>NW_026643254.1:0-5626124 GCF_028829765.1 Penicillium waksmanii | reverse complement strand
CAACGACGAGGCAATATGCATGGATGCCAACGCCAGAAGGCCGTTCATCAAATATCCATGTTTAAGCGCGAGATTCGGCACCGTCGTCTGCCAAATCTCCAACTCGGAGTCGCTGACACATAGACTTCGATATGTATCCGTGGAGAACTTGTGCATCAACTCCAGGATCCTCAATTCAGACGCTTGGAACGGCACAGCAACGTCATTCTGATTGATCCCATTCTGCGTAGGCGCACCTTTTACGGGGGAAGTGGAACGTCCGCCCTCTGCGACGCCCACGCGGCCGCGACTTTCTGGTATGTGCAGCTCAACTCACGCGCCGTGCAATTGGAGCAGGGGGGACCACCCTCGTCGCATTTCACCTTTCTCGTCCGGCACTGATCGCAGCCCTTCCGAGATTTCGCATGCGATCGGAGGGGTGGCATGGCAGCCAACAGGAAGATGCGTGGAAGTACTGTTGTAGAATGGAATGCAAGATCGACCCATGCAGGTGTCGAATTAGCCGTCATGTGACTTCCTACAAATCACATACGTCCACTCCCCCACATTGATCTCCCAATCGTGAGCTGTCTCTGCTGGACCCTGCATGATCCTTCAAGTTTGTCTACTTCCGTCCTTGCGTCCAGAGCTCTTGGGCAGTGCATCAACTGCCCCGTGTTACTGAATACAGCATTAGGCCTCCCAAGCTTTTCAGCAAACGGTCTGGCTGCCTATCCTTGCTACCGCTCCGCACGAATCGAATCGAATCGAACTTTTGCCAGATTCGATTCGATTCGAATTAATATCGAAAATAACGGTTCGTACGAATTCGAATTGAAGACCGATTCGAATTCGATTCGAAGTTCGCGAACTTTTTGTACTAACGCCACATTGGGAAGGCGGTAAATCACATCTGTTGTTCAATACGATAGCCAGAAATCAACACCTCATAGCTAGGCAGTCTAATAATTAGTTAACTAATAGTTCAATACAGAGGTACGTGAGCTAGATTTAGTCTGATATCAAAATTGAAAAAATTGGCCTTGAGTTGAACAAGCTGTAGGGCAGTATCAATAGATGCGATTTTTCGCCGAAAACCCTCATCCAAATAGTATATATATAATTCTAATTTCTTCTCCTAAGGTTACTCAACAAATCCACAATCTTATTTGTGGTCTGTTTTGCTTCAAATTATACTGTATCATAGGCCGCACTGAGATACACGTAATATACCAATATAGAATCAAAATATCAATAGTTGCACGCTGTATTCAATGTAGAGTAATGAATAGTCTAATCGGGCTAGCGGAGATTCTACAGGAACGCGTCTTCGCGCGTAAGTGCTTTTCCAAGAACAACATCTACATCGGGTTCAAAAGCTACTGAAAACCGTCAATTCTAGGTGCTCGAGGGTAAGCGATTGATCAAGACACAAGCTTGGTATACTAATATAACCGTACAGATGACATCTCCACCTGCAACCACATTCGACTGTCCTAACACCAGGAAGAATAAACGCGATTATGCAGCGCTTCATAAATATGGCCTCCTTGCAGAGGACATACCACTTCCGCCTCCTCGAAAGAAGATGGCGGTCCGGTCCACCCTTAAGTCGCCGACTCCTCCAATTTCAACCTCTCCTACGGCTCCCAGCATTGTTTCTACGAGTTTATCGAACCTTGATACGGATATATGCCCTTCGCAATCAATATCCCAGGTCGAATGCGAGGTAGAGAGGGTCGAAATCCAGCAGAAAGATGAGACTAGGTCGAAAGGGCGGAGCTGGATTTGGAAACACTACCTTACGACACCTGAATCTGGTACCTGGAGATTAGGAAATAAGGAGCGGCCCGAGCTTAAGCACCTATGTATTGTATCACCATCTACCTGCCGATTCTTTCGATTTGCATCGAAACTACGATCTTCAACCACAGCGTTGAAACAGCACCTGCAGCAAACCCACAAGCTCTCTCAGGACGGCCATTCAGAGTGCCAAGGACCGTTAAGCGCATGGATTTCCAAGGAAAAGAAGCCCCCATTCGAAGAAGCTGTCTTGAATTGGATTGTATCAACCTGCCAACCGTTTACATGCGTCGAACAGCCTTCATTTAGGGCTATGTTGAGGTCTGCAGGCTTTCAGGACTCCATACCAAGTGCGGATACTGTGTCGCGCCGATTATGTCTACGGCTTGATGCTCTTGACAGTGAACTTCGAATCTTGATGTCTTCAGCATCCTCAATCGCACTATCTCTGGATGGTTGGACAAGTCAGAATTCATTGCCAATGCTAGCAATTAATGCTCACTGGATGTCCTCTGCTTTCCAGCAATATCGAGCTTGTATTGAGTTCGTTGAAATCGAAGGCAGCCACTCTGGAGAGAACCTTGCTAATATTGTTGCGACGGTTCTCGAGAGGTTTCATATATCTGATAAAGTTATGACAATTACAGCTGATAATGCATCTAATAACGATACCCTACACCGATACCTCTACCAAAAGCTGTCTCAGCGGTACGATGAGTACCTGGCCGAGACCATTATCCGAGAAGGGACGATGAAATTTACCCATAACTCCCAAATCCGCTGCTTTGCTCACATCTTGAACTTGGTTATGAAAACCATATTGAGGTCTCTACGCGCTAGTTCGCATAAGGAAGCCTGCGATCTCCTTGATGACGTTGCTAAGAGAAGCTGGAAGACGGTCAACGCTCCTACTTCGCCTATTGCAAAGCTTCGACTACTTGTCCTTTGGATTGCGCGATCTCCCCAGCGAATACAGAAGTGGGATAATCGACCTGGCTGTACAAAAGCTATCAACTACGATGTTGATACTCGATGGAACTCTACCTTTGTTATGATTGTGAGAGCTGAAGAGTGTCGCCGTCAGCTCGAAGATACAGTCAACGATGATCCAGATATTGAAGCCTTACGTCTCACATCTAACGACTGGAGACAGCTCTCGGATATCAAGAAAATCCTGGCTCCCTTCAACGAATATACTGAGTACGTCTCTCGAGATAACCCTTCAATTCATATGACGGCGCGTATGTTTGGAGAGCTCCGTTGTATACTCCTCGCTATCAAGGAACGACGAGGCGAGTGGCAGAAGGTCTCACCAGCAATAACTGTTCCGGTTTCCGATGGAATCTCACTCCTGGAGAAGTACCACGACTGCGTTAAAGACAACGATGTATATTATATCGCAAGCGTTCTGGACCCTCGAATCAAGACCAAGTGGCTCAAAACGCTACCAGATGGAGAGGAGATTATTGACCGAATCCGGGCGTTCCTGAAGAAAGCATATTCCACCCCGAAACAGCCTATATCGACTACTCCAAGCACCAATTGGAAGAGCTTCGAATATCGATTTCTGGAAGCCTTTCAGCCTACACAGTATAACGTCGCTGAGTCTGATATCGACAAGTATTTCGATACTCCGACAATCAGCACTGGTTTCGATATAAGCCAGAGCCAGACCGAGTTTATACGAAACTGGTGGAAGGCCAACATGCTCGAATTTAGTTGTATGGCGAAGGTAGCACAAGATCACCTTGCTATACCGGCAGCAGAGGTAGATGTCGAGAGATTATTCAATGGCGGGAGAGATGTGCTGGGGATTCGACGTTTCTCTATGAAAGGCAAGACCCTTGGGACGTTATTAAGGCTGAAGGATGCTGCACGTTGGAAGCCTTAATAGTTATGTAGTAATGGTTTCTTTTGGCATACATGCGTTTGATATTCTAGACCAAATTTACAGAAGTATTCTTGTAGGGACCAGGCATCTCGAAAACTCGTTTCACAAACCCTTTTTCCTAAATAGGCTAGATATTGGTTCGCGAACCTGTTCGAAATTCGCGAATTTTGTCGAATCGAATCGGCCATAGATTCGAAGCCCCAAAACCAAAGTTCGAATTCGATTCGATTCGAGGAAATTCGCGAACTTCGAACTGTTCGAAAATTCGTGCGGAGCGGTAAGTGCAGGAGGTAGTAGACGAAGCGTGACACTATAGAGGAACGATGGAACGAATAACAGAACCTTTCATAAGCAGTATATCGATACCGCAACCTCAGCAGCCTCAGTAGGACATTTCAAAAGGGGGAACATGCATGATTGTTCTTGATGCTATAGAACGAACGCTACTTAATCTCACGAAACAAAACGATGGCCTTGTTGCTAAGGCCTCGATCACATGACTACAGGATACCGATGTTGAGAGCGGAAATCCCAATTACAATATGTATTTTGCGCGTTCTCCCAGCCCCCGTGATCATCTCAATGGCCGGGATAACCAATAGAAGCATCACCTTTAACAATGTGTGTCGGAATATATGGAGCTTTGTTTTGTCATATGTTCTATTTAGCAACGTGATTGTAATATTCGGTAGATAGATTGTCCGAGCTACGATACAAAATCGTATGGTAACAGAGACATTCACAATCAAGACTCCTTGCTGTCTCATTCGTGTATGTTACTTAGGCCCACAGCTGCTCCGACAAAGCTATGCGTGACTAATCATATGCCTCGTCAACGTTGATTCACCTAGCTCAAACGGCCTTCAACGCAGTTAAAATGAGGTGTAGATCCAAGTGGCACTCCATGGGCCACTCGCCGTGGCAGCTTACTCCACGTAGTTTCAGAAGTTTGCCAATGTTGCCTCGTACTGTCCATAATTAACTTCTACGATTTGCGAATCGTTTGCCGAAAGACGATATGTACGGTTTTCTACGCAGCCAATATGAAGTTTGAGACTGAAGAAGCATTTCATGAAGAATTCGCCGAGGCAAATAGCTGGCCTGTCCATCGAACTTTTTGTCTGCAAGCCTTTTTCCTTTGTCTACGTCGGGAAAAATACTTTCCCCCATCTATTGACCCTTTTATCCCGAGCATCATATATTCTGTCGCGATTCGCAAAAGTTGCAAGGCCCCATGCCGCCGAACTCTCTACTACACCTGCTAGCACATGAAGATATGCCGAGAAACCGGCCGAAACAGAGCCATCGATGAAGCAGTGTCGACACCGATGCCGTCACCTAAGCTTTTGTCAAGCGCTGACCGAGACTTCGTTCCCTTCTAGCAGCCAAGGTCTCCGTAAACAATCAGCTATCAACAAATTATGTTGGAAATTCTCTATATATCGATTCGATTTTTGAATTGACTGCCGCAGATCTTTTAAGCTCTATGTGGGAAATGCTGGGGTGAGAAGGTTAAGGTTCGGCCAAAACCAGATTTCGGAACGCCTTCACTAATTGCCTTCCTTAGAACTCATTCAAATCCTACAACCTCATCTTCGACCTTCCAGTTTGTCAAGGATGGCTTTTACGATAGTCTATGCTATTGGCTTACTATGCCTCGAGGTGCGTCAAACTTCACAAACCCTTCAAATAAGTCGCTGAATTCCGAGCAACATCTCGTCAGAGTAATTTTGGGAAAATCTTACTTCTGCACAGAACGCCCCGCTATTCAGTTACCCGAATCCCCCAAGCCGGTGTTTATCACTTGGCCAAGACATGGGCAGCCGGCTTCAGATAAACCGTACTGCCATGGAAGATTCCTCTTTCAAGTGACAAAGTTTCTGATGCAGAGAGTCTGGCGCTTCTTCTGGGTGCTAGCATGGCGCAAATGCCGACACAATCACCATTTCGTCTCAAGCTTTCTTGCCCAAGCCCTTTTCACGCGAACGTCCGAATTTTAGATCGTTAAAACATCTAGATATGCTCAAGGGACTCATAGGATGTGTCAAAATGGAACTCATCGCGGAAGCGAGATTCTTGCATTAGAGATGCACTAAAAATGACGTTGGTCCTATTTCCTCAATCTGGTTCCTAGTACTGTCGGCATGGCGATCGTTATTCCCTTCCAATGCCATTCGAGCATTCACCTATTTCTAGCTGCTCGACGGGGAGACATATGACTTATAATTATGTACTAACCAACTAGTGTAAGATGGGAATGCTCGCTGGCAGTCTGTCAAGCAGACGGGTCGATCGCGAAGAGACAAAACCACCACACTCGCAGAGTGCAGGAACGAGATGAGCAAAGCGTGACGCTATAGAGAGATGATCGAACGAGCAATAACAGAACCTTTCATACGCAGTATATCGATACCGCGACCTCAGCAGCCTCAGTAGAACATTTTCATAAGGGGGAACATGCATGTTGTTATTGATACTATCGAACGAACGCTACTTAACCTCACGAAACAAAACGGTGGCCTTGTTGCTGAGGCCTTGGTCACATGACTCTAGGATACCGATGTTGAGAGCGGAATTCCCCATTACATTAGTTAGTTATTGTTATTTACACATGTTCTGGTCTCGCCCTCTACCGGTCTTCGACGTTAGCTACCTCAGAATGAAATGATATGAAACTGTCTCGTATATCGGTTATGTCCTCTAGAAACATCAATTTGCCTTAAGATTCCCACTTGGTTTTACTCTTTGTGGGTAAGGAGATAGCAGGCATGTACCATAGAGATTGTAGTGCATGAGGAAGGAAATATATATTTCTAATGTAGGCAGCCCTACCATGCTTATGTAACCAGTACTGAACATGCTCAATAGAATCAGATGATTCATTGAAGGTATTCGGACAGGCTGAGCGATCCCGGGGTCTATACAGTCGAATTATAGCGTACTATTGACACCGTTCGGGGGGAAATTAGGTGAACGATGAATAAGGCTATCCCGAAGGGTCCTAGTGGTATTTGACAACTCCCTCATGTTGTAGCATGTGCGAGATAGTTGTATTAAATTTGGTTTTATGTGAGCTACTACCAAGTTATGTAGATACAGGGATAACCTTAATGCATGAGTAGTGCGTGTCAGGGTGACAGAACGATACTACCAATACAGGGGCTTCAACACCTCAGTTTGTCACATTGGCCTAAGGGTAATTCAACAGCGCCCTCATCCAGTATTTGCCATCAATAATCAACGATCAGATAACACCATTCATTCCATTCGACGCCTGCTTTACTAGCGGATTCTACTTTTGTTGAGATAAATGGTTGTATTCGTCCCGGTAGCACCTCAGAGATTCTCCCCCGTCCACACGGGAGCCGCTTCACGAACTAATATCCCTAGTCTCCTTCGCACTCTCCTCGCTGCTTTTGTTTCCTTGCTCATGATACTTTGAAATCGTTTCGTCCTTATGTCAGATGCCCCACATCTTTTATGGCGAATTCAATCAAAGGCGGCAAATTTTGCGGATTGAAAAGGTTCGATCATGACGATATTTGGCCGAGAACTTGGGAAGCTCCATTAGATTACCTGTTGAATACCCATCGACTATAAAATAAAATCACGAATCACCTTCAAAAAAGCGCAACCCCAGATTCATGCTCTGCAGTCACTTGTACCATCATATTTGGCTGTAGAGATGCAAGATTTAATTTTTTTTTTTAAACCGTCACTTTCGACGCGCCTGTTCGTTCTTTCGAGGATGGATGCACGAAACAGTGGCTCGATGGAGGGTCGATGATCGATCGCAATGATCGAAATTTCGATGGAAACCAGCTTGATCTTATCGCATATATAGCCTCATTTTCCCTCTGAATAATGATCCATCTTCCTTTTGAACTACAACAGCCGCTAATCCCGACCTGGACGTCTTTCGAAGACACCACTTATGTTTCACTGAATTGGTCGTGGTGAGCAAGCAGCCCGCATGGACACCTCATGAAATTTTGCTTCTCCGACAAGCGGCTCATCGCGAGTGAGTTTTTCATATTCTCTCCACGGAACACAACCTGTCCGCTGAGCGACCGTGTGGCCCCAATGGGCTACGTTCGACCGCTCGAAATTTCCTAGAACCCCTGAATCTTCGTTCAAGTAATGAAAAAGGCATGCGTGACCTTATCGAATTCGTCATTCTTCCCAGTCATCTGCACCAGCCTCATATAATAACAAGAACATTAACGCTTAGTAAATTTTGATGACCAAACCGTGGAGTCCCGTAAGCCAGCCGAATCCCCCGCCCACCGCGCTCGACGTGCAGCTGATCACGGCCAATCCCTGACGTGCAGCTGTCTGATCGAGTTCTTCCCAAGTTGCCCCATCCTGAACGGCCACCGTCTTAGACCCTAGATCGGCAAAGAACTTTCACATTGCGGACAGCAGATAATGATGCCCCCATGGGTCGTAAAGGAATCCCTGTACTGCTGCTTAATTAGCAGTTATTGCCTTCAAACCTGGAATTCCTTCGCTTACCACAACAATGAAAATGGTCCAAATAAATCAAAGAAGCATTTGTCTTTTCATTAGTCGAACTTGATCAAAAGAATGCTCATAAGTCTTCAAGATACTTCGCTGCTCTCTTGAGATATCGGTGGGCAGTGAGATGTCTCGACCTATCTGGCACCATCTCATTGTATTTGACGAGGATTCTTTTAGGAATATCGAATTCATCAAGCTATTGGATGAGACTTGATCGCAAGAGATGCTGAAGTGATTGGCAGTGTCGGGCGCTGACATAGATAGAGATGGGTGCATCAAGAAATAACGGCATATATCACAGCAGAAAGGTCCTTGCGATGTTTTGCTGTCGCAGGATAAGCATATCTCATAACCTAAGTGCATTTCTGGAGAGATTATTGATGGAAATAGAAATGGTCAATATTTTCTCGCACGGTAGCTGTTGCAACAAGAAGTTTATTATCTCCCTTGGTTACTGACTGCGTCATGCATTATAATAGGTAGGGTGGATTCAAGGGATCATTTTGATTTTATGGGTCTCTGGGTCTTCCTGAAAGATAATGAATCTATGGATGGGATAATGACGGACGACGCTTGGTCTCCGAGTGCTACGTATGGACCATTAAATTTCATTGGGCGGAAAAGAATGCCAGTAGATTACGACCAGGGTGAATATATGAGAAATTCCACATGAGTCCTCTACAGTAGGTGGTTGAAGATTCCTGATAACGCCCTAGTGGAAATGCTATTGGGCTGGATGATAGAATGTAGCAGGAGTTTTGCAGAGAATTTGGGTTATTAGAAGTCATGCGATTGGTTGGGTAAACTAGCCGCGCATTCAGTAGCTGGGACTAGGCCACGCCAAAACCCGACGTCAGGCCCGCGAATTTCATAGGCGGCCGAACTCCCCGTCCTATTTTCACCGCTTATTTTGAATTCAGGGCCGAGTGGCGTTCAATGTCCCAGAAAGCCTTTCCTGCCAAAACCTGCTTTTCGTAAGTATTTTTGGATGCAAACGGAGAACCTTGTGCTACGTATACTGTGGCTAAGGAATTAAAGGTGGTGGGTATTTCAAAACATCTTGCAATTTTCTGAGTTCAACTTACTACTAAACTACCAGACTACGACGGCTGGCATATCGTCCACCTATCTAAACCTTATTGACTCAATACATAAAATTATTAAAGATACGCATCTTTCGCTCGCGCAAATTTCGCTTACTCAATGCTATACCACTGATTTCAATGCAATGGCATCAAACTCAGGAGCACACCAGGAATTCGGGGAAGGTCCTCGCCTACAGGATAATGCTGTCTATCAGGACGACAGTGCGCTGAATATATATGCTTCCGCTTGGGAGCGTCGAGCCAGGGCAGCACGGAAAGACGCTGATGCAGCAGAGGCACAAGAACAGTGGGAGGACTGGGATTACTATGTCGATCTTGCCGATCTATGTGAAGGGATGGCCTGGAAAGCTCGCTGTCAGATGGAAACTCAGGGTGTCATCTGAAGGTTTAGTGAATGACAGTCGATCGAACTGAGATTGAATTTGACCTCCGATCTTTAGGATTTAACGTGAGTGTCTGGACTGTTTGGGATAAGATTGGAGTATAAAAGTTTAGGCAGGGAGCTTTGAGATCGATTATCCTAAATGTTTCTTAAATAGCCTATGCTAAGAACTTGATCACACGGGCGCGATTGCCATATAAACATGTCCTTACCACTTGGAATGTACGGACATACAGGGGGTACTTTAACCTGCCCTCGATCGCATGCATCTTTCTATTCAATCAATAAATGGTTTTATCCTGAATTGGTTCCGCTTGATCTCGTTCAGATTTATCCATACCCTTTTAGCTTGTTTCGATGCCTGTAACTTTGTGACTGTTGCTTTCAATACGGCCGATGTGTCTTAGGCATGACAAGGGTGTCCCGTGCATAATAGCATCTAGAGCGTTGACCTTGGCTTTAATTTTAATCAAAATCCGAGCACCATTGAGCTGCCTCGCCCGTGTCAGCATGATTCCAAATGATTGAACAGCTAACTCACTTGCTGTTCGAAGACTTCAGTTTCGACAAGAAGAGGCTAGTGCGATAAACGGGTCAGTTTAATCACGATCGCATGAAAATCCGGGGTCAGTCCATACCAAAGAGTAGCCGGCAGAGACGAACACGTTCGATCTTCTTTGATTCAGAGTGGCAAAGGAATGCATGCAAATGGCGGTTCTGCTGGTCAGGGATCGGGTATTTATATTATTGCAGCCAGCCATTTTGCTTGTATTGACGCAATTATCATTGTAAATTGTGAGGACATATACAAAGACGACCCACTAACTGCAGCTGGTTCAACAGGTCATCATGGACTTAACGCAGAGCTCTGAGGCATTGCAGTTTCTACTCGGAAATCCAGTATATGAGAAATGTTTTCTCACTGTTGGTACATTTTGAACATTCCTAGAGATGTGACAGAAAAGCATCGATGAAGCGTTTCAACATTCATCACCATGGAAATGCAGGTTGTTGCGACAGGTGAGGCGGCAACTGGTCCTGCCATTTCATTTCTTTCAACAAAAAATGCCCCATAAATATTATATGTATACAACTAGCTCCTTTCAAGTCCAACCGCGGAATTGTTTATCTTCCTTTACTGTTGGTGTCTACTTCATAAGATCAGAGTAACCATATCACGCCTACAAAATATTGATCAGACAAAAGCTATGGTACAGCGTGGTAAAGATTCGCACGCTCCTATCTCACAACAGCATTCCTTGATCTCCCATATGATATTGCAAAAACTCTTTTCGTACGCTTTCGGGAAAACTTCGAAGAATTGCCAGATAGTTTCAGTAGGGTTGGAATTGCTGCTTGAATATATCGTGAGATTGTGATAAATCGAGCTTCCACCCTTCATTATGAGTATATGAGCAGATAATGGGGCCATGCGGGTTGTTTTTGTACATAGAGTAGCAGCTTCACACGCCTTTTTGTCTTGGCTTCTACAAAACCTTGATTCTCAAATCATTGATTGAAAAACATATAAGTGGTTTGTTTAGCCAAGCTCGACTCAAGTATTACAGCTATTTGGCACGCATCCTTCTTCCCCTACGAGCCCCTCCCCATTGGGAGCTATAGTAAAAGTCAGTTGGGATTTACTATTTGAAATCATGATCTAATTTGATTCCTAGGGTGGACTGTCGAGGGAGCTCGTCATTGCAAAGCAACCCCTTTCACTCGTTCCTCGTTTCATGGCACCAAAGTTTTGAGAGCAGGGGTATACCCGCCAGCAGAGAAACCCTTTATCTCACTTCGTTCGTTTCAGGGCACAACACGCCATAGTTAGATTAGGGAAACCCCGGGGATCACTCAAACGATCTTAACAACCTTCAATCAATCATCTGATTCTATTGGACATGTTCAGTACTAGCCAGAACATTAATTCCTCATCCTGACATCATATCCAATGCCTACTCAGTCGTCACAGTGTGAATTTGCATGTGTAAGGGAAGGTTGCGTCTCGCAAGCTTTTAGCTGTTTCTTTGACTGATTTTACCTCTGATCGGAGATTCAAAATTTCATTATGAGCTTCTTCAAGGATCGCTGCTCGGTTCATTTGTTTGGACGTTTTGTGCGGCGTGATGCCTATGTTCTCTTGAGAACCACAACAAGGACTTAGAACATCTTGTAACTCTTTGAATTTGCAATTGATACTGTCACGGTGTCGCTTTTCTATCATGTTATGTGCTCTTTTTCGGCGTGTTGCCTCACTAGTAGGTTCATCCTCCGTGTCAGATGTCGAATTGGGAGGACATCCCGACTGTGGAGTTGTCCTTTCATTGCTGCCGGAAGAAACAGAGAGACGTTTTGGGTATGTTTGGTGTACCCTATTATGTGACTCTATCGATATGTCCTTCTCATTGTGCTCCCCATATGTGTAGTAATGACTGTCATTGATGTTTTCGAATCCGGGAATGTTTGGCGTGCAACAGAATTTGTTCAGATAAGTGTACGGGACACCAGTATCACCAAAATCCTAAGGAGTACCATTAGCTTGATCAATGCATGAACAGGATAATGAGTACATACGTAGCAAGAAGAAAAATAGTCGTTACCACTATCGAAGGAAGTTGAGGTTTTAGCCTGGTTTGCCTGTGAGAAATTTCTCAATGAAGCATTATCAATAGAAATTCCATCAATGGGGGACATGAAATCCAGCGAGTTCCATGATAGCGAGTCCGGATAAAGTAGTTCATCCAATCCGGAAGGTTCAATGGGCCAAGACTGGCCCGTCACTTGCTCTTCTGTACGCGTAGCTGGAAAAGTCATTCAGTGTATCTTGGGTGACCGAGAAAGTTGAAAGTTGAAAGTTGAAATGATTCAATAGTAGTAAAGGAAAAACTCAGGTATTGATATAGTCCCCTGCGGAATAATATGCGAGGGGAGAAGCTTTAATAATGACCTGCCTTTTGACTTCCTCCCTGAACTTGCAGCACCACGTACATTGCACTATGGCACGGCCACCTATTGGTCCATAGCGATTGTGCGAGCTGAGGAGGTATTGGACCACTGCGTGTCCGTCCGTTTGCATGGAAAGAATTCAGTGGCGATGTTATGTTAAAGTTTGCTCCAACGGGCTGTTCTTAGATTCTCGGGATTTTTAACGAAACCGGGGGAAAATCGTAAACCTCGTCCAAACCCGCCCACGAAAAGCCAACCCATGGGTTGGGTTGGGTCTTAGTCAGCAGTCCCGTTGTTGAAAGCGGTGGAGTAGCTGTATCGTCATTCATTGTATTCGTAATTCACACTAGCTTAATCAGTCCTACGGCCATATAAATTACCATGGTATGGAGAAGGTTTTCCAATTTAGACAAACAACTTGCTATTCCTATTTGCGATTGGACTGCAAGCCAGCCCACCCTGGTTTCCGTCACCCGTGGGCGGGTTGTCATCTGGGCAACTGTTGGAATATCCCGGTCGCTGAGATAATAAAAGGCTGGGATCACGTGCATACATTCGCCTACCTCAACATTTCACTTGTATCTTAGACAATACACTCAAGACAACACAAAATTAACTCCCCTCAATAATATGACCATTGAAGCATCACTTAATAAACCAACAGCAACCAACCCGAGACCCAACCGAGACCCAAATGTCCAGATGAACCGCGGAAGGAAGTGCTGATTGATAAGTGATGCCTCAGTGTTCACATTATTGATGGGAGTTGACTGTATGTTGTTATGTTGTATGTTAGATACAAGTAGGTTGGTAGTAGGCTGCGTCACTATCCGCATTATCGTACTATAGTTATCGATCGATCGTATCAAACTGCCGATAACGATAGCTTTTCATTATCGATTATCCGCAGCGGATACGATACGATAATTTTTTTGGCCCCAGCGGATATCGTACTATATCCGTCGGATAATAAACATTACAAACAGCCCAAGAGGGCCAAGACTCGTGATCTCGTGGAGCCTGCATAGATTATGCAGTTTTTTTGGTATGTTTTGTGTATCTGCATGGTATTGTATGATCGAAAAGTTTGAGGATTTTGGGTGCAGTTTCGTTATTTAATACTTAGCAGTATGTACACACTTTGATAACAACGTGAAGGTACCCTGCGGGACTCTGAATTCAGCTAGTTTACATGATCTTGACTATTTACATCAGATTTTTTTTCTATCTCAAAGCCATCCGGCATCTTTGGCCTCTTCCGAATCCTCCCCGATTGCCCCTGCGTAGCCTCCTCAGTTGGTATTTCAGGAAGAGGAAGGCCACCATCATCACTTTCTTGAGGCTCAATAGCCTGACGTGGTCTCTTACTCTGTGTTGTGGTCTGTGCAAGATGTGCTACAGTCTCCAAATCACTCTCTGGTTCATCTAGTAGCTCCTCAGTTTGATGTCTACCCTCCTCCTCATCGTCACTAATAGGATCAATGTCATTCAGTGATGGAGAAGGCTTCCAAGACTCATTAAGGATAGCAGCCTCTCCCTCTGAGGTATACTCCTTAATTAGATCAAGCTCGCTTTGCTGGAGATCAAACTTGGAGGAGAAGAAATGGAGCATAAGCTCTTTGACTGTTTCAGGTTTGAGCTTGCCTCGGCGATAGTGGCAGATATCACGGGCACAATTAAAGAGCCGTTCAACACCAGCACCGCTTGCAGGAGTCGAGAGAATATCCCGGGCTAGTGCTGCAAGCACTGGATATTCTTGCTCATGCTCCTTCCAGAAGAGACGAGGGTTTCCTCTTGTAAGGCCTGTAGTATTGTAAGCCAGGACCTAGGGATTGCTATAGAGATTGTTGTGATATGAGGCTGGTGCAGATCAGGAACCAAGCCGAACCATCGGAATTAATCCCGAAGTATGTATACGAAGAACCAAGTTGATTGGAAATCAACTTGATCTTCTCGCTGTATATATAAGCCTCATGTTTCCCACTAGAATGATAACACAATTTATACCTCTGAACTACAACAGGTTATGAGCCCGGGAGCAACTCTCGGGTGCCGTCTCTACTCATCTGAGAATCATCTTAATCTTTCGTGATTATATCTACCCCGCTTTACATCAACCATCATGTCGGCTCTGGTTCACGACTCGCCCGACCGAGCCGTTACAGCCATTGAGCCTTTGACAGGAAGCGACAACTTCGCAACATGGAAACGTCTCATGACCTCCTACCTCAAGGCAAGGCAGGTCTGGGATGTCGTATCGAGCGACCTTGAGCGTCCTGACTGCTCGTTCAAATACGCCAAACCCATCACGGCGGACATCCACCCTCTGGTGGAACCGCACCTGGTTGGGGCGGTGAGGCAACGAGCCATCGAAGCGCGCCTCGAAGTGGAGGTCCAGGCATTCGAGCGCCACCGTGAATGGTCGCGCCGCGAAGCCGAAGCCTACCACACCATCTTCCGGTACCTATCCCCCCCAGATCAGTATCCATGTCGCGGGGCTGGAGACATCCCGCGACCTCTGGAATGAGCTCTAAGAGCGGTACCGGCGGATGGAACTTGCGACGTTCTGCGAGCTGTTCGCTCAGCTTCGTGAAACCACCGGCGAGCGCTGCGGCAGTGCCCGCGAATTTGTCGATCGTGTACGGATGCTAGTGCACCGATTGAATGCGATCGCCCCTGGATCGATCGGCGACAAAGCCCACATCGCGATTCTGCTGACACAGATCGGACCGGAATACATCCTGATTGTGGATGCGATCCAGAATGATAAGGATCCCGTCAACCCGTCCAATATCGGCAACCGTCTAGCGAATGCTGAGCAGACGGTGCAGCGAAAGGACGCTGCGACGTTCCCGCAGCGAGTGCCCAGCGGAACAAGCAACCCTTCCATCAACACGGTGCAGAAGAACACCAAGAAATGTAACTACTGCAAGAAGCGCGGTCATGTAGTTGCGGAGTGCTGGAAGAAACAGCGTGAACTACAACAACCGCCCAGGGACCGTGCCCTGAAGGCTGAACGGAGTGCTTCCGGCTCACCAAGAAGCAATTTACAAAACATACCATCAAGCCAGATGGAAGATCGGCAGGGCCCGCCGACTTCCAAGAGACCGCGGATCAATATCGTGAGGGCGAGGGTGACGACCCTTTATACCCACGCACCGTCACCCCGGTGGATCCTGGACTCGGCCGCCACCAGCCACATCTGCTGGGACCGCCGCTGCTTCAGCAGTCTTCGGCCCCATCGCGAGATGTTGGACACGGCGGGCGATCCAGTGGAAGCCGAAGGGATTGGTACGGTGAAGCTCACGCTCCGGGGGAAGTTCAACCAACCCCTGGTGTTAAAGAATGTATACTTCGCGCCACGCGTTGGGATGAACCTGATCAGCGTGCCGAAGCTGTTGCGAGACCGCTATTCGGTGGTGGCGCACCCGCAGAACGTCTTTGTGCAACGCCGAGGACGGACTGTGGGGACCGCCTACCACGCGGAGGAGGATCTACTGATCCTGCGGTGCCATGTGAGCAAGAGATCCCAAGAGCGAGTCCAACTGGCGAGGGCGCCGGCGACTCATGACCATGCAGATTCCCTGGAACCGGAGGCGGTGGTCATGGACGTCGACGACCCTCGAGAGTCAAGTGACGTAGAATGTACAGCGTCAACCTCTGAACTCAGTGGTGAAGCTCGGATACTCGAAGAAGATGCGGGCAAAGGAGTGGGCCAGGCCTCCGAAGCGCTGTGGCACGCTCGGATGGGACATCTGAACCGGGGCGACTTGCGGGTGGTCCTCCGGCAGACCGGCACTCCGTACCGACCGCTGACGCAGGCGCAGCTGCAGGCAACGCCGCAGTGCCCAGCGTGTATGTCGGGTAAGCAGCATCAGAAGAGGAACTCCCGTGCACGACGGCCACGTCTGCATTCAACGAGAATATTCGAATTGATCCATTCGGACATCATGGAGATGCCGATGGCCAAAGAGGGCTCCAGGTACGTGATCACCTTTACTGACGACTATTCTCGAGGCTCGTGGGCCTATGCCATGAGATGGAAGCATGAAGCGCTCCAGAAGTTCCGACAATTTGAGGCCTGGGTGCACCGACAGTTAGGCGCCCAGATCAAGAGGTTCCTCACCGACAATGGAAGAGAATACCTGCCGATCGGAACACACCTCGAAAGCCAGGGAGTTGAATTCGACACCTCGCCGCCATACTGCAAAGGACAGAATGGACTGGCCGAACGCACCAACCGCACTATCCGGGAGCGGATCAACACGCTCTTGTCCGATGCGAACCTACCTCCTTCCTGGTGGTTCGAGTTAGTGGACACTGTGGTCTATCTGAAGCTGCGCGCGCCAGCTTCAATCCTCCGGAAAAAGACCCCGTACGAAATTATCTACGGGAAGCCGCCATCGCTGTTACATCTACGACGGATTGGCTCCCGGGCATGGGTCTTAATCCCAAAAGAGCATCGAGCAAAACTCGGAGCGAGATCGTCTGAGTGCCGACTGCTAGGTTATTGCGAGCCGAATCAGTACAAGCTCTATGAAATCCATTCGGGAAAGACAGTCTTTTCCCGTGATGTCGAGTTCGACGAGAGGACCCCGGTGGCGCCACTCGTCGAGGGGGAAACAGGCAATGACGTCCCGGACAACGCTCCTCCGTCACCGGTCTTTCCATCAATGCCAAGTTCAGCCAACGGGCTGCCAACACCACCTACATCGCCACTATCTCCGTCGAGTGAGCGAGACAACGCTATTTGAGCTTGGAGAAGAGACACCTCCCGTGGTCAATCCAAGCCAACAAGGAACCGAGTTGACGTCGGATCTTGGACATTCGATCTATGGTCGCAGACGAAGACCTTCACGGCGTCTCTTAGAATCTCTAGGCAAGGTGTACTCAGCCGGCATATTGAACACCGCACCGGCCAAACAGGTCGACCCGGCAACCTTTCGCGAAGCGGTGTCGGGCCCAGACCAGATGGAATGGTGGGCCGCCATCCAGAAAGAATATGCGTCGCTTCTCGAACACGGAACATGGGAAAAGATCCCGCGAAAGGACCTTCCCGCCACAGATCATGTAATTGGCTGCAAATGGGTCTTCAAGACCAAGGCCAACGGAACGCGCAAAGCGCGATTGGTCATCAAAGGCTACCGGCAACAACACGGCATCGACTATCACGAAACGTTTGCTGCGGTGTCCCGGATGGACTCGGTCCGCTGCATCGTCGCCAGTGCCGTGTTGCGCGGATGGAAACTCCACCAATTCGATGCTGTCACTGCATTCCTGCATGGCGACGTTGACTCCTCCATTTACATGGAGTTGCCCGAAGGCTTCGAAGAGCCAGGATATGTTTGTCGGCTTCGCCACTCCCTGTATGGCCTCAAGCAGGCCCCGCGGATTTGGTACCAATGCGTCCACCGCGTTCTAGCCGCCCACGACTTCACTATGGCCCAATCGGACAACTGCGTATTCTATAAACCAGATTGCGTCGTTTGTGTTTATGTGGATGACTTTCTCGTTGCTGCGGCAAACCCACACGAAATAGAACAAGTGCAACAAGCATTGCAAACAGAGTTCCAATTGAATGACCTGGGCACCCCGCGTTCGTTCCTCGGGATCCAGTTCGACTATCACGTCGATGAGTCCGTGTCCATTCACCAACACCAGTACATCCAGAAGGTGCTCTCCGACTTTGGCATGGAGACTTGTCAGCCGAAGTCTACGCCGATGAATCCCAAGCAAACCCTGAATCATCGTCCAGACGAGGCACTTCTGGACGAGGAAGCAAAAGCTCGTTATGCGACTCCCATCGGTTCGTTGATGTATCTGATGGTTGGCACGCGACCGGATATTGCGTTTGCACTGGGCATGTTGAGTCGCTTCACGTCTCAGCTGCAATCTCACCATCAAGTTGCTCTGCAGCGATTGCTTCGCTACATCCAAGCCACGCAGTCTCATCGTATCACCTACCGTAGTGGACAGCTAATCGGGTATACAGACGCCGACTTCGGGGGCTCTGTCGTCACTGACGGTGCATACTCGACGTCTGGCTATGTATTCCAGCTTGCAGGCGCGCCAGTTTCCTGGTCGTCCAAGAGAGAGGGGAAGTGGCCACGTCTACGACACATGCCAAATACATCGGACAATACAATGCCATTCTGCATCTGCAGTGGCTCCGCACCTTTCTAGCCGAAACACAACTGTATCGGTCTCCGGTCACTAACATCATGGCTGACAACCAGTCCGCCATTGCGCTTTCTCGCAATCCCGAGTTCCACAAACGGACGAAGCACTTCAATGTGAAATTTCACTATCAGCGAGCCGTGCTGGATGCAGGCGAGATTGAGCTTCAATATATTCCAAATGGGGAACAGGCCGCGGATGGTCTCACCAAGCCATTGGGACCTACGGCCTTTGCCAAGTTTTGTAGTCTCTTAGGAATCGACGCCTCAGAAACTCAAAGGCTACATGCAAGACAACATAGGCGCTCTTTCCACTTTATTTTCCCACCATGGTTTTGAGTGGTTTTACTGAGGCCTGACTGCTCTGCGCAATTCCAGTATCGCTCTGCCAGCAAAGCGATCCTGAGGGGGAATGTTGTGATCTGCACCAGCCTCATATCACAACACCGAGGACTAGGGCGGCTACAATTACCGGATCAACGTGGTTCTGCGGATTATTGGTGTGTGAGATAATTTCGGGTTTTGGACAATCTTAGCGCGAAGAGAACGTCCGGACAGCGATCCAGAAATTAGGAACAGTTCATAGGTATTATGACAAACAGATAAAACAGCCCCACCAATCGCTCGTGAATATCACAATCCCAATCGAGAGAGTTACAGCGTTAAGCCGGTGCACGCTTATAGGAAAGCCAGTGAAGAGGCGAGCATCTCGATCATTTTCGCGATTGCCGCCGTGGCGGGGGTCCATGTCGAGGCCCCGCACGAGATGCTGATTGAGGCTCTGCCTGATACTCCGTCTGAGGCTCTGGCTGTCGGCAGAAAAACGCCACGAAGGCATCGATTTCAAGATCACCGTTAGCAACCTTGCTCGTGTTCTTAATAGATCCACTTTCCAAATAATGTTCACGTCTGACTCTAGGATCCTGCGTTCTCGAGACGTCACCGTTGAACACTTCCGATTGGTCAATCTCGGTCCCATTCAATTGAATGAATGATACGACCCGGAGCCGGAGGGTTGTCCAATCCCTCAAAGAGGTGCAACTACTTCCCGGTCTATTCGAAGAAGCTCCATTAGCCGACTAAGATACGAATGGATGAGACAGGGGGGAAACAGATCTCGGTGGAGGTGCGGTGAATCCGTGGAGTTGAAGGCAAATGAGCGAATGCCTATCCCATGGGGGTAAATTCAATGAGCCCCCTTGGATATTTTAGGGTTTTGTTATGTATGAAGATATAACGTGGGGACAGGGCCCATTGAATTTAGCAGAACGGGGTCACAGAATTCCAGATACTGGTAATTTTAATTTAGGATTAGTTTTATTACATACCCAAGTTTGTGCCTAATCAGAGCATGTTCAATATTTATTTTGCCCACCAGAAAATTGTAAGATTTTTTGATGGGGTTAACCGCCAGCCGCCAATTGTGACCAGTCACCACCACCAACACCGTAAACCACCATATTTAGTTTAGTGACGATATTTTTTTTTTTGTTTTTTGTTTGGAATTTCAGGGGTAGATTTCCCATATCCCACATCATCATCCGATTTATTTTGAGCCCGTTCGAACAACGTTGGGTGCCATGTTCCATTCCCCATATATCAAACCAATATATATATTTTGTTACGCCAACCGTACAGTGAGGTATGGGAAATGCGGAGGAGGTGCCTATCCACCACTGGGGCCGCCTGTTGATACATCACCTCGCTTACCTGCTTGCATACGCACAGAGGATCCCCTCAAAAGGAGGAGCTGGATCTTCTTAGGAAGACCAGCGATTAGTCTGAATATCATCATACCCATATCAGGCATATCTCACATTCTTCACTCGTATCCTTATCGTATCAGGACGCCCTCCGGGGATTGTCCTAACATTCTAATCGCTTCATCTCGGATGCGACCGTCGAGTTGAGAATGCCTTTCACCCGAACCCGTGCCCGGCGTGCATCAGTGGAGGACGAAGTTGATTCCTCGCACGCTCGATCCGTCTCGGCGCAGTCAGATGCCCCAGAGGAACCCGTCATCGCCGTGGCTCCTCCGCCGAAGCGTATCACGAAGCGCGACCTGAACAAGCAACGAGCGGATCTCGCGAATTGGGACCGCTATGTGAAGGCTCAAGAAAAGATACGCGAAAGGCAACAGAAGGTGCTGGATATGCGCGAAGAACAGCAGAGGCAAGAGGCGCGGCTGGCAGCTATGGGCCCTCCTCTCGTGCCTGTGCCCCATGGATCGTCGTCCTGGGACCCATCGTGGTCGCAGGAAGGAAGTACTACACTAATACCACCTGTTCGAGCCCCGTCTCCGCAGCCGACGGAGTTTTCGACAGCCCCAAGCACTATAACCGGGCTTAGAACTCCAAGGAGCGCAGCGTCCTCAACAACCACAAACGATAAAGTGCCACCGCTACCATCTATCTCTCCATTCACTGCCAAGGACCTCGCAGACTGGATGCGATTCAAGAACCAGATGGTGGTGCATTTCCTACGCCATGAGACCTTCTACCAGCTAGACCGAAGAAGGGTCGACGCAGCTGCCGGGCTTCTAGATGAAGAGAGAACGAGCCAGTGGTTAAACTACCGAGAAAACCTCGCACGTGAGAACCTCACCTGGCGAACCTTCGAAGATTGGGCAACCTCTCTTGTAGCAGACCCAGACATGGTAGCGAAGGATAGCGTCGACGAATGGTACCGTACCAAGCAGTACAAGAACCAGAGCGTCACCGAGTACTCCACTAAGCTAGTGCAGCTGGAGAGGCTCATGCGGCCGGAACGCACGCGTGAACAGAAGATTGAGAGGCTAAGGTCAGGCCTTGTTGAGGAAATCAGCGTAGAAGCTCGCAAGTATGTCAACAAGCCAGCAGAAGGCGACGCGTACAATGCGTGGCTGCGTTTCTACGAAAAGATCGAGAAGCAACTCCCGGAAAGGCAGACTGCTATCAAGAAGAAGGAGCACACCTCACATCAGCCTGCCGAGAGGCCTTCAAACCCTCAAGGTCAGCACAAGAATGACCGCCAGCACTCCGTCAAAAAGGGCCGTGGGGGCTTTAAGGGGTCGTCCAACCGACCACCGCGACCAGAGGAAGTACCTAACACGGGCGAAAAGAGGAAGCGCGATGACGCGGAAGACAGGAAGCAGTGCACACATTGCAAGCTAACTGGACACACTGAGGATGTCTGCTACAGGAAGCACGGATTCCCTGCGGACTGGCCTCACAAGTCAAAAAAATAGATGACCTAGCACTGCAAACCGCATCAGTACTAGGTCTCGTCGTCAAACCATGGCGGAACCGTTCCTCTGCCCTCGCATGTGAGATCCTCGTGGCTACACCCGTAGGATGGCAGTGCGTGTGGGCACTAGTCGATTCAGGAGCTCAGAAGAGTTTTGTCAGCCAAGAATGGGCAAAGAAGCAACTGCGCGCCGCGCAGGAAGCACCCAGGCTCGTCACTGCAGTGGACGGCCACCAGATTAAGTCGTACGGAAGCAGGGACATGGAGCTCCAGCTTACCGACGCGTCGGGAGCCATGCGCAACGAAGATGTGACGTGCGAAGCAGTCAACATGCAGGGATATGACATTATCCTGGGCTATGACTGGCTGCAGCACGCCAACCCAGACATCAATTGGGCGCTAGGCACCTGGCTCTGGCGATCTCCATCTTCCCAGCAGAAGGAGGAGAACACCTTCATTGCATTTGTCGATGCCGGCAAGATACGCAAGGAGGTTCGCCGAGGAGGAATGCTTGGCATCTTATGGTGCCAGCCCTGGGGTGATTCCATCCACCTTAATATGATACATGAGGGAGAGACACTGCCACTGGAATATGAAGAATTCGAAGACGTTTTTGATTCGGATAATGCTGACAGATTACCAGAACATACCTCGCATGATCATGCTATCGACCTGTTCCCAGGCAAGCAGCCACCACACAGGCCAATCTATTCATTGTCACCCAATGAGTTAGAAGTGCTAAGAAAATACCTGCAGGATAACCTCAATCGAGGTTGGATTCGTCCATCCAAGAGTCCAGCAGGTGCTCCTATCCTCTTCGTACAGAAGAAGGATGGCTCCCTCCGACTATGCGTCGATTACCGAGGGTTGAATGAGGTCACGATCAAAAACAGACACCCGCTACCACTGGTGCAGGAGAGTCTTGATCGCCTCGCAGGCGCGAATATCTACACAAAGCTAGATCTCAGAGACGCCTATCACCGCATCCGTATCAAGGAAGGTGATGAGTGGAAGACCGCGTTTAGGACGCGGTACGGACACTATGAGTACTGCGTGATGCCTTTTGGATTGGCCAATGCACCAGCAACCTTCCAAGCTTACATCAACCGCGCTCTCAGCGACACGCTAGATGTGTTCGTAGTGGTGTATCTGGACGACATACTCATCTATTCAAATGATGAGGAGTCGCACCGGCACCATGTAAGAGAGGTACTATCCAGGCTCAGGCACTATCGGTTATACGTAAAGCGTTCCAAGTGCCTGTTTCATACCACACAAGTGGAATTCCTGGGGTTCATCGTCACACCAAGAGGTGTTGAGATGGACAAGAGCAGAATTGACAGCATCATGAGCTGGCCTGCACCTCAGAGTATTTTTGATGTGCAGCAATTCGTTGGCTTTGCCAATTTCTATAGGCGTTTCATACGGCACTACAGTGTTAAGATAGCTGCATTGAACGACCTCATCAGGGGCCCTGATGCACAGAAGAAGGGGCGGAACAAGAAGCAGGAAGGTTTCATCTTCACTCAAGCGGCCCAAGAGGCATTTGAGGAGACAAAACAATGCTTTAAAGACGCCCCTGTGCTAGCCCACTTTGATCCATCGAGAGATTCACAGCTAGAGACAGACGCATCAGGGTATGCTATCTCTGGAATCTACTCACAAAAGCAAGACGATGGCCAGTGGCACCCAGTCGCTTTCTATTCAAGAAAGTTGATCTCCGCGGAGACGCGCTATGAGACTCATGACCTGGAGATGCTAGCTATCGTCAACGCTTTCAAGACGTGGCGCCACTACCTAGAAGGGACGCAGAAGCCCGTGGTAGTATGGTCAGACCATGCAAACCTGAGGACATTCATGAGCACCAAGGAGCTATCGAAGCGGCAAGCACGTTGGGCCGAGCGCCTCGCTGCCTTTGATTTCGTTATCCTCCACAAACCAGGTCTCAAGAACCCCGCGGACGCGCCTAGCAGAAGGCCAGACTATGCCCGCGATGCGCCCTCGCATCAGGTCGACCCATACCAGCAGAAGCTATTTGAGAAGCTGAGAGCCAGCCTCAAACAGGGACCACTCGCAGACGATGACCCTGAAGCGCCTACAATGGCTGCTACCCTAATGCAAGGCCAGGAGTGCCAAGCTGTTGGTGGTATCGATAGCCTAGAGCTTCTATCCACCCGAGCAAGGGCCAGACAGGCCCTAGCAGGAGAGACGACGCTGAATGCCACGTCTACCGCCTCTATGGTTGAATACATCCGCGGAATGCAAGCTCAAGACCCGCAGCTGCAGCAGATTAACCACAAGATAGGGGCAACAGGCGGTGCAGGACGCTTGGGAGGCACTCCCTGGAGCAGGTCAGAAGAGGGACTACTACGGTTTGACGGCAGGGTTTTCATCCCCCGTGAGCCAGCCCTTATTGCTGAGATCCTAAAGGTGCACCATGATGACCCGTACGCGGGCCACTACAGGGAGAAGCGCACATATGAAGCTATCCGGAGCAAGTATCACTGGGATGGTATGCGCCCACAGATCCAGGAGTATGTGAGGCAGTGCCACACCTGCCAGCTCGATGCGGTGCATCGACACAAGCCATACGGCTTACTGGAACCACTGCCGGTGCCTCAGCAGCCATGGCAGTGGATGAGCGTCGACTTCATCACCGGCCTGCCATCATCCAAGTGGGATGGAAAGACCTACAATGCCATTATGGTCGTGGTCGACCTCTTCACAAAGCACTCATTGTATGTGCCTACCACCAAGGAGCTAGACGCCGCAGGCCTAGCAGACCTATTCTACGAGAAGGTCATGACCCATTACGGTATGCCTGAGAATCTCGTCAGTGACAGAGGAACCCTGTTCACGAGCGAATTCTGGTCATCCTTCTGCCACCAGCTGGGCACTCGTCGTCGCCTATCAACTGCCTACCATCCACAGACAGATGGGCAGACAGAGCGGCAGAACCAAACGCTGGAGTATTACCTGCGACACTACGTGTACTGGAGGCAGAACGACTGGGCAAAGTGGCTGCCCCTCGCACAATTCGTATATAATACGACGACCCACAGTGCCTTGGGCATCTCACCTGCTGAAGCTCTCTATGGCGCACGACCGGAGCTACGTACCTCCGTGAACAATCCTTCCATGCCTGTTCATGCAGATGCGAAACACCGCACCACAGCTATTCAAAGCCTCCGCAGAGAGCTGGAGCACCGTCTCCAACGCTCAAAAGAGAATATGAAGAAGGCATATGACCGCAAGCATCAAGAGATGACGTTCCGCATCGGAGATTGGGTAATGGCTGATAACAGGCACATGGATCGGGACCGCCCGAACGAGAAGCTTGACCACAAGCGTGTGGGACCCTTCCAGATCGCCGGCCTAGCTGGTAAACAGGCTTATAAGCTCATCATGACACCCCGCTACCGCAATGTCCATCCGACCCAGCACGTCTCGCGTCTTGAACCGTACCAAGGTCCTCCCGTACGGGATGAGCACCCTGACCCTGTGATGGTTGACGGTGCTCCTGAGTTCTACGTGGAGCGTATCTTGGAGGCAAAGCGGTGGGGCCGAGGAGTACGATATCTGGTCAAATGGAAGGGTTACGGCGACAGCGAGAATACCTGGGAGCCACGCTCTAACATGGAGGATACAGAAGCACTGGAGATATTCGAAGGGCAACAGGGACAGTTAAATGCGAAGAAACCAAGAACCGAAACTGCAAAAACCCCCAAAGGGCCACGAGGACGGCCTAGAAAGGATGGTGTACTGCCAAAAAGTGCACCAAAGCGACGTCGGGGACGTCCACGCAAGCACCCAAAGCCACCGGTATAGGCTCATCCATCTTTCATCTATCATCCAACTACCAAGCACTTCGGGTCGCAGCGCTACGAAGAAGGGTGATAATGTTACACCAACCGTACAGTGAGGTATAGGAAATGCGGAGGAGGTGCCTATCCACCACCGGGGCCGCCTGTTGATACATCACCTCGCTTACCTGCTTGCATACGCACAGAGGATCCCCTCAAAAGGAGGAGCTGGATCTTCTTAGGAGGACCAGCGATTAGTCTGAATATCATCATACCCATATCAGGCATATCTCACATTCTTCACTCGTATCCTTATCGTATCAGGACGCCCTCCGGGGATTGTCCTAACACTTTCGCTGGGAGGAACCCGCTCTCTGTGAAATTGCTCGGATTATCCTAGTGAAACGATGACTATCGGTACTCGTCTCACCCAAGTCGCTGTTTTCCTGCGTAGATTGGTAAGGCTGACAATGACGTGTCTGTTTTAGAAATCCCAAATTCGGTTCCTGCAACCCCCGAAGCGAAAGGAGAAAGCCATAAATACGACAGCCTCAAAATATACCGGGAAGGACCCAACACCGAAAGTGGCGAATTGGATCCTAAATCCGAATCGAAGGAAGTCAAAAAACATAACAAATCCGTGGCCGATCGAAATGGCGACCATTAGCTCTGTTGATTTGGAGTAGCTTATTCATCCTGCATGGATCTACCAGTTGCAAAACGTGACATCTTTTGTACTTGCAATATTATTTTGATCTGCCTACAGGACAATAGACCCTACAAATATCCCGGATGAAGATTCCGGGAGCGGAGGGTTACTAGGGCCTGCCGAGGGAGTTCCTGATACCCTGTACCTGCTCATAAAATGCCACTTATATCTCGAAAGCTATGGGTCTGCTTACCGGGCGACGTACTCCGACTGAGACCTACAAGCGGGGGCAAAGCCCACCATGAAAGTGAAAAAAAGCTTTATGACTGTGCAGACTGGGCCAAAGTCGGCGTGCGGATAACGCAAGAAATGAGTCCACAAAAGAATGATTGTATATTATGGGGCCTGGTGAAAAAGAATCCGTGCAGAGCTGCGATCCTACAATGCCAGCCCGCTTAGCTCCATTCCCTGTCTGTAGCTTGACACAGGGGATGTTTATAACTTCAGATGATAACAATGTCACGGTCGAGCACAGCAGGAATTCTATAGCTCTTGTGCTGAAGCTATCTGTCAATCCACAAAATTTCAAGAATCGTAAGAAATGAAGATCGGTACAGTAAGATCGATCAGGCGGGAGAACAAGGGACTATATTGTGAGATGAGGCTGTACAGATCACTACATACAACGCTGTATCATAGCCTGTATCAGCCTGACCTCTTTTAGATAGGTCCGATATACTCACTATGATATTTTGAGGTAGATACGAAAACTCGAATGAACATGACCAATTCTGTGGTTGGGCTGGTTGATAAACAGGGTTGCAATGTGGCTTGTTGTGATATGAGGCCGATGCAAATCAGAAAGCAAGCCGCACCATCGGAATTAGCTCCGAGATGTCTATACAGACAATCAATTTGATTTACAATCAACTTGGCTCCATATTGTATATATAGCCTCATATTTCCCTCGAGAACTAATAAGACGACTCATACCCCCTAAACAACAGAAATCTATTCTATTTAGTCAAATTGCTCATCCGAGCAGTCTTCTCCACGTAGCAGACTAAAGGTTTTGGTGCATTCGAGTCATTCACGGCACCGATTGGCCCATCATTTCTTGGCATATATCATTAGTATCCATAGCATCCAACGACAGCATGTATATCGAAGACCACAGGCTGCCGGGAGTCCGGGTGAGTCTCAATATGAGCCACTATTTCACCCCGCAGGGCTGCTACCATTGGGTCGAGGATGGCACGAAAATATTGGGTTTGATGTCCCGTTCATTGCCTCTATCGAAATCAAGTACGCAGTCTCGCCAATGTCATGACTATTGATAGGTAATTCGAATTGTGTCTCCAGTATGTGAATTTGCTTGGCAACATGAGAAATTTATGGCGATCAAAGTTTAACTTAACGTCGTCTTGTTCTCATCATTATTGATTGTTTGGGGTTTGGAGCCCAAGCCTGAGTGTGAGACTTGAAAGTGTGAGAAATGATTTGCTTGGAGTAGGATAACAAACCCAAAATGGCAGGATTACCTTTAATACTAGAACCGCCGTATGGGTGCTAACAGCGGTGCCTGAAAGCCAAATAAGAAGAAATAATGAAATGCAAACAGCTTAGATCTATTTTGTTTCCCGTAGTCGGTCATGCAATGCCGAGCTCCCAGAGTCTTCCTATACAGGTATATCCAGAGGGACGTCACACCCACTTTCTTTTTAGTCTGTGTCCTTTCTGCTCACATAAATGTATGCCTGAGAAGGATTTTGCCTTCCCATCTTCGGGGTATAACAGGACCCCTTATCTGCGGATAGCGTAAAGTTGTTTCGAGCTAACGCCATGATGCGTAGGTGTGTAAAGTTGATGATGGAACATGTCTGCGTACATTTCTTCATAGTAACTCGTCGAATATTCTGTATCATAGAAATATTATATAAATATTGAAGAGCTAGTGAAAATGCACGGGCACTACCCATTAAAAGATATTGTCAGGATGGGGAAAGCTCGTTGCTTATTGCCCCCACCATGTAGCTAGCTAACCATGTTTTCGGGCCCTTGACAATCTGGATAGCGACTCATACTCCAAGAAGAAGTTGCCATCAATGGAACACAATCCTTAAGGTTTCGATTTACGCCACGTGATCCTGACTCTCTTGCCCCATATTCAACGAAATGAGTCACAGGCGGTGGCATGACATCATGCCGGGTAAAGTATTATGTGAGAAAGCGCCTTTCTATAAACAAAGCAATATGCCACTCGTAAGTAATCCCTTCCCTACAACTCTTTCTGCAACATGCCAGGCGAAAATGAAGCGTACACAGATTTTAAAGTAAGCTTTCTAACAAATTTGTGAGTTACAGGCTTCAGTTAATTATCGAAGCCACCCTTCGACAGAAACGCCCTGGCAGTTCGGCGCTACGGCGTTGTTCCTCTCCGAGAGAAGCTATTTTCCGAAGGATCAAAGGTTGAGTTCGGAGTCTAAACAGCTTTCGTGAGTTGGAAGACTAATATTTCGCAGCACCGTACCTACTTTGACTCTGCCGAATTTGTTCTAAAATCCGCACATAACCCATCCGAGATCTCCGAAAAGAACACTGGAACCGAGCGCCCGCAACACGCTAGCATCTCTCAGCCATTTTGCGCCGTGCCTGGCACCAGTAATGTCTGTAAGACCGCGAATAATGGATTTCAGAATACCAGTCACGAATATCAGAATTACCAGAGTCCTCTCCATGAAAACGAGGAGGCCGACTGCAAAAAGACGAATTAGGGTTGGCTGTAAAATGGTAACTGATTTAACATCTGAGAAATAAGATCTAAATCCCAACTCGAGCGAGATACCATAGGAATGGAAATGTTGAGATACGAACGTCAAAAGATCTTTCGTAGAGAGACAAACTCTAGATGTAAAATCATAATAACAAAATAAAGGAGTAATCAGTACTCAAGGCCCACATCCACGTCCGTGCCGAGAGTATCACTGGCGATCTCTTCATAATCCTTTTCCAGAGCAGCCAAGTCCTCGCGAGCCTCGGAGAACTCTCCTTCCTCCATGCCCTCACCTACGTACCAGTGGACAAAAGCACGTTTGGAAAACATGAGGTCAAATTTGTAGTCAAGGCGATGCCATGCCGCGGCGATGGCGGTGGAGTTGGAGAGCATGGTAACCGACCGGTCGACAGAAGCAAGCTCGCTCTCAGGGACGTTCATGGGCTTTTGGTTGTTAATCCCCAGTTTGAAACCGGTTGGACACCACTCAACCAAGTTGAAAGAGGCTTTGGCCTTAATGTGAGCCATAGCCTGGGTACAATCGTGAGGCACAACATCACCTCGGTACAGAAGGGCAACAGCCATGTACTTGCCATTCTGTGGATCGCAAACAACCATGTGGTTTTTAGATTCCAAGCCTGTCAAGTAGTTAGTACGAAGCATAGTTGAATTAAATGGAGAGGAAGCACATGCACTGTAAGGTTAAGTCTTTGACCTTGAAGCTCTCGTGGCCACTGTTGGTGCTAGATATGACAGGAGCATACGAAATGAGGGGGTATTGAATTCGCGGAAACGGCACAAGATTTGTCTGAAACTCATTTAAGTCGATATTCAAGGCACCATTGAAGCGCAAGCTGGAAGTAACAGAGCTAACAACTTGGGCCACAACACGGTTGAGATGGTCATACCCAGGGCGAGGAATGTCGAGGTTGCGCTTACAGATATCGTACACAGCTTCATTGTCAACGAGGAATGTGCAATCAGAGTTCTCAATAGTATCGTGTGCGGAGAGGACGGCATTGTAGGGTTCCACCACTGCAGTTGCCACACGCGGGGACGGGTAGACGACAAATTCCAGTTTGGTCTTCTTAGAATACTCCGTAGAAAGATGCTCGAGCAAGAGTGCACCGAGACCGGAACCTGTTCCGCCGCCAAAGGAATGGAAGAGTAGAAATCCCTGAAGAGAGGCGCAATTATCTGGAAGAAAATTAGTCTACATATCGTAGCCAAAGAGGGAGGACTCATATACACACCAGCTACGCGGCGAATCCGGTCGACAACGCCCCCCCATGAGCAATTTACCAACAGTGTAATGGCCTCGAGCATCTAGAATACATTAGTTTGTTTGGCATGCGTCTTCAAGATCTCTGGGGGTTGTACAATTATTAGCGGCATCTTCCTTTCCGCTTATCAGCTGATCAGGGTGGAACAGATGGCGATAGGTACCAGTGCGTATCTCGTCGATAGGCTATAGCACCACCAATTTATCAGTCAAAATTTCATGTCAACTTCGTTGCCACTCTTTACGCACCGAAGGGTCAAGGTCGATAAAGATGGAGCGTGGGACGTATTTGCCATTGGCTGTCTCAGTGAAAAATGTCTCATACGAGCCGCTCTGGTCAAGTTCTTTGACATAATCAGGATTGATATGACCATCGGCCAGAAGATTATGCTCGAGCAGATAACTACCTCATCAATCAATAGTGAGTCATTGCAGAATGAATTGCAAGAGAATCAAGACTTACAGCTCCCAGGCAGCATTGCCCAGTTGGGTACCAGCCTGGCCTATGTGAAGATGACAGATCTAATGAGTCAGTATATGGGTTTCCATTATTTCCTGTAGGGGTTTGTGTGGCCTTAGATACAATAATGGTATTGAGAGCCACACCGGAATTTTGGGCTGTCCGTATTTTGCGGTTCAAGGCTGGAAAAGAAACAGAAGAGGGCAACACCAATTACATGGAGAACCCTGAGCAGCAATAGGTTGGCACGTACTTCGCCGCGCATTCTGTATGGTCAAAATCCAAAAGGCTGTCGCGTAAAGGCAGGCAGATGTGAAATGGAAGGGAGTGGACTTTTTGGGAAACTGAAGTCCAAAATAGGTTAAAGGAAGTAGTTTTATTGGGGTTGCCTCACAATGCCTGTAGCCTCACGTGATGACTACACCGACAATACGGAGGGCCTCTTCCTCCTACAACTGCCTCACGAAGTCAGTTGCTTGCCTCTGCGGTTAGCTCGTCATCTCTCACGCAGTCAAGTCTCGATTTTGTGTTTCACGTCCTTCTCTACGGCAACAGCACCGATAAGCCTTGAGTATATCGCTCCCCACCATGACGTTCAGTCAGTCTAGCAGTGTCACTCCTGCCCCGCTCGACTCCGCTTGGCCGCCGGCCCACATTTGGGAAACCATGGGTGCGACAGACCGTGCCAGCTGGTTAGGACAGATACAGAGAGACAGGGCCAGGCGCCTTGAATTGGATGTAGCGGAGACCGATCTCCGCCGTAGAAGGCCTCGTGCGGACCTGCAAGATGACGATAATCTCGAAGAAAACCGTGAGCCACCCCCCCGAGGTCAAACCACTCATCGACATATTTCCGGGTGTCTCCGCCGCCCTTCTTCTTCGCGTCTTCGAGAGAAAGTTGAAGGCGACTGAACTCATACGCTTCAAAGAGAAGTCAGTCACCGAGCTAGATCAGGAGGACAGAGTCTTCAAGATGACCGAGTCAGGGGGTACAGTAGGCTTTAAGAAGGCCGCAGCATCGCTTAAGGACTGGGGCTCCAACCCTCAAATATGGACGACTTGCTTTCTTGCCTATTTGGCCGTTGTAGGATATCTCTTCGGCGAGAAACATCCTAAGGCAGTTCCCAACCTACTCATGTTTATGAGGCAGATCCTGGACTTCGCTCAGACTTATCAGTGGTCGGAGGCAGTTCTCCCACTTGCCCTTAATTTTCACCAATATATCCTGGATAAAGGAGAGCTATCGACGGACAACTACCTGGTCACAGGCCCATTTCGCGAAAAATACCTCCGCCACGATCTCACCCTACCTGCGAAGTCACCAACAAACCCTCCAACCCGGCCTCGTCAGACTAGGAATACCAGATCTTCGAATAATGAGTCAGAGATTTGCGACAAGTTCAATACGACAGGTTGCTCCTGGGAAGGCTGCAAGAGACGTCACGACTGCACGGCATGCGGCCTGAGCGAGCATGGCGCCTCCTCCTGCCGCAAGAAGAAATAGCAAGTGACAGCTCTAGAGAATTACACTGGTCAAACCGACAGCGTTGTTCTGGATCCCTTATCCCTAAGCCTCATACCGCGCGGACAACCACCTAGACCAAACACTGCTGTTCAATACCCCGTTTTCAACCCAAAGCTCCCAAGGTTACAGTCCTCTCCGTCACCACTATATGCGAAAGGCTGGAGCAATCTTCTACACTACTATCCAGGTGATCTCGGGCCCACTATCGCTGGCGTTCTGACCTACGGTGCCCAGGTCGGCTACAGGGGCAAGAACCAGGTTCGATGTTCCTCCAACCATCACATACACAAACCCGGCATGATCACGGCCAAACTAGCGGAGGATCTCAGTCTCGGTCGTATTAGAGTAGCCTCTGGGCCCTCTTTCGTTTCACCGCTTGGGTTAGTTTCTAAGCACGACGGGGGCTGGCGCCGCATCCATGATCTATCTTGGCCCCCTGGACAAGGCCTTAACCAGAGCATACCGGACTCCTGGTCAGCCATTGAATATATGACAATCGACAATATCTACGAGCAAGTCGTACAAGCTAGCCCAGGTTGCACAATCATCAAGAGGGATATCAAGGACGCCTTCCGAATAGTCCCTGTTGCCGAGGATAACCAGCATCTCCTTGCCTTTAAGTGGAACAATTCTACCTATGTCGAATGCTGTCTCCCTTTTGGCCTCGCAACGGCCCCATTTCTCTTCAATCTTTTCGCCGAGGCACTCCATTGGATACTCCAATGCCTCCTCCCTGCATTCCATATCAATCATTACCTAGACGACTTCATCGCAATTACTCAGTCTCCCTCAGTGTCCGACCCTACGGGTCCTTTTGATGAGGTTTACAGCAGAGTCACCGACTACCTGCGTATCCCTCGCAACCCCAAAAAGGACCAGCAAGGGACTTGTGTTACAGTCCTAGGTATCCAGATCGACTCTATTGCAATGGAAGCTCGCCTGCCGCCAGAAAAGTTGTGCCGCGCCACATTGGACGCCGCAGCTTCCCTGAACGCAGCGAGTCTCTCCCTCAAGCAAACAGAGCGCCTCACAGGCCTACTAGCCTTCTGTTCAAGAGTTGTCCGGCTTGGAAGAACAAGGCTACAGTCCCTATACACCTTCCAAGCCGCTTTCCCACATGGGAGTAGTGCGCGCCGCCGTATGCCTTACGAGGTACGTGACGATTTGGAATGGTGGAGGGACTCCTTGTCTCTCTTCAACGGCGTACTCCTAATTGACCCCTGCCGCCGCACCATCACGCATCTCTACACAGATGCCTCCAGTACAGGCCAGGGACTCTTCTTCTTCTCATCCAAGTCTACATTAGACTGCTGGCGGGCCCATTGTCACCAGCTTCATCCAAGCAATGCTGCCACATTGGCCCTTGCTCAAGACGCACATGCGCACATCAATACCAACGAAGTAGATGCTATTCTACAAGGCTTCCTACTCTTCAGCCACCATTGGCTCCATCATACTCTCGTTATCCACACGGATAGCTCCACAGCGCACACGGGATTAAAGAAAGGCTTCCTTCATGGTCCGCCCAACGCACCTCTGAAGAGCCTGCTTATCCTAGCGGCGGCGAGAGACATCCACATTGTGCCACACTGGCTGCCCTCCGGGGAAAATACATTAGCAGACGCGCTCTCACGTAACAACCTTGAAGACATTGCTAACATTTGTCCCCATTGGCAGGACCTCTCGGTATTGAACCGCCCGCGTGGTTCTCTTCACGAGCTCCTCAGCTCAATGCCGGCCACCTAAAACTGCTTTGGAACGGACTCAGCGCCAACACACGTTCCGTTTACCTCTCCGTTCAGCGCAGTTACGAAAAGCACTGCGCGTTACATAATTTATCCGCTTGGCCAGTTTCAAGACACTCATTGACCTCATGGATCAGCTCACGACTCCTTGGTAACGCCAGCCAAAAGGCCGTCAAGCCTGACACCGCACTCGCCGACCTAGCCGCTCTCCGAGCCTACCATATCGATAACTTCCTTGACGATAAACTCTTCGATAACAAGCATTTTCGACGTCTCATAGACGGCGCTAGAAGACTGAACCCCATCACAAAAGTACGGGTCAGAAAACCGATTTCGCGTGACACTATTACGAAACTATCCGCGGGCCTCGCCGCACTCCCGTTACGGCCTTTGGAGATGACTACGAACCTTCTAGACGACTTGAACTTCGCAACCGCATGCCGGGTAGCATTTGCTGGGTTCCTTCGCCTCGGAGAATTTACCTACAAGACTGAAGACCTCAGCACACGTTCTATCTTCTCAGCCACAAAGTTAACGCGCTCCGACGTCAGATTCTCGTCCTCGTTAGACCACGCACAACTCACACTCAAGCGCAGTAAGACGGACCGACGCCACGAAGGGGTGCAAATTATTCTTGCAAGGACGGGAGACGGCGCATGCCCAGTTGATGCCCTTCAGAAGCTGCTACTTCTCGACCCTAGAGGGCCCGACGCCCCATTGTTCTCCTTCTACAGAAGACCATTCAGTCGCAACAGCTTTCTCTCGACCTTATCTACTAAGCTAAGAGCACTTGGGATACAGGCAGACGGCTACTCGGGGCACAGCTTTCGGAAGGGGGCAGCTCAGCATGCACATGATAGTGGGATACTCGACGATCAGATTCAGATGCTGGGGAGATGGACCTCAGAGGCATTCAGGGTGTATTTTACGACGAACGCGTCCGTTCTGTACAAGCTCAATCACCAGTTCCAGACAAGCTCGCCGGCTCCGCTGTCTCTGGTAGTTCCACCACCGTCCCCTCCACCATCCTAGTTTGGCCCGGGTCATTTGGGCCCTATCTGACGCTACGGTGTACCACCGCAGCGACAGGTGACCCGTTATGGCCAAACCACACTCTTCTTGCTCCTCTTGACTGCGTGAGGTCACCAATAAAGGAAGTAGTTTTATTGGGGTTGCCTCACAATGCCTGTAGCCTCACGTGATGACTACACCGACAATACGGAGGGCCTCTTCCTCCTACAACTGCCTCACGAAGTCAGTTGCTTGCCTCTGCGGTTAGCTCGTCATCTCTCACGCAGTCAAGTCTCGATTTTGTCCCTCCCGCCTTCCCTCTGTATATAGAATCCACTACAATACACAATACAGACATATTGCCTCCCTACGAGGGAGCGCGAACGGGCCCTATCTGACGCTACGGTGTACCACCGCAGCGACAGGTGACCCGTTATGGCCAAACCACACTCTTCTTGCTCCTCTTGACTGCGTGAGGTCACCAATAAAGTGGGTCCAATTTGTTATATTTCTCTCCCTTTCAGGTTTAGCGCTAAGGCGTAGTCAGCTGCTGTTGGAGCACGTGTATTTATGGTATTGTACTGTCATCCTGATAACGCACTACTCATGCATTAAGTTCATATCGATATATAAGATATCCATATACGCTAGTACTGAGTGAACCAATTGTCGTGATTTCTTGATTGATTGAACTTATCTTGAAAACTGCTGTTGAAGTCTCTCTAGATCTCAGGGGCTAAGGTTTTTCTGAAATGTGAGTATTCCCGAGTTTATCCAGTACATATACCACAGGTGGCCGCTGAATTATCCAATCTCTGGTGGTAAAGTACCACCCTCAGAAAGGACATGATGAACCCACCAGAGTAAGACCATGTCCCGCTTTAGGTAGCCGCATGTTGACTTGACCTCCCTCGTATATTACTGGCCCTTCTCTGATTTAGAATGGGGACGAGCTGCGGTCGCCCGGTGAGAAGAAGCAAAGAATGATCAGCTGGATGTTCGGGTCGATGTACGTTCGCGAATCGGAAGTCGTGAAAAGGAGAGTGGGGCTAATTTCTTTGTTTGCTATCCTGTCACACAGCGCTAGTACAGGCCACTGACTTGTGAACCGGCTGAGACTGATTCCGCCACCCGACAAACTTCTTTGTTTGACAAACATTCCAGCAACAAATGAAGAGACCCTATCATCGAAAGGGGAAAAACATAAAAAGCCGGCAAAGTTTTCTGATACTCAGTCAGCCTTATTCACTCTTCTCTCTGTTCTCAACTCATAACACATCTAATAAATGTTCAGAAATGCCAGAAAAGAAGCCTCTTCGCCCACTACTTCCTGCACAGGAGCTCATATGCAATGGCTCTAGAAAGGATTCACTGCACGAAAAAAAGTCAAAGGTTTCTCTCGCGTGCATGAAGTGCCGAAAAAGGCGGATCAAGGTTAGAACGCGACCATATCTTACGCAACCATGGAGCTAAAAGGTTTCAGTGTTCTGGAGAGATGCCTTGTACAGAGTGTATATTAAAGGATCATGTATGTGTCATTGATCCACGGACCGATCGTCGACGCCGAAGCCATCTTCTCGAGTTATCCCAACTTCATCGAGCCTTTGAAAGCACTTTGGCTCAATTACGACATGAAAACCTCGATGAAGTTAGATCATTTATATTGGCAATACGCAGCTTCAAAACGGACCCTGAAGCAATAAACTATCTCACCCGAAGAGATACATAGAGCTTGGCTTTCATAATTACTTTGAACCCATTGTTTTGCCAGTGAATGGATGGATGTACTGGGCTAAGCAGTCGAGTGCAGAGCATGTACAGTAAAATAGAAGGCTTGTTGTATATTTAAAACACTTCTGTGACGTACCGCTCAATAAATTACTCGCACCAAGGCCGTGGAGGTCAGGCCAGAAAAGAGTTTCTCAGTGTACAGTATCTTGGCCAGGGCGATTTCAAGAATCACTGTACTATGAGATTTTCCATCGTACCGAGGTAGTGAATGTACATGAGAATATTAACAGCGCTGCAGATAGATATCCAGTATACCCGCCATATTCCGCTTACCCCTCCTCCGCTTCGACGGGCCCAACAACATAGGTCGCTCGAAATTTTATTACGGAGACGCAACGGGTTCGAGGACACGGCGTTCTATGCGAACCGGAGGTAAAAAATGTCCTTTATACCGAAATCGATGCCAGTTGTAGTAAAACGAACTGGTCATGATATCAAATGTAGGCTAGTTGATGGATGGTACGGTGTCATGTTGAGCTTCGATGACGGCGACCGATTTGAGAGAAAAGATGCGGTTCGCGCAATTTCCGGCCAGAACTTAGACGGCAACCTGGCATGTGCTAGCGTAGGGCCGATGCGGTCATAGATTGTCTTATGAGCTCTTTCGGCAACTCCATTCTGCTGGTGTTGATCCACTCCTGTCACTTCAGCTTGAATTGCGCGCGAGAACAACATGAACTTCATCTCTTCTCCCACTTGTTCAGATATTCGGTCGAGACGTAGTCGCCTGCATTTCGCTCGGGGCGTTCATTGTGGTCGAGGAAGAACTGCAGTGATTCTATGACGAACTATTGTCTTCGTGGTATAGGGATAATCTCGATCCAGCCCGTGAAGTCGTCAACAATGGTGAGCCAGTAACGACTGCCGTCAAGGCCCTCGTCAAATGGCCCAGCGACGTCAATATGGAGGAGCTCCACTACATATTCTCCTCTCCTGCTACTTCCTGATCTGCGGTGGGGGTTTTCGATCATTCGCCCCTGCAGACACGGATTGCATGGATGACGTGGCTCCATATCCCGGACACCGTGAGCCTGCTGTTTGAGTCGCCGAATGTTTGCATCACCCATATGAGCAAGCCGGTTGTGCCACAGCGTCATTTGTGGGCTAACATGGTAATAGGGGAAAGTCAGACTTGCCCACAGATCGAGTGCGTAGACTCCATGATATTCGCTGGCAGTAAACAGATTCTTTCCACTTGACTTGTTGCAAAGGATAGCATCCCGGCCTGAGAATTCGACTTTTGCCCCTCGTTTGAGAAGCTGGAGCACCGATATGAGATTGGCGTGTGCAGATGGAACATAGAGGACGTTATCAAGCACAAGCCATTTCTTTCTGCCGCGTACATTGCACAGGATATTCACTGTTCCCACTCCCGAGGGAGCCGTTGAGGCGTCAACGCCTCTTAGTGAGGGCCCATGGTACTTGGCCATTTGGACAAACCTCGAGGCACTATTGCAGACGTGCTGAGCGCATCCACTATCCACGATCCACGCGTCGCGGATAGAGAGGGTCTTTATCGCCATCATTATGGGGATATGGTCGAGCCGGGCGAGATTGCCTTCGATATCGTTTCCAAATGCTTCGTTGACATCTTTCTCGGAGACCTTCATAGCCATGAACGTTGGTTTCTTCGGATCCTTTGGGCCACCCGCATCGTCATCCTCGTCATCCGTTGAGGGCCGCCTCTTTGACTGTTTCCGTGCGCCCGTGTGCATTCTGCCTGGCTTTGGCTTCGGTCCGTCTCCGTCTTTCTTGTGGGCCTTCAGTTTCGGATTCTTGGTGAAGCATTCGGAGTCAACGTGATAAGGTTTTCGGCAGAAGGAGCAATATGGGACATTATCGATCTCGATTCGACAAGTAGTTCCGTCCGACGACGGGATGAGCTTCTTGTCACCTGGCCCACGGACTAGGGCAAGAGCAGGAAGTGCTTGCGTCTCTGCTGTTTGTTTGCCCAATTGCCCCTTCCGATGCTCTTCCTCAATTGCCTTATTCTCGATATAGTCGAATGTGGGCGCCGCTTTAGTGACGTTCCCATCTGCGTCCCTTTCGTTGACAAGGTCCATTTGTCGGAAGATATGATCGCGGAAGCTCTCATACTCAGGACCGAGTGCATGCACGAAGAAAAATGTTCGCTCAATTTCGGAGGTTACGCAATCAGGGTCAAGGAGGAGTTTTTCAGCATGAATCTTCCTCATCTCTGCACCGAGCGCTTGGGTGCTCCCACACTTGTCTCTTGTAAGAGCCATGTATCGTCGTTGGAGGCTAACATACGTACCAGAGCCTTCCGGTTTGAAGTTGTCCTGGATTGCCTTAAGCAGTACTTGAACTCGAGGAATCTCAAAGGCATTGATCCTTTGCGCCGCATTGTGTGTCAGCTTTGCCGTGATCATCGCAGAATAGAACTTTTGGCGGCGAATCCATTGCCGTGCTTCTTCTTCTTCTATTGGTGGAGTCGCTCCATCGTCGGCAACCACAGATATCCGAATGAACTCATTGACCTTCTGATTCCACCTAAACCAGTCGCTGGCATTATCTAATGTTGGAATTCCGTTATAGAACGTATTGATTCCGAATTGCTCGAACTTTGCGATTTCAGTCATGTCGGCAGAGGATGCTCCTCAGAGTCGAAGAATTCAGAGCCAGATATGTCGTTCGGCCGATCAGAGATAACCGAGTCACTATTTGATGACTGAGGAGAGCGCACCTCCAAACCGAAGAGTTCAAGGCTTGACGCGGCACTAGGAAGGCTTGAGGCAATAGAAACGCTCCGATCTGATGAACTTGGCGTAGGCGTTCGAGATGGAGGAATATAACCGTTGTCTGAGAGCCCTTGTAGATCGAGAGAGTACTTATACGATCTGAAGAAGTGTGGGAAATGGCGTCGGTCAACTAGATATTGCGGCTTCCTTGGAGGGAAAGTTGAGGGTCTGTTCGGCCGAAGTTCGTAACGACTCGAAACGCTGTTAATGGAAATAAATTGCTCGCATCCACCCGCAGGGCTTGGTGGGGTCAAGGCCAAAGTCTCAAGGTTATTTTCTGACCGAGTGAGAGTGCCAGAGACGGGGCAGTTAGAGCGACTTGTCCCCTGCTCGATACTGAATGACGCGGATTGCGTTTCGACGGCTGTTGGGAAGCCTTCCGCACAGCTGCAAGGTGCAACTGGTATAATGGTCCTCGATGCTCGGCGATTGCGGTCCTCAATAGACAGGTTCCAGTAAGCTCCTCGGAGTGCGCTGGAAGAAAGTGTTGGGAAGTATGACGCTTGGATTTGTTTGAAGCCCTAGTGGCAAGTGTATCGAAGGTACGAGAGGATGTTTAGCTCCTCGTCCGTCCAAGAATGTCTCTTTTGTAGTGTTTTTCGCATTTTTCCTTCCGAAATGGCCTTATGCTGATGGCTCCAAGCAGATAGATACCGAGCTTGCTGCAAATGGTGACATGTCCAAGCAGTAGGTAACGTTTGTGGTACCTCGTGTCAGTTCCATAGTGTAACCGTAGCAATCATGGCACACTGTCTATGCCTATTTGGCGGAGAAATCCCCAAGGCTTGCTGCAAACGGCGACATGTCCCGGCTATGGAGGCAACCTTGCGATACTGCGTGTCCTTATGACAGTGTGTCACAGCAGCAATGATAGCATGCTGTCTGTAGCTCTCCAGTGAAAAGAATTTCATCGAAATTATTGCTTCGAAAGGGGGTTGAGCAATATGACTTCGTATTTTTCATCAAGTTACTGAGAATATATGATCAGTTTCTGAAGTTCATGGAGTTGGTCTCTTGAGAGAGAAACTTAGCTGTAATTGTAGGCAAGGGATTTTGGTATTTAGATGCCTGCGTGCCCAAAGGTAAAGCCACCCGGGCTCATAACCTGTTGAGATAGGTAGTTATAATATTCTTGTTGAGGTTACTATCAAAAGTGGGAATCCCATCTATTCAAATGTCCATCGCTAGTCCCGCCATAAGCTTTGACCACCGCGATACTCAACAATGATAGTGAGGTGTGCAAAAGTTGATAAACAGTGCGAAACGATGATTTCTCCACTTAGGTTCCATATGGTAGTACATACCCCGGTCGGTCTTGTATGTGACATTCTCTCGGCTCGAGCATCGTAGCGTGCTTTTTGGCGATATTCTGTATCTGAGGTATCGCTTCATGTCAGCTTAATATCCACAATATATATCTCTAGACCAGTGCTATTATGTACATTATCAGCGGTAAAATCGGAACCACCACAGTGACAGCGATAGAGAACTTAATTCTTCTGAACAAATTTTAGTTATCACTTTGTGTCGGCCTGATCGAATGAAATATACTTGTGAAGCGGTAAACGCTGATCTTGCTGGATATGTGCCCGGAAGAACGGCGGATATGAGTATTTGGAAAATCGTGGCTATCATTAAGCAAAATTCGTGCGGTGGCACCTCTCCCTGTGTGGTCTAATGGAATTTACTGCATTGGCTTTTTAAGAACGGCCCGGTTTCGATTCCTGCGGGATACATTCAGATGACCTTCATCAGAAAGACAGCCCTTAATCAGAAAGGCGGATCAAAACCTATTTGATTTTCCGGGTGATTTCGTGTTTTCTAAGGTTGATTTTTACCTCTTGGCCACTTCGTGATTATAATGAACACACTTTCCTGTAGTCACTTGCGCATGCCGACCCAAGGCAGCATCCGGCGGCATTCGGACGTGTGCCACGGCGACGAGGCCGTGCACTGACGCGTCGCAGCATCTCGCGTCGGGCAAATGTGACTTGCCGAACTGACAGAAACATGACGGCTACTTTCGAAGACAGCAAATACGTCTTATCCACGAGTTATCACAAACCTACCTGGCATATTTTGAGTATTAATTGAGCAGCTGTTACCGTCGCGGCACCCGACTGGCCGCACTTTACGAGGCTGCTTTTGCTGATGAATTCATGGCGTTGTGATGACATAGAGGAGACAGCATACGATCTAGCACCGATTATCAGCAGCTGGTGCAAGGTGGTCGTTGCTGACGAGAACGTACTGACCAGCTTTGAATCGCCGTCTGCATTGGGACACAGCCAAAGCAATTTGCTGTAGGATACATTCGATCTAGCACCGGTTATCAGCAGCTGGCGCAAGGTGGTCGTTCGCAAATTACCTTGCTCGCGGCCTATACAAGTTCCCTAATACAAGCCGCGAAGAGCACCCCGACCGGACTCATGGGAACGGCCGGACCAAGGGCTGTGTTCCATTGCCTCTCCGTGTGAGTTTGATTTCTGATGACCCATGGTACAGACTTGCCGTCAATGTCGTCTAGTATCAGCAAAGGCCAGCCAAAGGTGTAGTGGGCTCAGCTCGATTACACGTGCATGAGGGCCAGGATCCCTCCGCATCGCTGGAAATGGATGATGGCATTACATGCCAATGCATAGCTGTTTCGTCTTTGCTGTTCCGGTAACAGATAATACTCAATCATGTCAGGACAAAGTCCCGTTGAAGGAGAGAATCGTGGTGGTTTGTCCCGGGTAGAGTAGGAACTGACCTGAAACGATTGCTCTTGTGGCGAGAGATTTGGGGTAGATCGAGCGCTGCGGTCTGCCTCGTCACTTGCTCAGCTGCAACAAGGGCTTGACGAAGATATCCTTCAGACTGTGGCTAAAAGCTTGATTCATTACTGGTTGATGTTATTCTTGGAAAATCCGTGGTATTTCTCCGTGGTATTTCTCCGTGGTTGTCGATGCTACATTTCCCTTTGTTGTTGCCGAAGGCTGCGATCACTCAGTCGGCCTAGTATGGGACTTGGCCATGCCTGTCAGGATACGAAAGATTTCTAATGTAGTGACAGTTAACATTTGATCGGACAGGAATCCGGAAAAGGTGATAGTAGGTTGGAACTCTACCATATGGCCAACTGGAGGGCATCGAGCCTTTATGAATTGGGCCCGCTAAACGCGCCAGGCGAAGTGGCTTTGTCAACCGCGTCTTCAGAAACAACAAAGACGCAAGCGTAGTTAGATTCGGTGGCTTGGCCAACCAGGCTGTGGAAGTTGAATTAGTTTCGAAGACGAGGGGAGCATAGCTCTGTCAGGTCGAGTGTAAGATTGAAGCTCGCCCTATGACGAAAAATAATCATCAGTGATCTTTGCTGAGGGACAGAGAGCCACGAACAGATAGCAATTGTGCGGAAATTGAGATGCAGTAGCGGGCATTGGGAATGGGCAGGGCCAAAGCACAAGCGTGACTTACAAGACATTGAGCGACTCGCGATAGAAAGTTCGCCATCCTATATAGAGGATCTTCAGCACCTGATATCTGCCTTGAGAATTGCTGCGGACTCTAAACTTACGTTGTCAGTTATTGCTGCCTGCTGCAGGGGACCTTATAAAGGATGGCATCTATTTATCATCAATCGTTAGTAGGTAGCTTGTGAAGGCAACTTGTAACTCACCTTGCTCGCAGTTTGGACCATTCCAGATCCTGAAAGGTTCGTTCAATGGGTTCTTCGAGGCATATCGGAGGTGGGCTGATATTTAGCATCTTCCGAGTTAGCATGACTCTAATTGGCTGGGCAGCTACACTTACTGTTCGACGACTTTATTATCAAGAAATGTTAGGCTATTGCGACATGAAAGGTCAGTCCATTCCATGACATGGTTTGGAGGTCAATCCAGACCAAAGAGTAGCCGCGGAGACGAATCACATTCGACATTCTTTCACCCAGGATCATAAAGGAGTGCTTGCGAATGACTGTTCTGCTGGCGAGGGACCGGGTATTTATAGCAATTCGGCTAGGCATTCAGTCTGCGTTAATGAGATAATCATTGTGAATTGTGAGGGCTCAAGCTCAAACTACTCTTCAATAATAAGTGGCTCAACATTTCATCACTGATTCAGAGCGGCTCTCAGAGGCACTGAATTTTGCGACGTGATCCGAAACATGAGAAACATCTTCTGGCTGTTCGCATCGTATAAACAGTCATGAGAATGTCACAGAGCAGAATCGATGACAGTTATCAACATTCACCACCATCAGTCCGCCCTTTATTGCGACGGGCGAGGCGAGATCATGTCATTTCATTTCACTCACCGGCGATGAGCCCGTTAGTCACCGTAACAGCAAATCACTAAAGGCAGGCAGACCGCAGGGTTATTCGTTGCCTACTTCGCATGTCGGAGAAAGCTTATCACACCTACACAATATCAATACAAGCTATGGTACGGCACGGGACTGATTCGCACAGTACCATCTTACAACAGAGTTTCTTGTACAGAGAGCCAGTGATTAGTTCGATTACGTTTTTGAAGAACAAATCTCTGCGGTCAGCCGCGTCTTTGCCAAGGCATTACCCACATCAATCTCCTGGGAACGAAGCGGATGCGGGTGGGTACTACTACTCGGAATATAAGCTAATTAGTGCCATCAATGGCCCACATGCTCCCAAGTCGTCTTGATTATTGGTTAATAATTGGCCGTGGCTCCCAGGAGTCTGTGGATCGTAAATATTGATGCGACCATTGGATACCACCAATAGAGCAGAGGAATAATGAGCCAATAGGTGCTATAATTAATCGAAATTCTCCACAAAGCCTCCGTAGCAATGATTGGTCCAAATTTGGCTATGAGCTCCTGGGAGCCTGAGCCTAAAACCATTCCACCTACCGTAATTGGATAGCCCGTCAGCAATACCTACATCGACTTCCCGGGACCTAAGTGGATTTGTGAAACTGGATTCCTCTGCAAAGAGATAGAAGCCCGCTAGAGCCATGAATGCCTACAGACGCATAAGGCTTGAATAAAATAATGGTTAATATCTCACCCTGGCTTTCGGGGGCCTGTGATCATCAATACTAATGCTATTATTGGATGCTATGGATACTAATGATATATGCTAAGAAATAATGGGCCAATCGGTGCCGTGAATGACTCGAATGCTCTAACACCTTTAGTCTGCCACGTGGAGAAGACTGCTCAGAATAGCAATCTGACTCAATAGAATGGACTTCTGTCTTTTAGAGGTATGAATCGTGTTACTAGTTTTGAGGGAAATATGAGGCTATGTATACAACATGGAGCCGAGCTGATTGTAAATCAACTTGATTTTCTGTAGAGACATCTTGGAGCTAATTCCGATGCCGCAGCTTGCTTCCTGATCTGTACAGTCTCATCTTGTACAGCATCCTTGTTCTCCCGCTTGATCTTACTGTACTGTATATTGGCGAATGACAGCGTGTCGTCTAACTACCAAATTTAGAGCATACAGAAGCGCGTTCCGTAGCACAGACGGGGAATAGGAAAGGTAAGCTATTCTCTCTTTATCAGATTAATATTAGCTGACTAAAATTTTGGTCGAATAAATTACTCAAAGCGAGATCATACAAAAATGTTTACAGTACCATTTCCAGGCAGTCATCGAGAGGAGTGCGGACGAAAGCATTTGAGGGCATTCACCGTGAAAGTTGTTGAAGCCGATCGTTGAAAGGCGTTGTTAGGGACAGACACTTCTGCTCGTCCACTTTTCCACCAAACCTGAAGATTACGACTAACCCTCACGAGGTAAGAATCAAACCTGGAGATAGTTACTGCTTCGCTGGTACCGCATATAGTTTTCCCTTCGCACAGCACGATTTGTTTTCTTCGATTATCTCAGGTCTTGGCAAGGCCCACTTGAAGATTTACCTAGAGCTTGAGTACTAATCTTTGGTTAAACCCTTGCCTGAATCTTGGCATACTGAATAACGCCCAAGTTTGGAGACTATGCAACAAACGCATTACACAAATTTTAGAGTTTTGATGGGGTGACCATTTAGCCAAGAATCATGTCTTACTCTGAGGTAATTGAGTGCAGAATTGGGGGCTAAAAGTGACACTAACCTCGCGCTGCCAACTGCATTGGGCAAGGACAAATCTTGGCGGGTATAGGGATCCTCTTTTTTTCAGCCCCCATGTTTCTATGTGACGAGTTAAGGGTCTCATTCCAGATATGCGTTATTTTGGGAAGTATCTTAGCACAACGATCCCAAAAACATGATAAACATGTGCAATGTCGTCCTTTGTGACAGCAGAAATTAAGTATAATGCGCTGGTGAATTCCACCTAAGCATACATTCACTCTACAGCCTGGGATGCACATTTGTAGCTTTGTTTTTCGTGCTATACAGCTGATGTTCCCGCATACGATATCGAGCTGCTCGGAGGCGCTATACGAGGCAACAAACCTGATAATGATTAGGGTGCTAAAAAGTAAAATGCTCCGCTTCTGGTGCGAGACGCTTTTCCGTTGGCCAAAGAACTAACTATAACTTCTTTACATACGTACCTTGGATTATTGTATCCTGACCCACTTACGGAGTACCCATCTGGAGAGTTACATTTCTTGCCTAAGTCAATTCCTTCGAGGGGGTCTAGGGGCCAAATTTCCGGTCATCCTTTCCTTTTGTAGCGCTCTTTCCGACCACCTACACAGACTCACTGTGGAGGAAAGATATAAATACTTCCGTCTGAACCCAACCTTTCCAAAAATATCAAGCATTCGCTATCCTCCGCACCTCCTCAATTATCTTTCATTATGCGTGTCTCGGCTACTCTTTTCTCTATCCTCTTCGCAGCCTCTTCTGCTGCTGCTCTGGGAGATTATGAGCTTAATCTGTATGAGGGCGCGCACTGCGATGGTCGATTGGACGTCTCCTTGATCACCAGTGACCCCCAGGGTTGTACGAACCAAAACAGTGACATCCTTTCTTTCAATGGAAAGGGTGGTGGCTGGAATATCTACGTCTATGATCGCCTTGACTGCCAGGGCGACTCTTATGGCATGCCCACAAATGGTGATTGTGTGATGGCCGCGCAGTTCATAAGCCACCCGACTTTCAAGTCCTTTAAGGTCAGTTCTATTAATACCATAGTTAACATAATTGTCAAACTAATGTCTAAGCTTATGTTAGGTTGTTGCTCCTTGAGAATTCTGTCACCAACTCTTGGTATCTTGCTCGGGATCTTGGAAGAGAGGTGGATTCATCAGTTGTTGCTCGAGGTGGTACTTTCAATTAGGAGGATATTCCAAGGAAACAATATAAATAGTTGGTGAGGGGCCCAGGTCAAATACTAGAACGAGGATAGCAGACGAAAATATACAATCGCTTTACTTTAAATTAAGTCTTCTTGTCTATGATGCCGCTGATATAATGTCGCAAAATCAAACCAGGCACAGTCAATTTGACTCATCCAATATAGGCTCTTTGAATTGGTATAAATCATACATTTATCTTAAGCGAGACTTCTTGTCTGAGATAGACACTAAATAATGGAGATATGGAGGCATTATGACATGATCCCAAATACTCAAGTGGAGGGTATGCGAAAGAATTGGGCTCTCAGGAGATTACGACCTATGATATTAGACATTCCACCTGTTACGAACTGCTGACTGTTGGCTTACAGCATGGAAGCAGACACGAAAATGAGTGAGTGGAACGATGGTGAGCTATCTAAACAAGGAAGGGGCCGCCGTCAACTCATCCTGAGTTTTGGATTTTTAGGGCCCTGCAATTATCTGCCAGGGAGTCAACGAGACCACTTCGACTGTTTTCAAAGACAACATGAAAGAAGCTACCAAGGCGTTCTCGCCAATCGGAAAGGTCGTATATGACTATCTTTTCTGGATCCACGGGCAGCGGATATGTATCCCAATGCAGGCTAGGACCTGATATCAGCTAGGTCTGATTGAAGCGGTGTCGTCCTAGTTGATTGGCCCGTGATGTATGCTTAAGGAGCAAACTGAGAGACACCCAGGGTGAGAGGCTTTTTCCACCTCAAAATTCCAGAAGCCTCGTTTATTGGGTGAAAAACTGGGGTAGTGGTCTATGCAAGTAGGCCTGCCGAAGCTACTTATGTCTCTTAGCCCCGGTGGTGAACTATGCCTCCAATGTCTGGATGCACGCATTCAAGAATAAGAACATCGGGCCGATCAATAGAGTGCAGAGGATAGGAGCGCAAGCGATTGTCGGGACATTCCTCACAGTTGCGACCAGCGTAGCGGAAGTGGAGGCTCACATCGCCACGGTGCAACACCGGCTCTGGAGACGAGCTGCGAAGATGTGGACAGACATGCACACTCTACCATCAACCAATCCCCTCCGCAGGAGTACTGCTCAGATCAAGAAATTCAGAAGATACCACCGTTCGCCATTGTATCAGGTCGCAGACGCGCTGAAAAGCATCACTATGGAAACACTGGAGACCATCAATCCATTTATATTGGCACCATGGGAGGAACGCGTGCGGAGCAATAGTCATGATGTACCGGAGACACAGACCGAAGCGGGCGGAGTTATGCGAATCGTGGTCAGCAGTTTGGCGCGGAATGAAATGGTAGGATTTGGCGTGGCGATTGAGAAGCAGCCACCTCGATATCGAAAATCGAGGCTCAAAATTTTCTCCGTCACACTGGGTGCCAGAACTGAGCAGAACCCATACTCTGCCGAATTGGCAGCAATGGCATACGCACTGGGCACGCTACGGGGACTGAAACGGTGCAGGGTCACGCTGCTCACGAGCAACAAAGCGGCGGCACTCACGCTGAAGAATCCTCGACAACAATCGGGCCAGGAAAACATCTTGCAAACATACAAGCTGATCAAAAGATTACGGAAGCATGAGAACCGCATCAGCATCTGTTGGGTCCCGACCAGCGAAGGTATACTTCTAGGCCTAGCAAAAGAGCAGGCTCGGGCCGCCACACAAGAGGATGCTACCCCGCAAGCGCAGGTCCCCCGGATGAAGTCGACAACACTGAACATCTCACGATCCCAAGCAGTCCCCAAAAGTTGTCTGCCAGAGCATGTAGGGAAACACTCCAAACGAGTGGATGCAGCACTCCCAGGAAAACATACCCGGCAGTTGTATAATCGATTATCGTGGAAAGAAGCGAGCGTGCTGGCCCAACTCCGGGCTGGGATGGCTAGACTTAATGGATACATCTATCGAATCAACGTCGCGGAGACGGATCAGTGTGCATGTGGACAAGCAAGAGAGTCCGTGGACCACTTCCTCTTTCGATGTCAGAGGTGGACCACACACCGAACGGAGATGCTGCAATGTACCCACACTCACCGATGCAACACATCCTTTTTCCTTGGTGGAAAATCGCCTTTGGATGGCCAGAACTGGAAGCCAAATTTGGAAGCAGTGCGAGCCACATTACGATTCGCAATCGCCACGGGCCGACTCGACGCAGCTTAACCGTGTCGACCAACACAGATTAACCCTACCCCAACCTAACCCCCACCAACTACCTTGTACCAGAGACGGTAGACGCGCTTCAACTGCCGAGGATAGGATGTTGAACACTTGGAGAAGCGCCTTCAAGCAAGTCTACTAACCGAACACTAACCCACAAGGACCCGCTAAGATATTGACATCTGAGATGACATATAGTGAAAGGAATCTTGTGTGGGCTCCAAAGAGGCACAGCATTAGCTAAGGCATGTACATTTAGATCAGTGATAGTTGCCCTCTCGGTTCAGCCGCCGGGCGTAAATGAATTGTGTGTGTGTGTGTGTGTAACAAAAGCCTGTATGGGCTCCAAGCAGACACGGCGTATACCCAAACATGCATGTACTGGTAGATTAGTGATAGTTGCCCTTTCGGTTCAGCCGCCGGGCGTTAATGAATTGTGTGTGTGTGTAACAAAAGCAAATTGACATAGATCTGCTACGGTGGTAAAAAGCCGCGAATGGCGAGATTTAGGTTCTTAAATACGGTGGCGGTTCATTCAATGCAGGAACTTTTGTATCACTTGGGGGAAAAGGATGATAGACGCGCAGTCAGCGCCGTCATCTTCATGATAGCACTGGCTACTGTAGATATGTTTCTGATGTATGCAATTGTTCCAGAGACTCAAGGCTGCCGGAACTCACGGTCCAGGACGCATTAGAGCCCACCATGGACATCAGCAAATCGTCGACATTGGTATCAGAGTTTGAGATGAGCTCCGACATATCTGTGTCAGCGTCGAGCACTGCTGAGGTACTTGATATTATACTCAAAGAAGACATAGTCTCTTCTGAACCCTGGGATCGTGTGTCGTCGTGTATATTGCCAGACATAGACAAATTGCGTGAATCCATCCACTTTAAAAACTCCTGATCATTCAAGGGTTGTGACTTTTGCCGAGGCGCCATTGCATTCTTTTCCGGAGAGTCTCGAAGCCATGGAAGGCTCGGATCGCGGGAGGTTGGGAAGGATCCAAACGTCGAAGGGATGCCGCTCAGGTCGAGATCATTCGCTGGAGCTAAGCGACCAATACAGCTGCTGAAGAACTGGAATGCGCGTCGAGCAGCCTCTGAAGTCCTTCCCAGACAATGCAGCCAAGAAAGACCTTTCTTCGTCCTCGTCCAAACCAGGTCTGACGATTCAACAGAAACCGTCCTTTCACCTGACCTCGTCGGTATTGGACCAATTGAAATATCGAGAAGTAATACTACAGTTGCCTGAGTAAGAAAATGTAATAGATCCCACCACTGCAGGACTTCATAACACCAAACCAAGTCTGGTTGATCTGGTAGTAGTGCCATGACAGCCAAGGACGCACGGAGACAGTTAAGGGCGGTGGTATTGGCAAATCGGGAACGAAAAGGCTGTGAGCCGCTTTTCTTTCCAAATACATGGCTGTTGAGGCAAGGTCGATTAAGCACGATGCGGGCGCTGTAGTAATTCAAGGCGAGAGAAATTTGAAAGGGCGAGCTGATTCTCAGTTGTAAATTGCCTTGGCTGTCTTGGAAACTGAACGAAGGATGCAAAGTCGATATCCAGTAATCCATCTGCTTGCTATAAAATTCTATACGGCTTTCCACTCGCGCTCGGCCGGCCCGGGTACTGTCGATCGCATATACTTCATTAGTGATGGTATGGGCGATCAAAGACAGGTCTACCATATAGAAAAGGTAGAGGGGCTGACTGGGAGTCAGAGACCGTAAAAGGTTTCTCTGGAAAGCCATCTCCCTCTTTCCCAACACTATGGTCCATTGGGGTGTGTTGGTTGATGGGTGGATGTCCGGTCTTGCGGACTCCAGAACAGGCCCGAGAAGTGGCGGATGTGTGGAGCAGAAAGCACTTCCGAGGCAGGAAATTCTCCCGGTCATGACAGAAAGAACATTCTCCAGGCAGAAAATCGACCACCACAGTAGCTTCCGAGCTTCGTCTGATTTCAAATCATGCTCACCTGTCTTTTGCTGAAGATTGAGCCCTAGCGCGATACCCGAGCGTACCGCAATGCCAATTATTTTCCATGATCTGAGATAGTGTTAAAATCCAGAGCAATATAGAAAGGACTCGTCATACCGATTTATCTGTGATACGACTAGGAAGTAGAACGCCAACAGGGCTTCGGCCTGTACTTGCTGTAGATCATCATGATCGTAGATAACGCTCTCTGAAAGGCTCAGAGATTTAGCCCGTGCCAAAAAGAGATTCTCATCTGCCTCCTGCTGTAGGTTCTGTTCAGAAAGTCGACAAATAGCGCACCCGATGGCGAAGATCATATTGAAAATGGCCAACCATTTTCTGCCGGGATTTATAAGGCCCCCGGAGTAGCAGCGGTCGTACTGAGAAATAAAGAGGTCCCGTCGAATGAATGGGAAAGAAATGTCAACTTTCGTCAGATAAATTTGGAATAATTGATCCGCTAGTGATTTTGGTGGCAAGATGAAAGCATTGGTTACCTTCAAATTTGAGATAGTTTGATAATCGAGGTTGTAGTTCATTGATGCAATTGAATCGTCAATTGGAAGCTGGTGCCGTGGTGTCATATTTCGAGGGGCTTCTTTGTCACTGTGCTTCGTAGCTTCTGAGTCTAAGCGCTGCATCCACGTAACTTCTGAATTCTTCCCCATGTGCCCAGTCGCCCTGCTTTTTTCGCTCCGATTAAGGTCTTCCTTCACAACATCCATTGCGTCCAAAGAGCCGATCGAGGACGAAGACGAGGTACTAGACGGCCTGTTCTGATGCTCTTCCGAGTTCACACCACACGGGCTCTGTAGATGCTTTCGTTAGTTTCTTCAAGATTCCAACATCGCCGATTTAAGGGAAAATACATACCTTGAGCGCCTTTGCAACTTTGTCAGCGGTTGATACCTCGAGTTCTCCTAAAATATTTCGAAACATCTCCTCGTAGTTCTCAATCTTCCTTTTCATCAATTCTAGGTCTTTTCGCTGTCGGACAGCTTTGGCATCCGAATAAAAACAGGTGTTTAAGCCCTGGGCATGACAAAAAGAGCAGGTAGGCCGGTTGCCATCACATTTGATTTTTCGTTGTCGACAAGAGTCGCAAGCCTGGCTGGTTCGTCGCCCACTGCTTTCCCGTCTTTCGCGTCGTAACCGTGGAATAGGAAGCTTATACGGCATCTCCACACGGTAGTTCATATTTAAAGTCGTCAATCTCGGGTACAGAAGTCGGTTTGGTCGAGAGCATAAAACCACAGGTACTGCTAAAGACAATAAAAGCATGACATGCGCCGCTGTATTTGAAGGTGCGGTTACTCTTGCCCCCGTTACGTCATGGTATCTAATACGGTACGATTACATCAGCAGATTTATCCACCGAGCCAATGAGGGTCAACCTTTATCAGGATCTCTCAGTATGCGTGTCATCATATGCCCGCAGAGTGAGGAGTGACTCTACAGGTTGCAACAATGCGAAGCCTGGGTTTATCAACAGTGCTGTTCGCTGATGATAATGTACCTCACCAACACTGGGAGAGAATGGATGAGATACGAGTGCGGATCAGGAACAAAGCAGCACCCCCGGAAATAAATCTCAAAGCGCCTTTACGAAGAAATAGTTGTTACCCTAAGTATAGTATGGATGAATGGCTTCACTTAGGCTGACCCCTTGCTTTGAGTTGAAGCCGTGGATTGGGGTACTGTACAAGTGTGATAATTATTCAAGCTATGAAGGCACCGGCGATTTGTACCTGCAGTAGCTCACCATGCTACTGCCTAGTGAAGTGGCTGATGCAGTGCAGCATGAATAATGCTTCTCCTACAAATTTCGAGTCAGTTTAGGCTGCCGACATGGATATTGCAAGTCCGAACGAAGCACTATTATAACAACTCCGTCGCGATTACAAACTCGGATCATGGTGCTATCATGGAGCACCATCAAACAAATTGCCGCAGCGACTGACCTAGTAAAGGCTTGAGAGCCAAATTGACCCAAAAAAGGCTAGTGTGTTTGCTTACAGATGAAAACATGTACGTTTGAATGGAGTAATTGATTAATTCTGTCTGAAACAACCAACAATCGCGCAAACAGAAAAACCATTGAGGTGGAAAGGGGCTGCTCTAGAGTTGGAAACGTGCCCTGCATTAGTCTCAGGCCCCTTTAATCGTACCCTGATGTCTTGGATATTAATTGAGAATTCAAATGAGCATATTGCATATGATGCAGCCGGGAGCAGTACAATAAAACGGTGTTATTACTTTCTACCTTGTGACCAGTATGATATTTAGTATAGCAAATATACTTAATATCCAATAGATACTCAACCTGATTTTGAATATCTAATGTTCTCCTCTATTCCACCCAAATACCATGTCTCCAAGAAGGAAAGTATCTTTAATCATACCAAGTGGTAGTCTTTCTTTCATTATTCGGAGCGGTTTCCGAATAACTTTAAACAAAGGACCATCATCAAAAATAAAATACTTCAGCTTCTGAGCCATTCCAACTTGCAACATTTGTGACAGGTACTGTTCCTGGCCAACAAGGATCCACTCTGTGGAACCTCTGCTTAAGGTGATATAGAGCAGTTGGATATTGGGAAATTTCAGTACTGTTTGGATAGCATGCACCTAAGGAGCGATCAGCAAAGTCTGAAAAGGGGTTTATCATAAACAGTTTCTTACTGAAATAGCTTCAAATATTCCAAATCGCAATTCTTCCATTTTAGGAAAGTGCTTCGAAATTTGATTCAGCGATGCATCGTCCAACAGGTGATTGACAAGTGCTCCTTTTGGATCGATTGAGAGGACCTTGAGCGTCGCCGAATGTAGTTTCACTAAAGCATCTAGGAGAAGATCTAGACGCTCTGGCACACACGCAGTATTCGGTGATGTGATACTGAAGGCTTCTAAACCACTAAATGATTGTATGAAGCCCTCTAACCCATTCATGACGAGGTTCGTAGATAATGTTCTCGGTCGAAGATCAGCGGCAACTGAAGTCTCCCAGAATGATGAAAAATCGAGAGAATCGACATTCAAACTGGTATTCAAGGTCAAAATTTTCAAATCAACCGGCGAAAGCAGGCTCCAGAGCGCACATGACGGCCGTCCCAAGTCCACAAATCCCCTGAGGTCCAGGGCTGTTAGCTTGAATGGTACTTGGCCACACCAAGAGTTACAGACTTGACTGAAACGTAGCATGTAATCGCCATCAGCCCACATGGTCAATTCTCTCAGGCGAGTGGCAGTTCGAAGAACCGACCCTATGGATCGTAGGACCGACTCATCATCGATCTGGATGAGGACCAATGCCCTGACATTTATCGGAGGCCAAAACTTTATCGGTGGGTGGAAGTAAGGTGAGGGCGTGCTGTCAGTACCTAGCCGCAGCTGCAAGCTCTGTAGCGTCGATGTGAAAATCAGGATGGTGACGAGATGTTGAGTCGGGGAAACTGCTAGGTCCCAGCTGTTCAACAGAGTTAGTGGTATTCACACTGTAGGATAACAATGGATCGTGCGATGGGTACAAAATTATAACTAAGGGTCTTGTACATAAATTCCTTTATATTAGTCATTCGTATAACGCATGAAGCGATGATATTGCTTAACATTCTCGCGGCTGGTGAAAGTAGACTTTGGGAGCCCAGATTCGAGTCGATCTCATGGTAGATATCGTACCAGGACCCTGTGACTAATACCCGCTGAGTATACTGAAGGTTGGTACAGCGTGGATCTCCGAAGGTATCCAGTTTCAGCTGAAGTTGGTCATTTTCCCCAAAGCATCCTGGGCTATGAAACTGGATAGTGTCATATAGATGCGGGATGACTAAATTTTTCCATTCACGGCATGTCCGAGCCAGTACCGCAAGGTCATTGAGGTCCAGCTATTGATATAGTTAGCCCTCCAAAAAAGCATCCTAAGGTTAAAAGTGGAGAGTTGACATAGTCTCTGAGAAGCTCGAAGAATAGAGGGAGATTGTGCAGCATCTCCGCCATCATGGTGGTATCCTGAGGCAGATGCGGTACGTTATGTAACTAATCGAATAATGCCTACAGCTCCCGACCGGCAACAACAATCTTTATATAGGAAGGGGATTCTTTAATCCTAAGATATAGTTGCATTACCTCATCAAAATTTCGTTGTGTGGAATCATGATCAATTGACAAAGAAGTTGGGAAAGTTAGAAATTCAATCCAGACAGGCCGTGAGCTTAAATTTGATAAAGGCTTCATAGCTGCTGAGCCACCCCGAAACGCTGAGAACGTCGGATGCGAACAATACGTAGCCTAGGTCAGAAGGTGTTTTAGCATGATTTGCATTATCCAACGGAAGTTGGGGACATTTACAGAGGCTTCATTCAACTGGTTGGGATATGCGGGCAAACGACAGCCATTTGTGTGCTTAGCAGATCCAAGTAGCACATGTAAATCACTCTCGGATTGGTTGGGGCCAGATCCGAACCTATCAGTCAAGGTCGACGGTACCAGTTAGGTGCGAACCCCGGGCTTAGGCTCTACCACACAACGGATGAAAAAGACGTCGGTAGGATTTATCCACATCTTGGTGGCACATTGTTACTGATGAGAATTAAAAAAAAATGACGTAGTCGGGCTTGGCAGGGTCAAATGTAGCTTCTTCAAAGATTAGCGGCAGGTTTAGCGTTCCTGTTCAGAGATTTCCAGCAGAAAAAAGGAAACACATTTCATTGAAACAACCGAGACCAATCTCAAATCACAGGATTCAGTAGCGCTAAAGGATTTTGCTCCGAAATAGAGGAAATCATTTGATGCTCAACTGTGCCTCAGGCCGATGACACTGATTTTACCTTCCTCGCCGGTAACAACTATCTAATAGCTTCTTTAGTTCAGGCTTTTAAGAAGCAATTTGGACCGACGCTCCCTCGTAGATAGCTGAATGCTTCGCATGCTCCCCACCCCAATTGGCCATAGCTTAGCTTCGCTGCCGCTGGCATAGTGCCACTTTCCGAACGCGGCGTACCTCCAGCTTATTGTGCAGACAGAAGAGCCATGCCGTTCGAAAGCCACCCAGGCAGATATTTGCTTTCACATAGGGACAAACTATGAGGTAAACTATAGAAAGGCTAGCCGGAAATGTACCTTCTGTCAGTACTCAGAGCCGTTGCATTGTGACTAACGGACTGCAGGAATTACGTACTGGCAGAAGTTGTTGCTTGATATTCCTTGGTATGTCGTTGAATAATTGGGCAGTCTGGATGTGTTTCGTCCTCTTCATATGACCGCAGTTTCCTTTCATTAGACAAATCCGAACATAGCAATGGCGATAGATAATCAATGGGCTCCGAACAGGCCGACTCCGGTTCGAACTTCAAGGGGATTTTAGGTCCATCCTGTTGGAGGACAAAAGCTTGTGCCAGGCTCTGTAGCATGTTGTTATGAGCAACTAATATGCGAAGGTCGCAGTCCCGTTTAGAAGATGTTATCTCGAGCTTTGTTTCGCATTTGCAGTACATTTCGGAAAGATGACGTTCCATGTGTGTCATATAATATGTTGGACTGTGCTTCATCCAGCAAATATTGGAGAAGGGATAAAATTAACTGTTATTTATTAATGTAAAATGGATTCCTAACCCGTCAGAATAAACAAAAAATTCGGGATAGACAGCCACCACTGATGTTAATAAGATCTGCACCAGCTGTGCGACCGGGAGTTCAAACGGCAAATGACCTCCTGGGGTTTTTGATTTGAAGATAAACGCGGTTACCATAGATATTGAATGACAAATCGAAGCAATAGGTAACATTTAACTATGTTTTGAAAGTATTTCAAGCGATTTGTCCTCAAAAAGCTGAGTATTGGTGGAACTAAAGGCCGAGAGCCTACGAAGTTGTTTGTCCCGAGATACAAAATGCACGGCTCTTTTGTCCGACCAATCACATGAACTATGAGATCTCAATAGTCTAAAATACTGACGCCACATTCCATTGGTCCGAATGGCATTTTTCGTTAAGACATGTCGGGTATGATATCCAACCACAGAGAATTGCTCGCCTTCTTATAAGATGATCCTCGTTATGGCGTCACAAGGAATCTGCAAAAAGGACGATCTTTTGTTTGATTGATGGATGTAGAACATGGCCGAGAACCGAATAAGCGCTCTGGTAAAATAAAACCTCAGCATGATCCCGAAGTATAACATTTCAGAGGAAACTATCTATCGAATAAGAACTTATTTCGAAACACCCTATTTACGTCATCATCTGTCATTTCAACCCTCCCTCGCAAAGTTAAGGATGCTGTGGCCGACAATGATAAGTATGCCTCCCGCGACTCCAAAGGCTTAACCACGATAGTTACGGACCATCTAGGCCTTCTTAGATAAATTAACGACCGAATCAGTATACAGTAAAATTCGAAAGCAGATCAACCCCTTGACACTCACGTCTTCTTTTCTAGCGCCCCACTCACTTAGCGCTAAACCCAATATGGTCAAAGAAAATCCCACATTTTTCTTAATGTCTTTCTGGTAGATCATCAAAATTACCGTAACTGCAGTTTCCGGCACTGCGCCGATGAAGTCCTCGTGGCGATACGTAGCCTAGCTTGAGTTTAGCTTTACCTCGATCGCACCAGTCTTGTGGAACCCCCCACCCCCACCCAAACCCCCAAGACTGCTTGTGGTTTCTTTTTTTGTGGTTTCTTTTTTTGTGGTTTCTTTTTTTGTGGTTTCCGTTTTTGTGGTTTCTTTCCAAAACTCATGAGATTTCTGCACTGTGAATACTATACTCTAGCATTCCATAGCACAGAGCTACAAAGGCAAGCCTACTCATTCATTTGGCGTTTACCTTATCAACTAATTACCTCCCAAAAGATCATGGAAAAAAATGAACTCAACATCAAGCTGAAGGGAGCACTTGATATGACAGTCTTCTCCCAGTTGTTGGAGATGGATGAGGAAGAAGATCGAAAGAGTAGCTCGACCGCGCTCTATGGTTTCATTGAAAGAGGAAAGGAGAAAGTGGACTATATGGAGATCGCCCTGTAAGCGCTGATGCCCCACGCAAACCTGCCTTGGTCGAAGTGCACAACTTAAGGCAATTAAAAGAGGTGAACTGGCATTCTGACGAGATGTGCTTATGGGTAGTTCAAAAAGAGACTTTGTTTCTTTGATTTTCAATAGTGAATCCCTGCAACAAAGTGCAGTGGTGCTGGGCTTCCGCAAATTTCACAAAAGCTGTGAAAATATTCGACAAGTCGGTGCGACGATGAGTATACATGGCGAGGTCACAGAAGCAATTGAGATGTTCCGTCTTAGCCTCATCAAGAAAGAAATCGGCAACCTGAATGACAGTCTTCGATCTGCTCGCACAGCAATCAATTCTTTCTATATGGATACTAGCTAGAATGCAAGATCGAAAATGAGTCCGATGTGAGCTTGTTCCGGTTATCGTTCACTTTTATAGCCATTTCCCTTGAACTGAATAGAAGACTAGCCCTGACCCGAAATATGCCACCATTGTCATATGTATTTGAATTACATATTTATCGAGTAAGATTGAGGCATATTTAAATACCATATTCCCAGTGCAGCAGTTTCATGGGTTTCGAGGTAGATAGGAAAACGAAAAAAAAAAAAAAAAAAAAAAAAGGGAAAATCTGGGGTGGAGAGAAGGGGGGGGAGCACTTGGGTTCCACAAAACTGGTGCGATCGACGTTAAGCTAAAAACTAGGTAGGCTCCGCATGGTCAGGGCGGCATGGCAAATATAGGTTCATAAGGCCGGTAACTGCAATTACGGTAATATTCGTGATATACCACGAATACATCAAGAAATGTTGGATCCCCTGTACTCATGGTATTGTCCTGTCATCCTGATACGCACCATTCATGCATTAGGGTTAGTCCTGTAACTAGATCACTGGATCGCGACCCACATAAATCCACAGCAATACGACCACCATACACATGCTACAAGACTATTTCTACTTGTCAGGATGAGGAATTGATGTACTGGCTAGTAACGAATATGCCCAATAGAATTAGATAATTGATTGAAGGTTCTGAGAACGGTTGAGCGATTTCAAGGGTCTATATAATCGTATTATGGCGTGTGATGACACCATAATTCCGAATCATACCAATAGGTACTAGAGGAATTGGGCTAACGATGAATAAGCCGATCCCGAAAAGTCCTAGTGGTCTTCTACCACTTCTTCAGTTCGTCGCTACTAACCGGTCCCATGTGGACCCTCGCAAGCGTCGTTGGGCCGGTTACTCGGTATTTCCGTCACCAATCGCGCGTTTGAATCCACGCGTCATGAACGCTGAAGTTTAGATTTTTATCAGTCGCCTCTCAAGGATCTCCCTAGTCTTTGCTTCCTGTGTCGTATATAGCAACAACGTAGTTAATTTTCAATTTTGCTAGCCAAATGTTAGGCCGGTCCAGAGCCGGTCCAGACCTGCATCCGCGACGCAGTTATCGCGGTCGGGTCTCTCGGTTCCTACAGTGACCGTATCCGATAACCATACGTTTCCCTCCTTGCTCTTCACAATGTGATGCCTCTACGACCATCTGTTGTCCTTGAAATAGCTGACATAGCGCATCATCACAAAAATGTCAGTTAATCAATGTTCTCTTAGCCACTGGTGCAGAAAAGCGAATCGAACTCAACGGCCGGACAACCCGCGTTGTATCTCTTCTCAGCGGCCAGCCATCGGACGTCAGCATCCAGGTATACCGTGAGGCATTCGCCTGATGGGTGTAGGTCCTGAATCGGTGCACAAAATCACGGGACTCCTAACTACTCCGCTGACGTCTCGCCAAGGTCCCCCGCACTGAATTACACAGCCCCTGGCTGAAGTTCGCGTTGATATGGGTAAATGGCAAACAGTTAGCGTTCCCTATGCCCACATGCTGAATGTGGCGCAAGGCGAAACTCCTAGAAATAGGAGCGATAACTCTAGGCCACTCTCTTCGAATAACCTGGTCTAGTTTTTCGGTGTAAGAATGAACATGGGTGGATCTTTTGGCTTTCGTAATTCGAAAGATGCCCGGGAGTTAGATTCGTCCGATTGTCTGATGATTTTGCCGTCCAACAGTTTGGATCGCCCCCCGGTCATATTTCGCTGTGCCATAGGGCAAGCTTGGCCCAGGCCTTTCGAAATCCTAGTGGATGAGACGGAGAACACATCGCTTGAACCTCGAATAATTTGCCACCTTGAGATGGTCCAATGAGGCTCGTCGATCTATGGCTTCGGAATGAGTATTCTTTAATCCCGCACCGACGGCCGAGAAAGACTGAAAGTCGTTACGAAGTATTTTATCATTAACTGTCCAGCACACGTACCATCAAATTTCGTAACACCATAAATAGCGGAATTGTTAACCACTGTGAAAGCTAAAGTGCCCACAGTATCATTGTCACCTACGAGATATATTCGGTCCAGAACTATCAGTCGCCTGTTCTACTAGAACTGAAGTGGTGGCTGTTTTCGGATATTATAGGAATCTGTCTGATTTGGTCGCAGTCCGTGATGGAGTCTCTAGACCCTCCATTTAGCAACTGCCGTTCCTCGAGGCATGTTGTGGGTATTCGAGGAGGAATTCAACTCTGCTTCATACTGCTCGAGCCTGTCATATATTTGCAAGAAGACGGCAACCCCGGTCGCCATTCCAAGAACAAGCCGGTTGTCTCTCGGGGTTATCTTCATCTTAAAGTCACCCAACCGACCAAAATCAAGAGCATTTGCGTCTTCTTTTATGGTCTTGCTAGGATCCACCCGTTGGGGGGTACGTCTTTTATCCGACTTTGGCGCTAGGGCGGCACCAACAGCCTTTTTTTCACGCGGCTAACTCATGATCTATTCGTTCCCTAGAGAGTATCAAAAAAGAGGATCTCATCACGTCTGGTATTACCTTCTTCGAGGACGGGCATGCGACATTCCCGGATAGGAGCTATTACAGCTTGTTCGACGAATCTTTAGCGGCTAAAGAGGCTGGTCGAATTGTCAAAAGCAGCGCTCCAGCATTGTGGGTCGAGCAATTCTCCCCGCCCAAGTATAATCAAGGTAACTTAGATCATTCTGAGCTTTTAGGCGCTGATAGCGAAAGCCCCCGACATAACAATAATAGTCATCTGAAAGGCCACTATACGATTTTACCTGCTGGCAATCATACCTACCCCTTCGAGTTTCTCTTGCACGACTCTCTTCCTGAAACGATCAGCACTGACCTCATGTCTATCCGTTACTACCTCGAAGCCAAAGTCGAATCCCCTGGAATATTCCGTTCCAAAATGCGTTCGCAACAGGACATCCCGCTTCTTCGATTACCTTCAGAAACCTCACTAGAACTTACTGAGCCAATAATTATCTCTAAGGACTGGCGCGAGCAGCTCCACTATGATGTTTGCATCTTCGGCAGAAGCTTCCGCCTTGGCTCGCGGATACCAATAAGGCTGAAACTGACTCCTTTCATCGACCTGAGATGTTGCTGGCTTGAAGTTTATGTATCTCAGCACATGCAGTACTGGGAAACGGGACGGGAAACTCGTATATCACAATTAGGCAAAAGGAAAGTGCTTCTGTTCAAAAAACTGGCAGGAATTGAATGTCAAAGCACATATCCTGGCAGCGGAATTCGAATCACTTCAGATCAGGACATAATACGGCCCGCGTATACGCAAACTCCGAGTCTGCTCGGGCCAATGTTGGAAACACGTGAGATTGAATTGGAGGTGCAACTGCCCAGATGCTCTGAATTGAAAGAAAGAGCGCAGTGGCAACGGCTTCATACAAGTAGTAAAGCAGGTAAGCCTGATGTGAACCACTGGATTCAGGTAAGGAGCCGCGAAACCTGCTCAGTTGCCCTCTGTGCTTGTTTGGAGAAATTTGAACGGTATCGGTAACTCTCGCACAGATCGTCCTGTCTCTTTCCAAGGAAGCTAGGGATGAGACAGCAAAAAGAAAGCAGAACGCTTTCCAGCTCCTGATGATCCAAAAACCCGTCACTCTTCTACCCTGCAAGGCGAGTCCATCCAACATCTACGTTCCGCCATATGCAGTTCAACCCGATACAAAAGCAATTACATTGGAAAATTTGGAATGCGCCTGTGTTCGTAGTGACTTTACGGAAAATCCTGCACCCATGCAAAAAGCCGAAGCGCCAGAGACCGAAGAAATCACGTCTGTTGCGCTAATTTTACCAGACAATGATATGAGGCTACCCAGCTTCGAGAGCAGCTCCAGCGATATTAAGCCGCCAGCTCAATCCCATATAACCGGATCGGGCTTCCCAGAAATTCTCCGAAGAGTGGCCCCTTCAGGAGCGGCCAGACAATGTCATACTAGGTAATCTTCGTCAGGACTTTTTGGCACTAGTCGATCGCCACTCACGATGCTCGCCGGAATTGGCACCACTAGAACCGACTATGTGATTCTATTCAAGGATCCCGAGTCAGTTGTATTGGCGCGAGCCAATATCGAGTGGTTAAACAAGCTAGGAAACAACACGAATTTAATCAAGCCTCGGTTCGGCATCGTACACCGCACATCGACAGAGCTTCAACCTAGAGAGCGCAAATGCCCAGGTTGTTGAACAGATTGAAAAGTGGCATGGTGAGAGAAAGACAGGGTGTTAAGCAATTTTGCGCATCGGGTAATGGTTCCACTCCGCAAAGGGTACCAAATACATCCCGATCAATGGCCTCGTTGTCAGTCAATGGTACATCAACAGCGCAGAGAGTTATTTTCTTACTGGTGTAGCGAAACCCGTGATTTACTTTCATTAAAATATGGTGCCTCGTCTCGTAACTGTACTGGCGATCCAAGGAAACTAGAATTTTCCATGGAAATGCAAACAAGTCAAACACTAGAGTTTGGGAGTTCCTCGAGAATCTGGCGATCTGTCACTTCCCTTCTCCTCCTATGTCCAAGTCGGTCTGGGGGGGCTTACTCGGCACCCGACCTGCAAATAGTGGCTTGCATTACTTGCTTACTGTCCTTACAGACTACCCATGAACCCGTTTATCATAATAATCAGCCTGTCAGCCACAGCCCTCTCTTCTTCACGCCCTGGATCACATTTGTTGGAAGCTGACACACAATCATGTTAATAGAATCCTCAGTGGCATCTACTGCCTTCGGGGGATGACTCACATTCCTTTTAACGATGATGATGATGATGATTATGATGCCTACCGATCTGAACTGCCTGTTCTATGGGAACCTACTCCCTCGTATGCCCCCACCCCTGGTCACCCAGACCGCGAATGGACGCCATCAGTAATCTGCCCTTCACCCGATCCCGAGGATATAGTTAGTGAATGTTCACCTTCCTGGCATCAACATCTATCCGGCCAGCATAGTTTTGATCCTGTGGTTGAACGTGCAGATGGAAGTGCATGGGATGAACAATCTCCGGACGGTATCCACTATCAGATTGAGTGGAGGGTTAAATTGAACAATCGAGTTGTGGTCAAGGATACAAAACATGACCTTATTCAACCACCTAGATCCTACTGGGAACAGATAAAAGAGGAAGCTAGTAATATTCTACGACGCAAGGTAGCCCGTGGCCGACGAGTGAGACTAGATGATACCAATATGGTGTTATCCGTGAACTCCCAACGGAACATTGACAAACACTTTGAAGGTACTAGTGTTGATTGGACAGCGGTGGAGAAACAGCTGCTAGCATGGGCCTATCTATTCTGTCGTGGCAAGAAGATCCGGCTACAGATATCGATCAACTACATAGACGACAGTGGACCTCTTCCTTCTAGAACGGACAAGCGAGGAAAGTCATCGGTGACTACACGGATTCTCGCTAACCGAGACGCTCAGATTGACGCCGAGCAGGTCTCCAGCCAATATTCCGTCTGGCGCGATGTGTATCGTGTTATGCGATGTCCCGGGCCTCCATGTCGCCACAAAGGACAATACTGCTGGCAAGATCCAGAGGGAAAAAGGCACCATAGATTGAAGACACACCATCTGAAGGCCCTCGTCAAATATGTGGAGCAAGGTGGGGTTCTCGAGACCCACGCTGATGTCCCTGACAGTGTTCGCGAGCAGCTCTATGCCGAAGAGAACCAGCGGCTGGACAAAAAGAAGGAAGCTGCGGAGAACTCCACAACAGGTTCAGTGTGTCCTCCAATCAATATAAATGTCCTCCCGTCTGGATCATCTCAACAATTGATACAGCCTCCTTTTAATGATGCTATGCCCACCGGGCCCGGCTGTATTGAACCAATCATAATCGACGGCCTGCTAGATGTCGCTGTGGCCGAGTATACTGAATGGCAGCAATCGCGGGTGAGCAACGAGGCTTTCAGGGAAAACATCAACAAAGCACGCGATGTGACCCTCGAAAATTGTCTCGACCTCATGCAGATTTATGAGGATCAAGACCCAGGTTTTTTCGTTAAGCACGGCGTGAAAGTAGGTGCCGCCAGGCGGTTCGTTCGCGACATCGGCCTTTGGGTGAAACGACGCAAAGAAGTCACTTGCAACGAAAATATCCATTTAGCTTAGATTTATATACTGTGATTAGAGAACAACCTACACTAGCATACTGCAATTAACACTTCGCATGGATTCGTGAACTCTAATTCATTTGGCGATCATACTGCCCACAAAAAAACAAGTAAAGCTCGCTCTAAAGACGTTTCCCAACATGCTGGTACAGCAAAGACCTGTATCAAGCCCCTTATGGCATGGCAATCAACTTTCTTATAGCACCGCCAGTTCGATAGTTAATATAATCATGCACAACAAGCTACCTACTCCGTCAACGATTCTATCTTCCATAGTATGAATCAAAATCATTCACTAACAATGTCTCAGAGATGGAGCAGATTTAATGTATTGAAATGGTGGTCGAACCTAGCCACATAAATCCCAGACTATTTACTAATATGCAAGAAGTGGAGAAACACCCTGGCCAGCCTCGTATACATATCACTGCCAATTGTGGGAAGTATTGAGTGACAAGAATATTCAAAAGATGGTCATTATTATAATTAATAACAGCATATTAAAAGGTCAATGGGGCCATGTAGCAATGCGGTATTATGGCGTAAAGTAAGGGCATCAATATATGATACTGATCTTAGAAGAACAGAATTTACATAATTTCGCATTTGACAAGGTGCACTGATACATTAAGCACCATATTGGGTTCGTAGAACAGAAGCTATATAGCTCAAAACTGGGAAAACCCTGCACCATTACTAATTCCTGGCTTCTTCCATCACGTCTGTTTTCGTAGAGCCAGGGAGTGGCACATCACCAGAGGATACAAGGTCTGCGTCCTTACTGGCTATTCTGGGCAGCTCATCTAGACCAACCAGTCCTGAGATCTGGAACTGGGTATGTGCGAGTATTTCTTGACTGTAATCCTCTAGACACCGGCGACAATTGATTGAGCAAGTGGTGTTCATACTGGCTTTGGCTAGGAACGCTAGCACATGAGTCACTTTGGTGGCTGTTGCGGTTATTGCTTCATGTGAATCTCGATAACTCTGAGAACATCTATTGTGAATCCCAATGTTAGCTAATTTGCGGTGCGGACTTTAATAGTGTGACCAGAAATAAAAGATCTCTTCAAACGGACGTACCCGGGCTGAGATGGAAAGACTCAAGACTCAAAAAAGGAAATTTGCGGCAAACCAAGCGGGTCAGAGACCATACTATTGTCCTGGGAAAGTACGGGGTATGACGTAGGTGGCGTCGTACCAGCCCGAAACAAGTTTTCTCATCACCAGTATTCTCATTATAACCACGTCTCTGCCTATTTAATCGAACGGTGACCCCACAATGGATTAGCTAATTGTGTAATTATTCACGGGGAATCTGGAAGGATTGAGGTCAAAATGAACTCAATGATTGCGTTAACTGGGGATGGGGTTATACGAAAGAGTCTTCCAGGGATCTGGGTGTCCAGTGTCTCGCAAGTTCCCTCTGATTGAGGGTTGGAAAGATGACTCTCAACAAAAATGTAACAGCGAATTTTCTGTATACCCTGTTGGATTGTGTACAGGGGTTTTTTGAAAACAGACTACATACCCCCAGACACACACTCGCTTTCTTTTCCGAAGACCCACTGATGGGTTGGCCTAGATCGCCGTAGGCGGAAGCGGGTATAACAAATTCGCCGGTGGCGGAATTGGACCCTTTTGGTCCGTATTCGGTCAAAACTTATCCGTTGTTGAATTTGTAGACCAAATATATCCGGTTAGACAAAGAAGAAGGACACATTATTGACCGCGTAGAGGCTGTTATGCTGTCTCTTTCAAATTGAAATTTTGTGTTAGTTTGGACAAATTAACACATCACATAATTATCTCGGAGAATTGAGCTATCAATCGCCCAAAGTGGGTTGTGTCCAGCCTCTGGTCAACCAAGGGCTTGTTGACATAGATGAGTAAGATGCTTCATAGCCCCTTTCCGAGACTGCGAACGACTAGGTGATGCCTAGTAGACTCTATCAGCCCCTCCATGGTCTGGATCAACTCCATAATATTCTCAGAAGCAGTCGTCCCAGAGTACATTTGAGTGACATCCTCGTTCGAGCCGATCAAGATCACAAGCACAGACGCTGTTTGACCTTCACCACCACCCATTAAAGGAAAGTCGTTTTCCACACCCCAACCGTAGCTGACCGCAAGTTCTTGATTCCAAGAATTCTTGTTCCTCTCAATGAGGCTTTGGATCTCCAGGACCCGTCCATTTCTCTGGGTTTTGGAGATACTCGATGGAAAGTAAGTAATGATGACCTCAGTGGTCTTATATCGAAGGGATTGGGGGGAGACGGATTGAAAACTATATGCTTCGTAAATAGACCGTAGCTCAAAATACTCGGTAGGTCTTTCACTGCTTCTCCGCCGAAACTAAGTCGTTTATTAGCCTCAATACTTCAATTTCAAGCAGTACTGCTACTCACGAGGCCGCGAATTTCTCGTGATCCTCGATCGAGTTCCAGTCGAAGAATGTCCAGATCTTGGTTAAATCCTCCATCTCAAGACCCCAATAAATTCGGCGTGGACCTTCAGGAGCCGCGATGATGGTGTTCCAGGCTTTCAAAAGAACCTGACCCTCAGGAGTGCCTTCGTTCATGACGTCGAGGAAAGGCTTTACACCCATGCAGCTGATCTCGGTGACAGACATTTCTCTTGCTATCCGGATCGAGATACCACAAAACTGATGTTCGTTTGGGCGAAATCTTCAGCGAGAAGAGGTCCCAGAGCATTTGCGGCGGGGAAAATATGTTTGAGGATGCCTCACTCAAGTCCGGTCTTGAAGGGGATGAGAGGCGTCTGACTGGTGGAAATGGAGGAAATACAGGCCGGCAATCATGCCAGATCGCCAAAACCGCAGGCCAATTCCAATAAGATTCTATGAGAAATTACGGTATCATAACGATGACTAATTTTATTGCTATATTCTTTTTTGACCAGCCTTTGGACTCAAGGGCACGACTAACGCTCGATTTAGTTGCTTGAAGAGCGAATTCGTCCCACGGAAAAACCACCATCTCTTCCAGATATAGGGCAGGCTTTTCAATCAGATGGTCGCACAAAGCCTCGAGCATCAATGGAGTGATACTACGGGGTCTTCCACCTTTATTTGGCGGTGCTTTGACGCTGCCAAACATTCTTATATTGGCAGAGATTCTTGAAATAGTGCTCTTGTTGCAACCAGCGGCCTCAGTTATAGATAATTCGCCACTGTGGATCATATCATGAATAAGCTCATGCCTGGAAGGAGCTAGGTTTAGCGCTATCTTTGGTTGGACCACTTGTGATTGATTGTCAAGTGTGCTTCCCGAGGAAAGCTGCTCTGGATGAGGGACATGAAGGTGTCACATGTATTGAAATTTACATCCTAATACATGCTTGAAATTATCATGTAACCTTCGTACGAGGAAATACCTATACAACTGTCGGAATAATTCCCAATATAGACTAGCATTCCTTGGCAGAGGGGCTAAAAAATCAGCGAAAGAGTGTAGGCAGTTGCACCAGTTTCGGGACGTACGACGAGGTACTTTGGTTAGTGGGAGTTACAACATTGTGTTGCTTGGCTGTTCAGGGTACAGAGAGGATACAAGTGGGCGAACTCCTGCGAGACACGGTCGGCCTTGTTAGAGAGATCTTGCAAGGTAGCGCGAAACAGATTTGACAACCTGTGGGGCGCAGCATATAATGGAAGCGACGGAAGACTGGGTGGGCGGACCGCAGATACGACACTTTCTATATGGCTCGAGAGGACGGACGCGCGTGTCGGTCTACTGAGAGAATAGGATTCTGAAGATGGCTATCGAGGATGGAGTCTTTAGGGCGGCTATGGAAGTAGGCTTAAGGTGCAAACTGGTATTGACTTGCGGAACCGGCTATGCCCCGTGAAGGATGCGGAAAAGGATCGAAGGGGACGCAAGGTGGAGGGTCTATGTAGGTAGACATGCTCCCACCTCTACAATGTATTATCAGGCTTGCTTAGCTTAGAAATACAAATCAGTACTTGTACAAGGAGCATATTGCAAGGGCAGCATCTAAGGGCCTGGAGGCCGCGATGGAACTACGACGGCTCCGAGGCCTCTCCCCAGCGACAGCACGGCAGCTCTTCACAGCGACCGTGGCTCCGGTGGTGGACTATGCGTCAAATGTCTGGATGCACGCATTCAAGAATAAGAACATCGGACCGATCAACCGAGTGCAAAGGGTAGGAGCACAAGCAATTGTGGGGACATTCCTCACAGTTGCGACCAGCGTAGCGGAGGCCGAGGCCCACATTGCCACGGCACAACACCGTCTCTGGAGACGAGCCGTGAAGATGTGGGCAGACCTCCACACACTACCAGAGACCAATCCTCTTCGCAGAAACACAGATCGGATCCGGAAGTTCAGGAGATACCACCGCTCACCACTATATCAAGTAGCGGAGGCGCTGAAAAACATCGACATGGAATCACTGGAAACCATCCACCCGTTTACACTGGCACCATGGGAAGCACGCGTGCAGACTGATGAGCCCATCTCAGAGGGGTCAACTGTACCAGGCGGGTCAATGCAGATTGCGTTCAGCAGCTCGGCGCAGAATGAGCTGGTTGGGTTTGGTGTGGCGATCGAGAAACAACCACCACGCTATCGCAAAGTGAGACTGAAGACCTTGTCCGTCACGTTGAGCGCGAGAACAGAGCAAAATCCATTTTCCGCGGAGCTGGCGGCAGTGGCGCATACACTGAAGACACTCGTGGGATTGAAAGACTTTAGGATCACACTGATCACGAGCAACAAAGCGGCGGCTCTTACGTTGAAGAACCCGCGACAACAGTCGGGTCAGGAATTTGTCTGCCAAAGCTACAAGCTGATGAGCAGATTGCAGAGGCATGGAAATCAGATCAGCGTCCGGTGGGTCCCCACTAGCGAAGACAACAAACTACTAGGGATGGCGAAAGAGCACGCGAGAGCCGCGACGCAAGAAAATGCTATCTCGCAAGTACAGGTCCCCAAAATGAAATCGACGACTCTGAAGATTGCGCATGCCCAAGCAGTCCCCAATAGCGAGTTGCCCGAGAACGTAGGCAGACACTCCCAGCGAGTAGATACAGCACTTCCAGGGAAACACACGCGACAGCTGTATGAACAATTATCGTGGAAAGAAGCGAGCGTGTTGGCCCAGCTCCGCACGGGCATGGCAAGACTCAATGGATATCTCTTTCGGATCAATGCCGCCGAGACCGATCAATGCGCATGTGGACAAGCAAGAGAAACTGTGGACCACTTTCTCTTTCGATGTCGGAAATGGACCGCACACCGGACAGAAATGCTACAATGTACCCACACTCACCGAAGTAACATGTCCTTCTTCTTGGGAGGGAAATCACCCTCCGATGATCAAAAGTGGAAGCCGAATTTGGAAGCCGTGCGAGCCTCAATACGATTTGCGATCGCTACGGGCCGACTCGAGGCCACCTAGGCTTGCCGACAAATGGATAGAATACCTCTTCTTACTAACCCCCAACACCTTGTGACAGACGGTAGACGCGCTTCAACTGCCGAGGATAGGATATTGAACACTTGAAGAAGCGCCTTCAAGCCAGTCTACTAACCAATACTTACCCACAGGGACCAGCTATGAGATTGGAAGCGGAAATGACAAATACGGAAGGGAACACTGTATGGGCTCCAAGGAGACACGGCGTATACCCAAACATGCATGTACTGGTAGATTAGTGATAGTTGCCCTTTCGGCTCAGCCGCCGGGCGTTAATGAATTGTGCGTGTGTATCAAAAATCAAAAACGCCAATACGGCATGAGCGCCGAACAATTCATGGACGCCATTAGCCGTCGACTTTGTGATGATGACCATTGCGTTTGAGCCTGTATCATCGCGCGCGCTTCCGCAAAAATCCGCGTTATTTCGCTAATCTGCACCTCTTCGCATTTTTGCCATTCTTCAGACTGTGCCTGGGATTCGTCCGAAGAGAAAGCAGCTTCCATCCAGCCACCCAGATACAATTTCCAGTGACCATGCGCCATTTTGATTGGACAAAGGTACTCCGGCTTGATTTGATATGCGGCACCCTTCTTAGATAAGAGTTTCGTGTAATCCTGAAGGGCTCGCTGTAATTCAAGCAGCGAACCAAGATCCAAGTCCTGGGCCTTGACTCGCAATAAGAGGGGCACCCAGTAAAGGCGCGGCGATTTGACCCAGAAAGTCCGACCGCTAGAGTTGAGCTCAGAGACGCGGGGGTGATCAACCAACTTTGAAGGTATTTGACGGAGGGTCTTCAATACTCGGTATTCGCGAACGGAATCTTCAATAAGAAACTGAGGAGACTCACGTCGATTAGAACCTGCTTCGCAAACTTTCAGGGGGCACAAAGAACAAGCGTGGCGACGAGTCAATTTCCACTGTCCTTTCGCGAATTGTTCCTGATGTCGAGCGCGTTTGACTATGCCATGGCGACCGTGATTCGACCTTGGCCGGTCGGGAATTCTGACGGGTATTGCAGTTGGTAAGTGGGCTTCTCCGCCAATCTGAAGTCCCGCAACCTAGTCGAGGTGCTCTCTTTAATAATATCAAGCGTGAGCGGCGAGAATAAGGAACGCCATAGGAAGGCAGGAGGGAAGGTGACTGGAAACAGAGAGGTCGTTCGGAAGGTTGTCCCTTATTGACAGTTGAGAACTTGAGATTATGCTATCACGTGATCACGCCAAAACATGCGGGGACAGATAATTTTTCCATGAATGTATTGAAAGGCTGCGCCCCCCGTCTTCTCATTCCCAATGTTAGCCGCCCTTCATGTCTCTCATATCTGCCTACTCTCCACTAGCGCACCATTGAGCTAGTTGAAGACTGCATTCCATGGAATAAGCCTCATCCATATAAAAAATAGCTGGTCGCCCGTAGTCTTGAAGCTGTGCCTGCAAGTACCATCCGTCCTTTGCAGGCTTCTTTTCCTTGTCTGCTTCCTTAGAATGTGTAGTCGTACTTCCCACAGTTCGTATTGTTGGTCTTGTTTCTTTGCTAGCAACGAAATGAAATCACCGAATACTAACTTCGACGTTCAGGCTTCTATTACGCCGGGATGAGCTTGCACAAGATACGAGTGGCCGCCTGACGCCAAGGGGGGGTCAAAGCTTTTAGTGCTGACGTGAAAAGGGATTTACTCCACAAATCCTGTTGATTGGACTAGAACATTTCCCAGATGTAACCCTGAAATCAGGGGTTTCGTGGGGACAGAAGCTTAATCCTTTCGCTTTATTATTACATAGCTGGAATCTGCCCATAAATTAGGGCGGGAGCAAACGTTGATATTTCACTCTTGCACCAGGATGAAGACTGTCCTGCTTCTTCTAGGTTTAGCTTTAGCGGCCCTTGCAACGACAGATCCGAATTATAATTCTTCGTTCCCTTTTCGCCCTAGAAACGTCACAGGACTTACAAGGGAGCTTTATTCGTGGGTTGGATCGTCAGTTCTTCTCCCCTCTGCAATTCAACTTTTGTCCTGACTGTTTAAAGATACTACAATGCAACGACAACTATCGAGCTTACGCCGGAATTTGTTGAAAACGATTCGAGCCATAAATCATGCAATCAAATTATGAACCAAACATACACATCACAATTCGAATCTTTTCTCGCCATCACTGAGCGCAGCCCTCAAAACAATGGGTCCAACCCAGTAAATGTGCTTTTGACTCTCTGGAAACCCGGTTTCAATTTTTCGTCTCTTTCATTTGGTTCTTCCGTTCCTTCATATGGCCCTTCACCTGAAGCTACCTTGGAGCGAGAGCGATATTATGGCGGGTTGGAGTCATTAAAATGGATTTTCGAGTCTGCTCCGTGAGTGGAAAAAAAAATAAAGAATAAAGTAAATAATTCCCACTAATTTGGAACTCTCTAGGTGGACGTTACTGCCGTCCGATGATAAAGTAGAGGATAACCTCAATATGACCTCGACATCGACCCAAGCGGGACGATTCAACCTTACGGGGTCAGCAAATGGATACAATAACGATGTCTTTGGCAATCTTCACAATTTTACGTTAGACATGGAACCATGCAATAGTCACCAAGAGTCGAAAACTTTTCAAATCGTCCTAGTCGGCAATGAGGACCCACTCGACATCAACTCAAATGTGACAAGAGCGACAGTAGAAGCAACTTTCGATGCCCAGACAGCAAACTTTACGTTATCTGGTAACTTTTACGCTATTCCATTCCCTTTACAGAATATAACAAATGCAACAAATGGGCTAGGGTCTGTGAGAGGCGCAATCAAAATATCTTTCGGCGGCGTTGTCGACTCTTACCGTTCAGATATTTTGGTAAAAACTAGTCATACCCCTACTTGGATTAGGACAGTAGGGTTCCAAAATAACTCACTCAATATCGGTTACGATCAAAAGGAAAGCAGTGGGGCACGATCAGCACTATACAGCTTGAGTTGGCTGCCTCTAGTCACAACTTTGATGTGTTTTCAGGCCAGCTTTATTTATGATGACCATATCTCAACATTCTATGAAACTAGACTAATTATCACAATTGATCTTTTTTCTCTTCCAATTTCACAGGCTAATTATGCAAAAGTCCCTTCCTCTTCACTTGCGAAAAGGCAAATTAGAGTACTGACCTCCCGCTTTGTAAATATAGCTCTGAAGAGGATAGTAGATTATTATTCGCAGATATGTGTTTACATAACAATTTTAAAGGGCTATAGCGTGATCTACATTTAATTTTACTAGGCCACGAACTGTACAAAAAGCTTGAAGCACCCTGGTAAAGTTTAGACGGATATTGAAGCCGTACTTAATCATTGAGGGGAACAAAACATTCTCATATAGATGCGGAAACAGTAGGTACGACGGACCGCCCTGTTCTCACTTGGCGGGATCATAGCTACCGTCTTCTTTGCTGTGTTGACTGCGCAGCCGGACAGTTCCAAGAGAGCCCGCAGCGTCGAAGATGATCCATACGTAACTGCAAACCATAAGGCGCTTTCCTGCTCTCGGTTTTGGATATTGATATCTAGCCTCGGAGTTTCCAGCAGGAGCTTGAGAACTGCAGATGAACAGTATTTGAGAGCCCTCATGACCGGGGTTCTCGCACGAAAGAAGGCATTGACGTTTACTCCGTGATGAAGCAACATGGGCGTGAGATCAACATTGTCATCTTTGGCGGCTAGGCCAAGAAGATTGCTGTTCTGATATTCGATGTTGAATTGGAGAATTACCGTTCGTAGAAGGTGGTACAGCGCTCTGCAGGATCTTGCAAGAGCGAATTTTGCGCAACCATGGAGGTATGCGGCAATCATCAGCACTATCTCTTGAGGCAAGTCTCGGATATGTCGCTTTTGAGACTATTGATTCTTTTTTTAGTTTCCCATGGGCAATATTTCGTGAGACCACTTGACGAACCATGATGTAAAAAAAGGGTTGAGAGGGCGTAAACTTAAGAGAAACTTGCGGAAAGCCAAGAGATTCGAGGGCAGCTTTATGAAGGGCTCCAGTGCTCGGCCCAGCCCATTCGACTAGAGCGTCTGCAGCCTTGAATGTGTATTAGAACAGGGCTCCTGGGATCTCTTCGGTCAATCCAGGGGTCTAGTCTCTGATGTCAAAGGCAGCATTGAGGGCCCAGGGCACTTTTCACTCCCAGGAACGCGAGAGATATTCCCCGGGATCGTTGCATTCTCTTCAGTATATCACAACCGGTGTGTCTCCAGACCACATGCTAGTTGCGCCCAGAGAAAAATACGTTGACAAGAGATTCCAAGGCATTATGAATGCCAGCGCCCAGCCCTAGGTAATACCATGTATTTTAAAATAGTATCTGATCCGGTATTCCGGAAGGACTCTCTACTTGCCACTTCAGGAGCCGTACAGCTTGCCACCAAAGCCTTGAAAAATGTGAAAGAAATTCCGCGTGAAAAATATCATGGCCACGGTTGTTAGCATATTTAAAGTAGATTCAGTGTAGCTTCGATAGCATCTCATCCCCTATAAAAGTTTCATTCAAATCAGATATCCTCAAGCTACGAACTATCTCAACCGCTCTTATTACACATTGCTTCGCCTTTTTGATCAAGCCAAATGAATACATCTGCTATCAGTCCAGTTCCTTTAAATTATTTCCGAAGTCATGACAGAGCCTCATGGAATGGCAGCCTCATGCTCGAGGAACTTACGGCGGCCCTGCATCCCCTGTCGCAATTCCAAAAAAGGATGCAGTAGAGATATACCCGCCTGTCAGACTTGCTGTGAACGTGGGCAACCGGATCTATGTTTGTATGAAGAACGGGTCCCTTTGGCGTTGGGGTACAAGACAATGCCGCCAACCCAGCCAAGAAACTCGAAGCGGCAAAAGGCTGTCTTCGAGGTCGAGCAGACGCATTATCATGAGTGGAATGACAAGACGATCGATGTACAAAAAGAGACCGGGCAATTTGCCAATCAATTGGGGCATGAATGCCAATCTCCATCTACCAATGACGTCTTATTTCCCGGAAACTTCCAAACCAGCAACGGCCTGATAGAAGATTGGACAAACGAGGGCGAAGTGGTGACATCGCAGAAGTCATCTCCCGGTCTTGTCGGTCGCTTTCCCATCACTACAGGCGATACTGAGGAGCGCCCGAGCTCTCGCCCGAGCTCTTTCGGCCCTTGTGCAACGCAGTCATACTTTGATATGGCACTTCCAAGAAATTCTGCAGTCTCGTTGTACCTAAGCGTTCACGGCTAACAATATTTCAGGTTTCCTTGCCACCTCGACTTCGCACACAAGTTCCAACAAATCGAACTCTTTCAGCAGAAAGCCGCCACCCCTTTCATCAGCTCTTACTAGTTCTAAACTACTTATTCATTACTGCAATGCTCCCTGGAAATGAAGGCTCCTTGTGGGCCATAATATACCGGAGTGACTATGAATGGGAGAAGAGTTTCGTCTTGCAGTACAGTCAGTTGCAGTCCTGGCTCAGTGATATCCGCGACGCTTTATGCGAATCTCAGGGCTTGCATACTATGTCCTACGAAGACTTGGAAATGCAGATCCGATATATTATGTTCCTTCTTGGACAATTTTCATCGCAAGAGTCTAGCTTTGCTCAAACGTGCTTCGAACAACCTTGTTTTCCTTACAGACCATTTGGTGTGGGAGCCAGTATCGCTCTAATATGCTACGCTTTCATGGGTATTGACGCTCTGCACATACGGGGCTACGAGTCGAAAGAGATCTGGTTACGTGACGAGCTGTTCTGTTCTGCCATGCTGGAGCATCTGAGAATGTCACCAATATTCTCACCTGACCTCTCGATGGGACAGCTGCAGTCCATCCTCACAAGCCTTCAAAGGGCGTTCCAGAACGAAGAAGTCAGGGTTGCGGCGGTACTTCCCCAAAGAATTGATGTCAAAAACAGAGCAGAGGTGATTGAATATTACACGCATGCATTCTTACATTTAGATCCGCTCCTTCTTTCCAGAATCTGTCTGGTTTGGGGGATTAAGCCATTTGCTAACTGCACCATTCGTGATTTGGCCACCACCTCTGCAATTTTGTTCTACAGCAAAGATCTGAACCGAGATCTAGAATAAGATATCAACAAGATCCCTGAAATCATGCAATCAAAGCCCGATCGCATCGTGGTCACGGAAATGTTTCATGTCAAAGCGTGGCAGGAAATTCGTCGGGGTGGCCGCCGAGAAGAATTGTATATTAATGTCTTTTATGTTTCTGTCGGACCTATGGCACAACGGATGGCCTGAAGGGCTGGCATATTGACTTGATGATCGGATACGAGAAAAAAAATCTAGTCTCCTCATTCGAATAGGAAGGACCACTTCAAAGATGTTTTATCGCATCATGACCTAGATAGTAGGCTGCGGTAAAGCTACCGGAAAAGAATCATGCATGCTCGCCGTGGTAAAAAGTACTGTACCGAAATTGAATTGATAGCATAGCTGGCTCCATGGCTATAAGTAGCCCTATGCAGCCTAGACAGTTCCCAAAAAGGTTCTTCTGTGGCGAGGCTGAGGACGTGCTTCCACAATCATCAACGTTGCGAATTTTCGCCTCTCTGCCGGAGTTGAGAAAGGCTGAGACTTTTGCTTGTGTATCATGAGTTGTTTCACAGGTAGAATCAGTTCAAATCTCAACGACATAGTGTTAGGCGAATCATCACTGAATGATCTGAACTATGATCCACCATCATCCGATTTCGAAATCTAATTGGAAAACTTGCGACCGTTATTGTATACTGGATAGCTCGGTGTGAATGTTTTTGTCTCGCCATCACCTTGCATATAAGTGTCTTGGTTTATTTTTTACACTACATCACCCCCTGTACAAGCCTGTGGATTGCCAACTTGTCTATCCAAGCTTCGCCGCATTGCTCTACGAAAAAATGGATCTCGATGGCAAACCATCGTACAGACACTCAAAGCTCGACTTCAGTCGCTTCCGTAAAAACCCCATTGGTATGTGATATCTGATTCCGGCTATGGCAAACCAAAAAGCTAATCCTGTCAAAGACAAGCCTCAACCTCCGGCGCATAGCTCCTCTGAAGTTTTTGTGAACAGGTTTCCTTTCCTATATTCGAAAACCGAGGAGCTAGTCTGGAAATGGGAGCAGTCGAAGCTCTATGGCCAGAGCATCAACACTAGCTTGCAGTCCACCTTCATGCCACAGAATCACCCTTCCAACAGACCTGACAGGGCAGGCAAATTTGTTTCCATGCAGAATGGAAGTTTTGTCGTGAAGCCTCCGGCCTACCTGACGAATCTGAAGCCGGAGGATTATCAGGTGGGATTTCTGCATACAGAAAACCTGACAGATATGAAGATCATTCTCCTTGGGCTACCCGAATGGAAAAGACCTTCGAAAGTCCGGGAAAGCATGCTTCGTTTTGAGAATTTGCTGGCCGGGAAAAGTTTTCCACTCTTCTACAATTGGTCAACCGAGTACTGGATCTCAGATTCGGTCATTCTCGATCCACGGTCAACCGATGAGGTGGAGATGATCAGTAAGGGAAAACGGACGGCAAGTAGTCAATATTTGAGGTACCTTTGCGCTGGCCTTCCGTCAACCACGATGGGACCTCTTTTCAACACGCTTGTGACCTCGGGGAATGCAGACCCAGCCTGCTTTGAGTATTCGATGGGGTTCATTTGGATTCATGCGTCGATAGATGGGAGGAACTTCGAGATAGAGCTTGACACTTCTATCGATCCGTCTTGCGATCGCGTTGATTACATGCTACAACAGATGAGAGAGAGGTCGTGGTTGGTTCAGGCAAAGCTAGCGATCAAGCTCGAGAGGTCCAGCAGGGTGAAAGCCGCTATCTCGGTTCAGGTTCTGGGCGTTTCTCAAATTCGCGTCACTTCTACTCATAAACCAATTACTCATCAGTAGGATGTGTTTCAGAGCCAGGTGCCATACCTTCGCCTGGGCCATGCTATTTGTGTCAAAATGTCTCTTCAAATTCCATCATCTTCATATCAAGTTAAAAACAATTGCGTTATTCGTCGCGTTGCCGCTGTACCGGAAAGACTTACCGAAGGGACGAATTGGTATAAAGAATCGGCCACTGAGCAAAGATTTACCTCTGTGTAATACGTAATATCGACTGATTCGGTTGGTAGGTATATTCATAAAAGGTACATTTGAAAAGCCTTTGCTGTATTCGCAGAAGACAGATGTAGTGTATAACACGTAGAGAAAGCACCAGAGTGGTCCTAGTCCAAAAATACAACAGCTGCTAGTCGTAAGGCAAGAGTGTAGTCAGCGTGAGAGAGCCCATATGACGAATTCTTGATGAATCTATGCATAGATAGTGTCCATAGAGGCCCCTGAGCCAGCCGAATTTTATCCCCGCTGCGACCGCCGGGTCTGCTCCGTCTTCTGCTCCGGCCCAACTGGCGCATCAGTCATATCACTTTTGATCCGCTCCTCTGCTTCCGCCTCGACAGCCTCAGCCGGTGGAGAAGGTCTGCCAGGTCCCTGCGGAGATCCTCGATACACTTATTTTGGTCCGTCAATTTACAATCTAGGGATCTGGCCTTATGTTAGCCCTTTGTGTATTGCTTGGAGGAAATGTAAAACTCACTTCACCCGCACGTCTAATCTTCAAGTATCATCTGTTAGTAAAGACTTTGCTTTCACGGTAAGGGGTGACTCGGACTAACTCTGCGAGGCATGTGAGGGTAAGCACGTTGCTATCTCTGGGCTGAGATAAGTGTCCGCCGTATTGAGGACTCGGAAGCACCCTGTGATCGTGGGTACTGGGAGGATTGCCCTGTTGCGAAGCAGCTTGATCATTCTTGTTGGAGGGCGTCGATGGCTCTTCCTCGGTAGTGTCTCCAGACAGAGGTCGGGATGGGCTTCGGCTGTATTCGGACTCCGAGGATGACAAGGACAGTGCGCGCTGCAATCGACGTCGGAAGTCTGGCATCTGCCGTGTGTATGGAATTTTCCGAATGGCTCCCATAGTCGTGTATCGAATCAAGCGGGGTGCTGCCGACAAATAGACCTGTTTGAAAGTTATGACGGGAGTCGCTCTTATATGATTCGTGACGGGTGACACTCTATATATGTGAATATAGATTCGGCGAGCAAATGGTCGCAGTGGAAGAGGCCATCACCCTGAGCCCCGGCCAGCCATATCTGGCCTCACATCGTGAAAATTCAAAGCGGGGCCCAATAAGCACTTGGCCACACTTCAGCGGAGTTTCAACGGGACAAACGTTGACTAACAAGCTCTCGGCACGAAGTGGACATCCCAATCCGCGGCTTGCAGAAAGTTGGATTTGCGGTTGGAGTTGCAAGTCAGCGCCCAGCGATTGGTGCCGCAAAGCTGTCACTTTCAATGTGTCCTACTAGCAAAGATTCATCTGCGTGCACATCGGGCTGGATAATCTTGTAACATCCTAGCAGGGGTCAATCGAACTGATAATTTAATTAAAGATTCGTTCATTCAGTGCCTATATTAGATAAATGTAGTGAGGAAGGGTAGATGCGTCCAAAATTGGTAGCATGCATCGAGGCAGCTACGATGGCAAAGTCTACAAACACAAGTTCGAGGGTATGGTCAGTCGATTTGCCAGAGCCAGCCTATTCTTTCGAACTTACCAGCCAAGTTGAGAGTCGTTTGACATTTGTCAACAACGTTGAGGCATTTTATTTGTCAGGCCTAGACCCAGGGGAGCGAAGGGTCCAGGTGGGGCGTGCCACTCCACCCGCTCTCTCCGCCCCGAACTCTTGAAATTTCTTATTTCAACGTTGATAAACCGCCTCAACACCCACGAAATTAGGGTCGCCCAGTGCGAATTTGAAGTCAAAATCTCTGGACTCGGCAAAATGTACGCAAGTGGTCGCTGCCGAAACCCCTACTCAGAATAGCATAAAAGACGCTCTTTTCCTGCCGAAAAGAAAAGTAGGACTTTCCTCCTCACACTCCGGGCCTCGCAGCCTTGGGGTGTCTTTTGCAGGTAAGATCTGCGTTACCAAAAAGTCTTCGCGCGAAAGGCCCCGCGTAATCAAGTTTGCCTCGCAGGGGGACGCTGCGTTACCAATTGAGACCCGCAGGAGAGTGTTGCGTCAACAAGTTCTCCCTCGCAGCAATGAGCCCTGCGTTGTAACAATGTGCTCCGCAGGGACATCTGCGAGATCAAGAGTCTCCGCAGGGACATCTGCGAGATCAAGAGCCTCCGCAGGGGGACGCTGCGAAACCAAGGGAGACCCGCAGGAGACCGCTGCGATACCAAGTTCTCCGCAGGAGACCGCTGCGTCACCAAGTTCTCCGCAGGAGAGTGCTGCGTCAACAAGTTCTCCCTCGCAGCAATGAGCCCTGCGATTGTAAGAGTGCGCTCCCTCACAGCCAATGAGCCCTGTGTTGTATAAATGCGCTCCCTCATAGCCAATGAGCCCTGTGTTGTATAAATGCGCTCCCTCACAGCCAATGAGCCCTGTGTTGTATAAATGCGCTCCCTCACAGCCAATGAGCCCTGTGCTGTATAAATGTGCTCCCTCACAGCCTTGAGCCCTGTGATTGTATAATCTTGAGCTTCCATGCAGCCTTGAGCCCTGCGTTATCAAATTTGCGCTCATTAGGCGACCCGTGGCGCCGCGGTCCTCGTCCTGATCCTCTGGCGATTGCAGGCACCTCTTCGTGGTGTCAGAGACTAGTATTCGGGGAGTCCTCGAAGAAGCCAAGACCTGCTCCAAAGAATCAATAGACTCAAGAATCATCCAGTAGACTTTGTGTCATGCTTTTCAGCCTGTTTGTAGAGTTCAATAGCCAGGTTCCTGGGTCGCGTAAAGTTGTTATGGAGCCTTGAATCACGCCCTGTCTTTCGACTATGGGCCTTTCCACATCGTAGTGCGAAGTAGGGCACTGAGTCATCGGGCCAGTGGGGATCTCAGTGTATGATGGCTTAGTGGCCGATCTGGGCGACGCATGCAATCCAAAGTAGCCTCCATTTGTGTGAATGCGTATCTTTGCTGGCTACCAAGGGGGCAGAATTTGTCTCGACGTGGTGAGATGCGGGCTTTCGACAGTGAGTAGGTAGTGTTGGCGTGCTGATGAAGGCGTGTTGATGTTGAGGACACGTTTATGGTGAGGATGCGTTGATGACGAGGGCTGGAGATGAGGGCCGGAGGTGAGTGACAGTTGAGGATTGGTGATAATCATGATCGATGGACCAGTGAGTCAACATGTTGATTTGCGGCGCGGCGTAACTGCCGAGCGGTGAAGTGGCTGTCAACGGTGACTACCCATCGCCGTTACCGTGGGATCTTCGTTGGCTCACCAAGGATGTAAAAGATGATAGACGGTGAAACATGATGCAGTTCGTCAACTAGAATCTGTCATTACAGCAGATCGCGATGTTATTTCCTGCCGATAGACTTTTCTTCAAAACCCCGACTATGGACTTGGAGTTGCGTGGTGCAATCAACATTGCTTACCAGTTCAAAAATGTTAACTAAAGGGTATGTACACCATGTACATCTATTGGCGATAGAGTGATTCATCATTTCACTCGGGTCGCTCTTCTAAGTGGCTTGGGTTTCATCGCATATTCTTTGGTGATACACAGCTCTTCGGTAATGTCGATAAATGATCATCATGTGCGTAATATATATCCTCAGGCGCGCACGTTCATAGTAGCAGGAGAATTAGAAACAAACCATCAGAATGTCAGCAATTCAAGCCCTGTATTCTGGTCCCCTTTTCGAACATCATAGTCCATTGGCATGGCCAAATGAGAGACTCTTACGGAGCTCAAAGGGGTAATGTAGCTGAGTACTGGTCAAGACTACGGTGGCTATGATATTCTAAGAAGATGCTGGATATAGTGAGGCAAATTTCGCGCCGCCAGCGCATTTGCTCCCGTGGTCTAGTCGGATATGCCACGTTGGCTTCCTTAACGAACCGGGTTCGACTCCTGCAGGGCGCATCTGGATGACCATTCATCAGAAAGACGGTTTTCGCTCATACATCGTGTTCACAACCCGCTTGTCTCCGGTTCGTCTCGCGTGTTTTTTCTCATGGGCCTCGTGTTTTCTGTCGTCCCTTGATACCGACCTAAGGCATCGCCGGGCGGTATACTACAGGCGACAAGGCCGTGCACTGACGCGTCGCAGCGTCCCGCATCGGGCACAAGCGACAGGCCCACAATGGCAGAACATCACAGCTCCGTCAACTACATCCAAGGTCAATAAGTACGACTTTTTTACTAGTTACCACCGACATAGCACCCTTCGAGTAATAATTGAGCAGTTGCAACCGCTGCGGCAGTCGAACGACCGTAATTCACGACGCTCGTCCGCTGGTGAATTCGTGCCGTTCGGGGATGACATCATGGGGAGAGCATTCGACTGGCTTGCAGCCACCTTTGGGAGGGAAAAATTGTCTTCATATCAGCGGTTTGGCAAAAGCGTCAGTTATCCCCAACCTTGAGAACCTACTCTTTCCCTTATTCAAGATATAGGCCACGGGGGATCCTTTGAATACCATCTGCATTGGCCACGGGCAAACAGATTGCCGTTGGAGATACTCGATCTAGCACCAATTGTCAGTAATTGGCGCAAGATGGATGTTCGCAACTGACTGCCACTGACCGTGCTCGCGGCCTAGAGAGAATCCCAACACAAGCCACAATACACTATCCCGACCGGACTTGTAGGGACAGCCGAAGCTGTGCTACGTTTCACTACTTCTCCATATCAGCAAGACTTTTGGTGGCTAAGGGTGGTACAGACTTGCCGTTGATGTAGTTTGGGATCAGCGAAAGCCAACCAGAGATGTAGCGGGCTCAGCTCGATTACGCGTGGACGAGGGCCCGGTATCACTTCGTATCCCTGCAAATGAATGTTGGTACTATCTGCCAATGCATAGCCGTTTCGTCTTTGCTTTTCGTGTGAGGGGTAAAATTTCAGACGTGTCAGGACAAAGTTCCACTGAAAGGGAGGTTCATGGTATTTGGTCTGGGGTGAAGTAGTAGCTGACCTGAAAGCGACTGCTCTCATGGGGAGAGATCTGGGATCAATCTAGTGCTGCGACCTGGCTTGTCGCATGCTGGGCTGCAATCAGGCAGAGCTGGCCTCAAGCTCGATTCATTGCTGGCTGATTTTACACTCGGAGAAAAGAAACCATGGTCTTTCTTGGTGGCCGTCGATACTGGACTTCTCTTTGATGTCGTCGAATGCTGCAATGGCTCACTCGGCCTAGTATGGGACCGGCCATGGCTGCCGACGAGGCTATGAGTCGGAGGTCGGCAAGAGATTCATAACTGTCGGAATATGGCAAGTTCCTCAAAACCTGACAGTCAGCCTCCGATCGGAAGGGTAATGCTGAAGAGACGAAAACACCTTGGAGACTTGCCGTATGGCTTAGCAGATGGCATCAAGTCTTTCTGGATTGGGCTCGCTAAATGCGCCAGGTGAATTGGCCATTTCAACCACGTGTTCAGAAACAATAAAGGCGCGAGCGTAGTAATATTCCATGGCTTGGCCCATCAGGTTGTTAAAGCTGGTTTGGTTTCGAAGACGGGGAGGGGGGGGATATCTCTGTCAGGTCGAGGGTAATATTGACACGTGCCCTACGAAGAAAAAGAAATATCAGCAATATTTCCTGAAAAACAAAGAGCCGCCAACGGAAAGCAATGGTAAGGAAAATGAAATGTAGTACAGGGTATTGGGAATGGAGTAGGGCCAAAGCACTGGCATGACTTACAAGACATTGAGTCACTCGCGATAGGAAGTTTGCCATCCTACAGGGAGGGTCGTCAGCACATGATATCTGCCTTGAAATTTGCTGCAAAGTTCGAAACTCACGTTCTCAGATATTGTTGTCCGCTGCAGGAGATTGTATCAAAGATGACATCTATTTATCATCAATCGTCAGTGGGCAGTTCATGATGACAACTTGTAACTCACTGTACTCGCAGCTTGGGCTATTTGGGATCCAGGAAGGTTCGCTCAATGGGTTATTTGAGGAGTAGCGGAAACGGGGCTGGTATCGAGCATCTTCCGAGTTAGCATGGCTCTAAATGACTGGGAAACAACACTCACTTGCTGTCTGAAGACTTCGTTATTGAGAAAGGCTAGGCCATTGCGATATAAAAGGTCAGCTTATTTCAATGCTTGATTTGGAGGTCAATCCATACCAAAGAGTAGCCGCGAAGACGAACCACGATCGACATTCTTTGGTCCAAAATCACAAAGGAATGCTTGCGAACGACTCTTCAGCGGGCGAAGGATCGGGTATTTATAATTATCCAGCCAAGCATTCAGTCTGCGTGAATGAGATCATCATCATCAATTGTGAGTGTTCAAGCACAAACTACTCTTAAATTGGAGCCGGTTCAACATTTGGTGATTCATCTGACACAACATTCGAACACAACATTCGGAGACATCGCACTTTTCCTTCCGACTCGATATATGCAAGTCCTTTCATCACTGTTGGCACCGTTTAAACAGTGGTGAGCATGCCGCAGGAAAGCATCGATGATCCGTTTCAACATTCACCACCAGGGGCTCATAAGTTATTGCGATAGGTGAGACGGTTACATATCACGCCATTTCATCTCACCCACCAATGATGAGCACAACGCCCTACCAAATGAACACCTCATCAAAGGCAGGCAAACACCATGCCATATTGCGGCCCTGGATCTCCAGCCAAAGGGGAGGGTTATTTATTGCCTACCTCGCATATCGGAGATAAGAAAGCACACCTAAACAATAGCAGTAGATACAAGCTATAGTACGGCGCGGGACTGACTCATACAGCCCCATCTCACAACAGAGTCCCTTGTATAGCTGGCCAGATATTAGGTTGATTACGTTTTCGTAGATCAAACCTCTGCGATCAGCCGCGTCTTTGTAAAGGCATTACCACTCGAATCCCCTGGGAACAAAGTGAATGCGAGAGGGTGGGTACTACAACAAGGAATTATAAGCCAATTAGTGCTATCAATGGCTCACATGCGCGCAAGTCGACTATGAAATGATTGGTGGATATTCGGCCATGGCTCCCAGGAGCCTGTGGGTCATAAATATTGATGCGATCATTGGACACTAGTAATATATCGGAGGAAAAATGAGCCAATCGGTGCTATGAATGATCCACGTCTGCCACAAAGCCCGCGTAGAAATGATTGGCCCAAATTTGGCTGTGAGCTCCTGGGAGCCTGAGCCTACCATAACACCTCCCATAATTGGATAAGGCTGATACAATTATGTCCACAATGTACCCACGTCTTCTCTTCTTTGAACCCGAGATAGAGACGACATTAAGAATTGGTCGTTGAAATTCAGGTGTAGTATTTGCGGATATATTCAAAATACAAGAACTTTGAGTAGGCCAGGTCACAGTATATCGTAAAATTCATTGAAGATTCAATCGGAGTATAAGACACACAGCCGGACCGGGCTTCTTACGAGAACCCTACTAGAACTCGTGGTTCAAAAAATGTACTTTACTGTATTAATTATGAATGAAATTGAAATGAGATAGTGCTGGAGTTTCTGGTGACAGTACCTCATGGTCATCAAATAAGACGTTATTTCCTGCGCAAATAATACATTCACCGTCAGCATCCAGACCCCTACTGCTTTTTGGCCTGATCCAGCTCTTCCATCGCCTTATCATACGCATGGTACAAGGTCCATGAGTAACTGCGCAGACATTCGAGCTCTGAAATGAGATTTTGTCGATCTTTTTCAAGCAGCGATACCTACTTCTTGATTTGGCAAAATAAATGACAGAAACGTGCCCTCTCCCAGTACCCTCTTAAATCGTCAGGCAAAGCTATTCAGACTTAGTAGGAATATGATGATGATGCAGAGTAGACTCACGGTAGCGCCCGTAATGGATATCAGGGGCGATAGCTGTGGACGGCACGTTTCTGTTGGCGGTCATTGCGCAGGTTCCTTTGCAGGTGTACGCCAGTCAGGAGTCGAATGGGTTATGCTTATCACGGGTCCGAATGCACCTTGGGTATTTATATCTCGACCCAGGAGTCACAGGATATAGTGATCCAGCCGAGCCCCTGCCTCCTCTTGAGCACACACAACGCCAAGTCTCTTCGTACATCCGTTGATTAACTGCACCCACCCTTTTAATTCGTCGCTCTATTCAGGCTGCTTGTTACATACGGGCCTCTATGTGTAAGTGAATGCTTCCGTGCAGCACCTTCGGTGCTAGCTAGGAATGGACCTGCCATTATGGGAGATGAAATGCGCGCTCAGAATCGCCGAGAATCGCCAAAAAGCCCACAATATATCGAACGGAAGGAAGTAACAACCTCATTTTTTTGGCTGTTCCACTTCATTATTCTCTTGAAGATCCTGATTTGTTGATTCAGAGCGAGAAGGGGTATATTTGTGAGTATTGAGAGGCCTTCATTATCTGACACACTCTCTTCCCAGTACACTCAACGGCAGATCATTCATTTTGGTGTCGGCAGAAGCTGGGAAATTTGACACCGAAAATACTTAGTCGAGGCTCTCTGAAGTATTCTGCTTCTTGTTCCTGATGCTTCCGCCTCCACTGCAATATGTCGCTAATAGGGACATGACGATGTCGTGGTTAATGGCTTTCATTTAAAGAGGTCCGTCCTCCCCTCATATGCCGTCCTCCAAGTTCCATTGTAAATGGAGCTCCCACTAAGGATGAATGTGTCATCGATTTATGCAATCGCTGCGGGAGGCTGCTTTTTAGCTCTTTTCCTCATCCAGACCCGAACTACGATGATTGGTTGGATCGAGTCCTGCTCTGTTCTGATCTCTCGGTACCTTACACTTCCTGCTCTCGTCCACAGGCATCGTATTTGGGGCCCCTGGTCCCGGTGGAATGTTCTTATCTATTTTAACTACACTGTGGTCAATATCATTGTGGTATTCTTCCATACACACTCCGTCGTCCAAGCTGGCCGGAGAGCCGGAGAGCTGGCTCTCATCAACCTTATTTTCCCCCTCTCGGCCACTCACCTTGAGTACTTGGCTGACCTTCTGGGTATCACCTGGCACACGTGCTGTAAGATTCACCAGGCAACAGGTTGGATGTCTGTTGCTCTACTTTCTTTTCACGTGGTGACAGAATGCCAGAGCCGGGGATTCAGTTTTCCTCTTGGGGCAATACGTAACATATTTGCCCTGATTGTAAGTTTCCTTCTCGCTGTCATGAATTCAGGACTAACGCTGATAGGGGTCAATTTCCTTGGCCACACTTGCCCTCACCTCACTCCCCTGGCTTCGTCGACGGTGCTATGAAGTCTTCCTCCGAAGCCACCAAGCCCTGACTGCTCTCTTCTTATATGGCACGTGGCAACATCTTCCAGACCAGAGTCGCTTGCCAAAATTGTACCTTTACGTGCCGCTGGTAATTTTGGCCCTGACTACATTCCTGGAGGTTGTCAACTTATGTTACATGAACGGGCTGTTTTCGGGCCACGGTGCTCCTCGAGCCTTTGTATCCTTCACCCCAGAAGGATCTCTGACACATCCTAGGCTAAGAAAAGCGGCCCACATTCGTCTGGTTCTGCCCAGATCTATCAAGGTTTATGCAGGCCAGTATATCAACCTGTGGATGCCGTCCGCCGGATCTTGGTCGTGGCTTCAAACGCACCCTTTCATAGTTACATCGTGGTCGCGCGGAAGACATGATGCGATTGAGCTATTTGTGCAGCCACGCGGTGGCATGACATCAGACCTACTGAGTCTTGCCGCTGGCGCTCCTGGCTGTCCTGTACCATTCCTGGCCATGTTTACAGGTCCACACGGTACTAGTGAGATTGTTGACGGGTTTGAAACCGTGCTACTGATTGCGAGTGGTTTCGGGATCGCTGCAACAATCCCCTATCTGAAGAAGATGATACATGGATATAATACCTGCACACTTCATGTCCGTCGGCTGCATTTGGTATGGCAGATAGAATCAATTGGTGAGAAGACCCTTCCGCTTTCAGTCAGACAGCACCAGAACTAACAAATTAGAAATGGTTAGCGCAGCCGAGGATCTGCTGAACCCCCTCCTGGAGGACGATATCATAGATAAAGGCTATGTAAGTGTCTGGCTTCAAAATGGAAACTTCGTTTAATATTGACGGGAAAACGTCTACAGATTCTCAGCATTTCAATCTACGTCGAAAAAGGGCTTGCTCATGATAAGACGCCAATAGGAAAACATGAAAGAGCCTGCTTTTACCAGGGAGTACCCGATTATGACAACATAGTCTCGCTCGAGGCATCGGGAGACCAGATAGAGAGATTACCGAACATCCACGATGAACAAGGCCGGATTCTGGTGATGGGCAAGTGATCCTACTGTAGCCTGGCTTTATTTTATCGTATACTAATTTCTTTCCAGTTTCAGCAGCAGGTAGCCTCAGAGACCAGATCCGACAGACCGTCAAGGGCCTTTTGCATCGTGGCGTGAGGCTTTCGGAGCTGGAATACCAGCCGGAGTAATTAAATGATAGGGAGATCGCATGCAGCAAATGCAATGAGTAGACCCGAGCATATAATGAAAGTTGGAGTCTCTTTCTATGCATTTGAAAATGTAGTAAAAATGTGATATTTGGGCACTTGGAATGCGATCTACAACGGACAAACTTGCCGATTTGATCTCTGAATTTCCCGGGTCAGCCAATTTAAATGAGCTACTTGGTCAATTACGAATTTACTAGGGCCAGACAGTACACTGAAAAACAGCGGCTAGACCTTGATTGAGGATGCAATTAATTCAAAATTCTTTTTTATCAAATTCAAGACGGGTATTATTTAACAGCAGACAGAACAAAAGCTTGAACCATGGAAACAGGAAGTTCGTCGGTTACTGTACCGTGCATGAAATTTTTCTATCAGTCGAACTATTGCTGCTGTGGCCAACAAAGCAGAGGGTGGCAGTATGGAAATTTGACTTCTGCTTCAATCGTTCTTCATGGGGCCTGGCGTGTACGAGTAGAATGTGCGAGCAGAGATCAACGCGAACCACGCAAGTCCGATGAGATTCCCTGGGCAGCATGAGATTTCCGTCAACAGTCGTTGCTAGATATCATTAGCACCATTTGAAAAAAAAAAAACTGTTTTGGAAACAAATCGAGAGAAACAAACCTCTTTCAGTTCTTCAAAAGAGCCTGCCGAGGTCGTCGCGCAGAGAAATTCGATCGCAGCCGGGCAGGTTCTCCAGCGGTCGAGATTATCAATTCCTACTGCCCTATCTTCTTTGACATATTTTTGCATCAATTCCATCATAATTCTCGACACTGGCGCCAGGTCACTGGCATCGGCTCTACCTCTTTGCTGGAACACACAGCAATCGATCCGTGCTACCGTGCCTGATTAGGTGAGATTGACTGGGAAGGTAGAAATGGAATGAACTTACCAATTTTGATACGCCCATTCAAATTCACAAGGACGCTAGAACAGTCCAGAGATGTGTGATGGAAGTTGTTCACCACGAGATATAACAGCCCGTCAACGAGCTGTACATAATCAGCCATTTGGCCATCTGGCAGATAGGTGAGAGGAATTCAGGAACAAACCTGAGACATTATGGCTGCCAGCTCCTGCTCGTCTGGGAAGGCTTTACAAGCGACGATATGATCCAGAACGAGAGGGTCGAAATCCCCCCAGTGTGTACAGAAGCTCGGGAGTGCGGAAACACTCCCGAATGGAGGCCAGGTTCTCATGGCGCATGGAGCGGAGGATCCGCAGTATCTTGTCAGCGTCCTCAATCGGATACTGGCGCACCGCCCAGACACCGCGGTCTCCAGATGATCGAACGCATACCGCGACGGGGCCAGCTAGGTCACAATCGTAGTACTTTCTGAAAGTACCCCAAGGAGATTCGTCTCGGACTGTCAGGCCCGAACCGATAATGCTCCGCCACTGCATAGTCTCCTGGCGAGGCGGGCTTTGTGGCATCGATCGATTTTTCTTGCCGGTGTGCTCCGAAGTTGAGGAAGTGATGGACCTCTTTCCAGGCGCGGGTCCTAGATGGAGAGGTTGTGGGCCGGGTATGAGGTCCGTTACCGGTGATACTTCTATTTGGGTTTGCGGCTGGGGGAGTAATGCAACCTGAGCGGCCTGGATTCTTGTCACTCTCTTTTCGCCGAGTTTTCGCATCATGGAAGCAGGATAGAATTTGGCTAATAGTTGAAAGCCGAAAAGGAGCACGAAACAGAAAGGAAATTTTGCCCGATTTAAATGGGTATTTCGTACGGGTGGAACACTAGGGTGTTGGATCAGATCTTCACCGGCAAAAAACGCAGTGCCAACGTTGAGCCACCACGAGGGCGTCCAGATGTACTTATAAAGGCATTCACGCCCGATAAAACCAAGCCAATCCTGAGCCCCATATTTCTCCTGACACCATGACTCGACACGTCTTTACCGAACAAGAAGTGCGGCTCGCAGCAGAACGACGAATGAAATACATTAGTGCAGCTAAAATCAGCATCTGCCAGATTCAATTCGAACCTCCCTTACCACGGGACCTGGACCCTAAGAATTTGGACCGGCTACGAAACATCTTCCGAAAGAATCGTTGTCGCCGCCTAGATGTCCAAAACCATGTTCCAGCAACCGTGTCTCGACATAATCTCGCAGAAGCATTGCAGAAGGCGAATGTTCCCCAGGAAGCCTTGCTGACAACCGAAGGCCGGCAAATTCCTCGACTGGAATTTAGAGCGGGACAACTTCGGGGTCTCCATGGCCGTCATCGTGTACAAGCGGGTGTTGAGGTACTTCCTCCGGCGGATCGCTGGTGGACGGTTGATCTCTACACAGACGGTACGTGATATACCCGGGCGCTCCCATAGATTGATCCTGACTGTTCCAAAAGACATCGACCGAGAATTGAGAGCGGCGTTGGTGGATGAATATTCCAATCAGAAGAAGCCGACCGATGGGGAAGTCTATCGCAAGATCAGACAGTATGAGGGCGAGGGCAATGAAGCTTTTCGAGAGCGTTGGTTCGTGAGACTATCGCCCAGCAATCAAGAGCGCTTGGATCAACTTGACAATAAAAAGAACCGTCGCCTCCGGCATGCATTTGACCGATTGTTGGCCATTCCCGGGCTTTGGCCGGGTGGGATGAGAATCAGCCTCCTTCATCGATTGATCGCTTCGGGCTGCGTTGAGGTGAGCTTCAGCCCAAGTTGCTACATTTTTTCTAGCTAATGACGACTCTTCGTCTCTCAGGAGATAGGAACCTATTTCGAGCACATCTTGGACTTCTGGTCTTCTCTGGTGGGATCGGATCGGCGTCTGATGAAGAAAATCGATCAGGATACGATTCACACGCTGCAGTTACTGGCACCAGGTAAATCACGCACTGATGAGAGGAAGGCATGCGGGCTGGTTCTCAGTGGACATGTGTTTGCCGAATTCAGTGCTGATGAGCGAAGCACGATATGGGCCAGAATGAAAGGTTATGATGGCCTTATTCCGTCCTTGTACACTTTCTTTGAGGATTTCAAGTACCTGGAGAGTTGCGCTCAATGCCTGAAGCGGCTTTTGGGTCCATCACCCCGATCTGTGAGGGAAGGCATGAGCTCGATCTTTGATCCAGACTCGGAGCCTGAGAAAGATCACCGAGAGAAAGGGAAGTGTATCATTCAGACCTCAAAGTCTACCTTCCGACGCCTTCATGCGCCCGAGACGGAATGCCTCGAGACAGGATACCAACAGTTATGGCTGTATGCTATGCGGCATTATCCACTGATGCCCCCGGACCCCAAGAACTCTGATGATCTGTTGGCCAACCCCACTCGCGCTAAGCCGGACCCGCGCGCGATCTACGACATGGCCCATCTAGCTCACCGGCTCGGCTTTAGGTCCCCAGAAATTGATGGGCTGCTGAACAGTTCTCCGGATCACCAAATTGCACGATCGGCCCTTCTCCAGGCCCGGAAGCCAGGCCGGTATAGATACGATGACCAGCACTTTGATATTCTGGTGCGCCGGATTGTAGAGTGTTTTACTGAAGCTGTGCCCGATCGGCCCGGTCCCCCGCGAGATCTTTTGGCAGACAGCACCGTCAAGACGCACGCTCGCTCTGGGGTTCCGCAAACCCGCACCCATGTTCAAGATGCCCCTTTGTTATTCTTAGATCGACTGCATGCTGATGTCGATGCCGCCGATACAATCACTAGCTTTTTTGTTCGGCGTTGTGTCTTTTTCGCCTTTTTGGGGAAGTCATCAAGGGTGGGGCCAAGCTCCACCACAGAGAATGGTGGTATGAATGCAGACACAGAGGCGGAGGGGATGCTACAGTCGCCATTGTTTATCGAATGCCACGACCCAATGGATGGATCTGCACACCACATGGATACATCAGGCAGGTCATCCCTTCTTCGAAAAAGCAATTTCCCTACACACCAACTGGTTTCCTGTGAGACGGAAGGCTCAGAAGTTGCACCTGAGCCGATGGACTTAGATCGGATAAGTCCTTCAGGTGGAGATCACACCACTCTCAGACGGACACATGACGAATCGGTGCTGGGAACGGATCTTTCTCGCTGCTCACCCAGAGCTGAGCTAGCCCTTGAAGATGCTGGAAGCGAATGTACTCAGATCTCGTTGGAGACAGTCTCGCTTCAATGGGGTCAGGACGAAAGAGCGACAGAAGAGGAGCTCAACCCACACACTGCGTCTGTGCCCGAAAGCGCTGCTCAGTCATTCACCAATCCTACGTCACAGCGACGGTCTTCATCAGAGACGGTAATCCTGTCAGAAGAAAGCCGTCCCCCTATGTCAGAAGAGCTGGAGGCTTTCCTTCATGGTCTCAGAAGGGCCCAATCAGAGCAGGAGGAGCTAGAAGAAAGGAGGGAGAGCGACCGGCTCAACGAAGAGCTCAGTCTACTCCATCATAAGCAAACTGAGCCTGAAGACCTAATTGTGCCAGATAATACCCACAACTCTCTGGCAACCTCGGGTGATCGCCTGGCGGAGGGAATACACAGAGACACCGAACACATTACAGCACAAGATACTGATCCCAAAGGCCAGGCATCTACACAAGAGCTGATTGAGATCAAGTTCTGGTCGCTCGAACGAAGTCAGTGGAATCAATCAGACTGTCTCCTCGTAGACCCGTCCGACCCCTCACCCATGGAGCGGCTCGCACGAAAGTATTCCTGCAAAGGATTTACACTCTACGATGTGAGCCTCAAAAGCCTTCGTCCAGCCCATTGTTACCACGCAGCAACAGCGGATGATACCAATGCGATATTCTTGATTTCCGCACATGAAGAGAAAGCCATTGTGGCCGCGGAAGGATTAAGGATGGAGGAAAAGCTGATTTCAATGGCTGCTCGCGTTGTGGGACGTGCACGATATTGATGAACCAATTTGCCCGGCGGTGCGCGGTACAATCGGGATCTTCATGTGAATCTTTGGCTCCTAAGAGTTTCTTCTTGGGGAGCAGATGAGCACAAGAAATTTCTTCTGAGAGGGCCATGTTTCTAGGCCAAGTCTCCTAGAAGGCCCTTGTTCTTGTGAAGCGCTGCCAACTAAGATAACAGCGACTGAGCATACAAATCTACTTGTATCTCGTAGTGCGGACAAGTTTGTAAAGAAGACTGCCTCTGGAATATAATTTTTTATGCAGAACAACAGCTTCACAATAGCAACCTTCACAATAGCAACCTTCACAATAGCAAACAGAAGAATGCCAGACAGGAATTGATGCTAGTGGAAGCAGAAAAAACAAACATCTCAACAACATGATATGAAAGTATATTGGTGGACAATTGCACATATCGATTTATCTTTACGATGTTGGGTGTCAGATAATCATCACCGAATTGATCAATTATCATCGTTGATAACAAGGTTTTCTGGTGACACAATATATGATAAAGCTTTTGCCACCGTTGGCACCATATGAGCAGTCGTGCGAATGCCGCAGAAAAGCTTCGATCACGCGTTCAACGTTCACCACCAACCTTTAGCTAGGTACCATTTCTCTGAGACAAAATCTGGCTTACTTTCTTACAGGTAGATGTTGATCTTTGAATGTTGAGACAAAGCTGTTGATATACACGAAAAGATGCAGTCATGTTGGAAAAACACTCAATATGGTTCATCAGCAAGGGAAGACTGGTGTAGCCATGAGCAACAGCAAGTATTTGACTGTGCAGTATGCAACAGGTCAAATTGGAGAGTTAATTTACTCGGATTTCTCCCCAGTCACCGGTAATTGCTGCAACTGTGCAGGTTATGACGCAGTTCACGGCTTTTCCAATAAACTAAAAGTCTCGCCACCAAGAGAGCTGCTATCGTGGCAGTAAACCCAAAAAAGTCCAGCCCTTGTCATCTTTCCTGACTCCCTGTGAACACGATTGAAAGGACAATATCGATATTAGCTACTGATTTCTTCTAGAAATAACGCAACCTAAACCTGGCTCTTAGCCTCTGCCAACATAATTTGTCGCCGGTGTGGAATGAAGCTGGACTCGTCTTTGTGATTGAATGCGAAAAGATACACCAGCTCACCTTGGCTTAATTGCAAAGAGTGCTCCTAGTAGGTATGCTAACTCATGCTCATCTACTCCACATTATGCTAACGGAGAAGGTGCCCTTGATAGAAGACCTACATTCACTGTCCCCCAAAATTCAGGCAAAAGCTCATCTCTCCTTCTCGCTATCCCTGGATTTGATTCTCATGGCTCAAATTTTGAGCGAGAACAAAGGAATCAGACGACTTGTCTCTAATGAAGATCTCATTGGTAAGTGATCTAGTAGCAAGAATCCTCGTGACGGATATCTGATTGTGTCGATAGATTTCTCGGAAAGATTTCTTATCAGCCTGTGGTCTCCTCTAGCGAAGAACAACCCCAACAAATCGACTGGGTTTCGGGTTTATCTGAAAAATATCCTTCGAAGATCTCATACAACATACCATACACTCATCGCGGCATTCTACTATCTAGCTCTCTTGCGGTTCACGATTCAGCAGAAGTTCTCCATTGAACCGTTCGGAGTGCCCAAGGAGCTTCAGCCTCTACAGTGTCGGCGGCGAATGTTCCTCACAGCTCTTATTCTGGGTTGGAAGTTCACTCAGGATTATGGGTACTCGACGCGACGCTGGGCATCCTTCTCGGGTCTAAGCGAAAAAGAGCTAAATAGAAACGAAGGATTGTTTCTTTCCGTGATTGATTGGCGCCTCTTTATATCGCATACAACGTTCTCTCACTGGAAATCAGAGGTACTGTACTATGTTCAAAATCCGGATGTTGCTTTATCCGATTTTACCTCTTTCCAGTGAGAAAGCAGTATACTAACTAGAATCATGTGGATGGATACCAAAAGTATCGCCAGGTAGGAGTAGCTTTCACCACTGAAAATGATATATTTGAAGCTTAAAACTGATATTATCTTTCCATGGAGCCCTGCTTTCTATCTACTGACTACTTACCACTATTCTGTGTCCTGAGAGGTAATTGCAACATGCCAAACCAATTATAGACGATTTTCATGGTACATTGCAGTTGTGGGAGTTTTTACCTAATATTGTTCCATCTCTTATGCTTGGAAGATTGAGAGCACCCTGAAGATAGAAACAAAATTACGGGATGCGTCTTCCTGCCTAATGTGATCATGGTCCGTCTTGAATGTGTAGTTAAAACTATCAACCTCAAGGTTTCATCAATGCAGTACAAAAGGCCAGCCAAACTCTTTCCTGGGGCCCCAAGTTGCTAGAGCCAGTTGTCGAAGAAACACGATATGCTTTATCGATTACGGAGGAACGTTGAGTATGAAAGAAGATGGATGATTCTTGTTGCCAGTGCTTCATGACTATAAAATAGAATCTCATTGACGCTTCCATTTGCTTTGGATACCATGGGCTTAGTTAATGACACGCAAAAACGTGAACCAGATAGAAAATGGCTACCAGAGTGCCGAAGATAGCTTTGCTGGTAGCGCCATAATACATGATCTCGTAGTATGGAGTATGATCCTGACCTGTGAAGAATTCGAAAGAGGACTGAAAGCCGCGGACCTGACTGGCAAGGTAGCCTTCGATGCATACAAGAGGAAAACTCAACAAAAGTTGGATACAGCCGTAAAAAGTCCGAGCCTGACTGTCCTTGCTCAACAATCTAGGCTGAAAAAGAAGAGCGCTTCCAAAAATTGAAAGCAAAGCTGAAAAAATTGCCACTGCGAGGGCTCCACCAAAGACTTTGTTCATGAGGCGTTTGAACTCTATGTCCAGAATCCAGGCGTTGCCACTAGCTAGGTCATGCGTTGTGCGGTCAAGCAGAAGACTTGCACAATACGCAATTATGGAGCTGAGGCTGGCAACAGCTAGCCAAGTGGTCACAAGGAAGAATGTCGTCAGACGCGGCTTCTGTATGGGGCTTGAATTATTGGAGAGCATGTCAGGTCTGCGAGAAGAATCGTTTCGCAGAATCAGAATTTGGTATCTGAAAGAGAAATGGTGTGGTGAGAATCAGGGATATGAGGGAGCTCAAAAATGTTTCGTGGGATCTAGATAAGTAAGACAGTACCGAAAAGTCACCTCTCTGTACCTCATGTAACAACAGCGGACAGACCTAAGTTGGGGAACGTTCGACCTTCAACCTTTTCTTGTGGTATCGCGCGGTGTTGAGATGATCCCAACAGGGAGTAATAATCATTGATACAGTTGATGGTCAAGAAAAATCAGAAGGGGTTCAAAGACGCATTGAATCAACGATGAGACACTTAACCAGCGACGATTAGAGGGTCGTCTGTGATTTTGCCCTCATAATTTGAAATTATCCATGCATCGGCTCAAACAGAATGACTAGCTGGTACCTCGAGATCAGAACATTCGTTCTCAAACATTCCTTGGTCAATCTGAGCCAAGGAATTTCAGCGCTTTACATCTCTGCCGACATCTCTTTGAATTAGAGGGACTCCAAACACAAATGCAACTTTTATTAAGCTGGCCTTTCACAGCATCGCACTAGCCAGCTTTTTCCGATACTGAAATTTTTGAAGAGAAAGTGAGTGTGGTTGCCCCGTCATCTAGAATCGTGCTGGCATGGAAGATGCTTCGTATCAGTTCCTCCTACACCACACCCTAGGAAACCACTGAGCGAACCTTCGATGATCTCAAATTATCGCAACTGCGAGTATAGTGAGTTATAAGTTCTTTCTCAAGCAACTTACTAATGATTAATGATAGGTCGAATTCGTTCCTTATGCAGTCGCTTCAACCTTGCTAGAATGCAGCGGCAGCAATAGCTGATAACGCGACTTTTGTCAGTGCGGCAAGTTTAAGTATATTAGAGCATCAAGTCAATCACCGATATGAGGATAGCCAATCTGGATGCCGGCTGAAGTTCAAAGTAATCCATTGGTAGGAATGCTTGTTTCTTCTGGTCATTGGTGGCACCTGAGGAGCTCGCGAAGAGAACCACGCGGGCAGTTGAATACCGAGAGGTCCTGCCAATGGGACAAATATTAGCAACGTCTTTAAGATTCTTACGCGAGAGCGCATCTGCTAATACATTCTCCCTGGAGGGAGCCAGTTTGGCACGATGTGGATGTCTCTCGCCACCGCTAGGATAAGCAGGCTCTTCGGGGGTGTGTTAGGCGGACCATGAAGAGATCCTTTCTTTAGTCCCGTCCGCCTTTTGGCTAACGTTACCAAGTAGTCGTGCGCTTAGCCATGAGGTCAATGAATGTCTTGAAACTGGCCATGCGGATAAATTTTGTAGCGCGCAGTGCTTTTCATAATTGCGCTGAATGGAGAGGTAAACAGAACGTGTGTTTCCTGCATTTTATGAACAAGCAAATGAAGATGCTATTCTCTTGCTAGACTGCATATGTGTTTTGCTACCATTTGGACTCTATATACCTACGTGCATTTGAAATTAGTGAAAGATGATTTGTAGAGCAGACGAAGGGATGTGCGTTGATATTGCCATTTTGGATTATCCGATGCACCAAGTTTCGCGAAATCAGTGGTAGGGGAAGCATAGTGAACGCGGCGATGAAAATGTAGTTTTTATTGTGGAGGCAGTGATGCCGTGGCTGAATGCAAACTAAGCCCGTAGGCCAGATGGCTGAAGAGGCCTGGCAATGAATCTTTCGTAGTTGAGCAAGTCATACCAGTTATCTAGCCTGGCTCTTTCAACTCCATCCCACAGGAACAATTTAACATGAATAGCGGCGGTAGCGTTGTGCATTCCTGGTTTGGCCCTGAGTCGCGTCCTTCGGTACATTCTGCGACCGGCAAAGACGTGCATTGCGAGCATTCTGGCGGGCTCGGATCCATTTCCGATCCCGCCTCTGATTTCCTCGCCGCCCACTTTTCATCCGTCTTGAGATCCTGTAGTCCCTAGGAGCCCGCAATCCAACCAAATGATGGGCATTTTTCACGGATTGCTTATGCATTGCATGTATTCCATCAGCAATGTCAATGCCGCAGTCTGCCGTATCGTGAGCAATCCGGGCTGAGGTGCATACATTCTGCGACCTTCCATATTCACCACCCCTGTCTTGACAGCCAGTCTTTTGTACGTCGTCTTCGTCTTCGCCATCCAGTTTCGCATCCGCTCGCGCACTTCGGCTTGCAAGATCCAATTAGCTATCGTTACTACGCCTTTGATATGCAGAATTCGTGAGGGTGGACAGCTTACCTGCCGGGAAGACCATAGCGTTTTATGGCCCTTGGCTGATGATGCCCGGAGAGCGCTTGTAGCAAACAAGCCATGCTCGCTCGCTCGTTGCCCGGCCGCTCTTGCGCCGGTTGTGCTCTGGAGGGTGGGTATGAATTGCGCATAGCCAGGTCGTGAGGATGGGTATGTCCTGCTGGGAAATCAGGTACCGTTGCAATTTTCACGTCTTGCTCCCGTCCATTGGAGCATAGGGGCATGCTCATGTCAACCAGATCACCCATTGGGGTTCTCCGGTAGCCCCTCGGAGCCCATGGTCGTCGCATGAGGATGATAGTCATCGCAACAATACCAGGTCCACGATCCAGAGCATCGCGATCCGCAGTGACCCTTCTGTGCTCTTCTGCGTAGGTACAGCTCCATTCGACCGAGGCGTCTTGTCTTCGTCGCTCATGAATCAGCTTATCCACATGAACCCGTAGCTCCGTCGGCAGAGCCTGATACTGATTCGCCGCAGAAATCTCGAAAGCTCGCTCGTAGATCATGCGGTAGAAGTCAGCCTGAGTAAGATGCATCCGAGTGCGTTCTACCGGGTCCCATGTCATCCTCTGTCCTGGCAGAGGATCAGCTTTGAAAAGCAGATACCCTTCATACACGTTGCAAAAAAAAGGCTGATCCATGGCTGGAGTGAAACGGGGTAATGGGTTCAGGCTGTGACCAGAGGGTGTGGGATGTTCGAGAGAAATGGCTAAAACTTTGGAGAGATCAGTCCGTCCACCACCGACCCCGACTTATACTTTTCCGACCGCAACGAATGGGGCCTCATCAGGAACGAGCCTGGGTGAAGTGGAGCTAGATTGGATGGCACCCAATCTTTGGCCATTTCTCTCGGCTCTCCAGTACATCCTTCGCCTCTTCACTTCTCAACATGGAAGCTATATAGTCAGTACGTTACTCCCACATCGCATGACCGCGAATAGTGCATGCCAATCTTGTTGAAAAAAGCGTACAGAAGAAAGTTTACGGATAAGTGCCTCGGGGTGCGGTCCTGGGAGATACTAAAATGAGTGCCCTCCCCTTACGATGATAGCTTTTCAAACGCCTCACAATAATGTAGAAGCTCTACTATGAGGCTATTCCGACCAACATTGAACGAAGTGGAGTGGCCGTCGTACCGGGGTAGTCGTGCCTACTCAACTTTACATTAGTTGAATGCACTCCATCGAGGAAGGGCTGGCTGGCAGTGTGTTTCACATTTGAGTTTCTAGGATCACCATAGCCACCTCAAATTATTACCAATTTATTAGTTCGGATGGCATATGATGGTTAACCCCTGATGAGCAGTCTTTCTACGCTACATACGCTTCCCAATTTGAGAGCTCCGGGGCTTGAAGCATGATTCTATGCCGGGAAAAGCTGCGACGTGGACTCAAAAAAAGTAACATGGCGTGATAGTCTTCACTCACAGCTAGAGACTCTGGTGGGACTGTAAATTTGAATGGCGCTGGAAGCTAGTTCACCACGTGTTGATCTAGCAACGAGGGAGATGGGTGTTGGTCTAGCAAATGCAACATGGTAGCTCCACCACGCTAGCTCCCAGGATCACACTATTACAGAAATCAGGGCTGATGTCCAAACTCCGATTGACCAATCCCGGCACACAATGATAGGAGTAGGCATGGTAGATCCTGGCATTGCCCAGGTAAACCGAAAGAGGGCCTACAATAACAACTCTCCTGAAGCCAAGCAAGTTCAGCGGTCTAACCTACAGAAGGAATTCCACCACCTATTGCGAGAGGCCAGCGCGAACTTGTCCCATATTATGACGGTTGGGCTATCGAATCGAGTCCAGGGGCAATGCCACTTCCAGACCCTAGATCGGCACTCGGAGATCCCAATCGTAGCTCCACACGTTTGCGGAAATTGCTCAGTTACGATTCGATTAGAAATATGAAATCACATCCAAAGCCGGCAGGCCATGGCCTCTGTGTCTAACCTTTACGATACTGTACAGTACATCTTTTCTTATGATTGGAGTTGCCTCTGCTGGAGGACTGATACTGCGTTTTGCCCATTTTGTCCGATTGTCAATGCACGGGGCCCCTTATGTGCCGGGAGATAGAAACCGAAAGGTTCGAATTGAGCATTAGTATGATACAACCAGGTGGTATTCCGCACCCAGAGTATTTGGTAACGTATGGCTATCTCCATGGACCACATTTAATACCGTCCTGTATGAGAGCCAGGATGAGAGTACATAGTCGGATTGCCGCAGCTTCCATTGGTCAGCATAAATGCTATATTACGGTTGGAAGTTCTCCAGGGCACCAAAGAGCATCCTTTCATGAAGGACCGAGCACACTTCAAGTCTAGGCCTCCCTCTCAATGGCTGGAACAGAGTATGGGGCTATAGCTATGGTCGTTCTACTTCCATGATTCAGTTGCCACCTTTGATTGTTGGAATGTGACCCACAGACCTAAGAGACCCATTGTTAGATCATCTGGCGAGGTCCACGGAAAGGGTGCTTCTCATCAAATACTACAGCAGACAGCATCTTTCGGATCTATCATTATATGGTTCATATGATGTGGCGCTCCATTGATAGCGTTCGCCCTCGTCTCCGAACTATGAGGGGTGGCGTTTGGGCCATCCAATTGTGGATAGCGAGATAACCACACTAAGTTAATTTTACACTGTGAATGTAATGTGAAGGCGTCTCCGGTCTAGAACCACGAGTTCTCCACTTCTTTACGTCGGGTGTTGTGAATAACTTTGAAAAGAAAGGTAGTCCCCGACTTTGTCGTTGGCAAGGCTCGACAAGCCCTCGATCAATATCCACTCGCACTGGTCGAATAACTGCTCACCACAATTGATTGGTTTCTCCTGTCACATTATCGCACCAAGAGTAGCAAGTAATGATGATTCGCGTCGGAAAGTATGTTGCATTTCTCTATCATATTAGATTACGGTATTAATATCCACAGGCGCGGCGGCTACGATACAACAGGAGTGAAGAAGCCGGGTGCCCCCCCCTCCACCCCCGAAGTGACATCAACATACTGTCGTTGAATTCTATAACAAGAAGAGACTATTCTGAGCCCTACTAGAGATGCAGCGAGAAAGTAGCAGCTGTTTTGTTCTTCGTGATTTATTGTTCGCCACATCATCATAATCCTGACCCTAAGAGAGTCATCCATCATCCCTCTTACTAGCTCTTTCAAGGAAGAAATGAACAACATGTACTTTTGTTATTCGACTTATTTTGTTCGAGCCACGCTGCGCTATTTGGGGCCTCGTATTTGAGATGGTGTCGATTCGGCTAGCGTTACTGTCATATTAATATTGCAAGTTTAACTGCACGTCTTTGTGATGCGAATTTGTAAGGTGTCTAACTAGGCTGTAGGTGAGCAGCTTGCGGCTGTAGAGAAACGAGCAAAATTGAGTTGATCGAAGAAGGCGACTGCTCGAAGCTACATTCACTCTGTGAGTATATTGGGTTGAGCTTGAGTGGGAGCCCGGAACCAGAATGAATGTTCATTTAAATTCCAGAGTATGGTGAGAGAATGCCCGAGCCTGGCTGCGTAGGGAAACGGAATCAGCACGAAGGACCTGATACACAAGGGAAGCAAGACACCTTGATAGTATTTCTGACGGTATGATCATTCTCCCTTGTCTCTTTGTCCCTCCAGTCTTTGGCACCGGTCGCCTAGTATTGAATAGCTTTCCACCGAATGGATATGCACACCCGATGACAATATTCCCCCACCCAGGGGTTTCGAATGCATACAGCATGTAGAAGTGCGGTCAATTAGCCAGATATCAAAGGTGTAACCGGATGGTTGCTCAACAATTTGGGATCGCTGGCCAGGAGCAATCCTGGGACCGAGGGGAATATTAGACCGGGGTGGCGGATAGGGAAGATCGAGGTGTCGTGTGCAATTCCTCAGCAAGAAAAAATTAGCAAGTCTCTTTTTTTCTTTCATGACATTCGAGTTTGTTGTGGACCCTGGAGTGTTGGGATGGAACCGCCACAGCTCTTTATGAGCCCCCAAATGCGAAATTTACCTCCTGTGAATAGTGATTACCGTGGCCTTATCAACATACTTAGAGGAGAAGTTCCCTTAACAGGCTATATGTCTCAAGGACTGGACTGTAAGTCAACTCCACTTGAGGCTCTCCTTCTCTCACGGATACGATGGCCCAGATATCGCAGCAGGGGCATCGTAACCTCCATCTCGGGCGGATTTGAAGCGAAAGACGAAGCTGTAACGGCCTCCTAATGGAAGACCAAGAATTTCATGTCATGATTAGAGTTAGCTTCTTCTAAGTACCCTGGATAGTAGGTCTTACCATGACGGAAGATCGGGGAATCAGAAGGGAGCTTGGTAGTCAAGGCTGTCGAGCCTGGAACGCGAAATACAGGCTGTTGATTCTTGCAACATTGCTGTTAGTGTCACACAAATGGATGCTCAAATGCACCTGTAAAGATGTTCCTGGCTTAGCAGTGTGGTAGTATGCAATGTGTTGCAGACAGGGAGTCTGGTGTAGTGCGCTGTAGAGGAAAGGCTCTGCCAGATTAGGCGGTCGTTCCACTCCCTTTTCCCGGTCGGTCTTTCTTCCACGGGCAACCCATTGCATCAGATCACCATTCGGCTGCTCTTCTTCCTAGCATTCAAATATCTTTCCACTGCAACTATAAGGCGTGGTTGAGTCACCAGAAATAACCTCTCTGGAAAAGTCTACCTGAGCTACTGAAAAAACTCGCCAATGTTCAACAAGCGCTGCTCTGTCCATCAGAAATCTGCAATGCGTTCGACACGGCCCTGCATATCTCAAAGGTATGACTCAGATAGTCTTTTGACATGATCCGGGCCATGTAACTGACAGTGCATTGTTTCTAGCCTATTCGAAGTTCATCAAGAGACGCGGAACCTCTCAATCCTTGCACCCGACGACAATAGAGGACAAGAGCTTTAGTATTCACAGGATGGCAGACATTGGGGGCACCTCAATGAATATCTATGGATATTGGTCGTATTTCAGACTTCACATCCCACAAATGATCATTGCCGTGGCTTGGGGGTGGAAAAGGAGAAGGATCACACCCAATACGGAAATGGACCAGGATATCCCATCAACATGGACATATAGGGCATTGATGATGGTTGTTGAGGTAAGTCTCCATCGACCCATGTTGACAATTGGAGTTGTTTCTGACAGTATGTGGTCACCAGAAACACGCAATTAGTCAATGAACAAGATTCGCATGGTAACCGCGTTGGCCACTCTGTGAAAGACGAAGGCAAATTGAACCATGTGAACATCGACCCCGGCTGTTTTACTCATTTCCTGTGTGGAAAAAACTTGGGCAGGTAATTGAAAGACCTTGTCATTGGGCAGCTTAGGGTTATAGAGGCGCCAATCGAAAGATCAATCACAACCGTGGAAATTTTTTCCCCGCTTACGCACAAAAATCATGAACATAAAAGGAGGCATTTGGAAACGCGGTCGCATATTTCTGGTTCTTCCTTGCGGTAGCATTGTCGGTCGGAAGAGCCAGCACTGCTATGCTGTACACCGCGACAAGTATAATGGATGCAATATTTGGCATCTAGTTAGTTGAAACGAATACATACGAGGGCAGTGCATGACAGTTCAGTAGTTGGTGAGCCGAGCCGAGCTCAGAAAATGGCTACCCCAAAAACCGGGCCGTTGGGGGAAATATTGGAAGTCGCCAATAGCGATGCAGCCGCCAAAATTTGCAGGTGGGCTGTGGTTCCGGTGTATGTTTATTGTCCGCTCTCGAAAATTCTCTGGATCAGGATATACCAAAACAAGAAATAGCGCAAGGTTTGGGTGACTGCATTAGTTATAACCCGCAAGATCCTGGGATGGCTGTATCGTATCAGGCGCCATATTCATGAGGTGTCCCACAAGACACCTGGCGATTTGGTGGATGAATCTGGTATTTGAGGCACCCCTGGCTATGACGATCCAACCACGAGTCTCAATATGTAAGGAAAGGATGAAATAGAAAGTGATGCCAAACACAGCGAATGGAGATCATTCGTGGAGATTGATCCATGTTAATTCGATCCCTAGGAGGAAGATCCCAACCGGAACGTGCAATGATCAAGGCAAAATAAAGCATCCCTAAAGAGCGACTTAGCTACGAATAATGTAGGTTCTATCCTTATTGACAGTTTCTGACCCTCGAATAGATACATTATTGAGGTATCTCACAGTAGGGACAGAATATGACATTGAGATGAACAACTTCTGAGCGTATACACTGCTGGATATTGTGAATTTAAAGTGATGGCTGCGGAGGAAGCGTCAGCCTCTGGCTCTAAGAATCATGCAGATTCTCATAATGCGTAGAGCAGGAATACTGAAAAGAAATTGCATTTCGAGCTCCCAGGGCTAAAATAATTTCTGAGCCAGGGATGCGTCAGAAGCCGAGGAAGCTGACCCGAGAGGTATTTTTTTCAATTTTCCATTGAGAATATGCAAGGGTAACCTAGGTTATTATGAGCTGAATTTGACCAGCACTTCGGTCTATCCTCTCGACACATCACTCTTGCCGGTGTGAAATTTTTAGAACACTGCTAATCAAATTGACTGCTCTCATCTTTATTTCTACCGGGCCTGAGAGATACATGAAACCTTTCTTCCCAAGCCTGAGAAGCTAACAGGTCCAGGTAAGTTTGTGCACAATAGCGGTCAATCTCCTTATGCTGCATCATCCAAGCCAATATTTGTAGACCTTGACAGCTCCACTGAGCTGTCACTACAGCTGTAGTCGCAGCCTCTCCGATGGCTTCGTACTCGGCCCACGGGCATGTTTTGAGCTCGCCATTCCGCCAGAATTTAACCCTCATCTTGTCTTCCAAGCATACTGCATTTACAAAAATGATGAACTACTTCTCTCTTTAGCTTATGAAATCCAAAATATCAATAGGACGTACCTCATTAAAGTTCTCATCGCACCGCCGGCGGTTCCAAAATCTCAGGTTTCGTAGACCCTTGCTGCAAAACATGACAACGGCAGAATACCCGAGTAGAACAGGTCGTGGCATTGATCCCGAGGTCTTGAAGATCAACGATTTGCTACAGACCAAATGGTTACCTTCCTGGGGCGTAAGCTTTATATCAGCATCGCTTCCTATAGTTGGCGACTATATTCCAACACGACATGTGATATCACTTTCTTATTGGAGCGATGGTAGTGGCCACAGAGCGCGGACCGGAAACGTTAGGCCCACAACAAATCTTCCGCCGTCGGCATGGCAGGCATGCAATTTCCCTCTCTCTTAGAGGCATTTTTTGGGTTCTTGTATCGATATGCCCTATTCAGAAATTTCCTTACCAGATTCTGCGTGATCATTTGCTATGCTAAATCTACCAGAAAATAAAAGAGAGTATTGGTGGTATGTAACTAGCCGGAAATCGAGGCCCACCGATTCAGTTCTTCATGATATCACTGCTCCTCATACTCCGCAGACCGACCTCACCATTCAATTGATGCAAAGTGGTCCCGAGATATGTGTATAAATAGAGACAGAAATTGATACCACAATTCAAACAGTTACTAACTGTATTTAGTGGGTATGTCGAATCAGATCCTATCTCCGATCGCTCTGCAGTGGAAGCTCAGGCAGAGGATACTCCATGCAAGCAGCATCCTCCTTCAGCCACGAGAAAAAGTCCAGAAGAACATCCTTGTTGCTTTGGATCATGACAAGACCTGCTATTTTCTTCTCGCTCGGGTCGTAATTTATGCAGTTTCGAATCTGCTCTTCTGTAGCCCAAACGTAGTCGAGGTGTTCGTCGTCCCTCAGCCGGATTGGTTTTTCATCCGAGCCACGAGGTCCGTCGTGTTCATCGGACCACAAACGTCGACAGTTGGTTTTCTCGCTAGTCTCTGCAATGACCAAATATTTTGCCATCAAAACATCTTTATGAGGGAATGTAACACAGTAGACCCGATTGGAAGCCGCCCAGAGCACCAATCCAGTTTCCTCGGCAGTCTCGCGTACCGTGGTTCCCAGAATGCTCCTGTCCTCCGGCAGTGCACCACCGCCAGGGCCCTCCCATGTACCAGGGAAAGAATTCATCTTCGGCTCTTCATCGTCATCTCTCCCGTTGGGAGAGCGTTGGCAAAGTAGGACGTGTGGAGAAGATGGATCATCCGGACGGAAGCTAAGTATTATGGCTCCACCACTGACCCTCTCGATGTTGTTGCTTTTGGCAAGGAGCGCGGAAAGGGAAACATCCACTTCTTCGATAGATAGGATTGTATATGACATGATGGGTGAAAGTTCTTTCGAACAAATTTTGGAAACACCCAAGCGATATATATATTCTGGAAGCGTTCGGAATAAAGTGTGATTCGACAGTGGAGGGCTTTTCGGTCTGCAAAGATGATGTTTAAAACCCTTTAGGGCCTCTGGATCAAGCGACTGATGATCACAAGGATAAAAATTTTATTTGGAGAGCAAAATGACAATACAAAAACATTAATTACGCCGCATTGCGGGGGCTGACTGGCGAACACCAGCTCCTGCAAGCATCAGCCCCTGCATCACTAGTCACTAACGATCGCCGTGCCTAGGCTTTGTGATTATGGGACTCAAGAGATCGTAGCTAGACGCCCGAAGCTAAAACTGGTCATACTCCAAGGTCTTTGGTCGAATCCACTGTCGTATAGTTAGGACCAATCACTGGATCGCCTCTTGAGTTCACTCACCTTGTTTCCATCTCATGACGAACTCCAGCCGGAAACACTCATGGAACGAGTATGCACCCTGTCGACCCCTACCCAAAGGCAATACTTTCTCCGGTACTGTTGCCTTGAGGGCAGTAAAGTAATGAGGAAGAAACAGTTGGCAATCTGGGCCCTTGTACGCGAGGCCCGTGTGGACTTCATCCTCCATTTGGTCGCAATGATAATAAAACGCTTTGGTGGTGCTGCAGAGAAGCAAACAGAGAGGACACAGATAATCCTTTTCGGCATTCCTGACAATTCTCCCCACGATCGCAAGACTCTTCTCCAGGGTGTTGAATTTGACCTCGCCCTTTTTTTCCAGGACAAACTCGATTTCGAAGAAGGTGTAGAATGGCCGACGTCCAGGTCGTCGTCCCGTTTGATTGAATTCGATTGGAAAATCACCATCTGAGATGGTTTCCCAGCCCATAGCTATCCTATAGCTATCCAAAAATAGGGGGAAATCTCCCTCTCTCTTGGACAATCCGTTGTGGACGTTGTCTTGGCCCTTCATAGTATCGAAATGCCTGTAGAGCACGTCCTGGTCGCGAAACCCCAGATCACATGCAACGCAGATGAACCCCAGTCCTGAGTTCTTTGCTACATCTTTTAAAACGCAGTACTCTCTCAGAATGTAGTACATCTTGGAGTCGTAGCAATGGCTAGCGAGGATGGGAACGAGATAGGAGTGGGTATATTCTTCTTAGGCTTTGAGAGATGCCTATCGAGCTGATTGTTTTGTACCCAGATCTAGGAGAACTAAGACGAGATCCTTTTTATGTACGAGATCGAACCCGCATGTTTACTTGTAGATATCGTGTCAAAAGCGTATAGAATCGAGCTTCGTTCGTTAGTGCCGTGCAAGAAAAATCCGATTGAGATTGTACACCTGGTCAATTATCAAATAAAATCATTCTCGAAAGCTTTTTGATTGGTTTTCTTATGAGGAATTCTACTACACAGTGGATTTCGCTCGAGCCTAGAGGCTATCGGTGAGCTTTTATTGTCTTGAAATATTATCCAGGATGGGAACGTGGCCTATTGAGATGAATGGCCAAGCAGATCTGATGCAACAGACTACCGAATATGTAGTTCAGTCATTTGGAGCTGTGGAATCTGCGAGAAAACACCGCTAAAATGCCTGAGCTGTGGATCCCTCCAAAGCAATGTTCTGGCCGGAGAAAAGATATTCAGTCTACCACTGAGTTCTGCGGGAAAAGTTTCATAGAACAGATACGCGACACCTCTTTCTCTGGACTATTTGCTTATCGGCTTATTATAGTACATCTTATGTTCCAAAATTGCATGCTCTTTTCCGGCTGGTGACTCAAAAATTGTCTCACGATTCGCTAGTTGGCTAGGCTGCTACCCTATCGAAGGACAGCCAATGGGCCGCATCTATCCTGCCACAGTGGATCGCAAATTCCCGAAGAAACTCTTGGCCATGTCCAGCATATGGAAATGGGAAATTGTTTGCCAAAAGCCAGTCCAAAGCGGAATCGGGATCCGGATGAAAGAGAAGAAAGTCTTGCGGAGGTAGGCAATTGTTGATCCAAAGCCAGTCAAAAAGAGATGTTGGTTCTAAATGATAGCAAATCATCTCAACCCAAAGAGAAGAATCTTTCTTCACCACACCAGCAAGATTTATACCTCTTTGGTTCAAACGAGAGGCTAGGCCTATGCTTGCAAATCGGCAAATGCTGCGGATTTCATCTTCCTGGAGGATTTCTTCCAATTCCTGTTGCATTTGGTCGACCTTTTCCCAACAGATACAAAACACAACCGCGTTCGTCGCCGCTAGTTGAAGAATTGGCCTCCCATCCCACGTTTCTGCCACCGATGCAGGAGCAAGAAGATGGATCGGACTCATCGTGGATATCATGTATTTTATCGTTTCAATAGCGTTTTCCTGAAAGGCAAGAAGGAAGAGACTGTGTCCAAAGCTGTTGTAGTAGCATGGCCGAATAATGCCTTGTCGGATCAGAAATTGGAAGGCTTCTGGGGACTCATATGCACAACACGAGGCAACATCTGGATGCTCTTGCTCGCTTTGCAGGCATTCCTGGCTGTCTACAACTCGATCGAAGTCGGGAAAAAGGTTCCAACGGGCGAGAGCAGACAGACGAGCCCAGTCGCTTTGTAGAAAACTGTCCAACTCAAAGCGAAGATCGGGGTCGGCCTGCTCATAGTATCCCAGGATGTGATACAGCGCTTGCTTCGATTTGAATGTGTCGGAGCAGAAAAGGCAATCAATTTGTGACAAAAGCCACCCGTAGCTGCGAATTCCATCGCCAATTTGAGGCTTTTCTTCACTGAAGAATCCGTCGGCAAACTCCATGGAGTGATATCAATTACGGAGAAAGAGGGTGATGCAGATGGATAGTTGTCTCCCCTTTCCAGAAGGCATTTCATTCAAGCTAATTATCTAGCTCATGTCTCCTGACTCAGACGCTGAGCTATGTCTTGGCTGCAGCTTTACCACCGGCAGGATGAGCGGACGAAGCTTCTCGCAAAATCGATCCAACCAATCGCTTTGATCTTCAAAAATGAATGTGACTTTGGGTGCCGTAAGTCAAGTCTGATGAGCACACAGGACTATTCACAGTCACAACCCTTTTATCGACTTGAATTTCTCCACCAAACATCTTTGCTGTCTCGGATACTCTGATTTCGTACGTTGCATGTTCATTTCGTATGTGAAGCGATTCTTGGACTTTCTGGTTTATCGTTTCCCTTTTGAAGTGAATGACCCAGTCTGATCCATTGCTCATCTAGGTATTTCAGTCAAAGGAGATCACTTAAAGGACTTTTCACACCATACCAGAAGAAGATTCAATTTTCCCAGAGCAAACTTTGCTGAAGTGGCCAGCGTAGAGCTACTCATTGTTCTGTTTGTAGATAGGTTTGGATTGTCAATCGCAGTGGCAGTGGACCGGTGGATGGAACTGTTTATTTATGAAGGAGCGCCCTATGAGATCTTCATTGTCTTTGATATATTGGAAACTAGACTTTAATTGGAAGTATACCAAGCCATAGCTTGCTTTCTGACTAGGTGGCGAAGAAAATAAGGGGTCTAAGCAATCCACCGTTGCAAATGAGGAAAGTCTCAGGTACAGAAAAATCTTTGGTACCACCACTCATTCCAAGTTATCAGAGAGTCGCCCCAAATTTTGAGCAAAGCAGTCGGCATCCACTGTCCGCGTCTGTAGGATCTCGTTGGTCAACTCAGATCCATCCTTCCCCAGGAATATGCCAAGAATAGAGGGACACAATTCCGCTGGCGGTATGAATCCATTCACAAGAAGTTGTACAACGGCTATGACACATTCCGTATCTTGGTCCTGCTCGCTCTCGCTCATGAGCCTGTTAACAAGGCTAGGAGGTGCATATTTTATGCACCCGTCGAGTACCTCGCTTAGGTTTTCTTTCGAAATCTCTCTGTTCGAAATTGCGGCAATGTACTGGGCAACATCCATAAATTTTATCTGAATACGTGGAGGATGCAATTTGGTGACCCTATGTTTGGTGACTTATTGAAAGTTGAGGTTAGCACAACGACTTTTATGACGGAGATATTTCATACACCACGCATTTATTATTGGTATCAAGGAGTCATCTGGAGACAAGTAATGGCGATATTCGGGAGCCATTTGAATATGAAAAGAAGTAGCAGATTCTACGTTCAGATGATAGACAAGAGGTTTTTATATCTAGTCCGATATGGGCAGGTAGAACACTTGTTGAAATGGCTTAGAATTGTTTTGGTGATACACCAGGCTGCGTCAATTTACACTCGCAATCAATCAGTATCTGGAGCTCGGATCTGTCACAAACAGTACATCACATAGAATCATCCCATCCTCTAATGCTTTTCAAACTTGGAATATAGAAAAAAAGTCCAGCTCAAACTCTCTCGTGTTGCGTAGGGGTAAATGATCAAGTAGAATTTTGGGGTCTGGCATAATTTACATCCTATTGTGAGGTAGATGGAGCGCAGCGCATGCTCTTTGGCAACAAAGAGATTCGCCAAATCCGGATTAGCGGGGTGTATTATATTTGTTCGCTCAATTTCATTGGACCGCCTTGGCCCGAGATGCCGCCATGCTCCACTTTGCCCCTGGAACGGTTATTCAGGGCAAAAACCTGCCATGGCAATTCTTGTTTTGGCAGACAAATAAATCAAGAAATTGACGGCAGGTATGTTGCAAGCACCGTCGTTATGACCTGAATATTATATCGGTATCTCTTGCTCAGTGGATTATGCCGGAAGCAACCGCAATTAATCTTCGCGTCTTATATGTATACAGATCGCCAAAAATTACTAATATAAGTTTAAACCAAAAGATGATACATCGGTGCAGATAGCAAATTTCCACGCAACGATGTAGCGATGCACTGGGTCCTGCTTTTCACGCCAGTCCAGACTAGGCCTGATCATGGAAAGGAGTTCAGCAAGGTCATTGTCTCAGCACGAACCGCTTGCGCTAAAGGTATCATTGAATGGCATCTACTCTCCTTGAACACTAAATGTCTTGGCATACATTAGGACCACTTGCGTTTTCACGCTTCACACGAATCACATCATCTTACCAGCGAATCAAATGTCTCAAGGAGCCTACATCGTCAAGGACAGGGGGCCTAACGAGATACTCTATTGGCTCCAAAAGTACTGATTCGTGGCCATGTGCTGCGCTACATGCACAATGGTCACGGCTAGTTCCAATCATCTGCCAGTTGCAGCCGCTATTTTTCCAAAAGATCTTTTTGCCTCCTGGATTACGTTGAAGCCGCTTGGCGCCACGTGATCTACACCCTTTTACTTCTTCCCCAAAATCATGACGAGGTCTCATCCGTGACGTCTCGTGTCGTTGCCATCATGGATTTATCTCATAGCAAAATAATAATTGATACTTTATCTGCAGCCCACGACAATGCTGGAGAAAGCGAGAAAATCAATGTCGATGCGTTGCTTTCCAAACCAGAGGTATTTTTATCCCACCTCGTCGCTGCATAACTAAGATAAATCAGTTTGTACGCTCCCTTCGAGAACTCTGGGCACATATTCCCGAAAAAACCAGGAGAAGCATCGGTCGAAGGCCTCTCCAAAAACGTCACCCGAAAAATAATTCGACAAAGAATCATTATTTTCGGTCAGACCCCTCGCAGATCTTGCTAGCATACTTACCTCAGTGGATGCAAAATCCGTCCATGATTTTCCAAGAAGATGGCAATGTGCTAGAACTCACTATTTCGCCCATGGCCCAAGCATACCGATATCTGGAGCAACTAGAATGCCGCGGGGCTATTGACACTGTTCGTGCACGCTTCCTCAAAGTCGTATTTTACCGACTCAAAGAGCGACTGGGCCTACAATATATGCGGTCCAATAATGTTGTTGATATGGCAACAATAATATCAAATTCCGGCTTGATTAGTTGTGACATTGATATCATCAAATCCAAGATCATTCGATGGACAGATCTGGGTCGAAGGATTGATTTACTCTGTCGAAGTATTGGGGCCTCTAACACCCATGAAGAGTCGCACCTGGGGAACCTTTTTTGTCTACCTGAGCGTTGCAATGATGAGTTGTTCGTCAAAAAAGCAAGTTTGCAAGCCTAAATCACTGACCAGCCAATAGCATAAGAGTCTTAAATCTCTCAGGGTCGGATAGAGATAAGATAATCCAACAGATCCAAGATGGTGGGATTCTAGACTTGGATAACAGGGGGGGATTTTGAGATATTAGCGGCCGATCTGTTTTTTCTTTTGTGGACTGCAGTCACAGAATCGATTCAGGGCATCATATCCCGATCCCCTGACTCTATTATAGGTGAGTACACCGGCCTCAATATCTGCGGGAACTCTACCAATCAAACCAAAAGGGCAAACTCTTCAACACACACAATGTTTCCGTGTAGTGCAACAACCGCCAAAAGAAATGCAGCACCAAAACCCGTCTACACCTCATCAAAACACAGCTCATGGTTCTGGAATGTCCATCCATGTTTCGCCAGTGGCCTCTCCACCAGCACTGTCGCTTCAAAACCACCGGGATCATAACATCTCGATCCAACTCAATGATAGAATTGATCATCATCCTCAACAAAATTCGACTGAGATTGTGAACATCGTTGATGTACACGACATGATACAGCCAATACTACAAATACAAGCACAAGTCTGTGAACCGCCCAATGATCTGTCCCAGGTGAAAGACACTCAAATGGCCGACGTTCATGACATACCACAGCCTGTATTGCCTCAGGTCTTTGGATCACTCGGACATCAGTCTCAAATCGATATAGCCAACATGCTCGATATTCATGACATGATCCAGCCAATATTGCCGACCCAGGGCTTCGCTTCTCTCGAGGATAGCAGCATGGTGGATATACACGACATGCTTCAACCCATCCTGCCGACGCAGGCTTGCGAGCCATTCAACGGGCAGTCCCAAACTAGGACTTCCAACATGGCAAGGTTCGACGATATTGGTCAACCAATGTTTCCGGCAGAAAATGTTACCTCTTCAAATATGCAACTACAGAATATGTTTCCATCAATACCACCTGTGGATAGACAGGCGTCGATGATACATGATCATCAGGATATGCCAATGGTAACACAGAGGCAAGATATATTTACTCATAATAGCTTGTATCTACAGCCTGTTTCAGCAGCGTAGGAATCCATTTGATTTGATCCCACCTCTAGGATCGTAAGAGCAACGTTGTTATTACATGATATCATTTGGGTACAAAAAATATTGCTGCTGTGTGCGGACCAACTTCTGGATCCGTAGTAGTTTCAACATAAAAACCTTCTTGGAGACTCCCGTCGCGTAATACACCCTCAGAAAGCGGAATGAGGAATCCTCTTTTTCGCGCGTTCCCAACTGTTGTAGGCACTGCGAAATAAAGTAAACGCCAGCCCCAGTTCTACTCGAAAATTAGTTTCACCTGGACATATTGAAAGTGATTTCACATACGTCTGGATCAGGGATAGGGAGTTGTCTCGATATGAGAGATATCTGCTCCGCGAGTAAATCTCCCCCATATGTCTTGTTCCCATTTTTCTCCGTTTTCAAACTTTCTGCACAATTCTCGGGATTTTGCTGCGATAATTCAGGGATCATTGTTTTGATTTTGAGGCGAATATTTTCGGCGACGGGCTTGAGTTTGATCGGGTTCATGTTGTCAGAGGTTCAAGATCAGCGGGATAGTCACTATTAAGAGGCAATGGCAGCCTAATGAGTTAGCCAGAGTAATAACGGACTATTTCTGAAATTAGAAACTCACACGCCTTTTTCATGCGATAAAAGGGACATGAGTCGTGAAGTTCCATCCAACTCGTTGACAACGCCGATGACAACGGGACGAGACGAGAGTGGCAGTGATGAGGGGTAGCGAGGCGAGAAAGTTCCACCTTCCGTTGGGCATTAAATCACGTGATTCTGCATCCATCTCCGTCATAGTGGGTATCTATATTCTTCACGGAGGCAAAAGTTGATAAAAAGTGCGAAACGATGATTTCTACATATTAAATTCGATATGATAGTACATACTCCGGTCGTTATTCTGTATGACTTCCTCTCGGCTCGAGCTTCGTCGCCTGCTCTTTGGCGATATTCTGTACCTGAGGTAGTGTCGCTAAATCTCGGCTGAATATCCGATAAATATATCCCTAGAGCAAAATTATTACGTACACCATCGGCGGTAAAATCGGCAAGAACCATTAGGGTACCAGCGATAAACATATTTCAGATATCATTTTGTCGCGATCTGATCAAATGAAAGACACTTTTGAAACTCGAAACGCTGATCTTGCCAGATATATGGCCCGGGAGAACGGCAGGTATGATTATTTGAAAAGTAGTGGGTATAGTGAAGCAAAATCCGCGCGAGCGACCCTTCTCCTGCGTAGCCTAAGTGGAATTTCACATTGGCTTTCAGTAACGGCGCGGGTTCGATTTACGCAGGGTACATCAAATGAATTTGAATTAGAACCTGCCCATGCGGTCCGCCCCAACTCGAAGCCCGCTTTCTGTTTTCCGCATTGTTGTGATATGAGTCTGGTGCAGATCAGGAACCAAGCCGAACCATCGGAATTAATCCCGAGATATCTATTCGAAGGATCAAGTTGATTTCCAATCAACTTGTCCTTCTCATTGTATATATATAGCTAAATGTTCCCCTCTGGACAATAACACAATTCATACCTCTGAACTACAACACGAATCATCTCCCGAGTCTGCGGATTCATTTTTACCTTCTGTCTATCTTAACTGAATGGCGAAGCCACTTTTATGGACTCTATTGACCGTCAGCATATATTCATAACCTTGATAAATTATGAAAAAAAAATATACCTTCTCGCCAAATTCAGCAACCGGTGGTAGTGAAACTGATGGTCATCGAGGACCTGCCGCACCAGACGCATGCTACGGGGGGGGCCCAAGGTTGGGTGCACTTGCGCGTCGCGTAAAACACACCTGCCACGCCCACACCGAGAGAAACATCAGCAGCTGCGTTCGATGTCAGTGAGTTCATCCTCTTCATCATATATCACAAACTGCATCTTAAAAATAACAATTGGGCGATTGGGACCGTCTCGGCAATTGACTGACCGGACTAGTGAGGCTACTTCTGTCGGCGGGTGCGTGCGACTCGGAGGTGAAAGCGAGGAGGCAATCGGTCAGCGTGCGGCTGCATTGAACATAGCATTAGCCTCTAGCGACTTAACTATGGTTAGTCAACTTCCGAATTATTGTGATGAGAATGTACTTACCAGGATCAATCATGAATACGCCATGGTAGCAGCTTTAAATGACCGTCTGCATCAGATCACAGGCAAGGAAAGTGCCACTGGATATACCCAATCTAGCACCAATTATCAGCAACTGGTGCAAGATGGTCATTCGCAACTTACCTTGTTCGCGGCCCAGATGAGGTCCCCCTGAACCAGCTATAATGCACTTTCTTGATCGCACTCACCCGAACGGCTGAATTAGGGTTGTATTTCACGGACTATCTATGTTAACACGATTTCTGATGACCGACGGTGGGATAGACTTACCGTGAGCAGCCTGGAATTAGCATAGAAAAACCAGGAACTAGACAGCGCGCTCAGCCCGACCACACGTGAAGGGCCTGGGATCACATCGTTTCACGGGGAATGGGTGTAGCCATACCTGCTAATGCATACATCTGGGAAAACTTTCAACTGCGCTAGGGCAAGGTACCCCTGGAAAAGAGATTTATGGTATTTATGGTATTTGCAAAAACCTCGACCTGACCTGAAAATGACTGCTCTCGCGGCGAGGGATCTATGATAAACCTAAGCCACAGCCTGTGTTATCGCTTGCTCAGCTGAAATCATCGGCTTGAAAGAACTTGCCTTTAGACTATCGCCAATAGCTCGTTTCAATTTGCTGATTGATGCCGCTCGAGAAATATTTGTATTTTCTGTGGTCGTCGATTCTCGGCTTCTCTTCGTTGTGGCGGATGCTCCAATGGCTCGCTCGGTCCACAGTGAGGCCGGCTCATGGCCACCGACAAGCCTTCAGATCGGACGGGGGCAGGAGGTTCATAGCCGTCGAAATATCTCAAGTCACTAACACATTGACCGCCAAACTTTGTCCGGACAGGGTAGTGTAGCAGAGACGAATGAAAATACGTTGGATTTCTACCGCATGGCTAAGCAGAGGGCACCGAACCTTTCTGAATTGGGCCCGCTAATAAGTCAGGTGAAGTGGGCGTGTCAACCAAGTCTTCAGAGACAGAAAAAGCGCAAGCGTAGTGAGATTCAGTGGCTTGGCCCATCAGGCTGGTGCAGTTGGTGTAGTTCCGAGGACTAGGGGGGATAGCTCGGTTAGGTCGAGGGTAATATTGAAGCTCGCCCTATGGAGTAAAGAAAATCATCAGCCATATTTTCCGAGGAACAGAGCGCCACGAGCGGATGGCGTCCATCTGGGATTGAAAATGCATTACCGGTTGCTGGGAGTTGGTAGAAATAACGGGCCAGGATGACTTGCGAGATATTGAGTAACTGGCGATAGAAAGTTCGCTATCCTATAAAAGCGCCGTCAGCACATGACATCTGCTCTTAATTTCGCCGCACATCTTTAACTTACAATGTCAGTTCTTACTGTCCACTGCATTCTGGCAAGGACAAGGGGATTGCATAAATGACGACTTCTATCTATCATCGATCATCAGTAGGCAGCTTAGGAAGGCAAATTGTAGTTCACTGGGCTCACAGCCTAGACCATTTGGGATCCTGAACGGTTCGCTCAGTGGATTCTCAGTGGAACAGCGGAGGCGGTGCTAACATTGAGCATCTTTCGCGTTAGCATGATTCCAAATGACTGGGTAATTGCACTCACTGTTCGAAGACTTGACTATTGAGAAATTTCAGGCTATTGCGATGTAAGAGGTCAGCCCATCCCAGTCCATGATTTGGTGGTCAATCCATACCAAAGAGTAGCCGCGGAGATGAATCAAGCTCGACATGCTTTCATCCTGAATCAAAAGAATGCTTGCGAACGACTGTTTAGCTGGCGAAGGACCGGGTATTTATAGCTATTCAGCCGGGCATTTAGTCTGCCTTAATGAGATCATCATTGCGAATTGTAAGGGATTTAACGCAAAATACCGTTCGATGATAACTGGCTCAACATTTCAACATTGGTTTAATGCAGTTCTCAGAGAGATTAAAACTTTCGCCTGGTGATCTCGAACATGAAACTCATTTTCTGGCCGTTGGCATCATGCAAACAGTTGTGAGGATTCCGCAGAAAAGAAACGACGACAGATATCAACATTCACCACCGTCAGTCCGCCCTTCATCGCGACCGGTGAGGCGAGGAGGCCATGCCATCTCATCTCAACGGTGATGAGCCTGTCACTCCACGCAACGGAGACCTCATCAAAGATAGGCAAAGGCCCTAGACATCAATCAGCCAAACCGCGGGGTTCGGCATTGCCTACCTGACAAATCGGCGTAAATGCGTCACACCTACACGATAACAAATGGATCTAAGTTATTGTACGGCACGGGACTGATCCGCATAGCCCCATTTCACGACACAGTCATTTGTATACAGTGTGCCATTTACATATTAGGTCAATTCAGTCTTTACAGAAAAAACCCCTGCGATCAGCCGAGTCTTTGCCAAGACATTACCCATATCAACTCCTGGGAACGAAGTGTGCTCGGGAGGTACCAGTAGTTAGAAATATAAGCGAAATATAAGCCGATTACTGTAAAGCCATCGATGGTCCACATTCTCACACGTCGTCTTTGACAGGAGTGGCTAATATTTGACCTCGGCTCCCAGGAGGCTGTGGGTCGTGCATATCAGTGTGATCATTGGATACTCGTAATAGAACCATCGCTAATGAGGAATGATCAGCCAATCGGTGCCATGGAAGATTCTCATCTGCCATAAAGCCTCAGGAGAAATGATTGGTCCAAATTGGGCTATGAGCTGCCAGGAACCTGGGGCTACCATCACATCTACCATCACACCTACCATAGCCCGTCAGCAATACTCACATCAAACTCCCGTAACTTGAATGGATATGTGAAACTGGGTACCGCTGCAAAGAGGTCTAAGCCAATCAGAGCCATGAATGCCCGCAGACGCCTAAGGCTGGAAGCCTGTGATCGTCGATATACATGCTTTTGTTGGATGCTATCATATTCCAAGAATTAATAGGACACTCGAAACCATGAATGACTCGAATGCATCAACATATTTAGTCTGTCACGCGGATAAGACTACCCGGATGAGCAATTTGACCCAATGGAATAGATTTCTGTTGTTTAGAGGTATGAATCATGTTATAATTTCTTGTTCTTGAGGAAATATGAGGCTGTATAGAAAATATAGAGCTTAGTTGATATTAGATCAACTTGATTGTCTATATAGACATCTCGGAGCTAATTTCGATGCCGCGGCTTGCTCCCTGATCTGTAGATCCTCATCCCACGATGTATTCCCTTGTCGCCCCGCCTGATCGTAATGTATCAATCTGCTTCTCTTACCCTGAATATTGTTGATTGACGGATGGCTTCAGCACAAAAGCTGTAGAATTATTGCTATTCGCGAATGCGAAAATGTGATCGTCTGAACTTATATCCATCCTTGTTGCCAAGCCCAGGACAGGAAATGGAGCTAAGCAGGTAGGATCACAGCCTTCCACAGATTGTCTTTAACTAGGCCCCTTGATGTTCTTTTACTTTCAAGTTGGAAGACTCTGGTAAATGAGCGAGACCAGAGAGGCCGCTCGGTACTGTGGCATGCAGCAAACACTGGTAACAAAAGATTGATCTGTCAACTGGCACAGCTGCCAGATCTGGAGCCCGAGATTCCCGAAAATTATGGTGTATCTCCTCTGGGCCAAGCTAAAAAAAAGAGGAGCGTCGAGATAGTTGCACTTCTGCAAAATATTGCTGTATATGCCGGTTATAGTGGGTCGTCCAAGCACGACATCGAATAGTCTGGCAATCGCAAACATCAAATGATACGTTAAAAAGCTGGGTCATTGAAGCCAGCATTAAGTTAACAAGCTTTCGGGATTTTTTGTTAGAGATTTTTACTTTGGAAGGCTTTGCAAAGGCGTGTCTTAGTATGGAGCAGACGCAGGGGCAAAGCTGCACAATCAACGATAAACTCCCGACAGGTCAATATGGAGCGGCAAGTTGATCAGGATGAACCAATTCCCTCGATGACCACTTAGCATAGATGATTACCCCCACTATTCAAAAACAATGAAGTTTCAGCTGAACTTGATTCATTCGCCACGGATGTGCTATGCCACACTCATAGCTGAGCGCAGACTGCGACCGGTGGAAATGCTGACATACCCTCAGAGTCATTGCTGGATGCCTCTCGGCAAGTTATCGAGTCTTCTATTTGGCTCGACTGTACCAAAGCGCCGTCTACATAACTACTTTGAAAGATCCAAGACTTGAGAACGGATTGGGAGTGATCCAGATCATATGGGCTCAGAGTCCTTTACAACCACTTATACATAGTCAGTTCCAAAGCGGGAATTTTCTCTGTCCATAGATGGCTTACAGTATTCATTTTTTAGATATGCTAGTTGGAACATAAACCGAAACAAATGTATTACATTGTGTATGAATCCTAATCCTGCTGAGCAAGTCTGAGCGTCTGCTGCTACCCAAATCTTCGTCCCCAAAATACCTAAAGCCGCAGGTAACAGGTCCCCTCTCCTATCCCAGCCAAGTCAAACAATGTGCTCTCGGCTGATCCGATCACCAGCGGCGTCATAGTAATCGACGGTACAGTGCCGCCGTCTGTCACTTCTGCTAGTGTGCCAGCCGTTCCTAGAAACATTTGTCAGCGGCTTGGTTGCAATGAAGGGTGCGACCAACATACACGACTGTGGCACTCGTAGACCCGACAGGTGCTTGGGCAATGACCAAGTTTATGATACCCCTCTTCTCCGCGGGATTGTTCGAGTACATATTGAGTGGGTCGAAAGTAACACTGCTGGCATCCATGATAAACCAACTCTTGCCCTTTCTTTAAGAAACCAAGACAGAAATTGAGCTTAGCGAAAAGACGATTGTCGGCACAGGCAGGTGGGCAGGCGGAGTCTGAAAAATGCGGTTACGTATGTTCGGAAACTCAGCCATGGTGAACCAAGTCAATTTATATTTCTTGCTCACATCAGAGCCTAGTTGCACACCGGCTGTCTAGTCGTTCATCTCGATATCCCATTAAATGTCTTTGTGTTTGTGATTGAGGTGCATAAGCGCTGGAATCATGGTTTCTGTTGAAACTAGATGTGGCTAGCCATGACTTACTGCTCCACTTAACATGCTTCCTCCTGTAAGTGCATTATCGAATGACCACTTAGGCTTATTCCAAGGGCAGGGCGTTTAGTGTAACGCGCTAGCTATGCTATCCGCCTGTACTCTGTCGTTATTGGTTGCTATTGGTCCACTTTGCGGCTTGACTGGGAGCAATTGCAGCCAATAAAAACAGCTCAAAATTCTTAGTCATATCACACTAGTTATGAATAAAAATAGTACGCGCCATGACGCGTGTTCCGGAACAAGCGCCAAGACTTGTTCATGTCGAGGGACCATAAATGTACCCCAGAGGCCTTGCCCTCCGCTCTTTGGGAACGTCTTTCCAGTTTCTCTCGAAGCTTTGGACTTCCCCATCACCGTGCTTCATCTTTTACAAAACAGACCGCTCGGTATCTTTTGAACGACGCGGCTCTATCGCAGCCATGAGTACCTCGCCTCCTCCCACACCTGCATCGGGGGGCCTTAAAAGATAGCCAGCAGAGATTCAAAACTATTACATTACCCTGTGAGTGGGTGGAGGATTACCGTCCAGGTGGCTATCATCCAGTCGTTCTTGGCGACGTCTTCGATCATAAGTACAAGGTCATCCGGAAGCTTGGCGAGGGCTCCTACTCAACGGTTTGGCTCGCCCGTGACCTGAAGTAAGTTCATCTTTCGCATTACTGCCTGCGAGTCTATATATTATTATTACTCATTCCCTTCAAGAAACAGTAGATATGTCGCTCTCAAGATCCTTGTGTCCGAAGTCTCGAGATCGACAACCGAGCCACGGATCTTACGCCACATCATCGAAGTCGCACCAGCAGAAGGGACCAGATATGTCACGCGACTGATAGGCGAGTTCGAACACCGCGGGCCCAATGGTATCCACAAGTGCCTAGTGTTTGAGCCCATGGGTCCGAGTGTGAATACGATGGCTGAGGAGCTACCGCAGTTCAAACCTCGCAGGCGAGAAATGAGAATACGCTATCCGCTTTGGATGGCAAAGAGTATCCTCAAGCAATCCTTGCAAGCTCTTGCATTTCTCCACGAGAATGGTATTGCCCATGGAGACTTTCAGCCGGGAAACATACTCTTCACTCTGAATGACATCAACTTGTTTCCTGAGAACTTGCTCCAGCAAGAGGAAAATGTGCAAGCCCGGTCGATTTCGCCCCCGGTACAGAGGCTAGACGGTAAACAAGATAAATGGGCTCCTCCATATCTTTGCGTTGCGCAGCCATTGGTGCCATTAACCTGCTACACCGAAGGGTTCAAGGTTAAATTATCCGATATGGGCGGAGGTCAGTCGCTCCCGTTTCGATTGTCTGTTTCTTTTCTTGACCAATATAAATACTCATACCTGACTGCCTTGGATAGCATATTTTCTTACCGACCCGCCAACAAAGCCTATTATTCCACTCGGTCTTCGAGCTCCCGAGTTGATTCTTACTGGAGCAGTCGACAACACTCTCGATATATGGAGTTTCGGTTGCCTCGTCTTTGAACTTATCACTGGACAGCCGCTTTTTTGTATACCTTGCTCGGAGATGGAAGATGACGATCATCTTCTATCTCTCACCGCCCAGCTCGGTGCTCTCCCCGTCGAGCTCTTCAAGCATTGGACGACCTCATCGCTCTACTTTACGCCCGAGAGGAAGCTCTTTAATTGTCAGCTTGGAGGAGTCTCTCCAGGAGAGGAACCGCTTATGGTGGAGCAGACCTCCATGGAAGAGTCCTTCGATCGGGCAGGTCCAGGTCTTGGTGAGGAGGAAGCCCAGAAAGTGAAGGCGCTCATCCGATGGATTTTACAATATGATCCCGCGAAGAGACCTTCGCCTACAGAAATCTTATCTGACCCATGGTTCTGCGCGATTGACGTTGAGAGCGACTCGTCCAAAGCATCTCTAGTTTAGTATCTTGCGTCGTCGTCGCCATCCTCTAGACATTGGCACCCTGCTTATGATTGTGGTGTTGTATTTTTAATTTTTAAGTTCGGAGCAATATCCACGTTAAATCAGAATCACCTCAATACCAAACGTCCTGAGCCCATGGCTCTATTATATCAAACCCGTTGTCTTCTTGCAATATCGGCTTCTCATGTGTGTATTAGTCAAGATCCAGTGTTGCGTGCCGATTTTCCCCCAGTCACTGTATCAAGACTCTAGTAGCCCCACTGACATCAGACTAAGCTTATTGGATGCCACAATCCATGAGTTCAACTGAAAATACGGCATAATCTACCCTGGAATATCGATCGGCGTTTATCCACTTTCACCGAGAGTTTGTTCGGCTCTGGACCTCGTCAGACAGTCCTAAGCAGTGCTAGAAGCTAGCATTCCTTCGTTCTGATTAGTAGGCTTCGGATTTTTCAAGCAATTCGACATATTTCACGTCGTACTCATCTGAATATTACCCTATGCAACACCCTCAATCAATGGATCGTGCCAAGACCATTTTGAATCCTATTTAGTCCACCCTAGGGTATGCACAGTAGCCTATTGGTCCATCCGAGCAAGCTAATACCAGAGTGTACACCGCAATATGTTAAAATTCAATGCGAAAATTGACCTGCCGGTCCATTGTGCTTTCTGAGAAAGTCACTGTGAGGTCTGGGCCCTTGTGGACTAACTTGGAATTCCATATGCAGGGAATTCATACTTGGTTGCTGAAGAAACCGCCCGGGTTGCGCCCTCATTTCAACTTCCTCGGCCTGTTAAATGTCGGCGACGCTTCCATGGTAATTTGAGATCTTTCGTCACGCTATGTTGGTCCTTAATGATCTGGTTCAAGGAGCGTCTCGTAACAGGCTCTTTATTGACAAATATTGCTAGTTGGATCTACAAGATATATTGATCTTTGAACGTGGTGCTTTAATCGAGAACAATGAAGGCAGATATGGAGGGGGAACTGGGCAGTAAATCCCACCACCACAAATGCTTGTAGATGAAGGGGCCTGATAAAAGACATTCCGTGGAGAGCTGCGATCCTACAATGCCAGCCCGCTTAGCTCCATTTCCTGTCTTTAGCTTGATACCGGGGATGTTTATAACTTCAGATGATTACTATGTCATAGTCGAGAACAGCAGTAAATATATAGCTCTTGTACTGAACCATTTGCCAATTGACAAAATTCCTAGAAGCGTAAGAGAAGAATATTGGTACGTTACGATCAGATGGGGGAACAAGTGAATATATTTGGGATGAGGATGTACAGATCAGGAAGCAAACCGCGGCATCGAAATCAGCTCCGAGATGTCTATACAGACAATCAAGTTGATTTACAATCAACTGGGATCCAGATCACAGGCTTCCGGCCTTGGGCGTCTATCGGCGCTCATGGCTCTGATTGGCTAATAACTCTTTGCAGCGGTACTCAATTTCACATATCCAATTAGTTCCCGGGAATTCGATGTGGGTATTTCTGACGGGCTATCCAATTATGGTAAGTGTAATGGTGGGCTCGGGCTCCCGGGAGCTCTTAGCCAAATTTGGACCTATCATTTCCTCGCTAGCTTTATGGCACATATGGTTTATTCATGGCACCGATTGGTTCATTATTCCTACGCTCTATTGGTGGTATCCAGTGATCGCATCAATATTTATGACCCACAGTCTCCTGGGAGCCCATGGCCAAATATCAAGCAATCATTTCATTGCAGACTTGTGCACATGTGGACCTTTCGTGGCACTAATTGGCTTATATTTCTGAGTAGTACTACCCACCCGCATCTGTTCCCAGGAGGTTGATGTGGGTAATGCGTTTGCAAAGACGCGGCTGACCGCAGAGGGTTGTTCTTCAAAAAAGTAATCGAACTAATGACTGGCTCGCTGTACAAGAAACCCTGTTATGAGATAGGGTTGTGCAGATCAGTCCCGTGCCGTCCCATAGCTTGAATCTACTTGCTATTGTGCAGGTGTGATGTATTTTCTGCGATATGCGAGGTGGGCAACGAAGAATCCTGCGGTCTGCCTGCCTTTGGTGAGTTGCTGTTGCGTGGACTGACGCGCTCATCGCTGGTGAATGAAATGAAATGACATGACCTCGTCGCCTCGCCTGTCGCAATAAAGGGCGAACTCATGGTGGTGAATGTTGATAATCGTCATCGGTTATTGTCTGCGTTCTCCTTGCACGATGCGAAGAGCCAGAAAATGATTTTCACCGGGCGCAAAATGCAATGCCTGTGAGAGCTGCATTGAACCAGCGATGAAATATTGAGCCATTTATCATTGAAGGGTAGTTCTTGTTTTTATTTGGACCCTCACAGTTCAAAATGATGATCCCATTGACGCAGACCGAATGCCTTGCTGAATTGCTATAAATACGCGGTTCGTCACCAGCAGAACCGTCGTTCGCAAGCATTCTTTTGTGATTCTCGGTGAAAGAATATCGGATGTAATTCGTCTCCGCGGCTACTCTTTGGTATCGATTGGCATCCAAATCATGCAATGAGTTGAACTAATCCGTTGTATCTCAGTAGCTTAACCTTCCTCAATAATTAGATCTTCGAACAGCCAGTGTAGCTGTCCAGTCATTTAGAATCACGCTAGCTCGGAAGATACTCAATAGCCCGCCTCCGCTATTCTTCGGAGAACCCATTGAATGAACCTTTAAAGATCCTGAATGGTCCAAACTGCGGGCATGGTGAGTTACAAGTTGCCTTCTTAAACTACTTACTAACGGTTGATGATTAATAGATGTCATCCTTCATACAGTTCCCTGCGGCGGACAGCAATAACTTACAACGTAAGTTTAAAGACTGCAGCAATTTTCAAGGCAGATATCATGTGCCGATGACCCTCTATATAGAATAGCAAACTTTCTATCGCGAGGCGCTCAAGGTCTTTTAGGTCCAGCTAGTGCTTTGCCCCTGCCAATTCCCAACAGCCGGTACTACATTTCAATCTCCGTACGAATGCTATCTATTCGTGGCTCTCTGTTCTTCAGAGAATATCGCTGATAATTCTTTTTCCTCATAATGCGCGTCAATATTACCCTCGACCTGACAGAGCTATGTTCCCCCCACGTCCTCGAGACTAAACCAGGTGCAACAACCTGATGGGCCAAGCCACTGCATATTACTACGCTTGCACCTTTGTTATTGCTGAAGACGTGGTTGAAATGGCCACTTCACCTGGCGCATTTAGCGAGCCCAATTCAGAGAGGCTTGATGCCCTTTGCTTAGCCATACGATAACGTTTCAAAAAGTTTCTTCTCTTCAGCATTACCCTTTCCAATCGAAGGTTAAGTGTCACTTTATTAAGAGCTTGCCATATTCCGACGGCTGTGAATCTCTTTCCCACCTCCGATCCGAAGCCTCGTCGGCAGCCATGGCCCGGTCCCATACTAGATTCAGTGAGCCATTGCAGCATTCGCTGACATCGAAGAGAAGTCTAGCATCGATTACCACCGAGAAAGGCCATAGTCTCTAGGGGAACAACATCAACTAGCAATGAATCGAGTTTAGGCCACGGGCTGTAGGCCAGCTCTGCCAAGCAGGTCGCAGCACTAGAATTATCCCAGGTTTCTCCCCATGAGAACGGTCGCTTTCAGGTGAGCTACTACTTCACCCCAGACCAAATACCATAAGCCTCTCCTTCAGTGGAACTTTGTCCTGACACGTTTGAAGATTTATCTCTCACAAGAAAAGCAAAGACGAAACAGCTATGCATTGGCAGATAGTGCCAACAATCATTTGCAGCGATACGAAATGATCCTTGGCCCTCGTCTACATGTAATCGAGTTGAGCCCGCTGCATCTCTGGTTGGATTTCGCTGATCCCAAGCTACATTAACGGCAAGTACCGCCCTCAGTCACAAGAAGACTTGCTCACATGGAAAAGCAGTGAAACGCAGCACGGCTTCTCGGCCGTTCCTACAAGTCCGATCGAGATAGTGTATTGCGGCTAGTATTGGGATTCTCTCTAGGCCGCGAGCACGGTCAGTGGCGAACACCCACCCATCTTGCTCCAGTCGCTGATAATTGGTGCTAGATCTAGTATATCCAACGGGCAATCTATTTGCCTGTGTCCAATGCAGATGGCGATTCAAAGCTTCCCCCATGGCCTATATCTTGAATGAGGGAAAGAGTTCGTTCTCAAGGATGGAGGTTGGGGATAACTGACCTTTCTGTCAAACCGCTGATGTGAAGACAATTTTTCCCTCCCAAGCCTGGCCAAAGCCAATCGAATGCTCTCCCCATGATGGCATCCCCGAACGGAACGAATTCACCAGCGGAAGAGCGTCGTGAATTACGGTCGTTCGACTGCCGCAGCGGTTGCAACTGCTCAATTATTACTCGAAGGGTGCTATGTCGGTGGTAACTAGTAATAAGGTCGTACTTATTGACCCCGGATGTAGTTGACGGAGCTGTGATGTTCTGCCATTGTGGGCCTGTCACTTGTGCCCGACGCGAGACGCTGCGACGCGTCAGGGCTCAGCCTTGTCGCCACCGCCAGGTGCTGCCTGAGGTCGGTCTTCCAGAAAGCGTTTCATATCACGAGTCCCAAGAGAAAAGAACGTACGCGAGACGAATCGTAAAAACAAGCGGGTTGTGACCACGATGATGGAAATGCATGAGCGAGAACCGTCTTTCTGATGAATGGTCATCCAGATGCGCCCTGCGGGAATCGAACCCGGTTTGTTAAGGAAGCAAACGTGGCATATTCGACTAGACCACGGGAGCAGATGCACTGAACGCGCGAAATCTGCCTCACTATATCCGGCATCTTCTAAGAATATCATAGCCATCGTGCTGTTCCTTGTTTACAAATTAGTAAGTATCTCGGATAAGCCGTCTAATATTTCCTCAACTCTTCTGAAGTCAATTAGATTCACGCGGGAAAATTCAAATATCTAATTGATTATGACCTAGGCTCATGATTTAGTATCAATTGGTGAAAGCCGCTGACCCTCCAAAAGGGCCTGAAATAGCATTATTTCTGACGCGCACAATGCAAATATCTTTGACACCATTAAGGATACCAGCACACTTCATTCCCGAGGGAACCTGTATTTTTACTTCATAGTCCATGGTACTGGAGGTTGAAAACCCTTCAACTCCCGGAATGTTTTGAATGACTTTAGCAGATTTGAATGCCCGAGGGTCGGTACCCACACTCGTTGCATCGATCTCTGCCGATAATGGGCCCGCTCCATCTTGGTTTACCTAGATGGCGAAGTAGTTAGCAATACTGATAAGAGTAGCGTCATTCTGGGTGACGAGCCTGATGATAAATCATTGTGATGACACCGTCGTTCGAAGCAGAGGGCAATCCTTTGTTTAACCCTTTACCAGTAGATCCTTTGAATCCATTCTCCACGGTACCGCTAGGTGTAGTTGCGCCGGGCTTATTCCCTGGTAAAGCCCCGGCAACGTCGTCAACAGCTGACTGCGCCCCTGTATATCTCTATAAGTCTTAAATAAATGCAAAGCAATGATAGACGGATTACCTTTGATAGCACCACCAAAAGGTGTTTTGTCTGCAATGTCTTGGGCCCCTGGATGATGATAATAATTAGGGATTATCTCATGCATGTGGGGGGAAAAAGGTCAATAGGTACCATTGAGGATAGCGCCGCCAGCATTGGTGACGACACTTGCCACATCGTTAAGAACTTGGCGAGCTATATCATTTTAGTCTCTTTCGTGAAACCAGGAAAAGCAAAAGAGGATAGGGGGTGGAAGACAAAGAGAGAAGGAAAAAGAAGTGAAATACCTTGCAGGAAATGACGGGTGTGTGCCCTCGCCTGAGCACTGGGCTTCATGAAGTTCGAGATTACTCGTTTGGGATCCACCGGTCCAGAGCTCAAAGTGCGGCCCAATGCCGACGCTTTCACACTTCCCAGCTCCTGGTCTCTGATCACAGCGGTATCTTTCTGTCCACCGCACACAGCAGAAGGACAGTCACGGCGTACGCCATCGACAACTATTATCAATCAGTATATGAAACAATGAGCCGATTGAAAGTTTCAGCAGAGTAACTATCAATTACCTGTCAGTCCTGGCATTTCGACACCGTTCGCGCCATTGATCTGAGTTATCAGTCCATGTGCAGCCACCTTGTTGGAAACCAGCAAAAGAATATATACAGCCGCCGTGAATATCATATTTGGTGAAACTGGCAAGACAATAAATAAATGTAAGCAAAAATATCAAAGACTCGAAAAATAAACTACAGGCTCAGACTCGTCACTTTATATGGATATCATGATCATCCGAACTTCAAGTTTCTTTGCAAGGTCTCAACATGAAACACTAACAATGATGAAACCTCAACCTAAAACCATTTGTCTTGAATCGAGCTGTTTGAATATGGCTTCAAATAATTAAAAACTGGTCGACCAGTTTCATGTCTTCTCCTTACCAAAATTGAGCTCCTTGGCATTGTTCGAGGATGAAACTAGTCAGTCCGAGGATGTATTCGCCCCACTCTATTAACATAATGGATTCGAGACGACGGAAAAGTTGAAACCCCCAGGAACACGTGAGATCCTTGCCAAAGCGGAGGTTACGGACCCACATAGCGCATCTGAGTTCCCCTGAACGCAAGGAAGCTCTCTTTCTTTTGCTGCCACGCGCTACGTCTTGTATCAAGAGTCGACTATAGCTTTCGTCAATATTGATCATTGATCTGAAAGTTACGCTCCTCATCAGCAGATACGTGAGACTTTCACATGGTAGGGTCAGGCTCCCAGGAGCTCTCAGCTAAATTTAGACCAATCATTTCTACGGAGTCTTTGTGGATAATTTTGATTAACCATGGCACATATTGGCTTATCATTCCTCTGCTCTATTAGTGATATCTAATTATAGCATTCTAATCAACGACCCACAGACTCCTGGGAGCCAAGGCCAGTTATGAGTAAGCTGTTTCAAAGACGACCTGTGAGCATGTGGGCCATTGCTGGCACTAATTGGCTTAAATTTTCCGAGTACCCACTCGCCTCCGCTTCGTTTTGATAAGGGTATTGCCATACGCAAAAATGAGACTGATCGCAAAGATTTGTTCTGCAAATTGCAATTGACCAATAATCTGACTCACCAAAAAGAGACTCTGTTGTGAGACGGGGCTGTATGGATCAGTCCCGCGCCCCACTATAGCTTGTATCTACTTGATGTTGTGTAGGTGTGAATGCACTTTCTCCGATATGCAAGGTAGGCAACGAACAACCCTGCGGTCCGCCTGCCCTTGGTGAGTTGCTGTTGTGGAGTCACGGGCTCATCGCCGGTGAGTGGGAGGAAGTCGCATGATCTCGTCGCCTTGCCCGTCGCAATAAAGGGCGGACTGATGGTGGTGAATGTTGATAACTGTTATCGGTTTTTCTCTGCGGTTTTCTCATGACTGTTTAAACGATGCCAACAGCCAGAAATGTTTCTATTTCCTGTCTGGACCACCCGGTGCAAAATTCAATTCCTCTGAGAGCTATATTAAACCCATGATGAAATGTTGAGTCAGTCATCATTGAAGAGAAGTTCGTTTTTGAGCCCTCGCAATTAAAAACGATGATCTCATTGACGCAGAGTAAATGCCTTGCTGAATAGCTATAATACCCGGCCCCTTGCCAGCAGTACCGTCGTTCGCAATAATTCCTATGTGGCTCTGGATCAAAGGATGTCGAACAGGATTCGTCTCTGTGGCGCCTCTTTGGTATGGATTGACCTCTAAATCATGCAATGAAATGAATTTACCTCTTACATTATAAAAGCCTAGCCTTTCTCAATAGTCAAACCTTTGAGAAGTGAGTGTAGCTGCCCAATCATTTGAAATCATGCTAACGCGGTGGATACTCAATATTAGCCCATCCTCCGCTCAACTCTGAGAATTTATTGAACAAACGTTTCAGGAGCTGGAGTGGTTCAAGCTATCTTCACAAGCTACCTACTAATGGTTGATGATACTGTAAATAGATGTCATGCTTTACAGAATTCCCTACAGTGAGCAGAAATTACCGACAACGTGAGTCCAAAAACTACGACAAAATTGATAGCAGATATCATGTGCTGTCGACCCTCTATATAGGATGGCAAATGTTCTATCGCGCGTCACTCAATGTCTTGTAAGTCACGCTCGTGCTTTGTCCCTGCCCATTCCCAATGACCGGTACTGCATTTCAACTCCGTACGAATGCTTTCCGTTCGTGGCTCTCTATCCTCGTCAAAGATCGCTGATGGTTCTTTTCAATCATAGGGCGCGCGTTCATATTCCCCTCGACCTGACAGAGCCATGTTTCCCCTACATCTTCGAAACTAAACCATCTTTATCAACCTGATGGGCCAGACCACCGAATCTCACTTCACTCGCGTCTCTGTTATTTCCGAGGACGAGGCTCAAATGGCCACTTCACCTCGCTTATTAGCGGGCCCAATTCACAAGGCTTGATACCCTCTGCTTAGCCATCCGGTAAAGTTCCAAAGCGTTTTCGTTCGTCTCTCCGGCATTACCTGGTCCAGGCAAAGGCTGACAGCCAATGTACTAGTAATTCGCAATATTCTGACGGCTACTAATATGCTACCCGACGTCCGATCCGAAGACTTGTCGCTGGTCACGAGCCGGCCTCACCGCTGACTGAGCGTGCCATCAGAGCATCCGCAACAACAAGAAACCGAGAATCGATGACCATCAAAAGGGCAGATATTTATCCGAAAATAGCATCGGCTAGCACGTTGAACTGACGTTATGGCCTGAATCCAAAGGCCAGTGACTTCAACCCCGATTGCAGCTGAGCAAGCGATAAGACAGGCCGTTCCTCAGATCTCCCCGACATCCCTCGTCGCGAGAGCAGTCATTTTCAGGTCAGGTCGAAGTTTTTCGCAAAAAAATACCATGAATCTCTTTCCAGTGATACTTTGCCCTGCCACAGTTGAAAATTTGCCCAGAGCTATGCATTAGCAGGTATGGCTACATCCAGTGGTACAAAGTAATCCCGGGCCCTAGTGTATGTGGGATCGAGCTGACACCTGCCATCTCGCGTCTAGCTTGCCTATGCTGATACCAGTCTGCATTACGGCAAGTCGGCCCACCCTCGGTCACCAGAAATCATGTTAACATAGACAGGCAGTGAGACAGCCCTAATTCAGTTGTTCTGGTGAGTCCGATCGAGAATCTGCATTATAACTGGTTTAAGGGGACCTCATCTAGGCCGCGAACAAGGCATATTGCGAACAACTATCTTGCGCAAGCTGCTGATAATCGGTGCTAGATTAGGTATATCCAACGGCAAATTGCCTTGGCTGTGGCCTGGTGCAGACGGTCATTAAAGCTGCTACCATGGCTTATTCATAATTGATGCTGGTAAGCACATTTCCATCTCGAGGATAATTCGGAAGGCAACTAAATTAGTCAAGTCACTGTAATGAGATTTGGTATTTTCCCCAGATGCTATGCTCGAGGCAGCCGCACGCCGACCAAATGCCTCATCGCTCTCACCGACTCGCACGTACCCGCCGGCAGAAGTAGCCTCGCCGGACCGGCCAGTCGATTGCCGAGACGGTCATAATGGCGCAGTTGTTATTTGTTATTTGAAAGATGCAGGTCGGTTTGAGATATATGTGAAGAACGTCTTGAGATATATGTGAAGAAGACGTTCTCACTGACATCGATCGTAGCGGTTGATGTTACTCTCAGTCTCAGGCGTGGCATGTGTGTTTTACGCGACGCGTAAGTGCACCCAGCCTTTGCCCGCCGTAGCATGTTTCTGGTGCGGCAGGTCCTCGACGAACATCAATTTCAATACCGCCGGTTGCTGACTTTGGCGGGCATGTCCAACCACTTTCATTGGAGATCAGCAAAAGGTAAAATTTAAATCGTAGAGCGAATACTCGGGAAATGGTTCAAAAAAAAAAAAAGCGGGCTTTGAGTTCAGGCGGACCGCATGGACGAGTTCTGATGTACCCTGCGGGAATCGAACCCGCTTCGTTACAGAGAGCCAAGTGAAATGCCACTAGACCACGCAAAGAGAAGGGTTGCCGGCGCCGATTTTGCTTGACTATACCCACTAATTTACAAATAATCATACCCGCTCGTTCTTCGGGGCACACATCCGACAAGACCAGCGTTTCGGGGCTCGAGAAATGGCTTTCATTCGATCAGGCCGACTCCAAATAATAACTGAAAATTACTCGGAAGAATGAGGCTTTCTATCGCCCGTACCCCAATGGTTCTTTGCCAGTTTACCCCTATCATGCATATAATAGAAATGGTCTAGGGATATATATTGCAGGTATCGAGTTAGCATTCGGGAACACTACATCAGATATTAAACAGAACATGGTCAAAGAGCACGCGACGAATCTCGAGCCGAGAGAATGTCACACAGAAGACCGACCGGAGGAAATACTACCATCACGAATCTGATATTTAGAAATCATCGTTTCGCACTGTTTCTCAACTTTTGCGTATGGAATAAAGACCCTCACTATGACGGGATGGGTGTTTACTCTTCTTGGCCGCCGTTTCACCGCCCGGGAGTCATCCGCGCTGCTCATCACATGTTGATTCACGATTCACTGGTTCGGTCCCCATTACGATCATCACCATCTCTCAACTGTCACTCACCTCCAGCCCTCATCTCCAGCCCTCTCCATCAACGCATCCTCACCATTAACGTGTCCTCACCATCGACACGTTTTCATCATCAGCACGCCAACACTTCCTACTCACTGTCGATAACCCGCATTTCACCACGTCGAGACAGATTTTGCCACCGCTGGTAGCCAGCAAAGATACGCATTCACACAAATGGAGGCTGCTTTGGATTGCACGCGTCGCCCGGATCGGCCACCAAGCTATCATACACTGAGATCCCCACTGGCCCGATGACTCAGTGCCCTACTTTGCACTACATTGAAGAAATGCCCGTTGTCGAAAGCCAGGGCGTGATTCAAGGCTACATAAAACTTTACGTGAACAAGGGTCATGGATATTGAAGTCTACAAACAGCTGAATGGAATGGCCTAAAGTATACTGGATGATTCTTGATTCTTTCGATTCTTTGGAGCAGGTCTTGGCTTCTTCGAGGACTCCCCCGAATACTAGTCTCTGACACCACGAAGAGGTGCCTGCAATCGCCAGAGGATCAGGACGAGGACCGCGGCGCCACGGGTCACCTAATGAGCGCAAATTTGATAACGCAGGGCTCAAGGCTGCATGGAAGCTCAAAATTATACAATCACAGGGCTCAGGGCTGTGAGGGAGAACTTGGTGTCGCAGCGGTCTCCTGCGGAGGTTCTTGGTAACGCAGGCGTCCCTGCGGAGCACATGTTTACAACGCAGGGCTCATTGCTGCGAGGGAGCACGTTTTTACAATCACAGGGCTCATGGGCTGTGAGGGAGCGCGTTTTTACAGTCACAGGGCTCATGGGCTGTGAGGGAGCACATTTTTACAATCACAGGGCTCATTGGCTGTGAGAGAGCACTTTTTTACAATCACAGGGCTCATGGGCTGTGAGGGAGCACATTTTTACAATCACAGGGCTCATTGGCTGTGAGGGAGCACGTTTTTACAATCACAGGGCTCATTGGCTGTGAGGGAGCACGTTTTTACAGTCACAGGGCTCATGGGCTGTGAGGGAGCACATTTTTACAATCACAGGGCTCATTGGCTGTGAGGGAGAACTTGGTATCGCAGCGGTCTCCTGCGGGTCTCCCTTGGTATCGCAGCGTCCCCCTGCGAGGCAAACTTGATCACGCATAGCCCGTCCCGCGAGGCACACTTGATCACGCAGAGCCCGTCCTGCGAGGCACACTTGTTGACGCGGAGCCCGTCCCGCGAGGCACACTTGATCACGCAGAGCCCGTCCTGCGAAGAGTACTTGGTAACGCAGATCTTACCTGCAAAAGACACCCCAAGGCTGCGAGGCCCAGAGTGTGAGGAGGAAAGTCCTGCTTTTCTTTTCGGCGGGAAAAGAGCGTCTTTTATGCTATTCTGAGTAGGGGTCGCGGCAGCGACCACTTGCGTACATTTTGCCGAGTCCAGAGATTTTGACTTCAAATTCGCACCGGGCGACCCTCATTTCGTGGGTGTTGAGGCGGTTTATCAACGTTGAAATAAGAAATTTCAAGAGTGTGGAGTGGAGAGCGGGTGGAGAGGCTGGATCCACCCGGAGCCGTGGTTGATACGAAGCTATGCGTGACAAATCATTTGCCTCATCAACGTTGTTGACAATGGTGAAACGGCCTTTAGCGCAGTTTTGTATGAGGTGTAGACCGAAGTGGCATGCTATGGGCTACTCGCCGTGGCAGCTTATTTTCCCGTGGCAGCAGAAGTCTGCCGATATTCGCTCGCACCGTAGCCCATCAATTCGCAAATCATTGGTCTCAACATTGCTCAACGATGTGAAACGGTTTTCACGCAGCTAATATGCAGAGTCGTTCCATGGAAGACTCGCCTTGGCAAATCGCTTGCCCATCCGCAGAATTTTTCGCCTGCAAAAGTTTTGTTCTCGCCCCGTGAGAGAAAAAAAAATTCCCTCAGCCTAGCCGACATATTTTCCGTCGCAAGTCGCAGTCACTGCAACGCGTCATGCCGCCCAAATCTTTATTTCACTTGCCAGCACAGGATGACCAGGGCACTTCGTGTACCCACGTCCACAAGGCGGCCGAGGTACCATCGATGAAGAGATGTCGACGCCGAGTCCGTCGTCGGAAAATGATGTCGTCGCGCTCCAATAGAGACTCCACCGCTATCCATCATTGGTCTCCACAGTCAATCAGCTACCGGTGAATGACCTCGCGATCCTCTCAAAATTGAATAATTCCACAATTGACTGTCGAAGGTCCTTGAAATCGTTTTTAACACAGAGCCGGGGACTGGAAGCTAAGGGTAAGCTCAAACAAGAGACTAGAGTGCCTTCGCTAATCACGATCGGTAGAGTTTATAGAGATCTTGTTTCCCATCCTAGGACTTCATGTGACGTCTATCCCTTTTCGAGCACAATATTTGATCCTCCAAACGCCGCAACGCCACCTCGAGCATTCCGCTTTCCAATTTGTTCAAAAATGGCTTCAACCACAGTCTTTGGCTGTTGGATGGACATGCCCCGAGGCACTGGAGCTGCACAAGTTCTTCAAATTCTTAGCTAGAAACCGATCAAAGATCTCGTCTGAGCAACATGGTGAAAATATCACCACTGTTCAGAGCTTGCGCCATTCGATCGCCGGCATTCGCCACGCCGCTGTTCATCGCTTGGCCCAAGACAGAGATAGTCTGCTTGAGAAGAATTGTGCTGCCATCGAATTCTGCCTTCGCATCGGCGACAACTATGGCGCAGAGAGTCTCTGTCGTCTCTTTGAATTCCTACAGAAAACTCTGCCGAAGTCAAGCAGGGTGCAAGTGCAGCCACAGCAGGCTGTTCCCTCTCATCCTCGTTTACCCGAGCTCTCTCTTCGCACACAACTACAAGAACGATCGATGATACCCACTGACGTGATCAAGCGACTCGTTGGAGGTATCGAGCAGGACTTGATCTCCGAGGTGATGCATTTCTTGCAGATTGAGTTTCCGTGAGGCGTGATGCGTGGGCCGGTCCGATTTATGTTCGGGGCCTTATTGAATTGCGGCATGCACCTGAACATGTCATGGTCAGCCCAAGCAAAAGAAACCTCTATGTACTCTAAACATTCAACTTCCCATTCAGTGTTACTTTATTGACCTCGTTACCTGTATTCTCTGAAATGTGTGTCGAAAAGTGGGTTACTCGGTTTGAACCCAGCATTTCAGGAATATCTCCCGCATTTGGACGTACGCTTGAACAAATGATCAGATCTACATCACGTTACTCGACGATGCTATATAATGCAAAGACAACTTTTTCACAGTGCGACAGGAGGTGCCAGCTGCGGCTGAGCGACTGTATTCTATAAGCAGTCCCAAGGAGGTGCGATCTGTTTTCACACTGAGGCCCCATTGATGTCGCGAGATCAGGGCAGCAGATACCCCCAGACAGCATATCGGCAGTCATAATCTTTGGAGCGTGATATGTATAGGATCTTTCAACAGTGCCATTGATGTTTCAACGTTGATTTCAGTGCTTCATCATCAACAAACCGATCTAATCGTGCTGCCAACGTTGGGATTGTGGCTTCGGCATAGCATGTCAAATAGACTGGCCTGTGATTTCCTACACGTTTCAGAGCCGGTTATCTTCCGTGACCAGGTTTTCATGGGCTATAAATTTGCTACTCATCATCGACTTCTGAGATAATAACTTTTTTTTCTCCGCCTCATACCCACCACATCTTCTTTGGTCCCACAAGGTAGGCAACGAATCTCGATGTAAGGCACCAACACCTGCTGATCTCTATGACTTTCTAGAAGAATACCACGATCGTCACGAGCCTACAGCCAACCGCCACGATTAAGACTCCACCAGTCGCCAGACTGAATCTATGTTTTCCGAAAAAAAATCAAAGCCTAAATCACCGCCCAGGAGGCAATTTCCTGGAGCTAAAAGAAAGTCTCCTGGAGCAGTTCCAACCGCTGCAAGAAAGAATTTGCGTCACCCTAGAAGAATCCCAGGACATATTGGATCAATTTGAAAAAAATGCGAGCCTCGCGGCCGTTTACAATGCCCCGATGATTAGTGCCAATCTTATGAAAGGGATAGACGCCATCTTTGGTTCTCCAAGCCCGAAAGTCACCCAGCTCGAAAATGGCACGATGCAGAGGACCATCACTTGGCTGGATGTTCTGAATGCAGACAGATCCAAGATCGAATTCAAGGAAGCCGGCGTCTATCATTATTATCTGCATGACTTCGACGCAACTGCGGAGTTGTCAGACTTTCAGCATAATATGATGATTTCCGGCCTACCACAGAAATTGATTCAACCTTGGTACTACAAGAGAGATGTCCAAACCGAGTTATATACACTGTCGTTCACTGCCAAGATGGTTGCAATTTCGAACCAACTTGCATCAAAAGGTGAGTTATGTTACGCCTGATCCGATATAAAAATGATTGTGCTTTAACTGACCGGCAAATTCCTGAGCCACAGTGATTGAAGTCAACAATAAGATAATTGGAAAGGCTCACCAGAGAACTCGAGCGCTTCAAGATATTTTGAACAAATGGAAAGAATCAACACATTCGAATACATGTCCCTCAAGCCTAGTTTTGGAGCAGGCCCAGCATGATCAAGGCTTAGGGTACGCGGTAGTTCCCAACAAAGAGACTCTAGTCGGGAAAGCATGGTCATCCCTGGAGCAGCTCAAAAGAGCGCATCGCATGTGGCGCAGGAGGAAATTCCGAAGTAGCCTTCCTGGCAAGCTTACTAGACGGAGTTTCCACGGTAGGAAAACACTGCCAGCTTCCAGGATAATGGCGGATAAAATGCTCGGAAGAGCTCCCCTGAGAATGGGCCAGAGGAAAAGGCTACATAGCCGAAATGGTCGGCGACTCACCCCTCCAGATGCACCGTTGTGGATGCCCGCGAAAGGTTCTGAAAAACGACAGGGTCTTAGTTGCCAACCGGGGCCCCTGATGGAGCATCCCTATCCACAAACAGAGAATATCGACCATACCTGTCTGCATGAAAATCCTAGCGAGGAGAGCGGAAACCGCAGAGAATCCCTTGAGGAAGCGAGAAATGAATGTGGCAAGACCTGTTTTGATCGGCAAAATAGCCTCCCAGAACTACGGCCAAATATCGTGAGCCCACCCAACGACAGGGAGAAGCTGGCTGAACATGAGTTATTGGTCAGGAGGCCCACGCCTCTGAATCCAGAAGCTGAAACCATGGAAGGCCAGAGCAATACTGGCATAGGAAGCTACGGTATAGGAGGAAACACCGATCTACGGGACGGAAATGATGAACGCGTGTCAGTGCTGACAGACCCAGTCAACAACACAGGTCTCACCTTTCATGGTAACACTGTGACCGAAAATTGTCAACCACAAACAGTATCTCGAGATTCTCCAAAGACATTTTCAAGCCCTTACCTCACAGAGACTTTGAAACATAGCGAAGCAGCCGTTTGCCAGGCGCCAGGCGGGTCCAATCTGCCGGATGGAGTCCCGTATTCTGCGACACGTCAATTGAATGCTTCGGGCACTTCTACACATGGCGGGAGAAAAGGCGCACCAATTCCTGAGTCACATATAGAGGTCCAGATTGTAAATAGACCTCAAGCAAGTAAGTGACGCAATAAATGCCATACAAAAGGCTAGAGCTGATAGAGAAAAAGCCAGATCCCGCAATCGTCGATGGGCAACCCAGGACCTGGAGCGGTTACCATTCTGGTTTATGCAAAGAAGACATTTGAATAAGGAAGAGATCCAAGCTGAGTTCCTGGCAGATTTTCAACATGAGAGGAGCTTTGGAGCAATTCATACTGCTTTCAAACGACAAATGAGGATGTACCACGAGACAAACCACGCGAACAGGATGCCACATTATGTTCGAGATATTGATCAACCAGGTGACTTTGTCGCAGCCGATAACTTCATGCATCCAGCGTCACAACTCGGAGATGGACAACTTCAGGATTATCGGAGTTTGCCCCCCAGAAGGTATGTACTGCACATAAGACCCATTGTTCCAGGCTCACAATAGCTAACTTTGATTATCTTTTCATTTAACTAGCCCCCACACCAGAAATTCTCACAGCCACCCCTGGGTATCCGGATGGCATAGAGGGCTTCCCAGAGAGGGCATACCTGAGTGAAAGCCCCTCCACGATTGCATACCGAGCGACCACTACAGAAAATACCCCCTTCTCTCCTTCCTTTTACGACCAAGGAAAATGAGCTGCTATCTACCGGCTAGAGTACAGATATGTTTTGTTGCCATTTGGAATTTGCCATTCAAATTCCGAGTGTGTGTTCTTGTGAAAATTTGTCTTATGCCTTATGTGCTGCTATACTCATCTGTTGAAAATTCTATGCCCGTCCTATCGTTAACCCCAGAACTATTGTCCTTTCACAGGATAGTGACACCCCAAGCACCTTTTTCCCCTTCGTCTTCTTTTTAGTAGTCTGTTTGTTTCAAGGCCGTCAAACCCAGCACGCGAAATACAGGTTTTTGAGCCTTACATGATACCTACGAATTCGGGGACACCAGCTGTCAAAAACTGCAGACTTTTTGGTGGGCTAGTACATGTGTAGCTCGACGAGGACAAGATCCCTTTCGAAATACATGCTCACTCTACGTGCAACTTTCCTGACTGCGCTCTTTCCAATGTCTCAATTTACTCCAAAAGATTACTCTTGATGACCTCCGCTTTTCTCCTGATCCCGATCTCATGGTAGATATAGGAGCATTCTATTACATCGCTTAGGGGCCGAAACGCTTGCAACTTCGGCTTCACTCGTCTGACTAGGTCCCACATCGCTAATTTTATACTGCCACATCCTCCACATCGAAAACCATTCATGCCACGTCGTTTCAGGGCTTACAACGTGCGACAGCACGCGTCTCTAGTGGAGAGGCTGACGCCGTGTAAACGTGTCGCAGTACACCGCGTCCCCATTGGCCTATCTACCCCTACGGTTGGGGCGCTAATACCAAAAGACACAGGGTCCTCTAACACAGGCATAGTTGAAAGTCTTTGCATGAATATCCATAGATACTATTCTTATGCTCATTTCGAATTATCCTTCTGTTCTAAAAGGGCAAGAAGTTTCATTTGCAATTCCTTCTGTTCTGCTTCTCGCTTCTCTTCCCGTGCCTTCTGTTCTGCTTCTCGCTTCTCTTCTCGGAGCTTTTGCTGTTCTAGTTGAGCGAGAAGTTTCTCTTCCCGTGCTTTCTGCTCCGCTTCTCGTTTCTCCTCTCGGTCCTTCTGTTCAGCCAATTGTTCTTGTAATGTTTGAACCATCATGCGTAGCTCCGGTTGCAAACCACGATTCTGCGAGGATGCAGCTCTGCGATATCCCAGACGTTCCTGCGATCCACTCATGGACAGCTGAGAGTCAGGCTCGTCGACAACGACACTTAAAGAACCCTCGTCTGGGTCCGGAACTCCTTCAAGTATCCGCAATAGCCGGCGAGTATGGATAGGCAGAAATTCGCGGTCCACATTCTCCACGAACCGATAACATGTCCACCGATCCTCTTTGGTCCAGATATTGGGTTGCGCAACCGGCCAGCGGTAAAATGACACCTTGCCACCATCGACCTCAGGATAGTAGCCGTATAAACGAACGCCTTCGAGCTCATGAGAGACCGAAAACCCCAAAATCCGTCGATGCACCTCTTCCGTGCAGCCCGCCGCTTGGCACAGAGAGACCACAGCCCGCAGGCAATGCACATACTGTGCATATTCTGCCGGTCGGCAAGCTCCAGCGCTTGGTTCCCACATTTGATTTCTGCTGTCAAGTAAGGGAAGTACATGTCCTCTCGCGCCGTATACGGTGATTTCTCGTCCGGCTTGATCCCCAGTTTGCGCCGCTGGCTCTCGGAAAAGGTCGACCACTTCAATCCGCGTGCGTGGTCGGGCTGCGGTTTCGGACCATATATTGGCTCGGTCTTCAGCCACGGATCATTGTATCCGTCAATCACGTCTTTCAAGGATTCATTCCCCTGGATGTACTGATTTTCCGCGGATGGCATAATGAGAGGGTGCAGGTCTACCAGAAGACGCGCTTCGGATCGATTCCGCAATGTATTATGGAAATCTGTGATGTACGCGTCGTCAAACAGTGTACAGTTAGGTAGTTCGACCGGCTGACCGAGAAGACGCTCACAAAGCGCGATATCGTCGGGCACCGGGCCGGCGGGGGACGGTCGCATGAAGCAGCCCTTGGTTTCCAGAATAGTGACATAGTTGACGGCTCTGTATGCATATGATCTGGTGTCCCGGGTCGAGCTGCTCTCGCTGTTCTCCGACGAAACCGACCGAGCACGCCCCCGATCCGTTGAGATCGAACGTGATCGGGACCTTTTCGATGATGGTTGACTCATTGTCTCAAGCGCGTCGACCTCCAACGGGGCAGGTATCCACTCATATATTCCGTCCGTGAGCTCGGTGGGCGCATGCGTGAGAGACGCTGGAGGTGCTGTTCGATGCTGTAGAGTATTGGGATTCTATGCAGTCAGTCAAATGGCTACCAAGGGACGAGCTTGGAGACTTACTTCGCTATCAGGATCAGGCGAGAGTGGTAAGAGTGGCGGCTGTACTCTGCTGGGGTCTTGCTCGAGCTTCAAGGGTCCTGGATTTGTGCTCGAGCTTCCTCGCCGGGGCACTTTTGCTGGTCGCTCATCACTCTCACTATTGCAGCCTCGTGATTCAGACGTGGCTTCACGTTTCATGTTTGTCGATGCGACCAATCGAAGAAAATCATTTTCGTGGCTAGAGATCACACATGCACAAGAATAGATAACCGGCTCCGTTTCATCAGTCAGAAGAAGTCGGGCATCGAGTGGTGACAGGAGGTCGTTGACCAGGATTAGCGCGGCCTTGTTCCTTGGCATGGTTTGAGCGCGAAGATATCCAATCAACTTCATCATGGACCCACTCGTTGGAACCGTGGTGCGATCTCGTCACAACACGGCACGGAATTGCAACTCCTAAACTAAAATAGTGACTCGATGCTTGAACTAAACGTATCTGTGTATGTACAATTAGTTATGCTCCACTTGCTGAAAACGACCTTAGAGCTTGGTCAAAGCCTGCAGTGGCCTAACTGCCACTCCTATCGTTAGGCTGCCCTTGTGGCGCGCGACTGCGATGGTTGTGCCACGGCGAAGTGTCGGGATGAGGAATTGATGTACTGGCTGATACTGAACATGTCCAATAGAATCAGATGATTGATTGATTGATTGATTGATTGATTGGAGGTCCTAAGATCGGTTGAGCGATCTCTGAGGTTTACTGTCCGTGCTCTAATGTGTTACGACACTGTATCCGAACTCAGTCCGAATACCATACCACTACTTGGGGAAATGGAGTGAACGATGAACAAGCCTATCCTAAAAGGCCATAGCAGTAATTTACCGCTTTTTCAGTTTGTCAGAGACTGGTGATATTAATAAGGTACGGGTTGAACATGGTGCTGGCTCTGAGCCAATGAAGAATAAAAGTACTATTGGAACATATCTCAAGGTACTAGAAGCTCGCTACTGGTGTAGAGAACTTAAGGATTACAACTCTTTTTGTACAATCTTGTCGTAGGCGGTCCCCCGAAAATAACCAATTTACTGCAATGCGGGCATTTTGAGCATCCACCAACTGCTCAGTGCACCCATCTTACAGTAAAAGAAGAAATAATACCCTGGCATGAAGCTGTATGTACAAATAGTGGGTAGCAAAACAATATGTTTGTTCCAGGTATTGCCGTTTGAGAAACAACTCCTAGAAAGTGATGTCTGATTCCTGGGAGCAATAATGATTCTGGGGAATGTTATAATATCTATTTAACCAATAGTCTCAGTAGCTGGGGCTGAATGGCATTCCTTGTCTGCTCCTAGGATATTATGGTTATGAGGTATGCATTGACGAGCTGGAGCAAGAAAATAATTGTACGCAACCAACTTTTGTCATGTGAGAGCTCGCAAGGATGATGCATTCGCATATGCCTCTGGAACATGGAAGGTATTTATATGCTGGTCCCCAAATGATTGTCTTATTGTCCCATCTCTTCTTAACAATTCATTCTGAGTCTGGATTGAATCCCTGAAATTGTGCGGCTTAAGCTTCTGGCTAGACTTCATCTCGGTTTCCCCTTTTTCAACTCCACCATGTCTCAATATACCGATACATCCCGCATCTTTGTTCGTCTCTGTGTCTTTTCTCTCACCACTATTTGGCTGCTCGTCGCTGCTTTTAATTCCGTCACTGCTCGCTTCGCAGATACTTTACGAGACCAAATAACAGCTGGTCTCAATGAATCCGACAGCCCCATCCTGTACGACGCGTTCCGAGAACTCATGAGGGACTTTCGCAAGGCAATGGTTATTGCCGCACTTTCCTCGGCTCTCTTCTCCTTGTTTGGTCCCACACTTCTCGCTCACCCAAGTTGGGTACGAGAAGGGAGGACTGCATTTGACAACTTCTTTTTTACCCAATTACTCTTCGGGGTGGTTGTACTCGCTTTTGGTGGGTATATTATGGACCAGATGCATGGATTTCTAGACGTTTTTGCAGCATTCGATGATCGAGGCGCTCTCCCTCGTTGCAGCATTATATACCATGGAGCTATCGGTCAGATTGTACTTGGTATCCTCGTGATTTTGACCAGCCTCATCAGCCTCTGGTATCTTTTTCGTATCCGTTAGCAGGGAATGTTGCGGAGGTTATGCAGGCAGAGTACAGGCAAGAGGCAGGCAAGAAATAGATCCTCGAATACGACTAGATTCTTGCTCTTATGATGAAATAAAGGAATGAGAAATCGAGGAGTTTTCGATAACGATAAACGGAAAGGCGAAACCAGGCTTATAAGGGAAAAATAACAAAGTTATCTTTCATTCAAGCCCCAAATGCGGATCTCTCGAGACAATTTTCCTGAAGAATAGAGCACAGAGCACATGAATTAATTACCGGTGGCGGCATTCTTTTTTTTAGCACTGTTTGGTCTTACCTTAAGTCTTAGAATCAAAATGAAATTCATTTGAAAGGATGAGTAGCCGAGGTTACTATCTGTGCTCGTGGAAACTCGTTGTATTTCTGATTACGTATGTATCTTTAGTTCAACTGCCATTTCTCTCTGAAATTTCCGCACAGGTTATGGACAAAGAACCCCGGATCAAGGCATGGCAACGTAGGCAGGGTGGAGTGCGGCGACATCATGAAGTGCTGAGTGTAAGGAAGAGGTTCTAAGCGGGGCCACATCGACAGTTGGAAGCGGGCTGTCTGCGCTGCAGAGCATACTTGGGAGATGATGTCGAGAATCTGCTTGCGCACCCGAGAAAGATTCCCCATCGCTGTCTCGAACCGTGGCAGGAAAAAGAGATGCTCACCCATCAACTCATCACTGAGAGAGTCAAATCTTGAAAGACGAAATTCCACCCAGTAGACTTTCTCTGGTAGCAAGAAGGCGGAAAAGTATACAAAAATATCCTCCGCCTTGGTAGACGGAGACAGAGGATCCGGACCTGTCCACGGAAAGCTTTGTTGGATTTCATTATTCGGATAAAAAACACAGTCGACCAAAGATAGCCCGTAAACCTCAGAGCTGGAGACCCCTGATAAGTTGAATGAAGTTCGCTTCAATCCACGGCGGTCGGTAGCAAGGCAGGGGGGGTACAGCGGGTACGTTAGAGGACTCCTGCCAGGCTGCGTGGATGTCATCATCGGAAACAAAGTCTGCTTGATGGTAAGTATACGTTTTGGGAGATGTGAAATGGACTTTACCAACCCATTTGGGCCAAATGATTCATTTCCTCGGACGTCGGTAGTTCAAGGAGTTGGAGAGAACAGAACTGGGTCATTGATATTAGATCGACGAACTTGTGGGCTGGAAAGGGAGCGAGCAATAGGCCAATTTTTCCTTCTTATCAGAGCCAGACATTGTATTAATCAAAGGTCCATTGATAATTCTATTTGAGCAAGGTATGGATAGTCACAAGCTCAACGGGAATTAACTCTCGGCTGCATCGACGTCTCAACGGTCATCCCCGTTGATCGTAAGGGACGATCATCCAGCGTCCTCGCTTTCATACATATTCACCAATGTTTGTTGATCACTCAGAAATAATTTTTCTGGTCAGAATTCCGGTCACACGTCTGTAACACTGACACGATTCCAGCCTGAACAGCGTGGGCCAGCGCCCACGGTCCCGGAGTACCAGGGCCTGCTCATTACAACGCTGCTGTAGAAGACCATTTTCGGCTTTTTGTTCGTCATTTGACAGCCAAAGTTGGCGTCGTTCGTTCTAGAGTCGGATATTCTCGGCAGATTTGACAACATAACATTGCCAGAGACATAGGAATAGGTCGAGTAGGTCGAGAGCTGGCCTCGCGATAGATGAGCCCAGGCGTAGCATCTGCTTGACCTCGGTCGTCAGAAGGCCCGCAGCGCCAGTGGTATTCTATTACATGTTAATTGGGTTCTATTTTTCTCACTAGAAAGAACTTTACCTTGCACTCGATACTTTCACGCCCCGAAGGTTCTCGGAACAGGCCATGCAGGTCGGCGGTAGCGTCATCCCCTGGGTATTTGGAGAACCGACGCTGCCTTTTTGTAGGTCGGTCGGTCGATAGAGGAAGATCTGGTGAGTTCATTGCGTTCACGAAGTGAGCTGTATGGGCTGGACGAGGAGTATCGGCAGGGGTTTTTATATGCTATCATGAGGGAAGGCATGTGTAGCCCGACAAAGTTCGGACTCCCGCAAGTACTAGACTCTTGCCTGGAATGGCGTTATATTTCGATGCATGTTTCAATTAAGGCGCATTTGACGTGTCGCATAGATGAGGATCAAAAGCAGGGTGGCTCAAAAAGATCGAAGCGGATAGAACAATGCCGTGGCAATAATTGGCCCCTGGTGCCCGTCAAGCCATCAACGCCGCCGCTTTATATAGGTTGGCTTTCTTGCCAATCCATCAATTTATTGACCTATCATTCCATCTTTGTGTATCGTCCATTATCCACGCATCATCACTGGTTCAGATATCTGTTGGACCTTCAAAGCATCATGCTGGATAATTCTATAGTTCTTCTGATGACATTTGAGCAAGCCACCAAGTCTCCATTTTGATTATGAGGCTGTACCTGCCTCACGACGGCTGCTGAAATCATTGAACCGCTTCTGGATCGCCTCATGAATTGGACCCTCCTCGGCAAAATGAAGCGATGTCCACAAACTTGCATGCCGCAGCCTCCGGTTCTGCTGAAGCATGTCAACAACCAGCAGATGTCCCCCTTTACTGCAAGCAACAAAGGATCCTCGAACCAACGATTCGGATGATTGAGATCAACTTGGGGATGGCGTAGTTAAACTCGCACCATCTCCGAGTCGCCTACCCGGGCGGCGATACACAGGCGGCGGTGTCTTGGGCGGCGATGGTGCTCTGGTTAATTGCCAGAGACTCGCCCTGTCGCACCAAAAGCTTTACCGCTTCCAAGTGGCCGTTTGCCGCCGCTCGACCAAGGGGTGAATCTGCCAAGTTTGTCGCATTGATCTCTACACCCCTCTTGCCCAAGAGCATCGCCATCGCATGAGTGTTGCCGTTCGCGGCCGCCGCGGAAAAAGGAGAGACGCCTGCCACACAGAGATTGGGGTCGATGCCAGGTATCTCGAGAAGCCACCGCAGAGCAACTGTGACACTCCTTGCGACCGAGTGATGCAGAGAAGTAGAAAGCGATTGGGTCTGACCGCGACCACCCACAAAGTTGACATCAATGTCTTTTGCAGCCAATAGTATCTCGGTCATGTCGTCGGGCGAGGAAAATGTCGACAACCAGAGCGGATTGTTGCCGTCTTTGTCTCGACAATTGATACTGGCACACGGGTGGCTCAACAGCAATTCCACCACTGCCAGACGCCGACACCGAACAGCGAGGTGGAGTGGAGTATCCGCGTTCTGATCATGAGCATCCAGGGCCAGATGCTTCTGCATCAGAAGGAGCTTGACAGCGTCTGCGGGTCCCTGGGCTGCCGCTTGGTGGGGCGATCGTTCACTGTCATCGATGGTCTGATAGCCGGCAGATGGCCTGTAGAAAAGAAGTGAGGGTCCTGCTTCCTGCGCGCCTACAAAAATACCTTTCATGGACGGCCGGACGATATGTCATGCCGATGCGCGGGGTGACTTGCCAAAGTCATCTGCAGCGAGGGAATCGCTGCCACTGAAGAGGAGCAGTCGTGCTAGTCCCTTTTTGCTCCACCAAACCGCGAGATGATGTGCTGTTCGTTCTCGTCTGGGTCGGAGATCAACTCTGAGGTCTGGGACCTGCAGCAAGCTTTGTAGCACAGACCAAGTTCCGTACGTCAAAAGCATAGCATAGCGCGCTTTCTTGCGCTCGGTCTAGAGATTGATATCCAAGGTCGGGCTTTCCAGCAATAGCTGCAATAAATCATCAGATGAGTACTTGAGTGCCCTCATCACCGGGGCCTTTCCTCGGAAGAACGCATTGACTTTGCCCTGCGTTGCAGAAGACACTAGGCGAGTTCAATATCGTTGTGCATAACAGCGAGTCCCAGCAACTTGCTGTTTGGCATTCGACATTGCTTGCATGTATGATCGGCTGTAGCCTGGTGTGGAGGCCTCGACATGATCTCGCGAGAGCAAATACCCCGTTGCTCTCGAGATATCCTGCCGCTCTGTGTAAATTGCTCTATACTCTATTCAAATTTCTCACTTTTTCGAGACATGTGGGTATTAATCGTCTTACCTAACATCCTAAATGGTCGGTTATGTTCTTCTAGTGAATTAACACTGTGGTAGGCTTGAGTCGATTGTTTTGATTTTGAATTTGTGTTTAGCGAGAGGATATGAACAACATACAACACGGAAATTCGACACTATGATATGTCCCAACAACGACCAGGCAGGTGAGAGGTAACTCATGAATCCAGAAAAAAAGGTTTTAGTGAGGGAACCTCGCAAATACACCAGCGTGCAGTCTGAGCGGATTATTTTGATTCCCAGTGGTGAAATCGATCAATATCAAACCCGGTGTTGTGGAAGAGCCCTACCTTCTCCGCGGGGTCCACGCCGCCGATGACGAGTTTCTTCCCTGTGGCTTCCCCTCCGGTGGGCTTCATTATCAGAGTTGCAGAAAAATGCCAGAAACGTCTCTCTGTCAAGGTCCCCGTTTACGAGCCTACTTTCATTCTTAACCGACCCGCCGTGCAGATGATGTTCTCTGGTAGAAGAAGGATCGTAGGCGCGAGCGATATCACCATTGAAGACCCGAGCGGAATGATCCATGGCCGTGTTTGTGTAGCAGTGCTTTATACGGTCGGGTGATTGGACGTTATCCAGGCCGTCAAAAGAAGTGCAATTGCTTCGACGATCTAAGGATGATCGGCTTATTAGCAAGGGATAACATGGCTAAATGAGCGTGCAGAGGAAGTACCTTCATCGCGATCCGCTGGATAGCCTCTGTTGAATGCGACTGAGCGAACTTCATCATCTCTGAAAGAGAAAGAGCGCGTCTCAGGGACATTGCCGCGATCATGAGAGTAGGTGGCGAGGCCCCAGTCACTACGGTCTCTGGGAAGCTCGAGAACAGAGTTAGAGGCGGCACTGGCAATAGGAGAAGAACGGCGATTTGGCAGGTGTATATCCATATCTGCTTCGACAGAGGGGCTGAACCCCCGGTCAGTGTATTCTTGAGAGCGAGAGGGCATAGCTGATAGCAGTTTCAACGGTTAACAAAGGATAGTAGTCGTAAACGAAATATAGCGGGCGAGGCGAGAGCCGGGGCACGGCTCTTAAAGCACGACCATAGCAGTTGACCGATGCGTTGGGATACGGAGACAACGATGCAGTCGAACGCAGGATGATCACAAACGGCGGCATTAGCGGATGGTGACAACGATCTGATCCTCTGTGACTATTGGCTGAACGGAGCATGACCGTTGGAACGGTGGGGCGGTGAACTTTATCTGGGAGGCGATCTGTACGGAGGCGCCGGGCGGTGTTCGACAATAATATTAATACGAAGATGTGGGGGCGGCGGTGCTTGGAATGGCTGCGAGGCAGGCGAGGCAGGCAAGGCAGGCCCGAAACACCGAGCCGGAAAGTGGCCAGGACCCCATACTTGCAATGGTTCAGACCAGATCAGAGCTCAAGAGGCACTAGCCGCCCCCTTAGCATAGCAAGCCCACTGCTTGCCTTCCGTGTAACATTCAATTGCGTGGCACTGCGTTCCACGGTACCGATGAGCCGCTAATGCGGGAACATTGGGGGCCATCCTAAATGAGCTGGTTAGTTGATCGTGTAAGCGCCCTATTCGAGGGGATCAAGGCGCACAAGACCGTCGAAAAAGCACAGAAATGGCGCGATTCTTTGGTTGGCAGAGAGTTATACGTGGGCAGGCATTTGTCTGTAGGGCCACTCCGACCCAAACGCCGACCCGCAACTACCACCCTTGGAAGCGCCTCGTGACTCGCCAGTAAGATAGCATCCATGGTAGAACTAATATAATCGTTTTAGATGAAAATATGCACTTCTGTCAGTGATTTGGGGTTCTTCGGGTGATAAACGCGGCATATGTCGTGAGGTATATTGGCTTATGTTGGTTTTACGACAGGGTAGTGTTGGCGTGACCGCGTCCAGGCTTCACACTAGCACCAGTTCAGCCAGGAGAACAAAGCACCTGCGACGTTCGTAGCGTTCGACCTCTTGATCCCGAAGATCAGCCCCCACTACCCCCCTCTCCTCCTCCTCCTCCTCCAGCCGTAGCCTATATTCTCTCTCGTCGGTTGGACCCGCTACCCCCCCTGAGCCAGGGGAGATCGGTCTCCCGAAGCTAGGAAAAGGAGAAGCATCGAGATAGTTGCGCTTCTGCAGAGCTTTGCTACACGGGCCGCCTACCGTGAAATGTCTAAGCACGGCATGAAATAGTCCGGCAATCGCAAACTTCAAATGGTATGATATAAATCTAGGCCGTTAAAGACAGCATTAACAAGTTTTTGGAATGTTTTGTTTGAAAAATGTACTTCGGAAGGTTTTGCAGAGGTTTTTTGTAGTATATGAATTCGACGCAGGAAGATAGCTGCACTGTTAACGATGGACTTCCGACGGGTCAAGACGAAGTTGTAACTTGATCGGGAACAACCAATGCTTTCGATGTCTGTACTGTAGCCTCGATAACAACCTACACCATTCGAAAACAATAAAACTTTATCTGAACTTGATTCATCCGCCACGGATGCGCTATGCCACACTTGCAGCTGAGCGCAGATTGCAACCGTGCAAGATGCCATCAGACTTTCCTCCTAGTCATTGGCGTGATTCCGTCTCTATAAGGCATCCAGCCTTCTAGTTGGTCCTATCAAAGAGCCTTGTACACATGTTAGAAGTAATCGGACTACAAGATTTTGATTTACTGTACCGACGAAGTGAGAGAGTGGTCAAATACCACTAGTACCCTTATTCGTTGATTACTCATTTCATTCTAGTAATAAAATTAGGAGTGACTGAGTTATGATACCCTGATTTGATACGCACCTTTGAGATCGTTCGACCAATCCTAAACACCTCCAACCAACCATCCAATCCTATTGAGAATGTTCAGTACTAGCCGTACAGAAACATCAATGCGTATCCCCATTTCATAGCAGAGAAAACTGATAGTGTTCGGAGAAGGATTCATCTAGGGTAAATGAGACCATGCAGCACAAATCCCGGACAAAAATATTGATTGATGAGAAGAAATAAGCGTGCAATCGAGGTCAGATTGATATACCCCTTTGCAGAGCATTTTGCAAAGACACCAATCACACCCTAGACACAGTCACATTCTTTCGCAGAGACCCACAAGACCACCTGGTCCAGATCGCCCAGGTTCAGAGATTTACAGGCAATCATACCGCTGCAAACCCCACAGGAGGACTTTTTTTTCGCCAAAGATGGCTTATTACCATCGCAGTGGGGCGCTTGGAAAGTTTCCAAGGGTTAATCTGTTTTCGAAATCTTTTGTGCGCGTGAAATCTGTGTATATCTCCATGTATTCCTCGTTTTTCCCACTCAAATGCCCAGAAAGTCGTCCATACAACGCGCGCCAAATCCTATCTACAATGATGAAACCGGCTCAACGATAGATGTTTTCTCACGGTCAAGTCAGGAAGCGCTTCTAAATGTGGCAATTGCGGGCCGGTATTTGGGACGGTACGGCCCTAAACGTAATGGCCCATGCAGAACGCTCTACCAGCCAAAAAATCGCGCCACTTCTGGTTGTCCGACGGCCTGTGCACGCCGATCCCTCGAATGAAGCGCTTACACGCCGAACTACCACCCGCGTGCACAATAGCCCCCAATGTTCCCGCATTAGCGGCCCATCTGTACCGTGGAACGCGGGTGCCACGAGCGAGATGTTAGAGCCTCCAGGAGGGGAACGGGCTTGTCGAAGGGGTTCGGCTGGTACCCCAGAACTCTGAACTGATCTGGCACATCGCGAAAATGGGTTCCTGGCCACGTTATGGCTCAACGTCCATACAAAGGATCGTGACGGGCCTGCCTCCGAGCTATAGCCTGAAGACTGATGCACAGGTTCATCGTAGCAGCCATACGCTGTGGTGTGTGATTGAGAGAAACGACACTGCGACAGCAGCCCTCACCCTCGGCCACCCCGACTTCGATATCAATTTGCCCGACCGTTATGGGGTAACTCCGATCGCTCACGCAGCTTCCTGAGGTCGTACTTCTATCGTACAGTTGTTTCTAGACGAACCCAAAGCCAACGTGAATGCCAAAGACGATTATGGAAATACACCGCTGGGGCGAGCCGCTGAATAAGGATACAAGGATGTGTTAGAAGTCTTGCTGGGACATCGAGATACCCAAGTTGACTCTCGAAACTGGTTCAACGCGACACCTCTGGCATTGGCAGCGGAAGGAGGGCATACGGACATAGTGAAACTACTGCTTAGGCGCAAAGATATTTAGGCCGACTCGGTGGACGATGAAGGGTGCACTCCCCTCGCACGGGCAGCGGCAATGGGCCACAAAGCAATCACTTGCCTACTTCTTGACCGCGTGGATGTCGCGATCAATTCCAGGGATAAGGACGGGTATACCCCTTTGGCATGGGCGGCACGGAGAGGCCATAGTGCCGTTGTGAGAACTTTGATGGAACGGCAAGATAGCGATTTGAATTCGAGAGACCACGATGGGTTGACTCCATTCATGCTCGCTGTGGATGAAGGGCATGAGGATGTCGTTCAAATGTTGGCTGAATTTGTCGAAAAGCGAAAGAATTACTGCGCATTGAACTGGTGTAGGAATACAAGTTAACTGAATAAATATAACATCATTTAAAACACGTGTTCTGCATGTAAGAAGTAATCTGAAGTTTCGCAAGCAAGTGGAACAGCAAAAGGTCATAGGCGACAGCGGTTCTAGCAATAACACAGAATATAGTTCCCATTAAATACTCTGCTTCGCCACACATGCGAAGGTGAGCCGGATTCATCTCGTGGTGCGAAAGATCAGCTTCACTTCGATTACCGATCTTCTGAATTTGCATCTACCATTTATGGTCAGGCCTGGTGAAATGAGGCCGGAGCTTCGGTGCCGCAGGGAGCGAGTTGAAAGAAACGAAATATTTCGGCGAAGAAATGGACATTCAAGAGCTCGATAGCTAGGCCCGGGATAGCGAGGCTGTCGTTCGATGATCTCAAATGGACTGGAGTCTGGGCGGGCAGCCCCGGAATTTCTCTCCGCAGATAGTTCCCTAAGCAAGCCCTGCTCCACCGCCGTGAGGAGCCTGCGGACCGATTGAGCACTTGCAGGGAGATGGATCCGGCTTGTCTCATCACCCTCATGGCCACGGGAAGAATGATAGGCCCCAGATCGCCGATAGAGGTATTTGACAACTCCTCGGGCTAGATTTAATCCGCGGAAACACAGCCGAGCTGATCCAAACGGAACTTCGCAGTAGGTGCAGTCTTTCGCATGGGCTTCATAGGCAAACAATACGTGCTCTTCATCTCCATGGAGACTACGGGTCTTGGGAACACGATGCTGCGGGCTGGGTGGGTAAGTCGAGGACATTGGGGAGCTTTGTGGAGAGTGGCTGCTCATCGTCATTACTATGACATTTCTTTATAGGTTTCGGCGTACTGAGAGCAAAAGGCTGTTGAGCAGTAGGTCACGAGAGGCCATGCGCCAAATCGCGAATCTAGGTCGTTATGTTAGCGCGGAGGGTCTGAACTCATCCTCTCAGCCATACGATCCTCTATCCTCGAGACTCATGTGTTTCATTAAGTAGAGGTAGAGGGGGGTAGTCATTGGATCTCCATTTCTGAAGACACTAAGCGCCGGAACTGGGCTTCGTTGCATTGAAATGGCGCGTTTCGAGGCAGGGCACATGGTCATGACACTTCTTTGTCACGCTGAATTAGATCTTCGCTGGTGATTGTGTGAGTCTCAGACTCAGTCTATCGTGGTCTTATAATAGGTTCCATCAATGATATCATGCTGCTCTCTATAGTATGGCATTGATTTCTCACCTGGTTGTCACCCCGATGGCTAAATTGTGAGCCCTTTTTCCCGCGAGGTAATGATGTTTATATTTGGTCAATGTCATTTTTTTCAATTTGAGTAAGGCCTGCGAAAAGTCTTGGCTTTTACTGCATTGTGCGGAGCGCCCTATACTTTTACTAATCAGCGACACGATTCTGCGGCAACAAAGTCTTCAACAACAGGTTGTTCAACTGAAGAGTACATTTAACCATTTTGGGTCAAGGCAGAAATCTGATAGGCGATATGACACAGAGAGGCAAAAAGTGAAGGTGAATGCCAATATTCAGATCTTGGAAGCTATAAATAAATACCTATCATGGTTCGATCTCAGGTTGGGTGCCGTCTAGGATATCAATATTGCCGTCAGTGTCAACTCTATACAGCATAATCAAGTTCACATGGCTTCCCGAACTACCATAAACATCATTGATAAGGAATTCGAGCGCCTGAAGAAGATACGAGAGAACCAACTAAACGATGACATCATGAATTACCTTAATGAAACACAGAACGAGATGTAATTTAGGGGCATATGTAATCCCAGAGGCCCGTATAAGAAGTCCCTCATCCATTTCGCCGCGATGGGAGATTGCACTAAGCTTCTTCAAAGTCTGATACATATTGACGCTCCTGTTGACGATCGTGATCATAATAAACGAACACCCCTTTCCCAGGTAATGGCTCTCTCAGCGCCAAGGTCAATGCGCGGGATGATATGTATTTGACACCCCTTACATGGCTGGAATAAGGTGGTTATATCAAGAGCAAGGATCTTGAATCTACCAGATCATACCTCAAAGAGAACGGCGCAACTACGAAAGGTGCGAAGCGCGTATGGATACTGAATAAACTGCGACTGCTCTGAGGTAGTGACGAGGCTACCGCCGACAGCTTCACCTTCAATTACAGCAGGGCAAAACTTTCGGACGCAGTCTCTGCCGAGACCTCGTGGTCCAAAAAAGATCGTGTGCTGTCTCGATTACGGAGGAGGATTTATTGATAATAACAGATTATCTGAGAATCGTAATGACAGAGCCTCATGAACATCAAATATAGTGTTATTTGCTGCGCAATGAATAGTTCCTTCGCCATCAATGTTCAGTCTACTGCTTCATTTTGGCCTGCCCCGGCTCTCCCATCCCCTGATTATAAGCATGGTACAAGACCCATGAATAAATGTGCAGACTTTCGAGTTCAGAGATGAGATTTTGTCGATCGTTTTTGTTGTTGTTCAGAGATAAGAATTGTCTTGTTGTCAGAGGGAAACATGAGGCTATATATATAACGAGAAGAACAAGTTGGTTTCCAATCATCTTGGTTCATTGTATAGATATCTCAGGATCAGTTCCGATGGTTCGGCTTGGTTCCTGATCTGCACCAGCCTCATATCAAAACAGTGTTCAAGCATCGATACCTGCTCCTTTGTATAAAAAAACAAATGATAGAAACGTGTTCTTTCCTGATGCCGCCTTGGATTTTAAATGAAAGCTAATCAGACTTAGTAGGGAAATCTCAATTGTGCACAATAGACCTCACTCACAATTTAGAAATGGTCAGCGCGGCCGAGGACCTGCTCAACCCCCCTCCCCCACTGGAGGACGATATCATAGATAAAGGCTATGTATGTCACCGGCTTCAAAATGGAAACCTTGTTTGGTACTGACGGAAATACGTATGCAGATCCTCAATATTTCAATCTTCAATCTACGTTGAAAACAGACTTGCACATGCCAAGACGCCAATCGGGAAACACCAAAGAGCATGCTTTTACCAAGGTGTACCCGATTATGATAGTATAGTCTCGCTTGAGGCCTCCGGGGACTAGATCGAGAGGCTACCAAACATCCGCGACGAGCAAGGCCGGACCTTGGTGATGGGTAATTGACCCTACTGTAGCCTGATCCCATTCTCTCATATGCTGATTTATCTCTAGTTTCAGCAGCGGATAGTCTCAGAGACCAGATACGGAAGACCGTCAAGGGATTCTTGCATCGTGGCGTGAAGCTTTCTGAGCTTTAATACCAGCCCGAGTAGTGAAATTATTGGAAATTCGCATGGAACTGATGCAATGAGTAGTCCCAAGCATATGATGCTAGTCGGACCCGGCACGGAACTCACAGTTGAGGAAAAATACATTTGCTAATAATGATGTCTGGTCTAAAATTTCCGATTCTTAATCTCTATGGTACTGTGAAAGCTCTATGGTAGAAGGCTTGGGGACCATCCTTGAACCCGAGAGTGGATAGAAGTACGGTACTGTAAGGGTGCACGTTTCGTGTAGGAGCCTCCGGTAAGTGAACCGTTTTCATTGACGTTTCCCATGGCTCTTTCTCCCTACACTTGGGGGTGTCGTTGGGTGTCTACATATACCGTCCATACACGCTGACAGACGTCCAAAGCCTCTGGTCTTATATATTTTTCCAGATACGAAAGCAGTCCGTTCCACGATGACTATATCTCTCAACCTCGAGAACTCAACCCATTGGAACAGCGTTCGGAATATCGCATACCTACCCCCGCATTTTGCAGCCCTAATACTACACGTCTGGCTATATCTGGAACCCCATTCTGCGACAAACTAGAATTGTTATCGTCACTCTAAGCCTGGCCATACCCTTGAAATTTCATGGCGCGATAATAAGCAACGCCATAAAAAGAGCAATTTCGGCTGGTTGTATGGTCTACTACGCGCCGATCTAATAATAGGGATGTTATAATTCTAAAAATTTGTGAAATTTCATTATGACATTCATGTCAAATAACTCTTTTGCAAAGAAATCAAAATGAATAGGAGGGCACAAATACTCAGTGCCCGGCCACCCTCTATACCCATCTCCGACCAACATATTCTCACTTCAAAGATCCTAAATTTCCTGGACTACTACTTATTTTTAAATATTATTTAAAATCTCATTAGTCGTTCGATTAGCATGTGTCAAGTACTTGGCTGGTTCAGGTCTATTTATATCAGATTATAATTTAGGTATGCTTTATGCTTTAGCTGTTTCTTCTTTAGGGACATATGGTATATTGTTATGCCGTAATGATAAGCTGAATTAAGCACATAAATGCTGCAGCCGCTAGCTCGTGGCAGCAGAGTCGGTCTTGCTCCTGCCATGTCAGGTCCTTGACAGCTTCCAACTATCACACCCGCAAACTGGACAACGGGAACTCGTCCAGCATATGGTAGACCAACTAATGCCAAGTTTGTTGCGAGCCAGTTTTGGGGACAGTACGGCTGAATCAGGCTCCGAACCGTCTGAACCAAGCAGATTTATATCGTGGAATCCAAAAGATGTTGTTACCACATTGCTCAGGAAAAATTCATGCAGGGTAGCTTGAGGGACAGTGAGACGGCACAGGTCCAATTGCGTAAAATGCATGTTTGCGCGGGACAGTGATTTCAACGGTGAACCAGATCCGCTTAGGCGTAATATTCGACAGTCTTCCAACAAGTCAAACAGGTAAGCGCGTAGATTCTGCGCTTCAAGCGTGTTTAATGAACAATAGTAAGGAAGCTCAAGACAGGATAAGTGAACAGTGTGTAGAGAAATACCGAAATCCCTTCCAACCTTCAGGGAGCTTGATAGAACAGGTAAATGATGCCCGTATGTGCTGATTTCCACAGTTTGATCCATGAAAAGTGCCATCCAGTGCTCTTTGGTAAGAGTCTGGCAAAAACACAAGTTGAGCTCTGACAGTCGGGGAAGCCGTCTGAAAACAGCCGACAGCACAGTCACATCCTCATTTTTCCCCACGAGACCTTGTTGTTCTATAGATATAGCTTTGAAGGTATCATAGACAAGCATGTATGGGACTGTTAGCCCAGGTCGAAAACTCCCACACGCGGCATAGTTTTCAGGTGGGAGGATACTGCGCCTAAAATATTCAAAGTCCGTCGTTTCTCCCACCCCATTAGTAAACTCTTCTATATGCAAATTAAGTGGCCTTACCAGGTCGGAGCAGTTCCGGGATCACATACGTGAAAGAGACTACGTATTGGCGCACGCCGGATAGCATGAGCCTTCGTAGTCCAAGGAGACCGGAATCAGAGAACGAAAATCGAACTCCACGGAATAAGTAAGGTATTGAAACGTCCCTCAATCGTTTACTGACACACGAAAGATGTTTCATGTCGTTGGTAAAGAGACACTTAACAACCACACCGAGTATTTCGCTTGGAAGAAGTTCGAGCCAGGCGGGCTGACGTGCTGAGGACATCGCCAAAGTATATGTAGACGACGGAACACATGCCCGTATCCTTATAATCCATGCATCCACACCAGCTGCCCGGCAGTCTGATGCCTCGAGGCCTTGGAAGCTGATCACAACATGAACTAATTGTTGTAGTTCAGAGGTATAAATTGTGTTAAGTTATATGTACGTTCAGAGGGAACATGAGGCTATATATACAACAAGAAGATCAAGTTGATTTCCAATCAACTTAGTTCTTCGTATACATACTTCGGGATTAATTCCGATGGTTCGGCTTGGTTCCTGATCTGCACCAGCCTCATATCACAACATTCCCCTTCAGGATCGCTTTGCTGGCAGGGCGATTCTGGAATTGCGCAGAGCAGTCAGGCCTCGGTAAAACCACTCAAAAACCTTCGTGGGAAAATAAAGTGGAAAGAGCGCCAGCGCTGTCACGCGTTTTGTCTCGAAATCTCTGGAGCATCGACTCCCAGGAGACTACAAAACTTGGCAAAGGCCGTAGGTCCCAATGGCTTGGTGAGACCATCCGCAGCCTGTTCCCCAGTTGGAATATATTGAAGCTCAATCTCGCCTGTATCCAGCACGGCTCGCTGATAGTGAAATTTCACATTGAAGTGCTTCGTTCTCTTATGGAACTCGGGGTTTCGAGAGAGAGCAATGGCGGACTGGTTGTCAGCCATGATGTTAGTCACCGGAGACCGATACAGTTGCGTTTCAGCCAGAAAGGTGCGGAGCCACTGCAGATGCAGAATAGCATTGTACTGTCCTATGTATTCGGCATGTGTCGTAGACGTGGCCACTTCCCCCTGTCTCTTGGACGACCAGGAAACCGGTGCGCCTGCAAGTTGGAACACATAGCCAGACGTGGAGTATGCACCGTCAGTGACGACGGAGCCCCCGAAGTCGGCGTCCGTGTACCCGATTAGCTGCCCACTGCGGTAGGTAATGCGATGCGATTGCGTGGCTTTGATGTAGCGAAGCAATCGCTGCAGAGCGACTTGGTGATGCGATTGCGGTTGGGACGTGAAGCGACTCAACATGCCCAGCGCAAATGCAATATCCGGTCGCGTGCCAATCATCAGATACATTAACGAACCGATGGCGGTTACATACCGAGCTTTTGCTTCCTCGTCTGGAGGTTCCACCTCTGGACGATGATTCAGGATTTGCTTGGGATTCATCGGCGTAGACTTCGGCTGACAAGTCTTCATGCCAAAGTCGGAGAGCACCTTCTGGATATACTGGTGTTGGTGAATAGACACGGAACCGTCAACGTGATAGTCGAACTGGATTCCGAGGAACGATCGCGGGGTGCCCAGGTCGTTCAATTGGAACTCTGTTTGCAATGCTTGTTGCACTTGTTTTATTTCGTGCGGGTCTGACGCAGTAACAAGGAAGTCATCGACATAAACACAAACAACACAATCCGGTTTATGGAATACGCAGTTGTCCGATTGGGCCATGGTGAAGCCATGAGAAGCCAGGACGCGGTGGACGCATTGGTACCAAATCCGCGGGGCTTGCTTCAGGCCGTATAGCGAGCGGCGCAGCCGACACACATATCCTGGCTCTTCGAAGCCTTCGGGAAGTTCCATATAGATAGACGAATCGATGTCTCCATGAAGGAATGCGGTGACCGCATCGAATTGGTGGAGTTTCCATCCGCGCAGCACGGCACTGGCAACAATGCAGCGAACGGAGTCCATACGCGACACCGCAGCAAACGTTTCGTGATAGTCGATGCCATGTTTCTGCCGGTAGCCTTTAATGACCAATCGCGCTTTGCGTGTTCCGTTGGCCTTGGTTTTGAAGACCCATCTGCAGCCAATCACATGATCTTTGGCCGGTACGTCCTCTCGCCGGATATTTTCCCATGTTCCGTGTTCGAGAAGCGACGCATATTCTTTCTGGATAGCAGCCCACCATTCGAGCTGGTTTGGGCCAGACACAGCTTCGCCAAAGGTCGCCGGGTCGACCGATTGGGCCGTTGTGGTATTCAAGGCACCTGCAGAGTATACCTTACCTAGTGATTCCAGGAGACGCCGTGACGGTCTTCGTCTGCGACCATAGATTGAATACCCAAGATCCGATGTCAGGTCGGTTCCTTGTTGGCTTGGATTAACCACTGGAGGTGTCTCTTCTTCACGCTCAGATGGCGTTTTCTCTCGCTCACTCGACGGAGGTAATGGCGATACAGGTGGTGTTGGTAGCCCGCTGGCTGAATTTGGCATTGATGGAAAGACCGGTGATGGAGGAGCGTTGTCCGGGAGGTCGTTGCCTATTTCCCCCTCGATGAGTGGCGCCACTGGGGTCCTCTCATCGAACTCGACATCACGGGAAAATACAGTCTTTCCAGAATGAATTTCATAGAGCTTGTACTGGTTCGGCTCGCAGTAGCCTAGCAGTCGGCACTCGGATGACCTCGGTCCAAGTTTTGCACGATGCTCTTTTGGGATGAAGACCCATGCGCGGGAGCCGATCCGTCGCAGATGCAAGAGCGAGGGTAGCTTCCCATAAAGAATTTCAAAGGGCGTCTTTTTCTGTAAGATCGAAGCTGGAGCACGCAGTTTCAAGTAGACCACGGTGTCTACAAGCTCGATCCACCAGGAAGGAGGAAGGTTCGCATCGGACAGGAGCGTGTTGATCCGCTCCCGGATAGTGCGGTTGGTGCGTTCCGCCAGTCCATTCTGCCCTTTGCAGTATGGCGGCGAGGTGTCGAACCCAACTCCCTGGCTTTCGAGGTGTGTTCCGATCGGCAGGTATTCTCTTCCATTGTCGGTGAGGAACCTCTTGATCTGGGCGCCGAACTGTCGGTGCACCCAGGCCTCAAATTGTCGGAACTTCTGGAGCGCTTCATGCTTCCATCTCATGGCATAGGCCCACGAGCCACGAGAATAATCGTCAGTAAAGGTGATCACGTACCTAGAGCCATCTTTGGCCATCGGCATCTCCATGATGTCCGAATGGATCAATTCGAAAATTCTCGTTGAGTGCAGACGTGGCCGTCGTGCACGGGAGTTTCTCTTCTGATGCTGCTTACCCGACATACACGCCGCGCACTGCGGCGTTGCCAGCAGCTGCGCTGGCGTCAGCGGTCGGTACGGAGTGCCGGTCTGCCGGAGGACCATCCTCAAGTCGCCCCGGTTCAGATGTCCCATCCGAGCGTGCCACAACGCTTCGGAGGCCTGGTCCACTCCTGTGCTCGCATCTGCTTCGAGTATCACAGCTTCACCACCGAGTTCAGAGGTTGACGCTGTACATTCTACGTCACTTGACTCCTGAGGGTCGTCGACGTCCATGGCCACCGCCTGCGGTTCCAGGGAATCTGCATGGTCATCGGTCGCCGGCGCCCTCGCCAGTTGGACTCGCTCTCGGAATCTCTTGCTCACTTGGCACCGCAGGATCAGTAGATCCTCCTCCGCATGGTAGGCGGTCCCCACCGTCCGTCCTCGGCGTTGCACAAAGACGTTCTGCGGGTGCGCCACCACCGAATAGCGGTCTCGTAACAGCTTCGGCACGCTGATCAGGTTCATCCCAACGCGTGGCGCGAAGTACACATTCTTTAACACCAGGGGTTGGTTGAACTTCCCCCGGAGCGTGAGTTTCACCGTACCAATCCCTTTGGCTTCCACTGGATCGCCCGCCGTGTCCAACATCTCGCGATGAGGCCGAAGACTGCTGAAGCAGCTCCGGTCCCAGCAGATGTGGCTAGTGGCGGCCGAGTCCAGGATCCACCGGAGTGACGGTGCGTGGGTATAGAGAGTCGTCACCCTCGCCCTCACGATATTGATCCGCGGTCTCTTGGAAGTCGGCGGGCCCTGCCGATCTCCCATCTGGCTTGATGGTATATTTTGTAAATTGTTTCTTGGTGAGCCGGAAGCACTCCGTTCAGCCTTCAGGGCATGGTCCCTGGGCGGTTGCTGTAGTTCACGCTGTTTCTTCCAGCAGTCCGCGACTACATGGCCGCGCTTTCTGCAGTAATTGCATTTCTTGGTGTTCTTCTGCACCGTATTGATCGAAGGGTTACTCGTTCCACCAGACACTCTTTGCGGGAACGTTGCGGCGTCCTTTCGCTGCACCGTCTGCTCAGCATTTGCTAGACGGTTGCCAATATTTGCCGGGTTGACAGGATCCTTGTCATTTTGGATCGCATCCACAATCAGGATGTATTCCGGTCCGATCTGCGTCAGTAGGATTGCAATGTGCGCTTTGTCGCCGATGGATCCAGGGGCGATCGCATTCAATCGATGGACTAGCATCCGTACACGATCGACGAATTCACGTGCACTGCCGCAGCGCTCGCCGGTGGTCTCGCGCAGCTGGGCGAACAGCTCGCAGAACGTGGCGAGTTCCATCCGCCGGTAGCGTTCTTCGAGATCATTCCAGAGGTCGCGGGATGTCTCCAGCCCCGCGACATGGATACTGATATGGGGGGACAGATACCGGAAGATGGTGTGGTAGGCTTCGGCCTCGCGGCGCGACCATTCACGATGGCGCTCGAATGCCTGGACCTCCACTTCGAGGCGCGCCTCAATCGCGCGTTGCCTCACCGCCCCGTTGAGGTGCGGTTCCACTAACGAGTGGATGTCCGCCGTAATCGGTTTGGCGTACTTGAATGAGCAGACAGGACGCTCAAGGTCGCCCGACACGACATCCCAGACCTGCCTCGCTTTGAGGTAGGAGGTCATGAGACGTTTCCAGGTCGCAAAGTTGTCGCTTCCTGTTAGAGGCTCGATGGCCGTGACGGCTCGATCGGGCGAGTCGTGAACCAGAGCAGACATAGTGATGGTTGTGAAAGCGGGGTAGATATATAGTAATCAAGATGATTCTCAGATGAGTAGAGACGGCATCCGAGAGTTGCTGCCGGGCTCATAACCTGTTGTAGTTCAGAGGTATAAATTGTGTTAAGTTATATGTACGTTCAGAGGGAACATGAGGCTATATATACAACAAGAAGATCAAGTTGATTTCCAATCAACTTAGTTCTTCGTATACATACTTCGGGATTAATTCCGATGGTTCGGCTTGGTTCCTGATCTGCACCAGCCTCATATCACAACAGACACCTTTCAAAAGCTGCGCTGCAATATTGGAATCATTTTCTTCGCAATCGTCGCAATGATTATGTCTCCTGCAGGAAGATACATCTGCAACTTCACCCTGAATTTGGGAGGTTCCTTTGTTCTGCTGATGACGTGGGAATAACTCTCGAGCCATTCGCCCCACGCCAGGCGTCGACTCTTGCTGGCGTCGATGTCGTTGTTTCCAGTACTCCCGCATAGCATGACTTCGCGCTTTTGAAGGGCTATTACCCCCAACAAACGTGAATTGATTGGTTCCGTTAGGAGGAGATAACGCTTTTCTGGACATGGTGCCTTTTTAATTAGGAAATGTCGAAGCGGATGGGATTTGCGTGCGGCAATTATGGTGCAGGTGTGGCGGTGGCGGAACAAGTTACTAAGCGTCACATGATCTTCTAGCTTCACAAATCATTTGCCTCGTCAATGTTGTTGACGCAGGTGAAACGAGTTTCAACGCGGCCAAGCAGAAGATCCGGCCAAAAACGGCTTGTCTTATGAACTGATTTCAACAAGCTGATCACCGCAACCAAGACGTTATGTCACAGAGTCTTTCATTGTAACCGTTCTATGTAAATGTTGTTGTGATATGAGGCTGGTGCAGATCAGGAACCAAGCTGAACCATCGGAATTAATCCCGAGATATCCATACGAAGAACCAAGTTGATTGGAAATGAGCTTGTTCTTCTCGTTGTATATATATAGCCTAATGTTTCCCTCTGAAAAATAAGATAATTTATACCTCTGAACAACAGCAGGCTTCGTACACCTCAATTTAGCTTGATTACATTGTCCAGATGACGTACAAGCTCCCCACGCTTGCGGCCCGAAATGAGAGAGAATATCCGCTTCGGAAATTGTTTAAAACCGGAAAGAAAGTGATTCGAAAGGAAATGGAAATCGCCACCATGCCATAGCGCAATAAAATATTACCGAACACTGCTCTAGAATACTTCCCAGTCAAGGCCAAGACATTCATAAGAGTAAGTTCAAGTGCTTTGAAAACCCCGTCAATCAGGGCAATCTTAACTTACCCAGCGGGAATTTGATAAGAAAGAAAGTACAGGCCGTGATATCAGATCTTCTAGCTCTTCATCATTTCTAGTCTCTTTGGAATAAAATGAAATTGCACATGAAGATTTCAATCGAAATGATACACTTAGAGCGACTGGGTTTATGAGAGGAATAGTTCTGAAGTTGCATGAATGCGGCATTAGTACTTGCAATCGTACTTGCAATCGTACTTGCAATCTTCATACCAAAGAGTGGAGAGACCGGCTTTCGATATCTCATCCATGAACTACCGTCTTGACTACCAAAAAATGCCGAATATAAGCCTGACGAAAATTTTTGCTTTACTGCAAAAGGCACTAGCAGATAGGCTTCTGAGATTTACTTGGAAAATGTTCACAATTGCTTGCCAATCATACGAAAAGACCTTTTCACGGCTCAGTACAATCATTGCTATCTCAGAGGGGATAACCCTGGCAGGAAATGGCTAGCCGTTTGGAATATAATATTTGTCATTGCTTGTGCTTTCCATAGGCTATCTGGGCGAGAAACACTCCCAGAAGCCAATAGGAGTGTCTTTTCTGCGAGGGCCAAATCTCTAAGTATACCGGAGAATGTTCTTTATGACCATAGCGACTTGCAGCAAGTACAAGCCGAAACATTGATGGCTTTACTGCTCCTGATTTAATTACAATTGAATAGGCATGAAGCTTTCAGATCTCCCATTATTAGTTTGGATTTTACAGAGTCTTTGTGTTGTGGGAAATGATAGATATCGCCACCCGTTCCGGTATTTCTCTTGGCCATAATCTCGATAAAAAGAATCGCTGGTCTTGATATGAAATTTGGAGAGGCGCAAAAACAGCTGTGGAGCTCTATTCATCGCCCAGAGAGCCTTCTATCTGATATGACTGGGAGTCTCTTGTCTCGGGAACGCTTCTTCCTCTGTGAGCCCTCCATTTTTCAACCTGAATGTGGACTTTTAAAATTCGTATATCTCACAGCCCACCAATGAACTCCAATGGACAAAAGATTTGGGTGATAAGCAAAGGATTTTCAGACATCCTTGCTATGCCTCAATCCCTGTCACTCTCTCTAAACTTTCTACATGGCGGATTTGGCTTTATTATCGCAGGGTATCATCAACGAAGTATACGTGACTGGATTTCGTCATATAGACTGGAGCCGCATTGAAAGCCGTATAGCCTCCTACTTGGAAAATATTGATATCTTGGCTTCATCAATTCATCCTTCCTTTTGCTTCAAAGGCCATCAAATACCTATACGCAAATCGCCGTTTGGACCTTCTCTTACTCTGAGTTACTACAGCGTTTAGATTTTGCTCTTTCGACCCCGCTTTTCAGACCCTTCATTTAAAAATAAAAGTTGCCCTAATGGATCTGGTGCAAAATTTGCTGACAAGACGGCATTATATTGCCCTCGGGCTGCCTTGGGGGCCATCGCACAATTGACAGACCAACCAGATCTCGCTGGTGCTACCAAATTCCACAATGGTGGACTTACTGAACATTCTTACCCAGACAACTGTTATCCTACTCATTGATATCTAAATAGGCTCTGTACCAGCTTGGTCAGAAGAATTTCTACGCCCTACTGAATCGGATATCTGGGTTAGTGTGGCAAAAGCCCGTCACAGACTGCATTGATTAGTTTGAACTTCGGAGACAGCCCGGCGAGTCTTCTAGTTCTTCAGTACTTGTGCTTATCGCATGGCTCCGAACCTGGTTCTTGATTTGGATAATTTGTCTTCGTCGACCGATTCATATCGGCATTCCTGTGATCCTAGGGGCTCGAAGTCTCACGATAAGCCCGAATTCAAAACAGCAACGCCTTCAGGAGGCATTGAGCTTACGAATGACGCGAGGAAATTGGAGCTTGATAGTATCTGTGATTACCAGGACTCTCTCCTTTCCCAAGGAGTGCGGAATGTACAGCGTCCATCGGGGTTAGGAGTTTTAGCAGTGCTTGATCCTGATCGGGATATGTGTGACCTAATCTCAAATGTTGGTACGTCCGTTGAAGATATTCTAATCTCCATAGTTGAATCGGATCTCGAGGCATGCACATTTACAATCTATAAAGTGATCCTAGAATGAACCTATGACTTTTATTTCAGTCTATACATATAAGCGCTTGATGGACAGGTGAATTGGTGACTGGAATTTTCTAAATTGCATGAATTTATCTATCAAGGATGGATATGTGTGACCAAGATCCGTCGTGATTCTTCGCAGCTGATATGTATTGATAATACATTATTTCAACAGAGTAGGTTACGGACCTTCAGATGTCCGTTTAGAATTCCTTCTTCTTTACTGGAAGAGACATCATCAATGCCTTGTGATCCTTCAGGAATACGAGACCTATCGACACCGGATTCCTCTGTAATGATTTGTTCAATTTCAAATAGCGATGCGCCGCGTTGATCGGATTGATCAATTTCTTGAGTTTCATCACATTTGCTAAGTGCTTCCACAAGCCGAAGAAGGAGAGTTCAATCCTTTTCCAATGAAGCTATCCTGGGGTTGTAGTCAAGTTTGCGCCCACCGTCCCGATCTTTGCTTTTTGCTACATTCTATATTTTCTCGGATGCATAAGTCACAAGGAACCCCACCATGGCACTACCGAAAGGTAGGTTTTGGTTGTATTTGGCGAACAAGACTACACATACCTTCGTTCCTTGTCTTTGGCATCCACGGCATGCAGTTGCCATGCGGTTGTTGCCTTGTTGGATCCAGTTGAAACATTATCACAGACGTGGCTTTAACAAGAACTGTTTTTAGCAAGTGCCAGTGGCGTCGAGATCTTTTGGGAAGACTTGATTGCTAAACCCTACCGAAGAACTGTTTTTGAACTAACCCCCACACCTGGAAAAATCTAACCTTTCTTTCCCACTTCAGTGATGAGTTTATAAGAAACTGTGGTTCAACGCTGAATGTTTTTGCACGGTATAACGTTATAAGCCTTCAACACTCAGCGAGTCCAATTCGTCCAAAGTCTATTCCGGGAAAGGCAAAACTTGGTCAAGGTGAGGAAGCATAATCTGAATGTCAATGCCAGGGGTAGGAGCTCATTATCCTTGATCGAGATGGTCCTCAATAACGCTACTTGCCATCGTGAATTGACAGATGAATTACAGAGGGCTATCAAACGCTAGCCAGTGATATCTGATACTAATCTGATTTGAACACGCCGCATTATAATACCATGGTAGTAACGATGGTGAAAATCCCGCAAGAGAACCAAGCGGTTGGGCATACCTGCCATTTCAAGCCCGTATGAACTTCCAGGAATCACTATTGTACACGGAGATATATGGTTGATCTATTCTGTACATGGCTTGTGAGTGCCTCACTATAAAAGCCAAGTTTGGTAATAGTATTTGACCAATAAATTCACCTAGAGTAGTGCCCCTATAGGTGTGGCGTGTTCAGGCTTCTTTGATTTTGAGTTGCATATCCCCACCGCTACTCTACATAGAGTAAGGTAGAGGATTCTTTGTGTCTGGATAAAAGCACTTTTCAAAAGTTGACTGGTTACAATAATCCGCAGTGGAAATTCATATGAAGTCATAGGTCTTCGGAGACAGCTGCGTAGACATGCGAGACAATCCATCTGTAATACACATACATACCCGGGCTATGTCGCTGAAGTTTTCAGTTCACATTGAGGAATGGCCGAAAATGGATTTTAGAGAGTTTAGACATATACGGTGTCACGAGGAAAGAATACCTGCACGATATAACCTAACCCATTTGATCGCTAACAAAAGATTTATACAATTAACAGCGATGAGCTCCCAGATTGAAAATGGAACGAATCAGAGCGAATCCACAGACAAGGAAATCCAGAAGGCACGCACCTATTCCGAAAGATTACCAGAGCCCGATCCGCCTGAATATGAGTTTGTTGGTGGTATGAGGGATACCGCTTCCCGAAGCCACGCAATGAAATCATATTAGAGGCATAGGAAGAGCGAACAGCGACGCCGTGAAAACACCGAACGTACCAAACAAGCTTTGCGACCACTGTTAGCCCGCGAAGTGCGAGCAAAATACGAGCGCGATAGTCCCCGTCAGTCCCAAACTCAACCAACAGAAGACGCTTACACATATCTTCATGATTCTTCCATCTTGATCAGGGAGACACAAGCACCTGGCATCTCCCAGCAGATCTTTTCAGGGATTCACTTCGCGTTATCTTCAAGCTTAAGCCAGTAAGCTGAATTCAGTTCGTTCCAAATCTCAGCACATCATCACCGGTATTTTTATCATTGTAGGTACAGAAAGAGTTCAGTGTACTACATAAGGATGTCTATAATCCACAATACTGGCAAGCTCACTTGCTGCTCTAGGGCTCGGTATGCATGCCAATCTCATACACTCGGGGCTCAAATCGCAGCATTTCTCCCCGTTCAGAGATATTTGGATACCACTCGTCCTATCAAATACCGAATCGTTCAACGGGATCCTAGTCCATGCAGCTGCTGACCTCAATGGCCGGCGAGCACATGAGGGCAAATCAGAAATCTTGAAATTTAAAACCGAGGCTATAGGGACTATCAATCAATGGCCAGCACTTCGACAAGTGCGATTAAAGGTGAGGTCTTCGCGGGCGTCGTGCGGCTTCTCACCTTTGAGGTACGTCAAATCTTCTGGTATGTGCAATTTGCCGAAGTCCGTGCTTGTGCATATAAAATCTGTCTCGTGTGACCTAGCATCTCTGTGCATCCCATGAATTTTAGTCTTCGAAATTTAGTTTTCCTGAATTTCCATCAAAACCGATCAGATTCCTCTACCGGCGGGCGGACACTGCATGTGTAGCAAGATTTGACGTACCTCAAAAATTCATGGGATATACAGAGATGCTGGGGCACACGAGACAGATTTTATATGCACAAGCACGGACTTCGGCAAATTGCACATACCAGGGGAGGAAAAAGCTCTCCATACAAATTGAAGGCTTCAAATTGTTGCCTCTTTGTAGGTCCTCCAAATTATTGGAACTAATACTGTATCTGTATTTGACTTGAATGCCAGGTTCAATATCGTCGAGATCGAAGAAACAGAGCAGCCGCCTTTGGTTGTCCGTTTGCTCCAGGAACATGAAAGCTTTATATTTGGGATGTTATGTTAGTGCTACTTGCTCTATAAACCATCCAAGAGGTTCCAAAATTTCAATCAACTGCAACAGGCTGCCTCATTGACAGAGGCGATCAACACGTTACAAAGTCGACGAAAAGCATAACAAAACACAAATGAATTTGCCCGACGTGATCGGGCAGTCTCCCAACGTCTGAAATTATTACTTTTTATATGGGCTTCTGTGCAGGAAATGGAGAGACGCTTTCACAAAGATAGGAACCAGAAAGATAGCTGCGTTGTCCTCTCTCGATACTTTTCTTCATGAGTCGCGACGCATCTGGGCTAGTTCTTTGAATGACGCTCTATCAAATATTTGGGAGATATTTTTCCCATAGAGAAGAAAATTAGCATCTAACAGTTTTTGTTACGATGGTGGCTGAATCTCTCGTGGATATCAGTTCCAACGCCCTGCTGTGGGGAGTTGAGAGTGCCTTCTGTGCTATTGGACCCAGGATGAATGAACTTAAAACAAAATAAGAGTATGCCGCTTCGAAATGATGGATTAAGAAAAACGACAAAAACAGACTTATTATAGACCAGATTGGTTGAAAAACCAATTAGGCCTACTCTTTATTGGATAAAAGCTCAATGGGGCCTGTAAGCGGGAATTGTTCACATCTTATATAGAGAGGATTCGTCGTCGTGCCTACGGCGTTGATTTTGATATAAAAACAAACTTTCCTGTCCGGCATTGAGTCAACATGCGACTCAGCACACCCCTAATTTATGGTGGCCATCATAAACCCTTCACAACACTAATACAAAATACTATGCTTGTTGTGATTAGTAATGTTATTTTCTATGACAAGGCTGAAGAGGTAATATAGCATTTGACGAAGCTCAACAGTCCGGAGGGTTGCCTTCAAACCCGCAATCCTTCGTGAAAAGGCTTTTGAGGGGCTACCTCCTCACACTACCGAATATATCTTCGTACGCACAAGCGACTCAAATATCCACAGGTTGAGAACAATTCCTCAAAAACAAACGAGAATATTTGGACTAAATGTAATCTTGCAATTTTGTCCTTCTTTGCAAGCTGTGATCAAACCTAGAGGGTGTTTAATCTTTGGAGCTCCAGTTTGTGAATTTTTTCCAACATCTTCAAATTCTTCTTGTATTCTGCCAGCCCGTCTCTTGTCCTTGATGGACGTCGTTTTGTTGATTCATGATTCATCCCGACACACTCTCGCTCATCGCTGAGCGGGACTACACGAGACGGGGAATTCTTTCCGCTGATAAAACGTGGTTCTAGCTCAAACGTTAAGGTCTGACAAAACATGGACAGATACACAAGATACATTCACCTACGTTTGATCATAGTCTGGGAATAAGTGGCTCGAAAATCTCTTGGCCGCAATTCAGCGTCGTCACAATGGATATTATAGAGCAGAAAGAACAGAAATAACGGAGGAGTCTTAATGTGGTGGGATAATAGTGTGTTTATGAGCATCGCAGACCCCTACACCCTTCTTTTTGGCTGAGTTTCGCCGCTTTCTATACCGGCCAAAGACTATTTTCCAAATACAGTGAAACTATTCAACCAATCAAGAGTTGCGATGCCAAACTCCTCTTGATTAGAAAGCGAGAATTAAAATTCAAGTCATTTAGCGAACCATTCGCAAATGTGGTTTGAGGTATAGCTCCCCTAATATGAAGTTCCACCGTTCAAATGCAGTTGTAATTTATTACGTTCTTTACCAGTACTCTGTATAAAGTTTCGTGTCTTACGGCCAGTAAGCGCCCAAACCTTGCCCTGAAACGAGGAACGATTGAAAGGGGTTTATTTCGGCCACGGCTACACATGAGGTACGTGGCTGTTGCCGCGAGAGCTGGTCTACCAAACTGGTACCTTCGCTTGCCTCTGATTCGCCCATTCTGGGGCGATTTCTCACTTCTCGCTGGTTGCCACCTTTGTTACCCTATTGGCTGCTTCCTCTGGCTTCTTACGTTCGCAATTGGCCTTCAACTACTTCCTGTTTTGGTTTAACTTTCCCGTCTTCCACACTATTGGCTTGTTCTCCAACGTTGATCCTAGACAAATCTTTCCCCTGCAGTTGTGATCCTTATATGCATTTCTGATACCTCCCTTTTTCTAATGTAATTGCTTACGCCATTCACTTACATACCTACTTTTCACCTTTTCTATAGACCGTGGCTTTCATATTTATGTACTCTTCATACCTGCAACATCATTCGTCTGCTTGCTTACGTGCCGCGTGTTATCGATGCCATCCCCTCTGACGCCCTCTCGGTGTTTTACCGCTAGCTTCAGTCTCTTCACTTTGTTTCAGGGCATCGGCGTACGGAGCTTGCAAAGCGCGCATCACCAGTACACAAGGGTGCAGCAACGAAAGCTGCCCTACCAAACTAATACCTTTGCTTGCCTCTGATTCGCCCATTCCAAGGAGATTTCTCGCTTCTCGTTGGCTGCCGACTGAGTTTCCTCATTGACCGCTTCCTCTCACTTCTGACCTTTGCGATTGGCCTTCAACTGCTTCCTGTTTTGGTTTAGCTTTATTGTCTTCCGCTCTATTGGCTTGTTCTCCTTCGCTGATCCTAGACGAAGCTTGCCTCTGCAGGTACGGTCCTTTAATACATTTCTGATACCTCTATTGTTCTTATATAAGTGCTTGTGCCATTCATACCTACTTTTACCTTTTCTATTCCCTGTGCATCGTTTAATCGATACCTTCTCATTTGACGCCCTCTTGGTATTTCACAACTATTTTCTGCCTCTTCACTTTTCGTTTCAGGGCATCGGCGTGCGAAAGCTTGCGAAGCACGCGTCACCAGTATGTAACGGGTTCATTATGCTGTCCTGATATTACGGTTTGACCCAATGCGCTACAATTGGTCTAATACTATTTCCATTTTAGGCTTATTATGCAGGCGTTCTCTCATATCAAACGCCATGTCCTATTTACATGAGTAACTTTCAAAAACTGATAAACTATGGTGGATCAAATGACACCTGATGATATAGAATTATAAGCGCAATGCTTCCACTGTCCATTCTCTACTAGATAAGTGAAAATGAGATAGTTACTGTTTTCATAATAGTATGTATGACTGATATCATGATGCATTTGACATTTGGGCAATTTCGATGGGAATTTATGGCTGGAGTGGGCCCCACTTCCGGCCCCACCATTAAGCCAAATTTGGGAATAGTATCTGACCAATAATATCAATTATCGCAATACCCCAGTATGGCGTGTTTAGACTTCTTTGATTTTTTGAGTTACAGTCCACGCCACTACTCTGAATGCAGTAACGAAGTCAATTCGTCGGATTTGAGGCTTAGGTATAACGTATCCTTGAACTGGTCTTTGAGACGATAATAGCCAAATTTGGTCACTCCCTCTAGACCTCAGGCTTCGTAATCTCTGCCGCATTCTCCACCCAGGTAGAGACGCTAAATAATCGGCCCACGATGATTTACCTCTTCCTGGCCACTCCTCACTACGGGCAGGGAGCTAGTGAAGAGACGAGACAATGGGATTTACGGTCACATAGTGACTAGATACGACATTGGTATTTTCCACATCGTTTAGCATGATTAAAGTCTCGACACTTTATCCATTTTTCAAGTGAGCTAATAACAGAAAAAGCACCACATTATATTGCTTTGCTTCTGCTTTTAATGTATTACTTTGATAAAAGCGGCCTTAAGTGGTTTTACCAAAATAGAATGATTGTTGTCAGAAATTTATGAGCCTGAGAACATTCTCCTTAAAGTATTCTTTCTCCACCCTATGATTGATAATGCGGAAACTATCCGTTTGATCGTCCCTCAATACATTTAACATGCCGACCGAGCACCTCGCTAGATCACTGCCTTCACGTCTGAACTGCAAATGGCTGAGCTTTTTTAAGATGTCTTAACGAGTTAAGTTTACGTGAGAGGCATTGTCATCACTCTCAAATTGAGCTGCTATTCGGAGCCTGACAGGTATTACATATATTGAGATGTGTAGTGACTGGTTGATTAGTGATTGAAGTTCGATTCTTTCCATCTCCGAAACAGCTGCGGACAGGTGGACGCCCGTAATATCAGGGCAGTGGGCTGAAATACTCCAGCACATGGCCATTAGTTAGGCTTCAGCATCCCCAGGTAACTCAGTAGCAAAGGTGGATGGCCGCATTGAGTTGGAAGAAAACAATGTAAACAAGAATACAAGAAGCTAGCATTGAATTTTTATTTATAACATTAGATTTGCCCGGAATTAAAACTTGAAAATTTATTCTTTTTTCACCGAGAGGGCGCTGTGCCATTAACTGTCCCCTGTATCTCTCTCGAGTCGCCCAATTGCTCATTTGAGTTGGCGATCTACCTCATCCATGCCTTTCTGCTATTATTGTTCTCCAAATATCTGTGCGGGGATACCAGGATCTCTTGTATGAGACTGATTTTAGAATTTCTTTCGCGTTAACGCCGAGGTTGATATACACTATCTTGTAATGGGAGCCTTTACTTTCCATTGTTGAGAAGATAATAAGAACAGTGATGAATTCTTCTGATTACTAAGACGACAACTCTAAGAGCCCATCTCAGACCATCGTGAGAATTAGCTGGAAGACCGCGATGATCGGTAATGGTGGTTTCCAGAAACTATATACAGTGAAGGTTTCACTTCGAACGTATTCCTTAAGTGGGCTTGGCCTCACATTATTAACCACCTGTGTCCCGGTATCCACTTTCTTCCCAGGGGAAGCAGTTTGTGAAGCAAGGGTGGAAAGGGCCACCTGAGGCTTGAAAAACAATAGCAAATATTGGTTGTTGCATTGCCTGTGTATATTTTAATGTTTTCAAATGGCGACTTCTATGAATATGTTGATATAAACAAATGCATTACCGTGAAGGAAAGTGTTTGAGAAAGCTAGGCGGGCTCTCATAGTCGCCTAGATTATTGAAGACGCTATGATATGATTCCCAAAGCTCTCGAGACCCATGCACTAGGCTCCAACTAAGACGTGGGGCGTTGCAGCCCCTTGTGGCATTGTCGATCTACACTCGCAAATAAGCAAACACTGTTGACCAATTGTATCTTTACATTCAATGAGTCTCCTTTAGGTAGTACTTCCTCTTTTGGAATTGTTAGTAATATTTTCTTTTCTGGATATGCCTTCCAAATGACGAAAATAGTTCACTTTTTCAGACAGTATTGTGCTATACAAGGGAGCAGCCCTTTTCAATGTTGACTGGGTGTTCACATATCAGGATTGGGTCTAGCGTTATGTAGAGAAATTACTCAATGTGAGCTCATATGAATTCATAGCTCTTGCTGCTAGAGATCGGCTTAGGATTACGAGGCAATAAATCAGTATTACACATACTGCCCTAAGCTCATATTTTCACGTGAATTTAGAAATGGCAGAAAAAGTGCTTTGGCAGGGTTTAAACCTATACGGTGTGACGAGGAAAGAATACATGCACAATGGAGCCTTTCCCAATTTGATCCCTAACACACATCTTACGCCACTGAACGGCGATGAGCTCACAGGCTGAAAAGAAAATGGACATTGACAAGAAAATACAGAAACCAAACGCCTACTTTGAAACCTTACCAGAGCCAGATCTGCCGAAATATGAATTTGTTACCGGAAACGGGGATATTACTTCCCGTAGCCACGCAATGAAATCATATTGGAGGGACAGGAAGATTGAACAGCGACGCCAAAAAGACACAAGACCTACCAAACCAAGTTTGCGACCACTGTTATCCAGCGGGGCTCGAAGGAAGGACGAAAGAAATTGTCCCAATCAGTTTCAATTTCAACCAACAGAAGATACTTCCTCGCATCTTCAGAACCCCTTTATTCCCAACAGCAATACACCAGTACCTGGTATTCCTGAGCAGCTTCTTTCTGGCATCAGATTTGCATTATCTCCAAGTCTAGGCCAGGAAGCTAAATTTCGCTCCATTCAAATCTCAGCACATCATCATCGGCATTTTTATCATTGTAAGTGCAGATATGACACGAGGTGTACCACATCAGAATACCTAGAATGCTGACAAGCTCACTTGCTTTCCAGGGCTCAGTATGCATGCTGATGCCCTACATTCAGGACTAAAATTCACCCCGTTCAGAGATATTTGGTTACCGCTCGACCTATCAAATGCTGCATCATTTAATGGAATCTTAGCCCATGCAGCTGCAGACCTCAATGGACGGAGAGAAGATGCGGCAAACTCAGAGACCTTGAAATTCAAAACCGAAGCCATAGCAACAATCAATTTATGGCTTAGCACTTCGCCAACTGCGATCAAAGATGAGGTCTTCGCTGGCGTCGTGCGACTTCTCACGTTTGAGGTCTGTTGAATCTTGCCACAATGCAGTTTCCGGACACTGTATAAATAATACTATGCAATATTTATTATTATGCGCCAAAATAAAATGTCAAGGGCTAATATCCATGAGATTAACAGAAATACTGGGGCTCACGAGATCGATTCGATATGCACAAACATGGGCTTCGGCAAATTACAGATACCAGGGGAGGATATCAAGCCCTCCACACAAATTGGAGGCTCCAAATTGTTGTTTCGTTGTAAGTATATTTACAGCTTATCGTCTATCCGTATTTGACTGAATCTCCAGGCTCAATTTCGACGGGATAACACAGACAGAGAAGCTGCCATCGGTAGCATATTTGCTGGAGGAATATGAGAGCTTTGTATTCGAAATATTAGGTTTATGCTACTTGCCTTACAAATCATCGAAGCGGTTCCGAAACTTCAATCAGCTACAGCATACCACCTCATTGAAAGAAGTGATAAACACGTTTCAAAGTCGACAAGGAGCGGGACAAGGCACATATAAAAATACACCAAGTGATCAAGTTGTCTCTCAACGTCTGAAATCATTACTTTTCATATGGGCTTCTCTGCAAGAAAGCGAAAAAGGTCTTCGTGAAGATCTGGACCGAAAAGAGAGCAATGTATTGTCCTCTCTTGACACCTTTCTTCGTGACTCGCAACACATCTGGATCAGTCCTTTGAATGACCCTCTATCAATCATTTGGGACAGCCTTTCGCTTAGAGAGGAAAATATGCATGTAACTCTTTTTGTTACGATTGTGACTGAATATCTTCTAGATATCAGTCCCAAAGCCCTATGGGGAGTTGAACAGTGCCTTCTGGGATATTGGAGCCAAGCAAATACATGATTGGAATCACTCGGCACTTCTTAATTGTTAACTTAAGTTCCACTTTATCAATTCGCCCCAGCTTCCTCAGGTTCTCTTTGTATTCTTCCAGCCGTCTCTTGTCCCTGATTCACTCCGCTTTGTTGACTTATCACTCATCACAATGTCCTCTCCCTCGCCCTGACGCAAGATTACATGAGACGGAGAGTGGTTTTCACCGAGAAAATGGAGATTCCGTTTGTACATAGCTCAAGTCTTATGGCCTAACGAAACGCGACCAGATATACGAGATAGAATTGCGTGCGTTGTGGGCATTTAATCTGGGGAAGAGTAGCTTCAAAGCTTCTTGGCCTGAATTCGAAGTTCTCGGAATCGGTAGTATAGAACGTACTGTAAAAAACGTAAAAAGATTGGATGTCTTAACGTGCCTGGGTAATGCTGGCTTTATGGGCATACTTCCCTACAATCTTCACTATGGCTGAATTTCGCCACTATTCCGTATCGGCCAAAGACTATTTCCCGAAACAGTGAGACCATTCAACCAATGAGGAGTTGCGACTCCAAATTCTTCATGTTGAGAAATCGAAAGTTAAACCTCAACACATAAGCAGAATGTTCAAAACGAGGTTTTAGGCAAAGCTCCATTGCCCGGGCTTCACATAAATCTCGAATGTGTCATATCATGACGGAATATTGAAGCTTCCACAGAAACCACTGAACTGTATTATTGGATAAGTAATTGACTGAGTCCAATGGAAGGAGGCCTGGATTCCAAATTGAAATCGCCTATCGTATTCCGCTGGCTTCTTTTCCTTGCGTGCAGAGTTTTACCATTCACAGTCAATTGATCATTAAGTACGGAGATTGTTTAGTTTGATCTTGTATTTTTGATGAAGATGAGCCTTTACGCTTTGAGCCTGCCACTATGGCAACCCACCGCTCAACCCCGGCTGCCATTCATTGCGTTTATTACCAGTACTATAGGTAATAATTCGTGTCTTAAGTTCAGGAAGTTGCCCCAATCTTGCGATTGGCTGGTCGGGTAAATGTTGGCGATTTGATTTCTTATTCGGCCACTACTTCTACTGCCTTGAGTAATGATCATCATCGATGATATCCATTGTCATACCACCAAGATCGAACGCATAAATATTTCGAGCGCGCATTGTGTTTTACCAATACGTTAAAGAGCTCCTTGGGATTAAAGATAGACATATGAGCAACTAACATTAAGAAGATCTATTTTTCTCATCCCTCAAAAAACAGAGCAACCAGAGGTTACAGTAGTGAGAAAAGAGTCAGTGATTCTAATTTGAAATAATTGCGGGCTTTGGTTGGTCTGACACTTCTGAAGCAAAATGAAGGTTTCAAGGACGAGGATGTTTGTAAGCCACTTTCATTTTTCGCGAAGCTGGCACACACCTTGTTTCGAATTTATATTCATCTCTATCCTTGTTTTCGGGTCTCTATATCCCCTTCTTCGCATTTTTGCGGACCTCATCGAGACGTACCTTTTTTCAGTTCGAATTCAATGAGTGATGAAATGCGTTCTCCGTCACCTACCAATAATCAAAGGGCCACTTAAAAAAACGATTTAGGCGGAAGTAATTGTCTCCTCACGAGGGGAAAATGATCTCTGCACGATTTTATCAGCAATACCGTTGGTCATAGCCAAAGTCACTCTAACATACACATGCGCATGGTACAGGACGACTTTGGGTAAAGCCTCGGTGATAGCTCGGCAAATGCCGTCCGTGGGTCTCCCGCATGCCAGCTTTCCTGATATGGTAATACTAGTATTCCACTCACCCCACCCCCTTCCCCGCAGCTTCAAACCATCTCACAGCGCCGCCTTTCCTTGTTTGGAACTTATCTGGGTTTTCTGGATCCATTTTTCATCCACCCAAACTATGATACTGGGCAACTTATTTGTAGGGAGGTGTTGGGTATGTTGTATTTTGAGAATAGAAAAGACGCAGATATTTCGGCTGAGGCTCGGCCAACAGTGGTTGAAGCGTCTGGACTGTGCGGTCGCAACTTTTCAATTCCCGAGATTATAAAATGCTTGGCTTGTCGTTCAAAATGAAGAGAGAACTTGAACAGCTCCAACGTTGCATCGTCAGACATTTCACTCGATCTTATTTCCCAGGAGTGTTTCCGCAGAAATGAGTAAAACAACATCTGTCCATATCAATGACCTTGCTCTGTCCTCTACAGCAGGTCCACATCCTACAACAATGTTATCGGATTTCAAGCAACGTCTCAAAGCCATTAAGCAGAAATGGGGGCCTCTCATGGCAGCTAAGGAGCACTTGGATGATGACTACAACTTTCCTCCGGGCAGATATGCCGGCCAGGACGACTCAAAGGTATTTCGACGATGGTCAGTGGTTCACAGCTAAATAGTCAACTTTGTTCTCAAAACTAACGGGGACCCTCGAATATCCAGAAATCCTTGTTCAGAATGGGATGTACTTAGCCAATTACAAATAGTTGATGTGCTACCTTGGCAGTTAATGGATATTAGGATTTTGTATTCCAGGTTTTCCGGAAACCATTTGGCATGTTGTTGACGAGACAAAAGCTCTCGACGGCAAAGAGCAGTGTTATTTAGCAATTTTCGATGCTTTTCTGTCTTTCAATAAAACTCAGCATATTCTCAGAAAGAGAGCGGTGTACGGTGGCCATGTAGTAGGAGCCCTCTGGATAGACATTCGTCTCAACGAGGGCAGCATATAGTTTGCTTGATAAATCGAACGTTAGGACTTCTTGATTTACTTCGCGGGCAGTATACAATACTGTGGGAAACGTAGAGGCAATCAGAGCAAGCAAGAGGAGGAGGGGGCTGTTTTGACATTGGGCTTGTGCAGTACAGGGCCAAGCTGCACTGTAACATGTATCTCCACGCTATCGTGTACACACATAATTAATTAGCACTCGGCGACCAGGCCGAAAGAGCAGCAACTATTGCTAACCTACCAATACATGTTCTATCATAATCCGTGTTTCCTTGGAGTCCATACGTGGTTATTTTCTGTATATTTTATCTCACTAGTAGCGTGGCGGATCCTCGTGGTAAAGTAGCTTTCTAAATAGGCTGGCTTGAAGGAGCTTCAAATATTCGAAATCCTTTTCTCGGCAATTGAAGTGCATCTATCGTTTCTGGTACGAGGTGGTTAGTGTGAGTTAGATCGGGAGAGTCATTTGTGTTCCTCATCACGGCTAAGCGGTGTCATGCATTATTTGCTCCTATTATACCCGTGTTTGTTGAAAACCATATCAAGTATCGAAGACTCGGTAAACCCGATCAGAACTGTCAATATTCTCCGGGATCTCCGATAATACCTTGAGGATCAAAGTAAAAGCATGTCATGACAAGAAAAGTATCGCATAACGTCCCAAAACAGTGGATATGCTTAAATAACATGGTTAATTACCAAGTTCTGTTTTATCTTTCGCCTTAATTGATTTAACATTACACCGTGACGGAGAATGTGAAGATGCGGCATCACAGGCTGTCACAGGTTGATCTTGAGAGCAAAATTTGTAAAGTCTGGTTTTTGAACATAATTTCATCCTATCGACGCCTTGAACCTGGGTTACAATTTGCTAGCAACAACGCAAGAGACATCATTGACGCCATAGAGTCCTGTGTCTTTGGGTTGAAAATAGTTCATTCCCTAGGCTACAGTTAGTGTATTTGCAATGGCGAGTGGAATGGAATCTCACCTTGGTGTCACGTATAGACACTGGGTCCTCAATAGCGCCATGAGGGACCACAGGGTCGAAGGAAGCATCTGTGACCCTGAGATTACATACACCATGTATGCGGGGCTTTGAGTCAACGCTGCCTTGGACAATGCCCTCCAGGGGCTGTGATGCGTTGCATGGGCCTATAAGATATATTAGTGTTATGGTAACCACGTTTCAGGGGCGAGTGTCTTGCGATATTCAGCCTGACTTTGGACCACCGCGGCCGCTAATGTGTCTTCACATGGATTGGGCTGCATGTTTGATGGGTACCCATGGGTAGGGGTCGATGTGGCTTCGCGACTGTATGGATGGTCTTGACTCAGTATTGGATCATCGGAATGTCTATGAGCTTCCATTCTGCAGACCATGCGGTCTTTTTGGGGGATAGATCGGAGTAATCCAAATGGCTTGTCATGTTCCTTAGCAGCCGCCTTCCGTTCCTTCCGTTTCCTCCAGTGTTCTCGCATGGCATGTTTGCGGGATTCGGGTTCATTTCCATTGACAAAAAAGAAACGCGTGTTTTTCGTCGTACAGCTGGCGGTTGGTAGGAGGTTTGTCATATCGGCAGACACTGTATCATCGCTATTTCGACGTCGCTGTTTTATTTTGGTCAATAAAACATCGTGTATAGTAAAGTTAAAACATACTTGGACAGGGTAGACAGAGGCAAAAAATATGGAAAGCAGCGAGAGTTGTTGAAGGTGAATCGAACAGACGTAGAAAAGGTTTCTACTGCGACCCCCCACTCCTGTTGGAAACTTCGACAATAGTCTGACAATATGTCGCCCCGCAATCTTTAGTACATTGGATTGCAAATGTTTTAGGAGTGACGTATTTTATGAATTTGGTGTAGCGAATTCTACCAGTAGATATTCTCTGCACTACGGTCACTAAAATTGTCCTCGGATCATATTCCGAGGCTCTGGTAATTACTCGGCTTTGTTGAAATGTTAAAAGGTAGGTGCTTATAAAGATAGTTCTTTCTTTCATGAGGAGGAACTTCAGTGGGTATTGATTGGTCGGATCAGACTTAAATACTTTCCCGCCTCCGGACGAAAGGCCCACCTTTACTACTTCTCAAAGGGGTAGTGCAGAGAATATCTAGAACCCAATGCAGAGACCTTTATGGGCCATGCGTCCCACTTGATTTGAGGCTTATAGTTCCTACGCTGAAAATTGCCGCGGAAGGTGCACACGTCACACCTTCTCCTCATGAGGGGGAGAAATTCGTGAGGGGAGAAATCTCGGCCACCGGCCCCCCCCCCTTTCGCAGTATTTTCGCTCGAAATTCGGTGCATGCCACATTTCTATTTACTGGATATGATACTGACTTTGTATATCCCATTGTGCTAGTCGACAGGGCCTTGTCTGTTCTATTTTATCTACTTACTTGATTGTAATTCAAAGATTCATTATTATTATTGGGGGATTATATGGGCTCATGTATAGAATGCACTTCAACTTCATTTACAATTGACCTGCTAATTTATACGGACACATAGGGGTTTATTTTCTATGACCTGGCTTTATTTATGGTCTGCGCTATCCTCAGATATAGATATATTCTATTGCCTCAAGCAGCCCGAATGTTCTATGACTCCTCGGATTTTCTCAGTACATATTGCGACAATAGCTTTTCCCATATTTGCCATGGGTGTGCACTCCAGTTTGGTGACTACCCTCCCCCCCGGAATCTTCTCGTAGATGAAGCGTCTCGGCATATAACCCGGGTACCTTGGCATTACGGCATAGACTCATAGTAAATTCATATCAAGTAGATACGCAGAATCAAATGTCGGTAAAAGTGAAGAGAATCTTAACAGTACTATTGTTCCATTCAACCCTCTCAGCTTCCTGCTTCCTGCTTGCTGCTTCCTAAGGAACTAAGTGCTGAATCCTCAATGGGGCGGGCCTGATTATTGCTCTCAGATAATTATAGAGCAACGCATCTTGATTATAGTACCATACAAGGGCCACAGGCGTATTGCAGTACTGGTACATACTACTTCCATTAAAACGTACAGGAAGCCATTGAATGACCGGTCGTGTCATTTTACATAACAAGGCGACTTTTGGTACAGGCGTGAACATGGAAAGTCACTACTGCATCGATGACGCTTGGTCGCCAAGGCTTTATACAGTCGCGCTGCTTCTCGTCACCACGGTATCCCGCACATTCACAGATGGGAAGGCGTGACTGATTGTACCAAGGTCGACCTGGCAAAAGAACTGGACTCTGCCGCGAGTCCTATTACGCCTGTCGACAATATCAAACAGGAGAGCCTTTTGGTAGGTGCCTCGACTTACCACAAGAAGGACGAGGTCCTGCATTACCCGTTCTTTTAGATTCTGCGTTGTGGCCTTTGCCCAAGTCATCTGTACCAGCGTGAATGTCTAAAGTACGCTGACCAGCTTTGTTAGAGTTATATTACTGTCCAGCACAAGCTAAAGCTTACACCAAGCACACTTTCCAGGCCAATCAACTTGACGAGGTGGTCCTTCATTGTCCCCTTGGAATTTCCAGCAGCATCCGCCTTGAAGTTTCCTAAGTCGCCGACATGACGTTCAGTGTCGCCTGGTCCACCATGGGCTCTACCGAAGGGGTTGTCTGTTTTAGTGTTAGAGGTAAAACCAGTTTGAAGACAAAGTGTAACAAACAATGGGGGCCAGCAGATGTACAGCCGTTGGTGTTGTCACCAAACTGATGGATATGAAATCCACGCTCGACATTGGCATCGTTTCCTGTAAGATTCCAGGAAATAGTGGTAGGAAAGTTCTCATCGATTTGCTCAAAGCTTACTACCCCGGTGATTTTCGAGTCACCCCGAACAAGAGCAACTGCATAGGATTAGTCAGGTATCTTGAACCCCCGGGCTCGTTCAGTGCTGGTGTGGGTTCCAGGAATGTCCAAGAAAACCAGATGGTACATTTGCAACAACTGAGCAGAGCTGACGACATCGCGAGAGAAGAAGTCTTACCGCCTCGTACCATCTCTGGTTCGCAGGTGTTTTAAGAATGAAATGTTTCTCGTGGTCAGCAGAGCAAGGACGGGAGGGGAACGGTCGCGTGAAATTTATTGGATACGTGAGCTCAAATTTGAAACGCCGAGAAAAAATCAGACATGCCACGGGGTGGGGTAGGCTTGATTTTTGTGTGCATTAGGGGAGCGGAAAGAGCGATCCAGTCGTATCTATTAAAGCTTCCTCAAATTTGAGACGTATGATTGATTTTGAATCTAGACAGCCACCAATTTCGTTCCAGCTGGCCCCTGACTGCAGTGCAAGGCGGTCTAGAACTTCCCAAACGAACGAATATTATCTGAACTCGATCGTGCAATAGTGCCAACCTTCACCATTTCATTTAGTATTTCCCTATTTGGTAGCACTACACAGTTGGTCCGCCCAGTCTAACGACTCCACAAAGCGGCTAATCTGGCACCAAGTTCATAGGGTGTTAATCCACCACTAGGACTCAGCTCGGAGTCAGGACGGATGGTCCGCCTATATCGTATCACACGCGCTTGACTACAGAGCGATCATGTAGCAGTGGTGAACAATCAATCAACCCATCATGACTTTTCTCCGTGATACCCTGTGTCTCCTGTATATTTCATGACAGTACTTCAGTGGCTAGGTAACGCGAATACGAGAACCCTTTGGTTTGAATTACATACCTTCCACATGACAGTGGAATCTAGGTGGTACAATGCATTTCCACCACAACAACGAAAGCGAACTGACCTTCAACGTAGCATGCGCATAGTTATGAGTATTGCGGGCTTGCTGAGAACTTTTTAGATACATTGTACTCTATGCTCCTCACATGACAACATGGCTCATTACCGAATGAAGCAAGTTTGATTGGTTGTCATCTGGTATCAGTCTGTTCTCATCGGAGAAAAAGGCTTTGCTTGATGATTAAATTATCTATGCTTTAGGTGAAACGAAAGTCTTTTTCGTGATAAGAACTGCAAAAACTCAAATAGATTTATATCCAAAACCCAAAAGCCTACAAAGAGATGGCGATTGAATTCGAAGCCGCGAGGCTCTTATGGGGCTGTGCCAGTGAATCGAACAACGGGGTTGCTCTGTGAAGGATTTTCAATGGCTTTCATCCCGAGGCCATGGACCAAGTCATAGCTTGCTGGAGACAAAGTAAGGAATATTCTTTGCCTCATACAGATCCTTGTGGTCTGATTTGACGATGTCCGCACCCTAGGAGATAGATTAGTTTCCTCGTATGATTGAGCAAAATTGGTTGATCACTCACCTTCTCGCCAATCATATATACGGAGTTCTGGATACGGCAGTCTGGAATCACCGGGATAACACAAGCATCCATAACGCGGAGATTGCGCACCCCATGTACTCGGAGCTTAGAGTCGACGACACCTTGATGGATGCTCTTGGAGAGTCGCGCCGTACCACAGGGGTCTGTGAATTATGTTAGTGCTGTTGGCAGTCTTGATGCGGGTCGGTCTTACGGAATCCGGTCTGGCTTCGGTCCAAAACAGCCTTGTTCATATCATCGTCGGAATGGAGAGGCATCTTCCAAGGGTATTCCCCAACGACGATGTCTTTGAACCCAGCTCCGTTGGTCAGAACATCGTATGTCCAGCGAACACCCTCGCGCATGGCCAGAATATCCAAATCGTTAGCAAAGAAGTTGAGATTGATGTTAGGCTGTACCAGGGCATTGGAACTGTTCAAGGTAACTTCACCCTCGGACAGGGGCCGGAGCAGATCGACAATGACAGTCATGTAACTACCCTTCTCGGGCAAGGGGAAGTGCCACTGGAAAGCAGTACTGAAGAGGCCGACAAAGTCAAGCTCGAAGTGCGGCTGACCCGCGGGTCCAAAGGGATCCAGTCCACCATTCGCAGCCTTAGCCTCACGGTAGGCTGGATACTTCTCCAGTCGTTCATCAATGCGAGGGAATCCCACCAGCTCCAAAAAGCCGGAACTGGCAGGACCAGTCTTGTCACGCTGGTAGGTTGCCAGGGCTTTGTCATTCAAAGGACCGGGGCGGAGAATGTGATCATCCAGGCCATATCCATCCTTGATCTGAAGCACGAACGGCACGATGGGGTGGTCCAGGAGATGCTGGCCGACGTGAGGGGAGTCCACGATTGGCTTGATTCCATGCTTCGCTAGTTCCGTGGCAGGCCCGACACCGCTCAACATCAGAAGCTTAGGCGTCTCAAACACGCCTTGAGACACAATCACTTCCCGGCTAGCATAAACACTGATCTCAGTGTTGGAAGCTTCGCTGACCACAGTGACGCCGGAGCAAATTCGGGTGGTGGGGTCGATAATCAATTGCTTGGACTGGACCCCATAAAGGATCGTCACATTCGGCTTGTTTTTCAAGTACAAGAAACTGCCCTGACGCTCACCACGGTGGATGGTATCCACACAATGCGTGAGACCTTTCATTTCGCCAGAAAAGATATCTTCGGTCAGGGGTTCACCCTTAGAGACCCAAGCTTGAGTAAGGGCGTCGCGGAATGGTTGCATCTCTGGCAACAAGTCGGCATGGGAGATCTGCACAGGACCTCCGGTTCCAATCTTGCTGAGTTCGGCCGGATACAGCTTCTCGTCGTCATGATAAGTGGCACATTTGCGAAGGTAGTCTACACAGCTGTCCCAGTTCCAGTCGCGGCCACCAAAGTCTTCCCAATCGTCAAATGTGGGTTTTGAACCAGGGATCCAGGTGAAGTAGTTGGCACAAGTACTTCCACCGAGGGCCTTTCCGCGGGTGTTGGGCTTTTCAATGCGCTCGTAATCATCGCGCTTGATCATGGTAGTCTTGTAGGCCCAGTCATATTTGCTTCCACGAAGAGTAAACGCCTTCGATGGCGTGGTGATTTGTTCGATTTGGTCCGGGTTCGGGATACCGGCTTCAACAACCAGAATGCGGACGTCGGGGTTCTCAGCCAGCCGACCAGCAACGGCATTGCCAGCAGTGCCACCACCGACGACGATGAAGTCGTACTCGGAACCGTTAGAAACGGTTGCCATGATTTAGATTTGTCTGGAAGAAAAATAGAGGAATAGACGTTGAGCGTTATTCAGTGTCTAGCAGACCTGATGTGCAAACACGCTCTCAGTGAGCCAAGACAGCGAGCTTTATACGGCTAGATCTTCATAGCTGCCGAATTCCGAGCAAGGACATGGTGAGGTCCAGCTCTCACAATGGTAGTACTACCGAATATGGCTATTTGATGGCTCCACTTACTTAAACATCTCAAAAACGCCTTTCTGTAACCTTAATTGTCATTGCGCAGGCATCAGATAGAATGGAAGCAGAGATATTTGACCCCGCATGAGGGGTTAGGGTTCCCCGCACGATCATGTAAGCAATGCTGGTACTGTTCCTTCATCCTGTACGGTGCGCGGGTAGGATGCCGAGTCCGGCGAATACTCGGTGGTGCATCGGCTCACACTAGCTATGGATCTCGGCCCGCCGTTAAGGTTTGGTTCACTTTGTATTGCGCCGGTTTCTATTTGCCCGCAGGCTGTCAGTGTCTAAATGCGGATTTGTCGCCGTATACGTTCCATCCGTTCTACCCCTCACATCATAGTATCCCCGAGTGCCACCGGATAATGGCCCTAGTTCTTTGTCATCGAATGGGCTTCATGTGCCGTCAGAATTTGCTCTAATAAAGGCCAGACTGCCGCCGCCATAGATATCCATCACAGCACGTGTATTTGGCACCCCAGAACAAGAGATCGCTATGCCAAACCCTACATTCACGCTGGCAGAAGGTACGTTACTTCAATGCCCAACACAATATGCTCCTGCTTATAATTTGAAAGGCCAGCCAATTGCGAACCCATCCGTAAGCACTACATTGCCTACTTTAGGCGGCGGAGGTATCACAACCTTGGGTGATACGCTCCTTATTGAGACGCTGTCGCACTTCAACCGTGAGCGTATTCCTGAAAGGTCAGTGGACAGTCCGCCTTTAAGGTAAAATCTAGAGCTAACACTGAGCAGAGTTGTCCATGCCAAAGCTGCTGGAGCGTGGGGAGAGTTCGAAGTCACCAATGATATCTCCTCCATCACGTCGGCCAAATTCCTAAATGGCGTGGGCAAGAAGACTCCGGTGCTTTTTCGTTTAAGTACTACTGGCGGTGAAAAGGGCAGTGCAGACACTGTCCGGGATGTGCGAGGTTTCTCTGTCAAATTTTTTACAGAGGACGGCAATCACGACATTGTAGGGAACCACGTTGTGAGTCTCCATTCCTTCATGTCTTCTTTTTCTTTTTCTAATCCAATCCAAGCCGGTGTTTTTCGTGCGCGATCCAATTCGATTCCCCTCCCTCAACAGAAGTCACAAAAGGCACCCCGCCACGAACCGACCGGATTGGACTATGGTGAGTGTGGTTTAATTTCTCTTCTTGTTGGTGAAGCTAATCGTTCAGTTCTGGGACTTCCATGTCAACCAGCCAGAGAGTGTCCACGCGTTGATGCACTTGTTCGGCTCCCGCGGTATCCCTGATTCGATCCGGAGAGTGACCGGTTTTGGGGTGCATACTTTCAAATTGGTGGCAGCGGACGGCAGGTCCCGGTACTGCAAATTCCACTTCCGACCGACTCAGAGCATCACCCATTTCTCTGAACAACAAGCCACCCGGATGGCTGGAGTGAATGCCGACTTCCATACCCAGGACCTGTGGGATGCCATCTCTCGCAATCAGTTCCCAGCCTGGAAGCTTTACATGCAGGTGATGGAGCCCGAGCAGGCTGAGACATATGGTCGTGCTCTTTTCGACATCACGAAGGTCTGGCCCCACAAAGACTTTCCCTTGATTGAGGTTGGCCAGATGATTCTGAACAAAAATGTAAGACCGCTTTTGACGGAAGGCCAAGGAGCGCATGCTGACGAGAACCTAGCCGGAGAATTATTTTGCCGAGATCGAGCAGGCGGCCTTTTCACCTTCCAACATGGTCCCTGGGATTGCCATGACACCTGATCCTAGTAAGTGCATACTCAAGTATCGCGATTGACAAAGCACTAACCCTTCCGCCCTTTAGTGTTGCAGGCACGCATGTTTGCCTACCCTGACGCTCAGCGATACCGCTTGGGGGTAAACTACACACAGCTCCCCCCAAACCGCGCCATTTGCCCTGTTTACGCGCCCTTTGAGCGTGATGGCATGGGTACCGTCACCCGAAACTATGGCGGTGACCCAAATTATGTGCGTAGTACTCTGAGCCCAGGCATGCCCAGCCAAGTGGTGTCTGATGTGCGACACACCGAGCGCATCGAACATAACGCTATTCTAGCCCAGAATGAGATTTTGGTTGATGACGAGGATTACGTCCAGCCACGGGAGCTATGGAACAGAGTCTTTGATGAGGCCGAGAAGAGACAGTGGGTGGCAAATATCTCCGAGACCTTGGAGGACGTGCCTGCAGAGCTGAAGGAAGCCGTCATGGGGATGTTCAGCAAGGTCGACCCCCGTATTAGGCAAATGATAGGTGCTAAGACTAAGAGTAGCTCGCATCTTTGATAATCTCAATGATTTATTCTGGTGTACGGTCGTGAAATGGGAGACTAGGAGCATGATCTGATTAAATTTGGTTATAGTCGCAGTCTTAACAAACCCGGCTTTTTGAACTATATTCGCTTTCTGACGTGCGTCAGTATGGCTTGACAACTAAGCGGGGATTATTGATGCCAAATGTTACCGCGTGTGAAAGCACGTGGCAGTAAGCCATGTCGTTTCCAACAATACTGGACCATGTTGGGGAATTGTTCATTATCCTTGGACATAACATCGCTAGAAATACTTGCGGGTCAACAGCAACTCTAGATACCAGTACGCATCTCAACGGCCGCGTGGTTCTGGGGTTGCATTGATAGGAGAAGCGGGACTTCCCCAAGCAAACCTATGGAATTGGGATAAGTCGCGGGCCGGACAGAAGCGGGGTGAGAACCGTTGAAATCCCACGGTGAATGGTAACAGAGGCAATGTTCATCTGAAAGTTGGTTACCTGATAATGAGGAGCGATGTCGCGCCACTTGAACAGGATCTGGAATTAAGCAGAATCTGGTATCTCATAGCCGACATGTAGCACTTTGGCCTAATGAATCGCATCTGTTGACTTGAATCTGTTCAAAAGGCAGCTAAGTCTCGTTTGCTTCTCCGTACTGACGGTCAATGAGCAGCGTAAGTGGCGTGCGGGAATTGAGTAGGGCATTGATTTTCAATGCGGTTAACCTCATGAAACATCTCGCAAATCCAGTCTATGCAGGAATATTGCCTAGTGAATAGCACAACTTCTTTTTGCCTCCAACACTTTCGAGAAGTCTGCTATGTGATTAAAGAAGATTTTAGAAATCAGCTAGATGGCTCTCTCAGAAAATAATTTTCAAGTCAACGGGACTCCCTTAGCTGTAGCCCACATTACAAGCACTACATGCCAATGCAGCCTCGGTCTTAACTGTACACCTTGTATTCAAATACGGAAATGTAGATCGGAACGTGGGAATCTCTCGGGAAAATTTCGGGCGGGAAAGTCGGAGTAAGAGGACGACTTGGCTATCGGCCAAGTCCACAGGACATGAATATCATTCATTGGTTCGATAGTATTACTCGATATAGGAAACATAGATACTAATGCTGATAGTGGTCAATCATTTACTTTACATTACTTCAAATCAAAAGGAATAAGTTCTCTTCTATATGCAGGGTCTTTATGCTAGATAGTTGATGTGACAACATACTGTGGCTGAAAATCTTTCATGGCGCAATCTTGCAATATTGACACATCTCTGCCTGTTTCCGTACTTCGAGTAGAGTGAAGGCGATCCCGACCATTAAATTACTCATATCGCGAGAATTCGCGGTACCATACTGGCAGAGTGTACGAGCGGGCTAGATATCTTACAACAAATGACCATATGTAAAAGAATTTCCGTACGCGGAAAAAAAGTAAATGTCATTGATTTGACCCGGACCCCGAGTCGAGGCAAAGGCGAAGTATCTTCTTCTCATTCGGACAGTGGTCTTGTCGATATTTAAAGCATACTCCTATACACTCAATCGAGCTTGTCCCTTGAGTGGGATACTAGATAAATGGAATAGCTTCTTCCACCGTTGGACTGAAGAAGTTCGCGACGCGTAAGTTGCTCTGCCACTATTGAAATTGGAAGCGACCATCGGAGTGAACATGGAAGCTGCTGAGTGTAGGTCATAAAAGGTTTGTCGACATAGTGGACAGCTTGCATCTCGCTTGCACATCCAGTTGTCAATACATGGCTGGTGGAAGAGGTGTTTGCACGGCAGCTGCCTAAAGATTGACTGGGAGCTCATTTCCTCAAAACACAGATTGCAGGTCTCTGAATTGTGAGATGCCAAAAATGATCAGCACCGGAAAATGCAGAAATAAACCCTTTTTCCAGTGGCCTTACCATCGTCTGAATTTCCAGGGCCCTTGTAACAGGGCATTGAAGCTAGCACCCGACTGTTCATCGGTCGCAGTGCTCCTTTCGTTATAGAAGGCTGATTTGAGTACATGGTAGACATCGTGCGGGGTCCTGTCAGCGGTTGGTGTAGGAAATGAGGTATTTACCGCTAAAGCAAGGATCGGACTCTCCAATTTGGCAAGAGATTTTGGTTCTAGTCCTTGCCCTATATCTTTATATCCCGCTTTACTACTGTGGCAAATTTATGGAACAGCCTTTGAAGCTTAGCTACGTATGTAATGATGCGCTTTCCGGCTTTTTTCAAAGCATAAAGTGTCACTGCGGCGGCTATTGGTCGGCATTTGTTCGGGGAAAATAGCATTACCAGAACGGGTTACTGGCACAAAAATTTCTCCTCATGCGGAGTGGATGGGGTGCGGAGATCTTCTTTTCAAATAGCATGAAAGGTACCACAACTATCGCCAAATCTTACCGGCACCGCAGATTCTTTTGGTAGTGCCAAAAATGCCATCTGCATAGAACTGTCGGCATTCTCGGCCGGTCTGGAACCCTTCATTGAATCATCAATAGAGAAAAATGCGGTATTGCAATGTGATTATTGATTCTTCGATATCAACTCGTACCTCAGGGCTCCAATTTTTCTTCGCGGGTCGACGATAAATTTGCGGTCACCCCATAGTTTATCTATTCGGCGAAATTTTCAGCTCAACAAGATTCTTTCTCTGATATGCTAGATGAGTAGTTTTGTGTGACAGATGAGATCAGATGAAATCCAAAGAGGAAACTCAATGGATTGGTTCAAACTAAAAACATTGAGTTAAAATGCATGATATTTAAGTCATAAAGCTTTATCACCTGTAGATTGTGGCTTTTAAAAGCAGTAGACTCGAGTGTTTTATTGGCTGCTACTCTTACCTGTCGGGGACCCGGTGTCCAATCCATAAATATGGACAACTTTCAATGTTCACCGGTACTGTTTATCAAAGGACAATTATTGAATTATGGATATTTATCGAACAATCACTACGTTTGATTAATTTCTAACTTATCATCTCAAGGTGATCCTCAAATAACTTCTTTGACCACGCGTAGAGCTCAAGTCAATTGAGAAACACCCTGTATGGCTTATGTTTGCTTATTCAACAGATTCGGGCCTCGCTACCGACAGACGTCAAATGAAAATCTCTTTTACTGAGCTTAGGTCCATCGAGGATGGAACACAGCTCGTAAAAATGTAGGCACTCAATTCAAACAATAGCATGTCCGGGTCTCCAGAGAAGCGATTTTTGTTACCAGTCGTCATTCTGTGCTCATCGATCTCGGTAAAAACCTTCTCGTCGCTGTCGCCCATTCTCTGGAGTGACAAAGGGTTGATGAAGCCTTCCACTACCTGGCCGACATCGCGAGGTCCGTGAGGCTCCCAAATTCTACCCACAAAAGGTTCCAAAGTAGACTTACAGCCTGAAATTGAGGTTTTCTGGCTGCTTTCGTTATAAAAGGGGGAGCTGGGTAAGAACGGTGATGGAATGACCGGGCCTTGTGAGAGGGCACTTAATCTGGAGAGCAGGTCGTCTATGAATGGCTGACCATTAAGCTTGGGTATTACCTGATCACCTGGCCAGCGATCGCCAGTGGTGGCTCGTCGGTAGAGATTCCGGAAACCATCAATAAGCCATTCCTGTTGTTGGACAAATCTGTTGACCATATGGGTGTTAGCTAGGTGGTCAAATGTAAGCTTCTGAGAAAAGTGCAAACGGACTCCCTGGGGCATGTGCTGTGATGTGTTTTATATTGATTCCGAAAGACACACATGGCCTTCTTCGTCCGGCACCGGGAACAAGGCTTTCCTCCATCACACTTGGCAAAAGTCAATTGAACTGGCAGTATGATGATTGCTTATTTATCGCGTTCTCACTGAATACATACCTTGGATTTATGCACGCGGCATCGGTCGCACGCCATATGTACCCTTCTGCAGACATTATGGTGAAGATGACCGGCGGCTTTTGGCGAGGATTGAGTTCCACATGCCTTCATGAGCGTCGATTCCATATGTATCAGGGAGGGTAATCGTATTGAAGATATCGACTTCTCGATGCTCGCAGCGCGACGTTATGAAAGCGGTAGGCAATCTAACCGTTTTGCTTGCAACCAATCAGGCCATACTTATCGTCCGGTAGATTGACATCTGGCAGGTTGGATTTATAATAGCGCAATGGAAAAAACGGAAATGGCGGCATATGGAGGTATTTTACGTCAATCCCGTGTTAGTGGCGAAAAAAACATCGAATTTTACCCGGCCGCCGAGTAATTACCGAACCTTGCGTCTTTACCATCCCACCTGGTATTGACGGGCTTATAACTTCCCAAGGATTCCTCAGATTCATTCGAAACCGAGTAAATCATCGCCTTCAGAGAGCAGGCTATCGGTAGAAGACTTTGTAAAAAAATCATCTACGGCAATATGACTCCAAATGTTCCACCCAGCCGCTCTTCCTTGGCACATTTCTTGCGATTTATCGCGACAACCGGTACGTAAATTTTATATTTTATTTCGCGTACTATGCTATGACATCTTCCATGTGTGTATCATTGTTATCTACGCCATTCTTTACCGGATTCCCATGCCTTTACAACAGAGCCTTACAAAGTCGAAGATCTATCAAACTAACTACTCTCTCTGGTGATATACAGCTGGTCGTGACAAGATTTTACGTACCTTGCAATACTTCTCCCGCTTTTGCTGCTGGTACCTTTGCCGTACAAAGAAGCCGCACTCTATCATCCATCCATTTGAAGTGATAAAGAGGGAATTCAAAATAACTCGCAAAATTCTACGAGTTGGAAGTTTCGTCGAAAAGTTCAATGCTGCTTCCAGTGCCCTGAAGAGGAAGAGTCCCATGGACCCTGTGCTCCGTTACCTTACTGTCGTCGGTCATCTCGGCTATGGTAGTTACCTTGCCCTCGACACCATCACCCTCATAGATGTTATTGGAGTGCGAAAGATGACCGTTACCAAGAGTCTCCAGAGGCTTGCCTACCATGCTTGGATGGCTGGGTTAACCTGCAATGCCGTGGCTAGTATCTACACACTGTGGAAATTGCAACAAAGGGAGAAGACTGTGAATCGTAAGGAGGGAGATGGAGCCATCGAGGCGAGGAAAATCAACAGGTTCGTTTCTCACGGATAGCAGATACCTTCAATTCACCACGCTGACTCTTTGAAGGGAACGCACTAACACACGTGTTCAACTAATCGCGACCCTATGCGATTTAATCATACCCATTTCCGAACTCAAATTCGCCAACATCGACGATGGACTTGTTGGCATGACCGGTTCCATTAGCAGCTTGATTGGTATATGGTTTCAATGGCGAAAAACTGCAGTCTCTGAGCCACGAAGTTGATGGGGCTGAAGCCCAAGGGTCAGGTAGAAGCTCCGGGTTATAGGGCTTCTAGGGGGCGCGTTTCTCCAATTTCACTCTTCCATTGCCCCCAAATCCATGAACGAGATTTCAAATTCTGTGATTTCGTCCGTAAAGACAGCCTTCTTGAGACGACATTTGTAATTTTATTTAGTGCAATTATCCCGTCTGGAGCAGACTATCTCTGTCTTGGGCCAAGCGATGAACAGCGGCGTGGTGGATGCTGGCGATGGAATGGCGCAAGTTCTGAACAGGGCTGATATTCGAACAGCATGGCTCTGACGAGATCTTCGATCGATATTTAACTAAGAACTTGAAGGCTTTGTGCAGCTCCAGTGCCTCGGGGCATGTCTAGCCAACAGCCAAAGACTGTGGCAGAAGCCATTTTTGGACAAATTGGAAGGCCGAATGCTCGAGATGACGTTGTAGGGTTTGGAGGATCAAATATTAAGCTCGAAAAGGGAAAGGCATCATAGGCAGTCCTAGCATGGGGAACAGAGTCTCTATGCATTCTATCGTAGGCAATTAGCGAAAGCACTCCAACCCTGCTTTGGACCTACCCGTGACATTCGTCGCCTGGCAATGTTCCAGGAAGCGTTCCAAAGACCTGAAACAAATTAATTAGAGAACGTATGGATTTCCAGAGTATCTGCAGGGATGATTTACCGATGGCTGATGAATCGTGAAGACCATAAACATTGGACAGCAACGGAGTCTCGATTGGGCTCGACGAAACTATGTTCCGACGACGGAGTCGGCGTCGACATATCTTCATCGATGGTACCTTTCGACTAGTTTCTGGGTGCCGACCCACGAGGCACTCCGGTCATCATGCACTGGTCGGTGTAATATTGATGTGGGCGGCATGAGGTATTGCAGTGGTTGCAACTCGCGACGGAATAGAGAACAGCTAGGCTAACGGGTTGGATGGAGGGGGAAAAGCATTTGTTCCCAGGGAGGCGAGGGGCCTGCAGAGAAAAATTCAATGGGCAGGCAAGCGATTTGCGAAAGCGAGTTGTCCACGGAATGCTTCTTCAGCCTAAACCTACATATTGGCTGCGTGAAAGTCGTGTCACCATGTTCGACAACGTTGAGGCCAATGATTCGCAAATCAACTGGCTACAGTACGAGGCAACATTGGCAGATTCCTGAAGCTACGGAAGACTAAGCTGCCAAGGCGACTGGACCATGGAACGCCACTTCGGTCTACACCCCATCCATGCCAGCTGCGTTGAAGGCCTTTCACCTAGGTCGACCAACGTTGAGACAAATGATTTGTCAAGCGGAGCCCGGCTTAGTCCAGTGGCGCGAGCTACGTCCTCGCCGGCTACCCCAAAACGCTTTACCATGCTTATTTCAACGTTGAAACGAATGCCTCATTGCCCAGCAAAGAAGCGCTCGCGCGGCACGAATGCCGGATGAGAAACTCTCATTCAGGCGAGATATGCGCAATTGGTGCCTCCGCAATACCCGACGCGAACTGCGGACGACTTCAATTGCTTGCTAATTGAGTTGAGGGCCGCTTCACCTTTGTGAACGTTGATGAAGCGGGCCACTCCACCCGCTCTCCAGCCCGAACGCTTGAAAATGCTTATTGAAACGTGGCATAAACCGACTCAATGCCCAGCAAACTCGCGGCCGCCCACTATGAATTTCGAGTGCAAATCGCTGGATCGGACACAATGTACGCAAGTGGTAGCTGCCGAATAACGTACTCGATATGGCATGAAAGACGCCCTTTTCCCGTCGAACAGGAGAGCAGGACTCTCCTCGTCATACTTCGGGGCCTTGGCCTCGGGGCGTCTTTCACAGGGACATCTGCGACACTAAGAGTCTCCGCAGGAGAGGGCTGCGTCAACAAACTCTCCCTCACAGCCCATGAGTCCTGTGATTGTAGAAACGCGCTCCCTCGCAGCAATGAGCCCTGCGTTGTAAAAATGTGATCCGCGGGGACATCTGCGATATCAAGAGCCTCCGCAGGGACATCCGCGACATCAAGAGCCTCCGCAGGAGACCGCTGCGACAGCAAGTTCTCCCTCACAGCCCTGAGCCCTGTGATTGTATAATCTTGAGCTTCCATGCAGCCTTGAGTCCTGCGTTATCAAATTTGCGCTCATTAGGCGACCCGTGGCGCCGCGGCCCTCGTCCTGATCCTCTGGCGATTGCAGGCACCTCTTCGTGGTGTCAGAGATTAGTATTCGGGTCCGTCTGGGACCTCGAAGAAGCCAAGACCTGCTCCAAACAACCGATAGAAATCAAGAATCCAATGAGACATGGTCTAGAATGACTTGAGTATTGTATGTAAATGCCACCGTACATGGCTCTGATTCGAAAAATGCACTTTGTAGCGCTCAAGCACGCCCTGGGCTTCAAGAATGGACATTCCCTTCCACGTAGTCACGTAGTGTGAATTAGAGCATCGAGTCAATCGCCGATATGAGGATAGCCAATCTGGGTGCCGGCTGAGTTCCAAGGTAATTCATTGGTGTGAATGCTTGTTTCTTCTGGCTGGTAGTGGCAGCAGAATTTGTCCGGATGTAGGGAGATGCGGAGTTTCGACGGCGAGTGGGTGGTGTTTCGGTGTGTTGATGGTGTGTGGTTGTTGATAGTGTTGACGTGTTGATGTGTTGATGGTGAGACTGGAGGTGAGTGACCGTTGGGAGGTAATGATGATGATGATGATGATGATGATGATGATGATGATGATGATGATGATGATGATGATGATGATGATGATGATGGGGCCGGCCCAGTGAATCTGTTGATATGCAGTGCGGGCGGCTCCCGGGCGGTGAAGTGGCGGCCAACGGTAAACCATCCCCGTCATAGTTGGGGATCTTTGTTCCCTCACGAATGCAAAAGTTGATAAACAATGTGAAATGACAATTTTTGAAAATTGGGTTCGATATGGTGGTACATACTCCGGTTGATCTTCTGTGTGGCATTCTCTCGGCTGAAACATCGTCGCGTGCTCTTTGGCGATATTCTGTATCTGATTTAATAAAGCTGAAATCTTATATATATCCCCCTAGATTCATGCTATTGTGTACATTATCGGCTGTTACATCGGCAACGAGAGTAGCCGCGATGGAAAGCCTGATTCTGCTAAATATATTTCAGATATCATTTTGTGCCGGCCTGATCGAATGAAAGGAACTTGTGGAGCTCAAAACGCTGATCTGGCTGGATGTATGCGCGGAAAAACGCGCTGGGATGATGATTTGGACAATAGTGGTCATAATTAGGCAAAATTTGTGCCGTCAGCACCTTTCCCAATGTGGTCTAATGGGATTGCTACATTGGCTTTCTGTTGTAGCATGTGTAAAGTAGTTGTATTATCTGAAGACTGTGTGGGTCACGACCCAGTATGATAGATACAGGTCTAACCCTAATGCATGAGTAGTGCGTATCAGGGTGACAGGACAATACCATAAATACAGGTGCTCCAACAATTTCCTGTCTGGACTTGGCAACAAGGATGGATATCACTTCAGTCTATCACAATGTCACAGTCGAGCCCAGCAGTGGCTCTATAACTCTTGTGTTGAAGCCATCTTTCATTCTACAAACTTTCTAGAAGCGTAGGAAAAGAAGATTGGTACAGTAAGATCAAGCGGGGGAACAAGGATGCTGTACGAGATGAGGCTGTACAGATCAGGAAGCAAGCCGCGGTATTGGAATAAACTATGAGTTCTCTATATAGACAATCAAGTTGATATTAAATCAACTTGGCTCCGTATTGTATAAATAGCCTCATATTTTCTCAAGAAGTAATAACACGATTCATACCTCTAAACAAAACTATATTCCACTGAGTCAAATTGCTCATCCGGGCAGTCTTTTCCGCTTGATAGACCAAAAGTGTTCATGCATTCGAGTCATTCATGGCACCGAGTGTCCCATTATTTTTGGAATATCGCACTAGTACCAATAGCATCCAACGACAGCATGTATATCGACGATCATAGGCTTCCAGCCTTAGACGCCTGTGGGCTTTCATGGCTCTGATTAGCTTATATCTCTTTACTGCGGCACCCAATCTCACATATCCACTTAGTTCGTGGGAATTCGATGTGGGTATTGCTGGCGGGCTATCCAATTATGGTAGGTGTAATGGTGGGCTCGGGCTCCCAGGAGCTCTTAGCAAAATTTGGACCAATCATTTCCACTGGGGCTTTGTCTTGTAGTTCAGAGGTATATTGTCTTATTGTTCAGAGGGAAACACTAGGCTATATATATATACAACAAGAAGAACAAGTTGATTTCCAATCAACTTGGTTCTTTGTATAGATACCTCGGGATTAATTCCGATGGTTCGGCTTGGTTCCTGATCTGCACCAGCCTCATATCACAACACTTTATGGTACATGTGGATCTTCCATGGCACTGATTGGCTGATCATTCCTCAGTAAATGGCGTTCTATTACTAGTATACAATGATTACACTGCTGACGGGCTATTCAACTAGGGAAGGTGTAGTTTTGGCTTTGGCTCCGAGGAACTCATAGCCAAACTTGAACCAGTCATTTCTACGGAGGCTTTGTGGCCCCTCTGGATGATTCATGGCACCGATTGGCTCATTGTTCCTCCGCTCGATTGGTGCTATCCAATTATAGCATTCTAATGGACGACCCACAGGCTCCTGGGAGCCAAGGCCAATTATGAGCCAATTATCTCAAAGGCGACTTGTGAGCATGTGGGCCATCGATGGCACTAATTGGCAATTAATCTCAGAGTAACCCGCATCCACCTCGTTCGCAGGAGATTGATGCGGGTATTACCATATGCAGAGATGAGACTGATCGCATTTGTTATACAGAATTGTAATTAACCTGTATTCTGACTTATAAACAAGAGACTCTGTTGTGAGACGGGGATGTATGGATCAGTCCCACGCCCCACTATAGCTTCTATCTACTTGATGTTGTGTAGGTGTGATGCATTTTCTCCGATAAGCGAGGTAGGTAACGAAGAACCCTGCGGTCTGTCTGCCTTTGGTGAGTTGCTGTTGTGGAGACTAACCGGCTCGTCACCGATGAGTTAAATGAAATTGCATGACCTCGTCACCTCGCCGTCGCAATAAAAGGGGGACGGACGGTGGTGAATGTTGATAATCGTCATCGATTATTGTCTGCGTTATCCTTACGACTGTTTAAACGATGAGAGCGGTTAGAAAATTGTTTTCACATTCTGGATCACCGGGCGCAAATGCAAGGTCTCTGAGAGCTGCTTTGAATCAATGATGAAATGTTGAGCCAATGATCATTGAAGAGTATTTTATATTTGAGCCCTCACAATTCATTGACATAGACCGAATGCCTGGCTGGATTGCTATAAATACCCGATCCCTCGCCGGCTGAACAGTCGTTCGCAAGCATTCCTTTGTCGCCCTGGGTGAAAGAACATCGAACGTAGCTCGTCTCTGCGGCTACTCTTTGGTATGGATTAACCTCCAAATCATGCAATGAATTGAGCTGACCTCATAATTGCAAAAGCTTAACCTTTCTCGATATCAAGTTTTCGAACAGTGAGTGTAGCTGCCCAGTCATTTGAAATCATGCTAACGCCAAAGATGCTTAATATTAGTCCTGCCTCCGCTATTCCGCTGAGCACCCATTGAACGAACCTTTCAAGATTCTGAATGGTCCAAGTTGTGAGCACAGTGGGTTCCAAGTTGCCTTCATGAACTGCTTACTGATGATTGATGATTGATGATAAATTGATGTCATCCTTTATACAGTCCCTTGCAGCCGACAGCAATATCTGAAAATGTAAGTTGCAAATTTTGCAGCGATTCTGAAGGCAGATATCATGTGCTAACGACCCTCCATATAGGATGGCAAGCTTCATATTGCAAGTCACTCAATGAATCGTAATTTACGCTTGGGCTTTGCCCCTGCCCATTCCCAACGCCGGGTACTGCATTTTGATATCCGTGGGATTACTATCCGTTCGTGGCTCTCTGTTCCTCAGTAAAGATCGCTGATGACTCTTTTACACTAGACCTGACAACCTGACAGAGCTATGTTCCCCCCTCCTCTATGAAACTCAACCAGCTGCAACAATCTGATGGGCGAAGCCACTGGATTTTACTACGCTTGCGCCTTGGCTGTCTCTGAAGACGTGGTTGGCACGGCCACTTCACCTGGCGTATTAGCGGGCCCATTTCAGAAAGGCTTGATACCCTCTGCTTCGCCATGCGATAGAATGTCAAGTATTTTCATTCCTCTTTTCAGCATTACCCTGTCCAAAAAAAGTTGACACTCAATGTACTAGTTTTTGGCAATATTTCGACGGCTATAAATATCCTGTTCACGTCGAATCCGAAGGCTTGTCGGTAGCCATGAACCAGCCTCACTGTTGACCGAGCGACCCATCGGAGCATCTGCAACAACGAAGAGAAGCCAAGAATCGACCACAGAAAAGAACAACTATCTCCCCGAGGAACATCAATCGGCAATTCAAACGGGCTATTGGCAACAGTCTAAAGGCCAGATATTTCAATCCCTCATTGCAGCTGAGCAAGCGATGACAGCCCATGGCTTGGATCTATAATGGATCCCTCACCATGAGACCAGTCATTTTCCGGTCAGGCCGACGTTTGTCGCAAACAAAACACCATGGATCTCTTGTCTGGTGGTACGTTGCCCTGACATAGTTGAAGATTTGCCCAGAATCGTGCATTGGCAGGTACGGCTACATCCATTCCCCCGTGAAACGAAGTGATCCCAGGCCCTCCACGTGTGACCAAGCTGAGCCTGCTGCCTCATCCCTGGTTTTTCTATACTGATTCCAGGCTGCATCACGGCAAGTCTACCCCACCCTCAGTCAACAGAAATCAGTTAACATAAAGAGGCAGTGAGAGACAGCCCTAATTCAGCCGTTCTGGCGAGTCCGATCGAGAAAGTGCATTATAGCTGGCTATGGATCTCATCGAAGCCACGAACAAGGTAAGTTCCGAGCGACCGTATTGTACCAGCTGCTGATAATTGGTGCCAGATTAGGTATATCCAGCGGCAATTGCCTTGCCTGTGATCTCATGCAGACGGTCATTTAAAGCTGCCATAATGGCCTGCTTCATGAACGAAGCTGGCAAGTACGCTCTCGTCATCGGCGAAGAATTTGGGCAGCCAACCGACCATATGGCCAAATCGCTGATATGAAGATGGCTGTTTTCTCCCAATGTGGCCGCGGGCCGATCGAATGCTCCCTCCTCGATGTCATCACCGAACTCCACGAACTCATCAGTAGAAGGAGCCCCGTAAAGTACGACCGGTCGGTTGCCGCGACGATTGCAACTGCTCAATTATTGATCGAATATTTCCATGTCAGTTTTTGATAACTCGTGGATAAGACGTACTTATTAACTTCAAACGTAGCCATCATATTTCTATCAGTGTGGGAATGTCACGTATGCCCGACGCGAGACGCTGCGACGCGTCGTGCACGGCCTCGTCGCCTGTAGCACGCGCCCGAATACCGCCGGATGCTGCCTGGGGTCGGCATGATCAAGTGACTACAGGAAAGTCAGTTTATTAAAATCACGAAGTGGCCAAGAGGTAAAAATCAACCGTAGAAATCACGAAATCACCCGGAGAATCAGGCAGGTTTTGATCTGTCTTTCTGATGAAGGGTCATCTGAATGTATCCCGCAGGAATTGAACCCGCGCCGTTCTAGAAAGTCACTGCAGCAATTCCATTAGACCACATGAACGGAGGTGCTGGCGGCGGGAATTCTACTTAATCATAGACACCATTTCCCAAATAATCAGTCGTTTCTGGACGCACCTAGCTAGACCAGCATTTTGAGCCCCACAAGTATCTTTCGTCCGATCAGACCGACACGAAGATTTGTTTAGAAGAATTAGGCTTTCTATCGCTGTTATTCTGGTGGTTCGTTGCCGTTTCGATTGCCGGTAATGTATATACTAGGATTGGTCTGGGTATATATATGTCGGAACGTTGTCGTTACAGTACGGACTAGTACGGGCATAGCCAATTGAGTACTTGAGAGTGTTGATTTTGAATACTATGGAAAGTACAAAATATATGCGATGTGGGCTTAGTAAGATCGTTAAAAGATGCAAACATGGTTGAAAACAATGGCATATGGGGGTGCTGGATAATTCTCGGGCGCACTAGTAAAACTGTGACCCTCTTTTATCGACACACCCCCCCCAGCAGCCGCCGTATGCCCGAGAACGTGGTGTTGAGTGCGATCTTCCTCTCTCATTTCTACCTCATTTCACAAGGTGCTGTATGTCCGTGAGTCCGAGAGCTCGCATGAATTTTCCGTGATTCTGGGTTGGGAGCAGTTTTGTGAGTCCGTCTGCGGCCATATCCTTTGTGGGAACCCAGCGGATAGTGATCCCTCCGGTTTGTACGGCCTGCCGAAGCCAGTGGTGGTGAATATCGACGTGGCGAAGCTTAGTGCCTAGCTGCGGCGACTCCTTGGTGAGAAGGGCCACAGTTTGGGCGTTGTCGCACTGTATTTCCATCGCTTCCGAGTACTGGTATTCAAGGTTGACAGCGGCGAGCAGACGTTTCCACCAGAGTGCTGATTTCGCTGCCTCGGATAGGGCTAGTAGCTCTGCCTCTGTGGTAGAAGTCGTTACGGTCCGTTGCTTCCCTGCTTTCCAGTCGACCGCCCCTCCAAATAGCTTGCAGAGGTAGCCTTCCGAGCTCTTACGATCCGTGTAATCACCGAATGATGCATCGCTAGCGAATTGAAGGGCAGGCTCGAGGTCATGCGTTGGATGGAATTCGAGGGTAAAGTAACGAGTGGAATCGAGGTAACGGATGAGCCGATCGGCTGCTTCAAGTTGTTGCGGTCCGGGATTAGTGAGGAATTCGGCCAGGTGGCTAGCGGACTTTGCAGCGTCCGGACGGGTAATAATGGTCCCGTAAAGGACGGATCCGACCTTTTGCTGAAATTCGTGGATCTGCGCAGCTGTAGCTTGGCCTGTGAACGCCGTGAGGCGTTCGACAGGTAATGGTGAATGGTATTTCCGACCGCTAGAGAGATGGTAGCGAGCAGCTACTGATGAGAAGTAGGAGTCTTGACAAAGCCAAAGTTTATACTGCTGCCGGTCACGCAGGATTCGAATCCCAAGGAACCAGGTGGCTTCTCCCATATCACGAAGCTCCCAGTGCTTCTGAAGCTGCGTACGAAGCTGGATGGCCTCGCTAGACTTCGAACGGTGGTAGGCGATGATGATGTCGTCTACATAGAAGAAGACGATGATGCCGCTGCGAGTGAAAAGGCATAGGTCTTCTGGAACAGCCTGGAAGCTAAGCTTTTCGAGTACTCGGGTGGCTTCTTGTTGCCAGAGCCTCGGGGACTTTCGCAGACCATAAAGGGCTTTGTTCAGCTTCCAGCAGCTCTCTTTATCTGTGAATCCTTCAGGCATCTGAGTATAGACCTCTTCATTCAGAGTACTATTCAGAAATGCGTTCACAGCGTCTAGCTGCATGGTTTCCAGGTCGAAAGCCGCAATTAGCGCGAAGATAGATCTCGCTGTACGAGCTGCGAGAGTTGCGGCTCGTTTCTCTTCTGAATCGATGGCTTGGAGATCACCACGTACACAAATGCGAGCTTTAAGCTTCTGGAGAAAGCCATTGCTGTCGAATTTGTAGGTGAAGACCCAAGTGAGAGGCAGCACTTGAACGCTGCAGTCTTGGGGCCGTCTTCCGGTGGTGTATGTGCCTCGCATCCGTAAAGATTCAATCTCGAGTCCTGCAGCAGCCAACCAGCCTTCACTGAATGTGTGGCTAACGGCTTGTTTCCAGTTCTGGGGTTCAGGTGGCAGATCGTCGCGATGCTTCCGGTGCTGATCTGGCGTTGGTGCAGAGATTGCAGTGGCAAAGGCAGCTAAGACCCCTCCCTGATCTTCCTCGTTATCGTGCGTGAAATAGCTGGCGAGGTATGGGTCTGAAGGTGGCTTTCGCTTCCGTTTGCCCTCCACGACATTCTCTTCTGATATCCCTTCTTGGCGCCGGTGTGGTAGCTGAAAATTGATCGAAGGTACGGGCGTGCCTGCTGGGAAGCTGCCTGGGATAGCTGATGGCTCCGGAGTGCGCTGGATAGGCAAGGAGGCCGTTGACGGGGCCGTACGCTGATTCGAAGGAGAGGGATGGGAAGAAGAAGATGAGGATTCGTGGACTGATAGAGGTCTGATTGGGATAGCCGACTGCGGATATGTTGGTGGATCTGAGAATGCTCGAGCCGGCGCTGGCGGTGTCGAGGCTTGAATGGGCTGCTCTGGCGTTGCTGGGAGCAAATGTATGTGTTCAGATGGTATCCGAGATGGTGTTGACGATGGTGTGAGCTGCCTCGCTGGTAGCAAGGGCAGTGACACCGGGATTGGTGGCTCTGAATGAGCTGGTGAATGCAATGGAGATAGATGTGAAAGTGAAAACTCCGATTCAGCTGGATATAGCTCCTTCTCGACGTTCTCCTGCGGGGCTGGCCGCTGGATCTCTGGGATAGGATAGGATATAGTTTGAGTTTGAGGTGTCGCGAGGTCTTGCGACTGGGCTGAGAGTCGTTGAAGAGCCTGTTCGAGCTGTAGATCAAGCTCGTCTTCTTGTATGACTTCTGTAGCTTCCGGAACGGGCTCGAGAACTGGCTTTTGGGTGTGTTCGTGATGTTTGAAGCTAAGATTCTCATCGAATTTAGCATCCCGTACAAGCTTCACCGTATCTAGCCTAGGAAACCACACACGCCAGACGTTCGTCGTTTTATAGCCAGTCAGATAGCCAATTTCAGCCCGCGGATGCATCTTATCGGACTGAGGAATGCCCTGAATGCGTACGTACGTACGGCAACCGTAGAGACGGAGATTTGAGAGATTGATAGGGATCTGGATGCCTGTTCCTAGCCGGTGAAACTCCTGCTGTGGAATGATCCAGCGTCCGTCCGGTAGCTTCGTGGGCGATCTGTTTAATATATACACAGCTGTGTGTACAGCTTCAGGCCAGAGAGATCGCGGAAGATGGGAGTCTTGAAGCAGTGAACGTGAGGCTAAGATGATCACCCCCCCCAGATCGCTCTGCGTAGCTATTCATCTCGGGCGTGCCTACCAGACTGTGTATGATAACAAATCCACAGTCTTCGAGGTACTGCTGCACGGTACGGCCTGCTGAACGTTCGTTGTCATAGTGAAAAGCTCGAATTGGAAGGTTGAACCAATTACGAAGGATGGCGATGAACCTCCGTACTGCATCCTGGCAACCATTCTTCTGCGGGTGCGTCTCCACATGGTGATAGCGGATAGCATCAAGATAGAAGTGCGTGATCCATCGATCACCATTGAACCCTTCCTTAACCTGAATGAGGTCGAAATGAACTCGTCCGAGAGCCCCATATACCGGTGTTTGGGCTCGTCGGGAGACTTGGCGGGTGGCTTTCGTCAGTTGGCACGTCTCGCAGTGCTCAGGGTCTTCCTCCGTGCGCGTCTCTGCTGTGAGTTTGATACCGTCTGCCATCTCAGCGAGCTTTTCGACCCTCTGCTCGTACATATGGGCTAGGCGCTGATGCCAGCGTTTTGGAGTTGCTTCGGATGTGAGAGGCAAGGTTGAACGGCGTGGATGGGTGCTAAATGCAGCTGGCGATGAGAATTGAGCCTGGTCTAGCATGAACAGCCCATCCCATTCATTTACTCTCGCGACCACCCTTCCGGATTCCGTGCTAATAGCTTCTTTCCTCAGGTCCCAAATAACGCCCTTTTTCTTCATCAACCCCACGGATAACAAGCTGGTGTGAAATCCTGGCGAATAACGGACATTTTCCACTGTCAGAGGGACTTTTCGGTCTGTTTCTGGATTTCTGCCCCAGATCTTTACTGTTCCAACTCCAAATACACCTGTTTTGGTGTCACCAACTTGCACACTACCGCTGGTTTCCGTAAACGAAATGAAAGCTTCACGGTTGTTGGTAATATGACGGTTGGCTGCAGAGTCGACCAACCAAGCGCTTTTAAGTGGGTTTTCGGCATTATGACTGAAGAAAGCGTACGGAACTGGCCGAGAGATATTTTGGTTGAGCTGATCCTCACTAGAGCGGTCTGGCTTCTTAGTGGCACCATACGTGAAGAAACCCAGACCGGTATCTTCGTCAGAGTCCACGTTTGCAAAGTTGACACTCTTCTTCGGGTTCACTTCTTTATAGAGCTTTTCCGCCTTTGCTTTGGCGAATGGGCTGAGCTTTTTGATATTTTCCGGAAGTTTCCTTTCGATGGCAGGATCTGGTTTCCACCCGGACGGGCGTGCGGAAACAATAAGGTATGGACATGACTGGAAGTAGTGCTTCTGTCCACAGACACAGTCTGGGAGCTGTTTAGCTGATTTCTGCCGAGTTGACTGCGTTGACGTTGATCCAGCTTCTTTCTGACCATCTAAGGTGGCGAATCCCACTGCGGACTCTTTCCCACTCCTTTTCTTCTGTGAGGTTGCGCGGAGCTGGCGGAAATCGTTTATAACGGCAATAAATGAGACATCCTTACCCTCCACATTCTCCTTGAAGACCTTCTGGTAGGTATAAAAATAGAAATTCTCATCTAACGATCGAGCGGCACAGAGGAAGTCATATACTGCCACACGAGGATTGGTGACATCAGGGACTTGAGCGCTAACGGCTTCTGTATAAAGGCTTTCCCATTCCGTGAGCCATATATCCACCTGCGAGTCCTTTGGAGATGACCTTGCCTTATTCAACCATCTCACCCGCAATTCCAGCATGCGTTCGATTTCGGAAGGAGAGAACCGGTCCTTAAGGGCTTTTAGAAGTGTTCGAGGACTCTCGATATCGGCGATGAGGTGTTGGTGGCTGGTAGCAACAGTCCGTCGGATTTGCTGGCCAATTCGGTCCAAATTTCGCTGCGTCCACCTGAATTGAAGCGTCTGGCGATCTTGATGGGCAAGCAGGCGCTGAAAGACCTTATAATTATCGTCTGTAAGGTCTATGATCTCTTGAGCTCCCTCCTGGGCGTCGCCAGGTTGTGTTTCTTGGGGTTCCTCAGGGATCTTCTCTGGATTAGAAGCATCTGGATCCAAATACTTCCACACACCAAGGCTCTTAGAGGTGACCTTGATAGTGCTATACCAGGTTCTCCACTGGTCGGAAGAGCCTAGAATAATGCCTCCGGAGGCGCTGGAGCTGGATCCAGCGTCCAGCGTCTCGAGGTCTTGATAGGGAAGTGACATCTCGCGTCCGGTTTGAAGGGACTGTGTTGTGACGAGGACGTTCGGCTATGTATAGCGTCGGGGTGATAGATATCGATCGATGAGTGTTTACCACGGGCTAACCGGGCTCATAACTGTCGGAACGTTGTCGTTACAGTACGGACTAGTACGGGCATAGCCAATTGAGTACTTGAGAGTGTTGATTTTGAATACTATGGAAAGTACAAAATATATGCGATGTGGGCTTAGTAAGATCGTTAAAAGATGCAAACATGGTTGAAAACAATGGCATATGGGGGTGCTGGATAATTCTCGGGCGCACTAGTAAAACTGTGACCCTCTTTTATCGACAATATATCTTGCATGTACTGTATTAACTCAGCATATAGCGACACTATGTCAAATATTGTACAGTACGGAATATCGCCAAAGAGTACGCGATGAAGCTCGAGCCGAGAGAATTTCATATAGCAGAGCGACCGGAGTATGTACTACCATATCGAATCTAATATTTAGAAATCATTATTTCGCACTGTTTATCAACTTTTGCATTCGTGAAGGAACAAAGATCCCCACTCTGACGGCGATGAGTGTACCGTTGGCCACCACTTCACCGCCCGGGAGTCACCCGCACTGCACATCAACATGGATTCACGATTCACTGGTTCGGTCCCCATCACCATCATCACCAATTCTCAACCTTCACTCACCTCCAATTCTCACCATCAACACGCCAACGCCATCAACACGCCAACGCCATCACACACCGACACACTACCCACTCACCGTCGAAACTCCGTATCTCCCTACATCCAGACAAATCCTGCTTCCACCGCTAGCCAGAAGAGAAAAACATTGACACCAATGGAGACTACTTGAATTTCAGCCGCCACCCAGACTGGCCACCCCGCTATCATACGCCGTGATTCCAACCGGCCGCGTTGACTCAATGCTCTACTTCACGCTACGTGTAAGAAAATGCGTATTATCGAAAATCAGAGCATGATAGAAGGCTACAAAACACACTGCGCTAATAATGGCCACGCATGATGGAGTCTACATTGAATCTTGAAGTGCGCATACACAAAGCTTCCTTGGGGGGATTCTTGATTTCTATTGGGTCTTCGAAGCAGGTCTTGGCTTCTTCGAGTAACTCCCTCGAATACTAGTCTCTGACACCACGAAGAGGTGCCTGCAATCGTCAGAGGATCAGGACGAGGACCGCGGCGCCACGGGTCGCCTAACAAGCGCACATTTGATAACGCAGGGCTCAAGGCTGCATGGAAGCTCAAGATTATACAATCACAGGGCTCAGGGCTGTGAGGGAGAACTTGGTGTCGCAGCGGTCTCCTGCGGAGGTTCTTGGTAACGCAGGCGTCCCTGCGGAGCACATTTTTACAACGCAGGGCTCATTGCTGCGAGGGAGCACATTTTTACAGTCACAGGGCTCATGGGCTGTGAGGGAGAACTTTTTGACGCAGCACTCTCCTGCGGAGAACTTGTTGACGCAGCGGTCTCCTGCGGAGGCTCTTGATCTCGCAGATGTCCCTGCGGAGACTCTTGATGTCGCAGATGTCCCTGCGGAGGCTCTTGATGTCGCAGATGTCCCTGCGGAGACTCTTGATGTCGCAGATGTCCCTGCGGAGGCTCTTGATGTCGCAGATGTCCCTGCGGAGGCTCTTGATGTCGCAGATGTCCCTGCGGAGACTCTTGATGTCGCAGATGTCCCTGCGGAGGCTCTTGATGTCGCAGATGTCCCTGCGGAGCACATTGTTACAACGCAGGGCTCATTGCTGCGAGGGAGAACTTGTTGACGCAACACTCTCCTGCGGGTCTCAATTGGTAACGCAGCGTCCCCCTGCGAGGCAAACTTGATTACGCGGGGCCTTTCGCGCGAAGACTTTTTGGTAACGCAGATCTTACCTGCAAAAGACACCCAAGGCTGCGAGGCCCGGAGTGTGAGGAGGAAAGTCCTGCTTTTCTTTTCGACAGGAAAAGAGCGTCTTTTATGCTGTTCTGAGTAGGGGTTTCGGCAGCGACCACTTGCGTACATTTTGCCGAGTCCAGAGATTTTGACTTCAAATTTGCAGCGGGCGACCCTTATTTCGTGGGTGTTGAGGCGGTTTATCAACGTTGATTCAACGTTGAAATAAGAAATTTCAAGAGTTCGGGTTGGAGAGCGGGTGGAGTGGCTGGATCCACCTGGAGCCGTGGTTGGCATGATGCGATGCGTGACAAATCATTTGCCTCGTCAACGTTGTTGACAATGATGAAACGGCCTTTAGCGCAGTTTTGTATGAGATGTAGACCGAAGTGGCATGCCATGGGCTACTCGCCGTAGCAGCTTAATTTCTTGTGGCTCCAGAAATCTGCCAATATTCGCTCGCACCATAGCCAATCAATTCGCAAATCATTGGTCTCAACATTGATCAACGATGTGACACGGGTTTCACGCTGCTAATATGTAGAGTCGTTCCATAGAAGACTCGCCTTGGCAACTCGCTTGCCCATGCGCAGAAATTTTCGCCTGCAAAATTTTTGTTCTCGCCCCGTGAGAGAAAAATGATTTCCCTCAGCCTAGCCGACACATTTTCCGCCCCGATTCGCAATCACTGCAACGCGTCATGCCGCCCAAATCTTTGTTTCATTTGCCAGCACAGGATGACCAGGGTACTTCGTGTACCCACACCCACAAGCCGGTCGAGGTACCATCGATGAAGAGATGTCGACGCCGAGTCCGTCGTCGGAACATGATTTCGTCGCGCGCCAATAGAGACTCCGCCGCTGTCCAGCATTGCTCTCCACAGTCAATCAGCTACCGGTAAATCACCTCGCGATCCTCTCGAAACCGAACAATTTCAATTGACTGTCGAAGGTCCTTGAAATTCTTCTTGAAACAGAGTCGGGGACTGAATGCTAAGGGTAAGCTGAAACAAGAGACTAGAGTGCCTTCGCTGATTACAATCGATAGAGCTTATAGAGATTTTGTTTCCCATGCTAGGACTCTGTCCCTTTTCGAGCACAACATATGATCCTCCAAACGCTGCAACAGCACCTCGAGCATTCCGCCTTCCAATTTGTTCAAAATTGGCTTCTACCACAGTCTTTGGCTGTTGGTTGGACATGCCCTGAGGCACTGGAGCTGCACATGTTCTTCAAATTCTTAGCTAGAAATCGATCGAAGATCTCGTCCGAGCAGCATAGTGAAAATATCACCACTGTTCAGAACTTGCGCCATTTGATCGCCGGCATTCGCCACGCCGCTTTTCATCGCTTGGCTCAAGACAGAGATAGTCTGCTTGAGAAGAATTGTGCTGCCATCGAATTCTGCCTTCGCATCGGCGACAGCCATAGCGCAGAGAGTCTCTGTCGTCTCTTTGAATTCCTACAGAAAACCCTCCCGAAGTCAACCAGGATGCAAGTGCAGCCACAGCAGGCTGTTCCCTCTCATCCTCGCTTACCCAAGCTCTCTCTTCGCACACAACTACAAGAACGATCGATGATACCCACTGACGTGATCAAGCGACTCATTGGATGTATCGAGGAGGACTTGATTTCAGAGGTGATGCATTTCTTGCAGATTGAGTTTCCGTAAAGCGTGGTGCGTGGCTCGGTCCGATTTATGTTCGGGGACCTTAACGAATTGCGGCATGCTCCTGAACATGGTCAGCCCAAGCAAAAGAAACCTCTATGTACTGTAAACATTCAACTTCCCTTTCAATTTTACTTTATTGACCTCGTTACCCGTAGTCTCTGAAATGTGTGTCGAAATGTGCGTCGAAAAAAGGGTTACTCCGCATTTCAGGAATATATCCCGCATTTGGACGTACGCTTGAACAAAAGATTAGATCTACGTCACATTATGCAAAGACAATGCTTTCGAAGTGCGAGAGGAGGTGCCAGCAGCAGCTGAGCGACTGCATACTATAAGTAGCCCCGAGGAAGTGCGATCTGTTTTCACAATGAGGCCCCATTGATGTCGCGAGATTAGGGCAGCGAATACTCTCAGAACAGCATATTGACACTCATAATTTCTGGAGCGTGGTGTGTATAGGATATCTCAACAGTGCCATTGATGTTTCAACGTTGATTTCAGTAGTGCTTCATCAGCAAACCGATCTAATCGTGCTGCCAACGTTGGAATTATGGCTTCGGCATAGCCATGTCAAATAGACTGGCCTGTGATTTCCTATGTTTTTCAGAGCCGGTTATATCCGTGACCAGAGATTCATGGGCTATAAATTTCCTACTCATCATCGACTTCTGAGAAAATAACTTTTTTCCTCCGCCTCATACCCACCACATCTTCTCTGGTCCCACCAGGTAGGCAACGAATCTCAATCTAAAGCACCAACACCTGCTGATCTCTATGACTTTCCAGAAGAATACCACGGCCATCACGAGCCTACAGCCAACCACCACGATTAAGACTCCACCAGTCGCAAGATTGAATCTATGTTCTCCGAAAGAAATCCAAGCCTAAATCACCGCCCAGGAGGCAATTTCCTGAAGCTAAGAGAAAGTCTCCTGGAGCAGTTCCAACCGCTGCAAGAAAGACTTTGCCTCACTCTAGAAGAATCCCAGGACATATTGGATCAATTTGAAAAAAATGCGAGCCTCGCGGTCGTTTACAATGCCCCGATGATCAGTGTCAATCTTATGAAATGGATAGACGCCATCTTTGGTTCTCCAAGCCCGAAAATCATCCAGCTCGAAAATGGCACGATGCAGAAGACCATCACTTGGCTGGATGTTCTGAATGCAGACAGATCCAAGATCGAATTCAAGGAAGCCGAAATCTATAATTATTATCTGTATGACTTCAACGCAACTGCAGAGCTGTCAGACTTCCAGCATAATATGATGAGTTCCGGCCTACCACAGAAATTGATTCAACCTTGGTACTACAAGAGGGATGTCCAAACAGAGTTATATACACTGTCGTTCACTGCCGAGATGGTTGCAATTTCGAACCAACTTGCATCAAAAGGTGAGTTATGTTACGCCTTATCCGGTAGAAAAATGATTGTGCCTTAACTGACCGGCGAATTCCTGAGCCGCAGTGATTGAAGTCAACAATAAGATCATCGGAAAGGCTAACCAGAGAACTCGAGCGCTTCAAGATATATTGAACAAATGGAAAGAATCAACAGATTCGAATACATATCCATCAAGCCTAGTTTTGGAGCAGGCCCAGCATGATCAAGGTTTAGGGTACGCGGCAGTTCCCAATAAAGAGACTCTCGTGGAAAAAGCATGGTCATCCGTGAAGGAGCTCAAAAGAGCACATCGCATGTGGCGCAGGAGAAAGTTTCGAAGTAGTCTTCCTGGCAAGCTTACTAGACGGAGTTTTCACGGCAGCAAAACAATGCCAGCTTCCAGGATGATGGCGAATAAACTGCTCGGAAGAGCCCCCATGAGAATGGGCCAGAGGAAAAGGCTACATAGCCGAAATGGTCGGCGAGTCACCCTTCCAGATGCACCGTTGTGGATGCCCGTGAAAGGTTCTGAAAAACGACAGAGTCTTAGTTGCCAACCAGGGCCCCTGATGGGGCATCCCTATCCACAAACAGAGAATTTCAACCATACCTGTCAGCATACAAATCCTAGCGAGGACAGTGGAAACCGCAGAAACCCCCCTTGAGGAGGCGAGCAGTGGATTTGTCAAGACCTGTTTTGATCGGCAAAACAGCCTCCCAGAACTAAGGCCGAATATCGTGGGTCCATCCAACGACAGGGAGACGCTGGCTGAACATGAGTCAATGACCGGGAGGCCTACGCCTCTGAATCCGGGGGCTGAAGCCATGGAAGGCCAGAGCAATACTGGCATAGGACGCTACAGTACAAGAGGAAATACCGTTCTACGGGACAGAAATGATGAACGCGTGTCAGTGCTGACAGACCCAGTCAACAACACAGGTCTCACTTTTCATGTTAACACTGTGACCGGAGATCGTCAACCACAGACAATATCTCGAAATTTTCCAAAGGAATTTCCAAGACCTTACCCCTCAGAGACTGCGAAACACAGCGAAGAAGCCGTTTGCCACGGCCCAGGCGGGTCCAATCTGCCGGATGGAGTCCTATCTTCTGCGACACATCAATTGAATGCTTCGGGCACTTCTACGCAGAGCAAAATAAAAGGCGTGCCCACCCACAAATCACATATAGAGGTCCAAATTATAAACAAACCTCAACCAAGTAAGTGACGCAATCAATACCATACCAGGGGCTAGAGCTGATAGAAAAAAAGCCAGATCCCGCAATCGTCGATGGGCAACCCAGGACATGGAGCGCTTACCATTCTGGTTTATGCAAAGGAGACATTTGAATAAGGAAGAGATCCAAGCTGAGTTTCTGGCAGACTTTCAACATGAGAGGAGCTTTGGAGCAATTCATACTGCTTTCAAACGACAAATGAGGATGTACCACGAGACAAACCACGCGAACAGGATGCCACATTTTGCTCGAGATATTGATCAACCAAGTCGCTACTTTGTCGCAGGCGATAACTCCATGCATACAGCGTCACAACTCGGAGATGGACAACTTCAGGATTATCGGAGTTTGCCCCCCAGAAGGTATGTATTGCACATAAGACCCATTGTTCCAGCCTCACAATAGCTAACTTTGATTATCTTTCCTTTTCACTAGCCCCCACACCAGAAATTCTCACAGCCATCCCTGGGTATTCGGATGGCATAGAGGGCTTCCCAGAGAGGGCATACCTGAGTGAAAGCCCCTCCACGATTGCATACCGAGCGACCACTACAGAAAATACTCCCTTCTCTCCTTCCTTTTACGACCAAGGAAAATGAGCTGCTGTCTCCCGGCTAGAGTACATATATGTTTTGTTGCCATTTGGAATTTGCCATCCAAATTCCGAGTGTGTGTTCTTGTGAATGTTTTTCTTATGCCTTGTGTGCTGTTATACTCATTTGCTGAAAATTCTAGGCCCGTCCGATCGTTAACCCCAGAACTGTTGTCCTTCCACAGGATAGTGACACCCCAAGCACCGTTTTCCCCTTCGTCTTCTTTTTAGTAGTCTGGTTGTTTCAAGGCCGTCAAACCCAGCACGCGAAATGCAGGTTTTTGAGCCTTGAATTGCTCTTTTTACATGATACCTATGAATTCGGGGACACCATCTGTCAAAATATAATGAGTTTTTGATGGGCTAGTAAGCGCATAGCTCGACGAGGACAAGATCCCCTTCGAAATAACTGATCACTCTACGTGCAGCCTTCCTGACTGCGGTCTTTCCAAGGTCTCAATTTACTCCAAAAGATTACCATTTGATGACCTCCGCTTTCTCTCTCGATCCCGATCTCATGATAGAAATGGAAACATCCACTTACATCGCTCTAGGGGCCGAAATGCTTACAACTTGGGCTTCACACGTCTGACTAGGTCCGACATCGCTGACTTTTATACTGCCGTGTCCTCCGCATCAAAGACCATTCATGTCACGTCGTTTGAGGGCTTACAACGTGCGGCAGCGCCCGTCCCCAATGGAGGCCGTCGCCGTGTAAACGTGTCGAAGCACACTGCGTCCCCATTGGCCTATCTACCCCTACGGCTGGGGCGCTAGTTCCAAAAGAGGGAGGGCCCTCTAACGCAGGCATAGTTGAAAGTCTTTGCATTATCCATAGATAATATTCTTATGCTCATTTCGAATTATCCTTCTGTTCTAAAAGGGCAAGAAGTTTCATTTGCAGTTCCTTCTGTTCCGCTTCTCGCTTCTCTTCCCGGAGCTTTTGCTGCTCTAGTTGAGCGAGAAGTTTCTCTTCCCGTGCCTTCTGTTCTGCTTCTCGTTTCTCCTCTCGGTCCTTCTGCTCAGCCAATTGTTCTTGTAATGTTTGAACCATCATGCGTAGCTCCGGTTGCAAACCACGATTCTGCGAGGATGCAGCTCTGCGATACCCCAGACGTTCCTGCGATCCACCCACGGAGAGCTGAGAGTCAGGCCCGTCGACAACGACACTTAAAGAACCCTCGTCTGGGTCCGGAACTCCTTCAAGTATCCGCAATAGTCGGTGAGTATGGATTGGCAGAAATTCGCGGTCCACGTTCTCCACGAACCGATAACATGTCCACCGATCCTCTTTGGTCCAGATGTTGGGTTGCGCGACCGGCCAGCGGTAAAATGACACTTTGCCACCATCAATCTCAGGATAGTAGCCGTATATACGAACGCCCTCGAGCTCATGAGAGACCGAAAACCCCAAAATCCGTCGATGCACCTCTTCCGTGCAGCCCGCCGCTTGGCACAGAGAGACCACAGCCCGCAGGGCAACGCACATACTGTGCATATTCTGCCGGTCGGCAAGCTCCAACGCTTGGTTCCCACATTTGATTTCTGCTGTCAAGTAAGGGAAATACATATCCTCTCGCGCCGTATACGGTGATTTCTCGTCCGGCTTGATCCCCAGTTTGCGCCGCTGGCTCTCGGAAAAGGTCGACCACTTCAATCCGCGCGCGTGGTCGGGCTGCGGTTTCGGACCGTATATTGGCTCGGTCTTCAGCCACGGATCATTGTATCCATCAATCACGTCTTTCAAAGATTCATTCCCCTGGATGTACTGATTTTCCGCGGATGGCATAATGAGGGGGTGTAGGTCCACCAGGAGACGCGCTTCAGATCGGTTCCGCAATGCATTATGGAAGTCTGTGATGTACAAGTCGTCGAAAAGTGTACCGGTAGGAGGCTTGACCGGCTGACCGAGAAGACGCTCACAAAGCGCAATATCGTCGGGTACCGGGCCGGCGGGGGACGGTCGCATGAAGCAGCCCTTGGTTTCCAAAATAGTGACATAGTTGACGGCTCTGTAGGCATATGATCTGGTGTCCCGGGCCGAGCTGCTCTCGCTGTTCTCCGACGAAACCGACCGAGCACGCCCCCGATCCGTTGAGATCGAACGTGATCGGGACCTTTTCGATGATGGTTGACTCATTGTCTCAAGCGTGTCGACCTCCGATGGGGCAGGTATCCACTGATATATTCCGTCCGTGAGCTCGGTGGGCGCATGCGTGAGAGACGGAGGTGCTGTTCGATGCTCTAGGGTATTGGGATTCTAGGCAGTCAGTCAAATGGCTATTGAGAGACGAGATTGAAAACTGACTTCGCTATTACAATCAGGCGAGAGTGGAGAGAGTGGCTGCTGTACTCTGCCGGGGTCTTGCCCGAGCTTCAAAGGCCCTGGATTCGTGCTTGAGCTTCCTCGCCGGGGCACTTTTGCTGGTCGCTCATCACTCTCACTATTGCGGCCTCGTGATTCAGACGCGGCTTCACGTTTCATGTTTGTCGATGTGACCAATCGAAGGAGATCATTTTCGTGGCTAGAGATCACACATGCACAAGAGTGAAAAACCGGCTCCGTTTCATCAGTCAGAAGGAGTCGGGCATCGAGTGGTGACAGGAGGTCGTTGACCAGGATTAGCGCGGCGTTGTTCCTTGGCATGGCTTGGGCGCGAAGATATCCAATCAACTTCGTCATGGACCCACTCGTTATTGGAACCGAAGAGCGATCTCGTCACAACACAGCACGGAATTGAATATATGCAACTCCTAAACTTCAAAATAATGACTCGATGCTTAAACCAAATATTTCCGTGTATGTACAATTAGTTATGCTCCCCCTTGCTGAAAACGATCTTAGAGCTTGGTCAAAGCCTGCCGTGGCCTAATTGCCGCTCCTATCGTTAGACTGCCTTTGGGGCGCGCGGCTGCGATAGTTGTGCCCCGGCGAAGTGTCGGGATGAGGAATTGATGTACTGGCTAATACTGAACATGTCTAATAGAATCAGGTGATTGATTGATTGATTGATTGATTGGAGGTCTAAAGATTGGTTGAGCGATCTCTGAGTCTATACTGTCCGTGCTCTAATGTGTTGCGACAAAATATTCAGACTCAGGCCGAATACCATACCATTACTTGGGGAAATGGAGTGAACGAGGAACAAGCCTATCCGCAAAGGCCATAGCAGTAATTGGCCGCTTTTCCAGTTTGTCAGAGACAGGCATGTTCATAAGGTACAGGTTGAACATAGTGCTGGCTCCGAGCCGGTGAAGAATTGCCACCACCGAAAAGTAAAATTGGAACATATCTCAAGGTACTAGAAGCTCGCGAATAGAGTATAAAACTTAAGCATTACAAGTCTGTTTGTACCATCCTGCCGTAGTCGGTCCCTCGAAAATAACCTATTTACTGTCCACCAATGCTCAGTGCACCCATAATACAGCAAAAGAAGGAGTAGTACACTGGCATGAAGTTGTATGTGCAAACAGTGTGTAGCAAGATTATCTATTCGTTCCGGGCATTTCCATTTCAGAAAGAACTCCTAGAAAGTTATGTCCGATTCCTGGGAGCAATAAGGATTCTGAGCAATTTTAGACTTATCTATTTTGCCGATCATCCCAGCAGCTGGGGCTGAATGGCATTCCTTGTCTGCTCCTAGGATAGTATGGTTATGAGGTATGCATTGACGAGCTGGAGCCAGAAAGGAATTGTAGGCAACCAACTTTTGTCATGTGAGGGCTCGCAGGAACGACACATTCGCATATGCCTCTATTTTATATGGAAAGTATTTATATGCTGGTGCCCAAATGATCGTCCTATTGTCCCCTCTCTTTTACTGTACCTACTCATCCTCAGTCTGAATTGATCCCTGAAATTGTGCAGCTCAAGCTTCTGGCTAGATTCATCTCGATTTCCTCGTTTTCAACTCCATGTCTCAACATACCGATACATCCCGCATCTTTGTTCGTCTTTGGGTCTTTTCTCTCACCACTATTTGGCTGCTCGTCGCGGCTTTTAATTCCGTCACTGCTCGTTTCGCAGATACTTTGCGAGACCAGGTAACAGCTGGCCTCAATGAATCCGACAGCCTCATCCTTTACGACGCATTCCGAGAGCTCATGAGGGACTTTCGCAAGGCAATGGTTATTGTCGCCTTTTTCTCGGTTCTCTTCTCCTTGTTTGGTTTCACACTTCTCGCTCGCCCAAGTTGGGTACGAGATGGGAGGACTGCATTTGACAACTTGTTTTTTACCCAATTATTCCTCGGGGTGGTTGTACTCGCTTTGGGTGGGTATCTTATGGACCAGATGCATGGATATCTCGACATTTTTGCAGCATTCGATGATCGAGGCTCCCTGCCTCGTTGCAGCATTATATACCATGGGGCTATCGGTCATATTGTACTTGGTATCCTCGTGATTTTGATCAGCCTCATCAGCCTCTGGTATCTTTTTCGTATCCGTTAGCAGGGAATGTTGCGGAGGTTATGCAGGTAGAATACAGGCAAGAGGCAGGCAAAAAATAGATGCTCGAATACGACTAGATTCTTGCTCTTGTGATGAAATAAAGGAATGAGAAATCAAGGAGTTTTCGATAACGATAAACGGAAAGGCAAAAGCAGGCTTATAAGAGAAAAAAAATAACAAAGTTATCTTTCATTCAAGCTCCAAATGCGGATCTCTCGAGACAATTTTCCTTTAGAATAGAGCACAGAGCACATGAGTTAATTGCCGGGGCATTCTTCTTTAGTACAGTTTGGTCTTACCTTGAGCCTTAAAATCAAAATAAAATTCATTTGAAAGGATGAGTAGCCCAAATTACCATCTGTGCTCGTGTACACTCGTTGTATTTCTGATTATGTATGTATCTTCAGTTCAGCCGCCACTTCTACTTGAAATTCCCACAGAGATTATGGACGAAGAACCCCGGATCGAGGCATGGCAACGTAGGCAGGGCGGAGTGCGGCGACATCATGAAGTGCTGGGTGAAAGGAAGGGGTTCCAAGCGAGGCCACATCGACAGTCGAAAGCGGGCTGTCTGCGCTGCAGAGCATACTTGGGAGATGATGTCGAGAATCTGCTTGCGCACCCGAGAAAGATTCCCCATCGCTGTCTCGAATCGTGGCAAGAAAAAAAGGTGCTCACCCATCAACTCCTCACTGAGAGAGTCAAATCTTGAAAGACGAAATTCCACCCAGTAGACTTTCTCCGGTAGTAAGAAGGCGGAAAAGTGCACAAAAATATCCTCCGCCTTGGTAGACGGAGACAGAGGATCCGGACCTGTCCACAGAAAGCTTTGTTGGGTTTCATGATTCGGATAAAAAACACAGTCGACCAAAGATAGCCCGTAAACCTCAGAGCTGGAGACCCCTGATAAGTTGAATGAAGTTCGCTTCAATCCACGGCGGTCGGTAGCAAGGCAGGGGGGTACAGCGGGTACGTTAGAGGACTCCTGCCAGGCTGCGTGGATGTCATCATCGGAAACAAAGTCTGCTTGATGGTCTGTAAATATACGTTTTGGGAGATGTGAAATGGAATTTACCAACCCATTTGGGCCAAATGATTCATTTCCTCGGACGTCGGTAGTTCAAGGAGCTGGAGAGAACAGAACTGGATCATTGGTATTAGATCGACGAACTTGCGAGTTAGAAAGGGAGCGAGCAATAGGCCATTTTAACCTTCTTATCAGAGCCAGACATCGTATTTATCAAAGGTCCATCGATACTTCTATTTGAGCAAGGTATAGATAGTCACAAGTTCAACGAGAATTAACTCTCGACTGCATCGACGTCTCAACGGTCACCCCCGTTCATCGTAAGAGAAGACCATCCAGCGTCCTCGCTTTCATACATATTCACCAGTGTTTGTTGATCACTCAGAGATGATTTTACTAGTCAAAATTCCGGTCACACGTCCGTAATATCGACACGATTCCATTCTGAACAACGTGGGCTGCGCGCCCACGGTCCCAGAGTACCAGGGCCTGCTCATTACAACGCTGCTGTAGAAGACCATTTTCGGCTTTTAGTTCGTCATTGGACAGCGAAAATTGGCGTCGTTCGCTCTCGAGCCGGATTTTCTCAGCAGATTTGACAACATAACATTGCCAGAGACATAGGAATAGGTCGAGTAGGTCGAGAGCTGGCCTCGAGATGGAAGAGCCCATCCGGAGAATCTGCTTGGCCTCAGTTGGCAAAAGGCTGGCAGCGCCAGTGGTGTTCTATTACATGTCAACTAGGCTCCCATTTTGCTACTGGGAAGATCCTGACCTTGAACTCGCTACTTTCACGGCCCGAAGATTCTCGGAATAAGCTATGCAGGTCGGCGGTAGCGTCATCCACACAGTGTTTGGAGAGCTGCCGCTGTCTTTTAATTGGTCGCTCGGTCGATGAAGAGCGATCTGGTGCGTCCATTTCTTCATGTACGAGCTGTATGGGCTGAGTGAAGAGAATCTTCAGAGGTTTCTTATATGCTATCATGGAAGGAGACACGCGAAGCCCAACATGTTCTCCACGGCCGCAATTATCAGCTTCTTACCCGTAATGGAGCTCTATAACGACGCATGTTTCGATCTAAGCCCGTTTGCTATATCGCATAAATGAGGATCAACGACAGCGTCGCTCATGAATTGATGCGGAGAAAAAAGTTCCGTGACAGCATTTCTCCCCGATTACTGTCGAGCTCTCAACGCCGCGCCATATGAAGGTTGGCATTATTCTCAATCCATCAAGTTCCTGGCCTTCCACCATCCCATTCCACAGGTCATCATTGATCTACACCTCTACCGGCCTTTCAATGCAGTTTGTATCGCCCTGCTGTACAAGTCTTTTGCTGATTTTTGAGAAATCCACCGATTCTCCCGATTCTCCATTTAAATGATGAGGAGGGTGTACTTGCACCGCAACGGCTGCGAAGATAGTTAACCCGCTTCTGGATTGCCTCCCGAATTGGACCCTCCTCGGCAAAATGAAGCGGTGCCCACAAACTGGTAAGCCTCATTCTCCGGCCCTGCAGCAGCATTTCAACGACCAGCAAATGTGCGCCTTTTACTGCAAGCAACAAAGGATCCTCGAACCAACGGTTCTGGTGGTTGAGGTCAGCTTTGGGATGGCGCAGTAAAACTCGCACCATCTCCGAGTCGCCCGCCCGGGCGGCGATACACAGGGCGGTGTCTTGGATGGTAACAGTGCTCTGGTTAATTGCCAGAGCCTCGCCCTGTAGCACCAAGAGCTTCACCGCTTCCAGGTGGCCGTTTTCCGCCGCTCGACAAATGGGCGGATCCGCGAAGTTGGTCGCATTAATCTCTACACCCCCCTTCTTTAAGAGCATTGCCATCGCATGGAGGTTACCGTTCGCGGCCGTGACGGAAAAAGGAGAGACGCCTGCCACACAGAGGTTGGGGTCGATGCCAGGTATCTCGAGAAGCCACCGCAGAGCGACAGTGTCACTCCTTGCGACCACGTGGTGCAGCGAAGTGGAAGGCGTTTGGGTCTGACCACGACCACCCACAAAGTTGATATCAATGCCACCCGCCTTTAACAGCCTCTCGGTCATGTCATCGCGCGATAAGAATGTCGACAACCAGAGCGGAGTGTTGCCGTCTTTGTCTCGACAGTTTACGTCGGCGCACGGGTGGCTCAACAGCAATTCCACCACTGCCAAACGCCGACATCGAACAGCGAGGTGGAGTGGAGTATCCCCGTTGTGATCCTGAGCGTCCAGGGCCAGTTCCTTCTGCGTCAGAAGTAGCTTGATAGCGTCTGCGGATCCATGGGCTATTGCTTGGTGGAGCGGCAGCTCGCTGTTATCAGTGGTCTGATAACCGGCGGATGGCCTGTAGAAAGAGAGCGAGTGCCCAGCTTCCTGTGGGCCTACAAAGATCCACTTCATGGACGGCCGGCCGATGCGCCATGCCCATGCGCGGGGTGACTTGCCAAAGTCATCTGTAGTGAGAGGATCGCTGCCGCTGGAGAGGAGCAGACGCGCCAGGCCCGTTTTGCCCCACCAGACCGCGAGATGGAGTGCCGTTCGTCCTCGCCTGTGCGGGAGGTCAACTTGTAACTTTGGGACCTGCAGCAAGCTCTGTACCACAGAACAAGTTCCGTATGTGACAGCATACCATAGCGCGCTTTCTTGCGCCTGGTTTTGGAAGTTGATATCCAGCGTGGGGCTTTCCAGCAGGAGTTGCAATACGTCATGGGATGAGTACTTGAGAGCCCTCATCACCGGGGTCTTCCCTCGAAAGAACGCGTTGACGTCTGCCTTGCGTTGCAGAAGTCTTTCGGCGAGGTCAATATCGTTGTTCATGGCAGCGAGGCCGAGCAAATTGCTGTTTTGACATTCGACGTTGATTGCAAGTACGGCCGGCTGTAGCCTGGTTCTGAGATTTCGACATGATCTCGCAAGAGCAAATATCTCGCTGCTCTCGAGGTACGCTGCAACTCTGTATAGAATTGAATTCGGTAGACCTCGCAGATGGGGCTGCCTCTAGTTTAGTATGTAGTTGCCAACATAAGGGATATCTGTTACGAACCATGATGAATATTGGGATGGCGAGCAAGGATAGGGCAATATAATCGCGCGTTGGGTTATGATGGTTTCGTGAAGAGCGGCCAGGCGCGTTTATATCGTTCGTCGTGCCGCCACATGGCAATCATCGTATCGAATCCATCAAGGTAGCTCCTACTACAAGAATCCCTCGCAAAGAATGGATGTCCATTAAAGCGAACTGTAATAGCAGCACTGCTTATGCCCCTAGGATTGCATTCATAGTTCCTAGGAGAGCCAGATATTCCCAGGCACTACCTTCAAGCCACAATGGGACTGGTTTTGAAGCAATGCACTCTGGATGCAATGAGACTACAGTGGAATGTTCAACGTGAATCTTGGTCCTGATTTCTACCCGCAGTCTTATTTGAGTAGCTATGACGGTTCATCATCAAGCCGTTCCGAAAGCAACTAGTCGAGGTTCTGTACAGGTGGACTAAGCCGACTATACATCCCGTTCGTCCGCTATACGAAGCACCTCACCCATATGGGCCTTATCGCTTACCTGACAGCAATTTGTTCCGTTTGACTTTTCTATCCTTCTCTAAGGCCAAGAATCCTTTGCATGTGTGATTTCTGTTAGGTCGGCCGAATCCAGTCAACCAGTCATTTTGACTCGTCTGAATGACCGATTCTCTGTGACCTCGCTTAAGTTTCTCGAGCGCCAGGAGATGCCCAAAACTTACGCCGGTAACTCTCATCATGCTCTGGTAAGGTTACCTAGAGAGGATATTGGCCAGGGCACAGAGCTAAATGAACAATATGTAGCCTGTCATGGACCATCCACTCCTTGTCAAAGTGAGCTACTGTACAACTCTCATTAATCGTCATGTTATTTCGAGGACAGCGAAACGCGATAGCAATGTGAGGGTGATTTGAGACATGACTTGCTCAGTCCATATACTTCCGTCTTTTGCTTCTCGGCTCTTGGGCAGATGAAGCTGTTTTTCTCTTGATCCGCGGCGGACCCGAACAATCGATTGGCCCGTGCCTGTGTTGGACATCACCGAGAGGCTGATCGCCAACGACAACGGAGGGTCCAATCTCCGCCACCGCTAGGGGATACAAAGACTCCGGTACTAGACCGTACAATGCAGACCTTTCGTTGAGTGAAACCATCGCGTAGTACCTTTTGAATTCATCCAAGTCTGCGAACAGGCATTGCTTGGTCCGCTGCGGAACGAACTGCTGACGGCACCCGCAGACTGCAAGGTCCGACGAGTCCAGAACTATATGGCAAGTATCAGAATTAATTGTCAGTCCTAAATGACGATCGAGAGGGTCTTACCTGGGTCCGAGTGGAGGAGCTCCTGCTTCATGTCGATACAGCTTTCCTCGTGTAGTATCACATGATACGCCGCCCCATCGAGACTATGCTTCCGAAACAGCTCTGTCTCATTATCTTCCCAAGCAACCGTCAAGCCGCGCTCCGAGGGCGCCAAAGTGATCTGGTGTGGCATGTACCGGAGTAGACGTCGGATATGGCGCATATACCTCATCTCGGTGGTCCGAGGGGTCTGACAGCCTCCAAACACCGACGAGATGGAAAGAGATAAGAGCTCCTCAATGATGTGGTCGCAAAAGAAGGGTTCGCGCTTTCTTTTTTCTTTATTCGCACTACGAAGAATCCAGTTCCGACATGACGTTCGCTGATGTGTATCGTCAAAGTCCAGCCATCGGCGGTGGACCTTCAGTGTCCTTTGTTGAGGAGTATACACAACATCCGCCCTACTATCGAACCCCTTGACGTAAACCACTTGAATCTCCTGCATCGAATGCAGCAAGGCAAAACATGCTCTCAGTGCCTTCCGCACGGTTCTCGAAAAGGTGGTATCTGGGGGGCTACAGACCTCGGCATGCTGGAAAAGCATTGAAAGTTCTTCCGCAGCACTGCGGATAGGCGAAGTCGACCGCAGTAGGCGCCACAATTCTCGTGACAGCCTCATGGGCCTTTTTCCAATGGTCTCTCGTATCATCTTGACATCCTAGATTTGCGTTAGCCTGTGACAAGGGATACGGATATTGGACTTCCGACAAACCTGGGCTCCGGATGTTTCGCAATAGAAAAAGTCCTTGCCCTTGGACTCGTGTAGCAAATAGGTCCAGATGCGGGATATCGTCGAGGGTAAGAGCAAATCAGCAGCCAGACTAACGTCCATCAGCGCTGGTGTCTTTCGGAGGAGGCTCACGCATATCGGAAGAAGGACGTCCTCGTGCGTTTGAAGGGCGGACTCCCAGATCCGGCACACTCGCTCTGCCAGTCCATGCCGGTCCATGAGCCATCGCCGATCGCGATTGAATTTCCCCTCGGTAAAGTTATAACCAACTTTGAACGGGTAAATCGAGTTTGTTCCAGATATTAGCACGCCGTGGGCATAAATCCTACCAAGGAGGTTTTGGTCAAAAAGCAGGTCCCCGTGGCTTGTCTCGACAACCGAGGACGGGTAGGCGAGGCCACGAATATCCAACAATATTTGCAGCCACTCAAGAAATTCTTCAGGTGCCACCGGCCGACCCTGGGTGGTGCGTCCGGGGCCGATGAGCACGGCCACATCTCGCTCGGGGTGGAAGCGCAGTCCGGCGATATCTTCGGCCCAGTCCGTCCGGGTGGACCCAGATTGGCGCGATGGGGTGATGGTGCAATGGAGGCGAGACTTGCATGGCTCCCGCAAATAAAAATTCCAGGAACACCGGCTGGCCGCCACTTGCAATCTATATCCATCCCGAGACAGGGCCACGGCTGCCAGCTTGAGTCCGTCGCCGTGGGAACCCGCCAGGTGGTTCTGGTCGCCCTTGGTCGTGAAGCCCAACTCGAGAGCCTCGAAGGGCAATTGCAGGCAGGCGTTCGCCAAAGTGACCCGACTGGACTTTTTGTCATACTTGATGAATCCCAGGGATCGGCGGCCCTCGGGGTCTGCGGGGTCTGGTACCAAGACGGCGTAATAATCGCGGGCGTCGACGAAGTATGGCCGGAAGGCGATTCGATCGATCTGGAACCGTTCCAATATGGCGTCCTTCCTGTTTTTGATTTAGTCCCATGATCCGACAAGACGATAGACACATACCAATTCTGATATAGTTCCCGAAAGGCATCGGTAGAGGTCCAGTGACTCACGTAATGAGGAGAAACCCCGAGCGAGACAATTCGCCGCGAATGCACAGCAGTTGGAGATGAACCTTTCTGGCACTGAAGAAGTTCGCGTTCAAGTTGCTGATTCGCATCAGTCATCTCGCGACTATCGTCACTGGAGTCAATTTCCATGCAGTCGGCCATCCTTTTGCAGGGAGGTAGGTGTCCCTGAGAATCTAGGCTCTTTGTCGGCTATTTATATTCCGCCCCTCTGTAACTCTAGCGCATAGCTCTGGTACGGTAATGCATGGCCAACTAGATAACGGTAACCAACGTCATGATATCAAGATAGAGCCAAGCAAAGGATCTTAATGGAAGAACGATGGTCAACCACCACCAATCCTGCGGCTGACTGCGCCTTCCCTTCCACCTAGGTGTGTGTATCATCATGGGCCGTGCCACAGATTTTCCATCGCCGCCTGGCTTCAAGATGGTATGAGGACTTTGATCATATATTGATGTCTTCAGTCATGGCCTTGCGACGATTCTGCAGTCGACAGTTGGTGCTCAACATTACGCAACAGTTACACCCAAGTTGTCGACAGGAATCAATATCTTTACAGAATTGGGGTGTGCATCAATCAAGTTCAAGTCATTGTTGAGATGAGTCCACGACACGCTGTCTCTGGCCGACTCGCAGACTGACCGCGGTGGTACTCGTTTCACCCGCGTCACCAACGTTGACGAGGCAAATGATTTGTCACGAGTCATCTGGGCCAACCAGGGGCCTCTGGTGGGTCAGCGCTTTCCGTGATTCAACCATCTTAATGCCCAGTGATGGTCCCTGCCAACACATCGCAAAATTATTTTTGCTTCTTCTTAGAACTTAGCATTGTGTTCCTCACCCATCATCACATATCTTCAACCTCAAGCTACCGAGTACTACCGCACGCCCATGATTCTATAAATTGAGATGATCTCTGCCTTGCTCGAAATATCCAAGTCAATTGTGGCACTTCATTTTAAAGATGCCAGAGAAAAGAGAGGAAAGTGACAATGAGATCCTCGAGGTCCTATCCAGTTACGGAGACCTGAATATTGAAGAGACGGATAACGATTCTACTTCTACAGAAGGTGACATGTCGGAAACCAGCGAGGATCGCAGATTTGTGGCATCAGAGAGCGATGATGCCACATATTCCGACGAAGAGTCGCTAGGATCCAGTCTTCCCTGCATACACCACCTCATGGATGGTCAGGAGACATCGAGCAATGTAAGTGTGCCCATGGGATTTCTTTGGGCTGCCGAGCTAACGGGAGCAACCAGGTCGGCAAAAAGATACCGATTAGCGCCATTGCCTCTCGCTTGATCTCCGAAGATGGAATTTCAGTGGTACAGTATTTGGTCTTGTGGCAATCGTGGGAGCGCGAGATGCCGCCTGAGTATGATGTGAGCGAGGATCTGTCTTCTTCGCCAAGGTCATGTATCTAATACGAGAAAGTTTTGGATGCCGTCTCATTATTCAATATCGAATGCTCACCACCAGCCTTCTATGCAATACCGAGACGAATACTCAGATTGAAGTCAGTTTCATCTAACTGGATGGCAAGTCGGTCTGTCTCGCGTTTTCTTCGGAGCAGGTTACCGATGGATAAAGTGCCTCGCCAGGGGTTCAAAGATCAGGTGTATTTGCTTCGGAGCTCAACTTCTTTTCTTCGAAATTCTATCATCCCTAGCACTGCAGTACTGTAACTACTATAACAACACTGTAGTTCTGTCCAGGGACTTTAAACCCCATCGAACACATTTGAAATATTGCGTATGCGGAATTCATACTTGCACGAGTGTTGTGAGTCCCGGAAAAGCCATACTTGGGAGAACTCTTTACGTCCGGTCCATGATTATGAACTTGGAAATACGCCTATCTGGCTCTGTTACACAACTTAAAAGATTTCAAATCAAGGACGTCTGCATCGAAAGTTTTCTAAAATCTTATCTTTCGGCACCCTTAAGCAGAAAAAGAGACTTCTTTTTTTGGACAGGAAATGGCCCTCACTAGACACAGTAGCGTATCGTGTCTTCCTGCTCATCTGAGTATCTATATGTGACACGATTCCTTCTGTATAATCTAGACTGATCATCATTTATACAACATGACTGATATGAAATGGTACTGGTATCAACAAAGGAGAACGAGCTGCAGATGCTGTTTCTTTCGAGCGAGCCTGAGCAGTGAATTTCCAGACTTTGGCCACTGTCAAGATTGAAATTGCGAGCCTATCAATGGGAAAAGCAAGGTGTACCCCAGAGTTCCAGCCATAATCGATCCCATTGTGGCGTATAAGCCCCATGAGGTTTTGAGCCAGAATGTTCCTTGGCTCTCAGCTGCCGGTGTAGCAGCCGTTTCTGTTCCTGATGGCAGCTTCACGGGAGATGTGATCATAACTTGCTGGGTGGAGATTGAGGAGCTTAGTGCACCTGTTGTAGTTGATGTCGCGGACATAACTGGTAGTGCCATCCAGTTGAGGTCTTTCGGAGCGAGTGTGGCGTGAACCGAAATTTCGTTGGTAGCATAGCAGGATGCGTAAGTTGTTCCGGTAATATGACACGACAGGGACGCGGTGCTGCAATGATTCATTAATATCAAAAATTCTTCGAGTTTATCAGGGTACCAACCTATTCTTTTTGTTGACATCCACCAGCTGTACGGAGTTCTTCTTAAGGATAGCCGTCATTCCTGCTTCGGAAACGCCGCAGTTAGGCGCAATGACGGTTTGAGGGCAAGTTACAAGTAGTGTTGTCGCTTCATTGTCCTAGGATGTAGATAAGAAGTTAATTCGGATTCTTGTAGTCTAATATCTCGGCATTTCCTCACATGCGGTAGATAAACATACCATAGATAATATGCTCGCTTCCAATTCACGCCCTTGAAATCCCGGCAATAGAAGGCTGACTGTTTGTCCGAGAATTGTTGCAGCTGCACCAAAAAAGAATATGCAGTAAGTGAGTAACATATTCATTCAAATTTTGGCCGTCTCAAGCTTCGGAGGATGACTGTTTCAAGTTCGGACACTCAATCTGTCAAATCAGAGGCTTGATATACTGCCGATAGTTGGGATGCCGGACTATAGTATTATGACTGTGAAATCTTGATTTTCTTCAGCAGGAGCCACGCGAAATCCTAAAGATGTCTCTTGATAGACGAGAAAGCCAGACTCTATCAGCAAGGTACTGTGGGAAACGTTTGCGGTTACCTGGGAAGATCCTGTTGAGTGACCTCACACGGCCGGTAATTAAAACCTGCTATTACTGATGGAACAGATCTTGGAGACTGAGAGTTTTTTTTTCTTTCAAGGATCCTTTGATAGGTTTCTTAGGGGTTTTGAGGTTCTATCTGGTAACTTGTACACCCCTTGAGCGGCCGCAAAATTGTAAAGGGAGCGGTACGACCGTAGTCAAAGGGCGCATTAAAACTTGTACCGATGATTGTCTCTTGAAGTAGATAGCCAAAATTATTGTATCAATTTTATGGGAACAATAAAAGCTTGCGGCATGTTAGCTACTGATAAGTGAATAGAGTCCGATTTAAATTTCCACGACAACTCATCACAGAAAAGTCTTGATACATACATTTGGCATGAGTTCTTGAGCCAAGTCAAGATTTTGATGACTTTGTAAAACGTATCTGAAATAGAATATGCTCCAAATTCCCTTTAGCTTTGTTCGAAACGTAAGTATAAGTAGTTTCGGGCGTGTCGCAAAATTCCTGCTTGGAAGAGCAAGACAGATCCCGTTTTGCTGAAGACACCCCATCTCCAAAGCGAAAAAGACATGTATCGTTTGTTTATTTATTCTTCGCTTATCTCGATGGTCTTTGGTGGAATGTTTCAGATCATTGACCATAATAACCAATGTTTTGTGTATTCCACGGGGAACTTCGACTGCACCGGGATCTCCGAGTCGTTTGCGCCTCTTGACGGCATATCATGTTCCAGTCAGTAACGCAATCTATTCACTAGGAGAAATTTTTCTGACATCTTTGAGACCTCAACCCAGAAACCAAAGGCACACACTCCAATTCGTCGTCTTTTAAAGCCATACTATGTGGCTCTGATCAGGGTACCGCATGGGTTGAGGTACATCAAAGCGGCTTGATCAACTTCCACAATGAAGAAGGGGATGCGGCAAGTTACAAGGTCGTGGAGCCCCTGGTTAAGGGAAGCTTGTGTACCGCCAGCAATAAATCAAGGACTTTGACGAAAGGCATTGAATCCCAACTGATTTCTTCGTCTGCCACAACCAACATGTGTCAGTAACAGCACTATCGGCGGCCCCGACTACTCCCTCGGGCCCGAACAGCTCTTCGAACATGACAGATTGCTGAACACAAAAACGTGTTTGATTTTTAAAGCTTTTGCTAGGCTATGCTACTTCTGTTCTATCAATCAAGACTACCATTTGACTATGGAGCCCTAAGCCCAGCACGGGTCTTTTCTTGCACCTCGCTGCCCAGGTCTCCGATTCACAATTCACAAGTAGTCTACCTTTTTAGCACAGAAATGAGATGAAATGGAATAAAATAAAATAAAAATTCGTTGTATGCCTGAAGCTTATATGAGAGTCCTGCTCCTATTGAGATAACACGAATATTCAATCCAATGGATTTGACAAAAGGGAGCCAAAGTTTCAAAGCACAAATTGGTTGATTCGTGTCTAATCTAATGCTGCTTTTTACTTTTAGTATAATTTCCTGACAATAGGTCGATCATTTAATCATTGTCACTACATTTATCGGGATGGGCAACCTCTTTTGGGGTTTATGGTTCCAGAGAATGGTTCTAGAAACCGCTGAATTGATAGCATGGTTAGTATATCAATATTTACTGTATGCATCACACGCGAATTACATTAAAATCTGGCTATACATTATTTATTTGCAACCGGCGGCAGGCGAGAAAAATCCTTTGGGAGGCAAAAACAAATTCATCTCACGTCTTGGGGGAAACATTTCATACTTTAAGGCGGCCGGGACCTCAGACGCAAGCCATGAAATGGAAGGGGTGGTCATTGCGGAACATAAGCATCGTGTTCTAGGTAAAAACTTGAATCTTCTCGATATTAGAAAGCTGGCCAGCCCTCCAATGTCAATCGACCGCGAAACTTAGGGTTGTAGGCAGGACTCGTATTGTCCAAGGTTGCTACATAGCGGTTGCGACCGCCCATTTTGGCATGAGTCGGGTAGTGAGCTTTCAAATTGTCCGAGCGTTTGAAGCTACGATGACATTCTGGCACCCAGCATACGTATGGTCTTTCATCTGAGTGGCATATCAGATGTCGCTCGAGGGCCGTTCGGCGCCTGAATTGGCGGTCACAGCCCGGGTATGTGCATTCGAACTGCCGCTGGGGTATTTTGTGTGGTAATTTCCGGAAGCTCCAGTCCGGAGGTACCTGAGAGGAAGACAGAGACGTGGCGTTTGTAGGCCCTAGAGAAACTGGGCTCATTGCAAGCACTTCATTGCTGTCAAGTCGCATAGAACAGGGGTTGCAGGTAGGGGCAACCTTTGCCTCACAGGCATTAGGCTTGGAGAATGGCTGCGAGGGGCCGAAAGGATACGAATGTGGCATATGTTCAAGCCAATAAATGACAGGGATCGGCTCGCAATGGATGAATCTAAGATCGGGAAAGTGTCCTGGTCGTTGAAAGCCGCAACCGAAGAGATCATTTCGACGGATCTGCCGCATGGTATCTCCTGGATTAAACATCCCAAGCGACGGTTGTGGAAAGGGCACACAGATAGGACGTGATATGAAGCAATTTTCGGGAATCAAGGGCCATTGGTCGTTCGACTCGTTCATGAGAGATCTTTGGCTCAAAAAATGCGAATTCATTTGGAAACAATCGTTCGGGAATTGCACGTAAGGGGTATCGCATTGTGACTGATGGCTGCTTTGTACAGAGTAGAAGAAAGCGAAATACGACAGTGGCGATTGCATAATCCAAAAACCAATCTGCAACGGGGGAGGTTTGGGCGGCAAAATTCTGAGTGTGTGATAGGCTGAGGCCGCCAGTAGCTTGATACAAACGGCGAGCAGATATACAAAAGAAAACGTCGATATGCAAATCGGCGGAAGTAGGGACATTTTCCTATTTCTTTCCCGGAAGACTTTTGACAACGTCCAGTTGGTTCAATTTACAGGTATAGCAAAAACTTGTTTGAGCGACATCTCATTTATCACTGTTTCAACGGCTGAAGTGTCGGTGATGGTTCCACGCTGAGACAACCAAAGCTTATTCCGACTGTCACTTGTAAACTTTTCTCTTGTGCGAATTTCTTCATTTTTTGTCAGTAATTACCAAGTTAACGTTGCTTCACTTCTTTCAAACTGTGTTATTTGTTGACCACATATTTCTTGCTAATACACGATTGGTTTATCAACATGATCAGGCGTTGAGCATGATGGAGAACCGAATTTGCTAGCTTCATCGATCTTCGTGGCTATAAATTAGATGAAATCGAGCTTAAGCCATCCATACTGCATATATCCAGGTTCTCGAATATATTACTTTGAACAGAGAAATGGATGCTTTTACTGTGTGCCACGACATACAAGGGGACGAAAAGACCAACTCCGATCCAACTTCAGGTCCAGATGAGCGACTGAACCCGGAATTGACAGCTGAAGGAACTCCTACTCAGGTGAGAGTTATTTGAGCTGTAATGTCGTGCACGATGCTAATCAACGCAGCCGGTCTCCCAGCCTCCAGCCGACGAAGAACAAACTCCAGCAGCAGAACCCTTCCAGCCGATACTACAGCTTCTTACAGAGCTTGAACGGGATGATCCCAAACTCGCCTTTCAAGCAGCCCGGATCCTTGGGCTCTACCGACGACTGTGGGACTCATGCATGTCGAAACATATTGGCTGTGAGAGGCTCGTACAGACCAACCAGGAGTTGACAAGGGAGAATGCACGGTTGGAGAATGAAAAGGGGCTGCTTCTGGCTCATCATGACGAGCAGTTATCTCAATTTGATCATCTCAACCAAGCATTGGAGGCTTCTCGCGGGCGATTGATCAGCATTCTCAATGATTGGGAGCAGTGCTCGGAAGGCCAACTGACAGGGCTGATGAATTGCGAGCGAGGTTAGTGATAGAATCCTGGTCAATTTATATTCCACTCTATCTATGAGATAGTCAAGTAAATTGAGGTGTTTGTCCAATTTTATGTTTTGCCCCTTGATATTCAAAGCCGGATCCATCCGACCTCACACGTCACAGTATATCATAAATGAATTGATCACACCGGGAGATAGCCGAAAAGATAGGATGGGCGTTTGATTCGGTAAGAGCTGCAATGATCGCCTTACGTCTATCTTTGAACTGTAAGAAAGAAACCAAGCTGTTCATGTTTGCCGATAGAAGACCTTCTATGTGAAAGTGAACCATATATGGATAGAAAATCACATTATCACAGTACAAGATATAAGTAGCTTATAGGTGGCTGAGAATTGAAGTCATGGAAGCTATTTAAGAAATATCACAAGACAGCAATTAAGGGGTCGTGGAGCTTTGCCGTGCTTTACATACATGGCCAATCACGTTTCCGTGGAAGTTCCAGCCGAAGTTGTACTATCGAAAAGAATAAGTATTCCTTGACGGACAAAAGACGTATGGCTCCATGCATGAATCAAGGTCTTTCAATGTGATAGTAAGGGAGGTCGATGTTTTGCAAGGCCGACATGACATTCCCGTGGAATGCCTTCACTGTCCGTTTTCGGCCCTCTAACTCCACTGCCTGTCGGTTGCAGCACTGAAGAAGACTATCAGTCTCTTTTTCCAGCAATTCGTTGGACTCGCATAACTGGCGCCGCTCATCTTCAAGCCAGATACCCTCCGCCGATTTCACAACATAACTTTCCCATAGACATAGATACAGATCCAAGAGTCTAAGGGCCGGTAGGGCGAGGTCGACATTGCGGCGCAGGATTTGCTTAAGTTGCGTCGTAGGGAGGTTGCTCGCTGCGGTAGAGTGTGAAGCGGGTGAAATATCCTCTGCGTTCGGGTCGTTGCAAGTGTCATCAGAGAGTCTTCGCTGTCTCTTGGCCGGTCGGTCGGCTGGTGAGGAGCATGTAGTGAGTGGATTCATTGGAGAAGAATGGGAGAAGATTGATTGTGCACAACAGAGCGGGTTTCCATAGATTTTAAATATAGCATATTACTGTGGGAGACAAAATCCCTGCCATCAAATATCCTGGGCCATTCGTCACCCGTGTTGCGTTGACAGACAGTCCACGCACGTTCTAACCTTTGATGCACGACGTTGAAAAACCCGTGGCAAGAGCAACGCAGTTTCTGCAGCTTCTCAAGGCAATCTGGTTACCACCACGTCTTGTGAGATCAATGGTTATCTTCCTTTCATGCTCGCTATACGCTGCAGTGCACGTTGCGCATCGTGTATCAGTGCTGGTCGGCACTTTTCTGTAGCCCATATTCAGCACCTCAAGCAGCACTACCTCAGCACCCGTCCACGCAGACTACCCGCGTCCACTATTCCAGGGACCAGTGTGCCTTAATCGATTCACAGCGGGCTCTGCAATCATCCATCTCATACTGAATGGCCCTTCGGATACCCTCGTGTGTCGCGATTGCTCGTGCGACTCGCAAACTGGACGTATCCACCATTGGATCCGCCAGCAGAGCGTCGACGACAAGGACATGGGCGCCTTTGACTGCCAACACCAACGGAGACTCCAGCCAACGGTTTTCCAAGTTGGGGTCAATCCTTTCGTGTCTTAACAGAGTCTGGACTATCTCCAGGTCACCCGCACGAGCGGCAATCCCCAGAGCCGTGTCATGCATCGTCAAGGTACCTTGGTTGATTCTGAGTCGCTGTCCTTGCTGCACCAACAGTCTCACAGCCTCCAAGTGGCCTCCTACCACCGCTTGGCAGAGAGGAGGATCCATTAAAATTCCACCCGTATTGATTTCGACGCCCCTCTGACACATAAGGATTCTCATTGCGCTCACTCGGCCTGCAGCGGCGGCGGCAGAAAAAGGGGTCTGTCTTGCGGCGCAGATGTTCAGATCGATACCTGGAGCTGCCAGCAGCTGCTTCAAAATTGTGGTATCCAGTCGAGTCGCGGCATGGTGTAGTGGTGCCGAGGGTGTGTCTAGCCGACCGAAGCCGCCGATCAAGTTGGCATCAAGGTTCTTTACAGCGAGTAGCCTTTCCGTTATCTCGTCATATGACAGAAACGTCGACCACCAAAGCGGTGTATTTCCAACATTATCCACACAGTTCACGTCAGAATGGGGATGCTGGAGAAGGAGGACAACCAATTCCAAGCGTCGACTGCGGACAGCAAGATGGAGTGCTGTCGCACCATGACTATCGATCGTCGCCACACCAGGACGTTTTTGTCTCAAGAGCACATTCACAGCATCCACCGGTCCATGAAGAATCGCCTGATGCAGCGCTGGCTCATCGAAATTATCTTGCACTAGGTGAAAACAGTCTTGACCCTTTAGAAAAACGGCTCTCATAGACGGCCGGTTATATCGGGCGGCCCATGCCCAGGGCGAACTGCCAGTTTCGTCGGGTAAGTAGGGGTCACTGCCTTTGAACAGCAACAACTCCGCCAACCCAATTTTGCCCCACCAGACGGCGAGGTGGAGTGCGGTTTGGCCTCTCTGATGCCGAAGATCGACTGCACAGTCCGTTAGTTCCAGTATGGGCTGCAGCGTCGAGCATGAGCCATATTTGACCGCATACCACAGGGCGCTTTCCTGCTCTCGGTTTTGGACACTGATAGCTAGCTTACTACTTTTCAGTAGCAGCTTGAGCACGGTGGATGAAGAGTATTTGAGGGCCCTCATGACCGGGGTTCTCCTACGAAAGAAGGCATTGACGTTTGCTCCGTGATGAAGCAACATGAGCGTAAGATCAATATTGTCATCTTTGGCGGCTAGGCCAAGAAGATTGCGGTTCTGATATTCGATATTGAATTGGAGAATTGTCGTTCGTAGAAGGTGGTTCAGCGACCTGCAGGATCTTGCAAGAGCGAACTTTGCGCTACCATGTAGGTATGTGGCAATTTTCAACACTATTTCTGGAGGCAGGTCTCCGATTTGAGACTACTAATCTGTTTAGTTTCCCATGGGCAATATGTCGTGAGAAGACTTGACGAACCATGATGTAAAAGAAGTGTGAGAGGGTGTGAATTTGGGAGAAACCTGGCATAAGGTCAAGAGACAGGAGGGCAGCTTTATAAAGGGCTCCAATCCTTGGCCCAGTCCATCCGACTAGAGCGTCCAGCTATAGGTCGCATCATGCTCCTAGGATCTCTTCGATGGATCCAGGGGTTTACTTTCTGATGGCAAAATCAGCATTGAGGACCCAAGGCGCTTTGTTACTCCTGGGAACGCGGAAGGTATTCCCCGGGTCACTACAATTCTCTCAGCATGTCACAATTGATGTGACTCCAGACCACAGGCTATTTCTGTCCAGATAATAAGGGGTGAAAGTGTCAAGGCATGCTGAGTGTCGCGACACTCCAGATAATACCATGTATTTTCAGGCAGCATCGGATCCAGTATGCCGAAAGGGCTCACTACTTACCACTTTAGGAGCCGTACAGCTCGCCACCAAAGCCTTGAAGAATGTTAAAGAAAATGCCGTCTGAAGAGATCATGACCACGGTTGTCGGTGTATTTAAAGTAGACTCAGTGTCGCTTTGATTGCATCTCACTTTTATCAAAGTTTCATCCAAATCAGATATCCCCAAGCCACGAACTATCTCGACCGTTCTTCTTATTACAAATTGCTTCGCCATTTTGATAGAATCAAGAGAATACATCTGCGATCAATTCCAGTTTTGATTGATTATTTCCAAAGCCATGACAAAGTCTCATGGATTGGCAGCCTCATGCTCTAGACAGTTACGGCGGCCCTGCATCCCCTGTCGTGTTTCCAAAAAAGGATGCAATAGAGATATACCCGCCTGTCAGTCTTGCTGTGACCGTGGGCAACCGGATCTATGTTTGTATGAAGAACGGGTCCCTTTGGCCTTGGGGCAGAAGACCTTGGGGCAGAAGAAAATGCCGCCAGCCCAACCAGAAAGTTCGAAGCGGCGAAAGGCTGTCTTCGAGGCCGAGCGAACGCATTACCATGAGCGGAATGAGAGGGCCATCGATGCACAAAGAGAGGCCTGTGAGACCGGACAAGTTGCCAATCAAACGTGGTATGAATGCCAATTTCCATCTACCGACGCCTTTTATTCAAGATATTTCCAAGCCAGCAACGGCCTGATAAAAGATTGGAAAAACGAAGGCGAAGTGGCGACCTCGCAGAAGTCACCTTTCAGTCCCGTCGGTCGCTTTCCGCTCAGTACAGGCGATCCTGAGGAACGCTCGAGCTCTTTCGGCTCTACGCAGTCATACTTTGATATGGCACTTCCGGTAAATTCTGCAGTCTCGTTGTACATAAGCATTCACGATTAACAATATTCAGGTTTCCTTGCCACCTCGACTCCAACAGCAAATTCCAGCACCTGACATTCTGTTAGCCGAGAAATCCCACACCTTCCATCAGCTCTTACTGGTTCTAAACTACTTATTCATTACTGCAATGCTCCCCGGAAATGAAGGCTCCTTGTGGGCCGTAATATACCGGAGTGACTATGACTGGGAGAAGAGTTTCGTCTTGCAGTACAGTCAGTTGCAGTCCTGGCTCAGTGATATCCGCGACGCTTTATGCGAATCTCAAGGCTTGCATACTATGTCCTACGAAGACTTGGAAATGCAGATCCGATATATTATGTTCCTTCTTGGACAATTTTCATCGCAAGAGTCTAGCTTTGCTCAAACGTGCTTCGAACAACCTTGTTTTCCTTACAGACCATTTGGTGTGGGAGCCAGTATCGCTCTAATATGCTACGCTTTCATGGGTATTGACGCTCTGCACATACGGGGCTACGAGTCGAAAGAGATCTGGTTACGTGACGAGCTATTCTATTCTGCCATGCTGGAGCATCTGAGAATGTCACCAATATTCTCCTCTGACCTCTCGATGGGGCAGCTGCAGTCCATCCTCACAAGCCTTCAAAGGGCGTTCCAGAACGAAGAAGTCAGGGTTGCGGCAGTACTTCCCCAAAGAATTGATGTCAAAAACAGAGCGGAGGTGATAGACTATTACACGCATGCATTCTTATCGTTAGATCCGCTCCTTCTTTCCAGAATCTGTCTGGTTTGGGGGATTAAGCCATTTGCTAACTGCACCATTCGTGATTTAGCCACCACCTCTGCAAATGTGTTTTACAGCAAAAATCCGATCCAATATCTAGAAGAAGATATCAAAATGGTCCTTGAAATTATGCAATCAAAGCCGGATCGCATCGTGGTCACGGAAATGTTTCATGTCAAAGCGTGGCAGGAGATTTGTCGGGGTGGCCGCCGAGAAGAATTGTATATCAATGTATTTTATGTTTCTGTCGGACCTATGGCACAACGGATGGCCTGAAGGGCTGGTATATTGACTTGATGATCAGATACAAGAAAAAAATCTAGTCTCTTAATTCGAATAGGAAGGACCACTTCAAAGATCTTTTCTCGCATCATAACCTACATAGTAGGCTGCAGTAAAGCTATCGGAAAAGAATGATGCATGCCTTGCCATGGTAAAAAGTACTGGAGTTACCGAAATTGGTTTGATGGCATAGCTAGCCCCATGGCTATTATGAGTCCTAGGCAGCGTATACAGTACCCAAAAAGCCTTCTCTGTGGCGAGACTGAGAACCTCTTTCCACAATTACAATGTTTCGAACTTTGGCCTCCCTGCTAGGGCTGAGAGGGGTCGAAATTTGTGTTTGTGTATCATTAGTTGCTGCACGGGTGGAATCAGTTCAAGTCTCAACGGCATAGTATTAGGTGAATCATCACTGAATGATCTAAATTATGATCCATCACCATCCAATTTCAGAATCTGTTTTGGAAAACTTGCCGCTATTACTGCATAGCTGCATAGCTCGGCGTGGATGCTTTTCTCTCGACATCATCTTGCATATAAGTGTCTTGGTTTATTTTTACACTATATTATCCCCCCTATACAAGCCGTCGGATCGCCGGTTTGTCTATCCCAGCTTCAGCGCATTGCTTTCCGGTCCGTTCTGGTATTGACGACTACGAAAAAATGGATCTCGATTACAAAACATCGTATAGACACTCAAAGCTCGACTTCAATCGCTTCCGTAAAAAGCCCATCGGTATGTGATATCTTATTCCAGCTATGGCAAACATAAAAGCTAATCCTGATCAAGACAAGCCTCCATCTCCGGTGCATCGCTCCTCTGAAGCTTTTGTGAACAGGCTTCCTTTTCTATATTCGAAAACCGAGGAGATTGTCTGGAAATGGGAGCAGTCGAAGCTCTGTGGCCAGAGCATCAACACTACCTTGCAGTCCACCATCATGCCACAAGATCACCCTTCTAACAGACCGGACAGGGCAGACAAATTCGTTTGTATGCTGAATGGAAGTGTCGTCGTGAAACCTCCGGCCTACCTGACGAATCTGAAGCCGGAGGATTATCAGGTGGGGTTTCTGCATACAGAGAACCTGACAGATATGAAGATCATTCTCCTTGGGCTACCCAAATGGAAAAGACCTTCCAAAGTCCGGGAAAGCATGCTTCGTTTTGAGAATTTGCTGGCCGGGAAAAGTTTTCCACTCTTCTACAATTGGTCAACCGAGTACTGGATCTCAGATTCGGTCATTCTCGATCCACGGTCAACCGATGAAACTGAGATAATCAGTAAGGGAAAACGAACGGCAAGTAGCCAAGATTTGAGGTACATTTGCGCTGGCCTTCCATCAACCACGATAGGGCCTCTTTTCAACACGCTTGTGACCTCGGGGAATGCAGACCCAGCCTGCTTTGAGTATTCGATGGGGTTCATTTGGATTCATGCGTCGATAGATGGGAGGAACTTCGAGATAGAGCTTGACACTTCTATCGATCCGTCTTGCGATCGCGTTGATTACATGCTACAACAGATGAGAGAGAGGTCGTGGTTGGTTCAGGCAAAGCTAGCGGAGAGGTCCAGCAGGGTGAAAGCCGCTATCTCGGTTCAGGTTCTGGGCGTTTCTCAAATTCGCGTCACTTCTACTCATAAACCAATTACTCATCAGTAGGATGTGTTTCAGAGCCAGGTGCCATACCTTCGCCTGGGCCATGCTATTTGTGTCAAAATGTCTCTTCAAATTCCATCATCTTCATATCAAGTTAAAAACAATTGCGTTATTCGTCGCGTTGCCGCTGTACCGGAAAGACTTACCGAAGGGACGAATTGGTATAAAGAATCGGCCACTGAGCAAAGATTTACCTCTGTGTAATACGTAATATCGACTGACTCGGTTGGTAGGTATATTCATCAAAGGTACATTTGAAAAGCCTTTGCTGTATTCGCAGAAGACAGATGTAGTGTATAACACGTAGAGAAAGCACCAGAGTGGTCCTAGTCCAAAAATACAACAGCTGCTAGTCGTAAGGCAAGAGTGTAGTCAGCGTGAGAGAGCCCATATGACGAATTCTTGATGAATCTATGCATAGATAGTGTCCATAGAGGCCCCTGAGCCAGCCGAATTTTATCCCCGCTGCGACCGCCGGGTCTGCTCCGTCTTCTGCTCCGGCCCAACTGGCGCATCAGTCATATCACTTTTGATCCGCTCCTCTGCTTCCGCCTCGACAGCCTCCAGCCGGTGGAGAAGGTCTGCCAGGTCCCTGCGGAGATCCTCGATACACTTATTTTGGTCCGTCAATTTACAATCTAGGGATCTGGCCTTAGGTTAGCCCTTTGTGTATTGCTTGGAGGAAATGTAAAACTCACTTCACCCGCACGTCTAGTCTTCAAGTATCATCTGTTAGTAAAGACTTTGCTTTCACGGTAAGGGGTGACTCGGACTAACTCTGCGAGGCATGTGAGGGTAAGCACGTTGCTATCTCTGGGCTGAGATAAGTGTCCGCCGTATTGAGGACTCGGAAGCACCCTGTGATCGTGGGTACTGGGAGGATTGCCCTGTTGCGGAGCAGCTTGATCATTCTTGTTGGAGGGCGTCGATGGCTCTTCCTCGGTAGTGTCTCCAGACAGAGGTCGGGATGGGCTTCGGCTGTATTCGGACTCCGAGGATGACAAGGACAGTGCGCGCTGCAATCGACGTCGGAAGTCTGGCATCTGCCGGGTGTATGGAATTTTCCGAATGGCTCCCATAGTCGTGTATCGAATCAAGCGGGGTGCTGCCGACAAATAGACCTGTTTGAAAGTTATGACGGGAGTCGCTCTTATATGATTCGTGACGGGTGACACTCTATATATGTGAAAATAGATTCGGCGAGCAAATGGTCGCAGTGGAAGAGGCCATCACCCTGAGCCCCGGCCAGCCATATCTGGCCTCAGATCGTGAAAATTCAAAGCGGGGCCCAATAAGCATTTGGCCACACTTCAGCGGAGTTTCAACGGGACAAACGTTGACTAGCAAGCTATCTGCACGAAGTGAACGTCCCAATCCGCGGCTTGCAGAAAGTTGGATTCGCGGTTGGAGTTGCAAGTCAGCGCCCAGCGATTGGTGCCGCAAAGCTGTCACTTTCAATGTGTCCTACTAGCAAAGATTCATCTGCGTGCACATCGGGCTGGATAATCTTGTAACATCCTAGCAGGGGTCAATCGAACTGATAATTTAATTAAAGATTCGTTCATTCAGTGCCTATATTAGATAAATGTAGTGAGGAAGGGTAGATGCGTCCAAAATTGGGAGCATGCATCGAGGCAGCTACGATGGCAAAGTCTACAAACACAAGTTCGAGGGTATGGTCAGTCGATTTGCCAGAGCCAGCCTATTCTTTCGAACTTACCAGCCAAGTTGAGAGTCGTTTGACCTTTGTCAACAACGTTGAGGCATTTTATTTGTCAGGCCTAGACCCAGGAGAGCCAAGGGACCAGGTGGGGCGTGCCACTCCACCCGCTCTCTCCGCCCCGAACTCTTGAAATTTCTTATTTCAACGTTGATAAACCGCCTCAACACCCACGAAATTAGGGTCGCCCAGTGCGAATTTGAAGTCAAAATCTCTGGACTCGGCAAAATTTACGCAAGTGGTCGCTGCCGGAGACCCTACCCACAATGGCATAAAAGACGCTCTTTTCCCGTCGAAAAGAAAAGCAGGACTTTCCTCCTCACACTCCAGGCCTCGCAGCCTTGGGGTGTCTTTTGCAGGTAAGATCTGCGTTACCAAAAAGTCTTCGCGCGAAAGGCCCCGCGTAATCAAGTTTGCCTCGCAGGGGGACGCTGCGTTACCAATTGAGACCCGCAGGAGAGTGTTGCGTCAACAAGTTCTCCCTCGCAGCAATGAGCCCTGCGTTGTAACAATGTGCTCCGCAGGGACATCTGCGAAATCACGAGTCTCCGCAGGGACATCTGCGAGATCAAGAGCCTCCGCAGGGACATCTGCGAGATCAAGAGTCTCCGCAGGGACATCTGCGACATCAAGAGTCTCCGCAGGGACATCTGCGACATCAAGAGCCTCCGCAGGGACATCTGCGACATCAAGAGTCTCCGCAGGGACATCTGCGACATCAAGAGCCTCCGCAGGGACATCTGCGAGATCAAGAGCCTCCGCAGGGACATCTGCGACATCAAGAGCCTCCGCAGGGACATCTGCGAGATCAAGAGCCTCCGCAGGGACATCTGCGACATCAAGAGTCTCCGCAGGGACATCTGCGACATCAAGAGTCTCCGCAGGGACATCTGCGACATCAAGAGCCTCCGCAGGGACATCTGCGACATCAAGAGCCTCCGCAGGGACATCTGCGAGATCAAGAGCCTCCGCAGGGACATCTGCGAGATCAAAAGTCTCCGCAGGGACATCTGCGACATCAAGAGTCTCCGCAGGGACATCTGCGACATCAAGAGCCTCCGCAGGGACATCTGCGACATCAAGAGTCTCCGCAGGGACATCTGCGACATCAAGAGCCTCCGCAGGGACATCTGCGAGATCAAGAGCCTCCGCAGGGACATCTGCGACATCAAGAGCCTCCGCAGGGACATCTGCGAGATCAAGAGCCTCCGCAGGGACATCTGCGACATCAAGAGTCTCCGCAGGGACATCTGCGACATCAAGAGTCTCCGCAGGGACATCTGCGACATCAAGAGCCTCCGCAGGGACATCTGCGACATCAAGAACCTCCGCAGGAGACCGCTGCGACACCAAGTTCTCCCTCACAGCCCTGAGCCCTGTGATTGTATAATCTTGAGCTTCCAGGCAGCCTTGAGCCCTGCGTTATCAAATTTGCGCTCATTAGGCGACCCGTGGCGCCGCGGTCCTCGTCCTGATCCTCTGGCCATTGCAGGCACCTCTTCGTGGTGTCAGAGACTAGTATTCGGGGGAGTCCTCGAAGAAGCCAAGACCTGCACCAAAGAATCAATAGAATGAAAAATCATCCAGTATACGTTGTGTCATGCCCTTCAGCCTGTTTGTAGAGTTCAATAGCCATGTTCCTGGTTCGCGTAAAGTTGTTATGGAGCCTTGAATCATGCCCTGTCTTTCGACAATGGGCATTTCTTCACCGTAGTGCGAAGTAGGGCACTGAGTCATCGGGCCAGTGGGGATCTCAGTGTATGATCGCTTAATGGCCGATCTGGGCGACGCGTGCAATCCAAAGTAGTCTCCATTTGTGTGAATGCGTATTTTTGCTGGCCACCAAGGGGGCAGAATTTGTCTCGATGTGGTGAAATGCGGGCTTTCGACAGTGAGTAGGTAGTGTTGGCGTGCTGATGAAGGCGTGTTGATGTTGAGGACACGTTGATGGTGACGGCCGGCGATGAGTGACGGTTGACGGATGGTGATGATCAGGATCGATGGGAACCAGTGGTCAACATATTGATTTGCGGCGCGGCGTAACTGCCGAGCGGTGAAGTGGCTGCCAACGGTGACTACCCATCGCCGTTACCGTGGGATCTTCGTTGGCTCACCAATGATGTAAAAGATGACAGACGGTGAAACATGATACCGTTCATCAACCTAGAGTATTTCATTACAGCAGATCGCAATTAGATTATCTGTTGAAAGTCTTTTCTGGAAAACTCGATTATGGGCTTGGAGTTGCGTGATGGTGCAATCAACTTTGGTTCCCAATTCAAAAATATGTTAGAGGGTACGCCATGTACATCTATTGACGATAGACTGTATCGTTATTTTCACTCGGGTCGCTCTTCTACGCGGCTCGAGCTTCGCCGTATATTCTTTGGCGATACACAGCTCTTAGGTATTATCGATGAATGATCATCATGTGCGTAATATATATCCTCAGATGCGCACGTACATGGTAGCAGTAGAATTGGAAAACCATCAGAATGTCAGCGATTCAAGCCCTCTATTCTGGCCCTCTTTTCAAATGTCATATTACGTTAGCACGGCCAAATGAGAGACACTCGTGGAGCTCAAAGGGGTGATGTAGCTGGGTACGAGTCGAGACTCACGGTGGCTATAATATTCTAAAAAGACGGTGGATATAGTGAGGCAGATTTCGCGCGTTCAGCGCATCTGCTCCCGTGATCTAGTCGAATATAACACGTTGGCTTCCTTAACGAACCGGGTTCGATTCCCGCAGGGCGCATCTGGATTACCATTCATCAGAAAGACGGTTCTCGCTCATGCATCGTGTTCCCAACCTGGGGGTTTCCCAGCTCATCTCGCGTACATTTTTATCTCGTGGGCCTCGTGTTTTCTGTCGTCACTTGACACCGTCCTAGGGCAGCACCCGGCGGTATACTACAGGCGACAAGGCCGTGCACTGACGCGTCGCAGCGTCTCGCGTCGGGCGCAAGTGATAGGCCCCACAATGGCAGAACAACACAGCTACGTCCGAGGTCAATAAGCACGGCTATTCTACCAGTTATCACAAACTCGCCTGGCATCCTTCGAGTAACAATTGAGCAATTCCAACCGCTGCGGCAATCGAATGGCCGTAATTCGCGAGGCTGCGTCCGCTGGTGAATTCGTGCCGTTCGGTGGTGACCCGGGGCACAAGAATGCGACAATTGCGGTTTATTGCCAGGAATGAATCACCTCGAGTATGGCAGAGTGACTCCCTTAGCTCGCACTCGTCGGCCCTACAATGCACTCCCGCCCAGCTCCAGGTCGATTCCTGTTTTCGGCCATGCAACAACCTCTGTCGGCAGCAACTTTCCAGCGAACTCGGTCATGATGCGTGATATAAGGATTGCCAGACTTCACCTGTGGAGCATTCGATCGGCTTGCGGCCACGTTTGGAAGGGAAAATTTATCTTTATATCAGCGGTTTGGCAAAATGTCAATTGATTATCCCAAGCGTGCAGTTATGAGAACGTGTTGCCAGCTTCGTTCGCAAAGCAGGCCATGGCCGCAGCCTGGGTATCGCTTTCTGCATTGGGACACAGCAAAGCAGTTTGCCGAGGGATATACTAATTCTAGCACACATTTTTCGCTGCTGGCGCAAGAGAGGTCTTCGCCACTCACCATGCTCGTGGTATAGATGAGCTTCCCTAATACCAGCCCACAAACAGAACCCCGATTGGACCCGTGGGAGCGGCCGAACCACGGCGGTTTCTCACTGCCTCTCCATATTAGCATGATCCCAGGTGATGAGGGTAGTGCCAACCTACTGCAGTGAAGCCTGGCATCAGCATAGGCAGACTAGACACGAGGTAGCTGTCTCGCCTCATTTACACGTCAAAGGGCCCGGCATTGCTCCGTACAGCAGGAATGAGTGGGCTATATCTGTCAATGCGTATCCCTAGGCAAACTTCCAGCTGTGTCAGTGAAGGACATGACTGGAGGAGATAGTCATGGTATGTTGTTCTGAGGAGGCTAGGAACTGACCTGAAGATTACCGCGCTCGTGGCGAGAGATCCGGGGTGGATCCAATGCCGTGGCCTACAATGTTGCTTGCTCGGCTGCAACCAGGCTCTAACAGAGCTGGTCCTCATAGTGTAGCCAAAAGCTCAGTTCATTCCATATTGATTCTTTTACTGGGGAAACCGTGGTCCTCCTCGGTGGTCGTTAATGCTCGGCTTTTTGCTGTCGCCGGACGCTGCGATAGTTCAGTCGGTCTATCATGGGTCAAGATCAAGCCTGTCGATATATGGAAGATCTTTCACGCTGTGACGGTTAACCATTGGTTGGAAAGGAGGGGGTATGTGGGAGATGAAAGCATGCTGGAACTCTACCATATGCAAATCAAAGAGGACTTAGCTTCCCTGGGGGTTTCCCGTCAACAGCAGCGAAATGGGCATTTCAAGCAAATGTCTCTGAAACAAAAAACGCGAAACATACTGATGGCCAGTGGCCTGACCAGTCGTGCACCCTTAATTTTGAAGGCGATGGGAAAGTGTGGACCGGCCTTGATGATTGGCTTCTTGGTATATGTTCTATGGCTAGGCAGAGGCATCATAAATGTTTCTGATAGTCAGAGAGCAAGGCGAGATCAAGAATGAAGAAAGTCACATTCGCATGAAATTCAAAATGCGGCCCCGGCCATGGGAATGGGTAGAGGCGACGCACCAGGGTGAATTAGAAGACATTCGGGGGCTTGCAATCGACTATTTGCCTTCCTATGAAGCGTCAGCACGAAGTAAGTAGTCTTGAAATTGCCGCAATGATAAAAACTTACGCTGTCAGATATAGGTGTCTGCTACATTCTGACATGATCAAAGCCGTTGCATAAAGTATGCCATCGATCTATGGATAATAGTAAGTAAGTAGATAGCTTATGAAGGCACTTTATAACTCACTTTCCCGCAGATTCGATTGTATTTGAAGTTGTCCAAGGTCTGTCTAAGGGTTTGCCAGAGAATGGGTGGGTCGGTACTGATGTTAGACATCTCCCCGTCGTGAGATGCTGCTATGTTCGATCGGTCTAGCAAAGGGCCAGGTCATGGCTGCTGACGAGGCTATGGGTTGGACGTGGGATAAGAGTTGCGGAGCCATCAAGATACGGCAAGTTCCTAATATATTAACCGTTAACCTTTGATCAGACAGGGAAGTGGTTGAGAGATAAAAAATACTCTGGAATGTTACCACATGCCTAACTGGAGGGCATCAATCCTTCCTGAATTGGCACGCCAGCAACGTCAGGCGAAGCGGCCCTGGCAACCACATCTTCAGACACACCAAAAACGCAAGCAGACTGGGAGTCAGCGGTTTGACCCAGCAGAGTGCAATATTGACATTCGCCCTATGAGGAGAAAGAGACATTAGCGATATTTCTGAAGAACAGAGAGCAATAAACAGATGAATTCCACAGTGAAATCCAAAATGCAGTCCTGGCTTTGGAAATAGACAGTGGCAACGCGTGGGGCACTTACAAGATATGGACCGGCTCATGGTAAAACGATCGGCTTCCTTTATAAAGAGTCGTTAGCACAGGTAAACTACTCTTGAAGCTGCCATAGTGATCGAATCTCACCTTGCCAGCTACCGCTGCGCGTGATATTCCAGTGTGGTCGACCCGGTTTGTAAGTGGATGGTTTTGATCTATGATAAACCGTCGGTAGGTAGCTTATGGGCTCTTATAACTCATTGACTTCGCAACCTGAGTTTAAAATCGAGACAATTCCAGTTCTTTGAATTAAACTCCCAGAGAAGCAGAGACGGAGCTGGTGTGAAACATCCTCCACGTTAGCATGATGTCAAATTATCGGGGAGCTAAACTTACCTGCCGTTTACGGATTTCGATGTCGAGCATAGGTAGACTAGGAGCGATACAACAGGTCAGTTCGATCACATGTGCATCAAAGTTTGGGGTCGGGTCAGTCCATACCGAAGGCAGCTGGCGAAGTCGAGAAGTACTTGATATTCTTCGCAGGATGAAATGTGAAGGAATCTTTGAGAATAATCTTCCTGCTGGCGAAAGCCCAGGTACTTATAGCATTGTACTCAGCCCTGACCTTTGCGCTGATGTCATGATTGCTGCCAATTGTGAGGGTCTCAACATCGCTGGGCCTCAAATTGCAGTTGACCTATCGTTTAACCTGTGATTGAGGCAGTATTCGGCGATATCACGACTTCTTGTCCATTCTGTTGATGATTGAGTATATCCGAAAGTCTGTCTCACTGTTATTCTTGTTTCAACACGCACAGTGATACCGCATACAAGCGCCGACGACACCTTTCAACATTCATCAACGTGGGCCCAAACCTTATCGTGACAGGAGTGGCGGCAGTTGGTTATGCCATGTTATTCCGCTCACCAATGATGAGTGCCTTATTTCGAACGAAGAATCTCCTATCCCCGGATTATGCAAAGATCAAGTTACGGATGCGCCTTTGGTTGCGGGTTAGCCGAACCGCAGAATTGCTCACGTTCATTCAGCCTCCATATTTACTATATCACAGCAGGGTAAGTTTGCCTTAGCACATTATACATGATATCAGGTAAATGCAAGCAAGATATGGTGCGGCTTGGGTCAGTGGTGAATGTTGAAACGCGTAACTGGAGCTTTTCTGCGGCAACCCTCTGACTGCTTAAACGGTACCAACAGTGGCAACATTTTATCCTATACTGGGTCACTAAATAAAATGCAATGCATCCGAATGCTGCGTTACAATATTGATCAAGTTTAGAACCAGCTAGAATTGGAGAGTCGTCCATGTTTAAGCCCTCAGAAATAATCGAGGCTGCAAGTACGGTGAGTTTTACAATTCCCTGATAAGCTATGCACTGATAATTCGAGATTGGCCGAAGTCATCCCTTATACAGCCGCTTTGGCCTTGCCGAAATGCAGTAGCCAACAACATGAGTCTTTACCAGCGGCAATATGGACAGTAGTCGACCTTTGCTAGCAAGTTCCTGTTTAGGAAAGCAAATATTCGATCACGAGTCGCTCAATGTCTTGTACTTCACCCTTGTGCATTGCCACTGCCCATCTCCAACGCCCGCTACTGTAATTTTAATCTCAAAATTAAGGCTATATGCCCGTTTCTCTGTCTCATCAAAGTGCGACTGTCGACCATTTATCTGAAAGACACGCTCCTCATCAAGAGATACGTGAAATCCTCACACGTGTATGTGGGCATGAAGAATCAAAAGGAAGTGCTATAATCAGGTATACAGTATTTATATACAATAACATGTCATAATGCTTAGGCGGGCGACTCAGATCTGTCCGATGCAGAACATTGTACCATTTCAAAGATCTTAGCCTGGGGTAATAGGCCACGAATGGTAGAATCTATTTCACGCATTTTGGCTTCAATGGCTCGGCATTTATCTAGCTCTTCCGGCATAGTTGTTGGATCGAAACCTTGTGAAATCTCTCGCATCAGACTTTGCTTGAGGCTCTCCCTTTGGGCAATAATCTTGCGATAGGCTTCTCTGCTCTTCTGCAGCAATTCAATGGCGTCCATTTGGGCTACCAGATCCTTGTTCGTCGCGATGAGGTCCATTGCTGATTGCCCTCGTAGTAAGAGCTCGTATGCAAGCTCTGCGTTTGTCTGAAGGGTCTCCTTCAGTCGTGATTTCAATTGAGCAAAGAATTCTGTAAGAATAGCCATAAAATTCGAAAGATTCTGATCATTCTCTTGAGAACTGCTCTTCGCTTCTTTCAAAGTGATCTTCACGGCATTTCTAGCCGATTGTCCTACCGTATCACTGCATGTAGATCGTGAAAGTGAGAAATGATGCTGCCCCTCTTTTTGGTTCTCTAGACCATACATCGAAGATGGCTGTGGATCAAACTCTGGCTCAGCACTTCCAAACATACTTTCAACATGATTGACATCAAACCAATCATCTTCATCTTCCTTCTCGCGGTTCTGCGGTAAATTAGGGCAATCCTGTCTGTGCCATTGCGCAAAATTTGAAGGAGTGACATGACTGGCTCGGTCCGACTCTGCCAGTAGCTCTGTGGAACTTTCTTCCAAATTTGGTGATGAGTTTGCCTTCCAAGTGCTTTGATCTTCGGTTACGCCCGATGTATATTCTTCGTTTTTCCATTTTGTCCTAAGCTCCTTATAAAAATCTTTGCGTGTTGCAGTATCCTCGGTCAACGATGAAGGCTGGTCTCCAGAGTTCGTGATCGATGATGCGGAGGTCAAAGGGCCGATCTCCCCCGTAAGATCAATAGACTCAACAGTGTCAAAGGGCGGCGTAATGTGCTTGCGACCTGACCGAAGCGGTGTGGTTTGAGAAAAGACCGGCGATGGTTCCAGGTAGGATTCTATTTGAGGAGAATTCTCGTGAGCTTTCAATTCTTCATCTTCATTCATGATGTATTCTGTCGTACCCCGAGCCATGTTTCTTGAGCAAGATAGCTTTTTGTAAGTTGAAGGTGTTTTGTCTGGCTTTTTGACGGAGTAACTGAGCAATTTAGGTCTATGCTCAGCGCGAGGCGTAAGCATTAGTCGTGGCATGCTCTTGTTTGGCGCATTGTTGGCGCACTCTAGAATCTCATCCCGTATCTCGTTTTCGACTGGCCGAGGGTCGTTGAGAAGCACGACAAGAGTTCTCAGTGGGGATTCTGGTCAGCAGGACGTATAGAGAGATACTGACTTGAAATCCTTTTGAGACGTATGAAGATTTTAAGAGTTTTCCGTCAGCGTGCTATGCATATGGTCTTTGAGCTCGCCACGGACTCATCATGTTGGGGCGACGTGATGAACAAGCTGCAGTGCAGGCATTATGCACGTGGGCGGTGTGTGCGATTTCACGCTCGAAATTCGTGAACCCGACGTAAAGGTTGGCTCTCTGCAGCAATCCCGAAGAGAAAATGTCATTTGTTGCAAGCAACAGGGGATCCTCAAAACATCGATTTCGATGATTGGGATCAAATGAGGGATGGCGTAGTAGAACTCGCACCAACTCCAAGTCGCCTGCCTGGGCGGCGACGGCGTCTTTGGCGGTAACTGCGCCGTGGTTAATTGCCAGAGCCTCGCCCTGCCGCAACGAGAGCTTTACCGGTTCATTGTGGCCGTTTCCCGCCGCTCAACAAAGGGGTAGATCCGCCAACCCGGTCGCATTGATTTTTACACCTCCAGTTGACGTCATCACGCTCTCCGGCGTATACATTTGACTAGTAGACTCGCCCCATTTTGATTTCCGGTAGGTCAGATGAGATCGAGCTGTTAAAAATCTAAAAAGCAACTTCTTCGCTTCAGACAGTTCTCCTTTTCATCCGTCGTGCGACTGAACCTAGTGCTAATCGAAACTTTTCTCTTGCATTTTTTCTTGCAGCTCAAATGTTTGACCACGTCGCGCTATCAGTCCCGCGGGACATTTATCCAGAAGTCGTTGAGTTCTACCTCGCAGCTCTTACACCTTTGGGGTACGAGAAACAGATCTCAATGCTCGATGGAAGACTTGTGGCTCTTGGAGATACACAAAGCACGATGTCAAACAAAGCGGACTTTTGGCTTTCAGGAATGTCCGACTACCATGCGGAGACGCATTGGGCTTTCGTTGCCCAGGGTAAGCAGAAGCGTCATCTATACTATCGAATAAAAGTTGACCTTGATTCTTTATCTCCAAAGAAAAAAATCAAGTGGATGCCTTCTATAGGAAAGCCCTGGAAGCTGGTGGTTCAAGACAACGGGCCACCCGGCCCTCGCCCACGTTTTGGTCCCGAATACTATGCTGCTTTTGTGATAGATCCCGTGGGTAACAATGTGGAGGTTGTTTGCCGCAAGTCAGATTGAGTCCAGTGAATTTCATCATCACAGAAAGTCTACTCTGGCGAATCTCCAATTTGCTTTTAATTTAAAGTGGATAGTGATGATGATTTCATTTACCCTGGAACCTAGTCTCAAATTGGATCTCACGAGGCAGCAAAGAGATACTCTGCCGTGACTATTAGTGTTCAGGTCCAAATCTATCATTTTCAACGAGGAGTAAAAGTGACACTCGGCTATTGAAGTTGCTTTCCATCCACATAGCTATAATTAGTATACTGCTTTACTGAAAAGAGGTAAACTCGGGTAAAGCAACATCAGGATTTTGAACATAGTACAGTACCTCTGACTTCCAGTGAGAGAACGTTGTATGCGATATAAAGAGGCGCCAATCAATCACGGAAAGAAACAATCCTTCGTTTTTATTTAGCTCCTTTTCACTTAGACCCGAGAAGGATGCCCAGCGTCGCGTCGAGTACCCATAATCCTGAGTGAACTTCCAACCCAGAATAAGAGCTGTGAGGAACATCCGCCGCCGACACTGTAGAGGCTGAAGCTCCTTGGGCACTTCGAACGGCTCAATGGAGAACTTCTGCTGAATCGTGAACCGCAAGAGAGCTAGATAGTAGAACGCCGCGATGAGTGTATGATATGTTGTATGAGATCTTCGAAGGATATTTTTCAGATAAACCCGAAACCCAGTCGATTTTTTGGGGCTGTTCTTCGCTAGAGGAGACCACAGGCTGATAAGAAATCTTTCCGAGAAATCTATCGACACAATCAGGTATCCGTCACGAGGATTCCTGCTACTAGATGACTTACTAATGAGGTCTTCATTAGAGACAAGTCGTCTGATTCCTTTGTTCTCGCTCAAAAGTTGAGCCATGTGAATCAAATCCAGGGATAGCGAGAAGGAGAGATGAGCTTTTGCCTGAATTTTGGGGGACAGTGAATGTAGGTCTTCTATCAAGGGCACCTTCTCCGTTAGCATAATGTGGAGTAGATGAGCATGAGTTAGCATACCTACTAGGAGCACTCTTTGCAATTAAGCCAAGGTGAGCTGGTGTATCTTTTCGCATTCAATCACAAAGACGAGTCCAGCTTCATTCCACACCGGCGACAAATTATGTTGGCAGAGGCTAAGAGCCAGGTTTAGGTTGCGTTATTTCTAGAAGAAATCAGTAGCTAATATCGATATTGTCCTTTCAATCGTGTTCACAGGGAGTCAGGAAAGATGACAAGGGCTGGACTTTTTTGGGTTTACTGCCACGATAGCAGCTCTCTTGGTGGCGAGACTTTTAGTTTATTGGAAAAGCCATGAACTGCGTCATAACCTGCACAGTTGCAGCAATTACCGGTGACTGGGGAGAAATCCGAGTAAATTAAGTCTCCAATTTGACCTGTTGCATACTGCACAGTCAAATACTTGCTGTTGCTCATGGCTACACCAGTCTTCCCTTGCTGATGAACCATATTGAGTGTTTTTCCAACATGACTGCATCTTTTCGTGTATATCAACAGCTTTGTCTCAACATTCAAAGATCAACATCTACCTGTAAGAAAGTAAGCCAGATTTTGTCTCAGAGAAATGGTACCTAGCTAAAGGTTGGTGGTGAACGTTGAACGCGTGATCGAAGCTTTTCTGCGGCATTCGCACGACTGCTCATATGGTGCCAACGGTGGCAAAAGCTTTATCATATATTGTGTCACCAGAAAACCTTGTTATCAACGATGATAATTGATCAATTCGGTGATGATTATCTGACACCCAACATCGTAAAGATAAATCGATATGTGCAATTGTCCACCAATATACTTTCATATCATGTTGTTGAGATGTTTGTTTTTTCTGCTTCCACTAGCATCAATTCCTGTCTGGCATTCTTCTGTTTGCTATTGTGAAGGTTGCTATTGTGAAGGTTGCTATTGTGAAGGTTGCTATTGTGAAGGTTGCTATTGTGAAGCTGTTGTTCTGCATAAAAAATTATATTCCAGAGGCAGTCTTCTTTACAAACTTGTCCGCACTACGAGATACAAGTAGATTTGTATGCTCAGTCGCTGTTCTCTTAGTTGGCAGCGCTTCACAAGAACAAGGGCCTTCTAGGAGACTTGGCCTAGAAACATGGCCCTCTCAGAAGAAATTTCTTGTGCTCATCTGCTCCCCAAGAAGAAACTCTTAGGAGCCAAAGATTCACATGAAGATCCTGGCTGCACCGCGCACCGCCGGGCAAATTGGTTCATCAATATCGTGCACGTCCCACAACGCGAGCAGCCATTGAAATCAGCTTTTCCTCCTTCCCTAATCCTTCTGTAGCCGCAATTGCTTTCTCTTCGTGGGCGGAAATCAAGAAGATCGCTTTGGTATCATCCGCTGTTGCTGCGCGGTAGCAATGGGCCAGACGAAGGCTCTTGAGGTTCACATCGTAGAGTGTAAATCCTTTGCAGGAGTACTTTCGTGCGAGCCGCTCCATGGGTGAGGGGTCGGACGGGTCTACGAGGAGACAGTCTGATTGGCTCCACTGACCTCGTTCGAGTGACCAGAACTTGATATCGATAAGCCGTTGTGTAGACGCTTGGCAATTGAGGTCGTCATTTCTTGTTCGGACGTGCTCGGCATCTCTGTTCGTTGCTTCCGCTTGCTGATCAGCAGAGATTGACAGTGACAAATTCTGAGTAGGACCTGATTGAAGCAAATTTCTGGTTGAAGCTTGATTATGATAGAGCAGATTGAGCTCTTCATTGAGCCGGTCGTTCTCCATCCTTTTTTCCACCTCCTCTTGCTCCACTTGGGCCCTTCTTAGGCCATCGAGAAAAGTTTTTAATTCTTCCGATCTAGAGGGGCAGTTTTCTTCTGACAATATGATCGTTTCTGACGAACTTCGTCGCTGTGCTGCAGGATCAGCAATTCCAAAGGCAGATCCAGTGGTGTCTGGGTTGGGTTCCTCTCCTGTTGCTCGCTCGTTCTGACCCCATTCGAGTGAAACTGTTTCCAGTGAGATCTTGGTGCATTCACTTCTAGCATTTCCAAACTCTGGATTAGCCCCGGGCGAGTAACCAGAAGGGACCATTTCCAGCACTGAATCGCTCAGTGACCATCTGGGAGTAGAGTGATATCCACCCGATGGACTTCTCGGATCGAAGATTTCCTCATCTTGAGCTGGCTCGAGAGGATCTAAGTCCATAGGCTCGGGTCTATTTTCTGAATGGTCGATCTCACAGGAGAGTACCAGACGTGTTGAAGCGTTGCTTCTTCCAATAAGAGATGACCTGCCTGATGCGCCCTTGTGCCGTGCAGACGGATCAAAGCCCGGTGCATGTTCCTTTTCAACAAACAACGGCGATCCCATCCCCTCTTCAACCCCTTGGTCTGTATTCAAATTGCCGCATCTTCTGTTATTGATGGGATCAACCGTTGGCGACTTCCCCCAAAAAGCGAAAAAGACACAACGCCGGACAAAAAAGCTAGTGATTGTATCGGCGGCATCAACATCAGCATGCAGTCGATCTAAGAATAATAAAGGAGCATCTTGAACATGGGTGCGGGTCTGCGGAACCCCAGAGCGAGCGTGCGCCTTGACGGTGCTGTCTGCCAAAAGATCTCGCGGGGACCGGGCCGATCGGGCACAGCTTCAGTAAATCAATCCACAACCCGACGTACCAGAACATCAAACTGCTGGTCATCGTACCGATACCGGCCTGGTTTCCGGGCCTGGAGAAGGGCCGACCGTGCAATCTGGTGATCCGGAGAACTGTTAAGCAGCCCATCAATTTCTGGGGACCTAAAGCCGAGCCGGTGAGCAAGATGGGCCATGTCGTAGATCGCGCGCGGGTCCGGCTTAGCGCGAGTCGGTTTGGCCAACAGATCATCAGTGTTCTTGGGGTCTGGGGGCATCAGAGGATAATTTCGCATAGCATACAGCCATATATGTTGGTATCCTGCCTCGAGGCATCCTGTTTCGGTCGCATGAAGGCGTCGGAAAGTAGACTCCGAGGTCTGAATGATACACTCCCCTTTCTCTCGGTGATCCTCCTCAGACTCCGAGTCTGGATCAAAGATCGAGCTCATGGCTTCCCTCACAGATCGGGGTGATGGACCCAAGAGCCGCTTCAGACAGTGAGCGCAAATCTCTAGATACTTGAAATCCTCAAAGAAAGTGTATAAGGACGGGATGAGACCATCAAAGTCTTTCATTTTGGCCCATATAACATTTCGCTCATCAGCACTGAATTCGGCAAACACATGTCCACTGAGAACCAGCCCACATGCCTTCCTCTCATCAGTGCGTGATTTACCTGGTGCCAGTAACTGCAGGTTGTGAACCGTGTCCTGATCGATTTTCCTCATCAGACGACGATCCGATCCAACCAGAGAAGACCAGAAGTCCAAGATGTGATCGAAATAGGTTCCTATCTCCTGAGAGACGAAGAGTCGTCATTAGCTAGAAAATTGCAGCAACTTGGGCTGAAGCTCACCTCAATGCAGCCCGAAGCGATCAATCGATGAAGGAGGCTGATTCTCATCCCACCCGGCCAAAGCCCGGGAATCGCCAACAATCGGTCAAATGCATGCCGGAGGTGACGGTTCTTTTTATTGTCAAGTTGATCCAAGCGCTCTTGATTGCTGGGCGATAGTCTCACGAACCAACGCTCTCGAAAAGCTTCATTGCCCTCGCCCTCATACTGTCTGATCTTGCGATAGACTTCCCCATCGGTCGGCTTCTTCTGGTTGGAATATTCATCCACCAACGCCGCTCTCAATTCTCGGTCGATGTCTTTTGGAACAGTCAGGATCAATCTATGGGAGCGCCCGGGTATATCACGTACCGTCTGTGTAGAGATCAACCGTCCACCAGCGATCCGCCGGAGGAAGTACCTCAACACCCGCTTGCACACGATGACGGCCATGGAGACCCCGAAGTTGCCCCGCTCTAAATTCCAGTCGAGGAATTTGCCGGCCTTCGGTTGTCAGCAAGGCTTCCTGGGGAACATTCGCCTTCTGCAATGCTTCTGCGAGATTATGTCGAGACACGGTTGCTGGAACATGGTTTTGGACATCTAGGCGGCGACAACGATTCTTTCGGAAGATGTTTCGTAGCCGGTCCAAATTCTTAGGGTCCAGGTCCCGTGGTAAGGGAGGTTCGAATTGAATCTGGCAGATGCTGATTTTAGCTGCACCAATGTATTTCATTCGTCGTTCTGCTGCGAGCCGCACTTCTTGTTCGGTAAAGACGTGTCGAGTCATGGTGTCAGGAGAAATATGGGGCTCAGGATTGGCTTGGTTTTATCGGGCGTGAATGCCTTTATAAGTACATCTGGACGCCCTCGTGGTGGCTCAACGTTGGCACTGCGTTTTTTGCCGGTGAAGATCTGATCCAACACCCTAGTGTTCCACCCGTACGAAATACCCATTTAAATCGGGCAAAATTTCCTTTCTGTTTCGTGCTCCTTTTCGGCTTTCAACTATTAGCCAAATTCTATCCTGCTTCCATGATGCGAAAACTCGGCGAAAAGAGAGTGACAAGAATCCAGGCCGCTCAGGTTGCATTACTCCCCCAGCCGCAAACCCAAATAGAAGTATCACCGGTAACGGACCTCATACCCGGCCCACAACCTCTCCATCTAGGACCCGCGCCTGGAAAGAGGTCCATCACTTCCTCAACTTCGGAGCACACCGGCAAGAAAAATCGATCGATGCCACAAAGCCCGCCTCGCCAGGAGACTATGCAGTGGCGGAGCATTATCGGTTCGGGCCTGACAGTCCGAGACGAATCTCCTTGGGGTACTTTCAGAAAGTACTACGATTGTGACCTAGCTGGCCCCGTCGCGGTATGCGTTCGATCATCTGGAGACCGCGGTGTCTGGGCGGTGCGCCAGTATCCGATTGAGGACGCTGACAAGATACTGCGGATCCTCCGCTCCATGCGCCATGAGAACCTGGCCTCCATTCGGGAGTGTTTTCGCACTCCCGAGCTTCTGTACACACTGGGGGGATTTTGACCCTCTCGTTCTGGATCATATCGTCGCTTGTAAAGCCTTCCCAGACGAGCAGGAGCTGGCAGCCATAATGTCTCAGGTTTGTTCCTCATTTCCTCTCACCTACCTGCCAGGCGGCCAAATGGCTGATTATGTACAGCTCGTTGACGGGCTGTTATATCTCGTGGCGAACAACTTCCATCACACATCTCTGGACTGTTCTAGCGTCATTGTGAATCTCAATGGGCAGGTCAAAATCGGTAAGTTTATTCCACTTCTACCTTCCCACTCAATCTCACCTAATCAGGCACGGTAGCACGGATCGATTGCTGTGGGTTCCGGCAAAGAGGCAGAGTCGATGCCAGTGACCTGGTACCAGTCTCGAAAATTATGATGGAATTGATGCAGAAATATGTCAAGGAAGATGGGGCAGTAGGACTTGATAATCTCGACCGCTGGAGAACCTGCCCGGCTGCGATCGAATTTCTCTGCGCAACGACCTCGGCAAGCACTTTTCAGGAGCTGAAAGAAGTTTGTTTCCCTCGGATTTTTTCCATAACGGTGCTTCCAAACGGTACTAATAATATCTAGCAACGACTGTTGACGGAAATTCCATGCCGCCCAGGGAATCTCATCGGACTTGCATGGTTCGCCTTGATCTCCGCCCGTACATTCTACTCGTACACGCCAGGGCCCATGAAGAACGATTAAAGCGGAAGTCAAATTTCCATACGGGCACTCCTACTTTGTCAGCCACAGCAGCAGTAATATGACCGATGAAAAAATTCAATGCATGGTACGGTAATCGACGATCTTTCTGTTCCTCACTGTTCAAGCTTTTGTTCTGTCTACTATTAGATAATACGCGTTTTGATCTTGATAGAAAAGAGTTGTGTTAATTGCGTTAACAATCAAGGTCTAGCCGCTGTTTTTCAGTGTAATGCTTGGCCCCGGTCATTCATAATGACCAAGTAGCTCATTTGAATTGGTTGACCAGGGAGATTCAGGGATCAAATCGGCAAGTTTGTCTGTCGTAATCGCATTTCAATTGCCCAAACATCACATTTTTACTACTTTAAGTGCGCAGAAGGCAACTCCAACTAGCATCATATGCTCGGGACTACTCATTGAGTTTGCTCCATGCGAACTCCCTATCATTGAATTACTCCGGCTGGTATTCTAGCTCCGAAAGCCTCACACCATGATGCAAAAAGCCCTTTACTGTTTTTCGGATCTGGTCTCTATACCTGCCTGCCGCTGAAACTAGAGATAAATTAGTATACGATAGAATAGAGACAGGCTGCGGTAGGGTCACTCACCCATCACCAAGGTCCGGCCTTGCTCATCGCGAATGTTCGGTAGCCTCTCGATTTGGTCCCCCGATGCCTCGAGCGAGACTATGTTGTCATAATCGGGTACACCTTGGCAAAAGCAGGCTCTTTCATGTTTTCCTATTGGCGTCTTATCATGAGCAAGCCCTCTTTCAACGTAGATTGAAATGCTGAGAATCTGTATACGGTTTTCCGTCAATATTAAAAAAAGTTTCTAATTTGAAGCCGGTGACTTACATAGCCTTTATCTATAATATCGTCCTCCAGGAGGGGGTTGAGCAGGTCCTCGGCTGCGCTGACCATTTCTAATTTGTTAGTGCTGCTGCTGGCTGACCGGAAACGGAAGGGTCTTCTCACCAATTGATTCTATCTGCCATACCAAATGCAGCCGACGGACATGAAGTGTCCAGGTAATATAACCAGGTATCATCTTTTTCAGATACGGAATTGTTGCCGCGATCCCAAAACACTCGCAACCAGAAGCACGGTTTCATAGGCGTCAACAATCTCACGGTTGCTAAATGACCCCCGACAGATACGTGTCATCCACGGCCCTCGCCTCTGATCTCCGTTTCTGGCGCTACCGTGAGTCTGATGTGCACAGTCAAAATATTCCTATTAATCCTGAATAGCTTTCCTTGAATATCAAAGAGGGCATCAAGCAAGAACACGCTTCTATCATCTATTTTGCCAAATCGAGGAGCATGTATCGCTACTTGAAAATCGTCAACAGAATCTCATTTCTGAACTCGAACGTCTGCGCAATCATTCATGGACCTTGTATCATGAGTAAAAGAAGGCGATGGGAGAGCTGGAGCAGTGCAGGATGTACCCGTGATCTGGACACGGATATGTAGCACGGCAATATTCATTGCGCAGTAAATAACGCTCTATTTGATGGCCATGAGGCTCTTGCAAGACGAATCCCAGTTCTTCTCTTAAATTCCACCTTCTTCCATAATAAACATAAGTTTTTGATAGACGACAAGCACAGCCTCATCCTCGTTCTCAGAGGAGTCGCAATTTATTAAGTATCCATGCGCGCTTTGCACCCTTCGTAGTGGCCCCGTTCTCTTTGAGGTATGAACTGGTAGCTTCGAGACCCCTGTATTGAGGACTACCAGCATGGATCAACCATGAAAGCGGCGAGCTGTACATATCATCCAGAGAATTAACCTTTGCACCGTTCTTCAGCAAAATTTTGGCCGCGCCGAGAGAACCATACTCTGCGGCCCAAGAGAGGGATGTTCATTTATTCTGATCACGATCGCCAACGGGAGCACCGGCGTCCAGCATACTTTGGAGTAGAGAGGTACAATCTCCCATCGCGGCGAAATGGACGAGAGACTTCTTATGCGGGCCTCTGGGGTTACATATGCCCCTGAGTTGGATCTCTTTGTGTGTTTGATCGAGGTAATTCATGACGTCTTTGTTCAAACGGATCTCCCGCATATTCTTCAGGCGCTCAAACTCCTTATCAATGATGCTCATGGTAGTTTGCGAAGCCATGTGAACTTGATTATATTGTATGGTGTCGAGACTGACGTCAAGAATGATATTCCAAATGGCACCCAATCTGGGATCGAAAAATTATAAAGTTATATTTATAGCCTCTAGGATATAGCCTCTAAGATCTGGAATCTTGGCATTCACCTTCAAATTTCTGCCTTTTTATGCCTATCAGGTTTCTGCCTTCTCAAAATAATGTCTGATCCAGGAATGGTTAAACGCACTCTTCAGGTGTGGGGCCTGCTTCCGAAGACTTCTTTGCCGCAGAATCTACTAATAAAGCATTCCTGGGCGATGTTGTCAAAAGCCAATATTTTCGGAGGTCGAATTAATAATGGACAGGTGACACTGACCAACTTGGATACAACATTGCCTCACAAAAGATGAGTCTCGCATGATTGACTCCCGGGGTGATCATTAGGTTACTGTAGAAACCGATGACGTAGAGGGCAGCGAATATCAATGGCGTAAATCATTAGCAGGCCGTGTTAGGAGAATTCTGTGACCCGCAAACCGCACAATCATCAGCCAAGATGTAAGTCCAACATGACCGCGAGCTCATCGGTGTTAGCGGAAATGTCATTCCCATGTGTCCCCCCTTGAGACAGGCCAGGTCAATGCAACGACACCCAGTGCCGACGCTTACAGTAATCTATTCAGGAGCGGAAGTCCAATGGCTACACTCTTACGTATTGACTCTATGAAACAAATGAGCCACAAAGATAAGGGACCGTATCGTTGGGAGGATAAGTTCAAACTCTCAACGCTAACTTTATGATCTAGATTCGCGACCTAGCCTATGGCTATAGGTTCTACGCACACATGGAAGATTTCGAGAACAGATCACCCCGAGAAACACACCCTTTGTTTGCAAAATCTCCCAAGGTACGTTGTTCAGACAAAACATCCCGAAATCTTTTTGTTGTTGGCTTGAAATACCTAGCCTTATCAATACATTTCAAATCTGCGATTCCCAGACTATCGTATGCCATGCTTTGATATCCCCCCCCTTAGCCAGCACGTGCAGCAAGGCTCTGCAGAAGCGCAATTATCTCGTTCTTTCCCCTTTTGTTTGCTTGGCCCAGAGGAGACACACCCTCGTCGTCCGGAGTTCCGGGCTCTAGATCCGGCAGCTGCATCAGTCGACAGATCACTCTTTTGTTGCCAGTGTTTGCTGCATGTCACAGTACCGAGCGGCCTTCTCTGGTCTCGCTCATTTACCAGAGCCTTCCAATTTGAAATTAAAAGACCTATGATCTCGTTTCTCTTGGGATTCAGGCCGTCATATGCCATGGTAGCTAGGATAAGTGCGCTATTCCCCGCGGAATCGAGATGGTTGACGTCAATGTGTTTGTGATTCAAGAGGATTTATATTGCAACCGGGTCGTCATATATGACAGCCAGATGAAGTGCGGCGTATCCTCGGTCGTCTCGAGTGTTAACATTGAGTCGCGGGTCTTTCAGAAAAATTCTCAAAATATCGTGTTGTTGATATTCGAGGGCTGTCAGGATTGGAGGTTGGGCTTTCGAACTCTGACCATTGACATCAATATCTCGTCGACGAAGTAGCTTTCGGGCGGTTGACAATTCCCCTTGCATGATAGCAATGGACAGGGCGGTCTGTGCCCATTGGTTGAAACGAAAGGGACATCTAGAGAATTTTCGCTTGGCACCCGATCAGCTAGAATAGAAGCTCCTTGGAGGGCTAAAAGCATCATACAGGTTAGCTGCGTTGAGTCGTCCTTATGCTTGGATAAGTGGGGGTGACTCACGAATGACTGGTGTGATGTAAGCCATGTCTTCGATAATCATAAGATTATCTCGCTTTTCCGTTACCTCGTTGATCTTGTTTCTGAGAGAGGATATCTCGTTACTGTGATGTGCGATGATTGATCCGGCACAAAGACATGCAGGGCAGTATTTATAGCGAGACTTTGTTGCGAGCAGCTTTGATCTCGGGGATATTTAATCTGCATTCACATATCTGTATGCGTGAGCTCCCATAGTTGGGCAAATCCGATTGCCAGTTTATTGATGGATTTTCTCCGATATGCGAGGTAGGCAACGAAGAAACCTGCGGTCTACCTGCCTCCGTTGAGTTGTTGTTGCGGGGACTAACGGGTTCATCGCCGATGAGTGAAATGAAATGACATGACCTCGTCACCTCGCCCGTCGCAATAAAGGGCGGACTGACGGTGGTGAATGTTGATAACTGTCATCAATTCTTTTCTGTGGCGTCCTCCCGGCTGTTTACACGATGCGAACAGCCAGAAAATGTGTTTCATCTTCCGCATCACCAGGCGCAAAATGCAATGCCTCTGAGAGCTGCTTTGAACCAGTGATGAAATGTTGAGCCAGTTATCACTGAAGAGTAGTTTGAGCTTGAGCCCTCACAATTCACAATGATGTTCTCATTGACGCAGGCTGAATGCCTGGCTAAATTCCTATATATACCCGGCCAGTCACCAGCAGAACCGTCGTTCGCAAGTATTCCTTTGTCACTCCGGGTCAAAGAATATCGAACACGTTTCGTTTCCTTGGCTACTATTTGGTATGTTGACTTCAAAATCGTGTAACGAAATTGACTGACTTGTTGCATCGCACTAGCCTGGCTTTTCTCGACACAAGTGGCCTTCGAACAGCAAGTGAGTGTAGCTGCCCAGTCATTTGGAATCATGCTAACATGGAAAATGCTCAATATCAGCCGCGCCTCCGTTATTCCTCTGAGAAGCCACTGAACGAACCTTCAGGATCAGGATCTGGAACGGTCCAAGCTGCGAGCACGGTGAGTTACAAGTTGCCTTCATAAGCTACCTGCTAATGATTGAAGATAATGAGGTGCCATCCTTTATACAGTCCCCTGCAGTGGACAGCAAGAACCGACAATGTAAGTTCAACGACTGCAGGAATTTTCAAGGCAGACATCATGTGCTGACGACCCTCTATATAGGATGGCGAACTTTCTATCACGAGTCGCTCAATGTCTTGTAAGTCACGCTAACTAGTGCTTTGCCCCTGCCCATTCCCAACGCCCGGTACTGCATTTTCATTCTCAAAACGAACGCTTTCTGTTCGTAGCTCTCCGTTCCTTAGAAATATCGCTTATGATTCTTTTTCGTCATAGGGCGAGCTTCAATTTTACACTCGACCTGACCGAGCTATGTTCCCCCCTCGTCCTCGAAACTGAACCAGCTTCAACAACCTGATCAGCCAAGCCACTGAATATCACTCCGCTTGCGCCTTTATTGTCTCTGAAGACGTGGTTGACACGACCACTTCACCTGGCTTATTAGCTGGCCCAATTCAGAAAGTCTTGATGCCCCCTGCTTAGCCATGCGGTAAAATTCCAAAGTACTTTCATCCGTCTCTTCGGCATTACCCTGTCCTCACAAAGGCTAACAATCAATGTATTAGTAAGTTGCCATATTCTGACGGCTATGGGCCCCCTGCCCCACGTCCGATCCGAAGGCTTGTCGGTAGCCATGAGCCGGCCTCGCTGTTGACCGAGCGAGCCATCGGAGCATCCGCGACAACGAAGAGAAGCCGAGAATCCACCGCCACGGGACAGCCAACTCTTTCCCAGGGGCCATCAGTCAGCATATTGAAAAGAGCTATTGGCAATGGTCTCAAGGCCCGGTATTTCAATCCCGATGTCAGCTGAGCAAGTGATAAGACAGGCCGTGGCTTAGATCTACCCTAGATCCCTCGCCGCGAGAGCAGTCATTCTCAGGTCAGGTCGAAGTGTGTCGTAAAAAAATACAAAATGAATCTCTGGTCTAGCGGTGCTTTTCCCTGACACGGTTGAAGGTCCGCCCAGAGTCGTGCATTGGCAGGTAGGGCTACATCCATTCCCCGTGGTACAAAGTGATCCCGGGCCCTCGTGCACGTGGGATCGAGCTGACGCCTACTAGCTCGTCTCTAGCTTGCCTATGCTGATGCAAGACTATATTGACGGCAAGTATGCACCACCCTCATTCACCGGAAATCATGCTGATATGGAGAGGCAGTGAAACACAGCACTGGTTCGGCCGTTCCCACGAGTCCGGCCGGGGTGCTGTTCGCGGCTGGTATCAGGGGATCTCATCTGGGCCACGAGCACGGTGAGTTGCGAGCGATCATCTTGTGCCAGCTGCTGGAAATTGGTGCTGGATCGAATGCTCCCTCCTCGATGTCATCACGGAACGCCATGAACTCATCAGCAGAAGCAGCCTTGTAAAGTAGGGCCAGTCGATTGCCGCAACGGTTACAATTGCTCAATTATGACTCGAAAGATGCCAGGTCAGTTTGTGATAACTCGTGGATAAGACGTAATTGTTGACTTCGAAAGTAGCCGTCCTGTTTCTGTCAGTGCGGCATGTCACATTTGCCCGACGCGAGACGCTGCGACGCTTCAGTGCACGGCCTCGTCGCCTGTGGCAGACGTCTGAATACCACCGGATGCTGCCATGGGTCGGCATGCTCAAGTGACTACGAAAATTGGTTTCATTTTAATCATGAGGTGGCCAAGAGGTAAAAATCAACCGTAGAAAACACGAAATCACCCGAAAAATCCAGCGGGTTTTGATCCGTCCTTCTGGTGAAAGGTCATCTGAATGTATCCTGCAGGAATCGAACCCGAGCCGTTATTAGACAGTAAATGCCGCAAGTTTTATTAGACCAAATTGGGAGAGGTGCTGGTAGCCCGAATTTTGCTTAATCATAACCACCATCTATTCCAACCATTGCTACATTGCTACAATGGAGACGTGTGAGATATTTTTGGCCCGTACGGGGCACCTGCAGTCCGAACATGGTGATGTAGGTCTCCTTGACAGAAGACTACAGCGCCGCGAGGGCTGCAGGCGGGTCCAAATGACCCGATGGGCCAAATAAGGATGGTGGAGGGGCTGGTGGTGAGAAAGAGGAGACTGGAGTTGGACGACCGGTCTGGAACTGACGGTTCCAGGTGTACAGTGTTGTTGGAGGCGTCGTAAAGTAAAGGCGGAAAGCTTCGGAAGACCACCTTCCGAGAGCTTGGATGTGGTCACTTCTCAGGCCCGAATCGTGGGCGTGTTGGGCTGCCCCTTTTCTAAAACTATGACCCTTAAGTCCTGTGGTATCCTCCCCAGAGCGTTTAAGCTTGGCGATAACAGCGCGTTGGAAGGCAGCTGAGGTGAATGGCCCGGAGGAGAGCGTAAACAAAGGAGCAGTTGAAGGTTGTGAATCATAGAGGAATAGCTTAGAAAGGCCCTCAACGGGGCAGGCCGCGTCGTTTGTCGCTGCAAGGACAATATTGACACCTTCGTGGTTTCGGTCGGTCTTACTTCTCTTCAAAGTAAGGAGGGCGTGGTCCATGGTAGGGGAGAATCTGATATCCCCCCCGGGTTAACTTAGTAGCAACGAAGATTTGCGTATTCCTTTGTTCAGCAGCTGAGTATGTAAATTCCCCGACCCGAAGAAACCCGGCGAAGGCGACCCGGGCAGCCACGGCAAGATTGAGATCATCTCTCTGGGCCTTTTGAGAGCCTTAGTGGCTGGGCAGGTAGATGTGAAATATTCCCTGATAGGGTTATGACTGAGGTGCGTGGGATTGGATTGCGAACTCGCTTTTCGCGCGGGGGTTGCAGCCGGCGAGCACCATCGACCATGCGACGAAAATGCTTGGCGTGGAGGTCAAAAACTGCATCAGAAAGACCGTTGTCGACGTGGTACGCGCGGAGAGCAGAGAGCTCTGACATAGCTGTATCGGGCTTCACTGGTGGGCTCCTACCTGCGCCCAGCAGTCGTTCTGTGAGCCAAGCGTAGATCGCTGGTGCTGTTGCTGGCCACGGCTGTAATCCATTGAGGGCGCAGCTACGGGTGTATGAGCGCTGTGCAGAGCGGTATCCCTTTCTCGTTCCCTCTGCAAGACCATTCCAGACCAGCTTAGCGTGACCGGCACTCACGAAAATAGGCTGGCGGGAGAACCAGGCTGGCGGAGTAAGGGAAAGGAGCTCGTCCACTGTGGGCAAATGTCAGCGATAGAACGATAGTCGGAACGGGATAATGCGTCAGCTAGTAGGTTCTCTGATGAAGGCAGCCAGTGTGGCTAGATTTCTATGTCAAGGGCGGCTGCTATACTAAAAAGCATGAGCAGTTGGCGATGGGCCGGCCCTCGGAGTGCCTGCTTAGACAGGCCATGGAACGCGACGGCACTGTCTGTAAAAGCGAGGACCCGATGATGAGCCCAATGGAGGCTGTGTAGAAGGAAGGCCTGCAGAATTGCGGTAACCTCCTTGGTGTTGATGTGGGCCTCGCTAGCGCAGGCAGAGGAGGCGTCCACAATAGCGGCGTGAGTGGAAGGCAGGTAAGGTGCTGCAGACAACCAGTCTCTGGCAGAGTCCCGTGAGGGCGTAAAAAAGAAGAAGAGGCCCAGACCGGAGTCACACGCGTCTGTGTAGAGGGCAACTAGGGGGGCGGCTTTTCTCGAAGAAATGGATTCCATTGAAAAACGGAATTGTGTCTGTCCACCACGCGAGGTCCTCGCGGCTATCATGGGATAGGCGGCGGAGAGAGCGCTGGTGAGGTGGGAAAGATGCGAGGTCGCTGTAGAGCGACTGGAGGCGGGGTCTGCCAAGACGAATGACCATTGAGCAGTGTTGGAGGAAACCGACCACACGTTGTAAAGCTTTATGTGAAACACGATTTTGCTGTAATAGCGACGCGGCTTCGAAAGATGCACGTGTTAGCTTATCGCGAGGCATGCGGGCTTGTAGAAGTATTGTGTCAATTTCGACCCCAAGTACACTGACCACGGTACCCGCAGCGTCTTTGGTGTCATTCCTTGGGATACCTAGTGCATCTGTAAGAGGAATGTATGCGGTATTAAACTCGGCGATAGCCTGAGAAACACCTCCTACAGAAGGAGGAAAAACAGTGATAAAATCGTCAAGGTAATGAACGATAGAGGCCACAGGCAAGTAGGCAGTCAGAAGCCAGTTAAGACCCTCAGCAAAAAGGTTAAAGATGAAGGGTGCAGTTGCAAGACCAAATGGAAGGCAACACTCTATGTATATCTTGCTATCCCACGAAAAGGCTAGGAGGGGCCGGTCGGCGGGTGCGACGGGGATATTGCGGAAAGCATCTTTGATGTCGCGTTTGATGATACAGCATCCTCGTCCAGAGGTGCGGATGAGATCGAAAATGTGATCTATGGAGATGTATTGGATGGTAGAGGCGGTGTCCGAGATAGACTCGTTGACGCTGCGCCCTGGCGGGTAGGAAAGGTCATGGATACGGCGCCAGCTTCCGTCATGTTTAGGCACGAGCCCTAGTGGGGATACAACGACGGGGCCAGTGTAAACCTGCACTCGATGATTTGACAGGTCATCGGAGAGCTTTTGGGTGATAATAGAGGGTTCCTCAATATAGTGATTAAATGTTCGGCGGTCTGTCAGCTGGCCCGTACAACCAAGGCGGCAGCCAAATGTGAGAATGCCGCTGCAAATAGTCCCTAGATCACCAGGATAGCGTTCAAGGAGAGTTTCCCACGCTGAACTGATAAAAGGGGAAGCAGAGTCACGCAGAGGCGGGAGGGAAGAGTCAAAGATCTTAAACTGAATAGAAGTATTGGGACGCGGGGCTGGCCAGCTGGTTGGCGGCGATAGCGTTTGAATTATATCAAGGCAGACCGCGGCGTGGTCCTAACTCGCTGGTTTTACGTTGCAACTTATCATAGAATGGTCGTTACCGCACTTAGAGCAGACGTGCCTACGGTGACATGTTCGCCAGTGGCAGCCAGCAGAAGAGTTGAACTTTTCACAAATGACAGAATCGTTATTTGGGGCGGCGGTTGAACGCGTTGACCGTGTGGTTGGGGTAGTCGGCGCCGTCTTTGCTGGGAGCACGTTGTCCGGGCGTAGGTAGGAGCTCTCGAGAGCTTTCCCAATTTCCCAGTCGCCAAGAGAAACAGTGAGGTCGCCTTTATCGACGACCATCTGGTGGTGGTCTAAGGCCATTTGCAGGATACACTCCTGCCACTTATATGCCCTGGCAAGGTCACAAATACGGCGGTGGAAAAGGACCATTCCACTTATGCATAGTGAGTGCTTGGCAGCGAAGAATTCACACCAGATAGCAATGTAATTGCTGAAGCAGTGGGCCCATAGGGATGCGAGATCTATACGTGGGCGCTTGCGCTGCCCGTCGCCCGCAACAAGGGAAGCGGACACAGTGGACATGAATGAATCGCGTTGGGTATCAGAGAGGGAATTCCAAATATACTCCGGTGGATAGAACGAGGAGCCCAGGGTGGTCTGTCCCCCAGGAGTAGTACTGGGGGCCTCGGAACTATGTCGCACCATTGTAAGAGGAACTCTTGAAGAAGAAACCGCTGCGAAGAGAGCCCAACTCTCCTTCGAAACGGCGATGTTCCTTTCGAAGGAGAGGATATACGAGCAATATCTGTGTGCGATTACAAGCACGGAATATTGTGGACCCGACGCAAGGGGGAGGGGCTCTCCGTAACAATCCCGAATAGAACATATCATTTATTCTCTAATAAAATAAGGAATTAGTAATAAATCCAAAGCCTCATAGTCAGCTTGACATGGCTGCATGTGCCGCGCTAATGTTTCGCGAATCTATTGTCCATTCATCATCTATTGCTAACTACTTCTTCTTGATTCCGAGACTGTATTGCAGACTGAGAAAGACATGGTCCGATGTCCTTGGGTGCTTCCAAACTCAACGTAGAAGTAGGGTTCAGATCGCGTCCAGTCAAGGTCATCCCGTGGCCTCGGCATGATGATGACCTCACGACTCCGGACGAACTGGATAGAAATTGTTACCGCGGAACGGTTAATGATAGCAGTTGTCGCAAAGTGAACCTTGTTTTTCTCCGTTTGGTGCGATACATCAAGAAGTACCTCGTCCTGGCTCTTATCTTCCATTCTCATGGTTCATGGTACCCGATCGATCGACTTCGATTCATTTGAATAAATTCGAAAGTTAAAACTTCTTGCCATATCCAGAGATAAATTCCTGCGGTGGAGTATTCGATGGAGTCCTTGTCAAAGAGCAATTTTCAGCAGAGTGATTGCATCACGCTCGAGCTTTGAAAGGTTTGCGGGTGTCCACAAAAGCTAGGGCCGGATATGGGGGCCAATCGGTCAGTGACCGACCCCTCCTAATGGATTGGTCACCAATACTTTGGGATTGATCCTGATAAGGCGGTGAGTTGTGGCCAATTATTCTGTAAGCTTCCCAGGAAACATGATTCGGCCCTCTCTTCCCGCATAGGAATGTGGCGTCAACTAGATAGAGGTCCGATCGGGGAAAGATGTGTTTGACGTGGTTGGCGTTGTGCTCAGACCTCGCCCAACTCCAGCTGAAATGATTTCCGCTTCGACTAGTTAGTTCTCTTCCCTAGAACATGATAGCTATGGATTATGGCCCAGCAACAACTCAAAAAGTGGACAGTGCGTCTCCCTGCGTTCTCTCCGAACGTTCGCCTCCAACGCACCACTTTCCGAGTCGTGGAGGAAGGGCGACGGTGTTTAGAGACATCAAGTGGAGCACCTCCCGTGCGTCTCGCTCGTATATACACTATAGCAGTCACATAATCTGACCAGGTCCTCTTGATAGACATCTCGGCGTCCGCGATCGTTTAACGAACCAACTGCGAAGCCGTTCTCGGACTTCCTCACGGACCGATTTCATCGCCAGCATGATTACCTCCGGATCAGCGTCACGGAACGGTGCAACCTGCGATGTTTGTACTGCATGCCCGAGGAAGGTATTGAGCTGTCACCACCACCCAAGCTGTTGACCACGCCGGAAATATTGTACCTGTCATCACTCTTTGTCTCCCAGGGCGTCACAAAGATCCGTTTGACGGGTGGGGAGCCTACCGTCCGGAGCGACATTGTACCGTTGATGCAAGGCATTGGCCAGCTCCGGCAAAATGGACTTCGCGAGCTCTGTTTGACCACAAACGGGGTCTCACTACACCGGAAGCTTGACCAGATGGTAGAAGCAGGCCTGACAGGTGTAAATCTGAGCCTGGATACTCTGGATCCATTCCAGTTCCAGATCATGACCCGCCGGAGCGGGTTTAAGGCTGTGATGAAGAGTATTGATCGCATACTGGAAATGAACCGGGCCGGCGCCGGCATCAGGCTGAAGATAAACTGCGTTGTAATGCGCGGATTGAATGATCGTGAGATCATCCCATTTGTCGAAATGGGTCGTGAGATACCTCTCGAGATCCGCTTTATTGAATATATGCCATTTGACGGGAATAAGTGGAACCAGGGAAAGATGTTCTCGTACCAGGAGATGCTAGCGGTTATTCGACAAGAATATCCGGCATTGGTGAAGATTGCCGATCATAAAAATGATACCAGCAAGACATATCATATTCCTGGATTTGAGGGCCGCATTGGATTTATTACGAGCATGACAAACAATTTCTGCGGCACCTGCAATCGACTCCGCATTACCAGTGACGGCAATTTAAAAGTGTGTCTCTTCGGCGCCTCAGAGGTGTCGCTACGGGATATCATCCGCAAAGAGAATCACGGGCAGCCCATCGACGACGAAGCCTTGAAAAGCCTGGGCCTTCTAGAGAGGATGCAGACGGCGACTCGCGTTGATGACAGTGAGGAACCGGTCAATGAACGCGAGCGCGAGATTCTGGATATCATCGGCATGGCCGTGAAGCGCAAGAAGGCGAAACATGCCGGCATGGATGAACTGAAGAATATGAAGAACCGCCCCATGATTTTGATTGGTGGTTAAGTGAATTTCTTGTTATGAATTGAATGATGTACGTCCTGTTTATCTTCCATGAATCTGGATGGACAATACCAAATTCAATTTGCGAGATTATGTCTTCTATCATTATCAAAACTTGTTTCGAGTGCATGATACTGTTCTGCGATAACCCGTATTGATTTCTGATTACCATGCTAGTAAACATATTCTACCAGAGCCATTTTCCCGGTCTTTGACCAGCCGGTCCCATATTAATGTGAATAAATCATATAATGAGGTCGGAATTGAATCATTCTGGATTTCCGACTTTTTCATGCCAGTATACCATACTTTCCGCAAGTCTACCATACTTTCCGCAGAATGAATACCCAAGTAGGCGTAATGGTTCTAACTCGTCCGTAACGAACACTTGCTCTGTAATTTATTTGGCGGCTAGAGCGGAACCATTAATTGAACCGTGTCCCGTGCAAGAAATAGTATGTCCTGACCGCGAGAGATCCCAAGTTGCGAGGTGCAGATGATGGTAACATCGGCGATGGAAACCCAATCACTATCCGAAAAATCCAGCTTGCGCGGGTCCAGTATACCCTAGATACTACTACCTCTACTGCATTTTGGTGGGCCCGAGCAGGAGCGGGGTCAATTTCTCCGATTCCTGCTTATTACTGGAGCGTGAGTAGTTCAACTTTTACTGAGCGGGGAACAGGATCCAGGGAACCTCCATATCTAGACTCTGAATACACTAAGACTACACCTAGATCTCGCTCGCTTCAACAATCCATTTTTGTCTATCAGCCACGATACCTGACAAAAATTATACTTCTGGTCGAGGAGGTGATATCATTCCTTCAAGAAATCCCTCTAAAAAAAGTGACAGAAGGGTCGCCTTGAATAGAAATGAGGAGCCTCGGCCAGAACGTTAAGGTCCAAAGGGAAAGTCTCCGCCGCTATCCGACTAGCGGTGAAATTTACATCTCGCTGCATCGAGCAGTGTGGGTTTTAGCATTCCCCCGCATGAGATCGGTGATTCATAAACTCGAGACGCCCGCTGCGATAGTATGCTGCGTAAAGTATGCCTTCGTTCAGTAACCAGCGAGAGTGAATGTTGTCAACCATGTCTCCCATCAGCATACTCACCTTTGTGGCATCACTGCTCTTTGCAGACCTGGTCAACGCGGACCGGGTCCTAGGGGCGTATATTTTCCAGCGGCATGGGGACCGCAGCGCTAAAGCTTGGCCACCAACAAAATTGACCAGTCTCGGGTATAGTCAGGAGTATAGGACTGGGTCCTTTTTCCATGACCGCTATATCTCGGATAACTCTTCCTACCAAATCGATGGGATCAGTACCGACATCGTTAACTTGGCCCAAGTCACCGCGAGTGCGCCTCAAGATGATGTGATTGACAACTCCGGAGAAGGGTTCCTGCAAGGCCTCTATCCTCCCGTTGGCTCTATTGCCACGGAGACTCTGCGCAATGGATCAACCATCCAGTCCCCCTTGAACGGCTACCAGCTGATTCCTATGTCAGATGTGCGATCTGGCAGTGGGAGTGAGGACAACACGTGGCTGCAGAGCGCCTCTTCCTGTAGCAAGGCCAAATTCAGCAGTAATAACTACTTCAATTCGAAATCCTACCACGATCTACTGTCAACCACACGCGGACTCTATCAGTCTCTTGAGCCGCTGGTGAATCAGACATTCAGCCCCAGTGAGCTGAGCTACAAGAATGCATACACCATATGGGATTTGCTCCACGTAGCTTTGATCCACAACTCTACCGCGAGCTTCCCCTCATCCGTCACTCTTACCGACACGGTCATGCAAGAGCTGTTTGTTCTTGGGAATGAGCACGAGTTCAACCTGGCATACAACATTTCAGACCCCATTCGTGCTGTTGCAGGTATGAATTTGGCAGGCGAAGTTCTGACAGCTTTGAACGAAACAATTACATCTGGCGGAAAATCCAAGCTGAACATCCAGTTTGGTGCATACGCCTCTTTCCTCTCCTATTTCGGCCTCTCTGGGCTCTCATCCGCCAATGCGAACTTTACCGGAATCCCTGGCTATGCTTCATCCATGGCATGGGAGCTTGTGACAAATGACGAGGGAACTGGCATGCCCCCCCATGTCGGACATTAGAGTTCGTTTCGTGTTCTATAATGGAAGTGATATATCGGGTTCAACAAAGCTGCTAGCTTATCCACTTTTTGGACAATCTATGATCGAACTCCCTTGGTCGCAATTTGTGGACAAGACAAATGAGTTTGCTATTACATCGCAGCAGCAATGGTGTGAAGCCTGTGGAAATAGCACTGGAATCTGCGCCTCAAGCACTGGTGCTGGCAATGGTTCCTCGTCTACTTCCTCGACCAGTTCTTGTTCGGGCAGAGGGATGAGTTTAGGAGTGGCAGGCGTCATCGGTGCATTGGTGACTTTGGGCGTTCTTGTTGGGCTGTTGATCCTGAGTATGATCATATTTGGCCTACGATTCGTACCCAAGAGTGCGGTCGCCGGTATCCATCGAGGATCGGACGCTTCGACGGCCCCAGCGATTAAGACGATTGCAGCGTGAAATGTCCCGAGAAAAATGGTTTATCAAAGTAACATCGTTCTCGGTATTTTCTAATTACACAAAACCTCAAATTGATTACTAGCTGATAGTTTACTTTCAAGATTAGTACTGAGAGAACCAATCAATTTAAATTGCTTATGCAGTTAAAGCATCCGTCTACTGACAATAATAAATAGACTGCGCATCGAGCACTGTAACAGTTGGAAAATCACATCCGAACGGTATTATTGGCATTTAACCACACTCTCAGTTCGATAAAATACTGTATCCGTACTTCGTAATGACGGAGCATTTCAAGCTTTCGGTAGTGGGGTCCAGATTCCGGCGCAGCTGCACTTACCAGATTTGGTAGTGGCATTGGTCTAATCACAGAGCTGCTTTCTGAGTGGGGACCGAGTTGATCTGGTTCGACTCTCTTACATTTGGTGATGCTGTCATATCCTCACACAGCTCCTATTGACTTTCGTGAACTTGGTTACCACGGGCATTCTTGCGTCATCTCGTGCATAGGATCAATACATGGTCATCGTGATGATGGTTTGATAATGGTGAGGAGTTATACTCGGTGGACACTCGTTGGCGATGGAGCATTGGGGCCCAATGAGTGTAATTGTAATACTAAGACCTGATGTAAATGCCATCCAAAGGCGGGCACCACGACATTGGGCTGTTTCTAGACTGGAGGTTATATTAAGTTGCGTTCCTCGGGCGAGCTCTGGCTTTATCTCATATACTCACTTTTTCTGTCTTATCCGACATATTACCATCAAACCAATTATCATTCAATATGGGCGATGATAGATATTACACTCTGGCCGAAGGTACAGCACCTCTCCACATTGGGTTTCTGTTTTCGACTGACTCTTGTAGGCTGTCCCTTCGCAAACAGCAAGACGGCTGTTCTGATGCGAGGCAGACAGGGCGGCGGCCTCGGATTACTTCAGGACACCCAGCTCATTGAGACCCTTGCTCACTTCTCCCGCGAGAGAATCCCAGAGCGGTTAGTTTATCTCTCAATTGAACTCTCAGTTCAAAGTTTCCACGGTACACTGACGTGGAATCTTAAATAGTGTCGTTCACGCCAAAGCTGTCGGGTAGGCCATTAACACCCCCTGGAGGAATTATCTTGTTGACAGTTAGTTGTAGATGCTACGGAGAATTCGAAGCCACCCGCGACTGTTCCGACTTTACCAGCGCCAGCTTCCTCAACAAGGTCGGAAAGAAGACGCCCGTGCTTCAGCGGGTGTCAACGGTCGGGCCTGAGTCCGGATCTGCCGATACTTCACGCGATGTGCACGGGTGGTCCATGAAGTTCTATACCGACGAGGGCAACCAAGATTTCGTTTTTAACAACACGGTATGCTGTGCATTATTTATAATTTCTTTTCTCTTCTTTCGTGTCTGATATTCATTGATTTAGCCCGTCTTTTTCATTCGCGATCCTATCAAGTTCCCTTCTATGAACCGCTCTCACAAGCGACACCCTCAAACTCATCTTCCTGACGCAAACATGGTATGTCCCACTGTTTTTCATAGGTGATATGAGATTAGAAAACTAATCAGTATGGCAGTTCTGGGAGTAGGTAAAATTCTCGAGCTCCAATGGCTGAATCAGACTAACCTTATAGTTTCCACGTCGGCAACCCCGAGGGTATCCATCAACTTCTGGTTCTGTTTAGTGACCGCGGCACTCCAAAGTCAGTCCGATACATGAACTCATACAGTGGACACACATATAAGTTTACCAAACCTGTAGGCAACCACGATTACCAGGCGCTACGCCTTTCACTAATGTCATGCTTAGGACGGCTCGTTTAAATACGCTAAAATCCACGTCAAAACGCAGCAAGGGATTGAGAACCTCTCTAACAAAGAAGCTATTAGGATCGCTGGAGAGGACCCTGACTTTATGATTCGCGACATGTTCGAGGCTATCGAGAGGAGCGACTATCCTGTTTGGAACGTCTATGTTCAACTGATGAATCCCGAACAGGCTGAGGAATATAAGTGGAACATCTTCGACATGACCAAGGTTTGGCCGCACAAAGACTTCCCTCTGCAGCAAATCGGTCGTCTTACCATGAACCGCAATGTAAGTCTTCATTTTTCCTCTATTATCTACAGTCACTGAGCTGGAACAGCCGCGAAACTACTTCGCCGATATCGAACAAGCTGCGTTCTCGCCTTCAACAATGGTTCCCGGAATTGCTGCGTCCGCTGATCCAGGTAAGCTGGAAAGCTAGACAATTATTAGCCTTACAACAAAGCATCACTAACTGTCCTCAAGTGCTACAAGCACGACTCTTTGCGTACCCAGATGCAGCCCGCTATCGTCTCGGCGTAAACTATCAGCAACTCCCCACAAACGCCGCGAAGGTGCAAGTCTACTGCCCCTTCCAGCGTGACGGAGCCATGAGATTTGACGACAATTACGGTGGTGACCCCAACTATGTTGGCTCCTCGATCAAACCTACCAAGTTCTATCAAAACAAGAATGGAATTAGCGCTTCTGCACTGGCCCTACACACTGAACACGAAAAGTGGGCTGGAGAGGTTTCCGCCTACACCAGCGAGATCACTGACGATGACTTCGTCCAGCCCGCAGTATTGTGGGAAGTCATTGGTCGCGAGTCTGGTCACCAGGATAGAGTCATTGAGAACCTCGTCGGCAATATTAAGGGTGTCGGGTACCCTGAATTGCGAAAGGCTGTCTATAGTAAGTTTCCCTAGTAGCCCTAGTCGAGTATCGTCGGAAACTCCGTCTACTAGAAAAAGAGGCTAACACTGAGCCTAGGCCTCTTCGGACGTGTCAACAAGGACCTCGGGTTCAAGTTGCAGCAGCTTACAGAAGCAGCGATCAAGGCTGCGTAGGATTCGACAGGGTTGGGCTAGTCTACGCAAATAAGCAAGTATGTACTAGCTACAGGGAAATAGACCATAAATGAATGGTCTTGTCCCTGGAAGGCAATCTGACTGCAGGATTTGGTTTGATTTATTGTGGTTCGGGTGATGAATAAATGAGAAATAACAATTGGGATCTGGTATACTGGTAAACTGTAAGGCAATGGATTTTAATAGTAACTCCTTTACTCTCACATAAGGCGGAATAGTAGCCCTACTAATATTTCCCAATCATCAGTATTGTTGAGGAAGGAGCGACGGACTGCTCCCTAGACCTAGACTAGTTCGCTTCTACTGACCCTTCATCGCCATCACCGAAATCAAATTCTACCATTATTCTTGTTCCATCTGGACACGTCTCAATGAGTTCGACACCCTTAATACAGCCATATCGACAACCATCTGAATTGTCGTTCACATCGTGCCAGACCATTACTGGCATTGAACGCGTGGTGATTTAACATCACTTTAGTATTTGGCTGCTGGAAGAAGCCACATAACATCATTCCCAGAAAATAACAACCGGTGGCTGCTGCAACTTCCAGCCCACCATTGACCAGGGCCCTTAGATTAGACATAAAGCTATTTGTAGTTAAGTTTTAATCTTGATTTGTTACCGCCTTTTTAGGCTCCATCCTCTTGGTAGCCGAGTAACAGGATAATCTCATTGCTGCATCGTATTGGCTGCATAGCCGTATTTACAGATGGTCCAGATCATAGTTTTCCAGAGCTGTATAACATCCCTAGCTTTGATCAACTGCTCGATGTGGTAATACCATCTAACCAATCACAGCCTGCATGTGGCACGGCTCCTCAGAAAAATTCCGCCTCCCAGACATGCAGCAGGTAGAGTTCACGGGCGTATTAACTCGTCAAATGAAAAGCTACTATTCCGAGCCGATAACCCCAATTTATATGATTGGATATGCGATAATGTAGTGCTTGGTCGTACCAGCGGAACGATGTCAGATGCATGTGCCTTGAGGCTACATATTGCTACCGGGATTGTTAGTGAATGAAAGATGTGTATCATATGCTCGATCCCCGGAAGCCTGGCTGAGTGAGCCGCGAACCTGCATATTGGTGCCTTGGATGGTGACATGCAAGCGCTCAGACCGCAAAATTTGACTCCGACGCCATGCCAACCCCTTACTGCGAGATAAATACAGACCGCCATAACTGCCTAGCAGTAAATGCGCGCGAGCCTCCCCTTTTAGTTAGACCGAAAGGCAACTAATTGGTTGTCTCGATTACGCTTAGTCAGGGCCCAGGCTCTCATTTAAGGACTCCTAGATGCATTGCTTAGCATCGAACCACGAAAAGTGTTGCGAGATGCCAAATCGGGATTGGAGAGAAGACACTGGGTCTTTTGCTGAACCACGACTGCAATGGAATAGTTAAGGATTGAGTGGTCATGCCCGTGATGTAGAAGCCATTCTGCTATTGCGACAAGAATGTCATCAACATCGGTATTACCAGCGACTCAATCCATATCGGAGACCCTGTTCAATTGAAAAGGTGCATCGGGGTGTGTCAAGACAATAAAGTCACGCTCTATGACCATTCGGGTGAATGTTCGACCAGATGCTCACGCCAGATGTACTAACTGCTTGCTATACACGCCAAGCATTCATCGGGTAAAATTAAAATCTTTGAAAAGGAACTCTAGACCACTCTCGGTGTATCTTATATATATCAAATCTTGATTGGAAGAAAGAGATCATTATCTACTCGATTTCTCACATAAATGTGGTATTTTTGTCTTTCCCGGACTTCTGAAAGCCTTGCACGTCGTAGTGTTAGCGATGACGTTACCGCCTTCCAGACAATTGGCTATCACCAATTAAGCTAATACTACTACGTTCTTACAGCAGATTAGAGAAGGTGGATTATTGCACTGCTTATTAAGAGAACTGGTGGCGTAGTAAACCTGTCGAGGTAAAGTTACCGGATGCGCTTCAAAAGTCATGACATCAATCACTCGATTTGCACCTTTGTATAATCGTTTTCCATGTTGCGAACCTGGGTCGAGTGGGCATTAAAAGCATACAGTAATGTATCATTTTACGACCAGTCGTTTTAAAGAAATAATTGACTTGTAAATGGACCTCATCTCCCTCGTCTGAGATAACAACAGGACTCCGTAACAAGCACGTACCCGTAAAGAAATCACAACTTTTCGGTTTACTTCAATACCTACTCACGTTCCCTCGCCGCTCTTGTGCATGAGGAGCGCATTATCCGCCACATGACGCCGTATGCAAACCTTGATTCTGACACTCAAGGTAAGGATCTAGTAACAGCCAAGTATGGCAATAACCACTAATGGTTAGATTCGACAACCCAGGCGTAAATTCAAAACAAGGGTTAAATGTCGGTCTGTCCCGTAATCTGCCAGATATAAAATCTGGCACAGACCACATTCCTAGAGAACCTTTTTGTAAAGAAGTACCCATCGTTCAATTTTACATGACTCCCCCCATATCGTTCCACTATGGAAACTCGAACAAAGTATACAAAACCGATCAATAATCGCCCCGATGAGTGGAAGGTTGAGCAAGGTCTTGCCGCCCACAAACTTCCCATCATCGATCAAAGTGGAAAATCGGTTTTTTTCGTCGCTCCGCACACGGAAGCCCCAGTCACAAAAAACGAAAAGGCCATTCGTGCTGTTGGCGATCGAAGTAAACTCTTTGCCCGCGAAAAGCCGGGCTGGACAGGGTATAGTTTTCCATGAGATGACAATGTATGGTTGCAAGCGACTCGACTAATATATTCCGTGACTTGCCAGCTACGTTGAGTGGGAGGAATACCCTGCAAAGAAAGCCAAAGCACACGAAATCTTGACTTCGCAGACTTTTGCGCCTTGCCCTGACTTTCAATGGGGGCCCATACCCCCAACCAATCCCGTGTTACCAGGCGATGACTTTAAGTCATGGCACGCCGCACTAGGTGGGGAGCTAACTCGAGTCGCCGATGATTCTTGGAAAACAGTTCTGAAAGAGAAACATCCCGAAATGTTGCACCTGCTGCAATTCCCATACAACGGAGAACCACCGAAACGATTGGTTACAGACAAGGCTATTACTCCAAATTCACTTCACTTTGTGCGTAACCACGGCGGTATCCCCCTGATCGACGAGAAGAAATTCGAATTGAAACTCGATGGTCTTGTCAAGTCGCCCAAAACATACACTATGAAAGATTTGATGGATGAGTCAGTCTTTCCACGCATGGAGAAGACAATTACAATGCAATGCTCGGGGACCCGTCGCATTGAGCAGATTTCTATGTACGCTGGACAAGGTGACGAAGTTCCCCAGGCTCCATGGGCCGAGGGTGCTATAGGTACTGCGAGATACAAAGGCATAAGTCTCAAAAAGTTAATCAAAGATTGCGGGGGGCTAACCAACAACGCCAAGCACCTTGAACTATATGGTGTTGAAACATATGTGAAAGACCTTAATGTTGGAAACTACGTTGTTAGTATCCCATGGTCCAAAGTCAAAAGCAATGAGGTTATTCTGGCGTGGGAAATGAATGGTGAACCACTTCCTAAGATCCACGGATTCCCATTGAGAGTGATCGTTATGGGATATATTGGAGCTCGCAGTGTGAAATGGCTGTATCGCATCAAGGCCATTAAGAGTCCATCCCTGGCACCTGTCCAAAGCAGAGAGTATCTGTACTTCAACCAACAGATGGGCAAGTACAACCTGCGCCCTATGGACGGAATCCAGATCCAGGAGATGCCTGTAAGCTCTGCTATTATGTCTCCATGGCAGAATCAAGTGATTATGCATAGTGGCAAGATCCATTGCAAGGGTTGGGCTTATTCCGGCGGTGGTCGTTGGCCTGAGCGTGTGGAGCTATCAGCCGATGGCGGCTTCAACTGGTACGCTGTACCAGAAGAGAAACTATCGAAGAAGGGCAAATGGACTTGGAGGACATGGGAGATAGACCTCCCTTGTGATGTGGAAGGTTGGGTTGAGATTGTGTGCAGGTGTTGGGACAATTCTTTGAATACCCAGCCCCTTAATGTGCGAGCAGCCTGGAACTGGGGTCTGCATGTCACATCCTCAGCACACCGTATCAAGCTCTACAGCGTCAACAAAACCCACAAACTCACTCAACAAAAGTTGGCGCAATTCAAAGAGCACGACATTCCACTAGCCCCCCCCTAACCAGATACGACCCTGTTCCAGGTATTGCCGATGGCGATATTGAAAAATACCAGGAAGCCCACCCTCGCGATGTCGACGAATGATGTTTTTTATTATTTTCGAGCTCACAATCCCCGCTCTGAAGATGCCCCAAACGCAAGATTTACAGAATAACTCTGTTCACAATGAGAATTATCAGGGTGAAAGAAATGCATCTTCCACCAATCTTGTTTTGGGGTACATCAATCAGAGCAGTTGTAAATGGGGCCATCTGGACGATCTGAGCTTATTTGAGGTCCTTTTCATGCGAAAAAGCTGATGAACCTTTTTGATCTATCATTATGCTAAATTGTCCTTCTGATTAATAATTCATGTAGCCCGATTTAAAACTTTTTGGAAGCCGCTTATAGGGATTAACTGATGATCACTAATCTGCTCTAAGAATTCAAGAGATGTGCTCAGATCGCCTCGGAGGAGCAAAAGGCAGCGCCCAATTACCACTAAAACGGAATCGGAATAACAAGACGTAGTGTAGGAAATCAAGTACATAGGTTACACACGTGGTACGGCTGCAAGGCTTGATAGAGGATTAGGATGATGAGCCGTCGGTATCGACTTTCAAACGTCAAGGATCAGAGAGGCAGCTAATAACAAATTTCAACCGCCCATCATGATCCCTACTGCTGCCTAAGCCGCCCCAATCAAAGCGGGGATCGCCAAGGCAAGGGACACAAAGGCCCGGGAGGCTAGAACCAGGAAACGAAGTGAGAACAGCAGACATTCAACGAACCTATACAACACTATGAAGCCCCAGGTAATCAAGATAACTAAGCGGGCCAAACGAGGAGAGACTCGGAACAATAGTCAGATCAGGTCAATCAACATGCATGATCTGGAGCACTAGATACACCAAGACCAGACCCAAGTGGACCTTTCCAGGTGTTGGGACTTTTCTTTGAATACCAATCCACTTAATGTGCGAGCAGCCTGGAACTTGGGCCTGTATGTAATACATCTCCAGCACACCACACCGTATCAATATCTACAGCGAACCCGATATGATTTGTAACCCACGGAATGGTCAACAAGTAAACTCTTTGCCGTAATTCAATACAACGAAATTAATATTTTAATATTCTAGGAAATTCCAAATCATTCTAGGCTTCATTTCATGTTAAGAAAAATATGACGTGAATTTTTTGAAAGTGTTGTATGTTATTAGTTGGGCCGTTATTATTACATTATACTCCGTCCTAATTAGAACAAAGCAACATTTCGCTTTGTCCCATGATCTGTACTTACCCGCAAGTAAGCTGGCGTTCAGGAATTTACAAGGAGAGCCGATTGCAGTGGCATGTCAAACATGGGATTCAGGGAGATATATATAGAAAGCTTCTTCTCATACGAAGCCATATGAAACAATCCACGGCGCTTGCTACATCTGTAAATGTGGCGGCATGAGCAATTTGGGAATCGATTCCGATAAAGTTTGAATGGCCTTTGGGTGGGTCAGCGCAATCAACCTTTTCCAACCGAGGGTGAACATCTGCAGTTGGTCGCCTGGCCCAACGGTCACCATTTTTGAGTAATACTAGAGCACCAATAAAATCTAACTAAACCCCATACAAACTTTCACAGTGGGAGCGTCTTTTAGAATTTACCTGGCTTACCAAATCCAGCAATGAAAGGATATTTGGTTAATTCATACAAATTGATGGCATAGGCCACCACGGGTTGATGCTCTATTAGGCAGTGACGATTATTGCATGACCAAATGATGCAGAGAGGATATCATTCATTATTTAATCCAGGAACTTCAACAGACAGGCAGATTCCACTCAGTCTCAAGGATATCGAGGCCGCAGCAATGCCATGTTATACGATGTGTGAGAGCAAACTCACCTGTAAGTCAATTTTCATGATTGCAACAACGTGCTTCAAGTTAAATTGTTTTAGTCGATTCGTTGCCTAGTGTTTGTGAACTTTGCTTTGAAGATATGGAGTGCGATTCTGCCTTTCGTCAGATACCGTGCGGCCATATTTTCCACAAGCCTTGCATTGACACATGGATGGCTTCAAAGGATGCCAGTTGTCCAAAGTGCCGTGATACATTCTATTATCTACGTGGGTCACCATCATCCAACGTCAGGAATACGGACCGCGACCGGGGAAACTATCACCATTCAATCAAATGTTGGCACAGCCTCTGGCGGTGGATTCGGAACAAATGCCATCTTATGTGACTTTCAATGGGAATAGGCTACTATGGGCTACGTTGACCAGTAGTGAATGCCAGTCAGGTGTATGATTACAAGACTAGATTAAGAAAGTAAGCGTTGTAAAAATTCGAATAAGCAAGATCGCTGGAAGAACCGGTCGTTGCTCCTTTTCGTTAAATTGTTGAGAGTTTTCTCGTCGTTAAGCTCAAGTCATCACGTGAATCCAATATTCGCCACGCCGAGGAGAAAAATGACGCATGATAAGCTCGTAGTTGTGGTGCTAGTCAAAGGTTTCAATATCTCCTCACTTTCTGGCAAAACAAGACACCGCGGCCGACCACATACCAAGACTTTCCCATCTCAAGATTCTAAGCACTTCACCAGTAAGTGCACAAATCAAAATAAGATATTCAATCGCGCTTACTTTAGCGAATGTAATATATCCAGAAAGGGGTTCATTTCGCGCAGATTTTTCAGTGAATACAAAAAAAAAGGAAACCCCAAGCTCATCGCTCCTGCAGACATCAGATCTCCACTGCGGTAAATCGAACATGTGCAAGAGTGGCCGTGAAATCCTATCTACGTAGGGCTAGTTACCACGTGGAATTATTCAAGTATTTACATCCCTAATATCATACTGAGCCTTATTCTGTATTTATTGCAAGAGAATATCCACATAAGTCGAAAGGTGACGTAAAAGATCGATATAAGCGGAAGTAGTTGTCTGCTCATGAGGGGAAAGTGATCTCCACACGGTCCTCTACGCCATGCCGTTTTAAGTCATAATAGTCACCGTAGGCGGCATACTACGATGCCTTATTCCTAAGGCTGACAAACACCAGCCGGCCGTCAACGTAACTCGCTTGTCAACGTCACCATTTTTACCATATTGACCACCACCACCACCACCGCAATACCTAGTCAGTACCAAGCAGTAGAAGCACGTATTCAGACCGCCTGCTCAGCGATCAGATGTGCTGAAAAGCCTAATTTCGCGGCGTTAGCACGCGAATTTGACGTTTCCCCCTCCCGCCTCCGGGCAGGCTATAAAGGCCGCCCATCGCGCAGCACGCGGCATATGGCATATAAGCGCCTAGACGACGAACAAGAAGCTTCATTAGTAGGCTGGATCACACGTCTAGATGACCTAGCAGTACCACCTACAACAAGCATGGTTGTGGTGAGTGCTAATGCATTATTGCGTCGGCAAGACCCCGCCGCAACTTGGAAAGGACTGGGTGTACGATTTTGTCCACAATCGCCTTCCGAAAGACCTTAGTTGGGTCCATAAGAACCCTGCAGACCAAAATCGTATTACTGCACAGGATATTGGTGTTTTTACCGCTTGGTATGAGCGTTTAGAGCCTCTTTTGAAGACAATCCCCCCCCAAGCATGTGTATAACTTCGACGAAACTGGCTTTATACTAGACCAAGGACGCCCACAAAACGTCATTTCGCGCAATAGACACCGAACCTATACATATTCATTTGAAAGATGTCAATTATTGACAGGAATTGAATGTATTGCCGCTGATGGGTGGAAAATAGAACCCTATTTTGTCGCACCGGGGTCAGTTCATCTGATGCGCTGGTATGAAGGTGGCACTCTTTCAGAGGCTACCAGAATAACTGTTTCGGACACTGGCTATTCAAATGATTTGATGGCACTCGACTGGCTTGAACATTTCCATCATAATACTAAGGATCGCCTATCAAAGAAGCGGAAGCAATACCTGCTTTTGATTATGGATGGTCATGACAGCCACCTGACCTACGAATTTCTTGAGCGCTATGACTCTTACAATATTATTCCATAGTGCTGTCCACCTCACACGACACACCTGATCCAGCCACTTGATGGGTCTCCATTCCGTGCATGAAGCAAGCCTATCGAACCAAAAATAACCAGATTACCCAATGGGGTGGAGATGCCCGCGATACTGGTGTTTTTTTTCCAAGAAATAACACAAATTCGTGAAGAAGCACTACAAGCACGCACTATTCGGAAGGCATTTGCTGATCGTGGTATCCTACCATATAAGCCTGAGCTAGTAATTGATCATTTAGTAGCTCAGCAGCCCCCTAAGCCTGAGCTACAGATCTTTGATGGTCATAATGGTGCTTTATCACCACATACTATGTCTAGTATTCCAAGCAGTCCTCCTACTAGGCTTAGTGCACGTCGTACACGCCAAAAACTGGGCCATATTGCTAGTCTTGAGATCATTCCGGAGAAATTAGGCCGCTCATTACGTCGTGTTGGCCGATCGCAGGTTTATCTTACAGAGGACAATGGTCTCTTAGTCGATACATTAGAGAACCAATTGCCTAAAAAACCTACAATTGCACGCAAGTCGCAAAAGCAATTAGGCAAATTTGGTACCCTGACTACCAAAGATGCTATTCGACACGCTCGCGAGCGCAATATAAGGGATGAAAAGAAGGATGCCAATGCAAAGGTCCGCAGTACAATACCTTTAGGAGCACCCTATACCACACCTACACCAAAACCCCTAGATAGCTATACAGAAAACTATCCAACGCCACTATCTGATGACAATTGGCCACCAGATAGGCCCTATTAGAGCATTTTGTGGCGGTGGTGGTGAAAATAAATAAAAAAATTGCGTTGACAAGCGAGTTACGTTGACGGCCGGCTGGTGTTTGTCAGCCTTAGGCATAAGGCATCGAAGTATGCCGCCCAATGGTGACTTATAGCCAAAGTCGCTCTAAGATGCGCATGCGCACGCTACAGGACGGGTTCGGGAAAGACTCGGTAAATGCCGTCCTTGGATCGCGCGCCTGCCAGCTTTTCTGATTTGGTAATACTAGAATTCCACTCACCCCCCCCCCCCCTCTCCCTCAACTTTTAAACCGTCTGACACCGCCGGCTTGACCTGTCTGGACCTTGCGTCGGGTTTTCGAATCCATTTTTGATCCACCCAAACTATGATACTGGCCAGCTGACTTGTAAGGAAGTGCTTGTTGTAGCTCAGAGGTATTAATTGTCTTATTGTTCAAAGGGAAACATTAGGCTATATATATAACGAGAAGAGCAAGTTGATTCCCAATCAACTTGATTCTTCGTATAGATACATCGGGATTAATTCCGATGGTTCGGCTTGGTTCCTGATCTGCACCAGCCTCATATCACAACAATGACAAAAACTTCGACCACCAAAGCGGGTATTTGCCGTCATTATCTATACAGTTCACATCCACGCGAGGATGCCGGAGAATGAGGTCGACCACTTCCAAGCGTCGACTGCGGACAGCGAGATGGAGTGCTGTCGCACCATTGCTGTCGATTACCGCCAGGTCAAGACCTTTTCGCCCCAGGAGCAGCTTCACAGCATCGACTGATCCATGCGGGACTGCCCAGTGCAGCGCCGGCGCATCAGAGTGAGCACACATTGGCCGAGCATACTCTTCCTCTCGTGAAAATATAGCCTTCATAGAGGGCCTATCGTATTGGAATGCCCAATCCCGGGGCGAGCAACCAGAATCATCGTATGTGTAGGGATCACCACCGTTGGAGAGCAACACTTCCACTAAGTCGATTCGGCCCCACCATACGGCGAAATGGAGTGCGGTCTGGCCTCGTCGATGCCGGAGGTTGACTGCGCAGTCGGACAATTCCAAGAGAGCCCGCAGCGTCGAAGATGATCCATATGTAACTGCAAACAATAAGGCGCTTTCCTGCTCTCGGTTTTGGATATTGATATCTAGCCTCGGAGTTTCCAGCAGGAGCTTGAGAACTGCAGATGAACAGTATTTGAGAGCCCTCATGACCGGGGTTCTCGCACGAAAGAAGGCATTGACGTTTGCTCCGTGGTGAAGCAACATGAGCGTAAGATCAGCATTGTCATCTTTGGCGGCTAGGCCAAGAAGATTACTGTTCTGATATTCGATGTTAAATTGGAGTATTGCCTTTCGCAGACGGTGATACAGCGCTCTGCATGATCTTGCAAGACCAAATTTTGCTCTACCATGCAGGTATGTGGCAATCATCAACAATATCTCTTGAGGCAAGTCTCGAATTTGACTCTATTCATTATTAGCTTTCCAAAGGGTAATAGGTCGTGAGAGGACGTGACGAACCATAATGTGGTGGTGGTTTGAGGGGATGTGAAAATGAGAGGCTTGCCGAAAGCCAAGAGACACGAGGGCAGCTTTATTACGGCTTTCAGTCCCCAGGCTAGTGCATCCGAAAAAGAATAGTCTGCAGCTCTAAATAGGTCGTCACAGGCTCCTGGGATCTAGTCGGTGGACCCAAAGGTCTCATTTCTGATGCCAAAGTCAGCACTGAGAGCTCAAGCGCTTGGAACTCCCAGGAATACGAGAGGTGTTCCCCGAATCGCTGCAATCTTCTCATTATGTCACATTTGGTGTGTCTCCAGACCACAAGCTATTTCTACCAGAGGAAAGGGGTTTGAACATTTCAAGGTATGATGAGTACCGCGCCGCTCTAGATACTACCGTCTATTTCAGGGTAGCATCGGACCTAGTATTCCGAAAGGGCTCGCTGCTTACCTTTTCAGCATCCGTACAGCTCGCCACCAAGCCTTGAAGAATGTGAAAGAAAATGCTTCTGAAGAATAGCATGGCCACGCTTGCTGGTGTATTTAAAGAAGGCTCAAGGTAGCTTCAATTGGATCTCACCTCCCTCTATTCATTCAAATCAGATGTCCTCAAGCTAATAGCTACCTTGATTGCTCTTATTTAATATAAGTTGCTTCTTTTTTTGATAGAGTGGAAAGAATATTTCTATCGATCCAGACTCCTTATTTTATTTCTGAATCTATGGCAGAGCCGCGTAGAATGGCAGCCTCGTGCTCTAGGAAAGTACGGCGGCCCTGCATCCCCTGTCGCGTTTCCAAAAAAGGCTGCAATAGAGAGATACCCGCCTGCCAGTCTTGCTGTGGCCGTGGGCAACCAGGTCTATGCTTGTATGAAGAACGGGTCCCACTATTCTTGGGGTACGACACAACGACACCAATCCAACCAGAAGGCCTGGAGCGGCAGGAGATTTTTTTCGAGGCTGAGCGGACGCAGGATACTGAGCGAAATGACAAGACGACGGATTTCCAAGAAGAGTTTTGTGAGACCGGGCAAGCTGCCTATCAATCGGGGCAGGAATTCCAGTCTCCATCTGCCTATGCCGCCTCATTAAACAGAAATTTCCAAGCCAGCAACAGCCAGATAGAAGACTGGACAAACGAAGGTGAATTAGTGACGTCGAAGAGGTCATCTCCTCGTCTCGTCAGTCGGTGTTCCCTCACTACAGGCGATCCTGAGGAGCGCCCGAGCTCTTCCAGCCCTTGTACAACGCAGTCATACTTTGATATGGCACTTACGGTAGATTCGACGGTCTCTTTGTACATTAGCATTCACGGCTCACACTATTCCAGGTTTCCTTGCCACCTCGGCTCCAACCCCAAATTCCAGCACCTGGCATTCTGTTAGCCGAGAAATCCCACACCTTGAATCAGCTCTTACTGGTCCTCAACTACTTATTCATCACTGCCATGCTCCCTACAAATGAAGGCTCCTTGTGGGCCATAATATACCGGAGTGACTATGGCTGGGAGAAGAGTTTCGTCTTGCAGTACAGTCAGTTGCAGTCCTGGCTCAGTGATATCCGCGACGCTTTATGCGAATCTCAGGGCTTGCATACTATGTCCTACGAAGACTTGGAAATGCAGATCCGGTATATTCTATTCCTTCTCGGACAATATTCATGGCAAGAGTCTAGCTTTGTTCAAACGTGCTTCGAACGACCCTGTTATCCTTACAGACCATTTGGTGTGGGAGCCAGTATCGCTCTGATATGCTACGCTTTCATGGGCATTGATGCTCTGCATATACGGGGCTACGAATCAAAAATCTGGTTACGTGACGAGCTATTCTGTTCTGCCATGCTGGAGCATCTGAGAGTGTCACCAATATTCTCCTCTGACCTCTCGATGGGGTAGCTGCAGTCCATCCTCACAAGTCTTCAAAGGGCGTTCCAGAACGAAGAAGTCAGGGTTGCGGCGGTACTGCCCCAAAGAATTGATGTCAAAAACAGAGCGGAGGTGATAGACTATTACACGCATGCATTCTTATCGTTAGATCCGCTCCTTCTTCCCAGAATCTCTCTGGTTTGGGGGATTAAGCCATTTGCTAACTGCACCATTCGTGATTTGGCCACCACCTCTGCAATTTTGTTCTACAGCAAAATTCTGATCCGAGATCTAGAAGAAGGTATCAAAATGATCCCTGAAATTATGCAATCCAAGCCCGATCGCATCGTGGTCACGGGAATGTTTCATGTCAAAGCGTGGCAGGAAATTCATCGGGGTGGCGGCCGAGAAGAATTGTATATTAATGTCTTTTATGTTTCTGTCGGACCTATGGCACAGCGGATGACCTAGAAGGGGCTGGTATATTGACTGGATGACCAGATACGAGAAAGCAATCTAGTTACTTAATTCGAATAGAAAGGACCATTTTGAAGATTTTTGATCGTATGTATCATAACCGAGAGAGTAGGCTGCGGTAAAGCTATAGGAAAAGCATCATGCATGCCCGCCGTGGTAAAAAGTACTGTACCGAAATTCAATTGATGGCATAGCTGGCCCCATGGCTATAATCAGCCCTATGCAAGACGGTGCCCAAAAACGCTGTTCCGTGGCGAGGCTGAGGACGTGCTTCCACAGTCACCAACGTTGCGAGTTTTGGCCTCCCTGCCGGGGCTGAGAAAGGCAGAGACTTTTGCTTGTGTATCACCACTTGCTGCACGGATGAAATCAGTTCAAGTCTCAACGGCATAGTATTAGGTGAATCATCACTGAATGATCTAAATTATGATCCATCACCATCCAATTTCAGAATCTGTTTTGGAAAACTTGCCGCTATTACTGCATAGCTGCATAGCTCGGCGTGGATGCTTTTCTCTCGTCATCATCTTGCATATAAGTGTCTTGGTTGATTTTTTTTACACGACATCACCCCCCCTATACAAGCCTTTGGATCGCCAATTTGTCTATCCCAGCTTCGCCGCATTGCTTTTAGGCCCGTTCTGTACTCATGACTACGAAAAAATGGATCTCAATGGCAAGCCATCGTATAGACACTCAAAGCTCGACTTCAATCGCTTCCGTAAAAAGCCCGTCGGTATGTGATATATCTTATTCCAGCTTTGGCAAAGAAAAAAGCTAATCCTGATCAAGACAAGCCTCAACTTCCGGTGCATCGCTCCTCTGAAGCTTTCGTGGACAGGTTTCCTTTCCTATATTCGAAAACCGAGGAGATTGTCTGGAAATGGGAGCAGTCCAAGCTCTGTGGCCAGAGCATCAACACTACCTTGCATTCCACCATCATGCCACAAGATCACCATTCCAACAGACCTGACAGGGCAGACAAATTCGTTTCTATGCTGAATGGAAGTGTCGTCGTGAAGCATCCGGCCTACCTGACGAATCTGAAGCCGGAGGATTATCAGGTGGGATTTCTGCATACAGAAAACCTGACAGATATGAAGATCATCCTCCTTGGGCTACCCGAATGGAAAAGACCTTCCAAATTCCGGGAAAGCATGCTTCGTTTTGAGAATTTGCTGGCTGGAAAAAGTTTTCCACTCTTCTATAATTGGTCAACCGAGTACTGGATCTCAGATCCGGTCATTCTCGATCCACGGTCAACCGACGAGATTGAGATGATCAGTAAGGGGAAACGGACAGCAAGTAGTCAATATTTGAGGTACCTTTGCGCTGGCCTTCCATCAACCACGATAGGACCTCTTTTCAACACGCTTGTGACCTCGGGGAATGCAGACCCAGCCTGCTTTGAGTATTCGATGGGGTTCATTTGGATTCATGTGTCGATAGATCCGAAGTACTTTAAATTAGAGCTTGACACCTCTATCGATACGTCGTGCGATCGCGTTGATTACATACTACAACAGATGAGAGAGGTCGTGGTTGGTTCAGGCAAAGCTAGCGATGAAGCTCGAGAGGTCCAGCAGGGTGAAAGCCGCTATCTCGGTTCAGGTTTTGGGCATTTCTCAAGTGCGCGTCACTTCTACTCATAAACTAATTACTCATCATTAGGATTTATTTCAGAGCAAGGTGCCATGCTTTTCGCCTGGGCAATGCTGTTCGTGTCAAAGTATCTCTTCAAATTCTATCATCTTTCATGTAAAATCAAAGAATAATTGCGTCATTCGCGTCGCGTTGCCGCCGTACCGGAAAGTCTTACCGAAGGGACGAATTGGTATATAGACTCGGCCACTGAGCAAAACTGTACCCCCGTGCAATCTGTAATATCGACTGACTCGGTGGGTAGGTATATTCATCAAAGGTCCATTTGCAAGGCCTTTGCTGTATTCGCAGAAGACAGATTTTACTGCGTACCACCTATTGAAAAAACAACAAGAGTCCTGGTCCGAACATTGTACAATTGGTAATCGTAAGAAAGGCAAGTGTGTATTCAACGTAAGAGAATCCCTTGGACGCGTGCTCCGCAAATTCCCGCACCACGAACGTCCTCAGAGGGCCCCGAGCCCGTCGAATTTCATCACCGCTGCGACCGCCGGGTCCGCAGCGTCTTCTGCTCCGGCCCATCTGGCGTAGGAGTCATATCACTTTTTATCCGCTCCTCTGCTTCCGCCTCGACAGCCTCCAGCCGGTGGAGAAGGTCTGCCAGGTCCTTGCGGAGATCTTCGATACACTTATTTTGGTCCGTGAATTTACAATCTAGGGATCTGGCCTTAGATTAGCCCTTTGTCCATTGCTTGGAGGGAATGTAAAACTCACTTCACCCGCACGTCTAGTCTTGAAGTATCATCTGTTAGTAAACGCTTTGCTTTCACGATAAGGGATGACTAGGACTAACTCCGCGAGGCATGTGAGGGTAAGCATGTTGCTATCCCTGGGCTGAGATAAGTGTCCGCCGTATTGAAGACTCGGTAGCACCCCGTGATCGTGGGTACTGGGAGGATCGCCCTGTCGCGGAACAGCTTTGTCGTTCTTGTTCGAGGGGGTCGATGGCTCTTCCTCGGTGGTGTCTCCAGACAGAGATTGAGATGGGCTTCGGCTGTATTCGGACTCCAAGGATGACAAGGACAGTGCGCGCTGCAATCGACGTCGGAAGTCTGGCATCGGCCGTGTGTGTGGAATTTTTCGAATGGCTCCCATAGTCGTGTATCGAATCAAGCGGGGTGCTGTCGACAAGTAGACCTGTTTGAAAATTACAGTATGACGGGAGTGACTCTTATATGATTCGTGACGGGTGTGACACTCTATATGTGCGAAAATAGATCCGGCGAGCAAATGCCCGCAGTGGAAGAGGCCATCGCCCTGAGCCCCGGCCAGCCATATCTGGTCTCACATTGTGAAAATTCAAAGCGGGGCGCAATAAGCATTTGGCAAGTCTTCAACGGATTTTCAACAGGACAAATGTTGACTAACAAGCTACCTGCACGAATTGAACGTCCCAATACGCGGCTCGCAGAAACTTGACTTCGCGGTTGGACTTGCAAGTCAGCGCCCAGCGATCGGTGCAGCTAAGCTGTCACTTTCAATGTGTCCTACTAGCAAAGATTCATCTGCGTGCACATCGGGCTGGCTAAGCTCGGGCCATTCTAGCAGGGATCAATCGAGCTGATGATTTAATTGAGAATCCATTCATTCAGTGCCTATATCAGATAAATAAGTGAGAAGGGGTAGTTGCACGTCCACAATTGGGAGCACGCATCGAGGCAGCTACGATGGCAAAGTCTACAAACACAAGTTCGAGGGTATGGTCAGTCGATTTGCCAGAGCCAGTCCATTCTTTCGAACTTGTCAGCCAAGTTGAGGTTGTTTCACCTTTGTCAACAACGTTGAGGCATTTCATTTGTCAGGCCTAGACCCAGGGGAGCCAAGGGTCCAGGTGGGGCGTGCCACTCCACCCGCTCTCTCCGCCCCAAACTCTTGAAATTTCTTATCTCAACGTTGATAAACCGCCTCAGCACCAACGAAATTAGAGTCGCCCAGTGCGAATTTGAAGTCAAAATCTCTGGACTTGGCAAAATGTACGCAAGTGGTCACTGCCGGAAACCCTACTCACAATGGCATAAAAGACGCTCTTTTCCCGTCGAAAAGAAAAGCAGGACTTTCCTCCTCACACTCCCGAGCCACTCGGGTGTGCCTCACAGGGGGACGCTGCGTTACCAATTGAGACCCGCAGGAGAGTGCTGCGTCAACAAGTCCTCCCTCGCAGCAATGAGCCCTGCGGTTGTAAGAGTGTGCTCCCTCACAGCCAATGAGCCCTGTGTTATATAAATGTGCTCCCTCGCAGCCAATGAGCCCTGCGTTGTATAAATGCGCTCCCTCGCAGCCAATGAGCCCTGTGTTGTATAAATGCGCTCCGCGGGGACCTCCGCGACACCAAGTTCTCCGCAGGAGAGTGCTGTAAGAGTGTGCTCCCTCACAACAGACGATGAGCCCTGTAACTGTGAAAACGCGCTCCCTCGCAGCAATAAGCCCTGTCGTTGTAAAAATGTGCTCCCTCACAGCCCATGAGCCCTGTGACTGTAAAAACGCGCTCCCTCGCAGCAATGAGCCCTGCGTTGTAAAAATGTGCTCCGCAGGGACACCTGCGTTACCAAAAACTTCCGCAGGAGACCGCTGCGACACCAAGTTCTCCCTCACAGCCCTGAGCCCTGTGATCGTATAATCTTGAGCTTCCATGCAGCATTGAGCCCTGCGTTAGCAAATTTGTGCTTGTTAGGCGACCCGTGGCGCCGCGGTCCTCGTCCTGATCCTCTGGCGATTGCAGGCACCTCTTCGTGGTGTCAGAGACTAGTATTCGGGGGGAGTCCTCGAAGAAGCCAAGACCTGCTCCAAAGAATCGATAGAATCAAGAATCCAACAAGACATGGTGTAAAATGACTTCAGTATTGTATGTAGATGCCGCCGTACATGGCTGGTTCGAAAAATGCACTTTGTAGCGCTCAATCATGCCCTGAGCTTCAAGAATGGACATTCTCCACCACTTAGTGTGAATTAGAGCGTCGAGTCATGGCTGATAGCGGGGTGGCCAGTCGGGGTGGCGGCTGAAATTCAAGTGGTCTCTATTGGTTTGAGTATTTGTCCCTGCTGGCTGGAGTGGCAGCAGAATTCGTCCGAATGAAGGGAGATACGGATTTTCGACGGTGGGTGGGTGGTGTGTGGTTGTGTCGATGGTGTTGATTTGTTGATGGTGAGGGCATATTGATGGTGAGGGCTGGAGGTGAGTGACGGTTGAGAGTTGGTGATAATGGTGATGGGGACTGGACCAGTGAATCGTGAATCAACATGATGTGCAGTGCGGGTGACTCCCGGGCGGTGAAGTGGCGGCCAACGGTAAACACCCATCCCCGTCATAGTGGGGATCTTTGTTCCCTCACGAATGCAAAAGTTGATAAACAGTGCGCAATGATGATTTCTACATATTAGAGTCGATATGGTAGTATATACTCCGGTCGCTCTTCTGTATGACATTCTCTCGGCTCGAGCTTCGTCGCGTGCTCTTTGGCGGTATTCGGTATTTGAGGTAGTGCCGCCGCATGCTGAGTTGAAACCGATAATATATATATCCCCAGGCCAGCGCTAACGTATATATTACTAGCAACAAAGCTGCAACGAGCCAGTAGGGCACCAGCGATAGAAAGCCTAATTCTTCCAAACATATTTCAAATATCATTTTGTGTCGGCCTCATCAAATGAAAGTCAAGTGTGCAGCTCAAAACACTGATCTTGCTGGATGTGTGCTCGGAAGAACGGCGCGTATGATTATTTGGAAAATGGTGGCTATAATCAAGCAAAATTCACGCGTCAGCACCTCTCCTTTCGTGGTCTAATGGAATTTCCTGCATTGGCTTTCAAATAACGGCTCGGGTTCGATTCCTGCAGGATACATCCAGATGACCTTTCATCAGAAAGACAGATCAAAGCCCGCTTGGTTTTTCCCTGTCATTTCGCATTTTCTACGGTTGATTTTTGCCTCTCGGCCACTTCGTTATTACAATGAAACCACTTTTCATAGTCACTTGAGCATGCCGACCCCAGGCGACGAGGCAGAGCACTGCCATGTCGCAGCGTATCGCTTCGGGTACATGTGACATGCCCACCCACACTGATAGAAACATGACGGCTACCTTTGAAGTCAACAAATGCGTCTTATCCACGAGTTATCACAAACCAACCTGGCACCTTTTGAGTCATAATTGAACAGTTGTAACCGTTGCGGCGATCGACTGGCCATACTATACGAGGCTGCTTCTGCTGATGAGTTCATGGCGTTCGGTCATGACATCGAGGAGGGAGCATTCGATTGGCCCGCGGCCACATTGGGAGAAAATAGCCATCTTCATATCAGCGATTTGGCCATATGGTCGGTTGGCTGCCCAAATTCTTCGCTGATGACGAGAGCGTACTTGCCAGCTTCGTTTATGAAGTAGGCCATGGTGGCAGCTTTGAATCGCTGCCTGCATTGGGTCAGGGTTAAAGCAATTTGCCGCTGGATATACCTAATCTAGCACCAACTATCAGCAGCTGGTGCAAGATAGTCTTTCGCAACTTACCTTGCTCGCGGCCTAGATGAGGTCCCCAACCAGCTATAATGAACTTTGTCGATCGGACTCGTCAGAACGGCTGAACTAGGGCTGTCTTTCACTGCTCCTCTATGTTAACATGGATTCTGGTGACCGAAGGTGGTATAGACCTGCCGTAATCAGTATATGCAAACCACGGACTAGGTAGCGGGCTCAGCTTGATCACACGTGGAGGGCTTGGGACCACTTTATACCACGTGGAATGGATGTAGCCATACCTGCCCATGCACGGCTCTGGGCAAATCTGCAATCATGTCAGGACAAAGTACCACTGGACAAGAGATTCATGGTATTTTTTTTGCGAAAAACTTCGACCTGACCTGAAAATGACTGCTCTCGCGGCGAGGGATCTATGATAGATCTAAGCCACAACCTGTCTTATCGCTTGCTCAGCTGACATCAGGGTTGAAATAACTGGCCTTCAGACTTTCGCCAATAGCTCGTTTCAATCTTCTGATTGATGCCCTTCGGAAAAATAGTTGTCTTTTCTGTGGCCGTTGATTCTTGGCTTCTCTTCGTTGTCGCGGATGCTCTGACGGCTCGCTCGGTCAACAGCGAGACCGGCTCATGGCTACCGACAAGCCTCTGGATCGGACGTGGGGAAGGAGGTTCATAGCCATTAGAATATAGCGAGTTACTGATCTATTGACTGTCAACCTTTGTCCGGATAGGTGATGCCGAAGAGACGAAATGAAAACACTCTGGAATTTTACCATATGGTTAATCAGAGGGTAACATGCCTTCCTGAATTGGGCCCGCTAATAAGCCAGGTGAAGTGGCCATTTCAACCACGTCTTCAGAAACAACAAATGCGCAAGCGAAGTGAGATTCAGTGGCTTGGCCCATCAGGATGTTGCAGCTGGTTTATTTTCGAGGACGATGGGGGAACATAGCTCGGTCAGGTCGAATGTAAAATCGAAGCTCGCCCTATGATGGAAAAGAATCATCAGCAATATTTTCTGAAGAACAGAGAGCCACGAACGGATAGAATTCGTACGGAGATTAAAATGCAGTAACCGGGGTTGGAAATGGGCAGGGACAACGCAGTAGGGTGACTTACAAGACATTGAGCGACTCGCGATGGAAAGTTCGCCATCCTATACAAGGGTCGTCAGCACATGGTATTTGCTCTTAATTTTGCCGTAGTTTTTGAACTTACATTGCCGTTTCTTGCTGTCCACTGCAGGGGACTGTATAAAGGATGGCACCTAATTATCATCAATCATCAGTAGGCAGTTCATGAAGGCAACTTGTAACTCATTGTGCTCGCAGCTTGGACCATTCAGCATCCAGAAAGGTTCTTCAATGGGCGCTTAGCGGAATAGCGGAGGCGAGGCTAATATTGAGAATCTTCCGCGTTAGCATAATTTCAAATGACTGGGTAGCTACACTCACTGTTCGAAGACTTGACTATCATGAAAGGGTTAGACTACTGAGGTAAAACAGATTAGTTCAATTCATTGCATGATTTGGAGGTCAATCGATACCAAAGAGTAGTCGCGGAGACGAAACACGTCCGATATTCTTTCACCCAGAATCACAAAGGAATGCTTGCGAACGACTGTTCTGCTGGCGAGGGACCGGGTATTTATAGCAATTTAGTCAGGCATTCGGTCTGCATCGATGAGATCATCATTGTGAGTTGTGAGGGCTCAGGCTCAAAGTACTCTTCAATGATAACTGGCTCAACATTTCATCACTGGTTCAAAGCAGCTCTCAGAGACATTGCGTTTTGTTCTTGGTGATCAAGAACATGAAAAATATTTTCTGGCTGTTGGCATGGTTTCAACAGTGAGGATGCCTCAGAAAAGAACCGACGACGGTTATTAATATTCACCACTATGAGTCCGCCCTTTAATGCGACGGGTCAGGCGACGAGGTCATATCATTTCATTTCATTCACCAGTGATGAGCCCGTTACTCCACGCAACGAACACCTCATCAAAGACAGGCAAACACCATGCCATATTGCGACCCTAGATCTCTACCAACCGTACCGCAGGATTCTTCATTGCCTACCTCATATATCGGAGACTACCATTATACATATATCGGCTGTAGTGTCGTATCTTATAGGTACAGTGATCAAAGTAGATTAGAGTTTTAGTAGCCACAGTTGGTAATTACGCCACATTTAGCTCAATTACAAATGCATAATTGGTCCATTACGGGGCTGGGGCAGCAGTTTTCTTGACCGGGGATCTCCACAATCTGATGAGGTTGAAATTGGCTTTTCCGTTAGCTGTTATGGCTTGTGACCTGGAAGATAAACATGAAAAGGGTAAGTTGTGATATTCTCATATTTAGAGACCACACTCCCAGACCTCTTTCTAGTCGACTAACTGTATCGGACATTAACGAAATAAGATATCACCGGATGTATTTCAAGTGAAAAGCCCATGCCTTTTGTTCCGGGCGTGCCCTCCAGAATCGATTGCAGGAGAAAGGAGCCCCCTTGATGTTATTTGGTGACAACAGTATATATATAACAGGCAAGTATCAAGCAGAGTAAAGTAAATATCGATATGTACCTTCCAATTTCGTAAATTTAGATGCGATTTGCAAATACTGCCAGTTCAAAATGAACCAATCTGGGAATATTTTGTCGTTAAAGTGCCACATAATACTCCATTACTGGAAAGTTCATAATCCAAGAAGGGCTGTTGGCATAATCAGAGGATAATAACTCCGTGGGGTTGACAATGGCTGCTGGAGGATATGCCTCAATCGCCGAGCAGTTGTTTTCAAGAGAAGCGGACGACGTTGCAGGGGCTGCCAAAGTACTTATCGTAGAATTCTGGTCAGCGTTGTATTCTGCGAAGCTTTGCTGCGGGTACACAGGCATATTGTACACAACTCGATTGCGAGATGATTTGTGTATTGCTAGCTCCTGTTTATATTTCAAAGAGGCCTGTCTATTTGATTGGCGCTTTTTGCTGGAAATTTCATCGGAAACAGGTAAATTGATCCGCGAAACAAGAACATTTGTGTCTTTTTCTAGATATACTGCGTTAGATTGTGGATGATGAGCGGTTTCAAATCCCTACCAAGAAAGCCCTCCAAAAACCTTTCCTCTTCTCCTCTAACACGATACAACTCATCAAGAAGTTCTAATCGTTCGACCGGCATAATCTGCGACCGGACAGATTGCTCTGCATTCTTCAATTTTTGTGAAGTAATTCCGTGGCTGCAGCGCAAATCACAAAGAATATGGAGAAGAAGCGCGATGCGTTCTAGTGATGATGAGTTTAGTGCATACCATGCGCAGAAAGGTGTCTTATTACCTGCTTTGAGTAGATGGTCGGGCTCCCGATGGCGCACTTCAGGGGGCCACCATGCAGGCTTACACTCCTCGGGACATAATTGCTGTACTTCCCCCGCCACTACCTTCCGTCCATTGTAAGGGTGGTTAACTTGCTTCTGGGGTTCAACAAGTTTCACATAGGCTTTTGCCAGGACTCGGCAATTGGTTTGTTGTATATTCTGGAAAACCTTTTCGTAGTATAGACGAAGGAAGTTTGTATCTTTAATAGATAAAACGGCTTCATGAAGCTTCAGTCTTTCCTTCTGTATACAAGGGCTTTTCATGTGAAACAGTTCATCTTTCAAGATGGCCGAGCCAGCTTTTCCATGTCCTGGCCATAGCGTAGGCTTGTAACAGCATCCATTCGTTGTGAGCGCTATATGTCCTTTGGCGTTTATGTTCTTTGGTAAGCACGAATCGTCAGAGCCATAGCTCACGAGGTGACCAGGAACTAGCTGGGTGGAAGTTAATTCCAAGGAAGGATTTTGCAGCCCAACTTGAGTGGACTTCGCCACCGCTTTTAGGAATTCCGTAGTGACTTGAGGGCTGAGGATAGTGTCGCGATGCTGGGCGATTGAAGGGGAGACCTCATGGTGAATTTTCCCATATTGATCAATATAGATGAGGGCAAAATGTTGAGCAGACCTACAATCCTGTGGGCCCTGGCTCGACATGCTTGCTGGCTAAGTTCATTCGCTTCGCTGAAGGTTCAAGAGGGGAGATTAGCTCACACGGTACATAAACGTAGATGGGGGCTTAATTAACATACTTCAGAGACAGAGCTCAAGGAAAGTGGGCTCCAGTCGTAAAGATGAAGGAAAAAGAGGACTTGGCTTTGGGCACTCATAGTGGGTGTAGAGGCAAACATCCTTAATGTTTGAAGGGGATAGCTGAATTTTTGCTACCGCTCGGAAAAAGTTTACTACGAAAATCAAATTTTATGATAGATCTGTGGCTCGTCTACGGAAAATGCAGAGAACGCCGAGCGTGAGAGCAACCTGCCGATCAGCAGTAAGGGAATGATAATTAATTGCCGAAAATTCACACTCTACATAACAGTCGTATCGTGACGTTTTTAGTATGCGATATTTTTGTCGTATGAATTCCATACATATTATTACTCTGATCGCAGTACTAATAGGCGATCGAGATCAGTTGTGCGCTAGGACAATGAAAAGAAATGTTATTCTCAGCCGAGCGTATATAAGCTTGATGAAGGTTCACAAAAAACTCAACCATAGTGGCTTATGAGCTAGCTATCTGCGTTGGATGCGTCATATTCTTGGGGTAATGAATCTACTCACTAGAACATAAGCCTTGAAAGTTTAAGAGAGGGCCAGAGTAGCGTAAGTAGGCAAAGGATGACGTCATAACGGAGTGCTCTGATATTCCATTGCCTATGCCAAGTTTACAGAAGAGTTCGACCCAAATAGTAGTACTACCTACCGAGGTAGTAAAGATTTCTCCACTCAGTGGCAGATATATGATTGGCCAATTACTACTACCAGATATGATCAATTGCACCAACCGCCAAGCACCGGACCCACCATATGCTAAGCCCCAATAAGTTGCTGGGGAACGACTAACTTGATATACAACAAAGTCAAAATATTTGACTGGCTAGTAATCGACTTGGCGTACATTTAAAAGATGATCTGGTTGGAGCACCACGCAGAAAAGGAAGTAAACGATTTCCAAACAGATGAGCCACCTACAAGCGACTTCAGTTTCCGCCACCTGGAAGACAAACTGATACCTCAAGTCAAAAGTTGCAGAACTCACAGCGCGATCGTACGGGAATGAAGGCATGAGTGGTACAGCACACACACACATATATATATAATCAGGCACGTGATCTGGGCTGCGATCAATAGTGCTTGCAGGGTGTTATGCTTTGCTTTCAGGATGTAAGTCTCGATTGAAATATTTTACGAGACAGACAAACTTATTGCTTACAAGACGCTCATTCACAACAAGTACGGAGACTAAGTGTCGCCGCCAACACGATGGCAGCCGATAGCCTGCTTGATAAATCGAATATATAAAATTTTGGATTTGCCCTGCGAGCACTAGACAATACTGTAAGAAAAGAAGCGCCAGTAAGAGCAAGGGAGGAGGGAGGGGGGGGAAGGACCCTGTGTTGATATAGGGCTCTTACAGAGCAAGGCCAAGGCGCACGTAATTTGTATTTGCCTACAGACGTGTATAATTTGCTTAGGCAAAATGCACTTTAATACGACAAAAATCTCGCGACTCGACTAACACGTAACCAGAGGCGTATCTATGACTCGATGTTTGTAAAATCTAGAGATGGGACATAATTTCAGTGGAAGAAAAATAACGCACAGACTGATGTTGATGAATATTGTAAATTGTAACTGGCCTTGGATGCCATTTTGTGGTATCACCACGACTGCTGAAATGGTGCCAACAGTGAAAGAAAGCTCTTTATAAACTTAATTTCCAAGGCAAAAAATACAAAACCTCAGAGTAGTGCGTTGGATTAATGATGAAGTGTTGAGCTAGTTGCAGGAGGAGGCTTACAAACCTTGGTGCCCTCACAATTCACAAGAATCATTGCATCGACGCAAGTAGAATGACTGGCTGCAATGGATAAATACGGGATCTACCGCCCACAGAATAGTTCTCATGCTGGGGTAAGAAATATCGAACGCTTCTCGACTTGGTCGGCTAATCTCCGGTACGGACTGATCCAACCCTGAACTCTCATGCACTTATAACCAATAATTCTCCAGGAAATCTTAGTTTCTCTCCTAGTTGCAAAGCCACTGTTTCCAGAAACGAACTTGATACACTCAGGTTGTTGATGAAGACTAGAATTCGCCTTCGAGAACAGTTACTGTACTGTAGCTAATTTCAAAGTGCTTTTCAAATGATTCGCATTTTAAGTGGTTAAAGTTGGCATGAGAAAATTCCGCAAGCCGAGATTCTTTGCCTTCTGTGCCCATTCTATCTCTTCTGGCCACTCATGACTGACCTGACCGCCTATCTTCGATCGATTTATTCAATTTTCTCCCTAAAGACCGCTTCTAATCAGGCATTTGTTCATCAATTAGACAGAAAATGCATATTTGATTAGAGGTCAGAGTACGCTGCCGGGGATGGGCAGATGAAAACTTCTTGTGGAGTATCGAAGTCTGAGTGTGCCGTAATTCCACCCTAAATAAGGAATACAGTCATAAAATAGTCCACGTTGTTTAGAATGAATGATGATCTCGATGTCTATGATACAACTGTGGCCGTCAGCTTCCGCGGCCTTCTGGGCCGTTTTTTATACAATTCTATCATATATCAGGAGTATGTATGTTATATTTCATCTATGTACAGCATGTTAAAGATCGACTGAATTCCTCCTCCATGCTAAGATGGCGCTTCAAGTCTTTTGAAACACTGCCGTTGAAGGAAACGTTGATCAGCGGACGTAATTTGTGCAGATCTATTGGGCCTCTGTTAGAACTACTAAGTAAACAGAAACGCTTAGACCTTGAATGTTCTCATATTTTCACAGGATGATTACTTCAAGGTTCAACGTTGAGCGTAGACTCAGCACCGCACTTTCAAACACCGAGATACGATCTGCAGCCCATCACAGTCTGCTAACCATCTACTGTACCCTAGATTGATTTTATTTTTCTTTCAAAAAACCATTTTCCAAAACAGCAGCGCATCAACGAACCGTAGCCTACTTCGAAGAACGACCAAATTAGAGCTGAATAGGCTTCGCGATCGGCCTTACCGCGACCGCAAAGGCTGTCACTCGATCAGAAGTCTATATGATTATCGATCAGTTCTTCAGCGTGGGAATGGGTAAATATACTCGAATTGAAAATCAAACGGGTGGGTGCTTTCGAAACTCTCCAAATGAATAAGGATTTGAAGTTCGAACGGCTTTGGGGTGAGTCGGTGCAGTCTAACTTTCCCAATCGATAATATCAAAAGGCGAAGCCCAACGGCCACCTTCTTTGAGTAACACTATTCACCTATCAGCTCCAACCAAAGCTTTACGCAAACTTTTACAATGAAAGTCTATTTAAGTTAGGGTTTTGGCCGCTTATTAATCCTCGAAAGCAGAATATATGGTGAAATTATAGAAAATGATAGGATACGCCTCTACGCTTTGATCCAAGCTTCAACATTTTACTGTATAGCACCTCCGGTACCTTTTGCATTAGTAGATGATGCAGAGAGAAAACGAACCATCATTTACTCACAGATCTTCGGTAGACGGGCAGGTTCCGCTCAGTCTCAAAGATATCGAGGCAGCAGCTATGCCATGTTATACCAAGTCCGAGGAAACAGCCATCTGTATGTCAGCGCTGATGCTTCCAACAATTTGCTCCATGTTAAGATATTCTCAGTCGGTTCGTCACCCAGTGTTTGTGATCTTTGCTTTGAAAATATGAAGTCCGAATCTACATTTCGTCACATTCCGTGCAGCCATATATTTCACAAGCCTTGCATTGACGAGTGGATGGCTTCAAAGGACGCCAGCTGTCCGATTTGTCGTCATACATTCCATTATCTGCATAAATCACAATTGTCCAGCGTCGGGAATACGGATCGCAACCAGAGACACTATCATCATTCAGTCAAATATTTGCACAACTTTTGGATGTGGATTGGGACAAAATTCCATTTCATGTAAATATTGCAATGAAGTTTTCTACAATGCAAGACAAGATTAAGAAATGGCCTGTAATTTCTAGGGAAGCCGGATTGCTAGAAAAACCACAGCACGACTACTTCTCGCCGATATGTGGAAGGTTTTCTCGTCATCTACACTCGAACCAACACGTGAACCCACTATTCAAAACCCCGGGAAAAACTATGACGCGATATCCACTTGTAGTTGAGTTGTGGTTGTGGTTCTCGACAAGGTTTCCGTGCTTCCCAACTTTCTTGGCACAGCTGGACACGGTCGGCCTTCCACGTACCAAAGTGTTGTAGCATGTGTAAAGTAGTTGTATTATCTGAAGACTGTGTGGGTCACGACCCAGTATGATAGATACAGGTCTAACTGACAAACTGAAGAAGTGATCAAATACCACTAGGACCCTTCGAGACAGACTTATTCATCGTTCACCTAATTTCCGTCTAGTATGGTGTCATAACACGCCATAGTTCGAGGATAGAGACCCCTGAGATCATTCAACCGATCTCAACACCTTCAATCAATCATCTGATTCTATTGGACATGTTCAGTACTAGCCAGTACATCGATTCCCCATACTGACACTAACTCTAATGCATGAGTAGTGCGTATCAGGGTGACAGGACAATACCATAAATACAGGTGCTCCAACACAAAGTCCTTCCCTTCAACTAGTTAACTATTCCACCTTAAGGTTCCGGGAAGTTAGTCAGCAATTGCACCACCTCGCATCGGATCGGAATATATCGATGAAAGACAGCTGAATTTCTTGTGCTGATTGACAAGCCCGATTTTGAAACGGAAAAAAATCGCAGAGCCTCGAATATTTCACGATGACAGTGTCGCTAAAGTTGAAGACGATTTCTTTGACACCAGTTTGAACTTCAATTGGCAATACTGGGTTCGCGACTTTTGAGTGAAATCTCCCCGATCTTTGCGGCTCCCCATTATGAAGGGAGGAAGCTTGGAACGTGGCTTGCTTCACCAAGGCCCACTGGTTAAGACAATATGGTAGAGCTTTGGACCAACCGCTGGTGCACTCTTTCCCAGGTGTGTTTCCGTGGGCTGGTCAACAGTAGTGTTGCCAATTCTGATCAATGTACAGTGTAGCAAACGCAGATGAGATTCAGCCCCTATAAATCAAGCCAAACAAGAACCAGGCAGTCTTGACATCATGAAGTAGTTCACCTTAGAAAGTTTGGATGAGCTCTAGATGCTGAACCTTAGCCTTTTCAGAAACTATATAAGACTGATGATACTTTCAAATAGCATTTGTATCCCTCAAAAGAGTGCACACTTTACTACATCTGCCCGGGACTTCATACCACATACCAATCAAATACCATTATTCCCAAAATCCCCTACCTGACCGAGGGTCAAACGACTTTTTTTTTCTCCTTTGCAACAGAGTCATTCAGCGGCTGAGCAGCGTGATAGTCCTTGGAATTACGTCCTCATTCATCAATGTTGGTCCTCGTGGATTGACCATTGTTTATGTGGAAATCATAGTGAGTAGAACTTAGGAAGAGAAACATTATTCAATGCTGATGAAAAAGGCTGTTGTTTCCGTGGTTTTATTCTTGCCTGCCTTTGTATCACCTTTCTTGACCACACCAATTAAAGACTTCGTTCTTTTCATTGATGTGATATTTTCATATCTGTGAGACTTTCCAAAACATGAAGATTCTGGAATCAGTTACTGACTTTCCCCAGTTGGCTCGCTGCATTCATATTTTCCGCGGTGGACTACAACCAGAAAATTTGCCACGCAAATGCACCCCCAGGTGTCGCATGTTCGAAGAAATGGGCTAATGAAGCTGTCATATTTTTGGTATTGTATGACTCAGTGGCCTGCAATTACCCACTATTATCTTTATCATCATCTCACATGACTGTAGCATCTTCACATTCTTTACACTCTTCCTTGAAGCCTTGTCGCTCTGGCTCGCCGAAAAGAAGCATCGCAGCTCTTCAAGGTCGCATGAAAAGAGCAACTTAACCGCCGAGGGGGCCAACGGTGGAATGACTGCCGTCAATCCGGTTCTTGACCAAGACGCAACCCCGGAGGCCACAGGGGCAAATCAGGTCTGAGACATAATATTCCCTGCGATGGCCATCAGGAAACCTATATCCTATATCTAGGTGGCTTATCAGAATAGCTTAAGACTATTCAAGTAGGATAAATCAGCTGGATACATCAGCTGGATACATCAGCTGCCGCCTCTTAGTAAGATGGGAGTGCTGGGTGTGTCTTCGCGTCTGAGAGGCATTTCGTGCAAATTGTCGTTTCGCCAGAAAGTTAACCTAATTGATTTGTATTTCTTTTCCTGAAAACTCACTGACGCTTATAATTTTGCAATCTATTCGAATAAAATCGTAGCTTAGCTTATTCGTATACATTTGCATTACTTTAGGGAAACTCTCACTAAGCTTTTCAGGCTCGGGTATATGGGAACTATTTCAAGCAAACAAGCCCGTAAAGACAGAATAATATAGTGATGATGTGCAGCGGCTTACAATTCGACGTTAAAAGACACAAGAAGATATTTGAATCTAACATGCGGGACTTGGAAACAACCTCTGTTACTTCGGAATGATGGATCTATCCTAATATGATACGTCAGACGTTGGCATACTCGTCTTGAAGAAGAATGGCAAGGACTGATCCTGGATGATAATCCAATAGAAACAGAAAAGGAGCATCCATTACTGTAGATTTGACCAGCGACAAACATGAATATTGGGACATGAACACTCAGCATATAATATATCTGGCTTCTTAATGCTTGTCTACGAGCAACTGAAAGCGAGGAGACAATGAGGATCACCACTTGAAGAGATCCCTATGATCAAGCTTGATCATATTAGCACCATTTTCACCCACCATACAAACCGAGTTTTGGATACCACAGTCGGGGATAACAGGCATCACCGAGGCATGCGGCACACAAATTTGGATGCTGTGGGGTTTCATCTTCGGATACACGACGCATTGATTGATATTCTTTGACAAACACCCAGTGCCATGAGAGTGGAAGGTGGTCTGGCAGCGACCCAATAAAGCCCTCTTCATTTCCTTATCCGAATGCAAAAGATATTTTCCATGGGTACTCATCCATTGCAATATCCTTGAATCCCTCACCTTGGGTGATAAAATCGTAGCTAAGCCTGATTCTTTCGCACATAGCCATGACATCGAGGTCGTAGGCAAAAGGGTTCGGGTTAAATTTAGGTTCTGCAAGAGGGGCCGCATTGTTCAGGATTATATTACCAGGCTCAGAAATCGAACGAACCAGGTCAATAGCCACAGTAAACTGGTCGCCCTTCTTGAGAGTCTTGGAATGCCACTCAGTGCGCTACCAAACATGCAAACAAAGTCGAGTTCGAAATGCGGCTGCAACTGTTGAGAGAGGGGTCCTTTAGAGAACACGGGTAAGCAAAGCAAAGATAGCCGGGTAAATATCGACGAACGGGCTAACCTCAAAATGGGGGTGGATCACGGTTATGATCGAGATTATTTTCATCTTGAAGGTCGGCACGAGGTCTCCGTTTGTGGGCGGACTTCGTTACGTGAACTCAAAGGCGCCTAGCTTTGACCCTTTGTACCTGTATTGGCCAGCTGGCGCTGTCTGTCGGAACCATGGCTTCGCTAACGTGGGTTTGGGGCTAAGCAGAGTCGAGCGGGCTAGCCTAGCACTGCTGAACTGATTGAACGGAATGGAAAGGGGGCGCATCATATTGTCGAGGCTAATTTGTGCTCTTGCCGTAGAGGAAGGATGTGAAACGCAAATTCGAACCTTGGCTGCGTGTTGAATGACAAACTAGCTATAGTGGCAAGCAACTGCTCCTGGTGAGGCAGTTTTAGGGGAATGTAGCCTTCAATAGCAACGGTGTAGACTAAAGTGGGGCAACCTCACTAAAGCTATCCCTGAGAAGGCAGAGAAAGCGTTAATGTGCCACCGGGCCCAAAAACAAGAAGATATCTTGCCTCGGCTACCTGGACCCGAGGATGAAACAATGTTAATTATAGGCCCTGTACATCAAGATACGAATAGAAATGGGTGCTTATCGATCAGGTCATGCCGTGAAGTTCGAATCCTGCCCATTTTTAGACTATATTCTCACAATTTCACTGAAACTGCAGACCTTCAAGGACTTGCTCTGAGCAAAGGGTCATTGATATTGAGCAGCCATGTTGGAAGTAAAAGAAAGTACCTCCTTACAGCGACAGACGGAATGTCTGCATCGTCACAAAATTAGTATGGAGGGTGCCAAAAAGCACCGAGAAAAGTAAAGTTTTCCAAAGTATCCCGAGGCCAAGACGTGAAGGCATGAATAAATGGCGGTTTGAAGCAGTGCTATCATCTGTGATATCCCTCGTGGATCGATTTAGCGATTACTCTGAGCCTGTGGGAGTCATAGTAAGGCTAGTATTGAAAACCTAAATGTATGTTCTGATCGGCCAACGTAAGACGATGTCAGCCCTACCAAAGACACGCCCTGGTAGGATAGAGGAGAACGAATCATCTTGTTCCTGGTTAAAAAAACGAGAAATGGGTCAAGAATCGAATTTGAAATTCTGCACTGCATGAATGTGTTCTAGAAATTGCGATCCCTAATGCCCATGCATAGAGGACAGCAGCGAGTCAGGTGTCCATCCATCATCAATCCGAATATTACCCTCCTGTTTCCCTGAAGAGTATAACAAATTCAAAAGGCACTTTTCCACCCCCTGGCGTGCCTCCAAGCTGAATGTTTCCAAAACTTTCACCATTTCCACGATGTAAGTGATCTTGGTATCCCCATTGCCAAAGAGCCCGGTCAAAGTCTGGTATAAAATTGATTGCAGTGTGTGAGGGGAAAGAAACCATGCATTTTGAGACTCTTTTAATGTCGTCTCCAACACAGCGAGCACTTTTGGTGCGCCGCCCATGTAAGGGGAGTCCATGCATGAAAGGGATATCGCCTCCTGAAGAATAATACTGAGCGTGAATAGACACGTCAGGATCTCGTACTCGAGACCGGATATATTAGGACCAAGATGCGAGTATTCAACCAAGAGCTGATATTTATCATGGAGAAATTTGATTGCAGTATGAATCGAGTGGAAGGGGGTCAATCTGGCTCCATGGTAATATCCCATGAAGGTTCGCATGTCCTGGATAAAAGATATCAGCCAAAGACAACGAACTTTTTGAATATCGAGGGATGGTAGTGCCCCCTGGGCGAGGGGAAATCTGGAAAGAGGACTAGATATTTCCTCGAGTTTATTTGTAGGCTCAAGCCAGGAAGGCCTTGACATCAAAGAAACGCTAGTAGAATGTTAAATCTGTCATTCGGACAGACGAAGCGAAAAATGGGAATATCACCCACAGATAGACGACAAGCTCCAACCGCCAATTTCCATGTAGTTCATGAACCCCTCCTTTGGCTATAATCATTTTTTGTAGGCCTTTGCGATGAATTTCCCATTCAGTATCATTGCCCCAATATCTCTAATTGTATTATGGTTAGAACTGTCTGACAGAGTAAGTGAGTGACCTTCACTGAGAGGTGTACCTCAAATGTAAGAAGGCGAACGACTGCAGCAAAAGCGTCATCGTTTAACTCTTTCTTAGGATCAATCATCCAAGAGTGCAGTATTCTTACTGCCTCAGTTTTGTACTTCAAAGCATCAGATGAATTTGTACCGCGATAGGGAGGAGACCCGGCATAAAGGTGAGCTAGGTGGGCGGCAGAATGAGCCATGATGCAATTGAAGGATGAAGCGTTTGAGAGGTCCAGGGGAAACCAAACTTCCCTCATCGGATTGAACGAAGTGGCATCCAGTTCGTCGAACATCATAGCGGCGTGAGTGCATATCCCTAAGAATCAGTGAGTCCGTTTCTATCTTCAACTCATCAACCTCTAATACAAACAGTGATGCAAAAGCTTTTGGTGCTGGGATGTGAGGTGGATGGGACACGTTTGAAATGGATCGGGTCTTGAACCAAGTAGAGCACAGCTGACACTGTTGTAGTTCAGAGGTATAAATTGTGTTAAGTTATATGTACGTTCAGAGGGAACATGAGGCTATATATACAACAAGAAGATCAAGTTGATTTCCAATCAACTTAGTTCTTCGTATACATACTTCGGGATTAATTCCGATGGTTCGGCTTGGTTCCTGATCTGCACCAGCCTCATATCACAACATTCCCCTTCAGGATCGCTTTGCTGGCAGGGCGATTCTGGAATTGCGCAGAGCAGTCAGGCCTCGGTAAAACCACTCAAAAACCTTCGTGGGAAAATAAAGTGGAAAGAGCGCCAGCGCTGTCACGCGTTTTGTCTCGAAATCTCTGGAGCATCGACTCCCAGGAGACTACAAAACTTGGCAAAGGCCGTAGGTCCCAATGGCTTGGTGAGACCATCCGCAGCCTGTTCCCCAGTTGGAATATATTGAAGCTCAATCTCGCCTGTATCCAGCACGGCTCGCTGATAGTGAAATTTCACATTGAAGTGCTTCGTTCTCTTATGGAACTCGGGGTTTCGAGAGAGAGCAATGGCGGACTGGTTGTCAGCCATGATGTTAGTCACCGGAGACCGATACAGTTGCGTTTCAGCCAGAAAGGTGCGGAGCCACTGCAGATGCAGAATAGCATTGTACTGTCCTATGTATTCGGCATGTGTCGTAGACGTGGCCACTTCCCCTGTCTCTTGGACGACCAGGAAACCGGTGCGCCTGCAAGTTGGAACACATAGCCAGACGTGGAGTATGCACCGTCAGTGACGACGGAGCCCCCGAAGTCGGCGTCCGTGTACCCGATTAGCTGCCCACTGCGGTAGGTAATGCGATGCGATTGCGTGGCTTTGATGTAGCGAAGCAATCGCTGCAGAGCGACTTGGTGATGCGATTGCGGTTGGGACGTGAAGCGACTCAACATGCCCAGCGCAAATGCAATATCCGGTCGCGTGCCAATCATCAGATACATTAACGAACCGATGGCGGTTACATACCGAGCTTTTGCTTCCTCGTCTGGAGGTTCCACCTCTGGACGATGATTCAGGATTTGCTTGGGATTCATCGGCGTAGACTTCGGCTGACAAGTCTTCATGCCAAAGTCGGAGAGCACCTTCTGGATATACTGGTGTTGGTGAATAGACACGGAACCGTCAACGTGATAGTCGAACTGGATTCCGAGGAACGATCGCGGGGTGCCCAGGTCGTTCAATTGGAACTCTGTTTGCAATGCTTGTTGCACTTGTTTTATTTCGTGCGGGTCTGACGCAGTAACAAGGAAGTCATCGACATAAACACAAACAACACAATCCGGTTTATGGAATACGCAGTTGTCCGATTGGGCCATGGTGAAGCCATGAGAAGCCAGGACGCGGTGGACGCATTGGTACCAAATCCGCGGGGCTTGCTTCAGGCCGTATAGCGAGCGGCGCAGCCGACACACATATCCTGGCTCTTCGAAGCCTTCGGGAAGTTCCATATAGATAGACGAATCGATGTCTCCATGAAGGAATGCGGTGACCGCATCGAATTGGTGGAGTTTCCATCCGCGCAGCACGGCACTGGCAACAATGCAGCGAACGGAGTCCATACGCGACACCGCAGCAAACGTTTCGTGATAGTCGATGCCATGTTTCTGCCGGTAGCCTTTAATGACCAATCGCGCTTTGCGTGTTCCGTTGGCCTTGGTTTTGAAGACCCATCTGCAGCCAATCACATGATCTTTGGCCGGTACGTCCTCTCGCCGGATATTTTCCCATGTTCCGTGTTCGAGAAGCGACGCATATTCTTTCTGGATAGCAGCCCACCATTCGAGCTGGTTTGGGCCAGACACAGCTTCGCCAAAGGTCGCCGGGTCGACCGATTGGGCCGTTGTGGTATTCAAGGCACCTGCAGAGTATACCTTACCTAGTGATTCCAGGAGACGCCGTGACGGTCTTCGTCTGCGACCATAGATTGAATACCCAAGATCCGATGTCAGGTCGGTTCCTTGTTGGCTTGGATTAACCACTGGAGGTGTCTCTTCTTCACGCTCAGATGGCGTTTTCTCTCGCTCACTCGACGGAGGTAATGGCGATACAGGTGGTGTTGGTAGCCCGCTGGCTGAATTTGGCATTGATGGAAAGACCGGTGATGGAGGAGCGTTGTCCGGGAGGTCGTTGCCTATTTCCCCCTCGATGAGTGGCGCCACTGGGGTCCTCTCATCGAACTCGACATCACGGGAAAATACAGTCTTTCCAGAATGAATTTCATAGAGCTTGTACTGGTTCGGCTCGCAGTAGCCTAGCAGTCGGCACTCGGATGACCTCGGTCCAAGTTTTGCACGATGCTCTTTTGGGATGAAGACCCATGCGCGGGAGCCGATCCGTCGCAGATGCAAGAGCGAGGGTAGCTTCCCATAAAGAATTTCAAAGGGCGTCTTTTTCTGTAAGATCGAAGCTGGAGCACGCAGTTTCAAGTAGACCACGGTGTCTACAAGCTCGATCCACCAGGAAGGAGGAAGGTTCGCATCGGACAGGAGCGTGTTGATCCGCTCCCGGATAGTGCGGTTGGTGCGTTCCGCCAGTCCATTCTGCCCTTTGCAGTATGGCGGCGAGGTGTCGAACTCAACTCCCTGGCTTTCGAGGTGTGTTCCGATCGGCAGGTATTCTCTTCCATTGTCGGTGAGGAACCTCTTGATCTGGGCGCCGAACTGTCGGTGCACCCAGGCCTCAAATTGTCGGAACTTCTGGAGCGCTTCATGCTTCCATCTCATGGCATAGGCCCACGAGCCACGAGAATAATCGTCAGTAAAGGTGATCACGTACCTAGAGCCATCTTTGGCCATCGGCATCTCCATGATGTCCGAATGGATCAATTCGAAAATTCTCGTTGAGTGCAGACGTGGCCGTCGTGCACGGGAGTTTCTCTTCTGATGCTGCTTACCCGACATACACGCCGCGCACTGCGGCGTTGCCAGCAGCTGCGCTGGCGTCAGCGGTCGGTACGGAGTGCCGGTCTGCCGGAGGACCATCCTCAAGTCGCCCCGGTTCAGATGTCCCATCCGAGCGTGCCACAACGCTTCGGAGGCCTGGTCCACTCCTGTGCTCGCATCTGCTTCGAGTATCACAGCTTCACCACCGAGTTCAGAGGTTGACGCTGTACATTCTACGTCACTTGACTCCTGAGGGTCGTCGACGTCCATGGCCACCGCCTGCGGTTCCAGGGAATCTGCATGGTCATCGGTCGCCGGCGCCCTCGCCAGTTGGACTCGCTCTCGGAATCTCTTGCTCACTTGGCACCGCAGGATCAGTAGATCCTCCTCCGCATGGTAGGCGGTCCCCACCGTCCGTCCTCGGCGTTGCACAAAGACGTTCTGCGGGTGCGCCACCACCGAATAGCGGTCTCGTAACAGCTTCGGCACGCTGATCAGGTTCATCCCAACGCGTGGCGCGAAGTACACATTCTTTAACACCAGGGGTTGGTTGAACTTCCCCCGGAGCGTGAGTTTCACCGTACCAATCCCTTCGGCTTCCACTGGATCGCCCGCCGTGTCCAACATCTCGCGATGAGGCCGAAGACTGCTGAAGCAGCTCCGGTCCCAGCAGATGTGGCTAGTGGCGGCCGAGTCCAGGATCCACCGGAGTGACGGTGCGTGGGTATAGAGAGTCGTCACCCTCGCCCTCACGATATTGATCCGCGGTCTCTTGGAAGTCGGCGGGCCCTGCCGATCTCCCATCTGGCTTGATGGTATATTTTGTAAATTGTTTCTTGGTGAGCCGGAAGCACTCCGTTCAGCCTTCAGGGCATGGTCCCTGGGCGGTTGCTGTAGTTCACGCTGTTTCTTCCAGCAGTCCGCGACTACATGGCCGCGCTTTCTGCAGTAATTGCATTTCTTGGTGTTCTTCTGCACCGTATTGATCGAAGGGTTACTCGTTCCACCAGACACTCTTTGCGGGAACGTTGCGGCGTCCTTTCGCTGCACCGTCTGCTCAGCATTTGCTAGACGGTTGCCAATATTTGCCGGGTTGACAGGATCCTTGTCATTTTGGATCGCATCCACAATCAGGATGTATTCCGGTCCGATCTGCGTCAGTAGGATTGCAATGTGCGCTTTGTCGCCGATGGATCCAGGGGCGATCGCATTCAATCGATGGACTAGCATCCGTACACGATCGACGAATTCACGTGCACTGCCGCAGCGCTCGCCGGTGGTCTCGCGCAGCTGGGCGAACAGCTCGCAGAACGTGGCGAGTTCCATCCGCCGGTAGCGTTCTTCGAGATCATTCCAGAGGTCGCGGGATGTCTCCAGCCCCGCGACATGGATACTGATATGGGGGGACAGATACCGGAAGATGGTGTGGTAGGCTTCGGCCTCGCGGCGCGACCATTCACGATGGCGCTCGAATGCCTGGACCTCCACTTCGAGGCGCGCCTCAATCGCGCGTTGCCTCACCGCCCCGTTGAGGTGCGGTTCCACTAACGAGTGGATGTCCGCCGTAATCGGTTTGGCGTACTTGAATGAGCAGACAGGACGCTCAAGGTCGCCCGACACGACATCCCAGACCTGCCTCGCTTTGAGGTAGGAGGTCATGAGACGTTTCCAGGTCGCAAAGTTGTCGCTTCCTGTTAGAGGCTCGATGGCCGTGACGGCTCGATCGGGCGAGTCGTGAACCAGAGCAGACATAGTGATGGTTGTGAAAGCGGGGTAGATATATAGTAATCAAGATGATTCTCAGATGAGTAGAGACGGCATCCGAGAGTTGCTGCCGGGCTCATAACCTGTTGTAGTTCAGAGGTATAAATTGTGTTAAGTTATATGTACGTTCAGAGGGAACATGAGGCTATATATACAACAAGAAGATCAAGTTGATTTCCAATCAACTTAGTTCTTCGTATACATACTTCGGGATTAATTCCGATGGTTCGGCTTGGTTCCTGATCTGCACCAGCCTCATATCACAACATATCACCCAGCATGAATATTCCAATAAATGTGAATACTATCTTCAAGGCCGTTGATGTCAAAGCATAGATTCTGAATACGACACGTGTCGATCGATTTATGAATGGATTATTGAGCTGCTGGAGGTCGATGCGGAGAAACTAGGCCAGAATTAGCGTAGAACTGGCTTTCTCAAGCTATAACGAACATTTTGCATAGAAGGAATTGTTGAAAGAATTCCAAGGAGAATTTGAATCCATATCGATTTCTTCTCGCTCCAGAAAAGCCCTGTCAATACAGCGGACAGGAGAAAGGATAAGACGTATAGGTGTTAGGACAATCCCCGGAGGGCGTCCTGATACGATAAGGATACGAGTGAAGAATGTGAGATATGCCTGATATGGGTATGATGATATTCAGACTAATCGCTGGTCCTCCTAAGAAGATCCAGCTCCTCCTTTTGAGGGGATCCTCTGTGCGTATGCAAGCAGGTAAGCGAGGTGATGTATCAACAGGCGGCCCCGGTGGTGGATAGGCACCTCCTCCGCATTTCCTATGCCTCACTGTACGGTTGGTGTAACATTATCACCCTTCTTCGTAGCGCTGCGACCCGAAGTGCTTGGTAGTTGGATGATAGATGAAAGATGGATGAGCCTATACCGGTGGCTTTGGGTGCTTGCGTGGACGTCCCCGACGTCGCTTTGGTGCACTTTTTGGCAGTACACCATCCTTTCTAGGCCGTCCTCGTGGCCCTTTGGGGGTTTTTGCAGTTTCGGTTCTTGGTTTCTTCGCATTTAACTGTCCCTGTTGCCCTTCGAATATCTCCAGTGCTTCTGTATCCTCCATGTTAGAGCGTGGCTCCCAGGTATTCTCGCTGTCGCCGTAACCCTTCCATTTGACCAGATATCGTACTCCTCGGCCCCACCGCTTTGCCTCCAAGATACGCTCCACGTAGAACTCAGGAGCACCGTCAACCATCACAGGGTCAGGGTGCTCATCCCGTACGGGAGGACCTTGGTACGGTTCAAGACGCGAGACGTGCTGGGTCGGATGGACATTGCGGTAGCGGGGTGTCATGATGAGCTTATAAGCCTGTTTACCAGCTAGGCCGGCGATCTGGAAGGGTCCCACACGCTTGTGGTCAAGCTTCTCGTTCGGGCGGTCCCGATCCATGTGCCTGTTATCAGCCATTACCCAATCTCCGATGCGGAACGTCATCTCTTGATGCTTGCGGTCATATGCCTTCTTCATATTCTCTTTTGAGCGTTGGAGACGGTGCTCCAGCTCTCTGCGGAGGCTTTGAATAGCTGTGGTGCGGTGTTTCGCATCTGCATGAACAGGCATGGAAGGATTGTTCACGGAGGTACGTAGCTCCGGTCGTGCGCCATAGAGAGCTTCAGCAGGTGAGATGCCCAAGGCACTGTGGGTCGTCGTATTATATACGAATTGTGCGAGGGGCAGCCACTTTGCCCAGTCGTTCTGCCTCCAGCACACGTAGTGTCGCAGGTAATACTCCAGCGTCTGGTTCTGCCGCTCTGTCTGCCCATCTGTCTGTGGATGGTAGGCAGTTGATAGGCGACGACGAGTGCCCAGCTGGTGGCAGAAGGATGACCAGAATTCGCTCGTGAACAGGGTTCCTCTGTCACTGACGAGATTCTCAGGCATACCGTAATGGGTCATGACCTTCTCGTAGAATAGGTCTGCTAGGCCTGCGGCGTCTAGCTCCTTGGTGGTAGGCACATACAATGAGTGCTTTGTGAAGAGGTCGACCACGACCATAATGGCATTGTAGGTCTTTCCATCCCACTTGGATGATGGCAGGCCGGTGATGAAGTCGACGCTCATCCACTGCCATGGCTGCTGAGGCACCGGCAGTGGTTCCAGTAAGCCGTATGGCTTGTGTCGATGCACCGCATCGAGCTGGCAGGTGTGGCACTGCCTCACATACTCCTGGATCTGTGGGCGCATACCATCCCAGTGATACTTGCTCCGGATAGCTTCATATGTGCGCTTCTCCCTGTAGTGGCCCGCGTACGGGTCATCATGGTGCACCTTTAGGATCTCAGCAATAAGGGCTGGCTCACGGGGGATGAAAACCCTGCCGTCAAACCGTAGTAGTCCCTCTTCTGACCTGCTCCAGGGAGTGCCTCCCAAGCGTCCTGCACCGCCTGTTGCCCCTATCTTGTGGTTAATCTGCTGCAGCTGCGGGTCTTGAGCTTGCATTCCGCGGATGTATTCAACCATAGAGGCGGTAGACGTGGCATTCAGCGTCGTCTCTCCTGCTAGGGCCTGTCTGGCCCTTGCTCGGGTGGATAGAAGCTCTAGGCTATCGATACCACCAACAGCTTGGCACTCCTGGCCTTGCATTAGGGTAGCAGCCATTGTAGGCGCTTCAGGGTCATCGTCTGCGAGTGGTCCCTGTTTGAGGCTGGCTCTCAGCTTCTCAAATAGCTTCTGCTGGTATGGGTCGACCTGATGCGAGGGCGCATCGCGGGCATAGTCTGGCCTTCTGCTAGGCGCGTCCGCGGGGTTCTTGAGACCTGGTTTGTGGAGGATAACGAAATCAAAGGCAGCGAGGCGCTCGGCCCAACGTGCTTGCCGCTTCGATAGCTCCTTGGTGCTCATGAATGTCCTCAGGTTTGCATGGTCTGACCATACTACCACGGGCTTCTGCGTCCCTTCTAGGTAGTGGCGCCACGTCTTGAAAGCGTTGACGATAGCTAGCATCTCCAGGTCATGAGTCTCATAGCGCGTCTCCGCGGAGATCAACTTTCTTGAATAGAAAGCGACTGGGTGCCACTGGCCATCGTCTTGCTTTTGTGAGTAGATTCCAGAGATAGCATACCCTGATGCGTCTGTCTAGCTGTGAATCTCTCGATGGATCAAAGTGGGCTAGCACAGGGGCGTCTTTAAAGCATTGTTTTGTCTCCTCAAATGCCTCTTAGGCCGCTTGAGTGAAGATGAAACCTTCCTGCTTCTTATTCCGCCCCTTCTTCTGTGCATCAGGGCCCCTGATGAGGTCGTTCAATGCAGCTATCTTAACACTGTAGTGCCGTATGAAACGCCTATAGAAATTGGCAAAGCCAACGAATTGCTGCACATCAAAAATACTCTGAGGTGCAGGCCAGCTCATGATGCTGTCAATTCTGCTCTTGTCCATCTCAACACCTCTTGGTGTGACGATGAACCCCAGGAATTCCACTTGTGTGGTATGAAACAGGCACTTGGAACGCTTTACGTATAACCGGTAGTGCCTGAGCCTGGATAGTACCTCTCTCACATGGTGCCGGTGCGACTCCTCATCATTTGAATAGATGAGTATGTCGTCCAGATACACCACTACGAACACATCTAGCGTGTCGCTGAGAGCGCGGTTGATGTAAGCTTGGAAGGTTGCTGGTGCATTGGCCAATCCAAAAGGCATCACGCAGTACTCATAGTGTCCGTACCGCGTCCTAAACGCGGTCTTCCACTCATCACCTTCCTTGATACGGATGCGGTGATAGGCGTCTCTGAGATCTAGCTTTGTGTAGATATTCGCGCCTGCGAGGCGATCAAGACTCTCCTGCACCAGTGGTAGCGGGTGTCTGTTTTTGATCGTGACCTCATTCAACCCTCGGTAATCGACGCATAGTCGGAGGGAGCCATCCTTCTTCTGTACGAAGAGGATAGGAGCACCTGCTGGACTCTTGGATGGACGAATCCAACCTCGATTGAGGTTATCCTGCAGGTATTTTCTTAGCACTTCTAACTCATTGGGTGACAATGAATAGATTGGCCTGTGTGGTGGCTGCTTGCCTGGGAACAGGTCGATAGCATGATCATGCGAGGTATGTTCTGGTAATCTGTCAGCATTATCCGAATCAAAAACGTCTTCGAATTCTTCATATTCCAGTGGCAGTGTCTCTCCTCCTCATGTATCATATTAAGGTGGATGGAATCACCCCAGGGCTGGCACCATAAGATGCCAAGCATTCCTCCTCGGCGAACCTCCTTGCGTATCTTGCCGGCATCGACAAATGCAATGAAGGTGTTCTCCTCCTTCTGCTGGGAAGATGGAGATCGCCAGAGCCAGGTGCCTAGCGCCCAATTGATGTCTGGGTTGGCGTGCTGCAGCCAGTCATAGCCCAGGATAATGTCATATCCCTGCATGTTGACTGCTTCGCACGTCACATCTTCGTTGCGCATGGCTCCCGACGCGTCGGTAGGCTGGAGCTCCATGTCCCTGCTTCCGTACGACTTGATCTGGTGGCCGTCCACTGCAGTGACGAGCCTGGGTGCTTCCTGCGCGGCGCGCAGTTGCTTCTTTGCCCATTCTTGGCTGACAAAACTCTTCTGAGCTCCTGAATCGACTAGTGCCCACACGCACTGCCATCCTACGGGTGTAGCCACGAGGATCTCACATGCGAGGGCAGAGGAACGGTTCCGCCATGGTTCGACGACGAGACCTAGTACTGATGCGGTTTGCAGTGCTAGGTCATCTATTTTTTTGACTTGTGAGGCCAGTCCGCAGGGAATCCGTGCTTCCTGTAGCAGACATCCTCAGTGTGTCCAGTTAGCTTGCAATGTGTGCACTGCTTCCTGTCTTCCGCGTCATCGCGCTTCCTCTTTTCGCCCGTGTTAGGTACTTCCTCTGGTCGCGGTGGTCGGTTGGACGACCCCTTAAAGCCCCCACGGCCCTTTTTGACGGAGTGCTGGCGGTCATTCTTGTGCTGGCCTTGAGGGTTTGAAGGCCTCTCGGCAGGCTGATGTGAGGTGTGCTCCTTCTTCTTGATAGCAGTCTGCCTTTCCGGGAGTTGCTTCTCGATCTTTTCGTAGAAACGCAGCCACGCATTGTACGCGTCGCCTTCTGCTGGCTTGTTGACATACTTGCGAGCTTCTACGCTGATTTCCTCAACAAGGCCTGACCTTAGCCTCTCAATCTTCTGTTCACGCGTGCGTTCCGGCCGCATGAGCCTCTCCAGCTGCACTAGCTTAGTGGAGTACTCGGTGACGCTCTGGTTCTTGTACTGCTTGGTACGGTACCATTCGTCGACGCTATCCTTCGCTACCATGTCTGGGTCTGCTACAAGAGAGGTTGCCCAATCTTCGAAGGTTCGCCAGGTGAGGTTCTCACGTGCGAGGTTTTCTCGGTAGTTTAACCACTGGCTCGTTCTCTCTTCATCTAGAAGCCCGGCAGCTGCGTCGACCCTTCTTCGGTCTAGCTGGTAGAAGGTCTCATGGCGTAGGAAATGCACCACCATCTGGTTCTTGAATCGCATCCAGTCTGCGAGGTCCTTGGCAGTGAATGGAGAGATAGATGGTAGCGGTGGCACTTTATCGTTTGTGGTTGTTGAAGACGCTGCGCTCCTTGGAGTTCTAAGCCCGGTTATAGTGCTTGGGGCTGTCGAAAACTCCGTCGGCTGCGGAGACGGGGCTCGAACAGGTGGTATTAGTGTAGTACCTCCTTCCTGCGACCACGATGGGTCCCAGGACGACGATCCATGGGGCACAGGCACGAGAGGAGGGCCCATAGCTGCCAGCCGCGCCTCTTGCCTCTGCTGTTCTTCGCGCATATCCAGCACCTTCTGTTGCCTTTCGCGTATCTTTTCTTGAGCCTTCACATAGCGGTCCCAATTCGCGAGATCCGCTCGTTGCTTGTTCAGGTCGCGCTTCGTGATACGCTTCGGCGGAGGAGCCACGGCGATGACGGGTTCCTCTGGGGCATCTGACTGCGCCGAGACGGATCGAGCGTGCGAGGAATCAACTTCGTCCTCCACTGATGCACGCCGGGCACGGGTTCGGGTGAAAGGCATTCTCAACTCGACGGTCGCATCCGAGATGAAGCGATTAGAATGTTAGGACAATCCCCGGAGGGCGTCCTGATACGACAAGGATACGAGTGAAGAATGTGAGATATGCCTGATATGGGTATGATGATATTCAGACTAATCGCTGGTCCTCCTAAGAAGATCCAGCTCCTCCTTTTGAGGGGATCCTCTGTGCGTATGCAAGCAGGTAAGCGAGGTGATGTATCAACAGGCGGCCCCGGTGGTGGATAGGCACCTCCTCCGCATTTCCTATACCTCACTGTACGGTTGGTGTAACAGAAAGCCAATATCCACCCACGGAACATTTCGAAGTTCTAATCGAGGAGTTAAAGCTGCTCGAGCAAGTGCTCGACCAAGAGGACAAACAGCTGGGCTCACAGGCTGACCTTCTGGATCTGGCTGCCTTCAAGTGTTCATTTGCGCCTCATGGCTCCATCGCCGGTTACTCATATGCCGTTTCCGCATCCATGAGAGCCTTAGGCTGGTCATGATTTGCATGAAAAATTGAAATTCCTCTTTTCACAAGCATGACAACTGGCACCGACGGGTTTAGACCCTTCTTAAGCGGTAATTCCCTTGTACCTTTGGCATTTAAGAATAACCGGTCAGTACTGCGTTCGACCTAGTTGCGAATTGCTCCATTACTCTTGCCTACGTCCGAGGCACCTGGGTTGCCTGGAGCAACATCATGGAAGTTTTCGCTCCGACGGTGCAACTAGGCCGAGATCATGTCGTTGGCTTGATAATCTTCATCAGCTGGTGAAATATCAAGTCTTTGCAAATTGAGAGTTTACCATGGCTGCAATTTTTTGATTTGGGCGAGTGACATGTTATGTTGTTACTGTGTTATGATGTTACTGTGTCATAGTGCGGTGTGACGTAGTATCGACAACAGACTCGGGAACGCTAGAAGTCTAGAACAACGCTTACTTTAAGTACCTTTGAAACGTCACTCTTTGGGAGCCCGTCTTTACATGGCCGTGCGACGACATTTGCAGGCGTGGCATATCACCTGCAGTCGTGACAAGTACAAAATCTGACAAAGGAAATCCGCTCTGGTGCGTGTCCCAGGTCAAGTGTATTGCCACTGATCTTGAGACAGTTGGGCCGAAACTCGGCAAGAAGCCAGAGAGCTCATTCACTATTTAATTTTAGCCAGTGCGAATTCTCAATAGAGATGTCTAGACCCGCATATAGCGGATGAGACAAAAGAACATCACGGCTGGATTGGATGTCAAGAGCCTCGGAATTGGTATGGAGATGTGAACCTTGTAGGAAAATTCCAGCGTAGTGATATTCTTTCAGCGTTTCAGGTGCACCTAAACACGCCTATTGCACCTAGGAACTTGTGGCATATAAGTTTATCTATGCCGTAGTCGAAACGTGCGCCGAAATCAATGAAGCGCTGGAATTTGTCTATGTAGACGTGCCCAAACTACTGCTCGCGACAAATTCGTGCCGAGCTCGGTTGTGTCTATCTGAAATAAGAGGATCAAGATCGTTGGCGATATTAGGATTTGTGGAGGCCAGTGGGTCCGCCATGACCATAGTAATCAGCCGAATCAAGATGGTAATAATCAGGCGCGCGTCGGGTGCCTCGAGAGTCTGACTAAGTCAGCCATCGTTACTGTAACTAAAGTCGATGTGCATAACCTCTCCTACCGTTTTCACTGTCGATTTTTGGGTCAGGTTTCTTGGTCATGCTAGTGTCGCGTGAGCCTTCAGTTCCCCCATGCTAGTCTTCGCAAGCTAGGTTAGCTTCCTGATAAACAAAGTAAATGCCTATCTCGCTGAGAGCGATCACCTACCATGGTAATTTTCCTCATGGAGTCCGACCTTACTAGCTGGGTTCAAGTTGTGAGGTTCACAATCGGATGAGCGGATTGAGTCGTGGTGGTTGCCGGTCAGAACCTCTTCAGCCTTGTGAACGAATTTTGACATGTTAGATAGATTGCTTTGATCTCTGAAAGTAAAAGGTGTAATTCTTTAGCTTCTTCGTATTTATGGTCTGTCCTTCAACCGGCCTCAACAAAGTTCTCAAACAGAGAATACGTCAATCAAAGCTATATGACAATACTCGTCTACAGACGAGTAATTGTGTGAGGATGCAGGGCTTGCATATTTGCAGATATAGACCGGTACAACCAGTCGATTGACCTCCCTGGGCACGGTTCGTATAGATCGCCTCGTTAGCGGAAGGTCATCTGTTTGGTACTGGTACAACGTGCTACATATAGTAATCGGAAACATTCACATCAAGAGTTTTGTTGGTCGCGAGAGAAACACTCTGGCGATGATTGAGGGGAAAATTGCCTCTTTGCAACTGCGGACATATGACGTCATTCATATTTCAGGATGCCCGATAAGCGGCGTGGGTTACTGCCAGTGGGGTACTAGTTAAATGGTGAATCTGCTTAGCTCGGCGAATAGAACTGCAGTCCAATTGTTTCACATCAGTTACCATGACGTAATAGGGGCAAGAACAATGGCGCCTTTAAATACGGAAGCCTAAGCCATTGCTTCACTCTCTTTTGACGCGACTCAGGTCCTATTATCACAGCGAAATCTACTTGAATACACGAGATTCTCGTTACAGTGTGAGAATGGCGGATAAGCTTCCTATTTCAGCTGAATAATCCAATCATAAAACGATCAACGCGTGTCGTATTCCGAGTATATGCTTTCACCTCCACGGTCTCAAAGATATTAATTGCATTCGTTGGAACATTCATGCTAGATGGAATTCATTACATCATTCCCTTCCTGCTCTTTTTGGATCATCTAAGCGAAGTGGCATGATACCTATGGTTAATCAAAGGCGCCACACAGGGCCGGAAAAAGCTGAATGTTATCTTAGCTCATATATCAAACATGGGAATTTTATTGCTAGGAGCCGCTATTCTTGGCGCAATTTCTAGGAATTGGGTCATTGCACTTGAGGTATTTTTCCAAGCTTTGAGCCTACGTGATATAAGGCTGACAATTGCAATTACACAGGTGCTGGTGTAATTTTCCAACATCCAGGTCTTCTGAAAACATTAGAAAGGAGATTTGGCAAGAGCAGACGGGAGAGTAAAGGACTCTTTGTGATACATATGTATCTAATTATGAATATCGTTTTTTTTGCCACTGGCAACGATTTCAAATAACAGATTGATATTTGCAGGCAGCTCTGTGCGTTGAGTGAAATAATTGATTAGGAGGACTTCTGTTGATCTATTGGGAATCTTGCCCTAGGCATTTTAGCAGCTAATGAATGTGATCCACCAAGAGGGCTGGCCGCTGACAATTCTTGAACGGAAATGGTGTATCTCTCCTATTAGTAAATCATATTACTGTGCACCTAATTATTTACATGGAAATTTGAGAACGAGGTAGTTTGTTTAACGCTTGTTAGGTGTTTTCATACATCCGAGTGCTTCAAAGCGTCATTAATTGCCTTGCAATTTTGAAATAAACTAGTTTCGTAGTCGGATAGTCTACGCTCTAGTGAAATAAGAAGAGACAATCCGGTGATACTTTGTTGACTGGTGAGTATAGAAGCCAGCAGAAGCATGTTAAATCTTTCAAAGAACTCAATCTCACACAAGGTTTACTATTGACCCAAGTGTGTAGCTATTTCATTCTTTCACAGATCTAGGCGTCACATAGGATTATAACAGGTCATGCAATTTCAAATATACGCCTGTAGGAATTTGTTTCGAGTTGGGCAATTCCTCGCAGCTTGAACAATGGTAGTGCTTCAGAATGCGTGGTTAGTCCTGTCAATTTTATCTGGAAGCATATGACCAGCTTACCTTAATTTCTAAATGCAGTCCCTTCCACAGTGACATTCACCAGTATCCGTGTTGCAGTATCCGTACTTATCGGAACAGCAAGTAGACGGGTCGGCATCGCGGCAGTGTAAAACCGAACATCTCTTAACAATCTCAGCGGGAGCAGGAGCAGGAGCAGGAGACGCTGCAGCGAAAGAGGTGAGGGAGATGACAATGGCGAGGGAGACGGAGATGAACTTCATGATTGCGCGGGAGCTTCCGAAGTGAGAATGTAAATTTGATTGATATATTGAAATGATATCCTAGGAGCTGGTGATATCCTAGGAGCTGGTTAACATGCCCTATTTATACCTTTTCCCTCCTACTCACAATCCTCCATGAGCGTCATATATCACACGGCGTCGGCTTTGGCCCCGATGTTGTACTACCAAACCTCGTGTGTAAATGTTGGCGCATCATGTAAGCAACTACGATATAGCGACAGCGGAACGCCTGATCGACACTGAAAAGACTGTTTCCATTTTTACTGTTGTAAGGATTTTGCAGCCAAGCGCGAGATCTACATGGAGTCGAGCTATTATAAGCCTTCTAACTGGTCTGGAGTTGTTCTACATTGACTAATGGGGTAGGCATGTTGTACAAAAGGGGCATCATAACCACGCGCTATTGGTGAGACTGTTATGATCTCCTACGGCAGACCCCTTTCAGCCTGTCTATCTCGCAAACGCATAGTTCTAAGGTTGGTTAAGATTCGCCAATATTAGCCTTTAATAGCCACCCGACAGTAACTACAATACAAGGATAAGGTAATCCATATATCTACAAAGGCTATATTTGTAGCCGCTGAGTACCAAAGTGCTTGTGTCCTGATTTGGCTCTAATAAAAGGACAAATGTATTTTGAGGCGTTAAATGAGACCGAACCACCCATATCACGCCTCTGACCCTTTTGCGAGGCGGAACGTACAAGGATTGAGGCACCGGGGACTAGAAACCTTGACTTGGCGAAGCACGTCCCCGATGTTCCTTGGTGGTCAAAGCAGGTGGCCTAACCAGGGTCTATCTTGACTAGAACGGGGCCAGAGGAAAATCAGTAGTTTCAAGACTTATTATACAGGTTTGTTACTGGCGCCCCACTATGTAGCGTCAATTGAGGCAATTGGGGGGGCAACACAGAGCGGGAATATCTTCTCCGCAGCGGCACATACTTCCGTTTTGAGAAATAGAAACCAATTGGCATATTCCAAGAGAGCTGAGATTTTATTACTGCTTTTCTGAGCTCGAGAGATTGCCCAGTCACGCAGATGGATATGTTGGTTCCCGTATTCCCGCCACGAGAGAAAGGCCGAGCAATGGAACACAATACGATACTTGAAAAGGATCAGAGGACCCAGGCTTTTTATTGCTGATACTCCGATGGAATGTTTCCTATTTTACCGCCAACAATGTACGCAACAGTGCGAGTCTGGGGATATATATATTGCACATACCGGTTGAAGATACCATAGCGGCATTACCTTATGGCTGTGTACCGTGCTAACAGATACAGCATTAACAACAAAGAGCATGCGACGAAACTCGAGTCACATAGAAGAGCAACTGGAGTAAAACAAGGATCCAGTCTACCATCGATAATGCGCACTTGAACAAAGTTTTTGAATTGGCAACCTACGTTGATTGTTGACGAACTGAAGAAGTGGTCGAATACAACTAAGACCCTTCGGGACCGGCTTATTCATCGTTCACCCAATTTGCTCCTAGTATGGTGTCATAACACGCCATAGTTCGAATATAGAGACCCTGAGATCGTTCAACCGATCTTAACAATCAATCGATAATCTGATTCTATCGGACATGTTCAGTACTAGCCAGTACATTAATTCCTCATACTGACAATTGTGTTACTCAACTCCTAGCTCATAGTCGGGGTTTTCAGAAAAGACTACATGTACAGTCTATTGAATACACTGCAATTTGATGTCGTACCAGATTCAAGTTGATGGACAGCATCATTTCACACCGTGTATCAGCTTTTGAATCATTGTTGAGAAAACGGAGATCAGCGTTATGACGGCGATAGGTGGTTGCCGGTGGCGGCCACTTCACCGCTCGGTAATAATCGCACCGCACTACACATCAACAAAGGGACCCACTGGTCCGGCCCCGTTATCACCAGCTCCCACCCTCAACCATCACTCACCTCTAGCTCTCACCATCAACACACCATCCATCACCGTCAATCACCGTCAAACCTCACCCGCATCCTCTCCCTCACCCTCAACTGGTACCCTCAACACGCGCCAACCTCGATGTCCACAATACTCGCCTCTCCGGACAAATTCTGTCGCCACTCCTAGGCAAGACATAAACATTCACACCAATGTTGATTACTTTGGATTTCAGCCGCTACCCGGATTGGCCACCACGCTGTCATACACCGGGATAGTAACCGCCCCCATGACCCAATTTTCTACTTTACACCACATAGAAGACAATGTCCATCCTCGAAGCCCAGGGCGTGATTGAAGGCTACAAAGTACATACAGCGAACCAGGACATTGAAAGTGGCATCTACATACAATTTTGAAGTGCACATACACAAATTCTTCTTGGTGAATTCTTGAATTCTATGGATTCTTTGGAGCAGGTCTTGGCTTCTTCGAGGTCTCGGACGGACCCGAATACTAGTCTCTGACACCACGAAGAGGTGCCTGCATGTCGCCAGAGGACCAGGACGAGGACCGCAGCGCCACGGGTCGCCTAAACGAGCACACATTTGATAACGCAGGGCTCATGGGCTGTGAGGGAGCGCGTTTTTACAATCACAGGGCTCATCTTCTGTGAGGGAGAGTTTGTTGACGCAGCCCTCTCCTGCGGAGACTCTTGGTGTCGCAGATGTCCCTGCGAAAGTTCTCTATTTTAATTACGAGGAGTTGCGCAAGCACGCAGGGAATCATCATTTTCCTTGTTCGTCAAAACGCAGGGTGACTGATGTTCTGAATTCCATCCTTGATGTGTACCACGATGATGTGCGCATTGCCATGCCAACGCAGTGTCGCCGGAATAGGATTACTGGATATCATGTACGACGAGGTAGGTGGTGGTGGAGACTTGCGGGGAACCTGGGAGCTGGCATACTTATTATTGGCGATAGTCAGTTAATGAGTGTCATGTATGTGCTCCCTATAGAACCACTATGCGACCTGACTCACAGTAATGATCTAGGTGAAATCATTCATTTACGAATTCTCAGATCAATTCTTTATCACATTTGCTCGGAATACAAGGACGGGCACCCTCCGCGCCTTCCAGGCACTCGAAAAAGTGGTGAAAGACTTGATGGTTGGGCAAATTGAATACGATCTACGACAGACAATCTTCGTAAAAAATCTGGGTTGCCTCAAGTCCAGATCATCAATTCAGACACACCAGCTATCTTCCACGGCAAGTATAACTCGCATCTGTTCAATGAGGCAATAGCGGAGTACACACTCTTAAGGAGAGCGCCAGGCCAAGCTATGTTGTACTATATTATGGTTATTAATATGCCGTTGCTTAGACCTGAAATCAAACTCACATCTTACAATAGACCAATGGTAACATCTCCTTTGACTCTCGCATAGATTTCAACCTAATTATCACATCAACCCAATGGTCACATCGCCCTTAACTCGTGCATAGATCTCTACCTCGACTTCCAGATCCAGCTCAATTTTGATCTTCAAGCTGCTGTCCTTCTCGCCCACTTTCGCTGGTCGATCCTTGATCCGCGATTCGCGAATCGGACCAATCCTTCTACCAGGAAGAGGAGCTGGGACTACATCGTCCTGATACTCTTGTGCCGGGGGTGCCTTGCGTGCGAGTTTTGCGGGTTTGCGGCCGCCTGTAGGGTTGGGAGGGGGCTGAAGTTGTGTTCGCTCCTCTTCAAATTCCTCGTCGCTGACTTCTTGCTGATGTCTGTAGATATCATTAGTCTCACGAATGGATGGTAGTTCAAGAGATATGAAGACATACACTTGGGACATGATTGTGTATTGATGAGGATAAGACTGAGAATTGATACCGCAACTTTATACCTACAACCAGGATGGGTGGGAAAAATGTAGTACTTTATATTTATTGACAGAGAAGCGGGCTGCAACTTGTAATGTGGCACCAGAGTACAGGCCCCTATGAAACGCCATGAGGCACGCCTCCGTAGCTCATAGGCACTAGGCTAGATGGGGTTGAAACAACGCGTCATAATGCCAACTGTGGTAAACCATGCGCGAGGCTACATGGGGTTGAAAAAAACGCGTCATAATGTCAACCGTGTCACATCATGCGGATGAAATAGATGAAATATATTAAGATTCTCCTCAGTGACGCGTTTCAAGAAAAAGAAATCAGCGAACCTGAGCCCCCCTTTTCCCCGGATTATTTTCGAATAAAATGATTATGGGAGATAATTTCAAATCCAAACAACAATCAAGAAACCATGGTCCTAGGACTTCTCACTGCTATAGCGGCTTGTCCTGCGATCGTTGGTACTACTGAAGCGGTCCGCCAAGGGCAAAGAACAAATGCGAAAGAAAAACACAGAGGTGTGAAATCGAATCTCATCATTTCCTGCGCCAGGACCTCAAACGCGGGCAGGTACATTGATGGATGTTCCATAGTGTTGTGCGACAATAAGGTACATATTCTACGAAGAGAGCCAACGTAACAAACCTGTGCTGTTCGCTAATGCAGTTGATAACCAGCTAAACATTGCCTTGCCTACGGCTGAGGGTCGGACCGATCTATCACAGCATCCATTCGCAGGATATTTCCTTCCCTATCCTGAGCGAAACTGGGGTCGCAAGGGAGAAGGCATGGTCTCTACGATCTGCGATGAGCCTCCACAACTAAATTGGATATACGTGGACGAAGAAACTTATGAAGTGAAATACGGCTTGCGAACAGACTCGGAAGACCATCTTGTTGGGCCATGGGACTGCACTCCAATCGAGAAGAGAATTACTTTGGAGGGTTGGGAGGGTTTTATGGCTGTGGAAGTTGAGGGTTCATGGGCGCTCTATTTTGATCGGGACGACGATGGCTTGCAAGAAAAGATATTTGAAGGGAGGATTTTAGAAGTTGAACTGACAAGGAAAGAGAGAAGGAAGTGTAAAGATGATGATTAAGTAGTCTTAACTGGATCAAAGACAGAAGTAGAAGAGATATTGAGATATAAGGCTCACCTTTTTACTGTCTTTCTTCTTTCTTGAATTGTATATGTTGTCTTTCGAGTTATTCATCATTTTCTTTGGTTAGCAAGAGGTCCCGATCCGTCATTTTGGAATTCATCTTCCATACGGTCAAATTCATATTTCCAAATGAGGGCTATGAAAATTTAGAAAAACTAGCTACATCGCAAGTCGCTTCCTGTGTCAAAGTTTTACACTATGACGCTGCCGAGCTAGTTTATCCGCGTGAGTCATATTTTTCTCTTGAACCTCCGAAGTGCGGCTTGCTGACCCGATCATAGTTGTCCAGCGCCGAGAATACTTTATTGCTTATATATACACGCCTCTAGAGTACATTCGCGATCAAAGAGACTTGCACCTCACCTTTCGTGGGGAAGTATATTCTTACCATATCATTCAGTCCTACCTTCGCCATCTCAGCGAGGAGTAACATGCGTTGCTCAAGAACTGAACTGACGTCAGGAAGTTCTTTAAGACAGCGTCCCGCTGTTTAAGCTTGAGATGTTAAAGGTTTCATTCAGTGGGTTGAAGCAACATCAGCTCGGCTGGTTCTCAAACCGAGTGGTGCTTGATTTGAAAGACCCTTTCCCAAGTAAAATTCATTCCCAGAGATAGTGGCCAAATGATGAATGGTGCAACTGGTTGACGGCTCAATTCCTAAAGCAACGAGCGATATTGTTGGAAGAAGGAGCGGGCCTAATGATAGGAATGCGTGGGTGTAATAGTTTATCATATCTGCGCTGTTGCTGACATTTATCCTTTGGGGCTTTACCGACGCAACCCTGACTTCATCGTTCTGGAATGCCTTTTGAAGGTCCAGCAGGATTGCCTGCAGCTGTCCCATTGAGAGGTCGGAGGAGAATATTGGGGACCTTCTTAAGTGTACCAGCATGGCAGAGAAAAACAACTCGTCACGTAACCAGATCTCCTTCGACTCGTAGCCCCGTATGTGTATAGCACCAATTACCATGAAAGCGGCGTTTATCAGAGCGATACTAGCTCCCACCCCAAAAGGTCGATAGGGGAACTGAGGCTCTTCAAAGCACGCCTGAAGAAAGCTAGACTCTTGCGATGCATATTGCCCAAGGAGAAACAGAACATTTTGGATCTGAATTTCCCAGTCTTCACATGGCATGGCATGCAAAGCCCTGAGATTCAGTTGAAGCGTCGCGGATGTCAGTGAACCAGGACTGCAACAGACTATATCCCAGGAAGAAGCTTTTTTCCCAGTCCTAGACTCTGCGGTAGATGATGGCCCATAAGGCACCCCCATTCTCAGCAATCATTACAATGACGAATAAGTAGCTTAGTACTAGCAAGAGCTGATGCATAGTGTGGGCCTTCTCGCCCGAGGAAGTGCCAGATACCGGAATTCGGGTTCGAAGTCGAGGCGGCAAGGAACTCTGGCCTGCCCTATTTGCATGGATTTAGTTTTCCAAACTAGAGTGGAGAACTTTAGAAACCAGACGTGCCTCGATCATCATTCCGGTAGAGAGCTCCCAGTAAAACTTGGAGCCGGTGCAGACCTATTCGGTGGATGCTAATATAGCTGAACACAGCAAAACCGTGTGAAGGATGGCCTGGATGAAACTGTAGACAGGACGTCAAGCTACCTCTCAGTCCATCTCTGGGACCTGAATTGTCTTTTTGGACGAGAGATATGTTCACAGCAAATGCTTGCCTTTGTGTTTCCGTAAGATGATATAAACTACCCATAACCACACTGACACAAACAGTGGAAGTCTCACCCTGTTGGATTGTGGTGGGTGGCTCCAGTGTGAACGCCATGTTTGTTTCGTTTCCAGAAATGCAGCCTGAACCTTCACTATAATCTGGCATTGTTTTTGCCGTTTTGGTCTCCACTTGAAATTTTGTCAAGAAGGAATGAAAGAATACAAAGAAACTGTGTAGGTACCTCTAGAAAGCAAAGTACAAGTTATTGAGCCTTGCATGGAACATTGGTAGAAATATCTGTTATCTCCGGCTCTTTACTTTGCTCCTCGGGGATGCTAAGTGGTAAGAGAAGGAACAGGACCCATATCACATGACCGGCCTCTTTCTCCTTTTATACATATACTACGCGATGAACCGTGATGTATGTGAAGAGACGTAGTATGTGATGTCGAATGCGAGTTGCATAATATTACACCTCCTCGCATGAACTCGGACCCAAAAAGACGAAGAGACTCGGATTGGCTAAATCCAGGCGTGCTGAAGAGAAAAATTTTGGTCTGGATCTTCTATCTATGCATGGCAAATGTACGAATATGCGGGGAGTAAAGAGAAGGCTACCCAGGTTAAGAAAGCCTGGAACCTACTATGCCCCTGGAGTTCCACCATAAACCCGCATGTGGACCAACCAGCAGTAGTTTGAGATTTGGCGTATCCGGTTTTTGAAATGGACAGAGTCCACTTCAGAGTCACCAGATGGATATTGCGGAAGTGGCTTCCACAAATGACACACTCCTTGTAGCTTTGCTGACCATATTGCCCCATTCTATTCCAACCATTGCTACATTGCTACAATGGAGACGCGTGAGATATTTTTGGCCCGTACGGGGCACCTGCAGTCTGAACATGGTGATGTAGGTCTCCTTGACAGAAGACTACAGCGCCGCGAGGGCTGCAGGCGGGCTCGTAGCACTCCGTATATTTCAGGAGGAAGCAAAGCTATGCGGAAGCATACTTAGTACATACATGAGGGATTCTGCGGTGGGCGGGAAGAAGCAGCTGCGAAGAGAGCCCAACTCTCCTTCGAAACGGCGATGTTCCTTTCAAAGGAGAGGATACACGAGCAATATCTGTGTGCGATTACAAGCACGGAATATTGTGGACCCGACGCAAGGGGGGGGGGCTCTCCGCAACAATCCCGAATAGAACATATCATTTAAGTTTGCCGTAACCGCATTGGGTGGGGCTTAGTGTTGTCACTACTAACGCCCGGGCCCACTACCCACTGATCGGTGAGCTTTGATGTTTTTTGTACTTCTTTCCAGCCAATCATCACACCAAGGTGCAAAATTGACATGGACTAGCTGAGTTCATAACCCTCGGCATGCAGCATAAAAGCCCCGCAGAACACTCGTGAATACAGGGCCGCCTTAATTGTCTTGTAGGGCTTGGGATTGGTATTGTGTGACCTTCTTCCGAAGAAGCCGTAGCTAAGCCAAAGAGTCTAGCTCGGTATTTTTTGTTGCCTCGAATAAGGAGCGAGCAAAGCTGGCGAGCACAGTGAACATCACCGGCTCGGAAATCTCTATTCTCAAAGGTATTCGACGCAATATAGTGAGAACATACGTGACGTAAGCCACACCACGGTTGCAGTATTTATATGAGCAGCCATGGCCGTGCCATCCCTCAAGCGACGATTCCTATCACATTCCTCTAGGATTTTGGTGGCGGATTATACAGATTCTGACAAGGAATCGGCGGACCCTTGACTTACTTTAGGTCCCAGTAGTCGATCAAAATGTTACCCAGCCCACAGGTGATTATTTTCGGTACAGCAAGAAGTAGTGAAAATCCTCAGCAAGCCTTGGCATTCTGTCTACCTGCTCTTTGATTTAGACGAAAATGCTAGCTCTGCTAGCTAGAGACATAGCGATCATGAAAGGGTGCGATTGCGTCGTTGGAGTAATCCTGGGAATTATTTCGCGGTATTCCGCGGAGCGACAAAGCTCCTAGGGCCCTCAGTGCCGATCTTTGAAACAGAAGGTTGGCCCCTGGAGCCCTTGGCTAGATCCTAGGAGCCCCATGCAAATACCTATTTATAGGTACCAAAGTGGTACTGTAACCAGAGCATTGGGCTTGTTTGAGGAAAAGGACCATCGATATTAATCACAAGTCCTTCATAAAGCTGTCTTTCTTTCCTCCGACTTTGTGCTCCTCCTTTTTAGGGCATGCCTCCATGCGTATGCAAGCAGGCAAGCGAGGTGATGTATCAATACGGGACTCTGGTGGTGCATAGGCAACTCTTCCGAATTCCAATAACTCCTTGTATGGTTGGCGTAGCACTGTTGCTACAATGGCTGCGGTTTCTATTGACTTTTATACCGCGTAAAAGATATTTACTTTGCCTCCGGTATAATTGGGGAAGCTCGGGCAATAAAAATACCATTCAACCCTAACATGATGGAGAAATCTTTACCTTGACAGTTTCCGCCACCTTACAGATAGTGACGATATGTCAGCTTTCATGTCTCGGGCGCTTTTCAGGGAGATATTACGCAAAAGGGTGTCTGTACGTTGTGACCTGGTGCGTGAGTGCTGACAGTTTCTTGTGTCCAATCTCTTCCAGATGTGTCAATAGCTGGGTGGCCTGTTAATTTAGGTAGCCCAGAATATAATAGTCCTAAGGTGCATGGGAATGGAAATTTCAGGTATTCTAAATGTGTTATATAATGCCAGAAATGAGTCATTAAATTAAGGTTTCAACATATAATGAAGGAGGGCTCATCGCCCAATAGATATCCTGACGTCTGGATGACGTGTACCTGTTCCCTCCCGCATTTCTCTTTCTATTTTAACAAGTATCGTTACCTATATAGCCAAATGATCATTTCTATCTTTTGCCAGTTCCAACCTGTCCACGTTTACAGTTGGCCAGTATTAATTTACAACTTATCAACTCCCAACGCTTCCCACCGGGCTTCCAACAATTGTATTTTAATACGCCGCAATGCCCAACAGTATACCAATTATGCTCGAAGTTGGAACATATATGACGCCCATTACTGTCAACGAAGATATTTCATACACACAGCTTTCGGATGTGGTCAGTACATATCTCGGGAAGACAAATTTACGCGGACAGACCCCGAGGGGTTTCTGGGTGCGCTGGGAACGCAACGACCAGCAGAGCCCTTTTCCGGAAATAACCCGAATCGACAAAATAATGTAATGGCTACAATAAAACTTATGATGTTAAGGGGTGGACGTGACGTTCTAGAAGTGGACTACCAATCAGACACGTCACCGGGGTAATACGTCTAACTCAACAACTCCTGTTAGTTGGTACTTGTTGCTTTAATACCAAACAACTCCACAATGCACATTATGGCTGACACAAGGTGAATCTTGTGAGAGGATTGTGTGGAAATAGGTTTTAATTTATAAAGACAACATTCAGGGGCTTGGTCGGTTTCCTCATCCTGCTGCTCAATATCTGAGCGGGCTTCTGGTGAACATAGGGTTTATTAACAAGAAACTAGCTTCAATCAATATCAAGATTGCTCCTTAATGGTAACAAGGACTGCTCCCATAACCATTTTCATTCCATTTACCAATTCACCCATGTACCTCGAATTGTGGTTGAGCTTCTTAAATTTGTTCGGTTCTTCGGGCTCTATGGAGGATCTCCGGGTTAGACTGCATATCCTCGTATCCTTTGCGTCGTCAATGAGATCGATGCTTCCTTGGGATCTGTACATAGAGCACATGGTCTGTATACCACTGTTATGACGAATAACCATGTCGTCGACATCGTCAGACGTTAGAATATCGTTTCGATCATTCTCTCCGTAAAACTGGCCACAGTGCATATATCAGAAAAAGACTGAGCTTTGGGGAAAAGAAAAGTACCTGACAAGGCCCGCGTTTTAGATGCGAATATCATACTTTAAATTATTTTGAATTTTGATGTGAATATATTGCTGGGACATCGCAGAGGTTATACTTCGATAAGCTGACTTTGAAAATGTAAATGTAGACAAGGAATGTTAGATTAAGACGCGGGAAGAGGATCAGAGGATTCGTACTATATACGAGGGATGATGTATCTGTGACAGTTACTTCTATTGCAACCATTGCTACACTGCTACAAATGGAGACGAGTGAGATATTTTTGGCCCGTACGGGGCACCTGCAGACTGAACATGGTGATGTAGGTCTCCTTGACAGAAGGCTACAGCGCCGTGAGGGCTGCAGGCGGGCCCGTAGCACTCCGTGTATTCTTAGGAGGAAAGAAAGCTATGTGGAAGCATACTTAGTACATACATGAGGGGGTTCTGCGGTTACTGCTCCGCACGAACTTTCGAACTATTCGAAGTTCGCGAATTTCAATGAATCGAATCGAATTCGAACCTTGGATTTCGGACTTCGAATCTATGGGCGATTTGATTCGTCAAAAGTCGCGAATTTCGAACAGGTTCGCGAACTAGTAGGGGTTTACTCATGCGGACAGTCATAACCTCAACAACCCTGGCCACTACATCCATTAGATTCGCACATAGAAGTTTGTTCTAGGTATGGTTTATAATTCTTTATTCTATACTGTAAAAACTATCACTATGTAACTATTCAGACTTCCAACGTCCAGCATCTTTTAGCCTTAATAAGGTCCCAAGCATCCTTCCTTTCATGGAGAAACGTCGAATTCCAAGAACATCTCTCCTATGATTGAATAGTCTCTCGATATCCACCTCTGCTGCTGGTATAGCAAGGTGATCTTGTGCCACCTGGGCCATGCAGGTAAATTCAAGCCTGTTGATCTTCCACCAGTTTCGTATGAATTCAGTCTGGCTCTGGCTTATATCGAAACCAGTGCTGATTGTAGGCGTATCGAAGTACTGGTCGACGTTAGACTCAGCGACGTTATACTGTGTAGGCTGAAAGGCTTCCAGAAATCGGTATTCGAAGCTCTTGTAACTTGTGTTTAGAGCAATCGATATAGGCTGTTTTGGGGTGGGATATGCTTTTTTTAGGAACACTCTGATTCGGTCAATGATCCTCTCTCCATCTTGCAGCGTTTTGAGCCACTTAGTCTTGATCCGAGGGTCCAGAACACTTGAGATATAGTATATGTCGTTGTCTTTGACGCAGTCGCGGTAGTGCTCCAGAAGTGTGATTCCATCAGATATAGGACCAGTTAGAGCTGGCGAGACATTCTGCCAATCACCTCGCCGTTCCTTAATAGCCAAGAGTATAGAGCGAAGCTCTTCGAACATCCGCGCTGCCATATGAATTGAGGGGCTATCCCGAGAGACGTACTCAGTATATTCGTTGAAAGGAGCCAAAATTTTCTTGATATCCGAGAGCTGTCTCCAATCGTTAGGTGTGAGACGTAAAGCTTCAATATCTGGCTCATCGTTGACTGTATCTTCAAGCTGCCGGCGACACTCTTCGGCTCTCTCAATCATAACAAAAGTAGAGTTCCATCGAGTATCAATATCGTAGTGGATGGCTTTTGTACAGCCAGGTCGATTATTCCACTGCTGTATTCGCTGGGGAGATCGCGCAATCCAAAGGACAAGTAGCCGAAGCTTTGCAATCGGGGAAGTAGGAACTTTTATTGTCTTCCAGCTCCTCTTCGCAACATCATCAAGGAAGTCACAAGCTTCCCTATGTGAACTTGCGCGTAAAGACCTCAATATTCTTTTCATAACCAAATTCAGGATGTGAGCAAAGCAGCGGATTTGGGAGTTCTGGGTAAATTTCATCGTCCCTTCTCGAATAACCGTATCGGCCAGGTACTCATCGTACCGCTGACACAGCTTTTGGAAAAGACATCGGTGTAGTGTATCATTGTTAGATGCGTTGTCAGCTGTAATTGTTATAACTTTATCAGATATATGAAATCTCTCAAGAACCGTCGCAACAATATTAGCAAGATTCTCTCCAGAGTGGTTGCCTGTGATTTCAACAAACTCAATACAACCTCGATGTTGCTGGAAATCAGATGACATCCAGTGAGCATTGATTGCTAGTATTGGTAACGAATTCTGGCTTGTCCAGCTATCAAGAGATAGCGCGATTGAGGATGCCGAAGCCATCAAGATTCGAAGTTTACAGTCAAGAGCATCAAGCCGAAGATTTAACCGGCGCGAAACAGTGTCCGCACTTGGTATAGACGCCTCAAAGTCTACAGACCTCAACATGGCCTTAAACGAAGGTTGCTCGACGCATGTAAACGGCTGACAGGTAGATATAATCCAATCCAAGATAGCCTCTTCGAATGGGAGCTTCTTTTCCTTGGTAATCTATGAGCTTAACGGCCCTTGGCGCTCTGGATGGCCGTCCTGAAAGAGCTTGTGGGCTTGCTGCAGGTGCTGTTTCAACGCTGTAGTTGAAGATCGTAGTTTCGATGCAAATCGAACGAATTGACATGTAGATGGTGATACAATACACCGATGTTTAAGCTCGGGTCGCTCCTTATCTCCTAATCTCCACGTACCAGATTCAGGTGTTGTTTGGTAGTATTTCCACACCTAGCTACGCTCTTTTAACCTAGTCCCGTCTCTCTGCTTGATTTCAACACACTCGGTCTCGCATTCAACCTGAGATATTGATTGTGAAGGGCATATATCCGTATCAAGATTCGACAAGCTGATAGAAACGCTGCTGGGAGCGGTCGGAGAGGTTGAAACCGGAGTAGTTGATGAGTTAACGGCGGGCCGGACCGCCGCCTTTTTTCGAGGTCGCGGAAGTGGGATATCCTCTGCAAGGAGGCCATATTTATGAAGCGCTGCATAATCGCGTTTATTCTTCCTGGTGTTAGGACAGTCAAATATGGTTACAGGTGGAGATGTCATCTGTATGGTTATATTAGTATATCATGCTTGTGTCATAATTGATCGCTTACTTTGGAGCACCATAAGGGATGGTTTTCAGTAGGTTCTGACCAGGATTTGGATGTTGCTCTTGGTAAAAGCACGTCCACGCGAAGACGCGTTCTTGTAGAATCTCCGCTAGCCCGATTAGACCATCCATTTACTCTGCATCGTAAATAATGTGCAATTATTGATGTTTTGACTCCATATCAGTAGACTACGTGTATCTTAATACGTTCTATGAGCTGATATAATTTGATACAAAACAGATCACAGATACGATTACGGACTTGTGGGGAATCTTGGGAGTAGGATTATATATTTTGAACAGAGGGTTGGGGCGAGAATTTGGATCTATTGATAATGCTCTACACCTTGTTCAACCCGAAGCCAAATTGCTCAATTTTATGTCAGATCAAATAGAGCTATCTCTGAGTTTGTCAATTAACTAATTACTAAACTAACTATTGTATGTGATGTCGATTGCTCACCAACGTGTAGAACAACAGATATAGTACGATATAATCGGACGTGATTTACCGCTTTCCAAATAAGGGTTTAGTACAAAAAGTTCGCGAACTTCGAATCGACTTCGAATCGATCTTCAATTCGAATTCGTACGAAACGTTATTTTCGATATTAATTCGAATCGAATCGTAGGGCTGTTGACGATATTGCCGATATACCGATATTGACGATACGATATCGACAGACGATACGATACCGGCTCTTTTGAATCTGTCGATGCCGATTGCCGGTACGATATCGGCGGGCTTCAAATTTGACGATATCGTCACTTACGATATCGTCATATCGTATCGGCATCGGCACATTTTTCCTTTAGAATTAATTATCTAGAGAGCGAACGCGCTTTCGTCGAACAGCAGTTTCAGTTGACAATTTATGAATGCAGAACCGGACTATCGCGATGGCATAATTTAACCAAACCCCTTGACCGCTACCACTTATACCCATCGCGAATCAACATCAGCATTCGTATGGTATCCCCTTTCAAAGAATATCTCCGGATACCTAGCACATCCCTCGCTGTGCTAAACACTCTCTCCACAGCAACTTCTGAGGCAGGTATCGCTAAATAGTCCCTGGCTGCTGCTGCCATCCGCGGGTACTCGCCCTTGTGCGTCCTCCACCAATTACAGAGCCAGTTTTGGCTGGTGGTATCTGCGACGCTGATCGGAGGGGTGTCGAAGTACTTATCAATATCTGAGAGCGGTGGATCTCGTGCCTGCAACTTCTTCAGCATTCTAGACTCCACATCACTATGCTTCAGGGAAGACAACTGTGTTGCAGTGGCATTATGTTCCGGGTTACTAGCCGTGTATACCTGATGGAGATTGGTGCGGATCGTTTCCAGAATCATTGTCCCTGCATTGCCATCTCGAAGTTCCCGTAAGACCATCTCGCCTTTGACTCGGGGATCCAAGACGAGGGCAGTGTAGTAGGCGTCACAGTCGTCCATAATGGAATAGTACTTTTCGTATTTCTTCATCCCTTCATTCACTGCAGCTATAATATCTCGATCCAGTTTTGCGAAGTCACCATTGCCCTCCCTCACGTCATCAAGCAATTCGTGTAGCTCATAGTAAATTGGGACTGCGAGGCTGATTTGTGGATTGCGTTTCGAAATGAACAAAGTAAGCTCATTGAACTTGTGGAGTACTTTGTGAATCTATTCCAGCCGTGACAAATCTTGGAGAGTGAACGGTGGGAGCTCCTCCTGAAGGTTCAGGAACTTGTTGACTCATGCGAAATGTCGAGTTCCATCGTGTCGTAACATCGTACGCAACAAATTTGTCGGGAAGATTGTTGAGTCTACAAATCTCCTTCCATTTCTGTCGGCGCTGTGGGCTTCGGTTAATCCAAAGAGCAAGGACTCGTAATCTCACTATTGCGGAGTGATCTGTGATCAAATTACCAGTCTGCAAACAGTCACAGGCAACTTGCGCTTGTTCCATCGTCCCCGACCCCAAGTTACGGAGTATATTTTTCACAATCAGATTGAGGACATGAGCCAGACAGTGGATATAGCTGTCAAGACCTCGATAGAGTTGTGCTGGCATGGTGTCTTCCACCCTAGGTCGGTCAGAAAGAGAGAAGTATAACTCGGATGCCATGGACTCATTGTTACTGGCGTTGTCGCCTGTAATAGAAATAAGCTTATCCTCGAGACTCAACTCAATAAGCATATTTTCCCCTGCAATCGCCAGATTTTCGCCACTATGAATACCTTGGAGCTCAGTGAACTCGAGTAATCTCTCGCGGTACTCAAATTCGCCAGTCAGCCAATGACCAATTATCCCTAAAATAGGAAGATTATTCTGGCTTGTCCAGATATCCAGTGATAAGGCAATGGTTTTGCAAGTCAAAGCCAGCTCACTTTTCAGGTTGGTGCGCTGTATGACGAACTCTTGCATGATTCGATCCCGCAAGGTGTGGCGAGAAGTGAATGGAGGCTCAATCCCAGGAATGTCTCGGAACATCTGCTGAAACTCTGGAGACTCGACAGTAGTGAAGGCTTTCATATCAGTCACAATCCAGCGAATGGCATTCATTTCCAAGACCTCTTGATGAGTAAGACTCTGTTTACCACCCATAAAAGTCCGAATGTCGGGTCCTTTCTTTACTGGCGGTATAGTGGAGGTCGGGCAATAAATGCCATGCTTTGCCAAGTGCGTCTTCATGTTGCTGGTTGTGTTTTGCCTTTGGGAATCCGACGTATGCCAGTCACAGCGTATTCCCGTCTTTTCATCTACATGGATACAGCAAATCTCTCGGTCGACCAGCCGTCTTTTGTTGGTCCTCTTGATAACCCATGGACAATCAATGGCTGTAGTCTTGAAGTACCCCCAGATCCATTCTGTAGCCGGCGCTGGTCGTTTGCACCATTGAGAGGATATGTGGCTTGTGATTGATGTACCAGCATCTGTTGAGCTCTCTTGCGATACTAGCACTTGTGACACAGACTCGGAAGGTAGGAGCTCACAATCTGGTATGTTGGTGAGGATTACCACATCTTTTTGACAGGTTGGGAGAGTACGTGGGAGATTGCTCAGTGGCTCGCTTGATTCGCTTGATTGGTCAATTTGATCCTCAGGCAAAGACTCTTCATCGCTCTCATCATTCAGAACTCGGTAGTTGAGGCGTTTCTGCCGCGTACGCATTCTGTGTTGGATACACCAGCCCACTGGCGCAGTGCGGATGAATACGACTTACTGATCGCAGCTCGCTGTTGATATGGGCCCAGTGGTTCAGTAGAACCAGGGTTGAAGAGTCATGTATGGAGCTGGTTAGTGTCTGGAAGAGCAGGTTACTGTCAACCAAGAAGAGGTCGGGGTACGCGTCCCAGTCTTTCAGACGCGTCGCGTCTAAATAGAGATGAACCATAAAATAGGATTGAACCCTTATGACCTTTGGATAATCTGCCATATAGCATAATGGAAGAAGCAAAGCGTAGCCATAGAATAGAACAGGTACAGTCAACTCTCGTGGGCTGCACACCCTCTGAGGCTTGAATTTTATCTTGCACACACCCAATGTGTGCAGCTCGTGAGATGACGATATCATGATTATATAATATACATGAAGCTTTTCCTATTTGGGTTTAAATCCCATCTCCATCAATGTCTTCTGTCTCTTCCCATCTACCTCAAGCTTCTTGAAAGCTTTGGTTAAAGCCTCAATTGACAACATATTCTCCTCTGTGCACCCCTCTCTGTGTGCAGCCCACAGTGATAGATCTGATAGATGTCGTAGAATTACCGTATCAGATGGAATCTCTGGTCTTGGCCCAAATATATATTCCTCATCAGGATCAGGAAGATCATCGTCGATATCCTCACCACCAAAGTTAAGAATGATGTCGTCTAATTCTGGCTCTGCAGTATCAATATTTTCATCTAATGGGTTGAGAAACTCATTAAATGGTAGTATTTCATCCGCATCTGGTTGAAATACAAGCTTTTCAACAACCTGATTATAAAGAGGCTTTAATTCAGGATCCAGTAGGTTACTTTTTATCTGATCTTGATTAGATGGTCGGCACCCAGGAACAACAGTACTCTTGGTAAAACAGTTCTGAATAGTCTCATTGCTGACCTTTGTTCGCCATGCTTGTGTCAACCACCGCAGTGTATAGTTTAGACTCATGCGTTCACGTGGATCAATACCACGGTCTAGCATACCTATCATCCAATACATCCAGCTCTTGCGATAATAATGCTTGAGGTTTTGGATAATACCCTGATCTAGGGGCTGATAGATAGATGTAGCATTTGCTGGGAAGAAAAGACTATCCTTATATTAGATGGTGGTGGCGCCTTTTCAAGGGCTACAAGATGTGCACTAAAATTATCCATCAATAGAAGTACACGTCTTTGCCTACCAATCCGTAGGTAAAAAGTGCGTAACCATTGTTCCATAATTTCATGTCGCATCCAAGCCTTCTTGTTATAGCGCCACTTACATCCAATAGAAACCATATTCACACCTCTTAAGGCGTGAGGGGTCTTTGCAGTCCCAATGATCCAGAGAGGTAATCGATCCAAACCGGTTGCATTTGATGCAACAGCGATAGTTATCCTAGTCTTGTCTCTCTTCTGGCCAGGACGACCTTCAGATGCAAGCCCACCATTAGGCATACGTCGCCAGTAAAGACCAGTCTCATCCATATTATAGATATCTTCAGGCGCATATTCATCACAGATAATCTGGATCGCTTTCATCTCATGATGTATTGAGTCTGGGACTGAGGCAGCTTCACCTTGAAAGGTATGCCGTCTGATTGAATATCGACGTTTAAAGCCAGATAACCAGCCATCACTAAATGCAGGCATAGTCTGATCTTTATACATCGGTATCTTCTTCCAATATTCTGCAGCTTTGAGACGAATCAGGGGCCCAGTCATAGGAAATCCCTTCTCTGTGTGTCGTTGTTGCCACTGAAATAAAGCCTCATCTAACAGCGGCCAGTGTGCGGTGGACTTCCTTGATCTAGTCCCAGCTTCACCATTATCCAGGTAGTTATATTGAGATGAAAGGGTTCGAGAAACTGTCGCCCGATCGATAATTCGGCCAAATTTCTCTTGAAACCATGCAGCACAAGCTTTCTGGGTAGGCTTAGGACGTGTATCAGATGCAAAGATACGTAGGGCTTTCCTCTGAGCATCAGATATAGTCGCATTTGATCGTTTTGGATAGGGTAATTTCGCTGAAAGGCTGACCGAAGATCGGACTGAAGGGGTAGTGGGGAGAGATGGTGACGGCGATGTAGAATCCTGCATTGTGATTGGTCAAATATGCTGAATAAGCGAATATAGGGGAAATAAAAAGTGTGCAAACCATGAATGGTGCAGCTCACGAGAGTTTTATATGTAAGAGTGGGGTAAAACTAGTCTAGACAGGAAAAAAGTGTGCTGCTGACAAATGTGTGCAACTCACGGATGTGCAGCCCACGAGAGTTGACTGTAATATGATGGTATGCTGGGACGGAGAAGCCTACAACATAGATATATATATGTACATGTTTGCGCAGAGGAATGGAAGCAACTTACAAAGGATTAGATATATACTTTGCAAGTACAGAGTTAGTTGATATGACGGCAGAGCAACGTAAAATATATAAATATCCAGCCACATAGCACGGCAACAACACGACGTAGGACTACATAACGGGAACGAATTGCCCTAATTAACGAGTATCTAAGCTAACATTCTCTTTGTAGTAAAGTCTTCTATATCTAGGACCAGGAAATATTGTCTTATTGTCCAATTACCGGTGGCGATATATCGCCGACGATAATATAATTTGCCGATATCGTATCGTTTAAACTGTCGATCGCGATTGCCGATACGATATCGGCAGACTTCGAAGTTGACGATGCCGATTGACGATATGGGAAAACAGTGCCGATATCGTATCGTTAACAGCTCTACAATTAGCACTAAGAGAAGATAATTCATTTCAGCGGGTTAATATAGGATGAGTAAGTTTTCTATCGCCACGGGTATATGTGCTAATGACGTATTACTAGGGCTCGCCATACCCGCCCACCGCCCAAATCCGCGTTTGGCGATCTAGTCCTCACGTTATTTGAAAGGCGGTACGGAACACGTGATGCTCAAACGTTTCGGTTCAACAATATTCCGTAACGGAGGAATTTTCCACAGGCTCTCCTGCCCTTTCATTAGTGTTGTGATATGAGGCTGGTGCAGATCAGGAACCAAGCCGAACCATCGGAATTAATCCCGAAGTATGTATACGAAGAACTAAGTTGATTGGAAATCAACTTGATCTTCTTGTTGTATATATAGCCTCATGTTCCCTCTGAACGTACATATAACTTAACACAATTTATACCTCTGAACTACAACATTTACCACTCATGCCGGATGCTCTAGAGCCGGTCTGGCGATATATATCTCTGTTAAATCGATTCAATAAATGACGAGCTTACCTTAGATATAGAATATCGCTTAAAAACATGCGACGAAGCTCTAACCGAGAAAATGTCTCACTGAAAATCCACTGGAGTCTAGAAAGAAATACAATTTACCGTATACTAAGAATATTGGTTGAATTGGCAAACTATGTTGATTGCATCACTCAACTCCTAGCTCATAGTCGGGTTTTTTCAGAAGAGACTACATGTACAGTATATCAGATACACTCTCCAGCGGATTAATGCTGACGTTCGGGTTCGCACCGTGCATCAGCTTTTGAATTATTGTTGAGAAAACGGAGATTTGTGTGATGACGACGATCGGTGGTGACCGGTGGCATCCACTTCACCGCTCGGCAATCGCGCCGCACTGCACATCAACAGAGGGACCCATGGTCCGGCCCCGTTATCACTGTTGAGATAGGTAGTTGTAATATTCTTGAAGAGGTTACTATCAAAAGTGGGAATCCCATCTATTTAAATGTCCATCGCTAGTCCCGCCATAAGCTTTGACCACCGCGATACTCAACAATCACCAGCTCTCACCCTCAACCCTCACTCACCACTAGCCCTCACCATCAACACAACATCACTCACGGTCAAAAATTACCCTCACCCTCAACTCAAACATCAAATGGAATCCTCAACACGCACCATCCTCGATGTCCACAATACTCGCGTCTCTCTACATCCGGACAAATTCCGCTGCTACAGCTAGCCAGCAGAGACAAGCGTTCATACCAATGGCAACTACTTTGGATTTCAGTCGCTGCCCATATTGGCCACCACGCTATCATACACCGCGATTCCACCCGGCCCCATGACTCAATGCTCTACTTCACACTACGTGGAAGAGAATTCTATTCTCGAAGCCCAGGGCGTGATTGAAGGCTACAAAATACCCCACGCGAACAAGGAACATGAATAGTGAACTTTACAAACAGGCTGAATGGCATAAGATACAATACCCCTCTGAGCACTCTTAATTTCTATCGATTTTGGAGCAGGTCTTGGCTTCTTACGCTGCACCGATGTCTCTTCCAGAAGCTGTGTCAGCGGTACGATGAATACCTGGCCGATACTGTTATTCGAGAAGGGACGATGAAGTTTACCCACATTTCCAAATCCGCTGCTTTGCTCACATCCTCAATCTGGCTATGAAAAAAAAATATTGAGGTCTTTACATGCAAGTTCACATAGGGAAGCTTGTGAATTCCTTGATGATGTTGCTAAGAGGAGCTGGAAGACAATGAACGTTCCTACTTCCCCGATTGCAAAGCTCCGGCTACTTGTCCTTTGGATTGCTCGATCCCCGCAGCGAATACAGAAGTGGGATAATCGACCTGGCTGTGCAAAGGCCATCAACTACGATGTCGATACTTGGTGGAACTCTACTTTTGTTATGATTGAGAGAGCCGAAGAGTGTCGCCGCCAGCCCAAAGATACAGTCAACGATGATCCAGATATTCATGCCTTACGTCTCACCCCTGATGATTGGAAAAAGCTCTCAGATGTCAAGAAAATCCTGGCTCCCTTCAACGAATATACTGAGTACGTCTCTCGGGATAGCCCTTCAATTCATATGGCGGCGCGGATGTTTGAAGAGCTCCGTTCTATACTCTTAGCTATCACGGAACGGCGAGGCGATTGGCAGAATCTTTCGTCAGCTCTAACTATCCCGATCTGTGATAGACTTACACTTCTGGAGTACTACCATGACTGCGTCAAAGGCAACGACATATATTATATAGCGAGCGTTCTGGACCCTCGAATCAAGACCAAGTGGCTCAAAACGCTACCAGACGGAGAGGGAATTATCGACCGAACCAGAACGTTCCTAAAAAAGCATATCCCATCTCGAAACAGTCTATATCGACTGCTCTAAACGTCAGTTACAAGAGCTTCGAATATCGATTTCTGGAAGCCTTTCAGCCCACACAGTATAACGTCGCTGAGTCTGATACCGATCAATATTTCGATACCCCAGCAACCAGCACTGGTTTTGATCTAAGTCAGAGTCAGCCTGAATTTATACAAAACTGGTGGAAGATCAACAGGCATGAATTTACCTGTATGGCACAGGTAGCACAAGATCACCTTGCTATACCAGCGGCAGAGGTAGATATCGAGAGATTATTCAATAGTGGGAGAGATGTGCTTGGGATTCGCCGCTTCTCCATGAAAGGAAAGACGCTTGGGACCTTGTTAAGGCTGAAAGATGCTTGTTGTGATATGAGGCTGGTGCAGATCAGGAACCAAGCCGAACCATCGGAATTAATCCCGAGATATCCATACGAAGAACCAAGTTGATTGGAAATCAACTTGTTCTTCTCGTTGTATATATAGCCTAATGTTTCCCTCTGAGCAATAAGACAATTAATACCTCTGAACTACAACAATGCTGAACGTTGGAAGTCTGAATAGTTACATATTTATAGCTTTTATAGCGTAGAATAAATAATTTATGAATCGTACCTAGAACACCCTTCTATGTGAGAATCCAATAGATGCAGTGGCCAGGGTTATTGAGGTTATGGCTGTCTGCACGAGCAACTCCTACTTGAATAAGCAGTACGGGCCACTGTATGTAGCTACCAAATTCCCGGCTCAGACGCTCCCACAAAAAGCTGTGTCAGCTCGCTGAAAACAGCAGGCGGTGGATTGCCAACCGCCTTTTTTGGGGAACGTCTGAGGAAACTGAGGTATTTATGTAACTAACTAACTAGTTATTTAACTAGTGTAAGATGGGAATGCTCGCTGGCAGTCTGCGTTGGCAGACGGGTCGATTGCAAGAGGACAAAACCACCACACTCGCAGAGTGCAGGAGGACAGTAGACAAGGCGTGACGCTATCGAGGAACGATAGAACGAATAACAGAACCTTTCATGAGCAGTATATCGATACCGCAACCTCAGCAGCCTCAGTAGAACATTTCATAAGGGGGAACATCGCATGGTTGTTATTGATACTATGGAACGAACGCTACTTATCCTCAGAAGACATGTCAGTGGGACCCCCCCCTAGGGCTCAGTAGGACTGTTAGTCAGCACCCGTGCTCAGTAGGACTACTTCCGAAACTGAATGGCTGCCTTGTTGCTAAGGCCCCAATCACCTGACTCCGATGTTGAGAGCGGAATCCCCCATTACACTAGTTAACTAATCCACGGCCGAGCTGCGCACACGGTCGAGCTGCGCACCCCAAAACACATAGTAAATGCAATATATTACTACTTCATATCTCAACAACCATGGTTAATTTTTATTTGAGTATACGAATATAGGATCTTCCTAGCACATGAAATAACATATCTTGGCCTTAAGCAATTCAGAAGGCTATTATGGTGCTTTACCATCAAATACGACGTAATTTTGAAATAAGTAATAGAAATATATATAACTCTATTACTAATTCTAATAATGTCCTCATACCTCGCCAGTAGGTTAGAAATACTATCTAGATTATATTACTTCAATATCATATCATAAATAGAAATGGTTGTTGAGATATGAAGTGGTATTTTATTGCATTTACTATGTGTTTTGGGGTGCGCAGCTCGACCGTGTGCGCAGCTCGGCCGTGGATTACGTTAGTTAATATTCGCTAGCTTAGTCAGTCCATCCTGATCTATAAAACTGCATGGTCAGGGGGACATTTCCAATTCAGACTCCTTGCTATCTCATTCGTGCATGCAACGTGAGGCCCACAGCTGGTTCAGAAAGCAGAAATGATAGACGGAACATTCATATTCCGACCGGCTACGGCAGTCACGTTATTGTTGGCACTCGTCCACTCGTCCACCCGAACCCTACCAATACCCCGGTTTGGATCATACTTGAGGGGACAGAATCAGCAGCGCAATATTTAATGACTCCATGGGCCCACAATGGCTTTCTCTAAATTCAAACTGAGCAAAGGCGGTCAACGTACCGCCCCGGTTCCTTTAGCCGCTGCTCCCCCACGGCCATTATCAACGCAAGACAATTATTATGTACAGCATGAACCTCCCCAATTTGATCACGACTATGATTTTTTGGCTTCCACCAGAGACCAAGTAGTTCACCGCCGAAAAAGGTGGTCGTACCATTCTCTGTTGTGCTATCATAATGTTAATGTTTGACAGAAGGCGAGACCCTGGAGTTCGAAACGAGGCGACCTATTTGAGTTCCGAATGTGCATCCTTGGAAAGTCATTTGTCAGAGCCACTAGTCGCGGTTGAAGATAAAAGACGTCGGATTTTGGAGCAAAAGAAGGAGATTTCAATTTGCAAAGCACCACAAGCCGTCTCAGCCGGGAGGCAATTACAGCCGGCACAGCCTCCATATATGAGCGTACCTTCACCTGCTGAAGAGGGAAGATCTGGATTACTTGAAACCGGATCCATCCCGGAGAGGCAAGCTCATGTGGCCTCACCGACGGATCTTGAAGAAAGTGGTATCTGTGAGTCTATCTGTCAATCATTCGTGCTCCACTCCTCCTTTTTCTGCAAGATGATTAATCTTGATTGTCAAACAATGGTTCGTTAATTGAGACAGTTCATTCCCAGCTGGGCCCTTCTTGGGGGCATAAGCTAGAATATATGATCGATCATTTCTTCGGTATAAGTCTAGCAGAACAGATATTCCACCAGTATATCGCTAAGTTAGTCCCGATATGCCCTGTTGTTGTATTCCCACCTGGAACGACCGCAGGAAATGTGCGAAAGACCAAGCCGTGGCTGTTCATGGCCATATTGAGTGTCGCACCTGCTGGGTTATGCACCCCTGATCAACACAGACAATTTGCACTCAAAGCCAGAAACCTCCTGGTAGAAGTTGCCATCTTTGAAGGAGAGAAGTCATTAGAGCTTATTCAGGCTCTTCTTGTTGTGTCATTTTGGTATAGGGCACCAGAGAACTATACACGAACAAATCAAAATCAACTTGCTTCTGTTACCTTGTCTATGGCCATAGACCTTGGCTTGGACCGAGTTGCAGAACCACGGGCTCCACACAGGATTGACGAAAAATGGAATCAAGCAGAGGCACATCGAACTTGGCTGGGCTGCTTTCTCTTATGTACGAGGTATATGGATACACCTTGACTGGCTATTTTTGTTAGAGACTCCGCAACTGACAAACCTTCAAGTCTTTCCTTGATAATGCGGCGTCCCAATCCCATTGCCTGGACTCCTCAGCTCGACGAATACCTCAATAATTTGAAGGAATCCATGCTCTCTCCTACCGATGATCTTTTTTGCAAACTTCTAACAATAGAGCATGTTTGTCATGTCGCGGATAAAGAATTGTATTTAAGCGACCCTAGCAAGCATGTTCTACAGGAGCCAAAAACACTGAGCACCATACAGGGTCTACAGGCCCGGACGGACGGGCTCAGCTTTGGTGGACATACTCCACTTGAAAAATGTATGTGTATCAAACACTCTGGGTTGCGAAAACGTGGAGTATTCTTAACTGATTATACCAGCTCTTATCGAATTTGGCAGGCTAGGCAGTGTACTATATACCCACGAGGTAGCTTTGCACGCCAATCACAACATTGATGAATTTAAAGCGCCCTTCTCCGCGAGATCCCTCAAGTCATATTCTTTTATTGAGATGCAGACTCCAAATACGGCTCATTTCTCAAATATTTGGACTATCATTCGGGCTGCGCAAGGGCTGTTAGACGTCTTTACCGGCTTATCTATAACCGATATGCTTGCTTTGCCACCGCATATTTACGCTGGCCGCGTAATATACGCAGTAATACTCCTAATGAAACTACACAAAGGAGTTTCGGCGCGTGTATGCAAATTGAGTGAAGACATCTCAGTCGGTCAGTTGCGCTTAGAAGAGTACATTGAGCGGCTTTTACTCATTTCGAAAGGGCTCACCGCGGAGGATAGTTGCAGTTCTTTAAGTCGGGCGTTTTTAATCATGTCACAATTAAAGAACTGGCTTCGCAGTGATACACCCAAGTCGATATTCGAAAACAACGAAAGGTCGGTAGGCAAAGGGAGTCACGCTAAAATCCGTGCCTCCCCAGTGCCCGGAATTTCCAACCAGGCGCAGCTTCAACGGGGCCTAGCGATTGGATCGGATACGCAAGTTTACGCAACTGCAGGCTACGCCAGCCCCTTGGGCGCACTCAAATCTCAATCTAATAACATGTTGTCGCAATCTGGGATTCCTGAAAATACGGGTGATATGTCGAGCCGCGAGATCGCTTCAGATTCATGGTTTTGGGAATTCTTCAATGTTGATATGTTCAATTGAACTTCTTCTCTGATTTTATTTGGCGGCAACTAGAAATATGGGCAGAAGCCTTCCATGAGAAAGGAGAGGTTATTCATTAAAACAAACTGTACTGTATTGATTTTCTATTTAAGCCGACAACGCGACCGGTAAAACCTTTGCACTGGCCAGGGTGCGCTCGCCCCTGCAGGAATTCAACAGATTATTGTCCTCCAAATTCACTCACTGCCAATGTTTTTCTTGTTGAAGCGTGATGCCTCAGGCATCCAGGATGCCATGCCTTTTGTGTGTCTGGGTACCTCCTCTCTCTCTTTCGTGCATCCACATCTCCACGCTCGATCACTTCTCAAATCTGTCTCTCTGTGGGGAGCTTTTTCACTGTTCGCCATTCGACGCCAATTGCACCCACAATTGATATACAGGCCAAGGCCAAGGCGAGTACAAATGCTTGGACAATGGCATCGTTGTAGATTTCCAGGACCACAGCTAGCACTTTGTCGTCCCCCAAACTGGATTGTTTCACTTCATGCCGTAACTCAGTCGCCCCGGTCTGCAGGATAATGTAGGGATCCAGCTCGGGAACACGGGCAAGGATACCAGAGACGATACAGTTACTGAAAACATTTTGTCCTACTGAGACAAAAATAGCACCCCCAAGGGAGCGAGCGAATACCACCAAGCATGTACCGATGGAGACGTCCTTCTCGGGGAGAACAGTCTGGACAGCGATGTTTGGGAGCTCAAGTCCGATCCCAGCTCCTGCACCGAAGACGACTTGAAATCCCAGCCTAGGACTTGTTAGCAGCAATTAAGTAGCTGGTACCGTTCAAACATTACGCACCACATCGCAAGGGAGGTATTTGTTCTAAATAGGAGAAATAGGCCTGCGCCAATCGCCATGACCATCGACCCTGCTATCATAAATGGGGTGTAGTATCCAACAACAGTGACGCTTAGTCCACCCATAATGGCAAATACCACTTATAATATTTGTCAGTTGCTCCGTGTTCCAGTGGATTAAAATCGTTATACGTACCGACGCTCAACACAGTTGGTAGGCTATGGATGCCCGACTGATCTGCGGCGTCATATTTGATTGCTTGAAACCTGTTTTATTATCGATTTTAACAAGCAAGTTAACACAAAGGATAGGAATGGGAAATTGCAGCTTACCAAATTGGCAAGTAGTATATCAACAGAACGAATGATGCGCTTCCAAAGAAGATGTAAAATGTCGAAAATGCAACAGAGCGTTGTCGCAAAACCCGAAGCGGCACTGTGGCATTATCGCCGCCACGCCATTGAACTATGACCCAAGCAACAAGAAGTACACCGAATGCAGTCAACAAAGCAATAATGCGGCCGTCACTCCAAGGGTACTGGCTTCCCCCCCCATTGAATTGCCATCAGAAGACAAATGATGCTTGCCACGAAGAGAACCGTCCCAACGGGATCAAATTGGCCGAAAATATCCCAGATGTTTTGTTGGGGTTTCATTCGTGGCCCCTGCGAGGGAAGGAAAAAGATAATGAGCGGGATGGTCGCGGCGCCGACAGGGAGATTAACTGTGGGGTCAAGTTAACTTGAGACCAGCGAAGAGATAAAGGACTTCCTACTATAGAAGCACCAGCGCCAAGAAACGTGAGCTAGAGTAATTAGATAAACACCTTGTTAATATAGCATTTCTGAGCAAACAAGAACTCACTTGTAAAAGCGCCTCCTAATAAAGGACCGGCAACACTGGCTATACCCCACACCGCTCCAATTACGCCCGTGAAGACTGGTCGCTTTGAGAGGGGTACTGATTTGGCGATAATAATCAATGCGCCGGAAAAGATGCCTGCGCCTCCAATGCCGGCCACAGCTCGTCCAATGATGAGGGCGAGGGAATTGGGGCTGGCACCGCAAATCGCCGAGCCGATTTCGAATATTAAAACAGCGACAACAAATGTCCATTTGATGGGTAACAGAGTGTAGAGCTTGCCAAAAAACAGTTGGAAGCTGCATGTGGTGAGGAGAAAAGCACTACCATACCATCCAATATCTTCCACGCTATGGAATTGAGAGGTGATCGTCGGGATGGCGGTAGCTATAATGGTTTGGTCCTGGTTATAAGTTTTTGTTATTAGACGGCATTTCGGAGTCAAAATTCCTTCTAGAGGGATGTAGGAACTTTTGTTGTACGAACCAAGGCGACCAAGAAAACCGTTAAGCACAGAGCCACAAAGATAAGAACCAATTTCAGTCCTGATGGATATATGAACGTTGTGGGCTCTGAGTTTCCTTTAGACCTCATGATATCGCAATTCCCAGTCACTTGATTTTGACGGTCAAGATACTGGTCCATGATATTTCCTTCTGGTGTATTTTGCTGCCGGTGTTCCATCTTGGAGAGATCAGTTGTCTAGTAGGTGTGAGAGGGAAACATTTGAAGAGCGATCGATAGAAAAAAAACATATATCAGCATAGAAACTGTGAGATATGAAAATGTATCGTACCACTGAATAGGAACATATGTACTGCCCATTAAATCAATCTTGAAAGTCAAGCTTTAGTCCATTCTTGTGAATGTTTTTGGCAAGTAAGATAATCAGACCTATGATTGGTTGATAGGTAACTTCTTTGGGAAGGGTAGTAACAAAGAATCGTGAGCTGATTGGCTAGCTAATTTCCTAATTCGGTGACGTTAATCCGCCGTCCTACTTATTGGAGGATAGCGTCGCGTCATGGCCTTCTAGAACATCCACCCCTTGGTGGAACCTGGTTGGGGCGGTGAGGCAACGCGCCATCGAAGCGCGCCTCGAAGTGGAGGTCCAGGCATTCGAGCGCCACCGTGAATGGTCGCGCCGCGAAGCCGAAGCCTACCACACCATCTTCCGGTACCTGTCCCCCCATATCAGCATCCATGTCGCGGGGCTGGAGACATCCCGCGACCTCTGGAATGAACTCGAAGAACGATATCGGCGGATAGAACTTGCCACGTTTTGTGAGCTATTCGCCCAGCTCCGCAGGACAATAGGCGAGCGCTGCGGCAGTGCTTGCAGTCTATGAAAGTTTATATCGATTATGGAAGAAGTTGAAATTTGAGAGAAGAACTGGGATTCGTCTTGCCAGTGTCTCATGGCCGTCAAATAGAGCGTTGTTTACGGCGCAATGAATAGTTCTTTGTTATCCACATTCAGATCACTGGTGCATTTTGGCCTGCTCTAGCTCTCCCATTGCCTTATTATATTCATGGTACAGGGTCCATGAATAATTGCGCAGACGTTCGAGTTCAGACATGAGATTTTGTTGATGATTTTCAAGTAGCGATACCTGCTCCACGATTTGGTAAAATAAATGATAGAAACATGTTCTTGCTTGGTGTCATCTTGGATATTCAAGAAAAGCTATTCAGAATTAATAAAAAAATTTTGATTGTACATGACAGACTCACGATAGCGCCTGGAGCGGAAATCAGAGGCGAGGGCCGTGGATGACACGTATCTGTCGGGGGTCATTTCGCAGGTTTCCTTTGCGGGTGTACGCCAGCCGGGAGTCTGATGGGTTATGATGGTCACAGATTCGACTGCACGTTGGATACTTATACCTTGGCTGAGGAGACACAGGATACCATAGTTCTGCATACTTTCAATTCTACTCCCAGGATTTCAGTCGCGCTTCCTCGAGCCCCGAGCCCGTCCCTATGGCAAAAGAATCGCAAAGAGTTTTTTCAAGAGGAATGATGTAAAATAGCAAGGGAAATGTTTCTTTCTGTTTGTGCGCTATCATATTACTGCCTCCCGTAAATACTGAGCTATGAGTGGTCCTCCTATGAAGTTAGACGCGAAATCCACACTCTTGTATACGCCGAGACTAGAAATGTAGATGCAGATTGCAACTTTTCAGTATGGAGTCATGCAACACATTCCCAAATGTTAATGTAGCCAGTAAGATGCATCAAATATGATTATGAAGTAAAGGGTGTGGATCTCGCCACCCAACTCGCACTTTTAAAAATGCTAAGCCGAACCCCAACCTCCTCTTGAGCACACACAATGCGGAGTCGCTTCGTACATCCGTTGATTAACTGCACTCACCCTCTTAATTTATCGCTATATTCAGGCTGCATGTTATGGATCTCCATGTTTAAGCAAATACTTCCGTGCAGCACAATCGGTGCTAGCTAGGAATGGACCTGTCATTATGTGAGATAAAGTTGCGCGCTCAGAATCGCCGAGAATGACTAAGAGTCTCACAATACATCGGACGGAAGGAAAGAACAACCTCATTTTTATGGCAGTTCCACTCCATTATCGTCTCTTGAAGATCCTGATTTGTTGATTCAGAGCGAGAAGGAATGCATTTGTGAGTCTTAAATAGCCTTCATTATCTGACACACTCTCTTCCCAGTGCACTCAACGGCAGCTCATTCATTTCGATGTCTGCAATAGCTGGAAATTTTGATACCGAAAACACTTTAGTGGAGGCTCTCTGAAGTGTTCTGCTTCTTGTTCCTGATGCTTCTGCCTTCGCAGCAAGGTATCGCCAATAGGGACATGACGATGCCGTGGTTAATGGCTTTCATATAAAAGAGGTCCGCTCTCCCCTCATATGCCGTCATCCAAGGTCCATTGTAATTGGAGATCCCGCTAAGGATGTATGTGTCATCGGTTTATGCGATCGCCGTTGGAGGCTGCTTTTTAGCTCTCTTTCTAATCCAGACCCGAACCGCTATGATTGGCTGGATCGAGGCCTGTTCTGTTATGATCTCTCGGTATCTCACACTTCCGGCTCTCATCCACAGGCATCGGATTTGGGGCCCTTGGTCCCGGTTGAATGTTCTCATCTATTTTGCCTACATTGTGGTCAATATAACTGTGATTTTATTCCATACAGACTCCATCCCCCAAGCCGGCCGCCGAGCCGGAGAGCTGGCTCTCATCAACCTGATCTTTCCCCTCTCAGCCACTCACCTCGGTTACCTGGCTGACCTTCTGGGTATTACCTGGCGTACTTGCTGCAAGATTCACCAGGCATCAGGTTGGATGTCCGTTGCTCTGCTGGCTTTTCACGTGATTGCAGAATGCCAGAGCCGGGAATTCAGTTTTCCTCTTTGGGCAATACGTAACATATTCACCCTGATTGTAAGTTTCCTTCTCGCTGTCATGAATTCAGGACTAACGATGATAGGGGTCAGTTTCCTTGGCCACCCTTGCCCTCATCTCCCTCCCCTGGCTTCGTCGACGGTGCTATGAAGTCTTCCTCCGAAGCCACCAAGCCCTGACTGCTCTCTTCTTATATGGCACGTGGCGACATCTCCCAGATCAGAGACTTTTGCCAAGATTTTACCTTTACGTGTCGCTGGTAATGCTGGCCCTGACTACATTCCTGGAGATTGTCAACTTATGTTACACGAACGGGCTATTTTCGGGCCACGGTGCTCCTCGGGCCTTTGTATCCTTCACTCCAGAAGGATCTCTGACACATCCTAAGCTAAGAAAAGCGGCCCAGATTCGTCTGGTTCTGCCCAGATCTATCAAGATCGATGCGGCCAAGTATATCAACCTGTGGATACCGTCAGCCGGATCTTGGTCGTGGCTTCAAACGCACCCTTTCATAGTCACATCGTGGTCGCACGGAAGACATGACACGATTGAGCTATTTGTGCAGCCACGCGGTGGCATGACATCAGACTTACTGAGTCTTGCCGCTGGTGCTCCTGGGTGTCCTGTACCATTTCTGGCCATGTTCACAGGCCCACACGGTACTAGTGAGATTGTTGACGGGTTCGAAACCGTGCTACTGATTGCGAGTGGTTTCGGAATCGCCGCAACAATCCCTTATCTGAAGAAGATGATACATGGATATAATACCTGCACACTTCATGTCCGTCGGCTGCATTTGGTATGGCAGATAGAATCAATTGGTGAGAAGACCCTTCCGCTTCCAGTCAGCCAGCAACAGCACTAACAAATTAGAAATGGTCAGCGCAGCCGAGGACCTGCTGAACCCCCTCCTGGAGGACGATATTATAGATAAAGGCTATGTAAGTCACCGGCTTCAAAATAGAAACTTTGTTTATTATTGACGGTAATACATCTACAGATTCTCACCATTTCAATCTACGTCGAAAAAGGGCTTGCTCATGATAAGACGCCAATAGGAAAACATGAAAGAGCCTGCTTTTACCAAGGTGCACCCGATTATGACAACATAGTCTCGCTCGAGGCATCGGGAGACCAGATCGAGAGGTTAGCGAATATCCGCGATGAGCAAGGCCGGACCTTGGTGATGGGTAAGTGACCCTACCGTAGCCTGGCTCTATTCTATCGTATACTAATTTCTTTCTAGTTTCAGCGGCAGGTAGTCTCAGAGACCAGATCCGAAAGACCGTCAAGGGCTTTTTGCATCGTGGCGTGAGGCTTTCGGAGCTGGAATACCAGCCGGAGTAATGAAATGATAGGGAGTTCGCATGGAACAAACGCAATGAGTAGTCCCGAGAATATGATGCTAGTTGGAGTTGTCTTCCATGCACTCGAAAGAGTAGTAAAAAAGTGATATTTGGGCAATTGAAATGCGATTTACGACGGAAAAAGTTGCGGATTGGATCTCCGAATCTACCTGATCAGCCGATTTGAATGAGCTACTTGGTCAATTATGAAATTACCGGGGCCAGGCATTACACTGAGAAACAGCGGCTAGACCTTGATTGATGATGCAATTAATTCAAATCCTTTCTATCAAAATCAAAATAAGTATTATTTAATAGCAGATAGAACAAAAGCTTGGACAATGAGGAACAGGAAGATTGTCGGTTACCGTACCGTGCATGAAATTTTTTTATTGGCCAAACTACCGCTGCTGTGGTTGACAGAGCAGGGGGTGCCAGTATGGAAATTTGACTTCTGCTTTAATCATTCTTCATGGGCCCTCGCGCATATGAGTAGAATGTGCGAGCGGAGATCAACGCGAACCACGCAAGTCCGATGAGATTCCCTGGGCAGCATGGAATTTCCGTCAACAGTCGTTGCTAGATATTATTAGTACCGTTTGAAAGCACCGTTGTGGAAAAACCTGAAGGAAACAAACCTCTTTCAATTCCTCAAAAGAGCTTGCCGATGTTGTCGCGCAGAGAAATTCGATCGCAGCCGGGCAATTTCTCCAGCGGTCGAGATTATCAATGCCTACAGCCCCATCTTCTTTGACATATTTTTGCATCAATTCCATCATAATTCTCGAGACTGGTGCCAGATCACTGGCATCGACTCTACCTCTTTGCCGGAACACACAGCAATCGATCCGTGCTACCGTGCCTGATTAGGTGAGATTGAGTGGGAAGGTAGAAGTGGAATAAACTTACCGATTTTGACCTGCCCATTGAGATTCACAATGACGCTAGAACAGTCCAGAGATGTGTGATGGAAGTTGTTCGCCACAAGATATAACAGCCCGTCAACGAGCTGTACATAATCAGCCATTTGGCCGCCTGGCAGGTAGGTGAGAGGAAATGAGGAACAAACCTGAGACATTATGGCTGCCAGCTCCTGCTCGTCTGGGAAGGCTTTATAAGCGACGATATGATCCAGAACGAGAGGGTCAAAATCCCCCCAGTGTGTATAGAAGCTCGGGAGTGCGAAAACACTCCCGAATGGAGGCCAGGTTCTCATGGCGCATGGAGCGGAGGATCCGCAGTATCTTGTCAGCGTCCTCAATCGGATACTGGCGCACCGCCCAGACACCGCGGTCTCCAGATGATCGAACGCATACCGCGACGGGGCCAGCTAGGTCACAATCGTAGTACTTTCTGAAAGTACCCCAAGGAGATTCGTCTCGGACTGTCAGGCCCGAACCGATAATGCTCCGCCACTGCATAGTCTCCTGGCGAGGCGGGCTTTGTGGCATCGATCGATTTTTCTTGCCGGTGTGCTCCGAAGTTGAGGAAGTGATGGACCTCTTTCCAGGCGCGGGTCCTAGATGGAGAGGTTGTGGGCCGGGTATGAGGTCCGTTACCGGTGATACTTCTATTTGGGTTTGCGGCTGGGGGAGTAATGCAACCTGAGCGGCCTGGATTCTTGTCACTCTCTTTTCGCCGAGTTTTCGCATCATGGAAGCAGGATAGAATTTGGCTAATAGTTGAAAGCCGAAAAGGAGCACGAAACAGAAAGGAAATTTTGCCCGATTTAAATGGGTATTTCGTACGGGTGGAACACTAGGGTATTGGATCAGATCTTCACCGGCAAAAAACGCAGTGCCAACGTTGAGCCACCACAACGAGGGCGTCCAGATGTACTTATAAAGGCATTCACGCCCGATAAAACCAAGCCAATCCTGAGCCCCATATTTCTCCTGACACCATGACTCGACACGTCTTTACCGAACAAGAAGTGCGGCTCGCAGCAGAACGACGAATGAAATACATTGGTGCAGCTAAAATCAGCATCTGCCAGATTCAATTCGAACCTCCCTTACCACGGGACCTGGACCCTAAGAATTTGGACCGGCTACGAAACATCTTCCGAAAGAATCGTTGTCGCCGCCTAGATGTCCAAAACCATGTTCCAGCAACCGTGTCTCGACATAATCTCGCAGAAGCATTGCAGAAGGCGAATGTTCCCCAGGAAGCCTTGCTGACAACCGAAGGCCGGCAAATTCTTCGACTGGAATTTAGAGCGGGGCAACTTCGGGGTCTCCATGGCCGTCATCGTGTACAAGCGGGTGTTGAGGTACTTCCTCCGGCGGATCGCTGGTGGACGGTTGATCTCTACACAGACGGTACGTGATATACCCGGGCGCTCCCATAGATTGATCCTGACTGTTCCAAAAGACATCGACCGAGAATTGAGAGCGGCGTTGGTGGATGAATATTCCAATCAGAAGAAACCGACTGATGGGGAAGTCTATCGCAAGATCAGACAGTATGAGGGCGAGGGCAATGAAGCTTTTCGAGAGCGTTGGTTCGTGAGACTATCGCCCAGCAATCAAGAGCGCTTGGATCAACTTGACAATAAAAAGAACCGTCGCCTCCGGCATGCATTTGACCGATTGTTGGCGATTCCCGGGCTTTGGCCGGGTGGGATGAGAATCAGCCTCCTTCATCGATTGATCGCTTCGGGCTGCATTGAGGTGAGCTTCAGCCCAAGTTGCTGCAATTTTCTAGCTAATGACGACTCTTCGTCTCTCAGGAGATAGGAACCTATTTCGATCACATCTTGGACTTCTGGTCTTCTCTGGTGGGATCGGATCGGCGTCTGATGAAGAAAATCGATCAAGACACGGTTCACACCCTGCAGTTACTGGCACCAGGTAAATCACACGCTGATGAAAGGGAGGCATGCGGGCTGGTTCTCAGTGGACTTGTGTTTGCCGAATTCAGTGCTGATGAGCGAAATGCTATATGCGCCAAAATGAAAGATTTTGATGGTCTCATCCCGTCCTTATACACTTTCTTTGAGGATTTCAAGTATCTAGAGAGTTGCGCTCAATGCCTGAAGCGGCTTTTGGGTCCATCACCCCGATCTGTGAGGGAAGGCATGAGCTCGATCTTTGATCCAGACTCGGAGCCTGAGAAAGATCACCGAGAGAAAGGGAAGTGTATCATTCAGACCTCAAAGTCTACCTTCCGACGCCTTCATGCGCCCGAGACGGAATGCCTCGAGACAGGATACCAACAGTTATGGCTGTATGCTATGCGGCATTATCCACTGATGCCCCCGGACCCCAAGAACTCTGATGATCTGTTGGCCAACCCCACTCGCGCTAAGCCGGACCCGCGCGCGATCTACGACATGGCCCATCTAGCTCACCGGCTCGGCTTTAGGTCCCCAGAAATTGATGGGCTGCTGAACAGTTCTCCGGATCACCAAATTGCACGATCGGCCCTTCTCCAGGCCCGGAAGCCAGGCCGGTATAGATACGATGACCAGCACTTTGATATTCTGGTGCGCCGGATTGTAGAGTGTTTTACTGAAGCTGTGCCCGATCGGCCCGGTCCCCCGCGAGATCTTTTGGCAGACAGCACCGTCAAGACGCACGCTCGCTCTGGGGTTCCGCAAACCCGCACCCATGTTCAAGATGCCCCTTTGTTATTCTTAGATCGACTGCATGCTGATGTCGATGCCGCCGATACAATCACTAGCTTTTTTGTTCGGCGTTGTGTCTTTTTCGCCTTTTTGGGGAAGTCATCAAGGGTGGGGCCAAGCTCCACCACAGAGAATGGTGGTATGAATGCAGACACAGAGGCGGAGGGGATGCTACAGTCGCCATTGTTTATCGAATGCCACGACCCAATGGATGGATCTGCACACCACATGGATACATCAGGCAGGTCATCCCTTCTTCGAAAAAGCAATTTCCCTACACACCAACTGGTTTCCTGTGAGACGGAAGGCTCAGAAGTTGCACCTGAGCCGATGGACTTAGATCGGATAAGTCCTTCAGGTGGAGATCACACCACTCTCAGACGGACACATGACGAATCGGTGCTGGGAACGGATCTTTCTCGCTGCTCACCCAGAGCTGAGCTAGCCCTTGAAGATGCTGGAAGCGAATGTACTCAGATCTCGTTGGAGACAGTCTCGCTTCAATGGGGTCAGGACGAAAGAGCGACAGAAGAGGAGCTCAACCCACACACTGCGTCTGTGCCCGAAAGCGCTGCTCAGTCATTCACCAATCCTACGTCACAGCGACGGTCTTCATCAGAGACGGTAATCCTGTCAGAAGAAAGCCGTCCCCCCTATGTCAGAAGAGCTGGAGGCTTTCCTTCATGGTCTCAGAAGGGCCCAATCAGAGCAGGAGGAGCTAGAAGAAAGGAGGGAGAGCGACCGGCTCAACGAAGAGCTCAGTCTACTCCATCATAAGCAAACTGAGCCTGAAGACCTAATTGTGCCAGATAATACCCACAACTCTCTGGCAACCTCGGGTGATCGCCTGGCGGAGGGAATACACAGAGACACCGAACACATTACAGCACAAGATACTGATCCCAAAGGCCAGGCATCTACACAAGAGCTGATTGAGATCAAGTTCTGGTCGCTCGAACGAAGTCAGTGGAATCAATCAGACTGTCTCCTCGTAGACCCGTCCGACCCCTCACCCATGGAGCGGCTCGCACGAAAGTATTCCTGCAAAGGATTTACACTCTACGATGTGAGCCTCAAAAGCCTTCGTCCAGCCCATTGTTACCACGCAGCAACAGCGGATGATACCAATGCGATATTCTTGATTTCCGCACATGAAGAGAAAGCCATTGTGGCCGCGGAAGGATTAAGGATGGAGGAAAAGCTGATTTCAATGGCTGCTCGCGTTGTGGGACGTGCACGATATTGATGAACCAATTTGCCCGGCGGTGCGCGGTACAATCGGGATCTTCATGTGAATCTTTGGCTCCTAAGAGTTTCTTCTTGGGGAGCAGATGAGCACGAGGACTTTCTTCTGAGAGAGCTCTGTTTCTAGGCCAAGTCTCCCAGAAGGCCCTTGTTCTTGTGAAGCGCTGCCAACTAAGAGAACAGCGACTGAGCATACAAATCTACTTGTATCTCGCAGTGCGGACAAGTTTGTAAAGAAGACTGCCTCTGGAATATAATTTTTTATACAAAACAACAGCTTCACAATAGCAACCTTCACAATAGCAAACAGAAGAATGCCAGACAGGAATTGATGCTAGTGGAAGCAGAAAAAACAAACATCTCAACAACATGATATGAAAGTATATTGGTGGACAATTGCACATACCGATTTATCTTTACGATGTTGGGTGTCAGATAATCATCACCGAATTGATCAATTATCATCGTTGATAACAAGGTTTTCTGGTGACACAATATATGATAAAGCTTTTGCCACCGTTGGCACCATCTGAGCAGTCGTGCGAATGCCGCAGAAAAGCTTCGATCACGCGTTCAACGTTCACCACCGACCTTTAGCTAGGTACCATTTCTCTGAGACAAAATCTGGCTTACTTTCTTACAGGTAGATGTTGATCTTTGAATGTTGAGACAAAGCTGTTGATATACACGAAAAGATGCAGTCATGTCGGAAAAACACTCAATATGGTTCATCAGCAAGGGAAGACTGGTGTAGCCGTGAGCAACAGCAAGTATTTGACTGTGCAGTATGCAACAGGTCAAATTGGAGAGTTAATTTACTCGGATTTCTCCCCAGTCCCCGGTAATTGCTGCAACTGTGCAGGTTATGACGCAGTTCACGGCTTTTCCGATAAACTAAAAGTCTCGCCACCAAGAGAGCTGCTATCGTGGCAGTAAACCCAAAAAAGTCCAGCCCTTGTCATCTTTCCTGACTCCCTGTGAACACGATTGAAAGGACAATATCGATATTAGCTACTGATTTCTTCTAGAAATAACGCAACCTAAACCTGGCTCTTAGCCTCTGCCAACATAATTTGTCGCCGGTGTGGAATGAAGCTGGACTCGTCTTTGTGATTGAATGCGAAAAGATACACCAGCTCACCTTGGCTTAATTGCAAAGAGTGCTCCTAGTAGGTATGCTAACTCATGCTCATCTACTCCACATTATGCTAACGGAAAAGATGCCCTTGATAGAAGACCTACATTCACTGTCCCCCAAAATTCAGGCAAAAGCTCATCTCTCCTTCTCGCTATCCCTGGATTTGATTCTCATGGCTCAACTTTTGAGCGAGAACAAAGGAATCGGACGACTTGTCTCTAATGAAGACCTCATTAGTAAGTCATCTAGTAGCAGGAATCCTCGTGACGGATATCTGATTGTGTCGATAGATTTCTCGGAAAGATTTCTTATCAGCCTGTGGTCTCCTCTAGCGAAGAACAGCCCCAAAAAGTCGACTGGGTTTCGGGTTTATCTGAAAAATATCCTTCGGAGATCTCATACGACATATTATACACTCATCGCGGCGTTCTACTATCTAGCTCTCTTGCGGTTCACGATTAAGCAAAAGTTTCCCACTGAGCCGTTTCAAGTGCCCCAGGAGCTTCAGCCTCTACCGTGTCAGCGGCGGATGTTTCTCGCAGCTCTTATGCTGGGTTGGAAGTTCACTCAGGATTATGTGTACTCGACGCGACGCTGGGCATCCTTCTCGGGTCTAAGTGATAACGAGCTAAATAGAAACGAAGGATTGTTTCTTTCCGTGATTGATTGGCGCCTCTTTATATCGCATGGAATGTTTTCTCACTGGAAGTCAGAGGTTCTGTACTATGTTCAGAATCCAGACGTTGCTTTAGCCAAGTTTAACTTTGCTCAGTGAAAAAACTGTAAATTAATTATAATTACGTGGATGGAAATTTTGGAATATTGGCGTATGGGACTTTCTTTTATCACTGAAGTGAAAGATTTGGATCTGAACACTGATATCATCTTTGCGTAAAACCCTGCCTACTATCTACTGAACTTTTTTTCCACGTACCACTATTCTATATCCCAAGAAGTAATTTCAACATGCCAAATCAAGTACAGTATAGGCGATTTTTACGGCACATTACAGTCGGGGGGAGTTTGTACATAATAGTGTTTTATTTCAAGGCGTCTTCCCGCCCAATGGGGCCATGGTCCGTCTTGATTGAATCTGCAGTGAACATTTCTTGCCAGTGCTTCATGACTATAATATAGAATTTTATTGACACTTCCATTTGCTTTAGATACCATGGGCTTTGTCAATGACATGCGAAAACATAAACCAGATAGAAAATGGCCACCAGAGTGCCGAAGATAGCTTTGCTCGTAGCGCCATAATACATGATCTCGTAGTATGGAGTATGGTCCTGGCTTGTGAAGAATTTGAAAGAGGACTGAAAGCCGCGGACTTGACTGGCAAGGTAACCTTCGATGCATAGAAGAGGAAAGCTCAACAAAAGTTGGATGCAGCCGTAAAAGGCCCGAGCCTGACTGTCTTTGCTCAGCAATCTCGGCTGAAAAAGAAGAGCGGTTCCAAAAGTTGAAAGCAAAGCTGAAAGAATTACCACTGCGAGTACTCCACCAGACTTTGTTCATGAGGCGTTTGAATTCTATGTCCAGAATCCAGCCGCTGCCACTAGCTAGGTCATGCGTTGCGCGGTCAAGAAGAAGACTTGCACAATACGCAATTATGGAGCTGAGGCTAGCAACAGCTAGCCAAGTGGTGGCAAGAAAGAATGTGGTAATACGCGGGTTTATTTGCACGGCGTTTGAATTATTGGAGAACATGTCAAATCTGCGAGAAAAATCGTTTTGCAGAATCAGAGCCTGGTGTTTCAAAGAGAAATGAGTTGGTGAGGCTCAGGGATATGAGGGAGGTCAAAAATCTTTCGTGAGATCTAGATAGGTAATACGGTACCGACAAGTCACATTTCTGTACCTCATGTAGCAACAGCGGACAGAGATACATTGGGGAACGTTGAAATGGGCCTTCAGCCTTTTCCTCTAATATCGCGGGGTGTTGAAATGATCCCAACAGTGAGTGATCATCCTTGATACACTTGATTGTCAAGAAAAACCAGAAGGGCCTCAAATACGCGTTGAATCAATGATGAGACGCTAAACTAGCCACAATTGGAGGGCCATCTGCGTTTGTGCCCTCATAATTCAGAATTATCAATGCATCGGCTCAAGCAGAATGACTGGCTGCAATGCCCACAATCTTCTGGGACCCAAATTCTCATTATCAACCAATCATTGCATTGAAAATTTGTTCGCATGTGGGCCATTGATGGCACTCATTGGCTTATATTTCTGAGTAGTAGTACCCACCCGCATCCGCTTCGTTCCCAGGAGATTTATGTGGGTAATGCTTTTGCAAAGACGCGGCTGACCGCAGAGGTTTGTTCTTCAAAAATGTAATCGTACTAATGACTGGCTCACTGTACAAGAAACTCTGTTGTGAGATGGGGCTGTGCGAATCAGCCCCGCGCCGTACCATGGCTTGCATATACTTGATATTGTGTAGGTGTGATGGATTGTCTCCGATAAGCGAGGTAGGCAACGAAGAACCCTGCGGTCTGCCTACCTTTGGTGAGTTGCTGTTGCGTGCACTCACGGGCTCATGGCCGGTGAGTGAAATCAAATGACATGACCTCGTCGCCTCGCCCATCGCAATAAAGGGCGGACTGACGGTGGTAAATGTTGATAACTGTCAATCCTTTTCTGTTGCATTCTCACGACTGTTTAGACGATGCGAACAGCCAAAAAATGTTTTTCATGTTCCGGATCACCAGGCGCAAAATGCAATGCCTCTGAGAGCTGCTTTGAGCCAGTGATGAAATGTTGAGCCAGTTATTCATTGAAGAGTAGTTTGAGCTTGAGCCCTCACAATTCACAATGATGATCTCATTGATGCAGACCGAATGCCTGGCTAAATGGCTATAAATACCCGGTCATTCGCCAGCCGAATGGTCCTTCGCAAGCATTCCTTTGTCACCCCGGGTCAAAGAATATCGAACCCTTTTCGTTTCAGCGGCTACTATTTGGTATGTTGGCTTCAAAATATTGTAACGAAGTTGACTGACTTGTTGCATCACACTAGCCTGGCTTTTCTCGACACAAGAGGTCTTCGAACAGCAAGTGAGTGTAGCTGCCCAGTCATTTGGAATCATGCTAACTTGGAAAATGTTTGATATTAGCCCCGCCTCCGCTCTCCCCCTGAAAAGCCATTGAACGAACCTTTCAGGATCAGAATCTGGAATTGTCCATGCTGCAATTGTCCAAGCTGCGAGCACGGTGAGTTACAAGTTACCTTCATAAGCTACCTGCTAATGGTTGAAGATAATCAGGTGCCATCCTTTATACATTTCCCTGCAGTGAACATCAATAACTGAAAATGTAAGTTCAAAAACTGCAGCAATTTTCAAGGCAGATATCATGTGCTGACGGACCTTTCTAGAGGATGGCGAAATTTCTATCGCGACCTGCTCAATGTCTTGTAAGTCACGCTAGTGCTTTGCCCCTATCCATTCCCAACTCCGGGTACTGCATTTTAATCTCCTTACGAGTGCTATCCGTTCGTGGCTCTCTGTTCTTCGGAAGAGATTGCTGAAGATCTCTTTTTTTTCATAGGGCGAGCTTCAATTTTACACTCGACCGGACCGAGCTATGTTCCCCCCCTTGTGCTCGAAACTAAATCAGCTTCAACAACCTGGTGGGCCAAGCCACTGAATTTAACTACGCTTGCGCCTTTATTGTCTCTGAAGACGTGGTTTACACGGCCACTTCACCTGGCATATTAGCGGGCCATGGCAGAAGGCCTTGATGCCGTCTGCTTGGCCATACGGTAAAATTCCAGGGTGTTTTCATTTCCTCTATTCTACATTACCCTGTCCGAACAGAAATTGACAGCCGATGTATTAGCAACTCATCATATTCTGACGGCCATGAGCCTCTTGCCCACGTCCAATTTGAAGGCTTGTCGGTAGCCATGAGCCGGCCTCACTGTGGACCGGCGAGCCACCGGAGCATCCACGACAACCAAGAGAAGCCGAGAATCGACGACCACAGAAAATACAACTATTTCTCGAGAGGCATCAATCAGCAAATTGAAACAAGCTATTGGCGATAGTCTCGAGGAAAGTTATTTCAAGCCCAGGATTTCAGCTGAGCAAGCGATAACACAGGCTGTGGCTTAGATTTATCATAGATCCCTCGCCGCGAGAGCAGTCATTTTCCGGTCAGGTCGACACCAAGGATCTGTCATCTAGTGGTATTTTGCCCTGAGACGGTTGAATATCTGCCACGAGTCGTGTATTGGCAGGTATTGCTACACCCATTCCCCGTGAAACGATGTGATCCCGGGCCCTTCACGTGTGGTCGGGGTGAGCCCGCTACCTAGTTCCTGGGTTTTCTATGCTGATTTCAGGCTGCTCACGGTAAGTCTATCCCACCGTCGGTCACCAGAAATCATATTAACATAGAGAGGCTGTGAGACAGCCCTAATTCAGCTGTTCTGGCGAGTCCGATCGAGAATGTGCATTATAGCTGGTTTAAGAGGACCTCATCTAGGCCGCGAACAAGGTAAGTTGCGAACAACTATCTTGCGCCAGTTGCTGATAATCGGTGCTAGATTAGGTATATCCAACGGCAAATTGCCTTGGCTGTGGCCAGGTGCAGACGGTCATTAAAGCTGCTACCATGGCTTATTCATAATTGATCCTGGTAAGTACATTTCTGTTGTGATATGAGGCTGGTGCAGATCAGGAACCAAGCCGAAACATCGGAATTAATCCCGAGATATCTATACGAAGAACCAAGTTGATTGGAAATCAACTTGTTCTTCTCGTTGTATATATATAGCCTAATGTTTCCCTATGAACAATAATATAATTAAGACCTCTGAACTACAACAATTTCCATCTCCAGGATAATTGGGAAGGCAGCTAAAGATAGTCAAGTCACTGTAATGAAACTAGGTACTTTCCCCAGATGTTATGCTCGATGCAGCCGCACGCCGACCGAATGCCTCCTCGCTTTCACCACCGAATCGCACGTACCCGCCGGCGGAAGTAGCCTCGCCGGACCGGCCAGTCGATTGCCGAGACGGTCACAATGGCACAGTTGTTATTTATTATTTGAAAGATGCAGGTCGGTTTGGTTTGTTATGTGTATGGAAAAGACGTAGTCGAACGTGGCCGCTGATGGTACTCTCAGTGTGGCATGCGTGTTCTACGCGACGCGCCAGCCTTTGATTCCCGTAGCATGCGTCTGGTGCGGCGTCCTTGATGGCCATTAATTTCAATACCGTCGGTTGCTGACTTTGGCGAGAAGGTCAATCGACTCCGTGAAAGTGGCTTCGCCATTCATTTGAGACGGGCAAGAGATAAAATTAATCAGCAGAGCGAATACTCGGAAAATGATTCGGAACACACAAAGCGGGCAGTGAGTTCGGGCGGACCGCATGGGTGGGTTCTGAATCAGGTTCATCTGTATACCCTGCGGAAATCGAACCCGCGCCGCTACTGATAGTAGATGAGAAATTCCACTAGACCACGCGCACAGAAAGGCCGCCGGCAGCGGTTTTGCTTCATCATACCCACTACTTTCCAAAGAATCCTTCCCGCCGTTCTTCCGGGCACTAAGATCATCGTTTCGAGCTCCAGAAGTGTCTTTCATTTGATCGAGTAGACACAAAATGATATCTGAAATATGATTAGAAGTATGAAGCTTGCTATAGCCAGTACCCTAATGGTTATTTGCCAACTCTACCGTCGATGATGTGTATAATAGCGTTGGTCTAAGTATATATATCTGATATCAAGCTGAGATACAACGACACAACCTCAGGTACAGAATATCGTCAAAGAGCACGCGACGAATCTCAAGCCGAGAGAATGTCATACAGCAGACCGATCGGAGTATGTATCATTATATCGAATCTAATTCTAGAAATCATCATGTCGCGCTGTTTATCAGCTTTTGCATTCGTGAGGAACAAAGATCCCCACTATGACGGGACCGGTGTTTACCGTTGGCCGCCACTTCACCGCCCGGGAATCACCCGCACTGCACACCAACAGAGGGACTGGTCCGGCCCCGTTATCACCAGCTCAACCCTCACTCACCTTTGGCCCTCACCATCAACACACCATCCATCACCGTCAATCACCATCAGCACGCCCTCACTGTGAACATGCTCTCACCATCAACACGCCAGCACCATCACGCACCGACACACCACCCACCCACCGTCGAAAATCCGCATCTCCTTTCATTCGGACGAATTCTGCTGCCACTCCAGCCAGCAGGGACAAATACTCAAACCAATAGAGACTAATTGACTTTCAGCTGCCACCCCGACTGGCCATCTTACTATCAGCCATGAGTCGATGCTCTAATTCACACTATGCGGAGGAGTTTGTCTATTCTTGAAGCTCATGGCATGGTTGAGCGCTACAAAGCGCATTGTTCGAACCAGAGCCATGTGCGGTGGCATCTACATACAATACTGAAGTCATTTTACATCACGTCTTGTTGGATTCCTGATTCTATCGATTCTATTGATTCTTTGGAGCAGGTCTTGGCTTCTTCGAGGACTCCCCCGAATACTAGTCTCTGACACCACGAAGAGGTGCCTGCAATCGCCAGAGGATCAGGACGAGGACCGCGACGCCACGGGTCGCCTAACAAGCACATATTTGATAACGCAGGGCTCAAGGCTGCATGGAAGCTCTAGATTATACAATCACAGGGCTCAAGGCTGTGAGGGAGCACATTTATACAACACAGGGCTCATTGGCTGTGAGGGAGCGCACTCTTACAATCGCAGGGCTCATTGCTGCGAGGGAGAACTTGGTGACGCAGCGGTCTCCTGCGGAGAACTTGGTATCGCAGCGGTCTCCTGCGGAGAACTTGGTAACGCAGATCTTATCCTGCGAAGAACACTTGGTAACGCAGATCTTATCCTGCGAAGAACACTTGATATCGCAGAGCTTATCCTGCGAAGAACACTTGATATCGCAGATCTTACCTGCAAAAGACACCCCAAGGCTGCGAGGCCCGGAGTGTGAGGAGGAAAGTCCTGCTTTTCTTTTCGGCGGGAAAAGACCGTCTTTTATGCTATTCTGAGTAGGGGTTTCGGCAGCGACCACTTGCGTACATTTTGCCGAGTCCAGAGATTTTGACTTCAAATTCGCACCGGGCGACCCTAATTTCGTGGGTGTTGAGGCGGTTTGTCAACGTTGAAATAAGAAATTTCGAAGAGTTTGGAGTGGAGAGCGGGTGGAGTGGCTGGATCCACCTGGAGCCGTGGTCGGCATGATGCGATGCGTGACAAATCATTTGCCTCATCAACATTGATTCACCCAGCTTAAACGGCCTGCAACGCACTTGGTATGAGGTTTAGACTGAAGTGGCATGCCATGGGCTACTCGCCGTGGCGGCCTAATCTCTCGTGGCAGCAGAAGTCTGCCAATATTCGCTCGGACCGTAGCCAATCAATTTGCAAATCATTGGTCTCAACATTGCTCAACGATGTGAAACGGTTTTCACGCAGCTAATATGTAGAGTCGTTTCATGGAAGAACCGCCTTGGCAGATCGCTTGCCCATCCGCGGAACTCTTCGCCCGCAAAAACTTTTGTTCTCGCCTCCGTGAGAGAAAAATGCATTCCCTCCGCCTAGCTGACACATTTCCCCCGCAAGCCGCAGTCACTGCAATGCCTCATGCCGCTCAAATCTTTATTTCACTTATTTCACTTGCCAGCACAGGACGACCGGGGTACTTCGTGTGCCCACACCCACAAGCCGGCCGAGGTACCATCGATGAAGAGGTGTCGACGCCGACTCCGTCGTCGGAACATGATTTCGTCGCGCCCAGAATTCATGGTCTCCATAGTCAATCAGCAACCGGTTCACACCTCGCAATCCTCTCGAAATCGAAGAATCAATGATTATGGAAGGCCCTAAAACTCTTTCTAAAACAAACTCTGAGACTGCACCCAGGGACTGAAAGCCAGGGTAAGCTAAAGTAAGAGACTACAGCGCCTTCGCTACATATGTAATACGCTGATCTGTTATTTTCTCAACAGCTGGCGTACTGGAATTCAAAGTATGTATACGTATTCAGTCTTCCACTGCCATTGAAATCGCATGTGCATCGATATCTGCCAGGCTGTTGCATCTCCCAGAGGCTGGTAATCCTGACGGCAAGGGAGCCCAGAAACACCATCAAAATATTTGTTCAAAAAGCGTTGCATATGTTTCGGAAACTTTGGTCAACGATAAAAATTTCTATGCATCGACTAAGATTACTTCAGAAAATTATGGCCTTCTGATTTCCCGGGTATAATTCACTGCATATTCTCCAGCGTTTGCTTCATCTTCTCCATATCCCTTTTCAGGGTTCCGATCTGTCGAGCTAGAATTTTCACATCACCAGCAAGGGTTTCCGGACAACTCATGTCGGATTTGCTATCCGAACTTTCGAGTCAACCATTAGCGTCTTTCTACCTTAAAGACTCTTTGACTATGGTATCCAAGAAGTTTCACGGAAAATGAGCTGAGGCTGGCCACGAGTACTTACTTTGCTGCTTTGCTCACGCTACTGTAGAGACACTGGTTAGATATCATATGGGACACTAAAGACAGAGCACCACAATATTCTGAGACGTAGTGACTTACCGCTTAGCCGAAGAATGAAATCATCAGACTGACAGGGTAAAGAGCCATCGACAGATCCATTTTTCGGAACCCCTTCGAATCGGACCTTGCGGTCGCGCTTTGCGTCATGTCGACGCTTCTTAATTCTCTCCATGTCGTTGTCTCGAACGCGAAAGGGGCCTTGTGGTTTTTTTCCAGAAGGCATCTCCTCAGTTCTTTTCTTCTTCGATCGGTCCTCGTTGTGGTTCGCGTTCACGCGGGCGACATGTGCGTGCAATTTGTTCATCCAGTAACTGGATACGGGGTTGGCTTGGTCGCTCATGATAGATTAGCAGTGAGAGACAGTCCAGGAAGCCAAAGAACGGTTTTAGGAAGCAACAGCAGAGTGTTGTCAGAGATTTAGAAATAGGAAACATTGAATATATCTAAGAGCATGCCATTTGAGAGGAGCTTCAGATTTTATATGTCAGAGTTATCTATCGTGTGTGTTTCTTGGCCTCAGGATCCATGGAACAAAACCCAATGGACTGTGATCAGGGAAGGAATTCCGTTTTCATTCTAAGGTACATGTAACGTAACAACTCTGGAAATAGTCTAGGCTCTCAAAAAAGTCAAAACGTGTTCAGAAAAACAGAACGCTATCTCTAATCCAGCCCAGAGGTTAACTGAGAAAACACAAGGACAAAGGTTTCTTTTATTCTTGTTTCAAAAAATCTTCCTCTACTGTATAAGGAACGTGATCAGGACTGGAAACTCAACACGGTTGCAATTGTGGGTCGAAATGGCATTCTGATAAATGGACCTGGGGAGATTCTTCAGTCTTCGAATGGTAGTGTCTCTTTGAACTCTGGCGAAGTCACCTTTTTTCAACCCCTGCCTTATGCTTCCTCTGGCTGAAATGGATGAAAACTGTTCGGGGAATCATGTCTCTCTTCGCAAAAATCTCACTCGGTAGTGACACGCTTCCAAGGGGCCATTCCTAGTTTCTTAGAAAGCCTCATATGACTTTTGAAGTACTAGATCGCCTACTCCGGATCAAAACTCTACGATAGACATGGAAGAGAAACAATGAGCTCATATAGTGTAATGTGTATTCGAAGAACAATATCTAGCAGAAAACTATGCAGAGGCTTCATAAACTCGCATACCAATTAGATTCTGTAAGAACATTCATCAAATATTGCGTCCAAAGTAACTCGCACATCAAAGCGCTCTGATAGGTATCTTTATGTACCAATAATACTGTCGCTTCGAAATTCACCCGCAATTCCACCCCCCAATTGTTACACCCGGTGAAGATGTAGCCCATTGGTTCCGCAGACACGGTGTACATAGTCCCAAAGCCAGGACCTGGACTGAAATTTTTGCGGTTGAAGATCATGTGGAGCCGGTGTGATATAAACTAAATGACAGAACAAATTAGCATGAGTAACTGACGAAGAAATGCCTGCGTACCGGAGTGCGACTTTTCTGTGGCGGAACTGTTCTCTGAAGCAGTGGATTCTGCTGAAGGTATTCTCTGAAGCCACTGGTCGATATTTCGAGCCTTGGTATTTTTGAACGCTGGGAATCTCTTCCTGGCACCCCCAAGCCGTCGAATACGTTTCTGACGTTTTGGAACTGAGCGCTGCCTAGATACCTTGGCACGATTGAGACGGCGCTTTCGAAGAATGTGATATTTTTTCCCCCGTAGTGATTCGACTGTTCGGCTAGTCCCATATTGCTCATTATAAGCGGCAGCACGAGCGTCCCAAGACAGAGCTCGGTGTGCATGCAGCCAAGGGAGAAGATTATTCTCCTCCCATTCTGACCAGCCTAGCGAACTGTGTTGAGACATCTTAGGAAAAAGGGAGCGGTGGTGAATGAAAATATGACTTGTGAGACTTCTGCAGGAATTTGCAACGTACAGAAAGTGGGCGTGGTGAGCTTTAAACTTTTGGCACCTGAAATGATTGTCACGAGTTGACAGTTTCTAGAGGCAACCCTACCCAAAATACTTAACCGATTGCTGGGAATCACTGGTTATGCCTGAACTTGCCGGTAAAGTGAAAAACCAATGTAACCATTGAGAAACATGGCCAGACTGAGCTGATCCGTGGTTCTGTTCTGCTACCGTGAATCCTCATTTATTTACGGCATTTCTGATGTTATCCAACGATGCTCAACTAAAACGCATGATTTTTTTCCCGAAAAGTTCACCGAAAGAGCGAATGTAACATGTTGAGAGCTTGAAAGAATGTCTTTGAATCACACAAAGCTATTCTTCACTCGTAACTCCACATGGCGTCACGACTAAACATTGGGATTCAGCTATCATGCCATGGTGATTAGCTCCTTCTTTGATCAACGTCTGCCAATTTCCGTATATTATCTGTTCGTCGATGGGAGTGAATTGTAGATTGGTCAAGTCTACGTGACGCCATTGTTGCAGATGTATTAATTCCAATAGAGAAACTGGAAACTGGCAGCCGGCTAGAAGCTAAAATGGTGGAGGCTAATTCGATCAGATCTGTTAGGACAATCCCCGGAGGGCGTCCTGATACGATAAGGATACGAGTGAAGAATGTGAGATATGCCTGATATGGGTATGATGATATTCAGACTAATCGCTGGTCCTCCTAAGAAGATCCAGCTCCTCCTTTTGAGGGGATCCTCTGTGCGTATGCAAGCAGGTAAGCGAGGTGATGTATCAACAGGCGGCCCCGGTGGTGGATAGGCACCTCCTCCGCATTTCCTATACCTCACTGTACGGTTGGTGTAACAATAGTCCGAGAGATATTAACATTCTGGCACGAAATGGTCGCCATGTGGGGCGCCGGAATTGAGCAGATGCTGAAATGGCGGCACAAAGTAGCCCGAGGAAAGATATCTTCGAAAAGTTATGTAAGCTCTCTCCTTCAAACAGTCAAGACATAAGAGAAACGAGGACAGACCATGGTCAAATAGATTATTTGTAAATTGGGGTGACAGTAAAACGCGTAGAATAGACTCGGAATAAAGCTTCCGACAATCAGAAATACAATGCCAATATAATCCACTTGGTTTGCAATGCGCGCAATGTGCGAAGAATGATTCTGGATTGTATGAAAGGTTGCCGATATGCCAAGACACAGAACAGCCCCCAAGAAGAAACAGCCAAAAGCTAGGGAGTCTGCGATTGAGAAGCTCTCGTATCTGGGTGAGATACTGCTATAGAATGAGATGTTCAAGAACGAGAGGATAACTGCGGGGATGAGATGAGAATAGATGTTGACGGATTCGTTATGGAGGTAAGTGAGGCTCGCAAATGATTTGCTAAAGGTGTTGGATGAGGGCCGATAACCTGAAAGGATATGTTGATTATCGCGTTGCCAAGAAGGCAGTTCGTCCCATTGTAATGTCATTTTTAGCACAGCTATCGTAGTTTTCGTTATTGTCACCTCAAATTTGTTGGTGAAAGGTGCACCAATGTCAACCTCGAGGAATAGGATAGTGAATACGGTATGTCTGCATTTTGTTCATCGCGCAGAAAATGTAATGATTTAATTGAAATATCATGAGGCAGAAAGAATAAGATAATCGGTGAGGCAAAATCTTGCAACTCCATCTTAACCACCCATATGGCCACTGACGTCATTAGAACACTTCTGACATATGTTTTATTTTTACTTATCGTGAACCACAAGCGAGCGCCAAAACTGCTCACAAAAGTAGATTGCTGGATGTCTGAGAGAAATCACTATAATTCTCAACATTGGTGTTCTATGACAATCTTTTGTCTTTCGCAGCGACAGATGAGCTTGCTTGGTGTTTCTAGTCTTCGGTCGTAGTATGCCAACGAGAGAATTGCATGAGAAGCATGTGAGTAACGACGCGCCATCTGCGGATGATAGTAAAACTTGAATTGCGCCAATTGCTGCCGGGTGATATTTAGTGTACGGTCAACTCCGGAAGGAGTACACTTAAACTGGACTGGACACAAAAAGATTCCGTCGTGCTCCTGAATTTGGCGGCTACCTAATCTATAGTGGATGAATAAAGAGTGGAAGCCGGTACAACCATATACCAATACCCAACTAAGTTACCGAATTTTGCTAAGAACGGAGAGACAAGTGGCCGTAGTCGAATCAACAGCATGAGATCAGTCAAAGAAGTTCGTTAATTATGACGAAATGATGACGTAAGTACAAGGCTTGATTGATGATTCGGTAGGTTGAAGTTTGTCAACTTGCCGCCTGAGGAACCGACCCTTGTGACGCGCATTGGTAATAGAAATGCACATCGAGTGGACTTTTGATGTCAATTAATTATACGCTGATGAGCGAACTGCGTCATATTGCGAAAATCCAATAGCCTGATTTTCGTCTTCACTTGCTTCTATTTCAAATTCCCAAATCCAAACCTGATGAGCATCCATTAGTCGATCCCCCAGGTGGTTTCAAACACGTTTGGCCTACGGATGATAACGCGCCTAGCTGGGTTTACGGTGCTCTGTTAATTCTATCCTCGATTGCAACCTCTCCATTGAACGCTTTCCCGCAGTACCGAACAATAGCAGCAGCGACACAAATCGGAAGCTGCTATACTCAACAAAACCATGGACGAGGAGGATGAAGCAGACAAAGGCAGATTTCAAGGCGAGTCTGGGCTCACTTATGGCTCAAAACCATTACACCAGAAACAGGCTATGTTTGACACATCCAAAGATGGCAAGGCGGAGCAAGTCGATACAAAGGCTTGTCCAGGACGAGGGCATGGAACGAACACGCCACAAGCTCCATCATGTGAAAAAGTCTCAAAGGATAAACAGAATGACACAAATCATGGGAAAGAGGACACTGGGGAACGAGAAGTGACCGATCCTATTACGCATCTTCCGGTCATGATACATGACTTTACAAGCCAGGATCTCAAAAACGCTCTCAAGAATACAGCCCTGAGTGACAGCCAACGGCTACGACCGAGTGAGCTTGTAAAACTGAAGAGCAAGACTCAGTCAAATACAACCTTGGAGGGCGAAGGTGCGCATGCTGGTATGGAGAGATTATTTGCGCCAGGCCACGAGCAGGCAAAAACTGAGTTGATCAGGACATTCCGATTCGCTTTCAACATCGGAATGGGTGTTGTTCTCTTTATCATTGCACTGGTCCCTACTTCAATCCATCTGTTCAATCTGAGCAATGGGTTATCAAGTCTAAATGAGGTAAGCCGAAGACAACAGGCCGGTGCCGTGTTGGCGACAATTACCTTGGAAGCGGTTGTGTTTGTCTTTGGGATCTGTGGGTTTCGACATTGGGTAGAAAACAAAGTTTATGGGTTCTGGACGGACCAGGAATTGAAAGGTGGGACGCAGAGCGAAAAGGAAAAAGCAGATACTCGTACACCTGAGTCGACAGAGTGGCTAAATTCTCTCCTGGCGTCAATATGGCCACTGGTGAATCCAGATCTTTTCGCTAGCCTGGCAGACACTCTCGAGGATTCTATGCAAGCCAGTCTACCAAAACTGGTAAATATGATAAATGTTGAAGACCTAGGTCAAGGAAGCGAAGCACCTCGCATCTTGGGGGTACGATGGATTCCATCTGATCCGAATGCCGGCTTGGCCTCAGGCAGTGAGAAGGGGAACGATAAGCCCAGCCAGTACACCAAAGACGAACCTCAGAGGGGACACGAACATAACCTTATGAAAATCGTGGAAGCCGAGGAAGGAGACTTTGTCAGTCTCGAGGTTGCCTTTGCATACAGGGCGAGGCCTGCTGGAAGAAACTTGAGCGCGATGGCTAAGAATGCTCACCTCTTTCTGGCAATTTATCTAGCGACAGGTATACATCTTCGTAAGTTTTGCGTGCCTATTCCTCCCATTTTGAGTCCTGCGACATCTTGCCTGTCCCCCTGGGCGAAAGCTATTGCATGACATCATTTTACGCAGCCCTGGTACCCAACAATATATTGAGCCCTTCGAAATATGGAATTCAAGTCATATATCCACATGATTCCCCTACTTCTCGCACAGCGGAACTTTGGCCTCATCATATTTGATGAGTAACAAGCTGATGAACTCTTCTATAGCTATCTGGGTTGAGATACAGGGCATCGTTGGGATGCTCCGTCTCCGACTGCAACTCACACCTGATCCTCCCTTCCTTGCTCAAAGTACTTTTACTTTCATGGGGCAACCGAAGGTCAATCTATCTTGCATGCCAGTGTTCAAGCATGGGCTTAACATAATGAATCTCCCGATCATTTCCAGCTTCATTCAGACTTCGGTAGATGCCGCGATGGCCGAGTATGTTGCTCCCAAGAGCTTGACACTGGATCTCAAGGATATGATTATGGCCGAAGACTTTAAGAAAGACACAAGCGCTTACGGTGTGGTTGTCGTTCGCATCCAGCGGGCCGTGGGATTCAAGGGAAGTAATACAGGCTTCTTTGGGATGAAGAAAAGGTCTATTGATCCGTATGTCTCCGTCAGCTGGACCAAATTCGGAAAGTCTGTGTGGGCAACCAGGGTGATTGCGTCCGAAATGGAGCCGATTTGGGAAGAGACTGGATTTATTATCATCGGCCCGAAGGAATTGAATGCACAGGAAAGACTTAGTGAGACTTCTCTTACTTTTCTATTGTGTATTTGAAGACTAACTTATAGCTCGACAGGGGTCCAGATGTGGGACTGCCACCAGTCCACGGCTCACGGTGATCTCGGCTTTTTAGATATTGGGCTCAACGAAGTCATGCAAAGCCCCCGCACGAATGGAATGATGTGGGATCGACGAGACAAGTTACAGAAACTAAGTACCAAGGAGGATATGCCATGCATCCTGGATTGGAGCTTGGGTTATTTTTCTAAAAGGAGAATTACACCGACTCAACGTGCACCAGAGACCAATGATCGGGGTGTTGAAAATGTCGACGATCCCAAGAAGAAGGTAACAGGAGGGGCACCACAGAAGCCGCTAGAATCAAGAAAAGCCGAATTTCATAAGATTGAGCAACAGAAAGTGCAAGACATCAAGGTAAAAGCCATTGAATTGGAGTCAATTCTTCTTTGTACTCACTGATTCTCTACAGACGAAAAAAGATGAGATAATAATCTCATCTCCACCCTCCCCGGATTATCGCAGCGGCATATTTGCGATTCAGATTCATCAGATCCTAGGCCTGGGATTTAAAAAAGTAAAAAGGAACCAAAGGGACAGCGTTCCTGAAGACGATGACCAAGCAGAAGGTGATGATCTGCTCAGCAGCTATTGCACCGTCATCTTGAATCACCAGAAAATCTTCAAGACACGGACGAAACCTAAAAGTGCAAAACCATCTGTATGTCTCCTTCCTTTGCAGAGCTATTCCGGTCGTCTTGTTTGCAGGTTCTTTGCAACTGTTATGTAGAGTAAACCGATCAGTATACAGACTGATATTGGCATTTTTGCCACGTGAGCGTTATATCCTTGAATCGATGTTGCTTCTATATATTTACACTATAATGCTGAAACTGACGCCAGAATAGTTCAACGTTGGAGCAGAACGATTCATCCGCGACTGGAGGACAACAGAGGTCATACTTACAGTGCGTGATCTTCGCATGCATGAACACGACCCTTTAGTCGGAATTGTTGTCTTGCCACTTGCAGAGATTTTCAAACAAAGATCTCAAATTAATGACTATTTCTCACTATCCGGTGGTATTGGTAAGTCTACATTCATCAGGATAAATCCACTTCAACTAATTTACGGCTGCAGGACATGGTCGCGTTCGTATCTCGATGGTGTTTCGGTCGATAGAATTACAAGCGCCCGAAGAACTCTCATGTTGGGAGTACGGCACTCTCGAGATAAGGTCCGATATAAAATCAAGTGATTTGCCCGACCATTATAAGGAACTTTGTTTGAAACTGCATACTTCATTCGGGAGCGATCCTATGAGGATACAACTTGATGTCTGGGGTGGCCGTCAAAGTCAGCCAATTGAACTAGCGGTACAAAAACGTTATTGCTCCAGTCTTGTTATTGAGTTTCTGGAAAAAGGTCATATCCATCATCATATTCCAGTATTCGCTATTCTATGGCTCAAAGACATACCTGATGATGAGGAGAAGATGATGACCTTGCCAGTGTGGAAAGGTGATGTCAAGCGAGCAGAGGCTAACTATGGGCTGGAGAATGGCGAGAAACTCGGGCACATAGAAGTGCATCTCAGATTCTGGCCCGGCATCGGCGACCATCACAAGAAGCTTGCCTCTAAAGACAGGAATCTACAGGACGTGATGGAAGTCCTTGGCGTCGCGAATGATAACAAGAACAAGGCTTTTCTAGAGGAAACCGCCTTCAGCAATCCTAACAACTTAAATAACGAGGATGGCCCATGAAATTGACTGGCCTTAGATTGCTAGCCAGGAACATGGAGGTAGACTACATCGAGTTGACGGCAAACTTACGCAGTGGAAGGTTAGTCTATTCTCCGATATTGATGACATTTTTAGAGCTAATTATTATCAGTATTCCCTCACATAACCGTGAGCAAGACAAGGCTGAAGACAGCGGGGGGCATATTTCAAATAGTTTTAGGGATCATGAGCATGATTATCATCCAGCAAAATGCTTGATGCTATTACCGCCAGTCATTCCCTTCATTATTGTCTTTCTTAAAAGAAAATTGTCTTTCAGAAATCAAACATAAACTCATCCCTCACCGAGCCTAGACTGCAAGTTGTAGCTAAACGCCTTGATATATCTACCATGTTATCAATTGATATACGCTCTGTTTATGGGCGCGGTAGAAGTTTTCAATGCCTTATGGATAGTTATAGCACAAGACACGGGGGTTTATGAATGGATGAATGGATAAAGTGATGCATAAGCAAGCATACATAAATTGATATCTACTAGTTCTTTATTTTGAACCAAAACGTGTTGGTAATGCTCAAATCTCAAACTGGCGCACCACAAGCTTCGTAGCAGATAATACCGAGACCATACCTCTCCCCGCAGTGTGCAATTACTGGCCGTTATGTCGGCCAACCAGGCCAGTTTCAGCCTGTGTTCGAATATACAGAGATCGCCCTGATGACTGGCCGCCTGGTATTCTCAAAATCAAAAACCTGAGCATGATCCAACTGTTCATACCACAGGAGATCAAGCCCGTACCCAATCCAGGACCTGTTTTTCCATGCTCGTGATGCTTCTTTTTCTGATGTCCGGGCTTCAGATGATGAACCCATCAAGTACTGCCCCACTGTTTCGGCATCCACGATCAAATCCTTACCACTTAAAACGACTGTAACATTTCTACCCCCCTCTTGGTTCTTTTCGGCCTTTATCCCGAGGTCCTCCTTCCAAATGATGTTGTCAATCCAGGAAAATCTCCTTGCCAACGTATGCGCAACTCCTATATCTTTACTTCCAAAATACCACAGCTGGTATTCATTGGCCCGTGCTGGCCGGCGGGCTATGAAGTTATATGCCACGTCAGGCAGGTGAAGGAGGAATGAGACCGGATCAATAAAGACCGTAGGCCCGATGAGCGCAGAGAAACGATCGGACTTAAGAAGGTGTGCAGCGATTATGGAACCATAAGAATGAGACACAAGCACGAATCTGCTCCATCCATGATACCGCATGATCTCCATGACCTCACATATCATCACATCCTTTTCCAGGGCTGGATGAGTTATCCGAGAGCTTACCGGCATGATCTCAAGAGCGATAATGCCAACTTCTCCATCGGCGGTCGTTCCTGTCTCTAGCTCACTGTTGAGGTCTCGGAGGAAGCTCGTGTAAGGGTACAGGCCAATTCCAATGCCATGTATGAATAGTACGGGTAGCCGTTTCTTCGATGTATGTCGTCGATGCCAGTATGTGAGATGCCCCGCTGGAGATCGATAGGCCGTGAGTATTGTGAGAGGGCGAAATGGAAAGATGGTACAGAATCGTGAGAGCGTGCTGCGATGGAAGTGAAATCCGTTGTATGACATGTTGCAGTACATTATTGTGTCAACCACAAAGACACACTAGATCAATTTGAATGTCAGCCTGATAGAGTTCCATCACACAGAGACGAGAGAGATATAGCTGACAGTATACCACAGAAGGCTACGGTGTGAACCGCCTGCTTCATTTAGAAGCTGTCCAAGGCCTTTCACGTCCAGCCTTCCCGGAGGCAGTTTTCGTCCCATCAGCTTCTCAATTTCTGTTGTATAGGTCTCGATTTCCCCTTCATGCTGTTCGTCCTGCCTCCGCGTATATCCAGGTCTGAAGAATGCCCACTTGATAAAGTCTTTCACGTTATCGCGCTTGATGCATTCAGCTTCAGAGACCATAAGCCACCGGCTGAGATATTTCTCCAGATTTGGCACATTCGCATTGCAGATCTTAAACAGTTTCTCTCTGCACTCCGTGGATAAAGATCTGTGGCAAATAGGAGAATGGTGGAGCGCGTATTTGAGTGGTATGAAGACGGTGGTGAAAAAGACAGCCTCTGCAACGAGCCAGACATGGATAAGGTAAGGTATGCTTTCGAGACAAGTTGACAGATGAAAACTATGACCGACGAGTAACTGAACGCTGTATAATGTACTGATTGGTGCAATGTTATGAAGAAATAGGATGCAAATACGAATAAAGAAATACTCAACAGTGGACGTTCCGATCATAATCGCTTTGAAGAATCTAACAATAATATTCGTATAATGAGTAGTTTGGTACTGTTGAAAAAGAAAAGCAAGCAGACGTGGATTAAGGTATTTATGATATGAATATATATAGGTTAGATTTTGCATCTGATGTAGCCTCGGCGTCCCTGTCCCTTCCATCTCCCTCCCAACAAAATCTTCGTGGTCCCGAAAGCCTTTTCTGTTGAATCTAGGACCCAACACATACTGGCATGTGATTGTATATATGACGTAATATAAGTCCATGATTGGAAATTCTGTTGTCTTAGCCAATAAGTGACGCAATGTTTATCTTCTCATGCTATTCCGCTAACTGAACGGTATGCTGGAGATTCCAGCCATGTGTTACATATCGGTATCACGGGAAGCCGACGGTATGATAACTCTGAATGGGTCAGCCTGGTCTAGAACCCGAGTTCAGCACAAGATTGTCGAAAGGCGAAAGGAACTCTGAGTTTATCCCCGAACGAGTCTGAGAGAGGTTTGAATATCCTGCAATCTCAAATCAACACAGAAATGGCAACAAAGACCCCTCACCTTGCATCTCCGATCATGGGCGCCCGAGGATTCTGCCGCTAGTGAAGGCTAGGCGGGGTCTGTTTGTAGTAATGAAGTGTCTTCGTTGCTTTTGATACTGTACGCGACTGGCCTGCCTCAGGGCTGCTACCATTGGGTCGAGGATGGCACGAAAATATTGGGTTTGATGTCCCGTGCATTGCCTCTATCGAAATCAAGTACGCGGTCTCGCCAATGTCATGACTATTGATAGGTAATTCGAATTTTGTCCCCATTATGTGAATTTGCTTGGCAACATGAGAAATTTATGGCGATCAAAGTTTAACTTAACTTCGTCTTGTTCTCATCATTATTGGTTGTTTGGGGTTTTGGAGCCCAAGCCTGAGTGTGAGACTTGAAAGTGTGAGAAATGATTTGCTTGGAGTAGGATAACAAACCCAAAATGGCAGGATTAACTTTAATACTAGAACCGCCGTATGGGTGCTAACAGAGGTGCCTGAAAGCCAAATAAGAAGAAATAATGAAATGCAAACAGCTTTGATCTATTTTGTTTCCCGTAGTCGGTTATGCAATGCCGAGCTCCCAGAGTCTTCCACCGGACAGGAAAACAGCGACTTGGGTGAGACGAGTACCGATAGTCATCGTTTCACTAGGATAACCCGAGCAATTTCACAGAGAGCGGGTTCCTCCCAGCGAAAGCCAATATCCATCCACGGAACATTTCGAAGTTCTAATCGAGGAGTTAAGCTGCTCGAGCAAGTGCTCGACCAAGAGGACAAACAGCTGGGCTCACAGGCTGACCTTCTGGATCTGGCTTCCTTCAAGTGTTCATTTGCGCCTCATGGCTCCATCGCCGGTTACTCATATGCCGTTTCCGCATCCATGAGAGCCTTAGGCTGGTCATGATTTGCATGAAAAATTGAAATTCCTCTTTCCACAAGCATGACAACTGGCACCGACGGGTTTAGACCCTTCTTAAGCGGTAATATCCTTGTACCTTTGGCATTTAAGAGTAACCGGTCAGTACTGCGTTCGACCTAGTTGCGAATTGCTCCATTACTCTTGCCTACGTCCGAGGTACCTGGGTTGCCTGGAGCAACATCATGGAAGTTTTCGCTCCGACGGCGCAACTAGGCCGAGATCATGTCGTTGGCTTGATAATCTTCATCAGCTGGTGAAATATCAAGTCTTTGCAAATTGAGAGTTTACCATGGCTGCAATTTTTTTTGATTTGGGCGAGTGACATGTTATGTTGTTACTGTGTTATGATGTTACTGTGTCGTAGGGCGGTGTGACGTAGTATCGACAACAGACTCGGGAACGCTAGAAGTCTAGAACAACGCTTACTTTAAGTACCTTTGAAACGTCACTCTTTGGGAGCCCGTCTTTACATGGCCGTGCGACGACATTTGCAGGCGTGGCATATCACCTGCAGTCGTGACAAGTACAAAATCTGACAAAGGAAATCCGCTCTGGTGCGTGTCCCAGGTCAAGTGTATTGCCACTGATCTTGAAACAGTTGGGCCGAAACTCGGCAAGAAACCAGAGAGCTCATTCACTATTTAATTTTAGCCAGTGCGAATGCTCAATAGAGATGTCTAGACCCGCATATAGCGGATGAGACAAAGGAATATCACGGCTGGATTGAATGTCAAGAGCCTCGGAATGGGTATGGAGATGTGAACCTTGTGGGAAAATTCCAGCGTAGTGATTTCTTTCAGCGTTTCAGGTGCACCTAAACACGCCTATTACACCTAGGAACTTGTAGCATGTAAGTTTATCTATGCCGTAGTCGAAACGTGCGCCGAAATCAATGAAGCGCTGGAATTCGTCTATGTAGACGTACCCAAACTAATGCTCGCGACACATTCGTGCCGAGCTCGGTTGTGTCTATCTGAAACAATAAGAGGATCAAGATCGTTGGCGATATTAGGATTTATGGACGCCAGTGGTTCCGCCATGACCATAGTAATCAGCCGAATCAAGATGGTAATAATCAGGCGCGCGTCGGGTGCCTCGAGAGTCTGACTAAGTCAGCCATCGTTACTGTAACTAAAATCGATGTGCATAACCTCTCCTACCGTTTTCACTGTCGATTTTTGGGTCAGGTTTCTTGGTCATGCTAGTGTCGCGTGAGCCTTCAGTTCCCCCAATAGTTTCATGACGAGCATGCTTGTCTTTGCAAGCTAGGTTAGCTTCCTGATAAACAAAGTAAAAGCCCATCTCGCTGAGAGCGTCACCTACTATGGTAATTTTCCTCATGAAGTCCGACCTTATTAGCTGGGTTCGAGTTGTGAGGTTCACAATCGGATGAGCGGATTGAGTCGTGGTGGTCCCCGGTCAGAACCTCTTCAGCCTTGGGAACGAATTTTGACATGTTGGATAGATTGCTTTGATCTCTGAAAGTAAAAGGAGTAATTCTTTAGCTTCTTCGTATTTATGGTCTGTCCTTCAACCGGCCTCAACAAAGTTTTCAAATAGATAATACGTCAGTCAAAGCTATATGACATCACTCGTCTACAGACGAGTAATTGTGTGAGGATGCAGGGCTTGCAAATGTGCAGATTTAGGCCGGTACAACCAGTCGATTCTCCCTAGGCACGGTTCGTATAGATCCCCTCGTTAGCAGAAGGTCATCTGTTTGGTACTGGTACAGCGTGCTGCATAAATTAATCGGAAACATTCACATCAAGAGGTTTTGTTGGTCGCGAGAGAAACACTCTAGCGACGATTGAGGGGAAAATTGCCTTCTCACATTGCGGCCATATGACGTCATCCATATTTCAGGATGCCCGATAAGCGGCGTGGGTTACTGCCAGTGGGGTACTACATAGTGTAATGGGGTTTTCCGTCCTCAACGACGGAGTCATGTGATCGATGCCTTAGTAACCAGGCATCCGTTTCTCCTGTGGAATAAGTAGGACCTTCTCGATAGTTTCAATACAGCATGCGATTTTCCCCTGATGAAATGTTCTACTAAGGCTGCTGAGGTTGCGGTATCGGTATACTGCTTGCGAAAGGTTCTATTGCGTGTTCTGTCAGATCTCGATAGCGTCACGCTTTGCCTATCTCCTACCTGCACTCTGCGAGTGTGGTGGTTTTGTCTCTTCGCGATCGACCCGTCTGCTTGACAGACTGCCAGGGAGCATTCCTATCTTTCAATAGTTAAATGGTGAATCTGCTTAGCTCGGCGAATAGAACTGCAGTCCAGTTGTTTCACATCAGTTACCATGACGTAATAGGGGCAAGAAAAATGGCGCCTTCAAATAAGGAAGCCTAAGCCATTGCTTCACTCTCTTTTGAATTGCTTCACTCTCTTTTGACGCGACTCAGGTCCTATTATGACAGCGAAATATCTACTTGAATACACGAGATTCTCGTTACAGTGTGAGAATGGCGGATAAGCTTCCTATTCCACGCTTACGACGCGAAAGACGGGAAAGTGGAGGACGACGGATCAGTCGGGCTTGCGACTCTTGTCGACAACGGAAAATCAAATGTGATGGCAACCGGCTTGCTTGCTCACTTTGTCATGCCCAGGGCTTAAACAACTGTTTTTATTCGGATGCCAAAGTTGTTCGACAGCAAAAAGACCTAGAATTGATGAGGAGCAAGGTCGAAAGTTATGAAGAACTGCTTCGAAATATTTCGCTAAAACTCGAGGGACCTACTGCTGATCAGGTTGCGAAGGCACTCAAAGTATGCGAGGCTCCTAGAATTGGCAAGGTTAAACTACAAGGAATCTAACATAAACTCATATAGAGCCCACGTCATGCAAACTCTAAAGGGCCTCAAAATAGGCGTTCTAGTGCCTCGTCCTCGTCCTCTATCGGTTCTTTGGACGCAATTGATGTTGTGAAGGAGGACCTTAATCGGAGCAAGAAAAGCAGGGCGACTGGGCATATGGGGAAGAATTCTGAAGTGACGTGGATGCAGCGCTTGGACTCAGAAGCAGCTGGAAGATCGAACTGATACCAGCACCATCACCAAGTGGATGGGGTACAAATGGAAGGACGCCAGGAGCAGTAACACGACTACGAAGCGGAGTGACAGAGAAGCCCCTCCAAATAAGATCCCACGGCACCAGCTTCCAATTGACGATTCAATTGCATCAATGAACTACAACCTCGATTATCAAAATATCTCGAATTTGAATGTAACCAATGGTTTCATCTTGCCACCAAAATCACTAGCAGATCAATTATTCCAAATTTATCTGACGAAGGTTGACATTTCTTTCCCATTCATTCGACGGGACCTCTTTATTGCCCAGTACGACCGCTGTTACTCTGGGAGCCTTATAAATCCTGGCAGAAAATGGTTGGCCATTTTCAATATGATCTTCGCCATCGGGTGCGCTATTTGTCGACTTTCTGAACAGAACCTACAGCAGGAGGCAGATGAGAATCTCTTTTTGGCACGAGCTAAATATCTGAGCCTTTCAGAGAGCGTTCTCTATGATCATGATGATCTACAACAAGTACAGGCCGAAGCCCTGCTGGCTTTCTACTTCCTGGTCGTATCGCAAATAAACAGGTATGATGTGGGTTTCTCAAGAGTGCCTTTCCAATTGACGGATCCCTTCTATCTTGCTCTGGCTTTTAACACTATCTCAGATCATGGAAAATAATTGGCATTGCGGTACGCTCGGCTATCGCGCTAGGGATCAATCTTCGGCAAAAGACAAGCGAGCACGATTTTAAATCAGACGAAGCTCGCAAGCTACTGTGGTGGTCGATTTTTCGCCTGGAGAATGTTCTTTTTGTCATGACCGGGAGAGTTTCCTGCCTCGGAAGTGCTTTCTGCTCCACACCTCCGCCACTTCTCGGGCCAGTTCTGGAATCCGCAGGACCGGACATCCACCCGTCAGCCAACGCGCACCGATGGACCATAGATTTGGGAAAAAAGCAGATGGATTCTCAGAGGAATCTTTTGCAGTCGCTAACTCCCAGCACATCCCTCTATTTTTTTTATATGGTAGATCTGTCTTTGATCGCCCATACCATCGCTAATGAAGTATATGTGATCGACAGTTCACGGGCAGGCCGAGCGCGAGTCGAAGGCCGTATAGAATTTTATAGCAAGAAGGTGGATTACTGGATATCGACTTTACATCCTTCGTTCAGTTTCCAAGACAGTCAAGGTAATCCACAACTGAGAATCAGCTCCCCCTTTCAAATTTCCTTCGCTTTGAATTACTACAGCGCCCGCATCGTGCTTAATCGACCTTGCCTCAACAGCCATGCATTTGGAAAGAAAAGCGGCTCACAGCCTTCTCGTTCCCAGTTTGCCAATGCAGCCGCTCTCAACTGTCTCCGTGCGTCCCTGGCTATCATGGCACTACTACCAGATCAACCGGACCTGGTTTGGTGTTATGAAGTCCTGCAGTGGTGGGATCTATTACATGTTCTTACTCAGGCGATTGTAATACTACTTCTCGATATTTCAATTGGTCCAATACCGACGAGGTCAGATGAAAGGACAGTTTCTGTTGAATCGTCAGACCTGGTTTGGACGAGGACGAAGAAAGGTCTTTGTTGGCTACATTGTATGGGAAGAACTTCAGAGGCCGCTCGACGGGCCTTTCAGTTCTTCAGCAGCTGCATTGGTCGCATAGCTCCCGCTAATAACCTCGACCTGAGCGGCATCCCTTCGACGTTCGGATCATTTCAAACCTCCCGTGATCCGAACTTCCCATGGCTTCGAGACTCACCCAAAGAGAATGGAATGACGCCTCAGCAAGAATTGCACTCCTTGAATGATCGGGAGTTTTTGAAGTGGATGGATTCACCCAATTTGTCTAGGTATGACAATATATACGACGACACACGATCTCATGATTCAGAAGGAACTCTGTCTTCTTTGAGTATAATACCAAGTACCTCAGCAGTGCTCGACGCTGATACAGATATGTCGGAGCTCATCTCAAATTCAGATACCAACATCGACGATTTGCTGATGTCCATGGTGGGCTCTAATGCATCCTGGACCGCGAGTTCCGGCAGTTTTGGGTCTCTGGAACAATTGCATACATCAGAAACATATCTACAGTAGCCAGGGATATCATGAAGATGACGGCGTTGACTGCGCGTCTACTATCATTTTTTTTGAAGCGATAACAACCTTCCTGCACTCACATGGCTCCTAGGAGGTCGATCTGGATATTGCCTTACGCAAGCTTGAAGTTGGTCACAGAGAAAAATATTCTACGGAAACATAATCGACATAATGGTGCACTTGGTTTTCGAATTGACCAACCTCTTCCTAGGGCATCTCCAAGGCTTTCCTGGAGTTCAATTAAGCGTCGCCGTATTTGATAACCTATGTTTCGCCATGTGCGCCTTCTTCGCACCGCGACACATCTATTTCGATTTGCTTTTGCCATGGCTTCCGAACCGTCCATCCAATCACTGCTAATTACAACGCTTCTATTCGCCTTGATTGCCAGGCTATTTTTTCTGTGGGTCTTCGAAGGCGATTGGCTGTGTTATAAGATGGGGTTGGCACTGTACGTCTTATCTTCTTTTCTGTCCGCCATTTTGACAGGGTTATTCTGGGGCAAGAGAAGCCATCGATATGGATGCAAGTCCTTCATGTAATTCTTTCAATAATACCGTCCATACAAACAGAACGTCTCGGTTACTAAATGGGCTACTATTAAGCTAATACTCGCCCAGTTTCTCTGCAGTGGTTGCCAGCAGCTTAATAATCCATTCATAAAACGATCAACACGTATTGCATGGTAACTTTATGCTTTGGCCTCTATGATCTCAAAGATATTAGTGACATTTGTCCGGCCATTTCTGCTCGACCTCATTTTTTGCATCACGCCCTTCCTACTTTTCTTGGATCACCTTGGTTAGATGGCATGGTATTAACAAAATGCGCCACGCGAGGCCGGAAAAAGCTACTTATCTTATTAGCGCATATATCAAGCGTGAGCCTTCTATTGCTAGGTGCTGCTATTCTAGGCGTAATTTCAAGGATATGAATAATTGAACTTGACTTAATTCTTTCCAGTTGTCGAGCCCATTTGACGAGAGAGCTAACACAAATTAGATCCAACTTATCATTTGTCCTATGTGGGCCATGTAAAGTCAGTCCATTGCCTAATTTGCAATGAAGAGTCCCATGTAGATTGTTGGCATCAAGTTAAATGATAATTTTAGATGGCCAATCACAAATCACTTATACTGTAGGTACCAATGACGAGAAACTTGGAGGCGAAGAAGGATGTGTGCTTAATGACTGTAAGGTCAAAAGGCGTGTGAAGCTGCTACTCCATGTACAAAAATAGCCCGCTTATTTCCATTCTCTCGTCAAATATTGACAACGAAGGGTGGAAATTCGATTTATCACAATCTCACAACATATTCAAGCGGCAATTACACCTGTACTGAAGCCATCTGTCAATTCTTCAGAGCTTCTGAAAGCGTGAGAAAGGATAGTTGGCAAGAGCAAGCGGGAGAACAAGGGGATCTGTTGTGAGATGGGGGCTGTGCGGATCAGGAACACGCTCCACTATAGCCTGTATCTTCTTGATATTGTGTAGAAGGTGTGATAAACTTATTCTGATATTATGAGGTAGATACCAGCACTGAATGAACATGAACAATTCTGCGGTTGGGCTAGTAGGTAGCCAAGGGTGCAACGTGGCTTGATGTTTGTCTAATTTTGATGGGGTTTTCTTTGAGTAAAAGAATGCGCTCATCATCGGTGAGTGAAATGAAATGGCATGATCTGTTGCCGCCCTGCTCCTTCCCGTCGCAATAAGGTACGGACTGATGATGGTTAATGATGAAACGCGTCATCGATGCTTTTGTGCGGCATTACCACGACTGTTTAAACGGTGCCAAGAGTGAGAAAAGGTTTTTCATAAACTATATCACCAAAAGAATGCAATGCCTCCGAATGCTGCGTTAAATCAATGATTAATTTTTGAACCAGCTGCAATTAGAGAGTCGTCTGTGTTTGTGCCCTCACAATTCACAATGATCATTGCATCGACGTAAGCAAAACGACTGGCTGCAATGCTATAAATACCCGATCCCTCGACAGGAGAACAGTCGTTCTCAAGCATTCCTTTGTCATTCTGGCTCAAAGAATATCGAACGCTTTTTCGTTTCTGTGGGCTACTCTTTGGTATAGACTGACCCCGGATTGTCATGCAGTTGTGATATAGCTGACCCGGTGGATCGCCCTATCCTGTCTTTCTCGATAATGAAGTCTTTGAACAGCAAGTGAGTGTCGTTGCTCATTTATTTGAAATCATGCTAAAATGGAAGATGCTTGATATCTGTCCCGCCTCCGCTACTCCTCTGGGAACCCATTTGACTGACCTCGGATGACCTTAGAAATGATCGAAGCTGCGAGCACAGTGAGTCATCAAGTGCCCTCATAGGCTACCTACTGACGATTAATATAGGTCGAAGCCATCCCTTATGCAGCCGCTTTGACCGTGCTAGAATACAGCGCGCAGCTGCTGCCGGGAAAGTAAGTTTCGGTCATTTTGGAAGTTTCAAAAGTATCATCCGTGGCTGACGACTCACTGCATAAGAAAGCAAAATTTCTATCACGAGCCGCTCGATCTCCTCTAAGTCACTCTGGTGCGTTGCCTCTGCCCATTTCCATGGCCGGGGGTGCATTTTGGATCTCAGTGCAGATGTTATTTACTTGAGGTTTGATCTTGTCGTGCTCTCTGTCCAACAGAAAAGATCGCTGATGCATCTTTCTAGTCATAGGACAAATTTCAAGATGGCACTCGCCACGACCGAGCCGTACTTCCCCATTGTCCTAAAAACTAAGGATGCATGTCGGGCCGGACCAATGAATCCCAGTGCGTTTCTATTTCGCTGTTCCAAGACACCTGCTTGAAACGTCCATTTCGCCCACGTTGACGGAACAAACCTAGGAAGGCTGAGTGCCCTTTGATTAGCCATATGGTAGAGTTTCAACATGTTTTTATCTCTCCCGGCTTCATCCTGTCCGACCAAAGTTAACTGTCACTATATTAGCTTCCGTATCCCGACGGCCCTGCACCCCTTGTCCCATATCCGATTCGAAGCTTCGACGACGGCATGATCCGGTCCGATGCTAGGCCGAGTGAGCTATTGCAACATCCAGCGACAACGAAGAGAAGCCGAGCATCGACGACCACCGAGAAAGACCACAGTTTGTCCGGGGATAATATCAATCAGCAACGAATCGAGCTTTTGGCCACAGGCTGAGGGCCAGCTCTGTCAAGCCTGGTTGTAGCTGAGCAAGCGACAAGCCAGGCTGCAGCACCGGATCTACCAGGTCTCTCGCCGCGAGAACAGTCGTTTCAGGTCAGTTCCTAGTGAAACCTAGACCAAATATCATGGATTTTTCCATAAGTGGCACTTTGTCCTGACACGGTTGAAGATTTGCCTGGCGCACGAACAGCAAAGACGAAACAGCTATGTATTGGCAGATATTGCCAACATCCATTCCCCGCGGTACGGAGTGATTCCGGGCCCTCGTGCACGTGTAATCGAGCTGAGCCCGCTACATCTCTGGTTGGCCTTTGCTGATACTACAATACATTGACGACAAGTCTGTACCATCTTCAGTCACCAGAAGTCATGCTGATATGGGGAGGCAGTGAAACATAACACTGGTTCGGCCGTTCCCACAAGTCCGATCGGGATAGTGTATTATGGCTGGTATAGGGGGATCTTATCTAGGCCGCGAGCAAGGTAAGTTTCGAACGACCATCTTGCGTCAGCTGCTGATAATTGGTACTAGATCGAGTGTATCCAACGGCAAATTGCTTCGGCTGTGTTCGAATGCAGAAGGTGATGCAAGGCTGCCACCAGGACCCATTTCATGAACGAAGCTGGCAAGTACGTTCTCATAACTAGAATAATTTGGAAGCCAACTAACGACGTTGTCAGGTCGCTGTAATGAAGTTGGCTATTTTCCCCCGATGCTATGCCCAAGGCAGCCGCAACCCGACCGAATGCCTCCTCGATTTCACCACTGAGTGGCACGGACTCGCCGGCAGAAGCTGCCTCGCGAAACACACAGCCAGCCGGTTGCTTCGGCTGTCACGATTTTCCATTGATGTTTCAAGAGGTATAAGGCTAGTTTTTAATCCCATATTCTCAGGCTTTTATGGCGATCACTGGCTATTTTTTCAATGCTGATTTGGTCTATCGGGAGGTGCTACTTGATTTCAAACCTATTCATGGGGCGCATACTGGTGCGAACATAAGTAGTGTCCTTGTGGAAAACCTTGTGAAGCATGAGATTAAAGACCGGGTATTTGGTGTGACTACGGATAACGCATCAAACAACAAGACATTGGTTGATTCACTCAGCAAGCTCTATCGGATGGTGTTCTTATTATCCGAATTCCGTGCCTTGAACATATTATCCAGCTCAGCCTTAACCAGCTTGTTGGTCATATCAAGGCAGTGTCATTAAACGACACAACTGAGACAAAGTGGACAGAGCAACAGTCTTCAATGGTCCAGGTAAATGCATAACACCAGGGGAGAGAGATCTCCTACACATTAAATAAGATCCGCTATCTTGCGATCTATGTGAACGTAAGTCCTCAGCGTCGGGAGACATTCAGTAATCTCCAGACTAGGTACCCAAAGCTTATGCCGATCCAGGATGTGAAGGCTCGGTGGAACTTAACATTCCTAATGCTTCGTCGCGTAAAGCGGCTCCGTGCTAATCTTTACACCCTTCTGCGTTGAGTATGATCGTGAGGGTCTTTTACTTAATAATGATAAGTGGCGCCAAGTAGACTATCTTCTTTGCATCACTGAGCTATTCTTTGACTATACCACTCAACTTTCAAAGACTGGGGATATCACTGCGCATTATGTGTTCAAAGTTTACAACAAACTCTTGAACATCTTGAGCAGTCAATGAAGCAGCGCCAACGGAAGCGTATCCCATGGAAAAAACATATGCTTGACGCACTCGAAACGTGCCAATTAAAGCTGGATGAGTATTACTCTCAGACTGATAATGTTCGAGGGTATATCTATGCGGTCAATACAATGCTTGCAATTGTTAACAAGTTTCAGCCTTTTCTGACAGATTATTGGGATCAAAAGTGGTGCGATACTTATCGTAAATCCTTTCAAGATGCTCTTGCCCCATACCAGGATTGTTTTTCTGATATCAAGGCTCGCAAGGAGGCTCTCAAGTAGCAGTCAGACTAAGTTCAAAGCTTGATAAGATGTTGAATGGAAGTAAAAAGTAGCCAAAGACAGCCGCTGATGGACTGACGCAATATCTTGACAGTGGTATGTTTTAACGAAATTCACTTTTATACAGTATTAATCGATTTAAAGATATAATTGACATTGGACCTCTTGCGTTCTGGAGAGAAAATTAAGGCCGCTTTCCGGCGATTGCAGCTCTTGCGCGAGATGTCCCCTCAATTCCAGCAACCGGTGCTGGTGTTGAACGACTGTTTAATACTGCTCGAGATATCTGTCATTATCGACGAGGAAGGATGGAATCCGAAACAATTCAAGAGCTGTTGATCTTCCTTTGTAATTCACGATTTGATCTTGAAGAGAAATAGTCTCAGCGGCTCGAGAAATTCTTATCAAGAGAAAGAGATTGGAGTAGCAAAGGAAGAGAAGGACGAAAGGCTTGATGAGGTTTAAGTGGAACCAATCAGTGATACTGAGGAGCCAAATGATAAATTGAATGATGAGATGGTGACAGAAGTGGCTCCTTCTCCTACTGTCGAGGACCACACTGAGCCCAGCCTGCCAGAAATCGCATAAATTATATATCCAGGGAACCTAGGCATGTTTGTACTGTTTTTGGCCCAATTGGGGCCCAGGGCCCATGGCCCAACACATTCGTAGGTTGGGCTGGCCTGGGCCTGGGCCGATGTGGGCTCTGTTGAAGCCTAATTATGCCATTCGTAGCCAACAAGGACACCATTGATTAGTATTTTAGCAAAGTGGTCCACTAGATATAAAAGGCCAGAGGGGCTAGCAGGAAAGCGAACAAGGTCATTCCTATTCCCCATTCTGACTTGGCGTTCATCGCAGTATTGTATTGAATATTGAGCGAGTTGTTATTGAGCCCGACCGATCTCAACCAAACGGGTGTGTCGCTGTCATTCACCATAACATCGGACTGCAAGCTATCGATGACACCGTGAAAGATCACATTGATGTATCTAGGAACACGCACCTGCAGGTCCTTTTCTGCTTGTGTATAGTTCGAGGAGGGCATTGCACGAAGATATGCGCCCATTGAAACATTAGCGGCTTTGCTGTCAAATTCCAAGTTTATAGTAGGATCTGGGTATGCCCAATCGTAGTGGTAGGTATCACCGCCAAGTATCTTCCACATTTCCCTATTGAGCAAGGAGCCAGACCATATTTTCTCAGACGAGCTGATGTTTCAACTGTCCATATTGAAATACATGGGTGTAGTATCGTAATCATCGCCCAATACACCAGTGGCATTATATGGTGCGCCCGAAGTCCGGTTAACAGTGATGTTGATTTCCCATCTCTGCGTATCCATAATTCATGAATATGCTAGATCCGATTAGCCTCAGACCTTCTATTATTCTCTGTTTCATTGACGTACTTAGATGATTTGTTCATCCATCTTCTTGAAGGAACCCCAGGCTCAGAGACGATATTGGACAGTCCAGCAGTATCAGAGGCCAATGACCAAATATTGAGATAGAAATCAACCGGGTTCCGAAGGCTGAAGAGGGAACTCGCCATCTCCGCGGGTTCCGTGATTGCAAGTGTCGTGTCAAATTCGCCAATGGAGTGAGGAACCGCAAGATTTTTGCAATAAATGACATCCCGATTAATCACCTGTTTTCTAAGAGACCGGCGTACGGATTGAAGGTTATTCTAGACGTCCCATTATAATATCTTTGTCGATATTAATTCGGAGAACAATCACCGGTTTCTCAGGTACGACTCACGATTCAACCCACCTATAAATAGAGGAAGATGCATTGGCCAGCCGTTAGCTCGATGAAGGATCATAATTATCAGAGTTATATTGGCACAACGCCGCTGAACCAAAGATTAATATGGCAAGGACCAGATCAACTATAGGAGGGGACATCATTTTCCTACGTCTCCTTTAAAGACAAAGAATAATAGTGAGCTTTTGATAAGAAAATTGAATCAACTAGGCGCCCTGCTATTCCTTTTGGGTTTCCGTTTAATCCTCTTGAAAGAGAGGGAGGGAATAAGCAACTAAATTCTAACCGAGCAGTCCCTGTCAAAATTCCAAGACTTGTGCCCCGATATTCGACAAAGAAGGCTAGATAGTCTCCATATCCTCCAATAGCAATGGCTCGCAAGCGATCAAGGTCGTAGCGATTGGACATTGTTTCAGCGATTCGAGAAATCGGTCACTAACAAAGTTTCTTTTTTTGGCCCCAAAACTCCCGCATCGTATTGGTTTAGGCGGCGATGGAGAAGCGAGTACTTATGTATTGTCGGATCTCATCGGAAATAATGCGAATGGGCCATTATTCTGTCCGACAAATGTAAAAAAAATACTTCTCCCTTGATGACTAGTCAAATAATCTATTTGCGCACTTACCTTCTCAAATGGGCGGTACCTTCCGACTATAGACTGTAGAAGCCGTACACCCTAGGCCGGTGACGCTAGTAATTTTCTCCTATTAGAGGTAAAAGGCTGGTCTCTGCTTGACAGTTGCGCGACTAGGGTAAAATGAAGGCGAGTGAGGCGAGAATCACCCCGGATCGCAGGATAGCCGAGCACCAGTATAATTACTGGCCTTTGAGCCTACCTAACATCACACTGTTCTGGTTTTATGTCAATTTCATTCTAATTTTCCCTTACAGGCTCTTTTTGTATCAGAAGTTTAAGTGGCTACTGATCCGGTATTGAACAATAGGACAGGTCTCTTGTCAGCTCACCCATAACTAGAAATCGCTCACGCGAGATCCGGGATCATAATAAGTTGTGTGGTTAGGAAGTTATTAGAGTAGAGTATATGAAGGGAGGCTGGAAGTAAAAATGTTTCACATACATAACTGATTGCCAAACGGGCCGATCCGCAATCCGCTGGTGGATATTTATCATGCCGGATACAAAAAGGTAGATCTCGGGCCAAGTAGAAACTTGAATAGGAAACTCCGTAGATGCAGGTGGAGGCAGCAACTCGCCAGATTGGACATGGCCTATCACAAAAAAACCACGTCAAGGTTGTGTAAATGAAGAAATCATTAGAGACCATTAGAGGATTCGAAAGGGAATAAGGGGGTATATAGACTAATAATCGAAGATAGATGAGTGTAAGGAGAACGAGGTGCAGATATTAGAATCACAGCTGACCACCTAGTTGCAAAACAGGGTCATTGTATTGGCAAACTTCCGGACTAAGGGTGTTGTCAGGCACGAGCTCATCGGAATTCAATCGCTTGCGAGCGTCCTTTGTGGACGGAGGTGTGCGGCCAGGGTAGCGAGGGGTACGATCAACCCACACCGGCTGAACAGGGCTTGGTGTCACATTCACGAAATCAGCAAAGTTGAACTGTTGGTCCGGAGTTCCAAGATTCGGGGTCAACGACGGCAGGGCAACGTGTTTGCTGGGCGGAGTAGAAGGCAGTAAAGCTTGCTGTGACGAATCGGCTGCGACACGAGCTGATGGTGATTTTGCGAGATACCGCAGGTCGGCCCCATCTTCGTGCTGTGACATTCGATTATTGCATGACAGGCGGGCGTGCTTGGGAGGCGGGATTCGAGGAGAAAAAGAGTCCACCACGAAGCTCATATTCCGAAATTTATACAAGGGCAGATCAGGTTCATTCTCCTCATCCGATGAGCCGTGATATACAGGGGATGATATTTCGGGAACGGATGCCTCCGACATGGACGGAACATGATTTTGCCGGGCTGTGAGATGTCGATTGACACTAGGGGAGGACTCGGGAAGTTGGTATGAGCTCTTCCATGAGAACCGAGGGGATTTTGCCGGTAGTTCTGCTCCTGCATCGGATCGCAGTCGTTTACGGCTGGCGAAAAGCATAGGCTGCATGACCTGGTAGTTAAAAGTCACTGCATGCTTATTACGAGCTGGCCGAGGTAGCGCCTTAGAGTAGATGGCAGCTCGATGGTAAGGAGATGTGAAGGGAGTCTCGCAACGGCTGCGTGAGAAGTCGAGCGAGGAATCGGAGGGATTGTCGCTTTCCAAGAGCGGGTTGAAGTTCGGGCCATGAAGCTGGCCATGCTGGTACTTGAGTTTTGCAAGGCCCAAACGATCTTGCAAAGTCAGAGACACCTGTATTTGTGGATTTACGATCAGTCCAACTTGTTCACAGGGGATTCTTCGCAGAAATATCTGCAGTCCTGGCAGCCTTCCCGTGCCTGCATTGATATAGGCAATTCATCGAGAAGCGAAATGTGCTTTTTCTTCTCACCACAAGAAATGCTTACCTGGGCAATATCGATGTTGCGAGTATCCTGATCCGCCGAGCCCAGCCGCGACATTGTCAAGGTGGATAACAACCAGGAAAAGAAAGGCCGCCCGAGGCAGCGTCAATGCCTTTTCGTTAAGGCGGCTAGGGAAGCAAAAGGAGGCTTAATAGGTGAGCGGAGATGGAACTTATTGGAGCTGATGATCGACTTATTGGAGCTGATGATCGGACCAATGAGAGTTGGCAGAATAGTGCCCGTTCACCGCCTTAAATTGCCGCTCAGACAGGCGGGGCGACGTGGGATCATCCGGAGCTGAATCAGCATATGCGGTAAGGGACCAAGATCGCAACATGAGTGCTTACTTGGTACTCAACATGAAAGTCTTGTACACTCTTACCCCACCATTACCCCACCATTGGCATGGCATGGCTTACTCTCGGCTCCATGGCCGTATCAACAAACCTATCGATGTGTATTCAGCCGACGACAGCAAGCAACGATGGAGAGAGACAACTCTATTTGGGAAATATGTCGAACTAAAGGAGTGGTTAAAAACCACTAATACCCTTTTGGGATAGGATGTTCATAATCCGCCCACTTCCCCTAGTAATTACCCTAGTATTTGTATGGTATTCGGGATAGATTCGGAGTTATGGTGTCGTAACACACCGCATCGGCATGATACAGACTCTCCAGGGCGTTCAACCGCTCTCATCAACCTTCAATCAATCATCTGATTCTATTGGACATCTTCAGTACTAGCCAATACCTCAATTCCTCATCCTGACATAACTTCCAGGGTGAGCTTTTCATGTAAAATACAGTACTCAACATGAAATTCTTGTACACTCCTACCCCGCCATTACCCCACCCTTGACATGGCGTATTCTCAAAACTTTGGCTTTATCAACAATTTGTCATTGTGGGTGTAGATTGCAAAATAGAAGTTGTGGTCTTGGGAGTAGATCCAACGCTCATTTCACCGCCCCTTACAGGCATCCTCTTTGTAGCGCTGCTCGTCCGTCCCTCAACAGTATTTGAGATCCAAAGCTTGTTGTCTAGCCTCAGCCAGGCTACTCTCGCTTCGGATGGACATCACTAGCTCTTGGAGCTCCTCCTCACTGCAGTTATGGATCTTTTCAACCAGAGAAAATAAGGCACGGCGGTATTTTTGCGCGTCATGATGTTGATGTTGGGGTTCATCGCCGGGTGATTTGTCCTTGCCAGTCAAGGTCGTTCTATCTTTAAGATTAATGTCAGATAAAGTTGACCTAATAGCAGCGTTATATAGATCAGCCATACCAGGTGGTTGAGTCATAGATGAAATAGTGGCTCAGCTGTGTACGATATGCCAGCTTGTAATTTGAGAGAGATGTAGCGGAAAGGAAGAAAGTATGGGAGACCATAACCTTCATCCTCAGAATCTCCGTCCATCTCTTTTTGTACGTTTCAGATTACTACTCAAGGCAATATACGGTAATTTACAGTTATCTGTTACAGTATGGATGGATGGATGGATTTCTTTTACACTGACCCCTCGCTTTAGTTGATTATAAACCTCATCCACTAGGCTGAGAACGGATTCGTTTTTGGTCTAGTTGGGTAAACCAACTGCTTTGGGCGATATGCAGCCTACCACAATTATATAAATCCGTGTACGTACAAGTTGGGTGTACCACTTCCTGAACGAACTTAGAGCCTCGCCGAGGCCTGTCATGGCCTAGTTGCCGTTTCCGTTATTAGGCTGCCCGCTTGGCGCCCGACTTCGAAACCGTTGTGTTCTGATATCTGTTTCAGTAAGCTTGAGAGCGAGTACAGTACAGAGTGTTTGAGCATGCATGAGAACTACTTGGCGGGGACCTGTTATTACGGTAATTTCTGAATTTCCTTCCTCGGACTGGCCTGTCTTGGCTTAAAGTTGTAGGGTTATATCTGCAAGACCATGCTCTCTCATTGCTTCATTGTCTAGGCGTTTATTGGCTTTGACACATGGTCAAACTTTATGTTATTGCCACTGATCTTGCCTTAGGAGATTTTGTTTTTATGTTCCCCGCACTCTACTTTTCCACATGCCGATCAACCCTTTTTCTGATTCTGACCTCCCTACACTATGCTCGCCCTGCGTTCCTGTACAATAGAATTCGAAAACAGATTACCCCTCGGACACACGCTTTCTTTCCCAGCGCCCCACTTATACCGAGCTAGACCGCATTAGGCCAGAGATCCCCCCCCCCCCCCCTCCCCACACCATTCGTTCTTCGCGTATTCCCGGTAGTTCACCAAAATTACCGAAATGACAGGTTCCGACTCTGGTACGGCTTTTAAGAATTCAAACCACATTTTGTTCCTTCGTAAGTAATGATTCCCTAAATTAACTTCCAGGACAACTAGCGCATTGCTGCCTTGCATAACATGACTAAACAAGTTGAACCAACTTTCGGCTCTTTTTGCCGTCTGTACCAACAGCAGATTCTAGAACAGCTTTACAGCAAGGAGTTTCAATTAATTCGGGCTCCACTTGGAGGGCTTCATACCACCCAATATGGTTTCAAACGGAACATACGGTCGGCAACATTTACTCTTGATGAATATATTCATTGGACTGCATGATAGTCGTATATAAACTCAAATCAGAGCAATTTATAATGAATGAGCCCGCCTTTTCCAGGCCACAATCCCATCCATTCCTGAATCGTCAAAGTCCTTTGATAAGGCCGAGACCCCATATCTGATTTACACTCGCGATGGAAACCGATTTCTGGGGATTCGATGGTCCATGTTGGCTATCCGCTGACAATAATGGACGAGCGTTGCGTTCTGTCTCGCAAGGTTGGTACCCAGGCTACTTGGTCAACTGGTTAAATAGTGCTATTCTGTGAATCTGAATGTCCGTATTCGAATATCATAGGGCATGTTTCTCCTCATCCAAAGCAAAGCTCTTTTACCGCAAGGCAACCAGACGACCAAAAATCCGTCCTCCAAATGGAAGAAGCGACCAAAGAGGATAAAATTTGGAGGTTTGACCCATTTCTATCCTGCCTACCCTTCTGTTCCACACAAAATGTTGATAACAATGCGCGTCACGTTGATGTCCCGAAGGTTCAGGCCACTGGCCACGTTATTGCCGCAGGACACCCAGACGACCAAAAATTTGTCATTCGAATGGAAGAAGCGACCGGAGACGATAAAATTTGGGGGTTTGACCCAGATCTATCTTGCCTATTATTCGGTGCCTCACAAAGTGTCGATAACAATTCGCGTTGCGTTGATGCCCCCAAGGTTCAAACTACTAGCCACGCCAGTGCCCAACCATTCCAACCTGAAAAAAAGATTGCTGAGACCAGAGGAGCTTCCCTTCCCCTCCATGAACGTACAGCTACTGAAGAATTACAAAACCAATGATCTTCGAATAGCAGTATGAGCCTCCTAAAATCAATGGTGCGGTCAAGCTGCTGATATTTACATGCCTGTGCGGTGATTGTCTGAAGCCACAAGAACTTTGCAAATCTGAGGCCGAATATCATCACATAGTTCATCTTCTGCATTTCAAATAGCAGCTATTGGTTATCGAGAAACATACTATTCATCAGTAAACTTTTATCGACTTCCTCTCTACATTTATTTCTTTTTCGTTTCCGGGCCGATGCGTGCAACGCGAGTGTCTTCCAGTTCTGAATGTAATCTTTACATGGATTGCGCGCTTCTGAAACCACGCCATGCACGTCCTTTATGTTCTCGTGCACGTACCGCCAACCCGTCTCACCAGACCTGTCTGTGTCTTCCAGAGAAGAGATTCGTTTAGCCCGATCCGAGATTTTGGCCATAGAGTGATTTTTATAGTTCGGCCAGTACTCGAAACGATACTTGGCCGCGTGATGTGGTCCACATCGAATAATCACGAAGGTCGATCGGCGAAAATTTCCCCACCCATCTACTAGATCATTGTTGATGGGTTCTCGGATGGACGAGAGCTCACATGGGCCACCAGAGACTGGACAAAGGTAGCCTAGGGATCCATCGTTATCAGTAGCATTATCGCTGCGACTTTGTAAACAGTAGCTACCTTGGCGAGGTGAGTTCGCTACGCCAAGTTCCATCCCCATCGAAGACAATTCGGCAGAATTGTCCTCTGGAAAATCCTTGTCAATTTCGGGGTTGCTCATCTGAGATGATTCCAGAGACCTGGTGTGGCGTAAATCATCTGGAGGGAACGGTGGAGTCTGAGGATTTTTGGCGGCTTCAGAGCTACCTTGACGCTGTGGGTCCCCACCGGATCCTTGTTCAGGATGGCCATCATTATGAGAGTTCGAGGCTTGGGTATTCACAGCCTCTTCTTCATCATTCTGAGACTGAAGCTGGCCGTTGATTGTATTGAACTGTGCATCAAATCGTGAGGGATGGCTTAGATAATAATTGCTCAATTTACTATGAAGATCTCCAAGCCTTCTATTCTCCGAAAATGAGAGTTTCGCTTGCTCTGTCGGTGTTCGGTATGTATTCATCCACTCTTCCGCCTCTTGTTCAGTTCCCAAATCGTGAATCTCTTCGGCATCTTGCTCCTGCTGGTCACTGGCGTAGTTTATCGATGCCTGGGCTCCCTCGCTATCAGCTTTCTCGGAGGTTAATGACCCGTCGGTCGCTTCTCGTTCCCCAAGTTCCAGAGCTGAATACTCATCGATTAGCTGTTTGAAGCTGTCCTCCTTGGTGGCATCATCACCTACGCGTCTTTCTTCTGGAATGGACATTGTTGGCGAGTAATCCAACGGGTGAGTATTGGCGTAACGAGACTATTATCTGGACAGACCCTCGTTTATATATTCATCGACACTGTCCGAACCTTTGAGAGCCAGCTTTAATGGTCAAGTGCTAGCTCCATCGACTTCATGTGACTACCAAGCTTGGTCCAAAGACTCAGCTGATTTACATGTCCATTATGAGGACACAACCCAAAAGGACCTCCGATATTCAGCTCCATACGACCTACCTCAGATATTCGCAATGGCACTATTGTGTCTTGTATTAAACTCTTAGTTACACCTCTTACTATTTACTGTAATAAAATGCGTGCCAGGCGAGTCAACCTCTAGGTTTGTTGATTAAATAGGCAGATCCGCAGGCACTTACCCATACATCCAAAATCTGACCTCAATCTATCATGGGACAGAAATTAAAATGTGATCAGCCGAAATATACCAGTCATAATCGGTGACTAAAAGACAATCAGATTGTCGCGGTTGTGCCGTCTCCTGTGAAAATGACATGCGGACCCACGTTGATGGACGTTGAGACGTGTCGTCGATACTTTCTGTGATATTGTTGGAAGAGTTAGAACGGGTGACAACGGCGAGAGAATGCCCTTGATATACTGGATCATCAAGAAAGAGTCAAAATTTCTCCGAATGCTGGGTAATTTTAATGAGGAGTTATTGGGCTAGTTGCAGTTTATTGACCAGCTCTGTTGATAGCCTCACAATTCGTAATGTCCATTACACCGGCGCTGTTTAAGGACTGGCTAAAATGCTATAAATACCCAACTCTTCGCCAGCAGAACAATCGTTCCCAAGCACCTCCCTGCTATTCTGCGGCACGAATATCAAACGCTTTTCGTCTTCGCCAGCTCCCCTTCGGTGTGGACTGACCTCGAACTCATGCACTTATGATTAAGCTGACCCTAGTATATGCTAGCTGTCTTTGCTCGATACTGAAGTCTTCGAAAACAAAGCGAGTGTAGCTACCCGTTCATTTGGAATCGTGCTAACATGGAATATGCTCAAGACCAGTCCCACCTCCGCTACTTCTCTGGGAACCCACTCAAGGGACCTTGCATGATCTAAAACGATCCGAGCTGCGAGTACGGTGAGTTATAAATACCCTAATAAGCTCCCTACTAATGACTAACGATAGATCAAAACCATCCTTTATGCAGCCGCTTTGACCTTTCCAGAATGCAGCGCTCACAATAGCTGACAACGTAAGTTTCAATCACTACGGCAATTCAGAGAGTAATTGTCTTGTGCTCACGACTCCCTTTATAGGAAGGCAAACATTCGATCACAAGCCGCTAGATGTCTTGCACGCCACCCTGGTACGTTGCCACTGCCCGTTTCCAACGCCAGGTATTGTATATTGAATCTCAGTACGAACGCTATATATTTGTGGCTCTCCGTTCATCAGAAAACATCGCTGATGTCTCATTCTCGCCATAGGGCAAATGTCAATATTGCACTCGACATGACCGAGCTATATAGCCCGACCGTCCTTGAAACTTAGCCAGGTGCATTAGCCTGATGGGCCAAGCCACTGGCTCCCAGTATGCTTGCGCCTTCGTTGTTTTTAAAGACTTGGTTGAAACGGCCACTTCGCCTGGCGTATTTAGCGGGTCCAATTCAGGAAGGCTTGATGCCCTCCGGTTAGCCATACGGCAACAGTCCAAAGTGTTTTCATCTCTTCAGTATTACCCTGTCCGATCGAAGGTTAATTGTCAGCCGTATTCCGACGACTATGAAACTATTTTCTACATCCGTTCGAAGGCTCGTCGGCAGCCATGGAGCGGTTCCGCGCTAAACTGAGCGAGCCATCGAAGCATCCGGCGACAATAAAGAGAAGCCTAGCATCGACGACCGCCGAGAGAGACTACGGGTTTTATAAAAGCAGAATCAGCCAATGATGCATCAAATTACCGACCACGAGCTGAAGATCAGCGCTGTCAAGCTCTGGTTGTAGCTGAGCAAGCGACAAGCCAGGCCGCAGCACTGGAACTACCCCAGATCTCTCGCCGCGAGAGCAGTCATTTTCAGGTCAGTTCCAAGTTTGCCCTGAGACCAAATACTATGAGTCTCCCCTCCAGTGATGGTTTGTCCTGACACGGTTGAAGATTTGCCTGGCGCACGAACAGCAAATACGAAACAGCTATGCATTGGCAGATATTGCCAACATCCATTCCCCGCGGTACGGAGTGATTCCGGGCCGTCATGCACGTGTGATCGAGCTGACACCTGCTACCTCGTCTCTGATTTGTCCATGCTGATGCCAGACTATATTGATGGCAAGTCTCTACCACCCTCATTCACCGGAAATCATGCTGACATAGGCAGTGAAACACAGCCCTGGTCCGGCCGTTCCTAAGAGTCCGATCGGGGTAGTGTATTGTGGCTGTTATTGGGAATCTCATCTAGGCCGCGAGTAAGGTAAGTTGCGAAAACCCACCTTGCGCCAGCGGCTAATAAGTGGTGTTAGATCGAGTGTATCCAACGGCAAATTTCTTTGGCCGTGTCCCAATGCAGACGGTGATTCAAAGCTGCCCCCATGACCTGAGCCGGAAAGTACGTTTTCACCACTGAGATAGTCTGAAAGCCAACTGACCCATATTGTCAAGTCGCTATAATAGAGCTAGCTATTTTCCCCTAATGCTATGCTCAATGCAGCCGCGAGCAACCGAATGCCTCCTCGATTTCACCACCGAGTGGCACGGACTCGCCGGCAGAAGCAGCCTCGCAAGTACGGCCAGTCGATTGCCGCGACGGTCACAATGGCCCAATTGTTATTCGAAAGATGCCAGGTCGGTTTGTGATACATGGTGGGGAAGACGTGCTTGTTGACTTCAAACGTTGCCGCTAATGTTTCTTTCAGAGTAGACATCTCACGTATGCCCCACGCGACTCGCTCAGGAACGACGCGCTGCGACGCGTGAGTGCACCACACCGCCTTATCCCTCCCGCGGCACGCGATCGGTGGAGCAGGCCCCTGAATCGGGGTCTCGATGACTCTAAATTCAAGACCGCCAGGTGGTGCTGACTTCGGTCGACATGCCTAACTGACTACGGAAAAGCGGTTTCACCATTCTCAGCTGAGGTGGTCAAAAAGCAAAAAAAATCACCCGTAGAGAACCGGGAGATGACTAGGAAAAAATCAAGCGGGTTGTGATTACGAGGGCGAGTTACATGAGCGAGATCCCCCTTTCTGACGAAAATTCAACCGAACGTACCCCGCCGGAATCGAACCCGGGCCGTCGTTAGAAAGTAAAAAGGCCAATTCCACAATATCAAATAAGGGACATGTGCTGGCGGCACTCCATTAGGAGTGCAGCAGTTCCACTGTACTTCCTTGATCCAGGCGAGCGCGCTAACGGCAGCCGACGGGTTGATTGGTTGCACAGAAGCGTGAAAATGGCGGACCCGAGGCGGGACGATGCGAGGCGGGACGTTGGTGATATGAGAAAGCCGTGAGTGGGACCAGGGGTAACTGAGTTTCATTTTGGTGTAATTTTGTCGGGTGGAACAGGCCTGATAGTACCCCCGCATCGCAACATATTTAGAGCGAGTTCCATCGGGCAAATGAATCATCATCGTCATCATCATTTGGACGAACATCCTTTTGACAAACGCTGCTCGGTCGGTAAAGGGTACTCTGCTCGTCGATTTATTCAGGCATATTTAGGCAGAAAGGCAAGCATTTCCCGACCTTTTCGAATCGAGTCAACTTCCGAGGCGGGGCGAGTACTACCCAAGCTTGATTGGTCAGAGCAATCGCCAGCTCCCGACTCAAGATTACTAGTCTTCGCCCTCTCCTTTTTCTCATCTCCATGGGTACATGAAGGTCGCCCAGGTGTGACTCAAGAGGTAGGCACCGACTGAAATGCCGCCTGGAAACCAGTGGTCAGCCGACGAGGTGACTATTGCAGTTTATTTTTCCTCGCGACAAATCTGCTGTAAAGCAGTGCGCTTCCTGCTCTTGCGTCGAGGCTATGACCGTTCTGTCCCCGCCATCGAACGCAAGCTTCTCTCGATATCCCAACAGCATCCAGATTTGCGGTCTTCGGAAGGCAATTGGGAATTGAATGTTGCTGATTCTTGGATCGACGCCGTCCTTGGTGACCATGAGTCAGTCAACCAACTGATTCGATTTTCATCGGCGGACGCAGAAGATGTGATAACTGTATGTTTCAGACTCGGGTTATTATGGCCTTATTTTGCGCTCACGACTTTGCTCACCCAAAGCAGAATCAACGAACCTCTGACCTTCTGAAAATCTTCGAGCTCCTTAATCGTCGTTTTCGAGGTTCTCAGAGCCCCTGGGAGCTGGAAATGCACCGCACTGAAGTTAATCAGCCGGTAGCGATGGTGTAGTGGCGGGTACTCCGAGGAAACCTACTGTGGGGTTCCAAAAGCACAGTATACGCTACGCGAAGCGAAGAATCGCTTAAACTGTGCTCCACGCCCTCGCCCTGGTGCTCCGCGGAAGCTCGGAGGAGGACCGAGATCATATATACGACACTATTCAAAGGGAGCCCTCTATCAAGCGAGAATATCTCCTCCCTGAGGTTGATTGTAAGATAAAAAAACTTCGATCTGGCGCCTCACACACGAGATGGGCCTTCGGAAGTGGCGAAGGCTTGAACGGCCTGCCTTAAGTCTGATTCACGCTGCAAAACGACTTGCCGGGCTTCACAGTATCAACTGTTTGTGATATGAGGCTGGTGCAGATCAGGAACCAAGCCGAACCATCGGAATTAATCCCGAGATATCTATACGAAGAACCAAGTTGATTGGAATTCAACTTGCTCTTCTCGTTGTATATATATAGCCTAATGTTTCCCTCTGAACAATAAGATAATTCATACCTCTGAACTACAACATCGGTAATGACATCGAGGAGGAGCATTCGATCTAGCACAGATTATCAGCAGCTGGCGTAAGGTGGTCGTTCGCCACTCACCGTGCTCATGCCCCAGATGAGATCCCCTGCTACCAGTTGCGAACAGCACCCCGGCCGGACTCGTGGGAAAGGCCGAACCAGGGTTGTGTTTCACTGCCATCCGAGGTCAGCATGGTGTCCGGTGGCTGAGGAGTGGTAGAGCCTTGCTGTCGGTGTAGTCTGGCATTGGAATAGGCAAACCAGAGACGAAGTAGCAGGCGTCAACTCGATCCCATGTGCACGAGGGCCCGGGATCACTTTGTACCACGGGGAATGGATGTTGGCTGAATCTGCCAATGCACGGCTCTGGGCAAATCTTCAACCGTGTCAGGGCAAAGTACCACTGGACAAGAGATTCATGGTATTTTGCTTACGACAAACTTCGACCTGACCTAAAAATGACTGGCCTCGCGGCGAGGGATCTATGGTAGTTCTAAGCCATGGCCTGTCTTATCGCTTGCTCAACTGAAGTCAGGGGTTGAAATATCTGGCTTTTAGACTATTGCCAATAGCTCGTTCCAATTTGCTGATTGATGCTCCTCGGGGAATTAGTTGTTTTTTCTGTGGCCGTCGATTCTCGGCTTCTCTTCGTTGTCGCGGATGCTCGGATGGCTCGCTCGGTCAACAGTGAGGCCGGCTCATGGCTACTGACAAGCCTTCGGATCGGACGTGGGCAGGAGGTTCATAGCCGTCAGAATATTGCGAGTTACTAATACATTGACTGTCAACCTTTGTCCGGACAGGGTGTTGCCGAAGAGACGAAGTGAAAACACTTTGGAATTTTACCATATGGCTAATCAGAGGGCATCAGGCCTTCCTGAATTGGGCTTGCTTAATGCGCCAGGCGAAGTGGCCGTGTCAACCACGTCTTCAGAAACAACAAAGACGCAAGCGTAGTGAGATTCAATGGCTTGGCCCATCAGGTTGTTGCAGCTGGTTTAGTTTCGAGGACGAGGGGGGAACATAGCTCGGTCAGGTCGAGTGTAAAATTGAAGCTCGCCCTATGGCGAGAAAGAATCATCAGCGATATTTTCTAAAGAACGGAGAGCTACGGACGGAAAGTGTTCGTTTTGAGATTGAAAATTCAGTACCGGGCGTTGGGAATGGGCAGGGGCAAAGCACTAGCGTGACTTACAAGACATTGAGCGACTCGCGATAGAACGCTCGCCATCCTATATAGAGGGTCGTCAGCATATGATGTCTGCCTTGAAAATTGCTGCAGTCTTTGAACTTACATTGTCGGTTCTTGCTGTCCACTGCAGGGGACTGTATAAAGGATGGCACCTCATTATCTTCAATCATTAGCAGGTAGCTTATGAAGGCAACTTGTAACTCACCGTGCTCGCAGCTTGGACCATTCCAGATCCTGATCCTGAAAGGTTCGTTCAATGGCTTCTCAGAAGAATAGCGGAGGCGGGGCTGATATCGAGCATTTTCCATGTTAGCATGATTCCAAATGACTAGGCAGCTACACTTGCTGTTCGAAGACCTCTTGCGTCGAGAGAAGCCAGGCTAGTGCGATGCAACAAGTCAGTCAATTTCGTTGCACGATTCCGAAGTCAACATACCAAATAGTAATCACGGAAACGAAAGGTATTCGATATTCTTTCACCCAGAATCACAAAGGAATGCTTGCGAACGACGGTTCTGCTGGTGACGGGCCGGGTATTTATAGCAATTCAGCCAGGCATTCAGCCTTGCGTCAATGAGATCACCATTATGAATTGTGAGGGCTCAAACAAAAACTACTCTTCAATGATAACTGGCTCAACATTTCATCATTGATTCAAAGCAGCTCTCAGAGACATTGCATTTTGTTCCTGGTGATCAAGAACATGAAAATCTTTTTCTGGCTGTTGGCATGGTTTCAACAGTCATGAGTATGCCGCAGAAAAGAACCAACGACGGTTATCACCATTCACCACCGTGAGTCCGCCCTTTAATGCGACGGGTGAGGCGACGAGGTCATGCCAATTCACTTCACTCGCCAGTGATGAGCCCGTTACTCCACGCAACAAACACCTCATCAAAGACAGGCAAACACCATGCCATATTGCGACCCTAGATCCCTACCAGCCAAATCGCAGGATTCTTCATTGCCTAAATCGTATATCGGAGAAATCCATTACGCCTACACAATATCAAGCAGATACAAGCTATGGTACAGCGTGGGACTGATTCGCACAGCCCACATCTCGCGCGCGAAAGAGCTCCTTGTATAGTTAGTGAGTCACTAGATCGATTATGTTTTCGCAGAACAATTTTTTCTGCTATCGACCTCGTCTTTGCGTATAGCAATACTTACATCGATCTCCTGGGAACTAAGTGGACACGGGAAGATAGTTATTACTACAAGGAAACATCAGCCAATTAGTGTCACCAAAGGCCCACATGCGCATAAGTCTTCAATGAAATGATTGGCCGATAATTGGCCTTGGCTCTCAGGAGCCTGTGGGTCCTAAATATTGATGCAATCATTGGATACCACTAATAGAGTGATGTTTACGGAGAAATAATGAGCCAATCGGTGCCACGAATGATCCGCATGTGCCCCAAAGCCTCAGTAGAAAGGTTGGTCCAAATTTGGCTATGAGCTCCTGGGAGCCTGAACCTACCATTACACCTACCATAATTGGATAGCCCGTCAGCAATACCCACATTGAATTCCCGGGAACTAAGTGGGGATGTGAAATCGGGTACTGCTGTAGAGAGATATAGGCCAACCAGAGACATGAATGCTTATAGACGCACAAGGCCTGATTAAAATAATGGCTAATATCTCACCCTGACTCCCGGGAGCCTGTGGTTGTCGATATACATGCTATCGTTGGATGCTATGGATACTGATGATATATGCCAAGAAATAATGAGCCAATCCGTGCCGTGAATGACTCGAATGCACTAACACCTTTAGTCTGCCACGTGGAGAAGACTGCTCGGATGAGCAATTTGACTCAATAGAATAGATTTTTGTTGTTTAGAGGTATGAATCGTGTTATTAGTTCTTGAGGGAAATATGAGGCTATATATACAACATGGAGCCAAGTTGATTGTCTGTATAGACATCTCGGAACTAATTCCGATGGTGCGGCTTGCTTTCTGATCTGCACCAGCCTCATATCACAACACGGTGGATAGAACGAGGAGCCCAGGGTGGTCTGACCCCCAGGAGTAGTACTGGGGGCCTCGGAACTATGTCGCACCATTTTAAGAGGAACTCTTGAAGAAGAAACCGCTGCGAAGAGAGCCCAACTCTCCTTCGAAACGGCGATGTTCCTTTCGAAGGAGAGGATATACGAGCAATATCTGTGTGCGATTACAAGCACGGAATATTGTGGACCCGATGCAAGGGGGGGGAGGGACTCTCCGCAACAATCCCGAATAGAACATATCATTTATCGGGCGACAACCTACGACAAAATTCAACTTACCCATGAATAATCCCAGCGAACAGGGAGCATTTCTTGAGGAGGAAAAAAATTTTGTTGGTTTAAAGTATTGCCTAGTACGTGCGCCTGCTGTTTAACTTGCGCCCGACGTCTTTCTTTAGATCCCGTCACCAGGCATTCGACCGTGCGGAAGGGAACTTGATGGTACCTATCTATTTTAATGTACCCGATAGTTACAATCTGAACAATTTAAGTATATTGAATCACTACATAAGCCAAATTTTCCGTCTCGTATTAGCTCTGTTCGGCTGCTGTTCTTTACCCGTATTCTCGACAGTTAAAAGTTAAAGCCGAGCCCAAAAAGTACGGGTCCGGGTCAATGGTGCCACTTAGCGCGTCTCTCTCAGTTTCAAGGCTCTCAACAAATGCCAACAATATAATGTCGGCGCGGTCCCGGTGACCTCAATTGCGGTCGTTAAATCAGCAATGAACTGTGAAGACACGGGAGGTTTGACATTCTTTGGTGGTGACATTCCGTGAACTCAGCATTATTGTCTTCCGAAAAGGCCTAGCTAGGCATTCGGGAATCAACCAAAGTTTGTAGCGCGGGATCGCTTGACTTGGCGGAAGTCGACTAGTAGAAGCTGTCTCCAGACACTCATGAACTCTGGCATGCCGCAGATCAAATTAACATCATTACAAGACCATCTTGAACGAAACTAGATTCCTCTCATTCAGCAGCTTGACCTCGAAGCCTGTAATCATCGGCTGGCTGATTACCCAGATTTGGAATCATTGTTTCTGGCTCCATAATGGAGCCCGAATCCACACATTCTTGGACAACACCCCTCCTCTGCGTAATGTGAAGAACCCTCCACACATATTTCTCAGCAGAGATGCCAAGCTCATGCTGAACCTTGCGGCCGAAAAGAACCAACGAATAACGGCACCGATTATGACGAACTCCATTGGTGTCTTGCTCTTCCTGCCGCGTGTTCAAATAGTGTCGAGAACCACTCCCATAAATCAAGTCTGAATTTGGGTTGCTCGGCCTCTGCACAAACTCAACCAATCGGTTCAGAATATTGAATTCCAGCTTCAATTTCACACTGTATATGAATCCTTTGACTGCTGTTTGCGACGCGTATCTGCCCGCAAACTCGAGTACCAAGATGCAGATGTCCAGCACTACCACTGTGATGCTAATGAATACAAGATGTAGAAGAAGTCTCTTGCCGGCGTTGTCGTGTATTTCGCTGATGGGTTCCTCGATATGAAGCATTTTGTTTGTCTCATACACGTAGAGACCCGAAATGATGACCTCTTGAACAAAGAATATTGAAACTTGAACTCTTTCGTATACCGCGTATGGTACAGAGAAACGGACGAAGAGAGGAGAGTTAGATCCGTAGCAGAGGATTATAGTCGGAATATGCAGCATGATCGCATCGATGATAATCATGCCTAGAACCAACCAGAGGATGATGTGACTATGCACGATCAAATGAAGACGAGAGTACAGGACCATTGACTGGCCTGTTACCATCATACACCAACCAGCGATTATTAATGTAACGTAAAAATATGAGATAGACTTTGCAAGGTTGAAATCCTTGAGAATGAACCCGATGGAGTAGATAGCAATTCCCCATGTTGCCACGAGGAAGCTCCAGAAATAGAGGCCGTTTCGTCGTTTGAAAGTTAAAAAAAGAGTAAATGTTAGCTCGACTACATTATAGATGGCGACTGACAAGAATGATGAGACGATATAGGTGACTGGAAGGGGGAGCTCAGAATCAAGAGCACTGCCAGTGTCATTGAGGGACATATCACCTAGTGATGACAGGCTGATCTAAGTATTCTCAAGGCTGTTTGACTTCTCGGCGATCACAGTGGTCATTCGAAAAGCTTTTACCTGGGATAATGATGATGCACATTTATAGATTATGTATGGATGGGAAATAAAGTATGGCGTCGATATTGTTTCAGTGTTGGGGAAGGTCTACTCCCGATATATTATTGCTCCTGATGAGTCATGGAAGAAGCTTAACTGGTATGTTCTATGGTCGAGACATGCGCTAACGAATCATAGATTTTAGAGTTGTGATTTGCCACTGAGATTCCCTCATTTGTTTGAACGCGCTTGGACCCTCAGTAACACGCACGAATGAGATAATGAGCTAGTCTGTAATCTCATTTCTCAAACAACTCGACTATTAGCAAGGGTTGCGTGAAAGTGCAATAAACTTAGGTTGCCAATTCAAGAACTATGTTAAAGTGTATGGTAGAATGTATCCTTATCTGTACTCCAGCCGCTCTTCTGTGCGACGTTCTTTCGGTTCGAGCTTTGTCGCGTGCTCTTGAGCGACATTCTGTGCCTGTTATGTTTCTGTAGGTCCTGAGGCGGCTGTTTTGGTGCATCGTGTTTCTAGGTACCGGTCTAGCAAGGGGCCCGGGATAATCACCCAAAATCAACCGGCAAAAGGGATGAGCGGAAAAAGATCGCAGCTTCATTAATTGCTTGTTTCTGAAGAGGTTCCATGGAAGGTTCAACTAGACACTCAAAATAGCTGCATCAAGCTGTCAATTCTTGCTTACTTGTCCTCGCTTGCGTTCGGCTTGACCATGCTAATCGGTGGAAAATTTGTCTTCGTAAATCAGAGTTACTTGCAGCGCTCAGGAATACGATTTTCCTTTCCTTCTTAAAAATTAACCCTTTATGAGTAGCCCATGAGACGATAAATTGATTCCAATGTAGGCAGAAAAAGTGAAACACTTAACAACATCATTGAAAGTAGCCCGGCCGACAAGTCCGCATACCGAATCAGTTTATGCGACGTTGGTCGTCAGAGATTCATCATCGAAACGAGCAATCATCATCGTTGAGAACAAGCTAACTGGGACTGCCTTATGTAGAAGAAATAGCCAGCGTGTATTTTGAAAGGTAGAAATTGGTGTAGAAATTGGTGTTTATGAATGTTGACACGGCGCCTCATTGGTGTTTCGACTTGTGGTGACTGCGTCACGAATGTTGAAGCGACGTTGATGTCGTGGAATATGACCTCAGAATAGATCTTTATCGAGATGAAAATCATGGTGCCACCCACAACAACATACACTCAAGAGTGAAACAGTTCAACAGGCCACACTATGAGGTTCAATTCATTCAGAAACTTGATCACAGCTACCCAAGCGACGTGGTGGTTGCAACTCTATAAAGATGTCCCTGGGCTCAGCACAACGATCATTTCAAAAACACCCCCAGTCAGCCCAGTCTAAGACATAAGCAATTTCTCTTCCGCCTTGCCTGTTTTTGTGCTGATGCGATTCCACATATCAAGTTCGGCCTCTATATATTAATAGAACGAAACACCGAGTGGCACAAATCTGCATCGGAGTTTGACCTTCACCTTAGAATTTCATTCTGATGGTACGGGACCTGATCCCTCCAATTGGTGACTATACTGACGCCTGATACACCACCTCTAGATTGCTGACGCTTGATGGAGGGCTCCATTCATGGCAGGTATGTGCATCGATGCCGGCACTTGACACCACGCTGACTTCATAGCTTCCTAGATAATTGGCCCTATTGCTAGCTTTCTAACGAATCCAATCAATATCTGTGCCTGCTCTCTTTTTGGGAATATTTTTCAGCGGGGAGAATAGGAAATGATACAGAGAGCTCCCCCTCCTCTCTGGTGACAATGTATGACAGATCGCGCCCCAAGCAGCCCCGCATCAAGGTTCAATACTACAACTATCATCGAAAGCTCTCCGAAGGCCGGTTGGTAGGATCTTTTCAGTGAGGCTTCTTGGTCGGTCACCAAAACAAAGAGCGGGTTACCACAGGGGTTCGCAGCACGAACGATAGATCCCCTTGCTTGTACGTCTTGACGGTGATTGAAGCGTGTCGGTTAGTGCGGAAGCTACCGACCCATCGGAAAGCGCGTCAAAGGGTTAGACACCCCTTCTGTGAATTTGCGCCTTGAGGATCTTGCCCTGCCTCACGCGACTTGGGATAAAGAATGAGGGGACGGGACGTGCGCGAACGCGCAGGATGGACGTGGTATTCGCTTGCGACTTTATTAGCTAATCATTTCATTACCGCGCCATGATCCACTAAAAGTCTTGGCGACGGTCCCCAATGGCTGGAAACTTTTCCCCCGAACAGTTGCCTCTTGCTTTCCTTGTTTGCTGTACTAGATCGAATATCTGGGACAGAGGCGGCACCTCGACCTCCTGAACTTGGTCTCAGCGACAACGTATAGCAATTTCACTAACCGCGCCCTTTCCCCGTATGGCACAGTTCATACAAAATCAGTTCCGGGGCGAAGTCTTTGAGACGACGATGCGGTACGGAAGTTTTGCTCCCCAAAAGAAGACGACTGAATCTAATACGGCCTAGGTATTCTTTAATACAGCCTTTGCGAAGTAGTGTCTTCGGGCTTGTCTGGTTGGTCTTCTATCTTTGAACCTCGAAAGCTGAAACTCACCAAGGTATCACTCAAGCTCTGCCGAGGACCGGAAATCTCATCAGCGTGTCACGGTGCAAAAATATTTGGACCCATTTTCAACGGCAAGCAAGACTAGGCATATATTGCGGGAAATTAAATTATTGAGACATATGAAGCATGAAAATGTTCGTGGAGCAAGATTCTATACATTCACCTGAGGATTTCCACTAAAAGAATAGGTTGCCGCTGTCGTCGATATATTTATCTCTCCTTCGCACGATGTGTATGCCACTTCAGAAAATAAACTTGAAAGTCAAAGTCTGACAGTCTCCAGTTACCTTGTTACGGAGCTGATGGAAATCAATCTTCAAACACTTTTGAGAACAAAGCCCATGCAAGGAGAGTTTGTCCAGTACTTCTTGTACCAGATAATGGTTCGTCTGTCAACCACTGCTAATCATTCGTCGCTAATAAGATTCCAGCGTGGACTCAAATATATTCATTCGGCCGGCGTCGTTCATGGTGACCTGCAGCCAAGCAATATTATGGTGAGCCATAACTGTGACCTCAAAATCAAGGGATATGGACAGCCGCGAGTTTACGGTCCTTGGATCACTCGCCATGCCTCTGCCCAACACTATACGGCTCCCGAAGCTATGTTGGAAGGCCAAAAATATGGCAAGCCAGTTGACATTTGGAGTGCAGGTTGTATATTTGCCGAGTTGTTACAGGGAAAGGTTCTTTTCCCTGGCCAAAATGATATTCAACAATTTCATATGATCACGGAGCTGCTAGGTACACCGTCTGAAACTGTCACGAAAAGGATGACCAGTGGAAATGTTTGTCTATGCTTTATATCTTGTTGTGGCCACGAGTGCACGGGATGTTCATTATGGTATAGCAGTATCCTCTAACAAATCTGCGTTATAGGTTATCGATTTCATCCAGACACTTCCGAGCAATGAAGGTCAACCATTGTCGGAAAAACTTCCTGGCATTGGATCAAAAGGTTCGTTTTGATCTATCCAGGGACACCCTCTCCGTTTCTTGTGAACCTAGATGCTAATAATATCAGCCGCTGAACTATTGGAGAATATGCTTGTTTTCGACCCCCAAGGGAGAGCTACTGCGCCCGAAGCTTTGGAATTTGCCTACCTAGCTCTTTATCACGATCCTACAGATGAACCAGAGGCTGAAGACACAGTCGATTGGACATTTGATAACGCCAACCATTCATTTGAATATTGGAAAGCCGAGTTGTATGCCTGGGAGTCTAAATTGATGTTGAACTGAAACGCTGATGATGAAACAGGCATTCCGAGATACTCGATTTTCATAAAGAAGAGGTCTTGAGAGAGGCCGTCCAACGATGGCTTCATGGCTGTGAAACCGGCCCCTAAGTGCTTAATCGTCAACAAGGTGCAACTGATTGACAAGGGGTGGAGAAATTGAATACCGCTATCTTCATCGATAATATGGAACGAATGGCTTCGGGTCCTATAATACAAAGATCTGTCGTACCTTGCCGAGCCGGAGTGCCAAACCATGAGAAATTGTAGTTTTACCGTGTTTCCATAATGTAGATTTGGCTGCGATCAATCGGGTAGTTCGGAAGCCTGAGACTGCGCGGGCTGTGCATACGTGATTCACAGCTATGTCAATTTCTAACCTTTGTAAAATCTAATTGACATGTTATCCTCATATGGGAGAATAGCCACTAGGATATATCTTATATCTAGCGGCCTGTGAGAGACACGACGATAAAGAGAGTTCTTGCAACTGCGATTCTGGTTCACCGGAGGGACTGCCACGGTAGTACATTCATGCTGAAGAACTTTGACGAGTGTCGCGCATGCATTATGGGCTGCAAGGTATAGCAAAGTATTCTCTTCATATAATGCATTTGGAGTGCTTTGTCCACTGTCTAGTAAAATATCTCGGCGATGGCAAGTTTTATCTTTTCCCAGGTTCGGCACAAAGCCGCGGAAAGATCGGCTGGAGTGCGGTATCCACAGACTCGGCTTCCACTGTAGCCAGAATTGGCGCCAGAACCACCGGAGAACCCGTCTCTGCGCTGTCGCAATCGGAGTCAGAAAAGTCAGTACCCTAACTTGCATCTGCCTGTTTTCGAGTTTAAGGAGTTCATGTACATAAGATGTACTCTTTGTGATCAGGTAGACCTCAAAGCTGAATGAACATGGGAAATTTTGCGGTTGGGCTAGTACATAGCCAGTGGCGTATCTATGATTTGACGTTCGTGTGGTGGAGAGATAGAACATCCTTTGATGGCCACTGTTGTACCACCTCCTGTAGCGATAAAGTACAGACCCATTTTGATGAATGCTGAAACGTGTCGTCGGCGCCTCTCTGCAGTATCGCTGCGAGTGTTGAAATGATGCCCACGGCGAGGGAAAGTTTTTGATATACTCCATTATCAAGAAAAGCCCGCAATACCTCCGAATACTGCTTAAAACCATTATCAGGTTTCTCCAGATCATCCAGCTCTGACCTTTACGGGCTATCTTTGGTCGACTGTCTATTTTATTCGAATCACGACAGCCAGCAAAGCTTTCCGTGGACAGGTCCGGATCCTCTGTCTCCGTCTACCAAGGCGGAGGATATTTTTGTGTACTTTTCTGCCTTCTTGCTATCAGAGGAAGTCTACTGGGTGGAATTCCGTCCTTCAAGATTTGACTCGCTCAGCGATGAGTTGATCGGTGAGCACCTCTTTTTCCTGCCACGAATCGAGACAGCGATGGGGAATCTGTCTCGGGTGCGCGAGCAGTTTCTCGACATTATCTCCCAAGTATGCTCTGCAGCGCAGACTGCCCGCTTCCGACTGTCCATGTGGCCCCGCTTGGAGCCCCTCCCCTACACTCAGCACTTCATGATGTCACCGCAGTCTACTCTGCCTACCTTGTCATGCCTCGATCCGCGGGTTTTCGTCAATAACATCCACGGGAATTTTAGATAGACCCGGGAGCTGAACTGGAGATGCAGAATTGGAAATGCATCGAGTCTGTTCAGGCAAGTAGTACGTTACAGAGGCTAGTGCCGAGCTACTCACCTTGCCAAATGAACTCTTTGAATTCTAATATTAATTATGAGGCCAAATAGTGCCGAGAAAGACCGCCACGAACAGATTAGTTGATGAGCTCTATTCTTTAGGACCCTTGTCACTAGGACTCCACATTTGGTGCGTCAATTAAACAAAATGCCATCGTTTCTGTCTCACGGGCCGACTGGACGCCACTTGACCATGTCGACCAACACGAACGAACCCTTTCCTCCAAACTAACTCCCACTAACCACCTCGTGTCCGAGACGGTAGGCGCGCTTCAACTGCCGATAACAGTATGTTGAAAACTTGAAGAAGTTCCTTTAAGCCAATCTACTAACAAAATACTAACCCACGAGGACCCGCTACGATATTGACAACTGAGATGACATATACAGAGAAGACCCATGTAAGGGCTCTAAGGAGATACGGCATGTACCATGACATGTATTGGTGGATCAGTGATAGTTGCCCTTTCGGCTTAGCCGCCGGGCGTTAATGAATTGTGTGTGTGTGTGTTGATAAATTGAAGCTCCGGGTAATTCTTTTGTTCTATTACGATTTACTTTGCTTTATTCTCTAAAATGTGTCCACCGAATAAACCAGCTAAAGGGAACTCGTGGAGGCGTAGCCAGTGGGACAGGTTTTCCGTCAATACCATTCAACCATGAAATTTCATCAAATTGAAGTGCAGAAAGGGTGCTCATAAGTAGAGCAAAGGGCTGATAATCTCTCTATAAGAACGGGGCGGAAATCTTGAGCAATACTCAATGCATTCACCCAGGAAACAGAAACGGAGGAAGAGGTGGAAGCCCACTCCCAGAAACAACTATAGGATCGCCTCATAATCTATGCACCACCACATGGGTGCCAAAGTGTTCCTTGACGAAGTGAGAAACGAGGTGTAACCGAAAGGGCAGTGCAAGACCCCCAATTAATTGGAACTATAGAATCAGAGGGAACTAGGTATATCTGACAGATAGGATAGGGGATACCAGTAAATCCAGGGGAAATGGATCATAATGGGCAACAGATGCTATGACGTCTGCACTGCATAGTATTCGACATGTAAGCTGCATATGCAGCCCAGTTTGCAAGGGATCGGTATGCTGTACAACATAGGTAGTGCTGTGTGTATAATGTGGTACGTTGCACCTCAACACTGTTATCGATTAGTAGATGGAAGCTTTCCCGTAAATGAACAAGCAACTTGTGCCTAAATATGTAGGTACATATAAGGCCTTCAAGGGTCGTATTGCTCGTGTGGTATCAGATTGAGGCGAATTATTTCATGTAGCAAGATGTATCGTCTCTTCTCGATCCTTCTCGGCCCACCGTTTCAGCAGACCATCCCGTATCTTGTTTGCGACCACAAAACCTTTGCAGAAGACCAGGCTGAGCAGATTCAGAATTTCGGATTGTTGATCGACCGTCCGGGCTCGAGCTCCTGCAACAGTTACTGGGAAAAATAGCATCACTCCTGGGATCTTGGAGTGGCGCAACACCTCTCCCGAGAGATACAGGATCGAACTCAGGTGTTCAGAAACTTCAGCAGGGGATAACACCGGGGCTGGGATATTATCCCAGTAGGTGAAATAGTCATAGTTGCCAGAAAGGAAGATTAGTAGCGCGTGATAATATAGCAAAGCTAATTTTGAATATTCATTAGAACCATCCTGGACCAGCTGCAGCAACGCCTTCGTATGCCAGTTATAGATTTTTCCTTGGACATCGAGTCCCTCAGCCGCAATCAGAGCAACTGATGGATCCGTGAAACGTTCTCCTTCAGGAATCTTATCAATTATAGCACCGGCTCTGTCGTTCAAATTGTTAAAATAGAAGAAGTCGCTCATTTGTTATTGCTGACTTACCGTAGGCTGAAGGCGGATGCCTGAATCATGAGCGTTATAATCTCTTCCAAGGGCTCCCAGCGAGTGGCATTTCTCGACAAGCTGTTTTGGAGTCGAAGCCAGCATTCCTGAGAAAGGATTGTTTCTTCATCGAAGAGTAATGCTCGACTGGCTTCGAGAATACGAAACAGGTCGTAGAATATCCTTCTGGCCATTGACATGCAATCACTTGGTCCTGCAAGCTGGAGCATTTTTGATGTTCCATAGAGCATGTGCTTAACCCAGCCTTGGCCCGAATCGTCTGAAAGCAACTAGGTGTATCGATGTCAGTCAAACCCGATTTAATGCATCCGATAGAGGATGCCCTTTCTGATAAAAAGCATACCTCAAACAGCCCTAGAAAAAAGGTGGCCCAGAGAACGTCCTCTCTTTGCATCACATTACTTTTTCCCACACAGCACCGCAAAATACTAATTGACTTATGGTAAGAGGTCATGGCATCCACATAGGGGGGGTTTCTCTCCCCGTAATGCTCGTCCACCGGTATGTCGGTTCGCATCTAAAGCACCAACCGCAATCACTGGATGGTACAGGAGCGGGGAAGTCGAAATTAGAGGAAGCAAGTCCGGAACTATTGATGAGAAGCCCATCGTGAACATGTTCTGCTGAATAAAAGAAACAAAATAATCAAGAAGGCGGGTACCCTTATCCTTCCCGATAAAATCGAGTGGGTGAGTTCCTGAGGTATGTTTATTTTTAACAATCATGCCCTTTTGATCAGAACTTCGGTGGGCGCCACCAAAATCATCTTGCTGTGTTTGGTTGACAAACACAGTCATACCGTGGCCCGATTGCTGCTGGGCAATGCACATCGTGTTTTGCCGAACGCAACGAGCACATGGAAATCCCCCTTCACACTACTAAATATTAGCTGCTCGGATCCCATATAATTTATGCTTCACAATCCAGACCTTGATGCGTCGTTTCGCACAGCTGAGGCAGCGCGTCATCCGCCTTCGCTTGTCCAGCGGGCCGACCATTCTCCCCTGCAACGTTGCAGATGTGGACATGACCTTGGAGAATTCTCTAACAAACACTTCAAGCGTATATTCCCGATGACCACTACGATGAAAATGGACATATTCGAGCGAGACCTGGTCCGGCAGCAGCCTGCGACGTGGCTGATGGCGCTAGCCCAATTAAGAATCAATGTCGCGAGACGAATGGCGCTAACCCAATTGGGAACTAATGTCGCAAGACAAGGATCGACATTACTTGAACATTTACTTGTTTGTCCCCGATGACGGCTACCATGAAAATGGATATATTACAGCGGGCCCTACTCCAACATCAGGCTGCAATTTGGGAGATGGCGCTAACCCCAATTAGAAAGTAATATCGCGACGCACTGATGCACATTGCTTCAACAATTCTGGATAGTTCTTGGTGACTGACTTGGATCTGATCAACTAACGCTCTATCCCTTCCATTTTGGGAACCTCATTTATGTTGGCAGAGGGTAATTTGTATTCGTGAGTTGCTACGGGTGCTTTGCTGATGTATAAAGGTCAGGGCGGTCCTCCCACCATTGTGGTTGGAATCTCATTAAAGATTTCAAAGACTTTACTCTTACCCTACTTTTCTCCTGGACTATGTCTTTTGATGATTGAGAATGCTTCAAATTCTGTGCCTTCTGCCCATTGTGGCCATGTCTGTCTCTGCAGTGGTGATCCCCAACCCACTCGGACAATACGATGTGTTTTACCACACGGCCAAAATGGTCGAAAAGACCAGAGTCGATCCCTTTGATCCCAAGCATGGTCCGCGTGTAGTTATGACTTCAATATTTGCTCCAACCCACTGCAAAGTCACTCTAGAGAAGAAAGACTACCTGCCCCCCGCAACAGCCGAATACTACTCTGAACTATACGGCGCATACGGACTTCCCAACGGTTCGCTTCAATCCATCTCTTTCCAGGCATGCCCAGAGCCGCCACGAGGCCATCACCTCCATTTTCCGGTGGTGATCTTCTCGCCTGCTCTCGGCACGACACGCCTGTTCTACAATGCCATTGCGCAGGCTGTGGCCAGCGCCGGGTACATCGTGGTGTCTCTTGACCATCCCTATGATACCGAGTTTCTGGAGTTCCCAGACGGAAGCATCGTGACTGCAGCAAACATCAGTGACGCGCAGGTTCCACTAGATGTCGAAACCAGAGCTCAGGATGTGAGGTTCGTGCTGGATCAGCTGGGCACAAAGGCTGGCGTCGCAGCCCTACTCCCTGGAACAGGGGCTGCGGGATTGAGAACTCGGCACGTTGCGATGTATGGTCACTCAGTCGGGGGTGCAGCTACCGCCGCAGCCATGCATCTGGACCGTCGGATTGTTGCAGGTGCAAACCTGGACGGGTCAATGTTCGGACCGGTGGTTCAAAAAGGCCTTCAGGGACCATTCCTCCTATTCGGACATGAAAACAAGACCCAGAGGACAGACTCAACGTGGAAAGAGTTTTGGTCAAATCTGCAGGGGTGGAAATTAGAGCTGGAAGTCGCCAAGATTCAACACTACGCATTCTCCGACTTGCCGTTTCTATTGAAGCTCCTGCGTCTGCCTGTTGAGCAGATACCGGCCATTCAAATGATGGTTGGAACTTTAGACGGAGCCAAGGGATTTGAAATTGTTCACCGAAACGTCGCTGCCTTCCTAGGCTTTGGGCTTGGCCAAACCTCGCAGTGTCCGCTTCAAGAGACAATCTCGGAGTATTCGGAGATATCGGTCTTTGCGCGCAGTAAATGAGAAAATACTTGGGACAACAGATTGGATATATGACCAATTAGTGCCGTGAGTGGCCCACCTGCACACAGGCCTTCGGTTGAATGATTGATTAATATTTAATGTGGGGGTCTCACGTATCTGTGGATGAGTAGCGTGTCTTTCGGATGTATAGTCAATATTAAAGAAAGCTACAGTCGACTCTAGATACAAAGGCGGTCCAGAAGTCTGGCTACACACGCTAATTATTTAGCGCGTTTTTCGCGTCCACCCCCCAACCTCTCCTTTTCAAACACCTAATACACCACCAATATGCGTCAATTTGGTACCGAAATAAGTGCTAATCGAAGGCCTGGGGCAGAGCTTTCATCTGAAGCCCGCGCCGCTATCATATTTGCACGTGAATGTGGTGTATCGCCTACTAAAATCGCTTCCGATATAGGCGTTGCGCGGTCTACGATATACAAAACAATTGAACGCTTTCAACAACAACACAACACAAAATCAAGGCCTTGCTCAGGTACCCCTAGGACATTTGACCTCTCAACATTTAAATATACTGTTCTTCTAGCGCGTCGGGAGCCCTGGAAAAGCCTCAGTGAGCTTAGTGCTACGATACCCGGTCATCCATCTCGATCAACAATTAAGCGATTCCTCCGCCATAAAAGTCTTCGGAGATTTAGGGCGCGCCGTTGTATACCTATTTCAGAGGTAGTTGCTCCAAAGCGAAAGAAATTTTGTCGAACTTGGCGCCGTGAGGCCCTTAATTCCCGCCTCGAAGACTTCATCTTTTCTGACGAATGCAGCGTCCAACGTATTCCGAATTTAAACGGCCAATATGTTACACGCCTTGAAGGAGAAGCATATCGGCGGGGACTTGTGCTTGTTAAGCCTCATGTAAAGGACATTAGTCAAATGGTTTGGGCTGGTATCTGGCTTGGGGGGCGTACAAATCTTATGATCATGGAGCGTGACTTTTCAGAGAATCAAAATGGGGGCTATACAACCCAATCATACATTGATGTCTTAGAAAAAGGTTTTATTCAACACTACGAACCTGGAATTATCTTTCAGCAAGATAACGCCAAAATCCATCGTTCATATAGGGCGCAAGAGTGGTTTGAACGTCACGGTATTGAGGTGTTAGATTGGCCTGCACATTCGCCCGATCTAAGCCCTATTGAACCCGTGTGGCGTATGCTCAAACGCAAATTATATGAGCTATACCCTAATCTTTTGAATTGCGGCACCTCTGATGCTGATTGGAAGCTATTCAAAAAGGCGATAATTGAGGCGTGGGATGCCCTAGATCAAAATAAAATTGATAGCTTAATTAGATCGACGTATGCGCGTGTATGCCTCATGTATATCCCTGACATGCGTAGTTGGGACTTTGCGCAGCTCCTGAGGCCCAGACAATCTCTATGCTTGAGCAGGAATCGCCAAAACGAGGGTTGGTCGGGTTTTCAAAGATGCGCCGAAATTGTTCTTTTCGGAGCATTTGTTCTCATGACATTATTCTGTCACCCTGATATGCAATGTCGACGCTTATGCTCTGCCTACCTATGTTTACAGAAGATTAAGAATGTACTGTAAAACGCGACTCACAACACCACTGTGCAATCCTCAATTTTGTACAAGTCTCAATTATTCCCCAACAGAGGAATCCAAGATTTCATGCTCAAGAGCTCCCATCGACGCGAAAACGCTTTCGTGGGGGGGGGCCTGCACGGATTTGCTGTCTGTTTTCGGATTGAAAAAGAGTCTTGGACCTGCTGCAGATAAGCAAGAAAGGCAAGAAAATCGTCAAAGTCCTCCCAGTTTTTATTGGCCCTTGAACGGATTTCCGGGAGCACCCGGTCCCACAGATGCCGCAGACGGTTATGCGTCGCGCCGAAGTTGGGTGGAGCCCAACGGAGTAGCTCCAGCGCGAACGTGCACACAGATTGGTTGACCCTTTGGTAGGTATTAGTGTACTTGAAGTTTCCTGCGCCTTCGGAAGGAATTTGGTCAACGAGGAAAACACAGAATGCGAACCAGGTTGCTGTTCTAAGATGGGCGGCATGCTCGTCCCATTTTCCAAGCAATACACGCGAGAGGTTGTCCCTGCCAATCTTGATTTTGCGAGCTTCGTTGAAGTGGCTTCCGTACTGGTCGAAGTAATCCTGCAATTTAGACATGAAAGTTTTGCATTCCCGCCAGCTGCGTGCCGAGTAGAGCCGCAGGTCCCCAGGAGCCGGCATTTCTGGTGATAGTCGGCATTCGAATTGACTACGCAGCTGTGTAGGCGGTTCTGATGACAAAATTTCTTTGGGTTTCCGTTCAGCTTCATTCATATTCAGTGAGACCAAAATCTCGTCAGTCGAGGCGGTACTATTATTCCGTTTTGCGAGAAATTTCGCTCGGGACGGAGTGGAGTTTTCGACTTCCTGCAGATACATAGCAAAGGAATTGTAATCCGAAAACTGCACGTATGACTTTTGCGCATGAGCACGAATATCGGGGAGAACTCCTCTCAGCAAATAGGCCATAAATTCATTGCTGCTGATGTCCGGAGTGACAGGTGCCCATTGGATTAGCCAGAGAGCAAAATGAGTGACAGGCTGGGCAATTTTCTGGGAGGCGCTTGCAATTCCCTCAAGGGCTTGCCTGTGGTTTGCGTATCGTGAGAGCTGCTGAGCTAGGAATGTACAGTATAACATCCATGATGTGTTTCCAGACGCTATTATGTGATTGTGCCACTTATCCATCAGTACGGGCGAGATGTATTTTGCACCTAGCTCCACTTTGCGAGCCTCGGTGTAGTAGTTGGGGTAACGGGCGAAGTGGGCTTCCATGGTATTAATATAGTGTACGCACTCAGCCCATCTTCTTCCTCGGTAGCTTCCAAATTCAAGAGCTGGCGGAATTGGCGGAGTAGCTATTCGACGCACAGTTGTAGATTGGATGAATGGCCACGGCGCATCGGGTTGGATGCTTGTCCGATGTTGAGGAGGGACTGCGTCTGTTGCTTCCTCGGGTTCGTGCCCGCTTTCAGAGAGAAGCGTCATCTTTTTTTCATTGTTCTCCTTTTCATAAGGCCCTATGTAGAGAGGGTGTTCCAGGGAAGCAGATCCAGGGGCTACGTTGTTGCCCCAGATCGCCGGAGCTGGTGACTCCCGTTTCACTTCCCCGTTGACCATCCGTGCTTGGGTAGGGGCAGAAGTTGCAGCCGCGTGCTCTGATATATGGAACTGGTGAGCTGCCGGAAGATAATCCTCTAGTTGAACCCGCTCATTATTTGCAGGCGTGTGACCATTGGCAGGTGTGTCGTTATCGGCAAACGTTTGATTATTTTCAAGTGCATTGTTATTTCTCGGTGCCATATTCTCGCCGGAAGGGTTCAGGACAGATTTCATGAACGCATCCACAGCGCTGCTGGTGTCTTGGCCGGGGCAACGGAGAACGCTGTCGATTCCGAGATGACAGGTGGATTTGGAACGACAGACGATCTAGGAACCACCGACGATTGGTGACTAACCGAAGCAAAAGCGTCGGGGCCCACAGTTCGTCGAGCGTTGTCGAGGCGTTCTTGCGCTTCTTGCAGCCATTTCCTCTCCTCCGCGATTTGTGCCTGCAGCTCTATGAGCCGTCTGCGCTTCCGCATCCTTTCCAGATTTTTGGAAAACTGGTGGATTTCCTCATCGAGTTCAGAATCCCCATTGTCGTCGTCGCTCATCGTGTAGGTTATTTGGTTCCCGTGGTGGTGTGCTAAATGAGAGTGTCAGGGGTAGAATGACGCAACATGAGTTTTTTACCGCCTATCACACCGCACCGCCTACCGCTGCACTCAAAACACCGCTGTTCTTTGGGTCTCGACTCTCAACAGACGCACGCTCCTATCCGTGCCAGTGCCTCCACCGCTAAGTACAATTCACACCGATAATGCAATATTCTCCATTCCCCATCTTCTTGACGTTGGTCTCATCTACCCAGTATTCCTGGATCGAGCGGAGAATGTAATCGATTAGTAATCGAGGTCTGAAGCGGCCAACCTGGAATAGGGCTGTTGACGATATTGCCGATATACCGATATTGGCGATACGATATCGACAGACGATACGATATCGGCTGCTTTTGAATTTGTCGATGCCGATTGCCGGTACGATATCGGCGGGCTTCAAATTTGACGATATCACCACCCACGATATCGTTATATCGTATCGGCATCGGCACATTTTTCCTTTAAATCATCTAGAGAGCGAGCGTGCTTTGATCGAACAGCCGTTTTATTTGACAATTTATGAATGCAAAACCGGGGCATCGCGACGGCATAATTTTACCAACTCCGACCCTTGACTGCTACCACTTATACCCGTCGCGAATCAACATCAGCATTCTTATGGTATCACCTTTCAAAGAATATCTCCGGATGCCTAGCAGATCCCTCGCTGTGCTAAACACTCTCTCAACAGCAACTTCGGTACATCGTGTTTCTTGGAGACAAGTCTTAGGATCATCGCAAAGGGAAATTCTCTATTCACCGCCTTATTGCCGGCCTGGCAGGCGGTCCGGGATGATCACCCGGAGACGAACCGGCAAAAAGGGATTACGTCAACTCTCGCTTATAGCACGCCCAGAATTATAGCACCAAATTTTCGTGGATGGACCCACTTTTCCAATTTTACCATATAAAATGACCACTTTTATAGCACACTCAGTAATTTTCCAACCATATATGCTTAGTCATACCAACGTGACCAATCATAATGCAACATTCAGTCGCCCTCTCAGCCAAGATGCCCACCACCAGGCGTGCTAGAAAGGGTATATCTGATGCTCAGAAACAGGCTCTACGTATCTATGTATCTGAAACGCACCCTACACCCTCTCAGAGAGCTTGTGTTGAATGGTTTCGGTCTAAATTTGGTCATCTTATTGATCGTGCCACTGTCTCGAGGAAATATCAGCATCTGGATACTAGTCCAGCTGGTCTGAATATGCGCTTATCGACATCGCATTGGCCTAAATTAGACCAAGCTCTCTTTGAATGGCAACAGCGACACCAGGATGCTGGCTTTCCTATAACAGGCCCACTACTTCGGCTTAAAGCGATCGAATATTGGAGGAAAATACCTGAATATACAGGATTTCCAGAGCCTCTTTTCTCTGATGGATGGCTTACTCGATTCAAACAACGTCATTCTCTCCGATATCATACCTTCCATGGTGAATCTTCATCAGTTCCAACCTCGATACATGACGACATAAAACCTATACAGGTGGTCTGTAATCAATATCAACCAGAGGATATCTATAATATGGATGAAACTGGGCTTTATTGGCGTCGTATGCTAAATGGTGGCCTATCAACAAATGGTCATGCTGGTCAAAAGAGAGACAAAGCCCGAATTACTATAGTAGTTACAACAAATGCTACTGGTTCAGATCGAATGCCTCTATGGTTAATTGGTACAGCAAAGACACCACGTGCTCTTCGAGGTGTAAATATTCATGCAATTGGATGTACCTGGCGCTGGAACAAGAAAGCATGGATGCGCAGTGGAATTATGGCAGAATGGCTCTATGCCTTTTATAAGCATATTGGCAAGCAAAGACGTGTCCTACTTCTGCTGGATAATTTCAGCGCACATTCAAGCGCGCTTGAAGATATGCCACCACCGTCAAATATTAAGGTGCTATTTTTACCGGCAAATACAACGTCGGTTTACCAACCACTAGACCAAGGTATTATCCAGAATTTGAAGCATCATTATCGGAAGAAATGGATGTATTGGATGATTAATATCCTTGACCGGAATCTTGATCCTGACAAGAAAATAAGCCTTAATTACACCCTCCGCTGGCTTACCCAGGCCTGGCGAAACAATGTGCTTGATCAGACTATAAAGAACTGCTTTATTAAGAGCACTATTATTGGCCGTGATGTTGATCAGACACATAATATACCAAGGCCAGAAGTGCTTGAATTAATGCCTCTATACCAGAGCTTGATCAATCGGTTTCCTGCAGATATAGGTAGAGATACACATTCAGTCATGTCATTGGATGATTTCCTAAACCCATCTGACGAAAACGACCTCAGTGAGCCTGATTTATCTGATATAATCGCTTATTCATCTGGTGGGGATGATGTTGGTGATGGTGGTAGTGATACTGAACAGGATGACGAATATATATTTGGGCCACCAGTAGAGCTTCCATCTAATGCTGAAGCTATGGATAGCATTCAAAAAGCTCTTCTATGGGCTCAGCATCAAGAGGGCACTACAGAGGAGGATATACGTCAGATAGAGGGGCTGGAACGTCTATTTACTAGGCTACAGGTGGATGGGATGAGACAGAGGACACTGGATGAGATGGGCTTCCTAAACAGGAAGTAATATATGTCGATCACCAGGGGGATATTAGTCATCAGACCACTCCTAGCACAATTTCACTTATAGCACATAATTCTGTTGGATGGAGGGGTGTGCCATAAGCGGGAGTTGACTGTAACGAAAAAAGATCGCAGCACGAGTGCTTGAGTGGTACTTTCGAGATTTGTGATATTTCGGAGGAAGTTTACATGGAAATATTCAACGCGACACTCAAAAATGCCGCATCTGTCCATCATTTCCTGCTTGCTCGCCCTCCATTTGAGGTCGGCCCGACCATGCTAATCGATGGCGAATATATCTCCGGGAACCAGCGTTATTTACAGGGCTCAGGAATAGACTTTTTTTCGGACTGGTAGAAGCTCATGTTTATGAAAGTTGACACGATGCGTTGTTGGTGTTTTGATTTGGTAGCTGCGTCACGAACGTTGAAGCGACGTTGAAATCCTGGAATACGACTTCAGAATAGTTTTTTCATCGAGATGAAAACTGCGGTTCCAATCAAACTAGCATATAATCAATCGTGAAACGGTTCAACGGGCCACGATATGAGGGCCAACTCGGTCGGACCCTCGATCACAGCTGCGCGAGCGACAACGCGCCCGCAGCACTATAAATATGTCCCCCAGACCCCAGCACAACGGTCTCTTCGCAAAAATGTCCCAGTCAGCCCAGCCTAAGACATGAGCAGTTTCTCTTCCCCCTTGGCCGTCTTTTGTACTGGTGCGATTGAACATATCGAGTCTGGCGTATGCCTTGTTCCAGGACGAGATGGCACCCAGTAGCACGGCTCTGCTTCGGACTATGGCCTGCACCTTGGGCCTTCTTTCTGTGGTACGGAGCCTGATCTCTCATACTTGTGATTTAACTGACGCTCACAACACCGCCTCTAGCTTGTCTATGCTTGATGGGGATACGCTCATGGAAGGTATGTACATCAACCCTAGCACTTGATACCATGCTGACGGGAATATTCCTTGAGAATGGTGAAACCACTTTCCCGGAGTCGATTGGGCATGTCGGTCAAAGTCAGTAACCGGCGGTATTGAAATTGATGGTCATCGCGGACCTGCCGCACCAGACGCATGCAACGGAGGGCACAAGGCAGTGGTTGCCCTGACGCGTCACAGCGCGCCACGTACATTGACACGCCCACAATGAAAGAAACATGAGCGGCTACGTCAATAAGCAGGCCATCTCCGTCTTGCATTAAAAACTAGCCATATACCTCTTGAATCGTTAATGGGAAATTGTGACAGCTGAAGCAAACCATCAGCCAGGTGCTTTGCGAGGCTGCTTCGGCTGGCGATTCTGTGGCGTTCGGTGGTAACATCGATGAGGGAGCATCCGATCGGCTCGTGGCCGCATTTGGGAGGAAACAGTCATCTTCATCATATTGACCTGACAACATGGTTAGTTGGCCTCCAAACTATCTTAGTGATGGCAGCGTACTTGCCAGCTTCTTTATCAAGTAGGCCACGGTGGCAGTTATGAATCGCCCTCTGCATTGGACACGGCCAAAGCAATTTGCCGTTGGATACACTCGATCTAGTACCAATTATCAGCCGCTGGCGCAAGATGGGTGTTCGCAACTTACCTTGCTCGCGGCCTAGATGAGATTCCCAATAACAGCCACAATACACTATTCCGATCGAACTTGTGGGAACGACCGAACCAGGGCTGTGTGTCATTGCATATGTCAGCATGATTTCCGGTGAATGAGGGTGGTGCAGACTTGCCGTCAATATAGTCTGGCATCAGCATGGACAAATCAAAGACGAGGTAGCAGGCGTCAGCTCGATTATACGTTCACTAAGGCCCGGGATCACTCCGTACCGCGGGAATGGATGTGGGCCATATCTGCCAATGCATAGCTGTTTCGTATTTACTGTTCGTACGCCAGGCAAATCTTCAACCGTGTCAGGACAAAGTATCACTGTAGGAGAGGTTAATGGTATTTGGTCTAGGGCAAACTTGGAACTGACCTGAAAACGACTGCTCTCACGGTGAGAGATCTGGGGTAGATCCAGTGCTGCAGCCTGGATTGTCGCTTGCTCAGCTACAACCAGGCTTGACAGAGCTGGCCCTCAGCCTGTGGCCAAAAGCTCGATTCGTTGCTGATTGATATTATCCCCGGACAAACTGTGGTCTTTCTCGGTGGTCGTCGATGCTCGGCTTCTCTTCGTTGTCGCTGGATGTTGCAATAGCTCACTCGGCCTAGCATCGGACCGGATCATGCCGTCGTCGAAGCTTCGAATCGGATATGGGACAAGGGGTGCAGGGCCGTCGGGATACGGAAGCTAATATAGTGACAGTTAACTTTGGTCGGACAGGATGAAGCCGGGAGAGATAAAAACATGTTGAAACTCTACCATATGGCTAATCAAAGGGCACTCAGCCTTCCTAGGTTTGTTCCGTCAACGTGGGCGAAATGGACGTTTCAAGCAGGTGTCTTGGAACAGCGAAATAGAAACGCACTGGGATTCATTGGTCCGGCCCGACGTGCACTGCATCCTTAGTTTTGAGGACAATGGGGAAGTACGGCTCGGTCGTGGCGAGTGCCATCTTGAAATTTGTCCGATGACTAGAAAGTAGCATCAGCGATCTTTTCTGATGGGCACAGAGCACGACAAGATAAAACCCCAAGTAAATAACGTCTGCACTGAGATCCAAAATGCAGCCCCGGCTATGGGAATAGGCAGAGGCAACGCACCAGGGTGACTTAAAGGAGATCGAGCGGCTCGTGGTCGAATGTTGCCTTCTTATACGGGGAGTCGTTAGCACAGGACGAATACTCTCCATATTGCCGCTCATAAAAAACTTACGTTGTTGGCTATTGTTGTTCGCTGCATTCTGGCAAGGTCGAAGCGGCTGTGTAAGGGACGACTTCGATCTATCATTAATCATCAGTAGGCAGCTTATGAAGGCAATTCATAACTCACCGTGCGTGCAGCTTCGATCATTTTGAGGTCATCCAAGGTACGCCAAATGGTTTCCTAGAGGGATAGTAGAGGAGGACTGATCTTGAACATATTCCATGTCAACATGATTTCAAATGACGGGGCAGCTACACTCACTTGCTGTTTGAAGACTTCAGCATCGAACAATGAGAGGCTAGTGCGATGCAAAAGGCCAGTTTAATTATAAGTGCATGACTTTGAGGTCAGTCCATACCGAAGTGTTGCTGGCCAAGACGAAAAGCGATCGATATTTCTGACCCAGAGTGACAAAGGAATGCTTGCGAATGACTGTTCTGCTGTTCTGCTGGCAAGAGATCGGGTATTTATAGCATTGCAGCGAGTCATTCTGCTTGTGTCGACGCAACGATCGCTGTGAATTGTGAGGGCACAAACACAGACGACCCTTCAATTGCAGCTGGTTCAACATTTCATCATTGATTTAATGCAGCACTCGGAGGCATTGTATTTTTCTTTCTGGTGATCCAGTTTATAAAAAGCCTTTTCTCACTGTTGGCACTGTTTACACAGTCGTGGGGATGCCACAGAAAAGCATCGATGACGTGTTTAATCATCAACCATTGTGAACCAGTACCTTATTGCGACTGACAGGGTGGCAACAGATCATGCCATTTGATTCCACTCACCGATGATGAGCGCATTCTTTTACTCAAAGAATACCCCATCAAAATTAGAGAAACATCAAGCCATGTTGCGCTGCCTGATCCTATTTTATGCACAAGAAAAGATAGACGTTGTACAACTTACAGTGCGGCGGGCTCCTGATCTGTGCGGCCCCCGTATGTATCACAACAGAGTCCCTTGTTCTCCCGTCTGCTCATGCCAGCTCTCCTTTTCTTACATTTTCAGAAGACCTGGATGTTTGAAAATGACACCAGCACAGCGCCTATGGAATTGCAGCTTGAATCGGTCGTGGCATTGTAATAATCTGAAGTCACATCCCATGGCTCCGTGTCAGGCTTTCGACGGAGATCGAAGTAGGCGGGCTGATCTTATAGGATCGCAGATCTCCACGGCTTGTCCTTGGCTTGGCCCCCTGTATACAATTATCATTTGGTAAATGCAAATTTCGCTCACACGGGAGAGTTATAACCAAGATTTACAGCCAATTCACCTTCCTTCTCCACTTCCAGGCCCTCGCCATTAGGACCAACGGTATGATTAATTCAGCGATGACAATTCGGATTGGCTGATATTTTGGAATTATAACCCAGCTTGATTCAAAGGATGTATATAGAACCCTTCATTGCACATCACGCAACGAACTGATTGTACACTGCCCACATGGTGCAAACGATAAGCTGGACCTTGATATCGTTAGCTCTCCCATCACGTAGGCTCAAAGCTTCGAAAAAATACCTCAAGGGCAATCATCCATAGTCTCGAAATTGCGTCAAGAATAGCAGCCCCTAGCAATAGAAGGCTCACGCTTGATAGATGATGCAGCCTTTTCCGGCCCTGTGTGGCGCCTTTGGTTAACCACAAGTACCATGCGATCTCACAAAGGTGATACAAAAAAAGCAGGAAGGGAGTGATACAGTGAATTTTATGTAGCAGAAATGCCCCCAAAAATGTCACTAATATCTTTGAGATCGCAGAGGCCAAAAAATAAACTCGGAGTGCGATACGTGTTGATCGTTTTGTGAATGGATTTTTGAGCTGCTGAAAACCGATGCGGAGAAACTGAGCCAGTATTAGCTTAGAACTAGCCTTTTTATTAATCTGAGGCGTACAGTTTGTGTGTACGGAATTATTGAAAGAATCCCAAGAAAGATTTGGATCCACATCGATGGCTTCTTGCTCCAGAAAAGCCCTGTCAAAACGGCGGGCAAAAGAAGATAAGACGTACATTACCAAGTCCATCTTAGGAAATGGCCAATCACCTTGGACGACCCACAGAAAGAATAACCTGGTAATCAAAGCAAAGAAGAGTAATGTGAAAAGCATTGGCAGTTCGAAAGCAACGACAAAAGCCATAGATGTGCTACGGTGGTAAGAAGCCGCAGATGGCAAAATTTAGGTTATTAAATACGGTGGCGCTACATTTAATGCAGGAAGGTTTGTATCACTTGAAAAAAATGATAATAGACGCGCAGCCTGCGCCGTCATCTTCATGATATCCCTGGCTACGGTAGGTATGTTTCTGATGTTTGCAATTGTTCCAGAGACTCAAGGCTGCCGGAACTCGCGGTCCAGGATGCATTAGAGCCCGCCATGGACATCAGCAAATCGTCGATGCTGGTATCGGAATTTGAGATGAGCTCCGACATATCTGTGTCAGCGTCGAGCACTGCTGAGGTACTTGGTATTATACTCAAAGAAGACGGAGTTTCTTCTGAATCCTGAGTTCGTGTGTCGTCGTGTATATTGCCATACCTAGACAAATTGGGTGAATCCATCCACTTGGAAAACTCCCGATCATTTAAGGCTTGCACTTCTTGCTGAGGCGCCATTGCATTCTCTTCGGGAGAGTCTCGAAGCCATGGAAAGTTCGGATCGCGGGAGGTTTGAAATGATCCAAACGTCGCAGGGATGCCGCTCAGGTCGAGGTCATTAGCTGGAGCTATGCGACCAATACAGCTGCTGAAGAACTGAAATGCCCGTCGAGCGGCCTCTGAAGTCCTTCCCAGACAATGCAGCCAAGAAAGACCTTTCTTCGTCCTCGTCCAAACCAGCTCTGACGATTCAACAGAAACTGTCCTTTCACCTGACCTCGTCGGTATTGGACCAATTGAAATATCGAGGAGTAATATTACAGTCGCCTGAGTAAGAACATGTAATAGATCCCACCACTGCAGGACTTCATAACACCAAACCAGATCTGGCTGATCTGGTAGAAGTGCCATGATAGCCAGGGACGCACGGAGACAGTTGAGAGCAGCTGTATTGGCAAACTGGGAACGAGAAGGCTGTGAGCCGCTTTTCTTTCCAAATGCATGGCTGTTGAGGCAAGGTCGATTAAGCACGATGCGGGCGCTGTAGTAATTCAAGGCGAGGGAAATTTGAAAGGGGGAGCCGATTCTCAGTTGTGGATTACCTTGATTGTCTTGGAAACTGAACGAAGGATGTAAAGTCGATATCCAGTAATCCACCTTTTTGCTATAAAATTCTATACGGCCTTCGACTCGCGCTCGGCCTGCCCGGGAACTGTCGATCGCATATACTTCACTAGCGATGGTATGGGCGATCAACGACAGGTCTACCATATAGAAAAAATAGAGGGATGTGCTGGGAGTTAGCGACTGCAAAAGATCTCTCTGAGAATCCATCTGCTTCTTTCCCAACTCTATGGTCCACCGGTGTGCGTTGGGTGGTGGGTGGATGTCCGGTCCTGCAGATCCCAGACCTGGCCCGAGAAGTGGCGGAGGTGTGGAGCAGAAAGCACTTCCGAGGCAGGAAACTCTCCCGGTCATGACAAAAAGAACATTCTCCAGGCGAAAAATCGACCACCACAGTAGCTTGCGAGCTTCGTCTGATTTCAAATCGTGCTCGCTTGGCTTTTGCTGAAGATTGATCCCTAGCGCGATAGCCGAGCGTACCGCAATGCCAATTATTTTCCATGATCTGAGATAGTGTTAAAAGCCAGAGCAATATAGAAGGGATCCGTCAATTGGAAGGGCACTCTTGAGGAACCCACATCATACCTGTTTATCTGCGATACTACCAGGAAGTAGAACGCGAGCAGGGCTTCGGCCTGTACTTGCTGTAGATCATCATGATCATAGAGAACGCTCTCTGAAAGGCTCAGAGATTTAGCCCTTGCCAAAAAGAGATTCTCATCTGCCTCCTGCTGTAGGTTCTGTTCAGAAAGTCGACCAATAGCGCACCCGATGGCGAAGATCATATTGAAAATGGCCAACCATTTTCTGCCAGGATTTATAAGGCCCCCGGAGTAGCAGCGGTCGTACTGAGCAATAAAGAGGTCCCGTCGAATGAATGGGAAAGAAATGTCAACCTTCGTCAGATAAATTTGGAATAATTGATCCGCTAGCGATTTTGGTGGCAAGATGAAAGCGTTGATTACATTCAAATTTGAGATATTTTGATAATCGAGGTTGTAGTTCATTGATGCAATTGAATCGTCAATTGGAAGCTGGTGCCGTGGGATCATATTTGGAGGGGCTTCTCTGTCACTCTGCTTCGTAGCTTCTGAGTCCAAGCGCTGCATCCACGTAACTTCAGAATTCTTCCCCATCTGCCCAGTCGCCCTGCTTTTTTCGCTCCGATTAAGGTCCTCCTTCACAACATCAATTGCGTCCAAATAGCCGATCGAGGATGAGGACGAGGCACTGGACGGCCTGTTCTGATGCCCTTCCAAGTTTGCACCACACGGGCTCTGTAGATGCTTTCGTTAGTTTCTTCAAGATTCCAACATCGCCGATTCAAGGAAAATACATACTTTGAGCGCCTTCGCAACTTGGTCAGCGGTAGATACCTCGAGTTCTCCTAAAATATTTCGAAACATCTCCTCGTAGTTCTCAATCTTTCTTTTCATCAATTCTAAGTCTTTTTGCTGTCGAACACCTTTGGCATCCGAATAAAAACAGGTGTTTAAGCCATGGGCATGGCAAAAAGAGCAGGTAGGCCGGTTGCCATCACATTTGATTTTTCGTTGTCGACAAGAGTCGCAAGCCTGGCTGGTTCGTCGCCCACTGCTTTCCCGTCTTTCGCGTCGTAGCCGTGGAATAGGAAGCTTATACGGCATCTCCACACGGTAATTCATATTTAAAGTCGTCAATCTCAGATACAGAAGTAGATTTGGTCGAGAACATAAAACCACAGGTACTGCAAAAAACAATGAAAGCATGACTTGCGCCGCTGTATTTGAAGGTGCGATTACTCTTGCCCCCATTACGTCATGGTACCTAATACAGTACGATTACATCAGCAGATCTATCCACCGAGCCAATGAGGGCCACCATTTATCAGGATCTCTCAGTATGTGTGTCATCATATGCCCGCAGAGTGAGGGGTGACTCTACAGGTTGCGACAATGCGAAGCCTGGGTGTATCAGCAGTGCTGTTCACTGATGATAATATACCTCACTAACACTGGGAGAGAATTGATGAGATACGAGTGCGGATCAGGAACTGTTGTAGTTCAGAGGTATGAATTGTGTTATTTATTCAGAGGGAAACATGAGGCTATATATACAACGAGAAGATCAAGTTGATTTCCAATCAACTTGGTTCTTCGTATACCTACTTCGGGATTAATTCTGATGGTTCGGCTTGGTTCCTGATCTGCACCAGCCTCATATCACAACATCATCGTCTGGGCGACTTTCTTGTAGTAGTGCATTGAGCTTTCAGGGAATATCTCGGCGTTGGTCACGCCAAGGTATGTGATGATCTTGCCGCCGGATTAACTTAGCTCCACTGTCCTTTTCATGACTTTCAATTCGCGAACCTACATCGCCCCGAACATCCAGCTCATCATTCTTAGCCTCTTCTCGCCGGGCCTCCGTAGCCCGCCCCCATTCGAAATCAGAGAAAGGTGAGTGATATACGAAGGAGGTCAAGTCGACATGCGGCTACCTAAAGCGGCACATGGTTTTACTCTGGTGGGTTCGTCATGTGCTTCCTGAAGGTGGTACTTTACCAATAGAGACTGGATAATTCAGCAGCCACCCAATTGCTCGCATGTTTTGTGGTATATGTACTTTTGTCTCGGATGGTCCAGGATTCAACTGACGCGTCTGTCTTTGAAGATTATATCGAGCAGCTTCTCCAACACTGTGGTAAAGGGCCTGAGCCGAAGTCTGTGCTAGTGGTGGATAATGCATTCTTTCATCACTCGAGCAAAATTGAAAAGATGTCCTCGGAAGCTGCTGTAAAGCTAGGGTTTTTGCCAGCATATTCTCCAAATTTGAATCCTATGGAGGAGGGTTTTGCAAAGCTCAAGGCCTTTGTCCGCTGTGATTGGCAATCCTACGGAGAATTTTCAGAACAAAGATTCGACAATTTCCTTAGATGGTGCACTGACGTTGTCGGTGCGAGGGAGAAAAGCGCAGAGAGGCATTTTCGGCACGCCGGCTAAGTTATACAGGTATGGCGATGCTGGGGTAGCAAAGTTCGGAATTAACTTTACTGGCTGACTGGAACTGATTCCATCACGGACATTATTGCAAACCGCGTTGAATTTTGAATTCCAACAGTAGCTGAATAGAGATACTAAACATATGAATCCAACTTTGCCATGCTGGTCGATGTTAAAGTTTACGCGGTTTCGCCTTCCATGGCGGAGATAAAGCGAGACTCGAGGATGATATATATTACTCACCATCCTCGGAGTATTCTAGCTTATGTTGGAAACTGTGTGGGACAAAACTCAAGGACAAAAACTGTAATTATTTATTATCTCTTATTCAACCAGAACTGACATAACTTATACAAACTTCGCTCGTACTGTCTCTTTCCTCTTGATGAGCCATGTAAATTGGACGCAGGCGGACTGGTTGGTCAACGCTAGGCGTCCAGCTCTTGTGTCGAAAGTGTACTTGGCACAACGCCATCAGATACTGCTAATATATGCACCAAGATATCGATTCCTTTTGTATTTGCCCGATGAAAATTGAAAGCGAGACGTGCCACATTCACTATTGGTGTACTCGGGCATGTCGCGCTGAAGAAATCCTGTCTGGAGCGCGAGAAATCCTTGGAGAGCGAAAAATCCTCTTTGGAGCGCGAGAAATTTCTTCTGTCCTGAGAGCTTTCATCAAACGGTTGCGATTATTACGTAAAGCGTAAACTGTTCTTGGACCGGGTCGACTGGGAACTTTTGAGACTGTTTCGGCCAGATAATCTAAAGAGGCTCCATTGGGGAACAGCCATCTGAATCTTTCGAAATCGCCTTTGTCGTAAGAATCGCGACAGAGCCTGTTGATTCCACCTCGGACTTCTAGGTAAGATGCACCATGATGGGTCAACCAGCTTAACTGTCTTTGATAGTCATTTGATCGAGCTGCGCTCTCAACGAGGCCTCCGCACGGAACATACTTGAGTGACGCTCCCCGTTGGCCCAGAATATTCAGACCTGGAGTCACACCGTTTTCACGATAGGCATATGATAAAATGTGGCCTCGCGATATGTGATGATATGTTCCTAGCTGACAGTTCTCATACCATTCTTCTAGCTCCTCGCCGTGAAGAGCCTTGATACTTTTCAAAATGGGCGTAAGGGGTGTACGGCCGAATCGAGATCTCGTTTGACGACACGTTATACAGAAATTCAAGTAATCACGTAGGTCAAGGTTCGTTGCGATTAGATCCAAGATCTCTAGGGGTAGAGTATGCAAAGATGCCATTATAGTCCTGGTATGGTTAATGGCACCGGTGGTATACTAGCAAACTAGGAAGATGAGTAAGAGGTATCGCGATCGAATCTTCTAGTTTGCCTTTATTGTGTCGGATCGGAATAAAAGCGAAAGACGGACGCTTCGAGGGTGGAGAAGATTAGGCTTATAAATGACACATTATCACGTGATTATATCCTCGACCCCTTTGGATGTTTGCTTTGTTTGCAAGGGTTGGGAGTTCCCCTATTCAAGTCGCGGCGCTAAGGGAATCCAATCAATGGCATCAGGCGACCCAAGCCCAGCATTCCACTGGTTACATGACTCGTGGATGGTAGAGATTCCTACATCTGGTTGGTCTGCGGCACAATCCATGGCATAACCGAAATTTCAGAGTAGTAGGAGTGGGACCTACGTTCCCAGGAAGGGGGATAAAAACTAATGCAAATTTCCCCTCTATGTTCAGTCGGCCGTCTAGGTCAGGAATTCACGGAAACTAATAAGATCCGACATTGGCGGAAGTAATATCATCGAGGCCTATAATCACAGGAAATGAGCTGTTAAGAGACTTGATAGGTATTATATCAGTGAGTTTCTATGTGAAGAGTAGGATCTACAAGCTAGCTAAATCAGAGCTAGGCTTTCTTTGGTCGACTGTGCATTCTATAATAATCTCCGCGGAAATTTCAGGCAGACTTGGGAACTGAACTGGTGATGCAGAATCGAAGATGCAACGAGTCTATTCGGGCAAGTAGTACGTTAAAGATACTAGTTCCCGAGTTACTCGGCTTGTAAATTGGATTTTTGAATTTGAATACTAAAGGGAAAGCCAAATGGTGTATTGGAGGACCGCCACGAACAAATTGTTTAATGGGTTGTATTCTTTAGGATCCTTCTCACTGGAACTCTACATCTGATGCTTCAACGAAACAAAATTCCATAACTCTGACTGTATATCTTTCTATTTTACACTAGAAGACCGTCCAAAGAAGAGAAAGTCAGCTTCAAATGAACATTTAATCTTCAAGTGAATGCGTTGAAGTAATATCTGACATGGGACACATAGGATCTCTTTCAATCGACCAAACTGGACTTTGACTCTTTCGAGCTCTCGGAAAATAGAGTCCGAGCAATCAAATATGTTTGCCAAGACTTGATGATAAATATATCTACCTGTCAGCCTCGTTCTTGCATTCAAGGAAGCCGGATCCTGTATTCTCCTACTTATATCGCTGGTCACGACAATCTATGGATCTATATCTCCATCGACTGGGATTATTTCCTCGGGATCTTCCACATTACTCCGGAGCCAATTCTCGAGTGTAGTAATGTAGCTTCGCGCGAGGATCACGGAGTCGATATCGGGTGGAAATGGGCTCAGTGGGATTTCCTGTCCACTTCGATCCAGTAGCCAACCATCTGCCCGAAGCTGCTCCTTGATAGAATGGTCCAGATCGGAAATTGCGCTCTCTGAATCAAGGACACACTGTTGTTCCTCCCACCATGGGTACACGGAGTTGGTAAATATACACCCCTGAGAGGATTCTGGGGCGATTTGGATTGGTAAATATCTATACGTTCCCTAATATCCCCTGTGAACTCACTTTGCTCTTTGATATACCTTATCGCGAGAAGGTACATAAAGTAATAAGGCAACAATCTTCCCATGACCATTCTAGTCGTAACTAGCGACCGGCGCAACAACATATGGCTCAGCTCTGCGATGGTTAACCTAGCTGCCTCTGCATCAAATATTGCAAGCAAGATATCGACGTACCTGCCTCAGCATGCTCATTGGGACGCTGCGCTAGAACTTCGGCGGGTTCAGGGCTCGGCGCAGCATTGAAGTGATGAGACATAGTGGACGAACAAGAAATTGATAAAACCCGTAATTAGATTGAAGGACTCTTTGACAAATGCTTTGGTAAATGCTTGAAGACCTGTGGGTTGACATACAGGACCGAAAGAAGTACAGAGACGCTATTTATGTATTTCCCATCTGTGTAAGATTCCTTGCTGTAGCGGTGCTGAGCGTCGACCCGGGCCAAGACTGCCCGGGTAAGAACAAAGAAACGCACGGATCCGCTTAGGGAAAGATTCCTCTTTTTATTGGTAGTTAAGATAGTGGGAGTCCACTCCATTCCAAGGCTCGTCTGAACAGACAAAGAACGCTCGGGAGAAACCCCAAGCCCGGTGGATCCGCTCCGCAGATTCAGACAAAGAGGCAGAAACATCACGACCCGCATCAAAGTGGGGCGTAATTTGTCATATATTGGGATAAACATTTCGCCGGTGCCGGACCATCTTTGTGCAGAGTTGGTGATCATATCACCCCCCTTTCCTGCACTTGAAGACCCAAGTGCTTTGTATCCTCGATGTGTTTATTGCGCCGACCACGGCAATTGTGACAGATTATTCTCTCCCTTCAACATGGCAGGTCTCCCTTTACTGAAGGGAAACTTCATTTCCTTGGAGGATGCCCTGACCGACGACGACAACATCTTGCATCGCTTAGACTATCCGCAGAAGCTGAAAGCCTTCTGTTCAGATCTCCTTACCCATAGACGTGACATTGAATCCTTGGTCTCGTTCCATCTTGGCGTGAAAGATTGCCAGGTTGCCGAGGAGGCCGATTGGCTATTTGGAAGTTACAATGTTTGCATTCCAATCCATATAGGTCGGCAATCCGAGGAACGTGTTCTTTTTCGTGTCCCGCTGCCTTTCAAAATTGGCGAGGAGACTTTTCCTGGGAATAGTAACGAAAAATTGCGCTGTGAAGTCGCCACATATATTTGGATCCTTGAGAATTGCCCAGATGTTCCAATACCTTCCCTCTATGGCTTCGCCTTTCCTAATGGACAGGCTGTAAGTAGGCCTGTTCTACTCTCTTATTCAGAAGAGCTACGGCTAACTTTGCCCTTAGTTTGCTCTGGAGAAATGCATGGGTTGGTTTACAAGATGGCATTGGCGCTTGAAGCGAACCATCCGGTCATGGTTTAGATACCCAAATACTTGTCCATTTGTCGGTACCAGGAATGAAAGTGCCATCAAAATGGGATACATGATCATCAGCTTCGTTAAAAATGGGCGTATGCTCTCTGATACGTGGGGAGAATATCTCTTAACGGACAAGACTCGAAGACATACTCTTTTCAGTGATATCGCGAAGATCATGGTTCAACTGAGTCGAATCCAATTTCCACGTATTGGATCGTTAAGTTTGGATGACGATGGCCTGATCAAATTAACGAATCGTCCCCTTACATTGCGACTCCAGACTTTAGAGAATGAAGGGATTCCCACGATACCTAGGAGCTCTACCTTCCAATGTGTGGAACCCTATATTCTGGACCTTCTACATTGTCACGACAATCGCATACACTATCAGCCTAATGCTATCCATGACCTGAATGATGGGCAGGAGCAGCTAGCCGCTTTGACTATGATGAAGGGTCTTTTGCCGCATTTTATTTCCAGCCAATATCGTGACGGCCCATTTATTCTTTCACTCACTGATCTCCATCCAAGCAACATTTTTGTCGATAACGATTGGCACATCACTTCCTTGATTGACTTGGAATGGGCCTGCATCTTCCCAATCGAACTACAAACACCACCCTACTGGTTGACTGGTCGACCTATCGATGATATTGAGAATGGCGAGCATCTCCAAAAGTTTCAAGAAGTCATGGTTGAATTTATAGATGCGTTTGACGAACAAGAACAAAGACTTCACAGTTCCGCCCCCGCCCAGGCCGAGATCATGAGAAAATGCTGGGACAGAGGAAGCTTCTGGTATTTCCAAGCGCTCCACAGCCCGAAAGGTCTTCTTCGTGTGTTCAACGAGCATATCCAGCGCATATTTTGTGAAGAACATTGCACTCAGCGGGTCTTTGATCGGACAGTTAGCCCATACTGGACCACAAAGGCGGAAGATTTCATTCAAGCGAAACTATGGCAAGAGACGGCGTATAAGGATCAAGTGAGGAAGCGATTCATTGAAGCTGACCAAACATGTACATTCGAGTAATTGTTTCGTGTCAATCATGTCAAATCAATAAATCTCTCTCCGTGATTTCTCGATGTGTATTCCTTGTGCAAGCACTCGCCGCTTAGTCTTTTTTATTTGTCTGTCTCTTCTTTTGTGCTTCCGACCCTGAAGATAATACCTGGCCGATGTTTGGATTATTGGCGATTTGCTGAGAGGGTAGTTCAATGTCCTTTTTCCCCCGAGCTCTGCGAGCTTCTTCGCCAGAAGACATGGACATATTGATGAGCTGGTTTTGCACTATTCTCTTTGAATCGGAGACATCTTTTCCTTCTTGGTCACTCATCTTGACCATTCACTTTTCGAGGGAGAAAAGTAGAAAAATGGCAAAATAGAAAGTTGAGAGGTAAAGGGTGCCGCGAACAGTTTATGGAGCGGGGTTGGCGACCTGTGCGTCAAAATCCAAATTCAGTGGGAATTATGCATGAGTGCCCTTTCGAAAGCCCGAACTAGCCATGATGAGTTAGGAAAAGGGTGGCGGCCAATCATGAGAGAGCCACCCTTTTCCCACACGAATTGCTGCAATGCCTGACGGCCCGTGCCTCGACGATGTGTGCACAGATTGGGGCCCCATTCACATCACACCAGCCATGTGATTTGCAAGACTTAAATTCCCAGTGTGCTTACAATGCAGACCTGCCTCCTGCTAACCTTGTACTTGAGGATAGCTTAGATCTTATATCAAACGTGGGTGATCCCTTGTGGTATTTACCATCGGTGAGGGTATTTAAAGGATTGTGTGCGAGTAATGAGATTATGTATCGTGAAAGCTGATTGAGAGTTGATGGTGAGTTTTGGTCCACAGAATGCAGTCGTTGTGAGTCTATAAGTAGGTCACTATGAAGAGAGCTTTGACTCTATCTATAATCACACTTCAACATTCACACTCAGGGCACAGAAAATTTGCCCCGTCCACTGCCAGAGTCGAGCTTACCCTCCTGGTCGATAGGTTTGCTTGGAAGCTTCCGGTCTCCTGGCCAGGAGCAGCTGAGATTGAGACGAATGATAAATCTCACCACCCCCGTAGACAGAGCCATGTGCAAGGCAGCAGCTTCTTGTCGGTCCATGAAAACCGGGTCTCGGACTAAGTTTGCGTTATGATGGACCCAGTTCATTAGGTAAGATAGGAGGATAGTTCTAGTTCCGAACCAGCGAAGAATTGCTGCCTCCAATAGAACCATTGGACCATATTTCAAGTTACTGGAAACTTGCGACTCGGGTATGGACCTAAAGCATTCCATCTTTTTCTATACAGTGCTGTCATAGGCTGCCCATCGAAAGTAACCCATTTACTACAATGCGGGCATTTTGAGCATCCACCAACTGTTCAGGCAACGCATCATACAGTAAGAGAAGAAATTACACTCTGGCATAAAGCTGAATGTGCAAGCTGTGGGTAGCAAAAATACCTCTTCGTTCTTGGCATTGCCATTTCAGAAATGAACCCACTTAAGACTTGGAAATGCAGATCCGATATATCCTGTCCCTTCTCGGACAATATTCATCGCAAGAGTCTAGTTTTGTTCAAGTGTGCTCTGAACAACCTTGGTTCCCTTATCGACCTTTTGCTGTGGGAGCTAGTGTTCGTAATTTGGCCACCACCTCTGCAGATGTGTTTAACAGCAAACATCTAATCCAAGATATAGAAGAAGATATCAAAATGATCCTTGAAATTATGCAATCCAAGCCCGATCGCATCGTGGTCACGGAAATGTTTCATGTCAAAGCGTAGCAAAAGATTTGTCGGGGTGGCCGTCGAGAAGAACTGTACATTAATGTCTTTTATGTTTCTGTCGGACCTATGGCACAACGGATGACCTAGAAGGGGTTGGTATATTGACTTGATGATAAGAAACGAGAAAAAAAATATTGTCTCTTAATTCGAATAGGAAGGACCACTTGAAAGATCTTTTCTCGCATCATGACCTAGATAGTAGGTTGCGGTAAAGCTATCGGAAAAAAATGATGCATGCTCTGCCGTAGTAAAAAGTACTGGAGTTACCGAAATCGGCTTGATGGCATAGCTAGGCCCATGGCTATTATGAGTCCTATGCAGCGTATACAGTACCCAAACAGCCTTGTCCGTGGCGAGACTGAGAACCTCTTTCCACAATTACAACGTTTCGAACTTTGGCCTCCCTGCTGGGGCTGAGAGGGGCCGAAACTTGTGTTTGTGTATCATTAGTTGCTGCACGGGTGGAATCAGTTCAAGTCTCAACGGCATAGTGTTAGGTGAACCATCACTGAATGATCTAAATTATGATCCATCACCATCCAATTTCAGAATCTGCTTTGGAAAACTTGCCGCTATTACTGCATAACTGCATAGCTTTGGCTTGAATGCGTTTCTCTCGACATCATCTTGCATATAAGTGTCTTGATATATTTTTTTACACTCCATCACCCCCCCTATACAAGCCTTTGGATCGCCAATTTGTCTCATCCAGCTTCGCCGCATTGCATTCAGGCCCGTTCTGTATTCACGACCACCAAAAATGGATCTCGATGGCAAACCATCGTATAGACACTCAAAGCTCGACTTCAATCTCTTCCGTAAAAGGCCCGTCGGTATGTGCTATCTTATTCCAGCTATGGCAAACATAAAAGCTAATCCTGATCAAGACAAGCCTCCATCTCCGGTGCATCGCTCCTCTGAAGCTTTTGTGAACAGGCTTCCTTTTCTATATTCGAAAACCGAGGAGATTGTCTGGAAATGGGAGCAGTCGAAGCTCTGTGGCCAGAGCATCAACACTACCTTGCAGTCCACCATCATGCCACAAGATCACCCTTCTAACAGACCGGACAGGGCAGACAAATTCGTTTGTATGCTGAATGGAAGTGTCGTCGTGAAACCTCCGGCCTACCTGACGAATCTGAAGCCGGAGGATTATCAGGTGGGATTTCTGCATACAGAGAACCTGACAGATATGAAGATCATTCTCCTTGGGCTACCCAAATGGAAAAGACCTTCCAAAGTCCGGGAAAGCATGCTTCGTTTTGAGAATTTGCTGGCCGGGAAAAGTTTTCCACTCTTCTACAATTGGTCAACCGAGTACTGGATCTCAGATTCGGTCATTCTCGATCCACGGTCAACCGATGAAACTGAGATAATCAGTAAGGGAAAACGAACGGCAAGTAGCCAAGATTTGAGGTACATTTGCGCTGGCCTTCCATCAACCACGATAGGGCCTCTTTTCAACACGCTTGTGACCTCGGGGAATGCAGACCCAGCCTGCTTTGAGTATTCGATGGGGTTCATTTGGATTCATGCGTCGATAGATGGGAGGAACTTCGAGATAGAGCTTGACACTTCTATCGATCCGTCTTGCGATCGCGTTGATTACATGCTACAACAGATGAGAGAGAGGTCGTGGTTGGTTCAGGCAAAGCTAGCGGAGAGGTCCAGCAGGGTGAAAGCCGCTATCTCGGTTCAGGTTCTGGGCGTTTCTCAAATTCGCGTCACTTCTACTCATAAACCAATTACTCATCAGTAGGATGTGTTTCAGAGCCAGGTGCCATACCTTCGCCTGGGCCATGCTATTTGTGTCAAAATGTCTCTTCAAATTCCATCATCTTCATATCAAGTTAAAAACAATTGCGTTATTCGTCGCGTTGCCGCTGTACCGGAAAGACTTACCGAAGGGACGAATTGGTATAAAGAATCGGCCACTGAGCAAAGATTTACCTCTGTGTAATACGTAATATCGACTGACTCGGTTGGTAGGTATATTCATCAAAGGTACATTTGAAAAGCCTTTGCTGTATTCGCAGAAGACAGATGTAGTGTATAACACGTAGAGAAAGCACCAGAGTGGTCCTAGTCCAAAAATACAACAGCTGCTAGTCGTAAGGCAAGAGTGTAGTCAGCGTGAGAGAGCCCATATGACGAATTCTTGATGAATCTATGCATAGATAGTGTCCATAGAGGCCCCTGAGCCAGCCGAATTTTATCCCCGCTGCGACCGCCGGGTCTGCTCCGTCTTCTGCTCCGGCCCAACTGGCACATCAGTCATATCACTTTTGATCCGCTCCTCTGCTTCCGCCTCGACAGCCTCCAGCCGGTGGAGAAGGTCTGCCAGGTCCCTGCGAAGATCCTCGATACACTTATTTTGGTCCGTCAATTTACAATCTAGGGATCTGGCCTTAGGTTAGCCCTTTGTGCATTGCTTGGAGGGAATGTAAAACTCACTTCACCCGCACGTCCAGTCTTCAAGTATCATCTGTTAGTAAAGACTTTGCTTTCACAGTAAGGGGTGACTCGGACTAACTCTGCGAGGCATGTGAGGGTAAGCACGTTGCTGTCTCTGGGCTGAGATAAGAGTTCGCCGTATTGAGGACTCGGAAGCACCCCGCGATCGTGGGTACTGGGAGGATCGCCCAGTTGCGGAACAGCTTTGTCGTTCTTGTTCGAGGGCATCGATGGCTCTTCCTCGGTAGTGTCTCCAGACAGAGATCGGGATGGGCTTGGGCTGTATTCGGATTCCGAGGATGACAAGGACAGTGCGCGCTGCAAACGACGTCGGAAGTCTGGCATCTGCCGGGTGCGTGGAATTTTTCGAATGGCTCCCATAGTCGCGTATTGAATCAAGCGGGGTGTTGCAGACAAATAGACCTGTTTGAAAATTATGACGGGAGTGGCTCTTATATGATTCGTGACGGGTGACACTCTATATATGTGAAAATAGTTCCGGCGAGCAAATGGCCGCAGTGGAAGAGACCATCCCCCTGAGCCCCGGCCAGCCATATCTGGCCTCACATCGTGAAAATTCAAAGCGGGGCCCAATAAGCATTTGGCCACACTTCAACGGAGTTTCAACGGGACAAACGTTGACTAACAAGCTCTCGGCACGAAGTGAACGTCCCAATCCGCGGCTTGCAGAAAGTTGGATTCGCGGTTGGAGTTGCAAGTCAGCGCCCAGCGATTGGTGCAGCAAAGCTGTCACTTTCAATGTGTCCTACTAGCAAAGATTCATCTGCGTGCACATCGGGCTGGATAATCTTGTAACATCCTAGCAGAGGTCAATCGAACTGATTATTTACTTAAAAATCCGTTCATTCGGTGCCTATATTAGATAAATGTAGTGAGGAAGGGTAGATGCGTCCAAAATTGGGAGCATGCATCGAGGCATCTACGATGGCAAAGTCTACAAACACAAGTTCTAGGGTATTATCAGTCGATTTGCCAGAGCCAGCCTATGTTTTCGAACTAACCAGCCAAGTTGAAAGTCGTTTGACCTTTGTCAACAACGTTGAGGCATTTTATTTGTCAGGGCTAGATCCAGGAGAGCCAAGGGACCAGGTGGGGCGTGCCACTCCACCCGCTCGCTCCGCCCCGAACTCTTGAAAATTCTTATTTCAACGTTGATTCAACGTTGATCAACCGCCTCAACACCCACGAAATTAGGGTCGCCCACTGCAAATTTGAAGTCAAAATCTCTGGACTCGGCAAAATGTACGCAAGTGGTCGCCGTCGGAACCCCTACTCCGAATAGCATAAAAGACGCTCTTTTCCTGTCGAAAAGAAAAGTAGGACTTTCCTCCTCACACTCCGGGCCTCGCAGCCTTGGGGTGTCTTTTGCAGGTAAGATCTGCGTTACCAAGTACTCTTCGCAGGACGGGCTCTGCGTGATCAAGTGTGCCTCGCGGGACGGGCTCCGCGTTATCAAGTGTGCCTCGCAGGAGACCGCTGCGATACCAAGTTCTCCGCAGGAGACCGCTGCGTCACCAAGTTCTCCGCAGGAGAGTGCTGCGTCAACAAGTTCTCCCTCGCAGCAATGAGCCCTGCGATTGTAAGAGTGCGCTTCCTCACAGCCAATGAGCCCTGTGTTGTACAAATGCGCTCCCTCACAGCCAATGAGCCCTGTGTTGTACAAATGCGCTCCCTCACAGCCAATGAGCCCTGTGTTGTATAAATGCGCTCCCTCACAGCCAATGAGCCCTGTGTTGTACAAATGCGCTCCCTCATAGCCAATGAGCCCTGTGTTGTATAAGTGTGCTCCCTCACAGCCAATGAGCCCTGTGTTGTATAAATGTGCTCCGCGGGGACCTCCGCGACATCAAGAGCCTCCGCAGGAGACCGCTGCGTCACCAAGTTCTCCGCAGGAGAGTGCTGCGTCAACAAGTTCTCCCTCGCAGCAATGAGCCCTGCGATTGTAAGAGTGTGCTCCCTCACAGCCCATGAGCCCTGTGACTGTAAAAACGTGCTCCCTCGCAGCCAATGAGCCCTGTCGTTGTAAAAATGTGCTCCCTCACAGCCCATGAGCCCTGTGACTGTAAAAACGTGCTCCCTCGCAGCCAATGAGCCCTGTCGTTGTAAAAATGTGCTCCCTCACAGCCTTGAGCCCTGTGATTGTATAATCTTGAGCTTCCATGCAGCCTTGAGCCCTGCGTTATCAAATTTGCGCTCATTAGGCGACCCGTGGCGCCGCGGTCCTCGTCCTGATCCTCTGGCGATTGCAGGCACCTCTTCGTGGTGTCAGAGACTAGTATTCGGGGAGTCCTCGAAGAAGCCAAGACCTGCTCCAAAGAATCAATAGAATCAAGAATCATCCAGTAGACTTTGTGTCATGCCTTTCAGCCTGTTTGTAGAGTTCAATAGCCAGGTTCCTGGGTCGCGTAAAGTTTTATGTAGCCTTGAATCACGCCTTGTCTTTCGATAATGGGCATTCACTTCCACGTAGTGTGAATTAGGGCATCGAGTCATGGCTGATAGCGGGGTGGCCAATCTGGGTGGCGGCTGAAATCCAAGTAGTCTCCATCGGTGTGAATGCTTGTCTCTTCTGGCTAGCAGTGGCAGCAGGGTTTGTCGGGATGTAGGGAAATGCGGAGTTTAGACGGTGAGCGGGTGGTGTGTCGGTGTGTGATGGTGTTGATTTGTTGATGGTGAGGGCATATTGATGGTGAGGGCTGGAGGTGAGTGACGGTTGAGAGTTGGTGATAATGGTGATGGGGACCGGACCAGTGAATCGTGAATCAACATGATGTGCAGTGCGGGTGACTCCCGGGCGGTGAAGTGGCGGCCAACGGTAAACACCCATCCCCGTCATAGTGGGGATCTTTGTTCCCTCACGAATGCAAAAGTTGATAAACAGTGCGCAATGATGATTTCTATATATTAGATTCGATATGGTATGTACACTAATAATCGAAAACAGTTTCCCCTGCGGAGACTCGGACTTTCTCCCACGAAGCGTAATTAAACCGAATTTTACAATAGGATGATCTAGCCATAAACCATTCTAGCAATGATTGGCTATCAACTCGAAGATATATCCTATTCCGGTTTAGCTTCGTACCGGGTAAAACTCGAGAAGCAACATATGTATGTGTGTCCGGAGGGGAAACAGTTTTCGAATTTCCCTGTAGTATATACTCCGCTCGCTTTTCTGTATGACATTCTCTCGGCTCGAGCTTCGTCGCGTGCTCTTTGGCGGTATCCTGTTTCTGAGGTAGTGTCGCCGTATGCTGAATTAAAACCTGCAATATATATATCCCCAGACCAGTGCTATTATATGTATACATTACCGGCAGCAAAAGCGGCAAAGAACCAGTAGGGCACCAGCGATAGAAAGCCTAATTCTTCTAAACATATTTCAGTTATCATTTTGTGTCGGCCTGATCGAATGAAAGACACTTCTGGAGCTCGAAACGCTGATCTTGCCGGATGTGTGCCCGGAAGAACGGCGGGTATGATTATTTGGAAATCACGGGTATAATCGCGCAAAATTCGCGCGCCAGCACCTCTCCTTGCGTGGCCTAATGGAACTTGCTGCATATACTTTCTAATAACGGCTCGGGTTCGATTCCTGCAGGATACGTTCAGATGACCTTTTCATCAGAAAGACGAGTCAAAACCCGCTTGATTTTTCCGGGTGATTTCGTGTTTTCTACGGTTGATTTTTACCTCTTGGCCACTTCGTGATTATGATGAACCCATTTTCTATAGCCACTTGAGCATGTCGACCCATGGCAGCATCCGGGGGTATTCAGACGTCTGCCACAGGCGACGAGGCCGTGCACTGACGCGTCGCAGCGTCTCGCGTCGGGCACACGTGACATTTCCACTGACAGAAATATGACTGCTACTTTCGAAATCAACAATTACGTCTTATCCACGAGTTATCACAAACTGACCTGGCATCTTTCGAGTCATAATTGAGCAATTGTAACCGTTGCGGCAATCGAGTGGCCCTACTTTACGAGGCTGCTTCTGCTGATGAGTTCATGGCGTTCGGTGATGACATCGAGGAGGGAGCATTCGATCTAGCACCGATTATCAGCAGCTGGCGCAAGGTGGTCGTTCGCCACTCACCGTGCTCATGCCCCAGATGAGATCCCTTGTTACCAGTCGCGAACAGCACCCCGGCCGGACTCGTGGGAAAGGCCGAACCAGGGTTGTGTTTCACTGCCATCCGAGGTCAGCATGGTGTCTGGTGGTTGAGGAGTGGTAGAAACTTGCCGTAGATATAGTCGGGCATCAGCATAGGCAAGCTAGAGACGAGGTAACAGGCGTCAGCTCGATCCCACGTGCACGAGGGCCTGGGATCACTTTGCACCACGGGGAATGGATGTAGCCATACCTGCCAATGCACGGCTCTGGGCAAATCTTCAACCGTGTCAGGGCAAAGCACCACTAGACAAGAGATTCATGGTATTTTTTTACGACAAACTTCGACCTGACCTGAAAATGACTGCTCTCGCGGCGAGGGATCTAGGGTAGATCTAAGCCACGGCCTGTCTTTATCACTTGCTCAGCTGATTCAGTGGTTGAAATATCTGGCCTTTAGACTATTGCCAATAGCTCGTTTCAATTTGCTGATTGATGCTCCTCGGGGAAATAGTTGTCTTTTTCTGTGGCCGTCAATTCTCGGCTTCTCTTCGTTGTCGCGGATGCTCTGATGGCTCGCTCGGTCAACAGTGAGGCCGGCTCATGGCTACCGACAAGCCTTCGGATTGGACGTGGGCAAAAGGTTTATGGCCGTCAGAATATGGCAACTTACTAATTCATTGATTGTTAGCCTTTGTGAGGACAGGGTAATGCCGAAGAGACGAATGAAAGCACTTTGGAATTTTACCGCATGGCTAAGCAGGGGGCATCAAGACTTTCTGAATTGGGCCTGCTAATAAGCCAGGTGAAGTGGTCGTGTCAACCACGTCTTCAGAGACAATAAAGGCGCAAGCGGAGTGATATTCAGTGGCTTGGCTGATCAGGTTGTTGAAGCTGGTCTAGCTTCGGGCCGGAGGGGGATGAGGGAGCATAGATTGATCACGTCGAGGGTAATATTGACATTCGCCCTATGAAAAAAAGAATCATCAGCGATCTTTTCTGAAGAACAGAGGGCCACGAACGGATAGCAATCGTACGGAGATTGAAATGCAGTACCGGGCGTTGGGAATGGGCAGGGGCAAAGCCCAAGCGTGACTTACAAGACATTGAGTGACTCGCGATAGAAAGTTTGCCATCCTATATAGAGGTTCGTCAGCACATGATATCTGCCTTGAAAATTGAAATTTGCAACTTACGTTCTCAGATATTGCTGTCCGCTACAGGGGACTGTATAAAGGATGACGTCTATCTATCATCGATCATCAGTAGGTATCTCATGAAGACAACGTGTAACTCACCCTGCTCACAGCTTGGATCATTCAGGACCGGGAAGGTTCGCTCAATGGGTTCTCGGAGGAATAGTGGAGGCGGGGCTGCTATTGAGTATCTTCTGCATTAGCATGTTTTCAAATGATTGGGCAGCTACACTCACTGTTCGAAGACTTGACTATTGAGAAAGGTTAGGCTATTGTGATGTAAGAGGTCAGCTCATTCCATTGCATGATTTGGAGGTCAATCCATACTGTACCAAATAGTAGCCGTGGAGACGGATTATGTTTGACGCTCTTTGTTCCTGAATCACAAAGGAATCTTCGTGAAAAACTGTTCAGCTGGCAAAGGACCGGGTATTTATAGCAATTCAGCCAGGCATTCACTCTGCACCAATGTGATCATCATTGTGAATTGTGAGGGCTCAAATAAAAACTCAATAATAACTGGCTAAACATTTCATCATTGGTTTAATGCAGTTCTCAGAGGCATTGCATTTTGCGCCTGGTGATCCGAAACATGAGAAACATTTTCTGACTGTTCGCATCGTATAAACAGTCGTGAGAATGCCACAGAAAAGAATTGATGACAGTTATCAACATTTACCACCGTCAGTCCGCCCTTTCTTGCGATGGGCGAGGCGACGAGGTCATGTCATTTGATTTCACTCACCGGCCATGAGCCCGTTAGTGCACGCAACAGCAACTCACCAAAGGTAGGCAGACCGCAGGGTTCTTCGTCACCCACCTCGCTTATCGGAGAAAATCCATCACACCTACACAATATCAAGTAGATACAAGCTATGACACGGCACGGGACTGATTCGCACAGCCCCATCTCAAAACAGTGTTTATTGTACAGCGAGCCAGTCATTAGTTTGATTACGGGTTTGTAGAACAAACCTCTGAGGTAAGCCGCGTCTTTACAAAGGTATTACCCACATAAATCTCCTGGGAACGAAGCGGATGCGGGTGAGTACTACTACTCAGAGATATAAGCCAATTAGTGCCATCAATGGCCCACATGCGAACAAATTTTCAATGCAATGATTGGTTGGTAATGAGAATTTGGGTCCCAGAAGATTGTGGGCATTACAGCCAGTCATTCTGCTTGAGCCGATGCATTGATAATTCTGAATTATGAGGGCACAAACGCAGATGGCCCTCCAATTGCGGCTGGTTCAGTGTCTCATCGTTGATTCAACGCGTATTTGAGCCCCTTCTGGTTTTCTCTTGACCATCAAGTGCATCAATGATTATCAGTCACTGTTGAGATCATTTCAACACCCCACGATATCACCGGAAAAGGTTGAAGGTCTAACGTTCCCCAACTTTGGTCTGTCCGCTGTTGCTACATGAGGTCCAGAAATGTGACTTGTCGGTACCGTATTACCTGTCTAGATCTCACGAAAGACTTTTGACCTCCCTCATATCCCTGAACCTCACCAACTCATTTCTCTTTTCATCACCAGACTCTGATTTTGCAAAACGATTCTTCTCGCAGATCTGACATGTTCTGCAATAATTCAAACGCCGTACAAATAAAATCGCGTCTTACCACATTCTTTCTTGCCACCACTTGGCTAGCTGTTGCTAGCCTCAGCTCCATAATTGCGTATTGTGCAAGTCTTCTTCTTGACCGCGCAACGCATGATCTAGCTAGTGGCAGCGGCTGGATTCTGGACATAGAATTCAAACGCCTCATGAACAAAGTCTTTGGTGGAGCACTCGCAGTGGCAATTTTCTCAGCTTTGCTTTCAATTTTTGGAACCGCTTTTCTTTTTCAGCCGAGATTGCTGAGCAAGGACAGTCAGGCTCGGGCTTTTTACGGCTGCATTCAACTTTTGTCGAGCTTTCCTCTTGTATGCATCGAAGGTTACCTTGCCAGTCAAGTCCGCGGCTTTCAGTCCTCTTTCAAATTCTTCACAAGCCAGGACCATACTCCGTACTACGAGATCATGTATTATGGCGCTACGAGCAAAGCTATCTTCGGCACTCTAGTGGCCATTTTCTATCTGGTTTATGTTTTCGCATGTCATTGATAAAGCCCATGGTATCTAAAGCAAATGGAAGTGTCAATAAAATTCTATATTATAGTCATGAAGCACTGGCAACAAGAATCATGGATCTTCTTTCACACTAAACGTTCCTCCGTAGTCGATAAAGCATACCGTATTTCTTCGACCATTGGCTCTAGCAGCCTGGGTCCTCGGGAAAGAGTTTGGCTGGCTCCTTGTACTGCATTGATGAAAAATTGAGGTTGAAAATGTTATGTAACTGCACATTCAAGACGGACCATGGCCCCATTAGGCAGGAAGACGCATCCAGTATTTTTGTTTCTATCTTCAGGGTGTTCTCAATTTTTTAAGCATATGAAATAAAGTACTATTAGGTACAAACTCCCACAACTGTAATGTGTCGTTAAAATTGCCTATACTTGATTTGGCGTGTTGAAATTACCTCTTAGGACACAGAATAGTGATCAGTGGTCAGTAGATCGAAGGCAGAATTTCATGGAAAGATAATGTCAATTTTCAGCACCAAATATACCACTTTCAGTAATAAAAAAAAGGAAGTACCATACGCCAATATTCCAAAATTTCCATCCACGTAGTTATAATTAGTTTACAGTTTTTTCACTGAGCAAAGGTAAACTTGGATAAAGCAACGTCTGGATTCTGAACATAGTACAGAACCTCTGACTTCCAGTGAGAAAACATTCCATGCGATATAAAGAGGCGCCAATCAATCACGGAAAGAAACAATCCTTCGTTTCTATTTAGCTCTTTATCACTTAGACCCGAGAAGGATGCCCAGCGTCGCGTCGAGTACACATAATCCTGAGTGAACTTCCAACCCAGCATAAGAGCTGCGAGAAACATCCGCCGCTGACACTGTAGAGGCTGAAGCTCCTGGGGCACTTGAAACGGCTCAGTGGGAAACTTTTGCTTAATCGTGAACCGCAAGAGAGCTAGATAGTAAAACGTCGCGATGAGTGTATGATATGTTGTATGAGATCTCCGAAGAATATTTTTCAGATAAACCCGAAACCCCGTTGAGGCTTTGGGGCTGTCCTTCGCTAGAGGAGACCAAAGGGTAACAAGAAATCTTTCCGAGAAATCTAACAACGCAATTAGATTAGCATCACGAGTTTCTTGCTACTAGATTACTTACCAATGAGATCTTCGATAGAGGCAAGCCGTCTGATTCCTTTGTGCTCGCTCAAAAATTGAGCCATGAGAATCAAATTCAGGGATAGCGAGAAAGAGAGATAGGCTTTTCGCCTGAATTTTGGGGGACAGGAAATGCAGAATTCCTATTCAGGGCGTTTGTAAGCATAGTTTGAAGTAGCTGGGCATCAACATACTGACCTATCAGTAGCTCTCCTTTTCACGACTTCCGATTCGCGAACGTACATCGACCCGAACATCCAGCTGATCATTCTTTGCTTCTTCTCACCGGGCCACCGCAGCTCGTCCCCATTCTAAATCAGAGAAGGGCCAGTAATATACGAGGGAGGTCAAGTCGACATGCGGCTACCCAAAGTGGGACATGGTCTTACTCTGGTGGGTTCATCATGTCCTTCCTGGGGGTGGTACTTTACCACTAGAGATTGGATAATTCAGCGGCCACCCAATTCCCCGCATGTTTTGTGGTATATGTACCAGATAAACTCGGGAATACTCACATTTCAGAAAAGCCTTAGCCCCTGAGGTCTAGAGACACTTCAACAGCAGTTTTCAAGATAAGTTCAATCAATCAAGAAATCATGACAATTGGTTCCCTCAGTACTTGCGTATATGGATATCTTATATTGATATGAGATTAATGCATGAGTAGTCCGTATCAGGATGACAGTACAATACCATAAATACACGTGCTCCAACACCAGCTGACTACGCCTTAGCGCTAAACCTGAAAGGGAGAGAGAAACATAACAAATTGGACCCACTTTAACCTATTTTGGACTTCAGTTTCCCAAAAAGTCGACTCCCTTTCATTTCACATCTGCCTGCCTGTACGCGACAGCCTTTTGGATTTTGACCATACAGAATGCGCGGCGAAGTACGTGCCAACCTATTGCTGCTCAGGGTTCTCCATGTAAATGGTGTTGCCCTCTTCTGTTTCTTTTCCAGCCTTGAACCGCAAAATACGGACAGCCCAAAATTCCGGTGTGGCTCTCAATACCATTATTGTATCTAAGGCCACACAAACCCCTACAGGAAATAATGGAAACCCATATACTGACTCATTAGATCTGTCATCTTCACATAGGCCAGGCTGGTACCCAACTGGGCAATGCTGCCTGGGAGCTGTAAGTCTTGATTCTCTTGCAATTCATTCTGCAATGACTCACTATTGATTGATGATATAGTTATCTGCTCGAGCATAATCTTCTGGCTGATGGTCATATCAATCCTGATTATGTCCAAGAACTTGACCAGAGCGGCTCGTATGAGACATTTTTCACCGAGACTGGCAATGGCAAATACGTCCCACGCTCCATCTTTATCGACCTTGACCCTTCGGTGCGTAAAGAGTGGCAACCAAGTTTAAATGAAATTCAGACTGATAAAATTGCGGCGCTATAGCCCATTGACGAGATACGCACTGGTACCTACCGCCATCTGTTCCACCCTGATCAGCTGATAAGCGGAAAAGAGGATGCGGCTAATAATTGTACAACCCCCCGAGACTTGAAGACGCATACCAAAAAAAGCTAATGTATATTAGATGCTCGAGGTCATTATACTGTTGGCAAACTGCTCATGGAGGGCGTTGTAAACCGGATTCGCCGCGTGGCTGGTGTGTATATGGGAATCCTTCCTCTCGTGGCTTTGATATGTAGACTAATTTCCTTCCAGATAATTGCACCTCTCTTCAGGGATTTTTGCTCTTCCATTCCTTTGGCGGCGGAACAGGTTCTGGTCTCGGTGCACTCTTGCTCGAGCACCTTTCTGCCGAATATTCCAAGAAAACCAAACTAGAATTTGTGGTTTACCCGTCCCCGCGTGTGGCAACTGCAGTGGTGGAACCCTACAATGCCGTCCTCTCCGCACACGATACTATTGAGAACTCCGATTGCACATTCCTCGTTGACAATGAAGCTGTGTACGATATCTGTAAGCGCAACCTCGACATTCCTCGCCCTGGGTATGACCATCTCAACCGCCTTGTGGCCCAAGTCGTTAGCTCTGTTACTTCCAGCTTGCGCTTCGATGGTGCCTTGAATATCGACTTAAATGAGTTTCAGACAAATCTTGTGCCGTTTCCGCGAATTCACTACCCCCTCATTTCGTATGCTCCTGTCATATCTAGCACCCACAGTGGCCACGAGTGCTTCAAGGTCAAAGACTTAACCTTACAGTGTATGTGCCTCCTCTCCATTTAATTCAACTATGCTTCGTACTAATTACTTGACAGGCTTTGAATCTAAAAATCAGATGGTTGTTTGCGATCCACAGAATGGCAAGTACATGGCTGTTGCCCTTCTGTACCGAGGTGATGTCGTGCCTCACGATTGTACCCAAGCTATGGCTCACATTAAGGCCAAGGCCTCTTTCAACTTGGTTGAGTGGTGTCCAACCGGTTTCAAACTGGGAATTAACAACCAAAAGCCCATGAACGTCCCTGAGAGCGAGCTTGCTTCTGTCGACCGCTCGGTTACCATGCTCTCCAACTCCACCGCCATCGCCGCGGCATGGCATCGCCTTGACTACAAATTTGACCTCATGTTTTCCAAACGTGCTTTTGTCCACTGGTACGTAGGTGAGGGCATGGAGGAAGGAGAGTTCTCCGAGGCTCGCGAGGACTTGGCTGCTCTGGAAAAGGATTATGAAGAGATCGCCAGTGATACTCTCGGCACGGACGTGGATGTGGGCCTTGAGTACTGATTACTCCTTTATTTTGTTATTATGATTTTACATCTAGAGTTTGTCTCTCTACGAAAGATCTTTTGACGTTCGTATCTCAACATTTCCATTCCTATGGTATCTCGCTCGAGTTGGGATTTAGATCTTATTTCTCAGATGTTAAATCAGTTACCATTTTACAGCCAACCCTAATTCGTCTTTTTGCAGTCGGCCTCCTAGTTTTCATGGAGAGGACTCTGGTAATTCTGATATTCGTGACTGGTATTCTGAAATCCATTATTCGCCGTCTTACAAACATTACTGGTGCCAGGCACGGCGCAAAATGGCTGAGAGATGCTAGCGTGTTGCGGGCGCTCGGTTCCAGTGTTCCTTTCGGAGATCTCGGATGGGTTATGTGCAGATTTTAGAACAAATTCGGCAGAGTCAAAGTATGTACGGTGCTGCGAAATATTAGCCTTCCAACTCAAGAAAGCTGTTTAGACTCCGAACTCAACCTTTGATCCTTCGGAAAATAGCTTCTCTCGGAGAGGAACAACGCCGTAGCGCCGAACTGCCAGGGCGTTTCTGTCGAAGGGTGGCTTCGATAATTAACTGAAGCCTGTAACTCACAAATTTGTCAGAAAGCTTACTTTAAAATCTGTGTGCGCTTCATTTTCGCCTGGCATATTGCAGAAAGAGTTGTAGAACGGATTCGTTACGGGTGGCATATTGCTTTGTTTATAGAAAGGTGCTTTCTCACCTAATACTTTGCCCGGCATGATGTCATGCCACCGCCTGTGACTCATTTCGTTGAAAATGGGGGCAATAGCGTCAGGATCACGTGGCGTAAATCGAAACCTTAAGGATTGTGTTCCATTGATGGGAACTTCTTCTTGGAGTATGAGTCGCTATCCAGATTGTCAAAGGCCCGAAAACATGGTTAGCTAGCTACATGGTGGGGGCAATAAGCAACGAGCTTTCCCCATCCTGACAATATCTTTTAATGGGTAGTGCCCGTGCATTTTCAGCAGCTGGCTCTTCAATATTTATTCAATATTTCTATGATACAGAATATTCGACGAGTTGCTATCAAGAAACTTACGCAGGCATGTTCCATCATCAACTTTACCACCTACGCATCATGGCGTTAGCTCGAAACAAGGTTACGCTATCCGCAGATAAGGGCTCCTGTTATACCCCGAAGATGGGAAGGCAAAAGCCTTCTCAGGCATACATTTACGTGAGCAGAAAGAACGCAGACTACAAAGAAAGTGGGTGTGACGTCACTCTGGATATACCTGTATAGTGGATTAGTAAAACTGACAACGACATGTCTGTTTTAGAAATCCCAAAGTCGGTTCCTGCAACCTCCGAAGCGAAAGGAGAAAGCCATAAATACGACAGTCTCAAAATATACCGGGAAGGACCCAACACCGAAAGTGGCGAATTGGATCCTAAATCCGATTCGAAGGAAGTCAAAAAACATAACAAATCCGTGGCCGATCGAAATGGCGACCATTAGCTCTACTGATTTGGAGTGGCTTATTCATCCTGCATGGATCTACCAGTTGCAAAACGTGACATCTTTTGTACTTGCAATATTATTTTGATCTGCCTACAGGACAATAGACCGTACAGATATCCCGGATGAAGAGTTCGGGAGCGGAGGGTTACTAGGGCCTGTCGAGGGAGTTCCTGATACCCCGTACCTGCTCATAAAATGCCACTTATATCACGAAAGCTATGGGTCTGGCTACCGGGCGACGTACTCCGAATGAGACCTACAAGCGTGGGCAAAGCCCACCACGAAAGTGAAAACCTTTTTATGACTGTGCAGACTGGGCCAAAATCGGCGTGCGGATAACCCAAGAAATGAGTCCACAAAAGAATGATTGTATATTAAGGGGCCTGGTGAAAAAGAATCCGTGCAGAGCTGCGATCCTACAATGCCAGCCCGTTTAGCTCCATTCCCTGTCTTTAGCTTGACACAGGGGATGTTTATAACTTCAGATGATTACAATGTCACGGTCGAGCACAGCAGTAATTCTATAGCTCTTGTGCTGAAGCCATCTGTCAATCCACAAAACTTCAAGAAGCGTAAGAAATGAAGATCGATACAGTAAGATCAGGCGGGAGAACAAGGGACTGTATTGTGAGATGAGGCTGTACAGATCACTACATACAACGCTGTATCATAGCCTGTATCAGCCTGACCTCTTTTAGATAGGTCCGATATACTTACTATGATATTCTGAGGTAGATAGGAAAATTCGAATGAACATGACTAATTCTGTGGTTGGGCTGGTTGATAAACAGGGTTGCAATGTGGCTTGTTATGATATGAGGCCGGTGCAAATCAGAAAGCAAGCCGCACAATCGGAATTAGCTCCGAGATGTCTATACAGACAATCAATTTGATTTACAATCAACTTGGCTCCATCTTGTATATATAGCCTCATATTTCCCTCGAGAACTAATAAGACGACTCATACCCCTAAACAACAGAAATCTATTCTATTTAGTCAAATTGCTCATCCGAGCAGTCTTCTCCACGTAGCAGACTAAAGGGTTTGGTGCATTCGAGTCATTCACAGCACCGATTGGCCCATAATTTCTTGGCATATATGACTAGTATCCATAGCATCCAAGGACAGCATGTATATCGAGGACCACAGGCTCCCGGAAGTCAGGGTGAGATATTAGCCATTATTTCACCCAGGCCTTGTGCGTCTATAGGCATTCATGGCTCTGACTAGCTTATATTTTGCAGCAGTACCCAAATTCACATATCCACTTAGTTCCCGGGAATTCGATGTGGGTAATGCTGACGGGCTAGCCAATTATGGTAGGTGTATAATGGTAGGTTCAGGCTCCAAGGAGTTCATAGCCAAATTTGGACCAATCATTTCTACTGAGGCTTTGTGGTACATGTGGATCATTCATGGCACCGATTGGCTCATTATTCCTTGGTAGATATCATTCTATCAGTAGTAACCAATGATCGCACCAATATTTACGACCCACAGGCTCCTGGGAGCCAAGGCCAATTATCAACCAATCATTTCATTGAAGACTTATGCGCATGTGGGCCTTTGGTGACACTAATTGGCTGATGTTTCCTTGTAGTAGCAACCATCTTCCCGTGTCCACTTAGTTCCCAGGAGATCGATGTAAGTATTGTTGTGATATGAGGCTGGTGCAGATCAGGAACCAAGCCGAACCATCGGAATTAATACCTCTGAACTACAACAAGTATTGCTATACGCAAAGACGAGGTCGATAGCAGAAAGAATTGTTCTGCGAAAGCATAATCGATCTAGTGACTCACTAACTATACAAGGAGCTCTTTCGCGAGATGTGGGCTGTGCGAATCAATCCCACGCTGCACCATAGTTTGTGCCTGCTTGATATTGTGTAGGTGTAATGGGTTTTCTCCGATATACGAGTTAGGCAATGAAGAATCCTGCGGTTTGGCTGGTAGGGATCTAGGATCGCAATATGGCATGGTGTTTGCCTGTCTTGATGAGGTGTTCGTTGCATGGAGTAACGGGCTCATCACTGGTGAGTGAAATGAAATGACGTGACCTCGTCACCTCACCCGTCGCACTAAAGGGCGGACTCACGGTGGTGAATGGTGATAACCGTCGTCGGTTCTTTTCTGCGGCATCCTCATGACTGTTGAAAAAATGCCAACAGCCAGAAAATATTTTTCATGTTCTTGATCACCAGGAACAAAATGCAATGTCTCTGAGAGCTGCTTTGAATCAATGAAATGTTGAGACAGTTATCATTGAAGAGTAGTTTTAGTTTGAGCCCTCACAATTTATAATGATAATCTCATTGACGCAGGCTGAATGCCTGGCTGAATTGCTATAAATACCCGGTTCGTCACCAGCAGAACCGTCGTTCGCAAGCATTCCTTTGTCACTCCGGGTAAAAGAAATCAATCAATTCTCGTTTCCGTGGCTACTATTTGGTATGTTGACTTCGAAATCGTGCAACGAAATTGACTGACTTGTTGCATGGCACTAGCCTGGCTTTTCTCGACGCAAGAGGTCTTCGAACAGCAAGTGTAGCTGCCTAGTCATTTGGAATCATGCTAACATGGAAAATGCTCGATATCAGCCCCGCCTCCGCTATTCTTCTGAGAAGCCATTGAACGAACCTTTCAGGATCAGGATCTGGAATGGTCCAAGCTGCGAGCACGGTGAGTTACAAGTTGCCTTCATAAGCTACCTGCTAATGATTGAAGATAATTAGGTGCCACCCTTTATACAGTCCCCTGAAATGGACAGCAATAACTGACAACGTAAGTTCAAAGACTGCAGCAATTTTCAAGGCAGATATGATGTGCTGACAACCCTCTTTATAGGATGGAAAACTTCCTATCGCGAGTCGCTCAATGTCTTGTAAGTCCCGCTAGTGCTTTGCCCCTACCCATTCCCAACACCCGGTACTGCATTTCAATCTCCGCACGAATGATATCCGTTCGTGGCTCTCTGTTCCTCAGAAAATATCGCTGATTATTCTTTTTCTTCATAGGGCGCGCGTCAATATTACCCTCGACCTGACAGAGCTATGTTCCCCTCTCGTCCTCGAAACTAAACCAGCTGCAACAACCTGATGTGCCAGGCCACTGAATCTCACTACGCTTGCGTCTTTGTTGTTTCTGAAGACGTGGTTGACACGGCCACTTCGCCTGGCGCGTTTAGTGGGCCCAATTCAGAAAGGCCTGATGCCCACTTAGTGCCCTCTGCTTAGCCATACGGTAAAATTTCAAAGTGTTTTCATTCGTCTCTTCGGTATTACCCTGTCTGGACAAAGGTTGACAGTCAATGTCTTAGTAATTCGCCATATTCTGACGGCTACGGACCTCCTGCCCCATGTCCGATCCGAAGGCTTCTCGGTAGCCATGACCCAGTCCCATGCTAGACTGAGCTAGCCATCGCAGCCCCGGCGACAGCAAAGAGAAGTCTAGCATCGATGACCACCGAGAGAGACCACGGTTTTTATAAAAGCATAGCCAGCCAATGATGCATCAAATTGCCGGCCACAGTCTGGGGGATAGCTCTGTCAGGGCCCGGTCGCAGCTGAGCAAGCCACAAGCCGGGCCGCAGCACTGGATCTATCCCAGATCTCTCACTGCGAGAGCAGTCGTTTCAGGTCAGTTCCTAGTTTTCCCTAGCCAAAATAGCATGAATCTCTCCTCCAGTGGCACTAGGCCCTAGCATGGTTGAAGATTTGCCTGGTGCACGAACAGCACAGACGAAACAGCTAGGCATTATGAGATATGACCCGCATCCACTCCCCGCGGTGGTGACCCCGGGCCCTCGTGCCCGTGTGGTCGATCTGACGCGCCTGCCACCTCGTCGTTGGTTTGCCTATGCTCGATGCCAGACTTCATTGATGGCAGGTCTGTGCCACCCTCAGTCACCAGGAATCGTGCTGACATGGAGCGGCAGTGAAAGACAGCCCTGGTTTGGCCGTTCCCACGAGTTCGATCGGAATAATGTATTGTGGTTGGTATAAGGGGATCCCGTCTAGGCCGCGAGCAAGGTAAGTTGCGAACACCCTTCTTGCGCCAGCGGCTGATAATTAGTTTTAGATCGAGTGTATCCAATGGCAAATTGCTTTGGCCGTGTCCCAATGCAGACGGCGATTCAAAGCTGCCCCGGCGACCTATTTCATGAACGAATCTGGCGAGTACGAATCTATCACTAACATAGTTTGGAGGCCAACTAACCATGTTGTCAAGTCGCTATAATGAAGTTGGCTATTTTCCCCCGATACTATGCTCAATGCAGCTGCAAGCCGACCGAGTGCCTCCTTGATGTCACCACCGAGGAGCACGGACTCGCTAGCAGAAGCAGCCTCGCAAGTACAGCCAGTCGACGGCCGCTACAGTCTCAATAGCCCAAATGCTATTCGAAAGATGCCAGGTCGGTTTGTGATACATGGTGGAGAAGTCGTGCTTGTTGACTTCTGTTGTGATATGAGGCTGGTGCAGATCAGGAACCAAGCCAAACCATCGGAATTAATCCCGAAGTATGTATACGAAGAACCAAGTTGATTTCCAATCAACTTGATCTTCTCGCTGTATATATAGCCTCATGTTTCCCACTAGAATGATAAGATAATTAATAACTCTGAACTACAACAACTTCGAACGTAGCCGCTGATGTTACTCTCAGTGTGGGCGTGGCACGTGTGCTCTACGCGACGCGCCAGTGCACCCAGGTCCTCGATTACCATCAATTTCAATACTGCCGGTTGCTGACTTTGGCTGACATGTCCAATCAACTCTGCAAAAGTGGCTTCACCAGAGCAAAAAGTAAAGGTTCATGACAAACTGAAGAGGTGGTTAAATACCACTAGGACCCTTCGGGACAGGCTTATTCATCGTTCACCTAATTTCCTTCTAGTATGGTGTCATGACACGCCATAGTTCGAGGATAGAAACCCCTGAGATCGCTCAACCGATCTCAACACCTTCAATCAACTGATCAATCAATCATCTGATTCTAATGGACATGTTCAGTACTAGCCAGTACATCGATTCCTCATCCTGACAGTTCATCCTCAAAGTGAATACTCCGAAAATATCTTCGAAAAAATACAAAGCGAGCTATGGTTTTGGGCGGACCGCATGAGCGAATGCCGTCGTTCTGACTCAAATTCAAGTGAATGTACCCTGCGGAAATCGAACCCGCGCCGTTACTGAAAGCAATTGTGAAAGTACCACTAGACCACGCAGGGAGAAGGCTGCCAGCGAGACTTCTGCTTAACTATATCCATCATCTAGGCAGAATATCGTACACACGTTCTTCCGAGCAAGTATCCAGCTAGATCAGCGTTTTCAGCCCCACAAGTGGCTTTCATCTGATCATGCCGACACAAAATGATACTTGAAAAATATCAGAGGGCCCGGCTTTTTATCGCTGATACTCTGGCGGAATGTTTTCAATTTTACCGCCAACAATGTGTGCAACAGTGCGGGTCTGGGAATATATATATTGCACATATCGGCAATACCTTATGGCTGTAGACGGTGCTAACAGATACAGCATATGGCTCGGCAATCTCGCCGCACTGCACATCAACAGAGGGACCCACTGGTCCGGCCCCGTTATCACCAGCTCTCACCCTCAACCTTCACTCACCACTAGGGCTGTTGACGATATTGCCGATATACCGATATTGACGATACGATATCGACAGGCGATACGATATCGGCTGCTTTTGAATTTGCCGATGCCGATTGCCGGTACGATATCGGTAGGCTTCAAACTTGACGATATCGCCACTCACGATATCGTAATATCGTATCGGCATCGGCACAATTCTCTTTTAGAATCATCTAAAGAGCGAACGCAATTTTATTTGACAGTTTATGAATGCAGAACCGGAATATTAATTTAACCAACCTCCACCCCTGGCCTCTACCACTTATACCCATCGCAACTCAACATCAGCATTCTAATGGTATCCCCATTCAAAGAATATCTCGGGATGCCTAGCACATCCCTCGCTGTACTAAACACTCTCTCAACAGCAACTTCAGAGGCTGGAATCGCTAGATAGTCCCTGGCTGCTGCTGCAATCCGCGGATACTCGCCCTTGTGCATCTTCCACCAATTGCAGAGCCAGTTCTGGCCGGTAGTATCTGCGACGCTGATCGGAGGGGTGTCAAAGTACTTATCAATATCTGAGAGCGGTGGGTCTCGCGCCTGCAACTTCTTCAGCATTCTAGACTCCACATCACTATGCTGCAAGGAAGACGATCTTGATGCAGCGGCATCATGCTCCGGTTTACCAGCCGCGTAGACCTGATGTAGATTGGTGCGGATCGTCTCCAGAATCATTGTCCCGGCATTGCTATCTTGAAGTTCCCGTAAGACCATTTCGCCTTTGACTCGGGGATCCAAGACAAGGGCAGGGTAATAGGTATCACAGTCATCCATAATAGAATAGTACTTTTCGTATTTCTTCATTCCTTCTTTCACTGCAGCTATGATATCCCGATCCAGTGTTGTGAAGTCACCATTGCCCTCCATCACGTCATCAAGCAATTCGTGTAGCTCATAGTAAATTGGGACTGCGAGGCTGATTTGTGGATTGCGTTTCGAAATGAACAAAGTAAGCTCATTGAACTTGTGGAGTACTGTGTGAATCTGCTCCAGTCGTGACCAATCTTGGAGAGTGAACGGCGGGAGTTCCTCCTGAAGGGTTAGGAACTTGTTGACTTGTTGCCTTGACTTCAAGCCATCGTCGATCATGCGAAATGTTGAGTTCCATCATGTCGTCACATCGTATGCAACGAACTTGTCTGGAAGATTGTTGAGTCTGCAAATCTCCTTCCATTTCTGTCGGCGCTGAGGACTTCGGTTAATCCAAAGAGCGAAGACCCGTAATCTCCCTATAGCTGACTGATCGGTGATCGAGTCACCAGTCTGTAAACGGTCACAGGCAACTTGCGCTTGTTCCATCGTCCCTGACCCCAGGTTACGGAGGATATCTTTCGCAATCAGATTGAGGACATGAGCCAGGCAGCGGATGTAGCTGTCAAGACCTCGATAAAGTGGTGCTTGCATTGCGTCTTCCACCCTAGGTCGGTCGGAAAGGGAGAAGTATAACTCCGAGGCCATGGCCTCATTGTTACTGGCGTTGTCGCCTGTAATGGAAATGAGCTTGTCCTCGAGACTCAACTCGATAAGCATATTTTCCACTGCAATTGCCAGATTTTCGCCACTATGAATGCCCTGGAGTTCGGCGAACTCGAGTAATTTCTCGCGGTACTCAAATTCGTCAGTCAGCCAATGACCAATTATCCCTAAGATAGGAAGATGGTTCTGGCTTGTCCAGATATCCAGTGATAAGGCAATGGTTTTGCAAGCCAAAGTCAGCTCAGTCTTCAGGTTAGTGCGCTGTATGGCGAACTCTTGCATAATCCGATCCCGCAAGGTGTGGTGAGAAGTGAAAGGAGGCTCAATCCCAGGAATGTCTCGGAACATTTGTTGGAACTCTGGAGACTCAACAGTGGCGAAAGCTTTCATATCAGTCACAATCCAGCGAATGGTATTCCTTTCCAAGACCTCTTGATGGGTGAGACTCTGTTTACCACCCATAAAACTCCGAATGTCTGGTCCCTTCTTCGCTGGCTGTATACTGGAGGTCGGACAGTAAATGCCATGCTTTACCAAGTGGGTTTTCATGTTGCTGGTTGTATTTTGCCGCTGGGAATCTGACGTATGCCAGTCACAGCGTGTTCCCGTTTTCTCATCTACATGCATGCAGCAAATCTCTCGGTCGACCAGCCTCCTCTTGTTGGTCCTCTTGATAACCCATGGACAATCAACGGCTGTACTCTCGAAGTACCCCCAGATCCACTCTGTAGCCGGCGCTGGTCGTTTGCACCATTGAGAGGATATGTGGCTTGTGATTGAAGTACCAGCATCTGTTGAGCTCTCTTGCGATACTAGCACTTGTGATACAGACTCGGAAGGTAGGAGCTCACAATCTGGTATGTTGGTGAGGATTACCACATCTTTTTGACAGGTTGGGAGAGTACGTGGGAGATTGCTCGGTGGCTCGCTTGATTCGCTTGATTGGTCAATTTGATCCTCAGGCAAAGACTCGTCATCGCTCTCATCATTCAGAACTCGGTAGTTGAGGCGTTTCTGCCGCGTACGCATTTTGTGTTGGATACACCAGCCCACTGGTGCAGTGCGGATGAATACGACTTGCTGATCGCAGCTCGCTGTTGATGTGGGCCCAGTGGTTCAGTAGAACCAGGGTTGAAGAGTCATGTATGGAGCTGGTTAGTGTCTGGAAGAGCAGGTCACTGTCAACCAAGAAGAGGTCGAGGTACGCGTCCCAGTCTTTCAGACGCGTCGCGTCTAAATAGAGTTGAACCATAAAATAGGATTGAACCCTTATGACCTCTGGATAATCTGCCATATAGCATAATGGAAGAAGCAAAGCGTAGCCATAGAATAGAACAGGTAATATGATGGTATGCTGGGACGGAGAAGCCTATAACATAGACATATATATGTATATGTATGCGCAGAGGGATGGAAGCAACTTACAAAGGATTAGATATATACTTTGCAAGTACAGAGTTAGTTGATATGACGACAGAGCAACGTAAAATATATAAATATCCAGCCACATAGCACGGCAACAACACGACGTAGGACTACGTAACGGGAGCGAATTGCCCTAATTAACGAGTATCTAAGCTAACATTCTCTTTGTAGCAAAGTCTTCTATATCTAGGACCAGGAAATATTCTCTTATTGTCCAATTACCGGTGGCGATATATCGCCGACGATAATATAATTTGCCGATATCGTATCGACAATTTCTTAAACTGTCGATCGCGATTGCCGATACGATATCGGCAGACTTCGAAGTTGACGATGCCGATTGACGATATGGGAAAACAGTGCCGATATCGTATCGTTAACAGCTCTATATCATTTCGCATTGGCTCGCTGTATATATTTCCATGCGTTCAAGTCGGAATTTCTGCGGTGTGTTGGCAGGGACCATCACTGGGCATTGAGATGGTTGATTCATCGGGAATGGATTCACGGAATGCGGGGCGGGTGAAGGGATGGCCCCACCGGAGGCCCGAGGATACCGCGGGGCTGCGCTTCCAGGCCGAGCGAGATGTTGCCGTGCTCACCGGCCCTGGACGCGCCAACCAAGGTCGGCCGGTGGCACCTGAGGAATTTCCTGAATGCTGCAAATATCTCTGGATATTCGTAGCCTCTCCTACCCGTCCTAGATTGTTGAGACGAGCTACGGGGATTTGCTTTTTGACCAAAATCTCCATGGTAGAATCTATACTCACAGTGTGCTGCTCTCCGGAACAAACTCGACTTACCCGTTTAAACTTGGTTACAACTTTACACAGGGAAAATTCACTCGCTATCGGTGATGGTTGATTGACCGGCATGGAGTGGCAGAGCGAGTCCGATACGCGTGTGTATCACAGCATGTTTATGGCGGCCTGATTGATTTCGGTCGGTGAGGTGCGGCTTATCTTCCTTCGGTGGCATTTTACTATGAAGCCGATAAGCCTTGTCCCACCCTAGAAGTGCACGCGTTTCGTTAACGCCATATCTCATATATTTCATGCAGATATGCATATCCGAATCTCCGGATTTTGCTTACGTCAAAACAATGCTATAACTAGGCGAAGAAGTAAGGGGATCTTTGTAGCTCAAGGTATAGAATAGGGACTCGGATGCGACGATGACACTCCAAGGTCTCATGGCCACCTGTGCTCATCTCAGGATCCTAGTCGCTTGACTATACTGAAAAAATCATGATAAGGCCGCCATACCGGAAGGCGGAGACATAGTTCTGTCCTACTACATTTGTACATACGACGTTTCCAGTGACGGCATATTAGCTAATTTGCTTGTAACTGAAGATGCTTCCAGCGGTGATGTTGGCAATGGCGGCATATCAGGTACAGTTTTTGTAGCAGATGAAGATTCCAGCGGCGGCGTACCAGCTGCAGTTTTTGTGGCAGATGAAGGTTCCAGCGGTGGCGTACCAGCTGCAGTTTTTGTGGCAGATGATGGTTCCCGCGGCGGTGTAACAGCTGGTTCCAGCGGCGGTGTAACAGACCCATGGTATACGCCAAGAAGAGCCTGCTTGTATGCCGTCATCCCCTTAACCGTGGGGTGGAAAATCCGTGCTAAGAACGCGGGGAGTGAACCTGACCCACTGCTCACACGCTCTACAGTTAGATCCCCCAAGTCGTCATCGCCAGCGACATTATTCGGCATTGAGCCGAGATCGATAGTAATACCATCGGCTGCCATACCAATCTCCAGCAGACAGTTGAAATAATCTCCGGCATCTCCATCGTCATCCCAAATTGAAGAGCATTGGTCTGAATTTGCTTCGTGAGTTAGTGAAGCAGAGATGTTTAAAGTTCCCCCAGTTGAATACTCAAAGGGGTAGAACCAGATATCCGAATTACGATAGCTGGGCTCGTCAACACCTTCTTCACAAAACCGATGTCCGTCAAAGTATGGATCCACATCGACGAAGTGAATAGAGCCTCCGCCTGTCGGGTTTGTTGCAGTAACAACCCTTTTGATTATCCCGTTTAACTTCCTAGTCAGATCGTTCATGCGTCGACGGCGCTCTCTAATCAGTGGTAGGACGGAATTATTGATGCAGCCGAACTTAAAGCTGACTTTATCACACGCATCCGTTTCTGCATTCCAAAAAGCCGGGTAGCCGGTCATGAAAAGTTGAGCCTTGGGTGCGGCATTGAAAATGGCCTGAATGGAGCGTGTGAGGCCAGGAATAAAGTTTTCGTTGTCTAGACGTCCGTCCAGCTCCTCCAATGCGGCGGAGCAGTCATCAGAGCAGTCGTTATGAGTTACACTTGGCGTGCAACCAGCACATCCCTTAACGTCTTTGAAGCGGTACACGCACTGCAAAATCAGCGTTTTTCTTCCACGGAGCTTGTGGAGGGGTCAAAACTCACTCTGTCCAATACATCGACGAAGTTTGCATCATTCCCTCCAATGCTCAATGTTATCATGTCGAAGCCTTTCTTCGAATCTGCGAGCTGGTTGGCTTGGGAACGCTTTGATTTCTCTTTGCCTCCCCCACCCGAACTCGATCTTGCTCCTGGATCTTCATATATATGCTTGGACCTTGCCCCCGAGCATGCGATAAAGTTGAAGTCGATCGGTTTGGGACCTTTTATTTCGCCGGAACGTGCGAGCTGAGGGCCAGCTGCCTCGGTAAAACGGCGGCACGGCGAGTCGTCATACTCATCTCCAGCACTCGGGCCTGAAGCAAACGAGTCACCAAGCGAAGCTAACACGGATACGTCGAAATCCACTGAATCATCACGCCGAGATTTGAAGGAAAGCCCATGTGGAGTGGCTTGTGCGAATCCATTCAGTAAGGGAATCACAGAGAGTAGAGCTAAAAGAAGCACCCAGAAAAAGCACGCCATTGCGAAACGGTCTGCTTTGGAATGATTTTCATCTTCTATTGACTGAGAATACCATCTCCATTTATGCGATTTCTCTCTAAATTGGCCCCATACACGAATTAATCTACAGGCGGACTCCGAATCTCTCTTTGCTGCACTAAATTAGCAACGCGAATTGTAAACTCACGGCGAGACAGGTTGGTGCACGATGCATGTCAGCGACCGATTCTGCCTCACGCCAAGTAAACAAATTTCTTGGGTTACATCAATGACCCTGTAGGGCACGGTCGTCGAGAGATGTTTAGTTCGCATAACGAAGTTTTTTGACAGCCCAGCCAATCACCGAGTCGGACGAAAAGGGTGTCAGAAGGTCGGCATCACGCCAAAATTTCGCCAAGTAGAATATTGAGAATGGAGATTGTGATTGGACGACTGGTTTGGGGTCATTGAATGTTGGCTGAGAATGCCACTCAAGGTGTCACTGCTTAGATCAGACATGACTACATTGAACCTTCCGTTCCAAGAGGGAATGTAATTGGGAAGAGAAAATACATACATACTTATGGATTTATCTCTCACAGTGTCTCTTTGAGTTGCTCAATTAGACAAAATGGCTGTCAGCTCCCTGGATCAACTTTTCAAATTGGGCTTAGAGATTGTCGCCCCCATTGTTATCGTCGAAACTGAAAGCCGAAGGTAGTCAAATCAAGCGAACAAAGTTGGGGGCGGTTGCAACCTTGGGGAAAAGATTAGTCAAAACGGACCCCAAAATGGATGCAGATCGCGCCTCTGAGATAACTTGTCGCTGCCTATTTCCACAACAATCGTTTTATTAATGCTGCTGGTCGCATCTGGCCCACGGGTAATGTTACTGCATATGACACCGAAATTTTCCTACTCTACCATTTGTCCACTCGAAGTGGGACGTGTTTGTCAGCAACCAGTACTAAGCAGTACCTCCTGTTCCTTGGAAAACCGGATGCTCCAAAAACAACCCCGCAATCCTTCGATTGCCCAAACTCGAACGTGCACAAAAATGCTTTCAAAATACCTTATCGCAGGGCTGGCATTTATTTTGATCTACTACTTTTGGCATTCAAACCTACCATACGAGATGGATCGGACAACTTTATCGAAACCATCAATAGGCATTTCTCTCACAGCTTCATACGGGTATCCTGATACCTAATCTGACGACGATGAAATCGCGCTCACAGGTTTACTGCAGAACCATATCCCTTCGTCATCCCGATGGTTCATTCGAGGATGTTGGTCGAATTGAGGGAGACTCCAGCTACCTCGAAATGATAAAGCGACTCTCGTCGCATGCAGCATCCCACCCTAGGTAACTTTCCAAAGCGAACCCTCTCCCAAAATACAAATCCACCATATTAATCTGAACAGTCCACCTTACGCTTCGTGGGATGACATGTGGAGCGACACACCACGACAAGGATGGCGATCTTTACGCAAAAAGATGGGCTTGGCGGCGTCTCCAGACGTCCAAGTTATAAGCGAGTTAGTCAAGAAACTCCTTGCTCTATGCGAATCCGCCTTTCTCCCATATGTCATAATAAGCTATCCAGGGATTACTGCTCTTTACAAAGAAGACATTAACGACGTGGCGGAGTACCTAAGCCTTCCAAAACTAACGGGCTTCTACAATGTCCATCCATGGGAAGTTTACGCCGCTTTTGCGGGACATGGGCTAGGATTATGCGAGCACTCCGAAGACAAGGATCGATGCAAAGATGAAGGGGTCCATCTACCGATTTACGAAACTCTCTTGGTTCAATATACCGATCAAGCCATCCTATTGCACACGACGCGCTTACAGACAGCAGTGGATGTGGATTATGGGGCTTCTGACCCCCATGTGAAAGCTTCTTTTGAGCTGGGCGCCAATTCGAATGCCGATGAGCTTGCATCGCGTGTATTAGAATTTGTGTATCAGTTCATGTGGCCTTGGTACACAGGCCAACTCGTTCCTGATGAGCTCCTGGTTATCATGACGGGGATCACGGATCAAACTATTCAAGAGGCTATTCGAGAGGCAGCGGAGAGGGTAGTACCAAAAACTCAGATACTTGCGTCCAATTCAGAGTTTGTTGCATCCAGGGGATCGGCAGAGCTTGCTTGGAGAGTGAATTTCACGGAATTATTTTGAGCGTGCTTTTTGAACACTGGGCCCAAGGTGTACGTTCACTTCTTTCTTCCTGAAATCTTGAATATTTATCCCCACTTTCCGTTTTCTAAAACATTTCCGCTGCTCTAGAAGTCAACCTAATAGATAGCTTGGTCTCATGGCCGCGAGTGCCGATAAGACACTCCTCCGTGCTGTACTGTATCTCGGGATCCGCGTCGTTACAATACGTATATTATTGGAAATAGAATACGAAAAGAACCACCAGAAAACAATATCAACGATAAAAGCTTCATATTCAATCTCTTTTAGTATTATTATCACTTGATATGTCCGTATGAAGGACGCTGCTGGAGCTAAAACCGTCGGCCTGGGTATGGCAGCTGCTATGATAAGTTGGGAATTATGTGACATAGGTAGGCAAGAATTAGGCGTCACGTTAGAATTATCCTTTTGGCCTAGTGAAAGCGGCCTAACTTAAGCGACGCGCGAGTTGATTCTAGCACCGGGAATTCGGTTGTACCGTATCGGAATGGCAGATCTCACCCAACCGGCGTGGTTTTCCGAGTCATTTACTGAGTATTCGTTTACTCTTCAAAAAATTCCCACCTACTGACCCTCGAATGGATACGGTGAACCGATCCTTCCGACATTTTGGGCATGTCCGCCGAAGTCAACACACCTGGCGGTCTTGACCGGCCTGCGGGTCCATCGGATGCGTGCTGCAGCACGTCGTTCCCGAGGCGCGTTGGTCACATCAGCAGCTACGGCTGGAGTCAACAAGCCTTCTTCTACATCTGGTATTAAAACCGGCCTTGCATCTTTTGGACTATCATTGGGGAATCATGACCCTCATGGGGCATGCTTCTGCTGGCGAGTCCTTGCCCCTCCGTGCTGACATTGTGAAGGGGGCATTTGACCAGGCTTGCGGCTGCATTGAGCATAGCATAGTTTGTGGGAAATTGGTTATCTTCATATCAGTCATTTAGCAACGTGGTTGGTTGTTTTTCAAACTTTCAGCTCATGAAGGAACTGAGGCACCCTACCGCGAAATTGCACCAACGCCGCCCTCTGTGCGTCACTTTCATAGCATGAAGGGACGATAACAATCTCGGCCTTGATATGTGATCTCTCGTCGTCGCTGAAGTTGTCGTTGAGTGCCTCTTGTAATGTGGTCTTGAGATCCCGATCGGGCCGTTCCCTTGACAGGCCTGTCACCCGGAAGACGTGTTACTTTCGCTGACTTCCCATTGTAATCTGTACTCATGCTTGGTGGCAGACTAATTGGATGAGAGCAGATTTGCGTAACAGTCTGTTGGTGGATGGTCATGTCAGCCTTGCCGGCGAGGCTGAAACAGTCAACACGTGCGGGGTATAAGCATGCGCCTACAATCATCATTTTGTAGATACTGCTGTGTACCAAATGCAACTTTCTCCCAAATAATTTATTGATAAAGAGAGTATTCAAGCGACATATTATCTTCGTCTATTGTTAGAACGGCTATTTTCGCATAAAAGCTAATTACAATAACCTTCACTTCACTTAATGCCTTGTGACATCCTCCGTGCCCCTGCCCCTAACATCACATGCATTGATTGAAACTAAGCTTGCTTCGGTTTAGCTCAAAGCTAGCTGTTTTAGACTTAGCGCCTTGTGAGAGAACAGTGGTACGTGAGACCACATCTAGAGCGAGATGAAAAAAAAAAGATTCCTGTTCCTTGGGGGATCGCTTTGGCCCTAAATTCCACGTGACCGATGCCCATTTCAAGGTAGCAGATGCGAGTCCTACCCAAAACGACCATTTAACTGAAATATCTTGTAAAACACTCCTGGTGAAAAATGCCAAATGGTGAAATTTGCCCGTTCTATTCTAGCTTAACCGCGGTTAACGGTCAGAAATAATGTTTTCTTATCATCATAATTGCACCATCAATTTTGCTACATGTAACACTGTTTACTTTTGCTCGACTGAGAATATTCAAATTCTTTTAGTGTTCAACGGTCAAAGCACGTGCTATCTGACCAAATCCAATTACTGTAGTTCCTTTGCCCATGCTGTAGTTGAAAGGTTGTTGATATTAAGCGTCATGCATGTTTTTGTTTTCATAATTGCTGTATAAATGAAACCCATGCTCAGATCATAGTATCCAAATCCTTTCTTGCTGTTTAACGTTCGAAAACGAGGGGTTTTGGGCTAATTATTGATACAGCATCACCATTGCCGACCGACTTGTAAGGATCAAATATGGCTGTTAAACTGGTAGCAATTATTTGAGTCTAGCAAATACAATAACTGTCATAAAGATTCCAGGGTTGATTTCAGCACTTTCCGGATATCGTTATTGACAGGGCTGTGAAGCTTCATATGGAGATCCAATGCCGCTTGGTCTCCTCAGATTTTCGATGGAATCGTTGAGTCTGGCCGGTGAAATTTGGTTCATAGAACTTCATGACGAACTGAAGAAGTGGTAGGATACCACTAGGACCCTTCGGGATCGGCTTATCCATCGTAACCGATCTCAACACCTTCAATCAATCATCTGATTCTATTGGATATGTTTAGTACTAGCTAGTACATTAATTCCCCATCCTGACACCTCATCTAAAGCCAGTCCAGGAAGATTCAAGTACCAATTGAGCATACATAACGTGTTCTGGAATCCACTAGGTGCTATTCACGTAATTCGCTGTATTCATACTCCTATGCTCTTTCATGGCCTGAATGGATCCATTTCAAGTAGGAGATGCCTCACAGGATACTGTACTAAAAATTCCCACAATGTCTCCTACCCATCAATGTCATGAGCGCACATCATACGAAATTTAATCGAGATCGACCGGGATCCCCGCGTCCACCTTGTGGCGATGGGCAAACAACAAGCCATCTATTGCCGATAAAGCGGCCGATCAGCAGTATCTCACCCCGCAAGAGGAACAAGCCCTAGAAGAGTATGTGTTGCGGTTGGCAGACAACGGCTACCCGCTTCCAGCCAAGTTTCTACGATCGCTCGCCCTGGTCATCGTGCGCCAAGGATCCTCAATTTTCCAGACCACAGACTCCAGCCTTAAAGTCCGACCTCCGGGAAAGAATTGACCGCGGGGTTTTTACCGACGACGCCCGCAGTTAAAGAACGACGACTGCGAGCGATCGATTGGAAGCGAGATGGCCGGCAGATCAAAGAGACAAAGTCCGACACTGGTTTGCCATCATTGGCCGAAAGCTGGCCGATCCGGCCTTTCTCCCGGAGAATGTGTATAATATGGACGAGACAGGAGTTCTTCTCAGCGTTCTCAACTCGCGTTCTCAACTCCCTCAAAGTGCTCGTCAGCAAGGATGATTTGAGAAAGCATCGAGGAACCACGGTGAAGGGGACGCTAGTCACGGCGATGAATGTATCTCCGCCAATGATCGATTCCTGCATTCTCTCATTACATTATCTGGCCGGCGGCCACCCATCGCAGTTCGTGGACTACTCACGCCACCCCCGGGTGGCATTTAAAACGGGCTACACGAACACAGACATCAGTCTGTACTGAGTGGAACATGTGTTTGATCTGCAGACTCGAGACCGAGCGGGCGGTCGGCCACGACTCTTAATCTGCGATGGTTTCGGCACCCATGAGTCTCTGGAGGTTATGAAATTCTGCTTTGCGAACCCCGTATTATCCTATGTCATCTCCCTTCTCATACGTCTCACAAACTGCAGCCGTGTGATGTGGGTGTCCTTAGTCCTCTGAAAACGGCATACCGGGCACAGGTTGAGCAGGCATGTCGGGCTCCCGCAAGCTCTCACAAGGTTAAACGTAAACCCCACCTTTAACGACAGATTTCATCAAGGAAAACAATCTTTTTAATTATTTCTCAGCATTTAGCATCATCTTAAGCTTAAGCGTATTCTAAATCTGGCACTTTTAGAAAATGTCAACTCAAGCAGAAACCTCTTCTTTGCCATGTCCCTTCCACAAAGACGATCAGCTCAATGATGATCTCGATGCATCGCTTGATTATCTGCCAGGTCATCCCCGGATCAGAATGATCGATGATAAAGGTTTGTTTAAATTCACTCGCCAGGAAGTCCGGTCAGAGGACCTCGAGTCGATATCGGGCAGACTCTGGTGGATGTCGAAGCAGGATAGCAGCAATATCTCTCCGTTGCATCGACAGCGAATAAAAGGCCGACAGATCATCGTTACCGAGGATCCTAGGCTGCATCTTATCTGAATCGACGACCGAATCTTTCTTAAGCCCCTTCCCCAGTACATAACGTCCTACGTATTCTGGGATACGTTGAGGGCGATCCGTCTAAATATGGTGCGGCGGCGACTCAGAAAGGCCGCACTCGGGTATCTGCGAACGTATTTCTACCTGATCCAGTATGAATCAGATCTAAGAATTGCACAAGACCCGGCTCTCTTCCTGGTCCCTACAGAGGTGACCTGGCGTCGGTTCTGCCAGTTCACTGATAATTTCAAGGACATCACGGATAACGAAGTGTCGGGACGATATCATTACGGAGAGATCCGATTGACCCGACTGAACTATTACGCGCCCGTTCTCTTCGGAAAAAGCCATTATAAAAGTATGAACAATCAGTATCGAGCGTAATTCGCAAGAATTCAAGGCCCCATGATATCTGCATTTGCTTTTTTCTCGATTCTCCTGAACTGTATGCAAGTCAACCTCGCGGCCTCCGATTCTGAGGGAAATATTCGAGTGCCCTGTTATTCGCATGTTGCTACTGGCTCAGTACTTCGATTGGATGTCTGACCGGTGTCCTATTGTTGATGTTGGTGTTTCTTTTCCCTTTCAAAGTGATCAGGGAATGGAAGTTTGCGATAGCCCATCGCTACTGTGGGGAAAGGATCCACAGCGAAGACCAGAAGGCTATGTGTAGCTAGAAATTTAATCATATTTTAGATTGGTACTTAATTTATTCATAATAGCGACTTAAAGAGGGTCACTTTGGCGTGGCTTTCTCTAGTTATAGATTTGGCGAATCCCACGAATTCTTGAGGACAGACTCAAACAGTCGCTGCTTGTTTAACGGTCACAGTTGTTTCCTGCAAGTCTGCCGAGAATGGCGATGCTGTATGGATATTTTGCCGGAAACACGGGAGAACTGGGATCCCCGTCTCCTTGTAGATTGGCCTAGATCTACCAATAAATAAAGTCCTGTGGCATTTTCCATACCACTATTCATTTTTGTCTCTGTAATGTATCTGACTGGAAATTGAAAGGGGGATATTCCAGGTTTCAGGTCAATTCAATTCAATTCAATTCAAGATTCTATTAACCGAATGCAGCCTAGCTTTAAACGCAGTGGCGATGTGGGCGTTTCTTTCAGCGGAAACAAGAATGAAGGAGATACAGCATATCGCTGAACAAAAGTAGGTAAATCACCCAACAAAAACCACCCCACGTGCGAATAATCAGCCTTCGTCCACGTACCGCCCCCCCGACGGGCAAATCTCACCACGGCTGCCCTCGTCCCATCAATGCTGGCATGCCGTTGTAACACGGCATTATTCCTTCGACCATGCTTCCTTTGTTCCGATTCGTCGGAATTGACAACCTCTTTTGGTTGCCTCTCCGTGGTAAGCTTCCCTATACGCATCGTCTTCGCCTCGTAATGCCCCTCGTTCACTTCCTCGAGCGATGTAATATTTGCACCGACTTCCTCGTATTTGACGTGTCGAAATTGGCCAAGGGGCCCAGACTGCTCGGTGCATGAATTCAGCCACATAGTGGATGGCTTGCAATATTTCAGGTTTTCAGCAAGACCTAACCGCCCACACCGGGTCCCTGCCAGTCAGTCTGCCGTTCTGACCCACATCGGCTTTATCAACAAATAGGTTAAAAGAGGGAGAAAAGTCTTCCACTTCATTTTGATCATAAAATCACGATGACTAATAATAAAGGCTCGCAGTCGCTCGCCCCGCTTCCCGAAGGGCAAATTCGTTCAGAACTGTTTGTCAACAAAACTTCAGGAATAACAAAGGTATCACGTGCGTGCACGGAATGCCAGAAGATGAAGGCAAAAGTAGTGTACCACTGCAACGATATCATGCTGCTTGCTGATCAAAATATTAGTGCTCTGGAGTAGCACCCTGTAAGCGATGCCGCAACCACAAAACAGAGTGCGCTATCGATATGGACACCGACGAGCGGCGGAAGCTGTTTCTCAAACGCAAGATAGACTTGTTACAACATGACAGCGATCTCTTCAGCAAGGTTCTCAAGACTCTTCGGGACGGTAAAAGAGAGAGGATTTCTGACCTACTTGCCCTCGTGCGCAGTGATGCCTCCCTTAGCGAAATTAGGATCCTTGTCGCTGAAAAGCTCACCGAAACATCTCTATCCGAGGATTGCTCAGTAGTTGAGAAATTGCACTCCCAGGCAGAAGAAAAAGAGATGACAACGGCCAAGAGTCGCCACAAAGCATTAGATATTGAATGGCTGTCAGACATACCTGTTCTTCAAGTCCCGACACACCCATGGACGAACATCACCCACGACGAAGATTTCGTATCCCATCTTGTTTCCCTTTGGTTTACGTGGCATCATCCATCATGTTCAACCTGGATAGTAAAACAGCTTTTTTTGAGCGATATGCAAGCGGGGAATCAAAGCTGCATCTATTGCTCTCCATTGCTTGTCAATGCGATGCTTGCAGAAGCTTGCGTATGCTCAGCACCCTTTTGCCTTCAAGCTTTGCTCAGAACTATATATGGGTAGCTCACTAACCATGTTTTAGTTCTCCTCTAACTATAGCCAAAGTTTGGCGGTTCCTGGGGAGTCCCGTTCCAAAGGCGGCCATTTTTTTGACGAGGCCAATCGTTTATTAGACGAGGAGGGCAGTAGGATATCTCTAACTACTGTGCAGGCTATTGGTATATTATACACAACGTAAGCTACACGTATTATTTACTCCTAGTCAGGTTCTACGCCAGGTATGTTTCTGACTTTCTTCTATTTTCTATTGACAGTGCCAGTTTCATGGGAAAGGATGAACTGAGTTGGACATACTTATTACGAGCTACAGATGGTGCCTATCAATTAACAGTTGCTGATGCCGTCTCAATTAATTTTGATACGGATAAGGCACGGGTGTTGGATACTATAACCTGGGGTTTATTTAATAGCACGATGTAAGTCTATCCCTGCACAAATCACAACCGAAAGACTCCTGACACTACTCAGGGTCAGTTCTTTATCGTGGCACAAATCACCGACAATGAAGAAGCCTTTGAGAGATCCTTTGCCATACGAACATCACATGACAGACACATGGTGCCCTTATCCTCTTCAGTCCCCATCATGCCAAGTGCATACGAACTGTATATTTAATCAAATGTCCTTTTTGGCCCTGATTAGCTGGGATGTGGCTGATGCACTATTCGGGGATATCCCTCTTGGGGGATCCCTTCTGCAAATCAGAGCCGAGGAGCTACATGGCCGTCTAGTTTGTTGGCATGGAACAATACCAGCATGCATAGCCGTTCAAGACGGTTCGGTTCCAGGAATTCTCTATCTCCAGTGAGCTCTTCCTTTCACTCCAGCTACCCTTTCTAACTCTATTCAGCATATACTACTACTCGATAGTCATGACTCTTTTTCGCTTTCTGAAAGCCCCATTAGGATCTGACGAAGCTTCAATGGCTACCGCATCTAACGCAAGATGTATATGTATACAATCTGCATATAATGTCACTGAGCTTATTAGTAACCACCGCTCACACTGGCGGCTTCGACGTACGACACCTGCTTGTCTACACTGGATCAGTATATCATTATTCTCATTGCTAGATGATTTGCACAACACCACTAGTTGTGCTGCCTTCATTACGCTATGTGCTGCTATAAGGTCATCTTCAAACTGCTGCCTTCTTGCTAAAGAGGTGCTTATGCGAGTACACTCCAGTGCAGGAAAAGCGGGGATCAAACTCCCACAGGAAGGCGGGGCGCTTTTCGATGACTTTTAATGGCTAGCGACAGAAAGTGCAAGTCTTTCAATATTCAAGTAACCTGTTTATTCAAACTTTTCGCTTTATTGTGTGCTGGGGTATGTAAGTTAAGGGCTGAAGACAACGTCCTTTTTGAAACCAAGCTGCGCGATGTTCTGTCCAGATAACTTTGGAACCAAACAAACAGTTTCTGTAAGAGTGCATAAATTGGTGGCTAGAAAAAGCTCTCCACCTTAGTATTCTATTATACTACAGTCTAGTAACAGCGAAAAGAGTATAAAATAGGACGTCAATCGAGTATTTCAACCCAAACAGCCACTATTAAACAGTCGGTTCAACCACCAAAGTAGCACTATTACAAACTAGTACCAAACCGGGTATTTGCCTCCTTCAAAATCTAGCACGTCTCCTTGGTGGAAAACCGTAGGAGGCTCAACTTGGAACTCCTCTGTGAAACAGTAGCCAGTAAGAACTTGCACAGGGCGGGCATTTATTTCAATGGAACTCGGAGTAAAGCTTTTTCTGGATCGGCGACTCTAAAAGGAAACAGATGCATCAAAACGCTACTTTTGGCTCTCGATTCTAGTCTGAGGTGAAGCCAATTCTTTTAAATAACTTCGTAAACTATTCCCAATTTATAACAGCTTGAAAAATTCAAGTAATTATTCAACAATGCTCGATTTTCTGGGCAAAGGCCGCAATTCCGGAAATGCCGGGACGGGACGATCCAAAGATGAACATCCTCCAGCTCGTGCATCAGTGGTGTTGTATTTCAGAGGTATTAATTGATTATTCTTGTACCAAGGGAATAAATAACTGAAGCTATACATATAATGAGAAGGTCAAGGTGATTGGAAATCAACTTGATCTTCGTATAGACGCCTCAAGATTAATTCCGAGGTCGCGGTTAGGTACCTGATATGAACCGGCCTTATATGACAGCACCAGTAAGCTACTATTCTTTTGCTTCTCGCCCTACGTCTTGAATCTAGAGTCAACTATAGTTGCTCGTAAATATTGCTGATTCATCTCCAGACACTATCTACGTAGGTATACGTCAGACCCTCATAGCCAGAGTGTATATATCAAGGACAAAACCCCGAGTAAGACTGCTCATTCTTGTTAATGAAGTTACCAAAAATGACTTGAGCGGCAAAGTGTCTTGTTTTTGGTCCTGATGACATTGGGTGACATGATACACGAAACAGCCAGACCTTAGTCAGTGCCCGTAATTAATTACCTGGTTACATACCTGTGGGTGGATATTCAAAAAAGAAAACCCGGCCCAAGCCTGCGTTTTGAGAGGCTTATGTGTCGTAGTCAAAGGGTCACCTGGAATGCTTCGCAACTTTTGCTTCTTAGCTTACACCTATTACTATGATCACACCTGCGATATTATTTGGTGGCTTCGAACCACGGGTTCACGAGTGGAAAACAAAAATGGCCGTTGACCTGCATGGTCCCACGTCGGCTAACCCAAAACTATCAGAGACACTAGAGCTTTTATCCACGGTTCCATTTAGCCATGGCAGGGGCTCAGATAATATGGGAAAAAAGGATTCGTTAACTGCAATACGAGTTGATAGTGTTGGAGTATCATGCCATCGGCTTGCCGTGATACCGATATAACACGCAGCTGCAATCTCCAACATATCGTTCAGTTGAATTAATAGCATAAAAAGATAAAGATCGTGTCTTCTATTGGCTAAGACAACGGGACTCCGAGTCTGGACTTATGTTACGTCATATATATGCAATCACATGCCAGTATGTGCTGTTTCCTAAATTCAACAGAAAAGGGTTTCGGGTCCACAAATATTTTGTTGGGCGTGAGCAGGGGCGACGAGGCTACATCTTATGTAAAACTCTGACCAATAAATATTCGACTCATAAATACCCTGGTCCACGTCCGTCTTCATTTCCACTCTACCAAATTACTCATTATACGAATGTTATTGTTAAGAGTATTCAAAGTCAGTATGATCGGAACATCTACTATTGAGTATCTCTTTATTCGGATTTGCATCCTATTTCTTCGCAACATTGTACCAATCAGTGTTTTATACAGCATTCATTTACTTACGAATCAATGTCTTCACTTGCCATTCTGTCTCGAATGCACGCCCCACCCTATCCATGTCTGGCTCACTGCGGAGGCAGCCTTTTTCGCAACTGTCTTCATACCACTCAAATACGCTCTCCATCATTCTCCCATCTGCAATAGATCTTTACCCGCAGAGTGCAGAAAGAGATTGTTCCAAACTTGCAACGCGAATGTGCCAAATGTAGAGAAATATCTGAGCCGGTGGCTTATGGTCTCAGAAGCGGAATACATCAAGCGCGATAACGTGAAAGACTTTATCAGATGGGCATTCTTCAGACCGGGATGCACGGAGGAGCAGGACCCACAAAATGAAGCGGAAGTCGAGGCCTATACAGCAGAAACAGAGAAGCTAATTGGTCGAAAACTGTCACTGGGAAGAACAGATGTGAAAGGCCTTGGGCGGCTTTTAAATGAAGCAGGCGGTTCACCACGTAGTCTTTTGTGGTACACTGTCAGCTCTCCATCTTCTCTCTATGTGTGATAGAGCCCTAACAGGCTAACAATCCCGTTTACTTAGTGCGTTTTTGTGGTTGACACAATAATGTACTGCAAGATGTTATACAATGGATTCCACTTCCATCGCAGCATACTCTCGCGGTTCTTCACCGTCTTTCCATTTCGCCCTCTTACGATACTCACGGTTTACCAATCACCGGCGCGGCATCTCACATACTGGCATCGACGGCATACATCTAAGAAAAGGCTTCCCGTACTATTTATACATGGAATTGGAATTGGCCTCTACCCTTACACGAGCTTTCTCCGAGACCTCAGCAGGGAGATGAAGACAGGAGCAACTGAAGATAGTGAGGTTGGCATTATCGCACTTGAGATCATGCCAGTAAGCTCTCGTTTAACTCATCCGGCTTTAGAGAAGGATGTGATGATATGTGAGATCATGAAGATCATGCGGTATCATGGGTGGTGCAGATTCGTGCTTGTGTCTCACTCTTATGGCTCCATCGTCGCTGCACACCTTCTAAAGTCCGATCAATTTACTCAGTTAATCGGACCTACGGTCTTCATCGATCCTGTCTCATTCCTCCTCCATCTGCCTGACGTGGCATACAACTTCATAGCCCGCCAACCATCGCGGGCCAATGAATACCAGCTTTGGTATTTCGGAAGTAAAGATATAGGAGTTGCGCATACGCTGGCGAAGAGGTTTTCCTGGATTGACAACATTATTTGGAAGGAGGACCTCGGGATAAAGGCCGAAGAGAACCAAGAGGGGGGGTAGAAATGTAACAGTTGTTTTAAGTGGCAAGTATTTTGATCGTGAATGCCGAAACAGTGGGGCAGTACTTGATGGGTTCATCGTCTGAAGCCCGGACATCAGAAAAAGAAGTAACACGAGCATGGAAAAACAGGTCATGGATTGGTCACGGGCTTGAGCTGCTGTGGTATGAACATTTGGATCATGCTCAGGTTTTTGATTCCGAGAATACTAGGCGGCCAGTCATCAGGGCAATCTCTGTATATTCAGACAGGGGCTGAGACTGTTCTTTTTGACATGATGTTGCCACCAGCTACTGCGACTCTAGGGAGAGACGCGGTCTTGGTGTTATACCTCACAAAGATTCTGGTGCACTGATTTGACATCTAACTATTACTAATACGTACTTGCTTGATCCGACCGACAACCACACCGTAGGTCCTTATCTAAACTTCGATGGCTCATTACGCTTCTAGGGCACGCAATTTGACAAAAAGGGCCTCGGCGTATGGATAGTCACCAGTGGATCGTGGGTAGTTGCGCCAGCAGATAAATTCGGTTGCCGATGCTTAATAGGTAAGGAAGACTCGGGATTCAGAGTGTTTGAGAGCCTTATCAACCATCCACTGTTAAAACGTCTCATACGTTAGAAAGCCAAGAAATGAGAAATAGTTCGTCCCAATCGGTATAAGCCTACATTTGCTCCTGACAAATGAGAAGAATAGTACCCGCTACGTCACCTGGTGTGAGAACTTGGAAGTGTTGTGTGCTAGGGAAAACTCTCCCTCCCCCACCACGCGAAAAACAGTCAACATCCCCCTCTCCCTACCACGCAGGTTCTCTAATGGGTCCGATGGCGCAAGGATACTTGGTAGATTACCCGATTCCAAGAACTTCACCCTCGCAAGATGGTTTTCGAAAAAGGGCAAGTTCGAATGTGGTCGCATCCACCCTCTGCTCAATCCTGCGGCGTCCTCACTGCAGTTCCTCTGCCATCGATCAAATCTCCGCTCCTGACATTCGGAGTAACCTACACCTGAAAGACGGTAAATTGGCTTTGCACTACTATAATGTCGGACCCTTGGCCCGTGCACAGAAACAGAAAGAACTTGAAAATGGCGCGTCGACGGAGTTGCGCTCAGTGCCCTGGACCTCACAAGCGCCAGCTGCAGATAACACTTCACTTGAGGACGAGCCATCCAGACATGTGGACTATCTCTCTCATGACTGGAGAGAGGATGATATCTGGTCATCCTGGCGCTATGTGATCAGATGGAGGAGCAAGTATAGTAACGGAGTTAGACTGGAGAACGCATCTTGGAGAACATGGGCCAAAACAAGAGGCAACCTCGGGACTATATCACCGGAGAGCCTACACTGGTGCGTTTTCCTTATTCTCTGAACAACCTTTTTGATCTTTTCCCCATTTTCCATTCATTGATTATCAGTATAGGGTTAAGGATAGAGATACCACCTGGCTCTACGGACCGTTGAAGATCCCTGACAATCGTGCGACCGCTATTTCCTCTACCACTTCGGCTCGCCTACGGATCCCAAACTTCTCTATACGCCAGAGGTCCATTCTTAAAAGAAAGTCTGTTGTGAAATTAATGTTTCAACGGTCAGAGTCCCAGCAGGTTTTACTTCCAGAGGCTGAGCATTACTTCGGTCAACCCCTCTCTCGAATGTGCAGCACAGGCCTAGTACAACTTCATCATCGGACAAGAGAACTGACATACCCGGAAATAGGTAGTCTCGCTGCACCTTTATCTCGCGGAAAGGTAGCAACAAAAGAAAGACGCCATGTTCACTTCAATGATGAAGTTGTACAATGTATTGCGATAGATGCGAAACATGCCGATGTGGGCCTGTGGGCTGAGTTTTATAACGATGAGCACTGCCTATATAATAGCGCCGCTGCGACAGGACGTACGCGAATTAAGAAGCTCCTGGGTAGCAGCAACACCTCACACGAAACCTTCAGCGGTAGAGGTAAGACCATCAATATTCTCCCCTCGACCATTCTTCAACACTGCGAAGAGGTCCCAGGACCTCGTATTCAGCCTGACTTTAACGAACTACCAACTATTTCGGTCTTCTCTAAGTTATGCCGGTGGCTGTCATTTTCGGCCGAGACGAGCTAAGGAAGATCAGCGAAACTTCTCCTACTGGTCCAACTATGATCTGGATCTTGTTGCTGCACTCTCTTTAATACCGTAACTGAGCAGCTCGCTGATGCCTTTATATATACGCGGTCTCAAGTGATCCAATGATAGACTGATTTTTTAGAATGCTCAGGAGGGCAGAAATGTTAATTTGAGAATACCAGCTTCTAGAATTACACAATGATTGAACTTTCTAAAGTGGATTCTAAATAGTCCTAACTCAAATTGAGTTACACCCACCGAGGCAACATATCTTTATTCCTGGGCGGAAACATCGCGGTCCGATGATCAGACTTGGAAGCCGAACTTGGAAGCAGTGCAAGCCTCAATACGGTTCGCAATCGCCAGGGACCGACTCGACGCTGCTTGACCATGTCGACCAGCACAAACGAACCCCTCCTCCCAAACTAACCCACCCCGATCACCTTATGCCAGGGACGGTATACACGCTACGACTATCGATAATAGGATGTTAAACACTCGAAGAGGCGCCTTAAAGTCAGTCTGCTACCAAAGTTACTAGCCCACAAGGACCGCTACAATACTGAAAGCTGGGATGACATATACTGAAAGTAACTATGTATGTGGCTAAGGAGACACGGCATATAATAGGACATGCATTGGTAGACTAGTGATGGTTGTCTTTTCGGCTTAGCCGCTGAGCCTGAATATATTTTTGTGTCTATGTAGCTGATTTGAAACTCCGTTCCGCGGGTGAGCACCCAAACTGTCATCGTAATCCTCAGGGAGCGCAGACTGTGATCCGGACAAAAGGCAGCAAGAAATGTTCTGATAAGTAAGTGTCGGCGATGCTTATCATTTGGCTGTTGCCTATATACAACCTAGCAGACATCGAGGCCTTCACACAGGGTGAGAGCGTCCGATAAACGGAAGTCCATGCTCCTATTATGTTGAAGGAACACTCAATATGTGGGCGCTAACAGGCTGGCATGGACCTTGATCAGCAACGACGTCTTTGAGCGGTTGCGGGTAAGTTTGACTCATTGGTCCATAACGCTGGTCCAGTGGGGACAGGCCGACAGTGAAAATGGTTTCTTCGTCAGCTTGACGGATCCATGGGTGTTCCATAAACTCCTTGATGTTGTACCGCTTCATAGGATCAACAACTAGCAGATGAGAAACCAAGTCCTGGGCTGACTTTGAGATATGGTCCCACCAAGGCGACAGGAACATGAACTGGCCGCAGACTATCTTTTTGGTGAGTATCTGGATGCTCTCATCACGAAACGGAGGGAATCCACAAAGCAAAGTGTAGAGGACGCATCCCATTGCCCACATATCTACACCCTTTGAATACTGCTCATCGTTGACGATCTCAGGTGCAGTGTAACCGACAGTTCCACAAGGGGTCCCAGTTCGAGTGTCCCAGATAACTTTCGAAAGACCAAAGTCGGCGATCTTGATTTCTCCGATACCACCTGAGCCGAAGTTTGAAGTGAACTCGCCTTCATCTTCCTTGTCCTCATCGCCGGGCTGCTGAGGTTTCGGATTCTTGCTCGGAGTGAAAGGAGCCGGGAGGAAAAGAATGTTTTCAGGTTTTATATCACTAGAAGGACTCTCAGTTGTGTTTAACCGCGAACTTGGAACTGGTACATACCGGTGAACGACACCTGACGTCTCGTGGAGGTATTCGATGGCTTTGGCAACCTGTACAATTACATGCTTGCTGAGGTCCTCGCTGAAATAGGTCAATCGCACTATTTGAGGAAGCAATTCTCCTCCAGTACACAGTTCGAGAATGATGTAGCAAAATTGTTGGCTTTCGAAGAAGTCGATCAACTTAACTATGTTGGGATGGTCGATGTTGCGCATTATCTGGACCTCGTTGAGAATCTTGGCGCGCTAAAACAAATTGATGGTTAAGAAATGAGCTTCAAGGATATGAGGCTACAAGAAAGCAGCATGAGTCATCACTACCATATTAGGTTGGGTATAGTCCGAGTCAGTTCAAGCACATCCCGAACCCCTTGAGAACTCTTTCACCCTGAAATTCAAGGTGGATTGCTATGACCAAAGCCCATGATCTTTTTTGTCGACTAGACCATGCACCCAAAGCCACGAGTAAGGGAACAATCAGGAAGTAAGACGAGCCGGTAATGTTACCTGATTAATGTCCATCTGGAATGATCTCAATACTTTAATTGCCACTTCGCCAAACTCCGTTGTTGAATCTCGCGCGCGATATACATTGCTGAATGCACCGTATCCCAATTTTTCCACTAGGATCCAACGGTCGAGGCCTGGATATTGGGGCATCTTGGACCGGTTCACTATCTCAGCTGCCACTGAGCGATCGATTTCCACGGATCGTTCCTGTCGAATTTGATTTGAAGTTTCCTGCGTTGCTGCTTGGGCGTTCTTTGGTTCATCAGACTCGGCCGCCTTAGTGGCGAAAGAGAGTTCGCCAGTGGGATTTGTTGAATGCTCGGCGTGAACTGTGGAAACATTGGGCGCGAGATCGTTGTGAGATTCAACCAGCCGCGTTTCTTTTCTCTGCTGAATCAAATTGTTGATGCTCTGTATCTTAGTCATGATAGATAGCTTGGGGGAAGGCACGAGGGATAATTGGATAAGGTCGTTAAATAAGGAGGATCTCGAGCTTACCTTGGTCTTGGTGTAAGAAAGGTTGACATGGAAAGAGGAAGAAGGAAGAAGGAGGGGGAAAGGGGAGGAGGGTGCAGCGAATGAACTGGCTAGGCCGAACTACAGTACAGTCAGCGTATCCAGATGGTCTGTGCCGAGTGCCGTCTTTAGAGTTCCGAAAGGAATACGAATAATATGAATATTGATGAATAATTGCGAATAAGAATTGAACAGGTAAGTGGTTCTATTAGGTTAAGTTGTCTAGCTTGTTAGAGGTGGGATACTCTATCTATTTAAACGTCTATTGCTAGTCTCCGCCATCTGTGGCGCTGATAACCTCTACCTAGCGAGAACCGGCTGCAACTGCGAATGGCACGGTGGTAGCAGTCTTTCATATATCAGTGCGGCCCGCAAGGTTAGATTGAGCGTGGGAGTATCCCTGCTTGAAGCTTCGCATCTGACTGTGAAGATTAATAAACGGCTTACTATATTAATCTTAACCTGCCTTCTTCTGCAAATGTAGCAGGCCTTCCTGTTGTAGTTCAGAGGTATGAATTGTGTTATTGTCCAGAGGGAAACTTTAGGCTATATATATATACAACGAGAACAACAAGTTGATTTCCAATTAACTTTGTTCTTCGTATAGATATCTCAAGATTAATTCCGATGGTTCGGCTTGGTTCCTGATCTGCACCAGCCTCATATCACAACATTTCCACGTCCATGGTTTGCCGCCCATTTTCACCGCTAGACTCCAGCTATCCCGTATTGAATTTAATTGAAGATTAGAGGTAAGCTGTAAAGGCATTACTTGTTTCGACGAAGTAAAGCTATGCCAGCCCTTGACTTAGTGGACGAAAGGATGAACGGCTGAATGTACATCAAAAGGGGCTTGATCGATCGTGCCGCACCGTCACACGGACCATCGTGTCTCTAGGCGTAGACCGGCCTAGGCCTGTCAAACAAGGGTTTAGTCCGGATTTTCATTTTTCCTTGCCTGCATGGGGCCAACCTACGCGAGTTTTTGGCGGGTATCCACTGAGTCTTTGATTGATTATTTTGGTGGTGTGAGGCTGTGATATGAGGCTAGTGCAGATCAGCAACCAAGCCGCATCCTCGGAATCAATTCTCGAGATATCTATACAAAGAACAAGTTCACTGGGAATCAACTTGATCTTCTCATTGTATATAAGCCTCAGTGATTCCCTTGGTACAAGAACAATCAATTCATACCTCTGAACTACAACAGTAATGCCAGCAGTATAAGAAGGCGGTCCAAAGAGTTGGTGTGATGTAACAAAAGTAGGTGATTGTATTAATTCCCTTCTTTCCGTGATGAATTACGTCATATGCCTAAAGGCGGAAGATGACGGATGTGTGACGAACACGGCACACTAGTTCTGTAATACAGATCAGAGGGTAAAAAGGCGTTGCATATTTTACGAACGTATTGTTCACTATTATAAATCAACGAAAATATTCAGAAGTCAATTGATGAGCTAGAAACCACGACATGTCCAATACTGAAGAGAACCTGGATGCTATGAAAGGTTACAAGTCGTTAGTGGACTACCTGGCAACTAACGCTGCGGGTCTATGGACAACGCTAATTACAGAATTTGAAATACAGGGGACTAAACAACCCAAATGTCTCAGATGAGGTAAAGGGACCCGATCAAGTACAACTTGATCAAGATATTGGCCGTGACCAGTCATGCAAAAAGCTATACAATGCTAGAGGCGGTCAAAACAAAGACTTGAGCAAAGTCCCTGCTGGATCTGAAGCGTCAGTGCTGAAATCAAAGAAAGTGGCTACAGTGATGTGATATGGCTAACAACGCTAATTTACTTGAGAGCTCAGAATAGTCCTGGTGTAACCAAAATGGACAAGAAGAAGGCATACGAGGAATTGATTCGGATGGGTGGCGAAAGTCCGGAGGAATAATGATCCCATTTCACGCGAGTAGTTCAATGTCAGCTAATATGGGGATCCTTAAGGTATTACTGCGATCACAATGTATAATGGGAGTAGTTTTATCGGTTGCCTTAGCTTTTATGTCTTAAAAGAGCAATATTAACACGCTGCACCCAGGTGTCTCAGAGAGTTCTTGAACTCCTTTATCGCTGTGTCGACGTCATCGAATGCCAACGCAGAGAGCGCCCAGTGCGCATGCTTCTGTGCCAGAGAGATGGACTGTTCGTCGACCGACTGTGATGGTTGACTTGGTGGTCCAATGGGCACATGAGCCAGAGATGTACGTAGAACTGGAGGTGGTCCGGACGGCACAGCTGCAGGATGCAGAATATGAGAGCTAGTGCCCGATAGCTCATGGAGCGAAGTTGGAGCCGGTACGGCGATTGAAGAACTAGTGGCTGGTGGTGGAAAGGGGTGCAAGGTATGAGAATAACGCAAGGCATCGGCTCCGCTGAAGGTTGAGGCCCCGGGAATATCTGGTAGGCTCGGCACTGGAGAAGAGTACCCAATTGTTCCCGGGGATGAGGAGAGTTCTAAGTCTCCTGGTTGTGGATTGCTGATTTCCTTTGTTCGCGCAGGAGAACCAGGGATATCGCCGAGTACGGAAGGAATATCATAATTCGACGTCGCAGGCGGCCACTGAAGTGATGAAGCTCGGGAAGTGTGGAGCGATTCATCAAGAGAAAATTGCTGGGTCAGCTCCCGCCCTTTTAGACGGTCGGATTCCTCTGAGATTTCCTCGATTGGCGGCTGTCTGGATGGAGAGGGCTGTTCCGCTACCGATCCATCGAATGTTTGAACCTCCTGATTGGCGATTGATTCTTGTTCTTCCTCTTCTGGAACAGGATTCGTCGCATTGGGATTTTCACCATTCTTGATCGCCTTCACAATTCGAACTGCATGATACTTTCCGAACTTGATCCTTCCGGCAATCTCCGGGTCCAGAGCCCCCCCCAGATTTGACGTAGTTCGAGAAATAGAGCCGCCGCCTGGAATGTATCTGCGGTTTGTCTTGTAAAATCAGAGAACAGGCATATTGGTAGCCACAGGCAACAGTTGAGAGCTCACTTCGTGACCTTGTTAGCGTTCATAGCAGCTTCAGCGCGAGCAAAGACTTCCAACCCAAAGCGCTCGACCAGTGCACTCGCCGCGACGCTATCCACCACCAATTCATCACCAGAATGCTCGCTTTTGAACTATATCACACTTCGTTGTCAGTCACGATCTTTGTCAGTCATGTAAAGAGCAGGAAAGGGGTTGGGTTGGGGGACTCGGCGAACCTGCTCAAGCTTGTCCACCAGGTTGGTGGTGTAGGTTTTGATTTCATCGTTGGAATTATGAAGACCCCGTCCGATGATCTGATTCACTATGTGAAAGTTGCCTGCGATATTGGCGATTCAGTAAGCTCCAACATCCACTGCAGCGTCCAGGAGGTTGAGACTCACACCAGTAGGCAATCACAGGCTTGGTCTTCTCGATCTGGGCTGCTCTCATGGCAAAGAGGCCAATGTCAGTGGATCTCAGCCCCTCTGGAATAATTTTCGCCATGTCCGAGGTATGGGATAGGAAGAATTAATGAGACCCAGGAGAGGCGCCTGACCATGACGGTTGATAGCAATGACATCACAGCCTGCGGAGGCGAAAGCTCCAATTCTCAGGAGCTCGAGTTTACATGCCAGCGCATGGAGTGGTAAATTACCACTAGCAAGCGATTGATTACCCAGGAACCCACATTTATTTGTGTTTTGTATGGTAAATTGATTCAACTAGCAACGTGGGTGTATTAACCACCGAGTATACGCACATACAGAGGTATTTCAACCTGCCCTTGATCGAATGCTTATGTCGGGATGAGGAATTCATGTACTGGCTAGTACTGAAGATGTCCAAGAGAATCAGATGGTTGATTGAAGGTATTGAGATCGGTTGAGCGATCTCAGGGGTCTCTTCTTCTAATTGAACTAATGGCTTGTTATGAAACCATACTAGGACGAATTGGGTGAACGATGAATTGGCCTATCCTGAAGGGTCTTAGTGGAAATTGACCACTCCTCAGTTCATCAGCTTGTTTTCTATTCAATCAATCACTCTTTGTATCCTGAAGTGGTTCCGCTTTGTCTTATTCGTCCTGAATGCATACTGGCCCTGACACTTTTAGCAAGTGCTGATTTATGGCTAATGAGTCCCGGCGAAAGGCGGTGGGTGTGGCCGTTTCCTGCGTCCTGCTAACTAGACGTGTTCATTGCCAACGCCAAAAAAATCGAAGACTCTCGTCGGCAGGCATAGGTGAAATAAATAAAGAGAAATCCTTTTTAGTAAATGAGTTAAAGTAAAGTGAAAATGAAAAAAAAAAATGAAAAAAAAATGGAAAAAAAATTTGATAGAAATTTGACCGAATCGGTTCTTAGGGTCCCACTTCCCATCTGAGCTGACAGTGTGACCGGAGACCACTTTGTAGTCCTTCAAAGTTGCCAATTTCCTCAAAATATACCAACAAAAATTAGACAAATCACGTTCGGGGTGCAGCTTACGAATATGTGGTGAAGATGGTGCCAGGCCGCAGCGATGGCGAGGGAGTTGGAGAGCGTGGTGACCGAGAGGTTGACGGGTACATATTTCCCGGGCTAGGGCGCTCGAGGCCGTTCTAGACTTCGCCGAGGCGTCACAACGAGTTCGAAGCCGCACGCCTCGAGGGCAGCCTAACAACACGAACGGCAATTCGGTCACCACAGAATTTGTGGAAGCTCTAAGTCCGTTTTTTGGAAGTAGTAGTTATAACCTACATGTGCGTGCATGGAAATATCTAATTGCTGTAGCCTGCGTGTTGCTCCGCGATTGATTGTAAACCTCACCCACCATATGTATTCGTATTTTGATCTAGTAGGAAAGCAAACTCTAAGGGGTCGAGGTAGGTGACTAGGCTCCCGAGCCTAGTCACTCGATGGCCCAAATATCCGGTCGATTTCTGTCCCAAAGAGTGAGTCACCGGACAGTGCGGGGAAATTCGAGGACGTGTTTTTATTGGATTGAAATCTTGCCCCTCTGTAAATAATGGATTCTATTTTGTACGATGACTTGACAGAGTTGTAGATTTATTAGCTCGTCCAGCCACCTTCGTCCACTATCTACAGAAAACTGGTATACATAAAACGAAATTCCGCCGGGCTTACTTTGCTAGTTCCTCCGTGAACTACTTATATAGTCAGGCAGATCAAAAGATTCTTCAGCCTATTTAAACCTAGCACATAATAATCCGAGGTCTCCGTAAGTTTTCAGTTTTTGAGTCGGCAACAGCAACGACGACAATGGGGAATCTCAAAAACATTACGTGGCTCAACGGTATCTATAGTCTACGCCCCGACGACGGAAACATTATCCCATTCGATACCATCACCACCGAGGCAAAAGATGACTCCTTCTGCGGCTTACCCCTCATTTCACCACCGCCAGTTTTGTCACCGGGAGAACTCAATCAGATCTTCCCAAAGTCAGTAAACCGCAGCTTGGACGCATCATCAATACAACCATATTCTCCCCTCCAACTCAACCAGAACTTATCACAGAATGAGAGATTTAGCCTATTGTGCATTGCACCATCGGCCTTGAGACAGGCCGAAATTCTGAAGACTGCGCAAGAATGCGTCTCCTCGGATATGAAAGCACAACCCAACGGCCCGAATACGGATAGAGAAAGCTCCATCGCTTCTATCGAACCTACTAAGCCGAAGCCTGAACTGGTAAATGGCAGCCTCGCCTCCAATACCAAATCAACCATGCAACCATTAAAACCATCAATCCCCCCTAGCCCATCATGAACTGCTGCTCAAACGTAACCGTCAAGCAGCGAAACGATGCCGTCAAAAAAGAAAACTACAGAACCAGCAGGACGAATCGAGTCTGAAAAAGCAAGCCGCTAAGAACAAGGAACTGTTGGCTGGTACCAAGAGGTTACAATACGAGTTGTTGGATCTGCGACTTGAAATCCTCAAGCATTCAAAGTGTGAGGGGTACATCAAGCGGTACGTGGAGCAGATGACGGGAAGGGTCCTTAGTGAGGATACTGCAAGTGATGTTCAGCAGGCAACTACTGTGGTTTCATCAAATAACAAGGAAAAAAGACTTGTATCGTTGCCGGCAGCAATGTCTCACTATCCTGAAAAATCAGAAAAGGCAGATTGACGGCTATCCATGCTAGGTTGTAGCCTATAGATTTGAAGCTTTGTTGTGAGATGGTTCTTGATTTGGGGATATTAATAGTCTTTGAGTTTTGTTCTTGCGTTAACGTTATCTTTCCCGGATTCTTTTCTTCTTCCTATTTTTTTTTTCTTCCTATTCTTTTTTTCTTCCTATTCTTTTTTTCTTCCTATTCTTTTCTTCTTCCTTTCTGTCCAACCGAAGGAATGGTCAAATACCACTAGGACCCATTCGGGATAGGATATTTGTCGGAACAGAAATGTACGTCCAATCAGGTCCATGGATTGTTGTCTCTTCTTGTTATGTTCGCTCACATACTAATTTGTATGCGACCGACCATGACTAAGACTCTTGGCTAAGTTACAATGATACATTCTGACCATGCCTTACAATACCAATTCCCCACTGATACCGACAATATTCGTCGTCCATCCAATTCCAGAGGTATTCGCGTGGTATTCGGGCTAGACTCAGTACGGTGCCGTAACACACCAAAACTGGATGATACAGACTCTCACGGGTGCTCAACCACTCTGATCCTTAATCAATCAATCATCTGATTCTATTGGACATGTTCAGTACTACCTAGCCAGTACATCAATTTCTCATCCTGGCACTCTCTCTTATGCCTTATCTTTTCCCCAACTATCCTTCCGTATCTGCATGGTGTTCTACAGCGCCCACTCAGTAGCGCTAAACCTAATATGGTCAAGGAAAGTCCCACCAGCTTTTCTTGATGAATTTCTGGTAGATCATCAAAATTACCGCAAATGCAGTTTCCAGCACTTGGCAAATATGTCCTGTAGCCATAGGTAGCCTAGCTTGAGTTTTAGCTTTACCTCGATCGCACCAGTCTTGTGGAACCACCCCCACCCAAAACCCCAAGACTACTTCTTTTCTTTTTTGCGGTTTCCTTCCAAAACCTATGAGATTGCTGCACTGTGAATACTATATTCTAGCATTCCATAGTACAGAGCTATAAAGGCAAGCCGACCTTTCATTTGGCGTTTAACTTATCATCTAATAGCCTCTCAAAATATCATGGAAAACAATGAACTCAACATCAAGATGAAGGGAGTACTTGATATGACCGTCTTCTCCCAGTTGTTGGAGACGGATGAGGAAGAAGATCGAAAGAGTAGCTCAACAGCGCTCTATGGCTTCATTGAAAGAGGCAAGGAGAAGGTGGACTATATGGAGATGGCCCTGTAAGCGCTGATGGCCGATGCAAACCTGCCTTAGTCAGAGTGCATAACTTGAGGCAATTAAGAGAGGTGAACTGGCATTCTGACGATATATGCTTATGGGTAGTTCGAAAAGAGACTTTGTTTCTTTGATCTTCAACAGTGAATCCCTGCAACAATGTGCAGTGGCGTTGGGCTTCCGCAAATTTCACGAAAGCTGTGAAAATATTGGAAGAGTCAGTGCGATGATGAGTATACATGGCGAGGTCGCAGAAGCAATTGAGATGTTCCGTCTTACCCTCATTAAGGAAGAAATCGGCAATCTGAATGCCAGTCTTCTATCTGCTCGAACAGCAATGAATTCCTTCTATAAGGATAGTATCTAAAACGCAAGACCGAATTTGGGTCCGAAGTGAGCTTGTTTCGGTTATCGGTCACTTTCCCGTTGGGACCCGAAATATGCCACCATTGTCAAATGTATTTAAAACCCATATTTATCGAATAAGATATGAGGCAGAATTAAGTTTTGTTATCTTGGAATAGCATATCCACAGTGCAACAGTTTTGTAAGTTTCGGGAGGAAAAAAAAAAAAAAAAAAAGAAATCTAGGGTGGGGAGGGGGGGGGACGTTGGGATCCACAAAACTGGTGCAATCGAGGCCAAGCTAAAACTAGGTAGGCTATGGCGAGGGCGTCTTGGCAAATATGGGCCCATAAGGCCGGTAACGGCAATTACGGTAATTTTCATGATCTACGACGGATACATCAAGAAAGAATAGTGGGGTTTTCATGACCCAGATCTAGTTTAGCGCGATCTGGGTGGGGCGCTGGGAAAGAAAGCACGAGTGTCTGAGGGGTAATCCGTTTTGTTGTGATATGAAGCTGGTACAGATCAGGAAGCAAGCCGAACCATCGGAATTAATCCCGAGATATCTATACGATGAACCAAGTTGATTTCCAATCAACTTGTTCTTCTTGTTGTATATATATATAGCCTAATGTTTCCCTCTGAACAATAACACAATTCATACCTCTGAACTAGAACACGTTTTCGACTTCTGCTTCGGCTGTCTGTAAGCGAACTTTTGGCTGCCTGTAAGCGAATAAAAGTGATTAGCCCAACTATCTTTCGTCGGTTTTCGGAGTAAATTTAAGATATGGTACACACAGATTCTGTTGCATCTGAAAGGGAGGATGCTAGCTCGGCGATGTGACAAGTTCACCAAAAGCCAAGCCGTCGAACTGTTGACTAGATTCGCCCTCTTGTGGTCCCTTGCTTCATTTCTGTTTCGGCAATCCAATCGGAAAAATGTAGCTCCGTAAAACTAGTCTGGAACATGATGGAAATGGAACCCGAAGGTTGAGCTTTTGATTTCTGAGTCTGGCATTGGGCAAATGTGATTCGTTGGGGATCTGGTGACTTGTTCTTACTCGGTTAGATAGTTAACTCTGCCCAAGTACCAGCGGTACGCCACCTTGGAAAATATCCAAAGGAGGCCTTTCGTCCATGGCCCCTGGTTGCGCCACTGAGCAAACGACCTTCGCTGTGCTCTAGCTGATAATTTTCAGCAACCGAGCTAAGCCGTAACATGAGCGTGTCTGGAGTTTCGCCGTTTTTGTTCGCCAGTCTCTTTATACCCCAAGCTAATATTCCTTTTTTCTGACCGTTTGATACCAACTGGCTGAACGAATCAGTCATTCGCTCTTTCGTATTTTGTTCCCTCGGAGTGGTTAGGACCGATTTGATCCGACGATGGATTTGGACCAAGAGGAAGGCTGTCGAGCCGGAAATGTCGCCTTGACTTCCAAAACTACGGCCCAGAAGCTGGTTCCTGAGCACAAGGCTCCTCAGAATACTGAAATTGCGGCCGACGTGCCGACTAGCACATGCATCGGTCATACAATTCTACGGATCTACCGTTGCACACCAACACCAACGATTGTATTAGATGGCTCCCTACAAGTAGTGGAAGTCTCTGAGAGCTACGAGGCTTTGTCCGATACGCCTCGGGACCAGATAATCAACATTAGCGTGTACGCGTTGACACCACGCGTGATCCTGGCTCCAGACATCGCATCGTTAAGTGGTGCGCTGGGAATGGCTATCGCCACGCGGGCCGTTCAAGTGATCAACAATGTTCGCGTCGGGAAGAACGATGTAGACATCGCACTCCACATAACACCGATTTTTGACGACGATGACTTGATATACGTACTCATGGAGGTGCAAAAAGCGAAACGTGAAATGGCTGGATTGAAGGTCATGGGGGAACAGGTTTATCCGAATGAGCTGCACAGAGTTATTGTCGACACCGTGAAGGACTATGCCATTTTCATGTTGGATACACGGGGTCACATCATGACTTGGAACTCGGGGGCCGCGACTTTGAAGGGGTACACAGCCGAAGAGATCATCGGCCAACATTTCTCCATCTTTTATGGGCGCGAGGACTGTAAGAAGAACAAGCCCGCCCGGGAGTTGGAGATTTGTTTACAGGAGGGCAAGGTGGAGGATGAAGGATGGCGTTACAGGAAAGATGGCACACGATTCTGGGCCAATGTGATGATCACGGCGGCCCATCAATATGGCCGCCACGTGGGATTTGTGAAGGTCACCCGTGATATGACTGAACATAAAGCAGCTGAAGCGCGCCTCATCGATGCTTTCGAAGAATCATCCAACCTGAAGTCTCGTTTCTTGGCCAGCATATCGCATGAGCTGCGCACCCCGATGAACGGGATGTCTCTGGCTCTGGCCATGCTTATGGATACACCGCTGAATGACAACCAGCGCGAATATGCATCCATGCTCGAGGACTCAGGCAAGTTCCTCATGCAGGTGATAAACAACTTTCTGGACTACTCCCAACTGTCGTCGGATCCTTTACATCTGCACACAGATATCTTCAGTATTCCCGACGAGGTCAGCATGGTGACCCGCAAATGCAAGTCGGGGACAAAGCACGGGGTAGTCTTAGGGTGTACCGTTGCCCCCCAGTTTCCCCAAAACGTAAAAGGCGATCGGCTGCGGTTCCGGCAGGTTCTGCAGAATCTGGTCAGCAATGCGGTGAAATTCACAGAACGCGGATATGTCCGCGTCGATGTCACGTACACCGTCGATGAGGATGATCCTGAGACATATATCATCACGGCTCGGGTTGTGGATTCCGGGGTCGGCGTTCCACATGATACCATCGATTCACTCTTCGAACCCTTTACCCGATTTACAGACTCAGCCACCAAGAGTTTTCCGGCTACTAGGCTGGAACTCTCGATCTGCAAAACTTTAGCCGAGTTGATGAATGGAACGGTTGGCTTCCATGCGAATCCCGACGGGCCGGGCAGCGTATTTTGGATGGCCGTAAAGGTGGGTCGCGTCGATACATCGAATTTTGAAGCAAATCAGTCGGGCTCGTGGGAAGACGAAACGCCGCTTGATACTTGTGCCCTCCAGAAGGTTGCCCCGCAGACGCATATCCTGCTAGTCGAGGATAACAAGATCAACCACACTATCATGCTGAAGCTTCTGAATAGTCTCGGGTTTGAAAGGTTGGATGCCGCCTGGGACGGTGCGGAAGCCGTGCGAATGGTGAAATCAAAGCCACTCGCCTACAACCTGATCTTGATGGACATCAATATGCCGGTCATGGATGGCTTGACGGCGACAGAGCATATTCGCAAAATGAATGCAGTTGTGCCTATCATTGCGCTGACAGGGAACGCTTTGAAGGGCGATGCCGAGACCTACCTGGCCAGGGGCATGAGTGACTGTGTCGCTAAACCTCTGCATCGGCAACAGCTGGTAAATGTACTTTGGAAGTGGTGCGGAACCTAATTTAGCGACTACCTTCCGCCGTAATCGTCTACTCCCGTACAGTCCTTATGTGGATCTCGACAGGATCAGGCGGGCGTTGGAACAGATCGCCCTCGCCGAAAGTCAGCGTCCCTCACGTACTGGCCAGTGTGTTCCACTGCATAACCTTCCTGGCAGCTACCTGGCTGGTCCGCGGATGGCAGTTCTTTGGCTACACTGCATTCGTTGTTTCCTTCCAGGTCTCCATGCCTTTGCATCCTGTCCGATTGCGAAGGTTGCAAGTTCCGAAGAATTAAGCTAAGAATTTAATCCACCTAAATTAGAGGACGCATCAGCGATACTTTCGAGGTATGCGGTTACTTACTTGGTTTGGCACGCGGCAGTCTTGGAGCGAGGAGGAAGTTCCAAGTCTATGTGGCCAAGCTGAGAAGTGAAGCCATGTGACCCTGCTTCCATATACATCAGAAGGGTAAATTCACTCAGCTCTCCACCAAATAAATTTTACTGATTGATGTTGGAGTTAGCGATTGTGGGCACAGAAACCCGATGCATAGGGAGATGTCGATTCATTAGAGGTTTCAAAGATTTCAAAGCAGCGAGCGAATTCTCCATTTTCATTGAACTCGACGTACTGGGAAGGGATCTTGCGGCGGATCTCGCGGCGGATCTCTATGTGACGCAGACTTGGCCCTATTCTGAGTATGCGATTCAATTGAAGAGTATCTGCCCATGCGGAGATGAAAAGAGCCTAGCGCTTGAGTAACTGACGCTGCACTGTTGCGGCACTCGGATGATCGTTTTTCAAAGCGAAGGGGCCCCACGGCAGGGCCCTGCATTTCGCATGCCAGGGCTATGCCACAGCGGTTTCGACCGTTCACAGCGGCCCATCACGGCCACTGACTGAGCTTAAGATAATGCTCCTTTATGGTCCTGCGGATGTTTAACAACGGCCGTTGTGTATATAGGCTCATCTATTCCCGCTGAAATAAGACAACCAGCCTTCCTCTGAATCACAAAAGTTGACAGTGCGCTAGTCGGTGGTGGTACCGAACTGCTGTTGGAAAGACTGGTGATGGAGAATCATTTCTGGGAGGTTGTCGCCTGTTTCCTCTCAATGGATGGATGCTACGGGGATCGTCTCATCGAACTCGACATCACGGGAGAAGACTGTCTTTCCCGAATAAACTTCATAAAGCTTGTACTGGTTTGATTCGCAGTAACCTAGCAATCGGCACTCGGATGATCTGGGCCCGGGTTTTTCTCGGTGCTTCTTCGGGATCAGTACCCATGCACGGGAGCCGATCCGCTGCAGATGCAGCAGTGACGGCGGCTCTCCGTATAAGATTCCATACGGGGCCTTCTTCTGTAAGATCGATGCTGGAGTGCGCAGCTTTAGATAGACCACCGTGTCCAAGAGCTCGGTCCACCAGGAAGGAGTACGCCGCATCGGGCAGGAGCGTGTTGACTCGCTCCCGGGTGGTGCGATTGGTACGTTCAGCCAGTCCATTCTGCCCTTTGCAGTATGGTGGCGAGGTGTCAAACTCGACTCCCTGGGATTCGAGATATGTTCCAATAGGCAAATATTCTTTCCCGTTGTCGGTGAGAAACCTTTTGATCTGGGCGCCGAACTGTCGGTGCATCCAGACCTCAAACTGTTGGAACTTCTAGAGCGCTTCATGCTTCCACCTCATAGCATAGGCCCACGAGCCACGAGAATAATCGTCAGTAAAGGTGATCACGTACCTGGAGCCATCTTTGGCCATCGGCATCTCCATGATGTCCGAATGGATCAATTCGAAAATTCTCGTTGAGTGCAGACGTGGTCGTCGTGCACGGGAGTTTCTCTTCTGATGCTGCTTACCCGACATACATGCCGCGCACTGCGGCGTTGCCAGCAGCTGCGCCGGCGTCAGCGGTCGGTACGGAGTGCCGGTCTGCGGGAGGACCACCCTCAGATCGCCCCGGTTCAGATGTCCCATCCGAGCATGCCACAACGCTTCGGAGGCCTGGTCCATTCCTGTGCTCGCATCTGCTTCGAGTATCCGGGCTTCACCACCGAGTTCAGAGGTTAACGCTGTACATTCTACGTCACTTGACTCCCAAGGATCGTCAACGTCCATGGCCACCGCCTGCGGTTCCAGGGGATCTGCATGGTCATGGGTCGCCGGCGCCCTCGCCAGTTGGACTCGCTCTCGGGATCTCTTGCTCACATGGCACCGCAGGATCAGTAGATCCTCCTCCGCATGGTAGGCGGTCCCCACGGTCCGTCCTCGGCGTTGCACAAAGACGTTCTGCGGGTGCGCCACCACCGAGTAGCGGTCTCGCAATAACTTCGGCACGCTGATCAGGTTCATCCCGACGCGTGGCGCAAGAATACATTCTTTAACACCAGGGGTTGGTTGAACTTCCCCCGGAGCGTGAGCTTCACCGTACCAATCCCTTCGGCTTCCACTGGATCGCCCGCCGTGTCCAACATCTCGCGGTGGGGCCGAAGACTGCTGAAGCAGCTGCGGTCCCAGCAGATGTGGCTGGTGGCGGCCGAGTCCAGGATCCACCGGGGTTGCGGTGCGTGGGTATAGAGGGTCGTCACCCTCGCCCTCACGATATTGATCCGCGGTCTCTTGGAAGTCGGCGGGCCCTGCCGATCTTCCATCTGGCTTGATGGTATATTTTGCATGTTGTTTCTTGGTGAGCCGGAAGCACTCCGTTCAGCCTTCAGGGCATGGTCCCTAGGCGGGTGTATTTCGCGCTGTTTCTTCCAGCACTCCGCGACCACATGGTCGCACTTCCTGCAGTAGGTACATTTCTTGGGATTTCTCTGCACTGCATTGATTGATGGTCCTGGGACTCCCGACGGGGGCGCGGGAGACTCCTTCTCCCGGACCGTCTGCTTGGCGTTGGACAGCCGATTTCCGATCGTGGTCGGGTTGACCGGATCCTTGTCATTCTGGATCGCATCCACAACCAGGATGTATTCCGGTCCGATCTGCGTGAGCAGAATCGCAATATGTGTCTTGTCACTGATTGATCCTGGAGCAATGGCATTCAATCGATGTACAAGCAGCCGTACGCGATCAACAAAATCACGCGCACTGGCGCATCATTCGCCGGTTGTCTCGCAAAGCTGGGCAAACAATTCGCAGAAAGTGGCGAGTTCCATTCGCCGGTACCGTTCTTCAAGTTCATTCCAGAGGTCACGGGACGTCTCTAGTCCCGCGACATGAATGCTGATGTGGGGGGGACAGGTACCGGAAAATGGTGTGGTAGGCGTCGGCTTCACGACGCGACCATTCACGATGGCGCTCGAATGCCTGGACCTCCACTTCGAGGCGCGCTTCAATGGCTCGCTGCCTCACCGCCCCATGCCCTGAAACGAACGAAGTGAGAGAAGGGGAAACGTCCTGCACGTGACTAGGCTTGAAACCTTATTTCAGTGGTTTTCATGGATTATCGCTAGACTGTAAGTCTAATACTGAAAAACCAACAGTCAAAGGCTGTATTAGTTATGCAAGTCACGGGCAAGACGATTTTGCTGGCAAATTCGCCCACCAATGCAAAGTTTGATGCTTTTGATGAGCATTATATGACATCACCAGTTCTATGTATCCAGAAAGGTAGTCTAGGTCCCTCTTGGACTAGTAGCCTCCGCCACAACTCCGTTCTCTAGCATAATGGTGATCAACATAATAGCTTCGAGACTGCAGAAAGATTTCAAGCGTAGCAAGACTTTCAATACTTGCAGTTGGTATCGGTAGCCAACTCAGGATCGCTCCTAGAAGTCTGTCAGGTAATCAACACCCATTGAAATGGTAAAATCAGAATTTACTGTCTATGTGCGCGAGTCCAAAGACTACTGAAATCTCCAATGGGTAAGGAGAGAGGGAACCCAACAGAGTCAAGTAGTTGGGCAGTCAATAGGTAGAAGCCTAGAATAGTAGCGACGAATAGAGCAGCGCCGGCGCCCTAGAAATTTCATTGTCAGACTTTTGCATGGAAAGACGGGAAAACTTCGAGACCTACAACTGTCAAGCGATTACCCATTATCTCATTTCCAGCACCCAGTTTCCAGTACGCGGCAGCTAGGAGCGAGAATACGACGATCAAGCTCGCGAAGATTAGTAAAAACGGCAGATTTGTTTGAGTTGCGCAAACGGTATAGATCACCATTAGTAGCGCCATGAACAGAAAGAAGAATGCTATCGGAACAAGGTTAAAGGGCTGTACAAGTGAATTGAACAACTACATACCGAAAGTGTTCACAAATCCGGGGCTATGAAGACCTGCCAATGTATTGGTTCCGTCTGGGGAGTATGGAGCTTGGCGAGGATCAATAAGGAGTGGCTAGGGCAAGAAAGGATCTGTAGATACCTGTAGAGTTGAATGCTGGAGTCATGCTAGCACCAAAGGCCAAGCAGAATCCACCTAATGCGAATCAGTGCTCTATTATGTCGTTTCGACAAATTCAAATTCACTTACCTAAGTGGCCGAAAACAACCGAACTAAATGTATTTCCAAGAATAAATTTTAGAATACTAGAGATCACCAGCAAAATTCCACCGAGCATGATAATAACTCCACTGTCCCTAGTTAGTCAATGATCCTCTCGGTTATCTGAGGGACTTTTTACTTGAAGGCAGCACCACCTCCACCAGCGCCTCTCCAGGCCATCAAACAACACGCAAGCGGCGTGAAGGTAAGCACGAAAGCCCCAAGTCCCCTAGAGTCACGTTAATACCCGATGGTTCCAATCAAGGATACAACAAAGCACACAGAGGAGTAGGATTGCCAAGATTCTTTGCAAGAGTCGGCTGGCGGTGCATCATCGGACTTAGGTAGAGCTTTTCGAACTGCTCAGCCGAGAGTCACCGAGGTAGGAACTTGTGTTAGACCTGGCATGGCTCCGCCTTCTATCTGCGAAGTATGAGAACTGCCGCCTAGAATCTCATCGACCGCTTTTCCCGTCATTGTGATGTATCAAGAAAGAATAGAAATCAATTGACTAGATCCGTGTTCTAGATTCAAGCGAGCCGGGAGCCTGACTATATAGCTATGTGGAACCACCCCAGATTTCAGTCTCACGCCTAGCTACCAACCTTGGAGATAGCTAGGATCCAAACCCACATCGGCAGCATTTTCGGCATATTAAACGAGATTAAAGTATCTCTAAAGCTACGTCGGCATACAAGGAAGATCCCCGCGTTCTAGAGACGTGGGGTAAACAGGGTTTAGGTCCACCGAACGGATGAGAAACTACCTAAAACCCTACCCTCTTGGACTCCGGATTACACATAGACCCCTTTCCAGGGCTGGCGAAGCCTTTAGTAGCCGAAGCATCTGCCGAAGTAGAAGAGGAACCCCGAATTATCTGGCTGTGCCAATAAAAACGCCCTGATTTGAGCCTGAGTGAACTTAAAAGCCCGCATTTCCCAGTTATTGGCTCGTAATATAGATTTTTACTTTATTTTACTTTATGAAAATAATCACTTTTGTAAACAAATAAAAATTTACCATATGCCCGGGGAGAGAATTCGGTAAATAAGTGTAGAATGCAGGATTGGGAAGGCAGATATAGCTTTCCAAACAGGGGCGCGTCCACTAGCTGGACAAGGTGTGAAGTGGCGCCTAAAGTCTGGTGTGTCTAGCCACATATACATTGGATATTTGGCCAACTCAGGTTATATCATGCTCATGTCGCTGAGCAAGATCGTGGTTTCATTTTTCACTGAATACCAGAGGTGTCCAAGACTGCAAGATTGACAATGACAGTAACAAGTTGACCTCGCCAATACCCGCCCACCGCCCAAACCCGCCCGTGAAAACCCTGTTGGAATATCCCGGTTGCTGGGATAATAATGAGGCTGGGATCACGTGCACAAACATATACCTGACTTCTCAGTCTACATGTATCTTAGACAACACATCCAACACAACACACAATCAACTCCCCTCAATAATATGACCATTGAAGCATCACTTAATAAAACAACAAACCCACCCACGGGTTGGGTTGGGTCTTAGTCAGCAGACCCGTGGGCGGGTTGTCATCTCGGTGTTAAAATATCCCGGTTGCTGGAATAATAATGAGGCTGGGATCACGTGCACAAATATATACCTGACTTCTCAGTCTACTTGTATCTTAGACAACACATCCAACACAACACACAATCAACTCCCCTCAACAATATGAACATTGAAGCATCACTTAATAAACCAACACTCGGCAACCCAACCCAAGACCCAAATGGGTACCCGTTATAACCCAAAAAAGCAATAACAGTTGACTTGTCATTTTACATTAAGTTATGCACTAATTTTCGATTATATGATTGTATCGCTTTTGTTTGAGATCATGGTATACTTTCGGAACAACTATTATGGACAAAAAAAGTAAGATTGGCTTGTGATAAAAACTAGTATACCTCGTAACCACGCTATCGAATCGAGCTCATTGTTACCCTACTAGAAGATCTCTTCTGGCTTCTATCACCCAGCTGCGTGATTGGGGTGGAAGTAAATCGAATCATTTTCAACTACCTCCTCCTGCCTCTATTCTAGAAACTCTCTACCTAGATTCGGCTCGTACAAAATCCATTTCCTTCTGTGTTGAGGTCCCAACACGTCTTCGCGTCGTCTGAGGTCTTCAAGTGGTTATATCTTAGCTCTTGCGGGGTCCACTGAAAGGCTGCAGGCCGTCTTAGCATACCTGTAGGTAGTCTTGCAAAGTTCAAGGGCAACGAGGAGGGGCCATCAGATTTGGGAATGAAATTTTTCATTTTGAAGGCTTAAATGTGGATTTTGTAGGAGTCGCGTCAGGCGTTTAGATCTATCTATTTTTGAGTCGCGTAAGCCCGCGGGTACCCAAACGAATACGAGTTTGGGAGGACGCTGAGAAGATCGCAAATCGCCGATTTTTTGGCTCAAATTTGAGGTGATTGGCTTGAGACAGCGCAATAAGCATAAAATTCTTTGAATCCTTATAAGTTCATCGCGGTGGCCAAGGAACCCTGGTGGTGTAGAGAGAGCGTAATGAACAAAATATGTGGACGTTGCAGATACCCGTAGGGGGTTGGGTCACAAAGGACCGGGTACATATATATTTTCGAATCGGCAGCGGACATTGCCCACGGGCAGCGGGTTTTAGGGTTTTGATTTCCCGCAGTCTGGGTAGGATCCTTCCGGTCGGCACTAAAAACCGGCATTTTGCTATTGAGATTATCCAAGCTTCAATCAGTATTTAGGTCTCCCTCCACTCTTTCAGTTACCTGGCTCACTAGTAAAATCTGAGGCTGGATTGCATCCAGTTCTACCATTATGTTTTCTCGAGTTCTTATTCCCCTGGGGGCAGCAGTCCTTACATATGCACAATCTGTTACACCAATCGTTGATATCGGCTATGCCATACACCAAGCATCCTTGCTCAAGGTACATTTCTTCTCCAACCATTTTGCTATATATCCACTAATTATTAACAGTCCACTAACACGTACTATAACTTTTCGAACATCCGGTTTGCAGCTCCTCCTGTAGGAGAATTGCGTTTCCAAGGCCCTGTGGATCCTCCAGGCAACCGTTCAGCTGGAATACAGGATGGAACATATGGCCCCATATGCCCCCAGATATATCCAAACTGGGTATCGACTGGTCTAAGCACCACCAACGACTCTTCTGTGGAGATCCATACTTCAGACGATAATGAGAGTGAAGACTGTCTCTTCTTGGATGTTGTTGTACCTGAGAAAATTTTCGAGAGTCGGAATTTTGGTTCTGGTTCACCTGTAATGGTTTGGATTTATGGGGGTGGGTATGTGGCTGGCGATAAGCTGACAGGCTTTAATCCTGTTGGTCTGCTTGATCGGAGTAAGCAGAGTGTCATCTACGTGGCTATGAACTATCGTGTAAGTTTCTGCGGAACTTACCAGGCCATTCTAATCTTAATATAATCTTATATCCAGCTTGGGGCCTTCGGTTTCTTGGCCGGCCCGTCTCTTCAAACTAACGGGACCGCTAATGTTGGGTTGCTTGATCAACGTTTCGCACTCCAGTGGGTACAGAAATATATCCACCTCTTTGGCGGTGACCCAAATCGAGTCACAGTTTTTGGCGAGAGCGCTGGCGGCGGGTCTATAATGCATCAGATTACAGCCTACGGGGGCCGCAATGGCAGAAGTCCGTTCCAGCAGGCTATTTCTATGAGTCCTGGATTCTACCCTCTACCAGGCAACTACGCTCCCGAGGTATCGCTTCAGCAGTTTCTAAAGGCAGCAAACGTTAGCACTGTGCAGGAAGCTCGCCAGCTATCGTCTGCTGCACTGATTCAAGCCAACAGTGAGGTAGTTTCACTAGCACCCTACGGCTCCTTCATCTTTGGTAATCATTTCTGTCATCTACAGTTATTCGGGTTGCTGATTATTGAATATAGGGCCTTCCGTTGACGGAGATTTGATCCCAGCTATGCCTGGCAAGCTTCTCTTACAAGGCAGCTTTGACCACAAAGTGAAAGTCATTGCTGGGCACTGTTCAAATGAGGCAAATATATCCCTGGGAGCGTTCTGGATTATATCACAAGCTAACGGTATGCTCAGGGCCTTACATTTGCTAATCCAGCGATTGCCAACGACTCGGCATTTGCGGCAGCAATAAAATCATGGCTGCCTACAGCCTCTGAAGCGATTGTCTCGTACTTAGCAACCACCCTCTATCCACCTATTTTTGATGGGTCCCAAGATTATACCACAATGCTATCACGTGTGGCCCTAGCTATTGGGGAGATGGAAATCGCCTGCAACGCTGGTTTTCTAGCGCAGGCTTTTAGTGGGCTAGGATCCCGTGCATACCTCTTCAGCGTGCCACCCGGGCGTCATGGTACAGACACACCATACGCATTTTACACTAGCGGGCCGTTTCCCGGTGTCGAAAATGGGACTCTGGCGATGATTCTGCAGGATTATTTCACACAATTTGCCGTTACCGGTGATCCAAATATCCCTGGCATCACTCCGAACTTTCCGCTATACGGTAAAGAATCGACGGTACTCAACATGAATTCAACCTTCATTTCTCCTTTGCCTGATCCAGCAGCCAACCCTCGCTGTTCATGGTGGCAAGAGGCGCTGTTTGTCTAGGACTGGTATGTCTACCCAAGCAGTGTGGTAGGGTCTGTTTCTTTTTTTGACAGAGATTATTTAGCTAAAGGATTTACTTCCCAAGGGCCTTCGTGACTCTACTTCCTTTGCATACAATAGGTTATTTATTATTCAATTGCGGATTGAATTCGGTAGTTTAAGTATTGGGGTAGATGCTCGATAAACTCGCAACCGACCGCCAGAGAGTTTGAAAAGAGAGAAATCTGCTTTGTGATTTGCCATTGCTACGTACGAGATGTTACCAATTCAGACGTCTTCAACAGTTAACCACCTTGGCAAAGCCCATTGACATGGCTGTAAAGGTGGTGAACACGCTTTGGCCGGGGAGAGGTGCTGGTGCTATCGGGGCTTCGATTAACTCGCGAGCCGCCTGAATGGAGTGGCCACCTTTGTGCGGTATCTCTCCTTTAGGCAGAGTTCGCTTTTGCCTTTGCTTATCATACATGAGGAGTCAATTGTAAACGTAAATGACAGCCTGAAAAGTCTTCAGTACTTTGAAATTAATCGCCTTGACCTCATGAGGACTATCAGTTTGCTTGGAGAGCTTATTATCCTCGGACAACCACATCCAGTTATCCAGGTGTTCCTGTAAAGTGTTCATCTTAGCTTCGAGGCCTGCCATTCACGGAATTCACCTCTTCACCATCAAAGCAGAACCCGTACAGTGTTGGTAGTAGTGGTAGTAGTAGTAGTAGTAGTTTACACTGACCCCTCGCAAAGTTGGATTCTAAACCATAACCCACTAGGTTCTAGTTGGGAAGTCAACTGGTTATGAGCCCGAATTGCGCAACCTCTAAGCGCACAGGTTCGATTCCCGCAGTCAGCGTCCTTGAGCACCAAGAGCTACCAGAAGACGGCATTCACAAAAACTATGAGAAAGCTGATATAGCTATAATTTTCCAACATGTGGGGAAGAAAAAGTGGACAGTTGAGTGTACAATGAATTTGTAATGGGGAACCATCTCTTGATGTAGGGGACTGTGAACAGATTCTGGCAGCTGAGGAAGAAGTTACAACTGGGCAGGTTCTTATCACAACGGCGCGTATTTTTCATGCAAGAAGCACACGCCCGGGGAGCTGCACCCACGTCCAACATGTCGCCACCCACAGGTGTCACGTTTCCAATGTGATGTGAGATTTATTGGCCTCGGTGGTTAGGAAGGTCAGGTAACGCATGTAGCAGCCGCACGACCCACAAGTCGCGAAAATTCTACCGCTTTAAAATGCCAAGTCAAGATTTTGAAAAATTCTATCCGCACCCTCGCAAAGCACAGCCAGCCGGTTGCTTCGGCTGTCACAATTTTCCAGTGATGATTCAAGAGGTATAAGGCTAGTTTTTGATCCCAGACGGAGAAGGCCTGCTTGTTGACTTCGAACGTAGCCGCTGATTTTACTTTCGGTGTGGGCGTAGCAAATGCGTTCTACGCGACGCGCTGCGACACGTCAGTGCACCCACTAGTGCACCCACTGTCTTGTGCCCTCCGTATCATCATCTGGTGCGGCAGGCCCGCGATAACCATCAATTTCAATACCGCCGGTTGCTCACTTCGGCCGACATGCCCAATCGATTCCGGAAAAGTGGTTTGACCATTCTGAGTTGAGGTGGTGAAAAAGCAAAACCCTGTAGATGGTGGGAAATGACTCTCAAAAACCAGGCGGGGTGTGATTACGATGGCGGGCTGCCTGAGCGATATCCTTCGTTCTGACGAAAGCTCATCTGAATTTATTCTGCCGGAATCGAATCCGCACCGTTACTGAAAGCAAATGTGAAGTTCCACTAGACCACGCAGGGAGAAGGGCTGCCGGCGCCACTTCTGCTTAACTATACCCATCATCTGGTCAGAATATCATACCCACGTTCTTCCGAGCAAGTATCCAGCTAGATCTGCGTTTTTAGCCCCACAAGTGTCTTTCATCTGATCATGCCGACACAAAATGATACTTGAAAAGGACCAGAGGACCCGGATTTCTATCGCTGATACTCCGGAGGAATGTTTTCCAATTTACCGCCAACAATGTACGCAACAGTGCGGGCCTAGGAATATATATATTGCACATATCGGTCGAGGATACCGTAGCGGCATAACCTTATGACTGTAGACCGTGCTAACAGATACAGCATAACAACAAAGAGCATGCGACAAAACTCGAGTCACATAGAAGAGCGACTGGAGTATAAACAAGGATACACTCTACCATCGACAATGTACACTTTAGCATAATTTTTGAATTGGCAACCTTGATTGCGTCACTCAACTCCTAGCTCATAGTCGAATTTTTCGGAAAAAAAATACATGTACAGTCTATTGAATATACTGCAATTTGATGTACTACCAGATCCAAGTTGATGGACGGCATCAATTCACACCGTGCATCAGCTTTTGAATCATTGTTGAGAAAGGGAGATCTGTGATGACGGAGATCGGTGGTTACCGGTGGCTACCGGTGGGCCGTGGCATCCACTTCACCGCTCGGCAATCGCGCCGCACTGCACATCAACAAAGGGACCCACTGGTCCGGCCCCGTTATCACCAGCTCTCACCCTCAACTCTCACCCATCACTAGCCCTCACCATCAACACGCCATCACTCACCGTCAACACACCATCACTCACTGTCAAAAATCACCCTCACCCTCAACTCCAACATCAAATGTAATCCTCAACATGCACCATCCTCGATGTCCACAATACTCGCGTCTCCCTACTTCCGGACAAATTCCGCTGCTACTGCTAGCCAGCTGGACAAGCATTCATACCAATGGCAACTACTTTGGATTTCAGTCGCTGCCCAGATTGGCCACCCGGCTATCAGACAGGACTCGATGCTCTAATTCACACTACGTGGAAGAGAATGTCTATTCTTGAAGCTCAGGGCATGATTGAGCGCTACAAAGTGCATTGTTCGAAACAGAGCCATGTACGGTGGCATCTACATACAATACTGAAGTCATTTTACACCATGTCTTGTTGGATTCTTGATTCTATCGATTCTTTGGAGCAGGTCTTGGCTTCTTCGACGTCTCAGACTGACCCGAATACTAGTCTCTGACACCACGAAGAGGAGCCTGCAATCGTCAGAGGATCAGGACGAGGACCGCGGCGCCACGGGTCGCCTAACAAGCACAAATTTGATAACGCAGGGCTCAAGGCTGCATGGAAGCTCAAGATTATACAGTCACAGGGCTCAGGGCTGTGAGGGAGAACTTGGTTTCGCAGATGTCCCTGCGGAGACTCTTGGTGTCGCAGATGTCCCTGCGGAGACTCTTGGTGTCGCAGATGTCCCTGCGGAGACTCTTGATGTCGCAGATGTCCCTGCGGAGGCTCGTGATATCGCAGATGTCCCTGCGGAGGCTCTTGATATCGCAGCGCCCGTCCTGCGAGGCACACTTGTTGACGCAGAGCCCGTCCTGCGAGGCAGACTTGGTACCGCGGGGCCTTTCCGCGAAGACTTTTTGGCAACGCAGATCTCATCCTGCGAAGAACACCCGAGTGTTCGGGAGTCTGAGGAGGAAAGTCCTGCTTTTCTTTTCGACGGGAAAAGAGCGTCTTTTATGCTATTCTGAGTAGGGTTTTCGGCAACGACCACTTGCGTACATTTTGCCGGACCCAAAAATTTTCACTTCAAATTCGCACCGGGCGACCCTAATTTCGCTGGGTGTTGAGGCGGTTGATCAACGTTGAAATAAGAAATTTCAAGTGTTTAGAGTGGAGGGCGGGTGGAGTGGATGGATCCAACTGGAGCCGTGGTTGGTATGATGCGATGCGTGACAAATCATACCCCTCATCAACGCCGTCGAGACATGGCTTTTTAGATAGTGAGCGAGTGAAGGTGGTCGAAGTTTGCATTGGATATTGTGGAGGCACCAATTGCGCGCATATCGCCAGAATCAGTGTTTGACATTCGGCGTTTGTGCCGCGTGAGCACGTCTTTGCTAGGCGATGAGGCGTTCTTTTCAACATTGAAATAAGCATAGTAAAGCGTTTTGGGGTAGCAGACGAGGATGTGGCTCGTTCCACTGGATGGGACCGGGCACGCCTGGCAAATTATTTGCCTCCTCAACGTTCATTGGCCTAGGTTCAACGGCCTTCAACGCAGTTGGCGTAAGGTGTAGGTTGAACTGGTGATCTATCAATAACTCGCTTTGGCAAATCGCTTGCCTGCCCGCTAAATTCCTGTCCGCAAGATTTTACCTCAAGCCGGAATATTGCTCTCTGCCTCTATTCACCCTGTTAGCCTCACTGTTGTCTATTCCGTTGCGAGTTACAACCATTGCGAGACAATTTGTCACCCAGATCTCTATTACAGGAACAAGTGGACGATGATCGGACTGCCACATGCGCTGGCACCCAGAAACGAGTCGAGAAGGATCCATCGATGAAGAGACTTTGAAGCCGAATCTGTTACATATCGAAATATGGTTTCGTCGAGGCCCGATCAAGGCCCCGTTGCCGCCAGAATCTGAGATCTCTGCAATCAATGAGTTCTCGGCAAACGATGGCCCTTATGATCAACGTTTTCTAGAATCCATTTGTTCCAGGGCTTTCGAACGCCGCCTGGCTCAGTGCTAGGGGAATAATGTCACGAGTAGATCCAAATCGGGGCTGGAGTGCCTTTTGATAGAATTCATGGAAACCCTGTACCCATGTTTGGATCTTCGACGACCTAAATTCCCTTTCAAGCACCGTATCGGATCCTTCGAACTACTTTATGAGACGTCCGCTCGGGTATTGCACCTTTCATTTTGTCACAGAACGGCTTCTACCGCAGCCTTTCGCCGTATGCTGAGCGTGCCCAGAGACCCTGAAACTTCTCAAAAAGTGTATTTTAATACATACTCAAAACCTGTCCAAAATTCCATCTGAGAAAGACTGGAAAAATCGCAGTCTTGCCCAGAGCCTGCATCATTCAAGTACGAGCGCCTCGCCGCATTATTCAACTATTGGCCCAAGACAGGGTAAGTCTGCTCCAGCCCTGAAGTTTAGCATGGTGAAATATGGACACAGGAGACACAGTCTACTACCCTGTCCCACGCCCTTTGCCCAATATCCCCATATGCGCATGTTATAATGACCGATTGATTGAGTCTCCGGATGTATTAAGGAGCTTTCCATGCTTCTCACTTATGTCGGTGCAACAATTGCGATGGACTATCGTCTTATTGAACCATCTTTCTCCCCCAGCTTCTCGATGAGGAAGAATAGGCCTGAATACTGTATGCTACAGTGCCGAATTCCGGCTGCAAGCTTCTTTGATCTTGGTATCTACGGGCCGGTAGGCTGAGCCCTAGAAGACCTGCTAATTCGAATTCGAACAACAAAATGAGATATACAAACACGGAATTCGCTGCAATGGAAGACACTGAGATTCGAATCCATATTTGGACTGATGAAGCGAATCGGTGACACTTCAGGGTGTTCTTATTCAAACCCAGTCAAATGCAGGACATTGTGTCGGGCGATCTCGTACATCCTGACAGTATAATTCAAATCTGGTAGAGATTTTACAAGAATTACGATCGTGAGTTTTAAAAATCAGTAGTTACATGGAGCGTAAATCAAAAGTCGCGACCCAATACCCGCCGGCGAAGTAATCTAGTGCCGGTGGATTGCCCGACGATCGTATCACACCGAAAAACGGGAATAGATCTCCGCAAGAGCTGCGGTAGCTCCAAGGGGTTTGAAAAATTGCTAGACCCGTCTAAAACTGGTCATTAAGGTCCCTCCTAGGAGGCTTTCGGCATCATGCAGGACTTGCGTGGCGTGTTGAAATTAGAACTATCACAAAGGTTTTGCCGACGGTCCTCCTTGCGCTTTCTTGACATCGATCTATGTTTTGTTTCAGCTACAAGATCGACCTGGTTTGTACGAGCCCAAAGTAATGGGAAAGGCTTCAAAACTCACCTCTGTCGTCTAGTGGGCCGTCTTTTTTCTTTGTGCTTCCCTGTGCTCTGTCTGCTCTTTGAATTAGAGATATGGCTTTCCGAGAACCTGATGCTGGAGTGCAAAGCGTGAAAAGTCACTCACCTCGAGATGATAGATTGAGCCTGGTCATTCACCCCAAATTCGATTGACTCCGGGGACTGCTTTCTTTCAGGGAGCTCAAAACGGACCCTTCGTTTGCGTTTGCTCCCAGGCTTTTCAGCCGATGACCGGACGCGACCATGTTCTGTCGAGGTCTTCGTACTAGAAAATCCCGGAGATTTCGAAGAGTCCGTATGGTCTAAAGGTCGAGTCTCTCCCTCCAGGCCATCGCGCAATTTTTTGCACTCTCTCCAAAGTTTGCTGCAACGATATTCAGAGGCTTCCCCTTCCTGCCGTGCCATTGTTAACTTTTTACTCCCTTGCGAGTGTCAAGAAGAATATCCAAATTTCAATTTAGAATCTAGCTTGTCCGGCGAAGAACACCCGAGTGGCTCGAGAGTGTGAGGAGGAAAGTCCTGCTTTTCTTCTCGACGAGAAAAGAAAGTCTTTTATGCCATTCTGAGTAGGGTTTCCGGCAGCGACCACTTGCGTACATTATACCGGACCCAGAGATTTCCACTCGACATTCGTAACGGGCGGCTGCATTTTCGCTGGGTGTTGAGGCGGTTTATCAACGTTGAAATAAGAAATTTCAAGAGTTTGGAGTGGAGAGCGGGTGGAGTGGCTGGATCCACCTGGAGCCGTGGTCGGCATGATACGATGCGTGACAAATCATTTGCCTCATCAACGTTGGTGACAAAGATGAAACGGCCTTTAGCGCAGTTTTGTATGAGGTGTAGACCGAAGTGGCATGCTATGGGCTACTCGCCGTGGCAGCTTAATTTCTTGTGGCTCCAGAAGTCTGCCAATATTCGCTCGCACCGTAGCCAATCAATTCGCAAATCATCGGTCTCAACATTGCTCAACGATGTGAAACGGTTTTCACGCAGCTAATATGTAGAGTCGTTCCATGGAAGACTCGCCTTGGCAACTCGCTTGCCCATGCGCAGAATTTTTCGCCTGCAAAATTTTTGTTCTCGCCCCGTGAGAGAAAAATGGTTTCCCTCAGCCTAGCCGACATATTTTCCGTCGCAAGTCGCAGTCACTGCAGCGCGTCATGCCGCCCAAATCTTTATTTCACTTGCCTGTACAGGATGACCAGGGTACTTCGTGTACCCACGCCCACAAGCCGGCCGAGGTACCATCGATGAAGAGATGTCGACGCCGAGTCCGTCGTCGGAACATGATTTCGTCGCGCCCCAATAGAGACTCCGCCACTGACCAGCATCCATGGTCTCCACAGTCAATCAGCTACCGGTAAATCACCTCGCGATCCTCTCGAAACTGAATAATTCCAAAATTGACTGTCGAAGGTCCTTGAAATCCTTTTTGAAACAGAGCCGGGGACTGAAAGCTAAGGGTAAGCTGAAACAAGAGACTAGAGTGCCTTCGCTAATTATGATCGATAGAGTTTATAGAGATTTTGTTTCCCATCCTAGGACTTCATATGACGCCTATCCCTTTTCGAGCACAACATTTGATCCTCCAAACGCTGCAACGCCACCTCGAGCATTCCGCTTTCCGATTTGTTCAAAAATGGCTTCAACCACAGTCTTTGGCCGTTGGATGGACATGCCCCGAGGCACTGGAGCTGCACATGTTCTTCAAATTCTTAGCTAGAAACCGATCGAAGATCTCGTCGGAGCAACATGGTGAAAATATCACCACTGTTCAGAACTTGCGCCATTCGATCGCCGGCATTCGCCACGCCGCTGTTCATCGCTTGGCCCAAGACAGGGATAGTCTGCTTGAGAAGAATTGTGCTGCCATCGAATTCTGTCTTCGCGTCGGCGACAACTATGGCGCAGAGAGTCTCTGTCGTCTCTTTGAATTCCTACAGAAAATCCTCCCGAAGTCAAGCATGGTGCAAGTGCAGTCACAGCAGGCTGTTTCCTCTCATCCTCATTTACCCGAGCTCTCTCTCCGCACACGACTACAAGAACGATCCATGATACCTATTGACGTGATAAAGAGACTCATTGGATGTATCGAGGAGGACTTGATCTCAGAGGTGATGCATTTCTTGCGGATTGAGTTTCCGTGAGGCGTGGTGCGTGGGCCGGTCCGATTTATGTTCGGGACGTTATTGAATGGTGGCATGTACCTGAACATGGTCAGCCCAAGCAAAAGAAAACCTCTATGTACTCTAAACATTCAACTTCCCATTTAATTTTACTTTATTGACCTCGTTACCTGTAGTCTCTGAAATGTGTGTCGGAAAGCGGGTTACTCCGTCTGAACCCAGCATTTCAGGATTATCTCCCGCATTTGGACGTACGCTTGAACAAAAGATCAAATCTACGTCACATTACTCGACGATCCTATATATAATGCAAAGACAATGCTTTCAAAGTGCGAGAGGAGGTGCCAGCAGCGGCTGAGCGACTGCATACTATAAGCAGCCCCGAGGAAGTGTGATCTATCTTCACAATGAGGCCCCATTGATGTCACGAGCCCAAGGCAGCAGATACTCCCAGAACAGCATATCGGCAGTCATAGTCTCTGGAGCGTGATGTGCATAGGATCTTTCAACAGTGTCATCGATGTTTCAACGTTGATTTCAGTGATGCTTCATCATCAGCAAACCGATCTAATCGTGCTGCCAACGTTGGGATTATGGCTTCGGCATAGCCATGTCAAATAGACTGGCCTGTGATTTCCTATGCTTTTCAGAGCCGGTTGTCTTCCGTGACCAGAGATTCATGGGCTATAAATATTCTACTCATCATCGACTTCTGAGAAAATAACTTTTTTTTCTCCGCCTCATACCCACCACATCTTCTCCTGTCCCGCGAGGTAGGCAACGAATCTCGATTTAAGGCACCAACATCTGCTGATCTCTATGACTTTCCAGAAGAATATCACGGTCATCACGAGCCTACAGCCAACCGCTACGATTGAGACTCCACCAGTCGCAAGACTGAATCTATGTTCTCCGAAAAAAACCAAAGCCTAAATCACCGCCAAGGAGGCAATTTCCTAGAGCTAAGAGAAAGTCTCCTAGAGCAGTTCCAACTGCTGCAAGAAAGACTTTGCCTCGCCCTAGAAGAATCCCAGGACATATTGGATCAATTTAAAAAGAATGTGAGCCTCGCGGTCGTTTACAATGCCCCGATGATCAGTGTCAATCTTATGAAAGGGATAGATGCCATCTTTGGTTCTCCAAGCCCGAAAATCATCCAGCTCGAAAATGGCACGATGCAGAGGACCATCACTTGGCTGGATGTTATGAATGCAGACAGATCCAAGATCGAATTCAAGGAAGCCGAAGTCTATCATTATTATCTGCATGACTTCAACGCAACTGCGGAGTTGTCAGACTTCCAGCATAATATGCTGATTTCCGGCCTACCACAGAAATTGATTCAACCTTGGTACTACAAGAGAGATGTCCAAACAGAGTTATATACATTGTCGTTCACTGCCGAGATGGTTGCAATTTCGAACCAGCTTGCATCAAAAGGTGAGTTACCTTACGCCTTATCCGGTATAAAAAACGATTGTGCCTTGACTGATCGGCAAATCCCTGAGTCACAGTGATTGAAGTCAACAATAAGATAATCGGAAAAGCTACCCAGCGGACTCGAGCGCTTCAAGAAATTTTAAACAAATGGCAAGAATCAACACCTTCGGTTAAAGACCCGTCAGTCCTGGTTTTGGGACAGGCACAGCATATTCAAGGTTTATGGTACGCGGCAGTTGCCAAGAATGAGACTATAGTCGGGAAAGCATGGTCATCCTTCAAGGAGCTCAAAAGAGCGCATCTAATGTGGCGCAGGAGGAAGTTTCGAATAAGTCTTCCCGGCAAGCTTACTAGACGGAGTTTCCACCGTGGGAAAGCAATATCAGATTCCAGGATAATGGCGCATACACTCTTCGGAAGAGCCCACCTGAGATTGGGCCAGAAGAAAAGGCTATATAGCCGAAATGATCGACAAGTCACCGTTCCAGATGCACCGTTGTGGATGCCCGTGAAAGGTTCTGAAGAACGACAGAGTCTTAGTTGCCAACCGGGGCCCCTGATGGAGCATCCCTATCCACAAACAGAGAATTTCAACCGTACTTGTCTGCATGAAAATCCTAGCGAAGACAGTGGAAACCGCAGAGAATCCCTTGAGGAGGCGAGCAGTGAATGTGTCAAGACCTCTTTTGATCGGCAAAATAGCCCCCCAGAACTAGGACCGAATATCGTGAACCTATCCAACGACAGGGAGAAGCTGGCTGAACATGGGTCATTGACCAGGAGGCCATGTCTCTGAATCCAGAAGCTGAAGTCATGGAAGGCCAGAGCAATCTTGGGAGAGAAATATCAGAGAGAAGAGGAAGTGCGGGCCCATTTGATGACAATAATGAGCACGTGGCAGCGCTGACAGAGCTCGGCAACAACACAGGTCTCACTTTTTATGGTAACACTGTGCCCGGAGATCGTCAACCACAGACAATATCTCGAAATTCTCCAAAGGAATTTCCAAGACCTTACCCCTCAGAGACTGCGAACCATAGCGAAGAAGCCGTTTGCCAGGGGCCAGGCGGGTCCAATCTGCCGGATGGAGTCCTATCTTCTGCGACACATCAATTGGGTATCTTGCTGTTACTTTAATGCAGCACTTGATGCTTCCTGAGGGTCTGGCTGGGGACAAGGTGATAAGCAAGTCTGAAGCGCCTGTGATATTATCTGTTCTGACACTTCAACTACTGAGGGCACGTGCGATTTTCTTCAGCGCAGTCGTTAAAACATCGCATCGAGCGATATGAACGTAAAAACAAAGAAGAAACAATAAATCAAGAATTGAAGGCCCCGTTCCCCAAATTGTCTCTTTGCGGCGAATGCGATGCGCCAGATAATTGAGTCGTTGAGCTCACGAATCCTGCTTATAGCAGACATCGAAGATACAGTAGTGGGGTGATCAGGACCAAGTTGTCGGCTGCACAGTAAGGCACATTCGGCCATCATATGCGCACCAGCTTCATTTTTACCCCTATACATTAAGACAAGGGCGAGACTGTGCATGCTGATCAGGGTCTTAGGATGCGCTATCCCGAGAACCCGCTTTTGGGTATCCAGCACCTGCGCTAAGAGCTCTTCAGCCTCCTTCCATCGTCTCGGAACCATATAATTCGCCGCGATATCAGACATAGTTGCCAATGTCTCAGGATGGTTCTCGCCAAGTTTTGTCTTCAGCGTCTCACTCAACCGCAAAAAGAGCTGCTTGGCCTCTTTCCATCGGCCCTGCTTCGAGTAAATTAACCCCAGACTTCTCATACCAGTCAGCGTGGAGAGATGATGCTCGCCGAGCTTTATCTTGAGTGTGTTGTTCACCCGTAAAAAGAGCTGCTCGGCCTCTTCCCATCGGCCCTGCTTCGAGTAGATTAGCCCCAGATTATGCATGATCGCCAACGTGTCAGGATGATCCTCGCCTCGCTTCGTCTTGTTAGACTCTATCACTTGCAGAACTAGCTGCTGGGCCTCTTCCCATCGGCCCTGCTCCGAGTAAATTAATGCCAGATTATACATGTTCGTTAACGTGTCAGGATGATCCTCGCCGAGCTTCGTCTTACGAGTCTCCATCACCTGCCGAGATATCTGCTCGGCCTCTTCCCATCGGCCCTGATTGTAGTAAATTAATCCCAAATTCCCCATGCCCCCCTAGTGTAGAGGGATGATTCTCGCCGAGTTTTGTCTTGCGAGTCTCTATCACCTGCAGAGATAGCTGCTCGGCCTCTTCCCACAGACCCTGATTTAGATAAATCGATGCCAGGGTTTCCATAGCCGTCAGTGTATCAGGATGTTCCTCGCTGAGCTTCATCTTACGAGTTTGTATCACCTGTAGAGATAGCTGCTCGGCCTCTTCCCATCGACCCTGATTCAAGTAAATCGATGCCAGGGTTCCCATACCCGTCAGTGTTTCAGGGTGATTCTCGCCGAGCTTTATCTTGCGAGTCTCTATCACCTGCAGGGATAGCTGCTCAGCCTCTTCCAATCGGCCCTGAACCAGATATATCTGCACCAGGTTTCCTATACTCCTCAAGGTGTCAGGATGATTTTCGCCAACCTTCGTCTTGCGAGTCTCTATCACCTGTAGAGATAACCACTCAGCCTCTTTCAATCGACCTTGGTACTGATATGTCTGTGCTAGGCTTCCGACAATCCTTAGTGTGTCAGAATGATCTTCGCCAAGCTTCATCCTATGACTCTTTGTCACCTGTAAATAGAAATGCTCGGCCTCTTTCCATCGGCCCTGGCCCAGATAGGTCGATGCTAGGTCTGCTAAGCTCTCTAGCGTACGAGGATGGTATTCACCAAGCTTCGCCTTGCGAGTTTTCATCACCTGCAACTGGAGCAGCTCAGCCTGTCTCCACAGGCCCTCAAGCACATATGCAGTGGCCAACATCGCTGTACTTTCAAGGGCTTGGTCGTCCTCTGTGCCGAATAGATTCATTCTATGCTTCATTGACTCTGAGGCCATTTCCTTCGCATCGGTAATGTTACCATTCCCGGACGCATACCATGCACCTCTGTAAAGCAGCGTAGCCCATTGCTGTGAAATCTCAGGTGATGATTCTAGCCGTTGTGACATTGCGGATTTGATGTGGGGAAAGAGAATTCTGCATCTCCCCCAGTTCTCGTATTGGCCAGTTGGGAACTCCTCGCACATGTTGCTAATAGACTTCTCCCTCCATTGGTCTAACTGTCCATGAGATTTCAACCACGCAAGTGTGGTCAGTTGCACTAGCCGATGCATCGAAAATGAAGCCGTATTTTCACAAACAGATATCAAGGAATAATTCTTCAACGTCACGATATCGTCTTCAAAATCGAGGCGTTTGTCTGACTCTGATTTCTCGTCATTGTGAACATGAAGGAGCTCCGAACTAGATGTGGACTTGAGTCGATTCCTGAGAAGGATATCTGGTATCTCTTGCCGATCAAAAAAACTCATCAAAGAAAGTAACTGTGCTGCAGATGGCTTTATTTGGCGAAGACGATCAAATGACATTTGCCATGTCACCTGAATCGAGGTTTTTGCCTCCCAGTCCCGGTGGAGATGATTTGCCCCCTCTTTCAGGAGCTTTATCGCTTCCCAGTCACTCTGTTGAAAATCTTTTAGGTATTGTGATATCGAGTAGCGAGGTGCCCGATTTTGGATGTAGTGAGTCGCCTGTATTATTGCTAATGGCATGAACTCTAACATAGTCACCAACTGTAGACTTTCTTGATTCCCTTCTGGTTGGAGAAGCTTTTTTTGGAGAAGCTCCAGTGCTTCAGAAGGTTTCATTGGGTTCACTTCAACCAGGTCGTCATGATCGACCATTTGCAACGAAACCTCCCTATTCCGGCTTGTAATAATAACAGATCCATTCTGGACTCTCGGAATGTATTCCAATAATGGCTTCGTGGAGGCATGAGTTGGTTCTTTCGTTACATCTCCGTTGCCTGCTGCGTTGCCTGCTGTCGCAGGCGAGCACAGAAATTGGTCTTCATCAGCATTATCAAGGATACAAATCCATTTCCCTTTCTTCTCATCTCGGAGCCAATTCTCGACCAATTTGAATATGTTGGCTTTTGAATCCTGGCGCCCGGGGATTTTGACCTGATCCGCAATGTCCCGAAAACTTTGCTCGAATCGGACTTTGTTACTCGCATGGATCCAGAAAATCCATGTCGTCGGTGATTCGTATCGGACCCGATACGAATATTCGATGGCAAGCTGTGATTTTCTTCAAGCTGTGAGTAAACACCTACGTCATGGTAGCTCCAGACTCACCCAACACCGCCGAGGCCGAATAGCACGATTCTCGACCCAGGCTCTGAACTTTTCGCGCGAATTTGACGGAGCAGTGTGCCACGACCGACAAAGTATGGGTCCCGCGGGAATGGGACGTTCGAAAAAGGACTAGACGGTGTTTCTGGTCGCTCTAAGGTAGGGAACGGTGGTTAGTAGATTCCATTAGTCCCGCCGGGGCCTGACTTACCTGGCGGTAGATGAAATTCTTCGTTGATCGAGCCAAGGTTGTATCCGACCTGGAGCCCGTCATTGTTGCCAAGGAATAAAATTGAACCCATGATCGAGTAGGTTGGTTTTGCAGGCAGTTTATTCGACCCTACGGGCTGTGGTATCACGCCAGCTGAAGCAGGGGCAGTCCCCTTCCCGCTGTACGATCGAAACTTTGAGAGTTTGTCTTGGTAGTTATCTCGCAGTTGAAAGTTCTGTTCCTTGGCTCTTTGCGAATACGTCTTTTGGTCCAGATGACGACGGTTAGATGTCGAAAATTGTCCCAGGGGAATTTCGCCATCATGTGAAGGCGGGGGTCTCAGCCAGGTGGTCACAAAGAGCGCGGGGCTGATTGCGGGGATCTTCCTACGTATTTCATTGGTGTTACGCTCGCTGCCATTGCCAGTTTGGCCATTTATGACATAGTCAGTCCTTTCTGCCCGCTTACCACGTGCAAGATCATCTTATGCCGCCATAGAATCAGGTTTCGCACGACGTTGATTCTTACCTGCGTGGGGTTGTTCGAATCTGGACGACGGCATGGCGGGCATAGTTATTTTTGGAACAGTGTTAATACGTAACATTACAGCTCTCATCTGTTTGAAAGTTACCGTTCAAAACCGAAACATGATTCAAAGTAGGGAATTAACCATATCTGGCAAAATGGATTATGTGATCAGGGTTTGAAGGAGCATCTCTGTAGTCTCCAACATGAAAGGCGAACCTGGGCGGGTCTGTATCACCGGTAACTGACCTCAAGCTCGGTCCACCACCTCTCCATCTGGAAACCGCACCTGGAAAGAGGTCCGCGACCTCCCCAACCTCAGAGCACACCGGCAAGAAAACTCGATTGATGCCTGGAAGCTCACCTCGCCAGGAGACTATGCAGTGGCAGAGCATTATCGGCTCGGGCCTGACAGTCCGAGATGAACCTCCTTGGGGTACTTTCAAAGTACTATGATTGTGACCTAGCTGGCCCCGTTGCGGTATGCGTTCGGTACTCTGGTGACCGCGGCATCTGGGCGGTTCGCCAGTATCTAATTGAGGACGCTGACAAGGTTCTGTGGAACCTCCGCTCCATGCGCCATAGGAACCTGGCCTCCACTCGGGAGTGTTTTCGCACCCCGGATATTCTATACACGCTGGGTGAGTTTGACCCTCTCATCCTGGATCACATTGTCGCTTGCAAAGCCTTTCCAGATGAGCAAGAGCTCGCAGCCATTATGTCTCAGGTTTGTTCCTCACCTTACCTATCTGTCAGATGGCCAACTGACTGATTCCGCACAGCTCGTTGACGGGCTGTCATATCTCATAGCCAACAACTTCTACCACACATCTCTGGATTGTTCTGGCGTCCTCGTGAATCTCAATGGGCACGTTAAAATCGGTGCGTTCATTTCACTGATATCTCCAAAGAAAACCCTACCTAACGAGGCACGGCAGCACGGATCGATTGCTGTGTTATCCGGCAACAGGGTACAATTCAAGCCAGTCACTTGGCGCCAGCCTCGAGAATCATGATGGAATTGACGCACAAATATATCAAAGAAGATGGGGCAGTAGGAATTGATAATCTCGACCGCTGGCGAACTTACCCGGCTGCGATCGAATTTCTCTGTGCGACGGCCTCGGCAAGCTCTTTTGAGGAACTGAGAGAGGTTTGTTTCCCTTGTGTTTTTTTCCACAACAGTGCTTTCAAACGGTACTAATAATATCTAGCAACGACTGATGACGGAAATTCCATGCTGCCCTGGGAATCTCATCGGACTTGCAGGGTTCGCGTTGATCTCCGCTCGCACATTCTACTCGTACACGCCAGGGCCCATGAAGAACGATTAAGGCAGAGGTCAAATTTCCATATTGGCACCCCTGCTCTGTTAGCCACAGCAGCGGTAATTTGATCGATGAAAAAATCCATGCACGGTACGGTAACCGACGATCTTCCTGTTCCTCATTGTTCAAGCTTTTGTTCTGTCTGCTATTGAATGATACGCGTTTTGATTCTGATAGAAAAGAGTTGAATTAATTGCATCACCAATAAAGATCTAGCCGCTGTTTTTATGTGTAATGCCTGACCCCGGTAATTTCATAATTGACTAAGTAGCTCATTTAAATCGGCTGATCAGGTAGATTCGGAGATCCAATCCGCAAGTTTTTCCGTCGTAAACCGCATTCCAATTGCCCAAATACAACACTTTTACTACTCTTCCAAGTGCATGGAAGATAACTCCAACTAGCATCATATTCTCGGGACTACTTATTGCGTTTGCTCCGTGCGAACTCCCTATCATTTAATTACTCCGGCTGGTACTCCAGCTCCGAAAGCCTCACGCCACGATGCAAAATGCCCTTGACGGTCTTTCGGATCTGGTCTCTGAGAGACTACCTGCTGCTGAAACTAGAAAGAAATTAGTATACGATAGAATAGAGCCAGGCTACAGTAGGGTCACGTACCCATCACCAAGATTCGGCCTTGTTCATCGCGGATGTTCGGTAACCTCTCGATCTGGTCTCCCGATGCCTCGAGCGAGACTATGTTGTCATAATCGGGTGCACCTTGGTAGAAGCAGGCTCTTTCATGTTTTCCTATTGGCGTCTTATCATGAGCAAGCCCTTTTTCGACGTAGATTGAAATGCTGAGAATCTGTAGACGTTTTACCGTCAATACTAAACAAAGTTTCCATTTTGAAGCCGGTGACTTACATAGCCTTTATCTATAATATCGTCCTCCAGGAGGGGGTTGAGCAGGTCCTCAGCTGCGCTGACCATTTCTGATTTGTTAGTGCTGGTGCTGGCTGACTGGAAACGGAAGGGTCTTCTCACCAATTGATTCTATCTGCCACACCAAATGGAGCCGACAGACATGAAGTGTGCAGGTATTATAGCCATGTATCATCTTCTTCAGATACGGAATTGTTGCGGCGATCCCAAAACCACTCGCAATCAGTAGCACAGTTTCATACCCGTCAACAATCTCACTGGTACCGTGTGGTCCTGTGAACATGGCCAGGAATGGTACAGGACAGCCAGGAGCACTAGCGGCAAGACTTAGCAGGTCTGATGTCATGCCACTGCGTGGCTGCACAAACAACTCAATCGTGTCATGTCTTCCGCGCGACCACGATGTGACTATGAAAGGGTGCGTTTGAAGCCACGACCAAAATCTAACTGACGGCATCCACAGGTTGATATACTGGCCCGCATCGATCTTGATAGATCGGGGCAGAACGATACGAATCTGGGCCGCTTTTCTGAGCTTAGGATGTGTGAGAGATCCTTCTGGAGTGAAACATACAAAGGCCCGAGGAGCGCCGTGGCCCGAAAATAGCCCGTTCGTGTAACAGAAGTTGAGAATCTCCAGCAGAGTAGTCAGGGCCAGAATTACCAGCGGCACGTAAAGGTACAATCTTGGCAAGCGACTCTGATCTGGGAGATGTTGCCACGTGCCATACACAAAGAGAGCTGTCAGGGCTTGGTGGCTTCGGAGAAATACTTCATAACACCGTCGGCGAAGCCAGGGGAGAGAAAGGAGGGCAAGAGCGGCTAAAGAGATTGATCCCTATCAGCGTTAGCCCTGAATTCATGACAGCGAGAAGGAAACTTACAATTAGGGTAGATATGTTACGTAATGCCCCAAGAGGAAAACTGAATCCCCGGCTCTGGCATTCTGCAACCACGTGAAAACACAGCAGAGCGACAGACATCCAACCTGTTACCGGATGAATCTTGCAGCAAGTACGCCAGGTGATACCCAGAAGGTCAGCAAGGTAACCGAGGTGAGTGGCCGAGAGGGGAAAAATAAGATTGATAAGAGCCAGCTCTCCGGCTCTCCGGCCAGCTTGGGCGACGGAGTGTGCATGGAAGAATACCACAATGATATTGACCACAGTGTAGGTAAAATAGATGAGAACATTCAACCGGGACCAGGGGCCCCAAATACGATGCCTGTGGACAAGAGCAGGAAGTGTGAGGTGCCGAGAGATCAGAACAGAGCAGGACTCGATCCAGCCAATCATAGTGATTCGGGTCTGGATGAGGAAGAGAGCTAAAAAGCAGCCTCCCGCAGCGATTGCATAAATCGATGACACATTCATCCTTAGTGGGATCTCCATTTACAATGGACCTTGGAGGACGGCATATGAGGGGAGGGCGGACCTCTTTTACATGAAAGCCATTAGCCACGGCATCGCCATGTCCCTATTGGCGATACCTTGCTGCGAAGGCGTTTAGCATCAGATAAACCGGCCAGCATATTCCAGACACCCCCCACTCAGTGTTTTAGCTTTCAGTATTTCCGAGATAACTGCAGAGATCAACTTTAATGATCCGCCTTTGAGAGTGCCCGGGGTAAGTGCGCCAGAGAATGAAGGCTATTCACGAGTCAAAAATTCCTTTCTCCTCGCTCTGAAACAACAGATCTGTGGACCCAAGAACTACGTATGGACTGAAAAGGGCTAAAAATGAGACTATTTTTCTCTTTCCATCAAATATATTGTGAGGACAAGTTCTCTTGCAATTATTGGCGATTCTGAGCGACCGAGACTTTATTTAATATTGTAAGGCCAAGTACATACACAACCCGAACTGAAAAGGCGTTGCATCGAAATGTTCTCTAAAACGTGGCAGGCCATGACAACCAATTCAAATAGAGCGATAAATTCCCAGAGTGAGGTCAGTAAAGTCAATGAACGTACAAGGGGAGTCCTCACAATATGTACTACGAGGCTGGGGTTCGGCTTGGCATTCTAAAATGTACGACTTGAGTGGCGAGATCTGCACCCCTTACTTCATAATTTAATTTCAAGTGCCCTACTGGCTAGCTTGATGCTTGGCAACGTGCTACCATGATTCTTCACCGAGCAAGTTGTCTGGCGAACATGCAGTTTCCTTCTAGACCTTTTGTGGCACCGATTGGCTCAATATTCCTTGGCATATATCATTCTATTAATAGTATCCAATGATCGCATTCATATTTACGACCCACAGGCTCCCTGGAGCCATGGCCAGATATCAACCAATCATCCCACTGAAGACTTGTGGGTCATTCATGGCACCCCTTGGCTCATATTTCCTTGTAGTACCCATCTTCCCGTGTCCACTTAGTTCCCAGGAGATCGATGTAAGTATTGCTATACGCAAAGACGAGGCTGATGGCAGAAACGATTGATCTACGGAAACGTAATCGATCTATTGGATCACTCACGATACAAGGAACTCTTTTGCGAGGTGTGGGCTGTGCGAATCAGTCCCAAGCTGCACCATAGCTTGTATCTGCTTGGTATTGTGTAGGCGTAATGCATCTTATCTGATATATATACGAGGTAGATACCAATACTGAAGGAGCACGGAACATCCTGCGTTTGGGATAGTAGATAGCCAGGTGGGAAACATCACTTGATGATTTTAATTATTGATGCGGCATTCTTCCATAAAACGATGCGCTCATCACTGGTTAGTGAAGTTTGCCGCCCCACCCACCGCGTCAAAGTACGGACACAGGGTGGTGAAAGTTGATACGTCTCATCGATGCCTTTTTGCGACAGCCCCACGACTGTTTCAACGGTGATCACAGTGAGACGAGCCTTTTCTTGGACTGTACCACCAAAAAATGAGAGCCTCCAAATACAGTGCCATATCAATAATAAAATGTTGAACCAACTGCACTGGTGGTCTGTGTTTGTGCCCTCACAATTCACACTTATCATCGCGTCGACGCAAGCAGAATGCCTGGCTGGAATGCTATAAATACACGAGCCCTCGCCAGCAGAAAATTCGGTCTCAAACATTCCTTTGTCACTCTGGGGCAAAGAATATCGATCGCTTTTCGTCTTCGCCAGCAACACTTCGGTATGGACTGACCTCGAAGTCATGCACTTATAATTAAACTGACCCTTTGCATCGCACTAGCCTGTCATTTTTCGATGCTGAAGTCTTCAAACAGCAAGTGAGTGTAGCTGCCCTGTCATTTGAAATAATGCTGATATGCAATATGCTCAAGATCAGTCCTCCTCTGCTATCCCTCTAGGAAACCATTTGACGGACCTTGGATGACCTCAAAATCATCGAAGCTGCGAGCACGGTGATTTATGAAGAGCCTTCATAAGCTGCCTACTGATGATTAATGATAGATCGAAGTCGTCCCTTACACAGCCGCTTCACCTTGCTAGAATGCAGCGAACAGCAACAGCTAACGTAAGTTTTTATCAGCGGCAATTTGGAGAGCATCCATCCTGTGCCAACGATTCCCTGTATCAGAGGGCAAACGTTCGATCACGAGCCGCTCGATCTCCTCTAAGTCACTCTAGTGCGTTGCCTCTGCCTATTCCCACGGCTGGGGCTGCATTTTGGATCTCAGTGCAGATGTTATTTACTTGAGGTTTTATCTTGTCGTGCTCTCTGTCCTTCGGAAAAGAATGCTGACGCATCCTCTAGTCATAGGACAAATTTCAAGATGGTACTCGCCACGACCGAGCCGTACTTCCCCATTGTCCTCAAAACTTAAGGATGCACGTCGGGCCGGACCAATGAATCCCAGTGCGTTTCTATTTCGCTGTTCCAAGACACCTGCTTGAAACGCCCATTTCGCTCACGTTGACGGAACGAATCTAGGAAGGCTTAGTGCCCTTTGATTAGTCATATTAGGGTTTCAGCATGTTTTTATCTCTCCCGGCTTCATCCTGTCCGACCAAAGGTTAACTGTGATTATATTAGCCTTCGTATCCCGACGGCTCTGCACCTCTTGTCTTATATCCGATTCGAAGCCTCGACAACGGCATCATCCGGTCCCATGCTAGGCCAAGTGAGCTATCACAGCATCCAGCGACAACGAAGAAAAGCCGAGCATCGACGGCCCCCGAGTATGGCCATGGTCTCTCCGAGAAGAGCATCAATCAGTAATGGTTCGAGATTTTGGCACACTCTGAGGGCCAGCTCTGTCAAGCTCTGATTGCAGCTGAGCAAGTGACGATGCAAGCCGCAGCACTGGATCTACCCCAGATCCCTCACCGTGAGAGCAGTCGTTTTCAGGTCAGTTCCTAGTTTACCCTGTACCAAATACCTTGAATCTCTCCTCCAGTAATACTTTGTCCTAACATGGTTGAAGTTTTGCCTGGCGTACCACCAGCAAAGACGAAACAGCTATGCATTGGCAGATATGGCCCACATCCATTCCCTGCAGCACGGAGTGATTCCGGGCCCTCGGACGTGTGATCGAGCTGAGGCCTACTACCTCGTCTCTGATCTGCCCATGCTGATGCCAAACTATGTTGACGGCAAGTCTGTACCACCCCCAGTTATCAGAAATCATGCTGACATGGAGAGGCAGTGAAACACAGCCCTGGTTCGGCTGTTCCCACAAGTCCGATAGGGGTAGTGTATTGTGGCTAGCATTGGGAATCTCGTCCAGGCTACGAGTACAGTGAGCTACGAACGACCATCTTGTGCCAGCTGCTGATAATTGGTGCTCGACCGAGTAGTGTATTCAACGGCAAATTGCCTTGGCTGTGTCTTAATGCAGATGGCGATCCAAAGCTGCCGCCATGGCCTGAGCCGGAAAGTACGTTCTCAACACTAAGATATTTTGGAGGTCAACTAACCATGGGAAGTTTCACTATACCACGCAGGGAGACGAGCCGACAGCGCGACTTCTGCTTCACGATATCCATCATCTTGTCAGAATATCATACCCACGGTTCTTCCGGACAAGTACCCAGCTAGATAAGCGTTTTCAGCTCCACAAGTGTCTTTCATCTGATCATGCCGACACAAAATGATACTTAAAAAGGAACAGAGGACCCGGGCTTTTTATCGCTGATACTCCGTTCGAATGTTTCCTATTCTATTCCAACCATTGCTACACTGGCAAAAATGGAGACAAGTGAGATATTTTTGACCCACATGGGCACCGGCACCTGCGGTCTGGACACTGGCGATGTAGGCCTCATTGATGGGGGGCTACAGCACGATAGATATATGAGCCCTGCTGACTTGTCGTTGAACAGGAGCGACATCCATTCAGATCGTGCCGGAGGTTGCCAAAATCGCGTCCCATCTCACGGTCTACCAGCGAAGCCCGAATTGGCTGATTCCGCGCAACGATGCCAACATATCAACTGTTCAGAAAGCTTTAATGAGTTATGTTCCTGGCTTGCGAGCACGAAAGCGCGCATTGGCTATGGATGACTGGGGAAAAGAAGAGGTCATGCATACTTCTCTAGGATAGATTCCTAGGGTTAGAGATTCGCATTGCCAACAGCCCCGATGAGAATCTGCCTCCTCCTCAACAAAATACCCGATAATCCTCTTTCGGTCTGGCTCCTCCATGTCAGGCACTGTCGCCGCGTAATGGATCGGTGGCCTGCCTTTGTGGTCTTTACGACACATATCTCCACCGAGCTCGGAAAAGAACTTGATCACATCTATCAAGACCTACTGCGTTATGGCAAGATGAGCAATGCTTTGCCCCTCACTGTTAACTGCATTCGGGTCACAGCCGGAGTCAACAAGCAATTTGATAGTCGATTTGCACTCGGCTTCCGAGGTAGCGAACGAACCCGCATAGTAATGCAGCGGCGTATTCCCGTCTCTATTGCCTGAGCCCACTATTGCCCTATCCGTTGGTGAGATTGTTCCGAGTATATGCCGAATAATAGAGTCGGACTCCCCTTCTTTTGCAGCAGCATGAAGAACAGTGTTCCCTTCCTCATCTCGAATCCGCCAATCGGCACCGCAATTTAAAAGATACTTCATCAATCTGATTTTAGCGTCGTCCTGGTATTTGCTACCACCAAATCTGCAGAGTAGGTGTAGGGGAGTTCGTCCCCTCTCGTCTTGCGCATTGATATTAGCGCCTGCGGAAACAACATAGGTGACGGTATCGTTCACATCCTGGTCTGGCACATGATCCCCATAATACGTGCACGTCCGTAACATTTCGTCGGCAGCTGCGGTGAGGTCAAGGTCAACCTTTCCCTCCTTGTAAAGGTCACAAAGCACACGAACTGTCCCGGGATAAGCCTCGCGGATACAGGTCTCAAATCCTTCCTGAATATAACCATTCGATGTCCAGAATGCTGGTGCGTCGTTGATTCCCGCAATCAAAATAACTAGTTCCGGACACCGGCCCACAACGGCGATATCAAACGGTGTTTTAGGTCTTGTATAGCCAGGGTTGTTTTGTGCTAAAGGATTGGCTCCAAAATCGAGGAGCAGCTGCACCGTGGCTGTGCTCCACGTTCTGACTGCGGAGTGCAGGACTGTATCCCCATCATCATAGAACATGGATGCCTTCTCTGGAATCCAGGATCTAGGGGCATTTTTGAGAGAAGCAATTGGCTCGTTGATGTCGTAGCTGCGGGAATCCGATTTCATTGCGCTGAGGAGGATCTTGCTAGCCCCAACGCGTTTTTGTAAAATAGCCGAGATCAAGGGCGGATGGCCATATTTATTGGCAGCGAATACATCTGCCCCGTTGGCGACGAGAATACCAACTAAACGATCGTACCCCAGCGACTTGCATAATGCAATGCCGTGTGCCCATCAGGTGTACAATGAGAGATATCCCCTCCAGCAGCCCGAATAGTCGATATCAAATTCTCGATGACGGGTTGTGAGGTACCTGCATGCACATAAGCCAGGATAGGTCTCCCACTGGCCAGACTAAGGACATCGGCGCCAGCATCAATAAGCTTCACCGCTATTGCCTCTTTACCCTTCTCCAGGGCTGTGTGTAGAGGCGTCTCGCCGTTGTGATTTCTCACGGAGACATCAGCACTCTTTGCCAGGAGAATATTCAGTAGGGCTCTGTTCCCAGCCGCTGCAACATGGTGGAGGATAGACCGGCCCTTGGCAGCCCGTGCGTCGAGCAGTTTCTCCGAGTTGGCATCAAAATAAGCGATAATAAATTTTGACCGTAACCTTGCAATGCTAATACTGGCTTTTGGAGCGACAGAATTGAAGAAGAGCCTATCGTATAAAGGCCGGGTCCCGATCCGAGCGAAGAATGCTGATGTGCGGATAAGCCTTGCGAGGTCTGATAGGGGGAGATGTTCACAGACCTCGGAAAGGATCTCTGAAGGGAGAGATGAGAAGGTTTGTGGCATCATTGTTCAAAGTGCATGGCATTTTCAAAGGTGCAGCTGAGTTGAAAGAACGTGGAGCCGTTGACCTGGTTGATTTTCAAGGACCCCACCCCCACCCGAACAGGTGATTGGCCTTGTGGGGAATCGCAGAAGCGGGTGCCCCAATGATTTATCTGCGCTCAAGTCTTGGTGGTTGGGCCCAGAAAATAGTTATGGAGTGTGTATTGGTCAAGCCGATTTCGAGAACCTCTGTAACCTCGTGGGCACCCAGTGAGCTCGCACTGGGCAGCAGTCCTAGCCAGGCTGCTGGGACAATGGATTCATACCTTCTCGTGGTGTCCGGTGTTAATTCTCGTGGAGGAGACCAAATTGAATCCGCCGTGGTTGTGCGGTTCGGCCCGGTGCGGGAAGCGGCCGCACAATCACACCAAAATCAGGGGACAACGGGATACGAAAACCATCCGACTTCTTTTTACCCGACTCGCACTCGGGCCCCGAAGCTGGTCTTGCATTACCAGTGGAAGTGGTGGCGCCCTAGAAAGAAGACAGGACACCCCTGAGCTTGCATACGGTCTGGGATCGCATCGTGCGAGATGCGGCGAGGCGGTAGTGAACCGGTGACAGAGGCAGCCAAGCTAATATCGAACAGACCTCGTTCAAGGCCTAGGAGACCTCGTTAAGACTCAAATTCGTTAAGACTCGAAGAGACCACCTCGAAAGACCTCGTTAAGGCCTGGCCACGGGCAACCTTTGACGCGGCTCCTCTTCTTGACACGGACACCACCAAGACACGGGCATCCTCCTGGGAGCTACACGGGCGTTCTGGAAGGGATTGGTATTTGGCTGATGGCAAACGATGGACCTCGTTAGGGCGTTGCCACGGGCAAACCATCGATCCTGCTCAGGCATCGAGGAGCAAGCTTGGTTAGTGGGAAGTGGCCGACGTACACTGCCGGAAAGAAGCGAGCGTGTTGGCCCAACTCCGGACTGGCATGGTTAGACTAAATGGATACCTCTATCGAATCAACGTCGCGGAGACGGATCAGTGTGCATGTGACAAGCAAGAGAGACCGCGGAACATTTCCTCTTTCGATGTTGAAAGTGGACCACACACCGGACGGAAATGCTGCAATTTACTCATACTCACCGAGGCAACATATCTTTCTTCCTGGGCGGAAATTCGCCTTCGGATGACCAGAACTGGAACCCAAATTTGGATGCAGTGCGAGCCTCGATACGCTTTGCAATCGCCACGGGCCGACTCGACGCCGCTTAACCATATCGACCAACGCAAATTAACCCTAACCCACCCTATCCCCAACCTAACCCCCACCATCTTCCTTGTGCCAGAGACGGTAGACGCGCTTCAATTGCCGAGGATAGGATGTTGAACACTTGGAGAAGCGCCTTCAAGCAAGTCTACTAAGTAAATACTAACCCACAAGGACCCGCTAAGATTTTGACATCTGAGATGACATATACTGAAAGGAATCCTGTATGGGCTCTAAGGAGGCACAGCATGAGCTAAGGCATGTTTTAGATCAGTGATAGTTGCCCTTTCGGTTCAGCCGCCGGGCGTTAATAAATTGTGTGTGTGTACTGAAGGGGGATATAGATGAAGAGATACGGGACCAAATGTATAATATACGGTCTGTCACGGACCATCCACTTCGTGTTAATGTGGCCGCACAGCTCTCAGTAATCATCGTAACATTACCCACACGGCGAGTCGCGATGGAAGTACGAGAGTGGAAAGAGTCACGACTTACTCACTTGCTATACCTCTGCCTTTTGCATTTCGCCTCGGGCGGAGATGAAGCCATTCTCATCTCGATCGTCGGCAGAGTCAAGCGATCGATTGACCCGTGTCTGTGTCGGACTTCAACAGAAGGCTGATCGCAAATGCCCGAGTGCTGACCGTTTAATAGTGGCTGTTTGGGTTGAAATACTCGATTGACGTCCTACCACCTTGGGCCATAAGTTTGAAGACACCGCCTAATCGGGTAATTCTGCCATTTCACCACTCTACATTCAAATATATATATTGCATGCAATATGCAATATTATTGCACCAAAATTTGCTATAATATAGAATAATCAATTACAAAGTATATAACAGAATTTCAATTGCTAAAACCGAGTATAGTAGCCACGTGCCTTACGAGTCTCGCTTACACGCTGAGGCATCGATCTAATTATACTATCAATTTTATTTTGATCTAGTGCATCCCAGGCCTCCGATATACACTCCCTAAATAGCTTCCAATCTGCCTCAGATGTACCACAATGTAGTAGATTAGGATAGAGCTCATATAATTTACGTTTGAGCATACGCCACACGGGTTCAATAGGGTTGAGATCTGGCGAGCGTGGCGGCCATTCCATAACGTGTATACCATAACGTTCAAACCATCGCTGAGCAACGTAGGAGCGGTGGATTTTAGCGTTATCTTGCTGAAATATAGTTCCAGGTTCATAGTGTTCAATAAACCCTTCTTCAAGCGCTTTTAGGTAGGATTTCGTTGTATAACCACCTCCACGACCTCGCTGTCCTTCTGAAAAGTCACGCTCCATAATAACAAGTTTTGTACGCCCTCCGAGCCATATTCCAGCCCAAACCATTCGACAAATATCCTTCACATGTGCCTTAACCTGCACCATTCCCTGCCGGTAAGTTTCTCCTCTAAGCCGGGTGACGTATTGGCCGTTTAAATTAGGGATACGTTGAACGCTGCATTCGTCAGAAAATATGAAGCTTTGTAGTTGGGAATTATAGCGTTCAGCCCTCCAATTTCGGCAAAATCGGACTCGTTTGCGGGCGTTCTCCCTCAAAATTGGGATACAACGTCTTGCTCGATAGCGCTGGAGGAATTTTGAACGTAGGAATCGCTTGATTGCTGATCGAGATGGATGGCTGGGTATACGGGCGCTCAGCTCACTAAGGCTTAGCCAAGGCTCACGACGTGCAAGTAAACAGGTGTATTTAATAGTAGAGTACCTATAGACTTTAGGGGCACCTGAACGAGGCAGTGATTTGAGCGTTTGGTGCTCTCGGAATCGTTTGATTGTAGAGTATATTGTTGAGCGTGCGTCGTTGAACCCAGTAGCCATTTTAGTAGGCGATACACCACATTCATGAGCGTATATAATAGCTGCACGGGCCTCAGATGAAAGCTCACCCCCTGGCCTTCGATTGCCACTTATTTCAGTGCCAAACTGACGCATATTGGTGGTGTAGGGGGGTAGTTGAAGAAGATGGGTGGGGGGTGACGCGAAAATCGCGCTAAAAAATCGCGCGATGTCTTCAAACTTTTGGACCGCCTTTGTATTTCACACTCTTTTCGCTGTTACTAGACTATAGTATAATAGAATATTAAGGCGGAGAGCTTTTTTTAGCCACAAATTTATGCACTTTTACAGAAACTGTTGGTTTGGTTCCAAAGTTATCTGTTAGAACAATCCCCGGAGGGCGTCCTGATACGATAAGGATACGAGTGAAGAATGTGAGATATGCCTGATATGGGTATGATGATATTCAGACTAATCGCTGGTCCTCCTAAGAAGATCCAGCTCCTCCTTTTGAGGGGATCCTCTGTGCGTATGCAAGCAGGTAAGCGAGGTGATGTATCAACAGGCGGCCCCGGTGGTGGATAGGCACCTCCTCCGCATTTCCTATACCTCACTGTACGGTTGGTGTAACATTATCACCCTTCTTCGTAGCGCTGCGACCCGAAGTGCTTGGTAGTTGGATGATAGATGAAAGATGGATGAGCCTATACCGGTGGCTTTGGGTGCTTGCGTGGACGTCCCCGACGTCGCTTTGGTGCACTTTTTGGCAGTACACCATCCTTTCTAGGCCGTCCTCGTGGCCCTTTGGGGGTTTTTGCAGTTTCGGTTCTTGGTTTCTTCGCATTTAACTGTCCCTGTTGCCCTTCGAATATCTCCAGTGCTTCTGTATCCTCCATGTTAGAGCGTGGCTCCCAGGTATTCTCGCTGTCGCCGTAACCCTTCCATTTGACCAGATATCGTACTCCTCGGCCCCACCGCTTTGCCTCCAAGATACGCTCCACGTAGAACTCAGGAGCACCGTCAACCATCACAGGGTCAGGGTGCTCATCCCGTACGGGAGGACCTTGGTACGGTTCAAGACGCGAGACGTGCTGGGTCGGATGGACATTGCGGTAGCGGGGTGTCATGATGAGCTTATAAGCCTGTTTACCAGCTAGGCCGGCGATCTGGAAGGGTCCCACACGCTTGTGGTCAAGCTTCTCGTTCGGGCGGTCCCGATCCATGTGCCTGTTATCAGCCATTACCCAATCTCCGATGCGGAACGTCATCTCTTGATGCTTGCGGTCATATGCCTTCTTCATATTCTCTTTTGAGCGTTGGAGACGGTGCTCCAGCTCTCTGCGGAGGCTTTGAATAGCTGTGGTGCGGTGTTTCGCATCTGCATGAACAGGCATGGAAGGATTGTTCACGGAGGTACGTAGCTCCGGTCGTGCGCCATAGAGAGCTTCAGCAGGTGAGATGCCCAAGGCACTGTGGGTCGTCGTATTATATACGAATTGTGCGAAGGGCAGCCACTTTGCCCAGTCGTTCTGCCTCCAGCACACGTAGTGTCGCAGGTAATACTCCAGCGTCTGGTTCTGCCGCTCTGTCTGCCCATCTGTCTGTGGATGGTAGGCAGTTGATAGGCGACGACGAGTGCCCAGCTGGTGGCAGAAGGATGACCAGAATTCGCTCGTGAACAGGGTTCCTCTGTCACTGACGAGATTCTCAGGCATACCGTAATGGGTCATGACCTTCTCGTAGAATAGGTCTGCTAGGCCTGCGGCGTCTAGCTCCTTGGTGGTAGGCACATACAATGAGTGCTTTGTGAAGAGGTCGACCACGACCATAATGGCATTGTAGGTCTTTCCATCCCACTTGGATGATGGCAGGCCGGTGATGAAGTCGACGCTCATCCACTGCCATGGCTGCTGAGGCACCGGCAGTGGTTCCAGTAAGCCGTATGGCTTGTGTCGATGCACCGCATCGAGCTGGCAGGTGTGGCACTGCCTCACATACTCCTGGATCTGTGGGCGCATACCATCCCAGTGATACTTGCTCCGGATAGCTTCATATGTGCGCTTCTCCCTGTAGTGGCCTGCGTACGGGTCATCATGGTGCACCTTTAGGATCTCAGCAATAAGGGCTGGCTCACGGGGGATGAAAACCCTGCCGTCAAACCGTAGTAGTCCCTCTTCTGACCTGCTCCAGGGAGTGCCTCCCAAGCGTCCTGCACCGCCTGTTGCCCCTATCTTGTGGTTAATCTGCTGCAGCTGCGGGTCTTGAGCTTGCATTCCGCGGATGTATTCAACCATAGAGGCGGTAGACGTGGCATTCAGCGTCGTCTCTCCTGCTAGGGCCTGTCTGGCCCTTGCTCGGGTGGATAGAAGCTCTAGGCTATCAATACCACCAACAGCTTGGCACTCCTGGCCTTGCATTAGGGTAGCAGCCATTGTAGGCGCTTCAGGGTCATCGTCTGCGAGTGGTCCCTGTTTGAGGCTGGCTCTCAGTTTCTCAAATAGCTTCTGCTGGTATGGGTCGACCTGATGCGAGGGCGCATCGCGGGCATAGTCTGGCCTTCTGCTAGGCGCGTCCGCGGGGTTCTTGAGACCTGGTTTGTGGAGGATAACGAAATCAAAGGCAGCGAGGCGCTCGGCCCAACGTGCTTGCCGCTTCGATAGCTCCTTGGTGCTCATGAATGTCCTCAGGTTTGCATGGTCTGACCATACTACCACGGGCTTCTGCGTCCCTTCTAGGTAGTGGCGCCACGTCTCGAAAGCGTTGACGATAGCTAGCATCTCCAGGTCATGAGTCTCATAGCGCGTCTCCGCGGAGATCAACTTTCTTGAATAGAAAGCGACTGGGTGCCACTGGCCATCGTCTTGCTTTTGTGAGTAGATTCCAGAGATAGCATACCCTGATGCGTCTGTCTCTAGCTGTGAATCTCTCGATGGATCAAAGTGGGCTAGCACAGGGGCGTCTTTAAAGCATTGTTTTGTCTCCTCAAATGCCTCTTGGGCCGCTTGAGTGAAGATGAAACCTTCCTGCTTCTTGTTCCGCCCCTTCTTCTGTGCATCAGGGCCCCTGATGAGGTCGTTCAATGCAGCTATCTTAACACTGTAGTGCCGTATGAAACGCCTATAGAAATTGGCAAAGCCAACGAATTGCTGCACATCAAAAATACTCTGAGGTGCAGGCCAGCTCATGATGCTGTCAATTCTGCTCTTGTCCATCTCAACACCTCTTGGTGTGACGATGAACCCCAGGAATTCCACTTGTGTGGTATGAAACAGGCACTTGGAACGCTTTACGTATAACCGATAGTGCCTGAGCCTGGATAGTACCTCTCTTACATGGTGCCGGTGCGACTCCTCATCATTTGAATAGATGAGTATGTCGTCCAGATACACCACTACGAACACATCTAGCGTGTCGCTGAGAGCGCGGTTGATGTAAGCTTGGAAGGTTGCTGGTGCATTGGCCAATCCAAAAGGCATCACGCAGTACTCATAGTGTCCGTACCGCGTCCTAAACGCGGTCTTCCACTCATCACCTTCCTTGATACGGATGCGGTGATAGGCGTCTCTGAGATCTAGCTTTGTGTAGATATTCGCGCCTGCGAGGCGATCAAGACTCTCCTGCACCAGTGGTAGCGGGTGTCTGTTTTTGATCGTGACCTCATTCAACCCTCGGTAATCGACGCATAGTCGGAGGGAGCCATCCTTCTTCTGTACGAAGAGGATAGGAGCACCTGCTGGACTCTTGGATGGACGAACACATCCAACCTCGATTGAGGTTATCCTGCAGGTATTTTCTTAGCACTTCTAACTCATTGGGTGACAATGAATAGATTGGCCTGTGTGGTGGCTGCTTGCCTGGGAACAGGTCGATAGCATGATCATGCGAGGTATGTTCTGGTAATCTGTCAGCATTATCCGAATCAAAAACGTCTTCGAATTCTTCATATTCCAGTGGCAGTGTCTCTCCCTCATGTATCATATTAAGGTGGATGGAATCACCCCAGGGCTGGCACCATAAGATGCCAAGCATTCCTCCTCGGCGAACCTCCTTGCGTATCTTGCCGGCATCGACAAATGCAATGAAGGTGTTCTCCTCCTTCTGCTGGGAAGATGGAGATCGCCAGAGCCAGGTGCCTAGCGCCCAATTGATGTCTGGGTTGGCGTGCTGCAGCCAGTCATAGCCCAGGATAATGTCATATCCCTGCATGTTGACTGCTTCGCACGTCACATCTTCGTTGCGCATGGCTCCCGACGCGTCGGTAAGCTGGAGCTCCATGTCCCTGCTTCCGTACGACTTGATCTGGTGGCCGTCCACTGCAGTGACGAGCCTGGGTGCTTCCTGCGCGGCGCGCAGTTGCTTCTTTGCCCATTCTTGGCTGACAAAACTCTTCTGAGCTCCTGAATCGACTAGTGCCCACACGCACTGCCATCCTACGGGTGTAGCCACGAGGATCTCACATGCGAGGGCAGAGGAACGGCTCCGCCATGGTTCGACGACGAGACCTAGTACTGATGCGGTTTGCAGTGCTAGGTCATCTATTTTTTTGACTTGTGAGGCCAGTCCGCAGGGAATCCGTGCTTCCTGTAGCAGACATCCTCAGTGTGTCCAGTTAGCTTGCAATGTGTGCACTGCTTCCTGTCTTCCGCGTCATCGCGCTTCCTCTTTTCGCCCGTGTTAGGTACTTCCTCTGGTCGCGGTGGTCGGTTGGACGACCCCTTAAAGCCCCCACGGCCCTTTTTGACGGAGTGCTGGCGGTCATTCTTGTGCTGGCCTTGAGGGTTTGAAGGCCTCTCGGCAGGCTGATGTGAGGTGTGCTCCTTCTTCTTGATAGCAGTCTGCCTTTCCGGGAGTTGCTTCTCGATCTTTTCGTAGAAACGCAGCCACGCATTGTACGCGTCGCCTTCTGCTGGCTTGTTGACATACTTGCGAGCTTCTACGCTGATTTCCTCAACAAGGCCTGACCTTAGCCTCTCAATCTTCTGTTCACGCGTGCGTTCCGGCCGCATGAGCCTCTCCAGCTGCACTAGCTTAGTGGAGTACTCGGTGACGCTCTGGTTCTTGTACTGCTTGGTACGGTACCATTCGTCGACGCTATCCTTCGCTACCATGTCTGGGTCTGCTACAAGAGAGGTTGCCCAATCTTCGAAGGTTCGCCAGGTGAGGTTCTCACGTGCGAGGTTTTCTCGGTAGTTTAACCACTGGCTCGTTCTCTCTTCATCTAGAAGCCCGGCAGCTGCGTCGACCCTTCTTCGGTCTAGCTGGTAGAAGGTCTCATGGCGTAGGAAATGCACCACCATCTGGTTCTTGAATCGCATCCAGTCTGCGAGGTCCTTGGCAGTGAATGGAGAGATAGATGGTAGCGGTGGCACTTTATCGTTTGTGGTTGTTGAAGACGCTGCGCTCCTTGGAGTTCTAAGCCCGGTTATAGTGCTTGGGGCTGTCGAAAACTCCGTCGGCTGCGGAGACGGGGCTCGAACAGGTGGTATTAGTGTAGTACCTCCTTCCTGCGACCACGATGGGTCCCAGGACGACGATCCATGGGGCACAGGCACGAGAGGAGGGCCCATAGCTGCCAGCCGCGCCTCTTGCCTCTGCTGTTCTTCGCGCATATCCAGCACCTTCTGTTGCCTTTCGCGTATCTTTTCTTGAGCCTTCACATAGCGGTCCCAATTCGCGAGATCCGCTCGTTGCTTGTTCAGGTCGCGCTTCGTGATACGCTTCGGCGGAGGAGCCACGGCGATGACGGGTTCCTCTGGGGCATCTGACTGCGCCGAGACGGATCGAGCGTGCGAGGAATCAACTTCGTCCTCCATTGATGCACGCCGGGCACGGGTTCGGGTGAAAGGCATTCTCAACTCGACGGTCGCATCCGAGATGGAAGCGATTAGAATGTTAGGACAATCCCCGGAGGGCGTCCTGATACGATAAGGATACGAGTGAAGAATGTGAGATATGCCTGATATGGGTATGATGATATTCAGACTAATCGCTGGTCCTCCTAAGAGGATCCAGCTCCTCCTTTTGAGGGGATCCTCTGTGCGTATGCAAGCAGGTAAGCGAGGTGATGTATCAACAGGCGGCCCCGGTGGTGGATAGGCACCTCCTCCGCATTTCCTATACCTCACTGTACGGTTGGTGTAACAGTTTGTACACGTTTTGGATTTTATTGATCGTTCTGGTTCCAGCATCGTAAGTTGTATCCCCGGGTTCGAGATCACTGAGCATGCAAGGCCGAAGAAAACATCGTCGGGATAGAATATACGTTCCATCCCTGGGATGAAGAGATGCCTGCCCTGCAGGGGGATAACTTCGCCTGGATCAATGGTAAAACTTCGAAATGGGCTTCCTATTCGCAGTGTGGAGATCACGCCCCGTTTTACAGAAGTCAGCAACATGAATGGTAGTCGCGTCAATCATGCGTGATTAAGACATAGGCACAGTCTCAAAAGTGTAGCTGGTTGATAGACATACCGCCAGCCCAATGAAATTAAATTTTACTCCGAGATCCTATGTCACTTGTCACCATTCAATGTGGCAGAGAACTGATGTTTCTTTCTTGAAAAGGTACCGGCGCTAGCTCTATGTGGGAATACTTTGAATTTGTCCTGAAGAGTTCGCGTCCGCGCGACGGCACAGGTTGTGATACAGCGCAAAGATTAGTCGAGATTATTGTCTGGCCCATGATCCCTTTATAGCTGAACGGCAAAGAACTCTGGTTTGGCACGTCCACCGATCAAGGGGCGATAATATGTAAGTGTATTCCGAGCAGGCGCGTCACCAATGCGACCTAAACGTGTTGATTCCAGGCCATACGAAGCGTTCTCTCAAGATCTCACTCCGCCCGAGTATGATGTCATATCGCATCACGGAAAACTGCCGAGCCACTAACATAGAGAAGAGAGACGTCTTTTGAGAGTCTCCAGAAGTTTCAGTCAACCCTTTTGATTTATATTTTCAAATTCTACCATTTTCCATTCAAAGCGTTGACGCCTAACAACATCCATATCTCCCATCCAATTCATATTCCACGAACTAGTGGCTCTGGCTCTGCCTTTCTACCTCTACCACCATGTCTTCTCTCGCCTCTATCCGGGTCTCATCCCGCCAAGTCATTTGTTCCAACTTCACCCTCCCTGCCTCTACATTTCGCACCTCGGCAGTGCGAGGCTTAAACAAGAATCATCGACGTCAGTATACAAGCCATAGCTATCTCTGATCGCCATTACTAATCGTACGCAGATCGTGAAGGTCCCCCCAACCACTACGAATCCTCCAAGCATGAGGCCCTCAAGGACACCAAGGATGAGAAGGGAAAGTGGGACTCAGAGCTGGCTAGTACCAGCGAGCAGAATGTGAGAATGCCCTCTCCAACCTCGCGAAATATATCAGAGCCAACATCTTATTCAATTAGGTGAGAGCGGATCGGGGTGAATTTGATGGTGAACATCCCAGTTTCGATGCCATGCAGCAAAAGATGAAACAATTGCCTCATGACACTCTCAAAGTATCCGGAAGTAAGAAATGGGTGAGGATTGAATAGCTGGACGTTTTGTTGTGTGATCGATCGCCAATGAGATTTATTTTGGTCCTGGTGTATGTATTTGAGAGATATCGTTGCAGAGTGTTCTCGTGTGATTTGGTTTTAAGGATTATCGCATTAACAATAACAGTTGAGAAATTACACGTCTTGTTTCCCTGAGTATATCAGTGAATGGAAAGAATAAGTTACGGCGAAGGATATAATCGTGGATGTAGTATGATCATGAACTCAGCGTCCAACAATTCAACGTGGCCATCAAGTTCGTCCCCAATCTTGATACTCAGCTGGTGCTGCTGACCAATCGATCGTCCAGCAGGATTTGGCAGTAGCTGGCAGGGAGGTTGTCTCCTTGCTCTTCTGTAGCCTCGCAGGCTCATATTCCAAGTGGATTAATGTATATCTTGGTTAGAAACCCATACTATTGAGGTCATTTATAACCAACAAGTGGAGCCCGATTCATTATATTTACTTTTGCTGCTTGAATTGGCCTGATCTGGATCTTCATTTCGTCAACCCTATGGCATAATTTTCATGGTTTTTTGTCTTGGTCGCCAAACATTTAGCTTTTGGAGATTTCGACATGATCTCGCGGGAGCAAATATCTCGCTGCTATCGAGATATGCTGCGGCTTTGAGTAAAATTGGGTTCGATAGACCTCGCAGATGGGGCTGTCTCCAGTTTAGTATGTAATTTCCGAGACAAAGGATACTCGTTACGAACCATGGTGAAGTTTGGGATGGCGAGCAATGGTAGGGCAATACAATCGCGCGTAGGGTTATGATGGTCTGGTGAAAAGAGCGGCCGGGCGAGTTTATATCGTTCTTCGTGTCGCTACACGGCAATCATCGTACCTGAATCCATCAAAGAAGCTCGTACCACAAGAATGCGCCGCGAAGAATGGAAGTTCCTTAGAGCGAATTGTAATAGCAGTACTGCTCATGCCCCCAGGATCGCTGTCAGGGATATACATGAGGCATACACGCTAAGTGGAGAAACGGACCCACATGGTGCATCTGGGTTCCCCTGAACGCGAGGAAGCTGTCTTTCTTTTGCTTCCTCGCGCTACGTCTTGTATCTAGAGAAGACTATAGCTTTCTTTAATATTGATCATTCATTGGAAAGACACGCTCCTCATCAACAGATACGTGCCTCACAATCGCATTCGTAATTCCTGGGAGAGCCAAGTTCCGGGGAGCTCATATCGCTGGCACAGTAATGCATGGCCAGCTGGATAACGGTAACCAACGGCATCATGTCATATGGAATCAAGCAGAGGGTTGAGTTAGGAGAGTGATTCTGACCCACCACCACCCGTGTGGCTCATTGCGCCATCCCTTCCACCTAAATAAATAAATCATCTTGGACCTTACCATAGACCTGTTGATCGCCGCTTGACTTCGAGGACGGTGCAAGCCTTTGATCATACATGGATCTCTTCAGTCGTGGCCTTGCGACGATTCCGCATCGTGGACAGTCGTTACTTAACGTTGCGCAACAGTGACACCCGAGTTATCAACAAGAATTGGCTTTGTTTCAGAATTGGTGCGTGCATCGAGTAAGTTCTGATAGCAAACTCTGTGACATAACTTCTAGGCTGTAGGTAATCAGATTAGCTTGTTGAGACGAGTCCACGACACGCTATTTCTGGCCGACTCTTCTGACTGGCCGCGGTGGAACTCGTTTCACCTGCGTCAACAACGTTGACGAGGCAAAATGATTTGTCATGCTTCACGGGCTTCCGGTGGGGCGAGCGCTCCACCCGCGCTTCGTTCCCTGAATCCATTCCCGATAAGTCAACCATCTTAATGCCCAGTGATGGTCCCTGCCAACACACCGCAGAAACTCTGACCCAAAGCATGGACATGTATACACCGAGCCAATGCGAAATGATACTAGCCGAGCCCTTAAAATTTTGCAACATGTGGCTCACCGGTCTTCATATAATTTCAACCCCAAGCTACCGAATATCATCGCACGCCCGTAATTTCTATAAATTGAGATGATCCCTGTACTGCTCGACATTTCCAGTCACTTGTGCCACATCGTTTCACCAATGTCAAAAAAAAATAGAAAAAAGTGACAACGAGCTCTTCGAGGTTCTCTCAAGTTACGGAGACCTCAATATTGAAGAAACGGATGACGATTCTACTACAGAGGAAGATCTTTCGAAAACAAGTCCGGGTCGCAGCTTTGTGGCATCAGAGAGCGATGATGCATCATACCCAGACGAAGAGTCGCTAGGATCCAGTCTTCCCTGTATCCACCACGCCATGGATGGTCACAATACCTCCGGAGCTGTAAGTGCGTCCATGAGATTTCTTTTGACTGTCGAGCTAACCAGAGCAACTAGGTTAGCAAAAATATCCCGATTAGCGCCGTTGCCTCTCGTTTAGTCTCCGAAAATGGGATTTCAGTGATACAGTATTTGGTCTTGTGGCAATCGTGGGAGCGAGAGATACCGCATGAGTATGATGTGAGCGAGGATCTGTCTTCGTAATCCAAGTCGTATCATTGACAAGACAACATGATTGGGCTTGAAAACCCTTCCAATCTGCTTTGAGGGCGCTCGCTTTATTTTTGCCTTTCAGGTGTCTACCACCTACACCGTACTTGAATTTCTTGCAGTAGTTGAGGAATCGATGGACATCGTTGGAGGTGACTTGACGAAGAGCCTCCTTCGCATCGCTCCATTTTGGAAGTATAAATGTGCTCCCGCGCAGCCTTGAGCCCTGTGATTGTACGATCTCGAGCTTCCATGCAGCTTTGAGCCCTGCGTTATCAAATTTGTGCTTGTTTAGGCGACCCGTGGCGCCGCGGTGCTTGTCCTGATCCTCTGAAGATATGCAGGCACCTCTTCGTGGTGTCAGAGACTAGTATTCGAGGGAGTCACTTGAAGAAGCCAAGACCTGCTCTGAAGAATCGATAGAAATCAAGAATTCGCCAAAGCATTGTGTATGACGACTTTAGTATTGTTTGTAGACTTCACCATTCATAGCCGTGAATCGCGCATTGTACTTTGTAGCTTTCAACCACGCCCTGGGCTTCAAATATGGACATTCTCTTCCGTGTAGTCTAACGTAGAGCATTGAGTCATGGGGCTGGTTGAAATCCCGGTGTATGATAGCGTAGTGGCCAATCTGGGTGGCGGCTGAAACCCAAAATGTCAACATTGGTGTCAATGCTTGTCTCTGGTGGCTAGCAGTGGCGGTAGAAGTTGTCTGGATGTGGTGAGACGTGGGAGTTTCGGCGGTGGGGACGGATGGCGCGTGTTGACGATGAGTAGGTGGTGAGTGAGGTGAGTGAGGTGAGTGAGGTGAGTGAGGTGAGTGAGGGTTGAGGGTTGGTGGTGATGGTCATGTTGAGATAGGTAGTTGTAATATTCTTGTTGAGGTTACTATCAAAAGTGGGAATCCCATCTATTTAAATGTCCATCGCTAGTCCCGCCATAAGCTTTGACCACCGCGATACTCAACAGTGACTGCCGAGCGGTGAAGTGGCGGCCAACGGTACACACCCATCGCCGTCATAGTGGGGATCTTCGTTCCCACGAATTCAAAAGCTGATAGACAGTGCGAAATGATGACTCCTATCAGCTTCGATTTGGTAGTACAGCAAATCGCAGTGTATTCAATACACTGTACATGTTGTCTTTTCTGGTAAAAGCTCGACTATGAGCTAGGAGTTGAGTGACGCAACCAACGTTGGTTGCCAATTCAAAAACTATGTGAAAGTGTGCATTATCTATGGCAGAGCGTATCCTTGTTCTTCCTTCGGTCGCTCTTCTGTGTGACATTCTCTCGGCTCGAGCTTCGTCGCGTGCTCTTTGGCGATATTCTGTGTCTGAGGTATGCTGAGCCGATACCTACAAAATATATATCCCCAAACCTGCGCTATTATATACATTACCGGCGGTAAAATCGGAAACGAATTATCAGAGCAACAGCGATACGGTGGAAAGCCTGATCCTTCTGAACATCTTTCAAGTATCATTTTGTGTCGGCCTGATCAAATGAAAGACACTTGTGGAGCTCAAAACGCTGATCTAGCTGGGTACTTGCCCGGAAGAACGGCGATATGATTATTTGTGAGAATGATGGCGATAGTCAAGCAAAATTCCTGCGGCAAGCATGTCCCCTTGAGTGGTCTAGTGGAACTGACTGCATTCCTTTTCTAATAACGGCTCGGGTTCGATTCCCACAGGGTACATTCAGATGACCTTTCATCTGAAAGACGGACCAAAACCCGCTTGATTTTTCCGGGTCATTTCGCGTTTTCTACGGTCGATTTTTACCTCTTGGCCACCTCGTGATTATAATGAAACCACGTTTCTGTAGTCGCTTGAACATGCCGACTCAAGTCAGCATCTGGCCGTCTTCGGACTTGTGCCACAGGCGGCTGCACTGACGCGTCGCAGCGTCTCGCGTCGGGCACATGTGACTGGCTCACACTGACAGAAACATCACGGCTACGTTCGAGATCAACATGTACGTCTTTTCCACCAATGATCTCAAACCGGCCCAGCATCATTCGGGTAACAGTTGAGCGGTTGTAACCATCGCGGCAATCGACTGGCCGTACTTCGCGAGGCTGCTTCTGTTGGTGAGTTCGTTCGTGGCGTTCGGTGATGACATCGAGAAGGGAACATTCGATTGGCCTGCGGCCGCATTTGGGAGGAAATACTTATCTTCATATCAGCGATGTGGCAACATGGTCAGTTGGTTTACCCCAAGCTTGCAGTGATGAGAGCGTGTTGCCAGCTTCGTTCGTAAAGGCGGCCATGGTCGCAGCTTGGTATCGCTGTTTGCATTGGGACACGGCAAAGCAATCTCCCGAGGGATATACTCAATCTAGCACACATTGTTAGCTGTTGGCGCAATATGAGTGTTCGCAACTCACTGTGCTCGTGATGTAGATGAGATCCCCTAATACAAGCCCACAAACGGTACCCCGATTGGACCCGTGGGGGCGGCCGAACCACGGGTTTCTCACTGCCTCTCAATATTAGCATCATTTGAGGCGACAAGGGTGGTACAGACTTACTGCAGTGTAGTCTGGCATCAGCACAGGCAGACCAGAGACGAGGTAGCAGCCTCGGCTCGCTTACACATCAGAGGGCCCGGGATTGCTCGGTGCAGCAGGGATGAGTGGGCTATATCTGTCAATGCATATCTCTAGGCAAACTTCCAGCCATGTCAGTAAAGAGTATTACTGGTGAAGAGAGTCATGGTATGTTGTTCCGAGGAGGGTAGGAACTGACCTGAAGATTACTGCGCTCGTGGCGAGAGATCCGGGGTAGATCCAGTGCTATGGCCAACAATGTCGCTTGCTCAGCTGCAACCAGGGCCTGACAGAGATATTACTCAGGCTGTGGTCAAAAGCTCGATTCATTACTAATTGATGCTATTCTCGGAGAAACCGTGGTCTTTCTCGGTGGCCGTCGATGCTTAGCTTCTCTTTGTTGTCGCCGAATGCTTCGATAGCTCAGTCGGTCTAGAATGGGTCCAGATCATGGCGGCCGACGAGGCTTCGGATTGGACGTGGGACAAGAGGTTCATAGCCGTCGGAATACGGCAAGTTCCTAATACATTGACAGTTAACCTTTGATCGGACAGGGTAATGCCGGAGAGATGAAAACACTTTGGAATGTTACCGTATGGCTAACCGGAGGGCATCAACCCTTCCTGAATTGGGCCCGCTAAATACGACAGGCGAAGAGGCCGTTTCGACCAAGTCTTTAGAAACAACGAAGGCGCAAGCATACTGGGAGCTAGTGGCTTGGTCTATCAGGCTGGTGCACCTGGTTTAGTTACAAGGACGATGGGGGAATATAGCTCGGTCATGTCGACTGCAATATTGACATTCGCCCTATGACGAGAATGAGACGTCAGCGATATTTCTGAAGAACAGAAAGCCACAAACAGATTGATTCCATTTTGAGATGGAAAATCCAGTACCGGGTGTTGGAGATGGGCAGTGGCAATGCACCAGGGTGACATTGAGCGACTCGTGATCGAACGTTTGACTTCCTATACAGTGAGTTGTCAGCGTAGGATAACTACTCTCTGTATTGCCGCAATGATATAAACTCACGTTGTCAGCTATTGCTGTCCACTGCTTTCTGGCAAGATCAAAGTGGCTGCATAAGAGATGACTTCGATCTACCATTAATAATCAGCAGGTAGCTCATGAAGATATCTCATAACTCACTGTGCTCGCAGCCTCGATAATTCTGAGGCCAGCCAAGGTCCGTCTAATGATTTCCTAGAGGAGTGGCGGAGGCGGGACTGATCTTGAGCATATTCCATGTCAGCATAATTTCAAATGACGGGGCAGCTACACTCAATTGCTGTTTAGAGACTTCAGTATCGAACAATGACAGGCTAGTGCGATGCAAAAGGTTAGTTCAATTATAAATTCATAGCTTCAAGGTCAGTCCATACCAAAGAGTAGCTGGCGAAGACGAAAAGCGTTCGATATTCCTTGACACGGAGTGACAAAGAAATGCTTGAGAACACATGTTCCACTGCCGAGGGATGGGGTACTTATAGCATTTTAGCCAGCTAATTTGCTTGGGTCGATGCGATGACCATTGTGAATTGTGAGGGCACAAACACAGACAACATTTGATTGCAGCTGGTTCAACATTTCATCATTGATTTAATGCAGCACTCGAAGGGATTGTATGTTATTCTGATGATCCAGCATATAAATTGCTTCTCTCACTGTTGGTCTCGTTTAAACAGTCGCAAAAATGCGACAGAAGCGTAGGTACCGATGATGCGTATCAACATTCACCACCATGTGTCCGTACTTTATTACGATGGATGGGGAGGCAACCTTCACTAACCGATTATGAGCGTATTAATTACTCGGAGATTGCCTCATCAATAAGAAAAAACCGTCAAGTGATGCTTCACTCCTGGCTACCTACTAGCCTAAACGCATAATGTTCTATGTTCCTTCAGTATTGGTACAGCGTGTATCGAAACCAGATTCACCACGTTTCTTCTCTTTGGTTCATTCCCGAACACAGTCTTGACGCACGCTAATCTATATATGAATTAGCTTATTTCCAAATACCGAGAGGTATTGTTTCGAGGTTATCGCATGATAAGCGGGCTACATATTATTTGAAATATACATACGCATGATACATGCACCCCGATTACCCCTCTTTTTTTTTTTCGCCAGCCCCTTGCGTTCCGCATTTTTCTATTACGCCAGCACTCTGGCACTCCCACTATTATTCGCTTGGTCACCGCATTCGAAATATTCGTGTCCCCTGCGCTTAACCCGAACTCACTGAGTATTATGATATATTTTGGGGCAGCCATTACAGACTTCAGCTCAACTGCAAATCCTTTGCTGCTTCTTATTGCATTGTCAACCGGATTACTGCCCTGCGTCTCAAACCTGAACACTTTCGGTATCGAGGCTCCGACGTCCCGTATACGTGCGATATCACCCTTGATCAACACAATGGATTTGAATCGGCCACAAATAGCCGGTGGTGAACCCGAATTACGGGACTACGATGGCTGTGTGCCCGAACAGAACAATGTGATATTTTCTCTGATCTAGCCTGTGTATGAAAGATTTCAGGATCTGTTCACTGATAGAATGTTGGCTGATCGATGACTTCCGAGCAGACCCTGAACATTGAATTCTCGCACCCAAACTTTGCAATGATTTATATTGACCAAGATGGCAGTCTCCAGGTTGAGACGTCGCCCTTGCTTGCGGGGCACGGCGGAGCCATCTTCACGCCGGATATGGCGGACCGTTTTATGGAAACGGTGATCTCGAGTTCTCAATCCGGTGAGTGGTCAGCCCTGGCACGATTGCCTTTAGTACGAACTAACTATTCTCGTTATTCGCAGGGCAACAACAGCCTTCCCCTTTCCTATGGAATATTGAGCCGGAAGCTGAATGGGCGTCCACCAGCAGCCATACTGAACCCGTCGACTTGATACCTTGCGAATTGCAGCTCCAACAGAGCCGACAAAAGCGACGTGGCTTAAAGCGACCTCGACCTGGCCCTACGCCAAACCCTCCAGCGCCACCAAGACAGACGATTCTCCGAGTCAGTGACAGGAACTTATTGCGACAGTATTATGAAAATGCATTTGAAAATTTTCAACAATTAAATTGCCGAGCCATCGCGAAGTCATATATAAAATTCCTCGAGCCACGAAAACAGGTCAATTTTCCTTACAACGGGCGCAAAGTAATTTCCGGCATAATGCAACAGGTCGATCCAGAGCTTACTAAGCCCGGATGGTGGCCTGCTGGTATCATACACCGGGAACCTGACCACCTACTTAAGAGCGGTAGGTAGTAATACGTCAATGGTTAGACTCCAATGCTGATTGACTTAAGACCGAATTCGACTTCTGGTTCACATACTATGTGATCTTAAAGACACCCACGGAGTCACTGTGGACAAGCTCCGGCGAGCCAGTCTCGACCTGCGCCGCTATATAACGCCGGCAATCCGGCTGCAGGTCCTGGATGAGATCTATTTCGTGCGACAGATGGAAGAGCAATTTTTAAATGGAGAGATCGGTAGGTCTGTCTACCTGATTACGACAATATTATGGCATTGATTTGAAATAGATGCAAACTTCCTGCTTCAGATGACCCAAACTCTCCTCCCCGTCGACATTCACGACATCCATCAAGCTCACGTGTCACCTACCAGCGTACCTGCTATTTCTGGTCCACTATTAGATGCCGACAATGATAGACAGGCCTCCCGCGATGATAGACATTGGCCTTGTGATTATAGCTCTTCGATGATACAAGGCCGGCAAATTCTCCCGCTCTCCCACGCCACCAGCGGATACGATGGTCAGCGAAGGCCTACCGGACGGTATTAACCACATCTTGCTGGCGACATTTATTTTCCTTGAACGGAAGCCCAGGTGGTCAGATGGATGCAAGACACTGAGCATTGATTTCGTAGGCACACCTGGTATTTGTGGAGCTTACAGATTAAATTTCCGAGCTCGTGGGGTGGCTGTGAAAGTGACAGCTGCGCGGTGACATTTTTATTGGTGCCAATATGTTTCGCCGGCTGTCAGAAAATGGAAATTGTAACTACCTGTTGTGATATGAGGCTGGTGCAGATCAGGAACCAAGCCGGGCCATCGGAATCAATCCCGAGATATCTATACGAAGAGCCAAGTTGATTGGAAATCAACTTGTTCTTCTCGTTGTATATATATAGCCTAATGTTTCCCTCTTAACAAGATAATTCATACCTCTGAACAACAATAGAACCAAATGGTATGTTTGTTCTATCCAGAGACACTCCTCCTTTTTTCTGCTAAACTAGCCGCTAATAATTTTTAGCCGCTCAATTATTGGGGAATATGCTTGTTTTCGACCCAGAAGGGAGAGTTACTGCATCCGGAGCTTTAGAATTTGCCTATCTAGCCCCTTATCATGATCCTACAGATGAACCGGAGGCTGAAGAGAAAGTCGATTGGACATATGATAATGTCAACCATTCAGTTGACGCTTGGAAAGCGGAGTTGTATGCCTGGCAGTCCAAATTGATGTTGAATTGAAATGCTGATGATGAAATAGGAATTCCAAAATACTCGATTTTCATAAAGAAGAGGTCTTGAGAGAGGCCGTCCAACGATGGCTTCATGGCAGTGAAACTGGCCCCTCAGTGGTTAATCGTCAACAAGGCGCAACTGATTGAGTTGCAACCTACTTGCGTCAGCAAAGGTAGGAGAAACTGAATGCCGCTATTTTCATCCATAAGATGGAATGAATGGCTTCCGGGCCTATAATACAAAGATATGTCCTACCTTACTGAAATGAAGTGCCAAATCATAAGAAATTGCAAGTTTATCCGTGTGTCCATAATATAAATTTGGGCGCGACCAATCAGGTAGATCGGGAGCATGGGCTTGGGTGGGCTGTGTTGTGTTTCAAAGGAAGATTGATTGTTCTCATTTCAGAGGGAATACGTACGTTTATATATATATATATATTGAGAAGATCAAATTGATTGGAATTGATTGGAAATCAATTTGATACTTCATATAGACACCTCGGGATTAATTCCAAGATTGCTATTAGGTTCCTGATCTGCACCAGCCTTTTATCACAACAACGGTGCCGGGGTGGGGGATGATTGGGGACGATTGAGGGACCATTGGAGTTCTCAGTGTGGGGAACAGCGATAGGACTTCCGTCCGGAAATTGCGGATGGTGAAGTGGATGTGGCGTGCTTACGTAGGCATGGCCCCTCATATCCCCTATTGCTGTCCTAACAAACTCTGGATAAATACTCACTCACTTTGCCAACGTAACGGGTTGGCCTCCAAAACAATATGAATCGATATCGCCAGCAGTCGCTCGAACACATCTTCAAAAATAACAAGAAATGGGTCTTGTCGAAGAAGTGCGCAGACCCCGCCTTTTTTGACAAGCTTGCTGCTGGGCAATCACCTGACTATCTGTGAGCAATATAGCTATGGCTTCATTCTGACCGTCAAAATGTTCACCATTGAATTCGTCTGACGGTAATCAGATATATAGGCTGTAGCGATAGCCGTGTCCCTGCCAACGAAATAATGGGTCTAGAGGCTGGCGAGGTTTTCGTTCACCGCAATATCGCCAATCTAGTACCCAATGTCGACCTTAACGTCATGTCCGTGATCAACTATGCTGTGCGACACTTGAAGGTCAAGCACATCATTGTGTGCGGCCATTACAATTGTGGAGGGGTCAAAGCGGCGTTAACACCGGCTGACTTGGGATTACTTAACCCATGGCTCCGAAACATTCGCGACGTGTATCGCTTGCATGAGAAGGAACTCGACGGAATAACCGATGAAAGCTCAAGATATAATCGATTGATCGAACTCAATGTGGTGGAATCCTGCAGGAATATCATCAAGACCGCTGCTGTCCAGCAAAGCTACCGAGATCTTCAGTATCCTATTGTTCATGGATGGGTTTTTGATCTACGCGACGGCCTACTCAAAGACCTCAAGATCGATTTTGAGGGGGTGTTAGAGGATGTGAAAAAGATCTATAGTCTGTCGTCGGATCTCAATCGCAAGTAATCAAAACCACAGTTCTGAAGTGCCAGTCACATCAAGCTCCGCAAAATCTTAAGCATCAAGGCATATACAAATCATTAATATCAGTTCTCAACCAAAGGGATCTTTTGGATTGTCTTTGAGTCTTTCTAAGTCATATGCTGAGAGCTTTGCGACCTTTCCAACACCCGATAGGCCTTCTCAGCCTTTGTATCATATACCAGCCCGTGGATTTGCAAGTGCCCCTTCGTAATCGCGTCAGTCACTTCGGTAAATTTGCCTAACGAACGCAATTGATCAAGAACGTTGAACTCGACAAAAGAGCGATCACGTTCCGTCACTGGGGCTTGATTGATATCTTCTTCGTGCGCTGCATAGAGGGAATTGAGCTTGCTATAGTGACCGTTAACCAGTGACCCCGCGGATACCTTGGACAGAGAACGGCCCACTTACCACAGCCATGGACCTTTTAACCCATCTCTCGAGGCTGCTTTCACGATGCCACACCCATAATGGCCGCAAACTACGATGTGTCTCACCTATACAACGTTAATATGAACGAATTGTGAAGCTGTTCGAGATCAATAGCTACCTGGAGGTCAACGACGGCATGTTTTATCGCAGTCTCGGAGGACAGGTCGTCATCAATGATAATATTGCCAATATTTCTAAGCACGAGTAGCTCGTCACCAAGAAGATTAAAGATATTGGATTCGTTGTGATTGCTATCAGAGCATCCAATCCAGAGCACCTGCTGAGTTGCCTGATGAAGGCTTGGTATGTAGTTTGCCTCAAGAGGCTCTGTCGTCACCCCTCTGAGTCGCGTTTGGCTCATGGTAGAAGAGCCCAAAGGGTGAGCAGTCGTGCTATGGTATACTCTCCAACAGAGACGTCGTGTTGTAAATAATCGAAAGGTAATTGGCCAACTTGCAACAAGAATTCGACGGCAAAGCATTAATGACGACCTGTGAAAACCTTTTAAAGGGAAGTTCACCAGAGTGTGCATCTGTCATAAATTTTCAAATACTGGACAGCGAGTTAGGGGCCCTGGCCGATCATATGTAAGCGTAGAAAAAAGTATAACCACCCACATTGTCTGTGCTCCGTACCTTCGAACGAAAGGAAAAGGCTCGGCTAAGATGTGTTTATTTCGATGTAATCACAGCAGCCGATTAGAGTATATGATCGGCTCTCTCAGATCGTCAATAACATGAGTATGGCGGTGGGGGCCACGTAGGCACTAGCTATTGGTTGAACAGCCGCAGCCGATTTTCGGCCCCGATAAATTGCCGTTTCGGCCGAAAACTCGTTCCCGGACCAGTGGCATGGGGTTCGGACAAGGTACCCCACAGGTCACAACCGCAAGAACTGGTTCGTAAGAACTTATCGACAGTATGTTAGCGCGTTTCACGGTCCGTACGGCCAGATTGCCTCTACAATTACAGTGACGCAGCAAAAGTTTTAGCACCTCCTCGATTACTCCTATTCTGCCGGTCAAGACTGACAAATCATTCTTGTTGTAGTTCAGAGGTATGAATTGTATTGTCATTTACAGGGAAACATTAGGTTATATATATACAACAAGAGAAGAACAAGTTGATTTCCAATCAACTTGGTTCTTCGTATAGATACATCGGGATTAATTCCGATGGCCCGGCTTGGTTCCTGATCTGCACCAGCCTCATATCACAACATCAACAAGACTCAGAGTGCCGAGCTCTTTATCCTGACGTCGACTGATGAAATTGTGCACTTGGTGTCGATCACTTTGCGAAATTTTGTCGCTGTTCTCATCACTAGAGCAGGCCATAGTAATATTTTCACTTCCTGGGGGGCTTTGCTTACATGAAAGAAGGGGAAGAAGAGTGATGTCGCATTGTTGGCGGTTCTTCAAATTCAGGCGGTGGATTTTTGACGACCCTGATTGGTCATATATCAGACGGTTGTCGGTGGTGTAACGCGTAATGTTTAACTAATGTTTGCCAAGTGTTTTGGGAATTTTGCAACGTTGTGTCGAACTGAAGGAGTGGTTAAATACCACTAATACCCTTTTGGGATAGGATGTTCATCATCCGCCCAATTCCCCTCGTAATTCCCCTAGTATTCGTGTGGTATTCGGGGTAGATTCGGAGTTATGGTGTCGTAACATATCGCTTCGGCATGATGCAGACTCTCGAGGGCGTTCAACTGCTCTCATCAACCTTCAATCAATTATCTGATTCTATTGGACATTTTCAGTACTAGCCAGTACATCAATCCCTCATCCTGACACGTTGTACCGATCTGATGTTCCTTAAATTTGTATGGTACCAGCTAGTTTTGCAATTCAGACTTTCCTTCTCTACCATTCGTCGCATAAGATAAGGTCCACACCGCTCTGTGTCATTCTGACATTCATTTGATTAGTCACCCAAATGACTGATCGCGGTTCCAATCGCCAACGACAACGCCATCGTCGTTTTCTGCGCTTTCAGCGTTGATTTTTGGTGCATCCCTCCCCATTACCAAAAGTTTATTGTCTAAATAACGCTGGGTATTCTTTCCCTTCCAGAATGACGGAATTTGTGCAATCCCAGATTCTCGGCACCACGTTCGAGGTCACTAGCCGGTTCGCATTGCCCTTGCTGCTGTCGCCTTAAGGGTTCGCTGATATCATTTTTAGTTATACGGGCCTGCAGCCGGTGGGTGCAGGTGCCTTTGGGCTGATCTGGTATGTTTGACATTATGAAATCGCGCATTGCGATGGTCCTAAGTGCTGACCGGAATGTCTTCTGCAGCTCCGCTCGAGACCAAATGTCCGGTCAGTCAGTCGCGATCAAGAAAACCATGAAACCATTCAGCACTTCAGTCCTGTCCAAGCGAACATACCGAGAGCTGAGGCTGCTCAAGCTACTCCGGCATGAAAACGTGAGTGTTTCCTCGTCTCTATCCCAGGGCTGTAGCATTTAAGCACTGATGTCCCGCAGATCATCAGCCTAAGCGATGTTTTCATTTCTCCCCTCGAAGATATGTATGTTTTCTTTTATATATCCCGTAAAACATGCTGATTATCGCAGCTACTTTGTGACCGAACTCCTGCAAACCGATCTCCACCGCCTCTTGACTTTTCGAACTCTCAAAGAGCCCTTCATCCAGTACTTTCTCTACCAAATTTTCGTCAGACTTCCGTCAGATAGAGTCATTTTATAGCCACTGACAGAACCTGTAGCGAGGATTAAAATATGTCCACTCCGCCGGCGTTGTCCATCGAGATCTAAAACCCAGTAACATCCTCATTAATGAAAACTGCGACTTGAAAATCTGCGATTTCGGCTTGGCTCGTATTCTGCAACCGCAGATGACAGGCTATGTTACCACACGATATTACCGGGCACCCGAAGTAATGCTCACCTGGCAGCAGTACGACGTTCAGGTGGATACCTGGAGTGCAGGCTGCATATTTGCTGAAATGTTGGACGGGAAACCGTTGTTCCCTGGGAAGGACCATGTTAACCAATTTTCGATTATCACCGACCTTCTGGGGTCACCCTCGGATGACTTGATCGAAAGGATTTGCAGTGAGAACGTGAGTCGTGTCTCACTGTATTTAACACGGATGACGTTTATGGGAGTACGCTAATGTCTCTCGTGTACAGACCTTGCGATTTGTCAACTCCTTACCGAAGCGAGAGCGTCACAATCTAGCTAATAAGTTCCGAAATGCCGATTCTGATGGTATGTGACGCCCCCGCTGTCCTTGCCTACCATACGCACGCTGACGGTTTGCAGCCGTGGACCTGCTTGAGCGGATATTGGTATTAGACCCAAATAAGCGAATTCAAGTCGGAGAAGTGTTGGAGCACGGATATCTGGCGCCCTATCATGACCCGACGGACGAGCCAGTCGCCCAGGAAAAATTCGATTGGTCATTCAATAATATTGACCTAACCGTGGACACCTGGAAGGTTATGATGTAGGTGTTTGACATGCGTGTTGCTTGATTCCAGTGCCAACCATTTTAATAGGTACTCGGAAACTTTTGACTTCCACAATATCGACCAAGAAAACAAGGTTTCGATCAATTGAGAATTAATAGCTTCTATAAATGCAGTCTTCCATGGTCACAGCCAGCTGTGCTGCTGAAAGGCTATCAATTTGTTCACTTCATTCAATATATTGTGCGATGACTGGAACTGCTAGGTCAAGTTTACTGGGGTCACGTCCAATATCCCCTAATCTGATGGTCGACCCCTCACCCCCTCGAAATTGCGTTGCATTACAACTCATTAATCGTTGTTTGAGATACAAGGGTCACCATGTCGTGACATCGAGACAGAGACTCCCTTGATGCAACATCAGTACAATATCCTTGGCTCAACTGGACGGGCAATTTTAAAGGCAGCTCATTACAAAGCTGCATTGCAAATAATTGAGTCTCAATGCTCGTTTCGGTTGTCTGCCAAGAGCAAAATCTGCCATGCATGCGTGCACCCTATAACAAACGGAAACCTTCCTTGGACGACAGAGGGGTGGGACATGTGGGAGAACCTACCCGAGACAACGACTCTTTAATCCTGCTGCAGAAGTAGGAGATGGGCTTAGATATTCCAGAGCTTCCAACTACATCATGTTATCGCAGATTGGGAAAAGCGTTCAGCTGACTACTGAGAGTTAGTCGGAAGTTTGGAGAATAAAGTGAGCGCCGCTTTAGCGTTACGCGACTTGGGTGAGAATCATCCTCCGTTGGGCGACTGTCACATTGACCCTCCCAGCTGCACATGGTCTTGCACGCTAACAAATTTTCAGGAAATTTTATCCATGATAATGTAGCCTTTCTCCGCCAAATCTCAATAAAACATCACCGTTACGATGAAAAAAGCTATGAAGTGACTTTACCCAAGGTGAGCTGGTGGAATTTAGCAAACTATGATCTCGATTATGGCTAATCAAAGGGCACCGGGCTTTCCTAGATTTGTTCCGTCAACGAGAGCGAAATGGACGTTTCAAACAGGTGTCTTGGAACAGCGAAATAGAAACGCACTGGGGTTCATAATTGGTCCTGCCCGACGTGCATCCTTAGTTCTGAGCACAATGGGGAAGTACGGCTCAGCATATGTCCTATGACCAGAAAAATGGATCGACGATCTTTCCTGATGGACAGAGAGCACGACAAGATCAAACCTCAAGTAAAAACAACATCTGCACTGAGATCCACAATGCAGCCCCGGCCATGGGAATAGGCAGAGGCAACGCACCAGGGTGACTTAGAGGAGATCGAGCGACTCGTGATCGAAATTCTGCCTTCTTATACAGGGAGTCGTTAGCACAGGATGAATACTTCCCAAATTGCCGCTGATAAAGACTTACGTTACATAGCTATTGCTATTCGCTGCATTCTGGCAAGGTCGAAGCGGCTGTGTAAGGGGCGACTTCGATCTGTCATGAATCATCTGTAGGCAGCTTATGAAGGCAACTTATAACTCACTGTGCTCGCAGCTGCGATAATTTTTGAGGACATCGGAGGTCCTTCAAATGGTTTTCTAGAGTAGCGGAGGTGGGACTGATCTTGAGCATATTACATATCAGCATAATCTCAAATGACGGGACAGCTTCACTCACTTGCTGTTTGAAGACTTTAGCATCGAACAATGACAGGCTAGTTCGATTAAAAGGTCAGTTTAATTATAAGTGCATGGCTTCGAGATCAGTCCATACCCAACTGTTGCTGGCGAAGACGAAAAGCGTCTGAAATCCTTCGAACTGGAGTGACAAAGGAATGCTTGAGAACGACTGTTCTGCTGGCGAGGCATCGGGTATTCATAGCATTGAAGTCAGTCATTCTGCTTGCGTCGACGCAATGATCGCTGTGAATTGTGAGGGCACAAATACCGACGACCCTTCAATTGCAGCTGGTTCAACATTTCACAATTGTTTTAATGCAGCACTCGAAGGCATTGGTTTTTTTTCCTAGTGATCCAGTATATGAAAAACCTTTCTCACTGTTGGTATCGTTTAAACAGTCGCGAAAATGCCGCAGAGAAGCACCGATGATGCATATCAACATCCACCACCATATGTCGGTACGTTGTTGCGACGGGTGGGGCGGCAACAGGTCATGCCATTTCATTTCACTCACCGATGATGAGCCCGTTCCTCTACTCAAAGAACAACGCATCAAGATTAGGCAAAGACCAAGCCACGTTGCATCTCTGACTACCAACCAATCCAACCGCAGAATTGGTCATCTTCATTCAGTGTTGGTGTCTACTGTACCTCGTATATCAGAGAAAATTCATCACACCTACACAATAAAAGCTATGGTTCAGCGCAGGAGTGATTCGCATAGCCCCCATCTCACAACAAAGCCCCTTGTATAGTGGGCGAGTTAAAAGGTCGATTACGTTTCCGTAGAACAATTGTCTGCCATCAGGCTCGTCTTTGCGTAAGGCAATACCCACATCAATCTCTTGGGAACTAAGTGGACATGGGAAGTCGGGTACCCTCGGTGTTCCCTGTTGAAATGGGCCCAGGAGCGTCGGATCTTCTGGCATCTCCCTTGGCCTCGCGTTCATGATACTGTTTCAGGAGTTCATACGTCAGTCGAACTTGTGTAGGGGAATGTTTTGTGGTTTAGGGGTGATGGAGGAGTGAACCGACGTTTTCATCTTCTACCCCAGCTGTGTGGGTGAGATCATGGCCTTCTTTGGCGGCTTTGTCCGTTATGTCGCTCATAAATCTTTTTAAACAAAAATTATGGAAAAAAAGATATGGGTTGATATTGGAGTGAAATGATAGGGCTGTGTTAGCTGATAACGAGTAAAGGTTAATCTCGCTATCTCTCCAGCACTGCTGCTTTATATCTTAATTGCACCAGTCCTAGTGACTGGTCTATCGTCATCTACGGTTTAAGCGGGCGAGTGAGATACCAAAGAGATGTAAAATATGGACCTGAGCCTACTCTGGTCAATGAAATGGTTCAGGTTAACAAAAAGCAAAAGAAACTATGATTTATGCGTTCGGCTCTGCTTATCGTAACACAGCTGCTGCCATTCACTCAGCATGATAAAAATGAACAAGCTGATGAAAGGACGCCTACATTCTGACTGCAGGGAATATTAGACGGGTTGCCAAAATTCAAATCCTGCATCCCCAGAACCAGACAAACGGACCAATTCACATCGACACTTTTTCTGCATCTGTAGTCTTGCTCAACAGCTTTGCTTCTTGTAGTATGGTACCAAAATCTTGGAAATGAGTCTGCTTGTAGATCGTCGTTCTTTTTAAACTGCAAACCTGCAAGGTTATCATAGAAATCAAGAGGCTGAATCGAAGTCGAAGGCCGAGCTTGCTTGACTAAGTTTTCGCAGGTTCGTAGAAATGCAGGCCAGGGCAAAACATTGTTCGGATTCGGAAAAGGTAGTACGCGTGACTAAACACAAACCCTCCGAAGTCGTGCACAAAAGGGACAGCTTAACACCATGAACGCCAGTTAAACCACGACAAGCTGTGTCAACACTACATGCGATATTAAGAAGCGGTGCACCCTATATATACGTACAGAAAGTCTCGGATCTGGTGTTGCTATTTGCATTCTTTGATTGATCCCCACAATTTAAGCCCAAGATCCACCAGTATAGGACATGAAAAGCAGCGGAATATTGCCATTTATATCGCTCGAAACATTAAAAGGCCATGTCTGGCCACTAGTTTGTTGGTCATTGGAGGTGACCAAAGTTTCCATGGCAACACAAACACGTCCGACGCTCAATCTCAGGCACTTCGGTGGTCAGTTTCATTGTCCATTCCCACTACTGCTTCCCTTTTGATACCAGATAACAATTGATTTCATTCCTTGAACGGCCAGAGAAAGGCTGGTCTGATTTCACGTCAGACACAGAGGTGTGAGAAGATGATATCGGAACCGATTTAGAGTTCGTGACGGCAGTGCTCTGGCAAGGTTAAAAGCTAATTGCTTCCTTGTTGGAATGAGAATATGGTTCCCGGCCATACTGGCTTATAATGAGAGCAGTAGCAAAGTGTGTATTGGGCAGAAAGCTTTACAACTGTCTCACGGGATCCATGCTCCACAGCGCCAGTAAGCAAAATGCTGCTAGCCTGGTTCGGTCGGTCTCAAGGTAGAAGCCCTTGATGTTGTGTGGTGACAACAGTATATATAACAGGCAAGCATCAAGCAGAGTAAATGTCGGTGTTTACCTTCCAATTTCGTAAATTGAGATGCGATTTGCAAAAATACTGCCATTCAAAATGAACCAGTCTGGCATTTTGTAGTTAAAATGCCACATAACACTCCCTTACTGGAAATTTCATAAGCCAAGAAGGGCTGTTGGCACAATCAGAGGATAATAACTCTGTGGGATTAACAATGGCTGTCGAAGAACATGCCTCCTCAATCGCCGAGCAGTTGTTTTCAAGGGGAGCGGACGACGTTGCAGAGGCTCGCGAAGAACTTGTCACAGATTGTTGGCCAGTGGTGTATCCTGCGAAGCTATGCTGAAGGTATATAGGCATATTGTACACAACTCGATTACGAGATGATGATTTGTGTGTTGCTGTATCCTGTTTGTACTTCGAAGAGACCCGACTATTCGGTCGGCCCTTTTTGCTGGGCATTTCATCGGGAACGGGTAAATTGATCCGCGAAACAAGAACATATGCGTCTTTGTCTAGATATACCTCGTTAGATTGTGAATAATAGGCGGTCCCAAGTCCCTACCAAGAAAGCCCTCCAAAAACTTTTCCTCTTCTCCTCTAACACGATACAACTCATCTAGGAGTTCTAATCACTCGACCGGGATGATCTGCGACCGGACAGTCTGCTCTGCATTCTTCAATTTTTGTGAAGTAATTCCGTGGCTCCAGTGCAAATCACAAAGAATATGGAGAAGAAGAGCGATGCGTTCTAGTAAAATGTTGATTTTAGTGCATACCATGCGCAGGAAGGGGTCCTATTACCTGCTTTGAGTAAATGGTCGGGCTCTCGATGGTGTACTCCAGGAGGCCACCAGGGTGGCTTACTCTCACCGGGACTCGATTGCTGCAGTTCTCCCCCCCGCGAATCTTCACCCATTGTATGGGTGGTAAACTTGCTTCTGGGGCTCAACAAGTTTCACATAGGCTTTTGCCAGGATTCGGCAATTGGTTTCCTGTATATTCTGGAAAACCTTTTCGTAGTATCGAGGAAGGAAGTTTGTATCTTTGATAGATAACACGGCTTCCTGAAGGTTCAGTCTGTACTTCTGGATGCAAGGGCTTTCCATGTGAAACAGTTTATCTTTTAAGATGGCCGAGCCAGCTTTGCCAGTTCCTGGCTATGGCGTTGGTTTGTAATGGCATCCACTCGTCATGGGTGTAATATGTCCCTCGATATTCCTGTCCTCTGGTAACCAGGAATCGTTAGAGTCATAGGTCACGAGGTGACTAGGAAGTAGCTGAGTAGAAGGGAGTTCTAGGGAAGGCTTTCGCAGCCCAACTTGAGTGGATTTCGCCACCGCTTTCAGGAATTCCGTGGTGACTTGAGGGCTGAGGATAGTGTCGCGATAGTGGACGATTGAAGGGGACACCTGATGGCGAATTTTCCCATATTGATCAATATAGATGAGGGCAAAATGCTGAGCAGACGTGTAATCCTGTGGGGCCTGGCTTGACATGCTTGCTAGCTATGTTCATTCACTCTACTGAAGGTACAAGAAGATTGAGATCAGCTTAAATGACACATACACGTAGCAGAGACAGGCTTCAACGAAAGTGAGCTCCAGCCGTAAAGATGAAGGACAAAGATAACTTCGCTTGTGCGCTCATGATGAATGCAGAGGCAAACATCCTTGAGGTTCGAAGGGGATGGCTAAATCATTGCTACCGCGCGGGAAAACTTTAGTACGAAAAATAAAATTATGATAGATCTGTGGCTCGCCTATGGAAAGCGCAGAGAACGCCGAGCGTGAGAGCAAGTTGCCGATTAGCAGCAAGGGAATGATGATTAATTGCCGAAAATTCACCCTTCACATAACAATCGCATCGTGACGTTTTTAGTATGCGATATTTTTGTCGTAAATGACTTCCATAGATATTATTATTCTGATCGCAGTACTGGTAGGCAATCCTTGCCTGTTATACCAAACAACATCAAGGGGGCTCTTTTCTCCTGCAATCAATTCCGGAGGGCACGCCCGGTAGAAAAGGTATGGGCTTTTCATTTGAAGCACATCCCGTGATATCTTATTTCGTTAATGTCAGATAAACTTAGTCGACTAGAAAGAGGTCTGGGAGCATGGTCTTTTAGTATGAGAATATCACAACTTGCCTTTTTCACGTTTATCCCCCAGGCCACAAGCCATAAGAGCTAACGGAATAGCCAATTTCAGATATCACTACATCGGATTGTGGAGAGCCCCGGTTAAGAAAACTGCTATTCCATCCTCGTGATGGACCTCCTCATACATGCATTTGTAATTGAGCTGAATGTGGCGTAATTACCAACTGCGACTAGGAGAATTCTAAGCCTACTTCGATCACTGTACCTATAAGAGACAACACTACAGCCGATATACGTATAATGGTAGGCAATATGCTTTATTCGAACTCCTCGGGGCCTTTTTCAAAACAAAGGCAAAGATCCACGCAAGTGACTAGAAGAGCGAGTATTTTAAAAGAATTCATAGTCTTAAGGAATATTTATCATCAACGCCATCACTGGTGCTATCACTAGTCGTAAATCAAAATGTTGCGAGAACTTGTGTGAACGAATAACGGCGGGATGGCAACCAATCACCGAAGGTGAGACTGATAGCACGCAACGACGACCTTCGCTCTGTCGGTATTATAGCGACGCAACCCGTGGAAACTGTAATTTCTTTCAAAGACGTACCGACTGTTTTGTGACTGCATCTCCGTTATCTTTAGTGGAACACATGTACCTGCTGGCACCGAGCCAACTTCATTGTAGGTCATGGCAAATGCATCCACAACTCCAGGTCTCTGACGGACTCCTGGCTTCTTCATCTATATTCATTAGTTAGGTGAGCTTTAAATGGATCTCTGCATATATTATATCACTTTGATGTTTGGAATTTCGCCCATACCTCGAATTTTCTGGATCTCTCTATCCGTCGCTTCCATCAGTTGCTGCCATTGGCTTTGATAGCCCTCAAGCAATGAAACACTACTTTTTTGTCCCTCCTCTGGTTGGCAGCTTTCCCTTAGATGTTTTCATTGCCGTTGGCATGCCTCATAATATGCAAGGTGAGCAATGGCTTCTTTCGGGCGGTCGAAGTCTCTCACTTCAACTTGATCCATTTCAGGCTAAAAAAAGAGATATATTGGAGAATTAGGCACTGCCTACCAAAGCGACGGGGTATATGATAACCTATTTCACTAAACTTCACGATCAAACAAATGGGGTGGGAGGAGTCTTTATTCATTTTTGAATGCTCTCGACCCCTAAGCGGGACTGCATGACTGAACGATACTAACATTGCTGTCCAATCGTAGCCAAGTAGATCGATTTAATTTCTCAAAATATCTAAAACTAGCCACAGACTACAGCCGGGGCCCCGATTTCTTGAACCAATTTCCCCCTTAGATCAGAAAACTCCTAGCGTTATTTGGTCGTTACATCATTGTCCGGTAAGAAGATAAAGCCTCACTACCTCGGAAGGCCTTCTGGTCAATCGTACAAGCCTTAGCATCTCCAGATAAAGAAAATTTCCAAGGCACTGCCACACTTCAGCCTCTCTATGGTCTCGATGGGGGCAAATTAGGTTTTGATACATCACGCTACCAATGTGATATCCAGACTCCAAAGGGGTAGGTGGGTGGGCCTCAGCCCGGCAGCACGCAGTCTTGGCGCGTCAATGTCTGAAGCCAATAAAGATGGCTCAACTAGTTGAAAGCGTTAATCCAGAAACTAGGGCAATGGGGTAAACCTGTGGATCCAAATTCCCCGGGATTTATTCAATTGATCGGTGTAGGCTTTTATTGATGCGATGGGGATTAATCCCTTTCTTACTCGCACAACATTTCCCTTTCAGGACGGGTCAAGATCGTCCTATTCCGCCCCTCGCTTTCCCTTCAACAAGAACACCATGACGCACTAAATATTTATCTCTAGAATAATGTTGTCTTCCTGTAGAAGATTCGCTATCCCTGGCTATTCAGGAGTTACGCTAAGCTACGGATACCCTGATATTCCGAAAGCCACAACATAATGCGCAGCATTCATTCAAATCGATAATGGCCTAGGGACACAGCATATGGCGAAGTCTTAGGGTCTTTAGGAGAAAAGCTTTTGGGAGAAAATTTGTGGTATGTTGATTGGGCCGCTCATTTTGATTTCAGATTTTCTGGGCAGAGTCACTAGCTGCTGCTCGACAAGGTACACTGAAATCGTCATCACAAAAGAGTAATCTACGGGCCATAACTCCCCAAACCTATTAAGTACTACAGACCTGTCAAGACTTGCATGGCCACGAACATCCCCACCATAATCTAAATTAAGCAATGTGATTCACCTCTAACCGCACAGTTCTTCCACATTGGGCCGAGCAACGAGCTGGAGAAACGACCAAATCTCCCAATTTAGACTTACCTGGTTGGAAATGAGAAACCCAATTCTACAATACATCCCAGCTGGTATTGTATGCATCCCTAGAGTAATTCTTAACTGGGTTTCAAGAGTATGCCAGACTATCTCTCCTAGGCATAGGATTTGTTTCGCGCATGGCCCACCCTCAGGCATAATGGTGCCCCAGGTGTTCTCACGTTATTGGCTGAGTGCCTGAATGGGATTAAATATCCGTTGGCTGCCTTTCGTTCCCGCGAACTTTTCGCCCACTGCCCCTGGACACCCTTCTGTGATGTCTGGTCACCATGCACTGTTGCACTTGATAAATCATCATACTGATTGATTGCCTACAGTCTAGTTTGCCTGTAGATTTACTATGAGCTATGGTACTACAGGTGACCAACTGTACCTCCCATTTTGATCTCACTTTTTTCATTTCCGATGCCGCCCAAACGAGCCGTGTCAATCGGAGGCGGTGGGAGGATGGTCTGTGCGACTGAAGATGCGCTGAAATACCCCTGGTTTTGGGACTGCTACCAACTGCCCTTCTGATAGGTAGCAAGTACGAAGTCAGAAGGAATGTGAGTTCATTTTTCTCAGCAAAAAACATAAATCGTACCGGTAAGGGCAATGAAGAGTAAATAAAATTTTTCTTTCCGGCCAATTTCTCAGTTCGATATGGCAGAACATGACTTCTATCAAGGGATGTTCATCCCAAGTGATCACGATCTTCCTAAGAACTGCTTGGCCAACACTATCCTTATAACTACCGTAGGTCTCGTCCTTTCTTACCTTCCACTCGGCACCATATCTATGTGCTTTGCCTTTTCTGCCATATTCGGTGTCGTGTTCAAGTCTACTCTCATAAATCAGGGACTTCGGCGACGCTGTACTTGACATGTCTGAACGTGTCTACCCCCATGCTCAAGTCGAGCAATATTTGTGGTCCGAAGGGTCTAGTCCATCTTGGCGGTTCAGACCTGACGACGCGGGCCTACCGGATTTCATCCCCTCACTATGTCGATGGTCTCCAACCTATCAGCCCCAAATGAACAAGCAGCGGGCGACCTCACTGGCTCCGCTGTCGCTTCCCGCCAGTCCATGCCCAAAACTTCAACCACAAAACTCAAAAGGAGCATCCTCCCCAGACAAGGAATCGTCGGCCAGTACCTCCATGCCGCCAAGGTATACACGCTCTCACTAAGCTTTTATCGCAAACGCCCTCCAATCAGTATCCTATACCGCTAGCATTGCTAACATTGGCCTATTTTATAGGCATCCGAGCCTGCCATATAACCCCGCATCTACGAGGCCAAATGCTTCAGCCGATAAATATGACAACAATCAAACTATCCAAAGCAAAGTTGAACATCCCAGGGAAACAGCAAACAATCCTGCTCGACAACAAATTCAAACAAATGGAGAAAAAATGAAGAAGACGGGCAATCAAGCCTTTTCTGTCCCACAAAAGGGAAAAACTGATGGCATGTGCAAAAATGTCAACCACGCTGATATACATTCATGTTGTCAAAAGACAGACTCAAACCAGACATGGCAAGGTAGCGCCTATCGCTCGAAGCTGCCTTCTACTCAAACTGAGATCACACCCGTCCCATCCCCTTCACCGACATTCCATCATTGTGCTCATCCGCCCGTCGAAGACATTTTTCCAGATATTCCACAGTCGGAGACGAAAGATATACTCAAGGAGAAAAACTCGGTATCGAACAGCCTGTTTCATTGCAAGACGTGGCTGAGGGGTGTGCCAGACGGTCGAGACGATAATCATGACAGTGATACTGCGGCTTCCAGCCGTAGAAAATTTCAGATTGTTGAGCAACCTCTTCCCATGCCGAAGGTATTCCCAGAGGTCAAGTCAGCTGATGTACCTGGGGTGGATTTTTCACATCCATTGCAAGGTCCCGGCACTGGATGCACTGGAGCCTACCAGAAGCAATTGACTTCAAAGTTACCTAAATCGCTTCAAGTCGGACAGGCATCTTCAACCTCGGTGGCTCCTGTCCTGTCCACAACGCATATGCTGCCACTTGCTTCGCTGCCAAGTGAGACACCTTTTGAGCCGAAAGAGCGAGGCGTTGTTTTAAGTCGAGATGTGCCAATAGATATGCCACTTCTTGGCTGCAGTATTCTGGAACGTATGATTGCCCCGAAAAGCTGCCGGAATTCGGCTGGCAATGGAGTACATGCTCATTCCGAGGGTTTAGAACCTGGCTGTTTCATATCAGCTGCTATCGGTGACCCATCGGAATCCTCGCAAATACAGAGAAGAACACTCTATCAGTCTGAACCACAACCACTCAATCTGGACTCAAAAACACCATCACCGGCTAGTATTTACTTGCCTCGTTTTAATTTCGACATGTCCGAACTGGGAGACAGGGTGGATTTGCGGCCCAAGCAGCCCCTAAAGGATCGCAAATGGACTCTACGGGAACTTGATCTCTCCGTGAAACGTTTTCCTCACCACATTCCCGTTCTGACATCACCTGTCATCTCCTTTTTGCGCAAAAGCAAAAGGAGAGACCTTCTAAGACCCTTTCGCGTGATCTTCCCTGAAGTCACTGAAAGTGTTTTGAATTCCCTCTGCGCTACAGTGATTGCTCGCAATTATCTTTTTACTACCTCAAAATTTGATCCCCAAAAGCCCTCACGAAATTATTACAATGTATCTGCCCCCGATCAGGCTGATGCAAAAGCCCGCAATCACCGTGGAGCTCACTCCGCTCTAAGACTACTGGATCAAGACGAATGCCAAGCTCTCGATCCTCAAAGCGCCTACCTTTTCCAAGCATTTGATAAAATTGTTTACCATCTTATATTTACAGTCGTGGGTCGAGTTGACAAAAATCTGAAGTCGACCGTTGAAGTCTTAGCTCAAGTTCTTGAAGCAAGTGCCTCGAAATGAACTTCATTATGTATCATAATTTTGCTCAATGATATTTTCATTCTGACGTGTAGATCCTAGAAATGTTTTCCCGGCTGCCAAACGTTTCCGAGCGCCCTACTCCAATTGTAACTTACTAAGCCACCGTTGGACAGAAAAGGTTCCCTCTGTAGAGCTTACAGCGGTAGGATTGGCTGTAAGAGACTTTGAAGCTGGGCTGGACCACTCTTATTTTGTTAATATGCCCTAGATGTTTCAAAAGTGGGTAGGCTGCGTTTTGGTAGGACCAACTACAAGGCTCAATATTATGCCCAAGAGGGAATCCCACCAATCGCTATGAGGGTCTGTGGGCGATTTTGCACGGCCGGAGTCTGTGCTCAGCTGCGAGTGTGACATAGCGCACCCGTGGCGGATGAATCAAATTTATAGAAAATTACATTGTTTTCGAATAATGGAGGCAGCTATCGCAGCTACATACATGGTCACCGAGGGTATTGGTCGCTCCCGATCAATTTAATGCTTCGTCTCGACCTGTCGAGACTTTTTTGTTAACAGGGCAGCTATCTTCCTGCATCTGGCTCATACTACGACGGGCCTCTGCGGAACTTCCTAAAGTACATCCTTGAAACGAAACATTACTAGAATCTTTTCAATGCTGGCTTTAACGGCCCAGCTTTGTATCGCGTCATTTGAAATTTGCGATTGCCAGACTACTCCATGTCGTGCTTGCGCACCCCACGGTAGCCGGCAACAAAAGTTCTGCAAAAGCGCAGCTATCTCGATGTTTCCCCTTTTCCTAGCTTGGCTCATATGAAACACACCATTATCGTCGTCAATCCCGGGCTCCAGGTCCGGTAGCTGGGCCAGTTGAGAGATCAGTCTGTTGTTGCCAATGTGTGCTGCATGCTACAGCACCGAACGACCTCTTTGACCTCGCTCATTTACCACAATCTTTGAATTTGAAACCAGAAGATCTATGTGCTCGTTTCTCTTGGGGTCCGGGCCGTCGTAAGCCTAGGAAGCTAGAAGGAGTGCGCTATTCCAAGTGGAATCGCGATGGTTGATATTAATATGCGTGTTATCCAACCGGATCTTCACGGTAACAGGGTCGTCATATATCACAGAGAGCTGAAGTACGGTGTGGCCTTCGCCACCTTGAATGGCATTATCCAGTCGCGGATCTTTCAGAAGGATCGTCAAGATTTCATATCGTTGATATTCTAAGGCTATCAGAATCGGAACCTGGACTTTCGGACGCCGGCCGTTGACATCAATATCGCGTTGATGAAGCAACTTTCGAACGATTGATAGTTTTCCTTGCATAATAACAAATAACAGGGCATTATGTATAAATTTGTCGCAGTATGAGGTATATGAGGTCTTGTCGCACTGTAATCAATCAACTGAACCAGAATCTTCCTGGGGGCTAACATCATCGAATGGGTCAGCTGCCTTGAGATGTACTGATACTTATGAGGTGATGGCTCACGAATGACAGATGGGGGGTGTGCCATATTTTCCAAACAGAATGGGGCCTATATCTCACTGTTTTGGTACCTCGTGTGAAAAAAAAGAGGGCTCTGTGCTGTAATATGGAATCATTGATTCATCAAGGAGACATGCAGGGCCGTATTTGTAGCGAGACGTTGTCACGAGCAACTTCTGATGTGCACTCACATATCTGTAGGCGTGAGCTCTCATAATTGCGGTGATTCAATTGCTAATCCTTCTTCGAGTTCACCACATACATTTATGAATACGCTACAGTCAACAAATTGGTCCCACAGAGCAAGAACTTCGTTATTGGGAGACTAAAAGCTCTCTGTCATGGTCTCACATATTTGTGTATATGGATAGTGTTGTTCAAAACATCAACAATTAGTCTTAGGTAATTTATAGTCAATGTTGGACACAAAAAGTGGCGCGAGGAGGCAGAAAAATAATAGCTTTCTTGCGGTTAAGGCATACCGTGTATATGTATACTTCTTGCCTGTCCCTGGCACATATTTAACAAAGTTCCCAGGAGGTCGAGGTGAATATTGCTTTGCGCAAGCTCAAAGCTGATGGACTAGGCAAGCTTTCCACGGAAACATGACCAACATAATGATTCCACTACACCTGGGATATCCTAGGGTTCGCTTGGTATTCACAGAAGCGTCACCGTATTTATGAGCCTATGTTACGCCATCAGCACGTGTCGTATTACGATTATATGCATCGACATATACGGCCTCAAAGACAATAATTACATTTATTTGGACATTCATGCTAAATACATTCCTCGCATCGCTCCCTTCCTGCCGTTTCTGGACCATCTCAGTGAAATGCATGGTACCGATGGTTGGTAAAGGGCGCCACGCAGGGCCGGAAAAGGCTGCATTTTGTCTTAACTCATTTATCAAAAATGGGTCTTATATCACTAGGAGCTGCTATTCCTGGTGCGATTCCTAGGAAATGGGACATTGCACTTGAGGTATTTTTCTATTATTTAAGCCTACGTGATGGGAGAGCTGAATTTAAGCTGAAACAAAGTCATTTGATAATTTCAAACATCGCTAAAGACGCGGATCTTAATTTTTTGAAGTCCAGTTCCCTCTTTAAATGCGCTGAAAATGCATCTCCCAATTCTTCTTCGAGAAAGTGGGAAATTCGTCAAACAACTGAATCTAGTTCATCCTGACGTGGCAATTTTCTAAACTGCCTGACTTTAACCCTCATGGATTTCTTCGGGCCATTAATAACAGGTCGCTAGGTGAGCCTGATACCGTAACTTTGGAGGCTTACAAGATTGAATCAAAGTCTCTCGCATGCTATATGAATTACTTGCAATACTCTGACCCACTCAATCTAGTAACTATCTGCACTAAGGGCTTACTAATGGACCAGAGAAAGATTCACGGAGTTCGCATTGGGAAGTTTCATTTTGTGAAGGAATGTAAATGACGTGTCAATGTGACACATCCAATGATCAAATATTAGTATGCGCCGGGGCGAGATATGTAGCTCCGAGCTCCTCAATCAAGATCAGCAGATTTCATTGGTTTCTGATTGGCCAATTACTAATACCTGATCGGGAAAATAAGATATTGACTCATCGTACCATTGAATCGTTCCCAGGCTTTCAACTATATTGTACTCTAGCATTTGGCCTACAGTATGCACCATAGTGAAATGTTAGCTAATAAAAGAAATGTTAAGGTTTTTACAGAGCCTACTGGAACATCCTAGCTTGACAGGGAGGTCGGGAGATCCAGCTAGGAGGACAGTTCAACATTAATGGCAATATTTCTTGGCAATACCACTATTAGCTGGAAGAGCTAGACCAAAGCCAACCCAGTGATAGTGCGTTGTGAACTACATAATGATCTTGAATTAACATTACCCACGATATGCCACGAAGAAAGCTCGCCCACCTTACGAGCGGTCTCGGAAACAAATAATTCTTATCTCGTACAGTAAGTCTTGTTTCTTGAGCAAAATTCGCCTTTGCGTCAGATATCAGTTACTTGCAACCTCTAGAGTATAAGGTATGTAATAACAACCAGCGGCATGGATGCCAAACAGACATAATCTGGTCTCGGGCGAGGAGGATCTAGAGAGATGTCTCCTCGCCACGAAAGAACGAGGAATACCTCGCAACATCTAGCAAATGTGAGAAAGGACTTGGCCATGTGGCAGTAGGGTATTAGAAAGAGAAAGAGAAGAATCCCAATACTGTATAACAGTGTAGCTTTCGTGTGCTGTGAGTTGCACTTTGTTTAATTAGAGATCAGATTCATTCTAAAAACGCTCTGTTTATTTCACCTGTCAACATCAAAGAGTCTATATTGCACCATGATATTCTCCCAGTGACGAACCAAAACAAAATTATTGACGGGCTTAAAAGCCGTAAAGGATACGAATCGGAACTAATTCCGATGGTGCGGCTTCGTTCATGATCTACACCAGCCTCATATCACAACATATATATTTGACAGGGGCCAGGTCTTTGATTGGCCAGACTGTAAATTGCGGACCACTCGGTTCATGAAAATCCCATTTGACGTGTTCGGCAGCCCCTAGCTAGCGGTATAAGTACCAAGCCTACATAACTCGGACCTGAAGCGGATCTGCCACATCCCTGTCTTGATTGGCCTGAGCTTAAGCTACCGGTTTTGACCATCCATCCCATACGATATTGGTAGTAAATTCATTTCGGCGAGTAGATTGCACAACGTAGCTCACATGTTTCGAAAATATGTAGAGTTTAATGGTCTCTTAAACTTTTACTTCTCATGTGTAAGCATTATTAAAAAAGAAAAAAAGGACCGCTGATCTCTCTATGCCTTTTAAATATCACTCCTGAATACATTGAGCTGATGCTTCCCATAGAAATCAGAAGTAAAAGCACGAAGTAATTAGGTCATGTAGGCCGACGCAATCCATACCAACGCGTTGGCTTTTTTTTATTTTTTATTTATTTTATTCTTTATTTAATATATTCCGCAAGACCAGCCATATCCAATCTCGTTGGAGTATTCCCAAGCTTTGGCGGATAGGCTTGTTTACATTCAAATGTAACATGGGCCAGCGAGCAGCTCTCCACTTTATGGACATAAATGTGCGGATATTACTACATATTCGGGTTACCTCAGATTCCTCGTAGCTTTCAATACTTGTATTGTCAAGTCCTAAATAAGGAAAATTGTACCCGGACCTCTACCTTAGGTATGTTATCTTGTAAGACAACAAAACAAAAAACATAAAACAAATCGAAAATGAATACAAACCCCTTGAAGAGCGAGTTATAAATGTGCTACTATATACGTGACAATTGAACATACGCCGTCTACATGAAACTAGGACGTATTTTGAGAGTTAGTTGTTGATGCTTCTTTCCCATACAGTTGAGTACCAATTCTTCATTCACCTATCCGTTGGGTACGTTGACGATGACTTCGACTATCGTACAGAGTATTCACAATACTCATTTGATCGCAAAATGGGGGTCAAGCCAGCCTTCTGTGGTACCAGGAGTTCGCAAATTCATGAATGAAGCCATCCAAGGAACATCGTGGGATCAGCAGGGCTCATCGCAAGACCAGCAGGATGCCGAAGGTCTAGTTAGTCAGCAATTCCCTTCGGACAAAAATTCTCCCTCTCACCATCAGGATGATGGTCAGTATCATCCAGATAAACAATCCTCTTCAGCCAAGAAAGGTATCTCCCAAACTTGGGATGATGACCAATATCATGAAGGATCACCCTGGGGTGAAGAAACCCCTTCCACTCCTTCTAGCAATGGTCATCAATATAATAGGAACCAGCAAGCAACAGAAGGCCAGCCTCATATTGTTGTAGTTCAGAGGTATAAATTGTGTTAAGTTATATGTACGTTCAGAGGGAACATGAGGCTATATATACAACAAGAAGATCAAGTTGATTTCCAATCAACTTAGTTCTTCGTATACATACTTCGGGATTAATTCCGATGGTTCGGCTTGGTTCCTGATCTGCACCAGCCTCATATCACAACATTCCCCTTCAGGATCGCTTTGCTGGCAGGGCGATTCTGGAATTGCGCAGAGCAGTCAGGCCTCGGTAAAACCACTCAAAAACCTTCGTGGGAAAATAAAGTGGAAAGAGCGCCAGCGCTGTCACGCGTTTTGTCTCGAAATCTCTGGAGCATCGACTCCCAGGAGACTACAAAACTTGGCAAAGGCCGTAGGTCCCAATGGCTTGGTGAGACCATCCGCAGCCTGTTCCCCAGTTGGAATATATTGAAGCTCAATCTCGCCTGTATCCAGCACGGCTCGCTGATAGTGAAATTTCACATTGAAGTGCTTCGTTCTCTTATGGAACTCGGGGTTTCGAGAGAGAGCAATGGCGGACTGGTTGTCAGCCATGATGTTAGTCACCGGAGACCGATACAGTTGCGTTTCAGCCAGAAAGGTGCGGAGCCACTGCAGATGCAGAATAGCATTGTACTGTCCTATGTATTCGGCATGTGTCGTAGACGTGGCCACTTCCCCCTGTCTCTTGGACGACCAGGAAACCGGTGCGCCTGCAAGTTGGAACACATAGCCAGACGTGGAGTATGCACCGTCAGTGACGACGGAGCCCCCGAAGTCGGCGTCCGTGTACCCGATTAGCTGCCCACTGCGGTAGGTAATGCGATGCGATTGCGTGGCTTTGATGTAGCGAAGCAATCGCTGCAGAGCGACTTGGTGATGCGATTGCGGTTGGGACGTGAAGCGACTCAACATGCCCAGCGCAAATGCAATATCCGGTCGCGTGCCAATCATCAGATACATTAACGAACCGATGGCGGTTACATACCGAGCTTTTGCTTCCTCGTCTGGAGGTTCCACCTCTGGACGATGATTCAGGATTTGCTTGGGATTCATCGGCGTAGACTTCGGCTGACAAGTCTTCATGCCAAAGTCGGAGAGCACCTTCTGGATATACTGGTGTTGGTGAATAGACACGGAACCGTCAACGTGATAGTCGAACTGGATTCCGAGGAACGATCGCGGGGTGCCCAGGTCGTTCAATTGGAACTCTGTTTGCAATGCTTGTTGCACTTGTTTTATTTCGTGCGGGTCTGACGCAGTAACAAGGAAGTCATCGACATAAACACAAACAACACAATCCGGTTTATGGAATACGCAGTTGTCCGATTGGGCCATGGTGAAGCCATGAGAAGCCAGGACGCGGTGGACGCATTGGTACCAAATCCGCGGGGCTTGCTTCAGGCCGTATAGCGAGCGGCGCAGCCGACACACATATCCTGGCTCTTCGAAGCCTTCGGGAAGTTCCATATAGATAGACGAATCGATGTCTCCATGAAGGAATGCGGTGACCGCATCGAATTGGTGGAGTTTCCATCCGCGCAGCACGGCACTGGCAACAATGCAGCGAACGGAGTCCATACGCGACACCGCAGCAAACGTTTCGTGATAGTCGATGCCATGTTTCTGCCGGTAGCCTTTAATGACCAATCGCGCTTTGCGTGTTCCGTTGGCCTTGGTTTTGAAGACCCATCTGCAGCCAATCACATGATCTTTGGCCGGTACGTCCTCTCGCCGGATATTTTCCCATGTTCCGTGTTCGAGAAGCGACGCATATTCTTTCTGGATAGCAGCCCACCATTCGAGCTGGTTTGGGCCAGACACAGCTTCGCCAAAGGTCGCCGGGTCGACCGATTGGGCCGTTGTGGTATTCAAGGCACCTGCAGAGTATACCTTACCTAGTGATTCCAGGAGACGCCGTGACGGTCTTCGTCTGCGACCATAGATTGAATACCCAAGATCCGATGTCAGGTCGGTTCCTTGTTGGCTTGGATTAACCACTGGAGGTGTCTCTTCTTCACGCTCAGATGGCGTTTTCTCTCGCTCACTCGACGGAGGTAATGGCGATACAGGTGGTGTTGGTAGCCCGCTGGCTGAATTTGGCATTGATGGAAAGACCGGTGATGGAGGAGCGTTGTCCGGGAGGTCGTTGCCTATTTCCCCCTCGATGAGTGGCGCCACTGGGGTCCTCTCATCGAACTCGACATCACGGGAAAATACAGTCTTTCCAGAATGAATTTCATAGAGCTTGTACTGGTTCGGCTCGCAGTAGCCTAGCAGTCGGCACTCGGATGTCCTCGGTCCAAGTTTTGCACGATGCTCTTTTGGGATGAAGACCCATGCGCGGGAGCCGATCCGTCGCAGATGCAAGAGCGAGGGTAGCTTCCCATAAAGAATTTCAAAGGGCGTCTTTTTCTGTAAGATCGAAGCTGGAGCACGCAGTTTCAAGTAGACCACGGTGTCTACAAGCTCGATCCACCAGGAAGGAGGAAGGTTCGCATCGGACAGGAGCGTGTTGATCCGCTCCCGGATAGTGCGGTTGGTGCGTTCCGCCAGTCCATTCTGCCCTTTGCAGTATGGCGGCGAGGTGTCGAACCCAACTCCCTGGCTTTCGAGGTGTGTTCCGATCGGCAGGTATTCTCTTCCATTGTCGGTGAGGAACCTCTTGATCTGGGCGCCGAACTGTCGGTGCACCCAGGCCTCAAATTGTCGGAACTTCTGGAGCGCTTCATGCTTCCATCTCATGGCATAGGCCCACGAGCCACGAGAATAATCGTCAGTAAAGGTGATCACGTACCTAGAGCCATCTTTGGCCATCGGCATCTCCATGATGTCCGAATGGATCAATTCGAAAATTCTCGTTGAGTGCAGACGTGGCCGTCGTGCACGGGAGTTTCTCTTCTGATGCTGCTTACCCGACATACACGCCGCGCACTGCGGCGTTGCCAGCAGCTGCGCTGGCGTCAGCGGTCGGTACGGAGTGCCGGTCTGCCGGAGGACCATCCTCAAGTCGCCCCGGTTCAGATGTCCCATCCGAGCGTGCCACAACGCTTCGGAGGCCTGGTCCACTCCTGTGCTCGCATCTGCTTCGAGTATCACAGCTTCACCACCGAGTTCAGAGGTTGACGCTGTACATTCTACGTCACTTGACTCCTGAGGGTCGTCGACGTCCATGGCCACCGCCTGCGGTTCCAGGGAATCTGCATGGTCATCGGTCGCCGGCGCCCTCGCCAGTTGGACTCGCTCTCGGAATCTCTTGCTCACTTGGCACCGCAGGATCAGTAGATCCTCCTCCGCATGGTAGGCGGTCCCCACCGTCCGTCCTCGGCGTTGCACAAAGACGTTCTGCGGGTGCGCCACCACCGAATAGCGGTCTCGTAACAGCTTCGGCACGCTGATCAGGTTCATCCCAACGCGTGGCGCGAAGTACACATTCTTTAACACCAGGGGTTGGTTGAACTTCCCCCGGAGCGTGAGTTTCACCGTACCAATCCCTTCGGCTTCCACTGGATCGCCCGCCGTGTCCAACATCTCGCGATGAGGCCGAAGACTGCTGAAGCAGCTCCGGTCCCAGCAGATGTGGCTAGTGGCGGCCGAGTCCAGGATCCACCGGAGTGACGGTGCGTGGGTATAGAGAGTCGTCACCCTCGCCCTCACGATATTGATCCGCGGTCTCTTGGAAGTCGGCGGGCCCTGCCGATCTCCCATCTGGCTTGATGGTATATTTTGTAAATTGTTTCTTGGTGAGCCGGAAGCACTCCGTTCAGCCTTCAGGGCATGGTCCCTGGGCGGTTGCTGTAGTTCACGCTGTTTCTTCCAGCAGTCCGCGACTACATGGCCGCGCTTTCTGCAGTAATTGCATTTCTTGGTGTTCTTCTGCACCGTATTGATCGAAGGGTTACTCGTTCCACCAGACACTCTTTGCGGGAACGTTGCGGCGTCCTTTCGCTGCACCGTCTGCTCAGCATTTGCTAGACGGTTGCCAATATTTGCCGGGTTGACAGGATCCTTGTCATTTTGGATCGCATCCACAATCAGGATGTATTCCGGTCCGATCTGCGTCAGTAGGATTGCAATGTGCGCTTTGTCGCCGATGGATCCAGGGGCGATCGCATTCAATCGATGGACTAGCATCCGTACACGATCGACGAATTCACGTGCACTGCCGCAGCGCTCGCCGGTGGTCTCGCGCAGCTGGGCGAACAGCTCGCAGAACGTGGCGAGTTCCATCCGCCGGTAGCGTTCTTCGAGATCATTCCAGAGGTCGCGGGATGTCTCCAGCCCCGCGACATGGATACTGATATGGGGGGACAGATACCGGAAGATGGTGTGGTAGGCTTCGGCCTCGCGGCGCGACCATTCACGATGGCGCTCGAATGCCTGGACCTCCACTTCGAGGCGCGCCTCAATCGCGCGTTGCCTCACCGCCCCGTTGAGGTGCGGTTCCACTAACGAGTGGATGTCCGCCGTAATCGGTTTGGCGTACTTGAATGAGCAGACAGGACGCTCAAGGTCGCCCGACACGACATCCCAGACCTGCCTCGCTTTGAGGTAGGAGGTCATGAGACGTTTCCAGGTCGCAAAGTTGTCGCTTCCTGTTAGAGGCTCGATGGCCGTGACGGCTCGATCGGGCGAGTCGTGAACCAGAGCAGACATAGTGATGGTTGTGAAAGCGGGGTAGATATATAGTAATCAAGATGATTCTCAGATGAGTAGAGACGGCATCCGAGAGTTGCTGCCGGGCTCATAACCTGTTGTAGTTCAGAGGTATAAATTGTGTTAAGTTATATGTACGTTCAGAGGGAACATGAGGCTATATATACAACAAGAAGATCAAGTTGATTTCCAATCAACTTAGTTCTTCGTATACATACTTCGGGATTAATTCCGATGGTTCGGCTTGGTTCCTGATCTGCACCAGCCTCATATCACAACAGATCTGATTACATACAGCCTAGAAGTTGTACTACAGAGTTTGTTATCAGAACTGACTCGATGCACACACCAATTCTGAAACAAAGCCAATTCTTGTTGACAACTCGGGGGTCACTGTTGCGCAACGTTGAGTACGGACTGTCCACGATGCGGACTCGTCGCAAGGCCATGACTAAAGAGATCCATCTATGATCAAAGGCCTGCACCGTCCTCGAAGCCAAGCTGCGATGGACAGGTCCGTGGCAAGGTCCTAGATGCCGCTGGTCACTGTACCGTGATCCCGCTGGTTTCGGGCAAATTGGTTGTTCGGGTCCGTTGACGATCGAGAGGAAAACGGCTTCATCTACGCACGAGCCGAAAAGCAAGAGACAGAAATATATGAAGTAAGCAGTTAGTCGCGTCTTTTTCTACTCTCATATTACTGTACTATAGCGTTCCGCTGTCCGAATAATACTACCATGATTACTGAGAGCTAAGGGGTTACCTCGACATGGAATGGATGGTCCGTGACAGATGACAGACCCTATCTTATCGACTTGGCCCCGTGTCCTGGTCAATAACATCTCGTGACAGCCTCGCGCCAACGAGACAGACGTGACCCGACGTAAAATTTCGGTGTCACCTAACGCCCGAGAAGACATCTGGAGGTCACAGAGCGTCGGCCACCCAGGCGATTCAAAGTGGCTGATACAATGATGACTGAATCGTACCTTGCAAACTACACATGCAAGGATCCTTGGTCTTCGGAATGAATAGAAAAGTCACACGGTTCAAACTTCCGTCAGATAAAATGATAATGACAGGGCCCATAGCAAGGTGACACATGTTAGGGGTATTGGGGGTGCTTCGTATAGCGGACGAAAGGGATGTATAGTCATCTTAGCCCATTTGGATAAAACGTCGACTGGTTTCTTTCGAAACGGAACGATCATGAACCACCACAGCCACTCAAAAAAAAAAAACCGAAAAACCGAAAAAAAACTGAGGGTAAAAATTAGGACCCAGACTCACATTAACACTCCACTGCAGTTTCATTGCATCTAGAGTGAATTGCGTCAAGCACCAGCCCCATTGTGGTGTCGAGGTAGTGCCGGGGAACACCCGTGGGAGCTCCTCGGAACTTGGCTCTCCTAGGAATTATGAATGCGATCCTGCGGGCATGAGTAGTGCTTCTATTACAATTTGCTTTAATGACCTTCCATTCTTCGCGGCGCATTCTTGTGGGACAAGCTGCCTCGATGGATTCAGGTACGATGATTGCCGTACAGCGGTACGAACGATATAAACTCACCCGCCGCTCTTTTCACCAGACAATCATAGCTCTACATTGATTGCCATCCCGATATTCATTATGGTTCGTAGCCGATATTCTTCATTTCGCCAATTACATACTAAACTATAGACAGCCCCATTTGCGAAATCTACCGAATCCAATCTTATACAGAGCCGCAGCTTATCTCGAGAGCAGCGAGATATTTGCTCTCGCGAGAACGTGTCGAAATCTCCACGCCAGGCTACACCCAGCCATACTTGCAATCAACGTTGAATGTCAAAACAGCAATTTGCTCGGCCTCGCTGCCATGAGCAACGATATTGACCTCGCCGAAAGTCTCCTGTAACGCAGGGCAGACGTCAATTCGTTCTTTCGAGGGAAAACCCCAGTGATGAGGGCCCTCAAGTACTCATCCTATGATGTATTGCAGGTTCTGCTAGAAAGCCCGGCACTGGATATCAATCTCCAAAACCAGGCGCGAGAAAGCGCGTTATGGTATGCCGTCACATACGGAACTTGTTCTGAGTTGCAAAACTTGCTGCAGATCCCGAACTTACGAGTTGACCTGCGACACAAAAGAGGACGAACGGCACTCCATCTCGCGGTCTGGTGAGGCAAAACGGGCCTGGCGCATCTGCTCCTCTCCAGCGGCAGCGATCCTCTCACTACAGATGGCTTTGGCAAGTCACCCCGCGCATGGGCATGGCGCATCGGCCAGCCGTCCATGAAGTGGATCTTTGTAGGCGCACAGGAAGCTGGGCCCTCGCTCTCTTTCTACAGGCCATCCGCCGGCTATCAGACGAGCGCTGACAATGAGCTGCCGCTCCATCAAGCGGTAGCCCATGGATCTGTAGACGCTGTCAAGCTCCTTCTGACGCAGAAACATATAGCCCTGGATGCTCAAGATCAGAACGGGGATACTCCACTCCACCTCGCTGTTCGATGTCGACGCCTGGAAGTGGTCGATTTGCTGCTGAGCCACCCGTGCGTCAAGATCAAATGTCGAGACAAAGAGGGCAACACTCCGCTCTGGTTATCGACATTTTCCTCGCGCGACGACATGACCGAGAGACTATTGGCTGCAATAGACATTGATGTCAACTTTGTGGGTGGTCGTGGCCAAACCCAATCGCTTTCCACTTCTCTGCACCACGCGGTCGCAAGATGTGACACGGTCGCTCTGCGGTGGCTTCTTGAGATGTCTGGGATCGACCCCAATGTCTGTGTGGCAGGCGTCTCTCCTTTTTCCGCGGCGGCCGCGAACGGCAACACCCATGCGATGGCGGTGCTCTTGAGCAAGAGGGGCGTAGACATCAACGCAACTGACATGGTAGATTCGCCCCTTTGTCGAGCGGCGTCAAATGGCCACTTGGAAGCGGTAAAGCTCTTGGTGCTACAGGGCGAGTCTCTGGCAATTAACCAGAGCACCATCGCCGCCCAAGACACCGCCCTGTGTATCGCCGCCCGGGCAGGGGATTCTGTCTGTATCAGTGGGGAATTGGTATTGTAAGGCATGGTCAGAATGTATCATTGTAACTTAGCCAAGAGTCTTAGTCATGGTCGGTCGCATACAAATTAGTATGTGAGCGAACATAACAAGAAGAAGACAACTATCCATGGACCTGATTGGACGTACATTTTTGTTCCGACAGATTCTGAGATGGTGCTGGTTTTACTGCGCCATCCCGAAGTTGATCTCACTTATCAGAATCGGTGGTTCGAGGATCCTCTGTTACTTGCAGTAAAAGGGGGCCATGTTTTGATAATTGATATGGTGCAGCAGGATCGAAGGTTACAGCCTACCAGTCTGTGGGCACCACTCCATTTTTCCGAGGAGGGTCCAATCCGGGAGGCAATCCAGAAGCGGGTCAATGATCTCAGCAGCCGTCGCGGGGCAGGTACAGCCTTATCATCAAAATGGAGGCTTGGTGGCTTGCTCTGTTGTGATATGAGGCTGGTGCAGATCAGGAACCAAGCCGAACCATCGGATTAATCCCGAGATATCTATAGAAAGAACCAAGTTGATTGGAAATCAACTTGATCTTCTCGTTGTATATATATAGCCTAATGTTTCCCTCTGAAAAATAAGACAATTGATACCTCTGAACTACAACATGCTCAAATGTCGACAGAAGAATTGTATAGCAAGGCGATACAAAATAATGCGCTGAAAGGCCAGCAAAGATGTGAATCAGTGGTGACGTGTGGAATGGGATGATGGAAGGCCAAAAACTTGATGGATTGGCAAGATTGCCAGCCGTTATAGAGCGCGGCGTTGATAGCTTGACAGTAACCAGGATTAACTATTGCAGCGGAATTGTTCTCTCAACATCCATTTCTTTGGCCACCTTGCCTTTGATCCTCATCCATTTGATATGGCAAAGGGGCTTAGATCGAAACATGCGTCGAGATTTAGCGCCATTACGGGTAAGAAGCTGATAATTGCTGGCGTCGAAAATATTTTGAGCTTCACATGCCTTCTATCATGATACATAGCATATAATAAACCTCTGCCAATATTCCTCATCCAGCCCATGCAGCTCATTTCGTGAAGGCAATGGACGCACCAGATCGTTCTTCATCGGCCGAGCGACCAGTTAAAAGACAGCGGCAGCTCTCCAAATACTCTGGTGATGACACTACCACCGACCTGCATGGCCTATTCCGAGCAGCTTCGGTGCGTGAAAGTATCGAGTTCAAGGTTAGGATCTTCCGAGTAGGGAAATGAGAGCCTAATAAACATGTAATAGAACACCACCGGCGCTGCCAGTCTTTTGACAACCGAGGCCAAGCGGATTCTCCGGATGGGCTCTTCCATCTCGAGGCCAGCTCTCGACCTGCTCGACCTGTTCATGTGACTCTGGCAATGTTATGTTGTCAAATCTGGTGAGAGAATTCGACTCGAACGCGAGCGACTTCGACTTTGGCTGTCAACTGATGAACTAAAAGCCGAAAATGGCCTTCTATTGCAGCGATGTCATGAGCAGGCGCTGGTATTGTGGGATCGAGAGCGGGTAGCTCACACTGTTCAAGCTGGAGTCATATCAGTGTTCCGGATGTGTGATTGGAATTCTGACCAGGTGAATTGTCCTTGAAGCATCAACAAACATTGCTGAATGTGCATAAAGGCGAGGGTGCTGGATGATCTTCCCTTACGATCAACGGGAATGACCGGTGAGACGTCGATGCAGCCGAGAGTTAATCCCCGTTAAGTTTGTAACTATCCATACTGTGCTAAAATAAGATCGCTTTGAAGTATCAATCGACCTTTGATTAATACAATGTCTGTCTTTGACAAGCAGATTAAATTGGCCTATTGCTCGCTCCATTTCCAGCCGAAAAGTTCATCGATCTAACGCCAATGATCCCGTTCTGTTCTCTCCAACTTCTAGAACTAACGACGTCCGAGGAAATGAATGATTCGGCCCAGATTGGTTCGTGGATTACTGTACAGTTCACATCACCCATAAACTCATACTTACCTTCATATAGACTGTGTCTCCGATATCGACATCCATACAGCCTGGCAAGAGTCTTCGAACGTACCCGCTATACCCCCCCTGCCTTGCTACCTACCGCAGCCATGCGAGGCAGGTTTCTATAAATTTATCAGATATCCCCAGGTCTGAAATTTACGGGCTATCTTTGGTCGACTGTCTATTTTATCCGAATCACGAAAGCCAGCAAAGCTTTCCGTGGAAATGTCCGGATCCTCTGTCCCCGTCGACCCAGGCGAATGAGATTTTCTTGTACTTGTCCGCCTTCCTACTATCAGAGGAAGTCTACTGGGTGGAATTTCGTCTTTCAAGATTTGACATGCCCAGCGATGAGTTGATTGGTGAGCACCTCTTTTTCTTGCCACGAATCGAGACAGTGATGGGGAATTTGCCTCGGGTGCGTGAGCAGATGCTCAACATAATTTCCCAAGCATGCTCTGCAATGCAGACTGTCCGTTTCCGACTGTCCATGTGGCCTCGCTTGGAACCCCTTCCCTACACTCAGCACTTCATGATGTAACCGCTGTCCACTCTGCCTACCTTGCCATACCTCGATCCGGGGTTTTTCATCAATAACCTCTGCGGGAATTTCAGGTAGACTTGGGAACTGGGCTTACGATACAGAATCGGAAATGCAACGAGTCTGTTCAGGCAAACTACAGATACTAGTGCCGAGCTACTCACCGTGTCGAATGAACTGTTTGAATTATTATGCTAAAGATGAAGCCAAATAGCGTCAAGGAGAACCGACACGAACAGATTAGATCATACGCTCCATTATTTAGGACCTTGTCACTGGGACTCTACTCTCGGTTCTCTAATTGGACAAAATCCCGTTTCCTCTGCCTCATAGGGTTGATTTCGGCTCCTTTTTATTAGATCCTCCATTATATTTAATTCATTTTTTTATTTAAAGTACAGGGATGTAATTTGAAATCCAAGGACATGTTTCTTGCGTGCCTATTCTCTACGCTCTGCCTGCGAAGGATGCGCAATATTCCCTGCTAACGGACAGAAAATTGTTATATGAAGGTAATTATGCTTCTCATAACCACAAGGGTGCTTAGAAAATAGCTCCATGGTATATAATGCTGCAAAAATGGAAGACGCTTCTGCCATCCAATGGTGCGAAATCGTCCGGAAATCCATCAATCTGGTCCATGATTTATCCAATAACAGAATACGCTGTGCCTGTCAGACGACTATGCTTTTTATCTTCTTTCCCACGGAGAATAGCAGTCTGGAAAAATGTTAAACAAAATATGGAGATAATTGGCGTAATTTATCAATGGTAATTTTCAGAGTGGTTTGATTTTTGGAAAATTGTATGCGCCAGGCAACTCTTAGCCTCAAAGGTGATGGTATATACTCAATTGTTAGACAAACCACATTAAAAACCTCGCCAGGAAGCTGTGCGGGTCTTTTTCCATTTATTTCTGTCAAAAGTGCAAAGCAAAGTTAAAACATAGAAACAAAATCAAATATACCCATTAGGAAACGATAGGTTCAGATGATTCGAGCAGAGAATTCCAACATTGTGTCTGAATTTCGAGCTTCCTTACAGCAATACTCCATTTGATTATTTGCCTGTCCTTTTGATCGATCTCAATGCATCGCAATGCGTGAGAAAGACGCCGGAAAAAACTGAACTGTTGGTTCCCATAATCTCTGAGGAGTATATTCAACAGTTCAGATCCAGGATCTACTTGGGATTAGCGAATTCACCTTGGGGTACTGGTCTAACCTGCCGTAATGTCCGTGTTTTGGAGCGCTGGTGTTATCGATCTGAGTCCATTGGAGGAGAACATTGAAGGAGGTTTCAGGTCTAAGTGTGCCGAATGCGTATCCATATAGCACCATTATGTCTGGAACGGGGACATCAGGTTGCTGATATACCAGCTTCGATAGTATTTCTTTCGAGGCGCTAAGAAGTGCGTTGTATTCGTTTGCGTAGCCTATTCATGTCAAAGACTGTCAGATCTGAGTTTCTAAGCGATTTTTTGGTCCATCCACTAAGAATAAATTGTCATACTATCCATGCTTGGTCGTTCTAGCTTCTTGGTAGTCGTGGCAGCGTTGTATCCAGTGAGTGCAGGGCCAAAATATGAAAGCTGTACTAGTTGCTCACTACTTTGATGCACAGCCTGTCGACAGTTTCCGTCGTGGGGAGCACAGCTTGCTGACGGAGCTTTATCTTCAGGGAATCGGCTCGTATTCGGTGCGACAGAAAGATTCAGCTTAAATTGCGTGTTAAATTCATATAGCATCCACAGTATAGAGAGTTGAGCTTTGTAGCTTGCCGAACCTGACCATTTCCGGGCAACTGAAGTAGACACCCGGGCTGTAGAATAATTGAGGAACTGGGCAAACAGAAGCTCATGAAATATCGATATTAGAACCATTAAATGTCGGCAACATAGAAATTTGGCTCAGGATAACAGATATGATACACGGTACTGTGGCCGGCTGGCCCAGACGAACTACGGGGCAGTATTTATAACTGAGCCTTTGCAAGTGGAGGCAAGTCGGTCAAGCCAGCAGAACCGCCGGTCAGAAGCCCTCGCAGATGGTCTAGCGCACAGGCGACAGTCCGAAAGCTCTTACAGGAGTAGTGAATTATCAAGTGTATGGGTTTGGTTACAGTATGAAACCCTGTCGATTGTTGTAAGACCGCTCAGGACCCCCGATGCGCCCTTGGCAATCCCGAGTAGACATGGACCCACACGGGACAATAGATGTGTAATATCGTAATAATTTTCAATACGGTCTAAGCTACAATCCACAAAGAGCGGTATTTGGCGAGTTTGTAGGGATATTTTGAGTTGTCGCGATGTGATAGGAGGTTACATTGGATTTGCATGGCTCAGACTTGGTCTATTTGTCTGAACAAGCGAGTGGTAAGTTGAAAAACCCGTAGATTCGAACAAAGACGTCTTCAAATATAAAGCATCCCAGAGTGATAGATAAAAAAACTTAGACATCGGATGCAAGAAGATATGTGGTGGTTGACATTCCGAGGGTTGGAGAGCCCACAGAACTGGATTGCCAGCAAGACCTGCATGGCAGAAACTATTGGCTTAACGTAAGATCGTCACCCACTCACCTCATGATGTTTTTGCCCTTAATCACGCAGCTCAAATGTGGGGTTTCTTTATCTTTATCTAAGGATGGTGCATCTGTTGCGATGGATCGGCGTGTGACTTTCCGCTACATGAACCAAAAGGAGCCCATGGCTATGGAAACACGACAAAACCCTTTCTGTAAAAACTCTAGTACATAATTTTGACCAAGACGTTAATAATTTTCCACTTCTTATTTTCGAATCAGCATTTTTGCCATTAAAAATTTTAACTTTTCAATCGTTCGCTTCGAGCTTCCTCTTCTGCCCGAGGGTACAATTCAAGCTATTTGCGGTGAATCTAAGTCAGCAAAAATCAAACACTCAAATTTCGTTGTTGCTTCTCAATATAGCAATATAAATTATGCAGTCACCTTTGTCTATATAATGAAGTTTGAAGGCATTCTTTACACTATGTGAATTTTCATTTGCCTGTGTAATTTTGTAAGGTATGCCTCTGCACAAACCCATGTAGGTCCATCGCCGAGACTGGGTCCAGGCATTTGAGCCTTGGAGACCCCCTCAATGGTGATTCCACGTCTAATACAGTACACACGCAGCCCAGGGAAGCCCCTGCGGCAAAACGAGTCTAACTGATAGAGGAACGTACTAGATGTAGAGCACTGTTACTGTAGCGAGATGGAAAATGGTTAATATGCCTCAGTATGAAAGCAAGTAAATGCTTTCGCATGTGCAGGTGGCGCTTCTAGCACTAACATTGATGGGAATATTGTGGAAGGAGGGGACCATCGTTTTTAGTTTGTCCTTTCACCGGTCATAATCAGAAACGAATCGTAAATTTCTGCGCCTCTCCCTGTTCCCGGGCTTCAAACCGCACTTTTCAATCAGGTTTGATTCAAAATATTACGATGTATTGAAAGCTCTCTGTAATAATTTGGTAATTTTACACCCCCGAGAACCGAATTGTGAAGCTCCGATGATCCTCGCGCTAGTAACGCGTGCCGAAGAACCCCATAGAGAAGTGATCTGCCAATCAGCACGTTGGAAACAAACCCACTACGCCACCCTGGCAACTACGGACATCAGCCTCGAGCCAACAGAAGTGCCCATGATATTCTAAGAGCTGTATCTGAGGCGGACTGTGTCCATTCAGGGGCTCAACGCCACCCAATTGCAGTCGACAAGGACAAGCACATAATTAGAGCAGTGGCCATGCACACTTCAATAAGCCGTGGTACGGTGCAACTAAAACATCCTTCCATTTCACTGCACGTCAACTTTCTTAGGACTTAAGAACAGTTTGACTGCCTACCATACACCACTCTGTATCATGGTTTCCTCTCCCTCTGAGCCTTCGAGAGCGGCGAGTGGCATGCGCCCACCCCTCGCTTCAGCAGATGCCCCATCAATTGCCGACTTGCTGCCCAACATCAATTTTGGATTTGAGGATTTGCGTGATCGTATGGCCCAGTTCACAACAAAGTTTGACGCAGCCATCGCGCATAGGCGTAAACAGTTCCACGAAGATCGTGACCAATTTCATGTCAAGCTCACTGAACTGCAAGGTATGACGAAGAGCTATTCTGTTTCGCGTTGTATTACCTCACTGTGATTCTAACGGTTGCTAAATTGGGCTATAGAGGATGAGCGAATGATACGACGGGATATCGAAACCATCAATCTCAAATCCCAATCTCACAAACAAACACTACAAAGAGAAGCCGCCGAGGCTACCGAAATGCATGCTGCAATCTCATCTATCACCAGTGAGCGTGACTCCCGACTCGCTAAACGCGACCGTCTCAAACAGCAAATTGCGGAGACTCGGAATTCTATTGCCCAGAGGGTTGAAGCGCAAAAAGCTTATGCAAAACAACTAGATGCGCAATCCCTCTTGAATAATCCCGAGCTGGCTTTTTGGCAGAATAATCTTTCTCTGCGGATAGAGGGTGCTGGGAGAGAAGATCGGTTGAAATTCGTTTTCACCCATATCTCCGAGCAGGATTGGGAATATGAGGCTTGGTTTGAGCTGGGGATTGCTTGTGATGACTATGAAGTCTTTAATACAAAGCCGAAGTTGGACCGTGATGCTTTGAAAGAAGTGGTGAATCTTGTGAATGAGAATCGGGATTTAGGGGCTTTCCTCAAGCGGGTGCGTATGCTTTTTGCAAATACGATGAATGAGGGAGTTCTTGGGGGTTTGATTGAATGATTGATCATTCAGGCATTTTTCTGCCAACGCTTGTATTAAGCACCCTAGAAAGCACAATATTGATTTCATGTTTCATGATAGATATGTCCCACTTGTGTAGAGATGATGCATCCACGACAGGAGGAGATTTCAGCAGCAGTCCGGCAATTGAGACTTATTCACCAACCGCACAAAGTGCATTCGCTTTAATGAGGTGCTTGTGTGATTAAATGACTCAGGCAGTACAAGCGCCTTTCGACCAAATATTGATAGACATGCAGATCAAATATTAATTTTCAAATATATGATGAGGCCGCATTTGTGCAAACCGAGTATTCTGTAAATCGATGCCTGGATATAGAGTATCGGGCGGCTAGCCTAGCCTACTTGGACCCTTCCCAAGGTCTCAATGTCGCATGCGGACAAGACAGCTGAAGGGAATGTAATGTAACATACGCTATGGTTACCAACTGGAATCATCGGGGTTATACAATGAGTTGCGTCATGAGCCGTACAAGAAACAGAGTAAATGTGGGGATGAGAAATCGAACCACCTTTCATGAGGGAACGATACAGCAGTGGAAAGAAAAACGGAAGAGAATGGGCGAGTGAATGAAAAAAAAAAAAAACCGGTATTGGATATGGCTGTTCCAACCACAGCTCGCGGGAAACAAATCAACAAGAATTGCGACGTTGACATCCAATTATTCTTAGTTCTTCATGAGCCGCGTCCTCCGATACCTTCTGTAACGGACAAAAATGTGTTTGGCTAGAAATCTGACGGGCTTTGATCCATTTATACTTCGGCTTTTGAATCCCTGGTCGTTTGGTCCGCACTCGCATTTGGCTCCTGAAGGCCATAGCGACCCGCGATTTAACCAAACGACGATCATGCTTGGAGCGTTGTCCTCGCAATGACTGTCCTCCACGGGTGAATTCGCAGTCTGGATTGTCGGGAGCCACGTGGGCACAAATGTATTGATTGTGCGCTCCAGCGCATCCACGGTCATTGTCTGCTTTACTATCGGTCTCTTCAGTGTCGTCCTCATCTTCATTATCCTGCTCCATATGAGACCTCGCGCTTCTTTTGCAAGTTTGAATCAGCAATTATTTCACGGATCTTTGGCATGAAGTTCCTGCGAGTAAATGCTTACCCTTCTGGTAGAGCGCATCGATTCGTCATTCTTGGCTGACGGCCGGAGAGCGCTTTTCGCAGGCAGGTCATGCTGGCTCGCTCCTGTATCTGCGGCAGGCTGGAGTTTTGATACTTACGGCCCATGGCGAAGCCGTGGGGAAGCTCGTGGCCTATTGAAGCACCAGACGTTGCTGCTGCTGCAACCCTCACATAATGCCCCTGCCCATTGAGGTATACAGGCATTTTAAGGTCGACCAAATCACCCATCGGGGTTCTCAGGTAGGCATTGCCGGTATTAAAAGGCCTTTGCATGAGTATGACTGTCATTGCAACAGTCCCATGGTCACGGTCAACAGTATCACGGTCATTGACAACCCTTCTGTGTTCTTTTGCGTACGCACAGCTCCACTCGACAGAGGGGTCTTGATGCCGCTGATCATGAATCAGCTGGTTGACATGGGCGCGTCGCTCATCTGACAGAGCCTGATACTGGCCCCCCCGCAGAAATCTCGAAAGCTCGATCATATATCATACCATACAATTCAGTTTGGGTAGCATGTATTCGAGTGCGCTCTACCCGAAGCCATGTCGTTCTCTGGCCGGGAAGAGGATCGGCCTTGAAGAAAAGATACCCATCGTATTTGTTCCGGGGGCGGGGCTGATTCATGGATGTGATGGGGGACTGCAAAGTAAGAATGCAAATCGGAAGGTCTGAGGTTTATGAGAAAATATCTCGAAAGAAAGTCCGTCCACTGTCGACCTCTACTTATACTTTTCTGATCCCAAAGGATGGGGCACTTTCAGAGGTGCATCCGGATGGAATGGCGCTAGTTCTAATATTATCCTGTGATTGGCTGCGATAAAATCATGAGGCTGAGCTGCTGAGACATGCTAGATAGGCATCCGAGGTGCTCAAGGGAGGCGGCCCATCCATTACCCAGGTGGGGACCACGGAACCACTAGTATCAATGTAATGATGTAGGATACCGAAAGGCGCGTAAGCATAGTCTAGCTAATGGGAAGACACGTTGTTAGCTCATCCGTATTTTACTCGGAGGACGGGCACTCGGATTGGATTCGATTCATCCAAGCCTCCTCACAAAAGGTGCAGCCTTGGCGTCTTCTTTAGCACAAAGAGATCTGTGAAACTGGTATCAGCAATACGAAGAATGATGTTTTCATCGGGATATGCTCTGAGGTGTGCAATGTAGTGATAACATCAGTGGGTGGGAAGAATAGTGTAGGCCCGCGATTCGTGATAGTGGAGGGCTCTCCTAGCTCAAAAATCATTCTCTCTCCCGCTCAATCTACCGGGGTTATCCAAACTGAAGTTTAACAAGGTACGCTAAAACCATTCCAGGTCGGAAGTCCGACAGTGCACCGGGTCTGACTCGTTTCATTTTACATATGTTTGCGGGTTGTACCATCTTTACACAGCGGAAAGATTTCGAACGTTGACCCTCATATTCTCTAATGCATCTAATGGCGGTAGCATTGAGAAGTACTAATATTCCATCAGGTCACAGTGCACATGATTTTTCCATCCATTCTAGCCATGAAAAATTGATACTTGACTGAAATAATACTCATGTATGTGAGCCTATGTCGTGGCCATCTGTCTAAAAGAATCGACCGAGACCGAGAACCAGCAAGCCTTTTTGCGAGTACGAGGAATTGACAATGTTTGGCTGACTGCTTGCCACCCACTGAGCTTTTCGGCAGCAAAGATCACTGTTCATATCTCAGCTTCTGCACGTGGGGTCTCTCATGAACTATGTGCTAACTCACGAAGACCGGTGGCTTTCCATCGTAGGGGATCGGTAAATGAGATAACAATGGAGATGCAGCACATAAGAGGCGATCGGACAAGAAAAATAGAATTGGGAGCAGCTTAAAGCATAATTTGGTCGAAAGGCAACTCGGAAAGTGTCCTGAGTCTAGAACAAAATGCAATGCAATGGCTTTGCCGGACTTGCAGGGCATAGTTCATACGCACTCGCAAAGAAATCAGCGCTGATCCCCGACCTCCGTTGGACAGGCACCTGAGCACAAGATCCGAAGGAGGCTAGATGGACACGGATCTAATCCCAGAAGGGATCAATAAAAGTAGTCTGCATACAATGCCGAATACGCCCGCATAGTGGCAAAGTAATATTCAGTGATCAACTGGAAGAGTGAAAGTGCCTCCACATGAGCGAGGCGAGAGAGTCGATCTATTCTATCCTGAGATAGGCTGCGCCGGTGCCTAGCATTCAGTCCTGCGGCAACGCCATTTCAAGACTATGGATCGGCATTCGGGGGCTCCGGGCTCCCAGGAGTAGCGCCACATGCTTACCAGTGTGTGGAGAGATACGAATTAGTTCTCGAGTATGATACCACACTCTCACACGATTCTGCGAAGCCTGCAGGCCATGGTCTCCATGTTCCATCAGCCTTGTGATAGATTCTTACCATGACCAACGTGCCCCCCCCTAGACTACTGCGAGTGCTCCCCACCCAGTTCTCACAGAGATGATGAGATGGCCTAGCAGATTCATTCAAGACGCTGCCTAAGTTGGTACAGAAAATTGAGCTCATAGGTAGAGAGTCTATCCAGGTGCTGCTGGAAATATTGCAATGCGAGTTCCGCAGCCCGGCGTGCCTTGTCCTTGGTGGGAATAATGGGTTGCGCGGAGCGCTGCGTTTCTATGCCCGGGACAGCTTCACTGAGACCTGCAACACTGCTCAACCGATCGGACCGTTCTGTGACTGGGTTGACGATGTGAGGTTTCTCGGGGCATGCCGGTGGACTGGCTGTTATTGCATGCTAGTGAGCTTTCGCTTTGACACAGAGCCCTTGACACCGGCCTAGCGTGGTACATCAGCAAAAGCAGAGAGAATAAGATGACAGAAGAAATACCACTTTCTCGAGCTGGTAAATGGTGTCACGTTCATGTTATCGAGAAGCTCGGTGATTTCGAACAAGAAACGGCCGCCTTGATAGTGAAAAATTCAAGTTAATATTGAGGAAAATGTAAGAAGATCTGGAGCAAGGGTTTAAAGCCAGACTCAACCCATGAGTAGCTCGAACAGAAGCACCAACGATTCGCATGATCCAAACCTTGCTGAGATAGGAAATGCGGGCCAGGCCTGCCGGTCGAAGCATGGCCACGATGGTCCAGTTCCTTTAGGAAAAGGCTGCTCCTAGGGAAAGCTAATCTAAGTTTTTCATTGTTCCCATCGGTGATATCAGTGGTAACAGATCCGCTTCGCCAGCCAAGCGGGTGCTCTGAGGCCATGGTGAGACATCACTTGCTCAGAGACAAGGCCAACTTCGCCGGATCCTGTCGTACCTTCTTCGAGCCCAGACCCCACACCTTCGATCCCTGATTAATCCTCAGCACGGACAAACCCAGGCACACCGCCGAAAGTCTCCCTGGGTGAAATTAGGGCTACATGTTTCGGTTGGTGGATCGGATTCGGTCATTCTAGATAGATTCACGTGTTGAGAATATAACCAGGTGCGTTCCAAAGAGGATTGCCACGAAGACGCCCGGTCAATGCGACAAGGGCCATAGGCTCTAATTTTTCCAGGCTGCAAAAAACCAGACATAGAAGGGTCTTCCCGAAAAGAAACCTCTACCAATGTTTTGTGGCAAGCATAATGTCGATCATTAGGGTTACAGAAGGGACAGGTAAGTCACCGCAATGAAGAAAAGAAATTATAAGTCTTTAACAAAACTGACTTTACTACGACGAAAAATTCTTCTTCCGATGCCGTCCGGGGACGAGCGAGCGAGGTAGTCGATGCTTGCTTATCTTGGGGAATTTTTCAGTCCCTGCCTAACTGAGTTCTAACACACCTGAATTAGATCGGCCTCCTTTCTCGAATATCGAATACGATCGCTCTCACGGGGCAGAAAGAGACGCCAGGTACACTGCTCACAGTTCATCCAGAACGGTGGGCGAGAGTTCGTTAGTACTCAACGGTAGCGTTACCAACGAGGATGATTCGCATGGCGTTCACCTCCATCAGATGGATGGTGGCAAGCTTGCCGATGGAAACCTGGACCCAGCTTCCTTAATCCACTTTTTTTGAAATGAATACTCGTTCAAGTAGATCAAAAGGCCCTCGAGATCATCTAAAACTCTTACAGATCTTTTGATGTTGTGGAGAAACCCAGGGTGGAAGTGCAGGTGTTAATCGAGCTATACTGTAAAGAGCCTTCGAACTTTTCTTCCCAATTCTCCGGAATATTGGCAATTCACAGGAAAACGGTCATGAATGTAGAGTTCATTAATCCGATACATTGATACGTTGATTTTTATAACGGTTTTGTGCGGTATTGCTGCCGGCTTATGAGAATAGTTGTAATTTAGGCGTCACGTTCAGAAACGAGGTCACCATTCTGTCCACATCGCCTTGTCCCTGGAATTCTTATTGCGGCGCTTGAGTAGATTTGATTCAAAAAATTACGATGTATTGAAAGCTACCTGTAATCACTTGGTATTTTTACATTCCCAGGAACCGCATTGTGGAGCCCGATGATCCTTGCGCATTCAGAATGCAGCCGAATAAACCCATCAATCCAATCCCAGCCAACCTACAGATCTAGACCTTCGACGATGTGCGCCATCCTAATACCAAAAGAGGTGATAGCAGTATTCCTGGGAGCTGTGTTGGAGGCCCAGGGGCTCAGACAGCTCTCGATCGGCAAACCACCTCGGGTGCACGGGGTCAGCGATCATGCAAATGATGCATAACGTCTGCGGATTTATATATCTATAGCCTCGTCGCCTGGCACTGGCTGATGATTGATTCCCAATTTTCTTCGATCAAAATGGACGGGAAATCGCAGATGAGCGATGGCAGTCAGAAAGGTTTATTCCATCCCTATCACCAGGCAATTTTTTATGCCTTACTAACTGAGATGGCACTACAGCCATCCACAAAGCACCTTCTTCATCCTTTAGCACCGCGTCTACAGAGCACGAGGTCTCCATGAATGATCCAAGCGATGCCACCGACCGAGAGATAGAAAATCTTCAAACCAAAAAGAGAGATTGGCGCAAGAACGAATTCCAACAACTTCTCAACCGTGAGACTGACAAACATCGATTGCACTGTTTTGATCTCGCTACTAGTGTTATCTCTTCGTCCGGAGTACAGAGCACTTCTCCTAGAGCGGAAAACCCTATTTCACGTGAAAAGCTTTGGGAAATAGGGCTGGATGAAATCTTGAACAAAGGCCCTTCCAAGGTCGCTTGTGACCTCTCCCAAAGAAGCCTCGAGAAATTGCAGCAGATCTCTTACGGCAACTTCATTCAGAAAGCTTTGGATCGACCCTCTGACCAGATCAAGACATCCCTCTGGACATATGAAGTTCTTGATGCCAAGCTTTATTTTGACTTGATCAAGTCCCCGCAGCATCTGAACCAATTGCATGATCTCAAACAGGTAACTCACGTTTACAGTCTGCGCCGCCTATCAATGAATTTTCTAACCATGAATAGAGCCTGGCAAAGCTTAAAAGTGACCCTCTAATCTATGCCACCATTGAGTACACTTGGCAAGAGGCCAGCCGAGCAGTACTCCAATGCCCGGCATATGAGGGCCTGAACGGAACCGGAGTAGGCGGATTAGCCTTCAGGTTAGAAGCAACTCTTGACAAATTTATAACCCGACCCCTCCAAGAGGTTCTTGAGAGAGCAGACTCGGCGGAAAGGTTATTGCAGGACTTGCAGGTTTTGGGCATCCGTTTGCACGATTCTTTGAGGCCACTTGAGGCAGACTGGAGCACGCCGCTCAACAACAGAAACGATTTTCTGGAGCAATTGCGATGGAACGACGTTCCAGCTCTTGCGAGCCTCATATCACGCAAAGATATGGCTCTCTTCAGAGATTATGTGCCGATCGCCTTCACCAAAGATGGAGCCCAAGCGCGTTCCATCTTGAGCTCCCGGTGGAATCAGCTGATGGTGGAGGTGAAAGAGTGCATGGCTGCTGGGATTGGGCTGGAATCTAAAATTGATGGTCTTGCTCAGGTATGCTGGAACCGTCTCAACTTCAATATCAATTCTGACAGACCTTTTCAGGCCCTCCACACTACTTGCAACTACTATTCCTTGACAGCTGTAGTGCAAGGTATACAAGCGAGCGGCTTACAAACAGAATGCTCGCGCAAGTACGGCAAGCTTATCGACCCCACTGGTGGCTATCAAGCTTATCGCAGCGGCATGGGCGGGAGCCATGCGTTGGATTTTCTTTTACCTGCATTGTCCGCATTCGCGCGGAAAGATTTGACTTACGCAGAAGTGGTTACAAGGGATCTTTCACTTTACATCGAAACTCATCGCTGTCCAACGTGCGAAAAACACGTGAATCATATGGTTATGCCGGAAACCTATGGGTATATGGACTGCATGCGGGCGAAGGAGGATTCGCCTCCAAAATCTAGTTTCTTGGCCATTTTGACTGCGTGCTTCAGATGCTAGAATAGCTCAATCACACATCCCTGTATTTGCAGTCCTGGATACACGAATAACAACCCATCTCGATTAAATAATAGCCTGCTCCTGGGCAGCTCCAATTTCCGGCGCAACAAACCTAGGTCGTGCATGCTTAGTATTGAGCTTGCATGTTTTTTCTCTCTTTCTTGTAGTACCTTTTCTTTGTTTGGAAGACATAAGCTGTCTTCAAATATCGTTCATTGGTCCAGCGACCCGGTTTATCGCTTCCAGGGGGCAAATCTTCGATGTGGGGGAGCCCCATTGCTTGGAGGTAGGCAGGAAGAAAGTCTGCCGGGGTCTTCGATAACAGGCCCATGTGTGTTTGGTCGTTTCTTTCCCAACAATGGGCATCGAAATCGACCATCTTGTTGAAATACCGCAAGTCCTGGTCAACACATTCGGGACACACGTGGGCCATTCCGGAGGACAGAGCAATTTGCAGATATATCTGGATCTTTGATTGTAAAAGGTCCTTTGTCTGGGAGGCTATTTTCTCAACGACAACGTCTCGTGTAAAAGCAGCGAATCGTTCGCGTGGAAGCTCCAGCTCTGCCTCCTTGTCTGTTGGCTTCCACCCGATTATCTTCGCGTAGCTGCGTCGAAATTCGGATTCCTCCCTCTCCGAAAGACCTCTATGATCTTCCGCGTCCTTCAATTGTTTGAGATGATTTCTCAAGTCGCTCATTCGGGAGTATGACTTGAAACACGCTGGACAAACGAAGCTTTTGTCCGGCTGTTTTAGCATGCCTACCAATATGACAGCCTTTCTTTTGTTGCTCGACATGGGGGGGGGGATTAAGAATAGAATAATGAGGCTATCTCAAGAAAGAGATTCCATTAATGCGGAACTTATTTCAATAGAGACCTCTAAATATATCTCCAATTGCAAGAACATAAGAACATGCCCTCTATTGGATTTGTAACAACGGGTGGCCTCCATTTAGCCTCCTGATGCAATACGAGTTTTTGTTCAGTTATCGTACTCTTTACAAGAGAACCAAAAGAAAAGTCTTGAATGGTCGTTATTCGGCCGTGACATCTCTACTAAATCTAACGGCTGATGATGTTTCGTGTTCAGAGATTAAGAAGATATGCGAGTCTGGTATAATGAATTGTTGCTTAACCAGATCTCATATCATAACTTAAAGATCAATTAAAAGTCTTTCAGTCGTAGGAACTATTACAGTACCGCATTGTCATTCTCATCCGAGCCCAATCACTTCATCTCCATCACCCTTCACTTGGCGTAGAGTCCTCTCCGCCGCAACAGCATAACACTTCCCAAACACTCGGAAATACCACTCAAAGGCCTTTCAGCTCTGACCGTCGATCCAATACTGGGATATTCTGCGAATGACTTCAGCACTCTCGACGCACCTGGCTGCGTAACACCACGTATGCAGTGTGGTATCTTCGTGAAGACACTTCTCTAAGAATGACATATAAGCACAGAGAAGAGATAGTGAAATGTATATTTGTATATTTCAAAATATCTAATTGTACAGCCCGATTTTTTTTAAATTTTTTAAATTGTGAATCTTAGAGAACTCGGTGAGAGACGATCCGACGTAAGACAACTGACTAGCAAGTCCGAACAGGGTCATGTTGAGAAGAGGCCGTATCGTGTACTGTACATAATGTTGTCTGGCACTTCGAGTAGCTTGAAATGAAATAAGGTGGATTGATCTTCCAATGGCGAAGGCTTCTATGTTTGCATTATCAGCCTAGAAATTCTAATAGAATTATGGCAGTGGGCACTGACCAATTGCCCTCTACTTCGAAAGAATTCTTGCTCGGTGGTATTGCCATATACTTGCTGGTGACTACTCCAGATATTCCGATGTTCATCGCAAGTTTGGGACCGACCGCAGCACGGATCGCGGTCTATGACGTCCGCGCTTTGACAAGACGCTACAAAGGGAAATTTTGTCTGGGTGTTCCTCCGCTTGCCTGCCAGCACCAGAACGCCGAAAAGAAGGGAAAGCCATGACAGAAGTGCGACATCGGGATATTGATGGAAAATCAGACAACCTTGCGAGACGTACATGTTCCACAAGGAGCACCTTTACCCCGGCAACGAATTTTCCGTCGTCGACACGGCAGGCAGGCAACTTCCCTCGTTCTGGAAAGCAGAGGCCTGGCTCTTTTGCCAGGTTGGCGTTGTGCGTGGCCGTGCAATTCTTTAAGTCACAAGTAGCAGCGAATTAACAGTCAACCGGCAGTAATCTTTCAATTCTGGACCTGGGCCACCGGAGCTTTATAATACAACGAGCTTAGTGTACCTCTAGTCTTGTAGCCGAGTCGAAATAGGGTAAAGGATCTTGTCTTCTATGAGATCCGATTCTTCCATGTACTTTTATTTTCTATTTTCAGCCGTGGGGGGGGGCCGAGTATCGTTCATTGCTGGTTTAGCCTGAAAAACTCCAGCTAGCTCAGCTAAGCTTCCCTGTTTAGTCACACAACCCAGGGCAAACAGCCGCAACGCCGTGACCCTCCAGATTCCAGGATACACTAGCTGAATGTCTTGCAGTCGCACCTCGACACGGGACATGACTGGTGAAGCCTCATACGTATCACCCGCGCGTGACACCATGTGATAATTTTCTCCAAAGCCCATGGCAAGCTGAATAAAATATCCTTCATCGGTACCACCGACATCTGGCCTATTTAACCTTCTGTGCATGATATGTAAGAGGTAGCTTAGGTCTTCCTCGCAATGAATATCATGATCCGGCATTTTCATAATCACGAGAAAACCTGTGCGGGCGAGAAGTCGGTCCGCTGGATACCCAACCAACGTACGTTGACATTGGGTATGAAAGCCCGATTTAGGCCAGACAAAGAATCTGCCACATATCTCAATCACGTCAAAACGAAGACTTCTCCATTATTAGCTGCATTGGTGAGTCAACACAGGACAGGCCTACCTGCTATATGTATATCGTGCGGATGCATATACTTTAGCCTCCGGTGCGCGTTGCATGGTTTTGGTGACTGGGCAAAGGAGATGACCCTTTATCTAATGATTCCTGTAGACAAGGAATTGCTTGCTTTATAATTTAGACACACCTATACAGAGATTTAATCTTCGCGGGCTACTGGTCAATGATCAGCTATGACGAGAGAATGCGTCTACCGAAGTAGCACGAATTATCCCTCCCTCGAATTCTACGATGCTTGACGATCTAGAATTTGTCCATTTTAAAAGGTTTTTTCTGGAAAGGGGTTTTCATTCCCAGGATTTGTGTAATCTACTTGCTATGCTTAGATCTACCAGAAAGTCAATGAAAGTATTGGTGGCGCGTAGCTAGCAAGAAATCGCGGTCCGCAAATTTGATTCTTCATGAACATGCCTCTGCTCCTCATATCCCACAAGACTACCTCGCTGGTTTATTGACGCTAAAGCGGTCACAACCCATGAGTATACCCTGAGCTCAAGAGTATCGCCCATAATTCAAACAGTTGCCAATTGTATCCAGCGGGTATGTCGAATCAGATGCTATTCTCGATCGCTCTTCAGTGGCAGCTCGGGCAGAGGGTACGCCATGCAAGGGTCATCTTCCTTCAGCCACGAGAAAAAGTCCAGGAGAACATCTTTGTTGCTTTGCATCATGGCAAGCCCTGTTTTGTTTGCATCGCTCGGTTCGTAAATCACGGGGTTTCGAACTTGCTGTTCTGTGGCCCAAACGTAGTCGAGGTGTTCGTCGTCCCTCAGCCGGATTGGGTTTTCATCCGAGCCACGAGGCCCATCATGTTCATCGGACCACAAACGTCCACAGTTGGTTTTCTCGCTAGTCTCTGCAATGGCCAAATATTTTGCCATCCAAATATCTTTATGGCGGAATGTAACACAGTAGACCCGATTGGAAGCCGCCCAGAGCACCAATCCAGTTTCCTCAGCAGTCTCGCGTACCATGGTTTCCAAAATGCTCCTGTCTTCCGGCAGTGCACCACCTCCAGGGCTCTCCCATGTACCAGGAAAAGAATTCATTTTCGGCTCTCCATCGTCATCTCTCCCGTTGGGAGAGCGTTGGCAGAGTAGGACGTGTGGAGAATATGGATCATCCAGACGGAAGCCAAGTATTATGGCTCCACCACTGACTCTCTGAATGTTGTTGCTTTTGGCAAGGAGCGCGGAAAGGGAAACATCGACTTCTTCGATAGACAGGGTTGTAAAAGACATGATAAATGAGAATTCCACGAAGTACTTTTCGTAACCAGGCGAGCAGTATTTGTACTTTCAGAATTATCGGCTTAAAGTTTGATCCGACAGCAGAAGGATTCCCGGTCTACCAAAGTGATATTCTCAGATTTCCAGAGTCTCTGGATCAAGCGACTGATGATCACAAAGATAATTTTTCTAATATCTAGAAGAGCGAAATGACAATACAAAATTCTTTAATTACGCCGCATTGCGGGGGCTGACTGGCGAACACCAGCTCCTGCAAGCATCAGCCCCTGCATCGCTAGTCACCGACGATCGCCATGCCTATATTTTGTGATTGTGGGGCTCAAGATATCGTAACTAATCGTCCGGAGCCAGTAACAAGTCATATTCCAAAGTTTTGGGTCAAATCCACTGTCGCATAGTTAGGACCAACCACTGACTCGTCTCTTGAGCCTACTCACCTTGTTTCCATTGCAAGACGAACTCCAGCAGGAAGCACTCATGAAATGAGTATGTACCCTTTCGACCCCTACCCAAAGGCAATTCTTTCTCCGGTACTGTTGCGTTGAGGGCTGTAAAATAATGAGGAAGAAACGATTGGCAATCTGGACCCTTGTACGCGAGGCCCGTGTGGACATCATCCTTCAGTTGGTCGCAATGGTAATAAAACGCTTTTGTAGTGCTGCAGAGAACCAAACAGAGAGGACAAACATAATCCTTTTTAGCATTCCTGACAAGTTTCCACGCAATTGCAAGGCTCTCCTCCAGGGTGTTGAATTTCAGCTTGCTTTTTTTTTCCAGGACAAAATCGATTTCAAAGAAGCTGTAGAATGGCCGGCGTCCAGGTCGTCGCCCAGCCTGACTGAATTCGATTGGGAAATCACCTTCCGAGATGGTTTCCCAGCCCATAGCGACCCTATAGCTGTCCAAAAATAGGATGAAATCACTTTGTCTTTTTGACAATCCGTTGTGGACGCCGTTCTGATCCTCCTTAGCGTCGAAATGCTTGTATAGCACATCCTGATCGCGAAACCCCAGATCACATGCAACACAGACGAGCCCCAGCCCTGAGTTCTTGGCTACGTCTTTTAGAACGCAATACTCTCTTAGGGTATCGTACATGTTGGAGTCGTAGCAATAAACGGCCAATACCGGAATGGAATAGGAATGGCGTTATTCTTCTTGGGCATTGATAGAAGCCTTTCTAGCTAATTATATCGTAACAAAATCTAAGAGAGCCAGGAGGTGTTTTTATATACAAGATCAAATCCGTATGAGATCTAGCTTCCTTGATTCGTACTGTGCAAGAATGATTCGGTTGATGCTGCACACCTGGCCGTTAATCACGTAAAACATTCCCCATAGCTATTTTTGTAATTTTGTATGGGGGTTTTTGACTACACAACTGGTCCTTTTAGAAGCCCGAGGCTGTCTCTGAGCTTTGTTTGTCTCAAAACGTTATCCACGATGGGACATTGACCTAGTGAGATAAAAGGCCAAGCAGATCTGATGCAACAGACACTCGAACAAGTATTTCAATGATTTGAAGCTGGGGAATTTGTCAGGGAAGCACTGAATGTACAATATTCAATATCTGAGCTGCGTGGATTCTACCAAAGCAACCTTGTGGCCACAAAAAATACCTAGATCTTCGGTGACTTTTGTGGAAAGTATAGACAGAAAGGTAGGGCCGACTGATTCAACGAGAGTCTAGCCACAGAAGAGATATCGGGGTGGGGAGTATGGGTATAGATGGAAAAGGTTCCATATGACAGATACGCGAAATCCTGGGATCCAATGCACTATCTATTCATTGGATTAATACAGCGCATCTTATGTTCCAGAATTGCATGTTATCTTCCGGCTGCTGACACAACTTCCATCACAATTCACTTGTCGGCTCGGTCATGGCCCCATCAAAGGACAGCCAATGTGCCACTTCTAAGCTGCCACAACGGATCGCAAATTGTCGAAGAAATGCTTGGCCATGTCCAGGATATGGAAGGGGGAAATTGTTTGCCAAAAGCCAGACCAAAGCGGAATCGGGGTCTGGATGACACAGAAGAAAGTCTTGTGGAGGTAGGCAATTCTTCGTAAAAAGCCAGTCGAAAAAAGATGTTGGGTCGACATGATACATAATTATTTCAAGCCAAAGAGAAGAATCTTTCTTCACGGCATCAGCAAGATCTATACCTCTCTGATACAAACGAGAGGCTAGGCCCATGCTTGCAAATCGGCAAATTTCGCGGATTTCCCTTTCCTGGAGAATCTCTCCTAGATCCAAAAGCATTTGGTCAATCTTTTCCCAACAGATACCGAAAACAACTGAGTTCGTCGCCGCGAGTTGAATAATTGACCTCCCATCCCACATTTCTGCTACCGACGCAGGAGCAAGAAGATCCATTGGACTCATTGTGGATATCATGTAATTAATCGTTTCAATCGCTCTCTTCTGAAAGGCGAGAAGGAACAGGCTGTGCCCAAAGCTGTTGTAGTAGCATGGCCGAATAATGCCTTGTCGGATCAAAAAGTGAAAGGAATCCGGAGACTCATAAACGCAACACGAAGCGACATCGGGATGTTCGTGCTCGCTTTGTAGGCAATCCTGACTCTCCACTGTCTGATCGAAGTCGGAAAAAAGTTTCCAATGGGCGAGAGCAGACCGACGAGTCCAGTCGCTTTGTAGAAAATTGTCCCACTCAAAGCGAAGATCGGGGTCGGCCTGCTCATAGTATCTCAAGATATGATGCAGTGCTTGCTTCGATTTTAATGTGTCAGACCAGAAGAGGCAGTCAATTTGTGACATAAACCACCCGTAGCTGCGAGCTCCATTGACAATTTGAAGCTTCTTCTCGTTGATGAATTGGTTGGTGACCTCCATGGAGTGATATCAAGTACAGAGGGAAGAGAATGATAGTAGATTGATAGATGACTTCCTGTCCCAGAGGGTATCATTTCATTTATGCTAATTACCGACCTCGCTCATAATTCCAGATTTAGACATTGAATTTCGTCTTGGCTGCAGCTTTGCCACCGGCAGCATGAGCGGAAAAACTTCTTGTTGGTATCACCAGCTAGGTCCTGTGTACACAGTTAAGTGAACAGTTTATGCTTCTAAAGCAAATGTTGATTGATTCGTGTATATGATAGATGTGTGTCCGGTCAAGGCCAAATACCCCTGAATCCATGCGGTGGGAGCCGCAGCTTAGCAAGATTACGTACAACATGTCTTTGCTTATTCTGACGGGAGGATATATCCCGACACTTCTTGTGTCGTCTGGCCAAGTAATCGAGTTCATATTCGAGATTAAATGTGAACTTGGGCGCCTTGCGCCACGTTTCAATAACGCACAGGGCTATTCACAGTCACGACCGTTTTCTCGATTTGAATTTCTCCACCGAACATCTTTGCTGTCTCTGATACTTTGATTTCGTGTATTGCATGCCCATTTCCTGTAAGAAGCTTTTGTTGGACTTTCTGATTTATAGTGGCACTCTTGAGATAGATGGCCTTGTCTGATCCATTGTTGATCTAGACGTTTTAGTCAAAGAAGACCATCCAAAGGGCATTTCATTACATACCAGATAAAGGCTCAGCTGCCCTAGAGCAAGCCTTGCTGAAATAAATATTGCTGAGATACTCATTGTTCTGTTTGTGGATAGGTTTGGATTGTGAATAGCAGTGGCAGGGAGCCGGTGGACGGAACTGTTTATATTTAAAGGAGTGCTCTATGAGATCTTCAGTCTTTGGTAAATTGGAAACCATACTTTAATCGGAAGCATACCTAGCCATAACTTGCTTTCTGACCTGGTGGGAAGAATAGAGGGGGTCTGGGCAACTCACTGTTTTAAATGAGGAAGGCCCCAGGTACAGAAAGGTGGTCCGAGGCTACTATCCTAAATATACATCCAATTCTGCGCTTACTGCAAATGAAATTACGCTTTCAAGCCCCAGAACCAATCTATGAGTTTACTATAACTCTCACCCTTGATGCAAGTATATGAAATAATCTGGATAGGCCTTGGAATTTCGCTGCCATAGACCCGTCAAACTAGTGTTACAAAATAACATTTATGGAAATTACCAACCCTCAATTGGTTACCTATTTTTTGGAATAAACGCGGGGATTGCATTTAGCGACATAGAATTAGTATGATTCCTAAGTAACAGCTCTTTCTCGGGGGAACAGAAGCGATGATCTAGTCCTGGAGACCGTGATTCATTGCTTCCAATTCCACTTTCTGTCGCTCAAGCTACTGAATAGGTCGGTCTTTTTCCGTGATAATTTTGCGAAGAGATTCTGCCTCCTTTTGTAGAGTATTGCCCCCAGAAAGACATGTGGCTGGATCGCGAACGTTGTACGGTCCGAGAGAAGCGTTCTTTTGGGTACTAGGCTCGGCAGATACGTTTCCCCTTAATTCGAGGTAGCTGTTGGGCTCCGATTTATGCATACGCCATATATAATCTCGCAAGTTCTCGGCTCTCGGGAAAGGCTTGAAAACATGGTGACGACATCTCTCATATGGATAAAATTCAGAATACCTGGGCCTTTGGCCGCTATTGTGGACTTCTCGTATATGCCGCTGATAGTCACCAGTCGAACCAAAGCCTTGGTCCTCCTCACAACCGGATTCAAGACATTTGTAAGGTCGCTCATGTCTGTCCATATGTTTACTGATTCAATTGTCAGTTTAGAAGGCTGGGACTCCTTAGGGTATCTTAATACATACTTCCATTGGTATGGAACGCGGAATATTGGCGGAATATCTTGGCATTTAGCGTGCTCACAGATAATGTCTCCGTTTCCATTTCGTGGAGGTTCTCGGTTTCGTCTAGCGGTGATGCTACGACGATGGCAATTTTCCTCTTGGGCATTGGATCGTTCATTTGGAGCTCCAGCAAAGGGAAAACTAATCTTAAGATGTGAGGATGATTTTTTTCGGTCAAATCACATCCGTAATATCTTTGCTGTACAGGGGTACACTGGTCTTATTACTCATAATTCTCGGGTCTGTGAAGATAGAACTCCAACGCATTGGCTTTTTTTAAACTCAAAGAGTGGCTTGGTTACGGTATATGACTGTAAAAGAAAGAAAAAAAGCTCTCTTGCGAGCTCAGCTAATATTCCTGATTTGAAACAATCTGATTTCATCTTTTCTGGCGTTTTCATCTCCCAATTCCCAGGAACCATTGGCCGAATCTAGCACTGTTCTCGGAACCAAGACCTTCCAGTTACAGGTCGATAATCACCATTTCGAACTGAAAATTGAAAATTGAAACAAATAGTTATGCAAACCAAGCATGATGCTAATTAACTGGCCCTAGCTAGTTTGCGTAGTGGATTCTCGTGGATGTGCTCGTAGAGGTCCAAGAGAATGACTTTGTAATTTGGTTGTACTTTTGCAAAACCGGAGTTTCGCTCACCTAAGTACTTAGTATATAGCAATGCCAACGGGGTATAGCTTTGTGTAACCTACTATACAGTAAGTGATTCAAGTGAGTCAGTGCTGTATGCGTAATCTGTTGGAAGTTAGCAGGGGAGATAATTAAGGCCTAGGTAGCAAGCAATTCATTCGCTATACTTAGAGGTCTAATTTTTCCAAAAAAAAAAAATTGCCAAAGCTGTTCCCCGCAATGGATCCCATTACCCACTAATGGGGCCGGAATCTATGTCACTGCTGCTTGCGAACAGTTCCAGGTATCGTATTGAAGAGTCAAGGCAACGTGGCTTAAGTAGCCGATTGGCTGAATTGCAACCTGCCCCTTGGGAGAATGTGCCGCAAAGTATCCTGGAGGTCCAAGTATCTTAATCCAGAGTGCATTAAGAGGCCGTGACGTAAAATCAGCGTGGAAATAACTAGTTACAAAAGAAATTGGTTGAAGAGTAGAAAAATCGATCGTTAACGTGCTTCTCACATTAGATAAAACTAGCACGAATGTTGTCAGTATCGGTGGAGATTCAGTATTGTCAGGATGTGTATTAGTTTCCTGTTTATAGACTAGCCGAGATTAGTCATGTTCACACCCATACAAGTTTGTATGGGTACGGGCATAACAATTCAGACAACTACCCATGGACCTGATTGGACGTACATTTCTGTTCCGACAAATGTTGCCCTTGCGGAGGCTAATCCCTTTTCGGAATTAGTCTTGCATTGACAAGAGTATCGCCGAGAGTGGAAAAGAGCTCCAATCCCCACCGAGACTATTCCCTTCTTGGCAATACCCATGCGCAGGCAAGCCTCTGAGCCAGAGTGGGATAGAGCTGGTATTCCGCCAATTCCAATTAGTATGTGTGTCATTATGAGTGATTTAGAAAGCAATAATATTATGGCGAGTGAAGAGTCTTTTCGGGGTAAAGCTTCGTATTAATATAGTATCCAAATGGCCTTAGGCTTCGTCATCACTCTGGCAATTGGCTCCGTGAGAGCAACCTGCAGCAAGCCCTGCAATGACGGACTTGATGCATCGAATAAGATAGCAAACTGCTCTTATCTTCTTGCAACGTATGAGGGATATCTGTGAGATATTTACTCCCATTTACGGTTGGTTACTCATTCCTCGTCATCGTGAGTTAACTAACATCCAAAAGTATTGGTGATTGAGGAGCACCCGGAAACTGGCGACTAAATGCTTGAGAGTTTGAAACTATCCTGGAAACCACTTTCATTTTTTGCTCAAAGTTACTCTGGGCAACAAATTGTCGGTTCTGAATTCCCGTGTTCGTGATATTTTCGCTAGGACCTCTCTCTGATGGAAGTTTTCGCGTTCTCGTGACATGCTTATTCGAAGCAAGCTATCGCTCAAAAGGAAGTAATTCTCGCATCTTGGAAGGCTACGCCCTCCCAAATGATGTTTTGAGTCCATCAACTCGGCAAGAGCTGTGACAGGTCCATGAAACAGCAAAAAGGAAAACCGGATCAATTGGTCACGCAATGGAGACGACAAACTTCCGTTATCATCAAAGACTATAATTATTCCTACTGCAATGATTTATCTCGAGGACCACGTGGTCCACAGCCAGATGGGTGACGAAAATACAACGACCGTGTATGTCGCGGAGCTTAGTGCCATCAAGATGGTACTGCAGTTGGTACCGAGCCCTGGGTTGCACAGGCAAAGAACGGCCTGATCATATTTGCAAATAATAAGACGGCAATGGAGCCACTCCACTGACAACGCATGCCTTCAGTTCAAGTCTACCTCGCAGGATGTTAGACTTAATCCACCAACTGGCGGATTGGAGGATCCGAGCTCACCTCTGGAGTATTCTAACTTACTAAGGAATCTAATGGGATCAAGACGCAAAAGATGCTGCCCAAGAACCTAACGAAGTACAAAACTTTCGCAATCGGTATATCCGCCTAGCAGCGGCGAAGAAGTGTCGGTTTCGCAACGTGGCAGAGACTGAGTAGCACAGAACGTGGGCATTGGAAACGACCGGTCGGCGGGCTAAGCGGTTGATCGATGTGCCAACAAAGAAGACACTGAAAATTTGGTCAGCAACACGTAAAGCAACAGCGTCGATCTTGATGCAATTGCGCACTGGGCGCATAGGTCTCAGGTGACTATCTGTCTCGTATCAACCGAGAAGAGTCCGCACGGTGAGACCGCAACTTAGACAATCAGACAATGCCTCATGTCTTGCTTGAATGCCCGTTGTTTCATTGAGGCGCGAGACTGGATGCGTAACGACCTGTCCACACAGGTGATCCCTCTCCGACGGGACGAAATGCTGATACGACCAGAAGCACGTACGGGACTGAGGCCGGATTCATGGTCAAACAGGCCTCATGAGCCAATTCCAAATGGTTGACCCTATTACCCTTGGAACGGATGAGGCGAAGGAGAAAGAATGACCCCTGAAGACAGTGTTACAGAAGGAGAAAAATGTTGCCCGTCAGGTGTGCAGTACCAGGTTCCTTCACTCACTCGATTCGAACGAGCGCGCAAGCGGCTGCCGACAGTCGAGAAGATTGCAGGATTGCGGAGAGATTGGGGTGAAGGAGTCCCCGCGAAGGCGGTGAAGACCAGAGGTTCATTTTGATTCAACTCAGGTCCTCCACGCGCCTATGCGTTTATTTTCTTTATCGTGTTTCCATTTGACATTCGATGCGACCAGACGGAGTCTCACAAATGAGCCTCCCTGGGTTATATGGGCTGGTGACCATTTCTATCTGCCGGTGGGCCCGACAGCACTTCCGCATAGCGGTATACATGTGGAGCGAGCTAATCATCATCAACTTATTAGCAAATCATGAGAGGGTAGTTAGTTATCAAAAAAGCTAAGTTTACATAAGCCGGCTATGACATTTAATATCGACAAAATACCTGGAAAGCATAAGTTTGTCACGATGCTTTACTCTCTAGTATTTATGCTAAGGGAAACGACATTTTCATGGCCGAGCAGCAAGCAGAACATTTGTATGTTGGCTCATCTGACTGGCCAGCCTCTTCCTGATATCCCTAGCGTACTCCCACAAAGGGATTAGCATGAGTTAAACTAACTCCATCTTGGGCAAGCGTAGACTTTGTGTTGGCGCAAATTGCGTTGCGAGTTCGGTCAATAATTCTGCCGATCCGCCTTGATTAGATCACGTGTCAGATATCAGCCCAACTTGCCATCTTTCTACCCCTCACTGCCCCTCAGGTAACATATCCTCAACTATCGTGTAAATTGACCAACGTGTGTGCATCCTATCTTCATGCTAGAGTATTGAACTCACTAAAATGATTATCAATAGATCTGCCTGAGCTATGGAGCCAGGCGAACAGCCCCCGGCAGCAGAGGATGTCTGCATCGAAATATGTGAACTACCACCTCTAGCAGAAGCGATCCGAGTCGAAATCAGAGAGATGATACCCGAAACTACTATTTCAAATCAACCGCAGGAAGCTCCACAATTCACGGAAGATACACATGGGAGAAAGAATTATACTGGGGATGTATTGGAAGCCAAAATTTCGCTCTTCACTTTCAAAATGGCAATCGGGACTGTAAGCCCTCTTTATCGAGTCATTCTTCACTGATCTAATCATTTCACCCGATCAGAAATGGAGGTGGGAACTGATATATTGGCGGAAATCGGGCAAACTTATCTACGACCGAGAATATGGGTATCTAATTCCATTATCAACGAATATCAACCTTACACCCGGAGGCGAAGTGCAGCAAGGAAATTATGCTCGGGTCATTGGTCAGCCTGTTCTCAGCCCCAGGGCTGCTGCCATTTTTCTTATACCGTTATGATAGACCATTTTGCTCAAGACAACACAACACGACTTTGTGAACTTCCCCGTAGGTATGGATAGGCCATGCTATTAAACAGCGGGAACACTAAATCTGCGAGTTGAATCATTAAACTCATACACGGACACTGGTCTATAAACGTCCAATCCATTCCACCCTTCACCTGGTAAGCCAGCTGTTGGAGCTAAGAGTTGCTCATTTACCACGCTGGCATTCGGCCCAACATGCATCTCCCACTCCTCAACAGCTGTATGTGATAGCCCAGCCATTGGAGCTAAGAATTGCTCATTCACCACGCTGGCGTTTGGTCCAACATGCATCTCCCATTCCTCAGTAGCTGTTTCTGACAGCCCAACCATTGGAGCTAGAATATGCTCATTCACCACACTGGCATTCGGTCCGACATGCATCTCCCACTCCCCATCAGCTGTCTGCGACAGCCCAGAGGTGGGAGGTATGCCGCCATTCGATTCCAAAGCGTCCCAGATCCTTTGCGAATGATTCCACAATGGTACATAATTGCCATGAGTTTGATGAAAAATCTCGTTGGACGATCCCCTCTGGATGGCATCATCGTAAGGTCCAATATTCCTGTCATGCAGGGAAATGGTGTTAGAACTCGATTGTCCATGTTCAGTAAAAACGGCCGTTTCGGCATTTTGTGGTAAATCTGATGTACCATCATTTTGATAAACTTGAAAGACTGGTGTTTCTGTCCCCCGGAGCGACGGGAAACACGCAATTGAGTTATTGATGGGTTCCCATAATGTATCCATCAGTAATACTGTGAAAGCCTTAAGTTTATCGCCATCAATAGTGGTACTGTTCATGTCAAATCTGAGGTTTTTGATCTGTTCTGGACGCTTGTTGCTACCTTTCAGGTTTATCCTTGAGATTCTTTTAACACAATTAATCACGTTCGTCATGGACTTTGATAGAAAACAACTCACCGCCTGTCAGTGATATCGTTCATATAGAACAGGTTGCTCAAGTAGGAGTAGCCGCAGGGCTGATTTTCTTCAAGTTCTTGACAAATCGAATCCAGTCTACTTCCTTCGTCGAGCCATTTTGCAATTTCTTCCTTCTTGGCCGGTTCAGTATGGCCAAAGTGATTATAAAAGTTGGCTAAACGGTCGACACGACCCGAACGGAGTCGTTCCACTCCCAATCTTTGCCTCAGACGATGAAGAGTCACTTTCAAAAATCTTTGACGGGCCAGATCAAGATCTTCACTTCTATTGCCAATGTGGCTGAGATAACCGCACGCATGTGCCACAGGATCTTCATCCAGACAGAGTTTAATATCTTTCGAGAAGAACGAAAGTGGATTGTCTATCCAATCTTTCACAATCTCAGGCGTAAGGACGTTCTTTGGAAGCTTCCGTTTCTTCCTGCGGAGAGAATTGGCTGTATCACTTGATACTGTCTCGGTCGCTGGGATATCGGTCTCTGAGGTATTGGACGCTGGGGTATTGGACGCTGGGGTATTGGACGCTGGGGTATTGGACGCTGGGGTATTGGACGCTGAGGTATTGGACGCTAAGGCATTAGGCGCTGGAGTATTAGTCGTTGCAATTTCGTTCACTGCGGTCCCGGTCGCTGAGGTATGGTTCGCTGCCGTCTCGTCTGCTGTCACTTCGTCTTCTGAAGATTCCGGGCTGGCAAAAAGTCCAGAGAGCTTCTTTATCGAGAGAAGAAACTAAAATATATTAGAATACGCAACAGGATCGAGCTCGCATTTCATGGAAACGGACGCTTGGATCAGAAGATTGGACCTCAGCAAGATTGGTTCTTGATTTCTTTGCTTTATCACATGCCCTTGAAAGCACATTTATGATTAAAACTATGTCTCTGACGTCGATTCTCAGAATATGGTGTCTCATTGCGATGGGATAGTGGAAATAGAGGACGATTTTGGAATGTCGAGCATGATTTGAGCCGGGGTAGGGGAGAGATACGTCCTTCGTAATGAAAAATGCCGAAGATAGCCCCGCTAGCAAGCCATTTATTATTGGCCAGTTCCGGTATTTGGAATGTGGCTATGGTTTCAGGTGTCACATGTGACTGAAACGTTGTTCTCATAGATCGAACTGCGCGGCGCTGGAAACAGGGTTAGCAGATTGTCGATCTGAGGAGTGGTATATTACCACTAGTATCAGACTGGTTCAGCTCCGTTCGAACAACTTATGTTCCGAATTGAAAACAGATTCCCACTAGTAGAGGTAACCCTCAACAGCGTTCTGAGGCAAGTTGGGTTATCAATTAATCAACCAAATCGGGTTTCTCAATACTGGTCAATACCGTTTTCCTTTTGCTAGTCTGTATCATAAGCGCCACCACGTAACTCCTGTACACTGCAGGGATTGAGCTGTTCAGTTCAACAGGGCCACAATTGGCTCATCGTCTAGGCACGGGCCGCCCGCCAACGGAAGAGAATGTCGTGTTCAATTGGCTACTCGCTATCCTGGCCCTCTCCGCCCCCTTGCCCCGAAAGAGAGCGGAAGCAATGTCCAACCAAGAATTAATTCCCATTAGTACAAGTGACTCTAGGCTTCTCAAGGCGCATAAAGACTGAAAAGGCATGACGCCATTTCAACCCCGCTTCTCGATCACCGTTTGCCGCACCTCCCCTTATGTCTTCTCTAACATCTATTCTTTCAGGTTCCCTGAAATTCTCAGCCGCAAAAGAAAGAGCCGAAATGAGTGATCAAAAGGAAAAAGATGACTCTGATTCTAAGAGGATAGAACAAAATCAGCTCATCAATATGTCTATGTCGTCTGGAGAAGAAGCTCGCAGAGCTCGAGGGAAAAAGGACATTGAAATGCCCTCTCAGCAAATCGCCAACAATCCAAACATTGGTCAAGTCATATCTTCCGGGTCGGAGGCACAAAAAAAGAGACAAACGAATAAGAAAGACTAAGCAAAAGGCGCTCACATAAACGACAAACATCGTGATAATTCAGAGACCAAGATGGCGATTGAATGGACATGCTCGTCATAGTGAAATTACACGAAAGCATATGTTTGATCATCTTCTCTGAATCGCCTCCTTGTTTGATCCTTATACTCCGCCTCTCGTCTCACTTTCAATTTGATGATTTCGTCGGTCCCCGGGGCCCAATAAGGACTGACTGTCCGGTCAAAGACTCGCTGGGTGCAATGATCCTCACAAAAGATGCGCTAGATATGCCCGTTGAATACACGAAGGAGACCCGTCGGGCTGTGCAGCGCTTGAAAATACCAGAAGCTTCCTTTCTCCCACCATTTTCTCATGATTTCGGCTTGGGCGGGCACAGAATTCCGGAGTTTTTGTTCCTGTGCTGCAAACGCATCTATGAACTCAGTCATTATTTTTGAAAAATCTTGGAGATGCTCCCCATCCTCAATGTCATCGATAGGTCGACCAGTCAACCAGTAGGGTGGTGTTTGTAGTTCAATCGGTAAAACGCAGGCCCATTCAAAGTCAATCAATGATGCGATGTGCCAGGCCGAACTCTTGAAATTTTGTTTTCCAACGCCGAATCAACCGACTCAACGCCCTGCGAAAATGCGGCCGCCCGGTACGAATGTCGGGTGAAAATCTCTGGGTCCGGCAAGATGTACGCAAGTGGTCGCTGCCGAAAAATGTACCCTAAATGGCATAATAAACGCACCTTGCCCGTAGAAAAGAAAAGCAGGACTTTCCTCCTCAAACACCGAGGCCACTCGGGTGTTCTTCACAGGATAAGCTCTGCTTTACCAAGTGTTCTTCGCTGGTTGGGCTCCGCATCACCAAGCGTGCCTCGCAGGGGGGGGCGCTGCGTCATGAAGTGAACTCCGCAGTTGGGATCTGTGATGGAAAAAAAAAATACATCTACCCGCAGGAGAGTGCTGCGTTACTAAGTTACCCCTCGCAGCAATGGGCCCTGTGGTTGTATAATGTTGAGCTTCCATGCAGCCTTGAGCCCTGCGTTATCAAGTTTTGCTCGTTGAGGCGACCCGTGGCGCCTCGGTTCTTGTCCTGGTCCTCTGGCCACATGAAGGCACCTCTTCGTGGTGTCAGAGACTAGTATTCGGGCCCATCAGATCTCGAAGAAGCCAAGACCTGCTCCAAAGAATCCATAGAAATCAAGAATCCTCCAAGGGGACTTTGTGTGTTATGCCACTCAGCTTGTTTGTAGAGTTCACTATTCATGTTCCTTGTCCACGTAGGGTATTTTGTAGCCTTAAATCACGCCCTGAGTTTCGATAATGGGCATTTTCTTTCATATAGTGTAAATTAGAGCATCGGGTCATAGAGCCGGTTGAGATCTAGGTGTATGATAACGTGGTGGCCAATATGGGCGACGGCTGCAATCCAAAGTAGTCTCCATTGGTGTGAATGCTAGTGTCTTGCCTAGGAGTGGCGGTAGAATTTGTCCGGAGAGGCGAGTATTTTGGACATCGAGGACGGTGCGTGTTGAGGGTAACAGTTGGGGATGAGGGATAGGGTGATTGAGGGTGTGTTGATGGTGAGGGCTGGAGGTGAGTTAAGGTTGGAGGTGAGTGAGGATTGGTGATAACGGGGCCGGACCAGTGAGTTCACATCTTGATGTGCAGCGCGGCGCGATTGCCGAGCGGTGAGTTGGCCGCCACCAGTGACCACCCATCGCCGCATAGCGCTGATCTTCGTTCCCTCACTAAAAATTCAAAAGCTGATATACAGTGCGAAATGATGCAGTGCATCAGTATCAATCTGGTGGCACAACAATTGCAGTGTATTCAATGCACAGTATATGTGGTCTTTTCTGAAAACACTCGAGTATGAGCTAGGGCTTGCGTGATGGTACAATCAACTTGATTTGCTAATTCTGTTGTAGTTCAGAGGTATCAATTGTCTTATTGTTCAAAGGGAAACATTAGGCTATATATACAACGAGAAGAGCAAGTTGATTGGAAATCAACTTGATTCTTCGTATAGATACATCGGGATTAATTCCGATGGTTTCGGCTTGGTTCCTGATCTACACCAGCCTCATATCACAACAAATTCAAACACTTTTTGGGTATCCGGTAAATTGTATCCCTATGTATCTGTAATCCACTCGCTTTTCTGTGCGAAATTCTCTCGGTTCCAACTTTGTCGCGTGCTCTTTGGCGACATTCAATATCTAAGGTAAGCTCGTCATTTATCGAATTGATTTCCAAGATATATATATCTCGGGACCCGCTCTACTCGATCCATGATGGGTGGCAAAACATGAAACGAACCATCAGAGTATCAATAATGAAAAGCCCAATTTTCTGTTGGTATAACCAAATAGTAAAACTCACCTGGAGGTTAACACGCCGACCTGGCTGGGCGCTGGCGCGGTACGACGTTTGGCATGATATTCCAAAAGATGACGTTGATAGTCAAGCGATTTTCACGCCGGAAACACCTCTGCCTCTTTGGCCCAATGGAACTTGCCACACGTGCTTTTTGATAACGGCTCGAGTTCGATTCTCGCAGGGTACATTCAGATGAACTTTCATCAGAACAATCTCACCCATGTAGTTCGCCCTCGAAAGCACAACTCGCTTGATTTTTCCGAGCCATTTCCCGTTTCTCTATGGTTGATTTTTACTCCTCGAGCCTCTTCGTGGTTATAATGAACCACTTTGCCGGAGTCGTTTAGGGATGTCGACTCAGCTTAGCAACCGGCGTTAATCGGACGCGTGCTAAAGGCGACCAGGCAGTGCACTGACGCGTCGCAGCGCGTCGCGTAGGGCACATGTGAAAAGCCCATGCCCATGCCCACAGTGAAAGAACATCAGCGGCTACATTCGAACTCAACAAGCACATCTTCTACACTAGTAATCCAAGCCGATCTGACATCTTTCCGATACACAATGGGCAATTGTAACGGTCATGCTAATTGACTGGCCGTTATTTGCGATGCTGCTTCTGCCCGCGAGTCCCTGCCCCTCGGTCGTGAATGAGAAGGCATTCTGCGGCAGTATTGAGCGTGGCATCGGGAAATATAACAAACTTCATCACAGCGACCTGATAAAATGCCTAGTTGGATTCCAAACCATCATAGTGAGGAGAACATACCTGCCGGCTTCTTTATCTTTTTGGCCACGTTGGCAGCCTTTAATCGCCGTCTGCATTGGGACACGACCAAAGCAATTTGCTATTGGATACACTCGATCTAGCACCAATTTTCAGCAGCTAGCGTAAGACGGGTGTTCGCAACTTACCGTGCTCGTGGCTTGAATGAGACCCCTAATACCAGCCACATACAGTATCCCAATCGGACTCTTGGGACCGGCCGCACCAGTGCTGTGTTTCACTGCCCCTCCATGTCGGCATGATCTCTGGCAACTGAAGATGGTATAGACTTGCCGTCGATGTAGTCTGGCATCAGCAAGGCAAACCAGAGATGTAGCGGGCTCAGCTCGATTACACGTGCACGAGGGCCGGGATCACTCCGTGCCGCAGGGAATGGATGTGGGCAATATCTGCCAGTGCATAGCTATTTCGTATTTGCCATTCGTGCGCCAGGTAATTCTTCAACCGTGTCAGGACAAAGTACCACTGCAGGAGAGATCATAGTATTTGGCCTAGGCTAAGTAGGAACTGACCTGAAACGACTGCTCTCGCCGTGAGAGCTGGGGTAGATCCAGTGCTGCAGCCTGGCTTGTCGCTTGCTCAGCTACAACCAGGCTTGACAGCGCTGGCCCTCAACACGTGGTTGGTAATTTGATGCCTCATTGGCTAATTCTGCTCTTAGAAACACCGTGATCTCTCGCGGTGGTCGTTAGTGCTAGACTTCTCTTTGTTGTCGCCGGATGCTGCGATGGCTCGCCCAGTCTAGCGTGGAACCGGATCATGCCGTCGTCGAGGCTTCGAATCAGACATGGGACAAGAGGTGCAGAGCCGTCGGAACCCGGGAACTTCCTAAAACTGTGACAGTTAACCTTTGGTCGAACAGGATGAAGCTGGGAGAGATGAAAACATGTTGAAACTATACCAAATGGCTAATCGAAGGGCACTGGGTACTCCTAGATTTGTTCCGCCAACGTGAGCCAAATGGACGTTTCATGCAGGTGTCTTGAAATAGCGAAATAAAAATGCACTGGGATTCATTGGTTCAACGTGACGTGCATCCTTGGTTCTGAGGGCGATGGGGAAGTCCGGCTCGGTCGTGGCGAACGCCATCTTGGCATTTGTCCTTCGACTAGAATCAAGCATCACTGATCTTTTCTGATTGGCAGAGAGCACGACAAGATAAAACCTCAAGTAAATGATATCTGTACCGAGATCTAAAATGCAGTCACGGCCATGGAATAGGCAGAGGCAACGCACCAGGGTGACTGAGAGGAGATCGAGCGGATTGTGGTCGAACGTTTGCCTTCTTGTACAGGGGCTCGTCAGTACAGGATGAATACTCTCTAACTTGCCGCTGATCAAATCTTCCGTTGTTAGTTATTGCTGTTCGCTACATTCTGGCAAGGCCGAAGCCGCTCCGTAAGAGATAATTTCGATCTACCACTTATATTAGTAGTAAGCTTATGAAGGCAACTTACACGCTCACCGTGCTCGCAGCCACGATACCTTTTGAGGCCATCCGAGGTGCTTCGAATGGTTTGCTACAGGAGTAGCGGAGGTGGGACTGATCTTTAGCATACTCCATCTCGGCATGATTTCAAATGACAGGGCAGCTACACTCACTTGCTTTTTGAAGACTTCAGCATCGAAAAACTACAGGCTAGTGCGATGCAAAATGTCACTTTGATTATAAGTGCATGACTTCGAGGTCAGTCCGTACCAAAGAGTAGCCGGCAGAAATGAAAAGCGCCCAATATAATTTGAGTCAGAATTGGAAAGGAGTGCTTGAGAACGGCTGTTCTGCTGGCGAGGCATCGGGTATTTATAGCATTGAAGCCAATCATTCTGTTTGCGTCGACGCAATGATCATTGTGAATTGTGAGGGCACAAACACAGACGACCCTTTAATTGCAGCTCGTTCAACATTTCATCATTAATTTAATGCTGCACTCGGAGGCATTGTATCTTTCCTGATGATCCAGCTTATGAATTGTTTTTCTCACTGTTGGTATCGTTTAACCAGTTTTGAGATTGCCGCAGAAAAGCACCTATGTCGCGTATCAACATTCACCACCATGTGTCCGTACATTTTTACGGCGGTGGGGGCGGCCACAGGTTATACCATTTAATTTCGCTCACCGATGATGAGCCGTTACTCTACTCAAAGAATACTCCTTCAAAATAAGGCAAACATCAAGCCACGTTGTACCTCTAGTCACCTACCAATCCAACCGCAAGATTCTTCATCTTCATTCGGTGTTGGTGTCTACCTCATATATCAGAGAAGATTCATCACATCTACATAATAAAAGCTATGATGCAGCGTGGGACTGATTCGTACAGCCCCGACTCGACTGCGTTTCCGTAGAATAACTCTCTGCCATCAGCGTCGTCTTTGCGTAGTGCAATAACCACATCGATCTCCTGGGAACTCAGTGGACACGGGAAGGTGGGTACTACTACAAGGAAATATGAGCCAATCAGTGCCATGAATGGCGCGCCTGCGCACAAAGTCATCAGTAGAGTGAAAAGTAGTTGGTTAATACGTGGCCGTGGCTCCCAGGAGCCTGTGGGTCGTCATGTCGATGCTATCATAGGATGCTATGAAGGAATAATGAGCCAATCGGTGCCGTTAACGACTCACATACGCAACATACCCTCAGTAGAAATGATTTGTCCGAATTTGGCTGTGAGCTCCTAGGAGCCTGTGGGTCTTAATACACCCTGTTATCATTTGATCGTGCTGATACAATGATGTCCATCGCAGTTACATGACCCACTTAGTATTCGAGCTCGTTAGATCCCAAGGGATTCGGTCATGTGGCTGACTGTATTCATCAAAGTATATGCAGCCCTCCTCCCCAGAATAATGAAGGGCTCGACTGGGAAAGGAGGAGCGGAGCGACTTTTGCAGCAGAGAAAACAGCCATGGTACAACTCGCTCCCAAGAATTACAAATTGGACTGCTTACTGTAACTATACTTGATGATATTCATATCTAGCTGTCAGATTCGTTCTTGCATTCACGGAAGCCGGATCATGTATGTCACTACGTATATCGCTGATCAGAACAACCTATGGGTCTATAACTCCATCGACTGGGGTTGTTTCCTCTGGATCTTCCACATTACTCAGGAGCCAGTTTTCGAGGGTGGTAATGTAGCTGCGCGCGAGGATCACGGAATCGATATCGGGGGGAAATGGGCTCAAAGAGGCTTCATGTCTACTTCGATCCAGTATCCAACCATCTGCCAGAAGCTGCTCCTTGATATAATGTCCCAGATCGGAAATTGTGCTCTCTGAATCAAGGACACACTGTTGTTCCTCCCACCATGGGTACACGGAATTGGTGGAGATATACCCCTGAGAGGATTCTGGGGCGGTTTGAATCGGTAAGTATCTATACGTTCCCTACTTTCCCCTGTGAACTCACTTTGCTCTTTGATATACCCTATCGCGAAAAGGTACATAAAGTAATAAGGCAACAACCTTCCCATGACCATTCGAGTCGTAACTAGCGACCGGCGCAACATCATCTGGCTTAGCTCTACGATGGTTAACCTAGCTGCTCTCTGCATCAAATATTGCAAGCAAGAGATCAACTTACCTGCCACCGCATGTTCATTGGGACTCTGCGCTATATCTTCGGCGGGTTCAGGGCTCGGCGCATCATGGAAGTGATGAGACATAATGGACAAACAAGAAATTGATAAAAGCCGTAATTAGATTGAGGAAGTTTTTGACAAATGCTTTGGCAAATGCTTGAAGACCTTTGGGTTGAGATACAGGACAGAAAGAGGTACGGAGACGCTATTTATAAATTGCCCATCCGTGTAAAATTCCTTACTGCGGCGGTCGTGAGCGTCGACCCTCGCCCAGACAGACGAGGTGAGAATAAAGAAACGCACATATCCGCTTAAAGAAAGATTCCTCTTTCTATTGGTTGTTAAGATAGTGGGAGTCTACTCCATTCCAAGGCTCGTCTGAACAGACAAAGAACGCCCGGGAGAAACCCCAAGCCCGATGGATCCGCTCCGCAGATTCAAACAAAGAGGCAGAAACATCATGACCCACATCAAGTGGGGCATAATTTGTCATACATTGGGATAAACATTTCACCGGTGCCGGATCATCTTTGTGCAGAGTTGGTGATCATATCATCCCCCTTTCCGGCACTTGAAGACCCAAGTGCTTTGTATCCTCGATGTGTTTATTGTGCCGACCACGGCAATTGTGACAGATTATTCCCTCCTTTCAACATGGCAGGTCTCCCTTTACTGAGGGGGAACATCATTTCCTTGGAGGATGCCCTGACCGACGACGACAACATCTTGCATCGCTTAGACTATCCGCAGAAGCTGAAAGCCTTCTGTTCAGATCTCCTTACCCATAAACGTGACATTGAGTCCTTGGTCTCGTTCCATCTTGGTGTGAAAAATTGCCAGGTTGCCGACGAGGCCGATTGGTTATTTGGAAGTTACAATGTTTGCATTCCGATCCATATAGGTCCGCAATCAAAGGAACGTGTTCTTTTTCGTGTCCCGCTGCCTTTCAAAATTGGCGAGGAGACTTTCCCTGGGAATACTAACGAAAAACTGCGCTGTGAAGTCGCCACATATATTTGGATCCATGAGAATTGCCCAGATGTTCCAATACCTTCCCTCTATGGGTTCGCCTTTCCTAATGGACAGGCTGTAAGTAGGCCTGTTCTACTCTCTCATTTAGAAGAGCTACGGCTAACTTTGCTCCTAGTTTGCTCTGGAGAAATGCATGGGTTGGTTTACACGATGGCATTGGCGCTTGAAACGAACCATCCGGTCATGGTTTAGATACCCAAATACTTGTCCATTTGTCGGTATTAGGAATGAAAGTGCCATCAAAATGGGATACATGATCATCAGCTTTGTTAAAAATGGGCGTATGCTCTCTGATACGTGGGGAGAATATCTCTTAACGGACAAGACTCGAAGACATACTCTTTTCAGTGATATCGCGAAGATCATGATTGAACTGAGTCGAATACAATTTCCACGTATTGGATCGTTAAGTTTGGATGACGATGGCCTGATCAAATTAACGAATCGTCCCCTTACATTGCGACTCCAGACTTTAGAGAATGAAGGGATTCCCACGATACCTAGGAGCTCTACGTTCCAATGTGTGGAACCCTATATTCTAGACCTTTTACATTGTCACGACAATCGCATACACTATCAGCCCAATGCTATCCATGACCTGAATGATGGGCAGGAGCAGCTAGCCGCTTTGACTATGATGAAGGGTCTTTTGCCGCATTTTATTTCCAGCCAATATCGTGACGGCCCATTTATTCTTTCACTCACTGATCTCCATCCAAGCAACATTTTTGTCGATAACGATTGGCACATCACATCCTTGATTGACTTGGAATGGGCCTGCATTTTCCCAATCGAACTACAAACACCACCCTACTGGTTGACTGGTCGACCTATCGATGATATTGAGAATGGCGAGCATCTTCAAAAGTTTCAAGAAGTTATGGTTGAATTTATAGATGCGTTTGACGAACAAGAACAAAGACTTCGCAGGTCCGCCCCCACCCAGGCCGAGATCATGAGGGAATGCTGGGACAGAGGAAGCTTCTGGTATTTCCAAGCGCTCCACAGCCCGAAAGGTCTTCTTCGTGTGTTCAACGAGCATATCCAGCGCATATTTTGTGAAGAACATTGCACTCAGCGGATCTTTGATCGGACAGTTAGCCCATACTGGACCACAAAGGCGGAAGACTTCATTCAAGCGAAACTATGGCAAGAGACGGAGTATAAGGATCAAGTGAGGAAGCGATTCAGTGCAGCTGACCGAACATGTACATTCGAGTAAATGTTTCGTGTCAATCATGTCAAATCAATAAACCTCTCTCCGTGATTTCTTGATGTTTATTCCTTGTGCAAGCACTCGCCGTTTAGTCTTTTTTGTTTGTCTGTCTCTTCTTTTGTGCTTCCGACCCTGAAGATATGTAAGACTTGGCCGATGTTTGGATTATTGGCGATTTGCTAAGAGGGTAGTTCAATGTCCTTTTTCCCCGAGCTCTGCGAGCTTCTTCGCCAGAAGACATGGACATATTGATGAGCTGGTTTTGCTCTATTCTCTTCGAATCGGATAAATCTTTTCCTTCTTGGTCACTCATCTTGACCATTCACTTTTCGAGAGAGAAAAGTAGAAAAATGGCAAAATAGAAAGTTGAGAGCTAAAGGGTGCCGCGAACAGTTTATGGAGCGGGGTTGGCGACCTGTGCGTCATAATCCAAATTCAGTGGGAATTATGCATGAGTGCCCTTTAGAAAGCTCGAACTAGCCATGATGAGTTAGGGAAAGGGTGGCGGCCAATCATGAGAGGGCCACCCTTTTCCCACACGAATTGCTGCAATGCCTGACGGCCCGTGCCTCGACGATGTGTGCACAGATTGGGGCCCCATTCACATCATACCAGGCATGTGATTTGCAAGACTTAAATTCTCGGTGTGCTTACAATGCAGACCTGCCTCCTGCTAACCTTGTACTTGAGGATAGCTTAGATCTTATATCAAACGTGGGTGATCCCTTGTGGTATTTACCGTCGGTGAGGGTATTTAAAGAATTGTGTGCGAGTAATGAGATCATGTATCGTGATAGCTGATTGAGAGTTGATGGTGAGTTTTGGTTCACAGAATGCAGTCGTTGTGTGTCTACAAGTAGGTCACTATCAAGAGAAGAGAGCTTTGACTCTAGCTAAAATCACAGTTCAACATTCACACTCAGGGCACACAAAATTTGCCCCGTCCACTGCCAGAGTCGAGCATACCCTCAGTGAGTCTGACCATAACTTCGTCGAAGAAAAAATGTCAGATTGCGATCGAATAGACATTTGACCATAGAATTCATCCAGTTTGGCAGTCAATTGAGCCCATAGTAAGAATTTATTAGAAGCAACTTCTGACGGCTCCCTGTGGACTTTCTCTTTGTCCCATGCAACACAATTGCCTTCCACGATTCCCTTTGAAGAAGGGAAGCAAGAGATCATACATGCTGCACCTATGTGCATCGGTTCTTGGCTGCCAAATTTAGTTTGGGTGGCCATTGGTCGATAGCTTTGCTTGGAAGCTTCCGGTCTCCGGGCCAGGAGCAGCTGAGATTGAGACGAATGATAAATCTCACCAACCCCGTAGACAGAGCCATGTGCAAGGCAGCAGCTTCTTGTCGGTCCATGAAAACCGGGTCTCGGTCTAAGTTTGCGTTATGATGGACCCAGTTCATTAGGTAAGATAGGAGGATAGTGCTAGTTCCGAACCAGCGAAGAATTGCTGCCTCCAATAGAACCATTGGACCATATTTCAAGTTACTGGAAACTTGCGACTCGGGTATGGACCTAAAGCATTCCACCTTTTTCTATACAATGCTGTCATAGGTTGTCCATCGAAAGTAACCCATTTACTACAATGCGGGCATTTTGAGCATCCACCAACTGTTCAGGCCACGCATCATACAGTAAGAGAAGAAATTACACTCTGGCATAAAGCTGAATGTGCAAGCTGTGGGTAGCAAAAATACATCTTCGTTCTTGGCATTGCCATTTCAGAAATGAATCCTATAAATTTACGTCATATTCCTCGGAGCATTAATGGTTCTGACGAATGCTAAAGTGATCTTTTCAACCGATAGCCTCAGTAGCGGAGTTGGATAAGTTCCATTATTTGCTCCTAGGATATCTGGTGCTACATCGGATAGAGATTGACGAGCTGGATCAAAAAACGAATCGTAGGCAACCAATGTCTTGTGGTTTGTGAGCTTGCATGATGATGTATTTGCAAATGCCTTCAGAATCTAAAGATTATTCATACATTGGTTTCCGGATGATTGTCATATTGTCCCAACTCTTTTTTACCTACTCATTCTGAGCTTTACTCGAAACCCTGAAATTGTGCAGCTTAAGCTTCTGGGTAATTTCCATCCCGATTTACGCGCTTCTTTTCATTATATTGTCCCAATATACCGATGCATCCCGTATCATTGTACGCCTTGGTGTCAATTTTCTCATCACCACGATTTGGCTACTTGTCGATGCGTTCAATTCCGCCACTGCTCGTTTTGAAGATAATCTGTGTGACCAAGCAATATTGGCCTCATTGAATCTGACAACTCCATCCTGTACGGCACATTCCGAAAGCTCATGAGTGACTTGCGCAAGGCAATGATCATTATCGCACTTTCCTCGGCTCTGTTTTCCGTGTTTGGTGCTACACTTTTCGCCCACACAAGGTGGATATGAGAAGGGAGAAGTGCCCTTGATAACTTCTTTTTCATCCAGTCATTCTTCGGAATAGCTGTGTTATCTTTGGGTGGGTATTTTATGGACCAGATGCATGGATTTCTTGACTTCTTTGCAACATTCGATGACCGAAGCGTCTTCCCTCTTTGCAGCATTGTATACCATGGAGCTATTGGACATATTGTTCTTGGTAGCATTGTTATTTTGGCCAGCCTCATCAGCTTCGGATTTCTTTTTCGTGTCAGTTAGCAAGGAATGTTGCGGAGCCAACGCAGGCAGTACGCAGACAAGAGGCATGCAATAAACAGGTGATCAGAAGCCAATTTACTTCTCTGCCCATTTAATGAAAGAAGGAATGAAAAATAAAAAGTATTTGATAAATGGAAAGCCAGAATCAGCCAAATAGGAGACAGGCAATGGAATTTTGTTTCATTGGCGCACCATATGTGGAGTCCTAGTGAAAAGGGTTCTAAATAATAGAGCACATCAAATAATTTGCCTGTGGCGGTCTTTCTCGAGACTATTTGGCTTCGTCTTTAGTATTAGGTTTCAAACAGTTCATTTGAAAGGTGAGTACCTTGGCACTAGCACTAGTATCTGAAACATACTACTTGCCTGAACAGGCTCATTGCATTTCCGATTCTGTATCTCCAGTTCAGATTCCAGATTTATCTGAAATTTCCGCGGAGGTTGTTGACAGAAAACCCTGGATCGAGACAGGGAAATGTAGGCAGAGCGGAGTGCGGCGACATCATGAAGTGCTGAGTGTAAGGAAGAGGTTCCAAGCGGGGCCACATCGACAGTCGGAAACGGACAGTCTGCGCTGCAGAGCGTACTTGGGAGACGATGTCGAGAATCTGCTTGCGCACCCGAGAAAGATTCCCCGTCGCTGTCTCGAATCGTGGCGGGAAAAAAAGGTGCTCACCCATCAACTCATCACTGAGAGAGTCAAATCTTGAAAGACGAAATTCCACCCAGTAGACTTTCTCCGGTAGCAAGAAGGCGGAAAAGTATACAAAAATATCCTCCGCCTTGGTAGACGGAGACAGAGGATCCGGACCTGTCCACGGAAAGCTTTGTTGGGTTTCATGATTCGGATAAAAAACACAGTCGACCAAAGATAGCCCGTAAATTTCAGAGCTGGAGACCCCTGATAAGTTGAATGAAGTTCGCTTCAATCCGCGGCGGTCGGTAGCAAGGCAGGGGGGTACAGCGGGTACGTTAGAGGACTCCTGCCAGGCTGCGTGGATGTCATCATCGGAAACAAAGTCTGCTTGGTGGTAAGTATGCGTTTTGGGAGATGTGAAAAGGACTTAACCAACCAATTTGGGCCAGGTAGTTCATTTCCTCGGAAGTCGATAGTTCAAGGAGTGGGAGAGAACAGAACTGGATCATTGGTATTAGATCGACGAACTTGCGGGTTGGAAAGGGAGCGAGCAATAGGCCAATTTAACCTTCTTATCAGAGCCAGACATCGTATTAATCAAAGGTCCATTGATACTTCTATTTGAGCAAGGTATGGATAGTCACAAGCTCAACGAGAATTAACTCTCGGCTGCATCGACGTCTCAACGGTCATCCCCGTTCATCGTAAGAGAAGACCATCCAGCGTCCTCGCTTTCATACATATTCACCAATGTTTGTTGATCACTCAGAGATAATTTTTCTAGTCAAAATTCCGGTAAAACGTCCGTAATATCGACACGATTCCATTCTGAACAGCGTGGGCTGCGCGCCCACGGTCCCAGAGTACCAGGGCCTGCTCATTACAACGCTGCTGTAGAAGACCATTTTCGGCTTTTAGTTCGTCATTGGACAGCGAAAATTGGCGTCGTTCGTTCTCGAGTCGGATTTTCTCAGCAGATTTGACAACATAACATTGCCAGAGACATAGGAATAGGTCGAGTAGGTCGAGAGCTGGCCTCGAGATGGAAGAGCGCATCCGGAATATCTGCTTGGCCTCAGTTGGCAAAAGGCTGGCAGCGCCAGTGGTGTTCTATTACATGTCAACTAGGCTCCCATTTTGCTACTGGGAAGATCCTGACCTTGAACTCGATACTTTCACGCCCCGAAGATTCTCGGAATATGCTATGCAGGTCGACGGTATGTAGTGTCATCCACACAGTGTTTAGAGAGCTGCCGCTGTCTTTTAATTGGTCGCTCGGTCGATGAAGAGCGATCTGGTGCGTCCATTTTCTTCATGTACGAAGTGAGCTGCATGGGCTGAGTGAAGAGAATCCTCAGAGGTTTCTTATATGCTATCATGGAAGGAGACACGCGAAGCCCAGCCTGTTCTCCACGCCCGCAATTATCAGCTTCTTACCCGTAATGGAGCTCTATAACGACGCATGTTTCAATCTAAGCCCGTTTGCCATATCGCATAAATGAGGATCAACGACAGCGTCGCTCATGAATTGATGCGGAGAAAAAAGGTCCGTGACAGCATTTCTCCCCGATTACTGTCGAGCTATCAACGCCGCGCCATATGAAGGTTGGCATTATTCTCAATCCATCAAGATCCTGGCCTTCCACCATCCCATTCCACAGGTCATCATTGATCTACACCTCTACCGGCCTTTCAATGCAGTTTGTATCGCCCTGCTGTACAAGTCTTTTGCTGATTTTTGAGAAATCCACCGATTCTCCCGATTCTCCATTTTAATGATGAGGCTGTACTTGCACCGCGACGGCCGCAGAGATCATTGACCCGCTTCTGGATTGCCTCCCGAATTGGACCCTCCTCGGCAAAATGAAGCGATGCCCCCAAACTGTTACGGTCCATTCTCCGGACTTGCAGCAGCATGTCAACCACCCCCAGATGTCTCCCTTTTACTGCAAGCAACAAAGGATCCTCGAACCAACGATTCTGATGGTTGGGATCAACTGAGGGATGGCCTAATAAAACTCGCACCATCTCCGAGTCGCCCGCCCGGGCGGCGATGCACAGGGCGGTGTCTTGGACGGTAACAGTGCTCTGGTTAATTGCCAGAGCCTCGTCCTGCAGCACCAGGAGCTTCACCGCTTCCAGGTGGCCGTTTTCCGCCGCTCGACAGAGGGGCGGATCTGCCAACTCGGTCGCATTGATCTCTACGTCTCCCTTGTTCAAGAGCATCACCATCGCATGGGTGTTGCCTTTCGCGGCCGCTTCGGAAAAAGGAGAGACGCCTGCCACACCGATATTGGGGTCGATGCCAGGTATCTCAAGAAGCCACCGCAGAGCGACAGTGTCACTCCTTGCGACCGCGTGGTGCAGCGAAGTGGAAGGCGATTTAGTCTGACCACGACCGCCCACAAAGTTGATATCAATGCCACCCGCCTTTAACAGCCTCTCGGTTATGTCGTCGCGCGATAAGAACGTCGACAACCAGAGCGGAGTGTTGCCGTCTTTGTCTCGACAGTTTATGTCGGCGCACGGGTGGCTCAACAGCAATTCCACCACTGCCAGACGCCGACATCGAACAGCGAGGTGGAGTGGAGTATCCCCGTTGTGATCCTGAGCATCCAAGGCCAGCTCCTTCTGCGTCAGAAGTAGCTTGACAGCGTCTGCGGATCCATGGGCCACTGCTTGGTGGAGCGGCAGCTCGCTGTTAGCAGTGAGCTGATAACCAGCGGATGGCCTGTAGAAAGAGAGCGAGTGCCTAGCTTCCTGTGGGCCTACAAAGATCCACTTCATGGACGGCCGGCCGATGCGCCATGCCCATGCGCGGGGTGACTTGCCAAAGTCATCTGTAGTGAGAGGATCGCCGCCGCTGGAGAGGAGCAGACGCGCCAGGCCTGTTTTGCCCCACCAGACCGCGAGATGGAGGGCCGTTCGTCCTCGCCTGTGCGGGAGGTCAACTTGTAACTTTGGGACCTGCAACAAGTTTTGTAGCACAGAGCATGTTCCGTATGTGACGGCATACCACAGCGCGCTTTCTTGCGCCTGGTTTTGGAGGTTGATATCCAGCGTGTGGCTTTCCAGCAGGAGCTGCAATACGTCATAGGATGAGTACTTGAGAGCCCTCATCACCGGGGTCTTCCCTCGAAAGAACGCGTTCACATCTGCCCTCCGATATAGAAGTCTTTCGGCGAGGTCAATATCGTTGTTCATGGCAGCGAGGCCGAGCAAATTGCTGTTTTGACATTCGACGTTGATTGCAAGTATGGCCGGCTGTAGCCTGGCTTGGAGATTTCGACATGATCTCGCAAGAGCAAATTTTTCGCTGCTCTCGAGATATGCTGCAACTCTGTATAAGATTGGATTTGGTAGACCTCGCAAATGGGGCTGCTTCTAGTTTAGTATGTAGTTGCCAACGTAAAGTACATCCGTTACAAACCATAATGGATGTTGGGATGGCGAGCAAGGATAGGGCAATTAAATCGCGCGTAGAGTTATAATGGCCTCGTGAAAAGAGCGGCCAGGTGAGTTATATCGTTCGTCGTGCCGCTACACGGCAATCATCGTGCCTAAATCCATCAGGGCAGCTCCTACTACAAGAATGCGTCGCGAAGAATGGAAATTCCTTGAAGCGGATTGTAATAGCAGCACTGCTAATGCCCCCAGGATTGCATTCATAGTTCCTAGGAGAGCCAGATATTCCTAGGCACTACCTTCAACCCACAATGGGGCTGGTGCTTGAAGCTATGCACTCCAGATGCAATGAGACTACAGTGGGGCATTCAATGTGAATCTTGGTCCTGATTTCTACCCGCAGTCTTATTTGAGTAGCTATGACGGTTCATCATTATGCCGTTCCGAAAGCAACTAGTTGAGGTCCTGTCCAGGTGGACTAAGCCGACTATACATCCCGTTCGTCCGCTATACGAAATACCCTCACCCATATGGGCCCTATCGTTTTACCTAACAGCATTTTGTTTCGTTTGGCTTTTCTACCCTTCTCTAAGGCCAAGAATCCTTGCATATGTGACTTCTGTTAGGTGGGCGAAATTCAGTCAATCAGTCATTTTGACTCGTCTGAATGACCGATTCTCTGTGACCTCGCCAATGTCTTCTCGAGCGCCAGGAGATACCGGAAACTTACGTCGGTGACTCCCATCATGCTCGCGTAAGACTGCCGAGAGAGAATATTGACCAGGGCACAGAGCTAAGTGAACAATATGCAGCCTGTCATGGACCATCCACTCCGTGTGAAAGTGAGCTACAACTCTCATTCAGCGAAACGCCATAGCAATGTGAGGGTGATTTGAGACACGACTTGCTCAGTCCATATACTTCCGTCTTTTGCTTCTCGGCTCTTGGGCAGATGAAGCTGTTTTTCTCTCGATCCGCGGCGGACCCGATGATCGATTGGCCCGTGCTTGTGTTGGACATCAACGAGAAGCTGATCGCCAACGACGACGGAATGCCCGGTCTCCGCCACTGCTAGGGGATACACAGGCTCCGGTATTAGACCGTACAATGCCGACCTTTCGTTGAGTGAAACCATCGCGTAGTACTTTTTGAATTCATCCAAGTCTGCGAACAGGCATTGTTTGGTCCACTGCGGAACGAACTGCTGATGACACCCGCAGACTGCAAGGTTCGACGAGTCCGGAACTATATGGCAAGTATCAGAATTCATAGCTACATCTAAGCGAGGATCAATCGAGGCTTACCTGGGTTCGGATGCAGAAGCTCCCGCTTCATGCTGATACAGTTTTCCTCGTGTAGTATGACATGATACGCCGCCCCATCCAGGCCATGCTTCCGAAACAGCTCTGTCTCGCTGTCTTCCCAAGCAACCGCCAAGCCGCCCTTCGAGGGCGTCAACGTGATCTGGTGTGGCATGTACCGGAGTAGACGTCGGATATGGCGCATATACCTCATCTCGGTGGTCCGAGGGGTCTGAGAGCCTCCAAACACGGACGAGATGGAAAGAGATAAGAGCTCCTCGACGATGTGGCCGCAAAAGAAGGGTTCGTACTCTCCGCTTTCCTTCTTCGCATTACGGAGAACCCAGTTCCGGCACGGCGTTCGCTGATGTATACCGTCAAAGTCCAGCCATCGTCGGTGGACCTTCAGCGTGCTTTGCTGAGGATTATACACAACATCCGCTCTACGATCGAGCCCCTTGACGTAAACCACCCGGATCTCCTGCATCGAATGCAGTAAGGCAAAACATGCTCTCAGTGCCTTCCGCACGGTTATCGAGAAGGTGGTATCCGGGGGGGCTACAGACCTCGGCATTCTGGAAAATCATCGAAAGCTCTTCCGCAGCACTGCGGATAGGTGTAGTCGATCGCAGCAGACGCCAAAATTCTCGCGGCAGCCTCACCGGCCTTTTTCCAATGGTCTCTCGTATCATCTTGACATCCTAGATTTGCGTTAGCCTGTGACAAGTGATGCGTATATTGGACTTTCCACAAACTTGGGCTCCGGATGTTTCGCAATAGAAGAAGTCCTTGCCTTTGGACTCGTGTAGCAGATACGTCCAGATGCGGGATATCGTCGAGGGTAAGAGCAAATCAGCAGCCAGATCAACGTCCATCAGCGCTGGTGTTTTTCTGAGGAGGCTCACGTATATCGGGAGAAGGACGTCCTCGTGCGTTTGAAGTGCGGACTCCCAGATCCGGCACACTCGCTCTGCCAGTCCATGTCGGTCCATTAGCCATCGCCGATCGAGATTGAATTTCCCCTCTGTAAAGTTATAACCAAGTTTGAACGGGTAAATCGAGTTTGTTCCAGAGATTAGCACACCGTGGGCATAAATTCTACCGAGGAGATTTTGGTCAAAAAGCAGGTCCCCGTGGCTTGTCTCGACAACCGAGGACGGGTAGGAGAGGCCACGAATATCCAACGATATTTGCAGCCACTCAAGAAATTCTTCAGGTGCCACCGGCCGACCCTGGGTGGTGCGTCCGGGGCCGATGAGCACGGCAACATCTCGCTCGGTCTGGAAGCGCAGCCCCACAATATCCTCGGCCCAGTCCGTCTGGGTGGAGCCAGATTGGCGCGATGGGGTGATGGTACAATGGAGGCGAGACTTGCATGGCTCCCGTAAATGGAAATACCAGGAGCATCGGCTTGCTGCCACCTGCAGCCTGTACCCATCCCGGGACAGGACCACGGCTGCCAGCTTGAGTCCGTCGCCGTGGGAACCCGCCAGTTGGTTCTGGTCGCCCTTGGTAGTGAAGCCCAACTCGACAGCCTCGAAGGGCAATTGCAGGCAGGCGTTCGCCAAAGTGACCCGACTGGACTTTTTGTCATACTTGATGAATCCCAGGGATCGGCGGCCCTCGGGGTCCACGGGGTCTGGTACCAAGACGGCGTAATGATCGCAGGCGTCGACGAAGTACGGCCGGAAGGCGATTCGATCGATCTGGAACCGTTCCAATATGGCGTCCTTCCTGTTTTATGATTTAGCCTCATGATCCGACAAGATGACAGACACGTACCAATTCTGATATAGTTCCCGAAAGGCATCGGCAGAGGTCCAGTGACTCACGTAATGAGGGGAAACCCCGAGCGAGACAATTCGCCGCGAATGCACAGCAGCTGGGGATGATTCTTGCTGGCACTGAAGGAGTTCGCGTTCAAGTTGCTGGTTCGTGTCAGTCATCTCGCGGCTATCGTCACTGGAGTCAATTTCCATGCAGTCGGCCATCCTGTTGCAGGGAGGTGTCCCTGAGAACCTGGGCTCCTTGTCGACTATTTAAGTCCCGTCCGTCTGTAACTCTAGCGCATAGCTCGGGTACGATTTTACATGGCCAGCTGGCAAACGGTAACCAACGTCATGATATCAAGATAAAATCAAGCACAGGGTCTTGATGGGAGAACGATAATCAACCACCAGCAATCGTGCGGCTGATTGCGCCATCCCTTCCACCTAGGTGTGTGTGTCATAGTATCATCATGGGCCGTGCCACAGATATTCCCATCGCCGCCTAGCTTCGAGATGGTATGAGGCTTTTGATCATATATTGATGTCTTCAGTCATGGCCTTGCGACGATTCTGCATCGTCGACAGTCGGTGCTCAACATTACGCAACAGTTACACCCAAATTGTCAACAAGAATCAATATCTTTACAGAATTGGGGCGTGCATCAATCAAGTTCAAATCATCTTGTTGAGACGAGTCCACGACACACTGTTTCGGGCCGACTCTGCAGACTGACCGCGGTGGTACTCGTTTCACCCGCGTCACCAACCTTGACGAGGCAAATGATTTGTCACGAGTCATCTGGGCCAACCAGGGGCCTCTGGTGGGTCAGCGCTTTCCGTGATTCAACCATCTTAATGCCCAGTGATGGTCCCTGCCAACACATCGCAAAATTATTTTTGCTTATCCTTAGAACTTAGCATATGTTCCTCACCCGTCATCATCCGTCATCACATATCTTCAATTTTAAGCTACCGAGTACTACCGCACGCCCATGATTCTATAAATTGAGATGATCTCTGCCTTGCTTGAAATATCCGAGTCAATTGTGGCACTTCATTTTGAAAATGCCAGAGAAAATAGAGGAAAGTGACAATGAGATCCTCGAGGTCCTATCCAGTTACGGAGACCTTGATATTGAAGAGACGGATGACGATTCTATTTCTACAGAAGGTGACATGTCGGAAACCAGCGAGGATCGCAGATTTGTGGCATCAGAGAGCGATGATGCCACATATTCCGACGAAGAGTCGCTAGGATCCAGTTTTCCCTGCATACACCACCTCATGGATGGTCAGGAGACATCAAGCACTGTAAGTGTGCCCATGCGATTTCTTTGGGCTGCCGATCTAACGGGAGCAACCAGGTTGGCAAAAAGATACCGATTAGCGCCATTGCCTCTCGCTTGATCTCCGAAGATGGAATTTCAGTGGTACAGTATTTGGTCTTGTGGCAATCGTGGGAGCGAGAGATGCCCGCGTGAGTATGATGTGAGCGAGGATCTGTCTTCTTCGCCCAGGTCATGTATCTAATACGAGAAAGTTTTGGGAGCCGTCCTCATTATTCAATATCAAATGCTCACCACCAAACTTCTATGCAATATCGAGACGAATACCCAGATTGAAGTCAGTTTCATCTCACTGGATGGCAAGTCGGTCTGTCTCGCGTTTTCTTCGGAGCAGGTTACCGATGGATAAAGTGCCTCACCAAGGGTTCAAAGATCAGGTGTATTTGCTTCGGAGCTCAACTTCTTTTCTTCGAAATTCTATCATCCCTAGCACTGCAGTACTGTAACAACCAGAACAACACTGTAGTTCTGTCCAGAGACTTTAAAACCCATCGAACACATTTGAAATTTTGCGTATGCGGAATTCATACGTGCACGAGTGTTGTGAGTCCCGGAAAAGCCATACTTGGGAGAACTCTTTACGTGCGGTTCATGATTATGAACTTGGAAGTCCGCCTGTCTGAATTTGTCACACAACTAAGAACTTTCAAATCAAGGACGTCTCGTCGAAAGTTTTCTAAAATGTTATCTTTCGGCATCCTTACACAGAAAAAAGTGAATTTTGTTGGACAGGAGATGGCCCTCACTAGACACAGTAGCGTATCGTATCTTCCTGATCATCTGAGTATCTAAATATGACATAATTCCGTCTATCTAGGATAGACTAATCATCATCTATGTAAGATGATTGATGTGAAATGGTACTGGTACCAACGAGGTAAAACGAGCTACAGGTGCCATTCCTTTCAAGTAAGCCTGAGCAGTTAATTGCCAGACTTTGGCCACTGTATAGTTTGAAATTACCAGCCCATCAATGTAAAAAGTAAGGTGTAACCCAGAGTTCCAGCCAAAATAGATCCCATTATGGCGTATAAGCCCCATGATGTCTTCGGTCTGAATGTTCCTTGGCTCGCAGCCGCTGGTGTAGCAGCCGTTTCTATGCCTGATGGCAGCTTCGTAGGAGACGTTGCCAGGGATTCCTGAGTGGAGAATGAGGCACTCAGTACGCCCGGGGAATTTGATTTCGTTGTCATAACTGGTATTGTCATCCAGTTGAGGTCTTTGGGGGCTAGTGTGGCGTGAACCGAAATCTTGTTGGTAGCATAGCAGAACGCATACGTTGTTCCAGTAATATGACACGAAAGTAACGCGGTGCTGCAATAATTAATTAATATCAAAAGTTCTTTGAGTGCGTACGGGGTACCAACCTATTCTTTTTGTTGACATCCACCAGCTCTACGGAGTCCTTCTTAAGGATAGCCGTCATTCCTGCTTCAGAAACGCCGCAGTCAGATGCAGCGACGGTTTGAGGGCAAGTCACAAGGAATGTGGTCGCTTCATCATCCTAGAATGTAGATAAGAAGTTAATTCAGATTCTGGAAGTCTAACATCTCGGCATTTCCTCACATACGGTAGATAATATGCTCGCCTCCAATTCACGCCCTTGAAATCCTGGCAGTAAGAGGCTGACTGTTTGTCCGAGAGTTGTTGTAGCTGCACCTAAAAAGAAAATGCAGTAAGTGAGTAACATATTCACTCAGAGTTTGGCCGTCTCAAGCTTTGGGGGATGACTGTTGCAAGCTTGGACACTCAATCTGTCAAATCAGAGGCTTGATATGCTGCCGATAGCTGGGATGGCGGACTGTTGTATTATGACTGTGAAACCTTGATTTTTTTCAGCAGGAACCACGCAAAATCCTAAAGATTTCTCTTGATAGACGAAAAAACCAGAATCTATCAGCAAAGTACTGTGGGAAACGTTTGTGGTTACCTGGGAAGATTCTGTTGATGACCTCAAACGACCGGTAATTAAAAGCTGTTGTGACTAGAAACACCGCTTTGGGGGTCTGTGAGTCTTTTTTTTTTCAGCACCTCTTTGATAATTTTCATAGAATTTTTGAGGTTCTATCTGGCAACTTGGGTACCCTTGAGCGGCCGCAAAATTGTGAAAGGAGCGGTACGTCCGTAGCCAAAGAGCGCATAAAACTTCTACCGATGATTGTCTCTTAAAGTTGATAGCCAAAGTTATTGTATTAATTTTATGGGAACAATAAAATCTTGCGGCCTGTTAGCTGTTGATAAGTGAATAGATTCCCATTTTCACAAAAACGTCTTTGCAGATAAGTTCGGCATGAGTTCTTTGGCCAAGTCAAGATTTTGATGACTATATAAAACCTATCGGAAATGGAGTATGCTCAAAATTCTCTGTAGCTTTGATTGAATCGGAGCTATAAGTAGTCTCGCGCGTGTCGCAAAATGCCTGGTTCAAAGAGCAAGATAGATCCCGGTTTGCTGAAGACACCCCATCTCCAGAAGCGAAAGAAACATGCGTCGTTTGTTTATTTATTCTACATTCATCTCGGCGGTCTTTGGCGGAACGCTTCAGATCATTGACCATAATAACCAATGTTTTGTGTATTCCACGGAGAACTTCGACTGCACCGGGATCTCGGAGTCGTTTGCGCCTCTTGACGGCATATCATGTTCCAGTAAGTAACGCAATCTATTGACGAGGACAAATTTTTCTGACATCTTTGAGACCTCAACCCAGAAACCAAAGGCACACACTCCAATTCATCGTCGTTTAAAGCCATACTATGTGACTCTGATCAGGGTACCGCATGGGTTGAGGTACATCGAAGCGGCTTGATCAACTTCCATAATGAAGAAGGGGATGCGGCAAGTTGCAAGGTCGCGGAGCCCCTGGTAAAGGGAAGCTTGTGTACCGCCAGCAATAAAGCAAGGACTTCGACGAAAGACATTGAATCCCAACTGACTTGTTTGTCTACCACAACCATCCATGTGTCAGTGACAGCACCATCGGCGACTACTCCCTCGGGCCCGAACAGCTCTTCGAACACGACAGATTGCTGAACGTAAAAACTTGTTTGATTTTTAAAGCTTTTGCTAGGCTATGCTACTTCTGTTCTATCAATCAGGTCTACCATTTGGCTATGGAGCCCTAAGCCCAGCACGGGTCTTTTCTTGCACCTCGCTGCGCAGGTCTCCGATTCACAATTTACAAGCAGCCTACCTTTTTAGCACAAAAATGAGATGAAATGGAATAAAATCAAATAAAAATTCGCTGTATGCCTGAAGCTTATATCAGAGCCCTGCTCCTATTGAGATAACACGAATATTCAACCCAATGTATCTGACAAAAGGGAGCCAGAGTTTCAAAGCACAAACTGGTTGATTGGTGTCTAATGTAATGCTGTTGTCTGCTTTTACTATAATTCCCGGGCGATAGGTCGATCATTTATTCCTTGCCACTACATTTATCGGGATGGGCAACTTCTTTGGGGGTTCATGGTTCCAGAGAAGGGTTCTAGAAACCGCGGGATTGATAGCATGGCTAGTATATCAATATTCACTACATGCATCACACGCGAATTACATTAAAATCCGGCTATACATTATTTATTTGCAACCGGCGGCAGGCGAGGAAAATCATTTTGGAGGCAAAAGCAAATTCATCTCACATCTTGGGGGAAATATTTCATACTTTAAAGCGGCCGGGACCTCAGACGCAAGCCATGAAACAGAAGGGGTGGTCATTGCGGAACATGAACATCATGTTCTCGAAACTTGAATCTTCTCGATATTAGAAAAAGCCGGCCAGCCCTCCAATGTCAATCGACCGCGAAACTTAGGGTCGTAGGCAGGACTCGTATTGTCCAAGGTTGCTACATAGCGGTTGCGACCGCCCATTTTGGCATGAGTCGGGTAGTGAGCTTTCAAATTGTCCGAGCGTTTGAAGCTACGATGACATTCTAGCACCCAGCATACGTACGGTCTTTCATCTGAGTGGCAGGTCAGATGTCTCTCGAAGGCCGTTCGGCGCCTGAATTGGCGGTCACAGCCCAGGTATGTACACTTGAACTGTCGCTGGAGTATTTTGTGTGGCAATTTCCGGAAGCTCCCGTCCGAAGGTACCGGAGAGGAAGACAGAGACGCCGCGTTTGTAGGCCCTAGAGAAACTGGGCTCATTGAAAGCACTTCATTGCTGTCAAGTCGCATAGAACGGGGGTTGCAGGTAGGGGCCATCTTTGCCTGACAGGCATTAGGCTTGGAGAATGGCGGCGAGGGGCCGAAAGGATACGAATGCGGCGTATGTTCAAGCCAATAAATGACAGGGAACGTGTCCTGGTCGTTGAAAGCCGCAACCGAAGAGATAATTTCGATGAATCTGCCGCATGGTATCTCCTGAATTAAACATCCCAAGCGACGGTTGTGGAAAGGGCACACAGATAGGACGTGTTGTGAAGCAATTTTCGAGAATCAAGGGCCATTGGTCGTTCGACTCGTTCATGAGAGATCTTTGACTCAAAAAATGCGAATTCATTTGGAAACAATCGTTCGGGAATTGCACGTAAGGGGTATCGCGTTGTGACTGATGGCTGCTTTGTACAGAGTAGAAGAAAGCGAAACACGACAGTGGCGATTGCATAATCCAAAGGACAATCTGCGACGGGAGAGATTTGGGCGGCAAAACTCTGAGTGTGTGATAGACTGAGGCCGCCAGTAGCTTGATACAAACGGCGAGCAGATATACAAAAGAAAACGTCGATATGCAAATCGGCGGAAGTAGGGACATTTTCCTATTTCTTTCCCGGAAGACTTTTGACAACGTCCCGTTGGTTCAATTTACAGGTATAGCAAAAATGCAAAAACATGTTTGAGTGACATCTCATTTATCACTGTTTCAACGGCTGAAGTGTCGGTGATGGTTCCACGCTGAGACAACCAAAGCTTATTCCGACTGTCACTTTTAAACTTTTCTCTTGCGCGAATTTCTTCATTTTTTGTCAGTAACTACCAAGTTAACGTTGCTTCACTTGTTTCAAACTGAGTTATTTGTCGACCGCATATTCCTTGCTAATAAACAATTGGTTTAATAACATCATCAAGTGTTGATCATTATGAAAAACGAATCTGCTGGCTTTATCGGTCTTCGTGGCTATAAATTAGATCAAATGGAGCTTAAGCTGTTCATACTACATATATCCAGATTCTCAAATATATTACTTTGAACAGAGAAATGGATCCTTTTGCTGTGTGCCACGACCTACAAGGGGACGGAAAGACCGATTCCGATCCAACTTCAGGCCCAGATGAGCGACTGAACCCGGAATTGACAGCTGAAGAGACTCCTACTCAGGTAAGAACTATATTAACCTCTAATGTCGTGCATGATGCTAATCAACGCAGCCGGTCTCCCAGCCGCCAGCCGATGAATAACAAACTCCAGCAGCAGAACCCTTCCAGCCGATACTACAGCTTCTTGCAGAGCTTGAACGGGATGACCCAAAGCTCGCCTTTCAAGCAGCTCGAATCTTGGGACTCTACCGACGACTATGGGATTCATGCATGTCGAAACATACTGGCAGCGAGAAGCTCCGTCAGACCAACCAGGAGTTGAGAAGGGAGAATACACGACTGTAAAATGAAAAAGGGATGCTTCTAGCTCATCATGATGAGCAGCTATCTCAGTTCGATCATCTAAATCAAGCATTGGAGGCGTCTCGGGGGCGATTGCTCAGTATTCTCAATGATTGGGAGCAGTGCTCGGAAGGTCAACTGGCAGGACTGATGAACTGCGAGCGAGGTCAGTGATAGAATCCTGGTCAATTTATCTTCCACTGTACCTACGAGACAGTCAAGTAAATTGTGGTGTTTGTTCAAATTTATGTTTCGCCTCTCGATATTCAAAGTTGGATCCATTTGACCTCGCACGTCACAGTATATCATAAATAAATTAATGACATCTGGAGATAGCCGAAAAGATAGGATGGGCGGTTAATTCCATAAGAGCTGCAAGGATTGCCTAAGCCTATCTTCGAGCTGTAAGAAGAAAACCAAGCTATTCATATTTGTCGAGGGAAGACCTTCTATGCGAATTGGAACCATACATTGGTACAAAATCACATTGTTACAGTACAAGATATAAGTAGCTTATAGGTGGCTGAGAATTGAGGTCATGGAAGCTATTTGAGAAACATCACAAGACAGCGATTGATTGGGTCGTAGAACTTCGCCTTGCTTCACATACATGGCAAATCACATTTCTATGGAAGTTCCAGCTGAAGTGGTACTATCGAAAAGAATAAATATTTCTCAGCGTACAAAGGACGTATGGCTCCGTGCATGAATCAATATCTATCAATGTGATAGTGAGGGAGGTCGATGTTTTGCAAGGCCGATACGACATTCCCATGGAATGCCTTCACTGTCCGTTTTCGACTCTCTAACTCCACTGCCTGTCGGTTGCAGCATTGGAGGAGACCTTCAATCTCTTCTTCCAGCAATTCGTTTAACTCGCATATCTGACGCCGCTCGTCTTCAAGCCGGATACTCTTCCGCAGATTTCACAACATAACTTTCCCATAGACATAGATACAAACCCAATAGCCTTAGGGCCGGTAGGACGAGGTCGCTATTGGGGCCCAGGATTTGCTTAAGTTGCGTCGTAGGGAGGTTGCTCCTTGCGGTAGAGCATGAGGCGGGTGAAGCATCCTCTGCGTTCGGGTCGTTGCAATTTTCCTCGGAGAGTCTTCGCTGTCTCTTGGCTGGCCGGTTGGCTGGTGAAGAGGATGCCGCGAGTGGATTCATCAGGGAAGAATGGGAGAAAATTGAGCGTACACAACAGAGCGGGTTTCCATAGATTTTAAATAGAGCATATCACTCTAGGAGATGAATTTCCTGCTATCAAATTATCATGGGCCAGACTCCGCCCTTTTTGAGTTGACAGACAGTCCACGCACGTTCTTACCTTTGATGCACGATGTTGAAAAAATATGGTAGAGCAATGCCGTCTCTGCAGCTTCTCAAGGGAATCTGGTTACTACCACGTATTGCGAGATCGATGATTATATTCCTCTTATGCTTGTTATACGCTCCAGTGCACGTTACGCATCGTGTATCAATGCTAATCGGCACTTTTTTGTAGCTCATACGCAACCACCCTTTGATCCGCCAGCAAAATCTCGACGACAAAAACATGTGCGCCTTTGACTGCCAACACCAACGAGACTCCAGACATCGGTTCTCCAGGTGAGGTTCAATTTTATCGTGTTTCAACAAAGCTCGGACTACAGTTGTTCTCGAAATCGGCTTAACCAGTGCACACTCAATCACTCCTTCCTGGTCCCACTGCCAAGTGTTGTGATATGAGGCAGGTGCAGATCAAGAACCAAGCCGAACCATCGGAATTAATCCCGAGATATCTATACAAAGAGCCAAGTTGATTTCCAATCAACTTGTTCTTCTCGTTGTATATATATAGCCTAATGTTTCCCTCTGAACAATGGATAATCCATACCTCTGAACTACAACAGGTCATGAGCCCGGCAGCAACTCTCAGGTGCCGTCTCTACTCATCTGAGAACCTTAGCACGGACGTCTTGATGTTCGCACCCCACGCTATGGACCATTACCTGGAGGACAACCAGTAGTCAAAATTATCAGTCAAAGTCTTTCTCACTTTTTCTCATAGTATGGAATTTGTAAGTGCTCTTCAAAATGTGCATACCGCATAGCCAATGTGGCTGATAGAAGCAAGGAGAGAGCCCACCAACCTTGAAAGGACAGAAATCTATTGTATATAGGATACACGTCCATCCTGTATATAATTTGGTTCTCTGAATTTTCAACTACTGAGTGATGAAATTTAAGTCCACGGATCTCAATCCTTGTGTTCCGCAGGGACCAGCCCATTCCGGAACGGTGTGGTGGCGTTCTTTTGAGGCTAGACTTTCGACTTAACTCCAGATTGAAATACAGGCTCCCCGGGCTGGCTGTTCTCCGTGAAGAACAAGCTATATTTGATATGGAAGAACTCATGGAGGAATTCATGCATTTCAATAATCATTAGGACATTGTGAAGAGAACGAAGTCGGCGCGTGGACAACACGAACAGATTACAGAATCAGTATCTACATCTAGAAGCCAAGTTTCTCGTATGGGGCCCGACAAGTTTCACAACAAAAGCAAGCATGCTAGAACGAGACGCTAGAGGCTTAAGTCTTAAAGGTAACTTCATTCTACTGGATATTGCTACGAAGCTCGTGAAAGGGACCTTGATGGCCGAGATAATCTGGCTGGTAGCCAAAAGGAAAATTACCCTCACGCTGAATCGATTTTGTCTATCCGAGGTCTCTATTCGCAAGGGCTGACATGTCCATGCGTTTTGGATACAGTCTCACTTGGGAACCACGCGATCCGCCGCATACTCAGGAAGCACTGAAGTTCATGGATGGAACCCCGGTCCCCAAAACCCGTGTTCAACATCTGAAGAAGCTATTCCGTTGAAACAAAGGCCTCTAATAAGATCTTGAATTGAGAATATGTGTCTGCTATGCCCTGTAGTTTTCTCAATAATCATTTTATGCACACCTTCTATCTAATTTCTTACAATGCGAAGGAATTGCGAGAACGAGAGGCGGCTGGCGATGAGGCAACAACGAAAATCTCGGGGAAAGCAAAATCTTCTATCAGTGAATGCATATAAGAATTTCTCAGCAAAGCGGTTTTGATGGCCATTTCCTCAGTTTGCCGAGGATTTCCAACCATGCGGAAAGGTAAGCGTGATTCTCCAACAAATCTCATTCAGGTCAACGCTTCGTCACTGCACTATATGGTGCCTGTTCCCTGCTGGCACTGGCAATGGTGTTTCCGGAAACTCGCTAGTATATTACTAATTATTTGATAGTGCACCACAGTGGTCTCATCACAGTCGAATGAAATTCATCGGGACGAAATTGAAAGCATGACTTCCGCAAATAGTTCATTTCAAGCGCTGCTTGCAAGGTCCGTCCACTTTGACTATCTCTGATGAATCGATATGCAGCAAAAGGAACAATGGAAAAATATCTAGCCGATATTATCATATGCCCCTTGACTTCTTGTTCTCTTTCAACTTTGCCATCTTAACCAGTCTCCCCAGCCACTCCGTCTCCTCATCCGTAAAATTCAGTGGCGCCACATTTGACAAGCAACACATATTGTTCTCCTCTAACTGCCACGCTCCTGGTTCCAATACTTCCTTCGGTTCTTCCATAAACACCTCGAACTGACCGAATTCTTGTTTAGTCCCCGCATACTTGTTCTTGTACAGCCACCCATTGAACCACAAAGGGCGCTTGTCGCGGTCCAGATGGAGGAGTTGGGGGCCACAGATGGTGATGTCAGCTTCATGGCCAGGTGCCAGTTTGCGGTATCTTTTCGTGGCGGTAGCCGTAAAGCGCTTGTCGAGGTCCGAGGCGGGAAGGTGGTTGGCTGGGTTGAAGTTGCCGGGGTCTTGAGCTACGCCCATTATACCAGTTGCACCAGGGTGGAAAGCATAAGAGGTGTCACCGGCGAGCTCCCAACCGATCCAGAACGTCTCTTTGTCGCCTAGGCTTTTGTTAGAATTAGGAAGAAAGACGGGATGAGTAAAAGGGGGATGGGAGACAAACCATAAACCATATCATAGGTCCCCACAATCCCCGCTATCTTATTCCCATCCCTGTCAGGCCCATTCATTCTACATACTAGTAATAAGGCAACAAAGTGTGTCCACTTATCCACGACTACAACACCAGACTCTTGCATATGCCCGCTCTCCCCGGTCCACATCCTGCTCTGCCGCACCAGTTTCGAAATCGGCTTTGGCAGGATCTGCTGCAGCCATCTTTTTTTGCTCTCGGGCATGATCATCCTATCTTTAAAAAAAAGGGCGCCCGTGCGCATGTAGTCCTCGTCATTGAAGAGCACTTCAGGATTGACGAAGAACAGTGAGTCGGCGTCGATGAAGATAACCTCGCGGAAAGACGAGAAGAGGATAGAGAACGGCTTACCGGCCCATCCGGTGAGCCGCCAGCCCTCATCGCTGACCATGGCGGAGAGGTCACGCGTCACCACGCCAGGGAGAGCTTCGAGCTCGGCTCGGAAGTCTTCGCTCAAGTCGCTGTCGCCAAGATACATTATTTCGATAGGTAGCTCGCAACCAAGGGTGCGGAGGGAGGGAATAGCAGCGAGCAGGAAGGACACGTGGTTGTCGCCCGCCGTAAACACGATGCCACGACCTCCGTGGTACGACGATGCGTGCAGACTCATATGATCTCCGAAGTATGGGCTCGTCCACGGAAACAATAGCGCGGAGAGTTTGACGAGGAAGTGACGATAGAATTCGTATTTGTGGAGCGCCTCAGGGAAGGTTTGCTCGCTAAATTTGGCACGTATGTAGGGGACGAGATCGTCCCGAATGTAGGTACTATTATTGTCTTCGGTAACGAGGTGGAGTTTCTCCCAAGCTTGGAAGAATTGTTTATATGCGCGCGTCCGTAGACCGAGTTCACGCAGCTTTTCCGCACCCGTTCCTATCACGGGCCGCAGGAGCTCTCGGAGGTATATTTCATTGGGAATTATGGAGAAGAGGTAGTCGAGTGCGGTGTCGAAGTCGTCGGGGAATATATGCCTGGACTCCGTATCCTTGTTGGGATATTTGGAGACTTTCGGGACAGAAGGCTGTGAATCTTCATCTTTCATTGATACAGACTCAACATTGGCCTGCGGTTCCATGGTAGACCTCGCTATGGATTCTTCAAACATATTTTGCGATGTTGAATCCTGCCACGATACCTCCGCAGTCCTTACAATAGCGGGGTGAATCCGCCAGAGTCTGTCCTTGGCCATACCAAAAGTCGTCCGCGTACTCTTTGCATCCGGAGTTGAAGAGTCAGTCCAGAAGAAAAAGTAAGATACTGTTAACCACCCTGCTGCTGCTACTGCAAACACGAGGTGGATGGTCCGCAAAGTCATCCATTTCCGTCGTACTTTGGCTTTGAACCTTGAACATGGCGGGTGAGATCGGCCTTCTTTGAGTGGAGTTGAATGCTGCGGGAGGTATAAGTCAACCATCGCGGTGGGAGTATGATTGTGAGGACCGCAATGGGAAAGGGGTTGAAGATTTCGTAGACAGGGCGATTTTCGATGTGGTAGGATAAAGCAATTGAGAAACTCGAAATACTGACCACGTGGTGGAGGTTTTAATCAATGCGCTTCACGATGCTGAATATGGCAGGCCATGCCAAAACACCTACTTGTTAAAAGCATTCCAAGAAAACGCAATTACCCTTTGCGGGTCTCAGCCATCGCCAGTCAGTGCAAAAAAGGGGAGATATCCTTTTTACCGGTGATCTGTACCACCATAAGAAATTTAGCTGCCGTGTTGTGTTTAGTGAAAAGGTGGGTAGGGGCCCTACTATCGAAGATTGGGGGCAGGCTTTTCACATTCCGACCGTAGGGGGTATAGTGCAATACCTAGCCCTTGCAAGGCAAATTCCGTCACGACACTCTAAGCGTGATCTTGACAGCTGCCATGTTTTGAGTGGGGAAACGTAGGCCCAGCTGGATCAATATTCTCAGCAAGGTGCCATTGGGCTGACAGCAAGAATGGGGAAATGCCGTGCTAACCGTTATTATTCCCCGTGGCTCCTTCCTAGAAGAGCAGGTCTTGTCAAGAGTTTGGCCAATGAACAACACGGTATTCTATTATGCTGTTAAATGGGTGTTTACAGCCCATTCCTGAGGTGACTGTAAGGCGGGACCTCTCTTTGACGCGACTCGGTAGTCTGCGAATCAAACTGACAAGAGTTCGTGATTCTAGCGAGAATACTGTTTAGGGGCGTTGTCTCGACTAACACGTATCTTAGCCTCCCATTGTTTTTATTCCGGGGCTTTGACATCTTATCATGCTGTCAAATTCTGGTGGCTTGCATTCAATTTCCTTATTCTCATGTGAACTTTCATCAAAGGTCATCAATTCAATGGGTTTTCAACGCGATATTTTAAGGGAGAAAGGGGAAGCCTGCTCCTTGCAGAGTGGCATATTTCACTCTATAGTATTCTCCTTGGTCGAAATAAGGCGCCATAGCTCAGCCTAGCCTTGGCATTGAAAAAGACCGGGCCCTTGGGAATTGCTGTATTTATATTGATAGAATGTGGAAAATCATGGTATTTGAGGACCTCCTTGAAAATAGAATCTGGAAGTATTTAAGGGGCATACTGCGATGTACATCACAACTCTAGTTTACTTACTGCATTGAATTTGTGGAAACCGAAAATCATGTTCCTAAAGCTCCTCACTTCCGCTCTCCTCTTCTCTACCTTCAGCAATGCACTGGCACCAGTTGGCCTGGGCACGGCTGCGGCCTATCTGGTTCTTGGTGGCCAAGCAGTGACAAACACAGGCCCAACGATTGTTGACAGTGGTGGCAATCTTGGAGTCTCTCCGGGAACGTCTGTCACCAACTTCCCTCCTGGAGTAGTAGTTCCCCCAGGAGTAATCCACATTGCCGATGCCAGCGCAGCTCAAGCACAGTTGGATCTGGTGACTGCATATAATGATGCAGCTGGCCGGCCATCTGCCACGCTGGAACCGACAGACCTTGGTGGTCTAACCCTTACTTCTGGTGTATATCAGTCTGTCCCAGGTAGAGGTCCAATGACCATTACAGTCGGTCGCACTCTCACGCTTGACGCTCAAGGAGACCCGAATGCGGTTTGGATCTTTCAAACCGACTCCTCCCTCATTACTTACAGCGGGTCCCGAGTGCTGCTGATCAATGGTGCCCAACCTTGCAATGTCTTCTGGCAAGTGGGAAGTTCTGCTACCCTTGGGACAACAAGCACTTTCGTTGGAACCCTCATGGCACTCTCATCTATCTCGGCTCAAACAAACGCGGTAATTCAAGGACGTCTTCTTGCACGTAATGCGCAAGTGAGTCTGGACAGCAATACAATCACTCTTCCGAATTGTGCCATCATCACATCGACCACTTCCACATCGACCACTTCCACATCGACCACTACCCTATCTACCACTACCACGTCGACCACTACGGCGACAGGGCCAATCATTACACTGCCTATCATAGGTCCCATAGGTCCCATTTTAGGCGGCGGCATTGGCAACAGCGGTGGCATCAGCGGCGGCATCGGCAACCACAACGGTGGCGGCGGCGTCGGCAACGGCGGCGGCGGCATCGGCAATGGCGGCGTCGGCGGCGACGTCGGCAGCGGCAATGGTAATGGCAATGGCGAGGGCAAGGGCAAGGAAATAGGGAATGGCAACAGTGTCCCAGTGCCCATCAGCGAGCATAACCACTACCACGACCAAGGTCATGACCAATATGGAGCAGACAGCGATCACTATGGAACAGACAGCGATCACTATGGAACAGACAGCGATCACTATGGAGCAGACAGCGGTCACTATGGAGCAGACAGCGGTCACTATGGAGCAGACAGCGGTCACTATGGAGCAGACAGCGGTCACTATGGAGCAGACAGCGGTCACTATGGAGCAGACAGCGGTCACTATGGAGCAGACAGCGGTCACTATGGAGCAGACAGCGGTCACTATGGAGCAGACAGCGGTCACCAATATGATCGAACGGCAAACATGGAGGATGTGCAGGAGGCAATCCAGCACGCCCAGGAAGCTGCTAACGTATACAATGCACGCCATTAACATTGTTGAAGATAGCAGAATTATGATATTTATCTTTATTCGTGGGGATTGGAGATCGTTCAGGGACTTTTGGCGAGGTTATGTCATCTAGAATAATCAGGTTAGGAAAAATTGATTGGTGCGGAGTACTCTTGCAGTAGTTAGACTATTTATGCCAAATCTCCCTAGCATAAGCTTCTCGACCTGCGTAATGCGACGGTCAGCTCTGCGATGCTGTATCAAAATCAGCTCAATGGGTCGCCTCTGTTTCCGTCTTCGACATATTGGAATTTGGCTTGGTTGCATTTACTGGTGTGAAAATATCAGATACGTCGTATCCTGTCTTTACTGCGAGAGCGAGCACGTGGGCCGAGCCTGATGGTATAATAGTTAGGGATGAGTTGAAGACAGGAAAGGGATTGAGAATTGTGGAGTCAATGATGGATGCGATGGACTCTAACAATACTTTGAGATTGATGCTGGAAATATACACAAGTAAGGAGTAAGCGAGAGCCCGATAGGTATACAAATTATTGCATGCGACCTACGGTATCTAGATTGTTTAATTTATCATATCAGTTCCTCTTCAGTATGGCGCTATACATAGGAAGCTATCTAAAGGAATAATAGTGAAATTGACTCCAACTGGGTCCGGCTAGCCGCCGTGCTTGAGTGAATTTTCTCACTTTATGGTAGTTACAACCTTATTTCTTTATATGCAATAGTGACTAGTTGATCTCGATTTATCCTATACCAGCTGCGACAGTAGAAATCATCTATTCGATCTCCTGCCCATCACATCTTTCAGGACCATCCTTACTGATCCAGCGGCTTTTTCGGTAAACGCAATTTATACGCGGCTCTTCGATCGAGTGCGTATCATAGAAATGGTGACGCGGATGAGACACATCTGGATACGCTCTTTCCTTGCAGCAAGGGTGCGGATAGGAAATCTAAGTCGAAGATTTCAATAAGTCCAAGTGAGTATTAATATTATGAAGAAGGGTCGCTTTACTCAACCACTGTTGGAATCTTTTATCTGCTTGTTGGCTTGTATCGGCCAAGCAAAAGGGGCAAAGCCTAGGCGCAACAAGGGTATATCTGAATCTCAGAATGCCACAGATAGAATGCCACAGATAGAATGCCACAGATAGAATGCCACAGATAGAATACCACCCCGTCCCCCACTAATCCCAACACCTTGTGTCAGAGACGGTAGACGCGCTTCAACTGCCGAAGATAGGATGTTGAACACTTGGAGAGGCGCCTTCAAGCAAGTCTATTGACTAAAAACTAACCCACTAGGACCCGCTAAGATATTGACATCTGAGATGACATATACTGAAAGGAATCTTGTGTGGGCTCTGAGGAGACACGGCATATAATAGGACACCCATTCTTAGATTAGTTATAGTTGCCCTTTCGGTTTAGCCGCCGGTAGTTGATAAATTGTGTGTGTGTACATACTGCCAGTAGCGGTGGTGCAGTGGTTAGACCTCGCCAAACGCGGGTTTGGGTTGGGTTCTCAATTGCATTACCCGTGTTGTTTTATTAAGTAGTGATGCTTCAATGGTCATATTATTGAGGGGAGTTGATTGTGTGTTGTATTGAGTGTGTCTTCTAAGATACAAGAAGTCAGGTATATATTTGTGCACGTGATCCCAGCCTCATTATTATCCCAGCAACCGGGATATTTTAACACGGCCCACACACGATCATCTCTGTCTAAGATACAATTGAAGTGAGAGATTCATACACTACTTATCCCTACTACCGCTCGGCCCCGCCAGATGGAGGTCGACGACCCCCCCTGCGGCCGACCCTCGACCGGGAACTCCGCACCTCCTCGAGTCCTCCGAACCCCCTTCGGACCCTGCCACGCCTACTCCCTTCCCTCGAAGCTCCCTGAAACGCAGAGCAGTCTCTCCACCGAACAAGCCGCCTGCCACGGCGCCGGCAGCCTTTCCGGCCTCGACGCGCGCCCTTTCCGTCCGCCAGCAGGTCAGCGCAGCTGCAGACGACCAACTCCTCTTCCTGAGCGACTGGAAGCTAGCAACAACCTCCCTCGCCGAAGCGCTTGATTCGGTTATCTCCTCCCTACAGGGCCGCCCACGCGAGCTCGCCAGCGCACTCGCAGCCAAGTTCATCGCCCTAGCCCGCCGCGATGTACCGCAGCAAGACCCCCCTAGGCTCTCCACCGCTCCCCGAGCCCACGGCACCCACTGCCCCCCCAGCGAGCTCCTCAGCTCCCCCGGGCCCAGTCCTGGGCCTCGATAGCCACTCCCGCGCCCGGCCAGGAAGCGTGGCAAACCACGGCACCGAATCAACGTGACCGAATCCGGCAGCGGCAGCGCCAGACGAAAGAAGCCGACTCCCGCATCTTCCTCCGACTCCCAAGCTCCTCTAGCTTACGGGATATTGGACCCCATGGCGTCCGAGTCACACTAGCATGCAAAGTCCCCGGCGAAATCACACGAGTACAAGCTGTCCCTACAGGCTACGCTATATCTGCATCTGAAGAAGGCATGACCTTCCTCCTCTCTTCCCAGGCTAAACAGCTAGCCGGGGACGGCTACTTCGAGGCCGCGACGGAATACCACCAGGTCGTAGTCTCCCGTATCCCACAGCGAATCTGGACCCCCGATAGTGGCTGGATGCCTACTACAGTCAGCGATATTAGTGCAGAGGCGGAGCGGGTAACCGGCCAAAAGCCGCTCACGACCAAGCTCTCTAACCACCAGATCGAAGCAGACTCTGTTACAGCGGTTATAGCTTTCCCAAGGAAGCTCCGCTACGCACTTCAGCTATTCGGCGCCTCCGGCCTTTCTAGGCCTACTCGCCCAAAGCAACGACCGCTACAGTGTACCCGCTGCCACAGCTTCCATGACGCGCGGGCCTGCCGCTCTAGCGAACGCTGCGTCTCCTGCGGATCGTCCAAGCCAGAACATACCTGCCGCGCGCAATGCATTAACTGCCATGGACCGCATGCTGCGGACTACCCAAAATGCCCCGCTAGGCCCTACATACAGAAAGGGGTTATCGTCCGCCTCTCGAAAGCCGCCTTAACTGCCGTTCGCAAGGCCGGCCGGACCGCCTTCCAGCAACAACAAGTTAGACACACCCCTGACCCACGAGCGACTAACCCGGTTCGTCACTATCAACCGTCAAGCCAACTCTCCCAGGAGCTCGCGAACCAACTCTCCCCCCAATGCAGATCTATGAGAATACTACAGGCCAATGTCGGGAGGGGCGGCCCTGCCCACGACCTACTTCTATCGTACGAAGCAGACGTCATCCTAGTCCAGGAGCCCTGGACTGATATGACGAGGCAACTCACGAAGACGCACCCACGCTACCAGCTGTTTGGCCCTACCACCCGCTGGGAAGCTAGGCCTAGAGCTCTGACATACGTACGCAGGGACCTCCCCGCGTTCCCCCTCCCACACCCCGATTCACCCGATATCGCAGCCGTCTGCATATCCGGACTCACAATAATCAACACCTACCGCCCCCCAAAGGATCTAGTGGTCCCAAACACATCTAGCTCAACACCATCTACCCTCCACACGCTCTTACAGTACTCCCCTCCGCAGAACACCATCTTAGCCGGGGACTTCAACACTCACCACCCACTCTGGCAGCCGGAGACGGAGGCTCACAACACTACACCAGGAGCAACAGCGCTTATAGAGTGGCTGGAGGCCAACGGACTAGCCCTTTGCATCGAGCCCGGCACCCCTACCCGCGGGCCAAACACCATAGACCTCGTCTTCTCGGACATCCCCGTTGAAGCTACAGCAGAAGACCACCTCTCTTCCACGAGCGACCACGCAACTATACTAATAACAATAGACTGGCAGGAACCCCCACCCCGTCGGAAGCTGGGCTCTACCGACTGGGAGAAGGCTAAGGCATTACTCAACCTGCCGCATAAGGACCTTCCTGTCGACGACATAGCGGAAAAACTAGTCAACACCGTGCAAGAAGCCATCCAAGGCGCTTCTAAATATAACACCCGCAGACTCCCACGTACCCCTTGGTGGACACCAGAGCTCACAGACCTACTACGACAAACACGGCAGCAGCAAGCGCCCGACTACCTGCCACTTCGGAGAGCGGTTTCCCGCGCGAAGGCCAGCTACTGGAAGGAGCGGATCGAGCAGGCCACTTTACCCACAGACGCCTTCGCACTCGCCAGATTGCACAGGCGCGCAGACCAGCTCTCCGCTCCCCCTCTATATATCCGGAACGACCGGATCACGACGCCACAGGGCAAGGCGGACACCTTCCTCACTCACCTCCTAGAGAAGGGAACCTCCCTCCCGCACCAGCAGGAGGAGGGGCCCCCGAATCAGCCCCAAGATCCAGTAGGATTACCAACGAAGGAGGACTGCTATGCCGCCCTCTGCGCGCCCACCCCGTCTGCCCCTGGAGAGGACGGACTTGCCACAACAGTCTGGAGGGAACTCTGGCCGGTCGTCGGCGACCTAGTCACATCACTCTTCCGCCGCAGCCTAACAGAAGGGCACTTCCCGCAGACCTTCAAATCTGCAAAGGTCGTTATGCTACCAAAGCCGGGGAAGAGGGACCTCACCCAGCCAAAGTCCTGGCGACCCATTAGCTTACTCTCCACCCTAGGTAAAGGCCTAGAACGCTTCATCGCGCGGCGACTCACGGTTCAGACCATTCAAGCACAACTACTAACGTCGTGCCACTTCGGCGCCCTACCCGGCCGCTCAGCCGTAGACCTAGTCCAGATCCTTACCCATAGCGTGGAGAGAGCCTTCCAGCAGAAGAAGGTGGCCTCTTTACTACTACTGGACGTGAAAGGGGCCTTTGACGCGGTTGATCACCAGCGGCTCCTATCACACCTACGCCTTCAGGGATGGGACGAGGGCCTTACCTCTTGGATACGCGACTGGCTATCCGACCGCTCCGTTTCGGTCCAGGTCGGAGACGCTACCGCCACCGCAAAGATAAGAGGAGGCCTCCCACAGGGGTCCCCGCTGTCCCCAGTCCTCTTCCTCCTATATGCGGCGAAGATAGTCTCCTCACAAGATAACTCCTTCTGCTACGCGGATGACCTAGGGCTACTGTTCGTCGGGGACTCCCTTGAGGAGACATCCCAGCAGCTAGTAGAAGTATACAAAACGATCACTCTATCTGGAGCAGCATCAGGCCTCCCATTCTCCCTAGAGAAGACCGAGATCCAACATTTCTCGAAGCAGCGGAAGCTGTCCGCGCCTACGGTCACTCTACCAGGGGTAGGCGAGATTAAGCCATCCCCATATACCCGTTGGTTAGGCGTCCTACTGGACAGCAAGCTCACCTTCCGACCACACATCAACTGGGTCTTCAGCCGGGGCAAGCGGCTCGCACTACATCTGCGGAAGCTCAGCAACACCCAGCGAGGATGCCCGGTTGCCTCTATGCGAGCAGCGGTCATTCAGTGCGTGATACCGACAGCGTTATACGGCGCGGAGGTGTTCTACACCGGCCAAGGGCAGAAGGGCCTCATCGACTCCCTACGCTCCCTACTCCGGCTCGCTGCTCTAGCCATCCTTCCAGCTTACAGAACAACCCCTACCTCAGCGCTACTCCGCGAGGCAGACCTACCCTACCCGGAAGCCCTCCTCGACGGCGTCCTCCAAAGGGCAGCAGTCCGATACGCGAGCCTAGACGCTAGACACCCGATCGCGAGAGTTACCATCAATGCATACGATACTAGAAGGACGAGACTCACCAGAATCCTCCAACGCGTCCCAACGCCGGCACCGGAGAGAGCACGTGTAAAGTCACGTCTTCCACCGCTCCGCATACTACCTACTACGGACACAAACAAGGCCGTATACGCACCAGCACCGCTACGGTTAACGGTCTACTCGGACGGCTCACGCACTAGCCAAGGGGCTGGGTACGGGTTCGTGGTCTACTACGGCTCTATCCCTATCACCCAAGGGTATGGGTCAGCTGGCTCCCAGACAGAGGTGTACGACGCCGAGATTATGGGCGCAGTAGAGGGCCTCCAGGCGGCTGTCAACCTACCCTGCGCAAGCTACTCCACAGGCCTTGTTATCCTCCTCGATAACCTCGCTGTCGCTAGCCTACTCGCGGACGGGAGACCTGCACCACACAGACGAAAACTCACAGAATTATTCCAAAAGCTCACTACCCAGTGGAAATCCGCTGCCTATATCCTCAGCACACCCCGCACGCCCGTGGAGGTGCGCTGGATGCCAGGCCACTCCGGGATAGCAGGGAACGAGACTGCCGATGAGCTAGCAAAGAGGGGCGCAGCGTTAGACGGCTCCCACATTCCCCCTTCCCCATCTTACCTTATGCGCGTAGCGAAACAACATACCCGCGCGGCAACGCGTGCTGCGTATACCAGGGACGCACCTCAGGCATACCAAGACCTAAATATTCAACCCCACACCAAGAGCAGCCGCGCTCGGGAACACAGGCTTCCCCGCGGGGTGCTCGGCCGGCTGCTAGCCGCACGGACCGGCCATGGTGACTTCCAGGCATACCACGAGAGGTTCCATCACAGGGACTCCCTTACGACCTGCTCCTGCGGTAAGCCAAAATCCCCCGTCCACTTCTTCTTCTGCCCGCCTGCGAGGAAACGCTGGAAGGATCGATGGAAAGGCCCAAAGGCCAGCCCATCTGCAATGATAGACTGGATACTGAGCACAGCTGCTGGGGCCGAGGAATTCGGCCGTTTCGTGCAAGAAACGTCCTTCTTTAAGGACATCTGCCCAAATTGGGCACAAACATGCGCCGCATAGCGCAACAGTCTTCACCTCTGCGTAGACGGGAGAGGCTGGCACCCTCTCCCATCCGTGGGTAGTCAGACCGGGTACTCCACCCCCAGGAACCCAGGCCAGGATAGTGCCTGGCGCTTCTTCGATTCCTTTCCCAGCACGTAGTGCTCAAATTTGCTGCTTTCCAGCGTGTATTTAGTTGAGCTAGTTAGCTAGTTGTAGTAAATCCTCGCTTAAGTAGCACGTCCAGTTACCCCTCGGGAGGTAGCGGGTCACCTGCCAAGTGACCTGCCGGCGACGTTAAATAATTAATAATAATAATAATAATAATTTTAACACGGCCCATGGGCTGGGTTTTCGCGGGTGGGTTTGGGCGGTGGGCGGGTTTTGGCGAGGCCTACGATGTTGAGAGCGGAAATCCCCATTACAATATCTATATTGATTTTTTATATTACTAATTAGCTAGCTAGCCATTTCCGAGTTACAATTATGTAAGGAGTAATTAATATTGTTTAAAACTAGTGCTAAGTTCAGCAAACCATTCGTCATGCTCATCGCAATGAAAACGAGCCGTAGTTGATGGACAGTCCACTAATTACTGAATCCCTGCACCTTTAGAAACTAGTGTCGGGATGCCAGCATGGTGAATCCATGAATAAAAGTTTTGTACAGCACTAAACTGCTTTTGTTTTTTGATATTCTTGGCATTGTGCGTTGATTTTGCTTACTATATGTTTTGTATTATAAAATGGATAGCTAGATCATACTCAGAATCTCAGACTTCTTCTATCTTGTGATTTTGACCACATACGAGCATTACAAGTTGGGTAATGCGTGTCCGATCATACACCGCCTACAGGATCCCACAACTAGTCTAAGCCACACACAGCTTTTATTAATAGCTACCTCCTTCCCAGCCTCTTCATGTACATAAGATAATCACTTCCATCCTTCCAACGCAGAGTAGTGATTGTCAAATTGCCAAGCACTTCGAGCCAGACGCCATTGCCCAAGCTCACTCACGGAACAGATCATCCACCTCCTTCATGGCTCAACTTCCATTATGGGGCGCCGGGCCCAATCAAGTCAGGGCTTATTTGGCCGATCTCCTTATTTACAAACACGATGCCTCCTCCCAATCCGCGAAATCTATCTCCGATCTATGGCAGCTAGGCCAAGGACACGACCTGCGTCAGGCAAATATGACCAATTTCATTGATATATTTGGGGAGCCAGCGGGTCGGTATCTGTATCGAACCGTTACCGAAGATTTCCAAGTCGAGTGGCGGGCCTCTACCTTAGGCATGATCAGCTTTTGGACTTCTTCTATTGCATGCGTTGCTGCCGTCTTCTTCGTCATCCGAGCGGCTTGCGTTCGCTCAGATGTGCAGGTCAATCGAAGCCTATCCCTCGCGGCCTTTTGTGGGCCGGTAATGCTCATTATTGGGATTTTGGAGTGCTTGCACTGGGGTAGTACCTTTTATTCCATAATGACTTGGGTGGGGTTTCTTATGACTCCTCTTGCGGTAGTGGCCGCTTTCTATGCCCTTGAGACTTGGGATACATCGTCGGGGGCGAGAGCGAAGTAGGACAAGGATAGCAGAGTTTAGAATAAATAAGCTATTTCTCTCTTTTATGCTTTCGCTAATCGATACAACTAAACATCCATAAAATTCTAATACGTCTAAACATTATCATTGGTCCGTCCACTAGTCTTGTTCAATGTATTCAATCGATAACACCATTAATACTGACAATATCGCCTAGCGCTGGAGATAGTTGCTGCTATTATTATCTCAGATGATCTCGGCGTCATAGCAGTAAACAGCGGATTTTCTAGTAGTACGTGTTGTCCTGTAATCCACCACTCTAACATTTTGTAGTCTTTATTTGAAAAGAGGTATCGAATAAGAAATCAAATTATTATTGCTTCTCTTACTCTCAGTCACTATTCAATGCGTGGATTGGCAGTGACGGTGCTCGAATGTGCAGGTACCCGGTCGGCGTTTCATCACACAGGGCATTTCATGTCGTCGGGACGGGGGTTATCCTTTGGATAGTGGTATTGCTTTTAAGAGCGGCATTTTTTTATAGGCATTTTGCTCGGAAAGGAACGCGAGACAGGACGACTTACATACCATACACCGAGGCGGAGCTGATTTTGATCCGGGAATTCCACTCAATACTAGAGAGATGATCAGAAACCACCGAAACCACCTTTTGATACACACAAGAAAGAAACAAAGCTTAGATTAGCTTTATTAAACATAAAACTTGGGCTACGAAGACAGCTCCTCATTGACATGATACTCATGCGGTATCTCGCTCCCACGATTGCTACAAGGTCACTTGATCTTGATCTCCCGCCCCCCAACTCCCCCTTCCTCATCAGAATGGTCTCTTATAGACCCAGGGAAGAGCATAACTTAAGACATAAATGGCCTATTTCATCTCGTTCGGTTGTCGGGTTGTTGTTTGATAAAGTCAAAGATCTGGCGATGGGATGCGCCCGAGCGGATGACGGAAAAAATGCGGGACACATCCTTGTCTTCGCCATGCGAGATCATCCTTAGCAACTGGATGAGAAGGGAATGGTGGTTCTGAAACTCTGTCTCTATACGTTCAGAGGGGACAATCTGGTCATCTGCTGCGGTTGCTCCGAAGCTGTTTTTAAATCCAGGTCCGGTTCAGCCTTTAATTCAGGGGGAAAAAGGTCCCTCGCATCATACGAGGCCAAGGAGGTGGTCAAAAGGGATAAAAAGAAGCAAACTATATACAGGATGGAAGATTGGGGCTGCTTACCTTGGTGCTGCCAGCGAGGCTTGTCGTCTGAGTTTGTCTCCGGCTAAGCCTTCTTTGCTGCCAGGATCGCTAGCAGCGAATTGAGCCGACATGTCTAGGTGTTGGGTACTGATTCACTGGCTGTGGTGATGCTAGAGGGATCAATCAATTCGGATTATCACAGAGCTGGTCTTGAGAAGTTTATGCGAGACTGGTTTGTGGACGATATGGCTTTCCGGGTCGAACACTTGCACATACTTTCATGACGAAGAGGTCAGCACTTAGGAACAATGAGAATAATGAATCAAAAGGGATGATGGAAATTAAACCGAGGTGGGAGATGCAGATTCGGAGGCTCATGAGAGTGGGAGAAGGATAGAAGGGTCACCCTTACAAGGAATGAGTTTATTGATTTGTTGTATCTTGGCCACCTTATCTTCCAGAATCGACCACGAGTGAAACCCCATGGAAAGACCCGAAGAGAAAGAAGAAGACGACTGATGGACGGTGGAACATTTCGAAACCTTCACAAAGCCCTTTGTTTATTTTCTCAAGCCGATGTTCGGCCAACAACCTTGGTATCTTCTCCCGATCAGAACAAGCGGGTCCGTGTCTGCTTTATCTGCTTATTTGCCAGGTAGCCTTTTATAAAATCCGGGGAAAAAGCCGGCCAATCGTGCGTGCCATTCCGCTGTCATGGAATTTCGAAGTATCAGTTAATTCGCCTCTGGAAGTCATCCTCATTTATACTGATAGGCTGCTATCTATTGCTAGTGATCAAGTTCGCAAGGAATGTAGTCCCAATATGACTCAAGAGATTCTAAGATAGGACTGAACCCAGATTATAATTCGTTTTGTGCTTACATAGATGGAAGTTAGAAGCCGACGGCGACCAGCAACGATGGATCTGCTACACATAGAAAGACGGCCCCTTACCGGGCTACCGCTCTGCTCAAGGTAGAGCGCGCTAGCATAAGAAAAGTGCCAAGACAAAAAATCAACGGAACGCCGCATCCGATTGGACGGATGTGGACCACCCAATCGACAGTGGATTGATGGAAAGTGCCCACCGCCGAAAGAGAGTTCGATCCTTGCTGGGGCAGATATTGCAGACCTTTACAGGCTGCGGAGATGTAGATCTGGTCTGATTCCGTAAAGGAAAATCCTCCCGTACTGTCGCCTAATAGAGGCGCCATGTACTGACCAAAACTGCCATGCCGCATCACCCCCCGGAGTACGGTTTCTCCCCGGTACATGCCGTGTATCACGTGTACTACTTCGTAAAGCAGAGCGCCAACTTGTGGTCGTTCCCATCAACCTGGTTGATGGGAAATTTCGTAACCTACCTTGTGCGGTGGAAAACTTTCCCGGGGCCAGATCTGGTTTTAATGATTCAAGTAGCAGCTTCAAGCTTGCAGCTACGTTGAAACTTCCAAAATATTGTACTTTTGACTTTTGATAGCCTGATGTCAGGGGTGGAGTCGAGTAATTTAAGAGCAGGCGACCAGTGTCAATCGCTAGCAGATCCATCAAACTCGGCGATGCATCTGGTCGAATCGCCACGAACAGTTCATCATAACCGTGGCACGGTGACGCACACGTGTGGAGGCTACACTTTAGGGTGCATCGAGCGGTCAAATTGATCGGCCATTTTTTGACGAGAGTCTGGGAATGGATGGGTTAAATGGCAAGTAGATGGCGTTGCAGTAGATCCTACAGCCTTGTTGCGCGACCAGGTCTCATACTGAAAGTCAAACATGCATATGCCAAATCAGGCAAAGGAAGGATACTGTAAAATAGAGATTTCGAGTGCCCTGTGCTGCCCTGCGAGAGGACGGAGGAATGATCATCGTTAGGGGTGGGTCCAGGGTAGAGCGATAGGACATCAACCTTTCCCTCGAGTCTGGGGCCTTGAGTTCCGGGTGGGTACTGTGGCCATCATCCCAAGGCCTAAACGAGACCTCATCCTTTCATTTGGTGGGTCTTGTTTCCGAGATCCTTGTCGAGTGCCGCTAGTTTTTGGAACCTCCACTTCAACATAGCGGGTACGTCTCACAGCTTCGGGAATGTTTTCGGCTGCGTGACGCAAGTCTCGTGCTGAAGCACCACCTACCCCGCCAGCACTCTTTGCTCTATACCGTCAACGGGGCGAGATTGACAGGCTACTGGATCGTCGTTCTCTAATCATTGTGACGTTCAGTCCTGGGCCACCGAGCCACCGGTTGTGTGAAAGCTGTAAAACCTCCCTTGTGTTTGCTGAAGGATGAGCCCCTAGATTTTTTGCTTATTATCATCTGCATGCCACCTTTGATCGTCTCGACTAGCTCTCAGACCAGTTACTTTCCCGAGTCCCGCTTCAAGAAAAATCCAGTAAGCGCACCTCGATGATTAATAAACCGATGAGATGACCCTCGCCCCCTTGCAAGTTCCTGGAATTTTGAATTCGATCTGTATGTGCCATGCGGTGCTGTCCGCTGTCAGCATGTCTCGCTCCTTTGCGTCTTCGAAGACGACCGGTACACTAGACTGACTGTCGTCTTGCAGGCTCCATCACCATATGGGGTCAAATGATGTTGATTCTCGATTAGCTGGGTTAGATACAATGGCGCAGAAACCATTGACCCACGAGACAAGTCACTCGCTGGGCCTAAATACGAGCCATTGTGACAGTTCCAAGCTGCTCCCTCAATTGGCCCCCGGTCCGATGCCCGTATTCTCTGCACAATCATCGATGGCCACCCGCCGGCCAAAGAAAAATTCCACGGCCTGTCTAGCTTGCAAAGCAGCAAAGAGGAAGGCAAGTGTCCTGTGACCAAATACAAGCTGTGTGGTTTACTCTTGAGGGTATCAAATATGGTACTCGGATCAATGGCTAATCGTTGTCTGTTAGATATAGTGCTCAGGACTTCCATCCCCGTGTAAAGCTTGTTTAAACGCTGGCTCCGAAGAAGAATGTCAGTTCCATCCAAGCCGCGATCTAAGACGGAAAGTAGCCGTGAAGCGGACAATACAAGAGTTATCCGATTACAAAGACCTGTTCGATTCATTGTTGTCGACAATCCGGCTGGCAAATGCAGACCAGCTCAGCGAGGTCACTGCGATAATCAGAAACAATGTACCGATGAAGGACATAGCTCATGCCGTGAGCAGTCCCGTGACAAACTTTCCCGATTCGAAAACCTCATCTACCAGTAATTCAACGATGCCAAGGGATGGGAGCCATCGGCTTGGGTCACCATTAAGTGAGCAGTTCGTGACAAACTTTCCCGATTCGAAAACCTCATCTACCAGTAATTCAACGATGCCAAGGGATGGGAGCCATCGGCTTGGGTCACCATTAAGTGAGCAGTTCGTGACAAAATCCCGACTCTCTTCAGAACTCAATTTAGTGCCCCCATCTCCAGAATATGATGGTCACATAGAATATCCACGGGCCATATTAAATCCATACGCACGAATATCTCTGGAAAGTCTTTATGATATCCCGCCGTACAGGGTGCCGGCAAAACCGTGGACGGAGGCCACTGATGACAATGATCTTGTGTCGCACCTGGTCTCCCTGTACTTCACGTGGGATCATCCGTGTGCACAATTTGTTGATCAAGGTATTTTCCTCGAGCACATGAGACGGGGGGACCTGGATTCGGAGTTTTGTTCGCCGCTCCTAGTAAACAGTCTCCTTTCAATGGCAAGCGTATGCGGTTCCAGTTCTTATTCTACCCATTCTTAGAGTTTTTTCTAATGCCCAACAGGTCTATTCTGACCATCGAGGGGTATTTTCTAATCCAGGAAATGCCTTCTCTCGTGGACAAAATTTCTTCTCCGAAGCCGAAAGGTTGTGGAAAGCTCAAGAGGGGCGTTCAGCATTATCAAGCATCCAAGCCCTTGTCATGATGTGTTGTGTGTATGGGGCCCTTTAGGAGACACGTATCGGTCGTGGTTATGCTAACATTATTGCAGATTGTCATATCAAGGAAAGGCGAATCTCAGCTGGTTGATGCTGCAACAGGCCATACAACTGGCACATGACATTGGGTTGTTTATGCTGCCAAGAGCTAAGCATCGATGTGGAGAGAATATGACTTCTGATATGGAACGTGCTCGGGCGATCACGGCCTGGGGGATCTTCAGTTTGAATCAGTGAGTGGTCGTGCCAAAGCAGAGAAGAGAGCGAGCACTGATCAATCTTACAGACAAATGTCAATGAAGTTGCAGAAGGTAGCAACATTGTCAAAGCCTGCATCCAGGATAGACGTTGCGGGTGACCATGACTTTGACTGGATGCCTTATCCACGATCGAACCAGATCATGTATGCCGCCAAGCGAGCTCATCTACCTCAAATCCGACAAGGCCTTGCCGAGATGACTGATATCATGTTACACGTTGAAGAGCTCCTAGACGACGAGGAGCTAAGTATGAGCTTCACTGCATTGTCTGTGAGGGTAGAGGACCCATACAACCGTTTGCAACAGTGGTTGGCGGATCGGCGAGATGCATCGCAGATTCGAAAAGAGCTAATTCCTCAGCTTCTGATCCTACGGTGAGCAATTTTCTGACCCGTTTCTAATGTATCCGAGCTGACTTTGAACAAAGTGTCAAAGGCCTCCACGCGATGATGCACTTAGTCGAAATGTTGATCGAGCGTGACCAACAAGGATCGATGATTGCTCAGTTGCAGCAAAAATGGTGTGCCCAAGCCGAGGAGATAGCCCAGTGCCTTCGTATCCATCGTCAGTCCTATGGAATCTGGCTCATTCCTAGCCAAGTGATTGATATCGTTCAGGCAGTCTTCTACACCTTGGTGCACCACCTGGAGAGTAGTAATACAGTGAGGCACGCTTTTATTGAATTCTGTCGATTTGGGATAGCCCTGGGCCAGAAGTCCAAGCCAATGGCTGAAACCATCTACGCCATTCAATCGCTTTCCCAACGCGGGTCTATTCAGCTACCTACTGAAGCCATCACAATCCTTGACGGCTCCAAACTATGGAAGGGTCAGTAGCCGTGCAATTGACGTCTCCATTTTTGAAAGAACGCGTGTGCGAGGATGTCTCTACATCGATGGGATGGGGCGGTCAGGACAAGTGTGGTTGATGCTAGGCTACTGAGAATCAGAGAAGACAGTGAAGGTGCAGGAAATCGAGGCATTAGAGTTCTACCAAAGTTCCCGGCCCCTAGTCGGTGCGCCCGAAGTTGGCTTTTCCGAAAAAGAAGGGATCAGAGTCCGCTTATCTGATGATTAGCTCATGCATATTCCGATTTGAAGAGATATTTGTTTCAGAAACATGTCCATTTGTTGAATGACAGCGTCTCCATTTTATATACCCAGGTGGCGCGCAACTTACACCTGAGCTAAAAAGACCACTGAAGGGTAAGATTTCTAGTTCCTTGGACCGGTACTATATAGTGGCACGCATAGGTAGTTATGTTCCCTTAAGAGTAGCTTTGATGAAATATATAATTATTCTAGTCTCTTTTTCTGGAGCTATATCTACGAGTGATACTATACTAACGAGAATCCTGGAAGGGTGTGACTGGTTGAATTGATGAAACAACGAACGCCACATTCGATGATCCCAATGACTCGAGCAACCCCCCGACGGACAATGAAACCATTCGTTTGGGCTGGGTGCCAATTATTGTTTGACTACACTAGCCTCTGGATCTTCCATCTACTACGTGAATGGGGAACTTGATGGTGTGTTTGGTGATCTCTGCACCTGTCGCCTATGTCAGACTGCGATTGAAAATACCCCATTTCAATGTAAGAGATATGTATGATCAGTGTAGCGATTGAAACCCGGAGTTGCACGGAGAAAGAGGGGATTTAGGGCGGCTGACGGTAAAACCACTCAGCCGGGATGCATTTATGACCCTTGATGGTTGGAATGTAAGAAATAGTAGGTTGGGTAGAGATTCGAGACGTGAATTATTTAAAGAACACTGCCGATATTTACCTTATCGGCGAATATTCGCCAAAATCTTATCTTCAACAGCCTTACAGATACACTTGATCCTTGGCTGAGAGCCCTCTGTAGAACATATTCCTTGACTCCTGTATAGATTTATTGATAGATATTTTACCATGAAAGGACTTCGTACGCAGCCCATAAACCAATATTTTGGAGAAAAGCTGGATCTGGGTCTGACAAACGAAGGTTCCGAGGGCAGATTGCAGCGTCGAATGAGGGGAATATTGCCACGGAGGTGCTGGGAAAGGAGAGATTGGACGTAGGATAGGCAAAATAAAGTGGAAATATCTGCAGCGGCAGCTCTGGTGGAACATCATTTCAGAAAGCAAGTGTAGTGCTAGCAACTTGGTTTGTTAGTCGGTGGTTTCCGTCATTGGCATTAAGGAAGCCAAGCAGCTCAATTCTGGAACAACATGACAAAGTGAAAGCTCTGAAATACTTAGGCGAGTGCCGTATAGTTCGGAGTCTCCGCGCTTCGCGATGGGCCAACAAGAATAGAGGTTATAGTCAGTACGCCCGGGATAACGGCTGGAGTCACCATCATCACCCAAACCACTGCCTTAAGGAGCCTTGGAAATGTGAGAGGTTGAGGCTCTGGAAACGCGTGGTCTGCCACAGCTGAGAACCGGAGAGAAACACGCGCAGACCAAATTTTGCTAGCATGCGGATGGCTGAGTGCGGACTTTTTCTCCGGACCAGTGCCCGGAGCATTCGTCGACTTTGCAATGCTACCCGTCTTCCGAGAAGCAACGTCGCTTCATTTTGCCATACTGGTGACCAGAATGGATTTCTGACCAAGCTGACTATCATTGCGTCCTCCTAGCTCCATCCCAGCGAGACTACCGAAGTTCTATGGAGCTCGGTCGCACCTACTCCAGTTGTCCCTATGCTGACCGGAGCGCCGCGAACCCGCCCCCTTGGAACCTCGACAAATAACATTGACTCAACGAATAACTTTGACTGGACAAGTAGCTTGGATGCCGGTTCACTATGCCCCGTCAAGAAGATCCACCCTGTTAAGTATAGGTTGAGCGGTGCCCATGTTCATCTCGATACAAATTCACGCGGCGAGGGAAGACAGATGGAATAACGCGACGACCGCCACCCAGTAGCCTCGAAACCACGGAGGATAGCAACCTGGAAAAACCAAAGAGACTTGTTGCAACGATTATTGGGCCCCGGTAAGTGGTTGTCCTGTTGTGGTTAGGCGTTGATAATGAAGGTTCAAAGCAATGACTGATGATGTAACTCAGTGGCGGCCCAGCTTGTTTTAGACAACACTCACCCAAATACCACCGCGTATCTGCTGTCATAACGTGGTCACATTCAACGCACCAGATTTGTTAAGGAAAGATCATGGCGTTTGATGGAATACGGTATTGGTCTGGATCTTCTGGGGATCAACGCTCAAACGCCCCCATTTTGTCGCCACGGCGGCACGTGGTCCCTCTGGCTGGTTAAACTGGAATAGAGAATTGACAGATATCAGTCAAGTTCCACACGTGCAGCTCCGGCCAACTGAAAGGATAAGGTGCTGCAACACTGTGTCGCGAGGTCGCAAGACCGCGAGCCATCAAAGTGGCCATCGAAAATCCATCCCGCAATGCATTATCAGCCCAAATGTGATCTTTTGGCGTTTTGGATGGACGGGAGAAGGGGGTTTGTATCAGGGTGATGTGCTTGGGACGGTCGGAGCCGAGTTAAGGGTAGACAAGGATTGCACTCTCGTCGTGTCGAGATGGAGTATTGCGAGCGGCTCGCGTTGCAAGGCGACAAGGATCGCATGACACATCCTGTGACTGGATATATCAGTTTCAGCCGGACAGTTTATGAATGACCGAAGATAAAAAGCGGAACTGACTCACTGAAGGACAAATACTCGGCGTGACGCCGACAGGCAAATCTCAACGGTCATTTCCTTGACCTTTTAGATCCCGTTGCTTGCAAACCGCACAAGTATTTCCAAGCTTAATAACCATTTATATATTCCCACCAGTCATGGTGTCTCATCCTCCAAAGGAGCGTTGTATGACGGTTTCATCCGCAGAAGATTACCGACCTGTAGTCTGAGAGTGCCTCCCAACTCCACCGTTTTGCTGAGTAGACTCGCAACTCCATAGCAATTTAATGGTATTATGGAAAATTCTGTGCAGTATGAGATTCGTTCTTCGTTCCGGAGGACTCGCTCGCTGGATGGGCCGTGATTTGGACGGGGGGTATGTCCTTTCAACGTGTCGGGGGGTAAGGTTCGCTCGATCGTGAATCAGTCTTTCTCTGCGACAGTCAGCATTATCCAAGGGAAGAAGAAGGGCCAGTTAGGCCTGGATTTCCGCTATGCAGCAGTGACTGATGATCAGTCCCAAGTGACGCAGGTCACGAACCCTGTTCATGACTTTCGCCAACATCACGATCCTAGGGGGGGGTGTGCTGCGTCCCTGGTTCTTGAGCACGCCCCGGAAATGGAACGAGGCGAGACGTGCCTCATCAGAAAGACAAGAAATATTCTCCGCTTACTACAGAGCTTCTTTGGGCTCTCAGCTGGCAAGGCACCACCGTCGAAGATTCTGTATGAAGTTGAGTACAGGGCAGCCATACAGGGCTGGTGAAGATCCTGACTGGGTCGGCTCGGCTACGGACTCGTCAAATCAAGATCATGGAATACCGCAACAAACGTATCAGCCGAAAAGACCAGAGGATCTCATCTTCAGGTTATTCGATTCTCGACCACCTCCCAGGTTTCTAGAATCCTAGCAAATCACTAGAAAATCACTGGAGCACAGCAACACGACTTGTTGATTAGCGGCTACTCGATGCTGCGTTACTGGACCAACCCCGATCATCGTTATTTACTGCCCAATTTCTCTGCAGCAGCAAGTGTCGCAGGGAAAAGTGAATAAATAGCAACACAGTGTACAATTTCCAAGCTCCTTACAGCACACCACAGGCACGGGGAAAATATCCCAGTCAGGTGCTATATGATCTTGGTGTTGGCTGGGGATCGGTGGCAAAAAGTCACGGCTCTCATATCCAGCATACCATAGCGTCGCATTTCGCGGATCCAACCGACACTTTCTTTCATCATATCGTGGTGTATATCATTTTGCCCATTCTACATGGGTTCAAAAAGCAACAGGAAGAGAAGGGATATGCTTGGTCTTTGTCCTTGTTAGCACTTGGGGCTACTACTTTCTACGACCTTTTTTTTTATTTATTTTTTATTTTTGATCTTCTAAATACGCTAGGCTAGAAAGATCCTTGCTATTTGCTCTTTCCCCATTCCCACAAGTGTGCCAACCAGTTCACCCCCTCCCAACACAATGAGTTACAGTCCCCACCCTCACCCGTCTGATCCCAAATATGCTTTAGAGACCCTGGAAAGCCAATTGGAACCATTCAGCTGCGATGATGCCTTTCCTGGACTTGTGCAGCCGTCTCCGTCTGTGTTCCAGACCAACATCGATCCCATTCCTGGCGGCGAGCCTCTGGGGCCCAACCCGGGCGAGCGACCTTTGAATTCGAAAGTTCCCATCCCCCGTTCTGTATACACTGGTAACTATACTGCCAGCAGCCGCGTCGGTAGAGCATGCGAGAACTGCCGCAAGCAAAAGACCAAATGCAGTGGTCACCGTCCCACCTGTCAACGTTGCCAGGATTTTCACATCTCGTGTTCCTACGGCGATCGGAAAAGAGAAAAGATGCTCCGGTGCGTTCAATGTTTCGCAGAAGGCCACCCCCCCCATCTAACTCAAGTTGTAGCGAAATCAAGGATCTGACCGCGCAGGTTCATATTTACGAAGACTTGCTACAAGAACTGAACCCCCACCTGGATTCCTCGTTGGCCCAGCGCGTTGACGAGACGCTTAGCGGCAAATTAGTCAGAGTACGAGTTACCGCCCTTCTCCGTCCCTAATTGCTATTATTCCTTTTCTAACGTATAGTTGTCAGAATGATTCTGGTCAGGACCCAGAATCATTCGCATCTCGCACGGGGAGGACGGAGGACTCTCTGGTCGCCGTAGCCCACGTCGAGGAGGACTTCAACCGCGATCTAGCGTCGCAGGCGATGGGCTTCGTGGGGGAACACTCGGAGATGGCATGGTTGTACAGACTCAAACGCGATCTCGATCAAGACAACAAAACCATCGGAGACAGCCTTCCTCGACCTTCGATATCATCCGTCAACTACTTCCAGGACACAACGATAATTACAAGCCTTGAAGATGTCGACCTACTAGTCCGACCGCCCCAGGAGATTGCGGACAGACTCCTTGAAGACTACTTCCAATCTGTGCATCCCGAGTTTCCCATCATTGGCAAGGAGGCCTTCATGGGCCAATACCGATCCTTCTATTCGAACAACAACGTGCGAGTCGGAAAGCGATGGGTCGCTGTGCTGAATCTGGTCTTGGCCGTCGCGGCGAGGCTTCCTGAGCTAGCCCAGAGACAACCGCAAGGAAACTTCACTGACCATGTGGCATACTTTGCCCGGGCATGGCGGCTGAGCATGGGCGATATTGCGTTGCTGAATCATCCAAGTCTGGAGCAGGTGCAGGTGGAAGGCCTAGCTGCTTTCTATCTTCTGTCCACGGGTCAAGTGAATCGGTACGTCATTGGGCCTATTTGGTTATCCCATTGTTTAAATAGTTTTGCCTAACTGGTTCTCGTCCCTTAGGTCGTGGCGAATCATCGGGACCGCGATGCGGTCAGCGGTGACCATAGGCCTCAATCTTCGTATAGAGAGTGACGGCGTTACTTGTATATCACAAGAGACTCGGTACAGCGTTTGGTGGGCGTTGTTCATATTGGATACTGTGCTGTGTGTGGTGGCTGGCCGACCACCAAGCACCGACGAGGTTTTCTGCACTACTCCCCTTCCACGTCTCCGCAGAGAAGAAGACTTTTGGGAGGAAGGAGTTACACAACTTATCACCGACCAGGAAGCTCGGAAATTTTTATTGACATCCTTACTCTCTAATAACCTCAGGACCCCAGGGCCGAGCGAGGCTACGGCAGAACGCAGTCGCTCAACAAAATGTGGATCAAGCAATGGGACCGATCCGACTACTCAAGGAATGACAAACGCTCACATATCAAATACGTCCCTATACCTCTTATGCGCTGTAGACTTGGCGTCTCTGCTACGGGAAGCAATCGAAACCCTATACGCACCCGGGACCGCGCGGCGATCCTGGCCAGAGATGGAGGCGGCTATCTTTACTTTTAACAGTAGTACTGACAATTGGCTCTCCCGTCTTCCAGCAGAGTTTCACTTTGGGGCATTAGAAATACACCAAACTTTTATCCGCCAACGCATCAGCCTAGGCTTCCGCTTCTATACCACTAAGTTAGTCATCACCCAGCCCTGCCTCCGCCACCTCGCCCGCCAACCCCCCCGGTGCCACCTCCAGCACCGTGTGCGATACCATGGCATCCATGTGCGTGCAAGCCGCATGCCAGATGCTAGATATGCTACCCGATGAGGCGGATGTGAACTGGCTCTACGGGGTTTCACCCTGGTGGTGTGTCGTACACTATATGATGCAGTCCACCACCGTCCTCCTGATCGAGCTCTTTGCACAAGGTCAACGGGGATCCACCGAGGCCACCGTCCTCGCTAAGAAGGTCGAGAAGGCCATCCGCTGGTTGCGAGCGATTTCTATCAACCATTCATCCTCACGACGAGCCTGGCTTGTCTGTATAGATATTCTCTCACTGCACGGGTCAAAATTGCCATCGAAAGTTAATGTTGAGATCTAAGTTCTAGTGTTCACTTTCACTTATCTCCGGTGGTCCTGGAGCCGCGGTGTTGCTGTGGACAGGGCTGCGTTGGTTGATATATTTTCTTGAGTCAAATCTCCAATTCAATTCGATTGCATATCTTGTGAATAAGGCATGAAAGAAAGGGCTGGAGCCATAACACCACCGCCTGAGACCTTGCCCCTCGCTTGCATATTACTCCTGGGCATCCTTCCATCCATGACTGCGCGGGCAGCAATATGGACCATCTTCTGTTATTATTTGGCGCGGCGTAATTTGTCCAAGCATACTTACCACACCAGCGTGAACTGGCGGAATGAATATTCGAGCCCTCCAACGCCCCAACAGTGTTTGCTTCGTTTACACACCCCACGTGATTACTATTGACAAACCCATATCTCTGCTCATCGGGGCCACCCAATGACCCCTAGACATCTCTTCGCCACTCTATCTACTCTCCATTTGCAGCAAGAGAATTCCTATGAGTGCGATCCAAACTACAACTACTCAGCCAAGCCAAAAACCTCGTTTTCTTTGCGTATCGCATCTGCGCCTTACCATTTCCAGGTCCAATGAGGGGTTCGAGCTCTTTTTCTGCTCACGCAGACGTCAAAAATGCGACCTGTCTGGGAGGTATAGACTGTACCAAAGAAGATTTCGACTGCGACGAACGAGTGCAGGCCATGGGCTATGTGGGTGAGCATTCAGAGAGAGTGTGGCTTTACAGACTCATCCGTGACCTCGACTCGGGTAAAGTAACTCCCGATGGAGGAAATGTTGAGTCCTCTTCCATATCTTCTGTGAACTACTTTCAAGATGAGTTGAATATCGCCCCCCTCGAGGATGTGGATCTGCTAGGATACCCTCACCAACACATTGCGGACTGACTAGTCGACGGCTATTTCCAGACCGTACACTCAACATTCCTACTTATCGAGAAGACGACATTCTTGAACCAATACCGTTCTTTCTACTCGAACCGGAATATGCGACCCGGGAAACGATGGTTGGCAATTTTAAACCTTATAATGGCCATTTCAGCGAGACATTCGCTACTTGTGGACGAACGGTCTCTCGGGAAACATGATCAGCATGAGGTGTACTTTTCGCGCTCATGGTGGTTGGGCATGAGCGGCAGTATATTGTCAGACGATCTCAATCTGCAGCAAGTGCAGATCGAGGCTTTGACTGCCTTCTACCTCCTTTCGATTGGTCAGGTCCATCGGTATGTCATGTGCATTTAAATTTAGCTGCTAATAATTTATATTCACTTCTGGTCTTGCCTTTTCTTCAGGTCATCGAGGCTTCTTGCGGTCGCAATCCGATCGGCTATGGCGATGGGACTCAACTGTAGCCAGAACGATACTATTGAGGCCTATTCAGAGACTCGATGCCGCGTATGGTGGGCATTATTCATGTTGGACACGGTCCTATGCGTCATTATGGGCCAGCCGCCTTGTATCGGATGATCTAACTGCACACTACCGCTTCCTATTCCCTCTGAAGAGGACTTTGGAGTGCAGCGTGTAGTGCAGCGTATTACCAATTAAGCATCCCGGAATACCCTTATACCCTCTGTATTTGCTGAGGATCCCGCAGCCCAGGCGCGAGAGGACACATTGGATCACACAAATCCAGCACAGTATGGGTCGAACACAGAAGTGGCAGATGAGCAATCTACTCATGTCCCATCACTTACTCCTATTCATAGCATGTCATCGCTTTTATACATGGTGGACTTGTCATTCCTTTTACGAGAGGCTATTGATACTCTGTACGCTCCCGGGACGGCGCGACGATCGTGGCTTGAGATTGAACTAGCGATTTCAACTTTCAATAACGATGCCGACAGTTGGTTCTCACACCTGCCAGTTGAGTTCCATGCCACAGAGTTAGCTGAAGCTCGGCCATTTGTACTTCAACGCATCGGCCTGGCTTTCCGTTTCTATACCACCAAGTTAATCATCTTACAGCCTTGTCTTCGTCGTCTTACCCGGTTGCCACAACCCGGGTCTGTCTGCGAAACTTTGGCGACCACATGTGTTCAAGTGGCGATGCAAATGATCAACCTCTTGCCCGAGAAGGTAGACGTAGCCTGGCTATACAGGGTCACTCCATGGTGGTGTGTCCTCCACTATATCATACAATCGACCAGTGTTCTCCTGATTGCGGTATTCAATCAAGATCTGCTGAATTCCCGTGTTACTATCGGCATCGGCAAGAAGGTCGAAAAGGCTATCCGGTGGATAGGTGAGATGTCCACTAAGGATTCGTCCTCGCGGCGGGCCTGGCTTTTTTGTAGGAATCTTCTCTGTCGGCACGGGTCGAAGCTTGAATATGAGATTGATCTCGGGCTCCAGGAACCGTAGGCATTTCATTTAACATGGCTGTCCAAGGTTGCCCACTTACCCACCAGCCGGGATGAAGCTCAGTTAAGAACCAGGATTGTTAGATTAGCTGGCTTTTAAAATATAACTCCAAAGTATCTTATCTGGTCTGTAATCTTAGTTCCCCATGTTGAATTTCCAAGCCAATCACCACAAGCTCCCCAGTCTGCTAAATAACTAGCTTTTGTAATCTACGGGCGCGAATAGTTTGACATTTTTGTGATCAATATATCCGCGCGCATTGACTGATAACTGCGTCCCAGATTTTGACGGATCCCAAGACCCAACTGCTAACTAATTGTGAGGTATGATAAGACCAAGCCATTGAAAGTACAGGGTACTTAATATCAAGTGTCCTCACACATGGATTTATCGCTGCACTCTATATTGTCAACATTTTATCTTAACTGCCTGATGGCCACTGCATAGTCCACCCCGGGGCCACCGTCGAGGTGAATAGCTGCCGCGCTGTTGCGGGGGATAGTCCCCGAAGCCGCCGAAGCTCCATCGCCGCCTCGCGTCCCTTGGACGCTGCCCTCACGATGTGTTCCTTGTATTTGAGTCTCGTATCCATTATGACGCCAAGAATCTTGACATGATCTCCGGGTTCAACGGTTCCGCCGACCGTCGCCTGTTCCAGATTGGAAGGGGCTCGGAGGCCCCGCGGGTGGGTGCCGCTAGCGCCCGCTCGGCACACACACGTCTTCTTTCCCAGCGCCCCACTCATACCGCGCTAGACCTCATTAGGCCAATGAGTGCCCCGCCATCTTTTCTTCACGTATTCCTGGTGGTTCACCAAATTACCGTAATGGCAAGTTCCGGCATTGGTATTGGTAAGTGGTAAACCGTAAGTAATGATTCCCTGGGCAAATGAACTTAGATTCCAGGACGAGCTCTTTATGTAAAGTACTGTACTCAACATGAAATTCTTGTACACTCCTACCCCGCGATTACCCACTCTCGACATGGATTTCTCTCAACACAATATCTCTATCAACAGATTCATCGCCGTGGGTGTAGATTACAAGCTAGGAGTCGTAATCATGAGAGTAGATTCAAGGATCGTTTCGCAGCCCTTTCTAGACCTCCACTTTGTAGCACTGCTCGGCCGTCCATCAACAATATTTGAGATCCAAAGCTTGTTGTCTGGCCTCAGCCAGGCTACTCACGCTTCGGATGGACATCAATAGCTCTTGGAGCTCCTCCTCGCTGCAGTTTTGTATCTTTTCAACTAGAGAACATACAGCACGACGGTATTTCTGCGCTTCACGCTGTTGATATTGGGGTTCATCGCCGGGTGCTTGGTCCTTGCCGGTCAAGGTCGATCTATCTTCAATATTAAAGTCAGATACAGTTGACCAAAGAGTGGTGTTGCATATGTCAGCAATACCTGGTGGTTGAGTCATTAGATGAAATTGTGGTTAAGCCGTGTATGAGCATATGCCACCTTGTAATTTGAGAGAGAGGTAGCGGAAAAGAAGTTAAGAGAGCATAATCCTAATCCGCATAATCTCCTTCCATTTCTTTTTGCACGTTTCAGATTACTCCTCATGGCAATATACGGTAATTTACATTAATTTGTTAAGCGTGACAGCGATATGTATGCCGCATGTACAGTACAGAGTGTATGAACAAATATGATTAGCCCTTGCCGGGACCTGTCATTACGGTAACTTTTGTGGTCTACCAGAAGTACAAAAAGAAATAGTTGTGGGACAATTTTATCCGAGTTTGGGCTACCGCTATATAAGTGGGGCTCTGGGAAAGAAAGCTTGTGTGTCTTGAGGGGAACATGTAATCTATTTTCAAATTCTACTGTACACACCCAGGCCGACGACGAACGTTTGGGGATGACACCGGGATGCGATGCGATACAGATACTGCTCTGTGAGCTACAGCAGAAATATCCTAACTAGTGGAAGAAGAAGAATTCACGATACAGTATCTGAAGTCTTCCTGTCCCCCTTTTCTCAACCGTTTGTGTTGCTATAAAGATATACGCCGGTCAATCTTGACTGAAAATAATTGAGATATCTGCACCACCAAGAAATTTATCGTCGAGCCCTTCCCCAGGGGGGCGCCTGACCCCGGCAATGTCCAAATCGACCAAATAATCCTTTCACCCCCACTGATTAGTTGGACTCGGAGGTCAAATCAGCGTGTGTATCAAGCACTCTCGAAACCGGAAAAATTATACTAGAGAAATGTACTTTTTTGTCTGGCATTTATAACTTCGACATCCAGTATTTTGAGGCCATCTCATCCTTGCGAATACACTCCACTTGTTCTGGACTGAGATAACCCAAACCATTGTCCGAGACTGTTCGCCGTGGATCGCATCCTTATTGCCCAACCATCCATGATGTGATGAGGTTTCGAATGCAAGTAAGACAGATCCATTTAGAATTATTACCCGTGACAATTCGTTGCTTCCTTTCCATGCAAACTTTCTCTTATTCACTGCTCAGGCTGGTACTCCAGCTCCGAAAGCTTCACGCCTCGGTGCAAGAATTTTTGAACAGTCTTTCGTATCTGATACCTCGCACTAGAAGCTGCGGAAACTAGAAAGAGATCAGTATTTGGCAGAATGGGACAGGACGAAGGAGGTTCACTTACCCATCACCAAGGTCTGGCCTTACTCATCGCGAATGTTCGGCCTTGCTCATCGCGAATGTTCGGCAGCCTCTCTATCTGGTCTCTCGAGGCCTCGAGCGAGACTATATCATCATAATCGGGTATAACTTGGTAAAAGCAGGTCTTTCATGTTTTCCTATCGGTGTCTTATCATGTGCAAGCCCGCGCTCAATGTAGATTGACATACTAATGATCTGTACGCGTATTTCTCCCGGCACCAAACAAAGTTCCCGTTCTGAGCTTGTTAACATACATAGCATTTTTCTATAATATTGACTTCAAGGAGAGTGTTTAGCAGGTCCTCGACCGCACTGACCATGTCTAACTCATTGGTCTGCTGGTTGACTTAGATGCGGAAGCGGAAGGGTCTGCTCACCGATTGATTCTATCTGCCATACCAAATGTGTAGCCGACAGACCTGAATATCACAGGTATTATAGCCATGTATCATCTTCTTCAGATACGGTATTGTTGCGGCGCTTAAGTCTTTCTCACTTTGATGTACCAAGCTAACGCCAAACCATGTTACTAGGTTCTTCAGTGGCATTTTCTGCATTGGGGGGGATGTCCTACATTCCTCTTGATAATGATGATGATTCCTGCCGACAGGATCTTTGGGGCCAAACTCCCTTGTATGCTCCCTCTCCTGGTTACTATTTATAGTTTGAATCTGCACCATCTGTCTAAGAGTCACCCAGCCCCGAAGAAACACTTAATGAATGTTCATCCCCTTCGCATATATGTATCACAACCCAACGGAGTGAGTGTTCTAATTGTAGAGTTATGTACAACGAAGTCTCTGAAATGTATCGACCGATATCGCATTCATCTCTTGGACATAGATGATTAGAGACACTGCTCACAAATTGTGATGAATGGAGAGAATATACCCGCCAAAATCAGCTTATGACCCTTTGTATCGTGCACAGCGACTGTCGAGCTGGGAAGGCTCTTAGCATCTCTATCCTCCGCCAATTTTGACACTTTGACATTCTTTCCAGATGTCTTTAACTGCTTTGCAATGTCATTGATCGAGAGAACAGTAGCAGGGGCAACAACATTGTATGGATCCATGCTGGATTTCACAAAAGCAATTGAATCAGGGAACGCAGCTGCAATGAGGTTGCCATCTGCATCAAGCCACAGGTTATCCAGTGGGTACCCGGTATTGATCGATTCAACATGGATCAATTCGTTATTGACGAGTTTATGAACGGTGATGAGGCCAGACGCAGAGTTAGCGACGTAGTAGTAGCCATTCTTGTCGTGGGCTATTCCATTAGCCATGGAGAATCCCTCGTCAGCCGCGATATGGCATCTCCCTGTGTCAGATCGACAGTATGCGAGGCTTCCGCCTCCAGACAGCATTTCCAGATCACGGAAGGTTCCAGTCTTGGTGTTGTGGTCGTTTGTGATCACGAATCCCAGACCATCTTCTTCCACTGCCACACCATTGGGCGTGAAAATCGCCTCGCTGGCCACAGTCTTAACATGCTCAAGCGTGCCCGAGGTCTCATCAAGATCAAACATCTTAACAGTAGAATTTGCCCCAACGACCAGAGCATCAAGAAATTCTCCAGTGACATGGTCAACAGGAGGTCTGTGGTTGATCAACCAGAACCGAAGCCGGCCTTCAATCTTGCGGACATCAAATCCATGCAAGTCAAGATCATCCTGATATCCGCCGATTTTGAGCTGGCGTAGACCGTACAGTCCATCTGAGCCAGGTTGGTCAACATCGATAACAGCGATGTGATCCGTGCGGGATCTCGCGGAGATGTTGTAAAGATTGCCTCCAGGCGACCAACCCTTGCGAGACTCCAGGCTGTTGCATGCTGCGTACAGTTTTCGATCCTGCTCATCGAGCCACAGATCTTCACAGCCCTCCAAGAGAGAGTGCCGGACGCGTGTACAGGTCCATGGGAAGTCCTCGATTGGTTGGATCTCTCGTCCGATACCGAGGGTGAGGAAGATGAAGTTGTGTATGTACGTTCTGTAAATCACGCCTGTGGCGAGGACGATAAAGGCCCAGAAGATCACCCGGTGGCCTAGAATTCCAGCCATGTCGAGATGTAGAGAGGGAGAAGTGGAAGAGCGTTGGAAATTGTAACCAGGTCCAGCGTTGATCCTGCGACCCACTTTTGTCTAGTGCTGATGTGAGACTCCTACAAGGCTGCTAGTGCCTTCGATTGTCTGTGTTTCAACCTCTTAACATTTCACCAAAGTCGAATACTGTATGTACACCTGTGAGGGTTGTCAGTCAAATTACTGGTTTTCCGTCAACGTAAGTTGAGTGATAATTGAACGCTTAGGCCGTCACAGTGGCAGCTACCATTCCCAGGAGGGAGGTTGTCAGGGGCAGAGCAGTAACGTGATACATGCCGTTTGTGGTGGTTGTTGCAAATCACAGCTTTAAAATGATGTGTTCTGTGCAAACATTAAGGTCGATGAAAGCTGAGGGAAAGGTCTGTATAAATAAGTTATGGTGCCGAGGGAAATGTGGATGGGGGCGAGAAACAATAGAGTTGGCGTGGACAAGCTCGTACGCCAACCAACCCTCATAGTTTACGATCGTGGTGAAATTAACCAACCGGAGACTGGCTCTTTCCAACTCAACTTAAGAGTGTTAAAGACTATCACTACTGTAGCCAGGCCTTGGAGGTAATAAAAGCCGGAGTCTTTGCCCGTGAATGCCGTTGCTGACCAGTTGTTTTCGCTTCCCAGTATTCACCACGTGGTTGAAGTCTACAAGCTACATACGTACTTCTGAAACATTCAAGTTAATTGGGTAATTTTCTCTGTTCTACTTCTTGGGTTCTTGCTGATTAAAACTCATCTCTTATGGACATCTGGCAATTCAGTACCTTTGCGATCTCAATATTGGGTTTTGAAGAGCTAGGTTTTTTTTAGTAGAGAGACTTTTTAAAAATAGAACTGTAGGAGACGCGTAGAATGTTGCATATTGGTGAGGCCGTACGACCATGATGAGAACTTGCGAATATCTGAGAACTGTGCACCATATCTTGGTCCGTTAGCGATTGGAACTCGGGATTGTAAATGAAATTCACACTACTGGAGAGCAGAGCTGCTCTTGCGAGAACGACCAGATCATCGCTTGGGCGGTGCTTCCCCGCCAACAGGGGTTGCTACTGGATATTAGCAGAATACGATACCTTGCTAGGAGAACTCACATGATTCAGAGACTTGATTGATCCTGCCGTCTCGGTAGCGGACAAAAAACCCACAGCGGCAGAATCGATTGGCCATCGCTCCAGATCATTCACGCCAACAACGCCTTGATCTTTGTCATATTTCTGCATGAGCCGCATCATTATCGACTGACGGGCCGCAATATAGCCGGCTTCAGATTGCTTTGGCGTGCAATCTATACAAAGGTCCAAACTTGCTGCGAAATGTTACTCAGATAATGCAAGGATGCGGCCACCAACAAACCTATCTTGATGATCCCGTCAATGCCAAATAATATATCATCACAGGCCAGTGATTGGTGCGCAAGGCCAAATAAAAATAAATAGCAGGCACCATCGAGGATCTAAAAAGTCAGAACAGCTCATAGAAAGGGCATGAGGGACAAACCAGACATATACTGGATCCCAATTCTATCTCGCTGGGATAAACAGATGGAAAAGCGACAACTTGCGCTAGTGTCAGCGGCAAGTCATTAACCAAGAAAAATGCGAGATCTTCGTGCATGTAGCATTGGTGTAAGGAGAGAACGTTCCTGTGTTCCAGACGTCCGAATCTGTATCAATCTTCGATCATTCTCTTTCGCGTATGTCCGGATGGCTACCATGCGAGATGGGCGGGTGCGGCGTGTGGCAATTGTAACTTTGCCAGCGATCTCATACGTAATGACTTTCCGATAGGTATCCCACGGCGACTCTTGTCTTACAATCAATACGGATGCATTGTTTTCAAGGCCACACAAGCGGGGTAGACAAAGGCTTTTGGGAGGCCCAGTGACAACCTTCAACCTGCTGCGGCGGCAAGATCCGGTTGGTTTCGTAGGGGCTGGCGCCTGACTCTCACAGATGATGGGGATTGACATCGAGATGGGGAGCTGTGATTGAGCCTTCATAGTGCCAAGGTCACATATCATGTTGTCTTTGAATGGATTGGTCGACATGATGAGAAAGTGTGTTCCTTCCAATTCAATACGTGCAAGAATCAAGAAGGAGAGGGAAAGTGAAATTTCATTAATTTTGTACGCGCGTTGTTAAAATTTGGGCTCTCGTCAACCATAGGAGAGGGCAGCTTCGATCGACTGTCATAAGATGAGGCTGGTGAGCACGGGGCTTACATGCAAACTGTCATCGGCGAATATAGCCTTTTACGACTGCTATGTGCTGTTCGGCCCTCGTGAACATTAGTCTCGAGCTAATTGAGGATTTTCATACGAACCGACACACGACCGCACTGTTCAGCATAGTGGGCCCCTAACTCAACTCCCTTAGGATCTTGTTACCCATAGAGGTGCTTCCTGGTAAGGGAATGCTGTCCAGGGACAAATTCTAGGTTTCCTACGACTGAGAACGATCCAAAAATAAAAAGACGGAAGCTATCAACGAGCCAAAGTCCGCGATAGCATCTCTATAACGACGGCCTCCATTAGGTTTTTCGCCCATGATATGCTCATGTCAATGAGCGCATAGGGTAACGCATGGGATATTTACTCCAGTAATTGGTAGGCCCATGAAATGTCAAACTTGCCACTGATTCTTGCCCTGCGCATTGGGAGCTCCACTTACATAGCCATTAAATGATCACTCTCAACTTGTAAGCGACCAGTGTCTAGTTGACGCTATAACCACCACCCTGGCTAGATAAAAAGAAAGAGTTCGGTGGGCTTGCTTATGGTTAGGTATGCCTTTGACTTGGAAGCTCGCCTTTCAGCACGGCGAGTCGCCCTCACACCATTGTCCGACGAATACTGGCACGGCTGATTTTGGTCTCGACGCTCTAATTTTCCTGTCGTACCGATACTAGAGTCTATTATAGTCTACAAGTGATGCCCTATTGGTTCATCTGAAGTAATATGCTGGCATTTAGACACAGAATGACCGCAAAACGGCTGAGTTGTAAAGACTAGCAGTCATGAGCCGACTAACAGAGCCGCAAAAGTATTTCAGTTCTTGTAAATGGTAGATCACAGAGCCATTGCAGCGCTACGAGGGAAGCGGGTTGAATAACCTAAAGAGCGGCTGTTTTTGATATTCGAGGCAATTCCAGGAAATGCTATTTCTTCATCATTCCAATTCCGATTTGCCTGGTACATGCATGCACTTTCTAACTTCTCTAATCTCTATTCATTGATTGGAGATAAAGATGCAGCTAGCTTTCACATACTCAGTTTTGCTTGTCAAGTAGACTCACCACCCACAGGAAATGTTCAGCTCACCTCCGCACCTGAAAGTTCTTTACTCATGGACTGATAGACTTGAAGCTTACCGAGTTCTTAAATACTGATTCTTGGTTACAAAACAACTATATTTGCTCGCTCATTTTCAAAAACCAGTTATTCCACCAAAATATAACCAACAATGTGGTAAGAACGAGTAGCCCCTCAGTCATACAGCCGCTCCTCATCCGCAGCAGCACACTTCTGGCACTTCTCTTCTGTCTGTGTCGGTGGGAAAGTAAACTCGGACACAGCGTCTGTTTCCATCTTTTCCCTCGCAATGATATCTTCGTACCTGCTCTGTAGCAATTTCGTGGCGAGATGCATCGTGGCCCACTCCGTGGAGGAGATGGTGTCGGAGACCAAGATGCGGTTGGATAGCGTTTGTAGGTATATAATTGTATCGCTAACCAATTTCCTACTAATTGTTATAAGGGTTAAGGGTCTCTTTCAATGCATTTCTTGGGCCGTAAGTTGTGAGCGGCCCTGTATTTGAGATGTGGAGGATGAGTGTCGACTTTGCTTTCGTGGGAGGGTTGAGGACTCGGCTACTCTCTTTCTCGCGTTCAGTGGGAGCAGATCTTGATTTTCAGTCTTTATGGCGCTTGGAGACATCATATAGTTCCTCGAGCTACCAACAGAAGTAGCTACCTGTGTAGCTACAGATCCAGTGGACTGGTTAACAGACGGATGTAGAACCTGGCTTGAGTGGCCGCGATTCTCGTGGATAAACTGACCAACGACCCAACGGAAGCTTTCAGTCGATCCATTGCCTCCATGTGATAGATTGTCAGCCGATGGATTTCTCGAGGAGGGGTTCTATAATAACGATACCAGTTTGCCATGTAGGTCCAGGGTGATCTTTTACTTTGGGCGTGTGACTGGTCAGGTGCCGTAAAACACCCAAGTGCAGTATATCATGTATTTGAGCAAAGTTGTCCACGAAGTTCCACTTTTCGTCCCTAAGAACGAACTCCTTATAATTATGATAAAATATCGTTGGTGAAGTCGGTGAAAAGAATTAGATCTTGAAGTGCGGGAAAGTATTGTACCACGTATTCCGATTCGGGAAAGTTGGTGTTTGACCATAGAAGATGAAGGAGGATCTCCGCACCCCCAACTTTGGCTCTTAAAAGCATAGGCATAAGTCGAGAGTCCGCACAAAACTTGATTTCAAACTGGTCTACCCTATTCTCGATAATGCGCCCATTAACATAGTCGAACGAGGATTTCACGATCGCGGAATGGCAGTATGGGCCGTAATATAAGGAGAGTTCACGAAGGTGACGATCGAAACCATTCAACAGGGGATGTCGATGGGGATTGTTGAGGACAAAACTAAGTATTTTAGTGTAACGATACGTATATATGGTTATGACAAACCAAGAGGGGAGTTCAAGCTTACTTCTGTCCTAATTATTGAAGATCCTCCATGAAGTTGTCCGCGATATCATCAATTAGAAACATGTAAAGGGACTGTATAGCACAAACGACCTTGACTTTGAAGTGAAGCGCTGTGTACGCTTGTTCGGTAAATGTCACAGAAATCTGGAGGGTTCGTCGGACCGATTTCTCTGTCTCTCCTAATTCAAGATTTTGAAAGTAATTCCAGACAGCGACTTCAAGCTCAAGATCTTTGAGAAACGGACAGTTGCGGTAGAATTTGAAATCTTGGAGAAAAGTCCTAATCTGCTGCTTTATTTGATCAACTTGAGCAGGTTCCGGTGAGGTATGCATTGTTGCATAAATGTCGGTGGTTTCGGGATTTGGTCCATTGTTGGCCTTCGTTATGTTTATGAAATATGCATAAAGAGCCGAAACCCAACTTCTTTTCTTCGCTCGTTCAGTGGAATCACGAGTTATCTGAAGTCCGTGGTAGGTGAATGTGCTTTCTCCGGACAGCGGATCCATTATTGACACAAAATTAAAGATCCTGGGCGACAAATGACAAGTTCCAACTAGGGAATCAGCGCTCATCAGCATAATAAGGGAAAAATTCAATTTATACATCGCCCCGAGGTCATTACTGTCTCCCTATCATTTTTCACAATACCGGTACGACAAACCAGATAATAATTGCTCACCTGACCTGCTGCCATCTAGCCAATTGTGTAGTACAATGTATTCACTGTTTGCCATGGTATGGAAAAGTCTGTTGTCTGTGCTTTGTCGCTTCACAAAGCTGCCAATCTAGGAGGCGATAAAGGGTGTTAGCAGAAAGACTTTACAGCATTCACATAACTGTGCATAAGGCTGACATCCCTTTTTAAGTAGTGTATTAATCACAAAACAGAAGACGTTGAAAAAAAAAGCAAAACATACTGCGCAAAAACGCTGTCTCACAAACGCTCGGCTACAGGAATAATGTCTCATCTACTCCGGAAACTACGGATCAAAATCTATACTGCCCAGGTGGTTCCACAGAACTTCAATCGTCCTTTGGTCATTTGCCAGAAGTTCAAGTTATGAAAGTTGAAATTCTCCAGTGAGATAGAGTAGAAATATATTCGAACATGAGACCATTCACGAGTAGTTTTGCCGCTAAAAAGTCTGTTTGCCAGCCTCGCAGGATATAGGCTGAAGTCACTGAAAACAAAAGAAAAGGAAAAAGCTTTTCACCAATTCTTGGCCATTCCTTCTTTCACTTAGTCAAATAGAAAATCCTCGAACTAAAGTCTTATTACGGGACTTGAAGGTGTCTTAGGAAATCAGCTAATTGAAAGATGCATATCAGAATGTCATCTCCATACTTTAAGCTCTCGGTGTGTAGGCGGGTGATAGGTGATACTTCCTAGTAGCAAAAATATAGGCTCGAGCACGATCAAACTACAGGAATGATGCAAGCACGTGGGGCCTGTTTGGGCATGGGAAAATACGAACTGTGCATATGGGGGGGCAACATGTCGATCTTTTCATGCAACGATGAAACAATATATTCCGTAATATATGTGACGACAAGATGGATACCTTTCCGAGAGACACACTGGGGATTATGAGAATTGTCAACAGGACACAATCCGAAGGGTAATTGTGAATCCAAATTAGGACATAAAAATTCTATTAATATACGGCAGAAAAATAGTAGTAACATCTCAATACTTTTAATTCATGCGCCAAAGGTAATATTGAAAACTCTTTCTGAGACACGCTAGAGGTTTTATTTCCAAGAAACGGAGTCAATCACGATCTTCCGCATGCATGATCATTTCAGGCAAGTAGGGCTGTTGACGATATTGCCGATATACCGATATTGACGATACGATATCGACAGGCGATACGATATCGGCTGCTTTTGAATTTGCCGATGCCGATTGCCGGTACGATATCGGTAGGCTTCAAACTTGACGATATCGCCACTCACGATATCGTAATATCGTATCGGCATCGGCACAATTCTCTTTTAGAATCATCTAAAGAGCGAACGCAATTTTATTTGACAGTTTATGAATGCAGAACCGGAATATTAATTTAACCAACCTCCACCCCTGGCCTCTACCACTTATACCCATCGCAACTCAACATCAGCATTCTAATGGTATCCCCATTCAAAGAATATCTCGGGATGCCTAGCACATCCCTCGCTGTACTAAACACTCTCTCAACAGCAACTTCAGAGGCTGGAATCGCTAGATAGTCCCTGGCTGCTGCTGCAATCCGCGGATACTCGCCCTTGTGCATCTTCCACCAATTGCAGAGCCAGTTCTGGCCGGTAGTATCTGCGACGCTGATCGGAGGGGTGTCAAAGTACTTATCAATATCTGAGAGCGGTGGGTCTCGCGCCTGCAACTTCTTCAGCATTCTAGACTCCACATCACTATGCTGCAAGGAAGACGATCTTGATGCAGCGGCATCATGCTCCGGTTTACCAGCCGCGTAGACCTGATGTAGATTGGTGCGGATCGTCTCCAGAATCATTGTCCCGGCATTGCTATCTTGAAGTTCCCGTAAGACCATTTCGCCTTTGACTCGGGGATCCAAGACAAGGGCAGGGTAATAGGTATCACAGTCATCCATAATAGAATAGTACTTTTCGTATTTCTTCATTCCTTCTTTCACTGCAGCTATGATATCCCGATCCAGTGTTGTGAAGTCACCATTGCCCTCCATCACGTCATCAAGCAATTCGTGTAGCTCATAGTAAATTGGGACTGCGAGGCTGATTTGTGGATTGCGTTTCGAAATGAACAAAGTAAGCTCATTGAACTTGTGGAGTACTGTGTGAATCTGCTCCAGTCGTGACCAATCTTGGAGAGTGAACGGCGGGAGTTCCTCCTGAAGGGTTAGGAACTTGTTGACTTGTTGCCTTGACTTCAAGCCATCGTCGATCATGCGAAATGTTGAGTTCCATCATGTCGTCACATCGTATGCAACGAACTTGTCTGGAAGATTGTTGAGTCTGCAAATCTCCTTCCATTTCTGTCGGCGCTGAGGACTTCGGTTAATCCAAAGAGCGAAGACCCGTAATCTCCCTATAGCTGACTGATCGGTGATCGAGTCACCAGTCTGTAAACGGTCACAGGCAACTTGCGCTTGTTCCATCGTCCCTGACCCCAGGTTACGGAGGATATCTTTCGCAATCAGATTGAGGACATGAGCCAGGCAGCGGATGTAGCTGTCAAGACCTCGATAAAGTGGTGCTTGCATTGCGTCTTCCACCCTAGGTCGGTCGGAAAGGGAGAAGTATAACTCCGAGGCCATGGCCTCATTGTTACTGGCGTTGTCGCCTGTAATGGAAATGAGCTTGTCCTCGAGACTCAACTCGATAAGCATATTTTCCACTGCAATTGCCAGATTTTCGCCACTATGAATGCCCTGGAGTTCGGCGAACTCGAGTAATTTCTCGCGGTACTCAAATTCGTCAGTCAGCCAATGACCAATTATCCCTAAGATAGGAAGATGGTTCTGGCTTGTCCAGATATCCAGTGATAAGGCAATGGTTTTGCAAGCCAAAGTCAGCTCAGTCTTCAGGTTAGTGCGCTGTATGGCGAACTCTTGCATAATCCGATCCCGCAAGGTGTGGTGAGAAGTGAAAGGAGGCTCAATCCCAGGAATGTCTCGGAACATTTGTTGGAACTCTGGAGACTCAACAGTGGCGAAAGCTTTCATATCAGTCACAATCCAGCGAATGGTATTCCTTTCCAAGACCTCTTGATGGGTGAGACTCTGTTTACCACCCATAAAACTCCGAATGTCTGGTCCCTTCTTCGCTGGCTGTATACTGGAGGTCGGACAGTAAATGCCATGCTTTACCAAGTGGGTTTTCATGTTGCTGGTTGTATTTTGCCGCTGGGAATCTGACGTATGCCAGTCACAGCGTGTTCCCGTTTTCTCATCTACATGCATGCAGCAAATCTCTCGGTCGACCAGCCTCCTCTTGTTGGTCCTCTTGATAACCCATGGACAATCAACGGCTGTACTCTCGAAGTACCCCCAGATCCACTCTGTAGCCGGCGCTGGTCGTTTGCACCATTGAGAGGATATGTGGCTTGTGATTGAAGTACCAGCATCTGTTGAGCTCTCTTGCGATACTAGCACTTGTGATACAGACTCGGAAGGTAGGAGCTCACAATCTGGTATGTTGGTGAGGATTACCACATCTTTTTGACAGGTTGGGAGAGTACGTGGGAGATTGCTCGGTGGCTCGCTTGATTCGCTTGATTGGTCAATTTGATCCTCAGGCAAAGACTCGTCATCGCTCTCATCATTCAGAACTCGGTAGTTGAGGCGTTTCTGCCGCGTACGCATTTTGTGTTGGATACACCAGCCCACTGGTGCAGTGCGGATGAATACGACTTGCTGATCGCAGCTCGCTGTTGATGTGGGCCCAGTGGTTCAGTAGAACCAGGGTTGAAGAGTCATGTATGGAGCTGGTTAGTGTCTGGAAGAGCAGGTCACTGTCAACCAAGAAGAGGTCGAGGTACGCGTCCCAGTCTTTCAGACGCGTCGCGTCTAAATAGAGTTGAACCATAAAATAGGATTGAACCCTTATGACCTCTGGATAATCTGCCATATAGCATAATGGAAGAAGCAAAGCGTAGCCATAGAATAGAACAGGTAATATGATGGTATGCTGGGACGGAGAAGCCTATAACATAGACATATATATGTATATGTATGCGCAGAGGGATGGAAGCAACTTACAAAGGATTAGATATATACTTTGCAAGTACAGAGTTAGTTGATATGACGACAGAGCAACGTAAAATATATAAATATCCAGCCACATAGCACGGCAACAACACGACGTAGGACTACGTAACGGGAGCGAATTGCCCTAATTAACGAGTATCTAAGCTAACATTCTCTTTGTAGCAAAGTCTTCTATATCTAGGACCAGGAAATATTCTCTTATTGTCCAATTACCGGTGGCGATATATCGCCGACGATAATATAATTTGCCGATATCGTATCGACAATTTCTTAAACTGTCGATCGCGATTGCCGATACGATATCGGCAGACTTCGAAGTTGACGATGCCGATTGACGATATGGGAAAACAGTGCCGATATCGTATCGTTAACAGCTCTACAGGCAAGTCAGATTAAACTAAGCTTTCTGTTGTTTCTTAGTCATGATGATGAAATTTCCCGTGCTTCTTCAGTCCGAGTGAGGTAGACCCTGGAGCAGTTAGCACGAAGATGATCGTCGCGATGGCCGTCTTGGCAAGCGGCATAAGCACTAGTCTTAAACAGGCACTAGTGGTACATTTTGAACAAAGTCATCTTTTCTTGCCCTACCTTGAGGGCAGACCAAGGCATTTAGTCATTACTCTCTAGCGAGTAGAGTGCTTGTAGTGTTAATTGAATAGATTCTGGTCGTGCTGTGGTAGGTGTTGTGATAGGGACGTTAAAATAAAATGTCCAATTCATGCCAGGGTTTTAAAAGTGGGCGAGACTTCGGCCAATAAGATTACGAGAATTCAAAGGTGAGCCGTCCTAAATGCACATCTCGAACAAAAGTACCAGGCATCTCTTGGTGAATGCATGGCCTAGAATCTTCGTGGTGGGCTCAAGGGCTTCAACCCAGCATTGAAAGCCGTGCTAATTAGAGCGAAGAATTCATCTATTTCCACCACGACAGAAAATTTCTATGATGCTATTTTCCCCTTGACTGGGATACTGTACGACCATTCCGTTCCCCTGAACTGTTCCCCGTGGCTGAATACTCATATTGCGAGTTTAAGCCATCAATTTGGCTTTAAATTACGTTATACAAATCCCCAATAGAAGCAAGCCAAGTGTGGGTACCTTCCAGAGGCGTCCTCTCATTGTCTCATTCTGCCAAGACTTCTAAAGTAGTTGTAAAGTTTCATCCCCCGCCTGCCTGCAGTAAGATTCCTAAACACTGTTCGTCGCCGGTCTCAGCGGCGTAATGAAGCGGCACCCAACCGGTCGCGTCAACCACGCTCGTACTGGCACTATACCGAAGCAGCTCACGTACCATTGTGTGATGACCCCCCCCGAACGGCTACGTGAAGTGCTGTGGATCCTGTTCCGTCGACCGCATTAGGATCAGCGCCTCGGTCAAGGAGGAGTCTAAACGCTGAGAGATGACCTCGTGTAATAGCGATATGCAGGGGCATCGTCCACGTCCTCCACCCTGCTCCACTGTCGGGCATAAGGTCGCGATCGCTCTTTCGTCCAAAAGGCCGAGTGGGTGTATTTGCGGGCAATTTGAAGGGAGTTCCCTGTTGCTGCCCTGCCATAAAAAGCTCCCCGGGGTAAATATAGCAGCTGTCGCACAGATTTCTGGTATGAAAGCCTGGTGAAGCTGGTGAGCTATGAGATATGCATGCGCGTATTGACAACCAGTCTCTTACGTTTGCTCGGGCTGGCGGAAGGATCTGAATCCCTGCTGCATGTACAGGGGCCAAATTGCAGTCGATCCTCAAGTGGCAAACTAGTCGCTACCAAGTTGAGGTCCCTATATTCGGGAGTTTGCGCTAGAAACGGCTCGTTGAAGAAGCACGTTTCCGTGGACAGGCCGTCGGCTCCGTTGGATGTAGGACTCGGTCCGAACGGGACTGACGAAGTCAGATCTTCTTGGCAATGGCCCACAGGAGAAATGCAGCTGTGTGGGTTGGTCGATATCGCTGGGTAATATTTCTCCGAGTGTGGCTTCGCACTCGATATGCTATAGCATTCTAGTGGTCGTGATCTGTTGGAATCTGATTTTGTATTTTTACCTATTTTTGTTAGTTGTGTGTTTAATGTCGGCGGACCGGACAATGTACGATGTTTGCGCTGTGCTAACCTGTTACGCTCTCTGCGTCTTTCGAGGGTAAAGCTATCTTGGTCCATCATGATGGGTCGATTTGCGGAAAAGTGTCAAAAACACAGCGCACTTGAAAGCATTCAATGATATGGATATATATAATTCAAAGCAGCCCAAACGTACAGGAGAATGCCTTTTATATAGCCAATCTAATGTCGATGTGGCGACTAGCCGCCTGATCTGCCGGAAGGGCATCAAATTTAGGCCGGGAAGATGCGGCCTTTTTGCATAGTTACATGGTGCATATGCTAGACTTTAGCTACGCCATATTGATCCACCCTTGTGGCTGTATAAAGGATAAATTCATAATACAAATTCAAAAATTGATGCCTCGAGACTTGGTGAAAGTCCCGACGGATCTCACACGTCATTTCTCCAGCTGCTGACCTGTTAATTCCAGACTCGAGTCTAGGTTTTACCACGTGATGCCCTATGCTCTGGAAAAAGATGAGTTTCATAAGCCTGTACCGTGTTAGTATATTAGCTTGACACGGCACTTTGAAATGGATTCTCGCAAATGGAGGGGGAAAAGAGGCCGCTCTGGGAGAGCATGTGCAGGGATGAAGATTGAATATTAGCTTGATGGTCTACCGCGAGAAGCCATTCTATAAACTTTGCTTGTGCATTCGTAGTTTTTGTATTATGTGCGACGTCAACATTTTTGTGAACTTCTTGGTTTTGATTGGTGTGATCATCAGTACTTGTTTCAACTGATCTACAAGCCACACTAATCATTGCGCGTTATTACAAACTTAGGCTTCCATTGATGAGATGAATTGAAGGCGGGCATTTGAGATGCGGATTTATTGATGACCTCTCGCAGTCAAGATGGGAACAAGAAAGTGTACAGTTTGGCCGTAACGGGTCACCTGTCGCTGCGGTCTTATGCGTAAACGCATTAGACTGTAGCGTCAGAGAAGGCCCGTCCGCGCTCCCTTGTAGGGAGGCAATGTGTCTGTATATTGCAATGCTGGTTTCTATATACAGAGGGGGGTTGGAGGGACAAAATTGAGACTTGACTGCGTGAGAGATGACGAGCTACTACCAGAGGCAAGCAACTGACTCTTGCGAGGCAGTTGTAGGAAGAAGGAGCCCTCCGTAATGTCGGTGTAGATGTCACGTGAGGCAGCGTGGCAGCTTGAGGCAACCCCGATAAAACTCCTCCCTATATAACCTATAGGAAATAAGCCATATTCTACGTTTGAAACCACATTATCTCTTAACGATTTAACATTTATTTTGAGCTGAGAACATAGAAGAACATCAAATTCAAAGTTTGTGGCAATTTAAATAATTCCTTTCCATTCCACCATATTCCTGATGCCCTCAGATTCTTCATTCAGTTGACCAATATATATACTCGGAAATTTCTTTTCGCACGTGCTGACCATACTCACTTCAGACATGAACACGGAGCTCGGCAACCTCAACAAGGGGAAAAGCCTTCACTTCAACCTGAGCCCGAGTGATCCTTGCCTCGATAGACGCTGCGCCAAGGGCAGCGCGGGCGACGGCATCAGTGTCACAAAGTGTGACTGAGTTCACACCTGGTCTGGCACCAGCAGCGGTCACCCAGTGGACTCCTTCTGTTGGAACGCCAACAGCAAAGCGCTTTGGGTGCACACGGCCATACGTGTCGATGAGATGGTATGGGCTTCCAGTGACATCAAGACCACCAGTCTCGTATGCATCAATCGTGTGAGCGCGGCATTGACCAGTGTTATACAGATGAGAAAGAAGCTTATCCGCAGTGTTCTGCAGTGTTGGCTCTGGCAAGCGGGCTTCGATCAATGTAGTAACCCGGATTGGCTCACCAGGAATCTCGGGCGAGTATACGAGCCAAGCCTCATCCTGGGCTTTTACCTTGGGATGGGGACCCAGGACTTCCAGAACACCCGCCTCCATCAACGCAATCATTTGCTCAATGCGTTGACGAGGAGGTCCAATCGACACATAGGCGTTGAGAGGCGTGTACCAGCGATCGAGGTGCTTCCGATGAGAAGTGGCGGTCAATCCATTGTGATCCACGATGAGTCGCAGTTCGTTTCGCAAATCACGCATCACGTCCAAAGCTGCCTTGAGTGGACCATTCAAATTTCCAAGTGCCGCCTCCTTGGCATCTTCACGAAGGTAGTCGATCAACCACTCACGCCACTCGGTGGTGGTATTGAAAATCCGGTCGCCCTGTGGACGCTGGATACGGTCCCAGGACCACCGCTCCTCTTTCGAAATACCGAACTCGTGAAGAACTTGCGCTTCCTCAGGACTATTTGGCTCAGCTTCCAGGAACCTGATCTGGAAGTCGGTCTGTTCCGATTCATCGCGCTTGAGCAGAGCGAGGTAATAGACGGTTTCGACTTCTTTGGAGACAAGAGGCCATATATCCTGGAGGAAGTCGGGCGCTTTTCCGGCATCGGAATGTTTGCGGAAAGCATTGATGACTTCTTCCGTGAAGACGAGGGGCATGTGGCGGCCGTATGCCCCCCTTGCCGTTATCACCACGGGAGTGGTATGGAATTCCGCGACGGGATCCCGCAATCATCCGAGGCTCATTGCCCGATGGGTGATATTTTAAGCCGTTGGGGGTCTCTGAGAAGCTACCACCCCGGGATGTTGTCAACAACGCCATGTAGTCAAAGAAGTTGAGACCAAGACCACGTAGAAAGACGTTCTCTCTTGGAAGAATAACGGAAAGATCAACATCTGCCGGGTTTGAGGGCGTGATATGATGAAGACCATTTAACTCTGCGTAAGCATTGAGCTTCCGTTGTTCAATGTCCAGAAGTAGTGGGACGTGACCCTGCGCAAGGACGACAGCTGCCAGACCAGAAAGGGTGCGACCATTGGACAGCGTGAGCGTTTGCTGGCCATAAGATGTGTCGTCCAAGCGGACAGCGAAGGCGGGATGAACCTCAATTTGCACTTGAGGTGGTGCTTGTCGCACAATCTCTTGAAAGATCCATTCAAGATATTGTCCGTACTGAGCACGGGTTCCATAATCATCAGGCCCAAGGCCAGGGATCCTGTCGGCAGCCCAGTTGTAAAGACTTGGTCCTGGACGGATTGGGCCTGAGCAGACGATGCTGTCATCAGTGAACAGGGTCACCTGGGATGTGACGGTGTTCATCAGAACTTCATTCGACTGCTCTGTGCGCCAGACACGACCCGCGCCTGGAGGCGATGGATCAATGATATGAACCGTCAGTCGTGCTCCTGGGGCAAGAAACTCCGGTGCTGAGGCACAAAGACGTTCCAGAGTGCTGGTTCCTCGTGGACCGGCGCCGACAATGGCAACATGGGTGCCCACGCCAGCAGGCTGAATGACGGACGGCATTTTGAGGTTGGCCGTAGGAGATATATTTGCTGAAATAGAAATTTTGCTCGTAGAGGAAAAACAAGGTTGCCAATGGCGGTGTTTAGACTGATATACCTGAGCTTTTATAGAAGAGGCCCTTGACAGGTTGCCGGTAACCATGCAGCGGAATCCAAAGCCCTTTTTATATTCTGTCAGTACAATAGTTAGTCCATCCATTGAGGTTTTTCATTACGTGACATCGCCATTAAGGCCTCAGACTGAGCAACGATGCCTTCCAGGATTCACACGTGCAGCATAACGGACCAATAATGCTCAATGCGAGCGGCAGATAGGTTGTTCTGATGGTGAAACCTTGTTGAAATTTCGCCTAACCTTTGGCAAATGGACCCAACGAGGGTTGAAGAATTGAAGATCTCCATGCTTAGATTAGGATCCACACTCTTTCACCATACCTTCGGAGTGAAAAGGCCACGAAACCCGATGCCGAATCTAGCCTTTCGGCCCGCACTTTGTTCGACTAATGCAAAAGGTCGGTTCTTTCTCGCAGGAAGGCTAATATATGGGGCTACTAGATGATGACCTTGCATGCAGATAGTGACCATGCATACGAGCTATGACACAATGGGAATCATCATTGCAAATTAAATGGCATGATGAGACGTTGAGTAATCTCCGGTGGTCGGAACTGGAGATGTAGCTAGCTATTCTACCAGCGTTTGGCGGCCAATTGTTTTCAAGAGCGTTGTTTGGGATATTTTCATCACCCGAACAATAAGCTACACACAAATTGATAATTCCAACCCCCTTCCGTTGAGATATTGCCTCCTAATTTCGATAGGCCAATTGATCACGTCGCTTGATTAGAGCTGAAGTGTTTATGGATGACAACAGACCTCTATAGTTCATGAGCACACAAGCATCATCAGATTTCGTTTTGACAATAGATGTAGCTAAAGTAGAGTATGAGTGACATTGATACTTAGGGGTTTGCGGTTTATATTTGTACAAATGGCACGTATTTAAATGGATGTTATGTTCTCCGTATGCAATGATCAAATCAGAACCAAGCAGAAGCATGATATGAAGATTCCAAGCTACTTGTCATTTCCATATTCAAGGGACATGATACGATGTCTCCATTCATGCCAAGTTAGAGCTCCGGGCGTTTGTATTCGTCTTTCTCAATCATGTCATTTAAGGTTTTCTCAGTCACCATCATTGCCTCGACACCGGCAGGGGTCCCACAGTAGACTGTTGCCTGCAAAACAGCCTCTCTGATTTCTATCTCTGAAAGACCGTTGTTGATAGCACCTCTGGTGTGCAAAGCTAGCTCAAGCCACGCCTTCTGAGCAATGATGATTCCAATATCTACCGAACATCCCAATATTAGAATCCTAAGCTCTCGCTCGCAATCTTTTCAGGAATTATAATGAAGTTTGACTTACTTAGAAGGCTGCGCTGCTTTCGGTCAAGCCCCGGGCGTTGCCAGATGGTACCCCATGCCCATTCCGTGATGAGCTGCTGCCCGGGCATTGTGAAGGGTGTCGCGTTTTGCAACGCCTTATTGACATACTCGTCTCCAAGGACTGCCCTCCGCACTTTGACCCCCTCTTCAAACAGCTGCTTGTGCAGCTCGTCAAATTTCGTCACATCGGACATATTTGGAGGAATTTCGAATTATGAAAAGCGATATGAGTTGGGATGCAGGTCTCACTGGCGATTGCGATTCGCGGAAAAATAAACCACCTTGGTTTTTCAATGTCGTTTTGGCTAAAGTTGTCTATTTGACACAAGATATATCAAAAGACAAACAAGCCGGATTTATGTGACGAATTTCTTCATCTAGTGTCCATTTGATCTGATTAGAGTTTCTCTATCTAGACTAACTTTGGGTCATCGGGCCCACTTGAGATCTTCCGTCGGCGTTGTGAAACATATGTGGAGCCGAATCACCCACTGACAGCAAGCTTGCAAGCCATGAGGCTTCCCGCGTACTTTTTCCAAGCTGAGTGGCAATTAGTCTCCTCAGAAACATGCAGTAGTCAATTCTAGTCTGTGGGGGCTGAATCTTCATCCGCAATATCCGCTCAACCCGGCGAACATGGTTTTCTCCATACAGGAGCGACCGCACAACACCTTCACTTCGTAAGACAAGGACCATTTTCCTAATTGATAGCGCTCCCCACCAATTTGAGTGGCAATACAGTGATGTCACTGCAGCTAAATCCATTTATGTGTCATAACCAAGGTCTGGATCCAAAAGCTGCAAGTTGTCATGCTGATTGACAAAAACGCAATAGTACTTGCACTGGAAAGCATACAATGTAGGCTCGCCATCTAGTTTACCGGTAAACAATGGGTCTCATATTTACGTAACTGCAGCCAATATCTCGTTGAGCAGGAATGCAATCCCCCGTGTGGCTGGTCTACTGCAACAATGCATCAGAGAAACAATTTGATCCATATTCCCAGACTGTTGGGATTTCTCACAAGCTTTTTCTTGCCTCCGGGTCGGCTGAAATTTGCACGGTGTCTGCTTTATGGGAACCTTCATAGAAAGCCGCTGAATCTCCAACGGGTTGACGGGTCGAGCACATCCTACTGTGACCTCGCTTTCCGCAGTCTGGTCGGACAGACCCACAGCTCAACACAAGCAACACCACACTAAAGCGAGGCAAGGGAAAAAAATCCATGACTTCTCGGGATGAAATTGCAGGCGTTTTTCGGTGAACCAACGTTGAATCGCGCTCACAGATGAGGTATCAGAAAAATAAATATGAGCCTGCCATTGCGGATGGAATATCTCCCACAAAACCTCAATTTAAGAGGGCCGTGAAGGATTAAGCAGCGAGCCAACGTTTCTTGGCCTACTCAGCATCCCATTTTTTCAACACCATTCTTATTCGTCTCTCTCGCTGAGCTAAAGGCATAAAAATTGTCGTTGCATGTCGCTGCAAATAATTGCGGTAAAAAGAAGAAATGGGTTTCAACAGGTTTCAATTAAGAGAGTTGTCCCTCAACGCGTTCTACCAAGCAGAGCACTTACGCAACAGAAGAAGCCGAGTAGTCTATAAATACGTCCTCTACCCCCAGCTATTTGCTCCACAATTTATTCACTTGACCACGCAAAGTCGAGCAGGCTTGTGTCGGAGGCAGTTGATAAGTTCTTCCCCTTTGAACCAGAACCGATATTTCCACTGCACTGCCATTTATAGAATACATCGTGGACCGGCAGCTAGACAATGCCTGGGAAAGATATTGCTCTCAGCACATCCACTGTGCCAGCCAGCCAGCCGATCAAAGAGACAAGACTCAGGCTGGCTGGTCCAAGTGTCTATGCAAAGATGTCTCCGCTATAGCAGTCGACTGAGCCGATCTACTGTACAGCCTCTGTGTGTATTCACAAGAGAAAGCGCGAATATCCACGTCGCAGGTATGTGAATCTTAGCCTGACCAGTCTGAATTCCACTGATTGAAGACGATGCGATTCCAATAGAACCTAGGACATTCGACCACAATACACGAGCGCGAGGACCACAGCTATTTGCTGTCTCTTCGTTCTTAGTCTTGGCCACCCGAACATGTGAGTCATGGATTATCTCGCCGGTCTACAAGCTAATGAATGACAGTGAACCATTGACATCGCACCAGAGTGCCCCCGAGGCTGCAGCACCCCAGTTAATGCTCTGCACAAGCCATGGCCTACACACCATTCCTGGTGCCATCGCTTCAGACCACGCAGCAAACCCTAGGTGAAGAATATAAAAGAAAGGAGCGGGCCAATAACAGGTGCAAATATCCGACTGCGAGGCTCGCTGCATAGAAGCCTGAGACGTCCATTCTTCCTGATAATGTGAGTGATTTGTGTTGTGATATGAGGCTGGTGCAGATCAGGAACCAAGCCGAACCATCGGAATTAATCCCGAGATATCTATACGAAGAACCAAGTTGATTGGAAATCAACTTGTTCTTCTCGTTGTATATATATATATATAGCCTAATGTTTCCCTCTGAACAATAACTCAATTAATACCTCTGAACTACAACAGTATGGACTGACCTCGAAAATTCATACAGACGCGCTCGAAAACAGTTTCACCAATTTGTTCTCTTAGATTGCCTCGCAACCTCTATTTTTATTAGCGCTATGCCTAATATAGCTAGTGTATTTTTATTACCTTTTTCCTATTCGACAGCAATTCATGAGCTAGTCCAGGTGTAGGCCGATATGGGTCTGGCCAAGACTTAAGAAAGAACCAAAGAGAATAACATGGTGAAACTAATTTCGAGCGGACCTGTACAATTGTGAGCCCCCAGTGAGCTCGCACTGGGCGACAGTCCTCGCCAGGCTGTTGGGACAATGGATTCATACCTTCTCGTGGTGTCCGGTGTTAATCCCCGTTGGGGAGACCAAAGTGAATCCGACGTGGTTGTGCAGTCCGGCCCGGCGCGGTGGGCGCGGGGCACGACCGCACGACCACACCAAAAATCAGGGGAAAACGGCATATGAAAACCATCCGACTTCTTCTTACCCGACTCGCACTCGGGCCCAGACGCTGGTCTTGCATTACCAGTTGATGTGGTGTCGCCCTAGGAAGAAGACAGGACACCCCTGAGCTTGCATACGGTCTGGGATCGCATCGTGCGAGATGCGGCGAGGCGGTAGTGAACCAGTGGCGCAGGCAGTCAAGCTAACATCGGACAGACCTCGTTCAAGGCCCAGAGGCCTCGTTAAGACTCGAACTCGTTAAGACTCGAACTCGTTAAGGCTCGGAGACGTCGATTACTGGAGACCTCGTTAAGGCGAAGCCACGGGCAAGCTCTGGTGCGGCTGTCCTTCGAGACACGGGCACCGCCGAGACACGGGCAACCCTCTTGGGAGACACACGGGCAATCTGGAAGATATTGGTGGTTGGCTGAAGGCAACTGATGAAGCTCGTTAAGGCTGTGCCACGGGTAAATCATCGGCCCTGTTCCGTCACTGGGGACCAAGCTTGGTTAGTAGGGAGCGACCGACATAACACTGCCGGCTGGAGTGTAATGAGGGCTCTCTGCGAGACACGGTCGGCCTAGCGGGGGAGACCTTCCTAGGTAACGCGAAACGAGAGAACAAGCTTTCGCGGGGCGTGGTGTACAATGGCAGCCACTGTGGCAGGGCTGGGTCCTGCCAAGAGACTGTCTGTATAGCCCGAGAGGACGGATGCGCGTGTCGGTGTACAAAGAGACGGGAGTCAACTACCTCACTCGCACTGGGGGCCTGAGACTGACCTAGGTCGGTTGAAGCGGTGTCGTCCTAGTTGGCCTGCCCATGATGTATGCTTAAGGAGCAAACTAAGAGACACCCAGGGTGAGAGGCCTGGTGAACCTCAAGAGTCCAGAAACCTCAATTATCGGGTGAAAAACTGGGGAAGTGGTCTATGCAAGTAGGCCTGTCGAAGCTACTTAATGTCTTTTGGCCGGGACAACCAGCATCTTTGAACATCGACCACGACCGTTGCAGTGTTATAACTGCCAGGAGATTGGTCACAAGGCATTTCAATGCAAGAAGATCCAGAAGTGCGCAAAGTGCGCTACGGAGGGTCATCACCACAGTCGCTGCGATCAAGAGGTACCAAAGTGTGTTCCGTGCGGTGGGCCACATGAATCGTTCAGCAAGAATTGCCAGAAGCTGTACCCACCACGCCATGATTAAAAAACTTCGAATAATCCAACTGAATGTGAGGAAGCAGGGTACCGTGCATGAAAGCTTGATGAACGATGAACAGACTAAGGACGCAGTGGCGTTAGCGATTCAGGAACCTCAGGCGAGGAGGATTCAGGGCCGGCTCTTGACCACCCCGATGGGACACCACAAATGGACGAAGATGGTTCCCTCCACCTGGAGGGAAGGCAGATGGGCGATCCGAAGCATGCTGTGGGTTAATAAAGACATAGAAGCAGAGCAAGTGGCTGTCGAGTCCCCGGATCTGACAGCGGCGGTCGTTCGGTTACCCGGACGGCTGATCTTTATAGCGTCGGTCTACGTAGAAGGGGGAGATGCCTCCGCGCTGGACCTCGCGTGCGGCCACCTGAGAAAGGCGATCACAGGGGTACGACGAGGCACGGGCGCTGTGGTGGATATTATGATTATGGGAGACTTCAACCGCCATGATCAACTCTGGGGCGGAGACGAGGTGTCCTTGGGAAGACAGGGCGAAGCAGATCCGATCATTGACCTCATGAGTGAATTTGCTCTTAGCAGCTTGCTCAAGCGAGGCACGAAAACATGGCATGGCGAAGGACAGTATGGGGACTGCGAATCCACAATTGACCTCGTCCTGGCCTCCGACAATTTGGCAGACCTGATGACCAGATGTGTAATACACGGGACTGAGCATGGCTCGGATCACCGGACGATTGAGACGGTGTTCGATGTACCGTGGTCAGCCCCGAAACATCAGGAACGGCTTCTTCTGAAGAACGCGCCATGGAAAGAGATTAATGCTAAAATCGCAAGCACCTTGGCCGCTACTCCGTCGGAAGGCACCGTGCAGCAGAAAACAGACCGACTGATGTCTGCAGTCTCAGATGCAGTGCACACTTTAACTCCAAGAGTAAAGCCATCGCCACACGCGAAGCGGTGGTGGACAACCGACCTGACACAACTCCGTTACATATACACGTACTGGCGCAATCGCGCGCGATCAGAACGACGGACTGGGCGAAAAATACCTGAGCTCGAAAAGATGGCCCAAGATGCGGCAAAACAATACCATGATGCCATCCGCAAGCAAAAGAAGAAGCACTGGAATGAGTTTCTCGCAGACAACGACAATATCTGGAAAGCCGCTAAGTACCTGAAGTCTGGGGATGATGCCACATTTGGAAAGATCCCACAGCTCCTCAGAGCAGATGGAACTACTACCAACGATCACAAGGAGCAAGCGGAGGAATTGTTATCCAAGTTCTTCCCGCCGTTGCCAGATAACATTGACGAGGAAGGGACTAGACCACAGAGAGCGCCCGTAGACATGCCAGCCATCACTATGGAAGAGATAGAGCGGCAACTGTCGGCGGCCAAGTCGTGGAAGGCGCCCGGTGAAGACGGCCTACCGGCGATCGTTTGGAAGATGACCTGGCCCACAGTCAAGTACAGGGTCCTTGACCTTTTTCAAGCCTCGCTGCAAGAGGGCACACTGCCAAAACAATGGAGACACGCGAAGATCATACCGCTCAAGAAGCCGAATAAAGATGATTACACCATTGCAAAGGCATGGAGACCCATCTCACTCCTTGCAACACTCGGAAAGATGCTCGAATCGGTGGTCGCAGAGAGGATCTCGCACGCGGTGGAGACGCATGGACTGCTTCCGACGAGCCATTTTGGGGCGCGGAAGCAGCGGTCCGCAGAGCAAGCACTAGTGTTCCTGCAGGAGCAAATCTATGCGGCGTGGCGTGGCCGACGAGTGCTGAGCCTGATCAGCTTCGATGTCAAAGGCGCCTACAACGGAGTATGCAAAGAACGACTGGTCCAGAGGATGAAAGCCCGAGGCATACCAGAGGTCTTGCTTCGTTGGGTTGAGGCCTTCTGCTCGGAACGAACGGCGAACATCCTCATCAACGGGCAGTTATCTGAAACTCAAAGCTTGCCACAAGCTGGGCTGCCGCAGGGCTCGCCCCTGTCTCCAATTCTGTTTCTCTTCTTCAACGCAGACCTCGTGCAAAGACAGATCGACAGTCAAGGAGGAGCAGTCGCCTTTGTGGATGATTTTACCGCATGGGTGACCGGGCCGACCGCGCAGAGTAACCGGGAAGGAATTGAGACCATTGTCAACGAGGCGCTCAACTGGGAAAAGAGAAGCGGAGCGACTTTTGAAGCAGACAAGACGGCAATCATACACTTTGCGCCCAAGATGCGCAAATCAGACCATGAGCCATTCACCATCAAGGGACAGACGGTGGTACCAAAGGATCATGTCAAGGTCCTGGGTGTCGTGATGGACACAAGACTCAAGTACAAGGAACACATTGCGAGAGCAGCGTCCAAGGGTCTTGAAGCAGCAATGGAGCTTCGGCGACTTCGTGGGCTATCCACGGAAACTGCGCGGCAGCTGTTCACGTCAACGGTGGCACCGGTTGTAGACTATGCCTCCAACGTCTGGATGCATGCGTGCAAGGATAAAGCCATGGGGCCGATCAACCGAGTGCAAAGAGTAGGAGCGCAAGCTATTGTGGGGACCTTTCTCACGGTCGCGACTAGTGTCGCAGAGGCGGAAGCTCACATAGCTACTGCGCAGCGTCGACTCTGGAAACGAGCCGTGAAAATGTGGACAGACATCCACACCTTGCCGGAAACCAATCCTCTCCGCCGGTGTACAGATCAGATCAGAAAGTTCAGAAGATACCACCGCTCACCGCTGTGTCACGTAGCCGATGCGCTCAAGCACATCAACATGGAAACCCTAGAAACGATTAACCCCTTCACGCTAGCCCCGTGGGTGGAACGCGTACAGACCGATGTTGATGAGCAGCACGAGTCCCTGGCCGAAGAGGGCGGGTGCATGCAGGTCGCGGTTAGCAGCTCGGCACGGAACGAGCTAGTAGGTTTTGGAGTAGCCATCGAGAAGCGACCACCTCGAAATCGAAAGCTTAAACACAAGGCGCTATCCATCACCTTGGCCGCAAGAGCAGAGCAGAATCCATTCTCTGCGGAGCTGGCAGCTATGGCACATGTTTTGGGCACGGCGAAAGGACTGAAAGACTACACGATCACACTGCTCACGAGCAACAAAGCGGCGGTTCTCACGCTGAGGAATCCTCGACAACAATCCGGCCAGGAGTTCGTGTGTCGGATATACAAATTGATTGCAAAGCTGCAAAGAAACGGGAATCGTGTCAAATTCCGCTGGATTTCTACCAGTGAAGACAACAAGTTGCTAGATCTGGCTAAAGAACAGGCTAGAGCCGCGACGGAAGAAGATGCCCTCCTACAAGAACGTGCCCCAAGGATGAAATCGACCACATTGAACCTCGCACGGTCTCAAGTAGTCCCTAGAAATACTCTGCCGGCGGATATCGGAAAACATGCCAGACGAGTAGATGCAGCACTTCCAGGAAAACACACGCGACTGCTGTATGATCGCCTGTCGTGGAAAGAAGCGACTGTGCTAGCCCAACTCCGGACTGGCATGGCGAGACTGAATGGATATCTCTATCGAATCAACGCAGCCGACAGTGATCAGTGTGCGTGCGGACAAGCTAAAGAAACTGTGGAGCACTTCCTCTTTCGATGTCGGAAATGGACCGGACATCGAACGGATATGCTACAATGTACCAACACTCACCGAGGAAATCTGTCCTTTTACCTGGGAGGGAAGTCGCCTTCTGACGATCAAAAGTGGACGCCAAACTTAGAGGCAGTACGGGCCTCAATACGATTCGCCATAGCCACGGGCCGCCTCGAGGCCACTTAACCCCGCTGACGAACATAAATCACCCCTTTCTTTCTAACCTAACCCACCAACCACCTCGTGCTACCCATGGTGGATGCGCTTCAACTGCCGAAGATAGGATGTTGAACACTTGGAGAAGCGCCTTCAAGCCAGTCTACTAACCAACTTACTAACCCACGAGCATCCGATGCGACACTGCATGCTGAGAATGACAAATACGGCAAGGTCTTTCATATGGGTTGCAATGAGTCACAGAATTGTATATACTATGACTTGTATAGTAGTTTAGCGATAGTTGCCCTTTCGGCTCAGCCGCCGGGCGTCAATGAATTGTTTGTTTGTTTGTTTGTACAGAGTGATGGCCGGCGACGACTCTCACCTCCCCGTGGTGCCGGCTGGGAACCTGCGAATGCCTTGCCCGATGGCATTAGCAGAGCTGAGAAGAGTCACACCAGCCAGCACTGTCCGCTGGCTAGGGCTACTGCTAGAGCGAGAGCTCAGGGGTCAGGACCCCCTGACCCCACGCACAGGCGACAAGGGAACAATTTGAAAACCACCCGAAACACGACTGCGAAACCGATCCTACAATCAGTGGACACTAGGGTCGTGGGATAGGACACCCTTGGGGTGCTCTCGGGCTGCTCTGTTGAAAGGAGGATATCGCTGGGTCAAAGATCACAGAAACGACGAAGTCAAACAAAACACGAACGATATGGCAGGATCCAGCATGCTTGAACCCACACAGAGAACGACGAGGTACTTTGGTTAGTAGGAGGGACAACACTGTGTTGCTTGGCTGTTCTGGGTACAGAGAGGATACAACTGGGCGAACTCCTGCGAGACACGGTCGGCCTTGCCAGAGAGATCTTGCAAGGTAGCGCGAAACGGATTTGACAATCTGCGGGGCGCAGCATATAATGGAAGCGACGGAAGGCTGGGTGGGCGGACTGCAGATACGACACTTTCTATATGGCTCGAGAGGACGGACGCGCGTGTCGGTCTACTGAGAGAAATAGGATCCCAAAGATGGCCATCGTGGATGGAATCTTTAGGGCGGCTATTGAAGGAGGCTTAAGGTGCAAACTGGTATTGACTTGCGGAACCGGCTGTGCCCCGCGAAGGTTGCGGAATAGGATCGGAGGGGACGCAAGGTGGAGGGTCTATGTAGGTAGACATGCTGCTACCTCTACAATGTATTTTCAGGCCTGTTTAGCTTAAAAATTCAAATCAGTACTTGTAATGCCGCCGAGACAGACCAATGTGCATGTGGACAAGCAAGAGAGACGGTGGACCACTTTCTCTTTCGATGTCGGAAGTGGACCGCGCACCGGACGGATATGTTACAATGTACCGATACACACCGAGGAAACCTGTCCTTCTTCTTGGGAGGGAAGCCACCTGCCGATGATCAAAAGTGGAAACCGAATCTGGAAGCTGCGCGAGCGTCAATACGATTTGCGATCGCTACGGGCCGACTTGAGGCCACCTAAACTTGCCGATGAGCTGATAGAATACCTCACCTTAACTAACCCCAACACCTTGTGATCGACGGTAGACGCGCTTCAACTGCCGAAGATAGGATGTTGAACACTTGAAGAAGCGCCTTCAAGCCAGTCTACTAACCAATACTAACCACAGGGACCAAGCATGAGATTGAAAGCTGAAATGGGAAATATGGAAGGAAATACTGTATGGGCTCCAAGGAGACACGGCGTATACCCAAACATGCATGTATTGGTAGACTAGTGATAGTTGCCCTCTCGGCTCAGCCGCCGGGCGTTAATGAATTGTGTGTGTGTGTGTGTGTGTATTGTATTGACTTTATGTTTCGTATCCTGTCGAGGGGCAACATGACCTACTTGAGGGACTTCACGATCAAGCCTGTAAATCCTCATACAACATCATTTGCTGTTACGAGCTATTGGAAAGTCACCTCAACGCCTCCATTTCTTTTCAACACCATTTGGTTGCAGGAAGATCCGCAGAATCAATTTGATATGGATTCTTTTTTCAAATCAAAAATTTGATGACTATCTAGAACTTACCAGGATTGAAAGTGGCTTATGTTCAAGTCTTACTATAATTTTATCCGAAGCGAGAATATAAATGCCTATGGTGCGTCGCTAAATGATTGAACTGAGCAACACATATCTCAATCGACCAAAGAAACTCCAACTTCGGAAGCGACAGAGACATGCATAATTTGCTCGTTCTTGTTACACTCATCTCGGCGGTCCTCGGCGGAACCCTTCAGGTCATTGACTATAAAGGCCAGTGTTTCGTGTATTCTACGGAAAACTTCGACTGCACCGGGATCTCGGAGCCATTTGCACACCTTGACGGCACCTCTTGTTGCAGTAAGTAATCCATTGACAATGAGAATACTTCTAACGGCTTTTCTTTAGATCTGAACACAGATGACAAAGTCACTCACTCCAATTCATCGGCGTTCAAAGCCAAGCTATGTGGCTCCAGTCAAAACTCTGCCTGGGTGGAAGTGCATCAGAATGGCCTGCTCTTTTTCCATAATGATAAAGCAGATGAAGCAAAATGCAAAGTCGACGGAGGTCTAGTAAAAGGGGGTTTATGCACCGCAACCAATAGTTCTTCGTCTTCGACGCGAAACAGTAAGCCTCAATCGACTTCCTCGGATACAAAATCCAGCGATATGTTGGTTACGGAAGCAGCATCGACTCCGACAATGTCCTCGGGCTCTGAAAGCCCTTCGAACTCTATAACGGATTGTTGAAGATGAAGGATTCCACCTAGCTTTGTTTGTTTCTTCTCAACTATGCTGCTTCTATTGTCCGAATCTGTGAATCCATACACTCAGCAGAGGAGATTCGTGTGTCTCGTACCTCCCTACCCTGATTTTTGGCCTCAGTCATAGCTAGTTGTCCTATGTTCCGCAAGTTTTGAAACAAAATCCCATGGCTATTCCTGAGGCTTAGAAGGTAACCCCGCATAATTTAGGGATACATGAACAATCGATCTCAGAGATGCGGTAGGACCGGGAGGGAACTTCAGAGTATAAATGATAGGTATTTTGATATCTAGTGTAACTCTCCTGTCGATCACTGAATTTGCCAGGCAATAGATCAGCAATTACTCCGAATTGACAGGACTTTCCATCTCTCGCCTATTCATGAGTTGGCCACCCCTCCAATGTCAATTGACCGCGAAACTCCGGGCTGTAGACAGAACTCATATTGTCCAAGGTTGCCACATAGCGATTGCGGCCGCCCATTTTAGCATGAGTCATATAATGAGCCTTTAGGTTGTCCGAGCGTTTGAAGCTGCGATGACATTCTGGCACCCAGCAGATGTACGGCCTTTCATCTGAGTGGCATGTCAGGTGTCGCTCGAGGGCCTTTCGGCGTCTGAATTGGTTGTCACATCCTGGGTGAGAGCATTTAAATTGCCGCTGGGGCACTTCGTGAAGAGATTTCTGGAAGCTCCAGTCCGGAGGAGCTTGAGGAGAATCAAGAGGAAGGGCATTGGCGGGCTCGAGAGAACCTGTGCTCGTTACAACCTCTGCATTGCTGTCAAGCCACATAGAACAAGATTCGCAGGTAGGTTTTGCCTTAGAGGCATGGGGCCTTTCAGATGAATCTAACAAGCTAGAAGGATACGATCTCGGCATATTTCCCAGCCAGCAAATAACAGGGATCGATTCCCAATGATCGAAGCCGGAGCCGGAAAAGTATCCTGGTCGTCGAAAAATGCGACCGAGGTGGCCATTCTGATGAATCTGCAGCATATTGTCTTCTGGATGAAACAGCCCAAGCGCTTGTTGTGGAAGGGCCATGCTGATAGGACGTACAATGAAGCAAGGGTCGGGAATTGAGGGCCATTTAGCTTTTGCTTCGTTCAGCATTGGTGCTTGACTCAAATGGGGTCGGCTCTGCGAATACTCCTCCGGACATGGCTGTCTCAGATAATACGAATCCATTTGCAAGCGATTGTTCGGGAATTGCACGCAAGCAGTATCGCAGTGTGACTGTTGGCTGCCTTGTACCGAGTAGAAGAAAAGGTAGTACCACAAAGTGGATCGCATAATCCAAAACACCAGCAATGCGACACGGGAAGTTCGGACGGCGAAATACTGTGCGCGTGATAGACCGATTCCTCTGGTAACCTGGCACAAACAGCAAGCAGTTATGAAAAAGAAACTAGCAATATATCACAATCAGTGGAAGTGAGGGATTTTTCCTCAATTTTCCTCGGAGTAATTTTGACAGCACCGAGTTGGTACTTTTCACACGCATGGCAATAGCTGAGCTCGAACGATATTTTATTTATCACAGTTTAAACGGTAGAGGTGACGGTGATGACTCCACGATGAGACACGCACTAGTCCGTCCGGACTGTATCATTCAGAAATTTCTCTCTTGCACGAATTCTTTTTATTTCTTGTCAATGGTGATTGATTTGTTGTTGCGATGCTCCGTTGGAATTGAAGTGCCTATTGAATATCTCTTGTTAATAACCAACTTGCCTTGATTAACATCTTCAACCTGTAAATTACTGCGTGAAGAGAGCCGACTTTGTTAGCTCGGTCGGTTTTCGTGACTATATATTCTATAAACTAAATCGGCAGACAAGAACACGACACATTATTCTCAATTTGACCCTCCTTTATTTTGCTGAGAAAAATGGATGCTCCGACTTTCTGCCGCGATCTCGAAGGGGACGGAAACACTGAGTTCAACGCAATTTCGGCCCAAACTGAGCGACTCGACTCGGAATCGACAGCTGAAAAAGCTCCTCCGCTGGTAAGAATCAATTTGATCTCTCGAGTCGCGTACAATTCTGATCAATGCAGCCGGCCTCCCTGCCGCAAACCGACGAAGAACAACCTTTAGCAACCGGACCGTTTCAGCCGATATTACAGCTACTAGCAGAGCTTGAACAGGACAATCCGGAGCTTGCCTTTCAGGCAACCCGGGTCTTAGGGCCCTACCGACGGCTATGGGAGTCGTATATATCGAAACGGATTGGCAGTGAGAGGCTAGAGCAGACCAACCAGGAGTTGAGAAAGGAGAATAAACGATTGGAGAATGAGAAAGGGCTGCTGCTGGCTCATCATGACGAGCATTTATCCCAGTTTTACCTTCTGAACCAAGCATTAGAGGTTTCTAGGGAACGACTGATCAGCATTCTCAATGATTGGGAGCAGTGCTCCCAAAGCCAAGTGGGAGGGCTGATGAATTGTGAGAGAGAACAGTAATTAGTTCTTTTTCAAGCGATCTTCTGTTACTATTGCGAGATAGACCCAGCCATAGGAAAAGTCTTGTGATTGGCTTCCCAAAATTATTCTATACCTCTGTCAGATTCTGTATTACAACTGAAAGACTTAGCTAGATTGAGAAGGGGAAGCATAGATTGACACAGTAGGAGGTCTTATCCGGGCTAGATACAGTATGGATGTCTAACAATTGGAACCAATGAAGCTCATACAAAATACTGCGGGAATTGCTTGGGCCGTAGACCCTCGTCATGGTTCACAGTATCTTCTGGCTGATCGTGCGTGGAATTACCGAATCAAGCCGTCCACCATCAACTGTAGATATGTCTAAAATGACAACAGGTACATCGTTCTATGCATCAGGGTCCGTCGAGGTGGTAGTAAGGTAGATCAATGATTTGCAAGGCCGATATGACACTGCCATGGGATGCATTCAATGCCCGTTTCCGATTCTCCACCTCCAGCGCCTGCCGGTTGCAACGCTGAAGGAGGGTATCAGTCTCTTCTTCCAGCACTTCGTTGAACTCGCATATCTGACGCCGCTCATCTTCAAGCCGGATACTCTCCGCAGATTTCACAACATAAGTTTCCCATAGACATAGATATAAATCTAAGAGTCTAAGGGCCGGTAGGGCGAGGTCGCTATTGCGGCGCAGAATTTGCTTAAGTTGCGTTGTAGGGGAGGTTGCTCGCTGCGGTAGAGCATGAGGCTGGTGAAATATCCTCTGCGTTCGGGTCGTTGCAAGTGTCCTCGGAGAGTCTTCGCTGCCTCTTGGCCGGTCGGTCGGCTAGTGAAGAGGATGCCGCGCGTGGGTTCATTAGGGAAGAATAGGAGAAGATTGAGCGTGCACAACAGAGCGGGTTTCCATAGATCTTAAATACAGCATATTAATCGCTGACGGAATAATCCTGTCATCAAATTAATCTGGGCCATACTTCACCCGTTTTGAGTTGACAGACAGTCCACGCACGTTCTAACCTTTGATGCACGACGTTGAGAAACATGTGGTAAGAGCAATGCAGTTTCTGCAGCTTCTCAAGGCAATCTGGTTACCACCACGTTTTGTGAGATCGATGATTATATTCCTCTTATGCTTGTTTTACGCTTTAGTGCACGTTGCGCACAGTGTATCAATGTTAGCCGGCACTTTTCTGTAGCCCACATTCAATACCTCAAGCAGCACTACCTCAGCACCCGTCCACGCAGACTACCCGCGTCCACTATGGCAGGGACCAGTGTGCCTTCATCCATTCGCAACGGGCTCTGCGATCATCGATCTCGTAGTGAGTGGCTCTTCGGATACTCTCGTGCGTCGCGATTGCTCGTGCCTCTCGTAAGCTGTACGTATCCACCCTTTGATCCGCTAGCAAAGCGTCGACGACGAGAACATGTGCGCCTTTGACTGCCAACACCAACGGAGACTCCAGCCATCGGTTCTCCAGGCTAGGGTCAATTTTATCGTGTTTCAACAAAGCCCGGACTATCTCCAGGTTCCCCGCACGAGCAGCAATCCCCAGAGCCGTGTCATGCATTGTCAAGGTGCCTTGGTTGACTCTGAGCCGCTCGCCTTGCTGCACCAATAACCTAACAGCCTCCATATGGCATCCCGCTGCCGCTTGGCATAGAGGAGGATCCATCAAAATTCTACCTGTATTGATTTCCACGCCCCTCTCACCCAAAAGTATCTTCATTGCGTTGACTCTACCCGCAGCGGCGGCGGCAGAAAAAGGGGTCTGTCTCGCAGCGCAGACGTTCAGATCGATTCCTGGGGCCGCAAGCAGCTGCTTCAAAATCATTATGTGCGACCGAGTCGCGGCATGGTGTAGTGGTGCCGAGGGTGTGTCAAGCCGACCGAAGCCACCGATCAAGTTGGCATCAATGTTCTCCTCAGCTAGAAGCCTTTCGGTAATCTCGTAACATGACAAAAACGTCGACCACCAAAGCGGGGAGTTGCCGTCATTATCTAAAAGTTCACATCCACGCGAGGATGCCGGATAATGAGGTCGACCACTTCTAAGCGTCGACTGCGGACAGCGAGATGGAGGGCTGTCGCACCATCACTGTCGATTGCCGCCAGGTCAAGAACTTTCCGGCCCAGAAGCAGCTTCACAGCATCCACTGATCCATGCGGGACTGCCTGGTGCAGCGCTGACGCATCAGAGTGAGCATACATTGGCCGGACATACCCTTCCTCTCGGGAAAACACAGCCTTCATAGAGGGCCTATCGTATTGAAATGCCCTATCCCATGGCGAACAACCAGAATCATCGTATGCGTAGGGATCACCACCGTTAGAGAGCAGCGCTTCCACCAAGTCGATTCGGCCCCACCATACGGCGAAATGGAATGCAGTCTGGCCTCGTCGATGCCGGAGGTTGACTGCGCAGCCGGGCAATTCCAAGAGAGCCCGCAGGGTCGAGCCTGATCGATATGTAACCGCAAACCATAAGACGCCTGCCTGCTCTCGGCTTTGGATATTGATATCTAGCCTAGGACTTTCCAGAAGGAGCTTGAGCACTGCAGATGAAGAGTATTTGAGAGCCCTCACGACCGGGGTTCTCGCCGAAAGAAGGCATTGACGTTTGCTCCATGATGGAGCAACATGAGCGTAAGATCAACATTGTCATCTTTGGCGGTCAGGCCCAGAAGATTGATGTTCTGATGTTCGATTTTAAATTGGAGAATTGCCGTTCGTAGCAGGTGGTACAGATCTCTGCAGGATCTTGCAAGAGCGAATTTTGCGCTACCATGTAGGTATGCGGCAATCATCAGCACTATCTCTTGAGGCAAGTCTCGGATTTGAGACTATCAATCTTTTTAGTTTCCCATGGCAATACGTCGTGAGAATCCTTGACTAATCATGATTTAAAGAAGTTCGAGAGGGTGTGAAATTGAAAGAGGCTTGGAGAAAGCCAAGAGAGACGGAGGCATCTTTATGAAGGGCTCCAATCCTTGGCCCAGTTCATCCGACTAAAGCTCCTGCAGCTGTAGGTCGCATCAAGCTCCTGAGATCTAGTCGGTGGATCCAAGGGTCTACTTTCTGATACCAAAATCAGCATTGAGGACCCAATGCGCTTTGTTACTCCTGGGAACGCAGACGGTATTCCCCGGGCCACTACAATCCTCTCGGAATGTCACAATCGATGTGTCTCCAGACCACAGGCTATTTCTGTCCAGACCACAGGCTATTTCTGTCCAGAAAAGAGAGGGTGAAAGTTTCAAGGCATGCTGAGTGCCGCGACGCTCCAGATAATACCATGTATTTTCAGGTAGCATCGGATCCAGTATGCCGAAAGGGCTCACTACTTACCACTTCAGGAGCCGTACAGGTCGCCACCAAAGCCTTGAAGAATGTGTAAGAGAATGCCGTCTGAAGAACGTCATGGCCACGGGTGTTGGTGTATTTAAAGTAGACTCAGTGTAGCTTCGATTGCATCTCACTTTTATCAAAGTTTCATCCAAATCAGATATCCCCAAGCCACGAACTATCTCGACCGCTTTTCTTATTACAAATTGCTTCGCCATTTTGATAGAGGCAAGAGAATACATCTGCGATTAATCCAATATTGATTATTTATTTCCAAAGCCATGACAAATTCTCATGGATTGGCAGCCCCATGCTCTAGAAAATTACGGCAGCCCTGCATCCCCTGTCGCATTTCCAAAAAAGGATGCAGTAGAGATATACCCGCCTGTCAGTCTTGCTGTGACCGTGGGCAACCGGATCTATGTTTGTATGAAGAACGGGTCCCTTTGGCCTTGGGGCACAAGACAATGCCGGCAGCCCAGCCAGAAAGCTCGAAGCGGCAAAAGGCTGTCTTCGAGGCCGAGCAGACGCATTATAATGAGCGAAATGAGAAGACCATCGATGCACAAAGAGAAACTTGTGAGACCGGGCAAGTTGCCAATCAATCGGGGTATAAATGCCAATCTCCATCTACCAATGACGTCTTATCTCCAAGAGACTGCCAAGCCAGCAACGGCCTGATAGAAGATTGGAAAAACGAAGGCGAAGTGGTGACATCGCAGAAGTCACCTCCCAGTCTCGTCGGTCACTTTACGCTCAGTACAGGCGATCCTGAGGAGCGCCCGGGCTCTTTCGGCCCTTGTACAACGCAGTCATACTTTGATATGGCACTTCCGGTAAATTCTGCAGTCTCGGTGTACATTAGCATTCACGGCTAACAATATTTCAGGTTTCCTTGCCACCTCGACTCCAACCCCAAATTCCAGCACCTGGCACTCTTTCAGCCGAGAGCCGCCACACCTTTCATCAGCTCTTACTGGTTCTAAACTACTTATTCATTACTGCAATGCTCCCTGGAAATGAAGGCTCCTTGTGGGCCATAATATACCGGAGTGACCATGACTGGGAGAAGAGTTTCGTCTTGCAGTACAGTCAGTTGCAGTCCTGGCTCACTGATATCCGCGACGCTTTAAGCGAATCTCAGGGCTTGCATACTATGTCCTGCGAAGACTTGGAAATGCAGATCAGATATACCCTGTTCCTTCTCGGACAATATTCATCGCAAGAGTCTAGCTTTGTTCAACCGTGCTTCGAACAACCCTGCTTTCCTTACAGACCATTTGGTGTGGGATCCAGTATTGCTCTGATATGCTACGCTTTCATGGGTATTGATGCTCTGCATATACGGGGCTACGAATCGAAAGAGATCTGGTTACGTGACGAGCTCTTCTGTTCTGCCATGCTGGAGCATCCGAGAATGTCACCAATATTCTCCCTTGACCTCTCGATAAGACAGCTGCAGTCCATCCTCACAAGCCTTCAAAGGGCGTTCCAGAACGAAGAAGTCAGGGTTGCGGCGGTACTTCCCCAAAGAATCGATGTCAAAAACAGAGCAGAGGTGGTAAAATATTACACGCATGCATTCTTATCGTTAGATCCGCTCCTTCTTCCCAGAATCTCTCTGATTTTGGGGATTAAGCCATCTGCTAACTGCACCATTCGTGATTTGGCCACCACCGCTGCAAATTTGTTCTACAGCAAAACTCTGATCCAAGCTCTAGAAGAAGATATCAAAATGGTCCCTGAAATTATGCAATCAAAGCCCGATCGCATCGTGGTCACGGAATTGTTTCATGTCAAAGCGTGGCAGGAAATTCGTCGGGGTGGCCGCCGAGAAGAATTGTATATTAATGTATTTTATGTTTCTGTCGGACCTATGGCACAACGAATGACCTAGAAAGAGTTGGTATATTGACTTGATGATCAGATACGAGAAAAGAATCTAGTCTCTTAATTCGAATAGGAAGGACCTCTTCAAACATCTTTTCTCGCATCATGACCTAGATAGTAGGCTGCGGTAAAGCTATCGGAAAGGAATGATGCATGCCTTGCCGTGGTAGAAAGTACTGGGGTTACCGGAATCGGTTCGATGGTATAGCTAGCCCCATGGCTATTATGATTCCTATGCAGCGTATACAGTACCCAAAAAGCCTTCTCTGTGGCGAGACTGAAACCCTCTTTCCACAATTTCAACGTGTCGGAATTCGGCCTCCCTGCTGGGGTTGAGAGTACCCGAGATTTTTGTTTGTGTATCATTTAGTTGCTGCACGGGTGGAATCAGTTCAAGTCTCAACGGCATAGTGTTAGGTGAATCATCACTGAATGATCTAAATTACGATCCATCACCACGGAATTTCAGAATCTGTTCTGGAAGAGTTGCCGCTATTACTGCATAGCTGCATAGCTCGGCGTGAATGCTTTTCTCTCGACATCATCTTGCATATGAGTGTCTTGCTTTATTTTTTTTTTACACTACATCACCCCCCTCTACAAGCCTTTCGATCGCCAATTTGTCTATCCCAGCTTCGCCGCATTGCTTTTAGGCCCGTTCTGTATTCACGACCACCAAAAATGGATCTCGATGGCAAACCCTCGTATAGACACTCAAAGCTCGACTTCAATCGCTTCCGTAAAAGGCCCGTCGGTATGTGATATCTTATTCCGGCTATGGCAAACATAAAAGCTAATCCTGATCAAGACAAGCCACCATCTCCGGTGCATCGCTCTTCTGAAGCTTTTGTAAACAGGTTTCCTTTTCTATATTCGAAAACCGAAGAGCTTGTCTGGAAATGGGAGCAGTCGAAGCTCTGTGGCCAGAGCATCAACACTACCTTGCATTCCACGATCATGCCACAGGATCACCGTTCCAACAGACCTGACAGGGCAGGCAAATTCGTTTCCATGCAGAATGGAAGTGTCACCGTGATGCCTCCGGCCTACTTGACAATTCTGAAGCCAGAAGACTATCAGGTGGGATTTCTCCATACAGAAAACCCGACAGATATGAAGATCATTCTTCTTGGGTTACCCGAATGGAAAAAGCCTTCCAAATTCCGGGAAAGCATGCTTCGTTTTGAGAATTTGCTGGCCGGGAAAAGCTTTCCACTTTTCTATAACTGGTCAAGCGAATTTTGGATCTCAGATTCGGTTGTTCTCGATCCACGGCCAACCGATGAGATTGAGATGATCAGTAAGGGAAAACGGACGGCAAGTGAGCAAGATTCGAGATATCTTTGCGCTGGCCTTCCATCAACCACGATGGGGCCCCTTTTCAACACGCTTGTGACCTCGTGGAACGCAGACCCAGCCTGCTTTGAGTATTCGATGGGGTTCATTTGGATTCATGCGTCGATAGACCCGAAGAACTTCGAGATAGAGCTTGACACCTCTATCGATACGTCTTGCGATCGCGTTGATTACATGCTACGACAGATGAGAGAGAGGTCGTGGTTGGTTCAGGCCAAGCTAGCGATGAAGCTCGAGAGGCCCAGCAGGGTGAAAGCCGCTATCTCGGTTCAGGTATTGGGTGTTTCTCAAGTTCGCGTCACTTCTACTCATAAACCAATCACTCATCATTAGGACGTATTTCAGAGCAAGGCGCCGTGCTTTTCGCCTGGGTCATGCTATTTGTGCCAAGATATCTCTTCAAATTCTATCATTTTTCAAGTAAAATCAAAGAATAATTGCGTCATTCGCGTCGCGTTGCCTACCGAAGGGACGAATTGGTATATAGACTCGGCCACTGAGCAATGATTTACCTCCGTGCAACACGTAACATGACTCGGTGGTTAGGTATATTCATAAAGGGTACATTGACAACGCATTTACTGTATGCGCAGAAGACAGATTGATTGTGTACCACGTATAGAAAGCACAAGAATAGTCCTAGTCCGAACATTCAACAGCTGCTAATCGTAAGAAAGGCAAGAAGGTACTCGGCGTAAGAGAGCTCATATGGCGAATGCTCGATGAATTTCTGCATAGATAATGTCCTCAGAGGCCCCCGAGCCCGTCAAATTTCATCACCGCTGCGACTGCCGGGTCCGCACCGCCTTCTGCTCCCGCCCATCTGGCGTATCAGTCATATCACTCCTCATCCGCTCCTCTGCTTCCGCCTCGACAGCCTCCAGCCGGCGGAGAAGTTCTGCCAGGTCCCTGCAGAGATCTTCGATACACTTATTTTGGTCCGTCAATTTACAATCTAGGGATCTGGCCTTAGGTTAGCCCTTTGTGCATTGCTTGGAGGGAATGTATAACTCACTTCACCCGCACGTCTAGTCTTGAAATATCATCTATTAGCAAAGACCTTGCCTTCACGATAAGGGGTGACCCGGACTAACTCTGCGAGGCATGTGAGGGTGAGCACGTTGCCGTCCCTGGGCTGAGACACGTGTCCGCCGTATTGAGGACTCGGTAGCACCCCGTGATCGTCGTTACTGGGAGAATCGCCCTGTTGCGGAACAGCTTGGTCATTCTTGTTCGAGAGGGTCGATGGCTCTTTCTCGGCAGTGTCTCCAGACAGAGATCGGGATGGGCTTCGGCTGTATTCGGACTCCGAGGATGACAAGGACAGTGCGCGGTGCAATCGACGTCGGAAGTCTGGCATCTGCCGGGTGCGTGGAATTTTTCGAATGGCTCCCATAGTCGTGTATCGAATCAAGCGGGGTGTTGCCGACAAATAGATCTGTTTGAAAATTATGACGGGAGTGGCTCTTATATGATTCGTGACGGGTGTGACACTCTACATGTGTGAAAATAGATCCGGCGAGCAAGCGCCCGCAGTGGAAGAGGCCATCGCCCTGAGCCTAGGCCAGCCATATCTGGTCTCACATTGTGAAAATTCAAAGAAGCGGGGCGCAATAAGCATTTAGCAACACTTCAACGGACTTCAACGGGACAAACGTTGACTAACAAGCTACCTGCACGAATTGAACGTCCTAATCCGCGGCTCGCAGAAAGTTGGCTTCGCGGTTGGACTTGTAAGTCAGCGCCCAGCGATCGGTGCAGCTAAGCCGTCACTTTCAATGTGTCCTACTAGCAAAGATTCATCTACGTGCACATCGGGCTGGCTAAGCTCGGGCCATTCTAGCAGGGATCAATCGAGCTGATGATTTATTTGAGAATCCATTCATTCAGTGCCTATATTAGATAAATGTAGTGAAAGGATAGATGCACAACCAAAATTGGGAGCACGCATCGAGGCAGCTACGATGGCAAAGTCTACAAACACAAGTTCGAGGCTATGAGCAGTCGATTTGCCAGAGCCAGCCCATTCTTTCGAACTTACCAGCCAAGTTGAAGTTGTTTCACCTTTGTCAACAACGTTGATGAGGCATTTTATTTGTCAGGCCTAGACCCAGGAGAGCCAAGGGTCCAGGTGGGGCGGACCACTCCACCCGCTCTCCCCACCCCGAACTCTTGAAATTTCTTATTTCAACGTTGATAAACCGCCTCAACGCTCAGCGAAAATGCGGCCGCCCAGTACGAATGTCGAGTGAAATCTCTGGACTCGGCAAAATATACGCAAGTGGTCGCTGCCGAAAACCCTACTCAGAAAGGCATAAAAGACGCTCTTTTCCCGTCGCAAAGAAAGCAGGACTTTCCTCCTCACACTCCGGGCCTTGCAGCCTTGGGGTGTCTTTTGCAGGTAAGATCTGCGTTACCAAAAAGTCTTCGCGGGAAAGGCCCCGCGTAATCAAGTCTGCCTCGCAGGGGGACGCTGCGTTACCAAGGGAGACCCGCAGGAGAGTGCTGCGTCAACAAGTTCTCCCTCACAGCCCTGAGCCCTGTGTTGTATAAGTGTGCTCCGCGGGGACCTTCGCGACATCAAGAGCCTCCGCAGGGGGACGCTGCGTTACCAAGGGAGACCCGCAGGAGAGTGCTGCGATACCAAGTTCTCCCTCACAGCCCTGAGCCCTGTGATTGTATAATCTTGAGCTTCCATGCAGCCTTGAGCCCTGCGTTATCAAATTTGCGCTCGTTAGGCGACCCGTGGCGCCGCGGTGCTCGTCCTGATCCTCTGGCGATAGCAGGCACCTCTTCGTGGTGTCAGAGACTAGTATTCGGGGGAATCTTCGAAGAAGCCAAGACCTGCTCCAAAGAATCGATACAATTCAAGAATTCAACAAGACATGGTGTAAAATGACTTCAGTATTGTATGTAGATGCCACCGTACATGGCTCTGGTTCGAACAATGCGCTTTGTAGCGCTCAAAGACGCCCTGGCCTTCTAGAATGGACATTCACTACCACGAATTGTGAATTAGAGCATTGATTCATGGTTGATAGCGGGGTAGCCAACCTGGATGGCGGCTGAAATCCATGTAGTCTCTATTGGTGTGAATACTTGTGTCTACTGGCTAGCAGTGGCAACGGGGCTTGTTCGGATGTAGGGAGATGCGGAGTTTCGACGGTGAGTGGGTGGTGTGCTGGCGTGTTGATGGTGCTGGCGTATTGATGGTGAGATATGGATGTGAGTGAGGGCTGGTGAGTGAGGGCTGGAGGTGAGTGACGGTTGAGAGATGGTGATGATCGTAATGGGGACCGAACCAGTGAATCGTGAATCCACATGGTGATGGGCAGTGCGGTGACCCCCGGCGGTGAAGCTGCGGCCAACGGTAAACACCCATCCCCGTCATAGTTGGGGTCTTTGTTCCATTTGCAAAAGTTGAGAAACAGTGCGAAATGATGATTTTTATACATTAGATTAGATATGGTATTATTTCCTCCGGTCGGTCTTTTGTGTGACATTCTCTCGGCTTGAGATTAGTCGCGTGCTCTTTGGCCATATTCTGTACAATATCTGAGGTAGTGTTCCCGAATGCTGACGCGATACCTGCAATATATATCCCTAGACCAATCCTATTATGTACATGATCGGGGTAAACCGGCAAAGAACCATTGGAGTACGGCGATAGAAAGCCTCATTCTTCCAAACATTTTTCAGTTATCATTTGAAGTCGGCCTGATTGAATGAAAGACAATTCTGGAGCCCGAAACGCTGATCTTGCCGGATGTTGCCCAGAAGAATGGCAGGTATGATTATTCGGAAAGTAGTGGGTATAATCAAGTAAAATTGACTTGGGCAGCCCTTCTCCCTGCGTGCTCTACTGGGATTTCACTTGGCTTTCAGCAACGACGCGGGTTCGATTTCCGCAGGGTACATCAGAACCCGTCCGTGCGGTCCGCCCGAACTCACAGCCCGCTTTTTTTTTTCGAACCATTTCCCGAGTATTCGCTCTACGGATTAATTCTTACCTTTTGCTGATCTCAAATGAGAATGGCGAAACCACCTTTGCGGAGTCGATTGGACATGCCCGCCAAAGTCAGCAACCGGCAGTATTGAAATTGATGGCCATCGAGGACCTCCCAACCAGAAACGTGCTATGGGGGCAAAGGCTGGGTGCTCTTGCACGTCGCGTCAAACACACGTGCCACGCTCACACTGAGAGTAACATCAGCCTCTACGATCGATGTCAGTGAGAACTTCTTCTTCACATATATCACAAACCGACCTGCATCTCTCAAATACCAATTGGGCCATTGTGACCGTCTCGGCAATCGACTGGCCGGACTGGCGAGGCTACTTCTGCCGGCGGTTATGTGCGACTCGGTGGTAAAAGCGAGGAGACATTCGGTCGGCATGCGGTTGCCTTGAGCATTGCACCAGGGGAAATCGCCAATTTTATTACAGCGACTTGACTTTGGTTAGTTGCCCTCCAAATGATTCTAGAGATGAGAATGTACTTACCAGGATCAATCATGAAATAAGCCACGGTGGTAGCTTTAAACGACCGTCTGCATCCGATCACCCACATTGCAATCGCCATTGGACATACCCAACCTAGCACCGACTATCAGCAGCTGGTGCAATATGGTCGCTCGCAACTTACCTTGTTCGCGGCCTAGACGAGATCCCCAGCCGGCTATAATGCACTTTCTCGATCGGACTCGTCGGACGGCTGAATTAGGGCTGTCTGTCACTGCCTCTCTACGTTAATATGATTTCTGGTGGCTGAGGAGTGGTATAAACTTGCCGTCATGCGGTCTGGCATCAGCAGAGGCGAACCAGAGACGAGGTAGCAGGTGTCAGCTCAATCCCACGTGCACAAGGGGCCAGGATCACATTGTACCACGGGTAATGGATGTAGCCATATCTGCCAATACACGACTCTGGGCGGATCTTCAACTGTGTCAGGGCAAAGTACTACTGGACGAGAGATTTATGGTATTCTGCTTATGATAAGCTTCGACCTAACCTGAAAAAGACTGCTCGCGCGACGAGGGATATCGGGTAGATCTGAGACACGGCCGGTCAGGCCATAACGTCAGTTCAACATGCTGGCGGATGCTATTTTCGGATAAATCTCTGCCCTTTCGGTGGTCATCGATTCTCAGTTTCTTGTTGTTGCGGATGCTCCGATGGCACGCTCAGTCAACAGTGAGACCGGCTCGTCACCAGCGACAAATCTTAGGATCGGACGTCGGACAGCATATTAGTAGCCGTCAGGATATTGCGAGTTATTAGTATATTGGCTGCCAACCTTTGCCTGGACAGGGTGATACTGGAGAGGCGAACGAAAACGCTTTGGAACTTTACCGCATGGATAACCAAAGGGCATCAAGCCTCCTGAACTGGGCTCGCTAATAAGCCAGCTGAAGTGGTCATTTCAACCCCGTATTCAGAAACAACAAAGGCGCAAGCATAGTAATATTCAGTGGCTTGGTCCATCAGGTTGTTAAAGCTGGTTCAGTTTCGAAGACGAGGGGAAAACATGGCTCTTCTAGGTCAAGTGGAACATTGACGCGCGCCCTATGTGGAAGGTTATCAAAACATGCTATCTGCCTTGAGAATTTGCTGCAGTCTTTCAGTTTACGTTGTCACCTATCTCTGTCCGCGACAGGGGACAATATGAAGGGTAGCATCTATTTATCATCAATAATCAGTAGGTACAGCATATAGTCCAGGGAGGCATTTTTTAACTCACTGTACTCGCTTGGGCCATTCAGGATCACGAAAGGCTCGTCAATGGTTTCTTCGAGGAATAGCGCAGGTGGGTGATATCGAGCATCTTCCAAATTAGCACGATCCTAAATGACTGGACAGTGACACTAACTTGCTGTCTGAAGGATTTATTATCGAGATTTGTAAGGCTGCGACATAAAAGGTCAGTTCATTTCATTGCATGATTTGGAGGTCAATCCATACCAAAGAGTAGCCGCAGAGAAGAATCACGTTCGATATTCTTTCACCAGAATCACAAATGAATGCTTGCAAACGACTGTTCTGCTGGCGAGGGACCGGGTATTTATAGCAATTCAGCTGGGCATTCAGTCTGCGTCAATGAGATAATCATTGTGAATTATGAGGGCTCAAGTTCAAACTACTCTTCAATGGTAAGTGGCTCAACATTTCATCTCTGGTTCAAAGCAGCTCTCAGAGGTATTGCATTTTGCGCCTGGTAATCCAAAGCATGAGAAACATCTTCTGGCTGTTCGCATCGTGTGAAGAGTCGTGAAGATGCAGCGGAAGAAAAATTAATGACAGTTATCAACATTCACCACCGTTAGTCCGCCCTTTTCTGCGACGGGAGAGGTGACGAGGTCATGTCATTTCATTTCACTCACCGGCGATGAGTCCGTTAGTCCCCGCGACAGTAAATCGCCAAATACAGGCAGACCGCGGGTTATTCGTTGCCTACTTCGCATATCGGAGGAAAACCGATCACATCTACACAATATTAAGTAGATACAAGCTATGGTACGGCGCGGGACCGATTCGCACAGCCCCATCTGACAACAGAGTTTCTTGTATACTGATCCAGTCATTAGTTCGATTACGTTTTGAAGAACAAACCTCTGCTGTCAACCACGTCTATGCAAAGGCATTACCCACATAAATCTCCTGGGAACGAAGCGGATGCGGGTGGGACTACTACTCGGAATATAAGCCAATTAGTGCCATCAATGGCCCACATGCTCACAAGTCGTCTTGATTATTGGTTAATAATTGGCCTTGGCTCCCAGGAGGCTGCGGGTCGTAAATATTAATGCGATCATTGGATACCCATAATAGAGCAGATGAGTATTGAGCCAATAGGTGCCATGATTAATCCAAATTATCCACAAAGCCTCCGTAGAAATGATTGGTCCAAATTTGGCTATGAGACTATCATTCCTTTCACGACCACGATAGGCCGCTAGTTGTCATTTTGTAATGGTATTGCAGCTTGCATGAAAGTCTGATCTATTCAATAATAGGGGCAAAAAGCTATTTAACAAGGTTACTGCTTTGGTAAGCAGGCTAATGACTAATTGCCAAGTAATAGGCAATGTATCCGACTAGTATCGGTGACTTTGTCGCGACAATTCCACCTACCGTGATTGGATAGCACATCATTAATACGCACATCGAATTCCCGGGACCTGGATACCTCTGCAAAGAGATATAAGCCCGCCAGAGCCATGAATGCCCACAAACACATAAGGCCGGAGTGAAAAAAAGGGTTAATATCTCACCCTGACTTTCGGTGCCTGTGGTCGTCAATATTAATGCTATCCTGGCACGCGTTGGATGTGCCTCACAATTTGGAAAGCGATACGCCGGATAGATAACGGTTGGTAAATGTCACCAACTAGTTACGGTGTACCAAGTTAAGTAAAACATTTTAAGGCAAGGTTGATTGATTCATGTATGATACAGTAGATGTAGATTTCCAGTCAGGACAGGTTGAGGATACCCCTGAATCCCATACGCCGGATCCGCAGCTTAGCGCAATGTTACACACTGAAATGTGATCTATTGTATCAGACTCTAGCTTGTTCTGATAAAGGGATATGTCCCGAAAATAACACTTTATCTGACTTTGTACAGTAACGTGAAATCTTTATTATCTCTTTCGCTTCATTAATGCTAATTAAATTGTCAAAATCTTCCGCAACGCTTCTTGCTGGAGGCTCACAAGATACATATTAATTATTTACACTGCATGATTTTATTAAATCCACATGGTTTAGCTTCTCGCTCTGTTCTCTTCGTCGCCATTCTGCAGCTCAGCAGGGCTGATGACACCTTCATCAGCTTCATGTATCGGCTTCGAAGATAGTTGCTTAGGCTCTCCATATCCAAGATCCCTCATTTGATTCTGGAATTGTTCCATCATTGCTTTCGACTCGGCGCGCGCCTTTTTCTTCCCCCACCAGAACCCGAATCCGAGCATCGAAATCGCCAGGATACCCAGAGGGACCCCAACCCCAACTCCGATCGCAACCTTCGACGATGACCCGCCATCACCATTTTGAGTATCACTGGTTGTTGATTCGGATGAGTTTGATGGACCAATTGAGACTAGCGTGGAATCGAGGACGATCTCATTGTCGTTCCCACAACAATCCGTGCTTTTACCGCAGCAAAACGATCGTCCTGAGCCATTGGGGCAGCGTGTCATCATAGCCGTCCGATTCGATTGTCCGCCTGTCTGTAATATCGTCTTGTCAGAAACGATTCAAATGAACGTAGATTGCAAAGGGGCGGAAAGCCTAGGATATCTTTCATCCTCTTGTTGAACGTACCCCATCAGCACAAGTGGTTTTGGGAAGACAGTTTGGACTATCCCACGTCGGATCTGTGCAGTATTCTCTCCAGTAGATATTCTTTGTCGAATAACATAATCCATTTGGATCGCATATATCCGGATTTGTATGGTTCATCTTGCAACACATAGAGTCCACGCCATCAATGGCAATGCAAGGGACGTAGGTGTCCTCTGTCACCTCATTACCGTCTGGACTATAGCAGGTGTGCTTGGCAATAACCGTTTTCAAGCATAGAGCTAGTATCCAAGCGGAGAGCTTCATTCTAGCCAGCGTTCTCTGGGTGTCAATCAACCGCTAGTGGAAGATAATAAGGGCGATGGGAAGAAGATGAAGAAAATGCCCCATGTGACGAAGGGGACTGCATTGTTGTTTTTCTGCACTGTTGGGCTATAACGACCAGCTCATAGCACTATTCCTGGTTGGACGCCTTAAATTTCCCGATCTAGTATTCAAGTCCACAGGCGAGAGAGCTCATTGGATACTGACTACGAGTATCCTACCACTGCCCCTAGCAAAGTCTTGGCGAAGTCTTGGCGGGCTTGTGGCACGGTGGAGCTCGTAGACTCGGACCCTGAAGCTTGAACCCTCTGACGAGCCCTTCATCGTTTGAAAGAAAAGCTTGAGTGAATCCTTTAATTGTTAACCTATTTGAAGTATCTCACTGGTTTATAAGGTACTGCACGTCTTGAGGAGGCCACTAAAATTTTTCGAATCTGCCGATCAGCGACGAAATGGGAATGTTCCAATTAGCTGAGCCCCGATACCTAATGGACCCCTCTCTTGGCGCCTTGGCCTTCCGGGGGTGATCTCCTAGTTGCAAGCAGTACTGCAAAATGATTCGCTAACAGCCGTTCGTTAATTCACAATTATACCAGTCTACCCTAGCAGTATTGTAGGAGGAGGTTCAGATAATCTGAAGACAACCATTACTATAGCCCATATTCGCCCAAAAGGGGTTAGCTCTGCATCACTGCCTCTAAATTTAGGGATTGAAACTGTATACTAAAGCCCAGGAAAATGGTGTTGTGATATGAGGCTGGTGCAGATCAGGAACCAAGCCGCACCATCGGAATTAGCTCCGAGATGTCTTTACAGACAATCAAGTTGATTGGAAATCAGATTGGCTGCATTTTGTACAGGGTGTGTGAGAGAGAGTGTGTGTGAAATCATTTACTCCGACCCCTCGCAAGTTGAGACACTGGATTGAGGTACAAGTATGATGATTATTCTCTAACTATGCAACTAGGCGCAGCTATTTGTAGTCCCAGTAGCTGACTTCTGCCTAGAGTGATGATGGCAGCCTAATAGGCTGCCACTACTGTATCTATACGTCATGTAGCCTGGGATCCAACTTCGCAAACGATACGCAGGATACGACAACTATATATCTTGGATTATGTACAAGCAGAGTGATCCACTTCCTGACAGTATCTTAGAGCCTCGTCACGGTCTATCGTGGCCCATTGCCGTCCCCATTCTTAGGCTGGCCTATGACGCACGACTGCGAAACCTCTGTGACGCCTCGGCGAAGGCCAGTACAGCTCGTACTGTCTTGGCTCGCGAGAAGGTGTCTAGTTTACCTTTCTCGCCTTCATTTGAGCCTCCCAGCAGACTCGATACACTGTTGAGCGCGTCCTCGACTTGTCTTCTCAATTCCGCTCGCGGCTCTCGTAGCCTCGGGTATTCCATCAAAACGTGGCGTGCTGTCTCCTGCGCGCCGCACTCACAACGATCATCATCGCTGTAGCCAATCTTTTTTCGGTAGCAAGATAGCCAGTTGTGGCCCGTGCGTAGCCGTGTCAGCAAATACGCTCGGTTCCTGGGTAAATTCCCATAGAGTTTTCTGGTGTACCGCAACGGTAGCGTGTTGTCAATCTTCTGTAGGTGTGAGCCCTTGGTGCTTGACTTCCATTCTTGTCCCCACTGAGCATGAATCTTATTGCGAATATGTGCGTTTTCCTTTGACAGTAGCGGCCGAAAATGGTGGGTTTTGCCCGGTTGTGCAGCTTCCTTAGCGAGTGGATCCGCCGCATCGTTGCCGATGTTTTCACAATGCCCTGGCATCCACTGGAGGCGGAGCGTCATAGATTTTGCTTGGACCTCGGTGGCTGCATGGAGGGTTGCATGGCCGATTCGCTGGCCCGGTTTATTTTTCGCGTTTTGAATTGCTTGCAGGGCCGATTTGCTATCACAGAGAATAGTGGCGGTTGCGTGACTACTGTTTCCGATGATCGGGCGTTGGTGAGCTAACTTGAACACCATGTTGACCGCGTAGAAGATGCTAATGAGTCCCGCTACATGAAACGATCAACGATCCATCGGTCCCACATGGATTTGTTCAGACTCCATCACCTCATCGCCATCATTGAGTGCGACGATGGCAGCGCCCAGATGACCCTCGCATCCGGAAGCGTCCGAGTAGACGACAATATTCGGTGTGTTCCTCGCAATTTCTGCTCGTTCTCTCACTGTTTCCCGGTCGTGTTCGAGCTCGATCTCCGTAAAGGCGTCCGACCGCCACGGGGGCAACGGGCGCGGGTCAATCATTTCCAATGTGCTGAGCTTGTCGACATCCATAGTCATTAAGGCTTCCGCAAGGGGGAAGCGGGCGTATGATCCGACATTGTTTCTACGATTCTGGGCTCTTGACAGGGCACCCCAAATGGGATGGTCACGAGGTAGAGTGTGTAGTCTCGCTATGGTGCGTTTGTGCTCGGTGGCGAAGGCGGAGGGGCAGTGGGCAGTATATGCGCTTCAACCTCTAGTGTCGCGGTTGCTACCGTCCTGAACGCGGACAGGATCCTGATCAACACGGTTCTCTGGACAGTGTTCAAGTGTCGGAGGTGAAGATTGTTCCGGAGCGGGTCATGCCAGACCGCCGATGCGTAGTCTACTATAGGCGCGACGCATGCTTGGTATAGCTGTCGCATCTGCTCTGGGGGGGAGGTGCCGTAGCCCGCTTAACGCGAGAGTCGTCTTGGTGGCACGCTTAATGGCCTGCTGAACGTGTTCTTTCCAGCGAAGTCCCTGGTCGAACACTACTCCCAGCAGCTTGGCTGTGGGTGACGGCTGACAACGGTTCCATTGAAGGTGATATGGCCATGAAGGTATACTCCCCTCTTCCTGGCGAGGTGGATGAGCTTAGTCTTCTCCGCGGCGAAGCAGGACCCGGGTCCGCCGCGCCCACTCCTCGATGCGAGGGACATCTTCGGATTGTATCTTGGCTACGTTTCCTTCGACTGAGCTGCCCACTCGCCATCGGAAGTAGTCGTCAATGAATGCCGACGCGCCTCCGTGTGAGTTGACGGGCTGGTCAACCAGGTCGGCATTGAAGAATGCAAACAAGATGGGAGAGAGCGGCGAGCCTTGCGCTAGACCTGCATGTACTAATAGTTCCGTCTCGGTACGGAAATCGTCAAATCCAATGTTGGCGTGCCGGTCGCTCATGAAACTGGTAATCCATTTCCTGGCTACCATCGCGATCCGTCTCACCCGCAACGACGCATTGAGGCTCAATCTTACTCACTCTATTGGAAGCGCTATTGAGGTCGAACGCAATCAGGGTCACCACCTTGTATTTGTACCAGGCTTGGTCGATCGCGCTGGATAGCACCAGTAAGGCTTGCTCCGTGGTCCTGCCCGGGCGTCCGCCGAACTGGCTGTTCGGTAGCAGGCCATGTTTCTCCGCGAGGTAAGACAGTTGTCGAGCCATTACTGCCTCGAGGAGCTTGCCGAGAGTATTCAGCAGTGAAATTGGATGGTAGGCACCGGGGGCCGAGTAGTCCACCCATTTTGGACCAGCGGCGGGATTCAGCCAAGCGTGGGTAGAAAAATAACGTGACTTTTGACACACCTTCGGCCAATTGTTATCCCGCGATTTCTACCCATGCTGACTATCTAATTGCAGCGTGGGTAGAAAATTCCTACCCATGGTGGGTCTAGTTCACGAGATTCTATTGGTTGTGAAGTATAGCCCTAGTTTTAATTGTCACTCTATACGGCACTCATTTTTTTTTTTAAACTTCTATAACATATGAAAAACATATAGTATTCATATGTACTTGATAAATACGGGCTGTAGGAAGTAATTCGATCGCTCCTTCCATTCACTAAACCTGAGTGAAAGAGATAGAAGGTACAAGTGAATATAAACAAAGGATACCTTAATATATATACCCGCTCAACACCTTCTCTCCCTATGCTTCATGTAACTCTCTCCTATCCCCACCTCTTCTTTTTCATCTCTCCCGCATGAACCTCATCTTTTGAGTAAATCTTTCATCCATTTCTCTTCTCTCATCGTCATATCTTAACAATGGCGGATCACACTTCGTTTGCGACGTTCACCGGACACCAGCTGAACCGCGCCTACTTCGAAGCAGAAGGTGTTGACCAAGCAGTCAATCCTAACCCCATCTTCGGTTATTTTCATGGTATGCTCCTGCAACTCATATGCAAAACATATGCTGATCATCTCCAGGACCTGTTATCAACCCAAACCTATTCTGGGTCCCTCTGGCTGCAGTTGGATTACCTCGTTCCGTCATCACTGCTACTATGATCGGTACTCTGGATCAACAGCCGCCTAATCCCCCCCCTTCGCATGTCGAAGATGAACTTTCTTGTGTGTCCTGTGGTCGAGATACAGCTAGTCCATCAGTGCGGCATGACATTCGAGACCCAGCCGGATTTTCGCCGGCATCTACGTTAAGTTTATCCGGGTTGCTGTGAGTCTATATGTCTTTTGTACATTGGAAGTATTTACTAACATACGTCAGTCGAGAGCCCAGATCGCCGTCCCATCCATCGTCTCGAGGTAAACGTGGGCACCCTGGCCCTGATTTGCTACCTTCGATCGTGCGATTGGCGGAATGCAGTCTTTATGCATGAGCCAGGCCGTGGTCCGGCAGCCAGTAATGTCGGTTACTGGGCCGATTGCATGACGACTATTGCACGCATCGATGATACCTGGGTTCAACAGTACGGCCAGTTGTTCTATTGTGATCAGATGCCTCTGGTCCCAAACAGTGGTGGCCGAAGTCGACGTATAAGTTCCTTATGTTATTGTTATTGTTTTGATATATGATCCTTATGCTAACCATATACAGTACAGCCAAAATCCTCCTCCTGCTCCGATCCCCTTTGTTAATCTTGCGGCAATTCTCGCCGCAGAGCACGGTCATGCTTCCGCTCCTCCTATTGCTGCTGGAGCTCTTCTTGGTCCTGCTAGTAATGGCGACGGCGATGGCGACGGTGATGGCGACGGTGATGGCGACGGTAATGCCGACGGCAATGGTTCCGATGATGGAGATAATAACGGTTCTGGTAATGGAGATGGTGATAGTAACGGCATTAGCGATGGTAACTCAGGATAATATCTCCAATATCTTGATACTGAATATGTAGTATTCTTTTATTCAATCTACAATATCAATCAATTTAATTCAATCTAAGTATATCCTCCCTGTCCAAACTCTTTATAAAGCTGTGCTTGAAGTTTCTTATACTTTCGTTTAGCTCTAAGAGTTGTAAGTTGTTCTTCTATTACTTGACTCTGTTCTTCAAATTGTACTTGTGTACTGCTTGGAGATTGGCGAGATCTCGATTGTAAGGTTACCTGTGATGATGCCTGTAACGATGCCCGTGTCTGAGATCGAGAAGAGATATCTCCAGTCTGAGAAATGATAGAATCAGATACTGAGGTAGTATCTGAATCAGGTAAGAGAGGTAGTAGTATCAGTGATTCATCCGCTATCTTAACACTGAGGTAGGCATTAGAAGGTCGTTGTTGAGGAATGCCTTTTCTATGAAATCGATGTGCTGAGGTGCGGTCTTGAGCATTCCTTTTACGATTCGCTTTTGCGATATGCGCAATATTGCTTGTATCTCGCTATGAGGTATACCGACCAGTCTCAAGCGCGGTATTGGTTGTATTGTATATCTTCTTGATATGACGTTTGGTTCTAATTTGGTTATGTTAGCTATATGTATTATATATCAGAATATCAAACGTACGTAAGAACAGCACTGAGAAATGATTTCTTTTGCCCGACTGCTTTATTATCTATAAAATGACTGCTCTCGTAAGCCCCGGTATGATGTTGCGCATAGATCTACTACTTGATTGGAATTTTAGAAGCCTCTCGTGATATACTGGCGAGAACCTAAGGCGTTTTCTTATTCTTGAACTAACTTTCTGTCTCTGGCTATCTCTGGACTGCTTCTTCTATAATTATATAAACTTTGTAGATACTTGTTGCAGCAAGGAGATCATCAAGGGCTCTGATTGCTTAATGGTCTCCGAATTTCTTCTGAAACGCTTGTTTGATATGGGTCTTACAGAAAACAAGGATATGGAATAGGTGTTCGCTCTATATTAAACCAGCTTTGGGGTTGCGAGCAGCCAAATATTCACCAAATCCTGCATATGATTAGTATATGTATTGTATATGTAATTAATAAACATACTGCGTGCTTGCGTTCGGCTTATATCAAGAGTCACCGTACGGATTCTATCACTTGAATCTGTTCTACCAGTCTGATATGCCTATCTTACAGGTTGACGACCCGCATTGCCTAGCTCTCTAAAGAGCTGTTCAAAGAGAATTGGATATGTTTTAGGTGACTCCTTGTTGATATATACATATTGTAATGGGGGATTCCGCTCTCAACACCGGTATCCCATAGTCAGGTGATTGGGGCCTTAGTAACAAGGCAGCCATTTAGATTCGGGAGAATAAGTAGCGTTCGTTCCATAGTATCAATAACAACATGCATGTTCCCCCTGATGAATTATTCTTTCTGCTGAGGCTACTGAGGCTGAGGTTGCGGTATCGGTATATCGCATGTCCATGAAGACTCGAATGTCTTATTAGTCGCATCTCGATAGCGTCACGCTTTGTCTACTACTCTCCTGCACTCTGCGAGTGTGGTGGTTTTGTCCTCTTGCGATCGACCCGTCTGCTTGACAGACTGCCAGCGAGCATTCCCATCTTACAATATGCAATATATATATCGGTTCAGCAAATGGCGAGATTACCTTAAGGCAGTGTATCCTGCCAATAGACACAGAATATTGCCGAAGGGACTGACACTGTAACCATACATTTAGAAAACCAAGAGTTCACAGTGACAAAATAATATTTTCTTAACGAAGAGAAGAATCAGTACATAGCAGATAGGAAACGCTTTTAAACCCTCCTTACGCTTCTTGAAGTCCAAGCAATCGATTCACCGCGGTGTGGGCTCCGCAGATGCTGTAGTCCACAGTCGCACAAGTCTCATCTGGTATTTCGACAAACTGGCCCACGACTGCCAAATTGGTTATTTTCTCTGGTATTACCTTTGGACGATCTCCAGAAGCCCGACTCAACAAGGGTGCTGCTAAGCGAGGCATCACACGCGGGATATTAATCGAATTATTCAACATGAACTCTCGGGGTATTTTGAGATGGTGGGCTAATTCAACCAAAATCTCCTGCCCAGAGCAACTGAGCATTGCTTTCTTCACGTAATTCCCTAAATGATTAGGGGTTGAACAATAGCCCCAAATCACGCTCACATCTCTGGATTGATGTGAGAAAAGCGGTTGACATGGGATAAGCAGTTTGATGGACCAATTGCTTTTTTGAAGGACGATTAAAGTTCTTGAACCAACCTCAGCTTTCACTGATTTGATCAAATGATCCAAGCATTCAGTGCTTTGAAACGTAGTTGTGAAGGTTTCCACTCGAGATTCATCCACTCGCGTACAAAAATTATACGGATCGCCTAAAGTTGAACCGAATGCTAGCCAGAGCGACCAATTTTCATCCAATCTGTCCTCTGCTTTCAGTAATTCCAACGAGGGTGGCTTTGTATTGGTACCGCTGGTTGACCCGGATACTGAGGACCCAAGGGTTGCAATAACAATGTTGTGTTTGCCAACAGTCACAATAGTCTCTGTTTCGTCTTTGATCCATTTGAAAGCTGATATTCTCCGGTAACCTTGCTCCTGATCCATGACTATGTCAGTGACTGTGACGTCGAAGTGAATATCAACTCCTTCTTTCTGAAGCAAACGGGTTATTGGCAAAATAATATCTTCTTGCGGGTCGCAAATAAAGCGATCAGGAGGACTGGATTTGTTATGAGGTCGTCCATTGTGAAAGAATCTCTGTAAGCATCGACGGAATTCAATAGCGCTAGACCAGAGACAGAAACCAAATCTTTTGTGTTCGCCAATATTAGCAATGATTTTGAAAATCTTTCGATGAGAGACTAACGTAGAAGACCAGGTAATCCAGAATGCGCTGGAAAAGAATTTTGCCTTAAAGCAATCATAGATCACTTTTCTATCAAGGCTCTTTTCGGATTTTAGAACGAAATTCATTAGGCTCATCCAGACTTTCCATCCAATTCTGAAGTTGTTGGGGTCGATAGCTTCCAGGTGATTGTCACCTTGGAATAGAAGACGAGTGGCGCCCACATCCTCTTTGGAACTGTTTAAGTTGTCGAGTGCTGTCTGCTCCGAACAAGCGATCGAAGGAACTAGAGAAAGTAGGTACTCGGTATATTTGTCGCGAACTATAGGCAAGCATGAAGATCGGTGGTCATAACCACTCACCGCATCACCTGTGGTGGGTAATCCATCTTCTGGTGCTCCGCGGGACTCGAAGAGATGAATCTGAGGAGCAGGTATTTCTGCATCCCGAATCAAGAACACTGCGGATGCCAAAGAGCCAATACTCGAGCCAAGTATCCAGACATTAAGGTCCTCATGTTGCCGTTGATTTTGGTCTTGGTCAGACATATTTTTGCTGGTCACTTTGGTTTATTTGTTTGTCACACAGGTTTCCCCAATTCTGGTGCTGAGCGACGTGTGGCGACTAGCATTAGTCCTAGACGGCCATTGACGTCATTAGGAGTTTCACCAAAATGCGACCGCGTTTTCCAACCACCACTATTCAACCTTCTACCACGCCACCAATTTGCTCTCAGTCATGTCAAAAAAAAGGAGATCACGAAGGACGAATCCTGCTTGCTTCACAAGCATTCAAAAGCAGTGAAATTTCGACTTTTCGTGATGCAACGCGTATTTGACATTCTATTCTCAATGCTATCTACGCGGGGTAAGGGCTCAGTTTATCGGCCAATACAGCGCACCAACAGCCATAAACTGACCGAATGGGAGCAATCGGTTTGAAAATTGATACTCTTTATTGATGCACGTGTAGGGACTCCCCGATATGAAATTTTGCGAAACATGGGCCAATTTTTTACTAGCCAAGCGTAGGAATGATGTTCAATGAAATAACGCCAAAGAGAGCGATTCTACTATCACAATCACCCACATCAATGTTCGTTCAGACTGATACGTTGCTTGGGCTGAATAAATTGCACACCTCTGTCAGTCCGTATCAATGTCTGATCCTGAGTCTTCTTTTGCGTAATAATTGCTTTCGGTGGCAAGACGATGAACATCTTCTGCGTGCCTTCGAAGATGCATTTCGTGTAGGAGATCCTAGCTACACATATGAATGACATCTCCGATCCTCCAAGTGCTTTTTTCGAAAGTGTCGCAAAGTTGATTTGTATTCGCTATATTTGTGTGTCCGACAATGAACAGGCAGCAGAGTATCGCCGTAACATTGAAAGCATCGTCGAGGCTTTTTGGCCTTTCGGATATACTTCCCAGCCTTCTCCAGAAGCATTTCTTCCTTCGACATTGCGGGAGAGACGGAGGTTGTCTTGGTTGTTCGCACTTCCCTTGCTGTCAGCTCTTCATCGGACTCATCGCTTGGCGCCGGCCGTTTGCGTCGTCCACGCAGCGGCCCGCCTTCAAGGTGACAACAGTATTGCGAGATGGCAACGAAAGAACCGTTTCGTCTCTGCCACTCCGCCTCCAATGAATAGGAAGTTGGCCAGGTAAACAACTTCTCGAGAAGATCAATCTGCTCTGGCAACATATTGTCTGTTCGTAGCACGTTTTTCGCTTCCTCGTCAGCGATAGCCGCCCCGGAGAGCTGTCGCTCAATGTCTATATTCGCCTGTTTACGGTCAAACTCCTTTCGAACTTTCTGTCTCAATGCCCTCTCTAGCCGGTCAAATGTGTTGAGCTTTTCGCGTGCGAGTTTGTCATGTCGCAATCGCATCTGCTCATTCAGATCATAGACGAAAACTTCAGCTTGCTCATCCAATCTCCGGACGGCTCCGACATACTCTGGATGTTCACGTATCGAAGCTCGTTGCTCGGCTGTCAAGTGTCGATGCCGCCTCGTATCAATCCACCTGCTCGTGCGGGTGATTGCGCGCATGAGGGGTTTGTTGGATTGGCGGCCGTTCATCACATTTTGCATGTCCGTGTCAACATGTCGCGGAAGGTAATGATTAAGGAAGGTGCGAGAATCTGCGTGCTTCATGATCAAATTCTGCTGAGCTTCGCTGACCGCATCACTATTGTTCAACATCATTCCACCTCCATAGCGCATACGGTGCGCAAACATCGACTGCAGCCAACCATGAATCTCCCCGAGATTGCTCAGTCGAGCAGACATGGTGACACTGTGCATGGGCTGATCCCACAGAAGAACCGGATGCCCGTTGACCACTTTAGCTTTGCAAAAGATATCTACCTCGGGTTTCAAGGGGAGTGGCATCTTGCTGGCGACCGCCTTCGACAAATAGACTTCTTGGTTTTTCCATAGAAAGGGCTGGGGATTCAAAAGCCTGAAGCCAGAAAAGTATACCAAAGATGAAAAGGTGGGGGCTGAAGATAAGCGACGGGTCGTCAATAATATCAGGGAACGTAAAAGTGTTACTAAGAACAAAACCAAAAATAATAAAATAATACCGAGCTGCTAACCCCCCCCCCCCCAAATGGGCAGATATGTCACTGCGCATAGTCACTCACATACACGCAACTCAGACCTCGATCTCGCGCGGAATCCCAAAAAAAGACGACGATGACGATTTTAAAACATACAACGTTTGATCAGCGAAATAAGTGTTCATAATCAGTGAATAGAATTGAATAAGGTGACCGCTGTTGTGCCGCCTCCTGTATTGATAGAGTCTAGAGTCATGTTGATGAATGTTGAAACGTGCCGTCGGCGCTTTTCTGCAGACTACCGAGAGTGTTGAAACGGTGCCAACAGGAAGGGTTTTTGATATACTGAATCATCAAGAACTCAAAACTCCCAGATGCCTGCTACTTTCTTTAACTTCGCCGATCTCTCAATCAGATCACCGAGGCTATACCGACTCAAATTTCGACTCATTAATTGAGGTGTGCGTCGCAGGGGGGCGCTGCGTCATGAAGTGAGCTCTGCAGTTGGTATCTGTGATGACAAAATACCCGCAGGGGACAGCTGCGATACGAATTGAACTCCACAGGAGAGGGCTGCGTTAACAAACCCTCCCTCGCAGAAATGACCCTGCGATTGTAAAAACGTGCTCCGTCACAGCCAATGAGCCCTGTGATTGTAAGAATGCGCTCGTTCGGATAAGCCCGTGCGCCGTGGGTTCTTTTCCTGATCCTCTGGCGACACGCAGGCACCTCTTCGCGGTGTCAGAGACTAACTTACATACCACTGGGTGGTCTTTCTCGGGCTTTGGGTCCAGGCTGATGGAATCGCCGCACTCTGACGTGCGATCCGACGTGCAATCAGGCAGCTTACTTTCTTCCGTATCTTCCCCAACTCGAATGTCTGTGATATCCATGTCGGCCATGAAGAAAACGAAATCTCGCGGATGATCTTGAGTACTTTATTCTGACAATTTCTCTTTTATAGGCTGATTACGCACATCGAATCTAATTCCCCAATGGTGATCCGTATCATACTCAAAGTAGTTGGTTCATCCTACGTTAATAGTCAATTCACCAAACCCTCAATTGTGAAGTGTTAGTTTCGGAAGCATGGTCTCGATGGGGCGCGTATCATGTGATACTACACGAGGAAAGCTGTATCAGCATGAATCGGGAGCTCCTGCATCCGAGCCCAGGTAAGCCTCGATCAATTGTCGCTTAGGGTTGAAAATTAATTCTGATACTTGCTATATAGTTCTGGACTCGTCGAACCTTGCAGTCAGCAGTTGGATCCGCAGCGGACCAAACAATGCCTGTTCGCAGACTTGATGGTCCCAGGTCTACCGGGTGAATTCGTTTCATTTATCGCTCGACGAGGAAGTGATTGAGGTTATGGTTCGCAATTTTAAGGAGTGGATGCCGGATAATTATCCCGTTTGGACTTGCGTGCAGGTTTGTCGGCTTGGTGATCCGAGGATGAGGGTTGAGATTGAGGTTTCGGCTTTTGATACTGCTGGGGCGAGAGTTGGGAGGACTAGTAGTTGTTAGGTAGTTGTTAAATGGATGGATGGTGCCTCTGATCAATTTGATTTTGATTTTATAACAACAGCAATACTGAAGCAAAATTAAAATCAGATGGCCTTGACCCGGTTTTAGTGGCAACTGTTGGTGCTCTACTATAAGAAAAGCAGAAATCCTTCCACATATAAATATTTAGTGTATGTTGGCAGTATTATCAGAACATCCACATGCAACATTCCGATGCTATGTAGTTCAAAAGAGGCGAGGAAATCCTCATCTACGGTTTGAAACGGTTTCCTTCTCTCACCCGACTATTACAACACCCACACATGGCCATCTTTACGAGCCGCTGTATGAAACGCCCATGATCCGGGCATTTCCCGACATTCAATTATCCGATTCCGCGAGGGTGGCCCGGGGGAAAAGCGAGCTTTCCTACAAACCTGCAGAACCGCGGGATGAAATGGATGGATCTGGCAAGGAGCGGTGGCACGAATTCCGCATGGTAACGCGGGTATTGGCTCAAGAGCAGTTGCCCAATCTCCCTGAATTGGTGATTCATACCCATCGACTTACTGGCGTGGGGCTGAACTGCTGGTACGAGCGAGATTTCGCTTCCAGACCAAGACTTTTTATTGGTTACTACCCGGAAGGAATCGTGTCACCGAATAGAGCGATTTGGGTTGATCAAGAAATAGAGGAATTCATGTGCAACTCTGGAGGAGATCCCTTTCCATGGGACGAATATCCCAATATGGTGGATTATGGTAGGGGTCGATTTTGATCAGGAGTTTGAGCGACCGAACGCTGGCCACAAGATTGGTAAGATTGAAAGTTGGCGATGAAGTGCTCACCTAGAACAATACTATCTCTCAAGGATCAAGAGAAACTAAAACATATAGTATCAACTCTTGCAATAATAACCACCCAGTCTGGAGCAGATACAGATGCTTAAAAGATCCCGTGATATAGTACTGTCGGGATCTTCATGAAATTCCAGCAACTCATTCAGTAAAATGATGGATGTTCTCTTAACACAGTCACGGTCGCACGTCTTTGTGTTCAAGGTAATAGAAACATGCAAATCAACCACGGAATGGGGCGTTCCTCGACTGGTCTACCTAAACCAGATGCGGAAAAATTAAAGTTTCTACCCCATGAACCCTGGACGCATCACGTTGGGGAAAGGTTTATCTCAAATTATACTCCAATCATTGAAATGAGCGAATACCTGCTGTCGACGGATCGGGCTTCCGATGATTTATTTTAGAAACACTAGACCACGAACCCTGGGCCCTAGCGTCGCCAAGATACAGGATGGGTGGCAAGTCCCGCCAGTTTGTCCCCAAGCCCATGAGCCAAGAGTTACCAGAGCCCCAAATACCATCACCATTATGATAATCATTGGGTAATATGAAGAACTTCAATTTAATTCTCAAGACTAGCAGATATCGTGTTTTCTCTCTCGCTTCGTTATTTAAGATTTAATATTATATAAATTTCAGATCGCACTTCAATTAATGACCATCCACCAAAATGATAATAATTAAAGAAAGTCCAAAGAATCAGAAATGTGTCACCAGGTTCTCGAGACCAAGAAAACCCTACTCTAGAATGATTTCTGGAGTTCCTCAATCCTTGCATTCTCCCACATTGACCTCTGTTTTTGAAGGAAAAAATTAGTAAAGCTCATCCAAGTACTTTAAATCATCCGCAGTGTGTTAAAAAAGAAAAGAGGGTGACCTACGGCAGCGTCGGGGCTTATATTCGTCCTTGACCCACCAACCCTTCGGATTCTTGTACCAGTTCCTGAAGGAAAAGAAGATTTAGTAAACAAATTTACGGGAAGGAAAGAGGATAAGTAGGACATACTGGTATTTGCAGACGGGTGCAAAGTTGTCGCCGACCTTGGACTCGCCGACGGTGCCGCTGGAATCACAGGGATACTTATGATACCAGTAAGGCTGCTTCACCTTGCACCAATCCTGAGGGCGGTCATCATCATCCCAGTGATTGTCCCAGCCCTTGCCTCCATGACCATGATTCAAATCGCCATTCCAGTTGCCTCCGCGTTCTTCCAGGGAAGAGTCAGAGTTGGCGGCGGCGACTGGGTTGGCCATGGCGACTTGCGTAGCCAGGGGAAGAAGGGCAGCGAGGATGAAGATGGGGGACTTCATGATGAAAGATGCGAAAGTTCTGGTTTGAAAAGTTGAGTGTTTGATATGTTTAGAATTGATCTTGTCTGAAGGATGATGAAAAGAAAATTGTAGATGTTGGATTCGAGAGGCTTTAAGTATTGACGTGTGGATACTTTCTTTTTTATTCTCTGAAAGAAGAAAACATGCTTCAATAGATGTAAGTGTCATCAATTAAGCAATAATTAACTTGTGCTCACGACGGAAAGGCATGAAAGTCTTCCTTGATTCAATTCTTCCATGACCGTTGATGGCAACATGAAAAAATCATAACAGGATAGGTGATCTAGCCGCTGGAAGACTCGTTCACGATTCGGAAATTTCAATAGCTGCCACAACAATAAGGTTTGTTCCGAAAGCATGAAAGTAGCTCTAGGCCAAGGATATCAATCTCTGCGAGCTGTTTGTGGCGGAGCCCCCCCAGGTCCAAGTTATTCAACTAGGTGGTTCTCAATTTGGATTCGTCAGGTTCCGGGGATTGCATGGGAGAAAAAAAGCGAGAGCGAGAGCGAGATTGAATAAGCACAAGATTGGAAACTCTGAAGCTGGAGTTGTGTGGTTGACAGAACAAGAATGCGATCTACGTTCGTATCTCGCAGCTGTGTTCCGCTGGCGATGGCGGGCTTGGCATACATCCGGGCTTGGCATTCATCCGGGCTTGGCAGACGTAAACGACCGCTGCAGTCAAATGATCAGTTCGCCATCCGGAGTCGCCAAGCTAATATTGATTTCTTCTTTCATTCAATTTGTTTTTCTTTATTCATCCGTGGTATGGCAGTTCATGAAATCCTGTAAGGGTGATTGACTTTGAGACATGGCCGATTCTATTTCCCTGTTTACAGAATCGCCGACTCGAGAATTCCCACTCAGCCCCCTTCCCATTAAAAAGTTCCTAGCATATCTGATAGCACTGGAGCTCTGCAGAGAATATTTAGGCTGTTTCCTCGATCGGCGTGGGTAGAGATGCTGATGTGCCTTGATCCCCGCTGGCCATACCCGCTCTCTTGTGATCCTCCCACAGGATTTCTACAGTGTAGCTTTAGCATGGGTATTGAGGCTCTTTGCTTGCCTTATGCCTGCGTCTGAGTCAGCTCACCCCCTCTTTTTGTCGTTCGTTATTAGTTTGTCACCCAGATTACTTTTGTGATTGCCTTGGATGAATTCAAAAGGTACTACGCGATGGTTTCAATCTACGGTCTAATACCGAAGCCTAGATATCCCCTGGCAGTGGCAGATATTGGACCCTCCTTTGTCGTTGGCGATAAGCCTCCCGTTGATGTCCCACACAGGTACGGGCCAATCGATTGTTCGGATCCGCCGAGGAACGAGAGAAAAAACAGCTTCATCTGCCCAAGAGCCGAGGAGCAAAAGCCGGAAGTATATGGACTGAGCAAGTCGCGTCTTTGATCACTTTCACATTGCTATCGCGTTCCGTGGTCCTCTAACTTGACCCTTGAACAGTATGAATTTATTCTGCGCGTAATTTCTGAAAGATTTGCCTCTTTCCTAACTAGTGAATTTGACGCTGAGGAACGAGCACAGCCTTCAATATACTAAGATGTCAAATATTTTATATGCCAGCCAAGTCTTTATCTTCCCCACGTCTGTTTGTCGGTCATTATCGGGCAATTTGTCAAACCAAAGCCCGCTTTGCCTAAAGAAACAACGGCTCCTGAGACCTACACCAGCTTAATATCAGTACTTGGGAAGGTTGGGGGAGAATGTCTTAATTGTTGGTTACTGTATCAGCGATGTTACCAAACACAATCTAGGCCTGTATTTACGACATTAGTTATAGAGCAATGAATTTTGAGCTTGATTCTCAAGGGAATTTTTCAGACGATTGATTCTTAACCATGTGATCATTAAAAAATTGGTCGATTTAGAGGACAAAATCTTGCTAAACACGTCTAGTCTACTGCACTAGTATTTCTTCATAGATGAATCATCTACAGCGTCGGCAAGTTTATTAGTACTGAATCTCAACTTCCAATGGCATGAATTCTTCGCAAAATAAATACTACATAAGGTCAAGTATCAGTGCGCTCATTTTGGCTGGTCCTGCCGGTGATGTCCAGCCAGTTAGCATTAAAACGTCTGCCCGTGGTAGCCAATAGTCCTTGCTCCTCAGCCTCATCGGTAGCTTCGTCGAGCTGTCTTTCGCCCAAATTCGGGGTGCGAAACAGAGAGGCGAGAAAGGTGACAAGAGAAATGCCTATTATATTGGACATCGTTAGCTCGAGAATGATTCAACAGGACTTAAAAGAAAGGGCCTCCCTACCAAGAAAGAGGAACTGGGCCCAAAAGAACACGGCGCCAAAGAAAGGAAAATTCAGAGTGACGCGATTAAGGAAGGTGCTGCCAATACAGGGTGTGCAAACATGCTGTGCCGCAGGGTTGTCTGCGAGCTCCGAGCATGGTTTGATAAGGTCTTTGTTGCTTGAGCAGTCCGACTGGTCCAGGGGCGGTTCAGGGGCACGATCACAGAATGTTTGTGGGCCGAATGTTGCGTACTGCGGAGCAACCACCATCGAGATAGAATAGTACAACGCTAAGATAATTAGCATCAACATAGCGGTAGCTAGGAGTAGAGCTTGGGGAGACGTGTGTCCCTGTCGAATTTCGAAGATTCTGATCCACAGAAAGCGGATTCCCACTGCAGCGATCCCGGCAACAGAACTGCAGAAGAAAAAAAGGGCGATCACGATGAACATAACATAGTCAATAGGAAATATATTGGCGGACTGGATGAGAGCCCAGTTGATTGGATTGAAAAAATTGACGTGTCCGAGGATATATCCACAAAGGTTCTTGCAAGTCGAGTTTTTGGCTTTGTCAACTGCCGTCAAAAGCATAGACATCCATGTAATGGACGCGAACAAAAGCAGTAGAATGCCACCCAGGAGCTTGAAGGGACGGAAAACCGAATCTACCTTGAACCATGCCATAACAAAGCAGCTCCAAGCTTCGCCCTGAGCTTCTTCCACCAGGCGTTGTCGCTGAGTAAGTGTCCTCTCCTCCCGAGCAAGAGTATCGAGCTCCCCACGATCACTAGACGATAGGAGATCGGGATTCCCTCTGCAACGGCCTTCAAGCTGACGTTGCTGCTCACGATTTGTCTCTAGTCGTACTGCCGTACTGTCTCGCGAGCCTAAGGTGGAGATTGATGGGGCGGTCTTGATCAAGCTGATTGGGAAGAGAGAGAGACCCGAGGAAGTATACAGGACATAAAGGCAGATTCCGACGGTCATTAGCGCCCCAAGGGCAAAGGTCAGAGCACGTTCCCAATCTATATGAATTTGTATCAATTTTGCAGTCCCAAAAATCCTAGGGAAAGCCGGAAAAGCTCACGATCTTCACTCAATAATTTCTTGAAGTACCCCAGGTCCATGCCATTCTTGTTCCTCGTCACTGGGAAAAAGAATCCGACAACTAACAGAATAACCACAATCGTAACGAATGTCATGGTGTACTTAAGGGTTCCCAAAAGCCGCTGCCTAGCCGTTTGCTGGCCTGTTTCTGTCGCAATCTCGTCATATCCATCGTACCAGAAATACGCAAATGGAATTCCCAGGAGACAAAGTAATGCATCCAAGGAATACAGGATGTAATATACAACTGTCAAGGAGGAAGTTATCTTATCAACCTCATCCTGCGTAGCCCAGTCTTTCCGCTGGCCAAGCTTGGACGAGGCTGTCGATGAGACGAGCGCCACATCCACCGGCAGAAGGGCCACTGTCGCAAGAAGACTGGTTATCGCGATCACACATGTGAAAGTCACAGATGGATAACGATCCCGAGGAGTTTGGTAGATATGAACAAAGACAGAAGCCACAGCAAACCACAAACGCATACACGGCCCAAATCAGGGATATATGAACGAGTGCCATAAAAGGCAACTGGTCTCGTGGGTACTTTCACACGAGCCAGTAAATAACTGGGAGAGCTGCAGATCACGGTCTTTTTCAAGCAAGGCCAAAGTCATGAGGCTACCCGAGAGAACCTGGTAAGGACGGTAAGAATGGGAGGAACAGCCTAGTACCAGAAGCAGCGCGTAGATGATTTATTATAAGGTTCCTTGGGCGGGGCAGTAGCTGAAGCCTGGTCGATGACGATGTTTTGTTAAATACTCAGGCGCACCTTTTCGTCACTGCCCTTAATATGGACTAAAGATTTTCGGATGGCACGACTCGATAAGATAATTGGTCACCAAATCTTAACTAGCTCTCGTCGCAGAAGTGGCGTTGATCGCGTGACGTCGTCCCAACAATGGCGGGGATCCCCACCCGTACAAGTTTGCTGGGTGCCAACGCGTAGGTATGGTAAGCTTCTGCCGGATCTGCTTGATTTATCTTGGTGCTATTTCACTTTTTCGGCAATTCATGTTCAACGTTGGCTCAACATCTGCATTTACAGCCATCAAGTAACACCGTGCCGGCACAACAGATCCATCGTGCTCGAATTACCAATAATTTGGGAATGTCCATTGAAAATTTTGGCCAGTGCCTTTTGCTAGTGCATTTACCACATTCTCTGGTCAATCAATCCCTGCTAGTGGGGAATCCGGCCTTTTCCATGGATGGCCCCTAGCTACAAGAGGAAGCGTCACAATCGGACGGTGCCGAATCCAATATCTTCTGCTGACGCTGATGATAACTTTTCGTACACGTCGGCCTTCATTACTTTTGAAGCAGGTCCACCAAGTAAATTCCGTTCATAAGACATTTTAGAATGTAATTCGTTATTAGACGTTCTATTCGTTCTCTTGCAACATTGTCACGCAAAATGCAGGGATAGATACACTATTGCTATTTCGCAAGATTATCACATAGGAGGCAGAGAGGATCCCTGACCTTATTCGACTGTTTAACCGCAAACTGAGGGCACGATAAATGCTCTGATGCAGAGCGCGCTTCTTATTGGAAATCCTAGAATTACGATGAGATGTTGGAGATAAGCATCTAAGGCTAACAGATGGCCAGGTTTACGACCAACTGAACTGTCGGAAAAAGCTATTATATTCTGAAGTGAATTAGCTCTATTGTATGGAGCTGCTTTCATGTAGATGGAAATACCTTTCCAACTGATATCCCCATCACAATCAGCATCCAGCCTTTCAAATTGGCTGCGCGCCTCGTTTGCCTTAACGCCAATAGCCGAAAGAGCCTTCTGGAACTCGTTCCATGTAGCTTTACCTATTAGGTTGATGAGTATCCACATAGATTCCTGCCAAAATATTCGGAATGCCTGAACTGGAACGGTTTCTAACCGTCATTTTCTTCAACCTGTGATAGGAAGCTTAGTGAGCGCGAACAATTTATAAAAGATTGGAGCTATGGCGTACCCCGTCACCGATTTGCTTTTGCCATTCAGGTTCGTATTTTCCGTACCATCCTGATTTATTGGGGGAATGCGGTAAGCTCAGCATTGCCTTTGGATAATTGCTAAAGGGGGTATGGCAGGAGTTGGATGTTGTATGCTACTTTGGATCTATTACTATCGTGAAAAGAAATTGGTATGCGCTGAGTATGAAATCCTTGGAATTCAGTACATCCAAATATTACGTCAAAATTTAAAGTATGTTTTGAATCGTGCGAGAAAGAGAAGAGTTTATATGATTTATCTGTTACACCAACCGTACAGTGAGGTATAGGAAATGCGGAGGAGGTGCCTATCCACCACCGGGGCCGCCTGTTGATACATCACCTCGCTTACCTGCTTGCATACGCACAGAGGATCCCCTCAAAAGGAGGAGCTGGATCTTCTTAGGAGGACCAGCGATTAGTCTGAATATCATCATACCCATATCAGGCATATCTCACATTCTTCACTCGTATCCTTATCGTATCAGGACGCCCTCCGGGGATTGTCCTAACATTATCGATAATTAGCACTCACCTGGGAGCTGTTATTTTTAGGTATTCTCCACCAGTTCCTTATCATTACCCGGTTTTATTTGCTGATAAATCTGTGGATATTGGGGATCTTCGTTCTGAAAATATGGAAGATAAAATCTAACATATATTTGCAATCAAAGTGTTTCTTTTGTCATTGAAATGGCCGAAGAATATCTGTGGCAAAACTGAGGTCTGGGTGAGCTAATCATGACACCCCAGTACAGAAAAGATTTCAGAGACATTATCCGGAATAGTGTACACCTGTCCGAAACATCTATCACTAGTAGCCGTATCTTATGGCATACGCTCCGTTTTTCGCTAGCGATAGCGTAGAGATTGCTAAGGCGGAGGGAAGACGCACTCACATTAATCTCTCGCGAATTTTGATTATCAGTCAAGTGAAAGATGCGACGCAGCTGCTGACGCGTCATGTAAGGTGGGACGCACGGTGTGGCACCATTAAAGCTCCGAAAGACATAAAAGCTAAGGCAACCAATAAAACTACTCCCAGCATACACTGTGATCGCAATAATACCTTTAGTATCCCCGTATTAGCTGACATTTAACTACTTGCGTGAAATCGGATCATTCTTATTCCTCAGGGGTTTCTCCACCCATCCGAATCAATTCCTCGTATGCCTTCTTCTTGTCCATTTTGGTTACACCAGGGCTATTCTGAGCACTTAAGTAAATTAGCGTTGTTAGCCATATCGCATCACTGTAGCCATTTTCTTTGATTTCAGCACTGACACTTCAGGTCCAGCAGGGACTTGGCTCAAGTCTTTGTTTTGTCCACCTCTAGTTTTGTATAGCTTTTGGCAGGACTGGTCACAGCCAATGTCTTGATCAAGCTGTACTTGATCGGGTCCCTTTACCTCATCTGAGACATTTGGGTTATTTAGTCCTCTGCATTGCAAATTCTGTAATTAGCGTTGCCCATAGACCCTCAGCGTTAGTTGCCAGGTAGTCCACTAACGACTTGTAACCTTTCATACCATCCAGGTACTCTTCAGTATTAGGCATGTCGTGGTTCCTAGCTCATCAATTGACTACTGAATATATTCATTGATTGATAATAGAGAACAATGCGTGAATAAAATGTGCAACGTCTTTATAACCTCTGATCTGTATTACAAAACTAGCGTGTCGTGTTCGTCACGCATCCGTCATCCTCCGCCTTTGGGCATATGACGTAATTCATCACGGATAGAAGGGAATTAATACAATCACCTACTTTTGTTACTAATCGCACTAATTTTTTGGACTAGGGGAATGACCGTATGATTTGGGGACAATGTGATTATAGATAGGCAAAAAAATCGGGACTTTGATGATATGTTCTATTCGGGATTGTTGCGGAGAGCCACTCCCCCTTGCGTCGGGTCCACGATATTCCGTGCTTATAATCGCACACAGATATCGCTCCTATATCTTCTCCTTCGAAAGGAACATCGCCGTTTCGAAGGAGAGTTGGGCTCTCTTCGCAACGGTTTTCTTCCCGCCCACCGCAGAACCCTCATGTATGTACTAAGTATGCTTCCGCATAGCTTTGCTTCCTCCTAAGAATATACGGAGTGCTACGGGCCCGCCTGCAGCCCTCACGGCGCTGTAGCCTTCTGTCAAGGAGACCTACATCACCATGTTCAGACTGCAGGTGCCCCGTACGGGCCAAAAATATCTCACTCGTCTCCATTTGTAGCAGTGTAGCAATGGTTGGAATAGATTATCTTATTGTTCAGAGGGAAACATTAGGCTATATATACAACAAGAAGAACAAGTTGATTGGAAACCAACTTGTTCTTCGTATAGATATCTCGGGATTAATTCCGATAGTTCGGCTTGGTTCCTGATCTGCACCAGCCTCATATCACAACATGTTACAATACCCTGCTACGGAAAATTACACCATGCGTGTAAAACGACGGTGGAATATTATGGAATCCAATAATGAATCTGCATGTGGGGAGGGCTGCCTAGTGCCGGGTAACCTGATGATCTTCTGGGCGGGTTCAGTTCTCCTTCTCATCCTGTGCGGCTTGTGCTGGTCATCGCCTGTGAGGCTGTCTCTGTAGCCCAGAGAACCTTAAGAAGTGATACTAGTAACCAACAACCATTCTGACCACTTAGCGGTTGTTTGCGGGCGAACAACACCCTTAACCGATCCTAATGGTGGAAGCCTTAACCAAGAATCACTATCGATAAGCCTATCATTATAGTAGGCTTAGACATATAAGGCCTAGTTCTCCCATTAGCTATGATAGCTACGGCGTTTAACAAAAAATAGCGCTCGACACATGGGATGATACATCGCAATATGCACTAACACCTAGCAACCTTCGTCGTTTAACCGCCTCCTCATCTGACAAGAGATTCTCCCTTGATTAGGCGCTATAGATTCCCCATGTGAAATAAATGACAACAAATATAGACTAACAAGCAAGGATATATTTCTTTTATTAGAACAAGGCGGCTGCAGCTGCGGCTGCGGCTGCAGCGCACAGTGGTGCAGCGGTGATCAAAGGCTTCGCGGGAGCAACAGCGGCATCAGGGGTCTTAGTTGCCTGAGGAGCAGTGAAGGAGGCGACACCGCCATTGACCTCCAGTTCCTTGTAACTGATATATAGGGTCGGGATGTTCGTGGTCGTTAATGAGTTAGAAGAGGCAAAAGTTCCGCCAGATGATGAGCCAGTGAACGAGGAACTCCATGAGCAAGAGGCCGATTCAGAGTAGTGAGTGAAAGAGCACTCAGCTGTCTCTGTAATTGTGGCGGTCGTTTGGTCGGTTGTGTAAGTAAAGGAAGCTGCAAAATTATAGGTGGCAGGGCCCTGGATTAGGGTCCAGGGATGTTTGGAATCGATCTGGCAGTCGGATTTGGGCGCAACGCTCAGACAATTGATTTCGTAAGTGGTTGCGACCGCATTGATGCCAGCAAGACTGGCTGCGGTGCTGGTGAAAAAAAATGGGCCGATATTACCACCAAGTCCTAAGCCGACACCGAAATAGCCGACAGTGGTGGTGCTCTCGCCAGCGGCCAAAGCAGCCAATGTAACCGCGAGAAACAAACTGATGCGCATTATGGCTTCTTCTCTCGTTAAAATCATCTAAGAGAATAAATTCCAAAGCCCCAATTAATGTGATATAGCAGAACACAGGCAATCATTCTCAGACAGCAGAAGCGAACAGAAAATAGGCCGCGGGAAACAGGACGGCCCCTTTCTTTTCAGCGGCAATCACAACGTTAAAGGATTACCTTGCTTCGCTTAAGCATATGTGGGAGTAACGTACTCAGACCCTTCTATCCCCATTTGGTATGATCTCTAGACTAGCGAAGCCTGTAAATCCACCTGTATCTGGTGATTGGTGTTATAAAATGACCAATTATGGCCCTATACCTAGATAGTCGGGCTTGGTAACATCGGCCTACGCCACAAGTGCAGGTACCTGGTGACGGGATCACGTGATCAGGTGGTTACATAGACCTCGCCAAGCGCGGGTTTGGGTTGGGTTTTCATTTTCTGTTGAAGATATCCCGGTTGCTGAGATAATAATGAGGCTGGGATCACGTGCATACATATATACCAATCTCTCAGCCTACTTGTATCTTAGACAACACATTCAACACAACACACAATCAACTCACCTCAACAACAAGAACACTGAAGCATCACTTTTACAATAACAACCCGCGGTGGGTTGCCCGTGGGCGGGTAAAGAAAATGAAAACCCAACCCAAACCCGCGCTTGGCGAGGTCTACAGGAGAGAACTGCGGGTCACCTGATTAACCAAACAGTACAAACACCATCCTCCAAAAGTTACATCATCGGGACAACCCGATGGGCCAGGACAGGGCGAAATCTCTGTGACAATATCAAGATCAACCCTTCATAGCTTCAGCACTTTGAAAGTATCGGGTTTCTACGATGGCACAACAACATAACGCTACCCTAGTCAAAGGCCGTCGGATGCCTAAAAAGGTTGACGCTTGGATACTAGGGAGCAGTATTGCGTCATTGGCGGCGGCAGTTCATTTGATTTCCGATGCCAACGTGCCTCCCTCTCAGATCCATATACTCGAGTCTCAGGAAACCCCTGGAGACGGCATAACTAGTATTGGTGACCCACTGAACGGATACGATCACCGACCTGGGTGCTTGCCAAGTTTCAATGACGTCTGCTTGGGAAAGCTGCTTGCTCTGGTGCCTTCTGCCTGCGGTTCGGGAAGAACAGTCAAAGAGGATATCGAAAAGTTGCATGACGATGAAGGCTGTCAAGACGTTCCTATCACACACATCTTGGCTCAAGCAGATGTCGGGCCGAAGAGAATGGAAATAGGGAAACTCGGCCTGGGCCTAAAAGATCGAATGAAATTGACGATGCTCATGTTGCGATCCGAGGAAAGGTTGACCAGAAAGCGAATCGATCAGCTTTTCAACAAGCCTTTTTTTGACAGCATATTTTGGATTGTTTTCTCTACTATGTGAGCTGCTTGACGAAAAGAAGACAAAGAGATCGCGTAGATGCTAAGAATGAAATTTTAGATTCACCTTCCAGCCATGGCACAGTGCTGCCGAATTCCGCCGATGCCTTCGAAGATACTTTCACGAATTTCGAAACTTAAACACTAAAAAGCCACTGGACTGCATTCAATTCAACCAATTTGAATCAATCATCATGCCAATGATGCAATTCCTTCAAAAACAAGGCGTTGATTTCCGATTATGCACCAAGGTCACGGATATTGTAACACATTCAGACCGTGGTAAAGAAACTGTTTCAGCGATTAGTATATTGCATGACAGCTCCCAGGAAACATTAAATGTTCGTCCCGATGACATCGTCATCGTCACCCTCGGATCTGTCACATCAGGCTCGTCGAGTGGTTCCAACAAAAGACCACCACCTCTGAAGACAATGATAGCCGAAGATGAGCTAGATGAAAACTGGTCGCTTTGGTTGAATCTAGGAACAAAGTATCCGAGCTTTGGAGATCCGTACAATTTCTGCACTCGCCTCACCGAGTCTAGGTTGGAGACCTTTACGGTTACACTCAGGGATGCTGAGTTCTTCTATCGTCTCGCTAAACTAACATACGATAAGCCGGGGGTAGGGCACTTGATATCTTTAAAACACAGCAATTGGAAGATCAGCGTCTGCATACCTCGCCAGCCATTTTTCTCTTCTCAACCTGACAACGTACAAATCCTCTGGGGCTATGGCCTTTGTCCGGAACGGGAGGGAAATCTCGTGAAAAAGCCGATGCTGGTTTGCTCTGGCGAGGACATAATGGCCGAACTGCTATGGCATCTGGGCTTCCCTTTGGAACCAATTCTTCACAACTCCATCACAATCCCATCTGTGATGCCGCGACGGACAGCATCACTGTTGCCTCGAATTCGTGGAGATCGACCAACGGTAATAATAGACGAGATGACAAATCTCGCTGTGATAGGCCAATTTGTGGAAATACCAGATGAGACAGCCGTCAGTATGGATTATGGTGTGCGAGGAGCCCAGTTAGCAGTGAGCCATTTGATGGGCCTTCCTAAGCAACCAGAGGAGGCAAGGAAAAGACCTAGTTTTCCTTTCTTGAATTTGTGGGTTTGATGGAGCAGACAAAAGATACAATTTTAACATCATTCTCTGAAAAAATACAGTACAGTAACACCCTACCGTAAATGAACAGTCCTGATTTAGCTGCTGTATTGCAGCAGCATACTATCTATTTACTGAACTTCAGATGCTTTGTTCAACATCAACTGAATAACGAAAGCCGTGTTATTCCTCAACGCGTGATATAGTCTCTCCTTACTCCTCGTTTTTAGTTGAGCTGTTATACTCAATATCTATTCTCTGATCCAGAGAGCTTTTTCTTTCAAGACTCACGCTTTCCCCCCCTATACATGTTCCCGATGGCAGCCTTATCAACATTGCTGGTATTGGGGACCGGGGCATAAGGATGGGAAAGGCTCTCGCGACGGAGATAGGCATATCTATTTTAATAGCGCCGTCATCGGTGATTTGATGAGCGGCGGAAAGTGCGGGATCACTGAAGTCGAAATAAGTACGTCTATTCTGGCTGTCAGTCTGAATCCCCTCTGTGAAACTACAGCAGAATGCCTTGGATCACTGCCCAAGTAGATCTTCAAGAAGTCGCTTCTAACATGTGCTGAGGTGGCGTTTTAAATCACAAATAAGATGGGATATTGGAAAGAAGCATCTAAGGCTAACACATGGCTATAATTACAACTAATTGAACTGTCGCACAGAGCTGTTATATTCTGAAGAAAATCAGTTCTGTCGCATGGAGTCGATTTCGTGTAGATCGAAATACCTTTCCGACTGATGGCCCCATCACCATCAGCATCTAGCCTTTCAAATTAGCTTCTCGCCTCGTTTTCTTTCACAACCAGCCGAAAACACCTTTGAACTCACATCTACCTATTAGTGATGAGTATCCGCATATATTTTTGCCAAAATATTCGGAAAGGCTGAGCTGGAAGGGTTTCTAACCGTCACTTTCTTCATCCTGAAATGGGAAGCTTAGTGAATGCGAATAACTTATACAAGGTTTGAGCCATGACCTACACCGTCACCGGCCTTTTTTACCATTCAGGTTTGTATTTTCCGTACAATCCTGATTTATTGGTGGGCTACAGAAAGTTTAGCATTGTCTTTGAATGATTGCTAGAGGGGGTTGTTGCAGGAGTTGGATATCGTATGATACTTTGGACCTCTTACCATCGTAAAAAAAAGGATTGGTGTGTACTGAGTATGAAATACTTGAAATTCAGTACATGTGCCAAAGTTTAGAGTAAGTTTGAATCGTGTGAGAAAAGGAACAATTTATATGCTTTATTGATAATCAGCGCACACTTGGTAGCTGTAACTGCTCAGTGTTCTCCGCCAGTCCTTTATCATTACCTGGTTTCATTTGCCCTTTTCAGGCTTGGAAAACCTAAATATCATCGAACATGCAAACTGCTACAGGAGTATTCAAAGTGAGAGGTATCGCAGGGGCAACTGACCGCCTCAGCTGGTGTGAAGCCACTGGCTCCCCTGGCGTCAAGCTACACGCGATTCCTCGCCCCGGAACCACCATCTCGGAACATACGCAAACAATGTTCAAGGCCAAGCAGCTATCAGGCGATGAAACTGTTTGCGATATCATCCTGGATGCGCCTGCTTCAACTCCAATTCGAGTGACCCTAGCTTCATCCAAAAGAGAGCTCTCACATAGCAACCCTTATGTGTACGATATGCGCTTGCAGCTTTACCCGAAGGGTCTGTCCGGTGTCATCACAATAGTACTTGGTGAAAAGACCAATTAAGGGACGTCGCTCTGTCAAGCCTGACAGCAGTGGGAGATTATCTCGCCAACTAATCAACGATTAAAGCTTCTCGTTGTTAGATCGTACCCCTAGCTGGTGGCAAATACGGGCTAAACAAGTCCGCAATACACTATAACAATCGAGAAATCGGCAATTTCGCTCAGCTACCGTTCTCTAATACTGCGGATTATTGATGAAATACGAACAATACTGGCCAGGCAACCAACAGAGACGAGATTAGGTGTGCCAAATCCGGATAATTTTTCCTCGTTGAATGTTATTAGAAGACTGTTCTGTTTGGAGATAAATAGGACTCATTCCCATGGTTTCTTAAGAGATCCGACGCATCATTGAGTGATTAAAGAATAACTTCTCCCGTACTGCTCAATTGATCGGTTATCGTTACATGGGAGAACCGTAATGCGCAGGGTGGTTCCTTTTCTGTAAGCTGTTGTTACAATGGCTGCGGTGTGTATTGGCTCCTATGCCACGTAACAGATAACTACTTTGCCTCCGGAATAATTGTGGGAAGCCCGGGAAATTAAAATACCATTGAACGCCAATATAATGGAGACATCTATACCTTGTCATTTTCCGCCAATGTTACAAACAGTGACGATATGTCAGCTGTCATGTCTCGGGCGCTTTCCAAGGAAATATTATGTAAAAGGGTATCTATACGTTGTGACCTGGTTGGTATGTGGAGTGCTGTAAATTCAGTTTCTTGTCTGTAATCTCGTCTAGGTGCGTCAATTGCTGGGTGTTCTGTTTAGGAAGCTCAGGAAAATAATAGGCCTAAGCTGCATGGGAATGGAAATTTCAGGTATTCTAAATGTGTTAGTTATACCATGCCAGAAATGAGTCATTAAATTAAAGTTTCAACCTATAATGAAAGAGGGCTCATCCCTCAATAATATCCTGACGTCTGGATGACGTTTACATGTTCCCTCCCGCATTACTCTTTCCATTTTCACAAGTATTCTTACCTATATAGCCAAACGATTATTTCTATAACTTGCCAGTTCCAACCTGTCCATGTTTACAATTGGCCAGTGTTAATTTACAACTCATCAACTCCCAACGCTTCCCAACGCTTCCCATCGGCCTCCCAACAATTGTATTTTAATACGCCGCGATGCCAAACAGTATACCAATTATGCTCGAAGTTGGAACATTTATGACGCCCATTAATGTCTACGAAGATATTTCATACACACAACTTTCGGTTGTGGTCAGTACATATCTCGGGAAGACAAATTTATGCGGACAGACCCCGAGGGGTTTCTGGGTGCGCTGGGAACGCAACGACCAGCAGAGCCCTTTTCCGGAGAGAACCCGAATCCACATAGATAATTTAATGGCTACAATAACACTTATGATGTTAAGGGGTGGACGTGACGTCCTAGAAGTGGACTACCAATCAGACTCGTCACCGGGGTAATACTCCTAACTCAACAACTCCTGTTAGTTGGTACTTGCTGCTTTAATACCAAACAACTCCACAATGCACATTATGGCTGGCATAAGATGATTTTTGTAAGAATATTGTATGGATATAGATTTTGATTTATAAAATCAAAATTCAGGGGCCTGGTTGTTTTCCTCATTCTGCCGCTCAACACCAGAGCGGGCTTCTGGTGAACACAGGGTTTATTAACAAGATACCAGCTTCAATCAATATCAAGATTGCTCCTTAATAGTAACAGGGACTGCTCCCGTAGTACCAATTTCATTCCATTTACTAATTTCAACCATGTACCTCGAACTGTGGTTGAGCTTCTTGAGTTCGTTCGGTTCTTCGGGATCCATGGAGGATCTTCAGGCTAGACTGCGTATCCTCGTATCCTCGAATCCTTTACATCGTCAACGAGATCGATGCATCCTTGGGATCCGTACATAGAGCACACGGTCCGTATACCACCGTTGTCGCCTATCGTTCGAATGGAATGCATCTTATATTCACGTGACAAAAAACCCAATAATTTTATTTGCATGGGCATGAGGAAAATGAGTTCGGGGTGCTGTAGGTTTATATGAGAACGAAATTCATTAAGCGAACCTAGCGGATAAGATTCAAGGTACAGACAGATGCCCGCAAATCTAATACGATTTCCGACTGGATGGAATACATCGTAATTGCACCAAACAGTCCAGACGCCGTGTTCATGTGACTGAGAACAGGGAAAATAGTTATTCTCGTTTGTACCCACCCAAGGTTCATGTGAAGAGAAGCTGGTTCTTCTTGTCCTGGTGAACTTATAGGCCAAATTGCCTCCACGCGGAGTCTGTTTATTGGACAAAAGTCTTCGGAAACGTCATAATGATGTAGTTTCAGCGGTCACCCGTCTCTCACTATTCTCCATCCACTCGAAATTACCAGCTAGTGGCCACTTTCATTCATTCAGAGTGTAGTAATAATAAAATGTGCAGAAGCTCATGCCTAACCTAACGGATTTAGAATATTGAAAACTTTTGTGTGGCGGGGGATGCGTGTTTTCACTGCCTACTCCGTACCAAACAAATAACCTATGAGGCTATCATCTTTTTTCGATAGAACGTCGATCGTTCACATATTATAACCTGAGTCTCAACTGTGAACTAGCCCTAAGGACGGAAAAGTACTGTAGCGTCAGGAGGGCAAACAGCAAAGGGTCAATGCGGTGAGCATGTGATTACATCCAAGGCAAACGTGTCAAACGATTGAGATACCGCGTCATATCCTCAAAATTTGTGACAGTTTGAAATTCTTCATTCTATCATCTGTTAAGTGAACTCAAATTTGCCTAAAGATCAAGACGGATACTTAAGCAGTACGCTCCGATCACCAAACAATGCCAAGATCTCCCTATAGTGTGTAACAAACCTACTATTACGCCCTTGAGTATATTCAAAAATATCTCTCGCGTCTACTGTTTATCTGAATTCATTGCTGATTCAAATTTAGTCCTGTGGTCTCAAACCAGCCACGAATCGGACCCTGAGCAAAATATGATTACCCTGGTGTTCCAAGGTGAAAATATTCTGCCTTCCGATATTACTTTGTCCTTTACGACTCTATCCTTAGCCAACGAGGGATACGCTTGCTCTTTGGAGTTCTACGATCAAATCAATCCCCATAATCCGGATTTTAATTATGATGGTTCTTATCTTATGCTCAGGGTGCAGAAGGAGCAATTCTCAAATTCATACTGGCCGAACTTGACAAAGGAAAGACTGCCATATGTCTCAACAGATTTTGACAGAGTAAGATTCCAGGAAAACAATTTTCCACCTTGGAAATTCCTGACAGCTTCTGATTGATCGCAGTCTGTTGAGTTTGAAGATCAAGATATGGAAAGCCTTGAATGGTTTAACATGGACTCACATCCCCGGAGAGGAATATAGTCGTTGCGATCCTGGTGCTGAATTAACTCTTCATGGGATCATGTGAAAGCATGCAGTATGTCTACGCGAAGGGATGAAGACAAAGCGAAAAAGAGGAGAGAGGGAGAGCGGTTATTAAGAAAGAGAATGAGGACATCAATACGGGCCTAATTTGTTTCATTGACTTGCCGATTCGACCAAATTGATGTCTGCTGATTATTTTGGTTTTACTTCGCTTTTATTAAACCCATATTTTCACTTAGTCACGATTTATGCCCGTTAAGGTATTAATAGCTACCCCTGGAAAGACTTTCCTCTTGCGAGTCTGTTTATCGTTCCCTATGTTTACGATATATCAGTATTACCTGTAATAGATCTCCATTCCAATTCCCAAAAATGCATATTTGGTCTCAGTTTTCGCTTTTAACTTCTCCACATCACCCTGCTCACCAGCTGCTGGCCCTTCCGGTCACTCCTCCAAACTTTCACCTTTCTTGGTGGCTGTACTATGCGTGCTTATTTCCAGTTTTGGCTTTACTCCATGACTGTGGATTGAGGCACATTGACACAGGTTGGGTGGTTGTGGCCAAGTACATAGTTCAATGATCTACCTTGGTACAGTCGATGATGATGATGATGATTTCATTTACCCTGACCCCTCACCTCAACGGTGATATGCAGGCTACCTCAACTATATATATCCCTGTGCGTACATGTAGATTGTCCCACTTCCTGACAACGAACTTAGAGCCTCGTCACGGCCTGCCGTGGCCTCGTTGCCGCTTCCATTGTTAGGCTGCCCTTGTGGCGCGCGACTGCGAAACCGTTGTGACGCCTCGGCGAAGTCCAATACGGCCTGGACCGTCTTCGCCCTCGAGACGGTGTCTGGTTTACCTTTCTCACCTTGTTTTGAGCCTCCCAGCAGACTCGACACGCTGCTGAACGCATCCCCCACTTTCTGCCTCAATTCCCTTCGTAGATCCTTCAAGATTGGGCAATCCACCAGGACGTGGGTCACTGTTTCTTGCGCGCCGCACACACACTGATCGTCCTCGCGGAAACGAAAGAGCTTAGCGTAGGTGGATAGCCAATTGTGGCCCGTGCGTAGCTGAGTCAACAAGTATGCCTGGCCCCTGGCCAGGTTTCCGTACAACTTCCTGGTGTATGCCGACGGCAGAGTGTTGTCGACCTTCCTTAGATGGCCGCCTTTACTGGCTGATCTCCACTCATGTTCCCATTGGGCGATGATATTGCTACGAATGAACGCCTTCTCTCTCGTGAGCAGCGGCCGGAATGGGTGTTGTTGTAGTTCAGAGGTATAAATTGTGTTAAGTTATATGTACGTTCAGAGGGAACATGAGGCTATATATACAACAAGAAGATCAAGTTGATTTCCAATCAACTTAGTTCTTCGTATACATACTTCGGGATTAATTCCGATGGTTCGGCTTGGTTCCTGATCTGCACCAGCCTCATATCACAACATTCCCCTTCAGGATCGCTTTGCTGGCAGGGCGATTCTGGAATTGCGCAGAGCAGTCAGGCCTCGGTAAAACCACTCAAAAACCTTCGTGGGAAAATAAAGTGGAAAGAGCGCCAGCGCTGTCACGCGTTTTGTCTCGAAATCTCTGGAGCATCGACTCCCAGGAGACTACAAAACTTGGCAAAGGCCGTAGGTCCCAATGGCTTGGTGAGACCATCCGCAGCCTGTTCCCCAGTTGGAATATATTGAAGCTCAATCTCGCCTGTATCCAGCACGGCTCGCTGATAGTGAAATTTCACATTGAAGTGCTTCGTTCTCTTATGGAACTCGGGGTTTCGAGAGAGAGCAATGGCGGACTGGTTGTCAGCCATGATGTTAGTCACCGGAGACCGATACAGTTGCGTTTCAGCCAGAAAGGTGCGGAGCCACTGCAGATGCAGAATAGCATTGTACTGTCCTATGTATTCGGCATGTGTCGTAGACGTGGCCACTTCCCCTGTCTCTTGGACGACCAGGAAACCGGTGCGCCTGCAAGTTGGAACACATAGCCAGACGTGGAGTATGCACCGTCAGTGACGACGGAGCCCCCGAAGTCGGCGTCCGTGTACCCGATTAGCTGCCCACTGCGGTAGGTAATGCGATGCGATTGCGTGGCTTTGATGTAGCGAAGCAATCGCTGCAGAGCGACTTGGTGATGCGATTGCGGTTGGGACGTGAAGCGACTCAACATGCCCAGCGCAAATGCAATATCCGGTCGCGTGCCAATCATCAGATACATTAACGAACCGATGGCGGTTACATACCGAGCTTTTGCTTCCTCGTCTGGAGGTTCCACCTCTGGACGATGATTCAGGATTTGCTTGGGATTCATCGGCGTAGACTTCGGCTGACAAGTCTTCATGCCAAAGTCGGAGAGCACCTTCTGGATATACTGGTGTTGGTGAATAGACACGGAACCGTCAACGTGATAGTCGAACTGGATTCCGAGGAACGATCGCGGGGTGCCCAGGTCGTTCAATTGGAACTCTGTTTGCAATGCTTGTTGCACTTGTTTTATTTCGTGCGGGTCTGACGCAGTAACAAGGAAGTCATCGACATAAACACAAACAACACAATCCGGTTTATGGAATACGCAGTTGTCCGATTGGGCCATGGTGAAGCCATGAGAAGCCAGGACGCGGTGGACGCATTGGTACCAAATCCGCGGGGCTTGCTTCAGGCCGTATAGCGAGCGGCGCAGCCGACACACATATCCTGGCTCTTCGAAGCCTTCGGGAAGTTCCATATAGATAGACGAATCGATGTCTCCATGAAGGAATGCGGTGACCGCATCGAATTGGTGGAGTTTCCATCCGCGCAGCACGGCACTGGCAACAATGCAGCGAACGGAGTCCATACGCGACACCGCAGCAAACGTTTCGTGATAGTCGATGCCATGTTTCTGCCGGTAGCCTTTAATGACCAATCGCGCTTTGCGTGTTCCGTTGGCCTTGGTTTTGAAGACCCATCTGCAGCCAATCACATGATCTTTGGCCGGTACGTCCTCTCGCCGGATATTTTCCCATGTTCCGTGTTCGAGAAGCGACGCATATTCTTTCTGGATAGCAGCCCACCATTCGAGCTGGTTTGGGCCAGACACAGCTTCGCCAAAGGTCGCCGGGTCGACCGATTGGGCCGTTGTGGTATTCAAGGCACCTGCAGAGTATACCTTACCTAGTGATTCCAGGAGACGCCGTGACGGTCTTCGTCTGCGACCATAGATTGAATACCCAAGATCCGATGTCAGGTCGGTTCCTTGTTGGCTTGGATTAACCACTGGAGGTGTCTCTTCTTCACGCTCAGATGGCGTTTTCTCTCGCTCACTCGACGGAGGTAATGGCGATACAGGTGGTGTTGGTAGCCCGCTGGCTGAATTTGGCATTGATGGAAAGACCGGTGATGGAGGAGCGTTGTCCGGGAGGTCGTTGCCTATTTCCCCCTCGATGAGTGGCGCCACTGGGGTCCTCTCATCGAACTCGACATCACGGGAAAATACAGTCTTTCCAGAATGAATTTCATAGAGCTTGTACTGGTTCGGCTCGCAGTAGCCTAGCAGTCGGCACTCGGATGTCCTCGGTCCAAGTTTTGCACGATGCTCTTTTGGGATGAAGACCCATGCGCGGGAGCCGATCCGTCGCAGATGCAAGAGCGAGGGTAGCTTCCCATAAAGAATTTCAAAGGGCGTCTTTTTCTGTAAGATCGAAGCTGGAGCACGCAGTTTCAAGTAGACCACGGTGTCTACAAGCTCGATCCACCAGGAAGGAGGAAGGTTCGCATCGGACAGGAGCGTGTTGATCCGCTCCCGGATAGTGCGGTTGGTGCGTTCCGCCAGTCCATTCTGCCCTTTGCAGTATGGCGGCGAGGTGTCGAACCCAACTCCCTGGCTTTCGAGGTGTGTTCCGATCGGCAGGTATTCTCTTCCATTGTCGGTGAGGAACCTCTTGATCTGGGCGCCGAACTGTCGGTGCACCCAGGCCTCAAATTGTCGGAACTTCTGGAGCGCTTCATGCTTCCATCTCATGGCATAGGCCCACGAGCCACGAGAATAATCGTCAGTAAAGGTGATCACGTACCTAGAGCCATCTTTGGCCATCGGCATCTCCATGATGTCCGAATGGATCAATTCGAAAATTCTCGTTGAGTGCAGACGTGGCCGTCGTGCACGGGAGTTTCTCTTCTGATGCTGCTTACCCGACATACACGCCGCGCACTGCGGCGTTGCCAGCAGCTGCGCTGGCGTCAGCGGTCGGTACGGAGTGCCGGTCTGCCGGAGGACCATCCTCAAGTCGCCCCGGTTCAGATGTCCCATCCGAGCGTGCCACAACGCTTCGGAGGCCTGGTCCACTCCTGTGCTCGCATCTGCTTCGAGTATCACAGCTTCACCACCGAGTTCAGAGGTTGACGCTGTACATTCTACGTCACTTGACTCCTGAGGGTCGTCGACGTCCATGGCCACCGCCTGCGGTTCCAGGGAATCTGCATGGTCATCGGTCGCCGGCGCCCTCGCCAGTTGGACTCGCTCTCGGAATCTCTTGCTCACTTGGCACCGCAGGATCAGTAGATCCTCCTCCGCATGGTAGGCGGTCCCCACCGTCCGTCCTCGGCGTTGCACAAAGACGTTCTGCGGGTGCGCCACCACCGAATAGCGGTCTCGTAACAGCTTCGGCACGCTGATCAGGTTCATCCCAACGCGTGGCGCGAAGTACACATTCTTTAACACCAGGGGTTGGTTGAACTTCCCCCGGAGCGTGAGTTTCACCGTACCAATCCCTTCGGCTTCCACTGGATCGCCCGCCGTGTCCAACATCTCGCGATGAGGCCGAAGACTGCTGAAGCAGCTCCGGTCCCAGCAGATGTGGCTAGTGGCGGCCGAGTCCAGGATCCACCGGAGTGACGGTGCGTGGGTATAGAGAGTCGTCACCCTCGCCCTCACGATATTGATCCGCGGTCTCTTGGAAGTCGGCGGGCCCTGCCGATCTCCCATCTGGCTTGATGGTATATTTTGTAAATTGTTTCTTGGTGAGCCGGAAGCACTCCGTTCAGCCTTCAGGGCATGGTCCCTGGGCGGTTGCTGTAGTTCACGCTGTTTCTTCCAGCAGTCCGCGACTACATGGCCGCGCTTTCTGCAGTAATTGCATTTCTTGGTGTTCTTCTGCACCGTATTGATCGAAGGGTTACTCGTTCCACCAGACACTCTTTGCGGGAACGTTGCGGCGTCCTTTCGCTGCACCGTCTGCTCAGCATTTGCTAGACGGTTGCCAATATTTGCCGGGTTGACAGGATCCTTGTCATTTTGGATCGCATCCACAATCAGGATGTATTCCGGTCCGATCTGCGTCAGTAGGATTGCAATGTGCGCTTTGTCGCCGATGGATCCAGGGGCGATCGCATTCAATCGATGGACTAGCATCCGTACACGATCGACGAATTCACGTGCACTGCCGCAGCGCTCGCCGGTGGTCTCGCGCAGCTGGGCGAACAGCTCGCAGAACGTGGCGAGTTCCATCCGCCGGTAGCGTTCTTCGAGATCATTCCAGAGGTCGCGGGATGTCTCCAGCCCCGCGACATGGATACTGATATGGGGGGGACAGATACCGGAAGATGGTGTGGTAGGCTTCGGCCTCGCGGCGCGACCATTCACGATGGCGCTCGAATGCCTGGACCTCCACTTCGAGGCGCGCCTCAATCGCGCGTTGCCTCACCGCCCCGTTGAGGTGCGGTTCCACTAACGAGTGGATGTCCGCCGTAATCGGTTTGGCGTACTTGAATGAGCAGACAGGACGCTCAAGGTCGCCCGACACGACATCCCAGACCTGCCTCGCTTTGAGGTAGGAGGTCATGAGACGTTTCCAGGTCGCAAAGTTGTCGCTTCCTGTTAGAGGCTCGATGGCCGTGACGGCTCGATCGGGCGAGTCGTGAACCAGAGCAGACATAGTGATGGTTGTGAAAGCGGGGTAGATATATAGTAATCTGTTGTAGTAATCAAGATGATTCTCAGATGAGTAGAGACGGCATCCGAGAGTTGCTGCCGGGCTCATAACCTGTTGTAGTTCAGAGGTATAAATTGTGTTAAGTTATATGTACGTTCAGAGGGAACATGAGGCTATATATACAACAAGAAGATCAAGTTGATTTCCAATCAACTTAGTTCTTCGTATACATACTTCGGGATTAATTCCGATGGTTCGGCTTGGTTCCTGATCTGCACCAGCCTCATATCACAACAATATTCAACAGGACCAGTGATTCGTGATCAACAGGTTGATGGGCAGTGCGGGTGACTCCCGGGCGGTGAGTGTCGGCCAACGGTAAACCATTCCCGCCATGTTGGGATCTTTGCTCCTAAATGCAAAAGTTGATAGACAGTGCCAAACAATGATTTATACATATTAGATTCAATGTGGTAGTACATACTCCGATCGGCCTTCTGTACGATATTTTCGTGGTTTGAGTACCGTCGCGTGCTCTCTGGCGATATTCTATATCTGAGGTTGTGTCTCTATACATAAGCTAAAAATCAACAAAATATATCCCTCGATCAAAGCTACAGTACTAAAGATCCTCGGCTCTGCATGCTGAATCTTGTCGCCGCAAGGGCAATATTGACAGCTTCGAAGTTTCGGTCAGTTTTGCCTCTCTTAAAATAGAGGAGGACATGGTCCATGGTGGGAGAACATGATATGTCCCCCAACTCATGTAACTTGATAGCAGTAATGAGTTGATTATGTTGAAGTTCGGCAGCTGAGTATGTAAATTCACCAACCCGACGAAAGTAGGCGAAGGCGACGCGGGCGGCCACGGAGATATCAAGGTCATTCTTCTGGGCCTCTGATAGCCCGAGCGGTTAGGAAGGAAGGTGTGGAATATTACCTAAAAGGGATTTGATTGAGGGACGTAAGGTTTGGTTTCTAGCCCGCTTTCGACGCCGCGGAGCCGACAAGCGATATATTTACGATGTCCAGTAAGAAGCATCATTATCTTGAAGGAAGGGGATCTCAACCAACAGATCCGAATACAACCCATCATTTGATCACAATCAGCATCAGTGGCTAGGTGAGATTTGCCAGCCGTTTCACTTCAGCATGACATTTCCAACGTATGTATCTCTAGATAAATTTTAGAGTCCATATATTTTTCCATCTAAGAGGTATGGAACTCAATAGATTACACGTGATGCGTAGCTAGGGGCGTTTTGGCATGCCCAAGTGGCACCTGCGCCAATAGGTAGATGTATGCAGACCCACCTCGAATGCTCACTGCTCGATTCCTTTTGACCTCCTCCCCCTTTCTTGCTTTTCATCCTACCCCTTCGCTCCCTTTGCCTTCATTCCGTTCTGAGTGTATATGTAAAGTATATTCTTGGTCTTCTTTTGAGTTTGTGCCCAATTGTTTCTCGCTGATCAATCAAGCACCCAAGGCCATACATACAGTATCATTCCACACCTGCTTTGACTGCATAATGTCAACCATATTAGAGAGCACGATTATTGGCGCTTTATCCTCCGTTCCCCTAACCACCACTTTTTACCCAAGCTCCAACTGCTTCACTGAAACACGAATTGCCGAATGGATAAATCACGTCAACTCGGTCCCGATGGAGGACACACAGCCGAATTCCCCCACATCAACCTGGTTTAGACTAGGCCCGTTAGACTGGACCTCTTGCTTCCCGTCTGGCTATCAGACCCAAGCCAGTGATTTCTTTTCCCCGGCAATTTGCCCCTCCGGCTACTCTATTGCAAGTTCAAGCTTGCTAGATCTTGATTTGACTCAGGCCACATGTTGCCCTAGGTAGTTTTCCAAACATTCGTCCTATTTAACCATATGCTAATACAAGCTATCATATTCAGTGGGTATAGATGGAATAGCCACATCCAATATGAATGGGAAACTACACAGCCATGCTATTTTACTATACCCAATACCGAATTTGTCATCACCGCCACTGGTCCAGATGGGTCAGAGACGATCGCCCCAGGCGTCCATGGCGCAGTCAATGCGCGGGCGGTGTTCATAAAATGGAAATCATCCGATTTGTCTCCAACGGTAACAACTAGCGCTCCAAACAATGGTGCCAATCTGCCCTCGTGGAAAGATAGTTCAGGAAAGTTATCGAGGACTTGGATAGTTGGACCCATCGTCGGCAGTATCCTGGGGTGTACTTTAATTGCGCTTTCCGTGCTTTGGTATGTTCGGCGAGCAAAAGAGCAAAGATCTCTCAAGGAAATCTCTACTCTTATCGAACTTCCAACTGGGAAAGCTCCTTTGGAAGCTCCCTTGGAAGCTCCTTCCAGGTGTGCTCCTCACGAACTCGGTGCCAAAAACCACAATCTACATGAGCTTCCATAATTGCCTCTAATACATTTACTGTACTGTATGGAAGTTCGATACGCTCTTTGACACCCATGTCTCCCAAGACCTCTATACGACGTTGGATCCGTGATATATTGTCAGATCGGAAATTTGGCCGGCAAAGTTAAAAAACAAAGCATGTAGCCACAGTCGCATCAAGGACACAATAGAGATACTAGATGCAAATTTGCCTCCGTGAAACAAATTAGGGGTAAGTTTGCCTCGGATGCCCCGATATGCAATGAGTTGCAACAGGAAGGAGCATTGATCCGGGGGCTGTCCCCGTACAATTACATTTGTGACAAAGGGTCAGAGTAGAAGTTTGGCCAGCACGATTTGAAACAGCGAATGGCGTCCGTCGTACACAACAAGGGCGGGAGGGCTTCATTGCACCTTTTTCTGTGTCAAACAAAGCCTGGATGAGGGCTGTGCTGGCCGAAATGACAATTAGATTGGGAATTGTCAGATTTCCTCTACCTTTTTTATCGAATTCACCGCTCAATGACGTGAGTGTACTTGACCGTCAGGGCAGTAGCTGTAGGGGTGTTCCCAGTGAATCATCCGGCTACCCTGGGATGATAAGTAGGTGAGAAAACCGAAATTCCTTCCGCTCGCAAATTGTCCGTCGGGTGGATTTCAGGCAGTTGTTGTCCGACTTTCCATGGCTATTAGTTATCGCTTGAGCCAAAAGATCTATAAGTGTAGCCCCCGGCTGCTAGGATAAATAATCCAGATCGGCAGGCGGTCTTTATCGATCGTCTGCTAGTATTGATTAGCTACTTGCTTCAGTCGAATTGTTGTGATATCAGGATAGTACAGATCAGGAACCAAGGCGAACCATCGGAACTAGTTCCGTGGTGTCTATACAGAAGACCAATTTGATTTCTGGTCAACTTGGCTAATATATGGCCTCATCTTTTCCTCTAATAGTATAACAAATAATACCTCTGAACTACAACAGGCTTCAAGCTTGCATAAGGCATCACCCACCTCGATCTCGTGGGAACGGAATGGACACGGGAAAAGGTAGGCACTTCAAGCAATGTGAGCTAATCAGCGCCATGAAGAGCCGAGATACGTACAAACTTTCTGTGAAATTATTGGTTGATATCAGGCGGTGGCTCCCAGGAGGAGCCTTGGGCCGCCAATACTATGCAACTTTGTCTGCCAAGGAATATTAAGCCAATCGGTGCCCTGACTGACCCACATGCTTTCGTAGTCTAATCTAGGCCACTAATCGTCATTTGGTACTGGTATGGAAATCGCAATAAGTCTGTCATTTTTGAAATACTGGATGAAAACTATTTAACATGCAATTACAGCATTGTAAGCAGTTTACCTAATAATGCCAAGCAATTGGACGTGTATTCGACTAGTAATGGTATACATGTCGCGACACATGCACCAGCATTGCCTGAAAGGAAATGATTGGTCTAAATTTGGCTGTAAGCTCCGTGTCGCGACAGAGCGTAACGTTACTAGTCGATTTCACCATCCAATTGCTTGGCATTGCTTATTAACAGGCTTTGTCATCGTAATATGTTGTCAAATAGTTTTCCTGAGGTATTCTAAATTGAGCAGACTGTTACCATTTTCCAGACAATACCCCATTTTCCAAATATGACCGATTCTTGGTCGCGAAACTCCGGGATCAAGGGCGAGGGTCTCATGTATAATTATTCGTGAAAAATATGCTCCAGATAGGTGTTTATATCAAATAAAGCTATGGCTGACTCAAGATACACGATCTCAAGCAGAAAATTTAAAGGAGAATAGCTCCCTCGCGTCCAGAGGAACCCAGATGCGCCATAAGGACTGTGTCCTCAGCTAGTGTATACCTCATGTATGTCTCTAGCAGAGAGTGCTTTTGCCCCATGTAGCTTTCACCGCGCCCAATACGATTGGATGATTCTGCCGCTGAAAGACAACAGCTAGTTGGCTCAATGTAAGGTCGAATTACGGAGGACCTCTGGATCCACAGCATCACACATGCTACCAACTTTGAGTCCATCGCTCAGTGTACAGGCCGAAATATCTCCTTGCTTGTTGAAGAAAGTGGCTCGCCCAGTCTTCTCCAATAAGATCCATACCGCCGGCAGGCCCTTTTCCGTAGTGCATGCTTCAACCGATACCATGGGAAGGTCGTGACTGTTACCAATGGCGCTTCCACCCAATTCTAGAAACCTGTTAGTCTCCTCGCCATTATTTTATTAGATTAGAGTACTCACTCGAACAGTCTTTTTTTTTTTGGTAGACTAAACGGAGTCGAATGTCCCGTGCATCCATGGTTATCATTAGACCATATCATGCACTGGCTACCAACATCGACAATGCTTAGAGTGCCAGCAACAGAATTCTTTGCGTAGATTATAGCGAGGATTGGAAAGAGGAACGGGCGCATAATCTCGGTGTTTGTCACGAAGCAGGGTAGAGAGAGGGCCTGAGAATTCTTGTGCAAGATGGTAACAGTATAGGTCGGGCTCATTCAATATATCCACCTGGAATGAGAAGATAGATTGTATTTATAGAGAATGTAGGATTCAGACCTCAGTAAAAGACCTGCATGTGGTGCTATACCCAAAATCATTCCGAAAGGTGACAAATTTGAGCTCTCGAACGGGCAGAAAGAATGTTGAGGGAGGAACGCATCTCTAACCACCATTAAGATGGCAAAACCAACATAATCATCTGAACTTGTGGTGAGTGCCCCCTGGTCAGTAGAATTTAGAGCTTCGGGTGCTTTTTGAAGTTGAAAATCTTCCTGAGCGCCCAATTAAGAGGCCGATGCGATAACTTCGGGTTGTTGCAGGAAAAGCGGCTAATGCACAGCGACTGAGTGAGCCGCAACCACCGGCGGGCATACAGTATCCCTTTCCTGAGCACTCTGAAACAGTCATGCGAATGTTCTACACTTACTGCAATAAAAGGATAATCCTTTTGAGACAGGCTGTGAATTTCCCTTTTCACTAGTGATTAACGACACAAACACGTCAGACCAACACGAACCATCACCCTGCTGATCGCTATCCCATAATAGCAGAGGAATACAATAAGCCACAGGCTCCTAGGAACTCACGGCTAAACTCGGATCATCATTTATACCTGAGGCTGTGTGGTGTACCTGGGTCATTAATGGCACCGATATTTGCTTAGGTAGATCTCATTGTATTCGTATGTAACTTAGTATCCCATGATAGCATTTATCTCGACGACCCACTGGATCCTAGGAGCCAGCGCTAGGAGCCATCCAATCATCTAACCGAAGGCTTGGGCGCATGTGGGCCTTTCATAGCATTAATTGGCTCATATTTCGTTGTCGCAATACCCACTTTCCCTTGTCCTTTAATTTCCCAAGAGGCTCGTGTGTGTATTGCCTCTGCAAAGATGCGGCTGATGGCAGACAATTGTTCTACGGAAACACAATCGACATGATGACTCACGCGGAAAATCAGTGGACCACCTTACCCTTGGTGTATCTTCAATGCTTACCCATGGAAGTCCGTTGCGTATTGTGCAATGAAAAGCTCCAAGTACCCTCGTGGAATCGAGTAAGATGATAATTTGAAATAGCCATTCCTGACTGACTTAGACTGTAGGTCCCAATGAGGAGGAGATTCCCGGTGAAGAAGTATGTATGACAATAGGTAAAGAACTAGTTTAATAGGGTATTGATGGGGCGCTTTTGAGTGAAAAAAGCGCTCATCATAGGTGGGTGGAATGAAATGGCATGACCGGTTGCCGTCTCACCTTCGTAATAACCATAAAGATGAATGTTGATACTCGTCATCGGTGCTTCTCTACGGCATTTTCGCGACTGTTTAAACGAAACCAACTTTGAGAAAACATTTAATATGCTGGGTCATCAGGGGAAAAAAAACAATGCCTTCGAATTCTGTATTAAATCAAAGATGAGATGTTGAGCCAGCTGCGATTGGGAAGTCATCTGTGTTTGTGCCCTCACAATCCACAATGATCATCGCATCGACGCTGGCAGAATGTCTGGCTGGAATGCTATAAATACGCGAGCCCTCGCCAGCAGAACATTCGGTCTCAAGCATTCCTTTGTCACTATGGGGCAAAGGATATCGATCGCTTTTCGTCTTCGCCAGCAACACTTCGGTATGGACTGGCCTTGAAGCCGTGCACTAATAATTCAACTAACCTTTTGTATCGCACTAGCCTGTCATTTTTCGATTCTGAAGTCTTCAAACAACGAGTGGGCATAGCTGCCCCGTCATTTGAAAACATGCCGACATGGAATATACTCAAGATCAGTGCTCCTCTACTATCTCTCTAGGAAACCATTTGACGGACCTTGGATGACCTGGGAAATTATCAAAGCTACGAGCACGGTGAGTCATTAAGTGCCGTAAGAAGCTGCCTACTAGTGATTAGTAATTGACTGGAGTCATCCCTGAGGCAACCGCGTTGACCTTGCCAGAATGCAGCGAACAGCAATAGCTAGCAACGTAAGTTTTTATCAGCAGCGGTTCGGAGGGTATTCATCCTGTGCTGACGACTCCCTGTATAAAAAGGCAACCATTCGATCACGAGTCGCTCGATATCCTCTAAATCACCCTGGTGCGTTGCCTCTGCCTATTCCCGTGGCCTGGGACGCGTTTCGGATCCCAGTGCAGATGTTATTTACTTGAGGTTTTATCTTGTCGTGCTCTCTGTCCATCAGGAAAGATCGCTGATGCCTCTTTCTGGTCATAGGACATATGTCAACATGGCACTCGCCACGACCGAGCCGCACTTCCCCATCGTCCTCAAACCAAGGATGTACGACTGGCCGGGCCACTGACTCCCAATGTGTTTCTACTTTGCTATTCCAAGACACATACTTGAAATTCCCATTTCGCTCGTGTCAGCGGAAAGGATCCTGGAGGCTCAGTCCACGACGACGGCACAATCCGGACCCATGCTAGACCGACTGAGATCATCCAGCTACAACGAATAAAAGCCGAGCATCAAAGACCACCGAGGAATACCACGGTTTCTACCGAGAAAGGCATCAATCTGGAATGAGTTGAGCTTTTGGCCACAGTATGGGGGCCAGCTCTGTCAGGCCCTGGTTGCAGTTGAGCAAGCGACATTGTAGGCCACAGCACTGGGTCTACTCCGGATATCTCGTCACGAGAGCAGTAATCTTAAGGACAGTTTCTACCCTCCTCAGAACGCCATATCATTATTCTCTTCTTCATTTTCCAGTAACATTGTCTACTGAAACGGCTGAAAGTTTGCCTAGAGATATGCATTGACAGATAAAGTCCACCCATCCCTTCTGTATGGAGCAATTTTGGGCCCTCTTATATGTAAGTGAGCTGAGGTTGTTATTTCATGTTTGGTCTGTCTATGCTGATGCCAGACTACGCTGCAGTGAGACTGGACCACTCTCATCGCCCAAACTCATGCTAATATGGAGAAGTAGTGAGAAAGTGTGGTTCGGCCGCTCCCGTGGATCCAATCGGGTTTCTGCTGGTGGGCTGGTATTAGGGGATCTCATCTCGATCACGAGATAATGCGCCAGCAGCTAACGATGTGTGCTAGATTGAGTATACCCCTCAGCAAATTGCTCTTGCCGTGTCCCAATGCAGACAACAATATAAAGCTGCGACCATGACCCCCTTTACGAACAAAGCTGGCAACACGTTCTCATCACTGCAAGTTTGGGATAAACAACTGACCATGTTGCCAGATCGCTGATATGAAGATGACTGTTTCCTCCCAAAGGCGGCAACAAGCTGATCGAATGCTCCCTTCTCGATGTCATCACCGAACGCCACGAACTCATCAGTAGAGGCAGCCCAGTAAAGAACGGCCAGTCGATTGCCGCAACGGTTATAATTGCTCAATTATTACTCGAAAGATGCCAGGTCGGTTTGAAATCGTGGATAAGACGTACTTGTTGACTTCAAACGTAGCCGCCATGTTTCTGTCAGTGCGGGCCTGTCACGTTTGCCCGACACGAGACGCTGCGACGCGTCAGTGCACGACCTCGTCGCCTGTGGCACACGTCCGAATACCGCCAGATGCTGCCTTGGGCCGGCATGCTCAAGTGACTACAAAAAATTGGTTTCATTGTAATCATGAGGTGGCCAAGAGGTAAAAGTCAACCGCAGAAAACACGACATCACCCAAAAATCAAGCGGGTTTTGAACCGTCTTCTAATGAAAGGTCATCTGAATGTATCCTGCAGGAATCGAACCCGAGCCGTTATTAGAAAGTAATGCAGCAAATTCCATTAGACCATGCAAAGAGAGGTTCTGGCGCGCGGCTTTTGCTTGATTATAGCCGCGATTTTCCAAATGATCATATCCGCCGCTCTTACGGGCACACATCCAGCAAGATCAGCGTTTTGAAGCTCCACGGGTGTATTTCATTCGATCAGGCCGACACAAAAATATGTTAAGAAGAATTAGGCTTTCTATCGCTGTTATTCTGGTGGTTCGTTCCCAATTTTACCGCCGATCATGTATATTCGCACTGGTCCAGAGATATATATATCAGATATTAAGTTGACTTATAGTGACACTACCTCAGATATAGAATATCGCCAAAGAGCACTCGACGATGCTCGAGCCGAGAGAATGTCACACAGAAGACCGACCGGAGTATGCACTACCATATCGAAGCTAATATGTAGAAATCATCATTTCGCACTGTTTATCAACTTTTGCATTCGTGGGGGGGACAAAGATCCCCACTATGACGGCGATGGGTGTTTATCGTTGGCCGCCACTTCACCGCTCGGGAGTCACACTGCACTGAGCATCAACATGTTGATTCATGATTCACTGGTCCGGGCCCCATCACCAACTCGCAACCGTCACTCACCTCCAGCCCTCACCATCAACACACCAACACATCAACACACCACCCACTCACCGTCTAAACTCCTCATCTCCCTACATTCGGACAAATTCTGACAAATTCTGTTGCCACTGCTAGCCAGCATGGACACGCATCCACACGAATGGACCAATTTGGATTTCAGCCGCTACCCATATTGGCCACCCCGCTACTAGCCATGACTCGATGCTCTACTTCACACTACGTGGAGGAGAATGTCCATTCTCGAAACCCAGGGCGTGTTTGAGCGCTACAAAGTGCATTTTTCGAACCTTCTAGCACGGTGGCATTTACATACAATGTTGAAGTCATTTTAGACCATGTCTTATTGAATTCTTGATTTCTATTGATTGTTTGGAGCAGGTCTTGGCTTCTTCGAGTACCCATGGAGGATTCGAATACTAGTCTCTGACACCACGAAGAGGTGCCTGCAATCGCCAGAGGATCAGGACGAGGGCCGCGGCGCCACGGGTCGCCTGAAAAGCGCAAATTTGATAACGCAGGGCTCAAGGCTGCATGGAAGCTCAAGATTATACAATGACAGGGCTCAAGGCTGTGAGGGAGAACTTGGTTTCGCAGCGTCCCCCTGCGGAGGCTCTTGATATCGCAGAAGTCCCTGCGGAGGCTCGTGATATCACATTTATACAACACAGGGCTCATTGCTGCGAGGCAAACTTGACTACGTGGGGCCTTTCCCGCGAAGACCTTATGGTAACGCAGAGCTTATCCTGCGACGCACATCCGAGTGGCTCGGGGTTGTGAGGAGGAAAGCCCTGCTTTTCTTTTCGACGGGAAAAGAGCGTCTTTATGCCAATTTGAGTAGGGTTTCCGGCAGCGACCACTTGCGTACATTTTGCCGGATCCAGAGATTTCCACTCGACATTCGTAACGGGCGGCAGCATTTTTGCTGGGTGTTGAGGCGGTTTATCAACGTTGAAATAAGACATTTCAAGAGTTCGGGGCGGAGAGAGTGGGTGGAGTGCCACGCCCCACCTGGAGCCGTGGTTGCCATGATGCGATGCATGACAAATCATCCCTCTCATCAACGTTGTTTCACCTAGGTCAAACGGCCTTCAAAGCAGTTGGCATGAGGTTATACTGAAGTGGCATGCCATGGGCTTCTCGCCGTGGCAGCTTAATTTCTTGTGGCACCAGAAGTCTGCCAATATTCGCTCGCACCGTAGCCAATCAATTTGCAAATCATTGGTCTCAACATTGCTCAACGATGTGAAACGGTTTTCACGGCCGCTAATATGTAGAGTCATTCCATGGAAGACCCGCCTTGGCAGATCGCTTGGCCGCCCGCGGAATTCTTTTCTAGCAAAATCTTTGCTCTCGCCTCCGTGAGAGAAAAATGCTTTCCCTCAGCCTAGCCGACATAATGTATTCTCCGCCGCAAGTCACAGTCACTGCAACGCCCCATGCCGCTCAAATCTTTATTTCACTTGCCAGTACAGGACGACCAGGGTACTTTGTCTGCCCACACCCAGAAACTGACCGAGGTACCACTCACCGATGAAGAGAAGTCGACACCGACTCCGTGGTCGGAAGATTATGTCGTCACGCCCAGCATTCATGGTCTCCATAGCCAATCAGCAACCGGTTAATCCCCTCGCAATCCTCTCGAAATTGAATAATTATTGATTATAGAAGGTCCCGAAACGCTTTTTAAAACAAACCCAGGGACTGCACCCAGGGACTGAAAGCCAGGGTAAGCTAAAATAAGAGACTAGAGCGCCTTCGCTACATATGTAATAAGCTGATCTGTTCTTTCCTCAACACCTGGCGTACTGGAATCTACAGTATGTATACGTATTCAGTCTTCCACTGCTATTGAAATCGCGGATGCATCGATATCTGCCAGGCTGTTGCATCTCTCAGAGGCTGGTAATCCTGATGGCGAGGGAGCCCAACAACGCCATCAAAATACTTGTTCAAAAAGCGTTGTATACGTTTCGGAAACTTTGGTCAACGATCAAAATTTCTATGCATCGACTAACATTACTTGAAAAAAAGTATGACCTTTTGACTTCCCGCGTAGAGTTCACTGTATATTCTCCAGCATTTGCTTGATCTTCTCCATCTCCCTTTTTAGGGTTCCAATCTGTCGAGCTAGAATTCTCACATCACCAGCAAGGGTTTCCGGACAACCCATGTTGGATTTGCTATCCAAACTTTCAAGCCAACCATTAGCGTCTTTCTACCTTGAAGACTCTTGACTGCGTAATCCAAGAAGTTTCACGGAATATGAGCTGAGGCTGGCCACGAGTACTTACTTTGTTGGTTTGCTCACCCTACTGTAGAGACACTGGTTAGATCTTATATCGGACACTAAAGACAGAGCATCACAATATTCTGAGACGTAGTGACTTACCGATTAGCCGAAGATTGAAAATCATCAGACTGACAGGGTAAAGAGCCGTCGACAGATCCATTTTCCGGAACCCCTTCGAATCGGACATTGCGGTCGCGCTTTGCGTCATGACGACGCTTCTTTATTCTCTCCATGTCGTTGTCTCGAACGCGAAAGGTGCCTTGTGGCTTTTGTCCAGAAAGTATCTCTCCATTTCTTCCCTTCTCTGAACGGCCCTCGTTGTGATTCGTGTCCACACGAGCGACATGTGCGTGCAATTTGTTCATCCAGTAACTGGATACGTGATTGGCTTGGTCGCTCATAATAGAATAGCAGTGGGAGACACCCAGGAAGCAAAAGAACGATATGTATTGGGATGTATTGGGAAGCAACAGCAGAGTGTTGTCAAAGTTTTAGAAATAGGAAACATTGAATATATCTAAGAGCATGCCATTTAAAGGGAGCTTCAGATTTCATGTGTCAGCATTATCTACCGTGTGTGTTTCTTGGCCTCAGGATCCATGGAACAAAACCCAATGGACTGTGGTTAGGGAGAAAATACCGTTTTCATTCTAAGGTACATGTAACGTAACAACCCTGGAAATAGTCTAGGCTTTCAAAGAAGTCAAAACATGTTCAAAAAAACAGAACTCTATCTCGAAACCAGCCCAGAGGTTAACTCAGAGACTCAAACACAAGGACAAAGGTTTTTTTTTATGCTTGTTGCAAAACATCTTCCTCTATAAGGAACTTAATCAGGACTGGAAATTCAATACGGTTGCAATTCTGGGTCGAAATGGCATTCTGATAAATGGACCTGGGGAGATTCTTCAGTCTTCGAATGGTAATCCCTCTTTGAACTCTGGCGAAGTTACCTCTGTTCAACCCCTACCTTATGCTTCCTCTGGCTTAAATGGATGAAACTGCTCGAGGAATCACGTCTCTCTTCGCAAAAATCTCACTCGGTAGTGACACGCTTTCGAGGGACCATTCCTACCTTCTTAAAAAGCCTCATATGACTATTGAAGTACTAGATCGCCTGCTCCAGATCAAATTCTACGATAGACATGGAAGAGAAACAATGAGCTCATATAGTACTCTAATGTGTATTCGAACAATAATATCTATCAGGAAACTATGCAGAGGTTTCATGAACTCGCATACCAAGTAGATTCTGCAAGAACACTCATCAAATATTGTGTCCAAAGTAACTGGCACATCAAAGCTGCTCTGATAGGTATCCTTATGTACCAGCAATACTGTCGCTTCGAAACTCACCCGCTTACTCCCGGTGAAGATGTAGCTTATTGGTTCCGCAGACACGGTGTACATAGTCCCAAAGCCAGGACCTGGACTGAAATTCTTGCGGTGGAGAATCATGCGGAGCCGGTGTGGTACAGTATACACTAAATGACAGAACAAATTAGCATGAGTAATCGACGAAGAAATGTCTGCGTACCGGAATGCGACTTTTCTGTGGCGGAAATGTTCTCTGAAGCAGTGGATTCTGCTGCAGGTATTCTCTGAACCCACTGGTCGATATTTCGAGCCTTGGTATTTGTGAACGCTGGGAATCTCTTCCTTGCACCCCCAAGCCGTCGAATACGTTTCTGACGTTTTGGAACTGAGCGCTGCCTAGATACCTTGGCACGATTGAGACGGCGTTTTCGAAGAATGTGATATTTCTTCCCCCGTAGTGATTCGACTGTTCGGCTAGTACCATACTGCTTATTATAAGCGGCAGCACGAGCGTCCCAAGACAGAGCTCGGTTTGCATGCAGCCAAGGGAGAAGATTATCCTCCTCCCATTCTGACCAGCCTAGCGAGCTGTGCTGAGACATCTTAGGAAAAAAAGGAGCGGTGGTGAATGAAAATATGACTTGTGAGACTTCTGCAGGAATTTGCAACGCACAGAAAGTGGGCGTGGTGAGCTTTAAACTTTGGCACCTGAAATGATTGTCGCGAAATGACAGTTTCTAGAGGCAACCCTACCCAAAATACTTGACTGATTCCCGGGGATCACTGGTTATGCCTGAACTTGCCGGTAAAGTGATAAGCCAATGTAACCATTGAGAAACATGGACAGACTGAGCTGATCCGTGGTTCTGTTCTGCTACCGTGAATCCTCATTTATTTATGGCATTTTTGATGTTATCCAACGATGCTCAACTGAAAGGCATGATTTGTTTCCCGAAAAGTTCACCGAAAGAGCGAATGTAACATGTTGAGAGCTTGAAAGAACGTCTTTGAATCACACAAAGCTATTCTTCACTCGTAAAGCCACATGGCGTCACGACTAAACATTGGGATTCAACTATCATGCCATGGTGATTAGCTCCTTCCTTGATCAACGTCTGCCAATTTCCGTATATTATCTGTTCGTCGATAGGAGTGAATTGTAGATTGGTCAAGTCTACGCGACGCCATTGTTGCAGATGTATTAATTCCAATAGAGAAACTGGAAATTGGCAGCCGGCTAGAAGCTAAAATTGGTGGAGGCTATTTCAATCAGATCTCCGGAGATAGTGGGGCAGGATCTCTCCGCCACCTCAGGTCGTCCATCCGCTCCGGGCTCGGTCGTGTATTTAGCATGTCCCTAACTTTTCAATTTTCTTCCTCTATTCAAAATTCCGATCTAACGAAAAAGATAAGAATAAGTTGGAATTATTTGCCCTGATATCCAAATTCCAAATATGCCTTCTCGTCGAAGACTGTCACTTGTCGATGGACGGCACACCTTTCGAAGCAGACTGAAACGTGCACTATCTCTGTCATCCTCCGAATCGAGCAACGAAGCCAGGAGCCAAAGACCTAGAGTGAATCATATAGCTGGGCTTGCGGTTTTCTTCCGAAAACACTGAAGCTGTCAGACGCAGAAAAGTTGGAATTGAAGCCGACAATCAGGAGGGTTACTGGCGACCGTGGGAGATGAAACCTGAGAATGAGATAAGTCGGCCCGAGACTCCATCCGAGGGCGAGCCCGAAGAGTCCACACAACATAGCATTATTGCATTGAAATGTGTATCAGAGTGAGTGCTGAGACTGAAAATAGTTGTTCTTTTACTGACATGCTGAATCAAGTCTGGATGGCCGAATGAAGTCAGTAGTACAGTATATGATAAAGAGGGTGGAAACAATGCTGATTTTTACTCTACAGATCTTTATCAAATTCTGTTAACCAACAGGTTGCTTGGAATGAGACAATCCGGCATGATATGGAAGATGCTCTGAGCCGGCTCGCCACCATGGAGACTCGAATGAAAGATGCGATGGACCACAAAAAGTCTGCAGTGTCGAAAACCAATCAGCCAATAGTGAGATAATACCTTTTGAGCTACCATCAAGTCCCATGTTTTCAGAATGTGTATAATGGTCAAGGCGCTTTGATTTCGTGACACTCATCTTCAGCGGCCGATCGTGCCATCAAAGAATAAGACGTCATGTTCTGCTGGCTACTAGGAGGAAGACTTCTCCTACTCCTGATGTCTATTACATGGACGAATGTGAAATGGAGCGTGATTGTTCTCCCTATTTCGAAGTTACTGCTTGCCAGAGTCCGGATATGTTCGCATTCGATAAAATGTAATTGCTCCGATCTCGGACGTGATATCATTCCTTATCCCTCCGATTATTGGACCGTCCCCTGTAGCATCTTGATTGGTTATGGGGCTTGGGTTAAATGAAAATTTTATAGGTCTCACCGTGGAATGTTCTAGAATCGAAAACACGCACCAGCCCACTCAAATGTATCTTTGACAATGCGACCCGCTCTAGAACAATATTTATTTTCGGGGTGGCATGCGAAATTCGAAGAGAATAAGGTTTTAGTTCCACGATTTAGATCGTCCTAATAAAATTGAAGTGGGTACTAGAATTGCGGTCTACTAGCTTTGTGTGGTTCAACTGAATGCTTCATAGTGTCATGCAAAAAGACCTTCAGGCAGAGAAGCTGAGAGATGGACGGAGACGGTTCCCGGGAAACGAAAGGGTACGCCCGAACGGTATGAAGTTTGGAGCCATGGATCTGAGGTAGGACAAAAGTACCACTTAGAGTGTCCTCCAATCGGCGCTATTCGGTAGTGGAAAAAGACGCAGTTTGACTTTATTAACAGAATGAACCTGATGCTATCTTTCTTTCTATGGTAAAGATGAGGCCGCAGCAAATATTGGATAATCCGAAAGGGCATGGAAAGACTTCTTTGTATAGATACGATATCCTACCCCGGGAGATCGTCGGTCGAGCTCAAGCAAATGGCCCATACTCATTGGCCGAGGTAAGAGCTTGTGGGTCAAACGGCGGCGGGTTGCTTGATCCGGAAAACCCGGGAAGCGCGTTAGGGTCGGTGGGTTCCGAAGGATCAGCGGTGGTAGCCCAATTGCCATGGAACACCTCGGTGCTAGGCAAGAAGGATGCCAATCGTTTGTTCTGAAGACTATCGATCAAATTCCCAAAGCGAGTCGCAGCGGAGATCAGTTCTCCGTGTGTCTGATGCAAGACTGGCTGTATATCGTCCCATGCCACCTGGTCCTGCAACGTGGTGTTTGTAGACTCCAGCTGCTGCCGCAGCTGCGAAGTCTCCTTCTTAAGCCGCTCAACTTCAGCGACTGCAGTGTCCTTTTCGGCAATGACTTTGTGTACGTTGGATATCTCTCGAGCCTTCTCAGTGTGGAGCTCTTGAATGAGCTGGGAAGTAGCAGTTCTGCCATCTTCTCTCTCGGCGATAATTCTTTCAACCTGCTCTTCATAATCGTCTAGAACTTTGAAACACTCCCGATGGGAAGACTTTCGACGTCGCCTCACAGAGCGTTTCATGGAATATTTCTAAAATTGGGTTAGTCTAAGGCCTCTCATGGGTGCAAAGCACCATATGACGATAGGGATTGCCATGGCATATGGCAGGGACGGAAAGTGGAATGAGATAGTTTAACTTACGTCGGACATCTTGCTCGTTGCTGGGCTTAACGAACCAGAGTCAGTGTCAGATCCCGAGACTTTCGACCGGATCGAGCGATTCGACGAGTTTCCGGATCTGCCAGCGCGCGATTTCGGCCTACCGGCATGTTGCTCGGTGCGACTTCGGGACAGTCTAGGATCGTTTGCCATCACGAGTATATCTTTGTTCGTTGGAGAGCTATTGAGAGTAGACAGGAGGAGAATCTCAATAATTGCAGACTTTGTGGGATGCCATGTTATAAAGGTCTGGGTGGGGCCCAGGAAAGCAGGCGCGAAATAGCGCGAAACGCAGAATATTGCTCGTTGAGATGATTTTGATGGCACTCACATCAGTATTATGAGTATTCAATACGCACCTGGATCTGCGGGCCGTAAGTGGAGACGGAGGAAAGGGAAATGATTGCCTTAGATGTGGGGTCTTTACATGATCGCCAGACCCGCACATCTTAGATCTGTGATTGACTACCCAGTCCCCACTCAATTATCTGCCTTCATTGTTCTCAATAAAAGAACCGCATTCAGATAATGAATTCATCTCTAATATCCAACTGGGAATCTTTGCCAATGAAGATTCTGTTTCGAGACGGTCCTTGAACCAGATCATGAAGATTCAACATAGCGTGACTAAATATCTCAAGTTACCATGGAAGCGTCGCCGACATTTTGACCGGCCGAAGAAGTTGAAATGAGGGCACAAAGAGGGCTAGTTTCCTCAGCAACCATACAAGGGTTCTCCGCCCATGGGTATTTAGTCCATAGGGGCCCAGAACCCCACAATGGCTTTCCCACTAAGCACAATGGAACGACAGGGGCAGTCACCCGTTGACTTTTGAAGCACCGCGGTGTGAAATCTGGGATAAATTTGTTTGGCACAACCAATAAGCCCTTGTCTGTACTCTAAGCTAAACTGAACAGGATAAATAATGGCCTTGGTACGATCCATTCACAGAGGCTGATGCGCAGGGTAACATCCAGATGAATACAACGTGAACTATTGGAAATGTGTGGAAATGGAACCTGAAGTTTAAATAATCGGCCATGAATAATGCTACCATTTCACAGTGGTTAGATCTATCTGACGAGATTCAGGGACTTCTAAGTTCTCGAGGAAGGTGGATATACGCCGATCGATATTCCAGGGTAGATTATGCTGTAGGCATGCTTCGTATAATTGTGCCGTATATTCAGTAGTACTCATCGCCAGTCGCCCTCGCTGCGTCAAATCTACTGTCAGTGGCTAACTAGAAGGCTGATTCAGTGACTGGATGGAAATGGACACGCAACTGACTCACGACTCTGGACCACTGTTTGGCTCTCTTGCGTAATAAGGTAAATATAGTATTGTCAGGATCACTATCCACAAAAATAACTCAACACTCGCTGTTTTCAGCGTAAATCTTTTACGGGCCTGACGAAAGCCAAGATTTTATATCCGGGCTCTGTCTTCGGCTCGAACCATGGTTCCCGGACCCTTGCTCATCCCGAGCTTTATTCTGCAGTATTTTGACCGCGTAGATCTTAGCACACCGGGGATGTTGAAAGAGTGCAGAGGAAAGCATTTTTTTTTCAGAATAGTATGAGGGATGCTGGGATTTGAGAAATACTGTATTTGATACCTAGAGAATATCCAAGAATAGTCGCTAATAAAAATCAGCTCTCAAGGGCTAATAGAAAAAGACCCTCACTTGTAGATGATCAGTAAACATATGAAACGAGTAATTCCAACCTTCGGAGATTGTTTCAAGCCCTAAATGTCAGAAAGCAATAAGGCTTTTCTGGGCTTGCTCTCATTCTGTCTCCGCAATGTTTACTTTAGCCAATTGACTGAATATGAAACATGCTTCAGCTGGGTATCAAAAACTTTCTTTCTTAGCTCCTGGAAACCTAGCATAGGGTAGAAAGCATGAATTACAGTATTTGTTCAATTACATATTATGCAACAGTCGGTCGACCCATTGTCTCCCAGGAAACCAACCCATTGTTCGGGACCAGTAGAGTCCATAATGTTCTAGAGCTGTCTTGACGCTGGAACTTCCGGCACTATGATATCACGATATAGCTTCTCGTTTTTATCTTGGCATTTGGAATATCTATTTAGTTGAAGCCAACATCCTGCCACTCCTCATCATGACCATCCTCTTCCCACACAATCACAACCCTATTACACTATGGACACAACGGTTGCTAGCCTACCCCCCCGCAGTGGGAGATCTGCTCATGAAGAACATCGGCATTATACAGATAGTGTCGATGTATTCCATTGGTGCGTACAGTGCACTGGAAACCGGCTTTTTCACATTTTTTTCTTCAAAAGATATCGTGGGTTGTATTTTTGGAGTATGCAAGCCGCCTCCTGGGGAATCATTGTACATGCCCTTCCTGCCATGACTCGATTCATTTCTCAATCATCCAATCTGCCGACGTCAATTCCATTCATACTTGGATGGTATGCCATGGTGACCGGCCAAGCTGTTGTGTTGTATTCACGGGTACATTTGCTCGCCCCCATCGAATGCAAAACACGATGGATCTTGTGGATGATTGTTGTGAACGCTTTCATTCTTCATGTCCCAATGACAGTCTTGTTCTTCGGACTCAACAGTGGAGTGGCAGGGTTTGCTCGTCCTGCTGCAATTTTTGATCGAATCCAGTTGATTGGTTTCTGCATTCAAGATCTCGTCATCTGCAGTATCTACATCTATCACACAGTTTTGTTGTTGAAAAGCAGCCGTAATCTGCACAGAACTGGGAGCCGCAAAGTACTCATCAATATACTCTGTGTCAACATCATGGTTGTGCTCATGAACATTCTGCTCCTTGTCACGGAATTCAAACTCCACTACATCCAAGTCAGCTTCAAGACAGTGGCTTACAGTATCAAGTTGAAACTGGAGTTCTCTGTATTGAATGAATTTCGTTCCTTTTTTTCCAAGTCAATCTATCTTGGCGCTTCAGAGATCGACAAGAAGGCTCACAAAGATGATATGAGTTCATCCAACGTGAGATTGAACCATTCAAATGCCACGTCGGGTGAGGTGCGACATATGCCTCCAAGATCGAGCGGGGCTCAGGCACAGCTACAGTATGATGGTTCGCTGCATGAGACACGAGATAATAACCATCAATCAGTGGATGTCATTTCACCCCCGCCCAGTCTCTCAGACGATAACTCAGAGCAACCCCTCCATGACTGGCCGGGGGTTTCGGGCGACCTTGAGCTGTCGTTATCCCAAATTTCGGCAAAGTCTGATGTATGAGTTTTTCAGCCGCCAGTCCAAACCTGCGGTCAAATCAAAATTAAGAGAAAGGGAAAAAAGTCGGAATAAAGAGAGCTTCAATTGTTAAAGATAATAGATTTTGTGGAAAAAGCGACTATATCTGCAGGCAATATCACCGAAGATAAAACACGCGTATGAGTTACACCGGGAGTCTCCATGTGATGTTAGAAGCGAATAATTGAAGAATCCTACACCCAGCAAGCAAAGTGTAGAACTAGCAATGAATTTTACACTTTTGTCATACTGAAATGGATTTAGTAGCCCTCCCAAATTCCAGCGGCTACATCCACTAACCTAGGACTCAAGTCAAGAACGGGACGCAAGCTTCTCATGATATTCAGGCATTTATTGATGACCTTGTGCAGTCAAGAGGAGCAAGAAGAGCGTGGTTTGGTCATAACGGGTCACCTGTTACTGCGGTGGTACACCGTGGCATCAGATTGAGCCCGCTCGTGCTCCCTGTAGAGAGGAAATGTGTCTGCATTTTGTGCGGTAGTGGTTCCGACATATATGTAGATGGAAGGCGAGAGGGGCAGAAAGTGAGAGATGACGAGCTTACTCACAGAGGCAGGCAACTGACTCTCGTGAGGCAGTTGTAGGAGGAGGACGCCCTCAGCAATGTCGTTCTGGACATCGAGTGAGGCTACAGACATCGTGAGGCTACAGGCATCATGAGGCAACCCCAGTAAAGCCGCGCCCCTTATATAATTGATGAAGATTTTCGGTTACCTTTTTGCTGTATTCATTGAGAAATGACCTGAGAGTCACTGGTGAACAGAACCGGATGGAAAGTTGAAAAGAGCGGCCATCAGAAATAACACATCCGGAAGTCTACGGTCAATCCAGGCCAAGCAAAAGCTGACTCGTTTATATTAAGATCAATAAAATTCAAGATTTCTGAGATAGGGTGCCAATATTACATGAAGCAGGGAAGAAGTGCGATATGAGAAAACCCCTACCTCATGTTTCAGCTATTTGGCACTCCATTAGCCTAATGACACCGCCAAAGGAGTATAAGTACGTTTTGAAATCCTTGGGTTTACTTGACTCATTAAGCATCCATTCTTCCACCAAAATGGCTCCTTACACTCGCCAGTCTCGCCGTACTGGAGGCAGAAACAACTCAGACACAGCTCTTTCAAGACGTGATTATTTGATGTCTTCGCGAACATACAATGGAAAGGAGAAATCGCCTTTCACTTCCAGCAAGATTGATAGAAGTGTCGTCGGCTTCAAATTCGTCGAGCAGCCAAAGACAATTTTACGGATCAGGCTCCGGAAGAGTGCGCATGAACCAAGCGTGTCGCTAGCGACCAGCTCAGTCAAACCCAACAGGTCAATCTACCCGGCTAAAAAGATTAAAAGCAAGAGAGGCTCCCTAGAGAGCTGTACTGATCGGCTCATTTGGTTGCAACGACTTCGCCCTACGCCCCAACGACAAGCCGAACTTCTGAAATCTCATAGTTAATGCCGGAGACAGAAGATGGCATAGGTACACGCGAATGATTATCTTTGTTCTTTTTAAAATTCTATATAGTTTGTGGGTCAAAATGAGAAAAAGATAAAGCCAGTGAAGTGTGAATGTACAGTACAGTAGAAGCTTCACGCACAGCTCGATGATTCCTTCGTCAGTACAGAAAGTGCTGGATGATAGAACCCACAGGCAAATAATTCAATCATTCAAATTGGCTACAATATAAAGATCTTCCTGGCCACTTAGGTTTTCTTGAAATTTCCTTATCACATAATTGCAATCCAGAAGTACATAGATTATCAGTTCAAAACTTTGAGGATTTTCTTGAATAAAGTCTCACTCGATTAAATTCATAGTGTCGCCTTTCAGTCTGATTGGATTGGAGCACGCGAAGTAAAAAAATGCAAGGAAATCGCGCATGTAGAGCTGAGTATCAGCTGGATCTGCAATTTATCAGTTTAGTTTCAAAAGGCTTATTTATGAAGATATTACCTCAATGGCAATGCTCCATAGCTCGGAGACTGTGCCTAGAATAGCAACAGCGAGCAATAGAACAGATAAACAGGAAAAATGAACAATAATCCCGCGCAGAAGTGTCTTTGTTTGCGTCGCAAGCCTTCCTAGCCACAAATACCAAGCTGTGATGCCCAAGTAGTCAAACAAAATTAAGAAGAGAATCAAATAGTGAGTACTGTTTAGGAGGAATGCTCCGAAAAACGTACTCAGTATCTTCAAGATTGTAGATATAAAGAAACAGACAAGGAATAACCGTTCCGCAAATTGTGGTACAAGTGGGTTATTCTGCTGCTGACAGTTGACACGGAGGAACTTGGCGGAGATCAGCTCAATAATAAGCTCTGTCCTGAGAGTTAAGACCTACTTCATGTAACGATGGGAGTGTCGAAGCGATCCCGAGAAAAATTTGACGCCATAGTGGCAACTTACGGCTCCAGAAAAGGCATGCTAGAGTGGCAGATAATGTCACAGTTGAGATACCAAAAGCCAAATGAATCTTTTGATTAGAAAAACTGGAGTTGAAATGCCACAGAAAAAAAATCCTTGGAATCGATATGAACAAGAGCAGAGTTATGAGGAGTGACTGAAAAAGATGTTCGGAAATCATGTTTCAGACACAATTGTTAGCAATACAAAAGGCTAAATGATAATTTATATATCGAAGTGGTGCCTGGATATCTCCTAGGAGAGCTTTCCAGAGCCCCTGGGGAAGATTGTCTGCCTTGAATGCTGAATTGGTATTCTTGATGTCTTCCGTGCGCCGGTCAAGAAATAGTTTCGGTCATCGGCCTTTAACTCGTGTTACGTATATACATATTTATTCCTAGGATGAAGAGTGTGATTTAGAGAGATGGATACCATGTCAAAGAATGCAAGCCTACCTACCTTCGCGGAAGAATGAGAACTAGACACAGAGATATAGTGCCAGCTCAGTCAAAAAGAGTCTTCAAAAAGAGGGAAGAGGTTTGCACCCGCATGTAGTAACACAAGCACATTCACGAAATATTTTATCTCTTGATTGCCATATTAGGGTTTGTCTGACTTCCATAGACGATTCTCAGTAGACTTTATATTGAGACCTTTTGCTGGAAGGCATAATTAAGAATGACATCTTGATCTTGTTTCTTTCACAAACAGTTTAATAGAGATATACTTTCCAACAGGTACACATAAATGGAGAAATTTGAGATGTCATATTAATGAGCTTTCAAAGAGACGTCTTGGGAGCTCGCTTGAGCGTATCAATTAGGACTTAATTGCTCAACTCTATGATAATAGAATCAGCCCCTTGTGAAGGGATAGCAGCTGCTTACTATACAAGCGCTGTCATAACGGCCCGACAAGAAGAATCTAGCTGAGCCTGTTTTAGTTCAAGCTGGAATTCATTGACATCCTCTGCCTTGCCTTTCATTCTTCTCAGATCAAAGGAAAGAAAATGACTAAGTATGCCTTACTATTTTAGATTTATACAATCATCGTATAGGGTCCGCTAGTCAAGACAAGGTCCAAGTCTTCCTATTGCACTTTGGTCAATAAGACTTCATGCCACCAATAAGTTTATTATCTAGTATTATGCTTGGGTCTGTGGCACCTAAATTATAGAGAAATTTACAATGTAGAATAAAATTACTACGCCTCAACATATCAATTTATTTGATTATCCTTTGGCAGTATGTCTTCGATAATTGCTGACAATGAAATATATAGAATCACTCTATTCAATAGATCCCTCCCTATCATCTTCAACACATGAGAGCAAAGTTGAAAAGCCACGTCGTAATGTCCGTCTTATTTATTATCTGAATATGAGAGAGGCCTTGCTCTCTTGGAAATAAAACCTTGGAAAGACTACCTATTTTGAGCTTCGAACGGGTTGCATTGCACTCCCTATGGCAGGGCGAGAGCAGTCTCACGGGATGCTGCTCCAGTGTTCGAGTGAGCTCGGATCAGAGGATAGCCAAATATCCACCGCGATCAAGTCTCAGTGTAGGTGGGGGATCGCCGCCTGCAGTACCGCATTGGAAAAGGACACGAGACTATAAGTCCAAATCAGATGCATTCCATGCAGGCTCGGGTGCCAGTTCTGAGCAACTCCCATTCTTTCCAGAGGCCGAAGAAGATACAAAGTTCTTCCAAGAAGGCCCCCAATCATCAATTCGCCAAAAGAAATTGCGAGTTGCAATTGGTGCTGTGTGAAGATTGGTTTCGCGAGTGCATGGATAGTCGGCATTAATGCAACCAGGCTGACTGATGCCATATGAAGTGAGAAATGAGTCAAAGGGGCGTCATCGTCATCAGTCTGCCCATGAAGCATATAGCGAGGTAGGTTTCCCACTGTGATAATCGCCAAAGACGAGATATACCAAATCTGTAGCAAAGGCTGGCCTGAGAATAAGAATGGAATTGTTGGAAGTGTGACAACCCAGAGAAGGAAAAGACGACCAAGCTGGGTTGAATCCAGCTCATCTTTGGTATCCTCATACTCGAACACACTAATCACGTGGTGATAGATGAGATTCAAATACCAAAAGGCGGTCCCAATCCCAAATCCCGTCACGGACAAGGCGACAATGATTTCTCCCGGAGTCGAGGGGAAATGGAAAATGAAGAATTGCAGCGCATAGATTAAAAAGTATGAGAAGCCGAAGATTCCTATTGAGGCCCCCATGGCACAGTCGCGGACATTCTGGCCCTTGGAAAACATATTTTCGTGGAGGAGCTGCTTTCTGTGTAGTGGATGGACAAAGCGTGCGGGAGCTGGCAATTTTATATTCTAGTGAGGTGCTGACTCTAGCATCCCGCTTTTTCTCAAATAAGATTGAAAAATGGTGGCAGCCGTAGACTGCTGAACGTTGATAACAGCCTCCTTCTATGTAAAATCGGAGATCAACGGCGTCGTGTTATATTGTGAGGGTTGCTTGATCGGTTTTCAACTCAATTTCAACGCAAGAAAATATCCCGCGTGACCAATATATATGGCTAATGGGCCTAGACACAAATCTCGTAGATACCACGCCATTGAGAGAATGGAGGAGATCGCGCACCTTGAGCGCGAGCTGGGCCAGCAGCGTGTCGAGAATGCCTATTACCGCGACTGCTACGCACTTTTCAAGCTCTTGCAAGATCTCGCAGAAAACACATCTCATGATCTGCAACGTCTTTACAACTCCGACTCACCGAATGATCCACACTGTTCCGGCCACGAAATCCTGTGGTACCTGCAAAATACGATATCTAGTATGATTGAAAAGGCATGCGAGTCCGAAAAGAGATGGAATGCTCTCTGTCGCATCGACCAACTCTACTCAGCCCGGGTTACTTTGGACCCAATTAGGACCATGTATGCTGATCCAGAGGAATGCTATGGGGCACACCAACCGACAAAGGATATTGGCCTCAAGCCTTGGCGATCCCGGGATAATGAAAATTGTGTCAAGGGGTTGTGAGATAATTCTCGCGGTTTCTGAAATCTAGACTCAATCAAATCTCCTTCGAGAAACCAGATAGAGGGGAAGACTCTTAACGATACGGACGGGCCAGACGAGACAGGAAGAAGCCGACTAATATTTGAAATATTGGGAAATACGTAATCAAGTATATTTGAACTCGAACTAGATTTATCATCTTGTGTTGTGCGTAGTACATTCAGATAAGCTGTGCCATCCATGGCCAGTCCGATCAAAGAATCGATTCTCTCATGTCTTTTCCCCTTCGAGTGTAAATGACCTTATCATCTTCGCCCAAAGGGGGCATCAAATACAGCAGCAACAGAGCTGTATCAACCAAGTGATCGATGATCCGATAGATAAGGAAACTGCCAACCATACGGCCCCAAAAAGGCGTGAGCCGAGGATGGCCTTGACGCCTATATCACTTAACTTAGCTTTTACTTCCGTGACGAATACTCCGTACGTCACTGTTACCCCAACCATAGCGGTCGTGATAAAAAGGGCCGAGAGCTAGCATTGTCAGCCACCTATATTCGTCAAATTCTCTTGAAGTCTCACATACCGGGCTCAGGATGGACAAAAGTCTATCCCCTCTGTCAAAGAAAGTTTTTTGAATGCCAAGGGCGGTTACTAGCGTAATTCCAACGAGGCCAGATATGTATAGGTAGATAATGGCGCGAGAGATTTGGCGATAACCCGATATCGTAGACTCGTCTACCGGTCGGAGCACCTCGTCCATTTTTGCCACAGTAGATCCAAGCGTGGAAGAAAGATTAAAAGCAAAATTCAAGCTAGGGTCCGAACAGATGGACTCAGAGTTATGTCCAGATGTGCAATAGCTCTAAAGACCCACTGAGTAGTGTTGTGGAATGTGTGATTTCAGCTTATCAGCGTCCGACTGGATGGTATGATGAATCGCCGAAGTTGTTTTTGAAGATGCTTCATCTGCGCCCTCACGGGCAGTCGAGGGCACAGTGTTGACCGCATTTGCTCCATCATGAAGAATAGCCGAGGAACCCACATCCTCAATCCCAATAGACCCGCGGGGCAATAAATGATCGACCTTGGGAAAGTCTGTTAGATCTACCTATGCTATAAACTAACCTTTGGCCGGAAGAATATTTGTAAACCGTCCTACCTTCAGAAAATAAAGCTCGCGGGATGTGGAGGGTGAGGAGCAGCTGACAAATATCAAGATCAGACAGGGGAAGACCGCGATCGAAAGCGACAAGGCAGCAGCTGAGACGAGCCGATCTAGCCTTGGTATAGTTTGGAGCTTCATTGTTCTAGAATATATTTCATATACTAGAGATGATCGAGATGATGGGTATCTGAAAATTTGTTAGAGAAGAAAATTTGTTAGAGAAGAAAATTTGTCAGAAAATATATTTATACTTTGGACATCTCAAAACCTCTCATATTTCCTACAATAGGCGGATTGAATGTGAGGAAAGTTTCTAAATATCTCATTGTCGGCAGTGTGTGAGTCTAGAGTCTCAATATTGACTGTTCACAGTACAATATTGTACTTCAAGCGATAAGGAAAAGATCGGCATCAGAAAGATTAGAATGTCAGTTTTATACTTGAAGGTATGTGCCAACTTTGTGCCAAATCTATGAGGTCGGATGTTTCACTATATGCCCAATATATCAAACGATATAAAACTACGAAAGAACACCGACGAAGTAGCTCGAAATAATTTTACTACTTCGGGTCTTCCCGTAGCACCTCTCCTCCAGTTCTGCTCTCTGAAAGTACTCTACATGGCGTCTCCCAGTCAGTCCGAAATGGAGGACCTGGAGTGTAAACTCTATGCTTATGCTAGGAGTCGCTTCAAGCTATCGGCCAGGGTGCATATGTCCCACCTCATCTTCGAAACGGGATTTAAGCGACGTATGGATCAGCGTCAGAATGTTCGCCGCCTCGAACGAATCTTGAAAATACAAGGATGCCATCGTTTGATGAAGGAAAATCATGTGTCCGTCATAGTACCCAAGGCAGACTGGCAACATCGGGTGCATCCGCGGTCGGACAACGGGATCCTTCCTAGCTTGGATGTAGATCTGGATTACGGATTACGAGCGCTAGACCACGAGAATCTCATTGTAGCTGCCAGAAATACACTTGGATTCAACAACCAGTGGTGGGTGGTGGATGTCTATGTGACTGACGAAGAATCGGGTATGGATCCTTTTGCTTGACTCAAAGCTTGATCATCACTGACTAACAACTACTTTCTTTCAGATGACCTCGATGCAACTGCCCAGGAGCTCCAGGGAAGGCTTCTCCAATCATTACGAGAACGATTTTCAAACGAGCATCGGCCATCAGATGGGCTGATATATGAGCGTATCAATTACTACGAGGGCCGTCTTGACGGGCCTGAGAATCAACGGGTAGCAGAAAGCTGGTGGGCGGCCTTAGAGTCAGTCGCAGGGAGCAAGAAAGGACAGTATCTGAGATTATTCTTCAGGAACCAGTTCCTGACCCGCCAGTTGAACTCGCTACTTGCCATTCCAGGGCTTTGGGATGGTATGCAGATTGGAAACCTGCATAAAGTTACCGCTATGCACTGTGACGAGGTACGTTAAAACGTCCTGTGCCAGACTTCGGTGGAGCAGGGGCTAATACAATTGGCAAACCAGGCAATTTCGTGCTATTGGAGAAGTATTTTGACTACATTCCTAGGGATAGTTGGGGGCCACAGCGAAACCTTACAATTGGTTGACGGTATTACGGTCAACCTCATCGAGTCCCGAGTGCCGAAAGTCTCCAAAAAGGACAAAGAATTTCTGCAGAAAAAGTTTGATGAAGGCGTCCTTTTCCCCAGTTTTTCGAACAATGATCGACGGGAGATCTGGAACCGATTGAAAGAGATCGACTTCTTAATTCCATCTTTAAAGACTTTTTTTAGAGACCGCCTCTATCTGGAAGTACCGCAAAGTGTCATGAAGCAGCTATTTCTCCAACCAAATAGTACTGATGATAAACTGACAATCGACAATGGTGTTCATGGATTATGGGAAACAGGATCAACGCTCGACCCAGCAGCCCGAAAAGCCAGATTTCGAATTTACATTCTGGAGCTCTGGCGCTTCAGCTTCCAGTATGGATTCGAAATGACCGACTGGAGGCGGCTCAAATCATCAAGTAGTTCGGCATTCGGAACAGCTTCTAGCCAGCAGCTCTTGACTCTGCCCAACCGTACAGATATCTGGCAGCATTTTTACATGAAAATGGTGATCATGGGTCTCCGAACACCCATCGCTGTCGACCTTTCTGCCCCGCCAGTCGTATTACCATCCGAGATACCTTGCGATTACCCCGAAAATGCATCAGAAGAAGTGGATGTCAAGAAAAGGAGTGGTAAACCCTCGGTGGATACTGTGGAAGCCGACCGATACGCTCTATCAGTGGTATCACTGAAAGAAAGAAGGAGAGAGACCCGTGTCACATCGAGATTTCTCCGCATATCGGTGTTCAAGAAGTTCTTCGGTTATTTAATGGACCATGACACCATTAGTGGCCAGCTGCTGTGGCCCGAGTTTCTGGAAGACAGCACTCCGCATATTAGTGAGAATAGCGACGAGGACACACCGACTCTCTATGCACCAGGATTGGATAGCTCGAACAGGACCAGTGCCAGTCCTGGGGTCCGTGGGTCTGAATTTCATGTCTATCAAAGCACACCCTACATGAATCCACCAGATGATCCTGGAAGCAGCTTCGAGTTCGCCCGGTTTCCGAGCAGCTTTGAGTCCACTCCATTTCCTCCTCCTTCAGTTTCGATGAGCACGGCTCCATTCCCATACCCCGATCCCTCCATTTGATAGTATACGGCATTATGTTATGAGTACGTGTAGATTGCTTTCCGGGTGGCTGGAACTTTAATCCTGGCTCACTTCATTATGTGGTCATGGCATGCCTACTATACATATCAGGCCGCGTGCACAAGCGAAGAAAACAAATCTGGAATGCGAAAATTTTGTGAGTGGAGAAATCAATTTTTAGTGCTTTCGAGTAGCCTGGCAAACATATCTGTATTTGGGAATGACTACATCAAATTCAGTTGATTACACTATCTCCTAGTTGCCATATCCAAGTCTAAGTTTGAAATATAGCTATTGGTCTGCGGTCCAATTCTAAAATCTGGCAGCTAGAGTAGCACATGGAGACACCGGGTCAATCTAAGATGACAAAATCTATGAAATGTTATTTTGAAGCGTATTGGTTGACCGCTAGGGTAAGTAGATCTATAAAGTCCTTCTGATCTCCGTCCACCACGTCCTTCTCAGAACCCTCCACAAGACGTTTCAGTATGAAAGATCCAAAGAAGTAAACATGGCTTGGTAGCGATTGCGACGATAGAAAGTCTTGTTTGTGATTCAGTGCGCTGGCTAAGATTTTCAGGGCACCTAATAAACGATCTGACCCCGGCCGTGATCTCCGGAGGTATGAACGGCGAAGTGACCGAGAGATGCGTTGTGAGCGACGAGCAATCGCTTGACCCAGTCGCTGCATTTTAGGCAAACCCCTTATTTGAAGGCCGTGGCGCGCGATCAGTATTGAGGGAAGATCGATAAAAAGCCGGACATTCGGCCCAGGCATTGCTGTAGGTCTTGGAGCACTTTTTGATATAGTATGATGCGAGAGCGCCAGGTCGGCCGTTCGTGAAGATTCCTGGCGCGGCGAAGGCAGGCGGTGTAAAAGTAATTCACCCAGGGGCCGTTCTCTTCGCTCCAGGGTTTGGAGTGGTGGCGTAGATACGTGCGACAGCATCCACAAAACTAGTATAATAAACCTGAAGTATAATTCATTCGAATCAGGGTTTAGGCTATGAGTAAAATCGAGTGAATTATCACTGGGAGGGTTTTGAATCACATTATTTTCCTTGGGAATTGCGCTCGTTGTAGCTGAGGAGTATGCCATGTGATTTGGTAACCCGGATTTCAACTTGATGTATTTTCTCTAACAGTTCGGGCCTAGACATTATAAATAATATTGGCTTGTGTCTTCCAGGAAGGGGGGTCGTGTTTGAAAGGGCCATGATAGTTTATTGAGGTGATAATCGAGATGAGTCATCAGTCACATGATCAAGGCGGCAGATTCTAGGAATTGGGGGACGAGTTGGCAAAATGAGGGTGTTGACTCACCACTTTCGATGCCCTTCCCGCCCTCACCACCAGGTCCCAGGTCGGTGATCACCGGTATAATCAGCTGTAGAGCTCACTCTAAAAAGCCTAGTTACCTACTGTTTCAACACATTATCGATCCAAATTTTGATCCACTTGATCGACTCACTCACCATTTATCCTTCACCGGTTTAATCTTCGGCGGTTCACATCTCACCGGTTTACGTTTCAACAGTCGACTCTCACTCACCTACATTTCAACATCTTAGTTTCACCAGTTCCAATTCACCGTTTCGCCATTTACTCCTTATCAATTACTGTTCACCTGTTTAATTTCCACCAGTTCAAACTTCACCAGTTGATCCTCGGTCACCACCAGTTTACTTCTCACCAGTTTACTTCTCACCAGTCACTCTTCACCAGTTTACTTCTCACCTGTCACCTCTTACCAGTCACTCTTCACCAGTCACTCTTTACCAGTCACTCTTTACCAGTCCGTATTTCACTAGTGCTTCTCAATAACCCAGGTTTCAATGACCTACCTTTCACCGCTTCACATCTCACCGGTTCATATCTCACCACTTCAATTCGCCGGAATAGGCAACTTCCCGACGGTGTCGGTATCTTTACCAGTAACGGTACATACTTTACCGGTATTTCAATTGCATTACGATTTATTTCCCGGGACGCTGTTTTTAATTGTGATACTTTATATCCGTTTTCCCGGTGCCATCAACTTGTGTTACCAAAAAGCTGTATTGACATATTCTATAGGGCCCTTGTTGCGAGATATCCATCATGGCCATACATACGTTTTACTTGGCCTTTTACATAAGATTAATCAATATGCGTTTAAGATTCAATTGAGAAATGCGAAACTTCCGCTAAATCTGAAATATATGTGCTAGACAGGTCCTCTCTTGAAAAGCTATTCGCCAGCGACACGGAAGAATGGTGTCTAGATCGCTCATTTTTTCTTTGGAAGAAGCGAGCTATGAGACGGTGTAGAAGCACCATACCTACAAATGCAAGGCTCCCTCCAACCACAGTCATGAGAATTAGTTCCATACCCTGTTTGGAGACTCTTATTGACCAATTTATACGACTGGACGCTGGATCATGCATCCATTGGGTTGATGCCATGATGGCAGATGTAGAGGTGTCGTCTTTCGTGCTCGTTTGTACTAGCGTGGCTTTATCTATCGATGTTAAAGACTGAGCGGAGTGGCCTCCATGCTGTTTGGGTATAGATACGCTTCCCCAGACCCCGTCATTCAACCCAACTGTATGAGGTAGCCCCGTATCTGATAAGCTGCATTTCGAGCCTTCTTTGCCCCAAAACACCACGCCTCCAGGATCTCCAGTCATCTTACTGTAAGTTTTGGGTATCGGCAAAGGAAGCGAATCCGGTTCAGGGTCCGACCACGATTTCAAAGTAGATGGTTCAAGAGTATCCAAAGCTTGTTGCTCCGGGTTGCCGTAAGAAGTCAAAGAGAATACATGTTTCCTGTCGGTCTCAGGTATGTAAGGCTTGGAACTATGAGCTGAATGCGCGAAACCGTGTACATCTGCAGTGGTGGGTACTTGACTCTCATATGATGAAGTGGCGGCCGTAGAGTATCTCGGTTCCGTCAAATTGGATACCAAGTCAACTTGAGAAGTGGGTTCAGAGTAAGATAAAGAAATACCGGAAACAGCTGGACTAGGAACAGTTGTCACGAAAAGATGTTCCGACGGAAGCGTTCTTTCCTTGCTGGGTATGTTTGGAAGCAAGGCTGCGCGAGTTGTGGAGACATCATGGGGAGCGGACAGCGATGTACAGGAAATACATGCTGGATATTTGAGTTTCCTAGTCTCAAATTCAGTGAGCGTTCTGTCATGTTTTAGTTTTCATTGATCACCTACTCCAGAGAAGTTTTGGATGGCCCATTTAGAGGCATCCTGACCTGAAGGACAGTAGTGATATGAATTACTGAGTCTAAAGGAAAAAGCGTCAAATGTCCTTCCAAGCTTCGCGGGCTTTACTTCAATCTATAGGTTAAAATGCAACCAGATTTCCAAAATTCCATCTCCGGAGACTACTTTGTTGGAATAGGAGAAAAGCGTTTTAAATTTTGCGGCCGCAGAAATATTCTGTGCTCTCAACATTGATCCTCAGTATCTGGCTAGTTTTGGAAAAACTGCCTGCGCCTAGCTTGGGGCTCATAACCGTTAGAAGCTTCTGAAAGCTCTTTTGTGTTTATAGCTCACCATTGTGCTGGGACAGATGTCGAACTAGTGCAGAAGACATGTATATAATTGCTATTAGGAATTTTGATGATTTCTCCATACCTACATTCTAAAAATGGCTCCTGTTTTAACTCGGGTCAAGAAAGAGCAACTACGAAAGCGCCGTAACAACCTGCTTCGCCGTCACAATGAATTTTGGCTTTTGTATGGGATCAAAAGCTGGCTGGTTATGGAGCTCCCAGACGGTCAAATCGTTACGTACCATTCTCACCCAAATAGCCCTCCACCATCAGCGGAAGATATGGTAAGGCCGAGAAGAAGGTCATCTTATAGTGATTTTTCCATGAAGTGCTAATGCGTAGAAGAGAAACCGCGCCAAGCTCCCAATTGTCAAGACATCTCGCGATTACGAAACAACAAACCTTGGTCAACCAACGCATAGCATGCCCCGCTGTGTCGATACTCCAATTCGAGAAAGCGGCATATGGGAGGATCTGGCGCACTACCTGGACGAATATCGTCGTGCAATCGTATGATCGAACAAAATCGGCCTCTTTCAATCCATTTTCAAGACACTGCAGACTAGCCAAATGTATGAGACATTTGAATGTTATGGTTTCCATTATAGTTATCTGCTGTACTTCTAAGACAGGGAATGATCAAATCATATTCAAACTAGCTATAGTACTCCAATTTTTCATTTCGCGCAAGATATCAAATTATCAAGCCACGTATGCTCCTTATTATAGCCGATACAGACCCAGGAAGGGCATCGTTGTTTACCTAAAGCCCGTTGACCGACTTTAATTTCCTTCCATCTATCCCACCAAATGCTAATGCTTGTGCTTTGAGTGATGTTTTCCATGCCAGTGGGCAAGGTCATGATTTGAGGACGGATGATGATTACCTGGAATGAGATGTCATCAGCTAGGCGTACTGTCATATGGAATGATCTTTGTTACTTGGAGAGCGATGTAGCGACTCTAGCTGAAGAAGCACGAATTAGTAAGATGCATGATTTTTGTGAAACTAGGAAGTCATAGATCATATGAGTACCTTCAGCGCCGCGGAAAGTTCTGGGGGCATTGGACGAATAGCCTAGTGGACGATCAATATCTGAAATATCAGACGAGTGGATGGGAAAAAATTACCATGGGAATTGCAAAAGCCAGGGCTACTATAAAGAATGAACCCCAAATGATCATGACTCCAGTCAAAAGTAAAAATTACCGATAAATATCGTGTTTGGAAGAAGAATGGTGTTATATTTATGATCGAAGTCACTATCAGACTAAAGGCATATCATAGCACAAAACACAGTACACAGATCGAAGGCACCAAGAATATGATGGCATTCCTACTTCTCCTTTTGATTGCTATTTCAAATGACTCACAAAATCGATGCAATGTATAATAGTATAAATATATACCTGGTCTCGAGGGTTTGAGAGGAACTAGCCAAGTTTTATCTTGTTAGCGAGCTCGTTTTGTTGTCTCGCTTTATGCGACCCATGAATGTTACAGCGAGAATACTGGAAGACAGAACGAGGGTCCTCAATTACACAGAAAGACAGAGATTTCGCCCACCCTCCCAAACAGAAATTCGAGACGAAATAGATTCCTTGCCAGGATTTTCTTCAAACTATCTACCGTTTCGAGCCCAGCATGTCATTCTACGATGTATACAGCGGCACCTGGAAACTCAATTCTTCCAGTTCATCCTCCAATGGCTACCTTCTGAGTCGATTCAAGTTGGATGGAAATGTGCCGAGTCAGTGGAGCTGCACAGAGTTTTCAACTTCCTCGCCAAGTACCGGGGCAGCATTCAAGAGAGTCGCTTCAATTTGGCATGTAAAGCAGTTCAGCGGTGGCGCTGCGTTATCACGAACATTCGTCACGCCGCAGTTCACAGGATTGAGCAGGGACGATATAATCTGCTGCGAATGAACCGGATTGCGATCAAGCTAGTCAGATGCATTGCTGGGTTTGAAATGTCGCATAGCCTCCGTGGTCTTCAGAAATTTCTGCACTTGAAAATCTCAAATTTGGACCAGTTGAACAATCAGCTCCGGAAGAATCTAGATCAGCAATTATTGCTATGCGATACCCGTCCAAAGGTCCACGAAATACGCTTGAAATTGCTGCCCGAGGCTGCAAACAGACTCCAGCAATCTCATGAAGACAAATTCATCGCTGAAGTCAGTAATTACATAGGCACCGAGTTCGAATCCCCTTAAATTGACCTAAAATTCATATACTGTGTGAAACGTACGTACAGGTTAGAAATTGCGGAGAGTGAAGCTGAATATGATTAAACAAGCAGAAGAGTTAACTCAAGGGCACTAAAAATGTATTTCCTGGACTGAAGCATCTCCAAAGTCCGTCGCTTTCCGTACTCAAAATACCAAAGGGGCCATGGTTGCAAGAAATACTTCGGGCTCTTCAGCTATGCAAAGCATGGCTATATAATCACTATCATAGCCACCCGGGGGCTGATAAAGTCGTGGAGGAAACATCCCATTGTTGTTTTAATCGCTTCTCGGCTTCAGCTTCTTTGGCTCGTGATTTGTCTAGTGCTACCCTTAAGAGTATGATTGTTCGGATCAAGCGTGGATCTTTCACAGGCCCCTTCCCGGGATTGAAATGATACTGCAATACCAAATCCTGTGTGGATTCCATGATTGTGATGATAAGCTGGCGAAATATTTGAAAACAATCTTGATAGAATTCGTTCTCGCGTTCCTGCTGAGCCTTTTGTCGTAGCTTTTGTCTCCTCAAATCGTCATGTGGTATGTTGATCTGTCCCTTGCAAAGCTGTAGACGCGACCGTGTCATTTCCAAGGCCATCGTAGATCCTCTTGCCAAGGCAATTTGGTGATCTAGAAGGTTGATTTCAGGGGCCGATAAGCCAACCGAGGGAACTTTAGGAAAAGGGTTTGCTGAAGTCTCATGTTTTGCCGCATCAAGAGGTCTGCTGTAGATGCTCGAGCTATTGTCGGAAAAATCGGTTGGCATATTGCGGGATCTTGATCCATGCGGAAATAAAACCTTGTGACTGATTTGATAGGAGTAGCATTGAAATAAACAAGATCTAATCACTGAAGGGGGCGGAGTATGTACTAATGGCTAAATTCATGGTTGAAAACGTTGACTCATTAACGATCATTACTTTTTCGCAGCGGTAAAAGATTATCACCAGCGATCTCTGACTTCAACACTAGATAATAAATGATAGATTGCCAGTACTTCAAAGATACATTTTTTTTAAGTCGATATAACTTGCGCTCGAAATTGAATTGATGACGCATCCGTGCCCGAACAAAGTAAGAATGTGACGATCGGAAAGGGCCATGGGGATCACCGAAATGAAACTCTGCATTCCAATCAGATGCGTCACCAAAGAAAAATCTCTATAGTCGTCTTCTTTTGGACAGGCATGGTTGGTCGGAGAATTGAACCTGACGCTTTTTTCCATTATGACAGGAGCATTGCCTGTGTCGAGGCCACTCTAAGACCAAATGGTCCGCGCGCCCAAAAGGTGCAAAAGCCTGTTGATTATCAAGTAGCTTCTGTATGGATGTTGGAAAGCCTCCAATCCTGTCGCAGTGCCTGCCACTTATTATTTCTATGGATACCCTCTCCCCGAGGCTGGCCACCGGGAAGGCGACAGGCTTTCGAAAGTACCCGCAAAGATTGCAACAATTAAGCGAGCTCACATCTCCTAGATCACAACCGTGGCTAGTTTGAAACCGTGCACCGGGAAATTCGACTAACACTCGCTGGAGGATCGAAACAGCACCGGGTCTCGCACAAAGGATCGAGCCTCGGCATTGAAAGCTGTCGTGGCTTCTCACGGGGGTTTCATCCAGCTCAAAGAAAAACATTGCCGTCGCGAGAACTGCCCGAACGAGCGGATCTGGGACGGCGAATTTCATCTTTAGCATCTTTTCCAATGAATTGATATCATCTAACTCGGGTATTGGACCATGGATCTCATGATCAAGTCGAAAAACATCGGGCTTTGAATGATGAGGAAGATAATTGAGTGCTTCGAAATATCCTTGTTTCCCGTCCATCGAGGGGGAGAACATGAAGGCCCGGAGAAGGCGCGGGAGAGCACCCTCCCGTAGTCTACTACAACAGCCTGAGGAGGGATCTTGGACAGAAGACGACCACCCGGTTCCGACTGAAAGAAGGAGATCATGCCTTTCTGCCGCAGGCCAAACCATACTTGACTCGCGCAGAGCAATTGACAACGGATTGTTTGCACGCACTCCGCCATCTTGTAGCGGCCCTAGACCAGGTAACACTTTCGTCGAGAAATAACTCAAGATTGTCAGCTTGACGTGTTTAGAACACAACGGAAAGGGTAACTTACAAGGGTGCTGCAACGCTGGAGATTGTTCTGCCATATTATAAATAGTATTAGCAATGTCTACTATCGCCAATTTGAATGCGCACCTCCCATACGGAATTGGACTTACATTTCTATCAAATTCAGGTCCTCTTGATTGTCGTGGGGAGTCACAAAGTGATAGGCAGCAGGAGCTGCATTCCGACCCACTCCTCGATAGTTTGCCATCACGCATGCCTTTCCATCGGAGGTACGACTTGCTACAACAGCCACTCGACAGCCTGAGGGGCTCATGGTAGGAACATCAAAGACTCGACGACCAGGATTGATGGCTTCTTGTAAAGTTTCCGACAATCTTATCGAATCGTAGAGCCCGTGGGAGGTCAGATTGAATGCAGAGGCCAGCCAATGGGCGTAGCGAAGAATCGGATGCCTGTATTCACGACGGAATATCTTTCGAGACAGATCGGGGAATTTGAGGAAACAGCTGGTGGCTGAACTACCGTTGATGAAGATGTCAATTGCCGCCATTGCACCTAGAGGCAAGTGGTTGTAAGCTTTTAAGCATAGAAGCCAGTTCCTCCACCGGGGTCATACCTACCTACACTCGTTCCGGCGCACAAGTCCGGCAGCAATGCAATGGGTATACCAATGCGTTTTTCCAATGCACAGAGAAGTCCCAACTGTATGAGGCCGCGGACACCTCCTCCGTCTAGGCTGAGAATAACGGGGCGCTTTGTCGGAGGAATTTGACGGATGGTCATGTTGCACTTGCGTTCACAAATCGGACATTGGACAATTTCTACTTGATACGTGCTGGAGGGTTCAAAATTCCCAAATATCGCCACACAGGTGTCACACAATGCGTGTGTACATGGTAACATATGCTCTGGAGGCCGAAACAAGCAAACAAAGCAGGTGGTAGTGGAATATAGGTTTCCTCCCTGACGATGAAATTGGCCAAGTGCATCTTTGCGGATAGATGAGGAAGTTCGGTTGACGCTAAATTCCGCGAACCTTTCAACAAAGCGCGATCGAATACGTTCGGTGAGACTCCCAAAAGGATAAGCGTTCCAGATATCTGTACAATGAGCCTCGTATAGGACGGTGAAGACTACCGAGGGAGGGAATCCTAAAATCGTTAGCGTTGGTATTTAGTTGGGGACTGTCAGCCCTACCGTGCATGCCCGGTGGATAAGAATCCATCAGAAAAGCCGAAGCGACAACTTCGATCAATCCTTCTGGAACAGTACTATGGTTGACAGAGGACATCGCGCTGTGCAAAAGCTCGTGCAGGAATTCATCTTTCTTCTCGGTTTTGGGGAACCCTATGCGAGCTTGAGCCAGCAGATCTAATGGCGATGCTTTCCAGAGCTGGCCATTGGCTGGAACACTTGCGCCCCAGAATGAGCTCAGATGAAATGCAGAAAACCGACCACAGACTATCTCATCTTCGGCGTGGATTGACTGCAGCTTCTCGGATATAAGGGCCCACAACGGCTCAAAAGCGATCGTGTCAGAAAGACTGGATCTTGAACTCAGATCTAGGAATGTGATCCTCCCTCCCTCGACTATCTGACGCAGTTTTTCATATCTTGGTGAGGCGATCGCTGGCCCGTGAATGTTCGTATTGATTATAATGATCACCTCGGGTGAAGATCGAATAGCTTGGCTCCCGACTTGCAGCTGCCTATGTGGTTGCTGGAGCAAACCTTGCGTGGCTTTGAGATCGGATTCGGATTCGACAAACAAGCACAAGACCCGAGTCCATGGTAGGACGAGCTGTCTTTTTGTTTCTTCCTGTATTGATTCAGCGGAATACAAGTCTCCCGCCTTCGAGATTGCATATTTTCGATGCTTGGTGGTCGCGTGTCTGAGCCATTTGGTATCGCCAGTACTCTGCTGTAAGCATAGATTGCTCTCAGCAATCATGAGAGGACTATCCGTATTGATAGCCTTATGGTCAATATGTAGGCGGATCAGCCCATTAGCACCCTTGCGGGTGACATTATTTTGTGGAAGGAAAGATCGTAGAGCTCTGATTCGGCTTTTATGACCTGCGAAGTAAATTAAATCCGGATATTGGCGTTCAGGAAACGGCATCCCCTTCACAAGCTCTCCTAGCCGGTCCGTATCAACTAAAGTCCAATCCTCTCCTTCTCTGACAATATCTAGCCATGCTGCCATCGCGGGTGGTAGCTGCTTCGGGTTAAGAAATGAAGACCACAATGCTAGAACGCTTTTATATCTGAAAGTTTGTTCTAATTCCGATACCGGGACCTCATCTTTATTATTTTTTTTTTCCAGAAATTAGCCTCAAAAAGTAGTAACAGTTGTGCATTTCTCAAAAATCCCCTAAGATTTACTCCGAGAAGCACACATTATGGAGTAATGATCATCATTATGAGGAAAGCATTACAAATACTACCTCTGTCGGTTTCTTTATTGGGTTTTGATACTCAACAAATAAGCTTTGAACTCGAAGGTATCCCTTAACAGTGACTGAAAGTGTATAAATACCTCATACAGTATTGGATTTGGACAGGTAGGATTTTACTTATTGGCAAAACTCAGAAAGCATGTCTACCAACTCCCAAGCCCCGTTGATGCTGCCTCCAGCCCGAATTTATGCAAGAGAGAATGCCACCTTGACCAGAGAGAATACGGACGGTCCCAGCAATGACAAAGAGGATCAATACTTAGGAATGCTAAAGGAAGAGGACCAAATGGACGCAACCTACAACATCACAGCTAGTGCGGCCAACTGGGCGCTTCTAGCCGGGTACCTTGTCATCCCAGGTACCTTCGCATCACTACAGACATCCAAGGAAATTGAACATGTTTTGACATCTAACAAAACGGGCCGCGTTATATTCCACACCATTCAAAATCCACCACTGCTCGGGATTGCCTGTTTGTTTCTTGCAAGCGGCATAGCAGCAATGCTGTGGCTACTTCACTTTCCGCACCTAAGGGGAAACTACGTGTGGCTGACGAACAAGATTTTCATGTAAGTAAGACTTGGGTGTTGTATTGGCCAGAAGGTAGGAAGGGCTACTAACTCCTATAACAGGCCAGTAACTTTAAACGCCGGTGCGGGACTGCTTACCACCTTGATCAATGTTTTCGCATCAAATCGAGGGGTTTGGTCGGTGATGGCTATAGTAACAACTGTTGTCACTGGGGCAACATTTATTATCTTTTTGGCTGTTTTGCTAGTTTACAAGCTCTATAAACTACCCCCGTTGAACGGGCAAAGAATTGGTCTCCAAAATCTGCCACCCGGCCGCACGGAAGATTCCTAACCATCTGCAGCGGGTAATGGTAAAAGCTGAAGAGTGTACCATTATTGTACTGCCAGTGCTCTTGGAGTTTCATGCGGTGCAGGGGACGATGAGAATGAATGAAGGTTGGAGTTTAAAACAAACGAGAATGTGGAAATTCTTCCGGGCCTTTATCACGCGTTTTGTCCAGACTAATATATGGATTAAATATATTCTCTCGGTAGTGAAGAAATTTGCAATTGATATTGCGGAGTTTTTTTTTTACAATGTAAAGCATGGCAGCACCGTAGAAACCAGGATTGTCTATTGCAGTCGCCTGACAGGGTAGCTTGAGGCAATTTCTCAACTACAGTAATTATTTACGATCTCACAGTAGATATGTACCCATCGAGCTGCTTGGGCTTCACACGCTTGCCCATAACCGATAAATATATGACATCATTGTCATACTTTGAAGAGGAAATGTTGCCTGTACAGTATATCAATCTCTTCACATTTAAATACCAACATGCTTTACAGAAACTCACCGCTAGACCGGCAGAATATATCTCTTTTTCGCGTCTCCCTCCCCGGCTCTTTCTATACGCCTGTTTGGTAAAGACACATCTGCTCTCTACAAACGGTCAAGGTGGTCCCAGTCTGAGTGTACTAACTGGATCGCATCAATAGATGACCCAAATCACTGAACTTTATTTATCAAATCTGTGAACCTACTGAAAGATGGTTGCCGAGTAAAACACATACATAGCGCTGGTAACCCTGTCTTATCTTGTCAAAACTTTCACTGAATTGAGGCACTAAGCCAAATTATGCTTTTCATCAACTTCTTGAGATTGAACAATATTTTTCCGAACCTACAATTCTTTAATACTGAATTTCCTCGAAGTGATACTAAGTGGATAGAAGATGTAGTTGATGGAATAAAGTTCACAGAGGATAGTCGTTCGATTCCATTTTTGAGTCATGTACTTGCATCATACTCAAAGGCTGTTTGAGTCTCTATTTTGATGAAAAATTATGCATAGCTGAAAAGCGTTCCGATGTCTCTTTTACGTGATTCAAATCTTAGATCAGCGGTATTTAGAAAGAATATAAATAGGCCTGGCTGAGTCCCCCATGCATTAACCTTAAGATATTTCACAATCAGTCATTCAAAATGTCTCATCGTCATTTTAAAGGCCCGAAGAATGGCATTTGCAAAGCTCAATCAGCGATTAGAAGCGATAAGAAACTTTCCAAACTCGCAGAACAGGGGCTTTCGGCACTGGAGGATACCATTCCTTGGCCCAAGGAAGATAGTTGTACGCAACAAGCTGTATCTTTCGGTGGGACAGGCAAAGTTGCGAATCACGAAGACACCCCACGCCATCATATGAGTACCTCAGATGAGCAATATCCCGAGCCCAAAAAGCAGACTAAGATACTACTCAAAGAGCTCGAATGCAATGATGATCCTGCCGAGGCACAAAATCTCGAAGGGAATTCTTTCTGGCACAACATGAGCAAGTGATGGAGTCAAAATTATTCTTTTGAATCAATCTCTTATTCTTCTAAGCTGTACTGGCCCAATACAAGTGACACGTGACTTTTCCAGAATTGTGGTTGAGCAAGTCATATATTTGCGATTCTTCAAGTTTCCAGCAAAATTACAGACAATGAAGCTTTATACTTATCTTGTGAAAGTGCTTATTTTCAATTAAAAAAGAATTTTGGTAATTTTAATGAAGAGATCTTCACTATAAAACACTACCACAAGCCCAAAGCCTCAGTGTCGTTGTTAGAAAAACAGAGAATACTCTCAAGCTGAATGAAGTCTCTCAGGGTAAACTTTGTTAAATTCAATGATTGATGTAGACGCAGCGCAATTAGGCTCTCTTTATGCTCTTCGCTGTGTGCTATCTTACTCTACATCCAACAGGGCTTCAGAGAAAGAAAAATGGACTGACTTCTTGGCGGAACGTAGGTCATGGCTTTGCCGCTTTAATAGGAACAAGTAGTTTTATGGCAAATATAGGAGGAAAGATAATCACGACAGAAAGATGCTCTTATGTTAGCTCATGGACCATAAAGAATGAAGTAATGCGGCCGACTGCAATCTTGGAGTATCACATTTGAGGCACATATTCCTGCCTTGCAGCCCACCTGCCGAGATTCCTTTATCAGCCCTCGGATTCTCCCTCTCCAATGGGTCTATGCCCCCCTTAATAGTTCTATTTCGTCGAGTCTGGCAAGCTCTTGTGAATTGGGTTGGGATATTGTAATCTCTTGAAAATAGACAGTGAGCACATTGCAATAGATTAATTTCTAACAAAATGTGAAGTATATAAGACTCACTAGTTGATCTTGTGAAAGTGGCCAACCTTCCAAAGTCGTCGCCAGTGTGTAAATTTGGCCAGAACCTTTCATCCGAATGCTCAGATGAATATCAGCAGCACATTCAGAACTGTATTCGGACAGCTTTTTGAAAATTGTTTCCCTTCTTCTTCGAGCTTTCTGACCAGATGCACTTCTGGGTTTCGCAATTGAGCGCGGGGAATCATCCATTATGAAAGAAAGTTTGAAAAAGGATCAATCGCGACAGATTAATATCGACTTAATATCTGACATGTCCTATTGTTTAAGTAAGCGTTACGAAATGAATGAAAATTCAATTAAAGAAAGTACGAGTGAGAGATCAAGAAGGAACAAAGTGAAGATTTTCTGTTAGGTGAGCGACCGCCTTTCATCACAGTTGGTCGAGGAGTATCGGTTTCGGTGAATCTTAAACGTTTCAGCAAACGGACGGACACCATCTGTTCAACTTCAACTCCATCAGCTAGAATCATGCAGGAGAGCGCACATAGTATCCAATATGAAATTACACGGTGGTAATTAGAGTCACATTATTGTTTCAGCTACAGCGTAAGATTCATTCTCGCATAGTATACCTCCACCTGAAGAAATTGAGCCCAATTCATAGTATCACAAAAACACCACAATCAGTTGGCAGCCTCACATTAGACCAATAAGCTTCGTGCGATGTAAGGAAAATAATTGCTTTAACACATGCAGTGAGCAAGGCACTCGCAGTTATTTATTCGAGGTCCAGTGATGGGTCTCGTTTAGCTGGCGATATTTTCTGCATATTTAAAAAGCTTGGTTCAGTTCCCATACATATGTTTCAAACGTAAAATTTGTCCTCGAATGCCATTGCATTCCGATTGCTACTATGAAGCTGTCTGTGTGGAACATTCTGCTATTTGGGACACCAATTTGGCTAGTTCGTTCCCACCTCACCATGACGTCACCTGAACCATATGGCAAGGATACCCTGAATAATTCGCCATTGGCTGCTGATGGTAGTGATTTTCCTTGCAAGCTTCGCCAAGGCAGTTTTCAAGCTCCTTCGCATGAAAATGTCTATCATATCGGAGATAACCAGACAGTCCGCCTTATAGGGAGTGCAACACATGGCGGCGGGTCTTGTCAAATCAGTCTCACAACTGATCTCGAACCGAGTAAAAATTCAAAGTGGAATGTTATCAAGTCATTTGAAGGTGGCTGTCCCTCAGATGTATCACGGAACCTCAATGGTATGTGGAACACTGACCATGATCTTGAACTTCCTTTCACGATTCCAGAAGGTATTCAACCAGGAAAATACACCTTAGCTTGGACTTGGTTCAACAAACTCGGAAACCGTGAAATGTACATGAACTGTGCCCCAATCACAGTGACCAATGCGCCACTAGATCCTCCGTCCAGAAATGTGGCGGATGCCCCGGCTTTCCCCTCCATGTTTGTTGCAAATATCAACGGCTGCATGACGACGGAGGGTGTGGATATTAGTTTTCCCGAGCCGGGAAATTTTGTGGAATCCAAGAGACAGGTAGAGAAGCGCCCTGAAGAAAGTGGACCAGTATGCGTTGGGTTCCCTCGCTTTGGTGGCTCCGCAGCTTCGGAAAGCGCCAAGCCGGTTATGGCAACAGCTTATATCCCTAAGACCAACAGTGGTCCAACTTCCAAATTTTGCAAATGTGGCTGCCATAGTTTGTATCCTACGATCGCCGCCCGAAGCCGCAAATCGACTTCATAGGGTGTCGAGAACGCGGGAATTATAATTTGACGAGGAACAAGCAATTCTCCTGTGATATTTAGGCGAGTTGATTTTATGTCATTTTTTGTCAGGATAAAGAATTGATGTACTGGCTAGTACTGAACATGTCCAATAGAAACATATGATTGATTGATTAAAGATGAGAGTGGTTGAACACTCGTGAGAGTCTGTATCATCTAGTTTCGGTGTGTTACGACACCATACTCCGAGTCTACACCGAATACCACACGAATACGTGGGGAATTGGGCGGACGATGAACATCCCACCCAAAAGCGTCTTAGTGGTATTTGACCACTCTTTCCGCTCGACATTTTTCAATAGAAAGGGCCTTTCTGTGGAACTCCATAAATGAATACGAAAACCCTCAGTCCAACGCTACCATGATTATCGTGTCCGAATTTCGACATTGGCCAACGTTTTACGGAAGACGGGGAGGGTTACCATTTCACAATATAACATCCGAAAGTATGGATTAATGATATTGGACCAAACATTAGCTGCATTGATACAGTACCAAGACGTAATTTACGAAACCCATCACGGGCAGTGTCAAGAGCGAAAAAGCGACTTACACTTATGCAGTACAGTAAATGTATACAGTACCAACATCACTCTCTCTGTAGTAAATATTGGATAAACTATAACCCTGATGACATATACATATGTTATATTACTTTTAGGTAGCTATGAGGTTCCAGCTTCGGTTATCTGACCCGATAACCAGGAGATGGCTGGCTCCGAGACTACTACATTCGCTAGACTAAGACCAACCACTCAATCTCAAACATCCAGTCATATCCTTCTTTTCTGTCAGACTTCATTCAGGTATATCATATTCAAGATCCTTCAATGGCGATAAATTGAAATGAATGTCACCAGCCGATAAACCCACATTTTCAGGATTTGCGCCAAGCTTTACGAGCATCGCCGTATGCTGATTCGTATTCTCATGATCATATCTTAATGCCCTGTCTATCTGCTCCTGACTAGCATGTGGTATGATATTCTCCAGGAGCTGTTGCTTCATCTCACTTTCGCCGTTCATTATGTGTTCCAGGACAGAATGACCAACACTGTCTCGAGCAGTGACGTCCGCGCCATGTCTAATCAAGCTCTCAATTATCTCTCTATATCCCAAGTAGCCCGCTTCAATGAGTGGTGTATACCCGAGCAAGCCTCTCCGGTTCACGTTTGTTCCGATAAGGACTAGTGCATTAAGCATGTCCACGGAGCGGGTAGATATTGCATATGTCATCGCGGTGTGGCCCATACGGTCGAGCTGGCTGACATAGTCAGCTTGCTCTGACTTGGACATTTCTTTTAAAATCCGATGGACGACGTTGAAGACCTGCGGAGCCCTTCTTAAGATGGCAACATGTAATATATTCATGCTTAATTTATCCGTATCGAATACAGCATGCGGGCTTCGTTGTAGATAAAAGCCACCGATTCCTTGAAATCCTCGAAGAACACAGCTGTGTGAGACTGGCCATTCAGACTCGGCACATGTAGATATAATGGACCCCATGATTCTCTCCGGACATTCAATATCTTCGAAGATGTTCGTCAGGATACAAATATCTCTTAGTATTGGTTGCTCACACTGTATCGAGCTTTGAACAATCTTGTATAGCCAAGACCTTGGCCACTGATTTCCGTTGAACAGTATAGCTAGAGCATTTAGATGTCGAAGCGTGGGGCCCACCTTGTTCTTGAGAAAATCGAGCGAGGCAATAAAAAAGTCCCATCTGCAGAACACAAACGAGATCGTGTCCTCAAGTGACAGGAAGTCCAGTATGTCGTATAATAACTCAGGAGGGAGCGAAAGAATGGCACTGGTTATATCGCTTAACCGATCGTTACTAGACTTTAGTTGCTGTTCCATCTTCGACACTCTGGTTTTCAAAGGCTTAACCCGAACAAGCTGTTGATGTTGATGTCGATGAAATTTCTCTGGCGTGGGGCTCAGAGGTTTTGATATTAAAAAGGGTTGAAAAGTACTAGTTATGGCTTCTGAATATCCTTCGTATTCAAATTTGATGTCGACAAGGAAATTGAGTATGTTATGTAAGCGTATGTGATGCTATCTCGATATTAGTGAGCTGTGAGCATCCGCCCTCATTTATACTTAACATATCAGATTTGTGTCAACAATATGAATGATGCATTTGAAGTCCAAAGATATCTGCGGCAAAGAAATAAATTTTGCTCTGATTCCTTCTTCCAATTTCGTCAAACATCTATGAACTTGATTCATGATATTCTTTATGCTGTCAATCCACCCTTCAGGTTAGGCTCAAATTAATAAAAGAGGCATATATGATGGCTCACTGTAACTATTTGAGAGAATCCTTCTTGGGATATTAGTTACCCTTGGTTAAGTAGACGAGCTAGCCCGGCCTAATCGGAGATATATGGGCTAGGAATCGGTCTGTGATCTACCCCCGCCTCCCCTTATTTTAAGAGTGGAATATACAGCGGATTGGGCCTTGCCTAATATTATTCATAAAAGTCTCCCTCATATAGGCCTGCGATAGCTCTGGGTAGACTGGTTTTAGCGGAATAATTAAGACCATATTGTAGTCCTCAAATCCACAGAGCTGTACGAATCCTTCTCTCAGCCGAATTGTCTTAGCTTGCGAAAAAGAATACCAGGAGAGTAAGCCGCGGGATTTCGGCAAACAAGTATGCCAGAAAAACTTGTAGAAAAGACGAAAAGACGACGTGTATTGAGGTGTGTTAGCTTGATCGAAGGCCGGTCTCATGCAAGATCGCTCAGAGGAAACACTTCTCGTATCGCAGGGGATACCCAGGGTATGCTCACACATCAGCTCTATAGCTAGGGCCTATGAAACACTGCAGTGGGAATTTTTCAATCATCATCAGCTTCAACAATACCCTTTGTCGCAAAACAAGAGGCACTTGAGCATTTCAAGTCATAGAGCTTTGTACGGGGTCCATTCTCAGTCATTCCTCTAAAATACACTTCTTACCTCCATATACTTATTCCAGTAGACATTCATCATGCATAGGTCAATGGAAGGATGGGTAATAAAAGTCCTACGTGACTCGACTCGACTCGACTCAGGAAGCCTAGAGCTAACGATATCTACATCAATGCCCATTTCTTTATTACCGCGTTGCTGCTTGAGCTTAAATATTTTCTCCTTGTTTCATTCCTCTTTTATCGTCGAGCAAGGCAAAGAAGGAGGATGCTGGACAAGCGTTGCTGCGGAAGAGGAACATCGTTCGAGCATTTCAGCGGCTTTGGCGAGGAATCATTTCCGATCCCTGAAAATTGACGCTTAATCCTCAATATAGGTTGCTCTCTGTCATACTTTTATTTCAATTTCTTGAGAATTTTATCATATTCTTTCTTTGTGGTTCCTGCCAGCTCATGGGTCAATTTTCTGTAGGTTTCATATCTAGGTGTTCTTTGTGCTTTGACCGGGGCTTTGAAAGGGTCGAACGATCTCATCACGCTGGCGTATCAATTTTCTAACCACTTTCAGCTGATTTAGAGAGAATGTTTGCTCGGTAGTCGGCCTCTGTGGACGATTTAGATCCACAGTGCGACTCATTCGGCAGGCTGCACGCATAAGATCACCCTCCGGATCAAGGCCGTGAATTATCGTAGGCAATCTATTTGAGATTCTTTCACCAAGGTAAAGTTCCAGGAAGGTTCTGATATCGGCATGATGCATGACAAGAATGTGTCTTGAATCATTCATAGAACCTAAAATTAATTTAGCCTGTTGCAACTGCAGACCCAACAAGAGCTCTTATCACTGCTATCTAGAGCGGTTACGGATCCATAGCATAGACTATATGGAAGTGTCGCCTTCCGTATACTTGTATTCTCTCCCATCTTCTCGACCCATGGTTCCAAGGTTGAGCAAGGAAGAAGTTTAGCAGGAGAGATGCCAGTCCCGTTCAAGGTCTTCTCCGACGTCCGTAATACAGGGACATCATCCATTCCGGGTTCGATTTGTAGTTTTAGCCCACTACACTCTTCGCGAATTTGGATCTGGGGAAGCTGACTTGCAGAAGCAAGTACTTCTTTGCCGTCAACGCGGTCAAATGCACGATCGGCGAATAGACGGTCTAACAAAAATACATGAGGACTGAGAACCAACGAAGGATTGAAGATGATTTCTGGTAGAATATAGTTGTTCCTGGGAAGGTTTTAGCAAGAGTCAAGAATGTAGTCTTGTGTACTCACGCGTCCTTGGCACCCAGCCAGTCCTTCGTGAACTCGAAAGTAAATTCAATCACAATGCGATGTGGGCCACCTCGTGGATCGCGTAGGAGGCTTACTTGAATATGAGGGTATCGCAGATTAAGTATGGCCTGCGGTCGGTTTGTTGTGAGACGTGCGAGCTGCAAGAAAAGTCCAAGCTCAATGCGGTGGCGGCCATGCAGAGACTTTTTCTCTGTTGTGCTGATGGTGGTTTCCACGACTTTAACCAAATCCTGAACATTCATAGGCGACTTATCCCTCATTTTTCCGCCAATCTATACTTCTGGGCCAATCTTCGAGTGACCTATTTTCGACAGTGTCAGTGCCACACAGCTGAGATGAGAGACGATGGGAGCTCATACTCCCCGAATCTGACAATTCATTTGGTTATTAACTTTTTTATAGGTGGAACTTTCCTCAACTAGTCGAGTTACCTTCCAAAACGTGTCCAAAGAGCTTTTACGCTTAATACCTGGAAGTCTTCTTCCATTCTTGCTGCATCGTAGATTGAGAATCCATTCGAGGAAATTGTATATTATCGGAGTGGTTATAAGATAGTATTCCTCACCAGGGTTCTTCCGAATGAGACAGCAGAACTTTATGTTTGCATTGGCCAGCTGGGGAATGGGGGTTAAGACAGGATTACAAGTAGCACTCACTGGTACCATTTTTCTTCAACGCGGTGGGGAAGGGCCGTGTTGCCTTTGTCGTAGTCTTCTTGTTTGTCAGTTACCTCGTCGAAATTACTGAGTTGCTGAATGTAGTACCCCGGCGGGTGCTCGTTGACTGCGAAGAGTAGTATAGCGTCACAAGCATGCTCCGGCTGAGCTGCATTCTCCTCGGACTCGGCAAAATCTGTTTCAGATACGCTATCAACGTCACTGTCTGTTACAGGGTAGTTAAACCCACTTCGTGACGGGCTGTTGCGACTGGGACATCGACGGCGCATCATTTGATATTCCTATCGTCAGTATACAAGAACAAACAATTTGCAGATGGGACCGAGGTGAACGTTTGAAATGTAAAGCAGTAGTAGACCTTGGATGAGCGAGATTTGTGAGACAGAAATCTATGCCGTGGCGAGGACAAACGAGAAAAATCTTCTTATCGATTCCCGCAGAAATTTTCAAGAAAACGAATGGTACCGAAGCCAGGGGCCTGAAGGTATTCCGAAATACAGAAGGATGGGGGCGCTGGAGTGGATCCGACGGAACGAATGAGAGGCTACTACGGCGCCGCCGCGCTTCGGGTATTCCCCAACGTGACGGTGAGTGGGTGAGTGGGTGCGTGGTTTATAGTCAAAGTGAGTGGCGGGAAATTTGGCAAATGGCCGACCGAGAAACGCTCTGCAACCATTGTCGGCTGCCTACTTGCTGCCATCGAGTTTGATATTCTGCAAACTCGTTGTATGCTTCTTCACATTTAAAACGTGACTTAAGGAGATCTCGACTCGGCATGAAATTTCTAATAGGTCATATACCCTTGCTTGATACGAAAATATTGAATGTACAGAAAATAGACACAAAGAACGAACATCACTTGAAGTTTATATCAAAGCTCATTGAAAGATTTCGGAGCAGGAAGTGTAACCAATCTCGAATCGCAAAAGAAGAAACACACTCTATAACCTCTTGAAAGCCTAGCTAGTGATTTTAAAGTAATACAAGCTTGCTGCTCAGGGCAAGGGCAGCCCAAGAACCGATAGAGGTAAGCAAGAAACAATTCCGTGTGCACCTTGCGCATGGTTCAGTAGCGCTGATTTAGACACCAGTTGCTCTCCACAAATCGTGCACTCGTGTTGCATATCGCTTGAGTACGGTTTGATATGTTTGTTCACGAAGTGTCGGCTGAGAGACCCTGAGTTCTTGAACATCCGCAGTCGTTCAATTTCCGGCAGCATTGGATTACCAAGGCAGATAAAGCAAATTGTCGATCTCTCTTCTGGGGATTTGACGCAGACCAGAGCGATTGCTTGTGAAATGGCGTCGTCCTTTGCACCTGAAGCAGCCGGCCTCTGCTTTTTAGGCACATGATTAGCTGGCGAAGTGGCGACAGCATCGGCAGAGCGTTTTTGTATCGTATGGGCCCGGGAGGGTGCGCCCTCTTCTGCATCACAAACGGCAATCACTGCATTGATGGCAGCAATTCTTCGCTCATACTCTTTCTCAGTAGTTGCACCTGGCATGGTCAGGACCGTGTCGATAAGCGTCATATGTTGTGGTGTCATATAGCCAGTACTTTCTAGCGCAACCTTAACCTCTGCGTCAACCATTTTCCCTGACAGCTGCCGTTCGCTGTCGATCACCGGCTGTTCATTCTTGTAACGTTCCAGGTTCTCACGAATCAAGCGATGACGTTGTCGACTTTTCTCATTGCGTACTTGCTTCACTGAGCGGTCATACAGCTTCTCGGCGTGAACATATTTCTTTTGAAGCGTCTCCGCATTCTTCTTCCGAAACTTCCACCGCTTACGGATCGCTCGAAAGTAAGGGCCCTTCTGTGGTGGTCCATCGCCAAACTCCCGCTCCAGTGCAACTTGAGCTTCTTCGTAGGTGCACTTTTTCTCGTTGCGATTCCGCATTTTCGCCTCTTTCTTGCTTTCCAGGACACGTACACAGGGAAGATCATTGATGCAGCTCGAATCGTCCAGTCGCCAGGGTCTGCGGGGATCAATAGACCGACTCATAGACGAGGCAAACCGCATCAGTTGCTTCTGAGCGGGCATGCCTCGCACAATTGCCTGAGTATCTACGTGAATACCCACGCTGTAATGCCGAACAAAAGTATCGATGCTAGCGTGTTGCAGCATCACGTTCTGCAACTCATTCGTTACATCCGCTGAATGTCGGATTAGCAGAAAGAATCATAATATTTGGTGTATCACTCACGACTATCGTTAAACGCTTTTGCTGCACCGTATCGGAGGCAGTACGGCTTTGCGACTTCAGCGAATCCCGTTATCTCACCACCCCGTTTCATGCGGTAGCTCAGCCAGCCCCGCGTAAGTTGCTGATCAAGTGCGATTCTAATCCCATCGGGTTCCCGCAATGCTTGGCAGAACACATAGCTATCAAGAATTTCGTCTTTCAGCTTTAACTCCTGCTGACCAAGTCCATCTAAGATACCAAGACTGTATAATTTCTCGGCGGAGTCCAACGTGGGCCCATTTGTAGAAAGAGTTTTGAATGCCTTGATCTTCAAGAGCATACCCAGCAAAAATATATGTGGACTCAGGACCAATGTAGGATCGAAGATAATTTCCGGGAGTGGGAAGGTGTTTCTATTAATGATCATAAGCAGACTGGTGTGAGGATAACTTATAGGAGCTGGCCTCGTATGCAAATGGGAACCGAGGATGCGATGGGGCCAGGAGGCCGCTGAGGAAAAGTAAGAGAGAGGGGGAAGCAGGGTAGGGAAGCATAAAGGTAGACTAGGATAGAAATCACTTACGACTCCTTCTCTCCTAGAAATGATTTTGTGAACTCAGGTGTAAGATAAATGAAAAGTCGAGGGCGGCTTCCATTTGGATCCCGAATCAGTGTTAACATCAGGTCTCGAAAGCGTAGTCTCAGTAGCGCCCCGGGGCGACTACCAGTGATAGCTGCCAGCTGACAGAAAAGAAGTAGTTGTACCCGGTACCACCCACAAGGAAAAGTCATCTCTGTCGTGCATAGGATCACTCGGGCGAACTCAGCCACGTCTTCGATATACATTGTCGCTTTCGGGCGAGGCTTTAGAGAAAGTTTCTCCTCCTTCGCGACTATTGCCAACACCTACAGAAAATTAGCCGGGCATAATTTGCATAGAGGTCAATGGTCAATTCGGGATCTCACATCGCGGATTTTGACCTGGATATCTCCGCTAAGGCCATGTCCAACCTTGGCCTTGTAAATGAGATGCCACCACTTCCAGAATGCGTCTAAGGAGCTTTTGGTTTTCAGCCCTGGGGCATAGCGTCCTTTTTTCCCTCGTCGCTGTCTGCAACGCCAGGAGAAGAGCGCCTTCAGGAAGCGGACCGTTTCTTCTGTATCAGAGAGTCGAGACAAACATTCCACCGGGTCTATTTTCGCGCCTTTACAGAACCTAGAACAATTAGGATCTGAGAGCTGTGAGCAGGTGAGCAATGTCTTACTTTTCCCAATAATCTCGAGTTTCATCCAATCTCTCTTCAGTTTTCGGACTATATCGTTTCTGCCGAAGCTGAGAAACGTCCAGGGACTCCGCCTCTTTAAGAAAATATTCTGGTGAGAGTTCCTCTTCGACTTCAGTCTCATCCTCGGATTCATATTCTGCTTCGCTGTCGGAATCGGAATCACTTAGCGCGCTGTCGGTGTCGGTGTCGACGTCAGAAGCGTTGGTCGAGAAGATCGCGGGAATGTCGTCAGAGCTAACATCGCTCTCATTGTCGGACAGAGTGCAACTGGGAGGAGGCATGGCGATCCAGTGCTACGGGTCAAGGAAGGAGAGCAAGGTAGAAATACAAAGTAAAAGAAAATGGTGATAGACGATGCTGAAACTCTTGTCATTGAAGTCTCTCGTGTCCCGAGATCGACCCAAGGGTTGTGAGACTGCTGGGGAAAAAAGATCGATCGAGGGCCATGGCAGTCGATACTTATAGGCGAAGTATTCCAGGGAAGGGACGGTTCCCATTAAAGGAGCCATGGTTGGCAATTCAGTCCGCCAGGAGGGCGACAGCGTAGGAGCGAGGATAGGGCCCTGCGGCCGCCACTGTACGAATGGACATCTGGAACGGTGGATCCAGGCACCAGGCACGGCGGGCATGCAGCGCGGGTGGCAGTAGGCCTGCGGCCGTGGGCTTTATTTCACGTGATCCTCGGTGAGCAAGCGGCCTAAAACGGCGCCCAAAGCAGCCGTTTCTGGCCTCCCATTCACCGTCTCATGCATATTTGTAGTTAAGTTTGAAATAATAGTAAAAGAAGATCTTATATTCTATATAGGCTTTTAATTAGCCAGCTTTTAATAGCCAAAAGAGAAAGTTAGTAAATAAGAAAGGTATACCCAAAGTAGAAGTCTTATAGAGAAGGAAGGCACAACCCAGAACAGGAGAGAAGATACCTTATAAACTAGGCCAGGCTATATCTTTCCGCCAAAAGATAATCTCCTAGGCAGTAGCGGTAGCAAGAGATATCTATATAGCGACAGTAATACCAGTAATCCTGGTAGTTATTAGACAGAGACCAAAAAGAAAGCCTTATATATAGGAAGTATACCAACCAGAGATATATTTATCTAAAAGGTAATATATTTACTACTCAGGCTTACTAATTTACTATTTAGATAGTAGCTATCTTGGTCAGTATAGCAGAGATAATCTTATTAGCTAGGGTAGTTTAATATTACTTACGAATCTAAGCAGGTTATAACCTGCCTAGAAGAGACAGCCTTATAAACCAGGCTATACCTTATCTTTCTGCCAAAAGGTAGCCTCGCCGGCTAGGGTATAGCAGGACCTAATCTTTCTGCTAAAAGATAGTCTTACTGGCTAGGGTAGCTATACTTATAATACTAATACTTATTAGAAAATAGTCAGAGCAGAAAGGATAAATATAGGCTAATCATATACTATTATTTTATCTAAAGTATAATAGAGACTTTGCTTATTCTGTCTAAAAGTATTTCTGCTAGTATACTAAGAGATAAAGCTTTAGAAAGCTCAGAAGTCAGAATATATCTAGCCTAATATATATACAGACTACTATATCCCTTATCTCCCTTTAATTAGTATATTATAGATAACTTAAAATAAGGATATAAAGGATTCAGGATTTACTGTATATATTATTTAGTAGACGCCTATTAAAAAGTAAGCTATAGGGATATCTTTAGTAAAAAAAAAGTATGTTATTTAGAAAAGAGTATATAGGTTGCGCTAGGCTTAGCCTGGCTACAGACCAATCTGGCTATATAATAGCCCTTTGTAAGTACTGCCTTAGGCTAAGTTTATATTTTTCCTCTGTAAGTAAAGATATATATCTTTTATAGATATAACCTAGTTTACTTTCTAGTAAGACCTAAGCGGGTAAGGGCCGTAAGACTTAATATTCTTAATATAGTCGCTAGATAGAATTAAAAAAACTATAAAATTAAGAAATCTCTCAGGAATCTAAATCTGTAGTTTATTTAACTAATATATTTGATCTCTATAGAGTTATATTTAATAGAAGCTCTAGCTTAGTTTCTGTCTTAGATTAAGTATAGGTCAGATGTTAGCCAAAGGTTCTACAGTCTGCCTACAGATACCCTACTTTCTTATCAGAAGATAACTAATCAGTATCGTACCTGTCTGACTATCTATATCTGTCTGGCTACCTAAATCTTTTCTGTACCTCTCCTCTAAGATCTAAATACTCTCTGATTTTAATTCTCTTCGCTTAATAGTCTTAACCAAGACCTTAATAATTCTTGCTGCCTATAGTGCTTTGACTTATTTTGCCACTAGCTATATATTAACTTTGGTACTAGCGATACCTAAGCCTACCCTTTATACTGATCAGGATATATAATACCCTATATATAATATATCTACTTCCCTGCTTCCCTAAAAGCACTAAGACTCTAAAACCTCTGCCAACTTTACTAAAGTCTTAGCTTACCCTGGCTACTGATTATTACTATCCTTTTCTTTTAGCCAAAAGATAAGCTTCTGTTATTTTTACTAAAAGGTAAGTTATTAAGATTATTCTGCTAAAAGAATAGCTTAGACCTAAATAGTTTTTAGATATCTTAGGTATATTAGAGAACAGAATAGGTTATAAATAGGTTATTAATAGGTTAATAGGTTATAGATAGATTATAGATAGGTTATTGATAGGTTATTGATAGGTTATTGATAGGTTATTGATAGGTTAATAGGTTATAGATAGGTTATAGATAGGTTATAGATAGGTTATTGATAGGTTAATAGGTTAATAGATTATAAGTAGGTTATAGATAGGTTAATAGATTATAAATAGATTATTAATAGATTATAGGTCAGTCTAGATAGGTTTTCTAGATTTAACTATATCTTATCTATATTAGTAACTAATTAGCTATAGCAGCAGGAATAGCTATATATTTCTTCTGATCTATCTTCTTTTATAATTAATTACTATCTACTAAGCTAAATACTTTTCTCCCTTTTCTTAGTATAGGTATTTACTCTTTCTATATCCTCTATCCCTTACTATACTATAATTTTATAAATCTATAATAGTAACTATATCGTAGAGTCAAAGTTAATTTTTAGATTTTCTCCTATTACTATATAATAGAAATACAGAGACTCTTAGTTACCTAACCCCTTTATAGAATACTGCTATACTAGCTAATAGTCAGAATTAATACCTTATTAATACTTTTAAGCCTCTTAAGCCTTATAGTAAGCCTAACTTTCTTTACCAAACTGGTCCTTTTCTGATTTCTTTATCCCTTAAATAAGGTAGCCTTAACTATAGAAAGGATTATCTACTATATAACAGTATAATATATAAGGATTAGGTTTAATAGTAGATTAAGACTGATTATAGACAAAAGAGTAAAGTAGTATAGGATTTAAACTATAATAGGGATATCTAGAAAGATTACTATTAGGTTATATTGGCTAAGGATAGTATACTAAAGGTTATATATAAATAATATACTAAAATTCTAGAATACCTATATAATCCTTTTTAAAAGCAAAAGGGCTACTATAGAACCTTAATAATAATTAAATATTTAAAAACTGTAACCTATATTAGTATAGGTCAGAAGAAAAAAGAGGAGATTACCTAATTTCTTAAAGTAAGAGTATAGTCCTAATGTTATACGTTGCTAACTGGTCACGGTGAGTGGTTAGATCGTTGGTAAATAACTTACCAGTTGTCCTCTGTATTGTTGGTCGTACGTGATAACTATTACTTATAATCCTTAAGTATCGACTCACAATCGTACTGTTGCTGTGCTAAGCCTTATACAGACTCAGATCCTATTAAGTAACTTTAAAGGATATACCAGATAGAGCACTAAGTAGGTCAGTCTGAAGAGCTCCCCTACTTATAGTATATTTGTTATAAGAGATAAAACTAAATAAAGAATAACCCGAAAGGTATACTGTAGTAACTTAGATTGATTGATTACGAAAGACTAAATATATATACGTAAAGAGTGTCCTATATATCTTAGTCCTTCTAGATAGTATTTATAGTAGATAGTAGGATAGTAGATAGTACTTAGTATGATCTACCTATTGATCAAAATACCTATCTACTATTTTATGGTTATATACGAGTTTATAGGTCCTTATATTCTAGGTATAATTCCGGAATATATAAAAGCGTAGCTGTTTCCTGTACTAGATTAGTCATATAGGTCCTTTACTAGGTACTTATACTTATAGTATAGTATTAGTAACGGTAGAAAGAATACCTATTCTTATATTATACTAGCTGTCTTATAGTTTAGTACAGTATTATTTAATATAGTAAATCAGAGGCTGATTCCTACTATTGTTTATATAATCTAGTTCTGTATTCCTTTCCTAGGAATGGTTAGCTTTTAGTAGCCTATCTGTAGGTTATAGCCCCTGTAGCCCCTTATATTATATAGTCTATAATATTATCTCCCTCTCTCCTTAGTTCTTGTCCTTAAGAATTCTTTTATAACTGCTCGTCCCTCTCTTAGTAGGTATCAGTCTCTTTGGTTTTTAATTTTCTCTGTTATAGTCTATTATATCTAAATATAAAGCTGACTCTTATCTCAAAGGAATTCCTAAGCTCTCTGTTCCCTATAATTAAGTTACTAGTTATATTTATCAGGCTGATTTTATTATTTTAAATTCCTTTGTTATCTCTGTTCTGTATAACTGTTATCGTAAGTCTGGCGAGGTTTATATAATAGATCAGACTTATCGTTACTCTAAATATACGTTGTATACTTATGCTAGTTGTATATATAAATAAGAGTTTTATACCGGTCAGGAATAGGATTTATTATATTATACTAAGGATAAGCTGTCCTCTGATATTAAAAAGAATAAAGATAAACTTAATTTATTAGAACCTAAGTTAAATAATTTATAGTCTTGTCTTATAGAGCTATATCAGCAGATATTAAATAAACAAAAACAATATTAGGAAGCGATATCCCACCAGCGTTAGCTATAGAAACAAATAGCTTTCTTAAAGCAGAAGGGTTTTAAGATATCTGATTATAACACTGAGTTATTATATATTTTAGATAAAAAGATATTATCTTCTAAGCAGACTGCTTCTTCTGCTTAGGATATTTAGTAGCTTACGGCTACTGCTGACGATCTAAACTTTAATTAGATATTAAATAAGATTATCTAGTTATCTCTCTCTTTCTAGGACAGCCTAGACATCTCTTTACTAGGTAGTTCTTCTCCTAGTAGAACTGTTAAACTAGCTAGCGGTAGTCTGTTAGGTTTTTGGTAGGTTTCTATATATTTTCTGAGATATTATACCCCTTCTATTTTACTAAGTAGTAAGGTTTTCTGTTAATATATTTTATATCCAGAATTTCCTCTACTTTATATTTATTTTTAGTCTCTTCCTCTATTTCTATATTTATAGCGAGTTCAGTGTTTTCTAGTATAGTTTTAAGTAATAAGATATAAAATATTATATAGATATATTATATACTATCTAGTAGCTTTAAGCAATAATTAACTGGTCCTGTTTTTTTTTTAATCTTAAAGAGTCCTAGTTTTAGATAGTTAAGCTTTAAGCTTAGTTGCTTAGTTTTGATATTCTAACGTAAGAGGTATACTTTCTCCCCTTTTTAAAGTCAGGTCTTTTCTAGTGTAATTTGTTATAATAGTACTTTATCTGTAGGTTGAAAAACTCAATATCTCTAGCTAACTAGAGGTATAGTTACTTAAGTTCTGAAGCCAGTAGTCTCAATAATTCTGTTTCTGTTTTCTTTCTGATTACTTTACTAATAATCAAGGGATTATACCTATAGTTTATAAAGAATAGTATTTCTTTAGTAGTTATATATATACTGTTATTATATATAAACTATACTAATAGTAATAGTCCTGTTTAGTTATCTTACTGGTAATTTATATAGTATCTTAGGAACTATTCTAGAGTTTAATTTGTTCTTTCTGTTTAGCTGTTTATTTAAGGGTAGTAGGCAGTAGAGAGTCTATATTTAATACCTATAATATCTGTAAATAATTACTATATCTTGCTTATAAAGAGTTTGTCTCTATCTAATATTATTTTCTATAGTATTCTATAGTTAGCGAATATATATCTAAATAACAGAAATACTATAGTATTTACGTTGATAGTTTCTATTATTAGTATTATATATAAATATTTCGTTAATTAGTCTACTACTACTATAATTATATTATATCTATCTGATTTAGGTAGTTTAGTAATAAAGTTAAGTATAATCTACTCCTATAGTTATATTAGTACTTCTAAGTTCTGTAACTTACCGTATAGGGTATATTATAATAGCTTGTTTTACTTTTTAAGTTTAAGTATAACTTTTGCTTCTCTGAGCTTTTATAGTACTTTCTTATTATACTTAACGTATTTTTCTATAGTTTTAGAAAATACTAAGATATTATTAAGATATACTATTATAAAGATATTGAGGTATTTCTCTAATATACTAAAGATAAAATATTAAAATACTATAGGTATATTTATAAGTCTGAATAGTATTACCGTATACTTAAAATACCTATATTTTATCCTAAACGCTATTTTCTATTTATTATCTTCTTTAATCCTAAGGCGGTTATAGGTATTAGTAATATTATATTTAGTAAAGTAGATACTTCCTTAAATTTAGTCTTATATCTCCTAAATAAGAGGCAGTAGGTATCGATCTTTGATAGTAATCTTATTTAGATACTGATAATCTATATAAAGTTAAAGTTTGTTTCCCTTCTTTAGGATAAAGATAATCAGATATCTAGCTGATAATAATAATTTCCGGATATATCTCTTTTTAAGATTATCTTTAATATACTGTCTTAAGGTTTCTATTTCTAATAGCGATAACTAGTAGATTAGTCTGAAGGTTAGTTTTCTACCTTTCTTAAGCCTAATCTTATAGTTAAACAGACTATACTCTAGGAGCTTACTATTTAGTAGTAGCTTAAATATATCCTGGTACTTATAGTACTCCTTAGGTATCTATATTCCTTTCTCTGTTATACAGAGGGCTTATCGTAATTTATAATATATTATAATATATTCCTTAAGTTTATCGTCTAATATATCCGGTCTTTATTCTATAGTTATAAGAATATTAATATCTATAATTCTTCCTAATACTCTGCCTCTAGGCTACTGACTCTGTTTAGGTTCGCCCTTATATAGGTTATAATAGGTATCTGCTGTCCTAGGGCTAGGCCCTTTAATACTCAGTAGTTCTCTTTTAGTCTATCTAGTTTCTGTTTATTTATATTTATAGTAGTTAAAGTAGATCTTATCTATTCGCTAATTAATTCTTAGGCTATACTAGCATAGCTATAGAATACTAAGTACTATATTATATCCTCCTAACCCTATAATATTAAAGTATATAGGTTTAAGATAGTTACTGATAATTATATTGATCTATTCTGTATAGTATATAATTCCTTTACTAAGTTTTTCCCTATTAAGCCCGATAAGAGAAGTAGTATAGATCTTCCTAATAGTCAGTACTCTGCTAGTTAAAGTAAAGCTTAAATCTATAAAGTTTCCTATAGCTCCTGAGTTAATTATAACTTATACGCTGATCTTATTTCCCCTATAGAAGGTAATCAGTACTTCTGCCTTTATATATTTTCCCTATACTATTGCTGTAAGTTATTATCTCTACTCTAGGCGTTATAATTACTATAGTAGTTTAGGTTTAATTCCCCTATAGTCTAGTTTACCTTATATATATATTCTGTAGTTATAGTTATAGTATCTAATTATAGCTCTTAGGTTATAATCTAGGTATTATATATATCTAATACAGATATAATTCTCTCTGTGGCATAAGTATATTCCTTCTATACTAATAATATACAGTATTGTTTCGTTATTATCTAATTTATTAAAAAGGATCCTACGAAAGTCTCCTAGGGCTATACCACCAGTTTTATAGACTTATTGTAGTTCCTACTTCTCTTAGTAGCTTATTTAGTATCCTTTAGGTAGGGTCTCTGGGATTTTCTGTATTTCTTCCTTAGATAAGGTTATCTAATATTATAGGAGCTCTTTAACTATTTCTAGAAGTTCTTTATATCTTAGGGACGTTTGAGGCGTTCCTAGAAACTTATAGAGTATTCCTAGGAGCTAGGGTAGGGTTCCTAGAATCTTTAGTATTCCTAGAAGTCTATTTATAGCTTCTAGGTTCTATATACCCTGCTTCTGGGGTCGGCCCGTAAGTTTCTAAGAGTTAATAGGTTCTTAGGCATACTGAGTCTACCCTTAACTTTTAACTATATTTAGGTTAATCTATAGATACTGTTCCTGTCTATTATATTCTTCAAGCTATAAGTTAACTATAGCCTAACTGGCTTCTTTTATTACCTTAAGCTCCTATATTTTAGGTTCTGGCTCTATTTCTTGCTTATTGGTATATAGTAGTGGCTATTCTGCCGCCTACTTAGGTTGCTTATTTGCCGTTAGCCAGCTTATTATTTAGTTCTGGCTAGGCTGTTGGATTATACTCTTTCTGACCTGCTTTTTCTTCTGAGTCAGTATATTTCCTATTGTATTGCTCTTAGATGCTTTTTCTTAAGCAGCCTCTTCTAAGAGGGTTGTCTTAGGTTGCCTATCTTCCTGGGTAGTATAGAGTTACTGTGTTTTTTCTACCCTAGTAGTATTATATACTCCTCTTTCTTAAGTTATATATAGCTATTATAGTTTCCTATCGCTTCTCTTACTATAATAGTCCTTTAATATATAGCCTAGCTTACTATAGTTAAAACAGAGTCTGTTATCCTTCTGATATTTCTGTTCTTTATCTAGGAGTCTTACTATATTAAGCTCTATAGGTTATAGACTATACAGATTACTATTCTAATTAGGTTGTTACTGTTATTACTGAGGTTAGAAGTATTAGTAAGGCAAACGTCTGTTGTCTTGTCTCTATCCTTCTACCTCTTATTTTTATATCTATTGGTTGTAAAACCGGTTGTTAATTTAAACTGTAAAATTAATAAGTATATCTATTGTCTTAGGTCTGTCTATTTATACTAGCTTATTCTTAATATATAATTTAAGCCCTTTATTATAGTATAGGATTAATATATAGTCATCCTATCTAAGGATAGCTACTTACTGTATAAACTCTACAGTATATATAGAAGCTAAGGTTGTTTATCGAAGCCATTTAAGTTTACGTTTGGCTGTCTTTTTTATATTAATATCGCTAAATATCTTCTCTAAGTATTCTCTGAACTTAAGGTAGCTTAAGAAGATGTTATATATAGTAGTCAACTATTCTAATTTATCTTTTTTATAGTATTCTTAAACGTATGGCTTAAGCTAATCCTATACTTATCCTCAGAGGTAGGTTAATACAAAGATAACTTTGCTTACTTTAGTATTTAGCCTATATTTATTAACATTAAGGTATATATTTATTTGTATAAGAAATCCTTATAACTTAGAGTAAGTTCTGTTAAAATTCTCTACCTTAGGCAACTTTGGTACTATAGGCAATAGTACGCTGAGCTGTATATCAGTCTGTTAAATAGACTTATATAGCTTGTTTATATTATAATTATATCCTTAACCAAACGTATTAAGTTAACTGATAAGGAGGTAGACCTGTCTTTTTAACTCCTTAACTCTTTTTTTATCTTTATTATCTGATTCTAGATCCGGTTAGCGTATCTGTATTTTCAGAGGTAAAGGCTCTGCTACCTTACCTTTGTTGCTACTGCTGTATAATAATATAGTAACTAAACTTTATAGTTTTATATCAATAGGACGATCAATATATTATATATTGCTAACTAATTATAGTAAGTAGTTAGATCGTTAGTAAATAACTTATTAGTTATCCTCTGTATTATTAGTTATATATAATAACTATTATTTATAATCCTTAAGTATTAACTTATAATTATACTATTATTATACTAAGCCTTATACAGACTCAGATCCTGTTAAGTAACTTTAAAGAATATACTAGGTAGAGCACTAAGTAGGTTAGTCTGAAAAGCTCCCCTACTTATAGTATATTTATTATAAGAAATAAAACTAAATAAAGAATAACCTAAAAGGTATACTATAGTAACTTAGATTAATTAATTATAAAAGACTAAATATATATATGTAAAGAGTGTCCTATATATCCTAGTCCTTCTAGATAGTATTTATAGTAGATAGTAGGGTAGTAGATAGTGCTTAGTATAATCTACCTATTGATCGAAATACCTATCTACCATTTTATGGTTATATATAAGTTTATAGGTCCTCGTATTCTAGGCATAATTCTAGAATATATAAAAGCGTAGCCGTTTCCTATACTAGGTTAGTTATATAGGTCCTTTACCAGGTACTTATACTTATAGTGTAGTATTGGTAACAGTAGAAAGAATACCTGTTCTTGCGTCGTACTAGCCGTCTTATGGTTTAGTACAGTATTGTTTAATACGGCGAATCAGAGGCTGATTCCTACTGTTGTTTACGTGATCTGGTTCTGTGTTTCTTTCCTAGGAACGGTTGGCTCTCGGTGGCCTATCTGTAGGTTGCGGCCCCTGTGGCCCCTTATGTTGTATGGTCCGTAACACCTAAATCTTATATATATACTAAATACTAATATATCTTATATTCTAGAGTAAAATTATAAAAGAAACCCTCTTTATATAATTATACTAGGAAGAGGAGTTACTTTAATTTATTACTCTTAATCAACTATCTCTATAACTACTTAAAAATCCTATATTTTATAAGATTATCTATATTAGCCGCTCTATACTATTAGACCCCTTTATACTCTCTACTAAAATAATACATTACTGTCTATACTTAATTATCTAAATATATCAGAATTCTATCCTCTAAAACCTTTCTCTAGATATAAAGCTTTTACTTATACTTAATTACTAGATATTACCTTATAATCAGTTATTTTGTAATGGTTACTAAGTTGTCAGGCTAGAGACCTGTGACTAGGCAAGGATATCAGACGGTAGAGATCAGATTGGGCAGTCGATACAGAGACTGATTCTTGAGAAGATCAAGAATCCAGAATACTTATAGGATCTTAAATACATTAGGGTTCGGGTGGATATCGATATACAGGTGACTCAAAGGGGATTCATCTATAAATCGGCCTCGAAAGTCCGGGGTATCGTATACTTCGAATCCCGTGACAATTTATCCTTCTCTCTTAGAGATAGTCGACTCGACTATCAACAAAGGTCAGAGTTAGGTTAGGCGATCTGAGCTGAATGGCATCATCTCGTACAAAGGCCTAGGGCAGGTGCTGCTTTAGGTACGTTTATATATAGGTATAAATAAAGCAATACGATCTCTTTGATATCTTTAAGATAAAATCTTCTACCTTCCTATCCTTAACTCTTACTTTCCTCTTATCTTTACCTTACCTTATCTCTTTCTTTTATCGTTAAATTATAATCCTTCGCTATATCTGCTGCTACCAGTCCTACTGCTGCCGAATTCAGTAGTCCTCCTCCTACAGATACTGTTTGTCCTTCTGGTAGTTATTAGGGTAGTTATCGTACGGCTAAAGACAAAGGTTATACTAGAGCTACAGATAGAGGTAGTAATAATAATAATAGCCCTAGAAGTATAGCCAGTACTGTCCTTAGTCTTTGTCCCCTCTACAATTAAATTATCCGTCCTTTGTTTGCCTTCTGTATTAAGTATATAGCCAAAGCAGCCCTTTGTCCTCCTGCCAGTACTATTCCTACAATCTAATACAACTAGGACTGTTCTAACTTAATTACCTATACTCTATATAAAAGAGATAGGAAGACTTGCTTTTAGGTATAAGACTCTTCTAATTTATATTTAATTTAATACTGATTTGTCTTAGATACCCTATAGGATCTATAGTGATTTATACCAGCTCTAATTAATCCTTAACTAGGTATATAAAGTTTAGGGCAGTAGTGCTACTGTTACTGTTGCTAATAGTACTGTACCTGTCTGGGGTATAGAAAGCAAGACTATAGCTGTCAAAGGATCTGCTTACCTTCTAGTATTGTTTCAGAAGATAATCTTTGTCTATCTCTCTTAGTATAAGCTCTATTTTAATATACAGAATATAGATTAAGCTATAGAGAGATATACTGCTTTTATTATTAAATAATAAAAGAAGTTAAATACTAAGGCTAGCTTATCTCCTACTTAGCCCCCTGATTATCCTAGTAACCTTCTATAGCTATAGATCAGTAATACTGGTTTTGATCTCTAGTAGAGTACTATTTAATCTTTCTTCTTAGAGGTTATAGTAGGGTTTAAGTATTAGACCTTGCCAAAGCCCGCGGGCTTCTGGGCCCGGGCTAGGCCCGGGCCTGATTTTAGCGGCCCGTACAGCCTGCAGGCCGGGCCGCGGGCCTAAAAGTAGGCCCACGGGCCGCTAGTTCACGGGCTGCAGGCCGCTAAGGAAGCCCGGCCCGTGGGCTCGGGCCTAAAACTAAGGCCCGCGGGCAGGCCGGCCCGGCCCGCGGGCCTTCAAACAAGACAAACACTAGATAATTTAACAGTGTATAATTTTTTATTTTTTATTAGGTATTGTACTGTAATAATTTAAGCTAAGATTTATATTTAATACGTATATTCAAACAGAATTATTCTATAATAATTACAGATATGGTTTATCTTCTATATATTTCCAAAAAATTTGAATTTTTTCTATCTAGTACTGCATAAATATATCATCATTACGTCTTGCCCGTTTACGGTTTCTGCTTAATACTCGAAGCTAGGTTTCTGGTAGAGGAAGTAAAACTGAGTCTGAATGCTTATCTTCCTCTGGCTTAGGTTTATATAAGGTTGTCCCCTGTGTACCTAGTAACTGGCTTGCTGAAGCTACTACTAGGGCTCTTTTATTCTGACCTGTATCCTCTTCCTTATTATCACTAATAGGCTCTAGCTTTTCCTTCTCCCCCTATACTCTTCTTTTCTCTCGCTCTGCCTCTATCTCCTGCTGTAAGAGATATGCTTCCTGGATATTTAAATCTGCAGTTTCAGTCTTAAACTCAGAGGTATAATTCAGCATTATAAGATCCTGGATTATAGTAGGACTTAGTGAGCTATGTTGATAATGATATATATTACGAGCTAAGTTAAATAAACGCTTAACTCCTATACCAGTTACAGGAGCAGTAAGAAAGTCCTTTACAAAACATATAAGTAAAGGATATTCTTATTTATAATCCTTCCAGTAACTAAGAATACTCTTTGATTTTTGTGTTCCTAGAGCTAGTTAGTAATAGTTTATATAATATCAAATTATTAGAGACAGACCTAAGTTAAGATACCGACTGATTTTATCCTGATTATTTTCTTATATATCCCCTACTATAGAGCTTTTAACCAAATACTTAATATTATTAAAGCTTCTATAATCAGAGCTATAATTATATAGATTATCAGTTTGATTATCAACTTAGTAAGCTTTGTAAGTCTCAAAATATTTCTGTAGACATTGGTAATATCTTTTTTCCTAGGGTAAAGGATCATTCTTTCCTTATACCTATTCTTGGGTAGTAAAGAATCTTAACTTCTTCTGAGAATAAAGGATAGTTGCAATAGCAAAAAGATTACCATAAGAGTTATAAGTCTGAGTATAGTATTTATCAAGCTTTTCCCGTGCAGCCTTAAGAGCAGTAAGTATTAATCTTTTCCAGGGAACTCTTTTCTTCTTTAATCAAAGAATAGATTTCTCAAGATAATCAAAAAGCTAGTTGTAAATAGTAAAAACTAGATAGATAGTAATATCCTTTGTTCTGGAGAGAGCTATTGTATATTTAAAGAATAGATCTGTAATCCAGAGAAGATAATCTACTTAGCGCTATTGTTCTTAATTAAGTATAAGGTATAGCCTATTTTTCTCTAGACAAAATTAATCAAAAAAAAGGCGAAGACGTTTTACTTAGCGAAGCATAAGAAATATTGAGTTCCAGCGTATTCTAACATCCTGAATTAGAAGAATCTTTTGTTGGTCAGGTTAGAGTTCTAGAAAGCTCTTATGACGTTGTAGGCTAGTATTAATAAAGATTATAAGACTGTGAACCTAGAAATATAATATAGTATATTATTATCTAGCCTTCCTATATTATAAGAGAAGGATAGATACTTACTTTCTTAAGTATATAAGTAATCTCCCTTTTCCTCTGGTTTATACAGATAGTATAGTCCTTCTTATTAGACCAGTACTCAGTTATATTATTTTTTGGTAATGCCTTTATACAACCAAGAAGCTGATTTAATATGAGTTGGATTATATATACAAGATATAGAATCCGGATGATTTATATCTGCTTACGAAAAGGCTCTAGCTCTTCAGAATTATAAAGACTTTGTATTAATGTTTTATTATTAGATATATTGTCAGTAGTAACTGTTAAGATCCAGTCCGCTAGCTAATGCTTCTAAAGGACTACAATAAGAACCTTTGTAAGGTTAGGGCCTGAATATTCACCTAAAAGAGGCTCAAAGCTAAGTAAGAGCTCCCGATAGTTCTAATCAGTATTAATAAAATAAGCAGTAATTACTATAAACGCTTATTGAAATAGCGAGGTCCAGCAGTCAAGGGTAATTAAAAGCTTGTTTTCCTTTAGAAGTAACCCTAGTATCTCATTCTGGCACTATGTTACTGTAAGGCTAAGCTTATGCTTTGCTGCCTTAGGGCTTAGAACTAGAAGTTTTAAAGATATCTGTTGAGCTATTTAGATCAACTTAATAAAGTCAGGATAGGTAAGTAGCTGAAACAGGAGACGGGATCAAGCGATAAAATATAATTAACTAGCGTTCTATAAAGTAAGGGTAATTTAAGTAGTATAGTTGGCAACCTATAAAATATATTTAGATTAGTAAACCAGAGATAGTTATTATAATAGCAGATAGGATAGTATACCGGTTTTACAAACTTCTTAATAGTATTCTGCTTATAGACAGTCTTACAACTTAGGCCGTTATAATGACAGACTATTGTAGATAAACCACCGCTATATTTAGGATGCTTTAGGATACTGCGACATAATTAATAGAGTACCTTTAGTTTACCTAAATCTGCTTCTGTAACTTATTGAAACCCCTACCAAGAGCTAGAGTTTTGCCCAGTATCCTAGCGTATCTTATTTGACCTTCTATAGCCAGTTTAAAGCCACTAAGCTAAAAAAAGCTCAGTATCCTTTGTTATATTATAGATAGCGTAAGTACGATAGCGACGGTTATAATAAAGAGTAGTTTACTTAATCTCCCGTAGGATAGAGTTTACGTCTCCTAGCCGATCAGAAAGATATAAATTACTAGCTAAAGGGGCAACTGAATATATATCAGAGGGTACGTTAGAGGGTAGAATTAAGTAGGAAGCCTTACTGAGCAAGGGGTCGGTAGGGATTAGTAATCATATCTCTGATAAGGGGTCTAATAAAATAACTTCATCAAATACAGATAATTAATCTGTTGAGAATTAAGAGAATTAAGACATAAGTAAAAGAAGATCCTGGCTGATAGTAACTTAGAAGTCTTAAGAGCCTTACCTCTATTTATAAAGATATAAAATATTTTATTAAATTTAGTGGGGGTAGCTAAAATCCCCTAAATCATCTGGAAAATAAAAGATATAGCAGGCCTTATAGGCTATCTAAAAGCCCGTAGGATATCCAAAAGCCCGTAGGCTATCCAAAAGCCCACAGGCTACCAAAAAGCCTGCTAGCCTAGGGGGGTCTTTCAGCAGAAAGATTCGGATAGCTTCTTATAATATATCGAGGCCGTATAGCTTATATCTCAGACCTTATAGGCTATCTAAAGTCTACAGGCTACCTATAGGCCTTAAAAAGCCCGCTAGCCTAGGGCGCCTTTCGGCAGAAAGAAAGATGTAGCTTATATTTCGGCAGAAAGCAAGGTATAGCTTATCTTTCGGCGGAAATAAAAGCATAGCTTATCTTTCGGCGGAAAGAAAAGCATAGCTTACCTTTCGGCGGAAAGATTAGGGTAGCTTCTTATAATACTTCGAGGCTGTATAGTTTATATATTAAATTAATATGCTCAGGGAAGTAGGGAAGTAGATAAATAGGGTACATCAGACCCTAATTGGTACAAAGGTAGGCTAGGGTATAGCTAGTACCAAAACTAGTATATGGCTAAGGGTAAAACGAGTCATAGCGTCGTAGGCAGTAACAAGAGCTATAATTTTAGTTAGGGTACCAGAGTAGAGATTAGGTAAGGGAATATATTAAGATCTTCAAGCAAGATATAGAGTAGGGCAGCTAGGATACTGATTAGCTACTATCTTAAGATAAAGCAGGTACGTAGGGTTAACCTATATACCTATAGGCTATAGGCTTACGGCCCGCAGGCCTACGGCCTATACTTAACCTAAAATCAATGCTTTACTAATACTTAATAATAACTTCTATTAAAGAGAACATATTAGAGATAAAAAGCTATAGTAAAATAAATAATAGATTATAAATCCCAAGAATTTTCTTATTTTTATGGTATTCTTAATTTTATTTAATATCCACGTTAAGGAAATTAAGTCTTATACTGTAGGTCCTGCCAGGGAATCGACTTGGATATATCTATAAGAGATATATATCTTTGACCACAGAGTAAAATACCTACTTTGGCCTGAGGCAGAACTAACATAATATTACTATATAATTTTATAGACCGCAGCCAGGCTAAGATCTTATTTTATTGTGGCTGTGGCGGTCTCTCTATCTTTTTTCTTACTAGCTTCCCTCTGGCTTAGCAACATACGATATCTTTATAAAGAATAGGTTTCAGCCGAATTACTAGCCCTACAGCCATAAAAGGTTAGATATCATATAAATAAATTATCTACGGCTTGCTAATATTAAAATAAGCAGGACTACATCGATCTGCATATATTATAAAAGACGTATCTCAGCAACAGTAATCAAAGATACGTCTCAGCAACAGTAATCAAAGACGCATCTCAGCAACAATAATCAAAGACAGTGAATATATTGATTACTATTATATCTTTAAGGACTAATACTAGCTAGGTATACACTTCTAACATACAAGGCTTCCTTTTTAGTTTATAGCTAATAACTGCCAGGACTCCCGGTGTAGCCGTCACCATATAGATATCTCTTACTGCCGCTGCTGCCTAGGAGATTATCTTTCAGCAGAAAGATATTGCCTGGCCTAGTTTATAAGGCATTATCCCTCCTGTCCTATATCGCGCCTTCCTTCTATAGAAGACTTCCTCTTTGGGCGTGCCTTCCTCGATTACCAACTTCCCCTTTTGGCCATTATAAGCTGGCTAATCAGAAGCCCGTACGGGATATAGGAGCTTCTTTCACCACTGTTCGAAACTTAACTTCTTCAAACTTCTTCCTTTCAGCTTAATTCCTTTTATCATTTTGCTTCAAAGCCTTCGAAACCTTTGATTCTTTAACACAGATAAGTCTTTAAATACGTTTTGCTCTATCCTTTGTTCGCGAAAAGGGTATTTTATTATATCCCAGGACGTGATTAAGGCAGGCATTCTATACCCAGTCTCTAGACGCCCTGCTTCACCAAACGAAGCCATCTACAATACTGACTATAGCCACTACAGCCATAATATTAACCACGGCCACGAAAGCCACGAAAGCCAAAGCAACAAGATATCTCTAGCCCTACGTTAGTCTACTAATACAGCATCTACTCTGATCTCGGATTCTGCCGAAATCCTTGGTAGCCTGACTATCAGAGCAAAGCACTTTAAGACCACTAAAGAGCTTCTTGAGTAGCTAAGCTCCCTGCCGAAACCAGATATATATCAGATCATTAATAACTACCGTAATATTGTATTTAAGCAGCTTAATATAATTAAGCAGGTACTTTGTGATATTTATACCTAGGCTCAGAACTCTGAGGTCTACAAGGGCACTTATAATATTCACCAATTCGAAGAGAAATAGAAGGAGATAGCTAAGATGGCCCAACGCCGTGCTTCTAATCAGAAGACGATAGATACCCTCAGCCAGAGAGCACTTACTATATAGGGCGACCGCGTACAGTCTCTTTTTCTTTATCTCTACACAAAGTCAATATTCGATATGCTTAGTAAGATACTCAACGCAGAGCTTACTTTTGATAATATCCAGAATACAGTGAACAATACTATAATCAAACGGATTGGGAGAGAGAAGCAGGGTAACCACAGCTAAAAGCAGATTACCTAGGGCGATCTTAAGAAGGCCGTCAACCTACGTCAATTCAAAAAGCCCAGGGCCCGAAAGATTCAGAGCTGCAATATACAGATCAGCCAGGATAGCTTCTGCTATAAACACGGCAAGGGTATTGACCCTGACGATCGAGACGATAATAAACCTGGTGCTGGCAGCGATAACAATAGTGACGTTACCGACCCTACTCCTCGTATTCGAACTGTATCGCCTACACCTACAGCAACCCCCGGCCCTGATATTAATATAGGCAACGCAGACGATACCTAGGGTCTTCCTCTGCCAGAGTATATAGAGATAGAAGATATCTTTCCTGATCCTTCCCCAGCAATAGCCATTATATCAGCCCCTACAGCAGCAGTAGCAGTGGTCTCGTACAAATTACCTACTGATTATATATATACGATTCGATGTAGTAGCATAAATCGGGTCATTAATAATACTGTTAAGGCAGAGACTCTTTATACAAAGCTAGTTATATTGCGGACTATTAGGAAGACAATCTATTTAATTAGTATAATCAACGAGCAGATACTTTACCGTAAGTATATATTTAAGCTCTTTAAGCTATTTAATATAAATACCAACAGTAAAAGTCATAAGCAGCTTACTATACGTATCAGCTATCTATACTGTCATTTAGATTTGTTTGACTAAGTTCTGAGGGATAAGCCTTAGTTTTAGCCGAAACCTGACCTAACCGCTGATAGCAACCGTGGCTTTTACCGATAGGCCTATGTCATACCTCAGCCTTTGATCGCTAACTTTGCCAAATATACCTAGCTTACTTTACTTGAGCTAATTTACCGTATCTTACCTAATATGAACCAGGGACCTTAGGGCGCTTTAGCAAAACAGCTCCTAGAGTAGATACAGCGTAACAGCGTAATCATTATTCCTGGTCTATTCAGCTACCTCTCTGATAATTAGGATAGAGACTATCCTAAGAGTATTATACCTCTGATCCAAGAGGAGATCAATATATACAAATACCACTTCCGCCAGCAACCAAACTGCCTACGTCTTAGGTGGAATTATATGATATAGTATACTCTGGGCCAGTAACTTATTCACCAGGATATAGCTTACTATCTATGCTATATCTATTTCCGGCCCGATTATATATATCGACTGATTTTATTCCTATATTATATAAAGAGTATACAGCCTAGCAAGAAAACCTTCTTTCGCTATATCAATATCAATATTAATGATTTTGTCCAGACCAGTCGTGGCAGCAGTATCTTACAAGGCTCTGTATCGCTGACGGATAAAAATAACCAAAACTGTACAGAGATCTTACCCAAGATACACTACTATATCAGAGAATGATAGAATGACGTTAAAATACGTTGTGCTAAGCAGGGTAAAAAGCAAAAGAATAGGTTAGTGCAGAGGATTGATACAACTATATAGACTCCTGGGGATACTATAAAGTATAAAACCCAGTAGACAAAGCAGGTATATAAAACCCTACAATATTATACGGTATCCTTACTAACTAACTAGGTCTAATAGGTCTATAAAGCTAGGGATATACGACTTAGCCTCCCTACTATCCCCTATAGCTCTACTAGGCCAGTAACTGCCATTCGCCGTACTATTCTCCTGTAGTATGTTCGGGTATATAACGATGGTATAACTTTGGATACTCTAGAGTCAGGACAGTAGGAGGACCTCTCAGTAGCCCATCAGGATCTATTGCCTGCCCCTAAGATATTATTAGGCTATACATCTGCAAAGTATAGTAATATAGCCTATACTTTTCCGGCTACTGCCTAATTACTAACAATAACAGAGATGTTGTCTTGTTTAGTAGGACGGTAAAAGTGGACAAGCCCCATAGTTGCTGGTGATCTTGATGTTCTCTTTGGGCCAGATTTAGATCAGGCCCAGGCCATAGTTTGTAACTAGCGTAAGGTTGCCTGTCAGCGCTTTTTCATTGTATATCAAAACATAAAGGATATAGAGAAGCGTGTATTTGGTAACAATTCCTTCTTCTACCGTAAGGAGGCAGGTCTACCTATAAATCTAGCTACTACTGCTGGTGAGACGGCCGCAGAGGATTACGATGACAATAGCTCAATGGTTGGGGATAAGGAGATATTAGAATTAAGGGTCTAGACAGTCAGTTTTCAGCAGAGTGTAACATAAGGACTAGTTCAAATAGTATTACACTAAACATAAATTCTTTTAAATCATGTAGCATATAGGATACTAGTACTGAGTACCAATACCTTAATTATTAAGAGTATACTTATAGAAGGGGAAAATTTATGAAATAAAAACAAAACTCATACGGCCATAAAAAACGTATAAGGCTAATGGTATTGTTGACAAGTTATGCACAGTTTACCTTCCTAAATAGGCAGGTCACAGGCCTGCCGGGCTTTTTTAGCGGCCCGCGGCCCAGCCTGCAGGCTGTAGGCCCATGGGCTCGGGCCTAAAACTTAGGCCCGCGGGCCGCTAGTCACGGGCTACGGGCTTCCTTAGCGGCCCGCAGCCCGGGCCGCAGGCTACTAAAAAAGCCCGGCCCGTGGGCTCGGGCCCAAAACTGAGGCCCGGCCCGGGCTTTGGCAAGGTCTAGGTATCGTATACTTCGAATCCCGTGACATATTTATAGCAGTAACTGCTTATTTTATAGATATAAATTAGATATACTAAGAGATACTACTTAGATTTAAGCTAGTATATAGTATATATAGTGGTTTAAATCTAAGTACAGTCAACTCCCGCTTATAGCACGCCCATAATTAGCACACATTCGGTTATAGCACCAGAATTTCGTGGATGGACCCACTTTTCCACTATCTGCCATATAAATAGACCACTTATGGCACACTCAGCTAAAGCACACAATTTTCCTCCGATTCCTGTTGCTTAGTCATACATATCTACCAATCAAAATGCAGAATTCGGTCGCTCTTTCGGCTAGGATGCCCACCGCCAGACGTGCCAGGAAGGGCATATCTGACGCTCAGAAACAGGCTCTACGCGTCTATGCATCTGAAACGCACCCTACACCTTCTCAGAGAGCCTGCGTTGAATGGTTTCAATCCCAATTTAGTCGCCTTATTGATCGGGCTACTGTCTCAAGGATCCTTTCATCTAAATACCAGCATCTTGATACTGGTCCAGCTAGTCTAAACATGCGTACGTCGGCATCGCATTGGCCTATATTGGATGACAAGCTCTTTGAATGGCAACAGCGACACCAGGATTCTGGCTTTCCGATAACAGGGCCACTTCTTCGGTTAAAAGCTATTGAATACTGGAGAAAGATACCGGATTATTCTAAACTACCAATGCCTCTTTTCTCTGATGGTTGGCTTACCCGGTTCAAACAACGTCACTCTCTCCGATATCATATCTTCCATGGTGAAGCTGCATCTGTTCCGAGCTCAATACATGATGAGATGAAACCTATTCAGGCAGTCTGTGACCAATATGAGCAGGAGAATATCTATAATATGGATGAAACTGGGCTTTACTGGCGTCGTATGCCAAATGGTGGCCTATCAACTGATGGATATGCTGGTCAAAAGAAGGATAAGGCCCGAATTACTATAGTAGTTGCGACAAATGCTACTGGTTCAGACCGACTTCCTTTGTGGTTAATTGGTACTGCAAAGACACCACGAGCCCTCCGGGGGGTAAATTTCCAAGCGATTGGATGTACCTGGCGTTGGAATAAGAAGGCATGGATGCGCAGTGGAATTATGAAAGAATGGCTACACTCATTTTATAAGCATATTGGCAAGCAAAGACGAGTATTGCTTTTGCTTGATAACTTCTCTGCACATTTATGCGCGCTTGAAGATGCACCTCCACCTCCCAATATCAGGGTTCTTTTCTTCCCAGCGAATACAACGTCAATTTACCAACCACTGGACCAAGGTATAATCCAGAACCTAAAACACCATTATCGGAGAAAATGGATGCTTTGGATGGTTAATATACTTGATCGGAATATCGATCCTCAAAAGAAAATGAGCCTTAATTATACTCTGCACTGGATCACCCAAGCATGGCGTAATAAGGTACTCAATGAGACTATACAAAACTGCTTTGATAAGAGTACTATTACTGGTCGTACTAGTCAGATAGAAGGACAACCAGAAGTGCTTCAGTTAGATGATCTATATCAGAGCTTAACTAGCAAGCTTTCTGGGAGTGCTCAGGAGATTATGCCATTGGATAATTTCCTGAACCCATCAGATGAAAACAATGCTGATGAACCTGATATATCTGATATTATCCTGGATATAACCGCTGGCGGTGATGGTGATGGTGATGGTGATGATGAGGATGAGGAATATATATTTGGGCCTCCACCAGACTTACCATCTAGTGCAGCAGTTATTCATAGCATGAAGGATACACTTCTATGGGCACAGCACCAAGAGGGTACTACCGAGGAAAATATTCGTCAGATAGAGGGCCTCATAGGTATATTTACTAGACTACAGGTGGATAGGAGGGAACAGAAGACACTGGAAGAGACATGGCTCTCAAAGCGGAAGTAATGATGTCGATCATTATAGAACTATTAGTCACCAGACCACTTCTAGCACAATTCACTTATAGCACACTAATTCTGTTGGATGGCAGGGTGTGCCATAAGCGGGAGTTGACTGTAATATACTTCTTAAGATGCTAGAGGAATATTAGATCTAAGATTAGATCTATAGTATTACTACTAATAACACTATAAATAACAGAATAATAATAGAAGCTATCTAGAAAAATCTACTAAATAATATAACTATTATCCAGATTCTCTGTCTTATATATATAATATAGCTTAGTTTAAATAATCTTCTAGGGAAGCTAAAAGCTAATCCTTAAAATAAGGATACTAATATACAATAGACTAAGTAGTAGTCTACTGTAGTAAAACAGAATATCTGGGAACATAAGATTTTATCAATACTAAACAAAATATATTTCCTGGCGATATATATCAACGCTAATCCTCAACGCTAAAAGACCTTTCTCTAACTAGGCATCGCCAGAACCCACTATAACCCGGACCCAACCCAACCCAACCCAACCCAAAATGGGTTTTGGGTTGAATACCATAACCCATTGATAGGTTTTGGGTTATCACCTATAACCCAAAACCCACCTATAACCCATTTAGGAACCCAGTGGGTACCTATTTTAGTCTTAAAATTTAGATATATAATAATTAATACTATATATATATATATGTAGGATCCTAGTATCTAGATTCTTCTAGAAAAAGAGAGATAAATTAAGTATTGAAATATACTACATAAAAATTATGAATAAATTATGTAAAAATAAGTTAAAATAGGTATCTATTGGGTTATTGGGTTTAACCCATTGGGTTTTGGGTTGGGTTGGGTTTTGGGGTCGGCATCTCTAACCCAAAATGGGTTATGGCGATGCCTACGCATGTCTATGAAGACTCGAATGTCTTATTAGTCGTATCTCGATAGCGTCACGCTTTGTCTACTACTCTCCTACACTCTGCAAGTGTGGTGGTTTTGTCCTCTTGTGATCGACCCGTCTGCTTGACAGAGTGCCAGCGAGCATTCCCATCTTACAATATTAAATATAGATCTTAGCTTAAATTATTACAGTATAATACCTAAAAAAAATAAAAAATTATACACTGTTAAATTATCTAGTATTTGTCTTGTTTGAAGGCCCGCGGGCCGGGCCGGCCTGCCTGCAGGCCTCAGTTTTAGGCCTGAGCCCACGGGCCGGGCTTCCTTAGCGGCCTGCAGCCTATGGACTAGCGGCCTGTGGGCCTACTTTTAGGCCCGCGGCCCGGCCTGCGGGCTGTACGGGCCGCTAAAATCAGGCCTGGGCCTAGCCCGGGCCCAGAAGCCCGCGGGCTTTGGCAAGGTCTACGTACTTGTTTGTGAGTAGAACTGCGATTTGCCAAAAGGCGGCTGGAATTTACGGACCCTGCGACATGAGGGGCCGCAACCTACAGATGGGCCACCGAGAGCCAAACGTTCCTAGGGAAGGAACGCAGGATCAGTAACACGTGACCAACGGCCAGAATCAGCCTCTGATTCGCCGTGTCAAACAATACTGCACTAAGCCACGATACGGTTAGCAAGGTGCGGAAACGGACACGCTCCAACACGTGACCCTGGGTATACTAGCGGGTATACCAACGGGTCGGTGGAAGGGTCGGACCTGGTATACCAACAGACATACCCTTCGAGATACCACACCAAGGGAGACTGGGTATATAGGGACACTCGTCCACGCACATGTATTTAGTTCTTCGTGATCAATCAATCTAAGTTACTACAGTATACTCTTCGGACTATTCTTCATTCAGTTTCAACCCTTGTGACAAACATACTACGAATAGGGGAGCTCTCCGGACTGACCTATTCGGCGCACTACCTGGCGCATCCTTCGAAGTTACTCTACAGGATCCGAGTCCGTGTAAGGCTTAGCAGAGCAACGGTACGATTGCGAGTCGATACTTGAGGATTAACCGTGGTGCCAAAGAGACGCCGATTCCAGCCGCCTTTTGGCAAATCGCAGTTCTACTCACAAACAAGTACGTATTACCAACTGTCGAACCACTAACGCAGCGACCAGTTAGTCTGTGCGTAACACATACCCTTGATTGATTACTTGACAGCCGAGAAAAATGGTGTTGCCGAGTTTCTTTGATGACCATCATTCCGAGATTTTACAAATGTAAACTGCGAAACGGTCTCGGTCGGGTCGTGTGACGTTTGAGAAACCAACCTGAAGCGTTAAAGTTGTACCAAGGGGGTGGGTGCAGTACAGTATGATAATGATGATCATGACTTCTTTTACCTGCCTAACTCCTCGCCACAACAGTTGGATTCTGGAATGAGGTACAGTACAAGTGTGCTAATTATTCAAGTTATGAAAGAACCAGCTATTTGTACCTTCAGTAGCTCACCATGCTACTGCTTAGTGAAGTGGCTGCCCGTCAAGGAGCCGCTTCTACAAGCTAGATCTCGCCAAATGCGGCGTTGGGTTGTGTTGAATATCCCGGTTACTGAGATAATCATGAGACTAAGATCACGTGCATATGCATATACCTGTCTACCAGCGTTTTCGTATCAAAACACAATACAATCAACTCCTCTCAATAACATAAAGACCGAAGTATCACTTATCAATCACAGCTGGGTCCGGGTCGAACTTCATTAACCCAGACCCAACCCGGACCCGATACTTGGGCCCAGTAAACCCCAATAAATATCACGTGAATGATCATGCGAGAGCTGGATGACATCATAATGTAAGATAAAATGGTAGCAAAAGCCTTTCGGATCACGGCGAGCGTCACTGGAAGCGGTGGCGTGGTGGCATATTTACAAGGAGACGTCGTATGGGTTCAGAACAAAAAAGCCAAGGATGTTTGGGAACCGATGGGCTTGGAGGATAAATTGGTGGAGCGTGCCGAAGGCCGATAGGGCCTCCCACCTACCACATAGACTATGTACAGTTCCATGTTTACCAGATTTCATTACGAAGATATCCCCCAAATTGCATCACCCCATCTGCACTCCCAAGAACAATTGCTGCGATGTGACGTGGACCTCGCTGGCTTTCAAGGCTGATTCGACCCACTTGACCCACCGCACGTCCGGGGGCCATTCTTTCATCGGTAAATCACATAGTAACATATTGATATTCTCTATGAACTTTCAAAGCAGAGCGTTCATAAGCCCGATGGTTGTAGAATAAATACAGTCTGACCACTATACGAGCAAGGCTGCCACGCTTGGTCGGACATGACCAAGTTATCTGCAATAGCAGGGGGGGCTCGATACTCTGCCAGTGCATTCAGTAGATGCCAATTAACTCCATGTCAAATGCCCGCCGAACTCCCGCCAAACGCTCTACCTGACAGCCGTATCAGATGATACAGGTCGGTATAGAACTAGTTTGCTGACTGACTGTAGCTCTTTCTACACTACAGCAAATTTGCTGATACAGAAATTGACCGCTTGGAGAGCAAAGGGCGAGTGTTATTTAAGACCATAATCCAATAGGACAACTGCTGCCCGGCCAGATTAATCAACTTATAAGACATACCATAACTATACTAATATAATACATTTTGGACTAAGACCCACCTCTATTACATCTCACTCCTGTATCAGTGGTAATTGGTGATATGAATTGATACCAGGAAGGATTTCCAAAATTTGAACCCCAAGTTTACATACACCAATGGTATTGGCAGACTTGTAGTTCAGTCTAAATTCCAAATAGGCAGGCGTCTGCCTTCGTCCAAAGGTGCTTCCATTTTTTCCTGTATTTTGTCTTCCTCCTCAGCCCCCTGAATGGGCATGGTCATCCTATTCGGGTACCAAATTATTGTGTATTCGCTTGATGATGATGCAGCGGCGGTTGATGCAACTGTGATCATCGTCTAGCTTAGTCTCTTGGTAGATGCTCTCTTTCACTGGCCACTCGAGCTTGTTGTGTCGTTGAGACCATCTTCAAAATTAAGCTGCCGTCAGAGATCTTTGGTCCATACCCAGGTAGCACACCTGATTCGGCGTTGTATGTCGAATCGGGACTTTATCAAGTTCGTGAGGACGCGATCAGCTGCCACGGGATATTTTGTGGAACCAGAAAATCAAAAGAGACCGAATAGAGGGCAGCGATGCGGTGACAATGATGAGATAGCACTCGGCGATAGTCCAGCGGGCGAGTGGAATAAATTGGCGTGTTCTATCGGTAAAGTTTGTCAACTTGCTGAGTTCGACTGTTCTTCCAATCGAGGCGAGCATTGCTCTAGGATATGGAAATAAAGTCAGTTGATATTATACAAATGAGAACTTACAGCCCCATATTTCTACGTACAAAAGGCCAAGACTTAGGAGAAAAATCAAACATATCTTCACGTGTAGACGCAATTTAAGGCTCCAGAATTTGAAGATAGGGAAGACAGCTAGATATAGATCGGTAAATGAGTTGAAAGCTAGTGAGATTTAGGTCAGATAACGGTCGATTTCGTGATTTCAGGGTCAACCCGGGCCTTACAAGTCTGAACTATACCATAAACTCCCTGCAAGTTTCCAAACGAACAACCTGCCGAAAACTCCGGATTCCAGATACCTCTTACATCTGAGCATTGTGTGTAGGCTATAATCACAGAGACACCATTGATAATGATCTGTAATGCAATAAAGAGCCAGAGAATGATATGGTGCAGTCGCTCAGTACCTACTATTCCCAGAAGATAGAGAATGAACGCACATCGTCCCAATCCGGTCGCAATGATCATGAAGGTCTGCAAAATTGTTGCAAATTTCATTGCCTGAATTTGATCGGCCAAACTGAGATTCGCCGACGATTTACCAAAGCCGTAGTGTATAGCTACCGTTAGCAATGCCGTTGCGATAATAGCTAAGACCTAGTAATGAGATTATGATTCAGTGGATGTAGTTAAAAATGTTCTCAATCAATCAATCACCTACTAGCGCCAAAAGCATAACCACATCGTCGGCATGCAAATGATGAATCCGGATTTTCGCAACGAAGCGCAGAACGACAATGGCAGTGGCGATCCCAGCCGCTATCCATACACCCACCACCAGCCCTGGATCTGTATCGTTTGTGGTCATGATGCCATAAATTGCATGCACAGAAAAGCAATCTTTTTGGAGGTCATCTAAGCAAGCTTGTCGAAGCAGTGCTTGCTCGGGTCGCGAAATTCAAGCAATATTGAGGAGTAGGGTAGAAAGAACGCAGAACGGGTTAGTGGGTTTGGGGGGTGTTGCCATCATTAAGGAGGCAATGAAACCCAAATTGTGAAATCTAGAACGTGTCCGGAGCCTTACATCTGGAAACGGGTCCTCAGAAACTCTACCGCCACATAGACCCTCAAATCGAGACAGGCCTGGAATCTTTTTTTTGGATCTAAGAACTGCGGAACTGAGGATTGAAATCCAAGGATTGGCAAGAAAAATGCGAGCCTGAAGAGCCACTATTTGCCACTAGCTCAAAATCGGGGTAAAATCCAATGTTCCAAGGTTATCGGGGAAAAAACAACAACGCAAGACGCAAATCGAATTTTTGTTATATCTCAGGAACCAGGCCAGTTGACAACTTCTAGTATTTTGCATGTTTTAAATAACTTCACGCGCTACATTTTGAGCCTAGATTTGTATAGCCTAGCTCAAGATGCCGGTGCCGTGCGTGGAGAAGGTGGCTTCGCGCCCCTACGGGGGCGTGCCCGCCGCGCTGAAGAATCTGCCATCGAATCGTGAACGCGTTCAGAACGTTAATCGCAGCGCCACGGAGCTATTGATGGAACTTAATAGCAGTCCGAAAGCCCAATTGAAACCAGACAGGGTGCGGGAACTCCTCGAAAATGTTTGAGCCCTCACCAGCGACCTCTTATTGCTCCCCTTATACAACTGGCAGCAGGAGCTCTAGGCCCTCTGCAACGACCTTTCTAAGGAGATCTACAGTGCTGTAAAAGCGGCTATAGAGCCTCTATCTTGTATGGGCACTGTCTCCTGGGCTCGGGCAGCGGTATAAGCGCCAGTGCCGGCCCATCAGTTATCGCTACCCCTATCATCGAATACTATATCCGCCGCACCAGTCACGGTACGTAACCGGGATATGATCGTCTGCCTCAACAACTGTGATCAGGTGAACAGATATCGCGGTAAGCTATCTGAGGAGATGAAAGATTATACTAACAAGGTGTGTGCGGAGTATGCAAAGGGTACCTAGATCGCCACCTTGGCCACGGTGATAGTAAAGGCAGTTTGCCAGTTGAAGTCAGGTGATCTCCGGCTCACTGTATGAGACGCCCGGGAAGTATAGCTGATACGGCTGTATCGGGATATATAGGTTAAGGGCTTCGGTTCGACAGCCTTCGTCTATATGCCGACCTGGGGGGGCTATCGTGTACGGCGTGCAGGTACGCTCCTTGGTAGATAAGCCGACGATTTAAGACCTACAGGAGGCGCAGGGAGCAATTGTGATAGCTATGGTGGCCGAAAACTCTCGTTACTGGGGGAAGAATACTATAATCACCAAGATCAACTGGTTGCAAGTGCCGAAGGAGGGGGCAAAATTGGCCTCAGTTATCCTCGAATTCAGCACGCTGCAATTAGTGAATAAGGCTATCGAAGAGGGAGTGCTCTGGGATTCAAACTGGTATCAGGCTCTCCTGTACAACAGAAGTCTCCGTGTATAGTAATGTTTTAACTGTTAACAATACAGATATATAGGAACCTCCTGTACTAACAAAACGAAATGTATGTACTGTACTAGGGAGCATCAGTCTCGAGATTATACTATCTGTATGTATAGGAACAAGAAGTGCGCTAATTATAAGGGTGCGCATCCAGCGTAGAGTGAGGATTGTAAGGTGAGGATTACGGTGGTAGAACAGATTATGGCGATGGTGAAGCAGTACAGGTAATTCTATTCAGTGCCGGCCGAGTTTAGCTATAATAACCCCTCTGTATCCCTTGCCCCATTATTATTGAGCTCTATAGGAATACCATAGGTGTCCTTAACGGAGGAATCAGATACGACAGGTAGCGCTGTTGTATCAGCCGTACGCTCCAGTAACGGGGAGCAGAGCACCAGTGTAAATCAGACCGTCAGTAGGATCCAGGGGGATAAGCTAGCAAGGAAAACAGTGGCAAAAGCACTATCCAAATAGGCAAAGAAGGTGCAGAAGACCACAGTTGTAACTATCCCAGAGGATACGATGGAAGGCGTCAAGGAGACGTCCCAGGAAACCCCCCCCAGAAAGCACCTGAGGCGCAACAAACACCCCGAGTCAACCCACCCAGGAACCCGCGGCAGTTTAACTTTGCAACGACCCAGGGACCATGCATTTTCAGCACCTTAAACAGTATAATGTATGATATTGACTTCTAACCGAGTACTACAGCTGCCAACGAGGCTGCCAGAACTGCTGGAACCAGAGCCAATACCGAGACAGGGTCAGAGGCTATAGGCAGCCAGAAGGAAGAAGCAGCAAGGGCTAGAACTGCTAAAGCCCGTAAAGCGATAGCTAAGAAGCAAAAGGAGCAGAGCCGATACAGTGAACCGACCACAAAACGAGTGGCACGGCGATCTTTAAGGTTTATTGATCAACTAGAACAAACCAACCAGGAATCAGACCTCAGCTCAGCGGGGGATATAGACTTAACGGAGATAGAGAGACAGCTTAACGAGGACCGAGCACGCAGTAACACCGATTTCTAGCTATTGTCACTACCAGATATGCGAACAGAGAGCCGGAAGAGGAAGCAGCCCCATAACGAGACTGTGCTGTTACTTAAGCTATACAGTAGCCTATGTATCATCAAGGCACTAAAGAACTCTACCAAATATTAATAAATAGACAACAACTATAACAATATACAAACGGCAATCAACTCAGTATCCTCCAGTATAACGTTAATCGATCAAAGGATATCGTTATGGCCTAGTTTATGAGGGATCCGGCCGTTATTAAGGCTGATATTATTGCCATCCAGGAGCCCTGGAAGAATCTATTTAGTAATACGACACACCATCCTGTGAAGGATATATATGAACTGTTATACCCGGAGATAGGAGGAGAGGGGGAGGAGAGAGTAAGGGTCTGTATATTCGTCTTGAAGAAGCTTACCGGATGGGTACATACGGTCTATAACAAGGATATACAGGAACTTAATATTGCTATGCCTACGGGTAATCTGCGAATATTAAACATCTACAACGATATGAATACTTATATAGCACTTTATCTGCTACCAGCACTGCTTCCGGAGACTAACGATAACAGTATATATATAATTATAGGGGATTTCAACCTGTACCATCTGTAGTGGGGAGGAGAGGGTGTAAAGGGGGATACAGAGGCGGAGGAGCTGCTAGACTTGATAGAGAAGTTAGTAATCAACAACTGGTTACTGGAGGGGACAATAACATACAGGGATACTTGATCTGAATCGATAATCGACCTTGTACTGGTCTCCACGGCGATACAGACCCAGATAATCAGCTGCGAGGTCCAGATGAAGGTCCATGCGGACTCAGACTACTTCCCAATCCGCTCTCTTGTAGATATCGATATACAGGTAGCCGAGGACCCTGTTCTGCGCTGTAACTGAAAGACGATAGATAAGCCAAAACTAATCTAATTTATGAATAATAACCTCCAACACTGGCACCCTATCCCAGGCAATATACAATAAATTAAATACGACACAGAGCGCCTGTTATAAATTGTACAGCAGAGTATCCAGGCCGCAGTACCATAGGCACGTCCGTCTATATTTATAAAGGAAGGATAGACGAAGGAGTGCTCCGAGGCAATATTAACATACTGCAGGCTGTTCCGAGAGATTAGCAAGGTATAAACCGAGGAGGAGAGACAGGAGAAACACCAGATATACGCGGCGGTTCGGAACCATAAGGGTCGAACTATCAAGAAGGTACTCAGCGTGGGCTACCGGCGGTGGGTTTCGGAAGGTAAGTGAGACTAAAGGAGGGCTCTAGAAGCTCTCTAAATGGGCTCGCAACTAACAGCAAGCCACCAGTGGTGTGATTCCTCTGTTAAAGGGTCCTAATAGCAATATAAGTGCCACCAGTGATGCAGAGAAGGTAGAGCTTCTCTGTAAAACCTTCTTTCTACTACCACCAGAGGCCAACCTCTCAGACCTCGCCCCGGGCAGCAGGGTCTATCACCAACCTACGATCAAATTCCCACCAATCACCAAATAAGAGGTGCTCAATACAGTCCATCGAGCACCGCCAGACAAAGCACCAGGCGAGGATACTATCCCCAACCGTATGTGGAAGGTCCTGGCGGCCAACTGCGGCAACTTTACCCCAATCGCCACCAGGATCTTCAACGTATATATGCGAATGGGATACAATCCAAGGTGCTTTCAAGCCTCGATCACCGTCACGTTGCGGAAGGGCGGCCCCCGAGACTTTTGATTACCAAAGTCCTACCGGCCAGTTGCCCTCATCAACACAATGGCAAAGCTATTAGAATCTATCATTGCCACACGTATCTCAGAGGCAGTGGAGGTTCACCAGTTGCTACCAGGAACTTATCTCGGAGGAAGGAAAGGAATCTCCATTGATCACATTATCCAATTAATCATTAATCGGGTACGGCGAGCCTGGGGCCGCGGCCGGCAGGCCTCTATGGTACTGCTCGATGTAGCAGGAGCCTACGACAACGTCTCCCATCAACAAATACTATCGAATATATACCGGCTGGGCCTCGGCTTCTTCGTGCCCTGGGCTGAAGCCTTCTTAACGAATCAATGTACCCGCATCAAGCTCCCTGGCTTCCTCAGCGAGCCGTTTCCAACACCAACAGGTATCCCGTAAGGATCACTGCTATCCCCGATCCTCTTCCTGCTATTCAACGCCCCCCCTGGTCAACACATACTGCAAGGAAACTGGGGATAGTATGACTGAAGGCTTTGGATAGGTGGACAACGTAGCGATCATGGTGGTCTCGGAATCCTACTACACCAATACACAACTGTTACAAAAGACCCTAGGCAGGGCAGATCTGTGGGCAAAACGGCACACAGCCAAATTCGCCCCGGATAAGTTCGAACTCATCCACTTTAAGAACCCTCGGGAACAAGATACCAATCAAAATGCTCAAAATACGGCCACCAGCATCCTATCGGACGTTGACCCCTACGACCTTGATGTATATTATCCGCAGGGCAACGACCAGATACTAATTATATTCTCTGGGGGCCAGATCAAGCCATCAGAATACGCCAAATACCTAGGAATCTGGCTCGATAAAACTCTGTCTTTTCAGAAGCACCGGGACTATACTATCGCCAAGGCCAACGGTAGTCTAGAAGCCCTCCGGAGGATTATAGGATCTACGTAGGGTATCTCCTTGCTTAGTATACGTAAGGTATACTAGGCGGTGGTTATTCCTTAATTGCTATACGGTCTCTCAGTATAGTACGCCCTAGCAGCTGGCAATATAAAGGCGTAGGAGCATAATCGGATAGTAGCAGTATTTACCTGAGTATAAAAGCGGGCTGCTATCACTATCTCTGGTTTATTCCAGGGCGTAAGCGGTGCCCTGCTCGATATAGAGCTCTACATCCTGCCTATCTATCTATAAATACAGCAGAATATTAAGGAAACAGCTATTTAAATCTAAACCAGCCCAGCCTGGGCTCAACCTAGTATACTTTAGCATTAATGCAAGCCCAAGAGACGCTGTCTTGGGGGCTGGTGCCCGATCGAGGCCCTCCGATAGAAGAAGAATAAGGTTCTGAATATCCTTACGCCTGGGAACGGGACCTGGGAGACCTGTATTATAGGGGTCCTGCGGCCCTGGGAACCCCGAATTACCTATATGATTGAGGAATCAGCGGAAAAGACTATTGCTGTACACAATCGAATCTAGAAGCAGTTGCTTAATTAGGGAATTAAGCGAATGCTTCCGTAATACCTCTGAGCATATCAGATACCAGAGCAAGTACTAATAGAGATCTTCTTCACCAACGGCAGTGACTATTAAGGCTACATAGGTGCCGCTGCGGTTTCGCTCCGCCTGATAGGAGCCTAGGGAAGCCTCTATTTAAACCGGTATCTGGGGACTACCGAGGATTCAACAGTATATGTTACAGAGCTAAACGGTATCGAGATAGCGCTCGCCGCGTTCGTTAAGGAGCAGTCTCAGAGTGGGAACTAAAGTACAGAAAGTTCTCGCCAAAGTACAGAAAGCTCTTTCTGAAGTACAGAAAGCTCTTTCTGAAGTACAGAAAATTCTCGCCACAGCACAGAAGTCTGTGAAAGTTCTAACCAAAGTACAGATTTGGAGCCAAGTCAAGTTTATATGACTAAGTTGGTTATCTTCGTAGATAGCCAAGCAGCTATCTAAGTAATTACTAACCTAAAGCAATCGTCGGGCCAATATATAATCGGACAAATATATAAGCACATACGAACCCTCTGATCGCTTATACCTATATACAGCCTGATTCCTACTGCTATCGAGATCTACTAGATCCCTGTATATATGGGTATACCGGGCAACGAAGCAGCCGACGTCAAGGCTAAGTTTGCGGCGGAGCATAGGGGTAGGGCGGACTATCGTAGTGCCGAAGTCCGATTGGCCTCATCCGCACAGCGCTGGGTGCAGCAGCGGATTAAGGGACGATAGATAAAGGTGTGGGCAAATGAGAAAACAGCCAAGCAGTATCACCAGTTGGTAGAGGTACCTTTGAAGAAGGTCCTCTAACTGTACGAAGGTCTGCCGAAGGCCTACTCTTTAATCCTGGTACAGATACACTTACAGCGCATCGGATTAAGGCATTTCCTATTCAAACACACCAATCAGCGGGGACAGGACGATTAATTTAATATAGGCCAGTATCACTGTGACGAGGGCAGCCAGACGCCCAGGCATGTCCTCCTCCAGTGCCCGTTATACACCAGCCTGAGGGCAACCATATTGAATAAGATCTGGTATAAGACCGACCTAGGGCACACAACCGACTACAACACGATTGTATCGGACTCGCAGGCTATTCGCTATATGGCCGAATTCATGCACAAAACAGGGCTTCTGGGTTAATTCCGCCATATGGCAGATAAAGATGTGGAGGTTGATGCCAACATAAACACGCTCGAGGGGAGCAGGCACTAGGAGGTAAAGACGCTACGTATAAGGAAGTATACTATCAACTGGCGACTACGAGAGGTCGACAGGCGGAGGAGCTACGTCCCCACAAGGAACAATTGCAGGAGGAACCAGGGCGTAACTGAGGTTATGCCTGCAGTGGCGGGATAGGGAGAGTGGGATGGGCCACGGGGAGTGGCCACAGGGCGCTGCGTGAGCTGGCAGTAGCCGATTACATTCATTGTGAGCGTTTCGTTACCGTCATCGTGGGAGTTATTACTTGTTTTTCTATGGCAATACGCCGTATCTCCTTTGTCTTTGTTACCGCGGGCGTGGCGTTAGGATGGTTCTGGTTCCCGATGGAGGGAACGCCTACATAGCCACGGCGCTCACTAGCTAGGCTGCATTAGGTTAATAGAATCTTGAATTGAATTGAATTGAATTGAACCAAGGTTATCGGGCTGCTTATGTGGACACCCAAGCTTGGGCCACTTGGCTCCCTCCTGTTGAATATCCCGGTTACTGAGATAATCATGGGGGTTGGGATCACGTGCATACCTGTATACTTGCCCACCAGCCTACTTGTATACAATAAACTCCCCTCGATAATATGAACACCGAAGCATCACTTATCAATCAACACCTCCAGTCTCGATCTCCTCCACCCGGACCGCCCAGTGGGCTTGGAATCACTCAAGGCATCCTGTAGCGGCCATGGGGAAAGTGCTTATACAATGCAGTTTTTGATTAGCAGAATCTTAAATAACTAAGAGACAACCGAACACGAGGAAACGTGACCTAAGATCCAACCAGCACCAATGAGAGAGAGGCTTGGCGGGCAAATAGGGTGTGTGTTTCTCGCTGTGTTTTTGGCAGCCAACGTGGGCGTTGGGCAGCCGTGGGGTTGGTAACCCCTTCCACTCCGTTCCTTCGTTTCAGGGCAAATGAAATCATCATCATCATCATCTACTGTACTGGATAGCAGTGACGGCAGAAGTTATCCGGATGTAATGAGACGCAGGTATTATTGACGGTGAGGGTGGATGACGCGCGTTGAGGGTGAGGATCGAAGGTGAGGTTTGATGGTGATTGATGTTATGTTGATGCTATGTTGATGCTATGTTGATGGTTTGTTGGTGGTGTGTTGGTGGTGTGTTGGTGACGGGTTGGTGACGGGTTGATGGTGAGGATTGAAGGATGGTGATGATGGTGATGATGGTGATTGGTGGGGGCGAGACCAGTGAGTCCACATGTTGTCGCGACAGAAAAATGGGTCAAAACGTGCCATTAGACCAAAAAGTGCGCACGCACAGTTTAGTCTCTATCCGGTGGTATTTTTACCTCGACATATGTTGATGTGCAGTGCGGCGCGATTGCCGAGCGGTGAAGTGGCTGTCAACAACGGTACATAACCACCGAACCACCCATCGCCGTCATTGTGGGGATCTTCGTTCCCTCCCGAATTCAAAAGTTGATATACGGTGCGAAATGGTGATTCCTATCAGCTTCGATCTGGTAGTACAGCAAATTGCAGTTTATTCAATACGCTGTACATGTAGTCTTTTCTGAAAAAACTCGACTATGAGCTAGGAGTTGAGCGACGCAATCAACGTAGGTTGCCAGTTCAAAAACTTGCGCGACCAGACTAAGGGTGCCTCGCACAGTACAACACAAAGTTGCAGGTAGCTCGAGACCAAGTAAGCTACAACTCCAGCCCTCCATTGCTCATAAATATCATGCCCAAGATACTAAGAAGCACGTTTCCCGTACGGCTCAAATGGCAACATGAAAGCACAGATCGCTAATCCTCCATACAAAGCGGCGCAAATAAAAACCGGCGCAGTAGTATTCGGGTTCGCGTATGTCACCACAACCGCAGACATAGCACCGGCCAATCGACAAAACGCGATGGCAATACCATTTCCAGTTGCGCGATGAGCCGCCGGCAGTACCTCCGAGGTGTACCCGTATAAAACGCCATAGTAAATCTGTAGCGTGAATGAAATGACGCAGCTGTAGGCGACGTTGGCATCTTGCGACGAGACCTGCGAATATGCGAAGAAAAAAGCCATCGTAATCAGAGCCCCAATAATCATGGCATAACGTCGTCCTATGAATCGAACATTTGCCAGGGGACCGCCTACCATGGGCCCAAAGATGCCACAAACTTGGACGAGAGCATAGTTTCGCCAAGTCTGATAGGTACTGATAACGCCGAATTGAACGCCTCGGCTGGCCAAGTAGTATGGCAAGAAGACAACGAACAACGGATACGCAAGGCCGATGATTGACCAGGAGAGCCAAAGAAGGATAGTGGTCGCTGCAACCTTCTTGGTGAGGAACAAGGCGCGGAAGTGGATGAGAAACTCGCCGATGGAGAATCGATTGGGCGAATGGGCGGAAGAGACGACACCACATTCTTCAAGCTGCTCGACGGTCAGGGAACAGGGCCTATTATATTGATCGGCTAGTTCCTTGAAGATGTGGACGACTTCGGCGTCTTTGCCCTGTCCGAGGAGGAACTTTGGCGTCTCGCGGAGCCGGATAATCGTCACCCGAAGAACACTGAGGACGAAAATGAATGCGCCGATGGTATACATGAGGTATCGCCAGCCGCTGTTGTTAGCCCTAGTGCAGTTGCTTGCATCTGCGCAAGAGAAGTTCGCTATATATGGTCAGTAGATGCAGGAGGCCGTGAGTGTGATCCTTACGCATAAAACCCCATGCGACCAATCCGGCAATAGTGCACCCGACTCCAAACCAAGCAGCGAGCAAGCTAACAAGCCACTGCTTATTCGAAGGCAAGTATTCCATGAAGACTGTCGTGTCGAGGATCAAGTTGCCGCCGGCACCGAAGGCGGCGAGAGCGATGAAGAAGCCGAGCGACTCCCAAGAAGGAGAGGCGCCAGCCACTATGGTAAAGACGGAACATATGAAGAGAGAGATATTGAACGCAATCCTCCGGCCGATGATGTCGGCGGTAAATCCCCAGAATAGAGCACCAACGAGCATGCCCATGTATAGGGCGATGGTAAGACCTTTGGCGTACGAGGGCTGGAATTCAATCACAGCTTGGACAGAGATAATACCCTGCAGACTCAGTTGCAGCGCATCTACCGCATACCTGTAGGCTATGAGCTACAGTTCACGAATGCTGAGAAATATATACTCACCCGAAGCCACTGAGGAAGAACAGTTTCCAATGGTAGGTCGTCCAACCTATTTCATCTAAAGTCTGAGTCTGGTTAGTAGTGATGTAGAACTCGGCACACGTGGTTATTTACATTGTTGACCAAATGCATCTTCTTGTCCATGGCGGGATCAGCGCCCTGTAGTACAAGAACCTCCTCGCTGAAGTCTGTACCACTATCGAAGGCACGGCCCGTGTTGTTGTTGCTTGTATTAGATGAGCCAGACTTCTCTGCATCCGCCTCGATGGGAGAGTGGTTTGCGAATTGACTCATGTTGACGTTTGTTCTTGGGCGTAGTCGCGCGTTACGGTGGCCACTGGCACGGGAATGGTTATAATATTAGGGACTAGGAACGAGTTGGTCAAGCGACGTTTCCAACTTTCAAACCTGCACCCCCGGCAAGCACCCCAGCCTATTTGAGATAAACCCGGGGTTCCACTTCCCCATTTGTCATCTGCAAGCCATTATCTTAATGCTTTAGTATCCACTTCCCCGATAGCCTTAATTTGCCGTTTATTATTTTGACATTTAGGCGAGACCCACCTCCTTTGCGGACTTAGATTTAGGCGACAGCCGGGTGCTAAAAGCGTTTAAAAGGCAGAATTGTATTTACGCGAGTAACCCCCTCAAATGTATTGAAAGCCAGATTCAATGTCTTGGATTCCTATATAATAGGCACGCGAGGCTGATTGGACTGGGCACAACCATTGGTGGATGAATAAGCTAGGCTTATCTGGTCAAATACAGCCCCTGGCCCCCAAAACAAGTCTCCGGCTGCCCAGCAAGTCGTCCTGTTAGCAGGCATCAAGCTTACACTATGGGAGGCGTATGGTCAAGCAGTACAAAGTCTTTGCCTCTGGACTTAACAGTCTTGGGCTTGAACAGCGGTACATCCATGGTTAGTCTTCGTTTTTCCAAGATGGAACGTTTCCGTCATTGATTCATTCTAGGACGCAATTGATTGTGCTCTGTGTCGGTTCAGACAACAATCACCCAGCAAACCTATCGTCATGGAGCTTCTTCACTACGGTGAAACGCCACTTGGCCCGAGTATCAAAGCGCGAGTAATGGATCTGATCCTCCACAATCGCACATCGCCCGAAGAAGTGGCTGAAATAGGCGTCATATTGGGGGAAACGTTCGCAGCAGCTGCAAACGAATTTCTAGCCGCCAACAAGATAGACAAGTCCACCGTGGATGTCATTGGGTCGCATGGCCAGACGATATGGCATACACCCAGTCCTACCGCCTCACATGTTCGGACAACATTAAGCATGGGCGAAGGCGCAATTATAGCTGCCCGTACCGGAATCACAACGGTCACAGACTTCCGCATAAGTGAAGTAGCTGTTGGGCGACAAGGCGCACCACTCGTCGCGTTTTTTGATGCCCTACTCCTCCATCATCCGACGAAACTTCGAGCATGCCAAAACATCGGTGGTATCGCCAATGTGTGTTTCATCCCACCAGACTGCGATGGAGGTGTCGACCGATGCTACGATTTCGACACAGGTCCGGGAAACGTGTACATTGATGCTGCGGTTCGTCACTACACCAATGGTGAGCGCGAGTACGATAAGGATGGGGAAATGGGGAAACGCGGCATAGTCGATCAAGAAGTCGTTGATGAGTTTCTATCCAACCATGAATACTTTGCAAGAGCTATCCCAAAGACAACAGGACGGGAAGACTTTCGAGATACCGTTGCATTTGAGCTGATTGCCAAAGCGGAGAAGAAAGGACGGTCGCCAGAAGATGTGGTTGCAACAATAACACGGATCACGGCCCAGTCCATCGTCGACCATTTCAAGAGATTTGCGCCTTCACAACACATTGACGAGCTGTTTTTATGCGGTGGTGGGTCATGGAATCCAAATATTGTGGACTTTATTCAGGCGAACTATCCTAAAACCCGCATCTTCATGATGGACGATGCTGGGATCCCCGCTAATGCAAAAGAGGCCGTCACATTTGCATGGCAGGGAATGGAGGCGGTCATTGGGCGCCCGATCCTTGTGCCTGATCGTGTAGAAACTGACAAGGAGCAAATCCTTGGCAAAACGTCACCAGGAAACAATTTTAGGGATCTCATGCATAGGACGATGAGTTTTGGGGAACCTGGGGAGAAGCTACGGCCAGTGAAAACATTGCTTAACGTTATTGATGGGCGACTGTTTAATAATAAATGGTGAGCAAATGATAGAGAGCTATATATATGTACCGGGAGGGGGGGGGTGGTGTGTTTTACAGACGTATTGTAAAGATTCTAATTACTCATCGCAATATGACGCACCAGTGTATCACTTTTGCCCCTTTTTTTGTTTATAGACTTAGCTATGTATTAAGTGTTTCTCTTGACAACGAAATAAGACATCGCCACGACGATTTTTTGCTTATTGCCAGTGAAATACTAAACAACGGATGGCGTCTACCAAATTGTAAATACTTATGTACGAAAAAAAATGGTTTTTTTTTTCTTCGTCGCATCTTATTATATTCGGATTATAAAGTTGGACCTGTATAAAGACCCCGTTGTGGTTGACGTTTGGATAGCTCGGTAATGTCATGTGACATTGGCTGCCTCTGTACCAGTCGTGAACTTGCACCTCATGACACGTTGTTCCGACAGCATCATCCCAACTCTGCAACATAAGTTTCCCATGACGACAACTCAAATATCACTGTGACTTTCGTGCCTGCGAACACATGACAAATGAAGGTGGCCCGACCACAGGGCAAGCGCCCGGATCCAAGCGACATCGGGTGACGCAAGCCTGCGACTACTGTCATGCCAGAAGCATCAAATGCGACCCCTTGGCCAATGGTATTGCGTGCCAGAGCTGCCGTCTCTTTGGGCAAACATGTACATATTACCGCCGGCCTCTCAAACGAGGCGCGAAGCCCCGGAATCAAGAAGGTGCGACTCGAAACGCGCCACGAGACCGGCGCCTCTCTTCCCTCGCAGTCCAGCCGCAATGCCATGAGCCACGGCATTCAGCCGGCCAGCAAGGCCCCCCCCGTCACGCCTATTATTGCCAGCCAGGAAGTCATCATGGACCTGACCGAACTGTACTTCGAAATCGTATACCCTATCTTTCCTTTCTTCCACCAACCATCCTGGATGCACCGGATTTCCCGGGCGCAATACACAAGCGATAGGGCACTTTACACCGCCACTATGGCTATGTGTGCGCTCGTAAGCAGCCGCGTGCGCGATGGCTCCACCACTAACCCGAAATGGGACGTGAGTCGACTACGACAGCCAGGACCCGAGGTGTTTTATGCGGAAGCAAGGAAGCAGCTAGCTAGTTTCGATATGGTCGCAAGCTTGAATGTGCTCCGGGCGCATGCCATTCTTGCGATTGCAGCCATTCAGAATGGTAGTATGCGCGAGATGCGCTGGCAGCTGGGGATGTATCAGACGTTGGTAGCAGTTGATGGGCTGCATGACGAGGCGAACTGGCCGACGGGAATCGGGGTAATTGAGCGGGAGGAGAGACGCAGACTCGTAAGTATTCACCTAACCTCCCACTGCGTGGTGCACATGGCGCCCTAACTTATGGACATAGTTCTGGTCTATTTACACGTTGGACATATTCACGTCGTCAGTATGCGGCGGTGTCGTTGGATCACGGGAAGAACAGTGTAACGTGCTGTATCCCGCAGAAATGGACGACGAGCTCATCACAGATGAAACCAGTATCCCTGAAACCGTTGACTCACCGGATCCATCGTCAAGGGACAGGCCATCCCTGCAAGTGCGGTCCGATTGCTGGCTATCCGGATGGAACATCATCACTGACCTGTATCGCATCCTTGAGCATGCACTGACCAGGTTTCGCAACGTCCGACCGCACACACAAGGTCGCTCATTCCTACATGACATTTTTCAGGACAGCTCGACACTTACCGAAGGAGCCGTGAGAGATAGCGTGCTCCAGATGTACATGAAGCTACCGCCTTGCTTTAAGGAAATCCCCCAGATGACGTACGACATCAAGAAAGACAGAGTAAGCTTTCAAGCGGCCAACATATCTGGTAGTATCCAGCTTCTCCGGATAGTCCTTTGTGTAGCAGGGGATACTTCCATCGAGGACCGATGCCGGGTGGCTAGCGACGTAGTGGACGCACTTGTAAAAACACCGGTCGCGTACTCGCTTGCGATATCTGCGCCGCTTCTGCACCACCTCGGCGGCATTGGCGTTATCTTGGGCTCAGTGTTTGAAGAGCCGCTCAGCGAATCGGATTACAGTCGTATTCGGTCCATTATACTTCTCATGGCCCAGATGCTGGAGAAGATGGAGGCGATTCAGCACGCTTCCGGCGCGAGCGACAAGCTAAGGAACTTAGTCGCACGCATTGATGAGTACATGAAAACTCAGCAGCACGGTAATGACGCCTCGGCTGAACAGCAAGTTGGAGCGTCGATGCCGACAAATGGGGCGCCGATGCAATTTGGACCGGCGGACTCTCAGGATGCGCCGACGGGATATGACGCTATGGAAGTGGGAATTCCAGAAGAGTGGTTGATACAGGTGCCACCAGATCTTTTGGGGGACTTAGATTGGGAATTTGACCTTGTGCTGGCGTGACATGGGTTATATCGCGCTGAAGCGTAACATTTTAGGCAGCATAAAAGAGTGGCATTATAAAATATGTGATATTCTCTACTGATCCCTAGACCGAAAAAAAGACCTCGCCCCGACCCCCGAGTGACCCTGACGACCCGGACCGCGACCCGGACCACGCAGGTTTCAGGGTCGTAAGGTTAGACCCTGAAGTGGGTCAGGGTAGGGTCGTTTCAATTCAATTCAATTCAAGATTCTATTAACCTAGGCATCGCCATAACCCATTTTGGGTTGGAGATGCTGACCCAAAACCCAACCCAAAACCCAATGGGTTCCCCTTTCAACCAATTTCAGCATAGTTTATTTTTCCAGGCGGTAACCTATCAGTGTATCCGCCCCGGAGAACTGTGGCAATGCAATTGGCTTGAGGAGACAGGCACTATCTGCTCGCTCATTTACGACATCCCCAACAAACGCATCACAACTTTACTCGGATTTTCGAAGGGCCATTGGACCCAGAATGAAGCCGCTCACGGCGACAAGAGGAAACCAGAGGATCTGGCACGATGGAGGGAACTGGCGAAGGTGGGTACGGCTCAGGCAGATCGGCATCTTTTGAGCGAACAAGCAGACATATTGGAGGATTTAGAGGCCCTGGAGACTTGGAGCCTATTGAGATGGACTGGCCTACTTTGTGAGATCTGTCAGGCGACTTTGTGTCTCGTTAGCCTTCTGTTAGTTAAATGCCAAAACACTGCCTATCGATACTTTCAAGTGAAAGCTTCTCAAGGCCACCATTATCTACGCACGCTTTGAGTAATGGTTGAAGGGACATCGACTAAGGCCGGCCTGTTTGGATAAAGCCCAGATGAAGTGATAAAAAGAAAGAACCCAACTTTAAGTAAAAGGTTGTGGGTCTGTTTGGTCGGAGATTGTACCAGTTTGAGGTATTGCCATTTCAGGTCAGCGGTATATATCCGATCTCGGTGATTGTTGAGCTGAGGTGACTCAGTCCCTGTTCCGAATTGGAGAACACATATCGAGCGTGACTTCGGGAGGTACGGCCTGTGGTATGCGGGGACTTGGCAATGACAGGTGCAGCAGCGAGCGCCCGCTGTGTGCGCTCTTTTGGAGGCAAACGCCGGTAGGCCGCGCCGATTACGTGTTGGGAAAGCAATGGAAAGTTTCGCTTTTGGATTTGCGAGAAGTTTAAATGGCGGATGCATCGAAAATAGCATACCGAATTGAGGTCTTCATCAGTCCATTTAACCAATATAGGCCCGCCCTATATTGGTCAGCAACCATGTGATGATTATCTGTTGAGTATCACGGTGGTCAAAGCTTATGGCGGGATTAGCGATGGACATTTAAATAGATAGGGTTCCCACTTTTGATATTAACCTCAACAAGAACACTACAACTACCTACCTCAACAGAACAGTTCGAAAATTCGTGCGGAGCGGTAATCAGCATCTTGTGTAGAATGCCTCTCCTTGCGCTTTGTAGCTGCAAATATCTAAGGAGCTATAGTTTTCTTTATCTAGCATTTCTTCCTGACTTGGTCCAATCGCTCCCATCTGCAAGCACCGCCTGTCCCTTAGCCAATGATCTTGACGGCTCCTCCCCCAGCCATTGTGGTTCCAACCGGTCGATATTGGCTTCTATCTCCCACGCCCGACCACCCTCAACGAACATCGACTTTCCATTCAGCTGCTGACTTACCAAAAGTCCTGCAGTAACTATAGCAACCTCCATCGGCGAATTGACAGGCAACTCCGCGTTGCGCCAAGCCTCCTCAATTCCTTGAACCATACCCGTGGTGGTCATCCAGGGGCAAACAGCATTGATGCGAAGCAGATGTGGTGATCTCGAAAGATACAGGCGCAGAGCGCGCATCAGCCCAAGGACTCCGTGCTTAGACGCCTGGTAGACGAAAAGGCCCGGTGACTCTTTGAAACCAGCGACGGAAGAAATCAGAGTTATTGAGCGATCAGCGTCCATTGGACGATTCTGGCGCAGATAGACGCTCGCGATGCGTGCGACAGAGAGACAGCCGCCTAAATTGACGTCTAGGACTTTGGTGGTAGCGGGCTGGTGAGAGACGTTAATACATAATGAAACTATCATCACTGTTGTGAGTCAAAAGCATTCGACAAACCTCGCGAACATCTTCTAGTGTTAAGCCTGGATCGAACCAATTGCCAATCTCCATAACTCCCGCTCCCGCAACAGCGTGGTCGATATGTCCATATGTATCGAGTGCCGCGTCAAAAAGATTCAGGATTGACTTGTACTCAATGACATCCGTTTCATAGAAGATAGCCTGTGGGCGCGAGGACGAAGCGGACGAGGCACAAAGCCTTTCTGCAAGTTGGACCCCTGCAGAGACTGCTTTGTCACCAAAGCAGACATAGGCTCCGTGATGGCAGCAGTATTCGACCAGACTAGCCCCAATTCCATTTGCGCCACCTGAAGAAAATTAGCACTTCATGAGACTACTAGAGATTCTTACTGACCAGTGATCACGATGACCTTATTTTTCAAGGAATCTGCAGTGACGCTAGGAAAGAATTGTGCCATATTGCCTCGTGACCGCAGAGTTGAGTTCGTTCAGCCTGACATCGGACCAGGCCTGGAGAGCAAGTCGCTGAGAGTATTATTTATTTTTCGGCACCAGCTCGGCTATCTATATCTGTTCTTAATATTAAATAAGTTTATGTAAATTACCCGTACTTTGGAGGAAGTGTGTGTTCGACAAGATTAGGGGGGGTTTCTCCGATTGTGGGGAAGCGTCGATGACGCCATACCCTCAAATTGACAATTACAGTAAGATTCAATGTTCGGTCTTCGAACTTTCCAAGCGGACGTCCCCCGCGAACCGTGTGTGGAGATAGCTAAGAAAGGTTCGACACTTCTCCCCGGTCAGACCCGGATGAGGCGCTGAGTGGACGAGCTGCAACCCACCAATCGGACTCCAGACGCCCCGAATATCGTTATATCCGTACAAGTCGAGCCGAGAGAAAGGGCGAATAAGCGGAAGTTCAGTAAACCCTAGTTATGGTGAACCCGGGTATAATGAGTCCGCATATAATGAATCTGGATATAATGAACCCAGACGTGACGGACCCGGATATAACGGATGTTTTTAGACTCTTGGTTAGTGGGTTCAGGGTGGGTGGACCCCCGGAAGTCCCCGACCGAAGCCCATCCTCCGAACTCCACTTGGGCATGATCCACCCTAACCTGTAGACGCATACTTTGCACGGCATATTCATGGTGGCAGATAATCTCAGAGATAAACTAGTGAATCCACAATCTTTACACTTTGAGAGTCCTATGGAAGAAATGGAGCTTTGTTCTTTGTTTGTTACTACGCTTATACAAACTGTTACATACAGAAACGACAAAGCTTAAAACAAGTAACCATTCAGCCCTTCCACCGTCCTCTTATCCACGGCATGATGCCGATTCTCTTCCCAGACCTGCCCATCTTCGCCAAATTGATTGGACAGGTGGCCTAAGAAGAAATCCAGATTTTCCTTACACTGCGGGAACGCATTCTGGAAGTAATCATACAGCTCCTGGACTTGCGGCTTGGTGGGAGCATAAGTAACCTTCTCTCCAAACATACCAAGGTACTTCTTGGTATGAGCGAGATCGGCCAGAGTGTCCAGTTCCCATCCGGCCTCCATGTGGCCAGGGATAAGCTTAATCGGCTCTAGGGTCGAAATAAATTCCACGGTTTTGATCCATGCTTGGAGTAGAGCCGGGGTTTCAACCTCTTCGACCCTGTTTTCATGTTGTTAGGTTTGTTGAAATCGAACAACCGTACGGATTACATACCAAACGTGTGTGCTTCTTCCGTAGACTGTATCGCCACAGATAATCGTCCTCTCAGTTGGCATCCAGAAGATCGTATGATCGACCGAGTCACCCTGCAGTGGCCCCAGAAGCACCACAGGGCTGTCAGGATTGCCCTGCAACAAGAAAAAGCTGAAGTTGAACTCTTCTGGCTTCTTGGGCGTTTCGGGGACATTCTCTTTTCCAAAGATAGTTGGCCAATATTTCACCTTATCGTCATATTCGCGGTTGATACCCTCGAGGACGTGCCGTGCGGCGTAGAATTTGGCCGAGGGGAACTCCTCAAGAATGGGGTTTGCCGAAAAGAAGTGATCTGGGTGGTGGTGGGTTACAAACACAGCTCTGAGCGGATTATGGGTTGTGGCTTGGACCCAGCTAATGACAGACTGAGCGTCGGGAATCAAGAAGGGAGGGTCGATCAAGATCGCCTCCTTAGCACCAACAATCAGTGAGGTGATGCTGGAGAGACCTTTGGTCGAGGAGGAATGATGGTAGGTGTGGAGAGGCATTTTCCCGAGTTTAAACGTGTTCTCTTTTGTCTCCAAGAGGAACAAATGTATGACTAAATAGTAGAAGGTTGTCAGAGGGCAAGTAATAATTAAGTTATTCTCAATTGGGGAGGGATGAAAGACCCGTGGATATACGGATATAACACAACACACCACAGCAACTCACACATACGGCATATTTAGCCACGGCACCGAAAACGAGTTTGCTCTGTTCTCAGGCTGGTTTTCGTGGAGGTTCTACATGGTTCAGGAACTGTATTTACCGCCAAGTCCGCTTAAGTCCGGAATTATCACACTCTCATGGGGAACCAGCAACGGCAGACCAGTCGCGGGCACGGGGAATGGGGTAAATGAGGGGGTAAATGAGGGGGAGGAGGGCTGTGATAGTGGTAGAGGGGGGGTTTTCCGAGAGCCACCGTTTCCCTTCCCCACAGCCGAACCTTGTTTTTCGTAAAATGTCGACCATAGCGGCAACTGTGGATCATCTCCCGGGGAGGAGAATACGAACATGTTTCATAGTGGAGGTATGGGATAAGTCTTGGACAGGCTTTGGACAATATACTGCTCCTTTGACCCGGCGCCTAGCACCGCCCGGTCATATCCACCATAGGGCCATAGAAGCTGTACCTATAACCGAAAGAAGGGCAAGCAGTTGAACTATCGGCGGACGTAAGCCTGAGGTAGTGGCCCCTAGGAAACATAATTCACATATTGTTCATTTTTTTGTCATTCCCGACTCCTGGATTCGACAAAGATCAACGATGACGCGGTTTCCCTGTGCCCATAGCAATACCCCAAAGGCAGTTCCTCCACTCAATAGACCGGAACAGGTGGCTGCACCACATAACATCAATTGCACAGTGCAAGACAGGTCTGTTGATGAAAGTCGCCCACTCAGGGTAGTCATCATTGGTGCTGGAATCTCGGGTATTCTTGTTTCTATTCAGTTCAAGCAGAGAGTCCCGAATGTCGATTTTTGTATATATGAAAAAAACCCAGATGTTGGAGGGACTTGGTATGAGATTCGGTACCCTGGATGTGCCTGCGGTATGTTTTTGAAATACATACGATTACACGGTATGCTATCGGATTTCACCGCAATGAGGCCAATTTAAATACATCGGCAGGATAAACGCATTGCGGTCATTGGAAATGGTTCCAGTGGTATCCAGCTCGTCCCTGGGATTTTGCCCAAAGTGACCCTTATCGATCACTACGTCCGCGGTCGGACATAGATCGCGCCCACCTTTGCACGAGATGAAGTTGAGAAACGTGGCGAGGGCTTAGAAAACTGTCAGTGGTTTTCATAACACCTAATAAGCATTCTAATACTAACCTCTTAGTCGAATTTACCTGCGACGACATTGAAACGTTCCAAAAGGACCACGAAGCACATCAAATGCTCCGCAAATGTAATTCCAATCCCACACACTTTTCATGAAATAGAAATCTGACCGGATAAACAGCCGTTGAGCTACAGCTTCAGTATATCCACGGGCCACCCTTATTGGTCATCCAATGCAGGTTGGTGCGCGCGACATGTTCGCAGAAAACATGAAACGCCGACTAGCTAATAAACCCGAACTGTTCGACGATCTCGTTCCCGGTTTTCCACCTACTTGTCGCCGCCTGACTCTAGGGCCTGGCTATTTGGAAGCCCTGACGGATAAAAAGGTCGACATGATCAGCTCGGAGATCGTCCAGGTCGACGATACGGTATTATCACTGCAGATGGAAAGCACCGACCGATCGACGTGATTGTCTGCGCCACTGGTTTAGATACAAGTTTACTCCCCGATTCACCATCAGGGGCCGGAGTGGCGTTACCTTGGCGCAGCGGTGGAAAGAGACTCCTGAGACGTATTTGTCAATTGCCACAGATGGACTCCCCAACTACTTCATCTGTCTTGGACCAAACGCTGGGCTGGGCGAGGGTAAATTTTTGACCCTAATTGAAAGGTCATTGGATTACTTCAAGAAGTGTGCGCTCAAACGCGTGACAACATCCGCACAATGAGCATCCTACCGGAGGCCGTCAAGTCCTTCACCAAGTACTGTGATCAGTAATTCTCAGGAACAGTCTTCAGCAGTAAGTGTCGCAGCTGGTATAAGGGTGGAAGTGAGGAAGGACGAATCACTGTCCTCTGGCTTGGGTTATCTGTCCACTCTATGAAGGTGTTTGAAAATCCCCGTTGGGAAGACTTCGAGTATTAATACCTGGATGATAACCCAACTGGCTTGCTTGGGGATGGTTGGACGGAGGATGAGAAACACGGCAGAATCAACGGCAATTACTTGAATGATGAGCATATCGATTTTCCCCCTCTGCAAGAGGAGGTCGGCGTGTGAATATATTACCGAACGAAGAGAATAAATGAGAAGAATCAATCAATTTGCGGTATATAAGACACTCTAATTCATTGACCGTAAGGAACTCGTCGGCAATTCAGCCAACATTCATTGCAGTTGTCGCCCAACGGAGGGTAATTGTGACCCGCTTTCACCCTCCTCACTCCCCAAAATAGGCTTTGGGTCTAATTATATAACCTATTGATGGGTTTTAGGTTGAGGCCCTTAACCTGAAACCTATGTGGGAACCTACTGGGTCCCCTTTTTAGTATAAATAACACAAATATACTAAGCTTACATAACTTCTAGAATTATAAAATCCCTGTTCGTAATTTAAGGTATAAGTTTACTATCTAAGCTAAGTATTTTCTTTCTTTTCTTAGGATCTACTATATTTTCTTTCTTAACCTTAACCTTCTTTAGATACTCTATATTAAGTTTTCAGACTATCTTAATCTTCTATAGAAAAATGTATTACTGTAGCTCTTTTATCTCTGCTTCTTTAAGATTAAATTATATTAAATAAAGAGATAATATATATTCCTTAATTATTTTAGAGTTTATATAGCTATATTAGTAATAATAGATATTATATATAGTATTAAAACCCTTGAACATTCGGCTTTCTGTATATGGTCAGTGGTATATAATATGTGTGGTAATAGTTTGATTCAAAAGAAGACTGCAAATTGTAATTCAACGACTATTTAAATTAAGAACAGAGTTATCTGTCCCTGCAATATCGGGACATATGTCATTGGCAAGGTCATTGAGCCACATGCCAGTCAAGGGAATATAATGCGGGTCGAAAAGCGCTCCCGTATCTATTGGACTGACCATCGCCAACCTCAGAGAGGTGTATAAGTTATTGATGTTTCCTGTATTTGGAAACCCATCTCCAGGCTTTGGCCGGAACGTGGTAAAAGCGTGGTTTTCTATTGCTGAGAAAGAATCATCATCAACAGGTTCTGTAACCTCATTGACAAGTGCATAAGCACGCTGGTACAAAACATGGATGGCCTCTAAGGACTTGACCCACGCCTTTGCAGCTTTCCACTGGGGTTCCCAGGTCCGGAAGATGGCTGAAAAAAGATCAAAATATTCCTTGGCAACGATTCGCTCTGCGCTGAACTGTGGTGTATTGTCAGCATAATAAACCCAGAGCAGTGTGCTTGCAGCAGAGAGCAGGGAGGTGGCGACAAAAGGCGTCTGAATATTTTTTTTATCTTCATCCCGGCCGTCGAGAAAGAAGCATATCATTCTCCCGATGGCCATCGCGTGGGACACACAGGTCAAGACCAATTCCGGCTCTCGGTGTTCCAGTGTCCTTCCGGTACCATCTAAACTGTCTATGAAAAGGCATGAGCCATCAGTCTGCGGGAGGTGCCCTTGATGGGCAACACACAAAGCACTTTGTAGAAGGAAATGCATGGCTGCGAACATTTTGCCTTGTTTGAGACTACAATGCAACCGATAATTAGGCTCAGACCACTCAAATCTCATAGGAAGCGAGGACTTCCACAATTTTAGCCTTCTAACATGCTGGTGAAAATCACTGTTTGGATCCGTCGGGAGGGCTGCGTCTTTCATTCTGCCATTGCGAACATGTATATCCGCCAGTGAGCTCCATAATTGGACCGTTGTGATGAAAAATGCCTTCATCCCTATCGGCCCCGCGCGTCCCTTGAAGGGAATCATATCTTCTAGCTTTGGACCACTAGAAATTTCCTCATAGTAGAAAGTAGTCTCCGGGCATGGCAAAGCAATGTCGGTGTTTCCAATCAAAAGAGTCTGAGGCTTCGCATGACAGAAGGCAATTAATCTATCTAGGAGTAAACAAGACCAGAATGTCCGTCGGCGAATTTCTTGATCTTTTGCAGAGTGACGTTGATGGTAATCTTGGTTCAACCGCATTGCTTGGGCCATTCGGATTGCTGCTCCCGAATACGTCCAATAACCACACCCTGAACAAGAGAGAAACTCCGACAGTGCCAGAACGACATTGGCTTGTATATTGGTGACTAATAGCAGTTAAGAGGGGAAGCGAGGGCATTATCTGGATCACATACCAGTTGGCTCATCAAAAGTTTGACGCGACATATTTTTGGCCAAAAGCGAGAAGCTACTTCGAACCTCTTCGGCAGTAGACATATTGAAGTCCCGGAAGGCTTCATCATCGCTTAAATAGCAAGAGCTGAGGGATATGATAGAGTACACAAGAAAGGTATTGGACTGACACTGTTCTTCAAACTCTGGCCGACATAAGAAAGAACAGAAATCCTCGGAATGGTGCCGTTCGAAAAATATATCGAAGCATCGCTGTAGCAAATGGAGTGGAGGAAGGGCTGAGGTTGAAGGCTCGCCAGCAGCTAGCGCTGCAGAGGGGGAGGAATAGGGCGGTGTGCTTTCTCGACGCGAGGCGATCGGTCTATCGAATTGGAACTGTGGAAGTGGGCTAGTATCGAGCTCATGCCATTCGCAGTTGATATTCCGGCTGGAGCAGTGCTGACACGACGGTCGCCTCCCATCGCATTTTGTCTTGCGTCGACGGCTAGCATAGTCAGCGATAAGCAGGACATCGTCAAGCTATGAAAATCAGGCGAGGGAAAAAGCTAACCAGGCAAAACAGGCCTGAGGTGTCCGCTTGGCCAGACTTCTGCGCTCATTTGATCCCATTATCATTCGCGCCCTTGTGCAGAGGCCTAACCAAAACCCGATATACACTTGATTTGGTTCAGGAGCTCAACCCGACAAAAGACTTGATAAAAGACAAAGTTAAGTGGTCAAAACTGGCCAGACCTCGGGACCGAGGTCTGCTTACCGTCGTTACATAATCAGTATTCTCGTATTCAATTAGGCAACTACCCTTCTCCGCTTTTGTTTCCATAAATGCCCGTAGATATTAAAGTAACCTGGTTTCGGTAAGACTAAAATCGAATTCATCTGTTCCTCACGATACTATCAACTTGGATTCCATGATAATCTAGCTCGTTTCTTCTCGAAAATTCCCAATAATTGAGCTTTCTCTTAAGTACCAGCGAAACAAACCCCCTTGCCACCTGTCTACCACAAGACCTTGCTGCTGGTGTTCCTCGTTATAGCGCAATTGCTGACACTATGCGTACCACTGCTTTATGCCCGGTATCTGAATCCGGGATCCCTTGTACCGGCGATCCCGACTGTCATCAGATCTAAGGAGTTCTCCACTTCTTGTATCCGGTCCCGGCGTAGATTTTCCCATCGCATCCACAGGGTATATGATAGTGCAATAGCGATACTGGCGGCTTGAAATGAGATATTGGCGCGAAGACTCGTTAGGTAGCGTGGTTCTTCCTTAGCCAGATACAGGTTGCTGGACACCAGGCCTCCACAATTGCCGATGGATATCACAATGCCGCTTGTCATCGCACGGGCATTTAGGTTGGGAATGTTCTCCACCGTCCATGCAGAACCAAGAGGCGTTCCTGGGTAAGCCTAAACCCTCAAAGCATCAGTGGGCAACAAATGGCGCTTGGTATGATGATACGGGCTTACCCCGGCAGTACAGAGAAATATAGCCAAGTACATAACACCAATTTGGGCAGGGTGCACCGAAACGAGTATGATATATCCGATGAGACTGACCAGCCCAGATACCACGCAGTGAAAGCCACGTTCCTGGAAGTAGTCCGATGACTTGGTGCAGAGAATGAGGATAATCGCTGCCGTGAGCGCCGGAGCAACGGTGTACTAGCAACAAATTGATTAGCAGACTTGATTAGATAAAGGGCCTGCTTGAAAATACGACTTACTAGATTAGTTTTGACCGCTGAAAACCCCATTCGTTCAACAATCATAGCGAGGAAAGTGGAATTGGAAGTCAGCACCACGCCATTGCAGAATGCCAGTGCCGCGCGAATATATGGATGAAAAGTTCTGAATTCGGACATCGACTCCTTCCAGTTAAACTTGTTGTCAAGACCTTGCACAGAGTCATTTTTGAGGCGCAGCCGACCGGCTTTTCTCTCTGCCTCGTTTAGGAACCAGGCGTGCTCAGAATCTGGGGGAAGAATGCAGACAATCACCACGGCCCACAGCACTGTAAGTGAACCTTCAAGAAAGAACAAATAAGCCCATGATGGATACGGGCCCGACGGAATATGGAACACCCCATACGCCAGAAGGCCCCCAAAGGCAGAGGAAGAAACCAAGGCAGCATAAAAAATGCCCAAGCGGGTGGCGAGTTCCTTGCGCGTGTACCAGATAGATAGATAGTATATAACTCTGAGGAGAAGTAAGTCAGCGACATTTTGAATTTTATTAAGTCCAAAGCCATTTACTCACGAAGCAAGATACCCCGCTTCAAAGAGTCCAACAACAACTCTGCAGGCAACTAGTGCACTAAATGACTTCACAAATCCCGTTGCCAGGGATGCCGTTCCAAATCCGAGTTGCATAACGGCGAGTGAGAAGCGAGCCGAGAAACGTTTCGTCAACAAAACTCCCACAGGACCCATTATCACAAAAATGATAAAGTAGTAGGTAAGGACCTGGTTGAATTGGTTGCTGACCAGGTTAAGGTCATCCGCTAGCCCAGCAGTATGGGCATTTGATATGTTACTTCGATCAAGGGAACTGTGAAAACAGTCAGCTGGATATGCTGGAAGAGCAGTCAAAATATGAACAAACTTTAAAAGATAAGCAATTGCTAGCGTTGGAAGTAGTATAAAATCTGCCTTGATTTTCAGCTTCCGAGAAACCCTCGAGTCAACAACTAGCTCTGTCTCAACCTGCGAAAGCTGGCTTTTGTCGGCATTTTCCTGGATTATGAAAGGATCGAGGGTTGGTTTCACATCATTGGACTCATTGACCGTCATATTGGCTCTCTGGACAAGCCTTTAGTAGCTTGTGATAATTAAATGACACGAATGCTTGGAAGAGACGATCTGACTTCTTGTTTTACGACTTGTGATAGAGAGAGGAGTCGGACGTTAATAAATCTTCACTTACACCTATATCCGAAGCCAGAAACACCTAACAAGTACCAATACTCCAACTAATTTGAAGCCTGTTTTTTATAAGCAAATCATGATCAAGCACAGAAGTTAAAGATAAGAAGCGAAAGCCGACGGGCTTATTATTGGGTTTCCTGATCATGTATCGGATCGGCTTATCCGTCTGTCTCGCAACTTTCCAGCCCGAGAGCCGGACTTGGTGTTATATAGATTACGAAAACACGACATCTCAGCATACTGTATCGAATTTCTTAGAAGAACTGTTGAAGTAGCTGGACTGCCAGATTCTTAATCTTTTATTGTTTCATTACGCATAGCTATTAGGGTACCAAAGATGCGATTACTTGTCTCGGTGATGTATCGGCTGTATCGGGCAAGCATTTGAAATACCGACTTTGCTTTTCATCCAGCCGGCCTCCTGCCGATACCAACTTTCCACAGCCAGAGCACTTAGGCCCGAGCGCTAGCATATCCAATTTATTACCCAATTTATAGACACAGAAATCACGCCTGTTTTCCAAAATTTACTGTCTACGCGGTTCGGGCTGCCCAATTATACTCACCATCCAAGGTGACACAGAATCTTATTGAAACAGATCAAAGCACGATCAAGATATTTGATGTCAGTGATGGACATCAGCAGGATTGTGGTTCTAGGGTAAATCCAGGAAAATTGGGGTTGACCGCTAGCTAATACGTCTTAGAGCCGGAGTTTCCGGGCTGACCACTGCACTGCTTCTATCAAAGAATCCTTCGAACAAGATAACTGTTACCGCGAAGCATATGCCGGGGGATTATGACATTGAATATTGTTCACCATGGGCTGGTGCCAACTATTTCCCGTAGGTTTCCTTCATCAAGTTGGCATATGACAGTACTCAGCTTCGGCTACTTACAACCGAGTTTTAGAGTCGGTGCGGAAGATAGTGCTGTTGGTAAATGGGAGAGAGAAACCTGGCCATATTTACAGGATTTGGCGCAAAACTTCCCGGAGGCTGGAATTCAGTTCCAAGGTAAGTTGAAAGGTCTGAAAATTCATTGATATTTTGATGAACACCTGAATAATCAATCGAGTCAAATAAGATACCGTTGTATATAATCGACTCAAAGACAAGGAATCGATAACAGGAAGGTGGTTTGCAGAGCTTACAAAGCCGGAACCTTGGTATCGGAGCGTTGTGCCAAACGTAAGATATCAATAGACCACTGAGTCTTCGCTGGGTGTATGATGGAGCTGACGAATTTCGAATACAGTTTTCCCAGGTCCCGAAGTATGAACTTAAAGATTCCATCGACAGCGCCAATCGATTCACGTCTGTATGCATCAACACTGCAGTTTACCTGCCATGGCTGGTAGGCCAGTGCCGGAAGAATGGAGTGGAATTCAAGAGAGCGATATTTACGCACGTTACAGACGCTGCCGATAGCCATATGTCTGGTAAAAGAGCTGATATAGTCATCAATTGCACCGGGTTATCTTCTAGAACATTAGGGGGAGTGTGGGATAGCACACTGTCGCCTGCCAGAGGCCAGATCGTTGTGGTGCAAAATGATCCAGGCAATATGCAAACCATCTCCGGCACGGATGATGCAGACGATGAGATCACTTACCTTATGGCGCGTGCTTCTGGTGAGCAAATTCGGATTGATAATAAACAGATAGAAGGTTCAACTGATACAGATGATCAATCATGCAGGGGGTGGTACCATTCTAGGGGGTTCTTTACAGAAAAATAACTGGGACCCATTGCCAGACCCTAACTTGGCAATCCGAATCATGAAACGCTGTGTTGAATTATGTCCCAACTTGGTTGAAAAAGGGCAAGGGATTGAGGGTCTCAACATTATTCGACATAGCGTGGGCTTGCGGCCGCTACGCCACGACGGACCTCGTGTTGAAAAAGAGAAGATCAACGAAGTCTTGGTTGTGCACAACTACGGCCATGGAGGATATGGGTATCAGACATCGTACGGATGTGCCACGGATGTAATGCGGATAGTTGAGCTGGTTTTGCAGCACAACGAGAAAGCAAAATTGTGATTCTTGAAATTAAATCATTGTTAAACAATACCATCGGATATTTTTGAAGATGTGCAAGAACTTGACAGAACATGGCCAGGCTATTGTAGCGACCTTCACTTGAGCAATAGGCTCGTAGGTAACATCTTTTAATGTTGCATGTGAATTTAAACGCAGAGCTTTGGGTCGCAATTTACCTCAACGTAGGTTGCGAAGCCCTCCAAAACCCACGCAAGATCCTGCCCCATGCTTTAATGCTTCACCGCGATCCTCTAAAACTGATGTTCTATTCATCAGTGTCGCACTCGCTTGCCACAGCAGTGCTCTAAAATACGGCCAATTCCCATTGTGTTCATTCCTTGTGTGACCACGGGGCGCATTTAGAGCGCGTTGGCATTAAAAGGAGAATATCGTCAAGAGTAGGGAGCAAGTATGACGTGAACCTAATCAGCTTAGAGGTGTACAAAAAAGGTAGCAAAATAAAAACAGAGTTCTGAAAGAACAAAGGCAAGATAGGGAAAGCCTTGCCCGTAAAGGCCATGCTTCATCACCTGGCACCCTTTGCAATGTACCCGATACTGTACCCGATACTGTACCCGATACTCATACATGCGCTTTGTCATGTAATGAGAAGCGTTTCTTGTAGTATTGGATCGAGGTATGATCAATTACTTACGGAAATCGGCTTGGCCGATCAAGCTGAAATCGAAGACAGCCAGTATGGTGCGTTAAGAATCAATGCATATATAAACCATGCTTTCTGTCGATGATTGATTAGTGTTCTTGCAATACGCAATCATTTATTTCTTTACGAACTTTAGTGAAGCCCTGAAGATTTCAGCAAATTCCATTATGGCAGCAACGATCCTAGATCTTCCCAATCCTGTGCATCCCAGTTTTATTGATCGGCTGGATGGGGATTTTTTGGAATATTACAACAAAAATATCGCCATCAAACCAGCGACTCATACGGTCGACCTTGCAGAGGTGCGACAAAATCCAAAGAAATTTGCTTGGCCATGGTGCAAGGATTATTCCGATCTACCATTTGTGAACGACATCAAAATCACTTCTGGGGATGGTTTCCAATTCACGATTAGAACTTATCACCCAGATAGCGGGCGGTTCGGTCCTGGCCCTTTCCCTATCCACATCAATCTTCATGGTACGATGAATCTTTCTTTCTGTCCTCTTCGATGGATCCAAACTCATGTTAATTTTAGGGGGCGGGTTTTGCTTTGGAGACTTGACCAGCGAGGCTGAGTGGTGCCTGCTTGTCAGGAATGAGGTCGGCATCATCGTCGTAGACGTGGACTACCGCCTAACACCAGGTCAGTATTTATGTATTGCGGTGGATTTATACCATCTAACGATTCTAACGATGTACAAGAATTTCCATTTGGCAAAGGTGCTGAGGATTCTTGGGCTGCTTTACAATGGGTGATCATCGTTCTCATTCAAGATTAAATCTCAGAAAGTTAGTAAGCTGACAGTGAGGCAGGCCTATGCCCATGCCCCCGATATAAACGGACTATCGGACTCTATTTCTATTGGTGGAGTCTCCGCAGGTGGATTCTACAGCTGTATTGTGCAGCAGCTTGCCCGTGATGCGAATCTGCCCCTAAAGCTAGGTATGTACTCCGAGCATGCAAGTTTGATGGTGAAAGGAAAATGTTTCTGATAGAAGTCGATTTTCCAGCGATTTTATCCGTACCTAGTACGAGCACCCGCCTGGGCCTGAAAGATCCGTCTGATTGCGCATTCGCTTCCATAGCAGAAAATGCGTTGGCGCCGTGCCTGAGACTGGAGGCGTATGATGTTCTTCGCTGCCACAATCGACAAGAGCCTGGAAGGTGAAGAATCAGAAAGAAAGCCCCTTTTCTGGCGAAGTCCAATCGATGCGGTTTCTCTGAAAGGAGTCTGTACAACTTTCATCGCGACAGCTGGTTGTGACCCTCTACGAGATGAGGGTGAAGCATACGGTCAAAAGTTGTTGCAAGCAGGAACAAAGGTGATAATCCGGCGGTATACGGGCGTGCCACATCCGTTTATGCTTATGAAAGGATTGAAAAAGTCGGCCTTGTATGACCAGGATACCTGCGAAGCTTTGAGAACCGCCCACGGCTTACAGAATTGGCTGCCTAAGAAAAACTTGATCTAAGCTTTGAAGGGACAATTAGTTGGGATATGAAAGTAGTCGCCTGGTTACAACCTGATTTCTCAACCTAGTTAATCAAGTATTTGTGGCCATGATATCCAACAGAATTCTAAAAGCATCCAGCAGATTTGCGGAGATAGTCAAGCCCACCTTGCGGCGCTCTTGACCAGTAAACCCATTTATGTACAGAATGCACATTTGCTTGAGAATTGTTGACTTCCCCGACTCGCCAGCGCCTAATTATTTTCTCATCGGTAGACTTCGCGCGATACTCAAGTTTTCCTCGATAACAAGGTACGTTTACCAGCTGTCGACCACTAACCAAGTGACCAGTTAGCAAGTGCGTAACATCTTATCTAGAATTACAGAAAAAAAATTTGCGCTTCTAGGATTTCTGAAAACATGTTTCCGAAAATCAAGGAGTGAAATTTAGCCAACGTAAAGGGCGAAGGCCGAAGCTCACTATGCTGATTAAAAAAATATGATTATAGAAGCCCTGACTGGACAGGCATTAGGGGAATGCGATTCAAACCCCTAAAAGTAACTATTTTGGGTTGGAGATGCCGACCCAAAACCCATTTTGGGTTGTGTTGGTTGGGTTGGGTCCGGGTTATAGTGGGTTCTGGCGATGCCTAAACATAATCTAACTAAACGTTTTAATAAAACTGAAATTTTGTAGGCTCTAATCAGAAAGTAGCTCTAGGTATAGTCGATTCTTTTCTGTTGTAGAAAAAGACTTATGCTAAGGGTCTCGTTTAACTATATTGAGGATTATACTTCTCTACCCACTGGACAGAAAGGAGAAAAGAGAGGTGAATCTTCTGTTACACAAAGATTACTTAACAATTAAGGTACACAGCTAGATACAGAAGAAAATTTATATAGACAGTAAGTAATTTGGCGCTGTATTTATAACTTAATAAAATATAATTTAGCAATTGTAGTGGGGGAATCGCTCTGGTCATGTCAGGTGACGTTGTAGGCCTTAGGCCTTACCTTCATACAGTATATAAGCCCTCGACGATAGTTAACTTACACACCACCTTTCGGGTCACCAATGTTATTTTCGTTATTTCGGATTGCTAGCATTCGAGCAAGGGCTCGAATGCTCTGAATGCTGTTTTCTCAGTTGGGCACCGCTTTCTCTACTACTTTCCTGCACTCTGCGAGTGTGGTGGTTTTGTCCTCTTGCGATCGACCCGTCTGCCAACGCGGACTGCCAGCGCGCGTTCCCATATTACACTATATACTACTTAGGCCCCTACTACTAGCTGGATCTAAAAGGTAAAAAGCATTATCGTCTTGTACACAGACTCTTAGACTTTTGGTAACCTTTACAGAAAAAGGTAGTGTCTTGGAGAGCCACAAAGACGTTCTAGATAAAATTCAGGATAAGCTTTACATAGAAGATCAGCAAAAGCAGGAGAAAGAAAACCGTAAAGGCGGTAAAACTTTCGGTGGCAAACCGCCCTATCCGCCTATCAATATTAATGTTTATCCATTATATACTTAATTGGCCACAACCACTGTATCTGCTGGGTTTGCTCTACCGAAAGATATAGGTTCGTTGAATATCCCCAGATTTAAAGACGTTGCTATTAAAGAATACGGTGAGTGGCTTATATCAAATGTGTCTTATAATAGCCTTCAAACTGTATTTCGCCAGGTATGTGATATTGCTTTATTAGATGGCTTCGAACTGGAGCACATCTATAAGGATTAGAACCTCGAATTCTTCGTTGATAAAGGAGTTAAGCAATGGTCATCCGTCTTGGCAGAACCTGCCTCCAGTCGCTTTATAGCGACCTCGCATCCTTCCCGCCTCACCAGCGCCCTGTCCGCCGCCTATCCTATGATAGCTGTGAGGATTTTGCGTGGTGGAGGAACACTCTCGTGTTATTCAACGGTATCTATTTCTTCGAAAAGAGCTGCCCCCTAGTTGCCCTCTATACAGATGCGTACGACTCAGGTCTGGACCTCTTCTTCTTCTATACGCCCTTACGGGACTCTGCTGGGGACTGGATGTCTGTAGCATCTTACCTACCTTCTACCTATACGGCTATTATGGCCGCCTCCTCTGCCTACAGCGACGGGGCCTATATTAACATTAAGGAGGTCTCTGTAATCCTACAGGCCTTCCTCCTATACAGCCCCTATTAGGCTTATCATCGTATTCTTGCTTTTATGGACAGCGCCGTCGTGTTTTATGGCCTGTCTAATCAGGTACTCCGTGGGCCGGCTTATCGCCCTCTGCTTATACTCTGTAGTATAGTAGCTGCCCTTGATATCGAAGTCTAGCTATACTGGCTACCTTGATCAGAGACCTTGCTAGCTGATGTAGTATTCTGTTCTGACTATAGAATTATCGCTGATATTTACCTATAGTAGATAAGCTTCTTTCGCTTGTTCTGCCAGCCTGGTTCTCCTACCAGCCTATTTTTATAAATACTGCCTATATAACTCTGGTCTGGAATAGCCTCGCAGAGGGAACCAAAAGAGGATACCGCTCTGCGCATCGCTCACAGCCTATCTGTGAAGCCTGATATAGCCATGTCCGAGCTCTCGGCTCTCCGCACATCACACGTATCACATCAACAACGGTCTACCTGATACAATTTTTGACCTCCACACAAAGCATCTTCGTCGCATGATCAATAGTGCTCAGTGACTGCAAACCCCCCCCCCCCTCCGCCAGAAACAAATTCACAATCTAATCCTACATACCTCAGTTATAACCCTTTCAGGGAATATCTCACACCTGCCTACCCAGCTGCTAAGGCTCTCGGAGGCCCAGAGAAAGAAGCTTAATTTTGCCGTAGCCGCCTGTATTACTTTCGCCGGTTTTCTTTAGGTCAGGGAATTTATATACTCAGCTGCTGACCTTAGAAATACTTAATTCTTTACTGCTACCAATTTAACCTACGCAGATATTAGGTTCTCCCCTACTATAGACTATATCCTCCTTACTTTAGAGAGAAACAAAACTAACCAAAACCATAAAGGTATTGATATTATTATTACAGCAATAAATAATAGAGTCTACCCTATCGAAAGCCTTTCTAAGCTATTCCTCTATAACTTATAACCTACAACTATTCCTTTATTTAGCCTCTCCTCTGGACACGACGGCGCTGTCCATTAAAGCGAGAATACGATCGCAGGTGCCCCGTGCGGGCCAAGATATCTCACTCGTCTTCATTTGTAGCAGTGTAGCAATAGTTGGAATAGAACCGAGATTATTCGCAAGTAGGGCAAAACAAACGATGCAACAGAGACATGCTGACGGAAACCGACCCTTAGGAATTGATCAGCGGGTGGGAGCATGCATACTGCAATTAACTTGCATGAAGCTTTTGAGAACATCTGAATCATGCAATTAGGGAGCTTGCTGCGGTCGCATCGTTGTATAATTACAAGATATTTCTAACCCGTAGCTTTTCACTCACCGCTTTTGTCTACTAACCATCTACCTGAAAATTCAGGTGGAAACATGTTTAGGAAGCATAGAGAAATATGATCAAAGAGGCATATTCAAAAGTGTTGACGGATTCTCAGATTTGATGCACGTATTCTGACCGATATTTCCATCGCAAAAAGAAAGCCATAGGCCTACCCGTCGACCCAAGGGAAGAATAGAGATGATTGAGAATACGTATGTGGTAACCACCAGTGCAAGCCATAGAGAGTAAGGAACCAAGGTAAGTGGTCAGTGAGCGCTCAAAGTGACTACTAATTGGACTGGTTCGGAAAGGAAATGCACCAATCAAATGACTCAAGGCAGAGCGGTCCGGCCAGAATCGTCTCAATTGGCTCAATTTTGACTGAAATCTGGAGGCTAGCAATACATATATCGTGAATTCATTCTAAGATAATCTTGTGTTGCAATTATAAGAGTTTCAGGGTTGGACTTGATATCGAACAGTACGGAACTGGTGGAGGATTCTCCAAATGGCGTCATTAAGTGGAGCAATTGAAGCACTATGATGTATGTGGCTGATAGCTACATAAACATTCTATCGGTGTCGAATTTCAATGATTCTATGGATTTGAGATCGCCTACTTAACACTTTGCTGGTGCTGTAATTAGTATTGATTCCATAGTTGCTCATTTCGAGCAAAAATTTACTCTGTCAATTTACATAATGAATAGTTCAACAAATGACATTCTTCGTGCCTACGAAGCAGATCGCCAATCTCGTGAAGTCTATCGTTACTTCCAGCCTGCAAATCCAGCAGCCCTCAACACAACATGGCCTCCTCCATCTGGGGATCATTTCTCTTCAGTGGAATCACCTAGATTTTCACCGTCTGCTACCTCAGACAATTCATATTCAGCCTTAGAAACAACCCCGACTAAGGCTAACGCCCAAAGCAGCCCAAACACGACGTTGACTTCTTTCGCGCAGCTTGCTGCTCTACGTTTGAATGCACAGCGTGCCTTCATCACGTACTACTATTCCTTTCCATAGTGTTCAAATAAGAGTTGACGTTTTTAGTATATTGAATCATGACTTCCAGTTCGTATTGGCTGAAGCAACGAAAACCACCAACATCGGTAACTCGGAACTTTCTGCGGAGGGAGATGGACTTTTCGTCGGCACATCGACATTGACGCAGTCTTGGAATATCTGCCAGGTGTGTCCAGATTATCGATAACTTCATGATGTGCCCCATCTAACTTTGGACGTTCTTTTGATTAGGAAACAGTTTCCATCCGTGCAGATGAGCAGGATGAAGATTATCCATTTTTAATTGTCAAAGACCTTGAGAAGACCGAACGTTTCAGAAAACTGCCATTTGTGACAGGAGAGCCGCATTCTCGGTTTTATGCCGGCACACCTCTGACGAGTGGCAGCGACATCAACCTCGGATGTCTGTTTGTTTTGGACTCTGAACCACGCGAGGGGCTATCTGTTTATGAGAAAGATGCATTGGCAACAGTGGCAGCGCTAGTCATGGATTATCTGCAGGTCAGTCGACAGGCCACCGAAGGCCGACGCGCTTCAAGACTGTCGCATGGTCTTCATCTTTTCGTTGACGGCAACTCGAGCTTTGCCGACAATGCACCCAACTCCTCTCGGTCATGTAGCTCGATTAGCTCGAGTTCAGAGTTCCCTCCTTACCTTAGGACAAGCCGCTCCGCGAGCCCTCAAGACACCGGCCAAGAACCTTATTCCACATGGACTGCAACCAGTGATGCGCCCCAAGGGTATGACGACATACGGTCTTCTAGTACACATTCTAACGACAAATCGGATATAGGTACACCATGGAGTCCATCGGGATCATTGCTTAGCTTGCGACAAAGTGACCGTAGCTCCTCGGCCTCAACGAGTAGCAAGCACTGGCTTTTCCAACGAGCCGCAAATCTTTTACGACAGAGCCTTGACTTGGATGGTGCCGGTGGCGTGATGTTTATGGGGACTAGCGAGGACTCGTCGGAAAACTTCACGGACAACCGTCGCGGTTTTGACGAGCACAACAACCCTGCGCCCGTTCTTGCGCTTTCCACCGGAGATGATCCACTATCAAGCCAGATAGTATCTCCCGCGACAAATGCAGCTGTCACTCTTGACCATGACTTTTTGAATCAGTTGACACGTCGCTATCCGAAAGGTAGACTTTGGTCTTTCCGTCACGATGGAACTCTCTCCACTTCAGACGAAGATCTATCCAGGGAGACATCTCGGAAACAGCACAAGAGGTTCAAAAACTCTGAAACAGCAAGTTTGAATTCATATTTCCCTGAGGCATGTCAGGTCGCTTTCGTCCCACTATGGAACGGCACTGACTCGCAATGGTTTGCAGGATGTTTCTGCTGGACCCCCCACCCGACTCGAGTTTTCAGTCGTGCCGTTGATCTAAGCTCAATCTTTGCCTTTGCATCGTCTATCATGACAGAATACAGTCGTGTTGAATCTGTGATAGCGGACCGCCAAAAGGGTGACTTCATCAGCAGCATCTCCCACGAGCTGCGCAGTCCCTTACATGGTATTCTGGCCGCCGCTGAGTTTATGGCAGATACCAGCTTGAATGATTTCCAAAGTTCTGTTCTTGAGACGATTAATGCTTGCGGTCGAACACTTCTGGACACCATGAACCAGGTGCTGGATTTCAGCAAAATGATGTCATTGGAGCGTTCAAAGAGGAGGTTCAAAAAGGGAAAAGACCCCTGGAAATCAAAACCCACTGATGACATCCCGCAACTCGACACGTTTGTCCCAATAGATGTGGCCATCCTAACAGAGGATGTTGTTGATAGCGTGGCTCTAGGGCATTTCCACATGCAAAGGTCCACTACTTCGACTAATCGCCCCGCGCTCACCTCACACACATCGCGTTCAAACTCACAAAGTCAGGTCGAAGATGCTCCCTCTCGTTCAGATGTGGACTTGGTTGTTGACATTGCCAACAACGACTGGATGTACCAAGTTCAACCAGGATCACTGAGACGCCTGATTATGAACCTTCTTGGGAATTCCCTCAAGTACACCGAAAAGGGTCTTATCACTGTTAGCATCAAAGCCACCGAGATGTCTAAAGGGAGATCTCGCCGCCAGGGCCTTCAAGACATGGTGGCCTTAACTGTGTCAGATACGGGCAAGGGGATCTCAAGCGAATACCTCCAAAAGCGTCTATATACTCCATTTGCGCAGGAGGATACACTATCTGTAGGCACTGGCCTCGGTTTGTCCATTGTCCGCGGCATTGTGAGGGCGCTCAACGGAAAAATAAGCGTCGAAAGCTGTGTTGGAGAAGGCACTACAATTCAGGTATTGCTTCCTTTCGACCGTCCTGTCGGGAGGAGACCCCACGATCAGCTCTTCAAGCGGAAAGCTTTGAAAAAAATCAACCTACACCATCTTCCAAACTGGATGGCGCAGATCTACGTGGGAAACGTGCCGCAATTTGGGGTATCGACTATGCCCGTCTGGATGAGTCTCAGTTTTGGTCCTCGATCGTTCGCTATGTTACGAATTGGTACGGCTTGCAGCTTGTGTCCTGTTCGGACAAGGAAATAGATATCCTATTTGCAACCGAGGACGACCTTTTTACAACAACGAAGCAGGATTTCCCAACTTCATTACCAAGCTTGCTTATCTTTTGCAACGAGTCGGTCAGCCATGGTGACCCCCGCCTACGATGGTCACACCTTGCCGACTCTTTGGCATCCATCCATGGACCTTCCGGGCCACAAAAGCTCGCTAGGGGTATCTTGAGCTGTCTTGAAATGAAACAGACATCTGCGTCGGATTCAAAGGATCTCCGACCAGCATGCATCCTCCCAGAACGACCAAAGATTACAGAGCCAATTCTACAACTTAAGGATTCTATTGCCTCGGCATCACAATTCCAACGATGGCCAGATCACGATTCCAACTCCATGCCAGTCTCCCAAGCTGGCGACGTGGATGTCACGCAGAATGTCAGGAGTGATAATTCTGAGCTAAGTACAAAGACAGAAGAGCCATGGCGCCCTCCATCTAGTGGCACATCCTCCGCCATTCCTGTGCCTTCCTCTACATCCTCCCCTGATTCGGCCGTTGTTGACACACCACCTACGTGGCCAGCGGGACCTCGAATCTTGGCAGTGGACGACAACCAGATCAATCTCAACCTATTGACTACCTTTTTGAAGAAACGAAACGTCCCACTTCTGGACCAAGCAGAGAACGGCCAAGCAGCCGTCAATCTAGTCAAGATGTCAGGGTGCTACGACATAATTTTCATGGACATGTCAATGCCCGTAATGGACGGATTTGATGCAACGCGTGCTATTCGAGCTATTGAAAGAGAACGGGAAGGAAGCGATCGAGCGAAAATTATTGCTTTTACTGGCCTCGCCAGCTCAACTCATGAGTCCAAGGCCATGGGCGCGGGTGTGAGCATGTTCCTTACGAAGCCTGTTTCGTTCAAGGAGGTAGCACGGATCCTCGCCGAGTGGAAAGACGCCTCGGAATAGACCGAGGGTGGTACTATAATTAACCAACAAGCAAGCGAAAATCGAACGTGGGCTCATTAAAAAGCAATTTACTTCAGCTTCATTGCCACTTAATGAGGAACAGAGCAGCAGTCACTGAACAAAAGATTTTCCGGCTCTTCGAAACCGGCCCATAACAGACTAACAAATAGTTGCTTATTATGATGTGTGCCTCCGGCTACCTCATACTTCATTCAGCCCTGGAGACTGAAGGCTTGGCGAGCCGAGAGGGGATTTTAATGTCACCCACAGTATCCCTGGTCCCGCCGAAAATCTGTAGCTAGACTATTCTCAGGTGGCTGGGGCGCTGAATCCAATGCAGGTATCTGAGCGTGGAGGTCACGCAAACGTATGCCTTGGTTGGGCCATATTTCATGACGGTGGTCTATCGCGACAGAGCCGCGCATGTTATGGTGAGTCTCCGACGAAACCATCAAGAACATCATGCCGTTTGAGCCTATCGTTCGCGCAGCTGCTCAGCGAGAGCAATACAATATGCACTTGTCGACCGATAATGCAAAAAGAGGCTTTCTCCAAATCTGCCACTAACCACTGATCAGCTGTTGGAGCTCCCTTGCCTCATTGAGTTAATTATAGATGCATTCCGCTCTAGGGCGACCAAGGAATTACGGGCGAAGGAGTCAAGTCAGTAACAAAGTGCATGCGACATAATATTCTCTCCACATATTCTTATTTTACTCTTCAGAATACATGTGTTTACTTCAATGGTGCGACCAATGAGACTTATTTAAGACTTGTGATTATCCATGCGCTATAGTCCGTCGGTTGTGCCCCCAAATCTCTGTCCCGGCAGATCTGTTTATATTGTCCCTGCTGCAGACATCTCAGATGTGGTAAATGGAACTGGACACGGATTCAAGCGAATCTAATCAAATAACTCATTCAATAATTCGAACCCGGTATCTCACGCATAGTTATCACATACGCAGTGGCTCTCCCTAAGGAATAGATCGTCCTCGACCGATGAGAACTTGCCCATGGGTGATATAAGCCAACAAAGCCCACCTAAACCAGGAGCTAGCCCCTCTTCATATATTACCAGGCAGTGTAACTTAAGTCTTTAACATTCTCTTAGTTTCATCGTTGCGGCTCAGAACAGCATGTTTGGTCATCTCCTTAATCACCGTCATCACCAACCCTCAACCCTCAGCCTCTACGCTCACCATCAACACATCATCAACAAGCCACCAACAAAGCATCAACATATCAGCAGTCATCACCAAACCTCACCTTCGATCCTCACCCTCAGCGCGCGTCATCCATCCTCACCGTCAACAATACCCGCGTCTCACTACATCCGGATAACTTCTGCCGCCACTGCTACCCAGCAGAGACAAGAATTCACACCAATGGAGACTACTTTGGATTTCAGTAGCCAGCCAGATTGGCCACCACGGTATTATACACCGGGATTAACCAGCCCCATGACTCAATGCTCTACTTCACACTACGTCGAAGAAAATGTCCATTATCGAAACTCAGTGCGTGATTAAAGGCTAAAAAATACATTATGTGAACAAGAAATATGAACGGTGAACTCTACGAACAAGGCTAAACGGCATAACATACAAAGCATCCTTGGAGGATTCTTGATTTCTATCGATTCTTTGGAGCAGGTCTTGGCTTCTTCAAGTACCTCAAGGGTCAGGACAAGGAACGCGGCGCTGCGGGCCACTGAAACGAGCGCAAATTTGATAACACAGGGCTGAAGGCTGTATGGAAGCTTAAGATTATACAATCACAGGGCTCAAGGCTGTGAGGGAGCATATTTTTACAGTCACGGGGCTTATCGTCTGTGAGGGAGCACACTCTTACAATCACAGGACTCATTAGTGCGAGGGAGAACTTATTGACGCAACACTCTCCTGTAGGTATTTTTTTATCACAGATCCCAACTGCAGAGCTCACTTCATAACGCAGCGCCTCCCTGCGAAGATCACTTGGTAACGCAGAGCTTATCCTGCGGATGTCACCCCGAGTGGCCTCGGGGTATGAAGAGCAAAGTCCTACCTTCCTCATTGACGGGAAAGGAGCGTTTTTTATTGGTGACCTCGCCCAGCAAGAGAGATCAGGAACGTGTTTAGTTGGCCGTAACGGGTCACCTGTCGCTGCGGTCTTAGGCCGTGGTGTCAGTTAAGGCCCGTCCGCGCTCCCTTGTAGGGAGGCAATGTGTCTGTATGTAGCGGTCTCTAGGTACAGAGGGAAGGTGGGAAGGACAAATCGAGACTTTACTGGCTGAGAGAAGACGAGATAGCTACAGAGACAAGCAACCACCCCGCAGTGGAGTTGTAGGAAGGGGAAAACCCCTCAGTAATGTCGGTGTAGATATCATGTGAGGCGACCCCAATTTCGACAGCAACCACTTGCGTACATTGTGCCGGACCCAGAGATTTCACTCGACGTCCGTACCGGGCGGCCGGCTTTTTGCTGGGTATTGAGCCTGTTGATTTAACGTTGAAATAAGAAATTTTATCGTTCGGGGTGGAGGGCGGGTCAAGTGGCTGGGTCTACCTGGAGCCGTGGTTGTCCTGGGGCTAGGCCTGACAAATTATTTGCTTATCAACGTTGTTGACCAAGGTGAAGCGGCCTCACAGAGATCAAGGTACGACGTAGCGTAACAGGCAAAGGAAATAGTAGCGTTCGATGAAAGTAATAGCTTGAGGAGAATAAGAAGGAAGCTAAGACGGAAGACTAGATACACAGGTGTGCGTGGATGCCTAGAGTGGTGCCATAGCCGTGAGGCATCCACGAATGGTAACAACACCAGTCAGATCCCAGCGAAAGGGGGCCCCCCCCCCCAAGCCTGAGTAGGGTGTTGAGTCAGCACCCGCGCTGAGTAGGGTGCTACTCCCAATACCCGCAAACCATACCATACAGCTCTCTCTCACTTCTATTCTTCCCATTCGTAAGCGCGTACCTCCCCCCCCCCTCCTTATTTCCAACCCAATATTCGACAAAATGCTATCCTATATGGAATATGTAAGTATTCTTTTATATAAAATACTATCCGATACTGACGAATAGGCATATATAGCCTGTGTTTATGTGGTACAAAGAGCACAAAGCAAGTACTGGCATACCCTTACCACACATAGATAAGACTAACGCGGATACAGTCTTCAATCACCAGTTTGCTTACCAGTTATTTACTAGTAGAATAATGATAATTGAGAGTGCTTTACTGATATTCTACTAGTTTCTTAAAACCTAGCGACTGTACCTTAAGGGGTATTTTGTCATACTGTTGATTGTCCTAAGATCGTGAGTAATACACTTTAGCTTTTATTTTATCTAAAATATAGGGTCTTGTTTGATCGTCATAACAATCTTATAATTGTTGAACTGGATACTAGTAATCTAGCTTGAGCAACTAGTAGTCTGCAAAACAAGAATGCAGTATATAGGGATTGCATATTTTTCAAAACATTACGCTGTTGGTGGTAACCCTACTCAGCGCGGATGCTGACTCAGCACCCTACTCAGGGTTGGGGGGGGGCCCCCCTATGGTGTGAACACACACCAGTTCGTTACACTATATCAAACACAAAGAAATATGGGTTCTAGTGTATCGAATCATTTTCTAGTCGTAAGTAACCACTCCATGTGCTGTCAATATGTTCATGCCTCTAATAAGGACAACTACTAGTTGTAGTAATTTACAAACCCGTATGACACGAACAAAATAACAGAAGTCTTTTTTTGCAGTATATACACTGAATCCTGTAGGATTGGTCGACAGTATTATACAGTACTAGTTGAGATTCAATATTAGGACGTTGGTCCACCAACAGTGATAGTGAGAAGAGTGGGGTTCGGGTCAGAAAGGAGACCAGAGGCATTTAGCACGCCGTCAGGAGTCACATCATCATAAGCGAATGCATACCCCTTCCCGTCAGCCTCATGCTGGTGCACACTCTTGCTGTAGTAGTTTGTCGGTGATGTCGCGTAGTAAGAGCTCGAATTGAGGCTCGGCTCTACATCCCCCCCCGCTAACTAAAAATGTCGACCGGTTAAATGCGGCACAGAGACGCGGAACAACAGCTTTATGGACGTCATTGTCACTTGATTCAATTGTAAATGAACCGCTATTGCAACCAAAGATATCGCTGGCGTCTGGCTGTGCATAGCCTCGATTGTCGCCGTCGCAGTTCAAGGTACCGCTTGACACTGTACAGTTTATCAGGCCAGCTGCAGCCTGGGTGTCGATTGTCAGGGGCGTGGTCTCGTATTGAGACCAGACATTAGATACATAACTCGTCCAGTAGGAATCGAAAGCGTCCGGCTCTAGGCTTATGTAGTAGTAAGGAGCGATAACGCGGAGGACATTGCCGCTAGTGTCAGTCATGCAGAGTTCGTTCCAGGGCTGACCATCTGAGGATGCTTGTGTAGCCAAGTCGTTGCAGATAGATGATAAAGCATCTGCCGACACACCGAGAGCTGTTTGGGTGCCATCACTACCCTGAACCTCGATACCAAGCGGGAGACCAACGAAGTCGACATAGCTCAAATTAACCGTAATACCGCTAGAATCTGTTGTGAGCTCGACGAAGCCCCAGTTGACGTTTGCACTACTATCATCCGGGTTGACTGCAGATGGTTCAACAAGAGATAGAACACCAGTGGCAGATATCACAGTCCAGAATGTCAGGTCACCATCTGCGACCCAGATGCGGCCCGATAAAAAATACCTCGGGAGGGTAAGGGAAGTAGTTGTTCCATAAGCACCAATAGGAATGGCAATGTCTTCCGTAATTTCTTGGGGAGTCGTGGAACTGCTATCTCCTGTTGGAGTATACCAACTTCCACTAGGTGTAAGACAAACAATGTTCCCATCGAAATCGAGTCCAGTGATAAAGACATGGACGGAATCGCTCTGGAAATTGTTTTGCACAGAGACTGAGAGCTGCTCAGCATCGCCAGCTGACAGAGGAGTTGTAGCCTGACAAGGCCCGTGGTTGGATATCGTCTCGTTGAGAGTATCTTGAGATATGATGACAACATCATTCGCACCACCAGGGTGGACAATAAACGGAATGGCCAAAGTATGACTTATGAACGCCGCACTTGATGCCGCTGCAAGTCTTTTGAAGATACGCATTGCAATTAAGGGTTGCAGCAATACACCACAGATCAAAGATTTGGAAGCCAGAAAGGAGTGGTAGGTTGTCATAAACAAAGTCTGCGATATTTGCCGGATCTGGGGTTATTTATAGATAGATATTTGTCGGGTAGCGAGCTCCCCATTCCTCGTTTCACGTTGCGCTTAACACTTTTCTCTTTCCATCATCGTTCTTGTTTCTCTATTTCAAGTTCGAATTCACACACTTTTGCCACGTAGGGATTATAATTGCGACTATGTGGATCGGAGATGACATCAAGTGAGTCACGGAGAAGCGGAGTATCGGTATTTACTCAAGGACTTTAAAAGCTATTTCATCGTCGTGCGGCATAAAATTTGGATAGCCGGCCTCGGATTTCGGTGCCTCCAGGCTAAGGAGCAACATTCCTAGGGAGAATTGTTAAGCGGGAGCTACGCGTACCACGAAAAACCATTACGACTAGGTATGCAACAATTAGATGAGGCTAAAGTCGCAATCCATTAACTAACATGACAATTCATTAGAATCGGGCTAGTTCCGTAAGGAGCAAGTCTGTAAACACGTGGAATTTTCGTACAGGAAGAAAATTGATGCCGGGTCTCCTCTAATGCCTGTTTGTGACGTTAATTTCCGAGGTACCTAGACTGTTAACATCTCTGCGCATTGTCGTGTTGGCTCTGTGTGGGAAATTTGTGGGGAAGTGGAGACAACGCAGGCACTTTATTCTTCCCCTGACGAATGAGCTTTATTAAGTCTTAAATGGCGGTTTGGGAAGGGGGGGGGGGGGATTCTCACGCCAGCACCCAAAATTGAGGCGGGGTATTAGCAAATCAAGGCATTTTGGTGTAGCACGATCGCTGGGCTTGCTGCGCGTAGAGAATTTTGAGCGATTTCGCGGATTAGATTCATTTCTATAGTTGCAAGACTAGTAGGATACTATAAATGCAGCACTTCTGCCATGCTGTCCTAACGCTTAGCAGAGCTTGTACCCCTGTTTTGTAATAGTCATACCCGCACCTAGATTCCCTTACGAGTCCTAGTTTCCTAAGAGAAGGATAGAGTGAGATCCACTCCAGCAAATACATATTTCGTTATGATTACGCACTCGCTCCGACAATTAACTATCCCTTGCCGATACGCCACCATGTCCGAAATGAAAGTATAATCTTTCAAGAATTTAATATTTAGACTTCTGATCCACTTGGAACTACTTTCCTTGGCGTCCGAACGTCTGAATTTGTCGCATAGAATCTCGAATGTAACGTAGCCTAGACACCTCATTAATGCTCATGTTACGCCGCAGCACTTTGCTGTACATTTTTCTTGGCACTGATTAATTACTGCTGTATGTACTGAAGCGCCAATCTCTTGTTATCGGTTTCTCAGCTAGGCCCTGCTCGACGCATATCGATTGTAAAATGGACTTATCGTTTCTCCTGCCTTAGCTTTACCCTATCATCAACTTGAAGCGATGACAGCCTAATACAAAGGGTTTAATTATAAAGTAGGATGATTATCTTTTAATAAGTCTTACTCTCTTTAGCATAAGTTCTGTGATATATGTAGTAGTATATAATCTTGATTTAATAATATTAGTATTTCTTAGTATCTTCTACTTAGGGAAAAATAGGATTTATCTATACTAGGCTATAGACTTATACTTTTGGCCTTATTATTATAGAATTACGATAATAATAGTAATTTAAACATACTACTAGATAAGATCCTAGAATAGAAGAGGTTGTTGATTTTTAGTACTAGGGCTATTAGCGATACTATCTATAGAGATCATGGCCAGCAGTTCCCGACCGCTTATATAATGACCATACATAAAGCCTCTACGATCTCAATATATTACTTTAGGATTTAGAAGTTCTGAAAATCTAGGAATAATTATATAAGAGAAACTGTATATAGTCAGGGTAGAAAAACTACAGTATAGTGTTATTCCAAGCGCGGTGCGGCAGCGGCCTTGTTTGGCGTGGGTCCCCTTTTGGGACCGGTATGTAACTCCAATCCGCTACCTAATTATACTATAATAACCCATGTAGGTTCTGGGGCCAGTAATTGGAGGCTTCGTCGCCGATAGAGAGGACTAGCGATGGACCTTTTGGGTGGTCGCGATCCTCGTAAGTGATCTTGCTTTCAACTTATATCCACAATTTTAACAATAGCAGGGAGGAGCAGCGGGTATCGGCGCGTTCATCTTCATGCGCGAAACACATCCCAACGCCCTGTTAGAACGCAAGGCCGTATACTTGCGACGCGCAACCGGGAACCCGCACCTCCGATCGAAACTCGATCGTGGTCTCACAAAGCAGCAGATTATTGTCGCCGCCCTCGTACGCCCCACCAAACTCTTGATATTCTCGCCGATCGTCCTCATCTTGTTCATCTATGTGGTCATCATATTCGGCCTTCTTTACCTCCTCTTTGTCACCTTCAACATGGTCTCCGAGGGTCAGTATGGATTCAGCACCGGCATTTCTGGTCTGGCCTACCTGGGACTAGGTCTTGGCGAATTGTTGGGCTTGCTCACATTTGGCATTCTGAGCGACCGGCTTTTGAAGGCGAAAATGGTAGCGGACAATTTCCAGGAGTCTAAGCCCGAGTATCGACTGGTCCTGATGATGTGGTTTCCGCCAGTCATTAGACCTGGATTGTTCATTTATGGTTGGTCCGCATATTACCAGGTGCATTGAAGGGTTTCGATCTTTGGGACGTTCATTGTCGGTTTTGGAGCCTTCTTCGTGATCATGCCCTCCCAGTTGTACCTGGTAGATCTGTTCGGGTCGGATGCGGCGGCATCTGCGATAGGCGCCAACATTCTCCTCCGCTCGATGTTTGGTGCCTTCTTGCCCCTTGCTGGGTCGCATATGTTTTCGACTCTCAACTACGGATGGGGTAATGCGCTGTTAGGATTCCTGGGCACTAGCATTTGCGCCCGTGCCAATTTTGTTCTATCGCTATGGAGAGTGGCTGCGGAGTCGGACAACAGTGACGCTGTGAAATCTCTGCGAGACGTTCATAGATAATTATCGTTTATAGATGTGGCTAAACCCTAAATACGATTTGCTTTTTTGCTCATAACATGATGAAATAATTACTCACTATTGTAAACGACCCGATCCATGCTCCAAGCTAAAAGTGACTTAGGCTCGTTTTGGAAGAAGGACTAATATCCCGGGACTAGCGTTCAGCAGCCAAGTGGGTGGTGGACAAAACATGAGGGGCGCTGTACGTTCGTCCGATACTTACTGGCTCTCAGTAGGAAGTGCGGAATACATACGAGAGTCATTACACCCTGGAAGGTGGTATCTCGAATTAACCTGTCACAATCCGTCCGCCGCGTCGTTGCCAAGGCTCAGCACAATATCACTGCCCCTGTCAGGCCACCTTACACGTTTACACATGGCCTACAGAAGGCGCATGGCATGACAACTCTCATTGCTTCTGGGTTTTACTTGTCAGCCGTATTGGCCCGAATACCAAGCATTCGGAGGGTTATACCCCCATAGGCCAGGGGTATCTCCTGTGAGATCCCAAATCATGCCTGGGGTACTCTACTTCGCCTATCGGAACAATGTCGCATTTGCCAGAGATTTTAGTTCCCGGAGAACCGAAGGCGCCTAGTCCCAGCATCCATAGTAGTACCAAACTTGGAGCCTCCATAAACGAGATCGTTTCCGATTATCGGTGCACCGGTGCTGCTATTTTCTGCTCTCAACGCAGGAACGCTTCCCCTGGTTGCATTCAATACTAGTACGGGGTAGATATACTCAGCAAATGACAAAATGCTCTGCTCCACCTGTTTAGTCAATTGATGCACTGGGAAGCGGGGGATATCAATCAATAGCATCCCTTCTGCATGATTCTTTGACAAAATATGCCAATTTGAAGCAACTTGAATTACCATTCCCACCAGTAGGCCCAGTTCTACGCGGTCCGATGCTAGATCCGCTCGTACCGTGATCCCAAGGCTGTCGTCCACCTGGGCACTTTCAATCCAAAGTTATATAGACATGGACCGGGTCTGCTCCACCAACGCCGAAAATTCTTGGTTGTCAGTCAACGCCAAAGTTTGCCAAGTCCTCAGATCACAAACTGCTCCATCACATCTGAACGACGATCAGAGCAGCCAAGCGTTGGCATTGTGAGCTGACCAGCCTTACCAACCCTACGGTCAAAATGTCAGTCTCCTCCAGGCCCACCGCACAATCGTACCGCATATCATGCGATCGATGTCGACAGCAAAAACTGCGGTGCGTGCCATTGTCTGACGGCGACTGGCTGAACCCGTGTCAACGGTGCACGCGCGCCCTGGTGCCTTGTGAATTCAGTCAACGAGCTCGCAGTGGGCGACAGTTCAAGAAGCTTGACAGGATGGAAGAGATACCCCACACATACTCATCAGGGTCAAACGCATCGACGCCGCCAATGAAATTTCCCAGCTTTCCTGTCACGCGGGACGATCCTTTACCGTCGATCGCACATGGGGATCGGCCATGGGATCCACACGGCCTGGCCGATTCACCGCTGGACCCAATACTAGCTAAGATATTATTCTACACGCCGGGAGACAACGCAGTCATGCCCGTTCATATGCCATTCCCTGTTCGAAAAGTAGAATGGTGGTGTTCTCCCGAGTCCCTGAGCCCAGAAGTTGGTTTTACGAAATCAACCAGCCCGTTAGACCAGACATGCCTTAACCAAGCCGAGACGAACCGCAGAAGAGAAATACTCGTCATACGAAACGCAAACAGTATAATCCTCGACAACGAAAGGAGGGCTAAGTGGGGGGGCTAAGGGAGAATGTTGAAGAACTGTAAGGCTTTCATTGCAAAATCTGAATTTCTATAGAAATACTAACTATATCCATGAATATCTTTAAATATATTGGAATAAATACAACGCGCCTACGAGACCTCATGGGTTGGTGTGCGGCCAGACTATATATCTAGATGCAGCGACCTCGTACTAGATGGCCCCTTGGAAAAAGTGGGTTTCGGTGCCCAGCTGCATTGCTTAGATTTCTTGGCACAGGTGCGCCCAGCCTTTCCCTTTATGGATTTGACCTGACTCGTAATTTTGTGCTAAGTGTATCTTATGCGCGTCGGATGATACCCTAGAACGGCACGCTGTGCAGAGCTCCATGGCACCGCAATTAAATCGATACTGAGAGATTGCTTCTACCCTGAAAATTGTTATTGTAAGAAGATGCTACTCGATGCAACAACAAGACTCGGGTACTTGTAGGGATGTGAGTCGCTTAGAGTCGAATCTTAGCCCGATACTCGTGGTTATTATATGGGGCATCGTGACTACTATGGAGGAGCTGCAAGGATCGCCGGACATTACATCCTTTGTCCGAAATTTATTCCTTCTCTATTGGCGAACAAAGTACTGTTATGACAACATAAGGCTGTGACTGCTATTTAAATTGTGCCATCTTCCCCCATTCTCCCCCCACTCCACCTCTCCTAGAAAATCCCTGCCAGTGGACTTCCACTTTTCACAAACAATCTGTTCGAATGAATTAGTTCCCCATGGAAGATTTGTTTAAAAGTTGTCCCGCAGATGGACCTCCTATATTCAGGATCTCCATTACCCCGCTTTTTGACCATCAAGGCGCATATTCTTTATCCATCCAACAAACCCTGCATCGACCACGTTGCATTGCCCATGAGGCTCTTCTCTTATTTGAGACGCGCTGTGGGAATGTTCCTGCTTATCAATTCACCGAAGAACATGTGTTAGCTTTCGATCACGACGGCCCCCTCCCTATTTACTTCACCAAGACCAGATTGAACTCGCCTGACCAAGAATGGCGCGTGAAGCGCAATACTTCTGGCAAAGTCACATTGCATTTTAAAGTCTTTCCTCGATATGTAGACATCGAAACACCGATGGGCCCACGTGTCGACATGCGTCGCGACCAGGGGGGGCCTCATCAGTGGTGGGAGATGGTTCCTCCCCCGACCTGCAGCAAATCGAGTATGGCGTCACGTCGTTGAGTGGGATTTGTCAAAAGCACCATTGGGCACGCGTGCGATGTGGTCTTATGGCGAGGGCCCTGGTCCCATTTCCAGGGACGCTTACCCCATGACAGTTGCAAATTCGATCTTCATGGTTGGACCAATCAAGAGTTACCCTGAGCCAGCATCTAATAAGCGACCTTTCGCCGGCGCGAACATCAACTGGTTTGGGGAACTACCTGATAATATCCATTCTCTCAATCAATATAGTGTGTCGTTTTTCTTCAAATTAGCCGCCTTTTTTCTGAGAGAAAAAGCCTCATACAGCATCTTTATTAGGCGAGTGGTTAGAGGGTATGGAGGAAGCGCATGTCTGGAAAGCTATATGTTTGAATACGATGATACGATCTGCAAAGAAACAGAGGAAGAGCTTGTCTCTCTCTTCTCTCATGAGATGATCCACAGCTTCTCATCTATGGACCCCGAGGATGATGGATATGATAATGGGTGGTACATTGAAGGTAAGTAAGCCTACTATTACCAGTTTACTGGATTGTATTATATTCAAACTGTTCAATAGGCCTCGCAGAATTTTATTCCATATTTTTGCCCTATCGCTTTGGCCTTCGCGGTTTTGACTACCTCGTGGGCAGACTGAATGCGATATTACAAGCTTATGGTAGCAGCCCGCGAATCCATATGGACATAGTCGATTCCCAAAGCAGTTTCTATGACGACTGGTACGCAGAGCTGATACCTTATATGCGCGGTTGCGTGTACCTTCTCCAGATCGATAGTAGCCTGAGAAAAGCCAGCGGTATATTTGGTTTCGACCAGATGAGTCCCTTGGACGACATTATTGTCGATATGGGTAAACGGTGGCAAAGAGGAGAAAGGCTTCAGGCATGTGACTGGCTGACGTACTTGTGGCCTTACCTGGGAGACATGTCCCAAGGATTCCGAGCCATGCTTCGAGGCACAACAATGGACTTGAAAGATGTCCTAGTAGCTCATGAAGACTGGATTCTGGCCACCTCAATGCAGGAAATTCTGGAGTTTGGGCTCGACAAGTCGAGTACCAATAAACGAATCGTATCTGGTCTCGTTCAAGGATCAAGAGCCGCCATTGCGGGTCTCAATAATGGAGATAAAATCCTGTCGACGTCACGGGCAAGTTTTTGTGCAATGTCATTGAGTGCGACTTTTGAAGTTTCTATCGAGAGAGCCTGTCAAAAAGTGCAAATCTCATATTGGCCGCGCTCATTCTCAAAGGCTCGGGTTTTTTACTTTACATGCAGACTGAGGAGGGAGCTTTGCAAATGATGCAGATCTTCTCAATCCTAAATTCCGCGTGCCAGCAAGTCAAAAGTCATCAATTATGAGCACAAACGTAAACACAAAAAATCAGCTATCTTCATTCGATCTATTATCTTATCTTTCCCTTTCCTGGAACAAAAGTGAGCGATTGATGACCCGAGTGCAAGGCGTTTCTCTTCGAAGTTTCCACGAGACTGCTTTAGGTTAGCTGTTGACTTCCCATTATCGCTGGAAAGGAAATCATACCGGGATAGAAATTTCGTTCTGACTCTGCAACGACTTTTCCTATCTTCCATCAGCATGCACCTCTCTTGGTGATTTCCGATGAACCAGTTCTTCCGAATAATGGAGCGAAGTCTTGCAGGTTAAGTTTGCGGCCGTGGCACAAACGCCCAAGACACCTTCGCAAGCAAGAGATTTCATCTGGGCAAGAATATATTTTGGATACTAGGATGCATTCAATTTCCTAATCCCGACGTTTTTCAAGTCTATGCTCATTCTTTCAATTGTATATCTAGGAAAACAGCCATATGAATTTCAATCCTACCCGTGGACATAGCTGTGAGTTTGGGGAGTCGAGTTTGAGTACTCTATACTGGGCTGGTGACCAAGACAAGCAATATTCTATGCCGCTTTGCAAGAAAACCATAGTGGGTCATTGAACAGCCACCCTTGGCCAGTGGATGGTGCGATGTTTTAGATGATTTCAATGTTTTTACATACAAGCACAATGATACCTATGATGATCATGACACGCATGATAAAACATAATCAGGGTACAGACCCTAAGGCCACCAGAGGGTATTTGAAGACTCCCTTACAGTCAAAGTAAACAATTCTTCCCTCCCGGTAGTCCAAGGTAGTAACCAATGTTCACTTGCACAAAAATGACCAAGAAAAGAGAGAAAGGCCCGAAAGGCCAACAGCAACATAATTCAAAATTACTCTTGTAGAATGTGGTATTAACAATGTAGACGTGAATGAAAGAGCTATGATAGGTCAATTTGGAGGTCTAACCATAGAAAAACGGAAATAAAGTTGCATAGATGATTCGAAAGGTCGTTTCTGATTGGGAGACATAACAGGCACCATTCCCCTAGATATATTTCCTTTCCTTTTCTCCCGAGCCATGGCACTGTCGTTCAATGCAAGGGACTATCCCAATACGGATTTCGATATGTGGGAGGAATGCTATGATTTGGGGTATCTCAACTATGTGCACGCTCCCTTCAACATGGTGAGGGTACCAATAGCCGACGACAGGGATAATATTTCCTCTTAACATCCAAGCAAAATTAGCCGAGACAAAATTATCTCAGGGTTATAAGAGCCCCAACTGCCCTCACTACGCAAGTCGTTCTTTACCAACATCAGAAGTCCTTCATAATCAACAGCAATTAAGCCGAACTTGTCTGCAGTTTCCCTTTCTTCTTGTCAACATCAAGCCAAGTACATTTATCCCTTGATTGCCTATCCAAACCTATACCTAATTCATCAATAGCCGACACTATGCAGTTTGCCTACCGTGCATTTGACGCCTTCGTGGCTTTGATCCTCATGACTCCAGTACTTGCTGTGCCAGTCACTACTGCCGCCACTGGTGCTGTGGCATGGGCGGACCCTCAAGACTGCCACCGATTCTACGAATGCCCCGTGGGCGGCACGCCAGTTCTGAAGACCTGTGGCCCGGGAACTGCGTTTCAGGCGAGAACTAGCGTCTGTGACTATCAGCACCTAGTGGAAAGCTGCTGGCGCCATTAGGGGGTATCACACCAGTGTCGCTCGTTTTCCCTTTTGGACAGAACGATTTCATGTTTTGCTAGGGAATGGCTCAATCCACTGTATTGTTTCATAGTATTCCTCTCTGGGCCCCAGAGTTGAACAAACATTATTACTGTGGAGCTTATTATAGCATAATACAAGTTTTGTTAACAATAGAATCCATTTTGTGGGCACTGTGTCTTGTTGCTTTTGGCCAAAAAGATTTCCGAAAATAAGGGGATTTTGATTAGAACCATACTCATATGGTGCTTATCTTTGGCTTCCCCGCAGCGTAGCCGGAACACAGCTGTCAGGCCAGTATTGGAAGTATATGCATTAATGTAGCTTTTGGCCCGGCTGTGGCCACATAATATTGGAACTTCGCAATATCCTCTGTTAATTTTCTTTTTTGCACTTTACCATCCAGACAATAGTCTAAGTCATTTGGGATAAGTTCCAGCGCTGAATTACATACCTAGGTACTATGAAACAGACGGCTACTTTGAGTGCCTTCAAATCTAAAAGTCATGTTGCCTGTTCTTGCTTGCCTTTCTTTGGCTCTTTCTTTGGCTCTTGCCGCTCTTTATTTTAGTACATACTATCCTTTTATCAGTCCTCTCTCCCATATACCAGAGGTTTTGGTTAGTGAACGAGACATGGAAATGGAACATGCATCGCACAATGCTCAGATTACATGCAGAACATGGTAAAGCTGTCCGGACTAGACCAAGTGAGGTTTCAGTTATAGACCTTGATGGTATCAAAAGATATACCTAGGTATGATCAGTCCAAGGGTTCAGTTCTAATCCAAAGAATCTATTCATGCACTGATCTTGAATTTGTCGTTTGCCCAGGTGAATTTGGGGTTCTAGACTTGAATCCCCAACCTCACCAATAGCCTAACCCTTTCGGTAATGACAACTTGAAGGCGCGAAGAGCGTTGCAAGGTAGGTATGTTGCCACCGTAACGAACTGGTGTTGTTACCATTGTCGTGGATGCCCAACACCTGTGGGTCCACCTAGGAATCCACGCCTACACCTATATCTAGCTTCCTCCGAGTCTCTCCTCAAGCTATTACTTTCGTTCGAACCGTTACTACCTCATTGCATCGTGTGCTATATCGTACTTTCATCTGTGAGTATCTGAGCATCCTCACAGCCACCTTCAGAAACAGTGCCGCAGATTCTGACCTAAACGAGGCTGCACTAGTTGTCTTCGTCGGAAGATCAAATGCGGAATGCGTCGACGCCGGAATAAAAAATACAAAAAATTAGATTCATGGTTCGAGAGCTTTTGAAAATCAGTTTCGTCTAGCTGTCAAAAACGTGTTACAATCCATAATCTTCAAAGGACCCATAAAAAAGTGCCGTCTCGTGATATATAAGGTCTCTCTAGGTTGTCCCTCCGAGCTCTCTCTCCCCTTCTCTGTGGGTCATGATAACGGGGACCTGCGAAGCCCTGAAGATTCCCTGAGATAAGCGCCGCTACTATTTACTATCATTCTCTGAATAGTGACTTTCTATTGTCTTCGCCAAAACCATCAAATTGACAATCTAGGAGACGACTTCAGGTAGGCACGCAAAAGACGCTGGCTTCGTTCGTGCTGAGAAAATCCATAGTTCTTATGGATTAGCATCCCGCTGGACGACCTGATCTAGTAAATTTGGGACAGCGGAAACCCCACCCACGACTTGATGTTGTTTCCGTACTGACTCTGGAGTGCCGGCTTGCAGCTCACCCGAAGGTGAAGTTACTGTAATGCCTGCTTGATGAGCCTGGTGCATCATCCACAATCCTGTGAAGACTTCACAAAGGCGAAAGCAAGATTCGAACCCGGCCTCTCCAAATGCACGAAAAACGCTCTGACACCAATCAAATTTCTTTCGGTTTCCAGAATCTACAGCTGCAGACTTGCAAGCCTGACAAAGAGAAAACGTGGCCGAGTGAATTCCCCATGCCTTCTTATCATCTTGTGCATGGTAGGGCATAGCTCGGGCAATCTGATCGCCCCAGTAGCTCGAGATCAAATAATCCTGGTCGCCAAACTGATCATCAATGTCCGGCGTGAATGGATCAATATAGTAGACGTAAACAAGGTTCCGGGCCCGAGAGATCACCACATGCATGATACTAAGCAATGTCCAATACATGATATGAATTTTCCCACTGTCAAGGGAGTGGAATCGGTATGCGGTACCAAATAGGTCGTCTGTCGGAGGAATTCGTGTGGTTAAAACCTCTCCTGGAGCGCATTCCTCCGGGCCCCGCCTGACATTTTTGGCATACCACTCTGTCACCTTCTCCCGATGTGCGAGGCATTTACGAAGCAGCATGCGACAGATTTTGTGATTCGGGGGCCTAGCCATCCTCACTGCATTGGATATTGGCGCGAAATTAGCGTAAAGGCGAAGCAGTTCCACAGTTGGGTTGCCTTCACTTGGCTGGGTGATGTAGTCGAATTCTTCTTGGTTGATGTTAATTCCTTGGGCGGACATTACCTAGAAATCATTAGCCAACGGGCCTCTGTAGCTTCTTCAAAGGTTAGATATAGTGCCCGCGTACCAGACGCTGCTTCTGATATTCGTGATATATGGTGTGAACCAGTGGGCTTTGGCCTAGCCGATGACGGTAATGGTTAAGGATCGCATTGGTCCCCACGATGTGGGCGATCCATGCGTGAAGATTGGTTGGACAGTAATATGTCTTAAAGATAGTCCATTAGATTGAAAACTACTAGTATGAAACAGAAAAATCGAATGGTTGGAAGTAAGTCCGCTTACCTCGATTTCCTGAAAGAGGACGGTGCAATATATGATGTCATCAGAATAAACATCACGGGTAATCATGCTCCCCATTTGCTTAATGGCTGAATTGTAAAGTTGAACACCATATTTGAGTAGTCCGGCATCTTTATTCTGTTTCCCCAGCCAGGCACATGCCAATGCGGCCAGGGACTTTTCCAACATCTCGCTTTTCCTGGGAATCGCGGAGAAGTTGGACGCCAGATAGTACCAGAGATCCACACTGGACTTTGCATCGGCCTGAACCGGAAAGAATACGTTGAAGTATGATGAGAAGATCTGTTCACGTCTGGAAGGACCCGAGGCGATCCCCGGCGGTAGACCAGATCGCCCCTGGTTAACAGTTGGGACTTGTGCTCGCTGGATCATTTCTTGCGATCTCACAGCTGCGGAATAAATCACAAACTTCTGGTCTTTCTCATAGCCAGAGCACTTTGTGCCATACTTAATACAACGCAAGCATTCTGGCTTTTGCTCATCACACTTTTGCTGACTGTTAGGATCTTCTCAACAACGATCGGATCGGATCAGATCGGAGCAGCCCACCTTAACACGTCTTTTCTTGCACATCCGGCAACCTTTTGATTGCCAGGGCGTACCCCCCATTGCGTCTTGCTCGGGATATAATTTACCTAGATGATCAGCTTGTGTGGACCGAGTTGAGGTCGATCGGGTGTGATGGCGGGGGCTGAAGGAGTTAAAGGGGTGCAGAGCCAAGGAGTGTTTCACAGTTGGGAAGTGGTTTTAGGGGCAGAATTCTTGGCCCCCACAAGACCACAAGGCCACATACCCCCTGTCTCTTGCATCAAATGGAATTAGGCTGACATCAGAGTCTCTTTGCTTCCAACTATTTAGGCCAACTGCGACCGATCAAATGCGGGTTCGTGGCGGTGTGCCAACCGGAGAAAACATCCCCTTCTATTTTTCTTCTTCCCTGGATGGACATTTTAAAGATGTGGGATGTAACTTGAAGTGGTATTTTGCTCTCTCATTCTCGCAATTCTCCTACAACATCAATTGAACTGACTGGCTACGAGTAGTAACTAGTCCGCGGTCTCCACACCTGGTTTTCTTTTAATTAATTTAACCACTTTCTCTAGTTTTGTTGTGCGTGAATCTGTTCTTGTCTTGCCATGGAATTAAAATACCATTTTATGATAATTGTTTAGTCATTTCATACTAATAAACAAGCAAATTTAATTGTAGAATACTGTCAATTCCACCTTAATATCGTGTATTTGCCAGAAATTGATGCCCTCCGACCGTGGTGATACCGCGAAGAGCCGTTTCACTGAGGAAAGTTGCTCCCTACGCCAAACCGGTTTGAGGAGGCTTCTATAGTTACCAGATAAGTTATCCATTCGGCACAAGAAAATCTAGCCTCATTATAACAATCTCCCACAGGAAATCAACTGGAGATTCGGACTTGGCAAGCCTCTGAAAAATCAACCCACAAGCATCCCCAGGCGGTTGTACTTGCTTTCTTTTATTAGTACAGTCATTGAAAAAATTGAAAAGGTGTTCTAGGCAAATTTAGGGTTGTGAGCACTTGATGGATTGAATTTAATTCAATTTCCGGCTTTTCGCCTTTTTTAGCACAGGTCATGCTAGCAATCTCCTGCACCGTGAATGGCTTTGTACTAGTTGTGGGCCAAACAGCCTTAGCTCAATGTCTCATTGCTTTTACTAAACGAGAGCTGCATTTTTCCTTGCGGGATTCCATCTTCTTGTCTTAATCGCCAGGAGAGGGAGACTACTGTATGTTAAAACTTCAATTGGTTCATGTTCATCTTCTAAGGTTCTTTTTGACTCTCACGATGTACTCGTACGGACGAAGCCACCGCATGGCCTCCGGGGCTACCCCGACCCTAATATCACACCTGAGTGGTACCAGTCCAGGATCGCTTAGTGCAAAATCCTGGAGTGATGTTTAATGTGCCTAGATCCGTATTGAGTTAGCGTGATTACTGAACAGCAAAGCAGAGCGGGGCTCAATGAAAGCCAGGAGACGCTCTTAATAATGGCTCAAAGCCTCTCCCTCTTCCTCTGAAAAACCGAAATCCCCTTCTTGTGCCTGTTGATTTCAACATTCAACCACCACGATGTCGGACAAAATTACCATTGTAAGTTGTGATCTGAATGCGTTAGAGTTACGATTTCCTTAACTCAATCCCCAGGACCCCGATTTCTACACCCTGACGAAGGATTGGGAGCCCGTTGACTTCGAGTCGTAAGATCCCCGTTATAGTGAAGCAACACGCCTCTATAGCTAATGGACTAGTAGGGAAACTACATCTCTTGCGTCGACGATTGCAAGAGGTAGGCTAGAAAACGGTAGACGGTTGTTATCATGAAGTAACCATTCGAGGGGCGTTCCTCTACTTACATGAAAGCAGATATCAGGCAATGAAGGACGACGATTACTGGTCTGTCAACCCCTCTTTCCATCCTTTAACATTTGAATTGACATTTAATAATATGTAGGAGTCCTTCCGATGAAAGACAATTTGAGGCATTTGAGATTGGGGAAGTACCTGTTCATTCTAATAATCCTAATCCCTGCTAACCGTAGTCTTCAGTCACCTCATGTTTCTTTTGCTAGAGTACCAGGAGAAATGTCCTCTTCATCGAGCTCCTCTACCAAAATCTCCCAAGGTAAATTTTCACGTGGTTTAAGAAGCTGCTCCATGCTTATTATCCTCTAGCATATCCTAGACATTGGCACCGGCAAAGGCACCTGGGCTATGTACTACTTCGGCTCCCTTGCTTATAGAGCTTTACTAACTTCGAGAAAGCGACATCGCTGATCAATATCCGTCGGGTTGGTGCCCCCTATTCCCCTTCTCGAGCGGCTAGTCTAATCGCGTACAGCGACTGTCCGTGGTGTTGATATTTTCCCACCCCCCGTGACTTGGATGCCACCAAACTGTATATTCGAAGTAGACGACATCTTACGTGAATGGACGTGGGAAAAGCCATTTGACTTCATTCACCTTCGCTTGATGCTGGGAGCATTTACACCCGAAGGGTGGCAGCAAGTTTACAGGCAGTGCTATGAGTTAGTATCGCTTGATTCCTCGAACACTTTATGAAGCTCCATGGACTAATATAGTATTTGATATGTAGGTCTCTTGCTCCAGGTTGCTGGATTGAGCAGATCGAACTAGACGTCCGAGTGTATAGTGACGATGGTTCCATGAAGAGCGATAGCTATTTAGCTGGCTGGGGTGATAACTTTATTGGTTGCTCTGAGCGAGCCGGTCGCTCGCTCCTAACACAGGAGACAATGCGATCTTCCATGGAGAAGGCTGGGTTCGTTGATACTCACGAAAAGCTTTACAAGATCCCTCTGGGTCCCTGGCCAAAGGACAAAATACTTAAGGAAGTTGGTCAACTTCAATACCTCCATTGGACTGCTGCTCTGGAAGGCTGGGCTCTCTGGCTGCTCACTAAGTTTGGAGCGCCCTCCCCGTGGAGCAATGAGGAGGTTCAGGTCTACCTAGCCAATGTCAGATCCGAATTGAGGAATCCCCGCATTCATGCCTATGAACTCGCGTAAGCTCTCCTCGTCTAAATTTATCTTCTTCATAATGACCAGTTTCAGTCGCAGAGTCTGGGCCAGAAAGCCAACTGAGGAGGAGCTTCGAACGCGCCCCGAGGTCAAACAGAGCCCCGATGAATAGCCCGGCTATGTTATGAATAGTTATGAGGTATTTACTCAGGCTGTTGTTTATTTTCCCATTATTTAACATCTCGCTCTGTCTGATTAGCACATCTGAAGTGGTTGTGTACTCAATCAAAATAAAGCAGGTTACGGTACCATCCATTTCCACGTGATTAGTAATGGCTACAAATTTGATATTTTATCAACCTGGGAAGATTAGGATGTTCTTCTGAAAAGCTAGTCTTGTATTTAAGACATCCATAGTAACTTGAATCTTGACCGGGTTGATTTACTAGCCTCGAATATTCCAAGTTGCCCAGGTGCCCAGGTGAAAGATATACTATACTCCTAGTAAAAGTAATTTAAGATATCACAAACCTTGGCCGAGCCAGTATTTGATAGTTTCACAATTTCAAGGCCTCCATTTTGGTTACCTTGAGTCCTCGGGGATAAGTTTTCGAAATACTCATTATCTCCTCTCGCAATGAAAGTAATGGGAGATGCAACATATGTCCGACTGGGGCGCAATTCTCACGGAATCACTGATTGGATTTTGTTTGCTTTTAGTCGTTTTTCACTACTAAAATACTGGACCATTGGGCCTGGTTTGATCCATTATCTGAATCCAATGGCAACATGGTTCGGACCACCACCGCAAGTTATCACCAATGCTATTATATTGATCGCAATGATCAACATAATGTTTAACATGGAGAAACAGAACTCTAATTCTCCATAAACTCGAACAAAGACAAGGACAGTTATTATCATCAATAGGCCGAAGATGGTGATCTAAATAGCATTGTTCACCGTTGTCCAGAACTCCACAATGACTGCAGTGGCGACAAGCTCAGCTGGGATGGATACCAGGTATGAATAGATTTGATTCCAGCCATTAGCAAACGCCAAATCTGGGTCGCAAAATAGTTCTGCATGTCGGATCGCACCCCCATTGAGTGGAACGAGCGCACCCATTTCTTTAGGGTTTTCCACAGCGAAAATGACGCTGGAAACGCTAAGACCAACGATAGAATAGGCCATGAAAGCCCCCAAAGATCCGGCCGCTGCAAATGCCTGACCAGAACTGAGAAAAAGACCAGTGCCAATTGTCCCTGCTACGGCAATCATCTGAATATGTCGTTGATGAAGTCCTTGTTTGAAAATGTGAACCTCTTCGAGGTGGGCACTGGCCATTTCGATATCCCCACGATTTTCTTTTTTATCGTATCTAAAGATTGGGCATTCTCCATGGTCGCCCGTTCATTGTATTCTCGGTCGGCAAAGCGGACAACTTGGGGTTGACTCGTACAGATTCCATTATGAGCGTGCCATGCGAAGTCAAATTTATTGTCACACAGGATGTAACAACATTCATGCGCCTTTTGTATGTGCCGGTTTTTTTTTGGCTTTTTTTGCTTTTTCGCATCTGTATTTTTCCTTCTGCGAGTAGCTCGTTTCAGTGTGTCATCAATAGCGCGAGAACCGCCAGTCCCACCACCCACCACTGATTGGGGTCAACTTGGAAATAGGAACGTCATTTAAAGCCGACCGGTAAAGCCCTAGCCGATATTTGCCAAGGTCCTCATTTTGACTCCAGAGAGTGAACTCTAGCAATCACTTTTTCATCCTCCAGCTTCATCTGCATGGCCTTCGGCGGCAGTGGGGAAGCCAGTGTTGGTCCAAATCTCGGATTTTGGGAGCCAGAATAACACCAACCTCCTTCGAATCCTCCACAATGCCAAAATGCGAATAAAAAGATGTTGATTGAACGGCCAGGCTGGCGGTGATGGAAAGGGGTGTCGTGCCACTTGGGAACTCGACTGCGGTTGCTGGGTCGAAATGCTGAGAGAACTCGGTGAGATGAAGAACAAAGTCGAGACGACGTCCACCAAGGTCGACCATCCCTTTTCTTTTATTTCCATTGATTCTTCCAGTCCCTCATTACGCCAATCTCCTGTACCGATCAAACAGCCGCAATCAACGCGAATTCGACGTGTTTCCCGGTCGCAAACCCCCTGGAATCTTTCTGGCAAACTGAAACCCACCCTCTCAGCGACCATCGCTCCACTGCAGAGTTACCAGTTGAGACCGACATTGTCATTATTGGGGCTGGTTTCGCCGGGGTCAGTACAGCTCATCATTTGGTTCGGGAATTCAAAGGAGACCTTGAAACAGCACCCTCCATCACGATTCTTGAGGCCCGAGCTGCATGTTCAGGGGCAACCGGAAGGAATGGAGGGCATCTCCGGCCGGACTTTTATGGGCACATCCCAAAGTATATCGAGCAGTCTGGTCCAAGAGCTGGGGCGGAGATTGCGGAGTTCGAAATTGCTAACCTGCGTGCCCTGAAGAGATTCATTGAGGAAGAGGACATCGACTGCGATTTTACTTTGGCGAGATCGATTGATGTCTGGTGTAATGAGTAGGCGGCAAAAATTGCCAAGGCAATTATGACAGCATGCGGGCGCATAAGTTTGATTACACGGATGATGTCGTTTTTTATACTGGAAATAAGGCGGAAGGGTTGAGTGAGAGCCTGAGAGTCATTATGGCTTTCAACAACCCTGATATAAGCATTGTGGGATTTTGAACTGATTTCTTTTGTCCCTAGGTCTGTGGTGTGAAGGGTGTGCAGTCGCGTGTGCCTCTTTCACTGCCGGGACACTATGGCCCCTTCAAGCTTGTTATGCACTTGGTGCAGAAACTGTTGGAGTCAAAGTTTGTTAATCTGCAAACATACACACCAGTACATTTGGTTCAGTCGGACAAGACCGGGGTTTTCTTCGTTAATACTGCCCGTGGACATGTACATACTGGCAAAGTTATATATGCCAACAATGCTTATGTCTCGGGAACTCTTCCAGAATATGCGAAGAATACTATCATTCCTTGCAAAGGTATATGCTGCCGAATTGCTGTTCCAGATGGGACTATGCCCCCATTGCTAAATAATTCATACATCAATCGAGCCAACGACCATACTCTCTCGTACCTGGTTCCACGGCCGGATGGAAGCATTGTTGTTGGGGGCGCTGCTGCAAGATTCAAGTCATTCAGAGAGCAATGGTATGACAATGTGGATGATGGTTGTCTGATCGATGCGGCCAAGGCATACTACGACAATTACATGCTGCGCACCTATCTCGGTTGGGAAGATACGGGTGCCAAGGTGAATACTATCTGGACTGGTGTCATGGGATACTCTTACGATTCGAATCCCCACATCGGCCAAGTACCTTCCAAAGAGAGCGAATTCATCATCGCCGGATTCAATGGTCATGGGATGCCCGTCATCTGGCTGGCAGCTCAGGAGCTAGCACCATGATTTCTCAGGGAATTTCCTTCGAGGAGACAAAAATGCCTAGGCTATTCAAAACCTCCGTGCAGCGCATCAATCGAGCAAAGCTAGGCCGACAGGAAGATGGAGATATTATTGGTAGTGGTAATCTGCCTGTTGTGAAGCCATGAGGCAATTCGGATTCGCTGAAGACCGCCTCAAAAGTCTCGTGGTCGGCTGAAAAATTTCGTTCTATTAATTTGATTTTACCGGCGGAGGCTTCTTTGGGGTTAGATTTAAGCCTAATGAAAATGTATCTTATTCAAGTTGTATTCAAGTGCTCGCTAATGTTGAAATCTCCTATGTAACCAGTGAAGATGAATCAAGGCTCAAGTAGCTTGATTTACTCGGTGTAAAGGCAGCCATTGGGGTTGGAAGTCTTCTCGATGCGAGCAGCGATACCGACGCAGTCCTTGTTGCCAGCAGGGTTTGAGACTCCGGCAGAAGCCCAGATAGACCAGGCGCCGTCAATGCTGTTGGGGCAGGCAATCAGGTCATTTCCAGCGAACTGCAGGTGACCATCCTTGAGAGCCCATCCCTCACGCTCGGAGTTCTTGGGAGCAGGTTGGGCGCCAGTGGTGTATCCGATCTTTCCCTGGCCTATTGAAAAGACACGCATTAGTTATGGCTGTTCCAAAGTCAATGTGTCTCTTTGTTCACTTACCCATGCCAGATCGGTCGACGTAGATCTCCTGGGGAGTCGCGGACTTGTCGTAAAGGTAAAGGGCACCATCGTTGATGTAGAAGGTGGCATCCTGCTCCTTGGGGCGAGCGCAGCTGGCATTCTGAGTGGACAAACCAGCAAAGATGCTGCTCTTGGCGGCGTTGAACGCAGAGTACTGGACACCAGACCCAGAGTGGATTGCAACGACGCCGAAAGTGCTGGACTGAGCGGCGGGGGTGGCAGTGGCAGTGGCCGCGAGGCCGGTGGCAATGACGATGTTCTTGAGCTGCATGATGAAATGCTTTGTTTATGTTGATTGTTCGAAAAGGAAGATAGTGGTTGAGGAAGGATGGAGCAGTGTTTGATGAGGTGGATGTATTCTGAGAAATTACAAGTCCAGGTCGAAAAAGGCCATGCCTTTATACTCTACGACCTTGCCAGGCATCGGGATTACTTCGCAGAAAGACAACCAGTATACAGCTACTCTGTATTCTACCGAGGCATATGTCTCAAATTTGGATGTTGATCTACGAGTAATAGGGAAAGATCCATATGGATTAGGGGAGTGGGGCCGGTTGTGCTTCGCCTCTTCAGAATTCCGAGGACTATAATTAGCCGCAGGCAAAAGGGTCCTACGTCCGGAGTAGCCGCTAGCAATGATAAAATACTCGTAGCCCTTCAAGTATGCAATGGACGTTTTCTCGAGGACCTGGGATTGATTCAATGTCCGAGGAAATTAACGCGGGATTCTCAAACCTTTCTGCATTTACCACCACGAAAATAATTGACTTCTCGTAGTATATTGTACAGAATGTGTCATTACTATGTATGTGACTTGTAAATTGCCACAGGCTCTCCCATTAACGGCATGTCGATCATCTAACTATCGGGGAAATTCTAGCAACTTCGGTAAAATCATGGGTCTGCCCCATACTCTGAACCGATCCTATGTCTCGGGTGCGATCACTGAAGAAAGCAGACGCTGAGGGCGAGAGGATCCACATGTCTCTCCCAGTCCGAGTCAAGGCCAATCAGAGATGTTCTCTTGGGTAGTCCTCAAATTAAAAACAGGTTTCGATTGTGTATTTCCGGGCGAGTAACTTAAAAGTTTAGTCGATTTCGCTCCCCCGTAACCTAAGCCTGCGGTACTCCGTATTCGTATGCGATGCGATACAACTCTGCATGCTCAAGGGCCGTCCCGAATCTGGGCAATATGACATTACTTCTTCTCTCCCTAAAGATTGCCTTGTATTAGCATCAGCTCTGTTTTCATTTTGGGCATTTGCCCGCTGCTGTCTGTTATTTCAGGTCGACCTTGGCACCCCTTTCTTAAAGACTGGGCGGCGGAAAATCCTCCATCGAGATGACCGCTTGGAAATGTCGATTTTAAAAATCCTTTACTTTACTTACCGCTGACAAGCAGGCCCTGGAACTGCCCATATCCTCACATAAGAAACGAGCCTCGGTGGTCTAAATTCAAACTTGAAAAGCTTCAAATTCAGGCAACAACATGAAGGTTCAAGGGTTAACGTTAATGTATTAATTCAATATATAGTTATATAGTACTACTATATATACTAATAAAAAGCCGTCCCCCTGGGCATGAACTTGAATATTCAAGGTGTATCATGATCGTAAATGACAGCTTTCAATAACCTTGGGAATCACCACTTACCTTTTCCCGATCTCCATTGGGCTAGGTTAAATTGTCTACCTGGTGGATAGCCCGATGGGGGAGGATACCATCTCGACTAGTACTCATCAGTTCCAGCTGAAACATGCGTACAAAGGCACTAACTGCCAGTGCCAATGTAGAAGGTAGGAGTACTTATTCAAATTCGGGAGCTATGGTGTATATTTAGACTAGCTCCCGTCATACCGTGGGGTTTTTCATATTATTGTGTGGATCCTCGATACGGCAGCATCCGGAGGGCAGCTGGCCCTTTCTTAATCGAACCTCCGACTAACTCTGCGTGCAGAGTAAATCATGGAATCTTCTTCTCTGATGAATTCGTATTGCAGGCCTATGATATCTGTCTCTGTTAACTTGAATTCAGAGTTGGTGCCAAGTGTCACTGTCTTAGGGAGAGCTCCGACGCTCTGGAAGAAGATGTGGAGCCTGCTCTTTTGTCTCCACTACAGGGGCAAATATCTCAGTTGTCGGTATGGTATGACAATCGCATGCAAGTGAATGGAAGGTCATGGATTCGTTCTACGAATCAATAGGCTCGCGCGGTCGGGCGACATTCTGCGAGTCAATCCCACCAAGGTAAGCTGATTTCATCGCGAGAAAACACGGCCAGTGAATGCTAGGCATCCACTACCAAGAAACTACAGGTTTCACAAGAAATACTGAAGGTATAAATCAAGATGGATATCTCCGATATCTGGAATATTATGTACAAATACATCAGTCACATGACTAGGTATCTCAGGGCCGTGCCATGCAATCTGCGTCACATCCAGCGCTAGTCTCAGTGTATGTCTATCCGATATCTCGTAGGAAAGAGACAAGAGTAATTTAAAAGTGCATAGCATCATCTATGATGGCTTTGCGCAGGTAAATACGCCACGGACAGAGCCAGTATTGTATTTGTCGATCTGTTAATAGTTTGTTAGATATCTGCGAGAGGGTAAGGGGGATCTTCAAGGTTGAACATACAATGTCGTCGATACTGGAATAGGTACCGGCCACGAGAATAATCATTCCGAGAACGAAAATGAACCCATTGACCACAGTCAGTAACAGATTCTTGCGCTCGAACATGCCACCTTTCCGGATGAGGAGGAACCACATCAGGGCCGGGAAGTAGAAGGTGAATCCGGAGATAAAGAGGGCCGAGGAGATTGACAGTAAATCGTTGAAGAATGGGATAACTTCGGCAATGATGAAGGCAATGACTGTGGCAGCCGCAATGACAGCCAGCCAGGTGATCCATCCCATTTTAGTGTTGATGTATCGGATCGGGGAGTTGGCAAAGATCCGACCGTGAACTAAGCGCCCAAAGACAACTGTATTGATCGATCCACTGATGAAGATAACCGGTAAGGCAATGCCATAAGCGACACGACTTAAAGTGGTTCCTGCCGATGTAAGAGCCGGGCTTGACACGTCCTGCCCGACGAATGCGTAGATAAGGGCGCCGGTGAGGGTATAGATCACAATTTCTGTGATACCGAGAGTCCAGATCGACTTGACAAAGTCCTTAGGGGTGTGCATTTCATCCATGAAGGAGAATTGGCACATAGCAAAGCTGTAGGCAAAGATGATGTTTGAGATGGCGATAAAACCTTCAGTGAAGGTTAAATTCTCTTTAGGCCATGCAGACCAGTTAACAGCAGCCAGCCCACCGGGTGCGTTTGAGGCCTGTACTCCGGTACCGATAATGGTAACGCCGATGGCGATGACGATTGAAGCAAAATCGATGTACCCAAGAATGGCGACCTCGGTAAAACTGGGCGGCACAGCTAGGGCGAACAGGATAATAGCTGAGACCACCGCGAAGACCACAGAGCAGATAGTACTCTCGGTGATATTCATAAAGGCAATAGTTCCAGTCAGACAGTGCGATCCGGTCAAGAAGATCAGCTGGAGACACAGCATGAAGTTGATCAACTCGTATCCAAAGCGCCCCCACATCAGACGACCGGCGTCGGGATAGTTGGCAACTTGGGGAAGAAGAGTAGTTTGACCTGACCGACAATGTAACTGGTGTAGATGGCGACCAGGCCCAGACCGACACAGCAGATTGTTCCAGCGACCATACCCAGGTAGGCAAAGGTTTGAGGGATGGACAGACTGCCGAGTGCAATAGCTTCGACGATGAGGACAATGGTGAGGCGTTTCCAACCCAGGCGGCTGAACTTCTGGATGCCATGACGCTCCGCGTCGGTCATCTCGCCCAGCATTTCATTGTCGAAAGCCGGTGGGGCGGCGTAGCTGGTCTTCTCATTATCGGAGTCGGAGATGACCTTGGGGTCATGACCGTTGATGTTGTTGTCCTCGTAGCCCATGATGCCGGAAGGGAACCGGTGGGAGGATGGAGGTGAGAAGGGAGTGAATGAGGAGAGAGAAAGGTAGGAAAAGAGGCGCTGAGAGGAGAAGAAGTAGTCGAGAGAGCACAGGATCAGTCAACAGGGGGGGGAGGTCAGTGAGATAAGAATGGCCATCAGTGGTCGGTCGTTCAGGTCACCCAAAAGCGGCGCAGACTTTCCCCCGGGCGCAGTTTGATGAGACGATCCACACGTGGAGTACGACGCTGATCCACTTGGGAGAGGTGGCGGGCCAACAGCAGGGCCGGATGCAGGCCGGCGACTCCGCCGAAGGGGGTCGGAGGGGCGATAGAAGGCCCGTAGACGAATGTCGCGCAAGACGCCCGAGAGAAAAATGATAAGAAAGTTTCGGTTGTTATGTAAAAGAAATGCCAGGTGCAGTTAGTCCTTGGGGTTGGATGGGTCTGTCTCCAGATTCGGGGACTGAGACCTTGTGGAGAGAATGCGGGGGTGGATGAGGGTGGATGAGGATGGAAAAAACTGGAGAGTTCTTGAGGCGAGTATTCCAGTTGTTCAAGAGATCAAGATGAAGATTAAGATCAAGATCAAAATTTGATGATGAGGATGAGAACAAGCTTCGCAGCCACCCGGCGCCAATCTGGCAATCCTGGCTGAACAAGGCTTAAAGCCGGGCTGACAAGGTTGAGTTTATCAGGGTTGATGTGGTTGGTGGATGGGAAGTTGGCAGTGGCCAATCAGGTGATGTGCTGGCACGTGACGGGAGGTGTAAGAGATAAGAGATAAGAGATAAGCCGGCCCCAGGGTGGTCACATGACATGACACGGGACATGATGTCATGTGACTGATCTGCAGTACCCAACTTACACCGCTGACAGTACATTACAGTACATCCACTACATCCACTACATACAGACAGACTACAGACTTACCCATGGCCCATGGGATAGTTAACTACGGATACTCTAACATCATCACATCACATTGGAATATCACGTAATTATAGTTTAACAATTAAAGTTATATGGGGTAATTGAGTCGAATTAGTAACAGATTGGAGTAACCATACTCTGTGCTCCACAATATCCTAGGATCCTCCGGGGCAAAAGGTATCTATTCCTACCCAAGGGGCTATCGAGAGGGTATACTACTTCTCCTTCATCTCCACCACCACCACCACCACCACCACAACCACCACCGCCGCCACCGCCTAACCTACACCCAACCTACACTCAACCTACACTCAACCTACACTCATCCTCATCCTCCCATCACACTCGTCGTATAACCCACCCGCAGCCCCGCTCGCCCAGCATTGCGCCCGCTTCCATCCCCCACCCGTGTGATACACGTTGCCAGCCCCAACCCCCAATTCCGGGCTTCCTCCAACCGCCCGACGATCAGCGCCTGTTGCACTCCTTGACCCCGGTACTTTGGCAGAGTACTATCCAGGTACAGATGGGCCACTCCCACTTCCACCCCGTCACTATCCGTCATTATGCTGGCCAACGCTGCTGTCCCCGCCACCTGCTCATCCACCTCCGCAAAATATAGCCTCGTGTCTGTGCGCCGTGTCGCAATTTCCGCCAGTGCCCCCAACAGCTCGCGCGATCGCCCGTTTGATGAAAATCCCGCAATTGACGCCTCCACGAATCTCTCCCGCTCGTGGGGCTCCACACGCCGCACCAGAACCTTGGTCGGGTCGGGTCGGCGTGCATCGAGACCCCCCTTGATGTCGAGGAGAGGGAGACCGAGAGGGCTGGCCTACTGCACACCAGTATGTCGCGAGCTTCCTTTTTTTCTTCATACCCTTGCGATTTCAACAACGCAAAGTCTGCCGACGAGGCAAATGGTCCCAGATGGATCTCTGGCGTCAGCCCGCTAGCAGTGAAGAACTCTTCTAGCCCCCTTACATCCTCCTCATCGATTCTTCTTGCATTCCCACATCCTACCGCCCGGTTGAGCTTGCCCTGGAAAATGGCTCGTGTTCGGATCGCGATTCCACCCGACGGCAGCGGCTGGATGGCTACATCCTCGTCGGGGTAGAGCTCTTGGCACACTTCCGCTTGGCGGCGAATGTGAAGCATCTCGGCGTGCTCACAGCATTTGGTAGTGTCTATATCCATCGGTTCCTCGGACACGGAAATGGCGGGTGACATGGTATTGTGGATGACTCGGGGCTCCCAGTATCCTGTACGGAGCACACCTCAATGGGTTTGCGTAGATGTAGCCTGTGTCAAAGTAGAGAACTGGGCTCGATAGGTCAAGAGCCGAGGAAGTACGCAGGAGCAGTACTAGTCCAAGTCGAGTCATTGGTGACTCACATTGCATCTTACAACCGGGTTAAATTTACATAATCCCCTATAACTAGTCAACGACTAGTAGCAAAAATAACTTTCACAGGCTTGGTTTTCTGGGCAACGTCAATCGAGCTTGAATTTGAATTCCAACCTGAAGGTTGGTTTCGGGTTCATCTTAGTTCGCCTTCAACACCTCCGCAATCGATCTCGCTACATATTTAACATTGCCCTCGTTGAGACCCGCAATTGACACCCGGGAATTATCGGCCATGTACACATGATATTCCTCTGCAATACCGACATTAGCATCTCCGTCTTTTCCTACTAGCACATCGGTGCCCAGGTGACTCGGACCTACCTCGAAGCTTCACCACAACCTCTGGCGACAATCCTAGAAACCCAAACATCCCCGACTGCCGGATCAAGTGATCCCAAGATCCAGGCGTCTCCAATGCGAGTAAATGATCATACAAAGCCTTCCTCATGGATCGAATGCGATCGCTCATGGTGACCATATCGGTATACCACATCTGTTTGAGCTCCTCTGACCCCAACACCTGGCTGGCAATCTTGGCTCCAAAGCCGGGGGGGGTTGGACACTTCGGATCGCTGGAGCATCTCCAGCATGGATTGTGTGTTGGTGGCCGCTTGTTCCGTATGGGTGGCTAACAGGAAGCATCCGACTCGTTCCCCTGGCGAGTGTCAGCGAATATCAATGTCATCCGAGGCAGGCACTTACCGTAAAGACCCATGTTCTTCGCGAATGAGACACACACACCGGCCTCCATCTCCATCTCCCCAATAAACAGTCGAATCGGATAGGCATCCTCGTCCAGGTTCCCCGAGTTGAACCCAAGATAGGCGGAGTCGAAGAGTGGGAATAGCCGACGTTCTTTCATGCGCCTCGCAATTTCTTTCCATTGCTCTTTGCTGGGGTCGCAGCCGGTTGGGTTGTGGGCACAGGCGTGGATGATAACGATCGAGTTAGGCTCTGCATTATCTAACATGGAGTAGTATGATTCCACGTCCAAGTCCCGCGTCTCGGGATCATAGTAGTTGAAGCTCTCACAAGGGAATCCGAGGGATCCAAAGACCTGATGATGATTGGACCAAGTGGGTGAGGGAATGTAGACTTTAGGCTGGCCGTGACATGCGCGCAATAACAAGCCCGCCAAATGCAGAGAACCAGTGCCAGACAGGCTTTGGCAGGTTGCCACTTGACTCTTTCTCTGGGAATACAGATCAGATCCCAAGACCAGCTTGGCTGTCGCATTCCTAAAGTCGGCCAGGCCCAGAATGGGCAGATATTCATGGTTTAAGCCGTTGGCCAGTAGTTGCTCACGCGCTTTGTTGACCGATGGCAGAACCCAGGGTTGACCGTTGGCATCGCGATAGGTGCCCTGGCCCAGATTGACCTTCTGTGGGAATGAGTCGGCCACATACTTTGCGGTTAGGGCAAAGATGGCATCGGGAGGAATAAACCGAGCCTGGTCAAACCAGGATGGTGCATTTGAAGTAGAGGTCATGATTTCGCGGCGAAATGAAAGAAGCTTGTTATACGCATTTCCCGCGACCATGGATTGTCTTTTCTTCTTTATTGTCCATTGCTCACAGGTACATCGGAGGGTGGCCCGACAGTCGGCACGGTGACCGCAGTGGGTCACTTCTTTCAATATGAAGCTATCGCGGGGCACACAGAAGTGGGTGGGGGCCAGTAGAGCGAATAATGGAGAAATGAGGGGAGACAGCAAATCAGCAGAGGCCGATCGGATCAGCTCCGAATGTTCTTATCACGCAGAGGACACTCTTTGAGGTATACTTTGGCCGTGGGGAGCGAAGATGTACTCGGTTCCACACACCGACTGTCGGGACGCCGACCCGAAGTCATGAGAGAAAACGGAGAAACGAGAGAAATCCGATGGAAAAGCAGTTGAATCATGATCATTCATGATTTATCTTGCCCCTCCCCCTCATTCGGTCATTTATGGTTGAAAAGAACCGATCTCCTCCCTTTTCCCTCCTCCCCATCTACTCATTTACTTCTTCTACGAGTACTTCTACAAGTACTCTCTTCTACTCCTCTTGGGTCTCTCCCGTCTCCTCCGTTTCTATAATTTAATATACCTAGTATTCACAATGGGCTCTCACACTGCTGTCTCCCCCCAACCTCACGTCCCTCCTTCGGGCGTCTGGTGCCCTGCTGTCAGCTTTTTCAACCAAGACTCCGATTCCCTTGACCTTGATGCCCAGTCTAAATACTTCGCCTACCTCTCCACAACCGGTCTCGCTGGCCTGGTCATCCTCGGCACAAACTCCGAAGCCTTCCTTCTGACCCGCGAAGAGCGAGCCCAACTCATCTCCACTGCACGCGCCGCCGTTGGCCCCGACTTCCCCCTTATGGCTGGCGTGGGCGCTCACTCCACCAAGCAAACCCTCGAGCTCGCCCAGGATGCCGCCGATGCTGGTGCCAACTACCTACTCGTCCTGCCCCCGGCCTACTTCGGTAAGGCTACCAACATGAATGTCGTGAAGCGCTTCTTCTCTGAAGTCGCCGCCAAGTCCCCGCTGCCCGTCGTATTGTACAACTTCCCCGGTGTGTGCAACGGCGTCGACATGGACTCTGAGACGATCGTCGCCATTACCCGCGAATCGGCCTCCAAGCGAAATGGCCAGTCCAACGTGGTCGGCGTTAAGCTGACCTGCGGCTCCGTGGGTAAGATCACCCGTCTATCCGCAACCTTCTCACCCGAGGAGTTCGCAACATTCGGTGGCCAGTCCGATTTCCTCATTGGTGGTCTCGCCGCTGGTAGCGCTGGATGCATCGCTGCTTTTGCCAATGTCTTCCCCAAGACAGCTTCGAAGGTGTATGCACTGTACGCAAAGGGCCAATTCGACGAGGCGCGCAAGCTGCAAGGCAAGGCGGCGCTGGCCGAAAGCGCCATCAAGAGTGGCATCGCATCGACCAAGTTCGCAGTCGAAACGTGGACAGCTCCTCTGGCTGGCATCCAAGGTGCTGAGGAGAAGTTAGCCCCCCGTCACCCTTACGAGCCCGTGGGTGAGCCATCCAAGAAGACTGTGCGGGAGGTGATGGCGGAGGTTGGCGTGCTGGAGAAGAGCCTGTAAAGAACTGTGGTTTTGACTTATGGACACTTGTTATGAAATGAAATGCACGATAGAATTGGCCATCGGCCCCGACCTAATTCCGCTTTCACTTAGTCTTGCTGGAGATAGTCCATACATCATATTCGCGTAATTCAGCTCTGTTGGGCTAGGCAGAAGCTCGCCAATGTAGGGGCCGAACATGAAATCGGCACTAATTAATGCTTTCCATCTTGAGAGCTTAGAGCCATGGGATTGGGGCCGGCGTTTAGGATCATATCACAGGAATGGCGTGATGTACCGCATGATAAGTGCTTACAGAGCTGGACGGATTGAGGGATATCACGTTGAAAGTACATATTTGGGTGTAGAAGCGGCCGACGATCGTACTCGTACTAATCATTGAATAGTCATCAGGAATATGGAACTGGAAATTTCCCGAACATCCAATCGATCAGCCCATCGCCCCACCGGGCAGTTGTATTAATGTCTTTTTCGGCGGGGGAATCCCGATGTCAGAATAATTTTCGCATAGAAGCTTGGCCCCAGGTACATACGAGTAGCCCCCCTTATTGCTGTTATTTTTATTATCATACCTGAAACATAAAGGCATTTCTCACCTGTGTCTGTCTTTATGCGAGAGATAATTCCCCCGACTGCTAACTAATACCAGCATGTACTCCGTAGGGCTAGAAAATATGCTGAAATGCATTGCATTACTGCTATTAATACTTTCAAGTTCCGTAAAAGTGCCGAGGTACAGTCAGTACTAGTGTGGAGATGACAGGATCGAGATCGCGATAGATTTTTCTGCGAGCCTCGGCAAGTTGCTCATTTTTTGAAGGGAAGAAATACTCGGCCCTGGCAAAGCGGCCCCGCTGCCGTGACGCCGACCAATCAGCGATGTCCATTCCGAGACGAGTCGGGCCGACGCCGACGAACAAAGAAGTATACCACCAAGTACACTCAACAACTACGAGTATCGATAAACAAATGAGAAAAATTCTGGTAGATGGAGAGTGGACATGGGTTTACTAATCACTATTACCAGATTCTCTCATTATCTTTCTTTCTTTTTAATCTAGAGAGGAGTTTTGCAGCCCTTCTAGAACTATCAACCTCGAACTCATCGAAATCCTCGTCTCGCTGGCCAGTGGGTCCGAAAATATCAGCGTCCCGAAGCAGAAACACCTCCGTGCTATTGTTGAATAATCCTGCAACAAAATCATCCCGATCCCTTCATTCAAATTCACTTGCTTCAGTCATAACGAACGATTGTTTTCAACTATTTACAGCCCCTGTCCTTCGCGACAGCCTTGGAATATACCGCAAACTTATAAGCCAGGTCCGAATACAATACTCGCATAACTCGAATGAAACTGCATTCTCGACCACAAATCATGACGGAAACCTCCGTCGAGGGCGCTCGCCTATCGGGCCTGCCTAACAAGATCCCCTTCTGGCGCTTGGTCACCGAGCCCGGTGTTGTCACCCAGGAAGTCGTCGATCATGAGTATGCGGGCTCCGGCACTGACGATGATCCTTACGTCGTACAGTGGATGCCTCGCGACTTTCGCAATCCACTTCAGCTTTCTTCCGGGATGAAGTGGTCCATCACCCTCGTCGCTGCCCTCGAAACTCTCGTTGTCGCCTTGGTTTCCTCGGCCTACACTGGTGGTATTGTACAGATTGAGGAACAGTTCTTGGTGACTACCGAGATTGCAACACTTGGTGTTTCCCTCTATGTTTTGGGCTTTGCCGTAAGTACATCATCAACTTTATGAATTTGCTGGGTATTAATTCGGACGGCTACTTAGCTTGGTCCACTCATTTGGGCCCCGATGAGCGAGATGTTCGGTCGCCAGGTTGTCTTCATTGGCACCTACTGCGGATTGACGATCTTCTGTGCTGCCTGCACAGGAGCCAAAAATATCGAGTCTCTTATCGTTTTTCGCTTCCTGGCTGGTTGCTTCGGTTCTTCTCCCTTCACCAACTCCGGCGGTGTCATCGCCGATATGTTCGCCGCTCGCGAGCGTGGTCTCGCCTTGTCGGCCTTTGCTCTAGCACCTTTCCTAGGCCCTGTCATCGGTCCTATTGTCGGTGGTTTCCTTGGCGAAAACGAGGGATGGAAGTGGGTTATGGGCCTGTTGACCATCCTCTGTGGTGCTATGTGGTTCTGTGGTGCCGCATTCAAGCCAGAGACATATGCCCCCGTCTTGCTGCGCCAGCGAGCAGTCACACTGTCAAAAATGACTGGAAAACTGTATATCAGCAAATTGGACATTGATCAGGGTCGACCGGGCCTAAAGGAAACCCTGAAGACTTCGCTTTCTCGTCCGTTTATCCTCCTCTTCCGTGAGCCGATCGTTCTATTGCTCTCGATCTACCTCGCGATTATCTATGGAACTCTCTATATGCTCTTCGGTGCCTTCCCAATTGTCTATGAGATTCACCGTGGTTGGAGCCAGGGTGTCTCGGCTCTAGCATTCCTTGGTGTTATGGTGGGTATGCTTGGTGCTATCGCCTACTCGATTCCCGAAAATACTCGCTACGGAAAGCTGCTCGAGAAAAATGGCGGCTATTCTCCTCCGGAAAGTCGTCTTCCCCCATGCATGATTGCCTCCGTGGCCCTTCCCATCGGTCTCTTCTGGTTTGCCTGGACGAACGATCCCTCGATTCACTGGATGGCGAGTATCGCGGCGGGTGTTCCATTCGGGTTTGGCATGGTTCTGGTCTTCCTCAGCGTTTTCAACTACCTAATCGACGCCTATACAATCTTCGCTGCGAGTGTCTTGGCTGCAAACTCCCTGTTGCGATCTTTGTTTGGTTTTGCATTCCCCTTGTTCACCACCTACATGTATCAGGACCTGGGAATTCACTGGGCCTCAACAGTGCCGGCTTTCCTTGCCCTGGCATGTGTTCCATTCCCCTTCATCCTTTACAAGAAGGGACTTTCTATCCGCAAGTACTGCAAGTACTCCGCTCAGTCCGAGGCCTTTGTTCAGAGTCTTCTGCAGGGCTATGAGACACCCGCTCCAGAGATGACTGAGACCGACGAGTCCAAGTTGCCTGAGCACACAGCAGCCGATGTGACCGATGTGAGCTCCGCAGGATCTTCTATCACCGAGGCTGAAGAGCCCGTCGTTGCGCACAAGGTCCACACTGTGGGCGCGCAATCCATGCATCGCACGCTGTCTCGTGTCGCAACGCACCGCTCCGAGGTCCGCGCACTCTACGAGGGAAACCCGCTCGACATTGACCGTGTGCACACTCGTGAGTCCTTTAAATAGACGGGGCTGCAATGTTTCATCAGGCGTTCGGGGAGGGTATAGAGCTGTCTGCTACATAATGTAATTACGGGAGCCTTTTTGCATGTGTTCGGTGTTGGGTTGTTTAGCATTTCCATTTCACATACATGACATATTACCAATAATGAAAATCATTATAATCATTTCTACTTGTGTCCCTCTTTCACTTATGTATTTCCAACTCATCAAGTTTCGTGTTCACCTTTTGTATCCGCTTGCGGGGCAACAGCTGCAACTACAGGCGATCGCAAAACCATGGCTTGGAAGAAGAGAAGTTGGAACATAATCAATGGATTTCAATCAATCATCATGCTTAAAGCAATTTCGCATCTTTCAAAGGGTTTCCCCTCCAATTTCACATATACCATTGATGGATTAAAACAGATTGCGGGTTGTGTTGATGTCAAGTTGGTTTCCGTGGCCTGCACGACCAAGGGATAGGGGTATCAAATTCAAGAAAAAGAAAGGCATTGCACGTCTAGTGCACACCATTGGCAACAACATTGTGGGCTCCATTAGTCACGCCGTTTATCTGCATCTTCTGGACGCTTTCCTGGAGCCCGTTGATTTTCTCTAGAGGAACACCAGGCGGGATACCGTTGGAGATGCTGCTCTTCTTACGCGGACGAGCAGTCCAAATCGCTCCATCGTCCAGGAGCTCCTGGCCAGCTGCAAGGCTCTTAGAAGACTGTTCGCCAAGCCATTCAGCCTCGAGTCGGTCAATATTCCCCTCGATCTCCCAGGCACGTCCGCCTTCGACGAACATAGAAGTTCCATTGAGGGATGAGTCGGCCAGCATACTAGCTGCAACAGTGGACACCTCGCCAGGTGTATTTGTGGGGAGATCAGCTTGCTTCCACTGGTTTTCGATCTTTCGAATAGCCTCCGTCTCGGTCATCCAGGGGCAGATCACGTTGATGCGGAGATTGTGCTTGTATGGGGAGGATACATAATTGCGTAGGGAGCGCATAAGACCAATTACACCGTGTTTAGATGCCTGATAGACAAAGAGAGATGGACTTTCTTTAAATCCCGAAGCGCAAGAGAAGAGAATTATAGAGCGGTCGACGCTGGGTCCGCGGTTGTGACGCAAATAGACGGAGGCGATGCGGGAGACGTACATCGAGCCGAGGAGATTGACATCCAGGACTTTGTGGGTTGGTGTCTTATGGAAATTGTGAGCTATTCCATTCTTTTTTTTTCTATCACCGCTTGGGGTGTGTTTCATTCTGCTGCTTCGCAACTACAATGTGTGCAAGGTTCCGCACGACACAAGAGACTTACCTCGCGGACTGTCTGTAGGGTCAACCCAAAATCAAACCAGTTACCGATCTCTACTATTCCTGCAGCAGAGATGACATGATCGATACGATTGTAGGTCTTGAAGGTGTGGTCAAAAAGAGCCAGAACCGATTGGTAATTGGTGACATCGGTTGGATGGAAAACGAGACGCGATGACTGCCCTGCCTCATTGGTGGGGAACTGTTCCTGGCCTTTACGAAGTAAACGCTCGCCAGCGATATTATCCAGGTCACCAAAGCAGACGTTGGCGCCACTCTCCAGACACTGCTGGACGAGGCTGGCTCCAATGCCGTTCGCACCACCTAGGGGAGGAGTTCTCGTCAGCACCAACTAGGCAATCAGACATGCGAGTGATTCGAGGGGGAAGGGGCCAGAAAGCAAAACGTAAAAGGTGGAGAACCGGAACTTACCGGTAATCAGAACCACCTTGTCTTGGAGAGACTGAGAGGATATCTGGGGGATGTACTGCGACATTAGGGGCGGGGAAAGAAGTGGGTCAAGAGGGACGATCTGTTGAACAAGTTGGTGTTTTATGGGAGGATTTGTAGTGACAGAAGACTCAAATAAAATCAAACAACAATTTGGCTAGATCGAGGGGGTTTATATAACTGGGAGATTGGATGACGGAAAGAAATGCCTCGCAATCCGAGTGCCCAGAACCGGGCAGCGACACGGAATGGCATCATAGCCGATGCTTCAAGCCGGATGTTTCGCGCATGTCGGTGGAGAAAAGGTGTGCGGCCACCAGAGGCTTTTGCTGTCTCCATCAGACAACAAAGGACAAATCATGAGCTACAGAGACGTCCCGAGTGGTGCAAGTCAGACCCGCCTTCAACCCAGCGATCGGCAAACGCTGCGGGGGGAGACTGACAGAATGTGGCCATGACGGCTAGATGCAGAGGCATACTGTTTATAACACGGGCCAGATTGCGGGAATATGGTAAATTGAGTTACGAGCGATGCAGAAGGGAGGTTGCGCGAGGGTGTAAAGCTGAAGACGAAGGCGCCGAGGCGGACCAAGCCAAAGCAATCATTGGTCGTTTCGGGTGGCAGTCCTCCGGTGGTTGAAAGGTAATCTGCAAGAGACTCGGAAAGTTAAGAGGCCAACTAAACTACGACTGTAACGCTCGAGCACACACCCTGGTTTAGCCCAGGGCAAGGGAGGGAGTGGCTTGGAAGTGGAATTGGGCTTGAATTCCAACGCCATTTGCCCGTGCCTGTCTGAAGATAGAAGGTATCCCGGAAATCAGCTGCATACGAGGGAAACAGGCCAAAACAAATATAGAATGAGGGAGGTTTTGAAAGTGGGAAAGGGGGAAGAAGGGGAAGAGATATCTCAGACTCAGACTCGGACTCGGAGGAGACCAGTATCAACTCCATAAAAAAGAAAGAAGTGCCCACTTCTCCACGATTTACGCAGATCCCCCGGACTGCAACTAGAAATAAAGATAGACAGAAAAAAGGGAAGATCAATAAGAACTCAAATAAAATAAGATCATGTACTATTTTCATATGCTCTGGTTAATTAAACCGATGCCACGCAGTGAAGATCATTCCCTTCTCCAGAAATCATACAGGTGTGTGTCCGTGACCACCGCGCAGCCAAGCAGATGCAGTGGCGAAATAAAATAAAACAATAGGAAAAAGGGGAAAAGGAGGAAACAAAACATAAGAAAATGTTCGAGATCCTCGAATTCCAGACATTCAGATCATCTCAAGGGCCCTTCCCTGAATCAAAGAGCCCAAATCCATTCTATAGCACATTGTCCCAATCCATCCTCCATCCCGACCCAACTTCTCCTTAAAAGACGTAAAAAATCAACCGCACAATCATCGAGGTCGTTGGTATGTACAACAGTCACCCCCCCCACCGACTGCCGTTTAGCGGCGGGAAACACAGCACAGAATGCCCGACTTGCCCAGGAACCAAAGGGAACCAATAAAGCGGAAGATGGACAGACCGGCTGTCGTCCACAGAATGGCCGAGAAATAGTTCGCAGTACGTACAGTCGAGGTGTTGGTCAGACAGAATCGGTCGATGCCGGTGGCAGTAATGCACAGCACCACGAGCAGATTACTGAAAATCCACAACAGCACCAAGTTGGTTCGGAAGGCCTTGTAAGAGTCATCCATGCTCTTCTCATCACCTTCCTCGGGGTTCTCAAACGGCGCCAGCGCGCGCTTGACGGTCGCTTCGAACTGGCTATCAATATCGGCCTGTGGCTTATCAACCTCTTCGATGAAGTTGGACTTTCCATCATCCTTTGCCGTCTTTGCCTCGGGTAGGGCTTCACTCTTGTCTGATCCCTTGGTACCCCATGACACGTCGTGCCAGTTGCAGAAGGCGTAGACCATCAGGATGTTGATCGAACAAGTCATACCACCGAAGTAGGCCCATGACGAGGTAAACATGTGCCAGGGATCCATGTACAGGAAACTGGCTATGAAGTAGATACCGTAGGTCGAGACCAAGGCGATCAGGACAATACCGGCTCCACTCGAACTAAAGAAGGACTTCAAGAAAGCACCTATACCCTTGCTCATGTCGAAATCCAATGTACCTCCGGTGAAAGCGTTCTTCACCAGGTAGAAGGACAAAACAAGAATGTAGCACTGAACAATCGAGAAGTAAATGAACGAGAGAGTGTATGCGAGACGCGAACCCTTCGGGCGATTACCCAGGGCCAGGATGAACTGAAGCATCAGGAAGAACACATAGCCGTATTTCAGGAAGTTATTAACGATGGGCGATGCGTCATCACCAAAAGGCCAGCCTTTATGTTTGTTTGCGTCACTTGGTGTTCCCACCAGATCCATGATAACAGAAGTAGTAAGCCAGAACGAAGCTAGGAGGTGTTAGCAAGACTATCACTTGGAAGATCAAGAAAAAGGGGAGGGAGGACATACCGAGAGAAAACCAGGTCATAATTAGACCAGCAAAGTTATAGGTCATTTGAATGTGAAGGAAGAAAAGACGGATGATATTATGGCCAGACTTATAGATCCGGCCGAAATGCATCATGGCGTACAGACTGGCAGCGAACGAACCGTTCAACCAACGACGACGTTGACTGATGAACTCAGCAGCTCCTTCGGGCACATCAGTCTCACCCTTGGACGCCTTGACATAGGTCAAGTGCCACTTGAAACCGGCCTTAGCCACCAGTTCGAAACAAAGGATACGATCCTCAGCAAGGAACATGTTCTTCTTGAAGATGTTCATGCCTTCAATACCCTTCTTTCCGAGTTGTTTTGAAAGTGTGTGGTCACCGTGGAAGTATTGCTCGAGGGGCCGGCCCATAATCGCGCGATACCGGTAAGCAGAGAAAGCGCCAGGCAACACACTCACGTATCCAAAGGCACTCTCGAGGGGTTTGTCGAGAATATTGGAGATCTTGTACTCAAAGTTTTGAGCAGCAACAAGCGGGTTCATCAGGTTCTTCCAGCCCTTACCCAACATGGCGTGAATCTCGCCACACGATCCACCCAGGTTCTTGTCGTTGTAGAAGGACTCCCAGAGGGCCAGGAGAGACTTCTTGCCAGGCTTGGTACCCGCGTCAATCAGGATCACAACCTCAGGGTTAAGAATACGAGAAAATCCGTTGAACAACCAACGATGGGAGTTGATCTTTTTGCTGTTCTTCTGCTTGAGACAGAAGATCATCTGGACCGGTGGAAGGTTTGTTGATTCGGTGCCTTGGGGTCGGATCAACTGCTGATTCGACGTAACCGACAGCTGTGTGGTGTACTCGAAAATGTGGGCGACCGTTTCGCGACCGTCAACAGATCGCTTCATGATACCGTCTTGGTAGATACCGACCGTCGCAAGCATGTCGAGGGTGTTCTTGTCGCACGGGTCGATACCATCGAAAACCAGGGTACAGACGATCTTTTGCCAGGCAGGGCCACCCTTATTCCAGAACTCCGATTTCTTCAAGTTGACGATATCCCGGATGTTCTGCATAACACCATGCAGAGTTCGAGCTGTGAGAACCTTGTCTTCGTTGTAATAGGTGATGGCAATCAAAAGCTCGGTGTGTCGGTTGTACATGGCAGGACGCAGGTTGTAACCGTTGCGCAAGGTGAATTCGTCTGGATCGCAAGTAGCGGCGGTGTCTAATCCGAGGTTAGATATGCACCAATTCCGGGTGGTTGTTCAATACTTACAACGCAGATGAGAAAACTCCTCCGGGAACCCCTCCTCCGACTCGCGATATTCCCGCTGAATGGCATTTTGGATTGCACTGGGAACGGGGTAGTCCACACTCAGGACAGAGCCCTGAACCAGTTTGATCTTACGGGTCGCGTAGCGGCGCAGGCCCGAGGCAGGCGCATTGCGTTGCTGCCAGGCATCCGAGGGGGTCTCTGATGCGGGAGTCGAAACTCCAGATCGGCGATGCAAGCCCATGTTGGGGTCCTGCCCGCCCGGGAAGATCGCAGCGCCGGTATCCTGCAGGGAGTATCGCGTCATACCATCGTTCATAGAATCCGACACGCTGAGGGGGCCAGGACTGGCGGCGTTATGACGCTGTTGGTAAGGGTTGGGGCTCGTCGACATGCCACGCTGGGGGTAGAAGCCCGAGTTCGCCTCTTCGCCGTGGCCGAGGAAGGGGATGGCGGCATCAGAGTGTTGTGCTTCAGCGTGCTGCTGGTGGTGGTATCCGTCCTCGTACTATCCGATGGGCGCGTGTTAGCTGTTTTGCCTCGTGCTGCTGACTACGAGGATGGCCACTTACCGGAGGAGCAGTGGAAGAGAAGTCACTCTCACTACGCCCATGGAAGGGCGACCCGTAAGGTGAATGGGGTTCATGAGGGGAGGTCGGCTGTGGGGGACCCATTTTGCTCAGCTCCCCGACAATCGGGGGTGCTTCTGGGACAATCGAGGGATGTCACGAAGTCTGAGAGAAATGAGAGGGGGGGGGTGGCTCAACGAAAGGGAGCTCGCCGTTATATCGTAACCCGGGGAGAGGGATCAAGAGAAAGAGAAAGAGAAGCAACGAAAGAATGAAAGAGAAGAGAGAAAAAGGGCAAGTTGCTTTGGGGGTAGGACCAGCACTAGAACATCCAGGGAGAATAATGCCAGATCTCCTGGGACACAACCGGTAGCCTTGTGAAGATCGGGCGATCCGTCAGAAAAGTGGGCTAGAAAGATGGCGCGAGGCGTTGGAACGAGGGCGGATTGGAATTGGGATTGGAATTGCAGAAGGAGGAATGAGGTTCAACCGTTGAAAGAGAACGCGCGATCGCAAAGAAGGTTGGTCGCGGCTAAGAATAGGGACGCGGGAATCTTTTCTGGAAGCACACAGTAGGGCCAGGCTGCACCAGCATAACCCGAAAAGATATTTTTGGTTCAGCAGATTTTCAGAGGCGGCGATGCACAGGGAGGGTGGAGGCATCAGCAGCGCTTGTCGTTCGTCATCTGCTCCTCTAACGACTCCACCGGGACCCGCGTCCGAGACACGCTCTGCACCGTTGTTCCCCTGCGCCCAGGGCCTTTGCCACAGTGAGAGTAAGCAGCTAAGCAGCTGCTGAACCAAGAATAGTTGTCGCCTGGGGTGGGTGTGCTTGGGCGTGCGTGGTGTGCGTGTGTATACGTACCGCGGGTGCGAGTTGGCCCGGGGAATTGGTTGCTTCATCTGACTCGTCGATGATGAGGAGGATTGGCGGGTCATCGATGCAACGTGAGTGTACATTGGTTGGAGAGGCTGATGGGGACCCATCTAATGTATTGTGATTCCTCGGTTTCGCCATCCCTTTCCCCAGGGGAACGCAGTGCAGCATCAGGACAGCTGGATTCATGGCCTTCAAGTTTCAAGATGATGATACGGGTAGTCTTTGTGTATTTCCTTTTGTCTTTCCACCTACTACCAGTAGTACATAGTAGTGTCTTTCTCTCATTGAAAACGAGCATGGGTCACAACGCCTCCTCTCAGAAGCCCACACAGACGCGGGCTAAGGGGCCGAAAATTGCCGGAGATGACGACAATGGCGGAGGGTAAAGATCGGCCGTGCCCCAGGGGCGCATTTCGAATAAGTGGCCGTGACCCACCAGGGTCCACCGTGGAATGAGGCTGGCCATTGAAATAAAAGTGGGTGTGGGTGTGGCAGTGGAAGGGGAAGTGAAGCGGGAATGGAAGGGGAAGTGGAAGTGGAAGTCTCCAGTGGGCGTCTCCAGTCGATTGAAGAGCCTCGTTGAGGTGGTCACGTGGGCGAGTATAGGATGGGGAGATGGGGAGATGGGGAGAATATAGCATATACCAGTAGAATATACTAATACTAGTAATAGTATTAGAGCAAATTGAAGCTTTACACAGCTAGTAGTACTTGTAACAACTTGAAGTAACTTTCACTGGCATGTCGATCAAGCACATGAATGTCCACGGGTGCGTACAGTAGTAGTACTACCAGTAGTACTACTAGTAGGTACTAGTATTGAGTACTGATCAATCTGCTTAAAATTCATGGCCAATCCAGGATTACTATGGTATTTACTATATTTACCTAGGTAGTACTACTACTACTACTACTACTACTAACTAGTACCGAGGGTAATCGGGAATATATATAGTACTGGTATACTAATATCCTAGTATACAGGTCCATCTCCAGGACTCCCCAGATCGGACTTGACAGCGAACGCCGAATATTAATGCTAGTACTAATAGTAGTACTAGTCTGATGCTGACTCTAATTTTTTACTACTACTACTACTCCGAGTCTTGGCTGATCCTGTCCCGGAGTATACCCCGATGCATCGGCTAATGCAGTGAAACTGCCGTGGTTAATCATTGCGGGGTAACTTGGTGAAGAGTATCAGTACTAGTATGAGATCCATCTAACAGCTGGGCTTTTATTTAAATACTAATACTACTATTGGCACATTACTAGTACTATCCTCCAGACACTTGAACTACTTCTCTCTACCATGCCTACAAAGCCCACCTTCGACTCTCTTCCCCTTCACCCCGATGGCCCCCGAGGCAACGCCTGGGGTCTCTTTGGAGACAAGGATCAGATGGGTATGTTGAACCTGCTCACCCCGGAAAATACTGCGGCCGCAGCCAAGGAGATTGTCGAAGGAGTGCGCGTTTCCACCGATTGGCCGCTCAATAGTATGGCCACGCCGTGCTTTGGGCGGGCGCCATTTCAGCATACCATCAAGAACAAGGCCCCTCGCCCAGTAAATGATGATATCCTGGTCTTGAACACACAGAGTAGCTCTCAATGGGATGGCTTTCGGCACTTTGGGGCCAAGGATGGATCCTTTTACAATGGATGCTCTCAGCACGATATCGAGAGCTCGACTCGGAATGGAATCCACGGTAGGTGGGCCCTGGAGTTCTGGCCACGAGGAGAAAATTATCTAGCTAACATGAAATAAACTCTTGATAGTCTGGGCGGACAACGGCGGTATCGTCGGACGTGGAGTGTTGCTCGACTATGTGACATGGGCCGAGGCTAAGGGAAAGCCCGTCAACTGCTTCGAGGCCCAGTCAATCCCACTCGATGATCTGCTGGAGGTGGCGGCTAGTCAGAAGACAACCTTTCGCCCCGGTGACATCTTGTTCATCCGGACCGGCTGGACCCGTGCGTACGAGAAGCTCTCCCAGGCGGAGTGCGAGCAACTTGCCAACTACGCGGCACCTCCAGTGATCGGAGTCAAGTCATCGGAGGCCATTCTTCGCTGGATCTGGGAGAATGGGTTTGCCGCCGTTGCCGGTGACCAGCCTGCATTTGAGGCGTACCCATGCCAGAATTCCGACTTCTTCCTGCATGAGTGGCTGCTTGCAGGGTGGGGAGTGCCAATCGGCGAGCTCTTCGACTTGGAGCGACTCAGTCGGGAATGTCGTCAGCGTGGAAGATATACCTTTTTCTTCAGCAGTGTTCCAATAAAGGTGAGATGAGCATCAGACAATTGCTGGAACTGCTGGGATTCCCATTACCATTGATTTGTACTAACCAGATCAACAGGTCCCTGGGGGAGTGGCGAGCCCTCCGAACGGGGTAGCCATTTTCTGAGTGGCATGAGTGGCATCAGTGAAGCCTTCAACATGTCAATAATATCCCTTGTAAATACTCAATGAACTGGTCAGCATATGGTAACACATGGGAGTACCCTAGAGTAGTTGATATCACGTAGTCCCGCACCCCTGAGGCATCCCCGCGAAGTTCCATCGGACCGAAGATAAGAAAGTGTGGGGGAGCCTCGCGATAACAACTTCTCTTCCTCTCACCACCACACCTCCCCACCTTCACAACTTCTTCCCTCCACCACTTCCACAACCTCTTCCCCCCCGATTATGCTATGTCCTGGAAATGGTCCATGGAAAAGTCTCCAAAAAGGACCGTCAGGTTCATCGGTCCATGGTAGCGTAAGTGCGCCTCCTGCAATGAATGAGTTAACTAGCGATGATCTCATGCATGACCAGATGCAATCGATGTCGCAATCGCAAAACTCGATGCGCCGGTAGCCCACCTCTTCCTTGCGCTGCATGCCTTGATGTCGATCAGCCGTGTATCTATTCAGAGGCCGAGAAACGCGTCTCCATCACTGAGAGGTGAATTCCACTCTGTTAACCCTCTCAGGAACTATCGTAAAAAACTGCCTGCTGATACTCATACTCCCAGTTACTTTCGTCAATTGCAATCGCAGGTTCGCACACCCCGTACCCCCAATGGCGCGAATACCTATTCCTCGAAGACCCCGGACATCTCCAATACACCCGAAGAGCTCAAGGTTGGCTCTCCTCCCAGTCGACCGACCCCGTCGAGCGTGCCATCCACCGCTACTCGAGGTTCGGAAAGCGAGATCCTGCCGTTGGAGCGAGATGACTGGTGGTATAAGGGGACAGACAACCTGTTCTTGAATCGATCTGGAGAACATCGTATGCGCAACACCCACTTCACCATCCTCAGAGTCGGTCCCTTGCTGACAGGGTACCCTACCTAGACTTTGTGGGCGCATCATCGACCACCCATTTGGCTAAGCGTTTAAATCCGACATCATCGAACCTGGCTTGGGATGTGCGCCCGCTTTATGATGATCCGTCATCACTAAGACGACCGGTCGCGGGCGCTCTGCCCCAACTCCCACCCTTTGACTTTGCGAAGCGCCTATTCTGGGTACAATATGCCTATATCGGCACCATCTTCTCCCTGATCCATCCGAAAGAATTTGAAGAACGTCTTGATTTTGTCTACCACCAGCCGCCTGACTTCTCCCACCGGGAAACATGCCTCGTCTACTGCCAATCCCTTTTGGTTATTGCGTTCGGCTTGATGTATTCGGTCAACCAGTGGTCTGGCGATGATGGACCACCAGGATTCAAGTATTTCAAACATGCTCTGCGATTCTTGCCCGATATATACGAAGAGGGCTCGATCTTTTTCGTCGAGGTGCTGTGCTATGTAGCATATTATATGCAGAACCTCAACCGCAGAGACGCCGCTTTTCTCTATGTATGTCAGAAGCAATACCTGTTCCATCACAAGAGAGGCAAACTGAACTTAGATATCTAGATCGGACTCGCTCTCCGCATGGCTATTTCACTAGGTCTTCACCAAGAAGTGTCCGACCAAGACATTACCCCGACAGACCGCAATCGCCGACGGCGAGCTTGGTGGTCGGTTTATAGTCTGGACCGGTAGGCTGCCCCGAACTCCAGCGGAAGTCCTTAATTGATTTATTCAATAGAATCCTGTCGGTCAAATCCGGAAACCCCATCACCATCCACGACGAAGATATTGGAATCACCTGGCCGGCTGCATTGGTAAGTCGGGTCATACAGCTAGCCCAATGCCAAGCTCTAATGGCTTCTTCATAGGATGGGTCAACCTCAGACCCCTGGCCGGGAATTGTCTTAACTCACTACACACAGCTCTCTCGAATCTTGGGACGAATTGGTGAAGGTAGGCATTAGAATGATTGTATATCTTTCTCATGGTTCTCAGACTAACATTTAGTTGCACAGAGATTTATCGAAAGAAACCTCGCTCCGGGTCGAACCTCATCATGTCTGTTCAAAGTATGACAAATGACCTCTCCGGCTGGTTGCGACAAGTGCCCGATCGCCTTCGCATTGATTTTACTACCCTCGATAGTCCCATCAACCGAGAATCGGTTTCTATAAACTTGCATTTCTATTCATGCGTGAACATGACCGCCCGCCCGCTAGTGTTCTATGTCATCCAGCGAAGACTAGATGCTGGGATGCTGGGTGCTTCCGCTGAAGACTGGAAAGAAGGATTGGCTCCGAACACAGTCGCGGTCATCGATAGTTGCATCACCGCTGCCCGTGCCACCACGATGATCATGGATGCAGCCGCCAAACAAAACTTAGTCGGTAAGTGGCGAGGCTTTCTGTTTGAGATACATGTTCATACTGACTTTGTCACGTGGCAGCTACGTATGGCTATTTAGATGGCGAGTATATCTTCTCTGCGGCATTGTTGCTCGTCATGGTGAATGCAGCATTCCCGCATAATGAGACTAATGCGCGGTCAATGGAGACTGCTCTTACTCTGTTACGAAGTATGGCCGATCGCGGTAACGCCTACTTGGGTTCACGCCATTCCCTTCTTCTGGAATTACGGGCCTCGATCGGACCTAAACCCGCCGGAAACGATCTAGATGGTTCAAGTGTTGCGCTCGCTCTCCCACCGAGTCCCAACGGTGAACATGCGACCGGTACTACGACACTGGCAGATCCTGAGCCTCATCCCACCGTAGCGACGGAGGATTGGCAGTCCGACCTACCATCATTCCAGGACATTTCTTTCCAGTTTGATCTGAATGATGACCCGGCACTGTGGGAGGGGGCGTTGAATCAGATCGATATTGACATGGATACCGACTGGATCGAAAACACCCTGAAGCGTTTATAATATAGTACTCGTACTAGTAGTACTAAATATCTATTTTCTGTACAAAATATTAGAATATCTGCACTCTGTTCAATTTACTCATACCTAGCTACTAGTGGCATCCCATGTACTACATCATCCCACCATAATGGTATTTCCCATGGGACTTCCCATAGTTCCTATCTCAGATATGCCAGTGCGTTAACAATCCTCGATTCTCAGGTCAACAACGGGGGCTCGGCTACTCCCATGCTTCGGTAATTCAAGGTCTGCATTTTGGACAATTACCTCACATATCTCAAGCTGCGAGTATACTATTAGCTTCCCTCTTCATTTCTAAACTCTCTCTCCTCTCTACATACTATGCATACTGGTAGTACCGAATCTCCTCTCGTCGATCTCGGCCCGACGCTCCCGTTAGAGGTCACGTGTCGGCCCGATATCTCTTCTCGATGGTGAAATCCGGGGGGATTCCAGAGCAATCAGACTGTATAATAGAGGAAGGGTCTTATCTGGCATTTCTGATCTCCTCATTTTCATTTTCATTTTCATTCATTTCATACACATTTTCTATTTTATCCCGTTCACCCCTTCACTCACGATGGCTGACTCCGGGAAGATTACCATCTCGATCGACCGCGGGGGCACCTTCACTGATGTTCACGCCATTGTGCCTGGTCGTTCTGACATTATCTTGAAACTCCTCTCAGTTGACCCCGCTCATTATCAAGATGCTCCCACAGAGGGTATCCGTCAGATTCTGGAGCTCGCTACTGGCGAGTCACACCCTCGTGGCCAGCCACTAAAGCTCGACCGGATTGGGTGCCTTCGCATGGGCACAACAGTAGCAACCAATGCATTGCTAGAGCGCAAAGGTGCGCGATCGGTGCTTTTTACTACCAAGGGGTTTCGTGATCTACTTAAGATTGGCGATCAGTCTCGTCCGGCGATCTTTGACTTGACCATGGCACGCCCTGGCGTGCTTCCCGAAGAGGTCGTTGAAGTTAATGAGAGGGTGGTTCCTTGCCATCCTGCCGCAGATATTGACTGCTTCTCAGAGGCTCGTGTGGTGGAGGGCATCACTGGCGAGAAATTCCGTGTGGTGCAAGAAATGGATCTTGACCATGTGCGGTCGGAGTTACAGCGTCTCAAGGCGGCAGGCTACCAATCTCTCTCCGTGGCCCTAGTGCACTCGTTCGCCTACCCTGAACATGAACGCCAAATTGGGGAGATCGCACAGCAGATGGGATTCTCTGTCACACTATCCTCAAAATTGCAGCCTATGATCAAGATTGTACCTCGCGGCATGTCAGCTGCAGCCGACGCCTATCTCACGCCTGTCATCAAGACTTATATCGATTCAATATCCTCCAGTTTCGAGGGTGGTCTCGAAAAGCAAGAGCAATGTCGCTTTGAATTTATGCAATCAGATGGTGGATTGGTCGATTTCCGCAAATTTAGTGGACTAAAGGCCATTCTGTCTGGCCCCGCTGCTGGAGTCGTTGGTTTCGCTGCCACGAGCTGGGATTCTGTTGAGAAAACTCCAGTTATTGGTTTTGACATGGGCGGTACCTCCACCGATGTTTCTCGTTTTGATGGACACCTAGAGCATGTCTTTGGCTCCAAGGTGGCTGGAATCCTGATTCAATCACCCCAGCTCGATATCAACACCGTCGCTGCTGGTGGTGGGTCGATTCTCACCTGGCGCAATGGCCTCTTTTATGTCGGTCCCGAATCCGCCAGTGCTCATCCTGGCCCAGCTTGCTACCGCAAAGGAGGACCATTGACTGTGACGGATGCCAATCTGTTCTTGGGCCGGCTGCTCCCCGAGTATTTCCCTCACATCTTTGGACCTAACGAGGATCAGCCCCTTGACTTTGAAGTCACAGCACAAAAGTTCCACGATCTGACGCAAAAGGTCAATGTCGAACGTCGCCAGCGTTTCCAGTCAGAGTACACACCGGAGGATGTCGCGCTCGGTTTCCTCAAGGTCGCTGACGAGTCAATGGCCCGACCGATCCGCAACCTCACCGAAGCCCGTGGCTTTGAAACCGCCTCCCACCATTTGGCCTGCTTTGGTGGAGCGGGAGGTCAGCACGCCTGCTCGGTGGCTGATTCTTTGGGGATTTCTCGCATCATCGTCCATAAATATTCTTCGATCCTGTCGGCATATGGCTTGGCTTTGGCTGAGGTAGTGAAAGAATCTCAGGAGCCGGTCTCAACTGATTACCTCTCCTCGCATACTACTCTCCTCCAGCGCTTTGACAACATGGCATCTGAAGCAACAAAGGATATGGAATCACAAGGCTTCCCCTCTAACCAGGTCCGCCACGAACAATATTTGAACATGCGCTATGAAGGCTCCGACACTAGCTTGATGATTTTGCGCCCCGAGGAATCATCCGATTTTATGAGCGAATTCCGGGAACGCCACCGCCGAGAATTCAATTTCAACTCAGAGAGACCCGTTCTTGTCGATGATATCCGTGTGCGCACGATTGCTTCGACCCAAGTCCGCAAAGAGCGCAGTCCTCTACTGCAGATGAAGGAGACTGATATCCATGACGTGAAAACTGCTCCTGCTAATACGACTACTGCTTACTTCGATGGCTACTCCGAGCGTATCAAAACGCCGGTTTATCTTTTGGATCAACTCGAGAAGGGTTCCCGCATTACTGGTCCTGCAGTCATCATCGACAAGACCCAGACCATTGTTGTCGCCCCCAACGCAGTTGCGCAGCTCCTCGAAACCTGCATTGTCATTGACTTGCAGGACAAGGCGAAAGCTTCAACCACGGAAACCCAGGTGACTTCAGAGGTCGACCCCATCCGCCTCAGCATCTTTGGCCATAGATTCATGTCCATTGCGGAGCAGATGGGCCGGACTTTGCAAAAGACGTCCGTTTCCACAAATATCAAGGAGCGCCTGGACTTTTCATGTGCTCTCTTCTCGCCCGATGGTGGGCTAGTTGCCAATGCCCCTCATGTCCCGGTTCACCTGGGATCCATGCAGTTCGCAGTTCGTTACCAGCATGAGAAATGGCTGGGCAACCTGAAAGATGGTGATGTGCTTGTGGCTAACCATCCTACATGTGGCGGAACTCACTTGCCTGATATCACTGTAAGTTGCTTATGTCATGCATACTATATTACTATTATTTTATTTGTTACTAACATGCACCACAGGTTATCACCCCCGTCTTTGACAGACCTGGTGGAACTGAAATTATGTTCTACGTTGCTTCCCGTGGTCACCATGCCGACATTGGTGGAATTCTCCCGGGCTCAATGCCTCCCAAATCCACTGAGCTCTGGCAAGAGGGCGCTGCTATTGAAGGCGACAAAATTGTCAGCAACGGCGTCCTGGACGAGGCACGTCTTATTGAATTGTTGGTGACCAAGCCCGCACAATACCCCGGATGTTCAGGCGCGCGCTGCATTAGCGACAATCTGTCCGATCTGAAGGCCCAGATCGCCGCCAACACCCGCGGCATCAATCTTATCCAAACACTGTTCGCTGAATATGGAGTGGAGACCGTCCAAAAGTACATGTATGCCATCCAGGCAACCGCTGAAACAGCCGTGCGCAATCTCCTCAAGGGTCTATACCAGAAGTTTGGCGGGCAGCCCTTGGAAGCAGTGGATTATATGGATGATGGCACGCCCATCCGCCTTAAGGTTACCATCGATGGAAGCAATGGCTCAGCCATCTTCGACTTCGATGGCACTGGCCCTGAAGTATATGGTAGCTGGAATGCCCCGATTGCCATTACCCACTCGGCTATCATTTACTGCTTGCGTTGTATGATCAACGCAGATGTCCCACTGAACCAAGGATGCCTGGCCCCTATCAACATCCAAGTTCCCTCACCAAGCATCTTATCGCCAACCAGGACCGCCGCCGTTGTCGGAGGCAACGTGGTGACCTCGCAACGCATCACAGACGTGGTTTTCAAGGCCTTCCAAGCCTGCGCTGCTTCCCAGGGTTGTTGCAACAATCTTACCTTCGGCACAGACGCCAAGATCGACCCTTCTAGCGGCGAAGTGATCAAACCAGGATTCGGATACTACGAGACCATCGCAGGTGGAAGCGGTGCAGGACCAACCTGGAAGGGCGAATCAGGTATCCAAGTCCACATGACGAACACGCGAATCACAGACCCAGAGATTCTCGAGAAGCGCTATCCAACATTACTCCGGCAGTTCACTCTGCGCAAGGGATCCGGAGGCCAAGGCAAGAATCCTGGAGGCGAGGGTGTGATTCGCGAAATTGAGTTCCTCTCGCCGATTCAGTGCTCGATTCTTTCTGAAAGACGTGTGCACCGTCCTTACGGGCTCGAGGGTGGTGGCGATGCGCAGACTGGTCTGAACCAGTGGATAACCAAAGACGGAGAGACGGGCGAGGAACGGCGAATTAACATCGGCGGTAAGAATACCGTTGCTATGAAGACACATGATAGGATTGTCATTATGACTGCTGGTGGTGGTGGATGGGGAGCCGTTGAGGCTGCTGCTTAAAGCCACACGTTGTAGTTATAGCATGGATGGGATACTTGGACATAGACGATACATAACACGAAATTCATACAATGATAGATCTTCTTTCGAAGCACACGTCTTCTACAAGGGGATTAATTGAGTGTCCGAAAAGTGACATTGTAGCAAAAGACACCTGTCTATGCAAGGGGGGGCTATCTATTGTTCGTAAAAGAAGATGAAACAGACATGTTGAAATGGAAAGGGCGTTGTCATGAATCGTAGATGCCAGTAGACCTGGCCACCAGCGCAAATGCGAAAGAGACATGAAAAGGTTTAAGCGAGAAAGCACGAGCCAGAGAGTGTGAGCAAAGGGTGTTTACCAGGTTATGACCCCTCTATCACAATGCGGCCTTCCAGCTGCGGGGAGATACCAGACGTCCATGGGGGCGTAAATTCGCCCTCCCCATCGGTCATATTGAGGTAGTTGGGCTGGAGGCCAGCGTGTCGCATCCACTTGCGTACCACCCGCCGAGCCAACTGCAATCGATAGTCTTCGTCGGCTGAAGATCGTGCGGGTTGGGTCACATAGTTAATGCGTGAGCGAGGTGAGGTTAGAATGTCGGGATCATCGTCCGAGTCCGAGTCCATCTCGTCGCTATTGGTTCCACTGTCATTGGTACTGGCAGTGAGAGATGCAGCACCATGGTCAACCTCTTCAGGGAAGCGTCCATAGTAATGAATGGATCGAGAAGTTCGTTTCAGGGCTGGTCGCGAGTCAAAACGATGCACTGGTGCCTTTTCCGAGACCGGAGACACCGCTGCAGAGGGTGGCTTCAACCAGCCCTCACCGTGCAAATTGCGATGCACAGAGCCCCAGTGCCTATGCAGACTGGCACTCCAGCGTCCCCATTTACCGAGAACCTTCAAGCTCATAAAGTATTGGCGTAGAATGGTGCTGATCAAAACGCCGTTCTCTTCACAAACGAGTTCCTCGACCTCGCCTCCCTCGGATTTGACCAACAAAGACGAGAAACCGTCCTTGCCCCGGCCCATGTATCCGCGTGTTGCTAGGACATAGTTCTTCTGGAGGTCGATGGGTTTTCCACCGATGTGGGCAAATGTGATTCGCGATCCACTGGGCGCATCCGGTTTGAATCCGAACGAGATGTTGGACACTTGTGTGAACCGGCCTTCGAGTGCCGGCAGCTGACTGACACCATTCTCCAATGCCTCAAGCACTGCGTGACCTCTCGCACGCAACAGGACAACGGGGTCTTCAAAAGGGAAGCAGTTCAGCAGGTCTTTCAACCGAAGAACGCCCGGTGGATAGATTTGATCACCGCGGATGGTCCCGCCGGCCATCATAGCACAGTCCGCCGCATAGTAGAATCGCATCAAATCACAGACGAAGTTTCCCAAGTTCGATTCGCGTTGTCGCACCGTCGAGAAGCGGCCGTCTAGAGGGGTCACCGTATACCCCACGGGCTTTTCCAACTTCGCCATGAGGCTGGAAGTGAGCCGCTCGACAAGCGCGACCGTTGATGGATCCTCCGGGAGCGAACGAATAACATCTCGTCGGGTAATGGTGAAGTCCCAGCCTGGAGCTCCATCTGGTTTGCGGAATGCTTCGATGTAGCTTAGTTGTTTGAAGTCGGTCCCTGAGCGGAGGATATGGGTTCCATTGACCACGGAGTGGGCGTAGTAGTGATCATGGCCACCTAAGATGATATCAACCAATCCTGTGGGTAAATTGTTCGCTAATTTGTTATCGTTCGGCTCGCGTTGATGGGAGACGACGACGACCAGCTCTGCCCCTTGCTCTCGGAGTTGTGGCGCCAACATCTTGGCGGTTTCAGATGCGGATTTGTAAATCAGATCGGGAGGAAGGGAATTGATTGTCCCGAGCCTGGTCGCGGCGTTAGCTCCTGCAAAAATTGTATCTGCGAGGCAGTGGGACGGTGCCTGACCATTCCCTTTCACCGAGTCCAATCACACCAACCTTGATCCCATTCGACGAAGTCAGCATGCATGTTTTGCGGCAATTGGCGATGGGCACATCGTCTCCCAGGGCAGGGTCAAGAACATTGGCCAGTAACCAAGGGAAATGGCATTGGCCGGCCAAGTGCCGAAATTGTGCGACGCCAAAATCCAAATCGTGATTCTAATTGGGTTAGCAAATCCATAAATGTACAAACATCTGTAGGACTCCCATCCCATCACCGCCCGATATCCAATCGAACCGATTGCGTTACTCACACCAACACAAGCCACGTCCGTGCCCACTTTATTCAGAAATGGCACCATATGCTTCCCTTTTGTGACAGTACTTTCGAGGCTAGGGTTGAAGGCATCGCCGGAGAAAAAGGTGAGGGCATCGGGCTGGCCGGCAAAGCGCGGGTCGGAGCGGTAGAAGTTGACGAGAGATTGGAAGCGCGGGGTACCGCCAATGGGTTCGGCCGATCCAGACCTGAGGAGGAGGGACCAAGGAGTTAGCAATCACCCATATGGAGGACGTGAATTTGGAGACCGGGCGATCGGGGATCGGCGAGAGATAGGGCCCTTCATACTCAACGTGATACACATCATTGTAGTGGAGCAGCCGCAGATCCGGAACACGGGTACAATGCGAGTCGTACGTGACGGAGATACCGTCGCTTTCGAGGGGGGACATGGAAGTACAATGCGGGAGAGAGAAAAAGAAATTGAGAAGTGGCGAAGGTGGGAAGCTTGGGGAGGAGAGGAGAGGAGAGAAGTTTACGAGGGATGAAAGGAAGAAGAAAGAAGGCGGGGCAAATCCGGGGAAGCCACGCCAAGACTTGGCCAGTTGATGGAGATATCAAAAGAGGATATCAGGAAGTGTTCCATGACCGAGTGAGCGAGTCATCATCATTGAGATAGTACCATGGAATGGAAGAGAAAAGAAAACAAAACAAACAAAGAAAGATCCAACATGAATCGGAATGAAAATGGAAATGCAAGTGCAAATGTAAATTGAATGTGCTAATGCCCCGCGCCATGCAATGAGGTATCCTGAACAAATGAAAGAAGAAAAGAAAAAAGAAAAAGAGAAAAAAGGAGGAAAAGAAACATCCCTGAACTGCCAGCCTGCATGATCATAGCTTTTGCTCAGCGACTGTCCATCGCCGTCGCGCAGACGCCTCACGGTCCTCCAAGGAGGCTGCGCTGCCCCAAAGACCGCGTTGGGAGTTGGTTCGTCTGGGAAGTTGCTTGGTCCAGCCTGACCGATCAGCTGGAACAGGAACGGGAACAGGAACAGGAACAGGAACAGGGGTAGCAACAGGAACAGCAACAGGAACATCCGGAGTGGCTGAGTCTTGACTAGCGGGTCGGGGGTCGTTAAAATTGGGCACAAGGTCATCCGCATCATCATTACTCTCCCCCTCATTTCCAGTTGGTGAGGTGATGGAACTCCAGAGACCCGATGGTCCTCGCCTAGGACTCAATGTACGTGGAGCCATCAACCAAGTGCGAGGTTGTGATCCTCCGGCAGTTGTGGCCGAAGCTGATGTCGAGGTCGTGTTTGCAGTTGTAGTCGTCACCATCGAGGTCGAATGAGGTCGAATGGCGAGCGGGCCCTGCATCATGGAAGGACGAGAGCCGAGGCGATTGCGATAGGTGGGGACTGAAGGTGCCGACCGCGACGGTGGGGCCGAGGGAGACAACAAGGAGGTGAGTTTAGAGGGGTTCACCCCCGCGCGCAGATGGTCCGTCGACGCCACCAGTTGAAGTGCATATTCCTGGGCCACTGAACGACCCTCGTGACGACTGGGAGGGTTGGCCAGTCGGTCCGAGTTGGGCGTACTGCTGTTGAGCCGGTCTTGTCGTACCGCCATGGTCAGAGAAGCCGTGTTGATATCGAGCAAGGCCGAATGACCGGCAATTGAGCTGATCAAGGCATTGCAGTCAGCCCCGTGGGTGATGATGATCAGCACCGTCTGGGCATTTCGATTCTTGCGTGTAAAGCCATGAGAAGTTGCCCGAGATAGCTCCATGGGGGAATTTTTGGGTTGTCGGTACCAGTCGACCATCTGTCGAAATCCGTTACGCACTCGATCATGCATGCTGCTCCATTCCTCGCCGTAATCGCCACCAGTACCCCAGAACGGCGCCCGCATGCTATCCCACATATAATCAACCTTTGTGCAAGCGTCCCGCGCATGGGCCACGTATCCAGCTGGAATTGGATCCGAGGGGGAAACAGCATAGCTCGGCGTCGGCGGCACATAGGCAGAATCCGCAATAGCTGGTAGATCCGTGTACAACCGACCTAACCTTTTCGATACGCCGTTGGGCTTAGTAGGATTCTGTAGACTGTCGCTATTGGCCCTTTGTCGCGACCCCGATGACCCTAGGATGGCCGAGGACCCTAGTGATTGTAGGTGGTGCTCATCATTCTCGTTAGGGGATGGTGGATCGGACTGGCTACCCCAGCCACCAGGGAAGTGGCCCGACAAGGCTCTGGTTCCCTCTCTCGGTGTGAAGATAATATCGCCACGACGAAGTAACTCTGCTTTCGCTAAAGCCACCATTCGGTCCGAGGCTGGAGGCGGGGTGATTTGATCAAAGTAGTCGGGTGACAGCCATTCGCCTAAAAAGGCGTCGACGCGGAGTAAGGTCCGAGGGTCGGAAGCGGTAGTTTCCATCATCGGCAGAGGTGCGGCACTAAGGTCATCTTCTGCCTCGGAGCCCGATCGAAACTGATTGATACCTGCACCAACAGCTATTGAAGTTTGGAGACACCGTAGGAATGGGGAGGTATGGATGACGACATTGTATCGATCGTAGAGGTCGGATTCTGATTCCGCGGAAGAGGGTTGGAGTTGCGCCGGGAGGTCTGGCACCGGGGGTGGACCCGGTCGGTTTTCTGGACCTGTTCCTGTATATTCAGAGGCTTGTAAAAGACTTGCGATGCGAACACCGAGGGCCCGAGCCTGGAGCCAGCCGCCGTACGAGAGAGGAGGATCGTAGGGAGTTGGAGAGGTTAAATGCCAATCCTTATCTGCGGCATCGAGGCGCGCTCCATGTCTAGAAAGAGGCGAGTTTAGCGATTTCGAAATTCTTGAATAGTTGTAGTCTCCCCACATACCTGGCAATAAAGACAATGGGCGGCGATTCAGCTGTCGACTGATGTGAAGGAGGTGGGGGGGGGGAGTTAGACAGAGAGGAGACAGCTTGGGGAAAGCCGCCTCACCCATCTTGAGAGATCGATCTCAGGTCAAGGGTAAAGACCTCGAGTAGTATTTTATTAGAAGGACATGCCCGGCACGATGTAGCAAAAGGGCCGGAACAAAGAGATCAAGTCGAAGCACAAGCACAAGCAAAAGCAAAAGTTGGAGACGCGCAAAAAAAGGCAAAAGTAAAAGCGGCCGCGCATGTGATGCTGCTTAAGTAAGCCTGCCCTAACTTGCAATCAGTGAATCAATGAATCAATAAATCAATAAATCAGTGGAATGCCAGTAGTACTGGTCTCCCCGATAAATGGAATTTCTGAATGATGCGACTCCGTATAATTCTCAATCAAATTATTCTGTCACATGGCGGACATTCCCCACCTGACTGGACAGCAGAACCTTCATGCTACAATGACGTGGGGCTATTTCACGGACTAAGACTGAGTAGTACGAGTAGTATGAGTAGTATGAGTAGTAGTATGTACATACTAGTTATTTATTTACTACGAGTAGTTATTCAAGTTTGGCTACTACTCTTTTAACCAGCAGGGCAGGAGGCCCCGAGATAGGCGGCACCTATATCATTATGGCTACTTATAGTACATAAATTCTAACTACATACCTAGGCATAACTAGCTACTAGTAATAGTTACTAGTAGCTTTGGGTAAAGCCCCAAGAACCCCACCACTTCACAATTACTCGACTAATGCAACTCCGAAATACTTCCGACCTAAGCCCTCATTTGAGTGACACCACATAATCTCGCTGGATCCGTTTCCGCGAATCTTTCCATTCGCGTAGCCACTAAGAAACAGGCATCCCTTTAGTACCAATCGAACCAGCCATTCTAGCCTTGGAATATCTGACTAAACTAAGTTGCCCAAGCCCAATTCTAATGTCGGCTCCACAGCCGCCAGGTTTGTCAAGAACAAGGGCCTCTCCAATACCACTCGTATGTGCACCTACATGACCATGGACTGTTGAACTCTGTTGAACTTACTCAACTCCAACCGGGACGAAAGCTTCGGGGATGACTTGTCCTTTATTTCTATCAAACTCTCTGAAGTAGAAGAAAGAATTGCGATTGCGAGAATTGCCAAAACGATTGTCCGAGCATAAATGCACTGAATGCAAATCCTCGTCATCAAGAAATCCCCAGTTTCCCCTCTCCACTTATTTTCCCAGAAACCTCCACTTCGGGTAATAGCACTTCACTGCTTAGTTGGGGACGCAGCATCTATCGTCGTCTGTCCAAGGCCAGTGGGACTCGGAGCAACCACTATCCCAAAACACGCTGTGCGTGTTGGCTGGACAGTCACTTTCCCCACCGGCGTAGCAGCTGCCACCTTGGGACTGACAAGAGACCGCATAGCCTTGAGTGGCCAGGCTAGGAGCTTTATCAGCATTGGCATCTCAAGATATTTTGAGGGGGGAGGTCTACCCGAAGACGGCTAAAACAACTGGAATAAAGGCCTTCATGATGGAATTTGCTGTTGTGAAGATTGATGAAACTTCAAAAAGACTCTTTGAAAAAAGTGCGTTGTTTGTGAAGATGCTCAATCGGAATTTGTAATGCTGTAGCTGAAGAACTCCCAGAACTGGGATGAGCAATGCCTTTAAATAGTTTTGTGAATCCGGACTATGGAGTATGTAGAAATTCGTATCTTAAAATAGTGATCTCCGGGCGCGAACAGCTGCGTTTTGAGTGAGGCGCCCTCGTATTGAGAAGATCAGAGCTGCAGCAATATCTGGTTGTTCCTAAATCGCCAATCATACAGCGCATGGCGTGTCGATCATTGCGGCTGCAAGATCTTCAATCAAATCATGAAGCCACCCCTTGGTTCATCAGTTGATAGGATTGCATGTAGTTAGTCGCATTCCAACTCGTATCTGGATGCCTAGCCATGCCTTCGCATACGGATCACAGTCGGAAATATGGATTGATGGAGGCAACAACCAAAGCAATTTCCCACGAGGCTGCGTGATCCTTAGGCTTTTTAGCCCAATCAAATGGTAAAGCAAAGATCAGAATCAATTATGCCAAGCTTAATACGAAGTCCAACACAATTAGGGTTTTGGAGTCGCATTTCCCCGTAACCGATTCAAGATAGTCGCTGTGAATTTGCAGTGCAACCTGATTGCAAATGTGAATAAGCAAGGCTTGTAGAATGTTATTAAATACGAGGTACCACCGGGGTTTGGGGACTTATTCCCTAGCTGTACCTGTTGGACTGGTTAAGCATTTCTGTCTCTACGGTGTTAGTCTGTATGCTGCTGTTTGAGAGACCAGTAGGGAATTCCATAATACAAAAACATCTACTAACAAATGATATAAAGGTAGCCTCAATACGTAGAAATCAATGTTTTTAGCAATAGGTATTATGAAACCTAGACTCGAAGTTCATCTTTATTCGTATGAAACTGGCATCTTTAACTATAACGGGGTGCAGTATCACCCAACCATAGCGCATGAATACGAGGCGTGGATACGAGGATCGATCGCTGTTGCATGCATGAACAAACGCCGATCGTTGATTCAGCTTCGTATAGAATGCCGATCCCAGAATTACTTTTATTGTAATAACCCAACCCCTCAGGAAATTCTAGATATACCCACATATTGGCATTAAAGGCCGCGAGGGTGCGTGTCGAATAGCATGGGATCAACCCAAAGAATTCTGTTGTCACCTGCGGTTCTGAAATGTGACTCGTAGATTTCCATTTAGAGTAGACGATAACGTCAATATCTTATGGCAAGCAATGGGGCTGCCTTCATCTGTGGAAGGCTACATGTTGCATATAGCTAGTGCTCGGTTTTCTTCATTGATCAAGTCATCTTGCCTTTCATTTCGGTATTGAAAGGTTTCCGCATTTGTGAAAAAGGCAAAGCGCTAGGGCCGACCTCACTCCGCCATGCGAGACCAGTCCTGTATAGGCAACAGTGTATGATTTTATCTATTCAAAGGCCATTGAAAAATGAGTTTGAGTTTGACTATAAGTCTTCCTATCATTAGATAGTCCACATAGTTGTGGATCTAGTCAATCTACCATCATTTCTCTTTGTCAGACCTATTCAAGTTCTTCGCCAGCGGTTTCACATTGCCTACAATAGTTGTGGCAGATTTGCGCACTCTTAGTAATAATACACTAGTACTTACTCTTAGTTAGTGTTAGAATCAATAACTCGTTTGCGGATATTTACTTGATGTGATCCAAAGCCGAAGTAACGAGAAATAATATCTGCCTGTCAAAGAAATTCATCGAAGATCGGATAATCCTTTCAATAAACCCTCAGCCACCTCCCAGAAGGATCAAAGCCTCGAAATACAATTCAAAGGGCTCTTTGGCCTTCTCGAGCCAATCAGCCAAAATCTTCCGTTCTTCTTTGAGCTTAATACTCTTACTGTTAAATGAAAGTTTTCCTTAAATAAATCTTTGCCAGGGGCAACTTCCAGAACTTTCACACATCGAGATTTCACCATAACTTAGAAAGGATCACTCTCCGGGCTTCCATCTACTAGTATATTTGACTGAATTGCAGAGCAAAGTGTTAATATACATTCAGTGGAAACATGGCTGACCACCGCGCCAGCAATGGATCTAAAAAGGAGGGCCGCGCCAGTAACTTGAATGGGTCAATAAATAAGGGCAAGGAAGTTAAGAAAGGAAAATGTCGCAAAAGAGACAGAGTACAGACTGCTCTACGCGGCCTGATAAGAAAAAGAAAAACAGACGAGCCTGAAGAATAAGAGATACGCAAATTCAGAAAGGCTGATGATGAGATCCCTCCACTTAAACCCCAAATTCTAACCCAGGGACCGTGATTAGAAGACGTGAAAATGCACCTGGAGATTGGGACCCCAATGACACAGATGTACATGAAGAGTAAGATACTATCATCCTTGTATCTATTCGAGTCTGCGTCACTAACCACCCCAAATCAGCGATATCGAAGCCATGATTCAAAGATGTAACGACAGGATACGCGATGGAATTATGCCCCAGTGGTGGGAAGAGAAGCTAGAACAATATGAAAAGCGGAAGAAGGATTACGAGAACTTGATGGGTAGCGAGCCCGCGGGGCTTAGTTTCGAGGTGGTTATACGCCTGAAAAGACTGGAGACGGTGAAAAGTAGTTTGCTCCAAGCCGATGACAAGTACAACGCAATTCCGAACATTGACGCCATCATGAAAGATTACCGCGCAGGTGGCTATGTGTGGGACTATGGTAAAGTTACATATTGGTCGAATGGCAAGTTCCTCTGTGGCCCGAAGGAATTTGATGTCGACGAATTTCTCTTGTTGCATTCAGAGCATGATGGTCCAAAGGGATTCTGGGCAGAAATTGTGAGGGCTCCATCTAATTAATTTCTCTACCCGATGTCGAATTGAGCACTAAATGCTGTTCGGTTTTATAGCATGATAATCCCGGGGACTTTTCCGCATCGCCAGCTATTGGTCATACGCTTCCGCAGGGAAATGACCCGGCTTGATACTGTTCAGTATGTTCTGCTCCTGGGTATTTTTCCAATTTCTTTCATTATTTGAATCCTCGAAGATTTGAGTGCTCATGATTTTGATATAGTACATGTTGCAATTTAAACGTCCAGGATCTATCGGTACTGCAAGCACAGCCATAGGAATCAATCTATCAGTCATTGAAGATACAGGAGCTGAAGTTTTAATGATATACGAGGACGACTTGGCTTTAATATCTGAAAACGAGCGGGGGGTTATACCAATGTTGAACCAGTCGATGATTCGAGGAATAAACAATATGCGTAGTCGAAGTTATACCGTCATGTTAGAAGTCGCATATGTTGTGCCCCCAAACACCGTGGCAACAGAGTTTGCTAGATGGCCTGTACATGTTATGGAGGGAGCGCGCCGCGGAAAAGAAAGAATCGGGGGGGCCATACTTACGGCGCATGTTTTACGTTGGATCAGCGCCTCAGAGGCCGTATCGGCTGGGTATCGCAAGTAATGCTGGTAAACTAGCTGAAATTTTGCCAACCCGAAATCAAGCCAATACAACAGCCGACGAGCTGAGAATTCCATTGATGAATACAAGAACTGGGTGGCGTGGTCTGCCTGAATGGGCAATGAATCGAGACACTTTATACTTCGCCAATCCTCATTTCCCGGGACCCCTGCACGCACCACTGCCAGGAGGAAGAGGTCCACGTCCGGGAGAAGCAGGAGCAGCCGGAGGAGGAGGAGGAGGAGGAGGAGGAGGAGGAGGAGGAGGAGGAGGAGGAGGAGGAGGGGCTTGAGGAGTTGGAAATCATCTCAGACTTTTACACTCATACTTTTGCACTACTGCTCTTCATTGATTGCTTTATCGTAATTGCTTTATAGTTATGCTACATTTTCAATTGTTGTTTGTGAATCAGTTCAATGATTCTAATGGCCTCGAAACGATACTGGGATATTTCCTTTTTAAACAATTTATGAAACCATTCATCATAGGCGGGTTTTATCTGCTGTGTCGAGTGATGTGGTAGTTTTGCCTTCCTCCTGGTATCATAACCTTCTTCATAGCTGACGACATTCGCGACCGCTTTCCTTGAACTCACTATTGAGCACAGGCCTCCTTCGTCAGTCTGATCACCTTGCGAAGAATGTGTGCATGTCAACTGGAATTATTACCTCGTCATCTTCTCACCTATTGCATGGTATAGATAGTTTAATTCTTTCCAGGGTCTTGCTATTTCCGCGATTTTGATGCGTCATTAAGGACTGACTACCGGGTTACTTTTTGCCACAACGGTATGCCCTTGCCCTATACACAGTACAGAACGCATGTAAGTCATGCAGGAAGCATCAAGATATCTAACTACCATATGGCTCTCAGCATGGCCACATGATCGAATAAGCTGAGCTTCACGATGCTGTCTAGTACTAGTATGTGTTTGATGCTCATCACCTACATGAGCTACTACTAGTAGTATAGTCAAGGGCGGAAGAGCTTCCAGAACAGACATGATACCTAACTAAATTTCCCCTTCTTGGTACCATTCTCGGCGAGGGTGCACGGAAATAGACTCAAAATTATAAGACTAAATTCTTATATTAGTTTGGAATAATTCTGGTACCTTTCCAATTCACTCTTTACTAGTAGGTGACTTAGTTAGTACTCCTTGCTACCCATACGGGTCAAGAAGCATCAGCGACTTCCAGTGGAATGTATGTGTGTCACCGAGTATGTAGTGACTGGCACCCCGCATTCCACTGACATCACCATGGCCTCAATGGGCACTAGAAACTCATGCGGACTGCATCTATCGTAGCTGGCGAGCCTGGTCTCTGCATCTATGTAGAAACTAGGGAAAATTTCATTGGTGCTTCCCTATGTACACAAGGCAATTACTTCTCACCTTGACACGTAGGTAGGTATGCAAGAGATGATGCAATGTAGATATGTCTTTTCCGGTATGAGATGGAAATATAAAAGGGCGTTCAAAGGCCTAGTAGAGGCTCCATCACAGGATACTAGTAGCATTCGGCAACTACTAACAACTTGACCTGCCATCAACACAGAGTATACTTCTATTTTCGACAACCCGCAAGACCAAGCCCCGACAAACTAATAGAAACACAAAATGCGCTTTCACATTATTTATGCCAGTTTTGCGGCCGCGGCACTTGCCATGCCTCATGGAGGGAACCAAGAGGTGAGATTAAAAATCACCCGAATGCCATGACAGAACTAACATGATTTCGCAGCACCACCATGCAGTAAATAATTCCCCTCGAGCTCCCATATTTATACCACTCTCGGATTATTCTAACAGTATTATTCAGAACATGGAGCAACCCTCTAGCTCGTCCATGTCCATGTCATCTATGACAATGTCAATGAAGCGATCCACCCCGACGGCCGAGGCCACTCCAACCTCCTCTGCCTCGATGCGAGTTGCAAAACCTACCGATAAACCAACGAATGCTCAGGATTCAATGATGATGATGATGTGAGTAATTAAGAACTTTCCCTTAGAAATGAGTGATTAATAATGGCATGATTAGGTTTTAATGTTTAGCTCATGACGGAAAGATGATTGAGGTAGTGTTGAGAAATGGATGATTATCACTTCTTAGCTACCCACTATCTTGTACTTTGAGAACCTATCTGTGTGTTTATTTGATCTTAATGTTATCATTTTCTTGCAGCCTCGAGAACGTAATCGCTAGTAATGGCCTCCAGAAAATTCTTGTGGTCATTGTCTTCTGAGGTTAGTGTGTCTACTGATCAATTAGAATCGTTGTTTTTATGTTCCAGGTAGGTTTCAATATGATAAATTCCATTGGCAGTGTATGAGCCTAGTTACTATACAATTTCTTTTTTTTTTTTTTTTTTTCTTTGCAAATTTGTGGGGTCACACCAGAGCCACACGACCAATCCCAAGAGCACAAGAGACGTCTTCAAACTTCTTCATGATGTTCTGTCTGGCCGGATTTGGCTGAATTGACAACTGTAACTGCTGCAAGTTGCGCTTTGGTAACACGTGTGTGAGGAATACCACGATGTCCGGGTTGATTATAGCCACTAAAAGTGTTGTTAGTGGGAGTCTGATATACGAGTTGTTCAAAACATACAAGATCATATCCATTTGCTCGATGGTCAAGCCCTTGGTCTCCGGGAGGAAGAAGAATGCCCAGATTGTTGCGATAATGAGAATACTCGCGAAAAAGAACCATGTCCCATATCCAAAGGATTTGAAAATGTATGGTAGGCACTTGCTGATGATGAATTGAGTGAGCCACTGGACAAGAGCGGCCCAGGTACCAGAGAAATTTCGTAGTGCCCCAGGGAAGATTTCGGCTGAAACAATCCATGGAATACCATTCAGGCCAAATGACCAGAATACAGCATATACCATAATCATTGCCGTCGCTGCTTGTCCACCACGGGTCGTGGAGTCTGACAGGGCATCTCCGGCTTTGATGGCTGCCGCAGGATTGGCGACCTTCACGTAGGCACCAATATACCATAAGCAGAGAGAGCAAACCACAGAGGATACTATGACCGGCCGGCGGCGACCAATACTGTCAATCAGAAAGATGTAGAAAATGAGCGATGCTACTGCTTTCACCAATCCGTAGATTCCAGTGTAGAGCGATGTATCCTTGATTCCAATGGACGTGAACAGAGTAGGGGAGTAGTAATTGATTGCTGCATGACAATTAGCAACTGTTCAACATTTTGAATGAGCTATACATACCTGCGGCACCAGCAAAATTTTGCAGAGCAAAGGAACAGAAAACGAGGAAGACGCGATTCCGCATGCCTCGTCGAGAAAATTCGTCCATCGCGCCCCGGAAGAATGCCCAAGATCCGGTCCCGTACTTGCTAGCGACACTTGCCTCTTCATTCAAACGATTCTGAATGAGACGAACTTCCTGTTGGAGATATTCGTGCTCGATCGGAAGTTTGCGCAATGTTTCCAATGCTTGATGCGCCTCGGCATGGCGTTCTTTGCGCATGAGCCAAAGGGGGGACTCGTGAAGAAAGAAGCCACCAACGAGAAGGATACAGCCTGGGATAAGCTGTACGGCCATAGGAACTCTCCAGCTGGTGGAGCTCGTGGCCGACATGTTTTGTGTGATACCATAATTGATCCAAAAACCAATCAGGGAGCCGATCTGATAGGCGCATTCGAAGAATCCTGTCAAAATACCGCGGATCGAGGGAATCGACAATTCAGCGATGTAGCTAGGCACTGTTGCAGTTATTGCACCGCATCCAACTCCAGTCAAAACGCGGCCAGCATCTGGGAGGTAGATATCTCATCAGTATCTTATGCATGTACCAATCAATGGGGGATGAAACTTACAAATTAGGCCAAGTTGATGAGAAGCAGCGGTCATCAGCACTGCTCCAATGATAAAAATGAAAACATTGATCTGCAGAGCCCATTTTCGACCTAGTCGTTCCGTGACTGCATTGTGTTAGCGATCCGACATTACTAGTATTTCGATGTCATGAACGGATATGACGACTTGAGAGATGAGACTGACAGAAAAAGCAAAAGATCGCCCCAAAGAAAGCTCCCGCTTGGAAGACAGAGGTGATGTTACTTGAGATTGCGCTGCTGTTCGCGGCTGTAATACCAAAGTCTGTGAGGAAACTTTCGCGCGAGATGGTAGTGCCAACAAATGCCGAATCGTAACCAAAGCTGATTGATTGATAGTTTCGTGTCAGCGGAGAGAACACCGAGAGGTTCACCAGGAACAGGCGCTTACAGCAAAGAACCGGTGGCAATGACCATAGCCTCAATGTACAAGCGCCAATTGTACACTTCCTTCGGCGTGGGCCGATCTTCCACAGCTCGGAAGACCATCGTTCGTCACCGCTATACTCAGCTGCTTGGGAGGAAAATTCAAAGACCGATCAATTGCCGATCAGATGGAAAAATAGGTTACCGAGTGGCACCACGAGCGATATTTTAAGGTGTCCCTTGCAGTGATCTTCTCGGCCGTGTCGGGGAACCGCACCTTAAAGACCCCCAGGACGGCGTGTCTGGGGTATCTCGTGGGCAGCTGGCGTGACTCTGGAGGCGGGGCCCCGGAGTCAGATCGTCGGTTTTTTGCCCGGTAAAGAACAAAGCCGAAGCATGCTTGGAGTTTAGATGGATTTCCCACCAATCATGGGGGACCGACAAGATGACCGAGACCAGCAAGTGGCCGATCGGCTTGAATCCCGAACGGGCGATAGCCGACGGGGGAGGAAGTGGATGAAGCCGAGAAAACATCGGGAACAAAGATCGGGACTCGGGTTCCTATGTCCACTGGCAGCCATCATACAGATAATAGGAATTGAAGATCGGGACTTGATATACGATGAATATTAGGATATAATAAAATGAAAACCCGCTTCCCTCATCTCCACTCTGATCTGTTACAGTCCATCATCTTAAATCACCTACTAGCAACCATGACAAGTACTACTACTACAAAGAAACCATCCACCAATCTGGCCCTATGTGTCACCACGGAGGACTTTGAAGCTCCTGCAAGGGAGGTTCTCTCGAAGAAATCATGGGTCTATGTCTCCAGTAGTGCGGCCTCGGGTCTGTCACTGAAGGCGAATCTGGATGATTGGTCACGAATCAATTTCCGCCCACGCATCATGCGAAGTGTGAGCTCAATAAACACAAATCGGGCGATTCTGGGACAGACAAGTCAATTGCCCTTCTTCGTCTCCGCGATGGGCACTCTGGGAAACGCACATCCCGGTGCAGAGCCACTACTTGCCCGGGGCTCGACACGCAAAGGATTACATATGGTGGTGAGCACAGCAACAAGCAAACCACTCGAGGAAATCATGGATGCGCATCAAGAGGAGCAGAACCTTCTGAATAACCAAAGCCCTTCCAAGTTGGCATTTCAACTATATCTCCCTGTCGATCGGTCCAAGGCTCTATCTTTGATTCGACGTGTCAAAGCTGCGGGATACCAGAGTTTATGGATCACCGTAGACACATCCGTTCTGGGCAAGCGTACTGCCGACCGATATCTGCAAGCTCAAGAGGCCTTGGATCAAGGTGCGAAAGAACGAGAGGCTGCGGCAGAGAATGAGTTCAGCCCGGCTTTCGGAGGACGACCAGTGCCGGGCTATCTAGATCCAGGACTAAGCTGGGAGGATCTGGCGTGGATCAAGCAGGAATGGACCGGTCCAATTGTATTAAAGGGAATCCAGACTGTCGAGGATGTCAAGATTGCTGTGGAATACGGCGTCCAGGGAGTGCTGCTGAGCAATCATGGTGGACGCCAGATTCACTCGGCCCCGAGCGCCTTGATGACGCTATTGGAGATCCGAACTTACTACCCCGAGGCTCTGGACAAGTTGGAAGTCTTCCTAGACGGCGGACTTCGAGATGGAGCAGATGTGCTCAAGGCTTTGTGCTTGGGAGCGACGGCCGTCGGTGTTGGAAGGCCGTACTTTTATGCGATGGCGGCATACGGAATGGAGGGAATTGAGAAATGCACGGATGGTAAGATATGCCCTTGAATATGATTTGAATCATTGGAAACTAACCTGCTTTGCAGTCCTCGCCGAGGAAGTTGAAATCACCATGAAGATGCTTGGAGTTTCATCGCTCGACCAGCTTCGGCCAGAGATGGTCAACACAACTCGACTGCTGAACGATATGTGGCGGCCAGAGATCGTGCGACCCAGGCTTTGAGAGCTAAGAAAACTAGATTTTATTCTTGTTCCATATGTTAGAGAGCAGGGCTCTAGTAGCATGGCTGTTTTGAAAGTTTAGAAGCTAGACGATAGATGTCGATCATCAATTAATACACTCGAGAAACGCTATTTATTGTACATGAAAATGAGTTATAGGTATCTTCAAAAAAAAAAACCCCCCCAAAAAAACAATCATACACGCCAGGTTCATCGAAACCACGCCGAAAAGGTTCCTTTCGAGCTTATTGGGCTCCCACCGGCCGCGCCCCAGCCAAGTTGACCACTCGACCACCTCCTCCCAGCGCAGCAGCAGCGCCCAATCCGGTCGGTTCCCGGATCCGCACCCATCCAGGAACGTGGGAATCTTCCTTCTCGCGCGAAGAGATGGTATGCCAAACGTTGGGAAAACCAGTCGGGAGGGCACCGCGTACACGAGCACCGGGAATGGCAAATCGGGGATTGCGGTGGGTAAGATAGCCACGCAGGAGGCCTTGTGTCAATAATGACGCAAGGATAGACTCAATCTCCTGCATGAGCAGTGATGATTGATCTTCTTCATCCCCGTAGCCTGAATCGGCATATGGATCGAATTCACATCCTTCGTAATCCGTTTCGGGATTTCCGTCAATCAGATTCCCAGGAGTGTTATCTTGCCAGTTGCCTCCCTCATCGAAGTATCCATCTGATGCTAGATAGTCACCGTATTTTTCAAGAATTTCATGGTCGGTGTCCGGGGCCAGCACGGCATCTGGATCAGCAAGGCCGGAGTATTCAGGGTCTGTCGCGTGCGAAAGGGTCTGAGAACCATACTCGTGGGACTCTGCTCCGGTATGGCCGTTGACGTTCCCTTTCACGGTTTGTACGTTGTGTTGTTGTTGCAGCCAGCGGGTGGCATCAAGCAATTTTTGAAGATATAGGAATGGCGGGGGACCACGCTGCGCCTGCGCTTGCGGATCCCCAAGATATCCCCCATGTATGAATACCTTGCGGCAAAAGGAGCGCCATACGAGAATTTCGCATCTGTTACGCAGTGTGAGCAGGAGACCTTTGCGCGCGAACCACTGAGCACTCGGAGATTTGACTGCAAGGTGCTCGCGAAATGCCAAATAGTCTCCACGAATAATCAAGCGGCACAATGGGTCAAAGTTTTCCGCCAGGCCCCGAGCTTCCGGTCGTTGTAGAAGTTGTCGCGATGGAAACCGTCCCATAACGATGTTGCACGGAATCAGATATGTGAGGATCAAGTTTCGCTGGCTGAGTGCTTCACGATGGCATTGATCGTAGGCGGACTGTAAGGCGATTTGTGCGGGGTAGAAGAGGTTGTTGGAGAAAAGATAACGGCCGAGGTAGTAAAGATATGTGACACGCTGCGAGGCGGGAAAGTGAGCCAGTGGAGGAGACTGGGCACTGATACTGGAAAACATCTGCTCAGCATTGCGCAGTTTTCCACACTGTATTCGTGTTAGTTGTAAGAGCTATGACGTGTAAACAGACAGAGACAGACCTGGAAAAGTAGCTTCAGGCACAAGTTGGCCATCAAATATATCCCCTTCCTCTTGCCCTCAGGCTTCGCCTGTGGGCCTGGCGTGCCGCTACGGTCGGTCAGACATTTGATGAAAGCCTCGCGCACCACATTGGCCGACTTTTCCACGAGAGTAACTTTCTCAACACTTTCCTGATCATTTCCACCTTCCATCCGGAGGATATGGGCGATCAATTCGGGGCGCCGGTCCAATCCCATGGCTAATTTTGCCAATACCTTCGACAGGTACAAAACGGTGGGGAGAACGACAACTCCCATTTGACTATCACCAAGGGCGAGAACACATTGACTATATTCGGAGGGAGGCAGCAGTATCAGCGATGGAGTTCACGGGTTCATAGGATCATAGGATCATAGTATCATTCGGTTGTCCAGGATCTCTCACTTTAAGAGCGTCTTCAGTAGGTTGTAGGTCTCGAGTAGATTTTCGACATTCACATCACGCATGAAGGTGAAGTAAAGTCGCATAAATGTGGGAAAAGCCGACCATGATGAGCCACCCTTGGTCTTAGGGACCAAGACTTCGCAGCGCTGCTGAAGCACAGTGTCGCTCTGGGAACCAGGTGGGTATCGCTGGCGCAACTCTGTAATCATCTGCTGATAGATGTCTGAAAGGGGCGGCTCAATCTGGAGGAAGTCTTGAAGTTTAGCTCCATCACGTTTCTGAATCAGATCGGCCACGCTGCCGAGGAATTGGTCGAGAATGGGCGTGGCAGCCATGGTCGCGCAGAACTGCGGGGAGGATGGGAGGAGGATGGGAGGATGGGAGGTCGGAAGGAGGTCGAGCGATTTCCAAATAATCAGTTCAAATGTGAAGTGCAGATCATTTCGACACGATCAGATGAGGTCAGTACATCTTATGTCACGGTGTTATGTGGCCCCGATGTCTGAAGTTAGGAGAGTCGCGACTCCGAAGCTTCGAAGGTAACTTGGAAGGTCGATGGGACACGGCAGAATTCTGTCTAGGCCATTCACCGCCCGAAGTATACAGACGCTCAAGTGGTAAAGTTGAACTTGAATATAATTTCAGGGTATATTCTGGGGGAAATATACGTTCATTTACTAGGTAAACTGAATCAATGGATGTAGTACTATGTAGAAGAACAGGGGTTACTTAGTTTGCGGCTGTGCGTAGCCGGTGCCAGTGCTTTTAGAGAAGTGAATTGTAGTAGATGTACTACAGTAGTACTACAGCTGCAGATCAACAAATGCATGCAGCATGACATACATTGCCAACAGTGATAGTAATATAATATACACATATCTATAATGTCTCACAGTCCATTTATACCAGCTTCACCCATTTCGGTATCTATTGGTCACTGTATCCTGTATTCTCCCCTTCTCACATGCCATGACATCATGGCGTCAACCACAATCACATGAAATCAAACCACAAAAATCTCAAAACGTCTTAACTTGTTCCTTATTGCTTGCTCCACTGATCACGTCACGCCATTTGGTCCAAAATCCTAGGAATACAGGAGTACAAGAACGAGGACTGCCTTCTCGTTCTTCTTTCCTCTTTCTTTTCTATCTTTCTCCTTAAACGCCCCAATGGCGACGCAATCCTCCATCCCCGCCATTATACGGCACCCATTCGTCGAGACCTTTACCTGGTTCTATCTAATTCTTCAGGCAGTTCTGAGATACATTTTCTCCCCTGTTCCCCCTCCTCCAACGACAGGCGATAAAAAGGATGTGCCCAAAAGGAAGGTCGCTGTGATTGGCGCCGGTGTGACGGGAATCTCTTCGGCGGCCCATTGTGTTGGTCATGGCCTTGATGTGCAGATCTTTGAGTCTAGGCCTCAAGACCAGGGTCTTGGTGGAATCTGGAGTGTATGTTCCCTTTTCTACCAGATGGGACTCTACTAGCCCCAGAATATTAATTCGAAACAGAGAGTCAATTCCACCTCCGCACTTCAGGTGCACAGTCTGATGTACCGGTTCCATCCCTCCGTCCACTACGACAGTGCCTACCCAAGTCAGAAGCAGATCAAAGACCAGATTGTTCAACTCTGGAAGCGCTACGATCTCGAGAGGCGCACCGTGTTCGACACTCCTGTCACCTCCGTCAAAAAGACCAAGGATGGCCAGTGGATTATCAACAACAACGAAGAAGAGTACGGTCGCTTCGATGGAGTTCTCACTGCCATTGGTGTCTGCGGGGATCCGAAGATGCCAACGCTCCCCGACCAAGATAATTTCAAGGGCCAGATCTTTCACTCCTCCAAACTCGATGGGAAAGATGCCAAGGGCAAGAAGATTGTCATTGTTGGCAGCGGTGCCAGTGCCATTGAAGCTCTCGAGTTTGCCGTCAAGGCAGGCGCAAGTGAAATTGATGTTCTGTCCCGATCAGAGAAATGGATCATTCCTCGAAACATATTGGTGCAATCCTTGTTAGCGTTCAACATCTTCGGACAGGAGACATCGCTTTCCTGGATTCCCGAGTGGCTCCTACGAAAGTTCTTCTACCGGGACCTACAAGACATTGCCCCCACCGACGATGGAATCTTCACACAGACCCCGATGGCCAATTCAGAGCTCTTTAACCAGATCCGAGAGGGCAAAGCGCGCTGGCTGCGTGGTGATATTGTCTCTCTGGAGGAAGAGGGGATCCTTTTCAACCACCGCGCGAAGGGAGTTCCCAAAGGAGGACCTGGAAAAGAAGCTCTGGTTGAAGCGGACATTATCGTCATGGCTACTGGATTTAAGAGACCTTCTCTGACTTTCCTGCCCGATGAAGTCTTCGAAGAACCCTACGGACCACCCAACTGGTATCTGCAAGTCTTCCCGCCGAAGTACCCAGACGTCTGTGCCAATAACAGCACCTATGTCAATGCCATTGGCACTGTTGGAAACATGCACATTGGCATATACACTCGATTCCTGATCATGTTCTTGACTGATCCCCTGACGCGCCCTACGGAAGGATGGATGAAAACCTGGATTGATTTCACCCGGTTCATGAAGCGACTGGCACCGACGAATGCATTTGACTTCTTTACCTATTCAGAGCTGATCTATTGGTACTTCTTCGTGCTCCTCGTCAATCCGTTCCGGTGGAAGTGGGCCCTGTTTGTTTTCTTTGGCCTGGGTCGCTCGTTGCCCTTGATGGTCGTCGATCAAGAGAATTCGTTCCGCCAGGAGCTGCTCAAGCAACGGAAGCTGAATTAATGGCAGCAATTGAACACGACAACCTGACGAAGAATTTATTTGAGCGTGAAAATAGAATGTTATGTACTTGCTTGTTAGGAAGCTCAAGGATCGAAAATAGCATGGTGTGACATGGGAAACTTTCGAATAACTAAGAACTGAGTGGATATCGTAAAACCAGTAACAATGTACCTCATCTAAAGAACTAACTCCCACCCCAACTTAATGGTTTTTGATCTCCGGAATCTTGTTCTGAATACTATAGGCCAGGTTTCCTCCGTGCGCAAGCCGACTGGGCAAGTAACCCTTCTCCTCCAACCAGAGCATCGGCCACAAAATTGTGACACCCAGCAGGCAGAAGAATGTTGCAATCAGATGCCAGGTAAATACTATCCAGTTGCCAATATGCGGTACCACAAATTTGACAAACTCCGAAGTCTGGTAGAGATCTTCTTGTTTAGCGATGTAGTACAACGTGCAATCGCCATTTGTCGGGGCATTGGTATTTGGGGTATTGGTCTTCGAGGCATCCGTCGTGAGATCCAAAACAGTTGTCAATGTCACGGGTGCGACATGGAATGGAATGATCCAGATGGTGAAGATTTGAGACATGTGAATGTAGAGCTTGAGATTTTTCTCATCGAAAGCTGGAGGGCGGTCAGCGCTTTTCGGCCTTTCAATGAAGGAGAGAAGGAAGCAGGTAAAACTAGAGACAGCTATGCAAGATAGTTATGTCGAAGAGGAAGAGGAAAATCACGAACCAATCGAATGAATCTCCATCTCAATTCGAGGGGACATAATCTTGTACCATTGGAAGATCTTCAGCACCCACCACCTGCTCCCCTCGAAACTGGGAACACGGCAAAAGGGATGCACAAACGAAGCATCCCGAGTGAAGTATCGCTGGAGAGCTTTCTCTTGTAGAGAGAGGGGTTGATTGGGTTAGAAGACGAATGACCACCGGGATCTCTTCCACTATACACCCAAGTGTGATCAGCCAGGTGAGCCTAAAGCTCTATTCAGGAGAGACAAACTGACCTGGGTTCTCCATGATATAATGTTGATTCAAAGAGGTGAGAGGGTATAGTTCAAGTTTGAAGTTTCAAGGAAGTTGTAGTTGTAGTCGTATGTTGTTGGAAAGTCGGGAAGATCAAGTTGGGAGGTCCAATGACATCATACCAGTATTCCATTGGCATGTGAAAGTTACAGGTTTCAATAGTTCCATTGTGAATGTGACTGGACAAAACTACTACTAGTAGGACCTGTCTACTACTATTCTATATGGCAGACTTAAATTTCCAAGGTTATTCTAGATACAACATGATGTAAGCCTTGGTGTAGTCAATGTGGTAGGCAGGGAGTACTACTACCTACTACTGATATAAAGTGGTCAACACTGAGCAGATCATCAATCCTGAGAGAAGGCAGTGTGTAAATAGTACTAGGTAGGATGAACCGGTCGCATGGGATTGGTGAAGACGCATGTTATACAGTGCATTTGTATTGGTATTTGATGCGGTAAAAAGAACTTGAACTGAAATAGTATCAGTGTGAAAATGGATTTTTGAGAATGCCATGCCAACTCCGTTGATGAATGATCCTAGACTCGAAATCCGGTCCCAAAAATGAACAAGAAATATAATGATAATGTCGCAACTTGAAATGTCGCCATCTCACAAAATCTACCGCTTCCAGGTATCAATCTTCTTGCGGCGCTTGTCGAACATGTCACCCATGCCAGCACCGTCGCTGCGCTCGTTCACCTTTCTCTTACGGCTCTTGTCTAGCACAGCACCGCCATTCTTCGATCGCCGGGTAAGACGTTCGATACGGTCGGCACCCTCCGTGAGCCCCTTCCATTCATCTCCGCCAAAGGTAGAATCCTTGTGGCCGCCGCGTCGCTTCGCCAGATCCTTCTTGGTCTCCTTGGGCAGTCGGACAAAGTTGGACTCTTCGTATGTGGTTCGCTCGTTCTCGCGCTCGCGGTCCCGCTTGGACTTGGTCTGGCGACCACCGTCGATAATCGTACTTCCGATACTGGGTTCAGCCATAGGGGCGGACGACATCTCGGCGCTGACGAATTCGTCGATAACATTAGATCTCTTAGGTCGGCGGTCTTCACGTTCGCGGCGTTCGGTCTCTGTTTTGGGGAGTGCGGTGGGCATGATCCTCGGTGGCCGATAGATACCATCGTTGGGGGCGTCCTCGGCGTCCTGGGCAGTCCTGGTGGGCTTGGTCTGGTTTTGTAGGGCCTCAGCCTTGGCCTTGGCGAATGCACCAATGTTGGGGCGGAAAGCCATCTCATCCAAGTCTTCCTCGTCCTCGCTGTTATCACTTCCACTCTCGTCCTCCGAGCCTTCACTGTCCGAGCCCTTGGCCTTCTTGGCCTGCTTCGGCTTGTTTGACTTGACAGGGCGATCTGTGCGCTCCGCATCCTCTGCTGCCTTGATCACCTTATCCACCTGGTACTTCAATCGTCCCTCTAGTGGACGAACACCGCGATCCAAAAACACACGGAGTTCGACGAGCTTTTTCACTGCATCATCACTGAGGGAGTTGTCGGCAGCATCCGAGCTCTGTTTGGAAGAGCTTTGTCGCAATTGAAAAATGATCAGGAAAACGAGGTTGTGGAGGTAGGAGAGAAGGATCTCGCTTTTGGCGTCGAGGAGGGAGATGCCATCCTGCGGAGGTTCAATCGAAACGTCGGAGGGGGCATCCTTGTGGGCGACGGGCAGAGATGAGCCAGCGGTAGTTAAGCATGAGTTGAGATTCTCAAGAAGAGCAGATATATTCCGAGCGCGGGCTGGCGCATTCTCTGTGGAAGCCATAGTGGGTGTTCTGTTGGAGAGCGACAAACAGAGAACCGAGTAACTTTTCTTCTTCTTTGCATTCGGAGGAGATGGAAATAATTTTGAGATTGCAATTTTCCAATCTCTCCGCCTTCCTAAAGGAGACACCAGCTCCTCTTATCACCACGTGACTATTGTGTATTATCTCATCACGTGCCATCAGCCACTCGTCATGGGCAATCGCATCTCCAAATGAACTACTCTGTTCTTCTTGAACTACATCACTCTCAACCTCAACTCACTCTCACTCTCACCCACCCACACTCATACGCCCATGCGGGATATTCCTACCATTGCAATTGGAATGTTCTGATCGCGTTGCATGCTTAACGACTAATCTCACATTTCCATAATCAGGGAAAGGGAACAAACACATGAGGCTGAACTGAACCCCCCCCCCATCATGCGTTTCTCCGACCGAATTCCCCTCCTCGCATCGGCTCTCCTCGCGATACCCTCTCTATCATCCGCCTTTTATCTTCCCGGTGTTGCTCCCACCTCCTATGATAAGGATCAATCCGTACCGGTCTTTGTCAACAGCTTGACCCCCGGACTATCGCGCGATGACCAGCTTCATTCCGTGTTCTCATTCGAATACTACCACACGGCATTCCATTTCTGTCGCCCTCAAGATGGCTATAAGGATGTGAGAGAATCGCTTGGGAGCATTCTCTTTGGAGACCGCATCTATACCTCTCCACTCGAGGTCCATATGGCCAAAAATGAGACGTGTCAAGCGATGTGCGAGCAAGTGACATTCGAGGACCGAGATGCCAAATTTACCAACCGTCGTATTGCTCAGGGATACAACATCAATTGGCTCATTGACGGACTGCCAGCGGCCCAGCTGAACCTGGATGCCAACACTGGCACGGAATTCTACAACCCGGGATTCGCCCTGGGAAGTTTAGATGAAAATGGTGTCGCTTTGCTCAACAACCACTTTGACATTATCATCGATTATCACCGTGTCGGTTTCGGCGGCAAGGACAAATACCGCATCGTCGGAGTGCTCGTTCAGCCCGATAGCCGCAAGGATGCCCGTCCCGGGGCTGCCGAAGGGGAAGACGCAAACTGTGGCACTCGTGGGGAGCCGTTGACTCTCAGCGAGGATGGGGATACTACCGTTACTTGGACCTACAGCGTGATCTGGAGAGAATCGGGAACCGCCTGGGCCACCCGTTGGGACAAGTACCTGCATGTCTACGACCCGAAGATTCACTGGTTCTCGCTGATCAACTCTGCCGTCTTTGTCGTCTTCCTTGTTGGAATGGTGAGCATGATTCTGGTTCGTGCTCTCAAGAAGGATATTGCGCGCTACAATCGACTCGAGTACAGCCTGGACGATCTTAATGGCACCTCGGCCGCGGTCGAGGACGGTATCCAGGAAGATTCCGGATGGAAGTTGGTCCATGGCGATGTATTCCGTTGTCCCAAGTCTCCTCTGCTGTTGAGTGTACTTCTGGGCAATGGCGCTCAGCTCTTCATGATGACTGGTGTGACTGTTGGTAAGTGACTAACTGCTCATTAATTCTCATTACTACCGCTGCTTAAAAGATATATGCGCCTCTGGCTAACTCCAACTCTTCTGCAGTCTTTGCACTCTTGGGTCTTCTTTCCCCTGCCAACCGCGGTTTCCTGGCAACTGCCATTCTCTTGATCTCCGCCGTCTTCGGCGCAATTGGTGGATATGTTTCATCGCGTGTGTACAAGGCCTTTGGCGGCGAGGCATGGAAGCGCAACATTGTCATGACTCCGCTGCTGATCCCGGGATTCATCTTCGGCGTGTTCTTCCTCCTGAATTTGTTTGTTTGGGCTAAGGGCTCTAGTGGAGCTGTTCCTTTTGGCACGATGCTTGCGCTGCTTTTGATTTGGTTTGTGATCAGTGTCCCACTAAGTGTGGTTGGTAGTTGGATTGGATTCCGTCAAGCAGTATGTTTCATCCTATCTTTCTGTCCTTTTTATGTTCCTCTCACGGATGCTCATACTGATCTTTCTCTCCTTATCTAGCCCCTTGAAGGCCCGACCAAAACCAACCAAATTCCCCGTCAGGTGCCCATAATGTCCGGAAGCCTCCGCACGATTCCCTCTATTTTCCTGACGGGCATTCTTCCTTTCGGGGCCATCTTTGTTGAGTTGTATTTCATCATGACTTCACTCTGGACCAACAAGATTTACTACATGTTTGGCTTCCTGTTCCTGTGTTACGGGCTGATGATTATCACCTCCGCGGCCACGACGATCCTGCTGGTGTACTTCCTGCTCTGCGCGGAGAACTACCGGTGGCACTGGCGCGCGTTTGCCGGAGCCGGTATGACGGGAGGATATGTTTTCCTCAACGCACTCATCTTCTGGGCGACGCGGGTGAGCTTTGGTGGACTGACGGGTGCGGTGCTCTATGTGGGCTACTCGGCGCTGATTGGATTCGTCGTTTTCATTCTCACGGGTTTGTCTTCCCTCCTCTGGTCCTGAACTCATGCTAATTGTCTTTCTTTTCCCTTTGCATTAGGCTCGATTGGATTCTTTGCTAGCTGGGCATTTATCCACCGTATTTACGGATCGATCAAGGTGGATTAGTGGTGAATCTGGTGGTGCATCCAGGGGTCTGCGTACTTGATTATTTTCCGATCATTGGAGCGGAGTGTCTTGATAGCATGTTCATAGCAAGGATCTTCCTAAAAGGTTATTTTCAAATTTATTCTAGATGAGTAATGAGTAAAGAGTATACTCACTGTATACTCGCTGTACTGTAGTGTCCACCGCCAAGCCCGGCACCCCCGATGCCCCGACGTTCTGGACTTCCCCTTCCCTCGCCACTTCCACTTCCACTTCCACTCCGCTTTTCCCCTTGCAGCTCTCCCTACTTTGCCTACAACTTGAACTTCTCACAAGTCCGACTTCTTCCTGCTCTTCCTTGTGACGCTTGTCCCCCCACCGATCGCGTGCTTCGTCCCTTGCAATCCCGCCCCGCCACAACTCAGCCACACATTTCCCCCCGATTCCATTTCTACCCCGCGCGTCAACTTAGTTTCCTCCGGACCCGAACACGAAAAAAGTTACAAGGGGGAAACAAAAAACCCGAGGCAGTCTCCGATCCCCGAGCCAACGTGCATGCGCTACCAACTGTCTTGATCGATTTTAGTGACGGGTGTTTGATCATGGGCAAGTCGTAAGTCCTGCGACCCCCCTCCCATCTCCGACGCGCCGGAACCGCGGAACAATCGAACAATCTGGAACAATGCACAATGGATGATTTGTCCTGCTGGGCGCGGTTGGAACCTCCCACTGGACTTGGTGGTTGTCAGCGTGGAGCGGATGTTTTTCCACCTCCTTCGTCTATTGTCTATACTATGAATACATGACAGATGACAGTGCTAATTCTCTCCGATCTCTCAGGCAATCGAAGCTCTCGCCCACCCAGCTGGACGAGTTGCAAAGAGCAACCCATTTCGATAAGAAGGAGTTGCAGCAATGGTATAAAGGTAGGTCGTCACCGCATCTCTCCCTCCCTCCCTCCCTCTCTCTCTCTCTCTCTCCCTACTCCGACTAATGCCACTGCGTCATCATCATCAGGTTTCCTCAAGGACTGCCCTTCTGGCACGTTGACCAAGGAGGAGTTCCAGAAGATCTATCGACAATTCTTCCCGTTTGGAGATCCGTCGTCCTTTGCCAATTATGTGTTCCGGGTGTTCGACTCGGACAACAGTGGAATGATTGATTTCAAGGAGTTCATCTGCGCCCTGTCGGTGACGTCGCGGGGTAAGATGGAGGACAAGCTGGACTGGGCCTTCCAACTGTATGATATTGATGGGGATGGCAAGATCACTTACGACGAGATGCTGGCCATTGTCGAGGCGATCTACAAGATGGTGTGTCCGAGTCTCATTTATATATATACCCTGGAGCATAGAACCATCATGCTAACAATATACTCCTCTAGGTCGGCTCGATGGTCAAGCTGCCCGAGGACGAGGATACCCCTGAGAAGCGGGTGCGCAAGATCTTCCGAATGATGGACAAGGACGAGAATGGCAGTCTGGACCTTGAAGAGTTCAAGGAAGGGAGTAAACGGGACGAGACGATTGTCAGCGCACTGTCGCTGTATGATGGATTGGTATAGGAGGCAGCGATCTGGGAGTGTCTGGCGCAATTGTCATGAATTCGGTCTTTGCTCTGCATATTATTCATTATTCATTATTCATATTATTCAAGTTCCAATATCTATTGAATAGTATACTCTGTATCTATGTATCTCTATACTACTACTGTATGGATACTGGGGAACTCTCCTACTCTACTCAACTGTGTGCCAAATGGCCCCCACTCAACTCTTCCCTCTACTCTTCCACTCATCCACTCTTCACCTCTTCACCTCTTCCACTCTTCTTCTCTTCTACTCTTCTACTCTCCTCCCTTTCACTCCACCCCCTTCACTCAATTTAATACTCAATGCCGTGACCCAGTATGGTCCCAGCGCCTCGCCGCTGTCTGCGATGTGCCTCTTCTTCTCTCTCTCCCCAGGTGGGCCCCTCCTTTTCTCCTTCTAGCTACCTTGCTCTTCCTTGTATCCCACTATCCCCGCCACCCGTGTCATTTCTGCAGAGCCTCATCAGGTGGACCCTTCTGTCTACTCAACTCAACTCAACTCTACTCTAATCTGACTTGGCCCCAGTGTGATGGGAATTCCCCCTTGCTCGCAATGTCATGACGCCCAACTACCGTGTCGATTCCCCCGGTCGCAACACCAGCACCAGCAAACCCCACCCTTACCAGTTCGATCACGCTCCGCTCACTCCGCATCGACCTCGAGTAGCACTGGCAGTACGGATTCTCTCGTCTCTCGTCCCGGTCGGACAGATGCGCGCTATGTCGCCGTCCTTCCCCTGGACGATAGGGTGGCGCCCTCGCTAGTCGCGAAAACCGTCTCTGCGCAACAAACCCAGCTATATACCAACTTTGTGATGGCCGCATACCCCTGCTATTTCAAAGCCACGGAAACGAGAGTTCCCATCAATTGGGTCGAATATGTCGGTGGGAGGTGCACCATCAAGAACTCCCCCCTTTGACTGGGCCATCCGCAGCTTGACCACCATCTATACGGGCAGTCTCTACAAGGATCCCCGGTATCTGGACGCCAGTCGCGAATGCTACCACCGTTCCCTCCGCGGTCTCTCCAACCTCTTGAATCAGGTGGAGACCGCCAAATCGGACGAGGCGCTCTCCGCCGCCATTGCCCTGACCGTCTTTGAGATGCACGCCTGCACCACCCCAGATGGGTGGATCCACCATGCTGCCGGTATCCGGGCAATGATGCGACTTCGTGGGCCCCTGACGCACTTACAAGGATTCGGGTGTGCGCTGTACATCGCGATCCGAAACACTCTGGTGACCGCAGCGCTAGTCACCGGTGAGGCATGCTTCTTAGAGGACCCCGAATGGCAAGAACTGAACGAAATGATCGCCGCCGAAAATGCCAAGCAGCCCGATTCCTCCGTCTACACAGATATCACAGAGCGGGCCTTTCGCCAGGTGGTCAAACTGCCGGGGTTCGTGAAGCGCATGCGAGATCTACAGGATCTCCCGCAGAAACGAGAGCAGCCAGCCCTTCTCCGAGATGTTCTCGCCACGCGGGCAGCCTTGCGGGGAATTCATACCGAGTTCAGCATGTCGGTTTCCACCCTACGAGCGGGCCGGGAGCCTCAAACCGGCTTCATCGGACCCCTTCCCCATCTCTTCTTTGACGGATTCTCCACCCTATCCGTTCAAGGCATCCGCTCAGCTATACTAATGTCAAATTACCTTATAATCCTCCTTGACCCATCTCAACGGAGTGCGGCCGAGGCCGAGAACCGCTTGGTTTCGGATCGAATGGCCTCTGGCTCTGGCTCTGGCTCTAGCTCTGATAGCAGTCGTGGGATCTGCGCAAGCTTCAAGAACAACTCGCCTCCTCTGACGCCCCCAGGCTCCCCAGACTCCACGGGCCAATCACGACTGATGATCGAGTCGCAAGTCACTCCAGAAACGCGCCAATCCCCTACTACCGACTGGATGGATCGAATCGCAACCACTATGGGGCTGGCGGGAGTACGGATTAGTTTAGTCGATGATGGCTAGACGATTCATGGCATGCTCGAGAGAACTCTTTTCTTTCTTTCTCAAATATGTCCGTTGAACCGTTGTGTTAAAATGGGAAGATATCCGGGCGGTACTATTAGTAACAACCAAAATATATTTGATAATCTGTCTGCCACAACAAAGACGTCCACTAGTAGTAAATCCAAATCCAAATCCAAATCCAAATTCCTTTCAAGCACTGTAGGTTGATCAACTTGAATGTTTGTCCCCGTTGTGAACAAAGAAAAATCAATTTGAAAGGACAACCAACAAAGGGGTCTTTCAAAGAAGGAACTCTCCTTTTCACGTCCTCATAATATGTCTAATAACATCTTTCAGCAAGCCATTTTCTTATTTTCCCAACCTTAGACACATTGAAAGCGCCGGAGGTTTTGAATTTGGAGATGGCTGATACAAAACCTCTACCACTCTGTCGCCATCTTGCCGCAGCAGGCTTATGGCGATACCCTTCGCTATGGAGCAACACAGAACTGAGGAGACTCGGGTGTCAGATTCAAAATATCGATCCAGACTATGCGGAACACAACAAGGATCATAACTGGGTGGGTAACGCACCTTGTTCCCGACTGGCGGCGTCGAGACGGCCCAGTCTGGCGGAGATGTTCGCCATCCACCCCCATCATCCCACACGATTGGAATGTCTGACGGATATCCTGGCCTGGGGTCCTTCATGGGAAAAGGGCCCCTTTCCAAATTTGCGGTACAGATCCCATCCGCTAAGAGATTCATCACCCCATTGGGAAACACCTTCGACGAACTAACTCTACTCACAGCGAAGGGCGTCCTTTTTTCTTTCAAAATGTCAAGATCCGTCGAGACTCGGCTGATACCCCGGTGGATTACAAGATATTCAGTCACCGCAAGCACATCAAAGCACACCTAGCAGAGGATCCACCCCGGGCTATAGGCTATCTGAACTACGTGGAGCTGTGGAAATTTCGAGGTCTTCAATATCAATCGCGCCGCCGTCGCTCGGTAGACAAAGTCTTGGACAAAGATTCTGGTCCATATACGCCGCTGAGCTGGAGGAAAGATCCATTTTTGTTCTTCATATTATTGGGAATCGCTCAAACCCACCGCCTCCAGTACAATGGTGCATCGTCCAATGAGACTCTAACCGTATGTCGTGTCTCGCATCTTTCCCTGAAGTCCCCAGTGGCATGGGTCGGAATAGTTCTCACTGATTCAATTTAGCCACGTCTACTGGTACACAACTGGCTCAATGATCCAAACCACATATACCTCTATGAGGTAAGATTAGATACAGCTCTCATCGACGCCTTGATACATCCGGGCAAAACCATCACGGCATTCAAACGATTCAATATTGTTTGGAAACGAATATCCCTTAGGCCGTATGAATCTTTTCCTCGTCGACTTCAAAGTATTCTTTTAAGTGGCTCAATAGGAGCTCGCTTTTTGGACACAATAGAGGGGGGTATCCAACAACCTCCGATTCCGGACCCTACAGAAACCACCATCAAGAGCACTCGGAAACGATGGGAACCAGACACGCCCCAACCTCGTACTAGCCAAACAAAACGAAAGAGGAAATCCACCGAAGATGCCGAAACTTCTGAGGATGACGAGAGTTGGAAAGGGAAACGCAGACGACCTCGAGGTACCGTGGAAAGACCCGTCCCTTACCAAACAAGATTCAAAGCGAAATTCCAAAAGGGGATATCGGCTGCGGACAGCGAAGATAGTAGCGAGGAAACACCAGAAATCAAAGACCCTGTCTCAGCACGCACACGGTCAATCATGTCCAAATCTCAAACCAATTCCACAAAGGATAAATTAAGATCCAAGAAGAAGAAAAAGAAGAAGGAATAACTTGACAAAAATACCAATCAACAACTTCATTCCTTCAATATAATATCACTCCGTAGCTCCCATATCAAGAAGAAACTGCTCTCTCTCCGGTTTAATACTCCGATTAAGCTTCAACAGCGACTGTCCACTATCTTCACAAGCATTAACATCAGCCCTCTCGCCAGAAGCAAAGCAACCGCTTCCATATGTCCATTTACACTTAAATTGGCCGGAAAGAAGCCGTCATTCAGAATATCGGGAAGGGGGAAAACAGAGAAGATCAAACCTTAAGGTTCCGTGATAGGTTCTTTCTCTTTTAAAGGAGAATCAAAATTAAAAATAGCAGAGCTAATACTTTTACTTAGATTGCGTAAGTCTTCTGAAGAATGACTGAAAAAATGCCTTGTGTTAAAAAAATGTAAGAAATATAAGAAATATAACATCTTAAAACCCATCTGGCATCCAAGTCGCCGAGTGCTTTTCCAAATGGTCCGATAGATTACACCAAAACAATCAGTAGCTTACACATTGTATCTTTACTGACATATTTATGGTGAGTCTAGTGGAGTATCACACCTAGAGAAAACTGTCCTCTAGGAGAACCAGTATGGTGGATATTCAAAAATAGAGACCCTTTTCTACCAACATTTCCGTCTCCAGAACTCGGGGGTGATTTAACCTAGTGCCTTAGACAGACACATATGCGCATATCTCCTATATATAATATGAGCGAACTTTCCTTTGACTACAGGTGTGAAAAATGGAAAAGTATCGGGCAGAAGTCAAAACGGTAACGACAGTGGTTCAATTCAACACATTTAGAAGTCATCAGACTTCAGTAAAAAGCAAACGATCTATCGTAAAGCTTATTAATTTGGGGTAAAGCCTCTAACATGGATACTCTGGCATCCCTTTTGAGAACTGCCAAATCCGGTCTGACAGTTACGGCTGTTCGCAGAGCGAGCGTCGGCTAGATAGAAATCGCCGCTGGCAATAGCAAACGATTTGGCATCCGTAAAATCACCTGCGGTGCAATCAAAAGGGCCACTAACCCCACCATTCGTGAACTTTTTACACGTAGCCCAGCTTGGGGGCTTAGCGCCCAGCCATTGGCAATGGCCGCCTGAACTGCCAGTATAGGTGACCTGTATTTTGAATCATGAGACTCCATGTTAGCCCTGAAGCAAAGAATTTGTTGAAATCTCCGAGGGGAATAGGAAGGTAATTTATGGGAATTCGTACGTAGTCGCCATTGTCTTGACCACAACTCGAGTCGGTGTAAAACGAGATGTCCCACGCGAGCGCAGAAGTGCAGAGTGCAAGTGTAGCACCGATTGTGGCGGAGAGACGCATTTTCAGGTAATATTGAATGAAAAAGAGTTTTGTGTAGGAAAATATCGAGGGAACCGAACAGCGGTGGTTTGGTTCTGGTTTTTAGAGTGGAATATTGGCAACTTGAATGGTTGTACAAACTTCAATTTCTAGCCGGGCAAGACTGGGTACTTATGAGTTCGTGCAATTTCAAGGCTTCCTCGCAAAGCTACAAACTTCCTATCGAAATATTTAGCATATCTGCCTTGCCATCAACAAGAACGTACCCAAAATGGAAGGTTTCTGCGAATCAATGATCCTATCCAGGATTGCCTGTGGTTGGACTGCATTGACTCTCATAAAATTCGGACCTTCAACAATGCTATGCATAGCAATTGCTGTATAAATCTCGCACACAGTCTTGCCATTTGCCTTATTGCAAAGGGGATTGATTTTCGAAATTGGGGGCCACACGGACTGACGTATGAATGGTTCTCTGGTGCCAGGAGTATATGTGACCTCCACAGGTGAAAGTGGGTACCACGACAGTTGATAAACCTAAATAGAAAATGCCTATTTTTGAGTATTGTAAGAGGTGTTAATAAAGTCCTTGGCAAAATAACCTGGTTAGGAAGTATTGCACGATCTTAGGCCCCACCCTATTATAGAATAAACCAGACTTTCATGCAAGCTGCAATACCATTACGAAGTGACAACTAGCGGCCTATCGTGGTCGTGAAAGATAGTAACAAGCATCATAATTTTGGACCTCGGAGTTTCACTTCTCAACAATTGAGATGGCGAACCGACCTCTCCACGGTCACATTCACACTCACAAGCTGTTTCCAAGATCAATGGTAAGTAAATGCCCGGTTTGTTGTGGAAGCACAGAAAATGACGTGGTTTGAGAAAGAATGTGGGTCTTGTTTATGGGGCTCAGAATGTGATTGATTGTGCTTCAGATTTGTTGCATAGCATGATCTCCTCATGAAAATGATAATATGCAGCAGACTTGAAAATTCAAATTTCTAGTTTGCTGGCGATGAGGATGATTATTTCCTGTGGGAAGGATAGTAACTGCATTGGGTTCAAACTTGTGTGGTGAAATGCAAACCTTGGAATATATGAAGGGATTTAAAGATGGAGCATTGGAAAGACAAGTTTGTTATACTAATTACTAGTGGCAGTCTAGCACGAGGCGTACTCCAGGGCTGCTAACTACGTAGTAGAATCAGGCAGCAACGGGTCAATGAAGTGAAGTGTTCAAGCTTTGATCTACAGACAGGTGGCCTGAAGGCTACTACTAACTAGCAGTAGTAATAATTGTACTTGGTTGGGCATATTCTTTTAGGAAGAGTACTACTTAACTATACCATTCTAAATACTTATGACGCGTCTTAAACGGCATTCGACGACTTAAGTTGTAGGCATGGGAATCAACTGGTGACTAAACAACGAAATGTGGAACTGTCGCAGTATATAGTAAACATAACACCATCGTCTCGACGCAGTCGAACTGATCATACCAAGCCATCTTCATCGTAGGCTACATACCAATTCCGCTGCATTCTATCTGAGTTTGATGTACAAAGGGTATCGGGAAGATCCAGATCCATGGATCTCCAGTCCCCGACAGGCAAGCAGGGCGCGGTCTAATGTACTGAAATAGGACAAAAAAAAGGAAACGAAGAAAAGAGCAACGTCAGCAAGGACGAGGGGAATGAACCAGGCTCGCCTGTCCCGGGCAAAGCAAAGAAACGAAAACAAATAGATGAGACTCGTGGAGGGCGTTAGGTGAGAGCAGAGTAGAGCAAGATCAGGTCAGGTCAGCCAAAGGCCAGCGACAAAAGGACAAATTGAAAGATATCCGGGGTGAACGGGATGCAGTCATCAAGTTTCAAGAGTAGCATCGCGAAGGACGAGCACTCTTCTGAGGGCGTGACTAGACCATCGCGATCACTTGCGGTCCTGGCCGAAGAACCAGCTCGTGCGCTTGCCAGTCGTCTCCTGCGACTGAACACCCGCGACGTTCGCATTGGGCGGCGGCCCATCTGAGCCGCCGCCCCCGCGCAACGGCTTCGCAATGCGAGATCCTCCAAAGCTGAAACTCCCACTGCCGTCCATTGTGGGCAGGCCGCGGGTGGAACCTTGCTTGGCAGCCTCCAGGCGCTCTTTCACGGCGGTAAGCTGAGCCTCGAATCTGTGAATAGAGTAAGTATTTGAGACCAAATGATCATAAGAGTTTTGCTGGAAAGAACATACCGGTGGTTGGCTTGGGTCAACTTCTCTTGGCTCTCCTGGAGCAAGCTCTCGAGGCTGGCAATACGCTCGTTTCGTGCAATCAACTTGCGCTCTGCAATGGCGACCTCCTTCTTCAAGCTACTATTCTGCTCAACCAATTGCCGTTGAACGTGAGTGAGCTGCTCGAGGTTGCGCTCAAGGAATGCCATTTTCTTCTGTTGGGCGCGGTTGTTCGATGAGCGGAGTACGTTGTTATATTGTTCCCGCGCGTCATCCAGCGAGATTTCGAGCTCAACGACTCGCTCGCAACGATTTTGCAAGTCCCGCATCAGCGACTTCTTCATGGCATCAAACTCGGAAATCTGCTGCTGAAGTGTCTTGCTAGCAGTGCCATTGGTCGAGGTGCGTGATTCAGTGTCAACGAGGTTCTGTCGCAGCTTGTTCATTTCCTCGTCCTTGCGGGAAATTTCAGCTCGAAGTTCGTCGACGGCGGCGGCTTCGATATCTTTTCGGCTGATGAAGGACTTCTCGAGTCTTTCGCGGATCTCTTCCACATCTCCATCGCCGAGGTTACGAGATAGAAGATCCTCGTAGTCCCTCTGGACGTCCTCCAGCTTCTGCTCTAGCTCCGTTCGGCGACTGTCCTGCAGATCGCCAAACTCGCCTCGGTCGTTCATCGTCAGCTCTGCCTGGCGAATGAATCCTTGGGTCTCTAGCAAGCTAGTCCGAAGCTCGAGAACGTCGTCAGGTGCAATAGTCTCGCCTGCTGCGCTGACCTCGTACAAGGCGTCCACGCGCGAAATCAGGCCCTGCAGCTTACGCTCGTTCGTCGAGAAGACATCATCACCCAAGTCGAAGCCAGCCATCATCTTCGCCATCTTCTCTGCCTTCTTCTTCTCCTTCTCATCCATTGCGGCCGTGGTTTCCTTCGCCTTCATACGGACGTCGAGTAGCTGCTGCTTGACCTCATCCAGCTCACCGGTCAACTCGGAGTTGGCCTCTCTCAGGCCATCCATGGTGATGGCAGCCTCCTTGCCCTCGTAGGACACCTTCTCAAGCTGCATACGCAGCTCGTTGACTTCGGTGGTCAGGCGATCATTATCCTTTCCAGATCGTCCGGCACCCTCCCTGATTGACTTCAGCTCCTCTCGAGCTTCGCGGAGACTGCGTTCGACATTCACGATATGCGTTTCCCTCTCGGCGATTTGATCTTGGAATTCATTTTCACGGCGAAGGAATTCCTCCCGCTCGTCCTTCTCCAGCACCAGGCTGGGCGTGCTGGAGCGGTCTCCAAGTCGGGAATCGGGTCGTGGAGTTTCCGCGCGTGCAGTTTCTTGAAGACGAGATGGCGTTCCGGGTCGAGGGGCACGAGCCTCCGCTTTGGTCGCGCTGACGATCTCGTTGCCGCGCGCAGGTGTCCATTGATCTTTGGGGACGTTGTCACCATTGCGCCACGTTGAGACCTCATTTTCCAGGGCCGAGATATAGGTTTCGAAATTGGTGACTTGAGTCTGGGCTTTCCGTAGGAGGAGTTTCATTTCGGCCGGGCTCAGCTCGGCGTTGACCTTCGCCTTGTTCTTAATTGCCTTGGCGCGTGAACCGAAACGCAGGGTGGATACGGTTTCGGCATCGTTGTAGCTGCTAGGCGAACAATTGATGATCAGCGTCGTTCGAGAGTTACCTCCAAGCGACTCCTGCAGAATTCGAGTGAGCTTGGAGTCACGGTACGGGATGTGAGTCGATTTGCCATCCGTGAGCGCGTTGATGACCATTCCCAGGGCACTCAAACTTTTGTTAATCTTTTTAGCTTCCTCCAGAGTTTGACCGCTAGCTCCTGTCTTTCCAACCTTCTCACTACCAGCCAGATCGACCAGGAACAACTGACCACTCTTGGCGGACCCAGTTTCAACGTTCTTCTGGCTGACAGTGATGACGAAGATGGAGTGCGAACGAGAAGACTCTTGATTCATGTTGGTCGCGGCCACAGCTCGCGAATTTCCACCACGGCGCATCACCTCGTAGACCTCCTGCACACTCGACACATATACCTCCAGCAATCCCTTGACGTAAACCCCGCGGTTCTTTTCCTCGTGGACGGGAAGATTGTCGTTTTGCGGCACGAGGAGATCACGAATCCGCTCCATGTAAATTTCCATATAACTGACCCGCACGGTATATTCAATGTTGCTCGGACTCGTCAAGATGCTGGCGAAGACCTGCTCGACAATTCGGGGAATGACACCCTTTCCCACATCGTCGTCAATGTCGGATCCCATCATCGTATATGACTTTCCCGCACCGGTCTGACCATACGCAAACACCGTTCCATTGTAACCGTTCAATATATCGTCAACCGTAGGTCGGACCGAGAAGTCGAAGATGTCTCTTTGAGCCGAGTCCATGGGGAACACCCGATCAAAGGTGAAGTCACCCGAACCCTCTTGGGACTACACCGCAACCCGTGTCAGTGTTTCAAGATATCAAGAGGGCCAGAATGCTCTCCATTGACTCACCGTGATCATACATGATTCCTCGCCTTCGAAATGAACGATCGGTTGACCTCCGGAGGCTAACTCGACCTTGTTTTGAGGTCGGAATCGGGCGATGACTAGACGCGTTGGGGGGGTTAGCCGTCTTCGCTCCACCACATCTTCCACATTGTGCGTACCCTTAATGGTGTTGGACCCCGCAGACCTAGAGATCGAGTCAGAGACATTTCATTTTCGATGTGTTGCTGTGGGAGTCAACTCACGCCATATTTACGGTTCAGCGATGATCACCTCTCGCGCGAACAAACCCAAAAAAAACACAACCCCAAGGAGGGGCAGACAAATCCTGGGGGTCGAGAAGTAGAGGAATAGGGGTGGTCTGTATGAGTGTGTGTGTGACCTCCACGAGAACTGCACCCACGTAGTACACCCAGTAGAAAACAGGGTAGGAAAAGAAAAGAAAAAGAAAAAGAAGCAAACAAAGGGCCCTGGTGAAGAGGGAGGGGGGAGGAAGAGAAGAAGAAGAAGATCGAAGTGGATTTCCAATGTTGACGGGTCGCCCGTTTGGGAGTTTCTCTTGGCCGACCGCTTCCTCCGCTTCCTCCGCGTCTGCAGGGAATCTGCAGAGTACATCCCACTCAACTTTAATTCATGGCATTTACCTTTATATTTTTTATTGTATTTACAAGGGCTACCAATCAGTCATCAAATGTCCAAAGGCTAATGCAAATAAGCTATGGGGGTAAAATAAGGTAAATCACAGAAACCAGAAAGGGACACCACATTAGAAGAACCATAATGCACATGAAAAAGTCGTCCAGGACAGAAATGAAATGAAATGAAAACACAAGAGAAGAGAATGTAAACCAGGCGCCCAAACCCCACGCTGTGCAGATCAAATAGCCGATTCCGGTGCCAACTCTTTCCTCCACCCCAGCGTGCTTGTCCAAAGCAGCAAACAAGGCGAAGAGAAAGACAAACTGAGCTCCAGGTCATGCCTTGATAGTTTTTTTTTTCTAGTCCTCCCAGCTCTTCTCCACGGTTTCGCGGACGCGTTTGATGTATTCCTTGCGGTTATCCTTGTACAGGTTCGATGCTTCGACGTTCGCCGGCGAGGAGGTGTTGGGATCATTGAGCAGACTGGAATTGAAGAAGAAAGAAGTCAGTATGATGAAGGCAAGGGAAGGGAGAGGAAAAGATAACTCGATGGGCGCAAAGAGTAAGCCTATAAGCTAAACCATACCTTTGAATACTCGTCAAGATGGCCGCCACATCGTAGGTGGGGCTCCATCGGTTCTGAAGAATGTCGAGACAGAGCTCACCGGTTCCGTAGACATTGGGATGGAACATCTGACTGATAAATTTGACGCCAGGAGGCTTGTTGGGGTATTGTTCCTCAAAGTTCATCACGAGGCGAAAAGTTCCATCCTCAAAGGGTGTATCGGCCGGACCAATGATGACGGCATTCCTATGGATGCGTTAGGAAAGGAACCCCAGGCTGAAATATACCTTTACATACCATGTCATCACATTATCGGCAACAGGGGAGGCAGAGACACCAGCAGGGGGGGTCGGTTTGCATACGCTAAAGTCACAAAAACCAAATGATTAGCGGGAGGGGCAAAATGACCGATAACGGGGGACCCTGGGGCAAAAGAAGGGCGAGGGGGTCTCCGGAAAAATGAGGAAATCAATCCCTTCTCACACAGCTGCTTATCGAAAGTAAAAAAACAGTATCTGCAATGAGGTGGGTGACCAATCTCGCAATTTCCCCGTAGACGCCCCCGGCAGTATATGACATCGACATACCTTGAAGTCCCGCATGAGACGGCGGCGGGCAGAGGTCGACATGATGATAAATCTGTGAGCGGGAGGAGCTGGTAAAGATCAATGAGAAAGTTCTGCAACAATTTCAGAAGCAGAAGATCTAGGTGTGACGGTCGAGCACGCCAGATGAAGCATGAGAAGAGAGAGGGAACGGTCAATCAATTGAAGAGGGGCCCGGCCCGATGGGGGAACTCGCGGCAGAATGTTAGTCATTATTTGTTGCCTGAACCTGCGGGCATCAATATTGACGATTATGTCATATCATGTGATCTCCACCAGCCCGCCAGCCGAGGTATACGCGGAATGCCGCCTACCCGCCAACCGCAGTTAACCGCCCTGTATTTGTTCAGCGTGCACCTTTCTTCTCTTCTTTCTTTTCCTCCTCCTGCTTTTTTGTCCCTCCTCTTGCTCATTCTCCAGGGTAGCTTCCATACAGTAATATCTCTCATAGCAACCATGATCACCGCCCCGAGGCTGTCAACCCGCTCCGTGCGGGCTGCTCTCCCCGCATTCCGAAGTCAGAGACAGTTTAGCTCCGCACGCCCGTCGTTGAAGGAGATTCAAGAAGCATATATTCTCAGTGCTGCCCGTACGCCAACTGCCAAGGTACGGAAATGCTGTGCAACCATACAGTCTCTCCCGGAGAACGAATCAAGATTGCTCACCCTTCCTACTTAGTTCAATGGCTCCTTTGCCTCGGTTTCGGCTCCCCAACTCGGCGCGGTCGCCATCAAGTCGGCTCTCAGCAAAAGCAACGTCCCCGTGGAGAAGATCACCGATGTTTACATGGGAAATGTTCTGCAGGGGTCGGTTGGTCAGGCTCCCGCTCGTCAAGCTTCCATCTTTGCCGGTCTGCCTTCCACCGTCGAGTCGATGACAGTCAATAAGGTGTGCGCCTCCGGTCTGAAGGCGGTTGCATTGGCCGCCCAGAACATTCAACTGGGACTGGCCGAGGCACAAGTTGCTGGTGGTATGGAGAACATGACCCGTGTACCTTACTACATGCCTCGATCAAGCCAGCTGCCCCCCCTTTGGCGAGATCAAGCTCGAGGACGGTTTGATCAAGGATGGGCTCTGGGATGTGTACAACCAGTTCCACATGGGAATCTGCGCAGAGCAGACCGCTAAGAAGTATGATGTTTCACGAGAGGATCAAGATCAATACGCTATTCGTTCCTATGAGCGAGCCCAGGCAGCTTGGAAGGAGAACAAGTTCGCCGACGAGATTGCCCCCGTCACTGTCAAGGGAAAGAAGGGTGACACCGTCATCGAAAAGGATGAGGGTTTTGAGAACTTGCGTGCCGACAAGCTGACTAGCCTGAAGCCTGCTTTCCTGCGGGATGGTACGGGTACCGTGACTGCTGGTAATGCTTCGACCATGAACGACGGCGCATCGGCTCTCGTCCTCGCCAACAAGGAGATTGCTCGGGAATTTGGCACTGGTGGCCGGGTTCTAGCTCGCATTGTCTCGACCGCTGATGCGGCCATTGACCCTGTTGACTTCCCTGTGGCCCCAGCCAAGGCCGTCCCTATCGCTCTGGAGCGAGCCGGTATCACCAAGGACCAAGTTGCCGTATGGGAGTTCAACGAGGCTTTCGCAGCTGTTATCAAGGCCAACGAGAAGGTAAAACATCCAGCTGTTTACGAGGATTCGGTTTTCCACTATTCGCGATTTATTGCTAACATATTCTTTTTTTTCCTTTTAGATTCTTGGTCTCCAGGATGCCAAGGTGAATATGCTTGGTGGTGCTATCTCCCTGGGTCATGCGCTAGGAAGCTCCGGCTCCCGTATTCTTGTCACCCTGCTTCACCAATTGCAGCCTGGTGAGTACGGCGTGGCGGCTATTTGCAACGGTGGTGGTGCGGCGAGTGCCATGGTCGTACAGAAGCTGGATCGCGTGGACTGAGTGATCCTATGTGGTCTACAGTGTTAATGATACCCTCCATACCCTCCCCTGCCTCCTTCAAAGTCTTCGCACGTTAAATTCAAAATGCAAATTGGGAAATTCAACTCGATTTTATCCAAGTTGGTCTGTATATATTTAGGAGAGTTGTACCCACCTGGGTATGCATAAAACAAGTTGCATACTAGTATTATCCTGAATAAGCTCGAATGAGTTGTCAACTTGAAGACCCTCTCGTCCAAAATAAAAATGAACCTAGGAAACTTTATTACCAGTCATTTACCTAATTATTACTCGTAGCAACCTCTAATCAACTTGAAATACTCTGAGATCTTCAAATTTTGATCGTCAATGGCGCTAGTCCCGATCGGGGCAGCTCCAACCATCGCTCGCAGGCCCAGCCATCACCAAACATTCCAAGGTTCCCACCTTTCTTTCTCTTCAAGTTGATCAATCACTCTTGAAAATGCTGCGCATTTAGTGAGCCCTCAACAAAATGCTCAATCCTATAGAACTACAGCTTCTTCCTTCCTGCTTCGAAGCTCTCTCCTGGTCGCCCGACGGTGACCTTGCTGTGGCCGCAGGCGAGCATGTCCAGATTTTAGTGCGTGCAATATACCCTGTGCGAGTCCATCCTGGCCTATCCTAACGTTTAAGACAGACACCCAAAACTGGCTGCTTGAAACCAAACACGCCGGGCAAAGATGCTTGGGATATCACGCGTATTCGCGTCAATACCTTCACTAATGCCGAATGGGCACCCATCCCCCCTCAAAATCGGGATGATTTCTCTCTTGGTGCTGAGCAGTCAACAAGTACTGTCATTGGCCTAGCATGGTCTCCGGCAGGACTGGCTCGATTCCGCCGCAGTGTATTGGCTGTTCTGGGGTCAAACTTGATCCTGTCGCTGTGGGAACCTATTGGGCCTAGAGCGATATGGACAAGAGTCGCGATTGTCAATCATGCGCTGCATCCTGACCCCTCGGCTCCCTCGACACTGACTGGCGAACTACTTCGCAAGGCAAATATTCGATCCTTCCATTGGTGCGAGCCTCTGAAAACTCCAATACAACCCGAAGATTCTGACCAGGCATCGGAACCTGAGAGTCGATGGGGTATCCAGTTGATGTCTGTTACAAATGATGCCAACGAGGTCGTTCTGCTACAAATTAAGAGGAACGCCAACCCCACATCATCTACCCGGTCTTATCACACCGAGAAGTTGACTTCTTATCAGCTTTCCGGGGAGAAGAACACACCCAAGGTTTGTCCTGGGTCAATTCTCCAGAAAACCCTTCAACTGAAATCACGCATTCTGTCAATCTCGACCGGGCCATGGGCCCCTTTGCATGCAGCAAAGAAAAATGGCGTCCATTCGACCTCGGCAATGATCGCAGCTGTGTATGGCAAGCAGCTATACCCCCTGAAGACGACCATCACCTTGCGTAGATCGGACAACGGTACTAATACTACTGCGGAATACCAAGTTACGGCTGATCTGGCAGACCATTCATTGGCAAATTCATCATCAAGGTGGGCGTACTGTCAGGTCGAAGGCCCAATAAAATGGATTCACACGGTGCGTGGTTGATCTTTTGATCTTTTGTTTCATTTTGTTTCTTTTCTACTGGTTCTCAAAGTATATGCTGACTCTGAGTATAGAACCAATCCCCAAAGATAAATTTGGTAGTTGGCACCTCCACCGGATTCCTTACTATCTCTATGCCTCGTGCTGTTTATCAAGGCACCGGGAAGGGCAAAGACCGATTTGAATTCTGGCCAACTTCTACATCATCATTTCCCATTGAAGACGGCGAGCCTCGAAGTGACTGGGAACTCATCGCAGGTAGGTGATGGGAATCTTTCTATGCAGGGGTTGAAAATAAAACTGAACAGTTTCAGGCATGGCCACATTGACCGACGAGCAAAATGATTCATGTGTGCTTCACCTGGGCACCTCGGCCGCACTAGGAGCTGTCATTGGATTGGAGACAACGATTACAAAGGAAGCTGAATCCGATTGCAGTCTGGGCCTGCCACAGTGGAGCAAGGTAATCAAGAATATTCGTGAACAATATGATTTAGACCACGATCTGCAAGGATACGCCATGAATCGAGTTTGGGGTTTAGCCTCCTACCGTGGTGTCCTTGCAGTTCTTGTTACTCGCCACCCGACAAATATGATTCAATACAAAGTCGCATCCGACGAGAGGGCCGTTGTCGGGTTTGCATTCGAGGGTACCGAGGAATCCCCAGATCTCGAGTCGCTCTTCTCGCCAGTTCCCGATCACAATGAACAATCCGAAGGAAGTGGAAGAAAGAAGCCTGTCACTTTCTTGCTTTCGCGGTGCGACAAGGATGATGAAATCAACACCGAGGATCAAAGACTCATCTACGCTGCCGCATGCTGTAGTATCGTGGATAAACGCCTTGCGTCGACTCGCCCTCAAGCTCAAAGGGCCCTGGAACGTTTAGCAGTAAAGACGGGTGCCGATTTGAGCGAGGAAATATCAAATTGTACGAATGGTGCCTCCACAATATCGAGCAAATCGCCAGACCAGCTCTCCCAAGCAGGGGGTCACTTATTTGAGAAGTGCGATATTTGCGAAGCAGGTATTCCTTGGGCCTCAACCACAGAGGCCCAATGCGAAAGTGGCCATCTTTTTGGTAAGTAAAGTATCACGCCAGAAATTCTTGATAACGATCTGACGTTTGATATAGTACGCTGTGGACTTACGTCCCTGGCCATTCAAGAGCCTGGCATCTCCAAATACTGTTCTACTTGCCAGATAGAGTTTCTGGATGAAGAATTGATTGCTCGCCTGCGTGATGAAGCGATAAGTCCCGTCTTCATGGGTGTCGCCAGGGCTTTCGATACTTGTCCCTCCTGCAACTCCAAATTCAAGTGCAGCAACCTCACTTAATACTCACCATTTCTACGACAAAGCTAATTGGGATTGTATTTGAGAGACTGGAAGCCACGATTTTGGGCACAAATGGCCCGGATTTTGTTCTTGAGATCACAATGATTTTATGATTTATGTAGTGAATTGTGATCGAGTAGCTTTGCTACGTCAACCCAAAGAGGGACCCAGCGATGGGATCCCACTCATCGTCCCATCTGCGGGAACTTTCCTTCTGAGCACCTGCCCGAAGACTCGCCAGTTTCTGATCATCACCAAACAACTCCACCAACCGGTCTAATAGTTCCGTCGCACTGCCAAATCCCATTCCATTCACACCCTCAGTCACCAACTCAGGCCATGCCTCGAATCGACTCCAGCCGACCACTGGCAAGCCCGCACCGAACATGTCAACAACTTTCATTGGGAGATCTACCCCGCTACTGCTAGTGTGCAGACTCACTCCCAGAGATGCTGATGCGAGAAGACGGGCATAGTCGGATACCGTCAACCACGACGTGCGAATGGTGACTTTTTCAAACTTGCCAGCAGTTTCCAGAGCAGCAATCTTCTTCAAATACATCTCTTTCTGCGGACCCTTACCCGTGATGATAGCCAGAATATGTGGCAGGCGTGGCTGAGCTACGGCCTGTTCCGAATACTGGAGCAGGGCATCGATAAGGACCGAGAAATCTTCATCCGGGGTCCAAGAAGTCGAGCTGACCAGGACTCGGAGTGATCCCGATTCTAACAAGGGACGCACGTCTTTTGTCTCCGGTAGAGTTTCCAGGAACTCGTTACGGGCTTTGGGATCAGTGATGGGCTGAAAGTGACTGGCAGGACGATCATGGAGCGGCAAGATGGGAGCCTGAAGCTGGAAGTCCTTCTTGAGGACGGATCGCATGGCATCGGTCACGCATAGGTGGGCCGAAGCCATCTTGCAGAATGTCTTCTCATACCAAATCGACAACTTGACGAGGGGGTGTGTTGGGCCGAGCTTCAATGCTAGGATGGAATATCCGAAATTATGCCAGTCGATGACCAAGCGCGTTTGTCGTAGGAAGCAAGTTATCGAGGAGACTGCTAGCGTGGGAATCGAAGGTGGGTTCTATTTGGTCATCAGCAAATGTCCAGATCATAGGATAGATACTTAACTAGGTGCATCGACGAAATATTTGTTCAAACGACATACCTGGACTAGAAGCCATCTTGTTGGTGGGGAAGTATATGCTAGGCACTTCCATAGACATGCGACCTGGAAGAGCACCTTCAGTGGCCCGTAGATGATAAACAAGAGCTTATTACTTGTTTGAAGGTATGCGGGGTGGGGGCGGATGGGAACAATGGAGATGTCGGGGTGTGATTCAATATCAGGGTGAGGATCGGATTCTAAATGTTGAGGTTCCAAATGTTAGTTATACTGCGCTGCCCTCGTGGCACTTTGGGTATGTAGGCCGCCCAACTCACCTTTATAACCAATGATCACCACGCGTCCCCCGTTTCTGGCAATGCTCAGCGCATGATATTGCATGCGCGGACTCCGGCCTATATCGCCTAAGACAAGGATCTGCACACTCCGTTTCTCCTTCGGGTCGGAGGTTGGCTTGTATTGGGATGGGAGAAGCAGAATGGCCACGGTCAGGGCGGTTGATAGGCAGAATGCGATGGTGATAAGGGATTCAATCATGGTGGTGGTGGTGGTAGGTAGGTAGTTAGTGCACGAGGCTCGACCTCGTTGAAATTATCGATCACAATAGCATTGTACAGTAGTTGCAAGTGTAGATGTAGGTGTAGTGTAAGTGTAAGTGTACAATGGGATGTTCTCCCGCGGAGGCCGCCTTATCGATAAGCCCACGTGATCCGAAGATTCCCGCGATAAGATATCTGGTCACGTGGCTCCCCCAAGGTTCCCGCGCGATTGGCCGCCCCCAGCGGTTCGAGCTTCCTCCGTCAAGCCCAGCTTCGATCTGCTCGGCATTGTGCTGCGCTAATTCTGTTTCACATTCATATTCACGTTCATTCGGTCTACATTTATTGCGCGCAATGCTGCCTGTTTTTACTGTCCTTTTACCCACACTCTGAGCTTAGCAGGCTCTCCCATAACCATCCCATCTCCTATTCCACGTGCGACACCCACTCCACCCCCCTTCTCCAGACAATGTCGACGGGGGCACCGCCCCTGAATGCGGATATCGCACCGGTCAATGGACATACACATGCACACGGTCACAGTCGTGGCCGTGGACATACTCGATCTCGCTATGCCCAACCCCCGCCGGCCCCTCTCTCGCTGGACCTGTCCAATGCCCCCCCCAACCGCCACCGGACATGACCGACTCTGTCAATGGCAATGGCTCATACGGACACGCCTCCCAACCATCCTGGTCTCAGCATAACCACAATGACTCCCATTCTCACGGTCACAGCCACTCCCACTCCCACTCCCACTCCCATTCGCTTGCGCACCACGGTCATACCCACAGCGTGTCATCAATTCACCACGACGCGCCACACGCCCATGATATGAACCCACAAGCTACTTCTGTAAAGTCAGAGACTAGCTCCAACCAAGTGTGCGTGGACATACAGAAATCTCGTGCTGAAGTGACGACTGACATCTCCCAGGCATGAAGTGCTAGCCGGCGCCCTAATCGCTTTGCCCTGGATAGCACTGTCCTGGTACCCAAGGAAATGCGCGCAGCAGAGCGCAGGTGATCTAGATGCCTCCGAAACAACACACAAAACCTCTGTCGGAATTGTCGAACAGGTCGGACAAAAGGCCTGCATATTGACCTCAGTTACGCTTCTTCTCTTCGGATGTCTTCAATTGATCCGCTTGAACAGGCATGCCGGTGGCTCTAACGGCCTCTCTTCCGTGAAATTCCCAACGCCCAGTGCCCAGGGTGCTCAAGCTGCTTTCCTGCAGATATGCTCGGTTGGGCTACCCATATATGCAGCACTGAAAGTAGGAGGGTTTCTAGTCGCCTTTGCGCTTCTTCTTGCGACGGCTACCGGAGTGCCTAAGCTAGTCGCTTCGGATCCTCGCATTGCTGTACAGGAAAGATACAACCGGAAAATTTTCACGATTTCGCTTTTGGGAACGGCTACTGTGTTAAGCTACCTAGGCCTGAACAAAACGTGGGATGCGTGGCCATTGACTGGGTATCTTGCCTTGGTACTCTCAGTATTCGTCATCTCCCCCCCTTTCCCTGCTCTTCGCCGCCAAGGACCCATTCCAGAGCCAGGCCTCGTTGCCGAGTCACTTTCAAAGGACAAAGCCTCTAGTCTCAGCCACTCTGCTGTCATTGTTACGACCGATGCTCCTCTCGCCCTGGTATCGGGAGGTTTCCTCCTCGTTCTAGCCATGATTGCCTCCGGAGGCTTACCTTTCGCTTTGGCTGACTCGATCTATGTTCTGGCCCCGGCCGGGCTCCTTGCAACCGCACTGGTATTTTCATCCCCCGCTAGTATCCGATCATCTAGCAAGGTTGGCCTCGCAGTGACTACTGGCTCCGCGGCCCTGCTTTCCTCTCCACACGTCCATGATGATATTATGATGGTTTATGTTGCGCGCTGTATTCTAGCTTGCCTTTCTTTCTTTGCTTCCAGGATGGACGACAAGCATTTGCGCCTGGACGCGCATTCACACAGCCATACACACCATCACCACAATCATTCCCACGGCCCTACAGAGGTGGGCGCGGTGACAAAATGGCTCCTGCATCGCAGCGAGCCTTATCCCCTGCTCCATAGCATCCTGAAGGAGAAAGACTCCCGTAGTATCTTCTACTTCATGTGGTGAGTGCTATTCCGATCGCTCCTCGGTGTATACTCAACTAACAAATCACAGCTTGAACTTCACCTTCATGCTTGTCCAGTTATCCTACGGATTCCTGACCGGCTCCCTTGGACTGCTCAGCGACAGTATTCATATGTTCTTCGACTGCCTTGCCCTAGTTGTAGGGCTATGTGCAGCTGTGATGAGCAAATGGCCTCCAAATGCCCGATTCCCCTACGGCTATGGCAAAGTGGATACTTTGTCCGGGTTCGCCAACGGCATTTTTCTAATGTAAGGCGGACACTGAACGGAGCCAGCATCAAATGCTAACCTTGAACAGGATCATCAGCGTGGAAATCATCTACGAGGCAGTGGAGCGGTTGTCATCAGGAAGCGAAATGCACCGCATCGGCGAACTTCTCGCAGTCAGCTTCGCTGGATTACTTGTGAACCTGGTCGGCATCTTTAGCTTCGAGCACGGCCACCACCATCACGGACACGACCACGGCCACGATCACTCCCACGGCAACGAAAATATGCACGGTATCTTCCTACACATTCTCGCCGATACCCTCGGTTCCGTGGCCGTGGTCATCTCGACCATTTTGGTGCACTACTCTGGCTGGTCCGGGTACGACCCGCTCGCATCGTGCTTTATTGCCATCTTGATCTTTGCCTCGGCGGTTCCTCTCGTCACTAGTACCGCCAAAAGCTTACTGCTGACTCTGCCCGCGGACACGGAGTATAATGTTCGTGAAACACTGGCCGGGGTGAGTACCCTGCGTGGGGTGGTTAGCTACACAGTACCGAAATTTTGGCTCGACGATACCGGGTCGTCGTCCGACGGACACTCCCACGGACATGACCATTCCGAAGGATGTGACCATGGCCACGATCATGGGCATCAGCACAACCACAGTCACAGCCAAGCCCACGGTCACAGCCACAATCATAGCCACGCCCACGATCATGACGATCATGCCCACGACCACGATAATGACCACACGCATGAACATAAGAAACTGAAGGTTTTCGGCGTAATCCACGTGATAGCATCCCGAGGCTCCGACCTTGAAGATGTCCGCCAGCGAACGGAGAACTACCTTCGGGAGCAAAGCATGGACATTGTCGTTCAAGTGGAGCGCGATGGGGATAGCCGGTGCTGGTGTGGTGGTGGGAGCAAGTCCCCCCTAGGACATACATACATACATACAATTCACTACAATATTACTTATCATGATATTGGCCAAAGTGGCCGTGTATACTTCGAAAGTTTCCCGCTGTTGAGCGTTTGTATATACCCAATTAACAATTTAGTGTAAAACAGAACACGTTAACTTGAATCAAATGTTCTTTCTGTGATTTACGAATTTGTTCTAAACGTTTTTTGTATCGAGTATAGGATCGTTTGTTATAGTATTCCATCCGGGGTATCAGCGCTAAATTCAAAATTCGTCAACTCAGAACGGGACCTGCCAAGTTAGGATAACAGTATGGTATCCTGGAGCTCAGATATAGTTTAGTTTATCAAGCAGCATACGGCGTCCATACCAAATGCAATAGGGCAGGCGAGTGCGTGGAAACTCTTGCGCAGTGACGCGGGCTGCGAGTTTCTCATGCCCAACCGCAGTGGAATGCATCTGCCTAATTTGTATGGCAGGATCGAGCCTAGCCCTTTTGGTTGCTTGCCAAGGTGTTTTGGGCCTGGAAATCTCTGGATGTGCACCGGCATCCGTCGAAGCAGCCGCGGCCATGCCGCGCTTCGCTTTCTTGGTCATCTATATGGCCTAATATTCGAGTTCTCAGTCATCACTTTCGTATTGGACCTTCATAAGCCCATTTTGTGTCGAGGCCAAATTAATGAATCCGCCCAGCGAGCATCAACGGGATATAGAACATGAAGTAGCTCCGAGACCAATGCCTTCCCCGAATTACGAGCCCACCATCGTTGACCGTCCAGCTCGCCGAGCAGGACGCCCCAATGCATAAGGATCAGTAAGGCCAGCGGCTGTCGTCGCCGCACATTATCCACAAACTCCTTGTCCACGGCAGCTAACCATGCAAGCACGTTGGCCGGGTCCTGAGAGTTACCGAATAAAGTAAAACAGTGGCGCAGGTGCGTGATAACATCCTTATTGATGCGATATTGGTCCGTATCGATGCTGGCCAGTGTTTCATCGTTCAGCGTCATCAGGCGATCCAGCGCGACGGCCGTTTCAGAATCCAGCTCTGTCGGTCCCGAATCCCAAAGCTCCTTTTGGCGGGAAAAAAGGCTTAATTTTATCCACGACCGGCCGATGTGCATAATCTTTCGCACGCCTTGGAGAAGTTCAAATACCGTCACGATATTCTCGGTCATGTTGGAACTTTCATCCCGCGCGCCGGTAAGCCGCGGGAGAGCAATGCCAATCACGGTGGTAATGATAGACTGCGCCAGCACAGCCTCACAGTTCTGCTGGGTGAGATTGTCGATCGCGATGCGGAAGGGACCAAAGGTGAGATTATGGTACTGGAGGGCAGTGTCGATATACGCCAAGGAAGTCGGCGACTCGACGATTGTGGCGATGTGCAGCGAAGCTACGGCCAGGATTCCATTCATCAGAAAGTCGTATCGCAGCGCGAGTCGCGGAATCGTGATCTGCCACACCTCAAACTCCGAGGGGCCCGTGCAGAGGGTGCGAAATGTATCGGTGGAGAATTGATGCATGAGTTCAAGGTCGCGCACGGGGGAAATGGTAGACGGGGTTGAAGCGGCTGGACTGATGGGTGCGACGGGACGGGGGGGTTCCTGAGTCGCGAGTTGAGATTGATGTATTTGGCCGGGGGGGCGCATCGCCATGGCTATCGCGGGGGGGGTGCTTTTAGATAGGAGCATGGGAGTTCTCTGGAGGTACAATTGGAACAGGGGGGACCTTTCTCGTCGCACTGCCGGAGTTAGATAGATGTGGGGTAACTGGGGGATATTTGGTACTCACCTTGACACGCCGTCGCTTACACTGATCACAGCCATTGCGCGACTTGGTATGTGTGCGACGAGGAGCCATGAGTCTGGGTTAGCCGGAGTCAACTCGACATTGACAGGGAGCTCGACAGAGGAACTGTAAATAGGTCGAAAGTCGAAAGTCGAAAGTCGAAAGACGAAAGACGAAAGACGAAAGAGGAAGTTCGCGAAGTTGAAGGTCGGAAATCAGGTGATCGCGATATCGACAGAAGGAAAGTGCTGCGCATCGCGCCTGCCGTTTTGAGGCATTGCAGACTCGGGGTTTGCGCCTTCCTCAAGAAGAAGAAGGGGCTGACTAACTCTTAACTCCGATTTCACTCAACTTCACATCTTCACATCCTCACGACTTCATAACTTCATACTTCATACTTCACACAGCCTCACATCTCCGCTTCTACCTGGGATCTCGCCAAGTTTAATATGCCCAGATGCAAAGGCTGACTGATCTATTCCAGACCAGCATGCCATGTGTCTGCATTTCCCCGATTCGTCCATCTCCAATCTCCGATCTCCAGGGTGGATCGGATCATCGCGGAGTCTGGAAGCGAGGCCGGGCACGAGAACGAGAACGAGTGCGATGGGAACCGATGAGAACGACAGCCAATGAGAATTCTCCGTCAGTCACAGTTGAACCGTTAAAATTGGCGGCTCCACTTATTGGCGGCATGGCGCGTTTTCCTTGTTAGCAATCAGCCATGCTCTGCTCCACGTCAGACGGCCCCAAGGCCTTGGGCCTTGGTGTAAATCCAACAACATGTAAAGACTTTTTCTTGTCAGCATCGTATTCCGTGAGCGAGAACGAGGCCAAGCCAGTTGGTTATTAAACTCTGACCACCAGGCGACTTCAGTTCCCTTGGAACTTCCCTTTATCACCTCCCTCCTCGCCCACTGCCACTGCCACAACGATTACAACCATTCGCCATGCCTAGCTACGCGGATTGTTTCGAAGTCGGTCCCCTCTGCCCCGTCCAGGCCACCACCTACGGCTACTATCCCAACTTCGGCGGCAATGTCTTCTTCGCCGTCTTCTTTGGCGTCCTGGGAATCTCCCAACTCGGCCTCGGTATTTACTTTCGAACATGGACATTCATGACCGCCCTCGGCATCGGTGCCTTGATGGAAATGGCGGGCTATATCGGACGAGTCTTGATGAACGACAACCCATGGAGTGCCCCCGCCTTTAAATTACAGATCGTCTGTTTGGTGCTGGCCCCGACTTTCGTGGCTGCCGGTATCTACTTAACGCTCAAGCATATTGTCCTCGCTCTGGGCCCGCAGCACTCCAAGCTGAAGCCGCGACTCTTTACCTGGATCTTTATCGGATGTGATGTCGGCTCGCTGCTTTTGCAGGCTGCAGGTGGTGGTGTTGCCGCAGCCGCAGGCAAAACCGACCAGGCCATGCTAAAGGCCGGAGACGACATTATCATTGCTGGTATCGCGTTCCAGGTTGCGACCATGGCCGTGTGCGGCTTTGTTGCGCTGCACTTCTTCTGGACCGTTAGACGACACGGTAATGGATTGGAAGGCGAAAAGGATCTCGAAACGACAACTGGTATCCCTCGCACTCGGATGCAACTCATCCTCGGAGCTGAGATCTTCGCTTACTTCACCGTGATAATTCGGTGTATCTATCGGTATGCAACTACCTCTCCTCCTTTCTCTTCACGCATCTCCGAATCTCCGTACTAATCACTATAATTCAGTATCCCCGAGATGGCTGGTGGCTGGGGTAACCCCCTCATGCAAAAGGAGAGCGAGTTCCTTGTTCTGGACGGAATGTGAGTTGTATTCAGCCCCTCTTCTAGTATTCTTTCTAACCAGTCCCAGGATGATCGCCTTGGCCTGCTTGTCTTTCACCCTATTCCACCCCGGCTTCTTCCTTCCTTCAATGCGCACTGGCTACAAGAATCGTGCCTAATGCCTTTCGTCTCTTTCTCGCCAGCAACCCTTTCTTCTGTTTATTTCCGAAACCTACCATGATCTTCGCTTGATCGTAATGTCTTGCATTTAATAGAGTTTAACCAAAGCATGAGCAAAATATTATTCTCTTCTAGCGCAGAATAGATATGCAATGAATACCACTGAACAACAGCAGCTCCCATCATCCATGGATCATGTTACCCTAGTACGAGTAGTACTACACTGACTTTCAGCATGGCCACTGCTAATCCCCATCCATGGATGTCCGCTACAAGGAGAGCTGAAAACAAAAATTCCCAAAGTGAGTCCATAGTGGAAAATTCCAATCCTATCACCGAAACTAGGGGCAATCAAAGTCAGCGGCCCTAAATGCTAGTTCCTTCCATCATATAAAACACTCCAATACCGCTCGCTCTATCATGCAATAAGAGCACCACAAGATCACGAGATCCGACACACGGATGAAGAAGGGAGAGGAGGAGAAAAAAAAGAACCAAAGAGGCAAAAGCAAAAGCAAACGCAGTCGAAAATCGAAATCGAAAATGTCCATCCAGATGCACCATAAAGACCAAGATGAAAAGAAAAAAAGAAAAGAAAAGAAAAGATGCCACAGAAAATGTAAACTTAAAGGATAGAATTAGAAATAGAAGTAGAAGGAAAGTAGAAACCAGTCTACTCCCTTCTATTCTCTACTCCTCACCCTGACTCTCACGCACACACCTGCGCACGCTTTTCTTAAATTCCGCCGGATCCTCCCTCCACAATCGGGCCGCCTCCACATTGGCCGGGCTCTCGTCGTTCGGGCTGGACAGCATCGAGATCACGGATAGCAGGATAGTCTCGGGGGTTTGTACGGGCGACCAGCGCTCCGCTGCAGATTCGTAGCCGTATTTGTCCTCCTCGGGTGGGTGTAGGATTGAGATGCAGACTTCGCCGTTGGGGTAGACTAGTACGTTGCGGGAAGTGTTAGCAGGGGGCAAGAGAGGAGAAAATATGGGATGGAAGAGAAAGGCTGAAGAAATATGACGGTGTCTATATGTGCTATGTCATGCTTCAGGGAATTCGGTTGATCACTTACTGTTCGGGTGGAAGACGGAGGATTCGAACTTCATTTTCGGCGGCATATGCGGGTATTCTTGCGGGAAAGAGAGGCGAGCGCGGAAGAAACCACCTTTAAAAATGCTGGTTAGCAATCATGACAGGGCAAGAGTGGGAGATTATATCTCCCGCCAGTGAAAAGCAGGACAGGGCAGTGTATGATGAGATATTATAGATCAACCGATCAATCCCCGGCTAACAACCGGGGAGGGGTATGATGGTCCATAGTTAGGGCAGTTTGCCGCCAATCCTTTCTTGCATACATACCTCCGTATAATTTGACGTCGTCGGAGATCATGAGCATCACCTCCCACTCGAACACATTGCTATCGACCAGACCAACGCTGATCCCCGGGATGTCCTTATCGGACTGCATTTGTTGCAGTTGCCGGGAGAGCATACGGCCAGCGGGTGAAGTCGCCATCGGGGGAGAATTGGAGGAGCGAAGAGGGGAGGGAGGGAGTTTCAGCAGGAGCAGTGCGAGACCAAGCAGCAAAGTCGGAATAAAGTTGAGTGAGGAGCTGAGAAGAGTGAGGCGCGACGAAGGTGAGGGGTGAAAATCGATGTAGGCGGTGAACGGTGGGGGGGCGGGGGTTGGTCCACGATAACCGATAGAGTGGAGTGTACTACCTTGAGGTAAGTGTAGAAGGTATAAGATATAAGAGGTTGGATTGTGGATGAGCTATTCAGAAATAAAAGAAACCAATCACCAAGGAAATACTGCAGTAAATGCGGGCTAGACCCATACAAAGAGTGTGTTATAATGATGCATAAAAATCAAGGACTACTAGTCTCCCCAACTTTCTCCCGGTCGTTCGATCCTTCCGACAGATTCCACAGAATAAACAGTTTCAATAGTTCCCCTTCGTTCGTGATGTTTACAAAGAGCCGTCGGCAGGCACCATCGACACGCCCCGGGGTCCCAGTCCCAACATAATGCCAACAATGACGGAAGCACCCACGAACATCAGGGCGATTTCCATCATCGCGGTCTTGACCACCACCTTGACGAACCGAACACGGGCATTCCAGTCAAAGGTAGTCCATGCATCCATGAGGCCAATCTTGCCACTGCCACCCACGATCTCGGGCTCGACCTTGCCGCCGAAGGAGCGGTCAAAGGGCACAATGGACTCATCCTCCTCGGGCAGCATGGAAGCGGCAACACGAATGAAGATAACGCGAGCGGGAACAGACACTGCCAGAGAGAGAATTGCTGGGAGGACGCCGATGCTGAGGAAGCGGATGAAATTCCTGCGGGCGTTCAGTTCCGGGTGGTTAGGGTCCTGGGCAACCTCGGTCCAGCCAGCCATCTGGGCCACGGCCATAGGCAGCAGGAAGGTTGCATATGTCAGTACCGTCTCAAGGGCCACGGCTGGGGCAATGCGAATCCATTTGCGGTAACTGGGGATGCGCTGGTAGAAGCGCTTGGGCGAGGGCTCAGAGATGACGATGTGAACCCAGGCCATCTGCCAGGTAGCAAGGAGCAAGGAGATGAAGAATTGGGAGAAGAAATGGCCGAGGAAGGAGCCGGTTGGGGTAGAGATCAAAGAGAGGAAGCCATCGACGAAGATGAAGGCGAGGTAGATGGACAGACCCCGGAAGCGCGACCAGAAGCCAGCACGGGCGCGGAGGTGCTTGGTGGTGGATCGCAGGCCACTGGTAATGGGCTGCAGACGAGCCGAGTCGGCCAGCTCGGGCTCATTTGGATCCAAGGGCTTGGTGGGGTCCTGGTGGTCGATGCGGACGTAGATGTCGGGGTTGGAGTCCTCGACGGCGGCAAGCGTGGCAACCACTCCACCGTAAGTGTACTCGACCTGTTTGGGTGAGTTGATGGGCTTCGAAGGAACAAAGGGGAAGCAAAGCGAAAATCCAAACTTACAGCCATGACAGCCAGGCCCATGATCAGGCCAAGAGTGAGAACCAAGAAGATCAGCCATGGGGAGAATTCCACCTTCATAGCGGGGCCATCTTTGAAGGTCGCGACGAACTCGGCGCTGCGGCGGACGAGATGACCGCTGACAGGCATGGTGGGGGAATGTGAAAGTGAGTGAGGGGAAATCGGATGAAGGGGAAGAAAAGAAGAGATGAAAAGAGATGAACAGAAGAAGGGAAAGGAGGGAGAAGAAGAAGAGGGGGATTCTTTTGAGGCTGAGACGAAGGCAGGCGCGGGCTAACCCTGTTGGGCTGTTGTTGCCTCGGGGGGGAAACAACTAACACTGGTATACTCTACTCTAGTATAGAGTAGTATAGAGTATAGTATATTATAGAGTATACTATACTTTACTAATACTATTATATTCTTACACTAACAGTATACAACTATTATTGTCATAGGTGCCCAGGTGTACTACATTCCTATAATTAGAACCCCCTACCCATCGGCATTAACCTGCCCCGATGCCGCCCCGATGGCCGCCCCAAACCGCCCCCAAACCGCCCCAACTTAGTGCCAACTTAGTGCCCCAATGACGAGCTTGCTTACTCGCAAGATGATCCAATCGTCCTCCGCTTGAGCCTCAAAAATTGAAGCTAGCCAGCCAGACCCACAATCAACTCCCGAACACTTCCGAGAGTTGGAAATATTTACTAATCCATTCTTTACCCCCCTCTTAACCACTGGCAGATGAGGCTAGACCAGCCTTACCATCAATTCAGATTTGCCGTCCTGATACATACTGTATTCCAAGGTTACTACTACCAGTACCAGTACTAGTCTAGGACTAGTAGATCGTAGATAGTATCACCATCACTACGGCTCATATCTAATCTTTGACTAACCCACCTACTAGGGTCCCACCCTGGGGCAGGTACATAGTAGTACGCTTAATCTTATCTGATGGGTCCTTTGGGGTTATCTATGCCTTACGCCAGTACAATAAACGAAGCCTAAACATACTAATACTAGTAGCATACCTGGTATATCTACAGCCCTTATAATGCCCGTGATGCACAAGCTAGTGGTAAATTCGATGCCAACTCAAGGAACCCATTCTATGCAAAATCCCAGGGACGAAACACATCCGGGGATATCTCTAAGCCAAGGAAAGCACATAAAAAAAGATCCGATCCATCGAGGCCAATCGGCCCACAACTCGTCGCGAGCATCCGATCCGTAGACGGACGACTGAATTAACGCTGCAAAAAAAAGACCGGGATAAACAAACAAAAAGTTTATATGTACACAAAGCGACACCACAATTCATCTAATCGAAGAACTTGTTCATCGCCTTGTGGGCGAGTTCGACACCGAGGCTAAGAAGGGGAGGAAAGGAGGTTAGCTCATGTACATAGTGAGGATGGAAATTGCGAAAAGAGATGGATGCTCACAAGGTAGCCGCGTTAGCGGGCACAGCACGAGCCAGGGCCGGTCCGAATCCAGGGAAGAAAGCCTTGTAACCACCGCTAGCGTAGACCGAGCGGATGGTTCCACCGATGGTGGGCTTGCCCGGGGCACTCTGCAGACGGGACTTGATGGTGTCGACGGGGAAGACAGGAATCCACATAGCGATACCAGCAGCACCACCTGCAGCGACGACAGCCGGGAGAGACAGTTCGCCAGTGAGGTTTCCATCCGCATCCTTGGGGGTCAGGCTGCGCTTGATATACTCGTACGCAGCGAAGTAAGCGGCCGAACCGGGTCCATCACGGGCCAGGGTCATAGCACTACCCCGGAAGACACTGCGCATACCGCCCTCCTTGTATAGTTGGCGCACGACATCCATTCCGCCGGAGTACTTGGGCTTCTCGCCGGGTGCCAGGGTCTTTTGACCCTGGATCTGGAGAAGGACCTTAACGCGCTCGAAGGGCGCGGTGATGAGGGTCATGGGGATGGCGGAGAAGAAACCAGCGGCGGAGATCTGGGCGATAGAGTATTGCGGGGTGTTGTTCACCACTGGCACGGTGGAGAGCTTGTTCACGAGGGTCTTTCCCACGTCATAACCCTGTGGAAGAGGTTAGATCTTTGTCTTTTTTTTTCTTTGGATTATCACATGAAAATGTATGGAGGGTCTCCAATTCTTTTTTTCTTTTTTTTTGGAGAGGGGGGAGGCAAGTCATACCCAGAAGCTCACGGCAACTGTTTAGAAAAAAGATGTCAGTTGGTATTCTTTAGGATAGCATTCATTCATGCCATTGAGGTCAGGGTAGGCTTAGACTCACACATCGGAGTCACACCCACAAGCGGGGCAGACACGCCGGCGTACATTCCCTGATGCGCTGGTCAATTCGAATTCTCTCTATAGCAATCACTTGACAATACATACCCGAATAAGACCCTCGCGCGCAACGGTCCTTCGCACAACGTCCATGGCGCCCTGGTAGACACCCTTCTCGGCGGTCTGCAAGCGGACCTTGACCAGGTCGAAGGGGTGTCCCACGACGACGGCGCAGAGACCACCAGCAGCACCGGCGCCCAGAGAGCGCAGCTGCTGAATGGTCTGGTTCACAGCCTTCTTCTCGACAGCCTTGATTTCATCCTTGATCTCCTGGGTTGGGGCGGTGGAGGTCGACATTTTGTGATCGGGCAGTGTTGGTGTGGTGGTGGTGGTTGGCGGTAAGCGGGGAAGCTCGGAGCTTGTGAATCCGGGGAGAAGATGGGGGAATAGGGGAGTGAGGGGAGTGAGGGGAGAGGAGAGAGGAGAGAGGAGAGAGGAGAAGAGGGAGGAGGAAAAGAAGTGGAAAACGGAGGGTAGAAAGAAGAGAAGAGAAGAGAAGAATTGCCCAAAGAAGGTAGAGACAAGGCAAGGTCGGAGTAAATGGCAAGCGGACCGAAGCCGAAAGTTGGAATTGACGGCCGATTTGTGCCTCGGCTCGGTCTGCTCTGCTCTGCTCTGCTCTGCTCTGCTCTGCTGTTTACACTCACACTTCTGGATTCGCTCTTGACGACTTCCTTTTCTACCCTTGTCTTTGATTCCCTTTTAATGTGCATTCTACTACATCTGGAATGTCTTTCAGCATCCCCAACACCACCAGCACCGCCAACCACCGAACCCCTCCCATCGGAGGCGGCCGATCGGGTGAACGGGAAACTCAGCCCAAGACTGCCACTTTTCCGACGGGACAAAGGATGGATATGCATAAGATCAGATGCGTCTACTTTAATCTATACTCTGTACCGTGCTAATATACATAGCATAGAGCTAGATGTACTCTATACTCTCTCTACACATATACGTAAAAGAACTTGAAGGTGCATATACAAATCACATGCAACCAGGCACGTGCCGGTGGAGCATGACTTCATTAGATCATTCGATCGACATTAGTACAGAGTCCTTATCCTTATCCCATATCCATTCCCATATATCCTTGGCTGGGTACCTAGGTATTCAAGTATTCATTCAATTCAAAATTACAGCTTCTCTGATCTCCAGTCAACCCAACCCCTTACAGGACCAGCAAAGCAGCCAGACCCATAACGCCGACAGCTCCAGTGCCGACGGTGGCCATGGGGTGAGCAGCACCAGTACTGGTAGAGGGAGCGCTGTCAGAGCCAGAGCCGGAACCAGAGCCAGACTCGCTGCTGGAGCCGCTTCCAGAGCCAGAGCCAGTCTCGGTCGAGCTGGAGCCAGAGCCGGTGGTGGTCATGGTCATCATGGTGGAGTTGGTGCCAGTGGCATCGGAGCCAGTAGCGGTGGCCTGAGGTGAATAGTTAGTACGGTAAATATAAATAGTTGATCAACAAGGAACTTACAGTAGAGCTGCCGCTGCCGCTGCCGGTGCCGGTGCCGCTGCCGCTGCCGTTAGAGCCAGTCATGCTGTCGGTGCTGGTGCCGGTGGCAGTGCTGTCACTGCCAGTGGCAGTAGCGGTGGTCATTCCAGAGCCGGATCCTGAGCCAGTGCCGGTGGCAGTGCCAGTGCTGTCACTATCGCTGCCAGTCTTGGAAGAGTCGGAGCCAGAGCCAGAGCCAGAGCCAGAGCCGGTACTGGTGCTGGAGCTGGAGCTGGAGCCAGAGCCAGATCCAGATCCGTCTAGGAATAGTAAGGTCAGCGACATGTTGATATCAAATTCAAGTAATGCAGAGAAACATACTAGGGCACTTCTCCAGAGCCATCTTCAACACCTTCTCGGCGTCGTCACTGGGGCAGGCCTCCTTGGTGCAATCACGGATACCGAAGGAGTAGTCCTCGCTCTTGCATAGGCAGGCCATGTCACCGGACTTGCAGTTCAGCTCGGAAGCCTTGTCGTTCATGTTGTTGACACACATGGTCTATCGCGAGTCAGGTTAATATCTGCAGTCCCACCATAGTAAACATGCACAAGATCCACTTACAGCGCAATCCGTGGCAGAGATGTCGGCGGCCGAGACCATACCGATAGCGGCCAGAAGGGCCAGAGCAACAGGGGAGAAAGACTTCATCTTGATGGTGATGATGTGAAGGTGGAAGAAGGGATAATGTGAGATGGGATAGGGAGGGGATGGAAGTTGCAGATGGAAAGCAGAGAAAGGGGAAGACCAGTCACTTGCGGGTTCGGCGCAGGGTCTTTTATAGAGAAGAAAATCTGGTTCGAATCAGAGCTGAGAACCAAACATTCCCTTTAAGGTAATTGAGCAACGCTAGCAGCGTCTAATGTACCGAGCACCCACGCTCGCGTCTCCACGACCGAGCATGGTCGGCCGTGCGTGTGCGAGTGCGAGTTGCCCGGCACGATGCATCGTGTTGTTGTTGTTTGCTTTTGCTTTTCTCCTTTGCCTCCTGCGGTGTGCTGCAGCATCCTGCATCCTGCTCTCTGCCTGCATCGAGTGCTACCTGGCCAACGTGGCTGGTCATGCAAGGCGATTCGATTTGGCCACGGTCCTGCAATGGTTCCTGGCCGGCTTCATGAAGTCATCGGGTTGCAGGGGTAGACAGGAATTGGCCCTGTGGCTTCTCGGGTACTCCGTACCACCGGATGAAATGAATCGAATTCTCAGATCTTCAATCTCGATTGGGGACTGATCGTCCGGGATTCTCAATGCTAACCCCGACGTCGATCCCTATAGGCTCGTCTGATTTGCCCAGGGTCCCTGTAGGGCACTAAAGGGGGCTGGATAAGCCACTATCGAATGTTGTGAGATCAGATTGAATTTGATGACGGAGTCAATTTGAAATAAAGTGGATCTAGGCCAATCATTAGCGAAATGCTGGCCTTGTGGAGAAGAGGGTCGTACTTTTGAGTTTAATGTTTCCCTGGTAAACCGGGGGGGAGCTCGCATCTTCTACTCAAAGGGAAGCAAGCTATCGTAGTGAGTATGGGTCGAGAGATCAAAGTGTATTCTTGGTCCACCCAGGTTGCAATGTATGTACGATATTTGTAGGTATGGGTCAGGATGATACTCCGTACGAGTACTCCCTGTAGGCAGAGACTCTATTTATTACTAAAGATACCCTATGGCTAACTGAGAGCAAGGTACTGAAGTGCAACTTGAAATCAGGCAATCCCATCGGGCACCGATTGCACTAAAACTGAAACGGAAGGCCGAAATAAATCCTTCACTCTAATCTCCGCGATTCTGTACTCCGCCAAAGAAAAAAAAAAACCAAGGCAGTGGTGCCGATCAGCAGCGCCAACTCTGGCTAGTCAATGGATACGTAGTCCGATCGCCACTATTGATCCATCGTCACCGCTAGTGTGGCTGAATTGTGGCTGGGACTGCGCTGGCTTCGATATTTGATTTGATTGAGCTTGATCGTATGATTCTGCTTGTTTTGGGTCTAGCTTAGCTCTCCCTCCTTGAGTGGAGGATGAGGCATGGACGCGGTACAGCTCTGTTGCTGTGCAGTGGACACCACGAATTGGATCTTCTTGGATTTTTTATTATACTGGTATTCTCCTCACACCAGTGGTACTTTGTAGAAAATTTTCGCTGTGAAGCTAAGTCGATGTTGAAGTAAAGTTGAATTTGGTATTGCGCCATTCGTAGCTCACCATGCATCACTCCGATCCTCCTCCGCCTCGTCTTTTCAGCTTCGTCCAATACGGATAGAAGATTGACAAAAAAATGCCTGGAGATCATATCTGTCCCTCTTGCTTCAAGACATATCAGCGCCGTAGGTGAACGCGACCGGTGTTTCATCATCAAAACTGACCAGACAGACGACCTCCTTCAACGCCACAGACGACGTTGTCTCCGACCGAAGAAATCGACGCGTCGTAAGGCATGCGACGCTTGTGTACAAGCAAAATCCAAATGCACCTATACCCACCCATGCGCGCGATGTGTCGACCGGGGAGTTTCCTGTGTTTATGCCTCTGGCTCTGCCGACGCGCAGCTAGGCCCAAGCAACGACAATGCCTTTTCGCCGTTATCCACCCCTAGCTTCACCCTCATCCAACCTCCCGTCCTGCAGCTCCCCACGCAAGGGATAACCGACTTTGGCGCGACCGATGGCCCTGGCCCTGGCCCAGTGGGTGCATTGCCCTTGTTAAATTTCCCCGAAACAAGCTTGTCGGACCTGAATGTGAATCTGAATCCGAATCCCCCCCGTTGTGCAACCCACACTGAGAGACCTGATTCGCATTGTGGAACAATATCCAAAGTGTCTCCTTCGAGATGATTACACCTCGCCATTCCTCCATTGCAGCCTCTACGAGCAGGATGTTCCGAACATGACGACGCTTGCGCGGACATCCATGGCGGTCTGCTGTGGTAGTGCGATGGAGACAGCAGATGGCGCACGCTTTGCTCGGCAAGCGATGGAGGTCGAGCGCCAAAGACTAATCCAAACGTATCCCACATACACGTGTATGCAACAGTGGGATGCTTTGCATGCGATGCTTGTCTACGCGATTCTCGAGCTGCGGGCGTCAAATAGTCGCTCGGGAGAAGAGTGGAAGCAGCGGTCATATTCTACGGGCTTAAAGGCCCCATTCCTGGCCAAGATGGCTCAAACTTTGATTCGCTCGCATATGCATGATCTAAATACCGATCTCATGTCGGTCACAATGCCGATGGGGTCGCAGAAATTAGAGCACTGGGCTGTCGCGGAGACCACGCGACGCACGATCTTCCTGGCTAATATCGTTCATTTCCTTGGCCACTGCGATCCGGAGAGTGGATCCCCTTCGCTATACTATGAGCCACTTGATGATGAAATGATCCTGAATATGCCACTCCCATCCAGCCATGTCTTGTGGGCGACGCGCTCGGAGATGGACTGGGAACTGAATATGGATTACTGCGAGCAGAACTCTTTGACAATGGCAGATACCTCATCTTCATTCAATACCGTCCTAGGCTGTCTTAATCTTAAGCAGGTTCTTGAAAGCTATCCACGGGACTATTTGCAGACACTCCTCATCTCGAATATTGGAGTTGGTGGCTCGGATGAACTCCGGAATTTGATCATTCTATGTGCTTTGCAGCAATTTACCTGAAGTGAAAGTACCCTCTACTCCGGAAATTCGGCATCTTGTTCGTGTCAGTATATTTATAAGCCGACCAGGCAATCCCGATGCGAATAATCAGTCGTTGTTGTTTTCGTCGTTGAAACTCCGGCGGAGTTGGATGGTCGCGACCACCAAACTCCGCCATCAGCAATGGGGAGGGGCCATGATACTACCGCCCCCCCCCCCAGGGCGCAACTTGCCAGTGAATATAAATAATATATTTCCAAGTTCACGGGTGAAATAATTACATACATTCCAAGTTCATGACAACCTGGGTCAATATTCACAGTTTCGTCTCCTTGATCTCTATCTATGTCATGGTTGCTCGGCTAGCTGCAATGATGAGTGTCCCCAATTTCCACCTGCATCACCTACCTAATCTACTCTGCCCCATCTTGGGACACCGTGAACTCGCTGGTGCCGATGCTGGCATCCACGATACACAGCCCTTGGAAGAGGCATGGGGCCTACGATCCGGAATCTACACACCCAAACAACTAGTCGAGAGCTTCGCGCCTCTCCTCGACACAGTTGTATTCCACCTTGGCGATGATCCACGAGGAACTAAGCCGGCTCGGACTCAATTGCTAGACAACATCGCAGCCAATTTGGCTACAAACTCCCGCGAGGCCACCCTCCGCCTTACTGAGCCCCTCGACATATCACGGCAAGAGATGAATGGCCAGGCTATTCGAATCGGCAAGACTCTAGTACGATGGGCTCGAGATCAAGAATCCAGCAGCAGAAGATCCATCGATGTTGACCTCCAACTCCGTAGCTCCTGCGAGGGCCACCTTCTCACTCCATCCAACGTGGATCTCATGTTCGGCGACCGCAGCCAATCGCATCTAATGCAGCTCTTCAACGAGTATATGCATCAGATGGTCCTGCTCCGCGATGCGCTCTTGCCATTCCAAAATTACCAGAATGTCCTCATCCCCATCAACCGCAAAGCGCGAGGCCTCCGCCATCTTGAACCCGCACGAAGTCAATTCCTGGCAGATATGTTGACCAAACACACCACGCAGCGCAATGTTGTAACATTTGCCAAGGCCCTTCTTGCGCCCGGACTCGTTCGTTCGGATAGTGTTGGGTATGGCTTTCAGTATGCACAGGGAATTGTCCTCCCCGCTTTCCTGGCCGGTGGGCCGACCCCGTTGCATCTACTGCAGTATGTTCCTGTCAGAGTGGATGAAGCGGCGATGGATGCGGTATTTGACTATCAGTTCGACGATTACTACTCGGCCCCACGAGCTGAGATTCCCCCTGGCATTGAGAAGGTGGTCTCCGAACCAGCCAGCTTCTCTGGGGAAAACATACAGATTCAAGATGGTCCCTCGATTTGTGTTGTTGGCGGTTCAAAAGTTGGCCAACTTTGTCGATTAGAAATGCGATTCGAGTTGGGGGATGGGAAGCGTGTCGCTGTCGACGTGGGCCAAGTCTCTCGCGGCCATCGGTACTCATACATGACCGAGGACTCGGAGTCTTCGGTTAATGGGACAAACAATGGCAGTGTCGTCCCAAAACCTCGCCATTCTATTGTTTTTCATAATGCAGTGAGCGTTCTGGAGACCCCCGACTCTAGTCTCTTGACCGCAGAGAAAAATGGCGTCCATGTCATACCGATTGAGAGCCCCCTGATAGCCTTTGCCATACTTGGCAAGCTATACCCTGAAAATGTTGTGATTTTGCCGAGGAACCGAGAAATCAGCCTGGCGGATAAGGCTGGCAAAGGGTTCGGGTCAAAGTTTGTTATATGGGGTGGTGCACAGCCGGGCGGGCTAAAAGGGGTGTTTTAGATAGCAAGGCTACTGAGAATTGAGAGTTACAAGTTGTAATCTAATTATCGGTATTGAAAAATTTTAACCCCTCCGAGTCGATTGGGACCTTTGAGACCATTCTACGCACATTCTTCTTGTGTTTGTCAGGGATGAAGTGGTGGCGCTAGGCTGAAATTTGTGCGACCCTCATTATCCAGGGATGGAGCAATACTACCTCGTATCGGTAGTCAGGTTTTGTTTCAGCTCACTTTGAGGCATCGATCCAGATATTTGTTTTACGCGCTTTAGATGTAGGTTGGAACAGTGTTGTACTAGTAGTTCGTTGAAAGACACCGGAGATCTTGAAACCACCCGGGCATTGATATCGGCAATCTTCGTACACTACTCCGTAACTAGTACTGCACTAGTATATATTGAAGTTCAATTGGTTTGTCTCACCTGCAGGGCTACGAGTCAAAGTTAAATGGACTGTCAGTCAACGCATAAACTACTCGTATTGTATTCCGTACAAGATTAAATTTCAACGACCTCCACAAATATAAGGCACCCGAGTTACCATCCCCGCGGGCGCCGCGGCACCTGCGTACCACTCGAGCCCTCCACACCGTTAAGAGTAGCAGCGATGACAGGCAGCAGGATTAGTCAACCAATTGACAGCTACAATTGAACCTTAACTTTCTTAAGCTTTAAATGTATTTCTACTGGTCATTTCCAGGGCTGACGTCTACAACCGTGGGACGCGTATACTAGTAGTACTTGGCATGGCTTTCTCCAGAGTTGCGAAGAGAACTTGAAGACAGTATTGGATTAGGTACCAGCATAAAATTAGTCCAGCACTGGTGCAACATCAAAGTAACCCGACGGTAAATCTCTGTCAAATTTTACCCGTTGATGCCGATCATTCATCACCGACCAACCGTTCAAGTTTAACCACATGAGCAACACGGGACTTAGATCCGACCTCAAAAATTGAAGATCGACATTGCTTGTCTCGGAGATATCGCGAAATCGAGTATGTACGGAGTACGGAGTGCAGACAAGTTTGCTCCAAGCCGAACAGCCGATCGCCATCTTTCAATGGGAATCGGGCAATATTTGACGCGATCGTAATCCCACTACACACTCCGTATTGAACCCGTATCGGAATCAAAATCGAATAAGGATACCGAGTCTATAATTGGTCAAGTGGCTCTCCCATATGTACAATAGAAAGGCTTAACCTCGGTGAAACATTTTCAACCAGGCTAGTTGGTCGGTGGGTCCCCGGTTCGATCGGACCGGGAGGTGAAGAGAGAGAAAAAATAATTCATTTTTGACTCGCCCTCCACTTCTTCCTTCCTGAGAGGCCTCATTGGGCAAAAAGTTGACCGACGCAGGGGTCGAACCTGCAATCTCTTGATTCGTAGTCAAGCGCCTTGCCATTGGGCCAGCCGGCCTGAAGGATGAGGACTTTGATCAACGATATGGATGATAATCGACTGACCAATTCTCTAAAGGGATATCGTAGTTAACCACTACTCGTATGGTATGTGTGTAATGCAGGTTTGGATCAATACGTTTCTCGTATTTTGGATAAGTAGTTACACATAGTTAAGTCTATAGCTAAAATATACAACATGGACACAAGGAAAATATGCTTATCATGAACGCTGACACCGTAAGGAGCTTCGGAAGGCCCAGGGATAAAAAAAAGAGAAACCAAATAAGAAGAATTTGTTGCCATCCTGCGCCGCGCCTGAAAATGAATCATGAAGAAGAGACAACCCTATACATCGGGTTGCGTAAGATGGATCTCTGGAACCATGAGCTGGGCCTTCTCAGAAAGAATTCCCTCCTCAAGGCAAGCTGGGATGGATCGGGAGGATAATCGACGATCGGAACGCTTCTTGCACAGGCCCAGGCGAACAGAGACGGACATAATGACGTGGCCGACGCAGAAACCGACCAGGCAAGCGATCAAGCCGGCCCCGACTCCTAGCATTGCGGGCAGAATGACGGGGCGCACAAGACGCATGAAAGAGTCGTTTTGGTGGTGACCGTGGGGACGACGGTGTCCGCGGTGGCCACGTCCATCGGAGGGGGCGATATAGGTGGATGGTGACCAGTAAGGAGAGAAGATATACCCAACTTGGTTTTGAGATTCACTTTCTGTTTCAGGTTTAGACAGTATAGGTGTGGATTCGGGTGCTTTTTCAGAAGTCAACTTGGTGGCTTCTTGAGAATGAGTTGGTTTGGCTTTTGGCTCTGTAGATTGGTCGGAGGCGGACAATCCTGGCTTGTTATTTTGGTTGAAGAGGGTGTTGACTTGAGATTGCCAGAACTTCATCTGCCATGGTCTCGGCCTGCGAGAGCCACGGGGTGAGTCTAGTCGAATGCGAGTGATACGATGAGTACCATCGGGGTGATCAAGCAGATCGAGAGATACCGAGTGTGGAGTGACAGGGCGGCCTTCCCGGTCGAGCAGTTCGACGTGAATGCGAAGAATCTTATTCTTTGAGCCATTGTCACCGGCGGGAATGAAACGGGCTTTGACTGAATAGGAAACCTGGATATCCTCTTGCTCAATGGGAATATTGCGATGGGTTTCATATAAGGGCGCATGTAGCTGCATTGACATGGCTGGTGGGAAGACCTGGTCATTGTTGGCATAAAGCGAGCCATTTTGAATGGCCCATTTGATGGACTGTATGATGGTCAATTTTGCTGGCTATTGGAGAGAATCAAAAGGTCGTAGTTGAAGTTATTCCCTGGTACTTACCATATAGGTTTCGACTGGATTTTCTGGCTCCAGGGTAGGGAGATAAGGTAGATGGAGTTCGTGAGAAGAGGCATAAGGGAGAGCCGATGCGATCGCACCAGCGATGCAGATGGGTGACCAGTGAAATTTCATGGCGGAGAGAGAGAGGCGTGAAGGGGAGGAGGATAAAGAGAGAGAGAGATAAAAAAAAAAAAGGGTCCAACAGAAGATGGGGAGAAGTAGATAAATAGAGCCAACGAGAGAGGCGTGAGTAAAAAAAGAGGGGGCCAAAGTAGCAGTTTAGTATGTAGTTGGGTATGTCGTAGGTTGGCCCCGGGTCCAAGAAGCCGGGGGGGGGGGGGGATGAGATAAAAATACAAGTCGGGGCCAGTACAAGGCTTGAATGGAGATGAAAGTCGAGGGAAAGCAACCGAGTGGAACTTGAACTACCCACGCGAGATGGTGCAACCTTTTTAATCTGGGACTTCGTGATGAACTTTCAGATGGTGAAATATGGATGCCTGTCACCACATTTCGGCGAGACATGGGACGGCCTGGTTTGAGCTAGTCTGGGCCCATTAGGGTATGGGACAATAAGGTTCTGCGGTGTACTACTCCGTATCAGTCTTTCAGTCTTTCACTGGTTATTTTGGGCTGTTTTAGAGTGACGGGCAAGCTTTTCCTTGCGACGATGCACGGCCAATGATTGGGGGTTTTCGGCCCCAATTGGATGGGGACGAAAGGGTCCAACAACTGCGAAGCTTGGCGGAGTCAAGATTATTTTTGGATTGGAACTGGCATTGTCAATAGCACACTAAGCTAAATCTGTTCGAGTACCGCCTTACCCTCTCTCGGTTTTCTTGCGATCGACACGGCGTTGCTGGGGAGTGGAACCAGCTAGCCCACCCCATTGCAACCGAGGGCCACAAGGCTAGTCTTTTTTTTCTCTTTTTTTTCAATTGAGATGGATTAGATTGGTTGATGTCTCATTCTTGATTGTAGTTACCTCCGTAGCAGACTTTTAGTTGCTTTTTGGTGGTTTTTGCCTCTTCTATTTTTTACCCCTGAGCCGAAAGGGGGGCGCAGTCCCAACCTGATGCATGCCGAGCTTTTTAATGCATGCCGAGTGTTGTACTCGTAGCTCTTTCTCCTCCGTACGGAGTAGCTCTCTCTCTCTCTCTCTATAGACAGCTGCAGCCGCGGGATCTCCGAGACATCGTATCTCGATGGGAGCTTGCAGCCGACGCCTTGGCTGCTGGGAGATCGGGAGCTAAAACTACTCCGTACATACTAAGCAGAGTCTTGCAGTTGGTGTTTGCAACTTGAATTATTATGGGCTATCCTTGGCCCCTAATAGCCATATCAAGTACCGACCCAATTCGACAGCCCCTTCTCCCCCCCGGAACCCAACACTGGCCCCGACCCCGACCCCGGCCCCTACATCCACCATATGAAGCCCTGCAGCTCAAGTTTCTTCTTATCGCGTGATCAATTCCATCGGACAAGAACTCTCCCAGATGGACATACTAACTAGCAGCTGGCTACTAAATCGACACATTTTGCTGTGATATAGTCTGTAAGTTCCGGTATGGTGCAATACCGACATCGTATTAACTTCCCGCCCTTTTCCAAGCCACACGCCTTTTTTTCACAGCCTTATGGCTGACACGGCTAACACAAAGGTCAGTAAGGTTCTGTCCGACTTCTCAATTGAGTGAGTGAAGTGCTGATTGTATTACAAATACCGCATTTCAATGTACAAAGTACGAGGGGTCCAATTGTAGAATGGTCTGTCCATGCAGAAAGTTGTTCTTATGTCTTAGTTATCATTCGCTCTATGTACAAATATGTATAATGTGTACTAGTATATATCGCTGAATCCACGGACACCATTGTTCAAAGCTATTGGTAGTATGGAGCAGTCTGCCAGAACCGACAGCGGGGGTTATTAGTCGTATCGCGCATGGCGGCTATGGTGTCATTTCCAATGTTCATGAGTTGCCCGCGGGGCCCATAGCGCGGGAAGGTTGGAGTCAGCGATGATCTCGGGGTCCCTCCATGGGTGAAACTGACAAACCAATCCTGCATCGCGTGAGCGACCGTCACGTTGGTGACTGACACTCCCAGATTTGAGGTCACCGTGCTGGTGCCATTGTCGAAGAAAGTATATAGGACATCCTGACCATGTAGCCCTGGCGGAATACTAAACTCGTAGGCGTATGTCTGGTTCTGGTATGCCCGATTGAGATAGTCGGTATTGCACTCAAACGCGGCATCTGACAGGACAAGCGCGGCACGGGCGATTGGATTGGTGTAGCCCCATTTGCCGTCGTACTGGGCGGGATAAAGGACATCAGTAATATGTCGAGTCACATTAGTCTTAATTGTCGGAAATAAATCTTTCAGTATATTTGGAAGGAAGTTGCTCTTCGTCCCGTTAGGATTCACAAACGAGAGGCCCTCATTGGTATTATGACCGACCATGACACTGAGGTTGCGATCGAAGTCACCAGACAGCAGAAGTTGTCCTGGCAAGGCCGGTGCAAATGTGCCGTCCACGACTGGCCCGTAAATAAAACTGCCATAGAAGGCCTTGGCGGCAATCTGATACGCGTTTCCAGCGATCAGAGCCGCCGACGGCAGGCGGCGGGCCTCTTCGACCGAACTAACATTCAAGGCTTCGAGAAACTGCTGCAAAGTTTGCTCCTGCTGCTCGGGAGAGACGATTGAGTTCCACCCTGGGCTTTGAATGATTGCTTGTTGAAACGGAGCAGATCCGTTTTTGCCGCCATAGGCTGTAATCTGGTGCATGATAGATCCTGCCCCTGCTGATTCACCCATGACTGTGACTCGAGATGGATCGCCTCCAAAAAGATGAATATTCTTTTGTATCCATTTGAGGGCGAGGCGTTGGTCGTGTAGGGCGGCATTGGCAGTGCCGTCAGCTGTGAGGCTGCTCCCTGCCAGCCAGCCGAATGCGCCCAACTAAACAAAGTATAAGATAAAATGGACAAAGGATACCACGGGGCAATCTAAACTTACTCGATAATTCATTGCCACATATACGATCTCTTCTCCGCGAGCCTCACTTCGATCGATCAGCCCTTCGGGATTATATAGGGTCTTGTCACCCTGCGCGAAGCCACCGCCGTAGATCCAAACCATCACGGGAGCAAGTTTTTTCTTTGCGACAAAGTCCCCTTTCCTTTGCTGAGCACGCTGAAAGATCTTCTGTGGAACAATAACATCCAGGAACAGACAGTCCTCGGTTGTCCGGGGATCCAGCTTATCCGGAATATACGGATAGGTAGAGATGTCGGTTGACAAATTGAACTTGGTGCCAGCAAGAAGACTCAAAAGAAAACCGGGCGCAATCTCCTCTTCCCAGATTGGTAGTGCCTGAGGACAAACTCGGCCAGTCGAGCCATCTTGGATGCGCGACCGGTTGGGCTTAGGCCACTCGGGGGCTCGAAAGCGCAGGTCACCTACCGGAGGTGCTGCGTAGCGGATATTGCTGAAATTGTACAGCCCATGGGTGTTCTGGTTGAATAATTAGCTGGAGATTCTTCTTGTATCCATCAGAAGAAAGCTGGCCTACATTCAATGAATTTGCTCTGTGCAGTTCATATCCCAGGTCTACCACTGGCAAAGCTGCCCAGCAAAGGGACACTAGGGCTAGCAGTAGAATGGCGGTCATATCGACAGCAGGAGAAAACGAAAACTTCAACTCAACTCAACCCAACTCAACTCAACTCAACTCAACTCAGCACCGACTATTTGAACTCTCAATTGTCAGGACATCAGGACCCATTCGCTGCAGTGGAGTTGCACCCGGGCCGTCCGAAGGACCCAGCGAAATCCAATTTATGCAGCAGAAGTGGAGCTTAGAACATCTGGTCGAGAGTTTAATTTGAGCAGGTTGCAGGGTGATATGAATCAGCGGTCAATAGGAGTGCCGGGGAGTTCCTGGAAGTGGTCTAAATGTGCAATTTGGTGCAGCATTCTTCGTCACTCGTTTCCATCGCCGCATCCGATGACGTCAACTAATCCGGCGATCTTCAGAATTTCTGCTTTGCACTCTGTCATGATAGTGCCGATTTGCGTTGAAGTTGCATTTACTTGACTCCTTTTATATGATCCGAATGAACTGATTTTGGGAGGGGGGTTGATGGTCATAATACTGTTGATACGACGGTTCTTCGGGCGGGGAAAGCGACCTCCGCATCAGAAGAAGCAATTATAAAATAGACAAGTAGTAACTGGTATGAACCAAGAAACTGGGTGTCAATCGAGGCACATGCCTTCAAATTTAGTCCTGAAAGTTACAGCAGTCACCAATGGCCCACAATCTACATCATCTAGATCTTGGTTAGATGATACAAGCCCCGCCATGCAGACCCTAAGCAAGGGGAAACCTTCTCCACAATCATTAACGCACGTCCAAGGAGACCCCAGAGAGAATGCGTGATTATGCAGCAAGGATTAGTTCAAAGCCCCAAGAAAGGATGGCTAAAGCGCTGGCTAGCTTCTGAATTTTTTATATTTTATTTCAATTTTTTCAATTTTAAGACGAGGTCTACAGTACAACCATGCGGATGCTTCGCCCATTTTACTTCCTCAACGATCATCCACCTCACGGATCTTGTATTCGAACATCCCGTTCGAAGGCACATCATCACCATTTTGCAATTTATCTGCAGTCTCTATTCCAGCCGCAGGCACACGATACTCGAATCGCTTCCCAGGTGCGGGAAGAGTCCCGTCGGCCAGTGGATACGGGAAAGGAAGATACTCAGGTAGCAGGCCTAACTGTACAAGCACCGTCGCCTGATCCCAGGCAATGTGCTCGTGGTACAATCGGTCCCCTCGGATGTTCACTACAGAGGTGAAAGGAATGCGTAGTTGCTTGCCGGTCGGCGGGATACCCGGGATTCTAGATGTTGAGCAAGCGTGAGATTCCAAGTCCACAGCGGTAGAAGAAAATGCAAAAGGCTAAAAAGAAGATAGTCACTCACAACCAGTCAACTTGTTTCACATGAGTGAAGCTGAAAATAAATTCGTCGACCACGCGATCTATACCGACGGTTCGGCTGACCAGATCAAGACCCGTGTCGTCGGGGTTATTAAAAATGAAATGATGAAGGTAGAAATGACTCAACCGAGCCCGACCGATGCCACCTGTCAGCTGTGATACCCGAACATATCTTTATTAGCTGGCGTCATCCCTTGCATTTTCACGAGTCTGGGGCAAGGGGGGTTTACCGTGGGGACATGGTTCACGTAGGGCTCCTGCACCATCGTAGCCATGGTCTTCTCAACAGACCGGTCGCTAAATTCAAAGTAAGTGTGCTCGTCCCAGATTCTTTCGAGGTCAAAACTTGGCCCACCAAGATGTTTCTTGAGGAACTTTAGGCTGCGGGTATGGGAGACTCCGGCTGTTGCATATTGAAAGTCGGGATGGCCCGGGATCACGAACCCTGGGGATAAGGCATCGGCATAATGATATTGTATCTGTAAGTCCTCCTGTGGAAGCTTGTCGGGACCTGATGCGTGAACAAGCCGTGGTGTATTGGTAACTTGAATATCCCAGGAATCGAAGGAAAGCAGCGCAACAACCTTCCAGGCCTCGTTCTTGACCAGCGGCACATCACGCAAGGTGGCCTCGAACTGAGATATGTAGTCGGCCTTGGATCCGAACACTGCATAAAAGGTTAGTAATTGTGCATCACAGTACGAGTTTCTCCCATATTTACCTATCAACCCGAACTGGTCCTGAGTACACTCCGATAGAGCCGTCAGTCCATCCTGAGCTTCTTGTATCAGATGTTGTAGAGCTGCCTTATCCCCACTCAGATCAACATCAAGAGTGATTTGGGCTACCGCAAAGCTTTCTTCGGCCCATTTTTGGAGGGGCTCAGGGTCCAGGCTGGTATTTTGTTGCTGGTATCCCGCATAAGATACTGGCCGAAGTAGAATAAGTCCTGGTCCCTGTCCACAGCGAGACAGTGGAGGCTGTAAAACAATGTTGCCAGTGTTGCCCAGTTGAACAGGTTTGGCAGAGGGTAATCCAGCTGTGACGTCCATTGTGATAGCAAAATACCAGTGAAAATACCAGCGAGTTCAAGTTCTCCGTTGTTCCCGAGGTTGTTGACAAGGGAATCTCCCCACTTCTAGAGAGTAACTGGTGGACCACTCGCACTAACCCCATAACCAACAATACTATTCTAGTGATCTGCTGGATACATTTTAGTCCTTATTTGAGTCAACTCTTTGCTTCTCTTCTTTCTTCTTTCTACATGATTAGAACTACGTTAAATAAATTAATATCTAAAAAATAGTAAAACACAATTGTGACATGCGGTGATGCTTGGCACGTGATCTTGGATGCAAGTGGCTCCGCTTTGTTTGCTTCACCTTCGCATCTTCGCATCTTCACAGCTTCAGTCCAGCTCGTGGCCCCCCGCAGGAGCTTCCTCCAGCCTTCACCATGAACAACGTCGTTCAGTCCTCTCTGGCAGACGTCGAATCTAAACTCAATTCGCTCTTGACTACCCTCACCCACTCCCCCGCTGCCGCCGGAGCTCCAGCAGCGGCCGTCGCCCTACTCAATGCCGACGACACATTAACCTCCTCTATCGAAACCCTCAGGCGACACCAAGAGAATTATGCAAAGATTTTAAACCTACGAAACGAGGCAGAACAATTGGAAACTCGCGTCAAGGCTATTGTCGGTGATCTTGAAAGATTCGATAGAGAAATCCACACAGCCTGCGACGACGAAAGTGACTCGGACTCGGACTCGGACGAACAAAACAACCCTCGGGGCTCCAAACCCCTGTCGCGAAAAGAAATCGATTACCGTTTACTGCTGGACTTTGCGCGCCGCATTAGCAAATATAACCATGAAGCCGCGGCGGATGCTGCGAATGGCGCAGTAGGGAAGGGCCAAACTACACGCCAACAGCTTCCGGACAAGGATGTGCAAATGTCAGGGATAAATGAAGATTCTACTGCAGAGTATGGGAAGGAACCTGTGTCTTCAGTGACCAAAAACGCAACTCAGTGGCTGGACGACTCGGCAAACGTTACCCGCGAGGCGTATATGATGCCCTATCCAATGGAGGATCGCATCCGGATGGGATTGATGGGACAAGTTCAGCTGGCGGCTGGCCAAGACCCAGACAAAGAGGTGGAGCGATTGATCCGAGAGGCAGAGGGGCTCGGGGTAGCAGAAGCCCCTGCGCCGGTCCCAACAACGGATACGAGACAAGACGAGGCCGCGAAAGCTGCAGCCCAGGCTGGCTCCGTTGCTGCTAGTGTTCCACGCCCGCCACCAGTTGCTGCACCTGCGCCTGCACCTGCGCCCAAACCCAAACCCAAAGGTCTTTTGGACCTCGACCTCTACGACCCTGATGATGACGATGACTGAGCATTTTAAAGCGGTTTTGCTGTGCCATTGCTTTTTATGATACCACTTTCAGAACCTAGCTCGCTACTTAAATCGCGAATACAAACAATGTTGGAACTTTCTGATTCGATTGTTGCTCGGCATGCTCTCTAATTCGAAACTCGAAACTCGACACCTACATCTTGTGCACAGAAGACTTGGCTGTCCATCCCCTGAACTTCTTGCCGTATAGGTAGAATGGAATCGCAAAGAGACACCATAGTGTACACAGACACATGTTCAGCATGATCGGCTTTACAAATCCAGATTCCTCAACCCAGGGGGTGATGAATTTGCTAAACCCGTATCCCCAGACATTCTTGTTCACCGTGATGGACACGAAGATCGAGCCTGCCACGGGCTTGTAGCTATCCACAGCGTATGTGCTAGCGATCGCCGGCAGTGCTGCAACTTGGATACCTGCTGCGGTATAACCAATAATCACAATTGCCTGTGACGGTTAGCCTTCAGATCAATTGCCATGGCTGTAACTCCTCGGGGAATCTTACCCGCCAATCCCATTTATACTCATAACCGAAAGCAACAACGAAATTGCCGATGATCATTATCACAACATAGACAGCCATGGCTGGCAGACGCATCTCCGGCTCTCGAATACCCTTGTTCTTGCGAGTGGCTTTCATGGATATCCAATCCGAGAAGGGGCCATTAGTCGCAAGTCCAATGAAAGCGCCAATCAGAATGGCAAAATTGAAGAACCCAATAGTCTGACTGTTGAAGTTATACGGAGGCTCTGCGAACGCTTGGCTCTGCGTGAGATTCAGTGTCAAAAAGCAACTAGCAGACCAAGAAACGACAAAGGCAGCCAATTCAACAATGGGGAAAGTCAACAGCTTCCACGGGACTAAGAAGCTGGTCAAAACCGTCTTCGTGTTATTACCATCAAGTTGCCACAGCTTAAACTGTTTCTTTGAAGGAGAGCCGCGGTGTAGATATGGATCATGCTCAGCAGCATCTTCCACCTCGATATTTTCCTTCTGGTGTACCGCACCTGGCTTCTCTGGCTCAGAAGTTACCCTCTGCGCTGCATTCTGAGTCTCATGTATCTCATCAGGGCGAGAGCGTTGCCATTTAGTTTCGGGGAAGAGGAATATCTGCAGTAGGAGGACGATGCCGAGGATTCCGACATTCAGCCAGAAGAAGCTGCGCCATCCGATGTGCTCTGCCATTGGGCCTGCAATGATAGGGCCGACCTATGTCTAGCATCAATTTGACGTTCTTCTCGAATGGGGAGGGGGAAGAGTGTCATACCATGAGCGAACCAAAGTATGCAGTGAAATATAGGGTATTATAGGCACCCCGCTCGTGAAGGAACATTATATCCGTGATAATCTCGGGTTGGGAAGTCTGTTCGATATGATACACGTTAGACACGCAAGACCCACAGAGAGAGTGAGAGAGAGAGCCGGGGGGGGGGGGGGCGGGCTACGAAAAAATACATACCTCTGCAGGACCAGCACCAAACCCATTCAACACACAAGCGCCCATGTAACTCCCATATGTATTTGCCTTTGCACGCCATATATTGCTCACGAGGCAAATGAGGGTTGAGAAGATCAGGACAGGTCGTCGACCGTAAGAGGTTTGTATGGGAATCCTGTATCACTCAGCGGTAAGCTTAGATTCGCAACATTCATGCTGGACAACTTGAAGACACACCAGAAGAAATTGCTGAACCCCAAAATAAGGATACAGATGCCAGTAAACTGTACCACGCCAGCGAGATCTGAATTGAATGTCTCCATGAGTTGTGGGAACATAGGCGCTAATGCTAGCGGACCCAATCCCTGGCTGAAGGAGGTGGCCGTAGCAATAGCCATCGCGCTCATTTTCCAGAATCGACTCCAGTTCTAGAAGGTATACTCTGTTAGAGCTGATTACACACGGACACGAATATATTCAATCGGCCTACCAATGGATCATGAGGATCTTGTGATGGCTGTGGCACCAGCACTCGGTCGGATTTCGCTGAAGACTTGACAAAGTGATGCGTGCCCACATCGGCCATGATCTCCGTGCCCGGATAGATGGTTGTGCCCAACTCATCCTCGATTCTGAGACGAAATCATTAGCAAGGGAAGGGACATTGGGGGAGCTAGGAGCACATACTGATGGAGAGTCTAAGCCGTTTAAATGATCAGTCTGAGCTCCATCGAGACAACGCCATACTTGCAAAAGAGTAGTACGAGTACTCACACCTTCATCATAGTTCATCTCCATAGTGGATTGATCTGCGCGACTAGACGCTATTCACTCAAAGGTTTGTAGGTATCAGGAGGGATATTCTGACAAGCAGGTAAAGCTCTTGTGTAACATTCTCGACCAGCACCGCGCTGGGATCATATCAGTTTATGTTTCAAAACGACCAAGAGTCGACCGACCCCTGCTTGTGCGGAATTGACCCGGGATTGTCAATTCGACATCTACCGATGACTCGAGGACCGTGCTGAGGTAAAGGAGGAAGCTTTCGTGCCCACGCAGTGGCAACCCATAGTGGCGCAAACCAACCACTCAACAGCTCTGATAAGGGGCATTGATACTGCGGTTTCTTGGTAGGGACTAGTGAACTTCTCCCACCCCAGGTTCTTCAAAATCCCCGCACTTCCCTACCTACACAACGATATCTTCACCTCGGTCGCTTTTACTCGCCCAGGTGGCGTTGCTACAAAGTTGCTACTACTCGGCAATACCCTGCGGTAATCTGCCGCACTCGGCAGTGATGAGGCATTTGACAATGCGCTCTATGATCGCTATATCAGTAATTCCATGGTAGAGGCGGACTTGTGACACTAGTGATAATTTAAGCATAGTGAGTCCATCTCCATGGAGCTAGTTAGAGGTTCCCTCTTTCTGATTTACTGAACCAGTAATGAAATGAACTAGAAACTGGGAACGTAACACCTTTTTCTCTTAATTTCAATGACTATTGGCCCTCCACTGTCAATAACATACATAGCGGAGCAAGCAATGGTTTACAATCCCGTGCCAGTGGGACATCGACCCGCCGGGGAAAATGGGCCATGTACTCAACAGAGTCAATAGCAACAGCTGAGCGGGTTCTTTCCCTTCAATAATTGACGGGAGAAGATAACGATAACCCCATAGAAGGTCGCGATAGTCCAATGAGGTGGAGGTCTGACTTTGAGTCGAAAGGGGCTGTTCTGCACGGAGGCATTCCGCCTCCTTTCTCCGCAACGCCCCGATTCCGTAGAATCTAATCAATTTTGTGCCTTTGAAAGGTTACTATTTATTTACTATCCATATGCTGACCAGAATTAGCGACTGTCTGTCCAGGTGGCCCACATTTGCGGTTCTCGACATGGATTGACTATGTTGCGACGCGATATGGTGTTCCTCATTGATTGGGCACCTCAATCAATCAATCAATATTGCAATTACCCAGTATCTAGCTTGCTTAGGTGGACAGCCGCTACGCTGGGGCAGGATTGGGCACCTCACTTACAGCTAGATGATGCTGACGAGGATCCAGAACCTTGGAAGTAGAGCCATTTATCTATATTTTTGAAAATGAAGTGTTGCCTTCAAGTTCCGATTATGAGTCCCATTAACGAGAGCTGGGGAGTATACTAGCGAGGCTTGCGTCATCACTGCCACTGTCAGTTGGTATGAAGTCACGGTGGCTACTAGTACGAACAAAATAATCTATCATCCAAGAGCCTGTTTCTTGGCATGAACTCGAACATCCAAAGATATTGCCATTATCCTCGATCTGACTGCAGCAAATGTACCCGCCAGGGAATTCAAGCCGAGGGGTTTCTCCATTGCTGCTAGCATGGCCGCTAGTGGCGTTCTGCGAGGAATCCAAATGGCTGGCCATCTCGGATCCTTATAAACCCGGGTTCGTCTTGGACTAGGTGCATGACTCTTGTAGGATACAAGCTCCAGGGCCAAAATGTCAGCCGCATCTCGCAATGGCACGCTCACAGACGTCTTCACCTGTCATCCTTGGAGTCAAGGCCCACGATGGCGCCAGAGCTATCGGACAACAGGAGTGCTATTGAATTCCCAGGGCTCCCCGCACAAGGCAGCCCCGAGTTCCAATATGTTATTTCCCGTGAGTTCTACTTCAAGACCACCAGGTCGCGTCAGCGTCGGGTTCCTGATAGCTGAACCTCACAGCGTCGCGGCGTCCCGACCCAAATCGTCACACACCTGCCACCCTCCAGTTCCAGAACCAGCAACGAGAAAAACAAGAGAGCACTAGGCGTCATGCTCCTTATGTCTCATTTGGCGACCGCGGGATAACAGCGAGCGCCGGCGTGTATGGTCAGCTACTACGCATTTGCCGCCCCGTCCAGGACAGGCAGGGGGGCCAGCTCCACTCAGGTCTGATCGGACTAGGGCCAGGCGAAGAACCAGAGGCATGGTATGTCTATTGGCGCGCATCGCAGTTTCTGGAGAGTTCGCAGATTTCCGCCAACGGAATTGGTTTACGAATTTTGAACTCTCTGTCCTCGGAGCCACCAACAGTTGAATTTCTGGGAGAACGCTGGCCGATAATATCGTATAGAACCAACGAGGGGGTCTCTATCACTGTCAGGCTATGGTGCCAAAATAACTTGGTTGTGCAGCAGATGCAGGTGACAAATACCTTGAATACGAAAGAGCCCCTTAAACTGGAGCTAAGCGCAGACTTCAGTCTACAAGACCTTGACTATCAAAAAAAAGAGAGAAAGATTACGTGTGCGTCGAGCCAGTGGACCTCATGGATTCGGAGTCGTTACATTGGAAGAGATATCTGATTATCCCGTTAACCAAGACCGCCTCTGCGTGCTTTTGGGCCTGTTTAAGGATGGAAAGCCTCAAAAAACATTATTTGACGAGAATAAGGAAAATCTAAATACCAAACCCTCATCTCTGACCCTGAAACATGAATTCAAGGGACCGGACATTGTGGAATTCACCGTGGCTATGAAGATTCAAATGAGCAGTTTCAGTGCTCCGTGGCAATCATATTTGATTCCACCTGAAGATCTCATATTCGATGCTCAGATTGACGAAGGTGAAGACCAAAATGCCTCTGTGTCGAATGAGACGGTGTTGAGTTGGCATCTTCGCCGTAATCTCGAGCACATTCTATCCGTGTGCAGTATCCCAGTGGATTCACATATCTTCAAAAGCCAAATCGCCCCAGGGCTCGCGGAGACAGAAAATCAAGATCTTCCGACAAAGACGATAAAGAAACAGGGCGTTGATGAGAATGAAATGTTTCTTACTCAAAAAGATGAGGATGAAGATGAAACAGAGCACCCCGCCGGCCCGATGATCAAACTACAAGCACCAGACGGCAAAGAGGATGTTCTACATCGAAATGCTCTATCTCAAGACAGAATTGGACCAGTGGCCCTCACATGTGGCGACTTTGGTGATCATCGAATCAGTGTGTCAGGAAGCTAGTAAGAATTAACGCTCGCTCATCTCTTCTTGAAAGTTATCTGCTTCAAAGTCTAACGTTCGAAAATAGTTTTGCATTTATGTTCATGCTGGAGATGTATCCAAGTCTCCCGCAGGCACCAAAGCTACGAAAGCGAATATATTCAATATGCAAAGGACACCTCGAATGGGTGTCGAAATTGGGTCTTGAAGAAGCTTGTTGTTCTAACATTGGAATTCATGGCAGAAAGATGGACGACGAATCCGGTGATACGGAACTTCCACCAGATAACCCCACCAATATGCCTGGCCACATCATCAAAGCAACGCAATATATTAAAGTATTTCCCGATATCGAGGACTTGCTCTTTGTATGCAGTTGGCTGGGTGGGTTCACCTCGAAATGGTTCCGAAAGCTGGCCATGGACAAGAACCCGCTCACGCCGACATGGCAGCACTTGGATGACTCGGAAATTCCAGTATATCGCCTAAGTGACCATGTTTGGATATGGAAGGCTTTTAAAGGGATCGAAGAGCTGATCAAACATGTCGAAAATACACAGAGCAAAATGCCCCACGAAACGTTGAAGGAATTTCTTCGCATCACTAGCCATCTTCCACACCGAGGGGTGCGAAAGTCTAGTGATGATTTCATTCTTGACTTCACGGCCGAAGAAATACGACGACAAAATCTCCGTCGCTTTACAATAGAGAATGATATCCTCAAGAAGCGCATGCTTAGTGTTACCAGAAACGCCCGTGAAACCCGTTTCTTACTGCATTCTAGAGACACTGTTTTGTACTACGGCCTTGATTGGGGATTCTTCACTGGCGAAGATGTAGTATGGAAGCAGCTTATCGAGGCACAGACACAGCATGATGAAGCGAGCAATGACGAATCTCAATGGGATAACCCACTTCGCTATGGACTGGCAATCGAGATGGCTAAAGAAGGACATCGCCTTGAGCGTACCTTTGCACCAGTTGAGATGTTCGACCATGCTAAAGATATTATATTGAAATCCTCATCCGAAAATGGTCTTTTCCCGGGACAGCTGGATGATTTCAGTAAAGAACCTGCACTTTTTGATCGCGAGCTCTTCCGCGACTTCTATTTCCACGTCGGCTTTGAGCTGCCGTATATCCTTCTTCGAACCATAGAAGAGCCAGGGCAACAAACCTCTGAAACACCTGGGCAGAGGAGACCTCGATTGGAAACTCCACAGTCACCAGTTCAGAGGGCAAGAGAGTTATCGCCAATGCCTGAGCCCGTGGTAGGAACTGTACCTGGATATATCAATACACAAGATGGCAGAGCATTCGCAATCCAGCGTACCTTGAAACGACAAAACCCGTACGGAAGGCTAGTTGATTTGAGCAACATAGTTGAGGTGCCCGAGGAATGGATTTATCGCCAACAGGACTTCCTTACATTCATCCCACCAGCGGATAAACTGACGCTCGATCTGCTTCAAAGTGAGGCTCCTGGTGACATGAAGAAAGCCATGGAAAAGTACCTATTTAGCAATGCAGTTGACCCGAAAGACACGACTTTTCCATCTCACGGCAACTGCTATGTGTCAATCAACGATGTGCGCAAGGACCGAAAGCAGAGAAAATGGTCCGTCAAAGAGAAATCCGCCATCTATCCACTTTTAACATACAAAGATCTATGGTTCAGGCTTCAGAAAAGGCGAAACGCTGCATACAGCAAGAAGAGGCTAATTTACTTGAAATCTCCGGACTACATTGTCGCTTCTTTATGCTATGTTGCATCCCCAGAGTCCGAAAGGGGCCATATTGCGCAATTCTTTGATCGACATGCGAAGGTTCACGCAAACTGGCTCTATGATGACACCGCGGCAGTCTTCAATAGCTGGATAACAGAGGTTCACTTTCGATTTTTTCAGGTCTTCTCGCCCAACGACGGCGAAATTCCTTCGCAAGAACCGACGCCTGTTCGGCAACTTAAGTCTCAGACATGTGGTATATCTGGTGATCATGCATACCTCGTTGATGCCGTCATCAGTTTTCGCATATCTGGTGATTTCTTCGATCGTTACTGGACTTGCTATGTTGCTCAGCATTTTGCAAATCCAAAAGACCTTGAATCCCCTCTCACTAATGATGTACTTGACAATACCACGCATTGGCAACAAAGGAAGGTGTTGGAGCTTATGTTGATGAATTGCATTGTGGAGAAAGTATACACGAGTACAAGTTCGATTCTTCGACGAATTGAACAAGGGCCTCGGCAGAAAACATCGGATGCGGGAGAAAAATACTTCTCTAAGGATAGTTTCGAGGATCGAAAGCCCGGAGAGCTTCGAGAATGTTTTCAACTTCTCGTTATCTTGAAGAATAATATCACCAGTCTACAGGGTCTCATTGAGCAATGGAACAATAGGGAAAGCTCGCAAGGACGTGAGCGACCACGCTGGACACGCAGCGATGAGCAAAAATATCGAAAGTCGATCAAGCAAAAAACTGCTCAATTCGAAGATCACAATCGGGAAATTAAAGCGGCTGCAGCGCGGATCGAATTTCTCATTGCACTAGTGACAAATGCCCAGGATGCGATCAGGGCTAAAAAGTCACTTCGCGAAGCCGAAAATATCACTCTTTTTACATACGTGACTGTTTTCTTCTTGCCTGTCGGCTTAGCTGTGAGTGTGTTCGGCATGAACGGGATACCTGGTCGTACCACGATCGTCTCGATGCTCGTCACAGCAGCAGTGGCACTGCTAATCACAATTGGTGTGCTGTGGTGTGTGCTCAGCCACCTGATTTCCTTCGGCTTCCGCAGTCCGTGGTCGCTATTGAAGACTAGAAATAGTCGACAGAGGCCGGTAGAGGTTGGCAAAGAGGGGTTGCAGGAAGAAAATCCCAGCCAAAGGATTCGCCGACGGCTATCTCATGCGTACAATGTGTCTTCAAAACCAATAAAGTACGATCGTGATCTCGAAAGCCAGACAGAACTGACCCGGGAGGAGAGACTGAGTACTTTGGACGAAAGGTCTTTCAAATAGTATATGTATTTTCTCGCATTTTTTTGAATGTTTGTTTCAGAGCGATGTGATGCCGGAAAATGGGATTTATTCGAGATCATCGCGTATTATGATCATGGCATTCAATGAAGACTGAAACAAGTATCGTCGGGAGTTTGCTGCATGTCCGTCTATCGGATGATACTTCTGAAAGGAAAAAAATTCTTTCATCGATTCCAGGACGCTTCCAACTTTGTAACAGCGTATTCCGTAGCCCAGCCAAGATCGGCCTCAACTCCCTGGAGGAGATTGATAATTATTTGATGCTCGTCAGCACCCTCGAGACACTGTCCAAGCGCAAACAGTACCGGAACCATGTGAACCCGTACATCACCCTGTGGGCGTCCCAACGCAATGCCGCAAGCTTCACGGGCGCGATATTCAACTTTTTTGGTGACCTCTCGATAGCCCTGCAAGCGATCAAATGCAGTACTAGGTGCACTAACAACGTCTGCAGGCTGGTTTATCAACAGGGCGATTCGACCGAAATGGTAATGCTGCATAGTGGCAGCACAGGTAGAAAGACTGTAGAAGACCTCAGGGAAGGGCAGCCTGATATTTTCAGATGGACGTGAGAAGTCTCTGGGGTGATCGATTCGCACACACGGACGAAAAGTCTCGGGTACACGCTCGAACCAAGTTTGAAACTCAAAGGAAAGATCAAGCCAAGTATTCGCGCTCTGATCAGCACTTCCTGCGGATTCCTGATTTCCGATTGGTCTATTAGATGGCGATCCAGTCCACTGTGCAATCTGCGACTGTTTTGATTCTGCTAGAAAGTTGATGACTTTGCAGACCAGCCAGCAGAGGCCGTTCGCTGCCTGGTCTTCTTGGGAGAGATTGATTGAGCCATATAAGCTGATCTGGAACTTTTCGTTTTCATCGATGGAAATTCCCGCAGCACGCCACACGGAGAGATTTGCCGGGTCAAAATGAGTCGGACATCGAGTGAAATAAGAGCCAAGATAGTCTTGACGAGCAAAGTTCCAAAAACAAGCACGAATGCCGTGGGTGAAGACTGTCAAGTTCAATTGATCTGTACTCATTAGAGTCTCAAAGACACCGCGAATACCAGTTAGGTGCCTAAGGGGAATATCAGCCTCGAGCTCCCGGACAGTACTGATTTCAGGATACTGACGTGGACCATTGATCACCATCTGCATCAAGAAGTTTATAAAATATCAATAAAGCTGCTGTTGCCAACATATCCTCGGTCTTCCGAAGAAAGTTGTTATTGGAGGGATCTTGTGCGCCTCCTTGCGAAACGGACACTTTTAGCCATCGGCTGACCATCTCGATAGGCGATTCCAAGACTGCTGAGCTGTGTGCGCTGTACCCAAAAGAAGAGGAGTTATTCATGTCTGAAGCCGCCATATAATGGTAGTTAGCAGCTTTCAGGAACCAGTCAGTCTCCGCAGCATTTGGATACATCTCAGTCGTAGCTGAGCTAGTGAACATGCCCCCTCCAGCCGTTAGTTTATTTCCTTTCACGCGGCCTAATTGTTTCGCAGCCAATGCGGCAATGGCATACTTCAGCGAGGGGGAGTTAATGGCTCTTATTGGCACGTAGACGGAGAAAAACTTTGTTGAATCAGAGAGATCCAACCAAGGGGCGATTATCTCTACGAAATGACGAGATAGGAATGCGAGTTCGTGCTCTGAGCCCGTCGTTAGTTCCGAGAAGATGTCTTGGAATTCGTCCTTCTCGCTCCGCTGCGCGACACTTTCTGATGACAAATATCTTTCATGTTGTGATTGACCAACAGAGGCCTTGTTGTATGTGGATTCAGAAGCCGGGGTGCGCCCCGTTGAAGCATTTGGCGATATCGAGTCCATAATTGGACTTTGAGAAGCGCCACCGGTGGTGGATTGATTGAGATGAGAAGCTGGAAAAGCACTTATATCATTAAGGATCTGGAATTGACCCTGTAAAGCACCCAGTTCAGCATGGAGCGAGGGGCCGACTTGAGCCGTTTGGGAGGTATGGCCTGGAATCGTCCTGGCTTCGTCTCTCTGAGAACTCAAGCCCGGCTGGGTCATCTCTGTGTCCGGAGGACCTCCCAATGGCCTAGCATGAGGATCCGATGGGACATTTACGTGTTGAGTTTGATTTTTGTGACCTTCAGAGCTCTGGTCCAGATGTCAGTTTTCTCTTTCGTGCAGATCGAAGTTATATGACCCACTTCGCCGAAATTCGCGTGCCTTTCTTGATAAGGAGCATAGCGGCGGCGTACTGATGCTCCTTGATCGATGAACTTTCGAGTCTGAACATACCCAGGGCATTTCACGCCAGCGGCTTCACATCTTTCACAATGCGGGCGAGTTTCATCACACTGGTGAGGTTAGAGAAAGCCACAGTCCAGCGCGGGTCAGAAGTGAGCAAGTACCAACCTTCAGATGCCTTTTCTTGCATCGCTCGCAAGCTTTGTTGGAGGGAACTCCGGGCATTATCGGATTTAACAGGAGTGTCGATTGTTGAGATCATCCACGATCCACAAGGGATCCTCTTCTTCAGGGCATGTCAATTGGGGACGATAGCGCACGGGGTAGATAGTGTGTACATGTATCACATGTACCACATTCCGTAGACCACCAAGGACAAAGCCGCGAGCATTCGAGTTTAAGGGGGTACCTAGTCCAGCTGAAGATGAAGGTGAAGGTGAAGATGAAGATGAAGTGAGGTGAAGATGGCCGATGTTGATTATGTCATTCGGCCCGATCTCGGCCAACCCTCGGAATAAAAATGTTTAAAATGCCGAGTGCATAGGAAGACTCCCCATCTATCCCATCTCTTTTACATAGTAGTACTCATACAGTCCGCTGATGGGAAATGAGAATTGAAACTCCATTCGGGGAATAGTAAAATATTTGCGTGATATTTAGTATCCAGGATCTTATACATCATACTAGGATACTACCTTAGTATGCGGATGGGAAGAGCTGGTGCTGTAGATAAGAGTCTAATATTTTCCCCTTCAGGTTATCTGCGTGTAAGACAAGAATCAATTGATTTTTTTTTAATATTGTTTCAAAGCTGCTGGTCTCTGCCAACTGCCATAAGAGTGTTTGTGTTTGTTGTTCTCTCCCCTTCCCGCGCCTCATCAACAATCACCACTCACCCACTCCCACTCACCCACCACTCCCACCTATTTACCCCTACTCAACAACTGCCCGTTTCAATTCCGACGTCGCGCGAAAAGGTTACATGAGGGCCCAGCACTTCCCACTACTTCCCCACTTTCATTTCGCGGGGCCTCATTCCCCGCAGCTCGGAGATACTGGGGGAGAGCTACAATTCGCCCAACTCGCCAGGGATCGGCACCTTGTCCAGGAACCCGGCGAGTGACCCCTTCTGCTATGAGCTCGCCCTAGCTCTTTTGGGCTTCTCTATCGCTCATCCCTGCGGCCGATACCGCTTTTCACTCGTCATGGCACGGAGAAAATCAAAATGCACGACGCACGTTGCAGGACGCGGTGTCGGTCACGGCTGCCCGCGCAGAGGTCACACGCGATGGGGCTGGGCAATGCACTCGATGTTACCTTCGCTCTTGCAATGGGTGGGCTGTTTGCTACATATCATCCCTGAGTCCTCATTTGAGGGGCAAACTGCCGAGATTTGTCCTCAAAGACAGTATGCGCGTTGCCGATCCACTCGCGAGGAATGCTAGTAAATAAGAGACCTTCGATCCTACGTGCACCACACGCTCAGTCTGGAATTTCGGTCTTTCTTTTCTCTCTCGCGAATCGACTTTGCGCTCTTGTAGCACATCCTTTTTCCTGCAGTTCGTCATGGGCCCACGACTGCTTCCCCGCGTCGAGGCATTTGGTGCTATCGCCGCGGTTTTGTATGGTTCCGTTGCTCTGAATACGCAGGTGACATTGGCGGACAACTTTGATCCACTGGACTATGTTGATCCTTTGATCGGGACAGCGAATGGAGGTATGCTTCGATAGGTGGCTCTGCTTCGATTAATATTTCAGCTAATGCCTGGCTCAGGCCATGTTTTCCCCGGCGCAACATTGCCCTTTGGTGAGTCGCTCAAACAGACATAATTGGAGAGCATGCTGCTCACAGAAAGATAGGCATGGCCAAGGCTGTGGCCGATACAATCGGCGAGAATCAGGCGGGCTTCGCCTTCGATACGACTGTCGTTTCTGGATTCTCACACATGCATGATTCGGGCACTGGCGGTGTATGCTTCCCTCCTCCCCCGTGAAAGGTTCTTTACATTAACAATATAAGTCACCATCTATGGGAAACTTCCCCATCTTTGCCCAGCCAGCGTGTCCGAACGATGATCTCAACCAATGCAAATGGCAGCTCAACGATAGAGCCTCAACTTGGAAGAGAGACTCGCCGAAGGCTCGCCCTGGATATTTTGGCATATCCCTCGACAACGGTGTTCATGCCGAAATGACAACAACCAATCGCTCGGCACTATATCGCTTCACCTTCGATGAGACTTCGGCCGACGCGTTGAGCCCTGTGATCTTGGTTGACTTGATCGATCTGCCACAGTCAAGAACCAGTGGTACCGCTGACGTGAACAGATCAACTGGCCGACTGACTGGCAATGGCACATTCAACCCCAGCTTTGGAATCGGAAGCTATGATCTTCATTTCTGTGTCGATTTCAAGGGTGCTGAGCTTCGTGATACCGGCGTCTGGACTAAGAATCGCGCAAATTTCAGCCGCGAGACCGTTACTCTCGCAGCTGATGGGACCAACACTCCAGAAACACTCTCCGCTGGTACATTTGCCCGATTCCATGCACCCAAGGACAACACTATTTTTGCTCGTGTCGGTGTCAGCTTTATCAACGTCAACCAAGCATGCGCAAATGCAGAGCGAGAGCAGCCTGATTTCGACTTCGAGGGAACGGTCTCTGCCGCTGAGGCTGCTTGGAGAAAGAAATTGGACGTTATTTCCGTTGATGCGGAGGGAGTTTCCGACGATTTGCAAAAGGTATTTTGGAGTGGAGCTTACCGCACCATGATCAGCCCTCAGGATTATACGGGCGAAAACCCCCCTGTGGAAGAGTGATGAGCCGTATTACGACAGTTATTACTGGTAAGAAATTTATCACGTAGATTGGTCGATCCAATCCTCCAGCTAACCTAAGACTATCCAGCATTTGGGACTCATATCGCAGTATCCACCCTCTGTTGACTTTGGTCGATCCTCTTTCACAGTCCCTGATGTTGCGAAGTCTGATTGATATCTACCGCAATGAAGGCTATCTACCTGACTGCCGCATGTCGCTCTGCAAGGGGTTCACCCAGGGCGGCTCTAATGCTGATGTTGTGGTGGCTGACGCTTACCTGAAAAAGATTCCAGGTATTGATTGGGATACTGCCTATGAGGCTGTGGTCAAGGATGCGGAGATCGAGCCGGCCAACTGGAATGTCGAAGGCCGCGGTGGCCTGCACAGCTGGAAGAGCCTTGGGTACATCCCGACCGACGATTATGACCCTGACGGAGTTGGAACGCACACTCGTAGTATCTCTCGCACAGTCGAGTACGCATACAATGATTTCTGTATTGCTGAGATGGCTCACGGCATGGGCCACAAGGAAGATTATGAGAAGTACCTTGGACGCTCCGGGAACTGGGTGAACATGTACAAAGCAGACCAAAAGTCCAGTATTCAGGGCGCCGACACCAACTTTACCGGCTTCTTGCAACCTCGCTACACAAACGGAACATGGGGATACCAGGATCCAATCTTTTGCAGTCCTTTGCTCAACTTCACCTCCTGCTATCTCAACCCTGACGGCCATGAGACGTACGAGGGAAGTGCTTGGCTCTATACTTTGTAGGTGACATCTTTGCATCATCAACGAGAGAAAAGGAAGGAAATCGCTAATTTTTTTTTCATTCGCAGCTATGCGCCTCATGACATGGGATCCCTTGTTCAGACTCTTGGCGGTGCTGAGGAATTCGCGAAGCGCCTAACTTACTTCCATGAATCTGGCCTTCTCTATGTGGGCGATGAGCAGGCATTCCTGCCAGTCTACCAGTTCCATTATGCCGGAAGACCCGGTCTGTCCGCCAAGTACAACCACTTCTACATTCCCTCACAATTCAACACCACTGTCGCTGGTATTGCGGGTAACGACGACAGTGGAGCGATGGGATCATATGTGGTCCTGAGCATGATGGGTCTCTGGCCAGTCCCAGGCCAGGACGTCTATCTGATTACGCCCCCGTACTTCAAGGAAGTGAGCATTCGCAACGGCATCACAGGCAAACTAGCAACCATTCGCAATGTCAACTTTGACCCCAGCTATAATTCCATCTATATTCAGAGCGCCAAGCTGAATGGCAAGGAATGGACGAAGAACTGGGTTACGCACGACTTCTGGACCGAAGGAGGAGTCCTGGAACTGACTTTGGGATCCGAAGAGAGTGGCTGGGGCACTCAGATGGAGGATCTTCCCCCCCTAGTATCAGCAACTATCATGCTTGAGCTTCACCTGAGAGCAAAACTCATTGGCTATGCTGGTTGATCAAGCAATGGTTATCAATGTTTATAGTGTGAAACCTTGTTCGATAGCCATAAACGAATATTACTACTAGTAGTATTAAATATCCGCAATTTGATTCCTGGTAGTACTCTAGTATCTTTGTATTCTTCTTCTGTCAAGTTGTTGTCTCAATTTGTCTTTTCCAAGGTTGCCTCTTGTTTCCATCGACCCTCCAAGTTGGACCATCCACTACTCTTCCCTCTTCCCTCTTCGTCTTTCACTTCCACTCCTTCACCCCACCGACTTCTTATTCCCCAGTGCTCTTCATCTTTCACTTACCCTATTTCAACTTGAACCAGGGCTGCAGCCTTTTCGTCCCAATGGCAGACCCTTTCATTGTGTCCTTCCAAAGGGTGTTCTGCCTAGAAAATGAGGTGTCGATCGGAGATCCTCCGGCGACCCTCAGCAACGACGTGAGTATTACTCCACACCCCCCACCGACCGTGGACCAGGATATGAGAGGAGATGTGGATATACAGGATACTGTCATGTCCTCACCAGAACCAGCCAGTCTCACTCGGCGGACTGGGTCGTATGATCCCAACCGCCGCGCAATTCCGGAGTTGTCCTGCAAAGAGTGTCGTCGAAGGAAATCAAAGGTGAAGATGCACCACCCTCATCTCTCATATTATTACATACACTGACTCTGATTCAATCAAGTGCGACCGTGAAACTCCCAAGTGCACGCTGTGCACGAGGAAGAACCGTACGTGCGAATACGGAGCTAAGAGTCGCCCTCTGACTCGTCGCTACGTGACGGAGTTGGAGAATGCACTTCTCAACCTTCAGCAACACCTGCCAGCTCCTGATGACTCGAACATTTGTTTAGACCTCAGTCTCTCTGAGTCGTGCGAGGTAACCAACCAAATACCCCTTCTCCATAGCTCGCGGATTACTGGCCCTGTCGGTATGACACGAACTCCACTGGCATCTGAAGTGAGAGAAGGTGCTAGAAAGAGATCGATTGGTCAAAACAACATGCCTCTTGAATCGTCCCCTTTGTCCGGCAACTGGGAATGGGATGAGCGAGCTGGCCGGCCAAACGGTAACAGATTCGTCGATGGTATGGCCAGTTTGACAAGTGATCCAAATGGCGGCGGCGGTTATCTTGGTAAGAAACTTCCATTTGTGCGACTTGATTGTCTACTAATTTACCACTAGGCGTTGCGTCTGGCGCTGCATTACTGCGGGTCACTGACCCAAACCCCAACGGACCAGAAGATCAGATCGCATCGGGTCAGAATATCGAGCCGTCAAGCATCCCAGCCTTGAGCATTCCCTATTCATCAGACTCTCTCGGTGAGCTGGAACCTTTCGTCAAACAGTACTTCGACGTCTTTCACAAATCCTATCCTATCGTTCACGAGGCCACTTTTCGAGCTCAGTTTATGCACGTCCTTCCGCGACCAAAATCAAAGGCCTGGGAGGTACTCCTGTTTGTAGTGGCTGCTGTGGGTGCTTTCACTGCATCGATGCAACCTTCACAGGAAGATGTGGGTCTTTTCGAGGCCGCGAAGGCACGCATGTCGTTTGACATGCTAGAGACTGGCAACATTCATCTCGTGCAAGCCTTGACTCTCATCTCGAACTACATGCAAAAGCGGAACAAGCCAAACTCGGGCTACCATTACATGGGTCTAGCTAGGCGTACTGCGATGGCCATCGGTCTCCACAAGGAGATACAATCGCCGGCAATGAATCTTTTCGAAAGGGAAATGCGGCGCCGAATCTGGCACTGTCTCTACATATTTGACGTCGGTGCCATCATCACTTTTTCACGACCACTCGACTTCCCTTCCAATGGCGTTGATGCGGAACTTCCAATGGATGTGCACGATACGGTGAGGCTTCTCTGATTACTTACCTATCCTAACCTTGTACTAAGTCCTTGCTCTTGATCAAAGGCCATCACACAGGGGACAAGGCAAACACCACATTTTGCCACAGAGACAACGATATATACACACATGCGAGCCCAGGTAACATTTCATATGGCAACAAGCGAGATATACTCGAAGATGATTTCCACGTATTTCCCGTCCGCATCGGAGCTGATAGAGGCGGATGACCGATTGATTTTACATTGGCTATCATCCCTGCCTCCTTATTTCCAAGAAGACACCACTCAATATGTGACTTTCAGGCTCTGCCATTCTATCTTGCGATGGCGATATCGAAACTTCCGAACCCTCATGTATCGCCCAATTCTTATCCGACGTGTAATTTCACGACGTGGTCAATTATCTACCAATGGCGAAGAAACCAACCGCTACGAGGACATTGCCATCGAGAGGTGCCTGCAGGCAGCGCGTGAGTCTGTGCAACTGATCTCGGCCTACTGGTCAAATGAGCATCAGAACACGATGGCTTGTTGGTACGGGCTGTACTTTCTGTTTCAGGCAGTACTTATTCCCATCTACTGCTTACGCAATGATCCGCAATGTGCAGCGGCCGACGAATGGCGCGAGCAGATTAGTCAAGCTATGCGAACAATCGAGTCAATGTCTCAGATCATTGAATCGGCCTCTCTCTTCCTGGAGAAAATTCGTTCAGTTTGTGGCCAATATCTGAATTACTCACTTGATGGATGGGGGGCTCCGACTGAGGAGTCTCCACAGACACAGATTGCTAACCTCTACCCACTGATGTGGCCAAGTCTTGATATCACACACATGGATGGCTTCGATACATCTCTGTAAGTGGTTTGTCACGCTTAATCCAGGCACCAATTAACCTATCCTACAGCCAAGCCTCAACAATCACCGATTTCATGAACCAAATTCCAGGTTTTGAATGATATATGGCCACGGAAAGGGACCTGCCGTGTCACCTGCTTAGTGAGAAGCATACAGACCTCGGGAGGGAGGCTCTGTACTTGTGAATAGAGCTCCAAACTCATACTACGCCCAAGAAATCGAGATGCCGTTTTCCAAGGTTATCCTTAGTATTTTGGGACCGATTAATTAGATATATCTACGTCTAAGGTAGTGTATATCCCCCGTCGATCACGATATTAGAACCCGTCATATATGATGAGGCATCGGATGCGCAAAAGACGTATGCCTGTGTTTTGTTTAGTAAAAGACCTTGAAATAACTATTTCTGGTATATTACTGACTCCTTTGAGCTCGTATGTCTGCGCCATGCGATTAGCAGGGATCATACTGAGCCATTTCTCCCGCCACTCAAGGGGGTGGATATCGAGGATATCGGTCGCGATGAAACCTGGTGAGATGCAATTCACGCGCGCAAAGTCCACCCACTCAACAGCAAGACATTTGGCAAGTTGAACGACACCGGCCTTGGAAGCGTTATACTAAGCAACCTGTTAGGTGGGACATTTCGGGATCAGATTCCTTAGAGATAACTCACGGCAGCTTGCTTTTGAGGAACATTGACTAGCGTTGCGCTCACGCTTGCTGTAAAAACAACATTTCCAAAACCTTGCTTCTTAAAGACACGAGCAGCTGCCTGTGCCGAGTAGAAGGCACCGTCAAGATTCACCTTCATAATGTCACTCCATTGGTCGGCGGTATAATCCTCAGCCGCAACGCAAGATGCAATGCCAGAGTTGGCAATCATGATATCGAGCTTGCCAAAGTCCTTGACAACCTGTTGCACAGCGGCCTCGATATTGGATTGGATAGTCACATCGGACTGATACGCAGCTGCCCTGACATTGTTGGTGGATGCGATCTCGGCAGCGGTCGCATCGGCCGTCTTGGACGAGTTATAGATTATAGCCACCTGGATCCAGTATTTTAGATATTAGAGGTCGAGGTGAAGGCAAAAGAGGTTGTTTCTCCAATACAACATACATTTGCGCCAGCCTCGGCCAGACCGCGAGAAACTTCGAGGCCTATTCCCCGGGCACCACCAGTGACGATGGCTACTTTACCGGAGAGGTCGAACGCCTTGGAGACGTGTTGGTTTTCAGGCTGGGCGAGGACCATTTTGTTGACACGCAGATGATCATTCAAATGAGACAAAAAACAAATTCATTTAAACCTTGAAGTGGTTATCTCATACTGCAGCGGACAACACTCACCCTTCCCCGCCGGACAGCGCACTCCGTCACGGACATCCATGTCCGACCCGCCATTACCGGTTTTTAGTTCAGTTTCAGTTTCAAATCTCCACTTTGATAGCAGGGTAATTGATGTTGCTGATCATCCTGGAGGTGGGCTGATCGCGGTGACAGCATCTTCCGGGGCTGGGTTGCCGAGGCAGTACCCCGGACTTTAACTAATGTGGGGTATAACTATGGTCTACATTAGATTCCCTGGATTCTTTCGACTATATTTATTCACCAAAGGATAGAGTATGGAGAGGAGATATCCACTTGGTCAAGTTTAAACAAGGGTTGAGACTATGTTCATCAAGGCTAGGTATTCGTCGCAGGTAAGATACTATTCAGAGAACTCGAAATTGTGAAATTATTTATGGCTAATAGCCAGTAGCTACAGCACAGCTAACTCATCACTTAAGCAAAAATTAGTCCTAGTAAAAGTAAATTCGAGCTATGCGACGTGTTCTGCATGCTCTGTACTAGACTTTTCCTTCCCATCGAAGTCATCCTGTTGATAAAAAGCTGAACTGCTCGTCGCAGCAGATGACCCATCGAAAACCTCCGCGATTTCCTCCAGGGAATGGCCTTTTGTTTCGGGAAACAAGAACCAAGTTACGACAAGCACAATAACGTCAAAGCAACAGTAAAAGATATAATAGTGCCAACCAATCTTATCCAACGCAATTGGATTGACAAAAGCGAGTACAATCAAGGAACCGTAGACACTCATCAGCTCCACAGTCAGTCCCTTACTGCGGATGGAATATGGAAATATCTCGGTCGGATAGCCCAATAACAGTGGTGTGTAGGCAATATCGTAGTGGAAGTAGAAGATAAAGACGAACGCAATCACCGTCTTGCCCAGAGCACCAGCGTTTGTAATATCAAACACGGCCGAGCATGCGGTCCAGATGATAAAGGAGACTAGCATGCCCGCTGCAGACCATAAGAACAAGGTTCGGCGTCCGAGTCGATCGACCAAAAGGGCTGCGCTACCGGCGATAATAAAATTAAACACTTGGAGAAGACCGTTTATCAGAGTCTGCGTGTCCGAGTCTTTGATGCCGACAGTATCTAGCACAAGCGTGAGATAGTAAGATACAACCGCAACACCCTGAATTATGTTAGTCTCTCCATTGGACACATGGTTCATGAGCTATAATCAACTTACATTCCACTGGGCAAACACGCCGATGCAAATAGCAATCAATGTACGTTTGCGATTTCCAGGAGTCTTGACGAGTGTCGACCATTTGGTCTCAGATGCCCGGCTCTCCATCTCAATTGTGCGTGCGATCTCGCTCATTTCGAATTGGACAAGAGGATGCGATGTATCCCCAGCAGTATGAAATCGTGCCAAAAGATCTTCAGCTTCCTTCTTTCTGCCCTTTGCGATGAGCCATCTAAATATGAGTCAGTTGAAGTAGCGTAGCCATTATTTCTCCCAACGGTCAATGAATACCTCGGAGACTCGGGTACAAAGGACCAGAATATGACTTGGACGAGAGGGAACCCAGCCTGGACAATTGAAGGCACTCTCCAACTCCAGTCTGACCCACTCATATGCTTTTGCGTACCATACGAAGCCCATGAAGCCAATATAGCTCCCAGGTAGTAAAAGGTCCAGAACGCACTTGTATATTTTCCTCGATGAGTTGGGTAGGCCAGCTCTGTGATGAGCATGGGCGATGGCTGTGTGACCAGCATAGAACCAACTCCCACCAGCACACGAGAAAACACAAACATGCCATACTGTACCGAAGCAGCTTGGATGATCGAGGCAACGACGATCACGATTGCGCCGGACAGTAGGGTCCAACGCCGTCCGATTCTATCTGACAGAATGCCAACTAAAGGTAATGAAATGACACTCCCGATGGACTGCGCAGCGTTGACAATACCGAGTATTGAACCAGATGGGTTACCGAAGTAGCGCTTCCACTCAGTAATCGATTGCAATCCGTTCATCAAAGACCCTAGTACAATTTGAATTTGTTAGTATTCTGTACAACACACAGAAAGAAAGGTCAAAGTCTTACCATCATATCCAGCGACCGCAGACGAAAGAAGAGGGACGAGTAGAATCAGATTGAGTTGCAAGAGATGTGGGACACGAAACCAGGGGTGATAATGTTGGGGCAAGACAGAGGCCAAGGCCGCGCCGACAATATCCTGATCTCTCATCGTTGTCCGAAGTTGTAAGAGGATGTGGAAATTCTCATCGGAGATGCACATCCATGACCTGGCGGCTCAGAAGTAATATATCCACCGCCAGTAAACCTAATATCCTAACAAAGAACTGGCAAGAAGTGACGGGATCGCATCGCATGTTTCTTGGACCCACTCGGACCCCACGCTTCTCCCCGTGGGGTTGCTACATCACGGTTGCTGGTTTGCGGAGGAGGAAACGGAGATCCACTTCCGCCGACGGAGAGGGCTGTCCGAGAGTTTGGGCGATATCACCGGTTAACAAGAAATGCCATGGCATGAAGAGTGTACTTTGGGACCGAAGAGCGGCTTTGCAGGTGGCATCGGCTCGTGAGTGGGACAGCTAGCAACATAATGCGGATACCAAGGTCCTTTGCCTTGAAAATATATGAGGTCGCAGGTCCTTCAATTGATCTTTGAACAGAAAGCAAGCGCTCAACTCGTCGCATATCTCTTCCCTCATACTCGAGGAACGCAGAAAATGGGTTCCCAAAGTATTCGTCGTCAAAATCCGGTGCTCCCGGATAGTATTTTCCAAATGTTCCGACTAGATGAGAAGGTCGTCATCATCACTGGCGGTGCTGGTGGAATTGGATACCAGGTCGCTCGTGGCCTAGCAGAGGCTGGGGCCAACATAGCTCTCTGGTACCACGGTTCTTCTCATGCCGATAAGTTGGCCTCTGAGTTGGAAAAGGACTTCGGAATAAAGGCGAAGGCGTATAAGTGTTCAGTGCAGAACTTTGAAGATGTATAAAAATCCTTGCGCTCGAAGAAAAAAATGAAATCCAGTTGAAATTAACGTGTGATTGAGTAGGTTCAATCAGCAACCAACGCTGTGGTGCGCGACTTCGGCCGACTCGATATTATGATCGCAAATGCTGGGATTCCCTCAAAGGCAGGCGCATTGGATGATAAATTAGAAGATTGGCAACGGGTGGTAGATGTTGACTTTTCCGGCGCATACTATTGTGCTCGTGTTGCTGGAGAGATCTTCCGTCGACAGGGACATGGGAATCTTATTTTCACTGCCTCCATGTCTGGTCATGCAGCGAACGTTCCTCAACAGCAGGTAAACCAGATCATCTCCCTGATATAGTCCACGAAGATGCTCTGACAACTTTTAGGCCTGTTACAATGCTTGCAAGGCAGGTGTCATCCACCTGGCGAAATCATTGGCCGTAGAGTGGGCCGCTTTCGCCCGTGTCAATTCTGTCAGTCCTGGCTACATCGACACACCTATCAGCAAAGATTGCCCCTTTGAGATGAAGGAGGAATGGTATAATCTTACTCCTTTGAAGCGGGATGCTGATCCTCGCGAGCTCAAGGGAGTATATCTTTACCTCTCCAGTGATGCGAGCACCTACACAACGGGCTGCGATATAATTGTAGACGGCGGATATACCTGTCGTTAGATCAACTAAACCAATACTATCAGGACATTATTCAATCCCAACTAGATGCATGACGAACTTTGAATGGAACTTGTAATAAAGACTTGTCCTTGTCTAGTGGGCCCTTTCTATGTATACCTTAACTTCCCTTGGGATTTCTATCTTTACATGAGCCGGAACTTTCTCGCCTTTTCGGAAGACACGATATCATAGCTCAGCGTTATCTACTGCCTCCCATCGCCGTTTCAAAGTTTGGTATGGCTTTCTCATCGGCCATGCATGCAGCTCTTTTGTCCGATTGATGATTCCAAGTAAAGCATTGCGCTCTTCTGGATCAGTGAAGTATTCTCCGTAGAGTGTAACTGCAATTACGGCGTTGACCAATGCAGGCTGAATTCGAAGATGACCTAAGGCAATGCCGCAAAGGTTCAAAACAATGGACCGTACTTGAGCCTCGGCTTTGCGATGTGTCGCTCGGCTTGCTTTTCTAAATGGAATAAGTATGTAAGAATATGATAAGAGTTCCTTCTGACTTACTCCAGGTATGGACTCTCTGCGATCAAGATCATCTGTGCTAATCGAAAGTGTTGAATGGCAGTTACTTGAACATCAAAGCTGTACCACACGGTCGGAAATATTTTGCCTTTTGCACGATCTGGGCCAAGTTCAAGAATTGGCTCAATCTCACCCATGCAGTCATGAGCGAGCTGTTGCTCCCGAAGTTTGAGTTGTGCTTTTGAAGACAGGTTAGTGACAATCATTTTCTATAAGGAATGGAACATTCTCACTCCATTCCCCGGGAAGCTTTTGTCCCCAGCACCAAGTGGCAACCTCGCCAGCGAACATTATAATGCTGTTGGCTATAGACGTGTTCCGCCAACGATTGGTATCGAATCTCATGTGTGGAATACTCTCTCTCGAAAATGCATAATAGATCTCTTGTCTTATGACAATCCAGTATGCAGCGGTTGCCAAAGAATTTTCCAAAGGGGACTCAATCATCGAATCAATGATAGTTTGCGTGATGGCCAAGAAGCTGACATGTCTGTCATCATAATAATCTGTATCTATCTCATTTTCATCCATTTCTTCGTCCATCTCCTCATATTGTCGTAAAATCACAGTGGCGGCCATGATGTTCTCTTGCTGCACCGGATCTCGAATCTCAGGGAATTGAACAAGATCCGGAATGCATTTGAGCATATACTCTAGTGCGCTTGATTTCTTCAAACGAGGTAGCAGCTGTCCATGATATAGTATTCCTTTGGAGGTCGAATATTTGGGTAGTCGGCAGAGACGCCGCGAGGAAACCGCGCAAATAGCGTTTTTAAGAGTTGGACAATGCCGTGCGCGTTGAGGAACGATTAATTGAAACTGCCTCAGCTCATCACAATGATCAAACTGGATTTTGTCAGCCGTGGTAATCTTTGGTAGACACAAGGGCTTCATACCCATGGAGACAACTCTTCAATAAAGTATCGCATTAGGCATGACTCTTGGACACTTTCAGATGACGTAGTGGCCAGGTCAGTGGTCGAAGATGGAGATGTGGAATAATCGACATCCGTCTCAGTTTCCCAGTATTGTAAGCTAGTATATGTTCCGGGGTCCGTGTTTTGGCGATCGCTTCCACTGGGAAGTAAACGTGTGTTCTGGGCGCTTCTGGACCATGATGCCGGAGATGACAAGGTCAAGGATAAGTGGTGTTGATGGGAGCTTTCACTTTGCCTATTCTCTGGATGAATGTTGTGGTAATCATCCATTTGCACTTCATCGGATCCGGCCGACGCCTCTCTTGGAGCCTCTCGAATGGGGGCCGAGGGGCTCTCTTGAAAGTGCTCCACTGAGACAGATACCGTTGGGGAAGTAGTATCTGCTAGCTTCTCATGCGAAAAGGCCGCAGTGTCTGAATGGATCTGCCGGAGCAAAGTGCTCAACGCCTGCTTCGGCGGCCGCCATGTCTTTGGCTTGCTGTTGACCCATACTTGGCCCTGGGTGAAGCTTGTGTCAAAATTGGCGGTCGATCCATGTCGGAAGACGGCCTTCTTCTGCACAGGCTTGCAGCTTAGGCCCTTTGTTTCGCATCGAATACAAACTGGAAGACGCTTATCACATCTCTGGTGGCGGGCTGCAAGTCACTAATCAGTCACGACTACTATGCACGAATCGCAGACCCTGCCAATCCTTACCTCGGCAGTTTGAGCAAGGCGCTTTGGCCAATGATGTATCCGACATATCACTCACTCGACTCTTCTTGCAGAAATATTCACTGCGAGGGTCTTTAACATGCTCCCCTGAAATTTGGCTTGGCCAACGCTTACCCCGCTGGGGCAAAAACGCGGGGAAATCTCCCAATGAGGTTAGTCTCGCCGAACATAATTAATGGACATAAACATGAACATACTGCTGGGAAACTTGAAATACACAAGTCTACAATCTATGAACGAAGATTTAATTGCGTCGGATAAGATAGTATACTAGGATATCTTCTGGAGGGGGATGTGTCCTCCTATGTTCCCTCGGTTTGGGTGGAATTGCACAGAGTGAAGGCAGCGGCTCCTTGCCTCTTTGGGTAAATTTAGCAAACAGACCAGCGGATAGCTGTACTGTCTCTACCAAAGATATAAACGGCGGGCTTTTTGAAGACAGGGAACATGCCATTTGCACTATTCTTCTCGTTGACATGTGTAGGCATGATTTTTATTGCGATTGGATTGTAATGGTAAATGGTGTGGTTTGGTGCAGAGAATTGCTTCGAAGTGATTATTATTTCAAAACGAGACGATCTTCGAGACCGCGTAAAAGCAAAGGCAGGACCAGGCGGCTGATCAGCCCAAGAATCTAGACTAGCCAATAATATGACGATTTGTGGTGGATCCCTGACACTCGCATTTACGCGCGTCCCACCGAGCTGCAAATCAACATCGCAAAATTGTTACGAGTATTGCCAGTCGCCTTTTCTACACATAAAATGTCAGAAATCTTCTGACATACGGGTGAGTCTTCACCTGAAAATTTCTCAGAGTACCGACCAGACTTAAACTAATTCAGTTCGACTAGCCCCAGACTTCTTTGTTGATTCAATATGGCCAGGTATCCGCGCTGCGACAAAAACATGCCGGAAAACAAGACTAGAGGAAATATATTCCTTTCGCGATCGGAATTTTCGGCCCCAAAGCTCTTATTTCAATGCAAAAATTCAAGTCAAGTCCCATGTCTCTCAAGTATGCGTGGTCTTTGGTTGACCGGGCGCATATGCAAGCCACTCGCTGCGCCATGACTGGTCAATGTGGCCGTTCGCGTCTGTATATTGAGGTAGCCGATACCAAAACTTCAGCTCTGACCTTTTGGGAGGCGTCTCGACAATAATGGATTCTATACGCGAAGATTCCGGGATCACATCTTCGGGCATGAGACCCTGCATCTCAATCTCGAGGGTGCGTTGCAACACAAGGACCATCGGGGAGATTGAAGAAACCCCGTCTTGAAATTGCCATTTGCGCAATAGGTCCAGTGCTTGTTGCCGGACTAGCCAGTCCCGACATTTGAAAACACAGAAGAACAGAGCGGGGACGATCCCAGTGTTGACTGGGAAAGTTGGCTTGGAGCCATGGCCAGTATGTGCTAATAAGATCTCTGCTAAATGGACCACCTTTTTGAAGTGGAGCAATAGGCTGTCGTACTTCATTTCCAGTGGCTGGACACGCGTATTCACTGCGATTAATACGGAAAGAACCTCACCCCATAGCTCGAGAAGGGTCAATGCGTCTACATCTCTTTGGCCCATCAGATCTTTATGAACAGTGAGAGTCGCTCTGAGCTGGGTGCTCCATCCTCGCAATTTAGTCATGACTGCAAATGGCTCCAAATCGAGATCCGGGTCGGATGACATCACTCGAAAACCGCGAGGGTCCTTCTGCACAACCATTCGGGATAGTGTTACTAAGAAATCATATGACTTCTGGAGATTGTCGCTATTATTTTGTGGTTCGTGAGGGACAAGCCACGGGGATTCTAGATCTTCCTTGTCTGGACTTTTGTTGGCGAATGTCGTATAAACCAGTTGAGTCGCTGCAAAGCTTTGTTTTAAAGCTCTACTAACTGAAGTCGAACAGGGATTCTCGAGTAAATACTGCTTTAAAAGATTTTTGCCCGCTCGCAGATGTCGACCAGCAGTTTCGGGTTCCTCCTGAAAAAGGATCACACACACTAGAACCACACAAGTCACCAAAGCAGTCTCCACTTTGGCGCGACCCATCTGATCATCGGCCAGGTTCTTCTGGAGATAGTTGATGGCCCTATTGCATTGCTGGAGAGAGAATCTCCGATCAAGAGGCCCTGAATTCGTACCAATGCGCAGTTGTGTGAATTGCCAGTTGAGAGCTCCCATGCCGATGGCGGCATGACGGACTGCAGGTTGAATCTCGCTGGCCTGATGCACTAACCTTTCCCAAAACTCGTCATAAAAGTAAGATGAGCACTGCAATGATGTGACTTTTTGAAAATAAGTCAGATACCACCGTTCCTCAGACGTCAAGTCCACCAGTCCTCCAGGGACGAGCGGAGAAGACGGAACAGGAGACCCTTTGACTTGCAAGAGACTCATCTGGTGGGAATCACCCTGAGAGACACGAACAATGCGTGAGACTCGAGTTCGACGGTCAGGAGTTTCACGATATTCGCATTGGCGACCAGTGCTAGTGCACATCGAACAGAATGGACGTCCTTCGTCGCATTTTTTGTGTCTGCTCTTACATACCACACAGCCCGACCGCACCTTTGGTCGACTAGCGCGATATCTCCTCTGTTTCTCGCAGCTCTGCATCTCGATCTTTTTTGATGCTAGAGTCATTTTGTGGCTCGGCCAGCAAGGACCAGGAAGGTTGAAAGACGGTGGAGGAGTTCCCAGCGTTGGCCCCCACTTGCCTCAATCCGCCTTGGTTGACGCCCATCCAATCATCACGTCTTATTGCTGTTGGTGATCCAATTCAGTCAGCATCGCGAAGCTCTTTTGTCATCTCGAACCTCATTTCTAAGCAATGAATAATTCGCGAGATGTTTTGTTCGCTATTTTATCAAATACCTACTTAACATCGATATCACCCATCTCTTCATTCATGCAGGGCTCCCCATCCAAGAAAATGTCTACCGCTCAGAAACGGATTGCAATCCGCATTGTGAGTTCTGGAATCGCGGAAATTCAGTCGAATGTTACTTTTCCCCGCTCTCGCTCAGACTATATTATCGCCAAAACCAAAGCCTTTGCACTGAACGCGGCCGATAATCATCAGATCGACGTACTAGGCGGTTCAGGCTCAATTATTGGGTGTGACTGGTCTGGAGTGGTTCTAGAAGTCGGAGAAAATGTGACAGAATTCAAACCTGGAGACTACGTATACGGGTTATGCCACGGTGGTACATAGGACATGGTTGCCCGGGTCCCGTCTTTGATCAATTGCATGCTGACAGAAGCTTCCGACAGGCAATTCCATCGAACCAGAAGATGGTGCATTTGCCGATATCGTTACATCCAAAGAAAGTCTTACCATGCACAAGCCAGAATTCCTCAGCTTCCAAGAGGCTGCTTCTTTGGGGGTTGGTCTCGCAACCATTGGACAAGCACTCTACTGGGTCATGAATTTGCCTCTACCATTTCCAAAAATCCCAGTCAACTCTGGCCCAACCCTACTGATATATGGAGGCAGCTCCCTCACGGGCACAATTGCTATCCAATTAGCCAAGCTGTAAGTATAGCATTGGCTCTTTCGAATTATTGCCTATATCTAAGTATTCCTCCGATGCATGGAGCCTTAGTTCTGGATGCCGCGTGTTTACAACTTGTTCCGCTCATAATAAGGAGCTTGTCAAGTCCCGTGGCTCTGATGAATGGTTCGATTATAGTCTACCAGACTGCTTTGAAAGGGTCAATGAGATCGGGGCATCGATCACCTATATAGTGGACTGCATTGGTAGCGAAGAGTCGAGCATATTCTGCAGCAAGGTACTTTCTCCGACCGGTGGACATTACCATAGTATAAAAGCACCCTTACCAAAGGTCTTCAAGGAATCGCGACCGGAAAAAACCGCGGTCGCAACTACAGCCTTCGCCTACTCGATGACGGGTGAGCGGTTTGAGTTCCCAGGTATGGAATTTGCTGCCGACGTGGCTCAGGGGCAATTCGCCAAAAAGTGGCGCGACATTGCTGAGGATTTAGTTGCAAAGCGCAAGGTCCAGCCACATCCCATTCTCGCACGAGAGGGAGGTTTACACGGAGTGCTTGACGGATTGAATGAGATCAGAAACCAGGCTCCACGAGGGCACAAAATTGTTTATTCGAGAGATTCATAGCCAAGAGCCGATATAGCGGGTTTTCGTACCAACTTGTCTCTCGAGCTTCCAGTACTATATCTCCTTCCCTTCCCTCTGAATATCTTACACAGGTGTCAGTACCCCGAATCAAGATATCTGGAGAATCTCAGTAATTATGCTGAACTATTCCGAGTCCATCACATGCTGCGGGGTGGCTATCCGGCGACGGAGTGGGGGCTCCGTCGTGCGGGGATTGAAATACAACAGACAGTCATTTTTATACCTATAGTTAGCATCCTTCAAAGGGGTGTGTCACAAGGTTTTACTAAAAGCAAACCTTGATCTGCCCAGGTGCCAAACAGTAATTTCTTCGCAAGAGAAAAACATGAATACTCGGGAGAAAAACAGGTCTTTCGTTCTTCGAGCTGTCCAAGATGTCGTCCTTGAGGATCGCGAGATTCCAGCTTTGAAGGATCCTTGGGATGTACGCGTTCACATTGCACAGACGGGTATTTGTGGGAGCGACGTGCACTACTGGCAACGAGGACGCATCGGAGGTGAGCCAGATTCGATAGCGAAGCCACTCAACACCGACCAAAACTTACTCTCTGTTCTCTAGATTTCATTCTCAAGTCACCTATTGTCCTCGGTCATGAGAGCTCTGGTACAGTTGTTGAAGTTGGATCTGCTGTGAAAACCCTCAAGATTGGCGACCGAGTAGCAATTGAACCCGGTGTGCCATGCAGACAGTATGTTTAGTCCCAGTTGCAGCAATGTGAACAGTTCGAATGAGCATGGCTAAAACTATTTCAGCTGCGATTACTGTCGAAGTGGATCTTATAATCTGTGTCCGGATACCGTATTCGCTGCCACACCACCGCATGATGGCACGCTCTCTAAGTACTACACTACTCAAGCGGACTACTGCTATCCTCTTCCAGAGCACATGAATTTGGAAGAAGGGGCTTTGGTAGAGCCTGTCGCAGTTGCTGTCCAGATCACTAAAGTTGGCAATGTACGCCCAAATCAGACAGTGGTGGTTTTTGGATGTGGACCTATAGGGCTGCTTTGTCAAGCTGTGAGCAAGGCATACTCCGCGAAAAAAGTTATTGGTGTAGATATAAGCAGGTCCCGGGCGGACTTTGCACGCACATTTGGCGCAGATGACATATTTGTTCCTCCTGTCAGACCTATTGATGCCGATGAGACAGCTTGGAGTGAAGAGGTTGCCCGCATCATCAAGGAGAGGTTTTGTCTGGGTGAAGGTCCTGACGTGGTGTTGGAGGCGACTGGAGCACAGGCCTGTATTCAAACGGGAATACACTTGACAAAGAAAGGTGGAACATACGTTCAAGCTGGTATGGGTCGTGAGGTAAGTTTTAAGCAATTTTCTGCAATGAGAGTAAGGAATTGACGGAGAATCAGAATGTGATGTTTCCAATTACGACTGCCTGCATTCGCGACTTGCATATTCGAGGCTCAATTCGGTACACAGTTGGATGCTATCCAACTGCTGTAGATCTCATCTCAAGTGGAAAAATTGATGTAAAGCGACTGATCACAAACCGCTTCAAATTTGAAAAAGCAGAAGAAGCTTTCGAACTTGTTCGACAAGGAAAAGAAAGTGTGATCAAGGTGGTTATCGAGGGAGTTTGTTCCTAGGTCATAACCTCTTTTTTTGATTCTTATATGCCTTATTTGCTATTCTTAAACAAAACAATGCACGCCCACATACGAAATGAAAACAAACACAGCTATTCTTAGCCCCATCCAAATCTATCATACAGTCACGTGCAAAGCGCGGGACCCCACGGGGTAACCCGACATCACCTCGCGTCCTCCACTCCCTGTTCCTCGTACCCTGATTATGACATCCGATTTTCCATGATGAGTTTCACTAGAAAGAGAGTACCTCTTGCCTGCAGCTTTTGTCGCAGTCGGTAAGCTTCTGGAGTTGTATGCATCTCTTCTCGAATTAACGCAAGAATAGCAAACGGCGATGTGACGCTCAAAAACCTTCATGTTCACATTGCATAGAAATGGAGATAGAATGCCACTATGTCGAGGCTCCTTCACAGAGGTTTGTCAACCCTTTTTTTAACCTTATGGATCTCTATCTCACAACAACAACAAGGATTGACACCACTGGTGGCACGAGAGAAATCATGGGCAAATTGCATGAGATCGAGACAATGCTGAAAGACCAAACAAGCTTGATCTCAAATTTTCCAAAGGGAACTGAGTTCTCTCCTTCGGAAAATTTTATGGAATCGCCATTGCACAATACAACTGGTGCCATCGCAGAAATTTCATCAAATACTTTTATTTCACCCTCTCTGGGATTTGCAGATATTCAACACAATTCGGAAATGCACACTCCGCCCTTGTCGATTCCGCCCGAACATAAAACATCTTCAAGCTACCTTTTGAGTCTTCCACAGGTTAAATCACTTGTTGGAGACTATCCACCAGATTTATTTTTCCGTTTGGAGTCTTCCGAGCAACTACCTTTTGAGACAGAATGGAGTAACCCACCAGCACCACAGCAGCCATGGCGGATTGATGAGAATTATGCCGCAGAATTGGTCAATTCCTTTTTCTCATCTGCACACCAACATCACCCATTACTAGATGAAAATGAGTTCCGTGGTATCTACAGCCGCTTTATCAAGAACGGAGCGGATTCTAGCATTGAGTCCGCCTTATGCATGGTCGTATTGGCAATTGGAGAAGCCGCCATGACTGAAGCGGATATTCCTTCTCTGAAGACATCGCCACCTGGCATGCGATATATAAAACATGCTATGCCTACTCTTCTCTATCAATCATCTTGGTCATTCTCATTCAATTTATCATTACCACAGGCGCTCGTTCTGTCCAGCATATATTACGCGTATATTGTTCGCCCGCTTCGAAGTTGGAGGATGGTGTATTCGGCTGCAACAATCATCCAACTTCAGCTCTCTAGGTATGAGGCCTTATCTTCAAGCAATATAATTCTAAACTCTGCCAGACACGCTTCATATCAGAGAACACCTCAAGAAAGAGAATCTATCATCCGGCTTTTCTGGTCCTGTTTTTTGGTCGAATGTGACCGAATTGCTGAGCTTGAGCTACCACGGAGTGGACTGCAACAGTTAACCGACACCATTAGCCTCCCAGCATGCACGGATCTCGATATAATTCAATCAACCAGCTTTCTAGCTGAAATATCGGTGCGAAAATTATTGAATCGCATTCACAACCTGCTTTATCAAAGCGGTAAAACCCCTTCGGCATTTTCATCCACTACACTGACGGTGCGCAATGACCTTTCTCCCGTCGATAATTTGGCTCTACAATCATTTTGCGATGAGCTGCACTCTCAGCTTGAACTTTGGCATTCGTCTATACCCGAGGCAGCTCGCCCAAATCTCGAGCCTAAGTCCATAGCAACAACCTCGAGTAATCGCCAAGCCATTCTACGAATTAGATACTTCGCAGCTCGTCATATTCTATACCGACCCTTTCTTCTACAGATAATCAGCAATCCAGGAAGCTTACCTTCAGGTGAAACTATCGACAAGGCTCGTATCTGCATTGAAAGCTGCCGAAGCTATATTCACAGCACCACCCCGGTATTGGCCGGCCCAAGCCAGTACACATGGACCTTTTCAATATCGTACGTAACTCCTGGCTCGGGTCTTCCATTAGTTACCGTCTCACTTACAATACATAGATCACTGGGTGCCATTGTTATTCTAACATTAGCCTCTATGAGTCCAATTCTTCAAGGCTTTGTTGCCGATATCGAAGAGTTGCAGGACCAGGCTCTAGGAAATATTCGACCATGGGCATTTTCGAGTCTGGAGGCGGTGATCAATATCCTGGATGAGCTGCAAAGGAAGCACAAGCTGCTATCGCGTATTTGAAGTAGTGTCTCATAGTGCCGTATTCTGTTTCGCTTGATCAGATGTGCCAGCCATGAGACTACTAGCATCGTTATTTCCTTGAAAATAATATTATCTAAAATCTGCTACCTGTTTTGTCTAGTACTAGGCGTACTTGAGCTCTATTCCAGTTATCAAGGTAATTTAAAGGCTGCAGGCCGCCAGGGCCCAGGGCTCAACCCACAAAGCTTTATTCATCCAGCCTTTGCTTCACAATAACTTCGAGGTGAATTCACGATACTAGAACATACTATATCATATCACATCATGCATCCTACATATAGAAGCTATCGGGTTGATTTGACTCTGTGCTTTGATTCTCGCTTCTCTCGAGCCATTCAGACCCGTTCATGATGGGTAGTTGTCGAAATCGAAAAACCATCTTTTCCATGCTCAATGTCACCCGCAATTCTCTGCCTCTCTGCCTCGGCAAACTCCTCCGGTCTCTCCCGCTGTGTGAGTTGGCGATTTCCACATACTACCAACGACGGATTCCGAATGAAGATTTCGTCCATATCCTCCAGGGTACGGCGCGAGGTTTCTGGATAAAATAGAAAGACAATAGGAAAAAAGGTCCAGGAGATAACAGCAAAAACTTTTTTTTTTCATTAGCATTTTCATAAAGAGAGAGAAGCTTCGAACTTACTCAGGTAGAAGCGCCAGTGGAGGTTCTTGACCCCGATACTTGTAAATTGTGTCACAATAAAGCCGCAAATCCAGTTTGTTCCTGTGGCTGCTGCTGCACCCCTAGTGCGCCAGCCAAGCGAGTTGACCTCTGAGTTGTACACCCATGGAACTTTGGCAAAGCTTGTGCCATAGATGAAATAATATAGAAAGAACATAGCGGTGGTGACTTTACCCATCTATTATTTTCTCAGCATTTATAGGACGGGAATATCAAAGACCTTTAGACATACCAGCTGTTTCTTTATAGGGTTACTCTCTCCAGCTTTCAAACACATGGCGGCAATGAAGTAGCAGGAGCCCATGCCCACCGACCCGTACAGCATTAATCTGGAGCACATCAATCAACATTATTTCCAAAACACATTTACCATCTTCGAAACTGACTTTCTTCGACCAAAAAGATCAATAACAATTAGGCAGCAGAATGCAGCACAGAGATATGTCGTTCCATTAATGGCTGTCAAAAGACGGCTCTCTTGTTCTCCAAGCCCCACACTCTGTACCAATAATGTCGGGAGATAGTAGCCGAGTGCATTCACGCCGCTAAATTGCTGCATGAATTGTGTACCGCATGATAGAAGTAATCGCCGTAAATTCTTCATTTTGTCCCGACCGGTAAGAACGTCGATAAATGGTGCTTGCTCTCTTCTTTCCATCTCCAGTGCCGACTGTATTGATAGAAACTGTGCTTTGACATCCATGTCGTCAATGGACTTTGCCGGACCCTCAAGGCGTGCAAGTGTTTGTAGAGCCTCTTCATGCCTATCTTTTAGCAGTAGCCATCTAGGGGACTCGGGAACAAATAACATGGTGAAGGAGACTATCACAGGGAAGATGAGCTGAAATCCTAGAGGGAATCTCCACTGTAGAGCTTCACCCTGGAAGTAAAGACCAAAGTTCATCCAATTGGCAAGACAGAACGCAGCAGTGTTTGACAAGGAGCCTACAACAACCAGCTTTCCCCGTACATTAGGCTTCGAGCACTCAGCCTGGTAGACGGGGCAGGTTGATGATGTCAACCCCATGCCGAATCCGTTGATTATGCGTCCGACAATCATTTGACTCAAGCTCCAAGATACAACTTGAAGAATTGCCCCAATGGTGTTGCATGTCAGACCAATAACTATCGCTTTTTTCCGACCAAATCGATCTCCTAGGGCAAATGCGAATATGGCACCGAAGAAAGCACCCAACTGTGGGAATTTGTCAAAATAGGAGTAACCACCGGCTTGAAAAGAAGCTTACCGAGAAACAACTTGAAGTTATTCCAGATATATTCGAATCATTCGTTTCAGGAAAGTGCTTTTTGAAATCTGTCAAAATGTTAGAATCTGGCCGAGCGAAGCATATAAAGCTTGGGAATATCTCTCACCTGCGGAGATGAGAACTCCGGAAAAGACACCTTGGTCATACCCAAACCAGGCCATGGAGCTTTGCTTGTTATTATTAACCTCTAATAAAGATTGAAGCTTGTTAACTCACCAAGCATTTACGACAGTAATAGCTGTGATGAGCCACGTTCCACGCAGAACTTCTGAGAGGTTAAGCAGACCCATATTTGCTTCCGGTTTGCTTCGTTTCCTGACACCTAGTGGTAATTGAGACGTTTTTTCAAAGAGAGACTAGCTCATTCCCGGTGATAACCTTGGAATGTTGAAGCGAGTTCAGCTGCTCAGTCCCCTGGATTGTCTCGAGTACTTGGGGCTACCAATAATATGCCTCGTAATTCAGATGATTTGGAGGTTCATTCGCAATTGACAAAAGAGCTTGGGAAAGTGGAAATTCCGGACGACACGATCCTTTTTTCGGCCACTTCCAGGAAAAATGTCAGGGATCGCGTTTCAATCGTGCGCAACGACCGCTTTTATGGTCCGGATCTTGGAGCTCAAGGTCGAGTGATCAGGTGGAGGCTTTCGAGCAGCAATCTGGGGACGACGGCTAGTTCTCCGCTTGTGGAGACAAGAAATGGGAGAAATCCGGGGGGTCACCCCATATGTGCATCTTCCCCACACGGGGATAGGCGGCAACGATCCCCGCCAGGGAGTCACTCGGCGCGTGTAGACGGCTCGGTATGAAATTATAATTTTTGAATCGAAAGCCTCGCACATTTTCAAAGACAGATTCTATCAACCAATAGAGCAGCATGTCGAGATTCGTTTTGGTCACGGGCGCAACAGGCTTCATCGGCGCCCATATTGTCGATGCTTTGCTCTCACGCGGAATTCGAGTGCGAGGAGCAACACGGTCGCGCCAAAAGGCTGATATTATGATAAAGGCCCGCCCGCAATTTTCGCACTTGCTTGAATTCGTTCAGATTGGTGATTTCGAGACTCGAATCCCCGAGGGCTTGGTGGCTGCGGTTGAAGGGGTGGATGGGATCATTCATACTGCCAGTGTAAGCTGACGATCCCCTATTCTCAGCGATTTTCTCATTTGAATGAACCTCTGACCCCATATATATATAGCCATTTACCTATGATACAACCAACAACGAGCGAGAGCTCATTATTCCTGCAATCAATGGCGCCATTGCAATTCTAGAGGCTGCGAGAACAAACCCTCAAATTCGACGCATCGTCATAACTTCTTCTTTTGCTTCCGTACTCGATATCAATCGCAAAGGGTCATATTTTACTTATACCGGTGCTGATTGGAATCCTCTCACTTATGAAGAGTCCATTGACCCCGCCACGAGTGCAGTTGTTGCCTATAGAGGCTCCAAAAAGTATGCGGAACTGGAAGCGTGGAAATACATTCAGGAACATAACCCTGATTTCGACATTGTTGCTCTGTGTCCTCCAATGACATTTGGCCCTGTGGTACACCCCGTCGACCGCGTAAGCAAGCTAAATGAATCCAACGCGATGCTATGGAAGATCGCAAGTGGTGTCAGCCCTCTTCCTGTTTCTCGGGTGCCGTTTTGGATCGATGTCCGTGACCTTGCAACAGCTCATGTGAAAGCACTCATTTCCATCAATGCAGGTGGGAAGAGATATATCCCAGCCTCTCCAGAAAGATTTTCTTATGGGATTGCTGCACGGGTAATATCAGATGCGTTGCCAGATCTAAAGGAGCGGGTGACCCAGGAGGATCAGGTTATTGACGAAAGCTGTGGGGTGGATGGAGAAACCGCTTCTAAAGATCTTGGTTTCACATATCGTGCTTTTGAGGATACCGTGAGGGACTTGATAAACCAAGCCGTACTCCTCAACAAGCCCTAGCCTTATAATTGACCATGAAACTACTAACTACTTGAAATTTGATTTTTTGATGTATGTGTGTTTCTTTACTAAAGTCTAGCTCTAAATATAGCTCTCAGATGGTACCTTAGGAGATATCTAAGCTTGTTTTATGCTACAGCTCACCACCAGTAGGTTGATCAATGATTTTCAATCCAATGTCACTCGCCCAGAAGCTTCCTCTTGGGTAGGTGTACTTTTCCAAGGCCTCATCGGTATAACCCGTCGAATACCCTGGGTCGAGGGGCGTAACATAGTGTGCATTTTCGATCTTTGAAGGATGGCGCAAGCTTTCCCGGTGGCTATCAGCAAATTCTAGCATTGATTTTCGTCCACTAATTGCAACATAGTCAATGGTGCTCAAATGAGAGGTCAGTTCTGTTAGTCCCATTGCTCCATTATGAGGAACACATGGGACATTGAACTTCAGTGCCATAATCATAACAGCCTATATTTCATCCAGTTAATATTGCTTTTTCCGAAGACAACTCCTTCGGGGGAGCATCAGCTTTGCCACAACATACCAAACACTCATTGACACTACCAAGTCGCACTGCATCAATTTGGCAAACATCTGTGGCTTCTGCTTGAAGAAGCTGCTTAAATGTAACGCGGTTCTGGGCCGCTTCGCCTGTCGCCACGCCAACTCCGTAAGGTTTCAGAGCCTTTCTGATTGTGGCATGACCAAGTACATCATCGGGATTTGTAGGTTCCTCGATAAAGACGGGTTTGAATTCGACCAGGTGCTTCATATACTCGATGGCCTCCGGCACACTCCAAACTTGATTCGCATCAATCATAATTTGGTAACCTTTGTCGTATCCTAGTACATCTCTGACAGCTGAAAGTCTTTCTCTATCCGATTCAATGTTTGTCCCGACCTTGAACTTGAAAGTGTCATATCCAGCTTCAATTGTTTCCTTCAACACTTTCCGCATTTTGTCGCCCGAGAATGCTAGCCAGCCAGCGGATGTAGTATAAGCAGGAACAGCGGTGTTCTCCAATGCCTCCTGCAAGCGAGAATTCTTGTCTTTTTGTGTCCGCTTTAGAAGCTCAATACTTTCTTCCGGTGTAATCGCGTCAGTGATATATCGGAAGTCGATACAATTCACAACTTGTTCCGGTCTCATATCACAAACGATTTTCCACACGGGTTTGGCAAGGATTTTACCCCAAAGATCCCAAACAGCATTCAAAACACCTGCCACGGCAAGATGTGTAATACTCTTTTCGGGTCCAACCCATCGGTATTGCGAATCAGATACCATATATCTCCAGGTTTTACCCATATTCCGGGTCAAGACGTGCATGGACTTCCCGACAACTCTTTTCGCGAAAATTTCAAGTGTCATACAAATCAATTCACTTCCTCTTCCATTGCTAAATGCCTAGAGACAACAAGGATATGAGAGCGAATTCGGTAGAAAGAGGTTTGCTACAACTTACAATTCCTTCTCCTATCAGATCATCCTGGTTGGTCTTCAATCGGATGTAAGGGTGTGACCCGTTTGTTCCCACATGCATAGCATCTGAGCCGACGCCATCTAGACTTGTAGGGAATCTCAAATCAATGACTTCGAAACCTGTTATTGTAACATCATTCTCGGTGAGTCTAGCGGTTGAACCCATTTTGAAAGAACTTGAATGAGATATGGAAACAGACTCGAAGCAAAACCAGGGAGACAGAGCTATTTACATTCGCAACCCCGCTATGTAAAACATTTCCGTGATAAATGCTGCCCCCACGGTCAGCAGATCCGTTCATGGGAAATCCCCACGATGGGCGTTTTGTTAATTTGACCCCACTTGGAGAAGGGAAACTTGAAAGCTTGAAAGTGGAGCTGCCGACTCCCCCCCGCAAGAAAGATGAAGACGTGGATGTGGAGGTGGAAGAAGTACAAGAATCTTGAATCATGTAAAATTACGATTAGTCATCCCTGATTCCGACCTCACCCAAGCCCATTTGGGGGTAACACCAGCAACCATTCATCCTTCTCCTTCCCGGATTATTCCGATGGCTGATATTGTGCGTCGAAACGGCAACGGACTAATACCCATTGCCCCAGCTTCGGCGGCAAATGGTGCCCGGGGCTTAGGTTATGAAAACGCTTCTTTGACACCAATGCCGCAGGCTTGTCAGACATGCGCTAAACGCAAAGTCAAATGCGACAAGGTGGCGCCCATTTGCTCCAGATGCCGCAAGGGTGGGTTTGAATGCATTTACCAGACAACGACCCAACCGCGATCACGGAAAAGAAAAGTCAGCGATGAGGCGCTGGAAAAGCTCGCTCGATATGAGCGCATACTTCAAGAGAATGGGCTTTTGGATGCTGAGACCCCAGCCCCTACTGGACACACGCCCTCCGAAGCAACTCGGCCTGCCCACCCCAGCCACCAGCCAGGGACCTCAAAAACGGGTAAACTCCTGACTGGTCGAGGCAAATCGCGATACGTCGATAGTCACACCTGGTACACTCTCCCAGATGATGAGATCCACAACATTTCGGATGAGGACGAAGAAGATGAAGGGACCCCCATGTCGAGAATTCCCACCTCATACTCAGACCCATTGACCGGTACGCTACTTGGAGGCCCGGGACATCAAATTCTTACCCAATATCACCCAACCCGTGCCAATGCTATGGTGATGTGGAAAAGATATGTTGATAACGTGGAGCCTATTTGCAAAGTCCTACACATTCCGTCAACAACTCAGGTGGTGGACCTGGCGTCGCAACACCCTGAAACAGCCTCAAAAACCGAGGAATGTCTCTTGTTTGCGATCTACTATGTCGCAGTATATTCTATGTCGGAGGAAGACTGTGCAAATTATCTTAAACAGAAGCGCAGCGCAATCATGCAGCAGTACCACCATGCTGCAAGACAAGCCCTTGTGAACGCGTCTTTCTTACGAACAACTGAATTCTCGGTCCTCCAAGCTTTCTTTCTTTTCTTACTGCCCGCCCGCCACTCATATGACCCGCATACCTACTGGATCTTGACCGGTATCGCATCACGCATAGGACAACGGATTGGGCTTCACCAGGACGGAGATAAACTCGGGCTACCTCCTTTCGAGGTTGAAATGCGACGACGACTTTTCTGTCAAGTATTCCCGCTCGACTTTAGAGCAGGCCAATCTGTTGGTACCGAGTTTATGGGTTTGCCCATTTCCTGGGATACTCAGCCTCCCCTCAATATCAATGATGACCAGATTTGGCCTGGGATGATCAAACCTCCAACCGAGCAAAAAGGCGCCACGGATATGATTTTTTGTTTGTCGCGCGCATATCTGGGTAAAAATCTGAGTCGGGCGGGAAATCCAATCAACGGCGCTGCGCCCTGGGGATTTTCAGACTATCATGAGGCGGAAAGACTTATTAGCGCCGCAGAAAACGAGGTGGAGGAGAAGTTCGTACGATACTGCGATGTTATTGATCCACTGCATTTCCTCACAATTGGACTTGCTCGGTCCGGGTTGACTGCTATGAGGCTCAGGGCCCGACTTCCTCAGGTCAGGGATCCGAGCGCAACGGACGAAGAGAGAAAGGAGGCGTTTCATCTTGCACAGAAAACTTTGGGTATCGATGCAGCTGTTCATGCTCACGGCGGCATCAGCAGGTTTCAATGGCACATCCGACCTTTCTTTTTGTGGGGTACACGAGAGGCATTCATCTTTATTCTTACAGTTTTATCAAAAAGCCGCGACTTGATTACTCTTCAAGAGACGGAAACTGCCTGGAACAGCGTCGCGGAACTGTACAAAAACCATGAAGAGCTTTTTGACGGCAGAGAAGCTTTGTATGTGGGACTTCGAAGGTTGACCCTCAAGGCCTGGGACTCCTCTCAGTCAGATAATGTCGCTGCAGAGCCAGCATTCATTCGGACTCTTCGCCATCTACAAGATAGAAAGGGGGCAAGACACAATCAATTCCAGAGTGAAACGGCAGAGACACCATCAATGGAATCCGATATTATGGGCTTCACAATGAGCACCGATTTTGAATTTGATGTTGATGACTGGGTTTCCTGGGACAAAATCATCCAAAATCATCAAAGTCAAGGTTGAATACCTGTTGAATACCTCGCTGTGATTGGTTTAGACCTCGGGTACATTATGGCCGAGCTAATGACCGACACCGAGGGATTGACCAATCAGCGAGCTTACCTCCTCGGGTTGAACTTGTCCGCCAGTTAGTATATAATCTGATTGAATGCATAGGGCATAGGATCATATTCTCCAGGCCTATCGCTACTATCATGTCCAATTTGAAAATCCTTGTCGTCGGGGCATCTATTGCCGGACCAACAGCAGCTTACTGGTTTGCTAAGATTGGCGCGAAAGTCACAGTTATCGAACGATTTCCACAATTGCGATCCGGTGGTCAGAACGTCGACATTCGCACAGCCGGTGTATCAGTAATGCGAAAAATCCCTGGAATGGAAGACGCTGTGCGAGCTAGCCTTGTGCCAGTTGGGGGTATCAGCCTTGTGCGCGAAGACGGTCAACCATATGGAATCATTAAGCCTTCTGGGGACTCTAGACAACAGTCGCTAGTCTCTGAATACGAGGTCCTCCGGGGTGACCTCTCGCGGATCATTTTCGACTTGACCAAGGATCACCCAAATGTCAAGTATGTCTTCGGCGAGCAAGTTGCATCGATCCACCAAGAGCAAGATGATGGGCCGGCAAGAGTCGAGTTCATGAACGGGTTTCCGGCTTCGGAATTTGATCTTGTTGTCGCTTGTGATGGCGCTACATCAAGAACTCGTGCTATAGGTCTTGGCTGCGACGTCAGAGACCATATCACACCGATTAACTCCTGGGTGATATATTTCACCACCCAGGAAGATCTTCTGAACGGAAATCAAATTGCCCAAGCACATAGTGCCCCTGGTGGGCGATTTTTCGCCATCGGACCTGACACTACTGGCATCAATCGTGCCGTGATGATGGGCATCAATCCTAAAAATGGACCCGACGCCGTCCAAGCCTTCCGTGAAGCCAACAAACTCGGGCCCGAAGCATTAAAGCAGTATGTGGCGCAGTATTTCAAAGGAGCTGGTTGGAAATCTGAAGAAATCATCCGGAACATGATAAAAAGCGACGACCTATACGGCAGCGAGATGATTCAAGTCAAACTCCCGACATTACACAGGGGAAGATTCGTCGTGGTTGGCGACGCTGGGTATGCCTCTGGTCCTACTGGCACGGGAACCAGTCTTGCCCTCGCAGGCGCTTATGTTCTGGCTGGAGAAATAGGGAAACATCCCCATGATGTGGTAGCCGGGTTGAAAGGTTATGAACAGCAGATGCGACCACTGATTGATGAGATGCAAAAAGTCCCACTGTTAGTGCCTGCAATCATGGGGCCTCAAAGTGCCTGGGGAATTTGGCTCCGGAACAATATCTTCGCTTTCATCTGCTGGAGTAATCTTCCAACGTTGATGCACAAGCTCTTTGGCGGCGCCTCTGCCCACGCTGATGATTTCAATCTGCCCGAATACAAATGGGCCGCTTGATTATGGGGATTGTTTTCACTGTTAATTGTCTTTGTGCTTTGCTCACGCCATATCCTCATTTTTCGAAGAAAAAAAGAACCTGTTTCAAATCTCAACTTGTCTTGGTACCTACTCCCCTGACTTTCAAAGGACTACTTAATTTTCCTCTATCTGGTGGCACAAAAAGATATCAAGGCCCGAACCGCGAGTCGAGCGGGACCTCGCCCAATCACTCAATGTTTAACATTGATGGAATTGTAACTCTCAAAGGGCGAATCATAGTATGTTATCATCAGCCATTACACCTTGGATTCAAATGAATTTCCGAAGTTTTACATAAAGTTGAATTGAAGCTCAGATATCATCATGAACAGCGACTCAAACAGACAGTATTGATAATCCTAGTGGTAAGAAAAATATTGACACAGCCGCTCAACACCAACATATTTCACATCTGAGACGAAAGCAAGTCATCCACCTCAACGAAAGATAATGTTACAGAATATTCGCGCTTAAACAGACTCAAAATCGCATTCGCGTTCACATTCGCATTCAGATTCATGAAGGAGATTCGTTGCTCGTGGCAGCCCGTCGACCCCACCCACTAAAGAACCCTCCCCCACCAGCACCAACATTGCTCGAGGTTCCAGGTGTCTTGATCGGTTCGGTGGGAGCTTTTGTCATACTTGCTCGAGAGGGCGAATGACCGATGAATGAGTGCCGATTCCCGAGGTTCGCGGCAGGATTGGAATGAGGTGCACTGATCATTTTTCGCAGAGCATCCATTTTGCCCTTGACCTCTTCCAGTTCTTGTTTGGCAACCGCTTCTGCGGTCTTGGCATTGACAAGCTCCAGTAGGAGGGTTTCTTCGGCAGCCGGTTTGTGATTCTCCGTTGCCAATACACTTTGGAGACCCAGGCTGCTAGAGCGCTTGTTGAACGTTGTTGGGCTCTTCTGCGAGTTGGTGCGCACTAGTCTCAATTGTCGGAGACCGTTTGGTGACGCAGTTTCGTTAGATTCGGTCGGAGAGGTAGTCGTCTCGGGAGGTGTTGATGATTCTGCATTAAATGTCTTGAGACTCGGTGTCTTATGAGATCGAAGCTCCTGGTTCATTCGCTCCAGTCGCTGCCGATCGCGGTAGCCATCCTGGATCCGGCCGCGAGCTTCACGAAGCTGATCTTTCAATGATGAATTCTCCTGCTCAAAGTCGTCCATTCGTCGTGTGAGATCCAAGCAACGACTGGCTTCTACCTCATGCATCTCTTTCCATCGGGTCATGTCATCATGTAGCTGGTGCTTCGTTTGGGTGATCGACGTTTGTTTCGGCTCGTCGGATGAGAATCGGGCTTGGGCTTTGGAGACCAGCTCTTCGGGTTGATCCTCAATGGGCAGTTCTCGAAGGTGGCTGAGCATTTCTTTGGATAAAGCGTTATCCTCCTCTCGGTCCTCTCTTTCTTGTTGCAAATCGCGTGTTAGATCGGCATGCTGGCGTTGAAGATCGCTCAGGGCCATCAGAAGATCTTCAATCTGCGTGTGGAGGTCGCGATCCTTGTGCTGAGCAGACATGTTGGATTTGACGCGTGTTTTATCCGTGCCTACCGTAGTAGTTGACAATTCTGTCGGAGCAGTGCTTGCGTCGGACGTTGTTTCGACCGAATTCAGCGTGGAAGTCAAGCTTTGTTTCGAGGTGGAACGGCGGATTGTGCTAACAGGCCGCGAGGGGCTCGAGTTGGGGTTGAGCGATTTCATCGAGGTATGAGAACCGGAGCCAGCCCAGAGGCGGCCCAGGAAACGAGATGCCGTGGCCTGCATTTGGGGGAAAGAGATGCCAGTTGGAACACCCTGGGATTGGTTGTAACTGGCTTCCAAGGTCTGGAGGCTCTCCTTTGTGACCAGTGAAGTTAGAGAAACAAAGTCATTGACCAGGTCGTCTGCATTGAACGCGTAGCTAGAAAGAATATGTGTTAGTACGGCGAGTGGAAGAGAAAAGAGGACGCGTCGAGAAGGAGTGAACTCACGTATCCCAAAGACTGCGCGAAAGAAGAAGTTGCATGACGTCTTCGAATTCGCTGCACGCCAAGATTCTCTTCTCGTTGCGCTGCATGAGGGAAAGAGCAACCCGCATCAAAGTCTCGCAGGCTCCTTCCAGGAAAATGACATCGTAAATACGAAGAAGCATGGGCAATGGACAGGCGACAGCGAAGAATGAGAGGAACCATTGGGAGACATAGACTGGCTCGACATTTAACGACTCCAAGTGATCAAATAAAGCTGGACGGTGTCGCGCCAGGAGGTTCTGGAATTGGTACACATGGAGATGCAGACCCGAAAGATCGGGTAAATAGCACATTCGAAGATTGTAATGGTCCATTAATCTGGAAAGTAGTAAGTATTAGCATTAGCATAGCATCTAAGCTGGAGAAAATCACAGCAGTCTTACCGGACAAGCACACAGAAAGCCTCAGCATCCGACATGTGCATGAGCAAGGGTCCGACAACGAAACCAAGGCCTTGACAATAACCAATCTTGGCATCATAAAGACTGAAGCATCTCAGTACTCGGGCCAACATTTGCTGGCCTTCACCATTGGGGTCCCGGAACATTTCAACATTGGGAAAGCTGCGGCCAATATCCTTTCCAATCAGTCCATCGTAGGGGCTACTTTCACCCGAAAGTCGCTGGAACTCATCGATCAAAGTAGGATCACGGGCTCCAGCCAAACTGGGCCATACAACTCCTCGGAGTGGCGGCGGGACACCCCCCTGAATCTTATTCGAGGTCAAAGTCGGCAATCGCTGCGCAGTTTGTGGGTAGTCTGCCACCAACGCCGCCCAGAATTCCAACTCTGTCATCGGCGGTGGGGACAGCTGCGAGTATCGCAATTCTGATCGCGCCGGGTCATTTATCAACCGTTTGATCTGAATGAGCGACTGCGAGCGGGATTGCCGCTGGTGTCTGGGCGATTTGGGGACATTGTTGGACAGGCCGGATTTAGGGTTCGTGGCCAGAGCATTGTTTTCTTGTTCGAGACGAGCGAGTAATAGAGCCGTTGACTGTGCAAAGAAGGGGGGGAAGAATGTCAGCGACCGTTCAAACAAAACTTCAATTTCTCCTTTGTCACCTACATCATCTGAACCTTCTCCTCGTGGTTCCTTCTCCTCGGTCTTCTCTAGATTTGCCCAGTCCACCTCATTGTCGGTCTCCTCCTCGACATGGACATGGTCCTTGTCTCTCGTTGCCGTTGGGGTCAATGGCTCGGAGACAGGGACAGGGGTTGTCGCTGCGGCATCCTGCAGGGCCATCGGACCGAACGAATCGCTTTGGTGAGAGGTGTTCACAGGGGTTGAAGGAATATCCAGGTTGCGCCACTCTGGTTGAGTGTGTTCGGAGCTCGACTGGTTATCAGAGAGGGCGACAGTAACCATGGAATCGTGGTTGGGAGCATGCGGCGCCGGGGAGGGGGGTTCGGAGCTCTCCATAATGCGACACACGGGTTGAGAAATGGGGGGGGGATGGGGGAGGGGAGTAAAAGGATCGCCGACACGGGTCGATTAGACTCGGTAAGAAGATGATAGGACGATTGAGGGGATATGCAAGGCCAGCTTCATTTCTGTGTGGGGGAGGAATAGGATTAGTTCAGGTACGCCCAGTGCAGCAGCACAACAAGATCCGGGGCAAGTTGGAGGGCAATTTTGGACGGAACATACCTTGAGGTGATCCAGCACCATATAGTTGAGGAAGAAGAAGAAGGTGAAGAAAAAGGGAGGACAGCGAAGCAGTTAGGACAGTCAGGACAGTCACAGTCAGGAGGCCGGAGAGGAAATAGAAACGGACTATTTTGACTAGCCCCCCCTTTCCGTTGACTAGCTTCCCCTCCTGCAGTCTCGCCCCTCGTCGATCTCATACACCGACTGTTTGGCTAAAAGTATGGAGCAGAGTACATACAGACATGTACCCTACTGTCTTGGCTATTCCTCATTTCTATCGATACTAGTATTCTACACAATATAAACCTGATCCGGTCCTCCACGGCCACAGTTACTCCCTTCACCATCATCACCACCACCACCGCCACCCTATCTATGTACTCGACACGGCCAGGCACGATGTTTCAAACCTTGGAAAGTAAATCCGTTATTTCAGTCCGAGTTGTAATTGCAGCATGTCAATCATGACCTGCAGGTACCCAGTATATGTATGTACTCCGTACAGCCTCCAATATTGGTTCAATATTGGAGGGGGGATGCGCCCAGCCTGCTGGGGTAATCACAATACATTACTGATGGTATTGTCATTTATTGCAGTTTTGATTGGTCTTATATATACTTCCCGGTTTTTTATTGGTGGGACTCTAGTGGTCGGTATGAAACTGTGTGACACCCCCTAACCACCCTGTTTCATTTTGTTCAAGAAAAGGGGGAAGGAGACTGTGTGCCGGAGATTTGGAGGCTGGTACGGAGTATATAAATATCAGACAGGGAACTCCGGAGTTCCTATCGCTGCATTCCCTCAATCATGAACCACGCTGGATGGCGTATCCAGTTTTCTGAGGGGCCGCTGTCAATGCCATTTCCCATTCAAGTTTCTTGGTGGATCTGCACTGGTCCAGCCGTCAGGGTGATTATCCGAGCTAGTGGATATTTGGACTCGAGAACAGCTTCTAGAAGACTGTGGTACTATGCCCTAATCAAAGACCTGGAGGATTGCAATCCATGTACTCCGAGTCCAATAATGAACATACCATGCATGTCTATTCCAAAGTTACTTATCTCCAGGGCTTACTTGGTGAGTACGGAGTAATTTCCGAAAACCATGCAAGGGTGAGGCTGGAGTGCAGTGCACCTGGGCAGTACTCACTGGTAATGATTGCCAGCCCCGCCTACTACCAGTATTAAAGTGCAAGCCTAAGCCCAGCCAGTCAGAGAAAAGTGAAAAGGTGACGTAGCAGATTTAGAACCTTGGAAGATAAATACTAAAGATCCAATAATTGATATAACCTTGGAATGGATCGCTTGATGCCAGCCCTGGAGTTTGACAATCTTGAAGGTTATTACGGAGTACTAGAGGACTGATATAGATATATATACTCCGTACTACTACCAGTATCAGGTAGCTCTTGTCCACAAAATAGAGAGGTCACTGCTAGGTGATTCTCTATATAGTAGAGGACCCCGGTGGTATATGTATATGTTAGTATATATATACTACTCGTACTATGTTAGTATCTCTTATATCTCTTAGTATCATCTCTGCTCTCCAAGATGACGCGCCTTTGTTTGTTTGTTTACTCGTACGGCGGGGCGAAGGCGGTGAATAATGGAAGATTGATGATCCGGCCTCCCGAGTGGCCACAGCCCTCACCGCCCGACTTGGCAGGCGCGTTTCATCGGGGGCGCCAAACGGAAAATAGCAATAGAACGACTACACATTCCTCCCATCTTCTCCTTTTTACCCCCTCCTGACAGAGCATGTTGGGCTTTGGTCAATCTGTCGCGTAACTTCACACCTTTACCGACCTGATTGCCCCCCGCCACTCGTTTCTCTACCGGTCTGATCCCGATTCCGTCGGTTTTTCAGCTCCCGGCCCATAATAACCATGGACGACTCTGTCATGGATGACGATATCTTCGATGTCGAGAGCGACGCTGCCAGCTCCGACTTTGTCCCTGAGCCTGCGGCCGTAAGCATATCCCTTTTGCGCGTTGAACCAACCCTTCGTGAACTAACACTCTGCAAAACAGAAGCCCAAGGCGAAACCAGCTCCCAAGAAGGCCGCCGCCAAACCGGCGGCGAAGAAGCAAACTACCCTGACTGCGACCAAGCCCAAGGCCCCCCCCGAAGAAGAAGGCCAAGGTCGACAGTGAAGATGAAGTTTCTGACGTGCAAATGTCCGACGACGACTCACTCTCCCACACCCCTCCCAAGGCGAAAAAGCCCGCTGCCACAAAGCGTGCCGGCTCCAAGCCTCTCGCAGACGTGGAGAATGAGTCCCATGGAGACGGGGCCCCAGATGCCCCAACAGGTAACAGTGGTGATAAATACCAAAGGGTGAGTTACACACACACCATTGCCAGAAGAGCTTGAATGAAGTGTTGTTACTAACCATGGTCCGGTCTTAGTTGACACAACTCGAACACATCATCAAACGTCCCGACACATACATTGGCTCCATTGAGGCTACTCAGCAACAAATGTGGGTCTTCAACTCGGAGACCGAGTCAATGGAATTTCGCAATGTGACCTTCGTCCCTGGTCTCTACAAGATTTTCGACGAGATCGTTGTCAACGCCGCCGATAACAAGCACAATGACAAAGGCATGAACGAAATCCGCGTCACCATTGACCGCGAAAAGGGCGAAATCAGTGTTTGGAACAACGGACGTGGTATTCCCATCGAGATTCACTCCAAGGAGAAGATCTTCGTACCGGAACTGATTTTCGGAAACTTGCTCACATCCTCCAACTACGATGATACTCAGAAAAAGGTGACTGGTGGTCGAAACGGTTACGGTGCCAAGCTTTGTAACGTCTTCTCTACCGAGTTCACCTTGGAAACCCAAGACTCAAACCAGAAGAAGAAGTACAAACAGACCTGGACAGATAACATGACCAAGATGGGCAAGGCAAAGATCACCGACGTCAGCAAGGGTGATGACTACACAATGGTCACCTTCAAGCCAGATTTTGCCAAGTTCGGCATGGACGGCATTGACGATGATTTCGAGGCGCTTGTGAAGCGCCGTGTCTATGATTTGGCTGGTACGGCGGGTGTCACTGTCAAGCTGAACAAAACACGTGTTCCCATTCGCAACTTTAAGTCATACATGCAGATGTACACCAAAGCCATTCGCCGTGAGCGCGGAGACGACGGTCCGGCTCCCAAGGATGAAATTCTCACCTGTAACCCAGATCCTCGATGGGAGATTGGCTTCTCCGTTTCGGATGGTGCTTTCCAACAAGTATCATTCGTCAATTCCATTGCGACTACCTCGGGTGGAACTCACGTCAATTACATCGCCGATCAAATCTGTAACCGACTCGCTGATCAGGTGAAGAAGAAGAACAAGACCGGTGCCACGTTGAAGGCAGCCCAAATCCGTAACCACATCTTCATTTTTGTCAATGCTTCAATCGTCAACCCGGCCTTTACCTCCCAGACAAAGGAGCAATTGACCACAAAGGCAAGCCAATTTGGTAGCAAGTGTATTTTGGAAGAAGAGTTTTACAAGAAAATTTTGAAGACTGAGGTGATGACCAACATTCTGCATTTCGCTGCTCAAAAGGCAGATCAAATCTTGAAGAAAAGCGATGGCGGCCGTCGTACCCGCATGAACAACCCCAAGCTCGTGGAAGCCAACAAGGCAGGCACTCGAGACGGCCATCACTGTACCTTGATTCTGACTGAGGGTGATTCCGCCAAAGGTTTGGCCATGGCTGGTCGTGCCGTTGTCGGTCCCGATCTTTTCGGCGTCTTCCCACTTCGTGGAAAGCTGCTTAACGTTCGCGATGCGTCATTTGACCAGATCTCCAAGAACGCTGAGATCCAGAACATCAAGAACTTCATTGGCCTGCAGCACAAAAAAGAATACACAGAGACCAAGGGTCTTCGATACGGCCACCTCATGATCATGACTGATCAGGATCACGACGGTAGTCACATTAAGGGGTTGCTGATCAACTTCCTCCAAGCACAATTCCCCAGTCTTCTCAAGATCCCCGAGTTCCTGATCGAGTTCATTACCCCCATCATCAAGGTGTGGAAAGGAGATCCAAAGAACCCCACAAAGTCACGATCGTTCTTCACCATGCCCGAGTATGAGGAGTGGCTTGAAACCCACAGGGGTGAACGTGGTTGGGACCATAAGTACTACAAGGGTCTGGGAACCAGCTCCACAACGGACGCCCAGATCTACTTCCGCGATCTTGACCGCCATCTCAAGGAGTTTCACACCATGCAGGACAACGAGGCTGAGCTCATCGAGCTCGCTTTCTCGAAGAAGAAGGCCGACGAGCGTAAGGAGTGGCTACGCCAGTTCAAGCCGGGGACATACCTGGACCACTCGGCGTCCAAGATCTCATACACTGATTTCATCAACAAGGAACTCATTCTGTTCAGCATGGCAGATAACCAGCGCTCCATTCCATCGGTCGTCGATGGTCTCAAGCCTGGTCAACGCAAGGTCCTTTATGCTTGTTTCCGCCGTAATCTGAAGAAGGATATGAAGGTCGTTGAGCTGGCTGGTCTTGTTTCAGGAATGACAGCCTATCAACATGGTGAAACCTCTCTTCAACAAACCATTGTCGGTCTGGCGCAGACATTCGTTGGCTCCAACAACATCAACTGCCTCGAACCAAGTGGTAACTTCGGTAGTCGACTTCAGGGAGGTAGCGACTGTGCCAGTGCTCGTTACATTTACACTCGTCTCTCGCCCTTTGCCCGAAAAGTGTTCCATACTGCCGACGAGCCGCTGCTGACCTACAACGAAGACGATGGCAAGAAAATCGAGCCCGAGGTCTACATGCCCGTGGTACCGATGCTTTTGATCAATGGTACCGATGGTATCGGAACCGGTTGGAGTTCATCCATTCCCAACTACAACCCTGAGGATGTGGTGAGAAACTTGATACGTTTGATGGATGGCGAGGAAACCCAGCCTATGCAACCTTGGTTCCGTGGCTTCACGGGTGAGGTTGTGGATATGGGCGGCGATCGATGGAAATTCAGTGGTATCATCAAGGAAACTGGCGATAAAGAAGTTGAAATTACCGAGTTGCCCATCCGCACCTGGACTCAGGACTTCAAGGACAAACTCGAAGATATCATTAAGGCCGACAAGGTGCCTTCCTTCATCAAGGACTACAAGGATTACAACACCCACGACAAGGTCCACTTTGTGATCCAACTGGACGAAAAGAACTTGAAGTCCGCCTTGTCAGATGGCTTAGAAGACAAGTTTAAGCTCACCAAGAGCATCGCCACCAGTAATATGGTCGCCTTCGACCCCGAGGGTCGTATCACCAAGTACGCCACCGTGGATGATATTCTCAAGGAGTTCTACCATCTTCGCCTCAAGTACTATGAGCGCCGCAAGCAGCACCAGCTGAGCGAACTCCAAAAAGACCTTGAGAAGTTGAGTAACCAGGCTCGCTTTGTTCAGATGATCATCGACGGAAAGTTGGTCATTTCCAAAAAGAAGAAGTCCGCTCTAGTCAACGAGTTGAAGGAGAAGGGCTTTAGGGCATACGCTAAGGTGGCGGATGCTGTCAAAATGGGCGAAGACGAACCCGTTGTTGAAGAGGGCGAAGAAGACGCTGACGCCGATGTTGAAGTCTTGTCAAGCTCTTACGATTACCTGCTCGGCATGGCTCTATGGTCTTTGACCCAGGAACGTGTTGAGAAGCTTCGTCGTCAGATTGGCGAGAAGGAGACCGAAATCGATGCTTTGATCAAGCTTTCCAAGGAGGACATCTGGAGACAGGACCTCGATGAGTTCATCAACGAGTGGCGCTTCCAACTCGAAGACGAAGATCGTCGTATGCGCAAAGTCCGCAACATGGATCGCCGTACCTCTTCCAAGCTTATGACGGGCTCGGGCCGTGCTCCAGCCTCCCGCAAGCGCAAGGCTGCGGCGACCGGTGATGACCCTGATGATGAGGACTTCGCTGCCCCTAAAACCAAGAAGGCAGCTGCAGCTAAAAAAGCTAAGCCGATCAACAGCCTCGCTAACTTCCTCAATTCCAAGCCAGAAGACAAACCAACACCATCTGGAGATGGCGCCGCTGATTCCGACGATGATTTCGAATTGGAAATTATGCCCAAGAAGAGTCGCGCTGCTGCGAAGCCCAAGTCAAAACCCAAGGAAGAGGAAAACGACGACAACGACTTCATGGATATCGATGAAGCTCCGTCTCGCGCATCAGCCCAACCAAAGGCTGAGCCGGATATTTTCGATATCGACAGTGAGCCTGAGGCCAAACCTGCTCCAAAGCCTAAGCCTGCGGCTAAGCGGGCACCCAAGGCCAAGGCTGAAGCTGATCCTTTCGAGATCGACAGTAACAGCGAGGCCGAAGCTGAGCCTGCCCCGAAGCCCAAGCCCGCGGCCAAACGCGTAGCAGCCAAACCAAAGGCAAAGGCGTCTGTCGACGACGGATCGGATGACGATTTCCTCGAAATCGCCAAGAGCGAAGCTGCTAAGCCTGCTGCTGGAAGTCGCTCTCGCAAGCCAGTCAAATATTCTGCCCCCAGTGACCCGGAGAGTGATGGGGAAGACATGCTTGGAGATGTTAGCCAGATGGTCAAGGGAATCGGTGGTGGAGACTCGGAGCCCCGCCAACTCTTCTCAGAGCGTTCTCGTGCCGGAAGTAGTGCAAGCCTGAAGGCCAGCGGTGCCATGTCCCCCTCAAAGTCACCCTCCAAGGTCAGCGAATTCGATCCAGACGAGACGGATTACACCAAGCTCATTCCTTCGAAATCTCCTCGACGCTCGCTGCAGATCAAACCTAAAGACATCTCGAGGATTGAAGATGATGAGGAAGAGGAAGAAGAAGAGCCGATTAAGCCTGCTCCCAAGGCCAAGGCTGCCTCAAAGGCTAAGGCCGCTCCCAAGGCCGCTCCCAAAGCTGCAGCTGCAAAGGCCGCACCAAAGGCTGCTCCAGCCCGTAGCCGTTCAAAGAAGGCCGACGCCCCCGTGGCCTTGTCGCCAGCGGCCAAGGCTTACGCTTCGAAACAGGCCAAGAACACGAAGAAGGTGACGGATGATTACTCAGAAGATGACATCGACGCCATGGCCAACGACATCTTGGATTCTCCTGCCGGCAAAGCGAATGATGACTCTGAAGATGACGAACCGGTCGCCCCTAGACAAGGCGCCGCCGCCCGACCTGCCCGTCGTGGTGCAGCGCAGGCCAAGAAGAGTTATGTCATTGAGGATGACGAGAGCGAAGAGGAGTCGGAAGATGACTTCGACGATGATGAGAGTGATTAAGGAAGTAATTGTTGTTGTGTGTTGGAAGTGATTTTTCCTTGAGAACGATTTTGATCTTTACCGATTATTTTCTTAGCTGTTTTACTTTTCCTTCATACATGTCTTTTTTAGTTGATGATAGGCAGAGCCGGCGTTTATCAAGATGCGTTTCAATACTATTCTGCATATTTGAACCAGATCGAAATACATAAGAGAAGGATTCTTCGTAAGATACTTCGACGCTCTAATAGAGATAGAATTCCCGTTGTCTGCTGCAGCATGATATCGTCATATCGTCATGACTTAATTCTTGTACTGAAGCCAAAGTCCATTCACTGAGGTAAGCTAGTATGAAGCGAGAATTGCATGATCCCCTTCATTATGAACATAGAAAAACGCCAGAATCCACCCATATCACCCTCAAACGCCAAACCAGTCTAGAGTCACCATCCATTCCATGCAAAAAACTCCAGCAAATTCAAACAACCCCCAAAATTGGTTGACGGCATGCTGGGCACGCCTTCATCCTCGTGCTGATACACATGGTCCGGCCAGGTGCTCTACACAGATGCACGGCGTCTCTTCTGCCCGCCATCGCCCTGGTCCAAAACACGCCTAAGACGACACATATCAGAAGAAGACCCATCAGGCATCGCCACATCCCCATCCTCGTCCTCATCACCGGCCGTGGCCTCCTGCATATGCAAATGAATCAAAGCATGCGCAGCCTTGACCTCCTGTGCGAAATGCTTCGAGACAGGCGGGGAGTGGATGGTTCTCGCTTTGGCATCTGCAGAGCGCGGGGGGCATCTCCTCGGTCTCTCTGCGTCCGAGACAGCACCGCTCCCAGCCGAGGAGGGTGATTCGAGCTCGCGCCAGTCTTCATCCTGTTTGTCATCGACGGAGTCGATTTCAACCGAGTCACTCGTACCATCTGTATCCGAATCATCGTATTTGCCCGCTGCCGAGGACTTCTCAATCATACGGTTGATTCTCTTATTGACCGGAGAGAATCTCCGAGCTTTGGGAGGATATCGTTCCTGGCCCGTCGACGAAACCGCCATATCAAGCTCGCTATCAGCATAGCTATGACCCTGGAGGCTCTTTAGGTCTGAACCTAAATTGGAACTCGCCGCACGCGAGAGAAATGCCTCTGTCGGGGAAATATGGGAAGAAGCATGTGATCGAGGGACATTTACAGACGTGAAGCAATTAGGACCCGGACCCGGACTAGAAGGAGACATGCAGTATGGTTCAGATGACCAGCCGCGCGTACTTGCAATGCTATCCGCATAATTACGCCGAGGCAATTTGTACGCGCGAGATCTGTCTTCGTCCAGGAGGGCTGGCGGGCAGATGGGCATTTCAGCTCCCCGTACTGGAGATGCAGAAGAGGCTGTGGAGGAAGTACTCGTGCTCTCCGTGCCAGCCAGTGCGTCTCCGGAAATTTCGAGGGAGCGGTAATAGTGTGCTGCTCTGGTGGCGCGTTCTATCACGCTCTGATCTAGGACCATGTTGCCGAACATTTCGTGTCCTTTTTCTAGACACATGCCTGGAAATTCTGTGCCGAACATGGGGGTTAGGGCGTAGCGGATGGGATAGCAGAATCTGGCTGCTAGTGCTCGGGCGGCCTCGAAGGGCATCCAGTATCCTGCAATATGCGTTAACCTGGTGCCATACAGTATCTGAGCGAGGGGATTAAAGTACCTTGGGCTGCGATTGCCCCTCCAGTGATGCTGTGACAGATGTCACGCAGTCCGGGATTCTGAGCAAGAACTTTGGCTGGGGTTGTCTAGAGCCGAGTTGTTAGAAACTGGAGGTTTTATAATCATCCCCTTTATGGGTAAAATAGAAGAAGATACCTTTGTATAACCTAGTGCTTTGAACAGGTGGGTGATTCGAACGAGTCCGATATTATAATCCCACATCATAATCCATCTCTCTCCTGGGTCCCCGTAACGGAATGTGTACTGGTACACTGAGTGTAAACACTTAGTTAGTATAGAAAAGCAATGGCTTCATTGAGGAATACGTACCCTCAAATTTACTGCGACCCGTCTTCTCTTCAAAGGACTTCTTCTCGCTTCTATAAGGAATAGTTCGAGGATATTTCCCAATATTCGCATCCGGCTCCATGGGAAATAGTTCCAATCGTCGATGTTCCTCAGAGATTGGATCTGGACGGTCTTCACAGGGAGGATAGCGAATCTCGCCTTGTGGGTCATTTGGCTTGAAAATAGGAGCGTCTTTGGCGATTTTGTATTTCACTGGAATCTTGTGGCGCCCCGGATGTAGACTTCTTGCCATGCTTATGTTAGGGAAGGTGTATTGAGCACCGAATCCAGGAGTAGTATGCACGGGAAGTTCGGGGGCCGGGTTCAAGAGAGACTTGATCGATGCCATTGATGAAGAAGGGATTTAAGTGAGAGTGAGAAGGGTAGAAAAAGAAAAGATTCAGGGAAGAAGGGACGGAAAGTTGAATCAATTCAGAGTCAGATGGGAGAGAAGGGAAAGAGAAGGGGAGGAGGATGAATGTAAATGGCAAATGACAAATGATGTGGAACAAAAGGCGTTTTCCAGAAGGCCTGCGAAAGACACACTGGATGCCTCCGCAAGACACAGTCCCGGTTTGATATCGCCTCCTTCGCCTTTGTCTCAAGGTTTGTCCCGTATCTTAAACGAGGGTGATTACAGTCCTTGTTTGACCTTGCGAGCAAATCCTTGTTTCTGTATTGATCCAGGTTTTTGATGAAACGAGACACGCGATGCGTTGTCGAGGAGATGAGAGAGCAAGAAAAGCAGGGAAGGGGAAAATTCCACCTAGCGGTGTATAGTACACTCGGAGCAGCGTGTCTGGAATGACTTTTCGTCCTTGGGTGATCACCTCACTGATATCTTGAGAGCATCACGAGGGCTGTTCAAGTCGGACAGGTTCCCTGGGAGTGGATATGTTTGTCTCTCCCCTCGGCCTGGGGTCTCTCTCCCCTCCATCGAAGATCTTCGACTCTGGACTGACCGCTATGCTGTGTACATGCTGTCATCGATCTCCACCATTGATGCCTCTGTATGAGAGGGGTGGGCATGAGTGAGAGCTCTAGAATGAAACCCGTGTCTCCAAGCTTCGAGGCCTCGCTGGTTTCACCACCGCAAATATGGGTACCAAGACCTGGAAGCCCAAAGCCCAAAGCGCCCATGGGACCTTGTCTGGCACCATGTGGATATCCTGCACTACTGCTCTTTCGAACAGAAGGAGTATCACACCTTTCCACCGCCTCATTCACACCTCTATGCGTTTATATGCATGCAAACAGACCGTTGCGGCAGTCTGCACACGATATAAGCAAGAGAGTGGTCATAACAAATCCTAGCCCTAACCGCTCTTCCAGCTGCTTGGTTACAATGGCACCAACCTCCCCCGAACCCGTTTTTTTGTATTTGGGAACACAACCGGTATGATAGAACCTTGATCGAGCCTCTGTCCCATCAGATCATCTTTCTCGACGCGAGACACTATTGGAGAACCAACATTCTACTACAGCCGGAGAATTTACTATGGGGGAAACCTCGTAACCAATCTGTGGATTGGCCGCCTCATGGTGGCTCGATGAGACGGACATCAAAGAGGTCTGAGACCTCGGCAAGCTGCAGGGAAACTTATTCCTTGTATGACGGACAGTTGCAGGCTCCGCTGGCGAGTCCCTCTACGGCCGAGAAGTTGTCTTAGAGAAAGCAATGCTGCAAGCAGAAGATAAACTTCTGACCGGATCCAAAGGGAAGGGGGAATAGGACGCTTACACTTACAGTGCTGGGACCTTTGTTAGAGAGTTGTTCCATGCGGATCGCATCGTCCTCTTACAGATACATGCTTCAAAGGCCCCTTTCATTTCCATCGGATGCAGTCGCAGCCGTAGCCGTGTCTAATAAGTTGAGTCTCAGCATTCGCGTTGTCTCGGTAGCAAGACATAATCACGATCGCACCCGACGAGACCGCTCTTTCAGTCTATGTTTAGGCCGCATCGTGAAAAAGGTGGATCGGTTCAGAGCCTCAAGGAGGAAATGTCAAAGAAAATTCCATGCATGCTTCTCTGCAGAACTCCGACACGTTGGTGGCTGTTGGAAAAATCCACTTTTTTCCCCCTGTTGGCTGTTCCCAGTCCGGGCATTAGTGATGTCTTATCCCAGTATGCCACATTGACTTTCCCTCCAGCCCGTTCTTCAAATCTTCCCCATTGTACCCACTTTCATCATGCGGGCTAGGTAAGTTCCGAGCAGGAACAGGGACCTCTCTCTCGACTAATAAGCATGGGGCTGATCCGCATTCGGGAGTACAGCATCAACGGTACAGGTGTCAACCGTTGGGATACATCACAATCCAATGATCAAGTCGAGGGCTACATGGCCGAATCAGGGTATTGTCAAAAAAAAAGAAATTGCAATAATAACGATAACGATACTTATCACGACCAGCAAAACAGTCTTGTCTTGGGGGGGTATAAACGCAAAATCAGCCAGCAGCCCAACCGTACGAGTCCGAGACTAAGGAAATTCTAGAAGAAAAGGCTGCGATTCCAATGTCTAAGACAGCCAATTAATCGACCACGATACTATTGGTCTCTCAAAGAGCGGTATGTCTGATAGTACGTGCTCCTCGGTGTGAGGCTTGACTGTTTCTCGGTGTTTTGGAAAAGGGGGATGAAGAAGGCTGTCGGTTTCAACTGGCTGTAGTTCCAAAGGTTCGAGCTCTTCGAGAATTCATTTCACTCAATTTTTCCGACAGACTCTTCAAAATATTCAAAGGGAGGAGGTTGTATATCGTAAGTTTCCTTTCTGGGGTCCTGTAGGCACCGCATGTCCACTGTTTCGAATCGTCAATTGACTAGTCCTGCATAAGCACACGAAACAATACCGTTTCGATTTACATTTATTCTCGAGACTCGACGTCAAATAGCTAACATCATAATTACTGTTGAACTTCAATACCCAGCTTCACCTCGTCGACATTCTGAATTTGAAACTATTCTCTCGGTGCCCGCCCATACATGCAACACCCGCCCTAACATCCCGACAACATTAAGCTTACTACTGTCGAACCTAGACTCACTAGAGAAGATACCTGTACAACTAAGCTCAGGCCGAGATCCGGGGAAGATAAAATACGTCCAATTTACCTCAATGTCACAGTGCAAAGACCTCCGCGCCCATAGCACGCTGAAGAAGAAAAGCATAGTAGTATGGAAGAAATACGTGCGCTGCAGTCAGTCCAAATCAAGATGCGGAGAGTTGAGGCCTGGATGGCTAGGGCTAGTAGTCCAAGATGGAACGCAACGGCCTCGTACGGGGCGGGGCTTGTTACGCATGCAGGAGAGCGAAGCATTACCAACTTGTGCGCGAGCGAGGCCCATCTACTCTGTCCTTCCCTGCACGGCCCGTAATGAACATTGTTACAGTCGAGTCGAAGCTCCTGCAGATTAGGTCTCAGGTAGCTTCCGTCAGCCTTCTAGATCAGCTGCGCTGCATGTTAAGAGTCGTACGTAGGAGAAATGGATTCCCGACGGGGGGGCTCGAACACCGGAAGACTGCAGAAACGGCCCAGAAGTCGGAACTATGATGGGAGGAATGAAGAAACGTCAAATTCATGAGATTATTTTAGGACAATTGCATTAAAACAATATGGACCCGAGAAGAATAAACAAATGTGGTGATGAAGGTCAAGGTAAAGGTAAAGTAAAGGGGGGGGGTAGAAGGCAGAATGAACAGTGTAGGTAATGTGATAAAAAGAATCGCAAGAGACATGAATATTAATCCGCCGCCCGAGCGTTCCACATAGTTTTCGTTATCGGTGCTAGGATCGCGTATCGAAGGGCCCAATATACAGTCCAAAAGGTGACCAGACAAATGATATGGAGAGCCCCGCCAACAATCCTGCGAGCCGTAAAACATAATTCGCTGAGAGATGATACGGTATATGCCGTTCGTGTTCTCATCGAATCATCGACAGATAATCGTGGGCAATCGTCAAAGCCCTAGTGTCTTGCAAGACACCCAAATCGCCAAGGGGAAACTTTAAACCGCCAGGAGAGGCTCGCGTTCCTCCTCCTTCTCAACCGACTCAACGGGATGAGAAATGGGCTCGGAAACGGGCTCGACCTTGGGAGCTTCCGGGAAGTCCTCAGTCTTAATGATGGGCTCGGGGTTGGCATCGCCCTTGACGATAGGAGAGACGAGCTTGGTCTTGGTTGCCTCGGGAGAGGCAGAGCGACGGCCAATGTACTCCTGGGCCTTGGAGCTGTAGTCACCAACATATTGCTTCATCAGACCGGTAGCGTGGGAGGTGTGCTCGCCAGCCAAGTCCTTCAGCTGGTTGGTCTGGGAGCTGATGATAGCCTGGAGGTTTGCGATCTGCTCATCGATGATCTCACGGTTGCTGATGTACACAAGAGGGGCGAAGTAGGCGGTGGTCACGGAGATCACGGCGAGTCCCCAGATCGGAACGAAGCGGATCAGCCAGTAGCCAGTGAAGGTAGCGGTGAAAGCCTAAAACATGTTAGAACACTTTCTTCTCGTCGGTTCAGAGGGAGAGTTTGGCATTGACATACAGCAATGGTGTGAACGACATTCTCGGCGAACAGAATACGCTGGAACTCAATCAGGAAGAAGTCAAACAGCTGGGAGATGTCCTCGAGCACGGCCTCGTGGGTTTCCTTTGGGATGGTATAGTAGCGACGGGGGCGGAATGAGCTGGCGATGCCCTGCTTAAGGATCACAAGGCCAGCGACTTCGACGGCGGCAGTCACTAGGGTACTTTGTTAGCGGACGGCTCGAAGTCCCGATCACACCACCCGGTCACGCGACCAACTCACATCCCAACGACATGTACAGAAACTTGAAGGCCCAGCGGAGGAGGGGCAGGTAACGAGCGGCGAAGATGAATCCGATGACACTGGCGTAAGACACAGCGGTCGCGCGGGGTTGCTCCCACTATATGCAAGAGGGGGTTAGAAGCGAGCCAGGCGCAATCCCCACACGGGACCACAACACAAGGTAGATTTGGGTCCAAACTCACGCTCAAAAGGCTGTACAGCAGGGAGTGGTAGTCTGCGCAAGGGTCAGTAACATGTCTGATAGTTTGTATTCGGCTGCCCTCTCTGGGCGGTGTTGAGGGAGCTTGGCCAGAACGTACGGGTCAAAGGCTGGCCATTTTCGGTAGTGGTGGAGGGGGTGACACGCGAGTTCTTGAGATCGCGAAGCTCTCCGCTGGTCTTGGAGGCTTCGGACTTGACGCTATCGACAACGGGGCCTAGAACAAAAGCACGTCAGACAACTGTAACGCGCTAAGAAAAGCCCCCCTTTCTCACGGGCTCATGGGCTCATTACCCTTGGTGACAGTATCACGAATGCCTGAACCGGAGAAAATCCAGGGTTAGTGGGATTCGTTCGTTCTGAATCAAGATCGACGAAGGAAGCGAGAGGGAAGGAGATTGAGTAATACTGCAGGAAACAGGAGTGGTTAGCATGAATCTGCAGGCGAGTCGGGAGGAGTCGGCTGTTGTGAATTCGGCGTACCTTACTGCCCGTGTTGGGGTAGCTCACATCACCAGAATCGGCCATGGTGTTGGGAATTTCCGAGAATCAATAGATATGAATCTGAAAGGGGAGAAAAGAAAAGGTGAAGGTGAATATGAGGGTGAAGTGGAGGAGGGGGGAAAGTGTGGGAAGGGAAAAAGAAAGCAGGGAAAGATAAGGAAAGGAAAAGGGTTTATTTTGGTTTGTGATGTCAACTGCCGCATGTGCAAATCCACTGGGCAAGTGCGGCGCGCCAAGCCTGGTCAGGCCTGGTCAGGCCTGGTCCTGGGTAGCTCCTGCCGAATTGCACTTACGACTAATGATGTCAGCACTGCTGGTAGTGGTACTTGCTGGCGATGGTACATATCAGATCACGTTAAGGATACCCTGGGATATTCATACATAGGATACATGATACTGCATAAATCAATTCTTACTGCCTACTTTGGACAGATCAATTCCCTTGGGCCTTTTTTCTCTTCCCCTATCTCCCTCGGGATCACGTTCCCGCCCGCTCACTAGACTTCCTTCATCATTTGGCGGATTCTCTGCACTCCCGGCTGCTTCTCCCATCCCGGGTGGATAGTAAGGACCGCTTGGAGCTGTTGGTTGGCAATCGCCATGTTGCCATCGGTGCGTGCACAATGCGTCTCGACAAACTGCTCGTGGATTCCAGGCATCGAAATTGCCGCCTGGAAGAACATTCGATCCTTGGATCCGTGAAGCAAGGTCGAAACAGTGCTATCCAGCTTTCTCTCTTCTTCCTTCTTTCTCATCACACCTTCTAGATATTCACGGTCTTGCTCGAAGTTCTGACCTTCCTGAACCCAGTCATTTTTCCATCCCGGTATGTCAGCCATAAACCACGGATGGTGGATCACAGAAGGTAGCGGTCCGAGATAGAGCCAATCCCAGTCAATTACCCTAAGTTCACATTGTCAGCTGATACATAGAGCAGAGAGGGGGGAGAGGGGGGGAGAGGGGGGGGAAAGAGACACTCTAGTAAGTGCCAAAGGTTAAGCTTACCCTGAGAGACGAAGGTCCAGATCCACCAGGATGTTATGAACGTTCAGATCTCCATGAGCAATACCGATGCTGCTGTACTCATCCACCGCAACGGAATAGTAGGGGATCATTGATCTCATGACAAGGTATTCCATGGCATCTCCCCAGCGTGATTCTCCAGAAAGGGTCCGGTTGAGCTGTCGGTCAATCGCCTGCGTCAGCCATTTCGAGTAGGGCACCACCGGGGTGGGGTACGGCAAGGCCGGAGCTGGGGTCGACCATAGCAGCAGAAGAAATTCGGCAAGATCCTCAAGGAAGTCCTGACGGGGCTTGATTGGAATCTGAAGGTCCCATCTACTCAACGGGTCACCATCCATCCAATCCATGAACCACACCGGGTGCTTTGTGCCGTGAACGGTGGGGGCTCGAATGTGAGGATGATGTCGTTTGATATGCTGCAGTGTCTTCACAGCTCGTAGTTCAGCGGGCCAGTCATGGGCATCTCGGCAGATTCGAAGGGCCCATTCAGTTGAATCAGCAAACTCAAGTTTGAAGACGTCATGGGTTCCGCCTCTGAGAGGGGAATCGTTGGGCAGTCGACATTTCATACCAGAGTGAAGACGAGAGGCCTCTGCTAAAAGACCGGGTAAGTTTGGCATTTTGCCCGTTGGGTCCAAAGGACCTAACATGAGATGGAAATGCCGAAGCGAGGCGGTTGTGGTAGATGGAGCGGAGGTGGAAAGGGCGAAAACAAGAGGGAGGGAAGAGAAGAGAAGAGGGAAGAGCCAAGTGAGGCACGGTGAAGGTGAGGTGGATGGTGGATGGTGGATGGCTAAAGGGAAGGAGCTCACTTGGACTTGTTGAACTCATCCTCATCCTCAACCGGGAAGGAACGACCCTGCACACTGAAAATGGACATGCCATCTCATTCATAGTAGAACTTGTAGATACACATAGATAGTCCAGGGGATTACCCCGTATTATAAAGGATCCTCTTTTTCTTTCTATCTAATTACCAAAATATTAATATTAAATTATTAATATCTAATAACTGAATATAACTAGAAGTTAGTAGTCCTCTTAAAAAGAAAAGTATACAGACAGCCACTCTATACTATACAAGTGGATCCCACGTGACTGCGCGTTACCGAGTTGGGGTCTCTGTTTACCACTCCCACTCCATCTCAATCTCCATTCCGACACGACGACATCACAACACCCCCGCCCGCCCTTTGACTGCTGTTCTCACCCATGGTTTTCCAATAATTTATCCCCCTGTGCGGAAGCTCTTTCATCGTTTTTTGGCGGCCCTTTGCCCTCGACTCTCCTTGACTACCGAGTCCTCACTACGCGTTTGTTTACATCATGGCTGCTGCTAGCGCGAGGGCGCAAAAGCCCGTTGGTTCCGCCGCCTGGATCGCCACGGAGAAGGAAAATGTGGCGGAGATGGTCGAGCAAGAACTGGAGGAAGTGGAATACCCCGTCCGTCATGAGATGGACTGGCTCAACGAGCACATGACCGAGATCTTCTCCAAGGGCCAAGCGTGAGTCGCGACCGATCGCTCACCCGCCAATTTTGACCTGGAGCTAATGGGTGATCTAGAAACTTTACCGATGTATTCAAAACCCCTGGTAAAATGCGAGGGAAAACTCCTCGTACGGCTCGCAAGCGAAATGTGGAAGATGACCGAGTCGTAAGTTCTGCGCGCTGGCCTGTGTGGGATGGGATTGCCTCCAGCCGAAGTGAAAAGCTAACCATGAAACAGCCACTGAGTGAGATTTTCTCCTCCTCCCACAAGCAAGTAGAAAACAAGGCTGTAAGCCCTAGTCCATTTATTCATCGTGTCATATCGAAAACTGCTGCGCCCGCAGCGATTGCCCCTCCCCGCCTCAAGGAAGCCGAGGTGCCATCGCAACCCCAATATCCAGATCTCAGCCAGAACCTGAACTCCTTCCAAAAATATAACACCGACTCCGGCTACCATGGAATGGAAGATGAAGATGAAGAGGTCGACGACGATGATGATGAAATGGTGTTGCCCGATACGCAGCCAGAAACAGAGACCGCCACACAACCATTCGAAGTGGATGAAGCAGCGAGATCAAACTCCCGACCTGAACTTTCAGCCAGTCAACGAACAACAGAAGACTCTTTCGTCTCAGCTCAAGAGAACGTCCGCGCTCGAGGAGAGACTATCGAACCAATGAAACTGGATCCGACACCGACGCAGGAGCGAACCGCCCGCCCCGTGAACGCAGCGCACAAGGAATCTGAGTCTGAAAACGATACAACTCCAAAGGTTGCGCCTCAACCTAAGATAAAACATCAGACGAAAGCATCGACTTCCCAGCAAGCCCGGCAGGAAAGGCCCATGGCCCAAGAAAAGCCCAAGGAGCAAGACCAGGAAGACGTGATCTCCAGCGTTAAAAACAAGAATCCTGTGGCTTCCCATCAGCTAAGGGAACAGGAGGAGTCTCAGCCTCAAGATGACGAGATGGAAATCGAAGATACGACGAAGGATGATACCATCCTAGACGACAACTTTGATGACATTGGATCGCCCTCCGATGGCTCTACACCAGACAGACTGCCTGTCCGCAAGAGTAGCTTGAGCTTTGCCTCTCTGCCGGCCAGAGAGCCTCTTACCAAGAAGAGTATGGGCGGTGCAAGGATTTCGCGTACCAGTCACATTGATCTCGCGAAATTGAGCCATAAGAGAAACTCCAATTTCCTTGGAGTCCAATCAAGTGGTCATAAATCGGGACAACCATCCTCAGAAGACAATGTGAGCGATGCCACTATGGACATTGAAAATGAGAAGAGACCGGAAGACGACGTCGATATGGACCAGGCTAGCAAATTATACAACAAAAAGTCGACCCAAAGCCTACATGATAGGATCAGCATGCTCGGAAAGCCCCAAACACGCCCCAACAAGTCTATCCCGGCGGCAGCGGGTCTGTCTGCTGGTCAAATCGCCTATCCAGAGCTCCCGGCTGCCAAAGCTGGACCCAAACTGGACTCTTCAAATGAGAAGTCCAGGAAGACACCCGCCCCGAAAACAGACACTGCTGGCGATGACGATTGGATCAAGGCTCTGGATTCGCCACAACGACCGAATCTCATCAAGAGCAAAACCACAGATGTCATGGAGCATCTCCTGGAGCCTGAGAAACACCAATCTTCTTCTCAGAAGATTAGCCCAGCACTCAAGCAGAAGCCCTCTGAAGAACCCGAACGGCCCAAATCATCCGCTTCCATCTTTTCTTCTCCTCGCCCACGGGGTCATCAGCAGAGCGCGTCTACTTCTATTTTGGGATCTACGACTCCCGTTGGATCCCCTCGACGTTTCGAGGGCCCGCTAAGTGCTTCCAAGATAAGATTGCAGTCGATCATGAAGTCTGCAAAGGGCTTATTCACAAGCACTGGCAGTCCTTCGAGAATCGAGAGCTCCTCCCCAGTGGCACATCGTGTGCAGACCCAGGAGCGAATGAGCGTCGACATCAATGAAAGTGATGATGTTCAAATGTCTGAGCCACCTCACATCTCCAGCCCTCCCGCACGACAGGAGGGCCGCCGCACTCGAAGCTCCACCGAGAAGGAGGAAAAGCGTCAGCGAAGGGAACAGGAAGACCGCCAACGAGAGGCAGAGGCGCACCAAGAAGAAGCGCGTTTAGAAAGAGCTAAGGAGCAGGAGAAACAACGAACAGCGCAGCTCAAGGCCGCTCAAGACAAATCTTCTGTTGAGCCAGATGAGCGCATCGCACAAAAGCCATCGCAACTGCAACGACAACAGTCGCGGGAACCTGAGTCAAAATACGGAATTCCACAGCCAAAGCAAGCCGATCGCCGACCCAAGCCCCCGACCCGCGAGGCGGTTCAAAAGCCCGAGCCGCGACCTGTTTCGATCCGAGTTGGGAGCACAATGTCCTCTCGTCAAATCCCTGTAGCTACTTCTGTTTCGTCCAGCTTCAACGAGGCAAATACTCCCGCCCCAGCTCCTGTTTCTAAGCAAGCAAGCTTGAAAAAGAAGGGGAGCAACCAATCACTCCAAACGGCTTCCTCGACGAATAGCCTCAAGAGCAGCACTTCGAGCCAGACACAAGCACAGCGAAAAGCTCAACTGGCGAGCGAGCGCAAACGAGAACAGGATCGGAAACGAGCTGCCCAGCAACAGCAAGAGGAATCTCGTCGTCAGGAGGCCCAAAGCCGTGCTGAGAGTCGTGCTGAGGCAGATCGCGGACGACGAGAACTATCTGCCCAGGAAGAATCTAACAAAGCCGCAATTGAAAGACGGAGACAAGAAAATGCTCGGCGACAACACGGCCGTACCGGTAGCCAGCAGATCGTCAATGAGGTATTTCATTCCTTTTCCACAGTCATCGAGGATTCCACTAATCATATCCAGGCTCCCGCCCTGCAACACGAGAAATCAGCCGTTCAATCCTCTCAGAAGAGTGATCTTGGAGGAACGAGGCCGCAGTCTCGCGCAGGTCCAGCACAGAATTATGGTCGAATTAATCCACCTGCGCCCAATCCTGCCAGACCCGCTAAGAGGCCCATGAATGAAGAGGCTAGTAATCGACCTCCGGTGAAGAAGATCAGCAATGTACACTCCGTTATCGGGGATAAATGGGGCAAAGGTGAAGATGAGCAACAGCACCAATACCAACACCAACCCTCCAGGCCATCGGTCAGACCTCCAATGGGACCCCCCTAAACGGGTGTCTAATATGCGCCAGGTATGTTTTGAATCATCCCGGTCTCGTTCATTACTTTCTAACCCAACACCCTCTTCAGCCGCAGCATCCGACTATAAATCAGTCTAGTATGGCATCTTCATCCGGGTCTAGCATCTTCAAGCCCGGTCAGGCAGCGCGTCCTGCTCCCAATATGTACCAATATGCCAGCGGGAAGATTCCCTTCGCCGAGCCAAACCAAGCAGCAGGACCTGCCAGTGCCGCCAGGCCAGCGGCCTCCAGCTCCGCTCAACGTGCCCCGGCTCAACCCCCCCGCCAAACCGTCTCCCAAGTATCCCAGCGGAGAGAGCATCCATCTTCCCGAGATTGCCACGGACAGCGAAGACGAGGACGACTCAGACTCCGAAATGTTCCCCGTTCCCAAATGGGCCCAAGCCAAAGAACTTAACGACCTGCTCGTGATACAAGATAAAATGGAAGCGGATTCAATCTTCGGCCCCATCGCCCCATTCTCCCTCGAGGAAACCTTCAAAGCCGACAAGAAGATCAAGAAGTTCCGTGACCGCACTAGTAGCGCAAACTGGTCTGGTCCAGATGGTCTTACCCAGGAAGAGATTCGCAAGGACCGGGCCGAGCGCCAACGTCTCCGTCTCAACGGTGGATGGTCCTTCGAGACCTAAGCGGCTGTGCCGCATAGCGTGTGACAAACAATATTCAGTTCATCCACTTCATCCACAGCGAGTTTTTGCTGTGTCCTTATTGAGTAGCAGCGGCAGATGAGGTGTGGCTTTGCAGTATCATGGTGTTATCGGTGTTTAAGGGTCTGGGATTTATGGGCGTTGTGTTGTGTATTTTTCATTTTCATTCATCATCACATCATTGTCTGTGTACGCTTAGACAGCAGACTGTTAGGAGAGCATCCATTGGTGTATATGGCCGTTAATCGAATGATTGGATTTAAGTTCCTAAGACTATGGAATTTAGCGTTGATAGATGATTGTGTTGTGCCCTAATATCAGGGGTCAGTAGTATTCGGTGCCGTTGTTAAAGATTATGATGCCTTGGGTGCTTATTCTGGGATATTTTTCTTCCAAAGCTTAGGATCATAGATCCAAACATGAAGCTCCATAATATCAACTAGCATCATTGGTCTAGTGGTAGAATTCGTCGTTGCCATCGACGAGGCCCGTGTTCGATTCACGGATGATGCATTCTTTTTGCTTCTTCTCACTCATTTATCTATACCACATCAGGGCTTTCACAACCTTTTTTTGACCTTTAGTGAGCATAGTTTGATATACAAATTCTAAAGTTGAAGGTATAGATCTCCTATAGTAATTAGTTTATCTTAACTTACTAGTAGTACCTAGATCCATTCCTGAGGTTACTACCTAGTCACTACTACCAACTTGGATATATCATCTGTGGATTCCAAGGCTATATTATATATTTCTCGGTTTGAATTGGAACCAACCTGTTGGAGGTTTCCAAGGTCCCAAGGTTCTTTGTACTTCAAGTTTACCTACTAGCACCTCTGGAAAGCTCCCAGGGTCCTCTGCCTACGAGTATGAACCACCGGAAAGGACGTGTACACAACATATGATTCTATTTTTAATCTGCGTGTAACCAGTCCCGACCGAATATACACCATACCCTATACAGTATCAAGAAACCAACGAAAACAAAACCCTTGCTCAGCCAGACCTGGTCGCGCCACCATACCGAATATTATACAAGCCTACATGGGGTGGTGTATTCACGATCGTATAAAACGCCCGGCTCTTACTCCATGTCGGGTTCAGCATCGCTCGCTCCACCATCACCGCCTTCATCCATCGCGTCCGGGTTGAGATTCGCCGCATCCGAGGATACGCCCTTCTTGGTCTCGGACTTGCCGTGGGAAACGGTGCTCCAGCCAGCCTCGGCGGAGGGATCCTTAATATACTCGGACATGGGGAACTATATAATGGCAATTGTCAATACTGCGCTTGATCGAAGTATAGGACCGATGTCAAGCCACTAGGGTGAGTACTCACGTAATGATCGTTCTTCTTCATAGTGACAACCCATGGAACGTTGTCGAATGTCACGGCACGCAGTCGGAAGTAGGTGTTATCCGGAATTTTGCGAACTTCCTTGACGAAGCTATCGAGGTTGGGAGTAGGAACGCCGTTGACAGCAGTCAGGAAGTTAGTAGGAGCAAGTCCATAATGGTAGGCGGGCGAACCGCGGCTCTAGAGGCACTATTAGTTACAAATATCCGACAAAACCTGGCAAAAATTGTTATCGACTCACCCTGGCGCTAACATAGATTTCACTATGAAGCTTTGAAATTTGTTGCCGCACAGCATGATGGGGCTTCTGAAGAACAGCACCGCAGAAAACAACAGCACGATCGGTCTCAAGATCTTCAGTTGGAACGGTCGGAACACGAAGGTGCATCTCTTGGCCGTTACGGATAATCAAAGCATCCAATACCTCCTTCTCATACATGACATCCAGTTCCGAAACGCGAGTGATAAGCTGGTCATCGAGAGTGAGAATGATATCAGCTTCCTGGAAACTGTCGACCTCAGAGGTGAAGTTTGCCGGTGGGCAGTCCACCTTGCGCACCATGAACAGCTGGTGACGTGAAGGGTTGGCCTGTGCCACCTTTTGGATCCACTCCTCTGAGACACCCATGATTCGTGCCTGGCTCATCTGTACAACATAGCTCTCCATGTTCAGGATGCGAAGTTTGGGAACGACACCTTGTTGAATCTTGGACGTAACGGGAAGCAATGATGGAGTGGCGAATCCAAGGTGGTACTCGACATCCTTGTGAGAGCTTGGAGTGCGCTCGCCAAGGTAATTGAGCCAGAGGGCTTGAACCACTCCATCTTCACCGATCAGCACTCCGTTTGTACACTGTCCACTGAGTCCAGTGTCCACTGTAATAGCATCTAGGTTGATTGCCCGGTACCGAGGAGCGGAAGCATTGGCAGGGATCGAAACAGTTGTGATATCGGTGACTGCAGTCTTCGCAACAACAATACGATGGTTTTGGTTGAAACCGACGAAAATAGTGTCTTGACCCTGCTTGATATACTCAGTGCTGAGACGAGCACTTTGCACGGGTGCCTGAACAAGGCTGGGGTCATATTGAATGATGGTGTAGTTCTGAAGAGGGTGCAAAAAGACGACCTTGGCGTTGAGGATGACGGAATCAGCAACGGTAATGTTGATATCGCAGAGGTCATAGGGCACAATAGCCCGGGAGACGACAACCAGACCCTTCTCGGCATCGATAACCAGACCAAATCCGGTTTTTTTGGCTTGAGGGTATCCGTCTAGCTTCAATGGCATGGTGCAAGAGACGCGAACGAAACTGCGCACAATCTCTGCCGCCGCAGGTTGGCTAACGCCATCCAGCTGGATGAAGTCAGCCTTGCGAGGAACAGGCTTTTCGGCTGGGATAGGCCCAGCCAGATCCGAGAAATCCCAAATACCAGATTCATCATTGCGCACTGCCAAGCGCATCTTCGGATGCCAGTGACGGTCGACATAGATGATACTAGTGCCCTTGGTATGCAGATCTCGGATATGGCGGTAGGAGATGACCACTCGTGACCGATCAGGGATGTTCCTCATCACTTCCACGAATTCGTCCAGATTTCGAGTCGGCTTTTTATCCACTGAATCAATAATCCATCCCGCCAATGTATTCTCCAGTTTGAAAGAGCCCGCAGCCTCGCAAACGTATACACCACGGGTAGCAATGGCGTAAAGACGGGATTGTTGGTATGATAGGTCATGGAAAGTGCCTCCAGCAACCGTCACAAATCGATCGGGAGTGATGGAGTGGAGGTCACCAACTTCACACTCAACCTCCATGTCTTCTCCTCCGCGCTGCACCAGCAGTCGGATTTTACCACCGACACTGGAGTCTAGAATATCATCAAGACGGACAAATTGAGTAAGAAGCTCTCCATTTACCTGCAACAAAACATCTCCCTCCAGTAGCTTGCCATCTCCAGGACCTTCTGGCAGGATAATCTCGGCTGCAAGCATGTTGGTTTCTGCTGGCGCTGCTTTGCGAACAGCAGCCTCCCACTCGGGGGTCAGGCCGAGACGACGGCACTCGTCAAATGGCTTGAGGATCCACTGAGTTTGGATGGTACCTCGTGTAACGGGTTTGCTTTGACGAATGCACTCCAAGGCGCGCAATGGACGATCTCAGGGGCAGGAAATAGTCTGTGGCAGCACCGTCTGCTCGTCCACCTGCTTGCAAAGCTACCGCGTGGCCGTCGATATTGACGACGGGACTTCCAGAACTACCACCACTCGCGGCGGCCGCAGCCTGAATATAGTTTGTATTGAAATCGCTGTAACCCTCGCCATATTCGGGAGCATTGCGATCAAGTCGACTGATGACACCCGAGAGAATACTTAGCTTCTCACCGGCGTCGTTACCCACGACTCGGATCTCCGCACCCACACGAGCTGCGTCCGGTTGGAGCTTGAGCTCGGTCAGGTTCATGTATTTAATCGCCTTCGGGTTGAACTTGAGGATACCAAAATCGTGAACGGGGTCTCGGTATACAGGTCGGACATCGCACTATGAAAGAGTATGTCAGATATTAGACTTTGAATCAAGCGAGATTCCCTTCTCGGGCTGGAGCTGGGCGGCAAATATTTTCTTTACCTCTTCATGATTGTCAAAGATACAGTAACCCCAGAATGGACCGGCACCCACGACATGGCGATTGGTCAAGATATATCCACGCTCAGCATCGACGACAAAGCCAGTAGCCTGACTGCTCATCGATAGCTCTGTGTCGAAAGAGCATGTCTGGCAGAAGTGGATCGAGACGACACTTTTCACCACCGTCTCAATGGTCGCCTGCCATTCAGGCGAATCGGCCTGCGCAGGGCCAACAGCCATCATGTGAGCAGAATCCTCCTCCTCCTCGATATCGTAAACGGTTCCATTGGCCGGAGTCGCGTCGCCGGGGGTCAGCACCGAACCCTCAGGCTTCAAATGCTTTGCGGGACGTTCAACAGCCCCAGCGACGGTGCCGCGCTTCCGCTTGGCACCCAGGTCGCCATTAGCATCCATGGCGCAGGGGAATTGCAAGAAAGGACGGTGGTTGAGGTGGAGGTGAGCTCTGAGCGAAGGAAGCTTCAGTTGATGAGAAGAGAAGGGCGAAGGGTATCGGGTGGCAGGCAGTGAGGGTGACGATGACAATGACGAGGATGGGCGATCAGAGCGGTCGAATGGAGGAGAAAAAGAGCGAAGGGAAGAGACCGAGACAGAAAGACTCCTTCTGCACGCAACCAACACAGACATTCGCAGGTGTTGAGGCGAATGTGAAAGGCGGGAGTCGAGAGGAGCGATTGTGATTGGGCGGGTCCACTCCATGCCAGATGAGAAAGTTCAGGTGGACAAGGCACGCGCACGCCGATCTTTCTGTCATGCAGGAGGAGTACAGTAGTACGAGTATATTATTAGGATCGAGGAGCACAGTATAGTATAGTATATGGTATATGGTATATGGTAAGTGTAATGGTAGTGGTAATGGTAGATGTAGATGGTAGATGGCATCTGACGACGCTATTACACATATGAAGTGATCATTCAAAGTACAAAACTCCAAGGGTACATGATGGGATACATGGATTAGTTACATTTCCGGTGCAACGCTCCTCATCCGCCATGCATGGTGCGCTTGCAGAACGGGCTTTACCCTCCACCACCATGCGCCCCTTTTCCAGATGACCAGGTCGGCTGGTGGATTTGAGGATTTGACCGAGGTCAGGCAACACACCCTCGCCGGTTTTTGCATCCCCGGAGACCTCTCTCATTGGACGATGCAATACACAGAGCTGGCTGAACGGGAGGCACCGCGGCGGACCGATCTCCGGCACAAAGAAACAGGGATCCTGATCTTTCCGTGAACAGGAGGAGCCCGGGATGATGGTGGGAAAGGGTGAAGGAGAGAGCAAGGGAGAGGGAGAGGGAGATGGAGAGAGATGGGTGTTCACCGCAGTAAATCCAAAACCAAGAAAAAGATTATCAATAACATGGCACGACTTCCTTTTCTCTCCGGCGTCTCAAACCACCGACTCGGACACGGGTAATGGACTTGGGCCCCCGTTTCCGTGCATCATGCCCGGGCTGAGCTTCTGAGGAGTCGACGATTTCCCTGAATTTGGAAATAGCTCATTCAGCTTGACGTAAAGCTCCTTCACGGAAGGGAGATTCGGGGGAGCTGTCATGATTGCTGGGGCCTGAGGTGTAATGCCACTCGCTTTCTTTGCTCGGTCAGCGATCGTCGCTAGATAGGCCAGGTTGGCCTGCAGCCGGCGCATGCACTCGATGTACTCTTGGGTTGGTTTTTGCCCAGTCGGCTTGTTCATATCCCCTCCCTGCTCCCCAGAGGCACTCGCTTCCGCGTTTGCCGCCGAGCCTGCCTTGCCAGCTGATTGCAGATTCAAAACCTCCTGCAACAATGTGGAGTTGATGTCGAGGAGGGTGCTGACACGCGCCTTTTCACGAGCTGCCGCCGCCGCTTGAGCCTGAGCCTGAGCGGGACTTTGGGCCGGGGGAACTTGGCTTTGCCCTTGCATCTGTGTCTGAATTTGAGCCGCGTTGGGAGCTTGTCCTTGTCCTTGTCCTTGAGCCTGGACTGGGGTCCCGGGTTGAGTCACATGGGGTGAGTTGTTCATCTGCGGTATCTGGTGGTTCATCTGGTGGTTCATCTGGTGGTTCATCTGGGCATTCATCTGGGCGTTCATCTGGGCACTCATTTGCGGGTTCATCTGGGGAGGCTTTTGTTGGTTGGGGAGCATATTGTTTGCTGACAGAGATGCCATATTTTGGGAGAATGTCTGTGCGACAGTGGAGGGGGTATTCGTCGCCGTGCTAGGTTGGGAGAATTGGTTCATGCCGGCGGGGACGGGGGGTTGTGAGAAGGACGCCGAGTAATTGTCCATAGGTGCTGCTATCACAATTGGCGGTCAGTCAACGTCAATCTAACAGAGACTTGCGATCCCCAAATGTCCTGCTGCAGATAAAATACGGCTGGCAACGAATCGAAGTACCCCATCTCGCCAAGAAAATTGTTTGAGACGATTGTTGGCGCCAGCAAAGGGGGGGTCGATTAGAGCCGCAGGGGCTTCATGGGCAGCGCGACTCATTTTAGAGAAACATGATCGGCCCTATGCCAGGCCATGGCGAATAGGGTTTAAACCGTTCTCCAGAAACTGGAGAGCCAGGAAGACCCCGCAGGACAAAGTGACGAGTACAGCGGGCTAATCACAAAGAAAAGGGGAAAGGAGGGGAAGGGGTCGGTCACGTACCGTTGGATTGCTGGGGAAAGCCTGAGGGCATCATAGCTCCGGTGGGACCGCTTGGCTGCAGTTGGATGGCGCCGAAGGAATGCTGTTGGTGTCCAGGCTGCCCGGGCTGTTTAGTCTGGGGGTATTGGGGAACTGAATTCTGGTAGAAAGCCATCGGGTTTGGGGGGCTTTGGGTCGGGACGGGAAAGCCAGCGGGATAGACGGCGTTGGGATCCATCGTGTAGTAAGGGCACTATCGCGGGCCCAAACTTTTGGCGTTTGGACAGGGAGACCAGGGGGAACGGTATCAACTTGATGGCCCGCTATACGGAGTAATCGTCCGCTTTATTTTGTTGCTGAGCTCCTAGGCGATTAGAAGCCACCCCAAGCAATCACGTCGATTACGCACAAGCCACACGCACTCAGACAAAGGGAGAATCCAGGTGGGAACCCAGGGATATAGGCAATTGGTGTACGGAGTAGCGGCTGGGGAAATGTGTCAAAGAGAACAAAAAGGGAGCACGGTGATTGGCTCTGACAGAGCAATATTGGCAGGGGTGGTGCTGGAGCGCGATCGGCCACTGCTTTAACAGAGCTGGACTCGGAGAAAGACAGAATTTGGGAGGGGGTGTGGCCCGGATTCAGAGCGATCAGCCGTGGGCGGACGGGCTAATGCAGCGGAGCCTTTTTGGTTGGAGTGGGGACACGGGCCCGATGACAGTGGACTCTCGGTGAATTTCGATCGGAACGTGATTGTTCACCGATGAGGATCGAGCGCCTTTGGGGGAGAACCTGTTGCTCACAGGGGTTCTCTGCAGGAATTGTAGCCAGTGGTGGTGGTGGTGGTGGTGGTTGGGAGAGTTGGAGAGAGGAGATCCGGAGAGTCACGGGAACAAATTTCTGCCTCAGGCTTACATCAGCCAAAGACATGTGATTATCGACTTCGGAGTACTTCGACTTCACATTCCGTAGACTCCTTCCATTCTGGGTACAAGACCCATCTTCGCTACTAGTACTACTCCATACGTGTGTCTACTATTCAATTTAAGTGGAACAAAGGTTATCGTCCCAGAGAAATCCAGAGACATCTTTTACTTCTCGCTGATTTCCTTCGAAAAGCTCAGAAAGCTCAGACCCTTGCATATCCTCAGCCGCACACCAATGCGCCTGAAGTGACGTGGATCGTGGGTCCAACTGTGGCGCAGGCAACCGCCTCCTCGTTCTCGTTTTGATCGTCAAGGTTAGCGAATGGCCACTGAAAGATCGCAAGGAAGCTTCGTCCCGACGGTCTTGTGGCTGATGCCTACTCCGTACATGCCAAGAACATCCTTAGCTTCAAGATTCTATTGGTAACGTGGGGCTATGATACATATGTATGGTGTATGTACATGGGTCACGGTGGTTTACCTACTTGGAGACTTCGACGGGTTATTCCAGATCGGACAGATCGGACAGCTGCCAGCACCAACTGTTCACCTGCAGGCATTGTTGAGAATGAACATCGAATACTCGCTATGCTTGTTCTGCATCATGACTTGCACTGCCAAGACGGCGATAGAGTGCATATGTACGGAGTATGGACCAGTTTATTTGTCCGGATCTCCAATTAGGGCTGTTCACTAATCGTGCCCCCGCCTCACGCTAAAGAGAAGGAAGCCAATGAAAAGGATATCAATCATTCTCCTCGTAGCCACAATCTGTATTAGGAAACGGCGAACCCGAACACTCTTAACATTTTGTGCTCAGTACCTTTTGGATCTGCAATACAATCTGCGGTAATGGGAGGATACAAACGAACGACATGTGACGTGAAGATGATTTCAGCCACAATCCCAACATGGATCATCCTGCAACACCCCTACTAGTACAATGTTAATCAACAGTCTCCGGAGGGCAGGAGAACCCCTCACTATGTATTGTTATCTCGGGGATCCACCACAGCGAAGACTCTGGCTATTTCGCGGTTATCTAGAACGGGCATCCTGCAGCTCGCTAAGGTCCTAAGGAGGAGGCGCAGTGGACCAGGAAGCTCGTACTCCGTACATCCCTTCCCCCCCGCCACCAACCCATTTTGGAGGGATCCATTTTTCCCAGTTTCCAGGAAATGCAAGGCGGAGATCTTTTCCTAGCACGAAACTCACTATTTCTGACGAAAAGGGGTTCTGCTTGTTTTGTACGGAGTACTCGTACGTACAGGTTCCTTTGTAATCCACTCTATGGTACGGTGACAGCCGTCGGTCAGCCAGCCACACTAGGCGGAGCACCGGAGATGTCATCCCGGCCCTGGCACTAGACAAGCCCTTGCTGCTTCAACCTGGGGTAATGGGCATAAGAGACCCCCCAATGGCACGTCAGAATAGCAGCATTCTCAACGTACTAAATTGAACTACTGTGCGAAGAATCTCGGTGCTCGGGAACAGGGGGCACCTTCTCTGTGCTACCTGCCTGATCTTAACTGGCCTGATAGATCCAATGCATACTGAGAGAGCAGTGACGTGTGAAGGGCCGATCCGTTGGGTATCTACTTGTAGTTATGTGGCGCACAACTCCTGGTCGTGATCGGGCGGTTAACTACTGCATACGAACACTATACATAGTACAGTATATTAGTACTTCTCGAAAATAAGTTCTATCTGATAATCACTGCCGCATAGATCGTTCTTGTGGAGGTGTATGTATGAACCTCGGCTCCCGATGCTAGTGGTCCCTTTTTACCCCTTCTTCTCCTGTCAACCTTGGATACATCCAAACTCAATCGTGTATCATAGGGAGAATAAGATCATTGGCGGAGGCACGCTATCTGGAACTGTACGTTAACCATCGAACAATTTCCGTACAAGGTACAGATTTTTTACACGAACTACAGATCATTGACTCCTTAGGCCCCCAACCTGAGACCCCGCCACCATGCAAAGGAATTTGTCAACCCTAAATGAGGTCGTCGATCCACATCGTGCATGTCTTGCAGGCCGGAGAACTCTGATTTGCGTTCTCCGTTACAGACACCAGCGTCGGGGGCACCGAGGGACTACTGTTCGTCCTGCCCCAGTACGCACGTTACTGGGCCCGAGCGAAGGAAGTCTGGACGAGCTGACGACTCGAAGGGTGCGATCGCTGATCTCGCCAGGGGAGAACGGCTAAATCTTCCAAGTCCTCATTGGTCACCGAAGCCTTGAGTTTTTCCGAGACCACTAACAGTGTCTCATCTGGATCGACAGTCTAGTGACAGCACTTGAGCGCGGGTCTCAGGATCTCAGGCTGTTTTGAAGAGCTAGGCGGGTCGAGTGGCGGAAAATGAACGGTCCAGCGTCCTAAGGACCTAGTGTTCATTGGTAACTGTACTTGGAATGCGAAAGTTCGTGATCCAAGGCTCTGGGAATCACACTGGACAGGACACAACTCAGAAGTCCTTGTTTTTAGGGCTATCGAAAATTTGCACCGAGATGGCTCCGGCCGGCGAAAGACGTCGGGGTGGCAAAATACTCGTATGTCTGTATGAACTACGGAATACCATTTCCCAAATTGGTACCTAGTAGATTGTTGCAAGCTCACAATGGAATTCTCTCTACTACGTGGTTTCAGCCCTCCCCCTCGCGGGGAAGTGCCATTTATTCCGGCATTCGCATCCCCACCCGCAAGGTTTTTCTTCCTTTTTACCATTCTGGTAAAGGCTATGGATCGACAGCCTCAGCCACAGAAGTGGCGCCCATTCATGTTTTGCGTCAGGTTAGGCCTCGAACAAATTTCTTGAAACGCATGCGACTCGGCAGCGAGCGAGGCTCCGGGTTGCAACGGGCTCCTGTGTATGTATGTCGCGATGATCTCCATTATACATGTAAGAACCCGTATTCAGGATCGCCACCCTGTATACTTTACTCGTATGCATCACGACCCTGTAAACTTATTTTGGGAATGTACTTGTTACTGTCTGTTCACCTCTCTATTTGCTTTTCTGTTACCTTTCCACCTCATAAGTACATACGAGATAATCGGGACGCACATTAGTTCCTTTTCTGGTCAGCTATGCAATTGATCGACCGTTTGATCCATCGCCTTTCTATTCACGGATTGTTCCCGAAAAAAAGCACATCATCCTTCTTAGTCAAAAACTGTCCGGTGCGATAAGCGGATTTGTTACCGACCATGGTTCGGTGGACCAATGCACGCTGAAGTCATTCTGCATCAACCGGTACCAAATTTCATGCGGTGACTAGTTAGTTGAACACGAATGCCTGTAGCTTCCCTGCAAGCATAACGGCCATAGAGCTATGCTAAGATTGCGGTATTGCAGCGGTGAACGAAGGGATTTTTGTGATGTACCATTGATGGGGTATGTTCAAGAACCTTTGAATCAGATTCCCTTTTTCCTTTTCGTCCCTAAAGCCAAAATGTCTTGGTAGAAATGAATATCCAAGGGTGGATTTTGTGATATTCGGCTACCAGCCTTACCGAAACTATCGAAATGAACCACTCTAGAGTGAGGAGGGGGCCCACCGCGAGATTATAGTACGGAGTACATGAAAAAGGAATTAAAAAATAGAAGATGAAAAAAATAAATAAAGAACAAATCCAAATCGAACGCCTCTCAGCCATGTGGATTCGGGTATCGTACAGAAACGATCTGGATCTTGCATACATAGGATACGGGCCGGTGCAACAGAGTGAGAGGAGTGGGCCACCGAGTTCCCAACGTTCGAGGGGGCCGATCTTCATTTAGCAGTGTCAGCGCCACACCGGCACTTTTACGTAGTTGCTTAGGCCCCTGTTGCTCCCATCTTCCGTGCAGACGCTGGCAGCATTCGCTCATGAGAGTAAAGGGTGCCGATTTGAAACCCTGGGGAGAGAACTGGAACGGTTCGCATCCTTGATCTGACACCATGGGTGCCTTGAAGGGATATCGATGCACCCGGCTCGAAAGAGAAGGTTTATTGTGTTTGACAGAGCACACGGGTAAGGCAGAGCCGTACTTCTGTCACCACTCTCTTGATCTGCATACCAAAGCCCGATAGTCTTGAGAAGTCGTAATTGCCATGAATTTCCTGCCAACCTTGCTTCAGTGCTAGTCCTTTGATTCGAGTGCCGTTCACCTGGAAAATTTTGGTCCAGTAAGACCTGTCCAGTCTGTCGGTTTCCAATGAGGTGGGAATTCCCTCAAGCCATTACCCACCATAGCCTGCCCCTCGAGCCATCTTCTAATTCAGCCCGTTTCAGTGCTGCACTGCATAATAGAGATACTTATAATGCGGCGTTGGAAAGAGGCGAGAGAAAGGAAGGTCGGAAAATAGAAAATAGAAAATAATAATAACAAGGCAATCAATGAGAGGTATAGATCCACCCCCGATTCTGCGGTGGGACAACGGTAAGGGTAAAACAGCCGGGAGCGCCGTGCGTGCGCTTAGCGGCCCAAGTCTATAGGATGAAAGTGGAATTGGGATCCAGTGCTTTTTTTGATTCTGTCGTGGGTTCTCCACAATCCCCGAAGCAACTGTGCAGGTTGGTTGCGTGCACTAGTGGGCGAAGCTCGCCGAGGACTCTGTGGGCTTGAATAGACTTAGATTGTCTATAAATCTCCGGATCCCAGAGGTGGCCCCCTTATTAGTGGGAGGATCTTTTCTTCGCCGCCCAATGTTGTTGTTTTCGTGTACTCGCCAATCCATTAGAGATGCTTCCTGGCTATAAGCCATCCTTTTCTTCTCCTTTGTTTCCTTGGGACACGCCCACCACGCTATTTCCGAGCAAGGTCAAGCTCAACCCTCAATCGATCAGCCTCTGCTCCATGGTATCACGTTATCCTCTTTGTTGCCCTCGTCCTCCCCCCCGCTGATGGCCAACCCCGCGCAGATCCCAACAAGCATGTCGGCGCAAAACCAGCAGAATTCGCCCGAATATCCACATTTTGCTCTGATCTACATTGACCGTCAGGGTAATCTTCGTCATGAGTCGTCTCTATCCGTCGCCAACAGCCGCGAAACCATTCTATCTCCGCTGGTGACAGATGAGTTTCTGCGAGCCGTACAGCGCTCGAGCGACGCTACTCCGTCACATTCCCAGTGTAAGTGTCACATACCGCCGCTAAGATTAAGAGAGAGAAATTCCATGGAATTCAAATATATGGACGCAAAGATAGAGGTCGGAAAGCCGCTGATCCAATATAGTCGAATTGGGTGCACCTCCCACATATCACCGAGTCACTAGTGGACAGACCCCTGTTTCGACCCAGATTGGCAATATTCGCCCCGGCCCGGAGAGAGGAGCACCGGACAGTCAGTCTCGAGGCCTTCCGGTTGCAAGAACTTCCACCCAACCCCAGTATGGTCAGTTCCCCAAGGGCCAGGGGACTGGTCTCGCTGGTCGGGGCAGCACCCGATCCCACAACCACAACAGAGGCCCTCGGGCATGGAACCAAACATGAGGGGCAGCCAGAAGGCTTTTATATCTATTAGAGATAAAGATTTCCTACGCCGATACTACGAAAAAGTCTTCCAGAATCTACAACAAACAAATTGTCGTGTTCTGGCCAAGGCGTACGTCAAACTGGTTGAACCGCGCAAGCAAGTGAACTTTCCATACAATGGGCGAAAGATCGTGGCCGGGCAGACGCAACAGCTGGATCCTGACGATACCAAGCCTCCTTGGTGGCCGACTGGGGTCAGTCACCGAGAGCCAGACCATCTTCCCAAAGCCGGTAAGGAGTTGGCTCCTTTCTTCTTCTCTCTCTCTCTCTCTTTTCGGCTCACACCCGTCCGCTTTGATTATCTGCCGATGGCCTTCTTTGAATGCTTGCTGACCAGAACGAAAGAACGTATTAGGCTCCTAGTCCACATTCTCTGCGAACTGCGCACCAGTTACGGTATCACCGCACGGAAGTTAAAAGCCTCAGACCAGCCAATCCGTCGACAAATTCTACCAGTCGAGCGTTTGGAGATATTAGATGAGGTCTATCAAGTTAGGGAAGAGGAAGAAAAGTTTTTGGATCAAGTGACTGGTATGATGATGATTGAGTTACCTCTGCTCTCCAGCCAGCCGAACTGACTGGTCGCAGATGGAAAAGCCATGTTGTCAATCTCACGCTCAAATCTCCCTGATGCAGCAGAGGCTCTCGTCAACCGTGGCGAGCAAAAGCAGAAACCAGCTCTGATCGAAGAAGATCCCAGCCCAGAGCCGAAGACAGAAACAATTCCCGTCATTGGCGGGCCCTCGAGAGCGAACCCTCCACAACCTATATTCGTGACCGGCGGAGACATCCCCCCCCAACCCCCAACCTACCCCGAGTCCTACACGGTATATACATCAAGACCTGCCTATACACCCTGGCTTTAACCGCACCCCTGCTTCAAGTTCCATCTCGCCGCAAGTGAAGAGGAAACGGCAAGATTCAGGGCCCGATGTCGCTACTACCCTTAGCCCCACGACCATGGGCTACTATTCCCCAATATTCGTAGGCTCGCAGCCATTTATGACAGAGCCTTATGCCGGAATGCAAGGATTTCAAGCCTCAGCTGTCACGTCCCAAGAAATGACACCTGGACAACCGATACCAGAACCTTTCAGAGAGCCCATGGAAAACTATGAATTTCCATACTACTTTGAAAACTAACACGGCACATTCAAAGCGTTCATTCACGTTGATCATGATGACGAGTTTCTTTTCTACAGCGTTTGATTAAAGTGCGACAGCACTTGGGGAGGTTTATTTGATACTTTTTTTTAAAGCATTGAAGCAAGTAGTATATGATTAGTTTCGTGAAAGTCGAGATGGATTTCATCCAATAGCATAACAAAATAGCATTGACAAATGAAGTTTGCGATTGATTACCAGTCCCTCAAGATTTGGATGTTGTATTCGAGATTAACTTCTTCACGGAAGTATTCTCCTCCAACCACTCATAGGGCACAGCCTAAAGACACTGAGAGTAATAGTCATTGAAATACGTGCAAGTATATCCACTTGCACAGGTTTTTCCTCCAGTCCATCCACTGCCACCACATTGACCCCAATGGGCAACACCCGTGGCAGAGCTACCGTTACTAGTTGTTGTCGAGGTCGACGAAGTACTTGAGACAACGCTAGTAGTGGTACTTGTTGCAGTGCCACCGAGCGCAGTCAGAATACCTGTGTAGGCAGGCTTCTTCGCGTAGTTTTCATCCCAGGGACAGGCGGCGCCTTGTCCAGAGAAAGTGCCAGGGACCCAGGAGTATTTATCAGTCCAATCCCAGATAGTGACACCGACGCATTTCTTTGTTGCAACACAAGCTGCCACGGTACCCGAGTAGTCTGTCTTCTGCTGTGCGAGAAGGGCATCTGTGGATGGAAGCGTCATGCGAATATCAAGCTCGGTAATGGCAACATCCACCCCGAGGGCAGTATATGCAGCCATGGTGCTAGCTTGCGAGCTTTGGCTAGGCGTGCTTCCTACAATGAAGTGGCTTTGCAGACCGACGCCGTCGATTTTGACTCCGTAGGATTGAATCAATTTGACGATATTCAAGGCACCTGTTGCCTTGGAGCCGGAATATTCGATATTGTAGTCGTTATAATAGAGTTTCACATTTGGATCTGCCGCTGCCGCTGTCGCAAAGGCAATTGGGAGATAGGCCGGCCCGATCGTTGTGTACCAGATACTTTCGCGGTAGGAGCCGTCCTCATTAAGAGCTATATGGAAGAAATCAATATGAGTTTTACACCTTATAAGAAAAATGCGGATTCCATACCTTCGTTCACAACATCCCAGGCGTAGCAATCTCCCTTGTAGTGAGTCACTACATTGGTGATGTGGTTTTTCATCGCTGCAAGTAGCGTCGCATTGGTCCAAGTACCACTGGTGACTATTTGATAAGGTGAGCAAAAGAATTGAATCTATTAGTCAGAGTACAGAACCCACCCCAGCTCGGAAGTTGGCTATGCCAAACTAAATTGTGGCAGCGGAGCTTCTGGCCATTTGCCTTTGCAAGATTGGCAATGACGTCTCCCTTGGTATAGGAGAATGTATTTTGCGTAGGCTCGATCGTGTCCCACTTTGAGTATAATTGGGTCAGACTATGAATCGCTAAGAAATAATGAAAGTGATAGAATGTTGGACAGAACTGACCTTTTGGGAGTTCCCGGGAGTGATTTGACCAAAGTCATCGGTGTTGTTGAGCTGCGTCACGTATGCAGTATCTGTTAACTCTGGGTTATCTGTTGCAGTTCCGAAATAAAGTTGGCCTTTGGCTACGGCTGCAGTGTTAAGACCTGTCCCTTGCACACTGCCGATTTATTGTTAGATCTAGCTCCTGGACAGGAACTTCCGAGATCAAACACGTACAGAAGTGGTAGAAGGCCAACCGCCAGCGCTAATATCTCAGAGTATAATCGGACCATTTTGCAAGACTAGAGGAATACACAACAATGCAGCATAGAATGGGATCAATGACTCTAACCAGTACCGAAGTGTATTTATACTAGATTGACGAAAGGGGTGCAGATAGTTGATTCCTCCGGTGCTGGATACCCTCATGCCATCCTCCATTCGGACCTATGGCCCGTGGCGTAGTAGTCGCGGCTATACCAAATGAAAAAGGGTCTCTTTTACCATGTAGGTTCAGCGATATAACCGGTTCACTGCATTAGTAGCTTTTCAAGGAGAAATTCTACGCCGTGGTTGTTTCAGGTATAGATTAAGGCCGGTGGAGCCGTTTGAAGTACCAACTGTGGCTTAGGACATCCCCCACCCTCTGGTCTCGATGAATAAAACGAACGAAGAAATTTTTCCCGAGCTTAAAGGTGAAGCATTTTTCTGAAGAAACCATGGCTCGCGCTAGGAACTGCTCTTGTCCTGAAGATGCGGGGGAATGGATGAAGCGGGGATAACTCCGTCTCGCGCCGGCAAAATAGTATCGTTCTCGTTTACTTTTAGGCTGTTACTACTAGTGCTAGTTACTAGTAGTAGTTACTAGTGCTATGGGAACTTCTTACTAGTGAGTATCCAGTAATACTCTGCCTAAAGTTCGTCCTAAGTGTCCGAATCCTCTTATCGCTTTCTGCCTCCAGGGCTTTCCCCTCAAGTTAAGCCTGATCACTCTAACCGACCGTTTTGGAGCTATTCCTGTTTCAATGTACGCTTAATCGAAAATACTAAATGTGCTTTTCTCACAGAAAGTGGGTTACCCCACCTATAGGTTCATAGTTGGTTTTTTCGCTCTTGGAATTGTGGCCAGTTGATAGGTTGAATTGGGATCAATTATTGATCCCTTTAATTTTGACTTTCGCTGTTCCAGCAAAAGTATCTATCCTGATGTGTTTGAACATGCATTTCAAAGATAGGTATCGAGCTTTTGTAGTGCACATCGCCCTATCTTTTAGGTCGTTCTCTCAATATACTGTGCATGGCGTTTGTGGGAGCCCGGTTTCATGAGTGCTAGATAACTGGGTTCAATGTCGTTTCATCTCCATTGAGGGTCAGATTACCATTGAGGGATTGGCACCCGGTAAGCAAGTCACCGAGACCTTGCAGATACAGATAATCCTTTGAGTTGGTTGGAAATCACAGTACGATCATTTTCAACCCTCCTTGCGAGCCTTCATCTCCGCGATGAATGCAGCAGTCTTGGAGCTCGGCACGACAAAGATCCGGACCATATGGTCAACGACCTCAACCTTTCCACCGGTAAGAATTTGTAACAAGGGCAATTTCTTACCGGCCTTTATTAGGCCCCCAGAGACAGTCTGCATAAAGCACTCGACGTTGGCAATGGTGTACTCCTTCTTTGTATCCCACGGCAACGGGAGAATATAGTCCAAATGATCAACAATGGAATGCAACTCCGAGAAACCCTTGATAAAGTCGGACTGGGCGTCCATGGGGTACAAAAAGACAGCAGGAAACTCGACCGAACTTTCTGGCGAAAGAGGATCGGGAACCAGCCTGATGGTAGAACCTTCCATGTCCGGGGGCTGGTCAGTCTTTCGAGTTCGGATTTGGCGTGCGCGCAAAGCTGTGCTAAGGACCAAATTTTGTTTGCGAGCGAGTTCCTCCTCGGCCTTCTTTTTAGCGACGAGGCGCTCCTTAAAGGCCTTGCGCTCGGCAATCTTTTGAGAAGCAGTTTGCAGGGACTTGTTATCGGGTCCGATGACCAATCCACGCGCCGCGGCATCCTCGGCTTCGTCGACCTTGTCTAGCTTCAACAAAGCCATCGCGGAGCGATAGAAGGCCTTGACGTTTGTGGGGTTGAGCTTGAGGGCGGCTGCGCAGTCCTGGGTACACGACCGGTAGTTTCCTAGAAAGAATAGATGTATGAGTAATGCTCTAAATCATATCGGAGAAAAGAGACATACCAAGCTCGAGATTGCAACGTGCGCGGTTGATATGTGACAGCTCCTCCAATTTTCGAAGCAATTTCTTCTCCTCCGCGAGATCCTCAGGCTTCTCCCATTTGTCCTCTTTGGAATGGATGACGGCGATAGCCTTCGTGTAATGCTCCTTGGCATCGATCCAGCGTAGTTCGGAGACGGCTTCGTTACCCTGGTCCTTGAAACTTTGCGCAACTTCGGCACGAGTACCTTCGTTCTGCATGGCAGAGATGGCATCCAAGAGAACGTTTTCACCATCTGTAATAGTTCGAAATGTGTGTCAGTGGCCGATTCCGCTGGATGTGAAGAGGGAAACATTGATACGTACTCTCATCACCCGCATTCGCAATGTCTGTCATGAATAGCGGGGTCTTGTTCATCATGTCGAGCAATTCTTCCTTCGACTGCGACTTGACCGATGCCATGGCCGGGGGCATTTTCGGCATGGAGGGGTCATTCTCCAATTCCTTCAGTCTCTCTTCGTTGATAGGGAAAGGCACTTCCTCGTTGGCTGCAGCGAAGGCATCGAAGCCGGGTTGCGGCAAGTCGGGCGGTCCCTGAGGCTGAGGAGGGGCCGGGTTGAGATTGAGCGACTCATCGAAGTCGTCCGGGAGCTCCTCGATTCGTGACATGGTGAAATAGTGCAGAATACCGATTGGAAAGGATTCAAAAAGCGACGTCTGGACTTTTTTTTTGCGGGGGACCGAAATGTCATTGAACAAACAGTGCAAACACGAGGGGCTGCACGGCTCCACCAATCAGAGAGAGGAATGCTCCGATAGATGTAGATCTTATGTTAATTGAACTTATGTTATTTGATCTGGAGATAAATTATTTATGCAAATTAGAAAGATACTCTTTTTCTTTCTCTTTAAATCATGGATCCTGTGAAATACGGAGCTGAACATCCAGGGTGTGGCGTCACCTGCTATCTAAATAGAATCTTCTGGAACACCAGGCACGGTCCATCTGGACATGGATTATAGTGAGAGTTGATTTGTGACAAATCACCCTTTGGAACAATCCAGCTTAAATTGGTACTCGTAGTTTCTGTTTGTGACAAGTGTCGTGCTCCATGGACGGCCGCCTGACGATTAACCTAGATTAGGAGACTTGCTTAAGTGCCTAAATGCCCGAGAAGCAGGATACATGCATGCATGACTAGCTATTACTCTACCTAGCATGCTCGTATCGTACCTTACAAACTTAGAAAGTTTGAATTTTTTATAATACCTTACCACTTACTACCTCCATAACCACTGGCAGTTTCCCCGCTCTGTACCAATGGATGACATTCTCTACTAGTAGCTCCCCTGTTGTACCTCTCAGCCACATGGACAAACCAAACACCAATGAATAGCCAACTCGCCTAAGTATACAGTGTCAAAAGAGATCAACATAAAAGCCAAAATATATGAGAAATTAAGGTTATACGAGTATATACCTCCTATATCGGAGAATGTCAGATCGGAAACTGCCCGAGGTATCCCAACCCCGCATCAGTCGGGCGAAAGACCGAGTCGCCGATATAGGACGACATACTTTCGAGTACTGGACTACTAGTACTGGAATGAAACCCATTTCACCAGTTTACTAGTACTGCCCACACAATCCATCATCTCATCTCGAATTACTACATCATCTTGTGAATAAAGCCCTCAGCATGGCGCAGACACACAACATTCTCGTCCTGCCAGGTGACGGCATTGGCCCCGAGGTCATGGCCGAGGCTGTTAAGGTGCTGCAAGCATTCGAAACGCCGCAACGCAAGTTTCAACTACGACACGAGCTCATAGGAGGATGTAGCATTGATGCCACAGGCAAGCCAGTGACTGAGGAGGTGAAACAGGCTGCATTGGATTCGGACGCGGTGCTATTTGCTGCCGTTGGCGGACCCAAATGGGATGGTGCTCGTCGTGGTCTTGATGGGCCGGAGGGTGGATTACTCCAGCTACGCAAAGCAATGGATATCTATGCAAACCTGCGCCCCTGCTCCGCGACTTCGCCCAGCTCTTCCATCGCAAAGGAGTTTAGTCCATTCCGGGAGGAAGTCATTGAAGGCGTTGATTTCGTCGTCGTGAGAGAGAATTGCGGAGGTGCTTACTTTGGACGGAAGGTTGAAGAACCAACATACGGTGCGTGACACCGGCAGGTATTCAAAATCATTTCCCCTCATACTCACTATACTCAAGCAATGGATGAATGGGGCTACTCCGAAGCAGAGATCCAACGTATCGCCCGTCTGTCCGCAGAAGTGGCCCTTCGCCATGATCCCCCTTGGCCCGTCATCTCCTTGGACAAAGCGAACGTCCTCGCCTCATCTCGTCTCTGGCGCCGGGTAGTAGAGAAGACCATCACGACTGAGTACCCGCAAGTGAAGCTGATCCACCAGCTCGCGGACTCGGCCTCGCTCATAATGGCGACGAACCCACGATCCCTAAACGGCGTCATTCTGGCTGACAATACTTTCGGTGATATGCTTTCCGATCAAGCTGGTTCGATTGTAGGAACCTTGGGTGTTCTCCCCAGTGCTAGTTTGAATGGTCTACCCGGCGACAAGACATTGAAGACGCGACCTTACGGATTATACGAGCCTACTCACGGTTCAGCTCCGGAGTAAGTATTGCGAAATATGGAGATACCAATGATGAATATTGCTGATTACTGTCTAGTATTGCGGGAAAAAATATTGCCAACCCTGTCGCAATGATTCTCTGTGTGGCTCTGATGTTTCGCTACTCATTAAACATGGAGGCTGAGGCAAAGCGGGTCGAAGATGCCGTTCGGAAGGTCCTTGATTCAGGTGTTCGAACTCCTGATTTGAAAGGAAAGGTGGGAACCAAAGAGGTTGGTGATGCTATTGTAGCTGCTTTGTAAATAAATTTGAGCCTGCGATAGAGTTGGAGTATATAAGAAAGCAAATAGCAATTATTCAAGGCAGAGAAATTAGTAGGAATACCGTACCTTGGTGATTTGGAATTCAGTCAAAATCGATCACACCATACAAAGATGAATCACAGTAGAACAAAATGTCTCAATTAGATTGAAAGACGCTAAGTAAGAATTGTGCATAGGTCTATGCCGACTGTTCATGTTGTCCTTTGAGCCTCAAAGAAGGAGATGAGAGTAAAGTAAGTTGGCAGCCGCGGAATGGCAATGTTGTCCTCAAAGAAGATGGGGCGTTGCATCAACATGACTTACATTGCCTCTTAGTTCTTGTAAGACATCGGAAGTCATGGGTTTTCTCCTTTATATCATAGTCTTTGCCGCCGCATTGATCGATTAAACCGGTTATTCTTTGATCAATATCTCAATTTTGGCCATCCATACTTATAGAGAGAACCAAATTATCCTCCAAATCCCCTTCACAACTGACCTCTAACCTACTATTCATCCCAAAATGACCGAACCAGCAAAATCCCCCCTGCGCAAGACGTCTTGAAAACCTCCACAGCCTATCCAAATCCGACCAAACATACCTCCTCCGCTCGATCGCAGTAGACATACAGACAACATTCTCCTTCATAGGTCAGCACCTAAGCCAAGGGACGCTCAGTTCATCGAGTGCAGAACCAATATACGATGTCGCCCGAACGATCTGCAAGAGGAATGTCGCACAGCAACAGAGACTCAAGGAGGAGATTCGGCGGCTGCGGGGGCAAAAGCACTGGATGAGAAAGGAGTATAGAAAACTTCATGTTTCAACTCGTGCTATGGCGCAAGCTTATACAGTCAAAGTGCGAAGACTCCAAAATAGGGCAAGAGTGCTTGAGATGAGATTATTCTGTGTTACACAGGAGCGGGATATCTTGACTCGAGGTCTTGGTCGAAAATATGAAGGACCTGGGGAAACGACACCTGACGAAGAAGGGGGTTTTGGCCGGTATGAGGTTGCGGATGGAAACAAAGATGGAGATCGGAGACGGGATGTGGAATTGGATTTTTTTGTATAGTGATAATCGCCATATTTAGACTCGAAGCCTACGATGGGTGGCATTGGTTTTTCTCCGGCAGTTTAAGTCATTCAATTTCTTCCGTTTCTTTTTGATTTTTGCAGGATATGACAAGAATAAGCTGTGCTCTTTAGGAAATGTGGTATTCAAAGGGAAAAAAAACTCGGCTCAATTTTCTTTTGCAAGCAAGTAATTGACCTCTGCACCCATGCGTACTAGGCATAGTTAGCAAAGGCGGTGCGGTGCCTATTACTACTACGGAAGAGCTGTTTTCCTTCTATCGATAGTGGGAAGAGTTTTGATTATGTTAGTATTATTTTTCGAAAATCAAGCATTAAGTATTTTAGTGTTTCTAGAGTCTAAATTTAGTATGTCAGTGATTGCTACGTAGATCATTAGTTGAGCACCGGGCAACCCGGCGTGATCCGAGGCAGCTAGGTGGCGGCGTTAATATGCCTCCCACGCTGTTTCCACCGGATCCTACAGAAACTGACAACCGAGCAATAAAATGTGAGTGATTAGCAGAATCTGCCCCTTAAAATTAAAGCGGACCGAGAATGGATCCTTCGAACCCGAAGAACCCCGTGGGAAAGGGTGACGGTCACGGGACTCGATATCGGCTTCCTAGTTCCGAGGTATTCAATTCATGTTCATCGCCGACGGAATTAGACCGGGAGAAATGACTTCATTTGCTGGATCGTCCCGCACTTTCATTCAACAGACAGGCCCTTGATTGTGTGCGAAACCTCCCATGAAGATTGGATCATGAGTTCCACGAGGTGGGCCGAAATCGGAAAATTTCGCCATCGTTTGAATCCGAACCCAGCGAGCAATTACGCTGACACGGGGAAATGGGGGTATTCCATGGGAGCCACAGACCACGGCGGATACTGATAGATGGGTTATCGAAGCCCGAGAAGGGACCTCGGCATTGTGGCCGTCGAATAACGCGCAGGCTGATTCGGTCGGGGGCTCCACTTCCTCTCTCTGGGCCTTCATGTGGGAGGACTCCAGACTGAGGACCCTTTCTTTTCTCCATTTTCTCTCCCTCTTCTCCCTGTTTATTTTCCCTCTTCATCCTTTCCGTGGTTTCAACTGTTGTTCGTGACTCATTCCACTTCGCCTCCGAGAAAAATCCCAACCTCAAACCCAACTACAAACACCATCCCGAACCACGCTTATCGGCCGAGAATGAGTAGCGTGCACGACTATGAGGCGGTCCGTAAGGACATCGTCGCTCAACTGAAGAAGCCCGACTATGATGATGGAAGCGCTGGACCGGTGTTCGTCCGGTTGGCATGGTACGTGAATCCCAGTGTCTTTTTCTCGCGGAGAGGTTGTGGTCTCGGTCGGAGTCGAACCGATCTCGATCGCCGGCGGCAATTGGAATCCTAGCGACGGAAGTAAACAGCAAAGAACCCTTTTCGCTAACCATCTTTCGTGTGAAAAGGCATTCCTCCGGAACCTATGATTTTCAATCCGATACTGGCGGTTCAAACGGCGCCGGTATGCGCTATGAAGCGGAGGGTGGCGACCCAGCCAATGCGGGTTTGCAGCATGGCCGGGCCTTCCTGGATCCGGTCAAGGAAAAGCATCCTTGGATCACATACTCAGACTTGTGGACACTGGCAGGCGTAGTCGCAATCAAGGAACTGGGAGGCCCCGAGATTCCCTGGCAAGGCGGACGTACTGATCTGGTGGACGACTCGAAGGTGCCTCCACGGGGTCGACTGCCCGACGGTGCTCTGGGCGCCGACCACCTGCGATTCATCTTTGGCCGTATGGGCTTCAACGATCAAGAGATCGTTGCGCTGACTGGCGGTCACAACCTCGGCCGGTGCCACGGCGACCGTAGTGGGTTCGAGGGACCCTGGGTCACCAACCCGACCCGTTTCTCGAACTCTTTCTTCAAGTTGTTGTTGACGCTAGACTGGAAGCCCCGCAAGCTGTCAACGGGTATGACCCAGTTTGTGTATGAAGATCCCGATGCCGACGAGGATGAGGAGCCTCTGATGATGCTGCCAACCGACATGGCGCTGAAGACCGACCCGGCTTTTGCACCTTGGGTGCATGCTTATGCCAAGGATAAGGACCTGTTCTTTGATCACTTTTCCAAGGTGTTTGCGAAGTTGGTTGAGCTGGGTATCCAGCGTGATGCGCAGGGTGTCATCACCAACACCGACAACAAGATGGGTGGATATTTTTCTGCGCCCAAGAAGAGCAACACAGCCACCGGTCCGAAGAAGGGTGAGCCTCGGGCTCGCCTGTAGAGGGCCTATAGAGCCTTGTTGGTGACGTTTCCTTCAAGTTTCCTTTTTGTTGTTTTTGTGACGTTTGGTTGGCATTGGATGAATTCCCCTTTCTGTTAATCGATCTGGGCCGCGGGTATATTGGCTGGGCCCAGACTTGTAAATAATCATAGACCATGAGCGAAAGATACCTCACACTTTCTAGTGATGTAACATGATGATTCGAGTAGGAGTAGAGGAGTTAAGGGTCAGTAGTGGGTGAGATGGATGGGTAGGAGGGAGGTGGTTCCATGATGGAGAAGATCAATGAGGATGAGGGAAGAAAGAAGAAAGAAGGAAGAAGGGGGAAGAGAGAAGTCCGGGGTAGAGTGGAAGGTGGAAGCGGGGGTCTCCGTCAGTGTAACTCACGACGACGGTGGTAGTATGGTAATATGTACTTTACTATGTATATTACTGGTATACACACTTTCTGCCTAATGGCAGCCTTCTGATTGGTGCTTGGCTGCCCCAGAATGCCCCAGAATGCCCCGGACTAGTAAAGTGGAGGTATCAAGTACGAGTAGTATATTGTACTTTGTACTATTGTCACTCCATTAATCATGCTCAATACCAAAGAAACATTTGAATTAACTAAGTTTACGGAGTAGATACCCCCTCCTCCTCCTACTATCACCTGTTTTTGCCTCGGTGTTTCGTCCCTCTTTGCTCAACCCCTGCCCCTGCCCCTGCGCCTACAACTACACCTACACCTACGCCTGTGCCTGTACCTGCACGTCTCCTCTCCGAACGGGGTCCGACCGACGTCCCACCCATATGCGTGTCGTTGTCATTGCTCCTCTCAGACTTGCCCGATTTATTGCTATCCGCGCTGGATTTCTGAGATTGGCTCGGACTGAAGTTGATCCACTGCATCCACATCTCCTGTGCCATTTGTTGTTCCTTTGCTTTGGTCTCTGATTCTGCCTGCTGTGATTCCGCCCGTCTGTCTATTTGCGTATCATTTCCATTTCCTCCCCTTTCTTGTGACAGTGGAGGCAGTGGAGGCACTAGGGGCTCCATTGGCACCGGCGGCAGCTCATCGTGCTCAAGCCAATCTTCTAAGCCTTCCCAATCTTCCACATCTTCGGGATCAACACGGCGCTCTCGTACCTCCATAGGGCCCAATGACCATGTCTGCGGATTCTGAAGATAAATATCCGGACTACTCAGCAACGAGTCAAAGGTATGGACGGGATCCGGTAAGGGGTAGGCTGGCAGTTCTGGCGCGACACCAGGAGGCAACTCTGGCAAAGGGTTCTTCGCTACAGCTTGGAAGAGACTCGGGACGACGGAGTGGAACGGGTTGACCTTCATCAATGAGTAGAGATTGGATTCTGAATTTCCGATGAAAGGATTTAGTTCGAGCTGGGTCCCTGGATCCGGCCGATGAATCTCGAAGGACCGATCACCGAGGCTAGGCAATCGGCGATCCTTATGCATTGGCTTTGCGAGATAGCGTGGACGGGTAGGCAGGGTATGACCGTGAAGAGCAGGCCGCTTTTCATTGATATTCTTCAGCATATGGGTGATATGAGCTCCCCAGAAAAGCAAACTGGGCTTCGGCGGGTCGATGACTCTCTCGTAGATCAGTAGTGGGATAGTTGACTGTAGCCAGTCATCTGGAACTCGACTCTTTGGAGCTGGGGGAATCCCCCCCAGCAATAATACCTTCTTTACTGAGAGGGTCATATCCACGAATGGTCATAGGGTCTGTCCGACCTGGCTCTCCGTCGCTCCAATAAACCCGAAGTCGTCCATCGCGGTGATAGATTCCCCCAAGCCACCGGTATCTGGCCTCCTCAATCACGCCATTTGCATCGCGATAACTGAAAGTGAAATCAGCCGTGTGATCCACGAGTCGTGTTTCAGAGTTGGTCAACAAGGACAGCCGGGGTGGAAGTCTGGTTATAGTTCGTTCAGTGATACGTCCTTCTCCTCTTGTCAGGCTACATATTTCACAGCCCCATTTATGCTCGACTCCTAGTTTCCGGCCGACCAGAGCGCCTGGAGTGACTCCATCGCGGTCCTCCCGTCGAAAAGGGGGCAAAAGGCAGTTGCCAATCGTGACAGGGCTATCCTCGCAGGTCTTGCCTTCGCACGCACAGTAATGAGAGCGGTCTTGAAATGTGTACTGAAATTGCGCAAAGTTCCTCGTTAGCTTCGCCCATACCGCCCAAGGAGGGATAGTTTGCCCCATTGCAAAGGAGGGATAGTTGGCGTGTAGCTTTCGGAAGAAGGAATCACGAAGCTCCGCGGAGAGCTCAGCATCCATGCAGTCCCAATTCATGTTAGTCACCTCAATGTAGGCCATCTCGACATCATCGAAGAGCTCATGTCTCCCCCGAAAACGATCGATGGCAGTGCAGCCGGCTTCGGTCAACATTCCCATAACAATGACGGTGTCAATGGACGCAGTAGCGACAGACCCCACCGGGCCTCTGCCTTGATATTGGCATACCTTCCCTAAGGGGCTGATCTCAAGGCTGTTGAGGTCAATGCTCACCTCAAAAACTCTTGGCCCCATACAAACTTGGATGATATCGAAGTCCGTGGGTTTTTCTGCAATGAAGTATGGTGCCATGCCACGGGCTGGTGCAGTGTCATGCCTCTGAATCTCGTGGTAAGTGAGTTTCATCAAAGTTTCCACGATCGCTTCATTGACCTTCTTCTCGGTAGCGTATTTCGGCCTGGGAAGTGGAGGGTAATCGCTAGAAGGAGGATTTCCATCACTAAGTCTGGGGATCTCGGATTCATTGATTTCTGAGGCTTGTTGTCTTCGTAACATCAGCACCTCTCGTCGTGGTGGAGCTTCACGCTTTATCTCAGGTGCATCCCCAGGGCCCAAGGGAGTCCAGGGCTCTTTGGGAAGCATTATCTTGTATAGCGGGAAGAGATATTGCCGAACATGACTTGGGCGTAAATTAAGTCTCTTTGCATCCTCCGGCATATCGAATGGTGGGTCGTAACTAGCACCATCCTGCATCACAGGAGGCATACGGTGGTGTTGGATACTGACAGGCTGGGGTGGAACTATAGTCCTGGTGGAAAGTTCCCTAGCAGTTTTTGTTCCATCATCAGAATGGCTACCTAGCCCGTGGCTCGATGCGTTTTGCAAGTTTTGAGGGTCTGCTTTGCGTGGTTCGTATCCTAAAAGCCGAGGGCCAGCATCCCGGTCAAGATCAACCAGCTCGCCCAAGGTATGAGGCCGGTTACGTTCAGGCATATGGTAGAAAAGCTTCCAAAGGCCCTTTAAAATGACACTCTTCTTCATTTTGTCGGAACGGTGCCAGTCGATGCCCCAAAAATGGTGTTTTGCAAGAGTCCCCAAGACGCCTCTGGACAATGCGCGCTCGTTTTCAAAGGCAGTCCATGCGCGGTTGAAACAAACGCATGCATCGTCTGGGGGATCTGGGAGCAACCACAAGTCGAAATAGGGTGAAGGAGCAGGCGGTGGATTGTAATCCTCTTCCTTGGGAAAGCCTTGGGGGATTTTCACCCGGCCGTATTGAATGGGCTCATCAGCCATATTCAAAAGATAGATTGAGGTTGGTCTCGGGTTTGGCAATGTAGCTGGAAATACTATATAATTGAGAAATCAACAATTGAGATTGGAAGCGTGCTAGTCATTCCCTGGTGGAAGAATGTTCAAGTGCATTTATGGTATGGCAAGGGGAGCGAGGCTCCTTTATGTCGAGTCAAAGAGCTTACTCGAGTCAAAGGAACCGCATGACAGTCATGGCATGGCTGCGTCTGTTCATTTTCTTTGACACAATATCCACGGTAGTCCTTTGATCCCGAGTCGTCCTTCGACACCAGGGAAGTTTAAATCAGGTTCCATAATTAGCGAAAGGGACATGTTCTGCGACCTATGAAAGAAACATCGAGGGGTCAATCTGGAAGGACACCACGCCAGGCAAAGAAAAAATAAATTAAAAAAGGAAAGATTGTGCTGATTCGGAAGAAGCTAAATGCACCTCAAAAATCATGGTAGTATTCCAAGCTGGAGATAAAGTTTTTTGAGTAGTCGTACATCGTGATCCAGACAGTCAGAGCGTGCTCCCGCGAATTGATAGTTCCACTTGAGAGGTGGGGTGGGGTATCCCACATTCTCAAATGACAAGATATCGAGGACTCGAGTTTGTGAGTGAATTGAAAGCTGCGTGGTATTTTTGTGGAAACAAAGAAGATTGAATCCATCCTAAGAGTACCCTAGGGTACCTGGCTTTGGGCAGGATGAAAGATACCAGTAAGGCCTAACAGTGTTATAGGGTGGTATTACAAAGTGACAAAACATCACCTGATCATCTCATCATGTGATTGTCCATTACCCAGTCTCTGGCATCACCTGATCCACCAACCCTATTCGGACTAGCGCCACTAAGCGAGCCCTTCTCGCACACTAGACCCAGTCAGGTTAGTGTCCCAATTATCCGAATCAATCCCACAAGCCGGGAATCTCGAGCCTTCCTCCTCCTCCATCCCTCTAGTCGACAACACATCGCGATACCATCGCGCCAATCGCCTATCATGTGTACGTTCCAAAAATCCCTATTTCTACGATACCTTCAATTCCGCCACATCCAAGAGATGCTCCAAATACCCATGGCCGCAATTTCTCGATCAGAACTCGTCAATGGCTAACATGCGACCTTTTTCGAATAGCGCTCGTCTCAGGGGAGAAGAGCAACTTCCAGTACATTCTGCGATTGCTGAACACCAACGTCGATGGAAAGGAGAAGATCATGTTCGCCCTGACCCAGATCAAGGGTGTTGGTCGTCGTTACTCCAACCTGGTCTGCAAGAAGGCCGATGTTGACCTGAGCAAGCGGTACGTTTCGACTACAATCAACGACTTCTGTATCAATCTGCAATGTCTCGAATCGGGGTGGAATATGAAGGAAGACGACAAGGATCAACCGGCATGAATTATACGAACGACCTGGGTTTTTCTTTTCTCTTCCGCCTCGAAAGTCCATAGGGAAACGACACGCACACACAAAGGACAAAAATCATCACCACGAAACCACGATTTCCAAACGGCTCCACTCGAGACATTGCAGATAGATGCCAGTGAACACTCACAAAGAGACGAAATGCTGACCAAAATTGCTATTTTAGTGCTGGTGAGCTCACCACCGAAGAGCTCGAGCGCATCGTCACCATCCTCCAGACCCCTACCCAGTACAAGATCCCCTCGTGGTTCCTGAACAGACAGCGCGACATCACCGATGGCAAGGACTCCCAGGTCGTCTCCAACGCTCTGGACTCCAAGCTCCGTGACGACCTCGAGCGCCTCAAGAAGATCCGCTCCCACCGTGGTCTGCGTCACTACTGGGGCCTCCGTGTCCGTGGTCAGCACACCAAGACCACTGGCCGCCGCGGTCGCACCGTCGGTGTCAGCAAGAAGAAGGGCTAAACTATTCGTCGTTTTCCGGGGGCTTATGGAGGGATTCCTTTATTGTCGGTGTGTTTCTATTGGGCATCCGTGGGATCTTTTCCCCGCTGGACCGGGTGTGCCCGGTCTAAAAAATTGAAAATGAATCATACCATTATGCAACGAACCGATTTGCTTTTCCTCGTACCTATTCCAAGCGACTTTCTACAAGTAGAGTAAGGTAGAGTAGTGCATCTGATGGTGCCTGGCTGTTCTAGATTTCCATGTATCCTCCACTATCTATCTCATCATGAATCTGCTCAATGTTCCAAGGTTCTCCCGTTCCATCATTACTTCCCAGGTTGGTCGTATCAGAGTTTCACTATTGACAAGCCTTGTGATGCTATTTGTTACATCGATACATTCAATACCCAAAATGATCAATTCATTCAAATGCTTAAACACTATATACTTGCATAAGCGAACATCCTCGCGAGAGGCATAATACTACTATCTGCTAGTTTGAACCCTCCTTCACAATTCATGCGACAAATCCTGTATGCAACCGAAAGTCGAATAGACGAACACCACCGGAGATAAGGATAGGATAATCAATGCAGTAGGGTACAGCAAGTTGCGTGGCGCTTAGAACCACTCACCACCCAGCCAGCGGTTGAAGAACTCCAGGCTGGACTCGGGCTGGTCCATGGGGACCATGTGGCCACCGCCGTACAGACGCATGAAGGTGAAGTTGCCGTGGGACTTGACCTGACCGATCTTCTTGCCAGTGTGCTTGTTCTGCTCAATGACAAGGTCGTCCAGCTCGAGACCGGCGAACTTCTTCTGACCGGGCCACTCGAGAGCCTCGGTCCAGGCCTTGTTGCCGAGCCAGTTGCAGATGAAGTCGGCGTCACCGGCGTAGATGAGGACGGGAATCTGCTCGAGGAGACCAGGGACCAGACGGTGGAAGGGCTTCATCCAGTCACCGTTGAACAGGAAGTTACGGTTGATGTCGAAGTTGCAGGAGTCGTAGCCGTCGACCTCAGCACCGAGTGCTTCGCGAACGTTGGCCTGGTTAAGGTACTCGCTCACATAACCCATGCCCTTGTAGCACAAGTTAGACTCATCCTCGCACTTGCCACGGATGTCGTAAACGTTCTGGCCGGTACGCTGGTAGGGACCCAACATGGCGTTGTTGCAGTAGATGGAGGCGGGAACACAGACCCAAGCGCTCTCGCTGTCGTAGCAAGCCTGGATCATCTGCTGGCAGCGGGGAAGAGCGTTGTCCATGGACTGGCAGGTACCCTCATCTAGGACGGCAGGGTAGCCACCGTCACCGCAAGCCATGGGGCGGTAGTACTCGTACTGGGTGAGACCATCGGTCAGACCGTTTCCGATCAGGACGGACTTCAGGTTGATGTTGCGCTTCTTGTGGGAGAGAATCTCAGAGGCAAACTGAGGGATGTAGTGACCAGCGTAGGACTCGCCAGCGATGTGGAAGTCCTGCTTAGCGTACTGAGGGAACTGCTTGAAGAACAGGGACAGAAGAGCATAGACGTCCTTGCCCGCAGCGACGGTGCTGCTCACAGTGCTGCCACTGTAGGAGTAGCCGACGTTGACTGGTTGGTCAAGGAAAATCACCGAGGCATTGGAGTTCCAGGAGTAGTCATTGTAAACAGTCTTGATCTCAGCGTTGATGGAGCTAGGTCCAAGCTCCATGAACAGGCCGGTCAGGGAAGAGCAGCCGGGGCCGCCGTTCAGCCAGAGGACGACGGGGTCGTTCTTGGGGTCGTTGCGAGACTCAAAGAACCCTTGGGGATAGTTAGAAGGAAGCCAGTGAGAAAATTAATGGTGTATAACTTACAGTAGAACAGATGCTTGTCATTCTCGTTATCGTCAAGATAACCACTGTATTGCTTGACGTCGGGATCGACACCGAGGACGCTGGGATCCACCTTCTTCACGCGGAGATCATAAGCCTCGAGCTTACCATCAATCTCCCGCTCCTTGGTGCCGCCAGCACCAGTGACCCAAACACTCTGCACCTCCTCGCCACGAACAACATGGTCCCAGTGAGAATCAGGGCGACGGTTGTGCTTCTTGGGCAGCGAGAGCATGGGGGCCTGCTCCATGCCGTTGGGGAAGTGGTCGGCGACCTCCTGCCAAAGTTGACGAGCCTCGCCGGAGAGAGTCTTGAACTGATCCTGAAGGTTCTGCAGGGGCTTGGAGAGGAAGTCAGAGCCCTGCTTAAAGGCGTCGTGGCCCTGCTTGAAGAGGTCGGAGCCCTGTTGGGCCCATTTGTCCATCTGCTCATTCTGAGAGCCGATGACCTGCTGGAAGGGCGGGGCGGCCGCCGAAGCGGCTCCCACCAGCAGTGCGGTGGGAATAACTCTCATTCTGGATGAATTTCAGGGAATAACGATGGTAAATGGCGCTCTGAGTAGCTTAATGATGGAAAGCGGGGGTCTGGGTCTAGGCGGCAGCTCTTATCAGTAACCGCTCGGGAAGCTGGGGGGGTGGATGAGTTGGGGGAAAGCAGTAATAGAATAGGATGGAATTCAATGTGAAGGTAGCGATAGAGTGACATACAGGAATAAAGTCAATAAAGATGGTCAAGGGAATGATGCAGGGAACTGCAGCGTGAGGAGTGATGAGGAGAGGTTGGGGAAGGGGTACAAGGCACGATGTCACTGGACTAGGCCTAACTGAGACTGACTGGGAACCTTGGGAGGCGTCATCGCAGTCCGCTTTGGTCCGCTCCGCTTTCAGGCGGCGATAGGTGACTAAGCAGGGCGGTGAGAGGAGGTGTGGCAGATGACTGATGACTGCTCGCCAGCTGCAAAGGGAAACTTGCAAACATCATCCCATCCCACTTTTCTTTTTTTTCTCCCAGTTGGTGCCTTGAAGATACCCTAGAGTTTTGTGCATATAATTTTTATCTTTACCTTCATCCTCTTCGTCTGCAACTGCCCTTAGCTGAATCCGCAATCCCGCTATCGCGGCATCATCCCACCATGCCGATCAACCAACCCTCCAACCAGATCAAGTTCACCAATGTGTCCATCGTGCGACTAAAGAAAGGTATGCTTGATATGACACACTTGTCTAGTTTATTACAAAGGCCTTGAGACTAACACCGATACTCAACTCCAGGCAAGAAGCGCTTCGAACTAGCCTGCTACAAGAACAAGCTCCTCGAATATCGATCCGGTGCCGAGAAAGACCTCGACAACGTCCTCCAAGTGCCCACCGTCTTCCTCTCCGTATCAAAAGCCCAAACCGCCCCCGCAGCAGAACTCAACAAAGCCTTCGGCGCCGACACTCCTCGCGATGAAATTTTACAAGAAATCCTGCGCAAAGGCGAAGTGCAAGTCGGCGAGCGCGAACGAAAGGATATCCTCGAGCGTGTCGAGAAGGAAGTACTGAGACATAGTCTCCGGTCGTCTCGTCGACCCAAACACGAAGCGCGTCTATACATCGGGCATGATCTCCAAGGCACTAGATCAGCTCAGCTCGGCCAGCGGTCAACAAAATCAGCAACCATCGACTGGCGATGGTAACGGCGGAGATGATGAGAAGCCTGCTCAACCTAAGAAGCCTCTCTGGACTGGTGTCTCTGCCACCCGCTCTGCCAAGAGTCAAGCGCTGGATGCCATGAAGGCCCTCATTGCCTGGCAGCCAATTCCTGTGATGCGGGCGCGCATGCGACTCCGTGTTACCTGTCCGGTGTCCTTCCTGAAACAGTCTGTCAAGGCTGCGCCCAGTGCTGCTCCGAACAAGGAGAAAGAGGCACCGGCCGGAAATCCCAAAACCAACAAGAAGAACAAGAAGGGGACAAAGAAGTCTGGTAAAGGCGGAGATGATTCCGATCTTGAAGCTGGCGGTGAGGAGGTGGAAACCAGTCCGAAGGCACCGGGTACCGTAAAGGATAAGATTCTGAACTACATTGAATCTATCGAGTCTCAAGAAGTGAGCGGTGACGAGTGGGAGGTGGTTGGATTCGCGGAGCCGGGAGCTTTCAAAGGATTGAATGATTTTGTTGGCAATGAGACTCGCGGAAGGGGAAGAGTGGAAGTCTTGGATATGTCGGTGACGCATGAAGATTGATCTACGTGAGATCAGACCAATATAGACTTGGATCATGTATCTATGATGACCCTGTAAAATGACTGATGAACTTCTAGAAAGGCAAAATGTGCTTATGTCGAAATGAGTTTCAATCTATTGTGTGTCGGGCCCAGATTACCTTTCCTGTGGGAAAATCGATTGGCTATTAAAGTTCCAGGTGCTTTGAGGTCGTACGAATGCTGTGTTGCTTGAGGCCAAGGGAACGTGCATCATTCCAAGGTTACTACTACATTCCCAAGCCCTTAAAAGTGATTGTGTATCTACCATAAGGCACTGACTGACTGAATGATTGACTAAAATCAATATAGATTTTCACGAACAAGAAAAGAAAAGCCATGTAATCATAAAACTCAAGAACAATCGCCATTATAATAATACAGCGGTGAGCATAAGGAGGCCTTCCTGAACAGAACGCAAACTCCAGAACCTAAATCAACATAGTAGGGGTATTGTGAAAATCATGAGCATTAGCCAGTAGCTTGAACGCAGAGGAGAACGTAAAGGAAGGGGAGTCGGAGAAGGAGAGGAAGGGAGAGGGGGTACACAAGGCGGAGGGGTATCAAACATCCAACCTCCTCCCTTCATGGACGCCAATGTTATCTCCCCCCCGTCACCATCAAAACAACATTCTTACCAGGACCCAGATCTCTCGCTAAACTCAATGCTGCCCTCACCGCGTGACTCGAGTCCAAACCAGACACAACCCCCTCGTGGTTCAGGAGACTTTTGAACCCATCCAGGGCATCCGCGTCCGTGGCAGTCTGGATTTCAATGCGGCCCCTGCTCTTCCAATGCGCCACCTCGGGTCCAACCGTGGAAAGATTCATATCTGGCGAGATGGAGTACGAGTCAATGATCTGGCCGTCATCGTTCTGAAGCATCAGCGTGCGCGAGCCTTGGAGAACGCCGAGTGAACCCTCCGTCAAGGCAGCGGCATGTATGCCTTCCACACCAACCAGTCGAACAGCGGGGCTGTGAAGAAAGGGCCTGAATAGGCCCACCGCGCCGCATCCACTACCAACGGCGGTGACGACAGCATCTGGCTGACAACCGACCTCCCTGTGCATCTGGGCTGCGACCTCCTCGCCTAGGAGAGCCTGGAAAGTACGGGTCACGGTTGGCAGTGGGCTGGGGCCCACAGGTCCTCCCATCAGGTAGTACACAGATTCATATCTGCAGACTGAATAGCGGAGTGCTTCTGTGATTGCAGCGCGCAGTGACCCCATACCGGAGGGGGTTCTAGCGGTCACGATCTTGGCCCCGAGCATCTTCATTTCGAGGACGTCTTCTTCCTGCGCTCGTGCATCGTCCGCACCCATGACGACAACACACCGCAACCCAAGATGCGCGCACATTGCCGCCGTGAAATTTCCATGCTTGGCCGCTGCGCAATCAGTGACAACCTCTGTACGACCCATGCGGCGGGCAAGCAAAAGCTGGCCGATGATATTGCGAGCCTTGTGGCTGCCGTAATCATTCAGGTCCTCCCTTTTCAGCCATATGGTTGCCCCCGTGGCTGAGTCGGAGAGCTTGCTAGCCCGGGTCAATGGGGTGTTCTGGGAGCGTTGGAAAGTGGCGTATTCGGCCCAGAAAGATGGATCCGAGACGACGGTTTCGAAGACCGAGGTCAGCTCGTGGAGGAAGCCCATGATCGATTCCGGAACGAACTGGCCCCCCAAAGGAGCCATACCCACCGAATGAGATTTGCGGCGGTCTCAGTGTGCCATCCGGCTGCAAAATCGGAACATACGGTGTGCCGTAATCCCAAGAGGCGTCGGTGGCGAGCTTGAGAAGAACCTCGGATGACAAGGAAGGACTTTGACTGGTTGGAGAGGTTGTGGCAGTGACCAGGCTCTCTGCATCAGATACGAAACAAGTATGAGTGCTGGTGGTGCTGTACATGGAGGAGACTGGCGGTGTTATCACCCTTGTTGTGACTCGTTCTCGCGCTCGAGGCTGAGGGCAGTTGGCCCGGGCACAGGAATTTCGAATTGAAGTCCGACGAGGAGCGTCATGTGGGGAATGGACGGTCGAGTCTGTCTCATCGAGGTGCTGAGGTGAAGTAAAGCAAAGTAGACGCTTCATAGATCGAAACATGTCGGGGGCCATCTTCCACACAGAGGCACCGACGTACTTGGGACACTCTGAAATCGCAAAGTCAAGTCAACGGGTGTCACTAAGGAAAATGGGGGAAGTTGAAAGTGAGATGGAGGGGTACTTTGTATGCTTTTTTTTGAATTACGAGGGGAGGAGAAGAGAAGAGAAGAAAGAAGAGTGAGAGATAATCAGTAACTGGTACACCGTAGTGCATACAGTGCATACGGTGCATTGTATACACGCCCACGTGGGCCACCACCACAACAATGCGGGAAGGCAGAGACGGTGTGATTCCCTTATGTTATTGGTATACTTGGCCCTGATTCCGCAGCTGAGGAGGCTGATACTCGCTTATTTCCAGGTCAATTCAATGGTTTGCTATTTAGCTGGAACTGACCAATGTAATGGTGGATCATTTCTATGGTCACGCTTCTATCACCGATTTCCGTCGACCTAACCAGTAATGTCATCGAAAATATGGAGGCCAACCGAATTGAAATAATATTAAATTAATATTAAATTATATATTGTAAGATGGGAACGCTCAATGGCAGTCTGTCAAGCAGACGGGTCGATCACAAGAGAACAAAACCACCACACTCGCAGAGTGCAGGAGAGAGTAGTAGTAGTAGGCAAAGCGTGACGCTATCGAGAAAACAGCATTCAGAGTATTCGAGCCCTTGCTCGAATACTAGCAATCCGAAATAACGCAAATAACATTGGTGACCCGAAAGGTGGAAAGGTAAGTTAACTATCGTTGAGGGCTTATATACTGCATGAAGGTAAGGCCTAAGGCCTACAACGTCACCTGACATCGCCAGAGCGATTCCCCCCACTACAATATATATTTTAATATTATCATTATCATTAATATTGGAGTTCTAGTTACACGCGTAGCAGTGAGTATACGATTCGCTTGGACAATATTCACGCTCCGCTACCGGCCCGTCCAACTCACTTTTATGGTCTCGAGACTCAACTATTTATATCCCGAATTCCACATGATATCGTAATACATGTGAAGCACAATCTTCCGATCTGGAGGCTCATTCGATTACTTGAGAGTAATGTTTATAGTTCTAGATCAGTCAGCTAAAAGTTCTCAGTAGCTACTGCTATCCTGGTTCTTAGAGAATCAACGACTTTCCCAATACCATGACCCTCCCATACATAATCTAAAACAGCTTTCACGATTCTGACAAAATTAATATTTAAAAGCCAGAGATAACAAGTCTTTCGTATAATCTCAAAACCACGCCGCTGAAACCCCCCAAAAAAATCAATATGGGGCTACGCTAAGACTCGAGTTTATGGAACACATTAATCGATTCACGAGAAGGAAATAATGGCCGTGTTGGTCAAGCGGATATCGCGTGCCATGGGACTGCAATGAGAGAAGCCTTCGGTACAAGATGAAAGACCCCAGCCTTTTATGAGACTATCATTTAGAAAGCTTCGATTGGTGTTGGGGTATTTCCCACACGCCGATATAATCCGATGGGGGCTACTCGAGTGGCTTAGGTAGCATGCAATAATTATGCGTAGCTCAGACGCAATGTAGCATTATCAGAAAATAGAATCTTGAATTATTACTGCTTTGGAAATACTCAATACGCTTGACCATAAGTGAAACCTATTCTTTGAGGATCTACTGGCTGTTTGGGTAACATTTCGTAAGCGCCTTGCCTCCACCAACTCGTACTCGTCTAAAAGTTGAACATATGTTACTTTTATTCGGGATCAAGCTTCTTGGAATTCAAAAATTTTCGGGAATTAGGCCTTTTATCGAACATAGAAAAATAATAATATGGTATCTTTGAGGGATTTGTAAACCCTAAAGCTGGATGTGACTTGGTGGGAAAAGGCGGGATTTAAATCTAGACCAAGAGATACATGAGGCCTAACTACATATGGTATGAAGGTGCTCACATAACAAAAATGGAGTGGTGATTAATAATTACCAACAAAACAATCCATGCTATCTTAATCCCCGGTTCAAGATGCAATTCTGGAAGATCTGAGCCCAATATCACCTGGTTCTTCGGAGTTGTCAACATGCAGCCATCGCACGCCACGAACGCACATACCCCGTCTCCTTTACATATATCCTTGTTGCGAGAAACGGGGAATATCGACACCAATCATCTCAATGATGCGGCGTGCGTTCATATTATCAGAGACACCGATCTCGGGTCACTCGGTCGGGAAAGCAATTTTGGTCAGCCCTGTCTCAGAAGGAAATTATAAATGAGCGCCTAATTCCCCAGTTCCTGGCTCTTCAAAATAATCATTCAGTCTGTCCCACACTCTCCACGTGCTTCATCGGTTTTATTGAAAATGCGATGTGTCAGGAACGTGGAAGCAATGAATCCAGCTTACCCCATGGATCTTAAGCTCTTGATTTGGTTTTCCTTCAAGATTTTCCAAAAGCTGATGCAATATATTTTTCAACAAATATTCTATTCATCATGAGTAAGCCTCCATGATCTTGATTTATGAATTTATCATGACTTGGCTATTAACTTTCTACCTTTAGCGGCTCGAGCTCGCTATGCCACTCCCGCACTGCATATTTATACTACGACCTTGGAACCGAGTCACCGACATCACCAGCTATTTTGAACATCACCTTCACTACTAGAATCTTCGTGGCTAGTGGCTTATATATCCCCGAGAGGAAGGGTCCTCCCTTTTAGTAGTACTCAGTAGTACTGTTCGAACAAAGGAGCATTGAGTACAATGGGTAGACATCGGCTATCTGACGATTCATTCACCTCATAACTATACCACTATTGTACACACCTTGGCGGTGTTTTCAAGTACCACCATCATTATTATTTCAATGTTAGAATCTCTTCAGTTCAGTTGCATTACTCAATGATAAAAATTCTGTTTAGTCTATAGTTCATTTAGTAGCACACAGTTTATAGGTAGTACGCATTGCCAGAGCGAAGATGTAGATAATAAAGGCCGCGCGGGTCCCATTAAATTAGCACGGCTTCCAAGGTTGCTGCTACATTGGTATACCTACCATCCCAAACCTAATATAATACCGCTATACAATGATCTTCCTTCCTATTCCAAGGTCATTTAAAGCCTTCCAAGGCAATTTGTGTATTTTTCTCGAATTGCATTATTACAAGGTGGTGCTCTCAGCCTTCCACTAATCAACACCCGGGGCTACCATTGATCCCACATTCTGCCCTATCTCGCTGACCATCCCCGCTAATGATATTGTTTAAATTGAGTCTTAATTGGCCTATATTCTCGGAGTTATTCCAATAACAACTATGACTGCCTTCGCGAGACTTGTTCGTTTCGCTTCTCCCAGGTCGGTGATCCATTACGGGGATCTTCTGGCCGTCAGCGAGAATCAATATACAGTTCGTAGGCTGGAGGGGAACCCTTTCACAGGTCTGAAAGCAACGGGAGAAACACTGGTGGTTGACTCAGTAAGTTTTTCAAAATATTAGAATCGTATTACTATCTAATTCTCTTTATACTAGCTGGAATGCCCTATCGAGAGCACACCTATTGTGCTTTGCATCGGACTGAACTATAAGCAGCATGCAGAGGAAGCAAATGTAAATGACTCTTCTGATTTCAATTAACCTGATAATACTAATACATTGTACAAACAGCTTACTGTGCCCAAATACCCTGTCATATTCACCAAGCCTGCCGATGCGCTCGCTGGGCCTTTCGAAAATATTAACACCCACGCCGATGCGCGCGAGTTTCTCGATTACGAAGGCGAACTCACCGTTGTGATCGGAAAAGACGCAAAAGATGTGACGGAGGATACTGCATTAGATTATGTTCTTGGATATACTGCTGGCAACGATTTGTCTGCACAAAACTTCCAGCTTCCGGAGAACTCTGGAGGACAATACTGCTACGCCAAATCTTTCGACAAGTTTGCGCCAATTGGTCACGCAATCGTGGCTGCAGAAGAAATCCCCAATCCCCAGGCTCTACGATTAACTACCAAGGTAAATGGTGTGGTGAAACAAGAGACTAGCACTGCAGACATGATTTGGACGGTGCGCCAGCTCATCACTCATCTCTCTCGCGGCACGACCTTGCGCAAGGGAACTCTGATCATGACCGGCACACCATCGGGAGTTGGATTTTTCAGGAAGGAATTTCTCCAGAACGACGATGTGGTTGAGGTGGAGATTGAAGGCGTTGCGTCAACCAAAAATTGCATCCACCACGGTTGAGGTTGAGGCTGTGGTTGAGTGTCGGATATACGGAAAGGCCCCGCATGATAGATCCCACATTTAGTTTCACACGGTGCTCATAGCACCCGACACCGATCAATCTAAATCCGTTCGGACTTTGAGCATGCGACTCTCCGATCTGTATTCATCCTGGCTAGAGTCTAAACTCAGCCTCTGTTGAAGATCATTGGGTCTCAGCATAATGTGTAGATCTTGGAGCGGGGAAAGATCGGGTGTAGCATGGATGTTACCTCGTTGCTCAATCTTTTGGTCTTCATCTCCTCCTTTCGCATAGACACCATAACGGCTCCAGTTCGATGGTTTAATTTTTCAAATCATGTTTTCCGGAAGAGTTCATACGGCCCCTTCATGTGCTGGTATCAAAGCTCGTCGCCGCCGCAAAACTTCCAAGGAAGAGCGAGTCTGCGCGGTCTGTGGACAGGCATTTAAAAAGGCGGAGCATTTAGCCCGACATCTAAGGTCACATACGAAAGAAAAGCCATTCAACTGCCCTGTATGCAGCAAGGCGTTTGCTCGACAGTACTGTATTCGCCTACCTCTGCCTAGTATTCCAATGCTGATGCTTCGACAGAGACACTCTCCTACGCCACTCGCGATCGCATGCGACAGGCCAAGAAGGCAGCGAAACACACGCGGTTGCTCTTGAAACCAAAAGTCATGGGTGTACCGATCCCAATCTCATGTCACAAATATCAATTGCGACGGGTGTTCCGGCCATTCCGATTCATCCTGAGATGACAATGACGGACGACATGATTTCGCCACCCAGCAGCGCCTCCATTGACAAACAGACGCCAGATTTCTCAATCAGCGAGCACAGTTATCCTTCACAGATGACTCCCCTGGCTTCATTCTTCTCTCTAGAGGCCACCGATGCCTGGAGAAACCAGGGAAGTCCACCACCCCCGCTCTGGGATCCGCGACTGGATCAGGACTGGGAGACCCTCTTGACCGGCGATGACTTTGATTTAAACGCTGTGAATATGTCTCTACTTTCTGCGACATCGGAATACATACCTACGGCGGAAGTTTCATTTGATTTGGACACCACGACTTCCCAACCTTTACCGGTCGACCAGCAGCACAGCGACACCGTTCAAAGAAAATGGCATACATTCTGTAAAATTTCATCGTCAGGTCAGATGACACCTGATGTGCCAAACGAGGAGAACTGTATTGATGAGACCTATCGTAAACGATTGGCAGATCGACTACAGCAGCGTGTGCAGACTGGAATACTGCCCTCTACTCCTTTTCTGGTAGGGTTCCCGCCTCAACAGTTATTTTATTTCGGGAATATACTGATTCGGGGTAGGATCTTTGCCTTCAAGCATATTTTTCCAAGCTCCATCCTCTCTTCCCTGTGGTTCACATGGCTACTTTCCGACCAGGCACGCAGAACTCGATCCTTCTGCTGTCTATCTGTTCTGTTGGGAGCTTGTTTGTTGGTTCTTCTCGCGCGGTCCATCATGGAACCAGCATGTTTGAGCGGTTGAATAAAGCCATTCTTGCATCGGTAGGTCGATTCTGCCTGGGTAGAACAAACTTGCTGACAGCCACAGTGGGACACTTATACATTCAAATCCGGGGGTTCAACTTTAATAGCCCTGCAAGCATCTATCATCGGACAGACATTCGGTCTGCTATTGGGAGTAAGGAACTGGGCTATCCCATTCCGTATAACTTCTATCGAAGTGCTCAATTGACGAATTGATAGAGGCCCAAAGACTTGACAGGAATCGAAGTATTCCATGGAAGTGTCATAGCCGTAAGTCCCATTGACCCTTCCAACGACACTCAGCTCACAAGTCTCAGTGGGCCCGCAAAGCAAAGCTATTCAACCTCCAACCTACCGAATACCATCTTCTCGACACAGAAGGCCCATCTCTAGAAGAAGCCTGGATGAGCTGGGTCCAAAGCGAAGTCAAGCAAAGAATCATCCTAGGCTTACACATCCACGACGCCCTCCTCGCCCGAATCCATCATCACGAACCTCTCCTCCGCCACTCAATCGACCGACTACCCCAAATCTCTTCAAACGAGCTCTTAACAGCATCCAACGCCTCAACCTGGAAATCCCTCATGCTAGAATCCCAGGCCGACTCCCTCACCCAGTCATCTCCAGCCCAAATATCCCAATCCCGATCCCGATCCCCCGGCGACTTCGCCCTAAACGGCCTCCTCGAATCAATCAACGCACTCACCTACGAAGACCAAGACCGTCACTCGTCCAATCCCAACTGGATGAACACAGTCGAAAAAAGTCACACTCTCCTAACAACCTTCCACGCCAAATACAACCCTAACCCTAACCCTCACTCTCAATCCAATAAACCCAGCCATTCGCCCTCCCACCCTTCCTACACCCACACATGGCCATGTACCATGATACTATGGCACTCAATCTTTATAACCCTACACACAGACATCAACGCCCTAGAATGCGCCTTCGGCCGTGAAGGCCACGACCCCAAACTCACACCAATGCACACCTCGTACGCAAAATCCTGGATCCACACCCTCGACGCCAAACGCGCCCTCCTACACGCCATGCTCCTGCAGCGCCATTTCGAGACACTCCCCGCTGGCGCGGAGCCGGCCATTCACGTTCCTCTTTCATTATATTATTGCGGGATTGTCTGGGCTTGCTTTTTGTGTTTTGGCAGGCAGGATGGAGTGCATATATCCATGCCTGTCACCTTAACTGCTGGGGATGTGCGACATTTTGAAGAGTTTGGCTTGGCTGGTGTGGATGGGGTCGGATTATTGGAACAGTTGGGTTCTATTTTGCCGGGGAGGTTGGCTATGGGGTCTTTGTTGAGGGTGGTTGATTTGTTGCAGCGGATTAATCATTTTCGGATCTCGCAACGTCTTGCTGAGACGCTTTTGGCTGTTGTTGAGGAGACGCAGGGACTCTTTTAGATATCGTGTCGAGTACAAAGCGGAGTACATATACACGAGGTGATTTCTGGAAATGTACTATTATACGTAGTATACGACTATTCTCAAGCTCGTTCAAGTTGGCTTGACCTATCTTGCCTGGTCTACTCGATACTCGATAGATGCATCCGTTTCCAATATTAGTTACGCAGTAGCTACAAACATACTCCGTACCTACCCATGTCCACCTGGGCACACCTGGGCACATCATGCTCGACCCACCAGAGCTGAACTGGCTGGGGCTATGACGAAGGATCATCCAGCTCCATCGAACTAATCGAACCACTACGCAACACTAGTCTAGTATCGACACTGGGGCTGGCCTGGGCAGCCCACCGCCTACAACAAATGGCGGTGTGTTACGATCAGGAGAAGGGGGTACGAAATAGAAAAGGGGGCAGTGGTCCTCAGAAGAGATTTATTTTAATAAGCACTATGTTATATAATTTCGATGGTGTATCATTTCAACGGAGCAGGAAAAAAAAAAAGCAAAACCAAACCCTCCAACCTTTCCCTGGATATCGTACATCCACACCCTTTGATCAAGGACTGGACCAAGAAAATCTTCTTCGCTACTGACCAGACTCAAAACAGCAAACAGCAACTTCGTTTCCGTTCAGCTTCGATCTCGACTTCGGCTTCCGTCTACTTGAACTTCCGCTTCAACCAGCCAAAGAAACCACCCTTCTTCTTCTCGGGTTGCTGCTGCTCAGTAGCTTGGTCGGCCTTGGTCTCCTCGTTCGCCTTGGCGGGTTCTTGAGCAGACTCCTTGGCCTCCGTCTTGGGTGCCTCGGTGGCGGGCTCCTCGCCGCGCTTGAAAGCAGCCTCGGGCTTCTTGGGCTCGTCGGCGACGACCGGAGCCTGCGCGGCAGACTTGTCAGTCTTGGAGGTGTTGATGGCAGCGTTGGCAGCGGCGACCGCGTCAGGTGAGGCGGGCTGCTTGTCGGTCGCTGTGGAAGTCTTGGGGATGGGCGCCTGAGTAGCAGGGGGCTGGATCAGAGTGGGCTGCTTCTCGACCTGCTTCTCGGTGGGCTTTTCCTCGACCTTCTTGGTCTCAGGGACAGGCACGGGCTCGGGAGCAGTGTAAGCGGCAGTGGAGGCGGGCCCAGCACCAGTCAGGATCTGCTTCTCGGCCGCGGCGCTGGCAGCTGCCTTTTCCTCCTCGGTCTTGGCGATCTTGTGCGGCTTCACCTCGTCGTTGGAGAAGATGGGCTTCTCGTACGGGCGCTTGGTGTGGGCGGCATCGCTCTCCGAGGGGACTGCAGCGGCAACGGGCTCGGCGGCGGCGGGGGCGACGGTGGCCGACTCGGCGGTCTTGGGTCGCTCGGTCAAGCTGGAGATGGGGGCAGCGGCTCCGGTCGCGGCAACGGTGGAAGTGGCCGACTCCTCGGCGGCGGCTTCGCTGGTGGAAGGATAGATGTCTGCGCCATGGGAGGTCTCCTTGACAGTGCTCCCGGGGAGGACAGCTGCGATGGGCGGTTAGCTTGAGCTCGCGCAATTGACTTGACAGATCGATTCTTACCCTTCTCCTCGGCTTCGGCCTTGGGCTCCTCGACCTTCCCTGCGACAGCGGGCGCAACCTTCTCCTCGATCTTGTTGGATTCGGATTCAGTGGCGTTGGTGGTGGTGGCGGCGGGCGTGGCAGCGTCGGCAACAGCATCAGTCTTCTTCACATCGGCGGCAGCGTCAGGCTGCGACACGGTGGTAGGCGCATCAGTCTGTGCGGTGTTGGTCTCGGCGTTCTCGGACTCGTGGCCGGGATGACTGGAGTGGGTGTTAGCGATTCGCGATCCGAGCTAGCTAGCTGCAGGTGGCACGCGACCACGATAACGCTTTTTTTTTCAAGGTTTCGCTTGGCGCATTGAGGGTCACTGACACAATATTCTTCGCAGTATCGGCGACCTTGTCGACGGCGGCGGCGACGGGGGCCTTGGCGCCACCCTTGTTCTTCTTCTTGCCACCCTTCTTAGGCATTATGTTCGTGACGATTCGTGAGGTCTGCGGCGGGTCAGAATTGCCACGGTGGATGACGAAAGCGGGCGCGCGCAGTGCAATTGGGGGTTGGTGGGAGAGATGGTGAATGATGGAAGGTTAAGTAACCGCTTGAAAGAACTTACCAATTGAAATGGGATAGAGTGGATGTGAAAGAGAGGATGGGATGAGGTGAGGTGAGGTGACAGGAGATGAAGGTGGGTGGAGCGAAGGGAAAGGAAAAGTAAGGGATGGATGGGATGGATGGGATGGATGGGATGGGTGATTCCGGTATGTTGGGCAGTCCCTGGGTCGAATTGGAACAGTCGGGTCCAGAAGGATACTATTAGAGGACAAATGGCATCATTGTTCTATTTGCAGCGATTCTCTTTGTTTCTTTTTTTGTTTTTGTTTCTGGTTCTGGTTCTGGTTCTGGTTCTTTATTTACTGCGTTGCAATAGGCTGACGCCTGTCGCATGCTACGATTACTAGTACTCTGGTAGGTGGCTGGCCGTGCTGGCTGCATTCTCCTGGTTGCGGTTGGAATGGTGTCTGATGGGAGATTTCATTGTTTCAGGTTCAGATTCGCAAAGGGACTCTGATCCTCTGATCTTCTATAGCTAGTACTAGTACGGAGTACTGACATGCCTTTAATTCCCCGTCTGTGCCTCGGGCCCTTGCAGCCCTAACGCCGGATTTGGTAAATAGGGCTGCACGCATGTTGTGCATGCAGGACTAACAGCATACCACTGTGGATAGTATACTAGCAGGTTAGCCAGAGGCTAGTACTACCAGTACCTAAGTATGATGAGTATGATGAGTTACATCATACTGAATAGAAAGAATTATTATTGTGATTATCGTCAACTCATTAAAAGAACCATAGAACGAGGGCCCAAGTGGACACCTGGGCAAGTGGAATATATCTGTCATCATCCTCAGCCACACCGACCCAGTTCTATTCTGGGATGTAGATCTGGTCTTGCGTAGTAAGTAGTAAGTAGTATTAGTATCTGCAGATGACTACTGGTAAAGAGAGCTGCTTTGAATAGAAACAAAATCAAATAAAAAAACTCCGCTAGACACATGAGCTTGTGAATGAAGTGAGCCCAAAAAAATTTAAACAAAAAGTGACCGACGCAGGGGTCGAACCTGCAATCTCTTGATTCGTAGTCAAGCGCCTTGCCATTGGGCCAGCCGGCCGGATGTATATTATCTCCATGTCGTTTTTGGTATTATCATCCAGCATGGTATAGTGGTACTGCCCCAAAGCGGTAGACCGGATCAGGAATGCCGAGAAGCGAGAAAGATTCCAGAGTCCACAAATCTCCAGTCCCACCTCCACAATCATCTCCCCTTTCATTGGCTGTTCCCACCGCTGTAAATGGACCGCTGATGCGGTTGTTTCCGGTGTGCCCTCCTCCGGTGCAATCGGAGACCGTGTGCCCGGTATCGACGTTGTTGCCCCGTATTGCCCCGTGTCGCCCCCGTGGTTGGCCCATGATGATGTCGGTGATGTCGGTGGCCAGTGCCTAGAGTGCCGTGAGGCTGATCTTAATTCTGGATCCTGGGTGTTCTTCTGGAAGTCTTCGGTGCAGGCAAACTCTGTGGTGGCAAATCGGGAGACACCGTAGCACTCGTGGCACTGGGAACTATCCAGTTGTTCTACTTGTACGGGAGTCTACTCGTCGTCTACTCGTAACTGTATGGTATCTATCTCTCGGATACTGGTCCCCACTCCGAGTCTGGAGTCTGGAGAGTCCAATCCCAAAGCAGCCCCCAGAGTAATCTCTTCATTGACTCCACTTACGAGACGCCGTTTGTAAAGGAAATGCCGCACTGACTGGACCGTGTCGGGGCGAGACATCCATATCCTACAGTCCTCGTAAGGTACGAGTACACCGTGTGGTCTTATCGGTTGCATCCACTTCTACTTCCATTCAAGTTTCCATTTCCACACTTCTACCTCGACCACTTCTACCACTTCATTCCCTTTTCCCTTCCCCTTCCCCTTCCTTTTCCTCTCCCTTTCTCTCTCCCTCTCCCCTCAATTCCTCTCCAATGGTCAAACTCTCCCCTCTCCCATCCCGCTTTACGTGCTTGCACCCCGACCCCCACGGGAGACCCTTGCTGTGACGCAGAACCAGAACCACAACTACAATCACAGAATAATCCGGCCTTTCCGGTAATCCTCGAGTCTCTGTACCTGTGTGTACCTGTGTTCTGCTCCAGTTTATTTCCCCCCCCCACACCACCACCCATCACCATGACTTTTCGTGAAAAAGTGAGGCGCGTCTTCCACCGCTCCTCGGCCAGCCAGGATACTGGCCGTCCCAAGGTGGAATATTATCGTCGCCATGAGTGCCCCCCTTCCAAGTTCCGCGGACCTTTTGATAAGGAACATCAAAAACGCCTTGCTGCGTGGTCCTTCGATCGGGCTACGATGGAACGCACGCGTTCTCTCGACTTGGCCCTGTCGCCCTGCGCCACCTTCGATTTACCCGGTCCCAACCCTTTAATGGACCCAATGGACAGCGACGATTCCGGCGAGATTTCCCCCCGACGACGACGGCGTGGAAATCCTCGATTCAGGTATGTTGAACAATCCCCATCTTCTCAGGTTTCACCCTCTCGGAATCTGGCCGATACACGCCCCCCCCCCTCCTCTTATCGTATCCGTGTCCGTGCTCGTGCCCGTTCCTGACGCCATCTCTGCCGCAGTCTCCGACCAAGATCAAGATCACAATCAGGACCAAGACATCCTCAACTCGCGCCCCACCAACCACGGCTCTCAGTCCTCAACCGTCGTCAACTCCGATAGTTTTAACGGCTCCATGATGACTCTTCTCAACGAGAATTCCGTCTATGACTTCCCTGAAGACCCCATTTCCCAACTGAAGGAGTCAATACGCTACTCCTCCCCCATTGTCCGCACTCTCTCCCCAATCTCACGGACCCCACGCAAGGGTATGCATCAGCCCTTTGCGCCCGAAGATTTGACTCGCGCCTTGGTCGCTGTTCAACTCTGCGCGTAAAAATCATCACCCCCTCCATCCCCTTACCTTCTACTTTTTTTGCTATATCCTGGAGATTCGCCCTACCTTTTTTCCTCTTCTTTTCCCCCTTCCTCCCTCACTTCACCCTTGAAGTCACTTTTCACCACCACCTTGACCACTTTTTATCGCTCTCCCCCCTGAAATCGTGTCCCTTGATGGTTCACGGGCGGTGCTGGGGATCACCGCTGGAGACAGGGCCGAGTACGAATGATCCACGTTCCCGATGGACTGACTTGCATCCCAAATGCCCTGCATTTGAGCGTATACCCGTGTTGGCGTTTTCACTCTTTTATTTTGCTTTGTGACCCGCTCTAGATACATAGACACTTGCTAGATGGTTGAATACAAAAATTCAATATACCACTCAGCGTAAGTAGACCAGATGCATACTCATGGACTAGAACCAGTAGATGTACTTGTATACTACATATGGAGTACTCTAGTATACAAGTACCACTAAAGATGTCCTAAAATTGAGGCTGATCCCAACTTAATCTCGCCAAGACAAGCCCCCGCAGCCGACAGCGCACATCAAGTCTCGGCATTCCACTAAAGGCAATGATCCTTCTGACTAGCCCTTCTCGCCCCCGCACTCTGGATTTCTGAGTGGCTGTCCATGCGATCATCATCGATCATCATCGCAAGGTTAGATAACTTTGTTATGGCGGCTGCGGGTATCGACAGGGGCTGGTCAGCTGATCTCACTCACTAAATACCAGAAGAATCCAAGCGATCAATAAGCGAGATGAACTGGAAAACAGCACCTAGATTGGTTTGAAAAAGATGTACGGATCAAACTTGAAATATTCCACTTAACAGAACACGATGACCCAAGTTAGTCCCGACATGGGAACTACTAGATGCGGACTATTAGTAAAAGCAACGAACGCGCTTTGCAGAAGGATTTTCTATTCTTAGAATAATAATCAACACACGAGTGAAGCGAAAGCCAGGGCCAGTCTGCCTTGCAGCACGACAGAGATTCAACAAACAGATTGTGCTGGCGCTGTAGTGAAGTCCCCGTCCTCGTCCCGTCCACCTCTACCCAGGGCCCCAACACCAAGACCAGCAACGATAAACAAAAGGGCAAAAAATATAGGCCCTTCTAAACGGCAGCGGGGCAAATATTACCAGATCCCGGAGCCACAATTCGGAAAGAATCCGACTCCCCGACAGGATTTCCATTATAAGGCGAAGGGCTGTTGGGCTGCACCATCCAGATTCGGTAGTCCTTTCTATACATCGCACCATTAATAAGTACACAGTGAACCGTAATAGTCGTTGAAGCCAAAAAAACAAAACAAAACAATCACACGCGCCATTCTTATTAGAGTAACCAAGCGCCGTAGCCCGATCTAGACCTGGGAGAATGACGCCGCCCTGGCTGCTCTGGCTCGCATTCACAGCGAGATTCTCGTAGAGCCTGTCAACATTCGCATAGGTGCTTATACATAATTGGCGAGTGTGAAGGAGATGGTCAGTGGGTTTTCGGAACTAGCGATACTTCTTGGTATTCAAGTCTTATACTTCGTACGGGCATAACTCTTGAAATAAATGAGGATCTTACGGGGATGCCGTCCATGTCACTGTCAAGGGGAGAGTGATGTCAATGCACCCCCCCCACTTAGCGAGGTAATAACATAAGCTGGTGATCATGGTCAATACAATGAGTACATGGCTATTGTTTGAATGAAATCAATTGACCTGTCGCAGTGGCGATAAAGGCCACGACGGAAGAAGAAGTAGTGAAGCGCATCTTGTGAAGTGAGAATTCGATATAGGGCCCAGGCTGTAATGATGGAAGCAATGATATATAGAATATGACTACATTACCGAAGGTTCTATCTAAATACCAACTCTGAGACTGCTTCGTTCAATGAATTGTTTTGATCTGGCTGAATAGTTAGCCAGAAAAGGATTTGGCAAAAATGCATGCTCTTTATAGTCGGCCATGTAACACAAACTTGGCTTTGGCGACCCCCACTTTCAGACAACTCCCTCTCTCTCCTGCTTCTGCTGATCCTAAATTGGGTCACGGGACCAGAGAGCCACGCTACTCTGTAATAGTCGAAATGAATCTCTCGAACATACTGGCATATTTTCGTCGTTTTTCGTGTTAAGACACGACATCACGTAGTACAACAGGCTTGGATATCGAAAATGTGGATAGACTGATTTAGGCATCAATGGAGGCACAAGAGCTGAAAGGTCTCGAATCGAACGTGGGTTTATGTAAAAAAAAGGCATTTTCTCTATATGAGATCAAGTAGTCTGAGATCAAGATAGTAGGAAGTCGTTCCCAACTTACCGTTGGGTTCCGCTTAGTTTCAGAATACATCCAATGCTTATGTTAAAATCTGGCACGGAATGGCCTGGAGTCTAATTATTTCATGCTACATTTTGATGAAGATTTCTCTGTTATAATTAGGACCAAGTTAAATGCTAGTCCAGGTATAGCCTCTTGCTGTGTCAGCTTATCTGTAAATGATACACAGAATGGATGGACAAGTCCCGCGGGCAGGGTTAATCCTAGCCCCGCGTAAGTAAGCCAGCCATGGTTAGTCGCAAGAGCATGTACTTGCTGGCTGAAAATTCATGCATAAATTATTTGCTTGAGCAGCGGTTACGCGTATTGGGATCAAATGATACGCTAAAGATAAAATACTAAGATTCAAGTGTTACAATAGATGTGATAAAAACACGTCTCTGCATTCGCACAAGAGTATAGGAAAACCTTCTCCCAAGGGAAAAAAAACCTATACTGAGGTCCTATAATTAGAAAATTATGAGGCTATCAAACGCTATGAATTCAATATTGGATCTTCAAGCCTTGTCAAAGAAACCGAAAAAAACCCACATAACATAAGAAATATTCGCAGAAGCTCACAAGCTACACGATATCATTGTATCGTTCAGATCCACCGCCAGATTCCATTTGAAATTGGATTTTGACTCTGTAAGATTGAGCGGACTTCTATCTCCGCAGTAAAGCGTACAATGAGCTGTTGGTGTGGATGCATATAGTGCAATGGATGTGACGGGCGCTGGGCTTGGAAGGGGTCCAGGATAACTATACTTGATATCGTGCGTCGTAATTTGAAAAGGATATGTTTTACCGCTATTTTCGTTAAAGAAGGTAAAATGTATTGGAATTTCTCCCGGGGGGCTTGGTGGAGCTGCGAGAGCAGACGCCAAAAAGAGGAAAAGGTTGGTGTCTATCTTCATAGTGGCTGGAGTAATGGTTGTGGAGTCGAAAAGGTAAAAAAGTAAGTTGACGGGTTGCTAGTGTCCGATAATTTATGATTCCTGCTACGATTACTGTCTGTAATGAGCCTGATGGAGCCGGAGGCTCCACTCCTTTTATACTTGATCACGGTTCTCGAAATATCGATATAGGCCGGCAAAGGTTGCACAACTTAAAGTCCGAATTATAGCCTGACCTTTCCGCAGATTACAAAGCCGTAATGGCCGGACAGGAGGAATTTTGAGCTCAGTTTCGAGAAACCCTATTATTCTCCTTTCTTTCTCCGTCCCAATTGCACGAGAATGGTACCCCCAACTCTGCACCAGCTGTCATTAGCGAAAAGTCTGGAGAAAATTCTCTCACATTGCACCAGTGTTACATCGACGCAATGATTGCGATTCAGGATCCAGAGAAGGTACATTGGTTTTTCGATGGCATTGCGTTCCAAGGTTGGAGATGAAGAGGAAAATATTTCTGGGGAGTTTTTCTACTGTCGTGTAAACAGGTAACTAAACTAATGTGCACTATGCCTTTTTCAATTAGGAGAATCATTCAATCTTTGTGTTGGTTCTGGAGGTTGATTAATTGGTCTTTCACTCTTGAGCTGTTCGATCATCGGTTGTCCACAGACAAGAGACCGGTACCACATTGGCATTGCGGAAGATATCATCCTTGTAATCCTACGTGGTGGTGCTTTAAGTCGTTGACTATTCAATCAGGAGCCACTGGTTATATATCTTGTATGCAGACCACGAACAGAAAGCGCTTCCGGCGGTGGAGAACTTGAAATATCGACTTAAATTCCCCGACTCCAGACAGAGTTCCCCCGCACTTGTTTCCAAGTGCTGTACACACTGACACTCGGCTGAATGACCCGACGGGGTACCCAAGGTCAGCACTGGCACCTGCACGTGGATATTCATCTATAAGACAATCATTTACGAGTATTGAATAGTCACAAATGGCCATGGATGATCCAGAGTCGAAACCTGCAGACACCTTTGATCTCTTGATTATTATCGACTCTTTCACAATTGGTGAGGGGTGTGGGTGACCCGCAATCGGACCTCTCACCCGATGTGCCGCCACTCCTCTTCTGTTTCTGATAAGTCCTCTCCACCAAGTAAGGTTAAGAAAACTGGCCCTCGGAGACCATGATTTGAAAACCTAACGGAGACTCATACCTTCTTTCCTTTATCATCTTGCATCGTTCCTATTCCTGTCCACATTGCACCAGTGTTTACATCAACGCAATGATTGTGAGCACCTCGGAATCGATGCCGAAGGTCTTGTCGCTAATTAAATATCAGAAGGCTATCCAAGCGCGCGAGCTCATCCCAGGAAGCACAGAGGGGCAATTTATTTCTAGCAATGTTCCCCTCAGTTTCTGGGGAGGCGTTGACCCCGAGACCGGGGTCGTGATTGACAGTCATCATCCCTTGGTCGGGAAATCGGTCGCTGGCAAGATTCTTGCCATTCCAAGCGGTCGCGGGTCTTGCACAGGAAGTGGTGTTATTCTTCAATTGATTCTTAATGACTGCGCGCCGCTTGCTCTCATATTCGGCCGCGAGGAGATGATTCTAACCATCGGGGTTCTTGTCGCCCAGGAAATGTTCGGGAAGAGTATCCCTGTTCTGAATGTTCCGATGTCTTCATTAGACAAACTTCAAGATATCAACTGGGCGCGGATATCAGGCGGCCAGATATCTTTTGGAGTAGCCACAGATGACCCAGAGCTGGAGACGTCTTTGAAACAATCTGATCGCAGGCTTGATACTCCGTCGCTACATCTGACTCCCTTCGACCAAGAATTGCTGGACGGCTTGCATGGAAAAGCAGCGCAGATTGCAATGCGAGTTATTCTTCGAACAGCACAGATTGAAGGCGTGACTTCACTAATTGATATCACCAACGGACACATTGATTGCTGCATCTACACGGGACCTGCAACTTTAGAATTTGCACAAAGACTATGTGACATGGGAGGAAGATTCAGAATTCCGACATCATTGAACTCAATCTCTGTCGACCAAAGGCTATGGCGCTCTCAAGGGGTTGATCCGGCGCTTGGAGAGCCTTCTGAGGAGCTGGCGCGTGCTTACCTAGAGATGGGAGCTCGGCCGACATTCACCTGTGCCCCATATCTCCTCGAGGAAGCCCCAAAATTGGGAGAAAACATTGCCTGGGCCGAGTCAAATGCCGTGGTATTTGCGAATAGCGTTCTTGGGGCAAGGACCATCAAATGCCCGGATTATCTGGATGTGATGTGTGCCCTGACTGGTCGTGCGCTGAATACTGGCTGTCATATAACCGAAAACCGCAAGGCCACAATGGAAGTTCACTTTGCATCTGCTGAAGGGGCTGATGATACTCTTTTCCCACTTCTCGGATACCTTGTTGGCGACATAGCTGCCGAGTGCATTCCCATTGTGACTGGGCTTGAAAAGCAGGGTGTCACGACCGAGGACCTAAAGGCATTTGGAGCTGCTTTTGCTACGACAAGCTCGTCGCCAATGTTTCACATTGCCGGAATCACGATAGAAGCACGCAGTACCGAGGAGATCCAAGACCACTTGAAAGATACAACACGGGTTACAATAACACGATCGGATTTAGTTAAACAATGGTGTCGATTCAACAAGTACAGCGAGGGCCACAGCGATAACCACATCGATTTAGTATCATTGGGCAATCCTCATTTCTCGTATGATGAGATTGTGAAAGCTGTCAACCTCTGTTCGGGTCGCAAGAAGACCGAGCGAGCTACTATGGTGATTACATGCAATCGAGATACATACTCTCGAGCAGCCCGGGACGGCCACATTTCTGCACTGGAAGATTTCGGGGCCCTGATAATTACTGATACCTGCTGGTGCATGATTCAAGAACCAGTGATCCCCCCCCGGTTCACGAACAATCATCACAAGCTCGGCCAAGTATGCCCACTATGGAAAAGGATTGACTGGTCGACAAGTTCGGTTTGGGGGGGTTGGCACAATGTGTAGAGGCTGCATGCACGGGGAAAGCGACCAACAAACTCCCCCAGTGGCTTATTGACACAGAAAGGGCATGAATGAGAAATATGCCGAATTATTTACTCCGCCACGAGCAGGCAAATTACGAGCCTGACCTTCGACTGGCAAGGCTGGCAGCACAGCCACACCGCCAAGGTAATTTACGCATCTTGGATCTAGATAATTGCTAGTATTTAGTAGTAAACACATCTCGATAAGCCGGTGATAGATTTAAAATGAAATTTTGAGAATGGCCCCATCACGCACCTCTCGCACACTCGGTGCTCTCCTCGCCCTCCACGCCGGTGATGCCCTCGGCGCACCCCTCGAATTTAAACCTCACACTGTCATCCGCGGTCTCCATCCCGGTCGCAACGCCAACGCTGCATTTCCTCGAACTCTTACTGGAGGAGGTTCTCACTCCTGGGCTCCCGGTGCCGCCACCGACGATACTGATCTCACCCGCGCCGTCTTGCTCGCCTACCGCGATGCCATCTGCAACGGTGACGATGTCGTCAATAAGGCTGCAGAGCACTTTCTCGCGTGGTATCGAGGAGACCACTGGCCCGGCCGTCGACAAGGGAGCAAGCCCCGCGATGTTGGCCGTGCTACAAGGAAGGCTCTATCCTCGTTTGCTTCCTCCCGTGATTCCTCCTCGACAGGTGCTGGCCAAGGTAGTGCCGGAAATGGTAGCTTGATGCGTTGTATCCCTACGGGACTCTTTCAGACTAATCCGGAACTGCTCATCAAGGAGAGCCAATCCATCAGCGCGATCACGCACAATGACACCCGATGTACTATCGCCTGCGCCACCTACAACGCCATTGTCTCTGCCCTGGTCGTACGCGGTCTATCTGTCGAGGATGCCGTGTCTGCGGGCGAGCGTGTCGCTATTTCACTCGAGAATGGCCGCACCGATGGGCCTGTCTACGGTGCCATGAAGATCGGACGCACAATCTCCCTCGTGGAATTGGCCAATAAGGGACCTAGAAAGCTTGACTTCCCTGGGATGTGCAGCGGCTTTGTGCTCAATTCGCTGACGTTGGCGGTTGCTGCGGTACTGGATGAGCGAAGATTGGATCAAGTTCTTGTCGATGTTGTTAGAGTCGGTATGGACACAGACACAAATGCTGCCATTGCAGGTGGTCTCCTCGGGGCGAGGGACGGAGAGGAGGCCGTGCTTGATGAGTGGAAGGATTTGCTGCAGTTTGGCCCGGAGTTTTGTCGCCTTGTTGACCAAATATTGACAGTCCAGGGAGCCCTACCAGAAGAGCGACAGAGAGATGAAGTAGGTCTGGCCAGTGGGCATCATGACTTGAATGTGTCCACTTGATTGGAGGCACATAAAAAAGGTCAACGCGGGATATAACTTGAAACACGCAGTGATGCCTGTTTCTGTTCAATGAGGCCTCACACAACTACACTTCCAAGGTTGAGATATTAACAAAGCAAGAATAGCTCCTTCCCGTGCTATATTATCTCAATCTGTCTAGATTGGTTAATCTGACCCCTTGCTACTCAGGTGTCTTGAATGTGGTACCTGGAATGGTACCGCTTCCTTTAGCTCCTTGTTCTCGTTAGTTTTTTGTTGTTGGTAGCCACTTCCTAACAAAAATTGATCAATAGGCCAGAAAATTGAAGGAAATCCTGAAAGGAGCTTTTGAAATCTAGAAGTATACTCCATAAATCGAAGGGTTATTATTGAGGGGCCTAACATCTGATCTGACGAATTGGGTATCTCGAGTGGCCCACATTCCATATTGTCCCCGCATTCCGACCATTTTCGGGAAACAACCGTAGCCTATAGAATTTATGAAGAAGCCATTTGAAAGGGTCTTGAATGTTTACACACCCTTGTTCATACCTTCCAGCCCGATAGCACGTACAACATGGAAAGCCAAGCAAGCCAGACAGACTGGGAAACAACAGACGTTCTCATCTGCGGATGCGGGCCCACAGGCGCAATGTTGTCCGGGTATTTGGGCAAGCTTGGGGTTAACAACATTCTACTCGAGAAAGAAGCTGCCATCACCACTGATCCTCGCGGTATCGCCCTTGACGATGATGGTATTCGGCTACTGCAGGGTCTTGGCTTATATGAACATGTTTTTACCGAGATCGGTTCTTGTAATGGCGACACCTTCAAGTTCGGATAAAATTTGCCCGCCCCGTGGCTAATATGAATTGTTCGAATAGATATCGCAAAGGCCAAATTTATTAGCGGCACGCATCAAAATCTGAACGCGAAGCATTTTTTGCATTTTGATATGGCTTCGGTGAGAATTTGTACATTGCGATTAGTGCTGGCGAGGTGATTCCTAACCACTAAATAGAGCGAAGGACAAACAGGGCATGTGGGTATCCTGGCTCACAAGCAGCCCATTCTTGAGAAACATCTCCGATCTACTATCGAGGAAGCCGATAGCTGCGAATTGCGGAGTAGCTGCACGTTAACTTCAATATCTGAAGACAAAAACTGGGTCTACGCAACATATGATGATGCCCTGGGGAGAGAGAAACGTATTCGTGCGAAATTTCTCGCTGCTGCGGATGGTAAGACTGGATTTACGCGCAAGATGTATCTAGAGCCGAAGGGGATTCGACTCGAATGGGCAGAACAGTACGTTGCTCCCGAGGTCGCCGCTGGCTCCTTAAAAAAACTAACAACTTTTCTCAGAACCAAGTATGAAGAGACATGGGTTGCTCTAAATTGGAAACTTCATCTTCCAACAAGAGGAACCCACCCTTCATTCCCACTATGGAATTTGGGATACACACCTGAGCAAGTTTATGACCTTTTCTTCCCCGCCGACTTTCGGTTCCTTTGCAACCCTGATCGCCCAGCCGTATGCGGCCGATTTGGTCTTTCAGAAGATCGTCTGTGGCGATTCGAGTTCGTAATAACTGCCGATGAGGATGGCGTGGAGATGGCATCAGAGGAGAAAGTCCGGGATGTTGTGTACCCATATTTGACTCATTCGGGTAGTCGCTATGGGTGAGATCTTCGAGGAAACCCGTACATATACTATTTACTGATTATGCCATAGTTTGGAGCAAGATGTGTCATACCCAGAAGACTGTATCGAGGTCCTACGGTCGCGGCCATTTCGATTCTCAGCTCGGAGTTGCAACAAATGGAGTCTCAATCGAGTGATTCTCTGCGGCGATGCAGCGCACGTCTTTCCACCATGTAATTCCCCATTCCCCATCCTAACGAGACCAAGCTAATAAATTGAATAGTCGGAGGGCAAGGAATTGCATCCGGATTCCGAGATGCAATCTCACTAGCCTGGCGACTAGCTATCGCATGCAAACCCGGATCCATTCTCGACTACGAGCACCTGCTAACAGGCTGGTATCTGGAACGAAAACAGCAGCTGGATGCTTCACTCGCCAGTACTGTTCGAAATGGTGACATGGTGAATGGCAAAAATTGGAGTCACATCTTTCTTCGCAACTGGGGTCTTTGGTTTATGCAATTGGTTCCAAGTTGGAAGCACTGGCTCGAACGTGGGCCCCGGGGAACCGGACCTACTCGATACAGGCATACGCCCGAGATGCCCTTTTTACCGGAATTAGGTGGTGGTGTTAGTTTCCCACAGAGTTACTGCATCAGTCTGAGAGACGGCTCAGAAGTGCAATTTACCGACGACGTGATATTCCTCGGTAAGAGGGGCATTTTCCAGATTGTGGTCCTGCTGAATACTCTCGATGAAGTGAGCTCAGCTATACAAGACATAGAAGAGATCAAGACGGACGAGTTTCTAATTTCTCCGGATGAAGCTACTTTCTTCCTGCCTCGGGTTGCTTGCGAGTCGGCGCCTGCGGGTCGGTTGGATGCAGCGGCGGCCCGGCCGCTGTTCCGCACAGCGTCAAGCAACGAGTTTGCTCATTCGACTCTTTGCAATTCCCGACCAGAGCCGCGGGGATATAGTGAGTCACTGATGTGGGATACTATAGGGGGAAAGCGATATGTGGTACTCAGATTGGATCGTTTCGTTTTTGCTACTTGTAATTCTAAGACCGAGTTGGAGCGGGTCTTGGGACAATTGAGCAATTCGTTTTAGTTAGATCGGAGAACATTCTCACGAAATACAAGTTTGTTGCTTATTCACTTCTTTTGATTACCTCAGAGGTTAAATATCATTCAGACCAAGACTTGCCTAAAGCCCGAGAGATCTTTTACTGTTGAGGCCGATATTCGGCAACGGTGTTGGCAACGACATTTGTACAGCCTAGTAGCAATGCTGATTTTTATCTACCGCAGTGCTCCTTCAAGATCGTGACTACTCCTCATAGTTTGTAGTCGGATAGATCCCGCCTCTCTGCGGGGCCTTAAGGGTAATTATTGTAGGATTGTATGGGTGACCAAACCCCACGGGGAAGCATTGCGGGCCGCAGTTAGCCGGTTGCCGCAGCGAGGGAACTGCTAATCAAAACACAGATTTATTTGTTCAGGGAGCCAATTGATAAGTAAGACGAGATATCTCACTTAAAGAGTGATTCTGCCAGATAGAACTAATTTCTACTACGTTTCCAATTCATTTGTGCTTCGTGGCAATGGAAGCACCCAAGCCCAGAATCTACCCAAATGGGTCGATTCCAGACTGAGTTGGAGTTAGCCATAGGCCGCAAGTTCAGAGTGAGTAAAACATAATGGTGGAGAAACTATCTTGCTGAAGCCCTAACTTGGATCGATAGTCATTTCAAGAACTATACCTCCATTCAATCCGGAATCGGCCTGAGTTCTGGGAATTTTGCTGGAAGTATTTCCAAATCATCCATGAAGGAACATACGCCGCTGTGGTGGACGAGTCTGCGAGGATGGACAGTGTGCCTTCGTGGTTTACTGGCGTGAAGGTGAATTTTGCAGAAAATATACTCTTCTCCCGTCGTCTGGGTGATACCACTGCCAAAGAAGACTCCAAAGTCGCCATCACAGAGATTCGCGAGAATGGGCCGAAGGAGGTGGTGCATTTTACCTGGGGACAGCTGAGATCGAGAACAGGCCTTCTGATCCAGGCAATGAAAGCAAATGGTGTTGTGCGTGGCGATCGGATAGCCGTATGTGCTTCTAACAGCATTGATACTCTTCTCGTATTCCTCGCATCAACAGCCTTGGGTGCGATATTCTCGTCCAGCTCGACCGATATGGGGGTCAAGGGGGTGTTGGATCGTTTGCTGCAAATCAAGCCTCGTTGGTTGTTCATGGACGATTTTGCTGTTTATAATGGGAAGAAGATTGACTTGCGTCCCAAGATGAAGGAGATAGTCGACGGGATGAAATCCATTAGCGAGTTCCAAGGTGTCATCTCACAGCCACGCACACCATCTGAACCTGCTGATATCCAGAGCATCCCCCGGACCGAGACACTTCCGGAATTTATCTCCGAGGCAAAAGGCAAAGATAATTTGGAGTTCGAGCGAGTTGACTTCCGCGATCCCTTTTTGGTAGTCTACTCCTCTGGCACAACTGGTCAACCAAAGTGCATTGTTCACTCAGTGGGAGGTGTGCTTCTGAATGCCCACAAGGAAGGTAGTTTGCACACAGATCTTGGGCCCGAGAGCACGGCATGCCAATATACAACTACGGGATGGATCATGTATTTGTCGGCCATTCAAACACTACTCTTTGGATCTCGCGTGATTCTATACGACGGAAGCCCTTTTGTGCCGGATGCCAGAGTGCTAATCGACATTGTAGCTCAGGAGAAGTATTGAGATCCACAGAATTCTATACCGAGGACAGGCGCTGATATATGGCAGGGTCACGCATCTGGGGATCTCCCCGCGATGGCTACATGAATTGCAGCGAGCGACGATACGACCACGCGAGACGGCAGACCTCTCATCGCTTCAAGTCGTGACTAGTACTGGTATGGTGCTGCGAGATGAGTTATTCGAATGGTTTTATGACGAAGGGTTTCCGGCACATGTTCGGCTGAATAACATCTCGGGTGGCACTGATATTGCAGGGTGCTTTGGGATTGGCAATCCTCTGAGTGCGCTTTATGTAGGTGGGTGCGCTGGGTGCAGTTTAGGAGTGCCAGTTGAAGTCTTTGACTCAACTATCGAAGGAGGAGATGGTACCAAGGGCGCCCCTGTGGAGGAAGGTGTGCCTGGTGAGCTGGTGGCCACTTCAGCATTCCCTAACATGCCAACGCAGTTCTGGGGCGATGCCAATGGCAAGAAATACCACGGGGCCTATTTTGAACGATTCGACGGTAAGACCGCGTCACGGTTTCGAGTTAAGCTAGCTCAGTGGTTGCTAAAACTAGGCAACAGATGTTTGGACGCACGGGGACTTTGTTTCAATCCATCCTATCACGAAGCAGCTCGTGTTCCACGGGCGAGCTGATGGGGTCCTCAACCCCTCCGGCGTCCGTTTCGGATCGGCTGAGATCTATCGAGTGATTGAGAGCCAATTCTCACATGAAATTGCGGATTCAATTTGTGTGGGCCAACGACGACCGTCGGACACGGACGAGCGGGTGCTGCTCTTCTTGCTAATGAAGGGCGGGGTGTTATTTACGGGCGAATTGGTCGATCGGGTCAAGAGTGCGATCCGAAGCGAGTTGAGTGCCCGCCATGTGCCGATGTACATATTCGAGACCCCTGAAATACCGGTAAGTGGTTGATCCATCGAGCTCCATTGAGCTCCATTGAGCTCCACTGGGACTGAGTCGAAATCGGCACTGACGGCATGGTGGATCAGACCACGGTCAATTTGAAGAAAGTGGAACTGCCTGTGAAGCAGATTGTATCGGGCAAGCGAATTCAGCCCTCGGGGACCCTGCTCAACCCAGACAGCCTGGATTATTATTACCGATTCGTCGAGATGGAGAAGCGGGCGAGCAAATTGTGAATTGTGGAGGATCATTGGGTGGGGGAAGTGAGGCTAGACAGCGCATCTCAAGGGGAGAGAGAAACAGGCCCCACTTGAATTGACGGTGTGCCCGGTTTTAGATTTTGCCATTGTACGGAGTATTCGTATGTAAGTAGACTTCGGATAGGTCGGGTCCGATCATCGAGCCAAGCTTTCTCCAAGCTTTAGTTCATGCCCCATAGTTGTGAACCAGCTCCAAGTACGGAGTACAGCTGGGTTATTCCATGACAGATGTAGCATGCTCATGCTCATGCTCATGCTCATGGTGTATGCCGTATGCACTAGATGCAATGAAGTGTAAAGTGAAGTGAAGTGAAGTAGAGTAGAGTAGAAGAGGAGGGGAAGTCACTGCGTCATTCTGCCCCGCAGACCCAGCGTGGCCCCGTTGTGATTGCCTGTTTACACGTGCCGTGGCTTCTGCTCTGCTTGTTTTCAGCTTCTTCTTCTCCTCTTCTTTTCTCCTCTTCGTTTCTCATTCCTCTTCTCTGCCCTACTTACTCCCGCTTACCCCGGTAGTATCCCATCTCCACCTCAATTCATCATGGTTCATCTCGCTTCCGTCAAGAACGACGACGAGGTCTTTGACCCCGCCAGTCGCAAGATTGATTCCCTCTCCCCTATCCCCGATGAAAGCGAGATCTACACCAATGTCTATGGCAGTCGTTTCGCTGCCGAGCATCTCCCCGATCATGTGATGCCCGAGGGTGAAATGCCTCGCCAGGTGGCTGCCCGCATGATCAGGGATGAATTGAGTTTGGACGGTAACCCCAAGCTTAACCTTGCCAGTTTCGTCACCACCTACATGGAGGACGAGATCGAGGAGATTATGACCGATTCCTTTTCCAAGAACTTCATCGACTACGAGGAATACCCCCACAGTGCCGAGATCCAGAACCGCTGCGTCAACATGATCGCTCGTCTGTTCAACTGCCCGACGGACCCCAATGGTGAGAATGCCATGGGAACCTCCACCATTGGCTCTTCCGAGGCCATCATGCTGGGCACTCTGGCCATGAAGAAGCGTTGGCAGAATAAGCGCAAGGCCGAGGGCAAGGACTGGACCCGCCCTAACATCGTCATGAACAGTGCTGTCCAGGTCTGCTGGGAGAAGGCCGCCCGCTACTTTGATATCGAGGAGAAATACGTCTATTGTACCGAATCTCGCTTCGTGATCGACCCTCAACAGGCCGTCGACCTCGTTGACGAAAACACCATTGGTATCTGTGCCATCCTTGGAACCACCTACACCGGTGAGTATGAGGACGTCAAGGCTATCAACGACTTGCTGGTCGAGAGGGGCATTGACTGCCCTATCCACGTTGATGCCGCCAGCGGTGGCTTCGTCGCGCCTTTCATTCAGCCCGACCTCGCCTGGGACTTCCGTCTCGAAAAGGTCGTCTCCATCAATGTGTCTGGTCACAAGTATGGTCTCGTCTACCCTGGTGTTGGCTGGGCTCTCTGGCGGTCCCCCGAGTATCTCCCTAAGGAGCTGGTCTTTAACATCAACTACCTGGGTGCCGACCAGGCCAGCTTCACTCTGAACTTTTCCAAGGGTGCCTCGCAGGTGATCGGCCAATACTACCAGATGATCCGACTCGGCAAGCACGGTTACCGTTCGATCATGGTGAACCTGACTCGCATTGCGGACTACATGTCGGATCAGCTGAAGCAAATGGGCATGATCATTATGAGCCAGGGTAAAGGAAAGGGTCTGCCGCTGGTGGCATTCCGCTTGCCCCCGAACCCAGACCGTGTTTATGATGAGTTCACCGTTGCCCACCAGTTGCGCGAGCGTGGCTGGGTTGTGCCCGCCTACACGATGGCCCCCCACAGCGAGAAGCTCCAGATGATGCGCGTGGTTGTGCGCGAGGACTTTAGCATGAACCGCTGTGACAGCCTCCTGATTGATGTGAAGCTGGCTCTTCAGAACCTGGAGTCAATGGATGAGGCGATGATCACCAAGTATCAGGCGTAAGCTGCCCCTCCCTCCTGTGTTTTTCAATTCCCATATTCTGACTTTTGTTCGACAGACACATGCGCAACCACCGGGCCCACCCCCGGCACAAGCAAACGCATGCTCAATACCAGGGCGAGAAGCACTCGCTGCAAGGCCAGCATGGCAAGACGCACGGTGTGTGCTAAAATCGGAGATGTGGATAGGCGGGGATCTTCCTTTGAGGATGCTGCACAGCCACGGGAAAAATTAGCTTGGGCGAGGCTATCTTTCGGGGATGATCAATGTTTGCCATTAACTAGTGTGTGTGTCTATAGTATTGGGAAAGCTGATGTTGTCTACGATGTAATTGAAATGAATTGAGCGAATTAATGAGATCTGCCAGTATACCTGTAGTTTATATGATATGATCTAGTCAAACCACCTGGACAACCTCAGCCTTTCACTCTCCATCTCTTCGCCCCCAACCAAACCATACACGAAGTACCCACCCCCCCGAGTCCTCGCACTTTGATGCCCAAATGCCACAAATGCCATGAAAATAGGGGGGAATGCACCTTGCAAGGGGTCTTCTAGAAGCCCCAAAGCAGTTGCAAAACAGTTGCATTGCCTCCATTCCGACGTCAGCGGGGATAATTATAGCACAAGAGATACGAGTCCACTTCCCCCTCACGCCAATCATTGTTGTCTTTGCGCTGATCAGCCTCCACACCAGCCTTTCTCCCCTCCCCCCGCCTCTTGCTGTGTTGTTCCTTTCGTGTCTCTCAAACTTGGAACACAAGAATGCCCTTCTTCAAGAGGAGATCACCGAATTCGAACTCGAATTCGACTGCGAACCCAGAGACTGGCAACTCCTTTGCTCGTTCGGTGGAACATCTCATCCACCCCGCCTTTGTTCAACAACAACAACAACCACCACCACCACCTCAATCACAGCCTCAACCATCCCTCAATCCCCCCGATTACGAGCAAGTTGGTCACTTCCCCGTCTCCGACCCTCGTTCAGTGGGGGTGCAGAGACAGTCGCAGTCCGAAGTACAGTCACAATCACAACCATCGTCCTCGTTGCACCGTTCCCAAAGCCAGCGTCAGCCCCACCTGCAGCAACGCGACCGACCGACTGTGAGTGTCGTCGCCCCTGAACCTGAGCCTGAGTTTCAGCCTCAGCCTCGTCCAAAAAGAGGTCTATTTGTGCGCCCCTCTTCGGGTATTCTCGATCGCAGTTCCAGTGTTTCCATCAAGGGCAAGACCATCTCTCATCCCATTTCCCAGCCCGCCTCGCCGCAAGTGCCCTTCCTCAGCACTTCCGACGATCAGGTCGCCCATTACGCCCACGAGGATCACTCCCCTGCAACCCATTTTTATGAACCCCGATCCACATCGTTAGCGTATCAGCAGCAGCAGCAGCAGCAGCAGCAGCAGCAGCAACACCTCCGACAACCATCGCGTGAACAGAACGAACGGTCGCCCCAGTCGCAATACTCCTCGCAGCAATTCCCCGCGCCGATCGACCAGCCCTATCCCAGGCCCCTTGTGCGCTCCAATACCGATCCAAACTTGCTGGGTAACTCCAGCCAGCCCTCGTTCACCGAATCCATCGACGAACCGCCCCATCCCTTCGAGGGCCATCGGGGCCAGCCCCATCGTTCCCAGCAGGACCTGGTATTGAATGCCCGGCCCCCTTCCCGGCAATCCTACGAGCCACTCTCCCCAATTCATTCGTGGGCTCATCCTGACACCATGCAGCAGGCTTCCGCGCAGACACCACCAACATTATCCAACGATCAGCTGTCGGGGAGCTCCAGCCGTCGCGGGAGTGCGACCGCCCATAACATGCCCGATCAGCCTGGCCGACAGACGCCAACCAGCAATCGCCAACGCGAAGATCCCGGAGATATCGATGTTCGAGCTTTGCTTCAGAAGCATGAAGAGTTACGTATGTTCAATGGACCTACCCCCATACTTTTTTTTTTCTTTTCTCTACTGTTGGTTGGTTCCAGCGGTTGCAATTGTTTGGTTGATCGATACTGATCTGATAACGATAACGATAGAGAGCAAATACTCCAAAGTCAAACGTTACTACTTCGACAAAGAGGCTCAGGTCCAGCATCTCCAGAATACAGTCGCCCATCAGCGCATGGCCGTGTCTCGAACCGTGCTAGACGATAATGAATACGCGAACCGGTTCCAGCGCCTGGATGGTGCCATAAAAGATCTGGCATTCTCCGTGCGGAAAGATTGGCGCACTGTTCCCCCATGGTTGCACGGCCTGGTGACCGAGGACGCCGTCACAACCGGCACAAAAGAGATGACTGCTGTAGGCCGAGCTGTGGTCAGCAAATGGCTTGGGGAGGAGGTTTTCCACAAGTACTTCCATCCAGGATTGGATCCTGCACTCAGCGTGCAGCTGAAGAGCATAGAGATGAACCTGCGCCGACAACAAATGCGTCCATGCACAGACGAAGATCGGGAGAATGCCATCGCTCGACTTTCTAACTGGCGCCGTACGACCTTCGACGGTCTCGGCGATGCACTGTCCACCCCAGACGCTCAAGAGTACCGCGCGGAATTAATCGAGCACCTGATCGCCGAGCTAGCATCGTTCCTGAGCACACAGCTCCAAAAACCCGCACTGCAGGGCCTAGAAGCAGGCGTACGGATGATCATCGAGAACACCGTCAACATCGCCGAGAAGATCCCACTCGAGGCTCGCGACGTTTACGTGGAGTACCTACCAACCAATATAGCTTTTGGCGATGCATTTATGAAAGTGGAAGGCCAACTGCCACCACTGTCACACCTCCCTCAACCCCCAGCGGACCAGGAACCAGAAGATCCCGCCGCAGTAGAGGGAGACTCATCGCCCGCGTCAAACTCCACCGGAGCCGGCGAGGGCACATCCCCAGCCCCGCGCGAGTCCAAGAAGAAATCCGTCTTCGACGCAATAAGAAACCGCAAGTCTGGTGGGGCCGACCACGGTCGATCGGGGCCATCCCACCCGCACGAAGAAAAGGTCGAACAGCCCGAAGTTGCGATTCCGCCCCGAATTCGATTCTCTTCTTTCCTGACGGTCGAGGTGCGCGGCAAGGGCCAGGCAATGGTCCTAGTGAAAGCGCCTGTGTGGCTGATAGAGTGAACAAAAAGTAGGTTTGTTGTATATATCATGGACGCACAACTCATGCCGCGGTGCAGTGGCATGGTGATGATGAGCACGAGCTTGAGCTTGGGCTTGAGCACGATTAAGCATTGATATCCCATTCGTTATTGTTCTTGTTCTTGCAAGGGTGGATTTTGGCGGCGGGAGGAAGGGGAGGATATCCATGGATTATCTTTAGTTTATTTTTCAGATCCGATTTGAATACTTTAAATATCAAAGTTGTACACCGGGCAGATGATTCACGGTGTTGCCCAGGGCAATTTATGACCTGAAGTTCAGTAATTGGTACCACCCCCCTTCCTCCTTCTGAGTCCCTCCTCCCCAAACTTGAAACTTGGAGCTTGAAGTTGCCCTTTTTATTGAATCCATGGATGCAAATTACAGGGGAGGCGGTGCCAAATCCAGCCCCTCAACAGTCAACTTAAATGCATCGCTGCGGGAGTAACTGCCTGCAACATCCAAATCCAACCGGCCACGCTCACAATCATCCAGATCAATCTGTGCAATTGCCAGTCCATCCCCAACCGCAATTGCTTCCTCCTTAATATCCGCCATAATATGCGGACCGGAAGGATTACTGGCAGCAGCGTCCTCACTATCAGCCGAATCATCCGTACAAACCTCCCACAACGGGCCCGCAAGGACGGCACCAAGAGGCGAAACAATACAAGACCCGCCACGAGAAACAAACTCATCGGCACCAGCCTTGGCCTGACCAAGCTGTTCCACTTTCGCAGCCAATTCTTCAACCTGATCCGTCACATCGCCAACCTTAGAACCAGCATCAGTATCAGAGGGATGGCCCTGACCCTGCGGCCAAACAATCTCATGCGGACCCTCCGAAGTAACAGAAAGTTTCCTTCCAGAAGGCTGAGGTCTAGACTGCGTCTGCGGCGGCACACCACCGACCGCCGAAACAGCAGAAGACTCATCAGAACCGGTAATCCAGTCAGGCAACTCCGAGGATCGAACACACTGGTTCGCCGAGAGAACAAAGCACCGTCCCTCAGCACCAACAGTCCGCATTAGAGGCAGCCACGTATCCCGGTCATCGGCCGTAGGCGCGAGGTAGATATTCACATTCTGCGAGTACAGACTCTGGCGCAGGAGAGGCATGTAGTTCTCCCAACATATTGCCGAAGCCAGGGTTAACGGTACACCGTTTAGAGTTGTCGTTACAGCGCGGAGAGTCGATGCCGATCCCTGGCCCCAGATTAACCGTTCTGACCCGGTCTGTATGTTATACACAAACAATTAGCAAAAGCTTGAGGGTAGAAGGCCCGGAAAACAAACCGGCATAACCTTCCTCCTCTTCCCCAAAACACCCCTAACAGGATCAACATAGACAACAGCACAATAAAGCGTTCCACCAACCCTCTCCACAACACCCGTAACGATAAAAACGCCCGTCTCAGCCGCAATCCTCTCAAGCGTCTCCCTCGTCCCATCACCACGATGACTCTTCCCGACGGCAACAGGCAATCTCCGCTCGAGCCAATCATCACCGCCTCCCGCAGGTGTATCGCCCAGATCAACGGCTGCCTTGAAATAAGCCAGGAACTGGTCCCGGCCGCGCGGGTGTCTGGCTCCGACTGCGGCGCCGAATGAGCAAGTTCGTGGGTATCCGCCTAGATAGGCTTCTGGGAAAAGGATTAGGTGCACGCCGCGCTTGGATGCTGTTACGGTTGTGCGTTCTAGGGCGGCGAGGGTTGAAGGGAGGGTGGCGCGAGTTCGGGCTTGGGCCACTGCTACTGTGAGATGAGGCATTGTGGGTGGGTGGATTGAGAAGTAAGTTCAGTGTATTTCGGTTGATTGATGGGAATGATTGAGATGAATTGCAGTGTATAGCTAGGTCGATCAAAATAGATCATTGAAGTGTAGATAGAAGTGGAGGTGGAGGAGGAAATAAAGTAGACTGTGACAGTGGGCAGTCCGGGGGTGGGGCGTGGATAAAATGGGGAAATGACATCATGCGGACTTCACTGCACCAAGTAGGGCTAAGGTCAACCTCAGACCTCACGCTAGAAAAGTTAAATATACTTCGTTTCTACTCCTTGCAGACGAGCAGGGAATTCCCTGTAGTATCTAACACATACATGCATGCACACGGTCATCATGTGCAAATACTACTTCATACTTAAGAGCCAAGTGGTGGCACCACTGCACTGCAGTACAGTGGCAACATTTACTCAGTTCTTCAGGAATACTAGTAATCTTCAATATCAGTCTGTTCTATTGGCAATCCATCGGGCAACACCAGCCCCGGGGTAAAGGATAATATGTACAAAAGCCATGCACACCGCACGAAATGCAATTTGAATTTCGCCGTGAAAAGAAATAAGAAGAAAAGGAAAAAAACTCTCTGGTTCCCGGGTATAGCGCCTCGCGATGATGAAGAAACTTGAAAGAAAAGCGCGAACACAAAAACCAGATGGATGAAAATGCCAGTAAGTTCAAGTTACCAGAACGAGGTGTCAACGAAATAGAAAGACTGAATCAAAGAAACAAACAAATTGCTGGAACGCGGAAGGGAAGCTCGTATCATCGCAAACATCAAGGTTCAATGCAGAGTAACTCGAGTAAAGGCAGAGGCTGAAAATGGATATGAAAGAAAGGAAGATTATTTTCAAGATGAAAGGCCTTTCCAATCACTCTGTTCGTGTGGACGGGAATGATTTATGCGGTGGAGATACCGTTGGCGTTGGCGGCTTGCTGGAGCACGCGTGGCCAGCGCGAGATCAGTTCAACATCGTCGAGGATACCCTTGCCCTGGTTTCGGATGTATTGGGTCGAGGGATCAACTCGGTGCTCATGGTCCCAGTAGGTCGGGGTGCCCTTGATGAGAGCAGAGTAGACGAGACGGCGGCGGCGCTGAGAGCGCAGAACATCTTGGCGGATCGACTCCAAGTCCCATTTGTTGTTGACTTCCTCGACGAAGTAGGCCAGGAGCTTGACTGGGTCCATCGTGTTGGGCAGCGCCGCCTCGCCAGGGCTAGGAGAGCGCGGGGGAGTCAGTGATGGGAACGGGTAGGACTTGTCGGTGGCACGCTGCGGGATGGGGGATGCATGAGGTGAGTCGCGAGGCGTGGGCAGGTTGGCCATGGCCAGAGACAATGAATTGCCAGATTTCACTGGCGCACGGGCTTCACGGTCAGGGGCAGATACGATGGGAAGACCAGCTGCCAAATTGGTCAACTCCTCCGGGTCGGTGGCCACATCGAAGAGCATCGGCGGGTCAATTGGTGAGTAGACGAATTTCCAGCGGCCCCGGCGAATCATAACGAGCGGTGCCTGAGTGCCCTCTCCCATGTATTCTCCGTAAACAGTGTCGGTTCGGAGGCCATCCTCCCCGGTTAGATATGGTACCAGGGAGACACCGTCCAGGGGCAGGCCCGGGACGAGAGGAGCCCCCACGAGGCCAGCGAATGTGGGAAGCAGATCCATGGTGGAGACATTCTCAGAGACGCGCTTGGGGGCAAACTTCTTGGGAGCATGGAAGAGCATGGGCACTCGGGAGGAGTTCTCAAACCAGGCCATCTTGTACCACAGGCCGCGCTCGCCAAGCATGTCACCATGATCACCGGTGAAAACAATTATTGTATCCTCATCTAGACCAGTGTTCTTGAGCACCTTGAGCAGCTTGCCAATGTTGGTATCAACGTAAGTGCAGGCGGCGTAGTATGCACGGCGGGCTGCCTTGATACGGTCCTCGGGCAAGTCCTTGCCAAACAGATCGATGCACTTAAGAATTCGCTGAGAGTGCGGGTCCAGCTGGTCGTGAGGGATGGTACCATTCTTGGGGAGCGGAATGTCGACATCTTCGTACATATCCCAGTACTCCTTGGTCATGGCATAAGGGTCGTGAGGGTGCGTCATGGAGACGGTCAGACAGAATGGCTGATCAGTGCGGGTCCGTACGTGGTCGTACAAATATTGCTCCGACTTGTAAATCACCTCCTCGTCGAAGTCGAGTTGGTTGGTTCGGACGACAGGACCGGCATCCATGACTGAGGACATGTTGTGATAGTAGTCGAGGCGAATCTCGGGTTCATCCCAGTTCACCGACCAGCCGTAATCGCCGGGGTAAATGTCACTTGTTAGACGTTGTTCGTAACCGTGAAGTTGGTCTGGTCCACAGAAATGCATTTTTCCAGCCAGAGCCGTATGGTAACCCTCGCGGCGGAGGTAGTGAGCATAGGTGGGAATGTCGGCAGGGAAATCCGCCGCGTTGTCGTAAGCCCCAATCTTGGATGGTAGCTGGCCACTGACCATGACAAAGCGCGAGGGGGCGCAAAGAGGAGAATTGCAATAAGCAGAGTCAAAAACAACACCCTCACCGGCCAACTTGTCGAGGTTGGGGGTCTTGATGGGAGAGTTCTTATCATGGAGGGAGAGCAGAGGGGCCGCCATCTGGTCAGCCATGATGTAAAGGATGTTTGGCTTTTTGGTGGCCATTTTGTCAAAGCCTGGGCCTTATCCTAGCAGAGGAGAAAGAGCTGAAGGGAGAGAGAGCTGGAGGAAGGTAGGAAGGTAGGAAGGTGGAGAGTGGAGGATGAGAAGTTGAATGGGGAATGAAGAATGGGAAAGATGAAAGAATGGCGGGAGCGGGTGAGGGGGTAGATATAAGTGAAGAAGAATGGCACATGTGGGGGAAGGACCGTTCAGAGCCAGACAATGCAAAATCAAACAATTTTGTGTCCAGGCTATCTGAAAAAGGAAAATTGACACTGGAGGTACGGAGGTCTCCTACTCGACACGAGGGCCCGAGAGCCGGAGCTATAGTTGGTTACAATACGGTACACTATAGTTATAGTCTACTTGTACATCTGATAATCCAGATCAGCTTGCCAGTGTACAATACACAATCGTCAAGGTACGAATAAACTGAGAATCCCCACCGATCCAGCGGAGTCATGAGTTCGACTAAGGAGACTACAAAGGAGACTAGTACTGCATGGAAGATCAGGGGAAGCGGTGACGTACTCATTGAAGACGCAAGATCGAGCAATTGCTGGGTGCGATGGTGTGATTGTAAGATGTGACAGTACTGTAAGTACAGTATGGTGGGGTGTATGGTTAGTATAGATTATCAACCATATACTCCGTACTCCGTACTCAAGATACTCCATAACCCACTCCATGAATGTCCAGCTGATCACTCCAATGCGGATTCCGTCTCCTCGTCGAGTCACTCAATCCCTTTCAAAGAGAGTAAGTGCCCAAGTGCCGAGAGTGATTGTGACTTGACTATTTGCCACGCTATTACTCAACCATGCCGGTCCACCGCCCTTCTGACCGTATCATTACAACTGGTAGATGTAACAAATAAATCAACTTCCACCCCCTTCCACCCCAACGCAAGGAATCCTCACAACTTTTGCATGTATGTCGGGACATATCACTTGTAATGTTCAGTGCAATTATCACTGACTCTCGACCCCAGACTCGTTAGTAAGGTTATCCGCCTTGGGCTGACCCTTGTAACGCCGGCGATCTCAGCCGAGCAACCCGGCGACCGGCGCAAACCTTGCTCCCCACCGATCGTGTCACCTTGCCCATCCTGGCCAATCATGCCACGCTCTATTACCCCTGGGACCGACTCGTCGGCGAGACGATGTCGTGCTAGCCACCTTCGGGCATGCTTGGGGCGTTGTCCCCACTTGCTTATCTCACCAGCCAATCATTGCCTTTCTGCTTCGACCTCCGAATTGAGCACCGCACAAAAATCAGCACTTTGCCAGAGCCGACGGGGTGGCCCGATAAGCGACGAGTGCAGAACGTGCAAAGTGCAGACTGTGCAGATGGCACGGACTTTGCTGAGCAGCCCAGAAATGACACCTGGCATTCCGGTTTCAACCTACGAGTACAGAGTACGGAGTACCCATATCCACACTCATTCGCACTGTGCAAGTAGATCAATGAGCAATCCCCCCTGTCTAAGCACGCCATGCGGGAGCGGTCTGTTCCAGCCGCCCCCGGATTCCAGAGGACATACGATACACTGTACAGCCTACAGACTCAGACTAGACCTGGGCCGCGTGGCGTTGAACACGACGACAAAGTACGAGATGTACAAAGTTCCCCTGTAATCAGATGTGATTCGATTCACCGCCGTTTCGCGGCTCCAGGTTCTGCATAAGATCCGGTCCCCACCACATTGCACTAGCTGGACTATTTCTCCTGATGCAGCATGGCGTGGTGTACACTTTGGACACTCTCGGTTTGAGTCTCGTCCAGTTGAGTTTCATTACTCTGTACAGTACGGAGTACTCTGACCCCATACGGAGTACACCAAGAGGAACTACCAATAGGGACAATTGCGGAACATCACAGCCACCATAAACGGAGTACTTACGGAATACCTGGGCTCAATTTAGGTATCTGCTCCCTGAACTGCACGATGACGGAGAATTAAATTTAAATTTAAATTACAGCGTGCACCAGCGATGTACAATCACAAGCTAACTAACTAACGACTGTACATATGTGCGTAAGTAGACTTGTGAGCAGGATTTCCTCTCATCAATCACATCCGCCAGCAATCAGCACTGCACAACCACTCGTACATACACCCTTCAAGAAAAGAGGAGAAATACTCCGGGTTGAAAAAAGCAAACCCAAGATCCACTTTCCTTTGACAACCCATCAATGTCACTCCGCCGGCCCGTTCATATTTTTGTTCCCACGTCGACAATCATTTCCTCCCTTGTCCCGTTCCGGCTACGTCTACATGAGAAAGAGCAAGAGATTAGGGGAGAGTAAGATATTCCATTCGTAGGATAAGATAAGAATAAAGAAAGCTACGTACTCCCCAAGGTTGTCTGTGACCCGAAAAGAAAGGAGGTTCTAAGACCTTAAGCCGGGCCACCCTGGCCAATACCGCATCCCTCCCGCAAAAGATCAACGCACCTTGTCATTGATGAACGGAAAAGACGGACAAGAGATGAGCAACCAAATAGGAGACGAAAAAAAAAAGAGCATCCATCACCAGCTACCATCACCAGTTACATGTTGATGGTAACAAAAACCGAAACCCTCCGATCCACCACTCCCATCATCACCACCAACCACCACCACAGAAACTGGAGATCTTGCACCCACTTCCTACAAAATGAGCTAGTAGAAGCACAATTCTACTAAGCCCAAAGCGAATCTTCCTGGGAGGGAAGAGGGTTGTTCCAGTCATCCTGAGGGTCCCAAAAGTCCGTTTCTATTTCAGGCCGAATGTACTCGTTCCCCTCTCGAGGAACATTGTGCAGAAGGCACAGGCGAGAGTCTTCGTCCAGTTCGGTGCGGCAGAAAAACGGATCATCGCGGTGTGCTATCGCGTACTCAGCTTCAGCCTGAAGTTCCTCCTTGGTTTTTTTGGGCCACTGCTCAAGTTTCGTCTTCATGACCGGCGGAAGGTTGGTCATGTACCAATGAGTCAAGTCGCGAAGAGCGACCGTGGCTTCAAGTACATTCCCATTGCTACCCTTCGGGAATGGACGCTTGAGATGCACTGGAACAAGTTTTCGGAGACCGGTCTTCCAGAGGTTGATTCGCACGGACTTCTCGCGTCGCGATTCCAGCTCTTCAATGTCGATAACGCGTCTGTGTATCATGCGGAGCTCCAGCAAGTCGCGTGAACCACCAGAGTAAGTGATTATGATGGTTTCGGGTCCGACAAAGTCCCAAACACGGCTGCGAGCTGCATCGCGTCCTTCAAGGACAGTCTTCATTGCTCGCGCACTGTGCAACATCTGCCAATCCACACCGGACCAGTGAGTATTCAAGTGAAGCATTTTCACATTTTTGCTGGGGAAGACGAGCGAATTGATGAGGACTTCTCCGGTGAAAAAGTCAATCATGCCAATGCGGACGATTTCATGGTCGCCGTTTGTGGCGATGCCCTTCTCACAGCTCAGAGCAACGGCGGTTCGGGGGTCGATCGCCGCGCTAGGATCAGGGGTGGGATACAGATGCCAGACTTCCCTGGCTTCGTCTTCATTGAGCTGTGGGAAGCGGTGGTAGTCCGAGTGATGGCACCCATTGGCATCAGCCCAGCTGCCGCAGCAGGACCACTTCTGGAATTTCATTAGCGGGATTCAAATGTTGAAGACAAAGGGGAAGGAGCATTGAGAATAAGGATCATAACTTACTCTGTTGTCGCCGACCATACCAGGATGACCGATGCATCGGGCCTTGCGGACAGTTGTAATGTCGCGACTCTTAGCCAAGTAGTCACTCCAGGTATAAGGGATGATGTAATTCCACCACTCCATCACCTCGAAATTTTTGTTCATGCCTGAGACAGTGTAACAGGGCTTTTGCGGGTCCATCTCGACCCCTAGGAGAGGCTTCTCTCTCCACTCCGGGATCAGTGACTTGCGATTATCGTCATTCGGTTCGATTTTGTGGCGGGGCTTTGACTGCATCGCTCTGGCATACTCGCCGGGGGGGTAGTACTGCTCAATGTTCAAATCAAGCTTGGGGAAATCGTCCTGGAGGATGTAACCCCAGGTACGGGGATCATTACTTGTGATGATGTTACCACCGCTGGTAAAAATCATCGGCTTTGGCTTTCCCTCGGGCCAGAAGTCATAGTATCGAATACTCTCACGGCGAGCTTCGTCCTTTTCAGCCTGGGTGGCCGGACGTTTGCGACGCTTCGCTTCGGACGACTGTTCGAGAACTATGATGAATGTTTAGTCTCATGTTCCAAAGTAATATGCAGATAGATAGAGACGAGAAACTTACCAAAGCAATCCACGCAACGGACTTGGTTCCTGAGGATCTCCCAATCTTGGTACTGTTCGAAGCGGTACTTGTACTTCTGATTGATCATGTCCTTTTTATCCATGGTCAGACCATTTAGGTCCGCCAGGATTTCATCGCTACGCTCAATCTCCGTGGGACGAGAGGATTGAAACGTAGAAGCCGAGGAAGACATGGCTGATACCGGTGCAGCGAACGGTGTCGAAAAAAGGAATTGATGGGGTGAAACGAAGATGTGACTTGGAGAGTAGTGGAGGCTAGGAACGAAGGGTGGAGTGAAGAGATGCAGGTGAAGGAAGAGGTGAGGAGAGAATAGAAGGAGACAGGCTGAGGAAGGGAAGAGAGGGAAGTGGCGAAGAGGGTCACCTCGAAGGAAATCCCGTCAAATCAACACGAAGTGCAATTCGTATCCGATATTTGAAATGAAGTGGAGTGGCATAACAGGGCAAGATGCCCAGCGGAGCGAAGTCGCACCCACAAATGAAGTTCCACAAATTTGATATCGATATGAAGTAGAATTTGTCTTTGGTGGTAAGAGAGGAACTGAAGTTGGGAGAAAAGTGAAACTTGGACAGGAGTATGTGGACGTCCTTGTTAAGCGAGCGGGATCATGCGCCAGATCCTGTGCCGTCATACCATGAGCAGGTGTGAGAATATTGGCGCCTGAAGGACACCTGGGACAGCATGGCTCAGAGGGACCGATATCTGGTCGTGGCGCCTGTGCAAACGAACGTGAACGAGGTGCGGATGAGGGTGGCTGGGCGATATTCATGAATGTAACAGCCGTGTCTGTACACACTAGAGAGGCAGGTAGTTTGTTTGATAGAATGGAATTCACATTTAAAAAATAACAATACACAACCTGTTGCGATCACCTACATAATTGACAGCGGGTTGACAACACTTATACCGTGCTGTACATGCACCCTTCATTTAGATGGCACAATGATGAAGCTTGAAGGACAGACATAGGGAAATAACAGAATAGAGGGCTCAAAACGTCTGGTGAAGACATGCAAGTAAAGGACAGGATACGCCGTGGTGGTCGACACCAATGCTGCTCAAAGAGACAAATGAAGTCGTGAGGGTGAGGTTTGTAGGCGGTGGTTTAATCAACCTTAATGGCACTGTTGAGCTTGTTAGCGTCTAGTGCAGGAAAATGTGGGGAAGCGGGAAAGGCCGCAGCCATCATTGATCGTACCTATAAACTCGCCGAACAAAAGCATAGGCTGCAAGGAATCCAATGGTTCCAGTCAACAGTCCATAAACAGCACATGCAAGGAAACTATAGCTGAAAAAGAGCAGCCCCGATACGAATCCTGTGATGTGAAGCTTGAAGGCGTAGTACCAAATGCAGTAGGCAAAAATCCAGAATGCACTACTCCCACCGGTCAAAAAGCTCTGCCACCACCAGTGATAATTCTGGAGAGGTTAGTATTAAATTAAGGGGGAAAAGAAGTCGCCGACGGAAAGGGGACATACCTCGGAGCAAAGCTGGCTGTATGTCGCAATTATCGTCACTTCAACGACGGTAACGAGGAGCACGGTAGAAACCACACTCAGAAAACCAAACACGTAGTAATAGCCGCTCTTATCTTGCCACAAATTCTTGAACAAGAATAGGAGCTCGATGAAGAGGACGGCAAATGGAATCAATCCGGTCAACAGAGGGCCGGCGGGACTGCGCAGGTACCAAGGCTGGAGCGGAATTTGCCGAGCGATAGCATTGGTCTTCAAGGGGTGCTCCCAGGCAGTCGCACGCACGAATCCAGCCCAGCTGCCTATGTAAACCAGGGGAACTTGGATAAGCAACCAAAGAGCGAGGAGACCAATCAGAGTGCTGAACGGGATGGCAGTACTGGACGCTTGAGCCCAAACAAACAGGTTCAAAACCAAAACGAGGAAGAACGACAACCCGGGGAACAACAGAGCAGTTATCAAGGTATTCTTACGCCAGGTCGTTCCACCAAAGGTCTTATAGAGCCGTCCAGAGAAGTAGCCCGAGAAGACACCTGCAAAGACAAAAAGACCCATGCCAACGCTGACGAATCCACCGCGGAAACTAGGGTTGAGAATGCCCAGACAGCTCAGAAGAAGTAGACCGGTAGCCATGAAAAGAAGCTGCATGCCAGAACCGACAAGCGGAGCCAAAAGACCGCTGTAAGCGGGGATTCGGAAAACGTCGCCGTGAAGAAGCTTCCAGCCACTGGTGTCTTCGAAGGATTCATCATCCGAAGACATGTCGGCTTCGTTCTCGACGTCGGCATTGTCTAGCAATCCTTCTCCTTTCTTCTCCCCGGAGCGCTTGCGTCGAGATCTCACTTTGAGCTTGCGGTCCTCCATAGCACCATCGCCACGACCTTTAATGTCGCCCTGGACGGTCCGGCTCCAGATGACGAACACCGTTACCCCAAGGACAGCCGAGATGGTCAAGGAGTTGATAATCGCCAGCCAATGGGTCATGGATCCTTCCTCCTGGTTAGTAAAATAGAGATCCCAGCGGTTCGCCCAGTCGACTTTATTTTCTTCCCGGAAGTAAACAGAATAGGTATATGGGATCTTCAGCGTGGCTCCATCATCGTCCTCATCGTCTTCCGGGATGTAAGAAAGCCCAGCGTACTTCTCTCGAAGTCGCGACATGTCCGGTGCAATGAACAGACCCAAACCATCCCGCTGTTTGTGCACATCCTTCGGACAACCGCCTTCCAAGCGATCCTCTGCACTGATACTCTTCGGGTATACCTCAAAGCCAACAATAACCTTCCCTCCCTCGGGGGCTCCTCGCCAGCGAATAACAATTGTGAAATGGTTGTTTAAAAAGTAGCGCGAACGGCCAGTGGCGGGAGAGATGTCGCGATAGCCGAGCTTGAAGCCCGAGGCGTAATATTTGCGACTGCGGTCGACAGTCACAAAGCTCGTTGCGCCGGGCAGGTTGTCGACAATCCATTCAATAACGTAGTTCTCTTTGATGAGCTGGCGGGCCCATTTCACGTTCTCACGACCGACCTCCGCCGAACACAAGGACTGGCATTCCACATCTTTGCCCATCTCAAGCTCAAAATCGGATGTCATGATGCGGTCGCCGCGCAACACCTCGCCGAGATTGAGCGAGATGCTTTGGCCTGATCCGAAGGGGGATCCACCATGCTTATTGCCGCTCGGAGGGCAGACGAAGGGGAGGTCGAAGTAGGCATATTGAAGTTGGGTATGGTCAGAGAAGATCTTGTTTACAAGCAGAGGGATCGCCTCGCCATCATTATACCGGGTGACCGAGTATCCTTTCAAGAAAGCGAGATTGTTAGCTGTCAATGCCAGAAGGTGGAGTAGAACGACTGGGGCGATGTGAACGAAGCTCACCAGGGATGTAGAATGACCAGGTAGCCGACACAAAGAAGAACAGACATAGTGCCCAACTGCGTGGACACCATGGCCCCATTGGCATGGTATACATGATTGTAAGAGGTGGGTGTTTGGTTCAGCTTGGCCCGTCAGCTTGGGTCAGCTTCTCAAAGCGCATGCGATGCGATGCGATGTTGTGTTGGTCGGGAGGATCGCTCAAAGGTGGGTGTGGCGAAATGTAGATCCCGAGTGGCTAAAGGGATCAGCACCCCTTGATCTTCAACTTTGAAAGATATTCCGGTTCGATATCTCTGTCGAAAGGGGATTTATACAAGACAAATCGAATACGGGGTCAGCCAAGGGTGGAGAGGGGGATGCACGCTAATGAGATGATGCTTGGCGGATGACTTGATAGTGGTAGCTTGAATGCACGAATCAGCCCAGAGAGATAGGTGAGATTGCCACAGCGGGTCAATGGCCCGGTGCGGATGGGAAACGAATGTAATTGGCAATGAATGCCGACAGGGGAGTGAAAAGCGATTCAAGTTCAAGTTTTGGGGGGTGAAATCAAAGTTCAAGAGATTCCAGCGTGTTCAAAGCAAATAAAGGCTGACTAACGGCCCTTGCGTGGAGCCTGGTGGAGCGTGACATTCCGGGCACACAGCAGCGTGGGGTCTACTACTAGTAGTAGTACTATGAAAATAGTGGAATCTTTTAGTATATCACAGCTTGAATGATCATCGCACTATGTAGTACCTACTTAGGTGGTTCGCACTATAATGAAAGTAGTAACTTGAATCGTGGTCCATGTGGTGGTAGCCTATACTACCTAGGTAGTACCTAGTTAGTTAGTAGGTAGCCCAGATGTCCAGGTCACGTACAGCAATATATATTCCAACCACCTGGGCAGACACGATTTGGAACTTGAACCTTCAGACCTGATCCCTAATACCTACTTTACGTGGAATCAACTTGAAACTTGAAGCCCTGGAAATTACTTCTATTCCAAGATTCATATCGGCAGTGGAGCACTACTACTCTACTATTATACATAGGCTTATACAAGCCCTAGAGTTAGTGTACCATGATCCACGAGCAAAGCAAATCGTCCAGCTGTGAAATTCAATTGAAGATGACATTGGCGATAAACAAAACGCTAGTGTACCAGAGCCATTCAGGCAGAAAGAGAAATTCCACATCCAGAGATAAACAGAGGTAAAAAATGTGAAAGAAAGGAGGCAGGGAAATCATCAACGTGCGGCCAAATCGTTATCATCGAATCAAGGACCATGAAATACATCGGGAAAACGAGCAGATTCATCCAACACAAACATGTCAATAGAATGAACCCATGGAAGCTTCATGACGAGGTGTTCAGGAGGTGCTCAATTGCCCCTTGTACACTGCCACCCGATCGTCGCAATGCTTCAATGTTGCGTTCAAACTCAAAGAAGCCCATGTCGTTCAATTGACGAAGTTGCTCGGCATACCGCTCCTCTGGGGGACGGTTGTCAGGGGGCTGTTGTGACGCGCCAGCACCTCCAAGGCCAAGCATATTTGCCCACGCATTCGCGCCGGCACCACCGCCCTCTGTATTTCCGTTTCCCAACCCCTGAAGCAACTGAGCCATCATGGCTGGGTCACGGTTCATGAACGGGTTCATGCCGCCGCCCTGTCCACCCAGTCCGGCACCACCAAACATGGCCGGGTTGAACAAAGAAGCGAATGGGTTCTGAGCAGCCTCAGGAGTTTGTCCTTCTCCAGTAGTGCCCCGATCTGTGGACTGGTCGCCCTGATTCTGGGTGTTCGCAGGATCAGTATTGACCGACGGCTGTGCGAGGGGGGTTGGCGAATGGGTTCGCGTTGCCGCCGAAGAGTGCGGCGAAAGGGTTTCCAGCAGGGTTCTGTGCAAACGGATTGGCTGCGGGATTTTGCTGTTGATTTTGGTTCTCGCCAGCGGTTGTGTTCGTCACGCCGGGAGCGGGGAAGGCGCCGGCGCCGGCGCCCCCACCTCCCATATCGCCCATCATCCGCTGCATCTGCATCATCTGACGGATTTGTTGGGGATCCGTCAGCATACGGCGGAACTCGGGACTTTGGAAAATCTGGCGCGCCCCAGGTCCGATATCGCGGAGCATGGGGTTCTGTTGGATCATCATGTCGATCATCGCGGGGTTCTGGAGGGCCTCGTTGAGAGTAGACTGAAATTGAGGGTTTTCGAGCATGTTCAGCATAGTTTCACTGTCGGGGGGGAGGTCCCATCTAGATAAGATGCATCACGTCAGCAAACCTGGAATTGGTGGATGTCTCATAAGGGTACTTTATGAGCCAACCAAGAAGTATAGTCTACTTACCCCACCGTCAGGGCCAAAGAGACCAGCCCCGGGAAGCTGGGCAAACCCGGCATATCGAGCTCCAGTCAGCCCGGCGAGGGGGTTGTTACCTGTACCGGCGGCCAAGTTTGTAGGAACACCGGCAGCGGCAGGAGGAGTCGGAGTTCCCGTAGCAGAGGCTGCCCCGGAAGTAGATGTAGCTCCAGCATTTGCACGCTGGTTGCTGTTGGCATTGCCAACCAGGTGAATAGTGTGTCCATCCTTAATCTTGTAAGATTCTAGAGTCTCGTTATCCTTCAAGATCCGGCCGGAGTAAATCAGACGTTGACGATCGGCCGGGATGCTCTTGGAGTCATCGGATTTGTCAGACTTGTCTGGCTCGGCTGTTTCGAGTTTCTGCTTCAAGTCTGAAACCAGAGTGGACAGCGGAAGGGTCATCGTGTATTTCTTATCTGTTGAGGTCTTGACGATGAAGGTAATGGGAGCCTCTCCGGCGGTACCAGCGTCGTCGGCCATGGTGAATTGAGTTGTCGGAAGAGAAGTGTGGGGGTGATTGAAGAGGGTTGAGATGACAGAGAGGGGGGGTTGCGACTGATCGCCTCTAGGGCGTGGACAGTGAAAGTGAATAGAAAGATGCGATGCGAACAGGTGTATGAAGGCGGATGGCAATTTCCCAGGAGACTAAAAAAGGAAGTTCAGAGGTGGTTGGATTGTTGAAAGCAGTTGGCAGTTGGACGGAGCTACTCAACGCTGTTGGTTGCCGACGTAATTCGACCGCTTTCCATATCACGTGAATAGAGATCACGGGCCACACGGGCCACCACTTGAGCTTTCCCAGTCCCACCAGCACATTTTGCTTCCTCTTTTCTTCCCCCCCCCCCAACCTCAAACCCATCCTCAAACCCGTCACGCATTTTGCCAACCTCTGGGGTGTCTTTCTTTCATTAGACCCCAGCAGCGATGGGATTGATGTGACCTGTTGCATAATTTTGACTGCAATTGCAATTGCCATTGCGCATACTCCATTTTTTCTTTTCGACCTTCGTGAAAGCTCGCGAGTTTTGCAAGCTTTGCGAGCTTAGCTTTTGCCCACCATGGCCACCACTTCGCATATGTTCATGTACTCTCTGACGATTCAGCCTCCAACTGCAATCACTCAGGCCATTCTGGGTCAATTTTCGGGCACCAAGGAACAGCAGATCGTCACTGCCTCCGGCTCGAAGCTGACAATCCACCGTCCCGACCCGAGCCAGGGAAAAGTCACCCCGATCTTTTCACAAGATGTCTTCGGCATTATTCGCTCATTGGCAGCCTTTCGGTTAGCTGGAAGCAATAAAGGTATGTCTTGCAATTAGCCCATGTTTGCATTTACGAGTTCAACTTAGTGATTCTTCAAGCTTCCCGGGTAGCACGGTCCTGGTTTTCCGAGCCGACCCCTTGAAGGGTTGAAGCGGACCTGCCCCCCGGCCAGCAACGTTGACGCTGCAAATCATCTTTGTGCGAACTGTGCTGAGTATATCTTCATTCAGATTACATTATCATCGGCTCCGACTCCGGGCGTATCACAATCATTGAATATGTTCCTTCTCAGAACCGTTTTAACCGCATCCACTTGGAAACATTTGGAAAGTCCGGCGTTCGGCGGGTTGTCCCGGGTCAATATCTTGCCGTGGATCCCAAGGGACGTGCATGTCTGATCGCTTCTGTGGAGAAGAACAAGCTGGTCTATGTTCTGAACCGTAACTCCCAAGCGGAACTTACAATTTCCTCTCCTCTCGAGGCCCACAAGCCGCAAACGCTCGTTTTCGCCATGATCTCCTTGGATGTGGGCTATGAAAACCCCGTCTTCGCTGCCTTGGAAGTTGATTACTCTGAAGCCGACCAAGATCCCACTGGCCTGGCTTATGAGGAGATTGAAAAGGTCCTCGTTTACTACGAGCTGGATCTTGGATTGAATCATGTCGTCCGCAAGTGGTCCGATCCCGTCGATCGCACCGCGAACATGCTTTTCCAGGTCCCCGGTGGCGCGGACGGCCCAAGCGGAGTGCTGGTGTGCGCTGAAGATAGTGTCACCTATCGTCATTCCAACCAAGATGCTTTCCGAGTGCCCATCCCACGCCGCAGGGGTCCAACCGAAAATCCCGAGCGAAAACGCACCATCGTCTCTGGAGTTATGCACAAAATGAGGGGAGCTTTCTTCTTTCTGCTCCAAACCGATGACGGAGACATGTTCAAGTTGAACCTTGAAATGGTTGAGGATGAGAATGGTCAATTGACTGGGGAAGTGCAAAGATTGAAGATCAAATACTTTGATACCGTCCCCGTTGCTTCAAACCTGCTCATTCTTAAGAGCGGTTTCCTTTATGTGGCCAGCGAGGCTGGTAACCATCATTTCTACCAATTTGAAAAACTTGGTGATGATGATGAGGAAACCGAATTCTCTAGCGATGATTATTCCGCCGATCCATCTGTTCCCTATGATCCGATTTTCTTCCAACCCCGGACTTACGAGAATCTCAACCTGATGGAAACCATCAACTCCCTCAACCCGTTGATTGACAGTAAGATTGCCAATCTTACCGAAGATGATGCTCCACAAATCTACTCGGTGGGCGGCACTGGGGCTCGCAGCACTTTCCGAACTCTCAAGCACGGACTAGAGGTTTCTGAAATTGTTGAGTCCGAACTTCGAACAGTCCCATCGGCCGTCTGGACTACTAAACTGACGCGTTCCGATGAATACGATGCTTACATTGTTCTCTCCTTTGCCAACGGGACTCTGGTTCTGGGCATTGGCGAGGTCGTTGAAGAGGTTACAGACACGGGTTTTCTTTCCACTGCGCCGACTCTGGCTGTGCAGCAACTGGGCGAGGATTCGCTCATCCAAGTTCATCCTCGCGGTATTCGTCATCTTCTCGCAGGTGGCCGCGTCAATGAATGGCCTGCTCCTCAGCATCGGTCCATTGTGGCTGCCGCCACCAATGAGCGCCAAGTCGCAGTCGCCCTCAGCTCCGGCGAGATCGTCTACTTCGAAATGGATACCGATGGTACCTTGGCCGAATATGATGAAAGGCGGCAAATGTCTGGCACTGTCACCTGTCTCAGCCTTGGGCAAGTTCCCGAAGGCAGGATGCGAAGTTCGTTCCTGGCTGTTGGCTGCGACGACTCTACAGTGCGTATCCTCAGCCTGGACCCAGATTCTACATTAGAAAACAAGTCCGTTCAGGCTTTGACGTCCGCACCATCCGCCCTCAGTATCATGGCCATGGCCGATTCGAGCTCGGGAGGTACCACCTTGTATCTCCACATCGGTCTTTACTCCGGCGTCTACCTACGCACCGTCCTCGACGAGGTTACTGGAGAGCTTTCCGATACCCGTACGCGCTTCCTAGGCGCCAAGCCCGTCAAGCTTTCCCAAGTCTCGGTGAAGGGACAAACTGCTGTTCTAGCCCTGAGCTCCCGCCCCTGGCTTGGTTATTCAGACATCCAAACCAAGAGCTTCATGCTCACTCCCCTGGATTATGTTGGCCTGGAATGGGGCTGGAACTTTTCCAGTGAGCAATGCGTAGAAGGCATGATCGGTATCCAGGGCCGTAATCTCCGGTACGTTTTAACCATCATCTTGTCTTTTTCTTCTTTTTCTCCCCGTCATTTCCTTCTTCACTTGATCATATGATGAAACATGGGACCTGAATTTCCATGTCGAAGAACCTTTTTATTTATATTCCAATTGTTCCTACTGAGATCAACCTCACCTTCACCCGCATTGCATTTATTTCATTTTGGTTGCGTATCATCGCTGACGAACGTGCAGGATCTTCTCGATCGAGAAACTGGATAACAACATGCTCCAGGAGTCTATCCCCCTCGCTTACACACCCCGCCGCTTCGTCAAACATCCCGACCAGCCGCTCTTCTACGTCATCGAGTCTGATAATGGTGTCCTTTCACCAGCTACACGACAAAGTCTCATCCAAGATTCGGAGAGCCGTAATGGGGAAGCTGCCATTCTGCCACCGGAGGAGTTTGGTTACCCTCGTGGAACTGGCCACTGGGCTTCTTGCGTTCAAATTATTGATCCCGTTTCTACCAAGTCCGTCGTCTTCACACTGGACTTCGAAGACAATGAAGCCGCTGTCAGTGTTGCCGCTGTGCCTTTCTCAAGCCAAGACGATGAGACATTCCTAGTTGTGGGCACTTCGAAGGATATGTCCGTCAGCCCACCCTCATCTGGTGGCGGCTTCATCCATATTTACCGGTTCCAGGAGGACGGTCGCGAGCTGGAGTTCATCCATAAGACCAAGGTGGAAGAGCCACCTCTTGCTCTGCTTGGATTCCAAGGTCGTCTTCTAGCAGGCATTGGCTCCACATTGCGCCTCTACGATCTGGGTATGAAGCAACTTCTCCGAAAGTGCCAGGCCCCCGTTGTCCCCAAGACGATCGTGGGTCTTCAGACGCAAGGAAGCCGAATTGTGGTCAGTGATGTTCGCGAAAGTGTTACCTTCGTCGTATACAAGTTCCAGGAGAATGTTCTCATCCCCTTCGTGGATGACTCCATCGCTCGTTGGACAACCTCTACGGCCATGGTTGACTATGAAACCGTCGCAGGCGGTGACAAGTTTGGTAACCTGTGGATGATGCGATGCCCTGGAAAGGTTTCCGAGCAGGCCGACGAAGAAGGCTCTGGTGCCCACCTTGTCCACGAGCGAGGCTACCTACAAGGTACCCCCAACCGTCTTGAACTGATGGTTCACTACTATACCCAAGATATCCCCACCAGCCTGCACAAGGCGCAGCTCGTTGCAGGTGGACGTGACATCGTCGTCTGGACCGGTTTGCAGGGAACCGTCGGCATGTTCGTCCCATTTGCTAGCCGCGAGGATGTGGACTTTTTCCAGAGTTTGGAAATGCAGCTGGCAGCCCAGCACCCTCCCCTGGCGGGACGGGACCATCTCATCTACCGTGGATACTATGCCCCTGTAAAGGGGGTCATCGATGGTGATTTGTGCGAAATGTATTTCCTCCTACCTAACGACACGAAGATGATGATTGCGGGGGAACTCGATCGCTCTGTCCGCGAGATCGAGCGAAAGATCTCGGACATGCGGACAAGGGTGGCATATTAATAACATGGGGCAAGGCTGGCGTCTTTAGCTGGCGTTGGTGCTCTCTGGGCTTCAGATACCTAGGTACCTGCTAATCGATATCCAAAGGCGGCTTTGATCCGCCTTATTTTCACTTGATTCCATTCTGTCCCCTTTCTCCCTTCCCCTTCCTTCCCTTAGACTTCCCCAAGTGGATGTCGTCTCTTGCCTCGCTCGGTCTGCCGCTTTTACTCGGCTAATCTTGAGCTGGATGCAGCCCGTTACTTTCAGGTGCGGCTTGTATGAGACAAGAAAAAGTGTGGCAACACGCTTCGACGCTCTTTGAGTACGGTTTTATCTGCATTGCACCACGGATATAAGCCGTAATTTATCAGTCGGAACAACCTGTAAACCTTTAATTTATACAGTAAAACAAACAATGAGAGTGAATTAATACTGTTTATTGAAATCATATCCTACTTATAAAGGAAGACTCGAGTCATGTCTACTTTAGTCAAGTCATAGTTAGAGCCCTTACTGTATGTATCGCGATCACCTGATGCGGTTCGGATATCCTCAGCGGCTTCCCATAACTTTCCAGCACCGACAACGCAACACACCGACTGCAGCAGACCGATAGCTTGGACCGAAACCCGCACGACTGCAGCATAAACGATTTTTTCTCCCCTGAACCCGCTGCAAAACCGGCAGGAATATCCACTCGGCATGCAATGTGCTCGGCTAAGGTCGGAAATATCTGGAGCCTCCCGAGAGACAACAGGCCGGCTACCGTCGTCGCCCTTCTTTCTCCTCGGGAAATGGGTCTTTCGATGGTGTCATTTTCCCTGGATCGAGAAATCAACGCCTGACTTCATTTTTGTGAGGTGGCCTTCAATTTTGCGAACACTGGAAACTCAGATTTGCTTTGAAATTCCCCAACAATTGTCAGCAGGACGGTTCACCCCCGCGCGGCCATGATTGGCTACTTTCGAGCAACACGACGTCTGAGGGTCTGAGCAGCTCCGATCGGGGACTCGTGAGTGGGCCACCACGGTTGTTTCCTCCTCAAAGTGGATCCTCGAAGGGCGTGCTTGTCGGCATAAGGCGTGGTCCACCGACTGTTCCAGCCTGGTTCGACCCACTGGTCTTGCTGAGCTTGATACTCGTACTCTTGCCTCGAATTTTGATGCTCCGGCATCGCAATGAGGTTTCACAAGCCCATACAACAGGGGGAGGGTCAAGATGGGTAGGGGACCCTATCTACGAATCAATCGGAATGGAGAGAATCGTGTTGCAAATTATCTTATTGGCTCCGATCTGCTCGACAAGGGCGTCGGCAAGGTCCTTTGGGTCCTTTGACGCCAAACGGAATGTCAATCCAAGGGCGCGAGCATGGACCGAAGGAAGGGCTCAGCCCACCAATCATCCAATCACCTTCTCCATTCCCCCTCCCCGGACGCCTTTGCTCGTATGGATTGGCATTGGCTTACTGCTAGCTTTCGGCTTTCCTTTGGATGTAATTCAGTTGCTGGTTCACACGTGTGTCAACGTCACCCGTCTTCAATCGATTTACAAAGTCGATGACTCACAAACATGGCATCGAGAGATTGTGAGATGGATTTGTAAACATGATCTCTCAAGGATCATCATCATCTGCTGCATTTTCCTTTTCTATAAAACGGAGGCCCCTCCACTCCGTTATGGGGTACCACATACACTTCGCGGTTGTTCACGGTCCACGGCTCCACTTTCTACATAACTACAATACTTTTTTTTTCTTTTCTCCCCTAGCAGTCTGGTTTAAAATAAAGCAGAGAAAGCCTGGGGGTTTATTTAATTCTCCCCAAACTCAAAAACATCCACCTGCACATACCTGACAAGGGTCCAGGGTCTTGTGTGCTCACTTTCCTCTTCTCCCCTCTTTCCCTTTCCTTCTTCCCCTCTCAACTCTCGACTCTCAAGTCTCGACTGCTATTTGCACCAAGAATAATTCTCACTCACTATGGTCGCGACTTCGATTATTAGCCGGGGCTCGGAGACATTTGATGTCTTCACCCGGCGTTCGCAGCCAAAAATCGAAATCGACCTTGTTGGCCAGACACCTGGTCTTGTGAGCTCGTATACGACTGGCGACCACATTGAGGGGACTGTCACTATTACCGTGGAGCATGAAACTCGTTTTGATGAAGTAGAAATTGCCTTTCAAGGTAGGTTATATTGAAATAAATCAATCCACCTAAATGCGCCAGCCACTCATTCCGATATAGGTTCATCACGAACTACAGTCGAACGGGCCGCCTGCCCTGGTCGAACCGGCTCCCAGCACATGTTTCTGAAACTTCGACAGCCTATCGAAGATACCGAATATCCAGCCCCACGAGTTTTTGAACCTGGTCGCAAATATACCTTCCCCTTCCAATTCATTATCCCGGAACAATTGCTGCCGCAAGTTTGCACCCACAGGCGCGTAAACAACGCCATTCATCGATCGCACACCATGGTGCCACCGACATTGGGAGACCCAATGCTCGCTGGAAATGGAAAGACCTTGCTTGATGATATGGCTCCTGACATGAGTGTCATCTCCTATATAATCCGCGCGGGTGTGCTCAAGAGAGCATCTGCAGACCAACGCCAGGTGAAGGCCTTGGCCAACTTTGCCAAAAAGGTTCGCATCATCCCAACGGTGGAGGAAGAGCCACCCATCGAGGTCGCCGACCACCCTTACTACTGCACCCGGAAAGAGAAGAGTGTGAAGCGGGGGTTTTTACGAGGCAGGCTGGGCCGTATGGTTGCTTCTTCCACACAGCCAAAGGCGATTCGTCTTCTCCCCCACAGCTGTGAGACGCGCGACACTGTCAACACCGTCGCCACTATTAATTTGCGATTTGACCCTGTGGGAAATGAGCAACCACCTAAGCTGGGATCATTGACTAGTAAACTCAAAGCCAGCACGTTCTACAGTGCAAGCCCCTGGGAGGATTATCCCTTCCAATCAGACAATATGCCATTCTCACAGGTTGGGCAAGGTCTATTCAGCGAGTCCATTCCGCTTTCTACCATGTGTGTCGGATCTGCAAAGTGGCAGAAACATTCAACAGCTGGCTACGAGCGTCGTGACTCGACAGTGTCCACTTGCTCCGAATCCTCTACCGGGCCATCTACCGAATTTACTGGCGGCACATACTATACCGCGTCACTGGTTATCCCAGTCAATCTTCCAAAATCGAAGACCTTCGTCCCGACTTTTCACTCATGTCTCATGTCCCGCACTTACTCCTTGGATCTCTCCCTCTCCTATCATACCCCAGGTACAAACGTCCTCACCCCGACAATCTCCCTCCGTATCCCGATTCAAATTACAACCGAGTCCAAGAATGGCGGCTCCATCAAATCTGAGCTGGGCGTGGTTGTGACTCAGGCGGAACTGGATGAGTTCTTCTCTCCTCGTTCTGTGGCCCCAAATATGAATGAAACCGTCATTGACGTGAACTTGGCTCCTCCCGAGTATTCGGACACAATCGGCCCAAGAAGTGTTCGTGCGTGAGATACATGTCTGTCGTATCTTACGAGATCAATCTTTCCTTCCGGGCCTCTTCTAAATGAATATATGCATGGCCTTAACAAATTTGCTTTTCTTTGCTTTGATTTTGATTTTGATTTTCATTTTTACTTCTCTTTGCTTTGTTGGTAGCGCTGATTGAGTTGAGCCTTCTACACTTGTGATACCCACATATTCACTGCAGTCATCATCGAGCGTTTGAAAATAATTTGGTTAACTTTCAGTTTTTATCTTGTTTATTGATACTAATGTATACTTTGATTATCCTCATATTTTAGTTCGTTCGTCTAGATTATAAATTTCCGTAGTCTTATTTTAATGAAGTGAATGTTCGGGAAAATAGTCTACAGTCTTAAGATAAGAAGATTTGCTATCTCCAAACCTTGGAAGGCACTTCAATGAGTGGGACCAAAATCCAGCAACCCAACATCTTAGTAGTAAGAACCCAATCGGGACCACGTCATGAAAGCAAAGATATAGCCCTCTGGGGGCACACAAAAGATAAGTGGTTTTCAACTTTTGTATTACAAGAAAACGAGTCAAGTTGATATTCGATTCACAGCTTTTCATACTGAACCCAAACCCTACATATACATCTATGTGGAGATAGTAAAGACGAATCAGATCCCTTTTGACTGGGAGAGCAAGCTTTATTAGGTCAGATTTAGTATAGAAAAACTAAAATTTTGTACACAAAAGTTAATACTTGCTTGTGGGTGTACAAATATAACAGCAAGGCCAAGAAGATGGGTGTGATGTGCTCCTTTCTTATTTGACGGCTCAAGGTTTGAGTTTCGAACACCACGAGCCCCGGAAATCTTATAAAAGCCCTCTTGTGTCAGTGACATTTTCGGTGTTTAATTGCCTACACAGCTGTGCTAAGGCAGTCAGATCTAGATCAAAAAGGGATCCGGAACCCTTTGAGCGAAGTCAAGAATAGTTCACAAGATGAAGTCCTTTTGGTGTCTCAACCTTGCGGTTCTTTCTTCTATAGCAGTTAGCCTAGTGCCAGATGCAGCTGATAATTGTGTCGGTATTGATAACTGCTATGACAATGACTGCAATGGCAACCCAGCGACTCTCGTCTGCACATCGGTGGGCTCCTCTTTGTATCTGTTAAGATGCAATTTTGCGGGGATTTACTCAAATAATAAATCAGGGATACTATGCCGGCTGCCCATGCGGATACGGTTGTATTGAAGTCGGTCCATGCGATGGGAATGGTTGTTATGGGCAGTTTGGACGTTGCACTGCAAGTTATCTAGGATGTGCATGCCACGAGATACAGCATCCACCAACCAAAAAGTGAGAGAGGGTATGGTAGATAGCGAACTTTGCAGCCGAGGCATTTTAAGGAACATGGCCAGCTGTGATAGTGAAGATCGAGGCTAGCTTCAATGTGTTTGGTTTATAGCCCCACCAGCCACTCTCTGTATTTCTAATCGACCCCTCACTTCAGCACTGCGCCCCGGCTTTATAACTCACGGTCCCTGCTTTAAACCCCACTGTCCCATTTCTATAAAGGGCCCTTGAATCTGCGAGCTTGTGATTGAAAATATTTCAGCAGACTCCGACCCAGATAGTGACCGTCATTACTCGAAGCTCGTACTTTCAAGATGTCCAGAGCCAACAAAGCTTTAATCTATAACAAGGTGCCCACAGGCCTACCTGTTCCAGGGCAAGACCTAGTCGTGAAAGAACGATCATTCGATCTAGATCGACAGCCTCCAGCTGGAGGAGCAACAGTACGCCAGCTATATGTCAGCCTCGACCCCTACATGCGGGGCCAAATGCGTGACCCTAGCGTCAAATCTTACAACCAGCCTTACGCACTTGGAGAGCCTGTCACGGCCTACTGCCTCGTACAAGTGATCAAGTCGGACCATCCCAAGTATCAGGCAGGAGATCTGGTGTTCAGTCGCTTGGCTGTGGAGGAGTATACCACTGCGACAAGAGAAGACTTGGATACGAATCAGACATACAAGATTGATAACAAGTACAATCTCCCGCTCTCGAATTTTGTGGGTATACTGGGGATGCCCGGTATCACTGCCTATGCCAGCCTGTATGAAATCGGTGCCCCTAAAAAGGGTGAGACGATTTTTGTTTCTTCTGCTGCAGGTGCGGTGGGACAGGTTGTCGGCCAGCTTGCCAAACAGGAGGGCCTTCGAGTGATTGGTAGCGTTGGAAATGATGAAAAACTAAAGTTTATTACCGAGGAGCTTGGCTTTGATGGCGGGTTCAATTACAAGAAGGAGAAGTCAGCCAATGCGCTGGCAAGGCTAGCGCCAGACGGTGTCGATATTTACTATGAAAATGTCGGAGGTGAGCAGTTGGAGGCTGCCCTAGATGCGATGAACTTCTTTGGAAGAATTGGTATGCTTGATTAGAACCCGTCGCAGAAGTGACATGAATTTCGCGTGAGCTCGGTACTGACATTCTCAGTTGCTTGCGGCATGGTATCTCAATACAATCTAGCCCCGGAAGCGAGATACGGAATCAAGAATCTTTTCCATGTCATCTCGAAGCGCATCAAGATGCAGGGGTTCATCCAAGGAGATCCAAACATGGGACCCAAATACTCGAAAGAACGAGATGAGAAGGTATCAGCGGTAAGTCTTAAGATTGATTCTAAACCGATAATTTACCGCAGCTAAAAGGAATTCTTATAGTGGCTGGTAGACGGAAGCATTAAGACAAGGGAGGATATTACTGTCGGAATCGAGAATGGCCCTGAAGCATTCATCGCCATGTTGAGTGGGCAAAATAAGGGCAAAGCAACTCTTAAAATCGCGGATCCTGAGTGAGATGCACAAATACATTTTCGACTTTGGCTCTGGATAAACTTCTTCATTCCTTGTTAAAATTGAATATTAATTTCGTGGATATTTCTCTAAATGTTCCCCAGGTGCCCACACTGGCAATAGGAGCAAGGTAAAATGGTTCAAGAGGGTGGGGATAATATAATTGTGCAACAGCTGATGGAATTATGGATCCCGAGATTTTCGAGGTGGATCAAGTTTCTTATAAAGACAAGTAGTCTTTACATTAGTAGGCGCATTGATTTTTATCGCATTTAAATTGATGAATGTTTCCTAACCGCGAGGAAATAGCTCGTCATTGGAAGCTCTCACTAGTTAGTACTCCCATATCCCGCTTAATACAATCGCATACATTTTTCAACCCATTCGACTCATTCTAAGGCGACTGTAAGGCCTTTAAGTTCGGGATCGGAAAGCAGTTTCTTTCTCTTATGCAACGCAGTGACTAAATCCAGCATGGTTATTTGAATTCAAACACTGAGTCTACTGGCAACTAAAGGAGATTGCCCTGCATTCTCAGATTTCTTGTAAATTTATCTAGTGTAACCACTAGAACCTGTCGCTCATCAATGCGTTTATGGTGACATTGGAAATTATTCTAAAAGCTGAGAGAACTGGGAAGGCTGCAAAATGAATACCATTAATGAACGTCGGAAAGAAGATCTTGAGGCAGCATCTGCTTTCATTATACTTTTCCTTGGAAGCTTACCAAGTGTTTTAAATTATCATCCATTTCAAAATGGACCAGAGAGGCAATGACAATGTAGAGAATCTTGGAAGGCCACGAATCACCCCACTCGGTATTTTTGCGTTGGACCAGCCTACAAGAGAAAATACCGCAATGCATTCTGTCTATCTTGGAAGTCCGTGCTTTTTTTTGATTCTAGACTGGGTAAATAGTATGCACCATCGGAAGCATTGCCGTAGCTTGACACACTGTGGAAGCTGTAAACGCTCTATAAGTTTACACAATCCTTGCCCGGTTTCAAAGATTTTATAGAAAAATCATCAGCTGTTGCCCGCGGGAAACACTAGCATATTCCATTTCTAGGGAGTGCTTTTGTTGTTGTCAGAAATATGGATGACCACATGCCCAAGATTATATCACCGGAAATTGGTCCGGATCCGATGAATAACCTCCCAGAGAGAAAGCATTCTTATCATGCATAGCCCCACAAAACTGTCTACAAAGGGGACTCAGGATCCCACGGAGGTATAAATTGGCCAGTTTGTCGATTGCTTAAAATTCAAGGTACAGTTCTAACTTTTATCAAAGGCTACTCGAAATTTAAAATTCTCGTTCATTTATTTGATATACGATACTTCAAAGAACATTATTGCCTTCGGAAGAAGGATAAGGGAATGTTCGGGGTAGTCGGTCTCGGGAAGGGGCCCGACAACCCAGTTTAGGCCCCGGGACGGGACCCACGCCATGGTGCACTATGTCAGGCCACGCCTGGGTAGCTAGAGGCTAACTGGCAGTTCGACGAGTGGTTCTGCGAGTTTACCCCATTTTATGGATTATCTCCCGCATTTCGGGCCGGGGTACACAGAAAATCCCGCAAGCAGTGCGTCACTGCCCGGACTCTACCGATGACATGAACTGTAGATTCAAATTCTACAAGTTTGCAAGTTGTCGTCATTGGGGCAGGCCATTGAATGAACATAGCCTGCTTACTGGTGATCTCATCTCGGCTTTAATTCAGCGCCCTGGGTGATACTTACCACTTGAAGTCATCTCGATAACAGCGTACCGGCCTGCTACCCGAAGCTACGTATTCGATGTTTAGAGCACTTTAAAAAGGCCCACAGGACCCCGAATTTCGCTCACTTTCCACATTATTTAAAAAAAGTGCACTCAATGTCTGAAAATGCCCGAGAAGAAACAAGATGATTCCCTTAGTCCTGTCCCCTCTCAAACAGGACAGATATTCGAGGACCAAACATATGCTCATGATGCTGTCTTCGGTGAAATCACCGAAGGGGGCCCCAATTACCGCAATGTGTGTAAACCCTGAAAGAGGTTTCTGCTAGAGAACTAATCATTCTACAGGTCGGATGGTTAGGATCTGCCGCTCTGATGATGAAAAGTCAGATTGGCCTCGGGGTTCTCTCGATTCCAGTGGCATTCGACACCCTAGGTATTGTTCCAGGGGTTGTTATATTATGTACCATTGCCTGTATTACAACATGGTCAGACTATATGGTGGGTGTCTTCAAGCTACGACACCGTGATGTTTACGGTATCGATGATGCTGGAGGGTTGATGTTTGGCCGAATTGGAAAGGCATTTTTTGGTTCGGCCTTCTGTCTTTGTGAGTATATGATCGTAACCCTTAAAGTCCGACCTTATTCTGACTCTCCCACCAGACTGGGTGTTTGTTGCTGGATCCGGAATGTTAAGCATATCGATTGCCCTGAATGCCCTGTCAACCCATGGTACCTGCACTGCTGTCTTTGTTGCTGTCGCGGCTATTGTAGGCTTCATGCTGTCTAGCATCCAAACATTAGGCCGCATGGGCCCATTAGCATGGATCGGTTTAGTTTGCATCATTACTGGCAGTAAGGTTTGTTGTTTCCTTTGAATCTCTGTCAGCATCTGACCAAATATTACAGTTCTTGTCGTGACCATCGCTGTTGGTGTTCAGGACCGACCATCGGCGGCACCACAGGACGGTGTCTGGATTTCTGATTACCAAATTGCGGGTAGCACTCCATTTAGCGAATCTATAACCGCGGTTTCCTCCCTGGTATTTGCCTATGCAGGTGAGGGAAACATCCTTGACGACCAGGGGAAGTTGGAGAGATTGTGATTGAGTACTGACGCAAATATGTTCAAATAGGAACTCCATCATTCTTCTCTATTGCAGCCGAAATGCGCGATCCTCGTCAATACACTCGGTCGCTCTTGGTTTGTCAATCTGTTGTCACCGGTGTTTACCTTGCCATCGGTTGCGTCGTGTATTATTACTGCGGATCTTACGTTGCCTCGCCTGCTCTTGGCTCTGCTGGCTCAACATTGAAAAAGATCAGCTACGGCTTTGCCTTGCCAGGTCTACTTGTCACAACCATGCTTGTGATTCATGTGCGTCGCTTCATCAATAGAAATATACCTATTTGGAACTCGCTAACATACTATTTGAAGCTCCCTGGAAAATACATATTTATCCGTCTTCTAAAAGGATCACGGCATTTAACGGCGAATACTGTGACTCACTGGGTGGTCTGGCTCAGCTGCACTTTTGGAGTTACCCTGATCTCATACATTATTGCCAGCGCTATTCCAGTATTCGACAATCTTGTTTCTCTGGTTGGCGCTTTGCTTGGGACCCTAATGTCATTTCAGCCTATGGGTTGCATGTGGCTCTATGATAATTGGAGCGACGGCAAAAAGGCACGGTCGCCTCGGTGGATTATGATGGTGTGCTGGAGTGCGTTCGTGATCTTGTCAGGAACATTCCTCATGGTTTCTGGCACCTATGGTTCCATTGTGACCATCATGAATAGCTACAACTCTTCGGGAGGATCTGCCGCCTGGTCATGCGCCGACAACTCCAACTCGACGTAAGCGGCATTTTCGCGGATGGTCCAATGACTTGTTCATTATCTGAAACGCCTCACAAACCCTATTCATTCATTCATGATAAGATAGGTTAAGCTTAAGGAATGCGGGGTGAACCAATCGGTTTGGAATCCCACGAGGGCTAATTCCTATTCGGATCGAGGCATAAAGCTCTTTTCCAGTCTCCTAGTATTCACACTTATATATAGACATTTCCTTAGGAAGCGTAGAAGCGGCTAAATTGAAATAGCATCATGGTGGCTTCAAGTTATCTTGTCATACTAGGTCTTCCTTATTTTATGGCGTAAAAATGTTTCTAGGTCGGGAACCCTTAAAAGGTAGTCCTGCCTACCCCTCTTATCATGGACTCTCGTGTTATGATACCTCCGCTTTCTTGGCCGCAGAAAACGACCGGGGTAGTCGTTTCTGGATAATACGGCACATGCCCTGGCCGCATGGCTTTAGTGTTACATCGACTTAGTTCATTATCGTGCGGGTGATGTTATGTTCCTGCAGCCGGAGAGGAAAATCTCTTGTTTTTTTACTCTCTCACACTCATAGGCGCCTGCTGACTTTTAATAACGACTATAGAAAAATGCTTCAAAATCCCAATTCCTACCTAGATGCCGGATGATACTATGATTCAAGTTACATTCAATCTCACATTCCGCTCAAACTATCTTCGAATGCCGAGGAGCCTTCGATGCAACGCTTCCGAAGGCCCGGACACCAGATCATCTATCTCAGTCGCAAGATACGCTCCGAGGTATCTGAATGGCTCGCGGGTATCATTATGGAGGCGAGAATGTTACCCATCCGTAAAAGTTCCGACTTTCGCTTGAGCGTGGCCATGCGACCATGTGTCGAGCCGGAGAAAAGGATCCCGGAACGATCGACAAACAATCACCCTCCCTATTTCAGGTTGCCTACAACGTGGCGCGCTAGTTATTATGCGTGTTATTCGATATCTATGCCATTTCAAAGATCCGATCGACGTCCTGTAAAATGTGGCGCTTTCTTTATCAGTGTCGATGAAGTCCGTTGACTACGTCGCCCGATAGTATCTGCTGAACTCCTTGCATTAGTGGAGGCTATTGTTGATTTCAAATGCCACATGGTAAGTTTATTCCCCGCCATAAAACTAACTTTCGCAGCGATTATGGCGAGGTCACTCTGCATGCGATCATATCGATGCTTCAAGTTATGATCTCGGATTTTTGAATATCGGAAGGTGCATATTCGGGACCACAGGAGAGGGGCCAAAAAACTATACTATTCTGACAAGAGGGTTCTAATTGGATCGCTCTTTTTTTTAGGCACACATTGTTGAACTTTCAATTCCAAGGTTGGAAGGTTTTCTTTTCCAAGTTGGCAGTGGTTGAAGTGGATTTCGTAGTATATATATCATGGCACATTTGCCAGTGCCAGACTATTTTTTTGAACTTCAAGTTGAACGATCAGTGCGACTAAGTTTGCAGTAATCGCATACGCGGGTAAAATTTTACTGTCTTGAGACACGTTCATGATTCAAGATGCGTTTTATCCATCTTTTCTACTTATGCTTTGGGTTGGCAGCACATGCTGCTGTCATTCAACGTCCGAGTAACAATACGACCGAAATTGAGGCTCGTGATGCTGCTACTGGCTTTCGATCCGTCGCGTATTTCGTGAACTGGGTATGCAATAATAATAATGTATTAGAGGCGAACAGGGTACTGAAACTAACAAATTTCTCCAGGCTATTTATGGTCGAAACTTCAATCCTCAGGATCTTCAAGCTCAGACCCTGACACATATTCTCTATGCCTTCGCCAATGTGCGCTCGGATACAGGAGAGGTATTCATGACGGATTCTTGGGCTGACACTGATAAACATTACCCTGGAGACTCCTGGAGTGAGAGTGGAAACAACGTTTATGGCTGTATCAAGCAGCTGTTTCTGTTAAAAAAACAAAATCGAAAGTTGAAAGTTCTTCTCTCAATCGGTGGCTGGACCTACTCCTCGAATTTTGCCGGTCCCTTGAGCACTAGTGCAGGAAGAGCAAAATTTGCTTCATCGGCCGTGGCCCTGGTCCAAAACCTTGGCTTTGACGGGCTGGATATCGATTGGGAATACCCGGCGGATAGCACCCAGGCGGCTAATATGGTGGCTACTTTGCAAGCTCTGCGTTCTGTGAGTTTTTCCAAGAGTTTCCTTACGGAGGTGCAGAGTCCCAAAAACTCATCAGGTCTACTAGGCACTTGATAGTTACAGTGCGACCTATGCAAACGGCTACCATTTCCTGATAACTGTCGCTTGCCCAGCTGGTAAGGGAAATGAAATCGCGTTATATTTTGTTAGAAGAGATCGTCGTTGACAACATAAGATAGGTCCTTCCAACTACCAGCAACTTGATTTATCTCATATGGATCAGTACTTGGACTTCTGGAACCTTATGGCTTACGATTATTCCGGAAGCTGGGATAGTATTGCTGGCCACGATGCAAATGTTTACGCGTCAAGTGACAATCCAGCAAGCACACCCTTTAATACTGATCAGGCCATATCATACTACACCTCCAATGGTGTGAGTGCTAACAAGATTGTTATGGGAATGCCATTATACGGCAGGTCCTTCATGAACACGACGGGACCAGGAAGAAGTTTCAATGGCGTCGGTAGTGGTAGCTGGGAGAATGGCGTCTGGGATTACAAAGCGCTCCCTCAGGCAGGCGCTACAGTAAACTACATTGAATCAATTGTTGCAAGCTACAGCTATGATTCGTCACAGCAAATGATGGTCAGCTATGACACGCCGCAAGTTGCTCAGAAGAAGGCGCAGTATATACAATCAAAGGGTCTCGGCGGAGGAATGTGGTGGGAGTCCAGCAGCGACAAGACTGGCTCTGATAGCCTGATATCCACGGTAAAAAAGCCCCCGAATCAAGGAAGCCGTCTCGATAAGCTGATTTGAGATATTTCTAGGTCGTAAATTCGTTTGGTGGTGTCGGTGCTTTGGACCAGAGTCAAAACCAGTTAAGCTACCCAGCATCGTCTTACGACAACCTGAAAGCCGGATTCCCATCTAGCTGAACACATTCGAGAACTGAGCTTGGGCTACGTGTCAATATGAATTTTCTGGGTTTCACCTGCACATGGATAGCATACTATCTGCTCTTGAGTTACCACTCGCTTCTTGAGGTACATACACGAACCGTCAAATAATTTCACTCTCTAGCTAGAAATATGTATGAATCTTACGGGATTATCACTTTCTGTAACTTGAACATGGTATCTAGTAGTTACTAGTACGAACTACTATTATAAATGGTGGCAGGTCTGGGGTTTACTAAAGTAGTACTGCTGGGGTCATCCAAAGCCCGGAAAGAAGTATGGATGAGCAGTAGTAATCAAGCACATTGCGTTTCTTTCGCGTATATTATACACATTAATAACTACCCCCATAACTAGTATTACTAGATAAATACTTAGTAAATTCGCCTATTTCATCCACATGGCCCGGCGATCACCTGTCACTACATTCGAGGGCGAAGATCTCATAATTTCCCGCCTGCGACCTCCTTCCCTTCGTTGACAGACCCTTCAGATTGTGAAGCGGGGGTACTCGCAACTGCAACTTCTTTGCTACCATTAGAAGTCCCAGAAACATGATCTTTTCCAGTGAGGCCATGATAGACCTGAAGAATCTGTTGTATGCCGCCGTCTAGTAATGGTGCAAAAATTGCAACAAGCATGGTACCCCATAGCCAGATGATGGCAACGACAACCCAGGCAAAGAAGAACTATTAGAATCACTGAATTAGAAGGAATTTACCCAGCGTGATAGAATTTACGTACCTTCTTTCCAAAAACGTAATGCGAACCATACATTGGCAACGGCCAGATTACCCAGTGACCCAAGAATGTTGCGACAGACCAAAAGGCGGCGATACGGCCCCATCGCTTCAGCTCTTGCGCCTCCGCGGAGGCACTGTGTACGCCACCCTCCTCGATGCTGCCGGTCATGTTTTGGCTAGAGGGCTCGTCATGATGAACGGTGGTTAGTTCACTGTCCAACTTTTCCAATGCAAGTTTTTCTTTTTTGAAGTCGGCCCAGTCATAGTTCTGGGGGTTGATAAGAGTGATGACGACCGAGTACAAAATTGGCGAGAAGCAGGAGGCTACTGTGCCGTAGACACACGGTAGGATTTCGCCCGTCGTTGCAACGGATACTTCACCAAAAAAGCGAGAGGCAGTGCCCAGCCAGACAGCAAGCCCAGTGGCCAAACCAAGAACGGGTGACAGAATGGCCGCTGCCTTGCTATGTTTACGCCACAGAACGGTGAAAACCATCGGGAAAATGCCAGGACAAGTAACAACTCCTACCTCGATATTAGCGTTCTTTTCAAATACTGAATATGAGGAATGTCTCTCACCAAGCATGTACAAAGTCCAACCAAGGTCAATACCGACATAGTGAAGCATTGTACTGAAGCCGGCTGAAAATGCAGCGAAGAATACCACACCGAAATGACTGGACCGAATCAAATCCTTGTCGGTCGCAGATTTCTTGAAATATTCGCGATAAACATCGAAGCTGAGGATCGAGCTGACTGCAATGACTTGTGCCGAGAGAGTTGAAGTTACAGCCATGAAAATGATCAAGAGCACAGCCGCGGCTCCACCTTTCCCTGCAATTGTGATCGCAGCATAGGGGAGTACAAGACCACTGCTGACCTCCGAAGATGTCATTCTCTGTAATTCAATATCAGCAGGGTTCTAGTAAAGCAGAGTCTGGAAGGAATATTACCCGAGGGAAAGTTGGGAAGTTTGACTGGTTCTCAAGACCAAGAGCCACAGAGCTCATCACAGTACCTAGCGCCCAAGGGATGGCAAAATAAGCGATTCCACCAATTGTATATCCCGGTACCACCGATGATGGCTTTGCCGAGAAGGCCTTGATGAAATAGCTGGTATCCATCTTGGCAGGTCAGCAGTGGATCCCAGTTGCTGGGGAATAAAGAACTCACAATTACCAGTCCAAAGTTGGAGCAGGTGTGAAGGATAGCAAATAGAATCGCCTGAAAAGCGTTGAATGAAGAGTTCAAATTAGGGCAGTGGTCAAATACTTACGCTCTTTGATGTCATAGTAAGGTAGGTACCCTCATAGTTTCCAGAAACTGGATGTCGCTGGGCCGCTGCTTGCACTAGATCAAACAAGTTCTCGATTGAGCCAACTTGGTCGGTTGAGAACGCCTTGATGGAAAAGTAGCATGCGATTATCAAGATAATTGCGGTGTGGAAATAATCAGTCAAGAAACTATGAATAGTTAGTGTCTTGAGCGAGGTATCTCAATGATGAAAGCAAGGGAGCTCTCACGTTGCTTTAATTCCTCCGACAAACGTATAGATTGTTACTCCGACGGGTAATAGGAAGGTAGAAGCAATAATATGCATTCCAGAGCTATTCTAGTTAGCAAATGGAGCCAACAAAAGTTGAAAAAGAAACATACACGGCAGTAATAACGGCGGAAGCTCCGAGTAGCATATTTGCGCAGGCGAAGATGTTGTTAACAAGACAAAGGACCATGAATACTACATGAGCGACTCGGCCTAGAATTATCAGAAGTCAGCAGAGAAAGTGACCAAGTAAAGAAAGCATATAAATACCGTAGCGAATGCGAACAATCTCCAAAGATGTATGTGCCTCGGGAATCTTTCGTTTACAGGAGATTCCAAGTAGAGCAAAAAACACGATCATGGGGCTGCAGCCAGCAGCGAACCAGAAGGGGCCGGCGATACCATAGCTATAACCGACAAATGAAGAGCCTAGGAGTGCAGTAGACCATAGCCAAGACTGGAGGGACTTGAGTCAGGATTTCCTATTCTCAAAACAAGACGAGGCGGAGGTTGAACCCTTACCGATATCACAGCGGATGCTGTAAGACCCGTCCGAACTGTTCGATTTGCTGTCATAAACCTGTTAGGTTGTTAGGACCAATGCGTTGGGTTTAATAGAGGAGATCTTACATCTCTGTCTTCTTATTATCTTCTCCTGCTGTCTTCTTCAGCACTTTCGTAACAAGCATCATGACTGCCGCCGTATTAGCTGTGTTTTCAAGGCTTTCCTTTCGATCGCGAAACTCTTCTTACTAAAAGCAATGATAATTCCAATCACAACTACAACCACGTAGCCGACCGCCTGGGACAGGGGCGGGTCAACTGTTGAGATGCCATCGCGAGTATACAAATTGGACATAATGGGCCCTGCAATATTGTACTTTAATGCGAGATGGCAGTTGGTGTAATTTTGGTACGAGGTAGAAGGACCGTCATGTATATGAGAAAAGAGTTGAAATTTGGAGACCTTCCCAAGTATCAAGAGCCCAGAAAAGCCGGGGCTGATGTGGGCTTAAATCATATCCAGCCATCTGGGTGATCAATACGCTTCCCAGGGACAGGGGCGAGCAAGATCTATATGCTGCAAGACCATAGCCTCGGTGTCAGCGGAGCGAATTAGCATGGCCGGTTGCGCGGTGACCTGATAAATGGATTCGATGAGGTGCTTTTAGGGAACGAGGAGACTACAAAAAACCATTTTTAGGTTTAGACTGATTGAATGGTTCGCTATGGCGTTATCGCGGTATGGAGGAAGATCACCATCTTACAAGAGCTGACAATTCCCATAATGAGAACAAAAGGGCCATTTCAAACACATTGATTCTCTTGCAATATTTAAAAGGAATTGCCAAATTATAGTCCATGGAGCTGCCGTGATATCAGCGGGGTTGAACCAAGGGAAGGGCGGAGGCCGTCTGGGGAGAGAGATAGGCCTCTGTCATTGGCATATGACATCAATTCGCGAATCCAAGTGGTCCAATAAAGAAGGGCCAATTTCGGACCGGACTAATATTATGCTCAAATGGATTCGAATCGAGTGTGAGCTAATTAGTTATTAGGCCTCCTCAATCTAACCGAAGATCGGGAATGGCCACATATTTCGCGGCAACGCCTCACGACTTCCATCTCTCTCGCCCGAGAGACGTCCAGAAAAAGCAAGAGATGGAACATCTAGCTCGCACGGCCGGACGAGTATAATCAAGCACCGACCAGTCAACGCGGTTCTTGTTGGTAAATGTGCCCCTCAAAGATCTCCTGCGCTATCGCGCCATCGCGGCCCACCTTGATGCTATGCGATGCTCGGATGCACGGAGTGACGCACGCGGGGGCATGATGTGCTCAGTGATCGCCATACAAATGGGATGGAGACCCTCTATAATCTTGAGAAAATTTTTGTAGTGAAATAGGCGAAAGCATCGTGGTTTATCGAGTATATTTGTTATTCGAGGCACCATAAACGAAAACCTTTGGCATAATGTCTGAAGACACACAAGGCTCTGGGGCCGAAAAGCCTAAGAAGTCCTTGATTCTAAATGCTTTTGTTGAGATGTGTACGTTATTATTCTCCCCCTTTTCCTTCTGATACTTTGTTTTGTCTTTCTTTGTCTTTTCCCTTTTACTTTTTCATATCCTACAAGAGGCTAACCAGGTTACAGGCAGCGGGCACCAGTCCCCTGGTCTCTGGCGACACCCAGAAGATGAATCCCATCGATTCAATGATGTAGACCACTGGATTGAGCTTGCGCAATTGCTCGAGTCGGCCAAGTTCCACGGTATTTTTATCGCGGATGTTCTCGGTATTTGCTCTTCAACTCCCCCGTCAAGACGGAAGCTGTCAGCGTACTTACTGATACCATTATTCTAGGTGGTTATGATGTTTATAAGGGTCCCCGAAACTTGGATCCTGCAGTTGTCTCAGGGGCACAGTGGCCAGTCAATGAGCCTTTGGCAGTTGTGCCTGCAATGGCTGCCGCCACCAAAACCATTGGGTTTGGAGTTACAGTAACCACAACATATGAGCAGCCCTACCATCTCGCAAGGCGACTTTCAACGGTTGACCACCTTACCAAGGGACGGTATGTAGATCGCAGGTCAGAGCCACAAACCTTACCCTCAGCTAACCATTTTCCAACGACAGACTCGGATGGAATGTGAGTACAAACATAGAAGACGTGTTCTACCCAGCAAACGACCAAGTGAGGTATTGACTTTCAATTACAGGTCGTAACGGGCTATCTGGACTCCGCTGCCAGGAACATGGGTCAGGCAGAGCAGCCACATGTAAGCTTGTATCCCTACATTCTATGCGATAGTGTAGGTTCTTAACACAGTTTCAGCACGACGATCGATACGCCGTGGCAGAAGAGTATGTCAAAGTGACCTATAAGCTCTGGGAATCATCCTGGCGCCAAGATGCCATTGTTCGTGATCGCGAGCGCGGTGTCTACACTGAAACAGATCGCGTGCGACAGATCAATCACTCTGGAAAGTATTTCAATGTACCGGGCCCTCATCTCACTCAGCCGAGTCCCCAGCGTACGCCGGTCATCTTGCAAGCCGGGACTTCAAAGGCCGGAAAGACTTTTGCAGCCCAGCATGCAGAAGCAATATTCGTGGCAGGCCACAGCCCATCAGTTGTTGCAAAGAATGTGGCGGAGATCCGTCAACTCGCTCAGACGGAGTTTGGACGGGACCCACAAAGCATCAAGTTCCTTGCCTTGCTCTGTCCTGTGTTAGGTCGAACGGAAGAAGAGGCTCGTGCGAAATTCAAAGAATATCGCAGCTATGGGTCGATTGATGGTGCCTTGGCCCTCTTCGGGGGATGGACTGGTATTGATCTCGACAAGTATGGAGATGATGAGGAGCTTCGCCACGTAGAGAGTAATGCCATCAGGTAGGTCCTACTTTCTGCCCAAGCCGTGCCCTCCTCCAAAAATCGGCAATTGACCTTTTCTCTGTTCAGATCTGCCGTGGAAGGTTGGTCAAAAGCTACCCCGGAAGTCGCCAAATGGACCAAGGGCACTGTCGGTGAGCACATCACGGTTGGTGGACTGGGAGCCACTCCAGTTGGCACACCACAGCAGGTGGCCGATAACATGGAGAAGTGGGTTAAGGAGGCAGATGTGGATGGATTCAATCTGGTAAGGTCAACCTTGTTCTGGGCGTCCAAAAAGAACAACACAAAAAGGAAAGAAACTCTAATCATTTTCTAGGCCTACGCCATCAAGCCCGGCTCCTTTAAAGATATCATCGATCTCCTCATTCCTGAGCTTCGCAAGAGAGGTCTGTTCTGGGATGAGTACGCAGTTCAGAAAGGAACATATCGCGAGAATTTGTACTCGCGACCGGGTCAATCTGGGCCGCCAGCTGACCATCCAGCTGCGAGGTATCGCTGGCAGGCTGGAGTCGATGCCGCGGACCATCCGGTGCCAGAGAACTAAGTATCCAGAGGTCGAGGTGGTATCCACGAGAATCAATGGTTTTTATGGGACTCGCAAGCCCCTAGAATAGTCATGAAGCAAGGGAAGGAAAACAAATTTAAACATGAAATTTTTTGTAGGGCAAGATTGTATGCCCTCCCAAGGGTCTATTCTACAAACGCCAAACAAATGCGGTTTTTGTACATGGTGTCTCAATAAGTAATAACCATTTAAGTCAGCATATCATCAAGGCGCTCACCGAGCACACCCTCAATCTGCTTCACCCACTTCCGCACTTCTCTCTCCACGCTCTCGTCCTCGTCCTCCATCAGCTCGCTGATGTAAGGCAGCATCTCCGGAAGCAGAGCCAGCCATTCCTCGCCAAGCTGCTCAGTCAGAGCCCGCTCGGTCTTCAGGGCCGCGAGACGAACAAGCGGGTTATCACCGCTAGTAGACTTGGCATTCGGCGCAGAAGAGGGACGAAGGAATTTCATTAGAGCCATGTTGAGCTCCTTGTGATTATCGGTCGAGTCAGCGGCGACGGCAAGCCCGGTAATAGCAGGCACAACCTCCTCAACGACAAGATCGGAGGTCTTGGTAGAGGTGGCATGGCCAAGTTGCGCGATAAGCGGACCAGAGATGCTGGCAAGGTGCGAAGGGGATTGCCAAAATTCTATAAGAACAAATTAGAAATATGCGTTTGGAGTGAGTTCACAGAAATGCTTACCATCTTGGTCATGCTCAAATGAGTTGCGGAGGGTACCCAGGGTGGCGAGCCAGAGGGATCGAGTAGCCTTGGACGGGGTGGTGGTGTTCAGAATTTGAACAACATTTTCAAGGATATAGTTGGAATACCCCGTGACGATTGACTAGAGATAGATTATTAGTAAATTGATATTCTCCCACTTCAGGAAGATAGAACATACCTTAAGAGTGCCGAAGAAGACTTGGAGAAACTTGTAGAAGGTAGTGAGACGAGACATCTGAGCCTGCTCATCCTTTTTGGGTACACCATTCGTAGCCCACTCAACAAACTTAAGGAACAACGGCCGGAAGGTGCTGTCATTCAGCTTATAGATCATTTTGATGGTGACATCGTTGAGAGCGCTTTCGACTTCATTGATATCAGCCTCGTCAAAGTTGGAACGGTCGCCAGCGGCAGTCTGTTCGCGGCGCAAGTCGAAGGCCTTGAAGAGAATCTTGCTGAGAACATTGATGGTGTTGATGACAGCCGACTTGGGGTGCTTCTCAACAGCAAGGCTGAGGACTTCCAAGATTTCGCCGGTGGCTGTGGGTCCAGCTTGGACAGCTTGTTCCCAGTTGCGATCGATTGCGCCAAGGGTAGCGCCGAGATCCATCTTGCGAGATGCCATGAGGCGGAGAGTCTCCAAGCGGCTACCCTCGCTACTCTCCTCAAGATCAGCATTGGCGGACTTGAAAGACAGAAGTAAAATTTTGTCCAGGTGAGCAGCTGAGATCATGAAGGGCAGATTAACAAGGAGGGCGGAGAAGAGGGAGAAGGTGGCGTCGTGGAGGCGCGAGTTCTCTTTATTGGGGGTCAAACTGAGCTCCAATAGGGTCAAGGATTGGCTGAGGGTATCAGGGAGAGCGGGAATCATAGCTTGGCCCAGAACCTCGGCCATGGAAGCAAGGCAGAGGACACCCATGATGCGAATGCGCTCATCGGACTGGCCAAGACAAGATTTACTAGCGACAACCCTGGCTGCAGTAATGACCTTGGACGGGTCCTTGCGGCCGTATTTCTCGGTGATACGATCAATGCAAGCGACAGCAGCGTGTTTGATGAGGGCATCCGTTGAGGATTCGACAGTGTTGACCAAAGTGGGCAAGAAGTCGAGGACCCGAATTTGAGATGTGGAGTCCCTCTCTGGGACTTGACGAAGGCGGTTCTCGAGGAGACGAAGGACCTTCTGTCGCAAATCATTATTAGGTCCTTGCATCAAGACCTCAATGGTATCCAGGAAGTCAACGAGAGACAGCGTGCCCAATAGAGAGCCCAGAGCCTCACCAATTGCCTGGCTGACAGGCTTCATGTTCTTCACGAAGTCAAGAATGGCCAGGACCTGCTCAAGAACCCGAGAGTAACAAGCACGGGCTTGATCCGCAGTCTCCCCCTCGGTCTCGAAAGCGGCCTCTAACTTTGACTTGAGAGACGAGTGCTTGAAAAGGTGAGCAAGATCGCGCAGGAGATCGACAGCAACCTTTTGAGGGTCACGGCCATCGTCGCTACCAATGCCAAGTAAAACCTGGGAGATACCGGGCTTGGCTTTGAATGAATCGATCACCAGGTTGAGATATTTGCTATATGTGGTGAGCTCAACGACGGCGGTGGTATCCGAAGCAAGGCCGGTCATCAAAGTAAGAACATCCTTGTCGATCGAATAGCGGTTTGCAAGCATGGCAAGTACAGCGAAAAGGAAATCTTGCGTGCCAAGCTTGCTGATCAAAGCATGGAAGAGGCGGAGGCGACGATGCGATGGAATGTGCTCAAATGCAGCAGTAAAGCTGAGAAGTAGCTCCGAAGTTCCCGAGACAATGTCGCGTTTCTGGTTACGAAGGGATTGAATGAGCGCGGGGACAACCTGATCAATGGTCTGGTCAATGACAGAGACAGAGTAGTCGTCGTCTTTGCGAAGAACACTTGATCCCATAAACGTAAAGATGGGCATCACGCTGTGGAGGACGAGCTCTGGTGCAATTACCGACAAACCGGCCACAAGGAGAAGGGCGGCATTTTGCACCTGGGGGGCTATCTGTCGTACGAACACAGTCGACCACCAAGTCGGCACGAATGACCGAGGTATCGAAAAGTGGCTTGGGAGAACCCTTTGACTTGTTGACAATAGCCAGGAGACTTCCCAAAGTGAGACTCAGCAAATAGCTCAGTCCAGATTGAACCTGAGACTTGAAGTGGTGAAGGGCGGCAAGTGTTTGGAAAAGACCATCGGCCAACTCTGGATGCGAGTCGGGACTAGAGCTATCGATGACCTCGAGAATGAGAGTCATCTTGTCCATTAACTTGCTGAGTTCTCCCTCATCCTTCACTGTCATGGCAACCATGTTGTTTTGGCTGGTTCGCCTCCTCTTGGGTGCAGGTCCAACAGATTCGATATCTGTCAAGGAAACGGGAATTTTCTTGACAAAATTCACCAAGATGGCACCCGACAGCTCAACACTGCGAAGAACATCACGGGAGTGGTCGGCCAGGGATACTTCGCCGGTTGACATACCCAATGCAATATCCAACAGCTTCTCGGCCGCCGATGCTTGATTATCCTCGGGGACCTTGGCCCATACTTCCTTCATTCGAGAGAAGCCAGCTGTAACAAATGACGGCCGCAGAGAATCGGCGCCAGGGGTAACCTGAGACAGCAGGGTGGTGATAGCATCTGCTTCCTTCGGAGAGACAATGTCGACAATCTGATGGTCGGTTTCGGAGATGGAGAGGCGCTCTCTGCCACAAATTTCATCGACCTGCTTTTGATTCAGACGTCGCCAGTCCTCAACCAGGGGAAGAAGCTCCTTGGTGCGAGTGGTTCCTGGAACCTTCTTGACATTGTTCAGCAAACGCAGAAGAGCGAACTTTGGTGCAAAGACTGGCATTTGAACAACGTGTGAACAGAGGAAGGAGAAAAGGCCTGTTCGGAGAGATTTCTTCAATTCGGTGGCACCCGGTGATTCAGACAACACTGTGCCCCGAAGAGTAGCATCGATGACCTTGCCGATCTGAGTTGGGTCAAGAATGTATTCCTCGAGTCCCGGGATCAATGCACGCTCCAGGATCTTCTGCGCGTCCTGGGTAGATAACCATGAAACAGTAGTAGACTGCTTGCCCTTACCATAAATAACATCATGGGCCCAGGGCTTGCTGGTTTCATCAACCTTTTTGCTATTCTTGTACAAGGAGTCAATGACGGCCAAAACACCAGCAGCCTCGCGACGAATACGCTCCGATTGATCAGACAGAGCCACAAGAAGGAATGGCAAAAGTGCCTGGGGATCCAGATCATCAAAAGATGTTGACAAAGTAGATGAGATGGAATTCAATGCAGCCACCTTCATGCCAATGGGATAGGAGCCAGAAATCACACGAGTGAAAAAAGACAAAAATGTAGGTGATTTTGTCACACTGGTCTTGTTGAGAATGCGCAAGTCATTGAACTTCTGGAGATAATCCGAGGAGTCGGCGGTCAGGGCGAAGACTTGAGCGAGGCTGTCAAACTCTGGGATTGACTGCTTGCTAAGGAACGAAGACGAGTATTGCGGTTCGTTGGTCAAAGACTCCAAAGCAGGTGTGAAACTGTCCACTGGCTCCTGATCGACGTCCTCCATTTCAACGTCCTCGAGAGCCAAAGGTTGAATGGGAGCCTCCACGACAGTTTGAAGGTTGTGCTCCACGGCTGAGATGTTGAGAGAAGACTCCGCCAGGGTTTTCTGGAAAAGAGGACGAAGTGAGTCCGACCGACTGAACCCTTGCACTAGCTCTGCGAGCTGAGTCTGGGTATCCAGTGAAATACCACGGGCCTCGTCAGTATCACCAGTCGCTTGGAGGACCATAGTCATGGCCTGCTTCATATCCTCGCCTTGCAAGGAACCCGAGTCGAAGATGGATGAGAGCAGGGTAAGACGGGTGTTGTCCTTCTGCTTGTCCAGATCGCTAACACATCCGGAAACAAGTCCAAGGAACAGGTTCGAAGTTTGATAGTGGGAAGTAACTTCGGAGAGCTGTCCCATGGGGTTATCAAGGCGGCTGATAGCCTTGAAGACCTTCTTCGGGAGGATCGTGGATGGCTTTTGTTGCGCAAGCACCGACAAGCAGATAAGACCGGAGCTCAGTGTTTCCTCTGTCCAGGAGACGACCACAGTTTCCATCAGCCCATCGAGAACATCTTCGGAAAGCATCGCCTTCTGAGCCAGAACCACAGAGATCATGTAACAGCTGACAATCAACTCTGAGACCTTCTTCATGGCGAATCCATTACTCAGAATGGGTAGGACCCGGAGAACAATATCCTCATGTTTCTGCTGCTCGGCCTCCCTTCGACCAGAGCGAGAATTGTCCAGCATGCCAGCTACAGCCTCAGTGACAATACTAGCCCAGAACGAAAGCAGGGTGTGGCTTTGCGCCTGGAGCCGGCAAACGTTCAGAACATAGTCATTGAACGAAGCAAAGAACTCCTTATTGGTGGTTGCGCTGTGGACAATGGGATGGCGGGGAGGGTTGACCAGACCAGTTTTATATGGGTATAGTACTTTGAATGTTGATGTGAGGTCGGTAGGCAAGATCGAAAGAAGATTCACGAAGAGTGGGGTAGTGTGATATGGGAGGAAGGTGAAAAGCATAATAGCGGTGTTGTATTCGTGAGTTCTGTGACTTGGTCAATACAAAATGGCTTTTCCAAAGCGCTTTCCACGCAACCTGTAAATGGGATGATTCGCACGAACCTAAAGCGTCTCACCAACCAATCCACCGCTTTGACAGCTGGGCTCAATTGAAGTCTTCCTCCAACCAGAGCAAGGAAAGTGTCAATTACGGTGTCCAGCTCCTTGTTCTGGGCGGCATTCATTTGCGTCCGGTCCTCGGATTTGCTCTGCTCGCTGAAGATTGTACGAGCGAACTGCTCGAAGCGACTGTCCAAAGAGCAGAGCTCCCGGAACCCCTCGTAGCAGATATCATAGATAGTGTCGAAATCTTGCGACCCGGCGATTTTGCGCTCGAAGATCAAGGAATGCGAATGGGAGATGCGTTGCGATTTCAAGTCGAGCTCGTTGGTCGACTTGGCCGCGATCTGCGACAACTGGGCGGCGAGGGAGGAAGCCATTGCGAAAGGATTGATATGATTGATTCTCAAACCAGATTCCTGTAGCCCATCGCTCTTCTTGTCGCCTCGTTTTTCACGGTCGATTGCGTGCGGGCTGGAATCGAGTGGAGCTGTTTTTCGACTTCGAATTCGACTTCGACCGCCGACTTTTTTTTCTTTCGACAATCCACTCCGGCAGTTTGCTGACCGCCCCGGATTATCCATTTTGGGAAATATATGCCGTTATCAGTTATTGCAGTCGCGCCCGATAACAACAACTTCCACTGCGATCTTTCCTATACCTTCACAACCTCGCCTCACAACTCAGTTGCTCTCTCCATGGAGCGAGCTCCATAACGATGGAGTCACAGGTGAGTCGTAACTCCTTCAGCAGAACCCAGCCAGCAATATGACTAACCTATCACCCAAGGACAAGAAGTCCGTCCCCAAATTCTCCAGCTTCAAAGCTCCCTCTGTTTCCTCGGCTCCCCCAGCTCGTTCAGAGCCTCGACACAAAGAAGATCGAAAGTCTCGACGCCCTGGTCCTCGATACAGTGAAGAACGGTCCCGCTCACCACGTCGGTCCAACCGGCAAGAACGACGGAGATCTCCCGGTAGGCGTCCCCGTTCACGATCTCCGCGCCGTGCTACTTCGGGGAGCAGTCGCAAATCTCCAGAGCGCAGAGAACATGACAATGGAGTCGCCAAGAATGTGAAGGATGGCCTGGCGTCACCAAATGGAGACGGTTCAATTGCAGACCTCTTTATCATCGATCTGAAAGGTGACCGACACAACTTAACTTTCGGGGCAACACATCGCTATGCTGTGCCAAAATACCGACGAAGTGGGCGGGGCCAGGTTCTGGGAGCCGATGCGAGATACAGGATCGACCGGGATTATTTGGACAGTGATTCCTTGGTTTTGCGCGTCAAAGATTCGCTGCCTTCCAATACATCGAAATCGGCTAGACCTTTGTCAAAACGAATCCGTCAACCAGAGAAGCTCCTCCGCGTGAAAACTGAGGACGAAATACACTCCTCTGCCGGTTTGGACCAAGACTTCATATCATTCGATTCAGCAATCCTAGATGGGTCAGACAGGGCATCGGATGACGGCGACTTGGGCAACGAGCGCAACGCTTATCGCTCTATCCATGGCAAAGCCAAAGAGGAGGATTTTATTCCACAACATATGGAATTGGTTGATAATGAAATCTCTCAAGACGACAGTAACTCAGCTGAACGCAAGGCCTGTCATGCAGAACTATCGCGCTCCGTGAAGGATAATCCTACAGATGTTGCTGGATGGCTGAGGCTAATTGATCATCAAGATCTTTTGATTCTCGGGCCAAATGAGGACTCGCGCCATTTAACCTATAATGAACAACAAAGTGTGGCAGCCGTCAAGTTGTCTATTTACGAAAAGGCAATTAAGCAGTCTGCAACTAGCCCAAATAAGGACAGCCTTTTGCTAGGAAGACTCCAAGAAGGCGCACATCTATGGGATGCAAAAAAGCTACTTTCTCAATGGAACAAGACTTTGCAAGAAAACTCTGAATGCGTCAGTCTGTGGGTCAATTATCTTAATTTCCGTCAGACGGACTTCCAAAACTTCGATTTTGAGCAGCTCATGACGACATTCTCCGAGTGTCTGGAGCTTAATGCATCCGCTGCGAATCCAGCCAAGAACCAAGTACAATGCTACTTATTTCTCCGTATGACACTTTTTCTGCGTGAAGCGGGATATTTGGAACTAGCTGTTGGTATCTGGCAGGCAGTACTCGAGTTCACATGCTTCAACCCACAACCACAGTCTCAACAGGTAGCGGATGTCGATACTCTCGCTTCTTTTCGCAGCTATTGGGAGGATGAAGTGCCACGTATTGGCGAGAATGGATCATCAACATGGCGAGGCTGGGTTGACAACCCATCAAATCTTACCCACAACTATGCTCTTCGCGAATATAAACATCGTATTGAAGATTCATCTCTGATGGACTCCTGGGAAAGCGCCGAGAAAGAACGTACCCTATCATCACGGCTGCCATCTCGAACTCTTGACCAGCTGAAATCCAGCCATGGCGTCGATGAGCAGGAGCAATATGTTGACGATGCTTACGCAGTCGTGCTCTTCTCTGATCTCGATCGAGTCCTGAAATTATTCCACGGCTTTGGTTTTCCAGATGAACTATTCGAGAGCTTCTTATACTTTTGTCACTTGCCGCATTTGACACGACCTAGCAATATACAAACAACTCGTTTGTGGAGTGCGGATAACTTTCTCAAAAATGACTCAATAGACCACATGGAGCCAGGTCTCTCCTGTTGGTTAGCGGATCAAAAGGAGGCTGGAACCTCGACCTCGCCTCTTCGCTTCCCGGCTTCAAATTTCCTGCACACCACATGCACTTTGTTCCCAGGGCCTAATAACTGGTTCGAGTCATTTGGATCTTCGCACCAAGATTACCAGTCCTCCGAATCTTCAATTATTGATCAAGAATGGGTCCAGATGACACTTCGGTCCTTGGTGGAGCGTGGCCCTACCCGTGAGACATTCGACGACGAATTAGCCGAGTATACTCTCGGACTTATGTTTGCACGGGATCAAAAAAAAGCAAAGAAATATGCTAAGACCTTACTCAAGAAGTGGACATCCAGTCTCAGGGTCTGTAATGCTCTTGCTTTGATGGAATGGAGAAATGATTCGCCCGACGCCGCTGTTCAGGTTTGGTCAAGTTCTATTTCATGGAGCCAAAAGTTCTCAGATGATCTGAAGAGTGACTCGGGAATCCTTTGGAATTCTTGGGCTTGGGAGCTTCTTCAGCAGGGCGATAACTCCCGAGCTTCGTATGTATTGCATGCTATTCCTGTGCAGGGCATAGATAAGGATGCATACAATAGTATTCAATTGACGGGTGTGGCCTCCAACCCCACCTCGACTCTTCAAGTTAAATCGGTAAGCCATGAAAGCTCTCAATGACTTATGCATATTCTAATTCTATGCAGTACCTGCGCGACTGCCAAGCGCGCGCTCTGGGGTATAGGCGGTTTCATGCATTTGTCGCTTATACCGATTGCCTCGCTTTATTGCTATTTACCGAGAAATATCATATCAAGACAGCGCTTGAAGTCTACTCGTCTGCGCTTGAGAAGTCAAATGGCCTCCCAGTCGAGGACCAGAAATCGAAGCCCTATATCACCGAGCTTCTGCATCAGGCTAGAGCCAGGCTGCTCTTTTTCCATTGTAGTACGAAGTCGTCACGGTTGATGGCACTTGAAATTCGATCTATGCTCCAGGAAAGCGTATCTTTGTTCCCTCACAACACGATATTTCTATCGCTTTTCACCTGGAATGAGTCTCGCTTCAATATCCTCGATCGTATTCGAAATGTCAACCTGCTCACCAAAAATTCTGAAAGTCGGTATATGCTCGGTAGCGATTACGCCTTGTCGGCTACGACCGCGCAAACCGTTCCTATCACCACTCATTTGCTCTCGATTTGGTCTGAATTATGTCGTCCAACCTGGGCCGGATCCACTCATCATTCAACGCGAGCTGCATTTGAAAGGGCACTTGGCGAAAATATGAATCGAGACTCGATGAAACCAGGCGATAAACAGATGCGCAATAACATCGGTACAGAGAGTGCACGAACAAATCTCATGACCTGGAAGCTCTATATCATCTTCGAGGTCTACCATGCACGAGATATTGACGCAGCAAAATCTGTGTTCTACCGCGCTATTCGAGCTTGCCCTTGGTCGAAGCAGCTATTCATGCTTGCCTTCCAGTACCTACGGGATGATAAAGTTCGCCACATTATTCCGATAAATTCAAAAGCCACTGGTTTCCTTTTTGATGATCTTCGTCAACTGTATCATGCAATGACCGAGAAGCAATTACGTATACATGTGGACATCGAGGACGGAATTCAAGCGCTCCTTGCAGAGAGGCAAGACAGCTTCGAGGAAGATCACCAGACTCGATCTGGTGAGAATATTTAAATATAAAGGCCCAGCAGCTCTTTCAGAGCTACTGCTGCAGGAGGTAAAATCCATGAAGACCAAAGAGGAAACTCACCTCTTCTAATTACTTCAAGCCTCACTGTTGCAAGACCTTTGGATGGTGCATCTACAAACATTATAAAAATAAGCAACGAATGGAAATCATGCTTGTCAAATGATTTCCTCGGTATTCAAAGCTACTGTCGTCGATAACTATAGTACAGGACGTCGCACCGTCCAATGTAAACTCCGTGCGAACAGAGGTAATAAGGAAAATCGAAGGGAAACAAAATTGTGAGAATCGTCACTCGTAAGTTCGTGGTGGGTACGATTGGCTTTCCATGCCCTTGGAATGGAAGACTAATCGTACCTCATAAAAGGCACCGCATTGTCGGGGAGAAGTAATCTTAATAAATCAAAAGTGTTCCTTCCAAAACTTGAAGCGAACATCCTTCGTCGACGAAGCCTTGGCCGCATCGTTGATCTGTCTGGCTGCCATGTTCGGACCACAGAAGTATACACCGACCTCAGTGGTCGATCCACTCTGTAGACCTCGCATGTAGGTCTGATCAAGGAGACCAAGACGCATGGCCGTGAACAAGCGTTTGAAGTCAGGACGACCAAAATTTGTCCGACTTCGCAGTTCAGTCAAAGGGTCCAATGCCTGACCAACAGAATTCAGGTAAATATTTGCAGCTGTATCATCGTCCAGGCGCTGTGTGAGGTAGGTATGAATACGCAAGAACTCAGTGCTTCCTTCGTGGGCAGCAGTTGTGGCCGACTGAGCTTCAAGAGAGGAAAGAAGGGCTTGGAACCATTCGAAGGAAGAAGTGTCTTTACAAATCCAAATGAACTCAACACGACGCAAGCGACGCGGGGGGTTCGGACTGGAGCGCAGGTGCCAAATATTCTTCAGGATCGAGGCCCAGGGGGTAACGCCGATTCCTGTTCCAATAAGAACGGCAATTTCGTTTTCAAAAACATCCTCAGCCGGTGCACCATATGGCCCATCGATACGAAGCTTAGGCATCATTTGTCCATTTTGTAGGGCGACTTCATACATTCCCATCGGGTCGAGACCTTCGAGATCTCGGGCCTGCGCGGGACCACATCCAAGTGCGTCTCCGAGAGCTCGGGTGAAGTCTCCCACTTGACGGACATGAACACTGAGGTATTCATCAAAGGGACAGGATGTGATGGTAAAAGGGTGCCATTGTGTGCTGGACACGTCGGGTACCTGAAGGAAAAGCCATTGCCCAGCCTTGTACTTCATACTTGGCTTGTAGAATTGGATTTCCATGGCAGCTGTATTGGTAATTAGTAGATATACTGATATAATGGGCCTTATGGCACATACCGTAAGGATGACGGATAACCTTGGTGATTACCGTCTCTCGCCGCGAGCGAATCTCGCGATAGAGTCGCTCACATAGGTAGAAAGCTGCGCCCACAAGCTCCCATCTCCAGCCTTCGTATCCTAGGCAATGATCCCAGAATTGCTTACCAGCAAATGGGGAGAAGGGCTCCGCAGTGTCACGCACGAAGCATCCTGTAGTATGGGTATAGAGAGCCAGTAGGAACGGGATGAAAAGATGATGTGTGTACCAGAAGGTTTCGTAGGCTTGCTGGCGGATACGATGATGCGCGGTGGTATACATCAACAGCATGCAAAGCAACATGACATGTCCTGTGATACCAGCTGCTTGAGTATAATGAATTTGAACAGCCAGTTCGGGGCGAACCTGGTTCTTCTCGATATTGTAAAAGCTGGTATCTGTTAGTCGGAGTTCGATACGAGCATCAAGTCCTCAACATACTTAACATAATGAGCAGCAGTGTGAATCCCAGAAAATACGAGTAAAGAATAAGCAACTTGACGATGAAACCAAGCTGACTCGTCTAGCGGGAGCCACCTGATCTGAGGTCTGAGCCATCGCAAGACATTGCGGCACATGGGTAAAAGGATCACCGTTGCATCGACTGAGAGAACAAGCCCAGCACCTCTGGATATCCAGACAGAGTACTTGAGGACATTAAGACCTTCTAACTTTTTGCTTGAAGCTTGCAAATACCTAGTTTCACATTAGCCATACACCTATTGGTTTGGTGTGGGTTCGAAGACTCACCATCCCAGAGCAAAAATGCCGAGATGGAACCCCCAGAATCCGATATAGAAAAGAATTTTGGAAGGTGTCAAGTCGGCTTTTCTGAGCCAATAATCATTAGATGCGACCATTTTGTCGTCTTGGGTGACTGGGGGCGTCGGCCAGCGACGACTTGGAGGGTAAAGGAGAGACAAGTGTTGCGGTTGACCAGCAACCTGAGTCTGTCGACGAAACTCTAAGTCGAAACGATCAAAAAGAGCAACGCTTTTTGATTTTCTTTTTGGGTAGGCTCAAGGGCTGGATTAGTTGAAGCGTAAGTAGATCGGTCGTCGGCGTCGTCGCTTCTCCATGAACCTGACGCGGATCGTAATCTTCCCCACCGACCGGGGTACTTCTTGTTGATGTTTAGAATCAAGAGCTTGCTTCACGATTATGAGAGTTGGTGGAACAGGTCAGGCCTTCAGTTTCAGGTTGATACTGATGCAACAGGTCGTCGGGATTCGTTTGAAGCTTTTCGCACGCTGGTCGCAGAAGTCGTTGCTCTACCACAAGGTGGAATGAGGTATGTACCCAAAGATAACGTAATGTCTCTAGTTACTCGGTGTAGTGTTGGAGGTACCTGAGTACCATGCTATCATGGTTGGAATAGGTGGGCAGACTGGGCAAAGGCAAAGCCGAAGATGGATGGAGGTTGAGGAATCCCAGCGTTGTGGTTTTACCTGCAGGGGTGAGGGGGGCGATCTATAATTACTTCGCTTCTGGGGGCACAGCAACCGAAAAGCCAGTGGCTTCCTAGACCAATCGATTAACTAAACTCTATGTCCGTGCTCTGCGAAATCCCTTCGCTCGCAATGGTTGCTAGACGATGTGATAGGTATGGCCTCGTGGTCCCAGAACCCTTTCAATGCCCAGAATAGGAGGCTGGTGCTCGCTATCTGGTTTATTTTATGGTTTGAGCTCGTCAAATCTTACCATTTTTCTCCGTTGCCATATCTACCACTATTCTTGGCCCTGTTTCAAAGACTGCTCGCTGTACGAAGGAACCGTAATCAATCATCTTGGCGCCAGGATTGAACAAGAATATTGACTTGCATTGAACGTGGCAACCCACAGTGATCTCATAAGTTCGTGACGGAATTACAGCTGTGGGTCAGTGGGGGTTGACTATTTCTATCTTGATCTACATTATCATTACGGGGGACTAGTAGGGAGAAAATGAATTCAATCTAAAAAAGCAAATTGTGTGCTACTCCCTCCCCAGGGAGTGAACCAAACCCATGTTCGCTTTGGGCAGCTCCATGGCGGGGCAACGCTTCGACAGCAACAACCAGTCCGAGGCCACCAAAGAAAGGCTCCGAATAAAAAGGAAGGAAAGCAAGCCATGCAAAAGAATACTGGCAAGGCTGGTGAATGGTTGGAGCCAGATGAAGCTAATGCGAAGCGTTACTTTAGTGTGAGCCTATAGAAGACATTCTGCAGCCGCCGGCCATCGTCACACGGGAACTCCGGGGCAATACGAGTCGGTGAGGAAGGTCTATCACTCAACTTTGTCGGTTAAGGCACCGTTTGGGTGAAGTTCCTCCGTACTGAATCCAATTATAGCCTTCTCTAATGCTTGATAGTGGCGTGACTCTACCACTATCTCAACTCCCCCAAATGCTTTCAACTTCGTACTGACAATCCCGGTTCCACTTGGCATCGCACATCACCTTCTCCATCACAGTTCCATTTCCATTTGAGCATGACACGCCACCAGTGGTACAGAGAAGCGGGTGTGAAACAAAAACCTGGACCAAATCGAGTCAGGGCTGGGTTGGTCATCTGACCCCGTCGCATTGTAAATTCAACATCATGCCTCTGCCACAACTTGGAGGAAACGTATAGGCAGGGCGATGTATGTATAGCTGCCGGACGTTCACCAAGAAAGTCCTTCTTGACAATAAGAATGTGCGTGAAACCCCAACCCCCTCTCCCTTGTAAGCGCGTGCTTCGGCCTGCAGCTCATCACACCAAGTCATCACTATGCGGCTTCTGATTTGTGCACGGGCGTATCGCGATCCGCTCCGTCACATCGCCCATCCCCCAATCACACCGCACATCAACCCTGATGAAGAAAATCCAGGTGAGGGGATGTCAAAGATCAGACCCTGTCCAAGGCAGTGATTGGCCCCCGGCGCTTAGATGCATCTGTGCGGATCACAGCGAGCCCTACTATTCTCGAGATGCCGCCCGTCGAGAGTCGCCAACGTACATCGGTCACCTTTTTGGCGCATTGCAGTATTCTTGTAGCTTGGCTTGATTCGCACTGGCTCGCCTGCACTTGGCCGGGCGGGTCTAAGTAGTATAGAATCTATTCATTCCCCTCCTGCTGGTACTGAAGCATCCCACTCCAGTACTCCGCCTCTACCATCATGACAACGTCCTAATATCAGCACTCACAACATTACTCGATGCCTTCCTAAAACTCACTCAGTGAATCTTATGGGCCATTGGTATTTGCACGAATATCAAAGCGCTTTACATTAGGTGTCACATCGCTTCGGCCTGAGCGCATGCCGCTTCGAGTCCTCCTTCGCCTAATATTATAATCTTTCGCCGGACGAAAGATTCAACTACAACTATCAATATACTACAAAATAACGCACCGCCATGGGAAGGCTCATCAAGAACCACTGGGGGCGGTTAATTATCCTCGCAGCTTCAGCCTGTACGTCTCGATGGGTCCCGTCCAAGCTTTAGTGCTATGCAGCGACTAACATATTGTTTCCAATAGATCAAATTGCCAGCGCAATCGAAGGCTTCATTTGGCCAAAGGTGTTTTGGGATTTCATATCCAAGAACCTCGATGCGGCCGTCGCGCCGGTCCCTGTTCTCCAAATCCTCAACCTCATAATGGGCATCGTTGGGTTAGCCTGGGAATGGCCCTTAAAACCTCTTGCTGGAACATTTCCGCATCGCAGCATCGAAATCCGACTGGTTGTTTACCCGCTCAGCGCTCTCTTCGCAGCCCTACTCTACCAAGGCACCGATCCGGCTTTATACTATTTAGTGGGAATTGGGGTATATTTTTGGGCTTATAGCGAAGGCGAGGTATGTTGATCCGGATGTCTAAATTTCCCTGTCGCAAACTTGAATGCTAATAATATGTTCAGGTTGTGTGTGCAGAGCCATGGACATTACCAAAGCGCTCAGGATTGCTCAAAGCATAGCATCCCTATTCGGTCTGGAATAATGATCACTCCAGACGCAGATCATGTACATACTAGTAATAATGAACGACAATGAACATACAATTTTAGTCACGTTTCCGCTCTGCTCTGAATACATTAACTAATCGATCTTTCGATGTCGAGAACCGCCTGGTAGTAAGATTTGTTGACGGCATTTCGTTTGCGAATCTTAATAGGTCCAGTCTTATATGTAAATACACTTCCCGTAGGCCTTTTAAATATAATTTCTACCAAGTAACCATTTACAATCGCTTCTTATTGCTTTACCTCGCATTTATTCGACGAAAAGCTAAGTGACACCTGATATTTATGGCTTCTGTACGTGCACGTGATGTCATCCTAGAGTGTGCAACGCCACAAATCGATGGAAATCGGTGGACACAACCTTGGAAAGTTGATTACATCCCCTAAGCTAAGACTAATCGCCAGAACTGACCCAAGAGCACAGTCTCGTGTATATTGATTGAAATGTCTCCCGTCGACCCCTCGCAAGAAGACTGCTCAGAGCTGCAACATGACATCGATCCGGAGACGGAAGATGTCCCAGTCAACAAAACCACTACCTTCAATGGCCAGCTGAATCAATTTATGCACGCGAGCAATAAGGCCACTGGATCCGCCATCAAACCGGCCAGCCTCAAGCGACAAAGAACCGACCCAAGCATCTCGGAAAACGTCTCAACTACCACCAGCATTACCCACCAGCCATCAACAACTCGCACAACTCGCTCTCGTTCCTCCTCTACCACCACTACAGTAATAAAGACCTCCCCAGCGAAGAAGCCTCGCCGTCGCAAAAATTCTCCGCCAACAACCCCCTCAACAGCTGCCGACTCCCTCCTCCGCGACACAATCCCCGCAAACCTAACACTTCTCCTCGTAGGCGTGAACCCAGGAACCTTAACCGGTACAACCGGCTTCTCCTACGCACACCCATCCAATCTATTCTGGAAACTCCTCCACGCCTCAGGAATAACACCAATCCGCCACCTGCCCTCCGACACATATAAACTTCCCAGCCTCTACAACATCGGCAATACGAACATCGTGGCAAGACCAACTCGTGACGCGAGCATGTTGGCAAGAGCCGAGATGGACGCCGGCGTGCCTATTCTCGAAGCCAAGATTGCAGCCCAGCGGCCCGAGGCAGTGTGTCTGGTTGGCAAGAGTATATGGGAAGCTATTTGGCGAGTCAGGCATGGGCGCGCGATTCGCAAAGAGGAGTTTCGGTATGGATGGCAAGATGATGCGGAGAATATGGGGCGGGTTACTGGCTGTTCTGATTGGGATGGAGCGCCTGTTTTTGTTGCGACGACTACCAGTGCCTTGGCTGCTGGTATGAGTTTCGCACAGAAGGAGGCTGTTTGGGCTGAGTTGGGGAGTTGGGTTGTTCAGCGGAGGGTTCAAACGAGCTCGATTGCTGGTGGTCTTGGCACAGGCTTGAATGGGCATTTACGTGCTAATATAGAAGATGGTGCCTAGTGACTTGGCTCTTGTAATAATTATAATGCATTATGATTGTGATGTCTCCTGTCTAGTTACTGAAGTGAATAGGCTCGGGGCCCTTGACTTCACCTCCATCTTGACACATCACATCAAGCTTTGGTCTTCCAACTGGAGGTTCGATAGTACGATAAACCCCTCCCTCAAGGTTGAACTCATCCATATAGCCCGGTAGGAAGACATGCCCAGTGGGCTCAATGAATCTTGGCAGGTGGAGGGGGTAGGATACATGCAGCCTCCACATGCTAGGCAGCTATCTTGCAGAACATTTTCGTTGATGACAGTTTTCTAACAATTCTACAGCAATTCTACCGGAACAAGTTGATTGAACTTTGATGGTATTTGGAATACATATGTGACGAGTTCCATAGCTCGCCTTTCGTTATATCATGATATTTCAGGTATAGTAGCCTGTCACTGCTAGGATGCACACCAACCCATATTCTCGAATCGACCATCACATCCCACATCACTCTCAAGGCCGAGCTTTCAATCGACGACGAATCTCCCGCATTGTACTGCAGGAAAGGTGGCAGCTGGTGCTGGTGGATGTATGGACAGTCCACAGCTCCGACAGCGCGGTGATGGAATCAAAGGAATATGACGGTGATCAAAGGAGAAATGGTACGTGCAGTTCCGTCATGCTAGGATTGTGGTCTGGATTTACCGGGAGTCATTCTTGCCTCCCTCACGCTCGCGGGCCTGGTGTGACATGATTAGTATGAGGACGGGTTGAGCTGACTCTCAATTTGGGCTTGGCTTACTGTAACAGCCTGGTGTTCACCACTTTCCAGGATCTTGGTCATGCAGTCCTCTTCTCTGTGGGAGCCGAACTCGTCCTCCAGGGTGGCCTTGGAGGCACCGTCCATGATACCCTGGGCACCGTGACTGTTGAGAGTCAACATTAGCATCTTCTAGGCTTGTAGGGGGATATAGGTATACTGTAAGAAAACATACCGGTGTGTGACGAAGATCTTCCAGCCATTCACGACATCAGAGAGCGGGATGCTGCGATCATTTCTCCACTTCTTCAGGATCTCGAGGTCATCAACGAAGACAATGAAATCCTCGGACTTGCCCTTGTAGAAGACCTTGGAGGCGGTATCGTTTCCACGAGCCATATTGAGTTTTGAATTGAAATTGAAATGAAGTATTGAAGTATTGAGTGAGTTATGAGAAAGAGGAGATTGAGAGGTTGAGTGAAGTGAGCGAAGTGAAGTGGCAGCGGGGAAAGCTTTAAAAGGGCGGGATGATGGAGAGTGACGTCAGTGCTGGAGCTGGTCATCAGGGAGCTTTCCCTTCTCAGCGGCTCCCTGCTTTTCTACAACGTCATCTACTTTTAGTACCCAGTGGAGACACTTTGAATTCAATTGATTGTCTCTATTCCACATTACGTGGTGCCAAGCTAATAACAATGCCTCCTGGCTTCCTCTTCCTCTTCCCCCACCCCTGCTCGAAACTACCAGAATACTCGTACCATACACCACCCACACACCAACCCACCCATGACCTAAGTCCCTCCACCTTCGTCTACTCCCCTGTCCCAGGCGGGCCCATCGTGGGTCGCGCTCGTACCAATCCCTTCGGCGAGAGAGCACCAAACAGGCTCAAAGGTGACGTCCATTTCTTCCGCGTCAGTGACAACTCGGCACTGCCCTGACTCGAAAGCTTCTCGCTGCGCGGTGATGTGGCCGCCGACCCCATATTCTTCTTTGAACCTCGAAGTCGGAGGGTCTTGGAGCGACCACTCATTGACGTGGGTGTTCGGGGGATCTTGGGTGACGCGTGCTCCGTCTCCGGCGAACATGGAGGGTCGTCACATCCATCTTGACCTCCCATCAGTTCCTTTTCCTCGCACTTATACTCCGCGACAGAATTCCCATCTATCACGAGCGGCCCGGTGTGAGATGCACTCCCAGAAGTAGACCTTCGATTAAATCCTCCGTGGAAACTGAGGCGCCGCATGAGCGATCCTCGACGAAACAAGTCTCCTCGGCCTAGCGCCATACCTGGAAAGGGTAGCACATCGCGAGTGTACACATTCGCGATCGTCTTCTCCAACCGGATTCTGTCAATCCGTCGAGCAACTATAGTCAATATGCCGCGTATTGGCGTCTTCGGCCTTTCGATCTCATTCCCTGGCGGATTGGAGGATTCGTCGTGAATGTGGGGGTAGTGCGTCTTCCTAATAACGACCTGTTGGATGTTGAACTTGCGCGATATCGACATAGAATCCATCGACGATCTCCGGGCGAGAGAAGACACCGAATACTGAACTCGATCCAAGGGAACCAGACCAAAGTTGACGAAGGAATACCTGCGCGGATCCCATGCTCCTCCCGGTCTGGCCATCTCGCTCAGGGACGCAGAAGATCTCAGAATCTCGGTCTTCCAATGTTTTTCCTCCGCGGCAGATGATGCACTCAGGACAAACTCGTAGCTCTCCTCTTGTTCTTGGAAAATCAACTTCCATGAGAAGGGACACTGGTAGCAGAACAGACCTGGGATTGTTAGATTGTTATCCCGATAAGATCTAGCGGAGGGGACCATACCTCGACCGTTCTGGATGTAATCCATTTTCAGGTCATCCATGTAGATGCAGGCAACTATTTCCAAGCGCCTGGAATCATCGGTCCCTTTTGCCAGGAGAAAATAGCACTTGAAAAGTATACAGACCATGAAATCGCCAATTGTCTGCTCCGGCGTCTGATAGGTGACATGCAGAACACCACATAAAGTCATTGGGCCAAGCTCTCTATATACATCTTGCAGTGACTGCTATTCATTTCACCATGTCAGCTCATAACTCCACTGGGCTTCGGAGGCACATACCGTTTCGGAAAAGTCAATCTTCCCTTGCAGCAGTATAGTTTTATGAATGCGATCTTTGTTGATCGGGTTGCCGGTTGTCGAGTTGATTCGTGCTACCATTATACGAAGGCTTTCCAAAATTCGACGTATCTCATCGTGAGAAGTTGGACAGTCACCAACATGGGTACATCGAAGGAGGTCTTGAAGGAGAAGAGGGTATTTGCAAAGGCGTTGGATTGGCTAACAAATCTGTCAGTGTTTCAAATTAACTCTCTTCAGGGTGAAGAAGTTACATACCTTGATCATCAAGTCATTCATCAACATAGAGCGGTTGTCGTCATTCTTGCGACTCTCAGTCGAGACAACGGACTTTGACAAGGCTTCAATTCCCTGCTCAAAGACTATCCAGTTGGGGACTGAGCGGCGTAGGAGGGCCACGTCTTGCGTGAGAAGTTCATAGTTGCTGCAAAATTCTTCGTACGCGGAAAATGACACCGACTGCAGTATAATTGTAAACTTAGGACTCTTTTTGGAGTGTCGGTATTGTGTGTAGTGACTTACCAGTTTGTCAATCTCGCGTACCACTTCAAGGCATTCCATCGGTTCTGCAACAAGAGCTTTGAGATGCTGATCAAATGCCGCTTTGAACTTCCGAGTTCTAAGCGATCTATTTTGCAGACCTCTAAGGCGAGGCACGCTCAGTCGCTTGGAAATACTACTCCGAGGAAGGAAATCCGGGGGGGGCTTCTGGGATCGGGCCAGCCGACATGGGTGAGATCGTTTGAAGTTGAGCCAAGAAGTTTTCATGGATCTCGCGGATGTTCTGGATATTATGATATATCTGAGGCCTAATGTTGAGCATTGGGAGTACCTTTGGACTTCATTAGCTTCTTGTATCCATAGTTGAAGTATAGAGGGGCAGAATCTACCCCGGTGAGGGCAGTCAGGCCCTGAACATAGTCAGCTTCCGTTGAAAGAACCTCTCGTAGAAGCTGGCGCCTTTTTGTCGCGCGCTGCTCTGCGGCTTCATCCACATATGTACTTGATGTTGGTCGAGAGCTGTCTGCTGAAGCTCGAACGGGCGACGTGCCATTCTGGCTAGTTGTACTCTGGGTATTGGCTCGAGATCTCGCGACACTCGGACTCGCAATGCTTAAAGTTGTAGTTTTGACCGTTCCTAGGTGCGAGGAATGATTCGAAGATCTTTCCCAATGCTGCTCATGTGATAGAGCAGGAAACGGAAACTGGTTCTGTGTGGATATATCCGACGGGGGTGAGTCCGGCCAGCCTGCCACGAATCTTTCCGGGATCGTTGGGGGTATCCGTTTGCGCGTGCGAAAGCTATCCATCCATTTTTTGAACGGGAGGTTTGGAGCCGGCTTTGGGAAGAGTCCTTGATCCTGCTCGTTGCGGGTCGCCTCTGGTTTTTCTTTCATGGCCAGCAATAGTCTCTTGCTCTCGGGTGTATCATCTGCATCATCTGCATCGCCGCGAATCATCGTGCCTCCAAGGGTCCAGCCCATGATTGCAGTCTGAAGACCCGACTCGAGGTGTCATGAGGAGAGATGGTAAGATGAGCGAGTTTGAACCCGATCAAAACAAATCGGTGGACCCGAAGTCGATCTCATGGTTTGGCAGTTGCGACGGAGCACAGCAACAAGACAAAGTCGCATTGAACGGAGAACTCCTTGGGAGGACTTTTACAATGTATCCCTTGAGTCAATGAAAGGAAATCATGGCGGACGGTGGACTGTGAACGGCCCTGAAAGCATTGCGGTTTCAGGCAGCTGAGAGATTCCGTAGGAGGTCCGGCCATTTGAATCTCATCCACGTACGTCATGGCGTGAGGCAGTTCAACAGGTGAGATCGAAATCGGGTTGCTAGGCTCATGACAGGGATGTGCCTTTGTGAGTAGGGTTGGGAGAGCATTTGGTGGAACTTGAGCCCCGATTGAAAGTTGAACCTCCGTGACAAATCTTTGTGGAGTGAAGTTCTATGCTCCCGGGTGCTGGTGAAAACCAGCCCTGGAGTTACGCGATTGTATTTGATGGTAAAGAATAATAACTACTACTAAGTACGTACGACATTGAGAATACCGTATCTAAAAGGATGCAGGTGACTATGTAGAACAATTGAAAGTAGTAGTAGGCTAGTGCCAGTGGTATTTGAATGGACTCTGATATATACTCCTCCAGTGGTACTAAGTACTGGCATACTATAACTACTACTAGTAGTACTACTGGTTCAACTTCTAATTAGTAACTATCTGTTAGAAGTAGTAGTAGTAGTAGTAAATATCTATAGTAGGAGAAATCTTCATGTAAATAACCTTATCTCCACAATATTCATCAATGGGCGTCTCTGCAATGGTCAGCGCGCCAGGCGGCAGCGCTTATATAAATTGAAGCGAGACCCACCGCCCTTGACGCCGCGATGCTTTGATCTTCCCCACCTTCTACTTTGTACTATGGGCATCCCCATGGACGACAACATCCATGCTCCTACCGTCGCCTCCGGACCAACGTCCGGGGCGCCCCCTACGACGCATCCAAGCTGTCTATGTCCGAACTGATGCAGGAGAAGGAACGGATCGAGGAGGAGCTGACTGCACTGAGCGGCGTCCTCAAGACGGTGAGAGCTACGAACCCCGCCTTCCGACAAGATTGACCGACTGACTCGTTTGGAAATGAAGCATAATGTTAGCATGACATCGACCCTAACAACTTTCGATGGATACCCGCGCGACGACATTGACATCGCCCAAGGTGCGCAAAAGACCCGGTGCTGATCAACAACAAGGTGCTAAAACGAGAACCCAGTCCGAACGACCCGCGTCCGAATGATTCACTTACAAAACGACCACAAGGAAGTGATGAAGTATCTGGAGAAGGGTCTTCACGCGCATTTTGCACAGTTACAAAATGCGCAAGGTGTTGCGACCACGAACGGATCTAGTGTGCCGTCCGGTGTGCCGGCGCCAGTTGCAGCCACGCCGACCAGCATTGCAGATGCGGGCACGCTAGGGACACCCTTTGCCAAGGTCAATAGCGTGGAACCGAACAGCCCAGCGGCTCAGGCAGGTCTCAAGGCTGGAGACACCATTCGGAGCTTTGGTGATGCAAATTGGCTGAACCACGAGCGACTGACCAAGGTGGCCGAGACCGTCCAGCAAAATGAAGGGGTATGTCTTGATCTGGAACGAACTCCCACTCCCGGGAGACTCTGCACCATTTTGCATACGCCATCTGCTAACCGCTTTTCTCTTCTAGCGCGCCGTGTCGGTCAAGGTGGTACGGAAGAACGAGAGTGGATCAGGGACAAGCTCATTAGATCTGCAACTTACCCCCCGACGCAATTGGGGAGGTCGAGGACTGTTGGGGTGTCATCTTGTTCCTCTGTAGACTTGACTCCTTGCTGTTGCCGTGGCTACAGGCGGCGCCGTCTGACATGTACAGCCGTCCAGCCCTTTTCTATTTTCGATTTTCTATTTTTCAAGATGAATAATGCTTCATGGATTTATCTGATCCACGTAGTGGTAGTGGTTAAAATACATGTATTTAGTTCTCTGTCATGCAACAAAGAGTTAAAACTAAGGTATATGTGAGCACTGAGTAGCCCTACTGAGAAGTGAACACCAACTACGTCAGGCCACACTTGGACCGCCGTGGATGACTAAGCTGGCAAAAATTGCAGCCCTGAACACCCGCGCTCTCGCATTATTATTCCCCTTCCTCTTTCTCCTCCCCCCCACCAACGTTTCTCATCTTCGTTCCGCCTACTTTCCCCAGAATTCCGTCTTTGACATCATATTCGCCATGGGTGACCAATCTACTCCTCCTACCTTCAAGCTCGTCCTGGTCGGTGACGGTGGTACTGGTAAGGTAAGATCGATCCAAAACAGAGCCTACCCAGGCTTCATTTCCTCGCGAGGGGCCATGCCGACCTCCTTGCGATCATCATCAAAGTCATCAGACTTCGATATTATCTTGGATCGTCTCATTGCGCTTCTTCCGAAACAATCCTCCCCCTTCTCCTCTCCTCCCCTCCCTTGCCCCGCCATCTTGTCAACAAAGATGGAAAATATCTGCCCAACGCTCGCCTCACCCGCGCAACGCCATCGCTAACCTCACCAACCTCATAGACCACTTTCGTCAAGCGCCACCTGACTGGTGAATTCGAGAAGAAGTACATTGCCACTCTCGGTGTCGAAGTTCACCCCCTCACCTTCACTACCGTATGCTATAGCCCCGCCGAAGACCCCGCTCCGATGACGGTCGACTAACTTATCGATGCGATAGAACCTGGGAACCATTCAGTTCGATGTCTGGGATACCGCCGGTCAGGAGAAGTTCGGTGGTCTCCGTGATGGCTACTACATCAACGGCCAGGCCGGTATCATCATGTTCGACGTTACCTCCCGTATCACCTACAAGAACGTTCCCAACTGGCACCGTGAGTATTGCGATCGCCCCGCGTCCAATTTGGTCCTTGTCTTTGTCTTCTCGATTTTTGAAACTAACAACTAACCAGGTGATCTCGTCCGTGTCTGCGAGAACATCCCCATTGTTCTCTGCGGTAACAAGGTTGACGTGAAGGAGCGCAAGGTCAAGGCCAAGACCATCACCTTCCACCGCAAGAAGAACCTCCAGTACTACGATATCTCCGCCAAGTCCAACTACAACTTCGAGAAGCCCTTCCTGTGGCTCGCTCGCAAGCTGGTCGGCAACCCCCAACTGGTAAGTTTCTCGACCTAATCCCCGATCGCACACCGCCAGATCAATACTAACCACCCCCCCTACAGGAGTTCGTTGCTGCCCCCGCTCTCGCTCCTCCCGAGGTCACCGTCGACCACGTGCAGCTCGCTGCTTACAAGAAGGAGATGGACGACGCTGCCAACATGCCCCTCCCCGATGAGGACGATGCCGACCTGTAAAGCGGCCCCTATACCTCCTCAATGCCGGCGTTTTCTCATCCCCGGAAATTCCGGTCACTCTCGGCTACGCTCCGCACGACAGTTCTAAAACGACCATCAGACGAGCATTAGCCCTCCACCCGACCGGATGATCTTCTTTTTTTTATTTGGTTTTTACGTCCCCCGTGGCAAAATCCCGTTCTCAGAATCACGATACAATGAAAGCGGTTGGGGCAAAGTGGCGGTTTGAAGAAAGGGACGGCACGATCGATTATGCATTTCTTTTTTTTTGTTTCACTCCCCCCAACCTTAGTAGCTTAGACTCTTACCATCTCAATGCCTTTTTTTTCCCGATCCCCCCTACCGAAATGAGTGCTGCATCTAAAACAAAAAGCAAGTCCTCTTTCAACAAGGTTCTCTCTCATATCAACCTTCCAGAAACCCTTACTTCTACATACCAAAATACAAAGGCGCTTGCCAAGCAAATTGGATTTCATTCTTCAACCTGGTGAACAACTAGAATGTTGAATGGCGACCCTGAGGTTAAAGCTTTGCACGGTTGTGAACTGTAGTTAGTGGAGGCCAACTAAATCGGTTAACTACCCTTTCACCCACGAGCCCAAGATAATCTTTCAACTTTGGTGTTGAATGTAGCCTTCGTCTCTAGCATTGAGTGCAACCGAGCTACATAATTGGTGAGAGGTGTCAATTCTCTCAGTATTAGGCGTTACTAGTATGAAGCTACTAGTTAGTTACCTACAGGATCTCACCGTAGACTACTTCGAAAAAAAAAAAAGACCGACAGAATATTCATAAAAAGCACAAGCCGTAGCAGAACGGCAAAGAAGTGAGATTCTCGATCTTCCTAAACACCTGTAACCAGCAACCTGTATTTAAACCTGGTGATCATGACTGGGAGGGTATCACATTCCGAACAAGACAAAACATCAAGTAGAAGACAACCATAGAAACATAAAGCAGAATGGAAACATAATCATTATTCCAATCAAGTATCATCCAATCAAGCATCTTGAATCCCCTAGAGAAAAAGAAATGTTAGCCAATACTGCCTAGAACCTCGAACTAACTGGAAGCAGGGGTGTCGTTTCACTTACAAACAAATATGCTAGGTCTTTAACGCTCAAACGTTGCACATTCATTGAGCCTCCTTCATCGAGGGCACCGCCAATAAGCTCACGCTTCTGCTCTTGCAGCTCGACGATTCGATCTTCAACAGTGTGCTCAATTAGCAGGCGGTGTACAAAGACGTCCCTCGTTTGGCCGATACGATGGGCTCGGTCGATAGCCTGGTCTTCAACATAGGGGTTCCAGAATGGATCGAAAATAATAACATGCGAAGCAGCGACCAAATTTAAACCGGCATTACCAGCCTTCAGAGAAACGAGCATGATCCGCGTCGATGGGTCATCGGTGAAGCCCGCAACAGAGGCATTGCGATCATCTACCTTCATCGACCCGTCGAATCGAACATATTTCCAGCCACGGCGCTTGAGGGGAACTTCCAAGAGATCGAGCAGTGAGGTAAATTGGCTGAAGATGATGGTTTTCTCACCAGTTCCTCGGTCCTCGTTTGCCTGCAGGATCTCCAGGGACTTTTCAATCTTGGAACTTGGAATCCAGGATTTTTCCAGACGACGGAGATACTTGCGTCTCTCCTTCTGATTCTTCTGGCCAGCCTTTCGTAGCACGGCCAGTGATTTTCTCTTGCCCCTTTTCACCGATTCGCCAGACTCATCTTCGGAGTCATATTCGGTATCGGAGTCTTCATCGGAAGTCTCGTCTTTCTTCCCCGCCTCGTTGTCGGGCGTTGCATTCGGATCATGCGCTTGTTTAAACGAGTTAAGATCGGTGATCTTCTCAGGATCGACCGGTCCACGGCAATTCTGACACTTGACCAGACCCGATGTATCATCTCGGGCAAGCACCGCGGGGTCGGAGATACGCGCAAAGCATTCACGACAGACCGAATGGCCACAAGGAATGTAAATGACCGCATTTCCAGAGCTATCCATACAAATTGGGCACGTCCCAGCTTCTTCGTCACCCTCTTCATCCAGATTCTTGATGCGTGTTACAACATCGGGCGTCAAGAGCTTTGCGTTGGCGATTAGATCAACCCCGGAAACGGTGGTGATATCGTCAGTGTTGATGTCCAACAGCTGCGGGTGACAGCATGCCTGTCGCAGCCGGAGAAGCAGAACTAGCACATGAGTGTAGTTCTTGCCAAGGGTACCATTGTTGATTAGCTTGGTAATCTTCTCTTGGGTCTTGGTATTCAGCTCGGTGTATGCTGCGTTCTCAAAGTCGTTGAATACAACATGGACCTTTTCGATGACCTTCGGCGGCAGGTTGAGAATAGGCTGGCCGTCGATCTGAGATGTCTTTGTACGTCGCAAACAGACAGATTTGACCAGGACGCGCAGCTGTTGCATGGTATTTTCCTCCACCATGCCGACACGAACGGGGAAATCCTGTACACACGTGATTAGTTTCATTTTCGTAAGAGGAGTATGTTATTGCGCCGGGACTGGAGCTTCCAAGGAAACTTATAACAATGTGAACACAATCGCCTGTTGAAACTTACTCGTTTGAACTTCTCCTTATGGTTGTAAGGTCTGATTCGAAGGAATTTGAGAAGCGATTGGAGGTCGTCCAGCTTGTTCATCATGGGTGTTCCGGTCAGACACCAACGAAAGGTCGCATTAAGTGCGCAGCATGCTTTGTTACTCTTTGCCGATGGGTTTTTGATGTTTTGCGCCTCATCCACAATGACTCGGTGGAATTTGCTGCTGGGCGTAAAGAGGACTGCTTGGCTACGGTACAGGTCGGTGATCTCCGGACCTCTGCCCGCTTTTTCCATTTCGTCGGCCTTGTCCAGAAGGCTGTGGTTGGCCCTTAAGGTGCCGAATGTGGTGATGATCACATCGTATTTGCGAAGGTCTATCCATGGGGTCCGGCGAGTCTTGTCGTGAAAAATGAAGACTGACAGCTTTTGTTTGCCAGGTTTGACATGTCGGGCAATCTCGAGTCTCCATTGTTCCATAAGAGCCTTCGGGGCGACAATGATACACGGGTGTCGTTCAGGGTTAGTAGGTGGGCGAGCGGTCATGAGCGCAATCGCCTGGATGGTTTTGCCGAGACCCATATCGTCTGCTAGGATTCCACCCTTTTGGACGCTATCTTCCTTTGCCTTCATCCACCTCAGGCCGATCTTTTGGTGCTTCATCAACGTCACCTTGAGGGCACTTGGGGTCTCGTCGGTGTCGGCATTTGTGGCATCCCGAATATCTTTGATACCCGTGAGTAGATTTTTGATGTCCTGAGGGAAATGCTGCTCCTCGTAGCGCCTATAGAATCATGTCAGTATTCAGTCGGAAGAAGCACGTGGGCACAAATCGAATAAAATACATACTCAATGTCGTCATCCTCCAGGTTCAACTTTGCCTCGTCTAAGGTGCTCATTGCGAGGCCTGCAGCGTCGCGAGTATAGGGCGATACCGCCGGCGATACCCATGGAAACTTTCGCGGACTAAGGAGATCAGAAGGCATATGTGGAAATCCGTACACTCTCGGATCTCTGAATTGAGTTCCAAATTTCGTATTGAAGGATTCTCCCGAGATTTCTTGAAGATCGTCATCCCAGTGAATACCAGGCAATGACCGACCTTGCTTAGCAGGGCCCGCGCCTGTGATCGTCATCGCAGGAGCGCCAGGAGAAAAAGGAGCATAAGGACGGTTGTATGAAATTGGAATCGACGAGGCGGGCCTGAAAGTCCCATCGAATCGATGAGGATCCGTTGGTCGGAATGGGAGTCGATCTAGAGAGGGGTGCGTAGGTGCGGTTGACTGGCTGGGTGGATATGTCGCGGGCTCATCTTCCCCAAAATCCTCTGCTTGTAGTTTTCGAGCCATAGCTCCATCTCGTTCCAGGTTAATATCCCTCCGGACAACCCGCTCCTCTTCTTCCATTTCCTCTTGCAGAGCCTCCAGGACCTCCGAGATAGAGATTCCTCCGGCCATAGCCCTGAATTCAAGGTCATCAACGTCCTTTCGCCTCTCCTGGTAATCTTCGCGGATATTTGTCAACTTGTTATCCAGCTCTTCCGACAACTGTTCCATTCGAGTTTCATACTCGTCAATTAGAGCCTGTCGTTTTGAAGGTGCAGCGAAAGGCGAGGAAATCGAGTCATGACGCGGTCGCTTGCGAGATACATCGGTTCCCGATGAGAAATCAAGCTCTGAGTCTCCATTCCCATTGGACTGAGGCATGAATAGAGATCGGGATGCAGAAGGGGTTGATGAAGGGCCCGCAGTCGGAGATTGAACAAGATCTGCATGCCAGCCCTGTTGGGGGGGTAACTCGGGTTTGAGGGTACGAGGGGCCATATCCATTGCTCGTGGGAGCTCGAGCAGGAGTACTGGCTGACGGGCCAGGCGAGCCCGTTGAGGATGAAGCGGTCGAAGCTCCAGTGTGTGCCACGGGTGATGCAGGCCGTGGGTTTGGACGGGGTTGGTCATTTTCCTGCTCCATCGAAGCATCTGGGATATCATTCCCCAGGAGTACTTGGAGTCGAGCCTCGAGCTCCTTGAGCACCCTGGCATCTTCCGTCAATTGTTCGGGGTCGACTTGACTGGCAAGGTCTTCTTCGTAGAGAAATTTGCGTGTTTCGATGTCCCCGAGGAGATCTTCCACTTCGAGATTTCTGTCAGACGCCATCTTGGCGGAAGAGATACACTCTTTACACCTTCTGCGGGCGCAGTAGGAAGTTGACACAAAACTGAGTACAAGCAGGTAATGGCTTGATAACAGAAGCGAAAATACAAATCATGAAAGAAGAAAAGTAACAAGTACCGGTCCGCCTGGACAAAAGCAGAGCTGGCAGAGGGCTTTGTTCACGGATAGAAGAAGAGTTATCTGATTGAGGGTCAGCATTTCAAAAGTAGAAATAGAAGTAGAAGTAGTAATTAGAGAGATCGCAGGCAAACGCGAAGGCGGTGGGGCTGAGTGGAGAGTGGAGAGTGGAGGATAGATGGGATGGAAATGGGAATGAGAGATGGGGACAGGCAGCAGAGCAGGCGGGAGTGGCAGGCGGAGACGTGTTGGGAGGGCACCGTTTCACCCGGGTGCCCAGGTGCGCGAGGCTGTGAGATGCAAACAGGGAAGAGGCAGACAGCTGGCACTTACGAACAGAGAGCGTCTAGTGACCGTGATCGTCAGAGATTGAATTGGTGGGGTCTGCAATTGTGAGGGAGGATGGAGGAAATTGGAAGGGTTGAATCGAAGAGGAAGATGATCTTCAGGAGGAAGTATAGCAGAGTAGATGGAAAGTGGAAATCTGATTGATCAGATCAGATCAGATCCGACTCTGACGCGAACTGCCACGAGGTGTGATGGTTAGTAGTAGTTGTAGGTGGAAAGGAAGACGGAGATTTGACGCGGCCATTCGTCACGCAACTAAGGAATCGTTGACCATGGTTATCTACACCTCTAGAAATATCAATATAATAGTAGTAAATAGTATTAATTCAATCAGTTTGACCTTGATTTCCATATTTATCCCCTCCATCCTAACTCGATTCTACGCCAATTCGTGCAAATATGAAAATAATCGTAAATTGCCTGTTTGGGGTAGTTTCCCCGTTTCCGGTGTCTCTATTAATACTAGTACTGCAGTCTCAAGACTATCTGGTCTTGGACTGCATCAACGTATACAGAGCGCTTAGCTACTTTATTCTCGTTAAGACTGCATTTCCTTGACTCATAAGCCTAATGACTCATTCTGGGATGTGGTTAACAGCAGAATTGTCAAATGAGACGGTGACTCTGTCCCCAGAGATATCCCGATATCGTATTGGTCTCAAACCAACCCCGATGTGATCTACTAGGATTTGGCAAGAGCACGAAAATCAAGGCAAGGTAGTTCAGAGCATGGGGGATATGCGCTCAAGAATTATATAAGGAAAGTAGGTAAAATATTGAATTGCCTGATACTAGTTACCGTGACTCTATCGATTAATTCCATCAGGTAAAATGCCCATATAAGCCCCGGAGGTATAATGGCACCTGCGTTAGTTCATTTATAGAAAGGACAAGCAATTCAAGAGACCCTCGTGCGGTATTTCACTCAAGATGATCTCAAGGCGTGTCGCCTGGCCTGCCGAGACCTTGCTGTAATATTAGCACCATTTTTGTTCGCGGATACTACAATTGTCTTTCGCAGTGGCACGTTGACCAGGCCATCTCGCCTTGCAGTTCTCGGGCGGATTGGCCCTTACATCCACACCCTGACTTTCAAGATGCCGCACTCACCGGAAACCTTTTTACCTCCGGTGATCAACTCGACCACGGGAAAGGAACAGACCTTCCTATACGCGCCTCAGGGCCGCGAGGTCGCCCCAAAGGTTCCACGGTACGGAACCTGGGAGATGACCGACTTGTTGGTGAAACAGTATCCGCCCGTATTCCACGCAGCAACCGATGTTCGTGCGTTCGTGAGAGCAATGTCGCCGATGCCGAACCTGCGACATCTTCGCATCGGTCAACCACCCAGCCACCGGTATCGTCGTAGTATCGTGGATTATGCGCTCATATTGTTGCGGATGGCGGTCGAGCAGGCGCCATTGAGCCTACTCGATAGGCTTTCGTTGATCTCTATTCATCCAGGAGCAGTCTTGTATCTCCAATCAACGATCGGGTTCGGCGCATCTCCTGCCTCGCGTAGGCGTTGGCACCAGATACGCCATTTGACCATCCAAATGACGAGTTTCCCCCATGAAGTTGGTCCCACAGACCACTTGAAGCTCCTCCATGCATATTTGCAAAGCTTCCCCACACTTCGTGTATTGAGGTTTCACTGGCAAGGCCACAAGGGACTATCACCAATCTCCTTGGCGACAGAGCCATGGCTACAAGGACGATCCGGCAAACGAGGCGCTGTGCGTGGCATTCCGAAAGCCAGAGCATCCCTAAGGTCTTTGAAACTGCACACTCTCTAGGAGATGACCATTGACGCATCCCAAATCTAATCCTTCATCCTTGATCACCGACATTCCCTACGCGAGTTCTATCTTCAAGACATCAACTTGCGAACAGGAACCTGGGATGAGGCTCTGGCACCTTTCACCCAGCTCAGCGGCAGTGACCAGTGGAAAGAGGCGCAGAAACACGAAAGCACGATCAATGTCCCGATTGTCTTGAGCGGGGCTGGGATCAACCAGAAGCAGTTGCAAAGGGTTCTCCAAGCAGTCGACCGACCAAGGGATGGTCTGCGGGGGAATGGCGAGGACACGGGTGCGTGATAAAGTCTTGGGGATCGGATCATATCAAGCGGCTGCTACCGGTGTCAGTACTAAGCCGGCGGTGACGTCGAAGGCACGCGAGAACTATTACGCGAGTAGCGGAGGGAAGGAGATTGGGGAATGGGTATGGGGATGTCGATCCCTCGGAGGGAAATGATTTCATGTGTATCCGCACGGAGGAACTGGTTGAAGGTGAATGTGGAGAAAAGTACGGAATCACGGGGAGGCGGGCCTCGGTCACGGGCGGATCACATGGCAGCTTCACTTTCCAGCTATAATAACTTGTACTTGTACTTGAACTTGTTCTTTTATTACTCCTCTCTTCCCCAGAACTTCTCACTGCACTCCACTCCTACTACTACTCCACAAATTCATTCACCATGCCTCTCAAGAACGGTATGTGGCTTACCATGGCTTACCTTACATCTCGTCGCATCTTGTCGCTGACACTCTCTCACAGATTCCTTCCCTTCCTCCGCCGCCTTCGACGTGATCAACCAGACTCTTCAGTCTAACGACGCCGACCGCAAGGATGCCGTCGACAAAGCCAAGGCTATCGTCGCTTTCAACCTGAAAAACTCCAAGGGCGAGGAGAAGAGCTGGTACCTCGACCTGAAGAACAAGGGCGAGGTCGGCGAGGGTGCCGCTCCCGCCGGTGGCAAGGCTGATGGTGAGTTGAGCTTCCATATGAATGCAAGACGAATGCCAGGAGTAACATAACTAACCATTTCCCTTGCGCATATAGTCACTCTGAACCTCTCCGATGAGGACTTCGCCCAGCTGGTCTCCGGAAAGGCCAACGCCCAGCGTCTGTTCATGGGTGGCAAGCTCAAGATCAAGGGCAACATCATGAAGGCGACCAAGATGGAGCCCATCCTGAAGAAGGCCCAGGGCGGTGCCAAGCTGTAAATTAGATACCCTTTGTTTTGACGACCCACAAATCTGTACAGATACATTTCTCTCGGTGTTCATATCGTCCTTGCTGTGGATGACGCGCACGAATAGCTCTTACTTTGTGAAAAAGAAGTGATGACTATAATTATTACCCAAACACAGTGACCCGCGCGTAGGAAGTAATACAGTCTATGCAGTAGATAGTTTAGGGTAACAAAGCTCCGAGTCTTATCTACAACTCCCCAACGCGCCCTTCTCGAAGTACTCGCCCCTGCTCCAGTTCGACAAAGTATTCTGCATCCTTGACAGCCTCGACCCGATGCGCGATCGTGATAACCGTCGACAGCTCCAGCTCTTCACGGACAATCTGCTGGATTTCGAGCGACGTTTCATGATCGATCGATGCGGTCGCCTCATCAAGAATCACAACAGCGCTGCGTCGGAGAACAGCCCGGGTGAGCGCGATAAGCTGTCGTTGACCCTGACTGAGGTTCTTTCCCCCGGCTTCAATATGCGTTTCAAGGTTCCAGCCATGTCGACCACAAAGCCGGTCCAGGACTTCTGCGCATTGGCAATCGGAAAAGTCATTGGTCGGATCGAGATTGAGGCGAATACTCCCCGGGAAAAGAACAGGGTCCTGCGCAACAAATGTGACGCGAGTGCGTAGAGCTTGAGTGCTGACATCCGCAATGTTGATATTGTCGATCAAGATCCGACCGGACTCTGGTCGGATGACACTGAGCAACGATACTGCCAACGTTGACTTGCCGCTGCCGGTGCGGCCGATAATAGCTGTGGTGGACCCACCAGGAATACAGAGTGTGATGTCTCTCAGTGAAGGGTCAAGATGAGGCGCATAGCGCATAGTAGCATTCTCAAAGACAACGTCGCTGCCATAGGTGGGCCATGCCGCAGGAGGCTCAATTTTCCCTGTGGATTCCTCCTCAACGTGAAGCAGCTCATCGACTCGTTCGACCGAAACAAAATCCATCTGTAGCTGACCATATTGCTTGCAAAGGCCGTGTGTAGATTGCACGAAGGAATTTGCAGCAATTAACACGAAAGCGACAAGGCCGGGTGTCGTGTCGGTGTAGAGAGCCAAAACTGTTAGTCCGAAAGTTGACAATGCAGAAAGATTCTCGAAGCGGTACATAAGCCAGGCCTGCAAAGACCAGTAGAAGTGATCCATGCCTTGGAACTTGTCAACTACCGTTATGACTCGGTCCTGGAAGCGTTCTTCGGCTCGAAATGCACGGACGGTGGTCAGTCCATGGAGTAGCTCTCCGAAATTGGACAGCAGCGGAGTGAGTGATACCATTTCGAGTCGCCGCAAGCTCTGAGATGTCGGGAGGAAGCGCAGAAAAACCAAAATAAACACCACAGTGAGCAGTAACGAGAATGCGAGGAAAGCTGGAGTAGCCGTTGCAATGACTAGAATCGATGAAATCCAGGTGATGGCATAGAAAGCAATGGTTTGGAATTGTGAGCTGATGTTACCGTCAACAACACCAATATCAGACGTGAGACGGTTCATCAGCCGGCCCACGGGGGTGACATCGAAGAATCTGAAGGTCGCATGACTGACCCGTGTCATAACTTGTCGGAATAATGTCTTGCCAGCACAATAAACGATTACCAACATCAAGCTTTGGGAAACAAGAAGGGTCGCTGCCTGGAAGGAGACGATGCAGAAGAAAGCCCAAAGCCACGGACGAACATCGTCACTTGGAGGGGGCAATCGATCCATGGGATTCCGCGAGATAAAATGAGAATCCACGTAAGATGCTGATGCGAGGAAGGCGTCTCCAAGCGGGGGAGGTTTACCCCAGGCAAAGAACTCATTGAGAGTCAAAGGTATCTGGTTGTAGGCTTCACCCCATCCCTTGAGGAACCATGACTGCCCCACAGCAGCCAGTCGATAAACAGTCAGAACAAGAACCAAGGAAAGCCACCACCGATATTTTCCGGCTCGGATATAGCTCCAGTAAACTCGAGCTTTGACGCCCCATTCGGCACGATGCTCTTCCTCAATGAACTTGTCCGGAACTGCACTAGCTTCCTGTTCACTGGAGCCATCCTGTTCAAGGTCCGATTCTGACTGGTCGATTGGTGATGTCTCGGCCCCAGTATTATTAGTAGACGCTTCAATTGCGCTCTTGTCATAAACAGTGGCGTGTCCATCAACGATATTGACTATTTGCCCAGCAATACCCCAAACAAGTGCCATACGATGTGTCACTAAGACCACAGTACGGTCTTGAACCAATGGTCCAGCCAAACATTTACGAGCGACAAATTCGGCCGTGTTGTGATCAAGCGCAGATAAAGGATCATCTAGTAGTAGCACGTTCGAGACACTGTACACTGCCCGAGCTAGAGCGACACGCGCTTTCTGGCCCCCAGAGAGACCAATGCCATTTTCGCCAATAAAAGTCAGATCTCCATGTTTAAATCGAGAGAGATCGGGTAGGAGAGCGCAGGCTTCGAGTGTCTTCTTGTAGCGCTGCTCTTGGTATGGCGAAGAGAACAGAATGTTATCGCGAATACTCATGCTTTGCAACCACGGTGTCTGGGCGCAGTAGCCGACCATTTCGTTTGGAATACGAGAGGTTCCTGAAAACTGATCAAGCTCCCCTAGAAGCGACTGTAGGAAGGCGGTTTTCCCTGCGCCTACCTTGCCGCTGATGACGGTGAGACCCTTTGGGATGGTCACACTGACTTCCTTTAGCACAGGTGTTAGTTTCCCAGGCCAGGCATATGTGCAAGAATCTAGGTGGAATGGAATGTGCTCGGTTGAACTATCTGCGGGATTCTGTATTTTGTCTGGCTCTGCCATGAAGTCCTCGATACGGCCCAAGGCAATTGAAGCATTGATCAGAGTAGTGATCAAACTTGGAATCTCGCGTAGACGGACTTCGAGCATGGAGAACAGCTGTAAGGCAGGGAATATGATATCGATCCTCAATTCATGGCCGGCTAGGACGGTGTAGGAGTATAGTGCCAGAACGGGGAAAACACCACTCGCGAATGTATTGATGAAGGTGATCAAGATGTTCCATAAGCCTGTAATAATTCGCACGTTCAGCTCATGCTGTCGAGCATCCATAACTTGCCGAAGCCAATGATCTTGCCACCCGTACCACCGGAGATGACGGATTGCTTCCACAAACTGCGAGGTAATTTGCAAGCGAACGTCTGTCGCGGCTCGTTTGATGCGTTCATAGCGAAGCAATATTCTGGTAACAACGGCATTTGCTGCTTGAGCAGCCAAGACAGACAGTATACCCAAGAAGCAAGATGGACCAAATAGCGTCCAAACCAGGACCACGGCTATGATCAAGCCCAGAGGCTTATCAATTAGACTGTCAATCTCCCAGTATCTCTGGGCTACGTCATAAACATCACCTCGGAGAAGATTGAAAATCTTTCCCAAGGATGCAGCTTCTTTGGTCTTGTTCAGCTTCGGCTTAGATTTTCCAGAAATAAGACGATGCCAGAGTCCAGGCTTGCCCGGGGAAGACTCAGCCCCATGAGTTGCCGCATCCCCATTGACAGTGTCATTTTCTTCATTCAGCACTTCCCCTGCCTTTTCGTGAGTGCCGAGGATATTCTTTCGTGACAGTGCCTTTTCATAAACCATCATAACCATTTCGCCTCTTGACCTCTCGTAGCACCGCCGACCGTACCACAAATTCAATACTTGAGATTGTGCAGCAACAAGTCGTAGCACCAACGACAAAAATGCATAGGTCAATGGTACTCTTTTGGGCTTTGTCGGATCCTGCATCGATTTCAAGAGCTGCTGCAGGAGCACGGGGGTTGAGAAATCACAGAGCATCTGCACAATGGCAATAGTTGAAATGACAAAAACATCCAGGCCATTCGCCCTCAGGGTCCGAGCAAGCACAGATCCCTTGAGCCGACGAAATTTCTCATGGAGAAGGCGATGTTGAAATTCGAATCCAAGTAGCCAGACATCGCGTTCATGTAATTGCCTGTTGCGCCCGAGGGAGATCAACGGCTGCATCCACGAAACAGTAAGAAACTGCCATAGTCGAAGGTTATCTTCTGGACTACGGAAGTCACTGTTTGGGGTCTGACCGACTGCGCTAATTTCGAAAATTGGGGTCGAGCTTGTTCGAAAGGGCATGAGTAGGATAACGAACGCGTTGAGTAGTGCAGCACTGGCACCAACATAATGGGCGACTGCTTTAGATCTCGGGCTTGGATTGTTCTGAACAGCTACAGAGAGATCGACAGCAAGAGCTAGAATGAAGTAAGCCAGGAGAGGAATTGAACATGATCTCGGCCTTTTCGCGGCGATCAATGCGGCTGCTGTAGCCTAGAATCGAGTTAGTGATGTTCGAGATTATACACGCGGTACCTACCCAAGACGTGACGAATATTATTTCAAAAACATTAGGTTTCGAATATAAGCAGCTCCAGGCCTCTGCGAAGAATCCAATCGCTGAGAATCCGAAAAGAGTAATAGTCCAGTGAAGGGCGTGGTGTTTGGGTCCTTCCTGCGGGAGCTCTTCTTGCTGCTCATCTTCTGATACGAAAGGCAGAGTCCACTTAGGGCGCCATCGACGCAGCAAGGGCCCAAATAAGTGATGTACTGCGATAAGCAAAGCGACACTTGTCGGTGCAATTGCAAAGTATGACAATGCACATGGCGACAGCCAGGCGTTATCGGGGTCCTGGATTGGTCAGACCGACTGTATCTGCCGATGCAAGGAGGTCATACCCAGAAGTGGCCACAATGACGTTGGTCAACGTCGTGGGAGAGGGGAATCTGATTCATCGTTCATTCCGTCGAAAATGAGATCAATTCCTGCGATTAATTGATTGGAAAGTGTCCTCATGGCAGCTGGACTGGCCGGTTTCATTCGACCTGCGGGGATGGCGGAGGAACAACGTTCCTCCGGTGGGGACACTATGAGTAGTTAGTTATACAAGGATACTCGTAAGGATTAAGGTGGCAAGACAATGAATCCGGTGATTTGTTCAATTGAGAAGTTAGAAACGCTAAATGATGAATAAAATATACAGAATAACAACGCCAGCTATGTTCAACCGGCGTATCACCCACCAATGAACATAAAGGACATCAATCCTGCCCATCCGACCACCATCACCACAGTCAAGATCCCAGCTCCGGCTTTGTCTCCTGTTGTGATTGGTTTGGGCTTGTCCTTGTCGGTGTCACTCTCTGCGCCAGCATTGGGGTTGCTTTTACTGTCTCCTCCGGTGCTGGATGTCACTGGTCCTTTGCCACTATGCTCATACTTGACCAAGTATGAGCTGAAGATATTGCTGGCGCTAATCTGTTGTTCCATTCCATTCATCCCGTCATATTTCGACTGGTACCAGCGGACACCACATGTATTGTTGCCGAGTCCGGTACAAGACTTTGCAGCCGCTTGAATAGATGCCTCCAATTTCGGTAGAATCGTGTCATAGGTCGACGGAACCAAAAGCGCAGTATATGCAAGCCACCAGGAGAACAGACCCTTGAACAAGATTTCGTTATTGTTGCATTTTTCTGAGGGCTCACAAGTTACCTCCTCCATGGCACCACCGTGTTGAGTCAAGAAGAACTGCTTGAATGATGTCTTCAGGAGACCATTGACGGCGGTAAGCCATTTGTCGTCGCTGGTCTTTACACAGAATTGTTAGTATGATCTGTCCAACTAGATTAACGGCAATGCAATGCTGACCTGGTTGTACATATAAGCAGCTCCACCCAGATAAACACCATAATTATAGGTCCACTGGATGTTGCCGGGAGATTTGCAATCGTCATCCATATCGGCCGAGTCTGCAATAACCCAGGTCTTATTATTCATAAGCACAGAGCTAGCTGACCAGTCCCAGACCTTCTCCGCCCAATCCTTGTATTCAGAATCCCCGGTATATCGGTAAAGACGAGCTGCCAGCTGGAAGAATCCACCGTTTGACACAGAGTTCTTCATTGTATATCCACTTTGATAGACAAAGGCCTGCCAGCGTAGCCCACCGCCACACTTTGACGTGTCCCATCGGTTCTTCTGGTCATTAAAGACACCCTGCGCAAGGGAGAGCCAGGAATGTCCATCCGAGACATCTGGAAGCTTCGATTCGGCCGCTTGGATTGCTGCAAGACCCCAGAACATTTGATCATCATTTCCCTACAAATTTCAACCTTTAGTTCCCACAGCCATGCTTGAAGCCATAATATCTCCTGGGTAGGTAACAAGTCTTACCAAGAATGAACTATAGTTGCTAGTCCAATAGTCGCCGTTCGGTCCACCTTGAAATTGCAAGCCAACACTCAACTCATCGTTATATGTATCGTCGCCCGTGAAATGCCAATAATTGAGAAGCGCGAGAAATAGAGCTGCACCTTCCCACCATTTATCAGGGAAAGCGCCTGGAATCTGACCCGTTTCATTGCCATGATACCATGTCATCATTCCGTAGATGGACTGTGACGCAGCATCCTTGATAGACTCTTTTATTCGTAATCTGAGATTAGTCGCCATAACTCAATCGGACTGGATGGAGAACGAAACTCACGTTCGTCGTCGACCTGAAGGTCAATCGCAGAGACCTTTTGTCCGAACAGTAATCCATAGAGGAGATATGTCCATGTTGACTTGAACCACATTGCGACGAGAGATCGCGCCCACGAACCGACTCGTTGTATAAGGTAAACTTAAGGCCCGCTGGCTTATTCGGTACTGTGAGCGTCGTATAAATCGAGGTGGTCTCCTGTGCAAGTCGTGAGCCTTTGAGAAGAGAAGAAAGGCTTGTCTGGGGTTGGAATCGAAAAAACCAGCGTTTGCGGGGCGGCAAGTCTCAGGACTGCGCTGAGCCGCCCTAGCTATGTCACCTACAAATCCCTGGGAAATATTAAATGGAGCCTTCGACTTACCCTGGTTAAAGTGGAGAAGGGGTGGACGTAATCACCGTCAATCTTGACATACAAAAGGGTCTGTAAGGGCCCATTCGCTGTTATCAGGTGTGGTGGGTAGCTATGAACGTTATGACTCGCCAAGACCCTTGATCCCCCGGGGCCCATTCGAATCACGCCAACCAACTGGATCAATAGATCGTCAGGAGATTCATGGCTGTGTTCTCCACTCTCAAGGATTCGACCGCACGCATGATTGATCGCTCACATCTATCGTAGCCCGAACACAGACCTCCTCTGAAAGGAACACGCACAGCATGTCTTCAAGCAGCCAAGAGACTGCGTAGCATGCGACATCTCGATACTCTAAGGCCAAAAATCCATCCGCTTGGTGCGCACAGAGACCCGAAAGGCTTGAGGAGGTCTCAAACCAATGATATATAAGTGTGGGAAGAGCGGGTCAGGGTCAGCTCCACCTAGCTTCGACTCCACCACTGATATTGGTGGAAGAAACGCGCTCTGGAGCGATCTTCTATTTTCGGAGTGACAATCACTTCCGGATGTGTCGAATCCCACTGACATCATCCTATGATTTCTGTTCATCGCCTGCTCCCCCTGAGCAAGCGTGATTGCTCAGGCACTCTTGGCGATTTCCGCCTTCGGTGGTTTTCACCGCCCAGGAACATTGAGCCAGGTACGATATTGATGATCTTGACCTAGAGTACGGAGTATGTACAATGCTGATAATTCCTTGGTCACTTGGCATTTAAGCTTATTTTCTTGTTAAGCCGTGTTCTTTGGCCCCCATCGCGTTCAGTCCATTTTGCTTACTTTCACATTTCGGTTTACTTATTTTTACCTTGTGCTCTAATCACCATCTACTTGCTTACAGTTTGAGCTATTGACATCTCTCGTGTATAGACTTTGCGGTACGACTCTTAGTATATGAAAACCAGGTGCCCATTTAACAAATGCAGATAGCAAATTAACATTGGAATCTGAGAAAGCGCGGGATCTGGAGATCGAGAAGTATCAAAAGCAAATACACTTGTTTGTTGGCTTCTACACCGATCGTCACCCCAATGCTACCAACCCTGGAGCCGCCCACCACTAGCCTCTCGTACAACCCGCATCCACTCAATATCCGATAGTACATCCGCATGGATCGAGACCTTAACATCAAGCATTCTTCTGAGCTGCTCTTTCGTAGCAGCGTACAACATCCTAGGCTGGCAGTGGTCAGATATGACATAGGTAGCAAGGTAGAAAAAGCCGGTTATAAAAACACTCAATTGGGTCGACGTTTCCTCCGGCACCCAACTAATAACACCGACCATGTTAGTCATAATGATCCCAAATCTCTCACTAACAAATTAGAGTCTAGTGTCAGGTGTACCATACCTTTTCCCATCCTCTCTTAAATCATACTCCACATCATAAACAGCATACCTTGGCGCAGGATTTCCCTCACGATCAACGGAAGAAGTCAGTTTTTGTAGAAAAGCCTCATAGTTTCTCTCAGTAGAGCTCTCTTCCACCTCGGTGGACCTTTTATCGTCGCTAATTTTGTAGATCAGCAAGGATGGCTTGTTTGCGCCTCGCTTATTGTGGAGTTGGGTGTATGCGGTGATGCATTCGGTTGGGATGTTGACACTTTTTGATTCCAAACTTAGTAAAGAGTCCTCATAAGAAGAACCCGCTTTGTTTCTGTCTGGATGACTTGATGACATACCCAGATGGAAGCAAACGCCAGTCAAACCCATCGTCAGTGTCAAATCTAATGATCCCACAAAAGTTGAAATTGTAAACTAAGCGACATTGTGGCTGAGGTGGTGAAGATTGAGAATGAGTGAACTTGGTATGGTGTAAAATGAAAGTTATTCTCATAACTCAAAAACAATGCACAACAGCAGCTATTAAATGGTAAATCTACCCTAACCTATTTTTAATCAACTAGGCAGATGGAAAGCTTGCTCCTTTAGCACGTCTTTTGAGAAAAGAATTCCCCAATACTAAAGGGGCTTATCGGGTCTTCGGGTCATTTGGTCCCACGGGCCCGAGAGGCCGGTTGCTTAGCAGTGAAATTATCAGAAACAGAAAATACATTCAGCGCTCCCTAGCGTGTGCACGCTTTTGGCCTAATGATATATATTTTTCTGTATTTCCGCCCCTGCTGCATTCGGCACTAAATCATTAGAAAATAGCGAAAGCATTAGGTGGGCTGGCCACCCCACCGACAACCTGACCAATCAACTAAGTCAGCATTCTCCCGCACATACATAGGGCTTTATAAATTATATTTGACCCACCTTGAGGGGCATGCTAGACAAAAAGAAGCTGTATCTGCCAGTCGCCTTGCAATGCTGAGATAGCTTCTCCAAGTCAAACATCTCACCGATCGGGGTTCCCCACCCAGCCAACACCCATTCATGAAGATTGAAGTCCGGATCAGCATGGCTACCCCGAATTGGAGCCCGTTCAAAGCTCGGCGCATCGCCGGCGACGGCAGCAAATTGTTGATCCCACAGCCAGCGGACCATACCCTCTGTTGCTTCCACGCCGCTGAAATCAGGGTTTGAGCGTTGCGGAATTGCTTCGCGTTGTTTCTCATCCAAGCTATTGTATGCAGCAGTGAATCCGCATCTGATGAAAAGAACGTCGCCTTTCCTGAATTCAAGATTGTGGTCTTTGATGACTTGTTTCAGTTGCTCGAGAGTAATAGCTTCGGAACTCAATGCAGATACCGATATGGATTTGGATGCGGCCCATTCAGCAAAGTCAAGCAGAACGCCACGACCAGTGATACCACCACTCTCGGCAACAGCTAGTATTTCTCGGTCAATTATGGCGCCTTATATAACGAGTACAAATTTTATGGGATTCGCGTACTGTGCATGCCAATGACGTCGGAGCTCTCAATCTCATCCGTCGTATGCCCGTTATAAAACTGTTGTGACTTTTGGTTCGCTGAGAGCCGACTTAGTATTCATCTCTCCAAGATACGTACTGGTACCTAGTATAATGAACAACTCACCATAATGCCGGAACCCATCCCACTGTGTTGAGCCCTGGCTGTTGAAGGACAGGATGTCGTCATATATACAGTTGGGATGCCGGAGAATTATCTGCTGTTTGAACGGGTCGCGATTGAAGCTCGGATAAGAGGGCATGCTAAGCGGCCAATCGAGAGAGATGCGCACTCCAGTCTTGATTTCCCTTGCGGCCTCCACGATAACCTCGGGGGTAAGAAAGTTGAGAGTACCAAGTTCATCCTTCGGCCCAAACCTGCCCCAGGCGTTTCCTCGTGGGCCCTTCGGGTCGAGGGGGAGGGCATCGAAGGGAATTGTCGTTGTGTCTTTGGTGGGTGCCATGGTATGTAAGAGTCCTGCGGATGTGAAAAGTCAAAGCATTCGATTATGATCCAAAACTGACTTATCTTCACTCCTTCACTCGGTCTTAGATGTTCCGTACGAGTAAACCCCTCATCGCGGAGGTACCCCACACCCCCACGGGCCGGACTCATATCCGCTGCCGGCAAAAAGAAAACCAACAACGCATAAGCACTATTTCCGGATATGACTATAAAGTAGATATATGATAAACAGGAAATTAGCTACGTATATTATTTCAAGTTTAGCTCTGTCGCGAAATACGATATACTGTTATCTTTTATCCCTTGTGGAATCAAGTACATTGATTTAGAGTGTAATAGGGGTGTCCTAGGATCTTTACTAGTACTAGTAGTAACATAATTTGATGGGATAGTCAGGTACTCGCAGGACAATTCGATATCCTTATGTGTGAATATTTAGTTCCATTATTCCAAATTTATCAAATAGGTCGTATCGCCCACAGCCATCATAGTCAGGCGAGAGACGCCATGGAAACTAGAACTTTGAATATGGCGAAAGCCAATGCCAACTTGGATAGCATTAGGTAGGAGACGGTCTATGGAAATAGAGTCCGATAATTAACCTAACCCCCTTAGTCAAAGATCTATTTTAGTCCTTATTTGACTGCGCGCTGTGAATTTCTCTCGATTTTCTTTTTAGCATAGAGACCATTCTCAATTTTTTTAGTAGTTGCCTAAAGCTTTTGGCATGCTATTCGATGCTGTCATTACGCTACACTAAACGTAAGATGTCTATAGAAGGTAGTGGCTGATCTAGCACGGGGTCTAAGCCGTGATCCTGTGGAGCACTGCCATCTGATTCGAGGCTCGTATAGTAGTAGACTGTCGGACTCATTCCGGCAAAGCCCCCAGCCTCAAGCATTCAAAGCGTGGCATTCTACTAAAATTAGCAAATGGGAGACATCGGGTGGGGAAGTCTGACAGAATCATTTCAGAGTTAGTCCATACGAACTAGCCAATCGAGGTTACGTCTTAGGGCCACGCGGACCCACCTTTAGGGGGCCATCTCGTATGGACAAAGTCAACAACGACTTTTCACCAGGCAGCGGGAAAGCAACAGTTTGATATTTAAATCAGTCATATCTCTAGAGTTCTCTTTATCGAATTCAAGTTCATTCTCACAACCACTAGTACCATTGCCTTGCGTCATACGCTTCACCGACACCATGGCTCAATGCAAAGGTACGGACAAATTACAATCATCTCCGATCTGCGATTGCATTCCGCATCAAGAACAAGTAACTAACAGGTAATAGCTTTAACAAATCCGGATACTATGTGGCCATTTTGCCCATCAATAGCCCCTGCCTACATTTTTGCCGTCCTCTTCGGCCTGACAACTCTCTTCCATATCGCACAGGCAATCCTGCATCGCAAATTTTACTGCTGGGTCATCGCCATGTCCGGGGCGATGCAAACAGTGACCTATATCTTCCGCATATTGAGTATCCTCAGTCCGGCCAGCTATAGCTATTATGCTACATGGTTCATCTTGATTCTGGTCGCGCCACTATGGACCAACGCCTTTGTCTATATGGTTATGGGTCGAATGGTCTGGAACTTCAGTGATGATGCGCGTGTCCTGCACGTACGACCTTGGCGGTTTGGTCTTTTTTTCGTTATTCTTGATATCATGTTAGTCCCCTTTCTCTTCCATCTATGGTTCTATGCTAATGATAGAAAAGCGCGTTTATTGTTCAAGTCTATGGAGCCGCGATGGCAGCAGGCGATGATGTCTCATACAACACGGAAATGATAGGACTTCATATTTATATGGGTGGTGTCGGCGCGCAACAGCTCTTTGTTATCATGTTCATTGTTTGCGCAATCTTTTTCCACCTCAAGATTATCCGGCAGCAACGGTCAGATCTGAAGAAGGCTCTACTTCTCCTATATGTGATTTATGCGTGTCTCGCCTTGATCACGGTAAGTAAAGACTCGAAGCTATGATATGATCATAATATGGAACTAACTGATATAAAGCTGCGCATCTGTTTCCGCTTAGCCGAATACTCGCAGGGTCTCGAAAGCAAAATCCCCCTCCACGAAGCGTACCAGTATTGTCTCGACAGCTTGCCTATGCTGATTGGACTCGTGCTTCTTAACGCTGTGCACCCAGGCCGCATCATGCCGGGCAAGGATAGTGACATGCCGAGCCGCAAGCAACGCAAAACTATGACAACCTATACTAAGACTCGGGCATTGGATGATGAAATGGTATGTACTAGTAGTGTTCTCTGCTACATAAAATGGCTATCGCTGACATGTTCCACTTAGACTCTACAAGAATATAATTCGAGCGTTTAAGTTGGGTTATTTAACACTATTTCCAAATTGTTTGTACGCATTTAGCGCTTCGGTGTTTCATTGTTATAATGTGTTGGTAATGATAGAAATGGCTTGTTGTTATCCGTATACTTTGGCTACCATATTCTAGTAGTAAATTCCACCGTAATTTTCCCTCCCACATATGTACTCAAGCTAGAAATTAGGGAGATAAAAATAGTATACACTTCAGTCCCAACTTTTGTTGATCAACGCCAAGTTGTCGGCTCATCCCATGGTGAGAATCCCATCAAGCCTAGCTTATCGCTGACAAAGTGGAATCGCGTCGCCCCCAACCGACAATTTTCAAGCCACCGAGACGACCCCTCGTTCGTCCACCCATACCACCTCTAATCCCCCACAGCTTGCGAGAACCATGCCCCGAGTTGATCCGGAGGCCCGAGTACGAGCATATCGGCCCAAGACAAGGACCGGCTGCTTGACCTGCAAGTCCGTTTCCCCTTCCCCAACATGATCCCCTGCTGACTGGATCCTGACTGGATCTAGGAGTGAGAGGCGCATTTCTTTGCATTAACCTCTTTTCAAGTTCTTTGACTACTCACTGAAAACAAATAGAACGACGCGTCAAGTGCGGTGAAGAACGCCCGGCCTGTCGGCGATGCACGTCCACCGGCCGCCAATGCGATGGCTATGGAGACACTAAACCATCTGTTAACTTAACGACTTCACCATCAAATGCACTACTGCCGAAAGGACCCACTGTCCAGCCATCTACTAGCCCCTGGTATAATTTATTTAATAGCGATCGGGAGCGCCGATCCTTTCAATTCTTCCTGGAGAAGACCGCTCCTCAGCTGGCCGGCGACTTCGAGTGCGCCTTCTGGGAATCCCTACTACTACAGTCCGTGCACCATGAACCGGCCATTCGCTATGTCACCGTGGCTTTAGGTTCACTCCATGAAACCTTTGAACGCGATGTGGCCCCATTCCGCTCCGGTCAATTGGCTGCCAACGGCACCTTCGCCCTGCATCAATATCTATCTGCTATGCGCTGTCTCATGCCCACGCCGACCAGCTCGCAACCACTTGACGTATGCCTAATATCATGTGTTCTGTTCGCTTGTTTTGAGGTGCGTTTCTATTCCTCCTCTTACAGAGCGATCCGTACTAGCTTCAATGTTTAGGCAATGCGTGGTCACTACGGGCCAGCCATCACACACATCACCAGCGGACTGAAGATCCTTGCCGAGATCCGAAGAAACGCGTCTAGCACCTTTATAACATCTGAATTGAATAGAAGGCCATACATTCCGATGAATGTATTGTGCGGTTTGTTCACACGCCTCCAGGGCCAGGCCGCTGTTGTACGGATATCCCTTTTCGGAAATCGTCCCCATTGCCATTCGATCACATTGCTGATCATTTTTGTCACAGACCGAGCAAGATATCCGTTCAGATCAATTCAATATCTGGCCTGAATTGGCTATAGATCTCGACCGGCCCGTTGGTTTCGATTCTCTAGCTGACGCGCGTGAAATGCTCGAGATATACACCTATTGGTACCGACAGCAGGACGCACAGAGAATATCTCTAATGGAAAAACTAAAGACTCAGAATCCAGAGATTATTGCAGATTCAATCACCAATCTTACACGTGATGCCGTTGCCCTACGCGACACTGGGCTCTCATTGCTGGAGCGCTGGTCTACAGCGCTGGATGAATTTTTGCATAGGCGCGGTGCCTCTCTTTCCACTCGCGAGCGCCGGGGAGCCGCCATTCTACAATTACGCAAGATTGACTGCTTCGTAGCACTCAATGCCCAACCACTAGTCCCCGAGTTAGAGGCAGAGAATTCAAGTTCTTACACCTGGGACAAGTTCTGCCCTTTTTTCGAGCAGATGGTGGTTCTAGGCGAGTCGATCAATGACATATATTCTTCTCCTTCGTCTTCGCCATCTTCGTCTATCTCGTCATATCCATCCTCATCCAAGACTTTTTCGCTCGACTTCGGCATCATTGCAAGTATGTTCAACGTCGCTGCACATTGTCGCGACCCATACATCCGAAGGCGTGCCGTAAGCGTGCTCCGCTCCTCCACCGTCCAGGAAGGGGTGTGGAACAGCGTCGCTATAGCGGCTATCGCAGCGAAGTGGGTCGAAATCGAAGAGGAAGGGCTGAAGGGCGTAACAAGCTGTGCAGATATACCCGCTGCAGCAAGACTGGCGCAGTTTCTGCCTGTCTTCGATGTGGATCAGCCCAGTGCGCAGGTATATTTTAGCCATTCGCTCATTTTGGATCCTGCGAATGTACGCAGAGAGGTATTGCAATGGTAGGACAGATGTTAGAAAATAAAGAATTTCAATGTATACTAGAAAGGCAAGCAGTTACAGAATGATAGCTACTAGTAGTATTAGGAATCTAGCAGGATGCCAAAATTACCTCTTAATGGATCGGAGCCCGGATAACAAGGGTATTTTCAACTTCAGCATGTCAAAATAAGTGATGAAATTTCAATAGTTGAGTACAAATCCGATAAGGAAGAATCAAAAGTATCTGTTACAAAGTAAAGTACGCAATAGTCGCAGCGTATGTGTCCAAATTGTCACCGACAACAGCCAAAGAAGTCCCATCCTTGACTATCATGTTAGTCGTGCCAACCGTACTCAGTGCATATACCACCAAATTGTTCGTGCTACCTTCGATGCTAAAGATTTCGCTTTGGCAGTTCTCGGGTAACGGGAAGGTCGAGCAAGTGGTGCTATAGTGGTTGAAGAAACTGTACAATCCTGCTCCGTAGATGTTAATATTACTGCTATCGAGGACACGGAGTCCTAAGGAGTCGCAGTTTCCGGAGAGACAGCTGCTGTAATCTGGATCATTCAAAGCGGAGTTGGTAGGGTAAGGGCTATTTGCCGCATCGGGGTTGGGTTGGTAGTATCTGAAAGGTAGTTAGTGAGATGTGAAATAATGCTTCGTGCTTGGTCTTCAAGCTACTTACGGTGTTTCTGTTTGGATAAATCCTGCCACAACTGACTTGGCTCCTGAGAATTGATACTGGTAGAGCGAGTGGTGCTCAACACCCGTTCCGTACCTGATAAAATTTAGCGACAAAGCAATCTCAAATTCCGATACAGTACTTACAGCCATATGTTTTGGCCTTCAACCAGCAGACCTCTTCCGGAGTAGACGGAGATCTGAGTATTATCAGCACTGTCAAGGTCATGGTCTGCCGTCCACAGCCAGACGTTGTCTAAATACACCCCACTGGCGCTACTAGTTATGTGCATAGACATGTAGGCAACCTCGCAAGCGGCAGACACAGCCGCAGAGGTTGGGCACTGAGCCACCTGCTGCTGAGAGCCGGCGAAACCACCAATGCGAGCGTGAACATCCCACATGCCGGAGCCCGAGCTTGCAGCCAAGTTCCATTCGATCAAAACGGCGCCAGGAGTAGATCCTTGCGTACTGACAATCATATCAGACCACTCAACTGAGCCTGATTCGCCGGATTTTCCAACTTGAATAACCGGAACGGGATTCGAGATGCTTGAGAAAGTACTTCCACTTGCCATGATCACCGGGTATGCTTCTCCAACAATCCGCGATCCAGGAGGGAAGTATATAGTCTTTGTGACCTTGTAGGTTCCTTGGTCGAAGAAGACAATCTTGCCAGAAGATGCAGCCGAGGTCAAAGCTGATTGAATGGCAGATGTATCATCTGTGGAGCCATCTCCAGCAGCTCCGGCACTTCGAATACTGACGAACAATGACTGAGCGGATGCTTCGTACTGAGGCTTGCTCTTTGTATAGTAGTTTGACGATCCACTTGCCAGCAGTGCGCTAGGGCGTGTTGGCGCAGTGAAAGTACCTTGAAAGTTGGTAGGTCCGTTAGGAGTATACTTATGGCCCTGTCCCCAAGCACCGATTGTTGTGGTGCCGCCAGCAAGGACAGTACCACTCGGACCCTTTACTGCGACTGGGACATTCTCAAGAGCAATATTCTCCAGAATAAGACTTCCGTTGCTTGAGGTTGAAGACTGCCAAGCACTAGTCACAAAGGTCGAACAATCCTGAATGGTACTGTCAAGAACAACGACTGATCCCACGAGTTGATTCCCAACACCGCCATTATTAACTGAAATGGCAGTAGTACAGTTCGTGATAGTGAGGCCCTGGTAGGTCCAGCCCCAATCCCAGATTTGAGAGATACCCGTCACTGCGTCCGAAATTACCAAGTTGCGCATAGTGAATTGTTGATTGCCGACATTGGCACCATACAGGCCGCCGGTGATCGTGATATCAGCCAAGAATCCACCAGAGCCTAATTCTCACAGTCAGTTCCATCGTATGAAGGGATGGGGCTATTGATCTCACCATTCTCAATGAATAGGCCTTGGTGTTGGGTCCCGGAACCAGAGCTCAGAACGATATCCACATTCTGGATACTGGTCGCCTGTCCAGTTGGCCAATGAATTCCAGTGGCAGCTGAGCTCGCGGGAATATTGGTCAGATCCAGTTTCAAATTGCGGATCTGTCTGAAGAAGACGTTCGTTGAAGTCCATCCTTGATTGCCATCGCTTTGGTATTGGTCTCCATCGATCAACCCAAGTCCACTAAAACCGGCAGTTGCCTTGATTACGGGCATGGAATTTGGGTTCCCAATCAGCTGAGTGAAGTAGTAGTCGATGATGGATGAAGAAATCAGGTACGTTCCCGCCGGGAAGTAAACAATAGCGGGAGTTGTGGTCGAGCTCTCGCGACTCGCGGGCCCAAAACGACCGCCAGCGCTGATTGCAGAATTGATTGCAGCAGTATCATCAGTCACTCCGTCGCCTATAAAGCATCAGTATTGTATCTAGATTTTTTGGTAAGCGGGGGACTACCTTTGGCACCATAGTCCATGACATTGCGGAAAACAGTGTAGCTGGAAGGGTTTGAGTTGAAAGCAGCCTTGCCCTGGTGAGAAATATCGGCAAGCCAATACGACGCGTCTGTTGCTGCTGCTTCAATGGCAATGTTGGCGTAATCGGTATCGGTGCTTTTGCTCAGCTCGGATGAGGCAGTTCCAGTAGGGCCATCATAGTCTGTCCAGTCTGCTAGGGGCTTCAAGGCAGATTTGACGAGCTCATCCACGGCCGGGATGTCCAGGAGCTGTCCTCGGACACATGACAATAGGGAAACAAGCGTGATCACCGAAGCATAGTGCATTTTGACTCCAAGCACAGATCACAAAGGATGCGGATAGCAAATTATGCAGTGGGGGAGCACGGTTTTTTATACCCACGCATCCACATTCAGCTTCGGCATTTTCTTCTAGATTCAAGAAGCCATGCATTTAGCGTGGAGAAGGCGCGCATGACAATTCAAGGAAAAGGAATGAGAGCCCACGCGAGCCACGTTGATATTGCCGAAAGTGACCCCGAACGCGCAACGAGTGCCACCCCGGAGTACTACTTGAGACGGGGAAATATAGATCGAATGACTCTAGGGCCCTCAAATTACCGGCAGAGGCTGGTTTGGCATTTCAGCCATCGCCAGTCAGGGCATTTATTCACGCTGTCACGCTGGACCTGCCTCATGATCTCAGGGGCGAGGTAAAATGAAAATAAGGAATAGACCGCGCCGATCGCGCCCCATGGGGGATCGAGTCCCCTGTCGAAGCTGCAGCCTGGAGCCAATAGTGAGGGAAATCACTGCCACCACACAATTTGCTCGAGCTCAAACGGAACTAGGCGGACGGCGTGGGCAGCAAAGAGGAATGGAATGTGACTAGCTGCAGAATCTATTGGCGCCACTTTCGGGGGAAATGCGACTCAGGGGTCACGCATTGTGACAGCCCTGGAGGAGTTCAAGTTGAGGGAGGAATTAAATAATGCATCGAGAAGAACTGTTTCCAAGTAACCACCTGCCCAGGTGGGGGGGTATACATCCGAATGCCTTCGAGTCTGGATCCCCGAGGTACGAAGTGCCTAGGTGCTGGCTCGGATGTAGTTTGTATATATCGGAAGGATCCACGCAAGAACCCCAGGCTAAGTTTATTCTCCAAAACATTAGATTATAAGAATGACCCTGCACCTTGTCAATAGATAAATATGTGATCCAATCCAATGTTTCCGCTACGATAGTCATGTATTTTCGCTCGGTCACCGGTGTAGTATAATATATATCATTCTGCAGAGGGGTAAACTTGAAAGCACCAGGTGAGAACTTGAAGCCAGCGCTATACTAGCAAGTCAGTCATGCCGTGTGGGAATAACGATTCCGACCAATCTCTATTTAGACTGAAAGCCATGCAAGTGCTCGTGGCAAAAATTGAGAAACCACCCAGGCTTCGCTAGTGATGACAATTAGGTTCGCGACTTGAAACCGTTCGGTCAAAGGGGCTTGGGTCTGGATTGCCAGTAAGACCGGACTCTGGGAAGTTAGAACTCCGGATCAAGAGTGGATACGGAGTAAACGGAGGATATGGGACAGATCGCGATCGAAAAACGGTGGAAAGATGATGATCCCCTGAAGAAGACCGCCGGTGAACCGTGCACGAAGACTGCATGGGTTGCTGCGTCCACCCACTGCAGATGCGTTTTGAGTCCCTGGTCGGACTTGAAGAGGATATGTGTGGTTACCACGACGTCATTGAAGAGGGGGAACTTTTGCATTGGAGGGCTTAGATGAAAGTCACCGGGGGTTCTTCTGTCGAGAGCGTCTCTGGATTGAATACAACCGAGCTTCCACGATAGAAAGGAAGGTAAAGGATCGTACTCGTAGAGAGTTATTCATAGACAGGAAGATGCCCGCGCAACACACATTCATGCCAAGACAGCCTCACGTGACGGCAGAAATGGGTGGGCGTCCGCGAGTTTTGGCAGTCTCCGCGTTCGAAAAAAAAATATCCCCAGGGCCAAATCGACCTCCTCCCTCCCTTCCGACATCGCGAAAAGACTGTATCTCCATCGAAGAGATCAGTTATCCATCCTATCCTTCCGATTTTTGACCCTGGTGACTCCACCGTCGAAGTCAGCTTGCGCGACGGATCGCGGGAAAAAGGTCGTGTCACGGAACAAGACCAAGACCTCAGCATATCCTCATCGAATCTTGCAGAGACAAATTAGCTTTTGCTCTCTGAGTAATTAAAGATATCAAAGCGGTGGTCTCGGAAGTTTCAGTCCTCTTTCGCCTTTCTCCCGATACCGCGCGACGGACAGACGAAGCTCTCACAGCGGCTTATCCCACGCGTGCGAGGTGACCAGAGCTCCCCCCGCGACCACAACAAGGGCCTGGGATAGATAGATAAACCTCCCTTGAGAGCGAGGGAATAGTTGAAGAATCACAACAAGGAGGAATTTGGATGATTTGGATTGAAACCTAAAAGATCGCAATTGATCTTGGGAAGGCACGACTGCGGTTCCTGTTCTTGTTGCTCCTGCTTCACCATCACCACCGCCCATCACCACAACAAACATTAACAAACAACAACCTCCGCAAAAGGTTGTAGTATGTCCAAACGCTCAGCGCAAGGTCCCCAAGGATCCAAAGACGACGACCCTTTTCTTGAAATGTCGAGCACTCCAAACGAAGCGCCTCAGCGCGCCACCGCCGCTCAGTTGGCTAGCAGAAAGTAAGTGGCACACATACACCCCCCCGTTGCCCTGCAGAAGCAGTGCTGGTATGGTGATGAGAGTCGAGGTCCTCTAGGTGAGGACAAACAATCCTGTTTGTGAGAAGAAGTCCAGGTCAGGGTGCACGGAGACAGACAGAGTGCGGGGACGGAGAGCTGACAGCAAGTGAATGTGCTGTGGCATTCTCTCTTGCTCTCACTCTGATACTCTCATCCATGATTCACTACATACTCCTCCATCCACCAGACTCTGCTTCTCTACACCACTCCATTACTGCTTCGCTTTGTCTCTATTCAATCCACACATTGAGATATGCGCTTTTTTCCGTCCCATCATCGAAATGTCGCATCTCAATCTCCTCCGCAGCATCCGCAGCAGGAATTCCCAGAGCCCACCAGCTAACAGTCAATCGCCTAACAGAATCAAGGACATTCGCCGACGCCCTCGAGGCACGACCCCGACTGGCGGTGCTGACGCAGTCCAACAACCCTCCAATGCCTTCGGTGGCCTTTCTACCCCCAACTTTTCAAACCCCGCTCCCAGTTTTGGAGCTCCTCCAGCTCAATCTGGAGGTTTCACTTTCGGCCAGACCCAAAGTCAAAGCTTCCCGGGAGCCAGCTCCGGCCCCAGCCAGCCCAGCCAGCCCAGCCAAAGCAGTGCTTCACCCTTCTCGTTTGGAGGCGGCGGCGGCGGCGGCAGCGGCGGTGCTGCTCAAACTGGCTTCAATTTCGGGGGCTCTTCTGGTGGATTTGGCTCTTCTACGTTCAACAACCCTTTTGCTAGCGATGCTGGCAAAGCTGCCCCCACCCCGACTACCCAGAGCACTTCCTTCACAGGCTTCAGCTTCGGTAACCAAACCACTTCTCAGCCCGCACAACCATCCCAGCCTGCCTTTTCCTTCGGTGCGCCACAAACCACGACTCCCTCGATGGGCTCTGGCATGTTTGGTCAATCAAACGCCATGAACTCCGCTTCCACCCCTGCTGATTCTATGCAAATGTCACCGGACGCCAAACCAAAAACCTCCACTACGACCCCATCATCTTTCCAAAGCCGTAATGTCTTCGGAGACTCGGCTCCCAATTTGTTCTCTCCAAAGCCTGATACCCCGGCCGGTAACCCATTCAGTAACTTGAATGGCACTTCGACCGCTGACAAGCCCGCGAGTGACAAGGCTGAGGGCTTTGCTGCCAAGCCTGCGTTTGCTGGTCAATCAACCCCAGCATCTAACCAAACTCCTCAATTTGGAAACCTATTTGGTGCCCCCGCTGCAACTGCGAAACCATCAGAATCTGAGAAGGCTGCATCGACGAACATGTTTGGAGCTGGCTCGGCCCAGTCTGCATTCCCGGGCTTGTCGAGCCCGAAGCCTGCGACTGAGCAAGCCACTCAAAATAACGTCTTCGCACCGAAGTCCACCTCGGAGCAGAAAACCGACACACCTGCCGATGCCAACCCATTCAAGAACCTCTTCGGAGCTGGCTCAGCCACTCCTCAAACGTCCGCCCCTCCGGCTCAGGCTTCTCCAGCTCAGAATCTTTTCGCTCCAAAGCCAACCGCGGAGCAAACTCCCAGCAAACCTGCGGAGGCTCAGCCATTCAAAAATATGTTTGGTGGAGCTCCTACTTCCAGCACGCCTAAACCTGCCGGGGCCTCGGCATCTGCCAACCTGTTTTCACCTAAGCCAGCCGACGCCACGGTGTCCAAATCTCTATTTGGGGCCCCTGCTGGTACTCCCAAGCCTTTCGAAGCCCCCAAGGAGCATCCAACCCCAGCACAAAATCTTTTCGCTGCTAAGCCAGCCTCAGATCAGCCCGCCACAAACAACCTATTCGCATCAAAATCGGCAACAGACCAAGCTTCCGAGAAGCCCTCCAACTCCAACCCGTTTGGATCTTTGCTTGGAGCATCTTCCCCCAAGCCTAATTCATTGGAGCCGGAGCCCGCCAAACCCCAATCTACCCCGACGCCAAATCTATTTGCACCTTCACCGGCCAAGGCACAGGTGTCGACAAACCCCGCCAGTTCTTTGGGCGGTCTCTTCGGCGCCAAGCCCGATACGACCGCGCAGGCCACTGCTCCTCCTCCGTCAATCTTTTCAAATTCTAAGCCGACGGTTGCTCCTCCGATTCCGAAGTCGGGTTTGGCTGATAGCGTGGACAAGAGCAATTCTGAACTAGTGAAGAAGCTTCGCATTCTGGATACAATTTTCAAGGAGGAGTTGTCCACCTACCAACCTGGCGTGGATGGGTTTGACCGTTTGATTATGCATTATCTGGCTGTACGTCATTCAATTGGCGCGCCGGTCGGTTCTAAGAATGACTGGAAGAATTTTGGGACGACACATGTTCCCAACGGCCAGCCTGCAGGAGCTTCTGTGAACGGGGTGAATGACTCGACCACCTCCAGCGTGTTTGCACAGTCGTTTTCGTCCCCAGCAAAGGCAACTGATCCAGTGAATGCTGCGGTCAAAAAGTCCGAGAATCCATTCGCAAAGCTTAACACTGCAGACGCCGGCAACTCGTCCAAGCCCGCCGAAAATCCTTTTGCGAAGATTCCCACCACCGCCACTGGTGCCACCTCTGAATCTGCTTCCAAGGCTGCTGAGAACCCCTTTGCCAAGATCACGACCACGACTCAAACATCAACACCCTCGGCTCCGACAGTCAAGAAGTCTGACACACCTGCTGCGCCAAAGCTGGCGGGTAATATGTTTGCCGGTGCTCAATCATCGAATACCAATGGCTCGGTAGCTCCTCTTTCAATGCCCAAGTTCGGCAACGGCACTGGCGGTGTGGACTTCATGGCACAATTCAAAAAGAAGGCAGAAGAGACTGCGGCCAAAGAAAAGGCCAAGCGGAAGGCAGAGGACTTCGACTCTGATGAAGACGACGAGGAGGAATGGGAGCGTCGTGATGCTGAGCAGCAACGTGAGAAGCGTGCCAAGTTGGAGGGCGCTTCGAAAAAGAAGGCCGTTTTCGTTCCCGGCAAGGGCTTCTCATTTGTTGATGAGGACGAGGAACCGCAAGAGGACTCTTCTAAGAAGCTTGCGCTGCCCGCCCCTTCTCCTGCTCCTTCTTCTAGCTCGATCTTTGATTCTTCGAGCCAGCCCGTCCCGGCCTCGCAAAACATTTTCGGCCGCATCTCTTCAACGACCCCCCCAACCCGTCGATGATGGTAATGACAGCGACGCCTCTGATGAGACGAAACCTCGATCACCGAAGCGCCGTGTCTCCGGCGATGGCAACGATGAAGAAGTCGATTATGAGGCTGCTGGGCATAAGTCTAAACGAACAAAGGCAACCGAAAATGGCGATACAAGCAAGTCTAGCCTGGACACACCCCTTCCGGCGCCGACTGCTGCAGCAAGCCGAAGCCTTTTCGACCGTATCGAATCCCCAACCCCAAGCATTGCTTCTCCCAAGCCAGCTTCTGGCGGCATCAACTTCGGTGCCTCTACCCCTTCTAATTCGACAAACCCTTTCGCGTCTCTCGGCGCAAAGTCTCAGACTTCTCAGCTCTTTGGTGCCTCGTTTGGCACCGGCTCGTCCCAGCCAGCATCTACCACTTCCCCAGCCCCGGCCGACAACACCTGGAAGCCCTCCACTCCTATCAAGTTTGCCGCCGACGCGAACTCAACTTCCGCCCAAGCTTCCACTGAGGCATCAGCTCAGACTTCTGGTGCTGAAAACGCCACCTCCGGAGCTGCAACACCTGATGAGGAGGGTGGTGCGCCTGGTTCTATATTCGACATGTCCTCCGCCAATGCCGGCGAGGAAGAAGAGACCGTGGTCTTTGAATGCCGCGCTCGCGCTTTCAAGCTGACCACTGGATGGGTCTCCCAGGGCACTGGAGTTGTGCGACTGCTCAAGCATCCCGGCACCGGTCGTGCCCGAGTTGTTCTCCGTGCTGATCCTGGCGGCAACATCATCTTGAACACGCTTCTTAAGAAGGAGCTTGACTATGCGCGTACCAGCAATAGCATGCAGTTCATGGTTCCCCAGGCTGATGGTAAGCCCGAGCAATGGGCTGTTCGAGTGAAGGCCGAGTCGATTGAGGCCCTCAACGGGCACTTCCAAGCTATTAAAAATTAGATTCTCACTTGAGAACAGCAGAGAAAAGGGGTTAATGTTGGCAGGTTGTTTCTTTTTTCCCTCTTCTTCACTTTATTCCCTTTTTCCTACCATTCCCGAATGTACGATAACGCAAGGAATCTACGTTGCACGTTCTTGTCCCTGTCCCTATCTTTGTTTTCAGCATTCATCAGGCGAAAATATGCATTTTACCCCCGGCTCCCGGTTTCATCATATCATTTTGTTTAATCTCTCCGTCTGTGTATTTCTGTGTATTGTCCCAGTGGGGTGCAATAGATTAGCTAGCATTGAATGCCAGGTGCAGTTCGATCAAGCTAGGTACTTCCAAGGTTCCCAAGACAGCGTAGTAGGAATAAGACAGACTCTAAGGAACCTCAAAAAGATCGAACCCAGCAATCGCTATCTTGATACTTTCTCACCCGAACACTGCCTTACCAGTAACATGCGGGAACGACTACATCTACATCTACGTAAAGGAACCGAAAAGAATTTGCAGAATGCACACACAAATCAAGGGTATGAAGATATTTTATTTTGAAAAGCCCCAACCGAACCCCAGTTGTAACATGGAATCATAGAAGCAAGACGCCGCGGTTAAACCATTTATGCGTCATCGACGGTGGCGGTGTGCAGACCCTTGGGGTTCTTGACGTTAACAGCCTGGACGTGGGAGTAGAGACGCTCCTCAGCACCCTCCTCATCGTTACGCTTGCGGGAAATGCGGACGCGCAGGCGGAAAGGGACACCCTTGATGCCGGCCTCCCAGACCTTCTTGTTGAGCTGGGGGTCGAGGCGGACGTCCTTGGTGCCCTGTGAAGGGGTTAGCGGTGGTCTTTCTAGACGGAAACGGAGCCAAATGTGCGCATGCGCACTTGGGTCCGAGGACAAGGGAAAGGAGTGGAAAAAAACTCACCATGGCGTGCTCAGCAAAGGCACGGATCTCCTTGATGGCACGAGGAGCACGCTTCTTGAAGCTAACACCGTGGCACTATACCGAAAAAGAAGGTACAATCAGTCTTCCGTCCGAATGCCATCTGGTAGAGACGCTGCTCTGCGATGATTGTTTCGGCCATAAAGGTGGACTTCATCAAACTAATTTCTTCTTGTTGTGATCGATTTCGAGGGAAAGGCGTGTGTATGTATGCCAACTGTTCCACGTCCCTTCAATTGCGAGTCGTGAACTCGCGATTGGAGGAGATGTTTTCCAGTTGTCCGGTCGTCGCGCGCAGTCACTTTGCGGTTTCCCACACAGACGGTGCAGCAATCGGGGAGTGAGGGAAATCGAGGCAATGGACCAAAAGAGATTGTTGAAGATCTCATTTTGGCAATAGCTTCGAGAACCCGCACGCACACACATTTCGATTCTTGTCAATTCCCAGAAAAAGGTCTTCCGTTTCCGGAGCTTTTGTGTGTTCTCTGTCCAATTTGTTTGATTTCCTTATTGCGCCTTGACGGTCGTCGCAGATCAGGTTTCTTGGGATTTCGGGGGTTTTTTCAACATACCCTCTTGTGCAGGTTGATGGTGTACTCGCGGGTCACCACATCGGCGATGGCCGAGCGGGTCTTCTTGCCAGTGTTGACGTTGGACATTTCTGAGGAGGGAAATGTTAGCAAAGGCAGGTGTGAAGCGATTCGGAGAGCAACGAACTGGTTGGGGCGGTGTCGACTGTGGGCGGAAGTTGTCGATGAGAGAAATTCTGGGTTTGTGGCCGCGGATGAGTGTGGCTCGCTTATCGTGTGGGAGGTCTCTGATTGGTGGAGTCATGTGATACGGCCCCATCGTGTTTAGTCCCATTGCGGTAAAGCCATTGTGGCCTGTTTATTAAGGCAGAAATAAGGCAGCCATACTTTCTTTAACTACTGCAGCTGTTGCAATATAGTTACTAGTAAACAGTGTTATTGCCCTTGTAAATTATAGGGGAAATAAAGCTTCTAGTAATCCATTAGACTCTTCATAAGGTAATGAGTAAACAATCTGCCACGGCTTGAGTGGAGTTTGGTGCTCAAGAAGGGAATGTAACACAGGACTTTATTCGGTTATCCTAATTACTAATCTACTCATTCATCAAGTTAACTATACATCTGGGAATCATTTTGAGCCCTCACCGCTCACATCGGGATACACGTCAAATCGGCGCTGGGTATAGATGGGGATGCCCTTGCGAGTGTTCACGACGGTATCATTATCCAAATCCGCATAGATAATCGTCTCCTTCTCCTCCGCTTCAGTCAAGATCTTCGCACTGGGGTCGCTGATCAAACTGTGGCCGTATGCATGGTAAGACGCATCCAGGTCCTGCGATGGACTACACAGAGCAACATAGGTCTGGTTATCCACCGCACGAGCTCGGCCCAGAAGAGACCAGTGCAGAGGTCCAGTGGTAGTGTTGAAAGCACCGGGGTAGACCAGCAGGAATGCGCCCTTGCGAGCCGCAATCATGGCGGACTCCGGGAAACGAATATCATAGCAGATCGCCAGGCCAATCTTGCCGTATTCTGGGAGATCGATCACGGTCAATTGGTTGCCCGGAGAGAGAACCTCGCTCTCCTTGAACGTAATCTTCCCAGGGATATCGATATCGAACAGATGCGTCTTGCGGTGGGTACCGATCAAGGAGCCCGAGGGCGAGAAGACAAGCGAGGTATTGAAGTACTTCTTCGTCTCCGGCTCCAGCTCGGGGATACTTCCTCCGATAAGGTATGCATTTGCCTCAGCGGCGATCGCCGACAGGGCGTGGAACGAGGGGGACTGCTCCTTCGTGGGAGGGGAAGGGTGGAGGGTCTCGGCGTATTTAGGGAAATATTGCGTGCCGTACGGAGAGTTGAAGCATTCTGGGAGGACGATCAAGCGTGCGCCGGCCTTTGCGGCTTCGAGGACCTTGCTTCGAGCGTGGGAGAGGTTGACGGACTTGTCCGCGCCTAGATTCGGGGAGTTAATAGCGCTCCAAGGCTAGCGAGGATCGTGACAGGAGCACTCTACCTGATGCGAGCTGCACCAAGGCAAGCTTAAGAGGTTTCTTCAAGAATGTAGCCATATTGGTTATGATTGGGAGGGTGGGCGAAGAAAGAAAGGAAGTTCCACAGGGTACTAGTAAAATGTTGAAATGGGGGAAATGGGGGGAGACCGCCCCGAAGTCCGAAGTGCGGGGACAACCCTGATAAGGCGCGATATCCTAGGGTCGAACCACTGACAACCTCCGTTTTCTCCGATCTAGTGGAGAAAAAAGCCGACAAAAAAGCCGATGGTGATAGATGATGGCAGAATCAGAGGGAATGGTACCAGGAAGAAGAGAAAATGGAGAGAGACCTCGGGAATTCCACATAGACAGTGTCTGCCAAGACAATTTTGGGGTAGTTCCCCAGCGTCCCCATTATATACTTTATAGTACTTACTCCAATTATTAGGGTGGGGTGTTAGAAATGGAAGTTTGATTGGTCTATTCAATTGAAAGATATTAAATGAGTTTTTCTAAGTCTAAATATGCCTATGGGCATGGATGATGCCTGTTGTATGTACCCGCCGTACCAATCAGCTTAGATACTCCGCCTTTCTCACTGCTTGTCAGTGTTCACAGCATACTTGCTGTACTTCCGAATCTTGGGTCCGTAGATAAAAAGCAAATAAGGAATAAATGCCATCAATCCACTGATCGATCCCAATATCGTCAGGGTATACTGGACTCCAATAGAACGGTAAATCGGGACTCCAGCAACAGTCATACCACCCGCAACAACATAACGTGTGAAGACCAGGAATCCCAGAGCTGATGCCGAATACACTCCGTAAGAGTCAATGACATACATATAGGCGACAATAAAAATGGTCGTAATGCCATATCCAAAAAGAGCCGAAGCAATGAGCGGAGACCAAATCGAGATGGATGACTTTGGGCAGGTTAGTGAAATTCGCATCATTTCGTCGGGAAAACTTACATTGGAAGTCCATCCCATCCAGAATAAACTGATTGGGACTGCGGGAGCACCTCCGAGCATCGCATACCAAAGCCGCGTTTCAGGCACAATTGTGGAAGTTTTCCTATACTCCTTTGCTGTCCACGAGTATACTAATGGGACGATACACGTCACTAGGAGAATGCCACATAGCATACCGGCCCAGGCGACATTAGTAATCCCTTGCGATACTCCGTATGTGTCGGCGAAAATGAATGTGTAGCCCTCCAGGAAAGTGAATAGGACGATATACACCACCGTCAGATATAGCGACATCAAGATCAAAATCAACTCGGAATAAAACAAGATGAACGGGCGGTAAACAGACGTCAAGAGACGACGTCCCAAACTCTCACGCTTCATTTCAATCGGTGCTCGATATCGCTTATCACCAGTTTCCAGGCGAAGGATCTTCGCCTTCCAGTGCAAGAGAAGACTTCCGTATGTTTCAGGTTGAAGGAGAAGAACAATGATGAGGATCACGCCCCCCATAATCAGCATGATCCATTCCAACCAGCGCCATCCCAGTGTTTGTGGAATATAGCTACCGATAATTTGACCAATCATAGGTCCTGAGAATGCTGGAATTGCATAGGCGGGGAATGCATATGCCTTTTGTGCTGGATCCCAAAGGTCAGCGACTGTTCCTCCAGCGCAGCTGAGAGGAGTCGACCCAAAGAATCCTGCGAAGAATCGGAAGATGAGATGGCTGTGGAGATTCGGGGCGAGCGCGGAGGCCATGATGAAAACCAAGAAAAGAAGCATCGTTGTGAGGTAAACTGCATTCCGTCCAAAGGTCTCGGAGAATGGGCCTGAAAGGAGTGAGCCGGCACCAAAACCGACAAGGAAAAGACCTAGAGATCACTATTAGCTTTCCAGGAACGGCCGTGTGAAATCGAAGAGCCATTTACCGGTTGCTAGAGATCCAACCACGTCGGTTACACCAAAATCTTCACTGTATTGTAGCACGCCACAAGCATCAATTGCAGATGCTGCTGTGACAGAGATAGCAATGAGAGAGACCAAAAAGGTCATAAATAGTTTCCGTCCAACAGTTGCATTGGCAGGGTTCAGGGGATCTTCAGGGCCGTCCCAGCCGACCATGATCAAAGACTCATTGTCGGCAACGACTTGTGTAGAGGGGCCCTTCTCAGCATCAAGTAGTTTTGGATCGTATAAAGGACAACTGGAAGAATTGAGTAAGTTAATCGAAGATTAACGAGAAAGAAATGAAGAGCGATATGACAAACCTGGAATTGTGTGGCGACCCAATAGTATAGCCCTCACAGCTACATTTCGATTCGATTTCAGTCAGCTGGCGGCGAACCGCCTCTCTGATCCTACGATACTGTAGGTAAGACTCCATTGCAATGAAATGACCGACCTGGAGCCCCTGCTCTCGTTGAAATAAAATCAAAGCCGAGACCATCACCGGTGGAGATTGTTGGTTTTTAAAACCGCCAAATTTTCCACTGGTACCCACAATGCTCCTCATCCAAGGCCGGGCCCGCAAACTACCCAGGCACACAATTGGGTACCGAATTTCTACATAAACACATCGTGCTAAGCAGCTTCATATGGCGTTTGGTGTATTGGCTGTCGTTCTCTCTTTCTGACTGTGAGGTCTCGTTCGCTGATGGCCGGATTTAACCCGAAATCTAGAAATTTAGCATCCACGGGCCGTGCACATGGACCTAGTTCCTGCATGACTCATGAGAATTTTGATGTAAAACTGAATGGAGTATGGAGTACCTAAATTGAGGATTATTAATGGTCTTAATGGCCAAAGCTTCAGATCTCCTTTTCATTAATACCGTGTATGGATCTACTGCGTAGCTGGCAGCCCGTTTTTGCCGAGTCAACCCATCTCGGTGGATCCAATTCCTCCTAGAAAGTCAGCCTTAGCCTTATCAGTGGGATCTTCCTACTGTAGCATCCACCCAGCTGAACCACCTTTTGACCCCTATCCTCGGCAACTCATTCCGACTCTACTCCGTGGTGCAGATTATCAAGCAACTGATCGAGGCTCCCCATTTCATTTTACGCTCAGTCACAAAAGAGGAGACTATGCGAAAAACAAGTATTTTTTTCCACCTTGAAATTTCATTTACTGCAACGACTGCAGCGACATGGCTAAGCCAGGGGCCAGTCATTTTGTAACATGAACAACCACCTCATCATAGAACTTGGATGCGATGGGAAACGCCATCCAGAATAAACAAGAATATATCCAATCCAAACTTATTCCGCAGAATCAAAACTTCATCGACTCCACGCCATTCTTGAATCGATTCTCCGCCTCCTGCCAGTTGATGACCTTCCAGATATTGGAAATGTAGGACGGTTTGTCATTTTTATACTTTGAAAATCAGCATCGCATTCTTCTCGCGACTCACGGCTCGCAGCATGTCAGCTCAACTCACCTGGAGATAGTAGGCATGCTCCCACATGTCGACGCCAAAGATGGGCACCGCATCTTCTACCGGATCTTGGTCTTTCAAACTGATGACCTTTAGTCTGCCCTCGACCTGCTTATTTGCAAGCCATCCCCAACCACTGCCCTGCAAGTCGGCCAAAACAGTATTAAATTCATCTTTGAATTTCTGGACACTGCCCCACTGATCCACGATTGCCTTTTTGAGTGTTGGTGCAGCCGTGTCAATGTCGGTTTCCTTGGAACCAGGAGGGGCTAGGTTCTTCCAGAATAGAGAGTGATTGATATGACCTCCACCGTTAAACTTGACCTTCTTCTGTAGCAAGACTAGTTGTCGCAGATTGCTGTCTTCCAAGGCTTGATTTTGGCTGTTTAGGGCGGTATTCAGGTTGGTTACGTAGGCTTGGTGATGCTTGTCGTGGTGGATCTGCATGATCTCCTTGGAGATGATGGGTTCAAGAGCCTTATTTTGTCAGATTTTTACACCACCAAAAACTCAAATATTCGAAATGAACTAATCGTGGAACTTACATCGTATGCGTATGGAAGAGGCGGAAGCTTGTATTTCCCAGCCATCTTGGCTTGTCTTGTACTGAGTTCGATGAGGTCCCGGTATGCCAAAGCGAGAGCACGCTTGTCAATGGGCGCGGCAAAAGCAAAAGAGAGAAATGAAATTAAATAGAAAAGAGACATTAATGGAGTAAAGCGAGCCATAATTGAATTACCCCTTAGCCATTTCCACCGGAGATTGGACAGGCAAGAACAGCGGACGGTAGTGTTGGGGACTTGGACGTGGCGTGGTACGGCTTGATGGGGCGTACTCTGCAATGTAAAAATCACAACATTTAAGAATCCAATTCATAGGGTCAGCGCGGATTCAAATACATGTTTGAATGCAAGTTTGATAGAATGCCAAGAATAATCAGTTGTACAGAGAAGATCATGCGGTGGAGATTGTAGGCTGTATAGTTACTATTCCCGAGACAAGGGTTTGCCCATAGCCCAGTTCAAAATGCTCCTCATTACCCCCGGAGAATACTCACCAGCTTGATTCTAGTGGCTTGGAGCTACTCCCCAGGCGGCTTAATACGAGGTCTGCGCCTGATGACCTGGCATTTCAAGAATAGAAAGCTGCCAAGTCTTGCGGGGGTCGCCTTGCATAGCCCGTCATTTCAGCCATGGCGGAACAGCTCTATAATTGTGATTAACTGGGGTCTATGATGACTGGTTTCTTCTTCAAGCTAGTAGCTTGACCTTTTTTGACCTTTTATTGAAGCTTTGTTTTTATTCTTGAACAAATGACTACATTAAGACACTTGCTGGATCATATTCAGGGTTTGCCGTGCCCTTCCTAATATATGCCCTGCTAAGCCTTAACTTGGTTATTGCTTCAGTACAATCATTTGAATTATCCAACAGTTTGACCCATGTCTTCATTGACATTCTTTGTTTGCATTGCTCGAACCCGGTCAGGTGACTGACAGTGCAATGTTGCCCCCCTTCTCTCTCTCACTCCCCCTTCTCATCCCCGCCGACAACTTCCCCAAACCAACACAATGGTGTCGCTCGAGGACGTCAAAAGGCATAATGCCAGTCTGAAAGACTTTGGCCCGAATCTGGTTGCCGTATTTGGTATACATTCCATTTCCCATCGTTTCCGAGCGTCCGGTTTTCCAACGGGGTGATAAGCTGACATGGATGCTTGAAGTTGGTGGAACAAGCGGAATCGGCGAAGCAACCGCCCGTGCGTTTGTTCGCGACACAGTCTCCTCGCGAGTGTACCTTATTGGGCGGAACGAGGCCCAGGCATCCAAAATTATCCAGGAATTGCGTCAGCTTAACCCGGACGGTCAGATCAGCTTCGTCAAATGTGAGGCTGCAAATCTTAAAAGTGTCGATGAAGCATGCAAGACGATTCAACAAAAGGAGGATAAGGTTAACCTAGTGTTCATGACTGCTGGTATTTTTACCACCAAAGGTCGCGATGGTGAGTCTCTACAAGCCCCGCCGGGCGTGTTGAATGGCCATCCGCTAACGGTCGCGTAGAAACCGACGAGGGGCTGGACAAGAAGTTCAGTTTGCATTATTATTCTCGTATGCGGTTCTTGTTCAATCTGCTGCCCCAGTTGACAGCCGCAAGTAAAGCCGACTCATCTGCTGCCGGGATTGGCCTTGGTCACAACTTATCGAGAGTGGTGTCCGTGCTGTCTGCCGGTGACGAGGGACCTCTGAATATGGATGATCTCTCCCTGAAGAACAACTTTTCTCTTCGGAATTGCGCCAGGCATACTATTACCATGACATCGCTGTCCATGGAGGAGCTGGCTGCAGCACATCCGGCAACATCGTTTATTCACGCATACCCGTCAGCAGTCAAGACAGGCCTGACACGGGGATTGGGGCCGATTGCGCGAGGCGCATTAGAAGGGCTCTATTTCTTTGTCAAGCCCTTTTTTGTTTCCCTTGACGAGAGTGGAGAGCGTCATCTGTATGCTGCGACAAGTTCTCGCTTCTCTCCGCGAGAGGCTAAGGATGTAGCCAATGCTGCCCCTGGTTCAAATGGGGAGAAGGGCAGCGGTGCATATCTCCTGCACTGGGATGGGTCCGACAATGGGAACAAGAAGCCTCTTCAAGAACTTCGCAAGAGTGATACTGGGAAGACTGTGTGGAAGCATACACTAGATACTTTTGATTCGATTTGTGGCCAGAGCTAAAGAGCTTTCAATAGGCTTCTCTTAGCTATACAATACTAATAAAGTAATTATGATAGTGTCCGTCATAATTCTGCTAAACCGTCTAGCTCTGTTGTCTAGCCCTTGTGAACTGAACAGTCCAAATCTCATTGGCGATATCCTCCAACTGCGTTTGTGATAACTGGAAATCCGTCTCACCGGGCTTTTTCGGCTTCAGGAAGACGTCCTCAAACCGGATCGGCAGTTGACCGGTTATGCGATCACAGTTTGGTGCGGATGTTCGGACTACCGTCATCTTCTGTTCGGTGAAAAGGATATTTTTTGTCGTCGAGGGCCCATTTCTCGATAATGATTGTTCCGCGAGGGTGCACTGAAATTGATAATGCGATCTTGACTTGCCCTCGGGATCCTTCAAGCCAGAACCGCATGTCTTCCTCGAGTTTTGGCCGCCTTTCACTCGATTTTGCTTCAAGAACCATGGAGGGCCACTTGGCTTCTCGGTTGTATGGTAGTATGGCGGGCTTCCACGCACCGTCAGGGCTCTTGTTCTTTCCAGACGGCCCGCGCACTGAACTCGTTGTTGTATGTAATAGCCTCAGTTCTGGGAACTGGGATTTCCACAGTAGGAATGTATCGGCAAAGGCGGAAGCAGCGACGGCATGAATGGTGGTCTCCATTCTAAATAATGCAGTGTGGGATGCATCATCATACTCTACAATGGATTTGATGAGGAGACTTTCCTGTGAGTTTTTCAAGTCGCGGAAACCGCGATCCCCCATTGCAAAGATGATGTATGGATTCCCACTGCCGCCTTCTCGCTCATAGCGTTCGAGTTCTCGCTCAAAGGTATAGAGGCATTGTGATACTCCTCGAAACTGGTAACTTGGGGTTGACATGGGAAGTACAGACATGATGGAGTGATTGAGCGAACAAGTGTTCTGGGGTGGGAGTTTTTTCCAAGGATTTTAGATGTTAGCATTACTTAACTGTGACGTGAGTTGGGAAGGAAAGTCTCCCAATCAATATTTCACAATACTTCCAAAGGATGGAGATCCAACAGCTAGTATGGTTTCACCAGTGTAGGTAGATGAATATAGAAGGACGAGTAGACCTAGTAGTAGTACTATATGTACTTCATATTTACTCAGAGCAGTCTGGTGCCTCCAAGTTTGGTTGGGCCCGAGAACCTTGGAATTCTTCCGAGGAATCCCCTGTTGGAGGAAAGGAAGTACCAGTGGCAGTGTGTATGTAGTAGATGTACATACTCCAATGAACCTTACTCTGATGCGGTGATCAGCAACATCCTTGTTCCCCGCCACTGCATTCCATCTCTACTCTCTGATCTATTTTCATATACTCTACTCTCCTCTCCTCTGATATAATATATCCCCTACTTTTATACATCTCTATACTCTACTGAGTCTACTCTCGTCCATGTCAACCATGGAATACACCCGCATCACGTGGTTTGCCTCCGGAGGGGCGTGGACCACCCCCCAAAGTGCAAAATCCAAAATCTTCCCCAAAAAAACTAAAAGGACCGTTGGGCGAGAAGGGTAAAGAGGAAATTTTCTTCCTCCATCGTTCGTTTCTCTTTTGCGTGGATTCTCGCCCGTTGGCCATTCTCACTCCCTCAACCTCCCCTCTTTGACGACTCTTGAGGGCCTCTCAACCAGCAACCCAACCCAATCCCCGAACCCACCCCGTTTGCCACACCATGTTTGAGGACTTTTCATTCACTTCACCCTCCTCCCGGCCTGCGCGGTTGGCGCTTGATGCAGAGGATCGGCTCATGGCCGACTGCAATAGCCCGTTAATCTCCCCGCTGTCCTCGCGGTGTTCCTCGCCCCATCGACTCCGCACGCTTTCGCGCCCCCGATCCTCCTACTTTCGCTCCCAGCAGCCTCCGACCTCCGTTCCCCTGGCCTACGAACAGAACCGTCTCTCCATTTCCACGTTGACCCAGAAACTACATGAGCATACGATCCAGGGGCCAAATGGCGAGCGCATTCCTGATCAGGGGTACTTGGATCGTGAAGGCGCCAGGATCTCCCGGTACTCGGGATACGTCTTAACGCCGCCGGATACAGATCACGATGAAGATGGGCGTTTCGACTCTTCCCCGTCACTTTGCTCAAATCCTAGTCCCACTTCCGCGCCACCGGATTTTCCCGCTCTAGATGGGACGATGCCGGAGCCCAAACTCCCAGATCACCAGAATATCCGGCGACAACGACAACATATCTCCGAAATGCAATGTCACGAAGGCAATGTGGACTCCATCCGCCGCAATGCCTACTCCGATGACTCCTACCCACCAACCGTCCTCGAAGATGACTGCCACCCCAGCTCTATGCCGCACCGATCCTCGCCACGTCGAAGAGCAGCCACCTTACACCGGAGTCGGTTTGGACCGCCGGACTCGTCGGTCGGGGTGGGAGAGGCACGGGGCCGAAGAAGGAGCAGCTCGGGGGCGATGCAGTCGCATCGGATAGAGAAGGCCTATCATACGTTTAATAGCCGAGAGGCTTCAAAACGGAATGAACAGGGCCTGCGGAGGAAGAGTATGGTGAGTGCCGCACTGGCATCTGTAGTAGAGCGGCCTTGATAGATCTTGGTTTCTTGATCTTTTCGATTTTTCATGTATATACACTTTGAAATGATACCCATTTTTAGACATAGCCACAGTGCAAGAGAGGACGGCAGTGTCGATACTCGTACTAACACTAGACATTGTCGTATAGAATCCCAAGATTCCTGTACCACTAGGTACTTCCAGCGGCGATGAAAATGAAACTCGGGGTACTGCTAGTTAACTAGTCAACAGAAGGAGACTACTTACGGTTACTAGTGGTACTAGTATAGTTATATCGTCATAATATAATATGAGACAAGACAGACGTCTACTATGAACGGGGTCTTTTTCATTAATTTGAAACAATATATGTCCCTTCACTGTGAATTTATCTTATTTCTCTCATTCCAATCATTTTGATTGGACGATCGATTTACTCTAGGGCTGTCACGTCACTGGAGTTTGGGTGGTGAGCGGCCCCTGCTGCTCCGCAATCACCGATTAAATCCAACTTCATCTTAAATCCAACCTCAACCCCAACCCAGCCACTTCTCCCCAAGCGCAACCCCATTGCGCGCAGCAACCTTGGAACTTGGACAGCACACAATGGCGACTCTCAAACCACCATCAGCAACAACGCGCTCTTCATCAAGCTCAAGCACTCCCACCGGACCTCCAAAGGCCCCCCTCAAAGCCGATCCAACAGCAACCATCTCCGACACCGTCATCTTCCACGGCAAACACCAAGTGACAATCGGCGCAGGCACAGTCATACACCCACGCGTCCGATTCTACGCCTACGAGGGTCCCATAGTAATCGGCGACGGCTGCATAATAGGCGAGAAAACCATCATCGGCGCCACTCCGTCCTCTTCCTCCTCTTCCTCAACATCCTCATCAATCGAAACACCAACCCGCCTCTCGTATTTCGTCACAATCGGACCCCAATGCACAATAAGACCAGGCGCACACATCCACTCCTCATCCGCAATTGAAGCCCTATGCACACTAAACCGCCACGCAGATATCGGCTCGCATTCTAAAATCTGCTCCGGCTGCGAGATCCCCGAGCGCGGATCGGTCCCTGAATGGACTGTTGTTTGGGGGTCGGGAATTGGACAACGGAGACGACGTGCGCGCGAGGCCAATATCCCCGGTCCCGCTGTGACTGCTGCCGCGCAAGTTGCGCAGGTTCCTGCGCCGGGACCTGCGCCTTCGGGGAAGGTCATTGAGGATGCTAGGTTGATGGTTTTGCAGAAGGAGAGGGAGATTCTTGGGCGGATGCTTGTTCCTGCTGGGCCGAAGAAAAGATGAATGGGTGACTAGCTTGATTGGGGACCCTCGGGGATTGATTATTCTCAGGCCTTGAACGAGAAGGGGGCAGGTCAACAGCTTTTGTTTCATGGCGTTTTGTTATACATTCTACTGTTGGGACTGCTATGCTTGGAGAACACTCTTGGTCTCAACTTGAAGTTTTTTTTGTTTTTTTTGGTTTGCTTTTTCTTGCTGTTTAGCATATTATACCCAATACCGTCGGTGCAGCACTGAGGATGCTCAGGTCCGACGAGGATCATGATACGATGAAAATGCCAGGCCCTGCTTTTGCCAGAAGCAAACCCGATAGCCTGGTAAGGCTCCTAGGAACAAAAGTGATCAGTGATTGATCGGGGTGATCAAGGACACCGTGTCTATCTACTAGACATTGTCTTGTACGTATAGCTACCTATATACTAAATAATGTCTGGTACGACTAAGAGCCCGATCAGGGAAGCATGTGACTAGGAGGTATATAGGATAGTATACCGCGGGGTAGTTGGAAGGGCCTAACCTAGTATACCACAGCAAGAAGGACTAGATATATAAGGAGGCACATTCATATATATTTAGTTCTTCGTGATCAGTCAATCTAAGTTACTATAGTATACCTTTGGTTTATTCTTCATTGTTCAGACTCTTGTGACGAACATACTATACTTAGGGGAGCTCTTCTAGAAGAGAATACTAGGTTGGATGGCGCCGGGTGATTAGATGAAGGATGCAAGATGGACTTGGGATGGGAGGAGGATAGCGTGTTTTCATGTAACAGAGACTAACGCTTGAGGAACGCAGGTTCCTCCTGCGTGAGCCGTATTAAGTACCCCTATGCACATCCCTCACGCTCATGTGACATATACTTGGCAGGTTCCTCATCCCAGATCTTCCAGGCATGCAATATGCACTCTTGGACCTCATGCCAGGTCTTCCAGGCAGGTGATGTGAGTTCCTTGACATCTTCGGACCCTAATTGGCGCTCTACCTGGCACATCCTTCGAAGTCACTTAATAGGACCCGAGTCCGTGTAAGGCTTAGTATAGCAACGGTACGGTTTCGAGTCGATACTTAAAGGTCGCCGTGTGGTTCTACCCGGCAAGCAATGTACGCTCACCAACTGAGTAGCCACTTACTGTGACCAGTTAACAACGCGCCATGCTATACCTGGCTTGGCTATTTACCATTGTCAGTATCCGCAATAGTTTGGTTAGAGTAGGGCTGATTGCTCATATTAACCAAGTCAATATCGTCGTCAAACCGGACGGTCGGCAAGGATGACAAGCTTAACGCTCACTATATTATAGTTAGGGGTAGTAATAGAGGCTATCTAATAAGCGGTCCCTTTATAGCGCCAGCAAAGCATACCTAGACTATAATCCCTCGACATTATCTTGTTTATCCAATAACCTTAGTTTTATAATACTTTTCGTAATTAAATCCCTAGATATAAGGTATTTGATACTATCTAGATCGAAATAAAGCCTTAACGCTAAAGATAATTCTTCTCCACTTATCTATTATCCAATTCTGACGGGCCCGAGCCCACGTGAGTCGTTTCAAACGATATATAGCAAGGATTGGAGGCTTCTACGTAGCAGGATATGTGGCCATCCTACAAGCCTTTAGGGATAGACGAAGTGTCTCTCCACTGACCTCAAGGTCTAGAATTGCATAAATATTATAGACAATCATACAGCTATACGTAAAAAACACCTGAATCCAGGAGATTACCTTATCCAGGCGCTTAGGGGTAAGATTTGGCCGTCGGCCAGTCTTATTCTTCTGAGGCATAATTCGTACGGTATCGCAGGCGTGCCGAGCTTGGCGCTCGGAACAGCCTATTCGGGAGGCAATAGATGGATAGTTATAGCCTTCATCTCGTAGGAAACGGCAATATGGACGTTCATCGCGGGTAAGCATGTTGCGGTTGAAGAGGAAGGATTTTAAATGGTCACGTATAGTAAGATAGAAAGGCGGCATGTAAGAATAATAGTGGAGACCGACATTTGTTTCTTGGTCACCGTGTAGGAACACTTTAAAAGCTAATACTCCACCCCCTTCGAATAGTCTGAAATTAAGTTCAAAAGCTAATACTCCACCTTTTGTGGCTGGTGATGGACACGAAATATGCACCCGCTCATATATTACTTTGCAAGCCCCTCTCTATTCAATAGCCAGAATAAATAATCCTTCGTCTTAGACTTTGCGACCCACCATGTTTCTCTGGGGTCTTCTCCTTGTTCTCACCAGCATTACGGTGGCGACACTGATTAACACAGAGCAACGTGGATATACTCAAGGAAATGAATTGCGGGACGATCCCTGCAGGGACGTGACTTTCATTTTTGCACGTGGCACGTTCCAACCCGGTCTCCTAGTAAGTGATCGATTTCATATATTAAATTACCTACACTGATATCGGATTTTATTAGGGTCTCTTTGTCGGCCCTGAAACGTGCGCTGCCCTGAAGATAGACCACCCCGATCAAGTCTCATGCCAGGGTGTTGGTCCAGCCTATACTGCGGGTTTGCAAAACCTCAAGGAGCCTGAGGCAACGACGGATGTAGCAATCAATGAAGCAGTGAGCTTGTTTGAGCTGGCTGCGCTGAAATGCCCTAAAGCGAAGATTTTTGCTGGTGGTTATAGGTATGTTATTGCCATTACTATTATCAACTTAGTAAATATAGATATATAGCTAGCTAACAGTACTTTAGCCAAGGCGCTAATGTGATACATGGCGCAATTCCCAAGCTTTCGAAAGAGGTCAAGGATATGGTTCAGGGTGTGGTTCTCTTCGGATTTACCCGCCAGAAACAATTCAATGGACAGATAACCGGGTTCCCACAGGATAGGCTCAAGCTATATTGCTATGAGGGCGATACGATCTGTCACGGCGGTGGTCTGATTGGATTGGAGCATCTTAGCTATGGGGAGAAGGCTCAGAATGCCAGCGACTGGCTTTGGTCTTTGGTCTAGAGACTATTCCCAACCGTCCACAGGGGTGAGAACGGATATCGCGGGGCGGTGATTGGTGGTGCCACCAGCGTCCTCACCCCCACCCCCCTCCTCCCCCTTCAAAAACGTCCTTAAGTCAAAGTCCCGTCCGCGGTGACGGGATCGCCCGGGGGTTTTCATAGAAGATCGGGGGCCATACGATCTCGATCCTGGCGAGTTTGGGCGGGATCGGGCCAACCGGTAGAGGAGTTGAAAATACGGAACCTCTTACTCTTAAATATATAACGATTGTATATAGAAGTATAAGCTTATTGGTGCGAGAGGTGGTTTTGCCAGTCAAATCACGTAAACTTCGTCACTAGTGGCCATTTCCCTAGAATAGAATACAAGTATCCAAGCAGACTCATCTAATTGTCTTGGTACTAATAGTCCCCTATAGTCTGATTAGGAAATTATGGGAGTAGTAGAAGGTGTGTTCCCAGGAGTATGTAGTATGGGATGTAATACTGATTGGCTGATCAAGTAGCAGGATCCATTGTGGCGCAATTGATTGCAGTAGTTTTACTAGGATGAATAGTCCTATTGATGATGCCGATGCTATTTTGATGGGATAATTGGGGCAATTCAGTGAGGAAGAGCAGCACGTGAACGGGGCTAGCGCAGTGCAATTTATTGAGGTCGCTTCGCGGGACGCTTAACGAGGATCATTGAGTGGATCAGACTGCTCAGGGGCGAGCTCAGTTCTACCCAGTGAGCAAAGAGCGGCAAGGTCTGAGTACCAAAACGGAAGGGGAACGCCAAGAAGTGGTAGAGGAAATCCGGTAAGTAGGTACTTAACAGCCAATCCCCCCAATTCTAACTATATCAATAGCTTCCACCTGACAGTCTAAGCCGGGGTCGATTCCCTCTAGATGTAATCTTTTGAAATTTACATATAATTTTCTTTTTACTGGATTATAGTAACTATAGAGTGAAGGATTTGTCATCAATGAGCGCCAATGTCTTAGTGGTATTGACGCATCAATGGTGTAGTGGTAACATTCAGACCTTCCATTCTTGATAAGTCTGAGCCGGGGGTTCGATTCCCTCTTGATGCAATCTCTTTTTTAGCTTCATAAGCTTTCATGGTCATTTTTGTTGTAGCCAACAAATCGTCTATTGTTTGGTTAGAGTCTAGTCTTTTACCCATGTCTACTACTACTACAGTACGTCCCGAAACTAGTGCAACCGTTTACACTCTTAAAGTGATTATTTAGCCCCACTGCCAAGAAATACTTGGCCATATTAGAAAGACAATCAAAATAACAATATTCCTGTACCAGTATCGATACCGTGATTTACTTTCATTAAAAAACAGTGCCTCGTCTTGTAACTGTATTGGCGATCCAAAAAACTAGAATTTTCCATTGAAATGCAAATAAGTCAAATACTAGAGCTCAGGAGTCCCTTAAGAATCTAGTGATCTGTTACTTCCCTTCTGCTGCTATATCTAAGTCAGTCTGGGGGGGCTTATTCGGCGCTTGACTTGTAAATAGTGCCTTACATTACTTACTTACTGTCCTTACAGACTACCTATAAACTCGCTTATCATACTACTCAGCCTGCTATCACAAAAAGGTAAGCTGCTCTAAAGACATTTCCCAACCCGCTGTCACTGTATCATGATAGAGAGGATACTGTCGGATATTAATACGACAATAGGCGTCACCAATTGTGAGTAGACTTTGTCCGCAATGTAATGAGGTCAATATTATATCAGCTTCAAGTCCCAACTCAAAGGTGATTATCCCCAATAGGGTCACATGATAGTGGGGCTAAGAACAGGCGGCCTTCATCTGGGCCAGCACCTGGGTCAGCGCCTCGTGAAGCCCATGAGCTCCTTCCATACCGCTTGTCGGATTTACCTTCCGTAAAAGATAAAGTTTCATCATGATTTTCGCTGAAAGCTCTGAAGAACACTCAATTTCGGCTCCGCAGCCAGATCCCAGAGACACGCACTCTCCGATGGTCATGGAAGTCGAACCAGACGCACCTGCCTCTCTCCGTCGAACCATTGCAATCAATGCTTCTCTTACCTGTATTACTGGTATCGGAAATCTGCTCGGTGGACTACTTACTGTATGCGTTCCGGTGATTTCAAAAGACTTGCATATCCCACCAGATTTACAGCTTTGGCCAGCCTCTGCTTTCGCGCTCGCCTGTGGCTGCTTGCTACTCCCGTGCGGTGCGGTTGCTGATGTCCTTGGCTGCCGGCGTTCCTGCTTGCTTGGTGGGCTGCTTCAGACCGCAAGCGCACTTGGTGCAGGCCTTGCAGCCACCTCGACTCAACTTATCGCGTTGCGAGTTACAGGGGGTCTCGCTGCATCATTCTGTCTTCCTGGAGCTATCGGCTCCGCTGGACATGTCTTTCCCGCCAGCAGCAGCCCACGCCGTCGTAGTATTGCATTTGCTGCTATGGGTGGTGGCCAGGCTATCGGGTTTGGACTGGGCTTGGTGCTAGGAGGGGTGATTTCTGATACAGTCGGCTGGCGCTGGGGCTTTTATGCCACGGCTATACTTAATGCTGGTGTACTCGCCTTGGCGGTATGGGCACTCCCACCTAGTATAGATGGTATTTTAGAGAAGGCATCATTCTCACGTCTTGTGCATGATATTGACTGGGTCGGCGCATTACTCATCAGCGCATGTCTCGCGCTTCTCTCTTACGAGCTAGCCGTAGCAACGGGATCAAATGCGAATCAGAGCATGCGTGAACCTCTGAATATCGCCCTGCTATGCATAGCAATAGTACTTCTACCGGCATTTGCGCTTTGGATGCGTCACCAGTCCCGAATGTCTCGTCCCACTTTGATTCCAAATGCTTTATGGACCAACCTACCATTTACATCCATGTGCATTACCGTCTTCCTTGTCTGGGGTACTTTGAACGCTAGTGAACAACTCGCGGCCCTCTACTTCGAAGACGTTCTAGGCAAGTCCACTCTGACCGCATCTCTATACTTCCTACCCGCGCCGATCTGCGGCTTATTGATGAACGTTGCCATTGGCGCATTCCTTCCGCGCATGCGGCCATCTATCGCGGTCCCTGCAGCCTGTTTTGTGAGCGGCATCGCCCCATTGTTACTAGCCACCTTGTGCCGTCTTCACGGGCCGAACTATTGGCGGGGTCCCTTCCAGGCAATGGCACTCAACCCCCTCGGTGCGGACCTTATGTACACGATCGCCATCCTAGTAATGACAGCCGCATTTCCACCCCAGACACAGGCCCTAGCCGGTGGAGTCTTCAATATGCTATCACAGGTTGGCAAGAGCGTGGGGATCGCTACGTCGGCGTTGATTGCGCGACAGATTACTGCCCAGGCGGGGAAACCGGGCACTACGGAGAGTTTGTTGCTCGGGTATAAAGCTGGTTGGTGGTATAATTGTTCCTTAGGGTTCATATCGGTGGCTGTGAGTTTTTGGGGTCTGAGGAGTGTTCAAAAGGTGGAGGTGAAGAGAGATTAACTTTCGAGAAAGTGAGAAGAGATACCCTCCGTATGCTTTGGTTGGTTCCAATCCAAGTGTTTAAGGAAAGTACCATCTGTTTAGTACATTTATTATATGTGTGTTGTCTCTTCCGTACAGCCTCCCTAAGGTTAAATACATATTTATTCTTTGTAATATTGACAGTGCCATCAACGCCCTCACTCTAAACCTTGACTACCACCGGCTATTCGGCAAATTCCAGATCTATTTTTAACGCACTGGCGCATAGCGCCAGTACTCTTATGTCCACCGCGCCATTGCACCTACTATGAATTGATAGAATCCTTCGTGATATGGAGGAGCTGGTTGTCAGAGAAGACCGATCGACACGTTTGGGATATCTTGCAGGTTTACGACTTAGCGGGTGGTTAGATATCCTATCAATGTATTATAAATTAGTACGAAGACATTGGCATGTCGAAGAATTTTTGGATTTCGTATCTCGGAACAATGTGATTCACAATGATGCCCATAAACGGATCTGTTCCGTTTAGCTGGTGAGGTGAGTACCGAACTTTGCTGCCGCCGCAGGGCTATATCGCTACAGCTAGGCCAGCGTGCCGAAAATGTCCCTCCGCGCTTTTCTCCCTCGCACAAACAACATCAACACACCAATCGAGGAAGTTATCGAATCCTTGCTCTGGGTTTTCTTCGTAGGATTGCCAATTACGCCGGATAGAGGCCTTGAGCTCAGCAAAGAATTCCTCGATGGAATTCAAATCAGGAGAACATGGAGGCAAATACACCAGCTTTACGCCAGCTTCCGAGCAGATCTGTTCAATTCTGCCTGAGTGATTAAAGGATGCGTTGTCCATGACTAGCAGGGACTTCGGCTCGGGCCATTTTCCACAGTGCTAGAGAAGCTGCTCGATAAAATCCTTAAAGACGAACGCGTCATTTGATCATTGGAATACTCGAGACAAAACAATGCCATCTTGCGCATATGTAGGCAGAATGTGATAACGTTGATCACGATGTAACTTTGATACTTGAACCGGTGCGGTACAAAGCGAGGACTAACCCGTTCGCCTGAAGCCTATCATTTAATCACAGCCAGATTCATCGATATAGACAAGGTGGTAAGACTTGAGTCTGAAATAAAATGGTGGTATTCGTCTCGGAGATCAAGGTTGCGTTCTCGGGCCTTGACTCGAGCAGTCTTTTCGACTACCCTTTGGACTTAAGGGCGCGACTGGTGCTCCATTTCGTTACTTGAAGAGCGAATTTGTCGTAAAAAAAACAGCTATTTCGTCCAAATATAGGGCAGGCTTTTCGATCAGATGATCGCACAAGGCCTCGAGCATGACTGGAGTGATACTACGGGGTCGTCCGCCCCTAATTAGAGGTGCTTTGACGCTGTTAAACATTCTCATGTTGGACGAGATCCTCGAGATGGTGCTCTTGTTGCAACTAGCGGCCTGTGCAATGTCGGTTATAGACAGTTCGCCACTGCGGATCATATCATGGATAAGCTCGAGCTTGGAAGGAGCTAGGTTTGGAGCCATCGTTGGTTGGACCACTCGTGAATGATTGTGAAATGGTGCCTCCCGAGAAGAGCTGCATCAGAGGGGCAACAAGGTATCAGATGTATTAAATTTACAAGTGAATACATGCCTGAAATTATTTTGTAACCCATGTACGAACGGATACATACGCAACTCTCGGAAGAATTCCAATTATAGACTGGTGTGTCTTGGCGCAAGGGCCAGGAAAGTCAATCAAAGGGTGAAGTGGTTGCACCAGTTTCGGGACGTACTGTCCGTAGTGGGTGGTTATATCTGCTTTAGATTAAGTTCTTAACTATACGATTTATTCACGTGGACTCCAGGGCTGGCTGCTAAGTAATAACTATGCGTTCTCTAAGTTACAAGCTCTCTCAGCTCCTCGACGCCTATACTCACTCGCGACCATCATCCCTAACCAGCTACAGGCTCAAGGCCCAGATATTTCTTAACTGGCGAACATTTAATTTGGAGTTACTCCGTTCTACAGTTGTGTTGCAATTTGATCTCATTTTGTAATCCATGCTTCGAAGTTTGCAAGGGACAGGGGTGCCCCTTCGGGGCGGTCTTAGAACCTTGTCAAAGCGTATATGTGAATATCGAGTTTTAATGACGAAATGACTATTGAAAGAAACCCAGAAACTCCATCGTACATTGACTAAATACACAACAAATGAAAATAATCTGGCCTTGATGACTTCTCCGATACCCGGCAAAAAACCAAAGGTAGAAATGGCCTTCCATGCTTCATGAATAGAATGGATTAAGGTACATGAGAGAGAAAAATCCTTAAGATGCTGCTCCTCCACCACGAGCCTGACCCCCACCACCACCTCTCATCCGTTTCCCACCCGCATTGGTATCGGTGGGGGCATCGGACGCTTCGTCACGCGTACGCTTGTTGCCGTGAGGAACAAACTGGCGAGCGCCTGGGTTCATAGCCCCACGGTTTGCGGTAGGACTTTGAGCTTGATTTTGAGCAGTGGCATTTTGGTTTTGATTTCCACCACGACCTGCGCCACCCCGTCCACCGCGGCCTCGAGGAAGACCAGTACCGCGTTGGGCCTGCACTTGAGGCTGGGCTTGTTGCTGTTGTTGCTGCTCGCCTTGCTGTTGCTGCTGGGCATGGTTGAAAGGCGTCGGTTGGATTCCGCCGCGGCCACCACGGCCACCGCCCCGAGCAATCGGAAGGTTGGATTGCAGGGCTCGCATCATACCAGGCGGGGTGTTGTTTGCAGGAGGCTTGGTTGGCAAATTGGAGGACTGCTGACCTTGCTGGTTCTGAACCTGTTGCCCAAAGGGGTTGGGAGCAGCTGTTGGCTCGGATTCGGTACTCGCTTGCTGTTGCTCGCCAGTGCCAGTTGGCTGGGCTGAGGGAAGAGGAGTCGGCGCTTGCTCCGTAGCGGGCGCGGGCGCGGGGGACGCGGCATTTGGAGCGGCGTTTGTAGGAACGGCTTGCGTAGGAGGTTGCTCTTGTTGCACTGCTGATTTAGGAGCAGGAGAAGCAGGCTGAGCGGGAGAGGGGACGGCAGCAGGCTTTGGGGTTTGAGCGGCAGCAGGCGGAGGTCGGGCAACCTTAGCGATCTCCCATACCTCGATGACTGGCTTCTGAGGTGTCTCCTCTGCAGCCTTCTTGACAACATCCAGCTTAACTAGAGCGGTTCGCCTTTGCCCGTCAAGCATACTGATGCGTGCGAGAGATTTCTTATCCGAAAGCTCCACAGCTGATTTGACTTTCTCGCCCACCTCATCTTCATGCGCCTTTCTGAGAGATTCACGTTCTTCGTTGTACTTCAATTCGGCGGCAGCCAGTGCAGTGTCGTTGGAACCAGCTTCTGCCTGAGCCTGCTGCTTTGCCCTATCCACGTGGTTGCGAATGTTGTTTCGCATAATTACACGCAAGGTCTCGTTCTTAGAAAGCAACTCGCGCGCTTGAGCATCGGTTAGGTCGGGAAGCTCAGACGTCTTAGCTGGCGTGGAAGGCGGCTGCTCGGCATTTGCGCCGGGAGTCGCAGGGGTGGCCGGGGTAGATTGTTCTCCAGCGGGCACATTCTCAGTTTCCTTACGCTGAGCTGCCCTGATCTCAACCAATTTGGCGTTATACATCTCCTTCAGCTTATCGGAACGTTCCTTCAGCTTCGCCTCCAGCTCAGTATCCTTCGCAGCCAGCTGGTCATTCTTCTCAATGAGAGCAGCCTCTAGGCGCTGGATCTTAGCTTCCAGCACCTTAATCTTCTGCTCATCACCGACTGGGACAACTTGAGTAGCAGCAGTCGGGAACTGCGAAGCGGGAGTGGGGTTGATAGGCTCGGTTTCCATCGGCATAGGAGCGGGAGCAGATACTTGCGTGGCTGCAGCGCCGTCAACAGGGGCGGGTGTCTCTACTAGCTTAACCTTCAGTGTCGCTAGCTCAGCCTTAGTAGTGTTCAGCTCATCCTGCAACACCTCCTTCTCCTGCAGGGCGGAGTTGAGTTCAGTCTGCTTGCCATTGATGCGCCCAGACAGCTCCTTAGATCGGGCCTTGAATTGTTCGGTGAGCTTGGTTCGAAGTTCTGCCACACGAGCCTCGGCAGTGTTCTTGTGTTGATCAACTTCTGCTGCGAGACTATCCCGGATTGATGCAGCCTCATTACGAGCGGCAACAGCCTCATCACGCTCCTTCTCCAGGGTGGAGAGCTTTTCTTGCAACGCCTCCATTTCCTGCGGATCAACTCGATCGTACTTCTGGAGGATGTTTTGAATCCGCTTTTGGTAGTGATCACGATCGGCCTGGAGTAGTTTCATTTCTCCATCCTTAGACTCGACAATATTCTCCAATTCATGGATTTTGGTCTCGAGGGGTTCGACCTGTTGAACAAGCTCATCAACACGAGCGGACTTTTCGGCAAGGGCGGCTTCAGTTTGCTTGACTTGGTTGCGTAGAGTGACGCTGCTCTCACGGAAGAGGTTCAGCTCATTAAGGGTCTCCATGAGCTTGTTGTGATTGAGGGTGTTTTGGTCGCTATCTGCGGCAGCTCGACGCTGCTGTTCCAGCTTGAGACGTGTCTCATCGAGTTGGGTTTGCGTGTAGTCGAATTGGCGTTGTAGTCTCTCCTTCTCAGAATTAGAGCATTGGAGCTGAAGCTCAAGGATTTCCTTCTCCTTGCGCAGCCAGCTGATAAGTTGTTGTTGACGTTCCAGGTTTGGCGCCAATTCTCCTTCCTGCTCTTCGGCTTCAGCGAAATTGGCCTTATCGCGCTGGAGGGAGGATATCTGAGCAGTGATGCCTTGAACTTGCTCGTGCAACAAGGAGTTCTGGTGAAGAACCTCCTCGCGGCGCTTCTGCAACTCCAAGAGCTCGGTGTCGTATCTTGTCTTCTGCTCAATCCAGCTTTCTTCCTTTCGGCCCAAATCCTTCTTGAGAGTTTCGGCCTGAGTGCGAATTTCAGCCATCTCAAGCTTAACTTGGTTCGCCTCGGCGCGGACAGTCTGTAGATTCCTGGCAGCGTCGGCATGTTTGACCAGTTCATTCTCGTAGTTCTGTTGAGCAGTTTGGGCGATCTCTGCTTGTGCCTTGATGTCCTCCTGGTGGTACTTGGCGGCTTCCAAATGGCGCTCGTTGTCGTCCTTTAGTCGCGTGATCTCAGATTCCAGATCAGACTTCTGTTCCTCAAGATGACGTGTCGCTTCGCCTTGAGTTTCACGAAGCTTGGTCAATTCGGTAGCGTTGGTGGACATCTCGGTAGAAATTTCTTCAATTCGGGTCTCAAGCTCCTGGATTTTCTTGCTCCGCTCTTCGAGAAGAGCGTCGGTTTCTTCGCGGTACAGAGCGTGGGTGTCGGCCTCAGATTCCATGCGTTCTTCAGTCGACTGGCTAATTGCCTGGTATTCTTCCACGCGTTCCTTAGCATGGGCCAATTCGTTCTTTGCCAAGTCAAGATCGCGCTTGAGTTCAGAAACCTCTATGGAGAGTTCCTGCTCACGGGTCAAGCCGCTTCCATCAGTGGTGTCTTGCTCAGCAACAGGGGTCTCCGTAGGGGCGGATGGTGCGCTTGGCCGGGACTGCAAGACCTGGAGGCGCTCCTCGGCACTCTTGAGCTCGACAGTGAGCTCGTCCACACGGGACTGGAGGTGATCCTTGGTTGTCTTGACAGCTACTAACTCCTCACGAACAGAGCTGAGACTAGTCATTAGGTCGTCGATGCGCTTCTGATTCTGTTCTTGTTCGTAGTCTCGGCGCAAAGCGGCTCGTCTGGAGTTCTCCGTCTCATCATTAAGCTTCCGTTTTGTGGTTTGTAGCTCAGATTCGAGGGTTTCAACACTTGACTCGAGTCGGCGACGGTTTTCTGAGTCGGTGTGTTCGCGTTCATTCAGCATGCTTTGCATATTGCCGTTCAGCGTATCGAGACGGCTGCGCTCATTACGCAAGTTCTCGAGATCCTCATAAAGTCTCTTCTCGACAGTCTTCAAGAGGTCTCTCTCGGCCTTAAGGTTTGCATTCTCTCGTTGGTGACTTTCAAGAAGACCCTTAGCTTCGACGAGGTCCTCGGCAGCTTGTTGAGTTCGAAGGTCTTGTCGGTTTGCGTTTTCAAGAATAGAAGAGTAGCGCTTCTGCAGCTCGCTATTCTCACTCTTCAGCATATTGAAGTTACTCTGAAGAAGCTCGCCTCGAGAGTTGGCGGCTGCCAATTGGCTGCTAGACCGACTGATCTCACTGAGAAGCTCACTGTTCTTGCGAGAGAGCTCGTTGACCTGTTGACGAAGTGCTGAGTGATCCGTAGAAGTCTCCTCCCGATAGCTGTCGAAATGGGCTTGCAACTTTCGAAGGAGATCCGCGTAGTCGGGAGAGTTACTGATCTGACTGTCGCCAGCACCCATAGGTGCGGCCCCAAGGGGGACGGATTGCGAGAAAATAGAAGTGTCCCCAACAGTCTGGCGTCTGTGAGTGAGCATACTGCGGAAGGTATCCCGCTCCTTGACATAGCTCTTAGATTGAGCTACAAGGTTCGCAATCTCGTCGCGGTAAGTCTGCACACGAGTTCGCAATTCCTTCAGCTCCTCAGCCTCTTGCTGACGTACGGCATCCTTCGCACGAGCCTCCTCGCCTTCCATCTTGTCGCCCAGTTCTCGAAGCATACGTCGAAGGGTGAGGTTTTGTTCTTGAAGGTCGTGGAGGTTCTTGAAAGTGGTCAGGTTCTGGCTGATGAAACGGCCAGTTGGGTTCAGCTCTGCAGAAGACTCTTCAATCTCTTCCCGAGCGATTTTCTCCAGTTCCTCGCGGTCATAATCTTCGCCCTGCTTGGAAATAGCAACCTCCAGAACGAGGACCTTTACTTCGGCACTGAGATCCCGAAGTTGTTGACGAAGAATATCACCCTCGCGAGCGAGTCCTTCGATCTGGCCTTGCCATTTCCTTGCCTCTTTAGTGGCATCATCGCGCTCCTTTCCAGATGTCTCCAGGAGGGTTGACATTTCGATAACGGCATTTTCAAGGCGGCCGTGATCGGCACGGAGCTCGTCAATTTCAGGCTTGCTAGATTCCAGTTCCTGAACTATCTCGTCAAGTGTGACTCGGAGTTCTTGACTAGTTCTCTGCTCGGAAGTGAGGAGAGTTCTCATCTTGTCATATTCAGTATACATTTGTGTAAGGGTGAGACCGCCCTTGGTACGAGAGGCTCGTGGGGTGAAACTGCCACCAGGGGTACCAGGTCGCATTGGCGTACTGGGTGCAAACCCATTGAGAGAGTGAGCAGGGCTCATCGATCGGTTTCGGCCTTCGGATTCCAGCTGTGAAATACTGGCTTCAAGTTCAGCAACACGGCGCTCTGCAGCCTGCCTGTCGGTGTGCTCGGTCTCATTCTCGACACGGAGACGGGAGATTTCTTCCGCGGCATGGTCCTTGGCTTTCTGCAGTTCAAGCCTGCACTCTTCCACGCGCTCCTTGGCAGTCTTCGCGGCAGTTCCTTGAACTTCAGCCAGGCGTTGGGTGGCTGTCAACTCGACTCGGAAGGCCTCAGCGGCTTGGATCGTCTCCTCCTTAAGTTGACTGATCTTGGCCAATGAGTCCTCGTAGCGCTGCTCAGTTTCATCGAGACGGGTCTTGAGAGAATTTTCACTGCGGCGAAGGGAATCGATTGTTGAACTCGCCTCCTCATTTTCGCGCTGAAGTTCGGAGATGCGGGCACTCTTTTCCTTACGGAATTTCATATGCTCTGCTCCCTTTGTCTTCAGCTCTGTCTCATACCATTCATTATTCTTTTTGGTGAGGTCCAGCTCTTGCTGAAGACTCTGCTCTCTGAAACGCGCGCTCGCGGAAGTGGAGTCGACCTTCTGTTGGTTTTGCTCGGCGGTTGAAAGCTCACGGCGCAGGTCGATGGTCTTCTTGTGTAAAGTTGAGAGCTCTTCGGCGAGCTTGTCATGGGCGGCAGACTTAGACTCGAGTAATGCTAGGCTCTCCCGCTTTTCAGCTTCCAGCGTTGAGATGCGCGACTTCAATGAGGCGGTCTCTGATTCATTTGATGTTGAGGACGATTTGAGGGTGGAAATTTCGGACTCGAGAGCGGACCTGATGTTTTCTATTTAAGATAGGTCAATATCAGAGCAATCACGAGCGACGGGAGAATAAAAACAAACCGGATTCGTGTAGGCTTTTTCGCAATGCCTCTAATTCGGCATGGCCCTTCTCGACGGCCTCTTTCAAGACTTTGATCTTCGAGTCTCTGTTGCGAGAGAGATTCTCAAGTTCCACTTCCAGACGAATCTTATTAGCGTCGAGTTCATCGTGCTCGTTTGCTTTCTTTGTGATTGATTGAAGAAGCTGGTTCACAAGATCGACGGTGGGTGCTTGTGTCAGGGAAGCGAGTGTTGTTTCAGGAATTGAATAATGCGACGATAAGTAGGGAAGTTCGACAACGGTGTCGGCCATGGTGATTGATCGCTCGCAAAAAGCGAGAGGATGTGGCTTTGAAGCTCGAGAAGGTCGTACGGTTAAGGCGCAAGCTCGAACTCAGTTGTGACGCGCAGTGTGCACTGCTCTAGGACTCGTACACACAGCGCTATCGGAAGGCTCTAGGACATGGCGATCCAAATAAAAGAGCGGTCCGTCACAATCACGGAGAAAAATCACAATGGGGGAGGGAGGGGAAGAGGAATAGATGAGGTGACGACAAGGGCGAGCTTTGGAGATGCGCGCTTTCTCGGGTTGCGTTGGATCGGGTCACGTGCACGGGACCGGTCATAACTGCAGCCTGCGTTCATTCACCTCGATCACTTCTTTGACTTGACTCCCTGACTTGCGACTTGGAGCCCTGTTCCCTTTCACTCGTCGCCGCATTCTAATTAGGGATCCACCGAGCTGCTTCCTAATAATTTTGAGCAGCCGCGCATCCCTATGATCATCCTCTAGTTCTCAGAGCTCGTCCCGGCTCAACCGCAAGCATCTCGCTCCAGACCGGCTTTCCTTTCGCCTCGAGTCCGAACCGAACGTCCCATAGCCCGGGTATTCACAGCATTTCGTCGCAGCCATGTCGTACCTTCAGAATCAGCTCAAGAGCTTCAACGCTAGTGTGATGGAGTCAGCGAACCGCTTGCCTCAGCAGAGGCGAGTGGCCGTTAACGCTCCTCCATCTGCTAGCAGCTCACAGGCTCCCTCATCGGCACCGACCCCTTCGTCGACCAGCGATCCGAAAAAGAAGCGCCATGACGCGGACATCGTCTACTCCCAGCCAGCCAACACAGGTACCGGCAAGGATATCATGACGCAGGTTCTTTTTGCGATCGAGCATATGAAGAACAAGGGCGTGCCGTTAAAGTTTGGCGATATCATCTCATACCTATCCCTGCAGCACCGGGCGCATGATCAGGGATATGTCCAAGCACTACGCAGTATCTTGCAGATGCATGAGAAGGTCGACTACGATCCAGCCGGTGCCAGCGGCGAAGGCACCTTTAGTTTCCGCCCACCTCATAATGTTCGCAACCCTGAACAGCTGCTCCGCAAGCTTCAGTCCCAAACCACCGCAGCTGGTATGAGTGTTCGCGAACTTCGCGAGGGTTGGCCAAACGTCGAGGATGCTATCAACCAACTGGAGAAGGAAGGCAAACTCCTAGTCACTCGGAACAAAAAGGATGACCACGCCAAGATGATCTGGGCTAACGACCCTTCCCTCATTGAACATTTCGATGATGAGTTCAAACAAATCTGGGACAAGATCAAGATCCCGGATGCTCAAGCCGTGAAAGAAGCGCTGGAGAAGGCTGGCATCACTCCCACCAACAAGAACAAGGTGATGAAGCCACGGCCCAAGATGGAACCAAAGAAGGTCAAAAAGGCCCGCCGCAGCGGCAAGACCACCAATACTCATATGATGGGTATCCTGCGGGACTACTCGCACCTCAAGCGGTGATAGAACATACTGCCAACCTTGACTTCGCATTGCATCGGCGTTTTGTTATTTCTTCCAGAATGTTAGACTACCTGTCAGGTGGCAGTTCACGCCTGGATCATATTTCCGTTAAACCGTTTTCTCAATTGTCTATTACGAAAACAAAATGCTTGATACCCAGATAAACCAATACCAAAAATTCAAACAATCCTATAACCACTCTAGTACCTACTAGTAGACTAGGTTACTGAATAGCAATCTAAACTAATGGATGCTAGTAGAATACTCCCGATTCCTCTTATCTACTAGTAACTAGAGATCCGTAGTACATGTCTAAACATTTGGGTCCATTCATCTACAAAGGTATCTTCAAGTAAGAAGGGCAGCGTGATGTACAACACAAAAGAATGCAAAATGAAAGCAAGAGAACACAAAAACCTCTTAATGACGACCATTCGAGACAGACTTCGCAGAACCCTCCGTCCTCTCCAAATACTCCACCATATCTTCAATAGTGCAGACCTTAATTCCCCACCGCTTTCCAAAGCGCAAGCATCCATCCCGACGCATCATGCCGTTATTCCCTCCAATCTCCGCCACACCCTCAATAACCTCGCCATCATCCACCAGCTCCGCAATCACACCCGCGGGCGCCTTACCAGCCAATCGGCAGAAGTCAACAGCGGCCTCGGTATGGCCCTTGCGCTCACGCACGCCGCCAGGGCGCGCCTGCAACGGGATGATGTGGCCGGGGCGTCGGAAGGAGTCGATCTGGGCATCTGCGGAGGCCAGGGTACGGCATGTGAGGGCGCGGTCTTGTGCGGAGATTCCAGTTGTCACGGAGTCGTCGCTAGAGTCAATTGTGATGGTGTAGGCGGTACCCTTGGGGTCGGCGTTCTCGGTGACCATCTGGGGGAGGGCGAGGCGCTTGGCTAGATCCGGGGTGATGGGAGCGCATATTAATCCACTGTAAATGCGATCAGTTTTGTTTTGTTCCCTCAAAAAATGTCCCCTTCCAAGGGGCGCTGGCATCGTGCTCGTGGCGATATCGGGTCTCCACCTGATGGTGTTGGGGTGGCGTGCTCACCTTGTGTAGCGAACAAGGAAGGCCATCTGGGCCGCCGTGATGGAATCAGCCGCAATTATAAGGTCGCCTTCATTCTCGCGATCTTGATCATCGAGGACAATGATGAATTCGCCATTCTCTATGGTGAGTCACAGTTAGTTTCGAGCATCGATTTGTAACTTCCGAAAGCGGGTGTTTGTAGGCTGGAAGAGCAGGTAAGAGCGCTGAATGAGGCTCAACTCACTGAATGCAACGATTGTATCTTCAATCGAGTCGAATTGAAGTGTAGGGTCTGTGGTGGAAGGCATGCTGGGCAGGATATGAGTTATCGACACGGTTCCAATGGCGGTTCTTTTTGCCCCTCAATGCGCAATTCGAATTTGAGCTTTCGTGGGTAGTATAGGGAGAAGGGTTGGAGGCCAAGGGTCTGAAGTCTGTGGGAATGCTAGTGTGTATGAATTCAAGTTCAAAATTTGGATTAATCAGAACTGTGGCCAGCCGGGAGGGTCCGTAATGGCTGACAGTTCATTAGAAATCCTCGTGATGCTCGGCGCGGGGGAACCGGGCGGTGAGCGCGCCAATTCCGATGCCTCGGATGCTCGGCGATCGGCGTGACAGCGAGGCCAGCGCATACAAAAATTGTGCCCTGACTACTGTAACTGTAGTACTAGTATAAATTTCCCAGGTAAAGAATTAAGATTTTTTGAGTTGATGGCGCCAATTGATTTACCTAGACTTGATAATGCTCAAATGAATAAAGTCCAAAAGTCTAGTCGCTGAGATCGCAGTATAAAAACCCCGGAAGAGGAACTAGGGAAACACCAGAAGAGATGTAGGGAAAGATAGACAAGGCTGCTTAGCCTAGAAGCAGCCATTAACCCATACTATCAGTCCCCATCCACCGAACCTCATCAGCCTGCCTCTCCAATGCACGACGCATCGTCTCCTCATACCGCCGCTCCTTCTCCCACTCATCGCGGTGCTTGTGCCGCATCTCCTCGCGTTTCTCCTCGTCAACCTCAGCATGCATAAACAAATCATCCTCCTCATCTCCCATCTCGACATCCGAGTTCTCAGGAACGGAAAACTTGAGTCGGCCAATGCGTTCTCCGGTCCATACGAGGAGTTCATCTCCTGTCAGATTGCCCCCGGTGGGGAGAATCTTTCTCGCCACCTCGCTGCTGTTATTTTGCGGTTGAGAGCTTGGCCAGAGGCCGCGCGGCTGCGGCTGATCGTCATCTGGTCTGAATATAAATGCACTGTCACGTTTTGAGAATGGAATCTGCGGGTGAGAAGTATTGACGTTCCAGCGGCGGACTTCGGCGCGACCATTTCGCTCAACCCATTTGATATTGCCCTCAGAATCGGAGTACACGAGACGGTTGCCGTGAGATACCACGGAGAGCAACTTAGAGCTCGCCGCACTTTGCCGATTCCTATATTCCGGAGTCAACTGCGATGTCCGGTTGGAGGGGTTGCCTTCGCGGTTTTCAGAGGATGATTTGAGATTATATAGCTCCAGTGACCCTCGGCCATTGTATTCGCCACATGCGACGATATTATGGGAATCAAGATATGTCGAGTCGGAGTGTACTGGGAATCGAGGTTCGGGGGCAGAGGCAAGACCACAAAGACGACCGCCAGAATGAACTGTGCTTTGCAAACGAGGGAAGAAGCGGCGATCATAACAGAGAATGCTAGGAAAGCGACCCGCGAGGAGTATGGTGTTGAAATGCGGTGCTGGCGGGTGAAGAATGGACAAAGGTCCTGGTTGAAAGAGTGGTGCATAATGCTCATCTCCGGGCCCAGGACTGCGAATCCGACGCGGAGGGAGACCATTGGGTTGGAGTTGTAATTGTGGTGAGTCGGAATGGGGGAATATATCCAGCTCTGGAATCAATGGCGTAGAGTTCTTTTCGCACCGCAAGCTAATCGCTTCCTCTTCCTCCATGGCAGACAGTCTCGAGTCATGAATCTGCAGGCTGAGCGTTGTAGCTAGCGTCAGTGGTACTGAATAATCTGTTTCTTGAGATAGTGCAAAGATCGACCAGGGGTAACGCTGTTGTGATATCACTTTGAGTGTCTCGAGATCAACCTCATTGAGAACATTCCCAATAGCAAGGTACGCTCGTCGGCGGAATGAGTCGACAGTGACGCCCTCGCCAAGGTTGATAAAGTCCAGCGCTGATTTCGCCGGGGCACGCTCCCGACGGCCAGAAAGATTGGCCATGAGGGCTCCAGGCTCGCTTATACCTAGAATTCCTCCCTTGGTTGATTGCGAATTTGCACTGTGAGAATGGTTCAAGTCCCAGATGCATACACTGCCATCATCGAGGGGCGCCACAATCTTGTTCTGCCTCGCAGAGCTCCAGTCCTTCAACAACCCCATGCCCTTAACTTCGAATGGCTGACGCTTCCTCCCCTCGCCCTTTTGAAACGGTTGCTCTACCCATGATAATGAGATAGGTCCATGGCGGGCAATATATTCCGAATACCAATCGACATGTTCTCCGAGAGCCGAAGAGTCCCACTCCGAGGCCGCCCTAGCCCTGTCACTCAGCGACTGCGCTCCTGGCTCCGCTATTTTATTCTGGTCCTGCTGGGGAGCCGGAGGCTGGATCAGATCACGTAGCGAACCCTGTCCCAATGTACTCAACGACGCAGTCGGATTCGCGAGTAGGCTCTCCGACATCCGGCCCGCCGGACGGGAGGCCTGTAAGGCGGCCCAGGATTGCTCATAGCAGTGCAGTTTCCACAGATTATTGTCACGGGCAATATCGAAAAACTTCTTGGAAACGGATTGCAGCTGCACCTTCTCACATGGAGTGAGAACTAGCCATTTAAGTCAACTTAGCAGCTCGGGCGGATTTTGCAGAGTGGTGCGGGAAGATTCCGCGGGGGGTTGGGGTTGATGGCGGCTTACGATCGATGATTTTGGTGAGGATCTCTACCGGCAGGTTGTCCATGAGGCCTGTGAGATTGCAGCATCGGGGGCAGATAGAAGGAGAGGGAGGTCAGGGTCCAGAGCGCAGCCTGTCATGTTATGACTGGAAAAAAGACGTCCTCCAGCGGGGGATCTGCAGCGGTCGGATCACGTGGCTGAGAATAGCAGAAATTCCAAGTAAAATTAGGGGAAACATTGCCAGCTAGGCGAAAGGGAAGGTAAAATTGGTTTGACAAAGTGACGCTTGAATTTCATGTTGTTTCATCCATGCACATGGTGCGAGGGAGGCTTGAAACGATGTGGTTCCACAGGACAACAGTGCCCCGGTTTGTTGATGGACAAAATTGATTCAATGTTTGATTGGTAGATCATAGAGAGGCATATATACAATGTAAATTATAGGCAGCCTGAACAGTCTTGTCCCAGATACCACTCAACAAGCACCAGCTCACTATAGATTCCTCACCCTGGGTCTTAAGTCATAGATCGAGCGTGAAAAACCGGACCAAAATGCTTAGATATAAGACGAAAAGGAAAAGGCGTGAAAAGAGAGAAGAAAAAAAAGCAGAAAGATTCTCTATTCATCGGGCTTGAACACAGCGTCTTTGCAAAGAATCACAACCTTTTTGAAGAATCGCCGCCATTCCAAGGGATCACCCTTGATCTTGACGAATTCAACTTCGAAAACACCCTCAGAGACACACTCAATAAGGACCTTGCCTTGGAGAGGGCACATTCGGCCATCTTTGGCAATCACTCGAATCATGGCAGATGAATCACCGGCAGTGACTGCAGGAATTGAGGGGACTGGAACACCCAACCGGTGAAGAGCCTCGCAGATCAAGGGAACCAAGAGCTTGAGCTCCCAAGCAGAGTAGAAGCGTGTCATGGAGCGAGATGGAATGATATCTTGGAATTTCTGGGCATTTTGTGTTCGGCTCACGGGAACAGATGGCTGCTGCGAGAACTGAGACATAGAGGGTTCATCCTCTAGATGACTGCTCATCGCCATACCTTGGGACGCAAATTGTTTCCCAGCAGGCTGGGTAGATGAGAACTCGGAGGCCAGGTGTGGAGTATCCCAGTCCATCACCACCCCACCTGCCATCTCTGGCTGTGTGGAAGATAGGCCCAAGGAAACATCAGCATTATCGTCCATATCCATATCCATTGCGTCGAAGCTTCGACTGGCGCCCTTGCGTTTCTGCGATAGAGGGTCTTGACTAAAGTCGATATGTAGTGACTCAAACATGGAAGTGGCGAGATTGATCGGGTCTCGTAGCTTGCCATCCGAGGACAGGTATTTATTTGATCGTGTATACCAAGGGTGTCTCCGTACGTCTTCGAGTGAGAACCGTGTCTTGGGATCTACGGTCAACATGCCGCGCATTAAGGAAAGAGTAGCTGGAGGTAGTTTCTGCCATAGTTCATCGGTAGTTCGTGAGTTTGTTGCGAGGTATTCGTGAAATTCGTAACTCTCATCAGTTGGGCTGTCCCATGGCGTGTTTCCCGCTAATAGGACGAAAAGGACGATCCCGCAAGACCAGATGTCCACCAAGTCTGGGTGGTAACCCGGTCCCTTGTTCTGACCTCGTGTACTGGAGGTAATCACCTCTGGGGCAATATAAGGAGGGCTGCCACAAAAGGTCGATGAGAGTTTCCTGGTTCCCTTGTATTCGAACAGCGCGGCCAGGCCGAAGTCCGCTATTTTCAGATTTCCGTCGGATGTCAAGAGCATGTTTTCGGGTTTGATGTCACGGTGGCCCACGCCCTTGGAATGCATGAAGCTCACAGCGCTGACGAGCTGCGAAAAGTACACGTGGGCAATGTCTTCCCCAACACCTTCATCGGCTTCGATCTTGTCGAAGAGGTCGCCGCCCTCGGCCAGCTCCATTGCGATCCACTGCCAGACATCATCCTCGCCAGTCTGATAGAAGCTAATGATGTTATTATGGCCCGTAACGTGTCGATGTACGGTGACTTCCAATTTTAGCTGGCGCGCACTGATTTTCCCATGACGCGCCGCGTAGTCCTTGTTAATGTATTTGACGGCGAAGACAGGGTTGTCGGAATCCACCGGGCAGGCCTTTTTGATACTAGGAGTCGACTTGAATTAGAATGGCTGCTGGATGTTGGATTGTAGCTGTGCTCACCAAGCATAGGCGCCCTGGCCGATTGTTTTGGATACAATACGGAACGGCACGTCGCTGGGAAGCGGGGCCAATTGCGAGTGCTGCATTGTGGCGGGAAATGCTAGCAGATGGAGAAAATCGGGGATTTGAAAAAAAGCCAAAGGAGTGACAAAGGTCGACTAGACACTATACATTGCGGTGAAACGAGAGTGGGAGGTGATGCGCGGCGAGGCGAGGGGATGCGAAGCGCAAGGGTAGAGTGCCCGTCGGACTCGACGCGGGACTCGACGCGGGCCACTTTATCCTGATCGGGAAGTCTGTTGATGTGGTACTCCATCCCTGTGATCGAAGAGAGAGACTACAAAGCTATAGATCTGGGGAGTTTCAGAGAGGGAGAGATTGTAGAGAGAGGAAAAAATGGCAAGGATCAGGCCATAGTAAATTGAACTACTGGTATATATAGACGTGCATCTACAAGTCATAAGCTACATTTTCTACTAGTATGTTCCACTGTGAGATGTTCAGTACTTTGCAGTGCAAGAGCTTTCAACTGCAACAATTTATCCTAGTACTTTCATCTCTGTGAGGATAAAATCAGTAGAAATATCCAAGTCATTTTTAAATAGGGCATGGGCATGAGCTGTATTCTGCATTTGCTGTGACGGACCATGAGCCATGACCAGAATGACCCCGCAGGTGATCGCACTAGTTTTCCGTCACGATCGCCCGGCCTGTGCGTGTCACTCGTTGCTCTCTCCAGGGTGCCCTTTTTCTGCATGATCTTTCCATGGTGTTTTTAGATCCAAAAAAATTAGAGTCCTCCCATGTCTCATGTCCCATAATAATCAGATGTAGATCAAGATCAAGATCAAGATTAACCGTAGATAACAATTCCCTGTCTAACTCGCTCCTTCCGCATTCGTCGACCTTCCTCGTGGTTGCCGGGGTAAACAAAAAAGACTTGTTTAGCGCCCTTCGTCTTTGTGCCCACGTCTTTTCGTTTCTCTATCCCTCTGTCCTCCGTTCTCTGTTCTCCCAAATCCTCATACTACTTGATATCACCTCTCATCACTTATACCTCTCATCGACTTCATCTCTGCACATCGTCCACCGTTGCTTTTGGTCGTGTGGGTCCCCTGTCGTTCGGATCCGTCGTCATTCCAGACAGCAACCCTCGTGCTACTTCGTCCATTTACTCGCATTCCAGACACCCCTCCGGGTATCTGCGGATTTTGAGATCACTTCTTGATTCTATCTGGCTTCTTTGACTCTTCTTCGCGATGGACTACACCATGGAAGACTCCCAAAACTCGGCGCCCGACGCCCTGGAAGCTACCAAGCTGAACACCTCCGGCCAGCGGACGGAGACGCAGAGCGTCACTAAGCGGTTAGTTGGCTACCGATTCGAGGGAAACAATCATCTCCAGATTCCGACCACTGCTAATGCTTCTTGCCAACGTTTAGTTTGCAAGCTGAACTGATGCAGCTGATGCTTTCGCCCTCACCCGGCATCTCCGCCTTCCCCGACGGTGATGGTAACCTCCTCTCGTGGACTGCCACCATCACTGGCCCGACCGAGACTCCTTACGAGAACTTGAACCTGAAGCTTTCGTTCAGCTTCCCTAGCACCTATCCATACTCCGCCCCCACCGTCCTCTTTAAAACTCCCATCTACCACCCCAATGTCGACTTCTCGGGCCGCATCTGCTTGGATATTCTTAAGGACAAATGGAGCGCGGTATACAATGTGCAGACTGTCCTACTCAGCTTGCAGTCTCTTCTCGGCGAGCCGAACAAGTAAGTGAAGGCATTATATTCGACTCTCACAGCAACACTTGAGCTAACATCTCAACAGTGCGAGCCCATTGAATGCCCAAGCCGCCGAGCTGTGGGACAATGACCAGGAAGAGTTCAAGCGTCAAGTCCTAGCCCGACACCTTGATTTGGATGAAGAGTAGATCGTCGTTTTTCATACCTTTCATTACACATTGGCGTCGGTCGGACCACCGGATATACCCTGCCTCGCTTTTGTCCTTGCGCCGGGAATAGGTGGCACGAATGCATAGTGGCCTGGTACCATAGGCTGGAGTTTGGGTTCTCAAGTTTTTCTTTTTGATTCTCCTAATTTATTCCTCTTCTCTTTCTCGCCATTTCCATCTTCGTTGCACACATTCGAGTATAGGCGCGTATGCTTCCTTTCACAAACCATGCGCAGGTTATCCAATCCACTACAATGGGCATCGGGGGGCCTATTAGCTACTCGAATAGGTGACCTACTCTTGGACCAGAGGTATCATTCAGAAGGTATCATTCAGAAACCTCCCGCATGCTGTTTCATACCTGTATAGGTACTAGTTTACGCGTGAGATGGTGATTCAAATATGCAAGATGTTTTAAGAGAATGCATTTGATACTTTTCTCCACATGCTTCTGCAAGTATACGAAGAAGCCAAGGGAGGACTGAGTCTTCCACTGGAGTAAGCACTATTCAAAATATGGAGATCGATCAAGCCGAAGTAAAGTACTGCTTCTCATCGGTAATAAGCAGCCCAGCGACAGTAGCACTGGTAAAAGTACTGATAGCACCGGTAATCATGGCACTAACAGCGACACGCGATACATCGGCGCTACGCCCAGGCGAGATCTGAGCAAGCACTCCAATTTGGTTACCCAGCGAACCGATATTAGCGAAACCGCAAAGCGCATATGTTGCGATGAGACGGGAACGATCGGATAGATCGGCGTATTCGACCGAGTTCTGAAGTTGGTTGTATGCTACGAACTCGTTCTATTAACGGCGAGGTTAGTGAGATGATCCCTTTGTTCCAAAGAAGAGATTTACAAGGGCAAAGGGAGGAAACGTACGGAAATGAGCTTGAGACCAATCAACTGGCCGACCTTGAGCAAGTCCCCATCGCGAGAAACTCCAAGCAAGAAAGCGATGGGGTAGCAAATGTAGCCAACAATCATGTGGAGACTCAAGGGGGGTTCGTTGATATTCAAGTATTTGCCCCACCAACCAAGAAGGCCGTCAATGAGAGCGATCAGCGAGATGATGCAGAGCAGCGTGGAGGCAATCATAGCGGCAATCTTGAGACCCAGCCAGGCTCCCGTTGCAAAGGCGTGCAGCGCATTGGCCGACTTGTGCTCTTCGTTATCGGGCACAACCACACGACCAGCTGTCAAACTCTCTTCCTCCTCGGGCCAACGAAGCTTCGAGCAGGCTAGCGAGGCCGGAATACTCATAACACATGCCGAGACTAAAGCCTGTGGGTTGACACCCATTGAGATATAGGCAATCAGGACACTTCCGGCAATGGTAGCAAAGCCGGAACACATGACCTGGTGCAGCTCAGCCATTGTGAGATGAGCAACGAACGGCCGAATAAGCATTGCAGATTCACCCTGTCCAATGAAGGGGGATGCCGCAGCGACAACAGCCTCGGCTCCGGAGACACGAAGACTCCAGAAGAAAAAGGTGGCGAACTTCCCGATAAACCATTGCAAGATGCCGCTGTAATAAAGGAGCTGGACAATGGAGACAAAGAAGAGGATGGCTGGGACGACGCCAATCAGGAACCAGTTGCCGGGTGCCAGAGGAGCCGCCCCAGTTTTGGTCTCCAGGTCCGGCTTAACGTATTGTTTCATATCAATGAATTCCTGCTGGGTTAGGAAGACCACACCATCGGTGGCGAACCCAAGCAGTTCACGGGCAAGAGTAGAAATAAAGTTAAAGATATCATAGCCGGCGCCAGAGCGGAGCACAAAAAGTGCAATGATGAACTGGGTTAACATGCCGACAATAACTGTATGCCAGATGATCTTCTTGCGGTTGCGTGATGTAGCCCAGAGTACGAAGAGGAAGACTGCCAGACCGAAGAGACTAACTGCACGGTTTGCGCGAGTGTTGTCTGCACTCTCGGGCGAGGCAAAAGAGCCGATCAACATGACACCAATGCATAGAAGGGCCGCGGCGGGTGTTCTCAACTTCTCAGGGATGAGATTCACAAATGGCGGCGCAGTGTGGTTCCAGATGAAGTATATAGGCTTTGTGACAATGCTGATAGGAATATAGAAGAAAATAATCCGTAGCGTGATAGCCAGATAGAGCAAGAATGGAATCAACCATCCTCGGTCATATCGGTGCAGAATCAGACCGGCGATCCACCATCTAGGCCGAACAGCATGAGTCTCGAAGATTTCATTGCATATGGAGGGGAAGAAGGCTTGATAAGTGCCTTCTTACAAAGTTGATCAACTCACCCGGTGAAAAGTAGCCAAATCACAAGATGCATGCCATGTCGCCAATGCTTTGTCAAGCGGCGATGCCATGGGCGCGCGGCCGGCTCAGCACTATTTCCCGTTTCCTCATCTCCTGTGCTTTGACTCTGGCTTTTACTGGCGTGATCTAGTGGAGTCGGCTCCGGGACAATTCCTTTCTCAAACCCCGCTGTTTCCTGGGAATGAGACGACTTCGTCCTCGTGGCCTTTCTCGGCAAATGTGGTGTGGTGGTGGTGCGTATGGTGATGCTGGTGCTCCGGCTGCAGCGCAGGATCTATGCCAGGCGATGGCTGGGACTCCATGTCCCGAGTAGCGTTGTCTGGCATTTTTTTCGCCGGGTGATTGCGACTGGGGGAAGAAAACGCGGCTCTTCGAGTCAAGTAGTGTTGTTTGGGGAGATAAGTCTCTTAAGGTTTATCTCTATATTTCGCACGTATCACCTGGACATTCCTTGTGTTTCACGAAGTCGATGAGATCGGGGTTGTCACTGGGAACAAGCTTCAAGCTTGAACCTTGGAATCAAATGCGCCTACCCGGGGATATCTGAGTTGAATCAGGTTGGGTCAGGGGCCGAGAGGGGGCGGGCAAGATCCAAGTATTATAGACGGCCTGGTTATCAAAGAGCAGAGGCAGGGTCCATGGTGGCTGGCTTGGTACTAAGCATTCCTCGCATGGCGATTGGGGGGCCTGGCTCGTTTATCAACGGCAAAAGCCAGGATTTCTGTGTGCGGGGAAGAGACCAGGGAGAGAATTAAAAACCGCGAGATAAAGAGCTACGGACCACGATCAAACAGGGTTTAGTAGCCCTCGGCTGGTGGTCCTGGGCCTCACGTCCATTGAGAGTCTATCAGAGCCATGGACCAGTGACGGCCTCCCCGACGGAGCTCCCGTCTCAGTTATGAGGGGCTCGCATGTAACCAAAGACCTGTGGGACCCCATTTTAAGTAAAGTGATAGCGCCGTTGCACCACTATCTCGGAGGACTAACACTTTTCAGGCGATATCTTGCCACCAGGGCGACGGTGGTTGGCTGGTGATCTTCTTTCCAGGAGGGTCGAATCTCCGCACTGGTGAACGGCAAGTGGGGGGCGCCTGAATTTAGCGGTCCTTCTGAGAGGTCGCGTGGGCTTTGCCTTTTTTTCTTTCGGCTTGGATTTCTAGAAATCCAATCTGCCCGGAGTCTGCCCTATTAGGAGACCAGGACACCCGGAGACCCTTGTGAACGCATCTGTGGTTCTCCACGCGGAGATCGGACATCCTCCATACAAATGAGGGTCTCCATGTCCTCCTGCGAATGTACGGAGTAGGGAGCACTTTGATGATCTACAGACTACAGTACGATTACTCGTACTCTACAAATCTGGTTCTCTCGATTGTACACAGTGGAAATCTCGGTGGAAATCTCGGTGGCGCTCCGACTGGGGGGGTCCACCGCACCACCAATTTGAACTTTAGAAAGCCCGACCTTAATTATTCCTCCCAACTGTCCAGTGATTGTTCTCCTTCCCTTGAATCAGCAATTATTTTGCATTTCTCATGGCTATCTCCCCTCAATTCCTACGGCGACCTCCGCCTCGTAACTTTGGATAGGGGCTGATCTTGGCAGGCTAAGTGCTTACCTTGCCTGCCATCGTCACATCGGACGGACTCATTTGGATAAAAGAGTCTTGGCGCTCGACCCAATCGGCGCACGATCCTCGAGTGGCTAGAGGCGGCAAAGTGGCCCTTGGACAGTGGTGGATCTGGTGGAGAGGAGAGAGCCACCGTGATGCCGAAATATGGTATGCAGTACGGAGTAGTAAGTAGTTGTTAGAGTATAGATTCTACACAGTTGATAGGGGAGATAATGTTAGGTGTAGGCCTGGTGGTCTTCTTTGGTCCTCCATGAAACCAAATGCCCTACTCTTTATTGAGATACAAATAAATAATCAAGGCAATAACCTTGAATACTACTAACGCGTGCAGAACTGAACTCCCCCCGGAAGCGGTAGGCAAAGCGGGGCAGATCGACCCGAACTTGAAGATCCAAACTTGAAAGTCCCCCCGAGTCTCTATTGACATCCTGCGAATATTCTTATCTATCTTACTTCATCTCAACTCCGAGCCATGGGAGACAAGAAAATTGAATGGGAGCTAGAGGAGGGGATCCCCCAGGTCGAGGATCCCTTCATCCAGCAGTACTTGAAAGGCCGCGAAGCCTTGATCGCGGAGGAGCAGAAGAGACGTCATGGTAAGATTAGCACAACATCATGAATCAACAACTTGAACTCTTCTAAATCATTCTAGATGCCACCTTTCGCAAGACGCTTTCGCCCATCGCTGCCCGGGCTTGCAAAATTGTCTCTCAGATTAGGGCCCAGGAGCAGCACGACGTGTGGACCACCGGCCTAGACGAGGCAGCGGCCCATCAATCGGACGAGATTCTTTACCCTGGAGTTATGTTTCATCATGCTAAGGGTCGCATGGAGAAGACCAAGCTGTGGAAAATTGTGGAAAGGATGCCCAAGGGCTCACTGCTACATGCCCACATGGATGCCATGTTCGATATTGACTTTTTAATCGACCAGGCTTTCTCCACGCCAGGCATGCATTTCAAATCAGAGAAACCCCTTCTTACTATGAAGGACTACGAGGAGGTCCCAATAGCCTTCCAATTTTCCTCCCAGCCGCTGTCCGCATCAGATGCTACCCCTAGTATCTGGACCGAGGCCTACGAGACCTCATCCATGATTCCTGTGCAAAAGGCTGCCTCCTCTTTCCCGCAAGGCGGAGAGGCTGGCTTCCGGGACATGATACGCAATCGATGCATGTTAACACCCGAACACTCATACAATCATTATCATGGAGTCGACGCTATCTGGTCCATCTTCACACGGACCTTCCCAGTAATTAACTCCATACTGAACTATGAGCCAATCTTCCGAGCATGCTTCCGTCGCATGATGACACAGCTTGCAGCAGATGGGATTCGATATGTTGAGTTCCGTATTGGCTTTGTGTTTGAGTATCGGAGGGAAGGTAGTGACAAACCGGAAGAAAGCTATGATGAATTCTGCCGGGTCTTGGAGGAAGAGATAGAGCGCTTCAAGTCGACCGATGAGGGCAAAAGTTTCTATGAGGCCCGAATCATCTGGACGACTATTCGATCGTTCTCCAACGAAATGATCGTCGAGAATATGAAAAAATGTATTACGACGAAGCAGAACTTCCCGGACTTGATCTGTGGATTTGACCTGGTTGGGCAGGAGGATTTAGGGAGACCCCTGGTGGACCTCATCCCGCTGCTATTCTGGTTCCGCAAACAATGTGCCGAGGAGGAGGTCGATCTACCCTTCTTCTTCCATGCCGGTGAATGTTTGGGAGACGGAGATGCGACGGATCATAATTTGTTCGACGCCATCTTACTCGGCACCCGACGGATCGGCCATGGATTTTCTCTCTACAAGCACCCGCTGCTGATCGACCTGGTGAAGGAGAAGAAGATTATGGTAGAATGCTGCCCGATCTCCAATGAAATTCTCCGACTGGCTAGCTCTATCAAGACTCACCCACTGCCCGCTTTATTGTCCCGTGGTGTTCCGGTTTCGCTCTGTAACGACGATCCGGCTATCTTGGGTCATGGGAGGAATGGGCTCACACATGATTTCTGGCAGTCCCTCCAGGGATTGCAAAATGTCGATCTGGCCGGTCTGGCGATGATGGTTCAAAACTCCCTCCGGTGGAGCTGTTTTGAAGACCAATCAACCGCTGAATGGAAAGCAGAGGTAACGGAGGGTATCTTGGGAGAGAAGGACTCAAGGGGACCAGGCTGCGGGAATGGTGTTCGGATTTCGAGAAGTTCTGCGAGTGGGTAGTGTTGGAATTCGCGGAGTTCGATGATGCCGATTAAACGATTAAAAGATAATGGTGTGGCGGGAAGTACGAATTACTCCAGATACCTTCATATACAATATAGGCACAAAAATTCAACATTGTTTTGACCTGATCTCAAAATTGAGTCGCGGGGAAGTGGGTGGAGCGGAAGCAAACCACGCGCTTGGTCCAACTTGGACGCTGCGCTGCGTTGGGCCGCCGCCTGACGATAAGCCCGCTCTTTATCAGCTGCTCTCCTCCGCACGTCATATTCTCCTTCATCTTCAAATCCCACAACACACCCCGTCCCTCCCTTTGCCTTTCCCATTTGCTTTGCTCTTCGCGTTCGGTTGGACTGTTCGAGCTTCGATGAATTCCGTTCGTGTATGACCAAACCCGCCCCCTAGGGCGTTTCGCGATGGCATCGTACCTCCTCCCGTCGTTCTTTCAGAAGCGACTGCTCAAATACGCTCTCTCCCGCCTGGGCCTGTTCGACACAGATGATCTAGATCCGGATAATTTGGGTATTACTTGGGGTCAACGAAGTACAGTGGAGCTACGGGATGTTGGCTTAAAGTTGGAGGTGAGCAAGACGTGCAACCCAGACCTACGGAGTGGGGCACTGATCCCGAGATATCTTGGACCGTATCTCTCTAACATCCACCTTATTTTCAATAGAAACTCGCAAGCTACTTACAGCTTCCGCCAACTTGCGAACTTCTCAACGCTCGGATCCAGTCCCTTCGAATCACCATCCCGGCCGATCTGATCAACAGCGGTATCGGCCTTGAAGCGAGCGGTATCGATCTACACCTTTGTTTATCATCCAATGAACCGCCCCAAGAAAAACATGGAAATAGAAAACAGCAGGCAATCCCAGTTTCGACAGGGCATTCTCTTGGGGGGAAGCAGGCTCTGCCTACGCCATCCAACCTCGCTGAATCATTCCTTGAGTCCGAGCCAAGAGAGGAGAAAGAGGAGCTAGAAGCCGCCATCTCGTCACAATCCCATGTCTTTCAGCATGGGTCCTCTTTCGGCGAAGATGATGAAGAGGAGGAATTAGGTCTTGGGAATGAAGAAACATCTCTACCGAGTTTTGTTGCGGGGTTCCTTAATGGCGTGATGGAGCGGTTACAAGTTAGCATCAAGGACATTGTCGTGCGAGTAGACATGGAGTTGAAGCAGGACGGTCCTTCCAAGAGACACCCTGAAGACAAGCCGGATCTTGTCTCGGCCTTGTTGACGGTGGGACAGGTAGATCTCCATGGGGCCTCGGGATCCGCTACTGGTCCAACTGAGTCGGCCCTATTCCGGGACGGCAAAAGACTACTTTCCCTCACTGACATTAATATTGGGCTCGTCTCGGACCCAGGTGTCTTTTCAAACTACTCACGATTCACAGCCCCCGCCTCTCCAACTACTACCATGCAGTCAAAGGCCAGTCATTCATCCAGTAGAGCTCCGTCACCACCTTCATTGGACAACTCTGTTTCCGACCCCGGGCTCGCCATGACGCGGTCAACCATCTTTGAGCCCTCTCTTGGATATTATCGTGGAGAGGGTAATATGGGGCATGGGATGGAGGAATCAGGACACGAAATGGAGGCATCGGGGTTGGCCCAAGATGGCCGATTCTCGGATGCAGACTCGGATCACGAGAGAGGATACGAGCGCAGTCTTGATAACTCTCAGACTTTTGGAGACGACCCCTTCAACGACAATCCAGGGTATTTGGATTCCGTAATTGATACCCAATCCGACGATTTCGATGACGAACCACCTTTGGGCGCGTATATTGAAGAACAACACATGGCAGAAACCGAGGGAAATGACCATTCCATAAGACTTCCATCACCTGTAATGGATGACCAAGCAGCAAGCTCCGGAGATACTGAGCATCGGGAGATCGCGACGGCATCTCCACGAGGAACTTTGGAAGAGTCTCAAGCTTACGCCTCACAAACCATTAGTCGTTTTGGCATCGAATCCAATGAGAATACGCTTCTCAGCCATCACGACGATGTACAAGAGGACATTTTGGCACACCAACCTCCTTACTCCTCGGAAGCCTCCCACCACTCGTTATCCCGGTCAAACTCTGACAATACAGCCTCCGAAGAGCCGACCCCTGGCGCCGAACTCACCGAGTCCAAGTTCTTTTCTCATGATGAGGCACAAAGTCTGTATATGAGCGCTATAAGCCAAGGTGGCGAGGAAAGCTTCATGCCGAATATGCCGGGCGCATGGGACTCATTTGGTCCTGGCCGAGTGTCAGATCTTGAAACGAGCAGACGCAGCGAAACCCACGCCCCAACGGAGATCAATGCACCGAACCCAGCGGTTCAGGACGAAGCTATCGCTTCCACGCCGAAGCAAACTATGTCAACTGCGTCATATTTTATTGAGCAACAGACTCCAGCCGATAGCCGATCAGAGTCTCAATATCCAAATGTGGAAAATGCAGATCCGACTCCATATCCTACCCTGAACAAGAACAGCGAAATGAGAAAGCCTGTTTTCAACGTTGACAAAATCTCAATCTGGCTACCAACCATTGCAAGCCTAGAGAAAGCCAGTCCTGTGCCACTCAAGACGTCTATGGAGCGGACGGACAGTGACTTGAAAGATATGGCTAGTAGCTCCCGCGGCCCTCTCCTCGATGAAAGCCTTTTTTCCTCAAGAATTTCCACGTCTGCTCGATCTCCGCGAATCTCAAGTGAAGCAGGCGCATCCGAAACAGACCGCTCTGGCCAGCAGCAGGCCGATACTGCAATGGAGCGACTCTTCGAGCTACAAATCGAAGTATTCTCAATGACTTCGAACTTTGACATCGCAACGGGGTGGCTTGTCATAAAAGCATTGCAACGGCTGTCGAGTATGAGCGATGCAGGTTCGGATAACAACCAACCCTCCAAACAAACTCCCCTGAACCAGCCTGCTATGAGACCCGTCCTGGATTTGCAAGTCCGCGAATTCTCGGTCAAGTTTATAGAGCATGTAGCGGGATATCCTTATCCTGATAATTCCGGCACCTTTCTACCACCTTCGTATCCGTCAATGGAAGATATCGTCCTTCAACTTACGGCATCTGGCTTGAGAATCAATGCATCAGCAACCGATCAAAAAATGAGCCTGAAACTCGATGTTGGAAAGTTTGCTTTTGGATTTGCCTCTCAGGACCTGGTGTCCTTCGACGAGTCTTTGAAAATGCGCGAGTCCACTCGCGATATTATGACACCCTCTCAGGCAGATATCTCACTCTCGTTGACCAAATCTGCAGACGCTACACGAGTTGACTTGTCGACCCTTCCACTCCATATTAACATGAATATTCAGAATTTGGAGGAAGTACTGGGTTGGATGGGTGGTTTGAGTACGATCTTGGAACTCGGAAGCTCAATTTCATCAACCCCTACAATGAAAGCAGCGCATAAGTCTCCCAAAAAGCGCACAAGAGGTGTGCACTTCGAAACGCCTGGGCCGGCTCCACAGAAGGCCGCGTCTGCATCTACCCCGTGGAAAGTCAACGCTCGACTCGGCGGAATTGTCCTGGAAGTTGTCGGAGAGACGCATTCTTTAAAGCTTAGCACTACAGCAGTCAAGATTGTAAGCAGGTTCGAACTCCTCGGCCTTGCAATTGATCGGGCTGAGCTGAGAGGGCCCATTCGGCTTGACGGGACTCGTGATGCTCCTGCAAAGGTCATTTTGGATGGCATCAGGGTTGAGTTCTTGTCGGCACCGAAGGAGAACGACCTTGGCCGCCTTTTGACCTTGATCACTCCGTCCAAAAACAAGTATGATGACGACGACGACATTTTGCTCGACACACTTTTGCGCCAGCGAAAGCAGGGCTCTGTTCTTCGTCTAGCAGTTACGCGCATGAAGGCGACAATTTCAAATATCGAGGACCTCGCCTCACTCTCATCCCTTGGACAGGAAATGGGACGACTGTCCAACGTCACAAAATATCTGCCTGAAGATGATCGTCCCGGTATTTTGACTCTAACTATGATTCGCGAATTTGAAGCGCTAGTCCATGTTGGCGGAGAGGTCGGCGACTTGAACGCATATCTCACGGACGCCGAGGTTGCCTGGATCAGTATGCCCTCACTCACTGCGACCCAGGTTGGGACGATCAAAATTATTCGAAACAACCACGAAGAGCTGGTCGGCGAATCCTTAGTTACCGGCAGCGATCAAAGCGTGGACGATTCTCAGCCGCCCGTTCTCATGGCTCGATTCATTCCTGATGAGATGGACCCCACTTTCAAAGTCAAACTGCATCATCTTAGAGTTGAATATACGGTCCCATCGATCATGGCTTTCCTTGGACTAGGTCAAAATACGACAGGTCGCGACCTAGCTGGCGAAATGGCGAGTTCTATAGCCAATCTTGCAGAGCACTCGCCCCATACAATGGAAGATTCAGTCATTCATCAGCCGCGACCAAACACCCCGCGACCATCAAAGCCAACCAAACTCGCGGTAGTGTTTATGGACTCTGTTCTAGGTCTGAATCCGCGCAATTCGCCGTCTAAAGGGCTCATAGTGCTCACGAATGCGAAATTCAGCGGTGCTCTCCACACCGATGAATCCTCAGATGCTAATCTAGAGATTGGGAAGGCATCTATTATGATCATAGACGACGTGGCCAACGTTGGAACCGCGGAAAATCTACACCAGCGTGCCTCAGCTTCTCCCCAGAGCAAACATGTCCAGGGATACATTAATCAGGGCTATGTTCCTGTTTCTTCCATTTCCTCCGCAATGGCGGTTGTAAAGGTCATGAAACTCGATGAAGACGGGACTAAGTCTCTAGATGTGGAATTGAGAGATGATCTTTTGATCTTGGAAACATGTGCGGACTCGACACAGACACTCATCAGTATTTTGAATGGGCTCCAGCCTCCGACACCACCAAGCATCACTAAAAAGTATCAAACCGAGGTCACACCAATTCAAGACATGCTGGCCTCCTTCTCGGGTAACGCCTTCGCCGCTGATCCTACAATACCTACCGATGACAGCTCCGGGTCAGAAGCCCATCTCGAGGGTATCATTGAGGAAGATGAACTTAGCGATGAACTGGAATACGTCAGCGATTTCTACCCTGGGAGGCAGACCGGATCTGGTAGTGATGATGCAGAACTAGTCGGTGCACCTCACGACAACGACCTTCTTGGCAGTTTCCATTCCCAGTATCATGTCGCTTCTAGTCTCTCGGAGCTTAATTTCCAAGATGACCATTTCGCGAAGCAATCTGCTGTTGGCGGTACGGCACACCGCTGGGACTCCACTCATAATACTTACGGTCTTTCAAACGATACTAAGCTCCAACGGAGCCCTCTACGAGTACGCGTACGAGACATGCATGTTATCTGGAATCTGTTCGATGGCTACGATTGGCAACGGACACGAGACACCATCTCCAAGGCCGTGAAGGAGGTCGAAAGCAAGGCAATCGAGCGACGGGCACGCGCTTCTCGCATGTCACCATCAACCACGGAAGATGAGGAATCTGTCATCGGTGACTTTCTCTTCAATTCGATCTACATTGGAATCCCAGCCAACAAGGACCCGCGTGAGCTCCAGCGTGAGATTGATCGTGAAATCAACGATCTCAACAGTGAGACAGATAGCTATGCCACAACCACGACTGTGACCGCCACAACCAGCCGACAGGGTAGATCGATTCCTCGAAGGGAGAAGAAAGGGCCTCGCCTCTATCGCAGCAAGGCCCATAAGATGAGCTTCGAGCTACGCGGAGTCTGCGCTGATTTAGTGGTATTCCCGCAGGATTCAGAAGAGACCCAGAGCTCCTTAGATGTGCGCGTGAGAGACTTGGAAATCTACGATCATGTTCCAACGTCAACGTGGAGAAAGTTCGCGACGTACATGCATGAGGCCGGTGAACGGGAGAGTGGAACCAGCATGATCCATCTTGAAATTCTTACTGTCAAACCAGTGCCCGAACTCGCCGCATCTGAGATCGTCCTCAAGGTAAGCTGTATTCGTTAGGCATATTATCTCTTTTCAGATTCCGTTAATTAACATCGTCTAGGCCACCGTTCTACCTATCCGCCTTCATGTTGACCAAGATGCCTTGGAATTCATGAGTCGGTTCTTCGAGTTCCGAGACGAGTCCATCGAGGAGGCCAGTACGCCAGGAGACGTTCCTTTCTTGCAGCGTGTCGAAGTCAATTCTGTCCAAGTGAAGCTAGATTTCAAGCCAAAGAGAGTTGACTATGCTGGACTTCGATCCGGCCGGACTACAGAGTTCATGAACTTTTTCGTACTTGACAACGCCAACATGGTTCTGCGACATGTCATCATCTATGGTGTCTCTGGATTCGACCGCCTCGGCAATACGCTCAATGACATCTGGATGCCGGATGTCAAACGGAACCAGCTTCCTGGAGTCCTGGCAGGTTTGGCCCCCATTCGGTCTCTGGTCAATGTCGGAGGCGGCGTTAAGGACCTGGTAGTTATCCCCATGCGCGAGTATCAGAAGGATGGGCGGATTGTGCGCAGCATTCAGAAAGGTGCTTTGGCCTTCGCCAAGACCACTTCCAACGAACTTGTCAAGCTCGGCGCCAAGCTAGCTATCGGTACACAGACGGTCCTTCAAGGCGCGGAGGATTTGCTGACAACTCCAAATGCCGCTTCTGCCGTGTCGGACGAGAACCGCGATGACGAAGATGAAGCGAAGAAAATTTCCCTCTATGCCGACCAACCGATTGGAGTCGTCCAGGGTCTACGAGGCGCTTTCCGTGGCCTTGAACGCGATCTTCTCTTAGCACGAGACGCCATTGTCGCCGTGCCTGGGGAGGTTGTTGAAAGTGGCAGTGCAACAGCAGCCGCCAGAGCCGTTTGGAAACGCGCTCCGACAGTGGTCCTCCGGCCAGCAATTGGCGTTTCCAAGGCCGTGGGACGTACTCTACTGGGTGCTGGCAATACCCTAGACCCGAGCAACCGGCGCAAGATGGAAGATGTAAGTGGAAAGACAATATTCAGTTTCAATTATCCTAAGAACGTGACTAACGATACCTCTAGAAATATAAACTCTACTAAGCTTTTGGCTTGATCTACATTCAAACGCTACCGCGAGACACCCTCAGTTTCAGTTTCTTTCTTTCTTTCTCTTTTGTGTCTGTCTCGATTGCTTCTGACATTCCTGCATTTTGTTTCATGCCCCCGTAAATACCTCTGAACCTTTTTGCTGCGATGATACCATCTCCCCTTGGGAGCTTACAGACACGAAGACGCATGTAAAAATTGCTATCCTGCCCATGCATGCATGAACTTGGGCGTCTTCGGACTTTTACTACGATTATGATTGTGATGATTATTTTGATTTCACTCTCGTGCCTTTAGCACATCTACTCTCCATTTTACTGCCCTGTGAGCTCCATAGATTGAATGCAATGTAGATCGGGCAATCAGTGTTTATCACTCGGTGTCGAACTTGGAAGCAATTAGTGTTAAGCCCCTTCGAATCGGATCATGGTTGCATGTAGTAGGACTTAGTACGATGGCAGCCATATTTTACCACAGGCTGTAACTCTATCAGATAGTAATATTTAGTTATAGTCTTATTATTGCGAAAGAGCAGAAATCCGAGAACGCAACAGCAAACTTTGCGCGGGCAACTTAGAAGGATCAAAAAATTAAAGTAGTAGCCTATGCGGCAACTCTTCATCATAGTATAACCAATTTCCTTCTGATCCTGTAAGACTCTCATCACTTTCAAGGAATGTTTTCCTCGGACAAGAGCCAAACGTACCTAGTAGGTATACAATGCATGGAAAACTCAACCAGAGAGACCTCCTCCACCTGCGGTCTGAACTACCCAAACATATGATAGGCGGAAGACTAGCCAAATGCAGCAAGGCACAAAACCTCATTTTGAAGACGCAAAAGTCGAAAAGCCTGTTGCTCGATTGCCGATCCCGAAATGGCCCCCAAATCCCCCCGACATTGCCCCAGACAGAGACGTATACGAGTACAAATCCTGAATCATGAATCATGGATGTCCAGGTACGAGGACGAGAGTTTCAGCGACAGAGCAGAACCATGGGATGATTTGCACACAATGCCTTGAAAGAGAAATGACCTCAGGCCCAGGCCGACAAGATTTTGGCCATTGGTGTAACTGGGGTAATTATATTACTGGGTATTACCAAATTTACATGAAGCTCGCTAGTTATTTTAAGGTTATTCAACCTGTCGGCTGTAAGCGGCTGTAAGAAAAATTCAGCATGCAAGTTCATCCTGAGATGCTAGTCAGTCAGTGGATTGTATGGAGTATATTGATAGCATATTGACTTGAGATGATTCAATTTCTTGAAATAGGAATCTACATATGTAGCTAATTTAATAGTAACTCTGTACTATTCCAATGCTGTGGCGTTGATGATACTCTGCTCCTCCGTGTGCACTCTCACTCTCGGCTGACCAACCCAACTCTTGCAATTCCAATTCTTTCGTTTCCACTTCTCCCCCCCATGTGAGCCCGGTGGGTCCAGGACCCAGCCTCCTTACGATCGAGATTACGATCTTTCAACGGAGTTCCGAATACCGGGAGCACCTACATACGCGTCGGGGCGAGATTTTCACACTCGCCACTATGTCTTTCCCTCTGGGGGACTGTCCGCCAATCAAGCCATGATGGAGATTCGGTGCCCAAGTCATCGCCTTCGCTCAGCCCTGACGACTATCCCCTCGTTCTGCGCACCGACTGGTCGCCGCCAGTCCCGGTGTGTGGATCATGTTCATGTCAAAGTGCGACTAGGGCGGATGATTGGCCGGGGGTGGGACGGGAGGGTGTGCGACTAAGAAGACGCTAAGGGGGTCTCTACGATCAGCAGGATCAGGGAGAGGGCCATCTGCAAGTCATTCTGCGATGCATCCAGTCACTCGGCACTCAGGCCCCAGGGCAACAGGGGAAGGGTGGGTGGGTTAGCCTTTTGGCACAACACACGCATGGTCAGACCGACATTTCACCCTTGTTCCAATGATTTCTTTTTTTCTTGCTGGGCTGGGCTGGGGGCTTCTGCCCAAGGCTCGATCGCTGCAGTGGGCGAGTGTGACGTCGACCACTTCCTACATAATCCCATTCTCTGCCCATGATGAATCGCAGAATTGTAGAACCACCGGTTCGTCCGCTCGCGACCCAGTTGTTCCTGGCTCCAGCTGGGTTCCAGACCGCGTCGTCACTCTTAAGTGGAGATGTGGATATCCAGATCCAGATGAGAGAACAAGACCCTCGGCTCCGACCCGTCCGCCTTAAACTTGAAGGTCCTGCCCTTATAATTTTCTTATATCTTCTGTGGCTGGCGATTGCATCTCGTACCTTTCTTTCCTTGCATTGTTCTATTCTTATTTGGGTAAGCCAACACTCTCGTGTCTTTCTTTTTTTCATGTTTTGGTGCTGGCAGTTGGTCCCTTGCAGTTCCCCCGCTCTGACGAATCAGATGTATAGACTCTAGGCGTTTTGGATTGATCTCCCGATCTTCGTGTGCATTTGATATGTCAACACGCTAGTAGCGGGCCAACGAACCCCCTCCCAAATCCCCGCATGAAAAGCCAATTGTGAAGAAGAAGAACAGAAAAAAAGAGATACATACAGACGAAGAAAAAAAGCCAAAATGGTTGAGGATCTAGCTTACCGTGGCGTCGATTCAATCGGGGTTTATGATGATGGCGAGCTGCCTGACACCTCGCTTTGCTCCCAATGTCTAGAAGGTCACCAGGCTTATGCGCCATGCACTCCTTCCAAATCCCTTCCTGTTGACGCGGTATCACTTCCTCCTCGATCAATCAAGTCGGGGATCACTGGTGCATTATCGCTCCATGATTACCGAAAATATCTCTCGCAGTCTGCAGAGCCCGTCGACGATCTTGTCGATCGTTCAGAAAAAACGCTGAAGCGAAAGACTGCAAATTCGAATTTGAATCGTCCAACGGCACTCACATCGCTTCCCTCGTCTGCGGTCTCAGTTTGTTCGGTGGCATCTACTCCTCCACCACTATCGCCATCCTATTCGCACAGCGTCATCTCTCAGCGAAGCGAGCAGGAGCCCGAGGTTTCAGAACCTGCGACTGGTATGTTACCTCTTAATTTTAATTTTATGCAAGACGCAAAGCACTGACCTGTTTGCAGGTGGCTATCAACCCCAGGCTCCACGAGTTCATCTTGTCTCAAAGCACGCTACCCGTCCAAGACCAAACAGGAAGCGATTGGTGAGTGACCTGAAACATAGATAAACAAGACCTCCCTCCTCTGACCACCCTTTTCTAGAATACTTTCCGTGAAAAGCTTCAACGCGCCCAAGATAGGGGCCAGGCTCAACACCCGCCTCTATCTCGCCCCCAAGCGTCCGATTCGATGCTGGCCAACACGCAGGCCGTCGCCACCATCTCCCATGGCGGGACATCCTTTGAGATTCTAAACCCACGGAGGTCCCTGGACGTCGCCAGGATCGTTTCTTTCATTGAGGATGTTGATGCTTGCTCACTTCTCTCGACTGATAACCGCCGCAACTCCAAAATATCGACCACTACTTTTTCTCCGGATCAAACATTTGATCGAACATCGCTCTCTCAGTTCACGGATGCTTCACTGCCATCCCATTACTCTTCGCACTCTCTTTACACCTCTTTACCTGCCAGCCGCTCCACGCCCAAGATGCAAACCACGGATATCCCATCGTCGTCACCCGGAGTGCACGATCGAGTCCGCTCGCTTTCCGACTACTCTCTCCGCGAACGTAACTACTGGTCCCAAAATCAGCAACATCACGCCGAGCAACATCATTTTGGAAGCTATCCTGATCTTGATGAGGTAGATCAAGATGGATGCCATGACTTCTCCAGTTCCCCACGACCCCCATCCTCTTCTCAGCCCACCTTCTACTCCGGGGAGAGCGAGATCGGAGAGCCCGGTTCTCCCGTCTACGCAAACGGTGAATGGGCTCAGGTCGACGAACGTGACCGCGGTATTTTCTACGACCTGCCACAGGATCAGGATTCTTCTTATGAGCTCCCTACACCTTCCGATCTACCCTCACCTACCGATCTCCCCGCCCCCTACAATGCCTACTATGCCAACACAATGAATTATAATCAACATTATGACCCCTACGATCCCATCTTCGACCCCCATGTCCAATCCGTGCTGGCCGCGGCCAACGCAGAGACCATGGGCCTCCGCGGGCACCCTGCTCGCGCGCTAGACGACTTGCAGCGGAGGTTCCATAGCTCACTCTCTCTTGGCGGCGAGGACCGCAAGAACGAGGAGCGAAAGTCAATTTCCCAGCGAAAGAAGCTTCGAAAGCTCTTCAGTTGGCGGTCTGGGGCTTGATGGGTGACGCGCACCTGCATAATGAACCTTTGGAAGAGCTGGACTGTTTTGATAAGGATGAATATGATTGACGATGGATGGTGTATTTTTATTTTCTTTTGTTCTTCTCTTCAGACTTGTCCTTTTTATACTAGTACCTTTACTGGAATTCTTCTCTTCTTCCTTTCCAGCTTGGCTGGATCCGAGACCATTCAATCCCAGATTTATGTCTCATCATCCACTTGACTTCCAATTTACCACTCGCACACCGGCGATCATTTTTTAATTCGTAGGAATAAGCTCTTTTAACTTGAAGTTAGGTCCATATATAATTCCGACCGGGTATCTAAACTAGCTTTCAAATCTATACAAATCATCGACAATTCCCATGCTTAAAGTCATCCAACAAAACTTGAGAGCCCAACCTTGGGATATACAGCTGGAGACACCCTCAGTTAGGGAGTTCCCCATCCGCATTCTTCTTAATACCATTTCTCTTCCTCCAAGCCCAAACCCCCCCGATCAACCACATCAAGCTTCATCCCATCCCTCACCAGACAAAACGTAACCCCGAGCTCCGTCTCAACATTCCGATTCCGCGCCTCATCATCGAAGAAAAGCATATCCTCATAAGCAACCCCACTAGTCTGCTGAATACGCGAGAAATGCTGCGTCTTGTTGGCCGGGAAGATCTGGATAAAATCAAAGTATTCCAGCGCGCGACTCGTTTTCGTATTCGCCGCTGGGTTGTCGGAGAAGGAAGGGATGATGTGTAATGCTTTTAGCATGTCGCGGGCTAGATCGGGGTCTTGGGTTCGGGAGGCGACGGCCAGAGGGATGGCGCGGCTCTTACAAGCCTGGATAATGGAGGATACGCCTGGGTAGAATGCGAAGGCTTCGCCCCATCTGTGATACGAGGGTTCGAGTTAGATCAGATCAAAGAGGGGAGGGCGGTAGGGAGGGATTGGACGATACCGGTCCACGACGCGAGAATTGTTGTCGCGGGCCTTGACGGGCCCGCTAACGTGTGTGTCGACCCAGAAGGGCCAGAGGGTATAATCCAAATCGAAGGCGATCAGCTTTGGGAGGGGCAGGCCGTCGGTGAAAGTTGCGGGGGTCACGGAGGAGTCCTCGAGGGAGTGGGTATTTTGGCGTTTGGCACGGAGCATGGTAGGGTAAACGAGTGGAAGTCTGAATTGGCGTGGTAGCGATTGTAGTAGGTAAGCGAGTGAGTAGATGAAAGGAATGGAATGGTAGGAAGGCCAAGTTCATGCCGGATGAGAGAGACTCGGAGTCGGGGATACTCAGAGCCTGGAGGACTCCACCGCGGGGAAACGCTTCTCCACTGCCACTCCAGTTATACTTCGACATACTGTACAGCCGTATAAAATCGACATACAACACTGCCACTGATTCCTGATTCCTGATATCCCCAAATCATTCTAGTTCGCGTACCATAGAGCTTATTGCATCTATCTCTGCTTGGTCTCCTAGTGGGAAAAGTTCGCGGGATGGAAGACAATACCCTTCTGTGTCTTGATGTTCAAGTTGATATCCTGGTCGGTTTTCATTACCATCATGTTTGGTCTCGGGCTCCATTTTTGTTCCTTTTGAGCTTCCCATTCCTTTCCTAACCATCTAAGGGACGGGTTCAACACAGGATTCAATACTAAAAGGCATATAGCCAAATGTCTTTCACCCAACCAGTGACCGATGGACTATTAGCGGCGATGTGTGCATTAAAAATTCGACTTGTACTCGACTTCATCCTATTTGTGACAATCTCCCATCTCCCATCTCAAGGACCCTCCGACTATCACTCAATTCTGCCACTGTCATATCTCCCGAAAGCTCAGCAACATGCATATTCTCCTTCTTCATAGAGACTGCCCCAGTCTCCGTGGGAAGGTGCTCCACCGATGGCTTTTTTGATTCTTCCACTCGGCCATCGCCTCTCTTTGGCTGTGGCTCTGGCTCGAGATCTCCAGAAGCCAAAGCACCGCGTCGGCCCACCCGACGCGAGAGATAGATCACAGCCCCAATAAGTCCTACTCCGACCACAGATCCCACAACAACCCCGGCGATTTCTCCTCCGCTAAGCGACGATTTAGAAGAGGTATCTTTATGCGGGGCAGATGTATCCGTCGGATTGTTCGTACTAGCACTCGTACTGGACGGTGTCTTCGTCGCCGTGGAAGAGCTCCCGAGGTCACTCGTGACTGTCAGAGGAACCTTTAGTTGGTCCCAAGTTGCCTTGCCGGGCCACCCATCAGCATCATCATCGCTATACCCCAGCTTTTCCTGCCAGCATTGATAGGACTGCCGGTCAATATCAGACCACTGTGGCCCCGGTCTCACGCGATATTTCCCACAATTTTCTGCGACAAGTCTTTTCCCCATGGCGGTGACCACAGGACTGTTGGGTGATGACTTGAACCAATCTTCTCCAGGAAAGGGTGCGAGCTCACCACCACTGCTGCTGGTGTTTGCTCCCTTTAGATCAATGACCGCGAACCCATGAATCGGAACCGTCGAATTGCTCGTGAGGCTATCTCCGGATGTCTCAATAATATCGCCTGTACAGTTCGATGAGCCATACAGGAAGAGGCGGACGAGGCTGCCCTTTGCGTCGAATTTGTAAATCTTATTTTCAGCTTGCTCGATCGTTTTACAGCGCTGCGCGCTGGTACCGTTCTCGACGGTGGCGATATCGGTGGCATTTCTCCAGACAAAAGTCCAGGCCAAGGTTAGCGGGAGGGAGTAGAGCACGAATAGCGCTGTGAAGATAGTCGTGAGACGGGTCATTTTTGCCGCGAAGTAGGATACAGCCCGAAAGAATGACGGGAGAGGCTCTCTTTAGAACAGTTTCTCAAAACCCGCACATCGTTGGGTATGACATCCACCAGGCGATCGAGAGCGAGCTCGGTCATGTCTTAAATACGTGGTGGGTTTATTTATTACTAAATCGCCCACAGGCCCGCATCTTCTCGCATTCCTGAATTTGAAAGCTGAGGTGATCGGCGAATTATCAGTTTCTCATACGCCGGGGCCCGGCAGAATACGAGCCCCTAGAAGAGCGACCCCTCTTGGCATGTCGATAAGTAACATCGGTTATCCAAAGATGGTCATATCCCCAGCCTTGCCAAGGCCACTGACGGGGCCTTCCGCCAGGCCTTATTAGGAATAAGATTCTCAGGACGGACTATATGAGACACTACTCTAAGGTGCTTGGAAACTTGCATTTGCGGCTATTGAAGCCCACATGCTCTTTCTTATTCATACTTCCATGACTAGAGGAATCATAATCTTGGCCATTTTGAAAGAAATACTGGAGGATCTTTGCATTAATCTCGCACACTATCGAGCAGGTCCCTATACAGCGGCACTTCAGCTCGATACATGGAAGACATGGCGTTGGCAAATCTAGTACGCAGTAGATCGCGATCGACGAATTCTAGGGCATGCTGGTCAGGTGTCATTGAACCCATCTTACTTCAATCAGGGCAATACTAGTATATGTAGGATCAAGCTTAAATAGTTAACCCTTAATTCAGAGGTAGTGGAAACAGAGACGATTAAGCAATGAAGAAAAAAACTCTTCCAGTTACCCCGTGGGTATAATAGTACTTCTAGTTATATCCGTGAAAATTCGGTCTGTGGTAGTTGATCAATCTGGGTATGATCATCTCTGCGGGGCAAGTTCCAACAGAGACCACCTACTGGTATGTGGCGCGACTTCGGCGATATTGTCAATTCTCAGATGGAAGAGCTTGAGTTGGGCTGAACGGGTGCCTTATACCTTTGGGGGTGTTCAAACTTTTATCTAGAAAGGTAATAAGGTGATTTATATGCAAGCCGTGTTTCCAAGCAAGCCGTGCGCACCAATACGCATAGTTAAGGCGATAAGTTCCAAGGTTACAACTCAATATCTCAACAACCATTACGTCTTACTAGAATTTCTTACAAAATAGCATTACCTTTTACAGTGTTTCTTGTATGTTTAGTTATTCTTAAGACCCTATTCTAACTACGTTGCTGTTATATATATCTATACGTTATTTAGCAAAAATACGTTATGCTGGATATACTCTTTATGGTATGTATATAGTTGTACTATTGATTTCATCAACACTTGGGGCCTTTTGACAGACTACTCTATAATAATTAACTCTGTCCATCAGTGGACATCATGTGATGCTAAAATATCATTGGCCACAGCCTAGTACATTTACATGGCCACATGATTATCATAGAATGATTGATAACTTCATCCAATTGGGCTTGTGGCGCAGCGGTAGCGCGTGTGATTCCAGTCCACAAGGTCATCCGTTCAAATCGGGTCAGGCTCATTTTTTGTTCCTTCATAGAAAGTAACTTAGGTACATAGTGTATATGGGAGAAGCGGTCGAGATGGGCAAATTATTGTGATTGGTCAGATTTAGAATAGCAGGCTAGGCTCTATTTGGATTGCTGGCATATACTAGTATTCATTTCGAAAGACAGGAATAGCTTCAATATACGTGTTACACTCTCGCAGTTTTTTCTTTGGGCAAGAAAGGTAGTATATATATAACCTTGGAATCAATGCATTCTAGTAGGTATCTTGATAGTAACTGTTCCGTATATAGTACCCGATTGGACTTGCTTTGATGCAACCTGAAATAGCTTGAATAATTAACTAGGCTCCAGGAGGGATGGTGCCTCGGCTCCGGATATCAACAATTACTGTTAGTAGGAGTACTAGTAGTCTCTGTAGTTGTGATCGCACTTTCAAGTTTCCACTTCCACTTTCTTGTCCACAGCCTGCACCTTCCTCAATCACACACTCATATTGAATCTTCCTCTCCTCCTCTCCTCCTCTCACCACATCACTAACTTACAGAATCCTCCCATCTGAGACAGCGATACAATTTAATCCAGCATCATGGATACTAATGGTACTCCTAAAATCTCTCCCTCCCAAACATGACGTTATCAGTCTGACAGGCCACAGAAGACATCGAAATTGATGACCACGGCTCTACCACCACTACGCTTGAACGTGATTCCCCACTTCCAGATGGCTTCTACTCGCTGTCTCGGGATGCGAAATTGATCCGCATTTATCAGCTGCACGCTTTCCAGAAAGTTCAATGTGAATCCTTGAAAATCAGGAAGGCGCATCTCGTGGCACCAGAACGTGGACTCCGACTCCCCGTCCAGTCCCTGAATTCCGGCATACAGCACCTTGCATCTTCAATTGACCAGGCTGGAGCCCTCCAGGAATACAACCATCACTCTCGTCGATACAAAGAACTCTCACTTGTCGTTTCCCAACTTCAACATGATTCAGACGAGCTTCTCGCTAGCGTAGATGCCTTACGTACAGACGTTCTGAATGTCAATGAGCTTCTACGCCGACTGCCTGATGTGGAAAACTGCCAAACCTTCATGTCGATTTCGGTCCAATATTCCCGTCTCCTGGATGATGTCTCACATCAGGCTAGTGAATGTCGGGACCTGGTATCTCAGCGCCAACAGTTTCCTCACTTGATGCATGCCATTCCGGGCGATCTGCGGGCTGCATAGGCCAAGTTGAAAAAGGTTCTTGAAGGAATGTCTGCACAAGATGACGTTGAGAATTATTGATGGAGATCTGATCAATATCGGATTGTTGCGCCATGTAAACTTACCTATCTCGCGGTGCCGTAGTGTTGCTCAATTCTCCCATACATATTATCTCCACTCCTAGTCAAAGAATATGAATATGGCAATTTACCGGCTATGAGGCTCTCCGTTCGTTTACTCTAATGACCACCAACGCCACGTTCTTTGAGGCTACGAGAACTCTCCATTTTATCAAAGCCTTCACCCCTTGACAACATATCAGACCATGGAAAAAGATACGTGGCAGATTGAATCCAAGCAAATGTATGTTAATAAGATTCAAATATCTCTTCTAAATGACCACCGAGAATGGCCGCTCCCGAGGTTCAAATCGTCTACCGGCATATTTCGCAGTACATAGTATCGGTCCAACCATCGATTTGTCCCGGCATGTTCCAGCATGCCGCACTTGATCCCCTTCTTGCGAGGTCTTATCTCCCCACCAAATCCGGCCATTGCCATCTGTCTTCCAATCGTCGACGAGATTCACAAGAGTCTGCAAGTGGCCCAACGCGGCAGGCTGACAGCCCTTCGGTCTCCTAAGGGCCAAAAAGGTCGCTACCGTGGCCACGATAATGGATAATATGGCGTAAATAATCAACCGCGAGTAGACCATATCAAATTGGAAACCATTTTTCAACGATAGACTGGTCAGGTTGTCAACGGAAGTATAAGCCATGGATTCGAAGCTCCTGGAATCTTCAAAGCTCTTGGAATCTTCAACGACAACAGATGGAATCAGGCTTTGACCAATTATCCAATGCATCAATGCTTTGGATATGAACAGAAACACGTTTTCCCAACTTGATACGGCTGCGCGAAACGGATTCGTGACTAACTGTGTCCCAGGAGCGTTTTTTGTTTCACTCCGATGAGCTTGTCGCCATATCCCTTCATCTCTAGACAAATTGACTAGTAGTTCCAAACAATGCAGTGCGATGGTCTGAATACCCTGAATAAGACAGACAAAGAGGACACAAAGGACGGCCTCAGTGCCGTATGAGAAGATTGCTGAGTTGGGCTTATGGTCATTGGCGTAAGGGGAAAAGGACAATGTCACATAGTTCCGTGAGCAGGCCAAGCTACTCTGATCCCATTTAAATCCGAGCTTCCAGCATAAAGGTTCGGATGCTTGACCAGTAGCACTAGCGTTACCGATAGACTTGGAAACAGCAGCGATAGTGATTGGCCACGCAATAGCCAGAAGTGCGAGAGACCACAGCAAAACAAGAATGTATCGCACTAGATTCTTTCCATGGAACATGTTTCCTTGCTGTTGCAAAGGGTATGTCTCTTGGCTTTGCATTTTTCGCTGGTGTACTGATAGCATACATCTCCCGGGACGGTGAGAAATGTCACCTTTCTGGACCGCTGCCAATGCGGTATTGAGAGGATTGGCGCTCCATGTTGGAATCAACCTTTTGCTGGATACAAAACACCATGTAGCGACAACAGCCTGGCCAGCCAGGCCTATACCTAGAGCGACTAAAGCCGTGGCGTTGACCAAAACTGGGTCACTGGAAGATTCCTGCTCCTCGTACGCAGACGATAGAACGGCTTCGTCGGACAAAAAAAGAACGGATGTGGACGCATATGACAGGATCAGGCAGCTCAGTGCTACTAGGTTGATGTACCAGCTGTTCGGCCCAAATACTCTGGCGCTGGTGAAAAGGCGAACGTTGGTGTTGAACTCCAGACGTCCTTCGCGATACAATGCCCAGCGTAAACAGACAGAATGCATAAACATCATACCATCAGTACAGAGTGCCAAGATAACGTTAATCACCAACGAGACAACCTCGCGACTCGTATCGGAGATTGAAATTGAAGCGCCAAGCTTTGCCTTATCCGTCACGAGGAGGTAAATGCCAGAAATCAAACAAGCAAGAGAGAGAATCACGCCTATGAATATAGCGGCAATGCACCCATATCGCGTCGCGCTGGCCTTGTCAAAATCTTGACCCTGCTCTTCTTCATCTTCGTCTATGGATTGCTCAACAAATGGTTGCTTTTGCTCTTCCGAAGATTCCTCTTCTCTGCTGCGTCTTGCGGGTGGTCTGACTCGGCTCATGTCAAGCATTGGATGGCCGACGAAGAGTGTTCTGGTTTTGGCCGGACACGTGCCTAGGAAACACGACTCATAATGAGCCTTGAAGTGAGCTTGAAGTCCTGGATTTTAGCGCCAGGGGCAGTGCACACCACCCAGAGTGGGGGCCGATGCCACTTAATCCCCGCGTGGCACAGATCAAACATGGGGGCTAAATTTTGTTGCGTCAAGTTAGTACTCCTGCTTCAAGTGAAGGTAAATGAATGAGAATCTCTGTTCTGCACAAACTATGGTCGTACTAACATACATGGGCTGATGGGAGCAGAGGGTCAGAGATATGGGAAAAGATCGATGGATACACACTCTTTTTAGACCTATGATGATGGAATGGAAAGAGAGAGGTCTCGCCTCAGGTGGTCAAACACCGGTCCAGCTGTCCTGCTAGCATCTTTTCGTTGTGACGAACGGATTAAAGTCTAGGCTAAGCAGTCGGGCTCAGGGCGGAGGTGGTTTGATTTCCTTTTTTGTTTCGCTGACAGAGAAAAGAAAGTTCAAGGATGATTTTTCAGTATCATTCATAACGGTCATGGAATAATACCTAAGCATAATGCCTGGAATCTTTACTATATTAAAATATTCTATACACCATAAAGGAAGACCATAACTAACCCACATACCACCATCCCCGCCACTAAACATTCTCTTAGAACATAGCGGGGATTCTGAAGATCCGAGATACCGTTCCAGAACTTGGGTCTCAATAAAAATTCACGATATTCTTGTACTCCTCGTACAACATCCGATCAATATCCTCCCATCCATTTCCTGGGTGCTCATCGTCTCCATTGTCCATCGAGCGGGCATTGGCAGCTGGTACTGAAAGTATCTCATGGAGTGTATCCATGAGGAGATACTGATCGAGTTTCGGCTGCTCTAGATCTTCAAGGGCCATATCCATGACTCTTTCCTTCCCCTTCGGTGAGCGAACCATATTTTGAGGAGACGTCAACAGTGGTGCAGTAGCAGCAGAGCTTTTCAGTGCTGCAGGTGAAGTGAAAATCCCCGGGGTGGATTCTGACAAGGTACTGACCCATCCATCAATAATTTCTTGTTGTGATGAGGAGCTTGGTGGGTTTGTCCTGGCCTCTGAGCTTCCCATTGCTGGAGACGCAAGTTGAAGAGCAGTGTCCACCTCGCTTGGTACTCCAGAGCCTGGAAGAGTTAGAACGGAAGGATCGATGAACATTTGCTCGGTTTCTTTAGGCTGTGATAAGCCCATCATCGGAGACTCGGGCCGCAAAAGGCTGGAGTCGATAGACTCTAGAAAGGTTGACGGCGATGGCAGATCACTGAGTCCATCATCTCCATAATCACTAGACAGGATTCTGGAAGGACTTTTTGGTCGCTCTTTTTTGAACTTGGGAAGATTGCCTTTGCCGCCTTGTTTGTAGTTGATCTGGGTCTGTTTCGTTTTTTTCTTGCTTGGCAGGCCCGAGGGCCAGGTACTCGATTCCGACAGCTGAGTGGTCTTTCGTTTGGCAGGTTGCTTTGCCTTTGCCGAAATTTTGTCTTTTGGATTTTTCTTTTCGCCAATGCTGGCCGGTAAAGTCAATTGGCTGCGACCGTGAGCTTTGAGGTTCGCGGTAGTCTTGCCTTTTCCAGGCTTCGGGGGCTTTTCAAGACCATCTCGACAGCAGAAGTGTTTGCAACTATGATAGTTAGCATTCACTAAATATTTTCCAGGTATTTATTCTCAAGTTGAATGCGCACCTCGTTTTATTCTTGCATTTGTGGTTACATGCCCAGTTCCCGTTGGCGTGTCGGACGGGCTCATAGTCTTCCTCTTGCGGTCCCATGTCTGCTGTCCACTCCTCATCGTTGTTTCGGGATGCATTTGCAGCATGATGAGGTGGACTGGGGGTGCTGCCAATCGAAATCCACTCGATTTCATCAGTCGGATGACTGGGTGCCTTTTCCACCTGTTTCGTTTTCTTCTCGAGTGAACCCGCTTCCAGAAAGTCATCCAGATCTAAGTCATCACCTTCGAAATCATCCTTTCGGTGACTCGCCTTGGATTTGTGTTGTCTTTGAGAGGCATCTGGGCGGTCAATCGAGTCTGAGTTGCTGGTGTCGGGAAGTTGCGAGCTTTTGGACACGAGGCTTTTGATTTTTGGACGTGACAAGAAGGAAAGAACTTCCGGCTTGATTTCGGCTTGCCTCAATGTACCCGCTAATAGGAAGTTAGAATCGGGCCTAATTCAGCTTGGAAAGATTCAATACCTATATCATCGCACATGGCATGGCTGATAATGAATTGGCCCGGGACATGCAATTTCGCGACGAGATTGGCCTCCAGACCCTCTTGGAGCTTACTCGCACTATGCAATTATTAGTTCCTTTCGCATGTTCCAATTTTGCTCCAACGCACCTGATTCTTTTGAAGTCGATGAGTTGACCGTCAGATGTTTCAGTCAAGCAGCAAACGTAGATGGGTCGTCGCTGGAAAAATGTCGGGATTTTCGTATTCATAAATGCCACTTCCTGCTTGAATCGAATTTTGACACCTTCGGTTGTGACCTCCTGCTCTGCATGTTAGTCAACAATAGTGATGCTTGCGGTGATCTCCTGACGAACCTTTCCAGTTATCTTCAAGGCGACCCTCAGTTTCGGGAACTCCCTCACCCGCACCAGCAATTTGTTCCCAAATGGAGGATTCTTACTGAGCGTCATTTCAATCTGATGAGGCTCGGTGAACTCCAGCTCTTCGAGGCTCATTATCCCACTAGCAGCTAGTTTTCTCACGGCAACAACACCGACCTGGTCTATTTGCTTCATTTGAAGCGGAGAGTGATCCCACACCTTGGCACCGAAACTGCGCGCCAGCTCTAGTGAGTTAAGAATCGCTGTTGAGTCCTCGCGTGCAATTTGGCAATCAATAACACAGCGAATCAATCGATTGACATGAGAGAGGACCAGGGATTTTTCCTGTTGGAACGAGAACTTGTGCTTCTGGAATTGCTCACCACTGGGAAAGTCGATTGCGCCAAGCTCTGCTTGAAGCAGGAGTGAGATCTTGTGACACGATTGAGAAACCTCAACCTTGATTGGAAATCGAATCCCGGGATCCTTATTAATTTCCCGATAAAGAGGCTTCTCGCCAGCTTTGAAGCGGATTTTATGGAACTCTTCCCCCTGAACAACGACTCCCAGCTTTTTTCATTAGTAAAACTTCATGATCATCGGGGGACACACATACAATTTGAGACATTGTCGCTTTTAGGCTCAGGGAGAGAAGAATCTTCATCGTCTCAAAACGTATGTAATATCGAGCCATGGCTTCTCCAAACTGAGTTGAGTGCAGTCCGTCTGTCCCAACTAGACCACATTCCTGAAGAAGTTTGATATCCTTCTCACAGACCTGACGTAGAAGCTCTTCCTCATCTTCCTCGCTCGCCCCTTCTTTGAGCTTGTAGTAGGTCGGGTTCCGACGAAGTCGTACAAAGAGAAAAGTCCCGGCAAGCCATCTCGTTGCCTTCTCAAGATCGGTCACATTTCCCAGTCCAATCTCCGCATTGAGATGCTCGATGAGGTTGAGGTGCAAGCAGCTCTCGAGACTTTCTGAACCTGCAATCAGTTTCTCGTAGTGATTAACGCGCTCCTTTCGAGTCAAAATGACTGCCGTTGCCTTATCGTCGAATTGAGGTCGCCCGGCACGACCGAGCATTTGCATCATTTCGAGATCGGAGTATTCCTGACAGCCACCCTCTTGCCAGCAAACTGTGTTCTTGATAATCACGAGGTGACAAGGCAGGTTTACCCCGACCGCCAAAGTGGAGGTGCAGCATATCACATTGATGTGTCCATCCAAGAAGCCTTTCTCAACGGTGTGCCTGTCTCCTGGGCCCAGTCCGGCATGGTGAAATGCCACCCCTGCGCATACGGTTCCTGTGGACTGTCAGAATGGATCCAAAAAGGAAATCCGAAGATCAATCCATACCTTTCAGGTCTTCATTGTGGACTTCGATATGTCTGGTGGGCCCTTTCCAGAGTCTTGCAGGTGGATTTGTCATTGTCCACAACCGAGCGAGGTCTTTGGCCGTTGCAACGGACGAGTTCCGAGTGCAGCAGAAAACCATCATTGGTTTCTGGCAAGAATGGGTGCCGATAACATCAGGTAATCTAGAAGGCATGGTTAATTAGAAATAATAAGTCTTTGCTGGAAGCTCTCTTTGGATCACTCACTTCGAGCCACAAATCTTGTCGAATACGAAATCATTTCCACTCGATTGATACCCATATACAAATTTCTGCAACTTGACTGGCCGGAACTCCTCCCCGAAGTGCTCTCTGTGAGCAGGAGCGTGCTGGGTAGTAGCATCTTTCCCAAGCCAGGTCGCAATGTCCTCCGAGTTTGGAACGGTGGCACTCAAGGCAACAAAGCGAACATTCGATCCAATATTCTTCATTCGTGATACGACAGCCTCAAGCGTAGCACCTCGAGACTCTTTGAGAATGTGGACCTCATCGATCAGAAATAGCTTCACCAGTTGCATTAACCGCATGTGATCTTTCCATTTGCGTGTCATGCTATCCCATTTCTCAGGCGTTGTGATTATGATTTGACTGTTTTGAACGCCGCGTAGCTGAGTGTGACCTGTATCACCCGTCAACTCGGCACATTGCACATTGAGGGCTGAGAATTTGCGATTCCAATCCCGAAACCGCTCTGCGCAAAGCGATTTGGTTGGGGCTTGGTAGACAATTTTGAAACGCTCGTCTTTCAAGATGTTGAGAAGCCTGCAGATAGCCAATTCCATTATCACCGTTTTGCCACTTCCAGTCGGTGCCGATAATACCAAGTTGTCGTTGGTTTTGTATACGGTATGGAAGCATTTTGATTGAATGGCATTGAATAAGGGAAAACTGAAAAGCGACCGGTGTTGCTCATACAAGTCCGAAACTGGGACCAAAATAATCCCTCGCACCGAGAGGGGAATATTGGAAAAGGGAGTCCGTCCTTGAATTTCCGAGCATTCAAGAGGAGCACTGGTCTTTGGGTGAAATGAAGTTGTGTGTTTCAAGGAGGATTGGGTTGAATCGAATTCGGATTCTTCGCGGTAATGTTCCAGCTGACCTCGTCGTTCAGTCGAATTGTTCTTTCGTTGATGCATCAAAGCCAGCGGGCTGGACGGGGGGCCGAAGCGATTGTCGGGCCGACTGGATCCCAATCCACTGAGAGGCGTATTATTGAGCATTGCTGTTGGGTATCAGTTTAATGGTGACTTCGCCCATCTGAAAGTGACAGAACTTACGGGTGAAAAAACGAGAGGTCTGCGCCGGAGCAACCTGATTGCTCAAGCTCGCATTTTTGTAGATCTGCTGAGGAGTGACTTTCCCGGGAGGAGTGTCCGATGTTATGGTCGGCCCTATACCGGAGTCGGATGCAAGTAGCTCGAGGTCTCATGAGTCTTAGCGATATCGAGCGTCTTCATTGGCAGTTGACAGCTTACCAAAGGCATCTAATTGAGAGTCTCCATCGCAAGGGCCAATCTCGGGAGAGGTCATGACTGAAGAATTTCGAAGACGAGAGTCGTAGACCCGTGGTTGATGAGATCCTTCGATCAACTTCTGATCAATGACCCCAGCCCTATTGTTCCGAGAGGTACCAGCTGAGCTAGTGTCGATGCGACGCCTTTTTTGCGAGGAATCAAATGTGTTTGATCGAGAGTATGGATTTCTTCGCATGGTTGCAGGGCTGAGTTAGGAATCGAATTGGTGAGTGTTGCGGTGATTCTGGAAGGCGAGGCATGACCAGCGGGACTGGAGAGTCACGGGAATTCCGAGTTGGGGAGTTGTAGGCTTCACCCTACAGGACAATCTTCGTCGGTGTTGCCTTGGATCCTCGCACGCGATTGCACAATTACTTTTTTATCTGCCAATTTGAATAGATTATACTTCACAGGATAGTTGAATGGGGTAGAGCGACGACTCCCCGCCCGAACATGAGATATGCAGAATCTCAGTTGCACACCATCACAGAATTTGGGCAGCGCGTGGTCAACCAGTGTGTCGCGCAGCCGGGCCTGATAGTCCTCATCCCGGCTGACCTAGGAGATATCAGCAACTACTAGTATGTTGAAGGAGGTCTGGGCTAAGTTGACAAAAGTGTGAAATATTGACGGCAAATTCTTTTAAATATCACAATAACTTTATATGCATACATGACCGAAGCCCCGGGGGGCTGATGTAGGAAACACGCTCACAAAGAAATCTGCCTCTAGGTAGAAGGCGGAATATCGGGAATTCTTATATGTGGAATGACCACAGGCTTAATCGTATCTATCAGTCGTCCAAATCATATCACCGTAATCAGGGGAGGGATGCCCAGTGGAGTTCAAGCCGGCTTTCAGCTACTCCTTATCGAAGTAGCTGCTCCCACTCACGTTCCGGCTAGAACTAACACGAGTGTGGTGATTCGGGTTCGGAGAGGTAGGACGAGAGGACGAGAGACCATCCGACAAGAACGGAGTGCTGGGCAGTTTGATCGAAAATTCGTTGGGAGAGTTAGACACGGGTGATCCACTGTCAGCACCGCTATCTTTCTCGTATGCATCAATGCGAATCGGAGGGGGCCGAACGCCTGTAGAGGTATAACCCGGGTTCCCATAATAGTGCGTTGCGACCAAAACAGCAGCAGAGCCAACAAAAAACTAAAGCTCACATTATCAGTATGGTTTTTCTTGGGAATGATGGGAACATGGGCCCTTACCCTTGCAGTGAGCTCGAAATCAAACAAGTAAATACTTGCAAGAATGCTTAAAACAGTGCTCATGGTGGTGGCCAGCGACTTGGGATCTCTCTGGGAAGAGCTGATGGAAAATATGGACAATATACCGCCCAGGGCTTGAACCACGATGGTGGTCCATACGGCCCAGTTGTAGCCTTGGAAAAAGCCATCGTTGGAGATGGTATCGCCGTCGCGGAAAACGACACCAATGAAGAGTGCTGGGAACACAGAGTAAATTGCCAATTGAACATTGCGCACCCACAGCGAAGTGTGGTTTGAGCTGTCCTTGAGAACCTTCTCAAAGTAAATTCCACCGAGGCCGGAAGCTAGCGCGGCACCGATGATTGCGAGCAGACCCAATGTCGGGTTCAAGTGTGGGTCGGCAGTCTGAATATCCTCCTCAATGCCTTCGTATGTTGCAGAGCGTTTGTGCAGATTACTCGATATTCCCTTGGCAGCCTTCCATTCTTCAAGTGATCTGGGAAAATGCAACGACGCGCTTTCATCCTGCAGAGTCATTTGATCTGAGTTGGCATCCGGAATTTGAACAAGGGCAACGCCCACGAGAAGCAACAAGAGTAAGCCCCACTTTTGAGGTGCGATACTCCGACGGAGAACAATCAGGCCAAAAATGGCAGTCGTAAAGAACTGCAATTGCGAAGTAACCTGGAAACTCGCCGCCTGCATATTGGATAGTGCGATATATTGTAGCGAACAGGATAAAACGCCGAGACCGGCAGGGATTGCAAGTTTCCAACTGTCGCCCGAAAAGACAGCGCTAGTGAGGGAGAAGAAGAGAGATGTGGCGGGCATCGAGGGAGGCGCGGCCTTGGAGACGTCATAGAGGGCCATTGTAAGAGAAATGGCCAGCTTGACCATCTCGTTGAGAAACACGGCGGTAGAGGTCAGGTATCGCTTCCCACCGGCGGGGGGCATCACTCGAGAATAATGGGCGAGCTGTCATCGCGGGCAAAAGAAATAATCAGTCCTTTGCGCGGGGAATATTTTGACTCTTGAGATAGAGCGAAAAGAGACTCACCAAAACAAACCCCGTTGATTGCACCGTGAGCTGCATCAGAGAAAGGGCACGTCAGCGACATGGTTTTGAGGATTGCGATACACATTGCACGCGTCAATGCGGGATCCCTACCAGCAGCCATGGAACATTCTTGGTGGCATCTCGCAGCCAAGACGGTTGGCGCTGTGTGCGGTCCCCCATGGTGACTCGAAATTGTGGATTTGTCGCGATTGCGGGACGAGGTGGGTATCTTTTCTCCGCAAAGAAAGAAATCGCGGGGGGGGGAGTAAAAACAATGCGAACAAATGCGATACAGCGAGAGATAAAATGGAAGGGGACGACAAGAAGAAGATGACTGATCGAGGAGGCAGCAAGAAGTAGGGAGCGACAGAAAAGACCGGAGGCTGATGCAGCGTCTTAGTTAGACTTTCACACTTCGACCAGCTAAAGCAGGGGGCACGCCAGCGATCTGCCGCCTAGGGCCTATCCTCAGGGCTTCGGATGACGATCACAGCGGAGCTCCGCGTGGGTCGGGGGGCTGGGGTGACAAAGGAAAAGCGGAGGTTGTGGTATGAGGTCACGGTAGGAAGGCCCCTGGAAATATCCGTACAGAGTACTCTGTAATAAAGGGCAAAGGAGTAAGATGTAGAGTAAGCTGTAAGATGTAAGTAGTCAGTTGGAATGGGTTGGTGCTGTCTGAGGAGCGGTGTGGATCACGGGGTCGCGACTCCCTCTTTTTAGTCTGTGGTCTTTGCTCTTTGCTCTCTTGGGCACGAACACGAGCAGTGACAGTCCTTGCTCTTGGGAAAAGCAATGCACCTCTGTCTTGACTCTTCCTGAAACCTGGGGCCGATTTGAGTCGGTTGAGTCTGGGCTTCTCCTCTGACGTCAAACCCCATGCCACGACGATCCACTTCGTCTTGGCCTTTCCTTCTGCTCTACGGAGTAGAGTACATACATACGGAGTATGGAATGCGAGATGATATAAGGCCACCCCACCCCGCTGGTCAATTTGCGTCTTGATCCATTCGGCACCGCACCCGGGACAAGCCACCTTCTGATGGCGTTGGGGCCAAATGCATGTCGACCACGATGCTAGGGCTGTTCGTAGGGGGGTCTACGTGGGCTGTGGAACTTGCATCTGCATGGCGCAAATCGTGCAGTCGCGAGGTCCGCCGTACTGGGGCCAATATGCCCAGAATCTGCGGAATTGAAACTGACTAATGGGTTACTCCTCCTTTCCAATATGTATTTGCATTAACCAATTATCACTGACATTTTCACAGTGGATCTCCGAGGATGGCTCAAAATCATAGCACTGCTTTATATTCGATCATGCAGCCCTAGATAGCACCAAACTTCTATCACTAATCTGCGTCCGATGCCGCTGATTCCCCATCTCGTTTCCCAAGAGTCGAAAAATTGATCATATGGTCTCCTGGTTCGTGTTAGTGAGTTGGAGATAAACAGATTAAATGGACACATCCCACCTCTAACTACAGATTCTAACATCAACGTGAGCAATTGTTGGACTGTGTCATGATAGTCAGCATACCAGAAGGCAAATAGTAATGGGTAGGTAGCGCGTACTATCTTGGTCAACACAAGTAAGAGTCGGGTCGTTTTGCTGCCTGTGTATATGTGTGAAATTCTTGCTGGTTTCTGCAATCCAGCAAGACGCTTTAATGGAAAGATATGGCTCATCGCTATTGCGTTCTCGAAGAAAACAAGATCTTGTGCTATTAGCATATGAGTCCGTGCGACTCAGTAAGAGATACATACGTGATTGTGCTACATCTCCTATAATCAGTGAGGTAAGTCTAGATGTCCTAGTCGACGATAGCCAGATTTTCCATAATTGCAATGGTCCATTCAAGCGAACGATGAGGCTCATGGGCCATACTATTGAATTTTAAGGTTAACTTCTCCGTCTGAAATAAAGCAGACTGTTTATACACATAAGTATATTGCGACAGATATTCATGTTTTCGTTCTCTGCGCACTGCTTTTGTTGAATGGCATCGAACAATTGAAGACACATTGACCGGGGGAGTTCTGAAGCCATTTTCCTTTAGAATCTTCATACACCAATCCTGTCAATCATCGGACTATAGAACAGCCAAACATGCATGCCAAGGAAGTGTCGGAACTGTCGCAGAATAGCTATTTACCACTTTCAGACCAAACTTCAGCTTATCAAAAACAGACGACTCAACCTGAAGAGTACCCCGGGTGGTTCCCAATTATCTCAGAATCGGATTCATGCGCAACAGTGGCTACGCCGCGGGAAGATTCCCCGAAAAAGAGTCTTACTCTTTCTCTTCCACAAATTCTCTACTCGCAAGGAGCAGATGGAGAATTCCGACACCTTGATTCGGCCATAAAGGATTCTCTTATAGCGCAATTCAACAACAACAACAACACCATCATGCTTCTTATTAATTGGAGAGAAAACAAGCGCGTGGGAAGCCAGACTTACACTTGGCCTCTGTTGATCTCAACATCCTTGCCGTCGTTTATATCACAACCCGTCACGCTGATTCAAAGGGGTTGTGGGAGCTTCAGATAGCAAAGGCCCGACAATGGATACTGAGGGAGCCAGCAGAAGATTTTGCGAAACACGAGGCACTTGGTCTTCAGACTCAATACTCGCTCGAAACTTACTTGGGCTGGATGGAGAAGCTTCTGCATCTGGAGCTCGTGCCAGAGTTGATTAAAGGCAGTGCCAATGGTTTGTTTGACAACTGGGGCAATGCATCATCAGCTTGATTATGATGGTCTAGTTTGTACTTCAGGTTGGGTGTTTGAAACTTTATCACGAGGAAGAAGTTCAGATCTAATTTTTCATCCCAATAATGAATGGTAACTTAGAAGCAACTCATTTGAACGAAAAGGCTCTCCTTTGGATATTACAGCAGGCGGGTAAGTACACTTTCGTGCGGGCACCAAATGCTTAATGTTTTCCTCCAGGCGAGGGCCTAGCAGGTCAGTTATGGGTTCCAAGGTTTTGGTCGGTCAATTTTACAAATAAATCAATAATTGAATCAGATAGAGCATATCAAATATGGATTCTGTTTTTGCCGCCATGCATCCTTGCCATGGCCGGTTCGACGTGACAAGTATTAGACATGACAGGCACGCGGTTTTCGTAAGACAAAGAGTCAGGAGAAGGGGATCTATTTACAAAGAGGGATCGGGGTAGAAAGATGAAAAGAAACGCTGAGAGGCTGAGTAATGCGAGATAGGAAAATGCAAGAGGTAAAGGATAGTCAGGATGTGCAATCCAAATGAGTGCCATCCAAATGAGTGCCAGTGTTTATACATCGAGTGAAGGTAGTCGAAAAATCGAGAAAGTTATTAATAGTGAGTGTGGTCGTGCAAGGTCGAGTGCTGTTTCGGTTTAATGCACAGCAGCAACGTTGCTTCGGTCATGGGTGTTCCAGTCAAAGTCGAAAGACCAGAGGGGGAGATCATGCTTGTTTTGCGGGTCGCCGTTGTCAAGCATGATAGCTTCACTGCTGTCGGTGCGGCGACGGCTATGACGCTTTTGGTCCTCGGGGATAGCTGGCGGGGGACCGCGTGGTGGCGGCTTCGGGGATGGGAGAGGCGAGAAGCGGTGGATTGGGAGAGTCGGAGTCAAGGGAGAAGCGCCGCTGGTAGCGGGAGAAGGAAGGCTTTCGGAATACGCCGTACTAAAACGGGACGAGGCAACCGAATTACCGATTTTCTGTTCAGTATCAGAACTCGAACTCTGCGAGGGCGGTCCATCCATTTGAGTAGCACCTTGATCTGTTCGGGCTTGGAAAGGGGGGAATGCCGCACTGAGACGCAGGAACGAAGTGTCCGATCCGACGAAGGAATCACGCGATGGCCCAGAGATTATCGAGCTGCGATCAATCTCCGGGACTGACGGGGCCCCGTTGTGATGGAAGAGACTTGGGGTAACCTTGCCCTTTCGCAACCGCATTGCTTCCAAAAGATCCTGTTCCTGCCGAGTCACCGCAATGACTCGACTTCTCCGGTTCATCTCCTTCAGCTCATGGGGTGGGCGTAGTCGCTGTTGCGGGAACTGGTCCAAGATGTCCTGCTGAGGAAGAGCAGGGGCACCGCTGGACCGCCGGGATTGGGTGGTTTTTGTTGTCGACTTGCTATTAGCTGACGCAGTTGTATCTCTGCGGCTAGACCTTCTCTGCTTGGGTTGCTGGGCCTGCTGGACTTGTTGCTGGTTCTCTTGCCTCTGTGTTTTCGGATGCGATCCACGGCTGCTAGAGGACTTTTTGTACATATGGGCAGTGGCAGTCTGGGCAGTCGAGGCAGTGTAGATTTCAGCGTCAAACTCGTCATACGTAGCAACGCTATCCCGATTGCTTTTTCCTTGGTTTGGACGTGAGTCTGTCGGTGTGTCTATGTCCTCCTCTGTCTCATCCTCTGAAGATGACGAAAGACAGAGTACACTGGAATTCTGGAGGTCCTTGTTTTTCAAAGTACTCTTGCTGCTCTTTTTGGTCATAGAGCTCTTGACACTTCGCGAGTTGCTCTCTGCGGCCGAGCTGACCTTTCGAGGACGATTGGGTTCTGGCTGAGACGCAGGAGCCAGGTAAGAATCCTTGCGGCGGTTGCCTGATGGACTGCGAGTACGTCTCGCATTTGTGCCCGAATCAGTATTCCGCTGATCCGTATTCCGCTGATCCGTATTGCGCTGATCCGCCTGCAGCTGCTCTCGACTTGCCGTGTAAACACTGGAGCGGCTAAAGAGCGATCGTCGTCCGGCATATCGATCCAGAGCGAGGTCGATCTCACTGGTCCCTACCGTGCGCTCCAGTGGGGGTTCATACCATTCGTAATTCTTGGATTCGGGAATTGATAAGAGATCGGAGCGGTCAGAACGGTCGACGGTTGGCTTGGGAGCCTCATTTTGAAACACTGAGGAACGAGCAGGCAATGCGTCTCCAAATCGTCTCGCGGTTGAATTGCTTCCGGCTTGGTCGGCCTTGTTAGAAGGCCAATCCGAGACAACGGTGGAAACAGGAGACGGGGAGCTAGTCATACGTTGAGGCGATAGGAGATGGGGGTTGGTGGTGGGTTTGCGGGGCTTAGGGAAAAGAACGGACAGGTCAATGCGTGGGGGCCGGAGCTTTCGCTTTGACTCTTTCGGAGGTGGAGGCTGTTGGAAAGTAACCTGGGGATCTGCCTGCCACTCATTGCGAACTCTAGGCTGAAGGCCCTTTGGGGTTGTGGGTGACAATTTGGACTTCGAGGGATCCTTTTCCTTGGAACTGAAGTAGGAGAAGAGTGTGGACGAGGAACTGGATGGGTGGATCTTCTTCGACGGCTTGGGCATCGGCGGTACGGGATCTTGGGATCGGTATTCTTGGCCCAACAGAGGCGAGGAGGCTCGCACACGAAGGTTTTGAGGAGGGACTTGGATGGTGTCCTCGGATTTTGGGAAAGCAGCAAAGCTTGTGTGTTGTTTGCGGGACCTCGAGGTACTGTCGGGCGTCCGCAAGCTTTGTCGTCGGGACTTGGGCTTCTTCTGTTGTGTCGGCTGCAGGCTGTCCCATCCGTTTTGACCATTTGGCAAAGGCAAGTCCGTTCCTAGGATGCGTTGAGCCTTGGAGGTCTTGCGCTCCACGAAGCCCGAGTTCTTGTGGTCCTCCATCGCTCCAGGTCGTAAAAGATTCCGGCTCGAGGTTCGAAGTGGAACATGCACTGGGGTGGAATCCCGGTGCGCCATAGGAAGAGTGCGGAGTGAAGAAAAATCAATAGGTCGTCATAGAACTGCGCGCATATACAATCTCGCAATCCCGTCTTTTTTAAGGAGTGAATTCGACGGAGAAGGCCTCGTGGATCCGGCGTTTTTCTTAAGTTGGTTTTCCACCGCTTGACGGCTTGACAAGGATCTACTCCACAAACAAGAGGGTCAGCAATTACGCAAAGCCCGAAGAGAGGACTACCCGCGTGGGCCTCCACTGAAACGTACCGTGGGAAATGAGTGAAATAATAAGAAAACACGGAGAGAATTGATAGTTTTGCACGCCCGACGAGGGGCTAGGGAGAGAGGGGTGACACGGGGTGGAAAGGAAAGGATAGTCAAACGGCGACGCAGAACCGGGGGCGGTTCTTTTTTGTACGAGGAGCGGGCGCGGGCGCAGAGGATCGGAATGGAGGCACGATCGACTGGCACCCCATTTGAAGTTCACACATCGGTACGCTTAATAGGGGCGGCCCACAAGTATCTTCTTTGGAGCCTGCATGGGCCAAAGGGGGGGGATTAAAATCCTGATGGCCTGTCATAGGCTAGGAGCACAAGCGGACATGCTCGCACGGGTGTGTTTCATTTCATCGGGTGGAGCATAACATGGAAGACGGGGCCTTCCATTGGAACGCATCCTTGGTTGCGGTAGGGTAGTGTGGTTCCTAGCCTTCACGCTCCGAGCCCTCCAAGGATTAGCATTGAATCGCGCGCGGCTTGGATCGACGGCTCAGCTACTGAGGATAGCGGGCTTTTCGCATGGACGAGAAGAGTATGTATCGACAGGCACCCACTTGGACTGGGTCCCCGGGGTCCAGTCAAAAGCGCAACTCCGCGATTGGGTTGCTGGCGTACGGATTTCCATGGAAATGCATATTGGGCGGGATGTATGAAGTTTTGCCGAGTTTCAATGGCAATTCCTGGAGGATTCAGAAGGAAGTTAGAAGAAATGATGAAGAGCCGCGGGCCGCCCCTGGCAGCTACCGAAGTAGAACGTGAGTGACCACGTGAATCTGCACGAGGTACTCGTGCAATGTATGCACATACATCCTACCACCTCATGCTCATCTACTCCTTAACAGTATGGAGTATGCTATTCATAGAGCTTGCCGACTCTTTGGACTCATCGACCATGGTCCATATTCCTCCGCACGCCACTATTCGACGCCGCTCAGATCTGGCTTGCAATGGTGACGCCCAACTCCACCCAAGCTTCCACACCCCTTTTCCGCCGCCTGTCTCTATTTAGAACTGGCCTGTCGAAGCGCCTCAGTGGGTTCCAGCCATCGAACCAAAATCCCACGCTTATGGAGCTATGGAGCCTCTACCGCGATGGTGTATATATTGCCCCATCCATTCTGTCGCTACGGAGTATGTACACACTTGAAATCGATCGACAACCTCGATCGTTTATCGACCCAGCGCCCCGGGGCGCGAGCTCAGATCGGATCGTGCGTAAACCGCCCTACCCTGCCCACTCCAAGCCTTCAAGGGTGGCGCCGTGACAAATACTGTAAGTATGCCCGCGTCCCGTCCACAGATGCACTTCCAGCATCGGAAAATCAGGCAATGATCGCCCCGAACGTGTTGCGTCCCATGCCACGCACATGCAGCCCACCCCAGTTTCCATGGCGGACTTATACAGAACTCAAATCCGACTCGAGGGGCGCAGTCCACAGACTGGATTGGATGGCTGAAACACCACCCACCCATGGGACTACCCATGAGATTGGTTCCCGACCTTGACAGGTTGACGTGCCTTAGCTTACGGGGTTGTCTCGGGGGCTGGATGTACACAATGAATGGAGAAGGCAGTCTCACAATCACAATTCTAATCTTGATCCCCAATCCCCCCCGGACCATGGCGAGGGAAAGGGGGACGTGTCACAGACCACTACCACCATGAACCAGGGACTGTTTCCCCCATCGGCCCTAGTTCGTGTGCGACAATGGCCCGAGCAAACCAAGGCGATCGAGGATCATCTTGCCCGGACTCCTCCGTTCTCCTCCGTCCATGACTGTGCCGTGTCTGCAACGACCCACCGGTGACGGAATCAGTGCGGTGACACTCCGGGGCAAGTTGATTTGTACTCGAGATTAAGGGTTCCTTGTCCAACGTCGCGTCATTGGCTGTGTCTAGATTAGACCATTACCCCCTGCATCCTGCCAAACCATTCCTCTTCCGTCTGGTGTCTGGTGTCTGCCGACACTATTTTAAATCCTACACAGAGCACGAGGGAGCAGAAAAAAGGGGTGAACTCAGTTGAATTGAGAAACCCGCTAGAAGGACCCCCCTCCAAAAAAAAAGACGACTCCCGAATATTCCAACTATCCCCAGAGGAAACCACATTCTTGGGACTAGACGTTGAAACCCGACAAACACTTCCGACCATCCAGTACTATTGAACCCAAACAAATGGTTTGACAGGTGAAGCCCCAGCATTATTGTCCGCTATGTCAATGGTGGGCGAGGCTAGCGCTAAATGGTGTCCCCCCAATAGTCAATAGTCCACCCAGCAGGTCGGAGCTCGTAGCGCAACAATAGACTGAGGCCGCACCCATGGTTCTCACCATATAGTTTACTTTATCATGACTCCAGACTCCAAAATTTACAGCGGATTGGGCGTAGATCATGCGAAAATCTTCAAAAGTTTTTAGAAAAAATCCTCAAGGGCCTTCAAACATTTGAATTAGGCATGTGCATAGGCTTTGACTGCTTCGTCTGTCCCGATTTTTGGGGATATCGGGTTCCACTTGTGCAAATCATCAACTGCTTTATCTAGGCATCTTCTCGAAGATCAAACGAACTCTGCACATCATCCCAATCCCAAGTGTGCGGGTACCATGTGAGCAAATTCCGAACGTATAAGCGTATCGGCTCGTCCGGCGAGCAAAAGAATTATTGAAAACTAATTTTGGAGAAACGTGCTTGATGTACTCCGTCTTCCGGGAACTGCAGGTACAGAGAGAGTGGAGACAATAAAGCGTAACTGTAAAACTCGCCATCATTCAAGTTCCCTTCTCAGCGTCTGGGTAAATCCTGAAGAATACCTACGGCTACGTACTCGTGGACACTGGAGCAGAAATGGGGTTCGAATGGGCTCTTCATTCGTCGTTTGATGCTGAGGACAAAGGAATGTGAAACTAGGAACAAGCCAACTGGAGGCGGTTGACTAGAAAACGGTGTTTCTACCCAACTCCTCTGGGGCGACTGAGCGCTCCGTATTGCTATGAAATTCGAGCATCTCATTCTATCCCCGAGGCCGTCTTATCACACTTGACCATTCGCTCTTGTCTGCCTTTTTGGCATTGAGGCCTCGATTAATCCCTTCTGTCCAATCTTCACTAATGACTAGTGAACGCACGTCTTCGTCTTTGGAAACAGTTAAAATCCTGTGGATCATCGAGACAGGAGTTATGCATCTCTGCATCTCTTCTCGCCGAGCTGATGACGAAGCGGTTTCGTATGAGGTATAGCATCATTCAGCCCGTTCGACGTGCACCTGGAACGAGGGAATAGGAATCGCTTCAGCCTCCTCACGCGTCACGCGTACCGATCTCGGGGACAGGTGAGCTTCGCTGGTGCGACACGAAGTCGAAACAGGGTTGAGATAGGTCACTTTGAGGTGCGCACTATGTAACATCTATCAGTATGAGCAGAGAGGCGGGGGCAAATGGACATACGAATGATGACCCGTACTGATTCCACCACAGCTCAGTTTGCGTACTGCCTGATCCTCCTCGTTCGCGAATTTGAATACCAAATCGCCCGCGTCGACGAAATCGGGCGCTTGATATCCTTCGGGACAATCGTCGGTATACAACAAGAAAATCCCCAGGGCTCGAGCGCTGGGTAGCTTGGTGAAGGTTGATGTGAGGGGAATCAGTAAGCGATCCATTTGCTGGATCCCTTTTACTATATCCACGGCAGAGCGAACGGTTGTGAGGGCGTTTCTTATCTCTTCTTGCCCGGCATTGGAGCCGGGTTTTGTCTTAACCACGTCCTGGTATTCGCTATTGTGCTTGCTGTACTCGCTGTGGTACACGAACGACATGGTATAAGCCTCAAAGATTTCGATCGGCAGTTCTGTTTTCTTGACGACGGTGAATTTCACGGCCTGAAGACGACGTCGAACGAGAACCTCGAAGATGCTTCCTTCCTGTCCAGTAGTTGGGTTGTCAGTATATCCACTTCCACGGTGAGGCGAAGACCCTACAAGAAGATCGAGTACACGGTCCGTTTGAGAATCGATTCCTCTCTCCATGACCTTGACCTGGAGGGTAGGGCCATCGGCCTGGCTATTTTCACCACTGATGAACTCGTCATAGGTGTGAACCTGGGAGCCTTCCCGGTTGGGGGCTCTAGGGATGGAAAGACTTCGTTCACCAAACGTGACTAGCGGCAGGAGACCACTGTATAGCAGCGCTCATTGGCATTTTAACTTGACTCGGGGGTTAGCAAGAAAAGACCGACCGCTTGAAGAAGATGCCCGCAAGCTAGTCTGCGTGTTAGCTGTGTCCGTTGCTGGATCGGGGACGGGGTATGGACCGTGACGTGCAGAATAATTTTCATCAATTCCAGGCTTTGAACCTATGCCATGTCAATATAGGTATAACTGGTCTTCGGTTTGTTCTTCCTGGGTTGACGCGTACTTTCTGCTGGAGAGCGTTGAGCATCTCCTCCGTCCGGGGTTTGGATGGAACTTCAAGTTTCCAAGGCGCATTCATTGAATTGAACAGAATAATCCTTTCCTCCAGGGCTGCGAGTGATCGGTCGGGGTGGAGTGGGAGAGATACTACGTAAGGGAAAAGGAAGAGGAAGGTATGGGGTAGGGACACCAGTTGGTGTGGCCAGGTGCCCGTCAGCAATTAACTAACCGTTGGAATACTGAGGCAGTTCCAGTTATCATCTAGTAGTAGTACCTAGTAGGTACTATGTTACTCACAGTGAGCCCTGGACTGTTGGTCCTCATCTATTGGATCCACTGGCACTGAGCAGCCCTTCAGGGCTGCTGCAGAACAGTGGGGGACCAGCACGAGGCGCTGCGGGCTGGGGGTACCTGCAGGTGACGTACAAGGTACAGCGGAGCAGGGAGCCATCCCTTGACGCGGAGATTTGGATAAACATCGAGTCATGCTGGTTACTACCTGGCATCCCTGGATGCACTTATGCAGGATGCAATAACGAGTCATTGTCCCTGGCATGCCCAAGGTCGAGTACTGTACGGAGTACACCCGGGCACGATATATACTAGTGGAGTGCCTGGAATACCTGCACAGACTAGGAGTAGCTGGAGGTACTCATCCATGGATATCAGAACTTGAGTTTAAACTTGATTATCTACTATCAGTACACTAGTATATTGATATCTACTGCTATCGTAGTATACGATACTACTCTAGTGTAGATGGCAATGTTGACACCACGTGACGGGTGGCGAGTTGGGCCCAGAACTTGAATTGATCTTCTCTCCACATTTGCGGCAAACCGGTTTCTGCTGAAGTGGTGGCTGCACCTGTACATCTGTAGTGTTGTATGTAGTGTGCCACTGACATATTTACGTGCACCGAACCTTGAAAACCGGGCAGTCAGTCTATGAGTAACCAGTCAGTGGATGTAGGCTACATGGTGAAGGGTGCAAGTGCCTCGGGCTACCACGGGCTAAGCTGAGATGGAGATACCGAGATTGAGTATTGCAATGCAATGCAATGCAATACAATACAATAGGAATATAGTCAATATAGTATACCATCAATCTCGATGGTAGTAGTACTAGGGTACCCTACAAGCATACTGTGCTCCGTACCTACAGGACTCACGGATATTGTTGTCTCCGCTTTCGCCCTCCAGTCAGTAATACCCTGGACGGGCACCTCCACCAATCACCCTTGTCAGCCGCCACTCTGTTTCTCTTTTTGTTTCTTCTCCTTCCCTTTCTTCCTTGCGTTGGTCTTTGGTCTTGGATCTTGGATTCTGATTTCTCCCATCTTTCTCAACTTCCCCCCTCGCCATGTTCTGATCCGTTCGGTTGTTTCCATCTTCTTTGTGTAAATGGTTTCGCAGGCGAACTTGTACCGTGCTGACGGGCCGCTGTGCTAACACCATACGAGCATTCCCATTCTTGTGGTGGCCATTTCCAAGGTTCCTAATCCACTCCCCCACTTGAAAAGAAGCTCAGTGATGTCTTCGTCCTCGGACGCCCCCCCGTCCTCTCCGCCCCTTCGACTCCGATCTCAACCTGTCTTTGGACTCAACTGCTTCATCTACCTCAACTGTCACCTCTCCCCATGCCGCCCGCCGTCCTGAGTCTCGTTTGATTCCCCCTCGGCTTCGCGATATGGACGAACACGAGAAAGATGATATCGCCCAGGGCCCATCAAACAGCGCCCTCGGCCAGTTCTCTTTCGCCCCAACCACCCGCACCACCGTCGTGACCACCACCACCACAACCACCACTGCATTCCCTCCTCTCATTTTCCGACCGCCACGCGCCACCAAGGATCTGGATACCCGGCAATATCCCCTCGCCGCCTCACCCACCCCGGCCGCTTTGAGAAACCTCAGGTTCAAGATCGGCGATCAGTCCATTGTATTCAACGAGCCAGAAGATACCAACGCGACTGCAACCGAAGTACGTCTTCTCTCCTCTCTATAGAGACACCTCTTTTCCCTTTCCCTCCTATCCCTCACTCCCCGCTTTGTGCTCACATCATTCTAGTTGAGAGAAAAGAATGAGGCCCTACAATCTTCCAACGGCCTGATCCGCTCAATCAACTCCTTCAGCTCCGAGGATAATGGCGTACCGCGACGCCTCGCTCCTCCACGATCCGTGACTCGGCTTCGTCAGCCCAACCCCCAAAATCGACCCGTCTCTCCCGTCTCTATTCCAGATCCCCGCCCGGCGATTTTGCCTCGTACCCGCGCACCTCGAAATCTTTCCGAGCCTGTTGCACGGCGCACTCGTCATAGTGCCGCGACTCATCTTTCACCGGCTGGTCTGGCCACCCCGGATGCTGAACACAACCCCAGTAGTCTCGAGGAAGGCCCGGCCCCGAGACAAAGAATGCACAGCGTGACCATCCCTAGGAAAGAAACACTGCTGAAGTCTCCCCTCTCCGCCGATGCTGGGCCCTCAAGTACTTTGCAACGCCCTAGTCTAACGTCAGTACCGTCAACTCAGACCGATACCAGTGGGAATAATGTATCAGAGCCGTCTCCCTTTGAGCAACCCTCTTTCGGTGGCTCTTCTGGGGACATCTCTCAGCGGAGATCGGAACCCCCATCACAGCTATCGGCTATTGATAGTGCGATGGCTCAAGATATGTGCTTGCCCAGTCCAAGTCTGTCACCGGTGACCGCCATGAACGCTCTGCATGGAGAATCTTCTTTCGATTCCGAAGATACGGATTCGAGCCTAGACCACAATCTTCCCCGCCAGACGAAAGCGATGCGTCTTTCTGGAATCGATCCTTATTCTAACGACCCTTCGATGTTCTCGTCTCGGTCTCCGTCATCTCTTATGGATATGCCCAAGGTGTTGGAATTCTTTGACACCGTGCCCGAAGAGCTGAAAACATATATGATGTATCAGTTTCTTCGACGTTGCCCTAAGCCCACGCTCCACTTCGTGGCCGATGTGGTGAATCCAACCCTCAAGTGCGACTTCCTCGCTCTCCTTCCCCTGGAGCTCAGCCTGAATATTGTCAAGTACTTTGATGTACAGACAATGTGTCGTGCCGCCCAGGTCTCCAAGAGATGGCGCCATATCATCAATTCCGATGAAAAGACTTGGAAAGAACTTTTGGACCAAGATGGGTTCGTTCTTTCGGAAGGCGAGCTAGAGCGAGCTATTCGCGAAGGATGGGGATGGCAGTGCAGCAGTCCAGATGATTTCGAAAGAGACCTCAGTCTCCTGACCTCCTCCAAGGGGGAGCAGGAGATGTCCCCGGTCGCTTCTTCGTCGACTGTTGTTGACAGAGCGCCTCTGTCATCTTTGGCACTAAACAGACGACCCAAGCGGAAAGCCAATACCCGCGCGTCGAGTCGGAAGTTGTCAAAGCGAAAAATTTCTTCCAGTGGAACGGATCATTCCGAGCCTGACTGGAAGAGAGAGATCGCTTCCTCCGAGGCTCCTTATGCTGCAGCAAATGCTGCCGCGGCTGCCATCCCGTACCCCGAAGTTGGTCTTCCGGCGCTCCGAGGCTTGTATCTCTACAAAGCCCTCTACCGTCGGCATCATGCTATCCGCAGAGGTTGGATGAAACCAGCGGTCAAGCCTCAACACATTGCCTTCCGCGCCCACGATCGTCACGTTGTTACTTGCTTGCAGTTTGATACGGACAAGATTCTTACGGGCAGCGATGATACGAACATTAATGTGTACGATACCAAGACCGGAGCTCTGAAGGCCACACTCGAGGGCCATGAAGGTGGTGTTTGGGCACTCGAGTATCATGGCAATACCTTAGTCTCCGGGTCCACAGATCGTTCTGTGCGAGTTTGGGACATCGAGCACGCTCGATGCACTCAGGTTTTCCATGGCCACACCTCGACCGTGCGTTGCCTTCAAATTGTCCTTCCCACCGAGATAGGTAAAGATGCGAACGGCGAGCCTGAAATCATGCCCAAGACTCCATTGATCATTACTGGATCTCGTGATTCGAACTTGCGAGTGTGGAAGCTTCCCAAACAAGGCGATCCGTCCTATTACCCGAGTGGGCCGGTACTGGACGACACGGATTGCCCTTACTTCCTTCGCGTGCTCTCTGGTCACACCCACTCCGTTCGAGCAATCGCAGCTCATGGTGATACTTTGGTCAGCGGAAGTTACGATTGCACCGTCAGAGTGTGGAAGATTTCCACTGGGCAAGTCTTGTATACCTTGCAAGGCCACTCAATGAAGGTGTACAGCGTGGTGCTAGATCCAAAGCGAAACCGCTGCATCAGTGGTGCGATGGACCACATGGTAAAGGTGTGGTCCCTGGATGATGGCTCTTTGCTCTACAATCTTGAAGGCCACACCTCTCTCGTCGGTCTTCTTGCTTTACAAAATGACTACCTCGTCTCGGCCGCCGCCGACTCCACACTCCGGATTTGGGACCCCGAACACGGCCACTGCAAGAGCATGCTAAGCGCACACACTGGGGCGATCACATGTTTCCAACATGACGGACAAAAGGTCATTTCTGGATCAGATCGCACTTTGAAGATGTGGGATGTCGGCAATGGTGCTTGCGTTCGAGATCTTCTGACCGATCTAAGCGGTGTTTGGCAAGTCAAATTCAACGACCGACGATGTGTTGCTGCTGTTCAACGTGATAGCCTGACCTACATCGAGGTAAGTTACCCACTCATCCGATATAGCCTCATTTTGTTCTAACATACTCTTAGGTTCTTGACTTCGGTGCTTCTCGAGATGGCGTGCCCGAGAACAAACTCGGCAAGCGGGTAGCGGTGAACCGCCGCGGACGAGAAATTGCCCCCACCAGCATCGACTCCGACTCCGAATCGGACTGATTCAAATCGGTGTCATCCCACGACTGGGATGTCGCGTTACTTTGTTTCTCTTCCTCCCCCATCCCCCTCCCAATCATCTATTCCCTCTCATATTTCCCTATCATCATATTCCCATATTCCCATATTCCCATATTTCCACATTCCCCGGCTCCTGGACTTCTTGACACCCTTACTCATTCACGATACCCATCCTTATGGCACTTATTTGTCTCCCCTTCTCAAACCCTTTGCATAGCGCGGTCGGCATTTTTCGATCATCCAGCATTACGATGGAGGATAGGCGTTAGACGTTTTCTGATTCTTGGGGGTTTCTTATTTTCATTACTCGGTTATTTCAAAAACCCTCCTTATGCATATCATCACCGTGCTTCATTTTCTTTGTCATTGTATTGCAATTATCTCACTCCCATTCTTTATATCTGAAGTTGTCTTCGGCAACCCTGACTTCTGGTGTTTTGAGGCGGGCCTGCGTTGATATTCGCATCTTCTTTGTCCTGTTTTTCTTAAGTGGTAATAGATACATTGCATTCTATAAAAATTTCCACCCGGTGATCGTAAACTTGGCTGTTTGGGTCGAATTTTGAACAAGTACGCTTGGCTTTGCAGTAGTTATTTGTCTCGTCGAGTTTCCAGAGCCCTTCGGATCTCAGAGGTATCAGGCCGAACTTCAAAGATTCCTAGGGTTGTCTAGAGACTAGAATCGCCGGGGCCCTTGTTCTCGAAAGCAATTGCGATCGATCGCTAAACACTCATTTAAACATAGTGGTATCTCAGATAGGATTAATGAGACAGAAGATGACTTCTTGCGGGCCAGCGCATTATGTTCATTAAAATGGTAATATGTATGTATACAGGTCTATTTATCCAGGTTTCCAAACCCACACCTCAACACCTCACAATTGAGCCAGACGTCCACCTTCCAAACTGCCATCAATACCAGCTGCAGATAAAATAGACCAGCGTATAGCGTTAACGCCTAGTGCCTGACCAGGACCAACAGAAACGTCCGCACTACAAGTCAAAATCTCACCCAATGCACCCGGGCCTCCTGAGGTATATGGGTCAGGCTGAATAACGGGTTTCATGTCCTTTAACATGCCCTGGAGTCGCTGGATACCGACATCCGAAACGCCGGTCTTGGCCTGTTTCTTCGTTCTCGTGATGACTTTATCTATTTTCGAGAGAATGATTTGGTGGGGATGGCGTAGCGGCGGAACAGGCCGAGGATATCGGCATCCTTTTGTTTGATGCCGTGTTCGCTATCGATGAGGATGAAGGCGCGACGGAGTCTTGAGGGTTTATTAGTACGATATTCATCGGGAGCCAGGTTCTAGGTGTTCATGGGTAAAGGGGCAGAACGAACTGTTTTCGGCCCTGGAGGTATTTCATGATTTCCATGCCCCATTCAGCTCGACTGGCTTTGCCGTATCCCGGCATATCGAGCAAGACAACTTTCGACTCGCCACCTTTCGTTCCTCCAATTCCAAACGCATTCATTTCCCTCGTCCGACCTGGTTTCGACGACGTCCAGCAAATTTCTTGGCCCATTATCGCATTCAATAAAGAGCTCTTCCCGACATTCGACCGGCCCAGGAATGCGACTTCCGGCTCGATCGAAGAGAGTGGCGTTGTGCGAAACTTGCTGGCGGACCATAGTTTTATAGGCGAGTGGCGTGATGGGATGAATATTTTGTCTGCGAAAGCTAGTTGGTCGGCATTGGGTGCTTTGGTGTCCCAGTAGTAGCAAAGGTCTGACGGCGTGAGGTCTTCAAGGTTGCGTTTGTTTGGGTTGGGGGGGAGGTTTCAGTGGTGTTTGAGCGGGTTCAGCGTGTCTTATTGTTGAATAGAGCCGATTTACAGCCCTGGAGGCCTTGAATATGGATTTCCTCATCTTTGAGGATCGGATGTGACTGAGCGACGCGGCCAGGTGTAAATGCGAGGCAGTTTGGATTCTCCGGAAAATCGGGGCACGGGCCAGCCGCTGCTTATCGATAGCGCTGGCCCGCGGTCCCATGGGTCTTCCCAATGTAGCCCGCCGCGCTTCCAGCTTAAACTTCAACTTCAACCTCAACCACCTTCGCTTCATTCTCCTCTGCTGTGCTGCCTGTTTACCAAGGCACATCTACAAGATGATTAATGCAGTACTCGTCTTCAACAACAATGGCCAGCCACGCCTGACCAAGTTCTACACCCAGTTGGTGAGTTGCGCAGCTCCGATGACGACCTAAACGACCTAAACGACCAACAGCTAACCAACACTCCACCCTCAGGACACACAAACCCAGCAATCACTAATCGCCCAAATATACCACCTCGTCGCACAAAGACCCGCAAGCGCCTGCAACTTCCTCCCCCTCCCCCCCCACTCCTCTCCCAACAAGGTTCATCCAACTCCTCCTCGGCCGGGCCCTCCGACGCCCCCACCCAAATCACCTACCGCACCTATGCCACGCTCTCATTCATCATGATCTCCACCTCAACAGAGTCCCCGCTCGCCCTAATCGATCTAATCCAAGTCTTCGTCGAATCACTGGACCGCATGTTCGAGAATGTCTGCGAGTTAGACCTGATCTTCGGCTATGAGACCATGCACGCGGTATTGAGCGAGATGATTGTCGGCGGCGTCGTTGTCGAGACTAATACCGAGAAGATCATTGCTGGTGTGCGTAGCCAGGAGGGTACTACGGGCAAGAGGAGGGCTGTTCAGGCTGCGAGTACGAGTCTTGGGCGTGGAGCGCTGCCGGGACTGGGTGCTTGGCGGTGATGCTGTATTTAAGATGGATGGATGATGGATTGCATGGGGTTCCTTAGCGTTGATTTTACGTAGATTTCCAGTACGTACTATACTTTCAAGTTGCTCATGTCGCTGGTCTTCATGGGCGAATGTATACTAGTACCTTTCAGTTGGGTTACCATGTTTGCGCAGTATCCAATGATATCTTCCTTCCAAGGTTAATACTCTATTTAATTTCGAATTTGCTGCCGAAACTAGTACTATTTGTTGCCAATATATCTAGTTTTTGTAGACCAGTTGTAGTACAGTATATGGCAAATGTGCACTGCAATCGAAGTTCAAATTTCAGGTATCATAGTAACTTGAAAGAAACAATTAAAGCACTCCGGAAAAGGTGTACCATGTGATATTGACTTAGAATTACTACCACACAAACGTTGATATAGAAGGAAGTTGTTATTATTGAGATATTCTACTTTGAATTCTATGCCTTGACTACGGTAGGACAGATCGTTCGGCCGGGCCGGATTATTGGTCGGCGCAACCCACAGCGAGGGTCACGTGTGCTCACGTGCCAGAATGGATCTGCCCTAACGCGCTTGCCCTAACCCTAGTCACATGATCACGCTAGCGCGACCCACGAGAAACTCATTAAGGCTAACCGCCAGCATTTTATTCTCTTCTTCATCCCGTCAACCGTCAACCAGCAATCCCAGTCGACAACAATGGTGGTAAGCATTTGATTGCCTTTTCGAAAAGGCTCGCCAGCTGCAGCGATGCCGTAGAACAATTCGCCTTGACTTCCGATCGAAAGATCGAAGCAATTCCGTCTATTGCCCACAGCCTCGAAAGAGATGTGTGGCATTGACGATGATTTTGGCTGGAAGCACGAGTTGAGCCCGTAACACGGCTTGACTCGTCGCTCTCCTTAGAGTTCAAAGAAGATGCAGCCCGTCGTGGATATTCGCTGATCTTCTTTTCTCAATGATAGCCTCCCAAGTCCGGAAAGAAGACCGCCGCCATGCCCTACCCCCAGGGCAAGGCTGGCTCGTCCAAGAAGGCCGTTAAGGTTCGTTCCTTTCTTTCCCACTGGAGGCAATCCGAGAAAACGAAGATGATTTTGCTAACCGGTTCGCCGCCCCTCAGAACCCTCTCATCGAGAAGCGTTCCCGTAACTTCGGCATCGGCCAGGACATCCAGCCCAAGCGCAACCTGTCCCGCTTCGTCAAGTGGCCCGAATATGTCCGTCTGCAGCGCCAGAAGAAGATTCTGAACATGCGCCTGAAGGTCCCCCCTTCGCTGGCCCAGTTCCAGAACACCCTGGACCGCAACACCGCTGCCCAGACCTTCAAGCTCCTCTCCAAGTACCGCCCTGAGACCAAGGCTGAGAAGAAGGAGCGTCTCGTCCAGGAGGCTACCGCCGTCTCCGAGGGCAAGAAGAAGGAGGATGTCTCCAAGAAGCCCTACCACGTCAAGTACGGTCTCAACCACGTTGTCGGCCTGGTCGAGAACAAGAAGGCTTCCCTCGTCCTCATCGCCCACGATGTTGACCCCATTGAGCTGGTTGTTTTCCTGCCCGCTCTCTGCCGCAAGATGGGTGTCCCCTACGCCATTGTCAAGGGCAAGGCCCGTCTCGGTACGGTCGTCCACAAGAAGACCTCCGCTGTTCTCGCTCTCACCGAGACCCGCGCTGAGGACAAGGCCGAGTTCTCCAAGCTCCTGTCCGCCATCAAGGAGGGCTACACCGACAAGTACGAGGAGTCCCGCCGCCACTGGGGTGGTGGTATCATGGGCGCCAAGGCCAACGCCCGCCAGGACAAGAAGCGCAAGGCTATCGAGTCCGCCATCAAGGTCTAAGTTTTTCCATTCGTGAAAAACTTGGATTGTTGATTGACGGGATCGCGTCTATCAAAGCGTATTCCTGGAACAAAAGTTCTAATGGGCGAATTTCAAGGGTGTTAAGGCTCCGGATGACTTATTGATGGCCAAATTCTTTTTTAGCTTTAGATGGGTGGGAAAAGAAGCCCGGTGGCCCTTGGGATCCCATTCTAACAAAAAAGAAAATAATTTTTCTCTTACGAACTCCACAAACGGCCCTTATGTACCACTTTTCCTGCAGATACCCATGAATTCATTTCTCACACTTCAAAATATATTGTGTAGTAACTGTCGATGAGAATGGCAATTCATGTACTCTACTCTGCTTGTATTCAATCGTAGATTTTTTTTCTTTTGTCTAGCAAATAAACACCCCGAAAATCGGAGATCAATTCTCGAAGTTGGATAATTGTGAGTGGGGAAATCTCTGGTGCTTTGGACCCACCAACACTAAATAGTAACAGTGGTTGTCTATACTAGTATTTGGTCATGTCTTTCCGTCGCAACATCTGCCGTCAAAAGGGTTTCCAGGCTTAATTGCTTTCCGCTTTTTCCTTGGAATATGTGAAGCGCCATATTTTACAGGGGCGTTTTACCTGCTTTCATGCTGGTATACAAAACAACAAACCTCAACATGATGTCCTTGCTGTCGCAGCGCAAACTGCAGCTGTCAACATTAAGCTTGCGAATGGCACGAACAAAGAAACGTTGAGCTGGATGTTTCCAGCAAAAGCCTCACTACGCTAGATATTTTAATAAGAGGTGATGAATGGATGAAAGGGACCAAAGGGTTCAAAGTGGCGGTATGAAGAGAGAAGAAGAGAGCGAAGCTACTAAATTCTATAGACCCGGAAGGACGGCCTGAATGCCTGAGGCCGCAACGTAGTCAATAGTCCGACGAGAAGATACAATGCTACGTGACTCATGACTCCAGGGGAAGACAAACGATATTAGTACGGATGACAAATTAAATTAGTAGATTAACAGTGTCTGGCCCATTCGAGACTTCCGTCAGCCGCTGTTTCCGCAGATTTTCTAATACTACAGGCTTGCCTACTCGTCGTTGTATTGCCCCGCAACTACATCGCATTGGCCTGCAGCGAAAGTACAGTAATCTGCTCGAATCTGCTCCTCAACCGAGCCATCCTATAAAAGAACACCATCCCTCAAACCCCTTTTCAACTTGAACCTCAACTCGGTTCAATCATGACAGGTATGAGATATGGAACACTGGCAGACTCACACTATCCATGAGTAAGATTGAAATCCAAGATCCAACACTAATGCATCTTTAGAAACCAACATCAGCTCCAACCCCGAGGCCCTCCGCATCGGAGTCGCTCTATACCCAGGCTTCGAAGCCTTAGACGCCTTCGGGCCCCTAAATTGTCTAAACTACCTCTCACGCAGTGAATCAATCACTCTGTCCGTACTGGCCTCGACCCTAGATCCTGTCAGCACAAAGACACCCGCATACCCAGCCGGAATCGGCCAAAGCATCGTTCCAACCCACACCTTCGCCAATGCACCAGCCTTAGACGTCCTCCTCGTCCCCGGAGGCCAGGGCTCTCGAGGCTCGTCACCCGTCGTCCTAGAGACGATCGCATTTATCCGAGACTCCTACCCTAGTCTCAAATATCTGATTACAGTATGTACCGGTGCGGGACTGGCGGCTCGAGCGGGTGTCCTGGATGGAAGACGTGCGACGACGAATAAGAAGGCTTGGAAGGATATTATTGTGCTAGGCCCGGAGGTGAAGTGGGTTGCGCGTGCGAGATGGGTTACTGATGGGAATATCTGGACTTCCTCGGGTGTGAGTGCCGGTATTGACGTTACCTTGGCTTGGATTGAGGAATTCTTTGGGAAAGAGAAGGCCAAGGCGATAGCGGATGGCAATGAATATACTCGTCATGAGGATCCGGATTTTGATCCTTTTGCTGAGTTGTATGGTTTGGCATGATGCTTCCCTTTCGACCAAGGACTAGGTACCTTGTTCCCCCCATCCCCTTACTTCATGTGATGTACATAAAAGAGATGATCTCTACTCCTACTCAGCCACTATCTATTCTCGAGAGTTCGATAAATGCCACGGTGCAAAGCGAAGTAGATATACATTATCATTCAACCAAGGGCACGGTGATGCTGAGCCCCAAGAACAGTATGTCACAAGTAAACCCCAGGCAGACATTGTATTAACGAAAAGTCCTCCCCGGGAAAAGAGCCAGCCAGCCATCCAGGCAGAGAAAAAAGCCAAAAAAAAAACAAGAGCTGAAAAGGCCAATAAGAGGTGGTATGATGAAATTACAGGAACATAGATCAAGCTCAAAGCAATCAATCCATGACAACCAGCAAAGGAGGAAAAAGAAAGAGAAGAAGAAAAAAAAAAGTACAAGCCAAAATTTCCCAGTCCAGCGCTCCCAGCACTCCCAGAAGAGCAGAGATGTCCACCACGAGTCAAAAATCGTGATAGCATCATGAAGTAAATCCCAGTCTTAAGACACAAAAAGAAAAGAGAGAGAAAAGGAGGAAAATAGAAAGTGTATGGCGGAAGGAGGAAGAGAGTAAGGAGGCGTAAGTATGAGCGCGGTCATTCGGTCATTAGCGTTGAGCGGAGGGTCGTGAAAGTCCTTGTTTAGCCTGTGTTGATTGTCAGCCATGTCTCTTCTAAAACCCTAGGCGTGGGATACTGATTGAAACTCACCTTCATTTGTTCAATTCTGGCTTTGAGCTGGCTGGTAACTTCAGCAGCTCGCTTCCAGTTCTCAGCAGGCTGAGCAGTCCGCGGTTGTCCCTCCTCGTCGGTTTGATTGGTGGAGTTCCGCGTAGATGATCGTGTTGGACTGCCGATACCCGAGTAACCATATGTCGGGCTGAGCTTGCGTCGGCCCAGTCCACTATCTCGGGTGCCGAATCCTGGAGATTCAAGACCAGTGTTTTCCTTCTCTTCGCTTGGGTTGCTGGATGCATAACTTTGAGGTCGTGCGCTTTCGAAGCGAGATCCCAGGTGAAGCCCAGATCGAGCTGCGGCTATATGTCCATTGCTGGCAGGTTCTTGGTAGAGAGAATTGGCCTCTGACATACCCATGCTGTCGGCGTCCGATCCACCGTGGGGTGGGCTCAATGCAGACGCACGAAGGGCGCGTGCTAGCTCCCGCTTCAGTCGTTCAATCTCCCTCTGCTGCTTCTGGACGTTTTGCTCAGCAGCCTCGGCGTCACTGCGAGCCCGAACTAATTGGGTCTCCTTCGCCTTAATGCTCAGTACATCTCTTGTGTGATCCTCAATCAACTGTGCGTTCTGATTCTGAAGCTCAGTGATCTGAGAGTTGAGGCTTGATCGCTCCGATTTCATGTCCTCGATTGTATGGGCGAGCTTTTCCCGCTCTGATCGAAGTTCCTCCATCTCCACTTTCTCAGCTGCGGTCATTCCAGCTGGTGCGGGAGGTGGAGCCGGGGCAGTCTCGACAGGTGCCGCGGGCTTCGCAATCGGGCGGCCTGCAAGGCCACGACCAAGACCAAACTTGGGCTGAGCTGGGGCTGGTGCTGCCTCTTCCGCAGGGGGCTCAGCGACTCTCCTTTGTGGAGAAGCCACACCACCAGGTCCACCTAGCTTACTTCGGAGCTTGGATCCAGGTGCAGCCAGGCCAGGCTTAGAAAGACCGCCGAGCTTTGAGGGAATCGCCTTGGCCGCGGGTGCAGCAGCCGCGGGACCGGGCTTCTTCAGGCCTGCTGCAGGCTTCTTTCCGGGCAAAGCCTTCTTCCCCGCAGGGGCTGCAGGCCTGGGAGGAGCAACGATGGGCTTGGGGCGTTCCTTGGCCTTCACTTCAGCAATCTCGAAGTACTCCTTGACTTTGGTTTTGCGTATCTCGTCAAGTCCGTCCAGGTATGGGTTCATTGCTCGTTCACCGAGAATCTTCATTAGCGTTCCCAAGACTTCAGCACCTCCTGACCGAATGGCCTCTGTCGACTCGGTGAGTAGCTTGGTACCCGCGTCGGCAATTGACTTTTGCTCTGGCTTGGCTGGAACAGTTCTGGTTGTTCGAAGGCAGCGGATCAGGAACTTGAGGGTTTCTTGTTTGACCTGCGGGTTTTTGTGCTTGAGATATTCCATGATGTCTTCCAGGCACTCTGAGAGACCAGTTGATGAGAAAACGGAGTCCAAGGCCTGACCAAGAGCTTCCGCCACTGTCACCTTCTTCTCCTTCAGGCGCTCCAGCATGGGAACCATAATGGTGGATCGGTACTTCGCAAATCCCTCGCGCAGACCCTTGGCCAGGAGGTCGACACAGTTACCTGCCACTGTGGCGACTGCGATATTGGCGTCCTTCATGCACTTAGCCAGAGCCCGTACAATATCGTCATAAGGGCCGTCCTTGATACGGGGCACGTTGATGGCGTTATAAAGAGCATCCAGGGCTTCCTTTCGATCTTTCCATTTCGATGAACCGAGTTGGTCGTGAAGATCCTTGGGAACTTTAGGCATGACGTCGACAGGCTCTGCAAGGTCGAAAGCATTGACTTCTTCTGCTTCCTCCTCGACAAACTCCTCGCCTCCCTCCTCGTCGACACCGTCAGCTCCACCGGGAGCTGCACTGGCCGCAGCCATCGCATCTTGTTGGGCGCGAGTGAATCGCTCTTGTTTGGGTGTTGGCTCTTCCTTCACTTTCTCAAAGAGCTTCTCCAAATCCTGCTGCTGGACAGGCTTTAAGTCGGCCCAGAAAAGTGGCTTGATAGCCTCACGGAGCCATCGATATAATTCAACCGTCACATTTTGTGCCTCTGCTCGGACATTCTTGTCTGCATGACTGAAAGCCTTGGGCAGCGCTTTGAGAGTGGGCTTCGGATCCACAATCTTGCACCCGAAGTTATGGTAGATCACAGTCAAGGCCGCCAGGGCACCGGCGATAACTTTTGGCACTTTGTGAGATAGTGTGGGTAGAAGGTCTTCGAGAACGGGATCCGCTTTGTCGATTTCGACGCATAATAGGAGAGCTTCTTGCGCGCTGGTCTTACCCGCCGGTCTGGCGCAGGGGAGGCCCTTCTCCGCAATCGGGCCGACCGTGAAGTTCCGAGTTCTGAATCCAACATTAGCAATTCCTTTCTTCACTTGACATAGATGACTTGCGGGACATTAAACACACCTTGTACATGCCGCCGTGCCTCCGAACTTCAAGAAAGCACAGTATGCTCCGAGTCCCTCGATCTGCGCGGCCACGTTGGAGTCGGCGACCGCCCCTTTCCATAGACTGGGATCTTGCAGAAACGGCGTGAATACTGGGTCTGATTCGTCGGGGGTCTTTTCGAATTGTGCTTTGGCGTCCTCGTATCCCTCCTTTCGTACTTTCCAGTTCTGTTGGTCGAAATTTTAGATTTAGCGTTGTCCCCGTATCGTCACGTCCTATTGTCCATCGTGTCTCCAAAGGAATATGGATCAAAGCGCACCTTGTGAGCGAACCGGTCAGGCAGCGGTAGGGAAGAGAAGTCTTGCTCGGCCTCGGCCATGATGGCGGGCTAGATTGGTTATGGACGAATTGAGTTGACAAATCACTTAAGGACCAAGGGTATTAGTAAAATGGACCAAAAAGAGTATGCGCACACTGCTTAAGTAGAGACCAAAGCAAGGAGAATAAGGATTAAAGCAGGAAGAAGAAGGCGATAGTAGTTCGAGATCACGCAGTGGGGACTTTGGGGGGGAGATCTGTTACCGTCTAGTTTGGTGCCCAAGCAACGGACGGGGAGAGATTCGAGACGCTCTCAGGCGGTGGTCGGAAAAGAGAATGACGGGGTAGCATGCGAAATTCAAAAGTGAGCGGTACTTTGGAAGACCTCAAAATATGCAAGAATCGGGGGTTTGAACTGGAGGGGAAATGGAGATGGAAATGAAAATGTAATGTTTGGGGATGGTCGTTGCGGGAAAGGAAAGGAAAGTAAACAAGCGGTCTTGGCGGTGTCGAGGGTTGTTTTGTTTGTGACCCCGCGGTGGATCTGCCTATCCCGACATTGTCTCTCCCTGGATTTGGACCCGGAACTGGAATCGGGATCTATTTCATTCCATTCCCCGATTGCACTCGATATCTGCCTACTTCAATTAAACCCCGCGAAACCCCCTTCGGTTTCTCCATCTTTCTGCGATTGACGGCCTCCGGCGCAGGCGGAGGTGCATTGAGGGGACACACACAAAGCCGCCGGCACCATGAGCCAGCTACTCACGGCGCGACAGGCGGAGGAGCTGTAAGTCTTCAGAAAAAGGCCCATTTGACCGTTAAATTTTAATAATCGCCCTTTTCTTTACAGACACAAGTCAATCATAGCCTATCTGGCCTCCGCAAACCTCACCCAGAGCTCCGCAGCGCTTCGAGAGGAGCTCGGCGACTCCATCACTGTCGACGACACCACCCTCAAGAAATATGAGGGGCTACTGGAGAAGAAATGGACCAGTATCGTTCGACTCCAAAAAAAGGTTCGCTCCATTCCTAACACGGCGCACGAAAGCGTTCATGGGGCTGATTGGCCGTGGGGCTAGTAGATTATGGACTTGGAATCGCGATGCGCCTCCCTACAGACTGAAATAGACACCGCCACCCCCACATCTCTCTCACGACGAAACCAGGACCCGGCGTCCTGGCTGCCCAAGATTCCGGCTCGCCATGATCTCGAGTCGCACCGACAACCTGTCACCTGCGTTGCTTTTCACCCTGTCTTCTCCTCCCTTGCCTCCGGGTCGGAGGATACCACAATCAAGATCTGGGATTGGGAACTGGGAGAACTCGAGCGTACAATCAAAGGCCACACGAGGGCAGTTCTTGATGTAGATTATGGTGGTCCGCGAGGAGGTACTCTCCTTGCATCATGTTCCTCCGATCTCAATATCAAGTTGTGGGACCCCGCCGATGATTATAAAAACATCCGCACCTTGCCCGGTCATGACCACAGCGTTTCTGCCGTCCGATTTATCCCATCAGGGGCCGCCGGCTCACCAATGTCTGGTAACTTGTTGGTGTCGGCTTCTCGTGATATGACATTGAAGATTTGGGACGTCACTACTGGATACTGTGTTAAAACGTTGTCAGGGCATGCCGCATGGGTGCGTGATGTTGTACCGTCGCCGGATGGCCGGTTCCTCTTTTCTGCCGGAGATGATCGAGTTGGCCGTCTTTGGGATGTTTCTTCGGGAGAAACCAAAGCAACATTCTTGGGCCATGAGCACTACATTGAATGTGTTGCCCTCGCTCCGTCTACGACTTACCCACACCTCGCGCCTCTTGCAGGCTACAAGAAGCCACCGCCTGCATCATCATCTGCTGAGTTTGTCGCAACAGGCGGTCGTGACAAAATCATTCGTCTCTGGGATGCCAGGGGTAACCTACTCAAGACCCTGGTTGGTCATGACAATTGGGTGCGGAGTCTAACCTTCCATCCCGGCGGCAAATACCTGATCTCGGTGTCAGACGATAAGACAATACGGTGCTGGGATCTTACCCAAGAATGCAAGTGCGTTCGTACAGTCGAAGCTCATGATCGCTTCATTACCTCAATGCGTTGGGCTCCACCCTTGATCAAAGACACCGGGGCCAGCGGAGATGATGGGGCAAATGGGACAGATACAGCGAATGGGACCAAGGAAGATCCAAATGCTGCATCCAAGATGTCCATTCGATGCGTGCTCGCCACTGGCAGTGTTGACCTCAAGGTCAAGGTATTCGCCTCGTGAGGCAGAAAACAGAAAAAGAAAAAGCCAAAGATTTGGTAGGCTCAGATAAGCCAAGCTAAGCTGCCATATCAATTCATCTACGAAGTAACGGTACTCAGGACCTCTCCCCGGTTCATTGGAGAGGTCAAGGCTAGAAGGATTTTCGTTCGTCATTTCTGGGCAAGGAGTTGGTTTCTCTTCCGTGATACCAGTAACCTACTTTCCATTTGCAAGTGATTTAAGGGATCGAGTTCTCGGCTTGGTCGAGGAGAAGAGTTTCCTGGATTCTTTTCATGATGTACACACAAGTTTGATTTTGGGATCTGGCCCCTTTTGTGGCTCTCTCGTACATACAATAATGGACTTTACGATGGTTAGCGTCTACATTTGCCAATGTAAACAGGCGAACCTGTGAATTGCAGCGCCTCTTGGAACACGCCGTCACATAAACCTCTCATGCGTAGTAGCTGCCAAAGGTTTGGCATAAACAGAACTTCCTTTTCTAGACAATTTCGGGCTCTGCGATTCGAGGAGATGCCCAGGTGGACTGGATGAATACACAGGCTGTCATAGAGAGCTCAGGTGTCTTCAGGTTCAAGTTGTTTGGTTGTCTTGGCGGATCATGTCGTTCGAAGTTTCTAGATACTATCAACACCTGGGCACTCGAAGAAAGTAACTTAAACAATGGAAACTTGGAGGACAGGTTGTAACAGAAATTTGTATGATGGTAGTATATATAGTACAAAGACCCGACAGCAACATAGGCATGGATATCAGAATCGACAATGATCCGGTATCAAGAATTGAGTTCAAGAAATGACGCTGATATTCTCGAGGCACATAATTCTCACGCGTCGCTCGAAAAAAAAGCTTATTCCTGGCGAGCTTCCTCTAGCTGCTTCGCTTGCTGACGCGCAGCTTCATGAAATTCCCAAGTTGCCTTCCGTTGGAGCCATTCTTCACGAGCACGCTCTTTCTCGGGTCTCTGGGCCTCCTTCATCGCCGCAGTCCGCTGCTGAACCAGGCCCTTGATTCTTCCAACACGAGCACCGTCCCTGTTGGCATGATATAAGCGGATCAATTCGGCATCCGAATACTGCACGCCCTCCTTCACTAGGTTGCTGGTGTGTTGCTTGATATCAATCTCCTCTCCTAGTCGCCGCGATTCTCGGCGGAGGTACTTCGCGGCCCAGCTCTGCTCACGCTGTGCTTGGCGTTCCTCACGCGACAAAACGGCCGGACGGTCCTGGATGGGTGTGGCAAAGGGTGTAACGATGCGCTCGACGACGTGGCTGACGTGGCGGCTCTTGGGAGCGCCGGATGAGAACTCGATCACGTCGCCCTCGCGGAGAGAGTTCTGGGGGTCGGCGACAAGGAAACGTGTTTCCTGTGGGTAGAACTTGCGAATGTGCTTGTCCCAAGCATTGTGGCGGTGCAATACGGTAACGGTGCCTTGCATGCGCCCGACGGACACGACAGTGCCGGCCTTGACGGCATAGGCGTACTTGCGGAGCTCGGCAGGCGGTTGCAGTTTTTGGAGTCTGGGCTTGGCTGTTTTCGAGGAGGTTGGTGGAGATGGGATGGTTGGCTCCTCGGGGGAGATGTGCTGCTCGGTACTAGCAGATTCTGTCGAGGCATGTCGGAGGGGTTGGGTGAGTGAGTATGTGGATGGGAGGAGAGTCGGTCGTGCCAGGGTCAACGGCGATGCGATACACCGAATGGGCAGCGCAGCCCGGATGATTTGACTGGGTCTCATGTTGAAACAGTTCCCGATCGCGAGGGCCTTGGTCGTCTCTCGAAGATATGGAGACAAAGAATGGGAAGGTAACCCGGCAATGGAATTGGGCGAATTGGGGAGGGCAGCGGACAAGTTGCGGAGGTGAAGGTGAAGCCTGAGAAATTCTCGGGACTGGTGTTTGCCTTGTTTGCACTTTGGTGGTCTTACTGCCTCAGGCATGAATAATGCCTGATTTTTGTCTAGAGTGTGGGATCCCATGTATGTCTTTTTGACAAGATTTAACTAATTTCGCTTGCTTCTTCGGGTCGTGAACGAGCCCCCACATCGCTGATTCTTTCTATTCACCATATACTATTTCTGGCGAATGATACGTTTTGTCACTACTTGATGTCCTCCTAACTAGTTAACAGTCAGTGATAGTGCCAAGATGGCGGAGATACTACATAAACTCTGCCTAGCGGACACGAGTCCGCCTACTACCCGCCCCGATACAAATACTGGCAATACTCCTCCAAACTTCCGTTAACTATTAGGTTGTGCATCAAATTCGTGTCCACGCGCATCACCAGTTCCAGATATCTAGTCGACAGAAGCTCCAGGTAACTTTACTCCAGAGAAAGAGCATCTCGAAGAAAGGCCACCAAGTGCTCTACTTACCCCGATTCAATAGTTCCCACCCAAGGACTTATGATTCCTACTTGAAAATGTCATCTGTCATTGCAAAGGGTGTTGGGAGATATCTCTACCCGGCTGAGACGTCCCGGCATGCTGCAACTATCCTCGGCTTTCCCTCCAGATACGCCCTTGCCCCAGCATACTATGAACATGCGTGCACGGATATTGCTAGTCTGGCATCCGCTATATCGGCATTTGAGCCAGTGAGACTATATGCTCGCTCAGAAGACGTGGGAAAGGCACAGTCAATGGTCAAGCTTGCCAGCGAGACGTATCCCAACGACCCTGCAAACATATCTTTCATCCCCTTCCAAACCAATCATCTCTGGGTCCGCGATACTGGCCCCGTCTATGTACAGAGGCTTGATGAATTATCTCAGCAGAAGCGTTTTGCGGTTAATTTCCGGTTCAGCGAATGGGGCAAGAAGGATGACATCGGTGATCACGATCGCGCTTCTGATGGTCTTGACTGGCCCGTCATGGCCCCTGAGCAACTCGAAGAAAACAACAAATTTGCCGAAAGGGTCATTAGATCCGACTCCTCTCCTTCTCCTGTCACGATAGTGGAATCGGAGATTTGCGTGGAGGGCGGGGCACTTGTTGTTGATGGTGATGGAACTCTGCTAGCCACGGAGAGTAGCATTCTCAACGAGAACCGCAATCCGGGGCTCTCACGGGAGGCGATCGAAGCCGAGTTGAAGCGCGTACTAGGAGTCGAGAAGATAATTTGGTTTCCTGGAAGGAAGGATCTGGATGTCACAGATGTACACGCCGATGCCGAAGTTGCCTTCATTCGGCCGGGTGTTGTTGTGCTCTCAAAGCCGGACCCAACTGTACCATCGGCATGGCTGGAGATATACGAGGAGATTAAAGAAATTCTTAGCAAGTCTGTTGACGCAAAAGGTCGACCCTTTGAGGTTCATACCGTGGATGAACCGAGCCCCAATGTTTTCGGCGATCTTGCGTACGAAGAGCCAGCCACGAACTATGTCAACTTCTATTTCGTGAATGGTGGTCTCATTCTTCCTCAATTTGGAGATAAACAAAAAGACCGAGAAGCTGTTGAGACATTGCAAAAACTCTGCCCAGATCGGGTGGTTCGACCTGTTCGTGTTACTGGGCTTCCGCTAGCTGGGGGTGTTATTCATTGCTCGACCCAGCAAGTGCTCTCGGTGGAAGATATTTAATTAGAAGTGTGTATTTCTGACAAGCACCATGATATTCTATTACATCGCATGGTTTAATACTTCTTTGTATCTTCAATAAGACCCTTCTAACAAGGTAGCCGGGAGGAAATGCGCCGATCTTTCTACTTGAAGCATTCCAACTGATATACTACAACAGAATGGGACTTTTAGTAGTATACTATGGCAATAAATCCAACAATTAAAACAAACCAACGACAGTCAATACATACTTTCGTTAGTTTTGATATTTCATCTGCAGTTCTCCTTCCTTTTCGATCCCGCTGTGACTCCTTCCCGAGTCTGTCGACCCACGCCTTCGTATTCTTCACTCTTCACTCACTCACTGACTCCGCCACACTCCATTGGGAGTGACTCACGCAGTCCGGCATATAATTACTCCTCTCCTCAGTGGCTTATTCCCGTAACATCAAAAGAAAGAAAAAAAACTGAATTGAAAGCACGATGTCGAACGTCTCCAGGCGCCCAAACAAGGAGCAGCGCACGGCTCTAGCCCAGCAGACACTCGCGCTCACTGCGCGGATCATCAACACCACCAATGCCACAAATGAAGCAGACCTATACTCGACACTTCTACCCCGAATTACCCCAGATCCAAATGGAACACGACCAAGAGTCACAGTTCAAAACAGCGACAGCTTCACAGCCGCCCGCCTCGTCCTGGAAAACAACCCAACGGCCAAGATTGGCGTTCTAAACATGGCCAGCGAGCGCCAACCCGGAGGTGGATGGCTTCGTGGAGCACTGGCGCAAGAAGAGGCTCTGTGCTTTCGCAGTACACTCGCTGCAGCTCTGCACAGGCAATTCTACCCGCTTCCTGTGTTCGGAACTATCTGGTCTCCGAACGTCACTGTGTTTAAGGATGAGGTGGATACCTGGTTTCGGGTTTATCAACCGGCTGAGATGTTTACTGTTGGGGTTGTCAGTCTTGCGGCTCTCAGAAGACCCCTTCTTACCCCTGATAAGAGGAACTATGGTATGTTGATCGCCCTTCAACCTTGGAAGCATTTAGATGGAATACTAATATATTCAAAGCCCGCCCACAAGATCTTCGAACCGTCAAGGATAAAATAAGACAGGTGTTTCGTGTTCTCACAGTCAATGGTACAACGCACTGTGTGATGGGGGCGATGGGATGTGGTGCATTTCAAAACCCCCCAGTCGTGGTCGCTCAGTGTTTCAAAGATGTCCTCGAGGAAGGAGAGTTCAATGGCGCATTTGAAGAAATCATTTTCGCAGTTTTGGACAGCAGAGTGGAAGGAAACTTTGAGATATTCCGCGATGCCTTACAGACATCCTGAGAATGAAACTTCACTTTAATTTATACGAAGGCGTCTGGTGTTTAATTCTCTTTTATTGCGAGCAGCTATCTGATACCCCTCCCATCTCACCATCCGCCGTTATGTTTCTTTAGCCGCCGATTACCTCATGGACCGCGACGAAGCGATGCCTACTAACACGGTCGAGGACCAGTCCACAAACTATCTGGAGAGCCTCGAAGAAAGGCGTTATAGAATAGTGGGCCATCAATCTTAGTTTGAGCTCCAATCGGTGCTTGATACAAAGGTACCATCCTATCAAGGCCATCTGCTGTATCCCATACTATCGTAGCCAGCATCAATGAACATGACCTCCTTCGCTAGTTATCGGGCCTCGTGCCCTCTTAGGAATATCACTATCTTCGTCTCCTCGGACTTCTTTCCTCAGCACAGGGCTGAATGCATATTGTTTGCTAGTAAACACCCATCTTACGATAACATAATTACCCAACCCATAAGTAATTTCTGAAACCTGAGAGTTCAGATCGAACAGGCTTAGTCAGTCCACATCGCTGTATCTAGCTTTTTAGTAGCCTCAGATAGCCATATAATCGAGACCGTCTTTCTCATTCTCCGTCGGTAGTAGTGATTGTAATATTTTAGCTTCAGACTGGCCTCCAAGGCTTGCCTTCACGGCCCGTTCAACTAAAACTTATCCACCAAGCTCCATAAAATGAACATTGCATTATGCGAGGGTCTATTTACTTAGTAAAAAGCTGGAATGGGGCTGCTCAAAGCCATAACTGGTTACGGCGTCGGACAATATGACTAGGCAGACGACGTTCCTATGAGGCTTACATCCTAATTTGGCAAGAGGCTCGAATCTATTCTAGTCTTTACTTTTTCGCATCTCCCTATTTTTTTATTTTTTTTTTTCACTCTCTTCGAAAAGGAGCCTCTTTTTATCCTTAGCAATGGTGTTCTCACGGAAAGAGAAACAGAAGAACTTGCGTTTTCGTTACAATAGGAAATATAACTACAGTTTGAACCCTTGGGGCAACGAATTTCTAAAGTACAAAGTTAAGTGCTTGGAAAGACGGGAAATTGTCGCCCTTGTTATTGATGACTGCGCCTTACGGACGGCAAGCCAGCGGGAGGAAAGGCTACAACATAAGGTCAAGGCATTGCAAAGGCTTCCAAAATTGAAGATTTAGAAGCTCAGGTCCAGGCAAAACAAGCGAGTGGAGAGTTAGATGAAACACAGAAGTTATTGTTCGACAAGGATAATGGATCGCACATTTGACACCTTTGTCTACATTTGAGAACGAACAATCTTGAATATTGGCATGTCACTGTAACACTGTGATTGGTCAACGTCAGTTGCAGCATGTCACTCGTTCAATTTGATTGGTCGGTTCCCCAACCACCAATAGCCAACACATAAAAACATGTCGCGAGGCCGATTTTTGTTTACAGAAAATGCCTAGAAATCGGATCCTACTTTCTCGAATGCTACCCACTCACTGCCATAGAATGCATATCTGTACATCTCACCGACTCAACAAATATTGAGATGGTCACCATAGCACCCGGGCCTCAGGTGGTCACATCCGCCAATGAGCGACACAACACTCCAAAATCAGCGCTGAATACCCACCCTTCAAGCCAGGTATTGAAAGATCTTGAAGGCCAAACGGTGGATGAGGCAGAAAAGTCTACAAGTACCGCCAAGCAATCAGCCTTCAAAAGTCTTGGCTGGCTGGACCGGTTTCTAGCAATATGGATCTTCCTCGCAATGGCCATTGGGATTATTCTGGGAAATTTCGTGGAAAATACAGGGCCTGCCCTGCAGAAAGGGAAGTTCGTGGGAGTTTCCATACCAATTGGTAAGTTCTCTCAAATTTTAATGTTGATGGTGGTACTGTGAAGAGGAACTCATGCTGATTGTGTCTAGCAATCGGTCTTTTGGTCATGATGTACCCAATACTTTGCAAAGTACGATTTGAATCTCTGCACCATGTTTTCCGGGACCGAAGAGTTTGGATTCAGCTTCTATTCAGCATCTTTATCAACTGGATAATTGCCCCGTTCTTAATGGTAGGTACTCGGCCCTGTAGGCCTTCATGGATTTGCTTGCTAACTGATTTCGTCCAGCTGGCTCTAGCATGGGCTTTTCTCCCAGACGAGCCTGAGCTTCGAGAAGGGCTCATTCTTGTTGGACTGGCGAGATGTATAGCAATGGTCCTTATCTGGACTAGCCTTGCTGGTGGTGATAATGAATACTGTGCTATTCTTGTTGCTATCAACTCGCTACTGCAGATGGTATTATTTGCACCATATGCTGTCTTTTTTATTAAAATTATCAGTCACTCAGGAACCCACATCTCACTCTCTTATTCCGTTGCTGCAAAAAGTGTGGCAGTGTTTCTGGGTATCCCATTGGGCGCAGCAATAATCACCCGTCTCTTTCTTCGGAATATGGCCAGCCCGCGCTGGTATGATCAGGTATTTCTAAAGTGGGCGGGCCCTTGGTCTCTTATTGGACTGCTCTTTACGATTCTCGTCTTGTTCGCATCCCAGGGACACCAAGTTGTGCATCAAATTGTATCAGTGATTCGGGTCGCTGCTCCGTTGATTGTTTACTTCGTCATCGTCTTCTTCGCTACTCTTCTTGCGGCGTATAAGTTCGGTTTTGGCTATAAGTTGGCTACAACTCAGAGCCTCACGGCAGCCAGCAATAACTTTGAGCTTGCGATTGCTGTTGCTGTCGCAACTTTCGGGGCCAACAGTAATCAAGCACTTGCTGCGACCGTTGGCCCGTTGATAGAGGTTCCTGTCCTTCTCGGTCTTGTCTATGTCGTTAAATTTATAGCCAAACGAGCTGGTTGGAGGGACTAAAGCAGGTCAAATACCATTTTAGATAATCAGGGCTTATTTCGATTCTTAGAAAAGAGCCTAATCTAATAGGAACCATTCATCCAAGGTAAACGATGAGCAGACAATAATTTTCATAAGCTTCCGGGGTTGAGACTCAAAAGCACCCATCACATTAGCTTCATGATTAACATCCAAGGTTGGAAAAGTAGACAAAATTCACTGGGATAAATACTATGGTCAACACATCGGCGGGTGATGATGGCAAGTATTGAGATTCGGGCTTTACTGGTAAATAATACTAGTATCAATGGAAAAACGAGGTAAATTCCTCGTTAGAATACCATTTTTCATCGCATATTTCAGGCGATGTGATGACCGAACAAATTACAAAGGCCCCTGGGTGATCTCAAAGTTGTGGTGGCTGCTGTTAACCCGGATTCCTGACTAAAGATTAAGATCGGGACGGACGCTGACAGTGTGGCTTTCAAGAGCCAATAACCTAAGTGATGCACCATGACAAGTTATTCTAGAACAATTTACTATTGCTCATTTATTATGTAGAGTAGAGAGTCGAGTCACACCTGAGTGTTTAAGGATCTAGCAGAAGATGATACCGAAACTCGCCATCTGTCAAAGAGAACAAATATCCCACGCAACCCAAGCACAAAAAAGATCAAATACATTTCGCCACATCCATGTCATGAGAGCATCTAGGTTCGTTGAAGGTCCATTGCCTGCACAGGAAGCCACATTACTTACGCGGTCTTCTCGGACGGCGTGGCTGAGACTTCGCCGTCCGTCGAATTATCAGCAAGAGCCAACTTCGTTGCTTGGAATTTGTCTGCCGAGTGGGCTGATATGCGGGTCAATTCGGTGACAAAGGACTGGCCCCAGAATGCGCTTGTGTATTTGGACACGTATTTATCCAGCTTGGCGAAGTTGAGTGCTCGCTGTTCATCACTCATCGTGACAGCTTCTTGATATGCACCCGCCAGTTCCTCCGTGTTCCAGGGATTGACGATGATGCTTCCGTTCAAACTTTGAGCAGCGCCGGCAAATTCGGAGAGCACAAGGACACCATGACGCTTCTGTTGCGTGGCAATGTACTCGTAGGCGACCAGGTTCATACCATCTCGTGTAGATGACACGATGCAGGCGTCTGACACGGCATAGAGTGCGATGAGCTCGTCAAAGTTGACAGACTTATGCAGGAAGTGTATAGGCATGAATTCGACGGTGCCTGCGAAATGGTTAGCACAGAATAGAACGGAGCGTCGACGCAAATTACGAACCAAATTTGCCGTTAATACGGCCGACCAACTCATTCACGACAGCGCGTAGGTTCTGATACTCCTCGACATCCTGTCGGCTTGGCACAGCAACTTGAACGAGGACAACCTTTCCCACCCACTCTGGGTGGTCACTGAGAAATACCTCCAGCGCGTGTAACTTTTGCGGCACACCCTTGATGTAGTCGAGGCGGTCCACGCCAACCATAAGCTTCACGCCCTGGAATTTCTGCTCCAGCATCGCAATACGTTTTTGGACTTTCTCCTTCTTTAGGCCCTCCTTAAATTTCTCGGGGTCGATACCGATCGGAAAGGCGCCGCAGGTTATGATCTTACCCTGGAACTCAATACCATTTGGGGTTGTCGCCAGACCCCTAGACTAATCAGTAACTATCACCAGAGACAATTATCCCCGAGAACCAACTTACAGCAAGCGGGAGCAACTGCTCAAGAAATGACGAGTATAGTCGTAGGTGTGGAAACCAATCAAATCGCAATGCAACACGCCCAGGAGAAGCTCATTGCGAACCGGCAGGATACGATAAATTTCACTGCTGGGGAAAGGAGTGTGCAGGAAGAAGCCAATCTTGACATTCTGCTTGCTGTCACCGATCTCCTCGCGCAGCATCTCCGGCAGCAACATGAGGTGGTAGTCATGCACCCAGATCAAATCGCCATCCTGGACTTCCTTGGCAATGGCCTTCGCGAAAAGGCGGTTCGCCTCCTTGTATGCTTCCCAAGCGGATTCATCAAATGTGATCTCACCCGGGTGATAGTGAAACAGCGGCCAGAGGATAGAGTCTGTAAAGTGGGGTTGTCAGTATGAATCGCGGGGAGCTCCCGCCCTTCCGCAGGGCGAGTGGTCTCTGCAGGGGATTTGGAAGGAAGGTTACACACTAGAGAATCCATTATAGTGACGATCTGCCAGGTCATCGTCAATGAAAACGGGCACGGCACCGTACTCCTCCTTCAAACGCTGCTTGACGATCGGGATTTCGGGTTCTGGCACCTCCAGACCCGGCCAGCCATACCATTGGAAGGTCGTGGACTTGGATAGACCACTTAAGCCACTGACCAGTCCTCCAGAGGACATGGAGAAGTCGTATTTCCCATCTTCGGAGCGCTTGATGGTGATCGGCAGACGGTTGGAGACGAGGAGAAGGCGGGCTTCGTTCTTGGGCTCATCGAGAGAAGGCATGGTCGTGGAGAGCTCGGAGAACACCGAGCAGGTACTGCGAGCAGGTTAAACCCCGAATGGGCTGTGGTAATCAGAGGAAGAGGTGGTGGGGGACGAGACTGGGGTCCGTTGAAGAGAAGCAACGCCTGCAGTTTGCGGAGCACAATTAGCCAAAGCCCGGTTCTCTTTTCTGAGGGGAGATTAGAAAAGACAGAAAGCAGAAAGAATACCTTTGAAAGACACCAGGATCGACCAGCCCAAGCTTGAAGCAACTCCCAAAAAAAAAAAGAAACGGAAAACTTTGAGGACAACGGAACAAGGGCGGGGAGAGAATGAGGAGAGTGAGGTCACGCCCCGAAACTTGGAATTGCTACAGGTGGAGCTCCTCAATAGCACTCACATTGACATGGGGCACAGACAAACAGGGGGGGTTGGTGGGGGATGATGATGATGATGGATGGGCACAGTTCTTTTAAGTGCAAACAGATTCTTTTCTGACTGCTCCTGCGATAACCCTGTACTGCGTGAAGCAGGGGGGGTCGCAGCGTTGTGATTGGATGCTGCATGAGTCTCCTTTCGATGCCCGACATGACACCGCACTGACGTCGCCGGTCAAGTATGTACGATGTACGAGTATACGAGCATATACCGGGAACAGACTTCAATTACCGCTCAGGCGCCTGAAATCAGGGGAATACAAAGCCCGGATCTAGACCCGATAATACCAGCTTCCCTTGTAAGAGGCTCAGCCCGGTAGGTGAGGCTGCACAAGAGTCATAATCACAATCATGATTCATGCCATCAATTCTCAACGTTCCAGTAGAGGGCTAATGGCTACTATCTCCAAACTCATAACGCAGACTTCTCACTCAACCTCCACTCCCCAGACTCAGAATCATGCACCACTCGCCCCTCATCCTCCAACTTATGTAAAACCAGCCCAATCCCATGCGATGCCGGCAGATGCAGATTCTCCGGCACATCCTTATAGATCACCTTCACCAACTGTAGCGGTGCCCATGAGCGCTTCGGCTCGGGTGATCGCTCTCCAGGACTCACATCCAACTTTCCCCATCGTAAGACGCGCACTACTTCGTCCTCCCGCTGCTTCCGATGTTTGATATACTCCGATATCCGGGTATTAACATTCTCCATCACAGCGCCGTGGCCAGGATACCCACGGCCCTGAACCCGGTTGCGCATACGGTGTAAGCTAGAGACATAGGTTTTCAGATTTTCAAAGACAGCAGTGCCATGGCCGAGGACATCTATCATCGTACCCTGATTAGCCCGATACCGGCCATTTCGTTACTAGCCAGGGAGGTTAGAGCATTAGGATCGCTGGAAAGACTCACTATCCCCGGTGAAGATGGCATCCTCCTCTTCCAATACAAAAGCCATATGGTCCTCCGTATGGCCCGGTGAAAACACAGCTTTCAGTGTCGCCCCTTCGACGCTGAATACCTGCCCATCGACAATGCCCACTTGACCCTCATCTTCGTCAGGCTCGCACTTGAACACACTAGCCTGTGGACAAAGACGCAGAAGATCTTTAACTCCGCCGACATGATCACCGTGCCAGTGTGTGAGCAAGGCATGGTGGACTGTGGCCTTTTCCGAGGAGAGCACGGAGTTCAGGTTATTTACCCATGCGGGCTCGCCTTGACCGGTGTCGATGAGAATGCGCTGGTGGCCGCGGCCAATGAGGTAAGTATTTGTGCCTAGGCAAAATTAGCTCTCATCTCAGTCTAATTACAATCACTTGAAACGTGTAGAGCTGGGCATATTGGATAGTACCTTGCAAGGTAAACTGTATCGAGACATTGTCAGCCCACTGTTCTCGGTTCCTTTTCAGTTCACACAGTATTGCCTACCTTCCCCGGATTCCCCGCCAAAATCCGGATGACCGAGGCGCTGAGACGCTCTACCTCCGGCAGAGGAACAAGTTGCGTTGCCATGTTAAGGTGGCTGTGAGGGAGCGGAGAAGAATGAGGGATGTTGTACCTCTCAATTCCAGTTGAAGTCCTTGGGCGAACCCACCACCTGCAATTATTAATCACAATGCACCTTCACGAAATGTGGGGGACAGGTGGAGGCGAGATCTAAGTAGTAGTCAGGTCTCCTGCTGCATCATTACTGCTTCCGATGGCGCATCGCAATCGTGGAGCCGTCCTGCGGGGCAATTGGGCCTCGGCAGCTTAGCTCAGCCCCGAGGTTATGGCGGTTATGGGTTATCCTCAACGTTCAAATCCCTCCAAATGCATTTTCCAAGATTATACTATATGCCTATTCATTGATTTATACCTAAACCGAATTTCCTATGCTGACTGAGCGTTGCTTCTTACCGTTTGCGCACCCCCTCTTGAACATCATGACCATTCTCAAAGAAACCTTGGAATATAGTCCCCACTCGGAGAAAGACTTCATTGTGACTGGACGTAGGTACGCAAGATAGATTAATACTCTGTGTAGTTAGTAGTCACTAGCCTTGGGGCAATCTATGCTCCTAGCTATGCCCCGGGTGCTCAGGCCCAAGGGTACTAGTAATAGAATATCCAGGCCCTGCAAAGATCTGCTACAAGAATATTTTACCATTACGTCTTCTACATGGTGGATAGGAAAATAATTTGAACAAAAAGAAATGCATGCATGCTATTTTGATGGGCATACAAAACAATGGAGGGTAAATCAAAACATATATCCATTGTGCCAACCCAAGAGGGAATCCAACGCGAGGCCGATAGGCCAAAGAAACAAGATCATAAAAAGTTTTCCCAGAGCGCAACTCCTCGTACCCGGCTCAAAAAGGGGACAAACGCACACACACAGCGACAGCCCTGTTTATTATCCCCAGGGCGATGTCACTTTGCTCTCTGGCTCGCTCAAAGTCACAAGAGAACATAGTTTACACAGGATCCCCGCGGGGCTCCCGAAATAATGGGGGGCGAAGTAGACATCAGAAAGGTAGATGAGTGTATTTAGTTGGCGGACTTGCGAGCCATGGTGTTCAGGGCAGAACCGTCGACGAACCACTCAATTTGGGGCTCGTTGAAGGTGTGGCTGAGGGAGATGTCGAAGGCATCGCCACCGGCAGCGGGGTGGACGCGCAGGGTCATGGGCTTGCCGACCTCAAGCTGGGTGCAGAGCAGATCAACCTTGTCCGCGGGCTTGATCTTGTCGTAGTCGGCGGGGTCGGTGAAGGTCAGGGGCAGCATACCCTGCTTCTTCAGGTTGGTCTCGTGGATACGAGCGAAGGAGCGGGTGATGATGGCGAGGCCGCCGAGGTGACGAGGCTCCAGAGCGGCGTGCTCACGGGAAGAACCCTCACCGTAGTTCCAGTCACCGATGACAACCCACTTGACGCCGCGAGCCTTGTAGTCACGGGCAGTGGCAGGGACAGCGTCGTAGTCGCCAGTGAAGGCGTTCTTGACCTTGTTGGCCTCACCGTTCTCCTCGTTGATGGCACCGATCAGCATGTTGTTGGAGATGTTGTCCAGGTGACCACGGTACTTCAACCAGGGGCCGGCCATGGAGATGTGATCAGTGGTGGTCTTGCCCTGGCACTTGATCAGGATGGGGATGCCCTCAGCATCCTTCTTGTCCCAGGCAGGGAAACCAGCCAGGATCTGCAGACGGTCACTGTTGGGGGAAACAACGACGTCGATGGACTCGCGGTTGGCAGGGGGGGGCCTGGTAGGTGTCCATACCGGGGTCGTAACCGCGGCTGGGGAGACCCTCACCGGTGGGCTCCTTGAGCATGAACTCGTTGCCATCCTTGTCCTTGAGCTTGTCGGTCATGGGGTTGAAGTTCAGGGTACCAGCAACGGTCATGGCGACGACAATGTCGGGGGAAGCGACGAAAGCGTGGGTGGCGGGGTTGGCGTCGTTACGGCCAGTGAAGTTACGGTTGTAGGAAGAGATGATGGAGTTGGCCTCACCCTTCTTGATGTCCTTACGGTCCCACTGACCGATACAAGGACCACAGGCGTTGGCCAGGATGACACCACCGTACTCCTCCATGGTCTGGAGCTGACCATCACGGGCAATGGTAGCGCGAATCTGCTCGGAACCGGGGGTGATGGTGAAGATGGACTTGGACTTCAGGCCGTGGTCCAGAGCATCACGGGCAATGGAGGCAGCGTGAGACATATCCTCGTAGGAGGAGTTGGTGCAAGAACCAATCAGACCAACCTTGAGCTCCTCGGGCCACTTGTTCTCCTTGACAGCCTCCTTGAACTTGGACAGAGGGGTGGCCAGATCGGGGGTGAAGGGACCGTTGATGTGGGGCTCGAGGGTGTTGAGATCAATCTCGATGAGCTGATCGTAGCGGGCACCGTCGTCCTCACGGAGGTCCTTCGCATACTCGCGAGAGAAGTCACCAATGTGCTGACGCTTGGTGGCCTTCAGGTAGTCGTACATGCGGTCGTTGAAGGGGAAGATGGAGGTGGTAGCACCGATCTCAGCACCCATGTTACAGATGGTACCCATACCAGTGCAGGACAGGGAGTCGACACCAGGACCGTGGTACTCAATAATGGCACCAGTACCACCCTTGACGGTCAGGAGACCAGCAACCTTCAGAATGATATCCTTAGGAGTAGTCCAGCCGGACATCTTGCCACTGAGGCGGACACCAATAACCTTGGGGGCCTTCAGCTCCCAGGGGAGACCAGCCATGACGTCGACAGCGTCGGCACCACCGACACCGATGGCGGCCATACCGAGACCACCAGCGTTGGGAGTGTGAGAGTCAGTACCGATCATCAGACCACCGGGGAAAGCGTAGTTCTCCAGGACAATCTGGTGAATGATACCGGAACCGGGCTTCCAGAAACCGATGTTGTACTTGGCGGTGGAGGAAGACAGGAATTCGTAGACCTCCTTGTTGATTTCGTTGGCACGAGCAAGATCCTTCTCGCCACCAACCTGGGCCTCAATCAAGTGGTCACAGTGGACGGTGGTGGGAGTCTGGACGGAGGGCATGCCAGCGGACATGAACTGGAGAATGGCCATCTGGGCGGTGGCATCCTGGCAAGCAACACGGTCGGGACGGAGCTTCAGGTAAGAAACGCCACGCTCGATGTGCTGGTTGTGAGGATCGTCAAGGTGAGAGTAAATGACCTTCTCGGAGTAGGTCAGAGGGTGCTGCAGACGATCGCGGACGACCTTCAGGTTCTCGGACATCTTCCTAAAGCGGGCGGAAACAGGTTAGCTGTCAATTCCTTGACAAATTTTTCCTTTCCATTTTTGTTTCAAAACTGTGTTGAGCGGGTAAAAATCGTACTTGTAGTTGATGTAGTTACCCTGTAGTTCAAATCGTCATTAGTGGCTGTTTTTTTCGATTGTCTTGGAGCTATTCAATGAAAGGCTTAGTGGGCCACTCACAGTCTCAGAGTTGGTCATCTCGACCTTCTTGTCGAGAGGGTCAACGGTAGCGTAGCCCCGAGCCCCGAAAAGCTAGAAAAAGGTCAAGGTTAGTCGCTGCAAAGATGTATCATCGACATCGTCATCATCATCGTCGTGCCGACCAGGCCGGATTGCGATGCGAATGATTGCTGCGCCGGAAGAGACAGTGCTTACAACACGGGACTTGGAGGCCTAGAGAATCATCATGTTAGCTTTCTCATTCACTGGGATTCGGTTCGAATATCGCCCTCGGCGGTCTCTCATTGAGAGGTCCCGATTGACGTGGACGAAGCAAGCGCATCGCCCAGCCTCGGCAGTGGGAAATTGGAGGAAGTATGCAGGGTGAGATACGTACCAGCGCACCGGCACGCGCAAGGCGGGTGGAGATCATGATGAATAGCTCTAGGTACGACCACCTTCACCAGTGATAGTAAAAGAGAGTGGAGAGTGGGAGAGGAAGAAGGGAAAAAATGAAAATCGAAAAGGAAAGCTTGGTGGTTTTGAGTGGGCGATGAGAGACTGGGACCGAAGAGCCGTAACCGCCGTTACCATGGCGATACCATACCGTATTGAAACTCCGTTTGGCCCGTTCGGATGCGGCAAGTTAAGGCAGTGCCAGGGCCAGAGCCCCCAGGTCTGCGATGCTCGGCCTGACCCATGATCAACTTGCGAGTCGATTTTCAAATGGTAATTCGGCATCTATACTTCATTGGGATGTGCAGCTTAACACCTGTTTATTCATCCTATTTCAAGGTGCTTGACCCCTTGCCATACTCACTTTGATCGAGGAAGACACCTGGAAGGAGGTCGGTAATGGCAATACGCGGCATGTGACGGCGGCAGAAACCCTCACCAATCACAGGATTTACGATTACAAGGAGTCCTCCAAGGTTGGACCAAGGGAGTTTCGGGCCAAGGGCAAAGCGCTGTGCACGGGCAGGTTTCATTTACATGCGGACACTGAACTCGGCCTGAACCCCGTTCACCCGTTCGTATGCACATGGATTTGGATTGGGGGGGACATGTGGTCTCTGTGGTCCTCTGCCCCATCTGGCCCAAATAAGACTCATCATTGACACTACTCGTACGGAGTAAAAGTGAGTATAAATCAATTCTTTATTTATTAAAAGCACCTCCCTAAACAAATAACCGATGCTTGATCCGTCCATTCCTTCCGGGTGAAAGTATAACTAGACACGAAACTATGTTCTGTTACTGGTACTCCGTACTCGTAGTGTACATTTCCGGACCGACAACATGCAAACGTCATAAAATACGGGGGGGAAAGGTAAAGAGGTAAACCGGTGACGAGCAGCCGAGGCGTGCCGAACGGGCTTGCCGCTGGGTTGCCGACCAATCACCGCCCGCCTGTTTCAAGCAGCCCGCTGACCCACGCTGGTCAGCGCAATTTACTCTTCCAGGCCAAGGTTGTCCGCTCTCCACTCCGCCCCATATCCCTCCGGAAATCGGTGATATCTTTTTTTCTCTGTCTTCCATCGTTTTGATACCACTAGTTCAGCGATCGGACATCAAGATGGGTGCTCTCCGCAAAATCAAGACTAAGCGTCGCACCAGGTACGTGGCATCCGCCATTGGTTTACGAGGAGGATGAGAGAGAGGGCGGGAAATTTTCAAAATTCCGGAAGTGAATTTAAAGAAAATTTTGAGATCTGCATATTGACTTCCAACAGAGACTATGACCAGGTTATCGCCGACGTCGACTCGTCGCGCCATCTCGCGCAGTACAAGGCGAGCAAGGATCCAGAGGATCTGCCTGGACTCGGTCAACACTTCTGTGTCGAGTGCTCCAAATGGTTCGAGAGCGACTATAACTTGAAGGCGCACACCAAGGGCAAAAACCACAAGCGCAGGTGAGTCGCAAATCACTTTTCCTCGTCGCAAGTTACTATGCTAACCATCCATTTTTTAAGAGTCCGCCTCCTTCAAGAAGAACCTCACAGCCAGGAACTCGCTGAAGCCGCCGTTGGTCTGGGTGTCGTCGAAAATTGGAGGGGCCACATCAAGCGGGCAGACAATGCGGCCGACAAGGCCGACAAGATGGAGATGGCTGCTTGATTCGGATCTTGAACTACAACAAGCATAGATGCCGTGCTTCCCAGCATCGCGCTCTCCTCGATTCGATCTCCTTCCCTTCCACAAAAAAAGCGCATTAACGACGACCACGACTTTTGACCTTCGGATAATCATGAACCTACAGCTGCAAGGCGGTGGAGCTCACGTGAAACAATTTTTTTATAGCCGAAAGTCGCCGGATGTCCGTTCTGCCGGTTTGCGGCATCGCACAAAACCGCCGGTCATCGGCACATCCAACCGGGCAATGCGGCATCAGGGCGAAATTTACCCCTTACCACCAGTACCCCGGAGTAATTCCAATAGAAATCCCTCAATACCAAATAGGAGCTCTAACCAGAAAGGGTGTTTCGGTATATCTTCTTGTCTTGGCCAATCCCACTCTATGTACACAGTAGCCACATTGTTACTCCGTAGACTCTTAGACAATGCCTTAGATTCCACCCTCGGCTGGCACCCCATGGGCCATCCCCGGACCGCTCAGAGCCTTCATCAACCACTCGTAGGCCGCCCACTACCCGATTATTAATGGTCAATTGTCTCGGTCTGGAATGGACAACGTCGAAAGAAAACATACCTGTACCGCATTCACAATAAATGCCCTGATACTGCAGATCCCGAGCCCCCGATAGAATGCGTGCACTCCCTCGGCTCGGTAAACTTCCCGTGCAATCTGAAATGAGTTCAAGGTCTGCCGAGAACGTCCAAGTAGAGCACGTCCCTCCGCCGCCTCCCCCACATGGTCATGCATAGTTTGCGCCTGCAGTCTCGTCTTCACCATGTCCAGTGGAAAGACCGAGCCCCAGGTGACAATGCCTGCAATGCCACCGCAGAGAAGCACCTTGAGTGCAGCTTGATTGGAACTTTCATTATTGGTTGTCATCAATCGTTTGCATAATTCGTAAGACCAAAAACTGCCGGTTAGTCAGTATATCCATGGATCCATTAATATATATCCATAATCATTTGCAGTGATGTACTACATATAGACGATATAGATATTAAGTGATGGGATGCGGGGAGGATCATCAGGTAGTGCATGACTTACTAGAATCCGTAACCAATTGCATCCCGCGCTCCAGTGATGGATCCGCCATAATACAGACCCCTCCACCCACGGTGGCGATATATGTCCTTGACAACGGTCCAAGACGATACCTCCGGCCGGGAGTCCAATTGCGCACGGCACTTAATGAACTCAGTTGGCGAAGACACAGTCCAGCTGGCCATGCCACCAACAGCACCAGCGATCCAGATTTTGGACAATGACACACCATCTGGGTTGGTCGTGTCAGTGATGGAGCTATCAATCGACTTCAATGTACGGTTGTAAGTCATAAAAAGAATAGCGTTAAGCGCTCCATATCCCAGAATCGGAGCGGCCGCACCTTAAAAAACGTGTTAGTGCACGGGTTATTCAACTAGGTAACTCAATGGCAACACAGACCTCGAACGAGGGAGCTCGCCTTCTCGAATCGGCTCAGATGTGACGTAGTAGATGCATCCGTGCGATTGCCGGCCTGCAGCCGCACCTTAATTACGTCGAGAGGATTTCCGATGACAATTCCAAGGGCACCACTAAGGTAGCCTGCCCAGAAATCCGACATCCTTCACTGATCGAGAAGTGTGAAACTCCATCGCTTGCGGGCACCCATGTGAATCTCGTTACCAATGGCGGGGTGATAGACGATCACGTGACAACGCGGCAGTTTGGCGGAGCAGGCAGACGCGAGGCAGGCGCGTGAGGGCAACAACTTCGGATTTCAACAACAACAAAAGAAGGGGAGTGTACAGAGGGGTTGATTAACGACCTGGGAGATTTAACTTGGAGGTTCAACATTATGTGCGATCTTTGCTCTGACTCCTCGAGTCGTATGGAGCCCTTGCTAACAAACCCCCTAGGTATCGCCCGCGTCCACCCGGTGCCGATGGCGGCGTAAAGACACCATTGCAGCCCAAATCCGTCAATGCCGTTGATCGCCTAGCCAAACCATTCAAGTGCCCTGGATCAGCAACACCGACAAGGGCTTCAGAGAAACCAACAAGGAAGAGACGAAAGGTCAACTATGCCAATGCCGACGGCAGTGCCGAAGACGGATCGGAGAAGCCATACACAAACGACGACCGACTCGCTCTGGCGACACGGGAGGTGAATCGATTCCCGGTCTTCAAGCCCAAGGATAAAGATGCGGCTTTCAGAACACGATTCCGAATCCCATTCATAGACAGAAATACGGAAGGCTACAATCCCGATCGGCCAGCACCGACCTTGGGTCTCCGGACAGGTGCGACTTTTATTGCAAAGCCACTGCACGACCCAAGTGGTGAATTTGCCATCGTTCTCTATGACCCCACTATTGATGATATCGCCGAAGAGCCCAAACCAAAAGAGCAGGAAGGGCCGACGGAAGCAGATGCGCCGCCGGAATTGGACGAGCCCCTGGTACATAAAAGTTTGGCAGATATTCTTGGTCTGAAGAAGAAGGTTGAAGATAGGCCAAAAGTGCCTGTCGTGATTGACCCGCGACTTGCAAAGGTTTTGCGACCACATCAGATCGAGGGTGTGAAGGTAATGTCAACCAATGCCTACCTTATGTTATTCAGGAACTAATGTGGCTGGACTGGCAGTTTCTGTATAGATGTACAACTGGATTAATCGATAGGAACGCTAATGGGTGCATTATGGCTGATGGCATGGGGCTGGGAAAGACAGTAAGTGATCGTGAACTCTGGTGGTGAGGCTTATCACTAATTTTTCAGCTCCAATGCATTTCTTTGATGTGGACATTGCTTAAGCAGGACCCCGAGGCTGGGAAGACAACCATCCAAAAATGTGTCATTGCTTGCCCCTCCAGTTTGGTCGGAAACTGGGCCAACGAACTAGGAAAATGGCTGGGGAAAGATGCCACTACTCCCTTCGCCATAGATGGCAAGGCTTCCAAAGCAGAGCTCACTCTCCAGGTCAAGCAATGGGCAATAGCATCGGGCCGCGGAATTGTTCGTCCCGTTCTGATCGTATCCTATGAGACTCTCCGCATGTACGTGGATTGCTTAAAGGACCACCCGATCGGTCTACTTCTTTGCGACGAGGGACATCGACTCAAGAACAAGGAAAGCTTAACATGGGTGGCTTTGAACAGTCTCAGCGTCAGTCGGCGCGTTATTCTTTCTGGAACACCTATTCAGAACGATCTGTCTGAATACTTTGCCCTGCTCCATTTCGCCAACCCTAACCTACTGGGCTCGCAAAATGAATTTCGCAAACGATTTGAACTGCCGATTCTCCGAGGCCGTGATGCTGCGGGCACTGACTCGGATAAAAAGCTAGGCGATGAGCGCCTACTCGAACTTTCCACCATTGTTAACAAATTCATTATTCGACGAAGCAACGACATTCTATCAAAATACTTGCCTGTCAAATACGAGCATGTTGTTTTCTGTAATATGGCTCCGTTCCAGCTGGATCTCTACAATCACTTTATCCAGAGTCCAGAAATCCGAAGCCTTCTCCGAGGAAAAGGCAGTCAGCCTTTGAAAGCAATCGGAATTTTGAAGAAGCTTTGCAACCACCCTGATCTTCTCGACTTGGCAAACGACCTCCCTGGATGCGAGGACGCATACCCGGATGACTTCACCCCACCCGACGCCCGAGGTCGAGATAGAGAGGTCAAGAGTTGGTACTCTGGAAAAATGATGGTCCTTGACCGTATGCTCGCTCGAATCAGACAAGACACCAACGACAAGATTGTCCTCATCAGTAACTACACTCAAACATTGGACCTCTTTGAGAAATTGTGTCGCTCACGCGCCTATGGCTGCTTGCGATTGGATGGTACCATGAACATTAAGAAGCGATCGAAGCTGGTTGACAAGTTTAATGATCCGGAAGGTCCTGAGTTTGTTTTCCTCCTGAGCAGCAAGGCCGGTGGATGTGGTCTCAACTTGATTGGTGCCAACAGACTGGTTCTCTTTGACCCAGATTGGAATCCAGCTGCTGACCAGCAGGCTTTGGCTCGTGTGTGGCGTGATGGACAAAAGAAAGACTGCTTTGTCTATCGCTTCATCGCGACTGGGTCCATCGAAGAGAAGATTTTCCAACGACAGTCCCACAAACAGTCATTGTCATCTTGTGTTGTGGATGCAGCGGAAGACGTGGAACGCCACTTTTCCCTTGAATCTTTACGAGAGCTGTTCCAATTCAAGCCCGAGACACGCAGTGATACGCACGATACATTCAAATGCAAACGGTGCCGACCTGACGGTACCCAGTATATCAAGGCGCCAGCTATGCTCTACGGAGATACGAGCTCGTGGAACCATTTCGTTAACGATGGTGAAAAGGGGCCGTTGAACCAGATCCAAGATCTATTAATACGACAAGAGGTTGGCGAGAGGGCTGTCTCGGCCGTCTTCCAGTACATTAGTCACTGATAATATTTTGAAGGGGGATTTTGGCGCATCATGATTTCCACGCAAGGCGCTTATTGGGATATTCTGCTAGCGGCTTAGGATAGCGATTATGGGATAGACTTATTCTCGGCGTGCATTGTTCCCGAGTCTTAACTTTCGAGCATTCAATTCAAATTCTGGTTCATTCGTTACGAGCAAGTGCACTTTATCAAGTCATAAACCCTGGCCTACAGTGGCGTTGCAAAAGTTTGAAACCCCATGTTGACTGTTCTTGTCTCCGCCTTCTAATCGCGAACTAGTAGCTACCTGAGATGGAATAGATGGCCAATCTATTCCATCTCAGGTAGCTATAGAAGGCGGTAAATCCATGGGGTTTCAAACTTTTGCAACGCCACTGCACCCTCGGTGACCTTGGTGATGTACTATAGCCAAGTCAATTCCATACTATATTCACTTTCACTACTCATGGCCCACGACCGTGCTCTGTACATCATCTGCGCCCCCTATTAGTTTCAGAGCTTTGTGGATCTTCTCGTTTTGTCGATGGTCAAAGGATAGCTTGATTTCTTCGGCACGGGGTCGGGCTAGTGGCGGGTCCTTCGGGACCGAAGGGCAAATCGGGACCGAGCCACTTCACCTCCCCCGGATTTAATGCTATCTGCTTCCTGTCACTGATATCTGACCCAGCTTATAATATATGAAAAGCAGTGGCTACAATGAGCTTGACTCGAGGACACTCGTGCATTGTCTGCCAGCAACGGAAAGTCCGCTGTGACCAGCAAAAGCCATGCGCAAACTGTGTCCGATCTCAGGTGGAGTGTAAAGTTGCGCCCCGCAGCCAGCGAGGAGGAGGAAGAAGCTCCATGAGCGGGATTTGCTGGAGCGACTCAATAAATATGAAGCACTCATGACTCAGAATGGTGTCTCCTTTGATTCTGTTTTTGACGATCAAGATGAGACTATTGAGCGAAAGGGCTCTAGCAGCATAAAGCCTTCACCTGGGGACAGTATCCCCAACCATATATCCAGAGACCAAGGAAACGGACGAAGGTCGGTCTATTAACTATCCTATCGCCATTTTAAACTCAAGCTCATTTTCACAATAAAGCAGAAACCTGAAGTGGTTCGCATATTACGACGAATATCGATCAACCGATGATTTGCTAGAAGTGTCAACCGACGAAGAGCAAGACCAGCCAACTATCCACCACGCTTTTGATACCATGTTCAGTGACTTCGATACTTTCCCCTTCATGGTCGGCGGGGCACCAACTCCGATTACCCATCTTCACCCTTCTGCAATTCAGATATTCCAGCTATGGCAGGTGTATCTTGATAATGTCAATCCCCTCTTGAAGATATTCCACGCCCCTTCTCTGCAAGTACAGATTGTGGGAGCAGGGGTAGACTTGGCTAAAATACCAAAACCCCTCGAGGCCCTGATGTTCAGCATATACCTGATCGCTGTGAAGTCAATGGCAGATGAGGAGGTTCAAAGTACCCTCGGAGAACCAAAGTCCACTATTCTCGATCGATATTATCAAGCATCTCAGCAAGCATTGGTAAATGCCGGGTTCATGAGATCAAATGATCTAATGGTATTGCAGGCCTTCCTATTGTGTCTGGTAAGTCTGATGAGTTGCCAATATGTACTCATATTTCATATACTGATCATAATTCACCCTAGCTCGGCGTAGGACGCATTGTTGATCCGCGTTCGCTTTTCTGCTTGATTGGGATTGCTGTACGCATAGCTACGAGACTTGGTCTGCATCGGGACGGTGCCAAATTCGGGCTCTCTCCATTTGAAGCGGAGCAGCGGAGGCGAACCTGGTGGCAATTAGTTTCCCTTGATAAACGAATTGCAGAGATGACAGGCTCCCCCATCACAGCTCTGTCGTCTTGTGGGTCGGAGTGTCGACTCCCTTCAAATGTCAATGATAGTGATCTGCACCCAGATTCAAAAGACCCCCCCACGGCCTTCTACTGGATTTACAGAGATGTCTTTTGGTCTGACGCGAATCGAACTTACCCTGGCATCTGTTCCAGACAGTATTCGTCCTAAAACACTCAACATCAAGGTCTCACATGCCGTCCAAGCGCCCTCTACAAAGTCACCACATGCAACTCAGCAAGGTTGCCATCACATGCCACCTCGTGATGTGGAGGATTATGATTCTTACTTCGATTTAACTTTCATAAAACACTGCAACCCCGAAATTCCTATTCAGCGGCTTACTATGCTGGCAACCAAAGTTGGACTTTGCAAGCTCCATGTAGTCGAGTTTATGTGCCGAGGAGTTCCCGCATCTAGCTTGAGCGAAAAAGAGCGTGACGGTACCTTTCTGAAGGCCATCGAAATGTTGGAATATGATGATGCAATTCATACCAGCGACAACCTCCGAGGCTTCCACTGGTACACCCAGCTCCAAATTCCGTTTCCAGGATACATTTTTCTTGCTAGCGAGCTAGTTCACCGAACGAGCGGCGAGCTTTGTGAGCGTGCATGGCAAGCAATTTGCAATAATCATGAGCATCGGGGGCTTTATCATAATCTGGAGAGTCCGATGCATATGGCCTTTGGCCATGCGCTCCTTAAAGCGTGGATATCCCGAGAACAAGCTGAGCTTCAACTGGGCAGAGCAAGTGAGCCCCCGAAACTGGTTACTGTGCTGCGTCAAAGGTTGGCTTCTAGGACGAAGGGCAAGAACCCCAAAGATGTGAATAGAAGCGCGGATACTGCCAATACGGAAGTTTCTGGCTCAACTATGAGCGAGTCGCAGGCAGGTATTGGGTCGTCATCTGGACTCGAAAACACATTCAATATGCCGGGGACTTCAACAGGGGAAAATGTAGATCCAATGACTGGATCTAGCTGGTTCGATTCGAATCAAATGGATTGGGTATACCTTATGCAATCTGGGGAATTTGGAGGTCTTTTTGGAGGTGATGGGCCAGGGTTTACTTAAAGGAATTCTCTGTTTCTTCCTCTTTACTGTCTATGTATGTTGATCGTTGGACCTGGAGGGCGATTCTGGTGTAGCCGAGAATAAACGTGGGCGCCAAGATATTAAGACGGGAATTCCATGCGGTCATTTTATGGGAGCTCCCTGTTCTCAATGCTCCAGCTGAATAGTGGGTCCGATGCAAAAGCAGATCACTTGCCATATGGAGTTTTCTCCTGACCGCATGTACAGTATGTGTATGCACCTGTCGGTCAAAAACATGGTTAAATGTGCCGATTATCATTTAATAATGATTCGACCTTTGGTGCCCAGGCTTTGGTCTCGAGGTAGTTATTCGAACTCGGTCATGTCTGTTATATCACACTAATGTCGGTTATAGGCTTCTGGCTGCCCTTTTACATTATCATTGAAGATTTCCAGGTCAATCTCTATCCACGAAGCTTGATGGTGTAAGGAGTATGTACATCCGTGGATGATGACTTCAGCCGACGGGCATTTTGGTGATTGAGGGAGCCCTCGTACTTTTGTGACTTACATCTGTTTGCTACCCGATGCACTGGCGACCACCCCATACCATCAGCTGGGCACCGACACGGTTCGTTGGACTAGCCTGTGGGTCCAGATCATTGACCAACTCAGCGACCCGCAACAAACAAACAGAGAATGCCCCGAGGAGTTCGTTGGAGAAGCTGAGGAGGTGTAAGTGCTTTTTCCCAGCCACCTTCCCATGGTCTTTATCGCGTTCTTGAAACCAGACGTGCGAAGCTTGATTCTGGCAACCATCATCTGGGACGGAACGCGCCGATTTAGATCTCTGCCCCCACACCAACTCCTCAGTGGACATTTGGCCTCTCCTGTTTCCACGGTTCATGCGATGCATTGGCGCAAGGACCATTCCGTGCCCGCGGGCATGAGCCCCGGTCGTTCCGATGGCTCTCTTCGGCGTCGGTGGAAAGATAGGTTCCAAAGAACAATTTCGGGCAATTTTAAGAAGTTGGAAGGCGATGAATCTCAAGATCTAGCGTCCTCTCTCGATATTGCAAGCCGTACGTGGCCGACCACAAAGATGTACAGGTGCTCGAGGCGATCTCGAGCATCTTGCCCGATTGTACATAAATTCGAATTTACATTGACTCTCGCTAGGAAATCCAACCGCTCAGACCGGCTTTCAGATCTCATCTAGTACGACCGTGATAGAAACCGGACCGCAACCGCCAATAGGTGATCTGGGTACAACCGACTCACAGATAGAGCTTGCACCGGAAAGTGACAATTCTGTGGAGGAGAGCCGAGCTGACGAAGTCGACCATGTTTCTCTATGGGACCGAGCTTATGACACATTGAAAGAAGAGCAACCTAAGCTGGTCTTGCAATACGAGAAGCTTTTATCTAGGGTGTTAGGTCCGTAAATCATCCAGCGCCAACTGTTTTACTTTGATTCTGCTTGAGCCCGACTAATACATCATTTGATAGATGATTCGAATCCATCATCGCCTTCATACGATGACCTTGATAACATGGAGAATCTGATCCCCCAGGGTGATAGAATCGATCGCCAGAAAAAGATGGGGGAAGCAAGGGAGCGCGGGTTGAAACACGTCGAGGATGAGAAAGCCAGCATGAGTATTCTAGGACACAAAGTCATCTTACAAGATGCCATGGGAGAAATTGCAGGAGACATTGAGACGGCCCAGGCATATGTCAAAGACGCGATCAAGGATGTTCCATACGCCCCTGCCGTCATGGCAGGTATCTCTCTGGTTCTTCCACTCTTCAAAAACCCGAGCGCTGTTGAGGCAGCCAACCGCGAGGGGCTTGCCTATGTGATATCCCAAATGAATTACTATACTGCGATGGAGCCTCTCCTACTACAACATCAAAAACGAACTGCCCTGGATGAAGACTTGTTCAGGCGGGTGGCTGGCTTCTACAAGATGGTCACCGAGTTCCAGATACAGAGCATCTTATGGTTCTATCGCCATGGAGTTAAAAATTATTTCAGGGCCGTGATAAATTACGACGAATGGGACAGAAAGCTGAGATTTGTCAAAAATGAACAGCAGGAACTTGGCTCAAAACTGGAAAAAGTACTATTCCTGTCAAGTTCAAACCATCTTAGAAACATCCGCAAGACAGCCGATGAATCTTGTGGGAAGCTCGGAAATATTCGCGAGGGAGTCCAACAGCTTGTCATGTATGCAAAAGATAACGAGAAACAGAAATTTCTCGAAGCACTGCAGACGAGCGACCCTAGTGATGGGAAGGATCGCATTGAACAAGAGAAAGGATTTATACTTCAAGGCACTACGGATTGGATACTCGAAACTCCAGAATTCCAGCAATGGCTTTATAATGACCGAACCCAGTTTCTCTGGGTCAAGGGTGATCCTGGCAAGGGAAAGACAATGCTTCTCTGTGGAGTAATCCATGAGCTGTCCAAGCCATCTTGGAATACAAGCAATCTCGTTTATTTTTTCTGCCAGGAGACAGATGAGCGGATTTCAACTGCATCATCGGTTTTGCGAGGGCTGCTGCGCATGTTTGTGAAAGCACAACCGTCACTTGTCTCATCCCTTGGGGAATTTACGAAAGATCGCATGCAGGGCCGCAATGAATGGTGGGCGTTGCGCGGGGCCTTTCAGGCAATTCTCGACGACCCCCAGCTTCGAACAACTTACTTGATCATCGATGGGCTTGATGAGTGTATCGAGGGTAGGAATAAGCTCATTGATCTGATTACCACCCAGTTAAAAGCAAAGCCATGGGTCAAATGGCTTGTTTCAAGTCGTAATTTGTCGAAGATTGAAAGGGGTCTAGGCGAATTCGCGTTACCTCTATCCCTGGAAGAGAACGAAACGCATGTTTTGAAAGCCATCAACTCCTTCATTGACCACAAAGTCCAACGATTGGCTAAGTATAGCGACATCGAGGGCAAAGATTGGGCAAATGTTCTCGAACACCTGTATAAGAATGCAGATGGAACTTTTCTATGGGTCGAGTTGGTGTGCAAGCAACTAGAAAAAGTCTCAACTCGCGAAGTCGATAACCTTTTGCTAGAATTTCCATCTGACCTAATATCTGTTTACGAGCGTCAGATGGAACGATTAGCAAATTTAGCAAATTTAAGACCAGCGGACTATGAACTCTGCAAGCAGATTTTGTCGGTTACCTCACTTGTGCGCCGACCTGTTAACTTGGAGGAATTGGCCGAGCTGGCAGACTTACCTTCGCCCACGAAGAAGGAGACGACGAGGCTGATTAATGAGTGTAGCTCTTTTCTAACCATTCGCGGAGGAAGCACAGTTCGTTTTGTGCATCAATCGGCCAAAGATTACTTGCAGAAGGATGGCCTACCTGAGATCTTCCCAGACGGGCTGAAAAGCCAGGATCATGCTTTGTTCTCGAGGTCTCTCCAAGCCATAGCCGTGACACTGAGGCGCGACATCTACGATCTAAAAGATCCGGGGTACCTAATTGACAATGTCAAGGATAAAGATCATGACTCCCTGGGCCCAGTGCGATATGCATGTGTATACTGGGTAGACCACCTTTGTGCAGATCCCAGAGAAGCAGATTTCGAAGAGGACGGTATATTGGACATGTTCCTACAAAGAGACTATCTTCATTGGATTGAGGCTCTCAGTCTCCTCAGAAGCATGTCGGCCGGAGTCTTCTGGATGTTAAAACTTGAGAAACTGGTTACGGTTAGTTAAACAAACGATCTCGGAGATTCAAGCTTACAAGTGTTAGGCATGGGGAGCATCAACTTCACTAATAGATCGCACGCGAGACGCATATCGATTTATACAGCACCACAAGCCTACGATCGAGGAAAGCCCGTTACAAGCTTATGCTTCTGCGCTGGTTTTCAGCCCAACTCGAAGCATTACGCGCAACCAGTTCATCACAGAAGAGCCTAACTGGATCAAAACAAAACCAATGATGGAGGATGATTGGAATTCATGTCTTCTGACCCTTGAGGGTCACAAGCAGTCCGTTCAAACAGTTTCATGGGCGTCGAACAATATGCTTGCATCAGCATCATTTGATGGCACTGTGAAAATGTGGGACACATCCACAAGTTACTGTCTTTCAACATTCCGTGGAAATGGATCGTCTATCTCATCTCTGGGAATTCTACGAGATCCAAAGCTTGGCTTGGTCTTGGGCGATGGAAGAATCGAGACATGGGACACGACCGAAGACTACAACCTTCCACCGCCCAAAGATAGCGATCGGCCATTATGGGAACCTATTTTGAGCTTCAAAGATACAATTGAGCTATTCAAAGTAGCGTCTTGGTCTCCTCAAGGGACGCTTGTCTTTGCCGTGGAAGATGGATCAATCTGGATTCGCCCTGCCGTTTCTGTTACTCGACGTCAGCCGTCGGTCCCATTCAAAGGCACCCACCGAGGAGTGTTTACACTGGCCTGGTCTCATGATGGCAGAATTGCGTCGGGCGCAAGGGATGGAACATTGAAGATCTGGGATACGGCCGATCGTAAATGCAAGCTGGAGCCTGGGGGTCATAGCGAATGGGTCTATGCCCTTGCTTGGTCGCAGGATTGCCAGAGACTTGCATCGGCTTCAAAAGAAAACATCATCAAAATCTGGGAAACTAAGAATGGTCGCTGCACCGCATGGGTCCAAGGCCAAAGCAATTTAATCCGGTCTCTTTCCTGGTCGCCAGATGGCAGGCTCGCAGGTGCCGATGGCGAAACGATCAGAATATGGGACAGTGTAACTGGAAAATGTCTGTCTAGACTTGAGGGTCATAGCCATCAGGTCTGGTCAGTAGCCTGGTCAAAGAACGGAACTAGGCTTGCATCGGCTTCTCGCGACAAAACAATCAAGGTATGGGACGTTGCAGGAGACCGAAGGGAACAGCCTCTTCTAGGTCATAGCCAAAGGGTCAATAATATTGCCTGGTCAGCGGACAAAACCAAGCTTGTATCTGTTTCAGAGGATAGCACCGTCATTGTTTGGGATACCTGCACTGGAGGATATGTGCAGAACCGTATCAGCGATATCCATTCAGTGGCCTGGTCAAAGGAGGGCACCAGGATTGCGTTTGTGGCTGGATACAATGCTATCGTGATTTGGAACGTTGTCACCGGAGATCGTACACAAACACTCATGGATGAGAGCAATGATATCAGGTCTGTGGTCTGGTCAGAGGACGGGACTAAGCTTGCATCGGTATCGAAAGACCACCACATAAAGTTCTGGGATCTCTCTAGCGAGAAATGCGTGGAAGCGGTCTTACAAGATGACGCTTCAACAAATCCTATTACTTGGCCGGAAGGCGTTGCCGAGTCCGAGACTCTTGATCTTGATTCTGTGCTTTCTTCAAAGAATCTGATGACCTATGGAATTGACCCAGAAGATTCATGGATAACCTCCAATGGGAAAAGACAGCTCAGGTTACCTCCAGGGTATAATATTGAGTGTTCGGCTATCTTACCAGAGAGGATCGGAATTGGGTGTGGCTCTGGACGTGTACTTACTTTTACGGTCTCAGAGACTACTGCGAGCTAGGTCGAGAGTTGACACTAATCAAATCCGTCAATCGAACAAACCTTTGATAGTTGTCTTCGTAAATTAGTGACTGGCTTACGAAGCGCAGTCAAACCTTGAGTTTCAAGTTTACGGCAAGTCATGGTCTCTTTCAAAGCTCTCGTCTTTGCATTTGCTAGTGAAGGGACTAAGCAACTATAAATACTTGTTTCTGGCTAGAGTTAGCTTTCTCAATCTTCAATCTGCTATCCAAGTCGTTACCAAATCCTACCAATCTTATCAGACAAACTTCAAAGCTTACCCGGCCTATTGTTCAACTCTCATGAAACCCAAAGATGAAGGTATCGCTGAATATTGTCACATCACTACTGGTCTTGAGTCCTGTTGTGACAGGTAGCCTGGCGGGATACGGTATTTGCCAGGCAGGATGTGCAGGTATCGTGATGGCCTGTTACTCGGCTACAGGATTTACATGGGGAGCCATTATGGGTGTAACTGCACCTGCAACCATACTTGCCTGTAACTCATCATTTAGGGCCTTTCCTGTTTGCGAATCTGCATTGTTGATACCTTGACCGTGAAAAATTAGTGCTTATTTGAGGTGTCTGTAAACGGATGAAGAAAAATGTCCTTGTCCACGAGCTACCTGCAGGTGCACACCGAGAGAAATATTTTACTATCTGAGTTTCATGACTTTGACATGAAATCTTTGTTTAATTTCACTACCTAAATTTGCTATTTTTTAAATGTCAACTACTAGTATCTAGTCTGTTCTTATCCGTTTGCTAGTTCGCAGCATTCCAACATCCATAATACCACCCATCTAGTCATGAAAAAAGCCAATTAATAGTTTAAAATCGCTTAGCCTCTGAAGTCACTGTGTCAGTTTATCTATTTCTCTCCTGTATTGGCCAGACTATGGTATAATATAATAGCACTGTTGCGGTGGTAGAGAGCATCGGGCCGAGCCCAGACCCGCGGTGAGAGTGTGACGTATGGTCAGCAGCAGCACGCTTGGACTCCTCCCTGACTCCGCGTTGACAACGCATCTTCCACTTCCCCCACTTGGAGCTTTCGTGTCTTGTCAAGCTTCTACCGAGCCGGAGCTCCTCAAAGCGAATCTCCTTGCCAGCCTTTCTGCAGATCGACCCGACCAGACCACAAACTCGCCCCCCTATCCCGAACGCGAACCTCTCCGCCATGACCATTGCCTAATCGGAGCTCGGGACAGCACTCTCCGCCCGCTGAAGCAATGGATCAATCAATCCAGCGGCTGCTTAACGATAAGCTATACGATAAACGAAAACAAGGAGCTCTTGAGTACGTTACTTTAGAGCTTCATGAGGACTCAAAACGCTCACCCGTGGCACGCACACCGCTAACACGCAGCTTCTTTTGCAGGTTAGAGAAAATCGTCCGCGATGCTGTCTTCCGAGGAGAGCACGAGAAAATTGCCAGAATCGTCGAGCAGCTCTGTCACGACTACGCTTACGCCGTACACCAACCTCATGCCCGAAATGGCGGTCTGATCGGATTGGCAGCTGCCTCCATCGCCTTGGGATCGGTGAGTCAACACAACCAGAAGGAAATTGGGTGGGCGAGGCTGATGTACCGATCCAGGAAGGAGTGGCACCCTATTTGAGAGAAATCGTACCACCTGTCCTCGCTTGCTTCTCCGACCAAGATGCGCGGGTTAGATATTACGCTTGCGAGAGCATGTACAACATCGCCAAGGTGGCCAAGGGAGAGATACTTCTCTTCTTCAACGATATATTCGACGCTCTGGCGAAGGTGAGATGACATCGAATAGACCTATGTTGCTACCCCATTACTGCTGCTGATATTCGTCCCAGCTTGCTTCCGATTCGGAGCTCTCAGTCAAGAACGGGGCAGAGTTACTCGACCGGCTAGTGAAGGATATCGTGGCTGAATCAGCAGCTTCATATGTCTCGGTACTGCAGGTATCTGAGAAGGAAGACCCGACCGATCTCGATGATACCGAGCTCCCTACAGCATTCTCTCTCGCAAGGTTCATTCCTCTGCTCAAAGAGCGAATCCACGTGATCGGGCCATACACTCGCAACTTCTTGGTTTCTTGGCTCACTTTGTTGGATACGATTCCTGATCTGGAGTTGGTTACATATCTACCTGAATTCCTGGAAGGATTGGTTAAATTCCTCGGGGGCCCAAACAAAGACGTCAATGTTGCTACGCAAGGGCTCCTTGACCGATTCCTATCGGAGATCAAAAGAATCACAAGGCTGAAGAAAGGTATCGAGGAGAGCCGCAAAGATCAGGAGAGCCGCAGACGCTCCGTGACGAGTGACTCAATGAGCTCTAGCGCCAAGACTGAGACCGATGCTGCCGATAAAAACGACATTGCGGTGGATGACTCCGAGTCCGGATCTCTCTTTGATGACGAATTAATACAAGTCGATGGGGACTGGATTCCAGGGCAGGACGTACAGATTGACTACCCTAAGATTCTGGATATCCTTGTCAGCTTTGTCGACACATCATACGGTATTTATCATTCCTTGCTGTTTCTTCCAGGGCAATTGGAGCCTAACCATATTCATATTTATAGACGAAGAAATGCAACTTACTGCACTCAGATGGATCGACGCCTTCTTCGAAATTAGCCCCGAGGACATACTACCTTTTGTGCCACGGCTTTTAACCCAGGTGCTCCCGGCTATGTCAAGCGGCTCGGATCAAGTGCGGCAGGCAGCCAACCGTGTCAACAAATCCCTTCTTGAATACATCTATTCACTCTCCGATGATGCAGCGGATGATGCACCTCAGCCTCCATCCAAGGTACCTTCCACCGCGCCTAGCAAGGAAAGCGTGGAACGAAAGCCTTCGGAAATCTCAAGCATCGATGCCAGAAGATCGACGACAGAGACTTCTAGAACTGCCACCCCTCGTAGTAGTATTGTTTCTACCCCGGTGCCACCCGTTGATCTCGACTATGCTGCAGCTGTCAACTCACTTACCTTACAATTTCTGAACGAGAATGAAGCCACCCGAGTAGCTGCGCTCTCATGGCTCATTATGTTACATCGCAAGGCCCCGCGAAAGGTGGTTGCGTTTAATGATGGAACATTCCCAGCCCTCTTGAAGACCCTTTCCGACCCTGCAGAAGCAGTTGTAACCAAAGACCTGCAGCTTCTATCTCAAATTTCGAGGAATAGCGAGGACAACTACTTTGCATCTTTCATGGTCAACCTATTGCAGCTCTTCTCCACCGACCGACATCTGTTGGAGGTCCGTGGGAATCTGATTATTCGACAACTGTGTCTTAATCTAAGCCCCGAACGGATTTATCGGACGCTAGCCGATTGTCTTGAGAAAGAAGAGGTAATTTCTATGATCGAACTACAAGGATTGTCTACTCACGATCATTAGGATATTGAGTTTGCTAGTATCATGGTGCAAAATCTGAATAACAATCTCATCACTGCTCCAGAGCTATCAGACATGCGAAAAAGATTACGAAATCTCGACTCAAAGGTAGGCCAATTCTTGGATACCTCTTGCTCTCGATCGCAGCTTACACAAATACAGGAGGGACAAATGTTCTTTGTTGCTCTCTTCAGATCCTGGTGCCATAATGCTGTCTCGACATTTTCACTCTGCCTTCTCGCGCAAGCCTATGAGCAGGCTTATAATCTCCTCCAGATCTTGTACGTCAATTTACAGGCCACCATATTCCTAGTATCCCTATGCTAACTGATCCTCAGCGCTGAGTTAGAAATGACTGTCAATATGTTGATTCAGATCGACAAACTGGTGCAACTCCTCGAGTCACCAGTCTTCACATGTACGCACCTTTCATCCGAAACTATGGCCAATACTAACGAAAAAATTCCACCAGATCTTCGCCTCCAGCTTCTTGAGCCAGAAAAATACCCATATCTGTACAAATGTCTTTACGGCGTGCTCATGCTCCTCCCCCAAAGCTCAGCATTTGCCGCATTGAAGAACCGCCTGAATAGCGTTAGCAATATAGGATTCCTCCACGCTGCACCCCGCAGGTATAGCATCTCACCCCTCGTGTCTAACTTGAAGTTACAAAGCTAACACTGCCTCCTAGCACCGCGCAAGCAGGGCCATCATCATCAACGTACGACCGTCCCGGTGGCAGCCGCCTCAAAACCCGCGACGAGAACGGTATCCGCTGGGTCGAGCTCCTCGACAAATTCAAATTTGTCCAAGAACGAACGCGCCGAGCCCAGGCCTCGCAACACCAGTCACTCGATGCAACGGATTCTCTACATAACCCGTCCCTTACTGCCGCCCTCTCGGCCGCGACTGCAGATCGTAGCAGAGATCGGACCGGTCTTCCAGACATCCCGCGAGGCATGGTCGGAGGTTCTGGGGCCATGAGTCCCGGCGTGGGAGTCGCAGGCCTAGGTGTGGCGGGTGGTAGTGGTGGAGGCCGTGCGCTTGAACCGAAAGTCAGCAATTCGTCGTCTTTGCTCGGATCAGGACATAAGCATAAGTCAAGTCTTCCGAACCTGGGCCGTTTAGGGATCGGAAGTCGCAAGTCAAAGAAATGAGATGGCAGGATCAATTGTTTACTTTACATATTGCGCATAGCGGTGGTTTTAGCAAATACCCTTCAACATCTGCGCTGGCAAGCAGCCCAGCAAAATACCTTCCTCGATTTTCTTTCTTTCCTTCCGTTCTTATTATACTTGAATTGTCATGTATCTGTTTCAAGTGCAGATGTAGATAGAATGTTTCTACCAAGATACTAGGAGCAGTTCTGGAAATGAACCAAAAATTTGATTCGATTCGATTCGATAGTCGAGATGAAATTTGGAAAGGCTATATGGACAGTGAAGAGATCAAATGCAGGTAAAAGCATAGACAGTAGAAGCGAAGAGAGAAAAGTGCTGGGAAGCAAGAGGCATCAAAATACATCGAGAAGCCATCCCACAATCCAAAAAGAAAGGTCCAGGTCAAACGAAATCCCAACTTTTAGGAATCGATATCGCCAACATCATATGCACAGGCGGGAAAAAAAATGGCGCCAAAGTGCAGAAAAAGGGGGATCGAGGTCGTCGTGCTCATCTTCGCAGGGACATCACGCGAAGTCGAGAAGAGGGCCGAAGCCGAACAGAACAGAACATAATGGAGCAAAGCAAAGCAAAACAGATCGAGCAGGGGAAAAAAGAAATTGGCTAATGCAGAAAGAAGAGTAGTCAAAGTTCCCACGGCGCCGGGGCAAAGCGAAGCGAGACAGAATTCATCAACAGCGACGGCGAGGATGTATTCATTCCTCCTCATCCTCACCGCAAGCGTGAATCGTTTGAGCCCCATCCGGATGGTCGCCAGCTCCCTGTTGAGTGTTTGGAGACGGTGCTGCCGGTCGGTGAATTGGTGCCGTTGGAGTAAACATACTCGCCATCAACATATTGCGCTCCGGTGGAGAAAGTGCTGCGGTGCTTGCGGCGGGCGTAACGCTGTTCGAGACGGTAGAGCTCGAGCTCTAGAAGACGAGAGGTTAGCTTATCGTCCCATTGTGCATTGATTACATGTTTGTTTCTTTTCTTCGGGAGGGTGTGTGTGGGTGTGTCGCGTGCACGTACTTGCTTGAAGCTTATCGATCAGACCCATTATGACGGTGGTTTTGTGTTTTGATTGAATAAGGATATATCTGATTCTCGCTCGTGAGTCGCTGGAATCGCCGGGAATTGCTGGCGACAATGCGTTGTTCTCGTTGTTGCTCCTATATATGCAAGTCGGACGATCGTTCCCACATGCAGAGCAGGGAATAGAGCTGTGGTCGCCGGCAACGGACGGAAGTTCAACACCACGTCACTAGACTAACCATGGGTTAGTGACATTCCAGGCATGGGAGGGGAATTGAATCAATGGATCGGGTCATTTCATACCAGTTCAATGTACGAAAGGAGGGGGAGAGGGGAGGCACGAGGGAAGCGGGACTTTTTCTGCGGGTGCCACAAGGAGGTTGGGAGGTAAGGAGAGGCGGGATTTAATTGTGATGTCTTCCCTGGGTTTAAGTTCAATGTAATCAAGAGAAAAGAAAAGAGTGGAATGGGGTTAGACCCGAAAAAAGAACGTGAGATGCAGAAAGAAGAAAACAAAAGGAACTTGAAGATGGAAGGTCGAGAATCACAGGAGAAAGGGGGAAGTGGGGAGGGACGGCTTGGCGTGGAGAGTTCCTGTCTGCGAGGACAGAGTTTACTACTGTTACTTTTACTCGCACTGACAGCTTTATGGAGTATGGATATTCGTCCAATCTATTCGCCACTGTTTCTATTTCCATTCGATCCCACGGTCCACTTCTTCCGTGTCTGAGTGAGAGAGAGTAGTACATCTCATCCTGTTTGTTTCTACAGTATGTTCTAGGCCCCCCCCCGCCAACGTTTCATCCTACTCCTCCTGCGCTAACAGTTCCTGCGCTATATGTGCGTCAGCGTCGCCCTAAACAACTTTGGGCTTAGGGTTTTAATCAAGAGAGGGACTGAGCGTACCGTTCCACAATTCCGCATACACGCCATCAAGCTCAAGAAGCTCGCGGTGCGATCCGACCTCCACCACTTCTCCGTCCTTGAGCACCAGAATCTGGTCGCTGTCATAGATCGTACGTAGCCGATGCGCAACAAACACACTCGTCCGACTCTTCTCGCGCAGAATGCTGTTGATGTTCTGTAGCAGAGCCTGCTCCGTATAGGTGTCCAGGGCCGAAGTCTAGATGTTCCCACCAATTACGGTGGCTGGTCAGCCACACGTCCACGAATTACGCATTCCCCCTCGGTTCTGTTCATACGAAACTTACCGCTTCATCGAAGAATAGTAGCTGGGGGTCCTTGAGCAGCAATCGTGAAATCGCTAGTCGTTGTTTCTCGCCGCCCGAGATCATCATCCCGCGTTCACCCACCGCGGTCTGATATCCGTCCGGCAGTCGCTCAATCAACTGGTGGATGCGCGCACGTTCGGCCGCCTGCCGAACCTCCGCGTCCGAAGCATCAATCCGTCCATATCGAATATTGTGCGCAATGGTATCATTAAATAACGGGGTCTCTTGGGGCACCACGCCGATCGCCTTCCGGAGGCTGTCAAGCGTTACGTCGCGAATATCCTGTCCGTCAATAAGGATTCGCCCCGACTGAGTGTCGTAGAAGCGGAATAACAGTCGCAGGATCGTTGACTTGCCGCAGCCGCTAGGTCCAACAATCGCGAACTTTGCTCCGGCGGGGATCGTAAAACTGGCGTTTTTCAGGATCGGGCGATCTGGGTGGTAGCCGAAAGTGACGTTCTCGAAGCGGATCTCGCCGCCGCGCTTCAATGCCAAGGGCTTTGCGTCAGGCTTCTCCTGGATTGTCACATTGACCTTTTGTAGGTTGAACAGCGTCTCCATGTCCAGCAGAGACTGGCGCAGTTCACGGTAGACAGATCCTAGGAAGTTAAGGGGCACAGATAGCTGGAAGACGAGCTGGTTGACCATAACCAGGTCACCTACCGTCAAAGCACCAGTCGCGACTCCGTCAGCGGCAAGGTACATCATGCCGGCGAGTGCACTAGAGAAGATCATGTTTTGACCTGAGTTGAGGAAGGCCAAGGAGGTTGTCACCTTGATCGATGCATCTTCGTAGTTTTTCAATGCCTTATCGTATCGAGCAACTTCGAACTTCTCATTATTGAAATACTTGACAGCTTCGTAGTTGATGAGCGAGTCGACGGCAACGGTTGCCCCGCGATTGTCAGCCGCATTGGCCTGGCGTCGGAATTTGGTTCGCCAGGCAGTTGTGGTAATTGTGAAGGCCGTATATGCAAGCATAGTTGAGACCGTGATGGCCGCAAACTTAGCGCCATATTGGTACGTCTAGAAGAAGGCATGAGGAGATGATCTCTGGCTAGTAGTGAGATGCAGAATGAAAGGCCATACCAGAATACCACACACGAGCGATATTTCAAGCGCTGTGGGAACGACATGGAAGACCATGGAGGTGAGCAAGAAGCTGATACCCTTGGTTCCGCGATCGATCGCCCGAGTCAAACCACCAGTCTGACGCGAGAGGTGGAAGCCAAGGTCCAATCGCAATAAGTGATCAAAGACATTTCCGGCAACCTTTCGAATGGCTTTTTGCGCAACGCTTGCAAAGACTGCATTGCGAAGTTCTTGGAAGAGAGTTGCACTAATTCGGGTTACGCCATCTAGAGAAGTCAGTTACGAGGAAAATCGTTTTCCACTTGACAGTAAGCCCATACAAGCAATTATCATGGAACCTGCAACAGTATAGGCAGTTCCACCAATAGCAGCAAAGTCCACATTCATGGAATCCACGATATTCTTGAAATAGAAAGGAATCTCGACGTTGAGGATCTAGATCTATCAGCATATATAGAGAACAGAAACAAAGTATTAGCAATCAAACATACCTTAGCCCCTATGAGCAGTGATAATGCTGATCCCACACGAAGCTTCGTGCCCCAATCATCCTATATATGGTCAATACTTCCATTTCCAACCAGACACGTACCATCAAAAGCCATACCTTCGGCCAGAGGTATTTGGCCATTTCGCGCAAAATCGCCCAGTCTGCCTTCCGTTGTTCTTGATTGGCCTTTGTCGACTCGCTTAGAAAGTCTTTCTTGGCCACAGCCTTCACTGTGCCATCTGGCTTCTCGATCGCTTTCGCATCGATGAGTTGCGACGCCGGCGGGGCGGGAGTCGGGATGGGATTGTTCTTCGCTGCGGCCAGGTCCTTGCCATCGGGGACCTTGTTGCGCAATTGGCTGGCGCAGGTGAATGCACGCAGTTGTATCTTATTGTGTCTTGTCCATGGTGACTGTCCGGCGAAGCTCGGATGTGCGAACCGCGCCGCCGGGCGCCAACATGGTGCCCGAGCTGCTTTGAGCAGCATTGGTATAATTTAGGGTGCTTGTTTGCCGCTGAGGATGGCTGGTATGGTCTTATTGTGCTCAAGGAAGCATAATGTAGCTCATACAAGGCGAATGGTATGTACAGCTCCCTACTGATAGTCCGCGGGGGAACCTGGAGAGCTGCCGGCTTCGGAGGAAACGATAGGGTCGGGTGGTTACGTTTGACCACAAGTGTCGGGAATAATCGAGGCAGTGAGAAAATAGAGATAAGGAGTAAAAATCGGGATCCGGCAGCGAAGAAAAGCAAAATCTCCGGTAGGAGCTTCAGTAGTCGTTGTCGCAATCGGCGGCGGGCGTGGTGTACTTTGGTAGTAGTTTAGTTTGGGGCTGCGGAGGACCTTCGGCGCCACGATTTCCCGACGCAATCGGCGGCTGCTTTGCGCATCAGCTCCAACTCTGACGTAAAGTCTATTTTCCTGCCATCACTCGCTCATTGTGTCTGGAATCATGCGTCCAGTCCTTCAGCGAAGTGTTCGGACTCTGTCTTGGACTCGAGTTGTCCCTCGTGCCTCCCGACACGCGAGATGCATCCAGATTCGCGCGACTCCCTCCGAAGAGCCCACGGTCAACGGGGACCACTTACCCCTCGCCAACACGCCTAGCTCGGCGGAATCTCGAGGTATGCTGTTACATGGTGAATTTCAGTACAGCCAGGTTGATCATGTACTAACGAACCGAATTAGATGCCCGGTTTGATGTTATCGGTGCGCCCTACTCGCTCCTTTCGGTCGCCCTCTCGCCCTCGCAAAATCTATACACGCGCCGCGGAACTCTGGTCGGATTGAGTGGAAAGGCAGACAATGTACGCAACGGACGAATTGGCAAAGTTTGTATATTGAAAGGCTGGGGCGTGCTAACTACCCATCACAGGTAGTTTCAACGTTGAGCGTTCTAGAACCCTTCCGCAGGGCTGTTGTCGGCACCCCATTCCTGTATCAGAAGGTGCGTCGCATGATATTCACTCACTCCTTACGGCGAACCGGCAATTGACGATATTCAGGTCTCCTCGGCGAGCCCAGTCACAGCCCTCATCTCCGTTCGTTCTCCAAATACCTCCTTCGCTGTGGTGAATCTTAATGGTTCTGTGGATTGGATGGTCGCCCAGCGGCGTGCATTGCTGGCATGGACGGGCCGGTCTTTGTCCATTAAGCCAACAATCAATACTAGCCTGGTATGCTACGCCCATATGCCATGAATCTGATATCGAATTGAGCTAATTTGCGAAGAGCTTGTCTCACTGGGGTAGTTCCGAAATCACCGGGCGAGGGTTGATGGCCCTTGTCGGAAATGGCCAGATATACTCTGTGGATTTGAAAGATGGCGAGCAGTATATTGCCCATCCTAGGTAATTTATTCGCGGTCGTGATGATTCCGTGTCAACGCTAATCCTTCGCAGCAACGTCGTTGCCTATACCATGTCCTCGAACCCACCTCGGCCTTATCGTTTCAAGTCCACAACCCTGAACTTCCAAGTTCCAGGCCTGAAGACCCTACCCAGACTTCTGCAGGGTAACAAGTTCATTCGTGACATGTCCGACTCGAACACATGGAAGAACACCATGAGCTTCCTTCACAAGCTTCGAACATGGTCTCGAATGACCATCTGGGGAGACAGGGTGAGTTTAATTCTGCCACATTTGTGACTGACTCGCACTAACATTTATGCCCTCTGTCAGCTCTTCCTTCAATTTGACGGACCCGCGACTGTTCTCGTGCAATCCCGCGGACCCCGCGTGAATGATGTTTTGTCCGGCCGCGAAGTCAACGAAATCGCTGACTCCCCTCGAGGACTGACCCGCTCCCCTCAGCAGGTGGAATCTCAATCAAGGAAGGAGGCGGAGACAGCAGTAAATGGTGTCCCGGAGATCGCTCGGTCAGTCGAGGACCTGAACCAGGAGATTGCGGGAATCAGCCAAAGCATTGCCAAGATCCGCAAGGACGGTAAGGTTGAGGTCGAAGAGGTTGGCCGCACCAAGGCCATCTAAAGGCTCCCTTCACAAGCTATTTCTTTGCATTGGACCTTTTTCATGGCCTAGAGGCGGTTTCTCTTTGACTGGTTTGCGACATCCTGTACAGTATCGTGAAAATCTTCGAATCTCGGCCATGTGTCGTTAGATCAATCATCATGTTTCCTTCGTTGAGATAATAGAGCTTCGGTGTATCGATTCTTAGGGTCGAGTATTCAAGTTGTATCAATATACGTGGTTGTGAAGAGACGGCATTGGTGGATTCCATACACGGTTCCTTGGCCTGTCTACAATCCGCCGACAAAAGTCGGCTTATGTTGTATTGAGATACTTCTGGGAGTCTCTGTATCTAGATATATCTAAAGAGCCGACTTCTGCAATCCACTGAAAACATCATCAATGAAGTTCAACGCTTTAACATACGCCTCCTTCGAACGACTCGAAACCACCGACGTGGGATCAGTCGAGAACGCTTCCAAACCATGGGGTCCATCCTCAACAAGCAAGAGTTCCGACTTCACTCCCAGAATTTTCAACTGCTCATGCTGATCAATACTTTCCTGGGGAGGAACAACCTCATCTGCAGTCCCATGCACCAAAATAGAAGGTGGATAAGAGTCGTCCACGAACGACTGCAAAAGACCCGACTTCAGGTCCGAAGGAAACGCCGCAGCTCGTTGCTCATAGTCCATCGTGTCCAGAGCTCTACCGAGGCCATCTCGCCCGAAGATACCATCCAGCATCGTTCCGGAAAGTTCCCAGTGCACTGTGAGTGCGAAACGTCGCGATAAAGGCCCTCCTACGGACACGTCGTCGCTGACAACTGTCTTGTCTGCTAGAAGCTCTGGGACAGCGTTCAGGTCGACAAACTTCGCAATGGATGTCGGTGGGCGGGCGCGTGTCCAGTGATCTGAGAAGGACATTTCCACCGAGTCCGTAGACGGAGATCAGTGCGGCAGGCTTAGGGTTGGCGTATATGCATGCTGCGCGGGCTGAGTATGCGCCTGCTGAGAACCCGCTGACGGCGATACGGGTGGAGTCTAGGGTGGTGGAATCTGGTAGGATGTTGTTGAAATACGTGCTGGTAATAAATTGGAATAAATTCTTTGCGTCCTCAATTTGATCGAGAGCTGTGGTAGGGTGGCAGAGACGGTAATCTGCCGAGATGAAGATGTAGCCTTCCTCCTGGCAGTGGGCTTTTTTTCAGCGTTCGAGAATGGATTAGTTCGGTGGATAATTCACTATCTCTGGTATTCAATTTATTCAATTACACACCAAGTAGCCAGTGAGGGAGGCCGCCCCCGCGGCGTGAACCTGCCGTCATGCCGCCGCCATGGTAGTAGATCACCGCAGGTAAAGCCCCATTGGCACGAGGAAGGTAATAGTCAAGCTTGATCTCATGATCACCGACTGTGGAGTAGACCAGAGTTTGGCCTCCTTCCGGCAATTGTTGGTTCATCGTGGGAATGATATTCGAGATTGAGGATTGAGGGGAATGTTGGATGTCCCTCGGTCTGCTGGAGGGGTTGACATGGCTGGATAAAGTCATTTCCGACCACTTCGTTATAAAAGCTTCCCCACAAAGTTTTGGCGTATATGAAATGCCAGTGCTGTTTCTTTTTTCTCCAATGAGTGTCGACAGCTTCTTTCACAATGACTCGAGTGGGGAAAGAAATCTTTCCACATGCATCCCATCACTACTACCTAATGCTGATATGGTGATGTATCGGAATAGGACTGAATGGTAGAACATATTATATTAAATAATCTATACTCCGGAAGATAAACAAAAAGCAAATGCATCATCTCGATTGCAACCAGAGATAGCCACAAGGTAAAAAGCAAAGCACATCTAATCAGTTCCCCGGGGCGACCGTGGGGCGTTAAGGTTATCAGATCTCCCTTTTCCAGAAAATAAAAGTGAGCTTCGAGCTATGCAATTGGATAAATGTATGCTTGAATAGTCACGTTTCTCTTTTTTCTCCGGCAAATCTTGAATGATTTCACATGTTCACACCACACCACGCCACCATTGGAAAGGACAGGGAAACCCTGCTCACTTATCTACTTTGCCTGATACAAGCAGTTCGGATTTAACATCGGAGGTCATGACTTTTTAAGGTACGGATCCGAGAGGTCCGCCCAAAATTGTGTGCTCCAGTTCGCCAATCCCTACTTTTTGGGGGTTAGACCCGATACGAAGACCGTGCTCGGCGTTAGCTTGACGCGAGGCCGAGGGTCCGCGATGACCTTGTACATCGAACTACTTTTACCCTGGCTATATGGCCAGCATTTCCCCAGGTCTCTTCAAGTATCTGTTCACGACTCAAAACTCTGGTATTTTCCCGGCTTTTAATGTTTAGAGTTCCCGTCGATTTTGGTTGCCGTGGAACAATCCTAAAGGCTTTCTTCATCTCTCCTACTCTCTGGATTCGAAGACATCCCTGAATTTTGATTTGATTCTCCGTTCCCTGTTTTCATACCCTGTCTTCTCTTCTCATCTGCTTCTTCTGCTAAAATTCGATACACCGATCTGCCTTACCCCAGGGTTTCTTACATTCACACCCGCTTAGTATACACCCGCCATCATAACCACCACCACCACACTACTTGCTTGTCGCACAAGTAACCAGTGATTGCCGTCTTGTGATTTCAGGCCAAACGATACAAATTACTTCAACCAGATTGAGAGCCGTGTCCGAGATCAAGAGACGGTAGTGGGTTATGGCCGCCTCAAATCGTGATCAGGACCTCCCATCCATCGCCAGTACGACCACCAACGCCATATCTTCGGAACATTCCACCCCTGCCATGAGCGTGCAGCTTGACGATGACTTAGAGAAGGGGACACACCAGTCACACCAGAAGAAGGGAACAGAACTCGTCGCCTCAGAATCTCCCGATACCATCCCCAAATCCTCGGAGAAAACTATCCAAGCCCAAGCCTCAGACTCACCAGGACCTCCACCTCCAGGACCCCCGCCAGATGGAGGTTTTCAGGCATGGATGACCGTACTGGGAGCTTTCTGTGGTTTATTCGTCAGCTTCGGGTGGATTAATTGTAAGTACCAGTGTATATCATCGGGATGTGGACAAACAACAGCCCCACTCACATTTCCATAGGTATCGGTGTTTTCCAAGCATACTATGAAAGAAACCAATTGAGTCATCTCACTCCTAGCACGGTGGCCTGGATCCCGTCTCTCGAGACTTTTGTCATGTTCTTTGCTGGTCCACTATTTGGTACCCTGTTTGACAACTATGGACCACGATGGATCTTGCTCGCGGGGACTTTCCTCCATGTCTTCGGTCTCATGATGACCTCCCTCTCATCAGAGTACTATCAATTCATTCTCGCCCAAGGTATCTGCAGCCCTCTTGGTGCTAGCGCTATCTTTAATGCCTCAATCAACTCTGTCAGCGGCTGGTTCGCGAAGCGCCGAGCCTTCGCGCTCGGCGTCACGGCCTCAGGATCTAGTTTGGGAGGCGTGATCTTCCCAATCATGGTATCAAAACTGATTCCACAAGTCGGTTTCGGCTGGGCGATGCGTATCTGCGCATTTCTAGTCCTCTTTATGTTGGTGATTGCCAATGTCACCCTTAAATCAAGGTTGAAACCGCAGAAGAAAGGATTTGACGTGATGAACTTCATTCGCCCACTTCACGACATCAAATTCGTCTTGACTGTTGCTGCGGCTTTTTGCTTCTTCTGGGGCATGTTCTTGCCCTTTACGTTTGTTATTACCTCTGGAGAACGGTATGGCATGTCACAGAACATGTCTCAATATCTCATTCCGATTCTGAACGCAGCTAGGTAAGGCATATCCCCATCTCCAAGTCCATTGCTCTTCTTGCGTGATCAATCTCTAATAACCACCAGCATTTTCGGCCGTACTCTTCCAGGATATCTGGCAGACCGTGTAGGCCGGTATAACGTAATGATCGTTTTCAGCTATCTCTCCGGAATCCTCGTGCTGGCCCTATGGCTTCCGTCTCGCGGCAATGCCCCCATAATAGTATTCAGCGCACTGTATGGTTTCGGCTCTGGAGCGTTCGTCTCTCTTGCACCCGCACTAATTGCTCAAATCTCCGACCTCCGCGAAGTTGGCATTCGCAACGGAACTTGCTTCTCGATTATTTCGATAGCCGCACTGACAGGCTCCCCGATTGGTGGAGCATTGGTCCCGGATATGCTGCATGGCTCATATGAAAAGCTGCAGATTTTCAGCGGTGTGGTTATGATAGCCGGTGCAACGCTGTTCATTGCTGCGCGGATCGTTGTTGGAGGTGTTAATTTGAAGAAAGTTTGATATGTATCTTGTCTTGTCAGTCGGGAAGCAAAAAAGCCGATCTATTGAAAGTGCCTTAGTAAAAAGGCGAATATCGGGGTTCGTTAGAGACAGCAAATATAACTTGAAATCTTGCAAAAGATTTTCAATTGAAATGCAGAAAGTACTTCGGAACTTGAGTTTCATTTCAATCTTAGATAACTCCACGCCTGCATGCAGCTGGCCATAACAAAACGCCCCAGCACCGTCGCTGAAGGAAGATGCATATATCAAAAAAAAGTCACCAGATGCCCGAGTTTAAAATGCCGAAGGCCGAAAGATGCAAACATAAATAGCAATCAGACCAACACCCCGCTACGCATGCTCTCAACGGTACGAACACCCACCCCCTTCAATGTACTCAACTCTGCCAGGCTGCTCAGTTGGAACTGAGGCTGGTCGGAGATCATCTCCATATCATCAGTGCTCACCGATGACTGGTCCATCTCACAGAGACAGTCAACGATAGCTTCCGCCTTCTTCATACCGACTCCCTTCAATAACTGGATCTGGCTCACATCGCGCGAGTTGATAATCGACAGTAGGTGGATCGTCTTAGGCGAGACGGTGGGGTCAAAGTCGTCGAGAGCATTGAGATCGAGATCGTTTTGATGAAGAGACTCCGTGTTACGCTTCTTCTTAGGACGAGGCCCATCCATGAAGCTGCTTTCGTCATCCGAGATGACATCCGTAGTCTGCTCCATGTAGGACTCATCTTCTGCTTGACGCTTTCCAAGAGTGAGGGTAGGCTCCTTCTTCAGGGAGAGCATGCTTCCGAATCTACCCTTGGGGGGAGGGGATGCGGGTGTGACGGAAGGCCGAGCCGAAGGCTTCCCTTGCATACGCTCTTTCAGAGCAGCAATCTTGGAGACCAGCTTCTCGTTGTGAGGGAAATGAGGTAATGCGAGTTGATACATTTTGAGAGCGGAACTATTCTCGCCACGGGCCTGGTGCTGCTTGGCCATGAGGAGATAGGAAAGCCCCTCTGCGCGTGCATCTTCAGTTCCTTCAATGCGCTGTTCTAACTGGGCCAGACGGAGTTGGAGCTGGTCGTTCAGCTCCTGTACCTGATTCTGACGCGACTGCTCGCTGACAGCTCGGACTGCGAGCATCTCTTCAACTTTTTTCTCCACCATCTCCTCAATTTTAGCTGCAGAAAGGTCACCAAAGCTAGGCTCGGACGGGATGGGGGCCAGTGTCTGACGCGGCGGCTTGATTGAGCGCATCGTGGGCCCATCGGCGTAAAAAGACGTTCTCTTGGGTGGCTCAGGCTTCCGGATCTGCGTGAGAGGTTTATGTTGTGGTCGGTCAGAGAACACACTGAAAGCCTTCAACGGCTTTTCCTCGTCTTTCTTTGCCGAATCCTTTGCGACAGGAGCAGGCATGTTCACATTGACTGTTGCAGTAAGAGGGCGCAACGGCTGACGAGAGGCTGCCATAGAAGGTCGCATGGATGGCCTGGCAGGTCCTTTGAAGATCGGATCATTCTCAATTTCGCGCACTTCGATCTTCCTGGTACGGTTGGCGACACTCAGGGAACTGATTGTGTCCAAATGGTACGATCGTACTGGGGCCAGGTTGAGAATCATCACAGTAAGGCCGTTGTTCTGTCCGAGTGACAGGATTCGGGTCATCTTTGACTCGCGGTACGGAATGCGGTGCTGCTTTTTGGTGATTGCCTCGACGCACTGGGCAAGAACGAAAAGACTCTTGTTGATACTGGCCGACTCCACCATGCGCTCCTTGTCATTCTCCGTCCGGCGATTGTCCTCCGAGCCTGCAAGATCAATGGCAGAGGCTTTGCTGATGATGGTCTTGTCCGAGGAGTTGATGGCGATCTTCACGCCAAGGATTGCATGCGAACGAGAGGAGTGGGCGTTCAACTATAAAGACATTGTGTTAGCCATTGCAGTCGCGCTCTTGGATTTGAATGAGGCATACCTTAGTGGCGGAGGTCGACCGGTTGTTGTTCGCTTGGTCGTAAAGTCCTTCGAACTCCTTCAGATTTGTGCAGGGCTTCTCGGTCAGCCCGCAAACCACTGTCTTGCCGCCGTTGTCCCGTAGTGGAAGGCCGGCCAGGGTGCGCTTCTCTGGTGGTTCAAACAAATCGTACACCTTGTCATTGTAGATCTCGTAGTAGCTCAACAAGACCTTCACCGTTGTTTCGCCGTTGGTATCCTTTTCGATTTTCCGACTGCGCCTGTAGATACCGCTCAGGAGACGCGGGATCACACCTCTGTCTGCAAGGCTTTTACCGCCGCGCATGGTATGTGTTTTCCCGGTTCCAGTAACCCCGTAGGCGAAGAGAGTGACATCGAAACCATTGAAGAGGTGTTTGATGGTGGGCGCCACTGTGACAAACGATCAGTATCCTTTCCCTTGATGTTGATCGCAAGTCTCCAAGCGAAGGTGTATCAGGAGCCTACCTTCCGCGTCAAAAAGCTCCTGCTGCACCACGTCGGAATCGTACACGGCATTGAAATTGAAGGTGTATTCCTCGCCCTCGTTTTTGGGGTTGGGGATCCGCACGACGTTATCTCGGTCTCTCAAGGCGGCCAGCTTTCGGTCGCCATTTTCGGTCTCTCGCAGTTTGGCCTCAGTGGTGGTGGCAGATGTACCGGTACGAACAATGACATCGAGTTCTCGCTCGGACTTGAGAAGAGGTCGGACACGCGCAACGACTCGGACGCTCATGATGGCTGCTCGAACATTCACGTTTCTTGAAACAGGGTATCGCGAAGGAAAAGAAGGCGTCGAAATGCGAGAACGCGATGCGAACAAATAAGAAAAGACAAGAGAAACCCAGAAAGTCCTCCAACAAGAAAAAAAAACTACCTACCTATGGGTGAAAGTCGGTCGAGGGGTCGTGAAGTGGAGTGGAGGTGTTTGCTGCAGTTCGCAGCGTTTGTGGATGGGCCACGGGCGAGTCGGAGAGGGTTGGCACGACAACCGTTGGTATCCTCCAGACGCTTGTCATTTTAGATGCCATGTATAATGACGACTAGCTTCTTGTGGAATTTGGATTATACCATTTCATGTATATTATATACTAGTATCTCATTAAATTCAAACGGTCAAGTTTGCATATATTGAGTTCCAAAGCCGAGGTACACGGAGTACTACTATGTCGGGCTGTTGATATATTTCTCGATCAGTACCTACTACTACTACTACTACATCGAGTACCACCATTGGCAGTGCTTGAATACTGTATACCTACCTAGTACTAAACATGAAATCACCCTTGATATCTGCAATGACCAGCACATTCAAATAAAACCCAAATATTTAATATCTGATATTTAATTTCTACATGACTAGTGTAGGCCGAGTCTGCACTCTCACATGCGGCCCCGTGATTGGCTGATCAGCCACAGCTTTAGTGTGAGGTTGTGGCCACCTTCCATCACCGCCTCTCCGTGCTTAACCCCCCCTCGTGGTGTCCTCGAGGTACGCGAATCCCACTCATTACTAGAAGCGATTTCATTTGGATCTCCTGCTCATCGCGGATTTCATCTTCCCGCTTCTACCTTCCCCTGGCCATTGCTTACGCTGATTGTGGGGTTCTAGCGAAGCTGTCAACCCGCGCCTGTACCCCCCCCGACCCCCCATTATCAACTCTCATCACCCGCCGTATTCTCTCCCCCCCCAAGGAACTCCATCCGGTGATCTTCGACCGCAGTACACCTCCATGTCCGCTCCACAAGGGGACTACCCTCCCCAGGAAGGGTATGCCCAGCCGGCTTATGGCTCTCCGGATCCCGCACAGTCACCCGTCCCCCCGCAAGGAGCGCCCCCAGCTCAGGCCGGCAAGAAGAAGAGAGCGTACGCTGGTGAGGCATTCGAGTTTGGATCTGGTGCCAATGCTGCGCTCGGGGGACAACCCACCGCGGGCGGTGCCTATGGCGCATACCCTCAACAAGCGCAGCCTGTCGGATATCAGCAACCAGCACCAGCATACGGAGGAGCTGACCCCAGCCAGATGCAGCAGGCCCCGCCAGCACCAGCATATGGCCACCAGGCGTCTGGTAGCATTTCGGGCATGACCCAGCAATTTGGCGCAATGGGAATGTCGGAGCCGCACCATGTTCTTCCTCCTCAGCAGCAACAGCCCGCCGCTGCGGCTCAGCGCCCAGTTCAACTAAACACCCTCTACCCGACAGATCTCATTTCGCAGCCATTCAATGTCGCCGAGTTGGACTACCCTCCTCCTCCTATTCTCTTGCCCCCGGGTGTATGTTGATGACCTTTGACCTACGTCTCATGGACAAATAAGATGCTAATGGCCCTTCTAACAGACCAGTGTTTTCCCCTCCCCCGAAGCCAATTGCCCGACTAAATACATGCGCTCTACCCTGAATGCGGTCCCAACCACCAATTCTTTGCTCAAGAAATCAAAGCTCCCGTTCGCCCTAGTAATTCAGCCATACGCTTCGTTGCACGACGCCGAGGACCCTATCCCTGTGATAAGCGACCAAGTTATTTCCCGATGCCGCCGCTGTCGGTCTTATATCAACCCTTTCGTTACATTCCTCGACCACGGCCACCGCTGGCGTTGTAACATGTGCAATTTGACCAACGATGTGCCCCAGGCATTCGATTGGGATTCGACTCTGCAAAAGCCGGCTGATCGGTCATTGCGCTCGGATCTGAACCACAGTATGGTGGAATTTATTGCCCCCCCAGGAGTACATGGTTCGCCCGCCGCAGCCCCTCGTCTACACTTTCTTGATCGATGTGAGCTATGCATCCGTCACTAGCGGTCTCTTGGCTACTACTGCTCGTACGATCAAGGAAAGCCTTGATCGCATCCCTAATGCGGACCGACGGACTAGATTGGGCTTTATTGCGGTGGACTCCAGCTTGCACTTCTTCAGTATTCCCCGCGATAACTCTGGAAGCTCTGAGCCTAGGATGCTTGTGATTAGCGACCTTGATGAGCCTTTCCTGCCTACTCCCAATGACCTCCTGGTGACCTTGAGCGAAAGTCGGGAGAACATTGAGATCTTCCTTGACAAATTGCAGGATATGTACCAGGATACCCAGAACAGTGGCTGCGCCATGGGATCGGCTCTCCAGGCTGGTTATAAGTTGATTTCTCCCGTCGGTGGAAAGATGACCGTCCTCAGTGCGACACTACCCAACCTTGGAACGGGTGCTCTGACTATGCGTGAGGATAAGAAGGTTTTGGGCACAAGCAAGGAATCAAGCCTTTTGCAAACCGCCAGCGCTTTCTACAAGAGCTTCGCCGTGGAGTGCTCTAAGGCCCAGGTGTCTGTGGACATGTTCCTCTTCTCATCCCAGTACCAAGACGTGGCATCTCTCAGTTGTTTGCCAAGGTACACTGGAGGTCAAACTTACTTCGAACCTGGGTGGTCAGCGACTCGCCCGGAGGATGCAATGAAGTTCGCACGCCAGTTTTCCGACTACCTTTCATCTGAAATCGGTCTGGAGGCTGTTCTCCGTGTTCGTGCTACCACAGGTCTGCGGATGAACACTTTCTACGGAAATTTCTTCAACCGAAGCTCTGATCTGTGCGCCTTCCCTGCTTTCCCTCGCGACCAAGCATACGTCGTCGAGGTGGCGATCGACGAGACCGTCACCAAACCTGTCGTCTGTCTGCAAGCTGCCGTCCTCCACACTACTTGTAACGGCGAGCGCAGGATCAGAGTCCTTACTCTTGCTTTGCCAAGCACTAACAACCTTGCCGACATCTATGCTTCTGCCGACCAGCAGGCCGTGGCCACCTTCTTCAGCCACAAGGCCGTTGAGCGTGTCCTGAGTAGCGGTCTCGAGCCAGCTCGCGAGGCCTTGCAAGCGAAGATGATCGAGCTCTTGACAACTTATCGCAAGGAGCTTGCTGGCGGCAGCGTCAGCGGCGGTGGTCTCCAATTCCCAGCCAACCTGCGTGGCTTGCCTGTCCTGTTTCTGGCGTTGATCAAAAACGTAGGTTTTCTCATTCTCTTCCTATCCCCGGCCCTCTGATCCACCTCCCTTGGATGCTAATTCCTTTCTAGCTTGGACTTCGCAAGTCTGCCCAAATCCCCACCGATATGCGGTCCGCCTCTTTGTGCCTTCTGTCTACGCTACCCCTCCCATTGCTCATCCAATACATTTACCCCAAGCTTTACTCGCTGCATGACATGCCTGACAACGCCGGTTTCCCGGACCCGCAAACTGGCGAGATTGTCTTGCCGCCGGCCACCAACCTGTCCTCTGGTCGTCTGGTTTCGTACGGTCTCTACTTGATTGACGACGGACAAACCCAGTTCCTGTGGGTCGGTCACCAGGCGGTCCCGCAGCTGATCGAGGATGTCTTTGGCGTGCCGGACAAGAGCCAACTGCGGGTGGGTAAATCCACGCTCCCGGAGGTGGAGAATGAGTACAACCAACGGGTACGGGCCGTGATTGAGAAGAGCCGTGACCACAAATCCAAGGGTGCCGGGTCCATCATCGTCCCCCATCTGTATGTGGTGCGTGAGGACGGTGAACCGGGACTGCGTCTCTGGGCCCAGACGATGTTGGTGGAGGACCGCGCCGACCAGAGTGTCAGCCTGGAGCAGTGGATGACGACACTGCGGGAGAAGGTATGAGCTGTTTTCATTCTCGATTTCTTTCCTGGAGATGAAGTGAGTCTGTATCTGACACCATGCAGGTCGTGCAGTGATTCTGGAACGATCTCATCCTACCACGATCATGATTATGGTCATGTCCATGGGGTGTATTTCGAATGAACTCGATCTATCTCCCTTGTACCAAATAGAGCTCGGACCTCGGGGGGAAGGGGGCAGATATTTGGAATGTGAATGGAGTAGAGGGGGAAGTATAACATTTACGAATAGCTTGTTCCCGAAAATGATATTATTTCTTTTATTTGGTTGTATGATTTGACATGGGTTAACATTAGTAGTAGACCCAGCTGGATGGGCCCAAGAACCACAGGCAATAGCCCAAAGATAGCACGCCAATAGCGCGCCCGTATTGAGTGGTGAAACCAGGATGGCCCAGCGGGTGCCAATCAGGGCTTCCTCAGGTTCACGACGGAGTGCGCAGTGGAGCCGGCGAGTCACTGTGATAGTGACCAGCTCCGACAGTAGCGTCGTGTTTCGAGCATTTGGCGCTGGTGGCTTCAGCGATGTCGATCGGACTGACACTGACATACTGACATGTACAGTACACAGTACTGAAGTATCTAATATTGTACTATCTACTGTATCTACTGTAGTGACTATAGTTATACTACTACTAGTAGTACTGTACCTCCTCCTACCACGGCACCTGGTGGAGCCCCGAACCTTGTAAACAACCACCTCCCCCCAGACTCCCAAACCCCAAACTCGCACACTTCCAGTCTTCCAGTCTTCCAGCCCCAACCTGAAACCACAAATCACAAATCACTGGCCTGACCCTACTGCCCGATCGTCAATCTTTACGACACAGTAGCGCTCCACCGACTCTCCCTACCCCTGATCGCAACCAAACAGCTTCCTGCCCCACCATCCTGCGGTGGCTGAGTCCCATTTGCTCTTCTCCCCACCTTCTTGCCAGCCGTGAACCTCATTCTGAACCTGGAACCTCTTGGATTCTCGGATACATCTTTCACTTAACATCTCCAACCTCTCTCTTTCATCCTTTGACTCAGTCTCTCGTGAGTTCACTCGCCATCCGCTTCCCGCCTCGGCTCTGTTGACCTGTCTAACCCGCCCAGACTTCCCGAAACCCCTCCATCTCCGCCATTCCCCTCCTATCCCATACTGGCGCAGAGCTCGGTCTCTCCTTTCTCCCTTTCTCCATTTCGCCTGAACCCTACCCCTGACTCGCATCGCTCAATTATTTCTCGACTTTCGAGCCTGGCGCCCGAATTCATCGACCATCGTCAACAGTCCGCGACTGGCAAAGGATTAAAACTACACCCATTCACCCCCGCGCAAACAAATAGGTAAGCTCTGCTCCAGGCCTCTCTCATGACGGAAAAGCGGCGCCATTTGAATTCCACCTAGTGGCGCTGGAGCTGTCTCTGGAGCACTTTCGTTTGGAAGCTTCTATGCCTCTTCAGATAAATGGCTCCAGATCGACCCACCAGGCCCATCTCTAGGACCACTGTAGTGCGCTGCAGTATCCTTCATGACACCAGATGGATCGACTCAAGGCCACCCGTCTCTCGCGCATTATTTTTCGGTTAGAGACATTGGTTCAAAAGGCTAACCATCACAAACAGCATCTCAGAGTCGGCGTCATGGGTCAACAGAACCCCCCCAGCGGGAGGATCGCGGAAGATTTCCTTCAATGTGTCCGACCAGTATGAAATTCAGGATGTGATCGGTGAGGGTGCTTACGGCGTGGTCTGGTAAGTATTCAACCATCTTCTCTGGTCGATGGAAATCCCCCCCCAAGCTCATATTATCTCAGCTCCGCCATCCACAAGCCGTCTGGCCAGAAGGTCGCCATCAAGAAGATTACCCCGTTCGACCACTCCATGTTTTGTCTGCGCACACTCCGTGAAATGAAGCTGCTGCGCTATTTCAATCACGAAAACATTATCTCCATCCTGGATATCCAACGACCTCGCAATTACGAGGGCTTCAACGAAGTGTATTTGATTCAGGTGCGCATGTGCAATGGCAGAGTAGCCAAGAAGGATATTTGATGGGAATTTCACTAACCCAATCCCAGGAACTCATGGAGACTGATATGCACCGAGTCATTCGCACACAAGACCTGTCGGACGACCACTGCCAATACTTTATTTACCAAACCCTGCGGGCGCTCAAGGCCATGCACTCGGCCAACGTTCTCCACCGTGATCTGAAGCCTTCCAACCTCCTGCTCAACGCCAATTGCGATCTGAAAGTCTGCGACTTCGGTCTGGCGCGGTCCGCCGCGTCCACCGACGACAACTCCGGATTCATGACGGAATACGTTGCCACTCGTTGGTACCGTGCCCCGGAAATTATGTTGACATTCAAGGAGTACACCAAGGCCATTGATGTATGGAGTGTTGGCTGTATCCTGGCCGAGATGCTCAGTGGCAAGCCTCTGTTCCCCGGAAAGGACTGTACGGAAGCATATAACCCCCCTCGGGAACTTACACTAGCTAACACATGATTTAGACCACCACCAGCTAACCCTGATTCTGGACGTCCTCGGTACCCCCACGATGGAAGATTACTACGGCATCAAGTCCCGAAGAGCACGCGAGTACATTCGCTCCCTCCCTTTTAAGAAGAAGATTCCCTTCCGGGCTCTCTTCCCCAAGAGCAACGACCTGGCCTTGGATCTGCTTGAGAAGCTGCTGGCCTTCAACCCAGCCAAGCGTATCTCCGTCGAGGACGCCCTGCGCCACCCATATCTGGAGCCGTACCACGACCCTGAGGATGAGCCGACGGCGCCGCCCATCCCGGAGGGATTCTTCGATTTCGACAAGAACAAGGATGCTCTGAGCAAGGAGCAATTGAAAGGTATGGTATCGCACGTTTTCCCAGAAGGATCACCCCCTGACTAACGACTTACCTTTCAGTGCTTATTTACGAGGAAATCATGCGGTAAACAAAGCAAGTGTCAATATGGGAGTGGTTTTCAAGCATGCAATCCAATCAAATCCAATGCAATCAAATTCAGTCAGCGATCGCCATAGTTAGATAGGCCTGGATAGCAATTCACGAGCGATCAGCAATGTTCATCAGATACAACATAGTATTCGCTTGGACCCATATATACTTATAGTCTATAACAGATATCATGATAGTAGCAGTAACTACGAGTAAGTACAAAGCAGAAGGGGTCACAACCAGAGAGTACTATACAGTCTAGCATCAGTTATTCAATCCCTCCATGAATCTCCGAATTCCCTCCGCAACACCTTCAGGATTAGGTTTCTCCGCACAAACATCCGGCTCAAAGCCAAACTTATTCCTTAAATGGTCTCGCGTCGTAGGCCCAATAGTCGCAACAAAGACCTTCCTCTTTGACCTATCTTCTCCCGCAGCCGCAGCCGCAGTCGCAGCCGTAGCAAACGGTCCAAGTTGTAGTACCCTCAACATTGCCTCGCATCCCGACGGCGAAAATACCACAACCCACATAGCTTCTTCCCCATTACACCCTTGCACATGTGTCTTGAAATCCGTCTCAAAGGAATCCATTTCACCAGTCTCATAGACGACGATTTCATGGACATCAATGCGCTTTGAATCCGGGAGCGTAGGGTCCATGAGTGTCTTTGGAATAATATCTCGACGCTGTTCCCCAACTAGGAAGAGTAACCCCGGTTTTGGCACAGGATGCGACGAAGTGGAGGAATTTGCAGAAGCGCCCGTTTTCTGGAGATCATTATAGTGGTCCAGCATCATGTAAGCCAGATTCTCGCCCGTGCCGGTATCTGCGCCGTGAATCGTGCTGGTGGGGAGATACTTGTCGCGGAGAGTGGTGAGGGTTCGGGCTGTTGCGGGACCGACGGTATAGAGGGGAATTGAGGGGGTGGATGGAACTATTTATAAGTGAAGAGATCTGGTAAGCTTCTTTCTTTGCTGTGATTTGAGCAGCCACTTCTTTCTCGGGTGTGAAACATACGTCCATGTTCTTCAATCATATGCGCGAATCCCTCCACCGCGCGCTGGCTGGTGAATATCATGCCTCCATATCGCTTTGAGGGGACCACTGCCACTGAGTGTTCATTGGTATTTATTTGTGTGGGGTTGGTATCCTCTGCCTCTGGGTTGAATGCGCCGGACGCAAAGAGTTCGCGGACATCGGCGAGGTTGGAGGTGTGGAATCGGTGTTCGAGGACGGGCACGAAGGTTGGGGTGTAATTGTTTGCGGAGAAGTAATCGTCATAACCGTCGTTTGGAGAAGATCTAGTCTTCAAGAGGAGGATTGGGGGTGCCATTGTGATGTGTAATGAGGTTGAGGTAGGAGGTTCAAAGGTGGAAATGTCCCACTGCGGGATTGCGGGGCGGAGCTCCATTGGAAACTTGAAGTTATGCCGAATGTCCGAGTCCTCGCTGCCATGGGGAGAGTTGGCTTACTCGCGACTGAACAACTTGCAGTGATAGGTAGCTGATACTTATTACAAGGGAAGCTCGATTTGGGTAAAAAGAAACACAAGGAAATTGACTTCTAGGATGGCTTATGTACATATTGAAACAAACTACTGGTCGTCCAGCACGTGGAGATACTTCTTCTCTTCCCGGCGCTCCTTCTCGGTCATGGGAGGCAGGTCGTAGTAGGCGGACTTACGGTAACCTTTCTATGAGGTTGTTAGTTTTCCACGCAATACCGCTAAGCTCTGAGGTTGAGGAGGCACTTACCAGATACTCGAAAATCAGGTCGGTGACCTCAGGAGTCTTTTCAATGCCCAGATCCTTGAAGGTCTTGGCCGTGGGGTCAATGACCTGGTCGTGGAACTCGCGCTCAATCTCATCGGCGGACACGGTGGGCCACCAGATAGCCTTGTTAAGGTAGTAGGCGGCGGGCTTGGCGATGAACTTGGGGATATTGAGGGGGGTACGGTTCTTAACGATCTCCCGCTCAACAAGCTCGGAAAGTTCGGCCATGGAGTAGTTGGTAGGGCCGTAAAGCTCAAAAGTCTGGCCAACGGTGCTCTCGTCGTGCAGCATCAGCTCAAGGGCGTGTCCGACTTGGGGGGCCTGTAGGGGGTAGGTTAGTAAAATCCACATGGAAGTCATATTTGACAACTTACGTGGACGGGCCAGAAGCGCTCCTGCATGCTGTTGGCAGTGAAGACGTGAGTGAAGCGAGCGAGCTTGTGAAGGAGGTTGTCCTCGAATCCGAACATCGGGGCGGGGCGAACAATGGTCGTCTCGGGGTAGATGTTGCGGACAACTTCCTCACCCCAGGCCTAGAAAATGGTAAGTGCCCGTGCAAGAAACGCAAGACAAGTCAACCAACCTTGGAGGCCCAGTACTCGGAGGGCGAGTCGCGGCTGGCGTTGTAGGATGAAACGTGGATGAAGCGATCCACATCGTATTTGGCGACAGCCTCGGCGATGCGCTCCGCACCGTCAACGTGAACGTCAGTGTAGGAGAAGTTCCTGATTTGCTGTCAATATATTGCCACCATCTGGCAGATGACGCATCAACACTCACTTTGTGGGATGTTGGCGGCCGACAAGGTTGTAGACAACGTCGGAGTGACGAACACTCTCTTCGATGGACTGGGTGTTACGCAGGTCGTATTCCTATATACAATCAGAACGGGTCCAGCTTTGGTGTCTAAATTTGGCAGGCGAAATCGCATACAAGGAAGGTAACACGTCCAAGATCACCGGTGACCTTCAAGTGACGCTTGGCCATCTCCTCTCGGTAAGGAATCACGACATTGCATCCCTGGGAAGCTGCGGGATGTTAGCTGACTATCCATTGAACCCCGATTATTGGCGCTTCTGGACGTACCAAGGCGGTTGACGATGTAGCGACCGAGCATGCCAGTGGCACCGAAGACAGTCGCAGTGTGACCTGGAATTGAATGAGCATTGTGGACGAAAGGTAGGATCGAAGCGCAAGGGTTAGGTACCTCCGAGGGAAGAGCTGTGGAGAGCAAGGCATTAGCAAACAATCGTTTTCATATCGGAAGAGAAGCGCCATTGAGTACTTACCGGCCACCCTGGACCTTCAGGATAGGTCGACCGGTGCGGGAAATGGCAACGTCCTGGATGTTGCGGCGCTGGAACTGAACCTGCACGCGCGGGATGGGGGTAAAAGCCCGCGACCCGAGGGCCGACTGAATGGTCCGAGACTTCTGCATGGTCTCTGACCGGGGGTATCTCGCAAGACCGGCGTATTTATCGAGGGGAGAGTAGTGAGGGGAGGGCAGCGAGGTTTCGTGAGTGAGGATGTCGGGAAGGTGCACGGGACCATCGCACTAGCCGCATTGGGAACCCACACTGGCACGGAGAAGCTGGAGAAGCTACCTAGAGGAGATATTGGAATTCTAACAAGTTCAATTGCTTATGGTGTTCAATTACTAATTCCAATGAGATTCCTAGCAAGCAGATACAATAGTGTGGCATGGTACAGAAGCACTTCCCTTTGACACCCTCGAAGAGTCTGACAATGTGCAGGTTATGATTGGCTGCGCACCCAACCAGCGTCATCTCTAGGGATCATGTACATAATTTGATAACTCGTCGAATGTTACCATGAAGTCTTGCTTCGGGGTAAAATGTCATTATATACAGGCTGGACTGTTTTATTTTATTTTGAATCTTCAATCATCAATTTGAATTCAACTTGCAAAGTATGTATGTAGTAGTGGTAGTAGTAGTCGGCTTAGGTAGTAGCTATCTTGCCCTGGAATCCCACTGGTTTGAGAATAATCGACTGGTAATAGTATATATAAGAGAGAGTTCTAATGCGTTGCTTCCATTACTTGGAATTGTATTCTATCGACCACTAGTATCAGTAATCAGTGCCCAGCGGAAATCAGCAATCGACTTTAAAAGGCAGGCATCCAAAAAAATACGCCGATATATTATTGTGATACAAATTCACAGTAAGGAACTTGCATGTCAATATTCATTAGAAGATGACGAGTTTGATTCTAGACACTCACAAACCAAACTGCAATGGTAGGATCGAGATCGAGGCGTGTACCTAGTACTCCGTAGTATCCTAGGCTCTGCGCCTGTGTATGTACACGCCCCAGCGGAATCTACGCACACGGCCTCCAAAACCAAGACAGCCAGAAAACCATACTTAATGACAGAAATTTGGTTTAAGATTCAAGAGGTAACCTCAATTCACTAAGAGAAATCGGCATCGACAAAAAAAACCAAAATACAAACGACGGCTATGTCGTAGCGTGGATATCCAAAGATTGAGAAGAGGAGTATTGTGGGCAAACCACGGCCATCTCTGGTAAAAGGCAAGAAATGGGTTCTGTACTAGCTTGTCCCACTCCTCGGGTGTGCTTCCCAATTGTGTTATATAACCCTGCTCATGCCTTCCTTACCTTCCCCAGTTGCACTCCCAGCCCCCCAGTTCAATTCCCGCCAACCGCACTTTTCTGTTTTTCTTTTCTCAGGAATTATCCTCCCCCCCCCGCATATGACTTCAGTTCGAACTTCAAGTTGCTCAGCTACCCCAACTCACCCTGCAACACTTCTTCAATTGCCCCGACCTTAATTTCCACCTCCACCTACAACAAGGAATAAATTGTCCCACCTCCACTATGTCTTCCGCTGCCTGCATCTTTTGCAAGATTATCAAGGGTATGTTATAGCTGTATTTGCTGCACCGCATTTCCCCTCAACCCCTCCTCCCGAGCGATTCCGTCGCCGAGAATATCGCTGACACTACCGTCCAGGTGATATCCCTTCCTTCAAGCTCTTCGAGAGTGACAAGGTCTTTGCTTTCCTCGATATTCAGCCCCTCAGCCGTGGCCACGCTGTACGTCTCCTTTGTGTACCCTTCCCCGCACGGGCGCGTGTACCTCGATTCGATGCTGCGCTTCTTTGCACATCGTCCTGTTTTATTGCGACCTTCTTGCATCGATTCCGTCTTGTCCTCAGGATATTGTGGCAAGCAATAGTTTGGTGGAAAGCAAAGGCTAACTGCGTGATGAACAGCTCGTTATCCCCAAGTTCCACGGCGAGAAGCTGACCGATATTCCCGACGAGGACCTGCTTGAGATTCTGGTGAGTGACCAATTATCTGACCAATCTATTATAGATGGGATAGGACTATGGTGAAATCGCCACAGGAGGATAGTTGATGCAGTTGGGAGCTCCGGGGGTCAGGGACTTGACCTGGGTCGCCAACCACCAAGGTCCCTAGCTGCACGACCGGGGCTGCTGTGCGGAGATGCTGGTACTGCAAGATCATATAGCTAACTTGATGTTTATTACAGCCCGTTGCAAAGAAGATTGCCAAGGCTAGTGGTGCCACCGACTTCAACATCCTGCAGAACAATGGCCGTATTGCTCACCAGGTCGTTGACCACGTAAGTAGAACGTCCGCCGACACTGATCAAACATTATGCTAACAATCTTGGATCAGGTTCACTTCCACATGGTATGTAACTTCGAAATACATGGTCGATCGCATTCGATCAGTTTCCCGATCTGTCCTAGCATCCCATCTCAGAAGATATTTACTGACATGTAACAGATCCCCAAGCCCAACGAGAAGGAAGGCATGAGCATCGGCTGGCCCACTCAGGCCACGGACATGGACAAGTTGAAGGCCCTGCACGAGGATATCAAGGCTAAGATGTAAAAAAAACACCAATAGGTTGTCATTCGTTTAGCCCCAAAGATATAGGAGAAGCGTACGAGTAGTATAGCTACTCTATTCAAAGCAGACACCATTAACCCAACAAGATCCATTCAATTAGCTCTGTCAATTCTATGATCCTCCACAATGCTTTGTATTTGATCTATACAATCTCACATAGAACCAGAACCCGTACAGGTATATACTACAAATCCATGCAATGTCACAAATCTCAAGTCAGACAAAGACTAGCATATGCTCACCGAAACCCGAGCATTGCCGAAATCAAACAGCTGACATGTTTCACTATGCGGTTACCTCACTGGCAGGAGTTTGTTCTTCAGTCTCGGTCTTCTTCTTCTCCGCACCGGGATAGAAATCGATCTTGCCGTTCCCTTGAACGATGTTAAGTCTGTCATAAAGCGAGCGAGTTCGAATATATGGGTCGAGCTCCCAATACTGCTTGCGAAGATGCTCAATCTGACCATCACGCTTTTTCTTAGCAGCAGAAACAGCCTCGCTCTCCTGCTTGAAGCTAGCTTGGATCCATTCAATTGTGGCCTTTTGAATGTCCTTGGCCAGTTGCTGACGCTCAGAGATCAGCCTATCGCGAGTCTCCGTATCTTCCATCTTGCTATTTTCGCCTGCCTCAGGTTCGACATATTTGTATTCCCAGTCCTCTCCGCCCTCTAGTTCTTTCATAATTTGGCTGGGCGGGATGAAAGCTTCTAGGTCTTCACGGTTCTTCGTGAAGTTGATCTTTGCAGCTACGACGGGGTCGAGCCAGCCCTTGATGATGCTCCAGATACTGGAGAAAACCCAAGGAGCCTTGTGAATGAGCACGGTTCCCAGTGATTCGGGGTAGTTGGCTTCAAAGCACTTGATCATGAATTTCACAGGGGCATAGTCCTGGAGAATAGGTTAGCAAACGTGGTGTTCGTCAGATCAGCAAAGAAGGATGCTCACCATATTGGCCATTCCAAAGTCGGTCATATCAAAAATAATGGTCTAAGTATCGTCAGCTATATTTCTCAACGGGAATTGTGGTATGACTTACAGCAGTTTCAACCGGTGGCGCCAACAGTAGACGGGCAGTTTCAATGGTGTAGACGGTAAAGCGTTCCAAGGTATCAACCTCTTGATCCGAAGCATGGTGCAGGCGAACACGAACAACACAAATAGGACGACCAAATTTGTCCACACCGTGCAAGAAACTCTTACCCTTGCGCATCTGGTACAAGAACTCCTCGCCCTTTTTCTTCTCCGCCGCGTCCGAGCTCTGCGACAGCTTCACAGCTGTGGCTTCCCCATTGGCCATAATATCATCATCCACGTGGACATCCTGTAAGCGCCAGCGCATGGTGGAAATCATCATGACCAATGCCTTCTTGACATCCCACTTGCGCGCGCGCAGGAACCTGAGTAGCAATCCATCCGGGTGATCCTGCTTGACCATATTCCAGAAAGCTGTACGGATCTCCTCGGGTGACATGTCGACAAGGGCCTGCTGGAATTCCTTGGATTGACCATACTTGTCATCGCTGCTGTCGGAGACGTTGATCGAGGCAAGGCCAGCAGTGATTCCGCTCGCGGAGGAGACACTCTTCGAATCGTCGTCACCATCGTCGTTGCTGCGACCCCAGAGTCCCCATCGACGTTTTGAGGGCTTGTCTTTCTTAGACGCGCTGGCTGCAGCAACGTCAGCGCTCTCCTTGTCCTTGGCCTCGGTTTCAAGGGCCTGGATGTCGACGCCGAAGACCTTCAACGTCAGGACCCAGAGTTCTTGCAGTTTGGCCTCCTGCTCCGGGGTCAGGGTCCCGACGGTGCCTGGGGCTGGTTCGATGGGCATGGCTTTGAGGGTATCGAGGACACCGAGGAAGGGTTCTTGCGGCGGGGACCGGGTATGTGCGGATGGTGGTAAGTCGATGGATGTGAAGTAATTATGGGCCCAGGCGCCTCCACCAACAACAAGCAGGGAGATTGAGATCCAGAAGGACGAAGCGGTTCTCTGCTCGTGCTGCGCGGGGTAGGAGGGAACGAGATGGGACCGGGGAAGATGGCCGTATGAGCGAACGATCTGTGCGCGTCCGGGGGAGGCGAGGGATTTGGCCGAGGGTTGGATGCGCCGGCGCAGGATGGAGCTGGCGCGCATGTGGCGGGAACCGGGAAGACTTGCAGAAAAAAAAAGGGAAATCTGAAACCCAATCTGAAGCCTGGAGGTGAGTGTGGGTGGAAATGGAAAAGACGAGTGAGACAAGCAGGGCTATGCGATGACGGAGGAGCGTTGCGGGTGGATTCGCCTACAAACGTACATCACTACAACAATAACACAATAACACAACTACTAGTATGTACACCTAAGATTGCTGATGGAAATCAATACAATTGAGAAGAATGGAACTAAGAAGACAGATAGACTTTGTCTGTTCTAGATCTAGCAGTACCCTTTATTAGAATAGACCCTCCCCACCTCTTTAACTACCGTTAGACCGGTGAAGTCATCCCATCCCGCAGTGGCTCCTTTTGTCGCGATGCGGCGGGGGAAAGATCTTCATCCACTTTGCACCCAACTCGAACCGAATCGACCCTAAAAATCCACTCCTATTGCCCTCTTCCTCGTTGGCCCAATTGCTGCCCGGTTCACCTTAATACACCCGGTGTCGAAATCCCCCCCCCCGACCCCCCACTCTACCGCCTTCTGCAGCCTCGGAATTTCCTCGCAAACAACTCCATCGCGACGCTCACCCACCACATAAACAATGGACGGCGCACCTGTACCATCGTCCTCGCGACAACGGCCCTCCTCGCGCCCTACAACACCCCTACGTCCCAGCTCACGCTCGTCGCTACGAGAAGCTCATGGATATGGCCATAGCATCAGTGCCTCGGGATACAACCAACCTGCCATTAATGCCCTGGAGCCTCAGTTTGCGGAGCTCGCCGACTCCATGGCAGACTTGGAGGCCAATTTCATGCACCTACAGCTGATGCACGAGAGTTTGACTCGGTTCAGTGAGAGCTTCGCCAGCTTTCTCTACGGATTGAATATGAACGCCTTCTGCGTGGATTTCCCCGAGGTACGACTAGACAGAGAGAGACGAGAATTGAAGCTGCAACCCACGACCTTCGGATAGAATGCTGATGGGGAGAACTTTCTAGGCTCCGATTTCCGATTCATTCAAGCGAGCTAAGCAGGCGGAGGCACAAAAAGGTATGAGGGTGTTGGATTCGGTGATCGAATCTTCGAGGACCGACCGCTAATTTCAGACGCAGAAGCAGAAGAATCCGAAGCTGCCCGTCCAGCCGATGACGGCGAGATGACTTTCTTGTGAGTGGTGACTGGTGACAATATTAGCTACCGGTTAGACATGTCCATTAACGAGCCGGTTATCAGAACTACGGACACATCTTTTGTCGAGCACCCACCGAGCACCATCTCCTCTAAACCGACATCGAAATACTCAACGAGAGGCACAACACGAGGCACAACGCGAGGGACCACCAGGGGCGCGGTTCGTGGCACAACGCGCGGCTCTACGACAAGTCGATATGCAACTCGAGGGTCATCTACGCGCGGCCGGGAGAGTGCGCTGCCGCGGGGACGAGGCACGCGATGAAGGGAAACGGGTTCATATTGAGGTGAAAGGGATAGTGAGGGGTATTGGAGATTGGTTAATAGGGTTACTTTGGCCCATCAGTTGTAAACGAACCCGATCGTTGGTAGAGTTGCTGTACTGTACGAGCTGGACTCGGAGGCCGGAGCCGCATGGGCATGGGCATGGGCATGGGCATGGGCATGGGCCTGTTGCGACGAGATGAATTCAATAAACCTTGGAATATATACTAGTCACGAAATTAAATTAAATAAAATAAACTATAGTCAACACAGCGAGCACTCTTAGTATAGAATACTCCTAGTAATATAGTAATATACTCAAGGGCTACTCCCATCGGTGGCAACTCCGGTCTCCCGGCGGTAAATCGGGCGAAAAAAAAGGCCCGCCAACCTCTCCGCCCCCCCCGAGCATTGAAGTCAAGCAGTGGCCCATCCCGATCAAAGGTCCGCAACTTCGCATAACGCCATTGGTCCTATCTCTATTCATTCTGTATTTGGGTATGGTGAAAGTGTCGCCCTGTGAAGGCTGCGGCAACCCTTGCGAGAGAGCCATATAGCTCCGTTGTCTTGGACATTCTTGGACATTCTTAGACGACCTCCACCTTTCCCACTGGTGGGCGCTCCCCTATATCCCGATCTCCGATCTATGTGATCTTCCCTCCCCGCGCTCGGTTATTGACTCCTCCTTGATAGCCTGAGTGCAATGCTGGTTTTCCCCGGGGCAAGTCCGTGAGGCTCATCTGCTTTTTTATCTCGTTGCCCCCCGCGGCCACCATCTGCCGAGTTGCGCGCGTGGGCCATATTGGGCGTCGGTCTATCCGCGTAATCCATCCATCTTCTTACCTTGCATAGAGGTCTGGGACCTTGTATCGGCGTGTCATCTCTGCATTCTATCAGACTCGGTTGATTCCTAAGACCCTTCGGTGCTTGCTATCCCTTTCTTCTTCTTCTCTACGTGCATCCAATCACTGCCACGGGATTCATCATGGCAGCAGCAAACCTTGACTCCATCCAGATTCTTTCTGAGGCGGCTTATGGCTGTGGTATGTACCAGCTCTACCCAGCTGACCTGACTACTCCCCGGATGTCCGGGCTATCAGTTCATTCAGCTGATCTCATTAGAACACCTCGCGGCTGTCCTCCGGGACCAACAGGCTGCTGGCCAGTTCAAAAGCGGTTTCCGAAAACACCATAACTCCCTGGCTCCTTTTACAAAACCGGAGGCAGTGGCAGTTCAAGCTTCAGGTCTCCGCACCGTGGCAACCTTGAAACCAAAGTACCACTGTTTGACATGCTCAGAGACGTGTTTGAACTCCGAGCGGAAAGCACACACAAAAAAGACCGGACATGTGTTTTGTATGTGCCCTCCCGCTGCAGGTACTACCTAGTTAGTGTATATGCTAATTAATCTAGACATGGAATCCCGCAATCGCTTCATATTTTGCGAGAAATGCGTGGATTTTGTCTACGACCATGGCCTGGAAAAGCTCTGTGGCCCTGTTATCAAGCCTGAAAATGCGGGTTAGTCAAGCTGTACACTGCTTGGAGACTTTCCAAATCCCTAGCTGCAAATACTAACTTAATAAAGATGAAAAAGGCAAGTGGGTGGAGGATTCTGCATCAGAGCTCTACGTCAAGAGTAATGCCTATAAAAATCCATGTTCCCGCCGTGGTGCTCGGGGCGTGTGGAATATGGGACAGACATGCTACCAATCAGTCATTCTCCAGGCCTTACTCCACGATCCAACCTTGAACGCCTACTTCCTAGCGGGTGGTCATGACGTACATACTTGCAAAATAAACTTTTGTATGGCTTGTGCCGCTGCCGAAGTGTTTATGGATTTTAACAGCGGTGAAAAAACCGACGCCGTTTCAGCTGCAACTCTCCTCTACCATGGATGGGACGCGTCAAGGGTATGTGTAGATTCTCGTTGCCTACTTACTGCATGCGGCTAACTTACCATACAGGAAATGGCAGGCTACCGACAACAGGATGCCCACGAATACTTTCAATTTCTGGTCAATTCTCTTCACTCTTGTACGCCAGGGCACTCAGAGAGCTATGGTACCAAGTGTGAATGCTTCTTCCACCAAACATTCTATGGAGAACTTCGCAGCAGCGTCATGTGCCACAAATGCGGCAAAACAACACACACCTATGACCCAATGGCCGATCTGAGTCTCGACGTGCAACTTCAGAACAAGAAGCGTAAGCTGGGCCGATCGACTGCCTCCTCCTCGACCACCGCAACCTTGACTGGCTGCCTTGACAGTTATACGGCTGTCGAGGACCTTCACGCTGATGCTGCATATCATTGTGAAAAATGCGGAAATACACCCCAGCGCGCATCCAAGCGACTCCAGATACGCAAACTGCCTGTAATACTTTGCATGCAACTAAAGGTTTGTGGATCAGATATCTTCCACCCCCCAACCCATTTACCATTTTTACTGTACTAATATGCCGACCAGCGCTATGAGCATACCTCGTCCTCTTCCGAAAAAATGGAAGGACATATTGACTTCCCTATAACCCTCAACATGCTCCCTTATACCGTCAAAAAAGACAAAGAGCGCGTCGACACCTCGAAGTACATTTACGACCTCTCTACAGTCATCGTTCATCAAGGAACGATGGATACTGGCCATTACTATGCCTACACCCGCTTGGGAGCTGACAAGGTATGCATTCAAACCACCTTATCAATCACTTAAGTGCTATGCTGACCGTTTTGTAGTGGGCTCTGATGGACGACAACAAAGTCACGGTTGCTAGTGTCGCAGATGTTCTGCGACAGAATGCATACCTGCTGTTCTATAGCATTCGATCTATAGGCACGGGGAATAATAGCTCCAAATAGAGACAGGGCACTGCCCCTGTAAGATTGAATTAGAGATTGACAGGCGTTTTATCGTTAATGTATATAGCGAGGAAAGCGCTACGAACAACTGATTTTTACAAGACTTGGACCAAATGCTGTAGATATCTATGGGCCTGGGCGAAGGACCTCGGGACCATGATAATCCCCGGGGCCCCAATCGTAATGGCCAGGGCGGCTTCCCCAGTGAGGCTAGGCTTAGATAGTACCTGAATCCAGATAAGGTTGACCATAAGGTCGATCGTTGCATGCCAAGTTATCAATAGACAGAGGGCCTCTCGATTCAACAGAAAACATCACATTCAAGTCTACGACCATTCCAAGGGAGGAGAGAAAGAATCCTTCTCTGAGACTATCTCACTTGTGACTACTACGAAGAAACTGGTATGAATCCGGACGAATATGCCAGGCTCGAAGCATTTCCGAGCCGAAACATCTCCCGAATTCGTACACGTGCAAAGCATTAAGGAACCAGAAAATCCGTCATTGACATTGGATAAAGGAGAAAAAAGGATGTAGGTTCAATCCATCCTCGTTCAAAAACTCTTCACTCAACAACCCCATTCCCCGTCTCGTCCATCAGATTTCACACCCGAGACACCAAGCAACAAAAAAATAGTAAAGAGAAAGATTTTTTGGGAGCCGTCATGCGAAAAAAGGGAGCGCGGGCGCAGTCGTTTCCCCGGCGCTTCGAAACATTTCTCCCACCCCGCACCTCAGTCGAGTGCCAGGGTACGTTGAACGGATTGTGGAACGCGGATGGATCGAGAGGGCGTTAAGGGTGGACATTGGTTTCGTATTTTGTTTAACGGTACTGTAAAGGTCGAGGTTAGATTCTGCTTTTGATGGTGTGGCCGACAAGTTCCTCATGAAGGAAGGGTAATTTCCAATTCCAGAATTCGTTCGAGGTCGGCGAGTGAGGGTGTAGACGAAACGAACCTTGTTGAAACCGATGTCGGCGGACTTCTCACGGAAGCACTGACGGCAGATGTTCATCTGTAGGACGGAGCCGGATTAGCCAAATGGGTCCCCAAGCACATAACCCGCATGGACTGCGCGCGCTCGATATCTCAATGAGAGGTTTCACATACACCGTACTTGCGGATCAGACCGGCGCGGTGAGCGCAGACACGGCTGAAGTTCGATCCAAATTAGCAAGTCGTCCAAGACCAAAATGACACCTCCGGTATTTCAAGATCATTCTGTATCGTCCACCACCCGTATTCGAGGATATTTCGGATTCTTATGATGTCTTGTCGAGCGAGAGAGGGTCGGAGGAGATAATTATTTCAGGGGGGGTACACACCAAGAACGGGCACCCTTGCCGTACCTGTGTAGAGAAGTCCAGTCAGTCATTTGTTCAATGTGTGCATTTCGGCAATTCGCAATTCGTGCAGCGCTCGTGGTTCGACTTACTTGCGGGGCCGGCTGAACCAAACGGACTCGTGAGTCATCTTGAGATGTCGTAGGGGGTGAGTTGACCGGGGGGTTGTTGACGTGAACGAGGGGCGTTGGCGGCGGTTGAAGAGGGCGAAGTCGAAGTCGAAGGTTAGGGTTGAAAATCGTTGTGTGCTGTGCCCCAATTGGTGATCACGCACGGACCAACTCCTCGCTTGAGCTAAACTAGTCCACTTTAGGAAATATTGGTGCCTGAGGCGGAGACAGAGGGTTGGGGTCACGTTTGATTAGTCATTTTAAGATCTATGGGAATTAAGATTCGCAGAACAACTCAATTCGCTTAGTTTAAAGTGGACATTGGAGGGTATGAACTATATACGTCAAGGGAAATGGGCAATGCATGGAATAGAAGGAAAAAATCGTTGCAGTTGCAGTATCATTGGCTACAGGTGCTCCTTTTGAATACCCTATATGTATACGGCTTCGGGCTCCGGCTTCGTTTTCCTACTGCACATTGTTTCTTTAATCTTTCTATTTTATTTCCTCCGGATACAAAGGCTCGCTTCAGAAGTGCAGACAATGCAATTTTGTAAGCCCACGTTTAGTTTTATTCGCTTGCCATGTGCAATAGCAGACAACGATCGTCCCTCATCTTCATGTTCACGATTTAACTACTGAAAACATAGTGGTCACACTCTAAAAGCATGCATAATACACATTTGAGAAAGACCAAAAGGCCCCCATCATGCCTTCGGTAGGGATCTCCTTGGTAGTTAGTCTTGGGGAACTCGAGACTGCCACACGCTCGAGCCAGACGCCAAATACCGCGACAGCGCAGGGCCGGTGTTTCCAACCAAAACCATCAGCTTGGTGAGTAGTATCTGAGAACAAACTTAGAAGGACATAGCGGGTGCGTGATATTTCGTCTTAAGTTACGCCGTTGTACGATAGGCCAATCATATCTGTGCTCTTTCGATTGGCCCGCATGAAACTTCTAATCTCGAGGGATCTGAAAGATATCGTCGACTAAATCAATCATCTTATTTTTACCTTGAGCTCCTCGGGAAATTGAATTGCCGCATTGAATATCAGGAGAAAGTTCCGACCTTTTTGCGAGTATCAAGTCCACCCTGACAAGAGGACGGAGAAGAGAGGGTGAAATGGGCAATGACAACCCATTGATGACTGCCATCAGCATAACCAAATCCAAGATACTCCCAGTGAAAGCCTTCAATGGTGAACTAGTCTCCGCTTCTTCAGTTTTAGTCAAAATGATACCTCGATGTGGGTGGGCAGGTGACTAGCGCCAAGTGCCAAGTGCCAATCCAACAACAGTGCAAAGCATATGATTCAGCACAATTTATGCACACTATTCTCTGCGTACATATGAGAGACTCACTCTATATACCATTTGGAGAATAGCCATGTGGATCGCACGGGAGACACCCCGGCGAATGAATGCACCGCCTATTGGGTTAGGCGGCGACCATTTCTACAGGGCTGTCTTGCTCGAATTAGCAATATGCATCGATCGGGGGATGTGGATGCAGATGGCTCATCGCAGTGTGGCGTAATGGGGACTCTACAGAGTACTGTAGTGCAGGATTCGCTGATTACTGGTAGGTTCTGGGTACGCATTTGAGTTTTGGGGTTTAAGGATGGGTAGATTGAGAGCCTCTGGAGTTTACTAGATAGCTAGACCACCGCATTTGCAGTCAATATTGTGCATTGTGTAGTGCGCGCATAAATCACATGCATGTGTTCGGCACCACGAGTGCAACAGAACACAAACATCCAAATAAAGGCGCTGGAAAAGCACCGACGCTTTAGCCATTGTCACACCGTACGATCGTGTAGCACCCCAGCGGTTCCCATAGTCCGGGGTAGGCAGAAACACCAGCATAAGAAGGCGGCGTTCTTTGACTCGTCTAGTAGTCAGAAGTGGGGGGGGGGACAAGTCACGCAAGAGTGTGTCATATGACAGTTTCGATGAGATCAGAAAAAGTTGCCGGATTTTGTATTCCTATTCCGTTCAAGTGAATAGATAGAATAGGTCAAAAATGGAATTAAGAAAAGAAAACTTGCCGGGCGTGCGCGTACGGTGCGTGTGCAGAGGCGCAGTACCGGATGGTCGCGGATGTCCCGCGGGTGCCGATTCAATCTTGCCCAATCAATACGGCGCGAAGATCGTCAGGTCGACGGAGACGGGTCCGGTTCGGTCCCGCTTGTGCGGATCTTGGCTTGTTCAATTGCCTGTATTTGTTTCAGGGCTTTTCGTCTGGCCTTGTGATAGTCTCGGGCACTTTTAGCAATGATGATCATCACTCTCAGATGCGGAGGTGGATCTCATAGAAGGTATGTACTAGTAGTATATCGCTATATCCGAGTCAGAAATTAGGACCGGATACCTCCATACACATAGTTAAATACAGCATTGGACGCACCACGCACCAATTCTTGGTTGAAATGACTTCGTATAACCGTATTTCACCTCCGCTTTTCAGGGATTTCTTGGCGCCGGAGGATGAATCAGTGGGTCTCCAGGCGGTGATAGACTTGGGACATTCAAATATCTTCTGCCGTCCAGGAACCAGGCACGACCGGGCCAAGCTATTCAGTGTTAGATGACCGCCGTGCTGGATTATCCCATTTCGAGCGAGACCCGCTCCTCGACCAGGGTGAGTCCGGATAACTCGGTTGACGAGGTTGCTGGTTTCTTCCTGGCCATTAAGAGACTATACGCTGCGGGGTCTTGGCGACAGACACTCACGTATTGGTAATCGTCCTACTACGTACTTCTTCGTCATTCGCGTCTTGATTGCATGGGCCACACCCGAGCATCTCTTCGATCTCAATTGCCTTGGCGACGAGAGTGGAACCCTGACTGACCATGTAAAAGCCCCGTGTAGAAGGACATCTTTTCAAAAGAGAAAGCGCCTTGTGCCTAAGATAAGATTGTCGGCATTTGAGTGCTGTTATGAGCAAGGGCATTTCGACCCGAATTTCAAAGGTGAAATGTGGTTGTCATCCGTTAAGATAAGCTGTCGCTTCAATGGCCTCCTCTCCATGCTGGACAATCTCTGTGAATGTATCTATATATTGTTCATACATTGTTTCGTTCTGGCGCAAAGATGTAGCAACCAGCAAGTAAATGGCATAATAGATCATGATAAGTGTGGACATGACACCCGGTTCTGAATTCGGGACTAGATGTGCCTGGTCACGCCGCATGTCAAATGCTTGTTTCCATTGCTGGAGCTTTTCTTCCAGACTCTGCCTTCGAGATTGAAAAGTCCCATCTAGCGAAGAATGTCCGAACTGTTTTTGATGTTGCGCAACGTCGCTTTCATAAGACAAACACAGAGCCACCTGATGGATGAGAGCATGCCGTGCGTATCCAATGTCAAATGCTGTACTGATTGCGGCCTTGGTAGTGATAGTTCGAAGGGTATTCTGACTGTGATATATGTAACTGCTCCCAGTCTGACATATATTGCAATTATTTGTTCCAGAAAGGCCGAGTAGACTGGCCGTCTCCCCACCCGTGGACACAAGAGAATATTCTGTATCATTTTCACGACTTGCTGGTATGGCCGAGTTGCCTCTATCGTGTGACCCTGTAGAGTTTCAATGCAGATAAACAATGTGCAGGTGATGAGAGCTACATGTATATATATTGTGCCTCGCTGAATCTGAGTCTGCACGCCACTCAGTGATTGAGAATAGCATGACACTGCTTGGGCATAATTTGGAGGTGGACTTGATCTTCGGGGTTGATCCATCCAAAATGGACCACATCCCAGTAGCTCGTGGGCGGCTCTTCATACAATGAGCTCTGCGGGCTCAGTTCGGCAGACCTGCAGGATGATTCCTTTCCAGAAACCCACATCGAGGACCCCCGCAATCGAGGGGCCAGCATGATAGAAGTAGAACTCAAAGCTGTGTCTTTCACTGAAGCTGTGAGAGGGAGAGAAAGGGGATGATTGGATAGCTGCACCACAGTGGGACAGATCTGTTCGATGTGAGGGGCTCAAGTAGTCACATCGTCGGCCTGTGCTCAAGCACCGTAGACAGGATGGTTTCTGTTCATCGCATTTGACACGACGAATCCTACCCAACTTAGTATTTTGCTCGAACTATAAAAGTATCGGCTGACACACATACTTGCAGGCTTGACACCCGGTTTTGCTCTTTGGGACCATCCCTTCGGGTGAGGACTTTAGGTCCCCCTGGTGGAGGCATCCGAGCCTGAATATTGAGTAAGGTGTTTGTTGCTCAAGAAACCATAGCTCTTGGCCACATTGGGTTGTCGCACAGGATTGGGGTTGACATGGACAGATGTGGGGAGAGCGGTTCCCAATTAGGCTAACTATCGCTAGCAAATCTTACTAAGTAGGAGTTAGAACTGATGGACTTGGGGTGATTTCCATGATTATTCAATCAAAAGAAACCAGTTCTGTAAATATTTTTGTGCACTTTCCGTACGTGGTTTGGTTACATTTGTGACCGCTTGTCAGTCATGCTGCATGGCTCGTCACAAAAGGAGGGGGGATCATCGGTTTGCAGGTTCAAGCTCAACCCATCAGTATATTTCTAATCATTCTAAACCTTAAACGGTACCCGATTTTGCTTACGGAGTAGATATATCTTTATTCATCATTTACAAATCTCACGTATGAGTATCCAAGTTGCGTAATTTCCACTTCGAGTGTTAATTCCACAGACTTGAAGGCGATCATCGACACTGGTGAGTGTACTTCGAATCGGGGGCAATGTTCATCGAACACCCCTGGCGGCTATACGGAGTGCGGATATAAGATGAGTGGCACTGGGGTTCCTTCCCAACCTATGGCAGTTCATTAGTCTCGGACATTGGTCACGGTGTGGTCTTTGCACGACTTTTGAAAGGTCATGATGCTCGGCTCAGGAAGGCCGAGCGCCTTCACTCGGGGCCAGCGGAGCTAGGGCTATTAGCTCGGGGATAACATCATCCTGCATCTGCAGGCTAGAATGATTCACGCCTTGTCACAATTAGGTGTGGATCCGGTCGTGAATGTAGTGACGAGGTGGATGGGGGCCAGATCAAGGTCTTACTCCACATGGTCGGACCACGAGTCGTCTCAATCATGCCATGGAATGATGATGGCTCTCGAGAAGAAGATAAACCAAAGCAGTAAGAGAGCCCAGAGTGAGATTTTGCGTGGAGGTCTGATAGATCAGCGGCAGGCCGACCGAGGGAGGATCAGACCCCGCCAACGAACAACTCAAAATAGTGCGGCTCGGAAGCTCGCAATCAGCGAGGCCGAGAGGGATACGAAAGGAAGAGTACGATGCCGGGGGGGTCCGAAGCTGACCGAGTGGATCTGTGCGTACTAGTATACGATTGTGGGCACTTTTAGTGGCACTGTCCTCGGACTCTCCCGTAGTATGGAAAATATTAGGTTATGGTATTTTGATGATACTGGTATGGATTCTCCAAAGCAAGAAATGATCTTCTGGGCTATGTGGTCAATCCAGATAGTATTGGAATTCTCCCCTTCAGGGTGGGAAATTAAGGGCTACTCTGTCGACCGAGGGGTGTTGTGTCCACTATGATGACCAACCGCTACAGGGCTGAATCATGGAGCCCAGCAGAAGCAAAAGAACGGCCAAATGCAAATGCATATGCATATGTGCTCGGGGTCAGGCAGCATCTTTTGATCTCCTGGCGGTGTATCCATGTCCAATGAGGCAAAGATCGATTACATCATGAGGAACGCGCTTGTAGCATTACTGCAGGAAAATGCTGGTAAGTACAAAGAATGTCGCTGAGATTATACCGCCAAAATCCGCAGATGCAGATGCGGAACAAGGGACCTTGGTTCTTGGCCAGCCCAATTTCTGGGTAACTGAGGTCATTTGCCTCAACCCCGAGTTCGACCTCGATTTCGGCCTCCCGGCTCTTCCGAGAGAAAATGAAGAGAAAGTGAAATTCCCTGATTGGATAATTTCTTTCAAATGCAAGAACCATCGCCAAGGCTGAATGGAGCCTTTCGATTTTTCTCTTTTCAGTATTGTTACAAAGTGAACTTTGGACGTGGTGCAAGACAAAGAAGCTCTAATGGGTAGGACAATCTGGTGTACATCTATCTCTATAGGAGGGGGAGAACACGCCGACCCAATGGAATATTATCCATCCCTACCACAAGCACCAGTTGTAAATGCTCTAGATGATGCACGGAGCTCTGAGCTAATTACTGAATCGGAAATTCGGGCCAGCCTCTCTGTGTGAATCATTCTAGCCAGGAAAAGTAAAGGAAAAAAGAAAAAAAGAAAAAAAAGAGAACGGCTCCCCGGAAGCGCGGCTTGTTGCCACGCACTCCATTTCTATGCCCGCCCTCGGAGTATTGGAAATCAGCGATCCTTTTCACCTGAGGACAGAAATTCCCCCCCCCAAAAAACATTAATTATTATTGCAACTTTCTTTACCTTCAAGGAAATCGGCACCTTATTCCAGAATTATTAATTCCCTGCCCCACTGACCTCCTTTTATATACCGAGTCGACCTCCCCCGCTGCCTATACTTCCCTTTCAGCCCTATTCCTCGATCTCTCCCCTATTCTCCCCCAGCCCGCTCTAGACCCATCGGGTGGTCTCTCAAAGTCATTCGATTGATGAGTCATTTAGTCCATACCGGTCTCTGGCAAAGCAAATGAAACTGGGAGAACCACGAAAATAAGGAAGCTTGCATTCACTGAGGAGTCTTGAAGAATCGTTACGTCACGATTCGACGGAGCTTCAATCTGACGCCTGATTGAAGCTCTACCTTTCTCTTTCTCTTTCTCTTTCGCTTTCTCTTTCTCTTCCTTCGTATCTGGCATACGCTCCTCACAGTAGTTATACCTCAGCTTTACGACCGAATTCACGCCCATGCGGCAAATAGCTATTCGCGCCGCCCTCGCGGCAGTTTTCCTCGCGGCCTCGGTGCTTGCGCATGGTGATGAATCGACGAACACGAATATGAACATGGATATGGACATGAACATGAAAACACCGGCGCCGGCGGAGCCTCCACATCCGAATAGTGAAGGACCGATGAGCTACTTCGCATACGATAAACACAGAGGCGCCATTCTGGCGCATATCAGTTTGATGGTCGCGGCCTGGTGCTTCTTGCTTCCTATATGTAAGCATCAACACGAACAGCTCGGAACCACGCGGAAACTTGAAGGAATGGAAACTAACTGGCGGTTTTAGCGGTCATGCTTAGCATCGCGCACTCACGATTTGCGTTGCCGTCGCAATTCGTGTTTATGTTGTGCAATGCCTTCGGCTTGCTTCTCGGCATTATTTATAATGAGCAGACACCCGACCTCTACGAAAATAACGCACACCACAAGATCGGATGGATTATCACCTGGGTGGTCAGCACTCAACTCATCTTGAGCTTGATCTTTGTCTATGCCGGCCACGGCGAGTCGAAGACTGAGTCTAGATCTTTTGAGCGTACTACTTTCCTCCCCGTCGCAACCGATGACCATGACCATGTCCGCATTTTCCCTACTGCTCCAATGCACGAATATAGGTGGTCTCGGGACAGTGGACAGGGTACTGAACCTAACTCGCCCAGCCATAGCCCTGCGTCTCCATCTTTTGAGCCTCCGGAATACGACGGATTCGGGAAACCCGAGGACGATATTCCGAGTGAGACTACTGGGCCGCGCCGCTGGATCAAGAGCACCTTTGTGGATCGTTTTCTGTCGAGACTTGTGCCTGGCATGGTTTCCAACCGCGTTTTGCGCGTTTTCTACGTGGTATATAAGGTGATTGACCGGATCATTCTTCCGTTCGGCTTCGTTGCTATGGCCACTGGTGCGGTCACGTACGGCGGTATAATGCGCAAGACAGATATTTTCAATGGCCTGGCACACTTTATCAAGGGTGGGATCTTCTTCTGGTATGGTGTGCTCACACTCGGCCGCTATATCGGCTGCTGGGCGGATCTGGGCTGGGCTTGGAACAAGAAACCCTCCGCTTCCATTGTCGGCAACTGGAAGTCCAAGGTCCCGTCCGCAGAATGGACTGAGTCTTTTGTCATCTTTTTCTATGGCATCACCAACGTCTTCCTGGAACACCTTTCCAATGCGGGCAAAGGGTGGTCGACAACAGATTTGGAACATGTCTCCATCACAGTTCTCTTCTTCGGCGGTGGCCTAGCCGGCATGCTCTTTGAATCTTCGCGTATCCGTGAAGCACTAAACAACACAATTCTTCGATACCCAGGACACGGTACTCGTGATGAGGGCTGGCAGCTTCCAAGATCACAGACTGTGTCTCTCAATCCCATGCCGGCTTTGGTCATCCTACTCCTTGGTATGATGATGGGTTCCCATCACCAAATTAGCATGACCTCGACAATGATACACAAACAATGGGGTAACATGCTGGTTGGTTTTGCACTGGCTCGCGGCATGACCTATGTCCTACTATACATTCGCCAACCCACTTCATACCTACCCGCTCGTCCGCCGACTGAGATTGTCGCTGCATTCTGCCTCATGTCTGGAGGTCTTATCTTTATGATGAGCGTAAGTACACACCGAGCCTATGAGTGGAAGCCATGGCAATATGATATACTAACCCGAACCAGACCCGTAACGTCATCGAGGCCATGGAATATTACGAAGTCGATGCGATGTTCACCTTCACCGTGGGCCTGGGTTTCACGGCCTTCATCATGGCTCTGGAGATTCTGGCCATTGCACTGAAGGCATGGGCCGTGAAGCGCGAGCAGCCTCCACAGCCGACCTACCGCTTCCCATAAATTATTTCCCATATTATGTTTCTGTTTGACAACGATACCCTTTACAATTATGTGACTTTTTCTTCCCCTGCGGTCATTTGCATTTATTCTTATTTATTTCTCCTCCGTCGGCGCAATCTTAATAGTCAACTTGTTGCCAAGGACGCCCAACATTCGCTCTGCAAAATCTGGGGGTATGAAAATGTGTGATATTAAAATCGGTTCTGAAATTTCCGAGATTTCGGAATGAGTAACGGATTAATGCGGTGGTAGTATATTCTTACGTAGACGATCATCCAGGATTTAGAAACAGAATGTCTGATTGTCTACATTTTCATACAGTATGTCTAGATTAATAAATTGATATTGTTCATGCTGTATGTACTACTATTTACTCTATTTTAACCTTAAAACGGCGCCACTATAGTACCTTAATAAGCCTTTAGCCGGCTCGGCGATAAGAGGATTAACGCCGGAGCTTCCCGTGCCGAGTACCGAGTCGGCAGTTGCGCTGTCTTGTGCTTCCCAGAGGTCATCACATTAGAGAAATTGTTCAATGGCTAGAATATTATAGACAGAATTGGACATTTTGTATCTGACCCCGCGGTACAAATTCTATCGTAGGTGATAGGTTCATCAAGTTCTGCTGCCGAAGCGTTGAGAAACAGTACATTAATAATCGAACACAGGCAGGCTATGACAACGAGGGGCAACGGCAGAGAAGGTGGGTCAGTGATGGATGCACAGGAGCTCGACTTAGTGCGAGTCTCGCGGCCCTTCTGGCAGTTGATTGGGCCAGCTGTGAATAGTTGGAGGTTTGGAGGTGGGAGTTGGAACGGGTCCCGATGATGGAAGGAGGGGCTATGATTTAATCAGAGCTCCCCTCGGATACTTTTCTGCAGTCCAACCCTCCCCTCTCTCAATTTCTCCCTCCAACCTCTGTTCCTCCAATCCATAATACCCGTTCCCCTATTTCCCCTATTTCCCCTATTTCCTCCATTTCTTTGAACACAATGGCCTCCAACCCCCCCCGCTGCCTGCTGCGCCTCTGGCTTCAAGCACGAGGGTACCCCTCTCGGCGAGGTCAAGAACGTTGACGGAGGTGAGTGACAGCTAGAGATTACATCAGAAAATTCCCCAGCTAATCAATCCATTCACCCCAGTCAACACCTACATCACCTACCCCAAGGACAAGAGTGCCGATAAAGCTGTCCTCTTCCTTACCGATATCTTTGGAATCTTCCCCAACGCTCAGCTCCTCGCCGACGAGTTCGCCAACAATGGCTTCCTGACCGTTATCCCCGATCTGTTCGAGGGTGACCAGATCTCTGTTAAGGACATGGAATCTGGCAAGGCTGACCTCCCCGCTTGGCTCCCCAAGCACCAGCCTGGCAACATCGACCCCATCATCGAGAAGACCATCAAGTATATGCGTGAGACTCTTAACGTGAAGAAGATCGCCGCCGTCGGCTACTGCTTCGGTGGCAAGTACGTCACTCGTTACCTCAAGCCCGGCCAGATCGATGTTGGCTACAGCGCGCACCCTTCTTTCGTCACCCACGAGGAACTGGGCGCGATCAAGGGTCCATTTTCTATCGCCGCTGCCGGTATGTAACAACTACCTACTCCGCACGACTTCGGAATTTAGTATTCTTCTAACACAAAGCAGAGACCGACAGCATCTTCACCACTCAGCTCCGCCACGAGTCCGAAGAGACTCTGATCAAGGCTGGTCAGCCTTGGCAGATCAACCTGTTCAGCGGCGTGGCTCACGGCTTCGCCGTCCGCGGTGACTTGAACGACAAGACCCAGAAGTGGGCCAAGGAGCAGGCTTTCTGCCAGGCTGTTGTTTGGTTCAACCAGTACCTGTAAGAGTGGGTTGCTATTGAAGCAAAGCCGGAATGAATGGCATAGTGCTTTGGCTGGCTCATGGTGAAGACATTGCTGATTGATGATGTGTAGAGTTAATGACGATACACAGACGGCTAAGTTATGAGGAATGAAAGGCTCTAAATAAAGCTGTGATAGAGCATAACCAATGAACAACTTGAATTTCCAAACAATAAGGAAAGGATAGAACCTTTTATGGGTGTATGAGTAGTTACATCAATATCTCAAGGTCGCCAATTTCGGGGTAGCCTCATAGTTTTCCATTTGGAAGAATCAGCCCAGGAGCCAACAGTTCAGTTTTCAACTGGAACAAATCAAAACCAGGTACAATTGCGATTAAATGAGAAGAAACAAACGAAATCCGCCTGATTCTACATCGATGTACTGTACTACTGTAGTAGTACATTTGCTCGACTCTGGCCAATCATGGATGAACCATGATTATGTCATCCGACACGAATGGTCGCTGTGGATCGCCCTAAACCCCGTTGAGGGAAAGCGCGAAAGTAGGGAAAGAGGGAGAGAGCGCAGGAGACCAGAACACAACAAAAGTCGGCGCTAACTGACCAGTCAATGTTATGATCCATTTTCGATTTTTGATTTCTTTCATTCCCAATGATTTCCATCTACATGAGTTCCGCCTGCCAAGATGGAGATGACTCCGGTATTGCCCTCGAATCTGGACTTTGCCGTCTATCGAGAAGACTTGAAACCACCGAGCCTTGAGGACATGCGTGTTTACTGGCACACTAAAATGCTGGCTGCACAGCGATACATGACTGTGATGAACGAAGGCTTCAGTCTTGCCCTCCATTTAAACAATGACCGATATGCGGACGAGCTAGAAGCAAACATCAAAAAGGATTTCAGCACTCAACGGCCGCGTGTTATTGACAACTCAGAGGATCCTGATTTGAGTTGGACCGATCTTATCAGAGAGACCAATGAAGCTTCTTTCACCCAGGTTGACAAAGGGTGTATTCGTGTTGTGTTCGCAATCACACCGTCCAAATGACCGCCGAGGATCGCAAACAAGTCTGCCATTACCACTCTATCTCAGTTGTGCATCAAATACCGCAACAAAAACATATTCACATCGAGAGAGATACCATTTCTGATCTCCGCACTTTTATTTCAGCTTGCAAAAAAGATCGGGAAGAGGGTGCGTCTCTTGGCAACACACTATTTGTTCGAATGGAAGACTAACCCGAGTAGCGGCCAAATTCGAGGAGAAATTGGATGATCTTCTGAGGGAACGTGATTACGAACTACGGGAATTACAAGAAACTTGGATATCTTCGTCGCGATCGATATCGTCTCCGCGCAATCTCTCTTCGGAGCCTACGAATATCTCGACCGGGCGTTTACCAGACACACTACCGTCTCCCCAACCGCATCAACCGCTTGTAACTCCAGGGGTGTTCGACAGACCTGTTCCTCGGTGGTTTCGAGAATCATCACCCGCAGGTTTGGTGATCATTATTGATTCTGATGATGACCCCCAACAAACCACCACATCTCGCCAACCAAGAACAGAAACTCGAATTTCAACGCGAACACCAACCCTAACCCCAAATTCCAATCCGGATAAGACACAAGTAACCCCGTTGTCGAATTCTGCAACCGATCAGCAGCTAGTATCCAGGGCTCAAGACGGATGTCAGATCACGAGAGTCCCGATTGCGAAAGCTCCGATAGGGCCCCAGGGGTCAATCCCAAGAACCCCAGAAGAAAAGTTACACGATTCTCACTTTATCGCCTTTCAACACGATCGCAAGATTCCTTGGTCTCGAATACGAGAAAACTACGAACAAAGATTTAAGGTTGCTCGAACTCAAGGAACCTTGACTGTGAGATATTTTCGCCTACCAAAAGAGGAGCGCGTGTCGAGCGGATGCGTGGCGTTGAAGCTTCACTCAAGACCGCGTTTGAAGGAACTGGTTGAAAGACTATGGCCTGGATGATATTGTAACACTCTATCTATGGAACTGCAAAGTTTAGTGCTGTGATATTATCATTTGTTCTTGTTCTTGTTTTGACTATCGGGCGTCATGGTTCAAAGACGCTGTCTGTTATGTGCTGAGGATTGCAAATACCTTAATATATCTGTCATTAATATAAACACCAGTTAAATCCTCGTTACATGTGCACAATGTGAAGATGATTATAGTTATACGAACTTGAAAACACAACTCGAACCCTTCTGAGGCCTGGGCCTAACAAAGGGGTTGACATGTCCCTGGTGACCACTGAGGATCAGGGCTCCTAGCCTCGGAATAGAGAACTACAAAGAGAAAGGGGAACGGGCTACACAGAGACTTCATACGTGTGCCTCGAGGATGCAAATAACTTGGACCAACAAAGAAATGACCGAATCCCTAGAGCATGTACTGGCAGAGAAGTAAACTTGAAAGAACTTGAACTTGAAGCATACTGCGCCCGCTTTGACACAATCGTCGTGGCATTGAGTCCGAGTCATTCAACAGTAAGGCTGTCCAGGTGGTTCCTTTTTTTCACGCCCGGGCGTTGAAAGAGCTCACCTCGATAACTTGGACATAAATATGTCGTATTTGCGGCGAGTAAAACTATTTACTCAGTTTACTACTTCTATCCAGGTGATTTATTAGGCGAAGAAATTGATTCTCATTACCGTCGGACGTGTACTTCTCCGAATTCGAGATCTATTTAGATACTGTCTGAACAATGCCACGCAAGCGCAAGGCGGAGACTGCTCCCGCTAGTCCAGGCCCCTCACAGCCTAGTAAACGGGGAAAAACAGAGATGATCGAGCTCGAAGAGAGAGAAAATATTTCTGAAAGTCGACGATGAGAGCATGAAATACAAGGAGTTGAAAAAGGTTATCGACTCTAGATATACTGGACTATACCCTCCAACAGCCCCTCAAAGGCCCAAAAGACAACACAGATGGCGATGGACAGGTCTGGAACCACTCACAGATCCCAAGAAGCTGCCTCCACTGTGGAACTGCGCTGAGCCTGATCTTGACGACAATGATATTGAGGGCCAGATCCAGAGGTGCCATGAGAGAATCGAGGAAAACATAATGCCTGATATATTCCGCAAAAGACTAACTCGATTTGAAGGACTGAAGCAAGAGAAAGATGATCTCATGGCTTCGGAGCCAGGTCTTGAGTGGGAAGTTGTGCAGCGCGTGAAGGAGCTGATCCAGATCGGACAAGAGCTAGAGAAAGATGGCGACCCAGAACAAGAAATACCGAATCTTCTGGCAATTATCGATGCCTATAGAACCAAGAATTTGGAATGGGAGTGGGGAAAGGTGACATACTGGGTCCACGGAAAGCAGGTCAATGAAGAGCCACGGGAATTTTCGTGGGACGATTTTGAGCGCAAAGCTCACACTGCTGGGGGCAAGGGGTTTTGGGTAGAAGGGGTAAGTTTGTAGTATCCTATCAACATATATTCAATACATTAACGAGGCTTGAACGTACCAGATTTTCAGCGGACCAGGACCCTATCACGATGAGTGGGCACTTGGGGCTTTAACAGCTGTTCCAGGTATACATCGATGGGGCCACGTTAAAAGGGTATGCTGCTCCTGGAAGATGATGAGATTTTTGAAGTGAACGATATCAATGTTATAATTCAAAGCCCTTCTAACCGATTGCTTTCTTTAGGTACCCTGTGTCATAGATCTACCTGGCTCTAATAGCATGTTTCCAGTCGAATTTATGGACGATACTGGAGCCTTCATCACAATAATCGATCAGCGCGACCTAGACGATATGGAAAATCAGACCGGAATAAAAGCAACAGTAGCAGGGTACAAAACAGGGGCCGGTGTCGCCGGTAGCTTATCAGTAAAAATAATAGAATTGATGATTACCCTGCCCCACCCCACTGATCCGGACCAAACTCGCATGCCTTTTTTCAAGATATTCTGCGGTGTCAGAAATATACCACCAGGAGCTTCGCGTCATAGACTTCTGGGACCTTGGCTACGGCATGTGATATATACTGCAACATCCCCCGATGGACAACATGGTCTATATTTGCTTGATGCAAAGAACGATTTCAAAAATGTCCCCAAGTCGACAATCCCTCTAAATCGCAGGTGGTTCCACGATCCTAGCTTCCAAGATACTCTTGTGGCGACGAATCCAGCGACACCACCAGAACCACCAGCACCAGCGGCAGAAGTAGCAGCAGCAACAGCAGGAGGAACAGGAGGAGCAGGAAGATCGCAGTTTGCCCCAAATCCAATGGCGCCAGCTTTCCAGCCAGGTGGGGGGAGGTAGCGGCTCTGGAGGAAGTCCTTGAACATCATGATGCGTATTTAATCACTATTTCCCCATTCTTTTTTTTTAAACCCGACCAGAAGAAGTTTAAGGTTAACTGTGAGGCTTCTCATCCCAAGCAAATGTGAATTAGAGGAAACTATTGATTCTTTCAATTTTGCGTTCCCTGGCCTTGGCTTTTTTCATATTTTTCATTTTCTGCCAATCAATTAATTTATATTGTTCGCCAGGTGTGTACTTAGTACTAGTAGCAAGTTAGTGGTAGTAGCCACTAGCATAGATATCCAACTATATACATGTACTAGTACTGTCGTAGACTCGTAGTAGTAGATTTTGTATGGGCGCGGATGACCGACTTGCCCTAATCCTAAAACGGACTAGCGGAGATCGCCTTCGAAGCGTTCACGCCCGAACGGCCAGTCGACACTCCGCGCGAACACCTCTTCATCACCCTCCTTGGCACTGTCGTGGTGCGAGTCTCTCGCTTTGTCGGCAAACACTACCTCTTTCTGCTCTGCAACCCCTTGATTGTGTTGCTTCTCACCCATACTCCCACCGAATCGATCGCGTGCGCCTCGTGAGTTATCCCTGGAACGAATACGAAGTTTGGATCCCTCATGATCCGCGAAGCCTCGATGATGCTAACTACAATATTCTTGTATTAGACGTCTTCCTTGCCCTACTTCTTCCGCTCCGATTCTTCCGTCTTCTGTGGAATAGACTAGCCTACGCCGAGTTCCTGCTTGTCGCGTCCCAAAAAACCAGCCTGTCCCACTTACCCCATCGACGTATCGACTCGAGACCGAGTGGACTATTGAATCCATCACCGCCTCCATACTATCTTCAGATCTAGAATCGCCAGGCTTGGCGTGTTAGAACGGTTGAGACGACTATACCTCTATCTGATCGTTTTCGCCGCATACGAAATAAACATGGCGACCCCAGCTGCACTTCCCCCCTTGCCTTTCAATCCCTCCCGAGTCCGATCATACTTGGTGCGGCTACCGCTTTTCACCCGCCTTGTGCTCTTGGTGATCCTGGCCTTCTGGTTGTTGGAACTGCAAACAATGTGGAGTGTCGTACAATGGGGAGCTCTGATCCCAGACGAAATTAACCTCGGAACGAGTACGTCGTCACCCCAACTTACCACCTACTGCCTTGGGCTGGACCTGGATTTGGGGAGCCTTACTGACTGGCGGAATCTAGTGTATCGACTGAATACCTATCCTTTGATCCACACTGGCTTTTTCCACGCGCTTTTGAATGCCCTGGCTCTGACGCCGCTTTTGGAGCGGTTTGAAGCGGAACATGGCACGCTCACAGCTATTGCCTTGTTTGTCGGTCGTAAGTATCACACCGCACTCTGCAAGTTTAAAATGGAGGATATAACCTTGAGTATTGAATTTTCTTGCTGACGAGACATCTTCTTCCCAGCACTTTCCACCTTCCCCGCCGCTATCTACCTCCTGATCGAGAAGGTTATCCTGCACAGCAACACGTCTGTGGTCGGATCAAGGTGCGTACTTTTGCCGAAGATTGTTGGTTGACCATGTGCTCATATCGTCTCTAGCATCTGGGTTTTCTTGCTCCTCGGATCCGAAGCCATCCGAACCTATAAATCGAACCCCCACTTTAGGTATGTGAAAGCTATATTACAGTATTGGTTTCTATGGGATTTCGGCTGACCATTTCATCAGCCTCGGCCCGTACAAGATCCCTACTTGGACCTCGCCTTTGTTTGCGTGTGTGGTTCTTTCTATTCTAGTTTCCAACGTGAGCTTCCTTGGCCACCTCTGCGCCATTCTCATCGGCTATCTCTGTAAGTTTCTTCTCGAAAGCCTCCATTTACGGGCCATGGACTAATTTTCCCAGTCGGTCTCGGATACCTGAAGTTCCTGGTGCCGCCCGAGAAGATTCTGCGATGGATCGAGGGTAAGCTGAACCTCCTCGGCCGGCTGCCACACTATATTTCTGTCGACCAAAAGACCTTTGGACGCTATGGAGTTCTTCCCTCGTCTAACAACGCGGCCAACGGCAACAATGGCACCCCCATGAGCTTCCTGGGCACCAACCAGCGTCTAGGTGCATGAAGGATGGGAGAGAAAAAAAAGAGAGAGAACCACCACCATTTACCTTAATATTCGTGTTTATAGTTTGACATAGTGTTTTATTACGTTGACGAGGGTGTAAAGGGGGCATTGGGTTATTAGCATAGCGAGTGCATCTATAATTCTGCGCATTTGGTCCCTCTCGTGTGACGTAAATTCCCGTAAACAACTCCGAGCTCCGCAACTCCACCCCCAGCTGGCCTCTGCGACAATCGTCTACCAATTCGATTCAATTGACGGGACTTTTGTTGCCAAGTGGGAAGATATTTCCTCATGATTCCCTCGAAATGGCCCTGAAATGTGAGTGTTTAGACGCCAGCTACCCTGGACGCATCTCGACCTCTCTCCCCCTCCCCAGACAACTGGGGACAACGAGACCCTGACAGCTTTCAAATGACAGCCGCAATCCGCAATCTACGGGAAAACCCTCGCTTCCTCTTCACTCGTCTTCCGAATATTTTATCGCTTCTCTGCATCGTCGTTGGCGTCGCTTGGTTACTCCTCCTACCCCTAGATGACAATTCACGACGGACCTACATCTCCGAGAATGCGCTCCTGCCCGGCCAGGTCCACGCCTATTTCACTGGCAGTGAACAGAACATCTTTCGGGGATATAAGCAGGAGCTACAAGCTTTGTTAAACAAGGGTCGCGAGACCGAGGACCAAGAAGCCGAGGTGGATGTGACTCCGGCGTAAGTGGCATGAATACAAATGGACCGACGCAAGCAGGACACGCCCTAATAATATAACAGGGCCTCGAACAAAGTTCATTCAATTCTACAAGCCGCAGGACTGAAGGTCGCAACGCAGAAATACGAGTACACCTCGGCCGGCATTACCCACCAAGGCGAGAACATTTACGGCATCATCCACGCACCGCGGGGCGATGCAACAGAGGCAATTGTATTGGTGGCGGCATGGAAGACAGCAGATGATGAGCTCAACCTGAAAGGCGTCACGCTAGCTCTCACTCTGGCTAGATACTTCAAACGTGAGTTTCCTCGTAGAATAGACATCACCGGTCAAGATACTAAGACGCTCAAATAGGATGGTCCCTCTGGTCTAAGGACATCATCTTTTTGTTCACCCCGGATAGCAAAACGGGAACGCAAGCCTGGATCGACGCCTACCATGACCTTCATCCAGAGTCTGTTCAGCCTCTACCATTGAAGAGTGGAGCTTTGCAAGGTGCTGTGGTCATCGAGTACCCCTTCGAGCACAACTTCCAGAAGCTTCACATAGTCTATGATGGCGTCAACGGCCAATTGCCTAACTTAGACCTGTTCAACACGGCTGTTGCCATTGCAGGCGGCCAGATGGGTATTGGTGCTAACCTCCAGGAGATGTGGGAGCACAATGATAGCTATGAAGCACGACTTCAAACGATGATGCGTGGAATGACGAAGCAAGGCCTCGGATATGCAACGGGAGCCCATAGCAGCTTCATGCCTTATCACATCGACGCCATCACTCTGCAGCCTAAGGGTGAAGGATGGGAAGACGAAATGGCATTGGGTCGGACCATCGAGAGCATGTGCCGCAGCTTGAACAACTTGTTGGAGCACTTGCATCAGAGCTTCTTCTTTTATCTGCTCATGCATAGCAACCGTTTCGTCAGTATTGGAACTTATCTTCCCAGTGCCATGCTCATTGCCGGAAACTTCACCATCATGGCCATCGCGTTGTGGATGCGCACTGGCTATTATCCGGAATCGAAGCCGGACACCCCAGCGGGCGAAAAATCCAAGAGTGAAAAGACATCAAAGACGGGAACCCAGAAGATCGAAAAGGAAATCAAAGTGAATGAAACTACACTCCCAGAGCGTCTCATGGCTTTGCCATTGACCCTTGTCACTGGTCTACACCTGCTCGGTCTGGTCCCCCTCTGGACCTTTAACAATATATTCCATCAGGTGAGTTTGATTGATATTAACCAACAATACTACTTTCATTGCTAACAAAATTGTAGTATTTTACAACTGCGACGTACATCTTCGTCGTTGTGGATATTGTTTTGCCATTATTTTTGGCGGCACTTCTCTCCAACGGCCTGGGCGTCTCGAAACCCATCATACCGCAGCAATACCTTTTGATCAAGTCCTTTGCTCTCCTGCTACTCGGCCTCTCGCTTTCCACGCTCGCGACCCTCAACTTCTCTCTCTCCTTCATGATCGGCCTACTCTGCGCACCGCTCAGCTTTCTCGGCCGCCTCCAAGGCTCTGCCGCCCTACGATATGGTGTTTCTAGCCTGGGACTTGTGCTACTGAACCTTCTTTCCCCACCAATTGTCCTTCTGGGCGTGTGCTGGTATACCGGCGTTTCCGTGGAGACAGTGCTAACCCAAGCTGCATTTGGCTGGGATGTATGGGGCATGTGGACTCAAGTCGTGGTGTGGTGCGTGTGGTGGCCAGCCTGGCTGATTGGATGTGTCCAACTAGGCTCATCGATCTTTTAATATACACTCTTAGAACACCCTCTGGGTCGCATATATGGTCAAGGCTATACAGTAATCTAAATTTCTTACAAATAAACAAACCGCGATTCATACAAGCAGAACCATCTTATTCATTATCGATAAAAAGTGGCTAGGGACATGTAAACCCATCTATGCAGCCCAGACATCCTTGCCAACGCCCTCGATCCAGTGACCAAGCTGATTAACACCGGCATCCCAGTCTTTCAAACGGTTCCGCATGCCATCAATCTGCTTGAGATCCAGTACCTTGGGCTGCACCCAATGGATTTGTGCAACCTGCGCCACCTGATCAATCGAACCCTTCAACAATCCTAGGGATAAAGCCTTCATGACCAGGTGCTCGATCTCATCAGGCTGCACCTTCGTCTCAGAGGCGATAGCATCGAAGGAAAGGGAACGGTCATGGGGTGGGCGGTGGAAGACCATCTCCGTCAGCGCGGAGAGAGAGATCTTCTGGTACAGGAAGACGCGGTGCGATTCGAGTAGCTTGTTCTTGCTGATATTTCCGGCGAGCACGTCGTAGGCGCCCAGATCGCCGCGGTTGAAAGCGAAGAGCAGCTCACGCAACCAGTTGTGCGGTGTTGGGGTCAGAGTATCCAGGATCGGGTGCAGGAGAAGCTCTCCAAAGTTGTAGATGGAGTCGGAGACCAGAGCGGCGACGCTGAGGTTATAGGCGCGGGAGACGCGCTCCGTTTCAGGGAGATCTTCGAGATCGATACAGGCCAGGTACAGAAGGGCATTTTTGTAGAAAGAGGCGAATTCTTGCTTAGCCTAGAATTGTATTTGTTAGTATACCAACGACTCTGTTTGCCCTCCCCGTGGTTTTTGGTCGCAAGGTAAACCTACGTGGAAGTAATCCGCGTTCACTTTGTAGAATGACGCATGCACCACGGTCTCGACTGAGTCGAACGAGTCGAGTGCCTTTTGGCAGGACGCCAGGTCCTTCTGTGCCCCCTCCAGATCCTCCAGCTTCAGTTTGACATTGGCAACATCGGCAAGCGCATAGACGTGTGCATCTTGTGATTCGGGCTTGTCGACCTTGTCGGCGAGGGATGTGAGGAAAGCGAGGCGTTCTTTATCATCTGTTGTGTCCCGTACGTAAGCAATTGTTCATGTATCCAGGTACAAGGTGTTCATGTATTCAGGAGAAGGCTCGAGGGGGTTCAAATTACCGGCACACTCCGTCGCGGCCATCAAACCCAGCGCAACGAACTTGAGCTGGTTGATCCGGTCGGCGAAGCTAAGGACGAAGTTCTTGAAGAAGGCTAAACGCTGCGGGGCACTCTCTGGCAGTTTGAAGAATTCAACCAGTGCGTCTGTCAACTGATGCCATAGCTTGCGCTCCCAGAAGTCTTCAAAGGTGAGGAGATAGGTCTGGGTCTCGGGGGTGCCATTTGCTTGCTGCTCGGCCAGGAAATCGGGGATCTTGGACTCCATGGCGGCGAGCGGGAGAGTGAGTGATGGGGGTTCGTAGATGAGATCACTCGTAGGAAGAAATGGCGATGATGGACAATGAAGAGGGTATGAAGGAGGAGAGTCGTCAAGAGATGTGGGGATTGGAGGGAGACACCGGCCGGAGCTGATGATGTCTTTCCATTTTGGAGCTCCCGGGCGGTGAGCAGCTACTATTGGTGGTGGTATACATTCAGTTTTCGAGATAACAACAACCCTGCAGAAATGGTCAAATGAGTATATCTGGGTCATTCATAGTTGTATACTATCATATCAATGAGCTTGAAGGAGTTAGGCTTGATTCCATTATGTTTGTCATCTATATGAAGTGAAATAGCTTTCTGAAATACGTAGTAGTACCTGAGTCCAGACCGTGCAGATCATAAATCCACCCTAGCTACTACTACTACTACTACTACTACTACATTAGTGATATTCTAAATTCGAACCTCGGACATATTTAGTCTTCCCACTCATCCCAGTATCTCTCCGGTGTTCCCCCTTCATCGTGGTGGATTGACGTGGGGTGGTGAAGGGGGAAGTTTCCGAGAAAGTCTGAATGTCTCCGAAGGGTCCTTAAATACTTTTGGGTAGACCTGCCCGCTACGGAAGGTTCCCCTCTTTACAACATTCTCTCCATTTTTTTTTATGAGTCTTTAGTCTTTCCTTAGAGAAATCTTCTATCTTCTCATCCTGATACTTTCTCAAGACAAGAAGCTCATTGAAATCACCTTCACCATGACTGACTTCACCGAGGCAAATCGCAAATACTTCGAGTAAGATATGCTACCTAAACCACATCTATTTGGTAGACAGCTGACTGGCCTTTCTATAGCCAAATGGCGACCGACTACAAAGATCGGTTTGCCAATGCGATGAAGACGCTGTCCGATCAGACATTGAAGCACCGGCTCTGGCTGAGTGATCGATGGACAGATACTGAGGCTGGCCAAGACAACGGAGTTAAAATGCTTGAATACGCCTGTGGACCAGGTGTGATCTCAATGGTGAGTTGAATTCTGTTTTTCTTCTTCTTCTTTTTCACCAAAGAGACCATTAGACTAATACTTCTTCACTTTATTGCAGACGCTTGCTCCATACCTGTCAAAGGTCGTTGGCATCGACGTCTCCGATAACATGATTGACGAATTCAATCGCAATGCCAAATTGATTGATATAGCCGATAAGATGGTTGGATATAAAGCGGATCTACTAAACGATTCCGTTCCTGCCGAGTTTTCGGGTCCTGACTTTAAAGAGTTCGACATGGTGGCAGTCAGCATGGCCTTGCACCATTTTGAATACCCGCAGATGGCCCTTCAGCGACTCGGAAGCCGACTGAAGAAGGATGGTGTGTGTATGATCATTGATATATTGTCTCGCTCCGGACAGGATCATGGCCACGGCGATGGCCACGGCGAGGGAAAGCATGGTCATAACTTCGGCGATGCCGCCCACACGGTCAAGACTCACGGATTCTCCCGAGACGATATGCAGAAACTGTTTGAAGGAGCTGGGCTAGGTCGTGGATTCAAGTATGAGGTGATTCCTGAGGAGTTGGTTTTCAATAAGGGCGAGAAGACGCACAACGTAACCGTGTTCATTGCTCGTGCTCAGCGCTCTTGAAACACAAGATCGAATTGCTAGTAACCGTGGCACCACCATCTCTGAGATTTTGAATATATGTCATTTAAAGAATAAATGCGAGTGCTTCCATACAACTATGGGGTAGGTTGTAGACCGGGATGATCCATGTCATTCCAGCGTCTTCGGAGTGGGTCTCTCGACGACCCACTGACCGGAGGACCCTTTTTGAATGAAAATAAAAGCCCGGCATCTTGAAATATAGCCTTAGACTCGGAGACCGCAGAAACTCGATGGTTTACTCCGTAGTTCACCTGGGCATGTTGGTTAGGAAATATTTCCCTGGGGCTTGAATTGTGCGATGGATGAAACTTGGGCCTACCAGTATATTTTACATTTATCCTTTTATTATTCTGCAGTAGTTCTACGGCCACACATTGTACATTGTCTTAGATGGACAACTTGAACTTGAACCTTGGAAGAGTCCTAAAATAGCTCGGGGTCGGAGGTCGGCATTAACCATCAAGGGGCAAGCGGCCCCAAAACTTCCCATTTCCCAACGCCATCTCAAATTTCCTTTGAGATTATGGGCCACGAATCGAATCACTAGGGGACCGGCCTGCGAATAGTTCACTTCGAAGGCTTGCTTGCCAGTTAGCGATCCAATCGCATCTCAGAGCCCAGCGCCACTCGGCTCTTGGCAGGGTCCAGGTTGCCCTTTGCTCGTTTTTAAGGGACTAGATGCATCAGTTCCTCCGAAGGAAAGTTTGATGCTAGCGCCAATGGGGAGTACAGGCCCGGAGGATTGCTTTCAATGCTTTGGCATATAAGCAACGCCTGGGAACTTGGCTTGGGGTTCCGCACCTTCGATCTTACTGCCAACCGTCTCTCGTTAATCCCTGGCAAGACACTCTTTTTAAACCACTCGAACGGTCTCGACTTAATATCTCACAACATGAAGACATTCACCACAACCCTCCTTTTTGGCCTTGCAAGCATCGCATTCGCCCGCACCGATCTCGCTGGTTGCACCTCGTCGCAAACCACCAACCAGTGGCATGAAGCCAGTATGATTTGGTGGGTGCCCGAGAGCGGCGAAATTTGCGATTTCGTTGACTGTGGTGGTGGTCGCGCTCCTCCCAAGACTACTCAACCTGGCTGCCCGCTTTACTCTGGCACGGCCACACTCACACCCAACTATATGCCTGGATGGGGCCCCAACGGCAAGATTGCCGCGTCGACTACCACAGTCGCCGAAACCACTTCTTCTTCTTCTTCTTCCAAGGCAAAGACAACCAGCGATTCAACTGAGTCTGCGACCACTACAACAGACTCTATGGTCACCCCTGCGCCTACTTCTTCCCCTGCTGTTTCTATGACTACTGCGACCTCGCCAATCTCGAAGTCTGGAAACGCCACTTCTTCCGCGGCAACCTCAACCAAGACAGGAAATGCTGCCGGTGCATTGTCCGCGAATATGGGAGGTATTATGGTCATTGCTGCTGCTGTCATGGGTGGAATGGCGCTGTAATCTACAGCACGCTTTTAGTGATGTTCAATATCCAGACTGTTTCAATGCATAGAGTATTTTCCATAGAGTTGAGACAAACTCAGTCTATAACTAATTCTAATCAACGCTACGAACATTCAGAAAAAATCAAAAGCTAGTTCCAGTTCCCGGCCAACCAAATCTCTTCTGCCTTTTTTGGATCCAGAAGCTCATCAATAGTCCACGGGGTGTGCACATAGCCTCGTGGAACATTGGTATTCTGGAATGTAGTGCCATCTCGCAAATGAGCCAACGCCTCGTCATAATTGTCGATAGCGTACTGTTCTGGATCATGTTTCCATAACCAGGCACCCAATAATGCGACAAGAGTTCCCTGAGGGTTGTCTTCATCAACCGGGCGGCTTCGAGCTACTCCGTTGATAATCCCTATTTTCTGGAGACAAGAGACACGGTCAAATCTGATTTTCATGCATAGTTAGCATTTTGCCGCAATGATTCATATTGACAAACCAACCGTAGCGTGTTATGAACCCGGGCAGCCCAAGGTATATTGTCCTTCATTGAGACCTGAAGACAAGTTGCCAAAGAAACGGCGTCTTCCAATCCCTGAGTTGCCCCATTTCCAGATGATGGAAGAAAAGTGTGTGCTGCATCGCCAACCTGAACAACCCGCCCAGCTGGCGATACCCAGCAAGGTTGAGACTCTCGTAACACCAATTCAAAATTGTGAATATGGTCCCTAGGGGTCGCCCGGATTGCCCGATCCCCAATTTCAGGCCATCCTTCGATCTGTGAGGTTTTGTGAAGTACGTCCCGGGGGTCTGCCATGTTAGTCCAGGACTCTATCCCCTCACTCTGGTCCTAATAATTTTGTTAGAACTGGAAAATCCACATAGGAATATATTCTTACTGGATGAACAAAAGCCCAAGACAGATGATCGGATGTTCTTTCCCACAGGCAGTGATATTCCGGATGTCTATATAGTAATTAGATGAATTCTCCCCCGAGAAAAGAATCACATACCCCTGCCAAAGCTCCACAAGAGCTATCCCATTTTCCACACCAGAAAATCTCTCAGACATGAGAGAGTCGGCCTGAACTACCTCGATAGGGATAGTTCCTCGATAAATCGAGGTCCCGGATGACCTGGCTCGAACCTCTTTGCCCATTGTAATGATTGAAGACTTACTTCCAATTCCATCGGCAGCGATGATTAAATCGGCTTCAATTATTTCCTCATTTTCGAGGACCACACCGGCCTTTTGACTTGCAGCATCTTCATGATATTCAACTGCGCGTTTTCCGTACTCGACAAAGATACCAATTCTCTCCGCTTGATCGGACATCATCTTATGAAATCTAAGTCGATTATGTCGATAGACCCTGTTTGGACGCTCAATACCATTGAACGTGGTTTCGCCATCATCACTGGCATTTAACTCAACCGGGGAAGGACCGCCGACCTTCTCTCCATTGATCTTATGCCATGAAGTCCAAATCGTATATGAAATGCGTCCATTTTCCTCCGCCATTTCTGGCCACTTTTGCAAAGCACGAATCGCAGCAGGCCCAATACTGATTCCGTCGCCTGAAATTTGAATTAATTAACTCAGAATTTCCGAGATCTGGAGAGAGGCTCCTACCTGATCGAAGGCGCATAGCGCTCTTTTCGATAATTCGAACATTGTGCCCTTTACGCCAACATTCCAGGGCTGCCAGAAGCCCGGATACTCCGGCCCCAACAATAAGAACAGAAATTCCTGTGGGTGGCGACCTTTCAGGCAGTCGTCTTGTTGACCGGTCAAAATCTTGTGTCATTTGTGGCACGGAAGGTACATTCATGATGAAGAAAAGTAGTAAAGTCGTTTAGTACTAGTTCGTAGATTTGATCTTTAATTGCAAGAATTGCTATTGTATTTTACGCAGATTGGCGACTCATTGTCTTCTTATATAGAGATGCTCGAGGCTTTTGGCCCGATGCTTCGAAGACGGAGGCGGGATTCCGTTCGGCCGGGTAATAATCAGACAGCCCTATGGATGCATTGTAGCCAGTGTCCTTCACGAGTCAAAATGATTGCTTTCAATATGCATGAAGTATTTCTCTACAAATTCTGTGGGATTTCCGCACCTTCGCCGAGCGCCAGAAAATCGTCAAACGGAAAGTATGTATCTAACGACATGTTGAACAGGAGGTCAAAATCAGCCGGGTCTGGTATTTCTTGGGACCGGGATTTGTCTAAGGCCTCCTTCCTTTGGCGATGGCATTCTTTCATGAGGCGCATCCTATTTGAAAGTCTCCCAAAGGCCTCGGGTAATTGAGCTGTGGGCTGTGGGCCAGATTCTCGCTCGATGAGCTGTCGAGCACCTTCGAGTTTGTGCATTAGTCGGTCGATCGTTTGATTAAAGTCAATTGTATTCTGCACATATTCAAGGTCCCATCCGATTTCGCTCTGGAACAGGCTTAAACGAGAAAGGGCGACGACCGCGTGGCCAAATTGACACCAGATAGTGAAAGGTAAATAGGTAAAACAATGAGACGAGAGTGAATTGAAACCATTGAAAAATGACTTTGTCGCTTGAAGGCAGCGGAAGAGAATGTCCAACCGTGTGAGAGTATAGCCACTACACTCAGCATCTGAAAGTTCCTCGCTGAGAGCAACTTGATATAATAGTATTTCCAATGTATCGTAATGGAGATTGAGTATATCTGCGTTGTATATAGTATGAGGTGGTATTCGAGTCAAAAATGGACTAGAAGGCTTACTTGAATAAGGTGACTCGCAGGAGAACGAGGTTTTCATCTTTCGGAGGTCAGGCTCGAAGCCTCGTATACTCAAGCCCAGCGGACCTGAGAGCCCCGGGTAATCGAACTCATCGAAGCAAATTGTGTGAACAATTCTATCGGCAAGATGCATAGTACGAACCAAATGAACAAGAAAGACATCGGTGGCAGATTCTAATTCCACCTCTATTATCTTGCAGCATTCGTCTGTATATTTCTTGAACCGAAGTGGTTCCATGTCTCTGACACAGGAGGACAACCTGTAATTTTGTCAACGTTTTGCTCGCTTCTCAAGAAGAATGTATGATCGGCGCCCGTACATAACAGTCAAATAGTAGCATCCTAAATAGGCGCGTCGCTCTTCTAGCGTGCGTAAAGGCTTCGAGTCAACCAAGGCATCCAGTTTCCTTACATAGCCGATTGGCTTGGTCAATCTATTCGGGGAGCTTAACCCCACAGCTAGATGTAAGCTTACTAGCTGACCCAGAGCTAATTGCATAAAGGCATCTAGTTGTGCGGGGCCTTGAGTAGCCTGCTGTGGGGTCAATCCTGGTAGTACTTCTCCAGTCTGTCCAGGAGCAGGCGAATGTCCTATGAACCATGCTAAGAAAACAAGGAGACCTTGTAAAAGATCGAGACTCCGCTCACTCCGTAAAACAATATGCTCGGCTACATATTCCTTGACGGTCTTGGAGAGCTCTCGTTGACGCGATGCACTCTGGCACGCGACCATTGCGAGATTAAGGAAGAGAAATGGTTTTTCTTGGCGTAATTGCTCTGCTGTGACACTGGTTGGAATCACGACAAATGGGAATAAATGCACCATTTTCGTGGCAAAATGCTCCAAAAGAAGTTCGCCTTCTTTCTCGCTTGGGCTCTCTGGGTCTTCATCAGGCAATACGGTAGACGACTTTGTAGCCGATGGATTAGAGTCAGATAATTGCGTAGCCGATGAATTTGAGGCCGCTAGCAAAGCGACCATTTGGTCTAACTTTGCCTCGAGGGCAGAGACTTCACTACTTGTTTCTTAATCAAGATTTTCTGAGGCACATGCGGTGTCACTCACACGCTGTTTTTGGTTGGCTTTTGGCGTCGATGTGCCCCAGGGGCTTGTCCACCACATTCCTTGCCTAGGCGATGGCATCTGAAGATCATTAGCCTAGTTCGGAACCATGCAGGCATTATCCATTTTACCCAACTCACCGTTTACATGTCTCATCGCTTTCCCGGTCACACCGCACCTTTGCCTTGGCGCACGCTCTACAGGCTTTCGGCATCCGCACTCCACTAGAATCGGCCATGACGTGGCAACGCTTTTTGCGAAATCTCGGGAATTTTGGCGTTAGACCATGGATGAGCAGTTAGCCAGTCTTGAAGACGTTGCTTTAATGGTCCTTATTGGTTGAGGATAGGGAGAACATGTTGTCGTGTCTTTGGGGCTGAGAGGAAGGACCCAGGGCGGTCTGGACTCCGAAATGGCTTGAACAAATCCAATTGGCATCTACCAACTAACTACTCGTACTAGTATTTGCGGTCGCAATCGATATGGATATATTTAAGGCTCGAGGGAACCGGCTGATTTAGTTGAAAACTATGGTAACCGTTCATATAAAATGAAGATAATAGAATGACGAAAGAATAGAGCGATCCGCCTTCCGTATCAAGCCCAGGAAACAGCCCCACTAGAGAGCAATGGATCATCCAAATGATTGGACATGAACTACTAATTTGTGCACTTGAAAAAGTAGTAAGTGGCATTTTCTCAAGCGGGGACGGATTCCCGTCCCTCTTCCACCTTCGAGTTGCTTGGACTAGACAACAGATTTCGTTATGAGCACTTCTGCCAGCCCAGGTTGGTGGGGCTTACAAAAAAGGAATGGTCACCTGTCCCACTTCCGAGTCCCAGGTCTATTTATGTGTCCGAGTCGGATAACTAGTAGTAACGTACGTGCGGGACGACCCCCCCGTGGGACCTATGTTTATTTGTGGGGTACAGGGACGATCTTAGACCAAGGTTCATCAAACTTGATAACTAAGCAGAATTATTCAAATACCTGGAAATCATTCTAAGCCATCTGCATTCCTGTGTTCCACAGTTTCGCATCCCTCTGCATCTAACACAAAATGGCTATCGCGAACCATGGAGCATCGGTTCCAGACCTCATCGCTGTTGGCAGCGAGCAGGAGAATGTAGAGGAATGGAGAAAAAGATGCAATATCGATCAGAGTTCACAGATACGCCTGGTGAAGTTGGCCCATATGCGGTATCAACATCCAGACTTGAATCAAATCACGACTTTCCTCCAAGGTACGCCTCACTAAATTCTTGTTTGTGATGTAATCAGCTAAGTACTGTACAGACTTTGGTATGACCGTGGCCAAGAAGACAGACCAGGAAATCTGGTATCGTGGATATGGTGATGATCAATACGTCTATTATGCTCGAAAAGGACCCAAGAAATTTCTTGGGGGCACTTTCGCTGTTGAGTCCTACGAGGATTTGGAGAAGTAGGTCTACTGTTAATTTCCTACTTCACTTAGATCTGACCAAGACTCAGGGCCTCAAAGCTACCGACAGCTAGTAGTATCGAAAAGCTGTCCAACTCTCCCGGCGGTGGATTCATCGTCAAGTTGATTGACCCCGAGGGATTCCCACTCAATTTGATGTATGGGCAAGCCCCAGCAGAGAAAGGGGAATATCCGGAGAAACTTACTATCAATTATGAGCAAGACAAGCCTCGCACTCGCAGGTTTCAGCGTTTCGAACCAGGCCCAGCAGCCGTGCACAAGGTGAGTAACCCTTATTTCCTTACGTCTCTGTCTAGCTCAGTATTAAAATATTGATTTTCCCAACTAGCTGGGACATTTTGGTCTATGTACCCAGGAATTTGAGAAGATGGTCAATTTCTATACCACAACATTCAACATCGTCCCGACAGACTTTCTATACGTCGAAAAGGAGGGAAAGAAGCACAATGTCGCGTTATTCGCACATATCGATCGTGGAGCTGACTACGTGGACCATCACAGCTTTTTCATAAGCACCAATGCCACAACTCATGTCCATCACTGCTCATTCGAAGTCCATGATTTCGATACCCAGAAGCTTGGGCATCAGTGGCTTGCTGAAAAGAAGTATGAATCTGTGTGGGGTGTCGGGCGACACATTCTTGGATCGCAAATCTTTGATTACTGGTGGGACACCACTGGAAACATGATTGAACACTACGCAGATGGAGATCTTGTGAATAATCAAACTCCCATTGGTTATGGTCCCGCAGGAGACGAGTCGCTGGCAGTGTGGGGCCCTGAGGTACCTGCCTGGTTTTTGAAATAGAATTCTCATCTTTGAATGTAACTCACATTGGAATTCTTGAATTTCGTTTTCCTTGTTTTCAAACTTTATACTCTTAGTCCAGAGTTTGGGGCTTGTAAAGTTTCCCTACTAAATTGATTAGTTGTCCAACAAATAATGCTCAGCTGGCTCCGGGAGTCGAAATTTGAGCTTTTGAGGTCATATACCTAGAATCAAGGGTTCAAATACATGATACATAGTCATGTATGGTCAGATAGAAAATCCGATCACATCAAATTTAGAATGTGCAAATAGTCTTGTAAGGAGTCAATCTGCATGATAAAAAGGCAATCCATGGATTGTGAATGCAAGCTTTCTCAACAACATTTTGTACAGGATCTATAAGTAATGGATCGGGTTCAACAGAAAAGTGTAATACCACTGAAAGTCTTTTTTATTTATTCTAGAAAGCTAATGTAAGCATCTGAAACAGATAGCCAGGCTCAGTGGCTCTCGTAGCGCACTAGATTGACCAAAGTTCCGATCTGCTCTATCTGGACCGAAATCTCATCGCCATCTCTGAGGACGACTCTAGGATCCCAAAAATAGCCAATACCGGCTGGTGTGCCGGTCAGGAAAATAGTGCCTGCCTCCAGGGTTGTGCCTTGAGACAGATAAGAGATCTGCTTCTTTATCGAGAAGATCATATCCTTCGTATGTCCGTCCTGAACAGTATTTCCGTTATGAATTGCCTTAATAGACAGGCCCTGGGGATCTTGAATCACAGAGGGAGCCACAAGGACAGGACCTTTGAACAATTTATTCATTAGTAAATTGAAATCGAAAAAAGTTCTGCTAAGTCGGCAGCTTACCAATAGGACAGCTTCCATCAAGTCCCTTGGAAAAGGACCACTGAGTGGTAATCATTTGCATGGTACGAGCAGATACGTCGTTGGATGCAGTGTATCCCAGAACATAATCAAGCGCGTCCTCCTCAGGGATATCGCGGCCTGTTTTTCCAATAACCAGGCACAACTCTGCTTCATAGTCGCTTGTCTCATCTTGCGCACACTTGGGAATGTTGATTGCCGCGGGGTATGGTCCAATCAGTGCACTTCGAGGTTTGGTGAAAAGAATGGGTGCTTTAGGGAGTGCCATATTGGCTTCCTAGGAGCTTTTAGTAATTGTTTTCCAACACATTCTAGAATGCGAACCTGCGCATGGTCCATATAGTTCAGCCCGAGGCAGCGAATATAGTTACATTCTTCCCGAGCAACCGGCGAAAGTAACTAAGATTATGTTAGTGTGGCCTTGGTCGTAGAGAAATTAAGACACTTGCCTGCTTAACGTGCATGATTTCTCCGGTAACACGACCATCATAGATAGTTCCCTGAATCACATATGCTGCAATTTGAACTCCATTTGTACTGTCCTTGCCGATATCGCGAGAAGTATCGACTAACTGCCCGAGGTGGACCAGACTGTCCTCCACGGCAATGAACCGAATGAGATGTGTCCAGGAAGGCATTTTGCAGAGTCTTTTGGAACGAGTTGACTCCGGATTGATCGAGATCGTAAGAGTGACAAAATTGATGTACACTCACGTACTAAATACTGGGGTGATAAAAGCCTCCACTTGAACTACGGGGTACGGTCGGTGGGACCGAAAGCCCCATCTCGGATATACGATGCCTACTCCAAACGGATATAGACCACACGCATAAGTTACCAGAAGAAGTGATGATGTGTCCAATCGGATAACGAGAGAAAATTGGAAGCGTCCCGCCCCCTCTTCCCACTTCTGGATTCTACATAGCTGTGGCCTTGCTGCTTGGTCGTCTCTTCCCCGGCCGATCGTAATGTGGGACCCAGGAGATGCGGGACCTCACCACTTCCAAGTGAATCGCGGAGAGGCTCATCAGATCGACTTGAAATGAGAAGACTTTAAAACCCGTTATCAATTTGACGTTGCCCTGGGGAAGAACTGAAGCGAAACTGTGTCTTTTATGGTTATGTCTGAAGTCGATTGTGAAGCAACCGATGTGGTGATTTGCGGCTGTGGCCCAACGGGGGCTATGTTGTCGGCATATCTGGGCCAGATGAATGTCCGGAACATTGTATTGGAACGAGGGACAGAGATCACAACCGACCCTCGTGGAATTGCTCTCGACGAAGACGGTATTCGGCTCCTACAAGGTCTTGGTCTGTATGCGTCGATATATACGCAAATCGGAACCTGTAAGTCAATATTTGAGTGTGCAGGCAAATTGATAGATTTTGTCAGCAAGCGCCTTGAAACACAAATTTGGAAACTCATAGAACTTTAGGTATGAATATGTTCAAATTCATCGGAGGAACGACACCAATTTTGGACAAACCCGCTTTTATCGAGATGGATTATGCAACAGTGAGCAATTTACCCATGCGTTTGTGCAAGCGACAATATAGAATTTCTTACACCATCTACAGACTGAGGGTGGTACCGGCCATGTCGGATTTATCTGTCACAAACAACCAGTACTGGAGAAGAAACTACGAGAAAGAATGGCAGCATTAGAAGAATGCGAACTTCGCTCCGGCTGTGAAGTCACGGCCCTATCCGAAGATGAAGATGGAACCTTGTGTGTCTATCGTGATTCAGAAGGTAAAGAGCGAAGAATAAAATCGCGTTTTTTCGTAGGGGCCGATGGGAAGACTGGATTCACTCGAAAGCAATACCTAGAGTCCAAAGGAATCGTCATGGAGCAGGCTCATCAGTATGTCGCAACAACCTTTCTGCATATAACAATAGCTGAATACTCAATGATAGGGCATTTTATGAGGAAACCTGGGTGGCATTGAACTGGCAGATTGAACTTCCCAACGAGAAGACACATCCCGATTTTCCACTGTGGAAATTAAGTTATACGCCAGAACAAGTCTACGATCTTTTCTTTCCTGTCAATTTCCGGTTTGTTTGTAACCCAAATAGACCCTCTGTTTGTGGCCGTTTTGGCCTACCTCTGGACCGACTATGGAGATTTGAATTTGTCGTTATGAAAGACGAAGATGGCAATGAGATGTCGAAGCCTGAAATGATCCAAAAGGTTGTATATCCCTATATCACTCACGCAGGTAGTCGGTACGGGTGAGTAACTCTCTCGGTGTATTTTATTTTATTTTCAACTAACATAGTAGACAGTCTACCTCAAGATGTTACGTTCCCTGAAGATTGCATTAAAGTTCTTCGCTCTCGGCCTTTCCGGTTTTCGGCTCGCAGCTGCAACAGGTGGTCTGATGGCCGTGTCGTCCTATGCGGTGATGCTGCTCATGTATTTCCGCCATGTATGTGTGAAGTTACCAGGGCCTCAAAAGCTCAATACGTGCTAACTCGCTTGGTAATAGTTGGTGGTCAAGGTATTGCGTCTGGGTTTCGGGACGCTGTTTCTTTAGCATGGCGCCTCGCCATTCTCTGTCGCAAGAAGCCAAATCGCCCAAATTCTGACGGAAAGGTTCTCAAAGCATGGTACGAAGAACGCAAACAGCAACTAGAGAAATCTTTGGCATCAACCATCGAAAATGGGAAGTTTGTCACTGAAAGCAATCCTCTCAAGATTACACTGCGAGGGGTCTACCTGTGGCTGATTCAATTGATACCATCCTGGCGCCACGAGCTTCGACTTGGACGCCGCAAAGAAGGAATGGTGCGATATAATTATTCTGAAGGGATGCCATTCCTTCCAGAATTCAAAGGCGGCCTGTGTCTTCCGCAAGTCTACTGCAAGTCAATTGGAAGTGACGGAAATGAAATTTCCTTCACAGATGATGTGATATTCTCACAAGAGAAAAAGGGCCTATTTCAGCTTTTGATTGTTGTCAAAAGTGTCAGGGAGGCATTCTCGGCTCTGGACACTGTGTCCAATATTGGAGAAATATCGAACGGAGAGATGGATCTCCATGAGACAACACTACTAGTTGAGGATGCAGCATGCGGTACTCGCGAAAATGCACCACATATTTTCCGAGTAGCAACTGGAGAGGAGTTCGCAAATTCTCCTCTATGCGAGAAACGACCAAGTCCCGAGTTCTACGACCCATTCATTATTGGAAAACACTTGGAAGGTATGAAGTTTGTTCTATTACGCCCGGACAGATTCGTTTTTGCGGCTTGTGACACCAAGGATGATTTGAAAAGTGCTGTACAAAGTACTGTATCGTATATGAAAGGGCAATGCAAGGACAAACAGGGTCTGCAGCAGTCTCATTGAAATGTATGCGGAATTAATATTCCATTTGCAGGGATCTCAAAGTTAGAGAATGAAATAGCTCGAGCTGTAGGTTTCAAAGCATTCTGTAAGATGTTGTGGGAATATAGGCGCATCAGGGAATTATTATTTTTACATCTGCCTCAATGAAGAAATCAGGATGAACTTTCTTGCTAGAAGAAACTAGGAATAAACTTCCACCCCAACCAGGCAACACCTCCAACTGCAGACCACCCAAGAAGCCCCTTCGCAATTAAAATCACTTTAATAACCCTGAATGTCTTTTTTTCGTTCACCTTAGGGAATTCTGAATCAGGAACAGCTTTGTTCAAGAACGCGCAAAGAGGCTTCCATCCATCCTCTGCCTTAAATTCTAAAACCTCACGGCTTCGCTCCTTGGCAATCGTCCTCACCATATCATTATGCCTTTCGTACATGATTTTATTAAATGGGTCGTTTGACCCATATTGCTCCTTGCACCAATCGAGAATATGCATATTCATGCGGTACCACAACCTATCCGACTTCCACAAAAAGCCAATCAAATAGAATGGCCGAGTGAAGAAAAAGCCCAAGCTAGAATAGCAGCTTTCCGCCCATGCCGCAGCATCTGGGCGGGTGCTGAGAACTATCTTCGCCTCCGGATACATCTCCAAAAGTTCGGGGAGAAAGAATACAGCAGGCATATCACAAACAGTTTCGTAGCCGTCCACGAGTTGGCGAATGAGCTTTTGGCGTCGCTGATTGTCTCTTTCTTTGGCGGCCTCAATAAGGGTTTTCATTCTGTCTGGGTGTGGAATGATCTGTGCCATATGGAGACATGGGTCAAATCCAAGTTCCTCGAGAGCTGCTTGCAATGATGAAGTTGCCGTTCGGGGCAGACCAGCCCCGATAACAAGCAAAGGTGACTTTTTTGTCGGCCGCGCACGCGAGTCAGTGACGAAACGGACCATGGTGAATATGATAGGAATTTCCAGGTGCTATTGGGATTGAGGAGATATTTGAAAATACTGTGTTCTTAAGAATGTGGCAAGTGAAATTAAGGCGTCCAATCTGATGTCAGCAAAACAAAGAGTTCCAAGGTTATCTACTCCGTATTTCAGCCCAGTTCTTGTCTGGTTTACATGCAGACGCCCGGGATACAAGATCAAGAATCTTTGTGAAAGTTCATAAGAAGATATCCCAAGCAGCGTAATGAATTTAGGTTGGAGCTTAGCAATGCATGAATAATACTAGTAGGAGCATCCCTGAAAATTGGTGGAAATTTATTTTGAAAGAATATCACGAATTCTATTCCACCTAAAGTAGATATAGTATAAGATGGTCAACTGATCTTCGAGACCAACCATTCGAGAAAGAAATGTATCAAGGTCCGACTCATGAAGTTGCGGACGGTAGTACGGGTGAGTCATGACCTCGTTTAATCTCCTCGTTTAACTCCCGCAAGAACCCCAGCAAATTTCCCCACATCAACTCAATCCCTGAAAATCATCACAATGGCTACAGAAGAACCTGAATACCAGCTCATTGGACTTTATACCCGATACTCCAGTCAGTGATCCATTTACAATGGCATAACACTACTAATTCGTCTAGGTTGGACGTCACGGGTCGAAGCTGTTTTGGAGTACTTTCAAATTCCTTACAACCCCGTGTTTGTGAAGTTATCTGATGTACAGTACACTGCGAGCTATAATAATCCGCCGTGATATTTTAATAACATGTACTGACGGGGTACTAGGTCAAAGCTGTGTCTCCAACGGGATTAGTCCCCGTCCTCGAATGTCGTTCACTAGGCTCCACCCCCATCGGCGATTCACTTGCAATCTGCGAATTCCTCGCGGAATCTCACCCTGAAATCCCACTATGGCCTCGAGATCGTCAGCTTAGAGCTCTTGCTAGAAGTGTTGCGTCGCAGATGCACTCTGGATTCTCTGCTCTCCGGGGCGCGTTCGGTACCAACTTCATCGCTAGGTATACCGGAAACGTCCCAGTCTCAGCGGAGGCGCGAAAGGATGTACAGCGCATTCTATCTATCTGGGGCGAGGCTCGTAAAACGACTAAAGAGCGCCTCCTAGCGCTGGGTCAGGTCGATGAAGGGTTTTTGTTTGGAGGGTTCAGTATTGCCGACGCATTCTTCTGGCCAGTACTTTGGGTAAGCACCTTAAAAAGAATGCGACATTGCATAAATTGAGATACTGATGGCTGGTAGCGATTTCGAACGTATGGTCTTCCCTTGGACACCGCGAGCGAAGATGCTCTTATCTGGATGGCCCAAATGTGGAACGATCCAGTCTTTCGAGGACTGGCGGATAAGTATTACGAGCAATCGGAAGACCCGGAGACAGTGCTTGCACATTATGATGATATATACCGGGGCCAGCAAGACATCCAGTATAGCCAGTTTCCCAGAGATTGGACCTTCTCAGCGAGTTAGTACTGGACTGGCGCCTCTTTTCTATAGGCCACTCACACTCAGCGTCAGAGTTGAGACTTAACATGGGACTAAATGGTATGTATACAATTGAATAGCTTGATTAAGATTGCGAATTCCCAGTCTACACTCCAATGCGTATACCTATATAACAAAGCGAACTAGGTATCGCAATGTGGATCCTATTATACTATACTAGTAGCTCATTCCATATGACGTCAATACTCAGCCCCCTGTCCTTGGTCACGGAAGCCAAGTTTGACAATCTTCAAATTTCTGTACCACTCTATCTTTCTTCTTGCCCATTGAACCTCACCTTCAAGTTGATACTATATCACAATATGTCTCAATCGTTTGCGCTCCTCCGCCGTCAGCGCACGGATGATCTCTCCAAGCTCGCTGATCAGCACATGCAGCATGATTTGCAATTCGAGGATCGCGACGCACTCAAATCTGCAGCCTCTACTGTTTCTCTGTGGACAACAGTTGGATCAGCTGTAGGTATCGGACTTGGGCTCTATGCGGCTGTTCGCTTGAGAAGCACCCGCAAGGCGTTTTTTGCTGCTGTTCGGGCGCAAGAGAGACCGACCAAGGTCGTCTTCGCGGATGGGCGGACTGGTATGTAACTGGCGGACAATTCGACTATGATTGAAACCTATATTTATTAATTTTTGAATTATAGAGCCAATTCCCGACCTTACACCGTTGCTTAAACCGACTACCCTCGGTGATTTTGCGACATACTTCTTTGCCTCTGCCGGCGGGCTATTTCTAGGCGGAGAGCTTGGTAAGAACTTTCTATTAATGAATTAAACAAAACGATGATCTATAGGTTCTAACATCAATGAATCAGGCTTTGCTGCTGGAGCGGCCAGTGCAAGCAGCAGCATCTCTACTGACCCCGAAAGACGAAAGAGAATCGAAACCGCATTTCGGAGATTCCGAGCCGATGTGCTCCGACGAGAGGCCGATGAATTGGACAAGGGGGCAAATGTTTCTGATCTGATGTTGTAAAATAAGAGTCTTACCGGATATCATATATCGTTCTTAACTACTAAGGCCTCGAAGAATCCAATGGCGAGAGATTGTTTTCGACCTTGTAACTTTCATGTGCACCTAGTCCAACGAGAGCAGCAGAGGGTCTAAGCGCCCAGATATGGAGAGTATTATTCTATTTACCCCAACTTATCTATTGGAACTGATGCGGGGGCCGCAGTATATCGGCAGTCGCACATTGCGGACTTTGTGCCGCTCACCGTTCCCCGCTCTTATCAATTGGCCCATTATCTTTCATGAATGCCAGTGGAACACCGAGAACTCCATCGTATAAAGAGTAGTTTGATTTCACCATGGCTAACGCATCTTTACTTCACGCGACCTGGGCTAGGCCATCCTTGAAATTGCTTCCTTGCCGGAAACCAACCTCTTATCAACGCCTTCGAAAATCATTCTCAACTACATTCTATCGCAACATGCTGAGTAGTGAATTATCTGAAGCTGATGTCTCGGCTCTGCGAGTGAATAAAGAGAGACTGGCAAGAGATCTTCACCACTCATGTCAGTGGGGGTTTGGTATTCGATGGGGCGAGTAAGTATCACTCTGAAGGGACATTTACATGCGGGAGAGGCTAATTATGGTGTACGTAGTGAGTCAACAGATACTGGAATGCAGCGTCTTGCATTATCAGAGGAGGATAAGAATGTTCGAAATTGGTTTATTCAAACCATGAAGGATCTCAAGTGCGACATTACAGTCGATGAAATGGGTAATATCTTCGCCGTTCGCGCAGGTAGAAGAAAGGATGTACCCGCTACATTCATCGGCAGCCATCTTGATACACAGCCGACTGGAGGAAGATATGACGGCATCCTGGGTGTTCTTTCTGGAGTTGAAGCCCTGAAGCGGATGGATGAGATGGGGCTCGAGACAGAGGGGGGTGTGGGTGTGGTAAATTGGACGAAGTAAGTGGCATGGCTGCCGCCTCTCTCCAAACCTTGCTGACTATGATTTTACAGTGAGGAAGGGGCTAGATTCCCGGTGAGCATGATATCGTCTGGCGTATGGGCAGAGTGCATTCCTCTATCCAAGGCACATGATCTCAAAGAAGTGCCAACAGTAGCATCACTGCCTACTGCGGCCTCGGCCCCGGAGACGATGAAGTCAGCATTGCAGAAGATCGGCTACCTAGGCAGCGTGCCTTGCTCATACAAGTCCACTCCGATGGCAGCACACTTTGAGCTTCATATCGAGCAAGGTCCCCATCTCGTTTCTGCGGGCCAACAGGTCGGGGTTGTCACAGCAGTGCAGGCCTATCGTTGGTTCCGATTGAATGTCATCGGGCGAGATACACACACAGGCACAACCGCTTTCGAACACCGTGCCGATGCTCTATACGCATTTGCGCGTATGATGGTTCGAGCAAGAGAAGTCGCTGCAGGACGAGGATGCCTTGCTAGTGTTGGAATTATCGAAGCGAAGCCGGGCAGTGTCAACACTGTTCCAGGAGAGGTCAGCTTCAGCCTGGATATCCGTGGACCAGAGACGGAACTTGTCGCTGAGGTTGAGAAAGAACTTCGTCGTGATTTTAATGAAATCGCCGCTGCAGAGGGCGCTGGGATCGGCAAGCCCTGTCGGGTCGAGTGGACGCTTGACTTTGATTCTCCTGTTGTGAAATTCCACGACGCCTGCATTGAATGCGTACAGCAATCCGCTCACGCTGTTGTAGCAGATGCGTCAGTTGCAGATCCCAAGTCACTGGTTCGGCCCATCATGAGTGGTGCCGGCCATGACAGTGTCTTCACCTCGAAGCGTGTTCCCACGAGTATGATATTTGTGCCCTGTAAAGATGGACTCAGTCATCATCCTGAGGAGTTTTGCTCAGCAGACGACTGCGCGACCGGAGCATCCGTCATATTGCAAGCCGTTGTGCGGTACGATCGGATGAGGTTCGCATAGGGCTGATGAGGATTAGTACATATGTTAAACCAGGCCCGAAATTTACATCAAATCAAATATTGATAGAAATCCGATCAGGTCACATCAAGAGCTGAGCATCACCAGTGAAATCTCTAGAATCTAGAATATCGAACTACAATGGTGAACAATTGGTGCACTGATCATGAATTTGCCGTTAAAACTAGCTACATCATTAAAGCCAGTGACATCGTTTCAACTTTTTTGATTTTTTCCCGTACCCGCAAGTATCAGAAACGAGGGGCCGTTTCGTAATGTGTTGAGAACCAGCCTGTTTCGAGGCCACCATTTCTGGGACCCTATTCCGGACCAAGCCCTCTGACAACATCATTCCCCAGGATGACCGAGCAGTGGATGACAGGATGGCCAAGGCCTCAACCCTTACTGGGGAGCGGCACCACCGCGGCCACGGCCGAAGCCACCACGGAAAGAGGGGGCGAACTCGCCGGGGGCACCGCCCTCCTTGCCGCCCTCCTCGCGGCGGCGGTAGCCACCCTCACGGGGAGCACGGGGACGACGCTGCTCACGGTCCTCACCGCCCATCATGCCGCGGGGAGGAGCGTGGGAGCGCTGCTGCTTGATGTGGGTGGCGGGAACAACCTCAGCGGGGAGGTGGAGCCACTCGCGGAGGTAGTCAAGACCCTCGGGGGTGAGGGTGTAGTAGTAGTACTAGTTTCATTAGTAACCTGGACAAACAATTACCACTTGGAGAATGGATCCAAAGACTCACCTGCCACGAGAACTGGGTCTTGAGGAAACCGCGGGAGGTCAGAGACTGGCAAGCCTTGATGACGAAGAGGTTCTTGGTATCAATGTCACCGTGCTTGGGAAGGTTGAAGTCCTTCTTGGCCACGAGCACACCCTCTGCAAATACAGTCAGTCAATTGTTCATATTCATATCCATCTCGGTTTGTATCAGCGCGATTGCGGCGTGTCGAAGCGAGGGAGATCGTAGCGTCGGCGAGGGTTCGTGATTACATACCGCGGAAGAGGTACTCGTGGATCTTCTTGCGGTCGTCCTTGGGGATAAGCCTGCCGCATTGTCAGTAAAATAGCATGGAAGCGAGAGAAAACAGTAAATCTTACATTGTCGCGAGTTCCTGGTGCAATTCGGGGAATCGCTTTGACAATCCAGAAAATTAATGGGTGATTTAAAGAATCAGGACGAGTGGAGCCGCGTGAAGTGGTGCGAATATGATATTCCTCTCCGGGCACCCTCTTTAGGGTTGGGGCTCTAATAAGTCACGTTACCTCAGCAAAGCCTGGGTAACCTTGGGAGGTCACATGACCATATTTGTTGCTGACTGATCAATCATGTCACATGACTCTGCCTGGACGGCAGGATGCCCCGTGATCTCCATCCCATCTTATCGCCGTCACGCCTAGAGTGTTCGCAGATCTTCCCAAACATCTTCTTTGCTCGCGCATCCGGTTCGAAGAGATCTTCCTACCTATACCTCAAGATGGCATTGCCAAATGTGAACATTCTGCTATCGTCCTTCCCTGGACTTTCGCTACCGACGACCGTCTCGTTTTCGCTGGCGTCAGCCTCGACAATCTCAGATCTGACCGACAAGGTCGCCTCATATCTCCCGTCTTCGCTTTCTCTACAGTCACTTATTCTTACTACGACAAACAACAAACAAATCACCCCCTCGTCTGATCCCCTGCGATCTCTCTTTTTCACCCGCGATGGCAGCACCTCAGACACCTCGGCTCTTCTTCCAGTCCGCCTATCTGTTCCCCTATGCGGTGGTAAAGGTGGATTCGGCTCCCAACTTCGTGCTGCCGGTGGCCGTATGTCCAGCAAACGCAAGCGCAACCAAGGCGACAACAACAGCTCCAGTCGCAACCTCGATGGCCGCCGCCTGCGTACCGTGAATGAGGCCAAAGCCCTCGCTGAATATCTCGCCGTCAAACCCGAAATGGATAAGAAAGAAAAAGAAGAAAGACGCCGACGATGGCAGGCAGTTGTGGATATGTCCGAGAAGCGACAGGATGAAATTAAGAATGGTGATGGGAAGCAAAAGGTCGACGGGCAGTGGATGGAAGACAAGGAAGAATCCATTGAGAAAGCGCATGAAGCGGTTTTACAAGCGATGAAGGATGGTGCATGGACCGACAACCTACGAGACGTGATCCTTGGCGGCTCCAGCACAAGTGCCAGTGAAGGCAGTGAGCATGTGACATCCTCTAGCTCAGACGAAGAAGAAGAGCAAGGTCCATCGTCCAGCTATGCGGGTCCCTCTGTCCCAGCGCCGAAGCCTGCTGCTCGACGTTTCATTGGTTTCGATGACGATGATGAGTTTATGAGCGACTCTGAAGAGGAAGAAGAGGCAGAGCCTGAAGGCAAGGGCAAGGGCAAGGCCCGCGCCTAAATGTATAAAACCAACATCAGGGTTATGGGTTACGACGGCGTTTATGCGTTATCTTAGTAGGGTATCTTCTGGGCGTTTGGGTTTATAGCGAGGTTCAATGTGAATAGTTAGTCCTACAGTCTCGATCTTGGAGCAATAATCAAGCAGCCAATTGAATGCTCGCGCCACACATAATGGTCTCGGTAATTGAAGCCGCCGTAGACAATATATACGTTATCAGCTAATGAAGATGACTTTAAATCAGCTGGAATTTCACTTGAAACCAAGATTCCCAAGAATAAACCCATGTCTTCATGTCTAGTCCTGAAAGGTGCCCACCCAAGGCAGGGCGACCCAGGGGACGGCGGAAGTCTTATCGATAACACTTTTCTCCGGCAGAAACTGGAAAAAGCGTGGCACCGCGCGAACTTCGTCTTGCGACAACATCCATCATGTCGGCCTGCTCTCGGGGCGCGCTGTCTAGGGCCCTACGGCTTGATGTTCTGCGACTGAGGCCGAGATATCCTCGTCAACTAGCGCTCACAATACCCTCGTTTCGCAGTACACCCCCAACCGCAAGCTCCATCACGCGCCACGGCCGACACACACCTCGTCTCTTTTCTACTACGCGCTTTCAACGAAAAGCTGCTATCGAGAATTTGACGGATGTTATACCCGTATGCTGCCCGGGGTGTGGCGCTTTTTCGCAAACAGTCGAGCCAGATGAACCGGGCTACTATGGCGCGAGCCGGAAGCAAACTCGGAAACTCCTCGCCACCAGACAACAAGCAATTGAAGAACGGAGCACAGAGCTAGGATCCGAAGGAATATCGACTATTCAAGACAGTCTCCCTGTGGATGATCCCCATGGGAATGAGGAGATGGTGGCCCCTCGGCCTATCCAAGGTATTTAATCAAGCCAACGTCACTCTCACTGTCCCTACGCTAATCCAGAATTAAAGAAGGTGCACTATTGGAGGAGGCTGAAAATCCGGACACACCGTCTCTAGAATCGCCAACCCGAACTACCCTTGTCTGTGATCGATGCCATGATCTCATCCATCATAATAAAGCGATTGCCGCGCCCAAACCAGATACTCTTGCGATACGAGATTACTTGAAGGAATCCCCCCTATAAAGACAATCGTGTCTACCATGTCATCGACGCCGCCGACTTCCCCATGTCCCTCATTCCACGAGTTCACGATGCACTGTCAGTTAAGGGCCAGCGCTCATTAAACCGACGTGCCTCACACGAAAAGTACCACGGTGGTCAAAAACTGCCTAGTCTCAGTTTCATAATCACACGTTCGGACTTGCTAGCAGCAACAAAAGAGCAGGTGGACTCGAAGATGGAGTATGTCCGCAATCAACTTCGTGCGGCTCTTGGAAGAGCAGGGAGGGATATTCGATTAGGCAATATCCACATGGTTAGTGCGCATCGCGGATGGTGGACAAAGCAGGTTAAGGAAGAAATTCGACAACATGGCGGTGGTATCTGGGTTGTTGGAAAGGCAAATGTGGGAAAGAGCAGCTTCATCGAAGCTTGTTTCCCCAAGGACCAGCGGACCATCGAAAACATGGCCCAATGGATTGAAGAGCAACGAGAGAGCGCCGAAGTCCCGAACCAGCGACAGGCATATCTACACGATCCCAACAGCATTTTACCCCCTGCGCCCCGTGAAGACCAATTCCCTGTCCTTCCGGTCGTGTCTTCCATGCCAGGAACAACGGTCTCGCCCATTCGCATTCCATTCGGCCGTGGCAAAGGCGAGGTTATTGACCTCCCAGGTATGCAGCGTGGCCAGCTCGAGGACTTCGTTCGAGATGAACATAAACGGGATTTGATCATGACCAAGCGAGTAAAACCTCAACGCTGTACGGTCAAACCCGGACAATCGCTTCTGCTTGGCGGTGGACTCATACGTCTCACTCCCGTGAACCCGGATCACACACTTCTTGCTGCTTGTTTCATTCCCATTGAAACCCATCTTACGAAGACCGAGAAGGCAATTGAAATTCAAACCGAGCAACGAGCATACCCCGGCACAGTTTTTATGAGTGAAGGAACTGGTAGCACCATGAAGTCAGCTGGGAAATTCGATCTGAAGTGGGATACTACCCGTTCAAATCTACCCACATCTGTTGCCAAGGCAGTAAAGGATCGCAAAATTCCCATTCCCCAGCTGCCATACCAGGTTATGTCGGCCGATATCCTGGTGGAGGGCTGCGGTTGGATCGAGGTCAGCGTGCAGGTTCGCGCCAAACGCAATGCCGAAGAGCCGCCCATTTATCCCCAAGTCGAGGTTTTTACCCCGAACGGCAAACATATCGGATCTCGCGAACCAATGGAATGCTGGAACTTCATCGCCGAGAAGCTTAAAGCAGACCGACGGAAGAGACCGCGCATGCGATACCGTTATAGTTAGACCTGATCGGTAAACCACACAACTGTACACTACAAACTAGCATAGCGACTGGTGTTTTATTGCCTATGGATACTGTAATTATACATCAATCTCTGTCATTATTAGTTTTCTAGCAATGTTTGTCCCAGTATGTGCTCTCGTATCCCCAATGTATTGGATCGCAGCCGGGGGTCCCCACTGGCACTGCTGTGGAGACCTTCCAATGATTCTCCCGACTGCCAAAGCTCTTTGCTTCTTCCACCCCCGCCGATCCGGTCCTGGTGAAGAATTTCCAACTCTAAATCTTCTCTTTCATCTACAAGATTGTACAGGTAACTAATTCATTTCCTGGTCATGAGCTCTCTTTAATTTACGACTCTGGACCAGCCAGAAGCCGCAAGTACAACAAGCAAGTTGCGTCACCGCCTCTTTCAACACACGTACTTTCTAACCAGGAGAATGGAGGAAACAGAAGAAAAACTCTCTACATAGACGCAAGATGTTATCTTCTCGTGCTCTAAAGAATGTTCAGCAACTGGAGCGTCCCTTCCGGTTCACTCCAACCCCGGATTATGACCCTCAGACGAATCCTCAAGGTCTTATTTCATTTGGCATGGCAGAGAATGTGAGTGTGCCTGTCAACAAAAGCATCGGAGATTGTTCTACTCACCATTTATCAGAGACCAATGAGGTCTGAAATTGTGAAGTATATCAACGAGAAGGTAGTCACCCGTATTTTCCGAACACACCATTTTTTCCATGATGATCTCCGGGGGATCTAACATACTTCTAGGTCACGTTTACACTAGACTCAGTCAGCTACCGCTCGAGCGCAACTATAAATTCTCGTCTTCCGGGTATTGCCGCAGCTCATTTAGACAAGGTCTTGAGCACACACTCTCCAATTAATCCGGAACATGTTTTTGTCGCGGATTCTCCGACGTCTCTGGGCAACATACTCGGCTTCAACCTCGCTGAGCGGGGGGAAGGAATTATAGTTAATCGCCCCGTTTATGGCCGCTTTGAGCTAGACTATGGTGTCGAGGCTGGTGTTGAAATCGTCTATGCCGACACCACAACTGATGAAGCTTTTACGCCGAACTCGGTGGCTAAGTACGAGCAAGCTTTGATTGAAGCCGAGCAGCGAAGCATCAAAATTCGTGCGGTACTCTTAGTGAACCCACACAATCCTGTCGGTATGTGCATTCTATTACAAAACATTATATTCCAGGTTTCAATATATTAATCGAAATCGAATCAGGTCGTTGCTATCCCTCTGACACCCTGAGACATATTGCAAGGTTCTGCGATAGAAACAGTCTTCATCTTATTAGTGATGAAGTATACGCATCCTGCGTTTTTGACTCAGGTGATCCTGATGCTGTGCCATTCAACTCGATTTTATCGTTGAATTTGCAGGGTTTGATTGACCCAAACCTTGTCCATGTTCTATATGGCTTTAGCAAGGTGAGTCGAATTTCAAAAAAGGGGTTTGATAAGCTTCGGCTGAGATTCATTCTATGTTAGGACTTCGCTTCTGGGGGCTTGCATCTCGGTTTCTTGGTAACTGCAAACGAGCAACTTCGCAAGGCATGCAAAATGGTTCTGTAAGTCTCAGGATAGACGTTGCAAAATGATTCCTACTTTCAACGATCGTTCAAGACACGCTAATAGAAGTCCCGCACTAGACGGCTCCATGGCGCTTCCCAGGCTGCAATTACGATCGGGACTGCTATCTTAGAGGATCAAGATTTTGTCCAGGGCTTTCTAGCCAAATCTCAAGCTAGCCTTGCAGCAGGCTATCGCCTAGTCACTTCTACACTTCGAGAAGCCGGCATCAATTACATGAAAGGAGGGTGGGTATTCTTTGCATATCGGGATCTTTGTGTGTCAGCTCTAATATGGCAAACTAGAAATGCGGGTTTCTTTATTTATGTCGACCTGTCCCCTTTCCTCCCCGACATTAACTGCTCGGTTCAAGAACGCGAATTTGCCCTAGCACAGCAGCTCCTTGATGAAGGTATCTTCTTACATCCTGGGGAGGAGCACTCTAAGGATGCAGGCTGGTTTAGGCTGGTGTTTTCAAATGACGAGCCCGCTTTAAAGGAAGGGCTGAGGAGGTAAGATTGGTCATCCATTGTCGTATTTTGCACTGCCATTCATGGTTTTAGCTGACCCTGCAATATAGGATGTTGCGTGCTTTAAAGCTATAAACTTTGTAGCATTTTTTTTTCTTTCTTTGCAGATAAATTTGAGTTAATGATGGCTTAAGGAGAGGTAATAGATCAAAGTCTGGGGGATCTATTGGGCCCGGCAAAGGACAACCTTACTTCATACCGTCTTTATTTTGTAGGCACTTGAAAATAGCCAATACGCCAGAACATGTCAGTTTCCAAGGTTCACGTTTCTTGAAACCAATAGTTACGAGCTCTGATAGTTCAGACCCAACTCGCGAGAATCGAGTTTTCCATTGTAATACTATATTTTGCTTAATTCCGGGGTAGGCAGGTTTAAATTGCTTAGTAATCCAGGCTCTCGATAGAGGATATAACCATATTGACAAGTTTGATTTCTTGGATATCTACCAACACGCGCGGCTAGAAACCTTCCAACAGCCAGCTATTATTCAGAATAGCTTCATAGCTAGTGGCCTAGTACTAGTTGATGCAGAACGAGTGCTTTTAAAGCTTAATATCTCTCTACGAACGCCTACACCACCAAGCAGCCGGCTAAGCAGCAGATCTAGCCAATTTATACCCAAAACACCCAGAACTGTTGTTTAACTATAAAAGCAAGCTTTAATGCTTAAAGATTTGCTAAGGCAGCGGTCGAATAGCCCTCCTAGCCCATTAAAGACTATGCTAGATCAGATCATTAAGGGCCACTGTATAGCGCTACACAACACTGTACTACTAGTTCAAGAAAATGCAAATCTACGCACAGCGAATAAAAAGGTGGTTAAGAAGCGTACTCAGTCAACTAAGCAGATACCCTGCGAAGAGGCTTTGACCGTCAAAGAGGGCCTACAGCTACTTACACAGCTAGATTTGCCAGCAGAAGCACCTACAGTAGATTCCAATGCACAGGGCGAATTGCCTATTCAGGCAGACCAACCAGCGAAGAGGGCTCCGCCTAGGTATAGTAGGTGTAGGGAGATTGGCCACAGGATCAATTCATATAAAAATCGGTATATAGCTGAATCGATAGGCGTTGTGTCATAGCTTAGCTATCCGTACACGTGACTAGTCAGATATCTCTCCCTTAGGGAGAGGGGACAATAGGATCATCTTCTTCCACACTGGTCTTTCAGACAGTAGATCCCCACAGGAGTTACACGTTGGTTGAGATATCCTACTTCAAAAATTTGTAATGGGGGTGGGTGTTCCGTTCAACCGTATGTTCCGCTCAGCCGTGAATTAGGTTATTGGTTTCTCACACTCGGCTGTATGTGGCGAATTCCCGAGGTAACCATCGGAGATCCAAATAACGACAAACCAATCAATGTTTTGGAGATCAACCCAGACAGTGTATTGTCATATTCCCTGTATCGACATTTCATGCACCTCTTGCCAAGAAATTGTAACACCTAAGACCAAAGTACCTCCTCCATTTTATTTACCCCTCATTATCACCCATCGCAACTTCGAAAATTCCAAAATTATTTATTCATCAGAATTGTCTTACTTAAGAAATGGCTACCATGTCGAATTTGCTAGTATCGGCTGCGGTTCCAGCCTTCAAATGCCCAAAAGGAACCAAGATGCATATCCTGGATCTGGGTATGCTGGAAGCAGACGAATCATGGTTAGCCAAAATTGAAGATGGGTCACTATTAATTCTCACGATGTTGTTAGGATTCTCCGTGGTGCAAATACCAGCAAATTGAGTAACCTTAACCCGACGAACAAGCGACGCGAGCTAGTGTTGCTTTCAGCTCTTATCGAGCACCCCGATGTCGGTCTTATTCTTTATGACGCAGGCTGCGCAGAAGATCTTGAGGTGGTATGTGATGGCTCTCCCCTAGAACTTCCAGATTGCCACTGATAACATTCTTAGGCATGGCCGGCTCCTTTAACCGATGTTTTCCCACGAACTCAGTACTCTGAAGCGCAAAAACTTCCCAACGCAATTAAAGCAACCGGTAACGATATAAAAGATGTTAAAGCAGTGATCATAAGTCACCTTCATCTCGATCATGCAGGTGGACTTGAGCATTTTGTCGGCACTGATGTACCAATCTATGTTCACGAGGAAGAGTTCAAACATGCCTGCTGGGCTATTGCGACCCAGGCTGATCATGGTGTCTATCAAGGACATTATATGCATTTAGAAAAACTGAAATGGGAAACTTTTACTGAGTCTGAACTGGAACTTTTCCAGGGCATCACCCTTCTTCATGCACCGGGTCACGCGCCTGGACTCTGTATGATGCAGGTCAATCTTGACAATGACGGTACTTTCATTTGGACTACTGATCAGTTTCATGTGTCGGATAATTATGAGCTCGGCCACCCCCATGGCGGTCTAGCAAGGGATCACAACGCATGGTACCGCAGCCTCAATATGACTCGACGGCTACAGAGGTTGTACAATGCTAGACTCATATATGGCCATGACAAGCCAACCACTCTCAAGCTTCTAAGTGAGAAGAAGTATTTTGAGTAAATGCGATCACATTAGATAGTATCTTGAAACTTCTTCAAATGATGAATGGAATTTGAACTATTTCAAGATCCTCGTAGTTGCGTAAAATTCGAATACTGTTCATTTACTCACTATATTCCTTCATAACAGTTGGTATCACCAGCTTCAGTCGTGCCAAATCCTGTATTGCCTCAAAGGCAGTTTCAAATGAATCTGCAGTTCCGAAGAATCCCAGTTTTCTAGCCTTTCGCATGCTCAATGAAAGCGGCCAGTCCCCGAGAAGAGCCGAATCCGACATTCCAAAGATTTGAGCACGCTTTTGCTCATCAAATGGATCTAGGACAAGTCCATAATCTTCTGACAACCTTATCCATGCCTGTTGAACTTCTGTCTTTCCAGACCACTCCAGAAGACTGAACGTTGAACGAGTTGTTCCAGTGGGCCCATATCTACCAAAATGTCAGACAAATGGTGAAAGCCGGTTCAAAAGCTCACATACCCTCTGGGAGTATCCACATGTCGACATGTAGTCACCCTGAATTTTGAAGAATCTGCCTCGGGGGGGATTCCATGGAATGCCGAACCAACTAGCAAGGTATGGCCAGAAGCGCCCCCAGGTAAATGACTGTCCGTCCTGTATATTGAATGCCTCGTTGGCTGCCTTGTCAGTCAAGACGGCCCATTCTTCGAAGTGGGCATTTAGTAAGGCAGTGCTTTGACAAAATTCGCGATCCCAAGCAGCATAGTCGCCAGGAAAATCCAGAGGCTTTTTCAAATAGCTCTGAATCGCCCCGTAGATAGCGAGCCCAATCATAAAGTTCAAAGCACCATCACGGACAGCGCCGATAATATATGACGGGCGGACTACATTCCATGCAGCGCCAGTCTCCTCGCAATACTTCGCCAAGGCATCTTCCTGTGGATAATAGAAATTATCTTCCAGTTTAACTCTTGGATCGGACTCAAACGAAGGGTTAGTGGCTGGGCCCATGTGAAAGCCATAGTTTTTAGCTCCTGTCTGAAGCAGGAACCGTTTAGGCCGGAGACTTGTCAGTCTAAGGCCACCGAGGAAGTTGCTCAAAAGATTGGCTTAGCGTTGAGTCAATACAAAGTTTTTATCGTCACAGGATAATCATTCTTGTAACATACAGTTGACTTCAGCCAATGCACTAGCATCCGACCACATCTCCAGGACACTACCCTTTTGCTGAGTCTGCATATAAGAGAAGAAGAACACATGGTCACTATAGAAATATCAGTAAATGTTCTGGGTCGTAGTCGTAAAAGCATATACGACACTGACATTTTCTGTACGTTTTCTTTCAGTCGCTCTGCAATCTGCGCTGGCTCAGAAAGAAAGTCGACTGGAATATGTTTGACTCGTGTCGCGCCCTCGCCCAAATCCTCGAAGAAATTATCAGGCGGAGATCGTCTAGATAGGCAGTATATTTGGCTCCATCGTTTTGGATTAGCAGCCAGAACACGGACCAGATGGTATCCTGAGATTCCGTTTGCTCCAGTCACCAGCGCAGTCAAATTTGTGAGCTTCGACTCATCCGGAAAGCTGGGTAACCCATGCAATGAGCCTTCAGAATACACAACACTGTCAGCAGTCATTTCGGATGCTTTCGTCGGCGACTAGAGAATGTGCTATGTTGTTTACAAAACAAATAGCCGTCTCATAATTCTGAAGCACCAGAATGCTATCCGGGCCATAAGATAATAAACAGCCCCTCTTTTCTATCCCCGCCCTTCTTGGGAGATTCAAATCCTTAGGCGTTTGCTGATTTCTTCGGCTTTCCTCCGCCGACTGATGCATTGCTGCGGGGGTGGCGCGCTCAAATTTCGATTGCATGAAGAGGTCAATGCAGTTACACAGATACGTCAGTATTACATACTAGTAAGAATTATGAGAAAAATACTTTCCTTTCTCTTCCTTTCGGAGTTGAGAGAATACGTGAGTGATGGGTAGTCCAGAATACTGAGCCGATAGCCGTGACGATTAGTATTGAATTCAAGTCGCGCAGTCTCACTCATCGCATCTTAGAGCTTATTTCAAATGCTGATAGTTTGATGTAAGTTGATTTTTCGCAAGGGAATTTTTCACAGACAGATATTTATAAGTCAAGGAATCATGAGGAATCATGAGGAGCACGCGCTAGTTATCCACCTGATAAAATTCTGATAGATGTCTCTGCAATTGTTTAAATGCTCACTACTGCTTTTAAGAATGGGTAAAGAAATAAAATCGATGTGTAGAAAGTCGGTCGCGACAATCGTTCATTTGCAAGGCGATTCAAGCCGAGGATTATATCGCCTTCTATCGTCTTCTGTGTGTGGCTGGCTGAACGACGCCACGACCTGAAGGAACAGATGGTTATCTGTGCCGTTCAATTCAGAATGGTCCATATCACCAAACAAATTTTGGAGCATTTCTGAGTTTTCACAATACTTCAGCTCAGCCACAAGCTGATCTTATGAACTAAAGATTATTACCCTCCCTTGAGAATCGGTTAGATTATAGGAGTTGGTGGCTCATCGGGGTATAAGTAGCATTGATTCCCTACGAGCTTTTCAATCTTCCCACAGTGACAGCCTACTTCTTCAATCTCTCGAATTATTCTGATACTTTCATTCTTTCCAATTTATATATCATCTTTTCTATCTCGGCAGAATGTCGAATACCAACGAGAAATACGTCTTCGGTAGAAGCAAAATGGAATCACAACGGTATCAAAAGCGAATCAAAGCCTGCCAAATCAAGTTTATACCTAATGGAAAGAAAAAATACCTAGACTCGATGCGCAGCACAACTTGCTGGTAAAAACAACACAAAACACTTTGGTTCACCCAACTATCCCGAAGGAAAATGTCATCTCAGTTGCGGATATAGCAACCGGGACCGGGTAAGTCTCCTACTTCGCTACTACCACAAAAATCAACCCCTTGCTAATTCCTAGAAGGGTATGGCTCCGAGATACTGCAAAGCTCCTAGGAAAAATCAATACAACCCAGCGTTACTATCATGGATTTGATATATCGCCTGATCAGTTCCCTGATGACATGGGCGACATCGAATTTTCTGTTCACGATATAACAGCCCCCTTCCCGAAAGAACATTGGAATCGCTATGACTTGGTCCATGTGCGATTGTTGGTTGCCGCTATTGACGAAACTGAATACAAAGCTGCGGTCGCCAACATTCATCAAATTCTAAGTAAGCAATTCGGAAGCATTACTTATATTTCTTCATTTACTGTTTTTCTTCCTGGTCGCTAACCTAGGTAGAACCTGGTGGGTTCCTCCAATGGGAGGAAATCGACGAAGTAACGTACAAGTTAGAAAACAACTCCGTCTTTGAGGAAATTTGGCGATGCTTTGACTCTTCGCTCAAGGCGGAAGGAAAATGTTTCCAAGCATCAGCAAAGGTTCTTAAGGAGTGCATGGCAGCTGGTTACTCTAACGTCGAGCGGCTAGCTTACAGTTCAGACTGGGACTATAACCTTCGTCCTGATACCGAAGCAAGATTTGTTGCAATTATCGAAACGTTGTATGCAAGCCTTTTGTTGCGGTCCGGGCAGGTGGATGATGAGCTAGCAGCATCAAAGCAGGCTGGGGAGCTCATCAAGAAATATCGACAACTTTGTGGGAATGGAAACTCCCCGCCAGTGAAGCTTATGAGGGTTGTTGCTCAAAAGCAAGCCGCTTGATCAAAACTTGAAGGCCGAATGTTATCAGTATCACATAGTCTCTTCTAGTCTCAATACTAAAGTATGCCTTCAAGTTCCAATGATATAATGAAGAAAGAAAGAAACCATTTATTGAGTTATGACTATGACCTCAAGTGCCATGTATACCAGTTCCAACAAAGACGTCCAACACTGCCTCTGTGGCTCAGATTGAGTGGGTACTGGGCCCAGAGTGGAGGAAGCATGTGAATGGGCTGTGATACTTGCGTAATCCTGAACGATAATGTAGCAGCCTTGGAGTCAACCCTAGGTCCCCATCTTCTTGCATGATAACGGTCCAATTACTCCGCATCCTCCCATCCTCGAGACCCTTGGGCTAAAATGGGCCCATATCTAAGCTGTGACAAGAGGGAAACAAATGGAAGCTTTGATTCTGCACGACAAAAATAATACCAACAAGGAGCATTCAGTACGTAAATCTACGCCAGCTGTGCAGATGTCGTAACCCGGCCAGGTCAATCGCCATCAAAGGTAGAACAAACAATTGCAGTGACAGCCCTCGAAGGATCGCGAAAATCAACAGGGTTCGCCCCAGGTAGCATAAACAGATCTTCAAATTTGCAAGGTTAAGATTTTCGGCCTGCGGGATGGATTTAAGGATCCAGTCAAAAGGCTTAGCCAATTTTCTCAATGCAACATCATCCTTGGGGTCGCGAGGCAATGGTGAATTCTAATTTGCTCTCTGGGAAGTAAGACATCCCCTCCACATGATAGTAGTATCTCATAGTTACAATTTGGTCAGTGAATCTGAATACAGATCTCTTCGGGCATAATATTTGGCCAAGCCGATTACTATTCATGTTAATCGTAATTTTTCACCTGTATAGTATACAGCCTTGTCCGAAACCCAGGGGTTCCTGTAATTGTATTATCTATGGAGTGTACGAAGTTTGAAAGTTCGATTGGGGGACACCAGGGAGTTATAAATACTTCTGTCTTTCTTAGGGAAGAGTATTCTATTCATGATCTCTACCACAACTAAACACACTATTCTCCAGGGTTTTACATTTAACCAAGTACGAAGCTCCCCTTCGAACCTTATGCCAAGTTGAATCACTCTCTAACGGTCTCCAGTTCCTTAAATATGCAAATCACCAAGAGCCTCATACTCCTGGCCGCGTGTGCCACGGCAGCCCTCTCCGTCGCAACTTCGGACACCAACGCAGCATCCGAATGTAAAGATCTCGGTGGTGCAATGAGTGTCCAGGACCACGATCTCCCCTCAGACGTCTCGCAGGCCGACGTTCGCAAGTGTGTCGAACACCCTCACGGTCATGATCGTGGCGATCTCAACGCCGGCTCGCTCGCTCCCTTCGGCGACGAAGAAAAAAAAAACCCAACTTCTTCGCTCACAGAGCGCGCCGCTGATGCTTGCTACAATGCCGCTCCTTATGGTTGCTCGAAAGGCTACTGCTGGGCCTCTTGCGGTGATAAGGGTGAGTGGTGCTGGACTGCGAGGAAGGGTGGCTATGGAGCCTGGTATACCTGCAAGACGTTCCATGACTGCGGGTATACCGGTTATTCCTGCGGTAGGGGTGGTGTATCGGGTGGCTGTAGCTGTTAGATTCTTTCTAACGGTCGGGTATGCTTTTAACCTATGTTTCGATCTGTACGACATGTCACTCGTTTAGCTATGTCGCCAAATTTGTCATTTGAAATCTGAAGTTTCTACAATTGAAAAACGTACCCAAATTCTAACTTGAAGACGCTGTAGAAGGGCTAAAAGCCTATAAATGATATTATCCGTATATTCATCCCAAGTTTTCGAAGTGGTCCTTTATAATGAAAATACAAATGCAGCTCCAAGAGCCAGCATTGTCCCCGAAAGTCCCAGAACAGCGCCAAGTCCTTCTCGGCTCGGCTTCCGTAGACTAATATTTCTCGCGACATTCGAAGTGGGCGTAATAAACGAAGCAATGGGCCCAGAGGCACCTGTGCCAGTAGCAGTTTGAGCACTCATAGCTGTAGCCTGACGATCCAGATCAGATTGGTGGTGAATAAGGGTGACCTGAGGAACAACAGAGATTGGAGTAAACATTTCCAAGTCGAATTCATCATAGGTCTCCCAATCAGTCGTGCGGGAGATTTCAGTTTCCGTAGGAAATCTGACAGCCACCGTTGTGACCTCATGGCCTAATGTGTATGGCATTGTTGTCGTCTCATATTCGTAGCTTATTTTGTTCCAGGCTCGGCAGCCGATAGTTGGTGTATAAGATGGGATGATCGAGAAACAATTGCCCGCTATATCTGGTGTCATATGACTAAATTGAGAAGCAATTAGCGATGAGCCTTTTCTAGATCGCGAGCCGCAAATCACAGGCATATCATGTAGATTAGTTCACCTACCTCGGACAACAGAGCGCCAGCGTTTGACTGGGCTCCAGAATGTCTGCCAAAACAGTCGGCGCGTAATCTTCATATCTCCATGGATACCCGTAGCCCGTTTCAACCGTTACTGCGCCCGACATTGTGAGGTCTTCTTTCTCGTCGCGTGCGGCCATTCCTACTGTTTTCCAGCCGGACGGGCAGTATAATCCCGGAGAGTAGTATGCGCCGACGCCGCCACCGTATTTTTTCGTGCTAGTGGTGACTGTTACCGTGGCGGTCGGGGCGCATTCTGGAAAGTCTTCTTTCGTGCATTGGACAGTGTAGGCATGGTATGGGATATCGCGGTCCATCCAGCCTATCTCGGTCCTTTGGTTTGCGGTGCAGCTTGGGGGCTGCGTAAAGGTTGTTGTGAGTGAGCCATAGTTGAAAAAGTGCCAACCCGCGTTATGGAGATAGGGTGAGGTCGTCATGGCTAGTATATTTGCTTGATAGCTCTACCAGGTGTTCATAACGTGAAAGATAGACGGAGACTTTGCCTTGTTTATTATGTTGGTCGGCAACGAATAAAAGTAGTCTGCAAATCGATTAAGGGGCTACGGAGACATGTGGGAAATATGAATAGAGCCTTAGCAGTTTAGGTGGAGTCAGAAGTTCATTCAATAAGCCTCCGGTAAGTACTAAATTGACTTAGTTTGCTGGGCATGGTTGAATGAGGCTTAAAGTCCCTCGCTTGTGGACGTGCAATCTCCTCCACCCGCCTCGCTACCGGCTTGGCAGGGACCAACCGAGTTCAAAGACAAGGCCTAGTGCTGAAATCGGTTAGTGATGTCTCTCAGAGTCACATAAACAGGTTCAACGCTAAACAAACATTTCTTTCAGCCCTCATCTCCGATGTCGTGGGGCATACGGAGAAAGGATGAATGGATGGGAGTGGTCAACTGCTGGCTACTATGGATCGAATACGCTAGTCCACTCCCGGAGCACTGAACGAACCTAACTACTACTCATACGCCAGTCAAACAATTTCCATCTGTCGGTATGTTCCGGATCGACACGATATCGATATCGCTTTCCAATCTAGAACCATGAAATGCATTTATTTTGATTTTTTTAGCATAAGCTCATAAAACATGACTCTTTAGGAGGACAAGAACATTTATGTCCCAACTTGGACAATAGCATATCTACTCAACGTTGGAGAAGATGAAGGTAGGCTGGCCAGGCACGGCATTCTCAGCTTGAAGACCCTCACGCTTCTCGCCAGTACCAACAACCTCGCCAGTCTTGCCACCCTCATCAACGGCAATAACCTCGACCAGCTTGTAGCCTGAGGTACGCTTCAGACCGTCAAGCATCTCAGCAAGAACGGCGAATTCGTCGAAGGGCAGCTTGCGCTCAAAGACGTTCTCGGGGGTCTCGCGGCCATTCACCAGGCGGCGCTTCAGGGTTTGAACGAAAGGCATGGCCTTCTTCATCTCACCAAGTTTGCCGACCTTGGCGTTAAGTTCTTTGTCGTTGAATGAAATGTTCAGGGCATCGAAAGCATCGCGGACGAGGTCAATGTACTTCTCTTGCCAGACGGGGTACTTCTTGGCAGCGAAGATGGTGAGCTGCTTGGGCTTGCGCGGGTCGAATGCTGAGGCCTTGCCCTTGGACAACTTCTTAGCGAAGCTACCCTCGGAGGACAGAATGTTGGATGCAGTTCCGCGGACGTAAGCCTGAGCGGCGGAGAGCTCGTGAGAGGGCTCGGGCACAACAGGGAACCTGGCAAAGTGAATGGTCTCGGGCTGTTGTTTAGTTAGTATTGGGGGTCCGAAATGTAATGGTGTTGGGTAGATAGCTGACCTTCTTGAGAACCTCGAGCCAGATGTACTCGGACCAGTGAGGAGCGATGGGGGCCAACATGAGCGCCTGCAACTCGACGTAACGAAGGACAATATGCTTGTTCATACCAATACCAGCGGCGATGGCAGCCTCACGGTAGGAGTCACGAGCGCTGGTGAAGTCATACAGACCAGACTTCAGGGCGAGCTTGAAATCAGTGCTGGTAGATAGGTTAGTCGTGAATCACATTGGAGAATTCAAAAAGAAGCTTACTTTTGGTAGTGCTTCTCTGTCTCACGGACCAGGCTGTTCAGCTCGTTGTCGAACAGCTTGTCAGCGAAGGCATCGGCCGGGCCGGTACGCAGGGACTCGTCGTTGGCAACCTCCTGGATCCAGTCCTTCAGGGTGTGCAGACGCAGAATGTTGCTGTTGGCAACACTCTCCTCAAAGTTAGCATCCTCGATGGAATCTCCGGCGTCTGCAAAGGCTACTCGCGTTGCGATAGCACCATATTTGTCCACAGAATCCTTCAGAGTCAAGAAGTTACCAGTGCTCTTGCTCATCTTCTCGCCGTTGAGTAGAAGGTGTCCATTAGCCCTGACGCCTCTTGGCCAGACTTCGGGCGGGAATAGAGCAACGTGAATGTATAGGAAGAAAGTCAAGTGGTTTTGGATGAGATCCTTTCCAGAGACACGGACGTCAAGAGGGTACCAGTACTCGAACTCGCGGCGCATCTTTTGCAGGGCCTCCTTGGAAATGCCACATTTGGAGATGAGATCGTCGCTAATCTCACGACGTGTGAAGATATAGTCCCACACCTCGTCGATCATCTGGTCGGCAGTAACGCCCAGGGGACCAGTAGTCTTACCGTACCGGTCACCGTGCAGAAGCTGAGCGATAGTGTAGTAAGCCATGTAGACGGTACTATCACTCAAGCTCTCGACCAGGAACTGTTGATCCCAAGGCAGCTTGGAACCGAGACCATAAGTTCGGGCACAGGCCCAGCGGTTCAGCCACGACAGGTTCTTCTCGAAACCATTCTTTGTCTCGTTGGAGTAGGTGTTCAAGTTGTGCAGGACGTGATTTAATGTCTCCTTCTGCCACTCGGCATCGTTCTCACCGTAGTTCAGGAACCACTGGCCGAGGTAAGCAACAACACAGTCGTCGCCACTGCGGCTGACAACCTTGCCCATAGGGTCGGCAAAGGGGAAGGCATCGCCGCTCTCAATGAGAGACTTGCGGATCTTGTCCTTAACGGCGCTGACAGGCTCACCCTTGAACTCGCCCACAATCATGGTTCCCTTATAGAAACCCTCCATGTAAGCAAGCTCCTTAGCCTGAGCCAGCTGGGTAACATCCTTGGGGGAGTTGATCTTCAGCTGCTTAACGAGAGTAGGGGCGGTCAGGTTACCGTAGGTAGGGGTCTCGATAAGGGGGTGGATCTCCTTCTCGGCCCATTCCTTCTTGATGCCGTAGAAGTCAGCCTTCTTAATCAGGTCCATCAGAGTGGCATAGTCGTCAGGGCTGTCAGAGGGAACAGAAGTCACAACACCGGTACCCTTGGTAGCAGAGACGCCATCCATGGGCAGAATGTATACACCCTCAGTGTGGAAGGACAGGGGAGCATTAATCAGGGTACCGACAAAGTCGGAACCGGGGGCCTCGAAGACAAGAGGCAGCTCGTCCTGGGACTTGGGGAACTCGCTGAAGAAGTGGCCCTGGAAAGCCATGTTCCAAGCAGCACGCTTAGTCACGACGATATATTCCTTCTCCTTCAGTTTGAACAGGCCGTAAGTAACCTTGGGGCCAACAAAGCAATTTGTCTGACCATACATGGTCTCAGGGCGAAGAGTTGCGGGCACGAAGTATACCTTCGCGTCATCCTCAATTTTGCTAGCCTTGACAAGTTCAGCCACCTTGGGCGACCACTCCTTGACCTGAAGCTTCAGAGCAGTGTATTCCTGGGGACCAATACCCTCACCCTCAGTTCGATCATGGTCCATACAAGGCTGGCCGTCCTTGGGGGAGTAGATGGTGTATCTTTGGCCGTACATGATCTTGTTGAGCTCGTGCAGTCGGTTCATCTGCCATCTCACAAAAGCGTCGTAGTACGGGTTGGCATCGGTAGTGACGAATTGACGGCGCCAGTCGACACGAGCACCCATGCTGTCGAGATCACGGATGGCAAGGGGCGGGAAGTGTTGCAGCCAGTGGTTGGCATCGGCAAACTTGTGAATATCCTCCAGTGGAACACCAATGGCCAGCATGATCTGGAACTGGTACTTCATCTTGACGGTCTTGGCAGCGGCCTTGCTCTTCTTGCCGGAGAACTTCTCGGCTTGCTCCTTAGCCTCTGGCTTGGACTCCTGGGTGGGAGCAGAGGGAGCGGCGGCCTCCTCTTCGCTGTATCCTTCGAAGTTCTGTCCAAAGAGCTTGACCTCATCGCGCAGCTTATCCGCACAAGCCTTGATGGGCATACCAGTGCAGTGGAATCCAAGAGGGAACAGGGCACGCTTGCCCTCCATGCGGGCAAAACCAGTCATGAACTCGACCTTGCTGGCAGTGAAGGCGTGACCGGCGTGAAGAGTTCCATTCATATAAGGATAGGCCATTGTTCCGAAAAACTTGGGGTGCTTCTCGCGCATCTCGGCGGGGGTCATGGAGCCTTGGGGGACCTCATCGAAGGAGGGGGCGTCGACTTCGAAAACCTTGTTGGCCTTCCATTGTGCCTGGTACTTCTTCTCAATTGCGATCAAGTTGTCACGCTTCTCGGTCTAGAGTCATGTTGGGTTAGCAACGGTCATGAAAAAAAAAAAGCGGGTGCAATGCGATGGAGGGGGAGGGGTAAGTCAACATTTTCGAGCTTGAGGGTGTTCTTCGAGCTGTTGCTCGGGTCGAGCTCAGCGGATGCAGCGGCGGCCGCCATGATTGTAATTCAGCAGGAAATGCCCTAATTGCAAGAGTCCTGAGGGGCAGGGAACAAATATCGCGGGGTCCACTGATATAAAATCGATTGTGACTCAGGACGGTAAGGCGGCCGTATTGTAAGACTACAGCGGTAATCAAAGGCACGTGCCATATGCAATAGTAGTACAAAAACAAGATCAGCGAAAGGAGATGATAGAAATTATGAATGCAGAGGTAAATTTTAATCTATTTTTTTCCAGTTTGACAACCCGGAACTTCAAAAAATGCTCAAAAAGTCCAACTTCTGCCAAAGAAACCATCCGTACGGCTGTACTTGCCGACTCTCTCACGTGACAATTATGCCAGAGCAACTTCGCGGCGCCAGAGTTTCCGCAACAAATTTCCCCAGATCTCCGACAAGCGCTACCAGCTCCTCCCAGGCCAATAATCAAAGGGGTCTGCCTATCGACACTCCCTCTAATACCCGCCGGTCTCGACATTCTCCTCGCAGCGGAGCCAATCCTTTTGTGCCACATTTGCCAACATGGTCAACCTATTCAAGCGGATCCGGAAGCTGAAGACTGTAAGTGCAACTGACGATGGTCTACGGCTTTCAATTGCTTCCAATGCAATTATTACCTTAGTAAACAAGTGGCTAATAATTTTTTCTCATCACAGAGGGTAAATTGTCCCCGTATCTCCTTGTTGATTGTTTCTCCAAGCCTTCAATTCCGATATCCAACCCAACCCATTAAACTCGTTCAACACACTGGGCCCAACCAGAGACCCCAACCAGCATCAACATTTCTAACCTCAGTTTCACACAGATTCTCGATATCCGAGTCGGAACCGGTGCCGCCATCCTCCCCAGCATCGCCAATGCCTCCAAAGAATTTCCAGCAGTCACCCGGCTACACCTCACATACGCGCAAAAGATCTATGGCGGCCACCAAGGCGCGCGGCATTTCTGGCGCAACTGCCTCCCACGACTGAAGTACTACAACCCGGGCATTCCCATGACAGTAAAACAGACAACGGACCAAGACATCCCAGCCACACTCTCAATCTACTTCGCGGACCGGGTCGGCAGCACCGCGACATCCATCGCAGGCTCAAAGCAGATCACCGACAAACATGCGCCGGCCCCCGGCACCGGCGAGAAGATGGCTACCGTCAACGTCAAGGATCTCACCTACCAGGAGATATGGAACCGCGTGCAGGCGTCCACAAATGCAAGCGAGGTCCCGGCCTCAGAAGAGGATGTGGCCGAGGCGAAGAAGTTTGCTGCTATCGATGAGAAGGCTGTTCACGATCGGGAGCGCATACGGGCTAAGCGGCAAGCGAAGAAGGATCAGGAGCGCATGCTTGCTGAGGCTCGTGGCGAGGTTGAGAAGACGCAGACTGCTTAAGAGATGCAGCGTCGCCGTTCTTGTTATCGTTCTCCCTGATTCGGAGTTGGTTGTGAATCTTTCTGGTCCTCCTTTTCCCCGGTACATCCGTCGAGGGTGTGGAGAGGAGACCACTTGTAGCATAGCATCGTTGTTTTCCTTATGACTATGTACTATTTTTGGGAATAATTATTCTCGTGTCTAGGACAGATGCGGATTGTAAAATTGGTCTTGCAAATTTTTCATTTATAAGTGGTATCAAGTTAGACTGTAGAGCTAAGCAAGGTCCAGCGCTTATACAACGACTTGGACAATTCGACCATGGCCATGATGCTGGCTGGTACCATCCTCATTTGACTTGTGGCTTGCTAGTAATTGAAGGTCGTTATAAAATCACAGGGTAGAAGTAGTATATATCCAATCTCAAAGGTCAGTATTCAAGAATTGGAGAAATAGCCTTATATACATCGCAGTAGTAAGACAATAAGCAAACCGTCGCGAGTCGTAGAGCCATCCCAAATGAAGTGGCTTAATGCAAGGCGCTTGAAAAAAGAAGAAAAGAATCCGACGCAGTTTCTATGCATTATCCGGATTGTAGCTGGTCTCTCCCAGCATGCCCCCATTGGTCGCGGAAGGGGTGGGCGATATTGAGTTCGCTCGACCTCCGGGTTCAGCCAGTGTTGATGGTCCTGCCTGGGAGTGTCCTCCCGTGGCTGCTTGCAATCTTTGGTCTAAAGCCTTAAGGGCCAGAGCCCTTCGGCGCTCCGCCTCCTCACGCTTGCCTGCACCCCTCGGTGCTGCGCGCTGGTTGCCCAGGAGAGTCGGTAGGCCGGCCTCGCCTCTTGCCAGTACTTGCTGGTTACCCGAGGCGATATCATCGTCGGAGAATGGTCGGATAATCTTGACTAATACCAACAGAGCGTAGATCTGGTCGGTGACAAAGCCGATCGGGGGTTGCATTATGTCAGGGAAGAGACAGGCGAAGGCGAAGGTCTCGCTGGCGTCGCCCTTGATTCCGAGGCCAGTGGTCGACATGCCGGTGAGATCAGGCTGGCGTTTGTAGAATCGCAAGTACGTCCAGCTGGTGAGGAGGCCGAGCCAAGCCAAAACAAGGGCGGTGTCGGTTCCGATGATGAAACCACTCAGGGTGTTGAGAAGCAGGAACAAAGCCGGGAAATGCTTGACACGCATCCTAACCATGCCTTTGAGGATTGCGACGGTGTGTTCAGGGACGAGTTGCTTGAAAGCGACGAGGAAGGCGCCTTGAATAGAGACGCCACCGCAGATCTGGGTCAGACTGTCGCGGAAGGGGTTAGGATCTCAGATCGGGACGCATATGGAAATGGATTTTGGGACAGGACGAACGATCGGCTAGAGGATCCTCCAGCAGCACCCCATATCAAGTAGATAGGGATTATCACGGCATTCGGAATGAGCGTAACAGCGGCAACAAATTTGCTAAACTCGCGAGAGCCCCAGGCGCGCTCGAGGTATTTCCCTCCGTAGAAGACGGTCGCGGCATTGAGGAGAACGGTGAAGATGTTCTGTTCGACGAAGGTGGAGGTGATAAGAGTCCAGGGGTAGTAGAAGAAGTGAGAAGGGACCAGGGTAAGGTAGGGAATGATTGGAGTGGTTTGGAGGCTGCCGGCGGAGGTGTCAAGTTGGCGCCAGCGAGCGATATTGTAGAGGAGTGAGAGGGTGAGCAGGCTGACGAGGCAGACGCGCGTGGCCGGGGGGATATGGACACGGAGCGGCATGTTGGGACGCGGCGACCGCGGGGGGAATGAGAACCAGTACGCCTGGGGACTTTGTGTGATCGGGGGGGGGATTGTTGCTGGGGGTTCTCAGCTGAGGCGGTCAGATGTATACCGCAGCGGTAGGCGTGGTTGGCCGTGGTTGGCCGTGGTTACTACTACTACATAACTAGTACTAGAAGTATAACTATGTGTGAAGTACACTAATTATCGAGAATACTACTCGTATCCATGGATAAATTCTATTTGATAAGCTTGGCTTATACTACTAGTACTAGTGCTAGTAGTATACATATATACTAATGGGCTAGGAGTGTGGTGATTTGAACACTATATGGCTCCTAGGGCTGGTCCTAGTCTCGCGGTGCCTGCTTAAAGCGGCTCTTGGCGTATGCTGGAGTACTAAGTTGTACTAGTTACCTCAGCACTACCGTAGTCGTAGTAGTAATACTCCAGGCTAGCATAGACACCAGTCTTAGGCCCAAGTATGATACTACTAGTACTACTAGTACCTAATATACTTTGACATATAACTATAACATATATACTAGCCACAGGCAGTAGCCAATTTATATAGTTGGTACTATGCTGTACCATACTCCTAGTGGAACCCGACTCGCTAGGCGCCCCGACCACCAGATTTGCCGCCCTGCAGAGTGACCGGGTGCGTGCAGACACGAGTAGACAAGTACTACCCGCGGGCATGCTTAGCATACAATCCTCCATACTACTTAGTCCTTCCACGATCGGCAGCCCCGCTAGCCGCCCCAGCCACAGTACCACCCTAACTAGCCACACTCTGCGGCTGAGCCAAGCGAGCGATTTGCCTCTGGCTCTGGGGGTCTGCCAGGTCTAGTCTCCAGAATTGGTCTTGCTCCTACTGGTCCTGGTTCGTGGCTGGTGCGCTTAAGCTCTTGTCACCGGGAACTTGAATGTTCAACCCTTCTTCCCTTTCTTCCCTTCTTCTTCCCATATTCTGATCTTCATGTTCCACGATCTCGGTCCCTACCCCGATCTCCCGTCTACATCTTTGATCTCCATCCTGCCAACATCACCACTTCCCTTCTCTTCCATCTCTCTCTTCCAACCTTCCAACCCCCCCTTTTCTGCCGGACTCGGCTTCCGCCCGCGTTCCTGAAGCTCATCTCCACGCCTCCACTTTCGATTTTCCCTTCAGGCGTTTGACCTTCCAGCTTCCCTTCGCCCCTGGCATGGTCGGCGCTTTGAATGGTCGCACATGTAGTCATGGCACAACCCGACCTTACCTCCCATCACGTCAACTACTTAATATGGCGGTATGTCTTCCCTTTCTTCATCCCCCGATTCTCCAATTCCTCCGATGCGCCTCCCGCAGATCTAACCCGCTTCCCCGTAGGTATCTTCAAGAATCAGGTTCGTAGCGCGGCCACCCTGGGATCACCACCACCATCCCATCCCATTCCATATCTAACCAACCCTCTTTTTTTCTTCCAAACAGGTCATGGTGATGCTGCTGTCTCTCTGCAGCGCGCATGGTTCCCGGATCCGCAGAGTCTTCCCTTTGCGCGCCACATCAAAACCCATGCCCTGGTCTCGCTGGTCCAAAAGGGCCTGCAGTACCACGAACTGGAGTCTTCGCTTGACAAGGTATGTGCGCGCGACACGACACTTTGGAGCCGCCTTCTCTAGTTCAACTTCGTCCTTTTTTCTTCCTTTCGCATATCTAGGCGGCTCTATTAATTACACAGACCTAATTGGATTTCTACAGGAGGGAAACCCCATTACTTTCACACCCACTGACTATTTTTTCGGGCCGGAGCCGTTCGAGGCCAATGCCTTGAAGCGCCGGGATGACGCTGGCACAGACCATCCGGCGGAGCCCGCGCGTGACCGCGTAACCAATGGACACTCACTTGATGCCAGGCCGCGCAAGGAGACGAATGGCGATGAGTCTATGGAAGTGGACGATGAGAGCAAAGGCTCTGTGGATGGCGATGGAGATGTGAGCATGGGGGCCGAGGAGCAGGCCCCGGAACCCACCCTTTCAACCGGCAGCAGCGCCGGCGTCCAGATCTCCCCCGCCAAGGCCGCCGATTTGGCGCCAGACACCGCCCTCCTGCACGCCAATGATCACGTGATGACCACTCGCTGGCGCCCCCGGGATTCGACCCTACTCGTCGCTGCTGGCGAGACCTCCTGCAGCTTATGGAAGCTATCATTATCCTCGCCCCCCGAACAGAATCGATTCCTCGACCTGAAAGGCACCAGTGCCTATGTATCCGGCGTGGCCTGGGATGCCGTTGGCTCCAAATTGGCCGTGGCTACCATCCGCGATATGGAGAAGGGAGCGATTACCATGTATAATTCCGAAGGTAATGTTGTGGATCTCCTTCCTGATCTCCCACGTTTGATCAGTGGTCTGCATTGGTCCGACGATAGTCCACAGTTGGTCGTCGTTGCATCTGACGAACGATCTTCGGAATTGGCTCTTTGGGATGACAGCCGCCGGCCGGATGTGTACCCTCCCCCACAGGCCATCGACAGTCACGTCTATGACTTGGCCTGGTGCGGACGTAATCTGGTTTTCGCTTGCGGAGATGGGGCTGTCTACCAGTGTGAAGTGGACAGTAACATCCGCCTGACCAAGACCTTCAATTCTCGGGACACCGACACCGCTTGGGCTTTCGTTCGTTCTGCCCACACTTCATCATACTCTGTTGCAGTTGCCGCAAGCTCTACAACTTCCTCCATTTGGATTCCGACACATGATATTTTGATTGAAAATGCCCACCAAGATGCAATCACCGCAATTGATATTCGACCTGCAGAACCACATTCACAACAAAACTCCACAATCACAATCGCCTCTTACTCGATCGATACCTTTGTCCATGTCTGGGAAGTGGACCTCGACTCGAAACAACATAAACGCATCCACCGCCTGCGCCTAGGTTCATCAACCCCTGCTTTAGCTGGCAGCTTCTCGCCAGACGGATATGCTCTCTGCGCAGTGAGTCAGGAGAAGCTATTCATTTGGAATGCCGAGCGTGGCGGGGAGCCCATGGCCACATGGACGGCTCCCAGCTCAGAACAAGTTAAGGAAGACCCCGATCACCCCACGAATGGACAGAACGGTCATGCAGCACCGGTCCCCGATCGAGATCTATCTTGGGATCACGACGGCAAGAAGCTCGCGTATGGCTTTGGCGATCAGGTAAACGCACTACTCCCAGGAAAATTCTGCGGATGCTAACTCTTCTAGATGGCCATCGTCAATCTTCAGCGGTGACTAGGGTAGCTGGCTCTCCCATCTGAACGGTTGGGCACGTGCTACTACACAAATTTTAAGCTGTTCCCTTCCCTCCTTTCACTAGCAGCAATATGTTGCTATTTCTTTGTTCTTACGGGTGCGGCGAAGGGCCATAAAACCGAACTAATTGATACCTTACCACCAATCCTCGAGCGGTGTTGATACGGGATTTTCCGCCATGCCTTTGCTACCAAGGTGATTGCGGGCGAATCACTCGACAGAGGCCAACATCATTCTGTTTGACGCCTGGCAGAGTCTCCCATCATATCCCATCGAAGCTTTAATGGGGTCCCTTCTTCACCTTTCTTACATACTTTCTCTGGATATACATTCTTCAATTTAGAAAATGCATTATGGCATGCATTGTTTGGGAATAGGCTTGGGTACGGCGAACGATACGGGTTTCTGGCGAGTGTGGTCATTTTTCTTGTTCTTCTTGGGAGGTTGGGGGTGTGGATTGAATCTCACTGTTTCTCGTGAATTTTGAAGCTCAAAAATGCATTATGAACTTGATTGGATCTTGTCTTTTATCTCTTGTCTCTCGTAACGTCATAATAGTAAGTACTAGTATACACAAAATAGTCCCAGACTCAACCGGGCCAGGATCTCCGAGACATCTCCTCCAGTTTTTCTCTTGGCCGCAAGTGCTGCTCCTGTCTTTTTTCTCTCTTCATCTGCCGTGCCTGTGATCGCACCTGGAATCCCTCTTCAACATCCCGCCAACCGCGCATCCAGGCCGTGAGGCCGTCCAAAACAATCTCTCCATCCGTTTCCGTGCCGACGTCTTGGCTAGTTCTCCGGATCGCCCATCGTCGCCGAGCCTCTTGCTGCGATCGATCACGCGCTATGCGACTCATCTTTTGCGTTTCACGCAACCGGTCGATCCAATCTTGAAGTCCGCGCACAGTGCCTTGTATCCCCTCTAGCTCAATCGAATCTTCTACCAGATCCCCTTGTCTGAGAGAAGTTATGAACATCAGCACTGCATATTTCGTTCTTCGAGTACTTCAGATAAAACTCACAATTCTAGTACCTCGTCTTCCAATTCTGCCACTGTGCGCGTCAATCCGCGACACCTCTCTTCAAAGAGGTCTCTTATTTCGCTGGATTCCTTGCGCCGCTTATTTACCTCCTCATTCAAGATAGTAACCTCGCTCATAAGACCTTGTAATTGGGATATCATTTCTTCCTTATTTATACCATCATGATCGCTCTGATCCGGCGCCGTCAGTATTGACTCTTCGGGTTGTGATGTGATATCAGATGCAACCGATCCCGAACGCCCACTTTGACTCCGACTCCGACTCCGCACGATCTCCTGCATCGGCTTCTGCGGGAAATCGCCGAGAATGCGCTCCAGCGCGTCCAGATGGTGATGCATACTTTGCGCACTCTCCTCATCCAAACTGAAAGTTGATGACATGCCTGTGCGGCGAGCAAGTTCTTCAAGGCGCTTTGGCCATGGCATCTGCAGAGTTTCTGTAGTGGAACGATGTTCGGTCCACTCAGTGCCATGGGCTGCAGTCTCCAATCCCGATTGATCGCGGTCATCGAGCGTATCGAACAGGGCGGGCTGCTTTTCGTGGGAGTCGGCATCGCGACGGATGGCTCTTTGGCTGTAGGATATCATCTTGTGTTGAACGAGGAGCTTTTATATGTGCAGATCAGGTTGCCACCACCACACTCCATTCCTATGAAATTGATGTGAACCAGCTGGAGTTGAAGACGGTATGGCTTGGTATGGTTCTCATTCAGCTTCAGCCAGCCATTCCAATCCCACCGGGGCTATTCAGCCAGGGCTATCGATAAGCGATTCTGCGATAACATCGCCCCGCGCTAGCCCATTTCGGTGCTTCTAGATGGTACGGAGTTGCTCACTGTCTTGCTCGCTGAATGGTGAGGCTTTTCTTATAAGAAAGAGTAAAAAAAGTCCAAAGGTTATCTAGTATTTCGCATCTTCCATTGGGAGTATCCTTCCCTACGGAGTACTACCCGCTACGTCTGGTCAGCATTATAGTTGGCACTGGGAGGTCGTCCTCTGCGGCAGCCGGCGCCAGAGCCCCACACTCAATGGACTCATCCCATCTTCATTTTCCCACCGCCAATTCCCTCTGTCACGCGGCTCTATCTGCTCCTTTAGTCACTCCACAGGGTTTCCAGCTGATCATGGCACCTCCGGTAAGACTTATCCTTACACTGCGACTTTCACTGGGGTCATTCCAGGTCAAATTGGCTAATGCTCACCCGGATGACTCAGATCGCCAATATCCCGTCGCTTGAGACGGCGCAAGAGGTCATCTCGAAGTCGAGAAACTCCCAATTTCCCCCGAACCTACTGCCCATTACTGCCTCTATCCCGGCGGATCTTTTGACTCCTACCTTGGCATACCTGAAGATTGCAGAGAAGTGAGTAGTGACAGTCCCTTGCTCACACCTGCGGGGAGCCGCGGGGAAACTCTGGGCTACGACCAATTAACGAGATGATACAGTTCGCGACTATCATTCTTATACGAGAGTGCTGCTACTACCGAGACGATCGGGCGATACAGTTTCGTCGGTGCTGGTGGGTGATATCTCGCGCAAACCCTTTTTACTCTGTACCCATTGACACTGACTCACTCGTCGTTTTCTGCAGACCCCAGAAAGGTACTCAAGACTGGTCCTGGCCATGGCCCCGAGGCCGACCCTCTCCCCTATCTCGAGGAGGAACTCTCCCAATACCGTGTCGCGTCGGTTCCCGGTCTGGTACTTCCGCCTTTGACCGGTGGTGCCATTGGATATGTGGGCTACGACTGTGTCCGATACTTTGAGCCGAAGACCGCCCGACCCATGAAGGATGTTCTGGGAGTGCCAGAGTCATTCTTCATGCTGTTCGACACGATTGTTGCCTTTGACCATTTCTTCCAGACCGTCAAGGTTGTCAGCTATGTCCCCATCCCCGCCAACGACGCCGATATCGAGACCGAATATCGCAAGGGCCAGGCGGCTATCCAGAAAACCATCGAAACTCTGTTGCAGGACCGCACACCCTTGCCCCCGCAGGGTCCTATTAAGCAGAACCAGGAGTACACATCCAACATTGGCCAAGAGGGCTACGAGAACCACGTCAAGAAGTTGAAGGAGCACATCGGCAAGGGCGATATCTTCCAGACCGTCCCCTCACAACGGTTATCCCGGCCCACCACTCTTCACCCTTACAACCTCTTCCGCCATCTCCGTACCGTCAATCCCTCCCCATACCTTTTCTACATCGATTGCCAGGATTTCCAGCTCGTAGGCGCTAGCCCCGAGCTGCTTGTCAAGGAAGACCGAGGTCGCATCATCACTCACCCGATTGCGGGCACTGTGAAACGCGGCAAGACCATGGAGGAGGACACGGCGTTGGCTGACGAGCTGCGTGGCAGTCTGAAGGACCGTGCCGAGCACGTCATGCTTGTCGATTTAGCCCGCAACGACGTAAACCGAGTTTGCGACCCGAACACCACACAAGTGGACCGATTGATGGTTGTCGAGAAGTTTTCCCACGTCCAGCATCTCGTCTCGCAGGTATCCGGTGTACTACGACCAGAAAAAACTCGCTTCGACGCATTCCGATCGATTTTCCCCGCTGGTACGGTCTCCGGTGCGCCAAAGGTGCGCGCCATGCAACTCATTGCTGAGCTGGAGGGTGAGAAGCGCGGTGTCTACGCCGGTGCTGTCGGATACTTTGGATACAATATTTCCAACACCGACGGCTCGAGCGAGGAACCCGGTGCGATGGATACTTGCATTGCACTCCGAACCATGATGGTCAAGGACGGCGTTGCCTATCTCCAGGCTGGTGGTGGTATTGTTTTCGACTCGGACCCATATGACGAGTATATGGAGACAATCAATAAGCTCGGCGCTAACATTGCTTGTATTCGTGGTGCTGAAGAAAAGTATCTGAGCTTGGAGGGTAGCCAGTGAGCACCTGGATAGGAGAAATCCTACGATACAAATTATTTCTAGATTTCAGGGACACTTTTCGGGCATTCTAGCATGATGTTATGGTCAACCATTTTTGACGATTCACGTATTGTTTTTCTCATTGCATTTCGGCTGACGCCCTCGTACATGAGTAGAGAATCAGCAATTAACACTAACAGCTTGGTCGCGAGGCTCTCTATTCAGATCTATCCAGACTTCGGGATGCATAGCCATTCAAATGGAGGGAATGATAAGATCTAAAGCAGCCTCAACATCACCAGAAACTCCAACAGCTCGGTTCTCCTCCTCAAGTTCCCAAGGCACACACCCGGCTGCTTCCTTGCCAATCCGAATCAATCGAAATGTTTTGTTCGGAGACTGAGAGACCAAGTTCTCGTTTGGCCATCGCAGCACACCAGGTGTATTCAGGCCAACTCCAAGTTCAAGCACAACAACCTTTCTAGGTAGACGTGATGATTTCTCATCTTTCTCGTCCTCCAACCCCCGCAAAAACTTCTTCCAAGCGAGCTCTTGGTCTCGAAAGGGTTTAGAGTTGAAATACGTTCCCCCACGAACACAAAGCGTCATCTCCCCACCACAAAGCCGACATTTCGGAATCTTAGACTCATCCATCAAAACCTGAGATTCGGAGTCGATAAACGGCAACGCGGCATCAACAAGAGGATCCGAAAGAACATATGCATCAGGCTGGCATTTATCAAAGCATTGCAAAAAGCGATATTGACCCTGCGGCGTCGCAACAATATCTCCATCAAACCCATTCTTCACGAAGAGACCATCTGCATTCGAAGTGCGGATGAAATGTTTCTTCGGAAATCGCGCCGCGAGATCACGAAGTCTCTCATAGATAGGCGATACCGGCCATTTTCGCACCATGTCTAGATGTAAAAAATAGTAGCCCCATTTCTCGGCGTCACTGCTCCAGCCATTGTATCCCATTACATCGTATAATCGGCGTAGGCCCTTTGAGCGGAATGCGGGGAAGTGTTTTGTGAAGAGGGCGTGGGAGTTGTAGTCCAGTCCTGCTGCGGCAGAGAGTCCGGCTCCTGCTGAGATTACCAGGGTGTCGGCATCTTCTATCCAGGTGCGAGCTTTGATGGTTCCGGCTGTGTGTAGTGACGGTAGACGTGCTGGCATTGACGTTGTTATCGATGTTGATGTTGATGTTGAGCTTAGAGAGCCATTTTCCTCATCAAATTGAGAGTTTTGCAGTGATTGCAACAGATTTTGGTAGATCTTTTGATCTTTCTCCAAGTAAGTATTGAATATGACATCTGTTATGCTGGTCATCGGGTGCTCGAGATGCCATGTTCTGACCGTATCCACAGCAATCCGTGCCGCCATGTCAGAAGGGAAAGCAAAGAGTCCGGTAGAGATGCAGCAGAATGCGACCACTTTGCGTTGGTCTGGGAGAGGCTGCAGCATTTCTGCAGCATCCAGACAAGAACGATAGCACGAGGCTAGCTGATTCTTATGATTGGGCTGGGGCGTCTCGCGGTGACGCAGTTGAGGTCCAACCGTATGAAGAACTCCCGAGGCTGGAAGATGGAATCCCGGTGTAGTTCTGGCTAGCCCTGCAGGCTCGGGGTCTGTCTGCCAATTCATGATAAGGCGACACGCCTGGCGAAGGTGTGGACCGGCAGCCGAATGAATCACATTGTCAATGCAGCGGTGCTCGGGAATGAAGCATCCCAGGAGTCCAGAATTCGCAGCGTTGACGATAGCCGTAACATCTGTCAAGGTGGTGATATCTCCATTCCAGGAGGATAGTCTGAACGGATTTGCATCCTTGATGACTGGATGTTGGAGAGTTACACTTGGAGTAATGGAGGTCGTGGACGTCAATAGAGTGTGGCTGTTTCGATAGGCGATCACTTCATCAATATCCTCATCTATCTCAGGCGGGATTTCGTTGTCTGGATACAGCTTGCAGAGTATCCGACGGAGAGCTTCCAGCTGGTCCCAAGTATCTGAGTCAAGAAGATGTTGCTCCCGTCGTTTGTGTGAGTGTCCACACTGGCAATGGCTGCATGCAGTGTCATCTTCTTTTTGGAGCGAGATGAGATGAAGCAGAGCTCTTTTTAGCTTTGCCGATGCGAATTCGGTGGCCATGATTGATCTGGTAAAAGAAAACGTTCTAGCATGAGGGAAACCCTCATATTGTGACCAATCCGAGTCTATTTAATTGGCATGCCCTAAAGACAGTGTAAACTTGCAAACATGAATGCTTTCCCGCTGTCTGCGCGGTGATTGGTCAATGGTTTGTTTGTCGAATTTGCAACTTAAACAAACAGCCCTTCACAGCCAATCAAATCTCACAATTTTTAGGTGATGACGGAGGACGGAAAGGCTCCGCTGGGCATAGCTAAGCAGCACTTCCACAACACAGCCCCTCCGTAATTCATACTAGCATACTACTAATATTTGTTCGAACTTGACTCATATATTATATTCCTCTCTACAACACCCAATATGCTTAGCTCTCGACCGGTCGTCGCCATTGCAGGAGCTACTGGGCATCTGGGAAGACATGTCGCTTCTGCCTTTCTCTCTCCTTTCTTCCGCGGCAAATTCTCCGACATTATTCTTCTTTCTCGGAAAGAAGCTTCCAGTATTGATGGATTTGAATCAACTACGAACTATACTCTTCGCAAATACGACGAGGACAATCTTGCCAAGGCTCTCGAAGGCGTTCAAGTCCTCGTGAACACGGTCGGGCCGTCGGGCCATTCCTTCAAGGAGAAGCTTCTGCAAGCACTGCCACAAACAGAGGTGCAAATCTATTTCCCCTCTGAATTCGGAGTCGATCATTATGTCCACGATTTTGCACATCTCGAATGGGACCAGAAGAAGAAACATTTTGCTTTGTGCCAACAATTGATTCCGGACATGAAGGTCTGCCGTCTCTTTTGCGGTCTCTTCTTAGAAGACAGTATCGGCCCTTGGTTCGGATTCGACACGAAAAATGGCAAGTACGAAAGCATTGGACCGCCCGATCGTCTAATCTCGTTTACCTCGCTTGGCGATGTCGGAAAAGCAGTCGCTGCGTTGGCTACACTCCCAAGCGATCTAGCTCCGAGCACTATTCATGTTGGTGGTGACACGCGCTCTATCTCGGAGATTGCTTCCATCATGGGAGCTGCTGGGGCCGGAGAGATTGAAGTGACAGAAATAGCGCTTGCTGAATACAAAAAAGAGAAGACAGCCAAGCTGTCTTCCGACCCGGCGGATTACTTGCGGTTCCTGGCGGGAGAGGACAAAATCGACCATACGGATGCAGGTCTCGGTGACGACAATGAGCTGGTCAATCCTCAGCAGTTGCTATGGGAGTGGTCCACTCTTACTGATCTGGCTAAGAGTACAAATGGAAAGCCATGGGAAGATTATGATTGGCCGCCGCAATGATCTCAACGCTAGTTTAGTGATCTCGCCGAGTTCAGCTATACAATAAACACTGGCACTCAATTATGTTTAGAATATTTAGGAAAAGACTTCAGCTTGTATTAAGTTTCATGTCACCTTGGCACCGTGACTTCCGGCCACGTAGTATATCAAAGTCAAAACGCTCTTTTTGGTGATCGCTCACGCTGATCATCGATCTGGCAGGGAATACTACTACTAGATCTACGAACAGAAGAACCATGAATGATGACATCAGTAATTACACCAATTCCATATGTGCTGTCGATAACATGCTGTATTTAGTATGTATCTAAATTTTAAAACCTAGAATTTAAGCATAAACAATTTTACATTGTTGATGTCGACTTTGTAGTATATTTGTTGTTACTGTTACATCTAGATGTAACCTCCCGCCTGCTAGTAAGCCCCGCTAGCCGGGCCGATCAAAAGTCATCAGAATCGACCACGACCTGTGTCGAACGGGTGTCGGGGCTACAATGGCAAGGACTGTGACCGATCCAGCGCTACAGGCCTTCCTTAAGCCTCTGAAGAATGATATCGAAAAGCTGTACAGCTTGTCCTCACGTCTCTCACTCACCTATCGCGAGCTAGCCGCAAGTTCCTCGGAGCTCTTCTCGCCGACAGCGACGACACGCCTGCCCACTGGCCGAGAGAAAGGTCGTTATCTGGCTGTGTATCTGGGTCTGCATTACCTGCGGGTCGCCTTTATCGAGCTACTCGGGGAAGAGCAAGTGGGAAAGCACTCACATGTCCGCCGCACACTCGAGAAGGCCTGGCCTATTGAAGACCGCCTGCGCCGAGACCAAGCCACGTCGCTCTTTGCGTGGATTGGTGATTGTATCGCCGAAGTGATTCACGATGATCTGGCGAATTCCAAGGTCGATGCGCCGTCCGAGGTGGCTATGGGTATCTCCTTCTGTTTTCCCATTAAGTACCGCATCCATCTGCCCCGCCATGGCACATGTCATGTATTAACCCATTTACCAGACAAAAATTCCACAATGAAGCAATTCTCCTACCAACCGGGAAGGGCTTTGCGCTCGGCGCCTCTCTTAATCTACAGCAGGCCCTGTTAGATGGCTACGAGTGCCACACACGGCGCTCGGACGAGGACCCTGCTGAGATGCCTGCCAAACGACAGAAGAAATACTGTCTACCCAAATTGAAAATCACAGTCATGACTAACGATACTATTGCGACTCTTGCATCGCTGGCATATTCCATCCGCGCTTTGCCGAACACGCGGGTGGTCATGGGCCTGATTTGCGGTGCAGGCTGCAACTCTGCCGTGCCCATGAAGCTGGCGGACCTACAAGAAGAAAAGACCCGACATATCCGAGAAAAGGCCCCCGAGGCGGTCAACACAGTAGTCTCAACGGAATGGACTCTTCGGGGTGCAACGGCGCCATTGGAAGAACTTGGGATCGTGACTGACTGGGATAAAGAACTAGACGTTCATTCTGATCGCCCGGGATTCCAGCCATTAGAGTACCTTATTGGAGGGCGGTACATGGGCGAGCTTGTGCGGATAATTTGCTACGAATGGTTTCATAAAACTAAAGCGGTACCGCGGGAGTCGTTGCCAATACAGCTGGTCGAGAGGTTTAAGCTAACGACTGACTTCCTCTCCCTCGTCGTAGCAACAAGCTATTCCGACGACAAACTGGCGAGGAAGCTATCGGAACGAATCCCACCTCCGGAATCGAGCGATTGGGCATGGACACCCGAGTATGCAGGTCATATTCGTTCAGTAGCCGCCGCAGTGCAGGACCGTTCTGCTGCCCTGGTAGCAGCGGCGACACTTGGACTTCTTGCCTGCACGCGGGAAATTCGACTGCAGAATACGGAACTGCTAGACCCACCGACAAAAGCCGGATCGGATGAAGAGGAAGAGTCGTCTGTCACGGCCACTAAGCTCCCTGAGAACGGCACCTCGATACCGGGTTGGAAGAACGGTCCCGAAGAATTGGTCGTGGCCGTCTCTGGGGGTGTGATTCGACATTATCCACACTACAAAGAGACAATACAACGATATATCGACCGCCTTTTGATCAGCGCTGGGCCTCAGAGTGGAGGGAAAAGCATCTTCCTCAGGGAAGCCAATGATGGCGGCATCATTGGTGTAGGAGTTCTAGCCGGAACGGTGGCCGGGGAGATCAACGGCATCATCAGCTCACCCCAAGACGAAGCGGCTAGCCAAATGGGTGCACCTGATATCCCATATTTTGCTACGAAGATGTGAGAAGGCGAAGATATGAGAGACATACCAATGCATCGATAGAATTTGTAAATACATAAGTCCCCGCAAAAAAAACATGATACGAACAAGATCCTCGAAAGGGAATTCATTCAACCAGTATATCTATCGTACAAACCAACCCACCAATAGGAGCTTCAATCGTATAACACGGATATATCAACCTCCTATCTAAACAAAAAGAAATGAAATCATCAATTATCCTGCAAAGGCCTAGCCGGCTAACATTTCAGGTGAGGGAATGGGTTCTGCGCAGCCACCCTCCACGGGGTTCAGTCGGTGCATTGACTAGGCATCCATCAACATAGAACAGAAATATTATGCATTCATTTTCCCTCCAGTGTCATCATATGTTCGTGGAAGCATTTACTGCTGAGTCGCCTGCCATTGCTCGGGGGTATAGCACTTGGGAGTCCAAGCGTGGATAGCAGCAATTTCCTCCTTAAGCGTGGCGTTGACAAGACGGTGACGGGCGAGCATAGTCTTTCCCGCGAACTTCTGCGAAACAATCACGGCTTGGAATGCTTGACCACAGCCACCTATCGAATTGAAAACGGGTTAGTTCGCTTTCGCTCTCTTGTTATTGCTATTACTACTTCTTCTCCAGCAATGGATCCAAAGAGGTAGGTTCTTCATACCTGACAGATCCTCAATCTCGACGTGATCAGCCTGCAGCTCGGAGATCAGCTTCGCCTGCAACGAGTCTGCGGTAATGCCCGAGGTATCAGCCATAGCGGCGTGGACGGCGGAAAATGCACGCGCGGAGAGCGAGGACGGCCGGATAGCGGTATGGGTTGGGCGGAAGAGGTATCGGGTGCCTCTGCTCAGGACAGTGAGGGAGGAGGCGCGGGGAAACATGAAGTTAGGGTGGGGTGTTCGGGGGAGGAAGAGAGGTTTGGCTGGGTCCCGGGCGATTTCTCAATGAGGTTGCCAATCGCGGCGCATTACAAATTCAGGGCTCGGCTGTGGCTGGTGGGCACGTGTGACGCACTGCCATGGTGGATTGGGGGTAACGTGACTATTCCGGGACTCCACTCTACTGTATCAATCAAAATCTGATATCAAATACCATGGGGATCAATACGGAGTACAGAATCAATGATTGACTGGGCCCCGGGGAATCGAAGCCCTGTTCTCCATTAACCAACGTTGCATGCCCGCTAGCGATATACAAATACAGGCAGCTTTACAAAGAACCCAGTGTTATCACCACAAGGGTCAATTCCTACAATATCTTAACAAGAAAATAATCATCTTAAAAGACCATTTGAGAAGTGAGAAGGATATCCTAACGACAAGAACAAGTAGACAAATGAGAAGAGAAGGCGGGGAGAAGGGAATGAGAGATCAACAAATGGGGGATCGGGGTAGACAGGGAAGGTTCAAGAAGTCCAAGTATAAAGCGGTGGACCAAAGGGGTGGGGAGAAAAAGAAAAAGCAAGAGGAGTGTGACAGAGTACTAGTCTTAGTTTGGCTTTCCAATGCAACTAACAGCATGAACTATCCTGGGCGGGTGCAGAGAGGAGACAGAATGAAGGGATTGGGGTAAGGGGCAAGAATATTTGGAGATTAAGCCATAGGAAACCGGTGTGCAGATTTCCGGACTCGGTATGCTCCTAAATAAACCAATGAGAATAAACACGTGGGGTGTGCCAGATCACAGATTTACAGGTCGATCAAGCTGCCGCCATGCTGCTGCTGCTGTTGTTGCCGCTGCGGCTGGGGAGCACCCCACGGGTTGCTGTTAGGCTGCTGCGCCATATAGCCTGTCTGCTGAGGCATGCCGGTAAACTGCTGCCCAAAGAAAGGGTTGGTGCCGGTTTGGTTCGCGTGCAGGCGGTCCAGACCTTGACCGGCAGAATTGACAAATGTGCCAGGTGCTGTATGCTGTGCCGGAATACGGAGTTCTCCAACGTTGCCAAAGGTGTCCTGGCCCTCGCCGGTTGAGAGGAGAGCGTTCAAACGAGCGTGATGAGGGTCTGATGACTGGGGTGGGGTGCTCTTTGGAGGCTGCGGGGCTTGGAAGTTGGCGATAGGGTTGGATTGGGTGGGCTGTTGCATAAGCGGACTGCTTGTTTGATTGAATTGGCCGTACTGGTTGTACTGGTTTGTTGCCCGATCTTCCGCCAGGGTATTGAGAGATGGAGGTCCAGCCTGTTGCGGCTTGTTGAACTGGGATTGCTGAGGTTGTTGTGTACGCATGGCAAAAGGATTGTTGGAGCCCGTGGCCATAGGCTTGAGGGTGTCAGTTGGTTGATTAGAAGACCAAGGGTTGTTGCTGCCGGCCGACTGGTAGTTCTCCTGAGGCTGTTGTGGCTGCTGCTGCTGCTGTTGCGCGAACATATCTCCCGGTCCACCATAAGGATTGTTGGTGTTGAATGCCGTATGCTGCGGCTGCAGGGCCGCCTGGGGTTGCAAAAAGTTGTTCTGGGGTTGTCCATACTGGTTCTGATCGAAGCCGGTGGGCTGTTGGTAACCATTGCCGTAGGGGTTCATGCCTGTAGGCTGATTCTGGAATCCAGTCGGCTGCGCATATTGATTGTTGAGGAAACCGGTCGTCATAGGCTGCTGAGCGTTGATGGGGTTGCCGAACCAGTCCACGGCACTCTGCTGCTGATAGCCTTGATTGAAGCCAGTTGGCTGCACCTGAGTGGGAGTGTCGTCAAAGAGCGCGTGGGCATTATTGTCCTCCAACTCGCGCTTCCGCAATTCCTCTTCTTCTTGGCTGAGCTTGATGGCCTTGGCGAGGTCTTCATCATTGTCAATACCAGCTTCCTTGGCGCGTCGCCTCCGTTCCTCCTCGGCTTCCGCCTTGCTGGCCTCGATTGCAAGTCGGTATTCGGTATCGTCCTCATCATCGGGGTTACGTTTCCGTCGCTCCCGGCGCGGCGGCTCGTTACCAAATCCCCCCTCCGCTTCCTCCTTGTTCATCGAGACCACTAACCCGGGTCTTCCAAAGCTTGCGATCGGATCGTTCGCTACGGAGTCGGTCTTCATCCAGAACCAACGCAGTCAGTTCCTTTGCCGCGACACGAACTTTAGTTGAATTAGCATCTAACCCTGTATCTTGATTCGCGGAAGTTTACTTACCGTTCTGACCCACGTCGCGTCCCTCCTCGTCAACGTATTGGAACTCGCGCAGTGTCTTGATGATGTACACATTCTTGCGCGCCCAGGTAACCACCAACTCCGAGCCTTCGTGCAGACAATAATCCAAGACCTTCAACGATTTGAGTACGTGTCGCCAGTTCTTGCCTTTGTCATTGAGACGCTTGTCGATCATGTCCATAATCTCGTAGAACTCGTTCGGGCTAGATATAAGTCAAGTTAGACACGATGCCCCCCTCCCTAGAACAGATTGCATGTCGAATCTTACCTCCCAAAGGTCATGGCGGCGATCTCGGACATGTCGGTACCCGTCGGGCCCCATGGATCATTGCTGGTTGCTAGAAGACCATTGCCGTTAGCTTATCTGTTGCGATTGGCCGTTGCGCAGCCATTGTTATCGGTGCATGACATGGCCAACAGGCGCCGCTAGCCCTTTCAAATAACGGCGACAAGAGGCGACTGTCAGGGCGACACCGGCTGCGGTGTTTCTTGATTTCTGATCTCAAGCAGAGAGGACCCTAACGTACCATTTCGGACCTTCACCTGGACTGATGAATAGCCCTTTGTAACGTTTTTGACGCTGCGTACTACCTTCGACATGGTGGCAGGATAGTCGCGATCTTCGCAGAAGGTAAGGGGAGGGAGGGGTCGGAGTCGCGATAGGAGAGCCGATCAGATGGTTCCGGGGGGCTATAACTGGGAGGGCCCTTGTTGCCAAGCTCTTACAGCCCACTCTGTCACCTTACTCCGGATGGCGGCCCAAGGCTGTAGTCGGGAAACGTGTCTGTACAGACGGAGTGTGAGGCCTGTAGAAATGATGAGTCGGCGGACCAGCCACTGCGAGGGGGAGATGAAAGAATTGGGCGCTTGGGTGGAAATGGCAAAAGAGAGATGGGGAGAGTCGAGGAGAGGGGACTGTGGCTAGTGGCTGGAACGGGGGGACACACAGCCTTGGCAATGACGAGGCGGGTGAGCGCCGATCTGAGGGTCCAACAGGAAACATGCACACAGCACGGTACATAGTTACTGGCGATATACTACCTTCGATAAAGCGGACTATAAATCGTTTTTAAATGAGCTGGACCATGGTGGATCTGGGAGATATTTGTTATGGTATTCATGATTCTATCGGTCCATGCCCGGGTTTTCCGGCTGTCACAATACATAGCGGAAACGACACTAACGGTAGTCTACCTAGTAGTAAAAATCAAAACTTGAATTGGAATACCCAGAAGGTACTACAAGTAGTACTATGTACATAGAGTCTAGTAGTACTACTATAAGCACACTTTTGCCAGCATAAATTCAAGTTACTACTACTAGCGTAGAAGAGTCCCATGTGGATCTAAAGGGTCCCTGTCGAACCCGTTCGGGCAATGGAAGACCACCGCCACAATTGTGGCAATGGGCCGCGTCAGACTTATAGGCAGCCGCCAAATTTTCTTGGGCGACTAGGTATTTAATTGCATAAGCCAGTTACATGGGTTTAAACAAATTCAGCTCCGTGTCCGTTCCATCTATACCCTATCGTGAGAGCAGCTTTCAAGGTCGAAGCATAAGATACCTAATAGGCGGGCAAGTATGATTCTATTGGATATTGGTAGTACATCTCTTTTGTATAGTATACTTCGTATGCAACGAATAGTGGTATATACTAGTTCGACCGGCTCCAATATACTAAGTACCATTGGCAGTACCAACAAGGTCCTCTCCAATACCAATGCGCCGAGGACAGTCGGTTCCGTAGCTAAGCATTTTATTAGACCCTTGTAACCTCATTTGCTCTAAACGAGCACCTTCTCGGCGGCGGAGACTAATTTTTGTTAGTGACAAGCTTCTACATCGGAGAGAAACATCCCTACCGTTCAGACCGATGTTGTCGGGTTCCACGAAAGCCTCCTTCACCTTGCCGTTCTCCACCAGCAATGCATAACGCTTGCTGCGGTTGTTACCGAAGATGGCGGCGCTGTCGAAGCTCAGGTCAAGAGCCTCGGTGAACTGGCCGGACGGGTCGCCTAGGAAGCGGACCTAAAAAGAATGCTAGTGAGCGATAATGCTAAGGGTGAATTGAAGAGAAAGTATCACATACACCAGACTTGGCCTGGGGATCAAGGGAGTCGGCCCACGCCTTGGTTCTATAGAGTTTGCGAATCAGTGTGCCATCCGCGGGGAATGTTATCCGGCGCAGGGCGGCGCGTCTCCGGAGCTTACACAAAGGGGTCGTTCACGGCCACCACGAAGACCGGACCGGCTTCCTTGAGCTTGGGGTGATTGATGTAACCGGGGATGTGGCTGGCCGAGCAGGCGGGGCCTGGTCGCGCGAAGGTGGTTAACTCGAGGTCCCTAGTTTTCCAAACGGAGTGGTTCTTTCCAATTCCGGTGTGACCTACTGAATGCTGCCGGGACACCGACGATGACACCCTTGCCTGAAAGCTCCTTGGCGAGGTTGACCTTGTTACCGGGGGGAGTTCTCAACCAGGTCAATGTTGGGGATGGCGTCGCCCTTTTGAACGAAGGCGGGTGCGGTGCTGTGGAAGGGCGCGACACCGGCGCGAGGGACACGAGTAGCGAGACGACGAGCAGCGAACATGGTGAATGAATTGGATTGTCAATTAAGAGAGGGAAGATGGTGTAGAGTGAAGTAGGGAGGGAGGAGGGAGCAAAAGAGGTGAGGTTTGAGCTGTGAGGTTGACTTGAGCTCTTCAGCAATTTCGTCATGGGCGGAAGGAGCGACGATCGTCATTTACCGTGGAGGGGCCCTTCGGCTTTCCATCTTTCTTCGACAATCCACAACCCCAGAGGATCCCCCAGAGATCTCCAGATTCAAGTTCCTTCAAATTATGCTTTCTTTGGGGTCTGGGGTGTTTCGCCAATTCAATCGCACTCCTGGTCGGGTACTCTTATCTACCATGACCACTTATGGAGTCGGCTGAAAAAAAGACCGAGACACTCCCGATGGTTCGAATTCCTCAGGGATACCAACGGGTCCCTGTTTCTCACCACCTGGTGTATGTCAAAATGAGTGATGATGATCATGATGATTATCGTGACAATAGTTTCTGACTACAGTACACTCGTGTATACCGCCCAAAATTCATTTCCACCGCCAACCACCAACTGCCAACTCAGCCAGTGGACCTGAACACGCCGATGGTAAACGCACACCCACGAGGAGGCCCACCGATCCCAGCGCGGTGGAGCCTTTGTGCTCCCCTCAAACCATGTCTTAACGCTTTCTCTTGGCGAGAAATATTTTTTTTCCCTTTTCCACACCTACAAGGAGTACGAGTACAGCTGCGAGTCCGAGAGCTAGCCATGCAGGCTTCCCTCCTCCCCCCCCTCCACCCCAATGCGCACTGACATGTTAAGCACGTCTGGACTTTCTTTGATCATTGTGGTGCAGACTGCAGACTATCTGCGTCTGCGTATCTGGGGGAATGTAGGAGTCCAGCCCTGCATTCAGCATGCAAGTAGAGAGGAGGAGGCGGGAGGTGGAGGAGAAAATGATATAATGTCAGCATAATAGAAGAGAAATGTTCCCAAGCAGTCTCCATGGATCAAATTAAATATATCAAAAGATAAAACAAAATATTACAATATTACAATATTACAATATTATAATATTATAATAATAATGCCGTGAACATAACTCAAGTGCCCAATCGAAGGTACCTCCCTATACCGCGCAGGGCCATTCCCACTAGTAGGTAACTTTGGTACACCCGCTGTACTCGAGTCGACCGCCCCCCCTCCCACTTCCCCCAATTCTCTTTTACATAGAGAAACTCTTCTTCTCAGCCCACCTTGCCCCAGCGACCTGCTGTTTTTCTTTCTTTTTTCTTTTGGCTTCGATCCCGGTCACCTTCCTCCCGTCGAATCGCACACTTCTTCATAGCAGCCCGGCCCCCGGGTTCTGCCTGACCTGCTTTGCCCGGCCTGCCGAGATTCGTTCAATCGACCCTTCTAGGCCATGGAGGGTCAACAGCCTCAGCCCCCAGCGAGTGGGAACTCCTCCGACTTTGTGAGTCTCAAGATCCCTAACCCTGTCGTTCAGGCTAACAGTATGTGTAGGTGCGCAAGCTATACAAGTAAGTTCTCTATTCGCCTCCCTCGCCGACTTTTCATCCGCGCACCTGCCCTCCCCACCGCGCGACCGTTGAGAGTTGAGATCTCGACTAGATGTTGACTCTTCATATAGAATGTTGGAGGATCCTTCCTACGCGTCGATCGTACGCTGGGGTGATGAGGGGGACAGTTTTGTCGTCTTGGAGGTAATGCGCCTATCTTGTCGTACGGTCGCACCGGTTGAACTGACTTGGGCATCCAGTGCGAGAAATTCACCAAGACCATCCTGCCCAAACACTTCAAGCATAGCAACTTTGCCAGCTTCGTGCGCCAGCTGAACAAATACGATTTCCACAAAGTTCGCCAGAATAACGAAGAGAACGGCCAGTCACCGTACGGCCAAAATGTATGATGTCTCCTCAAGATCCTTCGCGCCTTGCGCACTTCCGCCCGTTCGCCTCAAAGTGATTCTTACGTTGGCTCACACACTTTTCTCTCCTAGGCCTGGGAATTTAAACATCCCGAGTTTCGTGCCAACAGCAAGGACTCTCTCGACAACATCCGTCGTAAAGCCCCGGCTCCTCGCAAGCAAACCCAGAACAATGACGATTCCGCTCCAACTCAACAGATTGACCTGCTCAACCAACAGATTCTCGCACAGCAACAACAGATCCAACATCTTTCGGATCGTTATGCCCAGCTTACAGTGGACCATCAACTGATGCTACAAGAGGTCATGCGTGTACAGAAAACAGTGTTGAACCACGAGAACGTTATTCACCAAGTGATGAACTACTTGCTTACGGTGGATGCGCGTCAACGACGGGATAGCAAAGCTGTTACATTCCAAGCGCAGGGTTCAACAATGAGTCCGTCTCAAGTTGGTGCTGTGGACGACGAGCCCTCTTCGCCCCTCCAACAAGCCTCGAAACTCTTGAGTGACATGAACGCGGAAATCCAATTCAACCTTTCTGGCGTGGATGCGAATGACCCGCAGAAGGCCGCTGCCGCAGCAGCAGCCGCCGTCGCTGCCGGTGTCGCACCAGTAGCCACCCCGGCAATGGATGCCGCCCGCAATGGAGCTGTTCGTCCACCCACGACCGGGGCCCCTACTCCGATGGTATACCAAAATAAGATTGGTGGTGATCTGGAGCAGGTGGTTTATCCCGTTGGTGCAACGAATGGAATCGACCCTATGTATAGTGAGCATGTCAATAATGTGCCATATCCAATGCCGACAACCAAAGCCGAAGAAACCGAAGTCCGCCGGCAATACCCCGACAACCGGAAGAAGAGCACCAATGTCGATCCTGGTTGGGTTCGTAGCCCACAGATTCTTTTGGTTGAAGATGATGCGACTTGCCGGCAAATTGGTGGAAAGTTCCTTTTCTCTTTCAACTGTGTAATTGACACTGCGGTATGTTAAGCTTATCTTGCTCCTAGCTAGGGTATTTGGAACTAATAGCAAGCAGCTGGATGGGTTGGAGGCCGTCAACAAGATTCAGGATGGCCAGAAGTACGATCTCATCCTGATGGATATCATCATGCCCAATTTGGATGGTGTCTCAGCTTGCCACCTCATCCGCCAATTTGACAGGACCCCTATTATCGCCATGACCTCCAATATCCGGAGTGATGATATCCAGCTTTACTTTCAACATGGTAAGCACATTGATGCTTTTCTTCTCATCTCTATCCTTGTTTCTAACACGGATTTACTATAGGCATGGATGATGTTCTACCGAAACCATTCACCCGAAAAAGTTTACTCGGTATGCTCGAGAAGCATCTCGTGCATCTCAAGACCATGGCCCAGGGGGTTGAGGCACCCCAGCCTCCTACGGTTACCATGGCCCCCCAACCTTCCGCCACTCAATCAATCAAGGAGGACAGCTCCCCTGGTCAATCCCCTGCCGGCTCTATAAACAACTGGCAATCACCGGGACAATTCCAGGGCATGCAGACCGTTCCACCAACCATGCCGACGGTGCAAGGGCAGTATGTGGCTGCAGCTGGCGCTGCGCCACCAGCCGCCGCATATACTGTTGATCAAAACGGAGTCCAATACCCTGCACCTGCAGTCGCGGTACCTTCATCCGGTCCTCCAACTCGCCCACCCCATCGAAGACAAATGTCCGACATGTCTAGTGCCGCCGCCGATGGCCAAAACATGGCTAAACGCCAACGCATGTACGCCCCGCCGCAACAACCTATGATGGCCGTGCAAGCCGGACGGCCTGGCTAAGACACAATTGTTTCTCGTATCCTTCCTGCTCCTCACACCTCCGCCTGTCTATTACCTCACGATTCCCACTGTCTATAACGAGATCTCAATCGTATATCTCCCACATCCTCACTTTTTTTTGGCTGTATTGTCTTGGTTACGGTCTTCCCCTTACAGGTCATGGCGTTTCTTTGATTTCCCTTGTTAAGTTGCCGGCAGAGTGGGTGGCGAATTTTGTGCGTTTTCACGCGTCAGCTCTTTGATATACCTTACGGGCGAAATTGTTTTGTCAGGTACATATTTTTTACAACCTGTTTTTTTCTTCTTTCATTTTTTTGCCGCTCTGGGCGATGTCCTTGGGGGCCAAATTGCATGGATGTTTTCGCTCCCGTTCCTTGGGTAGAATGGGGGTTGGGACAGGGAATTGTCTGGATGTACTCATCATCACTTTGAACAATCCAACTGTTTCGCGTCTCCATCGTAACCCAATGACTGGGAACCCCACTAGAACCGAACAGCGGACAAACCCGCTGATCGTCCCCTCTGTAGTATGTATATCATTTTTAGCTTGAGAATCTAAACCGGTGGTCTAGACCATCGATCGAATTGTCTCCTTGATGCGCAGCTTTCGCGCGAAATCGCGTCGTCTCCCTGGATAACCCGGGGAAAGTAAAGGAGTTTTACTTATCCAATGGGTTTTTTTCCGGTCGAGGGATTATAGAGCAACGAAAAACAAGAAACTGCCACGAATTCCTTGTAGAACCGGTTCACCTGCTTGATTTTCTCTTGAAGGATCCGAATGGTTCCTGCGCATCGGCGAGGGTCTAGACCGCGTCGACCCCCCACATCCGTTTAACCTGCGGCAGGTGAATATTTTTAGCAGCTACGAGTATGTTATGGGCATGGATTGTCCTTTAGCCTGATCTGCTGATGATCGGCCTACCCTAAGTATGTACCTATGCATGTAATGAATCTGCGCTATCCCTATTTGCTGGAATGCAGGCCTCTACGAGTATGTATTCCGAATGCCAAGCTTGTTTGGTAGGAGTCGACCGCGAGGAGGTGTATCCTTTCTGGCATTATAATAAAATTAAAGCAATAAATAAATAAAAATATGTTCTTTCTCTCTCAGACTCGAGACTTGTGTGGACTCGGATGATACAGCCATACTATATGGTACCTGCTACCATAGGGCACAGTTAACTAAGGAACAATACAGGGGTTGCCGTTAACAGGGCAAAGACCGCAAAACAAGTAGATATATCATATATGGAAACCTGCAAAGAAAATCCAAACCTTTTCTCTTCATTTCGTCTCCTACTCGGTCTCTCTAAAAGATTCCAATTTTATGGATCATCAGTCAAGTCGGTCTATTTGCTGCGGCTTGCAGGTCCAGGGCGGTCAGCCAGGTCCCGTGACCCAGGTGAATAAAATAGTGCAAACTATGCAAACACATCAACAGTGGGAGTCATTCCGCGGCTGGCGGGGGTTTTTTGTGCCCTTCTTTGTTAGCGCCAGCATTCTTGTACGTCTTCATCGCGAGCTCTTTCGGTGCTGTTAAGATCACATCCACTGACCAGCTTCAAGATCCTTGAAAAATGGGTCCGAAACAAAAGGGAGGCGGCTCCAAATCACGGGGCAATGCGACGGAGGAAGTCGAAGAGACCCTGCAGGCTGTGGTAGGTCTTCTCGCTGAGCAAGATGGGAGGGTAGCTACCTATTTGCTGCCTTCTTACTTACACCCGATCGAAACATAGATAGTTGCTAATAGTTATGGTCGAATAGGTCCTCGCGGATACCTTTGAAACTCGATTTGAGCCCTTCACTCTTGACAAGCCCCGGGTATGTGGGCCCGTGCCTGCAGCATATTGAAATCGCATATGCTGACGAAGTTGAATGAAATAGTGTCTCCTACCGCTAGCCAACACTCCCTTAATCGAATATACCCTGGAATTTCTTGCCAACGCCGGTGTAGAGGATGTCTTCCTCTACGCAGGCGCTCATTCCGATCAGTTAGAGAAATACATCAAGTACGATGACTCGAGTTTGGATTGGAGCTTAAAGAAAGGGACTAACTATATGATTCTAGTGCCTCGAAATGGAAAGCTTCGTCCTCGCCCTTCAAGCAATTATCCTTTCTCAAATCCGTGTCGAGTTCGGTTGGGGAAGTAATGCGAGACTTGGATTCCAAGCACCTCATCACAGGAGATTTCCTCGTCGTCAGCGGCGATGTCATCAGCAACCTGCCCATCGAAGCCGCCCTGACAAAGCATCGGGCTCGCCGTGAAGCCGACAAAAACGCGATCATGACTATGGTTCTACGGGAAGCCGGACGAAACCATCGCACCAAGTCCACCTCAATCTCTCCAGTCTTTGTGATCGACCCGACCAAAGACCGTTGCCTTCACTACGAAGAGATCGACCACCAGTCCGAGGAAAGCCATGCTCGTTTGAACATCGATGCCGAGATTCTTCTGACACATGCCGAGCTTGATATCCGGCAAGACTTGATCGATTGCAGCATTGATATCTGCACACCAGACGTTCTGGGCCTCTGGTCTGATAGTTTCGACTACCAAAGTCCGCGGAAGCATTACCTGTTCGGTGTGCTGAAGGACTATGAGCTGAACGGCAAAACAATCCACACACACATCATCAAGGATGCTTATGCTGGTCGAGTCCGTAACTTGAAAGCATATGATTCTATCAGCAAGGACATTATCTCCCGTTGGACTTATCCTCTGTGCCCCGACACCAACTTGCTTCCCGGGCACACTTATGATCTGCGTAAGGGCAGTTTGTACCAAGAGCAGGGCGTGTTTCTTGCCCGATCCTGCGTTATTGGGCGTCGCACGGTCATTGGACGCGGCACTAGCATCGGTGACCGAACAACAGTTCATTCTACTACTCTGGGCCGCAACTGTAAGATCGGACGAAATGTTAGGCTGGAGGGAGCTTATATCTGGGACAATGTTGTTGTCGGCGACGGTTCTGATATTCGTGGCGCGATCATCGCAGATGGCGTCGTCATTGGCAAGAATTGTACCGTCGAGTCCGGCGCTCTCCTGTCATACGGTGTCAAGATTGCCGACAGCGTTAAGGTGGGCAGTGGAAAACGAATCTCCAGATCAAAGCGTGATGGCAGCGCAGCTCCCACTGAGGTGAAGGTGGTCGGTGAAGGCGGAGAGGGATATGAGTTCATCCAAGGCGAGTATGAAGATGAAGATCCGGATGACGTTAGTGTCGCATCCTCTGGGCTCGGTATGTTCGAATTCTTTCCAGATGGCAGTTATAGAGACGGTGCTAACAATTTCCTAGTGTATCGCATGCCGGGACTCTCGCTCTCCTCTGCCTCAATCTCCACATTGTCATCCGAATTATCGGAAGGCTCCTGGGGACGGTCTGCCCGAAGCAGTTTCTCTGATGGCACGGAGCGAGACGACAATTTCAACGCCGATGCAACAGGCAGTGTCCTTGAGAGTCTGCGTGAGGGTGTCTCTGCCGACGTGGTACAGCTGGAGCTGGTTAGTTTGCGTATGACTGCCAATGCCTCGGACACTCAGGTTCGCCGGGCGATCGTCAGTTCATTCATGCAATACATTGAGGAGCTCATGGCCAAGGGCAATGGCGCCAGTCAAGCCATCCACCAGGTCTTCTCGCAGTACACCGAGGTCGTGGACCGAACTTTGTTCGATCGGAATAAGGATGACAAGAAAGATCAGGTTGATCTACTACTTCAGCTCCAGCAGGACTTGATCAGTAGGGAGAAGGGTGATACTGTCCTTCTGTTTACGGCGAAGGAGTTATATGAGCTTGAGCTGGTCGACGAAGAAGCATACGAGCAGTGGTGGAATGATGAGCGGTCCAGTGAGAGCGAGGAGATGAAGAAGGTGCGCGGTCAGGCACAGCAGTTTGTGCAATGGTTGGCCGATGCAGAGGAAGAAGAAAGCAGTGAGGAGGAAGAGAGCGACGAGGAGTAGTACTAGTCATGTTACTACTACTGGTATTCACCGATCGATTGCCATATTTTATACCACGGCACAATCTCGCATTAGACCTAAAAGATTTCAGTTGACAACGAATTCCATGATTATGAGTGCAATATGAGTACAGGATGGTCGCCAGTGTGTGTCGTTCGGTAGTGACTAACGGTGTGGTAGTGGACTGATGGGTGTACGTGATGTTTCAGGCATCCAACGGGATCTCCCGCAGACCTTGCGGATCACTTTGGAATCAACCACCTCTAAAGGAACTGCATTCTGGCACTGGCACTGACACTGGCAGACATGAACTAGACTGGTCCACCTGTGTTCCATACCGTAAACCAGTGAATCAGTGAGTCAGAACAATCAGGCTTCACCCTGTTGAGAGATACTTCTGCCGGGATTATTTATCATCGCCCCCCCTTCTTCCCCACTCCCCCTCCGAACCGCCACTCGAACCGCTCAATTTTCCCGGTGACGTTTGGCTCACCACCCTTTTTTCAACCCTCTTCAACCCGGCTACCTGCCACCCATTTCCATCACGCCTCCCTCTACACGGAAGAGAAAGGCAGCCGAGGCGGCGATTACGGACGACCAGCCTCTCCCCGAATCCGCCACCAAGGCTGCCCATACCGGAAACGCCACCCTTGTCGGTCGCTCGCGCAAGCCTAAGCCTAAGCCCGCTTCGACGGGTCCCGCGACCACCTGCCCCCAGTCCACCGAGTCGGGCAGTTCTGCGAGTTCCACCTGTCAGAAGAAAAGAGAGCTCGCGACCCCCGCGACTACTGAAGCCAGCATGGACTCCGACGACGATTTCATGAGCGATGTCTCCAGTCAGGACGACTTCTTGGACATGCAGGGGAGTGATGATGAGAGTCTAGGTGAAGGTACGTATCTGACTGAGACTTGGTCTGAGGAACTTCCCCTCGATCTAAGAGGGATTCCACCCTGATTACATTCCTCTCGATGCCATGTCATCAACTAACCTCTTTTCTCCCAATAATAGACTTTGGTGATTTAGATACCGGCTTCTCCGACGACAAGGACCTTCTCAAGCAGAAGAGGAAACCATACGAGGTCGAATTCAAAGTTCTCAACCCCCCCAGAAATCGAACGCGAACAGCTTGTACAAATTAACGAGGTTTCCGCTATCCTTGGCCTACCACCAGAGTCGGCCGCAATCCTCATGCGGTTTGGTCGATGGAAGCAGGAGAAACTGATCGAGGGGTACATGGAGCACCCGGAGGAGACATTAGAAGAAGCTGGGTTAGGAACCAACTTTGAAGTCACGGCGAAAACGGAGGTCGTTCCAGGTTTCAGCTGTGAGATTTGTTGTGAGGATGGCGATGACCTCGAGTCGTATGCGATGCGCTGCGGGCACCGGTTTTGTGTCGACTGCTACCGGCACTATCTTGGACAGAAGATTAAGGAAGAAGGAGAAGCCGCGCGGATTCAATGTCCCGGAAACAAATGTCATCGCATCGTCGATTCGAGGTCACTTGATCTGCTTGTTACGGACGAGCTCAAGGACCGGTAAGAGTCACCACCCCCCAGTTTCGAATAGAGACATGGTTAGCTAACATGCATCTCATCAATAGCTATCGCACACTCCTCACGCGAACCTATGTCGACGATAAAGATAACCTACGATGGTGCCCGGCACCAAACTGCGAGTATGCGGTCGACTGCGCAGTGAAAACCCGCGACCTTCGACGCATAGTCCCAACCGTCCGGTGCATATGTAAACATGAATTCTGTTTCGGCTGCTCGGTCGCCGATCATCAGCCCACCCCGTGTACACTGGTCAAGATGTGGCTCCAAAAATGCGAGGACGACTCCGAGACTGCCAACTGGATATCAGCCAACACCAAAGAGTGCCCCAGATGCGTATCTACGATTGAAAAGAATGGCGGTTGCAATCATATGACCTGCCGTAAGTGCAAGCACGAGTTCTGCTGGATGTGCATGGGTCTCTGGTCTGAACATGGCACCAGTTGGTACAACTGCAACCGCTTCGAAGAAAAGTCTGGGCATGATGCCCGCAGTGCCCAGGCTAAGTCGCGTGCGTCTTTGGAGCGATATCTTCATTACTACAACCGCTATGCGAACCACGAGCAATCGGCAAAGCTGGATAAGGACCTCTACCTCAAGACCGAGAAGAAGATGACTAGCCTGCAATCACAATCCGGACTATCCTGGATCGAGGTTCAGTTCCTCGACACAGCATCCCAAGCACTGCAGCAGTGCCGTCAGACCTTGAAGTGGACATACGCCTTTGCGTTTTACCTCGCGCGAAATAACATCGCGACAATCTTTGAGGATAATCAGGCGGACCTGGAGATGGCCGTGGAGGGTCTCAGTGAGATGTTCGAGAAACCCGTTTCGGAACTCGCTGAACTGAAGGTGGATATTCTGGATAAAACCGCCTATTGCAATAAGCGCCGGGTCATCCTATTGAGCGACACTGCAGAGAATTTGAAGAATGGTAAGTCATATATACGTCGTTGTATCTCTTCACGATCATGGAAGAACTTTGTGCTAATATTCCCCAGGAGAATGGTCGTTCAATGTCGAGTGGTAGCGATACCTCCCCAGTCCTGATAAGACGATCTCAGATGATAATTTGACGACGTGAACGAACTTTTTTCCGACTCTCCCTCTCCCATTCGTACCAATTACCTACCCATCTTTTCACCTACCTACTCATGTGGGTAGGCAGACATCTCCGCTTCCCAACACCACCCCTTTAACCAATCTTCGCATCCTTCTAATTTTGCCCTCATGACGCATAAGCCCCAGTGGAGTCGTCCAGTTTGAGCAAAGAGCGCATTGAACCCTTTCTTTCTTCCTGAATTAAACGCATTGAAATGACCCAGCATGTTCTGACAGATTTTTTTGTGTTCCCATCTATTTATTGCTTCTCGAGGCTGCGGCGCCGAGGTGTTGAGACTTTTTTTTGTAGGGATTACCATGGCCAACAAGCAGTGCCCTCTATATTTTCATAACGAAGTAGCGATTTTCTTCTGAACCCATCATTTTCTTTGGCATACTATGATCTCGTGAAACTACTACCGCTACTGGCATTGACTGTAACGATCTTTAACGATGTCTATCTTCCTATTACTAGTAGCAGCCCTGGAGTACATACATGCCCCCGAGGCCGTATAGGGAAATGTGTAGAAAGTTGAATACGATGCCTGTTCCATTGTACCCTATCCTATTTTTCCAGATACTCCCCGTATTTGACCGCCTCGTTCTGATCCATCCACTGCTCCCAGAGCCCCTTCTGTTGCACAGGTGGAATCATGCCATTTACGCGCCAATTGTCTGCGGGGTGCTCGTAGATATTGTACTCCCACTTGACTCCCTTGGGTGCCAAAACCGGCTCCACGATCTTATTGACACTATCGATGAAACCCAGCCGGACCTCTTCGTTGGGAAAAGAGCGGGCTGCGTGATCGAGGACGAAGAAGACTGTATTTGGGGGTGTTTTTCCTCCACTGTAAAAAGTGCCAATGCGGTTTTCGTGGAAGAAGACGTTGACTAAGAACGCGGGAATCCCTAATTTGACGTAATTGTCCGTAATGGCTTGGGCTAGTGTGTCTTTGTCTGCTTTGGAGAGTGTGTCTGGCGTTACTTCGAAGGCCCAGCGAGGCATTTTGGAAAGATTGCACCAGGGCTGCTTTGAGCAAGAACGGGGTGATAAGACTTGGATGTTGCAAGATTTAGTAGAATTGAAATCATGAATTTGAACCGACCTTTATATCCTTCCTGCTGAATTCTTCTTGTGGAGACTATGATTACTTCTAGGCCGAGTCAGCCGAGGACCGATGTCTTTCGATTTGATTAATCAACAAAGTGTTTGTGTCAGAATGTGTTGGGTTGTTGACGCATCCATACATGCGGTCACTGTTGAACATAAAACCTCGGCTGAAGATCTAGTACATTCAAAAAGACATAAGAGGCCAAGCATTATCATGTTTACTCGCATCTCCTCACTTCCTTGCCGTCCTTCCTACATTCCAACAAGTCAACATGTCTTCCATCCTCCAAGCCGACGTTTACGTCTCCTCGCGCCTCCCTATGGCTATAAAGCGCATGGGAGAAACAAGTTACTTCTCTCCGATATCTTGCACACTAATACACGGTGACTCCGAAGCCGTTTTGGTTGACACGCCCATCTCAATTTCCCAAAGCGAAGACCTAGCCGCCTGGATCAAGAAGACAGCACCAGGGAAAAGCCTACAGTACGTCTACATCACCCACGGACACGGAGACCACTGGTTCGGAATTTCCATCCTCCGCAAGCACTGGCCCAATCTGCGTGCCCTCGCTACACCGGGCACAGTCGAGCACATGAACGAGCAGATCAAGCCTGAGATATTGGGAGGAACATGGCATACCCTGTTTCCGGGTGGACAAATTCCACGATCTCTGGAGCTAGCCAAACCAATGGACTCTCTAACATTCAGCCTCGAAGGCCACGAGTTTTGCGCCATCGAAGTCGGGCATACAGATACATACAACACGACTGTACTCCACGTGCCCAGTATTCGACTCGTCGTTGCTGGGGACGCTGTTTATGGAGATGTGCATCAGTTCTTCGGTGAAGCAAACACAATAGAAAAACGACAGGAGTGGCTACAGGCGCTGGATAAGATTGAGGCGCTTGATCCACATACAGTGATTGCCGGACATAAGCGGGAAGGGACAGTAGACGGCCTTTTCAATTTGCACAGAACGCGTCAGTATATTTTGGATTTTGAAGATGCGGTGGCAAAGGCGTCGAATTGGAAGGATTTGGTGGGGGATATTCAGAGGAGATATCCGAGACGGATTAATCCCCATGCGATTTTGAGGGGTGCCATGGCGGCGTTTCCGTCGGTGTCATCGAAGGTTTAATGCCTTGCTTATCATGTGTAACTACCGAACCAGAGAAATGCGAGTAACAACTTATACCTAGGTATCAGCCTCTATATTATGAAGAGGAAGCAAACTTGAGAGTGAAGATAAATAGTTTTTGTTCCCAATTCGTGGCCTTAGAGTGCCTACTAGTACGTAATTATCATCCGATTTGGACGACAGGTAGAGTATACTATACCTCCTGCCTGCCCTTGACCTTTTTCTCTTTCTATCACAGTGTCATTGGATCTTGGAAATCACATAAATGATTGATCTTCATTTACCTAGCTGTCTGTATCGATTATGTTTCTATGCGCATGAATCTGTATGCGCCGAAGCATTAACCAAGGCTCTTGATCTAGTCAAGTTGGATGACGGCAGACAACATTTCATAACGACGATCACATTCATATAAACATAAAAATCTGATTTTTCAGTCGCGTGAGCAAATATTGAATGTCTCGCCTGATTATGATAGACTCGCCAGGAATACATGATGCCAAAATTGGACCGCGGGTGATTGACTGGCTGATGAGTGATCATTCCGAGTGCCGAAATGTTGTCGTTCAGCTCCCGAGAGACCGAATCTCCCACCATCCTCCATTCAATCCTTCACTGTACCCTCTACCTTTCGATCACCCCACAGAATAACTCTACATGTGATATGGAATCGTACAGAAACGATCGTTCTGTCAGACATCATCCGACCTCGTCCGCCGTTGATGAAATGCAGCCCCCCACAGAAAGGGTCTCCAAACAACGTAAACAGCGCAAGCGACCAAGTGCGCCTGAGCAGCCCGCGAGTCGGGAAGGTCTAGAGAAGAAAGAGGTAATCACTTTCATCAATTAAATATGGTTGCTAGCCAAAAAAAAAGAGACAAACAAATGGACAGATGGATAGACAAACAAGAAAACAAAAACAACAAGCTGAAGTCTATACAGCGCCGCCGACGGCAGCTTTTGCTAGCGCAGCGGGCATGTCGAGCACGCAAAGGGGCGCATATTCAGGCGCTTGAGAAACGTGTCGCGCGGTTAGAGTCTGCTCTAGAACAAACAGGCCAGGCGATCATTTCGTTTACTGATACTCTTGTTGAGCCTCAAGCCCTTGCTTCGCATCAGAAGATTGCATACCACCTTCGCGACACTGTGAAGACATGCCTCGATATGGCGAACGATTGCCTGGAGGATGTCAATGATTCCAATCTACTCGAGACATCGCTGATCGGTCACACATCAATCGTTCCGCAAGCATGTGCGAGAAATGAACAAGAGGAATGGCCTCTTTCGGAAGGCCATGCTGGCTTAAGCCTGCTGTCTCGTAATCTACTACCCCCATCTGCGCTAAATGGTGCAAAGGTAATCGAAGCACCTGTCTTCGTTGATAATTTGAGGATAGCATGTTTATACCAGGGCTTTCTTTTGCTTAATAACTCCTCTGTCCCCCTGGAAGCTTTAAGACGACCATTTCGACTCCTTTTATCACTCGTTACGCGGGAAACCATTGCATCATACTTTCATACTTGCCTATATGCCAGATTAAACAATAAACAACCAGACCACTCCAGCTGCATTCCATCCTTCAGGCTGGGCGGAGCCGGTACCCATTACCCTGAGGTTGTCGCATCAAACCAGGTGGGATCGAGATCGGAGCAACATGATACTTCTATGATTCATGACACTTTATCGGCTTTTTCACCGGAGGCTCAAAAAGAGCTCGATGGACAGTGGTTTGATCTATTTGATCTAATGGGCTTTCTACGAGCACAGGGAACTACTCTTTCAATGGTGCCACCAGTCAATGATACCACGCATCGTACAGTAAATGCGGTGAATTTCATATCAGGTGAGCTTGAATTCTCTTATAGACTAATATAAAAGCTTTGGTGCTATCTAACGACTTGTTAGCTTTGATTGGGAAGGGAATATGTCTAGGAGACACTCCTGGGTTCAAGCGGAGCGATGTCGAAATTGCAGTCGACTCTTCTTTGTGGAAATAAAACATGGCCTCTCTGGCACAGTCTAATAGGCTCCAAATTCTATGCGCACTGCTTTTTTTTTAGTGCGGCAAGTTTCATTCATAGGATACTAGTAATAGTGTCGTTGAGCCTAGATACGTTGTTCATGGGTGTAAGTGATGCTAAAGTTGATATTTTTCTTGAATATTTCAAAGCACCCACAAACCCACACTATTATTTATTTGGCATAGCTTTGCCATCAATTCCCATAGTGCGAGTATTACTATTCCCAACGGTAACTTGAAGATTCTTGAAATAATTGGCGTTCAACTTCTTGAACGGATTATTGCCGCAGGGCCAAGCTTAGGGTCTAGATATGTTGCTTGTTCTAGCTAGCCTACTAGTATAGATTATTGACAATGATAACCTTCGCTGCCCAGGTGCATAACGCTAGATGATTGAATGAAAATGGCGATTCTACATTATCAGTGGGCTATAATGGGAATTACTACATACTAGATGATAGACATGAATTTATTTATGGCCATGCAAAAGGCACTCCAATCGTTTCACGTTAGGCACAAATAGCAGGGTAGTGCCTTTTGCAGAGTCTATCTCCTCCTTGAGTATCTGGGTGGTAGCTTGGGCAACCACAAATGTCACTTGGGTGAGTACTCAGGGGCCTTACCTCCCCCAAATTGGAATTATGCATTTTCCCTTGCCGAACCTCTAGTCAGGTGGGACATGGAAATTGGACCCAGGCGCCTTTTTACGTACTCGTACGAAGGCGACCAGCAGGGGTTAGTTCAGTCCACACGGGCTGACGCCCACCCGGACCTCGGCAGGCCGGCCGGCAGAGTCGCATGGTCGGGCACAGCCCCTGGTTGAAGATGACCTCGTATTGCCTAGAAGAGACATTGAGAGAATACATTTCATCCCGTTTCTTGTCTCGGGTTATGTTCTATGGCTGAACCAAAGACCAGGGCATGGTAGAGATGGAAGTGAGTGATGGAAAGGAAATACGAGGAGGGAATACGACCATCAGATAGGTAGGAATCTTTTTGGGAACTGTTGCCTTCCCAATGGGGAACCCTGGGAACCATTGGAAGTGTCTCCCTGTCTCTCCACTTTGTCAAAGATTTCCAACGGCCTTCTCGAAGCGATCGCTGGTTCCACGAGTAGATGTTGATGAATTGTTGGGTCCCTCGATCCACTTGGAAAGGGAGGAAGACGACTAGTTTCTCCATGCTCAGCACACTAGTCCCAGAACGCAGACAAATTAAATGAAGGGGGCAGTCTTATCAGATTGATAAAAGTGACCAGTGCCGTTACGGGGAGGTACTTGACCATTGAGTGGGCCACTCATAGTGCAGAGAGGTACCGGTCGGTACCGATGCAGGAGTGGGAAGGTACTGCCGATACCAATAATACCCATACGCCTTACCTAAGCTCCGTCATCGGATCTTTGATACTCACGGGGGTCTGGCCGGGCATTCTGAATAATCCATCAATCCCCTTAACCTTAAAAAAAAAAAAGATTACGAGTAGAAGGGAAGAAAGTACACGGGATCACACGGAAGGTCCAGGTTAAATCAATCCAAATGGTCTAATCATGGTAGCCTGTAGCGGAGTATTGGTGAATACATTGCTTGGTTGCTGTTAATACTAGAGTAGCAACTCGGAGATCGGGATATTCAAAGGAATGGGAGGGGGGGGCCTCGGAGCCAGTGGAATCCGGCGAAGGTCGGCCTTGCAATAATTTATTTCCCTTTAGTGCCGCGGAGCCCTGTTAGTTACTAGTTACTCTTAGTCTCAGTGTCTGATCTCCCAAGAATTTCTTTCCCCTTCTTCTCCGTCAAAAAGCAAAAACACCAAAAAGCAACCCAAAGGCCCAAGAACAAAGAGCAAACGAGCAAACGAACACGTTGCGACCTAATATTAATCTCGTTGTGGTGTTAACTTGCTGTCTGCCCCCCCCTAGTTCCTCCCGTTGTGGGCATCCCGGGCCTGTTTTGCTCCACGGAGAACCCGTTTACCTCATCATCCTTCACACTTCTCAACTTCACTTCTCTGCGCACCCTCAACCCTCCTCTCCCGCCATCCTTACGACCCTCTCCCCTCTCCGACGCATATTTCTCCCGACTTGCGCCAGCTGCGCTTTGAGCTAGCGGAGCTTCATGGCGGCTACCGACCAAATCCCCGAGCAGGAGTTTGAGTAGGTGCTTCTCCATGAAATTTCCTCGGGCGGCTTTGCAATGGCATCGCGGATCACGACCATGTCGGTCGGCTTCCTCTCTACGAATTGACCTTCCGATCGGTCATTCAGTGTGATTGTCTGCTTGCTGGCTCTGTCCGCTCAGTAACCTCGGCTTTTCGTGGCTACTGCGACTTCCCTCCCTTTTCCTTTCTTCCTGGGTCACTTAATGGAAGCTAATCGGATTCTTCGCTAGATACGAAGCTCTTCCCTCCAACTATGGCCTAGGCCGTAACATGCTCGCGGGTGCTTTTGCGGGAATCGCGGTATGTTGGTTTAAAAAAAAATTATGAGATACGGGATAGAATTGGAGCTGACAATCTCTTTCAAGGAACACTCGGTTATGTACCCGGTTGATCTGCTTAAGGTGAGTTCTGCGTCGCAGGATCCTCAAATCCTCAATGGAGAGCTCGGATGGGCACTGACGCAAATTTTCGCAACTCCTAGACCCGCATGCAAGTCCTGCACCCCTCTACTGGTGGCTTGTACACCGGTTTGACGAACGCCGTCTCGACAATTTACCGCATCGAGGGCTGGCGGACACTTTGGAAGGGTGTCTCAAGTGTGATTGTTGGCGCTGGTACGTTTTTTCGGGTTCCGAGCTCCTGATGGCCGAGTAGGAATTGGTAACTAACAATCCTTGGCGACTCTAGGTCCGGCACACGCGGTTTACTTCGGCACATACGAGATCGTGAAGGATTTAGCGGGCGGAAATGTCGACGATGGTCATCACCCGTTAGCAGCTGGTATGTGGTTTGGTTCTTGGACTTAGACCGGGATAGGCATGACTGACAAGTGGGCTCTGAACAGCACTGAGTGGTGCCTCGGCCACAATCGCAAGCGATGCGTTGATGAACCCCTTCGATGGTGAGTAAATTCGCTGTTACAGACATCCACAGAGCGCTGGATCTAATCCCTTTCCCGAAAACAGTCATCAAGCAGCGAATGCAAGTCCACGGCTCCGTTCACAAGACCATGGTGCAATGTGCCAAAACCCTTTACCGAACTGAAGGTCTTCAAGCCTTCTACCTCTCCTACCCTACAACCCTCTGCATGACCGTGCCCTTCACTGCGACCCAATTCGTTGCCTACGAGTCGATCTCTAAGATTATGAACCCCAAAGGAGACTACGATCCCTTCACCCACTGCATGGCAGGTGGTCTTGCTGGTGCCTTCGCGGCCGGTATCACCACTCCTCTCGACGTGGTGAAGACCCTTCTCCAAACTCGTGGTCTGGCCGAAAGTGAAGAAATCCGCTCGGCACGCGGCCTTTGGAACGCGGCCGCCATCATCAAGAACCGCTTCGGCTGGGGCGGTTTCCTGCGCGGCATGCGCCCTCGCATTATCTCCACCATGCCTAGTACCGCCATCTGCTGGACATCTTATGAGATGGCCAAGGCGTACTTCAAGGAGCAAGGCCTTGACTAGGATAATCCCCGACCTGATCGCCGCCTGTCGATTTAAATGCCATCTCCCAGTTCGGCAAATCGCCTCGACTCGCTTCTCACCTTGGGCGTTGCGCATACACCACGCGACGCCTTCTTCAATTTCTTTTACTCCATTTTCCCTATCTCTTTTTATTTCTCTGATATCTTGAGGCGACATGAGTCTTTTTTTTGGCATCTGGCCAGGTCCTTGGGATGCGGGCAGAGCCTGCCATACCCCGGGGGTGTTGCATCTTGGGCCTGAAGAGCCCGACTCGATCTTCTTGCATGTTTGGAGCTTCTGTTGACCAAAAAGCGATTCTAGCACTGTATAGTTTGGAACCAAAGGGGTTTGGGACGGCATCAGTAAGCCGGCCTTAGGGTATCGGATCTCTTTTCTTCATTTCTCTTACTCTCTCCCTCCCACCCCCTCTCTCTCCCCCCGTCCAATGTATCCTCTATCCTTACCGGCGTTGGAACGTGGAACCTCGGGTTTTGATTATCTTATGCGGGCTGGGTTCTGTTGCATCGATATGTGTTTTAGTGACTGGTTCTTTGTTTTCCGTTATTTTTCTTGCATGTACCCATAGACGTGCCACCACGAGGAATCTAGATGTGACCAGATGTTTATTGCTTTGATACAGTATTTTTATATTTGATCCTGGCGAAAACTTCCTACTACCAGTAGTAATATTGATAGATAAGTGTATAGCACAGTCATAATGTCGGCTGTGTCCGCATGCAGCAATTCGGCAGACCGACGACGTCACGCGAAAACTCCTCCGCTCCGGGAGATCACCGCTGCCCTTTCTCCCCGCCAACAACCTGCAGTGACATGGGTGCGGGCCTTCCTTTTCCCAATGATGCGCCCACGGCCCGCGTCTTCCCTACAGAAGACGTACGATGAATGCTACTTGCTCTGTTCGACTGCGGTCTACTTTGAAGGCCAGGTAGGTGCCCCGTGACCCCCCCTCGGCTTCAATTGCTCATGACATCAGAACAACGAAGAGGAAGCATTGAGATCCTGGCGCTCGGCTCTCGACACGATATACCATCACAATGCTCGTCGGGTCCCGTCGAATTATACCCCCAAATCCGAAACGGAGAAGGCCCTCCAAGATTCCATTCGTGCACTAGAGACCCAATGCCGTGAGCGAGTCGATCTGCTATCGGCCCTTCGTGATAGTCGGAAAGAAAGCGCCGAGGCCAACGGCGGAAAAGAACCAGCAACTCTTACCAAGGGCAAATCTCCTGCAACTATGTCCGCTTCACCATCTTCCAACCATCCCGGCTGGATTGGAGATGGCACCATCCCAGCGGTTGGCTATACAGATCTCTCGAAACCAGCCGCAATACCTGGGAGACCTCCACCTTCCTCGATGGCGAGACACAGTTCTGACACTCTACAACCCTACGATGACTCCCTCCCATCTGGCTTGTCGCTGGCCGGCTCGCCTGCGCTACGAATGAACTCAAACTCGTCCGACAAGACTAAATCCCGCGGGTCCAGCCCTGAGCGACGAAAGATGATGCTGACGACGCTGCGCAACAAGGATGGGAAGAAGAAGGACAAAACGGCCAAAGCGAGTTCTAAGCGCAAGGAAACCCGACCGGTCGCCTCAAAAGCAGCTGGTCTCGCATGGGGTAACCTATACCGGTCATCATCGATCGATAAGCCCTCGAATGATGCGGCAGTAGCTTCGTCTCGAAGTCTTGCCAATGATGCGAGCGCTCGCCGTGATGCTGATCCAAAATCCAGCTCTGGGGAAGAGCCTGTATTGGCGCGGCCACGTCCGCAAAAGACAAATTCTTCCACGGATCGGGTTCCACCTGCAAATTGGCGGGAGCCTAAACATGCACCTGTTCCACGATCTTCGCCCCGGCCAACTTCTCAAGCAACCCCGCGACAACTTCAAGCGGGCTCCGAACCTCGTCGCTCCCAGCCTTCGGAGCCGGCACCGGCACCAGTCATCATGCCCGACCCGAAAGATTACACAACCCCGTCATCGCCCGGCCCAAAACCATCTGTCAAACCCAAGCCTGTGGCGCTGAGGTCGTCAATTCAGCCTCCACAACGCGTGACACAAATGACCAAGTCAGAGAGTAATTCCCGGTCAGCAACTCCTCGAAAGGACTCCGAGGCAACTACTCCGAGCAGCCAGCCGCGGACAAAGTCTGCGCCGAGGACAACACAAAGTGGACAAACATCCTATATATCACCATCATCCGGTAGTGATGATCTTCAGCGTGGAATGAACCGAATGGCAATCTCGGGGGCGAACGGCAACAGCAACAGTGCAGTTCGGCGAAAGCCACCACCTGCCAAGCGCCGTGAGACACCACCATCGAGCGACCAAGAATCCTGGGAACAGCTCTCGTCAGAAGACGAAGACCAAGAAGCCCAAGATATTGTGGAGATTATGAACAAACTGCCCAAGGGCGTTGATCCCCAGTCAGCCCGTCAAATCCTCAATGATATCGTCGTTCGCGGCGACGAGGTACATTGGGAGGATATTGCGGGACTGGAGCCGGCCAAGAAAGCCCTCAAAGAAGCCGTTGTCTATCCATTCCTCCGGCCAGATCTTTTTTCTGGTTTACGCGAACCAGCTCGCGGCATGCTTCTTTTCGGTCCTCCGGGTACTGGCAAGACCATGCTTGCAAGAGCAGTGGCCACTGAATCAAAATCGACATTCTTCTCTGTGTCTGCTTCAAGCCTAACATCCAAATGGCACGGCGAAAGTGAAAAGCTTGTACGTGCTCTATTTGGACTAGCCAAGGCTCTGGCGCCATCTATCATCTTTGTCGACGAGATTGACTCCCTTCTATCTGCGCGATCATCGGGCTCTGAACACGAAGCCTCGCGCCGGTCCAAGACTGAATTTTTGGTCCAATGGTCAGATCTGCAGCGTGCTGCTGCTGGTCGCGAACAATCGGCCCGGGACAAGAAAGAGGGTGATGCCAGTCGAGTACTTGTATTAGCGGCTACCAACATGCCCTGGGATATCGACGAAGCAGCGCGGCGCCGCTTTGTCCGTCGACAGTATATCCCATTACCTGAACACCAGGTCCGTGAAAAACAGCTGCGCACGCTGCTCAGTCACCAACACCACGAGCTGAGCGCCGAGGATATCCAGGTTCTAGTCCATGTAACAGAAGGTAGGCTCTTTCCCCCCTGACTTCTTCATTAAATCTAGAAACCTCTCTCTGACTTGACTTCGACAGGCTTCTCCGGCTCAGATATAACAGCACTTGCCAAGGATGCCGCCATGGGCCCACTTCGCAACCTCGGTGAGGCTCTCCTCCACACGCCTATGGACCAGATCCGCCCAATAAAGTTCCAGGACTTTGAATCTAGTCTGTACTCCATTCGACCTAGTGTCTCATCTGATGGTCTCCGCAAGTACGAGGACTGGGCCAAAGAATTCGGCGAGAGGGGCGGCTAGTCGGCCCTTATCGGTCTTTCGTGTCAACTCCAGCCTCGTCTCTTGTAGAGACAATTTGGATTTTGCGGAATGAAAAACAAAGTATGGAATCGGCGATTACGACGTTATGTTTCTGTGTTTCCTTGTGGCATATGCGAAACTCTGCGCACAATACTCGGCCGGTCCGATTCTGGTCATGATTGTTTCTGGTGTTTCTATTTGATTTTTCTTTTTCTTCCTCGGAATGTGGTGTCTCACTGTTGGGCATTTGATACCGGTTCATGCTGGGCTTGTTGGGCCACGGTGCATGGGAATTCTTGGTATGCTCTATTCATAGAGATCCTGGGTTACTTTGAAGGGCTTGGTGGTACTAGTATATGAGCATGGAGTTTAGTGTGGTATTGAATAACTTGAATGATCAACCGCCAGGTGATTCCTAGACAATTCGGGATTCCCATCCCCGGCAACAAATAGATACCGGCAAGAAATCAAAAAAAAAAAAATTCTAAGAAGGAGCATTTCCCTGGAGCAGCTGAAGAGGCTCGAAGGGGCACATTTCAATTTGAAGTAGAGTACATTGCATCAATACTGAACCATTTGATATTCTAGGCACTAAAAAAAGCAATATTCAGGACATAAACCAGAAGAGACTTCAAAATGGAATTCTGACAATAATTCTTAGATTCATCTAGTCTAAATTGCCATGTCGCTTCGGCTTCCGCTCTTTCTCCCAGCTTAGAAGTGATGCGAGCCCGTCCACAAAGCCCCACGTCATGACTCCGCTTCCTCCCACGCCACGTCAGTCTGAGTGTTCATCCACGGAAAGGCAGGATATCACTTGGTCGGAAACTTCAGTAGGCATTCTAAGCATTTTCTTTTCTCAGCTCACTCTTAGATATTGACATTGAATGAGTCATGCTTAACAATGATATTCTTCGATTCTATCTTACGAGTCTATCATAGTGTTATCAACCCGCCCATAACACCGAGGAAGAGGGACGATGCTATCCGCATCGGCCTCATTGGTGCAAGTACCATAGCGTATGTATAGCCAAGCAGCTTTCTTAATCGATTCCCTCTCTTATTGACCTACCCTGCTAATTCATCGTTGTGCTTCAGACCGTTCGCAGTGATTACACCAGCAAAATCACATCCTGATGTCATCGTGGCCGCTGTGGCCGCGCGTGATGTAAAACGTGCTGAAGCATATGCTCGGAGATATGACATTCCGGTTGTTCACTCTACGTATCAGGGTAAGTTATTTCATTACCCCCAATGCGTGGGATTGATCCTTGTTAATATGACATGCCTCCAGCTCTACTCGAAGATCCGTCCATCGATGCCGTTTACATTGCGTTGCCAAACAGCTACCACTATGAATGGTCACTTCGCTCAGTGCAGGCCGGCAAGCATGTTTTGCTGGAAAAGCCGTCTTGCTCCAATGCTACCGAAGCTAAGAAGCTATTCAAACATCCACTAATAACAGCCCCGAATGCACCGGTACTTTTAGAAGCATTTCACTATCAGTTCCACCCTGCATGGCAAACTTTCTTATCTCAAGTTCACCAGTCCCCTGGGTCTATTGAAAGTGTTTCCTCTCAGTTCTACCTACCCCGTCTACTGTTGTGGAAAGACGATATTCGCTTCAGATACTCACTTGCGGGAGGTTGCTTGATGGATGTCGCAACCTATTGCGTGTCTAGTGTACGCCAAATAGTGGGACGACAAACTAGATTGACCCCGGTTAAGATTGATCATCGTCCTTTGTCTATATCGTCCAATAACTTGGCAGAAGAGCCACAAATCGACGAAGCCGTGACAGCAACATTTCTCACGCCTAACTCCCAAACCGTTCGAATTCAAGGAGACCTGGCTTCTGCAGGAGTTTTGTCCTCTGTATTGCCCGCTTCTTGGGCAAAGGCTATACCTACCTTGCGATGGCCCATGAGTGAGGCAGTGTTCGAGCCGGTGCTGGTTGAGTCTACCGCGCAGGAAGATGGCGTCCCACTTCAACATGTATTCAAGCGAACCGTCAGGATCTGGAACCATATGATTCCTTTCATCTATCACCGAATCGATACATCGGATCAGCATACCCTTCAACGAGGCGAAGAGGTTATCAGATCCTGGAACGAAACCAGCTATCAAAAGGCGTATAACTGGCCGAGCGGAGACAAGCGTGCTGCAGTATACAAGGACTGGTGGTCTACCTATCGGTGTCAGTTGGAGGAATTCGTAAACAAGATCAAGGGTCGCCAAGGATCCGGGGTTTGGATCGATGGAGAAGAGAGTATTGCGCAAATGGAGACTATCGATAGAACGTATGAGAAAGCGGGACTTGGACCTCGTCCTACTAGTAATTTCGAGATCTAACTTGTGTCATGCCGGCATATGGGATGCAAAAAAAAAACAAGTCGACAGAAGTCACGTTTTCAGAGCGATATACTATAGGATAAACTTCAAGTCAATCCCCTCAGACCATGCGTAAGGCAAGTAGAAAAATGCCTAAGTATGAGCAAATCGAGCAACCTTACACTAAGCCTAATCTGGATCCTCCAGCCACCACAGCCTCATATTGGCATTCAGTCATCTAAACGTCATTGCTACAGTGGCGTCTGTCAACAGCCTCGACGTCATCGGGGAAGTAAGCCTCCGTGTTGTACAGCACGCTGATTTGCGGACCAGTAGATTATCAACCAAGGTTTCAAGATAGTTGGCAGCCGAGGCAGCTCGTAGCTAATTGTTTGTACATACTCCGTACTTTGTAGTTGTATCGTTTGATCACTATCGCAAACAATAGCGACGTCATTCTCTTTGAAGTCACTGGACTCTGGTCTATATAATGGCCCTGCCTGGACATCAACTCACTTCCTTCTTTAATACTCCATACTCCAACACATCTTCCACTCTTCTCAAACAAACCAATCTATCTACCATCAACCAACATGTCTGACATCGGTCGCAAGGATTTCTCTACCAGTATGTGACATGCAGCTAGCTACCCACTCTCAAACAACATTACTATCATACTAGTATTGGACTACACTAACAGCCCCTCTCTCAGAGGCCAAGGAGGAGATCACTCCTGACTCCACCAAGTCCACCCAGGACAAGGTCAAGGAAACTTTCACCGACACCACCGACCGTGTTGCTCGCGGATTACAGACCGACGACAGCAAGGGTGGTGCCCAGGAGACCTTCGACAAGACCCAGCGTGCCAGTGACAACAATGTTCACGGAGGTGCCAGCAACTCCGTGTAAGACATCCCCCTCCTTAACTATTCGATATAAGTACCAAAGTATATATACTGATCTTCCCTTCACAGTGGCGACAAGGTCAAGAACGCCCTCGGCATGAACCACTAGGCACATCGTTCTTTGTGCCACACTGTGGCCGTGGCTATGATCTTCCTACAGATGTGATCGCCATGATGATTCAGTAATGCGTCGACGATACCATTTGCTTTTCTCGCTTTAGTTACCTCCCGGTTTAATACAATACCCTTATCAGAATCGTGAAAAAGAACAGCTATTTCCTCTGTAAAAAAGAAAGTAGAAATTTCATCGTCTATTTACAAGACTTACGAACATGGTTTCTCGTTGCCGCGTGAGTTGGTCCAGCTCACGTTCAAGCTCTTTGTATCTGGCTCGTGCTCTCGGGATATCCCTAGGCAGGTCATGGAAAGCTTTGACACGCCCCTCAAGAGCTTTGACCGTTTCCCGTAACTGGACCACGTTTTCTTCTTCCGTCATAAGCTCCTGAATTGTAGGGCCACGAGGCTGATTCCTTTCAAGTGATGCAATGCGATCCTGGTATTCTCCGACTTTCGTAGTAAGAGTCTTTGTCCCTCGCGTCCACTCCGCCGTCAAGCTTTGCGTATCGGCCGGCGTTTCGTATGCCTTGTTGGTTTTGAGCTCCTCCAGATTGGCCTGCAATCGTGAAAGCTCTTTCTGGAGATAGCAGTGCAGTGTTTCGACCTTATCCAGTTGATCTTGAGTATCGAAGTCTTCGGCGGTGAGCTCGACAATGGATAAACTTAGATCTTCGGGCTCGGGATTTAATGTATTTCCCAGAACAACCGCTGAGTCGGCAAGGTCATCCAAGTCTCGCTTTCCCCGGTCATCTAGACACATTTCCACTTCATCTAGGATCTCCTTCTTTTGGCGTTCATGTGAGTTTTTGCGCTCTGTTTCTTCTCTTGTTTTGAAGGCACGGACTGCTTCTTCGCGTGCACGATGTTGTAGTGATGCTTCCTCATCTGCGGCCTCGTTGGCTGCCGCCATAGTCAAGAGAACGCGTAACGTATCTTCATTGCGCTCGAATTGTGGTACAGGCTTTGGAGCGTATTGTCGGCCGAGCCAGGAGTTCACATATGCCCAGTCCTTGGCCTGAATGGCGGCCTGTCGTGCTTTGGTGGGCGAGACAAGTGGGCTGCCATCGAAGGCGTCCATCGTATGATCCACGAGCAAGTTCTAACAGGTCGAATGATTGCCTGGTATGTATATGGAAGTCGTTGAAAATCAGCCCATCCATGGATCCACATAGTTATTGGATTCCATTGAATGTTGACGCGATAAGAGAAGGGGAAGGCGGTCTGCCCGCAACGTGGAAACAGTCAGAGTGGAGTGTACGGGAAGTGCCTGGGTTTCACTTCCTCCCCGCCATCGCCTCGCTGGCTACTCCACGCCAACAATGACCAGCTATTTCCCCGCTGGTTCCAGCAATGGCAATGGGCCTTCTCCAGCCTCGTCACCTTTGTCGCCGCCAACCTCGCAGCGCTCGACTGCTCTATCCAATCGGTTGACCTCTGTTCTGTCGGCGTCCTACGCCGACTCCGACATTCGAGATTCGCTCGAAACCCTGAGCTTACGCGGAATCCACAACACCGCAGGAACACGACGACAAATACGACTCGATGTACAAAAGGAAGTGGTGGACTCCAATGCGGAGATTGTGCGAGACTTCGGTAAAGTGGCAGAGGTGAGACTACGACGGAGCTACTGGGAAACAACGAGCGAGAACGAAGCTAATAATCGTTTGTGATGCAGCAATTGAAACGAATCGGGTCTGTCATATCGACCTTGAATCAGACATGTGATGAAATGCGTAAGCATATCGGTCAGGCGAAGCAAGATTCGACACCCGTGCTGGAGGAAGCTGGTGCCCTGATGGCCCAAAGGAAGGAAACCGAAACGAAACAGCAGTTACTAGACGCCTTTTCGAAACATTTCCTGGTACCAGAGGAGGACTTGCTTATATTGACCTCGGTAGAGGAGCCTGTCGACGATCGCTTCTTCGATATCCTTGCCCGCGTGAAGCAAGTACACCATGATTGTGAGGTTCTGCTCGGCGGCGAGAACCAGCGATTGGGTCTCGAGATCATGGAAATGAGCTCTCGAAATCTCAACTCTGCATACCAGAAGCTATACCGGTGGATCCAAAAGGAGTTCCAGTCATTGAACTTGGAAGACCCTCGCATCAGCAGCTCGATCCGTCGTGCTCTACGAGTCCTGGCCGAGCGGCCAACCTTGTTTCACAGCTGTCTAGACTTTTTTGCGGAAGCTCGAGACTACGTTTTATCGGATGCTTTCCATTATGCTCTCACTGATGCTATTTCTGGTGGTAATGGTGGTGGTGTGGGAGCCGACCGCACTGTCAAACCAATCGAGTTCTCTGCCTATGATCCCCTTCGATATATTGGGGATATGCTCGCATGGGTGCACTCCACGACAGTATCCGAACGAGAAGCCCTAGAAGCGCTTTTCGTTGCCGACGGCGAGGAGCTTGCCCGGGGCATTCAAGCCGGGCTTAGCAGTGAGCCTTGGTCGCGGCTGGACGAAGACCAGGAAGTCAGTTATGACGGCCACCGGGCCCTCAGTGATCTGGTCAATCGGGATCTCACGGGCGTTTCTCGCTCCCTGCGGCAAAGAGTTGAACTAGTCATTCAGGGCCACGACGACCCCGTTACCTGCTACAAGGTGGTGAACCTGCTGTCATTTTACCGTACCACGTTCTCCAAGCTCCTGGGAACCCAATCGAACCTCGTGGATTTGATGCAAGTTCTCGAGAAGTTTACTCTCCGTCACTTCACGAATTTGATGCGTGACGAAGTGACCATCCTATCAGCTGATCCTGCTGTTCTCGTCCCGCCAGAGGACCTGTCACCTCCCGAATTCTTGCTAGATGCACTGGAAGGTCTAATATCGCTCATGAAGACGCACGAGGGCTCGGTCGGTCCGGATGATTCGTCTGCAACATCAAACGAGAATCGATTCACCCCTGTGCTACATGCTGCGTTCGACCCTTTCTTGACACTGGCACGAACATCGTCCAATGAGATGGAGGATATAACCGCGCAGACCATCTACCGTACAAATATCCTTCTTGCAGCGAGAGCAACTATCTCCCCATTTGAGTTTGCCAGTGCTACGCATTTGGCCCCCTTATCCACCGCTTTATCTACTCTTCGCACAAATCTCCTGGATGTTCAGCATCAATTCCTCCTAGAGACATCTGGGCTTCAGGGTCTTTTGGATGCCTTGGAACCGTTCTCGAAGTCCGGCAAAGAATCTGAGCCTGGCACAGAATCCAATGAGAGCTCTGAAAATCCTGAATCACAGAAGCCCCATCTCACAGATCTCACGAGTATTTCTGCTTTCCAGCCATCGTCGCTGGTTACATCTAGCCAGCAGCTGGATGACTTCCTTCCGTCCGCTCTTATGGATGCCACTGACAACCTCAAGCGTGTACAAAGCGCATCTCTTGTCCAGAGTGTCACTGAAGATGCCGTTGAAGCATTCTGTCGCGACTTCGAGTTCGTCGAGGGTATGATCATTGCGGCAGATGAGGCCAGAGGAATGACGCAGGCGACCCTGGGAACCGGCGGAAGTGTCATCAGTGGCAGGAGCGGCAGATCGGGGCGCAAGCCTGGTACCGATGGGGACACAGATGGAGATGCAGATGGAGATGGCAAGGGGCAATGGAGTTTGCGTTCATTGTTCCCCCGGACTACAGGGGAGATCCGGGTGTTGTTAAGCTAGTTTGAATACTAGTTGTCATACCACGAGGACTGGATGTTTCAGACACCATTTTGCGAGTCTGAATCCGGGATTCACATTACGAATAACATATTCCCGTAAATACTTGATAACTTCGTGTACGTGGAAGAAACATTAAAGTGCGACTCAAGACAATCTCCCAGCCATACATGAGCCGTGAATGGCTAGTTCTCCTTTCTCCTCTAAATTTGCACCAAGATGTCACAGTCACAGTATCTGGTCACAGTGCTTCCTCGGGTAGATCATCCTCGTTCGGTCCCTCATCATACCGATTCGAAGTCTGCGGCTCTGCGTGACGAGTCCGACCATTCATGATATTCGATTGGTCGATGGCTTCATCCTCATCTTGAGCTGATAGAACCTAGTGTCTTATTACGCAAACCGCGGAAAGAATACGTACCAAGTTGTTGGCTTGAATTGGCAAATTCATCATCGACTTCTTCGAAACTCTCGGCATCGTCGACAACTTCGATAGGCTCCTAGGCGGACATGTTCAATGACTGGTCTTGGAAATTTGAAAGTGTGGTTTCTGGGGGATATGATGGGGTATTTTTTTCGATTGTTTAGATTTCGAAAATACGTAGGTCAAAGCAGCGAAGGGGATCGTTCAATTTATGCTAGGAGTTCTACTAATCCTCTCCATATCGCAGAACTCTGCCGGTTCGTCACCATCACGATACACTTTCGATATGCTGGGAGATTGTCAAGGGTGATATCCTCAAGATGAACAATGGAAACAGTGTTATATCTCGGTCTACCTGGATATTGAAATCTGAGAAAGCATCTCATAATCTTATTGGCGATTCAAGGATCGAGAACAACTCAGATCGAGACCTCGGGAATGACTCGGTTCCCGCATCGGAGAACCGTCACTCTGTCCCAATAACCGGTCAATGAACCCGAGCAAATACGGCTCAAAATATTCCATAGTCATGAAATATCAATCCGTGACTAAGAGCCCAAACTTTCGGTCACCCTCTTCGAGATATTTGTTTCCAGGGGAGTGTCACGCAGCATGATAGCTATAGATACCTAAGTAGTTATAGATCAACATATAATCACCACGGATGACTACAGCATTATCGGACAAATGAATCACAATACTAACTTGAAGTAGTGGATATACTTAGGTTTATGGGCACCTTTATATCAGCTTTAGGTATCCCTTAGGTATGCTCGAACCTCTCTGTTGTCGTTTTCCTCGGATCATGGATAATTTTTCTATTACGAGATCCCCAAGGCTCATCGGTCAATGGGCATCAACCATATGATAGTATATTTTTAACGAGACAGACCAAGATACCAGGACTGCTATATTGCTGAATTATCTGTATCCTAGAGCCTCAGGCGATAATTTCCAAAGAACTTGAATATATACTCAGTGGCATTAAATGCAGACTTTCCAGCAGGACACTGTAAAGGATGTTCTTTGTAGTCATCATTACCCACCGTGCTAGGCCAGCAGTGGCCATTTCCACTCTCACGGTAATGCTGAACAATACCATGCTTACCATCACAGTCCCAGCTAGCATGCCTGAGTAGCGGGTCCACCATAACAGTCTCATTCCTTGCCCACTTGGCATTCTTCCCACACCCATTTCGTCCGGCCCAACCTTTGAGGAAATCGATCACAGGTAGCTTTTGGTTGCTTTCCGTATTGCCGTCAATGGGCGCTGTTGTATCTCCAGTGCCATGAAACTCGATAAAAGGGTAGCCCTCCTTGCGTTTGGCAGGCTTGCAAGGCCCAACGCCGGGGATGTTGTCAGTATCGTAATAGGCGCCGCTGACGGATGCGAATGCAGCGAACCGACTGCCAACCGTGGCATTGCAGGCGACGACAGCGGTGAACCCGCCCCCATTTGACTTGCCAGCCGAGTTGACTCGGCTTGAGTCGATGCAGAGTAAATTCTCCATATGCGTTAGGAGGTCATTGGTGAAATCAAGGTCGTTCGGCAAGGAAGTATTGGCGTTGGGATTGGAAAGCCAATAACCATTCTTGCTGTTTGGGTAGACGGCAATTCCATCTTTGTTAAAAAAAGGGTTGGAGAATTGCGACAATTCCTCCTCCTCGTTCATGTCCCGAGTAGCTCCATGGAAGGAAAAATACAGTGGAGTGGGTTGGTTTTTGTCGTATGTGAGTGGAATGTAAAGTCGATACTCGCGATCGGTTCCTGGAAGATGCAGTGTTGCACTCTTTCCAGGGGAAGGAAACTTGGAAGGGATTTCTCTGCCACAGCCTAAGGACTGAGCAGCACCTGCAGTGGCTAGAGCAAGGGGTAGAAGAAGTGACCTGAGCATTTTTTTTCTTCTTTTCTCTCTTTTTTGGTGAGTCCAAGTTGAAGTGTCACAAGGGAAGAATGGGCAGGGTTATGTACAACTACGAAAGAATCATCCTTTTATGATTTGAGGGGCTAAGTGCGAATTAAAACCGGCAGGTCTAGCATCCTCGCAGCGGGGATTAAGGCGAACCCCAAGCATGACCATGTACTGAGCAAGGAGATATCCAGTTACTACTCTCGGACATATCCATACCCCGCAAGCTAACATGCCCTTACGCACGACTGGCTCCACTTTCGATCCTTCCTGCCGGCTTAGCTATTGTTTGATAGGTTGCCAGCACCAAAATGGGAAAGAGCCTGCGATAGGTCTCATCTGGTCTCCGGCCAGTGCTCAGTCAAGCGTGGGATTCGTGCAGGCTAAGGCCGGAGATACTTCAAAGGGAAGCCGCCAAGTACATTTGCGCCCCCAATATCCTGCAGGTTGCTCAGCATGCCACACACCAAGGACTGTGGCTACGAGAGGAATTCCGCCTCAGAACCATTGACTGAAAAGTTCTTCATTGAAATATGGTGACCAGAAATAAAGGGTAGCTTCATATCCTTCCATTTCCAGCTCGGCGATGGCAACTATCTTTCAATAATGTTGCTAAATTTGCAGCCCCATAGCGTGATCGCCGTGGGCGTTGTACTTCCGACAATTGCATCAGCTGCCGTCACACTAAGATTTCTCACTCGAAGCAGATTTGGGATTCCGCTGAGAGAAGACGACTGGGTAGTTTTTGTCTCTGCTATCCTAGTATGGGGACTAGGAATCACTAATATCGCTGGTAGGCTTTTTCTCTCTCACCGGCTGCCTGCAAGCCACCAGATCAGTTCTAACTTAAAATTGAAAAGGCGCCGCGCTTGGATCACTAGGGGCTCATTCTAAGCCAGCTGCTCCCAACACGCCACATCACAACACAATCTCTCGAGGTCGGGCGGATGATATTGCAGAGCAGGTATGTCGGGCCCAGATCGGGGAAAATCAAGCATTCACATTCATTATGCTGAACAATCCCAGATTGTCCTTGGCTATAGCATTATCGAGAAGATTACATTTGGTGTCATCAAAATAAGTGTGCTCCTAGCATATCGAAGGATATTTCGGGGCAAAATCTTCAATATCGTGTCCTTAGGCATGATCATTGTTTGTACAATGCTTGCGCTTGCATTTCTTGTCACATCTGCTTTTCAATGCAGTGTACGAAATTGGAGTCTACAATACCAACCATGGTCACATCGGCGCCACTGCATCCAGGCGGAGGTATCTTGGTCTAGTTATGCTATTGCAGATGTTATCACGGATTTCGCCCTGCTTCTTTTCCCAGTACCACTGGTATGGAAACTGCAGCTTACACTGTCTAAAAAAATCAGTGTTCTATTGGTATTTTTACTTGGATCATTGTCAACTGCAGTTGCCATTGTGAGGATGGTGGTAATCTTGCTTTTCACTTATGGTAGGTCATTCCCCAGCGTCGAAATATGAAAATTGGACTCTGACAATCCAGGCACTTCTGATGGATATAGAGATCTGTTGGATACAATGTCCACAGCCCTAGTTTGGAGTTTAGTCGAGGCATCAGTGGCAATAGTTGCCTCGTGTTTGCCTTCTACACGCCCACTCATTCATCGATCATCTACCAGTATCGGCTTAAGCAAGCGGACATCGTCCAGTCAGCCCGTATCAAATCCAACGGGCTTGCAATTGGCAGTACAGCCTACATTATATGAGCTCGAAAACATCGATATTTGGCGAGAGCTGTCGGAGGAACTTGAAGAAAGTAAAAAATAAAATAGCCCGTCTGTTTACTTAGTCAAACTATGTTCAAAACATGAACTATATGGATCTCTGAATCTATAAGTTCCTGTCATAGTCTATTGAGGTCGATTCATGCTAATCGGCAGTAAGGTGGGCTGACCCCCAAAAGGCGGAACAAAAGCAGCAACAGGTTACAGAATTCGTGTAATCTCCTAGTTTACTCAATCCCGATCAGATGTACTACCAAGCTCCTATAGTAAATACCAATACGCCTGTCCGATATTAACGCGGACCCGCTTTCCAAATATAGACTAGCGCTGCTTCATGGGGCGGTCTACTGGGGCAGAATCTTACTTTGCCACCAGTCACTTCCGCCTCCGCCTCTGGACCTTTGATGCCCCATATGTACCTGACTCACTCTCATCATGCTCATCCACTCTCTTCACCTTCACGAACTCTCACGACATGTCCTGTGACTCTTTCTTACGTCGACCTTGTTCTGCATTTCATTGCGTCCTGCTCTTTACTTTAAACCACCCTATCTTCATCTTTCTCTCTCTCGATACCTGATCTAAGTTACGACCTTGTCAATGCCCGTTACAGATCCCACAGAGCCGGCCTCGAATTGGGACTTCACCCCGGTTTTCGACCTTCTCCGCTCTTCCACTCATAATGGAAGCTCTGATACCCATGGGCACAATCACTCTGGCGCCTTACCGTCACCCTCAGAGAGTTTCCAACAGTCCGATGTTCAGACTTTCTCACAGAGCCCAACAGGTCTATCCAGGCCCCAACCTGACCCCCACGGACTTGGAGACTTTGGGTCGCTATGGGACATCATCAACCGGGGCTCAAACTCTTTCCGAACTCTAGAGTCGGGGGAGTCGACAATCCCCGTTCCTACTGGTCATCAACCACATGTTCAGCTTCGTCCGCCCATAACAATTCTCAAACGTGGCCATACCGATTCCAATAAATCACACACTTCCTCTGCCCCCATACCTGTTCCAGGCACCTCGAAATGCAACCTTACTCCAAGGGCTGCCACCGGAGCTTCTTTATCCTCGTCTCGCGATCCCGCCTCCAAAGGTTCAAAGCATTCTTCGAATACGATTACAAGTTACGATACCGCGCCACAAGCTACCACAGAGACCTCTCCGGAAGAGGTGAACGGCATACAGAATGCGCCTAGGACCCCCAAGGCCAGAGGGTCCAATGTGTCTGGGGGTAGCAAACTCAAAGAGACACTCGAAACAATTTCTTCCGAAGGCAGCGCCGAAGTTGATTCCGATTCGCACCCAACTGTCTTTGACCGACCCTTTTCCCGGAGACCCAATCACCTAGCGTTTACACCAGGCCAACTAGGCACGCCCGACGCCCGACATGGTCGCTATGAGACACCTCCATCATCTTTTGATGAGAAAGAGTCAACGTTGAAGTCAGAAAATGTGAAAAACTTTATTACAACTTCCGCGGGCATACGTGTGCTACCTGTTGACTATAAATCCGCGACAGAACGCAGAATCGGGTTAATGACCAAGCTCCTCAAGGACTTCCCTGGATACGCCCAGCTCGTATCACGAGTAGGACACTCTCCGAAGCCATCTCAAGAAAGTGTCCAGTCACGTCCGATCCATGTCTTCGTCGATATGTCGAATGTGGGTTTTGATTCCTAGACTCATCTCTCTCCTCAAATGAACTAACGCGCCACAGATCATGGTAGGATTCCACGATTCGGTGAAAGTTTCGCGGAATATTCCGATAACAACCCGCATTCGCCGCCTCCATATGTCTTTCGCCAACTTCTCTTTGATCATGGAGCGAGGCCGTCCCGCCTCGAAGAGGGTTCTTGTTGGGTCAGACCAGCTTCCTTCAATCGACGAAGCTAAAACCCTTGGATACGAAGCCAATATCCTAGAGCGTGTACACAAAGCCAAGCACGCCATACCTCGCCACTCCAAGTTCCGAAAGGCTCCCGGAAACACAACTCAGCATGGAAATGGCGGACCTGAAACGGTCAACGCCTCCAATGAGCGATGGGTCGAGCAGGGCGTGGACGAAATTCTGCACCTGAAAATCCTCGAGAGCCTGGTGGACACGGATGAACCGGCGACTATCGTCTTGGCCACTGGAGATGCGGCAGTGGCAGAGTATTCTGAGGGTTTCATGCGCATGGTTGAACGTGCGTTGCAGCGCGGCTGGACTGTGGAGCTGGTGAGCTTTTCGCAGGTCACTAGCTATTCGTATCGGAAGAAAGAATTCCGAGATAAGTGGAGGGATAGTTTTCAGTTGGTTGAACTCGATTCATATGTGGAGGAACTGTTCGAGTAGAATTGCTCGAGCTCATCAGGTAGATAACGATAGCTATGGTTTCTTTTATTTTAGTCTATAACCATGGAATTTTTCTAGTCCTCGGACTGAGAGTCCGTATGGCCGTCTGCTCAATTAAGTTTCTGATCTTTTCCAGACAGTAGATGTATGGCCCTGTATGACTTTTAGTAGTTAGTCACCTCAAAAGGGAAGTAAACTCGGGGCCATTCAACTCGTACTGGGGTAGAAGAAAGTGAATTGGGTGCTGGAGTGATATCCTGTTTCTCCCGTGGTTCCTATTAAATTACCCCACACAGCGCAGGGAAAACAAGCAAGCAAATCTTCCAGATCAACAAGTGAACTATTTACGCAAAATGGTAGCATGTTAATACTCTTTTTTTAGAGGTATTGACCAAAAGAAGCAATGCGACGGCTGGCGGATTCGAACGGTGGCTTCTAGCCTGAGCCGGGGAGGCAGAAGTTTATGACGGAGGACAACCACCCGCCATTGCTGCCTCCCCAACTTGTTAGCATAAAACCACCACCTGTGACCTTCCCAACAGCAATTCCATCCCTAATCTATCCTCTACCTGAATTACTCAAGTCCAGGCTTTGGAAGAATAACACTTTGCCATCAGAGAAGAAGACTTCTTCGAAAAAGGAAACAAAAAGAAAAGTGAACGACAAGCATCTACGCAAAGTCTGCATCTGCATCTGCATCTGCATCGGAGCTCCCTCACCCCCAAAGCTCCCTGGAAATCTAAATTTGAAGTCGTACAACATCTCCTTTTCAACAAGCCTTATACAATTTGCCCTCCGATACAGCAAGAGGTTCGATCTATCATGGCACCAACAACCGAGCAAGATTTCTTCGGCGGGGCAATCCGCGGAGTCGTGCCGCAACGTTGGATGGACGCAAGGTGAGCGAACCCTTCCTGATATAAAGCTATAACCCCGTACCCTTCCCTCACCCCTATTCGAATCCGTCATATATCGGGGTTCAGATCTGGAAGAAGACCATACACTCCCCCTTCCATCCACTAAACCCATAACCCCGCACACAAATATAGATAAACCTCCCAAAATTCACCAGTTGGAAGCTAACAACCCAAACAGCAACCTCCGCGAAATCCCAGACCACCAGGAACTCTTCCTCTCACCAGAGACCCTCTCCAACCTGATTATCGAGATTAACCAGCGCGTCTCCCAAGAAGACGCCCTCAACACATTCGCCACTCTCAGCCACCAAAACCCCACCTTGGCAGCAGGAAGCGGCAGTGCAGCCAGCGCCTCACAGGAAACTATTGACCAGGCCGCTGCTCTGTATCACTTGAACGATCTCTGTGACGAGGGCGATGCCCTGCAAGTGATCACCCCGCCGCAGCGGGCCGAACTTCCCCGGTTAACCGCCACCGCGCCGGCCGGGTCATCTATCAGTGCCTACAAGGGTGTTGTCCAGTTTCAGAATGCGCCTAAGCAGGGCAGAGGCCAAGCGCCCGCTATGAATGGTACCAGTGCTACGATGACGCAGTTGACATGCCATTATCTGCTTGTTCGTCTTGCGGCGCAGGAGACGGATCTACTGGTTTTCTTCAATGTGCCTCATGAGGAATTTGACAAGGCCGGGGATGTGCAGGGTCTGTCTAGGGAGGAGGCTATTGCGGAGGACACTGTTTCTGCGTTAGTGGGTGGTTTGGAAATTCGGGATTGGAGTCTTTTTGTTTGAATTTTGATTCTGATTTTGATATTGGGCGGAGCATGAAATTTTCTATATTGGTGGGGAAGGGGAATACGGAGTATACAAATGCATGGGGCATGACGGGATATGGGCATTAGGAACTGCCCCAGGGGTGGGCTTTGTTCGACTAGATAACGTAGATAGCTTAGTTAAAATATTAGGTAGATGAATTATATGAAAGAACTTGAATATGCAATTCAAACTAAGCTCAGTAACTCCTGCTATGCATAAACCTTGAAATGCTATGCTGCTGTCCAATACATGTACACCTTCTCAACGCTATATGTTCACACTAACTCCATCAAAATGGCAGCGAGGTTACAAGGTAAATCCCCCAAGCTCCTTGGCAACATTGTCCATGACATTTCGTTGTGTCGCCGGCGTAGCAGCGTTCTTCTTCGGCGATACATTCCGAGGCTTCGGTTTGATCTGTTCCAGTCGACCGCTGCAGCTCGGGCTGCCACAGCGGCTTCGGTTGGGGTCGATACTTTTCGAATGGCGACCATACGTCTGGCGGCATCCCACGCAGGCCCAAACATACTTGTAGTCGATCTTATAAGAATGTTTTGTTGTAACATTGATCCGTCCGCCGTAGACTGGGTGATCTCTCAAGGCTTCTTGGCATTTCAGACCCCATTGCTTGAAGCTTGCGCCGTGGGGTTGGTCGCGGACATTGGAGACCATGTAATTGGCAAGATGACAGTATTCGTGGGCAAGGGTATTGATCAGGCGATATTCGTCGTCGATGATGCGCTCGGCTAGCTCGATAGAGGCATGGTGTTTGTAGCTGACATGGCCGTCCTTGTCGCGAATTCGCTCCCCTCTCCATTGAGCCCGGCCTGCGGTCTTCTGGAGCGTCTTCGACCAGGTGATTTTTACACCGCCAGTAACAATGGCCATTTGGCAGACCTTGCCCTCCGCAACTGCATTGTCGAGGACAGTCAGGAAAGTCTGTGCGAAGTCGTCCTTTTTGTTGTTGAATGACAAACGACGAGCCTTCACTGCTCTGTTCTTCTCTGCCTCTGCCTTTTTAAGGGCTGTCTTGCTGGGGGTCTTGGGCTGCTTTTGCATCACTGTCGGTGTGGATCTCGGCTCAACGCTGGAAGTAGAGTCACGGCCAGTGTCATCGGTTTCGGAATCATCGAAATCCTGAAGCAGCTCAATCACTGTTCGCCCTAGAGGCTTCTCTGGTGAATGCTGATCGATCCATGCGATGGTCTCCTCTTGGCTCCAAAAGGCATCGACATTCTCCCTGTGTGGGGTTGGTGGGATGCGCGTTTTCTGCTTCGTGGGGGAGCGCAGACGGTTTTGTGATGGGGTAGAAGGTGGTGTGTGGGTGTTCTTCTTCACTCTATATATGTCTTCTATTGGGGGGCTCATTTCGATGACAGATCTATAGAATATAATGAGTATGGATAATCGGCCAGGGGAAGCGTGATATATAATAACTCACTGTGTCAGATCTGTCTCTAGCTGAGAGGCAGGTCCATTGTCATCATCAAGTTCAAGTGTTCTAAAATGCGTTGATAGATCAAAGTCGCCGTGAGACAATTTCTGAGTGTTATGTCTAGACTTTGTGGGCGTTTTTATTGTCCTGGGGTCGTTGGGTTTTAGGTTGAGTTCAGATTTGGGTTCTGGATTCTTCGCAGATTCCACTTCTGCTTCAGTGTTTGGCCTTCTTCCTCTCATGAGTTTCTTCCGTGCAGACTTTGGTGGCGCAGCTGGCGTTGGGGCTTTTTCCTCCTCTGTTTCAGGATCGGAGGTCTCATGGTAGCTGACTTCATCATTGTCACTGACTACAAATTCGTCCAGTGATTCAAAGCCATTGTCCCCACAGCTGTCTTCATCTTTGTTTATATGTTCCCTGTGGCTCAAAGACCTATTGAGTTCTCGATTTCTCGCGGGAGTGCGTGTTGTGTTTCGTGTTGTTGATGATCGTTGCGGAACGGGACTTCTTTCAGGTGTATATGGCTCCGTTGCGTCTCCCGTTATATCATTTTCCTTGTCGTAGTCATCTTGTTCCACTTTCACGTTTGGCCTTTGGCGTGGTCTTTGCTGCAGCGGGAGCAGGAGGGAGTTGACTTGTGAAGTGTTCAACGTTCGCTTCTTCTTCTGCTTTGTTGGAGATCCTGATGGGGTATATTGACTGTGGCTCGATGTCTTATCGCCTCGTATTTGGTCGTCGTCGTCTGGGAAAATGTCGAAGGCTAAGCCCGGTCCGATCTTGGAATTCTGTGAGGAGCCTTTGGTGCGAGTGGTGCTATCCTTGCGCGACAATGCTGGGGTATTTCCGTTTGCCAGGGGATCAAATCCCAGTTGTTCATTTGCCATAGCTTTGTGCGGTCGGGGGGCGCTGCGAGCGGTCGGTGCATTTGTGTTGAGACGGGCCATCTTTAGTGCTGCTGGGTGACAGGATGAGTCTGGTTATCTGGCAGGTTGCCGCCCGGTCACCCTCAGATGAATAGTTATATATCGGTTTGCTGTCAGGAGAACCGCTGATGCTGGAGACGAAAAGCGGTTTGGTCTGTTGTGGGCTGTCAGCGGGTCGTTGTTGACCCGGCAACCACCCAAAGTTGAGGTATACCTTGGGGTATCCTACTCGCCAGAGCTATCACACTGGCCATGCGATTAGCATGATATCCTACTATGAAGTGAAATATACATAACGCCTAACAGGGCAATGGATGCCCTCTTCATCAATATTGAATGGAATGAACGGGCGGCAAATCACAATATATTTCTGTGTATAATTAGAGGCAAACTTACTTCAAGTTCAACATCTCCAAAATCTCAAGCGAAATTGAATCAAACCCCATAAGTGTCTATGTAAAAAATATTGATAGAGCTAGTACTACTAAATGAGCCCAAGTACCTCGACGACGGTAAAGAAAGGGAAGCTTCAGTAGTTTGGTGGGCAAAGAAGAGACAAATCTATGCGGGGGAATCCCTACCAACTGCTCCCATCCGAAATGACGACACTCTCGGTCATCCTCGCATGACAATTTGCAACACAAGTTGACCACCAAACTTGAGTTTTCATTTAGCAAGGCTTCTTTGTCTCGTATCGTCAATCAGGAAGTTCCACCCAGTTCCTCGGCCGACTGCGGCCGATCTGGATGCCGATCTATCATTATTACATCTTGCACAAAGATCAGACCAATCGGGGTTCCCCGCATAGACACCTGGGCACATGAAATGTCAGATCTACTAGGTGATATCCGCTTTTCAAAGGACTTTTACTCTTTATAAATAAGTAGGCCGACAAGGCCTTCTAATTCGGTTACAATACCATAGATCAACATGCGGTTGGCTCATCTCTTCGTCGTGTCCGCTGCTTATCTGCATAGGGTGCTAGCTGCCACCCAGCTGCCACTTGCAGACGAGACACTCATGATTAATGGAGTCACTTTTGAAACCCGAGCTCGATGGATGCGCCTGGCCAACCAGGCATTAGGCGAGTTGAGCGGCTCGCCGTGTCCCTTTGCGGCCTTTGGAACCGTGATAGTGAACCATACGGCCTCCGATGAGGGGCAGCTTATCTGCATGGGAGTCAATGAGAATGGCAAAACAGGGAATCCTTCATCTCATGGTGAGCATGTCACTCTTTCATTTTCCCGTATTATGGATGAATACTCAAAATCCAATAGGAGAGATTGCCGCAATTACGAACTGCACCAAAATTCTGACCGATCCTACTGGAAAGTTCCGCCTCAATGCAACCGAAGCGGCAGCGGCATTTACGGGTCTATCCTTATATACAAATGCCGAAAGCTGTCCAATGGTAAGATATATTCCGGTAATCCTCTATATTCTACGATCCCGTACTGACTGTCTGTTTCCAGTGTGCATCTGCGATCCGATGGGCGGGATTCCGCGAGTATATCTATGGAACCTCGATTGCAAGGCTTATTGAGAAAGGCTGGGGCCAGATTCGCATTCCATCAGTTGATGTTTTTGAGGCCTCTTTTGATCTTCCGTATCCATCTCGACTGATGGCCAATGTTCTTACTAATGAGACAGATCCCTATTTCTTGTGGCAGTATGATCCGTCATATCCTTGCCCTCAGGGATGTTCTCGAACTCAGAGCGGAAAGAGCTGTAAGGCTGCTTCGAGTTGAGATGCTTATGTTTCTCATTCATGGTTGGCTGTATATGTAGTTCAGATAATCTATACGATGTCCTGGATCTCAGGAACATGTCTGATTACGAGATCTATCCCTACCTTGCATATAACCTTCTGCCTTGGCCGTTCGTCAGTGATCATCATCCTGGATGCACTCCACGAGTATATAAACTACTCACATCCGTAATGACTCTTGGGAAATCTACTACATACTAATTAACACTCTGGCAGACTATGTACTAGTACACGACCACCCACTACTAGTAATAGAATCAGCAGGATGACTATTTCCCAGAAATATCTCAGCTGGACTACAAAGATAACCCAACAAAGGTTTCACCGTCAAGATCGACCCGTTCAAGAACCATAGACCTTGACCCACACGCACTGAAACGAGCCTCAGCAGAGTTGGTCATAGGCTGTTGAAACGATTTATATACTAGCTTGATCCATGGCAACCCACTAGATAGACCGAAAAAGTAGACCACACACTGCGTTTGGCCTGCACTGCATATGTCATACAGGACTGAGCCAAGCTCATAGGAATACAGACCAGGTACGGGATACCCGCGTCGCATCACAATCTAAAGCTGCAGCAAGTTGACAAGCCACACACGTCAAAGAAGCAGCCATGACTCAGGACACTCCCGTGCTCTGAGTAGAAGCTTCATCATGTTCCGGATAGCCCTCACATACATGTATGTACAAAGAAAATCCGAAACGAACAGGTCCGACGCGAGGATGATGCATGGGCCTGCACCAACACTGCAGAATGGCCACCGCGAAAACCAGAACAGACCAGACGCCAGATCCAGTAGTCCCGACCGGACGGGCCATGCAGAGCAAAGCGGATGGACAGAAAATGAGTTCCGAATCATGTCAATCCCACCAGAAAACTTCGCGGGCAGAGCGCCCCTAGTCCCTGGATCGACGTTCCTCGCCACTGCCGATTACGAGACTCGCAACGACCATTCCATTCCGCAGGTATACACCACCCCCACCCACGACGACGATCAATCCCTTGCCTGCCAAGGGCTGGCCAACAGTCGGAGAATTGAGCGAGGCTGGGCCAGAGGCGAGACCGTGGCTGCTGGACTGTACTTCTTCCATGCGATAGGAATTCCCCTGGCAGGGAAGTGGTTGGACCACAGCAGTGTGGATGGGAGCACAGAGAGAATTCCCATAATGCTCTACTCGTAGTTATATACTAGCACCGCTAAATTGCATCGCGCCCGGACGAACCTTAAACCTTGAAGAGGAGTTTCACGATCAGATTCGGCCACGTTACAAGTTGGAGTTGCCTGCAAGCGATTCCCGAGCCGTGCGGGAGAACACGTAGAATGCGGAAGATGGGAAAATGTGAGCTGTTCCACCACCCCTTCTTTTCCATTGTAACTACGTTCATACATCCAACAGGTACTCTGTAATATGTAGTCCGTACATACATACAACACTGTTGCCGACAGGCACCACGCTACAACCATTGGTCTAAAATCACGTTTGAAGGAACATGGTGGATGGTGGCAGGGCGGCCCGTTCGAGCACACAGCCCCCCCTGATTACTAAAGGGGGGTTCGATGTGAATGTGAATGTGAAAATGTGATGGCGAGGATCGATCGGATCAGCCTGTGTATGTATGTTTGTATGTACTGTATAGCGTACGGAGTACTCCGTAAGGTAAGGATATCAGATATCATGGTGGCAATTTCGAACAGATCCATTCCCGTTGGGCGAACCAATTGCTATGTACATAAGTACGGGAGTGTACGGAGTATACGGAGTACACACAATACTAAGTGGGTGCTTAAATTCGGCACCAGTGAGGCCGGAGGCATCGCACCACGATAGCTTTATCCACAATTCCAGCCACTAAGGACCCAAAGTTGGCAAGAAATCAGCCCTCTCGAAATGAATATGCTCTAGCCACATTTAAGCCCGAATTGGTGAAGGGGGATCGGGGTCGATACTGTACGTATATGTACTTATGTATGTACAACGAGTACTCGCAGGTATTGAAAGGAAGCGGGTCAACACCATAAACTTGCAACACTAGGGCGAGTCCACTGAGTAGGCGGACTGCTGACTAGACCCTTTCGAAGGCCGATGGAAGACAGGTTATTTTGGAGGTGATCGCCTGTCTCCCCGGTTGATGGTGGTTTAAAAGGAGAGTCCCCAGGGGAGAGAGTCAAAGTAAGACTACGGAGTAACCAGGAGTAAAATATGGGGACGACCGGCAGGCTGAGAACCCCAGGCTCAGATGAGATGAGACTCGGAGTTAGCAGGTGCCCAGGTGGAGGATCTGCCAGTGCCGCTCCCATTTTTGTGCATTGGATGTGTCTGTTCCTGCATCTTGCAGGGTCACTCAGGGTCACTCAGGATCACTCCTTTCGGGTGTCAGCATTGACTGCCAGAGGCCATGTTTTGATTATAGAGAACAGCCCAGTAGTACTAATACATGTCCAAGTGGTGGACACCGCAAAGGCGGGTAAGTACTCTTTGCAGTGTGGACGCAGTGTTTGCGCAGGCCGTTGCGTATGCAGGCACTCGCACGACCCCCGGGTGAAGGAGGAGGCCGGTCGAGGCTCCAAATCAGAGGATAGAAGCAATCGGGCGATCCACAGGGTGGGACAAGAGGAAAAGACTCGGTCTAACGGTGGAGATCAGCTGCGACAGTACGGACCTCGAGTACCGAATTACCATTAGTCGATTACGGGTATCGGCTGTGTACAGATTACTGGATGGGTACCTTATTTTCAGGTGTGAGTGAGATGGTGGAGATAAGGAGGTGTCACGGTCCAGTCACGGTAGTACTAGTACATAGAGTCTAGGGCTGGTAGTTGGACATAAGGTACTTCAAACTTCCAACCTTGGAAGGTTAAGTTCCAAGGTTCAAGTTGTTGAGTTTACTTTTGGAGCGACAGTGAGAAATATATTCCCCGGGAGTAGACCCGGGCGGAGCCTTATTAGTAGTACAGTACGAGAGAGCAGAGATATATAACCTAAGGAGTTAGTACAGCCACATCTTCACTTGGTACGGAGTACTACCATCACCTAATGCACATAAAAATGTGTATGTACATATATACCTAGGTATATTGTTGATACTATACTACAGTTTTTGGACTGTATAATTTCAAGTCGCTCAATGTACGGAGTATTGTATACTTAAACCTACCATGAGTACGGTATTCTATTTTTAAGACGACTCTAAGCGAAATTCGGCCAGCTAGCGATTGAGTTCAAGGTGAACAGCAAGTTTTGAGGGTCTCCACTCAGAGGGCGATGAGTGGGGTGAGGCACCGGAGAACCAGTGGCCGGCAGTACAAATGTTGAGACATCGAGGCCTTGCGGTGGCAAATTAAGTTGCTAGCGTTGAAAATCCATGCCCATCCACGAAGTCCCTGACACGATGGATGAAGGTCAGACCAGGAAAAGCAAAGGGATTCGACGATCTTTGCGATACAGTAGAATTTGAATGAAAAGAGAGGGTGGGTGGTGGTTCTGTCGCTTGGGAGCCATGGAATCCATCCAATTATGGGCCCGGATAGGAGTTTCTCCGATCAGTACGGAGTACTTGTACACGTAGTCGAGTACGAAATGCAGAGGAGGGTGGCCAGTCCTACTGTAGAGTAGGCTGAGCCTGTCTCCTCTGGGTACACCGTAAATGTACAATGTACATAGAAACGAGGAATGAAAAACAAGTGAAGCCTATCCCTGCATGCCAGGTAACAATAACAAGGCACGAACAAATCAGAAGAGCGGAGCAGCATGGTATCTGTGCTGGAGACAAACCGGGGATATTATTCGTTACCTGCCATGGAGAGTGGAGCGGGTCTCAGGGGCCGTCGTAATTCCCTTGGATTCCGGTGCAGACCAAGATGCCGTGATTGGGTGACAGGTGATGGGTGGTGGAGAGGGATCGTGTCCAGATGTGCCATATATGGCTGTGTATACTAGTACCCAGTGAGGTGAGTACAAGAAAGTTGTGTATGTGTGTATGTGTGTATGTGTGTACAGTGTGTATTAGCATACCCCCTGAGTGTGCAGTAGCCCAGTGGAGTCACGGTGACCCGGTGAAAGCAGTGGAGCCCAGCAATAGGACAAGTACCTAGTACCTGGTACCTGCATGGTATACGTGTACTCGTACTGTACGGTGACCGTAAATTGGTAAATTGGCTGGGGCCACTGTCTAATTCCATTCCCAAAATAACCACAATATTTGCCCAGTGTGCCAGTGCCAGTCCCAGTCCCTACTCGTAATCCTAAGCCTTGCAATCCCAATCTCATCCAGCCTCTCCCTCTCTCTCCCTCTCTCCCTCCCTTTCCTCTTGCTTCTTCCAACCTCCCCCCCCTTCCCCTCTTTCTTGACTTTCGCTGTTTCCATTTTTCCTTGTTTGTGTCAAGGAAAAGTCCGGAGGGAAAGCGGTTTTTTTTGGTGTTTTCCCCATTTCACTCGCTCTTTCCATCGGTGTTTTAACCAAGTCAATTGCTGGACTACTCCGATCCCCCCCATTCGTTAAATTTCCCATCGAGTTTGAGACTCGCGGAATTCCGACAACGCGCTCGACTTCTCCCCCCTGTACAACGCCCACTACGGACCGCGACACCCTTTCACTCCCTCTCGTCGATGCTTCAATAATTCTTCAACCCTTTTCAATAGTAATAACGTGCATGGGTCGTCGTTGAAGTGAGCCCCCTCCCTCCTTTCATACACAGAAACACCCCTCGCCTAAGCGCATGGGCTGACCTGGTGGATTAGAGCTCCATTCAAGTTTTCAATCGCGACCGCCGCATCATGTCTGGCTACCAACAAGGCCACTATGATGATGGCTATGGCCACCCGGCGGGCCACGGGGATTCCTACTACCAGGATGAACACGCCGGCCAGGGATACTACGATCATCAAGGTTATGATGATGGCTACTATGACCAAGGGTATGAAGACCCCCGCGGATGGGATCAAATGAGATCGAGTCTATCACAGAACACAACTGACCCAGTTTCTTTTCTTTCATTTAGCGGCCACTACGCAGCGGATGGCGGACACCCTGCCCCTCAAGGGAACCAGGGCTACGCTGATGGCGGATACTATGAAGGTGGCCATCAGGATGAGTACTACGGAGATCAGTACTACGACCAAGGAGGCCAGAACCGAGGCCATCGCGGAGACTCAGAGGAGGATTCGGAAACTTTCAGCGACTTCACTATGAGATCTGAAACCGCTCGCGCGGCCGATATGGACTACTACGGCCGAGGTGATGAGCGTTACAACAGCTATGGCTACGCCGACAGCCAGTATGGTGGTCGTAGCGGCTACGGTGGCTACCGTCCACCCTCATCCCAGGTCTCCTACGGTGGGAACCGTTCCTCTGGAGCATCTACCCCCGTGTATGGCATGGACTATGGAAACGCGTTGCCGGCTGGCCAGCGTTCGCGAGAGCCCTATCCGGCCTGGACTACTGATGCTCAGATTCCTCTCTCCAAGGAAGAGCTCGAGGACATCTTTCTCGACCTCGTCAACAAATTCGGTTTCCAGCGTGACAGCATGCGTAACATGTACGACCATATGATGACTCTGCTCGACTCTCGAGCTTCTCGCATGACCCCTAACCAGGCTCTGCTGTCGCTCCACGCCGACTACATCGGTGGACACAACGCCAACTACCGTCGTTGGTACTTCGCGGCCCATTTGGACCTGGATGATGCGGTCGGTTTCGCCAACATGAAACTTGGTAAAGCGGACCGTAAGACCCGGAAGGCTCGCAAGGCCGCCCAGAAAGCCGCCAAGCAGAATCCCGAGAACGAGGAGGAGACTCTAGATGCTCTAGAAGGTGACAACAGTCTTGAGGCTGCAGAATACCGCTGGAAATCTCGCATGAACCGCATGTCTCAGCACGACCGTGCGCGTCAGATCGCCCTGTATCTCCTCATTTGGGGTGAGGCCAACCAGGTTCGATTCTTGCCTGAGTGCATTTGCTTCATCTTCAAGTGTGCCGACGACTACTACTCCTCACCCGAGTGCCAAAACAAAGTTGAGCCTGTTGAAGAGTTCACCTACCTAAACGATATCATCACACCCCTCTACCAATACTGCCGTGATCAAGGTTATGAGATCGTGGATGGCAAGTATGTGAGACGTGAACGCGATCACAACCAAGTCATCGGTTATGATGACATGAACCAGCTGTTCTGGTACCCCGAGGGTATTGAACGCATCCATTTCGAAGACAAGACCCGTCTGGTGGATATCCCTCCTGCGGAACGTTGGCCCAAACTGAAAGATGTCCTCTGGAATAAGGCCTTCTTCAAGACCTACAAGGAGGTTCGCTCCTGGTTCCACATGGTCACCAACTTCAACCGTATCTGGGTCATTCATTTGTGCTCCTTCTGGTTCTTCACCGCTTACAACTCCCCCTCTCTGTATGTCGGTAGATACCAACAGCAGGTTGACAACAAGCCGCCTCCCTACAAGTACCTGGCTGCTGTTGGTTTTGGCGGCGCTCTTGCGGCGTTCATCCAGATCTTCGCTACCATCTGTGAATGGCTATACGTACCTCGTCGTTGGGCTGGTGCTCAGCATCTCCGCAAGCGCTTCATGTTCCTGCTCGCGGTCTTCGTCGTCAACCTAGTCCCTGGTGTCATCATTTTCGGCTTCCTTAAGCAGTTCCTGAAAAAATGCAGTACCCTATCGGTCTGGCACTCGGCATCGTCCACTTTGTCGTTGCTCTCATCACAGCCATCTTCTTTGCTATCATGCCCCTCGGTGCGATGTTCGGAAATTACATGAAGAAGCACGGCCGACAGTATGTCGCCAGTCAGACCTTCACTGCCAGTTTCCCTCGACTGCACGGCAATGATATGTGGATGTCGTTTGGTCTCTGGGTTTGTGTATTTGGCGCTAAGCTGGCCGAGTCTTATTTCTTCTTGACTTTGTCCTTCAAGGATCCCATTCGTATCTTGTCTCCGATGCATATCCGCCAGTGTACTGGTGTCGTCTGGATCGGTAACACGCTTTGCCACAAGCAGCCTCAGATCCTCCTGGGTCTGATGTTCTTTATGGATCTCACCCTGTTCTTCCTCGACAGCTACCTCTGGTACATTATCTGCAACACCATCTTCTCGGTGGCCCGTTCTTTCTACCTCGGTGTCTCGATCTGGTCTCCCTGGCGAAACATCTTCTCCCGCCTTCCGAAGCGTATCTACTCCAAAGTCCTGGCTACCACCGACATGGAAATCAAGTACAAGCCGAAGGTTCTGATCTCTCAGGTGTGGAACGCCATTATTATCTCGATGTATCGCGAGCACCTGTTGGCCATCGACCACGTCCAGAAGCTTCTTTACCATCAGGTGCCGTCCGAGCAAGAGGGAAAGCGTACCCTGCGTGCCCCGACGTTCTTTGTTTCTCAGGAGGATCAATCCTTCAAGACCGAGTTCTTCCCTGCTGGAAGCGAGGCTGAACGACGTATCTCTTTCTTCGCTCAGTCTCTGTCTACTCCCATGCCCGAGCCCCTGCCCGTCGACAACATGCCTACTTTCAGTGTCCTGATTCCTCACTACAGTGAGAAGATTCTTCTCTCTCTCCGTGAGATCATCCGTGAAGATGAGCCGTACTCTCGTGTTACCCCTCTTGGAATATCTGAAGCAGCTTCACCCCCACGAGTGGGATTGCTTCGTCAAGGACACCAAGATCTTGGCCGATGAAACCTCCCAAATGAATGGCGACTACTCGGAGAAGGGCGAAAAGGATGCGGCCAAGAGCAAGATTGATGACTTACCTTTCTACTGCATTGGTTTCAAGTCTGCCGCTCCTGAGTATACTCTGCGTACCCGTATTTGGGCTTCTCTCCGTTCCCAGACCCTGTACCGTACGGTATCTGGTTTCATGAACTACAGCCGAGCTATCAAATTGCTATACCGTGTCGAGAACCCTGAAGTTGTCCAAATGTTTGGTGGTAACTCTGAGAAGCTTGAGCGCGAGCTTGAACGCATGGCTCGCCGCAAGTTCCGCATCTGCGTCTCCATGCAGCGTTATGCCAAGTTCAACAAGGATGAGCGTGAGAACACGGAGTTCCTCCTTCGTGCTTACCCTGACCTTCAGATCGCCTACCTCGATGAAGAGCCCGCTATCGCCGAAGGCGAGGAGCCTCGTCTGTACTCCGCTCTCATCGATGGCCACTGCGAACTTCTCGAGAATGGTACTCGCAAGCCTAAGTTCCGTATCCAGCTCTCTGGTAACCCCATTCTCGGTGACGGAAAGTCCGACAATCAAAACCATGCTATCATCTTCTACCGTGGTGAATACATCCAGTTGATTGATGCCAACCAGGACAACTACTTGGAAGAGTGCCTTAAGATTCGCAGTGTCCTCTCAGAGTTCGAGGAGCTGACCACCGACAACGTTTCCCCCTACACCCCTGGTATTCCTTCTCCTGACAGCCACCCCGTCGCCATTCTCGGTGCTCGTGAATACATTTTCTCCGAGAGCATTGGTGTTCTTGGTGATGTTGCCGCTTCCAAGGAACAAACTTTCGGTACCCTGTTCGCCCGTACCCTCGCTCAAATCGGTGGTAAGCTGCATTATGGTCATCCCGATTTCCTGAACGCTACCTTCATGTGTACGCGTGGTGGTGTGTCGAAGGCGCAAAAGGGTCTTCACCTGAACGAGGATATTTACGCCGGTATGAACGCTATCCTGCGTGGTGGTCGTATCAAGCACTGCGAGTACTTCCAGTGTGGTAAGGGCCGTGATCTGGGTTTCGGTTCCATTCTTAACTTCACAACCAAGATTGGTACTGGTATGGGTGAGCAGATGCTGTCTCGCGAATACTACTACCTGGGTACCCAACTGCCTCTTGATCGCTTCCTCTCGTTCTACTATGCCCATCCCGGTTTCCACTTGAACAATATGTTCATCATGTTGTCTGTGCAAATGTTTATGCTTGTTCTGATCAACTTGGGTGCTCTGAAGCACGAGACCATCACCTGCCGATACAACTCGGACCTGCCCATCACCGATCCCCTTCGTCCTACTTACTGCGCTGACCTTCAGCCAATCATCAACTGGGTCAATCGTTGCGTTATCTCAATTTTCATCGTGTTCTTCATCTCCTTCGTGCCTCTTGCCGTTCAGGAATTGACTGAACGTGGTGTCTGGCGCATGGCTACCCGTCTGGCCAAGCACTTCGGCTCCTTCTCCTTCATGTTCGAGGTCTTCGTTTGTCAGATCTACTCCAACGCTGTTCACCAGAATTTGTCCTTCGGTGGTGCCCGTTACATTGGTACCGGTCGTGGTTTCGCCACCGCCCGCATCCCATTCGGTGTTCTATACTCCCGTTTCGCCGGTCCCTCGATCTACACTGGTTCTCGTCTCCTTCTGATGTTGCTGTTCTCCACGTCGACCGTGTGGACGCCTGCCCTCATCTGGTTCTGGGTTTCACTGCTGGCCATGATCATCTCGCCCTTCCTGTTCAACCCTCACCAGTTCGCGTGGAACGATTTCTTCATTGATTATCGTGACTACATCCGTTGGCTCTCGCGTGGTAACTCCCGCTCTCACGCCTCGTCCTGGATTGGCTTCTGCCGTCTGTCCCGTACCCGTATCACCGGTTACAAGCGAAAGGTCCTTGGTGTTCCCTCGGAGAAGGGATCAGGCGACATTCCCAGAGCTCGTATCACGAACATCTTCTTCAGCGAGATTGTCTCTCCTCTCGTTGTTCTTGCCGCCACCCTTGTGCCATATCTCTATATCAACTCGCGCACCATGTTCAGTGACAACAATAAGTATGCCCCGAACGCCATCGCCCGAATTGTCATCGTCGCTCTCGCACCCGTTGGCATCAATGCTGGCGTTGCTGGAGTCTTTTTCGGTATGGCGTGCTGCATGGGCCCTCTCCTCAGCATGTGCTGTAAGAAATTCGGTGCCGTTCTTGCCGCTATTGCCCATGCTATCGCGGTAATTGTTCTCCTCATCTTCTTCGTCGTGCTCTTCCTTCTGGAGGCTTTCAACTGGGCCCGAACTGTCTCTGGCCTCATTGCCATGATGGCCATCCAACGATTCCTTTACAAGTTCATCATTGCGCTTGCCTTGACCAGAGAATTCAAGCATGACCAGTCCAATATCGCTTGGTGGACCGGTAAATGGTACAACATGGGCTGGCACTCCCTCTCCCAACCCGGCCGTGAATTCCTCTGCAAAATTACTGAGCTGGGATACTTCGCCGCCGACTTCGTGCTCGGCCACATCATCCTGTTCTTCATGCTGCCAGTCCTCGCCATCCCATATGTGGACAAGTTCCACTCCGTCATCCTGTTCTGGCTGCGCCCTAGGTATGTTAACCCGTCCTCATGATGCCCAATTGATCTAGTGCTAACACAATTCAGTCGTCAAATCCGTCCACCCATCTACTCCCTCAAGCAGTCCAAGCTCCGGAAGAGACGTGTCATCCGTTTCGCCATTCTCTACTTTGTCATGCTGGTCATCTTTATCGTCCTCATTGCAGGCCCCTTGGTTGTCAAGAGAATGGGTTACAACAGCAAGATCAGCGAGGCGCTGTGGGATACTATCGGCCTCAAGGACGCGAGCAAGAGCCCCACCATGTTCCTTCTCCAGCCCATCGACAGCGGTCTTAACGACACTGAGACCTACTACACTGGTACCAGCTTGCCTGGCAAGCCCGCTGAATCTTCAATTGCCAACCCCACTACCTCTGGTTCCTACGTTCCATACAAGTTGATCTAATGGCTCACTTGCCATGTGTATGAAAATGGCCTGTACAAAGTTTCTGTCGTTTCATTTTCCACTTTGTTTCTTTTAGTCAGACTCGCTGCATTCTTTTCAATTACCGGCGTACTTGTTCATTTTAATGGTTCGTGTGGAATGACTTGTATTTGAGTGGTTTCCGCCATCGCCCAGAGGGGGCTCTAGACCTTCGTTTGCCACTCTCATAGCTTGTTTCTTCTCCCTTTTGCCCTACATTTTAACGGAATACAATATATGCATTGCTTCATCTCAATAGTCTCCAATTCAAATGAGCACCTTTCATTTTATCTCCCAACTTTTTTTACGGTATGTTTGGGAGTCTCGGGTTGTTTCAAGTCTCAACTCTGTATACTGTAGCACCCTAACACGTGACCTCGTGCCTGTTTCAAGCCACCCGCGGTCCCCCGAACCACCATCTGCCTGCCATCATCTCGAATTCGACCGTCCCAGCGCTTTTTTGATCCCTGTTGCCGCTAAAACCATTCTATTCTCGGTGTGCTCGCGACATAGGGGTACCGCTTGACCTCTCATTATGGACTTTCAGGAGACACACCGTCTCCTGTCGGACTACCTGCACGAACTCGCGAACCTCTTCCACCGTGTCCCCGGCTCCGCGATCTTCCTCCGATATGTCAAATCTAGTTACCAGGATGATCCGATCAGATCTGCGGTCGAGCTATTCCTCTTCCTCTTTGCCGTGCGGTATCTCCTCGCCCCGAAGTACTCCACTAAACCGGGTGTTGTGCCATTGACCGAAGACGAGATCGATGACCTTGTGGACGAATGGGTTCCAGAGCCCCTGGTCGGCAAACCAACAACACTGGAGGAAATGGAGGTTGATAAGCGCACTGTGATCGCTGGGTAAGATTGCCCCAAATTGTTGTTGGGTTCCTCGCGAATGAAGACCTTGGGCTAATCGACATTCTTTTTCTGCCATTGAACAGACCCGTCGGGCCTAAATCTAAGCTCGCCAACGGACGAACCGTCACAAACCTCAGCTCGCTCAACTTCTACAACTTCAACACCAACGAGGCTCTTAAGGAGAAGGCCATCCAGACACTCCGGAACTACGGCGTTGGACCCTGCGGCCCTCGTGGATTCTACGGTTCTCAGGACGTGCACATGAAGACCGAGGCTGATATCTCGTCATTCTTGGGCACTGCGGCGTGTATCATGTACTCCCAGGCGTTCTCCACGATCTCCAGTGTTATACCTGCGTTTTCCAAGCGTGGTGATATCATTGTTGCGGATAAGGGTGTTAGCTTTGCTGTTCGGAAGGGTATCCAAATCTCACGCAGTATTGTTCGTTGGTACGAGCATAATGATATGGAGGACCTGGAGCGAGTTCTGGCCAAGGTAACTAAAGAACAGGCTCGGAAGCCGTTGACTCGGAGGTTCATTATTACCGAGGGCCTTTTCGAGTCCTACGGTGATATGGTGGATTTGCCCAAGATCGTGAGTTGTACCCAAAGAGAATGGAACTGGAACCCCCATTACTAACAACTGAAATAGATCGAGCTGCGATTGAAGTACAAGTTCCGCCTTATCCTGGACGAGACATGGTCTTTCGGCGTCCTCGGCCGCACTGGCCGTGGTATCACTGAACATCAGAATGTCGATGCTGCTGAGGTCGACATGATTGTCGGCTCGCTGGCTGGCCCTCTTGTTGGAGGCGGAGGCTTCTGTGCTGGTTCCGAGGAGATTGTGCATCACCAGCGCATCTCAGCTGCTTCATACACTTTCTCTGCTGCCCTTCCCGCTTTGCTTTCCACCACCGCCAGTGAGACTATCAACCTTCTCCAGCACAACCCCGACACTGTATCGCAGCTTCGGGACACGGCCAAGACCATGCGTGCTCAATTGGATCCTCGCAGCGACTGGGTTTATTGCACCAGTGCTGTCGAGAACCCCGTTCTTATCTTGGTCCTCAAGCCTGATGTTGTTGCTTCGAAGAAGCTTTCTTACACCGACCAGCAATTCCTGCTGCAGGATGTCGTTGATGAAGTGAGTATTTGACGAAACTATTGTGACAATAACTTCACTAACATGTTCCTGTAGTGCCTTGCCAATGGCGTTCTAATCACCCGTCTCAAGACCCTGGAGGACAATTTCGAGCCGAAGCAGGTTGTGCCCGCTGGACTGAAGGTCTGCGTTACCCTCGGCCTGACCAAGAAAGAGGTCGAGAAGGCTGGAACCACAATCCGGCACGCCATCACAAAGGTCCTGAGCAAGAGAAAGTGAAGGCCCTCTTATGCTTCTGCCTCTTTGACCTATTGCTTGAATTCGACCTCGGCATCGAATCACACCTCATGCTTTGATGACCCGGGCACCTCTGCCTACCTTTTTTTTTGGCTCCTATCCTACGTACCTAATGCCTCTTCATCCTCTGTATTGTTAAGCTGCTTGTTGATATGCATCTCTATTGCTATACTGTACAGCACTGCACCCCTTTTACCTTTTTCTTCGAGGGCGGTTTTATGACGTTACCGGTGCATGGCTCTAGATTGTTTAATACTATTTTTTCACACTTGGCTGCCAATAGCTGCACCAAGTGCCCTTTAAACTGCTTGCCTTTCTCCCACAAAGCTGTAGAAGATCATTCAAGTTGTTCCTGTTCTAGCTAGTCAATCATTACCGTGTCGTGAAGGAACAATCTCTAACTACTAGCTTAGCCGAGTGGTTAGATCTGGAATATCGTCGGTCTTGGGTCTGTCGAGCTTTAGTCTAGAACCGGCCATCAGCATTTAGTAGCGCCAATTGAGAATCGGAAGATGGCTTTCGTTCTCTTCTGAATCAAAATGTGACCTTAACTCCCAGAAGGGGGAGGGCATTCTACATCGAAACGATCTCTACTCCGCGTAAAAGCCCTTGTCTCCTAGCGACCTTCTCGGAATGAGCCAGCATTCCGCAAGATTGCCCTGGCCCTAGGAACATTCCCAACTCCTCCAACCGGAGATTTCACCCATCCAGGAACTTCAACACCAGGATCCCTTCCCAAATGGAGTTCAGATCCTCCCTAGCTCTGGGCACTCCCTACCCAGCCCTCCACAAGGGAGAACACTGTAGACCTGGACCTGGACCTCATTCCCCAGATGGCCTCATATCGAATAGTTATGCTTGGACATATCCCTTGTTTTCATCCAGATTTGCCAGACTCTCCTAGACGGTGCTCTGTCCTTTCAAGGGCGTCATAGATATAACCCATCTGATCTGCATTGATAATTTCTTCCCCGTGCGAAGGGGGAGGACAGCAAGGCTCACCCCAGTTGTTATGATTTACTAACCTTAGCTTATCTCCACGTTTCGGTCGATTCCGAACTTGAGCCTCGACGACAGCAATGAAACGTCTTTCTCAGGCGCTGCTGGCGTTTGCTCTTGCTGCCGGGATCCATGCAGAGGTACAGGGTATGTGGAACCAATTCACTTATCCATTGAACTCTACATGGTTGAGCAAGGCTAATTAGAAAACAGACCCGAACCAATGTCTTGATCTCAATGGGCCTTCTCAGACCAATACTCTGTCCGAGGTCGTTGTTTGGGTGAATGAGGATGGAGATACTATTCGGACGGAGACCAACCGACTCCCTGCAACCACCAAGTTGCAAGACAATGTTAGTAACATACCTAGGTAAAATACCAGGAAAGAGTTGATTTGGGCTATTGCTAAGAATTTATCAAGCCCCCGGCGACGGTCTCCCATATCCCATTACCAACTCATGAACCCGAGACGGTTCGCATCCTCTTTGACCAAGACCGAGACCCATGTTGAAACAATCACACAGAAATTGCCTGCTGTGACAAAAATGGTAGAGAAGAAGTTGAATGCTCAACTCGATGAGCATCTTCCTCCGCATCCACCTGGTGAGCCTGCGCCTGCACCACCGCCACCACCTCCTCCACCACCGCCGCCATCTGAACCACTAGTATTAGCTCCCAATCCCCATACGGAACCTCACGATGCGCCTCGTCATCACCATAAGCCGCATCCTCATACGGAACCTCACGATGCGCCTCATCATCACCATAAGCCGCATCCTCATACGGAACCTCACGATGCGCCTCATCATCACCATAAGCCGCATCCACAGGCTGAAACTCACCTCGAGAAGCGCCGTTCCGGAATTTCTTATTCCCCCTACAAGGCGAACCGGAGCTGCAAGACCCAAGACGAAGTAAACAAGGATCTAGATCGATTATCAGACTATGCATTCGTACGCATCTATGGCACAGACTGCGGCCAAATTAAAACCGTAGCAACAGCAGCCCGTCAACACAAAATGCAAGTCTTCGCCGGTGTCTTCGATCTAACAGACTTCCCCAACAGTCTCGACGCATTCGAAGACGCCGCAACAACACCAAACGGCAAGAAAGACTGGTCCATCTTCCACACCATCACCGTCGGCAACGAACTCGTCAACGGCGGAGCCGAGGCTCCTGGCAAGGTCGCTGGCGCAGTCACGCAAGCTCGCACTATCTTGCGAGGAAAGGGTTACAAAGGACCAGTCGTTACAGTCGACACTTTCTCCGTGCATCTCAAACATCCGGAATTATGCAAAGCATCGGATTACTGCGCTGCAAACTGCCACGCTTTCTTCGACGCTACGCAGCAACCGCACAATACAGGACCATATGTTTTGGAACAAGCACACGCTGTCTCTGATGTTGCAGGTGGAAAACGAACAATGATCACAGAGTCTGGCTGGCCACATGCGGGCAAGTCGAATGGTGCGGCTGTCCCTTCGCAGGAGAATCAGCGCGTGGCGATTGAGAGCTTGCGACGCAGTTTCGCACACAGGAAGGATGATCTTATCTATTTCACTGCGTTTGATGACCTTTGGAAGGATGATAATCGGTATACCTTTAGTGCGGAGCGGTTTTGGGGCATTTATGATAAGTAATTGAATTGAATCGAACTGAAGTGAGATGAAATGAAATGTTTGTATTTGCGGGCTTGATGGTGTCTTTGGCCTTCTTTTCTATTCTGGTGCTAGTTGGTTATTTGCTTTGTTTTTGCATGGCGGTTGTATGTTAGTGTTGTAGCGAGGGCCTCTCTTTGCTGGCTGTCTATTCTGTGCTTGGCTGGCTGTCTCTGGTTTCAATCTGAGCTTTACTTTACAATGAATCAACATACCTAGCATTCGAGTCTCATATCAAGACTTTGACCCCACTTCATCATTTCTTGAAACAGGATCAGGCATAGAGTCGCCACCAAGACCCAGCATTCGGCATGTTCAGTATGCTAGCTCGGACCAAGTTTAATGTGATTTAATGATACAAGTTTCTTCGCTGGAAGTAATCTCTATGCATCCATGCAGTGGGGTGGTATCTATTGCGCCATTACTATACAAATTCTTAAAATGCTATACAAGAGAACCCTCGAAGCCTACACCATGCCTAAAAAAGCTTTCCACGTCGTGTGGTCACCGGCCTTTTAGTCTTCTTGTGGCTTTCCAGCCAGCCACCCTTCCCACAAAGCTCAGTAAGCGCCTTCTGGTTCGGTGGCAGGTCCCAGAAAGGACTGCCCCTTTGTCCGCTTTCGCAAGAATCTCCACTCGACCTCGACCTCGACCTCGACCTCAAGTGAGATTTACCCTGCTGCTCAATACTCCGTAGCAATCCGAGAGTCTCTCGCGAAGGCTGAACCCCGTGTAAATCCATGTCTTGCAGAAACGACATAACAGCGGGAAGATCCCGGCAACCATTCCAGTAGAAATGAACGATCTCGTGGTAAAGTTCCGGGGACGCGCCCAGCAGTGCGGAAGCACGGCCTTGAGCCTTAATGCTTGCGCGGAATTGGCTGATGAGCTGTGACTCGGGGAAATGCGTGTTGAGAAGGCGGAAGGTCATCAACAGCGCGCGCGGGTATAATGTAGTAATGACCCGGCCGGCCGGAATCATCGGTGGAATTACGACGCTGTTGTCTGATGTTGCGGTGGTCGGTGTCTCTGCGGAATCGGTCTGTCCTTCCATGTAGCGAAGCATGGAGAAGATGTGTGTCTTGCAGACTTCCCAAACTGCTATGTCGCCTTTGTTTCCTTCAATTGCCTCGAATAGCGCACGCTCGATCCGATACGTCTCTTGATGAACGACAAGGGCAACTGCTTCTCTCATAGAAATTTGACGATCCACTCCACTGCGTGGTGGTGGTAGACCGAGTTCTTCACGGGTGTATATGGCTTCGTTTACGGGCTCGATCTCGTCTGAGTCGATTGGTGTCTCGGATTGCTGATTGTTGGCATTGAGGCCATCGGGAATTTGGATATCTTTATCGACGTTCTCTGATACTGAAGGCTTTGCAGTATTGGTTTTCGGTTGCGCGTTGAGATTCACGATTCCCCTGAATAGTTTCATCAAATCTGCTACATCATTTTGCTTCGCATTCTGCCCGGTCGTGCTCGGAGCCGCCACGTCTTTTCCAGCGGAATTGAAACTGGAGTCGTCATTCAATTGGGTCAAGAGCTTATTGAACGCTGCTTTCTCTCGTGAAGTCACCGATTTGAACTGGTCTGGCGAAGCCGATGCCGAAGCCGAATGCCGCGGAGCGGAAGAGCCACGCTTGCGAAGGTGGCTTCTGCGGGGTTCAGGACTGGCGTTATCTTTGGAAGCAGGTTCTTCGGTGGTTATACTGGCGTCGGTCTCGTCATTGACCTCAAGGTCATCAGTTCTCGTGGAGTATGTTCGTTGGAGACGGGGAGTACACGGTCTCTGGAATGATCGCAATACCGGTCCGAGAGTTCGGGTTTGGTAAAGAAAGGGAGTAGCGGTGTTTGCAGTTGCTGAAAGAAGCAATGCCCGGGAAATATTTGTCGCCATCGCTGTTTCAGAGGCTCCCCGTGCAAATTGAGGGTTTGGTTTCCTCAGTTGTTGGCGTAACAAAAAGTTCGAGGCCAATTATAGTCACGTGATCTCGCGTTATGCCTGGCGCGTTTTGCCCGCGCTGTTTGTTGCGCTGCTCCGCTCTACATCTGCACCTGCAATTCATTCCATCCCAGTCTGCATTATGACGAAAGAGCTGTCGGATTTCGAGAAACAGCGCCTTGCGAATATTGCAGAGCGCGATGCCTTATTGAAGAATTTAAAGTTGGAGGCGCAATCTGCGGGCTTCTACGCCGGCCCCAAAACACCCGGCAGCAATGCGCCCAGACCGAAGAAGAAGGCTGCACCGAAGCGCGTGAAGGAAGAGGATGGATCACCTGGACCTCGACGCCAATCCTCTCGTATTCGGGGAATCGCAGCCGAAAGTGAGGTTGCGAAGCGCAAAGCAGATGACGACTATGAGCTTGCGAAAGAAGCGGAGCGAGCGAAGAAGATGCGCCGGACGGACTCCTTCACGCAGAATGATATGTTTATCGCAGGCCAGAAGCTCACAGGTGACAGTCTGATTGGCGTCGATGTTGTTACAAAAGGTGTTGCTGAGCCTTACGTTCGCACCTTTGATGACGATGATATCCAGGAGACTACGGACAAGGACTTGAAGGCACTTCGGGAAGAAATGAATAGCATGTCGATCTATGAGACCTGGGACCCGCAAAGTATGATTTTATCCGTGATATTTCTGCAATAGCTCGCAGGTGATCATTGACTGACAATCCTTAACTAACAGGAATCAAAATCACGCCCGAGCGAGTCTACACCATGACCTTCCACCCTTCTGAGACCAAGCCTCTGATATTCGCCGGCGACAAGATGGGCCACCTCGGTATTTTTGATGCAGCGCAAGAGAAACCCGAGGTTAGCGACCAGGACGATGACGACGACCCGGACCCAGTCCTTACTACTCTGAAGCCACACACTCGGACTATTTGCAGTATGATGGTCCACCCATCTAAGCCGACTCATTTGTACACTGCAAGCTATGACAGCTCGATCCGTGAGATGGATCTCGAAAAGACAACGTGTGTCGAGAAATATGCGCCTGAATCAACAAGCGATGATGAGGCTCTCTCTGGTGTGGATATGGCCGCAGATGACCCCAATACATTGTATTTCACCACTCTCAGAGGTGGCTTTGGTCGTTACGACACCCGGGCTCCTATTTCAGAGAAGACAGTTTCCGAATGGCAATTGTCTGAGAAGAAAATTGGTGGCTTCACTCTCTGTCCTTCACAGCCCCATTACTTTGCGACAGCAAGTCTCGATCGAACAATGCGGGTATGGGACCTGCGCAAATTATCGCACAAGGAACCTATTCCCGTGGCAATGCACGAAAGTCGACTCTCCGTCTCTCACGCTGCATTCAACGCCGCCGGTCAAATAGCCACTTCCTCTTATGATGACACGCTGAAACTGTACGACCTCGGAGCCAAGGGGCTCTCATCATGGAAGCAAGGCCACAGCCTGCCGGATGGCGACTTCAAGCCTGATACTGTTGTTAGACACAACTGCCAGACTGGTCGCTGGGTTACTATGTAAGTTGTTCAGCTTTTTCCTACTCCTCAACACCTGGAAAGCACGATACTAATATTGAAATGATGTAGCCTCCGCCCTCAATGGCAACTAAACCCCCAGTCGCATATACAAAGGTTCTGTATCGGAAATATGAACCGCTTTGTTGATGTCTACAGTGGTGATGGTGACCAATTGGCTCAGCTGGGTGGCGACGGCATCACCGCTGTCCCGGCAGTAGCTGTGTTCCATCGCAGCAAAAATTGGGTTGCTGGAGGTACCGCTAGCGGCAAGCTCTGCCTTTGGATGTAAATGTTCACCTAGCTGTTTTTCCTTTGCCCCGTTTTTGTGTGTTTCGACAGGAATTCGACCTGGGTGGCTTTGGATGTGTGTAGCACTGGAATTTTGCTTGAAGAGGAGGATCTGCTATTATAGTCGAACGATATAATATTGTACATCTCTGAGCAATTTCATGTTATTTGGTACTTTGAGTCTACCGCCTAATGGTGTCGGCACTTTTTCTTGCATTGGTTCATGCCCAAAACCAACCCAGGACTTGCCCAACCAGTCTACTAGTAGGTTATGCACCCAGACATGCCTATACCGTGACCCTTCATTGAAATGGCTATTACTTATGAAAACCTACAGGGTTACTACACATCCATCTTCGAATTCTAGCCTTGCAAGGTTCACGTTGGAAATATCCAAGTGTCCAACGGACTTGAACTTGTTACATCCGATTGGTACTTGTTTCAAGGTGGGAGGTATCCTTTGACGAAGAGTATAGTGATAACTGAAACGCAATGGATACGCATTGAGATAAAATCAAAAGTGAACGAGAACAAAAAGTCCATTTCGTCTATTTGAGTAAAATATCAAGGTGTATATACAGGTTCGCTATCCAGTCCCGAAGAAATCGCGAAAGCGAATTGAGAACAACCTCAGAATACAGAACCAGAAATAATCAAGCTCCAATTTTAAGACCCAGGGGCAAAAACCAATTCTTATATATAAGAACTTTTGTCTTCCTTTTTTTGCTCTCGTGGCTCCCGTGGGCGCTGTCTTCCAAGAGATGAGCCGGGCCGGGCCAGAGGCGAGGAGGTATTCAAATGAGAGAGGATGTTGGTGAAACCTGAAACACAACAATAGAGAGGAGGAAGGGTATCAACACCGTGACACATGCTGCCATGACAGAGAAGGGATAGAAGAAAGATGTAAGAAGGGAGCGGGGACGGAGAATGGGGACAGAAGGGGGGAAGCGTGGATTTCATGAGCACGTAGATGGAGAGAGGTGAGAGAGAGAAAGGGATAGAAATGAAATCATTGATCGTCGATCAGAACTCGTTTCGGAGATCTTCGTGAGAGTGATGAGATTGATCGCGGTCTTTCGCTTTACGCCGGGACGGAGCTGGGACGAAGTCGAAGAAACGATACTTGCTGGATGACTCCTTGGTAACGCTAGATCGGCGAGCTTTGGAATTCTCCGAATATTCCAAGGAGTAGGTGGATGAGTTCTTCGAGCTTCCAGTGCTATCACGAGCGTCTGACCATCGGGGTATGGAGAACGGCATGCGAGTCTGGTCCCAAGTGGCCGACGATGAACTAGGTGGTGTGTCATCTTCCTCCGGAGCATAGTCTGTTGATCGACGAGGCATGGGGGGGCGTGGTGCGAAGAAACCAATTGATCCGCGCTTATCCTGGGGCAATGAGGTTGTGCCTCCAGCCTGCGCATCTGGGGCCGGAGTGGTTGGTTTACTGGAAGCTTCGTCATAGAACGTCACGGCCCGTTCCATCGAGTCCACAAGTTCCTCCCACTTGACTTCGAGTTTCCCATTTGGACGCTCCGCCTGTTCTGCTCCTTGGAGGCACTCTTTGGTGCGTTCTTGCAGACGATGGGCAAGTTCATGGAATTTGGCGAGATTAACGTCCAGTTCTTCCAACTCAGAAATCCGGTCCGGTACCACTTCTAGCCACACACGGATCAGGTTGGCATAGCATCGAGCGTGGTCAATCAAGAACGGAAGACTTGGGAAACCTTCACGCGAGGTAGATGGCAACCGACCCAAAATCTGGATAGGAGTCGTGTATGAAGGTGTCGGGATAGGAGCAGGTTGATCCGCGGAGATGCTGCAAATATTATCGACAAATTGTTTGAAATCAGATCGATTGCCAACCAGGAATTTGTTCATGGGCTCCATCCACGGCTCTTTGTTGCCAAATGTTGTCATGTTTGCCAGCCCCTGGAGTGCCTTAGCAATGAGAGTGAGGGTGCGTTGAGCTCGAGGACGAGGGTGATCTGCAATGAGGTTAGCAGGTCATATCTTGGAAAAAAAGGGTTAAGCTGCGCAGAGCGAGATTTTCGTACCCTTTAAAAGCCCAAAAAGCTTAGGATTTAAGATGGCTGGACAAAAGAACCGCAAAAAGAGAAAGCCAGAAACACTGCTATAGGTCACTGTACGGAGGAAATCACCATAGCGATCCTCTGCACAGGCCCTCACATGCCGGAAGATACGCCTTAACTCAGGAGGGCAATTATTGTAGGAGTTCGCAATGGTCTTCCAGACCCCAGTAGTAAGAGAAATCAAAGATCGCCAATTGCGATCAAGATCCTCAGTGCGTGCTACACGCGACGGGTCAACTTCACATTCTGGGTCACTCTCATCAATTTCACGCAGGCGCTCTCCAATTGTCACCTCCAAATAATCTTTGCCAAGTCGACGCATGTGAAGATCGAGTGCCTTTGTCAGAAGCGAGTTCCCACGGAAAAGAAGGTTTGCTTCCACAGTTGCTGTTCTTCCCATATCTCTGACCAGGATTTCGCGATCATGGCTCGGCTCTCGAGTATCATTGGAATGTATCCTTGTTGTATACCGCAGTCGATTGGTTGTGGATTCCTTATGGACGCCGTCGATTTCGTCTTCGACTAACGCCGAAATCCAGTCGACCGTCTTGCCGGAGACCTGGTAGATATTCAAGAGCATTTCTGATAGCTGTGTCAATTCAAATGACATCAACTGGGCCATATTGATGGTGAGTCCATTGGTGAAAGAGTGAAGGAGTTCCTGCATAGGTGCGTATTCTGCAAACATCAAGACGACCGTTTCTTCCATTCGTGCTTTCATGAATATTTCTCCGACGGCCTGATCATGATCATCTAAGATGGGCCACCACTTTTCGGTGTCAACGCCCGGGTCCAGTTCATCAAGTCGTAAATCCACTTTACCAAAGATCGCATCGTTGGTGGCGATTTGGATGTCGTCAAGCATGTTGACAGCATTGACTTCCTGGGTGGACGAGTATGCTCCCTGTGAGACAAGAGTCCAATCTCGCTGCGTTGGATGCATCGTTTTAACCAGAATGGAGGCTTGGGAGAGCACCGGAGGCACGTCGTTGAAGGTGAAGTCTTCCCGCCAGAACGGATTGGTGGTACGGTATTTAACAGCAGTCTTGGCACGAATCTCTCCATCCAGGAGCACTTCGGTATAGTAGTCGCTAGGTTTGGGTGGAGAAGGTGCGGGAGCGGCAGAATATCCGTGGGATCGAGATTGTTTCCGACTCCGTGGGGTATCCTCTTCCTTCGCACGAAAAAGCTTGGCCTCGGTGATTCTCAAGTTGAGAATTCTCTCAATCCGGAAGAGATCTTTCGCGGGAGATTTCATGCTCTCGGCTTCCGGAGTCTTGTTTGGATCTTCCTCCTCTGCTGATACTTCAGGGCCATAAAGCTCTGGAATTGTGAAAGCTCGCAGAAGAACGAACCAGACCTCAAACAGAACGCGGGTTTCTAAGGCGAGATAGATGGGACGCATGGCGGAATCGATGACGGGGTGAGCTGTATATTGAGGGTAAATGGCAATGCAGAATTCATCGTCGAGTACAGAGGAATCTAGTTGTTGAATGGAACAACGTGAGAGTTGCGATAAGTGCACAAGTGCCACGGGAGAAACATCGGACTCGGTATAGAGCCTGAAGACACCATTTTCCTGCAAGGTGCAGCTAACTTTCTGCCACGAAGAAGACAGTGCTCTTGATTGTCGATATGTTGATACACGGCGAGACGAGACAGGTCGTGCACCAGACGCAGATGGTTTATCCCAGAGAAGCATTTTGCCAACCTTAATGATGGCCGCGTCTTTTTGCGAGGCAGACTCGGAGTTTCGGCGACGCTCGGGAATTCGTCGGTCACCTATCACAACTTCCTGTGGTTTTGTCATTTTGTTTTGAACGCCCTTGGGGCGAATGGGCTGCCAGCATAGTAGCGCTGCGAGCCAGGAGTCGAAGGTTTCGTTGACATGGGGACGGAGCTGTATCCCGAGTCCGGATGTAAAGGTGTGAACGTTGAGGTAGGTTGTTTGTAGCTCGGAATCGTAGTGTGTCCGCACTCGGCAGCCTCGGAGATCAGGTATCAAAGTCTTTGCTAATGCCGGCTCGCCCTTGGCCTGGTATATAAGACTACCGGTGGCGACATTAATCGCACAATATCCGGATGTCCAAGCATTTGAAGCAGATGCGTTGTTCGAAGTTGTGGTTCGAAACGACAGGATTCCATGCATACGGCCACAGGTTGTCTTCATCAGTTGTAGGATCTTCGCAGCGTCGGTATTCGACAGAGGGGATGCAAAAGCGGCTTGGGCGTGGGCTAAACCGGGAGATTTGCCGAGTCGCTGGCGAGCCGATCCGGGGTAATTTGGTGAATGGATAGATGGGAAACCAATGCTAGATGAATCGTCCGTGGTCTTCGATTCGGTGGTTGCGGGCTTAGGTTGGGATGAGCTGGCCGCGTTGACGGATCCGATGCGAGCTCGAGTTTTGAAAGTATTGGAGGGGAGATCGCTTCGTTGTTCATCCAAGGTCGCTGTTCGTGATCGTGTGCGCTGGTTTCTCGTTTCAATCGACGTGTCTTCCTCGCGTCGTTCGACGGTACGCGATCGCATGGTGGTCCGTGGGGAGGGCGCACTGCTGGTAAGGTGCTCTGGTTCGGATAAAGGGGAATGAGATTCCGGGGTCACGGTTCGAATGCTCGCTTCTCGAAAGCTGTCTGGGTAGACCATACCGTGGCGATCTCGGGAGGATGACTTCTTGCTAGCCCGGCGTTCGACAGGGCGGCTATGCAAGGCCTGGTGCATCGAACTCCGCTTCCCGGTATTATATCCATTTGGGTTGTCAGACTCCATCCTACCCGGTCGTGAGCTCACTGTGAGCGGACGGGAGTGTGGTAGGAAGGCTCGCGCAAACGAGGAGAGGCGGACGACTCGGCGCGGCCCAGGACAACGTCAGAACGGTCGGATGTATATAGATAGTACCCGAACGGGCTTTGTTCAGCTGCGCGTGAACAATTGAATATCGCTTTTGTCGAGGAAATTGCTAGAAGAAAACATGGAGACCAGATGGTGGGAAGGTGTCGTAATCATACATTCGGTCGAGAGGGCGGGAGCGACGAAACAGAGACAAAGGAGGCGCGGGTCACCGTCGTTTGTCTGAGAGATGCAGAGCCTAACAGATACGGTGAGCGTCCAATCCTCCAATAGGTCGAGCGAAACGGTATAGCTTCGAGGAAGTCAGGTCAGTTATAACCAGAGGAAGGCCGAAAAGATGAGGGAATGGGACGTGATATCATTCTTATTGGGATGTGGGAGGGAGGGAGAGAGAGAGGAGAGAGAAGGGGGGGCAAATGAACAGGGATTCGGTCAAAAGGTAATGGATGGAAGAAAAGGCAGCGTGCGCACACATAAACACACACACCTTCATCAGTCCCCTTTAAAATGGAAGGGAGGTGGTCGAGCTGGTATTGGAGGGGGATCGGGGGGGTCGCGGTTGAGGGGAGGGGTTGTTTGTGTGTGGGAGAGCGAGTGTGAGTGCGAGTGCCCGTGAGAATATGCAGATCGCCCAAGGAAGACGGCCCGGGTAGATGGGCGAAGAAACGATGCGCCGTTCCGAGCGATGGGCGATAACGATGGGGGGTTGAAGTTGAAGGGTGAAGAGGGGAGGGAGGGGGAAGTGGATAGGCGGGAGCTGAGTTGTCTACACTCTCACACTCTCACTCTCTCACTCTCTCACTACCAGAGAACACTTCACTCACTCCCAGAATACTCTACTCGGATCAGCACACTCAGATTTACACTCAGCAAGGGCCCAAGAGTACTTCCACGATACTCCCTATTCTTCATTCTCTTAGAGAATCACCCTTATTGACCGTATTGACCGCATTGACCGCAATTCTGCCACCATTAGTTATTCGATTTCTACTACTTCCACTTCCAGTGCTAGCCTCTCATTCGGAATGATAGACTTTGGGGGGGCAAGATACATTAGAAAGTGTATCCCTCAGCAGGCATGAACAACTGCCGTTCCCTATTGTCTTGCGCAGTTTTGCATATCAAGTACTCCACACTGCATACTCTGTTACTGATTCTTCATAGGTATTGATATCGAACTCAGCCAAGCAAATGGCACCGCCTGTTCCATTTCCCCGGGAGAACCTCGTGCATTCACGACCTTCGATATTGGCTTCCACTCAGGCACTTCGTGCTTTGCCCCTTCACTAGCGCCCTTTCCGCCACAGCCAAGCTCTCTCTTGCTCTCTACTTCCCTCCCACTGCTCACTGTCCTCCCGGCAGAGTTTCGGAGATTTCTAATTTTACGAGTTTAGGGGCGACTTCATGATTCATGAGCGGACACCAACAAGCCAAGGACTTGCCCAGACGTCGATCAGAGACTCCATCGGGGCCTCATAATTCGCCTCTTCCTCTGCCACTCCCCTCCCCTCCCCCTGTCGCGGATGTCCCGGATTGTCTCTGATCTCTCTCCACACGGTCTAATTTCAAAAGTACAGAGACCATGCACCTTTCCAGTGCAGCTCTGCCGACAGGGGTTTGGAGAGATTAGGTACAGGGTACAAACTTCCCGGTGGGGGCGGGCTAATGGAACAATGTAATCTCTACCTATAAGATGAGGGACGGGGTGGGTTGCGCTGGCGTCCCAGTCAAGTCAAGGTACGAGTACCCGTAATCGATATCCGCTTGACCGTAAGTCTCTTACCGAAAAAAGCGCGATGGTGGGAATTTCCCGAGGGTGGACCCGGCGCCCTGAGGGTTGCCAAGATTCCCTTGGTACTCCGGAGGAAAAAGAGTACGTGTAGGTATTCAAGTAGGTATTCAAGAGGAATATAAGCTGTGGTAAGGAATGGTGATATAGTGTAAATGTGATGTTACATTCGTTGAGTTAAGTTAAGTTGACTAAAGGACTGTCTCCGGAGTGCGGAGGACTGAGGACGGAGGACAGAACGGATTACATACGGAGTACACCTCCCCTACGATAGCAGGCCATGCGCGATCTAGAGCCCTAAAACCCTCGGCAGGAGTTTCCAAGGTCATGAGACCTCTTATTTCTGGAAGATACTCCACTGAAAGAAAGCGACCGAGTTCTGGACACAGCATTCCTTATGTTGAATCCCCGCATTCGCTTGACTGATGGCCTGAATGCCTGAATGCCTGAATGCCTGAAAGACGAGGCGCCAGAGGTCGTCATACTAGTAGGCCCCAGGTGACAAGAGGGAGCTCTGGTGATTGCTTTCACGCGGACATGATCAGATGCGACACATCGCATCTCACATCCCGTCAACAAGCTTGGAACCTACTACTCAACATCTCTTCTTCAAAAACTACCCTAGATTAGCTGACCAGTTCAAACAAACTCCTTCGTGTCGAACGACAGCCGGTCTTCGTTCTCCGCATCTCCTTGTTGACGACAACCCAACTCATACTCTCGTGGCGATGACATCCGAGAACGACTATATCAGTCCCAGTCTGATATAAGATGATGTCCTCCAATATACTCTCGCGTTTCCTTCCCCCACCGGACTCCCCCTCGGTCTATCAGACGATCCAACAATACGATGCCGGCTCCGATTCATCCGACATCGAACAACGTGCGGGGATGACCCACGATCGCGAAGAGGGGATCCAAGACCCTTTCAGCGATAGGGAACTTGAGGATGCTCTAGCAGATGCCGGTGGCAGCCAACTATCGAGCCCGCGGGCAGCTCTGCTCAGCGATCGAAGGTCCCAACAAGTTACAGACTCTCACGCCTCTCCGTCCGTATCCCGTCGTCGAAAGCCCTCAAGACCACGATGGATGACACAGGCCTCACCACAAGGATACGAACTGGATGATCGAGATGAGGATGTGCCCATGTCACTCTTGGTCGAAGGGGAGGATGATGAAGTGTTGAAGGCCCACCTTCCTCCCCCACCTCATCAGATGCCCAGTCACTCCAGAAGTCCAAGCCCCCAACTCCCTCCTCACCAGAATCAACAATGGGAAACCAGCCGTGGTCGGCAAACGCGAAATCCTGAATCTGCACATCCAATCCGACAGTGGCTCAACATACAACAACCGAGTCTCGCCAATATCGATCCCAAGAAGAAAGCAATGTGGCGCTGGGCGAATGTTGAAGACTTGGACAATTTCCTAAAAGACGTCTACACGTATTTCCTTGGAAATGGATTCTGGTCTATTTTGCTGAGCCGCACCTTGAATCTTTTGTATGTCCCCATCTTACAATTCGTCAACCACTTCTAACATGTGATAGGACATTTGCCTTCGTCGTTGGGTTTTCCACCTTTCTAACCAACTGTGTGAACTATCACAAAGTCAGAGGAAGCAAGAGTCTGGATGAGATCCTTGTCCCCAAATGTACGGCAAACATGTCTGGCACTGCGACCTTTCTACTTTGGTTGTTCAGTTTCTTCTGGATTGGCAAGCTATTTCAATATCTACTGGACATCCGGAGGCTCTGGAACATGCATGACTTCTACCTCTACCTACTTGACGTCGCTGATGCCGAAGTTCAAACTATCTCCTGGCAGGAGGTGGTCAGCCGACTGATGAGTCTGCGCGATTCCAACCCCGCCACTGCCGCCGCCGTATCAGCGAAACATCGAAGATTTCTGGGAAGTCAGTCGAAGCAACGAATGGATGCTCATGACATCGCTAATCGTCTGATGCGCAAGGAGAATTATATGATTGCGCTGGTCAACAAAGACATCCTAGACCTAACCCTACCGATTCCGTTTCTCAGAAACCGACAACTGTTTTCTCGAACACTAGAGTGGAATCTCAATCTTTGCATAATGGACTACGTGTTTAACGAGCAGGGGCAGCTACGCACGTTGTTTCTTAAAGATACCCACCGAAGAGCTCTCAGTGATGGACTGCGACGACGCTTCATTTTTGCCGGTATCATGAATATCATTGTCGCGCCGTTCATCGTTGTTTACTTCCTGATGCATTACTTTTTCCGATATTTCAACGAGTTCAAGAAGAGTCCAGCGCAGATCGGATCTCGTCAGTACACTCCGCTGGCGGAGTGGAAGTTCCGTGAATTCAATGAACTCTGGCATATGTTCGAGCGCCGCACCAATATGTCATATCCATTTGCTAGCCGCTATATTGACCAGTTTCCAAAGGACAAGACTGTCCAGGTTGCTCGCTTCATTGCTTTCATCTCCGGTGCTCTGGCATCGGTGCTTGCTCTCGCCTCGGTGGTGGACCCAGAGCTCTTCCTCGGATTCGAAATCAGCCCCGATCGAACCGTCCTCTTTTACCTCGGTATATTTGGTACTGTTTGGGCCTTTGCTCGAGGATTGGCGCCCGAGGAAACAGATGTGTTCGATCCGGAGTACGCACTCCGTGAGCTAATCGAATTCACTCACTATTCCCCCTCGGGCTGGAATGGCCGGCTGCACAGTGATGATGTGCGCCGGGAATTTGCGATTCTTTATCAAATGAAGATCGTCATCTTCTTGGAGGAAATCCTTAGCATGATATTCACACCCTTCGTGCTGTGGTTCAGCCTACCCAAATGTAGCGACCGGCTGATAGACTTCTTCCGGGAGTTCACCATCCATGTTGACGGGATGGGATACGTTTGCTCCTTTGCTATCTTCGACTTCAAGAAGGGGGCCAACGACCCGTCTCAAAGTCGACGAGGGCTCGCTAAGCAGGATCCGAGAGCCGAATATTACAATACCAAGGACAACAAGATGCTTGCTTCATACTACGGGTTCTTAGAACACTATGGTCCCAATCAACAACAACCTGCAGGACGACGGCCGTTCCACCCACCACCGAATCTCCCCACACTTGGCTCGCCCTCGGCGATTGATCTTGGAACCGGTCCCGATCGATTCGACAATGCCCATCGGCCCGGGCCAGCAGGCGGCCCTTTCGGCCCACAGTCGATCGTTGGCGCTTCTAGGTTCCGCCCAATGCCTTTAGGTGATCAACGATCGCCAGCTCCATCGATCTTACTTGACCCACACCATCAACCGTCGACGTCAGGCTTCCGCACGGGTATGCGAACTAATCCCCACCCACGCTCTCGACTGGCGCTATCACCACGCCCCGTCAAAGACGATGACGAGCGCCCTTCTCAAGACCCGCATGATTCTAGCACTCGACAGCTAGGAGTAGCGGGTGCGTCTAGTGGCGGTGTGGGCACTGGCGAGAGTAGTCTTGGGGACTCTTGGCGAATGAACCCTCCTGGAAAAGATGAGGAAGTTGATGAGGAAGAAGGGGAGGAGAATGTTGACGACATTGCTGGCGGGGCTGGAGTACTGGGATTAATCCAGCAGTTTCAAAAGGCCAACACCGAGGGTCGCCGGACGACGGTAGGGATCTAGTAGGAAGTATGGAGTACAGGCGAGATATATGTCTAAATGCTGTGAAACTGGAGTTTTGTGATGTCCTTTTTCTCACTCTTATGCTCTACCCATTGGTGTTTTCTTGGTTTTGGAGTTTATTGTAGCGCTAGACGATTCATGAGTACTTATTTAACTTTTCTTGATCAAGGTCCCTGAGTATCCGTCCGTATTTCGTATTCCCTCTAGTACATAAATCACTACTCGTACTCGCATGTGTACATACTTCGTACATTAGTACGGAGACTAATGTTCCGGGCAGGACCGGGTGAGACCCTGGGGCTGTCCAGCACGACGGTGATAGGCTATTTTAGTTGGACCCTTGCTGATCCACCCAGGGTCCGCTGGTCCACTCTCTAGTGTTTTATCGTTCTCGCTTCGTTTCAACGGAGGCAATGCCATTGAGGTTTAAGCCGAGCCGAAGCCTAAATGTCAGCTGGAGGATACAATCTGGCCCCATGATAGGCGCTTTTTAACCAGTCTCGGGGCCAGCCCCGGCCAGATGCTTTACCCTGGACTAAGTCAGTGGAGACGGCGGCTCTTGGCTAGCATGCGAGGACAATGGGCATGCACAGACGAGAAACAGGGGAATCGTAGCTGTAGGAGCGGGCAAGGCTCGGAAACAATCCACCAGAACCAAAACCAAGTGAAAACAAGGAATATCTTGGCTCATCTTAATATCATATCAACCTTGGAACATATACTAAGGAGAGGCCAAGACCGAGAGTGATCCATCACATGTGGATACTAGGAGTACCCTCTGTCTCTGTCTCCGTCTCCATCTCGGTCTCGGTCTCGTGACACTTTACCTTAGGGTACTTCTCTTCTCCTCGATTAATTGGAGTTAGTTGATCCAAGTCGTTGCTTTTACTTCCTTCCCAAGAGCAACACCAACCTCAACCTCAATCCTCATTCTCCCTCCCTTCCACCCCCTCTGCGCGAGGGTGCCGGCCCGCCATGCTTCGCGCCCGCCGCTACCGAGCGCATCTCGTATTCGCCGCGATCTTTCTCCTGGCTTTGCTGCATTTCACTCGGTCGCGCCATTGGTCCGACTCGGTCATTCTCGAGTCTCCGGAGGATAAGCCGCCCGCGCCCGCCTATCCTAATGCTAAACTAGACGAGTCAACGCCGCCATCGAAACCCCCTGCCAACAACGACGCCTACAAATACACCCCGTTCGTGCCCCACGACAGCTCCCCCGGATCGACATCATCTACCGAGGAACTCCAGAAACCCAAGGAGCCGGCCGCGCCAAACACTCATGTGAATGGAGAATCGTCGATCAAGAATACTGAGCCATTGTCAGTTCCCTCGAACAACTACGGCACCGGCGACTCAAAATCAGACGCGAATAATGATAAGCGACCCTCCTCATACTATACTGAGGGATCGCAAAATGCCCAGATTCCTCCCCCCCAAGTTGGAGTCGTTGTCGGACGAAGCCGCCGAAGATGATGCACGTTACAAGTCAACACTCCCCGCCATCACAGCCGAGGATACGACGCCGCATTGGAAGAAATTCCCTGAGAAATACCCCGTTTCGTCGGCCAATCTGATCAAGCTGCCCAAGGGTCCAGCCCAACCCATCCCCAAACTGCAGGCCAAGTTCAAGGATGAGTCGACAGTCGATAAGCAGGAGCGGCTGCAGCAGTTAAGTGCAGTCAAGGCGGAGTTTGTGCATGCATGGCAAGGGTACAAAAAGTACGCCATGGGTGAGGATGAGCTCATGCCACTGACCGCGCAGGCGAAGAATCCTTTCATGGGCTGGGGTGCGACATTGGTGGACTCACTCGATTCACTCTGGATCATGGATTTGAAGGATGAATTCTCAGCGGCCGTGGATGAGATCAAGAAGATTGACTTCACGACCTCCTCCTACCGAAATGATATTCCCGTCTTTGAGACCGTGATCCGGTATTTGGGCGGCTTGTTGGGTGCGTATGATATCTCTGGTCAACGCTACTCTGACTTGCTGGAGAAGGCCGAGGAGTTGGCGGAAATCCTGATCGACATCTTCGACACGCCGAACCGCATGCCTGAATTATATTATAACTGGGGCGCGTCAGTACTCCCCGCTTTATATCTCCATATCTTGCAGAAACTAATTATTCTATAGTAACGAGAAAAACCGTGGCCACGCAGCTTCAATGACCTCTGGTCTGGCGGAGATTGGATCTCTTTCCATGGAATTTACCCGCTTGGCACAATTGACCAAAAAAGACAAATACTACGATGCGATTGCCCGTATTACCAATGAGCTAGAATCTCTGCAAGATTCTACCAGCATTCCTGGCCTGTGGCCCATGCGAGTCAACGCCCGAGGTTGTGCTACGACTGCTGGTACCAATGTTGGCCTTGGTATTCCCACGAAGGGGTCGCCCTCACATTCGACGCGCTCGATGAATACTACTAGTGGTCTCGAGTACCCCGGCAGCATGGAATTGAAGCGGGAGGCCGATCTTGACTTGGAGGCTGCGGAACCTGCTACCTATAATCATGGTTCGAGCAGCTCGAGCAGCGATACAAGCTATGGAGGCTCTAGTAGTGCATGGGGATCTAGCAGTGCTGATCCTTCGACCTTTGAGCCCCAAGAACAGGACAAGTGCGAACTTGGTCTGCAGATGCCCCCGTTTGCTCGTGACAACAAGTACACAATGGGTGGCATGGCCGACTCGACCTACGAATACCTGCCCAAGGAGTTCCTCTTGTTGGGAGGTAAGAACGACCAATACAAAAAGATGTATACTAAGGCGATGGATGCCATCCGCAAACACCTCATCTTCCGGCCCATGACCAAGGGAGCTCGTGATATTCGTTTCGCCGCGGCCACCGGACCACTGGCCCTGTTAAACAAGGAGGGCCCCTTGCCTAAAGATCTTGTCTATGAAGGCGCACATCTCACATGTTTCATCGGTGGCATGGTTGCCGTTGGTGCCAAGATCTTCGACCTCCACAGCGACATGGAGCTCGCATATAAGCTAACTGATGGCTGCGTGTGGGCATACGAATCGACCACAACCGGCCTCATGCCAGAGACTTTCAAGATGAAGCCTTGTGGTGGAGAGACGCCTTGTGACTGGGATGAAGCTCATTACGCTAGCCCTTCCTTGGCTGACCATGCTGACTATCGGGATTCAGAGGCTGCAGCTCAGTTCCGTAGCGGCGAGAGCACTTACGGAGAGCGCGTGAAGCTGAACTCCCAAAGTCGTCCGTCAAAACCCGCTGCTGCTGCTGCTGCTGCTGCTGCTCCTGCTGCCGCCGAAGACATTGCTGTTCCTCTTCCCATGCCGGGATCGCTAAACCCTCATGATGACGGCCTTTCCTGGAAGCGTGATCTATCCAATCTTGGTGCAGCCGCAACAGCAGCTGCCCACCCCGTTGCCAAACCCACGCCTACTCACCGCGCTAGCGACGCGGATAGTCTCTTGAACAGGGACACCACAGGCGTGCCGGGCACCGCTAAGTCAAACGCCCCCTCGCGAACCAGTATCTACGATCGCTTCCCGCCTGGGATGGTCAGTATTGGCAGCCCTGGCTACTACCTACGGCCCGAGGCGATTGAATCCGTCTTCATCATGTACCGATTGACTGGCGACAAGTATTGGCGCCAAAAGGGTTGGAAGATGTTCCAGTCAGTCGTGAAGCACACCCACACCGAGCATGGAAACGCAGCTATCAACGACATCACGTCCGAGAAACCCTTGCACAAGAATTCAATGGAGTCGTTCTGGCTAGCTGAGACGCTCAAGTACTTCTACCTCCTATTTGCCGACCCTACCGTGCTCGACCTTGATAAATACGTCCTGTAAGTGTTCTCCATCCCTCCTAGCGAGTCCTTGGCCCAAAACTAACTATTCACCAGCAATACCGAGGCACACCCCTTCTTGCGCCCGATTTCATGATGATATTTGGTTTAATTTTTTGTTTGTCTTTGAAAAATGCTGTACTGCATAGTGATACCAGCGAAATGCATATACTCTTTGTTCCTTTTCCTTTTATCGATTGCAAGAATGACCGGGGATGCGCAGAATTCTTCTTTAAAGTAGAAAAAATCCTGGTAATCCATCTAAGTTGTCTTTGTCAAAGATAGTGACCGATGAGTTATAATCTGGGTGGTGGTGGTGGCCTTAATCCCACCGGTCTAAGACCAACAGATGGCGAGTGGACAAGTGGACAAGTGATCGTTTTAAGTGTCAGTAGTGGGCATTGTTGACCTTTCTTTGAGTAGATATAAATTCTGCATATTTACTTCGTAAGATAAAAATAAAATAAAACCAAAAAGTCTAGCAAATCAAAAGCCAAACACACCGGGCCAAGTGTACCCGCAGTGGAACTGGAATTCCCCCGCCTCCAACACATTCCGCATCTCCAACCTCCTCTCCGACATACAAAGACGGGATGAGTGCTCTGACACCGCCCCGCAGACGCAGATCGAGCTCGGTGGGAAATGGAGCCCGATGTTTCGGAGCCCGAACAGTTCTGGAATGGTAAGTGCTCGTCCTGGTATCGGTGTCGGCGACGCTTTGCTCGGGGTTGATTTCCGCCTCTGAACGATCGTCACTGACGAACGCCCGTTCCCAATTAACGCCTATCAGAACTCGAAGCAATTGTCTCCAAGCTTTGCGAAACTGAAGACCTTATCGACGACGCTCTGCGCGAGTACCTGAGTCTCACGACCCAGTACAAAGGTGACACATTGCCTCTCCCTCTCTCTCGTCCTCTCTCGTCCTGCTGCAATCCAAGTGGTGTCAAACATACAGAGCCTCAGCTAACTGCTAGCCTTGTCTGCACAGATGAATGCCTCCGCACCGACTTCGATATCTCGCGCTGCTCCTATAAACTCTTCGCTTCTACTATCTTCGCCGAACACGCTGATTACGTTCGGCGACAGATCATCTACGGCCTCTTGCAAGAAGATGATCCGAATACCCTGCACCTAATTGCGGCTTTCCTTCTTTTCGACGGTCGGCAGAATGAGGTACCGCTACAGATGATGAACGAGGAGGGTGCATTTGCACGGCTGTTGGAGCTTATCCAGGCATTGCGGAGGGATGAAATGGGTGGTGGGGCAGGCCTCCACCGATTGTGCATGGATTTGCTATACGAAATGTCGAGGATCCAGCGTGTGAAAATTGAAGATTTGGGTAGGTTACTACATCCCTGCATCTTGATCCTGACTGGGTGAAACGCGTGGCTGACAATACGCATTGAATAGTGCTTGTTGACGATGATTTCATTCGCTGTCTGTTTGATATCATTGAAGATCTCTCATTTGATGTCACGGACCCATACCATTACCCCGTTATTCGCGTTTTGGTGAGTGTCGCCCGCTCCGTTTAGTTCCACGACCACGCTAATGTGAACAGCTGGTTCTCAACGAACAATTTATGATATCAGCGCATGATCCTGTAGATGAAGCGTCTTCCTCGAGCCGATTGACCAACAAGGTAATCAAGATCTTGTCAGTTTATGGGAGTCTATACAAGACATTTGGCGAGAATATCATCCTACTTATCAACCGCGAAGGTATGACGCATTGGCTCCATATATAAGACTTTCTGTTGCTGAGATACTATGAACAGCGGAGACATCGTTGCAGCTTCTCACACTCAAGCTGTTGTACCTGATATTTACGACTCCCAGCACCTATGAATATTTCTTCACTAATGATCTCCACGTCTTGGTTGACATTTTGATACGAAACCTCCTCGACTTGCCCGAGGAGGCATCTGCCTTACGACATACCTACCTACGCGTCCTATATCCACTTCTCGCACATACGCAGCTTCAATCTCCGCCTCACTATAAACGAGATGAGCTCAGAAGAGTATTGAGCATGCTCGTTCGAGGACAGGTGTCCTACGGAGATGAAACCGAACAGGAAAAGATTCTTCACTTTGATGAGGTTGACGAGACTACGTGCCGGCTTGTTGGCAGGTGTGCAACTGTACCATGGCTACGTGATGTGAAACAATGTGATTCTACTCCAACTCACGAAACACCGAACCCGGTGGTCACTACTACCATCGAGACTGTCCTTGATGAGTCTGTTCAGCAAGAATCCCCTGTTGAGATAGAGACGGTTAATGTCCCTCGTCCCATATCACGCACGAGTACCATGGCTAGTTCTCCCGATACACAATCTCCGACGAGAATGGACTCACTGGACTCACGTGCTTCATCTGAAGCGCCAGACTCTGGACGGAGATTCAGTGCCGCTCAACGTCTGGGTATGCATCTAGAGCCCGCAACGTCTTCATCTCTCAGCGTCCAGGCTGTAGCTTCTCAGCACGAAAAACCAGGCATCATCACCCCTAGTCGAAATAACGGCCACGCAGCGAACGACCCCATTGCCGAAGCACCAACCCTCCGGCCGCAAAAGGTAAAACCGGAGCCGCCTAAAACCAGGCGCTGGCGTGGGCGCCGTCTCGCAGTCGACGAAGATGATCAGCATTCACCAGGTACCAGCAGCGACTACAACACCATCCCCGAAGGCGTGGAGGTCAGTCCCACATCCGCACATACAGCCCCGACCACACCTTTACCCGCCGCCCCATCTCCCCTTATCCCATCCGCAAGTAACAGACGCAATTCGGCCTCGAATTCCCTCGCTCCTCCCATACCTGGACATGGTCGTCGCTCAGCATCAAACCCACCTCCCGCCCTTCCCCCACCACGTCGCTCATCCCAAACAACCCCCTCATCTAGCCATCACCGGCTCGCACCCCCACCAGCTGGGGTAGGGAAACATGGCCAAAAGCCACTCCCCCCGAAAACAAGACGCTCGGGCAAGGGCAAGCATCATGCTCAGACCGACTCGATAGAGAGCGGAGTGAGTATCGACAGCCAGCCAAAAGAAAGCGAAGCCGAGGCTGTAGCTATGAGCTCCGTTCCCTATTTGCAGACGCAGCCACAGTTACCAGAGGGGACTGATCTAACAGATCCGTTCTCGCCGACTTCGCCGACCTCTCCTACCTTGTTGGTCTCGCCGGCTGACGCGGATGGGAAGTCGAAAGCGAACGGTGATTCCGCGGCACCTCTGAGTGTAGAGGAGGCGGTGCAGAGTGTGTCTTTGCAGTGAGATCATTCAGTGGATTTGATTGAGTTGTTAATTGCGGGTTCTGCTTCATGAATGCACCTAGCCCCTTTGTTATCTGTATGCATTGAGTAACATATCGCATCGGAAATTTCACACTGGCAGTGACCAGTTAAATTTGACTTGTACGGAAGGGTGTATACATGGTTGTAGTAATGCTGGCTATGTTTTAAGCTTTATGCTATAAATTCGGGAGATAAGTGGCTTCATGATACTCTGATTAAGGCATTCGTAGACCACTAGCAGTACACATCCTTTTTTCGGACAATGACACACTGGTACACCTGCCGTTTACCCAAGTAAGCGCGTGTACTCCATACTACTAGTACCGTGACTGTCCCGAAACGGCCTTGCTGACATCAGACGTCCTCCATATCTTAAAAGACAAATACTCAAATGATCCCCCTCCCAACCATTGAAATATTAGTGTACCTCTCGTTGACCAGAGAGAATTACAGAGACAACTAAAAATGGACCTAACTCATCTGAACTGTGCCGTGCATACTCCAGACCTCTCTGCCCCGCCTTCTCACTCTATCTCAAGATGGTCCGATACGGGAATTTTAGGCCACCCAGCGTCAATCATCATCCCGGAGACGGAAGATGATATTCGAGCTGTGTTGGAATATGCTGGCAAGAACGGGCTAACTGTATTTCCAGCCGGTGGTGGCCATGGCTCGTTCATCCCAATAACTTCGAAGACATTATACCTTGATATGAAGAAATTCGCCCAGGTTCATGTTGATAAAGATTCTGCGACTGCCACCGTTGGAGGTGGTGCAATCACGAAAAAACTGATCCAGGAGTGTACCAGTCACGGATTCTATACAACCTGGGTTAATAGCCAGGCAGTTGGGGTTGTTGGAAGTATACTCGGTGGAGGAAATGTAAGTTTTCTCACAATCCAAATCAACAGTTGATAAGGATAATCAATTCTCATAATTTGACTAGCCGACAATGGCCGGTTTACACGGAATGATGATCGACAATGTCCTTTCAGCTCGATTGATCACCGCTGGAGGGAAAACATTGGAACTCAGCCCTTCCTCAAAAGGTGACGAACTTGCCTTATTCCAGGCCCTCTGCGGTGCAGGAAACGGACTTGGCGTTATAACCTCTTTGACAATGAGGATTTACCCAATTTCTGATCTTCAATTGTCCCATGATGGAGTCTTCATCCGCAGACTCATCTTTCCCGCCCCAATGATCGATCTCGCTGCTACAGCCTTCAGTAAACTCCAGCCTCCTCCCCATCTCTGGCCGCCGTGATGATATGCGCTAGAGCTCCCTCGACTGCACCCAAGCCAGGGGCACCAATGATCATTCTCACTGCGACATACTACGGTCCTGCCAAGGAAGCCGAGCGAGCTACGTCGGTACTATTTGACGAAGAAGTGGTTTCAAAGGCCATCAATGCGCAGACAGAATTCACACCGGTAGCCCAACTCAATGACGCCTCTGCTCCCTTCGACGCGCACGGAGGTTTCAAAAATATCCAGTCAACTTGGATGAAGATAACCAATCCAGAGGCTATCAAAAGCGCCTTTGAGAAATGGCTCGAGTACACTACCAAGCACGAGGACGCGAAACGGACCGCCCTCGTCTTGAGTAGCTTTAATACCAAGAGACAAATGGAAATTGGTGCAAGCCCTGAAGGACATGCCAGGTACTTTGATCATCGTGATAGAGGCCTGCTGGCTATAATCATCACTTGGTTTGGGAGTGAAGATACTGCTTCAGCTGCGGCTACTTTTGCCGAGGAGATAAAGACGGTGTATAAGGAACATGACTCGTCAAGTACACCGAGGACTATTCTCAACAATATTGGACCTACAACCCAGCTGAGCGAACTACATACCGAAGAACGGATCCGAGAATTGAAGAGACTGGGTGGTATTTGGGATCCCTTGGGGTTATTTTGGAAGCCGTGGAATAGGGACTCGGAATGAACTTGTACTTATCACTGATTCATCCCATACCTTGAGGAAATTTGCAGATCTCTAGATATCTTCTATAATGCAACATTGCAGGGATCTAGTTTGTAATTGAGGGGTTGTCTGCTCCATAGTCCATCACGAGGGCCCCAGAAATCTTGCTTTGTTGAAACAGAGGCTATCGAAAGCCTCGGTTTCAGGCGGCAATTACTTGTCTGTCTGCAGATATCAATTCAACGACAGACAAGTATGTTGCGGCCGTGTTATGTAGATGCTTCTGCCCTAGCTTCAGTAGGAGATAATATCTACAATATCAAAGAGAAGATCTTAAAATCCGCCTACTCACAATAAAAAAAAGGCAGTAGAATACAGTATTCGAAGCAACTTGCTAACACTCCAAGAGCCCAAATGCGCCGACACGGGCCTTCAAAACAACACGATACCTGAGATAAAAATACACGAACATTTCTCAAAGAAAGGCCAACCAAATCGACCTGGATACCACTATTCTCATTCCCATTTCCATGTCACTAGATCTTCAATCCCCAGCTCCTCCCCAGACCAACAGCCGTATTTCCCCAGAACGAGACACATTGACCCACACCCTCAACCTTCTCCTTCAGAACGAGTCTATCCTCAAACCTGCGGCTCACAAACGCAGCCGTTTCTGTCAAATCAGGCGTTGGGTCCCGTGTCATGACAATTTCCGCGCTGGCGTAAATAGCCGACAGTGCCATGCGCCGAGTATACCACGACCCATCAACCGAGGATTCACCGGCCAGGGAGAGGATATCGTTCGAGAGAGCGTGGAGTTCTGTAAGGGAAATGGGGATATTCGAGAGGAGGGACATTTGAGCCAGAGCCTGTAATTGAATGAGTTAGAATTCGTCTTCATCGTCTCGAAGGACTTTCTACAACAAGCTTCCACATAGCAGAGCAAAGCATAACAGAGCAGAAAAAGAAAAGAGAAAAAGGAGAATCATACATCCTGCCATTGATCCTTAATCCCAACATTCATCCGCAAGCGCTCCAAGACCAAAATCCTCGACTTCTCCTCAACCGACAAACCCGCCACATCCCGACCATTCTCCGCCGCGACGCGGGTAAAAAGCGCACCCTCTTCAACCTTAGCGCGGAGAATGCCGCGCCTAGAAGCCAGCCAAAAGAGGATGAGGTCGAATTCTGCGCGCGGGAGCAATTGTACCGAGACGTCGAGGAAACCAGCGTCGCGGGCGCCGAGGGTTAGGGCTTCGAGGCTGAAGCCGTGTTCTGGGATGTGGGGGAGGGCGGCGGTTAGGATTGCGCTTTGGCTGTTTGTGTATTCGTGGTCTGGGAGGCGGGGGTGGAGGGTTGAGTGGTAGGGGCGGCGGTGAGATGGTGGTTGGCGGAGTGGTTGGATGCGCGGGTTTAGACGGGATGTTGATGTTGTGAGGGGAGTTGTTTGGTGCAGACGGAGGGATTGAATGGATGTAACAGCCCTTCGAGTGGCATGGGGTATGCGTAGGGTGGCCATGGCGGTTGTGTTGTGCTGTGTTGTGTCTATGGGAGGAAGTTGGAATTGGAGGCGGAGTTGTAGGCGGAGCGGAGGTTAAGCTACGGATTTACGGGAGAAGGCGGTCCACTTGAATCGGGATCTGCACGTGCCACTATGTAGGCTTAAGTACAAAAGCAGAGACATCCATTCTTTAAAGCAGATCGGGATATTTTTGACGTGCAACGTGCAACAAAGATGGGAATAAGGGAATCATAGGAGAAAAAATAGAAAGCGGAGGAAATGAAACGAGAATCAGAAATGGGCGCCAGGATCACAGATTACATGATCTGGTCCTGAGTGATGCCCGTTGGCTCCATCATCTGGTCCTGGGGAACCTGGTGGTCCATTCCACCCATCATGTCTCCGGAATCTCCCTGATCCTCAGGCCCCGATCGGGCGTTGCGTTTGGCGAAGGTGATGCCCAGGGGACGCTGACCATAGAGGTAGCCAGTGAAAGTATCTGCAGCACCGTTAGTCAATTGATTCTTGTACATCACTCAAAAAAACACGACATCCTCACCAATTGCCTTCTCGGCCATCTCGTCGCTCTGGAATCGGACAACGCCAGTTCCGTTGGAGCGACCATCGGGAAGATACTGGATCTCAGCATGCTCCACCTGGGCAATGGTCTTGAAGAGCTCGGTCAAGTCACCGTTCTCAGTGACCCATGGAAGCTGTTGCGGGATTAGCACGTGCCTATCGTCAGTTAAGAGGACTATACTTACGTTGCTGACGTAGATATCCGAGTTCTTGTCACCGCCACCAGTGACTCCATCAGTGAACTCGTTGCCGGGAGTGGAAGGGCCAGCCTGGAAGTTGTTACCGCCGCCGCCGGCATAGGCGGGAGCACCATTGAAACCACCACGGAATCCACCGCCAAAGCCGCCACGGCCAGCGAAACCACCACGACCACCGAAGGCAGGGGGACCGCCAAAGCCGCCGCGAGGGCCACCGAATCCACCGCGTCCAGGGAAACCACCACGACCGCCGCCGCCAAAGCCTCCACGTGGGACACCAGCGAAACGATCGGGGCGGACCTCAAGAACACGGTTGTGCCAGTCCCGGCCATTGAACATGGCAATGGCGTTCTGCGCATCGCCTTCATTGTCGAAGTGCACCACACCGGATCCCTTAAAGCGACCATGATCATAGTGAAGGTCGACGTGGAGATCGCGACCTGGGGCGACACCCTGTGCGACTGAAAGAAAGGGGTACAAAGTCAATTTACCAAGCGCTCGTCGATCGAGGGAAGACGAAATAGTGACTCGGCGCGAGCCGAATCAGTTTTGTTTTTAGACTTACTAGCGTCACGGAAAAGGTCCTTCACTTCTTGCCAGGCAGTTTCGAAAGGAAGCTACAGAATCCGTTAATAAGCCCTGTGTCAATTTTAGTATATAGGGGATAGGAGAGTAACAAACGTTCGCCACATAGACGGAATGGCGGGGAACAGGGGGTCCGCCGAAGCCACCGCCGCCGAAACCACCTCGGCCACCACCACCACCACCACCGAAGTCGTTACGGGGCGGACCACCGACGAATCGAGGCTCGGCCTCACGGTCCTTGGGTTAACGTTAACCAAAGACTCTCCTGCACAAAGTATAGCCCATAACGTACCTCGCGAACGTAAACGAGACGACCCATCAGGTTCTGGTTGCTGAGAGTGTTGACAGCATTTTGTGCTTGCTCCCTCGTAGCGTATTCCACAATCCTATGACGCATTAGCTGTGATTCCTAGCTGGTGATAAGATTGAAAGGTAACATACCCGCATCCCTACATAATTCGGACAGCCAGGCCCAGCCCGTCAACCCAACAGTCCACGCAAGGTAACCAAACGAGAAAGCAAGAAAAAAAAACCACGAAAAGAATCAGGGAGTAGAAAGGAACCAGCCGCTCTACGTATTGGCGCCCACCTTCGACATTCCATTTGGAAGCAGTAACACATCGGCAAAGAGAACTTCTCCAGCTGTTGCGCGGGAAAGAAAAACCAACAGTCAGCCATGCACATCCTTTCTTCAGCCATGTATCCGATCTTTGCTCACCCTGTCTCATAAAGTCCTTGAGATGATGCCATTTCACATCATAAGAAAGATTGCCCACATAGACACGGCGGTCTTGCTGGGACGAGTCGCGAACGGATTGCATCATATTGTCTTTGTTGTGGGAGCGATTTTCAAAAGGTTTCGGCGCGTAACCACTGCGTCCACCGTAAGGTGAGCCGGACGGTCCAGCAGCACCAGAAGCACTCAAAGGCGATCGCGAACGGCGGTCGTTGCGACGATAGTCGTTACGATCACCTCGGTCACCACGGTCACCACGATCAACACGGCTGCGAGAGCGGCTGCGTGGGGAGTACGAGCGACGGCTTCGTCTGGGACTGCGGGAAGAACGACGACGGGGTGAACGAGACCTCTCACGCTGCATCATGCGGTCAGAGTCGGGGTAATCAGACATTCTGGGGGTGATGCGCGAGATAACGCGACTTTAGAATTGATAAAGAGAAATCGTAGATATCGGGGGGAGGGGGGGAAGGGGGGAGGGGGGGAAGTGATCGGTGGAAGATTGGAGGTGAGGTGGGAATGGGACGGGGTTGTCTCAGCAGGAAACGGCGGGTCGGGGCGATCGGAGAGATCCAGGTCAGGTGACCTAGGTCGCCAGCTGAGACAAACAAGCTCGAGGACCCCGGGGGAAACAGGGGGGGCGCCGCTTGCTGGGGAAAGGAAACTGGCGCACACACACAGATGGAATGTGTGTGTTTCATTGCGAAATCAAAAATTGACTTGCAAGCTTTCCCATGATTTTGTAGTGACAAACACATACTCCCAAGCAAGCTAGGCAAGCTGGATTGAGCGGCACATGTTGGAGGTGGCTCCTCCCCCGCACTGACCATCTTGCGATAGTCGAGACCAGGCGCGGCGCCGCCCCCGAAGTCGCATCGATCGCATGTTCCCCTTTGCACCCCCGAGGAATAGAAGATTGGATCAAACAGAAAATGAGGGGCATTGAAAGGAGGGTGGTAGATGCAAGTAAAGGAAAGAAAGTGGGGGAAACATACCTGATATGGTCGATATACGTCGGCTAGACGTGAGGGTAAAACGGGTTAGCTAGAGAAAGAGTAGAATGTAGGAATATAGAAAAAAGGGGGAGGGGATGGTGGAGAGGAAGAAGAGGAATCGGGAAGCGGGGGGAAAGGAAGAAAAAGGACTCAGGAGGTTCAACTGGGGGGGGAGGAGGAAGGTGATTGGGTGGAGGACTGGAGGGCTGGAATGCTGAGAAGGTACGGAGTACCAGGAGTACCAAGGCGAGAGAGGAGAGCACCGTGACTGTGACTGTGACTGTCCTGGTATAACAGGAGTATGTAATACGGGAGAGCAAGAAAGGCAAGGAAGGGTTGGGGGGAGGGGAAACTTTGGAAAACAGGACAGTAACTGGGACGGTGACGGGGAAGGGGAATGAAAATAGGAAACCCACCCATGGTGTATGTTTGAGATGCTCAAGCTGAAGATGCGTGGCGGTAGTGGGAGGAAGGAGGAGAAAGTTGGAGGAAAGAGGAGAAGAGAGGAGAGAGAGGAGTCCCGCGGGTTGAAGGTGTTTGCCTTTCGGCCTTTCTGATTGATACTCAAGAGGTTGAGCTGTCGAATTTGTCCCCACCGCCCTCTTCGCGGGGGTGTACTATACGTAGAGAACGGAGTAAGTATGTATTGAACTAGATTGAAGTACTTGGGTGGATGTATGTGAGATGTAGATGTAGATGGTTGCGTGGATTGATCTCTGCGTAGGAATTATAGGAGCCAGAAGGAACTATAAGAAACCAGTATATCAGACCAGAGGATCCGGGGAGAGCACCTATCTATGTACATATAGTCCCAAGTACTACATAGATCAAACCGTCCATTTAGTTACCTCCCATCCCATACCTGGGTCATAAATCCTCTTTGTCGCTTTGTCTACTTGAAATTACCATACTAGTACTCGCCCACTTCGCGATCAAAGGATTCTGTGGTGTCACAACGTTCTGCACATCTGACTGGTTGCCCGTATCCAATTTCTGCTTGCACCAAAATGCCACGGCCGAGCTGGGCTGACCCTAGGTACCTCCTTCAACGCCCCGATAAGCTCCGCTTGGGACATTTGTGACACCGGTCTAGATGGTGCCATGGTGGATCTAGACCGACACCTCGACGGGCTCCGCATGCCCCACGGCTCCCGGAACGATCTGATCCCACCATGTGGCATGTGGATAACCTGAGGAATCAATCAATACCTTACGTATGTGCTTATCTTTTAAGTGATATTAAGAATAAATCCTGGCTGGACCGAACTCGTATTCATTGCTCACTCCACGGAGTACATAGAAATCTTCGCTTGAAACCAAAAACTAAACAAAAACAAAATAACAAAAATTGGTGGTAGTCAAGAAACGAGGGCGCGGATGCTCAACACCCGGGGAATCAAAATTCAAGTCAAAGACCCAGTTGCGCCTCAAACCCAGGACAAAAAGACCCAAACGCCTCAAATTGATCTAGGTCGTATTGTAGAGGAGGGTGGGAGAGTGGTAGCTGTACAGCGGATGTGGTCGTGGTCAAAGTGGGGGGGAAGAAGGGGGAGGGGTACTCCGTAGTGACGAGGATAATGTTGGAAGCAAGAAGCAACCTTTGGAAAGAACAAGAAAAAGAAAATAGTGATAGTGAAAAATAAGAAGAAAAATGGGAGGAGTAAATGAAAGAAAATATAGGCGACAAGGTCAACAAAGATCATGCGGCCACATTGGTTGGTGGGAAGCGACCAGGAATCTGCATGTCAATGGCGACCACGCTATCCTGCTTCGGGCGCGACAAGTCAGGCCCGGTCTTCGCGGTGCCTCCAGCGCCGTTCACAAAACTCCTGTCAGCATACCCATCCTCGAAACCGCCGAAGGGGGCCGAGTCCACGGCCATGATGCCGGCGGTCTTCGATTCGTGCGTATCATCGACTGAAGTCGCGAGGGTGTTATTTGTGTAGTCTGTGACATTGGTGTTTGTAGGCGCCGTGGAGACACTCTCGCGACGAGCCACCTGTGCAGGAGCCGAGTGATCACGGCGGTCTGGCGCTTCAACTACGCCAGACATGGCGACAATGGAGTTATGGTCCCCATCCGACCGAATCTCTCGATCATCTGCGTTGGCCGCCTCCGACAGCTGGCTCTTCTTCTGTTGGCCAACAATAGCAGTAGGTCCAATCCAATCACCGTAGTAGCTGTCGTGACGGCTCATGCGAGACTGAGATGCGGGGCTTTCGTTTGTCCCCCGCTGAGACACATTGTCGGCATCGCGACCTGGGTAGTATCGCGAAGGGCCCGCGGTAGTACCATCCGGAATGGCTCCTGCTGCGGCGATCATCTCACGCCCGGCCGAGCTATCACCGCTCGATGGGGAAAGAGGCGCCTGGAGATGCCGATCAATCTGAACGTCACTGGGGAATGCCCCACCGGGCTGGCGGGTGGCGGACATGGGCCGCTCCTGACCGTTGGCCAGAACCACCGACTCCGCTGAATACGGAGTGCGGTCGGCTTCATCATCCTCCATTACCTCACTGTTAGTAGACATTCCGCTGACGCTACGCACATGTCGTTGACGAGTTGAGGCCTTGCGAACAAAGGCATCGCGTGCTTCGCCCGTCTTGTTGATCAGACTCTCGATATCTTCAAACCAGGACATCATAGTCTCGTGGGATTCGGCGCGGAAAACCCACGAGTGACCACGATGCATAGCACCAGTTTGTCGACCCTTAAGCATAAACTTGTGGGAGCTGGAGTCCTCCTGGGAGTGTGATCCCAGCTTCTGCTCCGGCAGATACAGTGACATGACTGGGGTCTGCCACGCAACACGGTCCGCGGACTTGAACTCGTGAAGATGAGTCGGCGATAATACATACCTGGATGCCAATTAGTCATTGAATTGTGGTGAGTTTTGCAGTGGAGGGGATCTTACCAGCCCGGGGTATAGCTCTTGAGATACTTGCTCTTGCGCTCCAGCATGCCGGCTCGAACCTCGGCCGCAGCCGGATGATCCTTACCAGAGTAAGTGATACTCTCCACGTTTCGCAGCGGGATTCGCGGGTCGACTAGCTCATCGGTGTTGGCTACAAATGTGTTCCACTCGTGATCCTGGGGCATCGAAATCGGGCCGGCCCGCAGTTTATCCACCGTATCATACGCCTCGTCAGCCTCGCGCTTGAGAATACTGGCGTACGCATTGTAGGCCTTTTGGATCTCGCTAACAACAATCGCCTCGAGTTCACGCCCGGAGCTTTCTAGGTTCAAGAATGCCTATGGACATGGTTAGCTCTGCTAGGGATATATTGGGATGAATAAAAGGCCACGAACTCGGTGAAGGTAGTTTTCTTCCTCAATCTGCTTCTCTACTTGTTTTTCAACATTGAGTCGCATCAGGAACGGGTCGCCTTTGCCGGAGGTAGCAGAGGGATCGGTGTCTACTAGTCCTAAAGATTCGTGCAAATAGCGCACGGCCTTGCGCGTGCCGTCAATCTCCTTCTCGACCGTGTTCTTGAAATCTCCTGAAAGATTCTTGATCTCCTTGGTCTTTTTCTGAAGGTCGCTTCGGAGGCCCGTCAGTTGGCTGATGACTTCGATTTCGACCTCGACGGCCTTGTTGGCCTCGGTATATCCCTGGCGGTGGAAATTTTGTAGAATCTCAGTGGCGTCGGCAAGACCGCCCGACTGTAGGAATGATGGGGGAAGCGACTGGTTGTTCATCACATGGGAGGCGGATAGGAATAACTTGGAGCGAGCTTCGTAGGATTTCTGTACTTCCTTGAAGAAGACGATCAGGTCCTTGAGGATCTTCCGCCAAGCTGCGCGATCCTAAAAGTTAGCGCCGATCATAAGTGTAGGCGGGCACCGTTCCATCCAAGGAGCCGTTCAAAGGATCATACCTTGAAAGCGGTTCGCAAGCACCTCCGTCGGGTTTCCAGTGGTCGGGATAGGGATCAAGAAGGCGCTATTAACATCTTCCGAGCCATCGGCATTGTATTTCTCGCGGTCGCCCAAGCTGAGACTTTTGACACTCCCCGCGCGCAATGATCGGCGACTTCCGTTGCGTCGCAAACTCCCCTTCTTGCTCAAGGAAGCTTTCTTGCGTAGAGTTCCCGATCGGGACGGGGTCGGCGATCGAGCCTGGGACATTTGCGACGCCGAGCGCTGTAGGGTGGAGACGGGGCGGTCGAGCACGACCGAGCTGCGGTGACTGGCCGTGTCGAACTCCTCCCTAAAACGGGGATTATGCGGTATCGACTGGTCGAGGGGGCCGTAATGAAAGGCCGAACCGGTGCCAGCATAGGAACTGGGTCGTGAGGAAGAACGAAGGTTGCCATAGCCGCGACTCAAAATGCCGGGGTCGCTGGGTTGCGGGATCGAGTATGCATCCTGCACGGGCGTCTGTGGCCGCGCGGCCATCGCCATGGTGATAGAAGCGGAAGCGGAGAGAGGTTAAAGGTTAAGGAACGTGTGTGTGGAGGTGACAGGAGAGATGGCGAGAGAGTAGACCGTAGAAGGGTTTCCAAGTTCACCAAAAAAAGACAAGAAAAAAAAGAGAAAGAAAATCAAGTCGATCGGGCGTCAGGATAAGGAGTAGTACTAGAACGGCCTAGGATGGGATGGCGCGGTTTTTGGTTACCAGGCGAACGGAGGGTCGGTCTGGCCGGATTTGCGGGGGGGTTAAATTCGGTGTCGAACAGAGTTGAAGAAGCAAATGATGATCAATTCGCAATACTCCACACTGTAGACTATCGATAGACCGCGTGAAACTTGAAGAAGGGGGGGGGGGGACAAGATGAAGAGGATTCTAAATCTTATCCTACAGGAACTTGAACTGCTTTGGACTTGGCCTTGGAGGGGGGGCCCTGCAGATATGTAATAATAATAATGAAAATGATGGATGACGTCTACGAGGGGAGGGGGGGCAAAAGATTGGGATCGGGGGGTAAGAGAGAAAGAGTGAAAGAGAGAGTGATGACGCCTAAAGCCCGTTGTACCCTCACCACACTTCACTCCGGGAGTGCCGGCTCGAATGAGGGGGAATATGAAGTTAAATCTTTGTGATCTTGAATGTGGTTGACGTACTGCACTCTCCCGGAATTGAGCGCCGGCGAGATGTGATCTTGGTTGTGGTTGGATTCTCATACGATCCCCTTTTGGAACCTCTCCTTTTTCCCCCGAGTCTTCTCCTTTTTCAAGCCGCCCCTTTTGTAGACCCGACTATCTGGCTGCCTGCTCCAGGGCGTGGCTGACGACAGTGGCTCCGCCCCCCCTCCAAAACCTACTTACATATTTAGTTCCCTAAACGAGTTCGGCCCTGGCACTAGCACTCGGGAAATGAGCATGATCCACGCGATCTGTGGCTCAGCAAAAGAAAAAAGGCACCCCTGATCGCTGATGGATAGATGACGTCGGGATCGGATCGATATCGAAGCTCATGCAAATCTATACGGAAGATTATCCTGCCCCTCTTTTACCCCCCTTACAGGGCACAGAACGTGGATACCCGTCCCCGAGGCTTCCGAAGAAGCATGGAAACCTTGGAAGAACGTCTGAGGATGCTTCAATGTCGTGGAGTTTGCCCGCTTTGAGCCATCCTAGAGGCCCGTGGGGTTTGGAACTGCTCTCCGATAAAGCTCGGCCAGTATCGGTGCCTCATCATGGACCAGTTCCATGGCGACCATTTCTGGATTTCGAGTCAAAATGTGATATCGGTGGAAGGGAGATCCTCATTCGAGGACCCGTGATCTTGTTGAGTTGCATTTCAGTGGCCGGAATCAGCCAAGTTTTAGCCATCATGGTCCTTGGCAATGACATGGTCGAACGACCGAGGTATCCCAGCTAGTATGCATTGTGGCGGCAAAGACGTAGCACAGTGCCGATTTCTCCGTAGGGCTGAATCATCGTGGGATTACAGTAGCACGAGTGTAGTTTGATTACTAGAATGTCTTGTTAGAGTTGTAGAAGTGATGTTGGATATAGCCGCCCCGTCATTGGCCGCCGGAAAAGAACCCCTCCGCACTCCACCGGCCAGTGCCAACTGCCACTCAAGATCACTGGCAGTTTAAGGAAGACCAGCCCATCCAATTGATCGATGCGCATCCAATCAAGTCAATTGCCTACTGCAGATTTATATCCCCCTCATCTCCACGCTATAGGAAATTGAGGAGTGGTCTTTAATCAATCATTTTACGCTGGAACTCACTGCCGCGCCAGTCTCTCAATCTACGTCACAACTAAATATCAATTCAAACAGAAGAAAACTTGATCGGATTGGACGTGTCCGGCATGCTAGAGAACATGATGTAGAGGGGGATAATTTACACAACGCAATTCGGAAAGACAGTGGCAAAATCACGGCATCAAGGGAAAGGGGGGATATTTTATGATGCAGGAATCGGGGATGTGGGAACCTCAATGCCATACGCCTCCTTGATCCGCTCCCGGCGGCGCTCCTCGTAGTTGGGGCCGTGAATGCCTAGAAAACCATGATGTTAGCCGATTCGTACACTCTGGGATAGTGCCTGAGAACGCCTGCATAGATGGGGAAATTGACGTACCACGTCCCTCGCCCAGTTCCGCGAAAGTCTGCTCCGCGGGGGTCTGGTAAGCCTTGCGCAGCTTCCGACGACGCTCGAATTCATCCTCCTCCGTATTGTTCTTCGAGTATCCAAAAAATCCTTCGGTGTAATCGAAGGCGGCCATGAGAGTGGCAGTGGCGGCACCGTAGCCGAGAACAGCAGGGAAAGTGCGGGCTGGGGAAGATCGAGGTTAGCATAATCATTCGCGTTGAAAGATAGCTCAATTTCTCCAATCATGGAAGTATACTCACATCGCAGGCCCAGCAGAGCACCAGCAGAGAAGCCAGCCACCGCGGTGTTCCAAGGGTCATCCTTCTCGCGCAAATTGGCCGAGGCGGCCCTCACAAAGGCATATGTGCCACCCATTCCACCTAGAGACATTGGAAATCAGCACGGAGATCGAAAACGGCGGTTTCTTATTCGATATATCTCATACCGAGCATGGTAATGGTGCCTCCAAATCGAGTAACCACGGCGAGAGGGCTCATGTTCTGCTTATGCATGGTGACCTGGGCAGCGGCTCCAATAAAGCCGATACCACCGGTGATGGTCAATGCCTTGATTGCGGTCGAGATCGCATCCTTCGGGTGATAGCTGTCATCCTCAGCGTGGTGCGCCATGGTGTCTGTTTGGGGGGGGGGAGGGATGAGCTGCGGGAGAGACGGGATCGTAAAATGGTTGCTCGAAGTTCCCAAGTTGAGTGGCAGGTTTGCGGCACTGACCGCCTACTCCACCGCCATCGAAGCTTGGGGCGTTCACAACACACTCAGCAACATCAAAGAACCAGAAACACGTTTGACTATTATATCTCTGACAGTCCTTCTTCTGGAATCTGTACCGGAGAGACCCAAGTTATCTAAGTACCACTTCACACGGTCCACAGGCTCCCATTGCAGCTTCCGCCGAGCATCCTCGACAGCTTGGCGCCCACTGATGCCCAGTGCGGTGGGCTCCCCGCTGTCTCTCCACCAACAAGTTCCTATTCCATCACTGGTGCGCGCCGTGGATGCGCAGCTTCTTTGAAGATTCTTATGAGACATCTGATTTCCCGAGTCTAAGGTCTTGCATAAATCTGAGCAAAAGACGTTTGCATCGGCTTACGCCGGGCTCATACAACTGCCTACATCATGACATACCCACAGAGGGCAGGTAAGTAGGAAGCATAATCTGATACCTAATACTATGATGGATAGATGTTACAAATGCTAACATGTCGTTTTTACCTCCCATACAGGTAAACTGGCCCCCCCGGCTCGCTGAGGACATCCAGTTATACGATCCAGAGCACCCTCCCGACACCGGTCTCAACTTACTTTCAGAGACTCCTCCCGTCTATCCCGACAAGACAGACAAACGTTACGAATTTATCTCGCCTGATGCATGCAAGCATAATTATGTGACCAAATCGAACCAAACTTTCCTGGCGCAGACAGACCAGCAACGCAGGCCCGGGACGTCCTCGAAGGTCTCCGCCATATGCTCCAAATGTCGCTGTCACCTGCAGCTGGTCGTCAACCACAACAACACTGGAAGCTCATTCACACGATCCCAGAAAGGAGATCACATCCATCACTTAGTCTATAAATCTGGGAGACAGAGAGGTAGCACGTCGGTGGAGGAGATGACCACCAGCGGGCAAGTGGCCGAAACATACCACTTTCAATGCTCCCACCTCTCGTGCTCCGCTATGGTGTCACTCCGAGTACTGTCACCACTATTGAACAAGAATTTTGTTCAAATGCTGACAGATGTCGATGCGGTTCGCAAACGAGCAGACGAGGCAATCGCAGCGAACCCGGATCGCCTAGAAGGAATGACTGGTCCTTTGCCAATAACTGTGTTAGATAATCTTCGCATCTATCTCAACAACTCCCTACATAACAAAGAGCTTAACAAGGACATATCTGCTATTAATAAGCGGTTCATGCTTGCGTTTGGCCTAAAGGGCGCCCCCTGCAGGGAAGTGTTGGAGTTTTTGGGCTTTACCTATCTCGTATGATTTTGTCTTGTGGTCCCAAAAAATGCTCATCTACTAAGATCGTATCTAGGAAAATGGCGCATGGCAGCCTCCAAAGCCGGAGCCGGAATCGACGAAGCCTTACCAAGACGCCCTTTCCATCTTCCTTGATGACGCTATCCATGAACTGCAAGCCCTGATACATAATCGACCGAACTCGGAGAAACGAGAAGTGCAAATTCAACTCCCCCAGGCATCCTCAAACGACATCCTCCATGCTTTAGAGGCAGCCGACTGTTTGTATACTCTTTGATAAATCGAGAAGCCAGGGGCTGACTGATAAACTAGACCCGAAATCTCTACATGCAAGCAGTTTCGATATGCCACCTGCCCCGTTCGTTGCCCCCATAGACCCATACATGCGAGCAAAACTGACAAGTTCGTTCTCCAAAGATTTTACGAAGACCTCGGAGCCGTCGAAGATATGGATGCTTCGTTGATCGTGGAAGCCTACAATCGTCAGATCTCTGTGGATCCATCCCGATCATCACTGTATTTGGAATCACTCAAGGCTATTGGCACTTTACGGCGTGGCCAGGACTGGGAGATCATCGACCATGCAGCGCAGGTGGCCTATGCGGAAGGCAAATACACAAACGACGATGTAATCGAAGCGTACAAATATTTTGGGCTCTGGCATGATGATCCAAACATCACAGAAGACACTATCATAGGGAAATTCTACGCCTTTCTGAGCTCGACTTCTCATGAAACCGAAGCACGACAGCAGCTGTGGCGGATTGGGAATAGCAGAGGCAGCGAACGCATCAAAGCTGCTTCAGAGGATCGTAAGTCTCATGGGTTCTGATGACTATCGGTTATCGCAAGATTAATGATCATAATGCGCAGGCGTGTCCACTGTCGAGCAAGCCCAGGTCTTCCTTGGAGTTGATGACAAAACCCCCGATGATTTTATCATCACAATGTACACGGCGAAGGTATGAACCTCTAACATTGGACTACGTTGCGAGGAAACTAATAGTAGGTCGTTTTCTGCAGGTCAATGACAACCCGTCATGTAAGGATACGGCTGATCGGGCTGTCAAGCTCATTGCGGAATCTCGTAAATCAATCGGGTTGAACCATTTTCTTAATACCGGCGAAACAGTGTCAGGTGAAATGGACATTGGAGATGCATACCGTTTACTCCAAATTCCAGACAGAACCGCAGATGAAGAGGCAGTCATGGCGGCTTATACAATTTGCATCGATGATAGTCCTGACCAAGCCGAACTCTACAATCGTGCATTGAGTGTAATCGCCAAAGAGATGGATAGCCAATTGCTCAAAGGCATGGCTGGTATATCCTCTGATGTCAATCAGAACCTGGCCGAATGGCCCGTTGGCTTACAGAATATTGGCAACACCTGCTACCTCAACAGCCTTCTCCAGTTTTATTTCTCTGTTCGCCCCTTCCGAGACATGGTCCTTGATATTGAAAAGCACCAAATGGATCTGAACGACATCCCAGGGCTGGCGAACAAGAAGGTTGGCTCGCGCAAGGTGACTGGAAAAGAAGTCCAACGATCGCTCACATGTAGGTTCATCATGGCAATTTCTGGCAGTCTCGACATGAAGCTAATCAAAGTCATAGTTCTCGGGGAACTTCGAACATTGTTTCAGAATATGATCACCTCATCACAGTCTTGCGTGGCTCCTACTCGAGAACTTGCTAGGTTGACACTTATCAGCCCTGGAAACGAGGAAGCCATTCGTCGAAGGTCGACAATATCCAAACCCCAGACATTGGGGGAAATTGGCGGGGCACCTATTTTAGGACCCCTTGGGCCTCCTCAGCCCATTGTCGAGATGAAAAGCGAGCATCTCGTGAGCTCAGGCGCTGACCAGCAGATCCCTACCAAGGGTGGAAGTGACGCGGACAGTGAAGAGACGTTGGTATCCGAGAGAAATGACCCTGCACCACCTGCGCATTCTGCTGTCGAAGAAAATGAGCAAACTAATTCCGAAAAAGCACTTTCTGAAGCTGAAGGTTATGTGAAGATCGAGGCCGGTGACCCTGCTTCGTCTACGCCTGAACATCCCGGCCGACCACCACCCGTTCCCCCAAGACCTGTCGTCGAAGTCGATCGTCAGAAACAATTGCTGGAAGAGGTAGAAATCGGTGCGCAGCAGGATGTTACGGAAGTGATCAACAATGTTCTCTTCCAAAGCCAGTGCGCCATCAAACCGCGAAGTGTGGCCAGTGACGGGGAGCAGGTGGACCAGATTAAAGAGTCAGTTTCTTCGATCCCCGCATCCCGCAAGCTTGGATACTAATAAATATCAGTTTGTTCTACGGCGAAAGTCGATCCTACATTTCTACTCAAGCTGGCACCCGATCCAAAGAGGAAAGATGGTGCGATATCAAGGTTGATGTGGCGCATGGTTCACGGGATATCTACTCTGCCCTCGATGGCGCTTTTGATGCCCAAAATATCAGCGTTGAGAACTCCGTAGCCGAACAATTTGGCTCGATCACCCGGCTTCCTCCCATTCTTCAAGTCCAAGTTCAACGCGTCCAGTTCGATCCAGTCAAGAAGAGCTCTTTCAAATCGACAAATCATCTTGGGCTTCTGGAAACCATTTACATGGATCGATACATGGATACCCAGAAGCCAGAGATTGTGAACAAACGCCGTCAAGGCTGGGAACTTAAGAAAGCTCTCAAGACGTGTGAGGAACGCAAGCTAGAGCTCATGAGGAAACAGGTATAGCCCCATAAACCTCCAGTATATGCCGGTCATGGACAAGCTAACCTATAATCAGGAAACTGATGGCCAAGATTTGGCGCAGCTGCTTCGGGGCACTAGAGATGTGCTTCGAGATCTGCCGTGGGAGGAAGAAGGAAATGTTGACGCCAATGAGTCACTTAGCAATGAGATTGACCAGCTCGCTCAGGCCGCGGAGGCCGAGCTTCAAGGTGAGCATAGATGTTGACACCCTCTATTATTCTCACATGCTAATCTTTCATCAGGCCTCGACACGGAGATTGAGACCATACAGACCCAAATCTCGAATCAATTTGCCGAATACAGACACCTACCTTATCGGTTATACGCAGTGTTTGTGCACCGTGGGTCTGTTTCTTTCGGACATTACTGGATCTATATCTACGATTTCAACCGTGACATCTGGCGCAAGTATAACGACGAGTACGTGACCGAGGTCCAGAATCTCGATGAGATATTCAAGAACAACGATCCCGCAAACCCGCCCACCCCGTACTTCCTTGTCTATATAAACGACAGAATGAGAGATCGTTTAGTCGATCCAGTTTGCCGTGACCTCGCTGAGCCGATGCCCGACGTGCAGAATAGTGACGCCAACCTCGCGGGCGCTGTTCAACCCACAGAAGCCCCTCCTCAAGACGACGTGCCTATGGATCAGTCGACTGATTAGGAATCGTCGACGAGCTTCATCGATATGACTGGATACGTCGTCAGTGACTATTATGATCATCAGGGCCGCTGTCGACGCGATGTGGATCGATATTGGTAGATAAGACACCCCAATGGTCAATCCAATGGGGACGGGCCCGAGTACATTTTGGAGTGCTCGAGTCACTTTCAAGGTTTATTGAGGCAGGCGGAAGATGACATGATTGCATAACTACCATACCTCTATTTCTTTATGACCGTACGATGTCCAATCTTTATGTCAAGCATTAAACTCAAGAACACATGTATGCCTGTGTACATAACGAAAGATACCATGAATGAAGAACTTTTAGATTATGCTGGTTTCTCGAATTTTGTAAACACAAACAGGCCAAAAGGCAAACTACTCTAGCTTTATTCAGTTTCCCTGCCACCGAACATGGTGCGCGAGCCGCAGTCTCTAATCATGATCAAGTAGCTATTCAAGAGCTTCAGGTTGAGCGCCAAAGAGTATCATTTGAGATTTCAAAGAATGAATTGTTAAAGTTTTTCCATTGAAGCAAGCTCTGAGTACATGTCAAACTAAAAACTAAGAGCAACATTGATAGCAATTTTGAAAAAGAAAGAAAATTCAAAGAATTGTCAGAGTCAACACGGTACAGAAGGAAATAGCAAAATTAGCCTCCGTAGACGGGCGTATCGAGGATGTTTCCATCAGTCTTACTGCTTCAGGTCTGTCCTTGGGTAGAGCCCCTGTTCCCTTGATTTTTGACAGCGCCCCGATTCCCGTTAGAGCGAGCCCTTTTATTCGAAGCTTGGAGCGAGCCTGTATTAGGCCGCTTGTTTGTGCCGGCTTTCACTGCCAAACCAGTCTTCGGGCCGGTATCTGGAGTCATCTCTTCAGGTACATCATCGTTCTCGGTCAGATTGCCCTCGTGGGTCTGAGAAAGAGGAGTATTCCCACACTCTGCACTGTTTGCAGATTGTTCATCAATTGAAAGAGGGTCAGGCGAGCCAGTATTCGTGCCATTGTCTCGGGTTTCCTCTTCAGCTGCATCGAGATCTGCATCATCTCCATTTTGTTCGTTGGTTGGGAGCGGTACTTTCGAGTGGGGATTTGGATTCATCTCTTCGTCGTCATATTCTTCTTCGCAGCTCTGCTCAGCGGAAGTTTTGTTGATACCTGTGGACTTCCCTCCCCCGGTGGACGGCTCAGAAGACACTTCGGTCGTAGAGAGTGTAGACCCTTTCAGTTCCTTGAGCTCGTCTTTGACCTCCTTGAACTCCAGGAACATTCTCTCAACAAGTGCAGTCAGATCCCCTTGGCCGCTTCCTTTTGGTGTAGTATTCTCGAATTTGACCATTGAGCACGGCTTGTCGGTGGTCTCATTGGAGATGGGGGGTCTACCTTGATCAAATGCCTTGAGATTTCCTTTGTATGCGAGGATAATTCTCCAGAGCGGGACATGCTTATTTAGAATTGCATCGGATAGGTACAGGTTGCCCATACCGTCCTTTTCCAGTGCAGTCCAGATGTAGGCTGGCTTGAGGTATCCTCTGTAATACCCACTGGCGTAGAAGACCTCGTTGTGCGTCTTCTTCAACCCGCCAATGTTCTCGGTCATTATAGTCCTGATTTTGGCCGGGGTCAGCGTCGTTGTACGATCCTGTCTGAGAGAAATCTGTGCAGGTTTTGCCTGTCCATGCTCATCGCATTCGCCAGTATGAGGAATTGTTGGGTATGATGGTAGCATTCGATTACTACCGCGCAACGTTCCCCACTCCTGATCGAGAATCTTTGGAAAGGAATCAGCATATGGTAGCTGGATCATCTTCTGCTGGTTGATCTTGACAGCGGCTCTCAATCTCAGCAAGGCACCATCAAGATCCAATGCCTTCAGATGCTCTTTCACGACGTCTGGATTTGATTTTTCCTTGAGGAGTCCTTCTGAAAGGGATTGCTTGGTGGCATCACCGGCATAATGGTATGCCATATCTCTAATGAATGCCTGGTACAGAGGCTCGGGTACCTGGAAATCTCTAGAAATTTTGGAACAATACTCATCGACTTCGAAAATCTCTCGTCCAGAAAACGTATCTTTACCAGCTTGGAATTTTTCGATAGTCTTTTTCACCCATTCGTCCACTGGGGGAGGCAAGTGATCATCTGATCGGGCCATGTTAAGTGTGTACTATCGAAGACTATTCTTGAAAATACAAGATACAGTGGAAGTGCAACAGGGGATGGAAGTCGATGATAGGGGCTAAGGATGGACAAATACTGGTTGGTGAAGAAAGTTCAGATACTGGACGTGAATGGTGAAAAGAAGATGAAGAAGATAAAGGGAAGTTCAAAGAGAATGGCTTATATAGGATATCTCTTGACAATTTGTAATAGTGCCAGTGCACTCCAGCACACTTGACCAAGCTAGGTGTAGCAAACAAAATAGAGGAAATTTCCCCGAAGAGCCTTACATACTACAAGTAGACATTCAAGTTTGCCCAAGGTTGTTACTTGGGGCAAGTCATTTGATTATTTTAGGTATAGTATTTTCTCTTGGCGACTCATGGCCTTGAAGTGTCCAACACTGTCCATATTATTACTTGTATGTGCGTCACGGTCGTTTCTGCGTGCCACTTCGGGCATCTTTCAATTTCTGCGACAACTAGTATCTGTAAAGAAGGGCGATCTTCCGACTCACATATATATAGTGTGTGAAGGGACCCAATTCCATGAGAAATAGCTTTCTAAATCTAAGGTTTATGCACGATCGGTTATACTAAGGTAGCCTTGATGGTTGATATTTACCAGATCCAATACCGTGGGACATACTATATTGGACCCATGGCCGTGGGATCCATAGTATACTCCGGATCACCTGACTGCACATCCCCAGATCGGAAGGGGCTACCCGCCACCCGCCTCTCGGATGTCCGTCGGTTGTTACTTCGGCTGTTTTCGGTGTATACTCTTTATGCCAATGTATATATATAATCATGTTCGAATTTATTGTTTGAAGTATCTCCAAGAAGAGTACATTAGCGATATTAATAATTTATTGCCCGCATTCCTGAACCCTTCTTCTATAGGAAGTAATGTAGGCTACGGGTAACCGGTGTGGGGATGCGGGGAGCGTCGGGAGTGACTGGTATATCCGGGATTGTTCCGCCGGTCGAGTGCCGCCGCGGATGTATAAGACTGGCACACTGCCGCCTTCTCTCGAATCCTGCTGCTCCTTGTCTTTTCTGCTCCCGCAGCATTTCCTCTCTTTCCTTGCCTTGCCCATAAAGTTAATTCACCATGCCTTCACAAGTGGCCACATGTCTGCGCTTCGCGCGGCAGTTTTCCGCGGATCCTGCTAAGGTAACATTGACAAGCTCTCCGCATATCTGATTCTGGCCAATACTGACACGGCATTGCTATATAGCACCAACGTTTCCTTGCACGTACCTTCTCTAGCAGTGTTCAGCGCGCTGCCATCAACAAGGTGTTCTCGTCCGCCGAAGATGCTACCAAGGACATCAAGTCAAACTCCACCCTTCTGGCCGGCGGATTCGGTCTATGTGGTGTTCCCGATACCCTCATCAACGCGGTTCGGGCCAACTCATCAATTTCCGGTTTGACCGTCGTCAGCAACAACGCGGGTGTGGACGGCTCTGGACTGGGCCTACTCCTCCAGTCTAAGCAGATCAAGAAAATGATTGCTAGCTATGTGGGCGAGAACAAGACCTTTGAGCGCATGTACTTGACTGGCGAGATCGAATTGGAGCTCACCCCTCAAGGTACATTGGCTGAGCGTTGCCGTTCTGGCGGTGCCGGTGTACCTGCATTCTACACCCCCGCGGCGTTTGGCACCGTTGTGCAAACCGGCGACTTGCCCTTGCGACACAACAGTGACGGAACTGTCGCTCTTTACAGCCAACCTCGTGATACCAAGGTCTTTGATGGCAAGAGCTATGTCATGGAAGAGGCCATTAAGGGAGACTACGCCTTCGTGAAGGCGTGGAAGGCTGACAAACTGGGTAACTGCCAGTTCCGCTATGCGGGCGCCAACTTCAACGGCGCAATGGGTCGCAACGCTAAGATGACCATTGTCGAGGCTGAGCACATCGTGGAGCCTGGTGAGATCGAGCCTGCATCTATCCACCTGCCTGGTATCTACGTCAAGCGTGTGATTCAGAGCACCACCGAGAAGAAGATTGAGAAGTACACTTTCGCCAAGGAAGAGGGCGCCGATACCTCTGCACTGGGTAAGGGTGACACTGCCAACAAGCGTGAGCGCATTGTTCGTCGCGCTGCAAAGGAGTTCAAGAACGGGATGTATGCCAACTTGGGTATCGGTATGCCCATGCTGGCCCCTAACTTCGTCGACCCTTCTGTCGAAGTCACTCTCCAGTCCGAGAACGGTATTCTCGGCCTTGGTCCCTACCCCAAGAAGGGCGAGGAGGACCCCGATCTGATCAACGCCGGCAAAGAGACTGTTACTCTAAACCCGGGTGCTTCCTGCTTCGGCAGTGATGAGTCGTTCGGTATGATTCGTTCCGGCCGCATCGATTTGACCATCCTGGGTGCCATGCAGGTCAGCGCCAAGGGCGACCTTGCCAACTGTATGTGATCTGATAAACTGATTTTTTACTGTTATTTATACTAACTGCGTTCTGTAGGGATGCTTCCCGGAAAAATTAAGGGCTTCGGTGGTGCTATGGACCTTGTTTCTAACCCCTCTGCCACCAAGGTCGTTGTCACCATGGAACACACTGATAAGAAGGGCAACCCCAAGATTGTCAAGCAGTGCGAGTTCCCTCTCACTGGCCCCGCCTGCGTTAGCCGTATTATCACCGATCTTTGTGTCTTCGACGTTGACTTTACCAACGGCCTTACCTTGATCGAGATCGCTGATGGCGTGACCGTTGAGGAAGTCAAGGCTAAGACCGAGGCCCCCTTCAACGTTGCCGATGACCTGAAGCCTATGCTGTAGAAGGTATAAGGTCAATTTTGAATTCGCTGGAGCGTGCATTGGGAACACCGGACATTGTACATAGGAACTAGTTCTCATTTGCGGAGTTTATGAATACGGCAAATCAACTTCAAGATTTTTAATTGTTTATAATGCATCTTCATTAAGATTCCCAGGCCTTTGATAGCCACCAATGGATAGTATTCGTACACTCAAATGGTGATACAGCAGATTCAAGCGCAAATATAAGTAATAATAGTACATGCCATGCAATCACATATAACCCCGCGGTGTCCCAGCAAAAATCGACACCCTAAAATGACCAAGGCAGATCCCATTTATACACAGAGAGAAGAGAGATGGGCCAATTTTTGTTTATATATGGAGGACGGAAAAAAAAAGTCGGATCATGACAACCGGAGGATGCCACCCAGTCTCTTCTTTAAGCGGCCGAACCAGTCGCGATTTGGCGCTTCCTCGAATTCGCGAATAAGGTTATCGTAGTGGTCTGGGTCGCTCGCCGGATACCGGACCTTTTGCGACAAAGGGTAGCGACGCGCAAAGCGATCACTCAAAAGGGAGGTCAGCGCGTTGACTGAGGCCTCTGACAGCTCGCCAGTAGGCTTGGGCGCGGAAGTTGCTTGTGACTGGGGAGAGCCCTCTGTGCGCTTCTGGGCTAGATGTGATTGGAGGTATGTTTGGACGGAGACAGAGGCTGGACGGACCGCATCGGAGGGCCAATGCTTGAGGAGATGGGAGATGCGGGTTTGGAGGGAGCGAGGAGTGACAGACTGTGAGATATTAGCATGGAAGAATTCAATTCTTCAAAGCAAAAGATCCTACATACCGGCTTCGCCATGGTGATGTAGGTGGTAGTACTTCAAGTACTGAGTGGTGGTGACGGGGAGATTCTTCCAAAGTGGTTGCGGTTGCGGTTGTGGTTTGGTAATGAAGGGAATGGCACCTGCCTGAGGCCACCCGCCACTGACACTCCGAGTCCCCGACTCCCCTGTTGCCTTCTTCCCCGTTCTTCCCACCTCCCCCATCTTCCTCGTGATATCTTTCTCTTCTCGTTTGTCCTTCTATTTGCCCTAAGTTGCGTTTTCTTTTGTTTATACTGTTTCCCTCTCCGTCGCCCCCGCTCAGCTCGCCATGAGCTCGCAGCGCTATCAACGGGTTCGTATTCCTTCCCCTCCGCTGATCCGCTTGCCCCAGCCGGGCGCCTCGCTCGGAACATGACTCTGGTCCATCTAACATCCTCTAGGTGAATCCCCGTGATGAAGAAGATGACTCCGAGTCTTATCAGTTGAATCCTCATCGATCCGATCGCAATCCGACTTCTCCGCCTCCATCATTCCGTTCCGGTTCCAGATCATCTTCGCCGTCATCGAGACGTCTCCTGCACGGCGATCCCCAACGAAACGACGACGACCAAACCTTAGCCGATGCATTTGGAAGTGAGGATGAATCAGACAGCGATGAAGAACCCGATGACCGGCAACGTTTGATGCGTGCCAACCAGGAACCTCAATCACCCGTCGATAATGGCCAGGCTGCTGCGACAGCGGCGTCGTCATCGGGACCCGGGAGCGACAGCCAGGATAATTCTCGAGCCTCGGCGCTTGCCCGCCGACCTACAATACTCCCAACCTTTACGCCATCGTCCGGAGGAAGCCGTTCCGTCGCCATGTCGAATGATGGAGTCTTCGCTAACCTTGCGGCCAAGCCGGAACGGGGCGAGAAGAATGAGGATTTGCCTCCCGTAAGTTGAAATCTATACGTATTCGGGCGCTTTCTTTTACTAATGCATCTACCAACTATTCAGTCTTACGAAGAAGCAGCCGCCGATGCGACACCTCCATACTGGGAGACCACGATCGTGGCACCCGGCCTCTCGTCCGATGAAGTCTATGTGGATGGTCTACCCGTTGGATCCATCTTCTCGTTCGTATGGAATGCGATGATTTCGATGTCTTTCCAGCTTGTCGGTTTCCTCTTGACTTATCTCCTCCACACCACACACGCCGCAAAGAACGGCAGCCGAGCCGGTCTCGGTCTTACTCTTGTTCAATACGGATTTTATATGAAGGGAGGTAGCGATTCCTCCGGATCGGATGGAGGCGGCGGCGACCAGTACGTTCCACCGCAAGATCCTAATAGCCATAATTTCGATCCCAACTCAGCTGGCGACACGTCTGGAGGAGGTGGCGGTGGTGGTGCGATATCCGCCATTTCCACCAGCGAATGGATTTCGTATGTCCTCATGATTGTCGGATGGTTCATTTTGATTCGCGCAGTTAGCGATTTCTTGCGAGCACGGCGCCACGAGCAGCTAGTTTTGCAGAGTCCTGACCGTGGTCTTGGTGTGCCCGTCATCGCTGAGGGCGAACGGTCCGAGACCGTTGTCTAATGTCATTGGGTTTTTGGGAAATGAACGGCGTTTTTGAAAGGTTCTGGAGTATTCTTTCTTTTCTTTTTTCCTTGCTATTATATCGACACCCCCCCATCTTGCAGAGACTCTCTCCTTCTTGTCTTTTCTGCCTTGGCCTCTCATTCTGCATTTTTCTTTTTTTCCCCTTGTTCCACGGTTTTGTAACTATTCTGGAGATACCATGTGTTGAATACGTCACACAGCCTCTTATATTTTTTAACATTTTTTTTTTGCCATATTTTCTTTCATATTGTCTGCGTAGACTTTTCTATTCGTAATCGATCGTATTCGAAGGGGAAACCCAACGCTGCGCAAGCTGGCCGCGCACTGCGCCACCTTCGGAGCCCAGGATAGGCAACCTTCAATCTGTCGCACTTCCCTTGCGTCCCAATTCACAAGGGCCAACGTGTTACAAACAAAGTTTATCAGGCTTCTAAAATACCGAGCAGTTCCCCATTGACTACTAATACTCCCTAGTACATAGTTTAACGACCCGCCCATTACCGACGGACCCGCTGTTTATCATCCCCCTCCTCCGCTCCGTTGCCCGCAACGAACAACGAACCAACGCGCCACTCCCCAGGACACTGATATCTCAATTTCCCCAGGCCGGCGCACTGCGACCGCGCCCGCCATGTCGACTGCTGTTCCAACCCAAGGGCCTGTGGAGGCGCGCTCGCTCTCGTCAATCACCACCATCGCATCAAATCCCCCCGCCTATCCGCGCAATCCCACCCACGAGAAGCTCGACCCGTTACAACTATATATCGTGAGGGTACCTGGCAGTCAAGGTAGGTGTCTCTATAAAATTATCAGCATTACATCTGTATCCCACTGTGCACCCGGTCGAGGCAGCCGGCCGAGATCTGGAGAATCTATGCTGACTGTTGCCTGCGTGCGCTTATAACAGATATATTTCTATCCCCCGTTAAACCGCCGACGAAATCGAGTGTATCCGCAGAGGCAATCAATGCATCCCTCTACTATGTCCATGTCGCAACCCCCGAAGACGATGCCTTGTTAGAAGAGGTGGAGCAAGAGCGCGAGGAAGAAGCCCAGCGAAAGAGGGAGGCATTGGACGCTGCGGCTGAGGAGGACCCCTCGCAACGCGACTTTGTTCGAATGAACAATGTTCGCCGGAAGCCAGTTGGAGGACAAGAATCTGCACAAGAGCCTCCTGCGCTGCCTCCAAAAGTACCATTGGAGCATGAACCTCCGCAGCAAGATGCGCCCCCGCCGCTTCCACAGAGACCGCTTCCTATGCCTGCGGTTTCGGCGGAGAATATGTCATTCGCAGGTACACCAATAGCCATTGCGCAGTCATTTTTTGAGGGTGGGACAGAAGCAGCCTTGGTGGAATCAGCAGACAAGCCAGGACTCCCACGACGACCGCTTCCTCCGCTGCCTCCCAGTGAAGAGCCGTTTGGTTCACGCCCCGAAGAGCCAATCAGGAAAACAAATCGATGGAGCAATTTCGCAGATGGCTTGCATGGGAAGGGTTTCGATGCGTGGAAGGAGAAGTACGATTCGTTCTCAGCGGGTGGACGTCATAGCCTCGATTCCAACAGACCCCAATTACCGTCGCGTCCATCAGGAGAACGGCCCTGGTCAACACATAGCCCAGGACAATCCCCGACCCGCCAACGCAAGCAAAACCGAGCCCCTCCAAGTAACGCAGGCTTCACTATTACTCTCATCCGGCGTGATCCTACTTCGGGTACGCAGTGGAATGTCGCAACTATTTCAACTCCGCGCGCGGACTCCAGTGCAATCGATATCGAGATATCTACACCAGGATATAATCGATTCAATGGGTCGCAGGAACCTTTCTCGTTGGCTAGTCTCAGGCGCTAATCTTCCGGCAAGCCTTCCGCCAGAGCTAATACGCGCCGCGGGGGCTTCAATGTCACAATCGTTACCGAAAGATCAGCCCACTGAACAGCCGGCTGGACCGCGCAAGTTTCATCGACAAGTTTGCGTCTCGAGGCAATTCGATGAACCTGCCGGGGAGGAAATAGCACATCGGAGTTCGGTACAGGACATGGACATGGACATGGACATGACTCCTCTTCAAAATTGAAAAGCGGCTACTACGCTTTCAACTCCCCTTGGAACGGTACTTGTACCTTCTCTAGCAGTGTGAATGGCCGCAGCCTGAAATGCAAGCATATGATTTCCGGCCCAGCAACCATTCCAGCCCCAGGCGAAAGTGATCCAAACCCTGCAGTGACTGTGGCTGAGCTTCGCTTCAACACGCCTTTCCAAGCGGCGAACATTCGATACCAGGCAAATCAAGCACATCACCATAATCAATCCCCCGCCTCTCACATATCTTCACACCCTCAGAACCCTAACGATTTTCCGCAAGACCCCGAAGCAACCTCCAAGCGTGCCTCTCTCTCACAGCTTCTCAACCCAAACAACTACTCCCGACAACGTGCCTATTCAGGCCCCAATTCCGCGTCCCCCACCGACAGCCAAAGAGCAAACTTCAATCCCTCTGGCCTCATCCGCAAGACATCCCTCCGGGCATCGCGCTTTGCCCGCCAGAACCAATTCGGCCACTCTCATCGACGCCGCAGTACGAGTACTAGCAGCGGTGGCGCAGACTCGGATGAAGACCGAATGGATTTATCTCTGGCCCGTGAATTAGCTGGAGGAGGACTCAGAGGAAAGAGCGCTAAATTGGGCAAATTGGTTATTGAAGATGAAGGATTCAAAATGTTGGATCTAGTGGTTGCGGCTTGTATGGCCGTTTGGTGGCGCGGTTACTATCATTGATTTTCCTCGCCTATTTTGATGCCCCTCTTTATCATACCTTTGTCATGACATATTCCTTTTGGTCGGCATATGAGCGATATCCATCTTCATCTGGATCTACATAGCGAGCGTTTTATTATCTGAAGGTACAAACATTGAGGTTTACTCATTTTCCTACAGTAGAAAGGGTCATTCTGAGACCCACCTCACCAAGGCCGTTCGCCGTTGAAATATAGCCAAGTTCCCATTGGCAAACGCCCAGATATTTATTTTAAAGAAGAATGCACATATTTCTATCCCAGTATTTCCTCGAAAAGTAGTTAAACCCCCCTATTCGTTCATTAGCTTGAGCTGGTAGTTGATATTTCGAAATGAATTAGGTTTGCGGGAACCCACTTGGGCTGCCTCAAGACGGGACCTTCACGTGCCGAACCGGATCATCCATATCAGCAACTTGAACACTCAATTGCAACTCTTACAACTCCTACTCTCGGAAGTTCAACGAACATCACATCCTAACATGGACAACCCAATAGCTGAAAATGTCCTAGGCACTCTCGGCGCAGTGTGCTGGTCCATCCAGGCAAGTCATTTCCAGCCAACTTTTGAATCGCAGCTAACACTGTCCAAGCTTCTACCCCAAATCGTCATAAATTACAAAAGACACAACACAGAAGGCCTGCAAGGCTCAATGATGCTACTATGGGCAGTAGCCGGTGTCCCCCTTGGCGTTTACAATATCGTGGAAGAGTTCAATGTGGCGCTCCGCATACAGCCGCAGATACTTACAACGCTGAGTTTACTGACTTGGGCTCAGTGTTTGTATTATGGAAAGGTAATCCTGAATCACCAATCACTACTCTTCTCACCTTGATTCAAGGATACTGATTATGTCTCAGGGGTTCTCAATCAAAAAATGCATTGCTGCGGTCGTCCCGCTTCTGCTTTTCTTAGGCGGTGTTGAAACAGGCCTGATCTTTGCATTGAGAGAGGCTAAATCTCGTGGTCTTGAATGGCCACTCATATTGATGGCTGTTTTGAGTGCATCTCTACTCGCGGCTGGTGTCCTACGACACTATTGGGACATTTATGTTCATCGGACCGTGCGAGGAATCAGTTTCTTCTTTGTTGGAATCGATGCTGCGGGTGATTTATTCTCTCTTGTTTCTGTCGGTAGGTTATTTCAAATCCGGGTCCACATTCATTCTTGTACTGGGAAGTAGCTAACAATTGGATGCAGTGTTTGGCCCGGCTCTAGATGCACTTGGTATGATTATCTACGGAACAGAGCTGGTCCTCTGGCTAGGGATTTTCGCTTGTGGCGGGGTTTTCAATTTTCTGCCTTGGCTTCGAGAGCACTCTAAGAAGACTGAGACTCCGTTGGAACCGGTGGAATTGCACCCTATGCCTTCATCTACTTCTGTATTTCGAACTGTATCTGGGGCTGTGGTGGAACGGAGGGGGCGACCACGGTCGACTGAAGCACTAAGTTAAGGGCCTACTAGTAGCCCTGGAGCAGAATATATACCTGACATGGCGATACTAGACATGCAAAATCCTTTTTCTACTCATTTGTGCCATTAGGCATTGACTGTTCTTATATCAACCTCGATTTTTGAGAGGATCTGCCTTATCTATCTATTCAATCCCAAAGCACACTCGGAGATCAGTCGAGTCCAAGACCTCGATCGATGTACAAAATGGCATGGAGCAGGCCAACAAACGATCCAAGAACGTAATCAGAAGCACGCATCGACGAGAAAAAACAAATCCGGTGCGTGCGGGGACAGAAGAAGAAAAAAAAGAAGAATGCAGAAATAATGCAGATCGCCCGGCCTTTCTTCTCTTGAGGTATCTCTTTGCTAACTCGTTATATCAATGCAGGGGGAAGCCGAGTGCGATTCACCAGTTCGGATGAGCCGGAATCATAACCAAGGATTGCCCCAAAATAAAGACAAATAGATCAACGGTGGTGAACATCCATGCCGCGCTGTAGCGAGGACTCCAGGTCATTCAATTGCCCGCCGCCAGCGGCCGCCTCCTGAGGCTTGGGCTCCTCGGTCTTCCAGCCACCTTGCTGGTTGTCGGGGATTGGGACATTGGTTTGCTGGGTCATCTGCTGTTGCTGGGCCGCATGAGCCTGGGAATGTTGACGGACCGTTGCACGGAAGCGGCTGACCTCCTCGAGGATCATGTTGCGCATCTCCGGGACGTCATCGACAACCTCGAAGTGGAAGTCAAAGGTGGACGGGCAGCTAGGCTCGTCCGAGGCATCGTGCCAGATGTGCAGGTAGGGGTGCTCGAGTGCCTCCTCAACAGAGATACGAGACGAGGGGTCAAAGGCCAGCATGCGGTCCAGCAGGTCCAGAGCATCGGGGTTGGCGTTGGGGAAAAGACGGTTGAAGGGGACCTTAGGCATGAAGGGAAGGTTGCGCACATATTCCTGGGCGCGAGGGGATCCAATGCGGGAGAGGGTTTCTTCGTTGGGGGTACCCAGATAGTGCAGGATCTGGTTCAGCTGGTCGACATAGTCACGACCCTTAAAGAAGGGACGGCTGCCCAGCAGCTCGGCCAAAATACAACCGACGGACCAAACGTCAACTGGATAGCGTTAGCCATTACGGGTCTGCTTTCTCCACTCATCACGCTAGGCATATACTTACTGGCCTTGGTATAGCTCTGGAAACTCAACATGATCTCCGGAGCACGGTACCATCTTGTCGCGACATACTCGGTCATATAACCGGCATTCTCCTCCGGGTCAATGGAAAAGCCACGGGCCAGGCCGAAGTCACAAATCTTGAGCTCGCAATCGGCGTTGACGAGCAAGTTTCCTGGCTTCAGATCACGGTGCAAAACGTTGGCGGAATGAATGTACTTGAGACCACAAAGGATTTGGTAGATGAAGGACTGGAAATGCGCATCGGTCAAAGGCTGTCCGGAGCGGATGATGGCAGCCAAGTCACATTCCATCAGTTCTGCAAGAATTGTCAAAGATTATTCGCCGCTTTCAAGCCATGTAGAATCGCATCTGGGACATACCCTCATAGAGATATGTTTCATTGAAGTTATCGGGTCGGGGAATGTCCATATCGTACAGGCATGTAATCTGAGGGTAGAGTCGTGGGTCAGCGGGGTGAACCAGGAGCGGTCGCGGGGAGTGGGAGAGGAAGTACATTGCGGTGGCCCCGGAAATGCTGGAGCAGCTTGATCTCTCTCAGGGCGCGCTTGGCGAGGATCTTCTTGCTGAAGACGTTGGTGACCTTCTTGATGGCGACGCCTTCGCCAGTCTGGGAGTTGGTTGCGGCGCTAAAGACAAACAGAGAGACAAAGGATTAGCCGTGGGCACTCGAGTAGGAGGGAGCGCAACGGGGGAGAGGCCTACCAGACGATGCCGTAGGCACCTTGGCCCAGCTCCTTGGTAACCGTGTAGTTTTCATTGACGATGAAGTCTTGGTTGAAGACCTTGAAGACCTTGCGACCTTGAAGCTCAGCCATGGCGGCGGGGGTCCACGAAGGAAGATGGAGGGGGGGAGGGGCGAGAGGCGGAAGTGAAAGAGTGGAAGAGGAAAGAAGGAGGGTCAACGAAGAAGAATTCTGACAGCAGTGGAGATGGCGTATAGAAGAAAAAGGGGAATGGGGAAATGTCGAGTCAAGGTGTGAAGTGTCAAGTGTGAAGTGTGATGAAGGGCTGAGAAGAAAGGGAAAGAGCCCCGCTGACCCCGCGGGTACCACGGCTGATCGCTGCCCTTCCCAAAGAGGCCACTCCCTCCACTACACTCCCTCGGATTCGCAGATTCGAGCCTTCTTGTTGACCACGAACTCTTCTATCTGGGTCTGTCTCTTTGTTCCACGTATTCGTATGGGCAACTTTCCTTGGGAAAGCACCCGCTCCGCCAAGGGCCTGCAAAGATCCACAAACACCCTCAATATCATTGATAATTGCTGGGCGTCAGCGAGTGCGTTGTGATTCTGTCCCACGAGGTCGTGCCCCTCGAAGGCTCGAACAATAGCGGGAACAAGATTTCCGGTAATGGTAGGTAATGGTGACCTGGAAAGTAGTACTGAAGTATAAAATGACGAGCACAGAACAGTATGGCGCCGGATTAATTCCAAATGATTCCAAAAATTGTACATGAGAATATTCAGTATCAAGAATGAGTCCAACGCAGTTCCTGGCAGATCTTGATGAACCCGAGGTCTTTTTCAGGGACGTAGAACTAAAGTACTTTATGGAAAATTTCCCGACATTTTTCAACCCCACTAGAGCTCCAGACGGCGCCTTGGGGATTTGGCGATTTCATAGAGCGAGGATATCTGTAAGTTACATGACTGTGTTTACAAAAGACTCTGTTTTTGTAACTTCTGGAAATTGTGGAATAAGCTGAACCTCAACATTTACTTCATTTTTGTAAATAGGCAACAAATACATCCCCCTACAGAGTGCTTACGAGACGACGCTCCTTGCGGAGCACCCGAAGCTTCTCCCTCATCTCATCGATGCCGACCATAACACCCTTGGCGTGGCTGGAGGGATCATCCCTAGCCCGACAATTGACCGTTCTGCTTTCCATCTCCTTTTTAAAGTTGTCAGTGATTAGTTCTTTTAAGCTACGCTTCTTGCGGTAGGTTCCATAGCGGAGGAGCTTACCTGTTGACCCACGACGAAGATGAAGTTGGCATGAGAGAGGGTCGCAGTGCGAATCTTCTTTTGGAGGGTGTTTCCACTGGTGTCAACTTCCACGTAAAGTTTATCGGCGGCGAAAATCGATTTGACCTCCTCGGCGTACTCGTTCAGTTGGGGCATAACCGGAACGATTATGATTTGTCGGGGAGAGATCCAGAAGGGGAACTTCCCTGCGAAATGTTCGATTAGGATACCCAAGAACCGTTCGAATGAACCGATAATTGCGCGGTGCAGAACTACTGGACGCCCGCGGTTCGGAGGAAGCCAGTCTTTGTCCTTGGCCTCATCATCCTTTACGGCCTCATCGATGTTCTTATTCTGGCTTTCGTTGGTTTGATCTGTTGTAAGAAGGGTCAGAAAGCCGCATATGTGCTGCTAGTGGTTGGTATATGTGGCAAAGACACTCACAAGACAATTTGAAGTTATGGCTAGCCTGATAATCAAGTTGGATAGTCTATTTTCAATTGTTAGCCAGCTGGCACATTCCGCAGGAAATTTTGACACGTACCGCGCACTGATGGCTTCTCTGAAGACTATCACTTAAAGATATGTCGATCTTCGGCCCATAGACTGGTTATAAATTGTGAGCTGGCGAATTCTTGGTGAGGTAGTTTAGAGGGATGTGTTACTCACACGCGCCATCGCCCTCGTCAATAGTCCAGTCTTTACCACAGAAGTCGGTCAACGCCTTTTTGAGCTGATCCTCGGCATTATCCCACTCAGCGATTTCTCCCATGTACTTCTCTGGCCGAGTCGACAACTTCAATTGGAAAGAGAATCCGAACAGCCCGTAGACACTTCTCAGGAAATCGAAGAGATCCTCGATTTCGGCACGCTTCGTATGTTTGTCAGCTTATTCGATATATAGATTCAGAAAGGGGGATTATCATAACTTACAATTTGATCCTGGGTGCAGAAGATGTGGGTATCGTCCTGTTGGAACTTCCGCACTCGGGTTAGCCCACTAAGCGCTCCAGAGGCTTCATTGCGGTGAAGAACTCCGAAATCCGCAATCCTGGATTATAGTTAATACTTGGTCGATATCCTGGTGTTTGCTGCAGAAATAACATACCTGAGGGGCAACTCCCGGTAACTTCGTTCACGATGACCGAACAAAATAAAGTGGGCTGGGCAGTTCATAGGCTTAAGAGCCCAGTTCTTCTTCTCAACGTTAAGCTGAAACATGTCATCGGCGTAGTGCTGGAAATGACCGGATGTCTAACTTCTGAGTCAATGTCTGTGTTGAATGGGAAAAGTAAAATGTGATTATACAGACCTTCCACAGGCTGACATCGAACATGTTCGGAGTCTGGACCTCCTGGTAGTTGCGCTTGCGGTACTCCGACCGAAGCAGCTTTTGGAGGGCATTGAAGATCTTGGATAGTTAGTATAGATAGGTATATTGACGGGGTATGCCACGAGTGACTTACCCTTGTACCAGCGGGAAGCAAGAAAGGGGATCCGGGAGAGGTCTCGTCAAAGAAGAAGAGCTCCTGCTCCTTGCCCAGTCTTATGTGATTGCGCTTCTCTGCCTCCTCGAGGAACCTATAGAACGGTCAGTATCACTACTTTGAAATTGTGGTCCAATAGTAACAAACTTCAAGTGATCTGCCATTCGCTTCTTGTCTGGGAAAGCAACACCTCGAATTCTCTGCAGACTGTCTTGCGACTGGTCGCCGAGGAAGTAAGCGGAGGAGTTTTGCATGATTTTGAATGTCTTGATTTTGCCTATGGAAGGGTTAGGTTAGAGTTTTCTTATTAGGTAGGGAGTCAAGAGCAGATGAAGGGTTTACCTGTGTTTTGGATATGAGGGCCACGGCAAAGATCAACCAGATCACCGTTACGGTAGACGGTGCTATACTCGCCCACCACCAATTTTTCGATATAGTGCAGCTTGACACCAAGTTAGCTCAACCCACCGCAATCACCCCAGCCCCATAGGCTGCATGGGCAGTTGACGGCAAACGTTACTTACCTTGTAGGGAGAATAGCTGAACATGCGACGCAAATCTTCCTTAGATACCTCCAGGCGGTCGAAACTCTCCTTTTGCTTGAAAATCTTGGCAGCCTTCTGTTCAAGGGGCTTCCAATCACTTTCAATGACAGCACGTCTGCTCAGATAAGGAATATTAGCATAGTGATACCGTAATAACTAACGTATTCACATACCCTCCAGGCATAGCCATATCGTAGACTAAGATAATGTTAGCACCGTCCTCTGATCCTTTCAAGTTGGAGAGCTTAACATACAGAAACCCTGGGGTGTAGGAGGACCGTGGCTCAGGAGGCAGCCGAACTGAGCTTCGCAAGACTCTCCAAGACAGTGAGCCGAAGAGTGCCAGACTATATGTTATTAGACTTGAGCTTGGAAGAAGTAGCAGAGCTCAACATACAAACATTCCGAGCCTCGGGGTCGGAAAATGGGACCAGGATAACGGCAGAATCGGCCTCGAGTGGACGGTTCAGATCCCATAGTTCTCCATTGACCTTCGCGATAACAACCTCGGCAGCCACGTCCTTTGGCACATCGCGCAAGAATGAGCCCGGTGTAGTTTCGAAGGCCTTTGCGGGGACCGACTTAGGGCTACCGTCGCCAATATCGAGAGAAACTTCGATCGAAGGGTGATCCTTGGCCGCGAGGTCCTTGAGGTGCTTTTGCCACAATTCTTCGAACAGATTGTTGCGCTCGATCGCCCAGTCGGGGAGGGGCTCGCTAGGAGGGGCTTGTTTTTTGGCGTCTTGAGGCGGGGCAGCAGCAGCAGGATTTCCTTGAGCTTCGGCGGCAGGGCGCACGGGGAGTTCCTTTGGGGCTTCGGAAGCCATAGTGCAGACCTCTGGAAACAGTGACAGAAAAATTGACTGTGAGGAAAGGATGGGGATCCAAGTCTGACTCGTTTTGACTCACTTGCTCGAGAAATAATAATATGACTCTACCGTAGAAACGGGCGGGCGGTGAGTCATGTGACTGTAAACTGCCCTTACAAGCGATGTACCCGGAACGCCGTATGCATACGAAGTTTCCACCACCCGAAAACTTCTTCGTCCAACCCCCAATCCCGCAACAACTCAACATGTCTTTCCGTGGGCGTGGTACCGGTGCTAACCGTGGTGGCTTTGGAAGCCGAGGTGGTGGTGAGCAATTCTTCCTTGTCGCATGCGAAATAGTCGGACGGAGCAGCTAATGAAATTTTTTTCCGTCCAGGTCGCGGAGGCTTCCAGCAGTCGTTCGGTCCCCCAGCTCAAGTCTTCGGTACTTATAACCCCGTCTATGCGAATTCTACGGCCGCGATACTGATTTTTTTTGTTAGAGATGGGAACTGTCATGCACTCCTGTGAGGGTGAGATGGTCTGCGAGTCGATCAACCCCAAAATCCCGTATTTCAACGCCCCGATCTACCTCGAGAACAAGGTACGCCAACACCCCGGATATTACGACCCTCAATGGTTGTCGCAATGAACTAGAGCTAACAAGTTCTTGTAATAGACCCAAATCGGCAAAGTTGACGAGGTCCTCGGACCTATCAACCAGGTCTACTTCACCATCAAGACCTCCGAGGGTATTCAAAGCGAATCCTTCAAGACTGGCGACAAGGTCTTCATTGGCGGTGACAAGCTCCTCCCTCTGGAGAAGTACGTCTCCCCTTCCCTTACCCCCCCCCCTTGGGCCGTTGCGAGAAGGAAGAAAACTGACCATTCATACTAGGTTCCTCCCTAAGCCCAAGCCTCCCCCCCGGAGCTGCTAAGCCCAAGCGTGCCGGCGGTGCTGGTCGCGGCGGCGCCCCACGTGGTCGTGGAGGCTTCGGTGGCCGTGGAGGTGCTCCCCGTGGCCGTGGAGGCTTCGGTGGTGGCCGTGGTGGTGGTTTCTCCCGTGGAGGTGGTGGTGGTTTCGGTGGTCGCGGCGGCGGTGGCCGTGGTGGCGGTTTCTCTCGCGGCGGCGGTGGTGGCCGTGGTGGTGGCCGTGGCCGTGGTTGGTGAAGATACTACTCACCGATTGTATTGTCTTCTTTCGGCGTTTGGGGGATCTGGGAGCTTTTGCAGGAACATTTCCTTTACTTCTTGTGCATCCTGACACAACTGCTTGTTTCCGTGACTGCAGGGACTGTAGAATATATCCAGTCACAAAAAGACGATCTGATTGCTCTTGTTTCGAATGTTCAATGGATGCTTTAGAGTATACACTTACTGGTTTTCAAATTGTAGCGACATAATAATTTGACTCTACCTAAGGGAAACGCCAAGCCACATGTGGTTGGTGTGGCTAATGTGGCTAGTGTATTGTGTGCACAGCCTCGTGTGGCACACCGCCAGCCCCGGCTATCGCACATCGGGAATGACGTTGACCGCTCTGCGGAACTGCGTGCCCGTCAACACTTTCAAGCAGGATTAATTGCCCATTCCTCCTCCCGCAGTCCCCTCTCTAGCCCCCTTTCGATCCGACAGCACTTCCAATCTTTTTCCCTGAGCATGTCTCGCAGAACCTCGACCATGGCGTCGAATAGTTCCAAGGTCCCGTCCTCCGGCGACGGAGGTCAGTTTACGATCATCTTTCAACCCCACAGAGACATGTGAAACTCACACCGCGCAGGCCAAGAAAAGCAGAAAATGCTTCTTTCTTCAGACCATGGACATTTCAGCTTGGTCAAGTCAGTTCCCGGGGATTTTCCCCGCCGTCAAGTCCTGCCAGGCTCCCGCTAACCTTGCACAGGGCTCTCCATCTTGCTGATTTGGTGACTGAGCTCAATGGTATGCTTTGCCTCTAGCTGTATACAATACTTTAAAGCTTCTAGATACTGATATTGTACTCTTCACAGGATTCTGCGGAGGCAAGTCCGGTTTTTCTACCAACTCAACAATCCTCGGCTAACCGTTGGGAACAGTTATGTCCGTTTTCTCTTCCATGCGCTACTGTCTCGGTGATGCCTCAGACTACGGTGCGCTGTGGGCTGCTCTGGCATTCATGCCATTCGGTCTATTCTTTGACTTCATGGACGGAAAGATTGCCCGGTGGCGCAAGAAGTCCTCGCTGATGGGACAGGAACTCGACTCGCTCGCGGATCTGGTAGGTTAAACTTTTACCCTTCCCCTGACGCTATTAACCGGCCGCTAACCATAACTCGTATCTGGTCAGGTTTCCTTCGGCCTCGCCCCCGCTGCTGCTGCCTTCGCGCTCGGTATCCGCACCTCTGTCGATCACGTTCTCCTCACTTTCTTCGTTCTCTGCGGTCTCACCCGCCTGGCTCGGTTCAACGTCACGGTCGCTGTTCTCCCGAAGGATAAGAGCGGAAAGTCCAAATACTTCGAGGGCACCCCTATCCCGACTACTCTGGGTATTGTCGGTCTTATGGCTTACTGGGTCTCCGAAAGCTGGACCCACGAGAACATTCCGCTCGGTCTGGTTGCCGAGGGCACAATCTTTGAGTTCCACCCGGTCGCTCTGATGTTTGTCTTGCACGGCTGCATGATGGTCAGCAAGACGATACACATTCCTAAGCCTTAAGCTTGAGGTGACAAAACAAGATCTGGTCAGGTAATCCATTTGGGAGTAATTGCCTGAAGATTGTCCCTTTTTTTGGACAAAGGGGCATGAAAATAAACGAGAGAAACTCTACTGTTTATAAGCAAGCCTGGACACGATCTCAATATACTTAATTGTGGATGATCTTGGGTCTAGTTGAATAGATGATAGCAGCCCTGTGCAGGATCGTCAAAATTCTCTACTCAACATAGAGTAAATGTCTTCATTTTCAACGATGTGAAAAAGCCGCTCTTGAATAGAGCATAAATAGAACGAATATGAATGTCTTCGATTGCAATGAATTGGTTTTTTGTCGACCCATGGTCATAGGATCCGGTCCCAGCCGAAATGGAATCAACACTCAACATGGCCAAGGGTACCATAGAGAGCCATATGCGCACGCAATGTTGACGAAGCGTCAAGATTTGTCGCATACTCCTTCTTGCAGGACTACTCATGTCCCCAAAGCGTGCTTCATGACTTTCAATTCGTTAAAGCTGATATATTGACAAGCCTTGCAACTCCTCTCTCCTTCGTTCACGGTATAGACACCTCAAACCCGAGTCAATCACAAGACAATAAACAGCTAAAGATATTGGTAGGTTCCAAAAATATCACTTTTGCTGTTAGCTGTCGAATTTGCGGCCACGATGGCATATACAAACGAGTCCACGACGACAATCCCAACGGAAACGCAGGAAGACCATATTACCAATGCGGGAGGTGCTACACGTTCTTGAAACTATACGTTCTTGAAATTCTGGGACGATCGAGGAATAAACCTGAGCAACCCATTCTGTGAGTGTGGAGAGCCAAGTAGACGTCAAATAAACGGCTATGATCATCATGTACCTCGTGGCATACATTATGTTTGCAACGAGGGAATCTTTTTTTTTCTATATGGAAAAGCGAAATTCGTACGGAGAGCAGATCCAAGTTCCGAAGGACTCTGTTGGGGAAATTCGCTCGCAACTCTTATATTTGATAATGCTACTAGTACTCAGGTGTGTTGTTGCTTGAAAGGGTTCGATCTTGCTTCGATTTATATTTCGGCCTTGATGGTTTGTCAAACGGGAGTGTGCCCCGGTGCGCGAGAAGTAACGCTGGATGAGGCTCCGAGTCTTTTCATGTTCAGTACTGAGTATCGGTATATAGGATACGAGGCGTCATTTGAATCGCCAAAGCCTCGTTATAGTTTTTAATTGAGAAAAGCGAATAAAAAGTTGAGTTTGTTGGCCCGAATCTCAACAAACTTACTTTAGTGACACTTTCGCAGTCGAAGACGCAATGTCCTCAGTTTTGCATGCTTCCTTTATTTCATTGAAGCCAGTTTCCAAGTAAAACTACACCGAAAACCACCTGTCCCGGTTGCCCAGCCAAATGCACAAGCCAAAAGCCGACGTTGCATTCTCAGGGGCGAATTGAGATGAAACACTCTACTCCGTAGGCAACCATTGATTTGAGTATACTCCGTACAACCAATTTTATTGAGTGGGTCGGTTCGAGCTGTCACTTCTTAGCTGCAGAGCACCATGGGGAGGTCTCTTCAGGGTCTTCACCAATACACATTTGGTGCCTCAGGATTCTCCGTATGTACAGGACTCCAGATGTTGCCTACACGACACAATCAGGTACATAACCCGTCGTAGCTGGCTGATTAATGGCCGTTCATGCACGCGAGGCCACCGGCAAGTTCTAGACCACCGATCCCTACCAAGCAAAGTTGAGAGTCCACACCCCCCCAATCCACAGACCGAGTCGAGGACCAACAGCAGAGAAAACATACGCTATTACGGAGTACATACACAGAACGAGTTGAAATTTTACTCTTCTGCGTTGTTCAATTTTGATCCTGGCGGCGCAAGGGGCTAGATGCACCCAAGATTTCCTTCCGGCAGGAAGTGGGGGGTTCCGACCGCTCTAGCAGACGCCACGACTCCATAAATAACAGGTGGTGAGTCAATTTGCCGGATTAGACAGGTCTGGACAGGGTCTCACGCAACTTTGCTTTTCATTTGAGATGAACTGTTTGTCTATGCGGCGGGGTGGTTCATCCAGTGGGGTGGATTGGTTATTTACCTTACGGTATGCTTGAGATCCTTGCCTGGTTGGAAAGGGAACATGTACTCCGTACGAGTATGAAAGATCTCATTTTGTATAGATTTCTGAGATGGCTTGTACACTTAATGTGAAAACATCTTTAACTGAAAAAGATACGTGATCGTAAGTACTGGAGGCTGAAGTTAGGAGATCTTCCGTAGCCGATCCCGGGGTCACTCCGGGTCCTCGCTAGCAATCCTTGGGCTCACCATTTTTGGGTACATTGGCGATTCATGACTAGATAACTTTTGTCTCCCAAATTATGGGGATGTTCTTTCGGGGATAAAGTCATGGATGGTGGTAGTAGGATTCAGGCTTGTTGCCCATGTGCTACAGTACTAATTACTACGAGGTACTAAATAATATATATATCAACCACTTCCAAGGTTGAAAGAGTACTAGCAACAACTGCCCAGGTGCGACACTGCACAAGCAGTGTTCACCTCCAAACTCGGGTATCTTATTTCTATATCACTCAATAATCATCAGCTAGAAATAACCGTTCTTTGAGCCCATCTTTGTGCTAAGTTTGACGATGACGCAGGCTGCAAAAGTGGACTTGAAAGACAGCTCATCGCTCTGAGAGGAATGTGGTTGGGCAAGCAGGTGTGGGCTGAGCACCCACTATGATGATCAGGCACTCAAAGACCTCTTTCTACTCTGTCCGTCGTGGTCGTCTTTGATTCTAACATTTGGGAATTTCTAGTCCTAAATCCGTACAACCACATGTCTAGCGACAAGCACGCGATGTGCGGGTAAACCGGATGATTGGAGTGCATTTGATGGATGTAATATACATACGGTACGGTTACGGCAAAGGAAGCGAATCCTTGGGTGTCTGGTCCACCGCCGGGAGTGTCCGTTGGGAATCCGTGGTAATGCCCATGCAAAAAAAAGGGGTTGCACACAGTCGAAATTCGAATGCACTCGGAGTGGTGGGTATTTCCAAGGGTTTGAAGATAATATCATCCATCTTCAACAAAGTAGTTTGGAGGTGTATATACTCTGGCTGTCCCCGAGGCAAGACTAGACGAGGGCTACTGTAGGCTTAATCCCTAGCGCTGGCGACATCAGTCGGGAAAATGGGCTCCATGCGCTAACGGGTTTCATTTCCCTCACAAGCATACGGAGTCAGTAACCGTTCGTATTTGTCTAGGAGGGGGAGGATACCCCGTACATGCCAAGGGTCAGGTTAATTAGGAAGCCGCTTGACCACTGTTGTATCGAGTTGAGATGCCCTAGTTAATCCGAATTCGCGTCGGTTAGGGCATCACCGGCTTCGGAGGGGTTTCATGTTCATGTGGCAAGTGATGATCGCATGAAGATAATAATCAGAAAGGGCCCCGGGGGCGCCACAGTCACACCCACCCGGCCTCTCAAGGGCCACAGGGGGAAAGGCAGGGCCCCCAGAGTGGCACCAGTCAGGCCGTGTCTGGTCGAAAGGGAAAACGATCGCTGCGGGCCCAGGGTCGTACCTGATGAGGTCAGCGTAAACAAGAGGTTTGATTGGAGTGGATGGAGTAGATGTGGAGTGGTTTGATTACCGCCAGGAACACAGCACACACAAACAACGGGAGGAAGAGGAAGGAAGAAGGAACTGCAGGGGAAGGTCTGTATGAGTATTGATACAGAAAATAGTTAGGAGTGCTGTAGTACAGCCAATGCCAAGTATGTACTGGTACCTTCACTAGATGGTAAATTAGTATGGGCCAAGAAGTACCCTAACCTCTCCGGTGCTCTGGCTCTGGGGAACGGACCCCTATTACATATGTGTACCTAGTGTACCTAGTAAACATAGTATATACATAGTGTATGAGTATTACCGAGTGTCAACGGATGAACGCGAGAGTCGAGCGGAGGTGCCCCATCAGACTACTCCCCCTTTCGTTCTGAAGACTCTCCCTCCTTCCCTTCGACATTATCCCACATCACTCCCCCCCATCAACAACACCCTCACGCTCTTTACTTCGAGGGACCCTGCTTTCACACCCACTTCCAAACTCGACCGCTTGCTTTCGCCCACTCGCCAATCCTATTCCGCCTTTGACGCTTCTCACAAAGCCGATTAGGGGGCAAGCGCTGTGAAACCGGTCCCTCGTCCACTTGAATCGTTTCACCTGGGGATCGTCTAAACCCCCATTTCTCTCGCTGTTTCTCCCAATTTCGCTCCTTCATATCGATCGATCTATTGTCCCTTCGCTCGTCTTCCGCGACTGCGATATCCCAGGAGCCGAGCTTCTCCTTCCACAAGGCCCTGGTTGATTCCACCACGACTCTGCTCGAGCTCTCTGCGCCGACTCGAGTGCCGGAGATTCTCAAGTGACGACCTGTATTACTTTTAGTCGTCCTTTTTTTTCCCCCCATCGAGAAGTTCCCAAGGGTTACGCAGGTCGTTCCTGGTTCTTCATTCCATCCGCTCCGACTGTGTCTGACGCGGTACTACCTTTCCACCTTTCTTTCTTTCGTGATCTAGATCTCTCCTCCCTCTCGTCGTCATCATGCGCTTCACCACGAAATCCGTCCTGAGCCTCCTGTTGGTGGTCGGCTCCGCCTCGGCCAAGTCTTTCCATCATATGGCCATTCACAAACGGTCTGGTAGCAGCTTTGTCGGTTGCTTTAGCAGCGCGGGGAGTCTCGGCGGTTCGACAAAATTCACGTACCAAAGTACTGGATGGTGCTCGGATCACTGCACTAGCAAGAGCGCCTCATATTTTGGCACGACTAATGGAAATGAATGCTTGTGTGGTAGCTCCGCGCCTGACTCTTCAGACAAAGTCGACACCAGCAAGTGCGATACCCAGTGTGCAGGTTACCCGCAGAACAAGTGTATGTTGTTGGTGTTGATGCTGGAACCCCCCATGATGATTCGATTTGCCTTACTGATCCAATAATTACAACTCTTAGGCGGCGGTGACGGCTTTTATTCCGTATACAGCTTTGATAACGGCGATGATGATAGCTCATCAACTTCGGCCACCACTACTACTGGCGACTCTTCCCCAACTAGGACTGATGCCGCAATGGAGTCAGTCTCGACGAACGCTGGAGGCCATACCGTTATTATAACTACAACCCCCACAAGCGCCGGAACGAGCGATGACAGTGGCTCCAAGGGTGGTGGCACAAACACGGCTGCGATCGCTGCTGGTGTAGTCGTTGGTGTAGTCGGTGTCGCAGCTCTGGCTGGTGGTGGATTTTTCTTCTACCGCTCTCGCAAGCAAAAGGCTGAGGGTGCTGGTGCCGGCTTCTCCGGTAATACTCACCAGCAGATGTCGGACTCGCGATTCGACGGATCTTATATGGCCGAGCGCCGCCAAAGCAATGGCAGCATCGACGACGACCATGATTTCTCGCGCCGGATTTTGCAGGTCACCAACCCTGATCATCGCTAAGGCATACGACGACCACCATCAATCCTCTCCACTTCATTCCGCCCACTGCATCGTGCGTTGTCGACGCCCTTTCCCTCTCATCCGATATCCCACCCCATGAGAGATCTGTTTTTATTCTTTTTCTTCTCTTGTCATATTTTCCTCGGGTTATTTTTAGCGGAGTTATGATATCCGAAAGGCATACGGCTCGACCCGATTCGGTGTCCATACTTGGTGAATTTAGTTTGAATCTGTTTCTACTCTGACCGTGCCTTCGCGGATGACGTGCATTTACATGAAGCCCCGCGTGAAGTCTACGCCAGCCTGCGAGTACGACTTGATAAAAGGGACAGTACCCACCCCAAGCAACCCAATCCAGTCGATCGCATCGAAAGGCCATCCATCCCACGTGCCGAGCTGTGGCATACCGTCTTTATGGACTTTGAGGATTAGGCGGTATTCTAGTATTCGAAAAGGCGTTTCTTTCTATTTTCTTTCTCGGCTCTATCGATGCTCGCTAGAGCAGACTTGTCTCATTCCCACGATTTCCTTTTTTCACCCTCAATTCTTTTTCTTCAGCCTTCCATTCGACCGGTCTGAACAGCATGTTCAAGTGTATTCCCGAGTTGCCTTCTTTTTTTCCCCCAAGTGCCGTGGAATGGCGCTGTAAGTAGGAAATATGAGTTAGCCTGTATTTAATGCGAGAATGGATATGCACACCAACACACGTCACATTGTAGTAGGCCAGCTCAGGCTCAAGGTAGAGTGTATACTTACCAGGAGAATGATTTTGGATCGTTCGAGGTAGAGACTCTACCTACGGTACCCCTGCCCAAAACTTCAGGTCGAACGATCCCTGCGCTTTCAATGAGCGTTCGGTGTCTGATTGCTGGTTGGTGAGTGCGATTTTTCTTTTCTTAAAGATCGCTAGATCTGGTGTATTAAGATCTGCCTGTGATACCCAGGAACACCCAGGAGCTAGTCTACGAGGCCATGAAACAAGCGGTTAAGGGTACTTGTAAGATCAATAACGCAGGGAGTTCTCTACATGAAGGTGGAAGGTGGGAGCCTCCAGATAGTTAGAAAAGCAGTGTCATACTACTTTTAGTGTCTCTAGATATTATTAGAAACAATCTTTAGTCTAGAGGGATTGATTTGGCACTGGTCATGGGGTTCTTTGAAGGTGATGACATTTGAATCCATCCTATCTCGCCAAGCTTGAAGTTTCAACTCTCAGTTGGACAAAGTATTATTCCAAATACTCCTAACTAGAACACCATCCGCCCATTCTCCGTTTGTCCAGTCCTTCTTGACTGTAAATTGGACATTTTTGCTTTCCCCCAGGGCCAGCCAGAATCCATTGTCCGAGAAATAGCCCTGCACTCCGAGTGGATGATCTAACCACACCCACGCCGCCACTCCGCCGTTCGCTTCAACACGGAAGTTATGGCCCCCGGCAGAACGAGAGATTCGAAGTCCCGGATCTTGAATCTTCGCCTTTCCCAGGGACTCTGGATGGAAGAAAGATGTATGCGCATATGTCATCTTTTGGGACTCATTGGGTGCGACACTATCACCGGAGATATCCACGCGAAGGAGGGAATTTGACAAGTCAAGATCAATGTAGTCATTCAGAAGATTTGTCTTGAATATAAGAGTCGAGTTGATGGCTCCAACCGTGAACGGAATCGTCTTGGAGATAGGCTTGTTCGGCCCAGAGAGTGGATTCCCCCTCCAATCCATCCAGCTCAGTTTCGCCGTCCCACTAACTGGAGACCAAAGATCAGACATGACCCAGGCTTCCAAATCACCCGTGATATAGTTATAGAAAGAATGCCCGATAACGGGCTGGAAGATGTCTTTTGCGCGATAAAAGAGAACCTTCCAGCGACCGTCAGGTTCGATGCTGGACCATGTAGGTGCAGCCCTGAATACGTAAGACATTAGTGACCCATCGCCATCCGCGGGCTTGGAAAGAGGAGCGTCTATTACCAAAGATCTTCTAATTGCCAATACAGCGACCCGAGATTTCGCTGTGGCATACCGGAACCACGTCTGTAGAAGGCTAATTCGGAGGTGTAAAAGTCGGCCTGGAAGACCTGAGTTGTCCAGCACCACGCACTATGAAATTATTAAGAAAGGGCGCTCTATATTAATGGCCATAAACTAACCTGAAGTTCGCTATACTGTTCTGTATATCTGGGACTGGATACCAATCTTGTACTGCAGCAGTCATCTCTTCGAGCCCTAGAACCGAAAGTTCTCGATCAGTAGCATTGGCAGGTCCTCCAAAAGGGTAATGGCGATTGTGATGAATCACCATGTCCGAGGACATAAAGAGCTGGTCATCCGGTATGACTTGCTTCCAGGAATAAACCGAGGGCATGGAGATGAATCCGAATTCAGTAGCAAATCGACCAACTGGATAGGAGCTAAGATTGAAGGCTTGGCTCGCATCATAGTTATATGTGTCTATGTGTTATTGGTAAATACAAGCAAGAAGTCTAGCGTTAGATTGAAAGAAGGCCCTACCTGTATTTGCGTAGATATAACCTGGTCCAGATGTATTGTGATACCGTGGAAGCTGGGGCATCGTGGAGCTAAAGTTCAAACTCAAGAATCCGTTGTATGTGCTTTTGCCTCATTCTGTTAAAAGGGAAAGGAAAAAGCAACAATAAGTAGTAGATACTCACGATGATGGAATGTAGCTGATTGATTTTGTATTTGAGTAAACAGCCCCAATCAGCAATTCTAGAAAGATATGCTCGTATTCGCGGAGAAGGGTCCCGGGATTATCAGGATCAAAGAAATAGCTCAGCATGATCTGCTCTAGCTCGTTGCCGCCGGCCCAGAGGGCAAGACTGGGATGGTGGTTGACGCGACGCTGTTTCATTCTCAGTTACCGAACAATTGGAATAAATGGAAATGACTTCATACAACTTGATAAGTGGCCTCTGCTTCATACTGAGCCAGGTAGCTGGAATTGGCAGGGTATTCGGCATCGGAGAATTCTTGAGCGTATTAATGATTGAATTGGGTGCCCTGCCTAGGTTTCTTACCAAACTCAGACCACAAGAGAATGCCCATTTCATCTGCAATGTCATAGATCCAGCTAGGAAGATAGGCGCCAGATGACCATACTCGGAGCATATTTTGATTCTTTTATCTGGGTTAGCTTATTTTAATCAGATAATCAATCAGAGTTGGATTCTTACTCCGACAACAACGGTCTCAAATAGACTAAAGGAGATTATAAGCACAATTATCGTCTAGTGGAGGTGATCTGTCATACTTTCGTATCTTTGTTTCGTTCACTCTTGGCCAGAAGACATCAGGCGGAACGAGATTTGAGCCCTTGGCATAAAATTCATGGCCATTAACCTCGAAGTGAAAGTTCGAGCCAGGCGCAATACCCTCAGCCTGTTTTTCTTTTGTCACTGGTAGCAGATTTAGTACGACAGTCCGAAATCCAACTCTGCGAGAAATTTCTGAAATGGTTTTCTCGCCATGAAGAATTTCGATAGTGGCATTGTAGAGCGGTTGTGACCCCAGTCCTGTCGGCCACCAAAGGTCAACCAACTTGGGGTCAATAGTGATACTCCCCTCTATCGTGTTCGTGGATTGGTAGGTATCATCCAAAGTCCGATTCAATATCAACTTTCCGCTAGCATCATTCAAGAAGACACGCAGTGAAGAGTCTCGAGGCAAGGTGCCTAGATAATCAAGGCTCACATTGAATATCCATGGCTGGGACTGATCTGGCGGGATATTATTCATCTGACCTTTTCGAAATATATCTATCAAGGCGTTTCGAACGTATATAGGTGAAGCGGAATCTAGCTGTACGACCCGTGCCGGCTGCCAGATCCCAGCGGGTGCTATCTTTGGAGCCCAATCCCAGCCAAAGTCAGACTGCTCCTTACGCATGTATTCTTTGCAGCAGAATTCTTCGGTTGGGCCACCGTCTGCGCTATTCAAGAGAGCTGTTCCTTTCTTTCAGAAATTTAGAAATGTATAAGGAAGGTCGGGACGTACGGTCGCCATTTTCTGCTATCTCTTTTACTATCTTGGAGGCGGACCCGAAGTTGAGACTCAACTTGGGCTCATCCTTGCATGAGCGAACTATATCGGTCACATCGAAGTACCATTGGCGGAACTGGTTGTCCGTATTTCCAACAAATTGATTACAAAATTCGATAGAGGCAAAGGTGTCAAGGCCATCGAAAATAAGCCACGTTGAAAAATCCTCGGTTTGACTCCTAGTTAAGATGAATGAGAAATGAACATCGTTCATCAAAAAATGGTGGTAACAAACAGGTCGGAGATCACGGTTGAGTAAGTCCAGTTAGATCTCTGGACCCAGAGCAGCTCGGTATCATTTTCTCCATATAGTGGATCCCCAATCACGCCAGCTGCAAAGAGATCCAGGTGTGCCTGGGATGGTGCAGAACCAGGGACTGTGATGTTTGGGCCTGTCAAGGTCCAATTTTCGTTACCAAGATCGATTATATCCTGGGAAACGGCAAATTTTGCCAACGGTAAGATATAAGATAATGTCTTCATGCTGACTTGAACTCGAAGATTGAAGGTTTCCAAGTGCCAGCGCCCATTTTTGCGTGTCGAGTATTTTTATTTCCAAGTTTTTTGGTTCATTGAGGGGTTGGAATCGCATTGACTTTGGGGTAGTATCCCATCGGACATTTAAAGGCGATATTGAAACTAGCTAAACCTCTCTGAGCTCGGGTCAGGCTGCTGAAGATGATCATTTCCTAAAAAAAGGCTCGGGAATCGCACATGGAGGTCTCCATACCGACTGTTCATTGCACCTACTACGTATTAGGGCCAAGCATTTCTGCTGTAACCGGAGCTCCATTTGAAGATACTGTGGATGTAGACTCTCCTATTTTTCTTGGGAATTTTAAGCACATTCGTTGTCAAAACAGACCCAGGACGCTCGTGGTTGATATATATATATATTTTGGAAATTTGTACAGGATATTCGATATCTCGTTAAGCTGCTCGACTCGAATACTATGCCCCATGTAAAACAAAAGCAAGCTCCTCCATATCTTGAAGCAAACAAAGCGAGCAAATGTTGACATTCCTAAGTCCGTTCCGACTTGGGACTACCCCGCGTGGGGACTCGGTCTTTATTTCGCCGAAGGATTACGACGGGGCCCCAGTCTGGGGCAAAAGCTTGAGTGGCCATGGCGCTGGTGTCAGTGCGCTCGGCCTAGACACCGATTTTGACCCCTTGTCTTGATTTATCTTTCATGATTGAACATGCCTCTAGGTGAGGTCTATTCTGTTTATCTCTGAAATAGTGTGCTTCCGTCCTCGAAAGGCCCTGCTCATTCACCCATGAACAAAGAATAAGTAGTCGAGCACCTGGGCAAATAATTGAACTTCTCAGATCCGACTCAAATTTCAACAATCTAGCTCCACATTGAGTGATTAATTTTCAACGATGAGGCCGATCTTTGCCAAACGGTAACCTTGCAGGAATGTAACGATGTTTCTGCCGATCTCCATGATGGACAGATAAATACATCTGTACTTCTTCCCGTCGCCAACATGAATCAATCTACAGCAAGTTAAGGCATTGTTTTTTTTTCTTCACTGAGGATTCCCAGTATGGTTGGTGTTTCCCATCTTTTGCTGGCCCTAGCGGCAGTCGCCAGCGCTGCCTCTTCAGCTTCATCCGGGAATACCTGCAAGAAGGTTCAGCATGACTTCCCCAAGGGTACGAACAAAAACGACCCTCGTGCCGAAGCTGTAAAGCAGGCGTATGCACGCGAGTGGCGCGAATACTCCAAATATGCTTTCCCGAATGATGAGCTTCTACCCCTGACCCACAACTATACCGATGATCTCTTTGGATGGGGTGCTAGTGTTGTTGATGGAATCGACACTGCGATAATCATGGGTCTCACGGATATCGTGGAGCAGCAGCTGAAGCATATCGCCTCAGTCGACTTCACGTAGGTTACAAACCGGGGAAGGAATCGGGCACACATCCATATACTAACTTTTTATTAGGAAGTCTCCTGATATCGTTAACTTCTTCGACATCAACATTCGTTATCTCGGCGGGTAAGGCTCACTCTTTCCTAAATTGGATCAGAAACTAAATTTTTGTAGCCTTCTAAGCGCTTATGACTTGATCAAAAGCGGCCGCTTTCCCAATCCGTACGATGAAAAGCTTGTTGAGGCCTTGCTATCCCAGGCCAAGTCCCTGGCTACCGCCATCAGCCCGGTATTTGACACTGCCTCTGGCCTGCCTGCCTCTACCATGAACTTTTCGACTGGCGAAATTATGAAGAGCACGACGGCTGTCAATGGTACTAAGTACAACAGTACCAATACTGCACAAGCTGGAACTATGATTCTAGAGTACTACAGACTGTCTGATTTAACTGGAGATGAATCATTCCGTCAAAATGTATGGCTAAAATATGCCCCGGGAGTTGACAAGACAAAATCAGATGCTGACACTTTGAATAACATAGGCTCAAAAAGCCGAAAAGTACTTGATTAACCCTCAGCCTGCGCCGGCTTTCCCCGGTCTGGTGGGCACTGAGCTTAACACTGAAACGGGCAAATTTATCACTCTCGATGGTGGCTGGGAAGCTGGTGTCGACAGTTTCATTGAGGTGAGCAACGTCTCAAATCAGGTCTTGACCTTGACTAACTTCTCCAAGTACCTCATCAAAACTTACATCTACGACCCAGAAGATGATATGGTTGAGCAGTTGAAAGACTTCTGGCTTTTGACCGTCGAGTCAAGCAAAGAAAATATCGCGCTTAGTCCCTATAAAAGACCGGAACTCACTTTCCTGTCGCAGCTTGACGAGAATGGTACCATCATGTGGTCAATGGATGATTATGTTAGTCCATCGTTTTCATCCAAGAAGGGTACTCTGATCTAAACAATTTTCTTAGGCATGCTTTGCCGGTGGCAATCTATTGCTCGGTGGAGCTTATCTTGATCGACCAGATATCTCAGAGTTGGGCGTGAAAGTGACTGACAGCTGCCATTGGCTGTATAACACGACAGTTACTGGACTTGGACCATCAAGTATGCATTGGAATAATTTCTTTCTATAATCGGGCTAATATTTCCTAGCAATCGCCTGGTACAACGAGCACAACAGAGCATACGACAAGTCTTACAACAAGAACGCCACCCTTCGCTCATACGCTGCCAAGTACGGATATTTTATTGAAGACCCATCATATCGCTCGTACCCAGAGCCGCTCGAGAGTATCTGGTATGCCTACCGTATCACCGGCGACACACGCTGGCAGGACTACAACTGGGAGATTTTCCAAGCGTTGAACACCACTCGCTCGAAGTCAGTCCCTTACGCTGAAATCACTGATGTCAATGCTCCATATGGCGGGGACTTGGTCAACTATGTTTCCAGCTTCTACTTTGCCGAAGTCCTCAAGTATCTCTACCTCACATTCACCGAGCCAGATGTCGTTAGCCTGGACGACTTTGTGTTCAATACTGAGTGTCACCCCATGCTGAAGAAGAACGCTTGCTAATCTTCTCATCACTTAATCTCGGCGTTGGAATGGAGTGCGCGGTACTACCTAGTAGTCAGAGTGCAGCATATATGAGGTATGAATCTTCAACCTTGGAAGTTTTCAGCATATAGTTCTGGATTAGGGGGAACGGCAACAGAAATCTCTACGCAGGTGAATTGAGATCAATGCAATGCAATTCCAGCTTAAAGTCGGACACATGACCCAATATTGGAACATCAAGTTCAGAATTGTTTGACTCCAGGGCTATTCTAGGTTATTCCAGCAGCGAGCAGTAGACTTTCCAAATATATACCACTGAAAACCCTCATAATTTCCACTGAAAAGGCGGCAACATTCAAAAAACGGTAAATTTCAACCTTGGAACTATAAGAGAGTCAACATGAATTATCCTCTTCCTTATTGAATCTTTTTTATTCTTCTCCTAGCATTCAAATCGAGGTTTTGGAGTCTCCAGATCAAGCGTAGAGTGAACATCCGAGATCAACATCCCAATGTCAGCCTAGGGTAGCCAAGCACATGGCAATGGGCCCACGTGCTTTACACAACTATAATCATCACACTCTCTATCCTACACTCAAGATGGGGTTTGCGACGAACCCCAAAAGACAAAGAGCATTTCATCCCCTCACCTTGAAATGACATCAGGCATCAGGACCGGAGACATTCAATATCCCGTCGGAATTTCTGCCAATTCAAGAAAAAAAAAGCCTCTGAGGTCATCCAAGACCACGCACGAGCACCAACTTCCCTAGCGTGAAGAGCTCCAACTATGATCGACCTTCGATCCAACAGCGGTTATAGGGCCTAATCTTGAAATCCAGACCACATGGCCAGAATGGTATGGAGATCTCCAGACCGACGTGCAGATGAGGAAGAAACATAACCACAACCACAGTGTGCACGTGTACGCGGCGGTGATCGTCGCTCCAAAGTGGTTTAGAGGCGCGAACCATCCGAAGACGTAGGTCAAATGAAGCGTTTCGAAGGGATACCTGCACTAGGTACACAATGAGTACATCTCAGTTACTACTGTAGGCTACCGTACTAGGCTACCGTCGGTGCCTGAACGAAGAGCGGGAGATCGAAGTACTAGTACTAGCAGGAGTATGCTGGCTCGGCCAATTCCCGACCAGGACCGATCTCTTTTACTCCGTACTCCGTGTCCGTACATGACATCGGATTCTGACGGCGGAAACGGAAATTGTCATGGAGGTCCTTTTTACAGAAACTAAAAGTGTCGGTCTTTGCGGGGGCGCTTCGGGCTTAAGCCGCCGCGTTGGCGTTGGCGTTTGTTGGTTGGCAAATCCACCCACATCTCGCAGCACGACTCGTCGACATTCTGCAGCACCACTGCAGTATTTCTGCAAGGCCGCCCTAGGTACCTAAATTCTCCCACTGGTTTGTACAACATATCTCCTCTACGAATAATAACTGTTCCTCGAACCAACAGCGCCAACGGCGATGACTTGGACCTTCTGGCCCAGCGTCAGGGACATGATGTCATTGCGCATATGGCGATTGCTGGCTGGGGATCGAGATTCTCTTTCATAGGTCCTGGAGGGGCATTGCGTCAAGGGCTTGAGCTAGATTTTACTTCTTGCATCTCTCGAGCGCTGTTTGCTGCAGCTAGGTCATTGGTTGGGAGTACGAGCAGTGCGTGATTGGTTGACTGTGGATATGTTGGTTTTGCTGATCATGCAACGCAATCGGATTTCGGGTCGCGCTTTGGTTTGGCATTACAAGGACGAAACCTGGAGAGAACTTGAAAGATCTCAAATGGTGCTAATTAGGGGCTTATATCGGATTTGGGATTTGCCCCTTCATGAAGTGGAGAGCTTGGGCCTCATCAGAATATCGTTGTTACGGTGAAAATTTCCCTTTTTTTTTTCTTCTATTTTTCTTTTCATTGCTCTTACCTTTCAAGACCCATCCCTCTCTTGGCTCTCGCAACTCGAGACTTGAGACTCGTACGTATACAAGTCCCTGCAATTAAAACGTACTCGTAATCCATGGATGAGCTACATCTAGACCATCACTCTTGAATCAATTAGATTGTCGTTTGAGAATCTGCAACTGGCGCGCGATCCTTGTGGGTGTGAGGGTACATGAGTAGCTACAACGGCGATTATGATTGGCACTGTCACCGAAGGTAGCTATCGTCCGTAGTTTAGTCCTAGTCCGCCGTTCTCATGAATCTTGCCTAGGTGGATGATACGGCTTCGCAAGCATCTAACCCCATAGCCGGACCATGGGACCAAAGAAAACGATGTCCCACTATGGAGTAGTAAACTTCCCACAGAATTCGCAGGATTCACGAAAGATTGTTTAGGCAAATCTCGGGCCCGGCATACTGTCGAGCCGTGGTTGAGAAGTGAATCGTGTAGCGTTGTGGATACAAACCCTATTCCCCATTTTGATTTGATTTTTGCCCTTCGTTCATACTCCAGGAACCCTGATCCTCTTAATTTAAACCAGTGTAGATCGACATAGCTTTGTAACCTGATAGGTAGACTGTTTCAATAGTGAACGCTGGGCTTGCTCGGTTGGTTGAGTGCAGCAACGGAGTACTTTGCGATCTATGTTGGAACAAAGAGAATAACCACCGGGCGAATGAATTGTCCCGATAAGACCGAGCTACGCTGTACTCAGTACCTGGTTCGGAGTTCGGACGAAAACCGCGCAAATAGTCGTCAATTCCGCCGGGCATCGAGTCGAGATCAGCCCGTTTGCTGCCGGGAAACCGGTCTCCGACCGTGGGAAATGTTAGATCAACCTGCCCACCAACCAAAATCAAGAAATAAACGAGTTGAGGCCAGACTTGAGGAAGGTCAGTCTGCCTCCAGAAATTAGCCCTGCCCTAGAATAGTAGTATATATGGAGATAAGCGGACATATTAGCCGGTATTCACCCGAAAGGTACTCGGCCGCAGCACGTATGGCAAGTGACTGCGGTGCTATGTAGATGGCGGAGCACGCCAGTATGCGTCAGAAAGGAAGATGAAACACACGATCAACATGTGGCTTTTCGGGGAGGAGTGGGCGATCGCGTTCTTCGCGTGGTGGCCGACATAAATGCGGGTTAGGATAGTACACGCTTTGCTTTTCCGGGAGGGAGATGTGCCTTAGGGCGACTTAGTGTCAGATGGGAGATTGGGGAGGGGAAGATAAAAATAAAACCCCCCTCCAATGATCAGCACTATCCAAGCACAGTCCACGTGTAAGCAACGCTGAAACCATCATACAGACCAGTCGTAGGGCAGGTATCTACCAACAGTTACCAGGACGAGGTTAGTTCACAGCACTCGCGCAGATGATGGCTGGAGCATTGCAGTAGTGTGGACGGGGTTTACAGGATCAACCCCTGCCAGACAAATTAATCAAAAGGATCCCTGCTAGCTCATCTTGGAGCTGGTATGAAAGGAGGTTGGAACGGTCGATGTTCGTTACAATGGCATTACCTCCTGCGGATCCTATAGATTGGGGATTACAGGGTTAAGATGGCCCGTTCCCACTAGTGATTCCTGGTGGTATCGTGATCCTTCGACCATGTGGTTAACCTAGGATGTGGACCCTGCCGAGTAAATGGCGTTGAATTCAGGGAAATGAGAGTGAGACTGGACCTGGCCCGCCCGCAAAAAGGCGCAATGCACGGGTACAATCCAATGTTAACGGCTGAAGGAGCACCGCTCGGCCGTCGGGTAATCCTTTTCCTATCCCGAAACGTGCTGACATTGAGATGAAGCAGGAAAAATGCAATTACTTGCTTTTTCTTTCGCTGCATGCCATTCGACCCTTACGGATCAGCTGCCCCTCCTCATGACTCCCCCTGAGCATGTACATAAGTTCCTCACTAGGGTCGACCCGTTGGGATGGTTGAACAAATCCTTTGGATTTACCGGCAAAACCGGTAAAACAAGAAAAGGGGGGGAAAGAACAGAAAAACAGTCTCCCACAAGAGGATCTCCCAAAAAAGGGCGTACATACATACATACAGCGCCCGCAGCAGGGTACTTGACGCCGGCCTTTCGGATATGCCACGCTCCGAAGAACCAACATCAAATCTTCATCCTCATTGGCCAAATATCAATCCCAGCTAGTATGAGTGCGACAATGGTTGATTGCCCTGCCCCTGAGGTAGAATAGATTACAGATTGCTTTCAGGTGGGTTTTCCTGAATCTGCCTTGCCTTGCTGAAGCCGCATGGCCTGATCAACATCTGCAATACTGAGACATCCTGCATGATATCGACCTGAAGAAGGTGCTATATGACTTGCGACTGGCTCTTAAGTACGAGTCAGAGGTGTATAGTGCTTACATTAGTTCCTAAATAGGCATAGATCGCGTATGTACGTACAACACCAAAATTACAAGCAGGTGACTACGTGACTAACCAGGTAAGCTGTACGAAATGTGGGTAACTGATCGTTTGCACACTGCCCGATTCGGCGCGGCTTTTGAAGCACGAGCGCCGCCGCGCCGTTCCTTGGCAATGTGCCTGGTACCTTGGTCTGATGTGGACAATAGAAAGTCAGGAGAGCAATATGTACGAAGTAGAGTTTATTAACCCACAAGCACTAAACAGAATGCTTACTATGGGGCAATTGCAGAAGCCCATTGCTACTACGGAGTACATAGTAACACTACGGGCCGTGGATTTAACTTTGGTTGGGCTGAGTTTCTTGCAGTGCTCCATAGACCACTGTCTTATGGGTATTTAAGCGTTGTGATCTTACCACCGTCTGATCTGTGCAGATGGTGGGGAGTGCGTAATTCAAGTCCTAGCTCTTGCAAGTTCTCTTGGTTCCCCAGAAAAGCATCGTGGAGGTCTAGGCCATCCAAAATGGTGGCTCAAGAGAGACCTGAGCAATGGGGATGAGGTTGATTTCTATTTCGGTACGGAGTACGGACTATGCAGTGCGAATATGCCTTGGTTGACTGTCATTTGTGAGTTCAAAATGATTCATGATGAATATCCATCCATGCTGGTCGCCTTCGTCACGGTCGCGAATATGCGGTCTGCATGGTATACCGGGGCATTGGCAGAACATTAATGATCGATGTGAAGTTATTGGTTCCGCTATGCAGATCGATCTCCTTTGGGACAATGCTTGGCCCTCGTAAACGTGAAAGTCTATCAGCTGGACCCGTCTTCATCATACGATGCTTTTTCTGATTGATTAACCTTCATGCTGGGCAACTCATCAATTTACCCCTCCACTCCGTACCGTACCCGGGTGCATTCTACAACCTTGATTGAAGACCCTCCCTTTGCTGGACCCGCTAGCGGAATCCATGAGCTTTCGTAGGCCAAGCACGAGGCAACCAGCCATGGTCAAGGGGTAACCTCACATCCGCCGAGGGGGACCCACACCTCGCGCCCCTAACCACTTTGGGCCGAATTGTGTGCGACTTCGTCACAGACCTAGGGTTATGAGGCTGACAGCTCTGAATCTTTCGATTCCTATGCATTTAAACTAGGCTCGACTGGGTATATACATAGGACGGACAGACAACGGTTTTTAGGGCTATTTTGGGGTTTGCGCTTTGACGGGGTGTACCATGTGTGTTATGTATGCTTATGCAAGATGGAACAAGTCTGGTTCTGATAAACGCCCTATGAAATAAAGTTGCGAAGGATTGAAGGTTGTGTTGCTGAGCCTCTGGGAATGGGCTATGTTGGAATCCTGGCGCATAAAGGTTCAATCAGAGTCATGGGTTGTCAGGGAGGTGCAGGTGGGCGCATGTTGGGAGCGGGCCAACCTCCCAGATTGAGAGTCCTGTATGTTTACAGTACAGAGCGTGTAGAACTAATCCGTATGTACATCTGTATAAAATATGTAGTTATGAAGGGTGGGTTGGCTACTGATTACACGTACAGAGATATTCGTCAGAATCAAGCTGCACGTGCAAAATGTAACCAACATAGTCAAGTGCAATTAGATTACCTACCAAACACAGCCAAGTGCAATTAAATTACCCAATCGAGTAGTGATTGCGAGGGCGACCGATTGATTTGCAGCACCGAACCCCCCCCCCCCCACCCCAAAAACCCCGAAAACCCCGACGGTCAGGGTCTGTCCCTCACAAAGTACTACTCATACACGAAGTACGGAGTACGCAGAGCTTGCCGGCTACTGTCCACTGGTGTGCGAGAATTCCCCATCCACACATGACTCCAAGTGGAGGAGGATCAAGAAGATCCAAAGTGCAGATCCCCCATCTGAGGTGAGACGGGACCAGCCTTTCCCGTCGCCCAGCCGGCTGCAGAATTGTGAAGATTATGAGATTATCACCGTGAAGATTTTCACCTGGCCAAAGTTGTTCGGGGCCAACTTGAGGCCTTCCTCTCCAGAGTAGCACTGTCATTTCGCTCTTACTTTCCCGGGAAGTAGACCCACCACGAGAGCGTCCTCCTCTCGCAACTCCAAATAGCCTGCGCTAAAAAAATTCGCCCAGGTTCACCGATCGGCCGGGGGTGGGCGCGTCGAACTGGCGAGACCGTGAGAACAAGTCATTCAGAGCCTCGCAGTGGAGCCAAGGGGTGACATCTCGCGATTGTGATTCGCCGGCGCGGATTTTGTCCGGGGGTTGCTGTCGCCCGAAGCTGTCCCTTAGGGGCGTGATGGTGTGGACCCCCTGCCTGTCCGATAATCCCCGGGTCCTCGTCCGATGGGAGTTAACTGTTTTCAATCTGGTCGCTTCCGACCTGTTAGAACCGGCTAGACTACTACATAGATAGTGTGAGAAATGGAGTGGGGGATGAATGACTCAAGGATAATAACAGGAATTCCCGAGCCACGAGGCAGTACAGAGTACATACAATTTCAAGATGGAGTAAGATCACTTTACCTCCTTCACCCTACCCGTAAACCCCATACATACATATACAACCACCGCAGTGTATCTCCCGATCGGGTATAGGGTAAAAACGGGGTATGCTCGATAACATTAACATACTTTTTTCAAGGGTTAGGGTGGACGGTAGGGCGACCCTCACGGCCCCGGGATCGTCGTCTAAAAAAAGAACCAACAACAAACCCGAGGCGATGACTCGCTCGTTCGCGAACCTGCACGACAACCATCTGCAGTCGAGGAGGCAATGACGCCCACTCCATCTTCAGGCCCCGTTAGGCCATGGAGATGAATTCGTGCATACCTGCAGTAGCACATGCGGTGCTCGTGTTCTCCTTTACCGCGCCAAATGATTTCCAATTCTGGTGGTTTCCCCGGTAATCATATTGTAGGAGTGACTAATGGAGGGAAGTATGGAGAGGTATCATGTTCCGCTCCCTGACTATGTTTAGAGCCGATGAATGGAGTTGATGAGTCGATGAGTCGATGAGTCTGTCGATCGGTGCAAAAAAAGGGGGGCGAGGCGAGGCGAAGACCAGGAAAGAGCAACTAGCGGCAACATGATTCCGGCTCGCTCGTCATGATCTAATGAGAATGAAGTCGTAAAGGACCAGGAGAACAAAGAGTGGGAGATTTGAGTAAACAAGTGAGAAGCACCGCTCCGGAGAACCGGTGTATCGGGTAATACCAACTTGTTTTTTATCTTCCCCATTTGATTTGATTTATCGAGTATTTGGAAACCCTAGTCCACATGAGGTGCCCACTTGGTTAATCGCAACGCTAACCATTTACGGAGCCTGGTCGGGAGGGAGCGCGCCATGACCAGGTACTCTCGTCCGGACGAGCATCGTACCTTTGGGCATGTGGGCACTTTGGGGCACCTGGTTAAATACGCTAGTCCTAACTAGGCTAGTAAGCACGAGCAAAGCACGAGTCATTCTGCCCTACGCCACATACGGCCTAGCCTACTTTGGGTGGGGGCGATCCCCACACCCAAAAAAGCACAAGGGGTCACGGAGGGGTCGCAGGGTCGGTCAAGGGGCGGGATCGTCCAGCCCCCCCTACGGAGTATACTAATTTTATCTAATTTTATACTCATCGTGCCGATGTTGGAGCATGAAGATGAGTTGCGATTGGAATTTGCATTTTGCTTGATTCCCACTTCCGCCCTCCCGCACGGCACCAAGTATGCCTTGTGGAGAACCCGCAAGTCCAAAAGATGACCAAAAGAGAAAAAGCATTTGAACTGCGACGAGGTGGAGCCGACAAGAGTCCCCACGTTGGGTCCCTTATTCATATGTACGATACTGACCCTGTACTGACTCTGGAATTGCAATTTCGCTGATTTGTCCGGTATAGCCATTACCTGGCAGGCGTGACTATCCGAATTCATGATTCGTGGACTTCTACTGCGTTCTGTATACATATCTCGATACACCTCGGTATTCTGCCAATCCAGGCGTTGCCCCTGCGTCGTGCAGATTACCATGGACAGGCAATGTGGATGCGAAGGATTTCTTCTGGAATGCTTGAACGATTGTAAACAGTTTCGCCTCGCTTGTTTCAGAATGCCTAAGGCGGCCGGCACGGCTGCAGGTTGCCACCACCAGGATCGATGCCCCTGGCGGGAGAGGAGGAGGGGGTATTCTCCGAATTATGCCGAGCATGGGGTGCAGGGAGAATAGTACATATGTTAGGCTACTAACTTGGAAGTACGGGAGTAGGTACCTAGCTATACCTGGGTTCATGGGCAAAAGCTACTTGCAGTCGGGCGTAGGCAGTCTGGGGCAAACTGAGAGGGGTGAGTGGAGAACGATTAGCATGACAATCGGGGTTAGAGGATCGATAGAGAAATTGCAGTGTACAGTAGCGGAGAAGTGTCAACAGAATGGACTCCATATTCTATTTTTGTGTACAAGATAAAGCTGTGCCGCATCGCGGGAGAGTGGTAAAGGCAGTGAGATGGGATGATCGCGTTCGAAGCTCGAACTATCGTGACGTCGGGCCAAAAACAAACCCACTCATCAAGCTGGAAAGAGGGTGTAACGATGACAGTCAGTGGAAGTTCCCAGACGTTCATTCGCTAGATCGAGTAAGGGATCGGCGGGATGAAACAAGCTACTGTGAACTGCACAGGGCAACCTGAGGGCCAAGACGCCAGGGCTCACTTTCACTGTGGTCGAGGCGGATTGGTAGCCCACGAGGCAGAATCTACAGTATCTGATCTGGGACCACCTTCAAGCTTCAATGTTTAAAGTAGGTCAAATTATCCGATCCATGATAGCTAACTAAGGCATACCCTATAGATCTCACCTGTTGGAAACTACCACTAAATAATTCTTCAAGTCGAAAATCAACATGAATATCTCTCGACGGATAGACACGCCCGCATACAGGAATCAGCCTCACTCCGCGAGTCTAATGTAACTAGTGTTTAGTCTGAGATACACACATTCATTACTCTGTACTCGTACATATCTTGTCCAGCAGTAATACCAACACCGCCTCTGCGGTAGCCAATCACGCAGAAGCTCGCAACACCAAGCCTAATTAGGGCTAGTGGGAACAGGGGAGGAATCCCGCGAGTTGCCCAAAGCAGCGAACCATCGCTGGCTCCACCGTGGGGCAAACCCGTTACGTTCCGTGGGAGCTTGGACTTGGGACTGGGATCCACGCGAGATTTGGAATGGGAACTTACCAGGACGGGATGAAAGTATACTTCCCGAGTACCTACTATTTCCCGCAGGGTTGACAATACCAGTGACCCTTCAAGTTTGCGAGAGAATCCAAAATTGAACAATGCTATAATCTACTTTGGCTACTCGCATGTCTGCTAGTCCAATCCAACATCCCAATACCACTCAACCGGTAGCGAGCCAACAGCCTCCCCATTGGCGCCATACAGCAGATCGTCATTGGAGAGCCGTTGACACGGGTCCGCAGTCGGCTCAGCCGCACCCTGGGGGGAGGAAGAATACCAGAAATCTTACAATACATACCTGGGTCGGTATTATTATATTATTTTCCAAATGAAATCATGATTCAATTCCTAAACATAACTTCCCAGATCAATTCGAGTTAGCTCATGCTTGTCTGATCATCCCGCAGAACGATCATCACCTCCACGCCCGTGCTTGGTTCCCTGCGATCTAAGGTTAGCTCCGTATTTTTCGTTCTTATTTTCCCGTTATATTTCTTTTTTTTATTCACCTTTTTTAAAAAATCGATTTTATTTCTTGATTTATTTCCTTGCCTTTTCTTTTATTTCAAATCCGTTAATTTCCTGGAAGTCTAATCATCCAACAGTCGATCCCATCCGTACCAACCAGTCCAGCTCTTCTATATCAGTCCACCCTCCGCCGCTTCTTCACCTCTTCTGTAACTTCGGATTTCCCTTCCTCTCCCCATCCTTCCTACAATTATATTACATTACATCACATCACATCACCCTAGCGTTGGCTACCTCTTGATTCCTATATATCTCCCTCCCTCTCCCCCCCTCCCCGCCAACGGCCTTTCCATCCTTTTCACAGGATGGCCCGAGGACCCTCTTTCGAACAATCATCATCAGTCACGACATTGTCTTCCAACCCTCTCGTCTCTGTTCTAAACAGCCCGATTGCTTCTAGCTCCCCATCACCAGAACCATCTCAGTCGTCAACCCCCACCATGGTTGGCCGCAAGAACACTATGTGCCGCAGCCCGCAGGCCGATGTTCCCACCTCTGTCACCTATACTCCCACAACCCACCGCATCAGCAAGGCAAAGAAGGGAAAGCGCGTCCATGCGTGTGAATATCCCGGCTGCAGCAAGGTATGCGCGCTCTCTATTTCTTATGCGCCTGCGCAATCTGTTGACCCCAATCGCAACTAGGTCTTTACCCGTGCCGAGCACCGCAGACGCCATGAACTGAACCACAATCCCGAAGCCTCCTACCCTTGTACATACACTAGCTGCAAGAAGGCCTTCCACAGGCCTGATTTGCTGGCGCGCCATATGGAGCGACAGTGAGTACCTCTGGATCCCCATGGAATATCGCAGAATGCTAACCGAGTGACAGCGAACTTGACTCGCAAACAGACCAGGCTCAATGGACACCACAAACCCAAGCTGCCTCCCTGGGCGAGCCTGTCCCGCGCTGCATGTCTATGGATTCTGGATCTTTGATTGCGGGCACCCCCCAGCAATCTCACTCTATGTCTATCGGCTCGATTGTGGCACCAGGAGTTCACCCTGACCTTGCCAGCGACTGCGGAATGGTCTGGAGCAACATGGAGTTGCCTCTGCAGCAACGCCCTTCCACCAACCTTTTTCAAAACCATATCCCAGAAACTTCCGATGACAGCCCCTTCTACTCATCTCCGGCAGAAACCTGCCCCTCGCCTCTATCTGACGCGACATTCTCTCTCCCCACAACCGCCAGCTCCTCCATTTCCTCCATTTCCATGATCGACCAGTATCCCAAGGGTCTTCTCAAGGAGTTGACTTCGTCTCCGCTTCAGATGGCCTCCCCACTGCGGTGGGAGGGTCCGGAGACCGGAATGCCTCCGTCGCATTTGGTTCCCATCTCTCTCGAGGAGAACCTCATTCAACCGGTATGTGGAAACCCCTACTGTCGGCTATTCCGAAGTGACCATTCATTTACTAACTTGTTTCCAGACCGTTCAGTGCAACTACCCTTCTCCTTCCTGGTCTAGCGCGGACTGCCTCCCCTACGAAGACCCCCAGTCACTGGGCCATTTCCAGCCAATGGGCTGGAAGCAGTGGGCGATGTGAAGCCCAGCTTTTAGTCTTTGATTGAGCGCGACCCGTGTCTCATGCACTGCGCGACTCCATCTCACGACTTATGACGACTCTGACCACTCCCCTCCCGGCCGCCTCGAGCAGCCAAGCGCGACCCACGCACCCCACCGGGCGTAGGCGTGACGAGCAAATCTGCCCATGATCATGACCTCCCCCTCCCACGCTCCCCTCCTCGTGGACACACAATAACAACCGGCCAAACTATGGCGCGGTTGAAGGCGAACAAAGAGACTCGCCAAAACGCCCAAAACGCCCAACCCGCGCTCCCCCGCTGCATCCGGCTTCGGATCCCCCGGTCTGCGGCTTTGACCGACAGGCGTCAAACATCATTCGTAGGCCGGGGATGACCGGTGCGCGACCGAGGAGCCTCCGGTGGAGACGCTTCGGTTTAGGCAGGAGTTCTCCACTGTGAGGCCCAAAGTCAAACAAAGAAAGAAAAAAAAAAAAAAAAGGGAAAAAAACCACAAATTTCCTTCCCCCCCCCTTGTTCCTCTCTTTCCCTTTGTATCTCCTATTTGTGATGCATTGAACTAGCAGGTGTCCTAGACTAAGGATTCGTTGGGAATAGATCCTTCGGCGGGTGTTTTTTTTTTTTTTTTTGGCGTTGATTCGATGATTTCATGAAATCCACGCAACCTGTGTTTTTCTGGTTGCTCTATACCCTGGATTAATTTACGAATACCCTATGTACCATGTTATTGTGATCTTTATAATTTATACATTTTCCATATCCGAATAATTGTCTTTCCCTTATGTAGTACCCCATGAGCATACCCCATAAGTATACCCCAAGCATAAGCCCTATCAAATGGACAACCATGGATCATTCGTGCCCAGGTGGACAATCTTTGAACGACCCGTGGTTCTGTGGTCTTCGCCTGATTCCGAATTCCAAATTCTTTCTATTTTCCTACTTGAGCTTTAGTAGTACTTCCCATATTCCCCGGTGTCAAAACTAAATCTCCAGGGCAATCAAACTTTGCAACTGCGCCGATCGTCGTCGTCTAGACCACTTGGGCAAATGAGCCAGAAGAGAATCTAACTCGGCTACTGCGTACGGAGCCCTAGTACTCCGTACTCCAAACTCCGTTCAACTCGCCAAACATCCAATTCAAGGGAAAGCTCCTCCTAACTTCCGACGATCCGGAGTTCGCGTTCGCGTTCAAGTCCTAGAGCTCTCTGCACATCTCGTTCATCTCTGGCAACGATCGGTCGATCTCCGCCCTTCTGAACGGGTCTCGCCCCGACTCCTCCGACCGCCAAATAGATTAATTCAAATTACACCTCCGTGGCCTTGGTACCCTAATCTTCTTAGATCACCTTAGTCCTTGCACGACTTCCTTCTCATACGCGAACTCAAACCCCGACGTATCCGCCCTATCTCCTGTCCTGTCTCTGCCTGTCTCTGCCTGTCGTAGGCTCCACCCCATCACCCCCCCCCCCTCAAGCTATAGGCGAGCCGGGTTGCGTTACGACATACGCGATGCGACACGGAGAACCCGGCCAATGCACCCGGGTCCCCTAAATCCGACTCTACGGAGTACCCAGTCCACAAATCCGCACTGTCCAGACGCCCGTCGATCTGGACTCGGCAGGTGTCGGCCGCGGAAACGATTGACCACGATTATTGGGGGAACCCTCCTCCAAGCTCAGCGCAGTTCAGCTCGGCTCCAGTTTCGTAACCCTGCTAGTCTTCTTTTCTCCAACTGACGTGGAAACGGTTGACTCGTGCGGTTGCACTGTAGCGTCGCGTAAGCGTATGCACATACATAGTGCAGCCCCCGTTATTGTTGCTTAGCTTAGTCTAACTACTAGTAGCTTCTTTTTCGCGTCTCTCCCACCCAACCTTGTCCTCTCGCATCGGAGTCTTCCCTCCTTCGGGGATTTTTAAGCGTGGAACAATACTCCGCATTTCCCGAAGGCAATTCTCATAGGCTCGTCGTTAACTCGTCGTTAATGTTGCTGAGTTGGGCTTGCATGCAGCAGGCATCAAGACAGGCAGAGAGGCGGGCAGGGAGGGCAGCAGACAGGGGTGGGAGGCAGATCTCGCTAAAAGGATCGGTTAGTCGCGTCTCTGATACGATGGCACTTGCTAGGATGTACGAGTACTCTGTAGGTGAGTGGAGGCGGGCTCGGGTTCGGGGCGTGTCGATCAGGGGGGTGGAGGTGTCTCCGACGAAGAGAGGGTTATCTCCGTTGTCACGAGGCTCTTGGGTGTGGTCCGTGTGGATGAGATGAAAGGAGTGGATAGTCTGGGATAACCCCGAAGTTGTTGCGACGCCTGCCGAGCAGGATTTTCGCCTTCATTCCAAGGTTGCTTTTATTCTCTATTGGTGGGTGGAGAGTACGGACTTGAAGTGGAGACTCCGAAGAGGTTGCCCGCTTAGGTGATGATCAGTCGCGATGGAGTACTCCGTAGACGTAGAAGTACGAATAGACACAGATGGACCACACTTCCGCCCGGCCAGGTGGAGCTTTGCTTTGTAGTAGCCGCCACTTTGATGAGGATAGTCAGTGTCAAGCTGAAGGAGTAAATTTCAGTCTGGGCTCATTGCTGGTGATCTACTCGGTGAATTGAGTTTTTATGGTCTAATTAAATTCGATTTTCTCGGCTGTTCTATGCTCCCTCATGACCCTAACTCTGGCCCAAAGTTATACCACTTTTCCCGACTTGTATACATCTCAAGGGGATAAATTGAAGCTATAACCATCTTCCTCGGCTACTCGTTTACTGCTCCCTTAATTGCTTTCGCCTTTTCTTCGTACTTCGTTTCGCTACTGGCACTGCGTTGGGTACAATTTGCTCGTCTCCGTCCCGGGTTGAAACCTTGTTTGCTCATTGTAAAAATGGTCTAAACATTTTAAGATGTTCATTTTCTCCGTGGTCTTTTTTCTTGTTATGAGTAAACTCTTCATCAAAATTTCGTCGTTTGGTGTATAGCTGGGCCTTTGTGTTCTCTCCAAATGCCCTTATACTGAATTCTGGAAATCCAGAAATATTCGTCAACCAACAACGGGGGCGTGTAATCGCGCCGTGAGTTATATTATCCCTGGGAACAACAGTTTGTACAAGAGCAAGATTGAGTAGCTTGACGATGATACTGACTTAATCCTCGACAGAGGTATAGTCAAGCCTTGGGGAATAGTGGCTATCATATGACATGGGTTTGGTGTTTGTCTGGTAAGGTCTCCATATAAGAGAAAGATAGGAGGAATGCTATGTAGTATAGAAGAGTTAACGCCTACAAAGTTGTGCCAGACTTCTAGTTGAAAACATTATATTACACACTTACTCGGAGTTTATTCATCATTACAGTCGTTTTGCACAAAGTAACCCAAACAAGGAAAATTAGAATGCTACTAAGAGCATCATTCATCAATCATACTAGTATGAAAAGGGTGCTTTGTAAATTCAAGAAGCATCATGACTTAGAGTTGCGATACAGAGTTAAATGGGGTTACTAAAAGCGACCCACTACCCAGACTTCATTCTCTTCGTTCCAAAACATGATAAAAAGTCACTATATTGCAGTGGATCGAGATGATAGTGACAACCCGTAGTAGATCAATAAGAATATTATGCCTCCCGACCGCAGTCGTACAAAGAACTTGAAATATATTCAGCGGGATAGAGCTTGGCCATATTTTCGATATTGTCTAAACGAATTTCCCATTTGGTCTTGGTCAGAAGCTTGACGTTGCCTTTGGTGGAGAGAAAGTCAATGAAATCCACGCCATATGGGCTGAGGACAGGAGGGGGTATCCTATACCAACGGTGAATGATTACTTGGTCTGGTTTCAAAAAGGACTAAGGGAAATCTATGAATGCTTTTCATTATTCCATAATTTTCATCGTATATCATGTGTTCGTATCGCATTAATCATCGACTGGCGTAAACTTCAACATTAACTTTCTTCCACGCGGCAGCGCAATGAATTCGTAGTGCTGCTCAATGCCTTCATCGTCTATAGTAGATGTTGTGAAGTTTGAATACACCGCCGCCATGACCAATTTTATTTCTGCATTCATTAGCCTCATCCTCGAAGATCCATATTTAAGGGACGCACCTTGCAATGCAAAATTACTCCCTAGACACATGCGCCCGCCGCTCCCGAATGCAAAGAATAGTCGCCTCATGTCGTGAATATTGTCGCCTGCCTGGAGCCATCGCTCTGGCAGCCATTCTAGAGGGTGCGGGTAGACCTCGTCGATTCGGTGGAGGGAGTAAGCAGTTGAGCTGACTCTTACGCCGCCCGGGATGTTGTCGTACCCATGTAGAGTTGTGCCCTTTTCTGTGGTGGGAGTAATGCGGGGGAGTTGGGCTGGAGCTGGGGAATGAAGACGAAGGGTCTCGCGGACCATGGCGTCAAGCAGGGGAAGGGCGTCTATGGCGGAAGGAGAAGGGAGGTCATTATCTCCCCCTGTGCTCGAGCCTGGGTACCGTAGGGACGGAGATACGGTCATTAGCTCCTTTCGCAGCTTAGCTTGAAGCTTCGGCTGCTTCGATAGCTCCCACATCATGTATGTGAATGTGATGCCAGTCGTTTCATGACCTGCAACTAGATGGTCCAGCAATTCGGACGCGATTGCTAGATTCAGCGGACGCGGATCGAGTTCTTTCTGAGAAAGGAGGCTCTGCTGCAACTGGTCATAGATGACTGGATTCGTGGATGGCAGCAATTTCTCCTCATCACCGAGGACCTCAATCCTGGACGCCTCCGTTCGTTCACAAAGCTCCATGCACCACAGCTCAATGAACCCCATGTACCGGTCGTCCCGACTCAAAAACTTGAACTTCTCATACTCCTCCAGCCAAATAATCCACTCCGGGATATTGAACAGATACCTCGTCCCTCGTCTCAACCCAAACAAGAATGAGGAAGTAAAGTCCATCCCAACAGCTTGGAACGTCGGCAGGACATTCAACACTTCTCCATCATTCCCCGCTTTCTTGAGAATAGGCATCAATCGATCCCACAGGACAACCTTTGAGATCGTCTGCAGATCACCAGATTCCTGGAGAAACGACTTGGAGAAGGTCTTGCTCAGCATGCGCTTCTGGTGAGCGTGTGGCGCATTGTGCACCATGCCGACCATGTTTTCAACGTTGAAATTGACAAAGGCATCGTTGTAGAAGGCGTGCTTCTCGAAAGCACCGGTATATATGACTTTTAGACCGTGGATGGAATTGACACTCAGTTCCTCTGGACCGAGACGGACGATGGGGCCGTGCTTTTGGTGTAGGGCATCAATGGCGAGGACTTCTGTGCCTGTGCTGCGCTTGTGCTCAATCCAGCGCCCGCATAAGGGAGACGTGAGGTGAGCGTTAGGGATGGAAGAAAGCGGTGAGAGGAAGTAGGGGTATATAACATGATGGTAGATGAGGTAGGAAGCGAGGATGAGGAGGGCGAGGAAGGTGAAGGGGATCATGGTATTACGTGAGGAGGGGTGAAGAGGAGGAAAACCAAGATGCCAATCAAGCGGCAGTTATTTCAATTGACAGTCAGTCCAATTCATGCTGTGATTTTCTCATGCAAGGAGTCGTCTGTCTGGTCCCCGCCAAAGCAGAGCAAAGTTCCTGGCGTGGCAATAAAATAGCGCTGGTGGGGCCGCAACCAACACGAAGCCCTAACTGTCTAGCAGGCACACTAAATAGCAGGAAGCTGCAACTATGCTCTAGTCTTGCTACAGAGTTTCACTGCCTCAGCTGTCTGAAACGCAGATTCTGTACCGCGCGAATTGCTCCACTGTCGACCAGATGCGCTGAGTGGATTCTATGAGGGGCGGAGGATTCTGCAAAACTTAATACCACCATTCTTTTATAGTTACCCGAAGCGGCCTGCCCCCAACCCTTGCCTTTTCTCCGAAAGCCCTTCATTATTTTCGCCGTCTATATCCCAGTATGCCCCGGATCAAAGACACTTCAACAGTCACCATGACGTTGGCCGAGGAAGCCCCCTCCAGAGGCCATGTATCCCCTAAATGGCGCGGTACCCAGGCCGACCAAGCCGATATGAGTGCTCTAGGGAGAGATCAGGTTTTGCGGGTATGTTCAAGATTCTACGATCGCAGCTAATGCACATGAACTAACCTTGCAGCGTAACTTTCGATTCATCTCCATTGTAGGATTTGGCTGCACGCTGATCGCCACGTGGGAGGTTGTTTTGACGTATGTCATCCTTGTCTACATTTTGATTCAATGACTGATCGTCCATGTAGTTTACTGCAACAAGGATTGACAGACGGAGGAACTGCTGGGCTGATCTGGGGATTCCTCATTGTTGCCGCCGGGTTTCTTCTTGTGTTCTTGAGTTTGGCTGAGATGGCATCCATGTGAGTCTGCCTGACTATTGAGGCTCTGTATCCATTCTAATTCCCTAGGGCCCCTACTTCTGGTGGACAATACCATTGGGTATCGGAGTTTGCCCCTCCTAGCTGTCAGAAATTCCTCAGCTACATAACTGGTATGCTCTTCTGGTTTCTAGTCTATTCGCCGGATACAAGTTAACAACATAGGTTGGCTGTGCGCCATGGGCTGGCAATGCGCCATTGTGTCGATCGCCTATCTGGCTGGAACGATCATTCAAGGCTTGATAGTGCTAAACAACCCAGATTATGGCATGGAGGCGTGGCACGGTACCTTGTTGGTGATCGCCATCACCCTGTTTTCGATTATATTCAACACTTCTTTGGCCAAGCGGCTGCCCTTCGTGGAAGTGTTGATTCTGATTCTCCATGTGTGTGGCCTGTTCGCTATCATAATTCCGCTATGGGTACTTGGTCCTCGTCGCAGCGCGAAGCAAGTGTTTACTGAATTCAACAACGGTGGATCCTGGAACAGCGCGGGGACTGCCACACTTGTTGGATTCTCGACCACCATCACAGCGCTGATCGGATATGATTGCGCAGTGCATATGTGTACGAATCTTCCCAAAGATTTCCAGAAATTCTGCTGACAGTGTGAGTATTTAGCGGAGGAGATCAAAGATGCATCTGAGACATTGCCAAAGGCGATGATCACCTCGGTCTGCACCAATGCCGCCTGTGGTTTCCTGGTACTGGTGACGGTTTGCTTTACCCTGGGTGACATTGACGACATCCTGGCCACTCCAACAGGGTACCCATTTATGCAGGTATTCTATAACGCGACAGAGAGTCTTCCGGGCACGAACGCCATGACCGCCATTCTGGTGCTGACCTTGACGGCGAGCACGATCACAGAAGTTGCAACGGCATCGCGTCAGTTGTGGTCTTTCGCGCGTGATCGCGGCCTTCCTTTCTCGGACTTCTTTGGATATGTATGTCATTCCATTTTCTCCCTTTTCAGGCTTGAGTCTCCTAACAGAACGAGGTTAACCCCGGCTGGAACATCCCCTTGAACGCCGTGATGGTCTCATTGATAGTGACAATCCTCTTGTCGCTCATTAACATCGGCTCTTCAGCTGCGCTTCTCGCCATAGTGACCCTTACCATCGGAGCAATGATGTCCTCGTACATTATCACGATTGGTTGCGTGCTTCTGAAGCGCATCAGAGGGGAGCCCCTCCCACCACATAAATGGACACTCGGCCGGTTCGGCATGGCCATCAACATTGGAGCGCTATGCTTTCTCTGTCCAGTGTTCGTGTTCGCCTTCTTCCCGCTCACCTCGACCGTTGAGCCTGAAAGCATGAACTGGTGTGCAGTCATGTATGGGGGAATTCTGATCATTGCAGTAGTGTATTATGTGCTGCGGGGACGGCACCATTACATCCCGCCCGTTGCGTTGGTGAAGCGAGGGATTTAGTTACTAGCCACTTGTATGACTTTGGCATTAGACAAGCAAAAATAATTCTGTGTTATTATATTTAGAATGGACCATGCTCGGACGATAACAATGCAGAGGACCTTCCTATAGAATCGTACATAGGGGTCGAAAGCACAGTGGAGCGCGCGTGGCAAGAAGAGCCCACTTTGTGGATTTGATAAGTGGAGAGCTCCACTCAAGCTGTAAATACTAGATTGGATGTTAATGAGCAGTACTAAATGGAAGGAATGACTTGGCAGAGTGTACGGAGTACTCATACGATATGCATAATGGGTCTGAAACAAGGTAGTATGCATTACTTATAGATGGCTTCGCACCAAGTCTTCCCGACTTGGCATCCCCGTGTTATATTCCTAGGTTCAAGTTGAAAAAGAGGAAGAGTCAATTGAATTCAAAAGGAGAATCATAATTTCATGAGCACACCCTTGATTGGTTTGTAAGTTCTTCCTTTTTACGAGTACCAGTCTTCTACTCGTTCTTTATGGTGGCATATGGAGGGCGAGCCCTACTATGCGGCCCCATCTCCCGCCCGCTTGGCAGTTGGCGTAGGGAAAGGCGCCCCCTATGCAGCCCGACTCCATATTTCGCCAACTCTATCTCGTAGCTAGCGCAGTCCCAAATTGCAAAATCCACCCTGTCGTGCCCTGAAATATCTCGTATATTCATTTTTTTTTTCACCTGGCTTTCCCCCTGATTGGATATTTGGGATCCAGCACGGAGTCTTGTCAGTTTCCATTTGTCTGCTGTCAATTTCCAATCGTGCGCTGGTTCCCACGCTAAGCAGGGATATGGCTTGGAGCAGGTACCGTGCATCCGAGGTTTTCAAGGTTTGGAGCTTCGGTCGAAATGCCTTTTGTGCACACACCGGCCGGTGGCTAGTTACTAGTAGTAGTACCGTGACCAGAAGGATCGCTCCAGCTGATATCACAACCCAAAAACTTGATATATCACGTTGCGTTGGATGTTAGATCCCTTCATTTGAATTGCCCGAGCTGCCTAGCCGCCAGTCATGGATTCGCCGTCATGATGGTTGATTATTATTATTTCCATTTCTTTTCAGAACATTTTCTCCCTGATACTTCTGCATCACAGACCACACTTTGGTATCTGTGCCGCAATGGCCATCAAAGTGCCTCCGGGCCAGTCGCCGCCTTTCGAGACGATAGACGACAAGCATCATGCCGGGATTATCATCATAACAGCCGCCATCTGCTTGGTGATCTCGCTGGTCAACCTGTTGATCTGTGTGTATGTGCGAAAATTTATTAGTCCTCCATGGGGATCAGACGATATGATATTGCTGGGGGCGACGGTACGCAATTGAAATCCATTGACAAATCAATTTATTTTAAACGGGACTAACATGATATCATACTAGATTACTGCGGTCGCCGAGTCGATCGTTATATTTCACTCCTCGAGTATCGGATTCGGGACTGATATATCACTGGTGGCCGAAAACGTCGTCAATCACATACAAATGTACCTATTAATTACCTCCAGGATGCTAAACCGAATCGGATACAAGGAAGATACTGACAGGCATAGTCCCTCGTTACTGCCGCTCGCTATAAAGGCTATTTAGTACGGCTACTAGAGAACATCAGGGGATTAGGGAATTAAGCTTGTAGGTGTCGGCGAAGATTATCTTGTTGGTCCTGTGGCTGTGGTGAAGGTGGTGGTAGGTTTCCTACAGGAAAACTTTCTTTATTTGCTTCATCGGTGGCTTTATCAGTTATTTCACTAGTTGCTTCTTTACTACCATCTTCGGTATCTATCGTGGCCTACGCCAATAACGCTTCGAGCTATCTTACATGCTTGGCTTACTCTTCCATAACACGCCCTTGTGCGCGTTGGTTATCATTCAATTACTGCATTTGTTGTATAACCATCGCCACCATTGTAAGGGTTGTTCGTTCTGGGGCTCTATGATAGCCCAGAGGTTCACAGGGGAACCAGTGATATGGTGTCGATTCAGGGTAACAGCATTCGCGTACTGTTGTTTTTGTATGCCTGGAAATCACACTTCTAGGTCCTCGTCAGAGGTTTAACGATACGGTATCGGAAGATTGTTATATATGAAGGGCTGTAGCGACAACTGTTCAATTATTACTAGGCCTGCATGCTGTTTACAACAGTCTTGAAGAAGGGGAGTTATCTGTGCGCCATTCATCTTGTTTACCCTGGGGAAGGTCACGTGCCACCACGTGATATAAGATCGGGCCTGGGCCCGTTACACTAAGGGGGATATCGCACTAAACCTACATCGTACTAACCCGGTTTTACAGTATCACTGTTCGGAGTATTGAGTGGTACTGACAGCAGAATTACCATACCGAATCTCCTATAATTCCTGAAATAAACGTTAATTTGGCATTTCCTCAAGTATTGGAAGATGCATTTGACTGATGTTCTCATACGATGTTGGGCTATCAAAAGCTTATAGTCGATAGCGAGATCTGCTTCCCCCTGACGGCTGGATTTCTTTTCTCGGGTCCCACCGCCAAGGCCCTAGCGCAGATCTTGTATTGGCCAGACCACACTAAGTTGAGGGCCACCGTAAAATACTGCTTACCTAGTACCACAACGATCAAAGCTTTACCAGATAAAATTCGGAGCGGAAGCTGTAATATTACAGAACAGATACATTACCGAACACGGGCATGAACACACTGGCCCTCAACTTAGTGTACCCCAATAGATGATCTGCGCTAAGGCCTTGGCGGTGGGACCCGAGAAAACAAATCCAGCCGTCAGGGTGGAAGCGGTGTAATACGGGGTGCGCGGAACTCTAGAAACGAACTTTTAACACAGAGTAATAGGCTAGTAATCCTTTTTGCCCTCAAGTTGATTTACAATTTAGCGTCCAAACCGGATGACCGCCGCCAATTTAGGAAACGCCACATGACGCATGCCGATTATCTGTGTCCACAACCTTGTCCCATTCGTCCGTGGTTTTGCGATCTGCAGTTCTATATCGGTCAAATTAGAACCCGCTTGCATCCGACTGGTATTCCCGGTATTAAAAGAGATAATAGAATAGTGAATGGATCCTGAATAACCTTAGCCTAGGTGCTTTGATAACGGTAGCGGTGAGTTTTCCCAACTAATGAGATTGATTGATGCTGAGGGAAATTAGGCAGTGGTTGTGGCGCAGATCTCGACCACATTTACTTTGAGCGGACTCTACCAGATTCACTGGGTTGCTCGGAAATTATTCACAATAAGCCTGATGACGTCCCTATACGCCGTTCAATGTGCAACTACTTCGCACATACATATTTATTGCGCATTTATTACCGATGATGCCTTGCCTAGATGCGATATATCCGTTAATATGGGCATTCTGATTATCAAGGAACGAAAGACTCCATCTTTGCGAACCCAAACGTGGACTGGAAACGACTAGAACTACCAGTAGGAGTCCCGAGTATATTAATAGTATGAGGTCTTGGACTTACAATGCAGATGATCATTCTAAATATATAGTTAGATTTCCGCAAACGGTTGTAGTCCTACTGAGCATTGAATTGGGCTCTATCACGATAGAATGTTCCAGCCTCGTAATCGAGTCATGCATTGTTTTTCAAATCCCTGTTTTCAGAGAACTCCAAGTTCTTTCATTTAATACCTGCTAGAAAACGCACTGCTGTGACAGGATCGATTCTAGATTTCTTGGTAGGGTGGGGAAAGCTTAAAAGAGTAAGCGATGCTTAAGTCCGTCTGAGCCGTTAATTATGATGGGTTTATCAGCCTTGTATTATACTCTTAGCTTCAAAATCCCTAATAAATGCCCTTCAATCTTTTTGCGGGTCGTTTGCCGCACCTCTTTGATAGTGAACAGTGAGTGATTCTAGTTATCATCTGAAGCGGTTGCTCGAAATCAAAGAGATAGGAAGATGTCGATACAGCCTATTGGGTAATGGCTAGCAATTGAAAATAGGTCTTCGAGTCTAAGTATGCGAATCTAACAGATCGAGCCCGATCTCAGATAACCAAGATCGAGCCCGATCTCAGATAATCAAGATCAAGTTTTGCCAACTACGTCAATATAAGGTCTAGAAGGTCTAGAAGGTCTAGAGACGGTATATGCTCATATGATACTTGTTTATAGATCTATCAATGCATTCAAAAGAAAGATACTCGGAAATTGCGGAAGAAATGAATTCTATAGACGTCATGACATTTAGGTCAGAAATCAAATATAAAAGTGTACGGATACAAACTCCATGTCTTTAATTGAGTCACTCAAGAATTCATTCATACAATCATTCCACGTAATCATATTCCAACAAAATGTTCTTCGCCATTGGGCTTCTTTTCCTTTCTCATTTGGTAGCTGTGTCGCTAGCAGACTGCTGTGATGCGCACTTCGACTTCACCGATGGCAAATGGATCTGCGCAGATGGTACTGTGTCTACTCCCTGCTGTGGAAAGGGCCCATGTAATGCCTTCTGCTGCGATTGTGGTATGTTTTATCCTGATCTGTTTAACGGGTTCTAGAGATAGAATCCTAACCTTATTCACAAATAGATTGTCGATATCCGAGCTCCAGGAAGCGAGACCTACCATATATAATGGAGCGGGCTGATAAGATCGACTCTCTGTTCAAGTCTGTCGACGCCGATGGTTCTGGAGACGTGGATTTGGGAGAGTATATTACATGGGTGACTGATAATTTGGGCCATGATCATCCAGTATCGCCCAGCTTGTACCAAACCTACATCGACTATTTTTATTCGTGAGTATACATATGTAGGAGTTTGCAATAATGGCGTTACTAATCGGTACAGATTTGATACGGACAACAATAAAAAGCTTGATCTAGGTGAGGCTCAGGGTGCAAATTAAAATGTTGTTAGTAGTAGGCCAAAATTGGTTATGGGTATTGAGTTAGGATTTTGCTGGGAACTCACAGTCAGACAAATTTGATCCACTAGGCAGTCTTCGGAAAAAAGTGAATTTTCGTTTAGTCGGCAGTATGTAGTAATAACAATCATTTCTTTTTCGCCCATTCGTCTCTCCCCTTATTCTCCTCCATCACGAGTTGCCCGCTGCTAAGATTGGAGCTGCATATATCGCGGCTCGGCTTAACCAGGAGAACACACGACGGGCCTTGCACATTGGGCCCTTAGCTAGAACCTCGTAAAAATGGAATGTCTTGAGTTCTCCAAAAAATCTTCGAATTAACTCTCTACCTCTCAAAATGCTGCGTAATCGCCATCTACCTGAGGTTAACCCCGCGGCAGCGCCACAAGAGCTTTCTGTGGGCGACATTAGGGTTGAGCACAGTGGGTGCTATTGTTTCAGTGCTGGTTATCTCGGTCGACTGCGAGGGAAATAAGCCGTGGGCTATACCTGGCGCAAGTTTCAGAACCTAGTATGTCTACAATTTAGCTCTTGAGCAACAACCACGAACCAAACACACGGACATCGAATGCGATATACTAACAGTTAAAAGTTCGCACGCTGGCAAGCGATTGCCGCGCTTGACATCTCAACCGAAATTTTACTTTTTACTTACAGTATCGCTCTGGTCTAGGGTCTACAGAGGCATAATTCACATAATATCGTGATCAAAGTATGCTTTGCAGCTAGACTACCGTGCGCCCTCCTTCCAAGTCCGATTCCTAAGTACCACTACATACCTCAACTAACACAAATTTGACTGATAGGCTAATAGTATTTTCGTCTCTTCGTCTCTCCACCCTCAGAGGATACACAACTACTGAAAATCCCACACTCGCCGCAATTAGCCATACAGTCTTCACCCAGCTCCAGCTCGACTATTCGCTAATAGCATGCACGGTATTTTGCCTGCGCCCCTTCATGAGCGCCCTCACAACCCATTACGGCACAGCCGGCGACTCCAACCTTGCCAGCAGCAGCGGCGGCTACAGTTTCGGGTATGGATCCAGGAGACAGGGAAATACCGATTCCTACGGCTCGGGGCGGTCGCGGGATTATGAGATGGGGAGAGTGATGGGGCGGGCCGGTCGCCGAGCAAGTGGAGTGATCAGGGACAGACCAGATGTGACCGATGGGAGGGGCAATAAGACGGTTGTCAATGAGGCTGCGAGGTCAGTGCACTCGAGGGAGGGAGGCAGTATGCACAGTGGAAGTGATGGAAGCACAAGGATGATTATCCGGAAGGATGTAGAATATTCCGTTTCAGTGGAAAACTGAAGTACTCATGAATAATTCCCTCCGCAGCAAATATCGATTGAGACACATTCAGTAGTCAAGTCAAGAGTTAGAAATATATTAGAGGTGGGGCCTGCTGACAGGAATTGCCCTTTTGAGGCTGAACTACCTGGGTAAGCCTGCACTGCCCTCGGGCCCCAAAACGCCCTCTCATATATTTTAAACAAACCCCACTTTGACAGACAAGCGTTTGTTTTGCGCGAGTCTTCCCTTCTACCCATCGCAGCCACGACTTATAATTGAGTCCCGCTCAGGATGAGCGCACTGGTTACTGAAAGGAGGCCACCAAGGAGTGCAGTCGACGTACACGAAATGAAACTCCGCAGGAAACTTCAGAACAAGCTTAACCAGAGAGCTCATAGTAAGCGCCTGAGAGTTTCGACATCATACTGCGCAATGCTTTGATGGCTAACTACCATCTAACAGGGGAACGACTTTCCGCGCAGAAAAAAGGAAACGCCAACCGGACCCCTTATCAGATTGGCCGTTGGCGCCTCGTACAGGATAATCCTGAACAAAAGCCACCTATTCCAGACCACAGAAGGAAATTCGCTAATCACCGCCTGTCGACTCACACTAAAAGACACCGTGAATTCACAGACTGGACTGCCACAACGTCTACACCCACCTTTCACCCTCAGATGACTCCTTCTCCCCGAGCAGATTTTCTGCTCAGCCTCGTCCAGTTTAATGTATACCGAGGTCTTTACGATAATAAATTAACTTTATCCCGATCGGTCGATTCTATATTGCCGGGGCATGACCCGGTGGCCTTTGACACGGCTTTCCCGGGGGTCTTCCAAATCAGCCCGAAGGCAGAGACACCGAGCTCGCTTGCGTTGACCGAACTACAGACACGCATAATCCATGCCCCTTGGATCGACCTTATTCCGTTCCGACAAATGCGAGATATCTTTATTCAGCAGCAATGTCATTACGATCATATCGCGCTTCTACTTGACATACTTGGAAACGTACCCGATCTCGAATCTCTTTCTTCAAGTGATGTATTCCCGGCGTTTCAGAATGATGCAAAAGGCTATATTTCCGACCTCGAAAACCTGGATGCGGACGAAGATGGGATGACTTCATCTCGAGCGGGATTTATTATTTGGGGAGATCCGTCCGACGAGAATAATTGGGAGATAATGCCGGGTTTCTTGAGAAAGTGGTCCTGGATAATGAAGGGATCTGAATATTTGATACGATCAAGTAATAGATGGAGAGCTATAAGGGGCGAAGAACCAATGGATCAGATGACATTGCAGTAAATCAAAAATTATGAGAAATAATGTCACTGAATTGCGACCACATAACTACTTTCCAAATGTGGAATACGTGGTAGCTGACCAGGCCCCAGTTGGAGTGGGTGTTATTGAATGTAACCATGTTTGATAGTTGTACAGCCATTTGCAAGACAGGATTGCTGAACTAAATTATTCCTGGAAGCTTCTCGAAATCGTGACCTGTACCATTTTCAGTAGGACAAGCAAGGCGAGCCACATTGTCTCATGTACTGTAAAGCTCGGGCCTCGAGTAGATCGGGGCTACCCACCCCGCACAACGCAACGGAGATCACTCGAGTTAACCGGTCCGCTCTGAATCATCGTTTGGCTGAGAATGAAATGACATATATCATACGTTTTGAAGGTAGATGATCTCAGAATTTGACCATGACTACTTGAGGCATTGCTGCCCACGAAGGCTTCATGCAACAGGTCATACTCAGCTGACATCGGGATCTGTAGTTCCTTCAGCCATGCTGGTTGCCTGGTTTGTATCGATTAGTACGGAGTATGACTTCCGAATAGTTTGGATTGCACTGTGAATCATTGTCTCAAAATATAAGCCTTGGTTGATTCCTCGACCTAGCTAGGAAAGCAGGTCGATTCTATGCCGCATCTCGATACTACTTACTGTGGCATGATGTCATATTGCATAGCTTGGACGAATAACAAGCTCAGCTGTAAATAGATCGCTGACCGACTCAATCGCGGGGCAGAACATGAAGCTTCGGTATCGTGATAAAGCACTACTACTAGTAACAAACACAATATGGCATAAAATATTGGGAATTGCAAGAAGTCGATATTTTCGAAGCTTGCGCGTTTGTTGGGCTAAAAAATAAAAATGCCAGCAGAAAGGCTTCTCAAGAAGACAGAATTCTATAAGCTATAGATCGACACATGGCACATGTACACAGCCTTATGAGACGACACGCGTAGAGGCGGGCGAGGTAGGTGAGACATGCTTTTCGCCCCCCAGTGTGTACATTCGTCAGATCACGGGAAGAACTAGCTTTGTTGAACCTGACCAGAGCTTCCAAGAATAGAGCGGATTGTCACTCATACCTTTTGACCAAAGTGATGTTTAGGTTGCCAAGCCACAGGAATGCGGTATTTAAGAAAGGGCAGATCCGCAGACTTCAAGTTCTATCAGTTCATCAACACAGTTCATCAAACATCACCGATCAACCCTCTTCAAGTCCTAGTTTCGATTTCTACCACATAAGAGTCAAAATGCATTTCACCACTATTCTTGCTTCCGCCATTGCCCTTGCCATGGGCGCATCTGCGATGCCTGCGCCCCCGGCCGACACTCGGTATGCCCAGCTCCGTCTGTTCGGGGAGCCTGGCTGTTCGGCACAGAACGAAGGCGAACTCGGTGTCTATGGCGACTATGTCAACAAGTGCAATATATTTCCCGGCGACACCCCTTATAGATCTGTGAGCTTCGAATACGCGATCAACAATTGCAGCCGTAAGTAGTCGATCAGCGGGATGTGTGATATACAATTGTTCCAGAACTGACCGGTACTGTATCATCAGTGCGTGTTTATAGCGACGTCACTTGCCATTTGGACGCACATGACGTTCCTGTCCAGACTTGTCTCTCTGGCGACAAGGTTTACCGAAGCTACGAGGTTCATTGCGACCACCTCTAGAGCATCCATCTTCCCTTGGAAGTGTTTTGATTGATTCGGACATAGCGTTGACCATACAAGCGTGGACATAATATTGGCATTCTAATTATTTTTGTGTGATTGAACAGAGGGGGACTTCCTATAGTATTTATTGAATGGAATTAATTTATTTGAAAATCTGCTGCAGCAAGCAAGTGGAGGGGGTAGATCGAGATCGTCATGAATCCCCTCAAAATCGAAATCGAAAGAAAAAAAAACACCCAGAGAATCAGAGGATCAGAGTAGAGGAGAGTACGCTCCTCTACGCTCCTATGCACTCTCCTCTCTCGTCCTTGTTTTTTCTTTTTAAATCACACAAAATCCCCCAAATCCCTATTGCTAGGGATATCCGCTGATAGCCGGCAGTATAAGAGTAGCTATAGATAACCAGCTCTAACCAAGTCACTCGGTCTAGACACCTTCTGTTCTTCTTCCCTTCTTCCCCTCTTTGGCCCCTTCACCCCCCTTCACCCCCGCGTCCACCCCGCGTCACGCGAACTGATCTTATTGCGCCAATTATTCCCCTGCACTGCGCCTCGCTCACCGAGGAACGGAGCATCAAAATCTCTCACACGAGCATCATCCCACTCGGATCCCGGCTACCGCGCGAGGGACCCAGCAGAACCACACTTTCAGCAACCCCGCCCCACGCTATAAAAGGCCCCAGGGGATCTCCCATCTTATCTGATGAGCTGATTTATCCATGAGGCCTCAGATGGCAGCAGCAGCAGCAGCATGGTGGTGTTTGTCGACCTCAATCAAGATGCCTTCCGGCATCCCGGCTCATTGCTTGCCGCGGAGAAGCTGAGGGTTGCGACCAGCAAAGCCGCCGAATTCCCTCCTTCAACCACCTCCACCTACACCTCAGAGCTCAGAGCTCAAGTCACACTCCAAGACGCGCGCACTGCGACAACCCTCCCTGAACAGATTCTGGCATCAAAGACCCCCAACTGCAATGCCTTCTCTGCGGCGTTGAGTTGCTACCCGTATGTGGATCGATCTCCCCCCTCAATCTTCGCCGCGTCCGCTTTTCCCCACACTCGAGCCAAGAACTAACACGACGGTTTTGTTGGCGCCTCCACTAGAATTGTTAAAGAAATTGCTCGCGCCGTCGATTTGAATACCCTCCACGCCCTTTCGCGAACATGCCGCCAGTTCCACGTGAATCTAGCGCCGTTCCGACACCAACTCGTCCGTGAAACGCTTCGGTGCGAGAATGAGTATATCGAGACCGTCTCAGATATGCTGGACGGCAGGGCCGTCCTCCCTGACAGCGTCAAGTCGGTGCTCAGGCTGTTGAGTCAGGGCAACGGTGAACCCGGACGCATGACACGTGGAAAAGTGGGCAGATGTGCGCGCGACATGGTCGGTGACTGTCGACGCTGCACTAAGATCGTATGCAGAGTATGTTCGAAGCACCCGCTGCATGGATGTGCCCAAGCTTATCGGATTTTAGAACTGCACGATCAAGCCTCCCTCCCAGACATCGTTAAAGGGCCGAATCCGCCGTCTCTGTCAAACCTGCGGCACTGCGCCGCTCTCCCACCATCTCTACATCACACCTCCCAACCCGACCGCAACAGAACACCACGAGGAGAACTCAATACCGAACACAATGGCAAACAATGTTTGCAATTGCGACGATGTCGTCTGGCTTTGTATCCAGTGCGGGCAGACCCTACGCAGCAACGACATAACCTACCGACGAGTTTGGGCATGGCGTACCCGATACAGTACATACCTTGGTGGCGGAATGGGAACAGGCATCGGCGAAGGCAGCCAGGGGGTAAAATGTGGACGCGGTGAAACATGCCTTGCGGCAAAGGAAATCGAGCTCGAGGTCGACTGTGAAGTAGACGAGAGTTCTAGTGATACCAGCAGTACCGGGCACAGCTCTCCCGCTCACTCATCATACCACCCTGAGTTGCTGTCGACAGATAGCCACGACGGCGAGGAGCCGGGGTATTTTCGGCAAGAAGTGATTGGACTCGGCGGCGTCGTGAAACATAAAGCGAAGAAGCGAGTCATGGTCGGAGCATGCGTGGTTGAGTATGAGGATGAGCGGGAAAAAGGCAATTATCTCGTTCGGGAGGAGGGTGGCTCGCATCGGGCGTGGTGTGGATGGTGCTCGAGGGCCATTCCGGCCAAGAGCGAGTCATTTCGGTGTTGACATCTTCGCAGGATGCCTTTTGCATCCCGGCTCTTTTGAAACTTGAACTTCTTATTACAGTCTACGCGGTTTACATGTAGCATGGCTTTGATGATTACTATGGTGTACATACTCTCACCCCACGATTGCGTTGAGCGCAGTTTGATTTGAAGGGAAAAAATGAATACGCATCTACTGGATTGCTCTTGCGGCTTCGGATTCAAACCAGAAATTGGCGACAGTGTTATAACAATTTGACATCTCTAATAGATTTCATAATCACTTCACAGTCTTGACTCGATGTTGTCCTTTCTGGACGAAAAGACAAAATACTCCGGTAATGCGTCGCTCCTTCATGCAATCATCAATCATACATATCCCCAGACACTTCAAGTTATCACAAATAATATCAAAAGACAATGTTGAAAAAAGAAGAAAAAAAAATTCAAAGACTCGAAACAAATGTAACTAATCCTAGTGCGCTGCGATCGTTCGGAAAAGGCTCTTAAGTCTGGATTGCTCTTTTGGCGGAGATTCTTCGCGACGACGATGACGGCGCGAGTTAGGATCCTTGTCTCTGCTTTCCTGGCGGGCGGCGCGACGAGAGCCCTCGGGCTTCTTCTCTCGCTCCCTTTCCCGGGGCTTGCTGGACTCGGGTTCCTCGCGAGACCGTCTCCGTGCTTTCTTCTCGGCCCGAGCTTCTTCTTGTCGACGCTCCTCACGTCTCTCCTCGCGCCTTTCTTCACGACGTGCTTCGCGGCGAGAGATAGAGCCGCCGGAGCGAGTGCTAAGTCGCCTTCCATCAATGGTGGCTTTCTCGTCACTCGGTGGACCACTGCCGTTGCTGTGGCTGATCGAAGGGCGACGCTCAGTTGACGGTGCAGTAGATTTCGTGCTGTTAACCCGCACAATGGGTCTAGTCGTGTCTGATTGACCATTGCCCATATATCGAAGGAAAGCGCGTTTGGGAGCTGGAGCTGAAGAGGCTGCCTGTTTCGAAGATGTAGTCTTGACTGATTTAGCCTGGCCTTGTTCAGACGAACGGCGCTTGGGCCTGGGTTCAATCTCGACTTCAACAACAGGTGGTTCCTCCATTGCCATTGCCTCCTCTCTTGCTGCAATCTTCTCAGAGCGTCTGATCTTCTCAGGGGGCGAGACACCACTGCGTTGACGGTCTTCAGCGACAGCTTGCTGTTTCCTCTTCTCCTGATTCTTCTTCTGCTGCTTGTCGTCATGTTCCTTTCGCGCTTGCTCCAAAGCCTTGGCCCACCGGTTAGTGAACAAGCCGCCGTCATTTTTGGGGCGGGAAAGCTGCTCTTTGCGGCCCTCAGAAGAAGTCTTGGAGTATCGTCGCTCTCGTTCACGGTCTTCACGGTCACTAGGCGAGCGTCTCTTCTTTCTGCGAGAACCTTGCCTGGTTGCAGTAGGATCCATGGGCTCCATGAGCTCGCCGCGAGGTCCCTCGGCGGAGTCCTCGGGAGGAAACTCATCCGGTGCAAGTCCATCGGATCTGGGTGCCTCGGGCACTAGAGGCTCAGTAGGCGATGGCTCAGGTTCGGCGGGTGCGAGTTCGGGCTCGGGCTCGGGCTCTCGTGTCAGTTCTGGTTCAGCGGGCTCAGCAGGAGCAGGCTCTGGCTCGGCGGGTACAGGTTCAGGTAGCGGTTCAGGCTCAACAAGAGCAGGCTCTGGTTCCGGTGCTGGTTCCGGTTCAGCGGGTGCAGGCTCAGGCTCAGGAGCTGGTTCTGGTTCAGCAGGAGCTGGCTCTGGTTCCGGTACTGGCTCTGGTTCAGCGAGTGCAGCCTCGGGCTCTGGCGTTGGTTCTGGCTCGGCGGATACTGGTTCCGGTACTGGCTCTGGTTCAGCCGGTGCAGCCTCGGGCTCTGGCGTTGGTTCTGGTTCAGCAGGAGCTGGCTCTGGTTCAGCGGGTGCAGCCTCAGGCTCTGGCGTTGGTTCTGGCTCGGCGGGTACTGGTTCGGGTAGTGGTTCAGGCTCAACAGGAGCAGGCTCAGGCTCAGGCTCAGGAGCTGGTTCTGGTTCTGGTTCAGCAGGAGCTGGCTCGGGTTCCGGTACTGGCTCGGATTCAGCGGGTGCAGCCTCGGGCTCTGGTGTTGGCTCTTGCTCAGCAGGCGTGGGATCCACAGGTGCAGCTTCAGCTTCAGCCAGTGAAACTTCTGCTGGAATCTCCTTTGGCTGATCTGCCTCTGAGATAGATTCTTCCAATACTGTTTCTGCTGGGGCTTCTGCTGGGAGTGTAGGCTCAGCAGCAGTTTCAGCAGCAGCTGGTTCAGGTTCAGGTGCAGCTTCGGCTTCGGCTTCGAGTTCCCCTGCAGGCTGTTCAGTCACAGGTTCCTCTGCAGCCGGTGCCTCTGCTACCTCTTCAACAGGTTGTTCTTCAGCAAGCTGTTCTGGAGCAACATCTGGGGCCGAGGGTGCTTCTTCAACTGCTGGTTCGTGTTCAGCTGCTGCTTGTGGCTCTTCGACCGGCTCAACTACTGGCTCTGGACTAGCATCCACCGAAGGTGCGTCCTCTGCCTTGACCTCATCAACTGTGGCTGGTGTGGCTTCGGGCTCAGCGGCTGGAGCAGGCTCAGGTTCCGGTTCCTTTGGGGATTCCTCAGCAGCCGCCTCTGAAGGTTCATTGACAGAAGCATCAGCGGCAGGGAATTCTTCAACTGGAGCACTCTCTGTTTCTTGGGTAGCTTCAGCTGGCACTTCCTCCGGTTCTGCAGCTGGTGGTACTTCTTCGGGTTCCTTGAGAGCATCACTTTCAGCTGGATCTGCTGCTTCAGCCGGCTTTATCTCTGCCTCTGCTTGAGCCTTTTCATCGCCTTCGGGTGTTGTGGCCACTTCTGCAGGTGGCTCGACAGGATCCGGGATAGGCTCTGGCGCAGGCTCCGTTACTGGTTCAGGTGCAGCCTCAGGCTTGGCCTCGGTCTCAGCTGCCTTTTTCGCCTTTTTCGCCTTTTTCTTGTCCTTTTTTGACTTGCCGGCTGGTTCATCGGCTGGCGGCTCTTCTGCTGGCGGGCTAGGATCGGCAGGTGTAGCTTCGGGTGGAGTTTCGGCTGCTAGTTCTTCGCTGGGAGCCTCTTTCCCGGGTTCTGGCGCAGGCTCCGCTACAGGTTCAAGTGTAGCTTCGGGTTCGGGCTCGGGCTCTGGCGCAGGCTCTGATGTAGGCTCCGCTACAGGTTCGAGTGTAGCTTCGGGCTCGGGTGCAGGCTCTGATGTAGGCTCCGCTACAGGTTCAGGTGCAGCTTCGGGCTCGGGCTCGGTCTCGGCTGCCCTTTTCGCCTTTTTCGCCTTTTTCTTGTTCTTTTTCGACTTGCCAGCTGGTTCATCGGCTGGTGGGCTAGGATCGGCTGCTGGTTCTTCACTGGGAGCCTCTTTCTCGGGCTCTGGTACAGTCTCAACGGGTGCCTCAACAGGAGCTTCAGGAGACTCGGCAGAAGTATTGGTGGGTGCGTCTGCAGCTCCTTCTGTCGCGGGTGAATTTTCCAATGGTGCAGGACTATCACCAGTGTCCTCGGTATTGTCAGCGGCGGGTTGCTCATCGGTAGCAGCTGGAGCTTCCCCATCTGCTGGTGGGAGATCCTCCTCGGCTTTGGCGTCTTCAGCTTCTTGCTTGGCGAGTGCTTCCTTCTCGGCCTCTACTTTGTCGAGTCCGGCTTCAGGGTCACACTCTGGAAAATCCTCGTCTGTGAAAACATATGTCAAGTTAAGTTTCTCTTCTTCATACACGTGATTCTTACCATTGTTGTCATTGTTATCGTCTTTCTTGGCTCCACCATCATCTGCGGCTGGTTCTTCTGCGGGTGGCGTAGGCTCTTCGTCTTTCGTTTCGGCCACTGGATTTTCTGCACCCTCTGCAGGTGGTTCTTGAGAGGCTTCGTCTGGAGCGCTTTCACCCTCTGCGTTCGGCGCCGGCTCATCGCCAGCAGGCTCTTCCTTACCCTCTTCCTTTGCGTCTCCGCTGGCGGGGTCGGTGGCCTCTGCAGGCTCAGCGGGCTCAGCGGGCTCTGAGGAGTCAGGCTCCGTTGGAGCAGTCGCTGCCTCTGGTGGTTCTAAGGGCGTTGGGTAAGTGACTGTTACACAGCCAATGACATAATTCCTCCGATAGCTGCTAAAATCCACTTCTTAGTACTTACCAGCAGGGTCTGAGTTCGATGAGCTCTCTTCTGCAGACTTGCTAGGCTCGTCTGGTGGGGGCTCGACGGGGGCATCCTCCTTTTTCGGTTCGGCATCGGCGGCCGTTTGGTTATCCTGGTCCTTGCCCTCCGTCAGACGATTCGCATTGGTAGTTTTAGGGGTGATAGGATAAGAAGAGAAAGTCAAAGAGCCAATTTCAAAGGTCTTTAATTCACGTTCGAAGCTTTGGTACTGAAACTGAGGGATATTCGCATACTTGAATTGGGGTTCCTGCATCTTCGTCCCCTACAGCAGCCGGCTCTGGGGCTGGCTTGTTGATATCCTTGGCTTCGGGGTTTGGTGTCGTAGAGCCGGCAGGAAGACGGTTGTTGTTATTGTTCTTATTCTTCTTCTTCTTGGCCATGTCCTCGTTTTAATGACGTATCACGCAACAAGGTGGCCGATGCTGACTGGCGCGTGATGGCAAGAATGAAACAATAAGAAAGTGACAAGCTAATGTCGGGCTCGATGCAAGGGTAAAAGTCCGGGACGGGGAGGAATTCTAGAGGTACAAGAAAAGTGAGAGGTAGAGAGTCGCGAGACTGGGTACTGATGTAGTAGAGGACGGAAGAGGAAAGAAGCGTACGCCTGTTCCTCTGGAGACGAGAAAATCACAATTGGACCATCAAGGCGAGGCAGCGTATAACAGTTCGTCCGTTGTCCGGGTGGATGGGACAACAACCCCGATGCTGCGTGGAATTGGGCCCTGGAACGTCATTAACGAACAGCCCGATGGCATCGCATACCATTGGACCACGTCGCCCTTCGGTCTCCATGCATTGGTGGCCAGCATTGGGAGAGGATTAGTGAAGCCCGGTGCTTGGATTAGGGCCGGGTGAGAGCAGCACGATCTCCACTTGTGGGCAAAGCTGCAGGAGCAGGCATCCCATGGCGAAAGGGGATTGGGAAGAGAGAAGTCAAATACACTATCTAGGAAAGGTCAAGCTGCAGCAGCATGGAGAAAATGGGTCTGATGAGTGGGGGGACAAGTGCCACCATTCAATTCTATTTTTTTTTCTGGTTGATTCTTGCTTTCGAGTACTCCGTCCTTGGCACTCCGCTCCGTACAATGTGCACCCACGAGTGTGGTGAGGTGGGATGAGAACAGGACAGATTAAGGTGGGTCAAGCACAAGTCGAATGGCTTCCGAGCCACACCGACGAGGGTCTGCATGGTGTGTGTGTGCCCTGGACGAGGGGGGGGAAAAAGTGATGCGGTCGAGAGACCCATTTCTGCCCAACGTTTTCCGGCCACCGCGGCAAATGAGATGCAAGCCTAGCGCTGAGTGGGGAGACGAGGTCGTAATGAAAAGTGTCCATAAGAAACCAAATTAGCCATTCCCAAAGGCAATTGAAGCCCTGTGAGTCAAAGGCGAGGGCCCCTAAATGGGGTGGATGGGGTTGATGGAGTCTTGCGGTGGCCATGGTGACTCCACTCTGCGACACCGACACTTCAGCATGGCGATCCTCCTTCGAATCCCCTTTGGAGCGTGAACTGCCTCATGGTCTCACGGTCTCACAGTCACACAATTTCTCAAGTATGCACCGTAAGGGAGTTAGTTGGAATGGGGATCGGAACATGCAGCATGCACCATTTGAGGAGTCGTGGAACAAGTGAAGTTCCCGGGCCACGTCGCGTGATCTGCTCCTTCTCATTGGTATTGCCCGCTATTCCACCACCTCCCACACTCCCCAACTTCTTCCGATTGATTCTCGATCATCGGCTAATCTGATGTTAGCCATGTTGTGATTGCTGGACTCAAAGCTCATCTCCTTATCGTGCTGCACTCACCACTGCCCCCTGGTCCTGCCCCTCACTCCGTTCCCAAAAGAAGCTGCATGCATTGGCTCTTCATCGCAAACAAACTGGCGCGACGCGGGGCGTGCCGCGATTGCCAGACAGCGCCCGACCTGTTGTACTTCCAGAACCTGGCCATCTTCCGATTTTAACTCACAAAGTCAAATGACGACCCAATCCTTACCCTGCAGCGGGCCGAGCATCCATGTTCTATCCGCCGATGGCGAGTGGCTAAGTTTTAGCAAGGCTTCCAATCCGAGCTCTGAATTCTAACCCGAGTCCCGGTCTCAGATTGACTGGTTTGGGGACGAAATCGTCCCAAGGATTGACCAAGTTAGATTCTAGCGTACATGTCCGAAATTATCAGATGTGATCGAACTGCTCTGCTTCGGGTTGCAGAACGCAAAACAAATCCAATTGACATCACCCATGCCGATCGGGGGGAAGGAGGGGCTTTGCAGCTCAAAATTACGACATCCCCGATCCTTTCCTACATGTTCGATTATCCGTAGATAATATGCGTCTTCCTTCGATCGACAGGACTACTCGTATTGACAAGTGTCGAGGGGAACACAGTGCGCTAACTTCGGCTAGACAGAATGGGTGTTGGTGCCAGCCAGTGTCGATGCAAGCGTGGCTGTAAATGCAGGCGCTTGCGAAATAGGTGCATGGCCAAGTTCACGAGGCAACCAACTATGGAGTATAAGCCGAAGGTTGTTAGTACATATAACTGCCAGTGCATAGTCCCCAATCATAGACTTGGAATAGAAGTTTGGAGTACTCCGAGTCTATGTCTCAATGCCCCTCGGCTATGTTAGGAATCCTCTTCACGAGATGAAGTGGGTCTAGAGCTTAGAAGTATTTTTCTATGTGACAGAAGATGTTGCTAATAGAGCTGATGGTCAACACGGCGTCAGCGTGGATTTCTTGGAAGAATATGGTGTTCGCGCAGTCATAGTGACTACAAAAACAATGCAATTATGACTACGACCAATAACTTGAACTCAAAGCTGGAATACATCAGAGAGTAAATGTTACGGGCATGATGCGTCATATTTCAACAATTGACATATGCTTCCCATTGCTTGTCAATCGCTACACGCTCGTGATGGGGAACTCGATTCCACGCCTGTTGAAATTTTGAAGTTTGTAACTCCGAGGACGAAAGAGTTGAGTCAATAAAACAAGCGCCGGCTTCAGCAGTTTCTCGAACAAGTTCCATGGGGACCATGTGGCCACACTGTAGAACAGATTCCTGTACACGACCGCGAGCCAATCCTCCGCTCCCACCGACACCCGTGCCAGTCATTTGTATCTTTCTCTGGCGGGCAGCTGGGGAAGATAGCGGGGAGCTCTCACCAAACAGATATAGAACATCTGGCTTTAGATGAGGTAATTGTCGGAATATGTGCGCCGGTTCTGGGCGATGGAATGGAGAGTCTTCAATGTCATCTGGGTGCATATCATCTTTGGGTACGCCTCGAGCAAGGCCCGATCGCTCATCCACATAAGAGGGTCGGAGATAGAAGAATAGCTCCTGTGGTTTCGTTGTAGTTAACGTGACGGCGGATTGGCCATTCTCATCTGATAAAGGATATGTCGGGGTAGGAAGATCTCGAAGCCCATATTTGACAAACTTCTCAAAAACGCGGGGGTCCCATGCACGGTAGAAAGGCTTTGATTGTAACATTTGGGCGGCCTGTTCGCGAGAAGGCCATAGGTCTCTTCGGTTTGTAGACGCTCGAGCGAATCCACAGCCAGGGTTCTCACGCTGAATCACTGGGTCAAGCAGAATGAGTCCATTAAAGAGAGCGGGATGCATTAAAGACAGATGAGCCCTAAAGCGGTTAATTCCTATTCTCCATAGAAAGGCTGAAAGCTCACAGTTGTGCCCCACCCATGCTATGGCCGATTCCGACTATTGGGTGAGAGATATCATCTTGGAATTGATTGATCAAGTGGAGTAAATCACGGCCGTGGTCGAACCAGTCGGCTTCAAAAGGTATCAGCGTAATTCATTCATTCAATGTGAGCACACTTACGATCATCTCCTAATATTGCTTCATTCAAGATGCCGCTTTGCCCTTGCTGAGCCACATCTGCTATCCAAATTGACCGTATATGCCGGTTTTTTGCGCGTAATCGCTCATACAAGTCGTCCCAGAGAGGCTCGTAAAGTTCCTAGGAGTTGATTCAGTACGGTGGTGAAGCGAGGCAAGAAACGAGGAGAGAAAGGAGGATAGAAGACGAACCTTAGGAAAAGAATTCGCATGCGCCCCTATTAAAGTCACATCGGACGGCTGTGGCTTCCGATCGCTTTCGGGGAGATATTGTTTTACTGCAAGTCTGAGCCCTTTTTCACATCCGAGTTTCACGGCACCCGGGCGCTGGCGGATATTCTGACACCTTATCGTGTGCTCGATGACTCTGAAATTCAACAATTGTTTCATATTGCGAAATTCCGATCGATCAGTTGACCTTTTTTGTCGTCACTTCAAGCGCCGTGACACGTTTTCAGTGAATAAAGGGTGGTATTATTCAAGGGGTATTGATATGCGTCAATGTTTATCGCGATGGAGTCTAAGGGAGGGTCCCCGCATTGCCGAAGATAGCCGACACCGGTCTCATGGCACGTAATGGTCTCGGCATCATGGAACACCTCTGGCCGAGGTACTCTTGTATCGACCTTTTCAAGTCAATGAAGCGACTCGAACCGGGGACGGTGTCGGAGTTGGAATTACGGGCGTTGGCATCAATTGGAAGTAAATGAATCATTTTATTCACACGGGTATCATCCACGAAGAGACTACAGCAAGCCATAGTTTTGGAAAGGAGCAAAAAGAGCGCATGCATCTAAAGAGTGTATCCCGGAAACCCGAAATCAAGCATGACTATCAAAAGTGACGGGGATATAGATAATACTGTTCAGAAAACCCACGGAACTCCGGGCACGATGCAAATGCAACCTGTTCATAAATCATGTGCGAGCGACATTCATTTTCGCATCCATTTTTATCCTCCAGCGGGGCCCAAAGACTCTCATGAAAAAGATGACGCTGCTGCTTGCGAGACTGACTAGACCCAGAATCGTGAATAGCCATCCATTGCCGATTCCATGAATGATCGGGGCTGTGACGACAGATCCCACACAGGAGAAGATGTTTCGCATGAAGTTGTTGAGTGCAACACCCTCCGAGGACTTTCTTGGCATGAACTCGGTCAACATGGTGGTAACCATACTAAAGATCAACATAGAGCCGATTCCAAAGAAAAAGTTCGCGATCATCTAAGAATGCCGAGTTAGTAAATTGGTTATTGGTGTATTGGGCATTCAGTGAATTGTTTGGACTTACCGGGACCAGCCAGAACACTCCTTTTTCAGCCGACCAGCCATACCAGATAAGCGCTATTGGGTATAGAAAAGCTCCAAGCCAGGCGTTTTCCCGCATCCGATCTTCAGGTCGGTAAATCAGTCTCCCTTTTTCGTCGTAGCGATTTGCCTTTCTCGCCTCTCGTTGCATGATGCTGTCCATCCACTTTCCACCGAATAGGCTGGCCACCACATATCCCACTGAATTTGGAATATAGAGAAGCCCAACAATGATAGTCGAAAAGTTGTATGGGGGCTTTGAAAATGTCGCTTCGACACTAACATTCAACACATAGAGCGAACCAAAGGCGATGCTGGCGTAGTAAACAGTTAGGAGGACGGGGATGTATTGGAGATAAAGGACGATTTTTAATGGATCGATGAAAATAACCTTTAGCTTCTTAAGCCACTTTGTGGTGGTTCGAGCGACTTGTCGAGTTGAAACGCGGCTGAGAGATTGGCTGATGGGCTCGACATCTTCCTCGATGTCGGGGAGTGTGGGTTTCTGGACAGCCAGTGTCTCGGGCAGCGCCACAAATATGAAAATGACGGTGATCGCACCGTATACTGCGAGGAACCACAGTGTACTCCGCCAGCCCCAGCGCTGAGCTAAAAGTCCACCAATGATGGGGGCTAGTAGAGGACCGCACAACGGACCTGGATAGAATATTCCCATGGCGCGGCCTCTTTCCCGAGGATCCCACAGATCGGCAATTGTTCCTGCGCCAACAGCTTGAACGGAAGCGGAGGCGCCGCCGCTTAACATTCGCATCACGATAAGCATAGCGATAGAGTTGGAAATAGCACAAAGGCAGTTGAAAAGCACGAAAAGAAGGAACGAAACCAGGTAGATCGTACGTCGTCCCAGACGCTCGCTAAAGGAAGACCACCATAGAGGGAAAATTGACATGCTCAGCATGTACAAGGCGATGGATAGGTTGGTAATGGTGGTCGTTGTATGCAACTCTTTAGCCACTTGGGTGAGTGAAGCTAATAAAATCCCAGTTAGCATTGCAAGTATCAAAAGAGCCCGAGACTGGTCAACTTACGGAAGAAGATCGAGCTGCCCATGGGCGCCGTAGCACCCGCCCACGCTACAATGAATGTGATGAACCATTTCATCCTTCGGGAATAGGTCTTTGGGTCCTCGACTTCGGCCACCAGAGTAAGTGAGCCGAACAAGCCCCTGCGTTTGAGTCGGGGGACTGCCACCGCGGGACCAAGTTCGGTCGACATGCGTGATAAAGGTGCTGGGTCTTCCGGGTCATTCTTCTCTTGCTCGGCCATGATGCTGGAGTTATGGGAACGAGAACGCATATCGTCAACTTCTGGATCGCCACTCGTCGCTATCGAATGAACATCATCATGATCGGTTCTATCCAGGGCCAGTGAAGGCGACATCGCAGCAGCTTTTTCCTCTCGCATGTTGGCCGAATGGACGTTGGAATGACGAAGATCGGACTGCAGCCGCAGTGATTGGAGACGCTTCGAACCCCACGGGATGATAGCCGCTTGGACGCAAGCTGGGCGCGCGGGGAGAAAAAATTGATGGGTTTCTCATGCAATTTAAAAGTAATCACTGTAGACTTGTGGGGTAGTAAGGTTATATGACAGCGAGCGATGCGTAGCCACCCTGATGCGCCACGCTATCTGACCAGGTCAAGAAGGACTGAAGTCTTCTCGACTTGCTTGATAAAAGATGCGGATTTGCAATGGCGATCCAGGTTGCATGAAGAATGAAGTCCAGATGTGAAGAAGCAGTCGCAACCTTGAAGTCGGCAAGTTCAAGGTGAGAGGTACCCGAGGCAGGATCCACCGTGACACCCTCTCCACGCAAAGACTTTCGTCAAGGTTAGCTTCTCGTTTGACGTTTTCAATCTTCGAAACTTGAATGATCTTCTGAAATTCTTGAAGAGGAAAAAATCGAGGGCGTGCGAGATCGCCGGTTCCACCTACAAGGCTTGTCTACTGGATGTGGAACGCCGACGAGGACCGACGAGGCCCGATCCACGATATTCCCCATGTTATATAAGGTGAAACGTGGATTAAAATCCGACAGCAAGAGGGGGCAAACCGAAAGATGGCGTCGTGGGCCACCCGAGCCAGTCACCGTGTAGAATCACCGTGCCGGTCTTCCGTCGGCAAAAGCGATGGCGGAGTCTCCCGCTTGCACCAAAAGCATCCAAGGCGAAAGCCAGTAATCTTCCTAGTTTTAGTGTACATGAGATCCTATAAACATTCATCAAATCCAAATCTAACATTGACCGATGAGAACTTTGAACAGCACGGTGATGAAGGGAATGGAATTGAGTTTTCAAGGTTGAACTTGAGCTTGAATTGGACCTCGGCGCGGCTTGCCGACCTCTTGTCAACTCCCGACGCCAGCAGCAACCATGTATTACTAACTAGCAGGGGTTGTCTTGGGTTGCAATATCTTTGTTTTTCAACTTGAAGATATGTAAATGCGTCAGTATCTAACAACAATTCACTACGTATTGCTTGTATCACTTCTAAACATTCCCAAGGTCCATGCCAGCCCTGGAGTGGATCGTGATATACCTTCAAACCACAGATGATGCGTACCACCAAACTTGAAAGTGACCCCTCATTCGCGGCGAAATTAGCTCCCCCCCCGGATCTCCTAGGACCTTAACCTCCAGGCCATAGCTCCCATCTGACAGTTGACGTATTCTCCGTCCATGACATTCAACTCCACGCTGCAAGGAGGTGATTAATAAGCCCACAACAGGATATGATGCACTGAGCATGGAAAGACGGTGTGGTACTCGCCTCCTCGCTCGAGCAGGGCGGTTCCGAAGACAAACACCCCATTTAGTTCAACGTCAACAACTGTCAACCGCAATTCTTCCACCTTCCACCTCCCCACACTCCCCCGAACCACCCAAAATGACCGTTCCAACCAAGATTGAACCCAAGGATGTTCAGGCCCATCTGTCCCAATTCAAGGGCGACAGCTATCGCGATGGCTGGGCTTCGCTCTGGGATAAGGGTGAAGGCCTACCTTGGGATAAGGGTTTCCCTAACCCTGCATTGGAGGATGCCCTGGTCCAGCGCCGAGGCACCATTGGCGGGGCTATCGCCCAGGACGCGCAGGGCCAGTCGTACCGTCGAAAGGCCCTGGTCCCTGGTTGCGGCAGAGGTGTTGATGTTCTGCTGCTGGCTAGCTTCGGCTTCGATGTCTATGGTCTTGAGTACAGTGCCACCGCAGTGGAGGCTTGCAAGAAGGAGGAGGCCGAAAATCACAGCTGGTACCGCGTTCGGGATCAGAATGTCGGCCAGGGAAAAGTTACCTTTGTGCAGGGCGACTTCTTCGATGATGCTTGGCTGCAGACAATTGGAGTGCCCCTGAATGGATTTGATATTGTTTATGACTACACGGTAAATCAACCTCACTTTTACCCTTTTTGTTTATTTTCCTTCAAGTTTCCTTTCGGATCGGAGCTGCCCCGCACTCCACCAGTTGGTTACACGACGGACAGCGAGGAGCGGCCGGATACCGATCCCGGCGGTGTCTCCACAGTTGTGTTTAGCTTGTTAACGCGTTACTAACATTAACTGCAGTTCTTCTGTGCTCTCGAGCCATATATGCGCCCTAAATGGGCCTTGCGACACACCCAACTTCTGGCTCCTTCACCGGCAGGTAACTTGATCTGCCTGGAGTTCCCTCGCCACAAAGACCCTAAGGCACCTGGCCCCCCTTTCCCATCATCGTCAGAGGCATACATGGAGCACTTGAGCCACCCTGGAGAGGATATCCCCTACAACGACCAGGGTCTCATCAAGCAGGACCCCTTGCGTGCGCCGAGCAAGGCTGGTCTCGAGAGGGTGGCTTACTGGCAGCCCGAGAGAACCCACGAGATGGGCCAGGAGAACGGAAAAATCGAGGACAGAGTCTCCATCTGGCGTCGACGTAACTAGAAAAACCCCGCGTTATGACATTTCCCTGCGGCCTATCCTGCTGCAATGACTATATACAGGCCATCAATGCTGGGTGATATCCTAGTAAGAACTGGATGTGGAAATGAAAACAGCCTCTCTGTTCCATTCAACCTTTCAAAAAAAAAAAATACGTAGTGTACTGTAGCTATCCGGATAGATTCATGACCCGATATAATTTCAATTGCTTTTTGCTGCGATATGAAGAAGTCCTCCAGGGCTGGCTCATTAGGAAGCCAAGGGAGTACTAGCATGGAATACATGTTCAGGTGGCTCCTTGCTACCCGCAGGTTGAATTGTCCGACACTGGGGCCATAGGGCTGTAGGGCTGCAGGGCATGTGGCTTGGAGGCATCTCCTCCAAATAAATTATTTTCGCTAGTAGTCGAGAGACTCCACAGTGCATCAAGGGATAAAGTGCTGCCTATTGACTTGCTCAGTTCCAAGGTTTGTTTGAACATTGGAAGTGTATGATACCAAAGTATACTAGTAGTTAAATTTGCATGCAATCGGCTTCAAAGATCTGTAATTATCATAGCCTCCAGCCCACTGCCCAGGTGGTCACTTGGTGGATCGGACGGTGTGACATATTTCATTATAGCTAGCTGATTGTAAACTAGTACTGGTAAGGAGAATTCACTCCGATAATTTGTCTCATGCCATAATTAATCCAGAACACCTAGGCTCTTCTATGGCCACCTGAGGTTGACGTTAGGTTTGTGTTCCCCTGCACATTATATTGCTTATTCGGCGAGAGGTTATCCAAAATGCTATCCGGAAGATGAAGGGTATCCTTTATTATCTGCTTCGGCGTGAGCTTCAACCACTGACCAACCGAGATATCCGTAAAGCGCGGTGCTTAGAGGGCCTCAAGAAAAACAATATCTTCGTTCCCGATGTTCTCAATATAGTGCGAGGCCTTCGCAGGAACGTATGAAACATCGCCCGCGGAGAAATCAAATGTCGCGCCTGAAGTAGGTGCAATGTATACGCTGACACGGGCATTCCCCGAAATGAAGAACCCCCACTCGTCGCTTATGCCGTGCCTGTATGGAGAATCGTTAGTTTTTTCTTCCCCCGGCATCAAAGGAAGGAGCATGTCTTACCAATGTATTTCCCTCATGGCCCCTGGTTTGATGGTCACCAGAGCAGCACTGAAGTTGTGGGCAATCGGAAAATTGATAGGATCAATAATCTTGATGCTACCCACTGGGGTCTCGTATGCTTTTTGCTTCGATAAATGGTAGGTGTAGCTTTCTGCGCCAGCTGCAACCCTCCGGGCCCCGTCACATTCTGCTCCTTGAGGTCCTTTGGCGCCGGCGTGCCATTGAAAATATAAAGTTGGTCTTTCGGAGGATCATCGAAGTCAGACAGTGGTGCCTGCAGGTTCTTAGACAAAACGTCCTTCGAATTACGGTGGAACATTTCCGAGGCCAGACTAGTGCCGCCGTCATCAAAGTCTCCCTGGTCAAATACTAGCATGAATTCGGATCCCTTATCCAGACCTTGCAGTGAGTGTGGTATACCGTTAGGAAAGTACCACATCTCCCTCTGTGAGGTCATCGACAAAGGTCTGGCCGTCCTCGTTCATTGTCTGGAGACGAACACTCCCGTTGAGTATCAAGCCCCATTCATTAGCTTTGTGCCAATGCAGCTCTCCATAAACCCATGCGGCCAATTTCATATCCACCCCGGCCATGGCAGTCGCCAGAGAGAGGTTATGTACTCCTGTCGAGACCATCCAGCATGCCCAGGGAGAATTCGATTATGGGAGAGACCCATGGGCCACTTTGCCTGAGCTATCTCACCATTATCCGAGCCTGGAGGAGCGAGTGTGTCTGGGTTAAGGCGATCGTAGTTATAGGTTCTGGGACCAGGATCGGTAGAGCCGAGGTCGCCTCGAATAGGTTGGGGGTTGGCTGTGTCTTCGAACGTGAAAGGAATGCCAAGTTCGGCACTAGCATCTTGTCCTGGAGCAAGCCCGTACTTGTCGGAGGGTACACTGGCACTGCTTTCGGAATTGACTTCGTTCGCGATCACACCTAGTAGGCTTGGGTGGCCTCGTAGAGGGGAAATCTCCGATAATTCATCGTCACCAGAAGAGCCTGTCCAAGAGTACGGCTGAGGAGAAGATGGTAAAGCAAGAGTGAGATGGAATTTGATAGCGAGAAATATCAGTCGAATGAAGTCCTTCGATTGTAATTTCATTGCGTATTAGATTTCGGCAAAGTCGGAGTCAAAAGAAAAGAGCTTGTCTTGTTGCTTTTGAGGAGGATCATCGGAATGTCTATTGGTATTTATAGCCCATGTCTTGAGAGAGAAAGAGAAAGTCCTGTGAAACCGAAGTAGAGCCCATGCGAGGATCAAAGACACTATAGAAATTGGCTACTCGAGACATGACGCAGATAAGCAAGCGCTAGGGCATACTAGAGAAAGCTTGAAAGGTACTAGGCAGCAAAATATCCAATTGAAAATACAGCATTTCTTGTTTACGCCACTCTGCATCGCCCTAGGAAATCCAGGGGTTGCTGTGCAGTAAAGTAAAGCGCTGTTGCCTATCCAGACACTGCTTTCTATTTTCGATCATACTGTAAATTTTTTATAAATACTGGCAAATGCCTTGTCGGAGGACTACCCCCTGCACGAAAATCCAAATACCTTCCAAGGTTGACAGAGTGCCAGCCACTTCCCAGGTGTCTTTCTTCAAGGTGTAATCGAAACGAAGCTTGGAAGAAAACGGCTGAGTACTATACTTCTCAAAACGTTTCTTTGATGTCATTTGATAACATCATCCGGAGTTCAGCAGGCTGAAAGACATATTTTGGATCGCGCCTGGGAAAACTTTCCGATTTAATAATCCGAGGGCCGTTCTAGGTCTGACAACTAGGGTATCACGACCTGAATCAGGGCACGGATTGTCAACTGTAACTCAAGATGGAATTGAAATGACGAGTTAACAGAAAACCTGGCAATGCTTTCACATGATATCGAACCGCTGTTTTTTCTTGTCATAATATGCAAAAGGATTATGCATCGTTCATGTTCATCATCAGTTCTATAATATTAAGTGCATCCAAGAGATGGTACTCATAAGTGGCACTCTGAAAAAGCTCAGGATTGCTTCACCAGGGCGTTGTAGTGTTCGCCTAGTCCGTATGTGTGTCGGTAGTATGCCAGCCAAAGAACGCGTTTAGCCTTTTCTTTCTCATCGAAGCTGTCCATTTCTCCGCATTCAATCTTCTCCTGTCGTCCATCACTCTGAACAACATTGATGATCACACCATATGCCCTCGCTATAGCCTGGAGCTCCAGTTGGCCACCCCACTCGGCGGTGAGCTTGATCTTCCGCGTATACACATCCAACGGCTCTTCCATAAACGCCTCAAAATCATCCTTGTGTTCCACAATATAGTCTGCCGTGACGGCCCGAACAGCGCGATAGCCATCATGTTGGGGCGATGTTACAGTATCGATGCGTGTTTGTGATGTTGGTTGGAGAACGATTCGGCTTGGGTCCGGCCGCAAACCGAGTCCAGAGTCATCCAGCTGCTTGGCAATCGCAGAATAGAGACAGTGGCCATCCGGCGTAACCTCCACCTCTTTAAGACCCAGTTTCTTGAATGCCGCGTCCATGACCCCCTGCTCATTGCCCCTATAGTTTGTTTGGTTCTTGGCCTCTTCAGCCGCAGCCTCCGACATGGCTACTTGCTCAGCGGCCCGACGGGCGAGACGAGCCTTTGCTCGATTGGGTTTCTTCGTTCGGCCAGCGGGTTCTGATTCTGAGGGAGCTGGGGTGTTGGAATCTGTAATTGCCGTTGTCTTGTCCTCGTTCGGTTCATCGGCCGGAGCGCCATCTTCCAAGCTCAGATCTTCCAGGGCTTCGACTGGCTCCGTAGACTCTCCATTGAGTTCTGCGATCTCGGTTTTGTGTCGCTCTGTAAGGTCACGTTGCATTTGTTCGCATTCATCGTTAACGCCTTTCCGTGTCTTCTTCGTGGCGGACTTTTTCTTTTGGGTGATCCGGCCTTGGAGATCTTTTTGCTCCTTGCGGTGCTTTGCTAGTAACTCCTCCATAATGAAATTGAAAAAAGCTTAGGCTTTGAGAGGTCTAATAGGGGAATGGGAGTAAATAGGCGAAGGTGGAAAAAGAAAGGGTATGGGACCAATGCGATCACAACACTGGGGAGCAACAAGTCAAACTGCAGCTTCGCCCCGCAAAACCCTGAAAAAGCTGCCCTAAGTCATGACCCAAATAGGCATAGTGCGGTATTCCCAAAAGGGATACTCGCCCGCCGCCGGAGAAACTATTGAACCGATGAGCCTCGGCTTGTCCAGTCGGTGTCTCGGGTATGCGGTGCGACGAGGAGCTTCGAGGGGGAGGATTACTACAAATGTACCCCATATAGTCCCACGTTGGTGATGTTCTTGACTTAACCTCCAGAATATTGCAGTCATGGATTCAGCCAGTCTTTTTGATGTTAAGGTATGTGGCTTCCTCTATGCTTTCTCTACTCCACTATACTAATCAGCTTCTCTACAGGGCAAGGTGGTGCTGGTCACCGGCGGAGCCAAAGGTATCGGTCGCATGATATCAGAGGGCTATGTGACCAATGGTGCTACCGTCTACATCTCCTCCCGCGATGCAAAGGCATGCGAGAAGGCTGCTGCTGAGTTGAATGCCCTTGGCAAGGGCAAAGCCCATGCCATTCCAGCCGACTTTTACAAGTATGAAGACGTGAAGCAGCTGGCGGATGAGCTGGCCAAGCGAGAGAGCAGTCAGTCATATCCCCCCCTCCCCCTCCCTCCATCGCACACTTGATAAAGTTGAAAGATCATTGGCACTAACACAATTGGTATATCCTCTAGAGCTCGATGTCCTGGTCAACAACTCCGGTTCCAACTGGGGCGCCCCCTACGACGAGTATCCCTCTGAAGCCTTTACCCGCGTCCTGACCCTCAACCTTCACCGTGTCTTCGATCTCACCAAGCTTGTGACTCCTCTCTTGGAGAAGGCAGCTACTCCGAATAACCCGGCGCGCATCATCAACATTGGCAGCATTGACGGTCTTCGTGTCCCCTCGCTCGAGACCTTTGCATATAGTTCCAGCAAGGCCGGTCTGCACCACCTCAGCCGGGTTCTTGCCAATCACCTAGGAAAGAGGAACATCACGTACGTTTATTTGCTACTGCTGCTGTGCCTCTGCTTTCCCGAGACTAATCTGGTTCCCTTCACAGTTCGAATACCTTGGCCTGTGGCCCGTTCGAGAGCAAGATGATGGCCGCCACGCTTAAGTCGTTCGGTGAGGCTATCAAAGCCGGTGTGCCTCTGGGCCGGATTGGTACACCGCAAGATGTAGCCGGTTCTTGCTTGTTCCTGAGTAGCCGAGCAGGCGCATTTATCAATGGGGCGACCATTACGGTGGATGGTGGCAGCGCCATTGCCGCCAAAATCTAAGGTTGTTGCCGTATCTGGCCTGTAGATATTATTAGATAATAACTAGCACCCAGTTTTCATTGTATATTCAATTTTGTTCCAATTCGAGTTTCTATTCCATGCTTGCATTCCGTAGCCAATTCCAAACCTCAAGGGGTGCCAGAATGGAAGCTCCAACATTCCAGCAGATGGCTGGCCACTCCCCCTAGCCCAATGACCTTGTTTGCTTTTTTGCCTTGATCTTTTGCAAACGGATGGTCTCGCCACATGAGAAGAAAAAGAAGAAGAAGCAAAAAAGAGACTCTGGGCTTTCATCGAATATTAGGCATGAATTTGTGATCTCTTTCTCTACATCCTCTCACCAGCTACCAAGGCCCCGCAATTGCTTATCAGAGGCAAGTTGGCCCCGATCGGATCCACGGTGGAGCGGCGACATCATCGACCACACGTCATTCTCAATCAGGACATCCCACCTTCGAGAACATTGGTTCTGGTTCTTGTTGTCTTCTCTACAATCTTACAGGTTCCCTTTTGGTTGCAAAACACTCGATACTTTTTTGAGCAAGCTTGTACCCCTTGTTACGAATCGAATCACATCAGTTCACTTCACTTCAGATCAGGTCAACAGCTCAGTCTCCTCAGAACTTCACATTTACATCGTCTACTTCCCCGGGGTACAAGCACAAACAGTCCTTGTGTGACATTTCTAACCAGGCCTTCATCCTCGTATACATCGAGGACCCCCAACAAACTTCCACAAACCCCCCCAAGGTACTGAACTCCCGAGTCGGTGTGGACGTACGACCCGCCTGGCGTCTCGCACAATCAACTCGCTTTGTATCTCTCCTCACCATCGCCCTTCAAGACCATGAGCTCGTCCGAGTCCAATGGTCCCCGCCGGGCTGGTTCCATCGACCCATACTCCAATTCAGAGATCTACTATGGCAATGATGATCCTCTTGCCAGAAACAGAGATCGCAGACGCGCCTTTTCTACGGTAAGCAGCCACAGTGCTTGTGCGGCTACCCCGCGGACGACCATCCCAGCTCACGTCTATTTTTTTCCGAGTACAGAGCGTGAGAGACAACGAGAGAGATAATATCCACGACCTCTTGGGCACACTCCCCACCAGACGAGGTAGTCACGGTATGTTTCTTTTTCTCCGTAGCTCCTGACGAATTCGCTACGTGAAGCTTGACTGACCGCTCCGCATAGATGAGGCATCTGGAAACCCCCGCAAGTTCCTCATCGACGTGGATGAGACCCTTGGTGCTCTGCTGAAGCAGGAGGATACCGACAAGAACATGCAGATTACAATCGAGGATGCTGGGCCAAAGGTGTGTCAGATCGACAACTATGAGCTGCGGACGAGCCGCTGACCGGACTGCAGGTACTCTCGGTCGGAACAGCCGGATCCTCGGGATTTAGACGTGTGGATGTGCGCGGCACATACATGCTCTCCAATCTCTTGCAGGAGCTTACTATCGCGAAAGACTACGGTCGGAAGAAAATTATCCTCGACGAAGCACGCCTGAGCGAGAACCCAGTCGCACGCCTCTCCCGTCTGATCAAGAATTCTTTCTGGACGGCCCTCACGAGACGCATTGATGGATCCAATATCGAAATCGCAGGCAAAGATCCCAAGGATTGGACCGATGATCCCCGGCCTCGCATTTACATTCCACCTGGTGCCCCCGAGCAGTTTGAATATTATACCAACATCGCCGAGAAACACCCGGAGTTGCGATTGGATGTGCAACTGCTACCGGCTGATATCACGCCAGACTATGTCATGGGATTGGTTAACAAGCCCGGACTACTTGCCCTCGCCATGGAGAAGAAGTATAACGAGGAGACCAAACAGGAAGAACTATCGGGTGTCCCCTTCGTCGTACCAGGAGGTCGATTCAACGAACTGTATGGATGGGATAGCTACTTTGAATCTCTGGGTTTGATTGTGAGCGACCGCGTTGACCTTGCTAAGGGCATGGTCATCAATTTCTGTTTCTGCATCAAGCATTATGGAAAGATTCTTAACGCCAACCGAACCTACTACCTCACTCGCTCTCAGCCGCCATTCTTGACTGATATGGCTCTGCGTGTATACGAGCGAATTAAGAGCGAGCCCGACTCCCAGGAGTTCCTTCGAAACGCTGTTCTTGCTGCCATTAAGGAATACCACACGGTATGGGCGTGTGAGCCGCGCCGCGATCCGATTACTGGGCTCTCGAGATATCGCCCCGAAGGTTGGGGTGTACCCCCAGAGACTGAACCAACCCATTTCCTTCACATCCTGACGCCATATGCGGAGAAGCATGGCATGACCTTCAAGGAGTTTGTCAAGGCATACAACGAACGGACCGTTGTCGAGCCGGAACTGGATGAATACTTCCTCCACGACCGAGCTGTGCGCGAGTCTGGCCATGATACTAGCTACCGCCTCGAGCGCATCTGCGGAAATCTCGCAACTGTCGACCTGAACTCTTTGCTGTATAAGTATGAGGTGGACATTGCGCGTATAATCCGTGTTCACTTCAAGGATAAGTTGTCGATCCCACAAGAGTTCCGGACAGCTGCCACCCAAGACATTGAATTTGAATCGTCCGCCGCTTGGGATCGCCGTGCCCGCAAGCGCAAGCAAACTATGGATCAACTGATGTGGGACGCCGATAAGGGCATGTTCTTTGATTACAACACAGTCACCAAGGAGCGTAAGGTATACGAAACCGCAACCACCTTCTGGGCAATGTGGGCCGGTCTTGCTACGCCTCAGCAAGCAGCCCAGATGGTGCAAAAGGCGTTGCCTCGGCTGGAAGCCTTCGGTGGTCTGGTCTCGGGATCGGAAGAGTCACGTGGCCCAGTCGGCCTGGAGCGACCCAATCGGCAGTGGGACTTCCCTTACGGCTGGGCACCTCAACAGATGCTTGCCTGGACCGGGTTCCTGCGCTATGGGTACGAGGAAGAGGCAGAGCGATTGGCGTATAAGTGGCTTTACATGATCACCAAGGCTTTTGTTGACTTTAATGGCGTTGTCGTCGAGAAATATGATGTGACCAGGCCGATCGATCCTCACCGAGTCGATGCCGAGTACGGAAACCAAGGTACCAATTTCAAGGGGGCACCACGTGAAGGGTAAGTTTAATGATCCGATTCGGTTGATCGGCATGGAAAATGCTAATGGCGATATCGCAGGTTCGGCTGGGTCAATGCCAGTTATGTCTATGGATTGGACATTCTTAACGCGCATATGAGACGTTCCTTGGGAGCTATCACGCCCTACGATACTTATTATCGGGCTGTTAATGGACCGGGCGCGAGCGCATTTTAGCTAATTGAACTTTTTTCTATTGGATTGGGGTTAGGTCTATTTTTTTCTTTTTTGCATTCACGACCATTGATTTGGCGGGGGAAAAATCGACAGAACAAACTTGAAAAGCATACATTAGAAACGAGGGTCACGAGCAGGGGGAGAAATTGCAATCTGGTTCCTCGACTTCAGATTTGGATCGTATTCAAATTGTAGCTTGTAGTTATGGTCACTTGGGGGGGTCCCGCAGGGGTCGAGATGCAATTTCGCTCCGACTCATTTTGCACAGAGACTAAGCAGCTTGAGAGTGCCTAGTACGTGCTTCTGATATGACATTTATCGACTTGAATATTACTAGTACAACCCGTAATCCGTATTTCACATTCAACCCCTGGAGAAGATACCATAACCGTGCTATTCCCCGCAAAATGAACATTAGCCACCTCCTCAGGAACTAGCTCTAGATGAGCGAAAATAACCCGGCACCCTTCGGCGACCTGATTTTCTACCGGCTAACTTCCGAAAGAGAATCAGGGATACCGATTCACATACGACGCATGGCGTCGGACATTCCACAGCAGGACAGGCACCGATCCTCTCAGTGGCCGAGCACAACGCGGGGTGGGGGAGCACCCTGGATTACCCGAGGCTATTCTCGTGACTAACGCGGGTTGAGCGGCCTGGTGATCATTTTACCCCAGGTTGATTTACAAGGTCGAAGGGGTAATTTTAATAGTGAGGAATTCGATCTATATAGTTATTGAATCTATAGATTTAGATATAGACCCAGTGGGAGGAGACGGGATGGGTATACAGATAACCTTAACGGTCGTCGGCTTCGGCGTCCTATGGGAAGCGCCGAGGACGGAGCTGGAAGGTGGAATGAGCAGCTAGATCGCTGGAGCCCTGGAAAGCTTTGGCCTTGGACAGACTAAACATTTCTGTCGATCTAGACAGGGGTTTAGTGTAGGTAAGCAGGTCTTTGAGCCGAGGTCTAACGAAAATGGTTAGTCTGAGTCATTTCTGTGCTCTTCTGTGTGGATCTACGATTGGATAGATAGATGGTAATGAGCAGTTGCGGGTGTCAGTTGTCCCGGTAAGAATTCGTGCGGATTCAGGGGGTTTGGTAATTAGTAGAGAGATTGAGGATGAAGATTAAGTAAACGCCGTATACGATGTGTATATGATAGCCAAGAGAAGTTGCTCAAATTTATCGAGAATATATGCATAGCTCGGTTGTGTGCTGTGTGGGTTTGGTAGATCTATTCTGATTTGTATGAAATATTGAAAATGCCATGGAAACGCACATCCCGATTAGACTGAGCTGTGGTGTTCATTGAATGCCCAGACTGAGCATGATGTGTTTTGCGGTGGAGATGTACCGAATACCGGGGCATAACGGGTGGTATTGATGACTGAGGCAAATAGTCACCAATTCTTCTTTTTTTCTAGACCACCGTCTCACTTCAGCTCTGAATGTGGAGAGATAATCAGATGGCTGTATCAGGCTATAATAGCATGTATTCTATGACTTACTAGGTCACGCGATAACCCTGACCTAGATTATCTCCCTGTTTTGCCTTTTCAAGCTCGTGAAGATTTGTCGCATCCGCATGTGAAAGTTTCTGGTTTGTATTGTCACGTACCACTAATCCACATGTCCGGCTCCTTACGTCATTCTCGAGAGTTGTCGCCGTCCCGATAATTTCGTGGCTGTCAATGCGCTTTTGGACGAAGGAAAATGGTGATTTGAATTACAGAATCGAGATCCTGGCAACAGACTCATGAGATACCGATTGTTGTTCACTTCTGAAACATAGGTTGTAGAAGAATGGAAGGGGTGGCAAGGGCGGCTATGGTGGTCCATTAGGCCGAGGATCTCAGAGTCTGGATCCTCTCTTCCGAACCACCACCCGCCTTCCGCCTTTCGGAGCATCGCCCGTGAGAATTGGCTTTGGCTGTCTGGAAATATTACGGAAATGCCTAGGCTGTCAATGTCATTGGGCTCAGCGTTGACCCGGTGAGCCGAGCGTTTACCGACTCTGTGACGCATTCGCAAACTAAATAAGTACCCCGGGTTTCCCTTCTGGCCTGTGATTGAGATTCTTTTCTATTGTTGCGTCAGCTCTTCCCACTACTCTTCGGTTTTTCTTGTCTGGTGTACTTGAATATACATAACTTGATTGACTTAAGTGTCCTTATACCCTTTGATCCCCTCTTACACCATTCTATACCACATAATCCACCATGGGTCTCCACGAAGATGAGGACCGCAAGTATGCGGAGGATGTCCAGGCCGTCAAGAACTGGTGGAGCGACTCACGATGGCGTTTCACTAAGCGGCCTTTTACCGCCGAACAAATTGTCGCGAAGCGTGGCAATCTGACTGTCGAGTACCCTTCCGCTGTGCAGGCCAAGAAGCTCTGGAGCACCTTGGAGAATAACTGGCAGGTATGTTATACTATCCTGCACATTGGTTGAAGAGTGGGGACTAACTCAATTATTCTTCAACTAGACCAAGCAAGCTAGCTACACCTATGGCTGCCTCGAGCCCACAATGATCACCCAGATGTGCCAGTTCCTTGACACTATCTACGTTTCTGGGTGGCAAAGTTCCTCAACCGCTTCGTCCACCGACGAGCCCTCTCCCGATCTGGCTGACTACCCGATGGTGGGTGTTCTTTCAAGGAATATAATGGAAATTTAGACTAGACACTAACGAGAGCTATAGGACACCGTGCCCCGCAAGGTCAACCAACTGTTCATGGCACAGCTCTTCCACGACAGGAAACAGCGCGAGGAGCGCATCACCACCCCCAAGGACCAGCGCTCTAAGGTCGCCAATGTCGACTACCTGCGCCCCATCATTGCCGATGCTGACACCGGTCACGGTGGTCTGACCGCCGTCATGAAGCTCACCAAGCTGTTCGTTGAGCGCGGCGCGGCTGGTATTCACATCGAGGACCAGGCTCCTGGTACCAAGAAGTGCGGCCACATGGCCGGTAAGGTGCTGGTTCCTATCAGCGAGCACATCAACCGTCTGGTTGCTATCCGTGCCCAGGCCGATATCATGGGTGAGTACTTGATCGTAATGTCGTCATGGTGGGCTTAGAAGCTAATCAGTATCAGGATCCGATCTTCTGGCCATCGCTCGTACCGACTCCGAGGCCGCTACTTTGATCACCTCTACCATTGACCACCGCGACCACGCATTCATCGTCGGCGCTACCAACCCCAACCTTCAACCTCTGAACGACCTGATGGTCGCCGCCGAGCAGTCCGGCAAGAACGGTGCTCAACTTCAAGCCATCGAGGACCAATGGACCGCCCAGGCTGGCCTCAAGCTTTTCGAGGAGGCTGTCATTGACACCATCAATGCCGGTGCCTCTGGCAACAAGCAAGGCCTGGTCGAGCAGTACCTCAAGGCTGCCAAGGGCAAGAACAACACCGAGGCCCGCGCTATTGCCAAGGGCATCACCGGTGTTGATATCTTCTGGAACTGGGACTCTCCCCCGCACACGCGAGGGCTTCTACCGCTACCAGGGTGGCACCCAGTGCGCTGTCAACCGCGCAATTGCCTACGCTCCCTTCGCCGATCTCATCTGGATGGAGAGCAAACTGCCTGACTACAAGCAGGCTAAGGAGTTCGCCGACGGCGTGCACGCTGTGTGGCCCGAGCAGAAGTAAGTTTTTATCATGCTAAACCTGGACATGAGCGTTGAGGAATGCTAACAATCCCCCTTCTTTCAGGCTCGCTTACAACCTGTCGCCCTCGTTCAACTGGAAGAAGGCGATGCCTCGTGACGAGCAGGAGACCTACATCAAGCGTCTCGGCGAGCTGGGATACTGCTGGCAGTTCATCACCCTCGCCGGTCTGCACACGACCGCGCTCATCTCACACCAGTTCGCCAAGGCTTATGCCAAGAACGGCATGCGTGCCTACGGCGAGCTGGTCCAGGAGCCTGAGATGGCGCAGGGCGTTGACGTTGTCACTCACCAAAAGTGGAGTGGTGCCAACTACGTCGACAATCTGCTCAAGATGGTCTCTGGTGGTGTGAGCAGCACTGCTGCCATGGGCGCGGGTGTCACTGAGGACCAGTTCAAAAACTGATTGAAGTCAGGGTAAAGAGCCACCCTGTTTTGTATATCTGCTCTGCTTGGGGATTCCCACTCGGGATCATTTTGAGGCGTTCAAGTTTTCGTTAATTTTTTTGGGGGGTTACCCCTTGATGCCTCTTCTCTTTTTTTTGGATTTCCTTTGCCAACAGCCTTGATTTGATTCCCATTGGCAATATCTTGCCAGTTACTGTAGCATTTAGTTGAAAATAATGCATGAGTAAATTTGATGCTTGAATGACCCTTGGCACAATAGAATGAATACTCATAGAATGAATAGAGTTCTAGAATTCCAAAATAAGATTACTATTACTCTACGCAGGTGCCTAATGCCGCCGAGACCCTTTGATTATTCAACGTCAGGTCTGCAGACTAGCCTGAACAAGCAGAAGTGCCCGGCACCGGTTAATCCGTCGGTGGGTCCGTGTGAAGCCGCGGTCCCGCGGGCTGGAGAAGCCTTCAGTCAAACCCCTGCGCGTTAAGGAGGAGCTCTATTGTATGGCAAGGGTGAGAAACCTGGTGAATAGTAGCGGTTTTGTTTAAGAGACAACAGAAATCAAAGCTATATGCAAAAGCGCAGGTAAGCTGAGTGGGAACAAAAAAGGCGGATCGACTAAGCAAATAAGCCGAGCGATGCAGAGCAGAACAGAGCAAACTGTACGAGCGGAGAGGGAGGTGCATGTGGGTGGATGCGGAGAAGCTTGCACTTAAATACTCCCTCGGTCGCCCTCCCCCCCCTGACGTAAGGAGTTTGCTTTTTTAATTCTCCCTCTCCTGCACATCACACACCATGGGCGTACAACTTCCCGAACTGCAGTTCACTCCCCTGGAGGATATCCCCGGGCGCGCCTCCATCGCCCGTAAGGCCTTCTTGGAGCACAAGACCCGCGATGTCGAGTTTCGCCTCGTCCAGCTGCGGAAGCTCTACTGGGCGTGAGTCCCCCCTTTGACCCCACGATCACTCGCGGAACGGCCTGCAAGGAATCTGAAATAAAGTTTGAGGATGACTGACAATTGCATTAGCATCAAGGACCACGAGGAGGAGATCGTCGAAGCATGCGCCCAAGATCTGCACAAGCCACGCTTCGAGGCCGAGGTTGCAGAGAGCGGATGGCTCCTCAACGACATCGTTTTCACCAGTCGCAATCTTCACAAATGGGTCAAGGATGAGAAGGCTCCCGATATCGAACTTTCCTTCAAATTCATGAGCCCCAAGATCAGAAAGGACCCGCTCGGTACTGTGTTGGTTATTGGGTACGTTAAAGAAAATACATCTTGAAATCACCCTTGACGAATGTTCGCATCAAACTAACGAGTGTCATTCCAATCCAGTGCCTTCAACTTCCCCTTCCAGCTGACTCTCGGACCCGTCATTGGCGCCATCGCCGCCGGAAACACCGTCATCATCAAACCCAGTGAGAATGCGCCCCGCAGTGCTGCTGTCATGCAGAAGATCTGTGAGGCCGCTCTCGACCCCTCCTGCTACCCCGTTATCCAGGGTGGAGTTCCCGAGACCCAGGCTCTGCTGGCCGAGCGATGGGATAAGATTTTCTTCACCGGCGGTGCGACTGTTGGTCGTATCATCGCGAAGGCCGCTGCCCCGCATCTGACCCCCGTTGTTCTCGAGCTGGGTGGTATCAACCCGGCCATTGTTACCAAAAACGCTGACCCGCGCCTGGTGGCACGTCGCATGCTGTGGGGTAAGCTCATGAACGCCGGTCAGGTGTGTACTTCCCAGAACTACCTGCTGGTTGACAAGTCGCTCGTGTCCCGGGTTGTCGAGGAGTTCAAGAAGGCCTATAAGGAGTTCTACCCCAAGGGTGCCAAAGAATCCCCCGATTACTCGCGCATTGTCAATATTGCCGCTTTCCAGCGTCTCAAGGGCATGCTGGATAACACCAAGGGCAAGATCCTGATGGGAGGTACCATGGACGAGAAGGAGCTCTTCATTGAGCCTACCGTTGTCCAGGTTGAGTCGGTCGACGACTCACTGTGCACCCAGGAAAGTTTCGGTCCCTTCATTCCTATCCTCCCCGTTGAGAACTTGGATGAGGCCATCAACCTCGCCAACGGCGTCCAGAGCACCCCGCTGGGTCTATACCCCTTCGGTAACAAGGCCGATATTGCGAAGAGTAAGTTATTTCAACCCACATTTTGAACGAGCTTACATTTAACAAATTTCTAGTTTTGAGCTCCACTCGCTCCGGTGGTGTCTCTTGCAATGACGCCGCCCTCCACGTGCCAACCCTGCCCTTCGGTGGTGTTGGTGAGAGTGGCTACGGTGCCTACCGAGGCCGCTCCAGTTTCGATGTTTGGGTGCACCGTCGCCCCATCACATCCAGCCCTGGCTGGCTCGAAGCTATTCTGTCCATTCGTTACCCGCCTTATGCTGGCAAGCTGAGCAAATTCAAGGCAGCCAGCGCCTTGGCCCCCGACTTTGACCGAGACGGCAAGAAGGTTACCCTGGGCTGGCTGCGCTATTTCCTCACTCTGGGTGGAGGAAGCGCGAAGTCCGGTGCCGGCCGTGCTGCAGTCGTTGCTGCCAGTGAGTAATCTCTTTTTTCTTTTTTTGTTGATCTGTTTCATGATCTATATGCCTACGATCTTCACTCGTGAAAGACCTTCCCTTGCAATCTTTCCTTTTCCATTCTCACCCCGGATTCATTCTCACCATTGTCCCTCTCTCATGTGGTGGGACAAATGAGGCTGGACTCCATTACCTACACCGACCCCCGAGGCCTTGACCAGTCACTGAAAATATTTTAATACCCACAACTTTGTATACCCCTGTTTGAAAGTGTTGGCTTCGTTTTGTGCCCTTTGGGCTTGACCTCGGACTACATGTCATTTTCCTTTTCTTATACCTATACCCCTTGTTTTGCGCTGCCATCTCTGGATTCCAGAAAGAGAAACCAGCACATACACAGCCAAGTGCATAATCTTTAAATGAATTTACCTCCTCTGTCTGGTTTTCATATTCATCCACATACATGGTTTTTTTGAGAAGTTTGATCACTTTCTAACACAATAGTAGTTGCCTACTTCATTCTCCAAGTTCTGGAACGCCGCACCTCGAAGCTGTGAGACTATAAATTGAGCCAAAATTGGGAAGGGAAAGTGGATCTTTTTGAAATCATTTGATTGTGTAACTAGGAATTTAGCCTCAAATTAATTGCTGATCATGAACACATAAGGCCATTTAAGTGTCTGCCGTTGAATCCACATGCCCTTTTTCATCATGATCGCCGCCCCGCCAACTTGAACCAGCCGAATTAAAATTAAATAATAATCAAAAGAGTACATACTCCGTACTCCGAACCATAGATTGCCAATATTAAGCAGTAGCACATGAAAGAACGTGCACAGGGCACATATATGCAGAATTTATTCCGAGAGAGCAAACTTGCTCAGAGCCCGAAGTCGAGCACCGTTGAAGTAAAGCAGCCAGATTCCAATGATACCAATAACACTCAATCCACCCAGAAGACTGACACCCCTCGCAACACCCAAGTTGCCAAATAGTGGGTGAGCAAAGAGAACACTACCACAGGCGAGCGCACTGCGGAAGAAATCATTCGCCGCAAACAGACTCGCGGCGTACATGGGGTAGGTGAGCGGGATGTACAGGAAGACACACTGCATGACGATGAATACAGTTGCGCCATAGATAGTGATTCCGATTGTGGGAACGATCCAATGAATCGAGGCTCGTGCCGTCCAAGCGAAAATGAATAGGCCAATTGTCGGACCAAACGAGGCCGGGAGCGCGGGTAGAAGACGGTATTCCTGGGGCGGGAAGCCGAGGCGTCTTATGCGAGGGTTCATCCAGAAATAGATGTAGAGACCATAGATGGTGACTGCCAGAATGCAGGAGACGAGAATGCACAGGAAGACGAGACCGACCTGGCCCAGGTTCATGCCGTAATCGACGGGGTAGACGAGGGGGAAGACTTCGAAGAAGGAGTAGTAGATACCATAGATAATGGCAGTGTAGATCTGAACGAAGAGGACGGCCGGATCCTTGATGGTGATCTCCATGGGCTTGACCAGGGCATCGATGGCAATGGCCGAAATACGCATGTTGCGCTGGTCGATCTCGGATTGCGACATCAAGCGGTTGTCGTTGAATACTTTGCGGAGGCGCTGGGCGCGACGGAGGAGGATCGTTGCGCTGCTGGTCTCGGGGAGGAAGAAGAGCATCAGGATGAAGATTGGGGCGGAGGCCCAGATTGACTCGAAGAGAGACCATCGCCAACCCTTTACTGGCACAGCAAAACCACTAAGCAGGGGTCCGAGGGCAGCTATTATCGTATCGTTAGTATCAGTCAGGATCCAAGGTTGAAGGTGCTTTTTTTTACTTACGTCCACAGTACGCGGCTGAAACCCAAGCCATCATGGCATAAGGCAGAGACATAAGACTGTATATGTCGCCGATTGAAGCGCCCCCCCGATGCAAGACACGGAGAGCCGAAGAAACCCTGGAGGAAACGGAGAACCAAGAGACCAGGGAAATTGCCCACAAATGCTGTCGGAATGGAGATGATGACGAAGAGGAACATGGTGATTATATAGACTGGATTGCGTCCAATGATGGGGATCTCACTCAATGGTGAGAAAACCAGAGGGCCAATGCCGTATCCCAAGACGTAGAGAGCCAGGCCCAGTGTTCCAACGAGAGAACTGACATTGAACTCTTCCATAACACCTTGCAGTGATGAGGTATAGATAGCAGAGGTGGTGTATACGACGAATGTATATAGGCAGATTAGGGTTGTCATCCAGGCACGCTTGGAATTGGACCAGTTATGCGGATTTTCCGCATCATCTGTATAGTACCAATCGACAAGAACGGCTCCATCCTTCGTTCGTGTAGGGACTATAGGCATTGACTTGACTCGTTCGATATCATCTCTCGCCTCCGCCTCCAGGCGAGCCTCTGTAAACGGCGTCGTGTTGAGGGTCGATGTGCGACTGACCACAGCAGTCTCTTCATCGCTGCTAGCACTGTGGCGGGGTGTTTGTTCCTCAGGCTTATCATTTGCCTGCACATCTGAGCCGTTCATCAATTGAATCCATGTCTCGGGAAGCTTGAAATCGGGCTTCTCCTCTGGATATTGGAAGTATTTGTTATGTGTCAAGAGACGAACCAGTTGCCCAAAGGGGGCATCTCGAATGTAGGCTGTCATTGGATCGATTGCGTCGAGGTGGGTCTGCGGGATGGTTTTGATCGTTTTGACTGACAAATAATCCACTCGTGTCCACTCGTGGATGGACTATTAATCCGTTCGATCAGATGGGAAGAGAAAGTTATCTGGAAATAGAAAAGCCACTGAGATATCTCCATGGTCTATATATGTCTGGAAACGATGATTTTTTTCTACATCATTTCGTTATGTTTCTGCGTTAAGCCTCAAATAACGACTAAGTCCGAAACCGAAGAGCTGCTAGTATTATAAATCCGTGGCTGAGAGAGCAAAGTTCTTACATTTTCCACTGTGACCAATGAGAACCCGTCGATATCTTTCAGATTATGAATCATCAGGAGATCTTCCCATGGTTTCCACGACTCTTCCCATCAATGGCGTTTAATTCCAGAGCTGTCATTGGCTCCCAATATTATGTTGACGAGACTTTGTCCGACTCCGAGCAGCCCTACAGGATGACAAACGACTAACGTTATGTTCCAGTGGCCGAGCGCGAGAATCTCCATCAATACGAGCGAATTAGACCCACTCAGTCTGATGGACGAGTAAAAAGTTGATTACAGATATTGCCTACTACGTACTACATATCATTTCGCAGTCTAATCTAGGCCACTAATCGTCATCTGGTACTGGTATGGAAATCGCAATAAGTCTGTCATTTCTGAAATACTGGATGAAAACTATTTAACATGCAATTACAGCTTTGTAAGCAGTTTACCTAATAATGCCAAGCAATTGGACGTGTATCCGACTAGTAATGGTATACATGTCGCGACATATCACGTTAAGTAAGGCCTTCAGTGGGCGCGATGATGAATCTCATATTTTCTTGGCGGGGGCTTAAACCGGCGATAAGATTGTATCCCCGTCTGAATCTAGATTGCTAAGTTTAAAAAAAAGATTATCTTCGGAGAATCGTAGCGGAATTTATTTTCCTGGTCTATGATTCTATGACGCTAAGGAATATCCCCTTCGAGTCAAATATGCCAAGACCTCCCGGGGTCCGCATGAAGTGGATTTCTGCGGATAGATATCCTAATCAAAAAAGAAGAAGAAAAACATTCAAGTTTCATGTATAAGCCAGAGTGAGTCAGAATCAACTAGAATGCAGCTCGTATTGTGATAGTTCTGATCCTGGAAGCACATCCCACTGTTTCCAGCAGTTGGACAACGCTCAGGCTCTTTCATTCGGACTTTCTAGTTGGTGCTGTTCTTCTTGCAAAACTTAGGCACTTTCAACACTGATGAATAAAGCCTAAAGGTCGACTAATTATCTTCGTCATTACTTCCCACCTTGATGCTATAGACCGAGAAATCACAATGGTGTCTTAGCGGGTGCTGCCCAGGTGGGTGTAGCAGTTTATCTGGTCAGTGGATACCAGAGTCCGGCGGCTTGAGCTTAAAAGAGCTCGTTAATCCCGTATTCCGCAAATGTCTTTGGTGTTTGGAGAAAATACTTGGTTGAAGCCGGAGTAAATGTGAACAGAAAGACTAGGCTTTGACATATGTTTAAACAATGATTTTTCTCGACTGTGCGACCGGTGTGATGTGATGAGGCAACGTCATTGGGCGCCGAGCCTGAGGTAAGACAGGAAGACACTAAATTCAGCCCCCAACTTTAGCACAGGAGAAGCCCCCCCTCACTCCTGCAATCGGACATCACCTCAGCCTTATAATATCCGTGCCGTGCCGACTCGCCTAATTCTATCTGCTTGACGCGAACTGGTTGGCTAGAATGGTAAAGAGAGGTGGCATTCCTTGGCAGTCCAAAGGTTGCTGGACTTGCAAAAAACGCAGAATCAAGGTTGGGGCAAACAAAGGGGTTCGATTATTATCCACGCTAATAGTACTTCTGTAATCAGTGTGACCAAGGGAAGCCAGACTGTAATCGCTGTATCAAACGTGGGATCCAGTGCCTTGGGTACGAAAAACACGGCATCTTTATCCATTATGCTGCTGCTGCTGGAACAGATGGGAACCCAGAATCAAGTGGCCAGACTGAGCGCATTCCTCGCGCACAGTACTTTTCATCTATAAATCCCGTGGCTAGCGGACCAATGTTCCGTCAGCAGTTCATTTCGGAATATCTTCATGGGTATTTTCCTACAAAAATGACTGTGTCAGATGTCGATATGTGGCATTATCTACTGCAAGGATTTGCTGGGCTCCCGAATAAAACCGAAATGCTTGACAAGACTCTTTCGGCAATCACATGTCTTTATATTGGCAAAGCTCGCAAAGATGACCGCATGTCTAAACATGGCCTCCAGCTTTACAATGGCGCGATACGACACATGTCGAGCATGATCTCACGAGATGTTTTCAGTGAGGATATTGTGTATACCGCAGTCCTTTTTCAAGAAATAGAGGTATCGAGTTTCTATTTAAATTGCTTAATCAGTCCTCCAGCCCTTGCAAAACCAAGCTAACATTGGTCCGATCACCAAGAGTTCTTATTGCCCCAATGGCCTTGGGTCGTGGCTAGCACACATTAATGGCTTGAACACAATTATGAAGCATTATCATCAAAGAACAGTTAGCAATCCCCTCATCGGACCTATATACCAAAGATACCAGAAATTGCGAATGGTATGTTACTTCGCCCGCCAAAATACCCTTTAATAATGATGATGCATACTAAGTGACAGGTCTATAGATACAATCATCATCTGCGAGGGGCCTGCTTCCGGATGAATACAAATTCCTGACAGAAACTACCGACGGGACCCCCTTTTGCGAATTACTGGGAATTTTTGCAGAACTATCCCCTATTGTGGCAAAGTTGCAGTCCATCGACCCTTCCGACTACGATGCGTGCCAGGACCTGTTACAGCACTGTCTGCGAACGAAGAAACGATTTTTCACGTGGTATGTAGAGCATCGTTTGGCAGATGGAATTACCACAGATCCTCCTGGCGAATTTCTCAGTTCAGACACGCCCGACGCTGAACGTTTATTCGGGACTCCGTTAAGCTTCCGAAATTTCGACTACATCTTGCTGCATCTTCATTACTGGGCAGGACCGTGTCTCCTCTACCCATCGATCTTCCATGCCAAGAAACTCGTCTACGCGCATCCTAAAAGTAACATGCCTGCCGATATTCTCAACAAGGCTCTTGATCCGCTACAGAATGAGGAATATTTGGAAGCGAGTCAGTGTGCAGATGAGATATGTCGTACCATGCGATACTGCACGCGGGATAATATGAAGGTTGCAGGGTATCATATGACTATGTTCCCCTTGTGCGCGGCTTCTCAGGTTTACACCAACTTCGCAAACCTGGAGAAGTTTTCTTGGTGCATCAAGATCGTTGAAAGCGCTGCTGCCCGGGGCCATGAAACTGCGCATTACATAGTAGATATCTCCTGGCATACTTGGCGCGTTAAGAACCAGTGTGGACCAATGACGTCCGTAGCGCTTCGAGAAATCGTCCCGGAAAGTGTATCAGGGAAGCGCCACGAAAAGATACTAGATGTGACCGAGGAAGCATAGTAGTCTCAGGATGTCTCAGGCATTGCAGTCCTGGAGCCCTAGAGCGATTAGGTAGTACATGAATGACGACAACCACACTAAGGTTCAACTTCGGCCGTGGAGCTTTGATAGAGTCGAAGGTCGATACTAGGAGTAGTGTTACTAGATGATTTTGAACTGTCATTTGCCATTACCTTCCTAGGGCTTAATCTTTATCACTTGGAGCCGGCTTTCTGCCAATGCAGGGTATGGATAATTGTCATATTTTTGAAATAGATTTTTGAACGCTATCGTCACTCATGCAGTCCCTTAGACACCGGAAAGTTATATCCAATTAACATCGCCGCTCAACGCCACGCTTGCTCACACAGAGGTACTTGACACCCTTGTATGGTTTCACGCTCTCTCCAAGACCACGACTCCTTCGTTGGTCGATGTTCAGACTGTCCACTTTGATCCCAGAGGGGAGCCATCCTTGTACCGAGAATGAGACCGACGCGGAGTTCGGCATGAGGCTGGCATTAATTTGAGCCTTTGTCCGGCGAGATGTCAGTCGGGGTGTGCTGGAAGGTGTAAAGAATGTAGGGAGTGAGGAGGAGGATGGTGGGATGGATTGGGATTGCGGAACTGGGGTGTGAGGTTTGGAGTGATTCGGAGAAGGTGTTTTGGCTTTCGTCGATGGTTCCAACAAGTCCTCCGCTGGTACATCACCGGCTTCTTCGGACAATGCGGCCGCAGCCTTGGAAGATTTCTTAGTTGACTTCTTCTTTTTCTTCTTTGGTTTCGAAGGATCCCGAATCTTCCTGGGCTTGCTTGCAGACGGGTCATTGTAAGAAGTAGGGGCTTCATAGTAACCCTGAAGAAGATTCGCATTGGCTTCCTCGTCGGCATCTTCGAGGCCATCTTCTAACTCCTCGTCAACCGAGGGATACCCTGCAACAGTGCAACGCAGAGTTGCAGTGCCTGATATAGAGCCGGCCTCTTTGCCGGTCGGAACTCTCCATTCCAGTAAGCCGGTGCTCGGGGAGTATTGCGCGTCCCCACGACTAGCTTGCATGTCTGTGATGTGTCGCACGAATTTAGAAATAGGTACGCTCACAACAAGTTCTTCCAAGACAGGTCCCGTTGAATTTCCACCTCCGCCAAGGAAAGAGGGCGTCGATGCCCCGGAACCACTGCGTGAAGCAGCCGGGCGTGCCGACGAGGAATGGCCGGGGAAGTTTGTATTAAGAGTCAGTCGAACTTCAAAATCGGACCCAGTTGATCCTAATGATTTGCGAATATCAACTATCGCGGGCAGAAAAAGTTTCTCCATGTGGCTTGGTGCTTGATCAAGATCTGGGTTGATTGGGAGAAGGTCAACCTCGTATCCGGCCAAGATGAACCGGCCATCTGGTGGCACGAAGCTAAGTTCCCCTGGTCGTTCCCGCCAACGAGCCAGTCGAACACAGGGATGGAATACTGGCAGTTCGATCTTGCGAGCAAGTGCCTGTTGCCCGCCTGGGGCTGATAACGAAAGGTGCAGGTCTGGAACTCCCGATATCTTCGCGGTGAATGCGATGGTCCCGGAGACCAGTGCAGAAAGTAACCGTCCCGACGGTGCCATGGTCACGGAGAGGGATTCAATGATGTCGACATAGAGTTCGTTTGATGTGTGGCGCACGCCCGGTCGTCGCCAGGGAATCGCAGGGCCTTGAGATGCGTTCGCCGCTGCCAATGACTGTTTCAAAGGATTGTTCGATGCTAGGTTCGGCGTGCTAGTTCTAAGAAACGGCCCCAAAAAGAATCAGTAATGACACATTGAATTCAAGCCCGAGGTGAACCACTTACCCGGGCACACTGATCCCCCCCGAGTAGCTTCCCCATCCACCCGGACACCTCAACAACTTCTTGCAGGGAATTGAGCTCGGTGTTAGACACTATACCTGCATCGCACATCTCATGGAGAAGTTGAGCGACCACATCATAATTGGCCTGGATCTTCGTTGAAAGCAGCGGAGCGCCAACGAAGTCCTCAAGAACATCCACGACGCGGTGCAGAAATTCCAACACCAAAAGCGGTTCCGTATCCACCTCGGTTACAGCCAGAAACAATAGATTCGATTGAACTATTGAAAACAATGTCACGGGCGGAGTAGTACCGGGGAGGTACAGCAATGATGGCCGGGGGGCGGCGTGGGCTAGGTAGAGGGGCAGGATAGCCGCGGCAGAGGGCGGGCGCGATCTGTAGACATGTTCGACCAGAGGGGCACTGGGTCGGTTAGTATAGTTCTTCCCGGCTGGATTTATTGTGTGACATACTTGTGCTCGTCATATACGTAGACGGCATCGATCTCGCCGCTCATGGTGACTGTTGTCTGGACTAAACGGCACTGAAGTGTATAGCTGATGTTAAGCTGTTGATTCTGCCGCATACCCCCGCCTTTGATTACTCTCGGCGTAGCGCGGCGCGCGGTGTTCCTGTGAACTTCTATCGGCTTTCAGGCTCTTGGTTTGGGAAGAAATTATTTGCTCCCTTTATCCTAGCTTTTTCTGGAAATTTTGAGACCACTAGAAATGGCTCCACCTGATAATCGCCCCTGGGATGTCCAGCCTAGTGATGCCAAACAAGCGCTTGCGGAGGACAAATATGAAGATTGCATGTCTTGCAAAGCGATGGGTACGTCTCTGTCTGTTGTTCTAGAATATACCAAGAACAAAATCATACGTTATTGGACACATTAACTGATACTTTTATGTTAGGCTCTGGCGCATTCATTGGCCTCGGTGTTTACAGCTACTATACCGGCATGAACAATCTCCGACAGCAGGAAAAAATGATCATGAAGAGCGCAACTAAATACAAAATGGGATCACGTCGACTGGGAATCGCCACAATATCTGCTAGTTTAATTGGCGCAGGCGTCTGGCGAGCCTTCAACTGATAATTCCAATCTCGACTCGGAGCATCCCATCCATCGGAACCAATCGCGGACGACAGCCATAAAGATGACACCATGATGAGCTACTTCGGACTCAAAAGCGGAGACGACTGTCTAATAATGAAAGATCAAGAAGATGTTTTCTTGGGAATTTGTACTATATGTATTTGTTATACTATCACAAGCTAATGATAGCTTCCACCATGCGGGTATCTCCACCAATCCTCTATATGCTGCATAACAAGATCCAACAGGTATGGCGAGAAGAAGAATGCATCGAAACGGGGGAAAAGAAGACAAAGAAGGAAAGAATGAAATGGAAAAAGAGAAGGAAAAAACCAAGGAAACCCGGACAATGCAGCGAAATCATATGCAAGAATTCTCCTCCTTAGTGTGCACCTAAAAAAAGCACCCCAGAATCTACCCAACCGTTTCGTGACAATCGGAACGGAATATTCGTCACTTCATCAACGTCGTATAGTCCAGTGGGCAGCCTTAATTAAACCGTCCACGTTTCCCTCCACCGAACGTACTATCTTTCCCATTCGCCATTCCAGACAAGTCGAAAAAATCTGGGAATGTAAATTTTCGCTTCGAACCCAGAGTGGCAGGTGACTCCCTTGTGGTTGATCGTGCATTCGCTCGGGGTAAATTGTTGTGGCGATGGGATTGGCGGGAGTTGCGTGGCATCAGGGATAGACTGACGGGCGCGCCATCCTGTGAGGGCGGGGTAGAGTTGTCTGAAGAGAGGGTATCCATATCGAGGTCTTGGTATTGTGGGAATGTCGGGCCGGCTGTGAAGGTAAAAACGGCAGGAGAGGTGTTGATGGGCTCTTGAGGCTGGGGTTGGGGTTGAGGCGTAGCGGCTGTGGTTTCCGGACGAGGGGTTGAAGGAGGTGCGGAGGTGGGCGGCTGTCGGGTGGGAGCTTCAGATGTCGGAGGTTCTTTGCGGGCAGTTGTGGGCGTTGAGCTTCGATCACGCTTGTCGTTGCTGTCGCCTCGCTCGTCCTCATCACCTGTTTGGGACGCGGTTCCATCACACTTTTCGGTTGCCCATTGTCGTACCTTCCACCCCTCACCATCGCCGAGGCCGAGGTTCTCGCGGTCGAGGAAGTGCAGTAAATCCTCTATGGCCTCTTGATAACCCGCTTGTTTCGCTTGTGCTTGTTCACACACTGCATTCTTATAAAGATTTGTGACAGACAAAGCAGCAGCCTTGAAAGACTGGAGGAGTTGCTCCGGCGGCTGAGGGCGGGGTGTGGAGCTCGGCAGGGAGGTGTTCAACGATCTCATAGAATCCATGATGAGGAAGTCGGATGTGAGATGCCGAGAGAAGTTCGTGTATCGAGGAAAGGAGCTGTCGTAGCTTTCGTTGTCCCAATCTGACCAAGTGTGTTTGGGTGGCCAGTCAAAGGCTAAATAATTTTTGCACGAGTATGGGTCTCAAACAAAGCCAGATCACGTATAAACCAAAGGATAATACGTGCCGAGCTTGGTGAAAAGAACGCAAGAAAGTCCCCCGGATAGCAACAGCAAGGTGGCCCAGAGCGAGTGATCGCAAGAGTGTAATGTAGTGACTCTGGGGGAACTAGAAGCGAGTACCCGATGGCTGCAGGTGATCCTTCGCCGCTCCAAATGCACAGACCGATTTTCTCACTGGCCCGGTAACGTGACCCCACTTCTTCGATTCTGCCGGATTCTGCCACTGATCACCGATTTCGGGTAAACTCAGCCTCCGAAGTGCCGATGCTGAGCTAAGGCTCGAGCCAATCACCGCGTGACGGGTGATTGGCCGCGCCTTCCTTATTCTTCGGCGCGACTTCTCGTGCGCTTGCGCTTCTGCTTCTGCTTCTGCTTCCACCAACCTTCAATCGACCCATCTTCTCACTGCGGTCTTTTGCCATCCGCAGTTATTTGTTTCAACACGCGTGTATTATCCTGGTCAACCGCAATTCTTCTGCTACCTTGTCCGGTTAAGGTCGTCCAGCTTCGAGGCTTTTCACAGGAGCTACACGCTCAAAAGTGAATCCAGACGTACCTCCATCGTCATTTACTTGCGCAAAGCGTGCGTGGCGTAGATTGATATGGCACCCGCCGCCACAGGGTCCCCTTCCCAAGTGGACACCCCTATGACTGACGCAAATGACGACGCTATCCCATCGGTTCCCGTGGACGCTCTAACAGTACGCGATTCTGTCCTCAATCCCACCCTTCTACTGCAATTGTCGCATTCCCTTTTTGGGTCCCTGTTTGACAGATGATGTTCTTCGTCATGCCTCTTCTAACCCTATTTTCTCGTCCAGAGTCACCAAGACACCCCAGACTATACGGTAAACCCTCTCAAGACTTCCCTGGCCATCGCGCACACATGAACTAACGGCATGCCCCAATAGGATTCCGATACCAACCCCAATACGACAGCGAGCAGCGTTGCGGGCGACGCTCTAGAGGATGGACGAAGACGCCGCTCTGAGGCTACTCAACTTCGAAAGAGCATTCTTGGCAAGAAGCATGGTCGCCTGGATGAGTCGAAGGTATGTCCTACAGGGCCTCTGGAACTCCTTGACCCTCGTGAATGCGTATTGATCGCCCATTATTCTAATAGGAGGATGATTCGATTCGCCGATTCCGATACCTTTTGGGCTTAACCGATCTGTTCCGCCACTTCATCGAGACCAACCCGAACCCGCGCATCAAGGAGATCATGGCTGAGATTGACCGACAAAATGCGGAAAAGGAAGCCAAGGCTCGCAAAGGGTCTGCACGTTCAGGTGGCGCAGGTGGCGATAGGCGCCGTAGAACCGAGCAAGAAGAGGACGCCGAACTTCTTCAGGACGAGCGTGGAGGGGGTGAGACCACAACGGTTTTCCGGGAGTCTCCCGCCTTTATTCACGGCCAACTTCGTGATTATCAGATTGCAGGCTTGAATTGGCTTGTCTCGCTGCACGAAAACGGTATTTCCGGTATACTGGCTGATGAAATGGGTCTTGGAAAGACCCTGCAAACCATCTCGTTTTTGGGGTACCTAAGATACGTTTGTAACATCACTGGCCCTCACCTTATCACTGTGCCCAAATCGACCCTAGACAATTGGAAGCGAGAGTTCGCTAGGTGGACACCCGACATCGACGTTTTGGTTCTCCATGGTGACAAGGAGGAACGGCAACGCATCATTACCGAGCGCCTGGCCGACGAAAGTTTTGATGTTTGTATTACCAGCTACGAAATGATTCTCCGGGAGAAATCCGCTCTAAAGAAGTTGCCATGGGAGTACATCATTATTGATGAGGCTCACCGTATCAAGAACGAGGAGTCATCGCTGTCCCAGATCATCCGTCTCTTCAACTCTCGCAATCGTCTTTTGATCACTGGTACCCCTTTGCAAAACAATTTACATGAATTGTGGGCCCTGCTCAACTTCTTACTCCCTGATGTCTTCGGTGACTCAGACGCATTTGATCAATGGTTCTCAACCCAGGGTTCTGACCAGGATACTGTCGTCCAACAGCTTCATCGTGTCCTCCGTCCTTTCTTACTGCGACGTGTCAAGAGTGATGTGGAGAAGAGCCTTTTGCCGAAAAAGGAAATGAATCTTTACGTGCCAATGTCCGACATGCAAGTTAAATGGTACCAGAAGATCCTGGAGAAGGACATTGATGCCGTGAACGGTGCGGCGGGCAAGCGCGAATCCAAGACTCGTCTGCTGAACATCGTCATGCAATTGCGGAAATGCTGCAACCATCCCTATCTCTTTGAGGGAGCCGAGCCTGGGCCGCCGTACACAACCGATGAACATCTTGTGTTTAACTCTGGCAAGATGGCCATCTTGGACAAGCTGCTGCAACGTATGCAGGTTGATGGCAGTCGAGTTCTCATTTTCTCTCAGATGAGTCGTGTTCTGGATATTTTGGAAGATTACTGTGTGTTCCGAGATTTCAACTATTGCCGCATTGATGGGACAACGGCCCACGAGGATCGCATCGCTGCTATTGATGACTACAACAAGCCTGGCTCCGACAAGTTCATTTTCCTACTCACTACTCGAGCAGGTGGCTTGGGTATTAACCTTACCAGTGCCGACATTGTCGTTCTTTTTGATAGTGATTGGAACCCCCAAGCTGATCTTCAGGCCATGGACCGTGCACACCGAATTGGTCAAACTAAGCAGGTCAAGGTCTTCCGTTTCGTTACTGAGAATGCCATTGAAGAAAAGGTTCTCGAACGCGCTGCGCAAAAACTGCGTCTTGATCAGCTCGTCATTCAACAAGGTCGCGCTCAGCAGTCGGGCAAGGCTACTTCAAAAGATGATCTTCTTGGGATGATCCAGCATGGCGCTGCCAATGTATTCAATAACAGGGACGATGATTCTGGCAAACCAGATGAACTCTCTGATGATATTGAGGCTATCTTGGCGAAGGGTGAGACGAGAACGGCCGAGTTAAACAAGAAGTACGAAAAGCTGGGCATTGATGATCTGCAAAAGTTCAGCTCCGAGAGCGCATACGAATGGAACGGACAGAATTTCACTGCACCAAAGAAAGATATCGGCATGACCTGGATCAACCCAGCCAAGCGTGAGCGCAAGGAACAGTTCTACTCAATCGACAAATATTACCGTCAGGCCTTGGCGACCGGTGGCCGGACTGCTGATACGAAGCCCAAAGTACCCCGAGCACCTAAGCAGATCAGCGTACACGATTGGCAATTCTTCCCTCCAGGCCTGCAGGAGTTGCAGGAGAAGGAGACCGCGTATTTCCACAAGGAAATCGGGTACAAGGCTCAGCTCCCCGAGGGTCCAGAGGAAGAGCTAAGCGAACGTGAAGCCGAGCGGGATCTGGAGCAACAAGAGATCGATAATGCCCAGCCTCTTACCGAGGAGGAGCAGGCTGAGAAGACTCAGATGTCCGAAGAAGGATTCTCCCACTGGAATCGTCGTGACTTCCAACAGTTTGTCAACGGATCAGCCAAATTCGGACGCACTGACTACGTTGGCATCGCGACTGAGATCGATAGCAAAGAGCCAGATGAGATTGAAGAATACGCGGAAGTCTTCTGGCGTCGGTATACCGAAATACAGGATTACCCGAAGTACCTTCGCGTCATCGACCAAGGCGAGGAAAAGCTGCGCAAAATGAATCACCAGCGCAAGATGCTCCGCAAGAAGATGGAGATGTACCGTGTGCCTCTGCAGCAGCTCAAAATCAACTACACTGTGTCTACAACCAATAAAAAGGTTTATACCGAGGAAGAGGATCGTTTCCTTCTCGTTATGCTTGACAAGTATGGCGTCGAGGGAGATGGACTCTACGAAAAAATCCGGGACGAGGTTCGCGATTCGCCTCTCTTCCGCTTTGACTGGTTCTTCCTCAGCCGTACCCCGGTGGAGATCGGTCGGCGCTGCACCACCCTTCTAAATACCATCGCAAAGGAGTTCGAGCCCGAGGGTAAGGCCAATGGGGAGGGCAAAGGTCGTGGTCGGGACCGGGATGAAGATGAAGAGAACGATGACGCGGTCCAGCCTGCTAAGAAGCGGGCTAAGAATGGCGCCACAGTAAGTTCGATTCGAAAAACACCAATAGGTTTCGGCATACTAATCTCTCTGTAGGCTAAACAAGTCAAACAGACCAAGGCTGCCAGTAAAAATGCCTCGGCTTCAACCTCAAGAGCAGCCAGCGTTTCAACCGCGCCTAAGACAAAGGGTCGAAAGAAATGAAGTGATTTTACGCGTGTCATTTGTCAACAATAGTTTGCTATCCCAGGGAGGTGCTGTGGGTTTGGGTACGGAGATCGGCGTTAACAGATGATTTTTTACACTTTGTAATGGCAAATCAAATAGAATTATTTTATCCCATGGTGATTTGAACCTGCAATGTTCGTCCTGTGCCCTGTATCGTGAGCGCCGTCCCCGCCCGGCTGATACACTCGGAGCGCCGATCGGCGTCCCCGATGCTACATCGATCGTTAGTGGGCTACTTAACACACGCTAATTCTCCTGTCAGGTGTGATGACGAAAGAAACACTTCACAGCAGGGGGTCCAACTGGTAGGGGTCATATCATTGGCATATAAATGCTCAAGGCTATCTTCATGATCAAAGCCACCGACCCCAGTGGCCCCATAGAATCATCTATCTGATACTCGAGGTAAACCAGATCCGTGACTGCAAAACCGGATATCTAGCAAGCTATATCCAGAATGTCTGTTATTAAATTCCTCAAATCCAAATTAACTCGTCAGTCTCGCCAGTCCACCGCCATGTCAACAACTAGAATCCGGGTCGTTCCAAACCCCCGCTATCAAAAGTCGGGAACGAAGTCCTATGTTTATGCGATGCGCAAGTATGGCTTCAACCCAACAAAAAAGGGCCCCTATTTTATCGGCCCAATGATGCAACAAACTGGTCGGCAGTTCACCAACAAGCCGGTCGGCGGTCGGGCTCACGTCCGCCAGGTCCTACAGAAAAAGAGTGCCGATGACCAAGTCGGCCAGGTTGGTGCTGATGACGTGCAGAATGATGCTATGTACTTGGCAGAGGTTGAAATAGGTACACCAGCACAGAAGTTGAACCTGGACTTTGATACTGGATCTGCAGATCTTTGGGTGAGCTTGATTCTGAAATCTATATGCCGATTGAAGAGGTGCCGGCCTTTTTAAAACTGACAAATGTGTAAGGTATGGTCGACAAAACTGCCATCAGTCACTTTGGCCCAGTATAAGAATCACACTGTCTTTGATCCGAGCAAGTCTAGCTCTTTTAAGAACAAGGATGGTTCAACATGGAGAATCTCTTATGGCGACGGGTCCTCAGCGGCTGGAACAGTGGGCAACGATGATGTGAACATCGGCGGCGTTGTAGTGAATGGACAGGCCATCGAGCTAGCGGATACACTGTCGGCACAATTTGCGAGTGGCGCAGGTGATGGACTTCTAGGTCTTGCGTTTAGCAACATCAATACTGTGCAACCGAAGGCAGTGCCTACGCCCGTGGACAACATGATCACTCAGTCAGATATTCTGAAGTCTAGTGCACTCTTCACAGCAAAACTGGGCTCGTGGCGTGATGCAGATGAACCAGATAAAGGGGAGTCGTTCTACACATTTGGTTTTATTGATCAGGACACTGTGAAAGAGGCTGGCGAAGATATCTACTACACGCCTGTTGATAAGAGCCAAGGCTTCTGGATGTTCAACTCGGCTTCAGCCACGGTCAATGGTAAGTCCATTTCTCGATCTGGCAACAAGGCTATCGCAGATACTGGTACGACTCTGGCCTTGGTGGACGATGAAACTTGCAAGGTTATCTATGATGCCATCGAAGGGGCCATCTACGATCAGGACAGCCAGGGGTATATCTACCCGGCTGATACCCCAGCTGATAAACTGCCTGCGATATCGTTCGCTGTTGGTGACACGCAATTTGTTGTGCAGAAAGAGGATTTGGGGTTTGCCCAGGCAAAGTCTGGCTATGTTTACGGTGGCATTCAAAGCCGTGGCTCGATGACTATGGACATACTCGGGGACACTTTTCTGAAGGCAATATATGCGGTAGGTCACTCGCGATTTCTTTTCTTGACCTCCAAGTTACGATGTATTGATTCAAACTTGCTATAGGTGTTTGATGTGGGCAATCTTCGATTCGGTGCAGTGCAGAGAAAGGAGCTGCACCAGAATATTTCTCCTCCACCTGAGTGAACCGGATAAGGAGTCCATGAGTTACATGAGGAATGATCTTGTCGATGAAATGTTATCTTGTGGCAGTCATTCACTCCGGGGTTAGTGTCACGAGACGGGGTGTGGTGTGATTTAGTGCTATAGCAGTATGTTCTATTATAGATAATGATTGAAGCTTCTGAATTATGACATATCAATAACCACCTTCTGTGCTGTCTTGCGATACCCATTTTCTATAGCTTCGTCCAACTTCAGTGTCTCAAAGTCCCCCTCGGCTTGCGCTCGTAAGCTTCCTTGAGCTATCCAACTGTTTACAGACCGCAGGGAATCGGCCGTTACCTCGATCGTACGAGCAGCCGAATTGCATCCAAGCATTGTAATCTCCTTGCGATATGCTTGAAATATATCGAATGAAATTTTCTTGCTGGAATCACCCCTAGGTGCTGCAATCCATGCATAGCGTCCATTCATAGCCAACTGCTCCAGAGCAGCTGTCATTAATTTCAAGTCACCAACTGTGTCGATGACAACATCCACGCCCTTTCCAGCTGTTCTTGCGGATACTCCCTCCGTGAGCATTGTTTCTGGCGTTTCTGAACCGATGACTATGTCGGGTTTTGAATCTGGTCGTCTCGCGGCTGTCAAAACTTGTTTGCATCCGATTGCCCGGGCCATCTGTGAGGCCGCTGATCCCACAGCTCCATTTGCTCCAAGAACGAGAACCACATCGTTTTTGGTAACCTGGGCTTTGCTAATACAGATGTATGCGGTTGTGAATGGAACACCCACTGTAGCAGCCTGTAGGGATGATAATGTTGCAGGTTTCTCCACGAGCGCATCTTGCGGAATCAAGCAGTATTGCGCATGCGTTCCATCCGTGTCAAAGCCGAGAGTCGAGCCACTAGTTCCGTACACACTCTTCCCGATCCATGAGTTCGATGCACCTGACTTGTCGGCAACATCCAAAACAACACCAGAATAATCACGACCTGGAATGCGAGGGTAGGTGGTGTATGGGAAAAGACCTTGTGCATTCAGTCTATCCGATGGTTGAATGGAGGCGTAACTGATCCGGACAAGGGCATGGCCAGGCTTCAATAGCGGAATCGATTTGAAAGCTGTTGTGATTTCTGGCGGTGAGTTCGCGGAAGCCTTTGCAAGGTGCAGTGCTCTCATCTTTGCAGGTGCCATCTGGATGAGGTTTCGATGGCCACGGTTGTGATTAAGTTCAATTCTGGTGTAGATATGTTAGCGGGTGACCAACTGATTGGGGCCGACATGATCGGGAGCTGGTTTTATATAATAATTTTTCCGATTCCGACCGAACATTCTCGTTTGAACCCACAATAAAAGCAGAACGTTTGGATTCACGTCATAAGCACATTGTAAGAATGTGTGCTATGCTGGGCCAAATCATGCAAATCATGCACTCGGCACTTGGCCGCTCCGGAAATTGCGACCGGGCCGTGCGGACCGCGCGGCCCACGCGGTCAGTTTAGGGTTATCAATCAATTCGGAGAATAGAGTAGCGCCGGCCGGAACAAGATCTTCAGGGTGATGCGAGTAGGTGGAGCTTGGCCTGATTGAATTATTATTTCAGATTGTTTCATCTATCCCGCGCGATAATAAATGTCTGTTTTCATGCACTAAAGCCATAATCATTTCATAATGGCGACAAGCGCCTCCAGCACTGAAGAGCGAGCGAATATGAGCCACGATCTAGGTAAGAAACCCATTCAATATTCATCACGCTTGAAATTTTCTAAGTCTCCATGAAAAATTGCAGTGGAAAGCGCGTCCAGCGACACGGTGGCTGTTAAAGACTCCATGACCCCGGGCTCACAGAGGGACGACCCTGAAGCAAAAATCGATCAGCCAGCTTTTGTCGGTCTACCTCAGAATCGATTTCACGAGGCAGCCTTCATTTTGGTTGTTTGCTGCGCCCAACTTATGACCCAGGCTGGCCTGTCACTCTCGATTGCACCTCTCCAAATTATCAGTGACAGCTTCAACACCACGCCTAAAGACCTGTCGTGGGCATCTGCTGGGTATAGCTTGACTGTTGGAACTTTCATTTTCGTTTCTGGCAGACTTGGTGATGTATATGGTCATCGGCTCTTATTCATTGTCGGCTTCTTATGGCTTGGACTCTGGTCTATCGTAGGAGGATTCTCTGTATGGACCAATCCGAGATTTTTCAACTGCTGTCGTGCATTTCAAGGCATTGGGCCAGCCCTACTGCTACCGAACGCCGTTGCAATCTTTGGAAGGTCATACCCCCCCTGGGCGCCGGAAGGAAATGGTGTTTTGTCTTTTCGGTGCCGTTGCCCCGGGTGGATTTACCCTCGGCGCGGCATTCTCGTCGCTGCTCGCGGAGCGAGTTTGGTGGCCATGGGGTTACTGGATATTCGGGATCGCCTGTTTCATATTTGCAGTCCTTGGGTACTTTTCAATACCCTATGTGCCGCAGCAGAAGCCTTGTGAAGATCTTTCGATATTTGAGCGGCTTGACACATATGGTGCTATTACAGGTGTGTCGGGCCTCATCCTGATCAATTTTGCTTGGAACCAAGCCTCGCTAGTTGGCTGGGGAGTCCCATACACCTATGTGATGTTAATTGTTGGTGTTTTGATCATGGCCCTGTTTCTCTTCCTTGAAAGTAAGGCTGCGTATCCACTTCTACCTCGATCGGTACTTGTGGGCGAGGCTGGCTGGGTCCTGGGATGCATTGCTGCCGGATGGTCAAGCTTTGGTGTTGTGGTATTCTATTACTATAATATCCTTGAGGTGTTGGAGGGAAATAGTGGTTTGCTTGTGACTGCTAAATGGGCCGGCGCCTCTCTATCGGGGGCGTGTGCTGCTGTGATCACGGGTCTCTTGCTTGGACGTATTTCAGCAAGCATAATCATATTCGTTGCGATGCTAGCCTTTTCCGCAGGTCAAGCATTGCTGGCGTCAATGCCGATCGGCCAGGTATATTGGGCAAATGCCTTTGTGATTATGCTGATCACGCCATGGGGAATGTAAGTAGCCCTGACAATCTTTCTCCAACTTTGCACCGCTGACAATGACGCAGGGACATGTCTTTTCCATCTGGAATTGTCATCCTGAGCAATGCGATGCCGCAACAAGACCAGGGTGTTGCGGGGTCGCTTGTGAATACAGTGGTCAATTACTCGATTTCGATGGGACTGGGGTTTGCAGGCGTAGTTGAATATTATGTTGGCAATGATGGAGAAAATGTTCTTGTGGGTTACCGAGCCGCCTCATACACGGGTGTTGGCCTGGCTGGTCTCGGTACAATCATCGCCACCTGTTTCATGCTAGTGACTTGGCGAGACTCCAGGAAAGCTTCATCCTAGACATACTAATAAAAATATGTCACTGGTATGTGCTTAATCACGAGGGGAGGTTAAATTCCGTGGCCCATAGATAATCCAAGTCGAACGGCAGCTGGCCTGCAAGTAGAGGACTCAGCGATACCATATCTTGAGATAATTCATTCACCCTTTGCGTACTGATAGCAGCTTCTGGTGTCTCTGTTCCTACAATGCGTTGAAGTACTTCAACCCCTTTTCGTTTCTTATTCAGTGAGGCATGGACGAGTTGGCGAGCGGTTGAAAGAGCTTCCTTTGCCAAGTGGGTGTCCAGATGGCTAACGATGAATTCCAAAGTGTCCATGGCATCCACAAGCCTTTCACAGCTCGCTGGCGTATCCATAACGATCAGAGCACATACAAACTGGAAGACTGATCCAATGACATTCCACCAAGGTTGATTTTGGCTGACCAACTTTCTTGCTGCAGGTAAGGCTACCATACCGGCAGAAATGATTTTTTCATTGTGGCCATGGTGATACTTGGCATCCAAAACACGAAGCCGACGATAAATACCCAGAACAAGGTCTGTCCGTAAGAGTACAAGAAAATCGTGGTGGACAGCAGTTTCGGCAATCTTTTCCAGGGCCAAGAACAGCTCTTGGGCCAGCACTGCGGTATCTTCTACGTGCTGGTGTGTAGGTAATGCAGCAACAAGACGACATAGCTGCGGTGTCAAGTCTGTCGCACGACTTTTGTAATCAGCATATTCAAGCACCCGTCGATTTATTGCTAAGATAGATCTTCCATACTCGAAAGCGACGAGAACATGAAGACAATTTGCTACTTGGGCAATGCGATTCATGATATTAAGGGCTGGCGGAATCGGTGCATCATTCCCCCCCAGCTTGGATGACAGATTCTGGTGCATGATGAAGGCCAGTTGCTTCAACGAGATGCATGATCGTACAGCTGGAAAGCCAAGTCACGTGTGGCCGCCCTGTACAACGAAGGTACAAAGTTCGCAGTATCCAGGCTGCAATTTGCTCGAGAGAAGGAAACCGGCTGAGATCGGAGTCCTCTAAAATATTTTTAGCGTGCAAAGTGAGCCACATCTCCGTCTCTTGGTCTATCCGCTCTTTGAACAGAGATGCCAAGGCAATAACTCCACAGATCATGGCCTCGAAAACCAAGTCTTGCGGCTGCCCATGCCAGTGCATCTCGCATCGGGTGTAAAAGGAATCCATGTCTAGAAATCCAAAAATACGATTTACTATAGCGGAGTAGACCTCAATCAAGCTTCTTGCAGTATTCCATAAAATGCGCTCTGTGAGCTCCGAATGCGCCGCACAAGGCGGCTCTTTCCGGATGCCAGTGTGATACGCAAATGAGTGCAGACGTGGAAGTTTCGTTGCTTGAAGCTCTAATCCGACGTAAAGAGGAAACGCAATCGATGAATATCTTCCCACATATCGAGCTTTGGAGGGCTCGAGCACACCAGGGAGGATAGAGGCTCCAGCGTCTTGCTTTGAGGCATCTGTTGAGTGATCCACACGGTCAAATTTCGGACCCCGCTGGCGTGACAATTGACTTGGCGAGCTTGCTCGTTTCTGAGGTACAATCTGAAATGTTTCATCATATTCACACTCGTAGTCGTATCCTTGGCAAACATTGCAAGGTAGTTTACCGTCACATTTTCTCTTGCGGCGTCGACATGGCAGACAAGCTTGCCTCGAGCGTTGTCGTGCAGGACCAGGGGGCAATGTCGAGTCGATCCGTGAGGAGTCGGGTGCAGAGTTAGATGACATCCCAGAATGTTGAGCTCCGATGGTCTTGTTGAAGTTGGTAAAAGTGAAGATTAACGGCATCCGGCACCGCTAACAAACGAAACCGAGCCACGTGACCGTATTAATGGAAATCTGAGGCGATGTTCCCTTTTTTTCCATTTGAGTGCTCACTGAATTCTATTTTTTGCTCTCTAAATAAATATAGGCATTTATCGAGGTATTGGAGCAGATAAGTTATTATAATGTGGTCACACTACACTTCTGCGCCAAAGTCCCGAGTTTTGCGGATTACCTGTCGTGAAATATACAACAATGGCACCTTTTTCGATACAGTACTACTATTACTACTATTACTACTACTAGTATCAAAGATATGGGCAATAAACAATTGGCTATTAATTTGTAAATAAATTCAAGTTGTTGCCAAGCATAATTGAGGATATTTGAATCATTCTCTTGGAATCATGGACTTCAAGACACGCATCAAAACCTTGGTTACTAATTGTTCTCGGGGTGCTAAATCTTCGCTGTCAACATTGCCGTCATGGGAACCATTCTGGGACAGTGTTTGCCGATGGAAAAACTATGGAATGATGCGCTCCCAGGATCATGCTACCCGGGGCGAAAAATGAATCAGAACTACTCATTTTTTCAGGCTAGTGGGCTGCCTTCTCGAAGCGATCAATAAATAAAACTCACACGTTTCTCCAGGTTTCAATGTCCTCTCCGACGCGGTATTGGCTTCGTACCCGGTCCATCTTTTCTGGAAGCTTCAAATGAAACTACGAATCAAGATTGCTCTGTCTATCCTGATGGGCCTTGGCTGGGTGTGCGTGTCTTCGTCTTGGAACAATCTTGAATCTGGCCATAGATTCCCATGCTGACCAAAAACATAGGAGCTGCGGTATGCTCCACCCTCAAACGCTATGAACTAAAATCGTTGACCGAGACAGACGATGTTACCTGTACGTGGCTACCCTTGGAACAAATTTTAAGCACACATACACAAACTGACTTATCTATTAATTTCACAGATGCACAATCCTCCCTCCTTGTCTGGGCTTCCACTGAGGCTTGGATTATCATAATTGTGGGCCGCGTTCCGCCCATTCGCCTCTTGATGGAACGCATTCTCCAACACCTCGGTCTCACCAGGAAGAAGACGTCAACTCCTTACTACGACCAGAACCATCAAGCCTACGGTACATATGGAACCAATAGATCGCACGTTGCAGCCTACTCAAACCATCAATCAATCGCATATAAAAACCGTAAGCCGCGTGGGCGAGAGGAGGATAACTTGGCTTGAGTGGAACTCACAAATGCTCGGGATTCCAATGATAGTAAAGGGCAGATAATCGGCGATACAAATATTATGATCACTACAGAGTTTGGGACGCAATTTGAGGAGCACAATGCTCACTATACTGGCTCATCAGCTACCAGCCAGATTTCGGGTGAGGGTGGGATTGGAGGCTCTCACACTGATATACAAAAGGTGGTTTGATGCACTTTATTACAATGCGCTCAAGTCTAGGTTTATAATATAACACCATCGATCTACTGCAAAGCAAGGGTCCACCATAACAGATTCATTCTAAATGTATTCAGATCATTTTATAAGAGAGTAGTATCAACGTTGGCGCACTGACACTTCTTTGAGGCGAGGGCATAGGGACTACGAGCTCGGAGGAGGAGCGATTTTATGGGTGCAAGAAAACATCGCGAGCAAATAGAGAATGTCACAATATCATCCGACTGGGGAATGAAACTGACAGTATGAAAAGGAATGATAAAGGCAGCAAAATGAAAAATTCTCAAGATCTCAAGGTCTGTCTTTATTTTTCTGTTTGGCCCTCTGTTCGGCCGAGTCGCTCCAAATAGACTCGCAGGCTATGGTAAAACGACACAAAAGTTGTGTTTGTGCAAAAATCCGTATTCGAACTTAGAATTATGAATTGAGAATATCAAAGGTCCCCCCCACTTGATGATCGGCTTGATTACTTTGCCCTTGTGTAGATCTTCCAATGCTTGTTCCAAAGAGTCTGAATCATAAATCTTGGCCAGTTTGTCGACCGGGAACTTGCCCTGCTTATACCAGTCGATTAATTGGGGGATAAGCTATGCAGACGTCAGAAATGGTATAGGGTACAACCGTTGGCACTATTTTGATAAATACCTTGGCTGGATTTGAAGAGCCCTCAATGGCGCCGACAATGCGTTTGCAGTTAATCATAAACTCCAGCGGATCGATGCTGAGCGACGACCCACCAGGGGTAACACCCACGATGGCAAGAATACCCTCATGATCCAGAGACTTTACAGCTGATTCAAGCAGAGAAACAACACCAGTTGTATCAAGAATCTGATCAACCCCGTCTGGGAACAGATTACGAAGCCCTTCGTTGAGAGATGAGACGCTCTTAGTGTTCAGAGTATGAGAAGCACCTAGAGACTTGGCAAGTTCAAGTTTTGCATCAACAATATCGACCGCAATAACATTCTCGACGCCTTGAGCCCTGGCAGCTAACAATGCAGCAAGGCCGACCGCTCCCATACCCAGAATTGCAAACCGGGATGTTGGCTTTGGTTTAAGGACGTTGATAACGGTACCAGCTCCAGTGAGATAGCCACAGCCCAGAGGAGCAAGCAAAGCCAAGTCGCCTTCAGTGACACTGGGAGAGGCCTTTACCACAGATGTATCCGGTACGATTGCCAATTTGCTCATTGAAGACTGACCAAAGAACTGACCTCGGAGGGGTTGACCGCTAGCAGATTTGATGGGCGAGTCAACAGCAGATATGCCTCGTGCACCACCGAAGTTGATTGCAGTTATATTGCGACAGAATCCATTGCGATCTTCATCGCAGGCAGAGCAATTGTTGCACGAGGTAAAGCTCAGGAGAACCAGATCACCTTCACTCAAGGTCTTGTCTTTTACAGCACTACCGACGCGGCGTACAACACCGGCGCCTTCATGGCCAAGCACAGCAGGGTAATCACCGACAGGAATAGCACCCTGTTGAACAACAATATCCTATAACCCAGGCACATATTTTAGTGGTGAAACCTATGATGTCATCCTGCATGTTCGGGGGATCTTACAGTATGACAGAGGCCCGTGTACTTCATCTCGACCAGGACCTCATTGCTTCGCACTTCATCCAAAACCACATCGCGAAGAACAAACGGTGAGCCTGGTGCGTCAACCACAAAGGCCTTGGTGGGAATCTGTGTCTCGGGAATCATGGCGGGGCGGTAAAAATACGATTTGATGGCTTCAATTTAAACAACCATTCCTTGGTAATAAGGAAAAATCAAGCAGAGAGAGACTAGGAAGAGATCTCATCTTTTATAGAGTTAGATTGAGATCGGACGAATGTCGATCGCATTGCAAGAAAAGCTATTTGCGGGTCCTTCCCCGCAGAACCAGATAAATCGAGACTATTCCCCACATTCCCGCGACTTCGGCGATGAAAATCGGTAGGTACGTACATGCCCCGGCAGAAAGGATGGTCGGGCCGCTGCCGCGAAATTCCGCGCCAGCCTGCAATCTCTCATTCAAGTTATGAGCCAGTGCGGGGAGATAGACTTTGCCTCAATTTTAAATTCCCAGTCGGGCTACAATAAGGTAGATATAATTATTGAATGCCGTCTTCAACGCCGTGTTTTACGATTAAACTCCACATATTGAACCTTGGAAATGATGCGATGCAAAATTATCGAGAAAAACTCCATAGTAGATATTGTACAGCAAGGTATCTTATGCAAATGCAAAAATATAGTTACAGTCCAGTCAAGCCCATCGTCGTATTAAGACTTGTCTCCTCTCTTCTTGGCCAATTCGGATACTGCTAGTGGGGTTCGCAAGAACATCTCCATGAGTAGAGCTGCAGCCACACTGACATTCAGACTGTCAATTCGAGCGGGATCGGATTGCGCGCCCAACTCGATACTGTGGCGAGCACCGGGAATGCTAACGATCGCATCTGCATGGGATTTGATATGCGAACTCAACCCTGATCCCTCGCTCCCCATCATAAGAACACTAGGTGCTTGGGAGGTAGGAAGAGCACCAGCTTCTGTTTGGCCTGCGCCTGAATGACGACTGAGATACTCAGCACCGGGACCGGGCGCATCAGCCGCATAAAAGCGCCACCCGTTGTCTTTGGACCGTTGGATGAAATCGACCTCATTTTTGACATGAAGAAGGGTCATGTTTTCGGCAGCGCCAGCAGATGCCTTGATGGTCACCGGGGACAAAGGAGCGCAGTTTCGGCCAGCGAAGACTATCGCATCAATTCCCAGAAAGTACGCCGATCGGATGATGGCGCCCATATTTCCCGGATCAACAACACCATCTAGAAGCAAAGCGACGGGGTATCGCTCACTCGGCCGACCTTGCATCGTGGGCGCTTGGATGATGGGAATACGATCACCCGTGCCATTGACTGCAGCTTCCTCCCGCGATTGGGGAGCCAGCTCAACTCGGAAGTGATCCTCAGTCGCCGAGGAGACTGGCAGGAAACCGCGCACGGGAAGCTTTGGCAACGGGGATGCCTCCAGCACACAGCCGTTATGAGGCCGACCGGCACTCATTTTGTCAAGGAGCCGATCCCAGCCTGCAAATGCAAGCTTGGCTTCAATATTTTTGGAGAGAGCAAGTTTGCGGAGAGCCATCTTGGTCGGACTCAGGTCTTCACCGGCAGCTTGGTAAATGTAGAGCTTGTATAGCTGACGTCGGCTACAGCGAAGCGCCGCCTCGACAGCGCCCGTGCCGTAGATGAATTCGGATGCCGGTGTAGTGTAAGGGATCGACTCGGGAACTTTGACATTTTCCTTTACTCGCTGCGGCATACCCTCTGTAGCTCGGTGGGCACGAGACCTGGATACAGCAGCCTTGGGCCTCTCTGACTGTTGGGGCATTCCTCGTTCAGTCCCGGGGCGCGATTCTCTTATATCTCTCTGTCCGCGAGGCCGGTGTTCTTGGGCTGAGCGTTCAAAGCTGCCGGTACGGATGAATTTGTCTTGGTCGAAATCGTTGCCGTGCGATTTTCTGTTGTATCGGGAGCTGGAGATGTTATCGAGCTTCCCATTTTTCATTGTATCGCGTGGTTTTCTCTCATTCTGAAACCTGGGGGGGTAAATCACGCCCGGTCCGATTTCCTCGTGACCCATCATTTCGCAATCCATCATTTCGTGGCCGGCGATAAGTGTCGTTGCTGTCCAATTCTCTGTCTCTAGCCCATGAATTCCTCGGAGGCTGCGATCTGCGGATGCCACGTCCAATGGCAGAATTCAAAGACGCGAATCGGACGGACGTTCCATTCTGCGGAGTGAGATATAAAAATGGCCGGGGAAATAAGCCTGGACGGCAAAATCTTGATGCCATTACCAAGAGGATAAGAATGAGGGAGTGATGGGATCCTATGGGAAGGTTCTCACTGAGGTAAATTTGCCCAGCAGAACCCAGGTCCCGATAAGATAGGAACAAAGTTCCTCCGGGGCCGCATGGTCAGCCGCGAACTGGGCGCGTTGTCCCGGGGTATCGCGTTTTCGATTGGACCTTTCCTATCGAGCCGATATGAGCTTCGTTTGACGTTTGCTCGTTTGCACTGTCGTGCTTCACTCCCCCTCAACCTCGTTTCCTAATTTGATTCCTCTCGAACTTCGCGCAGCCTTCACCCTCTTTGTGGCATCTGATATATCCGAAATTCTCATTCTCACACTTGACCTCTCAATTCCACCTTACTACACTCTCTTATCTTCTACGATACACTGGATACAGTATCCGATCCCGCTGTGCCTCATGTCTTATGGTGAAACTGCCATCTTGGCCATTCGCTAGTCAAAAAGCAATGAATACTCGCAATCCAATTCACCTGCACAATCACCTATGTCTCAAATTGGTGACCACGCCTCTCCCGGCTCGGAGGACCCTGATGCCAGGGTTGTTCAGGTCATGAATCAATTCAAGAGCTCGGTCTTTCAGCCCGCGCCCGCGCCCGCGCCCACACCCGCACCCCAGCCTGAACAACCTATCAAGACCCCTCCGCTCGAAGCACCCACGCTGTCCATCGCAGTTGGAGTTGCTCTTCCGACAATTGAAAACATACATGAATATGAGTACCTACCTGGTCATTTCGTGGTCCGTCGAATCCTCCAGCTAGACGCGGAGGATCCAAAGAAGCCATCCTACACCGTTCGCCTACAGAGCGGCGAACGTGCAACAGTAAGATATTCTTTTTCCAGCGAGCCTTTTCGATAGGGTGGTACCTCTAATATCGACATTTCATCGCTGCTTAGATGCCTCACGACAGACTCATGCAATTGGAGAACAGCGTTTCAGCCCTCGACCACTTCAACCCCGATTCCGATTCCGACGATGAGTTGTTGGTGGTTGGAAACCGCTCTATCTCGCCCCAGCATCATTTTGGCGGGGATGGAGCGTCGGATAGCTCAAGCGTGGGTGGCTCTGGACACAGAAGGACTCGGAACAAACGACGTCGCACTGCTGCGGCTGTAGGCCAGTATGCTTCGTTTTACCGATTTGAGGACAGCGACCAAAGCAGCAACGAAGATGACGAGCCAAGTCGATCACATACATATGCAAGGCGCAGGCTTCGGCGGGGCAGCCGAAAGTCAGATCAGATGTCCACGACTCCTTCGGAAGGCTACTCGACGCCAAATCCCAACAGGCGTAAATCATCTCGCGCTAGGAGAAGTTTGCGTGGGAATTTGCGAGAGCGATTTGAAGATGACGTTTCTGAGACGGAGAGCATTCGCCCAAGACAGCAAAAATATTCCGGTGCTAGAGAGGCATTTCGAAAGATCCCGCGCGATGATGATTTCAGAATCCGACACTTTGCATGCTGCGCTACGTGCAGTATCTATGAAGACGACCCAGAGAAAGGAGATCTTGTTTTTTGTCAAGGTTGCAGCTCATCATATCATCAAGTTTGTCTGGGGCCCCGAACTACCCGGGATCATCTCGTCACCAAGATTGACGAGGGCAACTTTGTCCTACAGTGTCGCCGCTGTCTGGGAATTGCCAACGAAAAGCATGATGTTGCTCCACACCTAGGATCCTGCGCAATTTGCAAGGAAAAGGGGCCCATGTCAGAGCCACTCAGGCAGCGTCTGACATCAAAAGAAGAACAGCAGCTTCGCATCGCCAATGGAGGCACAGACCCCGTCACGCCAGTCGATATGGCTCAGGTGAACAACATCGACAACGTTCTTTTCAGATGTGCTAGCTGTCAGCGGGCTTTCCACTCAAAACACCTCCCCTCGGTGAAAGGAGATGATAACTCGGAAGTGTTTGCAGACCATATCAAACACTGGCAATGCAGTGATTGCTCTGAGGCTCTTGGCGAAATTGATGAGCTTGTTGCATGGCGTCCCGTTGATGAACAGCTCAAGAACTCAGCAGGCCTCATCGGCGAGGCGGTTCCAGAGATCGAAAAGGAATACCTTATCAAGTGGAAACAAAAGTCCTACTTCCGCACTAAGTGGATGCGAGGAGATTGGGTATGGGGTTTTGGCAGTCCTGCCATGCGCCGAGCGTTCTACAATTCACCCAAGTCTGACAACCCGATCTGGACGACCGAGAAAGCGATCCCCGAGGAAAACTTGCGAGTCGACATCGTATTTGACGTAACATACCGAGAAGCTACCAAGACAGAAGATGAAATGGACCCGGAGATGGTCGAATCAGCTTTTGTGAAATACAAGGGATTGAATTATGAATCTTCTGTGGTGGAATCGCCTCCCGATCCACTTGATAAAGACCGATGGGAAGATTTCAAAGTTGCTTTCAGCGACTGGCTCTTGCGTGACACCATCCAGCCTCCCAATCGAAGCGTTTTGAAGGCCCATTTATCGAAAAGTCGGCAACAAAATTTTGAGCAAGACCTGGCCTTACGGGTCCAACCCGAACTTCTGACTGGCGGCGAACTCATGGAATACCAAATGGATGGTATCAACTGGCTTTACTACAAGTTTCTCAGAAAGGAGAATGCCGTCTTAGCCGATGATATGGGCCTTGGTAAAACTGTCCAAGTGATTGGCCTTTTCGCAACCCTCATTCAAAGACATCAATGTTGGCCGTTTCTGGTGGTGGTACCCAACTCGACTATTGCGAACTGGCGACGTGAGATCAAAATGTGGACACCGAATGTTCGGGTAACCACATACTTCGGCTCGGCATTTTCACGTCAAACGGCTAAAGACTACGAAATGTTTCCCCAAGGAGGGCGTGATCTCCGGTCACATGTCGTCATTGCTTCATATGAGAGTATGGTCGACGACGATGCCAAGGATAGAGTTCTGAAAAAGGTGCACTGGGCAGGTCTGGTTGTCGACGAAGGACAGCGTCTCAAAAATGACAAATCTCAACTTTACGAGTGTCTTCGTCGTATGAAATTCGACTTCAAGGCTATTCTTACTGGCACGCCTCTTCAAAATAACATTCGAGAGCTGTTCAATCTGCTTCAATTCATCAATCCAGACCTTGATGCCGAAGAACTTGAGGAACGCTATAGTGAATTGAACAAAGAGAACATCAGCGCTCTTCACGAGATGATTCGGCCATGCTTTTTACGTCGGACCAAGGCCCAGGTTTTACCATTTCTGCCACCGATGGTACAGATCATCCTACCCGTTTCGATGTCTGTCGTGCAGAAAAAGCTCTACAAATCAATCCTCGGGAAAAATCCAGAGCTGATCAAAATGATCTGCAAGAAGCAGACAGGCCAGTTGAAGAAGGCAGACCGGCACAATTTGAATAACATTCTCGTTCAGCTCAGAAAGTGTCTTTGCCATCCATTCCTCTATAACAGAGACATCGAAGAGCAAACCCATGATCCACTCATGACTCATCGGCATTTGGTAGAGGCCTCTGGAAAGCTTCAATTGCTAAATCTGATGCTGCCAAAGTTGCGTGAGCGCGGAAACAGAGTTCTCATCTTCAGTCAGTTTCTGCAGAACTTGGACATCGTTGAAGACTTCCTCACTGGTCTCGACCTGAAATACTGCCGCCTGGATGGAAACTTGTCATCTCGGCAGAAGCAGCAACAGATCGATAGTTTCAACGCTGAAGATTCCCCTTATTTCGCCTTTCTCCTCTCTACTAGATCTGGCGGCGTGGGGATCAACCTTGCCACTGCAGACACTGTGATAATCATGGACCCAGACTTCAACCCTAAGCAAGACATGCAAGCTTTGTCTCGTGTTCATCGAATCGGTCAAAAGAACACCGTTCTTGTGTTTCATCTGACAACAAAAGCTTCTGTGGAAGAGAAAATCATGCAAAAGGGCAAAAGGAAGCTGGCGCTGGACCATGTGCTCATTGAGCGCATGGAGGCGGACGAAGACGAAGAGGATCTTGAGTCAATTCTCAGGCATGGTGCTCAAGCGCTTTTCGAGGATGATAATGCCGCCCATGTCCAGTACGACTCTGAATCAATCGATAAGATCCTGGATCGCAGTCAGGCTGAAAAGGCGGAGGAAATTTCTGGCAGCACTCTCAATGCATCGTCTGACCAGCCCCAATTCAGTTTCGCGCGCATATGGCAAAACGACCGCGGTACACTTGAAGAGGTGAACGAAACGGAAGACACGCCTGTAGACGACACTGTTTGGGAACAGATCTTACAAGAGCGTGAGCAGGATGCCATCGAAGAATCCTATCGAAAAACGGAGGGCTTCGGTCGGGGCAAACGCAAGCGAAATACTGTGAACTACGAAACCAGAGAGGAGGAGGTCCGTGACTTTGATGGCATTCAATCACCTCCCTTCAAAGTTTCCCAAAGGCAAGGTCTTGAAAGCGACACCGATTTCCAGCAGGAAGACAACGGTGAGGCATCCGATTCTCCAGATGAAGCAAATGATATGGAAATAGACATTATGGACATTGATACGCCGCTTGTCGATGTGAAGACTCGTCCGTTCAAGCGAGTGCAGCTACCACCGCCATCAACCTCGCTGTCCGTGAGTGGCGATGGCACCCAAGATATTACTCGCCATGCTTGCATTGTATGCAGTCAACACCATGCCCTTGGTCGCTGCCCATTAAAGCTGGCTGGCATTGAGCACTGTCCCCTCTGTGGCCTGGCGCACTTCGGCAGAAACCGAAGTTGCCCCCATCTACGCAGCGAAGTTCAAGTTAAACGCATGATGGAGGCGTTGAAGGCGAGCAAAGAACCTTCTGGGTATGTCGCCATGGCCAAAAAATATCTCCAGGGCATTTTGGGGGATCTCGGTCAGCGCGCACGCAGGAAGGCTGCGAAGGAGGCAGAGCGAGAGCTTGGCCGAAGCATGCCTCAGGCTCCGCCATCTTCGGCTCCAGCATCTTCGGCTCCAGCTCCAGCTCCGCAAACCACCCCGTATTCTATGCAGCAATATTCTCCTGCGATGACTTCGGCTCCCAATCCCGAGGCCCTCGGCCAACACGGTTTAGTCTCGTCAAACGACTTCGGTCTTCAATACCAGCAGACCCAATTTCAGCAGCCGAGTCACTCTCAGCAATACTAACGATCATTTTTTTCGAGCCCGAGTACTTGCTACATTCCACTGATTGATGTTTTCGCTATGGCTCAATTATTACGCGGCCAGCGGAGTCCATGGGATCTTCACAATGAATGAAACTGTTTTCTCAAGTTTTTTTCGCCAGCTTTTGCGGCACATGCTATGCCATTTTTATTGCCATTCCTTTCCATCTTGTTGATGAGCTACGAACGATGATATACCCCAGATGCGTTAGATTAGAATACAACTTGAACCGTCGCATGAAATGCCACCAAGAAGATTCCATACTCTCGAATTTTTGTAGACATTCTCAAGTACTAAGCTAGTACTCGTATGTTTGTATAGAGCCGTCGAGGCATACATGGGCACAAAGGTCCTGGCTCTGGAGGCGCACCAAAAATAGACCTCAACATCGAAATTTGGAAGGATTCCAGTGGCTCAATTTGTCCCGCTATGCCTCCTAAGCAATCATTTCCAGCTCCACAGAATTATGTTGACGCCTTTCAGGGGGGGTCGCCCGTTCAGATCTCCCCGCAAGCTGAAATTGTTTGGAATACTGGAAATTTTTGGTTTGAACAATCTTTCGCAAAAATAAACGACAATGGTGAAAGCCGAGGTTCCTGTATTCATTCAGATCAGGCTTGTCTTGTGCAGTTCGGACTCCGATCAGCATGGACATGCCACATAGTCAGTTTTCCTGGTCCGGGGCCACTGCACTGGGCACTGGCACTGGCACTGGCACTGGCACCCTCGATCTTCCAATCAATCGCTTCTCCCGGATGGCAGTGTATTTCTCAGCAAAATTCTCATGGCTTTTACCGGCCGCTGGTTGTTGTTCTGCCAAGGTATTGTTCTTGGCGCACGAGTCACGGTTTAAACAATGTCACTTGACCGCCCACCCCTGTTTATGCCAAGACGAAGTATGAACTTTAAATCCACGACATTGCTTCCCGTGGGATTGCCTTTAGCAAGCCCCCATGGAGGCAGTGTTGTGCTTCAACGTAATAGACGCAGTTGAAGTGATGCTTTATGGCCCTTTGATACAGTGATAGAGCGTTTTAAGCAGGAGCCCCGTAAATGTGATTGCGGCGGATAAACAAGGCGGTACTGTAAGAGATTGAAGCATTGTTAGCATAGCTTCTCCCATGATTGAGATCTTCACTGATCGAAAAGACTTGCCGCAGGAGTTGCCGTAGATCTCACAGCCAGCTTTCCCCCTTTGGATCATGTCGGCAGGGTGTATGCAAGCATTGCATACACGATTCAGAATAGTTAAATAAGGCAGTGTCGTTGGCGAGAAGAAATTATCATTCCTGGCGTGGTTGAAAGATGCTGTTTGTCTGTAGCTGCACATAACACGTGGAAAGGTAGATTGCGATCCCAACTGGATGTTTCCAGCAAGTACCCGGTGGTCGTGAATCTGGCCTGGCACAAATTAGACAGGAGCAATTCAAAAATCGACAGCATAAAGGTTACCTTTGAGAACTCCAATACCAGACATCTTCTATTTTCATGACAATGAATATGTATGCAGGCCTTTGATTGGGGTTGTCTGTTGTCTTCTGTCTTGCATTTTTGGTCTTGAGAGACTGGCTAGGCAACTACGGTTGGCATTAGGGAAGGAGCATTAAGCATTAAGCATTGCATTAAGCATCCGGGCACCACCAAAATGAGCAAATACACGCACCCTTTACACTTTTGCACATTCACTGTTTCACGCGGGGCTGATCTAGTAGATAGTAGTACCCCGGATGTAAGGTCCCCACGTCCGCTCTGCTGATCTTATATTATGGGACTAGTAGACTGTATGGTGATGTTAGTGGATATAGAGCAGGAGGTGCATTCAATGCGTGGAAACAAAAGAGCCATAAGTAGATAGGGTCGCCGTCATTCACTGTTCTCAGAGAGCAGGTTCGCTTCAGGTCCTACCAGCCACTGCCACTACTACTTCCCCTCCCCCCCCTCAACTTCTCTCACTTCTCTCACTTCCTTTCTCTACCACCCGCTCTCCCACCTATTCCTCTCGTCTCCAACATCTTTATTTCATCTTGAAGCATATTGCGTCCATCCATAAACTCCATCTTCATCTCTGTTCCCGTCACTTTCAGCCTTTCAGCCTCATAATTTTGACATCTCAGATCAATATTTCTCAATCTCTGACACCCAATATGAGTGCTCCACCTCCTTTGTTCTTTTGCTCCCGCCCAGATGGGACCCTGACCCCCCCTGATGCCACTTGACGAGATGCCACTCAACATGGTGTTCCGTGGTGTTTCACGCGTCATCAGCCCAAGCGAGACTCAGGGCATGACCAGTTGTGGTGTTTCCACCAAACGCGCAGAATGCTGGGCCATCGAAAGTCTCGGCCAGGACCAGCCGGTCAAAGACCCAGAGATCAACCAGAAGATCCGCAAGATGCTCGTGGACGTCCTCAAGCTCGAAAACATTCCTGCAGCAATTCGCCAGGATGTCTCAAACCTGATCGCCAAAGGCATTGAGGCCTTGGATGTTACTACTCCCGCTGCGCAGTCGATGGCGGTTGTCCCGGCTCCACCCATCCAGACATGCCTAGGTACTGGAGTTGTCAATCACCAAAAGCCACAGGTGAGTACCCTCTGTTCATCTTGACACCTCCACAGTCTGACTGATCCTTCTTTTTTAAGGGCTCGAAGAAGAAGGAGTTTTGCTCCTACTGGATCCGTCACGGAGAATGTGACTACCAGCAGCAGGGTAAGTTCCTCTGGTCTGACTTTCAAGAAATTTGTTCTAACTTTCCCCCCTCGAAGGCTGCCTGTTTCGACATGCCATGCCAACCCAGCCCGAAGCGCTGGAGAAGCTGGGCCTTCGTGACATCCCACGCTGGTACCGTGAAAAGTTCAACTTGGCAAGTGTTCTTCAGCAAGGAGGGCCCCGACTGCAGCAGCCATTCATCACCATGGATGCCCTGCCTGCTACCCAGAAGGCGATCCAATACGCCGATCATTCGGAGGGCACGCAGTCGACCCACGCTGCCATGAACCACCATGGCCATCCACACCACAGCCAGAACCCCGGCTATCAGTACCCCCGCGGGGACAGCTGGGGAGAGGCTCAAAGCCCCTCCCGTGGTGGTTATGGTGGCAGCGGCATGCAGGGAAGAGGTCGTGGCGGCCACCCAAATGGTCCCTATTACAAGAACGGCCAAAGTACTTGGAACCCTCAGGTCACTCCCCAGTCTCCCTCCCAGCCAGCGATTGGCAGTTTCCCTGTTCACAATGCTCCGACCGGCCCGAGTGCCCAACCAGCGATTGGCAGTTTCCGCGTGGGCAATTTTTCCACAGCCTCGAGAAAGCGACCTGAGTCCACCTTCGCCCAGGTTGCTGCCCGTGCCGGTGGCCTGGCCACCCCGGAGACTTCTCCCAGCGTGGGCTCCAGCAATTGTACCAACAATTCCGGCGGTTCCACTGTGAATATTTCTCAATCGGAGCATGGCGTTGGCAATCGATCTCAAACCCACAAGGTCATTCATGAGAGCATCATGAACCCCGAGGAAGCTGTTGGACCCCTTACTCAAGGTATGGGCCAGCTCGACTGCTTCGGGCTTCCTCCGGTAACCAAGACCGAGGAAGACTTCCGCAGAGGCCATCGCCGACTCTTTGCCCCGGGCTTTGGCCACGATGGTGCTGATTCCTGGTGCGACGTCGTCGATGACTTCGTCGACGTCTTTGAGGATCCCGCTTTCGCGGAAATTGAGGCCATAAAGCAGTTGGTTTCCTCTGATGCTGCCAGACCAGAATCAAGCCTCCTCAATGCTCTCGTTGCTGAGAGCGAGCCGCTCGAGAACAAGCGGGCTCTGGCCAACTGGGGGCCCATTGGGGTCAAGACTAAGCAACCCGCGTCGACCAAGGCTTCCGCCCCTCCCCCTGCCAACATGACAGAGATCTCCAAGCTGAAGGAGACCCTCAGCGAGATCGAGGGAGCACCTGACCTGAGCGAAAGTTCAGCCATCGACATGGCTCGGCTGAGTTACCGCATGTCGAGCTCCTCTTCCTTCGACGGGGACAATGCCGCAGCTGCTTCGTGGTTCGACTTGGCCTACAAGGCCCACGCCAAAGCCGCCTTTGCCTGGCGGCGCAAGGTGAACGGCGAGTTCGGCTCATACTCTCCAAATGGGCCAGATGTCTACACGACCTGGCGGAGAAAGCGTGGAATCGAGGACTACCCGTACGTTACGGGTAGCCGCACTAAGGATCTCGCTTGCGGCTTCCGCGTTCCTTTCCCGGCTCCTCGTGAGTGTGCTCGACGAGATTCGTGGCTTCGTCTCCAGAAGAGACTGATGCGCGAATGTGCGCATCATTAAATGGGAGCATCGCGCTCCCGCAAGTTTAACGGTGCGGCAATCTATCGATATCAACATACCAGCTAATTCAGCCATGTCGCCATAACTTGCATTCATTTCAGCCCATACATCGCACGCATTCCAATATGTCCAAATGTTCTTTTTCGTTTGCTCCAAGGTTTGATGATCTACTTGTTTCCATTTGATCAGTCCTGTGAGCTACGGCAACAAGTTCATCAGGTTGTTTGTGCATACTCTCATACATCTTCCTGGCAATATATTGGGCAACAACGACGATTCACTACTGTCGGCTTTCACTTGTGGAAGACTTGACTCGATCAGACTGAGTTATTTATGAGGCTGAAAATACCGTGGAAACCACGCCTTGTGGCAGTTCCTTCGCTTTCATTCTTGATGCTTGCATCAGGAATCCCTTCCCTTTTGTTCCCTTTATTATTTTTTTTCATTTCCCGGATGCTTTTTTCCATTTCATTTTTTTAACCAACAAAACTTCCCAAAAAATTCGAGACCCCCTCCACTGCCACCTCCCATTCGGGCCATGGGATTTCTGTTTGTGTCGGCTGGGGATTTCTCTGTTCTTAGCATTTGTCCGTTACGAGCCTGCATCTTCCGGGCATTCTGGATGAGACCCATCCCTTCTCTCAATGAATACATTGACATTTAATCCAGCTCGTTCCCAGCTGCATCAAAATTAGTAGATGTCACGACATGACAAACAAAAAAAGTAACTAGAACGGTGTAGTTCCATACAGTTCCACCAGAAGCCCAATGGTACGCATTTCTATATGGTAAAGTTCAAGCGCACTAGGCAATTGGGAGAATCCACGAATATAGCGAGACGCCAATAAATTGAAAATATGACTATAGTACATCGATAATAAATGAAGCCAGTTAGACCTCCTTGAATATGCGCCCGCGCCTCGCAAATGTCTGACCACAAGTTTTGTCCAACATGAAAGAGAAAGAGATCATGCAAAGCTTATACACTGCTCAGACACGCTCCTCATCGTCGAGGCTGCTTTTTCGAACTCCGAGCCCCGACCTTAACAGCAACACGCTCCCGCTCCTCGGTTGCCTGGGCCTTGAGGGCCGGGTTCAGCGAGGGGAGAGACTGGATAGCCTGCGCGACAATCGAGTTGCCGTCGACAGCCTCCCGCTCCTTCGCGGCACTAATTCGTTCCGCACGACGAGCAGCCAGCTGCTGCCGGCGTGCCTCCGTCATGTTCCAAGAATCGGGGAAGCGAGGACGAATCTTGGGCTTGTGGTGACGGAGGTCCAGAGGGACGTCAGCGAAAGCGTCACCTTGCTTGGCTTCCTTAATGAGGGTGTTCACGAGATCGGCCAAGTAGCGTTTGTTCTGGGCACTGGAGCCAAATTGTTCGCAAGAGATTCGGACAACGTCGGTTTGCGGGTTGTAGCGGGTGCCAGCCAACTTGAGGAAAGTCTGGCGCTGGGCTTCGGTGAGGTGTTTGGGAATCAAATCTTGGGAGGCGAGCTCAACGACAACCTTGGGCTCAGCAGGGTGCTGTTCACCCATGTAGGAGGTATAGCGGAAACGGAGGATTTGGTTTTCGGCGGGCAGGTTAAAGGGTTTGGCGAGTTCTGCGGGGAGAAAAAACAGTCAGCCAATTGCACAGGGAGATGAAAAATCAAGGGTCCAACATACTGCTCAGCATTGGCATATCCCAAGCCGTGATGCGGGCGTACTCGCGCAGCTCGCGTTGCAATTCCATTTGGGCATGTGCCGTCGAGGTGATCTCGTCATCGTTAATTTCTTCGTCACCGTCTTCAACCAAGGCCAATTCATCGCTCTCATCTTCGGCCCAGAATCCGCGGGACTTGTCGCGAACATCCTCGAATCGGAGGTCGTGTTCCTTCTCAATTTGGTTGACGCTTTTCTCGAGCTCTGCGAATGCGGCAGCGCGCTTGTCGAGATCGTTGAAGTCGGCCACGGTGCGACGGTTCTCGGCGTCGAATTCGGCACGCTCTTCCGGAGACATCATATCGTACATTGAGCGCTCCTCCTTGCTCAGAAGGTCGGGCGAGTATTCAGGGACGGGTGGATAATCCTCCGCACGTAGTTCCTTGGGGGGAGGAGGCATCACCGGATCTTCTTGGACGAAGCGGAACGGCGAGGTCGAAAATGAGCGTGTAGAAAGAAGCCCAGGGCCCCTGTAGGCCAGGGACCTCGCAGAGCGAGTCAATACCCGAGCGGTACAGGCCATTGTAATGGAGCAATTGGAGAGACAAGGCGTATCGTAACTTTTCGAAGCCGCAACGAAGAGCGAAGAACAGTACTGTTTTCTCCGCGGTCAACGCTAGTCCTGATCAGGGAGGATCCAAACCACGTGATCCCGAAATGGCATGGGCAAGTCCGGCGACGGCGACTGCAACTTCCAAGCCTCGTTCAATCAAGGCTTGGATCACTAACAAATACAAGGATGATCCCCAATCCTTTGATACAATGGAAATGATATCAACAAAGCTTTGCCTCGTCACAGTTGGGGCTACCGCTTCATTTGAAAGACTGATCTGCCAAGTCCTCAATGAGCCTTTCCTCGCTCAATTGGCCAAATATCATTACACCCATCTTCTTGTTCAATATGGGAAAAATGGGGAGCAAATCTGGAATGGATTCAATGAAAAATTCCCGCCTGGGTGCGAGCAGCTTCACGGCATTACTGTTGGGGGCTTTGATTTCAAACCCGACCTATGGCGGTATATGCGCATGGCCGTGAAAGAGCGCAATCAAGATCTCGGCATCATCATTTCTCATGCCGGTATGGCCTGCAATATCTTCTTTGATTCTATCAAATTAACCCATGTCTCAGGCACTGGAACCATTCTGGATGCGCTTCGCTTAGCCTTACCTTTGATCATTGTGCCCAATCCCGATCTTGCGGACAACCATCAAGAGGATCTGGCTGTGGAAATGGAGCAAATGAAATACGCCGTTCGTGCTGATATTGAGTGAGTTTACCTCCTAAGCGTGTCTCCTCCCAATGGGCTGCAAGGGTATTGACCTGTGTTTAGGGACTTGATTACGGCACTCGACACTGCGGAAGCTCAGGCTCCGGAACAGCTGAGTCGACCTCATGGCCCGGAGGATGCTCTGGCTGGTCTAGTTTCCGATCAGCTCCAGGATGTGGACTGAATGCAGTCGCACTTCCTGTCCTTTACGACGAGACGACTTGATGATATAGCGTTGCGATATTGCGATATATGGTGTTCTCCCCCCTCCCTCTTCGGATGTCACGTTAATCGAAAATCATGAACACAAATATGCCATGGAAGAAATAGCGAAGCATCAAAGATGATACTGTCTTTATTTTGTCGAAGAAGTAGACTAGTTCCTCGTTAGTAGTTGTGGTGGCTCCAATACCTCCAAGGCCCATTCATTCTGCCAGATCATTCTGCCAGATTTAATTCCCAAAAAATATTTCCATCTTTTAGCTTGACAATTTTCTCCGAATCTCAATAATCAGTTTCCATCTGTTTCAAAAGTTCACCTGTTAAGTTCATCTGCTTAAACCGAGTGGAACCAGCGCAGACCGTCATTGGCCCGAGCTTCTTGTTGACAACTCCCGACGCGATTCCGCAAAACCCTCCTGGAGACTCCTGACAACCTCAGCGAGGTGATTGTGATCGCCATCATTCAGGTCAACGCATGCTCCCTTTCCTCCAACATCCTCTTTGAATTTTCGAGTCGCCAGCCCTCGGCCGTGGGGCCATCTTGAACACTCGCGACCCCGATCACCCCCGACCTCCCTCTTCATACGCACTCCCACTCCCCGCAATGGCTGAGGCTACCCTTCACAACGTACCAATTGTCATTGACAATGGAAGCGGGACTATCCGAGCAGGCTTTGCAGGAGAGGAGATTCCATCATGTTATTTCCCCTCGTTCGTCGGCCGTCCCAAGCACCCGCGGGTCATGGCCGGTGGTTTGGAAGGCGACTCTTTCATCGGCACACGCGCACAGGACCTTCGCGGACTTTTGAAGATTCGGTATCCGCTAGAGCATGGCATTGTCACAAATTGGGAAGATATGGAATCGATCTGGCATTATGTCTATGAAAACGAGCTCAAGACTCTGCCCGAAGAGCACCCCGTCCTGCTCACCGAGCCTCCGCTGAACCCCCGTGCCAATCGTGATTTCGCTGCCCAGCTCATGTTCGAGACCTTCAATGTCCCTGCTCTCTATATGTCTATTCAGGCCGTGTTGTCACTCTATGCATCGGGTCGTACTACTGGTGTAGTGCTGGATTCTGGCGACGGCGTTTCCCACGCCGTGCCCGTCTACGAGGGTTTCGCCATCCCCAACAGCATTAGACGAATCGATGTTGCTGGTCGTGACGTGACGGAACAAATGCAGCTGCTTTTGCGCAAGGCTGGGCACGTACTGCACACAAGCGCCGAGAAGGAGGTGGTACGCATGATTAAGGAGAAGGTCTGCTACGTGTCACTGGATCCGAAGCGCGAGGAGAAGGAGTGGATGAACAGCTACCACAAGTCAGACGCCAAGGCTGTCGATTATGCTCTTCCCGATGGCCGCAAGATCAAGGTGAGTTCATGATCTCAATTTGTTTACTCCCATACGCAAGCCCTGTTCCATACTAACATGACCATCCTTTCCCACCAGATTGGCCAAGAACGCTACCGCGCACCCGAGATCCTCTTCGACCCAGAACTGATCGGCCTCGAGTACCCTGGAGTGCATCAGATTGTCCAAGAGTCGATCACTCGCACAGATCTCGACTTGCGCAAGGCTTTATACCACAACATTGTGCTCTCTGGCGGCTCTACTCTGTGCAAGAACTTCCCGGATCGTTTGATGCGGGAAATCAAGAAACTCGCAGTTGAGGATATGAAGATTCGTATCTCTGCACCTGCGGAACGCAAGTATACCACGTGGATTGGAGGAAGTATTCTTGCTGGTCTGAGTACCTTCCGAAAGGTATGTGAACTGAAAGCTTCGTTGATAAACTCATGCTTATTCGTTCTTTAGATGTGGGTAAGCGCGGACGAGTGGCACGAGGACCCGGAAATCATTTTCAAGCGATTTGCTTAGAACAGGTTCAATCAATTGATGGAGCGCTACATGAAATCGTCGATCTCTCCCAGAAAGACGATTCAGCTTCACATACAAATCCCGTCCAGCTCGAAATCCTCAAATCTCTCCGACACCCTCTGAGAAAGGGCGAAGGCACCATTTTCCAAAGAACGATCTGCTGTGCAAGTCATCGTCTTTCTCAGGCAAGCAGTACACAGCACAGGCGTGAGGGACCCTGCAATCCTGCGACTTTTGATACCCCCTTCCCACCATGTACCCCAATCTCCTCAGTGCATATCTTGTGATATCATGCATTACTATTATCATCTACATTTGTGCAAATACAATTTCCCTCTACAGTTACCTGAGGCACTTGTCTTGTGTGATTTGCGTGATTCCAAATTTGTGTACTCCGCACACCGATCCCAGTATTTATTTGTAATAGGCATTACATGATGATCAGTTCTCCCGTCACTTAACCATCTTCCAAGGTCATAACTCCAAGTTCACGATTGGTTCTAGTATAGCTATCCAATAGTGTTATCACGGAGAGGTCCAAGCACGCAATCCCCAATCATCTGGCGTGCGGAGAAGCCTGCCAAGAAATGCCGCTTCCCTCAAGTCAACTACTACTATTAATTCTACGGGGTACAGGCCGCACCATCGTTGTTTGCAATAACCACAGAATACTAGTATATTCATGTCAGATTTCTACCACCGACCCGACCGGGCAAGGGCTGTTTGTCTACACTGCCATGCGCGAAAGGTTGACACCGGATTTGACCCCATTCCCACAACGTATTAACTAAACGGGTCCAGGTTCGATGTGATCTAGAAGACCAACCAGGTGGGGTCTGTAGTAATTGCAGGAAACGCCGCCAATCATGTCAGTAAGTTAAATTTATCAGTTGTCTAAGGTAAAACTTCCGTGACCACTAACCATGTCTACAGACGACGAGGTCGCAGACCATACCCGGCCAGGGCAAATGGCTCGAGACAACTCACTGTGCCGAGGCAGTCTGACACAACTACAAAAATCGACGAAACTGCCTTGATGTGCTCTCCAGTCTCATCTAGCCACGACTCAAAGGATACTCCACGGACCGGAATAGCGTCAAGGGAGCCGCCTGCCTTTGTTGACGAACTGTCATTCATGGCCCCTTTGGCGACTCAACAAGACTATGTCATTCCAGAGTCAGTCATTGCAGCTCAGGACCAATTCTCCGAAAGGCTCATCCAGGCTGTGTCTGCCACAACACTACCGCCTAAAGCTCAAGTAGAAGCATTTGCGGATTCATATTTCGATTGTTTCTACCACCGCGCGCCGTTGATAGATCGCGCGGACTTATCCACAGAGGACCCGTCAGTTCTTGTGTCACAGGCTATTTGCATGGTAGGATCCCTTCTTCGACACTCTGGACCGGACTCACCTCTTGGAGATGCCGAGCACTACTACGGCAAAGTGAAAACACTCCTCTATACCGACTACGAGTCAGACCAACGCAACGTACTCAAGGCTCTTTGTCTCTTGAGCTTCAGAAATCTCACACCACCAAAGGTTGTGAGCCTTGACTGCTCATGGCAATGGCTGGGTATGGCAACTCGACTCGCCTATCAAATGGGTCTTCATCGTGAATCAACGTATGCGCAGCTCCCGAATCCCGGAAACGCCCGTCGGATTATGTGGTCTCTATTCGTAAGGACAACCCAAGATTCCCAAGCGTCACCCATTAAGTACATAAACAGGTCTCGGATCGACATCAGACAGCGTGTTTCGGACGGCCATCTATCATCAGAGCTTCAGAGTTCGACATACGGCTGCCAACAATGGACGACTTTGAGCAGCAGGATACCAAAGCGGAATTATTTATTCAACATGCCAACCTCAGCATTATTCTAGGTGGAATTGTGGACCGCCATGCTCAAAAGAGTGAAATGACCCAGAACGAGGTAAGAAAAGCGACCCGATACTCTTGCATTTCCTCACGTGTTGCTGGACAGGCGATCACCATTCTCGAATCTCTCCAGCAATTCATCAACAACATACCAAGCCGACTTCAACTGTACGAAGGATCCAATCGACGTCCCTTCCGGCCAGATATTTATGAGTTTCATGCCAACTACTTCGTTTGCCTAATTGTCTTCTTCCGACTTTTCGGTCATGCCCTCCCAGCTCTCACGGTCTCGGCTGCGTCTCTAGTTGCTTCCTCTTGCATCGCCCGTCTCTACGAACAATTTTTGTATCGTGATGAAATGAACTACTTGACCCCGCTACATAACTGGTTCGTCATGGTCGGTTGTGCCCCGCAGATCCATCATAATGCGACTTGCCAAGGTCGAGATAAACTCTGCAATGAAGAGTTGCCAATTTTGATAAATGCTCTGCGATATATGCGATTGAAGTCACCCCCGGCAGGCGTTCTATTGGATATCATAGAACGCCTGAGCGAAGTCAACTCCAATGGAGTGACGCCCAATGTTTCCTCAGTCCCGCAGGAAGGTTCGCCTACAGAGGAGCCGTGGCTAGCCCAGCTGCCCCATGTCGTTCTTTTAAACTCCCTTTTCCCATTCCCCGGCTCCTTGAGTCCAAGGCTATCTATGATACAGGGAACCAATGATGAATTAAATGACTTGGCGGTTCTTGACAGGATGGTGGAGCAGGAAGACGATGATCTCGAATGGATTTTCAACGAATACCAACTCAATTATTTCGATGCATCATTTGTTTAAATACGAATAGCCACATTCAACAATTAAAGAGACTGCTTCTTATCTAGCCTCCGAAAGTGAAACTCGAGTGCATAGTCGTACTATGCTCCTGGGTCAGCCCAACTGGTAACCCTATTGCAATTGCGATTATGATGACAGCCAGTGTTGCAATTCCGATGGCGAGCCAAAGTTTAGCTCTGCGTAATTTATAGTACTGACCCAACAGGTAAATTCGAGTGTCAACATTGGGTTCAGCTTCAATGCCGAAGGCAGGTTAGCACCGCTGCGCTATTCCAGTAGGTAGATAAGGTCCGGCGCCAGTGGAAGCAGACCTTCGGTGATGCGATTATACTCACTTCCCGGGGCAGCGAGCACGTACCTCGGAAGCTTTTGCCTTCGGGGCTCTGGAAGTACCACGTTGCTCTGGGTAGTAATGATGCCAATTGCGTGCGTTATGGATCTACTATACCTTGCATAATGTCATATTTTGCCTTTGTGACGAATCGGCGGTTTTCATTGTGTGCTAGATCTAATTTCGTGCTCAAGCTATACATTACTTTACTTCCATAGGTTTCTATGATTTGTACACTCTGGATCGTGAGCTTACATGGTTGTTGGGGTGCTATGGCCCGGTCCCTATCGTTGGTGGGCATTGACCGCCTTGATTTTTTTTTCCCAACGTTGTTTTTTTTCCAAAAAATTTCCTTTTGAAAGAACTAAAGTCAAAATCAATCGAAAAGGAATAAAACAAACCCAAATTGTCAAGCTAAAAAAAAAAAAATTCAACCAGTCAAGGCACTTGCCACAATGTCAGTTCATTGTCAGATTCCTTGTCTAGATCTGAGTCATGAAAATCCTGCGCGGTTGTTAGCGCCTACATCCGGCTGTGACGGTGACTTGGCTGTGACGGTGACTTCAGTGCGACCCACGTCCAAACCGGCCCGGGATGTCGCCATCAGCCGATCCACACCGACATACTTTTACAAGACTACGGTGAATCACAATGATCGATTTTATAAGAGGAAATTAATGAGAGATCGTTGAATACGGCCTTGCGGCTGGTATTTTCATTGAAAAGCCAACAACTAGAAAGTAGTAGTTGAAGGCAACGATTTGGGGGAATCTGATAACTAGTTAAGAAATAGCCATGATAGGCATGATGGGAAACAAAAGACAAGGGAAAAGAATAGCACGTGACTCCGAAGGACGATGCAAAAGGAGATTATGAGTCTCGAATGATGCAGTTCAGCATGAGATGCTTTGCCCGTAGGGAAAAGAAACATAAGACCGATTCTAGAACCGGGCGTGATGCATTTGGGTACCGTGGTGACCCAAGGTAGAAAGCAGAGAACGCCGATATTCCATGGTTGAGTGAGGATTTGTTGTGTCATAACACGCGGTTCAAGGTTGTTTCACTGTTGAGAAGGAAACATAATGCGAGGAGATTGGCCGAGGAGAGGTGAAAAGGCGTCATTGTTTCAAGAGCCTCCATCTGCTCCCCGAAGTTTCTTGAGGTAGTCCACGTCGAGAAGTTGGTGCGATTAAAAAAACGAAATAAGATTTGAAAGGTCGAAAGGTCGACGGTGTGTTGAAAGAGCAGAGAACTTTTTGGGGGGGGTGGTCGTAAGATGTCGTAAGGTACCATGCAATTCAAGGGCGATGGTGAACCCGCGGGTGTCGCAAACATAGAAGTCGCAATTAAGCAGCACCCTTCAGCTTGCCCCAGCCCTTTTCGAGGCCCCGGCGGGCCATGTCGCGAGCGCGGTCGGCAACGGAGCCGGAACTGCTGGCGGTGTTGGTGCTGGTGGAGGAGTACTTGCGACTCAAGCTGCAATTGCTGGCGTCGTCTCGGTACATCATGTTGCCGGCACCACCACGACCGACGTGGTAAACTGGGGCAGCGCGGCGAAGATCGCGCTCGAGTTCTTCATCGAAGCTGAACATAGCGCGTTCACTGGAGCTGTGGACGTTGCCGGCACCACCACGGCCGGAAGTAAAGGTCGTGGGAGCGCGCGAGTCCAGGCGTGTCAATGAGGCAGGGCCTGTGGCGGTGCGAGAGTCGGTGGTCTTGGTATTCTTCAAACTGATGATATTTCCGGATCCTCCACGGCCAGTGTAAACGGCAGGTCGACTGGTATGAGGCACCGAAGGATGCGGCTCAATAACGCGGTAATTTGAGGCGGGCATGGTGAATTTGATGTGGTGGATGTAGTAGAGAAAAGTTGTGGAGTAGATGTACTAGATGTACTAGATAGCTGCAGCGCAAGCTATAAGAAGGTCAGGTCCATGAAGCACAAACAAAGACTGATATGCTAAAAATCTGTAAAATCTGTGAATTATGGAGCCATCATTTACAGCGGGGGCAAGGACTTAATATAGTCCCAGGGCCATCGCTACCAGCGAGAGTCATTTTCACCTCTCAGGCACGACATCCACGGGTCACACGCCGGTGGGTCGGCGGCTGTGGGGATTTTCTTTCGATTTTTTTTTTCTGGGATTTTCTTTTTCGGGTTTTCAATTTTTTCTTACTCAGTCTGGAATTTGACCAAGTCCACCTGGCGTCATCGGTCCACATAGGAGTTAAAGCGGCAGGTGGTAGACTACTACTTCAGGTAAAGTGGCAATGCTGACATAATCCGCTGGGTGCCTCAGCAACGAGCCAAGGCTGACCAGTCACGGGACAGGAACCGGCCAACTTCCCCCCCAAACAACCTTCTCACTGGTGTATCCCCTTGACATTCTGTCCATCAGACTCCACCTGACTCCATGATTTTCTACCCACTTCTCCTCGCCGCTTTTATGTACCAGACACATCATCTGACCCGCGAGGGCCCCCCCAGTGCCCCCCCAGTCCCAGCGCTAGGCGCCTCCAATAATGGGGAGAGCCAGGGGCCAACACGTAACAGAAACTGACTCACCCGCCAATAATACCCTGCTCAGAACCCCAACAGGGTTGTCGAGTGGACACGATGATTCTCATTACCCCCCAGAAAACTCCCAAAAAAACCTCACGCTGTTGCCCAGACTCTTCCAGACAATAAAACTAGGGGTAAAAATCGTACGCCGTACGCCCTGAACACCTCACCGCACCCCGTGGCTCGACTCGGATCGCTTGCTCGTCAGGCGCATTTCGCCATTCCCCCAGCTTCCAGTGCCAAACATTGGACCGTGTGACACATTTGGGATTGCATCATCCGCCAATGTCGACATTCTTTCCTAATTTGTCTTCACGATAGTTACATGTCGACTGTAGCACGCAACAAGGTACATCAAAAACTTACCCCTACCTTGTCAATTCCCATTTCACCCACAGGGTTCGCAAAACGACGAGGACCCGTGAGCACACTCCTCTGGTCCTAAAAAAAAACAGACAAAAAAATCTCACCCATCCACTTCGTTGTAACTCTGTATTCACAGTGTATACGCCGTCTCGGTCTAGAGAGAGGGGCCCGCTGATCTAAAGCACGATGACCCCATAGCCCAAGAATTGCGGGATAATTCTTCCCCCTAAAGAGTCTCAGACCCCCCGGGTGATCCGCCGAGGGGCAGTCTAGTTCACGCCGGTACCTGAGATCGTCGTCAAATTCGCGCAATCCTTGATCCCATGTGTCCGATGCGGTCGACCCTGCCGAGAAGAATCTATTGATCGTGCCCAGGATGCCGAGACTGCCTAGAATGCAAAGCGCATCGCCTCCTTGAAAATTGGAAAATCCACGCCACCGCACTGTCTCTTCTTTCAGCTTCTCTTTTCCTCTTTTTCCTGTTGTACAAGTAATGCAGGTTGTCTTTCTCGGCCCTTCGGCTGTGCATCCGGAATAGGAATGGCTTTTCCCCAGAAGAACCAGCGGATGCAGTGGGCAAATGACGCCAGGGTGGCCGATGGCATCAAGGAAAGTGGAAAATGAAAAAATTTTCGCATTTTTGCCTCCATGGGCCACCTGACTGGCCAGGGGATCCGAGGACGGCGCCACCGTCCACTTACAGCGTGAGCTCGGACTCATCTTTTTACCCCAGATTGTTCTTCCCCAGACTCATTCAGCCCTTTGCTGGTCTACCGCTGGTCTACCCGCTGGTCTACATCAACCTACTGCACCTGTGACTCCCCTCATACCAGCCCATAGGACTGATGCTCCCGTGATCAACCCCCGGGATTACCGCGGTACCCAGCCAAGGAATCATTTCCGCCTCAACTTGATGTGCCATGACCGCGTGTATGTGCCTGCTTGAACGGTTGGGGCAGTCAATGAGGGGGAAGGGAAACTTTGTCCCCTCACTCTAATCCCCCACCCAATACTGTACAGTAGAATGCCACAATTCTAGGCAATTCAATTATATACTAGTCAACATTTCGACCCGTCAATGCGGCCCTGCAGGATATCCAAGGAGGTCTTCTCCGGCACTCCGTATCACATCAGCCCAACTAGCATATACAGTTTACGATTCTCCCATCGCTACCCCCTCAATCCATCCAACTCCAAAACTATTCTGTAACCCCCTGCAAAATGGTGGGGACATACGAATCGAAGCCACCGCATTTCCCACGTTATTATCTAATAGCGAGACTGGATGACACATGATTATCGTCGCCGCCTGGTCGAGACCACCGGCAACCGGCAACCAACACCTCGCGCCGACCGGGACGGGAAGTCGAGTCTCGCAATGACGCAAGATGTTCTAGTTTCGCCTTGAAGAGATCAAGTATGTATGCGCGGTGTGTATGTAAAAAGTATTCTGTCAGATGTGCCATGCATTGCGATTACGGTGTGCGTGACAGCCGATCCAGAATCCAACTACTCTCAGAATAGTCCTCCTCATTGCGCGATTTAAGTTCCGGGTACGTTACCTAAGGTTGTACTTTTTTTGGAGTGAGGCCTGTCAACTGTGCAACCTTGTTGGCCTGCCTTGAGGTTGGGGCTAAGCTCTTTGGATTTCCAACTTGTCGGCTTTCTGTGCGTGGTAACCAGCTGTTTGGTTTGAGACCAGTCTTGTTGAGTTTCGTCATAAGCCTCCGAGAGTGACAATAATGTTGAAACCGAAAACTACACTTCGAGTAATCATTATAGAAGGTGTTGCCGCGCTCACGCAATGATCACCCATATGACAACCTCAATTGGTTGACGACCTCCTGAAACACATACCTCGAGTGATGACTAGTACATCATGTTTCAATCACGCCCGGTGAACCAAGCCAAGATCCTTGGACCCGGCCATGGCGGTTTCAAAATTGCTTAGTTCACGTTCGTGATACAACAGGGAAACCTCGAATCTACGAAACAGAGCCATTCGGGAGCTGGGGGTTCATGTTGCTCGGCCATTGCAACTAGTTGAATTTGATACATGTTAGTCTTAGATCAGCATATTGTTGAAATGAAATCCACTTTCGATCAGTTTTGAAACAATTTCTTGATTCGACTTCCAACGGTTCCCATTGAGCATTATTTGTCGTTCAACAAGACAGACATTCCTCCAGACCAACCATATACCCCGTTCATCGTACCGCCAAATCGCCGAGCGGTGGTAAAAGGCACTTTTCCTCGCGGGTGTGGTTCGTGGAATTGAATGCTCCTCTCAACATCCAATTTAGTGGGTTGGAATTGCCAAACCGAACCATACAACTTGGTGGCAGCGAACCCGACCAAAGTCATTGCGTGGAGGAAAACATTCCATGGAACTTCGCCAGGGGTAGAAGTCGTGGCAGGGTTGAAGAAAATGGTTCGGAATACTTTTAGAGCACTCGTATCCATAGGGAATGTGGGCTGACGGTCGAATTCGTTTTGTTCATGCAGGCTTTCGACTTCTGTATCCGCTGCAGAAGAAGGACTGGGCTTTCCGCGCGTTTTGGACTTCGCCTTCGGCGGTGCGACATCCAGTTGTCGAGGGGAGATGCCAAAATAGATCGCGGAGACCGGCAAATATAGGGCATAACAATCGGATTCGGGGTCGGTGCGGGTATTGCAGCCGAAGCCTTTTCGGGCTCGGTCCATTCTGGAGTCCGCTGGAGGATTCGTGGCTGTGATAGAAGACTCCGCGCTGCGGTATTGCGCAGGTCACCGGATTTGGCGACCATGAGCTGGTCAATGCTGGCCCAGAAGGCGTCCAGGTTGTGTTCAGATTAGCGCAGCGCCTCGGTATTTTCCTGGGTACGGCGCTTCTGAATGGGATAGGTGAATTTGCCGCCAGAGGGCTCACCAAGCTTGACTGAGCGAGTTGTGAAGCTCTTATCAGAGAGTGCGGCCAGAATCTTGGCCCATGACTGGGTTCGTTGAGCATACTCTTTGGAGTAATCCTCTTGGATATCGGCCTTTTTCATCTCCCAGATCTAAGCCCATGGCTGATAGTGGTCCAACTGGTTCAATGATTGGGAAATGATGGAAAGGCCACTGATCACCGAGCTAATGTAGGGAGAGCTGAGCTCCTGGGCATGTGGGTCTGATTGAAGTAGACGTTCCAACTCATCTACGGCGACAGGCATACTTGCGAAGAACAAATATTTGCCATCTTCCCATAGAGTGCTAAGAAGCCACAGTAACTTTATCTCGAGCTTGTTTTTCTTGACGCCGGGTTTGTATATAGTCAAAATCTTGGACGAGTATGGGTCGACAGGAGGTTCACAAGCAAAGAATATCTGCTTGGGTACTCAGTTCAGAGAACACCTCCAGCTCTAAATACGCTTCTGAAAAGAGAGTGCCGAGGATACGTGACCAAAAAGTGTCCCGCTGTCCAATTCGGAATACCGGGTGGGCATTTCCAGCAGTATCCTTGAGGTTTTTCTATCGATGATCCTTTGCCTAGAGCACAACATGAGAGAAGTATTCGGAATCCTCACGGAGAGCCCACAGGTGATCATCCGCTGCCGATGCTCTAGCCGATAGCAGGGACTCAATCTGAGATAGGTCTAGCTTTGCGGGAACCCGATATGGGGCTTCGGCTACCATCACCCCCAAGGATTCGAAGCCATTAATCTCTTGGTCGGTCTTGAGCGGTGGCTCGGCTAGGATAGGAAAGTCATCACTAGTGACGGCGGATGGGGTGATATCATGAAGAAGCTGCAAGGAGCAGTCAATCAAAAACCCGAGCAGTCACTCTTGAACCTCCAGGATTATGAGACCCTCTCCCGGAAGAAATTGCTTGCGTTGCGCCATCCAGTCAACCGCCTTTGGCTCTTCTTCCCAACTCACGAGTCGCCCATACTCCCGGGCATTGTCACTCACTCCGTGCAAAATCATGACATATCCGTTCAAGAAATGGGCACGATGGATTTGGTGACAAGTCCCAAATGGATGGCTCGGTTGTCAGCCGCAGCAAAATGCGGTGGAGGGTAACGACCGCGAGCATTGAGAAGTAACGGCAGCGTCTCTGGTGGATGTGTAGCCAGAGAAAATCTCCCCGGTTTTTCGTTCCTTGAGTACGCTCCGCAGAGGCCTCATTCCAGGGCATTTCAAGATCAGGCCGATGGCCTACAGGCATGTCGGTCCAGGCATTCAGTAAGATTTTGAGTCTCTGCTGGCGGGCCTTTTCAGCCAGCGCTTTCTAATTGTAGACTCGTGGCGCTCCAAAATGCCATGCAGAGTCTCATAACGGTCGAAGATGTGCTGCGACCTTTCAGTGGCCTCTTTGCGAACCTCCGTTGGGGAGCTAAACTCTGGCAGTTGTATGTTGCCCGTCCCACCGGCATCAAGAGCTTTGAACAAAGCCGTAGGATCATTCCAATCTATGTTATCGAAGCAGGGTCGGGCGTGTCGTATACCGCCGCCTCAGGGGGAAAAGGATCAAATTGATGGTTTGGTCGAAGATCCATGTTGATGGGTTTCAATTGGGGAATCAAATCTTTTAAAACAAAAAAGGATAGAAATGTAGCGGGTAGTGTGATCTGCTGAGAGGACATAGATGCTACCATATAGCAAGAGAAGCAATAGTGCAATAGATGGACAATTGGATGAAGCTACCTATATAGTGGTGCTACGTACTATTTACGCACAAAGTGGTGGTGTGGCATGCCGCATGACTAATACATTAGGGGCCTCAGGCTTTCAAGATGGGCACTGCTCTACTATAAAAGAGCTACGCAAAGATCAAACAATCATAAAGACTAACATTATCTTCCTTTTCTACTAACTGCTAACTGCCTAGGCCAGGTGATTGATTCTGGGGCCGCGAGGAAACACAGGCAGGTCTCCAGAATTTGCTCGACGAGAATCCAGTTGTCGGCGGCACAGGCTACACCAAAACACCTCACAATCCTCTTCGTATATTACCTGCGCGACCCCAATCTAGGAGCCTTATAACTATATACCAGAGGGATCTCCATTTCGGGGTCCTTGACACCGAAGAACTCCCTAGCTTCTCCTTGTGCGGCTGCGACATAAAGTCGCCCAGCGAGCTTTTGGTCTCCTATAGTTGCCACCTGATGCTTGACGAAGGCCCGGTCCCACAAATCAAGAGATCCCATGGCTGTATGTGCTTTTCAAAAGGAGAAGAGGGTTATATACTGCTAATATTCATAAGTAGTGGCGAGAGAGACGGCAAATGAAATGAAGAAGAAGAATAAAATGATACTAGTTAGGAGTGGAAATCACGTTATATCTAGTACTCTCTCAACAAAGGACAAACGGCGTTTAAACCGCGAGCAAACGACTTATCAAAGCCATGAAAGCCATGTAGTAAATAGAGCTGAGCTAGGTTGCGAGCATTAGCACAAGGAACCGGTGATGTCTTTCCATGGCTTCAAATGAATCGAACAGTGCGCTCGAAAAGGGCTTCAAGGTTGTCTCTCTCAATGAGCTCGGAAAGACTTGAATTTTGCAGCACCACTGTAGACCGCAGCGAGAGTGTCTGTGTAAAGTCTTTCTTGGTGCTAGGTCTTGGTGTTACTAGGTCCAAAAACTTTAAGTATAACAAAAATATCGAAAACGCGAATATTAGCGTGATATTATAAGGAAGGCAGGACGGCAATACTTCAGCCACAACTCCCAATATTAACAAGAAAAATGAAATGGAGTCGAAATTAATATTGCAACAGGCTTCTAGTCACTTTGAAACAACTTGAATAAGAATTATACATACTGAGGAATTTAATGCTACTATATGCGTCCTTAGGTAGAGAATCGGAGTAGTCCTCCCCAACTCGAACCTCGAGACCTGGTCTTCATCCATTGATCTGCAGAGATGGCGGGCTCGGATATATCCTAGTAGTTTTATTTGGGTAGTACTTTACCAGAGAAGCATTGAATGCCAACATGGAGAATATTATACAAACTCCGGACAGCCTAAGATCAAGCTCGGCTCGATATTATCCGAGACGTAGCGTGGAGACTGATAGCAGCCCCCAAAAGTGGAAATATGGACCGCACCAAGTTAAGCTTCGCCCACTTCTTCAAGAGTCTAGGCACCTCATTGTCCGCTTGGGATCGCTTCGCCTGTTCTTCTGTGCTGGTAATTGTATCCTTGACATCTTCGGCACCTCCCTCATCATCACTCGCTGCGTATGAATCCAGCGTCTTGTTGGTCTTGAGCATAGCCAAGACAGTCCAGGGTGCAATGCTCATAGCCACGGCAGCAGCAAGCAAATAGTGATTGGCCACGCTGGATACCGCTTCCGTTGGCGTATCCCGTAACGCCCAGAAGACGTAAATGTTTGCAAGAGACGAAAGGCCTGCAACTGATGGGAATATCTTATGACCACGATCATAAAAGTCCAGCCACTGGTGCGAAAGATGGGCGGCGAGGTTACCAGGCGTTTCGTAGAAGGAACGGCTAGATTTGGCCGGGCGGCGCGCTGGCAGAGTGAGGTTGGGGATGCATGCAATCGATAACGTAGCAATTCCACCTATGAAGGTAAGACGACGATTCACTGGGATTGGCTTTTAGCTATGAGATGGTAGATCTTACCTGCAGCTGCCGCGCAACCAATCGTGCCGATTGCCTGGGCTATGTAAACACCAGTAACCATATCGAATTTATAATATCGTAGCAAGAATGATTGTTTAAATTGAAAATTAAATAAATGTTAGTTCCTCCAGATGCGAGTCAAAACCAGGACTGACTTTTCAATGGCCTGATTTTGGCCCCGACCTTTCGGGATTTGCGGGCCATCGCAAACTCCGGTTATACACCGTCCGGTCAGCACTAAGGCGAAACATCAACTTGCATAATTAGACGGCCATTAAAATATTTGCAAATTGAGGTATTCAAGCGAGTATCTAATCTGAGGGCTTACAAAATGATCAGGAGTATCCCATTGTTTGGTTCTCCGGAATGAAGTAGTAGACCGTTGCACCTTGGCTAAAGTGGGTTCCAAGGTTGGCTAAACCTGTTCAAAAATACCCCATACCTCACAGCTTAACTATTATGGAGCAACTATAATAGTGCTTGAATCCTCAAGTTCATTAAAACGCTGCCACTAAAGCAACGCCTGCAACACCTATAAAAAGGCCACTCCACTGATAGCTGGGTATTGTGGGCAGGGCTGCTAGCCCTGTCGATGTTGAAGTTGACGGCCGTATAGCTGTTGTCGTCCCCGGCGAACATGGTACAATAGATATCGGGAAATCTCCCACTGCATCCGGCATTTTCGGGCCATCGCCAATTTCCAGAATTTCATCCAGACCGGGATTCTCGTTCAAGACGGCCACGCCGACGAAGTAACTGTTGTAGTCAAGAGCAACATACAGATGACGCCAGAGGGCCGTACTAATTTCACCTGCATAGGTATCTACCTGGGAATCAAGAGGTATGATAGTGAGGCCGCAAAGAGCTCCGCCTGACTTCAATGGCCGTACTAAGAAGATTTCACTCCAAATCGCAGAGATAGTAGTATTTCCGAAGGTGAGATAGTAGTATGTATCCAGGCAGCGCATACATTCGAGCCTTAAGGAGACCGCCTGGAAGATTGACCACTAAGCCCTATGAAAGGTCTTCATATAGTTCGATGCATACTCCGTACTGCAGTACGGAGTATACACTCAAAAAACAAATTGATTATGCCCATTCCAAGTGGGACCATTAAAATGATTACCTAAGCCGATAAGCTTGGGTTCTGTCATCTCACACCGCCTCTGCGACCCTCGCCGACTCAAGCCCGCGGACGACCTGCCAACCTTGAAATCGCGCTGTTCTCCGCATTCACCGTCGAACACCTGTCGCAAGCTCTGTCATTAAGATCTGTGGCATCTTCAAGTGCGAATTCCTTGACTTGCTTTGCGTCACATATTCGCTGGCTCTCCTCCACCCCCGGCTGGAATTTTTGTCTGTCGCGCCATAGCAACCGAACGCCCGCAGAAGCTGACAAGATGCCGAAATATAAGTCCTCCATGTCCTCATTCGTCCTTCGCATATAAACTGACTTTCTGTGAACTCTTTTGTAGGTCGCCTGTCTGCCTTGACAATCTAATTCCGCATGGTGCCCAATCTTGCTTCGCGAAGTAGCAACACGACGAACGTTGCAGATATCAACTGCCCCAGAACGAGATAGAGCGCATTGTTAAAGAAAGTCGGCTAACTGAGCCTAATATGCAGGTGATTACTGTGATGTCTACCTTACGCATGACTCAATGAGCGTGCGCAAGGCGCACAACTCCGGTCGAAACCACTTGAGGAACGTTGTGGAGTACTATCAGCGTACGTCCCCGAATCTTCAAAAAAAACAATCGCGAATATACCTAACCACACCACAACTAGAAATCGGACAAGAAAACGCCCAATCTGTCATTGACTCTATCACGGCATCCTACGCCGCAGAGGGCCAGCCCCTCCCCAATCCCGCCATGGTGCCAGGTGCATTCCCGCCTCCATTTGGCTTCCCAGGTACACCCATCTTTCATATTTCCCAGCAACCTCAACAAACAAGTCTAACAACGGCCTCGCGAGGCAACTTAGGCCAAGGACCTCCTCTTCCATTCGGCATGCCCCCACCAGGGGCCCCCGGCGCTCCAGGAATGCCGCCTCGTATGTATCCCCACGGAGCCTCTTCTCAACTTCTACACCCACTCCCACACCCGCCAACACCCTACCTACATGGACAAACAACTAACAAGTCTGATTTCACCTGGACAGCCCCCGGCGCCCCCGGCGGTCTTCCCTTCCCACCTCGCTTCCCTCCCAATGCCTCCGGCACTCCTCCTCAGGGAGGTTTCCCTCCCCCGCTTCCGAACTTGCCTCCCGGTTCAAGCCTACCTCCCCTTCCTCCAGGAGGCTTCCCCGGATTCCCCATTCCTCCTCCCGGTGCGGCCGGTGCGTTTCCTCCACCCATGCCAGGTGGTGCAACACACTCGCCCATTCCATCTGGACCCCGTGGTTCAGAAGGATACCCTCCTCCCGGAGGCGGTCCTCCTCCAGGAATGGACAAGTGGTAAGGAGGCGACTATTTGAGCCTTTCTTTCTTTTCTTCTTTGAGGCTTTGGTATCTTTCTTCTTTTGCGTTTTTTCTTACGATTCAAATCGGTTGAATACATTGTTTCTGGTTACGATTACATGCAGGCTGCCATTTGTGGTGGATAGCAAATAGTCTCTCTAGGGTGTTTTTCCCTCGGTGTTGTATGATAGCGGTTTTTATGGGTTGCTACTACTTATTTTATGGACTGATAGGCAATGACGGATTCAAAATGCATAGGATTTCAATCAATGTCGTGTGCACTTACTACTACCCAGTCGTGTTATGAAAAGGGCCGTTCCAGTAAGGTCTTGATACTGAACTGCACAGACGGACATTTATTGATTTCATCCATCTTCAAGTCTGATAGGAGTAATATTTCAAAGGCTGCGACTGCACTAGTCCAAGATACATGGATCTGTATTTACCAGTCCCGATACTTAGTAGATAAACCCTGTCAAAGCTGAGCATTTAATGATTCATTGAACAATCCGCAAATATACGGTATACAAATCAGTCTTTCTTGAAAAGGAGAAGAGCAAAAGTTTATTCCGGAGCCCATGAAGTGGGACCACAACCCATAACCATACCCTAGATGCAACACAACAACGCCTTACCAAGTAGCAAAGAAAAGTACACATCGACCACAAAGAAGCCACCATCGTCATAAAGAAGGGGAGGTGGAGAATTCCGGGAGAGTAAAAAGAAGAGAAGGAGAGGGAGTATAGAAGTGCAAGGTAGGAAGAGATCAACACCGACTCAGCGGTGGAAGGGGAAGATGTGTCAAGGAAAATTCGATGATCGACCGATCGCAGTGAACAGATTTAAGAAAACCCAAAAAGATACCGGACCCAAAATGGATGGATAGAAAAAGAAGAGAAACCACCGCTGCCCCACGCTAAAAATCACATGTCTTCATTTCAAAATTGAAAGGTTACAGGGTATGACCCGAAAGGAAAACGCCTAGTGCTCGTAGCCGGCCCCTCGTTGCCATGGGCTAGAGCTATTTTGTTGCCGGTAGCCGGCGTCGAGAGCTGATGCACCAACGGGTGCATTTTCATAGCCTCCTGGTGGGGCATGATGCGTAGCGGGAGCGAAGAGCGGTACTGATGGGTCAACGGGTGAGGGTTGGCGATTGCCATTGTGAATTGTGGTGATTTGGTCCATTTGGGCATGGTTGTTGTGACCAGTACCGCTGGAAATGGAAGCCGAAGAGTCCCCGAAGGGGTTGGTAGGCTCGTAAACGTGGGACTTCATGTCACCGCGGGCGGCGGCACTAAGCGCATCCAATTCGGTGTTCAACTGAGTCTGAGACTTGATGAAAGAGCCCCGATCGTCACGCATCGGCTGGTATCGGGTATCAGGGTTCCTTGAGAAAATGGCGAAACCTGAGGCGATGAGGACCAGAATAAGGAGGACCAGAGCAAAGACAGCGTTAATCACAACAATAATCACACCCATGAAGGCAATCATCATGCCAGGTGGGTTGAAGACGTTGGAAAACACAAGGAGGAAAATGGCGTTGAGAAAGTTGATGACAGCAATAGAGATGTTGAAGATATTGGTCTTCTTATCCATCCATGGCCGAATGATACAGACGCCGACTAGCATGGCGGTCTCGAGAACCACCAATGCTACGGTCTGGACCACGGGAGCAGGCTGACTCAAACCAATGAACATTCCCTTAATCAGGACATAAATGAGGAATGGTACAACGAAGTAGTAGGCCGTCGCCCGGTACTGCACATATAGGAAGCCCCACTTGTTCAGAGCAGAAGGATCCGAATAGAGAATATAAGCTGGGTTCTTGTGCATTGTCACGGAACGCTTGGCCAATCGAATGACCTTCTGCGCAGCCCAGCCCAGTGCAATAAGCAACGAGAGGAACATGACCACAGCAAGAACGACTTCCGCGGCCGAGTCACGCTGGGTAAACTCCCAGAGACACAAAACACACATCTGAGGGAAACCAATGAGAGCCATTCGGAAGAGGATTCCTCTGAGGACAACTCTCCACCCATTGCGGAAGTCCTGGAACCTGTCACTCTTCATTTTGCCTGCTTTGACAAGCAATTCGCAAACTCCCTTAAAGGCTGCGACGATGAGAATGACAAAACAAACGAAGACGGTGAAGAAGATCAGCCCAGTCAAGAAGATATTTGTTTCTTCCATATTGGCACGGAAACCGACACGATTGATACCCCGTACAACCTGGACTTTTTGACCGGAGTCAGCACGCTTCGAGAGCGTGTTCATGCCGCGTCTCATGAGCATAACGGCTGGGTCGATCAGGTCACGCTTGCGGCGCTTCAACACCTCCACCGAGGTGTCACTGAGGGACGAAAGAACCGTAGAGGGGCTGCCACCGGTGGACCGCTGATACCAAGTGCAGATATTCTGAAGAAAACCGACACGGATAATTCCCATGCTCCACTGGAAATTCTGGGTCCATGATTCGAAGATCGGCGGGCTGTGGACCGACGTCATGCCGATCATTGCTTGACTTTGGAAAAATCCGAAAAGCGAGAGGGCGTTAGCAGCAACATGAGCTGCTGTGTTGGAATGGCCGAGTCCAGAGGTAATAGCAGACGCCGCGAGACCTAGACCGGATATTACTGCAGTCGTCCAGGCGACTCCGACTTGGTAGACCGTCTTGCCGTTGGAGAGCTGTGCCTCCACACAGGCAATTTTCTCAAGCGACTCCAAGGTTTTGATCACAATTTTCAAATTGGCGTCAAGATCTGGGATTGTATAAGCCATGCCTGCGAGGTAGTAGTTAGCGAGTTAGTTCCCGACTCTCTAAGAGCGCGCTGCTTGGCTTACCTGGAATGCTAGAGGCAGTATCCCCGGCAATCGGAAGGGTAACATCGGTTAGATCGATGGGGCCTGGAGCCATGGGGCACATACCCATACCCTCAATTGAGCATGGGTTGATCGTATTTTGGTAGAAATTGATACCGTAAGCTGTGAGGGTGATTTCTGCGACAACCTTGCCGGAGATGTAGGAGACACCATCAAAGCTGATCATGAGTGAATTGTTTCCGGGGTAGTAGGCAACATTGAAAAAGTTGGCGGTGAAGTTGCTGCTTTCCATGCACACATTAAGTGCATTGGATTCGAGGAACTTCACGGCAGACACCAACGGCGCCACGAAGGCGACGAAGATGGTCAGAAAAGATAGATATCTCATGGTGGCGCAGTTCGATGCCAGTCGAAAATCGATTCAGAAGGTATAAGCCACAAGGCAGAGAATGATGAAAAGGAAGAATATGATGGGTAAGGTGAGAGCGATACTCCGGAGTACCACGTTGCCAGCCGCCGGATGCGGAAGTCTTGAAGCGGCCGAGTGCTCGGCGGACACGGTGGGATTGGTGGGAATCTCTCGGACCCAGGCGATCGATCGGAGTCAGAATATGATTGTCGAAGATCAAGAAATCCGAGAAGAAAGGAGCTAAAAAACCAAGAAAGGCGTGCAGTCAAGTGGGGTCGCCTGGAGGTTTTTTGGTTACAGCTTCATCAGGCCGTGTGTCGGATAGCGATGTTGGCGGAAACGGATGGGATCGTAAAATGGATGGGTAGAGAGTGGATGAACGAGAGTCGGGGAATATAAAGGCCTGTAAGAGGAGTGATGAGGTGATTAGACTGCAGCGAAGAGGTTGGGAGTCGAGTTGCAGCAAGTAGTGCCGATCGGGAGGCGGGTCGACACGCGGTCGGGTCAGGAAATAGAATATAGATGAGATGGGGGCGAACAGAAGAGAAAGCGATGAAGAGAGGGAAAGAGAGAGAAAGAGATCGAGCGAGCGACACGGCAGCACAGGGTTGGGGGGGAGGAGAATGAAGGGAAAGGGAAGACAAAAGGGAGTGAAGGGAAGCGATTTGCCTCTTTGGAGAGAGCAGAGGGCAGAGGGTACTGTCCGTACTGTCCTGTCCGTATTGTCGTAATGTCAGTCGGTGTCTCAGTTCAGGGACGGGTCTGGAATTGGAATGTTGTATTCTATGTATTGTATTGTCAGCGCCACCCAAGACCGCCGAGCTCGCCAATAAATGGCGTGTATTACCGTGTCATAACCGTCTCCCTGGCCAACCAGTCCCTTTTGATCCGGTGGTTGTGCCTACTTTAGGCACAGGACTATTCCTCCTTGATACTCATCATTTTCTGAGAATCCCTTGATTAGGCCAATACATTCTACTTTGGGTACGGACGACTCGCTCTTGTTATGTCGCGATGATGATATGGATTTATCCACTCCGTACGTTAAATTGGGATAGTGGGGTTGTCTGCAGAATTGAAACTGGGATTGGAGCTGGCCAAGCCATAGTCCATGTACCACACTTTGTCTGGATCAGTGGAGTCATTGCCTGTCACTGTTCCGGGGAAGCCCTGGAGAGTGGCCATCCTTGTTAGCAGGTGACCTCAGTACAATACAGTATCTATAACTAACTACTATACTGGACGTGAAGCACAGAGTACAGACTCGGAGTATGCATACTCTTATACACCGGTACCCCTGAGTCGAGCAAGGGAGTTCAGTAGGTACATGTACATGTATCACTGACTTGACAGGACGTGCTTAAGCGCCGGTGGACGGCGGCACACGAGGTACTCCCAGCGTACCAGTGACTGGCCTATTTATATCCTGCGAGTCCATCTGGTCACACAAATCTGACCCGTTAACGCTCTGGGGTTGTGATCAGGCGTCTTTCCAATCTTCCCATCTCATCTGTATGAAGTATTTCTATGAGAACCACTCCGTAGCAAAGCCATGTACACATCGGTACAATGTTATTGGTGTTGTATCGCCCCCACCTATTAATTTTAAAAAATCTAAAATCCTACCCACTGCTGATCTCTCTCGGTTGTAATCAAACTCTTGTCATTTCCACTCTTCTCACTGCTTTCCAAAGAGTAGACGCTGGCACTGCCCCCCGCCAAGTATATCTCTACCACATCTGAAGGTTGTCAAAGTCCTGTCAGGGTTTCAGTTAAATGCTGCAGCGCTAGGTAGGACGATCAATTCGGTCCACTTGCCACCTGGTCCATTTTCTGTCCCGAACCCGGCTTTCATATTGGATAACGTTGGAAATCTGGATTTTTGCATCCTTCCAGATGGCTGATCACCAACCCCCCCGCAATGATCTTGCGATCGTCGCTCTGATGTGTGCCATGACGTTGGTCACCCGCTGCTCGGATCACCTGAGTCAATATATCATATCAGATGGCACACCTCATGTGCGACCGTGAATCTGAAAAATACAGATTCAGGACCTTGTTCTCCAAGTACTAGTATTGCTGGAGCTAAACTTGGAGCTGACTCCATTCATCATTCCTAGGGCGTTGCGAACCACGGGTGGGGACCTATTTTTGGATTGAAGTGTTCGTTTTCGCCTTTCGGCGCCATTGCGTGGCGCCCAGCAAACCCGGGTACCTCTTTTCTCTTTGATTCGCTCTCAACTCTGTGAAATCTCTGCGATGCCAAACCTGGGCACAGAGTATATATGTATCTTGCAATTTTCGTGTCGCAGGAGCCGCCAGGATCTGTGAGCGGTCCTGCTACGGAGTATCGGTCTGCGAATCGCTCTGCATCTGCAATTGGGTGCGCGGGTGGATCGCATCTCTTGGTCGGGCCGTAGTTGACAAAAGGATGGTCTGCCTTGTTTAGACCGTCATAATCTGATTGTCGCAGTGACCGCGACGTGCTCACTATTCAGGCCGACCGCTGGTCTCTTCTTGCCGACCGGCGTATTCAGGTTTGCCCCTATTCAACCAATAGCCAATCTTGGCATGAGAGACATGTCGCAACTATTTTGCCATGGCTTTTACGCTATGGTGGATTCTTAGAGCTACTACCCGCCCGAGATTGAGGCCAAGGCCATAGTTTCTAGGCAGAATTTTAGGAACTGCGCTACAGCAACCCCCCCCCCCCCGGCTCATGAGCTAGAGGAGCTATTTAGTCAGTTCTATGTAACTGGTATGATCACTAGCAGTGCAACATACGGTCACTGCATACAGGTATTGCATGGTAATTTTAAAATAGTATTTCGTTACTCCACAATTGGACATTGACATGTTGAACAGCGTACGGTGTGAATAGTCGCCATGACATCCACCTACATTAGGTAGCCCTTATTGTTCAATGGATAAGAATTTCTGTGTCAATAGTATGATCATTCATGCCTTATATACAAGGCACCACCATGGCAGACACCGCTCTATCAGCACGTGATGTGGAGATTCTGCCTATTTTCACCGAAGAAAAAAAAAAGTATCAGCGATTTCCGGCAGCGATAGGACCCTTGGAGATCAAAACATCACCGAATCGTCCTGATCTTGCCGATTCCTCTCATCTTTCTCGTCTGTCTAGTACTTGCAACAGTGCATACAAACGGCAAGATGCCCGGCCCCGTGGACACTGCCAAGTCCATCACGAACAAGCGCAAGAGAAAGCACAGCGCAAAGCCAGCAACCGAGGATGCGGACATCCCCAAGCCCGTCGAGGCCAAATCGAGCCCCAAGGTGACCCCCAAGAAGGTCAAGACCTCCTCCAAGTCGGCCGTGGACAAGTCAAGCAAGAAGCGCAAAGTCACCCCGCCGCCTAGTGACGACGAGGAGAGTGCCGACGAGGCTGAGGAGCAGGAGGATGATAATGAGGGAAGCGAGGATGGAGAGAAGGACTCCGATGCCGCTGATCTTCCTACCGTGGATGACGTTCGCCTGCCTCAGACCGAAGGCGAATTGCAGAAGTTCGCTGAGCTGAACCTCTCGGACAAGACCATGAAGGGTATTCAGGATATGGGCTTCGAGAAGATGACCGAGATCCAGCAGCGCACCATCCCCCCTCTTCTGGCTGGCCGTGATGTTCTCGGAGCGGCCAAGACAGGCAGTGGCAAAACTCTATCATTCTTGATCCCCGCGATCGAGATGCTCCACGCTTTGCGCTTCAAGCCACGCAACGGTGAGCTTTACTGCGTGATTCCCCGACCATTCAGAGACTATCTTGCTAATAAATGACTAGGTACCGGTGTTCTCGTTGTCTCCCCCACTCGTGAATTGGCCCTGCAGATCTTCGGTGTCGCTAGAGAACTCATGACACACCACTCGCAAACCTATGGTATCGTCATTGGAGGAGCTAACCGTCGTGCCGAGGCGGAGAAGCTGATGAAGGGTGTCAACCTGCTCATTGCCACCCCCGGTCGTCTGCTTGATCACCTCCAGAACACACAGGGCTTCATCTTCAAGAACCTGAAGACCCTGATCATTGACGAGGCTGACCGTATTCTCGAAGTGGGTTTCGAAGATGAGATGCGTCAGATCATCAAGATTCTTCCCACCGAGGAGCGACAGACTATGCTTTTCTCCGCCACCCAGACCACAAAGGTTGAGGACCTGGCCCGTATATCCTTGCGCGCCGGCCCCCTGTACATTAATGTCGACCACCGCAAGGAGCACAGTACAGTCTCTGGTCTTGAACAAGGCTACGTGGTTTGCGAGGCGGACAAGAGATTTCTGCTTCTCTTCTCTTTCCTAAAGCGCAACCTGAAGAAGAAGATCATTGTTTTCTTCTCCAGCTGCAACTGCGTCAAATACCACGCCGAGCTTCTCAACTACATCGATCTTCCCGTTCTGGAGCTGCACGGCAAGCAAAAACAGCAGAAGCGAACCAACACTTTCTTCGAGTTCTGCAATGCCAGCCAGGGAACTTTGATCTGTACTGATGTTGCTGCCCGTGGTCTAGATGTTCGTATTCCATTCCAAATCTGTTCATTTGAGCTCCTTTTACTAACCCATCTCTCAGATTCCTGCTGTGGACTGGATTATTCAATTCGACCCCCCTGATGATCCCCGTGATTACATCCACCGTGTCGGACGTACTGCCCGTGGCGCCAACGGCAAGGGTCGCAGTCTGATGTTCCTGCAACCGTCAGAAGTCGGTTTTCTCAAGGAACTCAAGGAAGCTAGGGTTCCGGTAACAGAGTTTGAGTTTCCCAGCTCCAAGATTGTCAACGTCCAGTCTCAACTGGAGAAGCTTATTGGACAAAACTACTACTTGAACAAGGTAAGCCATCGTCTCCATTCCACTCCTTTCTCTCCTCATTGTCTTGACCGTTTTGTCCTAACTCGATTTGAATCTACAGAGTGCCAAGGAGGGTTATCGCTCATACCTCCAAGCGTACGCGTCTCATTCCCTGCGTACTATCTTTGACGTGCACAAGCTGGACCTGGTCAAGGTGGCCAAGGGCTTTGGATTCAACGCGCCGCCCCGTATCGACATCTCGCTGGGATCCAGCCTGAGCCGTGACAAGAAGCAGGAGCAGCAAGGGCGCCGGACCTACGGCAGCCAGCCGCGGAACAACAAGGGGCTGAAGTTCCAGCGGAAGCACGATGAGGAATAAGGAGTGTATGATGAATGTGGAATGTGGAAACAAAAGTAAACTGGTCGCCTGCATCTTCATTCTGGGTCCTTGGAGTTCATTAGTGTAGATATCTATTTGAATTTATTTTCCGAACACTATTATTATTTGCCTGTTGTTTACTACTAATGATCGTTCTGCTGCTTGATGGGTGTAAGTAAGCAGTGATTTACTCGTAGAGCGGTTATCTATTGGTGGCGTCTAATTTCGCAAGTGTGGAATGCCATACTAGGAGTCTTTTGAAACCGGGGTCGGCCATGCGGCCTTCCCACGTGGAAAGCTTGTCATGCTGCGAAGAAAACGCCGCCGGTATTTGATGTCGTGCTTTGTTTCAATGTTCGATGCAATCTGAAATTGATTGCCTTTTAGCCGGGATTTTACATATGAGGTTTGAGTGATTGGGGCCATTCATATCACAGATGCAGCAGAGTGCAGAGTCATACCTACTGTAGCCTGTAGGTACCTTTCCCGGTTTTCTGTATTTGTAGGCAGCCCCGATAGGAATCATAGTGACTTGCAGCCGCCCCTTGCGATCGAGGCTACTCGTATGTATGTGGAGTAGGGAGTTTAGCTAAATACACATCATAACAGATCGGATGGCGAAGATATCTTCTCATCGAGGCTACCCTACGGACACCCTAACTGCTTACTTGTCAGATCCAAAGTATACTCGTAGACAAATGGGGAGGCTGGCTCGCCCCAGGATGCCATGGGCAAGTCGGATGTGATGAGTTGGATGCGTTGGCAGTGCGTGGGGCCAATCACGGGGACTCCATCCACCCAGGGTCTGGTCACTCTTGTGTCGTCTGGGCGACCACCGTCGAACCGGTTTGACGCCTCGGCCGATTTTGGGTCCCACGGAAGCAGTGGCCCGTGTGTTGTGCAACCAGAGGACCAATGGCAACTATGCAGATGAGAAGAGGAAAGGATGCGAGGGTGATGGGGGGAGGGGGAGTGTAAGGCGTAACGGTGTAAGGCGGTGTCCGGAGGTAGAGTACAGTCTAAGTATACAGACACTACTCCGTACAGTAAGTCAAGTAAGTCAAGTAAGTCAAGTACAGTATGGAGTAGATGAGTAGATTGAGGAGGGTAAATAAGAGTATGGCAGAATAGTTCGAACCCACGGAACCCAAGGAACCCATCCGAGATCCGCAGCCCAATCCATGGCTCCGTTTGTTGATGGTAACCTATAGGTACGGAGTACGGAGTACTCTAGGGTAAACTCTAGGGTAAACTCTAGGTCACTCATTAGGTACTCTTTGTATGCAACCCCCGCTGATCCGTGACAGGTTGGCTACTTCCAGCCATCTTCTTTTTTCCCCCATGAGGCTGGGCACACTCTTTTTCTCCAGGACCTTGACATTTGACATTTACATTTACATTTTATTTTATCTCATTTACTCCATACCAACGCACTAAATTCTTTCGGCTTCCTACTCCTCTTCTCTCCCTCTCCCTCTCTTCTCCAATCGCCCCATCTCATCCCATCTCATCCCATTCCATGTGAGAGAGGCGATCGGCGCAGCTGAGCTCATTCAAACCTCCCCGAGAAGAGAGCAACCCCATTCTGTTGCTTTTCCTCCTTTCCTCTCTCGTCCACTCTTGCTTCTTCTCTCCCCACCGTTCTAAGGTGTCTGCGCTGGTACGCTTCTTCCCATCGATTCTCCTTCGAGATCCTCCTCCTCCTCCTCCTCCTCCTCCCTTGCCTCTGCCCAACCCGCTCCTCTCCGATCTCCCTTACTCCCCTCCTCCCTCGCCCTCTCGGTCCTCCGGGACTCCTCCTCCTCCCCCCCACTATTCACTGTCGTGTCAACAAGCACGGAGTATCCATCACCAGAGTGACCAACCACCCCCTCTTCTTTTTCTCTGCAGTCCCATCGTGATCATCCATTCTCCCACTTGGAGCATGCGATTGTCGGACTAAAGAAAAGAGGAAGCCCGTCTCCACCATGGGGGTCGAAACCCGCAGACCAATTCTTCCCGCTCCCACAGAATCCCTCGTCGATACCAACCCAGGCGACAGCACGACGGGCACAGATCTGGCAACTGACATTTCTCGCCGCACAGACAAAACGTCGTACTCGATCCCGGACGACGGTAGCCCCATTACTGTCTCCACCCGGCGCCATCGGGACCGGGACGACAAACTGTCTCGCTCAAATCGGGACTCTCAGACCTCCCTCCTGATCGAATATTTCGAGGGTGGGAAAGGCCCCGGCGGTGTCGTTTCAAGACCCAGTGTACGCGTACGAGTGACCCCCCTCAGGCGCGAGAAAGCGTAAGCAAAAGGACCGAATCCAGATCACCGAATCGGGCTCCAGTCGCCAGCCCTCTTACACCCGTCGCATCTCCTTGACCTCGCCATCCTCCAAAAGCAAACATCACGCCGATTCGGGCTTGGATGATCAAAGCGTCAGCTCGATCAATTCCGTCGAAGACGAGGCTGAACATTCCTCTCGACATCCACCCGTCGAAATCCAGTTTATGAATCGCGACCGAGGCAGCGAGCTTTCCACCGCCTCGCGTGGTTTCATGATGCCTTCTTCTGATATCTCGTCCATGCCCGCCGACAGCATGCTCGACACTTCATCCGCTGGTCCGCGCAGGAAGCGCAGTCAAAGCATCGAGCGTGGTGCAAGTCGGGATAAGGATCTGCTGAAAACGCCATCCCGGCAACGGAGTCGCAGCCTCAGCAAGGAACGCATCGCCCATCGAGTTGCCGAGAAACTCAGCGGCTCCCCGCAGGAAGTTTCCAGTGGTAGGCACAAGAGCAGGAGTAAGCATCGAAGTGCAGGGAAGGACTACTTGGAGGCTGAGCCCAAGTCATCCCGGCGCAAACGACATGGATCCGGGGATGAGGATCTTAATATTACCAGCCCCGAGTCCAGTCTTCTCAGCTCGGCTGTTTCTTCCAACCGCAGGTCCGGTGACCAACACTCTAATGTTTCAAAATCCTCCATCAATAATCCCAAACTACTCGAGACCGTCGAAGATGCAATTCGGCGCTTAATCCTACCCGAGCTCAAGGAGCTCAAGAAGGATCAGAAAGTCATGACCAACAAATCCAAATTCGACCGCGACATGACGACATCCTATTCCTCCGCTAGCTCTAGAGATGAATTAGGTCGACGTTTGTCGAAACATTCCAGCGCTCCTGATGTGATGAAGCCTCAGCCCCGCGTTGTTTTGAACAAAAATAGCAAGGATGAAGGCATTGTTCTGGCTGGCGACCCTCTACAACAAAGCAGGGAACGCAAGTCGAGCAAGGGCAGTGAAACTTCTGATGCAGCATGGGTCAAATGGGGTCGACCGGATCTTACTGAGCATGATAAAATCCGCAGGCAAAAGAGCAAAGGCCTTCGTGATGCGCATGCCGCCGGTCGAGTCGGTTCCGCTCTGACTGCTGCCTCTCTCAAAAAGCATGACTCTCAGTCTAGTCTTGGCCAGTCAGAATCAGGGGAACGTAGAGGTAGTGGCTCACGCAAGAGTGTGGACAACTACAACGAAACAGAGCTTGTTTTCCAGAAGCACAATGTGGCCCCCATGCCAATGCGCAGCGAAATTGATTCAGAATTGACGAGGACTTCATTGCTCTCGGAACGCACTGAGAGTCCCACCCCCCGCAAAGGAATGTCACAGGCCGAAATTTCTCGTGGCTCACCAAGGCAAGTTGTCTCACCGACATCGCGAACGCCGACTCGAATCCCACAAGAGTCACAGAATGAGCTCGGTATGCGCCATGGAAACCAATCACATCATAACCTGTCCATGCACAGTGCTTCGGATCGTGACTTGTATCAAAAGAGCCAGTCTCCCGGCACCGATGGTGGTGACTGGGCCATTGCTGCTGCTGCTGCCGCCAACTTGCTCGACGCTGCTCATCCAGGACAACAACCGTCGCCAGACAGGCATTATGAGGCAGGCCGAGCACTGAGCCCTATTCAGAGCGTTGCCAGTGACCTTACCGAGACTCGTGATGCGCATTATCCAAACAAGCACACTGCCGACCTCCAGCGGGATGTGGAACCTCGCCTTTCGATTGATTCTTTGTCTTCCGCCCCGAGCACAAACCTCGCCCGATCTACTCGGCAGGATGGAAACAGCCCCAGCAGTCAAATCCGGGCTTTCGATGGTGAGGAGGGCACTGATCTCGGATACGAGCAATCACGCCGTGCATCCGGAGAGGACAACTACTATGGTCCCGATGAGGAGTCAAGGCTTTCATTCGAGAATGATGACAGCGAACTTGATTTCATGGATCGAGTGAAGGAAGGTCATAATGTGGCCACCGGCATTGCTGCCAACCCGCAATTCATTCACCCAGCGGGCGTTGAGTCAAACGTTGCTACTCTGATTGACGGGTCCATTCTCGAGTCTCAAACCTCTGGAAACCGCTCACAGACCGAATTCGCTGAGCGTGCGGCAAGCCGAAGCCCCGAAAAACGTGGAAGCCCTCTCAAGCAACGCCAGGACGCCTCCAGCCCTGATGAGACATCCTTCCCTCGGCGGATTGGTGCTACCTCGCCACCACAAAGCGTTACCCAGTCTATCGACGACTTCGATGAAGCAGGCGCAGCGGCGGGAATGGCTGCAGGAATGGCTGCGGCTGCGGCTTCTAGGGGCATGGACAGCCCGGGTGCGGATGAGGACCGCAGTCAAGAGTCCGAATCCGAGATCAACACCAACCCTTCCATCATCCAAGGCCCTGCTCAAAGTGCTCAAGATCACTGGGGCTACGCATCGAGGTCCCCAGCCGAGCAGCCTAACTACTATGATCATGGCGCAAAAGATCTCGACCAGAACCAGCCCCGTAATCTTGATGCGGAATACTATGAGACTGCCAGAAACATCTTTGGTGGCGATGACTTTGTCGTTGACCAACAAGCTGGTCAGCTGTTTGGTACTCCCCCGGGGGCCAAGGATGAAGGCTACGTGTCGGCTGCCAACCCCATGTCTCCAAGTATCGGTACTCCCAAGAAAGGGGATCGAGGTCTTGAGGGCGCCTTTGAGAGTCCGACTGAGGAAGACCCATTCAGCTCTGGCCACCAGCGACACTTCAGTGGTTACTCTCACGGTGTGGGCTCTCCGCTCTACGACAGCGCCACTGGCCGAGGCATCGAAAGAATCCAGTCCAAGGACATTGTTGCTCTCATGGATCATCTCACTGTTCGTGATGCCCAACGAAATGCCAGGGATACCGAGATTCTCGTGACTCTTGTTCGAAGCGCCGCTGAGATGCGCACCTCATTCGAGCAGATGAAGAAATTCATCGCCGACCAAGATGATATGATTATGGACACTAGCGACCAGCAGCACGAGCGAACGCACAAAGCCCTCGGTGGCCCACGTCCACTGCCTCCCAGCGCTTCTCGTTCTCGTCAATTAAACAACGCGGAAAACGAGGATCTGCAAGCCAAGCGGGCCAACATCTTCAAGCGTGCGTTGAAGGGTCTGAGCGGGAAATCAGGAAACGACTTAAACAAGATCGAAGGAATGCTCGAGCAGCTTCTTGAGGAGGTCGAGGCCTTGCGCACTGGTCAAGATGTTGTGACTCCCCGGAGAGCAAGCATCGACCCGAATGGCTATGATAATGGCCCGAACAATGTTGCCATGGGCAGTCGTTCTCCCTACATGGGCAGCCCTCGACAAGGCAATGGGGATCCCCGTGTTAGCACTGTCCCCGAAGAGGATGAAGAGGACGAGGATCTTGAGATTGATGAGAACGATGCCTACATGACTGCTCATTTGCCTATCAAGCAGCCTGCTCGTCATGAGAGAGCTGGCTCTCTGCCTCTCAACACCCCGCCTCGAAAGCCAGTGGCAACAAACGGAGCCCGAAGCACAGAGACAACCCCCAAGGCTTCGGAGAAGGCTCGCAAGCATAAGTCAAGCAGCTCATCAATCTTCCCCAAAATCTCACGCTGGTCCAGGTCCACTGCCACATCAATGGGAGACAATATTCGCAACAGCATCCAGCCTGGTCGCAAGGAACGTCCATACTCAGAGGTCTCCCGCTCTGGCTCTGATCTTGCCACAGACGCCTATAAAACCGGTAATTACTATGACCCCGAGGGTGATGACCGTATCAGGTCTACCTATACTCTAGGCGAAGACGATCAGCAAGAGAACCGTCCTCCATCTCCCTTGGTGCCCTCGCAGGTCTCCGAGGCACCCAAGTACCGCGCCCATCGCGGCAGTCTCGATCTACAGCACCCTCAGCCCCGACAGGGCCCAACTGGCCGCTACCAAAACCAGCTCGAAACTCAGGCACAGACGTATGCTACACCCGAATCCCCATCCTCAGACCACTGGGGATCGAATCCCAGTCTGCCAGCCGTCAACCCTAACCAACAACGCTTCAGTGGCGGTAGTCGTCTGTCCCCTATCTCGGACGCAGGATACTCAGAAACGAGCTCCCGCAATCCTGGCCCCCCCTCGACCCCCAAAGGTCAAGGACGATGGCCCCTTGATCCCCGAGCGACCTCCCAAGGTCTCGGAAGAAGAAGAAGAAGAGCAACAGCAACAGCAGTACAGTGATCGCGTTGTCTCAAGGGTATGTCAAAGCTTTCGTCTCAACTCCAAACACTGCAATAGCAATTGTTCTAACTTTACTCGCAGGGCTCTGCCATGCGCTCCCCTCCCACCCGCAAACCAACTGGTCCCCGTCCTCTCACCTCTGGCGGCAACTATAGCCCCAGCAATATCAAGCGTACTCAATACCGAGGCAGTCCGATGCAGATCGATTATGATGACAACTATTAAGACCAGCATTGTGATACCCCGGGAATGTATTTCTGTCTAGCGAGTTTTGTTCTCTTTTTTTTCCCCATCACGCATTCCCTTGCCCTTCTCCCTTCTTCAATTCCTATTATTTGTATGTGATGAGCTGGCGCATTGCGCCTATAACGACAGAAACGATTGTTTGTTTGAGTTAGCATGTTCATCATTTTTCCCCTATTCCTCTATTCTCTTATTCCATCTTCATTCATGAGCAACGTGCATTGCGAAAAAAAAATTCCCGTTCTTCTCGGCGTGAGTTTTAATAGGGGGAATTGAGAGTGAGAGCTGGAAAAGTTATGTATGTGGTTCTATTTACATGGGTTTTCCTCTCCAGTTCTCGTATTTTCTTTTCACTTACTACTTTTTCTTCTTCCCCACTTTCGTTCAAGTTGCCTGTTTCTCAACCGTTTTGCTGCGTGTTGAACGATGGCCCTGGGTTTGGGGTAGCTGGACTTATTGTAGATAGTACTAGCATGGGTGGTATTGGTCTATATTGATGTAATCTTAAGTGCTTCTACCATGACTTGTTATGGGATCCCCTTTCAAAATGTTCTCCAATCCTTCGATCGTCTGTAGAACGTGCCGGGTACACTGGCGATTGAGAGTATGGTATGGATTATTTCCAAGGTTTCTACCAATCTGTCATAGCTCGCATACTACTAGTAAAAAAAAACTTGAAGAATGCCTCGTAAGTCACTACTTCACTTATCTTGAAATACGTATGCCATTGAACAACTTTAACTTGTAGAGCATCGATCAGCAAGTCAGCGATAAGAGTCATGAATAAGTTAATTATACAATTTAACTCTAAACCCCCCCTAAAGTGGGATATCCAAACCTCGGACGTTCATTCACAGAACAGTAAAACACAGCAAAGAAAAAGAGGAAGAAAAAGATAGAAGGAATGAATGCAAGGACCAAAGCCTCCAACACCGGAATTCAATGCCCAAAAACCGCAGATATACCAAATCCGAACCATGCGCTCACACATGAGTCCAAAAAGGGTCCCGATATCTAATAATCCGAGAAAGGCCGTACAGAAGTTGTCCCCCTCTCCCGAAACGCGTATTCAGCCGTGGCCAAATTGCTGTATTCCATACCATCGCTGACGGGGAATTTTCCAGGATAGCTCTCGGTAGAATGGGACTTGGTGGCATGACCGGCATCCAACGATAGAGAGCTCGTATTATCCGTATAGCGAGAGGAGGAGGCGGACTGGGGACCAATTTCAGGTTCGAGTTGACCGGGGCCGTCAAATGAGTCGGTAGGAGACGTATCCATTGCCATTGGTGGATTTGGCATGTCCATGACAGGCCCGGGGGCAGTGGGTTGGGATATATCCAAACTTAAAGCTTGATCGGCGGGTTGCGAAATCTCCACGATATGTACTGTAAGCTGTTCTTCTTCGTGCTCTTCTTGCTTTGTGACGGCCGTGGTTTTGTGGGCGCCAGTCACGGGCTCGGATTGCGTTGCCTGGCTGGTGGCTTGATGTTGTCGGTGCGCTTCAAGGGTGGTGGATAGCTTGGGTCGAGTGGATGTAGTGACCTTCCGCGCGGTCCCATAGGTTGAATTACCTGAGTCGCCTATCTTGTTGAACCGTTCTGTGTGTGTGGAACGCATTGTCTCGGTTTGAACTTCCTTTTGTTGCGGTGACGGGTGCGAAATCCGGGGCTCGGGGTAGCACTGCGGCATCTGAGGTGGGACTACATGCACTAAGGCACCTTGAACAACAGGTGGAGAGGTTTCAATCATGGGATTCGATCGATTGAGGCTCAATGGGTGGCAGCGACTTGTGGCATCACTGATGAAGTTTGTCGGTGCGGGCGAGCGATAATTTGAGGTTGGAACGATCTCTAGGATGATGTTGATGGCAAATGTCTCGGCGCTTTCGATGGTCTGTCTGAAGGGTGGGAAATCTAAGTTTGAGCTCCAGAAGGGACGGGCGATGAAGGAGATGGCGTAGACGATTTGCAGGTATGAGAGGGCGAAGGTGAGAGATATGGTGCTCCATAGCGAGATGGGCAGATTGGCATGCGTATGGGAGACATATCGACCGATGAGCGGCATTTTGACTGCAGATTGGAGGAAGTCGGAATGAAGTGATCTGATGAGATGAGATGAAGAGGATGTAGGATTCCATGATTGATAGAAGATGACCCATCTTGTTTGGGAAGAGATGAGAAGAGGAAGGAGCAACTGAGATGAACTCACTGATACTTACATACCATACATACTATGCAGTATGCAGTATTCTATTCCAGTATACATGTATACATACTCCGTAAGGTATACTCCGTATACTCTGTATACTCCCACTCCGTACGGGAATCCGCTGCCCCACTTATGGGAAAGGAACATTGGAACTTCAATAGGAACCCGCCCTCCTCCACCTCCACCTCCGCAACCTCATCCCAATCGCGCCTCTATGACCGTTCGTGCCGCCTTACGAAGTGCTCAATCATCCATCATGTCGGCAACCAAAGTAGAATGCCAGCATCTCCGGCCCCGTCGATTCGCGCCCCTCGACACATCCCGCAAATCGGATGCGCCGCCGCTGAAAGGCATTGTGTTTGATGTTGATGGAACTTTATGGTAGGTTCATTCTATTCCTCAATCACGACCCGAACCTTGCATGGTTGGGTTAGGGTAATTTTGATCTGAATTGCCCTACTTCCCTGCACGTCATCATATCGAGTGCCCTCGTCGACAAGCAACCGAGTTCCCGGCACAGACGGAGACCTACCGGGAAACTCCAGTTCACCTATGGCACGCTCGACAGCGTCAGAGGAGTGCTGACAATTGGTGCTGATGATTGAAATAGCCTCCCACAACATCACATGTTCAGTGAAATGAGGTGAGTTGGATATTCCGATGACATCGTAATCATCCTCGGCATCAACCCGGACAAAACCGTCAATGGCGACTATATGATCTCTAATGTATGTAATATAGGGAAGCTCTGGGAATCGATGCCTCCACTGACATCCTCCATCACATCCGCGATATCGAAACCCCCGCTGAGCGCGCCGAAGCCGTAGCAAAAGTCCAGGACGTCGAACGGCTCGCAATGCTCAACCAGCAACCACAGCCCGGCCTCGCGCGCTTGATGGATTATCTCCAATCACGCGGACTCCGACGAGCTCTTTGCACCCGGAATTTTGAGTCCGTATTCCTTCCACAATGTATCACTAGTGGCATGCATTGCAATCCCCACAGTACTGATATAGATATCAACCCATAGAGCCCCGGTGAGGTATCTCATCCAGAATCACCTACCGAGCCATGTCTTCCTCCCCATCATCACTCGGGACACCCCTGATGTAATCCCCAAGCCTGATCCCGCGGGTATCCTGCATATCGCTGGGGAATGGGGACTGCCCAACCGCGCAGAGAGCCTGATTATGGTACGTCACAAAATTCTCATATTAACCATGCTCGTGCATTGTCCAGGGAGTTCCATTGATTTAACCGCTGCTAATCGTTTCTAGGTCGGTGATAGCATCGACGACATGACGGCGGGTCATACGGCCGGCGCAGCAACCGTCTTGCTAGTAAATGAGCGCAATGGCCATTTGCGTGAACATGCTCATACCGACATTTGTATCAGTCGCTTGGATGAACTGGTGGATATTCTTGAGCAAGGTTTCGTGGGTACTCGCGAGAATCATGAACATAAAGAGTAGACTTGTACATATAGTAGTAGCACTTATTTCTTTTCAAGCTATTCCTGCTCTTTGGCGACAGCCCTCCTGGGCTCTAATGAGCGAGCTCAGCATACTAGGTCAATAAGAATCCAGCTCATTATCGATGCATGCATACTTCTCCTCGTCTGAGAGAGGATCAAACCAGACCAGAAGATAAACTCCAATGGGCAATGTACAGATATATGGTATTCGTAAGGATGCTCATAATGCACGACCAGCGTGGTCGATCTAACGTCCTCGGCCTCGCTTGCCGCCGCCCCCGCCGCCGCGTCCGCCATTGGAAGCCCCACGGCCTCGATATCCTCCCCTGCCTCGTGGAGGCGGTGGGGGTCCGCGACGTGGTAGCGGAGAGAGCGTTCGCTTTGAAGGGGGTTTGCCTCGTGGCTGATCGGAACCTAATCCACCGCCGAAACGAATCGCCCCGCGAGCCCTTCCACGAGATGGAGGCGGCGGCCTTTTACCACCACGGGGCAAATCGTCGCTGCTATCTGAAGTGAAAGATTTGTTACCACCTCCTCCACCACCACCTCGGGGACCTCTATTCCGCGGTCCTCTGGGCGGGCGATTAGGCGGCGGGCCGGCGTTCTTTTGAGGTATGGCACCAGCGCTGAGGTTGGTAATTGCTGTTGGGTCGATTCCCTTAAGAGAGAATGCGCATGATGAGTAAGAAGGGTATGGAACTGAAGGGCAGTCACCGATGAGATGCTGGCTGCTGGCACAGCGGGCGCACGACATAGCGACCTTGATGGACGAGTCCGCGACCTCCCGCATAGGGAATGCGCATCGTTGATCACACTGGGTCTCAAGGTGAGGTAGACTGCAGAAGTCGCAAGGAACTTCGGACGCGGAGCCCTTTAGGGCAGATGAGCATTGCTCTTCTTGGTGGCCTCTCTCTCGGCATCGTATGCATCGTCGCCATGAGGGACAGAGGTTACTGGAATGTTTATTCCACACTCCACAGTGCTCGCACTAGATTTGGTTAGTATATAGATATCCAATAAATAATGGGGCGAAGGGTTAAGAATCGCTACCTCTTTCGTCGGGCACACTTCAGCCATATGACCTTGGCGAAAGCACTCGATACAACCAATCGGCAGTTGGAGATCAAGAGTGTGGATATCGCGATCCCAGTAGAGGAACATGGCCTGCTTTTCGAGATCCGTTTTGTCCAAGTCTACCAACGTGACCGGGGCAGTTGGGTACTTGCGACTGAAGTGCTGGAAGGCTTCTTCTTTCGATTCCGCTGCTGTAGGTATAACATCCAAGAGGGAGTCTGCACCCTTTCCTCCAGAGGCACCATTTATATGACCGTTTGTTAGGCCTTGACTCAAGTCCAAAGACTCCGGGTCATATTCATCCGCCGCTTGCTCATGTTTTGTCCCGATGTTCAGCAGGATAGAGTCATCGGCCTCGGAATCCAAGGATTGCGAATCATCAGAGTCGCTGACAGAGTTTATCTCGCCTTCTTCAGATGTACTGTCCTCATTTGACTGGCCATCATCCTTCTTTGCTGTGATGCTTCCTGCGGATGAAGCAGAACTACTGCGACTGCGCCAGTATGTCCCATTGACTGCCTTGAATTGCGCAGAAGTTGCGTCTGGCTCAGGCTGGGCCTTGCGTTTCCCCAATGTTGTACGCACGGCATTTTTCCTGCCTTGGTTCCAGCTGACGGCGGGGGCCGTACTGCCTGCGTGAGGGTTTTCGGTCGCGGGTGCGGGTGCGGGTGCGGGTTTGCTAGAAGCCTCCGAGTGATCAGAATCGCCTTCACTTTCAGAGTCCGAGCTGGAGCCGGAGCCAGAGCTTGAAGTCTCATCAGGATCAACTTCGAGAGGCTTTTCGCTGAACGAGGCTCCACGCGGGACAAAATCTTCGAGGGCGCGAAATGCGGCGGGTTCGTTCCGCCGTTGTCTCTTCGTGGGACGGGATTTGCTATCGTGTGAAGATCGGGAGGCGGCGTTTTTTCGGCCTCGCTGGGCGCCAACAGAGGCCGTCCGTGAATCGGCCTCGTCCCCTATGTCAGACATGGTGAAGGTTGTGAAGAGTTGAAGATGAAGCGAATAGATCTACACTGATGGGTTGAGATTCAAGCGCAAATTTTTACGGCGGGCGGAGAAGACCATCACCGCAGGAAATCACGCAGGAAGGCGCGACCCTCGGAGTTACCTGAGCACCACACAAAATAATAGAAATATTACTAGCCAGTTATCCTTACTTTACTGTAGTGTATTGCTCTAATTAACTATCTCATTGACACTGGTAATGCCGAATACAGGTGGTACCTATTAGAATTCCAAAGTTACCTATACTCACTTGAAGTAGATCCGAGATATATATACAAGTCGAGCCTCACATGCATAACCTCTATAACCATTTCGGGTATGTATTTCCAAGGTTCCCACAATATGCCCAGGTGTAGGATAGTATTACTAGTACCTAGTATGGTACGATGCTGGCCACTGGCAAATATCAAGCCACACAATGGCATAGTCTCACACTAAGCGATCTGGAACTCACTATTGGAACCAAAAAACACGGCAATGCTGGGAATGGGCAAGGTCGGCCAGTGGCGCGCACGTGCTTTACACCCCCGTCTCCAAGCCCACCGTCCTTTCGCCTCATCCACCTATCCTGATTGTATTTCATAATTCGCCCCTTTTTGATCCTCACTCATTCTCCTCAAAGTCGCCCCAACCTTGATTGTAGGAGTGCTGCGGCCCAAAAAAAAATAAAGAGAAAAAAAACGAGATTGCCCCCGTGACCCCCGACAAGCCCGATCCGCCCGACTCCACGCGGTCACTTCATCATCCCCACGCTCCTTTTCCCCCGACCACCCACCTCGACCACCAACTCCAGTCAAGCTGGCGTCCGATACTCCCAAGTCCTCCCTACTGGTCTCGCGTACCATCTCATTCGCTCCCGAAATGGACGGCGCACAGCGACTGTCGCCCAACACCCAAAAGCAGGGCCGTCGGCGACGCTCGAGCAGTCTCATCTACCAGGAACCTGCCGAGTCGATCGAACATACCAGTGACCAGGCGGCACTGCCGAACCTCAATGCGAACTGGGTCAATGCGAAGGGTAAGCTCGCATCCTTCACCTTCCCCTCCTCTCTCCCCAAACTCTCCCCCATCGACTCCGGACACCGTGGACAAAGCAAATGAAAGCAACAAGAGCTGACGCAGAAGCTATTTCTATGAGCAGGGGCTTGGACCATCCATTTCGTCTGCATTGCAGTACTGAAGATCTTTTACGATATCATCCCAGGCGTCTCGCAGGAGACATCATGGACTCTGACCAACATCAGCTATATGTTTGGCTCCTTCCTCATGTTTCATTGGGTGCGGGGCATCCCGTTCGAGTTCAACGCCGGCGCCTACGATAATCTCAACATGTGGGAGCAAATTGACAACGGTGATCAATACACTCCGACCAAGAAGTTCCTGCTCTGCGTCCCGATTGTCCTCTTCCTTATCAGCACCCACTACACCCACTACGATCTGACCTATTTCACTATCAACTGCCTGGCGACGCTATCCGTGGTTATCCCCAAGCTGCCTTTTGTATGTATTCCCTTTGACCCCATATGGATGGACCTTCCGTTAACAATTCACCAGTCGCATCGGATGCGAATAGGTCTTTTCTCCGATTTTGACGAGTCATAGTCCTTTCATACGTCTTTTTTCCCTTCCCTTGTTGCTACATTGGCGTCTTCCGGGCCTTCGACCTAGCTCCTCCTTTCCTTTTTTGTGTCGCCTCATAAACAGGCTTTTGCATTGCGTTGATTTCACGGAGTTTTGATCCGTCGTTGGTTCTCGCAACCTTTTTTCCCCTCTTCTTCCTTTCCCTTTCGCTTGGCAAATACAGTCACCTGGGCTGCGAGTCTCTCCTTTTAACTCCAGTTCCTGTCTAGATTTTTCAGCTTCAGAGCCGTGCATATGTTACTCTCTATAATTCACTTTCCACTAGTTCCTTAGATGTGTAGTTGAGTTCGTCCGGTGGTGCCGCTAAATCGGGCCCTGCAGGACCGAACGATGCAGGTCATCCTTCTTGGCTCGGTCCATGCGGGGGGGATATTGCATCATAGCATACGGAGTAAGCCATGGTATATGCAGACCAAGGCAGCCCATGAAAATAAACTTGTAAATTCTAGCTGGAGCATAGAACTAATTTATAATTGTACAATCTATAATAAAAATAGTATATCAATAAATCTCAGAGTGCTTACTCACAATCACTAGTAACTATTAGTAGGTAGTGTCTATTTTTGGGAGATCCCGCCTCGCCCGTTTGCTCACCAACCTAGGGTTCCATGCTCTCAATTCCTCCAGTGTTTCCTTTTGCATCTGCATCTGTATCTGCATTTTCGAAAAGGTCCCAAACAACCTCCAATCTTCATACCTCCAATCTACAACAAGTTCCTCGGAATTCTGTCAATCATCCCCCAATCCCCCAATAAGGTCGTATCCAATCAGGGTACTGGGACATTACTAAGCCTTATCGATAAGCGCGCGCCCAAAAGATCGGACGCGACCAACTGCCCATTATGTCGTCGCAGCATCTTGACGAGATGGCTCCATGGGGCAACTTGGAGTATCGTGCACCGAAGCCTCCAAGGTTTGAGCTGGTTCAAAACATCGAGATTTTCTTTGAAGAGAAATTATGTCAGTCATCTCCTGAAACACCTCTCCAACCCCGCGATCCAGGAACTAACATAACGCGCCACAATCATAGATACCCAAGCACTGAATCTCCTCTTCAATACCCTTGCTTCTGGCAGCTATGCCTCGCCCGAGTGCATTATCCCTCTACCTCCGCATCTCGCTATAGCGGTCACTTTTCTCGTACATCCATCTACGACTACCCGAGCCTCTTCGGACGAGGAAAAAGAGGTCGCGCATATCGCTCTCCGACTCCTGCGACTTCTCGGTACTCTCGTCAGTCCCGGAGCAGCGAAACTCGATATTGCATTTGCTTTTACACATGATCAGGCCTTGCGTTCGGGGGGGCAAATTTCGCGCGCCAGGAGACGACAACGAAAGCCACGGACATGATGATAACAAGCCGCTGAACATCAAGCTCGGCAAAGAAGGTTCTCTATGGTCTCGTGCGGAGGATTTTTGGCATGCCGTTGGCTGGACTTTTAACTGCTCCGTACTCCATCATGAAAGATGGGAACGATGGCAGATTTGGCTGGAGTTCATGTGTGATGTACTCCAAGACGACTGGAATGAACGAGAGCGCATATTCAGGGAAAGGAAAGCCGACGAAGGTGATGGAAACACACAGCAGCGCGTTCCAATCAAAAGAGGGACCGTAGACCAATACCAAGATCATTCCTTGACGATTCTTAAAGAGAGTTTGATCTTTCGATACATCTCGGCTGGCAGTGGGACTGGCAAGTACCGCAGGGTCGTCAGGGCTATCTTTGCAGATGGTGGCACGAATTCGCTCAATGAATTCCGCCAAGTTTTCCCCAAGGAACTCAAGCTGGCCAAGTCAGATCGACAGGCCGAGAAGGCTAAAAAGAGGGAGCGCGACGTTAATATCGACAAGGATGAGTACGGCGATTATCTAGCTCAGGATGAGTCAGATGATGAGGCCACTACTGGCCTCGAACCGAGCAAGTCAAGTTCACAGTCAACGTCTCCTTCGGGCGCAGGCTCTAGACGGTCAAAGCGTACAAGGCGAGGTACGAGAAATACGAAGGATCCACTTGATAACGAGCTCATCGATGAGATTACTGGCCCGGATCAAACCTTAACGCAACATGATGTTGGTCTTTCCCCCCTAGGTGGTCTAGATTCTCTTGATCTGCGCAAAAGACTTCTTGGCCTTTTGTCGAGAGTATGTGAGCTGCTTCCGAAGGACTTCCTGGCAATTGACGTTCTCGATCACTACATCATTGAGAATATCCGCCATCTGCCTTTACCGATTTTCCAGGCCTTCATCAGTCCATATGTTCTACCTGGTCTCCCTGATAGATCGCAGAGAGATTCGTCGTCCGATGAAGAACAAAATCCAGGCGAAGATGGAAGAAATATCCGCGGAGAAAGGTCGGATGCAGAGCAAACTGTTTTGTGCGAACTTCTCCTGTTTAGTATGCTTGAGAGTGCCGCGCCGAAATCCGACCAACCTTATCTAGATCAGGATAAGTTGGAGGAATGCTTTCTTCCCTTCGCGGCCGCGAATGCCAGTGTTGTCGACAATGTCAAGGTGTCCATTATTCTCGAAGCGCTCATGTTGCTCCTGGCTGGAAACGGGCTATTGCGTTTCCGGCCCTCCTTAGAGAATGCCGTCCAGATTGGGTTGGGTAGGCGGGTCGAAAGAGCTGCGATGGAGGCACGACGGAGCCAGGCAAAGAAAGATCAGGAACCTCTTGAGACGTCCTGGTTGATTGAGAGTGGTGATAGATTGCTTTTCCTCATGGAAGTTTTGCAGTCGCAAGCGCAGTCGATCACCTGATGGGTAGCTGAGTACGATAACTATGACAATAACGATTTATGATACATCTTTAAATAGTATATGAATGGGCAGATAATGGCACCCGTGTCCTGCCACCCTCCTTCCAAATAGCGGTGCAATAATACTAGTAGTAGCAGCAGTAAAATTTGTGTCACTCCGTGGGTGGGTGACTCGCTGGCCCTGAGGTCTGGAGGGCTGATTCTTACTAGTACTGAGAATTTGAGGACTGGACTGCATTCAATAAATGGCTGCAATTATTGATATATAATAGATGTCATCTACAATCGCAGTGTAGGCTTGAAGTATGAAGAAAGTAGTATAGAAACATCTGCAAGACAAAACTTCCGGAAGGGAATCATAGCAACACAAAAGAAATAAACCACCGGGTCGCCGACGCAAAGAATGGAAATCGACATTGAGCCAGGCTCAACAGTAAGAGAATGGAGAGAGGAAAAAAAATAGTTACTATCCTAGGTTGAATAGGGACGCATTTCATCTACCAGATGAACATTTATGGCGGAGGCCGAGGTCCGATGATTTGACGACGGGCACCTCCAACGCCCAATCCAACACCACCGCGGTTCTGGTTGTCGCCACCCAAGTACCCGTATTGATGAACGTCCCAGGTCTGACCGGGCCCCGAGCCCATGGTGTTATCGCGCGCAGCAGCCTGGGTGTTTTCTTGGTTTTCTTCCCATTCACGCTGGCGCTCGCGTTCACGCTCCATTTCACGTTCAAGCAGCGATTTCGATGCCCATCCGCCGGCCTTGGTCTGTTGCTGGGAGGCAATACGGCGGCTGTTCTCTGCGTCGACTTCTGATGTCGTGCTGTAGTCTTGAGGTCCATGAGAGGATGGAGCAGCGGCCTGAGGTGCTGGGTTAGAGGAGAGGAAGCGATCGACACGACTCTCGCGACCACGGTTTGCGGAATATGCAACTGGGTCCGGAAGAGGACGAGAGGCAGCGGGTAGATCTCTAGGTGGGAGTGATGGTACTGCCTGAGATGAAGGCACTGGCTGTGGGAGTGGTCGACGAGGTGGAGGCGAGGCTTGCTCTTCAACCTCCTCTGGTTGCTCTTGCGCTGCTGGCATTTCTTGTGTATTCTGCCACTCCGTGCGCAGCATGCGGCGTTCCTGTTCAAGAGAGGAGAGGTCGTAGCTTGGTTTGGGGGGGTACTGGAACGGGACGTTGACGGCTACCGCTACGAGATGGAGATTCGTCGCCACTCTTCTCGACTTGGAGTCCTGATCGATCAGTCTCATACTGACGCTCTCTTTCTTTGGCTTGCTCAAGTTCGCGTTCGAGTTCCTTGATGCGCCGACTCTCGGGTGTTTCTTCGACTGCCGGCTCTGCACCAGGCTGGCCCGCTTGGTATTGACTGAGGAATTGTCCATTGAGACGAGCATCGGTAGCACTCTTTCGGCGTTGGCGGTCTTGCTCGAGGCGCTCCTCAGTTGCTTTCTCTTCCGCGACTCGTCGCTGTTCTTCTTCCTCCCACTGACGCTTCTCTGCATCCCACCGTTTCTTCTCATCTTCCATTTCTTGGCGTTCCTTCTCTCTCAAACGTTCTGTCTGCTCCTTCCATCGACGCTCTTCTTCAATCTTGGCCTGCGCTTCCTGCTCCTCGATCTCTCGTTGGCGAGCTCGTTGTTCCTCTTCCTGTCTCGCAGTTTCTTGACGAATTCTCTCATCTTCCTCACGCCTGTACTTTTCCTTTTCTGCTAAACTCGGCACGGCCGGGCTTGGGGTAGTAATTTGCCGTCGAGACCCGAATGCAATGCCTTGATTGCCTTGGCTGGCACCACCCATATAGCCATATTGGTGGATGTTCCAAGCGGGGGACGTGGAGCCCTGGTCATTCTTCTTACTCCAGGAGCTGTAAGATCCGGACGGCTTAGAAGGACTCATTCGACCGGGGTTGTTAGGATTGGCGTCGCTGGCATTGCTGGAAGCACGGCCGGTTCGTGGGGTATACGACCCCTGGCTGGAGGAGCCCGTCGCATTTGGGCTGACCACCCCACGTTTGCTTTGCGGGCCAACCGAACGCGGGAATATACCTGGGTGAAGAATATGAGCCCGACGGCTAAACGATGCCAGACACTGGAGGACCTGCGCCGGGTCCTTGGCTTCATAGAGATCGACAGTGAGGAAGACATCGTGCGGGGGGAGGCCGAGTGGTGCCATTTGACATGCGCGTAGGAAGTGTGAAATATTCTCCATCTGAACAAATGGCATTGAGGACTGCTTATATTTCACGCCTGGTGATACAGCCAAATTGACTAACCTGGTTCGTAGTCAAGGGGTTAGCCGGCCAGCGCCGAGCAAAGAACAAGACGGGTCGAAAACAATCGGGAGACTCACTTGCAAAGTGCCACTCCATCCTTAAGGCCTTCTAACAGATCACTCGAAGGGAGTTTCTCACGTAGAACCTCTTCAATCCAGTCACGTACCTCCGCGGCTGCCTGCGGGGTATAGCGGGATAGGCGCATGTTGCGCAAGTCTTTGTCCAGCGAGGTAACCGAAGCCATGATCAATGGTTGGTGATCGTAGTACGATCAAGGTTGATTTGCAAGAGCGTGAGGGGAAAACACCGTGGTTCCTGATTGCGTGGCAGTATCCCTTTGCCCGAGTCTGCCTAATCGGCCACCGGTCCGTGGGGAAGTTGGGTATCCAAAGGGGGCGCGCAAAAGCACCAAGACGATTTCGTCCAGTGAACGACAATAGGGAGTTTCCGAAAACCCGCGAATATGCGAGTAAAGGGGGGGGGGGGGATTAGACGAAAGGTGGAAGGTGGAAGATGGAAGTGAGTGAGTGGAATGGAATGGAGGCTGTTTATGTTCGGGGCCGATGACGTTCCTGACGTTCTGGCTCATCCGCGAACCACTTTTCTTCTCCACGCTTCCCTCCCTGCCAATTCTTCCACCCCATCCCCATCCCATTATGGTCAATAGTCTCTGGTTCCAGTGGAAGAGCCTCAAGCTCCCCTGGCGAAAATCCCGAATTGCCGGTAAAGTCGTCTCTGTCTCTGTCTCTGCGAGCCTCGTTGGATATCACCCGGGTTTACTGACTTTTGCCGCTCAGGCGTGGATCTCGCCGGAAATACTTTCTGGGAGTACAGAGATGACCCAAATGCCAATCGTTGGCGAAGAATGCTGAAGCCGGACCCCAAGATTCATCTAAGCGATGTGCAAGTTACCCGTAAGTGCTATGCGAGTGGAGAGAATCCTATCCCCGGCGATTCGCCTGACTGGAGCTTTGATTTTGGCAGATCCTTGAAGACAATGTCACTAACACGCTCATACGCGAATAGCACAATGGCATCAATGGCTCCGATATGTACGCGAACATCCCCCAACCGTTGAAGAGCAGCAACAAGACGTTGTTCGACAACTCCAAATCAAGCAACTCGCCCGACTCGCCGATGAACGCTGGGCCAGTAAACCGTCCTATCTCGACAAGCCCCAGCCCCAGAACCCGATCCCTTCAGTCGGCGACGGCTCTGGGAGCTTGAAGTCTCAAAATCTCCCCCATTCCACACAATCTGCGACGCCTTCACAGACCGAGTCGGCTTCGCAACCAACACCCCCAAAGGAAGCGAACCCATGGGCCAAGGCAGACCGTAGCAACCCCGGCGACAGCTGGCAGCCATCCGACTGGTCGCCAAATTCCAAGCGATGAAATATAAATTCGGGCGGTCTGGAACATAAGTTTATCGGTTAAGATATGCCCCCGGGACATATGCGGTCGAAGTGCAACAGCCAACCTCTCCCGCCATTTCTCAACGAACTACACGATAAGAAGGACACCGATGACGAGAAACCGTTGTTGCAAACACACATACTTTGCTACCTTGTTTCAGTTCGGCATCATTCATGATGATAACCTCCCGCTGCCTTGGAGATCAGCGTGCCTGGTCGCCGAATTTGGCTGATTTGATTACCCACGAAACCACTATCTCTATTTATTCAGGCCGAGTCAGCTTCTGGTAAACTAGCTCTTGTACAATACTATGCACCTTCAATGAATTATCCATTACCCTCGACCTCAATCACACTTACATATCCCGATGCTTTAAAACAAACGTCGAACCTACGAACTTGGAAGTCAACGACATACTACTACTTTGTTTCTGCTTGTACCGCGGATTCCATACGAGAAAAGCATAGAAATTGGTTTTGAATAGCCCGAAGGCCCTTTTTTTTGTATTTTATTTTGAAAAACAAAAGCCAGAACATAATATCAAAGGGGAGTCACACCGCAACTTCTCTCTCTCTCTCTCTCTTTTTCTTCTTTTTCTTCTTTTTCTTTTTGCCCCTTCCCATCTCCCCTGTACGAACATGATGAAATTGAAGAGAAGCCACAACAACATAAACCTTTTGTTCTCTTTTTTTTTTTGCTTTTGCACCCCTCCCGCCTCGTTATCAGATCTTAAAATAAAAACTAAGCCATAAGATAACTTTTTCACTCCACAATTGCCCGAACGGAATCAACAAATCAATCAATGACTTCAAATGTAAACCATGGTCTCTGCAAGACGAGGATTGATCGAGACATCGGCCTGGGTAGGTGTGTGTGAGGCTCGTTTTGCATGGGGATTCTGTGCCTCCTTCCATTCGTAGCAAGCAACAACGTGCTTTCGCGCACGGTCACAGTAGCGATCAGCGAGGAATGCCGGGGTGGCGTAGCTGATAGAACGGGTGCAGCGAGCCATCATGTAGCAGATATTGTGTGTGAGCTGCTGTAGATCATCGGCTGCGGTACGCGAACTCGGAGCAAAGATCTCGTCATGAAGTACCACGTAGTGAGCTGGACGAGCCGAACCTTGGAGGGGAGCCTGTGCCTGGAGATAGAAATCGTAGTACCACGGGCGTGTCACGACTCGATCAATGATCGTGCCATTTTTGCAGTTGTTCTTGTCATCGCAGCCTTCTGAACTGGTTGGGTAGAAGCGAACGTGATGGCGCTTTGTGACTATGATGAAGGTGATTTTCGGTGAAGAGCCTTGGTAGACTTTCTGGATGGCCTGACGAATCGATGACATCTCCTCTTTCATCACTTCGTTGTATTGGCCTTCACTCACACCATCACGGTAGACGAGGATGCTTGTCGGCAATGTTTTGTTGACCTTTTGCCAGCGGTGAAGACGACCGACCATCATATCCTGCAGATTCTCAAGAATCTCCTTCTTGGAAGTCTGGATGCGGCTTGCTCCTGCCCATTGGCCAAGTCGACCGTCTGTGCTAGCAACAATGGCAGCGACTGTTGGGAAGCCTTCACAGTCAGTAGCAGACGGATGCGTAGCATCAATTCCGACAACCATGGTTTTTCCCTGGGCCAGTAATCCAGAGGCAGGAGGGTCAAGGATGTGATTGACACCACCGAGCTTCAGGTTAACCTTCAACGCATTGTTGGCCATGTACTGAGGATTCCCCTTGGCAAACTTGTCGACGAGGACGCAGTGATTCGGAATGCCCAGTTTGCAATCAGCGGCCCATTTGACGAAGCGGAAAATCCGGTCTTGCCCTGTGGGAAGCACAACCAACAGGAGGTGTGGGGTTTTCGCTGCCAAACTTATGAGTCTCGCCTGGAGTGCCTCGCACTGGTCTTTGATGGGCCCCTTGATATCAATGGACTCGAGACTGGGGCGCTGTGCCACTCGCATGCCCATTTCAGCCATCTTTTTGCGGAAGCCTTCAACGGCAGTCTGGACTTGATCAGGTGGAATTCTGGTGACACCAGACTTGATCCACAAGACAACCCAGGTTTCGATAGTGACACCTGCAGAAAACTGCTTTCCCACAAGATTCCAGGCACCCCTCTGAGGCTTTTCCGTGCGAGTTCCATACTTCAGCGCCGGGGCATCAAGAACCCTTGCAGGAACGACAAGCATCTCGTCGGAGAATTTGATTTGTCTGTCGCGGAAGTAATTACCGGACATTCCCATAATGCCTCGGCCAAGAGTTCGGATGGTCTCAAAGTTGTCCGGTGGTTGGCGACAGCTAAACTTGATGATATTCTGTCGCTGCGCAGTAGACAGCTCGCCGTTGAAAACATGCCCTTTCTTGATCCAGGCAACCTCGGAGGGAATGTAGACAGCCCTCTGGTGGTTCCCGATATTGACCACTGGTTTCTTCTTGTCCTTCAACGTGACATCGTATTCTGCGTAGAACGGGTTAGCCTAGTATTTCTTGCCACAGTGCCTGATTCCACTTACTTCGTTTGAAAAAATCCGTGACAGTCACGTAGCGGCCATTCGATTGTCCTTCCTCGGTAAACCAGAATCGCACGTCGTCTGGACCGGCGCCAAACGATTTGACTTGGGGAGGCTTGTGATCCTTTCTGTCTTTGCTGTCTTTGTTGGGAACGTATTTTGTTTCATCTTCCTTGCTTGCCAATCCCCAAACAGTGCCGACGCGGTGAACTTGTTTGCAATCATCATCGTAGATCTTAGGCGAATGTCTGAGTTCGATCTTGACAGTGCGAAGATATCGGTTCAGAGTTTCGAGATCATTGAAATTTCCTCGAAGAACCTCCTCGATGTAGACGGCCAAATTCATATGCTGGTAGAAAGCACTATTGCTGACACCGAGGTTTAGCAAAATTTGTTTGGCAGCCGGGCGCACACTTGAGATGACGCCGCGGAGAACTTCAAGTCCACCAGTCAGGTTCATGCTTTCTTGACGATTATCGGTGTAGAAGAACTTGAGTCGACCTTTGCCAACATTTGTGACGCCTGGGTCACCGTAAGCGAAGCTTGTCATGAAAATGTTGAGAAGCTGAACAACATAGTCCTCGTCTGTGACTTTCTCATGGATGTCGGGGTTTGCAAGCCCATCAAGTAGACCTTTCAAGGGAATGGGTTTCTCGTCCTGTAGAGTGAAGGCAACAGTGTAAGTGTGAGCCCATTCTTGTTCCCCAGGATCACATTTGGTAGGATCACATCTGGCGGTTGTCTCTTTCAAGGGGATCGGCTTGCAGGTCACGATCCACTGAGTCTCGTCTGTCGCAGGCATGCAGTCCTTGATTTCAGGACATCTAAGCACGAGTTGCTTGAAGATCTGTCGGATATGACGCTTGTGAGTGGGCTCCGGAACGATCTTCACACTGTATGCGTAAAATTTGGCATCTGGCTTGAAAATCATTGAGAAAAAGTTGGCGCGGACGTTGGTTGATTTTCCCTTGGTGCCATAACCGGGACGGCGAACCAAATCGACATGAATCGGCAATTGACCCCTCTCTGCCTTGGTCTTTTTGTTTCGAAGATCTCGCTGGGGCTCTTGCTTGATGTTCTTCTTGGATTCCAAGGACTTTTTCTCGAAGTCCGCTATCTGCTTGTCGGGAGGCGAAGCAGTGAACATCACCCTAAATGGAAACGGTCAGTGATTTTCCATGCAAAAGGGATCCTTCAACTTACTGTCTATCTGCCTTGACAGTCGGGGTACTTTGATAGTCCGGGCGAGGACCTCCAGAGCCACCATGCGACTGGGAGCCACCACGCTGCTGAGGGCCACCACGCTGCTGAGGGCCACCTCGAGGAGGGCCTGACGATTGTCCTCTCACGGAACTTCCGCCTCGCCCGCTTCGTTCGGGGCTTGGAGATCTCTGCGGGCTGCGAGATCGGAGAGGAGCATCGCCAGCACCGGTAGGTGTGGTAGGCCGGGAACCTTCTCTGGTTGGGGTCGAGGGTCGTGGGCCAGTCACAGAGTCGCGTCGGCCGCCTCGTGAATCTCCACGGCCGCGATTTGAATCACGGGAAGACATATTTTCATTCGTACTGGTTCTGTAGTTGTATCGGGTGAAAGAGAGAGATAGGGACTCAGAAATATGAGTTTGAATGTGGCGTGAGAAGAGATGGAATTCGAAGGAGGGAGAGGAGGGGGTGGAAACGGCTCCCTATGAGTGAGAGACCTGTCTGAGATCGAGAATGGGGTTGAAGGAATCCGCCTTGCACGAAACTTGGCATTCGCAAGGAGGGAATTCTGAGGAGGGTATTGCTGAGAATTTGTTAGCGATGGCAATCAGACATGAAGGATACAAACTTTGAGACTGTGGTACCGAGGCTGTTGGGTATGCGCAGATGAATAGGAGTGGGAAAGGGTTCTGTGGGCAACTTGCACGGACACTCAGTAAACGAAGGCTCCAGCAAAGTTGGATTCTCGTTGCAGAGACGCACAAGGTGAAGGTAGTTCCCAGAGATGAAAGTGGTGGAAGGGTGAATGTGAAGATGAAATTGGAGCTTCGGGGGGAATAGAATGGCAAGCAAACGATGCAACGGGGCAAACAGTGGCAGCGAATCAAAGGGCAAAAATGAGGGGAGACCGACCAGTTGTCACGATGTTCGCATGAACAAACGTATGGGATATCAGGCTGAAGCTGATCGAGCCAGCATGATAAGATTAGAGGCGAAATTGATGGCAAAAGTGAGATAGAAATCAAAACGATAGTGAGGATAACAAAATGGGATATTGGATATCGCGGGAACGCAAAGAGATGGGAATCAGCAATAGCAGAAGGTCTTGGTGCACTTACATAGCGTAGTCGTGGTATGGATAAGTCGTGATCAGCATAAGAAAAAGATATGGTGATCTGGGAGAATCAAAAGGAGAGATTGATTTCCTGGAAGGCTGGCTTAAGTAGTCGAAGTTAAGGCCGGCGCGCAGCTCGCAGGGTCGCAGGGTCGCAGGGACACCCCGATAAGGTGTTCAGGTCAAATTTCGGCTGAGGTTCTGGCCGAGGTTCTGGCTGTAGTTGAAGTACCCCTAGCATGAATGGAAATAATTCGAAAATATTGTGGTCGTGAAGTCGTGAAGCCGTAGAGTCGTAAGGTCGTAAAAACGGCCACTAGCTACAGTCTGTCGAAATACCACTTAAGCCATAATACATATGCCAGAGAAAACCCCGACAGATATAGTCTGGCCAAATGGTATCGCAAACACAGAAATAGCGTAGGAGCTCCCAGAAATAAGAGAGAAGGCTTGAAATGCGGTCGTCATAGGCAGACCTGGTATTGGGATTTCTTGAACTAGGTGGATAGTTTCGGAGGAGTATCTTCTAGGACATGATGACGGTAAGAACTACCTTGTCCAACGCGGCTATTCAGCCGCTGTGAATGAGGATTCGCATGTTTATGCCCAGCCCTAGAGGATATCAGATTGAAGGAAGGGCATGGTTTTTAGTCAAAGGAGGGTACAAACGTGAGCAACCTTGGAGCCTCCAAGATTGGGGCATGATCGGAAATTCGGGATGTAGAGTGTAGAGAGGAAAGAGACGAAAGAGAGAAGATTCTCTTGAATAACTTGACGTTGTAATTGGAAACTGTGAAGGTAATCACGTGCAGCGGCACAAACGGCCCGGGAGATCTGCTATCCGCAGATCTGCGGATAGTAGCGGACGCAGCGGACTATACCGCAAGGCAAAATTATTTAGAAATCACAAACTTGAAGCTACAATGAACGGAAGGATATGGAATTCACAGAAGATGTGATGGTATTAGACATTGGTAGATATTTGTCTAGACATTAAAAGTATACAGAATTTTGGGGGGAAACCGAAACCAAAGATGGAAAAGCAAGAAACCAGAGCGCCTGAACGACCAACCAAGATATTCCCCATGATATAGTAATGACAAACAAAAACACCGGCTATAACGTCAGATAATTAACACGCAAAAATTAAATCAAGAAGCAAAGTAGGATGTGCTTCAGCAAAATACAGCTTCCAAAGCATCAACATCGCCACCGGCATTGCGCACGGCGCGAAGAGCTGCCTCACTCAGTTTGCGCCGTCGGTCCTTGGCTTCTTGCTCCCGTCGGGCTTTTGTCTTGGAGCTGCCAGAAGGTGCGACACCGCCGAGGATTCGGTGGCTATCATTAGCTGTGAAGTTCACAAAGGAGACGTTCACGGATTTGTTTGCCCCACGGGGGCTGGTGGATGGCTTTGCCATTTTGGGACCGTTCATGCTCTGGCCTGAAAGTTTCCGGCTGTGTGTGCGACGGTGTCCCTTGTTCTTTGGTGATGTACCGGCCCGCGGGGAGAGAGACGGGGAACGTGAGGTGTGGACTTGTTGAGGGGCGAAGGGAGTAACGAATTTCTGAGAGTTCGAGGCCACATTGGAGGAGAAGGAAGAATTGCCGGACATGTCAAATGACGGGTCGAGTTGGATCATCAAACCACCTTGCATCATGTCATTTTGACTGCCGACGCTTTGCATGGAGCGCTGGGGTGCAGGGGATGTGACCATAGACTGGTAAGGAGTCTGCTGCTGTTGAGCGACTCTGGAGGGCATAGGAGACCACCAAGAGGCATCTTGGGCTTGGAGATCGGGGGTGAAAGATAGTGAAGAAGTACCAAGGGCATCAGACTGCCACGAGGAAATCGATTGAGGATCGGATGAATGCGATGAAGAGAAAATGTCATCTGCGGAGGGAGGACTGGAATTGGTCAAGGCCGAGGAGCCGGGGTGGTTCATGTATTGTTGCTGGTGTCGTGCGAATGCAGTGGCAGAGGGAGAGGGCATTGAGACAGCAGGAGAAGGGTGAAAGAGGCGGGAGTCATATTGGCCAGGCATCTCTGGCAAGCCATGGTGGTGTTGGGACATGGTGTCGGCGGTCATATTCTCGTGCTTGACTATGACATCCGATGGCGGGGGCGACAATGGGAGACGCTCGTCTGCGCCAGTGAAATCGAAGTTCTGGATCTTTTGAGCCCAGGTGTCAGGGTATGCGACTCTTCCTTTTTGAAGCGAAGAGCGCATCATGCTAGGAGAGAAGGATTGCTTTCGCAGGAGTGACCGGCGCTCATTCGGGTCACGATGGCGAATAGACTTGGGAGTAATCAGAGCGCTCTTGTTCGTCTTCCGCCGAGGAGTAGCTGGCGGGGTGGAGGGCGAGGTAGATGAAATTCCGGTGGTTCCTGCAGGGCCACGGGAGGAAACCTCAAAATTGTTCAAAGTAAAGTCGGAGATAGCAGAAGGGTGAACAGTGTCTTGAAAAGCGAACTGGTCAAGAGAGGTTCCGTCGTCTTGCAGGGACCAATCCTGAGTCCAAGGTTGCGGTGATTGACGATGGCGTTTAGAAGTGGAGTCGGTGGGGGAGTGATCGCCACAGTCCGAGAATGAGTCTAGGGGAAAGAGCTGGTCAAGGTCGCTGGACAACGATAGGTCTTTGTTGCTATCGGGACCAGAGGGATCCATATTGACGTATTGGTTGAATAAATCATTGCAAGAATGATCGAATGGTTGGGCGAACATCTTGCTTTGTTTTCCGTTTGCGGCGAAGTGGTTGTGGTTGAGTCAAAGGTCGAACACCCGGAGAGCCGATGGTCCACTGTGATTGGTGACCAGAGGATAAAGAAAGTCTTTGAGGTCTTGTGGGGGTGCAGTTTGCAGTGGATGCAAATCAGCAATGCAAATATGCAAATATGCCAAAAGGATGCAAATATTGGAGAGAGGGGGAGAGAGATGTTTGACAGTTTGTCAATCAAAGAAAACAATGCAGAGTATGCAAAGAAAGCAAAGCAAACAAACAGATCGAGGCGACTATTTGAATGGCCATCGACAGCTCCAGCCTCAGATTTTCTGCATACATTCCAAGCAGATCCCCAGATGCTCGAGGAATGTGTGAGGAACAACCCGGTTGGCTGCTTAATGACTCCACCCTCCTCCAAAGGAATGATTCAAGGCTGTTTGATCAGCATGGAGCCAATCAGACAAACTGAGAGCCTGAAGGGTAATAGATCCGCTGGAAGCGTATCCAGCCCCCGCAGCAAGCTTCACAATTGACAGCCACCGTAGATAATGCAACCTTCCCGCGCTATTCCCGAAGCATCGCGTCACTGAATAAGTCAATGTGGCGGGGAGTGTGGGATAGAGAGCCAACATGCCAAATCAACACTTTAGAGTGAGATCGGCATAACCCCAATGGGCATCGGGGAGCTCTAGGTTTGGGTCGGAACGGCCACAGAGCCATGAAAAAAAGATCTCCGAGCCTAAGATGCGCCCCATCTCACTGGTTGAACAGAGATCACCTGCCAGGCTCAACTATAGTGTAGGCGTCATGACCCTCAATATCAAATGATCACGATCATCCTTAGGTTAGCCTGATGGAAGGTAGGATCCACACCAGCTTTCGCCGTCCTCTTTTCTTTCTCTTTTTCTTTCCCCTCATGGGTCACTAGCTCTCATGGTGGAGTTCGTGCAAGTGCGTATCCAATGTTCAAGTGTCGGAGAGCAGGAATGTGGGCCGGGAATGTCAGAGGTCGAGCGGAATGCTACTCCCGCCCCTTCCGACAATGTACAGAAGGGTCTTTGGCATTCGAGAAATCAGATCGGCCGACTGAACTCCTCGATGGGGGATAGCACGAACGGGCCGTAGAAGATCGCCGGCCAGCAGCACCGTTGGAGCTTCTCGAACCCTTTCTGTTCTATTATTATCCACATTGCGGAGGTGTTGGCCCTAATCGAATGCATCGAAGCCATCGAAGCATACACGAGGCCACGCTTCTAAGTCATGCATTAGAGATACCCCCCGTTGAGCCGTGCGAGAATTAGCCAGTCATGGAGATGTTTCAAAGAGGTGGCATGGTTCTCATTCGTTGTTCCTTTCTTACTCAAAAAGGTACCATTGGCCAAATGCGTCCGACCGATGAGGGTGAGTCCGAGTGGCGCATACCCAGTTATTGTTGTGCCGAGGAGTGGCAGCTGGATGTAGCCACGACAGTGTTCTTTCAGTCGGTCGAGATCCTTGTTTGGCTGAGCCAGGAACGGCCAATATTATCAAGCGTAGTAGGAAGGGTGTATTTCGGGGTGCCACTGTCCACATCTTTGGGGCAAAGGAAATAGATGAGGGCACCACTCATAGGGCTCTGAAGTACTTCACGACCCAAAACAGTCTGAGTCAGGCCCATCTTGGGATGCATTATTTGGAAATGCGTCTAGGAGGGTAGGGAGGTGCATGGTAAGAATATCCCAAAGAGCCGAGGATGACTTGTGGATCCTTGAAATCTTGTTATTCCAATTCCTGACTTTCCAAATTTATCCATGAGCTGGCATTAGTCCACGTATTATGAGGCCTGCAAACACATTGGGCGTCCCATGCAGTTCTGCAAGGTGATTTCTCGTTCACGTGATGTGGTCATAATTCGGAGCGGTTGAATAGGAAGTGAACAATGATCGATGCCCGAATGTGATATGTAAATATTCCGAGGTAAATCCAGAAGACACTAGTCATCAGGTGCATAATCTAGTGTCTTCTGTGCCTATGGGAGTATCTCCATATGTCAATCTTGGTCATACAAGGGAGTACAGTAAGATGTTGGCGTCGGCAAATGCGAGAAGCGAAGGGGAAAGTGGCTGAGTCAGAATGACGGAGCCAGGTCAGGCGACGGAGGCAAAGAGAAGAACTTGAATAGTGAAAGGCCTCTTTGAACCATTAGGTGCCCAGTGCTGTATTATCAGCACTTGCTTTTTTCCCTTTTCCTTTGCCCCTGCTTTGTTCCACATCCTTTCAACTCATCATCTTGCCAGTCTGCTGCCTACTTCGCTGGCTATTTCCCTCCCCTTCCCCCCGGTTATTCGACTGAGTGTGACTCAACCCGGAAACCCCTCTCCATCACCCCGCGGAACGTGGGCACTTCGGCTCAACTCCAATTTTTCCCCCTCTTCTCCTCATCTCCTTCGTCTCGTCCATCGCAAGTTCGACTGCGATCGCGCTCTCCTGTGACACACCAACGCCTATACTCACGGGCCCTCTAACATTCCGCCGTTTTCATCGCGTCACGAAACCCACCATCGCACCTCCGACGCCCCTTGATCATAAGCATCGCTACTCGTCTTACCAAACACTTAGCGTTACGAAAAGCCTCAGGACTGGGTACTGAGTTATCGACCACTATCCATCTCAGTACAGAGATATTGATCAACCACCCTATCTCTTGACATCTCTACCCACTCGTCTTAAGCATCAAAGCGCCCGAATCCCACACCTTCAAATTTTTACAAGACACAAACGAAATGTATTCCTTTATCATTCTGGCTGGGCTCGTCCCCGTCAAGTGTCCTTAAAGGATCGCAAGATTTCTCTTGTGTTTTCATACCATGGATCTCTCTCCATGTTCTGAAGGCCTCCGACGCCATTCCAATAACCACACCTTTGAATAAATCATTCACACCAACGGCCGTGTGCTCCCCACGAGCATAGATCAGGATCCTGTCTTGCAGGCCCTACAGGAGCATCGCGGTGTGTAAATCTCAACAATAATCTTCATAAGTGCGCCAACATGGCCACTTCTACCATCAACCGGGAGTCATGGGACTCGCTTTCATCCACGTTCGCAAACCTCGAGGTTTCATTCTCACAAGACAGCTGCTATGGGTCCGATGAAGTATCGGTCTCGTCTAATAACGCTGCGCCGTTGCAGCCAAGCGCTACCACCTACACCATCAAGTCGGAGCGCCCTAACCTTCAGCCCTTCTTGAAATCAATCCTCAAGAACTCGCGCTCTGATGAGCAATGTGAAACCGATTCAGATTCGGAGTCAGAATCTGGCTATGGGTCAGATGAAATCGATTCCGAATACGATGCTCTCTCCGAAGGCGAGAGTCATGAAGACGATGATGACGATATGTCTGATTTCTCTATCTGGGAAGAGACTTCTCAAGACGTTCCTGAAACTCGTCAAGATCACACTGATTCATTTGACGTTGCTTTCATCGGATTCGAAGCAGCTGTTCATTTCAGCCCAACTGTCCAGTACATTGATACTCCAGAATACACCGAGGATGAAGAGGAAAGCTCGGATTCCCAAATGACTGTCCATGAAATGATGCTCCTTTCCTTGCAATCGGGTGGTTCCCAGGGCTCTTTGGTTCAGTCCGATGCGGACGAGATATCAGATGACCTCTGCGATGAAAAAGAATTCATTCAGAATTACACCCATCATCCTGAAGAATTCACTCTTGACGGTGTTGATTTGGATCGCAACCTCTTCGTCGCATTGATTAATGGTATCCATGGGATTGCCGATCATAAATACAAAAGCTACCTTCGTCTTCATGTCGACAGCATTCGTCTGGGCCATGAAACCGAACCCATGCACCCCGACGACCCCCCGTGCATGTACCTCGACTCAATCGTCACCCATGTCATTGGCATCTTCCGCAACCTCCTCGCGGTCGATGAGCTTGATCGCCTAGTCTCTCTGCGCCATGAAGATCTATGCGACCAGCTGGCAGATATCGCTCCTTCGGACAAGTCTGCGAGCACCCATCACATCCTTCTCGACAAGATCGAGCATCTGCTCCTGAACAGGTTGGCAAATGGTCGTGTTGACATCAGCCCAGATGAATTGAGTTTCCTTGCTGGTGGCGTTGCCCATGCTCTGGGAACCCAGGACTTACCTGCGTCAACGGCAAACTCGATCGAACAACCACCCAAGAGCAAAACAACAGATGTTGCTCACAGTAGCTGAAACATCATAACCAATTCAAAATCAATTCACGATGTCACGACTATAACAAAATAGCGATTCAATTTCGTCTGATATAACAGACAAAATGGTATCCCATGGACGGTTCAACCCTAGGAAAAGTATTCGGTCAGCTCGGCGGACAAGCAATTTGTCCTATTTAGCATTAAATGCACATGGTTCTTTAACTTCATCTTCTTTTTCATCAGGGATCAGGAATCTAAAGTGTAGGAGTTCCAAGGTTCTCGGCTGGCTCTCAATAAAAATTACTGTATACATCATTCTTCATATTTTGATACTCAGGCTGCCTGCTGAGGTTTCTTTGGGCATTACATCACTTGCTGCCCGCGGGTATGTCGATTTACTTTCGATGAATGACTTGGACACCTACTAGTATAGTTCGTACGAATACAGGCAGTATACGGTGTCTTCTATTATGCCCATGTTATGCTCTGGTACTGTGGTACTGGTACCAAGGTTGAAGTTAAGGTACTAAGTATATCTCAAGGGTCCAATCGCCTCATTGAACCTTCAAGTTGGAACTCACCACTGCGGCCAAGCTTCACACAATGTAGTACTACCTTCAAGCATTCAACACAATCTACTAGGTCCACCAATATTAACAGTTATATCTCAGTTGTTGAAGGCCATGTTTCTTCAGGTTCAAACAATTTCCGCTAAATATCCAATGCCGATCTAATTGGCCCTAACCCCTGTAAGGCTTACGCAGTCCGAGACTGTAATTAAGACCCTGTGACAACTATGAAACCAACCGTCCGCCAGAACCAAACGCCAACCAAACTAGACAGGGAAATTACAAACATAGCAAAAGAAAAACCAACATTCCTTTAGCAGGACGCACATGCAAAAGAAGCGTCCCCCCAGAAAAGGTCTAGAATCTCGCATAACGCCAACGTCGATAGAGCAAAAGCCAAACGGCCAACGGTCTTGAGCATCAACCCCAAAATGGAAGAGACAGCTAGGATCGGCCGTTTCAGGATTCCTCCCGCTCCCCACCACAAGCCTTTGAAGCCACCCGACTGGGTGGATTGAGGTGAAGATACTGGAGTCCCAATGGCAGGGGCCTCTGACTCGTGTTTAACGGGCCCCTCGCAGCAGGGACCCCGGACATTTGGGAATCCAGATCCGTCAAATGGGACAAAACCTAGGAATGGGGCTAGCGGGTCGCTGGGAGGGGCTTCGGAGATTTCCTCATGGTCTTTCCATAGCCGGTAGGGATGGGCTCAGGGGAGCTTTGCCGATTGAGGGGCGGCATATGTACATGTATTCCTCGTTTCATTTTTGGGCATGCATGTCGTTGCTGTATTTGACGGATCTATCGTCATCGAGGACAGAGATGATGTGTAAACTAAGCATGGCTTACGAAGTACCCTCATCACTTGCTTTTCTTGTGTATGTATCCGTACTCTGTGGAAACACCTAAAGAAAGGGCTTGGCCCTGTCGACCTGCTTACATAGAAGCCAGCTGGTCGTCAAGGCGAGAGTAAACTGAAGTGTGGAGCAAGAGGCACGACATGGCAGAAGATCCCGACTGCATAGGCTATTTCAGACTCCATACGTCGCTGCCCATATCATCGACTATGTACTCCGTATTGCTCCTGAGGTACCCAGCAGGGCCCACACAGTAGCCAAGGAGCGAATGCATCTGACACAGCAGGAAACCCAAATGATCGGTGTCCGACCAGACGGTGAAGATTGGGATCACGACTTCTTCCTGCAATAATATACATGCAGGGCCATCGTGCGACTCCAGAGACAAGTTGGATGCGTTGCAGAGCGGGTGACAGGTCAAGTAGGACGAAGAAGTTGGCTCCAGTCACCGTTTAGCCGGTGTCGATCGTAACGCCGCAGAAATGCACAGACAGGTACACGGGTAGTCCTTTTCTCGAGGTCCTCGTTCTGTGCTATGAACGGAGTGTCTGTGTCTACAATGCGGTGTACAGGATATGAACTGTCTTCTTGTTCAAGGTTTATGCAGCATACGGGCTTTGACGCACGTACCATGCACTCACTGAACTTTCTTTGGCCTCAGCGTACAAGTGTGCATACTCGTAGTGATCCTCCCCCTCTCTTGCTATCTCATTTCTCAGTGGAGAGTCTCGGCGTTGAAGAACTTCGCGTAGAGGTCGATGCAATCTTGGCTAGTGGGGCCCTGAGGAATTGGCAAGTTTATGACAGCGAACAAAGAGTGGACCACTTGAGTTTCCTCATCAGTGCGGGAATTGCCGGTGGAAACTTCAACAGAACCAGGATTTTATGGACGATCATTTTCCCCCTCATCTCCTTTCCTTTCCTTTCATTCATTGTCAGCGGGGCGGAGGTATTCGCGATCGTGCGACGGAGTCGGGGTTAAACTGCCTCAGCTCAAGACTTCACGGATAGCTACATACTATATGGTCATGACCTCGTTGCGATTATTCCTTTGCTACGTAATATGTCACATTGTCAATTGCTCGAGCTGCAATGTGAATCAGGCAAAGCTTTGACCAGAGCGGGGCGACGAATTGGCACTCGGGGGGGATCAATACTCGTACATAAATGCATTGTGATGAGATCTGGTATATCGCACGCCTGCAGGCTATGTACCTCAAAAGTATGCCTGTCGCTCGTGCATTCTCAACACGATGGCTTCAAGTTCGTATGCCGCATACCTCGTATAGTACTCCGGAGTACGAGTATATTCAAGTTCTCGGACGTACTCTGTGGATAAGCACGGTATGGCCACCATGTGTACGTATTTCCCAGGAATTAAAAAAACCCTATTCCCGCTTACGGCGCGCATCACCGACCGACTAGAAGCTAGTCTACTCCACGTCAACCTCTAGGTTGCGGAGTAAACGGGCCACGAGGGACCGCCAGGAGACCCGCTGGTCTGTCGATCGTGGAACTGCAAAGCTACGAGTAGTACCCAGAAGAATCGAAAATGATGCGAGACTCGCATGTGCTACTCGTACATACTCTGGAGGAGCATAAATCGGGATCTACACATTTCTGACCAGGGGCGTTGACCGCTCCTTGAACGGAGAACACGGGAAACTCATATCATAACTCTAATACAGAGTTTACGGACGAAAATAGACGCCTTGTATGAATAGTGCGCGGAGTACGGAGTACACATTCTAGTACTACTGTTCCTGAAAATGGTCATAGCTATCAGAGCACGCCACCGACCGGTGGTTGTACGGTTCGGAGATTTTCATTCGCTGTGGGGGGGTGTTCTCCCCGAAAACCGAACAGTGGAAATTCCCCAGCGGACAGGCGGCCTCGCAAGTGATTGGACTTCCTGATGGAGACAATGGATATGTATTCTATTGATCGACACCAGAGAGAAAATGACCGAGTCCGAAATTCCAGTCGAGTGATTTGTCACATGGGGAAAGCTAGGAATCCCATTGTTCCGGCTTTATTCGGTGGGGAGAGGAGGGGGAAGAGCAAAGACCAAAGGACCGCCCTAAAAAAAAAGGGTGGTCAAATCGGAGGGGAAAGGAGTCGATGATTGTGGTCTTGAATTGTGAAATTGTATCAGGGCAACGCTCACCCAGACAATCGGGGCTGAAAGACCCGCCCCGTGGCCTGATTCCCTGGGGCGATATTCTGCAACTACTGTAAAACGGCTACGGAGTACTGCAGGCGCCTTCATCGGGCGTCGAGGGGATTCGGGATTCCTTGCATAATTCGGGGCACCTCGTGGGCGTCCCCCACGCCCTGTCGGTAGCCCCATGGAACAAGGCCAGTAGATGAATGGTCGCGGCTGAGGGGAGGGCCGAGGACAACGATAACTGGTTGAAGATGGCCCCGTCCTTGGTGGAGACCATACAGAGACTATCGAGATGTGCCGTGGGCAGTGGCCATTGAGGAGCGTCGGGCGTCCGGCGTCCCCCAAGGCAAGTGAGCAACGACGGAATCCAGTGGAGGGTCACGAAGGGCCGTGGAAGGTTTGGAACAAGCGAGAGATTAAAATGCACTCCAAGGAACAGGGGTCCTGCAGGAAGCATCAGCGTCGGGAACAAATCCAATAATGCGTGTGGGTTGGGGCCCAAGTGAGAAAGGCTAAGTGGTCCCACGAGGAGATGATTGGGTTTCTGGAGTGGATGCGATGGATTCACTCAGTCACTAGCGTCCTCGTTGGAGCCCGTCGATCGATGGAACAGTCTTGTTGTTCGTAGCCCCCCCTGCCCCTGGTTTTTGGTTTCTTCAATGCGATAGGCGGAGTAGCTGATGACCGGACCGTGGTTACGCCAGGTACAGATAGGAGTAGAGGAACACATACGAGGGGATGGGAGAGGAAGTGAAATAGTACTCATACCAACCTTGGAAGTGTACAGTAGATCTTGTATCTGTATACTTCATGTAGTAGACCCATGTTCTCCGTGATAGTATAACTACTTCGTACCTTACTCCGTAGTGATACCGGTATATTCGTAAGCCTATACTCCGTACTACTCCTACCTGATCTGATCAATACAGTAAACATCCGTAAAGTCAAATCAAGACCACTCCATTAACCACTACTAGTATTAACCATTCGGTAGTCTCCCCCGAACGATTCAAGCTGGTCCCCACTCCTTTCGGAGGGTTGAACAATACTAATTTCGACTCCTGTCTCTCTCTCTCTTCTCTTTTTCTTCCCTTTGCTGTCCTGTCCCTCTTTGATCATCCCTGACCAGCATGACCTTTTCGCCCTCCATTCTTTAACGGGTACGTTTTTTGGTTTTTCTTTTTCTGCATTGAAGCTGGGGGCCGTGGCGTCCCTCCACTTCCCTCCGGGCGCGCAATTTCACCAAAGAAATGCAGTTACTGCAGTTAATGCAGAAATCAAAGAATACATGCAAGACACCTGGAATATACAAGCTGACGGGGAGTACAGGATGATTCAAGAGATTTGAATTTTAGTCTGAGCCAGTCCATTCCCAGCACTGCGCTCGAGAACAGACACCCGACACACTCTACACCCTGGTCCGCGGTCCACCAGTGATCAACCATGCAACCCTACAAAGGATCCGATCTCCTGGAAGCCGGGACTTTGTCCCGTTCTCGAAGCACTTCCCTCTCCAGCGACTCGCACGTTCGAGTGAACCTCATGTCTCCCCCTCCGTACACCCTCCACCTGCTTTTATCTCTTCCTCCGCTGCTTCGGAAATTATCGACTCCGATCAAGAATTTAATGCCGCCGATTTTGTCCCCGAGGACGACGAGACGGGCTCCGGCCCCGCTGCTCTGGTTACACCAGCCGCCCTTTCACTACTGAACGGCTTCCTCGACAACCTGCTCTTCAATGTCCTGGCCGCTTCCAAATCTACCCAGCTCTCATGTATCCGCCCAGCGGTCTCCGACGTCCTGAAGCCCCGTCTCGCCTCCGAGGTTGTGGACACCGCCGATGAGGAATTGAGCGAATATATGGGGGGTGCCGACGACGAGAAGACGGAATTCCGTGGTGGTCAGGACCCGGGCGGCGACTTCGATCTTGTGCGCTCGTGGAAATTGACCCGTCTTCGATGCATGGTATACACTCGTTTGGGCGACATGGAAGAGGAGGATGAGGATGAATACATTGCGCAAGATGGTCTTGGGGAGTGCGACGGCGCGCCCCGTCGATTCTCCAGTCATGTCGATAACATCACACCCGCCGCGGCCATTTTTCTCACTTCCATCATCGAGCACATTGGCGAGCGCGCCTTGGTGATTGCTGGTGAGACGGCGCGCTCCCGGCTGTCGGCGAAGCTGAATGACGGCGCCAGTGAATCGATCGACCTGGAGGAGGAACGTAAGCGAATCGATCGGTTAGTGGTGGAGGATCTTGACATGGAAAAATTGGCGTTGAACGCGACTCTGGGCCGGTTGTGGCGGACTTGGCGAAAGCGCAGACGCAACACCACTCTTTCGCGAACTCTTTCTCGTGAGTCCTTCCGCCGTCGAGGCTATTCGACTCTGGCGGGAAGCCGCAAGAGCAGTATTGCGACCATCGAGGAGCCTGTCACTCCCAAGGAGCCTCTTCCTGAAGCGCAAGCAGCGCCCGTCGAGCCCGTCGAGCCCGTCGAGCCAGCCGACCCCGCCGACATCCCCTTGCCCATAGGCGATCACGATGTCAAGGAGATCGAGGTTCCCGGTTTTTCGCATGAGTTGGAAGGTGAGGTGCAGACTATGCAGGCCGTTGTCGCGCACAAGGTGCGACCACGTAGCTTGATGGTTTTCACATCGCCATCGTTCGCGCCCAAGTCGCCTGGTGCGAGGGATTCCCCCGTGAGTGCCTCCGCAATTGACGACCCAAAGGTGGTTCGTCATGCCCGCTCAAGGTCATTGCCAAATGCGGCGGCCAGCCCACAACGCGAGGCCAAGTCGGAACCTGCAGATGAAAATGCTCCATCCCCGAGCGCCTCGGAAAAGAGCAAGCAGCTCGAAACCATGTACGAAGATGACGAATCCGCCGAGTTCGTCGATGCTGCAGAGACTGCCCCTGGCATTGCGATCACAACACCTATCGATGAGCCTACAGAAGCGGAGAGTTTAGAAGATGCGAGAATGCCCATTGTGCGGGAAGAAGATGAAGAACAAGCTGAACGGGGTCCGCCCGTGAATGAAACCATTGCTTCCTTGCGCTCTAGCGCCAACGACGAGACCGATCAGTCGAATAGTGCCCGAGTCTCCGTCTCATCCCTTGATGAGGAACCAACCAAGAATCCGGAGATTATTGAAGGACGGGGAATGTGCGAGAAGCCTAAGCCTGCGGCGACGATCCAACGCCCAAGGAGGAAACCTAGCAGGGATTCCACTGCTCAGATCAATGCAACGGCGATCACTGCAGAAACTAGCGACTCAGACGGTCAACCTATCGCGGAGAAAAAGCCCACCACGCAAGGGGCAGAAGCCACATCCGCACCACCTGGCGCCACGATCGAGGCTGTCAATACTCTCGATGATGAAAATCCCGTCGAGCACGATCACGATAAATCGGCTATGGCATCCCCTTCGCCGAGTGTTCCTGTGAATGAAAATGATGCCGTCTCCGAAAAGCCTCTTCAGAGTGTCGCTGCGCTAGAACCCGATAATTCTCGTCCTACCTCCGCTTCGGGCGACAGCCAATACTCCCAGAAATCCCGTACACGCCACAGACCTAGCCCGCTCGTGGTCACGGCTAGCAATCGCAATTCTCCCAGTGGCGCAGAGCGAGCAGCCGTGCAACGCATGCCTCCACGACCTTCCAATTCTGTTTCTTCGACCGTCCAGCCAGCCAAGTCTCGCCGCTCAGAGAGCTTCAGCAGTTCGCGTGAGAAGCGTCCAGTTACAGCGGGCTCTACCACATCCCAGAAATCTGGAAAGATCACTCGACTCATGGGTCGTCCGGGCGAGTCTCCTTCGCTCCGCCTTCGCAGCTCATCTGACACGAGCCGGGCCTCTGGTAGCGCGGACTCTGACGGTAACGATACCACGGACCTGGACAAGTTGATCAATAGCGACGAGACTATCCACTTCACGCTTACACCAAAGAGTGTGAGGGAGATGACTGTAAGCCCTCCCCTTTCATTCCAGTCTAATTTTGTTAGCAAACCGACTAACCCAGTTGTCCAGTTCCCCGAGCCGCCTCGACCAATCCCTAGGTCGGACACGGCCGATACGCATGATCTGGCTAATTTCTTGAAGAGCACGGCTCCTCCGGGAGAAGATGCACGACCACCGACTTCTCTTTCCACCCGCGCAAATGGGGAATTGACTTCTCTCGGACGCACCAAGTCCGCTGATTCCCCCAAGTTCATTCCCATTTCCTCTCGCATGCCAGCTCCACCGAAGTCCCCCGTGTCATCAGGCAACGCTAGGGATGCTCGCCCTACTCTCGATTCCACTCGTGAAATTGCCGAGTTCATCAAGTCAACTGGACCTGCCACTCCCACGTCTTCGCATCCAGGCAGCCCGACCCCTACCAATGGGACGAGGTCTTCTCGGCGCCAGTCTACTATCTCCGCCAGTACCAACAATACCCATAGTACCTACAATACCAACAAGTCCAACAAGTCTCGTCAATCAACTCGCAACGCCCGCCTCCAGGCACGCGCACCTGTTGAGACTAAGCGTTCTCAAACATCAGAGCTGATTGATTTCATCCGCGAGGGTCCCCCGCAACCTGGTGCACACCGCATTCCCCGAACAGTTGCGCCGTTCAGGAACACGATTGACTCCGAGGACCTGCAGTACGAACCTGTTCAAAGCGAGAAGGATACAGCTACTCACAGCTCTGTGACCAGCTCCATGCCTAATAAGTCCATGACTTCTCTGGGCTCGCGGACAGGTCTGCTGGAATCCGCCAGCCGTGGCAATGCCCAGATAAAGGCGGCACCGCCTGCCAAACCTATGGAACAAGATGACCCGATGCCAGTTCGGAAGCAGCGTCGTGTTCCAGACCCCTATGCAATTGACGACGATGACGACGATGATATGCTCGAAGAGCTTATCAATGCAAAGCCGCCCCCACGCCAAGAGGAAAGCTTAATGGACTTCCTCCGCAACGCGCCACCTCCCCCACAAGCAGAAGAGGCGCCCCAGCCCTTCAGTTTAAGCGGCCCCCCACCCTCGTCAGGCTCCAATGGCTCCGCGGGCTTGAAGTCTCGTTTCCTACGCCCCAACACCGACAAGGGCCCATCCAACAAAAAGTCCATGAGTTCCATGCGTTCGCAGAGCACTCTCGGCAGTACTCAGACCAACTACACCCAAAAGGTTGGCTCGGAACGCAACCCCGGTACGATGCCATCCACTTCGCACAAGCAGAGTGAGACCAGCGCTCTGGCGGACTTCCTTCGGAACACTGGACCACCCGAGCCACCAGCTCGACCTAAGAAGGACAATTCCTTCTCGCGCTTCTTTGTGCGCCGCAAGAAGGTCGAGGTATAGGCGTTTCCAATTTTCACCCCAATCCTTCGATGTCATGCTTTGAGCGTTTTGAAACTTTCCATCTAACGATCCACTTTGTCCATCGTTTTGACTATGTCCTTTCTTCATATCCATCTTTCCACTTATATTCATCGTTTTGAAACTTTATAATTTGTATAGAGTTTTCATGTGCCTTGTGGTACCATTTTTATTTTTGTCTATGTTGCGGCTATGACCCGGTGGCTTTCTTTCGCTTCTTCATGAGAAGACACTTTCCCTTCAAAATTCCTTCTTTGGAAGGTGACACTGAACGACTAATACGGTTTCATTCTCTTTCTACGTTTTCTTTTCTTTTTCTTCAATTCTTTTCCATGTGTAACTGGGAAATCCCTGGTTACTTTTCTGTGAACTTCGCGAGATACCATGTTTGATGTACTTGTGCCAGTATCTAACTAAGCCTCGATACTCCTAAACCAATTTTCTTTCTTTGCTCCCTATTTCGAATATTCTAGTAAATTGCTGGTAATAGGTTTGGTTTTATTGATCTTGACTATGCATCAATCCCAATTCACGAGGATATTTGGTTTTAAGATGCTGTTACAAGTAAAGTGTGATGTGGTCTATAGTTCCGCTGGATCGCCCCGGAATATCGTTGATCCCGGCCCCCTTACCAGGTGGCATCAACAGCTCTCCTGTTTACCGACACGACCAGTTCCCCAAACCATGGGCTCCTCTCCATTCACAATGAGGTCCGTCCTCGCATTTTTCCTACTTGTGGTACAAATTGCAACCGCCCTGAAATTTGATCTGCCCGCCCAATCCGGCCACGGCGGCAAGAACGAGCGATGCATCCGCAACTTCGTCTCGAAGGACCAGTTGGTCGTGGTAACCGCTATCGTCAGCGGTTCCAAGGGTGACGGCCAAGTCGTCAACATGCACGTACGTTCAACGTTCCTCCGGACACATGGTCTTCTCAATTCCATCTTCGAAGCGACCAAGGGTGGCAGCCCTTACACATGAGACAAGACGATTGATTGCTGACGACTCACTCTTCGACATACAGATCAAGGATTCTATGGGCAATGACCACGGTCGGCCTAAGGATATCGTTGGCGAAGTGCGTCAGGCTTTTACCTCGACCGCGGATACTGCCTTCGACGTGTGCCTTGAGAACCAGCTTTTCGGCCGCAGTAAGTCTCACCAAGGACGTGGATGCGAACGTTTCGGAAATCATCCACCAGCCGCGCACTCAAACGAATAGACCTAACCTGGTTTCTCTTGAATAGACGCTGTTAGCAATCCATCCCGCGAAATCGAACTCGACGTTGAAATCGGCGCCGACGCCCGAGACTGGTCCAGCATCCAGGCCCAGGAGAAGCTCAAGCCCATCGAAACCGACCTCCGCCGTATCGAGGAGATGGTCACCGAGATTGTCAGCGAGATGGACTACCTCCGCTCCCGTGAGCAGCGCCTGCGTGACACCAACGAGAGCACCAACGAGCGCGTGAAGTGGTTCGCCTTCGGCACCATGGGTATGCTGGTTGGTCTGGGTGCGTGGCAGGTTGTCTACCTGCGGGCTTATTTCCGCTCCAAGCACCTTATCTAAAGCCGCTGCTGTGTATTGGATGGATGGGTTGCATTATGGAGTGTTATGTTTTTTTTTCTTCTTCTTTATTATGCTGCTATCTTGGATCTGCGCTGCAGCGCTTTCTGGGGGAGTCCTGCTCCATCGTCTCCCTGTGTACTCCCTCATGTCGTATGGCATTCTGTTGCAACAGTCATGACCTCAATGATATAAAATACACGCCCTGCTTGCGCAGGTATTAATCATTCATTTGGTTCAGTATCACTACGGAGTACATAACCTGTATACAATTCTGTGAAGTATCCTTGGCTATGGGAGATAGGACGTCCCTGAATATCGTCAATACTAGGCCCTATACCCTTATATTTAGTACCTCATGGAGAGTATCCCATCGACTCGACCAACTTGAAAGCAATTGACTCGATTACTACTAGTAGTATTGCTGTATCCAGCTGGACCCCGGCTATGTAATGCGCCGCGGCTGAGTGGAGAGAGATAATGCAAACTGTGCAAACATCGGAGACCGGGTGTTGCAGGTAGATTTTCGGGACATTACTCCGGATGATGTCAAGTTAGCATTGCAGCTCCTCAACTTGCTATCCCTTTTAGCAACTCTCCAACAACTGCAGGAGCTGAAGACAGACGAGCATAATGTCTGCCCCCAGGTTTATCCAGCGCGTCATGCGCCCTGCGCCGTCCTACACCTTGAAGGCCATCAACCGTTCATTCGGCACATCGGCTCTGCGTCTCAAGGATCCCGATGTCAACGACCGGGCTCCCTCGACAACCCAGGGACACCGTGACGCCCAAACCAAGAAGAACACCAATCCGTTCGTCCCCAATACGACTTCCACAATGACCAATGACTTCCCTAGTGTTGGATCCCGGCCCGCGCCGCCCGAGATGCTGAACTCGGTCGACCCGAACTACCGCCCAGCTGATCCATACCCCGGCAAGATTGAGCACTTCACCGGCGGCCGTCAGGACCAGGGTGCGCAGAAGCCCGAGCTGGGAGTCGGAGAGATGGAGGGTATTACCTTCAAGGTTGAGCCACTGAAGAGAGTTGGAGAGGACGTCACCACCAAGAGAGCACGCCTGCTATGTGAGTTGTCATTGATATCTTTGCTGAACAGCAACATCTCCAAGTGAAGCTCTCAGCTAACGCCATTGTGAAAATCTAGATCAGAGTCGGAAGCGAGGTATCCTTGAGTCCGACTTGCTCCTGTCTACATTCGCCGACGTCTACCTGCGTACCATGGACGCGGAACAGCTGCAGGAGTACGATAGCTTCCTGGATGAGAACGACTGGGATATCTACTACTGGGCGACACAGGACCCGCCCGCTGATGAGCCCGGAGCTGACCCCCGGCCATCCGAAGACACGCTGACCGAGACCTGGAAGGAGACCAGTGCCAAGAGCGGCGAGTGGGCGCAGACCATTGGAGCGTTCAGGGCGGCATATCGCCCGGTCCCCATGCGCTGGAAGGAATCGAAGGTACTGGAGTTGCTGCGGGAGCATGTCCGTGATAAGAGCGCAACTGGCTTTGAGTCGGCGAAGAGTAAGAAGACTGGCGGTGGATTGGGCCGTATGCCGAATGTGCAGGTATTTAACTAGATGATTAGTGGTGGAGGTTTAGTCATTCTGTATATTATAGTTGTTATTATTAGGTAGTTGTCTTTGTTGATAAAACGAGCCATGTATATTGAAGTTTAAGATGTGGTTTGAGCACTGGTAGTAGTACTATATGTAATAGTATATTTATTCGAACCTCAACCGACTTAAAGTTTTCGATAGAATAGTACTAGTACTCTTCAATCAGGTCCATATATTCAGTTGCATTCTATTGTCTGGTACAACATATAGATAGTGGATCCAATACAATGGAATACATTAAATCATGACTCAGCAAGCTCAGCCTCCACGTGATCTTCGCTTATAGTTAGGGCACAGCGGAACCACACAAGGAGCCAGCCAACCGGGTTAGGGCTTGAGCGGGCACGCAGCAGTCCCATCCTTCCCTCTGCGATTTTATCTCCCCAGCGTCAACGACCTCCCCATCCTCTCACCTTCATCGTCTACTCCCATAATGGCTGAGCAGCTGGTTCTTCGCGGCACCCTCGAGGGCCACAATGGCTGGGTTACTTCCCTGGCTACCTCTCTGGAGAAGTAAGAGATCTGGTCCAAGTTTTTCGCATTGAATATCTCATTCTAACTACTCCGCTTCTAGCCCCAACATGCTGCTGTCGGGCTCTCGCGACAAGACCCTGATCATCTGGAACCTCACCCGCGATGAGCAGGCCTACGGTTACCCCAAGCGCAGCCTGGAGGGCCACTCCCACATCGTCTCTGACTGTGTATGCATTTGCCCCTCCCGCACCCGCCCCGGAAACATGGATCAATCGGATATCGAATGAATCGAATTGGCATCGAATAATGGAATCGGGAATAATTGGAGCTTTCTGGCTGACCGCTGGTCTTTTTCTACGTCTATAGGTGATCTCCTCTGACGGTGCCTACGCTCTGTCCTCCTCGTGGGACAAGTCCCTCCGCCTCTGGGAGCTGTCCACCGGTAACACCACCCGCACTTTTGTCGGCCACACCAACGACGTTCTCTCCGTCTCTTTCTCCGCCGACAACCGTCAGATCGTCTCCGGATCCCGTGACCGCTCCATCAAGCTGTGGAACACCCTCGGTGACTGCAAGTTCACCATCACCGACAAGGGCCACACCGAGTGGGTTTCCTGCGTCCGCTTCAGCCCCAACCCCCAGAACCCCGTCATTGTCTCCGCTGGTTGGGACAAGCTCGTCAAGGTACGCTATCCATCCCGACCCTCGAATCCCCAGGGAATTTTCGACTGCTTTTTTTTTTTTTTTGCACTCCTACCCCCCTACATGATGTTTGCATATAAACGTATTTGCTACTTCAGAGCCCTCAGGGCCATGAGACAACCATTCACCCAATGCCTGATAGAAACCATTCAAAACATTCTTTTGTTTTGAATGAGGAGAAAGAAGAAACTTTTGCTGCTGGATTCAACACGTTAAAATATGGATGAAATCAGAAACGCTGACAATTTATCCATGAATAGGTCTGGGAGCTCGCTTCCTGCCGTCTGCAGACTGACCACATCGGTCACACCGGCTACATCAACACTGTCACCATCTCTCCCGATGGATCCCTGTGCGCCTCCGGTGGCAAGGACGGTACCACCATGCTGTGGGATCTTAACGAGTCCAAGCACCTCTACTCCCTCCACGCCGGTGACGAGATCCACGCCCTGGTCTTCTCCCCCAACCGCTACTGGCTGTGCGCCGCCACCAGCAGCTCCATCACCATCTTCGACCTCGAGAAGAAGAGCAAGGTTGATGAGCTCAAGCCCGAGTACGTTGAGAAGGGCAAGAAGAGCCGTGACCCCGAGTGTATCTCCCTGGCCTGGTCCGCCGACGGCCAGACCCTGTTCGCCGGTTACACCGACAACAAGATCCGTGCCTGGGGTGTTATGTCGCGGGCTTAGATCCTGTTTGATGAGTTTGCGGTGAAGGGAATGGAGGCCTCTTTTTGATCTATCGTCAAGGGAATCAAAAAAAAGTTCAAAATCCAGAACAAGAAGGGCAATTGGTTTGGAATGTATGAGCCACGAGCAATGAAGCACTTTTGGGACGGGGCCGCCCCGGTCTGAGAGGTTTTCTAACATGCCTAGCTTACTTGATTTCGCCATTAAAATCAAATGTCTGGAATCTTGTGAAGGCATGTGATGTTCTAATACCACTTAAGGCATCAAAATGTTTCCTATTTTTTTCTTCACTTGGTTCCAGTCTCGTAGTATCAGTCATTCGTCGTACTAGGCTCGTAATCGTTAGCATCCTTGAATTGTCTCGCTACATCATGTGGCATCTCGCAAGAAAGGGTCTCTCTCCTATGTTATCCCTGTTCTGATATATGGCCGGCGGGTATTTGAGGTTAATGAGGGTAGGAGATGGATTCTATTGGGTCATAAAGTAATGTACAAAAATTGCTATCCTGCTACAGTGATACATCTATAGGAGCCTCTTTCGGAGTCTCGCCAACGCATCATCTGCCAATGAGACCCCTTCTTGGTATCCAAGTCCCTTTGCGAGAGATCTGGCCTCGGTATAGCGTGCAATTGCTGTTTCGGGCTTTTGCTGTAACTCAGCCAGTTCACCAAGGTTGTAAGTAGCCGCAACACAGCTAAGATCACACTCCTCATCGCGAACTGGGGGTTTGATGTGGGCCGCGACATCAATGGCCTTCTGTGCCCATTGCCGAGCAGCCTCAACCGTGGGTTCTTGGGAAATACCCTGCTGCTTCATCTGTTGTACACGAGGCGATGTTGGCTGTGCCTGGCCAGCCATGGAGCTGGCAACGCTATTCAGCAACACGACCTGCTTGCACGAGGGGGTGCTTCCCTCCTCGGCACGGATGATGTCCAATGCGCGAAGGTATAATGGCATGGCGAGTTCATGTCGTTCCTTGGCAGTATAACTTATTGCGAGGTCTGTCAGCGCAGTGGCGATTTCGGTCAAGTTCATCCAAGAAGAATCCGATCCCTCGCCGGAACTTGCTCCAACGGGCAACCCTAGTTTCTGGCGCCGGTGCATCTCCTTAAGGCACAATTCTACGGCAGCAATCTGAGCCGCCTCGGACTTCTTGTCATCTTGGATGTAGTCGCTGGAATATAGCTCGGCCAACTTCATCTCGATGCCAATGACCTTCTTCAATGCGCGATCTCGTTGCCGCGCCTCGTACTCCTGCATTTCCTTCAATTCCTTCTCCGCGTCCTGGAGTGCCTGTGCATTGATTTGTACATTATCAGGAGCGACCTTGGCATTGGAAGATAGCTGCGCCTCTGGAATTGACGTTTTGGTGACAATAGAAGACTCTGACCGTTGGCCTTCTTCAATCCAGGACAAAGCTTCTCTCTTCGTCCGCTCTAGAACCTCTGTAGCCTGCTTCACCAATCCAGCCTTTTCCAGCATCGCCGCAACCTGTATCTTGAGACCCAACACTTCGTCTGAGAAGGGATGCATCCCCTCGTCAATGGCCAGGTGCAGTGCATTTTTGTACGCCTGCAATGCCTTCGGTGCGTTCAGGTCGATATCCGTGTAGTAAATGGCTTGGCGCAGAGCATCCGCCACTTTCGGCGGGAATTTGGTATACTGTGGTATGTTTTTGGTGATTTCGACATAAGTAGTGTAAACGAAAAAGGTGATTCCGCCGACGGCGGCGAGGATAGCGATTGGCAGCACGAGGGGATTTTTGCGGAAAATATCCTTTGACGCTTCGCGATAGCCCATGCGGACACGATGACGGAACGAGGAGTAACGCTGACCGGCAACGCGCGAGTTCAGGGTTATGTTCGTGTTATATACTCGTGCATGTGGTGTAGGTCGTGCGGTGTTGCTGCATATTGATCGGGTGGACGTTTGGCGCTGGGTTTGGAGGAGACGCGGGATGCTGGCGCTGAGGCGCCCCGACGCTGCACGGAACATTGGCGTATTATTGTATGGAAACGTGTTATTTCAATTGATTTGCCGCGCAAGGGTTAATGTCTCAGGGAATAGCCGTGTTCTGGGATGAGGGTTGATGATGGGAGGCGGAGATTACGGCCGCAGGTCGATTTTCTCTTGGCCCAAGCTTCTCTCCGCTCACTGCATATGACGTCGCCCGTACTGCCTGCTCGTATCCAACGCTCCTCTCTTGCGCCAGTTGTAAGAACCAAGCACATAGTTTATTCAATTAGATCATCTCGCTGAAAATGTGTGGGCGATATGCTTTGGGTGTGGTACGTTCTCCTTGTCACGGTCCACTGGACCCCATGCTCATCACGGCAACAGCGCTTGGCGTACATGCGACAGCAGCTAGAAGACAGGGGCATGCAAGTTGATGACGCACCAGAAGACGAAGACATTCGAGAAACATTCAACTTTGCTCCCGGTAATTTCGGCGCTGTCTATCGAGCAGACATTCCTGACAGGGGCCATGACCACCGGGAAGCTCCAAACGAGGGCCGGCATAATGAACATGAAGCATCAAAGGAAGAACAACCGGAAAAGCATCAAGATGAATCAGAGAATATCAAATACAAGATCCAAAGTATGAAATGGGGTCTGATTCCTTTTTGGACCAAGCGTTCGCCAGACTATGGCTCCATGATGCGTACTATCAACTGCCGAGACGACTCATTAATCGAAGACCGGGGAATGTGGACGACCATGAAGCGAAGGAAGCGATGCATTGTCATATGTCAAGGTTTCTACGAATGGTTGAAGAAAGGACCGGGTGGCAAGGAAAAGATTCCTCATTTTGTCAAGCGAAAGGATGGAGATTTGATGTGCTTTGCGGGACTATGGGATTGTGTGCAATACGAGGGTAAGATTCTGAGTATGATGGTTTTTTTATTTCCAAAAGAAGAATATCGCTAATAGGTAATTCCTCGAGCAGATTCAGATGAGAAACTTTACACTTACACTGTCATCACAACCTCGTCGAATCCTTACCTTGCATTCCTACATGAACGCATGCCTGTTCTTCTAGAACCTGGCTCGGAAGCAATGAAGACATGGCTTGATCCCAAGCGAACGACATGGTCGAAAGAGTTGCAGTCTATTCTTAAGCCATACGAAGGCGAACTAGAATGCTACCCCGTCGCAAAAGAAGTCGGCAAGGTCGGGAACAATTCTCCCGACTTCATTATCCCAGTCAACAGCAAGGAGAACAAAAACAATATCGCCAATTTCTTCAGCAACGCTAAAAAAAGGGAAGACGGCCCCATCGCCGGCTCAGGAGTCTCTCCGAAGAAGGAATCCGTGTCTCCGCAGCCAAAATCCGAAGATGGCAATGGCTTAGAGACACTTGATAAGAAAGGTATCAAAAGGGAGCATAGTACGCCGAGCACTGATGAACACAATAAGAAGCAGAAAACCATTGAAAGCACAACCTTACCATCGCCGTCGAAGTCGAAGATGCGCAGCGCCACTCGCAATACACCTAAGAAAAAGTCTGGTCCAATAAAATCGACCGGTGGATCACAGAGGATCACTAATTTTTTCAAATAATGAAAATATTCGCACAAATATAAGAAATCATATATGGAATTTGAAGTGTACTCCACCTGCGCAAGGCTGAGGTCATTGTGCTCTTGCACTCGCAGGTACCGTGGACCACTCCAGGGCTACTACTAGTAGTAATAGAGACTGCAGCCCCCTGTAGTAAATTACTAGTACTAGTAGTACTAGCAGAGAAAAGTCTCGAGATCCTTCAAGTTCAAGTTGAGGTTTCATACTACTAGTATTTATAAATAGTGTAGGCCATCTATCCAGGGCTCTCAGTATAATTGATTATAGTACAAGATACTATAATACTTCGGCACCTATGTATATTGGCATGAAGGTCATCTCCGAGACAAAGTGACAAAATTCAATTCGAATTCTTTTCTTGATAAAAGCAGCCGTATCTTGGATATCTGCGAAACACGGTCCCAGTGTCCGGATTACAGCGTGTTGCACGGCGTAGGAAGACAGAAGTCTTTTCCAGGTTTTTGAAACTTTTCATAGACATAGTAAGTCTATGAATTCGAGGTATTGAAAAATTAAATCTCAATCTCAATCGGCAGCTTGCCCACAATGTTGCACTGGATATGGGTTTGAACTTTTAGATACTGTGGTAAGTGAGGTTACCACAAGGCTTGTTGAGCCTATCTCTAATTATTAACCGCTAAAATAATAAAAAGGATCGATAAGTATATTCTATTGACAGTGGTCTGGGTAAATAGCCAATTATCAAGTTACATAGCATCTGGAGTTTTTGATGGTAAGGCTTGGTCGCTGGCGGGGGGGAGGTACCTAGGGGATCCGGAATTGAATCCATGACGGGTCGTGATTTAGAGAATACTATGGAGGGGAACGGAGGGGGATGGAGAAGGAGGAGGAGGAGAAGAATATATATAACGCTCTTTAGATCTTCCAAGGTTCATTACTTCTCGAGCTCTCGCAGTCTCTGCACAAGCTTTTCTCTGAGGAATGGGCTCAATCCCAGACTATGCCACCGAGTTAGCAAATCATCGACTCCGTAATAGTATAAGTAAAAAAGCTCTTACATTCCGTCTCGGGTCACGGTCCGATAGGTGCCTGCTATATTGTCAGTGGGGCAATATTTTAGATACCAGGAGTATACCATACCGCTAGGTTGGTAGTTTCCATTCCCATCTACAAATTGACCCTGTCCATCAACCTCGAGACTACCGAACATGTCCTCGGGCCTGTACAATATTAGTTAGAATTATCTAGCAGCCTCATTCGTTAGCTATAACGTACCAAGCAATTCTTCCATACTCCGGGGGTCGTCTGCTATCCGAGATGTGTATCCAGCCACCTCTGCCAGCAGACCCAGCACCACCTTGACCACTGGCTCCACCACTAGAGTCTCCCATCTCTTTGCGCCGTCTTCCGCCCCGCTTGCCAGGAAGTAGCACGCCGCCCGACATCAGATTGGCACCTGAAGTGGACACCATGACTTGGGCCTGGGACTGTGCATCGGGATCTTCATGAGCATGCTTGGTAAAAACTTCTTGGAGGACATCGAGAAACTTTGAGTTCTCTGTGAGCGAATCCGCGGTTGGGGGGAGCTTGGTTGTAACTCCAATGGCAAGTTTGGGGTTGACTGGTTCGGAGGGTAGGAGGGATAGAATATGCGACGATGTTGGGTTTTCACTAGGAAATATATACTGGAGGAGAATTGAGTTAGCACCACAATCGCAAGTAGCAGTTGACCTCGAATCGCATACTATATGAGGGTTCCCTTCCAATGTAGAGACACTGCGAATGTGAGCCCATCTGGGCGCACCAAAGACCTGACGGCCAATTGATCTTGTGGCAAACATTTCAAAAATTCCAACCCGGAAGACCGCTAACTTTATTCAAGAGAGCAGTGGTGAAGTCCGGAGAAGGTGAGCTTCCAAGCATTCGGTCATCGTGCAGATCCCAAGGCGGTGAGTGGGCCTTTTGTTTTGCCGGCTGCAGCTCAGCGCCTGTCAACCGCGAATGCCGGGTTCGTTGATCTTGAGGCTGCAGTGGATTAAGCTTCTTGCTTTGCGCGCCGTGTGAGATTCCCTGGCGCGACACTTGTTTAAGACATTCGCTCTTTTATAGCTCCCCGATTGCTAGCACCACTACGAAATCTCCATTGACCTGCAGACTGCTGCTCCCTGACGGCATCACGCAGCTAAACGGCTCAATACCAGGCTTCCGCCCATGATATCACAGTAAAACCACTGTGATACACTACGCCATGGCGACTCCATCAGCAAAGCCGGGTGCAACTCCCACTCACCTCACCTCATCGCCTCACCCATCCTCCGCGCCCCTCTCCCGCTCCATTGCTCACAAGTCGCCTTCAATGAGAACCCCGACGGCCTCAGGCCCAGGATTGAACCAGCCAGCAAGCACTTCGTCGCATCAGTATACCACGCCTCTCGCGACGACAAGCGCTGTGGATGATCCCGTCAATTTCAGTTCCCCCTCTGCGCTCCTCGCGCTTGGCGGTTACGCTGGGATCAGTCCCTCACCTGCTGTGCATGATAGCTTGGTTGGCACCAGCATGAACGAGAATGATATCCAGAACCTGGGTATGCAAGGCCTGAAGCTCGGGGTCGCAAGGGATAACGACGAGGAACAAAGGCATCGCATTGAGGAAGTTGTCCGGAGCCTTCGCACGCGCGTTGCAGGAAGAGGGGTTTCTCGGGACGGCATAGAGCGGCTGAGTCGCCTGGAAGGCCTTGAACGTCTGTGGCAAGATGACAACATTAATATTGCAGGCAACTTCGTTGACTTGGAGATCGAATTTCACGCCGGCAACGACGTCGTTAAAGAGGTGAATTTACAATATGCGACTGCGGAACACACCGAGGGTGGGCGGCGCGAAGCTGCTACTTTGGTCCTGAAACGAAATCTCATACAATCCCTCCAGGACGCCGATTCAGGGAAATGGAGATCGCTCGGTCCGTTTTACAAAAATCTGCAATGGCTGGCGAAGCTGGACAAGCTTAGCCAGGAGGTGAACTGCTTCGAGGCACTCGAGGGTCTTGAGGATAATCTTAAGCGCATCTGGGCGGAAGAAAACAAGGATGGACAGCACGGAGGTGATCATGAACATCTTTGCAATGGGGTCATTGGTCGCCCGACGATGCATAAGGGCACTCGGGTTGGACTAGGCCTGGAATACTGGGTTGAGCAAGCGAAGCTACTGGATTCAAAGAATATTGCTACATCTGCCGATTCAATGGCGATAGACCACCCGCAAGAGACAGATCCAGAGGTCGAAGACCAACAAAAAGCATGGACTGTAATGATTGAATGTGAAGAAGGATACCCATCCTTACGCATCTCGAAAGAATGGGTCGGAAACGAGATTTTCGGACCCAGAGAGCGCAGTGAATCGTTGCCCTCAATTGGGTCTGCGGAGTCAGTAAACTGGCTTGAGCCGCCTCAGACCATGCGCTTGCCACACGGCGACCATCCCGATTCCATGGCTCTCGATTCAAATATGCTGGGACATTCACCCCCTAATCGTCGATTTGTCGCCAAATTAGAACCTCCCCTTGACATTCCAATTCTCGCTGCCTCCAATATTCATCAACACCTTGGTATGCAATTACCTCAAGATTTCAAAATGGTGACCTATGATGGGTTGTTAGTCCCAGGACCAGCGACGGACTCCTCAGCTCAGGCTGGTCGAAGAAAGCACAAGGCTTCCGTCCAAGCACCCGATTCAATGGGAAACCCTCGCACAAAAGATCATACATACACCTTCCAAGCATTCGAATCTGTCACAGGCCGTACAATTTCCGAACTCCCCTTTTCTCATCCTCGGCAGCTCGCCGAAATCTTGCCGGTAAGCTTCTTGATCCCTAAATGTCAGTTGTTGGTATTAATATGAAAAAGGTTCTCCGCCAATATGCTTTGCTCGCAAGCATTATACGACGAGCCTTTAATTCCCCCCCTTTGTCAAGAAAAGAAACCCGAGCCACCAAAGACCGTGTTGTTCAACTCTTCCATACTCGCAGATCCCATTTCAGAATTACTTTCTCAAAACGATGGACTCACCATCCTGAGTAATGAAGACCCCAACGAGGATAGGTTGAATTTTCTCTTGGGCGATGGGTTGGAAAGTGGCACCGACTGCGCCACCAATGGCACTCAACCTAGTGATCCTGCAGATAATGGTATCAAAGTGGACATCACATTACGCACACAACTCGGACAAGCGCCGGCTCTCATGCTTTTCATCACTGATGCCACCCGGGCCACGGATCGGACTCAGCATGACGACCCGTTAATATCAATTTGTTTCGAGGTTGGTCTTAATGGCCGTATATCAACGGTGGACAGCTCAGGACTTGCGCAAGGCAAAACACAACATTACAATGGCGACTCAGAGATGCAGGGGGCAGATGACTCCGGATCTGAGTTGGAGCTGCAGAATATACACAGGAAGATCGCCAGGGTCCTAGAGATCTCTCAGGACATCGGCATTCTGGTGGAGTGGGTCCTGCGTTGGCAGCGGCAGCGGGCCGTCAGCGGCTGAGACAGACAGGAGTCCGGACCTCTAGGGGCTTTCGGTCTCGCTGCCCGAGATTCTTTCTGGATCATCCGTGTTCCGATTATCTCTGCGCCAAGTCCGGACAGCTCGCATAATTTGCGGTCTTATCTAATTCTCCAGTACGGTTGCCCACCCCTGGTTTGGTGCCTGAGCAAGTGGTTCTCGGTTCATTGCCGTGTGCACTGTGCAACCAGTCAAACAGCTCCGTTTGCCGTGCGACTAGTAGCGTCAGATTGACCTTGGGGGTTATCTGCATGCGTGAACATGGGTGATTCCCACGCCTGTGCATTGACAGTTTGTCGAATATGATAATAGCTCTACAACAAACAACGCCGGTGCCCTAGATCGCAAAATCTTGCAAACCAGAAGCATTCAAACAAAGCCTCGCGAAATGATGCTGCATGGGAGATGTATTTAGCACATAGCTTCCTATGAACAGAGGTTGGGCCTCACCCGACAACAAAGGATTTTGATACCTTTCGAGTCACCAGCCATTCATACTAGTACTTGCCTGTAATATGAGTTCAAACACAATACCATAAAACTGGCATGCAAACACCGTAAGAAAAGACGCCAGCAGCACAGGGCTCAGCAGCATCACATGATCCATGTTCGTGTTCAAGTTTCTACATGCAAGACGCATGGCTAGGCTCTATGAAATTCCTGAAACTTGGCGACTTTCCACCAAATCATCATCATTACATCGGTTAGTTGATCAACACCCGGACATCCCCCAGCGGTGCGGGGTTACCACTAGATCTGCAGCTTTACGTCGTCCTCGCATCGGAGTCCAGCAAAAGGAGGAGAAAATGCGTGAATAGCCGAATCTACAGTCTACGATGTTTATCCATGACGCGCCGGAAGCGGGCACGAAGTACGCCGGATGAGGTACTAGGCCAGTTGGCGGGATATCTTGCTTCAAGTTCTTGAAAAGAGGTAACGAGACGCTAAGAGTCATTAAATATTCAATACTGAAATACACAGTACATATACATGAGGGTTTATCAGAACCAGTCGTGTGGTACGCCACCCCACCAGCTGAGGCTTTTGCCATGGCTGATGATGGAGACGCTATGACATCGTTATCAGTGCCTGGGAAACCAGTCGTCAAAGTGCCCCTCATTATTTTGCGAGTCCACATTCCGGTGAGGCATTTAGAGCATTGCTTGGAGAATTCCCTCGTACGTGGAAGATGTCTGAAGCGTAAAAACATGCTGATCCATGTCAAGCCTTCAAAGAAGCGGAGGTAGGATTCAAAAAGACTTCAATGGTCAGATCAGAATCAGAAATACATACTCTGCAAGATTACCGTAAAGCAATGCCGGGGCTGGGACCTCCAGTTGGCCAAGCGTTCTAACCGGACGGGGGTAGTCAGCGCCATGTGTCAGACCAATGAGCGATGACCGATAAGAAAGCCAGGGTTAATGTCGATCCCGGACTAGAATAACCAGAATCGACCCCATCTGGGACCACACTGGATTATCCTTTGCGTTTCGTGACTGATCGAAATACAATTCCACTTGCTGTGGCCGAGGATGGATTAGTGTGACTTTCCGCTTCTCTTAGGGTATCCTGGATAGGGCATTGTGCATCGTCTGGAACCCGGCCCGGCCATACTCTCTGCGCCTCGATTCCAGATTGATGACTAACGCACATTGAGTCATGTTTCACATCATGCTATTCTTGTCCGCGCGGAAAAATCGAAATAGATCTCAGCGCGGCTGTGCAATACGATTCCTTCTTCGGACTACTCCTCCAGAGAAAAGTATTCGGGTTTGGCCGAGACGAGGTAGTTCTGGCGAGTGCAGTGTATTATATGTACTTGAAGTCTCAGGTATTCTTAGACAGGGCTGAAAGGTGAGGATCGGAACCCTTAGCCACTAGGTCGCGTTCCCCCCTAAATCCCCCGACATTTTTGCTGAACACCCATTTGCCCAAGAAAATACGGGGGAGGATCAAGTAGCCACTTTTTCAAAGAGTTCATTGTCCGCCGTGACCATCTGGAGAATCCCTGCTCTGGGGTTCTCTTCTCCTTCTGCTTCTCATTCACAAAGGGCTAACTTTTCATCCGTTCATCCGCCCTTTTACCCTTAAAACAACTACCTCATGCGGACTTTCCCACATCCGACACAATTTGTTTTTCTTACATAGCCGAGTACATACAATGTAATATAATGATAATAAAAAAAACTTGAAAAATTAAAACAAAAAATCTCGAACGCGACTCGTGATACGTCCCGCCGAATCCCAGTGCCGTGGCCGGCATCGGGGCGGTTCCATTGGACCATGGTCCCACATGATTGGTGCTTCGCCGGAGGTTTCGAGAACGTTTTGCCACGCTCCACTTGGCCGGCGACTCGAAGTGGCTGGGTGATGGGGGTCGATGGGGGTCGATGGAGTTTGAGGATCGTATCGGTACTGACTGGTATCTGTTGGTGGAGGCCCACCCTGCATTGGTGGGTAAGGTATCGACGCATGAGGGCCGACGGTAAGATTTGCATATCGCGCAATATTGGACATCGCTGCAGGTACATTATGGGCGATAAGGTCTAGACGGCGGTGTCGTGAAGCTAGAACTTCCCTAGGGTCGGACATGCCACGCGGCACCGTGCGAAGTGCAGATACACCAAAAGCACAATAATAGCCATTGGCCGGGCTTCAGGTACCATTTTTGTTGGACGGTGAATCTGCGAAGGAAGCTCGAGCACATCTCCTGAAGCTTGACGTGTCTGTATTTTTGCATACAGTGGTCTTGGTCTTTGCATGCGCATGATGTGCCAGTGCGTGGATCTTTTACAAAGTATGCTCATATGTACTCCATACATTTTCATTCATACTATGAGTGCTTGTATACAAATGATGCATGTATCAGATGGATTCAATAGCTTTGTACTAGTAGCGTGATTATTCTTTGCTTTTTCCGATAAGTCTATGATAGCGGATTTAGTTGAACACCGGGCTATGGATGTCTGTACATAATATCTAATATCTAATCCCGGCCTCGCTCTTGATATGCCAAGGCTGCATCCTAGCACGGTTGTGGACTGACAGCTTGTTTTGCTTGGGCAGGTAGTATCGCAGCAATGCGATGCAAAGCACAGCATGGACCCGTAAATTATCCGACCAGATAGATTTAGTTTTGTTTAATTCCCGAGTGCAGCTCTTTCTTGCCAGATGGACGTGGCCGTACGGGTGCTGGGTAGGGAGGGGAACGATGAACGATCCCCGGGATTTTTCCCGCTCGGGATCAGAGAACCTGGATGAGACGTGGGGTCCCTCTCACGGGAGATCACACACGACCGCCCCTGACCAGATTTAGGAGGCAGATGCGTAGGTTCGTCCAATCGAGAGAGTTAGATTTGAATAGATTGAAGGTCAGGGCAAGCCTCTAGGGTCGTTCGCGAGTTGTTATCGGTCCAACGGGAGAAGGGATATTGATCATATTACCGGGCCACATTACAAGGCCTGGTCGGTGATTGGATCCTGCTGGGTGATGGCTATCACGAGGAAGAGGCAAATATATCCTAAAGATATCACGGACGAGGTAAAAGATACTACTACGCCGTAGTGGGAAGTTTGTCACCTTCGAGTGGCGGTCTACAGAAGTAAACCCGGGAAAAAGGAACCATTGTACAAAACCTTGAAAATGCGGAGGTCGGAGGAACCCATTTAGAATTCGACGGCCGAGCAGCCAGTATGAGGGTAGCGGAAGATCGCTTGTGATCGTGGTGAACTTCTCGGCGGCGACCGGGCACTGCAGCGCTTGTATGATGCTACGATGATGACACGGAGGGTGGCGCTGAAATTCTGGGAAGCTGCGCTTGTCTCGCTTGAACGTAAAGACGAGGGCTTTGTTGTACACCTCCTGGATCCCCTGAGACTTTCCCCTTTTTTTCATGTCTACAAATTGAAAGAAGCAAAATAACTCAAAACATGCAACGAGCGATTTTTCTGTTTCCCCAACGACCCCGGTTTCGGGCAGGAAGAATGTGTTTTAGTATGAGGCACTTCTTTGACGCCGACAGGATGTAAGGCGTAAGGTGTAATACAGACAGGTACGATTACCGTAACAGAATACGGCTAGTCAGTTTTGGGAGTGGCTGACCCACGCCTTCCTCATTCTCCGTTTTCCCCCCCAAAAGGTGAAAAGGCAGTGACTAAATTTAAATCTTTATCTTTTCCCCCTCCCCACCATCTAAAAACTCACCCTTCTCCCTCTTTTTGGATTTTCCATCCATCTGTTCTCTGTGCTTTCTATCCTTCGGGATTCTCTCTATCCATCTCTTCAAATTCCAAGCTTGCTTCGCAAGTCTGCCTCTGTGTTTTTTAAACGCTTCACATCACATCACCATTCATTATGGTACGTGTCTCCCATCTCCCATTTCGCATCTCCCTGGCGATGATGTGACTCATTCATGATGAATTTGAATGCTAACGATTTTCACTTTTCACAGGCCGATTCAACTGTCGTCTCCAACACGGAGAATGTGCGTTTGATTCTCGATACTTGGGATTTCCACAATGGCCTCTGAGCCAGAGAGGAAACACAATATACTGACTTGCCCTGGGGGTGATTAGCTCATGAAGTACATGTCTCTCGACCAGCGCGGTCGATCGATGGCTGAATACATCTGGATTGACTCACAAGGCGGAACTCGCTCCAAGACCAAGGTATGTGGTTCTCCCGGTTCTTCTCATGTGTCTACGTGTGAATACATCCTATGGTTGCTGGGCTTGCAGCGTGGTGGCGTTCCGACCTTATCGAATTTGTCTCGATAAGCCCTGGTTTTCCCCCACGCGCGACGCAGCCGCCCGTATCACGTGAATAATGAGGGGCAACTTCATCACTATCGCTGGTGATCATCTGCTAACCAGATTGTTCCCACCCACAGACTCTCTCTAAGCCCGTTACCTCCGTTGACCAACTCCCCGAATGGAACTTCGACGGTTCCTCCACCGCCCAGGCCCCCGGTGACAACTCCGATGTCTACCTCCGCCCCGTCGCTATCTTCCCCGACCCCTTCCGCCAGGGTGACAACATTCTGGTTCTGTGCGAGACCTGGGATGCCGATGGAAGCCCCAACAAGTTCAACTTCCGTCACGACGCCGCCCGCCTGATGGAGACCAACGCCAAGGAGGAGTTCTGGTTCGGCCTCGAGCAGGAGTACACTCTGCTCGGCACTGATGGCTGGCCCTATGGCTGGCCCCGTGGTGGTTTCCCCGGTGCCCAGGGCCCTTACTACTGTGGTGTCGGTACCGGCCGTGTCTACTGCCGTGACATCGTCGAGGCTCACTACCGTGCTTGCCTGTATGCCAACATCAACATCTCCGGTATCAACGCTGAGGTCATGCCCTCCCAGTGGGAGTACCAAGTCGGCCCCTGCCCCGGCATTGACAGTAAGTCTCAAATCTATATCTACTCGACCCCCCGCAGTAAACTAACCGAGATATCAGTGGGTGACCACCTCTGGATGTCCCGCTACATCCTTCACCGAGTTGCTGAGGAGTTCGGAGTCCGCATTTCGTTCGACCCCAAGCCTATCAAGGGAGAATGGAACGGTGCTGGTCTGCACAGCAATGTCTCCACCGCTGCCACCCGTGCTGAGGGTGGTATGAAGGCCATCGAGGCTGTCATGAAGAAGTTCGAGGCCCGCCACCTTGAGCACATCGCCGTCTACGGTGAGGGCAACGAAGAGCGTCTCACTGGCCGCCACGAGACCGGTAACATCGACAAGTTCTCATATGGTGTTGCTGACCGTGGTGGCTCCATCCGTATCCCTCGCCAAGTTGCGAAGGATGGAAAGGGATATTTCGAGGACCGTCGTCCCGCATCCAATGCCGATCCCTACCAAATCACCGGTATCATCGTTGAGACGATGTGTGGTGGCCTTTAAGAAAATCATCATATCTTAGCGTTCCGATACCCTCCGGCATCAACTGGGAGTTCGGATCATGAGAGCGGCCTGACTGCGCGAGGGAGCCCTTAGATTATTATCTCCGGTGCCTTTTGTCTCTTATATTTTGCCGTCCGTCTTCTGAACCCTATTCCATCCTTCACCTGGCGCCAAGGGTCCGCCTCTGCGTTCATTTCAACTCCCTCGTTGCTTTCGCCGATTCTCTTCGTTTTTTCTCTTTTGACTTCCCACGACGTGGGTTATGTGACACGTACAATAGCATAGAACCACTACACGGATGGAAAACACAACCATCGTTTGAACCCACACAAACTGCTCACTGCTCGTTTTTTATTTTCTGTAAATCTAGACATTGCGTATCGTCGTAAGTTTCGGCTTTGATCCGATATAGACGGATTTAGGGCACAATACCGATCAAAATGCAATTCCATCAGACAAGCAGACCATTCGCTACGTGACCGAATTCAAGCAGAAGAAAGGACTCGTTGGCCAATTCCGTCATGTAGATTATCGGGACGGATTACAAGGGCGTCAAGGCAAGCATTGAAATACTGGAAGAGGCATGTCAATACAAACGATATGGTCACCGCGGTAGAGGGGGAGAACGCGGAGGTGAACGTGGCGCTGCGTGAGCTTGGCAGTAGCCGATTACGTTCATTGAGGGTGCTTTTTACTATTGCATTCAACTTGACGCTATTACCCTTTAAGCATATCCGACGCCCCAGCCGGATTTGCTCCACACGCCTCCAGGGATCTGATCATCATGGCCCGCGATTCTTTCTCGGTTAATCCAAGATGATGCCGAGCCTGTACCCCACATATGTACAACAAACCCCGGGCTGCTCCACCTCTCCGCCTCCATGCTAGACGGGTAGCACCCATGCCTCGGACATCGAAGTACGACTGATTGCATGATGTGCAGCAAAGGTCATTGATATCACTCCATATCGTCGAATGCCCCCCTGCAGAAGCTCTTAAATTGAGCCCCATCACACCTTATGTCGGCTCAAGCGGGGACGCGGAAAACGCTTATCCGAAGCTGCGAGTTCTGTCGGTCCAGAAAGGTCCGATGTGATGGCCAGCGACCATCTTGTAGGACGTGTTTTGATCACCAGAAAGAGTGTGTTTATCGAATATCCCTACCAAAACCAAGGTAAGCCTGGTTAGCTTGCAACCAACAGAGAGATGTTGCGCATTATGCAGATACAAAATTTGCATGAAGACTTTACTGAGATCTCGCTACAGACCAACAAAGGCGGTAGTCAATGCTCTTCGCTCAGAAAACAAACGACTTATATGCTTGATACAACGCTTGAAGAATGCCAGTACGCCAGAAAATCTATGGCTAGCTCTTCATTCGGGCGAAGATGAAACCCCAAGTACGCAGCCGCAGGGAGCCACCATGCCGCTTGTATCAAGCAATACAGAGAGTGTTACTCCAAACAGAGAAGGAATAAACGACCAGACCGAAGAATCGGAGTTTGTTAAGCTTGTCCCTCCCCAAACAGCCTTTGACGCATCATCCTACATCTCCGTGGACGAGTCCGGCAATTTCAATAGTTTTGGACCTTCATCAGCATGGCAGATGATAACAGATGCTCCAGCAATTGTTCAGAAATTAGCAACCGAAAACACAAAAAATGAATTGGTTGCTAATGCCGCCCTATCTCGTCAATTAGAATATCGATTAGCAACTTTCGGTGAACTAGCTGGCGTACCCACCGATTTAGCAACTCATCTTCTCGAACTTCACTGGAATCGACAACACCACACCTTCTTACTAACCTATCGGCCTGCCATAATACAGGGCTTATTGGAAGGCGGCGAGTTTGGGTCCTCATTTTTACTGAATAGCATTTTCGCCTGTGCCAGCAAATTCTCCACCAGGCCCGAGCTGCGAAACACCTTTGGCAATGCACAAGAAGCGGGAGCCAAGTTCTTTCGCCGTTGCGATGAACTAATGAGCAAAGAAAATCTCCTCCTTCGCCCAAGTCTTGCGACTATTGTCGGACTTTTACTTCTGGGATCAACTTACGTGGCACGTGGTGTGACCACCAAAGGCTGGCTTCTCACGGGGTATGCCTTACGCATGATATACGATCTCGGCCTTCATATAGACCGCAAGCCATCCAAGGATGATAAGGCGATTGAAGAAGAAGTCCGGAGAAGAATCTTCTGGGGTGCCTTTATCTGTGACAAGCTTCAGAGTTTATACTTGGGTAGACCGTTCGCTATCAAATTGCGCGATGCCCATGTCTCGCTTGAGTTGAAGGATATCATGGAAGAAAATGAATTATGGACTCCATGTGAAGATTTGGCAAATCAGACGATGAACGAAAAGAACGTATTTCCGCCAAAGTTCCCAATCTACTCAGTCTCATGCTTCCAGAGATTTTGTCTTCTCTCAAAAATCATGACGCGAATAATCGATGAGTTCTATGTTGTTGGTGCAACAGTAGAAAGTGCTCAATTAAGTCTGCGCAGTATCGACAATCTTCTACAACAATGGGAACAAAATCTACCTGAGGGGTTACGCATAGATACCTCGAGTCGCTGCGGACCAGCAGTAAGCCATGCTCCAAACGTCCTTTGTTTACATGTCATCTATCATGCATTGAGAATACTCCTACATCGCCCATTGGTCGCCGATGGACACCTACGCTCGGCATCACCGCCAGCCTTATCATGGAAGCGCTGTTCCGAAGCAGCAGAAAAGATCACTCAGATAGTCGCTTTATATCGACAGCTATACACATTAAGGGGAGCTCCATATCTCATCAGCTACGGTCTTTATGTGGCGTGTACCATACATGTTCGCAATATGGGCGTGAATACCAGTGAAATGGTCGTCAAGAATTCTTCTACGCTAGAGCGAAGTGTCCGTTGGCTTGAAGAGCTGGCAGTTCCCAATCCAGCTGTTGCAAAGACTGTTTCCATCATAAAGAAATTGATGAGTGCGAGAGGGGTCAGCTTGGACTTTTCTCCTGATACTGTTGGGTTTGCAGTGCAAGAAGAGTTGGCCAATACTGAAGAGAATCATGGCTGTGGTACCGACTCAGCTCCCCTAGCCCGTGACATAGGCTCATTGATGGACCCATATTTCTTCACTAACGAATGGGACGAGTCATTTTCAGGTGACCTTCTGTATGGGTTCTTAGAACAAGAATCTTTCGAAGGAATGATTCCATAGGAGAACCTATTGTCTGCTGCTATAGGAAAATAATATTATGTGCTATGCTATACTAAGTCTGTAGTCCCGCCCCAAAACGATCACACAGACTATTATAGATAGCACTGTCATGCGCTAGTATCACCCGCACATTTTCCAGCTTTCTCAACTCCCGCACTCTCTGCAAGTGTATCTCTGCAAGTTCTTTATCGTGATGGGCGCATTTTGACCGGCCCGTCTTCTCATCTAGATAGACAGCAGTCTCACCAACCTCATTCAAGATTCGAGTATCGTGTGTAGTATCTCCAGCCAGCAACATCCACTGATTCACATCACTACGCGCAAGCAAATTGACATGTCCAGGGCAATGGCCAGGCGCATTGATGATGTACATTGACTGATCTCCAAAAAAGTCATGGACATCAGGAAACGGGCCCAATGGAGCCCAGAACGATCTGTCAGTCGCAGGGGGTAGTTCGATTGTTCGATCTTGGGGAAGTAGCCTCGAGTCGAAATGTGAAAATGCGTTGCATGGATAACTGTCCGGACCATAAAGAAGCTGCTTGGCACCAGGTCCGATGAGGAACTCTGTTTTAGGCCCAAATTTGCTCGGGTCTCCGATGTGGTCATAGTGGAGATGTGAGAAGATAATCGCTCGGATATCCGACGATGGGTCGATGTGATTTTGGGCTAAACTAGCAAAGACATCTTCTGGGACTTCAGACTTGATGGCATTTTGTAACCTCTCGAAGACTGCAGGCGTATAATTCTCGATGTCTTTTCGGATTCCTAAATCAAAGATCACTTTTTGACCTGTAGGCTCATGCTTGAGAAGCCACGACATTGATGGTACGCGGCGGACATCATTTGGATCCGAGCCAGCTACAAAATACTTCATGGGGAGGTGTAAAAACCCCCCCGGATAGTATTTGGATTCCTATTTTGGAATTAACGGTTGGTTGTTTAGGAAGAATATATGTCATGGTGTTTGAGGTGATTGCGTTGATCGAGAGGCGAATGATAAATATGATATATGATGAGTTGATACTCTTGACTTGATTATGCTGTTCAAGACAGTCTGAGCCCCGCACATTCTAGAGACGGACAGAAGCTACGTACCCTGGTCAAACAGTCCATGCGCATCGGCGGTCCCCCCGACCAACCCCTCACGGAGAGTCTCTCTCCGAAGAACATTACGACATCCATGTTACTCCCTTCGGGAATAAGTTTCAGAACAATCTAATAAATTTGTTGTGCTTGAGGCCACACGAGCTATCCGCTTTTGAGCCAATATACTGTCCACTTGGGCTTTACAATCGAGCATCAAGACCGGATCTACGCGACTGTGCCAGCAATCAGGATGAGTTCCATGTCCGGACTCAACGTCCTATTGAAGAGAATACCATACAAGGTACGCTCTTGGTTAGCCATCCAAAGGGTGTTCCTAGACTAAATTTCCTTTCAGTTCAAAACTCCGTTCCTTCTTGACAGTAGGGCCTTTATCGGAGGACGCTGGACACCTGCAGCATCTGGGGCAACATTTCCTGTCTATGGTGAGGGCCAATAATAACTCGATCTTAATTTATGCGCTAATCAACTGGAATAGATCCAGAAGATAATCAAGTAGCATACAAGATTGCTAATGTCTCCCGGGTGGAAGTGAAGACCGCAATCGGTGCCGCACAGACAGCCTCGAGACAATACAAGCAACTCACCCATCGCAATCGCAAAATTTTACTCCGCGAATGGACAAAGTTGATAAAGAGAAGTCGTGATGATTTGGCAGCTATTTGCACGCTGGAGCTCGGGAAGCCCATTACCGAGTCCTATACAACTGTCGACTATGGAATTAGTTTCCTTGAGTGGTTTGAAGGTGAGATCGAGAGACTATATGGGGAGACTATTCCGGCGGCCCGTGGAAGCAATCGTATCATGACTTATCGTGAGCCCCAAGGCGTAGTTGCGGCAGTGACACCGTGGAACTCACCCGTGGCCATGATTCTTCGAAAAGTCGGCGCTGCCATTTCCGCTGGAAATGCAGTTGTTCTCAAGCCTGCGCCGGAAACTCCGATGTGTGCCATTGCGATCGCAAAACTGTTTGAGCAGGTCGACTATCCCGAAGGAACTCTCAATATCGTCACTGGGGACGCTGCGGCATCTGTAGATATCGGAGACGAGATGTGTCACAATCCGGCAGTGCGACATTTGAGCTTCACAGGATCAACTTCTGTGGGGAAATTCCTTAATGCAGAGTGTGCGAAGCATTTGAAGAAGACTAGCATGGAGCTGGGTGGGAATGCACCATTTATTGTGTTTGAAGATGCCAATATCCAGAAGGCGGTTGATGGTTAGTATTTCCCCAAAGACACAAGCAACTCTAGCTAATTAGCACAAAACCCTGGGTAGGTCTCATCGCTTGCAAATTCCGATCTTCTGGACAAACATGCGTGTGCGCTAACCGCGCTTTTGTCCACTATTCCATCATCGACGAGTTCGCAGAGAGACTCCAGAAAACAGTTGATGGCCTTTTTAAATACGGGTCTGTATGGGACCCGGATGTTAATTTTGGCCCCCCTATACTCTTCCCGGGGTGTAGAAAAAGCAAAGGCGCACCAAGAAGATGCCGTGTCGAAGGGAGCCAAGATCATATCTGGGGGATTTATCAAGGAAGACCTGGGACCGAACTTCTATGTCCCGACCATTCTTACTGGTGGCCCATCGCAAGAAATGCGCTCATGGACCCAAGAGACTTTCGGTCCTGTCATGCACTTAACTCCATTCGAGACGGAGGAAGAGGTTATCAAGCTGGCCAATACAGAAGAAAGCGGACTGGCCTCATATTTCTATACTGAAGATATTTCTCGAGTATGGAGAGTATCCGAGGCTCTAGAGACGGGTATGGTAGGTGTGCGGACAGGACTCGTGAGTGCGTGCGAGCAGCCCTTTGGGGGAATAAAGGAGAGTGGAATTGGGCGTGAGGGATCCAAGTTCGGGGTCGAGGACTACACTAATATCAAGAGTATTACTGTTGGTCTTTGAAGAGTCTACGCAAAGTTCTGGTAAAAGCTACGAGAAAATGAAATTGTTTAAATTACTTTTACATTGCCGAATTATTTTAGGGGGGTTTAAATCTCCCCAGATAATGATGAGAGCATAGGGAATACCTAACACGCCTCATGTCTTCCGCCGGAGGGTGTGTCTCCGACGGCGCTCGCACATCTCACCGGAAGAGCGACATCCCCGCACAAGCACCTCGGCTAGCTTGAGGAGAGGTCGAAGCTGTGTCTGGGCATGGAAATAAATAGATATGATTGTTTTGACTCTACGCCCCGTGGCTGCCGGGGCATCGTTGCTAAATATTCAGGGCGAGGCCAAATAAGTTCGTCACGCTCACCAGCACCTCACCATGCGGCCTACTATTCCACTTTCACTTGGTCGTCTTTCTGGTAAAACGGCACTTATAACAGGGGCTGGGTCTGGAATCGGCGAAGGCATAGCTAAATTCTTCACAAAAGAGGGTGCAAATGTTATCATCGCAGATATCGCAAAAGATGGAGGAGAGCGTGTCCAGAAGGATATCCAACAATCTCATCTTGAAGGCCATGGTCGGGCTTTATTTCTCAAGTTTGATTGTACGGCAAGTCGAGCATGGAAAGATGGCCTGAAGCTCGCTCGCGATGAATTTGGCAAGCTGGATATCGTGGTGAATAACGCTGGTACAACATACAACAAAAAGCCCAGTGTTGAAGTTACCGAAGCGGAGTTCGACAAGATCATTGCTGTCAATACTAAGAGCATCTATCATAGTGTTGTTGAGGTCATGCCTTACATGGCAGAGCAGCGCCGGGGTGTTTTTATCAATACATCATCGGTAGCTGGATTCAAGGTGCGACCTGGACAAGTGTTTTATGGTGGGACCAAGGGCTTTGTGAACACCGTGAGTTAATTATCCGGCACTTTATCTTGAGTTCTCTTTACTTATATGATTCGAAATAGATCACACAGGGACTAGCTGCAGAATGGGGCCCATATAATATTCGAGTGAACTCGATCTGTCCACTACGATCTCCCACGGCTCTATTAGAAAAGTTTTCTGGCGTACCGGATACTCCAGAGGAACGTGCCCGATTCTCCAAGACTGTCCCCTTGCAGAGAATGGGAGATATTGACGCTATTGCTCATGCTGCTGTTTACTTGGCGAGTGACGAGGCCAATTTTGTGACTGGAATTAACTTCCCTGTTGACGGAGGGAGGCTGGCCGTGTGAAGTTTAGTTTGGGAGAATTCAACTATCTTGATGGATATCATATATCATCCACGCTCTCAGGCCTGTGACTGCCAAGAAGTGGGAGAACTTGAATAGTAAATATAGAAATACTGAAATAACGATGGGTTGCGTCAATGGATTTCGTCATTTCACGAAGGAGTCGGCTTATTGTCGGAGCTTCTTGGTCCGGCTGCCTCGTAGCAGGCTCTAAGATAAGAGGAAAATGCCGCCATTCGGCGTCTTACCCCATACCCCGCGCGTCTCTCTTTGTTACGATGTGGAGAAGTATATAATGCTGATCCCTAACTGCGGGGAAAGTAAGCAATCGCTACTGCTTCTTGCATTTTGATTCCCTACCGACAGACATGGATCTTGAAAAGGAATTCCCAGAACACGCGGAGGAGGCACAGTCTGCTGTCTTCCTTGATGATCGCGAGGAGTACGACTATTTTTTGAGCAAATTTGATACAAAACGGCGAAACAAGCTCCTGCGGAAGATTGATTGGCGCTTATTACCGATACTGTCTCTATTCTATCTCATATCGTTCATGGATAGAGCCAATATTGGAAATGCGAAGCTACAGGGCCTCGAGGAAGATTTAAACTTGACTCCCGGCGAGTACAACTGGTATACCGAGCTATTCTCCGCTCGATCCTGCTTTGTATTAATTATTTGTTTGAAAATAGGGCGTTAACTATCTTTTTCTTCCCTTACGGCGCCTTCGAGGTTCCTAGCAATCTTGCATTAAAGTTTACAAAGCCCTCAATATGGATTCCTATTATCATGCTCTCATGGGGCTTGGTGTAAGTTAAAACCCACTATTCTTCAATATAATACTGGCTTCTTACCACTAACCTTACGCAGGATGATGTGTATGGGTTGGGTAAAAGACTACTCTGGATTATTAGCGACTCGCTTTTTCTTAGGAGTGACCGAGGCCGGCCTATTTCCGGGGGTAACTTATCTCTGCTCTACGTGGTATTGCCGCTATGAACTGCAGTTTCGTATTGCTTTGTTCTATTGCGCAGCCAGCCTTGCCGGTTCTTTTTCTGGACTTCTTGCATATGGCATAGGGTTCATGGACGGTAAGATTTCCATTGAATAATTAGTAGTATATATCATCACTGATATGCCTTTCTTCTATTAGGGATCAGAGGTTATAGCGGCTGGCGTTGGATCTTTATCCTGGAGGGTGTTCTCACAATAATCGTCGCCTTAGTCTCGCATCCCTTCATATGCGATGATCCAGTGTCGTCTTCCTGGCTGACTATAGAAGAAAAGCGATTCATCACTTTAAGGCTGCAATTTGATGGCCACGAAAGCGGATACAAGGAGTCTGCATTCCAGAAATATCATTTGAAACAAGCCTTTTTGGACACGAAAGTTTACCTCGGCTGCGTATGAGCATTCCATGTCTGATAAAACGAATTCGTGATTTAGCTAACTCGAAATATTTTAGATATTATTCACGATCGTATCTATGGGGACGTATGCATTGTCCTTCAGTCTTCCCACGACAATCAAGATCCTTGGCTACACTGCAGCTCAGGCGCAACTTATGACCATTCCAGTATACGCATTTGCGAGTATAATGTGTGTGCTCAATGCATGGGCCTCTGACCGCCTGGGGCGTCGATATCATGCTGTTGTGATTCCCTACCTGATCGGGATCATAGGTTTCATTATTTGCATAACCGTTGACCCGGAAGAAAAGCCAGGAGTAATCTATCTTGCGATGTTCTTCATTGCAGCAGCGCTTTTCCCCACGACTCCCAGTGTCGTTTGCTGGATGGCGAATAATCTATCAGGACAATGGAAGAGAGCAGTCGGAATGGCTCTTACATTTACTGGCGGCAACCTAATTGGAGGTGTTGTCGGGTCAAACATCTTTTTGGCCAGAGAGTCTCCAACATTTCACACAGCCTACTACATAATGGTGGCCGTTTTTGGTGCTGGCATTTTGGTCGCCACGTTCAAATTATGGCTTCTCATCGCGACAAACAAGAAGCGAGATGGTCTGGTCGAAAGTATGCCGGAGGAAAGGCTGGCAATATTGGATGAAGAAACCAAGTTTTTGGGAGATAATAGCCCCTTTTTCCGTTATACTCTATGATTTCTGGTGTGCCTCGGAAAAGAAGTAGGGCGATTATATCCGCGTGCTTTGATTAAATTTGGCATAAATCTTCATTATGATCATTTGAGCAACCGCCACTCCAGTCTTCTACTACATAAATATTCCTATTATTTGCGAACATTCTTCGCGCGTCCCACCCACCGGTCGACTCCAGATCCTAAGCCCTTGAGACCACGTTGTTCCAACTCGCGGGCCGCCGCTCCGTCGAGTACGCCGTCCGCGTCTTCCGCCTCGCGTTGGCGGCCATCAACGACCCGAACCAAGATCTGCATCAGGGCGGCAGCAAGGATACTGGCGATCAAGATTCCTACCATCACTAGGTTACTCTTTCGGTACTTTTGACGCCCAGGGGCCTCGTAGTCGCTCGTCCAACCCGAGTAGAGTGCATAGGTGGTTAGAATGCTACCACAGTTACCCCATCCAGAGACCACGGCAGATGCAGCAGCCACACCGACTTCGCCGTGTCTCGGCTGGAAGATCTCGGCAGTCCATGTCATGGTGATAGGAACAGTGGGGCCGAGGCCGAAGCCGATGATAAGGAGGCCACCATAACGGGGCCAGGGGTTTTCTTCGCTGCCAGCATAACTCGTGAGAAGCAGGCCCAAGATTTGAATCAAAGCTGGGATAGCAAAAAAAATGGCACGGTGACGATGAAAGCGGTCTGAGAAAGGCGTAACGATAACAATGGCGATCAAATCCATCTACAGACCAGTTAGCTAAACCACAGTCGGGATAATATCGGGGGAATGGATACATACAATCCAAATAGGGGCCGTCAACAGACTGATGACGACACCGCTAAGGTTCGGGTTGATCGCTTGGATGATTAGGTTTGCGTACAGCTGGACACCAATCCCAACGCCGACAACGCCGAAGTACATGACGAGTAGCGGCCAAAGTCTCCAATCCATAAAGACGTGCAGGAGATCTGTCCATGTCCATTTGGTGCTGTGGTACACACGTTTCATGTCGTGGTAGTGGACGACAGCATCCTTGCCAGTCAATGCAGGGGCAGTATCTGGCAGCCAGCTTAGTAGCTTGTGACGCTTAGGAAGAGGTTCTCCAGGCGGAGTGGGACGGTCAGGCAACCACCAAAGCTGGCCGAATCCGAGGGCAATAGTAACAATACCCCAGATGAGAAACATCCACTGGAAGCCAACATAGCCCTTGACACCGTCCATTTTTTGAAAACCCGCAGAGACTAGACCGACAACGGCAGCGGATACTTGCGAAGCAGTAAAATAGTAGCCGATGCGTTTTCCAATACGCGAGGGCGGATAAAAGAGAGTGAGATAGTAGGTCATGCCAGGCCAGAGGCCAGCTTCAACGATACCGAGAAGGAGACGCAGGAGGCTAAGTATAGTCGATTAGCATGGGGTCACAAATTCAACAAAAGTTTTCACCTACTAGAAACTCCACTCGGCTTTCATAGCAGTCATACAGGTACCAATTAGACCAACACTGAGCACAATACGGCTCATCCAGACGTGCGGGCTCAAGCGGGTCATGGCCAGGTTGGATGGTACATCAAATATCACATAACCAACATAGAATAGCGCAAGTGCGGTTGAAATCTCGTGGGGGTTGATTTTCAAGACAGTTCCGAGATCGTGGCCCGAATCCTCATTCATGGTCTGCGCTAGACCAACATTGGAGCGGATGGCTGAACAAAAGAAGTAGAGAACCCAGAATGCGGAAATGATTCGACGATCCAATTTTCTGCGACTTGTTGTTAGAAAAGTAGTTCAAGATTATTTCCCCATTTTTGAAGCTGTGATTCACCTGTAGATTCGCTCAATATTGGCTACATCGAAGTGGCCTGGCTCAAGATCGTCTTCCATTGATCTGGTCACCTGCGATTGCTCATGAATATTCTCAGAGACAGGCTCCTTGTCGGCGCTGCTCATGCCACTGTCGGCGTACTCGGGGGCGGGTGTAGTCGCCATTTTAGATGCAGAGACCAAATTCAAGCGGTCTTCCCATGAAGAAAAACCGTCTAGGACCGAAGCAGGGAATAAAAATGATGCGCCGCTGTGAGACTAATTAGCGGGTGGGCTTTCCGATGGCATGTATAAGTCGGGAACTTTGCCGAGGTCTAAAGACATTCCCGGCGACGCTAAGATAAAGGCCCAAAGGGAAAATTCAAAAAAGTGAATAATGGATCGCATATACTTACCTTGAGATGACAGCCCCGGTGGTATGCGGCCGGACAACTCCGCTTCAACGCGAAAGCTGGTCGGAGAAAAAAAAAATAGAGGACAAAGGCGGAGACCCGTTTGCAGATCTGATAAAGGAGGGGTGCTGCACAGCTGACCGGGAATGGAAAAGTGTGTACTCGTATGAGTATTATCCTGCTCTGGTCCTTTCCGTCTGGCGACACACAAATAGAAGAAGAAAAGAGACCAAAAATTAAAAAAACAAGAAAGAAAGAAACCCAACAAGACTAGCCGTTGAGCGGTTGAGTCGCGTCGCGGTGGGAAAAAAATAAAAGCGTCCGACTCTCGGCGCTGCGACTGTTCAGAACGGAGAAGCCTTCCCAACCGACTCTCCCACTCACCGAGGATAACCTTAAATTGTCACCCGAATAGAACTTCGGGCTGAACTCCCCGGAAAGCCTGGACTTTGGATCAGGTCACCCCTCCTCGAGAGAAATTCTAGACCCACACCTTGTGTTATCATTTAGAATATGACCCATTCCGGGAATGGTTCATCCCATCGGTACTCCATATTGACAATCCTTTTACATCGATCTATCTCATCGCCGGTTTCGGTGGGTCACGTGACTAAGCTGGGCTTTGAGATTATGTAATATATTTTCTCCAACAACTTCGTCACATTTATAAGGACACCCCAAATGTGAAATAGTAATTATAGTACTAGAATACTTATACTTGCCCGCGACGAAAATAAAGTAAGAATGTTGGGCTATACTACTAGTAGGACTTGGTAACCTGAAGGGAGATAGAAGAGAGATATCTGAATCTGATGATATGAGATATATCATGGATGGATGCGAAAGGGGCAATACTCACGCTATATCTATCTATCTAATGACAAACGGAGTCGTGCAACGACTAATCAAAGTGATCAAGGTCCGATAAACTATGGATATTTGAAGGTTGAGGTAGGTGGATCCTGATAAGCTCTGAATCGGCTCATCCTCGGATTTGCGGGGAAGAAATCAACCTATAATGGAGCTGGGAAGATCATCATGACATGGATGTTCCTCTCCACTACAGCATGCATCTTTATAGTTCTACCTCTAAGCAGGAATAGCGGTGAATGAAGGTTTCACTAATTAAGCCGAATTATGTTGTGGAGACACATGAATCTTTAACTGCGCCTTGTGGCGATTTAATCTTCGCGAAGAGGAGTTTCTCCGAGGCCTTCTCTAAGCATTGAATCTAATCTATTTTTGTCAGAATTCTATCTGCTGAATCTAACAAATTCCGACCACTTTTTACCTGGGTGATGTTATGCCCCTCAACAGTTACTACCTCGTATTCGCCCACGCTAGTTCTCTAGTCAACCCTCAAATCATATCACGAGACACGCTAGCCCTACTAGACTCTTGAATCATGGTCCTTCTCCGAATCACCAAGATTGCTAGACCGGGCAGGAATAAAAGCCTAGTACCTTGGCAGCCACAAAGTATACGGAGAGATAATTCAGGGACCAACCAAGGGCTGCAGCAGCTCAAGCCCAGCCGCCAGGGCACCAGCGGCTCGAGTGATGCCAAGCATCATGCCTCGTATTTCGCCAACGAGCCCAGCTAAAGTTTGCAGCCACAGACACGTTCTCTCATCCGCCATCCCATTTTTCCATCAATACGAGGCGCACCGTGCCCGCTCGATCATCCGGGTAATGGCGCCTCCGCACTTCTCAGAGCCGCAGAGTCCCTCCAACCTACTATTTAAACCTCGGGAGGTCTCCAGCGGGATGTGCCTCCCGGCCCACCTCGCAGAAAAAGAATAATCCCTCTACAAAAGTGATACCGAAATCTGAAGTCCGATTTCGCAATGAAGAATCTCATGGCGAAGCAGGTGGGGCTTGTGCTCCTTCTGGCTGGATTGGTGACTGGCGAAGCTCTCAAGAATGAAGAGCGACTCTCTTATAACGCAACCCATCGTGAAGCTAGTATTGGGATGCTTTCAACCCGCGATCTTTTTGGTCTCGACAAACGTGCCTGGGAATGCAACCCGGGATACAGCCAATGTGTTTACGACTCATCACGTTGCTGTCCAACAAGTGGTAGATGTTGCACAACTGGATACTGCGCTGACTCCGACGAAGTTTGCTGCCCTGTCAGAGGAACATGTCCTAGCGGATATAACTGTTGTGGAGCCTATAACTGCTCTCCTAAGAGTGGTGAATGCTGCAGTGATGGAAAATACTGTCTCGCCGGCTACAAGTGTATGATCCATAACGGCAATGCGGTGTGCTGCCCAAATTCGGGATGTATAGGAAGTTATGATTCAGGAGACGCTTCGAGTGGCTCTTCTGCAACGGAGACGGAGACGGAGACCCTGACTACTACAACGGCAACTTACCAATATCACTCATATTATTATACCACCTACTATTGGTAAGTCAACCGGTTTTCTCTCTACACATGCGTTTGGTGATTTCTAATATTCCTATAGGACCTATTGGTACTACTATTGGACCTCTTTTGCCCCGTACACTGTGAGGACTGTCACCTCTACCGAGACCACAACTACAACCATTTGGTCTGCATTCGCAACCGCCAGCGCAGAGGCAAGCGAGTCTTTTGAGTATTACATCACCGCTAGGCTCACTCCGCCCTATTCTGCTACCTCACTGAAGAGCTCCACCGACTCTGTTCCACTTTCGACAGACTCTAGTGACACTACTAGTGCAGTCACTGCCAAGGCTGCTACTACTACACTTCTACATTCTGGTGGTGATGACACCGGGTCCTCGGGCAACGGAGGCGTTCCTGATGCAGCCGTTGCACGATCTGTAAACGGTATTTTACCATTGATTGGGGCTATCGCTGCGTGTCTCATTGGTGGTTTGGCCTTTGGACTGTGAAGAAAGACAAGAAGAGGATATTTTGCCGAACCTTGGAGAAATCATGTGGATATAATATGTCGATAAGGGGAATTCTTTACATCTATTTGTCATTCTTCCAAGTTTCAAATTTAGTACTCTTGATGAATATGAATGGCCAGAGAGTTAATCGAACATCAATTACTAGACCATCTAGATAAGTTCTAGTATATAAAAGGGTCATCACCCTATGATCTTGGGCCTCAAGACCTTAGACTTTCGATGATTCTTAATCTAACCCACCCGGGCACTTAAAATATCCAAATTTTACTAATCTCATTGCTGTCTATAGTAACTTCTGTTGTATTTTTAGCCACGTCTAGGTGTTCCGAAATTTCATCTGATTAAGCTCGACGACAACTAGAGTTGGAGTTCCAAATATGGAGTTTCATAGGGTCTAGTACCATGCTTGATAGGGTACAAAAATTATCAATATTCAATACAAGTCTGAAAAGAACTCCAAATTATAGTTTATGAATAATGTCGATCATTATTCATAAAAGCCTTTATCTGGACGGCATGCTCTTTCCGTGGTGTGGCCAATTTGTCTAGATTCAAACCGATCGGTCGTGACTTGCTCGAGTCCGAGATAACCTATAATCTTCCACAATGATTCGCGTATAGAACTAACCTTGGAAGGTGGCAGAAATTATCGCTCTTTAAAGCCCGGTTTAACTATAGTACTAGTCATTCAAAAAGCAAGGACAAAGGCCGGTCTCATATAGTATCTATCTTATTTAGCCATTAATCAGGTGCAAGTACAAATACCAAGCTGGAAGATGAATCTGACAACTGGGGGAATTCTTGACAATTTTCGTATTATGTCCTCGATATTCGAGACTCGATCTTACCTCTCATCGGGAAAACGGCATGCCAAAAGAGCGACCTGGCTCAGGAATTACCAATTGGTCATATTGCTGGTTGAATTTTTCAGGAGAATAGCTTTTGCCGCGACAACCTTTCAGGAAGCCCACAGAGGAACACTGCTTGGTTCTCGGGTTCTGGCCGCAGGATGTAAGCACTACCGCCGGAAAGGGTAGCGGCACGACAAGATCAATCAAATCAATCAGATAACCCGAGCCACCAAGGATCAAGTGGATCCCGGTTTCTCCTATCATGTGCGTAATCACACTACTCCATCCAAAATCTTGAGAGTACGGTGGGGCCTGTGAATCCAGACAGGGTCTTCGAATGGCTTCCTCGTAAGGCCAAGACTAATTAGAACCGGGCTTGTTTTCCACAAAGCATTATCATCCGGTGATCGTCGACATCAGTACCCAAAAGTGGTATGGTCAACAAGGTGGTTAGCCAGGTTTGTGACAGGGCCCATGCTCTGAAAATGTTCTTGGGGCGATTTTCTAGGCGAACCACGAAGAAACTTGCGGATTTTGCCGCTCAGAAAATGTAGCGACAGCAATGCGTCCAGACCCGACCGGCCTTCCAGTATTTATCTTGGTCGACCCCTGTCACTTTTCCCACACCAATATTTTGTTTTCCACTCTGTTCTGCATTGAAGCTATTGGGGTGTGTGGTCAAACGACGACTCTTTCACACCATGGCCGTCAGAAAGCGTTTCATCAACCCCTTTGCAGGCAATGGTTCAGCCAAGAATCAGTCTACTGCCGATATTCCCGAGACTGAGACACCAGTTGATCTCAAATGTTCTTTAGAAAAATCAAAAGAGGCTGATAGAGCTTCCTCTAATGAAGAGCTCATCGATGAAAATGCGCAATCTGGCACCCAGAAGGCCCAGGCCAGTACCCTAGCCTGGACAAGAAACACTTTAATTGCCGCGTATATTCTGTGAGTGCCATGATATTTTGTGTTCTAGCTAGCATTGTATAGCTAACAAGTCGAAGTATGTGGGTTGTCAACTTCCTGCAGTACTTCAGTTCCGGAATGCTAGGTGTTTTATCGCCCTACATCTATAGTGATTTTCAGCTACATTCACTCACGGGCCTGACCTCCGTTATCGCATCCTTAATATCCGCTCTGATCAAGTTTCCCTATGCAAAGCTCATGGATATCTGGGGGCGACCCCAGGCTTTTGGACTTAGCGTTGGATTCCTGACTCTCGGCCTCGTCATGATGGCTGCTTGCAAAAATGTCCAAACATATTGTGCCGCTCAGGTGTTCTACCAGATCGGGTTCAGCTGCATAGACTTTTCTATGACCATCTTTGTTGCCGATACAACAGCTTTACGAAATCGTGCGTTCTGGATTGCATACTCTGCATCCCCGTATTTGATCACGCCTTGGATTTATGGTTATGCCTCCGACCAGATCCTCGCACCTGGAGGTATTGGATACAGATGGGGCTTTGGCGTATTTGCCATCATTATGCCTGTCGTCAGTGCCCCTCTCTGGGCTTTGTGGTCCCATATTGAAAGAAAAGCCGAAAGGATGAACCTGGTGGAGAAGGAGAATATCAGTCGCACCCCGTGGCAGTCGGTTGTTCACTATTTGATCGAGTTTGATGTCATTGGATTGCTCATTGTCTCCACTGGCTTCTCCCTCTTCTTATTGGCCTTCAATCTATACTCCTATCAGACAGAAGAGTGGAAGTCGCCGATGATAATCTGCTTCATTATCTTTGGCTTCTTCTTGATCGTCTCATTCACTATCTGGGAGAGATACTTTGCTCCAGTGAAGTTTATGCCATGGGAGCTCATCAAGAATCGGACAGTTTTTTTCACCTTTGCCATGGTTAACTCCTTATACTTGGCCTGGTACATTTGGGACAGCTACTTCTTATCACTCTTGCAAGTTCTTTTTGACCAGAACGTCCGGGATGCGACGTACATCTCCAACATTTATACTATTGGGTCGACCTTCTGGTGTCTTGTCTTTGGTGCCATTCTCCGATACAATGGTCGCATCAAGTTGTGGGCAATTTGTTTTGGTGTCCCGCTAACTATTCTGGGGGTCGGACTCATGATCAAATTCCGCCAGCCCAATTCGCACATCGGATACATTGTGATGTGCCAGATATTCGTTGCTTTTGGAGGGGGCACTTTAGTCATTTGTGAACAAATGACTGTCATGGCTGTCTCGTTACAGCGCAACATTCCCGCTGTCCTGGCCATGGAGGGCGTCGTGTCTGGCATTGGCAGTTCTATCGGAGGAACTGTCGCTGTGGCGATGTGGACCGGTATATTCCCGGTCAAGTTGAAAGAGCTTCTTCCAGCTTCCGCCCAGTCCGGTTTCACTGCAATTTATGGCTCCTTGGAAGTTCAACAATCGTATGATCGGGGCACGTCTACTAGAGACGCCATTGACCAGGCGTATGGCGAAACACAACGCCTGATGCTTATCACGGCCACTTGTCTCTATCTCATCACGTGGACCTCTTGCTTTCTCTGGAAAAACATTGATGTGAGAAAGATGAAGCAGCAGGTCCATGGAATTCACTTCTGAGTCAATTGGCGCGATGTATGACTACGACGACTATCGGTCGTAGCATGTCTGGCAAGATATCGTTGATACAAATAATAAAACTAGTATCACTTGTGTTGATCATGAACTTCAATTCTGTATTCTACCAACTTCCATATAGGTCGTATATAAGATATCAAGAGCAGCGTAAGACCTAGTCACCAACCTGCCCGGACATCATCCATGCAGAAAATTGGTTATGCAAACATGGGTATAAAAAAACAAAAAGCCATAAAAAAGGAAATACAGGTCCACTGCATCAGCATACCCAGATGAAGCAACCATGCATGTTTCAGGAAGGTGATTCCCAGACCCCACCCGTTCAGAGAACCGAGCGCAACTGATGGGATAGGATCAAGTGGGTTCCGAACCAGCAGAATAGTGAACACGAAATCAGACAGGATATTCTCGTGTGCCTTTCATTGCGGGACATCGAAGGTGTTGATATTCCGCATGACGTAAAATATATCGTTTCCTTTTGTAGGAATGGTGGGTGGTGAGGTGCAGCTAAAGCTCGGAATAAAAGCTTAGCTGCTATCAGAGGAAGTTCTATCGGTCTGGTTCTCAACGTGAGCACCCTTGCCACCCTCCAATGCGCTAGGAGTGATTGAAGCTTTCTTGGGCTTATCAGAGACATAGCTGGCGCGACGAAGGTGCTCTTCGGTGTCCTGGTAGTTGACGAGAAGCTCGCCTTTCTTGCCGTAGCGGTGAGGCTCGTTTCGCGCAACAGATACCAGGCTGAAGATGCTGTTGGTCTTGTGGAAAATGGTATCCATCTCCTCCAGAGAGCGATAGGCGGTCTCGGGATAGAAGAAGTAAACGACTGGGAAGATGAAAGCGTTGATGACGGCGAAGATGATATATGTCTTATATCCAATTGAATCGAAAGCGACAGGGGTAACCATAACAACCATGAAGTTGAAGATCCAGTTACTTGAAGTGGCCAGGGCATTGGCGGGGGCACGAATGCGCAGAGGAACAATTTCAGCAGGGTAAAGCCAAGTCATACCCAACCAGCCCCAGGCAAAGAAGGTGTTGAAGACGAATAAGAATACAGCTGCCGCAATACCCGCTTGGGCATTTCCTTCGAAGCTGGTGGCGATGGCCAATACAGCCATGGAGATTGACATTCCAGCGGCACCGACCAACATCAAAGACCGCCGGCCAACCTTCTCAATGATGAAGATAGGAAGCAAAGAGGCAAGAAAATATTCTGTTCCGTTACAGGCGGCTAGGATGCGAGACATCAAGCCACTCATCCCAATTGACTTCTCGTAGATAGTGGCGGCATAGTAGGTGATGAGATTAATACCAGAAATCTGCTGGAACATCTGGTTGACGTAGGCAAGGATAGTACGGTGGAGGTGGCGGTCTTCGTCCATGGTCAGTAGGTCGCGGAAGCTGACAGAGGAAGAAACCAAGACGGCATCCTTGATGGCGGCAAATTCAGAGTGGACGTAAGGGTCATCCTCCGGAAGATCCAAAATAGCCCCCCAGAACCACTATTGCCTCTTCCTCACGGCCCTTGAGAACCAACCAGCGGGGGGACTCGGGTAAAGGCATCACACAGAACAAGATAATCAAAGCAAACACGTTCTGGAAGGCGATAGGGAAGCGCCAGGCGATGGAGCTAGGGTCGAGGAAAGAGAATCCGAGATCCATCCAGTAACTAATGGTGATACCACCAGCAATCAGAGAGCCTTCCAGCATGACCAGCTGGCCACGGTGGTGAGACTTGCTGCATTCGGACTGCCAAGTAGCTATAATAAAAGGTCAATATCTGTTTGATAAGTAGTGACGCTTTGGTATATAACTTACGGACGGTGGAAGTGTTCATGCCGTTACCGATACCGGTCACAATGCGGCCAACGATCAAGTGTGGAAGGCTGTATGCGCAAGCTTGCAACGAAGCACCGATGACCATGATGATTGAACCGACAAAAATGGTCTTGCGGCGTCCAAGGTAGTTTCCAATCCAGATACAAAAGATGGCACCGCAAAAGCATCCCAGGTTGTAAGAAGCAGTTGTGATACCTGGCTCGGTCAGTATATGGCGTAAAGACGCAAGATTGTGACGTAAATAGTCCACCTACCTTGAACGGTGGAACGGGTGCTTTTCGCTGCAGCAGAGAGACCCATCTCTCCGGCCGTTGTGGTATCAATTTGGGGGAATGTAGTGACGAAGGAATTCAAGGTCAAGAGACCTCCCATGACACCTTGGTCATAACCGAAGAGCCTGGCAAGTATTAGTATGGCAAGGTTCTTGGGATGAACTAAAAAGTAAATGGAACGTACAAGAAATCAAGACCAGCGATGATACTGATCATGATATTCAGGGATGTACCCCGAAGTCCGAAGTAAGGTTTCATGGTGACGGATTTCGATTGAACCTCACAGTAAGAGATTTAAGGACAGGCTTTATACAATCAATGTGCCAGGCGTGCCCTTAGACCAATCAAGAAAGTTGAAGAAGTCCAAAAGAGTGCCCAAGCCTATGGACGGAAATGGAAATAGGAAGAGTTGGCGGATGAGGAGAAGTAAAAAAGAGCCAAAAAGATCTGGGGAAGCAGAGGGGGTTTATGAATTCCCAGCCAACAGGCGGCGCCCATCGTCACTGAGGGGGAAAGGGTCCACAACTGGCATGATACAAGGTCCGGGAAAACCGCCAGGATCGAAACCAAAATCTAGTCCAGAGGATTTGGGACAAGCAGGGTCGCATCAGGAGCGCGATACACTGCCGCCGGATTGGGGGAAGACTGGGGACTCCACTTCCTCGCTTCTCCTCCATGGAGGAGGGAGTAAGACTCCGCTCCGGGGGAGAACATCGAATGAGAAATAGTCATCGGCATCAGTCGTTGGTCATTTTCGGCACAGGTCCCACCGGGGGAGGTCGGTCGGGTGAGTGTCTTCGCTGCTTGACTTCGGTATCTGCCCGGTACAATTCACGGGCCGTACCAACCGGTTACCGTACACTGCAGTCGGACGAGGCTGCTTTCAGAGAAGACATTGAGTGTATGACCGCATGAACGATACCAGGCGCTCCTCGTGGCTCGCGTGGGTGTCGTGATGGTAAAAGTGGGTTGGAATTGTGGACTGCAGTGGTGCGTTTTGGTCCGATGGACCCTCCCCGGATTCCTCCCCAATCTTTTTTTTCTCCGCGACTTGCGGAGGTCCCGAGTGAGGATATTGGGACTCAATGTGTAACATTTTCACTCTCTGTTAGAGAGACAGTCTACATATTCAATACTGGTGTATATTCCATGATCATACTAAAAAGTAAAATGATATTCGGCCTGCCGTGCCAAGTCGGGGACCGAGCAGGGGTATTTTCAGGGATCAACCCGCCCCGACGAACCATATTGTCGGCTTTGGCGCATCAGAGCGACGGCCGTGGCTTGGCCCCCGAGGCTTGACGAATGCTTTTCCCCCGCCCGAGTCATCAATTACATGGCTCGGGTGGGCTCGGACACTGCTAGCCTCCGAACAAATTGCTAAGAGAAACCCTCACCAACCCTAGCTAGAACAATCGAATTGCACGTAGTCGGCTCCGAGAAGTCAAGGGAAGACATTAACGGGATGGTTAGGTACTCCCGAGCTCGGAAGGTAAATCCGTAGCAAAGGGGACAAAAGCTCTCAGAGAACCCCTCTCCCTCCCACTCCCCGAAAAGTAACCAAGTTGCGATCGCCGGGACGGTAGCACGCATGACATCATTGCCAGGCACATAACTCACTGGGTACCATTTACCCGTTTTATGGTAAATTTCAATGCAAGGTTCTGTCTGGATGCTAGTGCACTAGATATTGAAGCTACGAGTACATTTTACTCCTCTGGGGTTCTGCCAATATATGAGAGCTTAATTCCTTCAACTCTTGATCCAGCTAATAAAGTATGAATATACTCTGTAGTACAACTTCCCTACCTACCCCGGCCCGGCTTTCCCGAGGTCGTTTTAGACCAAATCGGAATCTGGGGTTCTTTCGGGTTTCCTTTTTGGGATAAGCCGACTACCTGCCCGGCCCGCTTTCAAATGCCACCAGCCTTCAATAATGCTTTCCTGAAACACATTCCTTGGACAAAAAAAGAAATTTAGATCTGGGACCGATCAATTCGATGTAATTCAATTCAATCAGGTTGTAAGCAATGAGCCAAAAAGGGAATCCGGCTTCGAACTCACATCTTCTGTGTATGTAAAGTCCAGAGCCGCGCCAATGCCTACCCGATCGAGCCACTCCGTTTTGCAGTGGAGCCCGGCTGCGAAGACCTGATGGCGATTGTCCTGGAGAACCCACGGCGGGACGCAATCAACAGATTGATTCTTCCGTCCTTGGTACAGTCAGGGACAGAGTTTGGCCCTCGCGTCCCTGACCGTCCCCAAGAGAGACTACATACTCGTTGTACAGGATTAGAGCTCCGGCACGAATCATGTCAACGCCACACAATCAATAGCAAAAGTCTAATTGCTCTTAGACAAATGCACAAGATGATTCAAAGGGGACATCAAAGCCTTACCTACTTAAACAATATTGTAATGAAATGTTCGGCATATCTTACGCGGAAGGGAATCATTTCCCTACCGCTAGGCTATCACGCCTTTTTCGATCTCGTAGCCTATGTGCATACACCCACAATAATTCACACATGAATGGACTCGTCTAGGGACTGTGTTATATCTAAGCACCAATCAAACCCATCGATTCTTGATAGTTCGCCACCGGATTCGGCATCGCTTGGACCAACTGGGCAGGATACAGCATTATTACACATTTTCATTCCGAACTACATGTTCCAGAAGCATAAGTATAATCTCTGAAAGACATGCTCAATCCGAGTTAGGAAAGAGAATGATACCTGTAGTAATGAGGTCATTGAGCACCCTTTTCAAGCATATGGCCGTGTTGCTAGTGGACGCTGAAAACTCCAGGATTATGTCCAAGCCAAGGTTTCTTTGAATGAAAGTTGAATCGGTCTATTTGCCGTGGCATCGGCAAACCCGAAGTCGAATAGGCTTTCATCCCGAATTTAAAGATGCCGATGGCGGGGCCGGGGAGGATTACGGCTCAGAAATTTACAATTATCTCGTTGGATCCTGCCCAGGTTTATCCAAATACTTTTGTATCGTATTGTTCATCTACTGTCGAGCCGTCATCGTCGACCTTTCGGGTGGGCAGCAATGCAACCACGATCTGTCGCGCTTCGCCGACCGATCCACAGGTTCAATTGGTCACTGCAACACCAGCTATGAGGCCAAGAAATTGGGCGTCGGTTTATCTCAATCCGATAAATGTCTGGTTGCTCACATATTTGGTGCACTAGGAATCCCGAAGGTAAGATCTTGAACCCTCCCTTTTCTCGGTCAGACTCCTCCGGATCTCTCATTGGCCGAATCCCCAGAACGAGTGCTTTTCCACCAATAATTTCTTAGACTAGGTGCATATTCCTAGTCACACTAAAAGTTGAACAGGCAAGATTAGAGTCCCTGGTTAACAGAAGCCAAAGGGAATAATGATAGTTAAAGATAATTGAATATCATGAGATTCTCAACCAGTAGTTAGCTTAGTCTCGTTATCTGAAAAGAAAATAAGAGCGCTTTTCCACCGGAGAATGCCATTCTCCAGAGCTTGGCTCGAAGGAAAGCCAATCTGTTCACGAATAGAACATGCGATAACCGATCACTTGGATGCATACCCCATTGGTTATTAGCCAACCGGCTATGCAGTCCGAGTATTGAATAAAAAAATGCAGTCCTCTCCCCTACCCAGATCAAAGCCTTCCTACCAAGCCAATAGCCTAGGTCATCTTTGAATCACCAGCGGCCCCCCTCTTCGTCGTATCCTCCTCCATTGTTGTCTTCCCGAAGCTCGCCATATCCATGGTTGTCAAGAGCTTGATAGTCTTGGCGAGACTCGCCTTCATTTTCATGGTTATCAGGAGCTTCATTGGCTTCAGGCTCAGGCTCAGGGCATCGTCGAACAGTGTGACCCACTACATATTATTAGTTAGGCCTCCATACCATCTACGACCATAGAAATATGGACTTACTGTTGCTACATCGGTTGCATTTGACTTTACTCCAGTTCTTGGGCTCGGGGCAATCGCGAGCAGCATGGCCCTCTGTGAAGCGCGAATGTTAGTTTCAAAATACTCATTTTAAGCACCTGTCGGGCAACTGATACACTTACTTCCATCACAGTTTCGGCAGATCATGTTGTCGGGATTTGCCGGCTGGTCACATTCACGAGCAATATGCTCGGTGGAACTGCATGCTTGTTAGAACATAGATACTTGCCTTATCATATAATCAGTTTAGTTCCATGAACTTACCCGCAGTTACGGCAAGTGCGAGGTTCCCGTGGAGCGGAGTTGGGGCAATCCTTGGCAAAGTGTCCCTCTGTAAATCTGTAAGTATGTGGGCATTGACAGGAAGAGTTCATGCGGCTTGGATCATACTTTCGTTGCAACGACGGCATTCGACATCATCAGCAGATCGGGGCTCGGGACATTCCCGGGCTTCATGCTCTTCAGAACTTTGAAATGGTCAGTATTTAGCGCTCACTGTTGTTAGACTTCGCTGAACATACCCGCAGTTGCGGCATCCGAATCGGCTTTTACGCGGTTGTGTGCAATCTCGCACCCGGTGCCCGAGCTCTCCACAGTTGTTGCACTTGATCTCCGTTTTCTCAAATGCGACAGGCTCCTGTTTGCATGCGCGCGCACTGTGACCCATTTCTATAACATTGTCAGTGCCTACAGAAGATATTGAGCATAGAGTAGGATTTACCTCCACAATTACGGCACTTCATCACTTGCCGGTCGTAGGGGAGTCCTGCGTTTTGGAGGCGTTCAAGGTTGTCCTCGGGGGTTTCAGGCCAACGTTCTCGGAGATTGGCGCGCTGGGGCTTATCGCTGTAAAAGAAGCCAACGACATATTGGCGATCCAGTTTTCCTTGCAAATCAATCAAGCTGATAACATCTTCGGTGGGCTTTTCCTACAATTGGAAGACCCGGTCAGTTGCTTGTCCACACAGTAGGCAAAGTGAGATATCGGTTACCAGAGCAATAAGAGAGATCTTGAAACTCTCATCCCGCATTTTCTTGCCGATGGTCTGAAAGGTCTCGTCTGGGCACGCTTTGGCGTAGATTTGGAGGGCCTGAGTGATTGTGTCAACAATTTCGAATTGAAAATTGAAAATATTGGCTTTCTTACATCTCGGAATTCTCCAATTTCTTTCTCTTCGCTTGCACCCTTCATCATCGCCCATGCTTCTTCGGGAAGCTTGTCGGCGACCTGGTTTAAATCGAACTTGCGGTTTGCTTTGCAGTCTTTCGACTGGTGGCCTGTCACGCATATGTAAACATTTTTCGTCTTCAAGTATGTGGGTAGTCTAGAGGGGGATCTTTCACCTTCAGCTTTGCAGTTTCGGCAAATATTCACCGGCTTTTCCGGGCAAGTAGCCGCTGGGTGGCCCTCTTGGTTGCAAATACGGCATGTTCCCTTGAAAATGCGAGGTTGGAGACAATCGGACTTGTTGTGACTATGATCTGTGTCAGATGTGCTGAATGATGGGTTCGGCAAGTCCACGTGTATGAAACATACCCTACTTCCCCACAATTGTAGCATACGCCCATTGCCTTTCGGGGCTGAGGGCAGTCGTTCTTTGAATGGCTAATATTATTAAATTAGCTTCAACATGAAATGATTCAGTAGCGGCGGCTCACCCTTCCTCCCCACAGTTGTAGCATGCTCCCATCGACTTTCGAGGCCGAGGGCAGTCGTTCTTTGAATGCCTATAGCGCCAATGATTAGCCGGGAAACTTAGTTGATATCTCCGCTTGATGCACATACCCTTCTTCGCCGCAGTTGTAGCACGCGCCCATTGACTTTCGAGGTTGGGGGCAGTCGGACTTGTTGTGACTGTAGATGCAGGTGTCAGCACGAAGTCTGCTTGGTCAACTCTCGATCTTCATGGCTTACCCTTCCTCGCCACAATTGAAGCATGCGCGTCCGCCTCCCCCACCTCCTCCGCCTCCACCGCCGTTGTTGTCGGGACAATTTCGTGCAAAGTGATCAGGTTCACCACAGCTATTTCCCCTGATTAGCTCGTGCCGTCACCTAGCGATTTTGAACGACTCACTTGCGGCAAGTTTTCCCATCCTGGAAGTTTCCATGAATGGTCTTGAACCCCTGGTCTTCTTCCCCCTCCTCGTATTGTTGTCCCCGGCCAGACATGCTGGTTGTCTTTGCTTTTACCGATTCGGTGAGCTGGGCCGGAATGAGTCAGTGATGGAGCCTGTGGATATTTGTGAAAGCAAGACAGGATAAGACAAGGGGAACAAGTCGAGACACGGGAATTGGAGCTCCGTGAGGTAATCACACGACAGAGGTCATCGTCAAGTGAAGCTCTCTAGCATCTCCGGCCTCGCCAAATCGAGGCTGGAGTGGTAAGAGACACTTACCGTGAGACAGTCTGGACAGAGGTATTCCGTGCCGATGAGTGAGAATAATGAAAAGAGTATGATGTGAGTGTCAGATTGAAATGCGCAGAGAAAAAAGGAAAACAAAGGAGAGGAGAAAAGAGAAAGAGAGGATGGGTATCGCTGGAGGAAAGGGAAGCGTGCGCCTGCCTTGAGTGCCTTGAGTGCCTTGAGTGCCTGTTGTGTGGCTCGACAAGTGTGGAGAGGCTCCAATGCACCCAACTGGATGTGGAACAACCCCGATTGCTCACCCTGAGGTAGTTTGCCTCGGCTGACCTTGAAGCTAAATCCGGCTGATTGCGGCTGATTTCAAGTTCCATTGTTTCTGGCGCAAACTTGGTGTGTGTAAAACGTGGTGTCATTGGTCACTAATTTAAATGCATGGCTGAACGTATCAAAACACTCCCAAAATTTTAGTGACAGATACTATTGTTGAACATGAGTGCAGTCTTAATGCACAATAAAGATGCTGATCATTGGATCCTCGCTTCCAGTCAGCCCAGATCACCGGAAGAACCTGCCCAGCAGGCCACCCGCAAGATTGTTCACAATACCCCCACCCAGGGCACGGTTCGCAAAAGTCGATGCTTGGCTGAATTTGTCGCACCGGGAGAATGCCACAGTGTTGGTGATTGTCAAGATCAGGGCAATAACTACAGGTATTTCATTAGCATAGGGATCTTGCTTGTCACATCTTCAGAAATACACCAGGCACCGGGTACACTCACCAATCAAACTGAGCCAAATCACGCCAACCAATCTCACAATGGCCAGGATGGCCAGTCCAACCCACAACGCCGGGGTAACATAGAGACTCAACCAGAAGAAGCGCTTGTCTGTGGCGGCGACCGTGCGAACATTGGGATCAGAGGACTCGAACACCCAGTGTGAATCGCCGGAGGTTGTGTTGACTTCGTTCCACCACCGCAGGCCGACCAGGCGGCGCCCAGCAATATTCTTGAGGTAATAAAAGTCGGCAGACAGAAGGAGAAGGGTCAGGATAAAGACGAGGATGCTGTGGAAGCTAATTAGCGGGGTGGCTACTTTCATTGTCCGCGGGAATATGCGCTGGTGGGGAGTCATACAAATCTTTGATAAAGAGGAGACCAAAGAGGTACATCAACAAGGCACCTAATATGCGCATTAATCAGTTAGTTGTTCAATGGACAGTTAATGAGAGCACTGCAGCACGCACCGATACGAATGGTCAAGAAGACAAGTAGGGTGATGGGATGGGCACTCAGGCGCCAGTTCAGATCTCCTTGCTGGCCTTGATCCATGATGAATAGCAGGGATCTGGTAGTCCTGAAACTCCCGGAGATACCGTGAATCAACCGACTTCTTACTAGTATCGGGGAGTTGTAAAGCTGTTGACGATGGATCTCCCTGATGTTCACCACGCGGCAGGCACGCTGTTGGCGGTGGCAGAATATACAGGGTGGCACGTCTTAATTGGCTGTTCGCATCTTGAAGTTCCACCTCTCCAGCACGGAATGGAGTGGAGACAGCAATAATTATTAACTATAGTACTACGTAGTACGGAATAGTAACTAGTACTACTTGATACACAAGGGGATTTGACATTGGTAAGTTGTAATCTTGGAATCTTCAAATTGGAAGTGGTATATTGTTATTTCAGTCTGAAATTTATTTTCAAGCATATTCTCTCTTGGCTCAAAAATTGCTGAATACCACTACTTGAGCTTGAACCTGAACCTGGACTTGCTTAGGCGCCGAGGGTCTTGTAAAGCTCCTCGATATCATTACCAATGACCCATTGAAGCTCATCGATTTGTCGTTGGTAGAACTCCTCGTCGCCACCTTCGGCCGCGACCATGGCCACAGGGACCTTCTCAAGGTATTCGTCCTTGCTCAGTGCAACTAATCAGGTTAGCCTCGAACAATAATATAGTCGATTCCACAGCCACTTACCATGAGCGTTGACGACTGCACGCTTTGCACTCCACATGGCATGGTATGCATTGGTGCTACCATCGTTGTTGGCATCACCAACAGAATAAATGCCACCGACACTTGTTTCCATATTAGATGCAACCTTGACCGATGATCCATCCATTTGCAAATGGAGTTGCTTGTGCAGACTCGATGTCTGTTTTGTATCTGTGCTATACAGAATTCCGTTGGTGACCAGTGTGTTCGGGGAAGCGCTAAGAGTGAGCTTATACTCGTCGTCTGAGGGCTCATTTCCTTTTCCAGTTCTTTCAATCTTGGTGATATCGACTTCGTGCACTTTGATTCCATAGGTTGTCTTAATGACTTTTTCCCATCCAGGCCACCTCTCTTCGGCAGCCTTCTTGTCCTCATCCGTGAGTTTCCCCCCAGTGACGATTTGGATATTGGTTGTCAGTTTCCGCATATTCAAAGCAGATCCAATAGCGCCGGCAAATTTTCCAGGCTTCCCGTAGATAACCATGGCACGCCCCTTATAGTCGAACCCATCGCACCAGGGACACCAGAATAGACCTCTTCCGAAGGCGTCAGAAAATCCAGGCTTGTTTGGAAGTACATCAGTGATTCCAGTGGCTAGAATAACTTTCCGGGCGAGTATCTTCCCTCCCTTGTCATCAAATATACGAAATCCTTTTGTGAGAGGCTGGATAGAAGTGACTTTCTTTCCAAGAGTAGTACGGAAGGAATAGTCGCTGTAATGCTCATCAATCTGACTTCGCACCGCAGCTCGGAATTTGAGTGGAACCTGGCCTAGAAACAGTCAGATCATGTCCCTGAAAATTCAAATTTCAATCCAAATTACCATCTTGACCCAGCACATCGTGCATGTATCGAGTTCTCCCGTTGCGGTACTCGTTTGAATCGTACATGAGGGACGTCCGAGCTACTCGACCCAAGGACATCGAAGCTGCGAGACCAGCGGGTCCACCTCCAACGATGGCTACATCGTAGTCCCATGTCACAGGATCCCAGTTATCGCATGATTTGTCATCGGAAGTGGAGATATCGTATAGGCCAGTGTCCGTAGCGTTAAACAGGGGCTCGTCTTCTGTGAGCTCAGACACATCATTACCCTCTGCCAGAACCTTCTGAGGAACCGTCAGGGCTGATGCGAGAGGGATTGATAGGAGGCATAATTGCCACAAAAGAGCACGACACTGCACCATGATTGTGGTGTCAAATGAACTGAGAAAGAATGCTCAGGTCGTTTTGTGAACAGGAGAACGAAAGAAATATGAGAGGTTATTTATATTAGAAAGCTTCTGTATACATGTTCTTCCCCATGTTTGTGACTGGCTCACTGATCAAACCCAGGTCATTGCCATAAACAGCGGCTGCCATGATGTTGGAAGATCACTTCTATGGGTAGAAGCCTCAGGTGCTACAGCATAATACTAGTTCATGCGAGCTTGAGAGACATACTTTTAAGTGGAGACTCGCCAAAATGCATTCAGCTCGGCATATCTAGGCGAGATACTAGACCTGGCCCAGATGAATCGTAGCCAGAACGGCAAAGATAGTACGACTATGGATGATTAATTTAATCTCAGGGTAGTCTTATCTACACATTTCCTGCCGCAAGTAGTGTCAGAGATCAGAGGCGATATTCAAGCTGGTAGGGGAGGCCCTGGCGACCCCCGCTCGAGGCCAAGAGATCGACAGTACCCACTGCGCCTCTTATGCATGATTCAGCGCTGTCGAAAATCTTAAAGTATGCAGCTGAGGCTACCTTAAGGAACGCCAAGTAACTTGCCTTTGAAGTGCAGAAGAAATAGGGGGGAAGCTTAGAATGTGACGATTTTCACACAGACAGGCACAACGTCCTCATAAACGACAGTCGCAGTGCAATTCCAATTTCCATTGCCCAGACCATTGCCCAGACAGATAATATAATGAGTAGCTTTATGACAATTTATCTTATACTAGAGATTAGAGTAAAATTGGATTATGAATCGGTGAGGACAAAAGCTCGCAACCCCGCAGTCCAGGGCTATGCGTATATTGCATATATGTGCACTAGGTATGTGATACACCGATCAATAGTTCGCCCGTTCAGCCCGCCACAGCTCAGATTCACACCAACGCGTCATGCTTGTGAAACACTCTTGGATATCAATTCTCGATTGGCTAAACTTTAAGAGAGGCATTTATTACTCCGTACTTTATTCGGCGTCGCGCGCATTCTTCAAGACATCATGATATAATAGTACTACTAGTAGTACCACTGCTAGGCCAATTGCTCACTGCCCAGGGCAGGTGACTGGGACCTACCCGTACACCACGGAAAATGTCAAGCTCGTCTTGGAAACACCGAAAGATTGCCGATGTGATTTTTTGACGTGTAGATATTGCGATCCAGGTGAGCTAACCGATGCTAAATAGTTCTTCAGGTTCTCTATTGCTTTGTCGAGGGTTTTAAGAGAAGGTAAGACTAGAACGTTCGCGTGAGCTATCTAAGGTTATGGCTAAGAGCGAAACGATGGGAACTTGAATGTTATTAGAAACTGAAAGATCTGAAATAATATAGCTTTTGAAAGTTTCAACGTCGCCATGGCGCTGAGATTGTAGCATTCGAAATATCAGAACGGTGGGCCGGAGAAGTCCAAATAGGCGATAAGCCGGGCGCATACAGCCTACATGCGGTTTGTCTTAACCCGAGCTACAAGAATACCCAAGAAGATTCAAATTGAATGATTTCCAATTCTTTCCTTTTAGACTGCATATTCTCCCAGAGAACGCTTAGAAAAAGACCACGGCTCGTGGTAGTTCTCTAAACACCTACTTCCGATTCTGACATCACCGCCGAGCACGGAATTCCCGAGGTCGCGGAGCTCTTCATCTTCCCCACACGGCACTGACAACATCCAGTGCCAGCACCCAGCTTCACCAATTCTTTGCAAGCTTCCGTTGATACCAAGCTTGAAATTCATAAACAATGGCCGCTCGCAATACCCTACGCCGCTCCTTGCTCTACGGTAATTCCGCCTACGCATCACGTCTTTCCCCCGCATTCTAATGCGCGCTGCTGTCAAACCCCGAAGCTAACCAGCTTTCTCCCCCACGCAGTCCCCGGGTCTTCCCAGCGTTTTCTCGATAAATCCCGCTCGCTCGCGGCGGATTGTGTCGCCTATGATCTTGAGGACAGCGTGACTCCGCACATGAAGGCAGAGGCCCGCGGCCTGGTGCGGAGAGCGATTGACCAACCCACACCGACTAGTATTCGCGAACGCGCGGTGCGAATCAACTCTGTAGACAGCGGTCTGGCATTGGGTGACCTGACAGAAGTGGTGCGTATTGATCTTTCTCGGCCTATTCAATGGCCAGAGATTGCGTGAGAGGAAGGGAAATATACATGCTAACTACATCCTCACCACCACAGCTCCAATCGCCAAACCTAACAACGATCGTGATTCCCAAAGTCAACTCAGCCTCCGACCTAACATTCGTAACGGACGTCATCTCCCACACCCTCGCGCAACAACCCCAATTCGAGAACAGACCACCCATTTCCCTGCTCGCCCTAGTCGAGTCCGCCAAGTCCCTCACCAACCTCACTCAAATCTGCGGTGCCTCGCCTTTACTCCAGGGACTAGTTTTCGCCGCCGAGGACTTCGCCCTGAGACCTGAGTATTACGCGCACGCCAGGTCTTCGGGAGTTTCTCTTCGCGCGTTCGGCGATCGCGACTGCCGCACGCGCAGCCGATCTCCCCTCGACAATCGATCTCGTTTGCACAACATACAAGTCTGAGAAAGGTGATGGGTCACCGCCGGCTGTGCTGCAGGAGGAATGTCTTGATGGACGCCGACTTGGATTCAACGGCAAGCAGTGTATTCACCCGTCGCAGGTGAAGGTTGCGAACGATATCTTTGGGCCGCAGGAGGAGGAGACGACGTGGGCTGTGCGGTGTGTGATTGCTGATGATAAAGCTGCTGCTGCGGGGCGCGGGGCTTGGACTCTGGATGGTAAGATGATTGATGTGCCTGTTGCGCAGAAGGCGAGGGCTATTGTTAAAAAGGCTGAGGCTGTTGGTGTCGATGTTCAGGCGCTCCGGGAACAGTGGAAGCATCAAGAGCCTGAGTAGATAGATGTTGATACCTAAGAACTCGAATTCAATGAACATAGTAACTATTTACTGTCAATGTGTGTAACACGGATATCTCGCACGAATGAAGGTGGCTTCAAGGTTCAAGTTTGATTGAGGTCCCGGGGTTATGTGAATTTTCATTCGTATTCAATACTATCATTGCTTATACTAGTAGTATGTGACACCTCGTATGCCATGGTATGCCTCCAGGGTTCAAGTAATATCAAGTACGTGCTCGTTGAGAAACACAATATTCTATCAGGGAATTCGGCCAGGGAGAAGTAGCCGGCTGGGAAAGTTACCCAAGTAACTGATATCTTCAAAATAATAGACATTGCTGGGAGGGGAGCATGGTCAAATAAATAAAACAAACAATGAGGCAGGTGAGTGGCTCAAGCTCTGCAATGCAAAGGATGGGTATCATGCCGCATCATCACGGGCTAAAAAAAAATCAGAATATCACACCAACTCATTGATTTTGCGTTTCTAAATCTTCCCGCCTAAGCAATTGGATTTTGCCTAGCGTGAGGTTGTTGACAATATCCGCGGCCGCCGGTTCTTCCTCCGTCATACTCCGAGCAAGGGACTTATCATAACTGGTCGGGTCAATGCCAAGGATACCTCCAACATATCCCCCGCGCTCGCCAGGCACGCTGAATTCTCGGAATAGATAACGCCATTCGTTCAGCCAAGCTTTGACGGCCTTTCCGATCTTGTCTTTGCCGTTCTTCGAGTGGTGGCCAGTGCCTGTGATGGCGTAGACAACCCGAAGTCCCTGGCGTGCGTGCTTGAGTAGTATTTTCTCCAGGTATTCGATAGCCTCTTCAGGGTGCAGGCCGTGCAGATCAATATAGAGCTCCTCTGCAGATTCGTCCAGGCCCGCCTGGTTCAAATGCTGATTACGCTCTTCATATAGCTGGCGTGCAGCTTCCCGGTGACAACGACGCATCGCATCGTTCTCAGCTTGGCCTCTCAGTGATAGAGCCTTCGCAGCTCGTGCGTCATTCCGATTCCAAGCTTGGGCGGCGCTGTTTAATTTGTTAACAAAACCCAGACCCCACAGACAAAGACCTGTGATTAGACATACCTCTGTAAGAATTTATTTCGCACAGTCCCGTGGCGAATTGCCTCTGTGCGATATTTAATATACTGCTGATTTGCCCGCGATCCGGTCTCGAGCCACGGGATATTCTGCGGAGCCGCGATCGACATAGCCGCAGCGCTGTTCTCGCGGCCCTTGGCGTCCTTGGCATTCTTGGACGATGATTTGCCTTTGCTGGGAGCCGGAGATGGTGTCATGCGTACAACATCTGCCATCGAGGAAGGAATGTTTTCTTTATTGATATCGCGACCATTGTGGCCGCCTCGCTTGCCATGATGCTTTTTGCCGGCATTCTTCGCACTGACGGCAGCAAGGGTGGGGAAGGCATCTGGATCATCGACAGACAGTGCTGTCGGGTTCAGCTCACGGTTCTGATGGCGGCTTGTTGGGCGTGAGTTCGGGCGAGTTATATTATTCATACTACCGTTGCGTCGGCCCATTCCCGGGTGAAGGCCTGGGGGGATGTTCTTGTTTTGCAGACCAGAGAGGTGCGCTGGATAGCGACTGCCATATGGACCCGTCCATTGATCTTCTAATCCAGTTGATGATTGCAGCGGTGGAAAAGCATCAGAGCCGCTGTCCATCTGGAAGGGGGAGCCTGCAGCCGGAGAAGCTGGTCGACTGCCGCTCGCGACACTAAGGTTGGAGATGAGAGCAGAGGGATCGTGTGAAAACGGACAGCCATCACCAGCCAGGCAATTGCCCATGACCCAGTATCTAAGATGGATTGATTAGTATCGTAAAGAGGGAATTATGACATGAGAATGAAGAAAACTTACTTGCACACATGACTGGTTAAATCATGGCTAAAGCGGCAATCTGCACGAAGACATTGCCCAGTAGATAGCCAATACTTGCAGACTACAGGACTGCGAGAGTGGCCTGAGGGGGTGACGGGACGAACTTGGTCCATTGCCATAGACTTCCCAACCACCACTCGGCCATCATCCTGTTTGGCAAAAATATCGGTATCTTGATCCTGCGAAAGCGCTGCAATCGTCGCCCCGAGGTCATAACTGTGGGCTTCAAGTGCGGCTTCGATTTCATCGTTGGACCGCCTATCACCTAAAACAGTGCGCAAAATGTCATGCGGGCTCATATCCGGTACGAACTCCGAAGCAGTAGCACTCAAAGATGCAGTATATCCAAACCCTCCAGTGGATGAAGTTGTACTATTTGCATCGTCTGCCACCAACCATTCAATATTGCTGTCGCTACCAAAATCTGCATAATATTCCGATATTTGACTTTGATCGGAGAACTCATATGCATTCAAATTTGGGGAGTGGGGGATTGGTTGTGCCAGTGCCAGTCGAGGAGACGGGCGTGGAGAGGTAAATGGGGAGACGGTTGAGGAGAGCGGAGGTCGGGAGAATGCCCCGCGCGAGCTCTGCACCCACGAGGTACTTCCGGGGCTGGTGCCCAGATTTGAGTGCGGCGATAACGGTGTGGATGAGCGCGCCATCTGCCATGGGGCAGGGATGATCGACGAATCACTGTATGACGAGCGGGCGGAGGTGATGAGTCGGGCAGCGAGCGATTCCGATGCCGCCATAGGATGTCCAGCACCGCATTTTCCAACGAAGACGAGGAGAGGGAGGTATTTGCCCGCAGAAAATCCTCCACCTTCTCCACCTGCTCTTCATCATCTAGAGCCTGATCCTGTAGGATCTCGAGACATTTCTCGAGAAGTTCTTCCGAAACCATGGTGTTGTAGAGGCGCGCGCGCAACGGGAAAGGGGAGGGATAAGCTGAACAGCCGCAGCGAACAACGACGGAGTCGGAAGGAAGAAGTCGAATTTCTCACGGTTGATGGCAGATCGGACAGGATCGATAACGAGCTAGCGATCGACGAGGAAAGGTCGTATGGGAAGAGTGAATTATTTTGGAGATGGGAGTTGCAAGTCACAGTTCCGGGTCCATATTCTCTGATAGGTGAACCAGGTCGAGGCCCGAGGACGGGCGATAAAGGGGGGAGGTGGGGGATGATGGAGGCGCAGAAAAGCAATGAATCGGAAGAAGGGCAGCCTTAGTTACATCGTAACCCTAGCCAGAAAAGGAGAAAGACAAAGGAGGCCAAAGGGAGATGGAGCGCAAACAAAGGAGGGGGGGGGAGGAGGAGGACGAGAGGCGGAGAAAGGAGATCAACATTGGCTTGTAGATGGGATGGAGACTGGAGACTGGAGACTCTGGATTGCAGCTGAACTGCGGCCCACCCGAACTACCTTTGACACTTAGTACTTATAGATGGGGAGTTAAGAGTTAGGAAATAATAAGTAAAATATAGTAAAGAAGAAAAGTATCAAAAGTATAATAAAATAAAATATATAGAAAAACCCAAACAAGCAAATTAGACATGGAATAGAAATGGAATTGTAGATCCCAGCCAACCAACTCACATACTAATCTCAAAAATGGTTCGATATCTTGGGCATCTGACACTTTATAAGTCTGAGGAAAGGTGTGATGGTTAAATTACCCTACTAAAATACAAAATACAAAATAAAAATAAAAATAAAGTAAAGGTAAATAAATATACCAGGAACCGTACTCCAAGGCATGGCAGAGTTGGAGCAGCCTATGGCAGCGCCCAGTAAAGCCTCGGGGCCCGGCGGATCCGCTTTGGGCCCAGTAACCACCGTGGACCTTTTTTTAACGGAGTACCTTAAGACAGCTTATTACTCCGGCCATTTGAGACATCTTAGGTTCTCCATCTTGTCTTTCTCGCCAACTTGGAACTTACGTCTATTTTCAGCCGTCCAGTACTCCAAGGTACCACCATCATCACCAGCACTACCACTGCCACTGCCATTACCACCACCACCACCACTACCATTCCCTCGTCCGCTCCACAGCGCCGATCGCCAGAGGTTCCTCCCCCGGATCCGATCCCTGTCCCATTTAATATCGTATCAACCTTGCCCCCTCTCTCCGTCTTCCCCTCCAAGCTCTTTGCCCACCATGCCCGCGGACTATGAGTCCACGGCACGGGCATTGGCACTCTCTGACTCGCCCCCTGATCCTCTCCTCGAATCCCCCAACAGCGATGATGAACACAACCAAGCGCCCTGGGCCAGACGCGATTCGTCCGCCCGCTGGTCCAACAACAACCAGGCCACCAACTTTCGGGACCGCACAATCAACCGCGCCAAAGCCGCCTATAGCATGGCCAAGGAACGCTGGGAGACCATGACCCTCTGGCAAAAAATTGGTTTCTACGCAGCCTCCTTTGGAGTCGGTGCACTGGGTATTGGTTTCATGATCTTGACCGGCAAGCTCTTCGGCTGGCTGGGACCCGTCGCCCACAAGTGGGAGCATTCTTTCCTGGTCGCATTTGTCCTATGGCTCTGCGTCTTTTTCGTCTCCTTCCCTCCATTGCTGGGTTGGTCGACGTTTGGAACGGTGGCGGGATTTATCTTCGGTCTGTGGAAAGGGTAAGCTAAAAGCCGAAAGTCGCTGGACCCTGTTGGACCCTGGCGCGCATCTTCCCCGGATCGAAACCACCACCCCACGCTAACATCCCAATCTTCTAAACAGATGGATTATTTACACTACCGCAACCGTTCTCGGTTCCACGGCCTCATTCTATGTATCGCGTACTGTGCTCTCGGGATTTGTGAACCGTCTCATGGAACGTGACAAGCGATTTGCCGCCTTATCGCTAACCTTGAAGTATGACGGCCTGAAGCTTCTTTGCATGATTCGTCTGTGTCCGCTGCCTTACTCGATTTGCAACGGAGCTATTTCTACAGTTCCAACTGTCCAGCCTTTGATGTATGGACTGGCCACTGCGATCATTTCTCCAAAGTTGCTTGTGCCTGCGTTTGTGGGGAGTCGCCTACGACTTCTCTCCGAGAAGGGTGAGGAAATGAGCACAGGCTCCAAGGCCGTAAATATCATCAGCATTCTTGTCACGGTGTCTGTTGGAATTTTCACTGGATACTATATCTACAACAGGTTGGTCATTCCTTGGACCCTTTTTATTCCTGTTTTCCCCCACGTTTTGTGATGGCATTTGGCTAACATGAATCCGTTTGTCCCTGCAGGACATTGGCCCGTGCGAAAGAACTCGAGGAGAAAGAGCGCGCCGAGATCAGAGGATCTCTTCAGTCCGATCATGCCGCCAATCGTCCGCATGGCAGATTCTCCGACGACGATGACGCCAATGAGGCTGCAACAATGCTGGCTCGGGACGAAGAGGAGGGCATTGGGTTTGAGCATGACGACGACCGTGTTGACCTCGCACTCGGGGATGACAGTGACAGTGATGGTGACCGATCAAGGCGGTGGAAGAAGAAGGCCAACCGACGGTCTTACCATGATGAGTTTACGGATAATGACTCGGACGAGTATGTGGGTGATGCCAGTGAGACGTACGGGCTGCATAGCCACGTTGGGCGGCAGGCCTGAAATCTTGAGTAGAATAAATTTTGCATCGCATCATATTTAAGATATTTTTCAGATAATAGACTGTACCATCTCAGATCACATCGAGGCGTATTCGCTGCAGTATTGCATACCTCATACCTCTGGTAGTCGTCAAGAGTCGAGAGCGAAGGAGACCGAGGGCGGCCGGAAGCGGACTGAGAAATACGCGCCCCGAGGAACTCGCGACTTCTCCAAGTCCTGCCATCCACCCCTCCCTTCGCGCATGCCAATTGGGTCGCCTCGATTTGATGCCAGTCGGATTCTTAATCAGCGAGAGGTCTACGCTTGCTGGGGGAAGTCGACTGGCTGTTCTGGTTTGTATGTACCCCCGACCCCTCGCTTCCTCCCTGTGCAATATCTATGCCGGACCGAAAAAGGAAGATGAAAAAAGAGATGCCCCATTACCACGCATCTCCCTAGATGTTAGCTGTGTCTAATTTCGAAATATAGATATACTCGATCGTTGACAATTCTTGCCTCTCTTCTATGCAACTTGATACAACTCAACATGGTTGAACATCGGTGGCTGTGGTGACGCCTGATATTCAATTCGTGTGGGGTTTCGTATTGCCGGCCCTCTTGTGGTATCCTTTGCCATCACCAATTGTTAGAAGATCTACGGGGTCTTCTATCTGGTAGATGAAAATGGAGTTCCATCCAGTCTCTCCTTCCGCCTCCCATTCCTCCTTGAGGGCGCCATCTTATAATCTGCCGACGTTGAACATGGACGGCTCGGCGCCAATGGCCTACCACGATATATCGGGAGAAACCTCAAATCAGGGCGGAAACATCAGTCAAGTTGCTCAAAATGATGTTTTATTTACAACGGGAACAAAGCAGACCATGCCAGATCGATTCGAAGCTTCCGAACCACCTGTAAAACGGCTTCGAACATCTGACGGTCCGCTGACCCAAACTCATCAGTCATTTCCCGTAGAGGAGCAGACACAGGCTGCCAGCTCTAGCGCTCTGCCGCCTCCTCCTGGGCTGACTGGCCCTTGCAAAAATGGCAATATCCAGGGCGATATATATGGGAACAGCAGTACTCCCAACGAGTCCACCGCTTCGATGTCCCTTACCTCGTCATATCAAACCGCGAAGTCTACATCGCCTCCAACAACACCCGGACAATCCACCTCTACTCCTACGCACACTGCGGGCGTGAGCATATTAGAGAGCAACAAGGTTGATTTATCGAAATGTCGACCGCGAAGTTCCATTCCATCAAGGCTTGCGCCGTCTATTTATGCTCAACAGTGTGTCGCTGCGGCATATGCATCTCGGTTAGATCCCTATGCACTACACAGGAAGGAACAGGAAGCATTGCAAGATCAGCTTTGTCACGTGCACGTCACACTCTACTTGAACATTCGGAATGGGATTCTCCGGCTCTGGACGGTGAATCCCATGGTCAGTATAACCCGTGAAGAAGCGATAGGATGTGCCAAAGATTATCGTTGGATGAATTTGGCTTCTTTCGCATACGACTGGTTGTCACGGAAAGGATACATCAATTTCGGGTGCGTGGAGGTCCCAACACCCCCAGTCGCTCCCAGGCGAGGTAGACGCAAAGAAGGGCCCACTATTGTGGTTATTGGAGGTGGAGTAGGAGGACTGGGCTGTGCTCGACAGCTAGAAGGACTCTTCCGTCATTATCGTGATGCCGACACTGCTCCACGCGTCATTGTACTCGAGGGACGTCGCAGAATTGGCGGAAGGGTGTACTCGCATCCTCTACGGAGTCTCGAGTCTGACATGCTTCCTCCTGGACTCACACCCAAAGCAGAAATGGGTGCACAGATCATTGTTGGCTTTGATCACGGCAATCCTCTTGACCAGATTGTGCGTGGCCAATTGGCACTCCACTATCACCTGCTACGAGACATCTCGACGATTTATGACATTGATGGTTCACCGGTTCATGAGGTTCAAGACGCTATGGATGAAAAGTTATACAATGATGTTTTGGACCGCACGGGGGTTTACCGTAGCAAAACACTTGTCTCTCCCACTGCGGAGGGAGACCACGATATGATTGATAATGGTCGTGAGTCTTTGGTGGACGACGGTCTCAATGTACGACAATACGAAGAGGCGCGCGCAGCAGGAACCATCGATTCTCTCGTTCCCACAAAGAGAGTGCGTCGACGTCGCGGCGTTGGACACAAAACGGCTGATCTCCAACCAAATCCTGATGTTGTTGGTGATCTCATGAGCCCCTCCAAGGAGCATCCAGCTGCCCTTACTTGTCAGGCTACTGGGTGGACTTTGAACCCCGGGATTTCTCCTCGGGAAACCATCAATCTAGATCCCATCGCCAGTGCTTCACAAATGCAGACCCTTGGAACAGTAATGAATGAAGGTGTGCAGCAGTATCAGCGCATGCTTCCGCTCACGCCCAAAGATTTGCGACTTTTGAATTGGCATTTCGCAAACCTCGAATACGCAAACGCAACAAATGTTGACAAACTCAGCCTTTCAGGTTGGGATCAGGATATCGGCAACGAGTTCGAAGGGGAGCACTCGACTGTGATTGGAGGCTACCAGCAATTGCCATTTGGGCTCTACTCTCTACCTACGAAGCTTGATCTCCGCACCAACAAAATTGTGAAGAAGATTACCTACGATGCCACCGGATCCGGAAAGAAAACAGTCGTTGCGTGCGAGGACGGGGAGAAATTCGCGGCAGACCATGTCGTATACAGTGGCTCACTTGGAACCCTCAAGCATAAAGCGGTGGAATTCGATCCTCCCCTGCCAGAATGGAAGACAGGGGCAATCGATAGACTTGGATTTGGTGTTATGAACAAGGTGGTCTTGGTGTTTGACGAGCCCTTCTGGGATACTGAACGAGATATGTTTGGTCTGCTTCGTGAGCCTAGCAACCCCGAAAGCACTGTACAAGAGGACTATGCAGCCAATCGGGGTCGTTTCTACCTATTTTGGAACTGTCTGAAAACCACCGGACTGCCAGTTTTGATAGCCCTCATGGCAGGCGATGCCGCTCACCAGGCCGAAAATACGCCAGATGGCGAGATCATCACCGAAGTCACTGGTCAACTTCGCAATGTCTTCAAAAATACCGTCGTTCCGGATCCCATCGAGACTATCATCACTCGCTGGGCCTCTGATCCCTTTACCCGAGGCAGCTATTCCTATGTGGCCGCCGAAACCCTACCTCAAGACTATGAACTGATGGCACAACGAATCGGCAACCTCTACTTTGCAGGCGAAGCTACCTGCGGCACACACCCTGCAACTGTTCATGGAGCCTATCTCTCGGGACTCCGTGCAGCCTCCGAAGTAATCGAGTCCGTGGTCGGTCCCATCGAAGTCCCCACTCCCCTCGTACCGGAGAAACAAAACAACACACCCAACGAACCAACCGCCACAGTCGTCGAGCCAAAATCCGAACCAACCACCATGACCACCCCATCCCGCGTCTCGACAGACAAACAACGCCGTGAAACCTACGACCAGGCAATGTGGACAGCCATCTACGCCGAGATCGGCGCAATGCCCACCCGCCCCGCAAAAGCCGGCCTCAACCCATTCCTTCTATACCAGAAGGACTACTGGGCCAAATGCCGCGACCAATGCGACGAGACCAAACGAGTCTCCAGCAAGAACCCAGCTGCAAAGGCTGGCCGTGATGAAATCCGACACGCCCTCGGCCAGATGTGGCGCAATGCTGCACCGGAAGAGAAAAGGCCGTATCTAGAACAGGTTGAGGCCAATCGGCGGAATAATGATGAGTCGTGGGATTCTTGGAAGGCGGTTGCTTTGGAGTGGGAACGGAGGTCTTATGAGGTCAAGGATCAGTGGTGTGCGGCGAATCCATTTGAGCAGTGGGAGACGCCTTCATAGAAATTCTTTGACACATGTATAAATGAACGGAGGCCAATTGCTCTGCTTTTGCTTTATTTTTTTGGAGGGGGGTTTATGTTTTATTACTATGATAGGTTTTGAATGGGGTAACTATAGTTACCAGTTGCTTCAAACTTGAAGTGTTGCTGTCTCCGAGTCTTTGATTGCACAAGCTTAGTACTAGTAGTACTATCATTGCTCGTAAGGCTACTATTTAGAGGATTACTAGTAAGTTTAACAGGAGTCTTATACTATTAATATCTACTAATACTTTCCAAGTCTGAGTTAGAACAGACTTAATCGGAGCTCGCCGATTTCCAAGGTTCTCTCTTCGTGAAACCCTAGTCTGAACTTAATACGATTGTACTACATTCAGGATCTACTGGCGGGTATTGATCAGGGAATATCATCTATTTCTATATCTATGGGCACCGAAACCAACGCAAACGAGGCTGATCTATAAGAAGAATCGCTCGAAAATCGTAGATCAACCCAGACACCCAATGTATCAAAGAAAAAAAGGTAAGAAAAAAAAAAGCAGAACAATGTGGCAGTAGCAAGTAAAGGGAATCCGTCAACCATGATAGGAAAAGAAAATATGCACAGGGAATCGAGACTCAGATCGCAAACAGAGACAGATGTGTAGAAAAGCAAGTGAAATCTTTCTAAACGGGATTATCTGCAGTGCAGGCTAGAATCATGAGAGGGCTGTAATGGGAGGGTCGTGTGTATGGAGGTGAAGGAGGCAGGGAGGAAGGAGGAGAGGCAGAGGTAGTATGCATTTAGAGAGAGGCGTGGGACTCGCCACCCTCAGAGATGAACTTCTCGGCATCCATAGCGGCAACGCAACCCGTGCCGGCACTGGTGATGGCCTGGCGGTAACGCTTGTCCTGGACATCACCGCAAGCGAAGACACCCTCGATGGAGGTGTAGCTGGTACCGGGCTGGGTAACAATGTATCCATCCTCGTCGATCTTGAGCTGCTCCTTGATGAGAGCGTTGGCAGGGTCGTGGCCGACGGCGTAGAACAGACCGTTAGCATCGACAATCTCCTCCTGGCCGCTGGTAGTGTCCTTGATGCGGAGGTGGGTCATCAGGCCGTTGGGCTTGTTCTCACCAATGACCTCGGTGGCGACGGTGTTGAAGCGGACAACACACTTGGGGTGAGCGAGTAGACGGTCGGCCATGACCTTGGTGGCACGGAGCTTGTCACGACGGACAAGAACGGTGACAGTGCTGCCGTACTTGGCCAGGAACATAGCCTCCTCGGCGGCGGAGTCACCACCACCGATGACGTACAGGGGCTTGTTGCGGAAGATGGGCACAGCACCGTCACAGACCGCGCAGGCACTGATACCGTTCTGCCAGTAGGTCTCCTCGCCGGGCAGGTTCAGACGACGGGCGTTGGCACCGGTAGCGATGATGACGGCGTCAGCGGTGCGGACGGGCTCGCTGCCGGGGGCGTCGTTCCACTCGGTCCACATCTTGAAGGGACGCTGGGAGAGGTCCAGCTTGGAGATGGTCTCGGTAATGACCTCGGTGCCGAAGCGCTCTGATTGCTTGCGCATCCTCTCCATCAGCTCCTGACCGCCGACACCGTCGGGAAAGCCGGGGAAGTTCTCGACATCGGTGGTGGTGGTGAGCTGGCCGCCGGCGGCGGTGCCATTGGCGAGCATACCCTCATACAGGATGGGTTCAAGTTCAGCACGCGACAAGTAGATGGCGGCAGTGTGGGCGGCGGGGCCCGATCCGATAACTGTGGGCAAAAGTTCATTAGCCTATGGTCCGCGGAACATGCATGCCTCCAAATCGGAGAGAATCGGGAAACCGAGGGTTGGACAACTTACTGACGACCTTGGAGTGAACCATTCTGGCGGTGTTCATGCAATTGCCGCGCGCGGGCGTCGATAGGGAGTTGGAAAAGACCGAGGTAGGAGGGGACTGTTGGTGAACAGTCGAGGCCGCAGCGGCAGTGAATCCAAGGGATCGGAGAGCGGAGGGGAAACGGCGAAAGGCGGAGGAAAACAGCTTGAAGGTATTTCTCGGGGAGAAGGAGAGAATATAAAGGGCTTTTTTTCCTTAGGAATTGAGGGGGGGGAGGAGGAGTGGAGACTTGACAATGAGATCAGGGCAATTTTCTGTGTTTTTCGACCCAAATTAATCATTTGCCCGCGTCGAGGCCCCTCGCTTTCTAAGCACCAGGCACGTGACCAGGTCGAGACCTGCTAAGGTAATCCCATACATACATCACATCACATCACCTCACTTTACAGGAGGGGTTCCGTGTCCGACGAAGCTAACTACTGATTAGGTGTGGATCGAACTACATAGATCGTAAATTACGAGTACACTGTACGGATTACGTTCAAGATGATCTTCTAGATTCCTCTGGCGATTATGTGGTCACCTCTTACGGCGCACTCGGCTCGGTATCACGCCATAGTGAGGCTCCCCACCGAGGGCGGTCTAGGGCTGATCACTCAGCAATGATTAGATGCATGTGGAGCCGACCTGCACTGTGAAAAGAACGTTCTATATTTCAAAGCTTATTATGATTTAGTCACTAATCACCATATCTTGCTGCAGAAAAAATCAAATTGCATTATCCGGCGGAGAAATCACATGCTAAATCGCAGATATCCGGCTATCTAAAAAAAAAAGGTCATACAGATCGTAAGGAGAACCCTCGAAGGGTACCCAAGCGTAAATCATCATAGTGTACAGAACAATCAAAGCATTCCAAACCACTTTTTCTTGCGTGGTGCTGGTTCTTCATCTGAGAAAGAGTAATCATCCTCCCCCCTCAGTGGGGGATGAGTCGTCGACAAGAGCATGGGGAGGCAATCTCTGAGGCACCTCTCCCTCTGAGTCCTCATCGCTGCCAGGATATCCCTCATACTGATGGGACGCAGCAGCATTGGCCCGGGTATTGTTGATGGTGTCGTGGTCTTCAATATCATCGGCATCTTCATCGCTGCCTTCATCATCATCTTCTGCTTGCTGGGCCCAGGAGGCCTTCTTTCTGCGCGGCACATTCAACCACTTGCGCCAGCCCTTCTTGACCTGCGTTGGGGCCGGGTCATCTTCGTTTCCTTCGTACTGGAGAGCAGGAACTAGGAGCTTGTATGGGACTGTGATGCCGGAAGGGTCTTGAGGGTTGACTTCCATATTCAATGTAATCGCCAATCCTCTTTCAAGGTTGACAAAAGCGCCAGCACCATCGTCTCCTTCCTTAGCTGATCGCTTGGCGGCCTTTTCGCTCAGATTGGTTGGTCGGCGGTGGAAGACGCCAGGCTGTGGCTCTTGCAATGTTCCGGGGAAGTAACTATCACCACCCTCCATGGGCCGAGGAACAGAGGAATCGACACTGGAGCGGCGAGCAAGAACCTTTTGGTTTCGTCCGAAACTCATGGTTCTTGTTGGGGGCGGGCCCTTCGTCGATAGTCGTCGAAGTAGTCCAGGCTTGCCGCCTGGTCCCTTGTCACCCCTTCCGAGAGATAGAGTGCGCTGGAGCATACCAGGACGGGGCTCGGATTCTTCTGGAGTTTCTGGCTCGGGTGTGCTGCCTGGGGTTGATCCCGGGATATATTCTCGAATCGAGCACCAGTTTCGTCGTGGAAGCAAGCGCTTGTTGTTTCGAGATTTGCCATTCACGTCCTGCGTGAAGATGGGAATTATATCCTCGTCCGTGTTGGAATCTATGTGGTGCACCGTGTTGCGTTTATTGAGAGTATCTGAAATAATCTCCGTCTCTGGCATGTCAGCAATGGCCGAAGAGATGATGTTCGGCATATAGCGGTAGTCCCGGTCCTTCGCAACGTCAAGCTTAGGGTTGGAATAGAATTGGCCGATTGCAGCAAGGTGGACATCGCCACTGTAGGATACGTATTAGCATGCGTTCAGACGAAATGAGAATGAAATGAAGTCATACCTGAGAATGGTCACCCGAACGGACTTTTCCGCGGCAAGATCTTGGAGATCTTCAACTAGCCAGGTTCTTTCGGACTTGAGATGCTTTCCGGCCCAGTGGTCATCATATACCTCCACGTTGCCACCAGATCTGTTGACGAGTCCTCCGATCATGCCTGCTTTGCCAATGGATTTACGGCTGTTCATGAAGTTTTTGAGCATAGCCTGGCGTTATGGTTAGATCGGATTTTCATTTAGAGAAGCGCATAAGCAGGAACTCACCACTCGAGGGTACGCGATAGGAACACTGGAAAGAACGATTAAATGTTTAGTCTCTCCTCTGACAATCTCCTGATGGCAGCGGTCCCAAATTAGGTCACAGGTAGCCTCAGCAAGGACCTCGTTGCTCTGTAAATCAATTAGCGGATATCCTTTCTGGCAAATCGTATGATAATCTTACCCTTCGCTCGGTTCGACAATCCAGGCCCAGCAAAACAACATCACTACCAAGAGACATGAACAAGTTTCGACTTCTCTGCTCAATGTAGGGGCCTGGCTGGGCGCCAAGAAGCCAACTAGGCTCTTCAATCTCCGTCTCATCTGGAACACTGTGGTGCTGGAATAGTAAATAATACTTGAACGCAATCTTTCCAAGACCTGAAATGACGGCGCTCTGCATGAATTCTTCATGGTAAGACCCGAACCCTTCGAAGATTTCATGATCATTCCACATGTTGATCATCGGGATTTGAGAGTTGGCGAGAGAAAAGAGGCCCTGTGAGAACCAGGCCGCGTAGCGCTGCAGGTAGAACTGCTCGAGCTCGGCACGGAATTCAGGAGTAAACGGAGCACTATATCTTTCCGCAGCGTTTTTGATCTTGATCCATTCCTGGAAAAAGACCGATTCAGTCATGACTGTATCATTAAATATCTGGTCACCTCCACCAATCATCACATGGAATGGTCGAGTCTGGTGCTCGTTCAAAATATCTCGCCAGAGAGGATCGGGTCCGCAGAAACGATTTGAGTCGACGGAGGGACCAAATCCATTGCCGCTGTGGAACATGATGTTCATCGGCTGGCCTGCAGCCGGAACCCAGAAGCCCAGTGCTGGTCCACGGTTAATTCTGTATGCAATTCGTTGTTGGGTTGAGCCAAGCTCGACCTCGAGATTGAACCTCCAAAAGGTCACATCTCTAGCAGAGTCAGCGTAGAGGCGGACGCCGGGAATATCACGGTGTAACCCTGCCGTTTCGCCATCAACGGAGTTGATTCGGTTTGCAGGAATTGGTTGCTTGGAGCCCCCAGGGTTGTCGTCTATCTGACTGGGTGACAGTTCATATATGCCGTCATCATTTTCCACCGAAGATAAGTCGACTTCTTCCTCCAGGTGGTCAACTGGCTTGACATAGAGAGGTCGTCCGTCTCGTCCAACCTTCATAAGACCGGCAGTGGGGTCGATATATTCAGGAGCCAGTTCTTCCCCGCTGACTTCGGCTGGCGGAGGAGGAAGAAGGTCCATGGGCTGAGAAAACAGGCGCAATGAAGGCGGCGTATCGTAAGAAGAGCGGGTGTCCTTCGTGACGATCAAAATAGAACCTCGCCATATGTCCTTCTCGACAGTACCATGCACGCCATCAACTTTGAACTTCTTAATACCTGTGTACCGGAGCAGAGGACCACATCTGAGGAACAGTTTTGGTTCGAAGTTTTTACTTTCAGTGACACCTGTTCAACATTAGCTTCCGTTATCTATTTCACGCCACAACCCAGGGTTGAAGTTGAAAGGCTTACCTGTCAATTTTTGAGCCGGGGTCTTGTAGTTTTTGGGTAAGGCTCTGCTCTTTCGACGATCGGTGGTGCCGCCTCCTTCCCACCACGCTTTGCTTCGATCCATATCCATATGCTGGAAATCAAAGTCTGTTGATCCAAGCTGAGCGACCGGCGCATTTTTCCACTCGAAAATCGGCGGAGGGGTCGGTGGCGGCACATTGAAAGACACCGTCTGTCGCTTTTTGGTGTGAGATTCGACGCTATCATGAGCCGTTCGGGCTGCTGGAGGTGTTTCTAGCCTTTCGTTGCTCAAAATAACATCTGCGGGTTGCATTGGCGCAGTAGGGCCCCTTTGGGCAAGGGACTGACTACGCACAGGCTGTTTCCCAGCAGGCCCATTCTTTGCTGAGGGTCCGCTCACTGTGATTGATCTTCGAGGCACATTGCCTAACTTTGCAGACTGCGGGATAATATCTTCGGCCTGTGCGTACTGAGCATTTTCAGGACTGCGAACGGCCGGGTATTGAGGACTGTTCACTTCATTTTGATGACGCCCAGGAACAGCAAATCCACCATGGTGTCGTGGCCCCGCTTTTGGTGCATCAGTCGTCGATTCTTCAAGGACGACATTCTTCCTCTCTCCTTTTCTAGCAGGACCGGGGGCTGCATGGTTGTTTGAAGGCACTTTCTGCTTCACGTTTGGTTGGGGAGCAGTAGCTGCTGCCTGTACCTTTGCCTCCGCTTTCTCACGCTCGATCTTTTTGCGGGCCATGCGCTCTCGCAATCGCATCTCAGCTTCTTGCATTCGCGCCCGTTTTTCTTCCTTGGTGATTCCAGAAAGGGTCACCTCGAGCTTTTGCAAGGGCGAACGGTCCGATGCCCATTCTTTGCGAGGTCCATTTGTAGAACGGACAGTGTTTGATCGGCTCGGGGGTGACGGCAGGCTCGCTGGCGCGGTGGGAGCTTCGAGCTTCGGCTCTTCATTCTGTTGCGTGTCTTGGATATATTCCGCGGGTGGGAGGCCCCGAGGCGTGGTTGATTCCTCTGTTAACCCCGGTGGTGTTTGTAGTGTAGACCTGCGAGTTGTATAGTTTGATTCATCGGCCGGGAAATCTCGGGCACGAGCAGAAAAGGATCGACCGGCCTGGCCAGATGATCGAGCAGCAGCAGTGGCCTTAGGCGCGGAACGTGGATATCGACGTTCTGCTGCTGTAGGCTCGTACGTCGGCTCATCTTCATAGTCCATCGTCGCTGGACCGGCTACCGACTGTCTGCGACCCGAAGCCGAATTGGTACCATTGGGATTCTGGTGATTAGAATTGCCATTTGCCATGTCAGGCGAGTCGCGCATTGCAGCGGCGGCCATTTATTTCGTTATTTTTATCTCTCGCGGAGAGAACCAGTCAATCGGCGAAACTTGTTCGGTGGATCCAGCTAAACAACGGTTCTGGTTAACTCTATAACTCGCAAAGCCATTGTTTTGAAGGGCAGGAAATATTCGGAGAAGCAAGAAATTCGACTTACATTCTTCAGTCCAGCCCTTTTACTTCTTCTGAAACGTGGGCGCAATGTCGCTCTGTCTGGTGCCTAACGTAGACTCACCACCTCCTCGCCCGAGATCGGGTTGCACGCGGGTGTCGCAGTCTCTTGAGCCTGAGCTATTGAGTAGCGAAAGGAGAAGAAAGCCCGATATGACTCGAGGGCGATCGTGCAATTGCAGTGAAGATTTGGGAGAAGGAAGAAAAGAGGGGAGGGGAGGGCGTACGGAGTGCTAGTAGAGTATAGGGCAACTCTCAACTCTGGTGGCTGGGGAGCAGCCCCAGCCTTCGCGGGGGTCCACCGTCATTGGGCGACGTGTGTAATTGGAGATTTACTGGAGAATACTTCTCCTACGGAGTACAGTAGTAAAATAAGAAAAGACAAATTAAAAAAATGGAAGTAAATTCTGACATGTTCCAGATGCAGAGGAGAGTAGTTTATTTACTATGTCTTCTATGTCTACTATGTACTCCGTCTCCGTATCCGCACTCTAACCACGCCGTATACATCTACCTGACACTCGTATACTTCTAGACCAGTGGAGCTCCAAGGCACAATGCTCATGCAAGGACTCGCAGGCTAGTGGTGTCCTGCCTAATGTATATCATGTACAATACTCGCACTCGTACTCCATTAACTCAACAACTCTCGCTGTTACTATTTCTAGACGCCCAATACGAAGTTGGCCAATGAACTCGCTACGTAAGCCAAGGCAAGGCCGCGACCGTAGTCTCTCTTGTCTCTTCTCTGCTACCTCTTTGTCTCTAGCTGGAACACCCCTGGTCAATACCAATCTGGCCAGCTATCCTCAGAACCAAAGACAAAAACCTACAGAAACGGGGCTGCATATGCTGGATCATCAGCGTCCCGTGTTATTACTGAGTGGCCCCCCCGACGATCCTCCTATTCTCCCTCAACGCAACTCGAACTCAACTCAACTCTGCTCGCCACTGCCCCCATCTTCTCCCCCTTCCAACCTCCCCTTTCTCTAGGGTACGCATTTCTTTTGTCTTTGAAAGAAACCGGATATTGTTCATGGCAGCTGCGCCTTTGATCCCTTACTCGTCTTCGTGAAGAGCGAGTGCTTCCACCCACCCCATTCATCATGCGTGTCGCCAGCGCCATCGCTGTGGCCTTGAGCCTCGCCGGCGCAGCCTCCGCCAACGTTCACCCTCGCGCCATCGAATCCCGCGAGTTTTTCGCTCTCCATCTCGACGATGATACCCCTCCCTCCCATATCGCAGACGCCCTCGGTGCACGACATGAAGGCCAAATCGGTGAACTGGCCGGCCACCATACCTTCTCGCTCCCCAGAGAACAAAGCGACGATTTCAATGCCCTCCTAAACGGACTCCGATCGAAGCGAAACCTTCGGCGACGAGGAGAGCCCGTGATTTCTGCCCGAAGTGCCGACCCTCTAGATGGTATTCTATGGTCGGAGCAGCTTGCCCGCCCAAGGCAACGACTACACAAGCGCATCCCACCTCCCATGCCCAAAGTCGATCGTCGATTTGCAGCAGAGAGTCAAATCAAACCTTCTGAAGCCCAATCCGAAATCATGCATACCTTGGGAATCACCGATCCCATCTTCAAGGATCAGTGGCACCTTTTCAATCCCCTTCAACCGGGCCATGATCTCAATGTCACAGGCCTCTGGCTCGAGGGCGTGACAGGTGACGGTGTAGTGACGGCCGTCGTCGACGATGGGTTAGACATGTATAGCAATGACCTCAAGCCCAACTACTTCGCCGAGGGCTCATGGGATTACAACGCGGGTTCTCCGGAGCCACGCCCTGTTCTTTCCGACGACAAGCACGGCACCCGCTGCTCGGGAGAAATCGCTGCTGCGAAGAATGATGTGTGTGGAGTTGGCGTGGCGTACGGCAGCAGGATTGCGGGCATTCGAATTCTGTCCGCCGCGATTTCGGATGAGGATGAAGCGGCATCCATCAATTACAAATACCAACATAACGACATCTACTCCTGCTCTTGGGGCCCCATGGATGACGGCAAAACTATGGACGCCCCAGGAATGCTTATCAAACGAGCAATGGTCAATGGTGTGCAGAAGGGTCGGGATGGAAAAGGCTCGGTCTTTGTGTTTGCGGCCGGCAACGGTGCGACATATGATGATAATTGCAACTTCGACGGGTACACCAACAGTATTTACAGCGTCACGGTCGGTGCCATCGACCGAAACGGAGACCACCCAACGTATTCCGAGTCATGCTCGGCCCAGCTGGTGGTTGCGTATAGCAGCGGAGGCAGCAGCGCGATCCACACAACTGACGTTGGTACCAACCAATGCTACTCCGGGCACGGTGGTACCTCTGCGGCTGGTCCACTCGCCGCAGGCTCTATCGCTCTTGCCCTCAGTGTTCGGCCCGACCTCACATGGCGTGATATCCAATATCTGATGGTAGAGACTGCTGTCCCGGTCCATGAGGATGATGGAAGCTGGCAGAAGTCTCCCTCTGGCCGCATCTTTAGCCACGATTGGGGCTTTGGAAAGGTCGATTCCTATGCGTTGGTTCAAAAGGCTCGCGACTGGGAACTTGTGAAGCCTCAGGCCTGGTACCACTCGCCCTGGCTGCGTGTTCACAATGACATCCCTCAGGGTTCCCAGGGATTAATCAGTCGGTACACAGTGACTGGCGATCAAATGAAAGATGCCAACTTTGCCCGAGTCGAGCACGTGACGGTAACAATGAATGTCAACCACACTCGTCGCGGTGACCTAAGCGTGGAACTGCGCAGTCCCAGTGGAATTGTCAGCCATCTCAGTGTTACCCGCAAATACGATGATGTAAAATCTGGATATGAGGACTGGACATTTATGACCGTTGCTCACTGGTATGTTTTCATCTTCTGTCTCTATCTCCCTTTAACTAAACGACTAACCTGGATTTTAGGGGCGAGTCACCTTTGGGCGAATGGTCAGTCATTGTCAAGGATACCATTGTCAATGAGCACAGCGGTCAGTTCGTCGACTGGAGACTCAATCTCTGGGGAGAGGCTATCGATGGAACCGATCAGCCCCTTCACCCATTGCCCGATGACCATGACCATGACCACCCATACGAGGAAGCCCATGTGGCGACAACCTCTGTTCAACCTGGGCCGACGAAGACCGCTACTCCCACAAATCCTGACGACCATCATGACAGGCCTATCAACCAGAAGCCTTCCCAATCGAGCGAGGCATACCCCGCGGTAGAGTTGGATGCTACTGAGACTGATGCTGCCAGCACAACCGCAAGCGCGACTCCTACTTCCACTGCCGCCTCGGACAGCAAATTGGCCCACTTCTTGCCTTCATTTGGTGCTTCGAAGAGGACTCAAGTCTGGATTTATGCGTCTTTGGCCATGATTATTGTTTTCTTCATTGGTTTGGGTGTCTACTTCCAGCTCCAACGCGTCAAGCGTCGTCGCACCAGCGCTCAGGATGACTACGATTTTGAAATTATTGAGGATGAGGATGAGATGCATCCGATGGCCGGTGGCGCTGGTCGAACCCAGCGCCGCGGTGGTGAACTGTATAACGCATTTGCTGGCGAAAGCGACGAAGAGCTGTTTAGCGAAGATGATGACGATGAGCCTTATCGTGATGGGCTAACCAGGATCTCTGAGAAGGATGGTGAGGGCGAAGACGACTCGCCCGGTAGCCATCTCTTGTCGGAAAAGAAGTAGTGTGATTTTTCTGTTGTCGTGCATTTCTTTGCATTGGGTCTGGGCTGTGTCATTTATGTTATATGGGGACATATTGAACTAGGGCAAGTCCGTGTTTATGTTTGTGTTTGGGGATTAGATCGGATCGGCTGCCTGGCGTCCATGTACATCTTACCACGAAAGGAATGCAAAAAGCATTCTGTGCATAATGAAGAGAAGAATCAAAGGATCCCTTCCCACAATACACTCTTTTCATTCCGTAAATCAAACCTTACATACTCAAACTTTGCACAATATAAGCTGTACCAAACACCTAACCTTGTATCTATGGTAGCCACCCCTCCGATGACGACGGTGCCGCACTCGGGACTCCGCCTTGGGGTTCGACGATCACCAGCTTCCCAGCTCCTCCCGCCTCCACCTCCGCCCCCCCATTTTGCGTTCCCCCATCACCTCCGATCCTTCTAATCCTCGATACCTCGTTACTTTTGCTCTTTGACGTTGATCATCAAGACATTTCCGTCGGGCGACCACGGTTGACCGACCGCCCTTCCCCCGCGATGGATCAACACGACGACTTCGACAGCGTCTCCTGGAAACACGATGCAGACAGCGATGTCTCGCGACCGACAACTTCCGGAACAGACGCAGAAGCACCACCGACCTTTGATCATGACACCAATGGCAAGCGAAGGATGAGCTCAGCTCACGAAGAGCCCCAGGCTGGCGCGCTGGCCGACGCCGTCGACCTGGCTGGCATCGGAGACGGTGTGCTCGAGTGCAGAGTTGATACACCTCTCAAAGAGAATGAAGGCACAAAAGATACATACATTTCGTACTTGGTTACAACGAGTGTGAGTACTGGCCCCTCGTGGGGATTACAAGAAATCTGCGATGTGCGAAGCGGCACTGCTGCCTGTGCACCTCGGGAGCCCCCATCAATGTCGCATACAGTTCACTTCTAATATCATGGCTTTACAGACCGATTTCAAGTCATTCCAGAAATCCGAATTTAGCGTACGACGACGATTTACAGATTTCTATTTTCTGTATAAGACCCTCTACCGCGAATACCCAGCATGCGCCGTCCCCCCACTCCCAGACAAACACAAGATGGAGTACGTCCGAGGAGACCGGTTCGGTCCGGAATTCACTACACGACGAGCTTGGTCGTTGCATCGATTTCTAAAACGCTTGACCCTGCACCCAGTACTTCGTCGAGCACCTCTTCTCATCATCTTCCTGGAATCGCCGGACTGGAATGCCCATGTAAGGCTGCATGGTAACCGCACCACCGTGAATGCCACCACAGACAATGCGAGTACGGGCATCTTTGATAATTTCACAGACAGCTTCGTCAACGCGTTCACCAAGGTCCACAAGCCGGATCAGCGCTTCATCGAGGTCAAGGAAAAGGCCGATAAGCTGGACGAAGATCTTTCGCATGTGGAAAAGACCGTGGCGCGGGTCGCGCGGCGAGAGTCCGACCTGGAGACTGATTACACAGAGCTAGCGACGCAGTTCCGCAAACTCGTTCCTCTCGAGCCGGCGGTGGAGATGCCGTTGCAGGTGTTCGCGGCTTCCGTGGAAGAGACCGCTCGTGGGGTGCGTGGATTAAAGGATCACACCGATCAGAATTATTTGGGTTCGCTGCGCGATATGGATGCCTACATCATGTCTGTCAAGACTCTTCTCAAGACTCGCGAACAAAAGCAGCTTGACTTCGAAGCTCTCGTCGATTACCGTAACAAGGCTGTGGCTGAACGCGACTCACTTGCCAGCAACCCAGCCGCCTACTATGCATCCAACCCTCTCACCTCCTCACCAGCCTCCTTCATTCGATCGAAGATGGAAGACATGCGCGGAGTTGACCACGAACAATCCCGCCGGGAACGTGTTCGCAAGCTTGAGCTCCGCATTGATGAACTTACCCGCGAAGTAGAGTCGGCAAAGACTACTTCGGAGATGTTTGACGAGGAAGTCGTGCGTGAAGTGGCAGATTTCGAGCGCATAAAGGCCGTGGAGTTCCGCGACTCCCTCGGCAGTTTTGCCGACTCGCATATCGAATTCTACCAAGGCGTCCTTTCAACCTGGGAACGATTCATTGCGGAGATGGAAGGTGATGCTGATTTCGACCTGGACGCCGATCCAGTATTAGGTGGGCGGTGACGCTGATTCATGACAATGACTCTGGGATGGATTCGGTGTAGTTTGGTCCTATTTACTTGGCTAGCTTGTCATTGCATTTCATACCCGCAATGCTACCATTGCTTTTCTCTCGAGGCGACACCATGGCTTTAATTGTATAACGTCTAAGCTTGGTGGTTTCGTCGAATCTATAAGAACCGATAAACTCAAATTACTTTTGGACCTCGTATACAGTGTCTAGTAGGGTTGGACCTACAATTGTAGATATCGCGATACTAACTTGCATCATAATTCAGTGAGACGGGTAACAGCACTAATAACCTTACTTCCACTGCTATAATCCTACTAGCAGCCTTATCTCTATAACTAGAGCTCATCAAATTATCGTCCGAATATGTATATACAGAGCTTTTCTGGGCGCGATCTACATGCTCTATATCTTTATCTATACTTCTTTGGGGATGTTCCACTCACGTGACCAGTTGCTCGGCACATGGGTTGACTTCAACATCTTGATCATCCGATCTACTTCATGCCAAAGTCAAACACAATGCGTTCAATTTCCAGAGCCGCTCTGCGGCCGTATGTTTGCCATTCATGTCGCAATGGAATCGGAGCCGGTCGACGTCGATTCGGGACCAATTCGAGCCAAACACCCGAGATCTACGACGTGGTCTGCGTTGGTGGTGGCCCGGCGGGCCTAGGACTTCTGGCGGCGCTTCGTACGTCATGCAACCCTCCAATGCCAGATCCTAAGAACCGATGCTAATATTCTATTGTTTCAGGAGCTTCCCCCGTCACCTCAAAGTTGAAAGTCGCCCTCGTCGAAAGCCAAGATCTCCGCAAGGCCCGCAGCTGGAACCTCGATTCAACCCAGTTCTCCAATCGAGTTAGCAGTTTGACACCCTCGACCGTTGAGTTCTTGCGCAAGATTAAAGCATGGGAACATCTCGATGTCGACCGAGTACAGCAATACCAGGACATGCAAGTGTGGGATGGGGAGACGGGCTCACGCATATCGTTTGACTGGTCGACGGAAACATCACCATTCGAAGAAATGCGCACCGTCGCTACGATGACAGAAAACGCCAATCTCGTACGCGGTCTACTATCGCGCATTGAGGCTTCAGGCGACGAAAACCTTACTCTCTTTTCCAACACTACGGTTGCCTCAATTGAGAATGGATCCGATCTTCAAAGCGAAGGGCCTGACCTATCCGCCTGGCCCATAATATCCGTTGCGCCCACTGCACCAGGCGCCCAAGCGCAGTCCCCAACTCGAATTGCTGCGAGACTGCTAGTTGGAGCCGATGGAATCAACAGCCCTGTCCGGTCATTCGCAGATATTAGTACACAAGGATGGGATTATAACCGACACGGCATCGTCGCAACTCTTGCCCTCGGCAACCCAGACAAGCCATCTTTCCCAGCCAATATGCGCACAGCCTACCAGCGCTTCCTGCCTGCTCTTGGTGGCCCTATCGCTCTCCTTCCCCTGCCAAACAACCACGCTACCCTCGTCTGGTCAACGACACCTGAGAATGCGGCCTACCTCAAATCCCTCTCAACCCCCGCTTTCCTGGCGATGGTCAACGCCGCCTTCCGCCTCTCCATGACCGACCTCACTTACATGGTGGGCATGGAGCGATCCTCAGATCAATTCTCCCACGAAGACGAGCTCATCTGGCGTCTCCAGCACACCCCTAATCAATCACAAATCCCACCCTCCGCCATCGGCGTCCAAGAAGGAACCGTCGCCTCATTCCCCCTTCGTTTCCGCCACGCCTCGCAATATATCTCGCCGCGCGTTGCGCTGGTCGGAGACGCTGCACACGTCATCCACCCGCTCGCAGGCCAAGGTCTGAACCTCGGCATGGCAGACGTAGCTGCTCTTTCACGGACGATCGAGTATGCCGTTTCGCACGGTATGGATATCGGCGATCTTCTCACTCTTGAGCGTTACTCTTCCGAGCGATACCTGCCTAATGCTAAGATCGGCGGCGCTTGTGATTTGCTGCACAAGATGTATACTATTCCCGGCCGGGGACCTATCACCTGGGCGCGCAGCCTGGGCTTGGATGTGATCGATCGATTGCCTTTCGTCAAGTCTTTCCTGATGAAGAATGCGGAGGGTTACTAGGCTTCCTTCTGCTGTATTGCTATACTGTACATCTAGTTTCCTTGTTGTCCAAATGTAAGCGCGAATATGAATATTTCCAAGATTCCAAGGTTCTTCTAGATCTGTTTGAGCTTTGGTCCAGATAGTGAATATTTCTAGTAGCACTATATGCTGGATTCGGCTTCGTTGTTTTAGATAAGAAAATGCAAATATTTCTGAATGCTCATTCATGTCGGTACTCCTTGATATCAATATGCGCAGCCTAAAGACTTTTGCCTTGAAACAAAAACACAGCATATGCTTTATATGATCCGGTGTGTAGTTAGATAAACAGAGGCCTTGAATGCAGGAAATCAATGTACTAGTGAGTGGGTCTATGTTTTAGTTAGAAGGGTAATGCTAGCCATGACCAAATTGTAAATGAACCGATAAAAGAGATAAAACGCCTCCTTCCGCGCTTTTAGTTGCTGATTCCGTTTCTTGATGATTTAAACCTGCGCACCCTGAAGCTGTTGCGCCAGGCTGACGACAGAGCCGGACTGTTTCTTTTCGAGGCGGGCCTTGAGCTCGGGAATCAAAGAGGCCAGCTCAATATCGACACCGTCCTTCTCAGGGTGGCCGTCGGGAAGCTTGAGACCCAGCTCCTTGATACGGACCTTGCCCTCGGCCAGCTCGCTCTCGCCCAGAATGAGGCCGAAGGGAATGCCACCGTCCTCGGCAGCCTTGAATTGTTGCTGAAGCTTGGGCTTCAGCTTGTAGTTGAACTCAGCCTAGGCAGATGTTAGTATGTTGGTTCTAAATGGTACGAATGCAAACAGTGATTACCTTAATGTCGGCACTCCAGAGCTTCTGGCACATCTCCATACGCTCCTTGAGCATACCGTTGAAGCCCTTGCCGCCAATAGCCATGACGTAAACGTCAACTTCACTCCGACGGAGAGCTTGGGCGGCCTGCTCACGCTCGAGGCGCGCCTTGGTGATGGAGAAAATGCGGTCCACGCCGAAGGAGATACCAACACAGGGAATCTGAGCCTTGGGCAGGAACATGCCCACCAGGTTATCATAACGACCACCAGCGGCGACACTACCAACACCAAGAGTGGGGTCATTGGATCGGTCATCGTCCTCGGAAGCCTTCTTCTTAGAGGGCTTTTGTGGCTTTTGGGCCTCCGCGGAATCAGCCTGCAGAGCGGGGGCGGAGCCTTCAGTAACAACCTCATAGATCACACCAGTATAATAATCCAAGCCACGTGCCAGAGACATGTCGAAAGAGATCTTATCGAGACAGTTAAAGGCCTCAAGGTAATCCATCATCAGAGCCATATCGGTCAGACCGGCCTTGGCAGACTCATTAGCATTGAGGGCCTCGTCTTGCAGCAGACGGTCCAGCAGCTCCCGACCACCCTTGTGCATGACATAGGTCTCAATACGATCCGCAATAGCACCATCAAGGCCCTTATCATCAACCATCTCCTTGCGCACGTCCGCCCATGGCATCTTGTCCAGCTTATCAACAGCACTCGAGATCGGCCGAATCTTGTCCTCGGGAACACCACACACAGCGAAGACACCGTCCAGGATCTTGCGGTGGTTGATCTTAATTGTGTACCGGCCATTCCATCCCAGCTCCTCAAACACTTCGCTCACAATGCGCAGCACCTCCGCATCCGGCACCATGGCGTCAAAGGTACCGGCGATATCGAAGTCGCACTGGTAGAACTCGCGCATGCGGCCCTTGCTGATGGCAGGTTGGTCACGGCGGTAGACCTTGGCGATGTGGTAGCGCTTGATGCTGCGGATATCGGGGTTCATGGCAAGCCACCGGGCGAATGGCACAGTAAGGTCATATCTCAAGGAACAGATCTCGCCACCCTGGTCCTGGAGGTCGTAGATGAGCTTGGAGTCCTCGCCATACTTTCCAGCCAGGATCTCGCGCAGTTCAAAGACGGGGGTATCGAGGGCAGTGCCGCCGTGACGCTTGAACACAGATGAAATTGTCGAAAAGATTTTGTCTCTCAGGATCGCATCGCTTCCCGCCCAATCCTTCGTCCCCTTGGGGGTTTTGAGGTTGAAAGAACTCTTATCCTTGCCCATTGTGTCGATCGAATCGGAGTGAGGGATTGACGAAAAGTAACGAGTGCGGCGGGGGTGGTTTTGATGGTGGGGGATGGTGGGGGCACGGGGATAAATTTGATTCGAGGTCGCATGCAGCAGCGCTTGGGCAGGCAAAGTGTAATGAGTCAGACGACAGCTGCCAGCTCCGAAATTGTTAGCAATTGCTCTTCGTGTCGAGCGCAGACTTCTAGCAAGGGACGGCATAAAAGGCGCGCAATTCAGGGCGAGCGAGTCGACGTTGCACGATTTGTGACGAACGGGGCTTCTTTCTGTTTGAGGTGTGTTTTTCCGAGGGTTTTTCCGTCACATCGCGATGCACTGTCCAAATGGCGATCTAAGCGCATTCATTTATAGATGGTACATGGCGTGTATTTCGATTCCAAGGTCACCTCCTTTCAAAGCTTACATCAAGTGAAATGTGATGGCCGTGACTGCCAAGATCATCAACAGTGCTAAGCGATATTTATCCAATACTAGAATATGTCGCTAGCTGATATATCCGATATCAAGCCATCGCTTCCGTGCATGATGTTCGTCTATATCCTGTCAAGTAGGAGCGACAAGTACTTGCATACAGTAAGTACTCATAGCGAGCATTCATGTGCTCAGAATGTTAATGATCAGATGAAGTGCTGTCGACCATCTCTTAGTCAATGTACAGCTACCTTCATAGATCACGGCTCCATTCAGAAAGCCCCGGTCGTCGTCGTATTTTTTTAATAGGCCGATCGCGACAGCTATGAAAGCCATATTGATCAGAAAGATGACAGCGAACCCCTTAGCTCGCAGTAAAAGTCCGTCCGTCCAGTGGCTTGAGTCATCCTGGACAGACTGCGCAGTCCGCTTCTCTCTGCGAAATCGTAGGCATTTGACGCTGGAGCACAAAGCAATCAAGTATTTGGATATTCCTTGCACTTGGCGGTTATGAGGCTCGGGCTTGCTGACGGCATCTTCACCGTTCAACTTATCCCTCTGACGGCGATTAATTGTGAAGTTCAAGTTCTTTGGTCCGCCCATGGTACACCCCAAAAATAATTTTTCTATAGTATCAGGGGTTCCCAGTCTATTCAAAGCCTAGAGAGGTATTGATGATAGTCGATATTGGATACTTCGGGGTAAAATGACTACCGAACTACTAGGGTAATATATGTTACTCGTACCTCGGGCTGATCCGAGTCTTGGCTGCATTGTTTCAGCCTCATCTCCTGGGCACTGCGCTGTGCCCTGTTTATACACACCCATGCACCATTAATGAGCTAACATGCAGGTGGAATGAGATTTTTCAATGCCAGGGTTGTTATACAAGCAAGGTGGTAGCCCCTTTACCAAACCTGCCATGCTTTATGTATGCCAACGCAACACTACCCCGGTCATTACAATTGCATTTTTTAGACTGACACTGCACCCGGCACAAAGCAAAAACAAGATATGTATTGCAATATCAGCGACTTGAATTAGTTAGGCCAGTATGGAGGATGACTACAGCTCCGTACTACCTAGATATATATATATAGATCTAGTAGGCTGGGCGGTTTGTGGGTATTTTTACAACCTGAAACTTCAAAACAGGGCGGAGTTCTCCAAGTTTGCCTTTTACACTGCCTATGCCGCGATTCTAGACACAATTCATCCAGAGAAGTGTTGGAGCCTGAGGCTGCACATAGCAGTAGCTGGGTGCCAGCCCATCCACTCTCGCTAGATAACTTCTTCCTGTATACTACTTCGTTCCATGCCTCTTCTCTCTCCTCAACAACTCGGCCCAAAGAACTTGGAACTAAGAGAAAATGTTTGAGTTAGTCATAGGGCAATTAGCAGAGGGAGGGATTGCCTCTCTGAGCTAGTTCTAGTACTTTTAGTCTAGCTTCTTCGGGACCCCTCTCGCTCCGTAGATTTGATATTTCGCCCTCCATCCTCTTCTTGCCATATCTACACTTCTTTATTGCACCCATCATATCACCTGTTTTTTGACATATCACTCATTGAAATTCCAAGAATATATACGCGTTCTGAGCGTTTGTGCACCTTGTGATGCACCTCTTGTGATCTACTTCCCGTCCAGCCAAGATGCTAAAGGCTGTGTTTGACCCCCAGTTATCGGCCCAGCTTCACAACCAGATTCTTGAACATGCATGGATTGGTGCGGGATGGGATGTCGCTTCTCTTCCGTCCAAGACCTGGTGGGAAGAGTCGTCCCCGATTCCATTCGATCTTGCGTCTCGCCTAAAGCCGAGCCTGATCAGGTTCCTGCGGTCGGCAAGAGCATTCAATTTTGACACCGATTCAGACTTCCATCTTTTTTATTACCTCATGGCGCTCCATGGGAAATATGAAATCTTTAGCCCAGACACTTTTCTCAGATCGAGGGGTGATCGTTATGTGTGGCTGTATCCCTCGACAGGCACGAAGAGTGTTGAAGAAGTCGGCATACTGTGAGATTCCTATTATACTTCAAGATAATTCACGAGAGAGAAGAACTCATAAGCCAAATAGATTCGATCAAGAAACTGAACTCGCTTCCTTTGTTCCAGACTGGGAAGATCTGATCTGTTTTGATAGGGAACGGTGGCCCTGGCTACCATTACAACATATTCTGCAAGCCTATCTAGACATGATCAACGAGGGCAAAATAACAACATACTCAGATCGTCAAAAAAGATTGAGAGGTGCCAATGGTGGTAAGTTTGGACGCGGAGTATTTCCTTGGGAGATCCACCATCATACCCCAATGGATGTTGAGAGGGCTGTCAGTGCTTTTACCCGTCTTCTTGATGCTATTGAGATTCGGCTTCCTCCCAGTTCGACACATGACCGTGGCCGAGAAGATCCAAACTTCGAAGGAATAACTCTCCCATACTCCGAATCAGTCGTTGAAGCGTCGTTCATAGAAGTGGATTCATTTGCCAGGTGCTTTCTATCAGCTCTTCCCGTCAGACAACTCAATTTTCGCTATATTGCCCCCGGCATCCGAGTCCAAGATCCGATCGAATTGATAAATCAGCCACTTGCTGATCGCCGCTTCAATGAACTGATTCCAGACCGGTTTAGTACTGCTCAGCCGGAAGCCCATTTCCCTCTACTTCTTTTCCGTGGGGATGGAGAGAACAAGTCACCCTGGACCCGGCCCTGGTTTCCTGACGGAAATGCTGAGAACATCCCCTCTGGTTTATACCTTGAACCCACCGACAACGATTTCGATTGGGATTCTGGCAACCAAAGTCGACTTCTTTTGCCATTCAACATTGGCAGCAACGGATTCGCTCGAAGTAGCAATGGCGTTCCATTCAAACCTCGAGCTTGGTGCGGTGAGCCTGATCAACTATACCAGATGGACTTATTCAGTGGATATAGTGGATATTTACCTTGGGATTCACGTAGCTCATATCTACACAAAGTGTTGGAGAATTGGGCGGAACGAGTGGAAATGGGTGATTGGCTAGTGGGTGAAGACGGCGTTGCCGGTGGCATTGAGAAGTTCAAAGAGGCCGACACTGAAGAGCATTGGAGGGAATATGTTATCCCTTGGTGAGACCCTTGGACGTCTAGGGCTTCTCATAGAATGCCATTTGAAATTGAATTAATTCCCGAGGCCGGCAAAACCCGATATCACCATTGTAGATTCAATATGTACTACAGAATGATGTAAAGACGAAAGATTGTTTCTAGCAAATCAAATGAAATGATGAATATTCTATTCCCCGTGGCCTTTAATAAGCCCCAGGAGGCTAGATTCCATGAGTTCGCGCGTAGCGGAGACGCATGGATCTATCCTGAAGTTGACAAGGTACTGTATGATTTGACCAAACTTACGACATCAGCCAAAAGTATCGATTCCGCTGTCCAGATATCAATACTAGGGCAGGAGCTAGGTGAAGAGTTTTTGCAAAGTCCTTGCCGGTAGTTAATTCCCACTGCCAGCTACTCCCAAAGGGCCATTTGGGAGTGGTGCCGGCTATGTGGCGATCTCTTGGCTATGCAGCAGTCGAGGCGACAGAGGGGCGGGCGGGGGATGATGTCTTTTTTTCCCTTGTCATAATTCTTGGAATTAATTAATTGATCGAGTTCTTCTTTATGATTTCAATAGTAATATTTGGAGGGTAAATGATCAAGAAGCTGAAGTGGAGCACCTGGGCGACCGGGGAGCTGCTGCGCCAGTCTACTTCACACAACAACGAAACATAAGCAAGATACTTGAAACACAGCAGACAAGCTCTTGGACACCTGGGAAGGATGCGAGCTTGACCAGCCACTCAAGTATAGGCCCAGTTAAGCCACAACCCTGCTGATCATGGCTTGTTCTGTCCAGGTTGATAGGCCAAGAAAAAAGCACCCCACCCCCGAGCACTCATCGGCTAGTACAGTACATACCTGAGAGGCAAACACCTAAAGCCAGCGTCGTGGCTTACGAGAGCACTGGCCGCCGAGATGAAGTATATTGAAGTTCGATCAAATAGGGTGGCAAATTATTTGCGGGTGAGAAGCCAGCCACTTGAGAGGCATCGAGCATGATAATCGCTCACCACCTCCAAGAAAGCAAATGGGGTATACGCCAGCGGCCAACATAGACGAGGGTAGCTTATGGAAACTTAACCCGACCAAGATATGCTTACCGGAGTGGCTGCAGCCGAGTTGCGGTCATGCATCAACCCCAATTCATGAATCGGGTCTAACAAGCGAGCACAGCTAGTCCCGAGGTGTCCACGATGATTATTGAATCAGTACGAGTACAGAGTAATCCGTAGCGCTCCGCCCCGATATCATATAAGTGGAGCCTCGTCGTGATTGCAAGCTGCCCAAAGGGGGGAAGGGGCACGGTGTAGAGATGGGGGTCTATGACGGGTGATTTCTACCTAGAAAACCGCCCCCACTATGATGTATGTACTATGCCCTTCAAGTTCGAGACCGCTTGATACTGTAGAGTGGTATCCGTATATGCACCATTTAGCCTTGGTTGCCACTCTGTGACTCCCTTTGTCTCCAGTCGCCAATTAACAGAGGCTTGAACTTCTTCGCCCCCAAATGGGGGCGCTTGGATATGGTGTGGTATCTGGGAGAGATCCCTGCGGATGGTCCCATGGAGTGGCGGAGGTTAAGGACCTGCCCAGTCGGTAGTCAATCAGTGTAGGTCGATAGAGACTGGGCATGCAGGACTAGGCTCCGGCGGTGGGTTAGTGTGCGCCCGCTTGCGTCAATGTCAATAATAGGCTCCTTGCGGGACCGCGCTACTGTCACATTTCCGGGGGGGGAGGTCGTTGCTCGGAAAGTCGCCGGTGACAAGGACACGGGCCGCTTGGTCATCAGGACAACCTCGTATGTGTGGTTGATCCCCACGACTTCCTTGCATGTCGATGATCAGATCTCTACCCCAGGGTGCAGTCAAGCACCGCAGTGACAAGGATACACATCCGTAGGTACGGATGTAGATGGTGCGTAACCCGGGGCCAGGACCACCAAGACTGGAGAGGGGAATCCGACTCCACCGCCACCAGCGAGGAATTCCCCACGCTGGGGATGATCATTGGGCGTTGTGGAACGCCATGCGAGGGGCGGACACATGGCCCGTGAGCGCAGGGCAGGATGGGCCAATGGCCGGACAACGGTTGTGGGTTTGTAGAGTTCATGGCCTCCACTGTTAGCGCTGGAGATGCTGTATGTCCCGGTTGAAATGAGGAGGAAGTTCCATGGTCTTCGTGGGGGGGCTCCGCTGGGGGAAGAAGAAGGAAAACCAATGGAACCCATGGAACCAATGGAAGTAGAGGAAATGGCTGGACTCTCCGCAGTGCAGGCTTTGTTGGGGGCACAACCGGTCACTCCTTCTCCGATATAGCCGGTGCACACACAGACTTGACTCTTGAGTCGTTGGAATCGCGCGGATCAAGAAAATCGGCGATTGGACCAGTACCTGCCTTAGGACTCCACGTGGCTTTTGAGAAGTGCGGAGGGCTCACTTCTTTCTGGATGATTCCGCTGCAGTCTGCGTGAAATAGGTAGCCATCGAATCATAGGGTAGGTAGTCCAGGCATCCAATCTGAGTAATGTAATGTGGTAGGTATAGGTGTAGGTGTAGGTGTAGGTGAACAAGATAAGTCGGGGCGATTCCCGAAATCTCCCATCCCAAGGTAATCTCAAGGGAATACTAGTACTGGAGTATCTTCCTAAGGTTAGCATCAACCAAGACTGCCAACTTCCCGCCCTGCGCCACATCCCTTCCCTTGCGCGCCTTTACCTCCTCATTGCGCTTGCGGTTCCTGCGTTTCAAGTTGCAACTCAAGTCACTTCCGGAAACTTTCACCTTTGGACTGTGGCCTCTCGGGAGTTCTGGCCCTTCTCTCTGCTCCTCCGTGCATTTCCCCGGACGCTCTCCGCCGAACGTTCCTGGCCTCATTCTGCCCCGACCTTCAGTCCCTCAGTCAGCCTCGACACGGCCCCTCTTCCCCAATCTCCCCTCCCTTCCTTCTCTCCTTCTCTCCCTCCCTCTCTTTACTACCTCTCATCTCCCCTTTCTATGTGTGGTCTTCCCTGCGATCGGTAATTTTGTCTGCTCCATGCAGTGGGCTGCAACAAACGAGCCTATTCGACCATTATGAAGCTCTTCCGGCCCAAGGCCAATGGGGTAAGTTCGCCCTTCCCGACGAGCATCATCCCTCTTGTGCGGTGGTACAGCAGACCATGTGCCCTCGCTCCCCAATCCCCAAGCCCCAAGCCGCTCTCGTGGGACCCTTCCAGACGCGAATGGCCAAACTGACCGTCCATTTGAATAGGCCGCCACCTCAACGCCTGCCCCGGCCCCCGTCAAGAAGGACCCCCAGACTCCGCAGATGTCCCCGCTTGAGAAGAGGCTCCAAGATTTAGGTCCGATTCGTGGCGATGGCAGCGACAAGTTCTTTGGCATGGAAAACGTGAGAAATTTCCCCTTCAATTCATTCCCGGAACTATGGATAAGCCTTGGAATCCCAATCTCACACTCATTCGCCTCCCAGTACGGAAATACGTGTTACTGCAATTCGATCCTTCAATGTCTCTACTACTCCGTCCCCTTCCGCGAAGCCGTCATAAATTATCCACAGCGCACTCCCTTGGAAAGCCTCGAGGCTGCTCTCGCTCAAAACTTGCGATTTCAGAACCCCAACGCACATTTAGAGGCCGAGGCCCTGGCAGCGAAGCAAAAGGCCGCTGCCCCGACACCATCATCGCGTGGCGCAGGAGTTCCTCCCAACCAGCCGCAGAAACCGGAGGATAAGGATTCACCGGAATATAAGAAGAAGGTTGCTCTACAGACGCTGCCGATCCTCGAGTTCAAGAACAACGCCCCCAGCTATGGCATGTCGGAGTCTTTGTTCACCTCGCTCAAAGATATCTTTGAGTCGCTGGTGGCAAGTCAATCACGAATCGGAATCATTCGCCCCCAACAATTTCTGGACGTACTACGACGTGAAAACGAAATGTTCCGGACACCTATGCACCAGGATGCGCACGAGTTTTTGAATCTCTTGCTGAACGAGGTGGTGTCCAATGTGGAGGCAGAGGCCACCAAGCAGAGTTTCGCGGAGAAATCCCTTCCACCATCCGAGAGTGCAGATTCGCTAGGCATGTTGACGACCAGTACCGGCTCGAAATCTCCGAATACGACAAGATGGGTGCATGAACTTTTTGAAGGAACCTTGACGTCAGAGACCAAGTGCCTGACCTGCGAGAAGGTCTCGCAACGCGATGAGGTGTTTTTAGATCTCTCGGTGGATTTAGAGCAGCACTCATCGGTAACATCCTGCCTTCGGAAGTTTTCCGCTGAGGAGATGCTCTGTGAGCGTAATAAGTTCCACTGCGATAACTGCGGCGGTCTCCAGGAGGCCGAAAAACGAATGAAGATCAAGCGTCTACCCCGGGTGCTGGCACTGCATCTGAAGCGTTTTAAGTATACAGAAGATCTGCAACGGCTACAAAAGTTGTTCCACCGCGTTGTCTATCCCTACCATCTCCGACTGTTCAACACTACCGACGATGCGGAAGACCCCGATCGTCTCTATGAGCTCTACGCGGTAGTCGTTCATATTGGCGGCGGACCTTATCACGGCCACTACGTTGCAATAATTAAAACAGAGGACCGGGGTTGGCTGCTTTTTGATGATGAACTCGTGGAACCGGTGGATAAGAACTACGTACGGAACTTCTTTGGGGATCGACCTGGCCTTGCATGCGCCTATGTTCTCTTCTACCAAGAGACCACTCTTGAGGCCGTTCTTCGGGAACAAGCTCAGGAAGACCAGGCATCGACAAATGCGGCTACCGATTCGGGAGATTCAACTAAGACCAACGGATACCCCTTGTCACCTAACCTAGTCCACGTCAACAGCGCATCTCAGGTGCCTTCCGATGATCAGAACCGACTTCCTCCTATCCAGAAGACGTCAACAGCACCCCAAATGATGCCCACTCACCACGAAGGTCCCGAGTTGGAAGCCGCGCCGGCCCCAGCTGTTCAGCCGCCTCTACCTCCCATTCCTGACGAGCAGCCACTTCCCCTGAGCCCAAAGAAGAGTGATGTCGCCGCCAAGAAGGAAAAGGCACGTCTCAAGGCGGAGGAGAAAGAGAGGGAGAAGGCCGAAAAGATTCGCCGCAAAGAGGCCGATCACCAACGCCAACTAGAGGCTCAGCGTGAAGCTGAGGAATTTCGAATGGCTATCGAAAGAAGCAAAGCCGATGCGAACGATGTCGGGGCCGAGAATGGCTCCCCCTAAGAAATCGTTCGGCTTTTTAAGGCGCGGGAGCCGGAATCTCAGTCAACGACTGAGCAAGGATAAAGAGCCCAGGTTATCGACCTCAGATCTGGCAGCCATTCCATTACCTGAAACGCCCACCAGCACTACCACCAGCACCACCACCACTACCACCACCACTTCTGCCGCTCCTGCTCCTGTTCCTGCTCCCGCCCCTGTTGCCGCCCCTGTTGTTGGCTCTCCTACCACCACCAAAACCGAGCCTGAACGGCCGGCCGTGCCAACCAAGGATACAAACAACGTCCACAATCCCAAAATGTCTTCCCGAACAGGCCCACCACCGGTGAAAGAAAACAAGACCGAGAAAACCGGTCATACTCACCGTTGGAGATCACTAAGCTTCAAACGAACGACATGAGCTCCAACTCTGTACTACAGGCGACATTCTGTTTTCTTGCATGTCGGCATTTAGTCGAGCTTTCGGAGATACCCCTTAACTATCATGCACATATGAGCGCAAATTGCTTCTTGCACAAAGCTTCTCGTGGATGTATCATTACATTTCTTACTATCTGCACCATCGCCCTTCTGTCCTATTCTTCCGTGGTCTGCCCCTTTACGAGACAGATTCTCGGCTGTGTCTTCTTCGACTATTTTGATTGAATTTTCAATTGTGGCTGATTTAAGTGCCTACGACTACTTTCTATTTATTTTTATCGCTGTTGATTTTTGTATTATGTTGGACGACATGATACCTTCTCCAACGGGGTCTGTTCTATTTGGTGTGAAAACTGGCGTTCTATCTTTTTCGGATTTTGCAAATGCTGGCAAGCATGGGTATTGGGATCTATTTGGCGTTTTCCCATTTGCTTTCGACTCTTGAGCCTTGAGCGATTTCCTTCTTCTTTTTTGCGTTGATGCATGTCCTTCCTGGCCAACTTCTTTCAGGTACCTACCTCATGCATCGTGAATGTGGCCAATACTAGTAGCTTATCATATTTGCAAAGCTTAAATTACTCAATTTGTCCCAAGTAGTACCCCTCCCTCGAATGTAGACAATGGATGAAGTTGCCCTGCCCTCATAATCGAGGGTATCTCCATGGGCCAGGGGTTCTTATTTACCACCCTCTTGCTATCTACGCAGATGTCGGTTCTGTTCAGGGGATCTTAATTGAGATATAGACCTGCTCTTGCAGCATGAATTTTACGTTTGTGAATTGACACTGAGTAGCAATCGAATTCATCTACTACCTGCGGTGCCTAGAAGCAAAGGTTAACTAATAGTGATTGATATTCGTGAATCCAGAAAGTGGCTTTCGGGCCAATAACAGCATAACCTCAGTATCTCAGGACGTAGAACTATTTCGGAAAATTCGCTGCCACCAAGATGTTGATTTGAGTATCCCTCGTGGCTTTAATGGAAGAAAAAAGCAATTCACCAGTGTTTCAAAATAAATTGATTTCGTCTGTCCTAGCCTGTTCTTGAAACCGTCCTTGCGGTCCTTCTTTTCCTTGTTCGGAAGCTCAAAACCTCTAGTGGCAATACAGCACCAGCATTCGGTAGTGCAATGGCCATGTCCTTTGTTCCTTCTGGACAAATCTCTCTTCCCACAGCATCCACATTCCCGACTACAGCATCCTCCTTGTCCGAACAATCCCGAACCAATTCTTCACGCATATACCACCTCGAGTCCTGCTTCAAGCTACGGTGGCCTTCTTTGAAGAGGCTCGAGTACATAAACTCATTCCTGTAAAGCTCATAATCTTTGGCTGGGAATTCGGCTTGAATCTTCTGGAGCTTCTGGTTGATATAGTCAAGCTGGTCGCGATTGTCGTCGATGAGTGAAGCCTTTTCCAGGGTTTTGGCCCTGTGGTGTAACGCTTCCTCACGCTAAGTGAGTTCACGCAGAGCATACTCGGTAAGAAAGAAAAGTACCATTACCGATTGATTCATTAAAGGTTTTGGACCCTTCAGTAAATCTGCATTCTTCGAATCGTATTTGAAGCTTTTATTACTATCAAAATAACCCATCTCTTCTTCTGAGCGGATCCTGGCGTTCAAAGTCTAGTTAGGCGTGGGAGACTGCGGTAAATGTGGTGGTTGAGTGAAAGATCAACATATTACGAAAACTTATAACTTATCCAAGGTAAATGGAGAACTAATGTGATATCATAGTCGTAGACCATGCAATTAAGTTTAGTACGGCTGAGAAATCGACCGCGGCCCAAAACTGTCTCCCGTCAGTACTAGTACTAGTCGATTCCAATAGAATTTACGAGAACTTGTCGGTTTAGGAGTGACCCAAAATGATTTAGTTAATTGCGGTAGACTAAAAATAGCCGCATTGGTATGTTCGCTTTAGCGTATTTCACTCAGTTCAATACAAAGGAGTTATATCTTCACGACTGGGTGGACCAGGTATGAGTCTAACACAGTCAACAGAAAGCACGAGTAAAACCACTGGCAGTGGATAGGTAAACTTAGGCTTTATTTATTCGGAGTCATACTATATTTTCAAACACTATCGTTGTATCTCAATAGTAACATGGTGCCTTTATGAACACATCACCAACCCACATGCCCGCTAGCACTAGCAGTTTATCTTAATCCAAGATTGTGTAATTGGATGACAGCAAACGACAGTTTTTGGCAATATCAATAGAAGGACCAGTTTCGCCTTCGCTGAGACTGGAGCTGTAGTTGTATGTCGGACTCAACATTTGTATTTGACCCACCGTCGAGCCGTACATTTCTGCGAGATCCTTGTAAACACCCTCGGAGAAAGTATAAGGCTCGATATCGCATGCACTAGGAAAACACAAGGGGACCTTGAGAAATTGGCCAGCAGCAATAGTCTCATTGGCCCCGTACTGATTTCCTCCATCACCTTGAATGGAAGCAAGAGTCATTAGGCGTCCGGCAATCCTCCACAAAGTATCCCCGTTCACAGTGTAGTATAGACGTGGTCCGCCCATAAGACACTCGTTGATTCCTGGCCCATCAATAATGCAGGAAGTCCAATCGGGATGACAAACTTGACCAGGGATGTTAATGGTCTGTCCAAAGTTGGGAACAATGGACACGTCGGCCACTGTCAAGCGATTATAAACAGTAAGCACTTGCTTTTATTCAAGTTTCCCGATCTGATCGATATGGCATGACTTACTCAGATTGGCACGACTAATATCACAGACACCCCTGTTGAACTTTACAGCCATTTCGTGGACGGTCTGATTCGCCACGTCGGTGAAATAGTTGAAACTAGTGGTGTTGAGGGATTTGGAGGTCGTTACACTCACCGAGTAAATTCCAGTCCGGGCTCAGACTCACTGAGCGCTCACTGATTACTCAGAGATTCTTCGGCCTTTGAATTGGTTACGTCTGCGGTCATCAAAATACAGAGTAAATATGTCCTTATTACAATCGATTGAATTGAATTTAGTACCATGATAGGAGGTGGTATTCTGCTAGGCAAGGGGGGAAAAAAATAAAAGAACTCAAGCAGGGAGATCTCGAATAATTCCAGCTTTCTTCTGTGCGACGTACAGATGGGCATTTCCGGGCGCTGTGGCAAAGAATAAATGGTTACGCATGGCCGCCCCTGAGAGACGTGCATCTCCCGGGCTATCTGGCTTCACAATAGCAGTCTCTCGAAACCAGGGGGTAAGTGCCACGAAAGCAGAAGTGAGAATTTGCATATCAACAAATATCAGAGGCTGGAGGGCCTGGCCATTAGCGGTATGTATTGGCGTTGCGCCTTGTATGGCTGGACCGTGGAGTACCATATCGAACTGAAGCGCCAGGAGATCGGACATGAAGACAGTAAGCACGTTGCTTCCAGTATCATTGCAGACTAAGAAAGGCCGTGTCAAGTGTTCGTTACCGCCATACTGGGGAGGTAGCCTAATCTAGGCATGTAGCTGATCTTTGTTAGTTAATAACCTAAGTCATCATTGATATAGCTTAGATTGTGATATACCTGGTGCATATGGAAGGTGTTCGAATAAGGAAAAGTTTCCGATCTCGACTGGACCATTTGCTGCGGCTAATAGTCATAAAAATACGGCATATGATTAGCCTGAGACTATTGATAATACCATATAGGATTATATGATATTTGCCTGTAGTTCATGTTGCTGGATCATTTGCTGATATTCTAACGTCTAAAGATATCATTAATATGAACCATTAAAATGGATAGCTAATAGGTTGATGGATATTGAAATATACCTCACACCATCTCATCGCGTTATTGGGTACCGACTCATCTTCCCATGGGTTCCTCTCGACTCGTCGTCCCTCAACAAGGTAGATCGGGGGATCACCTCGTTGGCGTGGTCCAAGCTCGCCATTCTCATATAGGCGAATGAGAGCTTCAACATTCACTCGCTGGGCTGTGCCAAAATCAGTCTGCAGAAAAGCTTTGAGTTGCTCTACTCGCTCCGCGGGGTGGAGGATGTAGGGTATCGGATACACAGGACTGAACTGAGGATGTGGACCTGACATATTGAAAAGCGTTTGGTGGGAGTGGTTGGTGGAAAAAGGTGGAAAAAGTGGGATTGAGGAAAAGTGGTGGGGCTAGCTTAGCCTAGTCTGGGTTAGCGTGTCACCTGTTACAGCACCTGAGCTAAGCCGTACAGTGAGAGGTCCTTTTATGTCAGGCGGATAGAAGGAGAGGTGACAAAACAGTGTATTGGGGCGCTAGGCCGGGAACGGCAAAACTAACCTGATGTAGTAAATCACATGTCCCAATATTACAAGTAGAATTCCAGTTGCCAACATTCACGTGATCCGAGTCTCTATACTAAGTGGCAGCTACGTAGTAGGAAGCTGCTCATTTAATAGGTATCGACAAGCTCAAGTTGTCTTCATGTACTATACCAGTACTATGGCTGAGGAAGAATTCGTAACGTAGGTTCTGATGTATTGGTATGGGGATGACATTCGGTTATTACTGATTGTACTATTGTTTCTTTTCTTTTCGACAGGAGATGAGCGGGTATATACAACGGACTAGATGGCCAGGCGAAGAATATCAAAAGTAGGAGCCAAATACGGGCAACAGCAATCCAGCTCATATATTTGTGTGGGCGGTCCAGCTAGCAAACTCCAACAAATGAATTATTTGAGACTCATCGCCCGCCTGATCAATTCCACCGTCCCCGCACCATCTTGTATGGTTATTCGTGAGGGTCGTGCCACCGTAGACGGTGACTGGAAGGATTTAGGTCATATTGAATAACCTGATTTCGCTGAATTAGACTTGAGATGTATGGCGATGCGGAATGTAGCGGGTTCGGAGGATGCGGCGCGCACCATGAACGCGTTTTCTTTGGTTCGATTGAATTGGCGCGGGAGGGGTGCGGAGGGGTCAAGTATCAGCCGAGAATGAGCTCGTAGACAATGATGAGTATGTTGATTCCGAGAAGAGGTACTGCCAAATAGTAGCGAGTTAGCCGGGGTGTCGAAGCTTGCGGCCTTGCTGCCTGCACATGGTAGAGGCACCCTATGCCCGTCGCCGGAGAAGACTACTCCTAGGGAGCAAGAGAAGCAAAGATCTGGAGAAAGGGGAGGATCAACGTACTCCGCATTAGTGTCCGCACACTGTCAATCAGCTTGACCAACCTCGCCTTCACGCTGGTGCTATCGTGGGATGCGCCGAAGGCCGGCTCAGTTTGCGTGCGACCCCATCCAACTATGTGAGTTATTCAACGGTTAGAAACTGTGTACAAAGAATCGCGGTGCTGGGAGGATACGCCATTGGGCCTAGTGAGAGCGACGTACTGCGAGCAAGGAATCGATCCTCGGAAAGGACAGCGATAGCGTTGATTATGAGGACAGTGACTGTCAAAGGAATTAGCGGGGGACCAGAAATGACTCCTTTGCGCTACTCACCATAGATAAGCTTCCCAAAGCCAAAGAAGAACATGGTGGCACACTGAGGGGAGGAGGGATGGTGGGAGGACCAGCTGAGTGAGAGGAAGAGACGCCGAGAGAAAGAGAGATAAGGCGAGGTGCGGGAAGCGCCAGATCTCCGGATCAACAACCACCGCCGATGCAGTCACCATGAGGAATGGCAAGTCTGCGCGTCTGCGCGCCGCCATGCACCAATTCCCTTCAAGAGCTAATTCCATTCTAGTCTTCTATTTGGCTGGGCTCCTTGTCCCCGTTTTGATTCTCCTTCACCTCCTCGTTGCACCGTACACCAAAGTCGAGGAGTCGTTCCATGTGCAGGCCATACACGACATCTCGAATCATGGACTGCCGGGTTTCACGCCGAAATTCGACCTGAAATATGACCACTTCGCTTTTCCTGGGGCTGTGCCCCGATCTGCTGTTGGCGCATTGATTCTTGCGAAGCTCTCGCAACCCTTCGCAGCCTTGAGCAAAGGCATCGATCGGCAGATCCTTGGTAAGTGCAAGATAAGCTCCGCGGCCCTATATTAAGCTAATACACTCCACAGCCCGAGCTATTCTGGGTATCTACAACGCTGGATCGTTGATTTACTTCGCCCATGGCCTTCGACGTGGTTTCGGCCAGACCGTAGCGATCTGGTACCTAGTCTTCCAAGCTAGCCAGTTCCATGTCATCTACTACGCGTCACGACCGCTGTCGAACATGTTCGCATTCGGCATGACAACGATAGCCTCCCGTCTCCTTCTACCAGACTACACGATACCACGAGTTGATGCGCGCCGCCGGGCCCGCCTGTCGTTGATCCTCGTCGCTATCGCAGGGATAGTTTTCCGCTCGGAGCTGGCGCTGCTCGTTGCGACGCAGACCATTTTCCTCCTTGCAATGGACCGAATTCGATTCATGCAGGATGCTGTACTTGCAGGTGTGGTCAGTTTGTTCGTGGGGCTACAGCTCACCATGGGCATAGACTCTATTTTCTGGAATCGCGTTCCTCTCTGGCCAGAACTAGACGCATTCCTCTTCAACGTGATCTCAGGCCAGTCCTCAGAATGGGGGACATCCCCGTGGTACTTCTACTTTCTCAATGCGCTGCCGCGTCTTCTCCTCAACCCTTTGACCTACCTCCTCGCTATCCCAGTTGCCATACGCCAGCCTGCCACCCGACAACCGTCCATCTCGCTGCTTACTCCCACATTAGCCTTCGTCGCATTGTACAGTATCCAGCCGCATAAGGAGTGGCGATTCATTATCTACATCATTCCGTCCCTTACTGCAGTTGCTGCCTTGGGTGCGTCATATCTTTGGAACCGCCGGTCTCGTTCTCTCTTCGCCAGCCTCTCATCTCGCCTTCTGGTACTCTCATCCCTAGCCGCCTTGCTGCTATCGAATTTCGTTCTTCTGCCGGCCTCGGCAGCCAACTACCCCGGTGCACACGCACTGAATGCTCTCCATAATCGCCATGCCCTTTCCGTGTCCGACGAACTTGATGGGGCTTCGGTCTACCTTGGAAACCTTGCCTGCCAAACTGGTGTTACTAGATTCCTTCAACAGTCCCCTGGCCTGGGATGGCATTACGACAAGACGGAAGACAAAGCTTTGAAATCCTCACACGCCTTTTGGAACCAGTTCGATTACGTTATTGTTGAAGCTTCTTCCGATGCAGAGTACAAAGATAACGACGAGACTCGGTTGCGGAGAGTTCTCCAGGAATCGGAATGGGAAACGACTGATATCATTGATGGATTTGCGGGGATTTCCATAGTGAAACCCAGTTCCCCAGCTAATGGTGCTGCTGAGCGGCGCCTTTTGTCGAAGCTGGGTGGTGAGAGTGCGGCGGGCTTGTATGACCAAGCTCGTGACTCGGTACGAAAAGTGTTCTTGCGTGGTTGGTGGGTCGAGCTAAAGATGCGGCCTAAGCTTAAAGTGCTCAAACGAATTCGGGAGGAGTAGAATCTGAAGGGGGATCCAAAGTAGAACTTTAGGTCCTATTGAATTCAATGAGCTGTATCCTATTCTTTTCCGACCAAGTCTCATGAACTTGAGGTATTTGGAAAGGCCTAATAGATACTTGATTGTAAACAAAGTCTTTCAACTATTCATTTTCTATACATAGGTAGAAGTAAGTACATGCAACAGGGTATTATGTATCATGAATCCCTGTTCTTCCAAGGGGCAGACAGGAAAAAGGCAAAAGGATAGGAGGCAAAACTACAAGCCGCCGGGAGGACCGTCCAGGCGTGCCATACGAGACTCCAGGCCACGAACCCAGGGCTCAACAGTTTCAACGTTCGAACGCAAAGCAGCTTCACCCTGGGACATCTTCTCTTCCACGGCCGCTAGACCTTCGCGCCACTGTTCGATTTCAGACGTCATTTCGGCCTGGTGCTTCTCTAGCTCGTTAAGGGATTCGGCGGCGTGGGCGGCACCGGCATGGCAAGCGCGCAGAGAGCGTAGGCGCTCGAGGACACTCGGTAACAATGGATGAAGGGACTGGATTGTGGGGAGGGTCGCATAGAGGGCTTGGATTTTAGCAGTCTGCTCGTCATTCCCAAAATTGACATCTTGCGCGAGCGTGTCATCTTCCGAGTTCGCGATGCGTGCATTCTGAGAAGCCTTGGCCGCGTCGGCTGCACGCTTACGGGCAGAGGCGAGAGCTTCGGCGTCTGTGGTCAACTTGCGAACCCTTGTAGAAAGAGCTTCGAGATGTGGAGTTGTCATGCCTGGCATCGATGGGCCCCCGGCCGCAGGGTTTGTACCGACGAGGAGACCAGTGAGAGCTGCAAGTCTAGAAGCAAGCTGGTCGATAGCTGGGAGGACGGGCTGGAGTGCAGGCTCGCCGATGCCGCCACCGACAAATGGGTTCGATGAGCTTGAAATGCCCATAGAGGATTCAAGAAGAGCTAATCGGCCCTCGAATGCAGCTGCGTGTGAAAGGATTCCCGGGGAGGTTGGAGCTGGTTGAGAGGGTACAGACAGCTGTCCATCAGCGGATGAGTGTTGCTGCGCACCAGATGCCGCCGCGTTCACATCGGAAGCAAGTTTCTGAGATAGAGCAGCAGCGGCCGAGTAACCTGAAGGAGTCTGACTGCTTCGCGACGAGGCGTGCAAGTTATCCAGTGCCCGACTCAACTCCGCGACACCGTCGCCCAGTTCCTTGTCACCCTGCTGCTCCGCAGATTGGGACGGCTTCGACTCAGTAACAACTTGTCCCTCCGCAGAAGCCTTGCTAGCCATTTCCACTTTCAGGTCCTCCACTTCGCGCCGCAGACGTGCCAGCCGCCGGTCGAGCGATTCGTCTTCACTGTCACTAAAGTCACCAACTTCCTCTGTGCCATCGTCGCGTATCCGTCGACGGCGAGTCTTATTCTTGCTGCGGTATGCTTGTCGCTTCATGGAAATACTGTCGGAGAAATTGGCGTCGCGGGCATCCACCGCGGCACCCATAAAGTGCATGCGCGCCTGGTCTGCGTTGACACCTTCACGATCGATATCGGGACTCGTGCCTACGTCATCATGGTCGAAGTCAGTGCGGACGGTTGCAGTCTATGATTCCATAGCTTATCAGCATCTCATATATTATTTTGCCGTCCAATGCGACTTACGGGAACGGTGGATGCTTCGTCGGTCAGGTCAGGGGTTTCATAGATATCTGGAGAGGGGTCCTAGAGTTGAGTTAGAAATATTTCAAAGAAAGACAGAGACGGTGAGGTCTTACAAGGTCCGGAAGACCGGCATATTTCTTGTTGAAGGCCATGGTTGTGTACAAGAGGAGACCGTCAACAATGGATTGGATTGGCCTTTGGGAAACACCCAGAGCTCACATTAAACAATCCGGCCTGAGGCAGAAATGCGGGCCGATTGAGGCGGTCAGGCACAAAGGCGGTCAGACACCCCATGATGTCGATATGAGTCAGCGGAAGCACGTGTCAGCTCGAGCCTCGGGAAGGAGCACATGCAAAAGAAGGCGCGACCAGAAACAGAGTATATTAGGGAGACGATCGACCGAGACAAGACAATTCTGCTTTGGTTAAATCCCCTGCATTCACAAACTCAATTCCTTTTCCAACGCGAACAATTGCATCCGTTGTGATACTCACAACCTAGTACTTCTACTACCCCACCATCACCCCGCATTCCTAGCTTCAATCAATCAAAATGGCTGCCCCCGCCGATATCACGGTTAAGAACCTCAGTGGACAGTGGGTTATGGTATGTTGACCACAGATAACAGATAGTATTTAACCTCGCAAGAAAGAAAAAAGACTAACCAATTTCATGTATCACAGGACGCCACACTGTCCAACCCCACTGACCCCATCCTCTCTCTGGTACGTGCACGATGTGGTCTTTTTCATAGCTATTTGCAGGTTGTGAGGTACTCTGCATCCCAAGGTGGTTGAGAGGAAACACAATTCAAAGGGCTATATACATGATTGAACAGATCCGCTAACACCCACACAGCAAGGCGTCGGCTGGTTCCTTCGCAAGGCCCTCCCCTACGCCACCGTGACCCTGCACGTCCACGAATACGCCGACTCCGCCGACCCTAAGGTTTACCACATCGACGTGGACCAGGTGATTACCGGTGGAATTACGGGCACCAAGGAGGCGCGCACCCTGGACTGGACCTCTCGCGAGCACACCGATAACATCTTCGGTGCGGTCTCCGGCAAGTCACGCCACTTCCGCGGGGAGAAGGGTCGTCCTGCTATTGAATTCCAGACTAGCGTTGGCAAGCCCGAGGACGATGCCAAGGTCCAGAAGTTCCTACGTGGTGAGGTCCTGGCGGATGGCTCGGCCAGCGATGGATTTATCATTGACAATGAGGGTGAGGAGTTCGGTGAAGGCGAGGGTCTGTTTGTGCAGAGTTTCGTGGAGAGCAAGGACAATGGCTGGACTGCTGAGCAGGTAAGTGTTCTTTACAAAGGTTTCCGATGTGCCAAGAGCCTAGCTAATTGAGTTCATCTAGATCTGGGGCTTCGAGATTGTTGATGGCGAGCGTCGCCACACTCGTCGTGTTGCCGTTGTCAAGAACGGCCAAGTTGAACTTGCACGTCTGGTGTACACCTTCGAGGCGCGGCGCGCTGAGTAAAGGGGAAATCAATAGCAATGGAAATTATCGGGCTTTTAGCGTTGCTTTGCAACAGTTCAGACACGGAGAACAAATCAATCTTCATGTGCAATTTCTCTTCATTATCTTACTATAGAGTAAGAGCCATGGATACTAGTACGTACTACTACTAAGGGAATTAGTAAGGCCCGCACAACGCTATTTCTTGCCCCTGGGGGGCAGGTATATGCATTGACATGTAAGGAACAAAGAAGAGTATTTAGAAGTATCAGGTACTAATCGTCTACAAACCTTGGAAGGCAGGTGAATTATATACTCTAAATTTTATTCAACAATTTTTACCAGCTATTATACACTCCGGTCGATTATCAAACATGTAAAATCAAAAAGACCAAGTATAGCCAGAAGATGCGTTCATTGCAATGAGCCCGTGGGCAAGATTTTGCTGGTAAGAAACTGAAAAATTGGAGGGGGCATAATCATGTCAGGAAATGGGAAAAAGGGAGTACACAGCGGATATCAATTTTAAGAGTGGGTGGGCATAACAACGCTAGCCTTGGTGCTGACGGCGTCCTCGGCCTTCCAGAAGCTGGTCACAGTCTTCTGCTGGGTATAGAATTGCAGACCGGGCTTGCCGTAGAAGGTGTTGGCACCGCCACCGGCGATACTCTTCTTGTTACCGGTGAAGGAGAACATAGGCAGAGGAACGGGGATAGGCACGTTGATACCAAGTTGGCCGGCCTCGATATCCTTCTGGAACTTGGAGGCAGTGGAGCCGGAGCGGGTGAAGATGGCGGCACCGTTACCGTATTCATTGGCGTTGATCAGGTCAATAGCGTCATCCAGAGTCTCTGCATTAAGGCAGACCAGGACAGGGCCGAAGATCTCCTCCTTGTAGCACTTCATGTCGGGTGTAACGTTGGTGATGATGGTAGGGCCAACGAAGTTGCCGTTAGGGTAACCTTCGGGCTTGAAGCCACGACCGTCAAGAAGGATGGTGGCACCCTCAGCCTCGGCGCTAGCAATCAGGTCCTCGATACGCTTCTTGCTCTGGGGGCTGATAACAGGACCCAGGTCCGCACCCGCCTCGAAACCACCGTTAACACTGAGAGCCTTGGCGCGCTCAGCAATCTCAGGCAGCCACTCCTTGGTCTCTCCAACCATAACGGAGGTGCTCAGGGCCATGCAGCGCTGACCGGCAGCACCGAAGGCAGCACCAACAATGGCATTAAGAGTCTGGTTCTTGTTGCAGTCGGGCAGAACAGCGGCGTGGTTCTTGGCACCCAGGTTGGCCTGGACACGCTTGCCGTTGGCAGAACCGCGGGTGTAGATGTACTCACCAGCACGGTTGCTACCGACGAAGCTGATGGCCTTGATAGCGGGCGCATCAAGGATGAAATCCACAGTGGGGTGGGTACCGTGCACAATGTTGATAACACCGGGAGGGAAGCCGGCCTCCTTGGCCAACTCGGCAAGGATCATAGCTGCACCGGGATCACGCTCAGAGGGCTTCATGACCAAACAGTTACCAGTAACGGTAGCAATGGGGATGCACCACAGAGGAATCATGGCGGGGAAGTCTGGCGGACAGTCAGTATACTAAATCCCTTTCGATATAAATATATATAAATAGTCATTTTTGTGAAACTCACTGAAGGGACAGATGGCAGCAACAACACCAAGAGGCTCGCGGTAGCTGCGAGTCTCCATATCCTTGGCCACCTCCAGAACCTCACCCGTCATCTGAGAGGTGATGCCACAGGCAGTCTCAGCAACTTGCAGACCACGGAGGACATCACCACGGGCATCGGCAAAGGTCTTGCCCTGCTCCAAGGTGATGGATGCGGCCAGTCGGTCCCAGTGCTCGCGAATCAGACTGGTAAACTTGAAGAGAATCTGCTGCCTCGCCATAATGCTGGTAGCTTTCCAGGCGGGGAAGGCCTTCTCGGCCGACTCAACGGCGGCCTTCAACTCCGCATCAGTGCTCTGGGGAACACGGGTGACCAAGTTGTTGGTAGCAGGATCATGAAGATCAATCCAGGTAGTGGCCTTGGAGGACACAAACTCATTATCAATGAAGTTGGTGGTGTCGATGGGGTTGGCAATGGGCTTGTGGTCGGTCGGGTATTCGGTAGCGGTGCTAGCAGCCGAGGTAGTGGAAGGGGCAAACTGCTTCGCGGTAGCATGCAGTCTGCGAGCGGCAGACATGGCCGCAGGGGTAGAGACAGAGCTCTGAGAGTTCAAACGCGCAATTGGAGTGGCAGTGGTGAGAGATCGGGCGGACGCTCTGGTAATTGCGGGCGTGCGGGGAGCGGAGCGGAGCGCGGGGATGGTACGGGCGATAGACCGACGGGCGGCCATGATGGCAAGAAAAGTGTGATGAATGGAATAGATTAGAGAAGGAGGTTGAAGAGAAAAGGAGGAAAGAAAAGGGGAAGGGGGGAATAGTATATGAGGGGAAGTGGCAAGGTGGTGGTATTGTTATATAAACTTGGACCGATGGTTACCCCAGGCCCGACACGCTCGTCTCTCGTCGGGAGCAAGCCCGAGGTCAGCCGCGCACCGTCCACCGCCTTTCCCCATGTTTAGTTGGCCTTTTTGAGCAGGTCGTTGCGTCTGATAAGGTCTCTTCGGCGATTTCAGCCAATCACCACCCGCATAGTGCCATCTTCAATCGCCGAAGCTGGCCGCAATCGCAGCAACCTTCGCATAGTAGGCGGTTTAGGCATGGCATTCCGAGGGAAAATGCGGGTAACTGGGGGTACTCCCTTGCTCCACCTACTGTATACTGCACATGGAATGAGCATCTCGAGAGCCGACGAACATGAAAGACCAATTTATATTACCCAAGAGATTCATGTTCTTCCAGTCAAGTTCCAATGGCTTTGGTTCGCTTCGGTACAATGTTACTGATCCACAGCCCTTCGTATTTAATCTACTACTGTAGTACACTTCTGTGGCTACTTTTTGAGTTGTGTGTAGTGAAAGTATACCGGATTTCCATTCTGAAGTAGATATCCGACTAACCTAAAGAGTATTGCTACATTGACCAACAAGAAACAATAGGGAATCAAACGCGGGGAAAAATGATATCAATGCTCCTTCTTTTCGTCTTTAGCCGCGCCTTTACTCCGCCGACGAGCGGGTGTTGCGCTTGGTAGCACCGCTCTTGCCGGTGTCGGCAGAAGAGCTGCTAGCCTCGCTGGCCTTCTCCTTGCCAGTGCTGGCGGGCTTCTTACCCTTGTCAGCGGGAGCCGGGCTGCTGGAGCCAATGGCACCCACGATAATCAGGATGGAGGTCAGAAGCAGAGCAATCAGACCACCGGCAACCTCAGGAACGGTCTTGACGGCGTTGACAGGGTCCTCCTTGGCCAGGTTCACGAAGAAGTCAATCTTCTGGCGGATGAAGGTAACGGGGTCCTCCTGGAAGGTGACAGTGGTGCCAGCCTCAGTGGCGGGCTCGGTCTTGGGCTTGGAAGCCTCCTCCTCAGCCTCCTCGACGGCAAACTTGACGTCGAAAGTCTCCTTGCGAAGAGCCTCGGCATCCTCGACGGAGTGGCCAATGTAGACGTTGTCAAACAGAATGTCGTTCTGCATGGTCCAGATCTCGAAACCAATGGCACCCATAGGCTCCAGGTTGGAGGGGGTCTTGTCCTCGAAATAGGCAGGGTTGGCAATCTTGCGCGGGGCCCAGACACCCTTGTAGGCAGGGTTCTCAATGAGAGGAGCAGACCACTTGCCCTTGTACTCGGGGTTCTTCTTCAAAGGTTGGGTCCACTCGCCGCAGCCAGAGACATCAGCGCACTTGGGGTTAGGAACAGTGGGGGCGACCCAGTCTCCATCTTCCTCATCATCCCAGTCCTCGGGCTTCTCGGCCTCGGGGTCGGGGATGCTAGTGGCCTCATCCTCAAGCCAATCCGCGGGCTTCTCGGCCTCCTCATCGACAATCTCGAAGGGAGCCTCCTCGTTCCAGTCCTCGGGCTTGGTGGCCTCGGGGTCGGCAATCTGAACCTCGTCGACCCAGTCGGCGGGCTTCTTGTCTTTGGGGTCATCAATCTCCTTCTCAGGGTTGACGGAAGGGCTGAAGTCCTCCAGAAGGCTGCCCTCCTTAACGGACTCGCCGTTGACCAGGATCTCGAAGGTCTGATCGGGCTTGACGATCAAGGTATAGAGGGAGGTGACCTTGTTGGTGCGGGCCACGGGGGAGAGTCTTCAGGTGCTTCTCCTCGTACTCGCCGGTCTTGGGGTTCTTGTGGCGGAAGATGAAGTGGACCTGGATGACGAGAGATTGATTAATAGCTGATCACGGTGGTGAGGACAGAACATGACGTTGCAGTTGCAAACATACCTTGTTGGTAGCACCGCACTTGTCGGGACCGAACATGATCACATAGGGAGTAGCGTTGGAGAACTCCTCCTGGTGCAGCTTCTTGTTCTCTTGGAGAAGCTTCAGGTAGGCACCGCCGCAGACCAGAGAGTTCTGGGGCTTCACCTCATATTGGACCACCAGGGTCTTGCCCTTGTTGTCAATCTTCTTGGGGAACTTGGCGGAGATGGCGTGGTGGGCAGCAGCGTTCTTCACAACCAGACCCTTGTCGCCATCGATACCCTTGAAGACGGTGGGCTCCTCGACAGACCACTCGCCGACGTAAGCCCAGTCCTCCTCCGACTTGGGGTCATCCTTCTTGGCGTGGGATGGTTGCCAACGTGATTGCCAGTCGTCGGTGAACTGCTCCAGGAATGGAGCCTTCAGAGCAGTAGGCTGAAAGAAAGTTAGAAAGGAGATGTGGAGACCAATTCGATAGAACATACAGTGAAGGTGGGCCGCTCAATGGCGGAGGAAGCATCAGCAGCAGCTTCCGCCTCCTCGGCATGGGCATAGCCCATGAGGGAAGCCGAGGAGACCAGAGCCGTGAAAGCGGCGTCGAAACGCATGATGAACAGACAACGGGGTGAAAGGGAAAAGAAGCGCACGGGACCGGAAGGGGAAAGGGTGGAATGAGGGAAGAGGAGAAGCGGAGGTTATATATCCCCAGTTGAAATGGCGAAGGTCCAGGTGGCCTCTTCAGCAGCTCCCAATCGGGACTAGCACTGGCTCCCCCCCCAGGTACGCCCTTCGATCGCTTTCTACTCCAGAGTAGAGTTGTTAAGAGCAGCTTCGGATTAATGAATATTTAATTTGAAATATGAGGAGTTATGGGTCAAATTTATCTTTATATTTAACAATGCGAATTCCTAATTACTACCACTTGGGCAATTCCCATGAACTGCTCATGCCAATGCCATGCTCAGTGTACTCGCGGAGCTGCAAATTCCCCGCCCGGCCAACATTTATTGGATTGCGCGATAGCACGCGGGTTACATTTTTCCTCCCGAGCCTGGACACTGGCACCCTTTCACCCGATCTTCCGTCCCCAGCTTCCTGGCGCTATTTGATTGCCTCAGCTAGCTCCTTTTTGCTTTTCGCCCTGCGACCACCCCCTGCCACACCTGGGCACCCTTTGATCCCTGCCAAACCCGAGACGTCCCCCTCCGAGCTTACCATAGAATACCTCCAACCATGTGCGGCGCTGATCAGACCGTTGCGCCCGCCAACAACAATGACCACTTGGTCCAGTCATCCGACCCCGAACACCCGGCCAACCTGATCCCGGATCTCTGCCGTAGATTCTACAATTGGGGCTGGGTCACTGGAACTGGCGGAGGTGTAAGTCTCTTCTGCTCAAGCCGCCAAGGCGGGGAATATCAAACAGAAAAGAACAGAAAGAACCAACCCCCACTGACTCTCATTAGACTTCCATTCGTCATGGCGATCACATCTTCATTGCGCCATCCGGTGTCCAGAAGGAGCTCATGAAATCTGAGAACATCTTCGTTATTCAATGGCCGACCCCCAAGTACCCCGCCACTGAGCGCAACTATATCCGCAAGCCTCTTAAGCTGAACCCATCCGCTTGCACGCCGTTGTTTCTGACTGCCTTTGAACACGGCGCGGGCTGCTGCATCCATACTCACTCTCAATGGGCCGTTCTGGTGACTCTGTTGGTTGAGCGCGAGAAGGGCCCCGACGCTTGCTTTGAGATTAGCAACATCGAACAGATCAAGGGTATTCCCAAGGGCAAGGGCAAGGGAATGCACGGATATCACGACACTCTGAGCATCCCCATCATTGACAACACGGCATTTGAGGAGGACTTGACCAGCGGCCTGGAGGCTGCCATGAACAAGTACCCCGACACCTACGCGGTGCTGGTGCGAAGACACGGAATGTGAGTGAAACCTATGCTGAGAATTGGCTTTGTCCGATCCCCCACCCCCCATACACTGCTAATATCTGCTTGTAGTTATGTCTGGGGTGACAATGTCGCCAAGGCAAAGACCCAGTGCGAGTCTCTGGACTATCTATTCCAGCTTGCCGTGGAGATGCACAAGCTTGGCCTGCCTTGGGTCAAATAGATCTGATGGAACTATGCTGCGGACTTTTTCCTGAAGAAATTATGAATAGAAAAATATAATGTGAGATAGTATAGAGATGAGGTACAACGAGAAATGATGTGACGTATGAAATGGTTTCAGATCCTATACTTTGAATCTCCACTTAGCTTAGTAGTCCTCATTTTCCGAGACCATAAAATTATTCATTTGGATTAATCGTTTATACATTTCAACGGCTGAGTTGATTAGATGAGGCCAGTCGAACAAATTCTCTTGATCAATGGGGATCGGGGGGGAGCAGTGGGAGGGGAAAGCTGCCCCGGACAAGCTTGGGGGGGGGGAGCGGTTGATGATCCCGTGAGTGACTAAGTGCGCGGATCCTCCACTCGTACTGCCAGCTTCCCACCTACGCACCCTTTCCTCCCAGTTTCCATTGAACATTGATGCGTGACGTCTGATTTAACCATTTCGATACCCCATACTCTTCTCCGCGTTCCACTTATACCGACCCGGCTGCTATGGACCTCGATGCCGGTGACTCCCCATGGGGTGGTAGGCAGTCACGATGACAGCTCTGTTGGATTGCGCTCTAACCCAGACTACAGATGAGCCTTCGCGCTCTGTAACCAGCCCGACTACCTCCAAGCCCGATAACTCTGAGAGCTGTATGTATTTATCTAGGCCATTCTTGCTTCCGTGGGTCTCTCCGCTAACCACCCACTCCTTGCAGCTCCCGCCCAGACCGCAACGTCAATCAGCGGCGGCGAGGTCCGTACTCCGGGTCGTCGCGGCCCACGAGGAACACGCAAAATCAGCGCACAAGCGACTCGTCTAGAAGCTGTCGATGATACCGTTGATCCTCTTGGCCCGCTAGGAGAAGCTCCGTCCGAGACCAGCGCGACCCCCACCGATGAGGCCCCGGCTCCTCCCCAGAAAGAAACCATTGCTGGACGCAGCCCCCCCGCCACCGACGACTTTCCCTCCAGCATTCGGTGGAACTGGTTTGGTAGAATCTGGTAACTTGGAAGAAGATGGTGCCGGGTTTCGAGGACCCCCGCCAGTACAACCTCCTTCCGAGGCAGAGGGGCCGAAGCGCCAGACACAACCAAGCGTGAGCATTGAACAGGCGGCGAAGCCGACATTTGATATCAGCGTTGGGGACCCGCACAAGGTCGGAGATCTGACAAGTAGCCACATTGTTTATCAAGTTCGGACAAAGGTATTTAGACGCTCCTTTCCCCGCACTCAACATACGATTTACAGCAAAACTAACTGCTTCATAGACATCTTCAAAGGGATACCGCCAGCCCGAGTTCGCCGTCACACGCCGATACCGTGATTTCCTTTGGCTCTATAACTCCTTGCACAACAGCAACCCTGGTGTGGTTGTTGCCCCTCCACCCGAGAAGCAAGCCGTGGGCCGATTTGATACAAACTTCGTCGAATCACGCAGAGCCGCGCTGGAGCGGATGCTGAACAAGATTGCTGGTCACCCAATTCTTCAGCATGATTCCGATTTAAAGATCTTCCTCGAGAGTGAGGCCTTCAACGTCGATGTCAAGAACAAGGAGAACCGAGAGCCCGACCTTGGCCAAAGCAAGGGCATGTTTAGCTCCTTCGGAATTAATGTCGGCGGAGGAGGCAAGTTTGTGGAACATGACGACGTAAGTAAATGCTGTCTATTGACACGAGATGAATCCTACTGACTTGCGCTTAGTGGTTCCATGATCGCAAAATTTACCTGGACGCACTCGAGAATCAATTGAAAGCCCTGCTGAAATCAATGGATACTGTGGTTATGCAACGAAAGGGGCTTGCCGAAGCCGCAGGCGACTTCTCGAGCTCACTTCATGCTCTCTCTGCCGTTGAGCTTTCTCCGGCCCTCTCCGCTCCCTTGGAAGGTCTGTCGGATCTGCAGCTACGAATCAGAGAACTATATGACCGCCAGGCTCAGCAGGATGTCCTGACACTTGGAATCACCATTGATGAGTATATTCGTCTCATCGGCAGTGTGAAGACTGCCTTCTCCCAAAGACAGAAGGCTTTCCACAGCTGGCATACCGCCGAGTCGGATCTACAGAAGCGCAAGAATACACAGGATAAGCTTCTCCGACAGGGAAAGACGCAGCAGGATCGTTTAAACCAAATAAATGCTGATGTGGCCGATGCGGAGCGAAAGGTTCACCAAACTCGATTGTTATTTGAGGATATGGGGCGCCTAATGCGCAATGAACTGCAACGATTTGAAAAGGAGAAGGTGGAGGATTTCAAATCTGGCGTAGAAACATTCCTTGAGAGTGCCGTGGAGGCTCAAAAGGAGGTAAGTAATCGGATATATCCCCTTGGGCTTCCTTTATACTAACACAAGGCTTGCAGTTAATTGAGCTTTGGGAAACTTTCCTTTTGCAATTGGATGCTGGTGAAGACGGTATCCCTTATTATGTCCCTCCTACAGAGGACGTGGCTGGTGAGACCGCTGCACTTGAGTCCCCCGCACCGAACACCGAAGCCTCACTTGGAGCTGAGGATAACGCCTGATCAATTTCGAAATTGACATTCTCACTCCCATGCCCGTCCATGTATTATCCAGCAATCTTGTAGCCTCACTGGGATCTTTCGTTCGGCATTCTTTTTTCTCTCTCTTCCCCTCCCACAGGTCAATGATTTTCCCCAGCGCGAGCTATGAGTTGTCCACTTCCCTTTTTCTCCCCCCGATTTGTCTTCCAGAATATCCATTCAAATACCACTGTTCGCCTGTTGTAGTTGAAATCACAACCGGGACCCAATAATCCATGTGCAAGACAAACAGTGGACACAGAGCTCCAATCTAGATAAACGTCGACCTTTGTGGGTACTACGAACTCCAAGTCGGACTGACTGACTATATATCTTTAGATCGTTGCAGTGGATACTAGTAAGCAGAAGTTGACACTGATACTCCAACTTGAAGATCAGACAAAGAATAAGCAGTTTCTGGCTGCTCCGTCGCTCCGCCCGCTTTTTGCCGTTTTGTATGCTTACGCCCGATGCCGCACCATCGAAACAAGATCAAATATCTTCGAGGGAGATATTGGTATGAATCAAGTACTAGTAAGCTCTGCGCTCAGTCGCCAGCTTATTTATTACCCTGCAGGTGATTCTCTGTACTTGGATTCCAACACAATACTTACGTCTCAAAGACCCTCCAAGTCATTCGGAAATAAGCCGGCTTGAAGAGGAAGAGTCTCCACTACTACGAGCCTCCAGTGAGAAACGCTAAACTGCACCGGGAGTAGATCTCCACGACTTTGAACCCTCGAATGGATCTCCTCCAGCAGATTGTCTACTTGATTGGATCACGGTGGGAGTGAGATTTTAGATCCATTTGTGGATCAGGGGCTTGCTGGCAAGTGTATACATAGAACCCACTGGCGCTCCTCTCTAGCCATTGCGAGCGCTTCGGTCCCCTTAGCGTCTCTTGGGCAGATTTGTTTAGTGGCTTAGAGGGTATTTTTATGCCAGTGTCCGCATCCTAGGATTCGCCTTGTCATTTCCTTTTTTCCAACTTGGCGAATGTGCGGCTAAAGAAACGCTCGTGACCCCCTGGCCCTGAAACCTATCAATCTTTGAAGCTTGGTTCTGTTTACCTTTTGCCAGCATCCTAGTTACCTGCCATTGTGCCGATCTTATTCCTGCGAGTCCCTGGCCTACTTGAAGCAGGAATCACACAACTGAGTGGGATATTATTGCTTGTTGTTAGCAGTCACGCGACATGTCACCAGCTCCCGCAGCTACGGCTTCTACGGCGGCCACTACATCTTTTGTCGCCTCAGGATATAGTACCAGCGACAACTTCCAGGGATGGTACCTGCAAACAACTCGTCAGTAATGACTCTATCCCTACTCACTCAGGAGAGCGGCCCTCGCTGACCTACCTTAGCCGAGCCCATCGTCTGCGGATCGACCGAGACCTTCTACACAAGTAGCACGTATGGCGACTGCTACAATCCGTCAAGCTCAGTCCCCATGCCGACAGGATGTGATGGTGCAACATTACTTTACGAAGATAGCCTCCAAGCAGGGTGGTACGTTTCATGTTGATCATATTATTCGCTCTGATCCGATTTCTGACCGACATAGCCCGACATCCTATTCCTGCAGTGCCTACAAGATATTTCCGACGGAGGGTTCTGACGCAGAAGAAGCAATCTTGAAATATGGCTGTTTGTTTAATTGGGGCGCCGATAGTATCTATCGGTCCCTTCCTGCTCGATTCGCTTCCTCCACCGCCGCGCCTGAAGTTACCGCCACCGCATCAATATCTGCCACAACAGGTAGGTCCTTACTCACGTTCGGATTTTCAACCCATCTCGTTACCAGATTTCTGACTTAGACGATCTCGCAGATACTAGTACCCACCACACCGCAACAAGCACTAGCACCGGATCGGCCGCCAACTCAACTTCGAACAGCGACAGCGCATCTAGTGGCTCGGACAGTGGGCTATCAAGTGGGGGAATTGCTGGAATAGTCGTGGGATGTGTCGCATTAATCGCGATAATACTTCTTTTGGTGTTTCGAAAGAAGGTTATGGCTTTGTTCAGAAAAGACTCCCCCGCCGAGGATAAAGGACCCTGGTCTGAAGGAAGCCTGCCGCCTCAGACGCAGCCTGCATCTCAAACAGGCTCTGCTTTGCCGGCTTCGGAGATGTCAGCGGACTATAGGCCTGTTCATGAGATTGGATCCTCGCCTCCTGCGCACTCTGAATCTCAAGAAGGCTCTACTTGGAAGGCATCAGAGATGTCATCGGACTATAACTCCGTTTATGAAATTGGCTCGTCTCAGCAGAATGCAACTCGCCCAGTTGTGGTGCATGAGCTGAGCTAGACGGATAACGAGCTGGGTTGGATTGGACATATACCCGGAGTTCTATGATATTTTAATACTTTGCTACCTAATCAACAATTACATGATGAACTTCCCATGCACAAACAGAATAAACAACCTTGGAAATGATAATGCTGGAAAGCAACTTGGGAATCCGTTGCGAAAGCACGACATGATAGTTATTTGGCTGTTTCTATTACTGCTAGTCAGTCGGTTCAAGTAGAGACACCCAAATCACGATTCTCCCTCAATGCAGCTAAAGAACATATCGGCTAATGCCTCATTAGTAACGGGTATCTGGTAATCAGAGACCCAGATCAAACTTACAAGGTCAGGTTTTCTCTGTCAGTCAAATCCATCTGACTATTGTCCACGACGCGGGATATCTTTCCACCTTCAGAATCAACAGTTTCGATAATACCATTACTGGTAACTTGATATTCAGCCTGAAGCTTATCGCGACGCTTGTTTTCCTGACTCAAGTAGAATCTGAGAATTCCGATTACAATGGAGGGAAGGACGCAGGCCACCTGAAATCGACTTAACAAACATGTTTTATATGGAGGAAGAGGAGAACATACAACAAGCAAAATAATCCAAGTTGGTTTATACCGAGGCTTGCTTCTTGGTTATTATATGCTCATGGGGATCACTTCCAAGGCTCGAATGCTACTTACCTTCCACTCCGGCCGGAAAAGCTGTGGAGAAATGATATTTCCCAGACCGTAGCCGATGTGATACAATGCAATGACAGTTGTTTTCTTGGTATGTCCAGCTGATGCATTTGCCGCCCAAATCATCACGACGGCGTAGGGAATCCCAACAGTAGATCGAATCCAGATACCGCTAATCAGACCCCAACGATTGGACCAAGGCAAAGCTGTTGCGTTGCAATATCAGAAAATGTCTAATATGAGTCTCAAATAAGTACTTACCGAGAAGAAGAATACTGGAGAGAGCGCCTGGAATGTAGGCAAGCAAAGATATCCAGGCACGGGAGTTCTATTTGATTTTAGCTTGATAATTCGGTCTTCCAACAAAATTTGAGTAACCTTTGTATAATATAGAGCAATTGCAGCTGAGACAAGGGAGAAAAATGATACTATACCAGTAACGCAGCCCAAAAGCGTTGTTTGAAGGATAGTGAAGCCGAAAGAGTTGATGATGAGTGAATACTGGTTAGTTATTCCGTTTGCCATTTCTTGTGACCAAGCATGCAAGAAAAACAGCCATGTTTTGGGGTCTTTCAGCGCCTCGATAAATCTTTATAGCCAATCAGTAAAATTGTGGTGCTTTGAATCTCGAAATTTGGGGGACTGACTGGTATCTCTTGAAAAGCTTCTGTTCAATTCCAGAGTGATTCTCTTTGATTCGCAGGATAGCCTTCGCGCGCTCTTCATACGTGAGAAAGTCGGCATGTAGAGGGCTGTCTGGAAATAGGAAATAGACTGCGATGCCGAATATCACCGTCAAGACCCCTGTTATTACTGGTAGATGGTATTAGTGCTTGTAAATTAGAAGGGAAGTGGAGACCCAAACCCATAAACCATTTCCATGGCGAAAAAGCTCCTGTTTTGATCCAGAGCACGCCATATGATAGGAGTCCAGAAGTTATTGGGCTTGAGTTTCCAATTGACCACATAATTGGCATCATCACGGCCTGCTCTCCATATGTAAAAAACATCGACATCGAAAGCAAGAATGCTGGCACGATGCACGCCTCGGCCATCCCGAGGAAAAAGCGCACCACAAACAGAGAGGCAAAGCTGTTGCAAGGTATATGTAGCAATGTTATTCCACCCCTGAAATACTGTTAATATTTTCAGACCTATCGAGAAGAGGATTGGCTTACCATATGATCAAATTTGACGCCAACCATTTAGCCACAGGGAACCTTTGCAAGGCCCAATTCTGAGGCCATTCTGCCAGCAGATATCCAAAATAGAAGATCGAGGAGAGCCAATTATATTGATTTGAATCCAAATGCGCATCTTGCATGATTCCAAGAATTGCTGAGCTGCCTAACTACGCAACGTTAGCTGATAACCCCTGATATGAAAACTCGCGCTCCACTTACTGTCTGTTTATCCACATACATGAGATGATATCCAATGCATAGAAAAGGTAGAATCCGCCACAAGCATTTATTTCGAATTTGTAGAGCCTCTTGGGGTGTGGGCTCCTCCACTTGAATCTTGGAGAAGAGCTTGAAGCTCTCATCAGCAAACTGATCTGGGACTTTCGGCGCTGTGTTTAGCTCGCTTTCGCTTTCATTTTCCTCCTTTGCTTGTGCTGAGGCTTTGACACCATGATCGGATGAGCCAGAACTCATGACAGACTCGGAGACGTATATTAACTCTTGGATAAGGCGAAAATTTCCTGCCACAAATAATTCTTCCGAACGTTGGAATGTTTCTTTCCGGGAAACGTCAATATTTTAGAGGATGCTTTAGAAAACGACAGCTATTGCGCAATGTTCTTCCAAGCCTTCGCCTTCATCCCCATACCGGACAGATTCCGACACATCAAGACATACTCTATTGGAGAAAATCCTCCGCCAGGCCGTTCGGGCACGGGAAAAGATACGTCACGAGATGCAAAAAGCACGCATCAAGTCGCCATCGCGGTAATAGCGGAGAAGCTGCACTGCTGACGTGCTCGACATTAACTGTCGCGATAGCTATTTAATTTATCAGACATAGACATCGACAACATTGACTTTATCCCAGGATACTACTTGATTCCTTAAAAACGAAACAGCTTATATTTTGAAATGGGTGAGAGAAAGGATACTCTACGGGTTATAATCGCCGGTGCCGGCATTGCGGGGCTTGCGACAGCGATCTCATTGTCACGAATCGCTTCGATTCCAAACATAGACATCCAACTTTACGAGCAAGCACCCGAGCTGCTGGAAATTGGAGCCAGTATTGCACTCAGCCCAAATGTATGAGTTTCATCTCTCCGAATAGCGCTTTGTTCTAATGGATTTGGTTCACTGTAGGGAATGCGCACCTTGGAAAAGCTAGGAGTGGACAAGGCACTCACAGATGAGTTTGGTTATAGAGGACCAAGTGGCATACCACAGATCTTTCGGTATGAGGATCGTGTATTAATTAATTGCGTATCGATTGATTTATCGTGATGATTCTAGTCACTGGAAGACCGACCAGGTTATCTCGGTCGACACTCACACCAATGTCCCCAACCCTCGCCATCATACCACTCGGTTCCATCGAGGCCATCTACATGCAGCTCTTCTTGAGCATGTTCCCAGAGAATCTATACATTTAGGGAAGAAGCTTAACCTTGCGGAGGCTGATAAAAACGGCGTCACTCTGCATTTCGAGGATGGGAGTAGTGCGCAAGGTGATGTTTTGATTGGGGCAGATGGAATTCGATCGGTAAATATCCATTGCCAATTTAGACGCCCAATTTAGACGCCCAAACGGAATTAATATTGGCTCTAGGTTGTTAGGAAATCATTCTTGCCTGACTACAAGCTCCGTTTCAGTGGAAAGGTCTTTATGAGATCAACATTTGACGCATCTTTGGTTGAAGGGAAAATCCCCAATTTACCTTCCGACTCCATGCATTGGGTACGACACAAGAGCCTTTGTGATGCCATAAAATTGTTGCTGACCATGAGAGTAGTGGGGACCACGAGATAATTTCTTCGCGTCTAGACTTGGTATACCTCAACAATCCCGCATATAGGTAGTCTGCTAATGAGCCCAGGCAAGGACCAGTATACAACAGTCGGGGCTTACGATGATCCTCGCACAGAAGAAGAGCTAGAAAACAGCATTGCATGGGATCAACGTGGAAATGTTGAGTTCCTAAGGGAGAAGTACAAGGTATGTTATCATATAAAATTCTCCCCGAGTCCCTATGAACTGAGGCTCACCAAACTAGAACTGGAATCCAACGATCAGAGCCCTGACTGAACTCACGCCCCATACCAATTTATATCCGAACTTCGCCGGAGATGCTCTCTCGACCTGGGTGTTCGGTTCTCGGGTCACTCTTATCGGCGATGCCGCGCACGCCCATGGGGGTGCCTTCGCTGCTGGGGGCTCGTTGGCACTGGATGATACTCTTGCTCTTGGCCTTGCCTTTCGGCATGTCTTCGGCTCTCAAACTTCCGAACAGCCTTTCTCGATTGAGAATATCAAGGAGGCGTTGGGATTATACAGCAACACGAGACAGCCGCATACAGCTCGTATACTGCGTATTGTTCACAATCAAATCGATAAAAGAGGCGCGCAGTTTACCTCAGCCGAAGAGGAGGATGAGGCGTTAGTTGCCAGAATGAGAAGCAGGCCAAATACGGAATGGTTATCGGAACATGATGTCGAGGCTGCTTTCGCAGCTACGCTTGAGCATGCGGATATGATAGAAGCCTCGGATCAAGCACAAGCCTCGAAGAGCACAGAGCCAGTTCCAGAATCGAGCTCTAGTACTAGTACTAGTATACAGTTCAAAGGCAGCAAGCTATAGACTGCACTTGTCTCATGGTTTATATAGAGGAAAGTGAATTAGTTCGTGAAAGAGACGGTTCTATCTTCCAAAATTTACTAGTAAATACTAGGAGTGACCTTGGAACGACTCTGACAAAAACAGACTTGCCACAGCTGAATCTCGGAAGATACCAAGGATAAAAATTAAGGCGCTCTTTTCTATGCTTGGCATGTATTTCCCCCCCAAATAACTAGAAAATGGAAATCATCCAAGGTTCAAGTTCTCCTACCTAGTCGAAGCAAGAAATTCGATAGAAATGAATTACCTATGATGGCATCCATGCATTGTCGCAGACATATGTATATTATACAAGAACAATTGAGACAGAAAAACAAAATCCCAACTCCCAGCCCATAGAAATTGGAGGGCCAAAACCAATCTAATCACACAAGATGCAAATCTTTACAATTCTCCCCCGACTTAGTTCTTCTTCTTTCCAGAGCCCTGGTTCTCCTCCTGGCCAAAGGAGCTAATCAAGTCAAGCAGATTATCCTCTTCTTCTTGTTCGGCCTGAGCCTGAGCCTTAGCAGCCTCCTCCTTAGCCTTGGCTGCCGCAGGGTCCTTGGGCGCAGCATCGGCCGGAGCGTCCGCGGGAGGAGCGCTCGCATCCCAGCTGCGACCGAAACGCGCACGGAAAGCCGCGAGGCGACCGGCCTCGTCGTCTTCAACATTCATCAGCTTGCTGCTGGACGGGTTCCAGAGCAGGGAATTGCGCGTGTCACGGGTGGAACGGTAGACGGGGGCGGGCGAGGTGGTGCGGTGCGTGAAGGCGCTGCCGTCGGTGAGGGTGATGAGCTGAGTGAAGGTGTATGGGCGCTTCGGGCGGCGCAGGAGTGAAGCGTGACGGCATTGGGAGCAGACAAAAGTTGTGGCTTTAGATTGGGAGGTCGGGAGTTGGCTGGGCAGGATGGTGGGTGTTGTGCTCGATACCGTGGCCGCGGTGCGGCGGAGGGAGGTGTGCAGGGACATTGTGGGTGGCGTAGTGTCGAGCAACACGAGTAAATGCGAGGGATTGCGAGATAGACAGCCCTAGATAAGTATGCTGTGGAGCTGGGACACAATTAAGGAGGTGAGGGCGGAGTTGCGGCGGGTTGAGGTTATACAACTTCCGAAGCAGAGAAATTATCGGCGATGCACATTACGTAATCGACACGGGGATTTTTGCGGGCAACACCTCTGCTGTCGCGCATTCCCTCCGATAACTCGCAGTCATTCTCTTCGACATGATTACACAGTGACCGAGTAGATTCTTTCTTTTCACGTTCATTTCGTGTCACCTTCCCGCCGCTTGGAGAGAGCTACGCCTGGCCCATCAAGCACAATGAAGCTATCACTCACACCAGTTGCGATGCGGAGAGGACTCGGAGGTGAGTTTATAAGCTCCCATGCAGAGATATCTGCTCTGAATGATGCTAATGGTACGGATTAGGAGCATTAGATTCTACAGTATTGACCTCTCGCTCATCACGATCCTCTTTTGCCGTTCAGATTCAACATTCGTCATACCGTCAACACCCATCCCGGCGACAATTTAGCAACACTACAGCTTTGCAAAGCCAGGCCTCCCAGTCCCACAGCGAAAGCTCTTCAAGCAACCAATCCAATATATCCTCATCTCGGTCCGAATCCCTCTCCTCTACACCCGCGTCCTCAATATCGGAACATGTCCGTCTCCTCATGCGCCAAGTCCCATACCCCGTCGCAATTATAACAGCAACCGATCCCACTGGACCGTCAGACACAACCTCTTTTCGTGGAATGACTGTTTCCTCCTTCAGTACCGTCACACTTACTCCACACCCCGTTATATCCTTCAATGTCCGACGACCATCCGAAACCTTGAATGCCCTCCTATCGTCCGGCCGCTTCCTTGTGCACCTCCTCGCACCTGGCCCGGATACTGCTACGCTTGCCAGAGACTTTTCAAAGGGAAATACTACATTGGCAAGCATGATGAACGGCCATGGAGACTTCGAGTTTGGCGCCTTGACCGCGAAACCGGACCAGGGACCAAGTCAAGATCGACCACTCCCGCTATTAAGACGGCGGGCTCAAAGCTCAGAACAAGGGAATGTGGATTTCCCCATCGTTTTCGAATGTACGCTTCACCCAAGTAAGATCGATGTACATGATCACTCGATCGTGTTGGGTACTGTGGTCCGCGCGATTGAGGGCTCTGGCTCTCAAGAGAGCATTGGTGAGAACTCGCCGCACGACTTGTGTTTGACGTATGCGAATACGCGATTCTGGAAGATGGGGAGTGAGATTTGATCAAATAAATAAAAATCCTGGATAGAGATTTGGTGGGGTTGTACATATTATTTACTTCGGACAGGCGAGACTTCTTATTGTACATACTACTGTGGATTAACTAGTATATAAACAGACAAGATATAGACACCTGGGCATCAATCGCATAATTGGTTACTCATTCATCAAGAACCTTGGAACTTACTACTAGTTAGCAGGAACTAGCAATACCCAACTACAAATGCGCTAGGCCGTTCTTAGTGAATATACTAGAAATCTACGCTACTAGTGATACCTACTAGTAAGTAGGGTGTTTGAACGAAGAATAAGCTTTTTAGTCTCTAGGAACAGAACTGCGATTCATCTCACTGCAAACCTTGGAACCTGATCTAACCAAGTCATACATCTCACCGCGAGATACTAGTTGAGTGTCGAACAGTCAAGATAAGATGACCATCACGAAACAACCCGGCGAGGACAAATATGTGAACGAAGAATGGGTAAATCACGAAAGGCGAACGATGATCCAACCAGATGGATGGGGAAGCACAGGTGCAAAGATCAGACAAGCCATTGATTTAGAAGACGCACAAAACCGAGAAATGAACCAATAAGTCGAGGGTAAGACAAAAAAATTGTCAGGACCCAACGGCTGTTTGATAGATGCCAAATGTCTCAATCTCGGGCCGACCCTGGGCTGCCACTTCCACTTCTGGTACCACCGCTCCCGCTATCAGCCCCACTGCCTCGACTCGCAGCTCGCTGAAAAGGACTTAGAGAAGGGCGACCGCCCTGAAGAAAGCCATTTTCATTCGACGCGGAACGTTGCTTTTCGGAAAGCAGTTCGGCCAGCTCGAGCTGGAGGGGAGGCATCCGCTGAGCATCGAAATACTCGGAGCCATACTGGCTGCTACGGGTTGAGCGGTTAGAGAACGAACGATCTCGGTTGGTATCGGAAGCGAAATATGAGGCACCGTTGCCAGGCGAAGAGGTCGGGAAATGGGGCATGAAAGCATCGTACGTTGGGCTGGTTGGATTTGACGAGTTGGCGTGGACAGGAGACGAGCTATGCAGTGGGCTAGATTTGGCTGGAGGGAAGCTGAGGGCTAGTAACGCCCGGCCATTCGGAGCGGAAGTAGTCGACAAGTTCAGAGACGAATTGTGCGTTTCGGACAAAGGATTCGTGCCTGGCAGATTGCCCTCGGGAGTGAGGGGGCCAGAGTCCAGGAGCATCTGCTGCTGTTGCTGCTGAATCGTTTGTTCGATAGCGGAGGCTTGCTGCCAAAGCTGACTGGTGCGTAGCTGGAAGTCCTGAACAGATTGGCTTATGCTATTAAACTGTTCCTGGAAATTGAGCTCTAATTTGGCATGATCTTGTTCCCGGGCGAATTGTTCAGCCGCACGACGTTCTCTTTCATTTAGTCCCTGGGCGTTGGCGGAGATGATGCGCTCGTACTGTTCGTTGACTCGGGTACGGCGGCCTTGAAGACGCTCGCGTTTCTGAATGACCAGGTTGAGCTCTTGCTCCACAGACGACACCTGTTGAGCGGCAGCAAGACGAGCCTCGGTGAGTTCTTCCTTTATCGCGTTGAATCGGTCCAGTTGTCGCTCAAATTCGGTCTTGTGTGTAGACCACTCTTCGAGTTCTTCTTCGGGAACATTTTCCATATTATCCAACTGCACCTCTAAGGCCGAGGTTGCCTCCTCCGTTTGTCGAATGTTCCGCTCGAGTTGGAGCGAACGCTGCTTTTGGCGATTTTCGTCCGTTCCACTCTGAAGACGGTTGTTGAAATTGTCCAGTTCCTTCCGAATTTTAGAGATGAGAAGCTTGTGGTCGTTCTTGGTTTTTTTGAGTCGGGAGCGCTTTTCGTTTAATTTGGCTTCGGCATTGATGATGGAGTTTTTGAGCGTCGTCGTCGGGGATGAGGGTCGGTAAGGCGGCTGCGGAGGCGCGGGAACTACAGAAACAGCTACTATGTTTGTTAGACTTTGGACAATTATAGGAGAATCATGCTGTGTAAACTCACCTTGCTCTGTATCAGCCGCCGTAGGAGTTTTGACACTCATGACACATATTTCCCTCGTCGGTATCGCTGCGGACAAAAGAGCAAGTATATGCACAGTTGGGAGCGAGTCCGGAGATCTCGCCCCGCCATTGAACCATACTCGGGCCATTGGAGGATTCCGAGACCTTGCAAATCGTAGCAGTTGCCCAAAGCGCCCCATTGACGCACACATAAAAAGGTTCCATATCGCCATCTAATTGACCATTTCCACAAGGACTTGGCACTGCGGTATCATCGACGAGATCACCAGCAGCGAACTTTATCGTAGCACTGTCCACATCTGTGATCCATACTAATCCATCATCGAGAGAGACGCCTTGGAGATCGTCCTCAGTCATTGTGAGACCGCGGGTGGTTTTCGAAGACGCTCGCGAGTGCTCGTACTCCCGCATGACGGTGACCTTGGTGCTAGCGAGGGCGGCCCAGAATGGTTGACGGCTTCGGACTTGATTGGCTTGCCTCCTGCGTTTTTTAGCTGAAGTAAGCCGATCTTTGCCATCCTTGAGAAATTGACCATCGGGTCCGACGAGAGAAGATGAAAGACTGGCAGCGGACTCTAGAGCTGAATCCTGCTGGGCTTGCGATCCGGCGGAGGCCTCAGTATCCCCACGTTTCCCACCCTTCGGTGGGGCGGGACCGATTCTTAGCCATGGACCGTCTCGCCATCGCAGTCCCGGCCTGTGCTAATATATGAACAGCGAGAAGGCTCCTTAGCCAACTCGGAGATGATTGTGATGCGGAACGTCGGAATTCGGCGGGTAAAAGATTTGAAAATTGAGAAAGAATATCAGGGCTGACGAGTTTGGCGGATGCGAGGTGACCTATCACAAATTCCTGTATACCTTTGCTGCGCACGATATGAAGAAGCAGAACAATCCCCACACACAGGCCATTGACCCCGCCGTTCTTCCCAGAGCCTCCGCCGCCGAGCGTGATGGCGACTTGAACGTGGGCTAGATCAATTGCAAAGTTTTGAGCCCAGTTCCACATAAAGAGGCCCCAGAAGAGAACGCAGAAACCATCCATGGCGATCATCGTCCCCAGGGAGGGGGTTCCGGCAGGGCCCTGAAAGATATCGAAATTCGACGACAGAGAACCGGCGGCGGCACCACTCGGGGGCATGAAGGTGAGGGAGGCGAACAAAAATTGGACGAGGGTTAAGACCATTGGAGGGAGTTGAAGCAGAAAAATCAAGATGGCGATGGTGTCGTACATGGGGCACGACTTGAGGATGGTGGACGCGAACTGAAGCGGATTGATTGACGAGCTTGAACCCGATCGTTTGGAGACGCCATTGCGAGAAGCCGAGCCGGCGATGCCGCCGTTTTGCGACGAGGCACCGTTGGTCTGGCTGCAATCCATGTCTCCGCCTCTGCTGTGTCCGTTTAACATCCCACGCACATTGCCATCTGGCTTGGCATCATCCGGCCCTTTTGTCACAAGTGTTGGCGAGGTGATCGCGGTATCACTGGTCGAACGGGTGGCGGACAGATCGATGGGAACGGTGGCCGAGCCGGGGGCAGAGCCGTTGCTGGGCGAGCCGTTCAGATGGCCGGAGGATTTCTGCTTGGTCACTTTCTTGCCGGGACCGACAAGGCCATTATCGTGCCGATTGCTCTGGTTCTTCCTACTCGCGGCAGATGAGCGTGGCATGGACGAGGGAGCCCGAAACCCAGGTCCGAGTCAGCTTGGCGGGATGAGGCCAAGGACCGGGACCAGGCAGGGAGCGGAGGGACGAAATAGGGAAAAAAGGGAATTATCCCGGGTCAAGATGAGGGAAGGAGAGAAATAGAGAGAGAGAGTAGGGAAAATGGAAAGGAAGGAAGAGGAGTGGGGGGAGAGGGGGGGAACAGGTAGAGAAAGGAAGGGTAAAGATGATACGAGAAGGGGAAAAGTGAAAAGTGACCTTGAAGTTGAGAGCCACCAAAGACGAAGAGGAAGAATCGGTCTTTACCGTACGATACGCCGTCGATCATCGCAAAAGCGGCAGGGGCCGCCTGCCGCTTTACCATCAGGGTAGAGTACCAGTATCAATGATGGATTTAGTTTAGCATTCATTAGATTATAGAGGTATTGAGATATTAAAATATTAATTAAATATACTTCATTCCTACAAGTAGCACTGGTATTCAATATAGACAGTTGTCTACTGTATAGTATATGGTATGGTTAGTACCTATACATTTACTCTGAATAGGGCTGGCGTTCCCCAAATAGAAAAACCCTTGCAGTTTCCACTTTTGGGTCTGTACTGCCCAGATGGTAACTTCCCTTTAAGCACCCTCTTACTCTCGTAGTTTCCAGCTCAACATCGCATGATTGATTGCTCTGCTGTCTCTTCACCTTTGGTTTTGCCCCTGCTGCAGCGCTATACCTAGCGTTAGCGCCATTTGCTTCCCGTCTTGCATTCCCAAAAAAAGGGTCTCTTAAGGCTGTGCAAAGCCACAATACGCGGATTCCCGCGGCATTATGATCTGACACGGTTTGTTCCCCCGTTTGCATCCCCGAATCTTCAAGATCAAGTTTCAATCGGTTCAGTATCAACCTGCTATCTCAAGGTCGGTCGATCATTCCCTACACCGTTGGCTGCGGGGTCATTCTTGCGCCAGACCTGGGGCATGCATGGAGACACGAGTCCCTGAGACGGTCCCTAACATTATTGGGGGGGGGGGGGAGATTCTCGCGCTGATGAGCGAGCCTGCAGATGGGAAACACGCACACTTGGCCGAGTCCCGGAGACTGCATACTGTACTAACATCATCCGTTTGGTCTATCTCGGTATCATGCAAGAAAAAAAGAGCAAATTGCCTAGGGTCTTCACATGCTCGGTTATCTCGTGCCTTGGAGGCTCCGCTGAGCAATGGCCAACGTGCGATCCACAATGACCTGGTTACTGGAGAGAGACAAGTGTGAGCAAAACATCCCCCCGCGCAGGACTCGCAGATCCTTTGATCGGAGCCGATGTGCATTTCCACACACCACACACACACACAGAAACACAGAGACCGACCAGTCAAACCAATCCACCCTCAGATTCTGCCCAGTTTTGCACCATCGGCCCCTCTCTTCCACCCCTCAAACTCATCAGGGTGCTTGGCAAAGGTTTCACTCGTAGATCAGCCACCGATATGGTAAGGATCGTCCCTCCCGCCCAGTCTTGGTGATGGCTTGACCCCCCAGATTGCAGACACACTGACAACTTTCCCGTTGATCCTCTCTGCCAAAGGCATGCCGGAAAAACAAACTGCTACATAACGTGAGGGGCTTGCCATGAAATACCGGACATCGCGCAACTTACCCCATGCTCTGTACAAGCTTTTGTGCCGTACCGCCTTTCCCGGCCTGGCACACGGCGGAGAAGTTAGGCCCGATAAACCGTTGGACAAGGTTGCGCCAGCGCCGGTCGATCCCTCAGGGCTCGCTCACTTGCCTCTTTCCGGCTTCTCTGCGCCGACATAACAGGTTAGGCCCCCGAACTGCTTGCCCGCGATCGGGTTATGTAGCCCGTACACTAGGACGCCCAAATTTTATTTTTCTTTGGCGAATAATAAAATCAAATCCATACATACTATTCGGGCTAAACTTTCCTGCATGTCTACTTATCACATTCCAATGCGCGATGCTAATACGACGTGGCAAAGGGGGGGGGGGGGTGTTAACACATTAACTCTGGCGGTGTGCTTTACATGACTATGACTGGCGTGTAGTTAAGTGATTTCTCCGATCGTCCAAATGGCTGACGAGTCTTCCACTGTCAGTACTAGTAAGAACCCATACCTATTTATAAACCCAGTAGTAATGCAAGTGCTCATTTTGATTACTTCTGCCAGAGGATGACTGTATGTATCCACCAAAAAACCGGTATTTTTGCATCATAACCCTAGAACCTTTGCAAGGTGCCAAAGAGAGCTTGTATCCGAATGTCCAGCGAAGCTAGGAACAATCTCTTTCCAGGCAAATTTCAATCGCTCGAGTTCTATGAAAAGTGGCGAACGGCTCTCAGGTAATTTTTTGGTATTGCGTATCCAGATTTGATTCTCGCTGTGGTCGGCCCTGATGTCTTCAGTTTTACCTTTAGCGCCACCAGCTGGGATAGAATTTCAGCTGAGCCCTGCGATCGAGATGTCCTAATGACACTCCTTTTTTAACTCTTAAGACCATCAGGGGTAATCTAAAATGAACTCAAATCCCCAAAAGTTCGGATGGTAGTGCAAAGAAATGGTGTAAGACTACTAGTACAAGAAGAAAACAGGCATTGGATGTTTTATGTACCAATTTGAAGAATCCGCTACCATAGACTCTCTGAAAACATTCCAAAGGCATATCACCTGGGCAGTCATTTCAATCATGCGTGTAGAAGCGATAATCTCCACCGTCACCCAATGTAATTTGAAACTTGAATATACACAAATCTATTCTGGCTAGCCACTTTCATCACTACACAGAACAAAATATAGCCAAAGGACAGTCAAACCTAACCTAACAAGCAACTGGCAAGGCACCAAACTCCGCAGGGGCATCGAAGAGGTTCAGTTCCTCGCCACGGCGACGAGTCAACCCATCAACGACCTCGCCATTAGCCTTGTTCCACTGGGGAAGCTCATCATGAGCCACAGTAACGACATCTTCACCGGCGTTCATACGCGAGACAAGATCCGAGCTACCCATATTTCCGTTGCCAACATTGTAGGTCCAGGAGACCAACGCGGCATACTGATTGTCATTGAGGGTGACGGGATCTGCCAAGGCATTGGTGAGTCCATCTTGGTAGCTCTGTGTCTTGTTAGTCGCCAGGCCATGTTTCTGAGCCAAATAAGTGTTAGTAACTTACCACCAGATCACTAGCCAGAAGCTGGCTCGCAGACTCTTCAGTTAAAGGCTGGTTTGCTACTTCGGAGCATGAAGCGTCGCCGCAGAGATGGCCGTAGCCGATCGTAGGGTTGCCGAAACCGTCGTCATAGACGCTTGGTTCGAAGGATTCGAAGCTCTTGATCAAATTCAGGCCATTCGCATTGACCGGGGGTCCGGTGCAGGCAATTGCCAGAGCAGGCAGAGCGGCGACAAGAAGCTTAAAGGACATGATGGACGACGAGAAAGGCAGGAGTTGAGTGAGAGAAAAATTGGATATTACAGTTCCAGTCGATGCCCGAATCTATCTCGAGCTTTTAAATCTTCGTAAATTGTTGGCCAAGACGCTATAGTCTCTTTGGATAGAGCTTTTAGGTTCATGCTTCGTAACAATAGGTTGATGGGAAGGAAAATACGAGAAGAATCGGGGCTCCAAAGCAAGAGATTATGCAGGGGCACGAACAATGGCAAAGAGAACATCGACCTTGAAAGCAGTGGGAGATAGAGATCGTCATGAAGTGGAGGCTGATGGGGTTTAGATCGGCGATCTCCAGCCTATTATTAACTCATAATGTGCAGTGAGGCTTTCGACAGGAATGCAGAACGGTTAAAGTTGGATAGAATTTTTCCTGATTCCTCTCGTACTTTCCGAAAATCGCCCCATTGTAGTCTCCAAGTTCAAACCAGAATGCCCAAGCAGAGCACGGTGGCTCGTGTTAATCGTTGATCTTTGCGTTTCAGTCTGGCCCCCAGATTCTTGGCTCGCCCTTCCGGTTTCTTAGTTGGTGGATGGAATACGAGCTTGTCCACCTTTCGCCCTAGCATTGAAAGTCTACTGAATTGACGATAAAAATCTCACTGAATAATGAGACTTTAGTGGCATTCTGATGATCGACATTGATGGCTTACTATCTCCAGATCGATCCCACTTACGGCGTTTTCCAACAGTCATCTTTCGAGCTTGTCATGCTCGGTTGAAGCAAGCAACGAGCATGCATTTGATCTTCGTTGCTTGCTTTTGTCGACTCTTGTCATTGCTCAAAATTAGCCTTCTATTCAAAATCCTAGATCCCTTTTTTCTTCTTCCCCTGCCCTGTTTAATAGTAACGGCTGTGCATGACCTTTTCACTGATCTATAATGTGTTCCCATAATAAATCGAGACAAGTGCCCCTTGTCAATGAGAGTCAATTAATAGATATTAAACATTAAGAATAAGTTATTAAGTAGTATCACCTGCGTTATTATCCTAGCGCAAAGTATATGTTCATCACGTCATCCTTCTTCACCACAGAGCATAAGTCATGGGATAGTATTATTTTCCATTGAAACGGATGATGGTCAGGATTGGAAACTTTCCATAACTATGCTATCGTCATAGCCTAGACATCCTCAAGCCCAGGCTTCGTGAGTTGCTTCTTGGCCTTCCGTTGAACATGACAAGCTCTCGAGGCAACGATCATCAGATCATATTGAATGCTCTCCAAGCCCGGTTTACATTAGCAAAGCTCCATCAAAGCGAGAAGCTAGATTCTTCTCAGCTTACATCCCAAGAAACATCAATGAGCATCCAAAGTCTTCCGTTCCGTACAGGATTTCGTGCATATTATTCTTGTAATATCCATAGCCACCCGCATGCCAGCCTCCCAGCTCTTGCATATCGAAACACATGGTGATGAGCTGCGCGAGCCAGGCAATGCAGTCGAAGCAGATGATGACTCCAGGAGGGATAGTACAGTTGAAGACGAGCACCACGAGGAATACCACAGTGGACCAGACAAAGCCGTAGGAAGCCTATTGTTCTATAAATTGTTAGTCGATTGAAGATGCGATCAATGACTCTGTTTCTTGTAGACTTACCGTTCCCAGGTTTATCCCGGCCCATGCACTACCAAGTCCATCGGTGGACACTACGCCAGCCTCATGTTGTGGGTATGCCCAAGCAAAGCAGACGATGGGTACAATCGTGCTGATAATGACGCCGAAACGAAGTGACAGGAAACTGAGAAATTTCTTCTGTTGACGAGGTACTACGTCTGTGTGCCAACCAGTGTAGGACTCTTCATAGTAGCTTGAAATCTCGAATTAATTGAATCAAATGAGACAGATAGGCATAGCATTATTCGAAGGTGAGATGTATCCTATTTCCGGAACTGACAGGCTGCCTCAACCCCGACTTGCCTCGCGCAGAGACAACATCAACGGAGAGCAGAGATATCGCCCCCCAAGGCCGCGATGAGCCAGGAGGGGGTCATCATGCCCGAGGAATGATGAAAGAAGGATTAAAGAGAGTGTGTGGAATGAGAAAATATAATAACAGAAAAGAGTGTAATGAGGCTTGTTCTCCCATTCTCTACCTAGGGCTCTTTGCCGCTTTCATACCTGATGCCCATCCCATGTCTTCAGCTTAGGACCCCAAAGTTCTGCCGGAGATAATACTTGGCGAGGTTGCGAGGAAGAGGAATATTACCAGGAAATGAGTATCCACTTTTTGAAAAATTTGGCCCCCTGAAAAGTGATCTAGTAGGAGTCTAGCGGAAAGAGCTGTAGGGCTGGATAAAAATTTCCACCAAGCCAAGCGGAACAAAGAGGATAAGATGCCAAGAACTAGCGCGGAAACCTACAAGCGATAGCTTGGCTGCGTCTCAAATGTACATAACTCTTATCAGAAGACACGCCTGCCCAACTCACCTCTCGCGTAAAATTCAGGGGCTCGGACAACATAGGTTTTCACTTCCCCAATATTTTGGCCCCCTCCAGTTGCACTCTCTTATTGCAAATTACTGATTTCTCATCGTACAATGTTGTTCCTTGGGCTTCTGTTAGCCCTATCGCAAGTCCCCTGCTGTTGGGCGATTAATAGTCGAACATTGGAAGTGGACTTGGTCCTACCTCGGAATGACACTTATCCACCTTCGCCAATATTTCCCATCATCTTCGCTGTTCAAAACCCGAGCCTCGCGGAAAAGTTTCAGCCCATGATCACCTTGCAAGTGCATCAGGTTGGCGGAAACTTGAGTATTTCCGAGACATACAAACTATGGGAAGGATACAATGATACTAGCAACACCCGCTTTCTAACTTGGGGTAACTCGAAGTTCGACTTTGAGGGAGAGTTCAAGTTGACCTGGGACCTCAGCGTGGATAGATGCTACATGGACAATAAGACACACGAAGTAAATTTCGGAAGATTCGACGAATTCGAATCCCTCTTCTTCACCACTAAGAATGGCACCTCGCCTCCAGATTTTGTCGCTGCAACAGACGACGACACTTGTGACAAAGCGCTGGCGCAAGCTATCAACTATGCGGATCTTTCCAAGGTCCCAGCATCAGAAAGCACTTATGGGCCCTCCTGTCTAGCAGCACCCACCACTCTTCCCAAGACTACGAGTCCTTGCAACGTCAAGATCAACTCATCAGCCGCAGCAAGTATGTCGGCAGCCATGACATCTACTGCTTGTGCTCGAGACCGAGCTGGGGTAACTTGTCCGACTCCAACCTCTAAGAATGCAGCCTCTAAATCAAATTCGAACACGGGTGACGTATGGATTTTGACGACGGTTTCCTTGCTCGCTTACAGTCTCGCATGATTCATGTCGGCTATTCCCACATGGCCCAAAGGGGCTTGACTTGTTTTTATTCTTAACTTCCAGACCTTTACCGCCGAGTGTGTACGCTAATTGCTGTGACCTTCTGCAATTTAAAAATGTGATAACACTCTGTTTCCATCTATTTTTGAAGATACAAATGCGTTATGGTCAGCATGCGACCTGGCAAACAGTACAGATAGATAAAAAAAATTGTCTCGATCTTTGTCTTTATATTTTAATATCTTCCTTCAGTCTTTATTGAACTTTCCGCTCTCAGGTCACACACAAGCCTATATAGCCCTGCTCCTGTAACCTCATCTCGATATTTACTAGTAAATAGTAGTATATAAGTACAAACGAAGTACCCTTCGGCACCCGGGCCAAGAGCCGGGGGCCAACTACAAAATTAAACCGATGTTACTCTGGAAGACCTTTGTATCACATTGTACTACCGGCCGATCCGGAACGGGCCGGATTCGCATATCATAGGTGGATTATTCCCCACTAGTGCCTTGTCGGGGGGGGGGGGGCTCTTAGGACGATGGCTGTAACTTCTCATTGACTCGCTAAAGATTTTCTTGGCTTTCAGGTCCCAGTCAGCCTCGTCCGCCGCCACTATGCCTGTTGCGGTATAATCTGCGAACTGTTGGTATTGCTTCACAGGAAAAAAGGGGGGGACGGGGAGGAGGAGGAGGAGGAAGAAAAGGATAATCCAAGAAAAAACAATCTAACAAGCGGGACTCTATAGCCGGTCTGATAAAAAGGCTACACTTGCAATTAAATCCGCAGCAGGTGGAGGCTAAGGATTGGCATAAAAGCAGGGCCAGGGGCCGCATGTCGAAGAAGCAGAATCAACATCCCAGCCTCTTTTTCTTCTTTCATCTCTTATCTGTCAGACCATGGTTACAAGGCCGCTGTTATTCTGGGATTGATTCCCCAGTTAATATCTGCAGACGTCATCTGCAACTTCTCCACCACCGCTAGCAGTGGGGATACTTGCACATCCTTCGCTACATCCTGGGGGTCAACTCTCGCAGACTTCCAAGCTTTGAACCCTGGTGTCTCGTGCCCGAATCTCACAACCGGTCAAAGTTACTGTGTCATTGGCACTGTCACCAGCGAGTCAGGGATCACCACCAAGGCTACTATCACCACGACTTCTAGTACAACAAAGGCCGCGACAACCACAACCTCTACTCAGTATGAGCCCGCCGTGCCTGGTTTGCCGTCTAACTGTGACGGCTTCCATCTCATCGCGTCCGGCGACCAATGCGATGCAATTGAGGCGAAGTACGGCATCACCGATGCCCAGTTCAAGGAATGGAACCCTAGCATTGATAGCAGTATGTTTATAGCTTCGATATCCCCTCAAGTTCTGGATTGAGACATCCTCTGACACGTTGAAATTAGATTGCTCCAACCTCTGGCTGGGCTACTACGTCTGCGTGCACGTCCCGGGAGCCACCACAACTGCCTCGACCCCCGAGCCGACATCTACAGGACCCGAGCCCTAGATGCCTTGCATTGTGAGCACCTGCCAGACCTACTACAAGGTCAAGTCTGGCGATAGCTGCTACTCGATTGATTTGGCAGCGGGAATCACCCTTGCTCAGTTCCGCTCCTGGAACACCCAGATTGATGCCACTTGCACTAATTTGTGGGTTGACTACTATGTCTGCACAAAGGCCGAGTTCCCTGCTCAATTCTTCTGCTCGGCACAGGTGATGTCCATATTTGAGTCTAGTTCTGGCCTTGTTTTGGGTTGACATCCGTCAATGGAGATCTGGATTCCTATAGATTGCCGCTTTTATAGATGGCACAGCCTCCGGGCGGGTGGCGAGGCCAAGAATATTGCAAGACTCCCCGCCAAAATATCGAGAGGTCTTCTCTACATGATTGGAGCCGAACTTCTGCAAAATTCTAAAAGCAACAGACCTTAGAATTAGAGTCTCGCGCTAAACTTTTTTGGTGTTCTTAGGCGCCCATTCTCCTTGACTTCGCCATAATTGTTTGTCTTGGCGCTTCTTGGGCTTGGCACCAGGGGCGGAATGATGGGAAACTTCCAATACGTCATGCAATTCAATTCAAGTTGATTTAACTCTTGAGAGATTGGTGATATGTAGTATGGAATAAATTATTTCACCTGTGGTGTGGTCGGGGACTATATTGGATAGTAAATCAGTCTAGCCCGAGTCTAGATATTGACAGGAACACCCAGGAAGGTTCAGTTGCACATACCAATAGTCGATCGGGCATTAAAACGTGTGAATAATCATATAATCCTCAAGATAGATCTTTGTAGTTGCGTCGACAGAAACATGATGCCTGAATCGGTATATCAGCCATAGCCAAAGCGAGCCTTAACTGAGGTTTCATAGTCCTCGCTTCCGCTGCTCTACCAAGTTTGACTAGACATTCGTGATAACCATGCAGGGCCCAAACATTATTAGGGTGTCTCAAGGCGCGAGGGAGAGACTCGTCAATTCCGAGATCTGCAGAATAAACCTTGCTGGCCTCCTCTACTTGGTTCTGTTCCAACAACAATGCTCCCAACGCATGTCGAGTAGGTTGCATCCAGCCCCATGGTTCATCGTAAGGCAAGTTATCATCTCGGTCATTTGCGATGCGGAGACTGGCGAATGCAGCGTCGTATTCACCGCAGCGGTAAGCGATTTCTCCGTCGAGCATTGCTTCAGCGACGGAGATGATATCGAGACAAGTATTATTGAAGATGGTTCGAGATGAAGGAACCAGCTTTTTTGTAGAATTGAAAAGATCCCTCTCTTTCTTTGCTTCATCAGTACGGCCCATCACAGCCAAAGCAACGCCCCTGGCGTAGTGCGTCATGGTAGTTGTGCTGCAGTAGAGGACTTGGTTAGTTGGTAGCTCCAGGCTGAGAATTTCCTCCCAGCGACCGAATCGAATTAAAGCATGCACTCGTGTGGAGACAAATCCTTCGAGCCAATCTGCCAAGGGTGGAGATTCAACTCGGAGAAGGTCCTCCGTGAGGGATTCCGCGAGCACAGTGGCCGTTTCGATGGCGATTTTGGACTGGCCGCCTAGCATAGCTGCATACATGCGGAAGTGGTAGTCATGCGCCCGGTAGAGGTTGTAAAAATGGCCTAGTGACTGGTTTGCTAGGAACTTCTCGTCGGCGCGGATCGCGGATGTATTTGATGCCACTGCTCGACGGTAGTCGCCGCATAGTATATCCAAATGAGTTGCCATATGCTCAAGGTGTCCTGCGTCGGGTACCAATCCACGCAAGTTATCTGCGATTGGAAGCGCAGTCTCTGGCGTGGGAGACATCTCCATCAGATGAATGTACAAGTGCAAGAGGCCGGGGTGTCCGAGGGCATCATCACTGGCCAAGGCGCGATCCAGTACCTTCTTCACCTTGAGGGTTGGAGCATCCGGAGTTGGTTTCCCGGTTTTCAAGTCCCACAGGGTCCATGGAGTGAGGTTCATCAAGGCATCGGCGTATAGTGTAATGACATCTAGGTCCTCGGGAAAGGCGTCGTATACAGATTCCATGGCGGTGGCATATTGCTTGTTCCATTCAGTGCAATCCCCCAAGGGCTCCTCTTGGGGATACCGGTGCTTTACGGCATCGATTAGGGCTCTCTCGACGGGCGATGCTGCTCCTGCCTGGTTCCTAGCTTCCCAGGCGGCGGCGTGAGCCCGCGTGGTGGTCGTCAAAAGGTCTTCTCCATCGTATAAAGTCCATGGTTTATTGTAATTCGGACCCAGCGCGAAGGCAATACCCCAATATCCCATAGCACAGGTCGAATCGAAGATCACGCATTGTTCGAAACATCGTGCAGACTCCTGGTGGTTGAAGGCGTATGCCCAGATGAGGCCACGGTCGAACCAGGCCTGGGCATCGGGGTTGGAGGTGCTGACGCGTCGCTTGTAGGGCCCAAGATCATAGTAAGTCTCGGATGAAGAGAGCTTCTTTGGGACTGAGGTCTCATGCCAGACTTTCGCCATTTTACCCACCGTTGTGGTTTTTGGTCAGGTGGGTTGACAAGTCTCGCTCTCCGCGGGCAGGTGGGGCTTGTCCAGCATGTCATGACCCGATCCCGTCGCGCCTAGCCTCGGTCGGCATCACAATGTTCTCCCGTGTCCTTCGGGCCTCTTGTCCTCCACTTTCCCTGTCCACATTCACTCACGCGGATATCCAACTCCATTTTAATTTGTGGAGTTTCGGGTACTGGAGCTACTCGATAAAATATTTCGAATGGCATCTGACTTGAAACAGAGGGTCTGTAGGCCTCAGGCATTCAATCTGCCCCCACAAAATGCGCAGATTTGAGCAGATCGGCAGGACTAGCCTCATTGGGGAGTATATCTGCTCGATCCCGCTCACCTTGGTGGCCGACCTTGCGGGTGTAAGCTGCGCCTATATAGCATGGGTATCATGAGACCCTCTCTTCTTTTCTCTTGAACCTCGACCTGTCCAACCGTTGCACATATTACAACTCATAGATCCATCGCTGCATTCTTGCATTTTCCACCCTTTCAACATCATCAACCTCAACCCTCAAAATGTGTGGTGAAACCAACCGGCCTACCTTTGGAGGCACCATCGCCGTGCTCTTCCCACGCGACAACAATCTTTCTTCAGAGCGATCGCTTTCTTCCTCCCCAGACTCAATCACCTCACAATCTACATCGTCGTCAACATCTTCTCTATCCTCCTATTCACTCTTTTTCCGCGATACGAACGACCAAAAAACCAAGGCTATCTTCCAAATCGACGACCCAGAGACCTACCAAACATTAAAGGGTCTTGGAAATGTAGATATGCGCATAGAGTAAGTGTTCAATCCTTTTATTCGAGTGTCGCTATTAATACCCCTTCGACAGGAAATATGGGGATCTCTCGACTTCATTTCCCCCCACAGCCCCTCTCCACCAGTTCCGATTAGATTTGTCCCAGAACAAATGTCTGAAACCTGGATTTCGCCAGACAGAGATGGAATTTGAGCTACCCGAGCGGCTGGACCTGGGTGTCTCCGAGAATGGTGTCGTGGGTAGACAAGTCACCCTTCGCGAAGCCGAGGGAGCAGTCCTCGGTGTAGGCATCGTGGGGTTCAATTAAAGCAAATGGCTTAAATAGAACTTCCTCTCTACCATATACTCAGCATACGAAATTTGATATCCATTTGATTTGAATTTGGGCGGTTACTTTGTTATCATCAACTGGGTCATGAATCTTGCAACGAACGGCAGCAGGGAAACGTAAGAGATGTCGAGCAGTCCACCTTTACAGCTTGACAGGGTTCTCAACACCGGCCTTGTAGCGCTTCTCCGCCTCAGCCCAGTTGATGATCTTCCAGATTCCCTCAATGTAGCCAGCCTTGTTGTTCAGGTACTAGTAGCCAAGGAGTCAGTATGAAGCTTTGGTCGGCTCCAGTGGTGGGACTTACTTGGAGATAGTACGCATGCTCCCACATGTCAACACCAAAGACAGGCACATCCTCAGCCGAGACAGGATCCTGATCCTTTGTGGTGGTAATGTCGAGACGGCTCTTGGGTCCGCCAGTGCTGACGAGCCAGCCCCAGCCGCTGCCCTGGATACCGAGAAGAGCGGCTCCGAATGCCTTTTTGAAGGCGTCCTCAGACCCCCAACGGGAGACAATTGCTTCCTTGAGAGAAGGAGCAGCACCGGCCAGGTCGTTGCCTGGAGTTCCGGGTGGGGTGAGGTTCTTCCAGAAGAGGGAGTGGTTGATGTGACCGCCGCCGTTGAAGCGAATCTTCTGCTGCAGGGAGATCAGGGTCGGGACATCATTTGCCTGAGTCGCTCCAACCTGGGAAGACAGAGCGGCGTTCAGGTTGTTGACGTAAGTCTGGTGATGCTTCTGGTGGTGCAGCTCCATGATCTGCTTGGAGATCACGGGCTCAAGAGCCTGGTTGAGATGAGAAAATGATCATTCAGACGTATTTTGGGGGCAATTCTTACATCGTAGGCATAGGGGAGAACAGGGAGAGTGTGGGCCATTTTGACGGTGTGGTATGGAAATGTTTGAGGGTTGGAGGGTGAGAAGTGGAAAGTCGAAGTCACTGGGAAATGCGTGGGTATTAGAGCCTCCAAGGTCCTCCCCCATTGGGAACCCCTCTTCAAGTCGAGAGCACCCCGCAGCCCCCAAAGTAGTAGATAAATTCCGATGACGATATTATTTGGGGGATTGTTCTATTGGAAGTTGCATGGGGTACCTAAGGAGTTGGCGCTATGAGGTGCGAAAGATTGAGCACATTTCGGGCCCACCAGCTAGGACGCCTACAGCCACGATTGCTTGTACCCTGTGGATATCTCAGCCTTTCCAAAACTTTCTGTTTCTGCCCCGGGCAGAGCATAAATTATTTCCGAATAGCAGTGATCGTGCGTAGCGTATTGATTTACCAATGCAGTTGATAGTCATGGTACACCGCAGGTAGGCTCTGAGTATAGACCAGGTGCATATTTGAATCGATCTATAAGGGCCCTGCATCTTGGTATTTGAATAAGACTTCTCACTAGAGATCATCAGCGGCCATATCACTTAACGTGCAGTCGTGGATCAAACTGGCCTCGAGTACGGATTATGTTGGTGCCTCAGGTGTCTGGTGATGACTTACAATTCTCCATAACCTGACGGGGCAGACGGCAGAAGTATCCGTGGATAAGACCTGGCTCATCGCAAGGCCCAATAAAGTGGTGTTAAAAGGAGTTCTGCTAATCATCCACTAGAAAATGGGTATTTGGCGGGGCAGCTTGCGTTATTAATTACCCTTTGAAGTAATAAAATCGCGAGTCTTCTTACAACCCAACATAAATTAACCCTTGAAGTCAAAAATACCCGTTCGCGATATGAGGGGTAGCTAGGTGTCACCCTTGCGATTGCCGCGATGCTTAACTAACATGAAATAGGCAGTTGTCCCAACTCGGACCTACCCGCACTTGCAGCCGTAACCTTGTCTGACAGCCCTGGAGGTCCAGTAGTTACTAGTCTAGCTTCAAACCGCGCTAAAAATGGCTCGACCCTGAATCGGGGTTTCTGGGCAAAGGGACCCGCTTTACCCATTCAAATTGTTTCCTATTGCCGGATGTTGATAGGCATCGATTTGGCGGCTGATTCAAGTTACTAGTAGTACGTCCTATAGTATATGGGATGGGTAATTATGAGTTATATATTATGTTCTCCCAAGGTCTCTTTTTCCTAGTTCTTATAAGAAAATAATCTTCCAAGGTTGAATTTGCTAAATAATCTCAAGAATTTCGTTTCATGCTTTTACTACAAAACGTCCTTGGGCCACTATCAGCAAAATGAATTTTATTGCTCCACTACTCTGCGGAAATATTCACGTCGCCCACTGGCAAGGATCTTCACCCAAGCCAAAGAAGAAAAAACTCCTGGCGTCTATCGTGAAAGGATCTTCCTCGCGATATATTCAGGAGAATGAGATATTGTCCCGCAACCAAACAAGGGAAAAATCGTTAATCTTTATGGTGGAACAGGAGGTACCGGTAAGTGATGAAAGTATGGAAGATAGTTGATTTTATAGCCTGAAATTGACATTAGACACAGAATGAGCTCAGGCATCAATTCAAAAAGCGAAAACTGCGAAAGGGAACTTGAAACATTCACCAGGCTCATTGGTTTTGTGGTTCCCTAGTACCTTCAATATTCTAGGAGGCTAGAAATTGCTGGTTAGGACGAGCGGGACCGACTTGTTATTGATGGGCTTGATGATTAGATGATATTCAATCAGGAATTTCAGATTGATCTCTTATTACCGAATATCCAAGTATTACCGAGAAGTAAGATTTAGTTAGTTTTGATAGATCAAATAATTAGCCGACCGGAAACCTGAAAGTAAAGCTGACGCTCAATAGTTATGGGATAGCTTTCCTGAAGCTAACGCGTAATATTTGAACAGTAAAGTCTAAGTGGGGAGATGCCTAGTAACCCGCAGGATAGTTAAGACTCTAGTTTCACCGGATACCTACCCGTGGGCCATGCATCATGCAAATCTATGCCAAGTTGTTGTAAATCAATTGTGACCCCAGCACCGGCAGACCCACCTAGGCCCGTGAGGTATTGGCGGAAAATTCCACAATATTTGACATTTTCATAGTTCATAGTTTACCCGCCCCTTGATCCACTACAGGCCGCAGGTTTTCTTATCACACTTGGGTAGGAACGAAAGCCCGGTGGATAGGGCGGGGAAGCGCTTGGGCTTGGTAGTGTCGATTCGGCCCATTGCTGGGGGACCTTCCCAGATAGGTAATGCCCCCCCCACTCGGTATGATAGCCAACTCTTCTAGATGTGTGTTTGGAGAGCAATTAAAAGGATTATGAAGTCATTAAAGAGCCCCAAAACCTACTTAATTAGCAATTTTTATGCCTTTGTTTCTAAAAGACCTTACCTCTACCATATTTTTCGACTTTTCTGGACACAAAATCAAGATCGCCAAAATGGTTGACTTCTCTGGTGTTTCTCTTGAGGGCAAAACTGCCATTGTCACTGGTTCCTCACGGTACTTACCATTTTGAAGATTCAACTACACTTTTTAACATTGACTAATGGCGGTCTAGTGGTATCGGTGCTGGTATTGCCCTCCAGCTCGCTAAGCGTGGTGCCAACGTTGTTGTCAACTATGTTTCTGAGGGCAGCAAAGAGCGCGCAGATGAAATTGTCAAAAAAAATTCAGAAAATTGGCGCAAAGGCCATTCTATGCCAAGCTAGTGTGATGAATATTCAAGACAGTCCCCGCCTTGTGGAGGCGGCCTTACAGATTAGTAAGGATGGAAAGATTGATATCCTCATTCACAAGTAAATTATTACCCCAAGGCGGAATTTTTGCAAGCAACTAACAAATAATCAGCGCAGCGCTTGGAAATGAAGCTGACTTGAAGGATGTTAATGTGGAAATGTACAACTCACACTTCGACTGCAATGTCCGCGGCCCTATCTTCCTCACCCAGGCCGCTCTTCCATATCTGCCCCGTGGTGGTCGTATTATTTTCATCTCATCTGCTGCTGCCCGTCTTGGAGTTGCTGGTCAGACTGTCTATGCCTCTACCAAGGCCGCCAATGAAGCACTGGCTCGCGTGTGGGCAAAGGAGCTGGGTCACTCACACGGAATCACTGTGAACTGCGTCAACCCTGGCCCTGTTGCTACTGGTAAGATAAAATACCCCAAAATTTCATTTGAATAAAATTCATTTATAGCTAATTGGTTTTATAGATCAATGGTTTCAAAGTGACGAGCAGTTCTTGAAGGATATGCAGCCTATGATCGAGGCTACCCCGGCTGCCCCTCGTGTGGGCGAGGTTGAAGATATCGCCCCCTTGGTTGCTTTTTTGTGCACTGAGGACTCTAAGTGGACCACTGGCTCTGTTTTGTCGGCGAACGGTGGTCTTTACAATTAGGGCAACAATGGTAAATTGTTGAGAAAATTCAAGAAATGTGAATATTCAAATCACATCTTATGTGAAAGGAAAATAGGAAGATAGTGACATCCGTAGAGCTTTCGCGAACTTGAATCTGCGAATTTGTTACAGATAAAAATGTGCCTTCTGACGGGATAGCGTAAAGAATGGTAGCTACAATGAGAGTTGTTTGCAGGTCAAACATTCCTGTCTTTGAACATTCGCAATAGGTCAAAGCTGTTCAACCTGACGCAAGACTTGGAGAGCCAGGTTAAAAAACCATGCAATTGGTCGACTCCTGATGATTGATTATTTACAAAATAGCATTGAATATTTACATACGAGAAATTTTGGAAACTTTGGAGATTGCTTTTGATGTCCACTATAAACACATTATTACCGAATCACCCGCGGCCTGGCTTGAAATGTGAAAAGACCATATGGTATTCAACTCAGTTGGTTTTAAAATCGGGCAACAACATATTGAAGGCTGCTATATACAACTGTGAGGACCACTCAAGCAATACATCACTCACAGACGAGCGTCATGTTCAGGATCATTAGGCGAGTTAGCACCAAGAATCCCAATTTCGTTCATAACAGTGTCAGCAGCCAGTGCACCCTGCTCCATGGCACCCTCGATGAAGGCGCGCCAACCAGAGGCCCAATCGGCGTTAGCCATGAAAACATTTCCGTGACGCTTCTGCAACTCAGCTAGATACTTGGTAAGGTAGCCAGTGCGGTACCACGCGGGGCCAGCCTGAGAGTAAGGGTCGGATATCCAGTCATGGAAAAGCAGCTTCTTGATCTTCATGGGGTGGAAGCGCTGTAGAGCGGCTTCAAGACGCTCGGGCTCCTTGATAGGGTCAAGCTTGCCTCGGTTGTCACCAGCGAAGGAAGTGATACGGGTGGACTGATTACCAGCACAGAAGCCATCACCATATACATAAAGGAGATCACCAGGCCATGTGCAGCCACGGAGGCCGCGTAGGTCTCCCTCTACCTCGGCGTGAACCTTGGTCAAGTAGTTAAGATGGCCAACGCGCATGGCCTCTTGGCGCAGGGGTGAAAGGGGTGGATCGAAGTGGATAGTGTGCAGAACGGTAAGAGGGATAGTGTTCACAACACGACGAGCACGGAACTCCTTCGCAGCAGTGGTACCAACAGAAACAACACCATGGCGGTCAACAATAGATTTGATGGGTGTCTTGAAAGAGTATCGCAGGCCGAGGCGAACAGCATCATCAAATATACGACGAGCAAGGGCGGATTGGCCGTCTCGGATCTTGTAAAGAGTCCAGACTTCCTCGAAGGTCTCAGGACTGAATCCTTGAAGAGCCTGAGCGCGGAGCATCTCAAGATAACCGACATCCTCGACGGAACCGGCGCACATGTGGGGGATCAAAGACTCAAGGAGGGCGAGCTCATCAGCGGATAGCTCGTCCTTTATCTGGTTGATTCGATCACGGCAGGACATCTGGTCTACAGCCTGGACCTGTTCGAAAGAGACACGAGAGTTGCCGAGAGTGGAGTAGGGAAGAGGACATAATTTCCTACCATCGAGACCATCATAGTTCATGAAGAGCTTCCAGGCCCGCTGGGTCATCTCACCAGCGCTTTCAAGGGAGAGCTTTCGTGAACCGGAGCCGGTATCGAGAGTGAAGTATGAACAGCCTCCATCATCGGTGCGGGTCATTTGCACATGGTCCTGCAGACCGTAGCGCTGCATCTCAGCAAAAAGGCGACCGTGGACGTGCGAAACCCAGGTTCCACCCATCTCATATGTTGTCCCATCGACCTCTGCGGACCAGGTACGACCACCGACACGGTCACGAGCTTCCAAAAGAAGAACTTTATTACCTATTTGTGATCACATTAATATCTCTCAGTGTTTCCGGTGAGGCCGTATTCCGAATTAAGTCGCAGACAACTCACCGGCCTTGACAAGGTCACGGGCGGCAATTAAGCCAGTGTACCCAGCGCCAATAACAATTGCGTCCCATACTTTACCGGCTTCAGTATCACCTATTTTGCTCTGCGGCTGTATGAAACCGTAAGTCCGAAGACCCTGGACCAAGCCGTCGTGCTTGGTGTAGGTGTAACCGTCGTGGGAGAGCGCGGCGTGGTAAGACATGGTGGACAGAAAAGCTTAGGCTTGAGGAAAGTAGGGTGCTGATGTACTAGAACCTCGTTAAAATATTATGGAGGTTGAAAGCATGGACTGTTTCCTGGCAACGACGTGGAGTTCCACCATTTAAAAAGGATGAACTTGGCCTGATAGGGGTTGAAAGAGCCAAGGCTGAGACGCTTTCCTCATGGAGTTATTTACTCAGCTTGCCATTCGCTACATGATAATAAACTTCTGGCAAATGAAAGGTGTTATCTTGCTGTCCACTGCATTGTGGCTTACTTCTCCGGCCTTTTAGACGGTCGTTGCGTGGCAGGCTGCATGCCGTGATGTAGATCAATTGCGCGAATATTGATGATATTCGACTATGACCCTTAAGAAAAATGATCATATATCAGCCTGAAGGCCTTCTTCAATGAAATTCTCCAGCAATTTGCCGCAAGATTCTAGATTTTCCTGAACGCAAGCTCCCGGAACGATAGACTCCATCGGTTTCTCCGCTTCTAACTTTTGACTGTGAATGGAAATTTGTGTATAAGACTGTAGCAAAACTGTTATTCAGTGTATGAGTAAATCTAGATTAGTGGGGCTTTAGATTTCATGCTGTCAAGGCTTTCGACGTTCATTGTGGTTGGGAATGTTACCCGATTTGGCAGCGCCACAAGCTCAAGCCATAAATGCCCTGTCATCCACAGTCGGATCCGCCCGATTGAAACAGAAGTATGTATGTACACGATAGTAGTCTCCCCACAATTCAGATCTTCTCACAATTTACTCTTTTTGGATAAATATACGCGAGGCAGTCAAGTGGCGGCTGTTAAACAAAACTTGGATGAGGAGGATGCGGGCATTACTTCCCGATGCAGCATTCTATATGTTGTTAAGTAGCTCAACAGCAATCAAAAATGTTATTTAAGTCTCATGGAAGAGACTCCTGGGTTTGAAGACTCGAAGCAATATCTGCGACTTCAAGCCCTTTTATATCCGCTTCCTACCGAAGCTGCACTCGTGATATTCTAGCTGTTATGTATCTCCCCGCATCCGCCCCCAACCCCCACCCCCTTGACCCATTGCACGTGGGGGAGGTCAAGGTCGCGTCCACGGCAATCTTGCAACACCTAGGTGTTACTACCAAGGACGTTCGCTTCAAGGTCATTGATCTTTACGAGCCCTCCAAGGATGAGACCCTGAAGTACATTCATCACGGTGCCTCGGCCCCCGATCGCCGATGCCGCGCCTACTTTCACCAATTGAAGAGCCCTATCCTCACGATTGCTATTGTCAACATTACCAAGGGAGTCGTCGAGCATAGCTACGATGCACCTGACTCACAAGGTCCCGTCGATTGGGTCGAGTACGATCTGGTCCACAAGGCCTGCTTATCACACCCGAAGGTCCTCGAGGAGGTGGCCAAGTTGAAGCTCCCTGCTGGGCAAGCACTTCTCCCCCCCCCAAACAGCAGCGACCAAGCCCATTGACTAACAATTCTCTTAGTTCCCGCATTGAGAATGACCCGTGGAGCTTCGGCACTGATGACCATAACGAGCGCCGCCGTCTCTTCCAGTGTTACATGTACCTTGCTCTGAGCGATGACCCCCAGGCCAACCACTACTCTATTCCTCTACCTTTCGCTCCCATTTTCGACGGCCACACTCTGGAGCTAATCGACCTGCAACGACTGCCTACCGGCGCCACTGATGAGATTGATGAGGAAACTCAACCCTGGGATCCTACCAGCGCTGTCGAATATAGCGCCGACCTCATGGGCCCTGATTCTTTCCGCAAAGACCTCAAACCTCTACAGGTTCTTCAGCCTCAGGGTCCCTCTTTTACCATGCAAGGACGTCATATTCAGTGGCAGAAGTGGTCTTTTCAGCTTGGATGGAATATGCGTGAAGGTCCTGTCCTTCACGATGTTCGCTATGACGGACGCTCCCTATTCTATCGTGTCTCCATGAGTGAGATGACCGTTCCATATGGCGATCCCCGCTCCCCCTACCATCGCAAACAAGCATTTGACTTGGGTGATTCTGGATTCGGTCTCACTTCCAACTCTCTGAGCTTAGGATGCGATTGCCTTGGCCACATTGCCTACTTTAACGGCATCCGCGTTACAAGTAGCGGCGATCCTGTTATCATGCCCAACGTTGTCTGCATGCACGAGGTTGATGACGGTATTGGCTGGAAGCACACTAACTTCCGTAATGGAAAGTCGTCTGTTGTGCGCGACCGCCAGCTCGTTGTTCAGTGCACTGCCACCGTTGCAAACTACGAGTATATCCTTGCTTTCGTTCTTGACCAGGCCGCCAATCTACACGTCGATGTCCGTGCCACAGGTATAGTTTCTACAATGCCGATCAAAAAGGGAGTTCACGTTCCTTGGGGCACTACTGTGGCCCCGGGCGTGCTTGCAGTGAACCACCAACATCTCTTCTGTCTCCGTGTCAACCCCTCACTCGACGGACGCGACAACACCGTCGTCTATGATGACTGTATTCCTGTGGAAAACGAGCCCCAGCTTGACCCGTTTGGATGTGCGTTCAAGGTCAAGCAAACACAGGTTCAGAAGCCTGGCGGATATGACCTTGACCTGACCCAGAATCGTACATTCAAGATATTGAACGAGTCTAAGATCAACTATATTGCGAACAAGCCTGTCGGTTACAAGTTGCATCCTGTTCCCAGTCAGATGTTAATGATGGGACCTTCTACATTCAACCTCAAGCGTGGTATCTTCACTACGAAACCTATATGGGTCACCAAATACCGGGATCATGAGCTCTGGGCCTCTGGTGAGTTCACTAATCAAAGCAGAGAGGACACTGGGTTGGCCAAGTGGGCTGCTCGTGATGAGAATGTTAAAAACGAAGATGTCGTTCTCTGGCACAGCTTTGGTGTCACCCATGTCACTCGAACTGAAGGTATGCCTCACCAATAAAAAGCGTGTATACCATGACCAACTGTAGCTGACTTGAGTCTTAGATTTTCCAGTCATGCCCACTGAGAAGATGATGGTGTCCCTGAAGCCCGTCAACTTCTTCGATATCAACCCATCCAACGACGTGCCACGATCCAACCAGAACGAGAACAAATCCACACTCCACCAAAATGATTCTTCGTGCTGCTCCACTCGTCCTTCTCGCATATAGCATGTAAGGATCTGGCACTTAAAAAATAAGCTTCCGGAATTCCAGCCTATGAAACCATGACGTTAGTCGCGAGAGTACAGGTATTCGAGTTTTAGTTATGTTATTCTTTTCGTCATCTATGTACTTGTGAAAAGAGCACTACTTTTGTGTGTTTGAGTTGAGTAGGCGATAATTGAGAAATATATGTGTGTAGGAGTATGGAATTTGTTCCCAGGTTGTTTGTAGATGAGAGGTTTAAATAGAGAGGGAGATGTTGGATCCAGAGCGGTTACGTATGGCTAAAAATCCTTGAGCTGGAAAGGAACCCAGCGAGAATAGTTAACCTTTTGGTCATTTGGAGTTTTGAGAGCAGTGATAATTCACTTTTTCCGATTGTTGTTACCCATTTACCCTGACTACGCCCTCGCGTCCAATTTCCTTCCCTGGACCGGCTGATTGATTGAGCTTAAATGAAAACCATCTATCGAACATTCTGGCTCTGATTCAATATGATAAAAGTTTCATGACAGCGAAAAATCCTGCCATGGAGGAGGAGAGAGATGATTATAAAATAGGTGTGTGATGATGATCTAGAATAGAGGAGGAGGCTGAGATAGCCGATCTTGAATGCCCGAGGCACATATCTGAATAGCTTTTCCTGCTATCTTGATAGATAGTGGTCAGGGTAGGCGTGCTTCTTATCCCATTGAAGAGATTTTAAATCATCTTAGCGAAGACAATGGAATCTTATGACAAAAGCAACGGCGACAAGATTGATGGATTATTCGAATTAAGTTCCGCAATGCTCTAAATACGCGGGGTTCTAGAAGTTCTCCCGTTCTATTGGGAGATAACATGGTCTTCTATTATCCTCGAGAATGAAGGAATTTTATTAGCCACTTGGTACGTGTCTCGCATGCCTGGCGACCAAGTTCACTCTTGTAAAATAAATCGAAGCCATGGCACCCGCCACCCCAAATGTGCAAGTGCGCCTGTACACCACATTCCCATAGCTTGGTGGCATACGCAATATCTTCATCACGAAATGGCTCTCCAGATGCGGCATCAATGTATGCAATAGGAAGACTCGATAAATCTGTCGCGCGCGCAGGCGCAACATAGGGGCTGACACCTTCTTGACCAGCCTCGCGTCCAAGGATACACGACCAGGCATAACGATCCCACTCTGTGTAAAATCCACGTCCATTCTCAAATTGCAAGCAAGACAGAGAGTTGCATCGATCGTCGAGCATCGGACACATCAGGAGCTGGGCGCAGACTTGAGGCCCTTTGCGATCCCTCGCGATGAGGATTGTACCCGCAGCAAGACCAGCACCAGCTGATACTCCTGCAATCATGAATTGCCTGGGATTAATCCTGAAAAGGTCGAGGTGCTGAGAAAGCCACACCAGTGAGCCATAGCAGTCTTCCACAACTTCTGTCCCGTGGTAATCTGGCGAGAGGCGGTAATTGACGCTTATGACAACGGCATCGAGTTCCTTAACGGTATCAGTAAGACTGTTGAGACCGGTGAACACATTCCCCATGACTCTACCCCCGCCGTGGAAGAAAAGAATCCCCGGTCGAGGCTTTTTCGCTTTGGAGGGTTGACGACGCGATAGACTTATGGCTGTTAAAAATCTTTCAGAAATAGGAATGGCGTGATCATTAATGGTGAGATCGGGGTCGTCGAAGAATTCTTTGCTGCAATCTTCTTCTCCCTTGCGGATTTCCTTCAGCTCGTCGAAGCTTTTCGGTACTGGACGGTGCTGTGTATCTTCCACCGTCATAATCTCAGGATCGTAGGGGGGGGGTAGAGGCAGGCTCCCAGGCTCGATGGCTATCTCCTTTCTTTGCACCATTGTTATAGTTATGAAGCTTGAGCAGATAATTCGTAACAAAAGTTAGAGGAGAGTCAATATTGGGATAATGCGGCTGATTTATATGTTTTGGCTCCCTCCGAGGTCAGAAGGGTTGAGAAAATTCATATACTAGTACTCAATCATGGGGTCCACATTTGCCAGGAAACTGTTGACAGTAACAAGTTCAGGCCAGATTCTCTGCTGGAAAAACTTCCATTTTTGATTTGAGGCCGATCGAAGACAATGGTCACCCTCCAATTCTAGTCCCGCAGAAGCCATTATTACAAATGATGCCTAGCTATTAGCCTCGTAAAAAGACTTTCATTCTATTTCTTCCAAGTTCCCATGGAGTAGTACTAGTTAGCACTGGCGAATGTCCAAGTCAGGTTTCTGGATATTTGCCTTATGGTAAGAAATATTTCAGTCAAATTTATATTTAATTTACCACCGTTCAAATCCGCCCTCCTAGGCGGGTCTAACTTGAACTATCTATTACTGATCATGGAGCTACGTAGTATATTGCTGATGCATTCATATTCTGCGTAAAGACTAATCGGAATACATGAATCTTCTTAATTCCCCTCAATATGGCCAGGATGACGCATCGCTGGACCCGAAGTGCTAGTGTTTATCTTCTGATCTAGCAGCATATGTTTTCATTTTCTAAGCACTCTTATGACAAGACTAGCCATCTGTAAGAGCCTCGGCGGCAATTTCAACCCTCATATCTGGGATTGCCAACATGGAAACGCCGACAGTGACCCAAGGTACTTTATGGCTGGGCATTCGCGCCCGCCAAACTTTCATGATAGCGGCTTCGTAGCGCATATCGCTAAGAAAGCAAGTGAATCTGTGTGCTTGCGCAAGTCCACCGGCAACTCCGGCAGATTTCAGCGCTGCGTCAACACAGTTGAAACACGCATCAGCTTCGTCCTCTAGTGAGCTGGTCACCAACTCTCCGCGCTCGAGATCGAAACCGGGCTGGCCCCCTGTCACGACAAGACTCCCACGCAAGGGGACCTTGGCAACGTTTGAGGTACCCCCAGCCTCAAATATCTCGCCTAGCCGGCCTGGGGCCTGGAAGTATTCAATTCCCAGCATGTTGTTTTTTTGATGTGGATTAGGATGGAATAGTAACTTGACAGTTAATGATAAAGCTTCGATGAAGAAAAGGAGAGATTTGGGAACTCACAATTTCAAATTTGAATATTGTGGCTTGGGAATGGTTCTTTCATGAGGTTAGCTGTCACAGTCCTTTCGTCAGTTGAGATGAGTCAAGAACGAAATAGAATTGGTCAGGTTCACCTATATTATTCTCAAATGCTATATTGAATAGTCAATTGAACTCAAATTCCAGTGATAATGTATGTTACAGCTGCAGGTGGTTGGGTGATTAACCAAATGAGGCACTGCTGGCCGAGCTTCCTAAATCAGCATCCCCACTGCCGATCGCTCCGAAACAGTGAGAAGTGGGGCCTCTTCTGCCTCTTCTCCATGGAATATTCCTGATCGAATTCTTTGTGGGAAACCGCGAGTACGCCGTGACAATGTTAATTTCCAGAGAGTTCAGGGCGTCAAGACAAATCCGAGGCCTCGGCAGCAACCAAAAGAGAATAGGTCTCCTTCGAGTCCCCACGGAAGAAGCCGAAGTGACTAGGGGCTTTTAACCGATTACTCCTTGTAGGTGCCAGGCGTCACCAATGGATACTACTACAAGTAGTAGGATAAATTTAAAAAATATTATATAAATCCGAGATCATCAATGTAACCCATTAGCCAGATTGTATCATACCTGCTTGTACTTCCAATTTCACGTACTCTTTTTCAGGAAGATACTAACCGGAATCAGTTAACTCTACTTCCCTGAAAGGTCAATTTCCAAGTACTAGCTTTCTGTGAGGTAGCAGTCTTTTAAGACATATAAATTGATGTATTATTTGCTAGTTTGTATCCATTTGTCTCTCAAGGTAAAGAAGTCGGCCAGAAAACCTACACCACCAGCCATTTCCTCCACGAGCGGAATTGTCTGCCCGCAGCTCCAATACAAACATAAAATCCCCCACACCGAGCTCGCCCACAGTCTTTTACTCCAATTTTTATTCTCTCTGTTGACAGGGCTTTCTGCCGAATTTGACTGCCTATATTCTGATCCGACTTTTCCCGGGTAAGGTGGCATCTGACTCTGGGCTCCTTTTCTGCCTTTTCTGACGAGCCAGGCTTCCTTGCTCAGCTTTATCAGCTCAAGCAAAAAATGTAAAAATAATGCCCGTGCTGCTAAGATATAGAGTCTTTTGGTCTTAAATTTGACTCCAATCGCTTCTAACGAAATAATCTTGTTCGACGCGAGATGGCCAATATTTTCGAGAAGCTGATACGACGCCATGGTAAAGACCTGGAAAATGTTGATACCCTCTATGAGGCTGCTCTTTGTTGGACATTGGAAGTCCCTTCGAATTTCTGTCAATATAGAAAAGAGACCAAACAGTCTCAAAGTATGACGCGCACTGCTGAAGAGCGAAGACAGGTTGAGAAGAGCGGGAGATTGTCGCTTAGTAAAGATATCGAGGCGGCGAGGCACTGGTTGTCTGTTGGCACTTTTCGACCAGTATTTTGGGTGTCCTAGAAGTCCATAAATATTTTGCCATTGACAGTTTGCAAGAAGAAAGTGCAGTGCGTGAGCGAGATATTCAATGCTCGCCAGAGCGCAGTCTTGTCCCGCGGATGTGTGCAGTAACCTATGAATTCAAATTTGGAGATTAATAATATGTTACTGTGCTATTTAATCCAGAACTTACGCTTGGAGTCTTTGTGCCCTTATGCTCACAGATTGCCCGATTGTGGAGTATCCAGGAGTAGTAGACTTGATCACGTTGGTTGAATCTCTGGCATTTTCAGGATTTTCCACGATCTCCGAATTGACTGCTGCTTCGAGTGTGTTGATGTTCTCGAGAGGCATAGCAACAACATCCTCCTTGGTGGAGTATTTCTCGAAATTGTGTGTGATTGAAGTCTTCGATTTTTGAGACATAGAAAAAACTTGGAGACCTTAAAGAGTCGCGCCTTAATGAAAACGTGTTGCTTGGAAAGTTTTGTAGAACTTTGTGGGGTTTAACTTTATTAGCTTAGGCATTTTTATAACTTGGAATGGAATATCACCTACCAACAGCATGTAAATACTCTTTGTTCAAATGAAATTCGTTTAGCTGGACTCCTTGCTATAAACGGTATGATGTTGCTTGCTGAAAGATTTACCCCGTTTGGTAAATCGGTCAGTCCTTCTATCGGTCATAAGTCCAAGGGCTTGGAGTGGGCTAAATCCAATTTATTGACTCGGTTGTAGTTGCAAATGACGTTCCAGTGAGCAGCAGAATCAAGAAAATTCAAATTTTGATTCTTGCGGGCTATCTACTGCAAATATCATGCCGTTCTATTCACATTTTGGTAGTATTCTACACGGAGACGTTATGTTCCTACCCTCTCTTTCATCCCAATGGCAAAAGGATACTTTTTGTAAGCTGCTGGTTTTGATTGAATTGGATACTCAAAGAACTCGAATCAGGCGAGTAATTCAATGCTGTACAAAGCGAAACCTGACCGTTCCTGGGAGATATATGCCGATCTGAACAATAACCTTGGAACCCTACTGCAGCAGTGGCTCCATTAATATCTTTCTTTTACTTTCCACCGCGGACGAGACATGGAGCTACTAAATCGTTCACGATGCCCCTATCGCCATGAATCCGGACGCCCGCCCCAAGCCACTATCCATTACACCTTGCTATTCTGTTGAGAAGCCAGCTTCAGCCGACTAGTACCATATGAAGACCTCGGTAGGTTTCATCTCTTCTTCTCTATGCGTTGAAAGAACTTCCCATTATGGCAATTCATCCAACAATTTACATCTGGACACTCAGACTCGAGTGTCTTCGCCAATATAAACTTCAAATAGAGTGTGGCAAGTCAGGGAATATTAACGAAATCTTGAAGTGAATTACTGAGATTTACATACATTTCCAATCCGGGGTTCCAATACGGGTTCATGTCTCAATTGAGTATGGTCAATCTTGGTCCAACACGGCAATGTACTCAGCTGCTCCACCCGTGGAAACCTTTTCTCTATAATCGGTGCCGCTATCGGCTGCGCGTCTGCAATGCGGGGTAAGCTTATCATGCTCTCCCTTGGGGTTATGGTTCAACGACTGGCCCTTGGACATCCCTTGGTGTCCTAGACATAGTGAATCGATAAATACAAGATCCTGCCAAATTATGTATTTGAAAGAAATTCTGCTTCTCTCCTTCAGATATCACAGAACAAGGACTCCGGGTATTCCTTTTTTTTTCGACGAGCCACACCTGTTTATAATGACTCACCCTCCTACTAAATCGACAAAATATGACGGCATCCCACCCGATAATTTCAGCATAGGGCATGGTGTTTTGGAAGATGAACTTGCAACGAAGAAAGATGATGATGACGATGATGCGATTCTTCGGGCAAATGGCCACGAAGCCGCCATGCCTCGTCAATTCGACTGGGTTTCGGCACTTGGCCTTGGGTTTTCAATTACGAATTCTTGGATTGGATATTTGGTGAGTCACGCAGTCTACAATAGTCGAATTAGAGATCAACCCACCCTAACCTCTGTGATAGAGCTGCTTTGGTCAAGGATTGATTTATGGAGGTCCACAGACATGCATTTTCAGCCTACTAGTTGCGTTCTTCGCCCAGTGCGCTGTCGCTATCGGGCTAGGAGAGCTAGCTTCCGCCTATCCGGTAGGGATCCCAACATCGAGAGGAATTTGAAGTTCTAACAAGTAAAAAGTCAAGTGGGGGACAATACCATTTCTGTTATATCCTCAGTCCTGCAAAGACAAGAAATTATGCCGCGTACACTGTTGGTTGGATATCGATGCTTGCCTGGTGGATTGTGTCGTATGATAACATTTACCTCCCTTCTCTCACTACCATATCAACTGACACCTGTCAAGATGCTCGGGTATCTCTCTCGGAGCCGCAGTTCTCAACGGTATCGTGGCTTTTTGCTATCCTAGCTATGCTGGAAACCAATGGCAAACATATTGTATATATGTGGCTGTTTCCACAATGACCAGTAGGTCTTCGAATTCCGAGTCCTCAACACAAACTGCTGTTTTCACAACTAATCCGTCTAGTGATTCCGGTTTTCTTCTCTGCTAAAATGCATGCTATGGCTCAGTTGTCTCTCTATCTTTCATTGGCTGGCTATCTAATATTCTTCATTGTTGCACTCGTGATGCACAAGAGTCGGATGCCGACTTCCTTCTTGGTAGAGTCTGGACTGGGAAACAGTGGTTGGAGTCCGGGCACAGCATGGCTACTCAGTATCAGCAATTCCATGTACGCCTTTGGCGGTATTGATGGAGGTTGGTGCTCTCTGAAAAGTCCTATGGTCGAAGCTAACTCCATCACAAAGTCATCCATATCTCCGAGGAGATGCCTAGGCCAGGAAAACGCATTCCTCAACTCATGATCTTGACTATGCTCATTGGCCTTTTTACTGCATTCTCTCTTTTTGTTGTTCTCATGGTATTTCAAGTTGATATGGATGCCGTACGGACTGCAACACTTCCAAGTCTTGAGTTAATCTATCAAGTGTGAGTTTCCGGCTCGACTACAATCCACAGCTTATTTCTAACTCGCTTTCTCACAGAACCGGAAGTCGAAAAGTCACTCTTGGTCTCTTTATCCTCTTATTCGTGATCTACACTTGTGAGTGATCCTGTTACTTATAAACCCCAAGACTCGTGCGGTTAACAAAAAGCTCAGCATGTCTCCCATCTCAGTGGGTGACCGCCGGACGCATTGCATGGGCATTTGCCCGAGATGTATGTATTATCTTCCCTGGATTTTTTTATGGCAGCTAATTATCACACACAGAATGGGGTGCCTTTCGCGAACTTCTTCTCTCGTGTTCATCCCAAATTGCAGTTTCCACTCAATGCAACAATAGCCGCATACATCTTTACTTGTATTTATGGGCTTCTTTATTTGGCATCAACAACGGCTTTCAATTCAATTATCACATCGGCTGTCCTCTTCTTGAACATCTCATACACGGTACCTCAAAGCATCTTGCTGGTTCGTGGCCGCAATGTTCTGCCTCGTCGGCCCTTCAATCTTGGCCGGTTGGGATTATTTTGCAACATATTTTCGACCCTTTGGATCGTTCTGCTAGGTGTATTGATTTGTATGCCTCCAAACCTTCCTGTCTCGCTCAAATCCATGAACTATACCCCTGTGATTTTGGTGGGAGTTTTTGTTATCATCAACTCAATTTGGCTTTTCTCTGGCAGGGCCTCTTTTGAAGGGCCACGTATCGATTGGGAGGCGATGAAGCAAGCTGAGCAGGATTGAACTGTACCTTTTTCTGGGCTTCTTATAACCCCAATTTTCTATCAGAATTGAGTTACAAGTTTGTTTTGCTCCCACCGGCGTGGTTCCAGGAGAAGGCTATTATACGATAGATTCATCACACGCAGGCGTCTTTTGCTCCGATCGCATTGGCTATTACGAAGGATTGAACCATTAGTGCGAAGAATTATTGAAATATACGTCCCATAACCGATAAATATCTTGCGTATCCGCGATGGTAACTGCCACTTGGATAGCTAATATCAAACCAGTTGGGCTCGTCCTCCCAGGTCAGTATGGGGAAGGGAGGGTTAACTACAATTGGAAAATGCGTACGCTGCTCGAAAGATAACGCGATTACTGGCGGATGATGTTGCTCCACCTATATGATTCCTCTGAATTACAGAATCCACCGTACTATCCCATGAAACAAAACTAGTCATGATATGCGGCCCCTTCAACCTAAATAGGCAGGTGACGCCGCATTCTAGAGCCGATCCGGCCACGATTCCCCACAGTATTTGTTCTCGCCTCCCATACAAAACTCGTATGAAGATATGTACGAGTACCATGGCGTGAAGCTTTCATGACTCCAGAGCTACTATCTTTGCCCCCTCCCACATTTCCCCGCATTCTTCTCAAGTTTGGTGACCAGACCTATATCATATCACGTGGAATGAATGCTATCTCAAACTGAGGGCAAAAATGCCAAATCTTAAAACTTCTGACTTCCACATCCTCACGCCACTATCCATGCAGTTCTACAAGCATAAATGCCGAGAACTTATTTGTGCGCCGAAATCTCCAAGGTACTGTCGACAAAATGAAGAGGACAGATCCGGTGTGCGCAACCTGCCGCGAAAAATGTCGGCGCTGTGACCGTACAAGACCTACATGTAGGCGATGTGCTGCCAAAGGACTGGAATGTAAAGGGTATCCTGAGAAATTTCGGTTCCGCAGCGTGACCTCCACGAGCAAAAAAAGCGGTCAAAGGCGCGAATCAACAATCTTCAATCATGTCATTCAGTTTCAAGAGGAATCTCCCAAGGAGACCAATTCTTTGATGGCAACAAATGAGGGCTCAAGAAACGGGACCAGCCCCGAGGCGAATCTACACGAACCTGTATCTTGGGACCTAGATCCTATGCTTGATTCATTATCTGCGAATAGTAGCCCTGCCTCGCGCCATCTTAGCCAAACCTCGGAACTAAATGACTTGCTCGTCATGACCCGGACGCAGTCACTCCTAACACACTGTATCTTTCGCTGCCTTGAAGTGCCTTGCAGTCAATTTCTATACTGACTGCTTAACTTTGCAGACGATCAAGTGATATGTCCCCATCAAATCATGCTCTCCGGGGCCGACACCAACAATCCGTACCGATCATACGTCCTACCGTTGGCATACGAGCAGCTCGGGGTACTTTACGCGGTGCTCGGTCTTTCCGCTTGTCATAGAGCCCTTACAATCGGAGAGGATGACCTCCGTGAAGTGGCCGATGAATATCGACTCAGGTGCATTAATTGCCTAATACATACAATCCAGAATGGCATATCCCCACAACCACATGAGGATGAGAGAGATGGGCTTTTCGCCACAATCCAACTTCTCCTCCTCCATGATGTTAGTCCTCCAAGTCTTCAATGTTCGCCCTTTGCTTTCATTCGTCAGGGAGCCTCAAAAATGTGTTTTTGACCTTGGATAAAGATCTGCGAATCGGGTATCTCAACGCATGGGGCCCATATTACTGGCGCCATGTCAGTTTGTAACCAACTACGACTGTCAGAGACTTTAACAGCCAAGGACGAACGGGCTGTATTTTTTCTTGGAAATCTAGCATGGTCGGCATTCGGAAATCATTGAGTAAACCAATCCTAACTTCTTATCAGGCTGGACGTGATCCGATCATTTTCAGACCCGAAACGTCTATGCGTCTCATCAGATCTACGCAGGAAAATTGTTGCTCTAAGCACATCAAAATTTGAGCGGGTAAATGGATGTCCGAGGGAGCTATTCCTCGTGATGGGGGACGCTCTAGAATATGCAAAGGCTCATCAGATGAAGAATATGGACCTTTTCGAATATAAAGAGCTCACGATGGGTGTATACCTGAGTATAAATTCATGGCAGCTGCCGGATTCGAACTTACCAGACGATGGGTCCAATTGGGGTGCAGTATACGAAAGCTTTCGACATGCATTTCTACTCTCATACATCCCGGCTTTTGTCGCCCGAGCAGCCCGCTGAGGTATCAATCATCCGAGAATCAGTGGAAGCTGTATTGGATGCGGTATCCGAGATCCCTTCCAGCCTGATCGACTTGGCTATTTTTCCACTCTTCATTGCAGGAACGGATACCCTCTCCTTACATTCACGCCATTACATCTTGTTAAGACTTGATGGCATTAGGTCTGTTGCCGGGTTCAGTAATGATCTCCCAAAAATGTTACTGCACAAAGTCTGGGAAACCCGTGGGAATCAGCCAAAATGGGACTCTCGCAATATCTTATGGACCTCATTTGTAAATCCCCCCTGTCTTGAATTTGGACCATGTCTAATCCTTCGAAGACAGATACGACGGCACGAGAATCTCAGGACGATTATCTCATTATTTAGTTTGAATCTAAGATTTGGAATTCCACGAGCGCTAACATTCACTCGACCAAAAGTAATTGGACCCAACCAAAATCCAGTTGATGTCATGCTACTTGGAAATGATTCAGCATGTCGAATTTTTCTCATAAAGGTCACTATTCAGCTATCAAAGCAGCCCACTCCAGATAGGCCAACGTGTCTGGCTCTCCAGTCATTGGTATAGTGGGTTTACGACTAATATAAAATAGAATCTTGCTTAACTATACATCAACGTGGTTTGATTCCTAAAATGCTCTCCCGCGGGGAGTGATTACTAATCCACACAGTTGCGGGGTTCGGTTCGGCATGTAACCAGACGAGCCTCGGTCAATCGGCGCGGGTGGACTATATACCCTGGCCCGGATGCGAACTTCATCCTAACACCTCCCCTCCTGCATCTATCTTCATATATCAAGAAAATCATGTCGGCCGCAGACCAGGTTCAATTGACCAATTTCTCGAATATCTTCTCCCTCGAGGGGAAGGTAGCTGTCGTGACTGGCGGTTCACGCGGGTTGGGACTTCATGCTGCCTCGGGGTAAGTTCTACCCTGGATTTGGATGTTCAAAGACACAATACCCACGAAGTAAATATTTTGTACCTGAATGAACCTAACTCGAATATTAGTCTCCTACAAGCTGGTTGCTCCAAGGTGTATATCACCTCCCGAAAGAAGGATGCCTGCGACGAAGCTGTCGCGGCGCTTAACGCGTTGCCTTCCAAGCGACCCGGAGCTCAGGCCATCTCTGTTCCAGCCGATAGTTCCCGCATGGAAGATCTCGATAGGCTGGTTGCAGAAATTAGCAAAACAACAGATCATGTCGATATCCTATTCGCCAATGCGGGTGCAACCTGGGGTGAGAAGTTCGATACCCACCCGGAAAAGATGTTCTCCAAGGTGATGGATTTGAATGTCAAGAGCATCTTCTACACAATCCAAAAGTACGTCTCTTCCTTTTCCACGTTATTAGACAGTCCTCTCTAATCTAACACCAACTCATAGACTTGCTCCGCTCCTCGAAGCAAAGGCAACGCTCGAGGATCCCGCTCGCGTGATTGTCACCGCTTCCGTGGCGGGTATTGGCATTGGAACTGTTGGAGAGAACGCCACGCCAAGTTATTCCGCCTCCAAGGCTGCTGCCATTCACCTGGCAAAAAACCTGGCTGTTGAGCTAGGCCCTCGGCATATCCTGACCAACGCCATTGCGCCGGGTTTCTTCCCCTCGAAGATGGCCAGTGGCTTGATCGAGCTCAAGGGTGGGCTAGAGCAGCTGCAAGAGTACTCACCTAACGGCCGTTTAGGTCGTCCCGAGGATATTGCAGGGCTGGTCGTGTTTTTGTCTTCGCGTGCTTCAAGTCATTTGAACGGGGCCGTTATTGCAACCGACGGCGGTGCAGTCCTCAAAGGTAGACTTTAGTTGGTATTCTGATTGATAGTATGTCGATGATCTATAGGCCTCGCATTGAAATCAACCCACTCTTGGCGTAAAATAACAAGCATGGTTTTGATAATCTCATTATAACTGGCATCGATATTGAATCCCTTCACCATAGTGCGGCTCACATGAACTGAACTATTATGGTAGTATTTACAAACATAGATCATAAGTTATCTACAATTTTGCGCTGGGCAAGCCGGTTTTCCCCTGCACCGCCCGGTCGACGATCTCCATTGCTTGGAACAGTTGGTAGTCATGCTGCTTGGGAGTGACAACCTGAACACTAAGCGGTGAATCCAGGTACACGCGGCGATCGACAGTCTTCTCGGTCCCTGCAGTAAATTATTAGCATCTAGATTCCACGAGAGCCCATTAACAATATCAGCACTTACATAGTTGTCGATTCGCCTTATCCCAGCTCCCAAGAACGGGCGCGTCCATCTCCCGTCCAAGTTCCAAATCCGACTCAACGAACGGTCGCACGGGAACGGTACCAGCTGGATAGTCCAGCAGAACAAACGTGGAGGTGTATCCCACAGCATTGTAGCGATCCATTTGTGGAACTGGATGCGGTGCGATCGGACAAATAATAGCATCGATGCGCCGGCCCTTATTGGATGAAGAAAGAGTCCACATCTTCAACATTTCCAACTCAATTTCAGCACGCTGAGCCTGTAACCGAGCTAGCTGATCGATGGTAAGAGCCTTTCCGCGCTTCATGCGACCCTGTAGCCAAGGTATAAGAGACTCGCCCATGCTCTCAATTTTATCTAGCATGCTCGACCCGTCATCAACGCCCATAAGACGGCCGGCCAGGCCCTGGCATTTTGGCAAGGCAGCCGGCAGAGGGACTTCGACAACTTCGACACCCGGCGTCCGGCGCAGCTGACTTGCTACCTCGTCCAGGATACGAGCAATCGGCGGCAGTGGTGTGACAAGGCCATCCGTTTTCAGGATGCCAATGGTGAAGTTGCGTGGGGGAGCCAGGGATTGGGGAACAGAAAAAGGTTGCCAGGAACCGGGGATGCAATCCTCGCCAAATAATTCAGCCCGGGGAACAATCTCCGCCATCACGGCTCCAAGATCCGCGACCGAGCGGGCCAAGGGGCCAGCCACGGGTTGCAGAGCAATCCGGCCTTTGCCCTCTAGTTGGCCGCTCTCCTGGCCACCATATGGAACACGACCGTTACTCGGCTTGAAGCCATAAATGCCTTGGCACATCGCTGGTACACGAATGCTGCCACCAATATCTGTGCCGAAGCCGACCATGGACCCTCGCATCGCAAGTAATGCGCCCTCGCCTCCAGTACTGCCTCCAGCAGTCCACTGCCGATTTATAGGATTGAGCGTTCGTCCAAAAAGATGGTTGCAACTGTCGAGAGTCCCCAGTGTCTGGGGGATGTTCGTCTTGGCGATGACGATGGCACCGAGAGATTGTAGCAGGTCCACAAGCGCTGCATTCCCTGAGGCAGGTTTGAATGCTAAGGCAGATAGCCCAATGCTTGAGTCAACTCCCTTCACGTTGAATGTATCCTTCACGGAAACCGGCAGACCATGCAGGGGTCCGACGGGTTTGCCCGTTTGCCGCAGTGTGTAATCCAGTTCTTGTGCGCGACGTAAGGCCCGATCGAATAGCGGTTCGGTGAGACAGCGTGTAAGTTGATGGGCGATGGCTGCCCTCTGTTTTTGAAATAGGTCAGCCGATTTGTTTTTCAGGATAAGTGCATTTGTCTCGAATTCTCACCTTACAGAATGCCCGGGTAACCTCCTCCGACTTCAATTGACCTTCTGTCATCGCAGAAACCAACCCCCGGACATCGTAGTTCTCTGTAATATCCAGTTCCTTTGGTGTGAGTATACCGCAAGTGCGAGGTATCTTCATCACGTTCACTCGGCCATATCGCTTTGGGCCTTCGGTAATAGAGTCCGCGGGTGAGAGCATGCCCTCAGGGATGAGCTCGGTAGGGAGTTGCCATTCGGAGGGGATGGAGGCAGCCAATTCGTTTTGCTTTCGCTGAGCGATTGCCACGTAAGGGGGCTGCTGGGATGCCATGATGGGTGACGGTGAAAGTGAAAGTTGAAGGTTGCGGAATGCAACATTGAAATAACACTGGCGGATGCGGGGAGTGCGGGGAATACCAGCCTCGGCCCAGGCGGAACTGCCGATTCGACTGAAGACGCCCATATTTGCGGGACTCGGACCCTTTGAACATGCTTATCGGAGTTTCATGATGAATTTGCATATAAAGTGGAGGTTAAAAGAAGTCTCTTGACTTGTATTTAAATTTTTTTTTTTAAAAAGTCGAGGAAGGAAAGCGGATATCATAGGAGAGCTTTTGTCTGTTTCGTCATTTACAATTATTTAAAACCGAGATACATCCCTTCCAAACAATCTGTTCAAAGTCCACCTGAATGCCACTCGGATCTTGTTGCGCCAACTGATGCTCATGGTGATGTACGCAGCGTTCCAAACTAACCGAGCCATCCGCCCGGTGATACCTTCGGGAAGATAACTTTTGCGCTTGTTGACATCGTGCATGTCGTGGGGGATCTGCATCAATGCCTTCTCACTTCCAATGTAGGCTAGTGTTCCCATGTTGCGGAATGAGAAGGGGGACGTGTGAGCCAGGTCATCCTTGTTCAGATGGGACGCGAGCCATTTGGCTTCTTGGAACGTTGCTTGGGCGGTTGCTGGGGGTGCACCAGTCTCGATCATACAATTATCCCCCCAGGGCAAAGACATCATTCAGTACAGCCGTATCTCCGGCATCGTTTTGTAACTGAACCCGCAGATGGCCATCGACGAGCAGCGCCCCCGTCTTTGGGACTTTCTTGAATTCCCAAGATTGCTCTGCAGATGTCGCACCAGAGCTTCGGTCCATTTTGAACACAGAGTCCTCGGGAAAGTCATTGACTTCATTCAGTGACCGGCTTACCAATTTGGTCATGGCATTGCCTGTTGCCCACACGCACATGCCGACGCCGACCTCTCCTTCCTCCTCGGTGGTGAGGGTTAAGCAGTGCTTTGGATCCATGTCATAAGGCGGAGGCGCACCGGGTGGACCCCAGCGTAAGCCCTTCACATGATGAGAGGTCTTTATGTCAATCCCTTCACTTTTCATCGTCTTCATCGCATACCGAGAAAGCGATTCATCGAACGTAGACAGTACCTTCGGCGCGACGTCGTAGAGGCTGAGCTTCGGAAGCCCTTGTAGGCCCGGGTAGAGCGCGATCATATCCTCGTAGATGAAGTCACGTAGCGAAGCTGTGAGCTCAGTGCCAGTTGGACCAGCACCAACAATGGCAAAATGAAGAAGCCACTTCTTCATATCCGTGGTTGTCGTCGGCAAAACGGCTAGCTCGAAACATTCGCGTAGACGGCGCTTCACCCGTTTGGCATCGCCAATATCCTTGAAGAACATTGCATTCTGTCGGACTCCCGGCGTACCAAAAGTGCGACTCACCGCGCCCACGGCGATGACCAGCTTATCATATGGAACTTCAAATGTTTCGCCTTTCTCCCACAGCCGGCGCGGTTGTATCGGCTGCTTGTCGCTAGCCTCCGGGCCCTCTTCGGTTTCTCTTTCATCTTCGTGGGTGCGCGGCGACTCTGTGACACCACTTTTCACCACTGTTGCTTCACATAATATAGTTTTCTTCTTGAGATCGACAGATCGAGCTGCGGCTTGGATGAAATCGACCTTGGCGCCAGGGTCTCGTACCGGTTCGACGATATTAGAGAAATCTAATGATCCGCTGGCCGTGTCTGTAAGGAGGGGAGTAAAAACGAAGTATGAACGAGGTGAGACGATGATTGGTGAGAAGTTTTTGGGTGATAGTCGGCGTGACATGGTATATCCGCCCCATCCGGATCCAAGAATGACAACGCGCTCTTTCTGGTCATCGGATTGATTACCAGCATCGGAGTGTTTAACTTGTGTCGCGAAACATCGTTCGAGGATTTTGCGTTTAGTCGACCCCAACTTATGTGGCTGGTGCGGCCTGCACAGAAGAGTATGCTGGGGAGAGACAACACCAGACCTGCTCATGGCGCGCACGGCGCCCAATCGAAGGGACATGGTTATTTGAGATGTTGGCTGTCAATTGAAATCACAGCTACATGGTGAGTCAAAAATCCAGGGAGTTTCCAGAGTATTAAAGCCCAGGGAACAATGTACTGGTTAAAGACTTCCGCTTACACATGGATGACGACTTCATGAAGGAAGGAGTCGGATCGGGATCGCAAACGAACCCTTCCGTGATGCTCCACCACAACCCAGTCCATCTCGGATTCTCGTGCTTCCGTGGCCATCTTATGGAGGTGTAGTTTTCCTTGATACCTCAAGGGGAATTACGGAACCCTTCGGGGCCATCGGTGAAGTGCGGGCTGCACGTGCCACTAGAGTCGATCGGGAGAATCAGGAGCTCTGAGCAGAGCATTGATTCTTCACATGGCTGGCTGGCATTCTCAGCTGATCAAAAATAAATCTATGGATATTGAAGTAAAGGAAGAATTGGAATGAGGGAGGGGCATTCTTCAAATACCCCATCGCAGGGAGTCATGTGATGCCGGTGCATGCCAGTGTGCAGATTAATTGGCATGCTCCACCATCAGGCCACTCCTCTAAGCCTATCAGGTTGAAGAATGCCAGGTGTGTAGTACTCGTATACTGTAACTGTACGAGTAGCAAATGTATTTGAACATTGTTAGACGTCAGATTTGAATCGAATAGCCTTTGTACCGCTCTTTCATGACAATTTGCCTAAACGTTGATTATGAACCTAATACCTGATGTTTCCGGGGTTGGGGCTTTGCTGACGGCAGTACTCCGTAGTGATTCCAAATCATCCGCTTAGGCGGGGGCTTGGCAGCATCAGCCTCCCATCTCAGCCCCAGGAAACAAAAAGCGGGAACGAGTCCATGGGAACAGTATTTCAAATTAAGTTGAGTTATAAATGTCCGAGTGTCCTTGGGTTAATGAGACCCAAGTTCTTCAAGTCGTCTGCAAACCCTTTGGCAGGACGCTGTTTGTGAATATACGAGATCTACTGTGCGGGTGGCGGCAACATGACAGACTTCAGACTTCGGAGGGCACACGCAAAATCTAGGGGTGGCTGCCTCAGATGCAAGCAGCAAAGAAAAAAGGCAAGCTAAATCTCACAAACAATGTGTTCTTCACAATGTTCTAACCAAGTCCCACAGTGCGACGAGGCGAAACCAAATTGCTCAAGATGCGCCAAAAAGGAATATACTTGCCAATATCAATACCTTAGCAATAGCTCAAGGACATCAGAAGACCATGAGTTAGATCATGTGTCAGCTCCCAAGCTACTATACCCTTACTCTCCGGATCCCTGTATTGCTGGGCCGGAGGGGCCCTTTGCGCTTTCGAGCGATCATCTTTCGGTCCCCGGATCTTCGCCCCGCGGTTCTTCTCCAACCTCCATGTCCTCTTCATCCCCAATTTTTAAAAGAAATGGAAAGATGATTCCAATGGGCTCAGAATCGCCTGGTAGCCTCGATGCGACAGAGCTCAGCCTCCTGGGCCGCTATCTTGCACACACGAGCCGAACTATTCCTTTCGATGATCTCGATCTCTACGCCCTTTCTGTGGGAATACCAAATCTTGCTTTCAATAGCAAGCCTGTAATGTCATCTTTGATAGCTTTGGCAGCAGCTTGCAAATCTCATGACATTGTTAACACAACGCAGACTCCTTTGGCGGACCAGACCGTCATGGAGGTTCAACGACTTCTTGAGCTTGCCGAAAACCATCACATGGCATCACTCCAGTACATACAAGAGGCAGTTACAAGCTCAAGTTGGTATGACAACGTCCTTGCAAACGCGGCATTGATGGTACTATACGCGTCTGCGAGCCACTCTATTCGAGTTCGACTTGCCGCCATTGCAAGACGAAGTGGGAAAGAATTGCCAAGTGATGTGCTTCCGCAACACTCACAGTGGATTACATTTACCCGTGCCGCTCACACAGCTGCTAGCGCAGTTCTCAGCGGGCTTTTGAATGCAGATATGAATCGAAATGTCACCATCAGCCCAACCGTGTTTACATCACCAGATCCGATATCGACTATCTTGACACCGCAGAGTGGTCCTTCCGAAAATACAAAAAGGCTATTCATGCCTTTAGTTACATCTACATACGGTCGAGCTCTTGAATCGCTGCGCAAAAAAGTGGAGTCCGTAGCACATTCTTTTAAAAGTCAAGAAGGTCTCAGACTCCACAATCTAGATCTCGACGCTTGCTTGAATACTCTACCAACACTTGAAAAGTGCGCATTTTCCGCTTTATCTGGAGAATTTACCAACGATAAATTAAATACATCCAATGATACACCCACAATATCTGGTGAATATTCTCGAGTCTCGCCTTGGGTTGCAAATTACATGCTCAGTGTCACCTCAATGACAGCCCCAAAGGCACTTCGGCGAACAATTATGTCCTTCTTGAATGAGGCACCGACCGAGTATCTCAATCTTGTTCAGTCGGTGCTCGATTCATCGTCTGTTGAGGCCTACACTGGGGATTGGGTGGCACGTGGTTCGCCCAAGGGTGAAATGCAGCCTCTCGATACAACACATATCCTAGCCATGGACATATTCGCCCACTGGTTGGTTCTAGTCATGTTATTGGATGGTGTGTGGTGGATTAGCGGTATTGGCCGATGGGAACTTGGCCAGATTGTGTCATTGATGAAAACTCAGGAACTGCTCAATCAACCTCCGGATACGAAGGAAACGTGGTGGCCGGAGAGCATGTACTTGGTCAATATGGAGTTGATGCCGGATACATAGAGCTACAAAATTTTCTTGTTGGTATTCCAATTCATGTGGTATATTTACTAGTATTATACAGAATAATGAACACGAAGTCGCTTAAGAGATCCATGGATACTACTAGTATGTCACGATGCAAACTTCAAGTTGAATGAAGCACGTCCCGAGGTCCTGATTACAACTTACTTGAACCTTGGAACTATTGAATATAATCAAGAATGTGACACATAGATTCATTTTCTGTTTACTACTTCGCTCCAATCTAACTAATTACCCACATAAAGTATCGCATCAAAATTCACTACATCCACTCCTCATCCGCAGTACCCAATTCATGCAGCAGTAGGGACCTCATAGGACCACTGCGGCTTCCCGGCCCATAAGACGAAGGAATTGGCAGTGAGCTGATAATATTCCTGGGGCATCAAACTTTCCAGATTGGACTTGACACAACCAGATCTGGCCAAAGGCTGGCTAGCGAATCGATCCTCGATCCAACGCAACCAGTTTTGTTTGCCGGCATTGATGACACCAAAGTGGTTCGCTTTCGGGATGTTCAGAAACTCCAAGTCATTCGGGTGGTTTTTACAAGTCTTATCCACTGTATTCTTCGTCATGTTGTATGTCACGACGGGATCATCCACTCCTTGTAAAACAAGCATCGGTCCCTTGAAATTCATATTTCCAGGGTTGGCAAGCTTCCCAAAGGCCTGAACAGACCAGGTCTCCTTCCAGTCAGGCTGGACTATCTCTTCTTCTGGACTCAACAAATAACTTGTCACTATCTGCGATCCCTCAACTTGGTTCGAAAGCTTGGTTCTTCTAGTGCCAAGCGGTGTCAGCCAGTCGCTGAGGTTGAAAGTCGGGAAGATCTGGTCGAGGTCTTTGCCAATCCACGCCAAAAAGGGCCCAATTCCAGCACCCAGTGAGAATATATCAGTTGGTGGAGCCATCGCTACAGTACCAAGATGATGTTTTATAACATCGTGGAACTTGTGATTCTTTCTAGCCAGAATTTCTGACAGGGTCCAGGCAACAGCGCCACCTTGACTGTGGCCCAAAACCACATAATCATCTGAAAGCTCTTTAGGAAATGACTCCTGGGCCGCTCTCAAAGCGTTGAGTGCGTCACCAGCACCGGCCTCGGAAGCAAAGTATTGATGTGGAATGAAGGTTCCGTCCCAAGAAGTGCTAACCCCAAGCCCGGCATAATCTGGAGCCACAACAGCGTAGCCAGCTTCAGCCAGAGTAAAAGGTACAAAGTTTTCGTAGAAAAGGCCACGATGCGTCGAGGGAGCTCCATCGGCATAGAAGCCAGAGGTTCCATGGGTCCATAGAACAACTGGTGCAGATGAAGCCGAAGCGTTGCGGCCGCCTCTGAAATTCTTTGGGTGGTGTGGCCAAAGGATGTAGGCCGAAGCAGGGATCAAGGTGCCATTGAGATTGGTGGTACTGTATATGATCCGAGACATAGCAGTCTTTGGAGGTATGGAGAAGGAAGAAGGATCGGTGAACTTTTGGAGCTTGATTGTTCTTCCGGACTCTGTGGGCCATTGATCTTTAGGCAAATTCTGGACATCATAGAATTCATCCTGATGTGCCCCGCCATTGGCAAGCTGGGACCTATCAAAATTGATGATGGTGTTGATTATGGCGCCAAAATCGGTTGTCAGGTTGCCCAATTTGAGCTGCTCAGCGCTAAGCTCGAAGCTGGAATTCCATCCTGTTGAATGTATTGCTGGAAGCGAAGTTGTATCTTGAGCCACGGCTAGCTTCAATGCAAAGGCCGAGATGGCGAGTCTTTGGAGACATATCATCATCGTCAATTTGGCGGTGATTGGCCACTGTCTTGAGGTATAGTGTGGTAGGAATTTTCTGTGTCTCTTAGAACTGCTTCGTCGCGGTACCCATGGATTTATACTCACCCATCTTGTGCCGTGGCTAAAACGAGTACGACAGATGATGCTCTTCCCAGCGGTAGTTACACTTGGTTAAGACATGGAGTGTGGAACCAAGCGTGTCGTGATCGTTGACCCTAAACCCCAACGTATTCGGAAGAATTTGCACACGCTGATGGGAACTGGACATAGATCTGGTGGCTTAGATCCTTTTGGGAATACGCTCATAGTGAGTAGCAGTGGGGACGGGGCGCAGATATGCCGACACGGAATCGCTGATTGTGAGGAGAGCAATAATTTCCACAGAAGTCGTATTATAAATACGCTCGAGCCAAGCCTCCCCCACAATACGACTGTCAATACGACATCCGCTCAGGCATATCGCTGGTACATAGCCCGCCCTAGTACCCACTTCTCGCGCTAGGGAACTAGCTTAACTGTCTGTATGGTTTGAAGCGTTAGTTAAACCTCTGTTCATCATTTATTTGTCATTGAAGTTGCTTCCCATTGAATCTAAACCCTAATCTGATGTTCTTGGCTGCGACATTATGAGCTATGGAGTAACCGCCAACATAGTCTATTAGTAAAAATTACTTTTTCCCACCCTATCATAACGTTTCATCACTTTCAGCCCTACTTAAAAACTACATCTATCGCATGAACCAAGTCTCTTGGCAAAGTTGAAATGATGGCTGAGCTTCGTAAACGCAAAACGACCTTGCCAAGCACTCCGCAAATGAGGCTCAGACTTGTTATCGAGCTGAACGAAATTTGGAATACTACACAACTCTGTTTCATTTTGAAGCATGATCTATGGTCGCTTTAGGTATATAAGAGTCCCGATCACCATCAGTTCATTAATCAACAAAATCGCCAGTCAAGCAAAACAACACCATCCTCATTATCATCATCTCCACCTGATCTTCGCTCCAGGATTTATCTCTAAATCAGCATGATTCTCCCCAACTCTGCTCTTCACTCTGCCCTTGCTGTTGCACTGGTTACTGCACTTCCGGCGAACGCAGCGCCGACACTTATGTCCCAGCGCTCAACGCCCGAACTCAGCTTGGCAGCTCAGCTACAACTTGCAGACACGTAAGTATTTTGAAATTCTGATTCAGTAGAATGAAACTAATTTGCTTAACTAGAACTGTCGAGCGTTATCAACTCCTTCCAAAGGATGAAGACTTTGTCTATGATTTTAGCAAGAGTCCAGATCTTCCTTTCGCCAATCGTAAGACCTTTCCAGCTCTAACCGGTTATGGAACTTCATTTAGTCTCTCTGCTCTTCCAGGTAATTCAGCTATCTTTCAATTAATCAGTATTATTAATACTGATTATTTGATCAGCATGCAGCATGAGCTTCGTTCACCTTCACCCTCGTGCTACCGAGCTTTTTGCTCTTACGTCTGGCCGTGTTCTCACAGAAATGGTGCCCGAGGGAAACATCCTTGATTCTGATAAGAAGCAACGCGTCATCCGCACCGAGCTCCACCCCGGAATGATGACCATCTTCCCGGCTGGTTCGTTCCACACACAGGTGAACCCAGATTGTGAGCCCGCCAACTTCACGGCAGCACTCACAGCTGAGGACTTTGGAATCTCCCTGGTCGCAGATCAAACATTCTCCTTCACTGATGACGTGATTGCCCGTACATTTGGTCAGAGTATTTCTGGCGAGGATATCGATCGTGTGAAGGATGCTATCCCAGGTGCTACTCTTATCAGGGTTGAGGAATGCCTGAGTAAATGTGGTATTCAGAAGCGTCAGGCTTGATCGATATAAAGGTGACCTTACTATCATTACTTAGAGCAAACTGTACTCCTATGCGCGGTTTTTATTTCCACTTTGTCTTGTGATTTTCTCGGGGGCGGGCGGCGGCAGGGGTGCATAGTATTATAATCGAAATGAATAGAGCAGTTTGTCGAAACACCTGGCACCAGACTACCCTATTATCGAAATTCAGAATTACTGTACATTCATGGAATACTTCCCTATAGTCGCCACAGCTGTGGCGTTTCGTGGCGCACGCGTAATCAACGCGGGGGTGAGTCATCCGCTCGGAGTTAAGGTCGACCCGATTCAAGCAGATCGCCCGAGCTCCCGTCGGGCTTTTGCCTCCCCGAGCTGCGTTTGTCGTCTAATCCTGCTAGTAGCTTCGCGAAGCTCACGGTGAATTACTCACATCTCGGACTCAACATCTCCGAGAACGAATCAGATCACTCCTTGGCCAAGGCAGCATGGTTGTACGTAGACCTATACCCGCGGTGGCTGACTGGGGGGGGTGACGAGGACTGCAGCTGCCTGAAGATGGATTAAAGTATATAAAGAACTTGTTTTTCGAACGGATTTTTGAATCATCAGATCATCCTACAATCTACCACAATACCTCTCCTTCATTTCATCTCTCAATACACCACTCCTCTACTAGATAAGAACTTCAAGTTGTCTATACTTAACTGGCATCCAAAATGGCCAATATCTACTATCTGAACAATCCACCCAATCCCCTTTGGGATTTTATGGGCACTTCGCTCGAGGACCATCCCTTCTTTGCTCCTCGCGGTCATCATCCTCACCCTCATCACCACCGTGATCACCACCGCCGCGGTCCATTCTGGGGATGGGGTGCCCAGCCTCAGAACGAACCCACTCGCGAGCCCGAAGCAAACCAGACTTCAGCACAAGAGTCCGATCCAACCCCGGGTCCTTCTACCGAACAAGAGAAGCGCAATACGGAGAAAGAAGCCGCGTCCTCTGGGTCCGACACTGAAACCTTTGGCCACTATGGTCGTTGTGGCGGTAAGAACAAGGGACGCGGTGGAAAAGGAAGACATGGCCATGGCCATCATCATAAAGGCTTCCATGGGCCCCCTCCTCCCGGTCCATATGGGTACCCAGGCCATCCCTTCTGGGCAGCTGGTCGTGGTCGCGGCCCTCGTCCCCACGGATGTCGCGGCGGTCGAGGAAGACACCACGGTGGAAATCCTCGATCCAACGCCGGGCCCCAGGGTCCAGGCTTCGACTTCTTGCGTGGACTCGCAGAACAGTTTGGCTTCCCAATCAACGAGCAAGCCGGCGAAGGTTCCGACTTTACGCCTCCTGTTGATGTATTTGACACTACCGCCAATTACATTGTGCACGTCTCTCTTCCCGGTGCAAAGAAAAATGACTTGAGCATCGACTATGATGCTGATGAGTCTGCTCTCCGCCTTGCAGGAGTTATCTATCGTCCCGGCATGACCGAAGACTTGCACGAGGCTCTTGTTATGGAGGAGCGAGCTCGCGAAGTCGGCGTCTTTGAACGTGAAGTCCGTTTGGGAAGTCGAGAGGCTCCGGCCGATATCTCTGTCGACGAAATTTCGGCAAAGCTCGAGGAGGGTGTCTTGGTAGTTACCTTGCCGAAGATTGTTCGTCAGCCTGAGCCGAAGAAAAAGGTTGTCGTTGAAGATGGCAACTCCTTGAATGAGAAAAGCCCTGCCTACACCTCCGAGCGAGCAAGTGTGACGATGACCCCCACTGAGTCCGAGGACGAAAGCGACGAAGATGAGGGCGAGACGAAGGAGTATGTGAAGATCCCCGTGGAGTAAGCGAGGATGATTTGGTCTGTCAATTTGGAGGATGATAATGGGAATTCCGGCGTTAGGACTCTGAATTTTTGCGGTTGATTTAGTTGCTTGATTTAAACAAGAATGAATCCCCACCCCTGAACAGGGGTGTACACCATAAAAATTTTTCTCTCCCTCATTCGTACTGCAGTAGATAATTGTAAGTAACAGGCATAGTCAACTCGCATAATACCATGTCATTACTTACTTCCATGTGGCCTTGTAGTTCGTGATCATGCCTGCCGTTGTCATTTTCCAAATACCCATCGCCTTGGCCACACCAACCACTCCCGGAATCCCGGGTGCATATTCTTCTCTATGTCCCCCAACAACTGACGACCCATGTCATCGATGTACCAAAATTTGTCGATTAATTTTAGCAGCACACAGTAGTGAGCAAGAAGAACCAGCGCTACGGGTTCGTGTGATTTCAGATCGTCGTGATACCGCTTCGTAAGCGGGTATGCCCACATGTAAACCATACCAGCTTCCAGATGTGGGCCGGCAAGTTCAATTTGACGGGCACATACTTTGAAAAAGTCCAAAGCAGTTTGATAATCTTTTGGTGGTCCGGAGTGATCCTGGGTAGCTGGCGTCGGCGGGTTGGTGGCATGGGTCTCCGAAAATTGATATTCATCGATAAAGTGCTGAAGGCTGGATATCTGGTCCCATATATCCGGGGGAAGTAATGACTGCGAGATAGTAGCAGGGCTGTGTATCAAAGTCAGCTATGCCGGAGCAAAACTCAACAAGATATCGACGTTCGACGTGGTGAATTAAAATCTCACCTCGGAATGAGCATCTCGTCCTCGAGAATTATGGAATTTACAAGAGGCGCAAGCTGTGTCTTCCGCAGAGATCTCAAGAATGACTGCATAATCTCTTGAAATCCTCTGATGCTTGCAAATAGTTCAGCCATATTATAGATTGGATCGGGCCAACGGTCAACACCTAGTCTGATTGGCACGGCTGAGAGGTGCACCGAGATCATGGAGGCGAAACAGAACACCGGTTGCCAGTTTTCCGGGTCAACTGGAGAAGCAACGAGTTCCCGAAATTCTTTCAGCCCTACCGCTAGATGATGGGCGCCTGCTTTGACGTACTTCACCTTCTGTGTAGGGTACAGATAGGCTTTATGCAGGGCTGCAATTGCCAAAATACCGTGCATCACATAACTGTTGGAGTAGCCTTCCATGGGAAAAACTACTCGCCAGACGTGACGAGCATCTTCTCGTCCAGTCATAGTGCTACAGGTCACCGAACAAAAGTGATGCATTAATTCCAGGTCAAGTCCCCAGTCTTCTGCATGTTGCGCGGAAGTTCCGGGTGTACTGGGAAAGACACCTATGATATCCCATCGATCTTCCGAGTCAAGTGCGATATCCGCGGATGTCATTCCCCAGGGAAATTCACCTCTGTCACCTCTATAGCTAGGCGTATTCGTCATTGCCTGCGACTGAGGATAGATATGCGGCTGAAAATGGGGCTGGGATTGAGTTGCAGGGGAGGCACTTGAGGCTGGGGTGTCCTCGTGTCCCTCCATCGGTCCGGCATAGCTACACGGAATGCCATGTTTGGAACAGTTGGTACAAGGATACCGCTCATCGCACTATATAGAAGGTTAACTCGGGGCGCGGGGGCCAAGTAAAATGCAGCGAGAATAAAAACCTTTAATCGCCGCGTCTTGCATTCGGGGCAGCCATTACGGGACTTTCGATGCGACCTACGCGGGCCCATTCTTAAATCTGATTAGTAGCAGAATATCGCTTATAGCAGCCGGACCCGGGCTCGAAGTGAGGGGGAACGAGTGCAAGATAAATGAATTCGAATTCGAATACGGATCCGGATACGGATGCGAACTCGCGGATACGCGGCTCCACTTGGACCGTTAGTTCGATCGCAAGATGCCGATGCCCGCTGTCAACACCATTTAAAGAGTTTTTTGCCTGGAAGAAATGCTATTTTAAGGTCCTTTTATCTGCATAAATGGAATCTCATATTAATTCTAATATCCCCTTATCCAATCTAAGTTAAACGGCCGTGGGATTCGCACAATATTAAAACCGCCGCCTGGTCGTGGTGGATCCGGGTCTTCGATCCCAGCACTTGGCGCGCTTGGAAGACTGGGGCTATGGCTATAGAAATGGGTAATAGGTTGTGAATTGTTTCTGGCGCATAAAACCCCTGGTTTGCCCCTCAGATCTCATCGTTATCATTATCGTCAAAAAAAAACTAAGTGCTCAACCGTGAAAATGTATGCCGGCAATCTTTACGGCTATACACCCACTCTCGCTGGAGGTGTCATCTTCACCCTCCTCTTCCTCGCAACAACTGGCTTTCATATATTCCAGCTTACCAAGGCGAGATGTTGGTACTTCATTCCCTTTGTGATAGGAGGTATCTGTAAGTGATTCCCTTCCAACAATGACTTGGAACTGTTTTCAACTCTTCGGTCTTTTGGCTTTGTCAAAAAGAGGAAACTTAACTACAAACGCCGACGCTGACACAATTCAATAGTCCAAGTGATAGGATACATCTGTCGACTTGCCGCACGCAATAGTCTCGACTCCGTCACCCTCTACGCCCTCCAATCCGTCCTCATCCTCCTCGCACCCCCTCTCTATGCCGCATCAATTTACATGGTCCTCGGCCGAACAGTCACCTACCTCCAGGCCGAGCCTCTCAGCCTCGTCCGAGTAAACTGGATGACCAAGATTTTCGTCGCAGGCGACGTATTCTCATTCTTAATGCAATCAGCCGGTGGAGGTATGATGGCCATCAAGGACACCCACACGCGCGAAACGGGATCCAATATCGTGATTGGTGGCCTGGTCATCCAGCTCTTATTCTTTGGCTTTTTCGTCGTCACTGCGGCGGTCTTCCATATGCGTATCAATCGTCAACCGACATCCAAGTCTCAGTCCGATCGGGATATGACTCGCTCGCAGGGCTGGAGGCAACGGAATTGGGTCACTGTGTTGTTGGCTCTGTACATTGTTAGTATCCTTATTCTCATTCGGTGCATTTTCCGCTTGATTGAATATAAGGGTGGCTTCAATGGGTATCTCATGACTCATGAGGTGTATATGTACATCTTTGATGCGGTTTTGATGTTCATCGCTATGGTTGTGATGAATGTCTACCACCCTGCCGTCATTCTGGGAGATGGTAAGGCTGGGAGACTTCATTCGGCTTATTCGGAGGAAGTCCAGATGTACAGTGGATGATTACTATGTCCGAGTCCGAATCTTGTTTCAATTTCTCACATATTCATGCGGTTTTTCATTATATTACTACTACTAGCATAGACGGGATATCCATCTCCTTTTTCCCCTTCCCTTCCCTTCCAACTATACGGGCGCGGCCCAAACAAATCAAATCAAATCAAGAGAAAAAGTGACAAATTTTGATCGTATCTCATAACATCATGAATAGGGCCTGTAGTCCACGCTCCTCCGTACCTCAAAGCTTTTCCGAATAGTTCCATTCGGCATTCCAGTGTAGATATCAGGTCGTCTGGAGGCACTAGTTCCACGCGTGGATACAGGCAACAAGCTAGGCGCGTAATCAAGTTCTCCACTTCGACAGGTCCGCGCAATACTGAGGATCTTTTCAATTTCCAGCGCCTGCATTTGCCCATCGCCACGGTCAGCCGGTGGTTTCGGCTTCTTTTTTCGAAGAGAGAGCCAATTCCAACCGTGCTTACTTCCCATGCGAAAGAAGTCTCCGATATCATCGACAGTGAGTGCAACCCAGATAAGCGGGATGGAAATCGCGAAGCCAATTCCAAATGTGTATTTCGCGACATAGGTGAGATTCAAATTTTCGAATTGCTTCAAATTGATGGTGAATATGGACGCGATGAACGATAATGGCAAGAAGATAATGGTGACAATTGTAAAAACCATAATTGTCTTGCTCTGGCGGGTGGTACCGGCTGCTTGGTCGCGGGCAAAGCGGGCTTCGAATGCGTTGGCATGTTTCTGCTTCAGGTCTAGCAGGTCTGTGATGGAATGGTAAATGCGCTCGGCTTGCTTGTCCATGCGATCGAGATCTTTCAGATGCATGTCAATCATGCGTTGCTGGTCTTTGAACCGTTTTTTCACATCGTACTGAGAGCGGTGCTGCCCGTGGTATATCTCGCAGATGACTTCCTGGAAGTCTGATAGGACGTGTTTCTGGTGCTCCAGAACAGTGCGAATCATGTTCAGCTCATCACGGATATCTTTGGTCTCTGCTAGAAGGTCAGTCTCTTCGCCGATATCTAACAGCCTGTCAACGAAAAGCGGCTGTCCGTCATCGTAGTAGTCCTGGTCGATACAATCTTCGTCACCTTCTTGAAACCTGTCGGCCGACTTTTCAGTGAAAGGGTTTAGCTTGCGATGGCTCTTCAGCCAGTAGGATGCCTGTGCAGAGGCATGATTGAAGCGGTTGAAGAGAAGAGTCTCTTTGTCTGTGGCTATACCGATGGAAGATTCAAACATGTCCAAGAATTGATACTCGTCGTCTCCTAAACGGTGGCGGTCGAATACTCCGGAGCATCGGTTGGTAATGGTAATGGCAAGGTCGTACACCGATTTAACGGGTTCGCGGGTTTTGGAATTTATGTCTTCAATGATTCCATCCAGAACATTCAACGGGTCATTCTTTGGCTGATCCCATCGCTGGGGGAAGCTGGTAACAATCAAATTTGTTCCCAAGATCCACATCCATAGCTGATCAACCATGAAGATTTTCGGATCCGTCTCTGGGCCTTCTCGACCAGGCCCTTTGGTTTGATATCGATATACCACCTGGTCTTGGTCACGACTCTGAGTATCGATATTTGGATAGAAGAATTGGTCCAGTGTTCGACGAACGTGGAGGGAAGATGCCGATGATGAGAGGTGCGCATCCATCAGCATTTCATCACGGGTCCGAGTCTTTCTCAACGCGCGTGGCTGAAGATTCAGCAGCTGCGCACGCTGAATGGCTTTGAGCATTCTTTCTCGCCGTTCGGCGGTCTCAAAGTGCAGATAAGGCATGAACACGTTAACATTACAGGCAGGGATGGAGCCTTGGTGATCTCTGCATAGTGATGATGCGACGAGAGATGAGCGCGCTTGTTTATCACTCGGCCCCCACGGTGACTTGCTCTTTGATTCGGTCTTGGGAGTACCGGGGTTGCTGTTCGTCTTGCTGCTTTTGTTCTTCTTTGCCTTCTTGCCTGGAGTGGCCTCATCGGGATAAGAATCAGAACGGTCGGATTTGCCATTTGACGCCTTCTGCTTTCGGAGAATAGAGCTGTTATCTGCAATGCTCGATTGTCCGGCATCAGAGTGTTCATCTTGCTTTTCCTCTTCCCTCCGACGGAACACCGTACGGGGTGTATTATGGCACAATGGCCGCATGAAGTGCGAGTGAATCTTCTGGCCTCGATGTTGATAATTAAAAGACTTCTCTAATCCTTTGAAGCCATCCACATCGTGTGCACCCTCCTCGATGAAACTTTTCGTGAGCAAAGCCTCCACCCAAGCCATGTTGTTTGCAGGCAGATGAATCCAACGAAAATCCGTTGCTCGGCTATCAGCGGGTATGGTCGTCACTGCTTGCTTGCGCGGGTTCTCAGAATCTCGTCCGTAGAGCAAATTATACACCGACATGCGCTTTACGCGATTTTCGTTGTGGAAGTTTCCGAAGTCGACAACTGTCGCATCAAACGCGGCGCTCGCATCTCGCACATCCTCCGAGAGGGACTCGACGTTATTAAACGGCGCCAAGAGAAGAACGATATCCCTTCTTTTACACTGCGCTGCACGCAGAAATGGAGTACTGCCAAAGGTATCGCGAACCCGCCTTTTCAAGTCCGGGCGTTCCAGCAGGCATTCTACAACTTCGCGATGGCCACCTTGAGCCGCAAGATGAAGCGGCGTCACTCCATTAAGAAGCTGGCTATTGATGTGTGCCTTCTCACGCAAGAGAATTCGCACAATTTCCACACAACCCTTATCGCAAGCATTATGAAGCGGCGTCCAACCACCATCACTACAGGCGTTGACAGCCGCCTCGTGTTGCAAGAGTAGCTGCACGATATCCACGCGGTCATGCGCAGTCGCAATATGCAGAGCGGTCTTCCCTCGTAGCTCGGTCGCATCAATCTCGGCTTTGGGACCATCTGGTCTTGTCAGGAGTAACTTCGCAAGACCCCAATTGCCCGTCGCGCAAGCCCAATGCAACGGTGTCCGGCCCAGTTCATCTTGGCCGTCCACACCGTCAATCTGACAATCAGTGCGCAATAACAGCGAAATGATCTCGTTGTTCCAGCCCCATTTCTGCTCTTTATCCGCCGCTAGATTGTGCAAGACGTTACGCTTGCGGTGGTCGCGCGCATTCACATTCGCGCCTCGCATAATCAACAGCTGCAACACATCCGCGTGGTTCTTCCAAGCAGCAGTCATCAGCGCCGTACGCCCCTCTTTATCCGTACTATCAGACGAAGCGCCATGGTCGAGAAGGAGTCGCACGATCTGGTAGTGGTCACGCTCAACGGCGCGGAGGAGCGGCGAAAGACGGTTTCCCGCGACATCGGTTTTGGCACCACATTGCAGGAGAAATTCTGTCGCGGTGACGCAGCCCCGTTCGGCGCTGCGCATCACTGCGATCCGCAGGAAGTTCTCATTGAATTGCCCATATTCCTTGGCGAGGCCGATGACCTTTTGTAGCGAGTTGGCGTCGTCGTGCTCCGCGGCCCGTAGCAGACGCGGCTCCAGCCTCTCGTGGCCGTCGCTTGTCATGCTGGATGACCGAGGCATGATAGTGGGGGAGGATCGGGGTGATATTCGGTGGGTTCGAGGGCAGGTTAATCCATGGTTTGATGCTTGTTGCGCAGGAATGCTTGGCCCTTTCTTGAGCAGGACTTCCCCGAATATGCGGAGCGGGAGGTGGGCGGTGCAGCAAAGTTTAGTATTAGCAAGTTTCGATGGCGACAGAGACTCGAGAACTTTGGGGGCGCTGGGGGCGCTGGCATTATTTAGGGGAAAGATCTGCGGCAAGATAATCGACGTCTCTCCCCTGATCCAGGGAGAAGATTGCACATTGGCAGATGGGCGCGGTGGCGGCTCGGCCTCGTATTGCCCTCTGCCCTCTTTTGGATGCACTAAGTGGGACAGGCAAGGCTAGCCGCCGTCTGACGATACCTGCAAGAATGGAATAAATGCAATAGATATAGAAAGCAACATTTGGTTGTTGACAACTCTAAGTTGCCGAGTGTAGATCGAGGTTCCATGGTTCCCATGTGGAAATGGGAACCTTAGGCGTTGGAGTTTAATTTGGGTATACCCCGTGGCAGGACTCAACAGTAGCATAAAGAGCACCTCTTTCGCAGTTCGTTTGTGAATAAGGCGATGTCCTTTAGCATCATTCAAGATTTACAGATTTACGGATTCTAATTGGTACCGATCCGACTACTTAATGTGAGGTGCATGACGTAGGAACACAGAATTATCAAGTCACTGGAGGCACTCAAGATGCAGATATTAAATCTTTATTTTCTATGGGGTCTCCAAGTAAAGGAGTTGAAAAAAAAAATTACGAGAATCAGGGGGGGAATCCAGCAGAGAAACAGGAGAGAGAAAAAAATGAAAAGGAAAAATGACCACATGAAAAGACAAGACAACGCAATTCCTCCATCTCTGGAGATGCTCATGCTTGAGATGCTAATAATTATGATGAACCGGTGCGATATCCTCCATGCTTCCCTCATGTGAATTAGATGGTTGCTTTTTGTTCCCTTGGATTCCCTGTGCAACACGCCGTTCCATCCCAATGCGGTCATCAAAACAAAGATGCGCCTATCAACAAGCCCAAAGAAAATAAAGATAGTGGTATTCTGGAAGGCCGAAAATTTTGAGGTCGGCAATATGTGAAGGTATACAAGCCTCAGAAGGCAAAGTTGATCTAGCGCTTCTTCTTGTTCTTGTCGGGAACTTCACGCAGGATGTCGTCGAAGCTCATGTTGGGGTTGAAGCGACTAATGGGGCGAGCAGGAGGCTCAATGGGAGCGATGCCTGCCGGCAACGGCAGTGCTTCAAGGCCGGGATAGATAGAGTGTCGGTGCTCGGCCCGGTTCGCAGCAGCGGGAGATCGGGTGCGCGGGATTGCTGGGGGTGGCGGGGTGAGACCGCCATGAACGCCCAGCGCGGATCCGGGCTGCGGGTCTGAAGAAGATCCGGCCGAGGACTGCTGGGCCGGGTAGGGCGAGGAGATGGACGATTCGTTTTCTTCGTATGCATCTTCGACATTGGGTGGCGGGAGGAGAGCACCAGCTTCGGCCCATTGCTCGGCAAGTTGCCAGCAGTGGCTACGACGGTAGACGCCTTCCACACCATTAATCACCACGTCGGAGGGGAGACTGACCACACCGGCACCACCGGCAACACCGAACCAGCTGCGAGCAGTCTTGGTGTCGTTTTGGATCCAAGGTGCACCACCACGGGGTGCGATACAGAGGAAGTATTCAACTCCCTGGTTGAACTGGACCTCGGGGACATCCACGGTCAGCATAGGCATAGACTGAATGACGGAGTAGAGGAAGATCCACTGGCCACAACGCATATCGACCAAATCGTCGACAGTCTTGCCGTGGGCGCAGCGTCGCTCGTACTTCATGAACTCTTCGATGAACTGAGTGCTGCGAATGCTCTCTCGTGTATAGGAGCCCATCAGGACGGCGTTGATATCAGAATTCTTCAGCTTCTTCCCGCGTTGCTTGGCCTCTTTCTTGGCGTCGAGGGGCTTTCGGTGCAGAGGCTGCAGATTAGGCATCTGCGGGATATCGAAGGGGATGGGCGGGAGGACGGGTGGAGTACTGCGATCGTATTCACTGAGCACCTGGCGAACAGCGCGGACGGTCACATCCTTGTAGTCAGTGGACTTGGCGTCACCACCCGCACCAGATAAATCGATCGTACGAGTCGTAAGGTCGGTGCGATCGACCAACATGTCGTAGAGATCACAGAAGTCCCGATACAAGTCCAGCAGCAGTTGACGGTTCAGGCCGCTTTCTTCAAACTCATTCTTCTTGGAGCGAGCCTTGGGTGGCCAAGAGCCATACTTGGTGCGGTAGAAGCTCATGGTGAAACGACGGAAGTCAAGGAAGGCGGATTTCCAGATTTTGAAGCGCACGACCTTGCTTTCGACTGAGGTGGTGGAGTTTGCGATACCAGAGAAGACCGAAGGGAAATCAAAGTCTTCCAGCTTTCCGTAGAGGCCGCGTAGACGGGAGTCCAGGTCGATGAAACCACGCTCCAGGCGCTTTTGGGTAATCGGGTGGATAAATGTGAATTTAGGGCTTCGAAGCTGCTTGATCTCATCCAGCTTGCCAACACCGTGTACAAATCCCTCGACATACAGAGGGTAGTAGCGCAGTCTCTCGCCAAGGACGATGGCCTCAATAGTCTTCTCGCGACTCTTACGAACATCGGCCAGGCGCAGTTCATCGCAGTAGTTGCTAAAGCTCGAAGTGGCAGTCTCACCAAAGTTCGATCCGTCCAGGTTGCTGAATTCGAAGCGTGCGAGGAGGACGGCGACGTCCATGAAAATACTGAAAAGGGTGGCTGATTTGGGACTGGCGATGAGGGACTGGCCGAGGAGAAAAGCAAACAAGTTGCGGAAGAGAAGCAAAGTCTCTGTATCCTCCTGGGTGAGGCGGCAACTCAGATTCGAGACATCACTGTTCAGCGGGATCGGCAGATAAAGATGCAGCTCTTGATCTTCATCCGGCACATCATCCATGAATGCCATTCGCTGGCTGCCTGAGCTATCATTATCGTTGTCCGCCAACCGGTCCTGCGGTGTCAAGGGGGGCGATATCGGGTTACCGAGGGATAGCGAACGGGTGGGTTGTTCGAGGCCATTGGATTTCGAGTCGGCTCCGCGGCAGAGATGGTTCAGAGAAGGGGATTCAGCGAAGACTGTGGAATCGACCTTGAATGAGGCCGGGCGGCCCGTGTTCTGAGGGAACAAATAGACGTATGTATCTCCTTGCTCATTCCAGAGTTCCGAGACCTAAGTTGGGCTGTTAGCAATCGATTCGTGGACACCTCCAGTTTGATTCCCCCCTCCCCTGTCTTTCGAGACGTACCTGTTCACCTCTGGACAAGGGACCCATATCATAAACCACCTTCTGATCCAGTCCAGCGATCCACGCTCCTGGGAGCATTGGCGGGGGCACCCGTCTGTCCATTGAACCCGCCCGCGACCGAGCTCCCATTCCCGGCATCCAACTCCGACGTTTTGATGGCGTGCTCGGGCGGGAGTCTGGCGTGGAACCCGGGATGGCCAACCCAGCGGAACTGGAGGGGCGGCTCATGTTCATATCCCGACCCCTGCTGCCGGGACGATCGATGGGCGAACTCGGGGCACTGGCGGCCAAATCATGGTTGACGGCGAGCAAGGATGGTGGTGGTGGGAGGTCGAATGGCTCCGGATGGGGGACTGTCCTCGGTTCCGAAGAATAGAGAGCATTGGGAGTTGAGACATGACGAGTCGGGCGGGAGCTGCTTCGTCGCCGGCGGTCCTGCGAAAAGTCGGATGGAGAGTTTAAACCTGGAGAAGGAGCTGGAGGCCCGTTGGAGTTCTGCTCCTTATGAGAACCCAAGGAGAAGAGAGAAGAGATGCGCTTCGCCGATTTAACGGGAGCCGACAACATCGTTGCAGATGTCGGGAGGGGGGGAGGGGGAGAAGTGATGATTAGGGATAGGGATTGGAGAGGGGAAGAGAGTTTGAGGGAAACTGAGGCCCAGCGGAACAGGGAACGAACAGCGAGGAAGTTAGGCCCTGCGACACATAGGAAGAAGAATGAAGAATGGGGGGGAGAAGTGGCAGGTGGCAGTGGCAGATGATGGGGGGGCAACTGGGTAGAGAGAGGAACACAAGGGGAGGTTGCGGGAATGGATCGGCAGGAGGGATGTGCTAAAAAGAATGGCCGGGAGAAACGGCCGGTGGAATGGAGTGAAGATGAGAGGTGAGAGGTGAGGGGGGAGGTGAAAGAGGAAAGTTGGATCAGGGGAAGTTGTCGTTTCAGGAGAAGAATAAAAAAGAGATATGGGTTTGCCGTTTGATTTTATTGAATTTTTTTTTTCTCTTGAACTGATGAATGGAAAAAAGGCGACCTTTCTGGGGCTAGCGGGGGGGGGCTTTCGATCCGGTTCTCCCATGCCAATTATAGCTCACTTCAGTTCATGCCGGTGGGACCGGTTTAGTTACTGTAGTTACTGTAGTTAACTACTGTACGAGTAGATAGTTAATAGACAGAATACTGTATTTATTATTTAGCCATTCTGTAGACTCTATACTCTGTAGACTATCCCCTATTCCCCCCTATTCCCTCTCTTGCAAAACACTATCTATGCAGACTTGGGCACTGGCATGCAGGGCAGAACAATAATCCAAAATAGATCGGGGTTGACCCGTCTAAAATCTGCCTGCCCGCCAGCCTGCCAGCCGCGCCCGCTGCACAAAAAAGCATAATCCAATGAACAACGGCCCAGATGCCACGCTTTCTATTACTAGCCATCGATGAAGTCTTGGAAGGATAATGAAATAGTTAGCCTTGCAAAGTTTACAAATAAATATATGCCAGTACTGGTATACTATAGTACAGAATATATTCAGGTGCATACCTAATAGACGATATGCTCAAGCATAGCCCCAAGCTGAAATATATGCAAGAAATATATTGTAGGCACACACTCAATTGTAAACTGGGAACATGGTACATCTACTATTAGCAGTAGTTACTGCCTACGCACACTGCTCTAGCAACCTTGGTACTATAACTCCTTGCCTAGACAAAACAACCACGGTTCCAAGCTTCCTCTCAGGAACTTTCCAGGAGATTTCCAATCGTGATTGATCGGACCCTCTCTTGCTTGTTCTCTGGTTCCGCTCTCGCTTCCACCCCTCGCCCAATCTTCGGTTCCGACCTCCGCCTAGTGGGCTTGTTGTCTCTGATTGACGTTATCCATTTCCTCCATCTACTCCATCTGCTCCATTTATTCCATTGCTTTCATTGCTTCCTTCCCCCCCCCCCCAAATCCATCATGGCTGTGCCCACCGAACCCGTCGACCTGTTTACTGGCTGGCCTAACCCCGCGCTCCTTCCCGCCCCCGATCTACTTCGCTCCGCCACTGCTGTCCTGACCGACCCCTCCATCGCCAACCCGGCCCTACTGTATGGTCCTGATGAAGGTTCGGAGTCTCTTCGTGTCCACATTGCGCAGTGGCTGGAGGCCTTTTATCGCCCCCACTCCCCGATTACGCCTCGCCGCATATGCATCACGGGCGGGGCGAGTCAGAGCCTCGCCTGCATCCTCCACGTCTTCACCGATCCATTGTACACACGGAATGCCTTCATGGTCGACCCAACTTACCATCTAGCGGGTCGAATGTTTGATGATGCAGGCTTTGCAGATCGTACGCGCCGAATTCCCGAGGATGATGGAGGCATCGACTTGGATTATCTCGAAAGCGCTTTGCGTACGGCCGAAGCCAAGGCTGAGGCTGAAGGAAACTTGGACCCGGTACTACTTAGCAACATGACAGCTGCAACTTGAACCACTTGCATGCCACCGAACCCCTCGAACTCCGAACTGACTCGTGATGGAAATAGAAAATCAAGCCACCGCGACCCTGGCGAAAGATCTACAAATATGTCATTTATGCCATCCCCACCTTTTCCAACCCCGCCACGAAGATTATGTCTCTGGGCCACCGCGAGCAGCTCGTTCGCCTCGCCCGGAAATATGATGCATTACTGATCACAGATGATGTCTATGATTTCTTACAGTGGTCGGCGACGCCGGACGAGGAATTGTCAATTCCCAATCAGGCATGCGTCCCTCGCTTGGTGGACGTAGAGCGCTACCTCGATGGCGGCCCTATCGATGAATGGGGTCATACCATCAGTAATGGTAGCTTCAGTAAGCTCCTTGGACCAGGGGCCCGCACTGGCTGGGTCGAAGCATCGGAGAAGGTTGCGTATGGAGCATCGCAGGTGTAAGTCCTCACGATTCTTGCGTGGTCCCTTTGGTCTATCACTTTCGAGACCTTGCCGATCCCATGGGCAACGTACATAGGCTGACGTGCGATATCGCTTTTAGAGGCTGCTCTCGCTCCGGTGGTGCCCCCAGCCACCTGTGTTCCACCATTATCGATCAGCTGCTGCCTTCGGGGTTTCTGGAGAAGCATATCCGTGAAGTCTTGCAGCCAGCCTATGCGGAGCGGTACCACTTGTTGCTATCGGCCGTCCAGGAGCACCTGGTACCACTAGGTGTAACAGTGGCCCAGGCTTCAACGAACGTGGCTGGCGGGTATTTCATGTGGATCACCCTACCCTCTCCCCTGCGCGCTGTAGACATTGTGGCGCAGGCGCAGACAGAAGAGAAGCTGCGTTTAGCTCCCGGTACTCTTTTCCAGGTACAGGGTGATCCCAACGGTTCAAGCGACCGATTTGCTAGCCAGATCCGACTCTGTTTTGCATGGGCAGAGCCGCGTCACCTGACTGAGGGAGTGCGTAGGCTTTCACGCGTACTGGAGCGGGCACTCAAATGAGCTTTACTGCTCTGAGACGCCACATTTGCCCGATTCAGTTGTACGGACCGTGCCGGGCTGCCGGGCCACTGGGACGCGCGGCAGTACGCACAACCAAAGGCAACCATAATTTTCATGCATCTCAGTAAATATATAGGACCGGGCTCACCGGAACACGAAGATACAGCATAGAAGTGCAACATATTTTCTTCCGCCACGGTGGCACTGCCGGTCAATTTAGATGACCTAAAGAGAAGCATTCTAGTTATATTCAAACTTACGACTTCCCAGGTACTCTAGTCATTGTTTACACATTCATTTGTGGAACATTGGAAAAACCGCGGTCTTGGATTAGTCACGATTGTGGAGATCCTTGGAAAACAGCAAGCTTCAAGTTTCTACTACATCCAACTCCAGCCAGAGGTGAGATTAAGACTACCCAGGTCCTCACAACTGATAAGCCCTGGCATTACTCTGATCATAGCCCTTTCATTGGCTCGGAATAGCTCGGTAGATCCTCGCATGAAGCCTGCGTGCTAACCGACACCAGCCAGGACTAACCTCCACCAATGCGGGTCACCTCCTTCAGGGGCAAAGCTTGGCCGCGTGTGGCTCTTTAAATCCTCGCCTGTGCTGTCAGGGCGGGATTTTTATCCCGGCAGATTCCAGAAGAATTAGCGCGAACACGGATCTATCGCTGTCGCCATCGTCATTAGGAATGTCTCTCTCAATGGCTTGTCACGCCTGGAATGTGTCTCCATAACAACGACATGCTTGGCTCATGGGGTGGCTCCGCGGGGCTTCAGGACCAACGGCAGCCGGCACGTACCCCTCGTGATAACTAAAGCCTGACCCATCTAAGCGGTATGATTGAACTGCCCGGTTACAGTTGCGCCGGGGAAGAGGGTGTTTCTACTAAGGCCTAGACAGGGCGCACAGGTCAATTCCCTCTCGCGGAACGGTTTAGACCTGTCCATCTGTCCATCACAATAATCAGACAGGACGAAGGGCTCCACCAAGGGCAGCTTTAGAGGAGGACGAGGAGGACGAGGAGGGGGCAACGCGCTCTGCCCATCCCATACCGAAGCATGTCACTCGTCCCACATCCCGTACATAATTCCCCTGGCGACTCGACCTGGAAATGACAACCGGTCATCCCTAGAGGCAGCGGACGCGACACCTTCCTCCCATGCGACGAGAAAAATCCAAGATGAAAGGAATGGACGATCTAGCATACCCTGTTTATTATTTCTTGGGAGGGCGAGTAAAACGGTATATAGCATGTAGAACCCCGATCCACGCCCGTGTGAGGACCCTTTTTGCACCTTTGCTTTGACTTAGACCCTACAATTGGGTATTTTTGTCATTTTGAGCATCCTTGCAACCTTTGAATATACCGCTTCTCATTCTTGAAGAAAGGATCAAAAGCCGTGTCTAGTGCCGCCCGTGGCCACTCCTGCTCATTTACTAGAGGTCGACAGCGTCCCGCAAGTGTTTCCACCAGTGAATCTGCAACACTAGGGTCAGCGATCGACTCCCTCAGCGTTTCACCTCTCGACCATTCCGTTTCAAGCGGCGCAGGCGATACGCCCAGCGGGGTTTGCGATTGGCGGGTGCTGGTGGGTTGTCCGAGACTGTGGTGTGTGATAGGCGCGGTACTTGACGATTTAGGGAGATTCGTCGTGGTTTACAGTGTGATTACCCGTCGGTAATATTCAGTACAACTATTGAGGGTGAGTCCACTCTTATTTATCCCCCGACAGTAGACCTCCTGCTTTGTTTCTTCCCTGTGTCTTTCTTCATCATTTCACCTCTTTTCTTTTGTCCTTTCTCTCTTGTTTGAATTCGTCTGGAATTCGTCACTCTCTTGTCGTTCCTGCCCATCATTCATTTTCATTCCTTCAACTTGAAGTTGTTGCGACCGTCTGGGGAAGTATAGATCCACTCGGTTTGCATCCACGACCAGGCCGGAGCTGCCTTCTTCACATTCACTGATTCAAGTTCGGGGAACACCCTCAACTGCATTCGAATTCGCGTCTTTCTATCTTTTTTTCTCTTCTCAAATCTTTGCTCGCGATCGCTTCTGGTTTAAGCGTCGCCACAAAAGCTCGACTTTGAAGCCTCTCAGTACTGGTTACTGAACTCGTTTCATCCCACAGGTGTGCTGTTAAGCTTCATTCGCAATTTTCATTCGCTGCCGGACCAGCGACTCTCATCTTGAAGATGATCTTCCAAACTTCCATTATGGTCTTCATGGCCCATATCTTCCTCCTGCTCGGTCTTCCGACTGCCCTGGTTGGCGCCTCTCCGATGACCCCAAACACCAAGGAACTCGCAGTCACCGAGCCAGCGGCCTCAAGCTACTGGGTCGGCAGTATCAAGCGTCAAGGTGTCGCTCCTTTCAATAGCAACGCCGACTACCAGGTCTTCCGTAATGTCAAGGAGTTCGGTGCGAAAGGTAAGCTTATCACGAGATGTCCAGGTCCTCCAGCTCTATTCATACTAACCATGTGTTTCTAGGTGATGGCTCGACCGATGATACTGCTGCCATCAACAAGGCTATTTCGTCCGGTGGACGCTGCGGCAAAGGCTGTGATTCATCGACCACTACTCCGGCCCTTGTGTACTTTCCTCCCGGTACTTATGTTGTCTCCAAGCCTATTGTTCAGTATTACTACACCCAGATCGTCGGTGATGCGTCCGAGCTACCTGTGATCAAGGCCTCCGCTGCTTTCGCCGGAATGGCGGTCATTGACGCCGACCCATACGAGGACAATGGTGACAACTGGTTCACCAACCAGAACAACTTCTTCCGTGCCATTCGCAACTTGGTCATTGATCTGACCGCGGTCCCCAAGGGTGCCGGTGCTGGTATCCACTGGCAGGTTGGTCAGGCCACCAGCTTGCAGAACATTCGTTTCGAGATGGTCAAGGGTGGTGGTGCCGCCAACAAGCAACAGGGTATCTTCATGGACAACGGCTCTGGTGGTTTCATGTCCGACCTTACCTTCAACGGCGGTAACTACGGAATGTTCCTCGGCAACCAGCAGTTCACCACTCGCAACCTGAAGTTCAACGGCTGCCAGACTGCCATCTTCATGAACTGGAACTGGGCCTGGACCTTCAAGTCTCTCGACATCAATAACTGTGAAGTTGGTCTTAACATGTCCAATTCTCCCAGCAACCAGACTGTTGGCTCCGTCATGATGCTCGATAGCAAACTCACTAACACTCCCACTGGTATCGTCACTGCTTGGAACAAGGAGAGTGTTCCTATTGGCGGTGGCACTCTCGTTCTGCAAAATGTCGACTTCTCTGGCTCCAAGGTCGCTGTCACCGGCGTCGATGGCGACTCTATCCTCGCAGGCGGCGATGTTGTCAAGAACTGGGTTCAGGGCAACACCTACTCTCCATCCTCCGCCAGCAAGCGTGCTACTCAGCCCGAGGCTGACGAAGAGGAAGTCATCACTGTCACCAAGACTGTTATCCATACTGTCGGCGGTTGTGCCGCTACTGCCGGTGGCCTTGCTAGCACTCTTGCTACGAACGAGGCGCCGTCCTCGGTTGAGACTTCCCCCGCTGTTAGCAATGGCGAGGATACTCCTGCTCTGCCCTCTGGTACTGACAGTGGTGAGCGCACTGCCGCTACGGGTACCGGTGGTGGCCTTCCAGACACTATCAACAGTGTCCTGTCTGTCTTCGTTGGATCTACTGGCACCTACGAGCTCCCTGCCTCAACCCCCGAAGTTGCCACTGAAGCCACACCTGCCGTCGTTGCCTCCAGCCAGGTCCCCGCCGAGAAAGAGACCACTGTTTCCCAGGTTCCTGTCGTCCAATCGACCCCCGCTGTCGTCGCTTCTGGCTCTGGCTCTGGTTCTGGTTCGGGCTCTGGTTCGGGCTCGGGTTCGGGCTCGGGTACCACCAGCTCCTACCTTTCCCAGGGCACTAGCTCGAGCTCATCTGGATCTGGGTCTAGCAGTGGATCCGGCACCTGCAGCTCTGAGCAGAGCGTCTCTAAGGGCCGAACTCAAGGTACCCTCAAGTCCTCCACTATGCCAGATGGTCTTCTTGATGGTGATGCTGTCTTCGAGCGCTCCAAGCCTTTGTACGAGGATGTTCCTGCTTCTTCTTTTATCAGCGTCAAGTCTGCCGGAGCCAAGGGTGATGGCTCTACCGATGATACCAAGGCCATCCAGAAGGTCCTTGATAGTGCTACTTCCGACCAGGTTGTCTACTTCGACCATGGTGCCTATGTTATCACCTCTACCATTAAGATCCCTAAGAACGTCCGCATCACCGGTGAAATCTGGCCCATGCTCATGGCTCACGGTGCCAAGTTCCAAGATCAGAAGAACCCGGTCCCTCTTTTCCAGGTTGGCCAGAAGGGCGAGTCTGGTTCCATTGAGATGAGCGACCTTATTATCACCACCAAGGGCGCCGCTCCTGGTGCTATCTTGATGGAATGGAACCTTGGTGCTTCTTCCCAGGGATCCGCTGGTATGTGGGATGTTCACTTCCGCATTGGTGGTGCCGCTGGTACTGGTCTCCAGAGTGATACCTGCAAGAAGACTCCCTCCGTCAAAACTACCCCCAAGGAAGAGTGCATGGCCGCGTTCATGCTTCTGCACGTTACTGAGAAGGCCAGCGCCTATCTCGAGAACAACTGGTACTGGACCGCCGATCACGAGCTTGACCTTTCCGACCACTCCCAGATCAACATCTACACTGGCCGTGGTGTGCTCATTGAGTCGCAAAGCCCCGTCTGGCTGTGGGGTACCTCTTCTGAGCACCACCAGTTGTACAACTACCAGGTCTCCAGTGCTAAGAATACCTTTATGGGTCTCATTCAGACTGAAACCCCTTACTACCAGTCTAACCCCACCGCTCTGGTTCCCTACACTCCTCAGAGCTCCTGGAATGACCCTGACTTCTCTACCTGCAAGACTGCCTCCTGCCGCAAGTCCTGGGGTCTCCGTGTCCTCGATTCGTCGGATCTTTTCATCTATGGTGCCGGTCTGTACAGCTTCTTCGAGAACTACGCCCAGTCCTGCCTCAACTCTGAGGACTGCCAGGAGAACATGGTCGAGGTCGACTGCTCCGACGTTCACATTTACGGTCTCAGCACCAAGGCCTCCGTCAACATGGTCACCTCTTCCCAGGGCAAGAGCATGGTGCCCGAGAACGAGAACACGAGCAACTACTGCTCGACAATTGCTCTTTTCGAGCAGACTGTCTAGAGTCAGTCTTGGTTGACAGCACCCGAGATACCCTTCTTCTCTCCCAATAATCATCTTTTCATTTCTCACCTGTTTTCGCCTTGTTCATCATACCGCTTCCATGGTCCTGTATTTCTGGAACCTGGCTTGTCATTTGACTCTTTTTTTTTTCTTATTCTCTTAGATTGTTCCTGGTTTCTTGGCGGGATGCTCTGGACGAGTTACCTGGGAGTGTTTCGTTTGATACCACCGGAACGATGTGATCAATAATAGATGTGCGATCAATGCAATGAGTAAATGCCAACAAATATTACCGTGTGCCTATCGTAGACTAACCCATCGGGCGTTCTTCCCATGTATTGACTTCGCCTTGAGGAATCAATGGCATTCTGGAGGTACGTGGATTAAAGAGGAATACGGCCCTCCAATCGGCAACGAGCCCAATAGGTCGCGCCATACAGGTTGAGGATCAAGCAAATCGTGGGCAAAGTCATCAATACGTGGAAATTCGTCTGTACATTCAATCTCAATTACAATGTAAACCACTCTCCCAATGCAGCTTTCAGAGCATCAATATCGTGCTCCGAATTATCTCCCACCACCCATGCAACGATTCCATCCGGTCGGATCAACAAGGCACTCAGCCCACAGTTCTCCTTCGCCTCCAGTGCAAGATAATCTACCTTCCCATAATACTTTCCATCAACAACCGATTCCAGTTCACTATTCTTCCCAAAATCAAGAAGTAGCCCCCGCCCCTCCTCAAGCTTCGAGCCAAGCCTCGACCCATCCCCAAACTCGAAATCAGGCGCACTAGACCCAACAAGCGGATGTGCATGTCTCGGCTCTTCACCAAGAGTATACCGCTGCGAAAGGCCCCAGACCCGATCAATAAATAGATTAGCTCCATCATCGGTCTTGATCAGATCTTCCATCAGGGCACGGTTAGCCCGACCAAAGGCATCCGGCTTCAGCGCCGTGACCTGTGCACGAGTCCAATCAAGAACCCACGCAGCAATAGGGTGTCTCTCGCTCTCATAGGTATCGAGAAGAGTAAGGTCCTGCGTATTCTCCATGTTCTGTCCTTGGCACTCGTCACGCTGAACTATAGACGCAAGCTTCCACCCCAGATTCATCGCATCACCCAGTCCGACATTCAGCCCCTGCGCGCCAAGCGGAGAGTGAATATGCGCTGCATCACCGGCGAGAAGAACACGGTCCTTCCGGTAACTTGCTGCCTGCATCGAGCGGTCGGTATAAGAAGAAGCAAGATGAACCTTTGTAATCTTCACTTCTGTCTGACCAATGGCTCGGTCCAGAACCTGCTGAAGGTGATCCTGCGTGATATCACCCGAGCGATCGAAGTTCGCACCGTCGAATTCAAGGAGATGAAAAGCACCATTCTGCACCACGTTGATATACATCCCCGTCTCGGAAACGTTGAAACCAGGCTTTAACTTCTCGCGACCCTCTATCTCGATATGGGTTGCGTATCCGGTGAATTGAGCATCCGTCCCGACAAATCCGAAGCCAGCCTCTTTTCGAACAACGCTCCGACCACCATCACAGCCAACGAGCCATTTACCCCGAAACGATTCGGAATTATCATCCTCCGTTTCTACCGTAACGCCTGTCTCATCCTGTGAGATCGATCTCACAGACCGACCTCGAAGAATCTTCACGCCTAGACTCTCCACCCGCTCTGTTAGAACCTTTTCCACCTGGTCCATAGTCGTCGGTCCAGGACCAAGCGCCGGACCCGGAAGACGGTATTTCCAGCGTTGCAAATCAAACTGGTTGGCATTGATCTTGATACCGGCGAAATGGCCGCCGAATTGAAAACCTGGTTTCTTGCCCGGTTGGTATTGAGGCCTTTCATCCAGATTGAATAATTTCCCTAGTAATCCACGGCGGTAGAAGGCTTCGATGGATTGGATGTTTAAGCCTCGTAGACCTAGAGGCCCGCTTTTCCATGGCGAGTCTTGTTGTGTTGTTCGCTCTAGGACTAGGACTGATATTTGTCGGAGACCGAGCTCGTAGGCCAGGAAGAGGCCCACGGGTCCGGCGCCGGCGATCACGACGTCGTATAACTGGGATTTGGACTTGGTCATGTTGGACTGCCAGTGGAGGCGTGGAGGGCAGTATCGGGATATTAAAGTGGCATGTACTATAAATATTATTTCAAATTTCCTGCGTCGGACATGTTAAGCTTTATAGTCGCTGGGCAATCCCCACTGGTTTTTGCTCGGGGTTTGGAGTCGCCCGAGCTGGAGGCCTGAGTGCTTAGCTCGGGTTCGTGGGAGTCCGAGATTCCGTCCACCTGCGAGATTTTTCAATGAGTTCGGATGTCACTTCGTATTTCAAGATTAAAGTGTGTGAGAGGTGGACTAATACGGGTGAAGGTGCAAAGGGGCACGGGGGAAAGGGAGGGCCAAATTAGGCGTCAGAGACTCGGAAATCTCCTTGACCGTGGTCACTTTTTGACGTTTACTTTTGAGACAAGGCTTATATAGAATGAAAATAAAAATCTGAATATTTTTTAAGTTGACGCTATGCTCCATGACAAGCTTGACCTATTTTAGCTTTGTCTTCTAACTCCGGTATTAATAATATGTTACAATCAAGATCCAAAATAAAACTGTGTGGCTATGATTTAGAGCTCCTTCTTCAAAAAGTGCTCCGGCTTGTGAGTAGTCTCGTAGTCAACGTGCACATAAGCACGCTCCACGTCTGGAAGGGACTCGAGTTTGATTTGCAGTTCCTCCGCCACGTCGTGGGTCGCACGAAGAGACTCATTGGGCTCCATGACGATGTCGACTTCGACGAGAAGACGGGGGCCAGAGGTGTAAGCTCGGACTGTGTCGATGGCCGTAATGAGAGGGGAGTGAGTCATGGCTGTGAGAATATTAGCATTTCATGTTCAAGACGAAAAGATGAGATGAGAGACGGAAGGCGATCTTACAGATATAAGTGATGAGCTGTTGCATCTTGGTATCCGCGGTGACACCAATCAAGAGCTGGAACTCGCCATAAGCAGAGTGCAGCCACAGCCCACTGACAATCAACGACAGGATGATGGCACCCATCGGATCAATCCACCAGCGGATCTTACTACCGAGGATAGAGGTCATCACACCAATACCGTTGATGAGAAGATCGTTGCGGTGGTCTTCCCACAGAATCCGGATCTGAGAGACCTGATTGCGCAGAGCGAAGCAGTAAAGGAACAGCCCAAGCTTGGTGAAGAAAGCAACAGAGACAGCGATGATAGAGGGGAGGTGGAATTCTGCGACCAAGGTGTCGGAGCCTGCGACAATCTCGCGGATGGAGAAGGCGATGATGATCATCGAGACAGCAGTCATGAGGGCGCAGAAGCAGATGTTCCCGGCCGTTTCGATACGAGCCTTGCCGGCGGGGAATTTACGAGGGTCAACGCGGTTGACGGCCTTGTTGCAGAGAAGGAGGGTGAGGTTGGACATGGGGTCGAAGATGGCGTCGGCCATGGTTGTGAACAGGGACAGGGAACCGGACGAGGCGGCACCGTACACCTGAACAACACACAGAATGACGTTGGCGGCAAAACTAGCGTACACAGCGATCTTGTACTTCAAGCTATTTTCCTCGTTCAGGTCGCGCGCTTCCCGCACATGTTCCTCCACAGGCTTGAGCATGCGCTCGATATTCTCGTTCTGGTTTTCGTAGAAGCCCTGCAGTTTCCGGGTGGTGAGGGCCGCCTTGCCACGGTCACCAGTACTGCGGACCAGTTCGATGACTTTGGGGGTTGGAGAGGCGGAGTCGCGCTTGCGGCTAGTGTTGGCTTTAATTTGGCGGATTTCCTCCTCGGTTTTGAGCTTGGATGCGAGGTGGAACGGGTCGGTGGCCTTGGTATAGCGAGGTGGAGGCATTCCCTCCTCGTCAGAACTGCCATGGCGATGCTGGCTCATGTCAGTCTCGAGTTCGATGGCCGTGGAGGTGCCTTCCTGCTGAGGGCGCGGAGCCATTCTGTCGTGGGACCTATGCGACGAGTGGGGCGAGCTGCTATGGAAATGCTGAAAAGCATTTGGGTGGTTGGAGAGACTCTGACGTAGATGTTCCTCCATGATGGGTGGATGAAAGGTATGCTACCTTCAAGCTTGAGCTGGCGTCGGAATGGGGGGTAGAGCAAGGGGGATGTTGAGGAATAAGCAACCAAGGGGGACCGGTGAAAGAAACTGGCTGTGGCACTTGGACTTTTTTGTGATGGGGCTGTGCTTATCGTCTATCAATCCTCACTGGCAGTCAAAGCAGGGCTCCACTCGGATCGACATGGGAACTAAAACATGGAAATTGTGAAGAAATTAGTAGATAAAGTACATTCTATAAAGTATACATTATCACCAGCTCCCTTAGCTTCCAGGGACCCGAGGCCCAAACTAGCAGGCTGAGTAGAGTCTCACAATTCAACATAGGAAGCGTTGGACAAGACAACAGGGATCAGATTGTACATGTGGGGCTAGCCGATCAGACACGGCTATTTTATGCAGATGCACTTCTTTTCTTGGTAACGCTTGGGTCTACCTTAAAAAGGTCAAGGCCTATTGGAATATTTCCACAAAGGGAAACGAAGATTTTCACCGACCAAAGAATATGATATTGACATTTACACCCGTCTATCTATAAAAGATGGCCCCTGAATTGTGGGGTCAATTTCTTGGCATGCACGGTTTCTAAACTCCCACACTTATTCGCTGTTGGCCAGGTACTTCAGGATAGACTCGACGAAGCTCAGCTGCTCCTGGGCAGTACCATCAGTGGGGATGGGCTGGGTGGAGCCAACAGAGCTAGCAGTGGTTTCCACAGCGCTGGCAGTCTGCACCTCGACCGAGGGCTCATCGGATTGACGGGCCTGAGTAGCGAAGGTTGTGGTAGCGTAGAGCACAGGAGTAGCAGAGGTAGTCTCGACAGGAGCGGCGGTGGTTTCAACGGCGGCAGAGGTCTCGACAGCAGCAGCGGGGGTAGAAGGGGCCGCAGTAGTTTCCGCCGCAGCCGAGCTGGAGGAGCCGGAGGAGCCAGAAGAGCCAGAGCCAGAGCTAGAGCCGGAACCACCGAGAGTGAAATCAACGCAAGACTCGTAGGTCTGGTCGATGGACTCGGCGTACCAGTACCACTGCAGAACACAGTCACCAGCAGTAGAGCACTTGCTACCAAGATCATCGGGCAAGGTCACACTGAAGTCGGTCTCATTGCTGGTGACGCCAGTAGCGGTCGAGGCATAGACAGACCAGCTAATCAAAGGGCTGCCAATGACGGAGTTGGAAGAAGTCTCGACGACAGACACGTTGGCAACACCGGTGTGGGGGGCACGAATGTCAACAGTGAAGTCCACGGACTCACCGGCTGTGTAGGAGTAGACGTTGTCCTTGTTGTCGGCAAACTTGTAGCCCTTGCAAAGCCAGATATCGCACTCGCTCGCACTGTAGTCGCTCTGGCCATTGGCGACCTGCAGTTCACCTTGGATGTTGCCGTAGTTGTCGGACTCCTGGTTGCTTTTGACTTGTTGACCACAGGCGGAGGCCATGGCATCACCAGGCATACGGGCAGTTGGGCTGGTGACAAAACCGTGGGCATTGACCAGGGGGATGAGACCCACGAGGGCGGCAATGGGAGTAAATTGCTTCATTTTGGATGTTCGGATCGAGTATCGACTGTCCGGAACGAAAGAATGGAGTGATCGGTAAACCGGTACCGTTGAATTGTATATAGCGAATGAAAGTGAAAGGCTTCACGGTTCCAGACCGGAGGTAATGAAAAGAAGGAAGGAACAAAAAGGAAGGGTCGGCTTGATGTCTCCAGAGCTAGCGACGCTGGGTTTGGTCTGTTATATAGACGTCGACCCCTTTCTCCCTCCGGTTGAACCTAGAGTCGATCTCGAGCCCGTCAAATCCCATCCTCAATCAAGTTCAGACAGTCCAAAGTACCAAGAAAGGGCAATTTTCCTTATTCGGAGCTGTCATTAGGGCAAAATGCAGCTAATTGGTACTCTGAAACAATTGAACCCCTCATTGATGTCCCAAGAGAACGGGGCTCCTCCACCGAAAAGCGCGTGGTGAGACCGGGAATGTCTTCAAGGTCTCATATTTTCGGAGCATTATCCCTCGGTCGCTCTGCTAGTTGTATGAACGAATCGCAGCCGGGACAAGACCGAAGTTCTCCCTTAGGCGTTTTTAGGGCCTGCCAAGGCTCGCTCCACGCGCCGAGCAGGGGTTTTGACAGTTTCAGATTGATGGGACCACCAGTCGAACTTGAATCAGGTCCAACATGATTGCTGGAGAATATAGCGGAATGGATGAGCCATGTAAGTTCAGGATCGAAGCTTGCGCAAGGACTTGTTGGTGGTATGGCTAGAGCAGCTTAAGGGACGCGTGGGTCCCGAACGTTGGATGGTCGGACTCCTCGCCATTTTCAGCCTCGGGCAATCCTCTCAATCTACTTTTGATGAAGGTTGATCCGGAGTCTCGCGGGTCGGTGTATCCTTGAAACTTCGGGCTGCGGGTTTGTGTAGTGGATTGATACGTCATCTGCAGCTTTGTACTCAGAGTCCGTTGTGTTGAATTCTCATTGCCGCATCTTTGTCTTGCAACGGAGGTAGATAAAATGTTCACCGGATTTTATCGATGGTTCAATGAGTCAAGGCGTAGACCAATATTGATGGGACAAGGGAGCTCGAGGATATCAGCGGGGAGTCGGGACTGATGGGATATCTTCCCGATTCGATTTGTAATCCGCCATCGTGTTCATCGAAACTACGCCGAACTCTGATACTCTTCCACCCGTCTCATACCGCGATCATAGATGACTTGTATGTCTGAAGACCCGATACCAATTCAGCAGTCATCAAAATTTCTCAGGAAGACAGCCCCAATTCAATGGCTACACAGAACGATCTCAGATCCAGTACAGTGACCCTAACGCACGCCTCGTACCCTATAGATTTATTGACTTTTTCGCGCAGGCGACCAATTCCATTTCATTACGATACAAGCTCCTACCGATCGCACAAGAAATCATCTGGCCCGCTCACATGCTATAGCGCGCGGGCTCCAGAACAAACGAAAGCTTCGACAAAAGGCAGGTCTCAATTTTAACACATTTTCTCCCAAAAATGGCCATAGGCAACCAATAAGTACAAAGGATCAGGACAAGCCGTGTACAAGAAAAACTGGACCTTCTCTTGCCTGTGCGGCCGATCTGCTGCAAATGCTTGCTGCGGAATCACCGAAACAACAGCCATTATTAAATCAACGTAAGATCTGCAGATTTGCCGAAGTAGCCAGTCCCTGAAAGTTTCTTACCCGAAATTTCTCCGTTATAGAATTCGATCGGCAAGCTATTCGGCCAATGTTTAGTGTCTCGGACGAGCTTGTACTCCGAAACTTCCACTCCGTTCTTCAGAATGGGTCGAATGACAACGCACTGCTGAGTGCGGTTTTGCTCACATTTTCATTTTCATTCGGTGCAGACAATCTGAATACGGAATGCCTTGGTTATCAGAGTCAATCAATGAGCTATATACGTGACAGAATGAGTTATCCAGAGAAGGCCACCACTGAATCTACCTTAGGAGCCATTCTACTACTTGCCCGAATAGAGGTATGTATCTCTCAATTTACTACACTAATAGCTCATGGCACCGACGTTTGATTTTAATTTTCGTACTATAGGCTCTCTTGGGGATACCGAATCATGTTCAGCTTCACATGAGCGCAATAAAGGAAATTCTCGGCGTATGCCAAAGACTAGGTGTCTACCTGAGCGACGGTATCAAACGCGCAATCTTTTGGTAAATCTAAGTTTCTACTTTGATAACTGAAAATCTTCGCCTAATAATATACAACAGGTCGGACTTGAATGCCTCTGTTATGACAGGGAGTCATCGAATCGTTGATCACACAACCTTCGCCGAGCTCCAGTGGAGAAGAGATCCTTTTGCTCCAGACTTCTTCATCCTCCCTCCCGGATTCCAAGAACACTCAGTTCTATTGGGAGAGGGCTTTTTAGAAATACTCAGGGACATTTTCGCATTGCAATGCATCCGAGATTCTGCTTTGTTCGGCCACGAGGACGTAATCTCGATGGCGCATATCGATAATCACCAAGCATCGATCCAGTCAAGATTGGTGAGCTTGCCTAGTCACTCATCTATCTCGGAGTGCTGCCACCTAGCAGCATACCTATGCTCAGCTATGCTGCGCTGCAAAATTTGGCGATGCTCAACTCTTCCAGTAAGGTGACCCCTTGGCTCGTTTCTCTCCATGGCTCATCGGACTATACTAACGGATATGATAAGTCTTATCTTTCATCACAACTACTTTCCAAGATACAAAGTACAAATAATCATCCTCTGTGGGATACTTCGCCCGACTTGTTAGCTTGGCTTTTGCACATCGGTGGCGCCTTTGCCCCGGTAGGATCTATACGAGCAGGGTATATGGCACTAGTGCATTCAAACCACAACAAGTTGAGGAAATTGTATACATCGTGGTCGGAGCTGCTCGAAATCCTCAAGAGATTTATTTGGTCGGAAAAAGCATTCGCGGCTCAGGTTGAATCGTTTTGGGAGGAAAGTTCCCCAACTAGGCCTTAAAAGATGCGCCCAAGACGAAATTTATTTAGTTTTCTGGAAACTATACACATGACCTGAAGAAATTCATCTCTAACCATTAGTAATTATCTCCCTGCCATTAAATATTTATTGCATTTTCATCTTTGTCATCGACCATTGAAATACCGATCGCGTAAGCTGTAAAGTGCCCCGCTGGCATAACTACTATTGGTTGAGAACGAATAAGCTTCGACCTTTCCCTAAAGAGAAGTATCTTGTTTCCCTTTTAGGATGCAACTCTCTACCATATTGTATAAGATGAGTCCGAAAAATTCGTCCGACTTCGATGAAGAAATCCCCATGAGAGAAATGACTATAAGTAATCGAAGATTCCTGGAGTACAATCACCAATTATTCAAATTTATTTCACCATTCACAATCATAACATCCACGCCCTTTGAACCATGTCCGAACAACGTCTTTTCAAGCCCTTGAACATAGGCAACCTGAAAATCAACCATCGCATCGGAATGGCACCCCTAACTCGCTTACGAGCAAGTCAAGACCGAGTCCCAACACCCCTGATGAAAGAATACTACAGCCAACGCGCCGCTGTACCCGGTACTCTCATTATCACCGAGGGAACATTCATATCAGCAACCTGCGGTGGATTCCCGCATGCCCCAGGACTCTGGCGCGAAGAGCAAGTCGCTGCCTGGAAACCCATCACCGACGAAGTCCATCGCAAAGGATGTTTCATATTCTGCCAGCTATTCGCAATGGGCCGTGCTGCAGATGTCGAAATTGCCCGAAGAGAAGGTGTTGATATTGTCGCACCTAGCGCGATTCCAATTGAGGAGGGCGCCCCAGTACCTAGAGCCATGACCCTGGACGAAATCGAACAGACAGTCCGGGATTTTGTCGACGCTTCGCAGAATGCCATTCGGGCGGGCTTTGATGGGGTCGAGATCCATGGTGCTAACGGCTATCTCCTTGATCAATTCATCCAAGATGTCAGCAATGATCGAACTGATCAATATGGCGGTAGCGTCGAGAATCGAAATCGTTTGGTACAGGAAGTGATCGAGTCTGTCATCGAAGCCATCGGTCCCAAGCGCGTTGGACTTCGTCTGAGTCCTTGGAGTACATTCCAGGGCATGAGAATGGTCGATCCGATCCCGCAGTTCAGCAATCTCATCAATAAGGCCAACCAGTTCGACTTGGCCTATCTGCACCTTGTAGAGTCGCGGATCTCCGGAGCCAATGAGTCGATTGGTCATGAGAGTCTCGATTTCGCGTATGATCTCTGGAATGGACTTTTTCTTGTCGCTGGTGGCTACACGCTCCAAGAGGCACACGAACTGGTCGAGAAAAAGAGCTCTAAGGACATCATGGTCATATTTGGTCGTTACTTTATCTCAAATCCAGATCTGGTATATAGGGCCAGGAAGGGCCTAGAGCTGAGCGCGTACAATAGGGAGACCTTCTATGTCTCTGGGTCGGCGGTTGGTTATTCGGATTACCCATTCAGTGCTGGGTACCTGGAAAGTGAGACAATGGTTTAGTTCAGCCAGCACCCTTTGTTTTGAGGAATAGTTACTATAGCGTAAATAGTATGGCCAAAGGCGATTGATTGTTGGTCCGCTAATGAGAATTCAATGAGATAACTTGAAAGCAGCCAAGTATAGTTCTTAACCAATTCTGTAAGGATTTATAACGAACGCTTGAGGTATCAAGGAATATGCGTGCTGAAGCCAATAAAAGTCCAAAAAAGCAAGACATAACACAAAGAGATGCTGTCGGGAATCGAATTTTACGCTGGTATGGGGGTATCACTTCAACCATGGCACAAGGCTATGCAAAACCGCCTGTACAATCAACGCCCTTGCTCTGCAGTTGAGACGTGCACACGGCTGCCCTGCGCCGCCGCACCCGGAGCGTGGTTTCGCTCGTTATCAGAATCGTGCGTGGCAAAGTCGTCGGCGAAGGGATTCTGCACTTCGAAATCAGCCGAATTGTATTCGGACCGCTCGGTGTTGGATCTCGGTATAGTAGTGTTTTGGTTTGTGTTCGTTTCCGAGCGAGCACCACCCGACATGGTTGCAGCCGGAGCCGGGAGTTCACTTAGTCGGGCGGTTGTGTACTCTGGGCCCTGAGGCTCTTGAGGGATTTCCGACGAAAAAGGACGGTTGAGCGTGGCCGAAGTCGCGTCGTTGGAAGAGGCAGGGGAAACAGGAGATGTGGTTGCCGAGCCGCGAGCTTTGCGCGCTTTTAACAAGCCGCGTTGCTGTCCAGAGATGGCGACGGAAATCTCGTCGTTGGCCTCAATTAAAGTGAGGAGGGTAGCTTCATCTGGCGGCGGGTTGTTGCAGTGAATATAACTCTGGAGGAGGCGGGACGAGGTCTGGCAACGGTCCACAAACTCCTTGATCAATTCATTTCCTTCCATCTCCACTGGCGGGGTGGTCTGGACAAATTGGGTGAGAAGTTTCGCCGAGTTTCTCGCTTCCTCAATGCGTGCAGCCAGTTCACCAGGGTCTGGAAGCTGGTGTCGTGGTGGGCGAGCTTGGGGTCGTTGCGGCGGCATTGGTGCCATGGAGTTGGGAGGGTATGGGGTGGTCTGCTACACATGAAGTTAGTCTGATGTTCCCGAGATGGAGTCAACACGCCGGATTCCTTACAAATTGGGGTTGGCTCTTGGCTTTCTCCTTTGCCCACATCGCCAGTAGCGGTTGCAAATCCTCGTCCATTGCCTTGCTAGTTTCGAGGCCATGCAGAAACTGGCGCAGGTAATGCTGCACATGCCAATCGCGCCCGTTCCGCAAGAGCTCCTTGATTGTTGAGACGAACTTGCTGTCAAAGTACTTGGTGAAGCTGTGACCAGGGTTGTCGGTGAGGATGCGCATCAACATGATCGCATTGTACTGGACATGGCTCGGGGTCTGGATTGGGGTTGAGAGGTATTTGCGAATGCGCACGGCAGCCTCTTTGGCGGCGGCGGGGCTCGACTCGGCGCTCTCAACGATGAGAGGGAGATGAACGAACTCATTTCCTTGCTAGAGAGAGGAGGTTTCCGGTTAGCGACCAGATCACAGTAGGCACCAGATGGGTGGGTAGGCATCGCTAGGCAGGACACATACCGTATTCTGTGGGCTGTTGCTCACTTCGCAGAAAGTGGTCTGAATGGCAGGTTATTAGTGAAGAGCAAGATCGTCGATAGCCATGTAACACACCAATTCTCGGAGCAAAATGCCCTCCGGCGACTGATCGTTTTGGTCGGGGCTGCTCGCGCCGGAACCCGTCGCTGCGGCGGTCAGCAAAAATTGCGGGGAGCAAAAGGGGGGGGTTTGTGAATGGGATGAAGAACGACTCACTCGAGCGCCGAATCAGGCCCTTTGGCAGGATGCGCTTCATGGTTTCGATTTTCCAATGATTTTTTTTTTCTTTAGAAAAGGGGAAGAGGAAGGGAGGGGAAAAAGAAGCGCAACCAAAACAAGCGATGGGGTCCAAAAAAGCGCCCCCGGGGGGGTTTAGTGGTTTATTATCAATTTTAGTACTAGCCAGTTGCCAGTTGCTTCGCCTAAGCACATCCAGTCTCTCTAGCCGACACAGTGGCAAAGGGAGTCAATTTTGGACTGTTGCCTCACGTTGTTGGACTACGTGGACAATGTGAGGCACAGCACCTTCCACAACCTAATCTTGGGGTAAATAAGTACTACTACATAGTACGTCAAGATCGTCGAGAATCCTGAGTCAGCGGATTTCTTGCCGCAATTTTTTGAGGCTCTTTCGTCCCGTGGGAGATATTTTTAGCACTTTTAGATATGGCAGTTAGGCAGTACTGTTCAACTATTTCTCTCGTCTATTCTCAACAACAAGCCCAGTCAATAGAAAGATTTCCAATTTCAACGAGTTGAATACTCACGATGTAGAGTATCTCTACAAGATTTGGGAACTTTGCCAAGTCAATGCGCGTCAACGCATTGTGGCTGAGGCAATGCCAAGTCTGGTTATGCTATGGTCTCTGCATCGGCTGGTACAGGCAACCATTTTTTTTGGTCCACGCGACCAAAAATCATCAAAGGGCGCTGTCGAGAAGATGTAGTCTTTTTCTCTCCATTTTGAAGTATTGGAGACAAGGAGCGCGCAGAAATGCTAGAGAGGTGCTACTAGTAAGGGTTGTGGCGCCCATCATGACTGACCCGCACAGGCCATGCCTACCATCCTGAAAATATGTTTGTTGGAAAAGCATGGCAGTGAGAACAAAAGAGAGAATAGAAAAAACAGGGTTTCTCTATGAATAATATCATATAAATGTTGAGAAGTAAGTGGGAGAACCCAAAGAGAAGAAAAAAACGAAAAAAAGAAATGCCGGGCCCCCGAGTCGAACGGGGGGGTTACTTGACAGCACTCGAAGTCAGCAAGGGCACGACCAGCTTGTACTAACCTGGGGGATTTGGAAAGTACGGGTCCATTTACCTCTCATCACCGAGCAAATCGCCGAAGTAGGTGTCCGGGGTAGATTTTTTGATAGTAAATTGATTCAGGGTATTGGGGTGGGCTCTTCTTGGGTGCCCTGACAACCCCGCTCTGTATACAACTTGTTAGAACCTTGGAAGCAATAGTGAATGTATAACAGAGACCCGATCAGCTTTTTCATGGCCTGAGGGAGGATCTAGAACTGCAAACGGAAAGCAGGATTAAATAGACCCAGCATGCTAAAAGCTGCCTGACTCGTATAACAAAAAGACATGGATATTAGTATTTCTGCAATTTGAGGGCCCTAGAAGGCGAACGAATCCGAAGCACAGTATTGAAGATCTTGTTGACTTAGTACACTTGCCAATTCGAGAAGAAACAGCGAAAACCAAGGTCTGATGGTACTTTATGCTGCACAGACTAAACCTGAATCGGAATAAGCTACGGCTTGGACGTCAGCAGCCTGGGCGCTGAAAAAATGGCATCACTGATTATCAATCTCCCGGCTCTCCGTCCCTCAGTATAGCCGTACAGGAACGCATACAAGCCACGAATTGATTTCAAAGCGCGACAAATTTTGCGACTATTTAAGTAACTATAATTTTCTGGGTGGTTAGGCTAATTTTAATAACTACAATTCAACAGCAAACACTTCCAAGTGTCCTCAATTTCAATCAATCCTTCATACTATGGCCTCTATCCCTAACCTTGTATTCGGTGGAGCGACCATCACTGCCGAGGATGGAAGCTTTTCGAACGCCGCAGAAGTTTCAAGTCTATTTGAGACCCTCAAAACTGAAGGAATCACTCAACTTGACACTGCGCAGTCCTACGGTGGTGGTACCAGTGAGCAACTCATTGGCCAGGGCGAGGGATTATCAGACTTCCTTGTTGATACCAAGCATGTCGGAGGATTTGCTCCAGGAAGCTCATCTCGAAAAGAGATTTTTGAGCGAGCGATCGCCAGCCTGGAAAGACTGGGAGTTGAGAAAGTGAGATCCACCCTAAGATACGAGACCTGTTCACATACTGACGACCACAGGTGAACAACTTCTATATCCATGCCCCCGATCCAAAGGTGCCTCTTGAGGAAACTCTTGCCGGGATCAACGATCTCTACGAAGCAGGAAAATTTAACAACTTTGGGCTGTCCAACTTCAACGCCGACGAAATCAAAGATGTTCTGCGTGTGGCAACTAAGCATAGTTACATTCTTCCTAAGGTCTACCAGGGAAACTACAGCGCGATTGCCCGCCAGCTGGATAATGATATCCTGCCCACTCTGCGCGATAATGGGATTGCTTTCTACGCCTATAGTCCCATAGCAGGCGGATTTCTCACCAAAACCACGGCCCAGTTGACTTCCGGTACCAAGGGAGAGGGCCGTTGGGACCCGAAGTCACCGCTGGGCTCATTCTATCACGCTATATACGGAAAACCCGCTTTCTTTGAAGCATTGGACAAGTGGAATGCCATTTCCGAGGCGGCCGGGATCTCCAAGGCCGCGCTTGCATATCGATGGGTGGCGTTCCATTCGGCTCTTGATGCACGACTTGGGGACGTACTGGTCATTGGAGCTAGCAGTCTAACCCAGGTAAAACAGACTGTTGCTGCACTTAAAGCTGGACCTCTGCCTAATGAGGTGGCAGCGCAGATCTCGGGCTTGTGGGACATTGTGAAGAACGATGCGGTTGTGAATAACTTTGATGTCCTTAGATCAACCTAGAGGTGACTAACTAGTATACTTCATGGGTAGCCTTGGATCATATGCCTTGTATATATTAATTAGCATAAGCGTTTCCTTTTCTTGTGATCTATATTGTCATTTTTCTCTTACAGTCGCTTTTGAGAATGTAGAAGCCCTGTATTCGATAGAACAATCAATGCAGAGCTAGGTCACCGCCAAGTCTAGCACCGTAGAAAATTATGGTATGACTTTGAAGCTCAAGTCATTGAATTGGTACGATCTGTGGATATCTATCTAGTACTATTTATTCCTGTATCAGCGAGAACTCTCACAGCAGTATAGTATACTCCGTGTGTGAGGATGCTCAGATACTCACAGATCATCGTACGGAACCGGAGCCGCTGCCATGGTCTTTTATATTGTTATCTTAAGTTCCTCCTGGTTGACGATTCCTTTTGTTTATCTGACCGAGATTTTCCCGGCATAGCTACGCGCTAAGGGTAACGCTTTCGGCGTCGCGGGTTAGGCAATCGGCTACGACGCTGGATCGCTGCTCGTCCCGGTCATGTTTGCCGGTATCCACGAGAAGGTTACTTCTATCCTCCCTGTCTCATGTTTTCATTTCTGACTTCTTTTCTCAAACCTACTACGTCTTCGGTGCCGCTATGTTCATCTATATCCCCATAATCTACTGTTTCTTCCCCGAGACTGCGGGCCGCACGCTCGAGCAGATTGACTTCCTGTTTGCTAGCAAGAGCCTCTTCGTGTGGGATAAGGAGGAGTTTGCCAGGCGCAAGGCTCAGTTCAATGCTCAAATTCGAAAGATGGAGACTGAGGACGGTGGATATACGGGCGACGAGAAGAGATGCGAGGAGTTTGTAGTAAAGGTCTGATCGGGGAGATGGGAGATGGCTGGTCGCAAGCCAAACTGTCCATGCCCAGGTGATTGTTGTACAATGAATGGTCTTGCTGGTCAGCACGGTTTTTATCTACGAAGTGACATGACGGATCATGCTTATGTATCAAGACGAGCTATATACTTGTGTATATGAAAATGGATATCATTCCTCTCTGAAATTTGCGTTGGAATATGATAAGTCGCACGTACTCTCCGATGAGATCTGCCAGACTATGGCTTCCACCTATTTCTGGCACTGAGGCGCTTCAGACATGGCGGGTCTCGCTAATGTCTTCAAGAATAACATCAGTCGCTTTTTCACTGATCATAAAGATGGGAACGACAATAAAGAATCCAGGAATACGCGGAAAGACAGATGCATCAACTACTCGCAGGTTTCTCACGCCGCGGACACGAAAGCGAGAATCAAGAACGGCGTTTGGGTCATCGTCTGGCCCTATAGGGCAGGTGCATGAAGCATGATGACCCCACGACTCATTCCTGATAAACTGCCTCACCTGCTCTGCAGAAGATACTTCATAGCCCGGTATCTGCTCTTCAGGAGGCTTATTATCGGACAGTGGGGTCTTGTCCATGATGCGGCGCGCGAAGCTGACACCTTCGGCAATGGCGTTAAGGTCCCGCTCGGATGCCTCTGTCGCGACTGCACTCATACCAAAGTAATTGAAATTGATATCAGGCATGTCCCGAGGATCGGCTGACTCGAGCTTAACAGTTCCCTCACGGTTACGTGTGTGAGCCTTAAGTACGGCCCACGTGAAATGTTTCTTGTCAAATGTGGCGCGTTCAGAATGCCCAGGATAGTAGCCTTTGAAGAGGGTAGGTCCACCGAAGATAAAGAGATCAGGGTCCCCATCAGCATATCTGGACTTCTTCGTCATGCCAAAATTGAGTCCATTTGATAGATAGGGTCCACACTGGCGCGTCCAATCATTAAGGGCCGGGTCCCCTGGTTTCCCGAATGTGCATTTTGCTATGGTTTGGAAATCATCCTGTACTTTGCTGATGACGGGGACCTCGTAGCGATCCTGGAGATTGGTGCCAACGCCCTGCAAATCTTTAACAACAGGAATTCCAACCCTCTTTAACTCGTCTGTCGGGCCGACACCGCTCAGCTTGAGGAGCTGTGGGGTGTTAAAAGCTCCCGCCGCAAGGATGACCTCTCGAGAGACGAGGACGCGGTGCTTTGTGCCGGCGGCGGATAAACTTGACCGTGGATCAGCCTTGTACATACTGCTGCCTTCGAGGAACTCGACACCAATTGCTTTGGGCATGACAGTATCTTCCTCGAAAAGAACGCGTGTAGCGAGGCAGTTTGTCCTGATATGCAGCGGATACTCCTTAGCCGTATTTACGAGAAAGTCTCGAGTGCCGCTTCTCTTTGCCTGATCCTTGGACAGGGGTATATGATAGATGGCTTCAGTCACATCCCGAGAAGGATCACTGGAATTCACGTCCCGCTGCAGGAGTCCAACGAGTTGGGAAACTTTCTCGGGGATTAGTCCGAGAATAGTATTCCCCATAGCAGTAGCAGCAGAAGTGAGGATAGAAAGAAACTTAGAATCTTGCAGGGTCAATTCCAGATCAGCGCGGCTCGTATGCAGCCAACCGGTGAAGCCGTGACCAGAGCTGCCACTTGGAAGATACTCGCAATGTTCCAGGCGCCTGAAATACTGGCGCATATTCTTCGGGTCCCACGAAGCGTCGCCGGTGAGATTGGCGATGTTTGACCAATCACTCTCGTGCGGATAGATGGTGATCAGAGCATTATGTGCCGAACAGCCACCTAGCGTTCCTGCGCGCGGGTAGAGGATGCCTTTCGGCTTCGATCCGCTTGGTGGATTCAGTCCGACATAGAGTGTTCCCGCGGTTGTCTCCCAAGTCATTTTCGAGTCTTGCCGTGCAACGGTCTCATCCGCATAATGCTTGACGAAATAGTCCCAGCGCATCTTCTCGTCCTCTGTAGACAGGAAATGAAAGCCTGGAACCTGCTGGTGGATGTTGGATCCCTGATCATCCCCTGCTTCGACCAGGAGAACTTTATGGCCGTTCCGGGCGAGATTCGCGGCCAACGGTCCACCGCCGGCGCCTGAACCAACTACGACGTAGTCGTAGTTGTCAAGTGTTTCGGCTGCCTCCTCGGGAAGCATGTCATTGTCCACATTTATGGCGCTTACAGCTGGCCCGGGCGCGCTGGTTGTGAAATGTTCGCTCATGGTTACATGCGCAAACTCAGAAGTTTCTTTTTGACGAGCCGCATATCTTCAGGTTTAGTTTGCGAGTGTGTTTTAAAACCTTTTGTCAGTTTAGAACAAGGCTGACTAAAAAAAAGTCGAGAGCGTCATCCTCGTTTTCTGGCGTAATAAGTACCCCACGGTTGAATTGAGGCATTAATGGACGAATTATTTTTCAGGTAGCCCAGTATCACCGCACACGGAAACATTCTAGACTGCTATAGTACACCGTCATTCTTCTGGTGCAAATCAGAGGAAGATTAAGAATTTTTATTTATTTTAATTCTTTAGGACAGTAGATTGAGGCTTTGTATACAATTTTTAGAAGTCCACATTCGATGGCTAATCAATCTAAAGATCAACGATTGTCAAAGAACTCCCAAAGCTTTAAGAACTCCATATACTATATCTCAGTGCTTTATCAACAATAGTAATCATCTTAGGATACTTATGATGCTCTGATAGTTGCTGGTGTGGAGGCTATATAACAAATTTACATACTATACAGAAGAATAAGATGATCGCCTGCTCCTAGCATCACTAAATGTTTCTTTATCATGAAATAATTATATTACTTTGTTTACCTTCGCCTCTCTTTATTATCAGCAGTAGCACTGACAATAGCATCAATATATAGCTACATACACGCCGCCTCTAGGGCAGCCTTGATGTTTTTGTGTTGAAGACGACTGACATGAGCTGGTAACAATCCAAAATCACAATGGTCATACCGCTGGTGATTGTTTAAATATCCATGGAAATCAACCTTCTTCGACAAAACAGCCTTTGTCCATCCGACTTATCGGTCTGAGAGAAAGGCTAACCGCATTTGCCACCGCCACCTAGAGCAACATAGAGCTTTATGCTTAGTTCTATGCGACCCAAGGACAGAATTTGTGGATCTAAGAAAAATACCTCCAAGGGGATTTAGACCCTAATCTAGAGCGTCGGTGACGCTGCTGCGTTGTGTATTACCTTCTTTGTATGACTTGATATGACATCAAGTATATGAATACTGCACATATATTCAGCCCCCAACAGTACCCATTTCGGCATTATCCCATCTCTCTCATATCGAACAACTACTCCTACAACCCTTCAATATTGAGTTAATCTGCCATACATCATCTGCAGAGCAGATATCAACTTTTTCACAACAGACTCAGAGCAAATTAAGCAAATTTATACGCCATGATTCGTGCTCCTCGCATCTTGCCAACCGATCCAGCAATACTGCTGATGGAAGGTGATCCTGCTACGATTCAGCCGCAGCATTCCCATCGCCCCGGTATGTACGATGATCCTGGTGCTATTACACAAGGCACCTCGCAAATTGAAGTGATTGATCTGAACGTCCCACCGACTGGCCCCGGTTGCGTGGAATGCGAAGCTGCCAATAAATGGTGGTTCCATCTACGTCGTTGTGCCAAGTGTGGACATATTGGCTGCTGTGACTCGTCTCCATCACAGCATGCCTCCAAACATGTCATGTCGACGGAACATCCTGTCGTTCGCAGCTTTGAGCCTGGCGAGGATTGGTTCTTTGATTACCGCACGGAGGAAACATTTCTGGGGCCGCCCTTGCAGCCGCCATTACACCATCCAGTTAGTCAGCCAGTACCCGGGCCCAGAGGAAGGGTGCCACGGGACTGGGAAGCCCACTTGAATTTCTGATGAACCCGTGTTTTTAAAAGTTGGTATCAAGAGGGCAAGTTTAGTCCTTTGTCCCTCCTTTATTTCTTTGTGTTGCAAGACCTTATGATGCACTCTTCTTCCTCTTTAGCTGTATTCTCAGCATCCATCTAGTAACTCTAGAATGCATCATCTTGACCCCTTCTTTCCTTTCTATGAGGATGCGAGCCCGGCGGTTCACTGCTAGTAGGATCTCACCGTCCTATTAGCATCCTGAGTTTCGTCGGGTTTACCAGGAATCTCCCATGTAAGCCACTTGATGCAGTCCCTCATAATGCGGGTAACGACGGTATGATATACGCTGCCGTTATGCTAGCAACTTCTACATCACATTTTTGGGACACCGTGGGAAACTTCAGATGTTGTAGCTTTCGACTGGAGGAGCATTTTTATCTTGTTACATGATACATCTGGAGACGCAGAAACCCGAGGATCCTATTTCGACAAATATGGCCATATAAGGGGGATGACTTTCCGCTGTCTGCTCTTTGTGTTCGCGGCCCGACCCTTCACAAGATACTTGACACTAAATATGTGATCCTACTCTGTATCCTTGGTGAAGCTTTCTTTTATCATTTGCCCCTTCTTGAAGTAGATGCATACAGAAAACTAGACGAGCAAGACATATTGACAGCCATACAAGATTTAACGGCCGCGTTCCAAGTTCAAATGCGGCTCATCGACTCATAGTCCTTGGGTATTTGTGAAGACGTTGCTAGCGCATTCCCCGACATTTCGATGTTTAGTTAGTGAGTTGGTGGGAGTTAGACGTAGAGATTCTTTCTGTGATGAAATGTAGTGGATTATACCTTATTCGCCGCTGTCTCACGGCCATCGTGAAAAAGCTAATCTCACTGCGCCCATATTTGCTAGATCTAGTGTTCTTGTAAAGAGACGAGTTGGTCATTGAGACGCCGAAGCATCTGGCCCCTACCGTGGTGCTATGGTGCTGCAGCCACTGAATCCAGAAGTGTATCCATCCATAAGACCATATTCCGCAAACGCTTAGACAACCTGTCTGTATCTTTGTCTCTCCTCATTGCTGGATTGTGTGCATACACGAAAACACAGACGAGCTTCTGTTCCTTAAACGAACCAAACAACCTTATTTCCTTGTTCTTGTTCGATCTCTTAGTTGGCTAGTCAGTAGTTACTCATCAATCACTTTGTATAGATTACTCACTCTCGTCACTCACGGTAACATCCTTATTAGCATCGAATTGCACATCCTCTGATAGTTGCCAGGGCCTTTCACAATAGACCTCATGAGGTCCAACACAGAGAATTTTTCCAGTGAAATTTCTTTTGGTCTCTCCAGGGCAAAGTATAGTTGAAGATTCATCCGTATCTTTTTCATCGCTGAGTGTCAACCTCACATCGGCTTCTGCTGATACGGTGATATTGTCATTGACAAATCTTGCCGTATGCGTGGTGGAATGAGCATTCATGCTTGGTATAAGTATATAAGGTCTCGATAAGGTTGTGTTGAATGCAGTGTCTCCCCATAAAATTCCATATGTTCGGCTAAGTTTGTTATCTGACCTCATGTCGAGTAGTTATATATTGTGATTGCTGACATGACGTCACGGTATCAGCTGCATCGGTATTTATATCCATGGGTTCCGTAAAGTCATAAGTCAAGAGTTAATTATTTAGTTAATGGATCAATGACTAAGACCATTTAGACTTTCAATTTACCATTGATCGCTTTACCAAGGTCCGGAAACCCAAGGAATGCTTTTCTTCTTATGACAGTGTAAAGGCGAGTACTAAGGGACTGGCTAGAAACCTATGACTAGGCTCGGGTGGAACCCGGGGAATAAGGATAGACTCAATCAATAATATAAAAGGTAACAGAGACTAATTTTTGAAGAAACTTTAAGAACAAATGAAACGATATTAAGTTCTTTATCCCTACCATCATGTGAATCAGGCATAAATCACAGACGTGGTGTAGCTGAAATAAGATTGAATTATTAAAGGATAGATTGATAAAGCAGGATAATTATTTCTAATCTAAAGCTTACCCTCTTTGATAGAGATCTTTATAGTAGAGGTAATTGCTTCTGATTTGAAGCTTACCCTATTTGACGCAGATCCTATGATAAATATATCTACTATTTTTTCTAGCAGTTAGTTAATTATCACAGGATTTATATTAAATATGGTAAGCTTTAGATTAGAAGTAATTACTCTGCTTTATTAATCTATCCTCTAATAAAAAAAAAAAAAATTTCAGCTATACTATATTAGTGATTTATGCCTGATTTATATAATAGTAGGGATAAATAACTTAACATAATCTGTCATTACTAGTACCGTTCAAGTTCTATATATCACGATACCCACTTCTGGAAGGTCCGGTGCTAATTAACCCCCCCCGGTACTGGAGTAGTACTAGTAGTAACTTGAAGAAATCTAGCCATAGCTTTCCGACTTAGCAATGGCTCTTCTCCTTTCACAACAGCCGTCTCAGGCACCTATAATACATCCGCCATCTCACCCAGCGTCGCAAAGTGCCAATCAAAAATAGGATCATCCTGATTCCCCATCGTAGCCCCGGGCCTCTCGATCCACACAGACTTAATCCCTGCCCTCCGCGCTGGCTGATGATCATGAAACTGACTCTGCGCCGTCTGCAAGATCTGATCCGGCGCCACGCCAAACTCGGCCTGCACCGCCGTTTTCATAAATTCAAAGTTCCGCGCATCAGGCTTATACGAGCTGATATCCTGCGCCGTGATGATCTTGTCAAAGGGGAAACCTTGCAAACTGCCGGCATTGGACTTGGCGAACGAAGCCCTGTCCACGTTCGAGAGAACGACGAGCTTGTAGTGCTTTGATAGTTTACGGAGGGCCTCGACGGTATCTGGAAACGAGGGCCAGCTTCCGACGGATTCCCCGAATGTCGTGCTGGCTTCCTTGCTAGGCGTGGGGAGACCCAGGCGTATAGCGAGCTGGGGGTGGACGGTGGCAAGGAGCTGCGAGTACGGCATATCGGGTGTGAGCTGTTGCTGCTCGGCTTCCAGCTTGTGGAACTCGGTCAGAAGCTGCTTGCGGGTGAATTGGTTTTGGTTGGCAAGGAGTGGTTGTAAAGCGGCGAGGATGCCACCCTCCCAGTCGATTAGGGTCCCGTAGACGTCGAAGCAGAGGAGACGGTAGTCGGAGAGCTGGGCCATTGTTGTATATCTTTGGATATGAGTAGTATAGTAGTACGATCAGGACCTTTGACGGTTGTAGTTGGGGTCGGATTCGAGCTACAGGTTGTGCCCCGCACGTTCTGGTCTCCCCGCTCCGAGTTATGGTACTTTGGTTTCTGCAGAAAACAGAAACAGACATATTCTAGTCTATAGATGAACATGGGTATTTAGAGTCACAGTAGTACTACAGAAAAAAGAGGACCTCTTGAATCATAAAACATATGTAATTACTTCAGTGAATAAGATGGCCGTCGTTCAGGCGCTCGTACAAGCATCCGGGCCTGGTTGAGGAAAACAGAATCAGAGATACAAGACCTCCCAGACCATTCTTAGATTTACCAGACTGGCGAGAGAGAAGATAATAATGGAGAAGAAGCCATGTTTGTATCATGATCGGACCGGGAAGTACAGAAAACCTATGCCCATCATTCCGGAGCCGCGCTGTTTGAACTTTTTATTTGGTTCTCCTCCGAAAGTTGTTGGTGCCATGACCTAAAAAATCTTGTATGATCCGGTATCATTTCCGTTCCAACATACAGATGCGCGAGAACTCCGGTCAACCCATTCCACCGCAATCCTTTTCTTTCCTGACGCACCATCGTCCCCTTTTCCCCTCAGCGATCCGTTTATGCCTCAATCAGAGCACGGCGGAGCTGAGCACCACGCTGGCGGGAAGACAGGTGAGTGACGTCCTTAGGAGCGGCCTTGGCGACCTGCTCGTTGGCCTCAGTGAGGATAAGCTCGATGTGGCAGGGTTGGCTCATGTAGGGGTTGATCTGGAAAAGTTGTCAGAAAATGTCTATCAACGCCACACCCCATTTTTGGGTTAGAATTTCAACGTACACGACCATGGGCGCGGTATGTACGGCGGCGGTTTGCGGGGGCCTGTTGAACTGCGATGCGCTGGATGACCAGGTTGGAGGTGTCAAGACCCTTAGTGTCGGCGTTGGACTCGGCGTTCTTGAGAAGGTCGATGAGGAACTCGGCGGACTTGACGGGCCAGCGGGCCTTGGAGACACCGAACTGCTTGCCTAGAGACGAATGCTGTCAGTCGATTATTCAATAACATATATGCCATAATATATGCCATGATGTGTGCCGATGTGTCATGATGTATGTCATGTTGAAAATTTCGAGCCGCAACGGTGTCATTCCGGATTCCACATAATCAGCCCAGCAATATTTCCCGAAACTGTTGTATGTTCTCCGATGATATTCTTCTGCCTTCTCAATCCGAGATCCCTTGACACCATCGCGGCCGTCCAATTCCAACATGTAGAGAAATTTTTCGAGGGAACTCACCCTGAGCGGTGCGACCAGTGGAGCCAGCGTAGCGGCGCATGGGGATGGCCATGGACTTCTTGGTGACGTTCTCGAGGTAGGTAAGGGCCTTGTCCAGCTTCATACCGTTGACGGCCTGAGCGGTCTCGCGGGTGTTCTTGAAGCTGACACGAAGGTAAGAGCCGCGAGCGCGAGCGCTCTTGGCGTTTTCGATCTCCTGAGCGGCGTAACGGACCTATAATTTGTAGAGAAAAGGTCGTCAGCAATCATGATAGTCGGTTGGAGGCGGTGGTGGTGATGGCCGAGTTCGTGCGAAGGCGATTGATCGCTTGCCCAACATTTCGAACATTTGAGATGAATTGGACAAGGATAGAGACGCGCGAGTGCATATTTCGAAGGCCGTAACAATGTAGGGGAGCAGGACTCACCATCTTGAAGGAGTTGGCGAGGGGAAAATGATGGTCCTCGGTGTCGGGTTGATGTTGTCGCTTTTCGAAGGCCGTCCGCTAACGTTGGAACACCAGGGTTGGTGGTGCGGTTTTTTTCGCTTAAAGCCCTAACGCTAGCCACATATGGTAGGTGCTTAGCTAATGTGGTCTCGTGCTGAGTCAGTGGGCCGTTCACCTTAGCTGGAATATTTTTGTTCCGCCCCGGCGGATGCTTACTAACTTTATATGATCCACTCTTCCACCACACCCGTTTTAAATTAACCGGGTTCTAGACAACTCTAGTAATTGACTGAGAGATGGACAAGTTGAAAGTAATGCTAACCAGCCTTACCAACCACAATTGGCCTCTAGAAAAGCAAGCTACAGCTTAGACTTCCTGAAAATCGCTTAAAACTTGAAACTTGAAATGCATTGCATTCTATTCTATGATATCTTGTATTACACTTATCGCTTCTGCTCCGGAACCTGAGTGATCAGCTCCCCCTTCTCCACTGCCAATTTCAGATTATCCAACACCAAAACTTCCATCTCCTTCTGTGTCTCGTAAGTCATCGTACCGATGTGCGGCAGCAGCATGATCCGAGGGTTGTTCACCAGACCCGGCTCGATTTGCGGCTCCTTCTCATACACATCCAGACCAGCGGAGCCGACCTATTATCACCAGTTAGCACAATTCCAATTCATACTTTGATTGTAGATACTAGAGTGGAAGAAAAACATACCTTGCCGGAGTCAATCGCCGCGACCAGCGCCTTCTCGTCAATCAAAGCCCCACGCGCCGTGTTGACGATGACCACACCATCCTTCATCTTGCTGAGCTCGGGCGCACCAATGATATGCCGGGTTGAAGCATTCAGAGCGAGGTTCAAGCTAAAGACGTCGGAGTTGGCCAGCAACTCATCGAACGAGACATAGGTTGCGCCGTTCTCTAATTCCGGGGACAGGCGCGAGCGGTTGTGGTATTGGATCTTCATGCCGAAAGCCTTTGCGCGGGTTGCCATTTCCTATCGGGTTTGGATTAGCGGATGTAGTTGATGGGGAGAATTGGTGCACTCACCCGTCCAATACCGCCCATGCCGAGGATACCCAGGACCTTGTTCTGAGGGTCACGACCCAGGGTAGCCTTTCCGTGCCATTGGCCTATGACAATGACCCGTTAGTGTACTGCGCGCCTTGAGCTATAGTCATCGCATGTATATTACTCACCTGCCCGAAGAGCAGCCTGGGGAACGTAGGCCTGGCGCAGCGCACCAATCATCAAGAAGATGCCCACATCAGCGGTGGCATTGTTTACAGCAACAGGGGTGCTAGAAACGGCAATGTTCTTCTGCGTGCAAGCGGAGACATCAATGTTATCGTATCCAGCTCCATTGTGGCAGATGTACCGGAGAGACTGGGGCAGCACTGCTAGCAATTCGGCATCAAAGGGCCCGGTGTACTAGAGAAGGCGCAGTTAGCGGACGGGCGATTCCATTGAAAGATCAATTGAGTTGAACACACTTTATTGGAGGTATTAGAGCGGTAGATGGCAACCACATCGTCGTACTGACCAGCCTTGCAGTTCTGGATGAACTCCTCGCGATTTCCGTTGGGGAATTCCTATACGCGGTTAGTTAGGAGCTCTGCGCAGTTCTTCCAGAACCAGAATTGATGCATACCTTGAGGGTCAAGAGCGAGGAGAGGCTCTCCCACTCCTTGCGCGCGTGAGTAATTTCTCCAATGAGGAGAGCGGCTTGGGAAGGCATGTTGGAGATTTGGAATCTGCGGGGTGGTGAGCTTGCGCGCATGATGTCAGTGGGGAAGCGCATTACCTACCTGGATACAGCTGGGGATAGAGTCTTCTAACAGAGGAGAGTAGGGTATAGGAGAGTAGAGCAAAGGTAGAAAAGGGGAAAAGTGTCAAGGAGAAAAAGATGGAGGGGTCAGAGAGTTATTACTCCAAAAATGGAATGAATGGTAACAGTCCGACAGTCCGATCAGCCGGCGGAGCTCCACTGGAATGACGCCCCCGCGGGAGACGCAACTTGGTGGTCGGCAATGGAAGACAAATTCCGGGCATTCAAAGTAGATTAGATGGACTAGTGCTGCCAGGAGTTATAGTTATATTTTATGATTATATCCCCAGTCCTTCAGATCTATTCTTACCCTCTGATTCTACCTCTATGGTGATTAATACAATGTAAACTAAAACGAAATGGAAAAGAATCCAGGAGCCCCCGCGGATTCCCCCCATTGCACCCCCACTCCGTCATTTCCCCCACGTCAACCTCGTCGGCAATTGAAGATTGCCCCAAATGGACGGTTTCCGGACCAACTCCGCTGAGGGGAACATCCAACTGCCGCCTTCATTTATCTTGCTTGTACTTTTACTTTTACATCTTTGCATCTGCATCTTGCAATCCTAACTCCTCCCCCGACTCTCAATCTATTCCACACTTCACATTCATCATGGCAGAGTCATCAGCAACCGCGCTCGTCCTCCACGGCGCTAAGGATCTTCGTGTGGTACGTCTCAATTCCCTTCCACTATATACTCCCTGACAAGTCAATAAACTAACAACCACCCAGGAGAAGCGAGCAGTCAGTGCTCCCTCCGGCGCCGACGTCCAAGTCGCCGTCCAAGCAACCGGTCTCTGCGGCTCCGACCTGCACTACTACTCCCACGGCCGAAACGGCGACTTCGTCGTGCGCGAACCAATGTGTCTAGGCCACGAATCCGCCGGCACCGTCACAGCCATTGGACCAAACGTGACAACCCTCAAAGTCGGCGACCGCGTCGCCCTAGAAGTCGGCCTCCCCTGCCGTAAATGCGCCCTCTGCAAATCAGGCCGCTACAACATCTGCAAAGCCATGCAATTCCGCTCCAGCGCAAAGATGTTCCCCCACCTCGACGGTACCCTCATGGAACGCACCAACCACCCGGCCGATATGTGCCACGCCCTACCCTCCAACGTCTCCGACGCTGGTGGTGCCCTCGTCGAACCACTGGCCGTCTGCCTGCACGCCATCCGCCGCTCTCGCCCCCCATCCAAGGAAGAAGTTGCCTCTGCAAAGACCACAGGCGAAGGCACAGCCGCATTGGTCTTTGGTGCTGGCGCCATCGGCCTCCTCCTGGCTTCCTCGCTCGCAGCCGCAGAGAACTTCTCGTCAATCCTCGTCGCGGACATTGACGCGGCCCGATTGGAAATTGCCGCCTCGCTCGGTCTCAAGACTGCTCTGATCCCGCGCGGTGATCCTGCCAACCCCCCTCCTCCTAAGGATGCTCCTCACGCAGACCAGACTGCCTGGGCCCTGGCCAATGCGCAAAGCGTCGCGGCGACTTTAACCGAGGCTGCCAATTCAGCTGATAGCTCGGAAATCACTGGTTTCAGCCGTGTGTATGATTGCACTGGTGTGCCTGCCTGCGTGCAGGCGGGTATTTACGCCTCCTCGCCTGGTGGTCTGCTTGTTCAGGTTGGTATGGGTAATCCCATCCAGACTGTCCCTGTTGGTGCGGCTGCGCTGCGTGAGGTCGATGTTATTGGTACCTTCCGTTATGATGGACATGCTTACCCGGCTGCTATTGCGTTGCTTGCGAGTGGTAAGCTGGCTGCTACTGAGGATAAGGTTGTGACTCACCGGGTGAGTCTGGAGGATGGTGCGCGCGCTTTTGCTCTTGCTGGTAAGGGTATTGATGAGAGTGGTCGTCCTGTTGTGAAGGTTATTATTGAGAGTAAGCTACAGTCTTCTCTGTAGAGTGTACTGTGTATTAAAAAGGAGTTGTGTGTGATGTGATGACGTTGATGATCTTGAAAATACCCATGGGAAATAGTTGGTTGGTTGTGTGGATGTTCAGAGTGCATATATTAAATGTTAGAATGAATCATGATTTGCATTGAATTTACTTTTTGCCAAGGACTTTTTTCTTCATAATCTTTGAGAGGGTTTTAGAAGTGTAGCAAAAACACACGTAGTGAAACCTTGGAAGACAACTTTTTTTGTATTGTACAATTTGAATTTGCTTATTTCTCTTCTTACGATGTACTAGCTCTATACAACAATCTATTTCAGCCCTCCTGCCAGCAACAGGCTCTGGCCCGTCATGTATCCTGTAGTAGCCAACATAGTCACGACATTAGCCGTCTCCTCTGGTGTTCCAAGGCGCTGCAAAGGAATACCAGCTGCGACCTCTGGAATAGCCGCAGCATTCGGGATCATACCCGTTTCACCGATCATGGCAGGGGCGACATCGTTCACACTTATGTTAAACTCGGCCAGGCGGCTGGAGAGGTTCTTCATCATTCCGGTGAGGCCACCCTTAGAAGCGGCATAGTCTAAACAAAGATAAAGAATTAGACAAAGCGAAAGACAGAATAAGAGATCGTCAACTTACGACATCCGTTGATACCTCCTCCTTGACCAGCAATGGAAGACATGAAAATGATACGTCCCCACCGCTGATCCTTCATGTGCTCAACCACGCCCTTAACCAGGATGAATGAAGCGCGAAGATTCACAGTCAACATGTAATCGAACTCCTCGAGCGGAATCTCCCACACGTTGGTCATCCGTTTCCCGTACCCGGCATTCGAGATGAGGATATCCGGTCGGTGGCCGTGTTGTGTGTCAATTTGCTGGAACATGGCCTCGATCTGATCGGCATCTCCTACGTCGACTTGGTGAATCGAGATGCGAATCTTGTTCTCGGCATACTTGGTGCGGAGATCAATGACCAGCGCATTGAGCGGTTCCAGGCTCTTGGAGTAAGTCAGGGCCAGATGGACCCCTCTTTGCGCGAGTTGGTGGGCGCATGCGCTTCCGATACTATTTGCAAGCCGGTCGCATTAGTAATGCTTGTCATTATAATTCTAAGCCATGCATTGGTTGCATTGTACAACGCTCATCGTAGCTTAGTCAATGGAGTAATGCTTACCCGCCCGATGCGCCGGTGATAAGGGCAAGTTTGCCCTGGATCTCGTTAAGTGACATTGTGTAGGTGGTTTCGAAGAGGAGTAGGCGAGAGTGTGAAAAGAGAAGTCGCTCCGCGATCCAAGATTGAATAGGATTTTGGAGCTGCTAAGGTCGTACAGCTGGCCTCGGCTACCCCTCGATGGTCGGGGCGATCTCCGGGAGGAGCTCCGCAGCCCCGCACCATTTTCCGCGAAATGGATCGGCCTTTGAGAATTTCCCAAATGGGACGAACAAATAAATGACTAGAAGAGAAGGTTGCTGCTCATATCACCGAGCCAGGTCGATGGTTGCCAACTCTGCGACCGGTCTTGACCTGGCTGGTAAGGATCGGAAGGATTTTGAAACGCATCCAACCCTAGCAGACCACCCGAAATTGCATCCCCGGAGACATAGTCACCCACAGCTTCCAAGTCAAGCCATGAAAAATCATTCGCTGGACTAAAGTCCATATATGTGTGGTCGGTAACCGGGTTAGACAGTGCGGTTTGCATCGCAAAGTCATTGCTGTGAGGTGTCTCCGTCGATGTATTACCGACGGATGATTTGGTTTTCCATAGTAACTCCAGCAATCGAGAGTAACGCGATCCAATGTCGTCTTTACCGGCGCTAGATTGTCTCAAAACTTCAGTGGTACGTGCGACTAGGCCTTGTACCTTGGCTTCTTCTGAAGGGACCATCATGCCGAAAGAGCGAGCCTTGTAGAGGAAGACGGCCGAGTAAATGCCATATCTGGAGTAGAGTAAGTAAGCGAAGCAAGCAGGCTGGAGGGAATGCTGTCTTACAAGTAGAATCGCAGCGGCATGAAATGCAGATGCCGCTCTGGATCCACGGAGTCAACGAGAATCGTCAGATAGGCTTTCGCCGCATCGACAGACTCGTAAATGAATCGGGAATCTTGCATCGAGGCGACATTTTTGAAAGTACTCCTCAGCTGTTCACGATGGGAGCTTCCATCGGTCTTCGGCTTCACTAACGACTGGGAAATTGCGGCCTGGAAGGCAAATGCAGTCGTGTATAGGCGCAGGTACTCGTATGACAGATCTAAAGTAGCCCGCATTGGTGGAGAGCCTATTACACACAAGGATTAGCTTATACGTATCTCAAGATAGGTTTGGAGAGACGTACAGTCTAAAGGTCCCCACAAAGACTTCCACCGTAGGATCGCTAGTCGAAAGTCGTCGACATATTTGACGTAATCGCCCATGAGCATCATCTGGTTGCTGGTTCGCATTCCAGAATACAACACCTCGTGGACATTTCCATAGAGCTGTGTAAGATCCAGCATTGCTTGAAAAATCTTTGAGTAGTCCTCATCACCTTCCTTGGCTGGCTGCAGCGATGGGAAATCCTGACTCACAAGACCGGTCATTGGGCCCGGTCCTCGAGACCAGAAAGCTCTCCCAATACGCACGGAGATGAGACGATCAGAGACATAGCAGCTAGCCCAGGCTAGCCGTCGGCGAGCTTCAGTTGCTTGATCGCCATATGGGTCTCCACGAAAGGATGTCCGGTCTAGTCCGATGAAGTAGCCCGAGCGCAGGGCGAGCCCAACATGCATCCATGCAGCTCGGTCCTCCTCTCCGCGTCCAACACGCTCTACGCGAGGCCGTAGACCTTGCGGCTCCCACTCGGCTAGGAGAAGTAGAGCCTCTACGGCCTCGACGTCACAGTCTGCTCCCGCAGCGATACCCGAGATCAGCTCGTGCATGTATTTTGAACAGTATTCGTGGATCTCGGGCCTGTCAACCAAATCCTTCGACGCAATGGTTAGGACCGCAGTCAGCAAATATTTCTCGTTAGTTGCGAAATCATCCAAAGCCGAGCGCTCAAAGTATTTGCGCGGAACCAATGGGAGATATGGGTGGAAGTTATCTGCATAGCGAGTAACGAGCTGCCAGACAGTTCCGGGATCCAGAGATCGTAACTGGACTAGCCTATATGCCCTGATGCCAGCATTCGGGGTATTAAAGTCTGCGACAACACCATTCCGCAGACCATTATTATATGTTGAGAAAGTACCCGAGTCTGATCGGACGCGTTCATCCTGGCCCTCTGGGGCGGTGCCATTATCCTGGGTGGCGATCCCGGTCAGACATTGCCAGGCATCGGAGGGGTTACGCGGAACTGAGTCGATGGAAGCTTCTTCTTCTTCGACGGCTCCGGAGGTAGCTGGATTTGGGGGCAGAAAAACCACCGGGCCGGGGTAAGAAGCTGATGGAGGTTGGCGCGCCTCAGAGCTATTCGGGCTCGTGATTTCTTCCGAGTCCTTGCTCGGGGAGGGATTGGTGGCCGGGGTGAAGTTCTTGATTTTGTTCTTGCGAATGCGCCGGCCTCCACGGTTGGAACCACCAAGAATGCATTCACGATGCTCGCGCACGCAGCGTTGACAGGGTGGCTTGCCCGGGTTGCCGTTGCCGTTGGTGTCGCTAAGCGCCACGAGGTTAGTGGGGAGCTCCTAGAATTGCAGATCTCCGGGGGGAGCAGCAGCTGCAGTAGCAGCCAGGGCCAGCTTACAGATCACAGCGTGATTTGCGCTGCCTGCAGTGAAGACAGGCTCGTGAGACACGTTTGACGACGTGGTCGGACCGCCGAGGGTCAGTCTCAGTCTCGGCCTGTGATGGAGACATGATATCGATTCGGGCCTTGCGACACGGATGGGTTTACAGCGACATTATTGCCGGACAAGGAAGTGATAGAAAACAAAAGCCGAGTGATGACCCACCGGGGAAAAACAAGTGCGGAGGAGGAGAAGGAGGAGAAGCCTTACTCATCGTGTTGGGTTGTCCGGGTGGATTGTGGGGAAAGAAGAGGTGAGGTTATCCTCTAGTGACTACGAGCTTACCTTACCCTATGGTATGTACACTATCACGACCAGTATACCAGTACACCCCTACAACTACTTGCATATCTGTACTACAATAAATTGTGTAGCAGATGATGAATTACTGTGATCACTCTGACTGCTTCATCTTTTCTTTTTCCAATACCATCCTCCTCTCCTGCTTCTCCTCTCCTCCTCTCAATAGCCGACGGCATTTGAAGCGATAACCGACCTTGAGATATCCGGGCCAACTCCGCCTCCGCGCGCATCGCGTGGGGGGAACTTGTCGTCATGCCGGAACTTTTTGGTTATTTGGAGGGGCTATTGATTTCCCCCTCCTTCTACTTCTACTTCTTCTTATTCTGATTCTTGTTTTCGTCTTCTTCTCCTTGAATTCGAATCAATTAATATCGGCATCATGGCATCAGTCGCTTCCCTATTCTCCCTTAGCGGGCGTACTGCCCTCATCACCGGCGGCACTCGTGGCATCGGCCAGGCCATGGCTTTTGCTCTGGCCGAGGCCGGCGCCGATGTCATTCTCGTCCAACGCGACGAGTCGAACACGTCCACCAGAGACGAGATCATCAACCGCTTGGGTCGCAAGGCCTACATCCATGTGGCCGAGCTGTCCGATCGCAAATCGGTCAAGGAAATTATTCCCACGGTGACTAGCCAAGGGCTCAAGCCCGATATCCTCGTTACCTGCGCTGGTATCCAGCGGAGGCACCCAAGCCACCAATTCCCTGATGAGGATTGGGACGAGGTCAGTCGCCCCCTCTCTTCTCCCTCCCCTCCCCCTTTGCAATTCGCATCTTGCCATGTTCAACGTTAACTCGGAGGTGTCCCGATCTAGGTTCTCGAAGTGAACCTCTCCGCGGTGTTCGTCCTGTGTCGGGAATTCGGCGCCTACCTGCTATCTCGTGACGCATCTGAATTCCCCTCCGGTCGCCGTGGGTCAATTATCAATGTCGCTTCGCTTCTTACCTTCCAGGGTGGTATCACCGTCCCCGCCTACGCTGCCTCCAAGGGCGGTATTGGACAGCTGACCAAGGCGCTCTCCAACGAGTGGATCTCCAAAGGAATTAATGTCAACGCTATTGCCCCTGGATACATCAACACCGACATGAACGTCGCACTTATCAACGATGCGGACCGCAACGCCGGTATCATGGCGCGTATTCCAGCCGGTCGGTGGGGCAAGCCCGAGGATTTCAAGGGACCGGTGGTCTTCTTGGCTAGCGACGCCAGTAGTTATGTCTCTGGCGAGATAGTCACCGTTGATGGTGGCTGGATGGGTCGGTAAATTGGAGCGACGAGATGATGTATAAACGAATTGGATGAATCATGCCACTTGCATATAACAGAGTTCAAGTTGGCAAACCTTGGAAGTACATAAATGGAAGAGACGAGTGTGAGATATTGAAACAGCTTCAAATAAATTAGTGTGAGTTAGTTATGGACATATTAGTCGCCTGATACCCCAGGCAGAAATAGATCAAAAAGATTCTGCTTTTCACAAAAACACACTGGTAAATGTGCAAAGACCTTCTTTTCCCGAAGCTTCGATGATTCATTATTCAAGATATGCAAAAAATCCCGGAACAAATCGTACGATGGGACCGGTCGGTTGCTTTTCAATTTCAACTTGCGCCATTAGGGGGTTTAGGGGTGACCCTAAACATCGCCAAACCCCGCGGCGCGAGTTGGTTGGTTTCTGATAGAGCATTCTGAAACCGCAAACCCATCCATGCGATATATGATAGGCCCACTTAGGCCCAACTCACCGCTGCCTAGCGTCTCCCTCTCCTGCCAGAGTTGCCTGTCCCTGGGCGTTACGCCCGGTCGCAGATCTGTAAGGATCCTCAGCTGCCCTGACATCCAGTCCCAAGCGGCCAATCATCGTTTCGATCTTTCTGCTGTCCGACCCCCCCTGGAAACACCGGCGCTTCTTGGTGACAGAGGGAGACTTTCCGATAGGCTTGGACCTACTTGGACCAGCTTAGACCAGCTCGCTCATACCATGGAGAAAGGAGCTCCTGACCCAGTAGTGGCTAGCAGTGGCTGTTCGTCACGGCTACCTCGGGACCTGGTTTGAAGTGGATTGACAGATGGACTGACTCGACCACCCAATTTCTTTTTATTACTTCTGTACCTTCACCTTGCCCCTGCAAGAAATGATTTTCTCTTGGGTGTTCGTCGCAAGTCATCTCCGTTCGTTTCGTGTCCATCGGCTGGTTCCTCAATAGATCTTTTAGAGCCCGTGCCTGCGTTGATCGCAAGGATTGATTCTTATTGTCTCTTTTTTTTGGCCTGAGACTTTCACCTCATCTTCCTCTTTCTTGTCTATCTTTACCTCCTTCCACTGGTCAACCTCTCTCTGTGTGAGAAAAAAACGTGCCCGGCCCGGATCTTCGCCTCCCTTGCTACCAGCATTCCTGATCACCTGGACGATGCCTGTATAAGCAAAGTCCAACAAGAGATCTGTGTCCTAAAGATCTGCGATCCTTTCCAGATTCCACAAGAATCCATTGTTTAGAGATTTCCGGTTTTTGCCTCTCCAAACTTGGAGACAACTGGCATTGTCTTGCTTCAGGCTTGATTCACTCTTTCTCAGACCATCTCCGACATTGACTCAGGCACAATGCACCTTTATTAGCGGCTGCCTCCTTTTTGTTTCTTCAATCACTATTGATCGTCAATCAACACTGCCCCTGTTGGAATTTGGCCTACAGTGATCTCATCCGAACCGCCCTAACATCAACCCTGTTGTTCCCTGTTCTGATCATCGCATTCCCCTCGACTCCCCGCAACCAAAACAGTCGACGTCACACCAATTTTCACAAAATACGCAATCAAACTACACATATCACTGGAACAACTCTCACTACGAAAAATCGACTGCCATTATACGCACTGAAGCCTCGGATCCGCTCACGGTGCCGTCTTCCAACGCCCATCCCTCAGCCGGTTCTGGGGTAATCAATGGCTGCATCCCAACCGCATATCGCGGCACGAGGTTATGGAACAAATTCAACTTATATCTACGAATACTCGAGGGGGCTCGGTGGTGTCGATGTTCCCCGTGACGTGATTATCACCCGAATTATCTATTCATCGGTCGTTATCCTGGCATTCAGCATCTTCTGTGGCAGGATAGCACAGATCAGCCATGCCTTCCTCCGTCAAATTACTTCAGTGACAGCCGATAGGAGGCAGCAAACATTCTGGAGCCAGGAACGGTCGGCCTGGTGGGCCAACATGAAGAAGCATCTTCTTTATGCTCCCCTCGGGCGGAAGAGGCACAATCGAGAGATCCAGCTTTCTTCTGCTGTTGGTATCGGTACACTACCTTCCCGGTTCCAAACCATCCTGGTCGCTCTGTACTTTGCAAGTCAAGTTGCGTACTGTCTATTCCTGGACTACCGGGTCAATGAGAAAGCGGCTCTTGTTGCGGAGATTCGGGGTCGCTCTGGAACGCTGGCCGTTCTCAACATGGTGCCATTATTTCTTCTGGCGGCCCGCAATAATCCACTCATTTCGATTCTACACATCAGCTTTGATACGTATAATCTTCTTCATCGATGGCTTGGCCGTATCGTTGTGATCGAGTCCATCGTTCACACTGTTGCTTGGGCCGTCAATGCAGTTGCGGAGCAAGATGTGGCAGACATGCTTGCGCGTCTAAGAAATGAACCTTTCTTCGCCTGGGGTCTGTTGGGAACAGTTGCGATGCTCTTTCTCAGTCTGCACTCGCCATCTCCAATCCGCCACGCCTTCTACGAGACCTTCCTGCACCTACATCAACTCGCTGCCCTACTCGCTTTCCTCGGTATATACGCCCACTTGAACATCGACAGTCTTCCCCAAAGAAGCTGGGCTCATGTAATCGCCGTAATCTGGCTCCTAGAGCGCAGTATACGACTCTTTCGCCTCGTCCATCTCAACTTCTCACCCCGACACGGCTCCACAAACATGACCGTCCAAGCCCTACCAGGAGAAGCATGCCGAGTGACTTTCCACCTCCCCAAACAGGTCGACATCAAACCAGGATGCCACGTATTCGCCTACATCCCCAGCATATCATGGTGGATGTCGCACCCATTCTCAATCGCCTGGACAGAAAACAGCAACAAAAGCAGCCCCTCAACAGCCATGACCCAACACATCACCGACTTAAAATCCTCCTCGCCACTCACGCCCTCATCCCTAGAAAAACAATCCTTCGACCTAGACGCCTACCTTGAACCAGCCCACAACCCAACCCAAGTCTCCCTCATCATCGGCGCCCAAAAAGGCATGACCCGCCGCCTCTACAACCTCGCCAACACCAGCCCGCTCAAAACCCTCACAATACCAGGCTACATCGAAGGACCCTACGGCTCCCACCCCACAAACGTAGCAAGTTATGGCACAGCCGTCCTATTCTCCGCCGGCGCGGGAATCACACACCATCTCCAGTATACACGGGACCTCGTTCTCCGCGCTTCAACGGGCCGCGCCGCAACACGTCGCGTTTATCTCATCTGGTCCGTCCGCTCAACAGATCACCTTGCCTGGATAAGTGCGTGGATGGATCAAATTCTGCGTCTCCCGAATCGTCGTGAGATCCTCGTTGTTAAACTGTTCGTTTCGAAACCGCGTCGTGCGGCGGATATCGTTTCCCCTTCTGCGACAGTGCAGATGCATTCGGGTCGCTGTCGGCCTGATGTCGTTCTTGATGAGATTTTGCCGGTTAGGGTTGGTGCGACGCTTGTCTCGGTTTGTGGGCCTGGTGCCTTTGCCGATGAGGTTAGGGGTGCGGCGAGGAAGAGGATTGGACAGGGGGCTGTGGTGGATTTTGTCGAGGAGGCTTTTACTTGGTAGATAGATTCCTTTGTCTCTGTCTTTTTTTTTCTTTTTTTTCGCTTTCTTTTTCTCTATTTGTCTTTCTTTTTACTTTTTCTCTTTTCTTTTCTTTCTTCTTCCCCATCATCTTCGATTCTGATCTTGTCGACTTGTCTGCATTGGCGCTGGGGTCCTGTAATGTCTATACTATTTTTAACACTCAAGGAACTAACTACGATGGATCTGTATCTTTATCTATCCCGAATTCTTTATCTAAAATTTCAAGGTTCTATACCTACTAGTACTGTAGTTTATATGAAAAGAATTGAAATATTGAGTAAACTTTTGTTTATTATATTCATTGTATCTAGACTGTAGTCTAGCAGTGTATTGTAAATTGCTTCACGATGCTCTATGCATTCGGATATATGCAAAAAGGCGAGTAACAAAAAAAGAAAAGGGTCTATATATGAGAGAAGATTGGTCAAATAGCCAACTTGACTCTCAAGAGTTAAAATATGCCACAAGAAAAAGAGAGAGAAGATCAAGAAAAAGAAAAAGAAAAGAGCAAACATGCAGCTGCAAGTCTTAGGCCAACCGCATCATGACATGCTGAGCTCAGTTCTTGCTGCGGCTACCCTTAGGCACGCGAGCGAGCCAGTAGATGAAGACAGCACCGAAGATATTGAAGATGATGAAGGCCCACATGATGCCAAAGTTGCGCCAGGCCTCAGAGAAGTGAGCACCAATCTGGCTAAGATAGGTATCGGTATTAGACAAAGAGCAGAATTGACAGTTGGAGATGGCATCTTTGTCCAGAAGACTTCCACCAAATTCGTTGATCCATTTCGCCATGTACTTCTCGCATGTGATGCCATCCGGGGCCGTGATGCTGAGGTACTCGACGGGAGAGCAGGTGGCTTCAGCGCCAGAGACGCCGGTAGACAGCATCGCCGAGACCAGATACGTAAAGGGCGATACACGGTACATGAAGATCCAGAAGCGAGGCATCTTATCCGGTGAGGCGAGGACACCACAGAAGATCAGGCAGAGGGAGAAAATCAAATTGGCCAGGTTACCACCTGTCTCGGCGAGCTCGATACCGGCGATCACCATGTGGGCGAAGGTCGACGTAAAAAGCATAAAGGTCCAGATGAGCAAGAACATCAGAGCTCCGCGTTCGTGAAGGTGGCCCTCGGGAGCGTTGCGGTAGAGGCCGATGGGGTAGTACCAGCAAACGTAGATGAAAACGGCCATGAGGGTGTTCCAGGGGAGTTCGACAAGGATGTTGGAGGCCATGAACGCCTTCCAGGAATAGGTCTTGGATGGGCGCTCACGAACTTCGTACAGGGAACGCTGGGTACAGAAGTGAGGCATGATTTGTTGTACCAAGTTGCCAAAGATGGTCATCAGCATGAAGATACTAAACATCTGGTTCTGAAGACCCTGGGCGGTGTTGGAAGAGTGGAAGAAGGAGAAACCAATGTAGAGAGCTGTGAGGATGCAAAGAGCCGCCTTGGAGTAGATGTAGATCGGGGTGCGCCAATACTGACTGAAAACACGGATCAAGCACTCCCAGAGCTGGACGCTGAATGGAGCAGCAAATTCTTTGTAGTTGGCAGGGTCAGAGGCAGACTCATCAACAGACTTCGAGGACAGGGTCGACTTGAGTTGAGCCAAGTGGTTGTGCACTTCCTTGCGCTCAGGACTTTCACGCCAGACAGCGGGCCAGTCAACATCACTGTGAGAACCAGGGGCAGCACCAATAACCTCAAGCATCCATTCAGCCGGGTTGGCCTCGAGGGGAAGCTTAGGGGCACCATTGCGCTCAAAGTAGCTAGCAAGAGTGGAGGACTTCTCGCCGATATCTCCAAAGTAGACGGTTTTACCACCACGGGCAAGGAACAGAAGGCGGTCGAAACGCTGGAAAAGCATGGCAGAAGGCTGGTGGATAGTGCAGAGAATAGCCTGGCCATGCTTGGTCAGGGTGTCAATTAGATCAAGAATGGACCAAGAGGTCTGACTGTCAAGACCAGAAGTCGGCTCGTCGAGGAACAGAAGCAGTTGGGGCTTGGCAGCAAGCTCGACACCAATAGTGAGACGCTTACGCTGCTCGACATTGAGACCTTCACCGGGGACACCGACAATGGCGTCAGCGTAGGATTCCATTCCAAGGAGCTTAATAACCTCCTCAACGTAGTCAAGCTTCTCTTGGCGGGGGGTGGCAGCAGGTTGACGGAGCATAGCACTGAAGCGAAGAGCTTCACGAACAGTTGTAGTATAAAGGTGGAGATCCTGTTGCTGGACGTAACCGGTCTTACGCTGGAAAGACTGGTCGCGAAGACGGCCGTCAACCAACATCTCACCAGAGACAACACCCATAGTAACACGAGTAGCAAGCACATCAAGCAAAGTGGTCTTTCCAGCACCGGAGACACCCATAAGGGCAGTACAGGTACCAGGCTTAACCCAACCATCGACGTGGTCCAGAATACGGCGCTCTTCGCTCTTGATCTTGATGTCGTAACACACATCTTGCCAGTGGAAGATAGCAGTTTGGCGCTGGATTCCACCAGCACCCTGCTCGCTGCTTGTCTCGTCGGTCTTCTCGGCATGGCTAACACTCTGGGTGCCTTCAATGTCCTCGTCGGAGTTGCCACGCTTGGGCGCGTGTCCACGACGGAAGAGCAGAACCTCCCCCTTAGACTTGGACTCAGAGATGTACTCGGTGCCGATCAGGTAGGTAGCCATGAAGAAAATCATGAAACCAAACATGATACCCAAATTGCGCCACTTGTGGGTGTTGGAATACTGGAAGTTATCCGAGAGATAGTTATCACCTTCGACCATGTCCTGGCCAGCACGGGCGCCTCCAGTGTTGCAAACCATGTTTTGCAGAGTAGGACCGTAGGTAGGGACGAACGACCTAGGAAGACATCTGAAGGTGCGGTTATGGAATTCATTAACCATGAGCGATTCAAAGCCGTATCCAATGGGATCAATGTAGTTCATCCATCGAGACCAGCCAAGCATGTTGGTAGGGGGGATCGTGAACCCGGTATATATCACCAGCCCAAGTATCAGAATCGCGGCGGGCACCAAAGCCTGACTGAGGGTTCGTGAGGTGGCGGCAATGGTACGGAAGATCATAGACATGGTCAAAGTCGTTATCAGGGAGAAGATGAGGAAGGTGAAGAATGCTCCCGGTGTGCGGCGAAGATTCGTCATGAAATAGAGTGTCACATTAAAAGTCACCATGTTGAGCAACTTGTAGGGCATATCGCACAGCATTGAAGCCACAGCCTCGGTGAAAGGGTGGTACATGGCATAGCGAGCTTGCTTTTCAACAATAGGTCGTTGCGCGTAAAGAGTCAGAATCTGTTTGATTGTCAGTGATATACTCTAGCAAAAAGGCAGCAATACATATATAGCTTACCTCGAGTGCACTGGAGAAGGCGTTAAGAAGGACAGCAAAGAAAAGAAGGGCACCACGAGAGTAGAAGCTCTCGGTAGTGTCGTCAAGGTTGTAGAAGACAGAACCAATAATCAAAGCCATGATGAAGTTACCAATAAGCTGGGACAACGTCAAGCTTGCATCGCCCTTAAGGCGCTGGAAGCCACGGATCATGCAGAGGTTGATCTGCTGCACGACGGAAAGGGTATAGGGAGAGCGAACACGCTGGTTCTTAGCCTGCATCGCCCGACGGGAGTCGACGAACTTTTGCAGCGCCTCGCCACCAATTGGGTAGGACTGGTCGTACTCGTCAATTTCCTTCATCAGACTCTTGTAAGCAGCGCTGGTCTTCCAAGCCTCAGCAAACTCATCAGGGGTGCGAGGAACACGGTTCTCATAGCCAGGCTTCACGATACGCTCAGCAGGGCTAGTCAGGGAAGTCAAGAAATCGGCGGTGGTCTGACGCTCGGGGCAGTCGAAGCCCATAGTGGTGAAGAATTCCTTGGCCTCGTCGGTGCGGCCGAAATAGATCTGTCGACCTTCGTACAAGACAGTCACTTTGTCGAAGACATCATAGGCACTCTGGGAGGCCTGGTAGATAGCAACAGCACAGGTAGTGCCGGAATACTTAGCCATCAGGTTCAGGGTCTTGCAGAACTCCAAAGCGTTGGCGCTATCGAGACCACGAGTACTGTTATCCCAGCACTGAAGAGGGCTACCGCAGAGGGTGGCCTCGGCAATACTGACACGCTTGCGCTCACCACCAGAAACACCACGAACGAAATCGTTTCCAACACGGGTGTTAATGGTGTGTGTGAGACCCAACATAGCCATGACAACGTCACGCATGTGCTGGGCGTGCTGCTCGCGAGTGACATCTGGTAGACGATTGCGGGGTGTACGGGCCAGTGCAGCGAACTTGAGGGTATCGCCAACCGTCAATTGAGGGAAATGCACATCGGTCTCGGCGGTATAAATAGCCTCACCGCGGAACTGGTCGCGCATCTTCTTGTCGGAGATACCCTGGTAATTCATTTGGGTCTTTTCATCCTTGTGAATACCGTTCATCTCACCGGCCAAAGTCTTCAAGAAAGTCGAGCAACCGGAACCGGGACGGCCCAGAACGACGAGCATCTCGCCACTCCTGACGAGACCGTCGAAATCGCGCAGAATTTGGATCTTTTGCTTACCAGAGCCCATCATGGAACGGAACAAACCGCCAATTTGGAGGACCGAGTTAAACACATCCTTTTGGTAATCTGTGGGACTACCATAACCGTGGACACTAAGGTTGCGGAAAGAGATACCAGCCTGGCGCTGAGGGTAACGTTCGGGGTCACGAGCAGTGATAGCCAGGAGGTTCTTCATCCAGTTGCGGGCCCTGAAGTTAGGGCTGTGCGGGTTGAGGGCGGAATCCTCCTTAACATCGATGAAGGTGTTCTCGGCGTCAACAAAGCGAGTGGATTCACGGGTGAGCTGCTGAGCAAGGCGAGTGACCTCGGCCTCGACGATCTCTTCGTCACCGACCTCCTCGGACTTTTCCATGGCGGTATCTTCGGTGCTGAAGCTAGCAGCGGGATCGTGACGGTGGATCTCGCGCGAGATGGTCACGGATTCGTTGGTCGATTCGACGACATTGGGGTTGATCGTCCCCAGGAGCGACATGGTCGGCTGCTCCTCAATGGATGTTTGATATGGAGTTGGGGGAGGGGAGGTGTGGGGCCCAGATAGGAGTCAATTAGGAAATCACCATGCAGTGACGATGGTGTGGTGCAGAGTATAGAGGTGAGGGGGGGTAGGAAGAGAATGTTGTGATAGTTGTGTAATTAGGATATTAGGCGTATGAAGAAATAAAGAATGGAGTATTAAGATAGTAAAGGGAAAGGGGCGAAGGGGGCCAAAGACATGGAAACAATAAATAGAAGTAAGCTAAAGATGCGGAGAGAAAAAAAAAGGTCGATGCGAAAAAATCGGGCCCGGGACTGATGCCAAGTTTGCCTCCGAAAGGGAAGGCCAGACATCCGGCGATAAGGGTCCGGAGATGAGAGCGACCGTGTGTATTGGAGGCCTAACCGGTATTGATTGGAGCGAATCAGCATGGCGAGATCAGAAATCAATACGCGAGATGGTACCAAGGCTGTTGATGGTAGGAAAAATCGGGCATCGCCTAGTGGTCGTGCTTTTACGGGATTAGGTTTAGTGTTGAAAACGGGAGTCCAGATGGAAGGAGAATTAGGAGAATTATGTACAGCATGTGGTGCATCGGAGTATATTTCAGGGGTATGATTGGATGGGGGAATTATACAGGACATGGTAATGCAGTGTCATGCATGGTAATGTACTCCGTAGGGTAATATGAAATGGAAAAGTGGAAGAACAAAAAAAGTGGACCGGGAAGCCGCGATCCGCCATCCGACCTGCGTGACCCACGCGGCGGAGTCTGGGCACGACGTTCCCGGGTCGGCCCCCCTAGCATCCGACTCCTGATTCCCTGACTCAGGCATGTTTCGTCCGTTCTCCCCAGTTTCGTCCGCTTTCACAGCTGGTCCGTGGACTGTAGTCAGAATGACTTAGTTCGACTCATTATCAATCACAGGGGTATGGTGTATTCTGCACAACCCCATGCAGGTCAGATTCCGCCATCTTGGTGCCTAAAGCCATGCCTTTAGCCATGCCGGTTGTATCCTTACTCTTAATTAGAATTATCTACAGAGTACAAGTATGTACAGAGTAGGTATTGTTAGTATTACTAGTAGTCTATCTACCCCATCCTGGTCCGTACGTATTCGCGCTTTTCTCCCTGTCTACTTTGGCCCAGCCACCGCAGGATTCATTATCAGATCCCTCTAGCCGCTTTCGACTAGCTCTGCGAACTGCCCAGGTGGATGCCAGCACAGACATACGTGCGCATACTACAATGTGCATACCTGATGATGCAAATTTAAACTTCATACTCATCACTGGATGGAAGCCATTCTGAGCTACGACATATCAACATACGGTGTACAATGTTGATCTCCTGCACCGCTTGTACATCAAAATTCGGGTCACTTCATACAGGGTATCCCCAGCAATCAAATTCTATCATGACGAAACCTCCGTCCCCCCTTCTCTAACTTCCTCTGCTTCGCCGTCTCCCTCTTCCTCCTCTTCCTCCTCAATTGGCTCCACTAAAAGATTGCCACCCCGCCCGATCTTCTCTCGGATCGTCCCGCCCTCCTGAACTGCATAAACTGCTCGGGGCATGGGGGACACTAATCGAAATCCGTACTCATGTGTGAATCCTTCGGGCTTCCTTACATTAGTGGGTCTTGACTCATCCTGTAACACCTCGTAGCATTCCACTACAGCATAGAGCTCTTCAATATCGGCCTCAGGCGCAAATCGGCGCATAATTCGCTCCCCAGAGGGTAGTCGCACGCTCACGCGCACCGCTTCCTTCACATCGGTCCCAGGCTCGGTGCCAAGAGACTGTGCGCGCCATTGCTTCCACTGTCCTAAATCGCGCTGCTTCTTCTCTTCAGCCGCCTGTCGGTCAGCCGCCTCCTGCTCTTCACGCTCTCGTGCAGCCTCGGCCTCCCGACGCTGACGCGCCCGCTCGCGGTCAATTGCCAGTGATCGTTCGTAGGCAGAGTCCTGCTCTTCACGCAAGCTGCGAGACGCCTGCTGTTCAGCCCGGGTAGCGCGAATCCGCTCGAGCGGCTCCTGATTCGTGGAGGTGATAGCACGGAGTTTAGTCGTGAACTCCGATGGTGAAGTGGTTCCCGCGATGCGGCCGACCACGGACATCGCCGTCGACGACACATTGGGAGTGTGGACGACGACCGCGGCAAAGGGGAACTTGGTGCATTTCAGCGAATTGGCCACTTGATATGCCTCGGAGTCCTGGACACTCCCGCCCCACACCAGAAGGTTGTTTTGCGGGTCGTTGATGAACTCCACGACCTCGGGTGCTAGCAGCGTATCGCGTACCCAGCCGCTCGTGTCATCGTGTTCTGGTGCAAGAAGCACGATCAGAAGATACTTCAAGTCCCGGTGGGACTTCTCTAAGGCCATGTTGTATCCATTTTCCAGGAATGGGATCGAGTGCGATCCGTACTCCTCGTCGAATTCACGGATGAACCGGGCGGCGGTATCTTTGGGGCCCAAGGGTCGACGGCCGGTGGTATTTCTTCGTGCCGCCTGTAAGGCTGGATTGGCGGTGGTGTTGAATAGGCGTGGGAGGAAAGGGAATAATGTGCCAAATAGACGGAACGAATTGTACAGGAGGCGGTACACGAGGTTGAAGGGAGTAAACAGTAGAGCAAGGATGAATGGCGGGCGGAAAGCGGGTTGGCTTTCGGGTTGGGTATTGACACGGGGAGCTGGGTCTGCTGCTGATCGGGCAGCTGGCGCGAGTTGCTCGGTGAGGTCATCCGTCATTAAGTTCTGGGCTCGACGGTCTGGCCTTGGAGGGGGCGACTGGAGTGCCTCACGAGCCTCTTCGACAGGGTCGGGGCCTTCGCCATCAAAGAATTTGGCGATCGCGATCTATATAGTTCGGGGAGGAGATGGTCAGTGACAAGCTTCCACGTTGACGGCTTCCGGGTAGAGCTGGGGGCGGAGAGGATTCTCGAACCTGTACATTCCATTGTGATCGCCGGAGTAAGGCAATAGCCTCGGCAGGCTCTTGACCTGTCACAGATGAGTATGTTTCTAAAGCCGACCTCTCGGTAGAGGAGAGCCGGTCAAGGTCGAGGTCGAGCTCTTCGGACATGGTGGCTGATAGGTGGCAGCCATGTGTCAAGGCCGAGATGGCTTTGGGTAGAATATACACCGCCCGCCATACCGCCCAGTGCGGAGGTAGTATGAATGCGGAGAAGTAGAGCGTGAACACGATGCTGCAGGAATTCACCAAACAAATGGGAATGTTTGTGGTCAGACTGTAAACTAGTACATTCCATCTGGTATTCTAAGTATTCTGACTGATTTCAGTAATTACTCCCTAGGAGCCTGAGGCACTAGTAGAAGATATTTGTACTATGTACTAGTCCTGGGGAGAGGGGGTGATTGCATCATCAGGTACTCCCAGGTGGTCCAGGCAATCCAGGGCAGATAAGCATCAAAATCGATTAAATCACTAGGAGGGCATAGTAGTAGTTGGGTTATCAAATTGTACTAGTATCACATTGGACAGGCCAGTGTTGGAATCGCCACTGCCCATAATGGGAATAGTAGGTACACCGACCGTGGAAGATATATGTCGATATAACCCTACTGTGCTAGTATTATTCCCGGTCCATGGGTTATCCTCTGCCATCCTCTCATCCTGTCATCATTCACACTCTCATTTCTCTAGGTTTATCTCTTTATCTCTATATACCTGCATATCTCTCTCTTTCACCTTTCACCATATCGTACCTATCTCTTCTCCCTGCTCATCTCACATCCACCTCACTTCACCTCAACTCACCTCAAGCTGATTCGATCGCCCGCTGACCGCCTGGTCTGTGCACCTCCCCCTTCGCTCAAGGCCCCGCGTCAACTTGGTCCTTCCTGGTCATCGGCTTTATCGCTTCCGATCTCGTCTTTGGAGGGCGGATCCGTATTGGGCCTCCTATTCTTAACGATCTGGTGCATCGCCTGCTCTCTTTCAAGTTCTCCGCGACCCTTCTCGTCTCCCTCCTCCCGCAATTGACCCGCTCACGACGATCCCCCAAACACGCGCCGGCCACGGAGACGCATCAGATATCAGGGAATGCGACTCCCTTCCAGTCGACCTATTCACCTCATTTCAGTCCCCGTTTCAATGGAGATCCAGCTGCGCTGATTCCTTATCGTTCCTCGGTCCTCCCAACAGTCCCTGATGGCATCCTCTGGCAAACCTCCTTTGGATGACACCCGTCGCACGACGGGATCGCCCAAGATGAAGACCCGAGGTGAGTAGAGATGAATGACGGTCTCTCCAAGGTAGCTAGCACTCGGTAGATCCCGATGGAAATGTTGAGATGGATCTGCCGGACTAGCATGCCGACCGTAGGATGGATTGTGCTTACTCGACTTCGACCACAGAGAATGCGAAGGACACCCTATGCCGCAATGTCACCATTTATGGCCGTTGTCGATATGAAGACAAAGGTGAGTGGATGCCCCCTTCCCCCCCCACGATATTCGCGGGTTGATGTTGACTGAAGTTTGTCTTCCCTATCTAGGCTGCGCTTTCAACCATGACCCCCAGAAAGTAAACTCGGCGTACCAATCAGATAGGTATGTTGAATCGATCTTCTCGTTCTTGCGCAACTGGATGTCGGTATACTAATCCACCTCCTTTAGCAATAAGAAACGCTTCAATGTCGACTCACCTAGCTTCACCCCATCCCTCTTGTCCGGCAATGGCGTATCAGCCCCCAAGAAATCGAATCCCATCTCTCCCAAAGCTGCAAATGCCGCTCCCTTCCAACCAAGAACCGCCTCACGTATGGCGTCCCCCGTGCCGGCCCCAAAGACCCCGCTGACTGGAAAAGGCTCGAATACGAGTACCCCGCGACAAGAAGTCGGGACCCCGGACTGGTCCATGGCTGAGGTGCAGGAATTTGTTCCGCAGGGCTTTGAAGGTGCTCACATGGTAAGTCTCAAGTCTAGATTGCTCCTTCCCAGCTGTTCGTGGTTCGTGGTTGCTTTCTGCGGATCAAAACTCCCGGGCTCTTTACACTTCAAGCTCCCTGGTGCCCCCTTGGTAACCTTCAATCATCTCAACAATTACAACGGCGGTCCTTAAAAGGCTGCCGGAGGTCACACGATGGCGATGCTATCTTACCATAATCGCTCTACTCGAAGCCTCAGTGCACTTGCCGATGATTTTGATCCGCTGGAGCGAAACCTCGATTCCTGCAGTTCAAGACGTTGCTCTGATCTAACCCCCATCTCTTTGCAGTCATCCATCCAAGGTAATGGAAATGGTGCCATAACTCCTTCAGGTGCCTTTGATCCATTTGTCACAGCTTCCGGTGCGTTGTCTGCTGGTGCGGTGGGCCCTGTCTCTACCAACCCATATTCGCACGACGCGGCGGCTACACTTGGTGGGGCTACTTTCTTTACCAACCAGACTGGTTTCCAGCAGCCGGTATGTTGAGCATACAGAAGCTCTCTACCTTCTCGTATTACTTGACATCTGACATGATTTATAGGTCCAATATCATCTCTACGCTCCGATCGGCCCCCACAGCCAGAGTACGCTTGGCTATCAACGGAATGTCCACGACCTATTTCTCCCCAATGACTTCCGAGAAGAATTGCAAAAGAAAGCTGCAGCTACCTTGCAGACTCTACCTAGTAAGTTGACTTTCCAAAAACACAACAAACCGGACCAAGCTGACCTTTCTAGACACTCAGTTACCTGCACAGGTCGACTATTTCCACTCTTTGGTTCCCTTGGATTTGAGCCATCAGAAGAATGCCGCCACTTTCGGCTATCCAAGCTGGGTGTACAAGGCACAGTCAAGCAAAGACGGAAATTTCTATGCTTTGCGCAGACTGGAAGGTAAGGGACCCTTGAAACCAACCGCATTTTTGACGACTGCTGATCAATCAAGGGTTTCGCTTAACCAACGAGAAGGCCATCCGATCCGTCCAAGCCTGGAAACGAGTGTGCAGTGGAAGCGTTGTCACCGTCCATGATGCGTTTACCAGCCGAAGCTTCCAGGATAGCTCACTGATCTTCGTCACTGATTACCATCCGTTATCTAAGACCCTAGCCGAGCAACATCTGGGCGCTGGAAACCGTTTCCAGAACCGCCACAACCCACATATTACCGAGCAGATTCTGTGGGGATACATGACTCAAATCGCAAATGCATTGAAAGCGATCCACTCCAACGGTATCGCTGCAAGGGTTCTTGAGCCGAGTAAAGTTCTACTTACCGGCAAGAACCGTATCCGTTTGAATGCTTGTGCAATCCTGGACGTGGTTCAATTTGATACTCAGAGGACCGTGGCCGACCTACAGCGACAGGACTTGGTTAACTTTGGCCAAATGATGGTTACTCTGGGTGCTAACTCGCCCAATGTCATGCACAACCCTGCCAAGGCAATGGAACATTTCACCCGCGCATATAGCCCGCAAATGAAGAACTCCGTTTTCTGGCTGCTGAACTCTCTGCAGATCGACCAGGAGCGGAACATCGACCTGTTCATCACCGGAATTTCGTCCCAGCTGATGTCGACATTTGACTCGGCCCTCCATCTTGATGACCAGCTCACGACTGATCTCGGCCGCGAGCTTGAAAATGGACGGCTCGTGCGTTTGATGACAAAATTGAACCTCGTCAATGAGCGACCTGAATATGAACATGACAGACAGTGGTCGGAAAGTGGGGAGCGTTATTTCTTGAAGATTTTCCGTGACTACGTCTTCCATCAAGTGGACGCGCAAGGCGATCCTGTGGTTGACCTTGGACATGTGTTGACTTGTTTGAACAAGCTGGATGCAGGGTCCGATGAAAAGGTCACTTTGGTCAGTCGCGATGAACAAAGCTGTTTCATCGTGAGTTATAAAGAGGTCAAGAAGGCTCTGGAGTCCTCATTCCAGGCATTGATGAAGCCCGCGAGAAGAATGCACTGAGCGATAGTTTGCCTTCTTTCAGCCTGCTTCGGACATGCAATTATGATTATTACGGTTCTTTTGGTTGGTATCGACGTTACCACATCCGTCCCTTCTGTGAACAGCTCGAGTCTGAACGGATTAGAGGGAATGGCCCCTTTTGATTGATCAACATGGTACTTTGGAAGCTTGCACATGATCTCGCTCCATCGGGTTTTGCTTGAAAACGATGGCAGCCGACCGCGCAGCCAGCATATTTTATGGAAATACAGACAGATAAAGAATGAAGAAACATCAATCTCATCCTGGTGCAAACTGATAAATGATAGACTGATAGAACCCCCCCACCCAGAACGGACCACCTGGCAACGGATTTTCTGGTCACTACTTGCTCATTTATCACAGTTCCTCTCGTGGCATTCCCTTGCACTCGTCGAGACTTTCCTGCAACATCGACATCGCAATCACTCCCTCATTACCTTTCCCTTTGATTTTCCGAGACGGCATCAGCACCTGATCCACAATATGCACGACACCATCTCGCGCCAAAACATCATGAACGATGACCCGGCCAACCCCGTTCACCCTCATGATAAGCGAGTATCCAGGCCAGGCAACATCAATCCTCAAGTTCTGCTTCTTCAGAAGCGTCGGCAGCTTAACATGTACCGCGGAATCCTGCTCCCCAGATCTAAACTCATGAACATGTCCATGCTGATCATACAGCACGTCCGAGTACAAGGTGCGGTTCGGAACAAGGTGGTACTCCAGCAAGGCCTGCAAGCATTTTTCGCCATCAGAAGAGAAGAGATACTCATTTGCGCGTTGTCCCAAACGGTCAAAGGCTGCGTTTGTCGGGGCGAATGTTGTGCCGCCGGCTCTTGTCTCGTCGGTTAGCTGGTGGATCAGACCGGTCTTTTCAAGGCCGAGAGTGAAAGCGCTGAAGTGTCTCGGCAGGAGTTTGATGATTGTGCTAGTATTTGGAGGTGGAATGAGTGGTTTGTTAATTTGATGAAGAATGCCGTTGCTTCCAACCTGGTGCATTGTCAGTGATTTACTCATTTCTAACACACTTTTTAGGGTTAGTACTTACTATATTGCCCGCTATAATCTCACTGACCCCATTGAGTAACACTCGATGTTCGTCTTTATTCACCACCAGTCGCTGCGGCATATCCTTGCCCAAGTCTGACTGAGTCAGCAGCGTGGGCAGCGTTTGCTGATACCTCGCATCATGGTGATTAAGTTGCCGTGGCAAGATGTGATATTGCAGGAATTCCTTCGTGTATGAAGGCTCATGTTCATGCTGCAGGAACCAGTCCAAAGCCCTGTTCGTCGGGGCCAAGAGAGTATAGTTGCTTCCGCTGCTGTTCAGTAGGGTGACCAGGTCGTCGTGGCCCTTGATAAGCTCTGCAAGCTGCGAGGTTTTCTTGCTCTCATTGATCAACTCCCAGATCGTGTGATTCTCTGTGCAGAATCTCGGTGAAAGATTGAATAGGTGATATTGACCACCTCGTCCATGACACCCTCTGTCGTCTGGCCATCTTCCATATCCTGGTCTGCCACGACCACGGCCGTATCCTGGATCATTGCCGTATCCAGGGCCTTTCCCACTCCCCACCCCTCCTCCTCCGGGATATCCTCCACCTCCAGAGCCTCCTCCTCCACCACCAGGGCTTCCTCCACCACCACCCCCAGGATTTTCGCCACCAGGGTTACTACCACCACCTCCGCCAGGCCAACCACCACCGCATCCTCTACCTGGCCTTCCGCCGCGAGGACCACCACCAGGACCATCACCGTAGCCAGGACCACGGCCAGTATCCCCACATCCATTTCCCGGGTCATCACCGTATCCTGGTCTGTCCCCATAACCGGGACCCTCGCCAAAGCCAGGTCCATCGCCAAAGCCAGGTCCATCGCCAAAGCCAGGTCCATCGCCATAGCCAGGTCCTTCGCCATACCCTGGACCACATTCATGTTTGCCGTGATGGGGGTGATGAGGATGATGGGGATGGTGAGGCCGGCGTCGACGTCGACCGAGATAACCTTCACGATCACGATCAAAATCGCCGTAATACTCATTTTCACCACTGGGAGCTTCGAAACCTCCATCCAAGCTGACATCAAGCCCCAGGACGCTCAAGGCAAGCTCCGCGGCCGATTGCTGACCGCTTTGCGATAATTCAGCCATCTTTGACCACCAGGAATCAACTTGTGTTTCCTCATCTCGACTGGATTGATCGACGTGAAGTAATCCAGAAAGTTCGGCTAGAACTTCTTGTTCAGGAATAATCAGGGCAGCACACAACGATGCTGCGACAGGTAAAAGGATAAGCCGCATGATGACTTATCGTTTTGAAATAACCATTGGGAGTAACCAAGATTTCTTTTTTTCAAAAAGAGCAGGCCGAGACCACGAGAAATAGAATGGCGGCCACGAGATTCTATAGAGTCTGGACATGAGTTCCACTTTCCCCATGTTTCAAACAAGGTTGCACTAAATCCTGTCCAACGGTCGCATAAGCTAATAAATCACCCTAAATGGCTAACGCGTAGACCCTGAGGATGTATTTCGGACCATGCTGGCGCTTGTGTATAGTTGCACGGAGCACGACCTTTGATATACGAGAGGCAATCACGATACGTGCTCCAATCAATGTCAGTTGGGGGAACTTATATTCCGAGTAGAGTGAAGGAATTGGGGGACACGGAATTGGAGGGAATCATCGGATCAGTCTTGTGATGTGCATACTTTGCGTGGCTCATATGCCGTACTGTATGATGATACGAATTGGAAATATCGAAGCTCTAACTACTTCAATATTCCCATTTTCCCTTTTGAGATAATCTCAGCTTGTATTGCACCTAGTGTGTACTAACTAGTATAGTGGCGTTGCAAAGGTTTGAAACCTCCTATTGCCCACAATTATCGACCGCCTTCTAATGGCAGACTAGTAGCTACCTGAGAGGGAATAGATTGGCCAATCTATTCCCACTCAGGTAGCTACTTGTTTCCCTTGGGAAAGCAGAGATCAGGGCGGTCGACAAGGGGGGTTCAACCTTTTGCAACACCACTGTATGCAAGCTGTTTGTAAGAGAGAAATCAAGTATTCATGTCATTCATGTTCATGTCCATTTCCTGGCTAGTTAATCCAATACATTTCCAAAATCCGATCCACCCAATAGTTATAGTTAAGTCTCTTTTCTTTGTTCGTGGATATTTAACTTTTCCCCGTTGAAGATATTTACATTTAGTCCAGATCGGGAATTGGCAGACCATTAACGATCTTGACCTTCCGGCCGAGCTTATCCAGCGCCACCTTGGAATTCTGCGCGCGCAATTCACTCGTCTCCGCGTCGGAAACAAGAACAAAGTCGTAGGTCAAGAGGGCCTGACCCTCGGGAACACCGTATTTCTCCGCAATCTCAGAGCCAACCTTGCCAATGTCAACGGTTAGAGAATCCTTCACGCCGAATACAGCGTCAGAGGTCTCATAAGGGTCATTGCGGAGATAAAGAGCACTATATTACTTGTTAGTCAAATTTCCCGAGTATAATGAAAGAAGACTCGGAGATCGAGAGAACATACGTAATCAAATGGTCGTAACCCTCCTTCTCAAACATGAAATGCATATGCGAAGGGCGATACGGATGGCGATGCAACTTCTTCAACAACCTCCCAACAGGCCCATCATGCGGAATAGGATAAGGCACGGGCGTAATAGCTTTAAACCAGAACAGACCATCCTTACCCGAGCGCATGACGCACCTCCCATCCGGCTCCTCACGCCCGGCATACTGCACATCATAGTGCCCCGACGAATCCGTCTCCCAAATATCAATCTTGACGCCCTCAATAGGTCGGCCCTCCGTATCGCGCAGCGTACAGACAACCAGTAGCGGCTCACCCTTCGGATCGTGCGACATGGAGTCGCCGGAGGGCATTTCCTCCGCATCATGCGTGTGGAAGGGTCCTAGCACGGTACCCTCAGTTGAACCGGGGGGGTTTGGGGTGGTCGATGCTGTCGACGAGGAGGGAGAGGCCCAGCACGTCGGACAGCAGGATGAATTCTTGCCGGACGTCGGTGCAGATCTGGCCTACCTCTGTCAGGAAGCGGAGGCCGGTCATCCATTCGTCGCTGCTGAGTCGGGTTTCGCGGGCGAAGTCGTGCAGGTGTGTGACCAGGCGTTCTAGGACGTATTTCATGCGCGCGTCTTCGCAGAGCGAGTTGATTGTGATTACATTCTCGGTGATGTTGTCTGCTGTTAGGTCTTTCATTGGTGGGATCTTGACGAGGGAGGGGTCCATGGTTGCGGTTGTGGTTGTGGTTGCGATTGAGATGGCGGATGGTGTGGGGGAGGTGTACTGTTCAGATGAGAGCAGATCAGATCAGAAATGTGAAGATGGGCTCCCGGAAGAGCTGTCTGGTCTTTTTTAATATTCCCAGCAGCTCCGGGATTTGCGTATGCCCGGCATTGCCGATGGGTGGTGGGTGGTGGGGTGAGTCCAAGTTGGAGCTCCAAATTTAAGGCGGGACCCCGCAGTTCCCCCCGCCCACTCAGCGCAGCGGAATTACTACGTTGCCGTTGCTAGTAACTATAGTACGAGTATACGACTACTCCCTATATTGACACTTGCACTCGGGAATCTCCCATTCCTCATAGTCGCACTGCCTATAGCTGATAGTATTTGATCTGATATACTACCCGTACACTACAATGGATGAGAATATAACCGCTTTCCCCCGCGACCCACACGGAATGAATTCCTTACATTGGTCAGCATCTTATAAGCATTGGCACGGTGGGGTACGGTTGATGTATATCCGATGGGATTTCAAGGTTATATCCGAGCCAATTGCGGAGTAATTCGTAAACTGGGGTATGAAGTGGAATGGAAGCGCCAAGTTCATTTGCAAAGAAAGACCTCAAATCATGGATATAATATGTACGCTCAAACAAGACCCTCCAACCGACCCTTTCGCCAATCGCTCGCAGCTATACAGCTAATAAGAAAACGAGAAAAAAGAAAGAAAAAAAGCCCTCCAATATGTACACTTCAAGAGAGTCGATGGAGTCAATGCAGTCCGCCCATTCTAGGTCTGCAACATCCATCGCTCCCGCTCCCGCTCCCGTTCACGATCGCGGTCGCGGTCTCGGCTTCGATCTGCATCGCGATCATGACGGATGAAGCTCGAATTCTCCGCCGGGCGCTCGGCAGTCCGTTCAACACGCTCACTAACCGGCTCACCTCCTCGTTCCGTCCCCGCACCACGCTCTTTCTCCTGAACTGCGGCTGCAACCCGAGCATGATGATCAACCGTGTCAAGGATAGCCTGCATCAGTCGTTGATTGGCATCTGGGTCTTCATCATCGGCATGTCGGGAGTTGCTAGATTGCTGCTGTGTACGGCCACTGTTCTCGGTCTCGCTAACAGCTCTGCGAGGGGATTTATCGGAGGGGGGTAATCCCATTGATGCCCCCGAGCCGGGTCTAATATGAGGAGCACCTGGCGCAGACTCTCGGCGGTTATGAGAATAGCTCTGACTAGTGGGGGACTCGGTGTGGCGCTCGTGTTCACGCTCGGCAGAGACCGGGTATTTCGGGGGAGATGTCAGGCCGTGAGGAGGCATGGACGACAAACGACCTTCCTCGATTTCTTCATGGGGCTCGCGAGGTTCGCGGGGCGTGGTTAAAGTCCAGTTGGCGGCTCGTATTTCGCCATCTTGAACATCTCTCCACGAACACTTGGCATGTTTCTTGGTACAGCCCACGCAGGCAGTCAAATTCTTCAAGCAGTCCATGTGAAGCCGGCGACATCGGTCACAGGGTGGCGAGACTCGCTCTCCACGCTGCAGCTCCTCCATACGAGCTACCATTTCCAGTTTGTATGGACCTCCGTCGTCTTTCTCTTGAGGTGTTGTTTTGGGTGGCGGAAGCAACGAAGATGGAGTGCTTGGAATGGCCACCGGAGTAGTGGAAGCATTATTGAATAAACTGTAATCGGCCGGATCTGATGATTGTGCTTGCGGTCGAGGCGTCTGAGAATTGACTGGAGTGGAGGCATCGTCGAAGCCGCGAGCCTGTCGGTCTGCCGTCGTGAAGAATTTCTTCATCAGTTCAGTTCGTGTGGTAGGCGATGCGCCTTTGATCGAAGTGCCATTGATGATCGTCACGTTGTCGGTTGTTCCATGGGAAAAGATAAACTGGGAAGGGGAAGGGTTGTCCTCAGCCGGTTCAGCTTCGTGACGGGTCGTATTGACGGCTACGAAGCCGGACGGCGAGACGTGAGCTTTACCATTAGCTGAGTTGTGGCCGTTGGAGTCGCGCCAAGTCTCGGTGGGCACGCGGGGTTGGGATTGGGGTTGGGATTGGGGTTGGGATTGGGGTTGCGACTGCGACTGCGAATGCGATTGCAGCGAGGCATCGTTTTTGCGACGGCTCATGATGGCAGTGCGGCGGTTCTTCAAGCGGTAGCTAAGCTGACGGGCTCGAGCCGACACTGTGCTTCAGTTAGAATCCCTGCATAAATTGAGATCTGCAGATGGGCTTTCATACCTTGATCAGCGGCTTGAATGATAGACTGCAAGTTCTTCTCCAGAATCTCCAGCGCACCCAGCTCCTTCTCTTCATCCTCGATGATCGGCTGTGGGGGGATCATCTTCTGGGGCATACCAGAGGCAACCAACACATAGTCCTCCTCGCTGATCTCCACACGACACTGCTTTGTATGGAATTGGCAGACACGCACGCCATTACGGTTTTCCAGGAGAAATTGTTCCGGCTTGTTCTTGGCGAACTCGACGACATCTAACCAAGTCACTGTAGGGCTATCTTTACCACCAGGCGACTTGCTGACGCGCGGAGGACCATCGAACAAGCGCTCAAAACGCTTGATCAGGATCGGGCCCAGCGGGCATGCGCCGAGATTGCCCGCGATGCTCTCGTGCCGGTGCAAGACGCCGTCATACTCGCCGAGTAGGTGGACAATGGCGGGCATATTATCATCGACGGAGACGAGCGGGAGGTTATCGGGATATTGGCGCGCAAGATAATTGATCTGCAAGTGGTTCGCCTGAGTCTTTTGGATCTTGGATTGTTGCGACTGGTCGGCGGTCGGAGACCGCGGTCGTTTTTTAGACGACTCGGACGGGGGTTGGGGCTCCATTATGGGAGTTTGGGGGGTCGAGGGAGTAGAGGGAGACTTGTGCGTGTGGTGTGGTATGGTGTGGTATGTGGGCTTTGGAACCGAATGGCCGAGAGTAGCAAATGCGCGGGACGGCAAAGACCGCTAGAAAGGCGAAAGAGGGCGACGGGCCATAAAGATTGGGATGACAGATGTTAGGAGAGGAGAGGGAGTGGAAAACGTGATTAGGTTGGGGGCAAAAGCGAGGCAGAGGCAGAGGTGACCGAGGTGGGCACAGGCACAGGGTAGGGCGGAAGACACTGGGACTGGCGGAACTCCGCTACTCCGCTGGGAGGGATCAACTACCTTGGGTACTGACTAGGCTACTCTTTTTTCGGTTCTCTTTTTCTCCCATTATCCCAAGGCTAACGTAAAACTAAGATTGGAATAGGTATGACGCGTCCCTATCTACCAACCGGCTGAATTAGCTCAGAAACAAGCCTCACCAGTGGGGATTGGACATGACCCTTTTTTGGCGGGTGCCTGAAGTACTTCGGTACGGACGATGTATGAGTATTGTACTCCGTACAGTATACAGGAGTACTCCCGCTCTCCGCCGGGCGGACCTCTTCCCTCCACTCTCCCACCTCTCCCACTCCACTTCCACCGTTCCACTCTGCTGCTTCTCACCGCCCAAAAATCCCTCATACGCGTCCCCCTTCAATCTGCCGTGCGCCTGAGAGTCTAGGGTTACTGCTTGCATTTGTGAATTGCCTATCTCTCGTCATCCCCACCCATCTGGGTTTAACCTACTGTCTCCTCTTCCCCCCCCTTTTTTCCCGCTTATTCAGATTCCCCCAAATGTCCGAGCGAGGTTCATTCCGAGGTGGCCGCGGCGGTGGCCGTGGTGGTCGACCCCAGCAGAAACGTGGCGGTGGTGGCGGTGCCCAAGAAAAGCCCAAGAAGGAAAACATCCTCGACCTGGGCAAGTATATGGACAAGGAGGTTCAGGTCAAGTTCAATGGCGGCCGTGAGGGTGAGTAATTCAATCTTTGTTTTTGTGTTTTTATTATCTGGTTTTGTTTTTCTCTATACATTTATTCTATCTTGAATTCATCTAAACTGTTTATATCACATATACTAACTGCGCCCCACAGTCACCGGAACCCTTAAGGGCTACGACCAGCTGATGAACCTTGTCCTCGATGATGTCAAGGAATCCATGCGCGGTATTTCTTCCCTCTCTTAACCTCTCATTTTGTCCACTGCTAACTCTCCCTAGATGATGAGGGTAACCAGACTACCCGCTCGCTGGGTCTCATTGTTGCCCGTGGCACTCTCATCGTTTTGATCTCCCCCGCCGATGGAAGCGAGGAGATCCCCAACCCGTTCGTGCAGCCTGAAGAGTAATCCTCTCTCTCCTCTTTCAGCTGTTTCAGCCCGGGTTTTCTGTCCTTCTCTCCTCTGGAATGTCTCGCGGGTGGTCTGCTTGCCATAGAGAAAGAAGTGCGAATCGCCCCGGAGGAGTTTTCGGCCCGCCCCCAAAGGGCCACAGCCAGTTCTGATAAACCCGGTTTTCTATTTTTCGACACTGACCGGCGATACTCCTGCTCCTTGGGGGCTACGAAGGGAATGAATGCTATGCGATGCCTCTGTTTTTGCTCTCTTTTTCTTTTCATATTATTTTCTCTCCCAGCCTGACACATTGCGTCAGGCGGCAGATGGGTTTATTCTGCCACCCCCCCCCCAATAGGATGATCATTGTTTCTCATAAGAACAAAAAACAACCCATGCTAAAGTGATAGACAAGATCTGCAGTTCCCAATTATGTGATGGAAATGCCGCTACAAGATCAGAGGGCAAATATACTCAATAAAAAATGCAGAACAAGAACCAAAAAAGGGCCCAAGTGCATATCGTGAATTTGTAGAGAGGTATCATAGAAGATCCAACGCCGCCACGCGAATACGAAAAAAAAAAAACAAAAACAAAAGCCTGTACAGAAGCCACCCCTTAATCTCGCACGATCGCCTGGTCGATTTCCCCAGAGGCGAGCGGACCCACTACTTCACCAAAGTCACCATCATCACCGGCGGTTGCATCATCAGGCTGTGCTTGGGGTCCGCGGTCCTTGATACGCCGCAGTCCATCACCATCTTCGATCCACGCCCCGGCCTTCTCCATACTATCCGTATATTCGACGCCAGTCCGCAGATTGAGTCCGGCACTGAGTGCGCGCTCAATGCGAACCTCTCGGGTCTCGGAGACGAGCATGCGGAAGACGTGGACGAAGAAGCCGCCCAGGATGTCCACGCTCCAGTCCTCGGGAACGAGCTCAAGGACTTCGCGAACGTCGAACCAGCCGGCGAAGCGGGCGAGGAGATCGCTCGTCCGTTCGATGCGGTCTGTCAGGTCTTGGATTTGAAGGAACTCATCAAGGAGGTGACGGAATAAGGTCGATTGTTGGGCATGGTCTGCAAGTTCGGGCTGGGCGCCGCTAGACGATGTGGAGCTGCGAGGACCGCCGAAAAGACAGTATCGGACTGCAGAGTCGTAGTCGCCTAGCCCGTGGGTGAGGAGCCGCAGGGCCGCGCGATGGTGGCCCTGCAAGCCATCCAGAATGATGCTTTCTGAGACAAGCTCATTTTGGAAGGGCTCGATGCGTTCCAGGACGGCGGGAATTGAGTAAGTGATTCCGGATGGAAGGGCAGTAGATGAAAACTGTGTGCCCGAGGTGCCGCTGAGTATTTGCAGCAGGCGCAGTCGGGACTGCCACCACGACTCTTTGGGGGTGTTCGCCGTGATGAAGTTCAGATAGGTGGGCTTAGGAGGGCGCAGTGCTCGATACGTAGAGTAGGAGTCAGAGAGAGATGCTCGCGCAGTAGGGTCGGACTTCAGGACTGAGAGCACCTCGTCGAGATAATAAGAGATGAGGTCATTGGCGTATTGGGTTTGCTGTTGTTCTGGGTCAGTTGAATACCGTGATAGAAGCGTTCGCGGGGCAACTCACATGTTTGGTAAAGACGAGATACTCCAGATAGAATTGAACGGCGTTGGGAGCCCGTTCCTTTAGTAGCGCAATCACGTCGGTTGGTTCGAGCTGCACCCGACTGGAGTTGTCTGCAAAGACCTGAATGCCCAGACTGGGGTTCCGCCCTGCAAGCCAGGATCCATACTCCTCCACCAGCTGTACGTCTTTGATTTTCACCAAGTATTTCCGCATCTGCTTCTCACTGCTAGCAGCAGTGAGTTCGCCGCCAGCGTCTTTTTCGCCATCGATGATTCTGCGCCATGTCTTAAGAACATTGCGCGATTTCTTCTGGCTCTGGTATAAACGACTCAGTATATAAAGTCGCTGGTATTGCTCTAGAAGCGCCACTGCACGATCAAAGTTGCCCTTCCAGCCGTCGACCATTTTGTTTAGTTCCGAACGGATTCGGGATGATGCTCGTTGATCTATATCAAAGTGTGCATCTTGCTCGAGAAGCAGGTGCAAGAGAGCAGCATCTGTGCTATCGAGAACGTAAGTCTCGTCTGTGATACTACCATAGCCTCTCTTCTGTTGCCACGAGAACAGAAACCGCTTGACCATATTAAAAACGGAACTGTGCACGGCTGCGGGCCCAAGTGATTGGTCGCTGGTATTTGCAACCTGCTCCAAATATTGTTCTGTGACTGTTGCGAGGCCAGAGTGGATCCAAATACCCTGTGGGCCTTGAAGAACTTCACACCTAAGAAGTGGAATAAACAGCAACGCTAGACGCGGGTCCAGGTTGCCAGCCAAAATTGCGTGTTCGGTGTTCTGTATCACTGCATCTCCGCGGTGATCAGGGTGCATGGAAAGAAGATCCCCGTATAGCATCAAGCTGGCTTTCTGTTTAACATACCCGAGACCAATGAACTCGGACTCATTTTTGGGCTCTGCGTCTTTTATAGAGAATATTAAATCAGTAACAGCACCTCTTTGCAAGAGCGTGTGCCCACTAGCATCGGTTTGCTGCGCCTCCTGCAGAATATCCTCAAGTTGAATGACCAAAGGGTTCTTAATGAGTCGCCAGATTTGAGAACCAGACCATAAAATCAGACTGCTTTGAAGCTTTCCAAGCCGATGGGCGAATTTTGCTTCATCTTCGTTTCGTTGGGTTTCCCAGTCCCGGGTTGCCCCGGTTTCCCCCTTTTTAGAAGCATCCGAATCTGTCATTTCTTGTGATTCAAAAAGCTCTTTCTCCCTTTGTAGCTGTTCAATTGAGGCCTGTGTTCTGGAGTCCGCCATGGACACATGTGGTGGAAGTGCAGGGTTCTTAAATCGGCTCATGCGTAGGAGCTTCCCGACTTCATCTAGCTCTAAGCGGCTGGCACTGAGAGTGTGTTGAAATCCAACAGGAGATGATTCGGTCTCTGTAGACGAAGGAATCTCCATCCATCTCTTTTGCCGTTCAAGCTCCACGGGATCATCGTCCCAGCGCTGGATTTCTAACTGAGTACGGTTCCCTCCGTCATCCTTGATATCGATGAGAGCAAGCACAAATTCTTCTCTGGCATCTTCGCTTGGCTGAAGAGCCTGATCATCCTCGCCAGCATCGATGACAACGGACTTCGGATACCGGTGGAAGTTGATGGTACCTCGCACAACTTCGCCATCCATGTCAACAAATATGCCCACCCCCGGCTCGGATTCTTCGGTTCCGGTCACCAGAAGGAACTCAGAAGGGGTCGGCGACACTACATGAGGCTGAAGTTGTTTTGAGACAGGCTGTTTTGGTAGAGGCGGCAGTGGCTTCACACTATCCGGGGATGTTGATTGGTGATCGCTCCCAGAGTTTTCTGGGTCGGTCTGCTTGGGGCCTTCCTCCTGACGTTCCTCGGAGCTCGACCGTCGCGGTGTCCCTGTAGATGTGAATGGGTCTGGTGTTCCGGAAGGCGATCTCTCGTGACGGGGGGGTCTGTGCATGTGGTTGCAGCATTCCCACAAACGTATTCAAACTGCTGCTCCTTCCATGCGATTGTGAGTCTGCGGGAGGTGAGTTGGGGTAGGATGAGGAAGGGGATCGTTTCAAAGGAGTTGGTGTCTGCTGAATCTCCTCCACCCGCCCAGATTCAAATACTTCATTTGAAGAAGAGATTGGAAAGAGAGGGATCTTCTGCTGGTACTCTACCTCGAGAAGGGAATATGAGTGGAGATCAGCGGCGCAGGCAATTGTACCTCTGCGCGCAGCTACCAGACAACCAGGGAATTTGATGCTCTTGATGCGCCGTGCCTCATCCCCGATCTGAACCAGCATGATCCGATCTTGTACCGCAATCACAACCACGGGATTATCCTCTGAATCTTCATCTCTGTTTAGGTCTAGCCCACCGATCCAGCTGCAATGATGGACCTTGGTGTTCCCGAACGCCGGGCTGAGCTCGGGCAACATGTAGAATGTAACCGATCCATTGCAGAGAACACAGGCTTTGTTGACCGAAGAGAGTATAAGGATTTGTCTGACACCTTGTTGATCTGGGTCGGAGGGGGTAGTTTGGAATGGTATAGGCAACCTCGAAGCCAAAATGAATGTAGGTTCGTTGGAATCGTCGGAAGCTGGTGGAAGGCTAACGAAATGCAATATTTCTGCCGCGGAGGTTCCGATGTACAAGTTCTCATCTGCAGTTATCAAATTAGCCAACAGATTCTTGCGATGAGAGCGGAATAGACTCGCGGCCATAGCTTACCCCAATACTCGACGCAAGTGATGTAAACGTCGGAGCTGCCCTCAGTCGTCAGAGGCACATTATCGAAGAGAGACCGTAAGACATAAGGCTGAGTCCCCGAGGGACCGACCCTACGCCTCTTGCGAGGACCAAGTCCATCATCAGAAGCCATGATGGCTAGCTAGGCTTGGAGTTCTCCCCGCAAGTGCTAATGGAGGCTGGGCCCATGATAGCTGAAGGCGGTCAGCCCGATGGGGGCCAAAGCTTCAGGGGCAGCCTCGGAACAAACAAAAACGGGCTGTCAGAACACCTGGCCTGAAAGGCAACAAAGATAACAATAATCTGCAGTACATCAACTGATATTTGATGGTGATTCAATTTGAATTTCTACTTGTAAGACTGTGATTATTTAGTTAAATTGGTTTTATATTCTATTTGGTTTCTGCTTTAAATACTCTGCTTGATCTCGAGCCTCATACTCACGGAAGAATACTCGGCCCGCACGCCGCGTGTCCAGATCGGCCTCCGCCTGGAAAGGAACATCCTCTAGTTGCGATCAGGTGTGGGGTGAACCGCGCTGACTTGTGAGTTGACGGACTATGGACTCCTTCGCCATCACAGAGGGTCTTGCAGCCCAGGACCAAACCCAGCCGGAACCAGTCAACAGCAAACTGTCCGAGGAGACAAACAAGTTCCAACGCGCTATTGCAGCATGGCGAGGTAAAGCCACCCTCTGACCCCCGAATACGCTCTGCAACTTCCTTAATAAGGCCACACCACTGACTGGCCATATTTAGGAATTGACTTGGCCAGTACGATTGCGAAACTTGATTCCACCGCCTCAGATATCGTCGAGCACCAGCGAGATGCTCTCGTACAGAGAAAGGACCTGGCTCAGAAGACCAAGGACTTTAAGAAACTGGACGATGAAGCCAAAATCGCAGAGCACAAAGCACTATTGAAAGCCTATCAATCATTTATCGATCTCCTGACCAACCAGGGCAAAACGTCTTCCTCCTCGTTCCTCCAACTATACTCATCCTTATCGGAGGCCCCGGATCCGTACCCACTCCTCGAAGCCTCCGTTGATTCCCTGGTCTTGTCGGAAGACACCGTGCCCAAGCTGACCTCGGAGCGCGATCAATTGCAATCTTCGGTTGAACGTCTCACGAGGCAGCAGGAGGAGACCGAGAAACGTCTCCAGGAAGAGCGAACCGCCAGAAAGAAGCTCGAACAGAACCAAGAGGCAAGAGCTAAGGAGATTGAATCATCCTGGGAAGCTGTCTTAGTAGAAAAGACAAACAATTGGGCCGCAAAGGAGAAAAGCTTGGAAGAGAAGGTGGACAACCAAGAGCGATTGATCAAGGAGCTCAAAGCAAGCTACGAAGTTTCTCAACGTCTGGGTGGCAATGAGGAAAGTGAGGAGGCTCGAAGCGGTGCTACTGCCGCGGAGCTAGAACTCGTTTCTTCTGATCTGGAGAAAACAAGCTTGCGTCTAGCCGATGTGGAGGCTCGGAATGAGCAATTGCGACTCGAGCTAGCCCAGTCTGTATCACACTCGAATGCCGGCCAAACGACTTTGCAAGACGATCCCGAATACCAGCGCCTGCAGTCAGAGAATTCTTCTTTACTTCGCAAATTGGATGCTGCACGCTATGATAAGGATTCGACACGGCACTCGTGGGAGGCCAAGGTTCTCCAAGCTGAGAGAAATGCCACAAAGTCTACTACCGAGAGAGATGAGCTGCGCTCACGCCTCGAGAGGGTTTCAGACTACGATGATATTCGTCGCGAGCTGGAGATGATCAAATCAATAGAGTTTACGACCGGCGAGGATGAGGAGACTGGTGACGTGCCGGTGGAGGGCGTTGAAAGCACCAACGGTAACGCAGCGAAATCAAAAGAGAAGAATTCGTTGGAGCAGCTCTTGCTTGCTCGTAACAAGAAGTTGACTGATGACCTGGCTGTACTACGTGTGTCGAGTCGTGACTTGCAAGGCCAACTGGAGTCCCTCCGCGGCGAGCTTTCGACCACGAAAGCAGAATTGGAGAAGTCCCGGGGTCTATCTAGTACACTGGAGAACGATCTTCTTCAGGTGCAGCAGGAGGCAGCCAACACCTTCCCTTCTGGCGCAATGTCCGTTGCCGGTACCTATGCTTCCAGATACCCGCACTCCTCTAGACGTGGTGCTACTTCTCCCACTTCATCTATTATATCCGGGTTTGATCAGAGCGCGGCGTCCGCGAACACCATGGATGCTATTCGTGCAGGTGAGGCTGTGGGAGGTGGTTCGGGTCTTTTGCCCATGATTCAGGCGCAACGTGACCGATTCAAGAAGAAGAATTCTGAGCTTGAAGAAGAGCTGTCCAAGACATATTCCACTGTGAAATCTCTTCGGCAGGAGATTGCATCACTTCAAAAGGACAATCTCGGCCTTTACGAAAAGACTCGTTATGTCTCGACATACAGCCGCGGTCAGGGGGCAGCTACCTCTGCGTCATCATATGCAAATGCACCCAGTTCGACATCCGTGTATACCTCTTCCGACACACCGTCGGGACTATCACTAGATAGGTATCAATCTGCCTATGAGGCACGGATCTCCCCCTTCGCTGCATTCCGCGGCCGCGAGTCAACGCGTGCATACAAGCGTATGAATCTTCCCGAAAGAATAGTGTTCTCACTCACCCGCATAATATTGGCCAACCGAACCAGTCGAAATTTGTTCGCGGGCTATTGCTTTGCTCTTCACTTTCTGCTTTTCGTGGTGCTCTACAAAATGAGCACTACCGAGATTGAAAAGCATAGCGCCATGAGCACCCTCGGCGGTGCCGCAGCAGCAGCATACAGCAACAGTGGGGGTGGAACCGGCTCTGGAAGCAGTGGTCAGCTGCATGGTGACGATTGGCAGCAAGAGGGTTTCACCTAAGCAGGCAAGATACCCCTCAAGGGGGTCTCAGTGACTGCTTTGGTTATAATTGATGTTGAGGATCCTACCTTCCTTGGGGTCCGAGTGACACACCCCGCCCATGTTTGATCTTGAATAGCGAGCGCTCCGGAGTTATCAATTTTGAATTTGTTTCTTTTTTCCTCCTGTGTTTCTACAATGGCTGATCATCAACCTTCGGCGTTTCTTTTGGGAATGAGCGAGCCCCCTCGGCAGTGATAGGCCCACTTACTAGCTCTGCATGTTCTATTTCGGGGGTTTCTTTTGTGGGCTAGTGTGAATATTCAATTAGGGTCTCAAGAATAACTATCATCCTTGCACGCATGAGATATCTGAAGACATGGGTTCTGTACTCGGTAAGCTTCTGCAATGAGGTAACCCCCACCGGGCATATACCTATTTGTAGGTAGTAGTCCCGAACGGCTAGATGCTATCAACCTCCAGGGCTTCGAAGCTATTCATGAGAGCCCTGGAGATAACTGGAATCGCACTAGAGCTCCACAGGATTAGACATGGTATTAGTACCTGACATCATAACCATTGGAAAGAGGGAGAAGTATAGACAGCCCTGGAGGATGCTGCCGTTTCTGCACAACACCATCTAGATGATTGGACCACCCTGGCGGGTAGTAATATGAAGAAATCTTGGAATACTCAATGTCTATGAGTAGATCCACACAATGAATGATCCATTCTGGCGGTAATATGGAACTGAAAATGGTTTCCTGCTTTCTTGATGCCAATGGATAACTCCGCGGATTCATATCTTGGTCGGTTAAAGAAGCCGTGATGGGTCGAGTGGCCAAGAGTGGGTCATATTAAAATCGACGAAGATAGGTATCATGGTAGCCTTAATAAGAGAGGTTAGACAGGGAAGATGGCGTTCAACTACTACGCGCCCACACTGTAACGTGAACCAGATGGGGAAGAGGGGGTCAAGCCACAAAGTGCGGAGGGGGCTGCCACTTCACAACCAGCCCCCCTCCCCCACAATGACTACCCGCCTCTCTGATACTAACTTGAACAGCTGTGCAAGATGGCTGCCCAAATAAAGAACACGCTAGGATCGAAATCTGCGACGAATACTGCTCCAGCCCCCTCCAATTATATGTCTATTGAAGGCCAAGCCGGGTCTCTCCAACCGCCTTCGGTCGGACAAGGAGATACCCTGAAATGGACTCTGCACGCTAACCTGCTAGGGCAATCACAATGCACATCTAACCGCCCATCACACATGGTAAGCTGCTCCAAGGAGGCATGTTTATTAATAGCCCATACGGAGAATTCCCAGATGGACTTCACATTGGTCTCCCGGCTCACCGGGTGAGCTCCTTCACCTTGCCGCCCAGTCACAAGCCCTCTGTTTGACTTAGCGCGTTGCTCTCTCAATTTAGCCAAAGTTGTTTGTGGGATGCAACGAATCGCAAGTCGTAGAGGATGGGGGCGTCAGCCTTGGGCGCGATCTGCCACCAATGAGGGTACCCGATTAAGCACCTATCCCTGTTAGTACCTGCAGTTGTGCATCGATCGCTTTTTATTTTTGTCGTACCTTGTTTCGAGTTAGACTAGGGTGTTGCTATTTTGACGATGTGTTGCAAATACGGACAAATATTACAATCAACGCCAGCTCTATATGTATCCAGCCTCCCTGGCCCGGTTGATCATCCTCATGCCAAATCCTTTCCCGTCACTCCTTTCCTCTAATCCCAACCTCCCTCCCTCTTGCTTGGTCTTGTCAACAGCCAGGTGCTGCTGACAGGCTTGTTTGTACTTCTGTTTCTTCATTCTTCTTATCATTCTTCTTTTCCTTGCTCTTGAAGATTCCAAATAAACAAACCTCCGGGTCGATCTACCACCACTCCCCACTCTACAACCCCGTCACCGAAGATCACAACCACCATGCGCTTTCTACCAACCTTCCTCTCCCTGGTGGCTGTCTCAACCGCCGCCCCAACAAACTTCTTCGATGATGCATACGACTTCTCTGAGGGGCTTCTGGACTACTACTCCAAAGTTAGTCAGCACATCAACCGCCTGAGGCACAGTAAGACCCCGGTGGGCTGCGATGCGTCCAAGATTACATTGCCATCCTATGCTTCAGGCCTCAAGGCGCCTGATGGGTTGAGCCCAATGTATGTCGCTATTGGACGGGGCACACAGGTATGTAGATCTTGATATTATACTACATCAAAGAGTTGATCCACTGACTCTTGAATAGAACTACACCTGTGCGGATAGCACGTCCAAGAGTACTCCTGCCGCAGCAGGTGCAGTTGCGAATCTCTACAATGCCACCTGCATGGCAGCAAACTTCCCCGACCTGTTGGAGTTGATCCCAAACCTCATCTGGAACAGCTCCGTTCCATTGGACGTCTCTGCATTCCCTCGGGCCAAAATCCAACTTCCGGCCAATGTCGACTTGATGGGTCACCACTTCTTCTACGACTCGACAACCCCGGAGTTCAACCTCAACATTGCTGGAGGCGGGCAATTTGGGATTGCGATGACCAAGAAGGGTGGGTCGATTGACGCCCCGAGCACTGCTACAAAGGGCACATATGGCGCTGTCGCTTGGCTGTATCTCACGACTACCACAGGCACTGTGGGCAAGTATAAGGCAGTATACCGTGTCGACACTGCTTCCGGCTCTCCCCCGGACACTTGCTTGGGACAACCTGCACAATTTCAGATGAAATACTCTGCGAATTATTACTTCTTTGGAAATTAGTTATGGACCTTGCTGGGCTTTGCTCTTCTGTACATAGATCACCGGTGGATGGGTGGATACGACCTTTGGGGAAACATCAGGCTGGTCCATTTGCTTTCTTCTGTTTTTATATTTTTACTTGCTCAAAGGCGGAGCATGGCGTTAGTAATGGAGTATAATATCGAATCGAACAAAATACCCTATGCATCATTGTTTTCCCTCCGCTTTCACATACTTTTCTTTTCCAGGGCTCTTCCGAGGCACGTGACTACACACGTGACCACGAAAGAGTCCCACTCAAAGCGCACTAACCGTGTTTCGACTAGCGCCGTTCTGATTTTCTGAAAGATCCAGCAGGCGCAAAAAAATCTCGACCGTAGCAACGAGCAGCAACGGCCTTGACCCGCACGCGACAGAGAACCATCGGTCAACTCTGCACAAGCTGCTTCATTTAGTGACTTCAATTATATTGTCACCTATCGCCCTTTGAATTAACACTCTTTTCGATACCGTTCTCTCAAAGATTTCCATCGCACTCGGATTGAGCATTCAGTAGCTCAATTCCCAATCTTTTCGAACTTTTCAACCAACTTCAACTCCCCCCAACTTCACATCATGGGTTTCGCTCCCCGAGGAGGTGGCCGTGGTGGCTTCGGTGGTGGTGACCGTGGAGGCCGCGGTGGACGTGGAGGATTCGGTGGTGACCGTGGCGGTGGCCGCGGTGGACGAGGTTTGTTTCATCAATCCATCCGACTATACAGGTAATCTGTATGAGGGTACAAAGCTGGCCGCCATACCAGCTCAATGACCACTGCAGATCTCACCGGTGTTCAATTGGAAAAAATATACAGTTTGCTGATCGTTGTTTCATTTTTTAAAGGTGGATTCGGCGCCCGTGGTGGTGGTGACCGTGGCGGTGGCCGTGGTGGCTTCGGTGGCCGTGGCGGCGGTCGTGGTGGTGATCGTGGCCGCGGTGGCCGCGGTGGCAGAGGTGCGCCTCGTGGTGGCCGTGGTGGTGCCGCTGGCGCCCGTGGTGGTGCTAAGGTCGTCATTGTAAGTACATGAGGAACGATGGACTTAAGGGAGAGAGAAGCAGTTGCTGACCAACTTTTTTTCTCTTCACAGGAGCCCCACCGTCACGCTGGTGTCTTCGTTGCCCGTGGTGGTAAGGAGGATCTGCTCGTCACCAAGAACCTGACTCCCGGCGAGGCTGTTTACGGCGAGAAGCGCATCTCCGTCGAGGGCCCTGCTGGTGAGGATGGTGCTGTCACCAAGATCGAGTACCGTGTGTGGAACCCCTTCCGTTCCAAGTTGGCTGCCGGTATCCTCGGTGGTCTGGACAACATCTACATGAAGCCTGGAATGAAGGTCCTTTACATTGGTGGTGCCAGTGGTACCTCCGTCTCTCACGTTGCCGATATTGTCGGCCCTACCGGTAACGTTTACGCCGTTGAGTTCTCTCACCGTTCCGGTCGTGACTTGATCGGCATGGCCACAGTAAGTTTTTGATGTTAAATCTAGACGTCAGCGTTGAGGAATGCTAACAATCCCTTCTAGCACCGCACAAATGTGATTCCTATTGTTGAGGATGCCCGTCATCCCCTCCGCTACCGCATGTTGGTCCCTATGGTTGATGTTATCTTCGCTGATGTTGCCCAACCGGATCAAGCCCGTATTGTTGGCCTCAACGCCCACATGTTCCTCAAGGACCAGGGTGGTGTTCTGATCTCCATCAAGGCCAGCTGTATCGACAGTACCGCTGCCGCTGATGTTGTCTTCTCCCGCGAGGTCCAGAAGATGCGTGAGGAGAAGGTTAAGCCCAAGGAGCAGCTGACTCTTGAGCCCTTCGAGCGTGATCACTGTATCGTCGGTGGTGTCTACACTCGCTCTTCATAAATGGGGTTTTAATCTTTTGTCATGTCTTTTCTTTATTTGTTCCATTTCACTTTTCCCTCAGGCGTCTCGTGTTCCGCGATGTATCCACTGTTCTTTTCTCTTGTGACTGGTTTTCTCTGTCCATGTACGATTGCTTGTGTCACAAAATTTAGGTCTCGCTTTGGGAAAAATGCACACTTTGAAATGATGAAGTGTCTTCGTAAGGTATATCTGTTGATGCCTATAAGTCTTAGGAGGTCAGCTGTTCCAACCGTTGCCCATACTCTTCCATCATGCAAGGTTGCCATTCTCCTTGCGATTTTTCAAAAGCCGACTGGTTGGTATATCAGAGTACCTCACGCCTACGATTAGGGTGCTTTGCCCAAATTCAGACCATGTCCAGCAGGGCCTTTGAACAATAGCAGACTAACACCTGAGCAGGAGTGTAGTGGTACTGTTATATTCGACCTAAAAGTTCTTTGCCACTCACATGTTATCTGTTTTCCGGGGTTCTCAGTTCTCATCGGACTTTCCCCGCGTTCCGAGCTGCCCAGGCCGGTGGTTCGGCTGTCGGATTTCTCACCGAGTTTCAATAGCCACTCCTGCATTGTAAAAAAGACTCGGAATATGTGCGTGGGGGACTCCATACCGTCTGTATCTAGATTCTACAGTGCCTAGTAATAAGTTTGTGACTAGATTTTGAAATCGCGAAAACCGAGGGGTATATGTTACTGATTGAGGTGCCCATTTATTAGGTACTTGTGTAGGTGATCTTAACCTCATCATGTACTATTAAACCGAATTGGAGATCCATTTAAATACCAATGGGCTCAAACCTATTTTGGGCTCCGGGGGCAAAGTAATTGTTAGGTTCCATCATTTGTCGAATTAATAGATTGCGTGGGGGGGAAGGGGAGACTTCGCCGCAACCCCGCGGGGTGAGTATATAAGGACATCGGAACGTCCCCGTGTTGCACGATCGAAATATCTCAATAGATTTCTGAACCAATTGCTTCTATCTCACTATCCACTGCTTCCATCCTCATAAGCCCAATACTCAACCATTGCCTCACCCAATATGTCGATTCTCATCACTGGCGCAGGCGGCTACGTTGGCCAGGAATTGGCAGCAAGCCTTCTTGCTAGCACTCCATCTTCCACGACGGTGACCATCACTGATGTCGTTGAGCCCGAGGTTCCAGAGGCAGCTAAGGAGCATGCCAGCCGACTGACTTGTGTTCGTGCCGATTTAACCTCGCCGAAGGAGGTCGATGAGTTGATCAGCGCCTCTCGCAAATACGAGACTGTATACCTCTTGCACGGTATCATGTCCAGTGGCGCTGAGGCCAACTTCGAGCTCGGCATCAAAGTCAATCTCGACTCTTCACGATACATCCTAGACCGACTACGCATAACCCAGCCTGGAGTGAAGGTAGTCTTTACCTCCTCACTGGCAGTCTACGGCCCAGCACCGCCCGGTTTCCTGATCAACGAGAATAACTTCCCACCGGTGCCTTCCTCTTCCTACGGATCGCAGAAGCTCATTATCGAGACCCTCGTGACCGACTACTCGCGACGTGGGTTCATCGACGGACGTAGCGTGCGGCTACCCACAGTAACTGTCCGAGCCGGCAAGCCTACTCAGGCTGCAAGCAGTTTCGCCAGTGACATTATTCGCGAGCCCTTCCACGGCAAGAAGGCCATCCTACCCGTGGGTAAAGAGACCGAGATGTGGATTTGCTCGCCACATACCATTATCAAGAACTTGATGCATGCGCGCACCGTTCCCAAGGATGCCTTTGGCGAGTCGCGTTCCGTGAATCTGCCCGGTTTGAAGGTCAGTGTGCAGGATATGTTGGATGCATTGGAGCAGGTCGGTGGTAAGGAGCGACGGGCGTTGGTCGAGGAGAAATACGATGCTGCCACGGATAAAATCGTGCAGTCTTGGACACCTCAATTTTCGAATGAGCGGGCTTATAAGCTTGGATTTTCTGCAGATGTTTCCATGTTAGAAAATATCCAGCAGTTTGCGAGTAAATTTGTATGATGGAGACACGTTTCGTGAAGGTCTTGGGGTTTCGGGATGGATCGGTTGTGAATGAGGACAGCGGCGGGTATGCCAACGAAGTATATAATCGGTCGATACTCTTTGTGAGCGACGAGGCTAGAAATGATAAGTCAGTTTGAATCCAAGCCAAGTCCACCAAATGTAATGTGCGTGCCACTATGTAGTGTTGTCTCGTGGGAAGGGGAATGGGCCCAAGGAAGTTGTCGGGATGGAAGTGACCTGCTTGAAATGTGGGTGATGTGATTGGCTGGTGAGTTGGGTGAATAATCTGAGCCTTCCGAAAGTCCAACCTCAGGGCGACGCCAGCTCTTTTCTCCATCCCCCTACCCCCTCCTACCCACTCTACCACGTCCGCAATGGCTTCCCGCCGTTTGGCATTTAACCTGAACCAGGCTCTTAAGAGCCGTGCGGCTCTCAAGTCCATCCAGCCTGTGAAGCGCGGCTTCGCCTCGCCGGTTGCTCTGCCGTCCACCACTCAGTCCACCACCCTCTCCAATGGCTTCACCGTACGCCTCGCCAACCCGTTCAATTGCGTCGCACTCTTGCTAATCTCTTATAGATCGCCACCGACCACTCCCCGTGGGCTCAGACTTCCACCGTCGGCGTGTGGATTGATTCCGGTAGCCGGTCAGAGACTGACAAGACCAACGGAACCGCTCACTTCCTTGAGCACCTTGCCTTCAAGGTTCGACCCTACAGAAAACCCCGATCAAATCGATATGGCATCTAACCGGAATCGAATCTATAGGGTACCAACAAGCGCTCCCAGCACCAGCTGGAGCTTGAGATCGAGAACATGGGTGCTCACCTGAACGCCTACACCTCGGTACGGCCGGAAAACCCAACGCATCACCCTATATCTCAGAAACACGCTAATAATCTGTCCAGCGCGAGAACACCGTCTACTACGCCAAGTCCTTCAACGCCGATGTTCCCAAGGCCGTCGACATTCTCTCCGATATCCTCCAGAACTCCAAGCTCGAGTCTTCCGCCATTGAGCGTGAGCGCGACGTCATCCTGCGCGAGCAGGAGGAGGTTGACAAGCAGCTTGAGGAGGTCGTCTTTGACCACCTTCACGCCACCGCTTACCAGGGCCAGCCCCTTGGTCGCACCATCCTCGGCCCCAAGGAGAACATCCAGACCATCACCCGGGAGAACCTGACCGACTACATCCAGACCAACTACACCGCTGACCGTATGGTCCTGGTTGGTGCTGGTGGTATCCCCCACGAGCAGCTCGTCCGCCTCGCCGAGGAGCACTTCGGTGGCCTTCCCAGCAAGCCCCCTACCTCCGCCGCCGCCGCTCTCACCGCTGAGATGAAGCGCACCCCCGAGTTCATTGGCTCTGAGGTCCGTCTCCGTGATGACACCATTCCCTCTGCCCACATCGCTCTCGCTGTTGAGGGTGTCAGCTGGAAGGATGACGACTACTTCACTGCTCTGGTCGCCCAGGCCATCGTCGGTAACTGGGACCGCGCCATGGGCCAGTCTCCCTTCCTCGGAAGCAAGCTCAGCTCCCAAGTCAGCCACCACCACCTTGCTAACAGCTTCATGAGCTTCTCCACCAGCTACAGCGACACTGGGTAAGTTTCTTCGCAACCTTGTAGATGTCGTTCTCTGTTGTACTAACATTATCCAGTCTTTGGGGTATCTACCTGGTTTCCGAGAACCTGACCAACCTCGATGACCTGATCCACTTCACCCTCCGCGAGTGGTCTCGTCTGTGCAACAACGTCACCTCCGCCGAGGTTGAGCGTGCCAAGGCCCAGCTGAAGGCCTCCATCCTCCTGTCCCTGGACGGCACTACCGCTGTCGCCGAGGACATTGGTCGCCAGATCATCACCACTGGCCGCCGCCTCAGCGCCGAAGATATTGAGCGCACCGTTGGTCAGATTTCCGAGAAGGATATCATGGACTTTGCCACCCGCAAGCTGTGGGACCAGGACGTTGCCATGAGCGCCGTTGGCAGCATCGAGGGTATCCTTGACTACCAGCGTATCCGTAACGACATGTCTCGCAACTTGTCCTAAATTCCCCCTTCCAATTGCGAATTAAAGACAGCTATCTGAGACTGGGGTATTTCCGAGTCTGGATGGGTGTTGTTGTTTGAATGTACTATCAATCATTGCCCTGTTTGCGTGTGAAAATAGCAATTTAATTGCCCTTGGTAGACTATATAGTCTGTAGTCCAGGGTGACTCAGACCAAGATATTTCTTTTGTCCACCGTGATCTTATATTGTCTCAATTAAACGCTTTGAATCTCAATATTCGATTTATATACGTAGGCCTTCCCCCGAAAATTCCACCCAACTCTGAACCTACATCCATGGATGCTACAGTGGTGCTCGGGGTAGTTATTAGCCTCCAGGGCTTCAAGAAACTACTAGTAGTTATTTCCACTCCAACCTGGATCCCTCAGCGGGTCACAAAAGTACTGTCTACAGGTAGAAGCTCTTTGCGAATGGCGATCAGAAGCCTACCACAGTACTAGTACTTGGAACACGTTTAAATGTTTCAGTCTTTTTGGCTAGTCTGATTCTCCATCCCGTCTATCCCGCCAACCCGGAACCGCTAGCCTTTTTATGACTTGACTGGGGGCTAGCTTAGAACAGGAACCTTGGTCACAGCAAACACCCCTCCTTATTCAAGAGGGGAAAAGCGCTTGTTGGAGCCGACTGGGATGCCAAAAAGTCCCGGGAGAGCATCGGGAGTAGTGGATGGTTCATGTCGAGTATTTGTGAAAACAAGATACAGTGAGACTGCCAGGGTGATCAAACACTCTTCCTAATTGTATTCTTTTTCAATCGCCTTGGCATGAATTATTCCACATCAATAAGCGATCTATGATCAGACTAAAAGAGAAGAAATGACTATTTTGTGACAGTTGGGGATCGATATTAGGGTGAAGTTGTGCCTAAATAAAATTCAACTAGCGTATTTGATCTAACCAATAAGCAGCCCAGCCCTGGAAGGCATGTTTGGGATTCAAGCGATGAAGAACTGGTTCTCTCGCCAACCGGCAAACGGCGGATTTGAGCATTGGGTTCGTTCCGGTCCATAATCCACAGTGGCTTGGCCAGAGCACTCCAAATAGCGCCTAAACGCACAAACACACCGCTATTATGCCCCTTTCCTTTGGGAATGAATCGATTTTAGTCTGATGGGGAGAATTGATAAATGTCACAATAATTCCCTTTATTCTCCTCTAGCTTGCACCGGTGCCTCTTGATCATTTTCCTATCAGGCGCCATGATCGGCGGTACTGCTGGATCTATAGTCGAGCTCCCTCAAGATAGGCAGATCGTATCGGGCCAAAGACATCGCAATTTCCTTTACAATGTAGCTCGATCAGCAGAGACTATCGGTTATGTCTACATCATCATACGCTTGGTTTCGTTATTGTCAACTTCGGAGAAGACTTGGCAAATGTGGACACTCTTTCTCCTCGAAACCTTCTTCATTCGTAAGTAGAAAAGAATCAAAACTGGATTCTGGCTTTATTTCTAATTCGAATTGTGGGTAAAGATTTGGCTCGAAAGGAACAGTCATTGACTGTGTTGGCCACCAAGAATCCAGAGAGTCTTCCCAGAAAACGACTACGCCTCCACGGAAATAAAGATCTGCCCCATGTAGATGTTCTTCTGCCATGCTGCGGCGAAGATGTTGATGTGATTCTACAGACAGTACAAGCGGCTTGTACTCTAGACTATCCAAAGTCTCATTTCAGAGTTCTCGTGCTTGATGATGGCCAATCGCAATTGTTGGAAAAGACAGTATTGGAGCTGCAGACACAATGGCCACATCTTTCCTATAACTCTCGCGGAAGACAATCTGGGCAAGTTTTTGCCAAATCTGGGAATCTAAACTATGCTTTAACATCTCTACAACGGGATTTCCAACCCGAATTCTGCGCGATTTTAGATGCCGATTCTATACCAACGAGGGAATTTCTGAGGGCCACGCTGCCTCATCTACTCATGGACCCAGAGGCGGCTCTTGTGTCTACTCGGCAATATTTCTACAATCTTCCGAATGGAGATCCACTATCCCAATCGCGGGGGCATTTTTATACCTGCCAAAATGCTAAATTGGACACCCTTGGAATCGCCATTGATTCGGGGTCAGGCGCAGTCTTTAGACGACAATCGATTGTGGATGCGGGCCTTTACCCGACATATTCATTTTCGGAGGATTGGCAGCTGTCTTTGCTGCTACGCGGTATGGGCTACAAAACCTTCCAGGTAGATGAGGCCTTGCAATTTGGTCAAGTTCCGGCTTCTCTTGCCGGCCATATTGCTCAAAGAAAACGATGGAACATCGGCCACGCTCAGCAGATTGTTGCAATGATTTCTCCCAGAGGCATGTCTCTATCTTCCCAACTGAGATTTTCGATCGCTCGAAACGGATTCGGTATCGTATTTGAAGAGATTGGATGCCTCTTGGGGTTTGCTGCCGTACCCCTTCTATTATTTTGCGGAAAGAAACTCGTTCCTACCTCATCGCCAAATATGGTAGCACTGCAATTTATTCTTTCTCTGGGCCAAGTCCTTTTGACTTGGGCCTATTAGTTCTTGCAGGCCGCTTACACCGGCCATCAAAGCACACCATTTGCGTTCCTAGAGAACAAGTGGCTAGCAGGATGTGAGTTGAACGCCCTTTTCCCTGTTAATGATAAAACTAACAAACTTGAAATAGCGAATGTTCACGCTATACTAAGATTCTACTTTGTCTCAAAAAAGCCGAAAGGTTCATTCATTACTGGCAGTAGCGAAAACTCATTTAATCACAAGACAGAATTATCTCTGTGCATGAGACTGTATCGGGACTTGTGGGGAAATGGCATTTTTTACAGCGTCATTCTACTCACCGTTATACTTTCCTCGATAATATATTCGTCTATATCAGCAACAGGAAAAGCTGAAGACTTTTTTATGCATACAATCACCACCATTGCGTGGCCCCAGCTCGCGCACATGTGTTTTTTGGTGTTGAAAAATCTCTCGGTGCCTATGATTTACCTGCTTGACCCACCAAAGTATACAGCGCGAGCGATACCCTTCGCCGATATGGGAACCAGTCAACTGAAGACTGAGGAAGATGTGGTAGATGGTGAGGCTGTGCAAGGGACGTGGAATGGTATTGATAAAGCTGGCAAGAATTGATCGGGGATCAAATGCTGTGATTCAACCCAGGAGGATCTTGAGGAAAGAATAGTTAGTGGGAGCTTGTAACTTGTAAGACAACACTGATGCCATTGCCAACAGGCTTCAGAGCTGGCCTCTTCACTCTTCTCTCTCCTCCTGTCACACCATGAATCTCGAATTCGAAGCCCCTTCCCCTCCCCCCTTTCTAAACTTCGCCCCCCAGGAGCTCAGGTCACAGCTCTCCTGGGGTTTCTTGTGGCTTGACCGCAAAAGTTGCGAGACGGTCCCTTTTTCTTAGTGTCGTAGCTCTGCTACACACTTTGATCGGGTCAATGACCCCCATATTCACAATATTGAACAATCTTATAATTCAAAATCAGGGCCAGTTTCCTATCCACGGTTCAAAATTTGGAACATCACCGCATCAACAATCGTCGTCATACAACAGCCGCCGAACCCAAAAATGGTGGCAGTACCATTCTACCAGACCTTTTCAGGCAAAACACTAAGTGAGCTTTTCTGCCAGTCCTCCGAATCTTCCTTCTCTAACTTCCATTTCACAGCTCAACACCTTCCTCGTCGACCTTAAGAATCATCTCTCATCCCCTCGACGGTTGCACCTTCATCAGAATGGCGCCTTCCAAGGGAAATTTCGCCCAAGACCGCCTCAGCGGGTGGTTACAAGAGCGCTGCGACTTGACTGAGGGCTCCCTTGATTCTTATTCCATTTCCCATCTCGGCACGCTTGAGAATACTGAAGACATGTCTTCGCTTCATCGACAGGTGGTTTCTTCCCAGAGTGGAATACAGACAACTCTTGTTACCCGACCTGCTACTCGACCTCCATCAAGTCCTCTATCGCAAGGGTCTCTAGCAGATGCTCAACAGCCGACCACCCCCCTCAGGCCCCAGAGTACCACACCACAGTCCTCCCCAGGTCGCGCAAGTCACGACTTCACATCAGTAGCCAAAGGCCAAATGGCCGGAGATTATCCTGCAGATCAGTGTTGGGCATGCGATTTCGACTGTCCCCCACCTCACCATTGCCATGTTATCGCAATTTGCGATCGACAGGTCTGGCAGCCTCTCTGCAAACGTTGTTCAGCTGGTCCTATACTAATATTGGCTTGTTTAGCCCAAAATATGGGTGGACGCCAATGCATTCCCTTGCAACTTCATCAAGAAGAATTCCTCCAACGGAGTAATGCTGTGTCCAAACTGTCACGCTCTCTTCGACGATGCCTATGACCCCATGTTCGTCTTCTTTCCGACGGACTTGCAGTACTTCATCGACTACGAGAAGCGCAACGCGAAGGAGCGGCATACAGAGGGCTATGGCGGACCACGTCGCGTCCCAACCGCGGTAGAGTATCGGCAATACCAAGAGGATCGAGGAGATCTCCCCCTTGGTCAGAAGGGCGGGCTGTATTTCAGAACTTTCTTGACGGCAACAGCCCCAGAGAACTACCCGAGATTCATCAGATATAAGACTTGGCATGGAGAACCAATGTACGCGATACGACGTGCTTTTCACCTGTTGGGCACTCCTCGGGTCAACCTACTCCCTACAAAGATCCGCCAGCGTCTCCTCGAACTTTTCGAACTTTACTTCATCGATGACCCACAGAATTGTCATTATTGGGAACCTGCAAGCACCGCGGAATCGACCAACGAGTCTCCCAAACCGTCCAGCGATAACCGAAGCGATGGCCGTATGGACTGCAGTGATTCACAGGGTGGCGCTCCCAAGCGACGCATCGCAGTTGATCCCGGTGACAACGACATGGAAGATAACCCCAGTCCATCAAAGCGACAAAAGGACGGACCCGCAGACATCGCAAGCAGTAGCTTAGGATATCCATACCCGCCAGTGGATGACTATGACTGGACCAACGACTGGCTTTTTGGACCGCATAGAGCGACTGAAGATACGTTGCGGGCGTTTTCTTATTCTTTTGCCGAGGCTTGAGGTGTGTTTTTTACACATTCAATCGACTTGAAATTTCCATGAAATGCTTACACACCTTCCCGCAGGTAATCAACCCAAGCAGTTCTGTTGTGTCAATGGATTGAAATGCGGTTCCTCTATTATTACGACTTGATTATTCGAGATATTGCTCATTGCGAAGTACCGATTCAGTTTATTAGCTACAGTCCAGTCTTACATGTCGCTAGGGTTCTTCGGATACTGTTAGCTAGGTAAACCACGATTGCTGTGTTCTTTATTCTTATACTTGCTCGCATAACTTCTGAATACAATACTCTCTTTACTCCAAAGAGAACGCAACTTAATTTCTGAAACCAAGAAACCCCCACACAAAGAAGGAAAAAGGATGTCGTAAACGAGAGGTGCTCTGCGCCACTTGCTCGAAACCTCCACGGCTTGCACCATCACTTCGACTCCGCAGCTCTCTTCACCGAATTGGCCTCTCCGGCTGCCGCATACCTTGCCGCACACCTTGACGCACACCATGGCCATCTGCCATGTCTCACAACGCACGAGAGGAAATGTGAGAAAAAATTGTAAATTTCGGAGATGACACAATAGATGGGTGCCTCGTGGAGGTGCTCACCTGAGCAGGTTAAAGCTGGGATCTACATTTGCTTTTTTATGTCTGAGGCTCCAATATCTGCCTGAGGCTTCAGGGTATTTCGACATCCAGAATCTATTTTAACTTTACTCGATAACAATAAATATCAAATTTTAGGCTTGAACTTTAGGAATTAACTATTAAATAGTACTTTGCCTGTTATGGGTCTTTAATAGCATTCATTTTGTGTGTTGCCTGTTTCAGCAACCACCTGAGGTCGGAATTTCCGAGAAGTTTCCGAGTATTTATGGTCATGTCCTGTCGTAACAGGGGCTCTTGCTGTACGACGGCATGAATAAATATACCTAGTATGAGGTAAATCTCTTTTTAGCAATTGCTTCAAATTGACATCTTAACGAATATTCAATTGAGATTTGAGGATTCGATATGATCAAGTATAGAATGAACTGCCGGGGTACCAAGTTAGACATCTGGTCTATTAGGTATAGAGGGGGAGGAGGCTCCCTTAAATTCAAGGTCCAAGCTTATCAGCCACCAGCCTTGTGCATGCCACCAAGGGTCCTTATTTGAGACATCACCTTCTGTCGAAAATGGGCGTCTAGATCTTGGAACCGTCCGCTCTGGGGCCCCAATCCACGACGTCTACATCCGTCCGGCAATATTTGAGAGAGCCCACACTGACTTCTCATTAATTGAACTCTTTTAGTCACTACATGATTCAAGTTCACATTTTCCCTCACCTGCATTCGCCAGGTTGCTGACTGGCTAATCAAGCCGCGGAAAAGCTCTTCTTGCCAATTCCACGGTGGGGGAAGCTAGGCATGAAACGGAAAATAGGGTCAAAGCAGAGCCTTGCCGCCATTATCTGTTGCGTAACTCCGGCCTTCGAACGGTGAGAAACCGCTTGACCTTACCAGAAATGGCAAAAGGTAGAAACGGTGACTATTTGTCAGGCGCAGATCTAGCACACAGAAAAGTTAAATGGCATGCTTAAATCGAGCGGGACTTGCTACCCCAAATCTTGAGTATCCACTCCAGCGTGCAGAGAGAGAGACAGAGAGAGCTCAGGTTTCAGAGCGTTTGGATTGTCGAGACCACTAAGGCCATTCGGGGACCTTCCGGGAAGGTCATACACAGAACCGGGGCAGCCACCACTCCGATGAAGCTATGAATCGGCGAAACTTCAGCTCGCTTAAATGCCTTTCGACCCAGAGCCTTGGGTGCAGAATCGAGATTACGGCCTATTGGTGGCTAGTCGGCGCCTCTGAGAAAACTCAGGCCGGATTCGGCTTAGTACAATTACTGCTTAAAGAAGAACATCTCTATAATGTTATTTCTCACGTTTCTCACGTTTCCCACGAACTAGGCTTATTTACTAGCATGATTTACACCACCTGGCATAACGGCCCGCGTTAGTTCTGAATTTACGCGTGATGTCCCTTTTGACTCTTAAAATAGAATTGAATAACTTCTTCTTTTTCTCACGAGGACTCCCGCACCTTCGTGTCTTTCTTTTACTAGTCCAATTCTTCAAAATCTCAAGTCCAACAAGAAAAGGAACGGTGTTTTCAGTGGGTTCCTCTTTATGGGCTGTTTTGTTCTCTTGGCGTGGTTTCGTCTCGGGGTCCACGTCAGCCGCATTGGCGGAGACTAGTATACAGCAAGAGCCTGCTGTTCCCAGGCTGAAGATCAACCCTAATGACAGCTCCGCCACTGAGGAAGGGCTCTCCAAAAGATTCCCACATTTCTGCGATCGAGACCCCTACTAAGTATTAAAAGGAACCGTTGGACCCTTCTCCCGGCATTAGTTGTCTCACCTTGTTATCTACGAGCCATCATCTCAGTGTATATTTGTGTGCTGAACAAGCCTCCCTCTTCTTCCATTTTTGCTTTATACAACATGAGCCGGTCAACTCAAAAGTCACGCCGGGAGAAAGTGAACCTGTGCTTTATCACTTCAGATCCATCTTCAATTGAGGGAAAAACAAACAATCTCCACATTGTCAGGTCTCATGCTGGGAAATGGCGATGGTCAGAAGTCCGAAAGAAGAAAACACGCGTGAATCAAGAAAAATCGGGCCTGCGAGATGAAGTCGCTGTCGGGCTCCCATGCAGGGACAGACACTCAAGTTCTGAAGAGTGGGGTGCTTCGGACGGCTCCTCCGCATTCAAGCCTTCCTCTTCTAAAGCCAGCACGCCCGACGATGATTTGGATCATTTATTCAGCACACTGGAAGAAGGAGTCTCTGGAGAAGACTCGGAGTGTCCTGAAGCTTTTCCACTAGGCACACTTGAACAATTGCATTCCATATCCTCTACCCAAATACAGGAGTCGGAGTGGTCAGCTTATTGCAATGCTGGAGCGATGAATTTACATGGCATAACACCCAATATTTTGGATCCCTTCCAACAATACCCTCACACCTCACCATTACCTTCACAACTGGTTAGCAATGCCAATAAATATTGTAAGATCCCTCTATCCTATTGTCTTTTTTTGCTTACTGACTCTTCAACTGACCTTTTTTCATCCTCTCTAGCATTGAGCATGCTTTGGCCAGGACTTTTGCCCGCATCATCACATGGCACCAACCACCCGGGAGTCAATGCATGGCTCATAAATTCTGCCACACACGCTGCACTTCACAGTACTTTATTATTCGGGTCATACTCTCACAGACGTACTCTATGGCTAGTAAAGCAAAGAGGGTATTTCAATGACGAGGATGCAAAGAGATTAGCAATCTGTGAAGCAGATGCCATTAAGAGAGTAAACCAGGCAATTCAGAACACTTCAGGGGCTGCTACCGATTGCATTATCCTTTGTGTCCTATGCATGGCAACAAACAAGGTGGAAGGGCCTATGTGGAATGACAGCAAAGAGCGGGCGTTTCCAGCTCCATTGACATCTCTTCAATGGCTAGATATCTATGGTCGTCTGTCTCCACACCCAGTTCATCAAGCTGGCCTAGTCCAATTGGTGCGCTTCAGAGGAGGCTTGGACAAGATAGAACTCCCAGGGCTGGCTGCCATCATTTCCTAGTATGTTGGCCTTTCTTCTTCTATCCTCTGAAATTGATCCAAGTTGCTAAAACTTTCTTTTTACTTCAGTTCCAGTGTTTTGGGGGCCAGTCGATCTCTCTCGCGCCCAAGTTTTCCATATATCTCTCTCCAGACTGGAGGCTTTTTCGATTTACAAGACGTCATTGACCCCAATATCGATCCTTTCGAGTCTACTCATATGCCACCCGAGATGCAAGCCATCTTTCAATGTCATCGGACATATGTGTCTGAAGTTGAGATGTATGAAGATGGTATGCCAGTCGGGACTGATATGCTCTGTGACCACCGAAACATCATACAATGGCATATCATGTCTCTGCTTCCATCCACCCGACTTGGTTCCTCACACGCCAGTACTTATCCTCTCTATGAAGCATGCCGACTTGCATTAACCATTTTCGGAGTCGGCGTGACATTTCCCCTTCCTCCGCAAAGCGCTCCATTGGTGACACTCAGCCGAATGTTGAAAACAGAGCTCCATGCATATTACCAGGAAACCAAGGACGTTCCACCGTCAGCTCGCAGTCTATATTTGTGGATACTGACTCTCGGGGGTATCGCCGCGACAGGTTCTTTAGAAAGAGAATGGTTCGTGGACAGGCTTCAGCTTCACACAGCCTGCCATGGTCTTTCAAAATGGGAGGATTTTGAAACTGAGCTGAAGTCGGTTTTGTGGCTTGGTAGTGCTTGTACATTGCCTGGGAAATTATTATGGGATGAGGTTATGGATCCGTGATATCCATTTAGATTTTTTTATTGCATATTTCACCAAACTCAAGAATAGAATATTGTTTTTGGCACATTTCCTTTAGACCCAGGCTCCGTAATATCCACAGTATTGGGAGTTAATCCACACCGAATCCAAAATTTCCGCCTTCTGCAATCCAATCGCCCATCGTGTAATCATTATACATCGACTCAAGGTCCCTGTGGGCCTCATTCAAGAAGTCCGGGTTAAGAAATAGCTCAGGTGGTTCAAGTAGGAAGTCCGGGGGTATATCCACCGCCAAGTCGTTGAATGTCACTGACGCCATGCCAGGCGTCCTCAGGCGTGCTTCACGCTCGTCATTCTTTTGAGTGCCCCGAACAGAATTTGCTTTAGCCATTAAGCGATTTATTGGTCTCCAGAGGTTATTAGCCTTGTCATTTCGCAAGTTCCACCTGTTGTATACTGTATTTGCATACTCCCAAGCACGATCACACTCAGGGGATGATGGGCGTGAACAAATTTCAACCAAAACAATCACGACTGCATGCCATTGGATATGAGTCTTTGAATGCCATGTCCATTGAGCAACTTCGGGGCTGGTAATGAGAATCGTGGAGAATTCAAGTATACTGATCGCTGTGAGAAACATCTTGTCTCTGCTAGCTGCAGGTAGGCTCGAACTAGGCTTCTGCCTTGGTGGGTAATAAATGGCCAGCCAGATACGATTAATCATCAGTCGCGCCACAGTCATGCACATCTTGAAAAATGGGATACTCGGGTCGCAATGCTTGATATATCGCTCCTCTAATTTCTCTGTCAGGCTCTTTGCCATTTCCTCGGGGTTTGTAGGTAGTTTCTCTTCTTGGCGTTCATCGGAAGACATCTCGCTCGGGGAAAAGTAGCTACTTTTCCATGCCACGCGGAGTACTTCGCAGCGAACAAGACAAAATGTCATTTCGGTAGCCTCTTCGCGTTCTATGGGCGGCTCGTTCATTCCATGTACCAAGTCACTATCATTGATATTGAGTGGCGTTTTAGTGTCAAATGCCGAGTCTTGCACTATTGGTTGGCATCCATGATGTTCCGAGGATCGTATATCAAGGAGGCAGATATGCCACCATAAACGGCGTCTCAGTTCTGTCTCAAGAGGCGGTAGTCCGAAAGCTGTTCCATCGCGATGCAGCCCCATGGCTCTAGCAATGTGGAAAACAAGTGCAGTTAGGGACCATGTTCGACGAGTGGCATCTACATTTCGCAATGCAGATAAGAACAGGACCACGGCTTGAAGCAATGTCACGCTTTGGGTGTTGAGAAAGTCGGCTCGTGCCATGGCTTGCTGCACCGCAAACTGATAATGCCTGAGAGCTACCTCCCGTGAAACACCTATAACGTTCTCGCATTCCTCAGATTCCATGCTGATGACAGCGGAGTAGTAGATAGCAAATAGCAAGGCCTCGCTATTTCGATCCAACGTATTGAGAGAAGCTACGGCATCCCAATAATCACGCATCAGTGTCGGGGCATGAAATATGTGCACCAGGGGTAGAACTCTCTCTTTGAAAATTTCCACCAAGGCCACCGCCTGCGACAGTGGCGGGTGGTAAGGATGCGTCGATGGAGCAATTGTCTGGAATCCTAGTATTGCTGCGTTGGAGCCCATATTTAATATGGAGTCCTGTACGTGTTGATTGAGATCGTCGTAGGGACCCCCCCTCATGGTCAGATGTTGGATCATAAAGCAAGTCTCGTAGCTCTTCGATCTACCTCAACAGCGATTAGCTGACCATGAATAGGTACCATATCAACCCAAGTATTACTAACCTCATTTGTCAAGTTTGCCCACAACTTATTGCTCACATAGTAACTTCGCGTATCGTCGATGACCAGTCGGCCAAGCTGTTTATCAACTGTGCTCGATTCATCCTTCGATGCCAGTCCAACTCGGGAAATTGATTCCTTTGGTTGTGTGGAAGTAGTCCTCTCAGTAGTATCCTGGCCCCTGTCACTACCCATTTGTTTCATTATTACTTCAAGGCGGGATAGCCTATCGAGTACGCGGGAATCAATCGCCCTCCGTGGCCTTTTCTGTGCCCTGCCGGGCCCGGCAGGATAAGCACATTGGAATCCAGATCTGACACAACCAGCGCAAGGAATTTGGCGGTCACATTTGATTTTCCGTGATCGACATTGGGCACAGCTGCGAGATCGGGGGCCAGATAATTCCGAGCTAGAGAGATCTGGCGACGGTCTCGTCGCATCACCACTCATTACGTCGTTGCTATTAGACATCGGACTAGGCAGAGAGAACTCAGAGTATGTGGATGATTCCATTTGTGTGGAGTGAAGGAGGAGAGGAATATGAGAAGAAGCATTCTCGTCTACACATGCAGCTGATGTGGGGGCCGAAGAGTGATAAGCTTTGGTGGACTCGGAAAACCCGTCCAGCTCCAATTCCCAGTAACCCAAGCGTTGCGGTTGAAATAGGATAAGATATACTTAGATAGTTACTGTGAGCTATTATAGTTGGGTAGAGGTAGAGGTATACGTACACTCCGTAGGGCTACAGTGGTAAGTATGGACTGAGTGGGTCTTCCACGCCAAGGAAATGACCGCACTGCTCCGCTCCGCCGCATTCAAACGTTCAACATTCCCTTGCAAGCTCCCAAAGCTTCAAGGATGGCCGCAAAGCGTCCCCGCGCGACCTTTGAGGCCGATCAGGCTGACTTGCGACCTCCATACGCAGTATACGGTACACCACTACCCCCCCTTGGACTCAGCCGCGCGTGATGATGGCTCGTACATGCCAGTTTGGAAGCAAGAGGTGACCGACGAGCGGGGAGGAAGCGCCTCCATGGCGCCTTTACTGGTGGCTTCAGTGCAGGGTATGTTCCAAGGCCACCTCATCTTGACGTCCATATGCTTACACTTATCTGTCTCGCCAGCTACTTCAACAGCGTTGGCTCAAAAGAAGGCTGGACCCCGGCCACTTTCGTCTCCTCTCGCCAAAACCGCGCCCGCGATGCGAAAGATGCGAAACAACAATCCCAACAACGACCCGAGGATTTTATGGACGAAGAGGATTTGAGGGAGCAGGAGGAGTCGCGCAATTTAGAAACCGCGGAGGGGTTCGCTGGATTCGGTTCCACAGACACAGATCCCACCCGACGGACGGGACTCATGGACTTGCTCAAAACCGGTGGCGAGACAATGGGTGTTAAACTTCTGAAGAAAATGGGATGGCGTGAAGGCCAGGGAATTGGGCCCAAAGTACGACGCAAGGCAGATCTGGGCGATACCTCGGCTCCAGGTGGCGGGGGAGCCGACAAGACATATCTCTTCGCACCTGAGAATCCACCGATGGTCTCATTCGTCCGAAAATCCGATAACAAGGGCCTGGGATTTGCAGGAGAGTCACGACTGGCACCTCAGGAGACTTCACAAGAGGAACCCGAAGAGGTAGATTCGTTTTTTGGTGGCCGTCTTGCCGACCAAACAAAATCCGCTAAATTACCCAAGGCCAAACAACCGCGTCGAGGGGGCCTTGGAGTCGGCATCCTCAATGACACTGGATCCGACGACGAAGACCCTTACTCCCTAGGGCCTCAAATCTCTTATAATATAACCATTGGTGGTGATAAAAAGAAGAAGAAGAAAAGCAGAGCAGACGAAGGGAAACCTACAATCGCCTCCTCGAACCCCCTGCTCGGCGAAAAGCCTGTTTTCATTTCCAAAAAGGTGGTTGCTGCTCGAGGAGCTGGAGGATTTAGAAAATGCCGCGATGGACGCTTACCGCTGGACGGTTTCGTCCTTGCCGATGGTCTTTCCGGCCTCGCCATTTCTGACAAGAAATACGACCCTCCCACGATCCCTGAGGGCTGGAAGCCTGCTAAGCAACCAACTTCTAATGACCAAAATACTTCAGGGTATGTCTCCACGGCGGATGCCGCCAAATCATCAATACTCGATCCTACATCCCGAGCTGCAGTCCTAGGCGAGACCCAACTACCTGGAAAATCCGTTTTCGATTGGATGACTCCCGAGGCTCGCGAGCGAATTGCGAAGCTCACTGGCAATGCCAATCTACCTCCCGCCCTCGGCGAGGGTGCTCCAAAGGGCTATGAAATGTCGGATTCGCAAAGACGAAAAGACCTGTGGGATCTAGTTCCAAAATTAGACAAACAAACAGCTGTCCAGGCTTTAACTCGGGCTGTCAGCGGGTGGATGCCCTACTCGGAGGATGAGGAGAAACGAGCACGCTATCGCAACTTCCTCGAGGTTCGGGCAGAGATACGCGACACCCTTCCGGACCGGTTGCAGGGGTCCAGCACCGATGATTGGGTCAACGAGATGCATGAGTTTGCGCGTGCTGCGGAGGTCTTCAAACCCATGTCTAATATTATGGCGTCCCGATTCACGTCAGCTTCCTCGGGGCCCAAGGTTGCTTCAGATGCACCCGACTCCGATGACGACCCACTGAGTCGGCCCAATGAGAAACCGGACGACCCGGCCGTGGCAGCTGCTAAGATCGGAATGTTTGGACCAATGACCCGAAGCACTACATCCTTCTATCCATCGCGTCTTCTTTGCAAGCGATTCAATGTTAAGCCCCCGTCACATGTTCAATTAGATCCCGGGGAACCACCAACAGCCTCCGAGTCAGGTTCTGGATCACGCTTCCAGCCTGGTGGCTCTCAACCCGACACCAAGGCCAGAGAACTGATCTCACAAGACGTGATGGATATGATCATGGCGGAAACAGGCCGTGGGCCTGCTTCTACCAACTCTGGGACCACAGGGCAAAATCAAGCGAGTTCCCCTGTCCCTCCTCCGGTTGTAGAACCCGAACGCAATGATGCACTCGAAGCCGAGCGACCGGGCGATGATGTCTTCAAGGCCATTTTCGGCAGTGACGACGAAGATGAGGATGAGGACTAAAATCGATGACGACAATTATATCCTGTATTTATACCACCTTTTTAACAAATAGAGTACGGCGGTTCATAGCCGCCGTTGGGTCAGTGTTCAACAGATGGCAGCATTGGAGATTCAAACATTATACAGTCAGGTATCCTACCCAGCATCCTACCTGGTAACTATATTCAGCAAACTGGATTGTTCCAAGGTTCAAGTTGGGATCAAGCTACTCAACTAGTAGAGCGCCGTAAGTAGACTCGGAGCAGTACAGTTACTGCCAAAATGGTACTCCAACCGCCATGCCTCGCACGTTACTGCCTGGTCGAGTGACTACTACCTGGGGCCTAGTATTCTGTCTTCCACCTTCCACCTTCCCTATTACCAACAACTTCTGAGATGGCTGGCCTTATTACTCTTCTCTAATTCCATCCATCACTCGCTTTGATGGGGGTTTCCATCTTTCCTCTCACATCTCAACTTCGAAGCTCTCCCCTTCAAAACTTCGCCCCTCAGGAGTTCAGGCCTCAGCTCTCCTGGGGTTTCTTGTGGCTTGACCGCAACAGTTGCGAGACGGTCCCTTTTTCTTAGTGTCGTAGCTTTGCTACACACTTTGATCAGGTCAATGACCCCATACTCATTCCCCAGTCTTGTCACTATTGTTTATTCCTGCCTGATCGGGTGACTGCCTTGCTCTATTCCAGCACTCCAATTCACCATCCACCATTCACCACTCACCAACCTTAATCACCAAACCGCTGAGTCTTCTGGTCTTTCTCTTTCTACTCTCCTCACTCCCTCATTACCCCCCATCACCGTCCGCTCTCTCAACGCCTTTATCCTCTTCTGTCGTCTTTTTGATGTCTTGACACCATGGCGCTCGACGACAACCGCACCTTAACTCCTGGTGTCCTCATCACGAATGATGGTCATTTCCTCAACGGCTACAGCGATTTAGTCCAGGAGCATAGTACCAGGACAATAGTGATGCGTCGCTACAACAAGAGCTTGTTCAATGTTGAAAACTCCACGGTTTTCATCAACGTTCCAGAAGGCGTGCAGACCCAGGACTCTAACAGCTCAAGCCTCAACGAGGCAAATGTGCAAGCGACTATGGCTCTGGTGGACAAGCTTTTGAATCAATTCCAAGTGAACAAGAAATTCAAGCGCATTTTCAACGCCGGCGATATCTCCATCCTGACCTTCTACTCAGCCCAGGAGGAACTGCACAGGATCGCCATGGCTGAACTGGACCACAAGGGACGATATGCCTTTATGGACACCTTGTTCCAAAGCTGGTTGTCACTCAATCTTCTTCTACGACCTTCCTTCATTCGCAAGCACCTTGAGACCTGGGCCCAAGAGCGTGAGGATCACACTTCCGAGGCCAACGCTGGGGGAGAGCTACCTAATGCTCTAGCCGAGGAGGATCAGACAAAGGCCCAGCGGGAAGAACACACTGCTTCCAACCTGAAAAATGAACCGGATGATTGGTGAGGCAAACACCCAAGGGGAAGACCAACACAATCCCGGTCTCCATGGTTCTGGCTATGACCAGCAGCAGCAGCGCCAGTCTTAGTAAAGAGGGAAATAATGTCTACTGGTAACACTTATTTCCAAAGTCTCATAGAAAACTAGGGTAGCAACAGACATAACTTTGACTCGCAAGCTCCCACGGTAGAATTATATGGCCAGATTCTGGAGTACCTACCTACTCAAGTACCTAATCGGCATTCTTACAAAGCTATTAAAGATAGAGAGACCTAGCTATTGAGTAGTACTCCAGGCTATAAGCAATATGCTATGGTTCTTCAAGTACTGCTCAAGTTGTCTTTTGCACTGTCTGGCACGCAATAGATCTGACACGTAATGATGTGTTCACCTCCGAGCGACCGCGTGATGATGTCTTCAAGGCCATTTTTGGCAGTGAGGACGAAGATAAGGACTAAAATGAATGACTTCAAAGAGAGTAGTACAGAAGTGCGATCTCAATATTCCATGAAAATACCTATGTCCGATCAATACTGTCGTACCTCTGGTAAGCAAAGTACGCTGTACGACGACTGTGTATCTGAGCGAAAAAGAAAAAAGGCCAAAAGGCCAAAAGGCCAAAAACACCGCAAATCGGCTTGACATCATCAATGCTTGATTTCCAAAGTTAAGCAGCGGTGCAGCCCGTGGAATGTGCCTGGAGGGGGCCGGGGCGCATTTCCTTCAAGTTGAAGTTCCAAGTCCCCCCTCTCCTCGCCCTCGCCCATTTTGACCTTCTTTTCCCCCTCTGGTTGACTCCGCATTTTGCGACTCGTAAGGCTTGGAGCTTGGATCATCGTCCCACCTTCAACCCCTCCTGTCCATTCTCTTCGCCCTTCTCCCCGGCTTATGGAGTGTCTATATCGCAATCAAAATGGTACGTCCCTTTCAAGTCTTGCCTTCGGGCAATAATCCCCCACCTCGAAGCTATCGCCCAGACCACCACCCTGCCACACGACTCACGTCTCATCCTCGGCGGACAATCTGGGCGCATATCCACTGCGGAAAATCATGTCGCAGAGCCTCAGCTAACATCTCCACCCGCTTCCCGATAGGGTTGCTGCGCGTCCGTGCCGTCGCGTGATGATGAATCCCAGGACGACCGGGAAATCCAGGACAGTCGATCGCAGGTTACACGGAATACGGCCAGCGATCCCCCAGCGCATTCACAGACTGGTCGCCGCCGGGTAAGACCTCCAAACGTCGCCCTAAACGAACACTACAACGAGCCCGTCCGCCCACATGTCTGGTACAGCAAGCGGCGCGCCTGGACCCGGGCCGACTTGGATCGCGAGCGTCGCGAGTTCTTCGAGACGAGAGTGACCGGTCGCCAAGAGGTATGGGCTGCGCTTTCAACGGCTATCACGCTGATGCGCGCGGGTGACCTCTCCACGGCGCAGAGTATTGTCGATGCTGCGGGCGTCACTGTCCCCACGGGTGATTTCTGCGAGGGATGCTACGATGAACAAGGAGCACTGTATCGCCTGCCACAGTGTATCGTTAGTGACCCGGAAAATATGGTCCAGAACGCTACATCAACGGGAGACCGGTCACGGGATGATATCGGGCAGGATGATGATACCGAGGCACTCTCGGATGGCAAGCTTGCGACAGACGATGCGTCGGGTGACGAGTTGATATCCGAGGACCTGGAACGGCGCCGCGATGAGAAAGGCAAGACGAGTGAGCGAGACTTGATTAGTGTCCAGGTCCGACTGAGTGATCGCGGCGGGCCAGACCTTGTACTGTTGATAGGCAAGAGCCAGAGTGTGGGCTTCCTGGCTCGCAAAATACATCAAGAAGGAGAGGTGTGTACAAAAAGAATTTGTCTTTGGCTGTTTATCTCATTCTAATCGTTCGCAGCTATCCAATCTCCAACGGGTTCGAATTGCATATCTTGGCCACATGCTCAAGGAGCATCAATCACTACCTGATCAAGGATGGCAAAGCAGCCATCTTGTTAACGCCTTTGTTGTGGTCCGCCCTTCGTTCTAACTCCCTATTTAATCGGGCGTCATTTTCTCGGAAACGGAACCGCAAAAGGGCCTGGAATAAGGTACCTTACACCCTCATGGCCAGCTGGTCTTGATTCCCGGCTTGTCTTCATTTTGCCCGCTCTCGTCCTTCTTTTGGTCTCCCATCTCCAGCGTTCGGCGCACGTCTTCATTTTCCTCGATTTTTTGCACAATACCCCAGTCTTCCCTTTCATCCGTTTCTTGGAAATCTCCCGCTGTTATATCTAATGTCTCTCAACTCCTGTCTATCTACATTGGGTTATCTCAACTTTGAAGTTGAACCTAGGACGAGATCTTTTTTGTCAATCTGCAAAATGAATTGTCTACTCATTTCCAATAATCGGGTTTTGCGATTGTAGCTCGCTCACTCGATAACAGTTCATACTAGTATGGCCCAGATGGCACATAAGCTGGGAAGTTCAGCCACCTGATGCAAGGCTGCCATGGAGTTTTCGCGGTAGCAGAACCAATATATCTTTGTTATTTGTTGAATCTCGGCAACAAAATAAAAAAATATCTGCCACTGAGAATCCAGCCCTAATAGACAACAAAAAAAAAGAAGAATTACAAAAAGAAATGCATCATCCGTGAATCGAACACGGGCCTCGTCGATGGCAACGACGAATTCTACCACTAGACCAATGATGCTAGTTGATGTAATCTAGCTCCACAGTTGGATCTATGAATCACCACTTCTTCTAAAACAAATCTCAATCAGTAGAATTGAGCAAATCATGTTTAATTTTTTTGAACGCTACGTTCTAGTTTATAAACAGTCTCAGATTATCCATATATAGTATATTTCAGCTCTTATTAACCCTAAAATTTCTATTTGTCAGGTTCGCCAGCAAAATATCAGAATGTTTCTAAGGTTTCTCATGATTAAACGTAGTATTAAACAGGTATATATATGTAGGTCTTCAGTCTAGTAGATAAATACCACTACTTGGTACCACCGCATTCCAGACTTGAACTTACACAAGATCAATGAACTCGAACGAGGCCTTCTCCTTAGCCCCAGAAGCCAAAGTACCGACTGTCCATTCCCACAAATCCTCTTGTTTCGTCTGATCATGGCTCACTTTGCTAGACTCGATAACCTTTATGCCCTCATAGTAGACAGCGCTAGATCCCTCAACGTCCAAACCAACCGCCAGTCTCGCCAGTGCTTGCCCAGATTCCTGCACGGTATGAACATTAGGAGAGATCAAGAGGCGCAAAAGCGGCAGAATGTGAGGTAAAACCCGCGACCAAAGGAATTTCTCAACGGCGCTTGCTTTCCTCGCCAGTCCCGTGCCGGGCATCAGACCAGGATCAAATGCAGTGACTGTCCACTTCTTTCCATATTTCTTGTTGATGGCCTCGAAACGGCGATCTAGAGCGTAGGTGTAAAGGACGTTGGCCAACTTGGTGCTACTATAGTGCTGGCGACCATTTGCCTTTGCCGATTCCGGGGTAGGATGAGCAAGCTCTTCAGCAGAGTTGTAGATGGCGTCGGGCATGCCTGAATTTTGCAGAGGATCATGCGTTCCACTCGATACGATGACGATGCGGGAGGTATCGGCGAGGCAAGGTTGCAAAAGGGATAGGAGGAGAGCATGGCCAATGTGGCTGACGGCAAACGTCTTTTCAAATCCGTCATCGGAGTATTCGACAGCTCCCGGGAATTGCAAGGCTGCGTTCAGAACCATTGATTGTATCGGTGGGAAGTTATGGGACTTCCAATCTGAGGCAAATGAACGGACCTTGGCCAGTTGGAGCAAATCGAGGGGAAGATATTGAACATTGTTCTGGTTGAGAGTCTTGTTGATTGTATTGGCTGCGGAGTTTGCATCTGATCTCGAGGCAATGATGATCTGATACTCTGGGTGTTTGCGGGCGATGTCCAATGCACATTCGTAGCCCAGGCCAGAAGTGCCGCCAGTAACAAGTACAGAGCGTTCAAACTTGAGCGACATAACGGATAATTGAGGGGAGTAGTAACCTTGGAAGAATAAATTGAAGGTATGAATGAGATCACAATTGAGAAGTATGAATGCTCGGATGTAGTCTGAGAAGAATAAAATAGAGGACTCCGGCGACATTCCCTGGATACTTATATCCACAGATTTCCCTCCCCCCTGTACGGAGATGCCAAAATAAAAGCCGAAGATACTAGTAAAACTAGTAAAGCAAAGAAAGTAAATGACGAATCAATGAGACTCGGAGAACGCTAACCCGAACGGGACCGTCATTTCTCTCTCAAAGAAGTAATCGACGCTCCGGTTCGGGTTAGCGTCAGAGCCCTGTTGGCCTTACCCCCCCCCATCATCATCAGCCTCGATTTGGTTCCTGCACAGAAGCTCAGATTCATCATGCTCCGACAGAAGAGCTTGGAAGGGACCGGAAATACCAAGAGATTTCAAGCCCAAAAGGAGAAGGGGTTGGCCCCATCGGAGCTGTTCCACCATCGGCCCGATTACGGCGTGTTGATCTGCACCACTTGTCACTATGCGATCCAACCTGGAGCGATCCGGCGTCATCTGAAAGATATCCATCATCTTCATCACGAGAAAAGACGCCCTTATATTACATATACCAAGGAACTTAAGCTTAAGAGACCGGAGGAAGTGCAGTCGCCTCCTCCAGACGATTTCCCTGTACCGCAGTTGTCAGTCGAGAAGGGATGGCGATGTTTGGCGCCGGGCTGCAATTATCTGTGCGCTTCAAATAAACGAATGGAAAATCACTGGCCCGCAGTTCATGCCAAGAAGGGCAATCCGGAGACTGACTGGCATTTCACATTACTGCAGACATTTTTTCGCGGTAGAATGCTACGCTACTTTACCGGACAGAATCAACGACAACTCCAGAACACACGGGATAAATCAGGTCAAATAGCAAAACCCCAAGAGGTTGCAGTCAGCCAAGATCAACGACTGGAAAAATCGTTGGTAAAACGTCTACAAGAAAAGTACCACCTAGATGCGCTTGATTCTCAATTGCTGAGACATTATTTCGACTCTTCATACAAAACCTTTGTGACCAACAAGAAAACCGAGAATGTCTGGATTGAAGTCGTACCAGGACTTGCTTGTGATAACAAATTTCTTTTACAAGGAATGCTAGCCTGCACGGCTTTGCACGTGGCACATTCAAATCCAGCCAAGCGCCAGAAATACACACTTCGAGGATGCTGCCACCAAGAGGCCGCTATACCTGAGTTCCGCAAAGCCATTGAGAACCCAACGGAGGATAATTGCGACGCAATCATCGCATTTGCCTATCTCCTCGTGGTATACTCCTTAGCAACCGACCTTGAACAGTCCAGCAATCCCCTCCTTATAATTGATGCCAGCCCATCCAACACTCAACAGATCCTCCCTTCCTGGTTACATTTCATTCGCACTGGCTGTTATATGCTTAAAGATGTCTGGCACCGAATTGAAAGTGGCCGCGCCAGCATCTTGGCAGCTGCCTGGGAGAGGAACTTGGATGTTAGCGATAAAGAGAAACAATCTCATTTGGATGTTTTCCTGTCTATCATCCCCAAGGAGGATGATTGGTCAGAAGAAAGCACAAGGGTGTATCGCCATGCAGCGAACCTTTTGGCCGAGTCATTCGCGTATGTCGATCGCGCCAAGAAAACCATTGGTTTAACTGCGTGGAATATACTTGGAACCTGGCCGATGCACATTGAGCAGAGGTTTTTCACCTTGACATCGGAAAAGCACCCCGGGGCACTCATTCTACTTGCACATTACTGCGTGATCTTAAATCAAATCGGGGACTGCTGGTACATTGGGGCAAGACCCGCTATACTGATTGCATCAATTGCCCGGATATTGGACAAAAGGTGGCACCCCTACATTCAAGGTGCCGTCAAAGAAGTTCTGGGACCAGGAGGTTTAGAGGCCATGTGAAGCTTCTTTCTACTGGTATACAGCTGACATCGGATGCTGATAAGGAGAGACAATTTTATTTATTTATCAATTCTTGGTTTAAAAATTGAGAGCAATAAAGACAGATGTTAATAAGCACAGTCCTGACAATTCTTCATCTCAAAGACAACGTTTAAACCAGTCGGCCGTTGTCCGCCTCCTTCCCTTTAGGCGTCTCTCCCGACCGCCGCTTGAACACACGACATAGGAGGGAAGCACCCTGGCGAACCCCACGAACCAAAGACGTGGGATTGTAGTGCTTGACGCGAAACATATAGTACATCATGACGGTACCAAAGATATTGAAGCCGATATAAGCCCAGCCAATTCCGAAATTGCGCCAGCGTTCGCTGTAGACTACAAGATTCAGTTAGTCGAGTCGAGAAGCAATCAAAGAATATTCTCAATACTCACAAATATTGCTAGCTGCCAAATACTGATCGGCATTCGATAGCTGACAATACTGACAACTACTCGTGGCTTCCGGGTTGTAAAGCTGCCCGCCGGCAGCAGTGACGTACTGGTTCAAGTATTCACCACAATTCAAACCAGTGGGGGGGATTGAAGACGCTCAGCTCTGCATCCGAGCAATGGATCTGTCGGCCGTGCAAACCAGTCGAAGTGAGACCCGCAATTAGATAGGTTAGAGGGGAAACTCGGTACATGAAAATCCAGAAACCAGGCAGCGCGCTTGGTGGTTGCAGGACACCGTTGAATGTGAGGGTCATGATGAACATAAGTGTGGCAATTGTTCCACCCGTCTCGGCATCTGGTAGTGCTGAGATCACGAATGAAGCAAAAGTCGAGGTGAACATGTAAAATTGTACCACGAAGAGGAGCATGAGACCTTGTCGATGTGGGGCTTGGTTTGCTCCATAGATGGGAAAGTAGTAGCAGGCCCAGGCAATCACACCAATGAAAATCTGGTATGGAATCTCAACAATGACATTGGCGATGAGAAAGGCGGCCCAAGAATATGCTTTTGAAGGCCTTTCGCGGACTTCGTAAAGTGATCGCTGGACAACGAATTTGGGCATGATTCTAGTGAACGCGTTTCAGTAAGTCTCTGTGCGGGAATGATATGAGTGTTCTACTTACTGTTGAACCAATGTTGAAAATATCGAAGTTAGCATGAATGCACTGAAAATCACATCTTGAAAGCCTTGTAGCGAGCTATCCGGCTTGAAGAAGGTAAATCCAATGAAGAGTGAGGACATAGTGGCCAGCATAATTTTCGCCCATACGTAGGATGGCTCGCGCCAGAATCCCTGGAACGACCGATACGTCACATACCAGAGTTGGGTTGCGAATGGCATCGCATACTCACCAACCTGGGCCTCGTCTGATGTGCTTCCCGCGGCAGATGCACGCTCATCATGAATGCGATCTATCTCAGTTTGGATTCCCTTGGCTTGCTGGCTTTCATTCCAAACTAGAGCCCAATCCTTGGTGGCCTTTCCCGAAGCACCGGCACCAATAATTTCAAGCATGTATTCAGCAGGCTGAATTCATATTAGCATAGAGCAGGAATAGGGTTAGGCAACTGTAAGGTCCTTACATTCTCTGACGAGTCACAAGATCGTGCCCCGTTACTCTCAAAGTAATCCAAAAGAGTTCGAGATTGGTCACCAATCTCGCCAAAATAAACGGTCCTTCCTCCCTTTGCCAGAAACAGTAGTCGGTCGAACTGTTGGAATAGAAGAGCGCTAGGCTGGTGGATTGTTGAAAGAACAGCTTGACCGTGCTCTGCGAGCTTTCGCAGGAAGGAGCAGATTGCCCAGGAACTTTGAGAATCAAGGCCACTGGTAGGTTCATCTAGAAATATCAACAGCGCAGGTTTCGCAGCCAATTCAACACCGATGGTGAGGAGTTTCCTCTGTTCCACGTTCAATCCCTCTCCAGGAGTACCCACGATCGCATCAGAAAAGTCCTGCATGCCAAGCATCTCAATAACATCCTCGACATAGTGATACTTTTCTTTCTTCGATACTGCCTTGGGCTGGCGCAGAACTGCGCTGAATCTCAAAGCCTCTCGTACTGTTGTGGTGTGTAGATGGAGGTCTTGTTGCTGGACGTAACCTGTCTTTCTCTGGAAACTGGAGTCCAGAGGTTTACCGTTCACAAGCATATCGCCAGTAACAACTCCAATGGAGACACGTTTAGCTAAAACGTCAAGAAGTGTGGTCTTTCCAGCACCCGAAACTCCCATCAATGCTGTGAGTGTTCCTGGCTTTACCCAGCCCGAGACATGATCAAGAAGTCGACGTTCACCACCTTTCACCGGTATATCATAGCACACGTTTCTCCACGTGAAGATGTCATGCTGTGATGGAATAACGGAAGTATCCCTCTCGTTCTCCTTAGGCTTTGGAGCTGCCTCCCCTGCACCGGTATCACCCTGGCCCTTTTTCAATTTGCGTAGATGGGCCGGTACATGGCCACGACGGAACACAAGGAATTCGGCGGTCGAAGATGTCGAGGAATTAAGTTCGGAGGCGATAAGATACAATGAAATAAAGAATATCCAAAAACCGATAAGAATACCGAGATTTCTCCACTCATGCGCGTATGAGTAGGAATACTGGGTTTCAATATAAGCGTCCCCAGAGACGGTTCTTTCTCCAGCAACAGCACCACGAACAGCACAGATGAAGGAATCCCCGGACAAGCTCGGATATCCAGGGATGAACTGGGAGCACTCGAATCGACGACCGTGAAATTCATTTGCCACCAGGGCTTCGAAGGTGTAAAAGACCGGATTTATCCAACGGATCCAGCTAAACCAAGGAACTTTCGCCATCTCGGGCGCAGTGATAACAAAACCTGTGTAAATCACGATTGCAAGAACGATTACACCTGCCATAGACATTGCCTGGGCCAGGGTTTTTGTTGAGGCAGCGAGGGTGCGGAAAATACCGGACATTGCAAGGGTGCTGAGAAAGGTGAACAAAAAGAAGATGAAGAACTGGGAGGGCTCATATCGCTATGCCATAGTTAGTATATTAGAATTCCATTCGGAGGTTTTCGCAGCTTACCAAGCTGGCCAGGAAATAAAAGATGATGTTGAACACAATGGCAGACACAAACTTGACGGGCATGTCTGCGACAATTCCTCCGAGAGCCTCAGTGAAAGGATGAACAAAAGCATAAGAAGCTTGCTTCTCTATGATAGGGCGTTGATCATAGAGTGAGTTGATCTCTGTGATACTGATCAAGGCGTTCATTAGGACGGCGAAGAAAAGTGCAGCTCCTTTGCTTTGAAATCCTGCAGATGCATTTGGGGTTCCGAAGTAAATCGAACCGATAATGAGAGACATGAAGATCCGCCCAATGACGGTGGTCAATGTAGACGGCTTGTCATTCCAGATGCGCTGATAAGCTCGTTTCACACAGAGTTTGACCTGCATGGGTATAGAAATAACATATGGGCTCTTCGGTCGAACATGCTTTGCCTGTCGTAATCTTTTTGTGGCACCAAAGTCCTTTTCGGCTTCCCCACCAACAGGATACTCCTCACAGTACTCTAGGATCTCTTTCTTGAGCCGTTCATAGTGAGGGCTTTTCTTCCAATATTGTTCGAAATCGTCGGGGGTGCGTGGAACTTCATTAGCCATCCCTTCGCGAGCTTTTCGTTCTTGTGGATTTGTCACCGACGTTAAGAAATCTCCGACCGTTTGACGAGGCGGGCAGTCCCATCCCATCTCGACGAAGTATTCTTTGGCCTTATTGCATGGCCCGAAAAAGATCTCTCGACCTTCATAAAGCACAATGACCTTGTTGAAAACATCATAGATCGCTTGGGATGCCTGGTAAATGGCAACAGCGTGGCTACTACCAGTGAGGTTGGCAGAAACCCGTAAAGATTTGGCGAATTCCAATGCGCTGGCTGAATCCAACCCTCTTGTACTATTATCCCACGCACCAACAGGAGCTCCGGCCACTAGGAAAGTTCGTTAAAATTTGCCTTGCTCTGGAAAATGATAATAGAAGGAACCTACAAGCCATTTCGGCAATACTATTTTGAATTGTTAGCGCTTGGTATAATGGGAGCCTATAAGATTTTGACCTACCTGACTCGCTTTCGTTCGCCTCCCGAAACACCTCGAATGTAGTCATCGCCAACTGGAAGAATTATGAGCGAAATTATTGTAGAGAGTGGGCATTTCGTCTCACCCTTGGTGTTGTAAGTATGGCTCAGCCCCAACACGGCCATGGCTACCTGAGTGATATGTTTGGCGTAGGCTGACCGGCTGATTCCTTGAAGCCGATGCTCAGGTGTCCTGGCAGCGGCAGCAAATTCGAGAGTTTGTCCGACAGTGAGATGAGGAAAATGGCGATCGACCTCTTGGTTGTAAAGAACTTCACCCTAGATGGAGAGGAAATGTTTAGCAAAAAGGCCCAAAGGCTGCAATAAAGTAAACATACTTTGAATTCCTTATGCATCGTCTCCATAGGAATGCCATTGTACTGAACGTCGGAGCTTTCTCCAACTTTTAATCCGTGCAATTGCCCGGACAAAGACTTGAGAAAGGTCGAGCATCCGCTACCGGGGCGCCCAAGGACGATCAGAAGCTCGCCGCTTTGAAGAACACCATCGAAATTTCGCAGAATCTGCTTCTGAGGAACACATTTCCCTAAGGAGATGTATTCCTGGGGTCGGAACAGGGCTAGGGGGGATAGAGCCCACGTTATTCTGGTACTGGAGGGCAGCACCGGAGCCGGAGATGTTGAGGTTTTGAAAGACGACTCCTGTAGACTTGCGCATAGATACTCCTTGATTGTCCATCATTTTAAGCACCATGCGGGCCCATTTGTAGTGATCGAATTGATCGCTGGTTGGGTCAAGGACAGGATCACCTAGCTCAACATCTTCCAGTGTGTCCTTGCGCTCGATTTCGCCCATACTCCCAACTCCGGAATCGGTAGCTCGATGTCGAGGAAAGTTGGAGGCAATTCGGGAAAGCTCTTCGCGATCTTCAGGTGGGATGTGCTCGAATACTCGCTGCTCCTCGGGCAGGGCTTCAGAACTCGATCGCGAAACGTGCTCTGTTCCATTGGAGGAAACATTCGCCTCGGCGATCCCGTAGTCCTCATTTTGCTCAGCCATGATCTCGAGCGTCGATATACAGGCTCGACACCGCCAGAGCAACTTTGACCTGAAGAGTCTCAGGTGTGAAGGTAGTGCAGCAGGTGAAGAAGTACATCGGGACCCGAAAATATGCACATTTCAATGGTTAGCCTTTCCAAAGCAGTCCCAAAATTGCCCTGAACCGTAATTGACCACTCTGGGGCCAGGGTATCCTGGGATCTCATTCGATGCGATTTCTAGTCATGATGTCACGATCTATCGGATGCCAGGAGACATTCCATACTGGACGATTTCCGAATGCGGTCATTTTCGCGGTGGGCCTAATGGCACATTGGGTTTCTGAAAATGGTCCTTAGAAACAAAATCTATCAGCGGCAGATGGGTCTGAAACTTGTAATTGTTCTGGAATGATGCGAAATTGGGATGAGGTTGTCGGAGTTGTAGATACAAGAAGTCGACACCTGAGGCAGAAACGCCCAAGTAATGTGCAAACAGTGCAAACTGCTATCAGCCAAAAAAAAATAATTTATCGCGGAGATCAATTTGACGCCGCTCTACCCAGACAACACACCAGACAATGGCGGAAATTCAAAAGACTCCCTTCGTGAAGGACCTTGCCTCTAGCGGTATGATCATTTCTATTCTCATGTTGGTGTAACACATCAAAACGTATGCTAACGAATTGGTTTGTCTAGACCGTAAGGTTCGCGACAAGGCTGTTGAATCTCTCACTCTATTCCTGGGCTCGCGCACGGATTTGAGTGTTCTTGATCTTCTGAAGCTCTGGAAGGGTCTATTCTTCTGTAAGTGTCGGCAGACCGAGCACATAAAATATGATTGACTTATAATGGTTGACCGCAGGCTTTTATCACTCCGACCGACCTCTCACGCAACAAGCTCTCGCCCGCGCACTCTCCTACCACCTCGTCACATCTCTTCCCCATGCCACCCTCCACAGATTCTTGCGCGCATTCTGGATCACCATCGGCCGGGATTATCACTCCATCGACCGACTGCGCCTGGACAAGTACCTCTTCCTGATCCGTTGCTATGTCGGAGTCGCATTCCAAATTTTCGTGAAGGAGAAGAAGAGCTCGAAAAAGGGTGACGACAAGAAGCGCAAGCGTGAAGACGCTGGCAAGAAGGGCCGTGGCAAGAAGCAAAAGAAGCAGGAGGAGAGCGAGCCAGCCCAGGAGGAGGAAGAGGCTACAGATGAAGATGGGAAGTGGGCTGATCTTTCCGCCTATATCTCTCTTATTGAGGAAGGTCCCCTTCACCCTGTGAACTTTGACCCCGATCAGGATTCCGATGATGAGGAGTCGGACTTTGTGGCAATGCCGCATGGACCGGATGGTCTACGCTACCATATTGTCGACATTTGGGTTGACGAGTTGGAGAAGGTTCTTGAATTCGAAGATGGTGAGATTGCCGAAGATGGAGTTGCGAATCGGAAGATTAAGGGCGATATTCCCATGGAGCTCATTTTGAGACCGCTGGAGAAGCTTCGGACTGAGAGTCCCTACAAGCCTGTTCGGACACGGGCTACCGAGGCGTTGGAGGATGATCGCCTGGTTGAGTGGGGAATTCGTGCTCCCAAGGTCAATGAGGACGACGAGGTGGATAGCGATGGCGAGTGGGGTGGTTTTGACGAATAATCGATCGATCTGGGTCTGAGAACCTCTTTTGTACAGCATTTTTATAGCGATAACTGGATGGTATTGGCAAAATGTAAAGTTATTCCAATCTTTCACCTGGGCATTTACATGCAGATGACTGTCTTTCTCCATTGGCAGTTTATGATGCTACCAGCCTGGAAGGGATTTCGGTTACCATGATAAGTGCCGCATGACATAAAAATATATTGATATCATCTATTACGATAATCCGGAACTGTACAGTTGTAGCACGGAATATAGACGGTGCGCAGCTCGATGACCAAGTGGTCTTGCAAAAAATAAGGTTCCGCAATAAAGGAAAGTACTGACCGTCTCCCAGAGGCCGAAAAATATACATCAAAGGACCAGATCTCTCTTGCATAAGGGTATCATGAAGGGATAGCAAAAGACTGGGGAAGACATTGGGACAGATGAGCGCGACGATGAGCTAGCACGAAGTGCTCACGTAAGAGACAAGAATCACTTCGGCCCTTCGGCTTCATACATATGGCCCGACTTGGTGAGCGTTGTGCCAAGTCCTTGGTGGATTTCGCACTGGAACGCCTCGAATGGCACCTTCTCACCATCAATGCTTATATAGCCGTCGTTTTCGTGCGGCACCAAGCGAAATGCCTTGGCTTTGCGAATGTTCACATCTGCCATGTCGAAAAATCCACCCGTAGGAATCTCATTCATCATTTTGATCGAGGTAGTGCGGCTAACAGTTCCATCGATTGTGACGATGTCCATCAACCCATCGCCTGGGAGGGAGGCAGGGAAAAAGCTAGTATCCTTGGACATGATAGCCATGTTACCCGCATAGAAGTTGCCCATGTGTTCGCCTGGCACAACTTCCCAGTCCTTGGGGACTTGATCTTCAACAGTGCCATATTCAAGTTCAGGTAGTGCCGGTGACTGGCTTGCAGCCTCGACTCGGATGGGATCCGCCAGAGGGTCATATTCTTGGGATACATAGGATCTGTAATGGTCCTTAATGACCCTCTTGTCACTCATTTCGACCTTGATTGCCAGATCACAAGGGTAGATCATGCGTTGCATCAGGCGAACCAGGAAACCGTACGTGAACCGCTGAGCGCCCATCCACCGAATGTTATCAGTGCCCAGGTCTGAGTCGGCAACAATGCCAAAGGACTGTGAAAGAAAGGACAGCGTGCGAGTGTTTTTCTGAGTGACAGAGACCAAGTCTAGGGGTGTTCGAAATGCCTTGACGAGTGCCAATGATGCCACGGAGACGCTTTCTGTGCCAAGACAGTTCCATGTCATGCCATTACCGGAGCCACAAGGAAGCAGCGCAACTGGCATCTTAGCCAACGCTTCTCGACCATTGGGCCGTTTACCTAGGCCGTTAAAGACTTCATAGGGTAGACCATCACCCGAGCAACATATGATCGCGTCATACGCATCGAGGTCAAGCTGTTCCGCGATTTCAATGGCGTGTCCGCGGTGTTGGGTGGTCTGCACGTCAACCTGGCATCGCGCCGCGGCAAAAATCGGTGCTGCATATGTCTTGTAGAGATTCGCAGCGGTTCCTTTTCCACCAAAAGGGTTGATCAAGACCTTTAGGCGCCTTTTACGCTGAGAAGTACCGTAGGAGAGCTCAACAAGTCTTTCAGTCCATGCCTCGACCGCAGGCTTTTCTTTCTCGGTTATAGGGTAGTGGAGGGAGGTCACGGAGACATCATTCTTTGTCGAATGTTGGGCGTAGGTGATGGCCAGGGACGAGGCAGTCACTTCGGCGTCAAGGACGTTGTATAGGGAAATTGCGTAGGTTGTTTTCGTCTTCTCCTCTAAAAGAATCACAAAAATCAATTAGCCCCACAGAAAAAAAAGATATGCCATCACGATTGACTTTATCGCGATCGCCGGAGGGGCGGAGGGCCCCAGCTTACTCTTGTATAACCCGCAGCAGCGCCGGCCCGGTTTGCTAGAGGTTCGATCATCTGTTATCATCGTCAGCGATACTCATCCGACAAGCTTTTTGGGGAAGCTGACCGACGACCTGGAGAGAATCGGTGCTGAGTGTCAAGGCGACCGCGTTGTCGACGATCAGGGTCTGGTCATGCGCGTCCGGCTGATCCGCAGCCGCGTCAAGAGATGACATTCTGAGTAAATAGTGATATGAATGGTCGGAGTTCAGCGCATCGTAGGAAAGGGCATTATCAGCGCAGCAAGTAAGAAGATTAAGGGGGGGGGGAGTAAGGTCTAAAGATAGCGCAGGAGACAAAGCTGGGACCCCCAGGAAAGATCGAGGGTCAATCAACAGCCGTAGGTTCCGGTTACTGGGGCGCTGCGGCTGCCACAAGTGCGGACCCTTGCGAGCCTCGGGATCTAGTGACTAGTACTACTACTAGCACTACATGTGGCGCGTGCTGACAACCGTCGAAAAGCATTATTTCTATTCCACTACTCCTTGGCCTTGATAACACAGAGTCATACACAAATTTGTCTTGAGAAAAAAAAGGGGAGCACAAAAAAAGGTGGGAAAAAAGACCAGGAGGGGGAGAGGGGGGGGGAGAGATAAGACCGGGGGAAAATAATAGAAAACATCATATAGACTGCAGCCCGCTGGAAATAAACATCACAATCGCTCTAACTTATGCTGCTGCCGCCTTGAGACCCTTCAAAGAGCCCAGGCTTAGCGCCAGGCCTTGAGAGCGACTTCTAATCCTAACGAAACCGGTGACCGGACCATCATCGCCCTCCTTTTCGATGCTCAAGTTCGCCAGAGCATCCTCGCCTAGAAAACCAAAATTGTTAGCATGTGTGAAACAGAAATTGAACATAAAGTTAAGGAAAAGTCCATGGCCACTTACCGAATACACTCCGGGCGTAAAGATTGGCGCTCAGGAACCGGCAATCACCCTTCAGCGACGCCTCGGGGGTCAAGCAGGCCATGTTGGTGCTTTCCATCAGTTGCTTCAGGAATTCACGCAGAGTCTTGGCCTTGGAGTTGATGTTAACCTTGTTCTCCCACTCAAACTCGGTCCACATAGAACGGAACTGGGTTTCAGTGCAGTGGGCAGGTTGAATATAGTCCATGATATCGGCGTGGATGTCGTTAAGAATGACCACGTGGGTCTCGGTGGAGCTGGGGCCATCGTAGACAATGTTGCCGAAGATCACTCCAGTGTCGGTGGATGATACCTTGACCGTAGCTGAGACGTTCAAGAAGTCACGCGGGCCCAAGTTGTGGGTGGAAGGACGCTCGACAACCTTGAGGTCTCCCAGGGTGGCAAACTCCACGGACAAGTTCTGCAGGGTTTCTGTGGTCTGGTTGACGAGCAGCACGTCAAGAACAATGTCAAACTGGTGGACAGTCACGTAGGCTTCAGCATAGACTGAATCGGAGAAACCGGTGAGTTGCACAACCCGGCTCAATTTAGAAGCGGCACTCTCCACCGTGGCGTCTCCACCCGTGGCCTTGACAAGATCCAATTCGATCTCCTCGGCGCCCTCGACGGTGTTCTTCTTGGTGAATTGCCGGATGGGAATAGCATCATCGATCTGCACAGCAGTCTTGGCCTTCTCCACAGCCTCCTGGGCAGCCCGCTTCTTGTCCTCGACTTGAACCATAGCGCGGAATGCCTTACGAGTGTCCTCCAGGAAGGTAGCCTCGAGATCCTTCTTCTCCGAGAACTCAGCCAAGGATCGAACACAGGTCATAACGCGGTCAACAGAGTCCTCGTCGATGGGAGCCTTGACAAATTGCGATTGGCCAACACGCATGATGGAGATCATGATGAGCATGGCCTCGGCGCGGAGAGCGTTAGTGCGGGCGGTATCCTTGGAAACCTCAGAGTGGCGCATGACAAGCTTGGTGAGAGTCGAGGAGAGAACAGTGGACAGGTAATAGTCGCCGTCCAGAATGAGTTGACGCAGTGGCGGCTTTTGAGCGGCCTTGACAGCCTCAAGACGAGCGGCGGCGGCGGATTGGCTGGTAAGAGCACTCTCGGTGGCATATGTGCCATCAGCCAACACCTTCCTGGATCCGGTAGGAGCAGCCTTGGCGCCATTCGCCTGTTCCATGAGGAGCACAGTGTCTTCCGGAACCTCTTCGAGAAGCCGCTGCTCAGAGGCCAAAATAGGGATTTCGCCAAGACTGGCCCGAATCTTCTTCCATGCCTCTCGAATGTCCTTCTCCTCCAAAGAGTACTCTCCAACAACCCAGAGGACGCCCCGGTAGACCTTTCCTGCTCGAACCTCGCTCAGAGTTGACACCAGACGGTTCACGATTGATCCACGCAAATCGGGGAACTTTTCCACAACTTCCTTCACGAAAGTCAAAACATCCACAGCTGAGGTGTTGCTGAAGTCGGCAATAAAGTCCATCAAGAGATCGACAACACTGGCAGCAATTTCGGAGAACTTGATGGCGCAGGTGTGTATTGACTGAACCAGGAGTTGACGGTATTCATTGTTCTAGACATATTATTAGTATCAGGATACCGCGAGATCAAAACGAGATATTTACCTGCTCATACTGCTCATCCACGGTCTTGGCGAGTTCCTTCTTGAGTAGCATGACAATTTCCTCGACGTTCTTGCTGGAAACCATCTCCAGAGCAATACCGAGAGCCTTCCTCCGAATATCAATGTCCGGGCTGGAAAGAACACGCAGAATCTCCATAGTCAAGTCATCCAAAACACCCTCGTTGCGGATTCTCAACTGGTCGACACGGTCCAGCACAATAAGCTTGACGTTGTTGTCGGCCTCCCGGATGGCGAGTTCGATCAATTTGCTGGCAGATGCCTTCACGGCGACGGGGTTGCTGGTTAGGGCAGTGAGGGACGTAGCGGCTTCGTAGACAACGGTGCTGGTAGGGGCATCAAGGAGCTCGAGCATGAGTTTGAGATACCGAGACTGTTTCCAATTAGCAGTGAGACGTAGCCGATCTAGTTGCTCAACATACTTTGTTTTGGGGGTTTTGCACAGCATCTTTACGCAAGAATTCCAACTCAGCCAGCTGGAGCAGCTCATCGGTGTTGGGGATGGTATCGAAGGTAGTGCGGAGGTATTCGAGGGCCTTCTGGTGGCTAATTGACATGAGCGCTGCAAAAGCATTGCGCTTGCAGGTGCCATCGGTCTCCGACTCGAGGAATGTTTGTAGAAGCTCGGGGGCGTCGGGAATGAGGGATTCGGAGTGTTGGAAGATAGAGGCAACGGCCCACACGGAGTTCTTGCGCACATAAGCATGACGGTGCTCGAGGCACTGGCGAGCCGAGGAAAGGAGGGGCTCGATCAGCTCGGGCTCACGCAGCTTGCTTAGGAAGCGAAGAGTGTTACCCCGAACATATTCGTTGGAGTGTTGCAGGTCGTTCCGAATACCGTTACTGTGAAAGAAAGGCGGGTTAACTGATCGTCCAATTCCGTGAGAAAGTGGCCACGGGTATCCTCCTTACCAGACCAAGATCATTTCCTGCTTCAGCTTGCCATTCGAGTCGAGTTTAGGGCAGATCTCATAGTAGAAATACAGCAATTTCTTGAGGGCCTTGCTCTTCGATGGCATGACAAAGCGAATGATATGCATCAGGATCGCGGGCATGGGGTCACCATTGAGCATGATCGTGATAATGGTGCGCATTGTTTCCAACTTGGACTCATCCGTTCCTTTCTCCAGCTGAAGTTTCAGCTCTTGCACAGTTGGCTGGTCCGCCGTGTTGTCCTGGTGGACCAGACTGTATGTGTTTTCGAGGAAGGACGCCATGGTTGTGGGATTGAAAGCGACGGCCGGGGGAATCGAAGGGGAGCTTGCATGTTGTCAGTTCGGGGGGATGTTTTGGACACCTCAGCGCAGCCGCAAGCACGTACCAGTAGGATTTCTCCCTTGGGAGAGGGTAGACAAGAAGATTGTAGGACCGAAATCAGGAACGCGCAATTAAAGTAATCCAACACCCCTCGCCAGCCTAAGAATCATGGGCGTGCTGGTTTAAGATGCGCAAATGGAGAGGGGGGTGGGAAGCATCAACCTGTCCCTTTGCGGGCGCCGCCCCGTTCTGTGTGTATGACTAAGCCCTTTCCTCCAACATTTCCCGCCTTCACCATTCAGCGTCATTCCTCGATTCTCGACTGCATGCCAATTCTTCAACACAATGTCGACTAACGAGGTGTTTTACCTCCGATACTAGTAAGAATGATGGGTCCCATAAGCCCAGGTCGCCCCGGCTGCTAACACCCCGCCGCAGCTCAGGTCACTCTGGGCGGTTCGGGCATGAGTTCCTAGGTTGGTCTACCTCCATGAGAGAATGAGAGAGAGGAAGATGAGGATGATGTTGCTGACCAGACAATTGCAGAATTCGATTTCCGTACCCTAGCCGATGGCAGCAGTGCCGCCGTGCGTTACGCGAATAACTCCAACTACCGCAATGACTCCCTCATCCGCAAAGAAAGTGAGTCCCCGGGACTTGGCCAGGAACAAGCGCGACAGGCAATCTGACAAGAATATACAGTGTGTGTGAGCCCGGCCATGATCCAGGAGATCAAGCGCATCATCAAGGATAGTGAAATCATGAAGTACGCCCTTCAATGTTTATAGGAACTCCCCATCTTGGGGGTGTAGACCAGACGAGCTGACTAGGTACCAGGGAGGACGACTCCAAGTGGCCCCAGAAGAACAAGGACGGACGCCAGGAGCTGGAGATCCGCCTTGGAAGTGAGCACATCTCGTTTGAGGTATGATATCCACCTTGAAAAGACGGTCAAGATTCTTTTTTAAATACTAACCGCGCTTACCGCGCAGACCGCGAAAATTGGCTCCCTTGTGGATGTCACTGAATCGTCGGATCCTGAAGGTCTACGAGTGTTTTATTACCTCGTACAGGACTTGAAAGCCCTTATTTTCTCGCTTATTTCTCTCCACTTCAAGGTAAGGCTCATACGATGCAGCTTGGTTGCGCAATGCGATGCGATGCTAACGGACGTGCTTTACAGATCAAGCCCATCTAAGACAAAATTCGTTGGTGTTTGTGTGTTTGTGTATGCGAAACTATTATTTTTTTAACGATACCGGGCGTTCATCGAGAGATCCTTCTGAAGGAAGTGGGTTCGTCACTTCAGTACTTTAGCTGAACCCAATGCAGATACAAAATGATTATAATCCAAAAATTGGCTTTTTGATTTGCCACAATTGGGCGGTCCTCGCCACGTAGACTGGGTAAGATCTAATTAGACCTGTAAGAGACTGGTTAAAATAATCAGGGGGGGTGAATAGTGATCATATTTATAGATTTAGATTGGTAAATTAAGTAAATTAAGGAAATCTAGACCACTATACTCCGTATGGACCACTAGTATGTACGGTAAACCCATCTGCAAATCGTTCCTGACGTACAATTTTGGCTGCCTCAGGCCAAAACGCCTCCCCCGCGCTCGCATGACCCCAGTCACAGTCAAATGGGCCACATCCCCCCTCTCCGAGAGTACAGACCTTCTCACTCTTCTCACTCTTACCCATTCCTCCTTCCTTTCCTTTTTTTGCTCTCGCTTGGGCGCGTTTGCTTGGAACCGATGTCCGCCATTCTCCTCCCTTGATTTCATCCCCAATGCCGACCCCGAGTGACAACCAGCCGACTTCGATCGCCGACGTGATCTCCGCTCGCACCTGTCCACCAGACCTTGATCGAATCTCGGCCTGGAGAGACTCGCCGGACTCGACTGATGAGGCCAGTGACCCCCTGGATGAGATTCTGTCGCCCTCAAGTGGCACTACGCCCTTCATGTTGAATCGGTCCGATGATGGAGGTGCGCTTTTAGCGCCCGAGGCGCTCAAAGTGGAGCAGAAGTTGGCTCCCAGCACGGACTTGGACATGGGCCGTGAGAGATCCGTATCTCCAACGGATCCATGCGATCGTGGTCGCTCATCGCCGGTGATGCCGACTCCGGCGCTGATGCGCTATGAATTTTCTAATGTTCGGGTATGTACCGCCTCTACCCCATCGGCGACGCGCCACTCAATTGACCATCGCTACAGCTTTTGCCAAACCATACCTCGTCGTTTCTTCGCTCCGGAAGCAGATTTGCTGGTACTCAAATGTCCGACAAACAAGTTTACAATGTTGATGTGGAGATCAAACATGTGGACATAGCAGAATCTTACCTTTGCGGCTACCTGCGCATTCAAGGTAAGTCAATTTCCCGCGGCAATGGGCCATAGCGCTGTCTAGCTTTTCTGACCGTTGTTGTTTCCTTCTCTTAAAAGGTTTGACTGAGGATCATCCTACTTTGACAACTTTCTTTGAGGGCGAAATGATTGGCACCAAACACAGTTTCATCACTCGCAACGAGGAATGGGGTGCCAACGAGAAGACCGACATACACCACTGGTCTCGGTTTCCGGCGTGGAAACCACTTGCTAAACAAGCCAAGAAGACTGACTTCACACTACGCAACTTTGCCCAGCATGAGCACGTATTCATGCGGTGGAAGGAATACTTCCTCGTTCCGGACCACCGAGTTCGAACAATCTCAGGCGCCAGCTTCGAAGGATTTTACTATATCTGCTTCAACCAGATACAAGGATCCGTGAGCGGTGTATATTTCCATGCGAAGAGCGAGAGGTGAGTTACTTTGTTTCGTTGATTCCAATTCCTGCTTTGACTAACGGTATATCAGATTCCAACAGCTTGAGCTTAAGCATGTCGAGGATCGTGGATGTGCGCCAGTAGTCGAGTTCCGTTAAGCTGGAGCTCGGTTCCTGGCGCTTCTATAACCATCTAACCTGCGGCGACCCATTCGCCTTGCCAACCTCCCAACCCGTATACTATCCTATCATCCCACATCTTCAACATCCAATGTTCCAGGTTGACTGGTACTTCCTGGCTCCATCTCTCCGAGAATCCCCTTTACCTCTATCTCACCTCAGCCATCTACTCTCCGACTCTCCTCTGCTTAGCGAACCCCCAAGCATCTGGGGTTTGAAGCTTCCGATACTACATATACCCCATGGCTAAAGCCCCGCATACGCTCGCCACCTGATGTTTTCAAATTGTACCTCATGCCTCACGAACTCGGATCTAGGAAACGGCGTTCCTCTTATCTAGTGATACGGTCTCCTTGTTTCAGAGAGCTGTTGTTCTTATTCTTATTTCTCTTCTCTTATTCCTCTTGGTTTCTCTTTATCTTTTTCATACATTATTTTATTCTCCGGACTGATATTTCTCCTGAGCTTTCTGTTTGTGATATGTATCTTCCAGGCAGCTGATTCGAGCTGCAGCTTTCTTGGACACATGAATTTCCAAGGTATCTATTTTATCGGCTTTTTACATACATATCAGTGGTATTTTTACTCGTAGCAAACCCAGTGACACCCCGAGCAAGCCTAATGGGTCTACCCAGCACTTGGGCAGTAATTTTCAACGCCAGGCGGGAGCTCTGAACACGCCACGAACTAGTAGATGGGCTCTTTACAAAAACATTATTTCAATGGACAATGGATCAAATTCGATGAACATAGCAATCAATTGCAATAATCCTAATCGCCAATAGAAAAAAAGAACAAGATGATAGAGCATAAAGTTGCCATTTCAAGAGCACCAAAATGCGAGTAGCCAATGCAATACCAACGCCGAGCAAAACCCCCAACTGGGCGGGGGCCCCTGACTCCCGTATGTGAAAGAATCAGAAGATGACAGATGATAGAAGACGTTACGTAATGAGAAAGTAGCACAGAGGGGGTATCACATGCGATTCGTCTGAGGGTGTATAAGTCAAGTCGAGATCGAGCGAGTGTGGAGAAAGAAGATGACATGAAAAAAAGATATCTTTTTCAAAAAGCCAGATGTCATAAAACAGTGCATAAAGAATGGCGAGAATGGAGGGGGGGGCAGGAGAAGATAGAAAGCATACGACCTCAAACCACGTATGAGTTTTGACGACTGGCAGAGGCGGAGCCGCTGCTATAGCCGCTAGCTTCACTTCCAGGTGTGGGGGTTTCCACCACCACTTGCTGGCGAATGGAGACTATCCACTCGGTTTGAAGGAGCTCGGCAGCAGTGGGTCGCTTGAGGGGGGTCACACTCGAAGCAGCGGCTTAGGAAGTTGATACCCTGTTCGCTGAGCTGGTCACGAGTCGGCAGGACGGGTTGGTTCCCTTGCGCAATGTTGTACATGATCGCCCACTCATTATCCAGAGTGGACCATGGTCGACGGCCGGTGGCCATCTCGAGAATGACGCAGCCAAGGGACCAGATATCCACCGCGCCCTGGTGGTTCGCGAGGTCGGGTGTGTCGCCGCGGATAACCTCAGGAGACATGTACATTGGAGTTCCCGTTGTCGTCTTTTGGTTCTTGCCCCGATTTTGCATTTGATCATTCTTACCGGGTAGTAAAGAGTCCTTGCCGCCGTCCATCGGGGCTACAGTTCGACCTGATCCAGCGATGATCTTGGCAGCGCCGAAATCGACGTACTTGATGATTCCGTTGTGGTCAAGCAAGACATTCTCGGGTTTGATATCGCGATGGACAATACCCGCTTGATGGAGATAAGCCAGACCCTCGAGAAGTTGGAGAGCATAGACCATGATGACAGTCTCATCTTCAATACGGCCATGCTCCAGCAAACTGGCAAGTGAGCCACCAGAGCAGTATTCCATGAAAATGTAGACCTTATCACGATGCACCTCGATACCGTGGTATGAAACGATGTTCGGATGGTCCAACACTTCGAGCACACCCATCTCATCGCGAATTTGCTGAGCGATCTTAGGAATCAGTTGAGGGTCCTGCAGACGGATTTCCTTGACTGCCATCAAGTAATTGCTGTCCAAATTGATAGCAACGTATACAGAGCCGAAGGTACCACCTCCGATGAATTGGCCTTGCTGCCAGCGAAGAGTGACGTTGGTAGCAGATGATGATAGAACAGTGAGGGAACGGTCAGCCTCATCAGAACCTTCAAGGACTCTACCAAGAGCTTGTCGTTTTGCATCTTCCTCCACTCTCTTGTCTTCAATTTCCGTGACTCGGGAATGCCACTGATCACGAACATTCCTGGATGCTTCTTCATCGCTCAGAATACGGCCTTGGCCGATTTTTCGGGCGCCAGCGCGTTCTTCCATGCGTTGCTTTTCAGCCTGGGCCGCAAGGGATGATCGAGCGCCCATAATATCGAAATGAGAGATAAGGAGGGACATGCAACCCGCTACCTTCGACCTCAGACGATTGAATTGCTCCTCATCTAAAGATAACAAGTGTTGACTGGAGGTGATTGCCATGGCAAATTCAAGCGCGGCCACTGCCCACTTGAAAGTTTTTCGATCAGCAGCATCACACTCATCGCAGATAAACGAAACCCAGTCAAGAGATAGGTCGATCAGTCGAGCACTATTCATAGCGCGTCTATTGGCATCAACATAATTGGAAGAACGTTTACCAAATTCAGTTGCAAACGCATAGCAGGCTTGCACCAAGTCATTATTATCCCATGTCTTTTCACGCAATTGGCTCTTGATCACAGCCACACTATCCATGATGGCCATGGAAAGCTTGAAAGAAATCTTCTTGATCTTATTCAATTCGACGTTGACACGGCTAAGGTTGGCACGCTGCTCGATCGACATGTCTAGCTGGATGCCAGTGAGTTGTGTCAACTCCAGCCTTGCGTTTTGTAGTCTTTCTTGCATTCCTTCAACGACAAGTCGAAGTTTACCAAGGCGGACATCGGTTGGCTGCTCCAGCATATCCACGTGCATTTCTTTGCCGCCCCATCCCAGAGGCCGCTCTGGGCGGATGACAAGTACATATGGAATGTGAGGCGAGTCAATTGTCGTATTGTCTTCCCGGAAGGAGGTAGCGAGAATGGCTTGGATATCGGCAGGACGATTCCACAGGGAATAATGGGCAATCAAGTAGACACCCTTCTGGCCCACTGAACCGGGTGAGGTGATCAGAAAATGATCAGATATCAGCAGGGCCTCGAAAAAGTCGTATGCGATGTCTGCGGGGAGATTGTATTCCGTCGCATTTTCAAACAATTGGCAAAGAAATCTCGAAAATCGGTACAACTTGCGCTGTCGGATACGTGTTGAATCTAGTATGCTCTTATAACGCTTGTCCATGTCTGCGACTGTCTCTTTAGACCTTGGAACCAGCTCACGTTCGAAATGAATCATGAGTCGCTGAAGAGATTTGGCAGTTAAAGCACTATTCCTTTCTGTTAACAAAGCAAACCTATTAGAATTTAAAGCGTTGACATTTCATACCTGAATTGCTCGGCAACTTCGATATCGCCACCGTCTAAATGGCGGCCGATTTGATAAGAATAGCCCCATTCTTGCTCCAGAATCTCAGCCTCCTTGAAAGTATTTTTATTGGCGTTTAACTTCCAATTCAAAAGTCGGAAATAGTACTTCATGGCATCCAACACAACGGAATCAAAATTCTCGTCAACACAGGGCGGTAAGTCCCAGCCAGGCTCAGGCCGTGAGATAGCCAAGTAAGTTTGCTTAATCTGAACAGCCACCTTCATTAGGATTTGGAACTGCGAGATCATCTGGTCCACCAGAATAGGTGACTGCTGGGCCGGATCTCTCATATTCTTTGCATAAGACAGACGCATGCGGATGATCTCTTGAATCAAACGGGATGGAAAGTTGATTAACGTTAGAAGCTCCTCAATATAAGGCGGTAGGTGGCGAGCTGCAAAGGCTTCAGAGTTTTCGATCAATGTACTTTTGGCTTTTTGGATGACAGACCCAATCCCTTCGAGCATGCTGTGCTCACCCTGGAGGGTCTTCAGCCCGTCCTCCTTCATTATACGATCCAGAAATGATGAGTCGTCCGACAGGTCGCTCTTGTCGGATTTGAGTCTAGAAGCAGCGAAATCGAGAGCATCGTTGCCCACCCAACTTTGTAAGACAGCTAGTTGGGTGTTTATCAGAGCGGTGATGTTGTGCCAGGCAAAAATCGCCGCGCGGCTAGAGTAAAACTCTTCCGAGGCAGCACGAGGGTTTGCGGTTTCCATTTCTTTGGATGTCGAGTAAAGTATCTCAACCTTCTCGATCTTTTCCACAACATCCTCAACTTGCTGTCGGGGTGGTTTACCGATCTCAGCTTCGCCTTTGATTTGGAAGTTAATGATATCTTCAATCAGCGGTGCAAGGCGAGAGCGAGCATCCTCGATCAGTTTTCTTTGGAGAGGAATGCTTCGGCCGCATGTCCGCGATCGGACCCCAAGCCATAGGGCATGGCTAAGAGCCGCCGATCTCTGGGACTCTGTGGAGCCAATGAGTCGTTGTTTCTCTTGCCTTACAACGTCGCCCTTCAACACTGACGCCAACATGGAATGCCATTCGAGTCGTTCTTGATTCTTCGGGTTCTTGAGTTCCTCTATGCTGGGGAGGTTATCATCGGGGAGGAAAAGCTGGGTGTCGGGGTCGTAAGGGTCATCTTCATAGGGAGCCTCGGAGGATGGGGAAGGATCCTCCAAGTCGGCGTCGGCGACCATAATGTTAGGAGATTGTGCGTCGTTAGTATGGTGATACCAGGCCTGTGGATTGGCGCGGATCCGTTGCACATAGGCTTTTTCTTGAGCGCGATATTGCGCGTTGGGATCGCGTCGGGGCCCTCTCTTGGAGGAGGAAGAGCGCTGACGATCGCTCTGGAGGCTGATGTACTGTGGTGGGCGCCGTTGAGGGGCGTATGTATTGGAGGGGGTTCTTGCAGGAGCAGACGGGCGTTGTAGCCGCAGATCGCCGGCCATCGCAAGAGGGTCGGAGGCCTCGAGCACGGATGAAGCTCCAAGGCTAGCTCCACGTGGACGGACTGTGGGCGTACTGGACCATGAGGACAGGCTCGATGGATGGGAGGGAGGGGAGGAGGAGTTGATGGTCGTGGCCGGTGTCTGAACTTGAGGGTCGAAGGGTTCCCCGAAGGATGTGTTGGTCATGAGGGGATACTGGGGAGGATACTCGTCCGATGAGCCCGAGCCATCCGAGTCATGGTTGGCAATGTCGGGGTGCTCCATGATGGACGAATGCTGGGGAAGCTCTCGCGCTTTCAAACGGTCAAGATGGGGGGGGGAATGCATCGAGGATGGAGACCAACATTGGAGGTAATTGGAGTGATAGGGGAGTGTGGCGGTGTTTGGTGGCGCAACCAATGGGATTTGTTGCCGGCGGGGGCCAACCGGTCCGTCGATGGCACTTTCAGGCAGCTTCAGCTGCTCTTGGTTGGCCCTTGCGGGATCGTCTGCCAACCCTACCTTTTCGAGCCCGATTCGAGCAGGGCACGAGTCTTGGTCACGTACGTGGCACCAAATCTGCGTCGTCCTCGATATTAATTTACACCCCTGCCCCTAGTCACAGGTGCTGATCATGCTTGCTAGCGGTATATACATACACAGTCTAGACTTGAACAATGTGATTGATGAACAGCCGTGCGCAGGACCGGGATATACCTAGTCAAGTTGGATAATATCAGCGTGTCGAGATGTTGACTACCCTGAAACCAAGTATATTCCAAGGTTCGAGTTGGAACCGCAAAAGTACGACTGGCTGTCCATAACATTATGCAGAGAAATAGTACTACTCTTGTGCATTTCCATGGATTATTCCAGGGCAGTTTCCGATAAAGGCTCTTCCTGCTTTTCCCATATCTTCCAAGGTTTCGACCAGATGGCCAACTCGAACGCTGCAGGCATAGCAGTCAGTTTCATATAAACTTGAAGTGCCAAGTATATTTGTTCCAAGCCTATCTAAGTCCCCAACAGAATATGACAACCTTGGAAAGCAGCAAAGTAACAGGTCTTTTGATCATCTTCTTGTCATCAAAAGCACATGTTTGGTTAGATGCTTTGTAGTCTCTCTGGCTTATGAACAAGGCACATCTTGGTTTGTATTTTCTCCATGTGCCGGATCGCCGTTGGACACTTCAAGGCGGCGGTTCATATCTGAAGAATTATATGATCAACTTCTGTAAATTTTGCCACTGAGAGAATGTTTGAACTTCTGAAGGTCAAAGGGGCTTTCAGGTATCTGGTAACCCAAAGAAAGAACTACTACGCATCCGAAATTGATCTCCAATACATAGCCACAGCCCTGCAGGAAAATAAGACTAGTTCGCCAATCATGCAGTCAATCTCTAGCCAAAAGCTAAAATCGAGATTCGCGGATCCTGGATCATGTCGATCGGCGGAGTCAATTGGAATCACAATACGGAGTAGTGAGGAGTAATTACTCCGTACCTTCCAAGTCTAGGTACATAATACACTACGAAGTAGGGTTGACAGCGCACTTCGAGTTTTTGCCAAGAGTTTGATTCTAGCTGGAAACTTATGGGAGACGATGTCGGGATAGAGGCTTTCTGAGTGCCAACTTGAATTAGATTCGAAAATTGAAATAATTTTCTTCGCAAAAGCAATGTTTCCTCCACGCTACGGTATATCTTGGATGTTTTCTCGGCGTGAAGAAATATCTCATGAGATAGCAAGCTAGGAGATAAATTCATTAGTGAAGGGAATTTAATAAACTGGAAACTGCTGCATATTGACGTCAATTGTTCAGAGCAAGTCACAACAAAAAACCATCCGAGCACCATCATGCGTAGGGCAGATGCCAAGTCCCTCCTCGGGATGCCGAAGCAGCCCTCTCGAAAATTCCCGGCCAATGAGGGCCACAGTGCTTATCTGGACTTGGCAATCCCCGGACCGCGTGGTCAGTACGGATGGACATATGGTCATCTTTCGCAGGTTGTCACCCCATGCGTTCTTCATGGTCATCCGTGATTGTACGGTACCTGCGTGGTGGGGTCCACTGCCCCGGAGAACCATGCCCGTTTCCAACATATCAACGGACATTAGATGCGAGGGGGCAGCAATAATTGAGCACCAATGTGTCGTGCCACTGCCTCAATGGTGTTCTTCACACTGCATGCACTTTTGCCTGAGTGATGGGGCAGAATCGCTGTCGTCTTCTCATTCATACTGGAGGTCTTGTCGTCAGAGGCGCCTGCTAAAACCATGTGCACTGTTTGGCCAAGAGTCGCGAGTTAATTACGAATAGAACAAAGACAGGAAAGCCAACGAACGAGACGAATAATATCCGTGGCCCCTGACTGGAGTGCCAGGATGATAAGCTGGGAATGTAGAGTTCACAATGGTTGAATAGGGCAATCCTGATTGGCCACTCATCCTGCGACAGATAAGAGTTTGTCCGAGTTGACACTGACCAAAATATCTACCTACAGCGCATTTATGCTAGCCTTCGTCTTATACTTGCATTTGCAATGGGTTTGAATGAAGAACTACCCACCAAAGCACTCTAACCTTTACTCCTGCACCTCTTTGAACAAGAGATGTCGAAAAAACTCTTGATTTTGTTATTGTTCCCAAAGAGGTAAGCGTAATTCCCGTTTGGGCCTGTGCTCACCTCCAGATAAGAGGCGCCCGTTGATTGGTCAGCGACCAACCTGATATCTACAGCCACTGACAATGGGACAATGGATTTGCGGCCACCAGCACATCTTCCATTCACAGCACGGTATCGAAATCATTTGCTGTTTAATTTCCATTATTGACCTCTGTAAGTAACTTTGTCCGTGTTTTGCTATCGTCCGCGCTTCCCGAGGAGCTATCTCCCCTGCTTATCACGCACTCGCTGACGACCTGGGCCTCCCGAGCTTCAGATGCACCTGCACCACCACAGTGCAAAGTAACACATAATAATATAGAGATCTAAAGGATACACAGCAGATATCTGCATCTATTTCACGCTTTCTAAATCCCCGTAGAAAAAATGTCCCCTCGATGTTGAGCCTCTTTACCGTAAACCATTAAACCGCCATAAGGTAGACCCGTAATTCCCCGGCGCATGGGTCCCATTCTCTTTGGAAACGCCCCCAAACTGTCCTTATCCATGAAAATGGCTGAAATGGGCGGGCTTGGCTCCAGCTATCAGTCAGATCGGAGGAATCATAATAGAAATCACCATGACCACCGTCTTAGTTTCCACTATCTGGGGCTAAGATTGATGGTTCCGACGCTCTTCTAGCGTGTCCCCGGTGGAGACACCCCCGTTTGATGTTCCATATGTATTGCGTCGCTATTTAATTATCAGGCCCTGTCCCTGCAGCACTTGATAGATCAGCTCATTCTTCTCCTTTTAATTGCCCTAAATACCGGGTTGAAATCGATTGATCTCTTCTCCTCCTTGTTAACCTTCTACATCAACCATACATCTACTCTAGGAGTATCTTTGAGGACTATCCCCCTCATTTATCCGTCTGATTTCACTTTCAGTACGCCTGGCCGTGACATTGAGCCATCTGACTGGTTCCCGTCATGTCTGTTGAGTACAACGGGACCATCGCCACCGGCGGTGACTCCCTCCACGATAACCTTAACATCTACTACAATGTAAGTGACACAGAGATGGATCATTGTATCTCTCCCGGCAGGTGATCAGAACTGACTGAAATTCCAGGCCGGCGATATCTCTTGGATAATCACATCATCAGCTCTTGTGCTGCTCATGATTCCAGGTGTTGGGTATGTATTACATCGCGACGCGTCTAATTCCTTGATACATCACTGACTCTTGCTGTTTAGTTTCTTCTACTCGGGTCTAGCCCGCCGGAAGTCCGCTCTCTCTCTCATATGGCTTTCGATCATGTCCGTCGGTGTCGTGTCGTTCCAATGGTTCTTCTGGGGCTATTCGCTAGCTTTCTCCCACACTGCCGGAAAGTTTATCGGTGATCTCTCAAACTTTGGCATGAAGGATGTTCTGGCCCAACCATCTGTCGGAGGTACCGCCGTTCCAGATATTCTATTCGCTATCTTCCAGGGCATGTTCGCTTGTATTACGTGAGTACACCAATCAAGATATGATTCCATCCAGAAGACTAACATCAAGGATCTTTAGGGTTGCTCTCGCCGTCGGTGCCGTCGCTGAGCGTGGTCGTATGCTCCCTTGCATTGTCTTCATGTTCATTTGGTCGACTATCATCTACGACCCCATTGCGTGCTGGACATGGAACCCCTCCGGCTGGGTTTACCAACTCGGTGGATTGGACTTCGCCGGTGGTACTCCGGTTCACATCGCGTCGGGTTCTGCTGCTTTGGCATATTCCCTGATGCTGGGTAAGCGCCGTGGCCATGGCACTCATGAGCTCAACTACCGCCCTCACAACGTCACGCACGTCGTTATCGGCACTGTCTTCCTTTGGGTGGGCTGGTTCGGCTTCAACGCTGGCTCTGCACTGTCTGCCAATCTTCGTGCTGCTATGGCAGCTGTTGTCACCAACCTGGCTGCTTCAGTTGGCGGTGTCACCTGGTGTCTGATGGACTATCGCCTGGAGCGCAAGTGGTCTACTGTTGGATTCTGCTCTGGTGTGATCGCCGGTCTGGTTGCTATCACTCCCGGATCTGGATTCGTCACCCCGTGGGCTGCTGTCATTTTCGGTGTGGTGGGCGCTATTGCCTGCAACTATGCAACCAAGTTGAAGTTCCTGCTCCGTGTAGACGACGCGCTGGACATCTTCGCTGTCCACGGTATCGGAGGTATTGTTGGTAACCTCCTCACTGGTCTCTTCGCTGCCGACTACATAGCGCATCTAGACGGTGCCACCGAGATTGATGGAGGCTGGATCAACCACAACTACATCCAATTGGGATACCAGCTTGCGGACTCCGTCTCTGGAATGGCCTACTCCTTCTTTGGAACCTGCATCATCCTGTTTATCCTGAACCTTATTCCCGGTATGAGCCTGCGTGCTCCTGAGGAGGACGAGATCATGGGTATCGATGACGCTGAAATTGGCGAGTTTGCCTACGACTACGTCGAGATCAGACGTGATGTTATCAGTGGTATTGAGAGCAGCGAGACTGGCTCCAAGCGCACCGTTACTCCAACTGGCGAACACGCTATTGAAACTAAGGTCTAATATCCTTGGTTCCCTGACGAACCTTTATCAAATCTTTAATAATTTCTTTTCGGTGGTTTATATTTATCTCCATCCTTTCCCTCTTTCCCTTGTTGTCTTCTTCAACTTTCAGCATTTTGGATGACATCCTTTATCTTTTTTCTTCTATTTTATATGCATTGACAGATACCCAAATCAAAATCAAAATAATAATAAAAAAGTCTAGAGCCACCTCTAAGATAGTGTTGTCATGACTTATACTAGTAACATAGGATTATGAAAAATGGAATGATTAGACTAGAACTAAAAAAAAAAAATTCGACACACGATTTGAACCAGACAACAAACAATTTAATGTATACGGACGGACCCGGATCCAATCATCTTTGTTTCATCCTATTTATTGGCGAACATGACCTTCTCGGAGTTGATTTCAAGGCCTTGATGAATAAGATTTGTAAGGATCTGTCGGGCCGAACTAGGGCCGATGGCCGTTAGATTCGCTAGTTGGCGGCGGTCATCCTTGGCGTCCAGGAAAGAGTGTCTCTATATGTCTCTACGTGCATTGGTCAAGCAGATTTTGAAAATAGCTGTAAATTGTAGCAAACTTTGATTATGATTCATGATTAACAAGGAGTTGATCCAATACGGGTAAGTTTGGCAGAGCCGCAGAACTGGGACATGAAAAAGATAAAGGAAAAGGAGAGCACGCTAAATTATTGATGTGAGTGGCATCGTTTTGATGCTAAGGATAGTCATGCTATGACTCTTCCAATGAATTTTGCAAGTTCGGCGTTCGCTCACATTTTCCCCGCTCAATTTTGACAAACTACTTCTTGATTTGAATTGTCGGCATTGAGATCAAGGCCGAGAAGAAGGCGCTGACTGAATGCCGTCAATCGGTGCCCGATCGGAGTTAAAAGTTAATAATCGTACATAGGGTGACGGGTCGTCAATTAAATGATTTAATCCGTTAAAAGTATTTAAAGGTCACTTCATACCAACAAAATTCAAGTACAGCACATCAAAATCCATCTCAATTTTCGAAGCTTATCTACCTCGACCACCTCGGCAAAATCAATCATGTCCAAAATCATCACTGTTTTCGGTGCTACCGGACAACAAGGTAGCTCTGTTATCCTTACCATTCTGCAGGACGAAACCCTATCCAAAGAATTCAGGATTAGAGGAGTCAGTCGCGATATATCGAAGCCGCAATCTCAGGCTCTTGCAAGCCAGGGCGTGGAGCTCGTCTCGGTAAGATTACAAACAGCCAGCCAGACAATATAGTAAATTCAATACTAACAGCATTGAAGGCCGACATGAACTCCAAGGAGTCACTGCTGAAGGCCATTGAAGGGAGTCATTCAGTATTCCTTGTTACCACTCCAGCTTGGGGAGTCGAGGGGTCCGACGCGGAGCTAGTGCATGGCAAAAACGTCGCCGATGTTTCAAAGGAGACAGGCGTCAAGCACCTCATCTTTTCTTCCTTGTTGAACGTCACCAATGAAACAGGTGGCCGACTCAAGCACGTCCCCCACTTTGACCACAAGGCCCAAGTCGAGCAGTATATCCGGTCGATTGATGTGCCCGCTACCTTCGTGCTTCCTGGATATTTCATGAGTAATTACACTCAGCTTGGATTGCTACGCAAGGGGGACGACGACGTTTACACATTGGCGTACCCGGTTGGCAAGGATGCTCAATTCCCGCTCATCGATATCGCAAGCGATATGGGTAAGTATTAATCAAAGTTGAAATTGTACCAAGGCAAATGCTAACATGAGATCTGTTAGGTAAATACGTCGCAGCTGCCCTGAAGAATCGATCAGCAGTTCTCGGAGTCCAATTTTTCGCTGCTGCAGACTACTACACTCCAACACGCATCCTTGCCGAGTTTGAGGAAATCACTGGAAAGAAGACTCGGTTTGTGCAGGTGGATTCTGAAACTTACAAGAGCTTCATACCGGGGCCGATAGGCCAAGAGATGCTTGAGAACCACCTCTTCATCGAGAGTCCTGGTTATTTCAAAGGCCAAAGCTTGAAAGAAAGTCATGATCTGCTTGAAAAGGCCAGTTACCGTCCTACTACCTGGAAAGCCTTCTTGGAGCAGAACAAGTACTCTCTGTGAAACAGTCATTAGATAAGATATTGAGTAATTATAGTTTCAATATTGAATTACCACGCTACTGTGATGAGCCCGAGTCTTCATTTTGCCCAGGCAACCAAGGCAAGCGTTGATTTATGAATCCGACCATTCAACAGTAGGTAAATCTCTCAAACTAACAAAGAAGCGGCCACACACACTATGATATTGTCGATCGAATTCGGTAAAGTTCGTAGAATGTTGACATGTGTGACACAAGTCTCTGTTGTACACACCTCGGGTGGCACCTGATCCGGTCTAGCCCGCCCGCTACCCCACGATCGACCAGGGTTGCGTTAGTGCTCTGACGCCATTACCTGTGATCTACCCTTTTCAAGACCCTCTCCCTCTTCTTGTACTTCTTCTATTCCTCCGGCGTTCCCATCCAAATACAATCCGCTCGTTGGTATCTTTATACGCCCCTCAGCTGCCCAACAGTCCCCGCGTGCAATGTCTGATCCGGGAGCCGAGCTTCAATCCACTCTACGCAACCTATCCATTGGCGAGACAGGTCCAGTGCAGGATGTTGTGCGTCCTACGGTGAAAGTAGCCTCTGCCACCGCCCCAACCTCTGCCCCGAAACCTCGGAAGCCCATAAAGAAGCCCGTTGCAGACTCTTGGGAAGACGAAGCCACGTCTGACGACGAGCCTGCTTCACAAGGAGATTCCGCACCGTCTCCGTCCATTCTCTCTCCCACCCTCAGTGCAGAGGGTCCCCTGAGATCCTCCGCCCACGCCCATCTCACCGCAGACATCCAATCCCTGGGCCGAGGGACGGTCAGGCTCTCCTGCTGCGGGGCGTCGTGATCCGAATCGCCGGCCAGAGAAGCAAACCGCAGTCGCTGGTCGGCTGATCGCGGGCGCGCTGGGTATGAGGGCACCGAAGCGTACTGAGGAGCAGCGTGCCTACGATCGCTCTGTCAAGGAGCAGGAGATTAAACGGCGAAACAGAGAGCGTGAAGAACAGGCCAAGGCCAAAGAAGACGAGGAGCGCGTGAGATCTTCAGTGTGGACGGACTAACTCTCTGGTCTGCTCTTTAGTTGCTGCTCATCCATCTTATCTTTCAATTGTACATATGTGTTTCCCATACAACAGATGTCTATTATATGTTTATGTTTAATAATGTGGAGATAGCTGGATTATCTATTAGTCGCTGCAGGCTGCAGCGACGATCGCCTCGCGGCGGGAAAACTTTCAAAGGTAGAGATTTCTATCCTTTTTGGAATTCGTTACCATCCAGGAAATATGTAGATTCCCACAACCATCCCTTCCATTCCTGTAAAATTCGTTTAATCGTGAAAGAAACCAGAGCAAGATCAAATGTCAATGCGATGTACAGCCGCATCGCCCGTCATTTTGCAACACAGCAAATCCATATGCGGTCTGCTGTCACATATGCTTCGCTTCGGCAGAATATTTCTCAGTTTCCGCCTCCGATCTGCTCTTGGTGGACCTCGAGGGTATCGCCATCGGCCATGTCAAGCTGTGAGATGTCAGTTAAATGGACTCTTTCGGCCTTCGCTGTGGCGGTCACGTACGGTGTCTGGTGTGTCCTCGGGTCGCACACGAGTGCCGTCGAAAAGAAATCGCACGGTGGACATTTGCTTCCCTTGACGCTCGCAGAATGCATCCATGAGTTTCTTGAGCTGGGTCGAACGCTTGATCTTGAAAAAGACCTCGTTATTGTTGTCCGTGACCTTGATGTTCAGGTGCTCGGTGGGAGCAGCGCTTCCTTCCTGTTCGGCGGACATTATGATTGTAGAAAACGCTGGCGAGACAGTTGTCAGAAAGAGGGAAGCTGCAAGGCGATCGTGGAGCGCTTACACGATTGTCAAAGGTGGTGGGGGAGAAATGTGGGTTTGAGGATGCTAATTTTGAAAGACAGGGTTAGCAGTCGCGTCATATGTCGTAGCGAATAGGAATGGGTCATCAAGCTCACTAAGCAGACGCGGGAGAGAGATTTGGAAAAGCGATGGAGGTGGGAAGGCAGCAGGTGAGGGAAGGTGAGAGGTGAGGGAGAGACTATCGGCGGCGGCAGAATGGCGGCAAATTTGGGTCCGAAATGGGAAGGCGGAGAATACATTTTGCGTCACCTCAAGTTCTATGCAGTTCTGTCTTTTTGTGTTGCCCGCTTTGCCCCTACATGAAAGAGAGAGATATACTAGTATCAAACATAATACAACATGGTATGAAAGATCTGGCAAAGCCCCAAAAGTTCACCAAGTTGATTTTAAACCGTGCAGGGGAACCTCAAGCAAGACTTGTCCCACGAAACGCCCTGTCACCCGCGTGCCGTACGTTATGCCCATTCACTGAGTTGACCTGAGCAGCTTTCCAAGGTTAGAGCTTGTGGCTGACCCTTCTTCTTAGTGTGCAATTCAAGGTATCTTGTCCATGTGGCTGAAAGCCACCCCCGATTTTGCCATGAAGTTGGACTAACCCAGGGCAGACTGCTTGACCAAAAATTCTTACAAAGAGGAGAAATGCCAGACGCAGATCGACGCTCTCTACGAGTGTTGTAACGCCTTCTACCAAAAGAATGGGGACCAGGCGTCGGTCGTGAGCTGTCCTAAGGCCCAATTGTTGCGGCTTAAGATGAAACAGCGTTCTCAAGCAGCCGACAGCCAATCCTCGAATTAATCTGGGAGGGTTGGGCGGAGGGCTAGAGCTAGAGGTTGTAGATAGCAGATAAAATAGAGAATTCCTCAGATGGCATGTCGCAGCCCCTTTGCAGACTAAGCTCCCACATAGAAGAGAACGAGACTAATTGAAGGACTGCGATCGCTCTAAGACAATCTTGAGCACGCAAGGAGACCTCATGGGCCTGAACGAATATTGAAAACTTCCGTTCCGAGACTCTAATGAAAGCCTAATGACATTTGTGGAAAAGAAAAAAATTTGGGAGGGCGGAAGTTCTTTAAATACCTGATCCCGTGCCGACCACACTAACCGCTTTGGGCCCGAGTGACCAACGCGCCCAAAATCAAAAGAGACAAACATCATTTCCCTCTCGCTCTTGCATCAACTTTCCACTCGGGCTATTGTTCGCCATGGCGCCACTTACTAGATCCGCAAGAACAGCGGCTTCAGGTGGCCCGACTCTGCGATCAGAGGTTCGTATACGGTACCTTTCTTATTATCTTCTTTCACCCGACTGACAAGCATTGCTCTCTCAAGGCCGCTCAACCACTCCGCAAGGAACCAGAAATTATCAGCATTGACGAGGACGAAGAGGATGAACCCATGGAGGATGAAGAGGTCTACGAAGATGAGGAAGAGCTAGAGGAAGATGAGGACCAAGACGGTGACAATGAGGATGATGAAATGGACGAGGCCGGCCGCTTCTATGGTGACGGTGCGGCGGATTCTGGATCCGCCTTCCCTGTATTGGAACCCAGTCTCAAATCTGTCATGGGGGTGTCCAACAGGTCTCAAGGTTTGTAGAGCTTTCATTAATTATGCCTTGCCATAGCTCATCGGTTTCCTAGGTTCGCCTCAGCTGTTTACCGCCGCCGGCGCGCAAGAAGCATTCGACCCCCTTCGCCGCACCGCCGACCGCGTCACAAAGCAAATCGAGGCATTCGCCAAGGAACTCGACCAGTTCAAGCAGAAGAACTCTATCGATGACTTCCAAAACATCCAAGCCGCATACGAACTCGTCGACAAGTACCAAAAGCTCACGAAAAATGCCATCCAAGAGACCGAAAAGCAACAAAAGCTCAAACGCGCGAAGAATTTCCGGTCAAGCGGCAGCGAAGACCCCAAGGCGGAGGAAGAATTGCGACGTCTGCAGCTGGAACTCGATACTTGGCGTCTTCTTCTGAATCTGATCAGTATCGACGACCCGGCGAGTCGAGCCAGCTACCAAGAAGGACGCCAAGCCGCTTTCCAAAATTTGCACCGCTACTCATCCGATCGTGAAATTTGGGAACAATTTTTGAACTCTGATCAGTACGCTCTTGAGTGCGTTGTGGCTATGAAATGGCTCGAGGAGACTTCGAAGACGGGCGACAGCGAGCTTGAGTTTCTGATCACCGATATGGAGGCTCAGGCGGAACGTGGCCAAGGCCTGTGGTCTCATGGGTGGCTCTTCACTAAAGAAGCTATTAAAGGACACAAGCGATTGCGAGCTTGGCCCCAGCCGTTAGAACCCAATGATACAGCACACGCGATGTTGAAAACCGACGATCAAAAGCCGCTCGTTACACAGCTGGACCCTGATGCGCTTCTTCGACAAAAACACAGCCTGCAGGCACAGGACGAGTTCTACGAACGGGCTACATGGATGACCTGTTGGAAGATGCTTCGACAGGGTGAGAATTGGACCAAAATCCGCGAATGGGCCCAAAGCCGCCTCGAAAACTGGAGAGCTGTTAGCCTTTGCGGCTCGAGTGTTGATTCAAACAGCACTAAGACTCGCACTCCAGTCAACGATGGATTGACGCGCCTAATGAATGCTCGCGCACAAGACTCTTGGCGCGCTGCCTGCTCTGCTTTGGCGCGCAATACCAGCGCAGGTGATTTCGAGCGTGCAGTCTACGGCTTGCTGTGCGGCGAAAGTGACTCAGTTGTCAAGGTCTGCAGCAGCTGGGATGACTACCTTTACGTGTATTTCAACCGCATCGTCCTCTCACGCTACCAGGGATTCTGCAAGCAGTTTCAACGAAAGCTGAGCCATTCCCCTAACAGCACGGTTGTATTCACGCCTGAGCCAGCTGGACACGCTGATCTACAAAAGTTCTTCCAGTACTTGCGAGGCAACGAGCGAGTTGGCAGCGAAGCACGCAACCCATTCCGCAATCTACAAGCAGCCATTCTCAGCAAGGGATACGATTCTTTCTTCTCCCTTTTGGCCCAAGCGGTCTCTCAAGTCAGCGTCAACATACATGGGACAGCATCTGTCATCCCGGATATCCCGCGCTCGCAGGTGGATGATGCGTACCTCATCGCTGCAGAGGATGAAGAGGCTGTTAAGATCGCGACTCACGTTTATCTTGTCGCCCGATCTATCGGCTACTCTCGCGCCGATAATACCAAGACCGCGTCTGTTGTTGTAGCTGGGTATATCGCCAATTTAGAAGCGAGAGGCCTTTTCGACCTCATTCCCCTATACGCCTCTCTTCTGCCGACAGATATGTGTCACAGCGTCTTCTCGAAGATCTTGATTGACATCGTGAACCCGAAGCAGAGGAAGGATCAGGTTCGCCTCAATCAAAAGCATGGTATCGACATCAATGCCGTCCTAGACGTGCAATGGTCTTGGTTAAGCACTGGTGTCTCTTCAATCGAGCATTTGCCTGGCCTCACTGGCTACTCGAGGGTGGTGCGCAGACAAGATGGTTCGCGACTGCTCGTACCGCCTAAGAAGGACTTGATCGGAACATCCATCGCAGACGAGGACGAGAATATGATCCGGAGTCTCGAATGGCTTCGCTACGTGGGTGGCCAATGGGTCAAGATCTGCAAGCTTGGAGCGTGGCTCTACCGCAAATTCTTCGTTGCGGGCAAGCTAGCAGCTGCTAGGGAGCTCAGTCATCGCATGTCGTTGTCTGAGATCTCTCAGGAAACATTTGGATTTGACATCCTTGAATTCCCTGCTCTGGATGTGGATCAATTCATTGCAGAGAAGAGTGCGCCTTCTAGCCCGACCAAGTCGAGGAAGAACAGTGCCCATCGACGCAGCCTGTCTAGTAACAACGGTCTGGCGGCCAACAACCCCGCCAATGCCAACCAACAATGTGCTCTCATGTTGAACTTTGAGAGTCTTGCTCTTGGATTTGATAGTCTGGAGAACTTTGCCATTCTCTATGATCAGATTTCGAGGTAAGAGCGCTTTCTGCTAGTGTACGTGCGACATTCAAGCTAACTTGGAAATTAGGACCAAACGTCGACGAGACTCCGGTACGGTGAAGGATCTGTTCACCGAACTAGGCGACCATCTTGGTTTCATTGAGCAAAGTGTCGGTCAGATGGTGGAGGTAGCTGACTGGCCTGGTACGGCCGAGAATGGTGAGTGCACCTTTACGCCCGTACAGGGCAAACAACAGAGATCAAGAAAGATTGTTTACTAATTGGTATCAAGCAGCCGAGGAAGAAAAGGATTATGCATACATCCGTCGCACCTATCTCCCTGAATTGATTCTGGACTACCACAACGCCTTGTACTACGCCAGCAACACCCTTGAACAGTCGGAGCTGCTTACCCAGTGCATGGTTGTGGCCACACTGGTTGCAAAAATCCCGCATTTGACGCGTAGCTTCACTGAGGCGCAGCGCATGGCTGAACTAATGGATGTCTTGGCATTGGCGGGTAAAGCCATGATTCTCACGGATCCAAAACATGATGCTGTTCAGGAAAGTGGCCAAACTCTCGGGGTGTGGAGGGTTAGTGTTCCAGAGGGCGACGACACTGCCATGTTGCAGCAGATCAAGTGATACGGGGCGTGGGAGTCTGGGTAATGGGATCGATTGTGTAAATTAGCATGCGGGGGAGGACAAAGGGATACAATACAAACCACATGGAATATGGAACATGGAACATGGGGGCGAAGATTTGCTTATTCAAGGTTTGAATGATGGCAGTGACGAGGATCTACAATGCACGGAGACCCTATACCGGATCCTTGCACGCAACTTTTTTTTCTCAATCAATCTCAATCATTCTGCAGTTCTCAATTATTAGCTCACCCCCTCGTTTCGCATCAATTTTCAATTTGAAGGATAACAACCACAACCACAACCACGACCAAACAGGGAAACGGCCTGATACTCGTACTCATCGGTTCCCCACGCCGTGTACATATGTCGCATGTAAGATTCGTAGTAACACATGTCCCCGGACGAATTGAAACAAGCCCCTTGTTTATTGACACCCCGGAAACCGCACACAGCACCCTTACTCGTACGGCTCCATGAGCTTATTTCCCATAACCTTGGCCGGGAAATCCTCCTCGTCCAGGGCCGTCGTATGTGCCCAAGGTTTCAGTCCATTTTCGCGATGAATCGTAGCGACAAAGCACTGGCTCCAGTGGTGTCGCGGGAAATGAGCGGACACATCCTCGATGGTGGCCGGGTGGACGAGATCGGCGTACGCACCGGTATTATCTGTGACGCAAATCCGAAGTCAGTGAAGGGTACGGAGTATGGGATACTCCATAGTAGCTCCACCCGTCTACTCCGTAAAGGGCAACGGGGAAAAAAGAACAAGGGAAAAAGTCTAAAGTTCGAAGCAGATCAGATTGATGCTGATCGCGGGAAAGTCGGTCAGAAGACCGCTTTCCCGTCGATTATCTGTCCGAATTGATGCATCGTACTCCGTATGTGGCGTGAACTTTCCACCCTCTTGTAGGTTTCAGGTAAAAGCAAAGGAGGCGGGAGGGCAAACCCATAATTGAAAAACGGCCAAAATAAAAGAAGATTTGCATTGAGGGAGAGAGGAGAGGTTCTGCATATCCGACACGTACCGAAGATCGTCGCGAGCTGCAACAATTGTCCCACCGCAGTAATTTTGCCAACAGCGCACAGGTCCTGATGTCGGATGATCGCCTCCGCCACACTCTCCGCTTGTTCTCGCGTCGAAGCAGACTCAGAGCCGGACCCACCCCGTTGTAGAACATCAAGTGCCAGGAACCCGCCGTAGAACTCGAAGCTTAAGCGGGTCTGGGCGAGATTCTCGTCTGTGGTGCCGATGTCGTGGAGCACGCAGGCGAGGAAGTAGGTCTCGTCAGAAAAGTCCCAATCTGCGAAGGAGGCGAAGCGGTAATTTTTGATTGCTAGGCCGAAATGGTAGACACGGAGGGAGTGGTTGTATGTTGGCTCAGGGAGGTGAGTGCGGGCGTAGGTGTTGATGCGGTGGGCGAGGGGAGTGGTTGGGATGGGTGTCTCGGAGACGGGGATGGCGATGGGGGCTGTGTTTGGCTTGGGATAGGCCGGTGTGGAGGTTAGTAGAGTGGATGCTGAAGCTGGCACGGCTGTGAAGCCGAATTCTTTGATGGAGTCAGTCATTGTGTTGGAGTGGGAGGGTTGCGTGATGTATGAGTAGTGGGTTGATGTAAACTACTAGTAGTCCTTGTAGTACCAATGCCCAGGTGACTTGCCAGTGGGCAACTTCAAGTTGTATACTAGTAGCTACAAGGTACTAAATAATATACAGAGTACTAACTAGCACGACTTCAAGTTAACATTGGAAGCTTTCTTGGAAGAACCTTGGAAAATCAAGCCGACCACGGTGAGACAACTAGTACATACTACTAGGTAGTGTTGTCTCTATGCACTCGCTTGAGTGGCCAGACATGGGCTAATATGCATATACTCTCCGAGCAGTGAGTGCAAAGACACACCTTCCTGATTGGAAGCCAACCGGAATGAAATAAAGCGCCCGCAGGCAAACGCGTCGAATGTGATAGGGGCTTGCTCAGCCTGATTGAATGTATGTACAGTACTTTATTCCTGTTGTTAGTGGTGCAGTGCACACTGGCAGTGCATAGTGTAGTACTAGTATACTAGTTAGTAAACTTGAACTTGAATGTAGTAGTAATGACTCTACTAACTAGTTAGTATGGAGTCAACATGTCATCGACTCGGCAACTACGGAATACCAACTGAATTTTCCCCTTGAAATCCTCTCTTCTTTCAGACATTCCAAGACAAACCTTACGATCCTCAATCTTGTACTGTTCTAGTACGAGGACAGGGAATATCCTGGATTTTCCCCGGTATTGACGCCCAAATTGCAGTGCTGGTGCCCTACTGTCATCACCACCTCCAAAGCTACGAGTACTGTACACGAGCTACGAGCAATATTCGATGGTCCCAACCGCCGCACATAAAGTATTGGAGACGTCATCTCCACTCAACGGTCCAGCGCGCGCCAAATAATTTGTCTTCTGTTGCCCCTTATTCGCCTCCCTTTGCCCTCCGAGGTCCCGGCTGCGGCTTGGCACGCGAGGCAGTGCAAAACACAGGAATTCGAAGCCGCACCAGCCTACGTTACTGACCGTTTGCCACTTCACTGGTGGTGAGCGAGTGATCGAGAGAGGTGCCACGAATTGCCCCTTGTTTTCTTTCAATCAGTTCTCCTAGCTGCAAGAAATCCCCCCAAGAGGCCCAATGTCCTCCGATCCAAAGCCACGTCCGTGAGTGACAAGTCGAGCGCAACACCGCACTACCCACTGGGGCTGTGCAAGTGTGGAACCCTACCCCGAGCGGGCTCCATAGACGAAAAGGAAAAACAATCGAGACCGGAGTGGATCTACATCTGCAAAGGGGGTCTGGTCTTGCTGCTGTCAATCTTGCGATCTTAGTGGCGCGTCTGTACGGTTGCATGCGATTTGATTCCCTCCTTGAACGACCTTCTTGACTCCTTCCCATATCCCTCCTCTGTCGAAAAGTCACCCTTCCCCCCAAAAGGACACCCGTCGGGCACGAAACAGCTGCATCTACGATCCTGATTCGACCGCCCCGATCTACAATCTACGAGAGTCGACTCCTTCCTCTCCTCCTCCCCATGCAAACACCAGTGGCTGTGGAACTCCCGCCCGCGTGAAATCGCGTTCGGCTTCATTTTGACCATTCACAATGTCAAATCCACGAGAGGACGACGAGCCTGTCCAGACTCCTACTACACCCTTGAGGAGAGAGCGGGCTCCCACCATCACCATTGACACCTCCGCCATGAACTCGCCTAATAACGGTCAACCGCCCGTCCAAGTTCTTTCCGGTCCCGAGCAAGCCTCGACAGATCATCTTAATCTTAATAATAATAACGGAGAATCGCCCAGCGCCAGGTCCACAGGCCATGACGATGCTGTGTCCCCCACAGATCGAAGGTCCACCGCATCAATCCGTTCAAATGCCTCTTCGGAAGCTCGAGACCGAGACCACGAAAATCGACCTACTTCGCCTCACAATATCTCATCCCCAAAGGCCAAGCAGTCGGAATCACACTCCAATTTCTTGTCTGTCCCAGGCACGCGCTCACGGGGTAACTCCCTCGAATCGGAAGATGCCGCCAGCCAGACTTCCAGCATCTATGGGGGCGATACCTATGTCCCGAGCCAGTCTCACCACTCGCATTCCCAATCCGACCTCACCAAACATACCAATATCGATGAAGAGGACGCCCTGACCCCAGACCCCGGCCGGGAAGCCGAATTTGAAGTCGAAAACAATCGGTTCGCGTTTTCCCCGGGCCAACTGAATAAGCTCCTGAATCCGAAGAGCTTCTCTGCTTTCCGTGCATTGGGGGGACTGCGAGGTCTCGAAAAGGGGCTGCGGACGAATGTCCAAAGTGGTCTCAGCACCGACGAGGCTGCATTGGATGGGACCGTGGAATTTGAAGATGCCGTTGGCTCGGGCTCGCCCTCTTTATCCAAAACAGCTTCCCCAGTTAGACCGCCACCTGTAACGCCTGCAGATACAAAGACCGACAGTGATGCAAGTCAAGAGTTCTCAGATCGGAAACGGATTTACGGCGATAACCAACTCCCAGAGAGAAAGTTGAAGACCATCTGGGAATTGGCCTGGATAGCTTTCAACGACAAGGTGCTAATCCTGCTGACAATTGCCGCCATTGTCTCTCTCGCTGTTGGTATCCCCCAGTCTGTTCACCCAGCTGATCCAGACGAGCCGGGTGTGGAGTGGGTGGAAGGTCTCGCTATTCTAATCGCCATCATCATTGTCGTGACTGTTGGCGCCTCGAATGATTGGCAAAAGGAACGGCAATTCGCAAAGCTTAACAAGAAGAAAGAAAATCGACTTATCAAGGTGATGAGATCTGGCAAGACTGTGGAGATATCCATTCATGACATTCTAGTCGGCGATGTGATGTACATGGAAGCTGGCGATTTAATCCCCGTTGATGGTATCCTGATCGATGGTCACGGTATCAAGTGCGATGAATCTTCCGCTACCGGTGAATCTGACCTTCTTCGAAAGACCCCTGGCGATGACGTTTATCGAGCTATTGAACAGCACCAGGATCTCAAGAAGATGGACCCCTTCATCGTCTCTGGCGCTAAGGTCTCAGAAGGTGTCGGAACCTTCCTGGTCACTGCCAGCGGTGTGCACTCTACTCACGGCCGAACTATGATGTCCCTTCAAGAAGAGGGCGAGACAACCCCACTGCAAACCAAGCTTAATAAACTTGCCGAGTACATCGCTAAATTAGGCCTCGCCTCTGGTCTACTTCTGTTTGTGGTTCTTTTTATCAAGTTCCTAGCAGGACTGAGCAATATTGATGGTGGCGCGGATGCCAAGGGCCAAGCTTTCCTGCAGATCTTTATTGTGGCTGTCACCATCGTCGTAGTGGCGGTGCCTGAAGGTCTACCACTGGCAGTCACACTCGCTCTAGCCTTTGCTACGACAAGAATGATTAAAGACAATAACCTCGTTCGCTTCCTCAAGGCCTGTGAAACTATGGGAAATGCAACAACGATTTGCTCCGACAAGACAGGTACTCTCACAGAAAATAGGATGACTGCTGTTGCAGCCACATTGGGAACTTCATCGCGATTTGGAGACAAGGGACCTGCTGCTGCTCAATCAGGAGATGTTTCTGCATCGGAGTTTGTGTCTGCTCTTTCGCCATCCGTCAAGGATCTTCTACTCAAATCAATCACCCTCAACTCTACCGCCTTCGAGGGTGAGCAGGATGGAGTAAAGACTTTTATCGGCTCCAAGACAGAAACTGCGCTGCTTTCATTCGCCCGCGAGCACCTTGGAATGGGTCCTCCCAGCGAAGAGAGAGCAAGTGCGAAAATTGTACAGATGTATCCTTTCGACTCAAGCCGCAAATGTATGGCCGTTGTTTTCCAGCTTGAAAATGGGAAGTACCGCATGCTGGTTAAGGGTGCCGCGGAAATCTTGATGGCGAAGTCCACAAAGATTGTCCGTGATCCCACTGCTACTCTCGAGGAATCACCATTGTCAGAAGAAAACCGCTCTACTTTGGATAACATCATCGTCACCTATGCGTCGCGCTCTTTGCGATGTATCGGTCTTCTCTACCGAGACTTCGATCAATGGCCACCCCATGGAGTATCAAACTCGGGGTCTCGGGACGGTGCTGACTTTGAAGCCATCTTCAAAGACATGTCGATCTTTGGTATCTTTGGTATCCAGGATCCTGTCCGAAAAGGAGTCGCAGAGGCTGTAAAAACTTGCCAGCGCGCCGGTGTCTTTGTGCGCATGGTGACTGGCGATAATATCATGACTGCAAAGGCTATCGCCGAGGAATGTGGTATCTATACTCCCGGTGGCATCGCCATCGAAGGCCCCGAGTTCCGGAAGCTGAGTACACGACAAATGAACCAAATCATTCCTAGGCTTCAAGTCATCGCTCGATCCAGCCCTGACGACAAGAAGATCCTCGTGAACCAGCTCAAGAAACTTGGAGAGACTGTTGCTGTTACTGGTGACGGCACCAACGATGCCCAGGCGCTCAAGAATGCCGATGTTGGCTTCGCTATGGGTGTTACTGGTACTGAAGTAGCCAAGGAAGCGTCGGACATCATTTTGATGGATGACAACTTTGCGTCCATTGTCAAGGCTATGGCGTGGGGTCGCACTGTTAGTGATGCCGTGAAAAAGTTTCTCCAGTTTCAAATCACTGTCAACATTACTGCTGTGGTCCTCACCTTTGTCTCCGCAGTTGCCAGTCCCACAAGAGATTCCGTGCTCAGTGCTGTCCAGCTGTTGTGGGTCAACCTCATTATGGATACCTTCGCTGCCCTTGCATTGGCAACCGACCCCCCCCATCGCCATATGTTCTCGATCGCAGGCCTGAATCTAAAGCGGATCCCTTGATCACTCTGACGATGTGGAAGATGATTGTTGGCCAGTCAATCTATCAACTAGTCGTAACATTCGTGTTGAATTTTGCCGGCAAGGATATCTTCCCCTGGGATGAAGGTCATATGGAGACAGTGGTGTTCAACACTTTCGTCTTCATGCAGATCTTCAACCAGTACAAGTAAGTTCGACCTTAATTTTGATACGGTCTTTCCAAATACTAACTCTCGCAGCTCTCGTCGAATTGATAACAAGCTCAACATTATGGAGGGAGTGTGGCGCAACAAGTGGTTCATCGGTATTCAGCTCATCATTATTGGTGGCCAGATTTTGATTATCTTCGTGGGAGGCCAGGCCTTCTCTGTGAAGCGCCTTGATCAGGGCTCGCAATGGGCTGTTAGCTTGGTTCTCGGTGCGATTTCGCTACCCATCGCAGTGGTCATCCGCCTCATTCCCGATGAATTCGCCAGCAAATTTGTCCCACATTTCTGGCATCACCGCAAGCAAGAAGGGCCGGAACTTGTTGTGTCCGATGAAGACCGTCGCTACGAATGGAACCCCGCGTTGGAGGAGATCCGTGACCAGTTGGCTTTCATTAAGTCTGTCCGAGGTGGTCGTATTCGCCACATTCGCCATAAGCTGCAACACCCCCAGGAATTCTTGCCTAGATCTCGCAGTGGTTCACGATCCCGGGAATCATCTGCCCCGGCAACCCCCAACGGCGAGTCCGGCAGCCCACCCCCTCAGCCTCAGCCTCCGACTCCCGAGTCGCGCTCACGTCGCGGTACCCGATCTCGTTCCAACTCAACTTTCGGGCCTGCAGCCGCAATGGCCGGTGTGATCGCCGGTAGTATCGCCGGGTGGTCCCCTATTGATCACGGTCAAGACGAAGCCGATTCTATCACTTTCCCGCCCATGGGTACTTCTGGTGGAACGGATCGTCAGCCTGGCATTGAAATCCACCCTGACACCTCGGCCGATGACCGCATCGTAGGCGAATACTCCCACGACCCAAGACACCCGCCCAGCCAGAATCCGGATCTGATTCCTTTCTTTGAACACGCGCCTCCTTCAATCTCTGATCGAGCTCCGTCTAGTCGAGGCCGTCGCTCTATGTCTCAACGTTCTCGATCAAGTCAGAGTCAGTCACGAGTCTGATCTCAGACTACATACCTACCACCTACGCACAAATCAGCTCGGTGGCATTTCAATGCATTAAAACAGAAAGCATTTTCACGAAAGGCGTTTGTGTTTCCCCTCTTTTTCTCTCTTATATCCCATAGCCACGCTACTTGAGTCTCTCTTCTTTTGTTCGTTTATTCCCCAACCTGTCGGGTACAATTCTCCTTTTTGTAATACTTCTTGATTGTGTCCTGGTCCATTGCTTTTTCTTGTTTCGCTCCACGAAAATATTGTGGCGCGGTGCGTTTAACAAAAAATATCCATAGACTTGACATGCTCCTCTCTTTTTTGCCTGTCATATTTGCATTGCCGGGGCTGGATAGGATAGTTTCACTGTCGCTCTCGGCGAATTTTGGCGTATTCAGGCCGATAATGCCAAGTGTCTGTTTCATAATTGACCAATTTCATTTCTGCATATTGACCAATCATTGTTTACAAGTAATTACATATTGACTACGAGTATAAACTTAAGGCAACAGTAGGTATACTCGTAACGTTCAGGATGAACTTTTACCCTTGATATCTCGCAAAGCCCCCACATTTTGCCGGACGAGTCCCACAGTTTCCCGGACGAATCACGGTGCGACTTACTCCCACCAGAGCCATATTAACAGTCATACTTCCCCAACCCACAACCTAGCACTCTCCATTGGATTCCTTCACACCTCTTACACATCATTCCGCGAACGAACTATGGCTACTACACCTGCTCTACCGACACAGGTCGACTTGCTCCAGCGATGGGGCGGCGAAGACATTGCGGACTTGCCCAAACCCGCTGCTGTGATTGACAGAGCAATCGTCCGCAGGCATTGCGAAAGAATGAACAATACCATCCGGACCCTGGGAGTGGAATTTAGAGCCCATGTCAAAACCCATAAGGTCTGTGTCCTTTACCCAGACGAAGCAGCTCTGTATCAATGCAGAGAAAGCTGGGAAGTGGAAAAACTAACCCCCACCTAGACTCTCGAAATCGCCAAATTGCAACTGGATAAGGAGAGCAAGGCTCCCAAATTCATCGCTTCAACGCTGTTGGAGATTGAAATCCTGACCCGGTTTCTCGCTGGCCTGAAGCAGGCTGGCCGGAGCCCTAACATCCTGTATGGCATTCCCCTCGTGCCATCCCACATTACCCGGCTGGCGGAATTGGCCGCGGAAATCGGCGAGGACAGCGTCACCGTGATGATCGACCACCCAGACCAGGTCCAGTACCTGAAGGAATTCTCCGCCAAAACTAATTTCCCAGTCTGCGTCTTTGTCAAGGTAGATACCGGATATCACCGTGCAGGTCTACCGCCGATCTCCCTGAACAAAAACGGACTGCTGGAAAAGCTCGCCGAAGCCGAAAAAGCAGGCCATGCAAAGTTACTCGGTCTCTACTCCCACTCCAGTCTCAGCTATGGTGCGACAAACGCCGATGAGGCGATGGAATATCTCATCGACGAGATCCAGGGTTGCAAGGCCGCTCTGAACAAGTGGCTGCATCTCCTTCCCAAAGAACCGGGGACTGATTATCAGCGTTGGCGCGACACCTCAGGCTATTTCTTCGCATAACTTGGTACAAGGTGACGCGTCTGCAAAGGCGGAGGAACTCCGCGCTCTACTGCGACAACCAAGTGCAGAGCAGAGCGAGGCGCAGGTGAAGATCGAATTGCACGCGGGTAACTACCCCGTCTTGGATATGCAGCAAGTTTCCACGCATGCACGTAATGGTGCCGGTGGACTTGAGGAAGAGATTGCGATATCTGTTGTCGCCGAAGTCTGCAGCGTGTATAATGACGGCGAACGTGAGAAACCCGAGGCGTTGGTTGCGGCGGGAACACTGGCGTTGGGTCGTGAGCCTTGCGCCGCTTATCCTGGATGGGGCATCCTCTCGAACTGGAGACAGACTGGTGATGCAGAGTCTGGCGCGTCGCGGTTGATGGTTGAGCGGATTAGCCAGGAGCATTCGATTATTTCCTGGGAAAAGGCTGCGCAGGAGAGCCTTCCTTTGCAGGTTGGACAGATTGTTAAGATCTATCCTAACCACTCTTGCGTGACGGGTGCGTTCTACGGGTTCTATTTTGTTATAGACTCGTCCTTGGATGAGGCTTCTAGAGTGGTTGATATCTGGGTTCGTGGTCGGGGTGGTGAGGTTACGGATCCTCTGACCATGACTAGATTTCAGTGAATGATTAGATCAATAGGTTGATAGAAAGGGACTGAGTTTAGATTTCTTGGAATGCAGATAATGTCATTGATAGACTCTGCTGGCAGCTCGCATTCGCAGCTTCATCGGTATCGTCCCTTCTTCGATATCCTCTCGCTGTATTCCAAGCCCTGGGTATCTTCACATCCCCTATTCCAAATATATCCCGGCCTGTTGTTCAAGGTGTCGGTTACCAAGGCGACAGAGATAAGAAAGCGACACCTCTGGAGGATCCCCACCCACCTGTAGTTCATAAACGAATATGGATCTAGGACGCGAAGCTGTGGCCAAGGTAGAATGCTAGATGCCCTGTTAGTTCAAGAGCTCTTGTAGAAGGGTTAATGTAGACGTACTATTCAGCTCGACAACATGGAAAACCAGCGGCGTTTTAGAGCTCTGCAGCATATTCTGCTCTTCAATCATAGCCGATATCCAACTCTCATGGTCGATGACAGCATTAGCCTCCTCTGGTCGTGACGGGGATCCTGGCTCCACGTGCCAGAGACTGATATCGTGGATGGAGGGATCATAGCCGCAGAAATGCTTCAATTTGTCCACAAATAACTCGTAGCTCAAATGTCTCTCGTCAACGATACCGTCATGGTAAAGGGCACGTTTAGTGGTCAAAAAGCGGGAGAGAGAGATGGCTTTTGACTTTTTGCCATCCGGGGCGACGAAGATGACCTTTTCTTGGTGAAGCATGTGGGTCGCCGTATCCTTGTAGTACTTCCAGACTCGGTAGGTGCTTTGCTTGCAAAGCTGGGCAATCTTGGAAAGAGAATCAAGGCATTCCTCAGGATCTTGTAGCATGAGGGCTTGAACTTGACTAGGCATTTGTCGTATGCAGTGGAATATGCCCGGCTGCAGGATTTCTTGATTCTCGTACTGGTTGATAGGCATAGTCAACAACTTTGTTTCCTCCAGCACTTTGAAAAGAGTGAGAGTTATGGAGCCACGGACAGAGCCGCGGCGAATTCCCAGGAGCAGCCAGTGTCTTTCTTCTTCGTCGTCGATCATGGTGGTAAAAGAATGAGGCGTGGAGATGGGATATGGTGAGACTGTGGGAAAGAAAAGTGGGGCAGATCATTCTGGATAGGTGGAATAAAGACATGACCTCGTCGATGGGCTCAGGAAAGGGAATTGAAAGTTATCAGGCGACCTCAGAGCGAGTGAACGAGCTGGGAAGGGTGGCGGGGCTGCCAACGGACATCGGGGTTGGTCTATAGCAAGTTGGGGGAACAAACACGGCAAAGACCGAGGATGGAATGAATGAGAGTAAGAAAATACACAGCCGTGCATAACTAGCTCCGCCTGAATCGGCATTGTCGTTGGAAAATTGACTGTGGTGGGGAGATATGAATACAATAACCGAGAGCCCAAGAAGGTTACGATGGACGGGAAAATTGCTAGATATATGGAACATCGGAATAAACAATGATTTCAAATTCTGATTACGAGAGATGATAACCTTCAAGTTTTTTTAGGTCCTTTTTCAGGTTTAGAAGAGATAGATGAATTGTTTTAACAAAGGCTCCGAGTTAGCCTGAATGAACACTGTCGGCAGTCATCAATGCTAACTGGGCTCATGAAGCTTCATCCTGTTATCTTAAAACCACGTAGATGCCCATGTTTCAAATCCTACAATAATATGCGTGACGAGTTCAAAGATCTGATATATGTGTACTAGTTTTCAAGTTCTCGGTCATTCACATACTAACTTCCTGAGGCCGGTCTACAGAAGGGTTGGATATAAATACATTAAGAGGTAGCAGACCCCGGGACTCACGTTTAATGGCAGGCCTTTGATAAACCTGGGAACTTCCCTGTGAACTTAAATTAAAACAGTAACCAATATTTGAATCAAAATAGGCGTCGGAACCAAGCTAGTAGCAATATCTCACGTCTCTAATATATTCAGGTTGCCCATTCAGAGGTGCCCATGTGAGCCAAATTTGGTCACTCGTCAATCTATCAAAAGTTAAAAAAAGACCAACAGTCACTACTAGTCATCAAGCAATATATCTGCAATGTATTCCTGAATCAAGCTATTATTAATTAATAGATATGGGAAATAAACCTCGATGACATGTGGGGAATCGATCCTTCCATGATACAAACCTGAAGTGCAGAAATGTACCTAATGGCAGGGGATACGCCCGAGGAGTTCATGTACCGATCTGGTCTCCGCATCAGGTCTATTAGCTGTATGACACCCGTAGCCTCAAATTCAACATTTAAAGTGCCTACTGAGTATGACTCACCGTGGGGAAGCGGACTAAAATTTTCAAAATTTCTAGTTGTAGTTTGGTAGAGAACAGCCCAGCAGATAGATACACATACCCCAAGAAGACACATACCCCAAGAAGACACATACCCCAAGAAGGAAAGTAGATGAATGTCAAAATCCAGAGACTGGAAGGCTGGCAGATGGACTCAGGGATAACTGATTATGATATGCAGTCGATCATCCGGTAGATCAAATCGGCATCGGTGGAAGTAACGGCCGCGTGTCACCGAGCATGCAGGAACTGCAAAACTTGTTTCGTCCGACCCTATGCATAACAGGTGAACATGTGGGGCGGGGAAGGAGTTTCGGAAAGCTTATCTCCGGTTTTTTCTCTTTAAGGGCCCTTTGAATGTAGTGTCCGTACGACGTAATAAATTCAGGATTCAGGATTCACACTGTCAATGCTGGGGCAGGATTGATGGCCTCTTGCCAGTTCCAGTTATTGTAGATGGCATGTCCAAGAGGTCACGGAGGAAACTAGACTCAGACAATAAAGCTAAAAATACGAATGAAAATACACCATCCTTCTTATCAAATGAGTTTGGATTCGATCACTAAAGTGTAAATATCAGCGTGACCGAGTCTGCGGGACCGAATGATGAAGAGCCGAATGAGCTTAACCTTTTCCAGCTAGCTGCCTGATGCCATGCGTATAATTCCAAGCACAAGGCTGGTTTTCTCCGAGATTTATCTTCATCCCTTCATACGTATCTTTGCACAGGTCATTTGGAACGAATCATCAGCGGGAAAAAGGAGCAGATACTATGAGCAGAACACAACATATCTGAGCCGTCTCGTTGGTTGGAAAGAAAGAGCTCCAGCAGATCAGTTGTTGCTCCTGTCTCCCCCACATCTGATCGCCGTATTAAAGCTGAGAAGAGCTCCTCTCCTTGCGTGGGCCACATTCCAGTGTGGGCATTTTCGGAGGTTTAGAGTATGCTGACCCACCCACTATGGGTAACGAAGCGGTGATCATGCAAAGCAGGGTCGCGTTAGCTGTGAAACGCTTTCTTCCTCGCTGGCGTCCGTCAGAAGGGTCAACCCCTCGCTACATAGTATCATCATGATAGTATCATGAGGCGGGCTTCAAAGACTGATGCAATGTTGCGATTAACTTTCGACGGGATTTGGAGGTTCTACCCCGCGCAGATAGATCGACTATGATCTCAACAGCTTCTTCGCTCCACATCATGGATCCACAGAAAAGTTCCTGGGTGCGTGTTTTGGTTGAGCGGGGAGGAAGTCGACGTGTTTATTGGTTCGGGTTGCGGATGAGCTACCCAGAGGAGTCAGAGTCCTTGTTTGCCCAGGAATGTCTAGCAAAGTGGTGAGGTGCGGGTGTTACACCCAGCCCCGACACAGGGTGATGTCAGGTCCTACAGTGCAACAGGGGCGTGCACTAGGTACTGAGCTTAGTCTCCTATATCTATCATGCCAGAGCTACCCTAACCATCTTTCTTGAGTTCGAATATTCACCATTCTCGCTAACTTTTTTGGACCTGGCCTAGGTACGGCTATTGATCAACGTGGAGGGCATTTTTCTACGCAAGTGTTGAGGTTATCTACCTCTGTCTCCGAATCGTGCAAAATCTTGCGAGCAAGGGGCAACTTAATCGTCGACTATCATCGTCATTGCCATCAAACTATACCGATATTAAAATCCAGCTCGCCAAAGAATCATCCAAGGATGAAGCCCGAAGATATCGAAAAGGCGCACGAATCACCTTCCCTACGCAGTGTGAGCCCATTCGAAATATATAACGACTCCTCAAGCGCAATCAATGCCGGAATCGATACCAAGCCGCAATCAAGATATCGCAGATTGATCCAAAGCCTCAAGAATGTCGAATCCCAAGGTATCGAGCGCGTACTCCCCGAGGAGCGCGAGGAAATGACAGCATCTTCAACATTGCACATGTTGCTCATGTGGTTCAGCATGGCACTGGCCACAAATAACATCATTGTTGGGTCCATGGGAACAATGGTATTGGGCCTCAGCTTCAAGGATGCAGCTCTGTGCGCTGTGTTTGGAAACTTGGTGGGAGCTTCGACAATCGGGTATATGAGCACCTGGGGACCGCGGAGTGGCAACAGAACCTTGGTCAGTCTCGGGAACACGGTGCATCTGCCATATATGCTAATCCACCTGATAGATCGTTTCTCGCTATTTCATGGGATACTACCCTAGCAAAGCCTGCTGCATGCTCAATGTTTTCACCAACCTCGGATATAGTATGGTGAATTGTGTTGTCGGAGGCCAAATCTTGTCCAAGGTGTCTGGCGGACACCTCTCAGTTCTGGTTGGAATTGTTGTTGTGGCATTTTCAAGCTGGGTAATGGCAATGTTTGGAATGCGCATTTTCCAGATCTATGAGCGGTAAGCATTCAACAGAAAATTGTTTTTTTTCATTGATCTGACGAAGTATAGAGTTGCATGGCTCCCCCAATTGATGGTCCTGTGTATAATGGTAGGATCTGCTGGTCCGCATTTTGATTTCAGCACTCGCACGGAGAGCTCTGCGGCAGTTCTGAATGCTAAACGTATCTCCTTCTTCTCTCTGTGCCTTTCCGTTGGTCTCTCTTGGGCACCCCTGGCCGCTGATTATTATGTTTATTACCCGTCTCATGTCAAGCGCTGGAGAACCTTTGCCGTGACTGTCCTTGGATGTGGACAAGCGATGGTAATCACTTTGGTCCTGGGCATTGGCTTGGGGACAGTCATGGCGAGCTCCCCGACATATGCTCTGAAGTATGGAACCGACCCTGGCGGCCTGCTGATGACTGCGTATGATTCCCTCGGAGGATTTGGCAAATTTTGCGCCGTGATCAATGTGCTCGCTCTGGTCGCCAGCAACACTCCCGGTTCATATTCCATGGGCATGAACTTTCAAATGCTCGGCGGATTCTTTCAAAGGGTCCCGCGACCGATCTTCACCACGCTGAGCACAATCATCTATACCGCTTGTGCCATGGGCGGCCGCAACTCCCTCTATGAGATCTTCAAGGGTTTCTTGCCATTGATCGGATATTGGGTTATCATTTGGTTCATGATTGTTTTGGAAGAAGACGTGATCTTTCGCAGGAAAAGTGGATATGACTGGACTGCCTGGAATAACCCCCAGAAGCTGCCCAAGGGTATTGCTGCTGGTATCAGCTTCTTGATCGGATGGGCTGGAGCGATCCTCGGCATGGTAAGTTCCTCGAGTTTTCGCCCTAATAGATCAAAAACTAATATCAACGGCTCTAAAGAATCAATCATATTACAGCGGTATCATCGCCCAGCTCACGAACGGGTCGGATCTGGGAATCTGGATAGGGGCCGGATTTACGGCGATGGCGTATCCGCCATTGAGGATGCTCGAATTATCGTTGTATGGCCGCTAGAAGGATTTTCGATTTGGTCTTCGGATGGCCGGATGTGCTACGATCGCATCTGAAACCGACAGCCCCGGTCCGCGGCATAGTGCTGATCCCCCGCGATTTATGGGCCGGTTAAGTTTGAGTAAATATCTCTGTCGCATGTTATTGGAGAGAAAGAGAAAGAGGGGCGGTATGATCCTGTAAAAAGAAAGAGAAGATAAGAAATAGGATGATGGAGATGCTGCACATGGTCCTGAAATATTACTGATTCCCTAGCATACGCAATACAAAGCAAATTAAAAGAATCTTGGAGGCTGTACGGTAGAGTATGGGAGGTCACTCTAATTATGCAGGGCTGTCATGAGACCAAAGCCCCTTTGTGCATCCATACGTAAGACTGTAATTGACGGGTCATGCGAGTGGTGCTATCCATGATAGGTTAGTGATTGTATGACAAGATCCCTCATGGTCCAGTGAAATAACATACTATGCCCTCCTAGACCCACTGTAATTACTCTAGCGTCAAGTCCCGAGCCGAGCTGTAAAGAGTTTATGCATGATGGTAGCATATAAAAGGCGGCGTGGCGTACCCTAGTGACCGCGGCTGATTTGGAAGGAGTTCCCAGGTTACCACTGCGCTCACAGCTTCACGACTATACAACCCCCCCAGCCTGTGTCCCTTTCGATCCCCGATCTATTCTGTTCACCATGGACAACGATACCTTCCTCGTTGTTCAGCCGGTGACGGATATCGCTCGTGCCATTCTAGATTCATCACCGCGCCAATGGATCCCGTACGCTCTGCCCCTCTTGTTGGGATACCCTCTCATCGCCCGTGTGCTGCGATATCGCCGCCTGCGACAGCTTCACCGGGACTACCCTTATAAAACCCGCGCGGACATGGCCAAAATGACCGATGATCACGCCTTCCAGATTCAAAAGACCGTCGCACAGCTCGAGTTTCCATTCATCTTCATCAAATCGCTGCAGTTCGCGTTGTTCAGAGTAAATCACGTCTCCGTTGCACACCCCTCGATTCAGCGTCAATACTGACTCTGTGCCCAGACTTATGGTATCCCGACCATCTCTCGACTCCTCACCAAGACTAGCCAGTTCTCCGACCCAGAGACTTCGCTAAAGCGCTACACCGACACTAGCGCCCTGGTGCAGGAAATGGTAGGGAACAACCCAACCTCGCAGCGCGCATACATCTCCCTGGCCCGCACGCGCTTTCTGCACAGCGGGTATCGTGCCTCGGGCAAGATTCTCGAGGATGACATGCTCTATACGCTTGCGCTCTTCGCTCTAGAGCCTATTCGATTTATCAACACCTACGAATGGCGCACCCTGAGCGATCTCGAGCGCTGTGCCATCGGTACCTTTTGGAAGAGTGCCGGCGATGCACTGGATATTAGCTATTCTGCTTTACCATCCGGCGCAACGGGATTCCAGGATGGTCTCCAGTGGCTCGAGGAGATTGCTGCATGGAGCGCCGCCTACGAAGAGAGATGTATGGTTCCTGATCAGAAGAACCGCGAGACGGCGGACCAGACTACGGCTGTTATAGTATACATGCTTCCGAAGATTCTTCACCCTGTCGGACTGCAGTTCGTCTCTTTTATGATGGATGATCGGTTACGGAAAGCCATGCTGTAAGATCGGAGCTTAGCAGTTATCAGTAAGACTGTGAGATTTGAACATTTTCGACTGACTTGAAAAAACCAGATACGATGCCCCTGCTCCTTTTTTCTCCGCTCTCTTTTCCAGCGCGCTGACAATTCGAAAATTGACGCTCCGTTATCTGATTCCTCCAAGACCGTACTTCTTACGATATGCGTCTTTCACCGAAGAGCCGGATCAGAATGGCCGTTTCTACCTGACAAAGTGGGAGGCTGCCCCTTATTATGTCAAGCCAACTTTCTGGAACCGCTGGGGGCCCGAGGCATGGCTGACATGGGCACTGGGCCATCCTCTTCCCGGAGATCAGGGCGACAAATATTACCCATCGGGTTATGACATTCAGGATGTTGGGCCTAAGTACTTTGAAGGAAAGGGGAGAAAGCAACTGGATGAAGCGATGGCCGAATTCCAAGAATTCAGAACGGGCAAGTGTCCCTTCCACTGATTACATCGCTAATAAGTGCCTGGCAACCTTTGAATGCTGAGTTTCGGTGTCTCTCATATGAGAGGGTGTTGGCGCTTTAGGCGATTTTTGAAGTACTACTTCTACGTTGAAAGAGGGAGTAGAGCCAATACAAATAAAAGGAAAGTTTTCAATATGGAAAAGTCTTATCTTGCTGGTCAACTGGGACCGAAGTAAAATCATTTCGTCAATTGCTTTTCCAGTATGTGCTTGCTATTCTGGCCCGGTAGTCTGTAACCACCAAGAACCGACAGACAGGAAAATAGAGACAGAATAAAGGGTAAATTAGGAGCGCTCAAACAAAAATCTTGGGTTCGCGGCCGAGGCCCGAGAAAGCCGGCCCGAAGGATAGAGAATGTAGGCTTAACAAGGGTATTACTGCGAGCAAATCTCAAAGCCGGAGGTCAATGTGAGACTAAATTTACATCTCATCCTCGAGACCAGCCTCCTCAGCGAGGTACTCCTCCTCTCCCTCGGAGATGGAGGCTTCCTGGTACTGCTGGTACTCGGAGACAAGGTCGTTCATGTTGCTCTCAGCCTCAGTGAACTCCATCTCATCCATACCCTCACCAGTGTACCAGTGCAAGAAAGCCTTGCGGCGGAACATGGCAGTGAACTGGTCGCCGATACGCTTGAACAGCTCCTGGATGGAGGTGCTGTTACCAACGAAGGTGGAGGACATGCGCAGGCCACGAGGAGGAACGGAGCACAGGGCGGTCTGGACGTTGTTGGGGATCCACTCAACGAAGTAGCTCTGGTTCTTGGTCTGGATGTTGCGCATCTGGTCCTCGACCTCCTTCATGGAGACCTTACCGCGGAACAGGGCGGAGCAGGTGAGGTAACGACCGTTACGGAAGTCAGAGGCGGCCATCATGTTCTTGGGGTCGAACATCTGCTGGGTCAGCTCGGGAACGCTGACCTGGCGGTATGCGTTGGCGTTACGGCTGGTCAGGGGAGCGAAGCCGACCATGAAGAAGTGGAGACGAGGGAAAGGAACCATGTTGACAGCCAGCTTGCGGAGATCGGAGTTGAGCTGACCGGGGAAACGGAGGGAAGTGGTGACACCAGACATGACGGCGGAGACCAGGTGGTTCAGGTCACCGTAGGAGGGCTGGGACAGCTTAAGGGTACGCATGCAGATATCGTACAGAGCCTAGAAGAATGTTTGTGAGTTTCCAGTTGACATCCACCAATTTCGGCGTAATATATGCATACCTCGTTATCGATACAGAAGGTCTCGTCGGAGTGCTCAACCAGCTGGTGGATGGACAGGGTGGCGTTGTAGGGCTCGACAACAGTGTCGGAGACCTTGGGGGAGGGAACAACGGAGAAGGTGGCCATCATACGGTCGGGGAACTCCTCACGGATCTTGGAGATCAGGAGCGTACCCATACCGGCACCGGTACCACCACCCAGGGAGTGGGTGATCTGGAAACCCTGGAGGCAGTCGCAAGCCTCGGCCTCACGGCGGACGACATCGATGACCTGGTCGACGAGCTCGGCACCCTCGGTGTAGTGACCCTTAGCCCAGTTGTTACCAGCACCAGACTGGCCGAAGACGAAGTTGTCGGGACGGAAGAGCTTGCCGAAGGGACCGGCACGGACAGCGTCCATGGTACCGGGCTCCAGATCGACCAGAACGGCACGGGGAACATACTTGTCACCGGAAGCCTATCAAAAAGGAAAGAAAAAAGCAGTCAGAATGAATATCGTGGGTATAATTGTTGTCGAGATCACTTACGTGGGTGAAGTAGACGTTCATGCGCTCCAGCTGGAGGTCGGAAGTACCGTTGTACCTGCCCAAAAATATCAGACCGCCATTCTCGAAAATCCAAAGGTTGTCGAAAGAACTCACTGTCCATCGCCGTCAAGGCCATGCTCGCCAGCAATGGTTTGCCTGTGAAATTGGTTAGTATATTGCTTCGATTACTCAACAATTGACGATTCAGGTTTTGCAGCACGTACCAGAAAGCGGCACCAATTTGGTTACCCTGTACCCCCACATATCATTTAGTTTTTAACTCAAACCATCATATATAATTGTATCCTTTCAGGAGGGAAAGGAAAGTTGTGTTCTTCGAATCTTCGAAGGTGCACTTACACACTGGCCGGTCTGGAGGTGAACCTATATGTTGGGAAAAAGCTCAAGTTAGCAGGATGAACAAGTGGGGGTCCGTTCAGGGGTAGGACAACAAAGACGCGTTGAATTCGGGGGGGAAGAAGACGTACAATCTCACGCATTGTGTATTGGGGGGGGGGGGGGGTGTTTGGTATCGGAAAAGAGGACTGAAGAAACAGTTGAAGAGGACGACCTAAAGTCCAAGGAGATGAGAAAGGAGAAGAGATGGAGCGGTGTGTGTGCGTGGGGATCAACAACAACTTTGGCGCTTCAGGGGGGGAGGGGGCTGGCCTGATCCGGTCTAGCTCCATCACGGGACCACGCCGCGTTCGCCCGCAGGTGCGAACCAAAAAAACTGCCCAAAACAATTAAGTAAGCATATAATTGGTATAGTTACTACTTCCACTTCCACCGCATTGTTGTACAGATTGATTCAATGGATCACACAAATACTATCATACACCTATCCTACTTAGGAGTGTTCTCCTCCATCTTGGAACTCTCCAACCAGGCTCCAAACTCGTCCAATCGTTGCGCCTCATCTTCATCCTCGGCATCAATGCCCCGCTCCGCCATATCTTCCAGAGCTGCCCGTCGCTCATTGGTCTTCTTAAACTTCTCACGTCCTTCCGAAATGTAGGCTACCACCTGGATTCCACCAAACCATCGACCATCCATGGTCTTGACGCATTCCCGCGCAGATTCAGGCTCAGCGAATCGAACGCTCACCACACCTTCCGGCTCTTTGTCGTAGAGTACCACATTAGTCACTTCACCAATCTTAGAACATTCCTCTCGAATGTCTTGCTTAATATCCAAGATTGCAGCAGTATCCTCCTACAGTAAAAGATTAGTATAAAAGTGGGTTTGAACTTGGCGGTCCTGCCAAGAGATGAAGACATGTACGAACCTCCAATTCTTCCAAAGTAAACATGTGCTTCAAGATAACAATCTTCTCAAATCGCGAGTTTGTCTCGGGTAATGCCGAAGGCTCATCGTCGTCCCAATCGGCAAGTTTGCTGTGGTCAAGTTAGCAGATGAAGAAAGACCCCCTGTAGTAAGCCGAAAGGAGGGACTGCATACCTATTCAACCTCTGGGTACGCTCAATAATCTTCTTCTTATCACGCATATTCGTCTTTGGTGGAGCATCCTGTTGGCTCTTAAATGAGAAGTCGGCAGCCTGTACTCTCATAGGACCGAGCGGCCCTTGCTGCCCGAGTCGGAAGTCTGTCTCGTCCAGCATCTGAATCGCCAAATTGACCGATTCCGGCCGAAAGTAAACTACCAGTACCTCGCCCTTGAACTTTCCGTCATCGTCGTTGTACATCTTGATCCGCGGGCGACCACTGTCGATTTCCTCAGCGATGACTCCGCATTTTGAGAAGACATCCCGAATCTCGTCCAGCTCGACCTCAAGTGGGATTGAGGTGACATATACCGCCGTGTTGACGCGCTGCTTCTTGGGTTTCTGCGAATTGGGCTAGAATGAGAAGAGCCCGAGGTTAGCGTCGGCCTTGAGGAACTGCGCGGAAGGCAACTCACATCGTCTTGCGGCTTCCGCTTCTTTCTATCGCGGGGGTGGTTTATTTGCTCGTCCTCAACTCCTTCGACTTTGTATGCTTCTTGCTGCTGGCGCAGTAGTTCTTCATCGACCTAATGATAAGAAGGGGTTAGCATCTAAGCGCTAGAATTGTAGAGACCTTGATTTCTGCCTTTGTCGCAACTTGCGCTCCGCGATAGGAACGGAGCAGCGCGCAGCCAGCGGTGTGCCAGACATACCGATTGAACCCATCGCTTGATGGCGGAGTCATACACAAATTCTTGCCCGTCATCAGTTTCGAGTATGTATTTATCATCGAGCTTGGAGAAGGAGATGCGTAGGTCGCGATCGAATTCGGACGGGTCGGTCGGGAAATTGCGCGTGGACCCGGCGTTGTCGGGGCTCGGCGAAGGCATTGTGAGTTATGAGCGAGTTGTTATCAAGGGACGGTCGTAACTAGTGATGCGTCGAAAGCAAAGAGCTGGTGGGGATCGTGGGGGTAGGAATTTGCAAGGAAGCTCGGAGCTTCCACGATGGGGCGGTTCCTTATGTGAGTGGCCGTCGCTCGTCATCACCGGGCCATCCTGATTGGTCAACCGTACCATCTACAGTACATCGGTGGGCACTGCATGGCCCAGTTTGATCCTAAAGAACATTTCTTCTTCTCGATTACTACTCGTGCCACAAATGTCTTTCTTTTGTTGAGAGACTGGAGCAATGAACGAAGGATTACCATATGCCAAATACTTAGATGCATTGCTACAGGTCAGGAAAGCAAATACATTGGCTTCGTGGTGATTTTCTCCATTTCTAATCGCTGTATGCCTTAAGATACAGTAGAAAAATGATGTATACCATGCATGGCCTTTAGCCTTCTATCGCTATATCCACCTAATAAAACCACTTATCTTCTATCCAATCAAGGTATTCCTCGTCCTTTTTTCTCAGATTGCCACAAGATCAAATCTCAGATGTCGCCCGTCCTTATTTCGAAAAAAGACAATGCGCTCAATACGAAGTATGCAACCACTTTTCCGATACGACTACCCAGGATGGCATCCGACTCAAGCCTGTTCAAGGTCAGGCTACCTAAATCTGGCACCGGTGGGTGATTAGGCAGTATAAAATTTTCAAGGCAGCGCTTGGTCTCGTAGTTTTGGATATTTTTGACGAAGATATGCTCAAGTCCATCAAGAGCAAAGGAGTCCTCATAGAGGGCTTTCGCGACCTCGGAAATCGGCGGCAACTCGAAGTAGCGGTCGGCAGGCTTACGGATTATTTCTATGGTCAGAGAACTGGGTGTTGCATGTCCGTCAAACTGCATTTCTTGGTGAAACCAGTGGAAAGATTGAAACTGCTGCAATTCGGGACCCTCGCTAGGATCAGAAAGAGGTTTCAGCCCAATATCTCCTTTGATTTCCGGGGCGTCCATCTCGTAGGTATCCATTAAATCCGAAAGGAACATCCTGGCTCTGGGGATATAACAGCCTGGTTCACTGGGATTCTCCATCCATCGTCGTAGTTGAGCTCCCTCCTTTTCAAAGATGGCGTGTTCTCGATTAGAAAGCATGTTGAAAGTAGATGGTGCAATTGGATAATACTGAATAGTACTAAATGTCACGGTGTAAAAGAATAGTATATTGTGGAAGATGTTTTCTTCAATGTGAGTGTGTTTGGTCTATTTAAATACCAGATCCATCTACAAGACTTTCCTGGAGCCCATTTTGCTACAACCAGTACTGGTAGTAGCAGAGCACAATACAAGCCACGAGGGCGGATCCGAGGCCTTTGATCTTAGAGACAAGAACAAAGCACGGCGAGACAGCTCACGACGATAACAAAGGCATACTGGAACACGAAAACCACATTCAGACCAAAACAAATAGATATGATGCGGTATTAACAGAGCTGTCTGGAGGTATTCAATGACTGGGAGAAACATGGCACAAGGGGCTGAATACCTCAATAAAACTGTCTTGCCTTCAATCAGTAAGAACTCTCTGGAATGTCTATATATCTTGGTTCTAGCAGTATGTAGTTCTTCCTATCTACAATGATGCAAAGTCTCAGTCTCACCGCGCCAACGTGATCACTTTCTTAGCCGCCTCCTCAAACCCGTCAAAAGCATGCAGAGGCAGACCACTTTCGGCAATCTACAGATAATCATGTTAGTGAAGAAATGGAGATAGCTTTAAGACCATTTTATGTCAACGTACCATCTTCTGGCCAAGTTCTTCGTTTGTTCCACGCAGCCGCACCACAACGGGTACCTGCATATTCAGGTCCCGGAAGGCAAGGATGATCCCCTCAGCGATCATATCGCAGCGCGTCAATCCACCGAAAATATTCACGAAAATGGCCTTGACGCGGGGGTCGGCGCAGATCACCCGGAAAGAAGACTTCACCGTTTCTGAGGTGGCCTTGCCGCCGGTATCAAGGAAATTGGCACAGTGGCCGCCGTGAATCGTAAGTGCGTCGACCGTGTTCATGGCGAGGCCGGCTCCATTGACTAGCGTGCCAACGCTGCCTTCGCCCTCTAGTCTGTTTGAAGTTAGTACTGAGACGTTTGCAGCATTCGTGATGCGGTTTCTCCTACCTGATGTACACGATCCCGTCCTTTTCGGCCTCAATTTCTGCTGGAACTTCCTCAGCAGTGTTGCGCAGGCGGTGAATCCCCTCCTGTCGACCTGAGCTGCGAAATGCAGCATCATCGAATCCGAACCTTGCGGTGTGGACCTCGAGACCTCCGTTAGCTGCTGTTCCGATCTGTGTCTCCAGAACGAATGCCTCTTTCTCCCTAAAGATGTCCCACAGTGCCTGAACCAAGCTGGACACTCTGCCTTGCGCAGACGCAGGAAGGCCCAGATGTGAAGTAACCTGAGTAATAAGGTGATTTCCATCGAAGTTGGCTTGGGAATAAGTGAATGGGAATCGGCGAGATTGAGCAGGGTCAAAATCCGCGGTTGGAGAAGCGACGATGCACGGCGAAAGAGATGTCCGGTCAACTGAGATCGAGATAGATGCGTCGGACTTATAAGGCGATCCGTTAACAAGAACACCCTTCTCTTTTAAGAGATCGAATGCTTGAAATTGTTTGATATACAAGCTCCGATTCTGCTGGAACACTGGCCTTGAAGCAGGAGTGACACGTCGCATAGTGTGGAATCCACGCTTCCCAGAGCCAGTGACCGAGATATCCTAGGCAAGGTCAGCATTCCCGATTCGCAAATAATCAGCTTTGAACTCACGCTAGCACCGGGACGAATGCCACTGCCCCCCTAGCAAAGTCCTCATACCCTCGCCGAATTTCTCTGGATGGTTCACCATGACAGCGCCCGCCCGCTCTAGCGCCTGATATTTTGTCTGCGCATCGGGCTCTCCAGGAGCCGCCCAAGCCCCAGCGTGCCCCATGATTCGACCAGCAGGTGCTTCCAGGCCTCCCACGAGAGCCATGATAGGTCTGTTCTTGTTAGCAGCAGACTCCTACAACACACAGGGACAGACATACTTGGGACTGGCAGTTCGCTTCCGATAATCCTTGATCCACTCCGCGGCATCCATTTCGGCAACACCACCAATCTCACCAACCAGAATGATTCCGTGTGTGTCATCATCGTGCTCAAAAATCTTCAGCGCATCGACGAAGTTGGTACCAGCCAAGACGTCACCGCCCATACTGATGCAAAGACTCTGTCCGAGACCAGCTCGGGTTGTCGATGCGACAGTTTCATAGCTCAGGGTCCCTGACTTGGCTACGATGCCGACATTTCCAGGGGCAAAGCAAGGAAGAGGCTGGAAGCCAATTCGGCACTTGCCGATGGCAGAGATTATCCCGGGACAATTTGCGCCGACGAGACGGGTTTTTGATTGGGTTTGCAGCATGGAATGAATCTATAATCCCCTGTTAGTGCAGACAACCAAGAGGAAGCTATTGAGTAGACCTACTCGGAGGATATCATGGATAGGGACGTGTTCAGCCACAGCCACGACGAGTGGGATCTCTGCCTCGATAGCCTCTTCAATGGCCTGTGCAGTCTGATTTCCTGGGACATAGATTGCCGAGGCATCAGGTTTGGACTTCTCCTGCGCCTAAACAGGACCCAATGGCATTAGTTCGTTCCAACCGCAGGGTCTAGTACGTCCAATCCATTACGGGTTGTACACATACCACCTTCACAGAGGGGAAAAACAGGAAGTCCCAAATGTTCACCCTCCACACCGGGCTTGACACCGCCGACAATTTTCGTGCCCCATTCTAGCGATTCTTTCACATTGGCCGTCGCTTGCCGTCCTGGGCAGGGATTAGCATTGGCATGAACCAGCGCCGTACAATGAGCCTGACAACTCACCTGTGAACCCTTGGAAGAGTACCCGGGTGTGCGCTCCAATTTTCAAGTTTGGCAGTGTATCGGAATATCTTGCGGAGCGTGGAGAAGTCGAGAATGACCTGGTGCAACGCAGCTGGGGCGCGTGTCTGGATAAGCGTAGGGCCATGGGGATTGTTGAAGGAGTGGGAGCCCGTTTTGTGTGAAGAGCTGAGGCGAAAGAAGCGAGAACTCTTTCTATGTAGTGGTCAATTTCTGGGAATACTTGTATTGGCACGCCTCGAGCCCGGGCGGAGAGTTGGTGAAGTGGTTTGGAAGACGGCTATTTCCCCAAGGCTATTTCCCCAAGTCGGCTATCCGGTCTCGGAGTTCCCCACACTCGCAGAATGGAGGTTCCCGCGTCATTGCTTACATGTGCAGCACTCAGTCTATACTCATAGATGTTTATTTCGTAGTCCTTACTAATTAGTAGTATAGCTTAGATAATTCTAAAATCGAGACTTGCTCTAGAAATGTCTAGCGGGTAGTTACTAGTAGCATCTAACCATCACGTTTCAGCCGATCTTCTGGAACCCAGTTTTAGCCTGCAGTTCATGGGTGGAACCAAGGATGGTCATACCCGCTATTTTAAGGTTCAACTTTATAAAATACTAGTACTAAGAATCCATTATATATCTAAATTTGTAGTGACATGCAGGTTACTAGTAGAGCCATCAATTTCCAATGCCAACTCACCACCTCCTTGACCGGTAAATTAATGTTGCCGAACCTCTCGGCAAATAAAGAGGGGCGTCGTCTCAAACTCCTTCACCTAGCGCCCGCAAGCGATGGTGAAACAACACGGATTCATATCGGTCCACCAGATAGGAGTCGCTTGAATATCTTTGCTTCTTGAAGGACCTCTGTAACAGCCACCGTTCGGTAGCTTATTGTAGTTTATTAAAAGGCCCACCGCAGACGGTTGGCAGGGGCTACTTGTTTATTGAAATCTGGTGATCTTTCCATATGCTGAACCCTTAAATTCTGTCTCTATCGTCGTCTCATTCTGCAATGCACGCTCTTCCTTTTTTTTTTCGTTCATTCCATTCCATTCCCCCCCCCCTTTTGCTGTTTTCTAGTTGGGTATTGGCTCTGAGAGTCTACCGTCACGATGCGTTCTTCCATTCTTTTCTCTACCTGGGCAGCTGGTCTAGCCCAAGCATACACCGTCACCAACACCGATCTATTCATGTTCAAGAATATCGACCCTATCATGCTACCGGGACAATACACTAGCCACATGCATAGCTTCTTTGGCTCTGATGCCGTGACTGTCAATACGACTACATCTGCGGAACTGCAAAAGGGTTGCTCGTCCACCGAGAACCCCAACGACTTCTCGACCTACTGTTCGTATCTTCTAATCAACCTTTTGCCTATAGTACTATCATAGACACTAATTCCAACATAGGGGTCCCAACCCTCTACCTTGTACAGGATGGCAAACACACCGCCATAACCCCAATGCGTTTCAGCGCCTATTACGAGAACCTGAACTCAGCCGAGATCGCCATCCCACAAAACTACAAGGACGTTGCCGGCAACGCCTCGGCCCAATCACAAGATGTTCTAGAAAGCAACGCAGGAATGAAATGGTTCTGTGAAGGGGATTCGGAGGACGAAGACGTAGATGACGCTGCATTCCCAACAAAGACCTGCTCGACGCACCTGCAAACCCTCCTCCTTTTCCACGACTGTGCCAACCCGGACACCCTTGAGGCGGCGTACTCCGAGAATCCTAATTATTTCCCGACATATGGAGAGAATTATTGTCCCAAGGGTATGTACCGGATTCCGCAGCTGCGGTTCTCTATTCGCTATGATCTCCGCAAACTTCTTCCCGATGGTTGGGAGGGACAGCCGCCTCTGGAGCTGGCCTGTGGATCCTCTTACTGCTCCCATGGTGATTTCATCAATGGATGGTTACCGGAGGCTGCTGAGAATATGCTCAATGATCCGTCCAAGTCGGAGTTCTTCGCTATTGATGGACCTTTGGGTGACTATAATGCAGGATCCGTGTGCGGAGCGGAGAATGCAACTGATAGCGACCCTGCTCACGGAACGAGCGATTATGCACAGAGTGTGCGCATGATGAAGAGCTCAATGGTGAAGAAGAGACACTTTGCTAAGCATCGTCGTGCTTGAGGGGGTCTTCGAGGGGCTTGGGCTGGATATAATTAAGCTAAGCAATCGGATGTACATTAACAAAGTAGCTAACTCACCAGCTACCATCGATTCTGAGACCGTGTGCTCAAGTCTTAACTGGTATTAGCTGTTAACATCCCGCGTATCGCGCTCTACGGCCATCGCACAGTGCTAGCTAAGACTCCCTCGAGGACATCATAGATTCGTAGTAGATCGAAAGTATTCATTCATATCATGACTCAAGATTTGCATCATCCACGTATCATCTTACACTTAGTATTCATTCAAATGGAGCTTCTTGCCGACAAACTTCTTTCTCTCCGTCTTCTCGCCTCGTTGCTCACGTTCCGCATTAACGCCCTTCAGCGCGTGAAGAAGCATACCCGCATCGAAGAAACCATCTGGACATATCAAATTAGCACAACCGCACCAAAAAAGCGTATAAGACACTGTAAGGATTGAAGGGGGAAAAACTCACATCCACCCATGCCGTCATCCTCAATCTCGGCGCTATCTGTCGTCGTAGTGGGCGTCTCGGCTCCGCCCGCACCAGGGCGTACAATGCGTCCCCGACGCTGCGATTCACTCTGCAACCGCTCAGCCAATGCCTCCGTCTCACGCGCCCGACTTGTTCTCGGACTCGACGTCTTGCGATTCGACGCGCGGAGAAGCTTCCGCATTTCGAAGAGGTATGATTCAAGGGCTTGCATCAGGCGGGAGGTTTGTCTGTGTTTCGACGAGGCACAGAAGGAAATAGACTCGTCCTTGATAATGTAGCCTATGCCAAAGCCGTCCGCGGAGGTAGGGCCGAACCCAAAGTGGCGCAAACATGGGTTGCCGCAGTTCGAGGTTGAGAGAACGGTGTTGTTGATCTTATCCCAGCCCGGGTCGCTGAAGATCGCTGGTGTGGGCGGTGTTGCGCTGCGCATTGCGCGGATGCTACTGCCATTTGGAGAAGAGTAGCCATCTTCGGACGGCTGGGAGGTTGGGGAGTCCAGCCCGTCGCTGGGGCTGGAGTATCCACCCGTCGAGCTGGAATCCTGGAAGAAACCCTCATCGAAAGAGCGCTGCCAGAGGCAATAGAGTGCATAGAGGTGGCGGTCCTGGCCTTGGCCCTTGGAGCAATCTTTTGTGATCGCCGTGTGGCGCTGAGCGGCAGTGCGCAGGGCATCAATTTTAGTCTCGACAGGATTCTCACCCCAGAAGGTCTTGACGAATTCGTAGGCCTCGGGGGTGACGGTACGGACGGCTTCGGTGCGACCGTGAAGGAAGAATTTGGTCATTGCGGGCTCGTAGGTGTTTTCGACGCGGCCATAGAGACCATAGTAGGCGGCTTGGAATGCCATCTGAACGAAGGCGTCTGGAGAGAAGCCCATAGAAGTGATGAAATTCTTTCCATAGCCTTCAAAGTCGAGGACTTGGAACTCATGTTGGTGGAGAAGGTCTGAGAGATGTGATTCGGCAAAACGAAGGGCGATGTTGAGCTCCGGCGTCATATCCCATTCTAACTTGCGAGGCGTAGTGCTGACATTTCCGAAGCTGCGGGGGTCACGCTTAGCTGGGTCCGGGCTGGTTGTTGCCCATAGACTCGGTGCTTGACCATTGATGGTTTTGGCAAAACGGAGAATGGTATCGGTGTACAAGTCACTAGCGAAGCGCAGGACAGTGTGACCATCGACACCAGTATGTTCGAAGTTGATACCAGCGCTGCCGTTATTGCAAACTATTATCTGCAGCTTGTCATACCATCGATTAGTGCAAGTGCCAACCTGCACGCCTTTGATCACCTCACTGGTACCACAGAGCATATTAGCACAGAGCTCTGCGGTGGTCGAAGGCTCCGTGTCATCGAGACACAACATGAACAAAGCGGTGTCAACGATATTGAGACACTCGGCGTTGTTTGATTCCGAATCCTTAGTCATGATATCACGAAGTCCCGACCATACCTTGCGGTTCTCCGTACTGAGGACACCCAAGGCTCCTTTGGCAGCTTCCTGGACGGGCGTCTGCGCGGCATCCTCGATGATAACATGCAAATTGAGTGAAATATCCTTTTCAGTCATGATCAAGTCGCTGTTATCATCGAGGACATCAAACCAGTAGAACTGTCCCCGACACATTACGACGACGTGCTTGGCGGCAGGGTCTTGACTGATAACGCAGCCATTGTCGGTTGGCAGACGGGCCGTTCCAAAAAGCCGGGAGTATTGGTACATGCAGAGGGGTGTCCCGCGCACTGTGTCCGGAGGTAGCTCCTCCCTCCGCACCGCGCGTACAAATGAAAGAGCTGAAATTACCAGCGACGCAGCTCGAGTCACTTGGTGATTGCGAGCCGGAGTGGGGTCGTCCTCCAACAGGAAGAAAGGGTTGAGATTCAAGACAACCGAGCTATCGAAATTCAAGTAAGAGTCGTACCAGAACTGTTCGATGAAGCTAGTTTTGGAGGAAGCATAGTTTTTCAGTCGTTCTTGTAGCAGTGGTCCGTCTGTTTTCAGGAAGTCCTTTACGGCTGCCTTCGAGTCCTCATGTTCGCGGGGCGTCTGTAGCGCGGCAAGCGATTCAAGATGGCGGCGGCATGTATCCTCCAAGCTCGGGATGGGTAGTTTTGGGAGTGACTCCTGGTTCGCAAAGGTCAAGCCTTGGGTTTTTGGCGTGTGTGGTTCGACCGGCTCGCCCCCAGCGTGTTCAGTCGGTCTAACGACCGTGTGACCCTGGGGCTCGGACCCAGGCTGCTTTGCGGTTTCGGAGTTCATCGCAGCCCCAAGTGGTTTGGGAGAAGTGAAGAAACGAACTGCCGTCGATGAGTAAGACATGGTGTTAGTGGATGATGTTTCCGATCAAGCGTAACGGCTAGCGAGGCAAGTCGGAATGGACAGGAGACGTAGGGCAGTGCGGTAGAAGTAGTGACAATCTTGCAGGCAGTAAGGTGGCATTGGGGCTAATTCATTGAGAAGATCGTGATGATAAAGAAGTTTGAGATGTGATACAAAGCAAGGCAAGGACATCAGGGGAGCGATCGACTTGGGGGAGTAGGACAGCCATATATAGGGTATAGTTCATCGGCACCACACGGGGCCCCGCGCTGCGGATTGGTGGAGCCCTTTCGGATTGAAGGGAGCTAACTGCTCACGGGGCAAAGGACCTACCGACAAGTGACAGAAAAGGACGAAATGTGGGTTGGCAGCTCGCGGGGGGTAGCGCCGGAGCAACGGATGAGGCCTAGAAGCGTTAAGGTTAGATAATTTCAGCTAAATAGGGAACTCCTGCCCAACCGAGCCGATCAGTCGGGTTTTGATCGGGAGTCACCGAAGGACAGTCTTCAGAGGAATATTTGAAAGAGAAAAAAAAAGCCGAGGGTTGTGATGGTGGGTGGTGATGGGGGTAGGTAGTGGTGCGTGACAGAAAAGTCACCGGGGTGAATGGCCATGGAGGCTTGGAATAACTCACCGGACCCAATTCAGACAGAGCTTCTAAGCAGTGAACTCGGGTTCGGGACTATCGGTAAGAATATTTAGATAATAAGATGCATCATGCAAAAACTCGGAAGCAAACAAGCAACGAATTTAGCAGGTTGGAAGCCCACACTTTTTCTTTGTCGTGGGGGGAAATGACGTCTCGGGCCAAAGGAACCTTACGAAGGTGCGGGGGAGCTATGGGCACGTGACTTATCAACATTATCAAGCAAGGGAGGTAGATCATTTTTTGATATCATAGTAGTACATTCGCATTGATCCGTATTTTGTTTTTGTATCCACAGTAACGAGGCCGTTGAACGCTAGGGGACTTCATGTCAAAAAACAATATTCACAATTGAAAATGGGTACCCGCATGTCCCTCTCCCCAAGGAAGGGGAAGTAAACAAAGGGCACCTCCAGCGTAGATACAGGGGCCCCCGGAGAGAAAAAAGAACCAACAGAAGTCCAGAGAGACCACAGTCGACTCCGAGGGCAGGTGACCCGATGCCGCTCGCCACCTGGGAGAGTCCCGGACAATTCGGGTTGAACATGAAAGTATGAAGAAGAGAAGAAAAAAAAACAAAATAAGATAAGACAAGATTCAGCGAATGCAACTATGTCGAAGGTTTTCACGAGGCATTGATGCGCGCGAGGTCATCTCGAGGGACGAGTGGTTGGAGCGTGGTAACTCCAAGATTTTCCATGTCATCTCGCTCCCGTGGTTCATCGCGAGGCATTCTTAGGCAGTGTAGGTGGCCTCGCCGCTAGGCGCAAGGACGTTGGCACCATATTCATTCTCGTAGTTACCTGGGGGCCCGTAGTTGCAGACAGTGAAGGGAACGTTTGTGCCACCAGCGTTTGCAAGGTTCTCGCAAACCTTTGTGGCGCAGGCGACGTGAGTAGTGCCCTTCCACACGATCTGAGAGAAATGTCCCCACTTATCAAAGAGGTCCATGGAGGGGTCGGCTTCACCGTAGCCGGGGTAATAACCAATCTCGTCGTTGTACATCAGATTGCTAATCATCTCACCAACAACCGTGGATGCGACACCATAGCCGATGTTTTGGCCGTACTTGCCGGCGGTGGTCTCATTCAGTTTACTAGTAGAGATCGAGCGTTAGTATATGGGTACTCAATAGAATGCAATTATATCGCAACCGTTGCGAAAGATACTTACGTGTTATGCTCGTAGACGCATCGATCTGCCAGGTTCCAGGCGGCGATATACAGATTGTCATGCCAGTCGAGCGCACCAGCCGAGTGGTTGCTGCGGTGGACATTGTGGTTGTGAAGAACGTCCGCCTTGTACTCCGGGGTCAGATTTCCGGGCAGGTTAGAGAGAGAGGCGGTCGAGGTAGAGGCGGCGGCCTGGGTGGTCGAGGAGGTCGAAGCCGGGGCCGGGGCCTGCTCAGTCGATGAAGCAGCTTCGAAGGTGGAGGTCCAGGCGGTAGAGAACCAAGAGGTGGGCTCCTGCTGAACCTGAGCGGCCTCGGTGGGGGCAGGCTCGTTAACAGGGACAGCCTCAGTGGACTTCTTGGCAAGATCGGATGTCAACTTGGTCTCCGCCACAGCAGGTGCCTCAGTAGAGGTGGTGAAAATGGTGTTGGCAATCTGGACTTGCTGAGCAGGGGTGACGGTCTCGGTGACGGCGGACGCAGTGACGGTCTTGGTAATAGTGACAGTGGTCCAGTCGGTTACGTAGACACGCTTCTCATAGGCGTGGGCGGCCCCAGCTGCCAGAGCAGCGAGGAACAGATTCGAGCGCATTGCGGAAATTGAGGCAGATCACTGATCACAGATCGAACAAATCAGGTATAGAGGGCGACAAATAAGAACTTCCCCAGGAAGTTCGTGTTGATAGAGAGTTGGGAGGAGTCAACAAACCACAGATCGACTGTGGCTGGACGGAAAGAGTGTGGATGTTGCTTTGGATCAAAAAAAAAAAAGGGAATGACGGGCCGGAACACCTCTTCTCTCAATGAGGGAAGAAGAAGATGGACGGCGGGAAGATTGATGGAGAAAAAGCGAGGGAGGAGGAGGGAGGAGGTAGTAAATGTAGAAAGGGAGAGATAATGAGAAAGGGGAGGAGAGTGGGGCCCGTGTGATCCAAGGCAATTTGGGGGAGGAATTGTTTAATTAGTTTAATGATTCAATGGCTTGGTTTTTTGGGTTTGGTTTCTGATTTGATGTTTGAGATTAAACCTGAGTCGAGAGGATTTTTTGCTGATGATTCTGTAGAGAATCGGTTCTTCAATTCCATACTTATTAGGTACAGGTTGATTCTCCAACCTCCGCGCATACCAGACCTGCCCTTCCCGCCACTTTCAGGCGTGGGACATTCTACATTCCAATGCGACTCGTGCAACTCTACGATTGGTTACTTCCCCTCTCAGGGCCTGCTAGAGGCTGGGCAAAATGAAGTGCAAATTATTCTCCGGTCTGGGGGTCGTTGGCGTCTGGGCATGGCATCTGGACCTCCGGAGCGGTGGGACTCTGGGCAGACCTGGATGTGACGACGGGAATGAGAAAAAAAAAGCCCTCCCCCCCCCGGGGCGGATCTTCAATTCATTAACTCCACTAGTGCCGTTGCTCTCCATTTAGGGGCCAAACTAGCTGCCGCGCGTACATGGATGGACCCTGAATGAACACAAACACGGTTCGAATGGCCATGACAGTGTCTGCCAGAAGGGGGTCAGGAGCCTGAAACCACGATCGGACGGAAGAGATGGGATCGAATGAATCCAGACTCCATCGCATCACGGTGCATCATATAGTTGTGCCAAGGGGTCAAATTACCCTTGCCCACTCAGTTTCAGAGTCGTCCTGGGCCAATGACTGGCCAGCCGGGAGATTACCCACAACGGCGGCGCCGCTAAGAAACTTGGCTTTGACCGGGGCCTGTTGGGCTGGTCCAATGCTTTCCGTCTGCACGGCCCTACTCTCTTCACATTGATTAACTGAGTACGGCCGCCTGTTTCAGCCTTTCAGCCCCAGAATGAGGCGAGCCGGCACGAGGATTCGGATCCAGCTGGACACGCTGGGTCGAGCCTGGGTTTTGGGGGGTGAAATCGTGCTTGTACTTAAGAAAATCCAAGTTCGCAAGCCTTCTCGGACGATCGTTCCACTTTGACTCAGGTCTGGAAATTGGGCAGATTGGGTGCTCGTCTTGTCCTTTGGTACACAACATCGGGAACCCGATTGAGAGTGGACATGACAGCACCCACCACACTGGATAATCTTCACTTCATGTCCCACTAGGGGCACAAAATGATGCAGGACCACCACGGCTTCGCCTTGCTATACCGCTAGTTAGGAACCCTCAGGAACCCGGGGCGGGCCATGGTACCCTTTGCTCGGATTCATGAATCCACACGCCATCTCAGATCCCTTGCAACCCCCGTTTTTAGCCAGTGCTCGATAGACAACCCATTCAATGAGAGAGAAAAATTATCTAAACTATATCCATGGATGAACCCTTGTAGATTTTGTAACCCCAATCTCCGATCGGTCCCCCGATCTGACGTCTGATATCTGGCGTCAACTCCGACACGAGTTGCCACCAGCCACGTCCAATCAAATCAAAGGTCACCAATATTCACACACATACACCAGAACGCCACAAATCAAACCCAACGGCCCAAGAAAAACAAAAGGAAACATTATTCTCTAAAGATCCACAATTCGACATGTCCCGGTCTCACATATCGACAAATAATTCTTCGGCGGGTCAGCTTTGTCGAGATCTTTGTATAGTGGATTGCGCCCTTTCAACCAGAAGGACTGATTGCCCACAAAATCTTTTGTATGGGAGGGCCGCACATCGACTAACGAGGTAACAACGGATGAAGAACCAAACCCGGTACCGGCTTCGGATCGAACTCGTCGTGAGAGCAGATCGCGCGCTGCGACGGGTTCATCTCGCCGGCTGAGAATGCTATCGCGTGGAACCGGTTCTTTGCTAATGTCTGCGGTGCCAAAGACACCTGTAATGGTCCGAGTCCCGATTTGGAGGCCTACAATCACATCCAACAATCCAACAAAAAGGAAAGGGTGCTGCATGATCTCGACCGCAAACGAATTGCAGGTCTGTCGCGCAAGGGTTCGGTAGCTTTCATCCTCCAGCAGGGCGGCCAGACGTAGTAGATTACGGGCAATCACGCCGTTGACAGACGGCGTGGCAGACTCCGTACCGGTCTTCAGTCGGAAGAGTGGGCCAGGCATGCCAGGAGTCATACTTGAAGGTGTATTATAGTAGCCAGCAGGCGTGGAGCCAGTCTTGGCGAGGAAATATTCGTTCAGGTATTCTGCGATCCAGGTCAGTTAGCCAATGTACAGTATAGGGAGCTGGAATCCAAATAAGGTTCTTACTTTGCAGCCGCTCGGCGAATTGGAGATAGCTGTCGTCAAAGGTAGCCTCATACATGTCCAGCAGACCGCTGGTTAGGTAGGCGTAGTCGTCAGCAAAGCCAGGGGTCTCACCACGACTCCCATCGCGATAGATACGCCACAATTGACCCGTGGGCTTGTCGAATAAATTGTCTTTAATAAAGCCGATTGTGCGGGCGGCGGCATCCCGGCATTGGACGGCCTTGGAGTTCTCAATTTCCTCAAATAAGACACTGCATTTGGCGAGTGCCCCGATCGCCAATCCATTCCAACCCACAATGATCTTGTCGTCTAGATCTGGACGCCCTCGAGTTTTCTCTCGGTGGTCATGCAACTTTTGTTTCCCGCTTTTAATCATCTTCACCACTTCGTCTTCACCGAGTCCAAATTCCTTGGCTAGCTTGCTTGGTGTTGCACGGATTGACAGCACATTCTGATTCATGAACTCATCATGTGGATCGTATTCAGCCGCAACATTCCCATCAGGCAGTACGCCCCAATGACGGGCGCAGACGGGAGCGTCTCGGGGACCGAGCACTTGGGTGAGTTCCTTCAACGACCAGACATAGAAGGCACCCTCCCGCTTTTCTGTATCGTTGGGGGTTGGGAAACTGTCAGCATCCTCAGATGAAAAGAACCCTCCGGTTGGTGATTGCAAAGTAGGGCTGGTCAAGTAAGCTACCAAGTCGTAAACAGCACCCAGCAATTCAGGATCATGGGTCAGACGGAACCCTTCAACATAGGTATCCAAAAGTTGTGCCTGGTCATGCAGCATCTTCTCGAAATGGGGTAAACTCCAATCAGTCGTCACACTATACCGAGAGAAGCCGTGACCAATGTGATCCCGAATTCCGCCACGGGCCATGTTCACTAGAGTTGTGACCGCCATAGCAGTCGCCTTTTCGCATTCTTCTTTGCCAACAATGTCAGTAACTTGGCTAGGGTATGTACCGAGTCGAAGAAGGAAAGTGAGATTAGACGGAGTGGGAAATTTAGGTGTGCGGCCGAATCCGCCATTGATGCTATCATAGCGAGACGCAAAATGTTGATAGGCCTCTTCTAAAAGCTCGATATCCAGATCTTCGTCATCGTCTCGCTCTCCATGTTGCGAGTGGGTTCCCTCTTCGGCGAACTCCCGCAGCTGCTTGGTGATATCCTTCGCGCTCTCTAAGCAGCGTTGCTGCTGTGTCTGCCAAACATCACTCAGCTTCTCAAGAATCTCCACAAAACCAGTGGTTTCAGGACCCAGCAACATGGAGGAGTTGGGACCGGGCCAGTATGTGCCTCCGAACACGGGTTCGAGGGCGGGGGTGAGGAAGACGTTTAAGGGCCAACCCCCTGAGCCAGTGGTCGCTTGGACATAATTCATATAGATATCGTCAATATCTGGCCGTTCTTCGCGGTCGACCTTGATAGGAATGAATGATTCATTGAGAAGGGCAGCAACCTCTGGGGACATAAATGATTCTTTTTCCATGACATGGCACCCTTCAAGCCGTTAGCCATTGATCTGGAGGGGTTTGTTCAGGCTTGGCGGGGCTACATACAGTGGCAGGCCGAATATCCAATGCTAAGGAAAATCAGACGATTATGTTTCTGCGCGAGATTGATTGCCGATGCATCCCAGAGCTGCCATGCTACCGGGTTATTCATATGCCCGCGCACCTACGGACTGTTAGCGTTGGTCGCTCTCCAAAGACAATACAACCAGTCTCACATAGGGTGATCTGCTTTCGCCAAGCCGGTTGACCAGTTGTGGGGCCGCATCTGATACATCGTGCTGTGTCTGCATACTGTAGTCTTTTCTGCAATAACTCGAAGGGGTGAGGAGAATCGAGAGTCGAGGATCGAGAAGTCCCGCGGGCTTGGGAGGTATCGCGGACCAGAAGTTTGGAGCTAACGGAAAACGGAATAGAATATACCAAGCTGATACTACCCACGTCCAGATAGACTAACCAGGGTCTGAGCCAATACAGCGGAGGATTCAGGACGATGTCGCACAGAAGAGGGGAGGACCAGAAGTGGGGGAACGCAACTTGACCTCAGGGCACGGGAGATCGGCCAGGTGCGTCATCGATGCATCAGGAAGGTCACGTGGCATGGCCAGGACTGAAGAGCAGACCATTGATAGTCAACTCGACTATTTGGAGGAGAGAAATTGAACATCATGAACATATTTTCATAAGTTTGTATTACAGAATACACAGCTGGATCTGTACACGTCCGGGATGGGTATCAACCAAAAGAAGTCTAATTAATCATCACCCATCAATTCGGCCAACTCGCGCTCTTCCTCTTCCGTGAGCATTGATTCCGCCTTAGGCTCTTCTACCTTGGTCGGTCCATTCTTCGCTGTATCAATGGCCAGTTGGAGGTCGTCAGGTCGCAGGGACCACTGGCGAACTGTTCCATCGATAGCCACGCTAACAACTGTCGATCCAACGAGAGCAAGTCCAGTGACTTCTTCGAAGTGACCTGAGAAGATGTGATGGAGCTCACCGGTCTAGAGTGGTCAGTCTCTAGATGCTCCAGTTGATGCAAGGGGGAGGGACTTACCGATCGATTCCATACCCGTACCTCCTCGTCTCGACAGGCTGTTACAACCCAGCCGCCGGCTTCGTACACCACCACATCACGTACAAAGTCCGGGTGCTCTAAGCTAAGATTCGCTTTCCATCCATCCGCGCGCACGAGGCACTTGGCTGTCTTATCAGCAGATGCCGTCCAGAGGTCCCCGTCCTGGTCGAAAAAGAGCTTGTATACACTGGTTTCGTGAGGAAGGAGGGGTTCTCCATCATCGCCACCTCCAAATATCTTGAATTGGCGAATCTCTCGATCACTGCCTGCACTGAAGACAATAGCCTGAGCTTCATCCACCTCCGGATCAATATTGAGATCCTGGATGCCTCGCGCATGGCCCTTGAAGGTCTCGGTTCGCTGTCCAGTCGCAATGTTGAAAACAAGGACTTGAGCGTCGGCGCCGCCGGTAATGAGTAGATCTTCCCCGCCAAGTCTGGCACAGATCACAGATTTCACGAAATCACTGTGCCCCTCGTATCTTTGCCGGGTCTCTCTTGAGGCTACATCCCAACTCCAGACAGTCTTGTCCCAGCAGCCAGCAAACAGCAGCTTCCCGTCAGGACTGAGACAAACACTGGTTAATGGGGCAGTGGGGCCTTTGAATAGAGCGGTAGATTCTCCTGTCTGTAGAGAATTGTTAGCAAGGTACTGCCGGGTGAGGTACCATCACATACTCCAAGAATAATTCTCCTCACGGTCCCACTACTTTGAGCAACATAGATTGATCCCGGATGCGACGGGTCTGCTCGAACCGCTAGAATCTTGCTCTGTAGCTTGATGGGGTTTCCATTTTCATTCTCTGACTTGGTGTCTTTTCGTTGCTGCTCGTCGAGGGCAGCACTGTGGCCAGCATTCCATCAGCATCAAGCCGTGCGTCGTGAATGGATATATTTTGTCATGGTATATCCCGGTCCCGCAAATAGTAGGTGATGCTCACGAAGTTTGGAAAAAATGGTCACGATTGGACGAGGTCGTCATGGTGTCTTTGCCTCCGTCTCTGGTGAATGTCTGGTTTCTGCCCGTTCTTGAAAGTTCTCCAAAAGGAGAGTTCCCCAGCGTTGGATCTCTCACAAAAAGCGCCCCCTCGACCCACCCGCGCACAGTCCAAAACTGCTCTCGGAGCTTCTGCAGTCCACCGTAGCCCGTCTTCACCAAAAACCTGAACGCAGATTTTCTTCTTTCTCCTTCTCTCCTCTTCCCATTCTACCCAATCACCCTTTTCCTCCACGTGTTATCACTATTTTCCCTTTGTTTCTTTTCACTCTCACTTGCGCGGTTCCGCGCTCCCTGCAAGGATGGATATGAACCATTTGATAGGGTCAGTCTGCACCTGCTGCTCGGAACCAGGGTTTGTGCGGCTGGGCTGGAGTTAACACCTGGCAGTCAGCGTTTCAACCTGATCTCAAAGAGCGATATTCGGTAAGCTTCCCTCTACTTGATCCCGTCACACCTTGATTCATTACTCATTCTTCTCAGCTATGTTGGCACACTTCACGAAATCAACCCTGAAGCCTCCACAATAGCCCTCGAGAATGTTCAATCATTTGGCACCGAGGGTCGTCGGGGAAACCCCGCCGAGGAGGTCGCTCCTTCGGCTAGTGTCTATGAATACATCGTTTTCCGTGGAAGTGATGTGAAGGACATTAGTGTCGCCGGCGAGGAAAAGCAGGAGAACACACAGCCCGAACCTCCTCGGGTTCCGGATGACCCCGCCATTCTGGGAGTAAGTACACCTCGATTCTATGAACATCACAACCCAACCCCAATCTTCCTCGCCTGCACCCATCGCGGTCGGGCAATTGATCAAATGATGAATCATTTCGGATGTAAACACAGACCTGTTCTTAATGCGCAAAACCATGTGGAATTTTCCGTTGCCTTCCTTCTGATTGATCAACCAACCCTTCATTCCTGCAACTGCCTTCGTTCATTGTGTGTCAATTGAACTATCTTGCTGACTCGAGTCCAAGCAGAATGTGTCACGACCTGCTCCTGGGCAAGGTCCTGAAGCCGGATCTAGTGCTCCTGGCCTCCCCCCCTCAGCAGCCTCAGGGTGCTCAGCAGCCGCCTCCTGGCTACCCTCAGCAGCCGCAGTTCCAGCAAGGCTTCTACCCGCCCTATGGACAGCGCTTTCCCCCGCCTCCTTTCCCTCCAGGACCGGGTGGCTTTCCCAACATGCCATATGGGGCGCCGCCAGGATGGTATCCTCCACCTGGCCCCGGTTTCCCGCAGGGGCCGGGTCAGTTCCCTCCCCAGATGCCCATGGGTGGCCCCGGACAGCAGCAGCCGCCGCCTCCCCAGCAGAGGCCCGGTCCCCCAGGAGCCCCCACGGGCCCCAGTGCTACATCTGAATTGCCCTCGGGAGAAAAGATTCCTAGCAAGCCTGCAACACCGGCGGCTCAGAATGCCCCACCTCCTCCGGTCGAGTCGAAGCCCTCCGTCGCCGAAGCTGTCCAGGGCTCAGTTGGCCCTAAGGCTGTTCCGGGATATGGTGCCCCTCAACGGAATGGTCGAGCTATGCCAGCTATTCCTATTGCTGCACCAAAGTCTGTTGTCCCGATGCCTACTGCTCCTGCTGCCGCCTCACAAGGTGCTCTAGCGACCGATGCTACTACTGCTGCCGCCAATGCAGTTGCTGCCGCCATGGCTAAGCTTCCCCAACCTGGTGCTCAAAACAAGCCAGGTCAGCCTGGCGCCTCCGTTGATTCTGTCACTCGTAAGATGAATGAGATGCGGCCTTATGATGGCACACAGGCCCCACGGGGTGGTCATCAGTACCCACGAGGCGGCCGCGGAGGTGCTCGCACCCAGCACAAGAAGATTGAAATCCCTAAGTCGGATTACGATTTCGAAACTGCCAACGCCAAGTTCAACAAGCAGGACCTGGTAAAGGAGGCTATTGCTACCGGATCTCCTGCCGCCGAAGCCGAATCCCACGAATTCCACGAACAGGAGGTCGATGACACGCACAATCAATACAACCGCACATCTTCCTTCTTCGACAACATCTCAAGCGAAGCTCGTGACCGTGAGGAAAATTCTGCGGGCCGTCTCGGTGGTCGCGAATGGCGCGGCGAAGAAGAGAAACGTAATATCGAGACCTTCGGACAGGGCAGCGTTGATGGCTATGGCCGCGGTCGCGGCCGTGGCCGTGGACGTGGCTTTGGACGTGGACGTGGCTACCGAGGCGGCTATGGTGGTCGTGGCCGCGGTGGCATGCGTGGCGGACGTCCCCCCTCGCAGTCCACTGGTATCCCCTCCCAGGTTTAAATGAAGTCATCTACCAACCTGCTTCTTACGCAATGATTGCTTGTTTTTCTTTCTTTTCATATTCCTTGGGGTGTCCTGACCTATGAACGACATGAATGCTTATGCTTGAATCCGTCTCTTCTCTTCGGCGCAATGGGAATGAACATGGACTGGGCATTGTGGGACGGCAATACGATTTTTTTTTGCGGCCGGCAACTATGGGTGTTTTCTGTTTCTGTTAGGGTGTTTGAATCTTTTTCTCTTTATTCTGTCTTACGTCAAGCATACCCCTTTTCAGCGTCGTTCCTGCTAAGTCTTTTGGGTGGGAATTTTTTACCTGGTGTGCTCTGTTTCGACATCACAGATGCGCCGATGGCTTGCGACATGCATCTCGCTTGAGGGTATGGTCGTAATCATCTCAAGGCCAATTTATCTATGGGCTTGGTGGCCTTTGCATGCGGATGTATCATATCCATGACTTGAGGAGACAACTCCCATCAATGAAAAAGGAAAATGGAGGGCTTTTAAGCCCTCTAAAAAAAGTCTGGCTTTGACTCGTAAATTCTCTCTCCTCAATGTAGTATTCGAATTTCAGGTCTTCGCCGACCACGTCTAGTTCGAAGTTTCATGACAAATCAGTCCAGATCACTGTTTACAATTCCCGTCACGATGACCCAGTGGACTCGAGGAAGCATTTCGGAGCACAAGTGGAGAAGCCCTCTCCGGTTTCCGACACGCCATGCTCCAACATCCTCGGTACTTATGGACTCTTTTCGGCAAGGATTTCGCATCCCCGCACCTCCGCCTAGGTCCACTGTACTCATATTAATGTGACACCAGTTCTATTGGCCTACTCAACAAGTCTACGTAGTCTCAGCTCAAACACTTACCATTAAGCGAATATGCCACCCTCGAATTCGACCGGTCGACTCTTCGCAATTTCGAATCATCTTGAAACGAAAGAATCAAAGATGTCGCAAGCTCAGTCACCGCAGCAGTTGCCATGGGACCCCAATTCCCTCAGGTTCCCTTCTCACGACGAGCTTCCGACATTGCCTGATGCCCCTCAAGGTGCGGCTTGGGTCTGGGGCAAGGAAGATCAGGTATATGTACATTGGTCATAGCATCGTTCAGCTGCTAATATTGTTTGATATAGCTTGGAAGACTGAATCTTTTGACGCCAGAACGAGTCAAGGCGGCTGCTGCGGAGATCAAGACTGGGCATATGGTTCGACTGGAGTGAGTCTTGCTGCAACTGCTCAAATACCCAACTGGCCTATAATAACCTTGCAATCTATTAGCCTTCCCCTGAATGTACCCACGACGCCTGCGTTCGGTCGTGAAGTATTCCAGCACAAAATCAAAACGAACATTGCAGATATGGGATATGACGATACCTATACCATGAATACACAGAGCAGTACCCAGTGGGATGGCTTCAGACATGTAAATTCCCAGAATGGAACTGTTTTCAAATATCCCACAGCTGATCGGCTAACTATCATCAATTAGTTTTGCCATGTCCCGACTAAGACCTTCTATAATGGGGTATGGCGTCAAACTTAGCCCTCTCTCTGCTAGATACTGACAGATGGATGCAGGCGAAAAGCTCCGATTTCGTGGGCGAAAATCCCAACCTTCGCTGTAGCATTCATCACTGGGCAGACCACGGTATTGCTGGTCGAGGCGTGCTCTTGGACTATTATCACTATGCGCATACTCACAATAAGCCATACCACCCATATAAAGCACACGCGATTTCTCTCGCTGAGATCCAAGCCTGCGCCGCCACCCAAGGTCTTGATATTCGACCTGAATCGCAAGGTGGCGATATCCGACCAGGAGATGTGCTATTCGTACGCTCCGGCTTCGTACAGGAGTATTATAAACTCAGCCCAGATGAACGCCATGCCGCAGCTACTCGCAAAAAAGTGGAATTCGCAGGACTCTCGCGTGAAAAGCCCTTGCGGGACTGGTTACACGACTGCTATTTTGCCGGGGGGGGGTTGGTGATTCGCCAACTTTCGAGGTCTGGCCTCCACCGGATTTTGGACCGGATCATATAAGCTTACATCAGAGTATGCTGTCGCTTTGGGGTTGCCCAATTGGTGAGATGTGGGATTTGGAGAAGCTGGCGGCTAAATGCAGGGCGCTTGGTAAATGGACCTTTTTTATGACAAGTGCCCCTGCGAATATGCCTGGTAAGTTTTTCAAATGTGCTCTGTGTGGTTGTGTTGGAAATAGCCGCTGACAGTACCCAGGTGGTGTTGGGTCTCATGCAAATGCGACTGCTATTCTGTAGTGCTTAATTACAATTAATCAACACCGTCTTTTTGAATCGAGGATAGTTCTTGGTAGTATTGTAGATTCCGTCCTCGCATACCTTGTCTTGCTTCGGCTGTATTGGCATTCTTATATCGCTGTTGCAGTATATTTTATTTTATCTCTTCTGGTATTCACTATCCTGGGTAGATTTATGCCTTCCTCCGTTTACTTCACCATGCCCTTCTTTTCCTCTCCTCGATCGCGGCGACCCTCACATTGACCTTTGACCTAATAAAATGCTCCTTTCTTTCCTACATAGATGCTCGGCACTGCTGTACGACACATCGTTAGATACCCTACGGGATGACAGAATGCTCCTCATAACATGCAAATTCTTTTTTCTGGGGATTTAGTGGTATCGAGATAAACAATTCTCAGAAAGGGTGGCTTGTCCGGCGCTTCCTTGAGAGTATCAAAGCGCCGGACCCTTAAAACCCTTAAAAGCGGGGCCCATGATATCAAGAGCGCTTCTGGGGAATGCGAATGCACCAAATACCTAGGTAGGATTACCGTATGATTGATAGAACCACAGGAAGTGGCGATCACGGGATTGAGGCTATTAGGGAGGTCAAGAGAAACTTATAAGGGGCTATCGTCTGCCAGAACCATCGCAAGCGGTAGATTGAATAAATTATACTCTAATTTTAGCTGGGAAGCTCGCCCTAAGGTGGCCCTTTTATTTATCGGCTTATCCCATCACGAATCATGGTGCTTTCCAAATAGTTTGAGAATCCGGGCGCGCCGCTGGGCCAGTTTGTAAATACGAGGTATCTCATCAAGGCTTTACGTGATTAGGAAATATGTGAGAACAGGCGCGTACCCGATATGCAGCCAAGCCTGTGCTGTGGTGGCATGTTTCAGCTCAAGCACGGGCGACAGTAGTACAGCGCTTATTCTGAAAGTTTCTTTTCCAACGTGGGGTCCAATAATTAGTATGCAGTTGGGTTGGGTAACCGACAACTATTTAATTAGAAAGATTTATTTCCCCGAGATTATTCGTGTTCATTTGTGTTATTTCAAGGCTGGTCTTTATCAGAGCTTAGTCATGCCTAGGTGGGAATTTCTCAATAAAAGGAAAGATCCACTTCCTCCGCCTTCCAAAGACCATGGCCAACCTCCACCGACGCCATGGCGACCATTTTATTTACGGAGGCTGGTCATAACCTGCTTCATCTTCGCCACTTGTGCAATAGTTGCAGCCCTTGAGGTATTGAACCATATCTCACAATCTCAGAACGGGCTCGCATCTTCGGTCGAACGTCTTCACTATGTCTGGACCTATACACCAACCGCGATCCTGACTATCATCAGCGCACTGTGGGCGCGTACGGAGTTTCAAGCCAAGCAAAATGCGCCATGGAGATCGCTGCAGCAACCAGAAGAAGTCGACAAGAGTTTGCTTCTAGACTACGACAATATTCCGCCCGTCGCACTATGGAAATCGCTCAAACATCGCCACTTCATTGTTGCCGCAGGGATCGCCTGTTCTCTACTATTACAGCTTGCAATTCTGTTCTCCACAAGTCTGCTCTCTCTGCAGAGAGTTCATGTGCAAAAGTTGAACGTCCCTATTCAACTAGCTGATATATTTGATGGAAACAACCCGGCGTTCAACGATACCACTCTTAAAGTTAAAGCATTCGACACACTCAATCAGGTGCAGTTCGAGAATCTGATATACCCAAGTGGCACCAATGCAAATTTGGCCTTTCAGAGCTTCAGTAACCCGAGTGCTTCGGGAGTCTCGGCCATACATGCCCCGATACGAGCCATGGAAGCAGATCTAGAATGCGAACATGCTACGCTAGTAGTGGATCAGTGGGAGGTAGCAAGATCCAACGATACATGGGGCGGCAATACTTTCGACTTTTTAAACAACAGAATCACGACGCCTTCCTGCACTATCTTCAATCTGACAGGTCTTGATAACTTCTCAACAAAGGGTTGGAACCCCTATAAAGCAATGATGTATTCTGTAACCTGTGAAAACTCGACCGACACGGATCGAAGCCGCATATTGGTATTTGCGACGCATTACCATCTTGGAAGAATGCTTGAAAACCATACATCTCACCCTTCCACATTTTGGACACATAGGTACGAGATTGTCCTCGACAACTCAGTTCAAATGTTCTGCAAGCCCCGCTTTTCCCTTGTCAACATGGAAGCCACATCCAATTTGAGTCAGTTGGAAACTGCACCGGTCCTCAAGAGAATTGGAACAGAAAAGCCAGATTTTACGAATCCCACTGCCTGGGATATATCTGATCAAGTGATGCAAGGGTCTGCTTGGGGGAATGCAGTTAATCGACCCATTGCTGCGCACCCTGCATTTTTGGATAACGACATCGAACCCCCAGAGGTAGATATTGATTCCTCGATACAACCACAAGTGCCTATTGATTACACAATCCAGCTTGGCACATGGATTGCCGGAAAAACTGGTTCTGCACAAGTGTTATTACAAGATGGCGTGCTTGAGGAAGTGGCCTCGACTTTTTATCGTTCAATGGCTGCCCAGGTCATACATGGCGGTCTTAGGAAACAAAAGGTCACACAGACCAATGGCTCCATTATAGTCGAGGATAACCGTGTGTTGGTGATGCAGTCGCCACTGCGGGTACTTGAAGTTTGTTTGGTGATATCGGCTCTGATAGCAGTTGCCATGGTTCTGCTGCGGCCGAATGATGGGAATCTTTCTCAAAACCCGAGCAACATATCAACCATTGCCAACATCATGAGTAATAGTCAGATACTCCGACGATCTCTCGGCGGGACCGGCGCCTCGACTCTCGAAGTCTTGAAGGAGAGGACCAGTGAAAATAAGTACTTCTTGCGGAATCATCGACAAGGGGCCTCGATTGAAGCTGATGGGGATGAGTCATACGTCAATTCTCGCGGTAAATATGCTACTCAGAATTCAGGCTGCACCCGTCAGCCCAATTTGTTTTGGAAGCCATTTCCGAACATTTGGTCTCGAATACCTATCTTTTGTGTGATAACAGGGGTCATCATAGCCCTCGAGACTCTTCTACATATTTCTCAAAAGAACCATGGACTAGGCAAGGCTTCTGATAATGGCACAATCCATTACCTTTGGACAACTGTTCCTTCCTTGGTCATGATGGTGATAGGTCTGTCAATCGGAAGCCTGGAATCTAATGCAAGGATTCTTGCACCCTATGTCGGCTTGCAGAAAGCTCAAGGTATCGATTTTGATGTTCTGGCAACAAACTTTCTCGACGCCTTGCGTATAACAAATCTTTTCCGGGCGGTCCGAACCGGAAATTTCGCGGTTTTTTCATCGACATTGGCAACATTAGTTGCTTCGTTTCTTACGATCGTGACTAGTGGTCTCTTTTCAGCGGTCGAAGTGCCCCAGATCCTCAATTCAAACTTCACGCAGGAGACCCTCTTCAAATCGCCTAATGTTTCTGCTCTCCTGGCAGATACACCTGCCTTCATTACTGCGGACTATATTCTCAATGACAACCTCAGCTATCCCGAATGGACCTTTGAAGACCTAGTTTTCCCCGAGTTGTCCTTTCCTGAATATTCAGATTGGACCGCGAATGAAGATCTGTATGCGGATGTCCGCATCCCAGCTATCAGGGGATCTTCGGATTGTACTTTTGCAACTGGAAAAGCGCTGAACTACACGCTGAAAAGCCTCAAAGGAGAATTTCCGGGATTCTCTACATATACTTCCCAGGGCCTAGCAGACGGCTCTGGTGGGCCATGGCTGAGCCTGTTTAACATCCACTTCTATCCGCCCAACCACGATTGCCCTGTTCCCGGCGCGAATTCTACATTTCTCACTAACGACGATGCGTATTACAACATTGATTTTCCCGAGGACGGTTATTTCGGACAGACGTTTCCAATATTTTGTTTTGGGACCGGCGAGGCTACCCAATCTCGCCTTACGATGTATGTGTGGGGGTACTTTGAGAATTTGACTATGCATCATATAAGTTCAATGACTTGTGCTGGCAAGATCGAATCTGTCGATACCATTACTCGTTTCAAACTCCCCGGCTTTGATATACCCTCGGACCACCCACCGATACCCGACGAGTCTTCTGTCAACCCTCTTCCGCATTTCAATGGAGTCTGGGATATCTACAATTTGGATACTCTGACTAGTTACTATATAGATAAAGATCTCACAAAGGAAGATATTAGAATCGACAATGTCTTTAGCTCATTGCTGAATGGACGCTACAAAGTCCCGAAGGAGTTTCTCCGCGAACCTCAATACGATGCGAAGGTCCGGGAGGCAATCAAGCGCCAGGAGAGGATTGTGAGGGCACAGCCGCTTAAAGCATACGCTCGTTTGGCTGCAAATGGGACACTGGACAACAAACCTATTTCTGGCAACTTGACCGTGCCGAAAAATCTCCGCGTTCAGCAAGATGAAATCTCGACCAGAGTACTTGAAGTAATGCTAGGGCTGGTCCTTATCTTTGGTATTCTAGGATCGGTGCTCATGAATACAGATCATGTCTTGCCGAAGAATCCAATGAGTATTGCGGCGGTTGGGAGCTTGTTGGCGGACTCGAACTTTCTGCATCTTTATCGCTTTACAGAACAAAATCCAAACTATAGACTGCTTCGTGGCTGCCGAGTGCATCTTGGTTGGTTGGGTGACGAATCTTCGTCAGAAGGCTCGTCGGACCCGGACGAATCGAAAGAAGGTCTCTATTTTACGATATACATGAAGACAGACAAGACAGAGAAGACAGAGAAGGCTGGGGAGGATTCTCGAATTGGCGAATTGCGGAGTAATTCCTTGCAGCAAGATAGGGCAAACTCAGGGGAAGGTGCATGGATCTAGACTCATAATTAACTAATAGAGCTCAGCTCTTGGGGTTGATCCCGTATCATATAGAAGATCTATAATAGAGAATGACAACGCTAAGATATTCTGAATTCGGCTTTCGGACATCTACTATATTAAGTTGACCCCTTAGTAGCTTACTATCTCAGTATCAATTGTCGTCTGACAATAATTGCAGCCTATCAATTATCGGGACCTGACAGCCAGCACAGTACTCTAGAGTATCCCACAAGAGTGTAGCCAATAGAACAATAGCTCCACCTATGGAAAACCCACCTTTTGGATCAACTTAGATAGTAGTTAGGCTGGGGCTGTGGATATCTCATCCTACACTCCGTGCCTATATATAAGTTGTGTTTCTGAGTTCTCTCTTTCATTTTAATTATGTTCCTTGAACTCAATCTTCCTTCATTAGCGATTTTTAATTTCGGTTTTGATCCGTTCTCCACCGAACCCAGAAATTGAAACTTAATCCTCGGAATCTCGGCATTGAAGAGGCCCGGGGACGAGAATACACCCTCCTCGGAGATTTGCCTGACCTGCTAGCGCATTAATTACGGATTGAGATCTCAAATGTATGAATCCAAATTTGAGAATAGGAGATACTCGGGAAGCGCCGCCGTCACGGGTGCCCAGGTGAGCTTCGGCTTCCCTAGTGCGCAGGACAAGTTGTCTACGGAGGCATCGAGAATAATAACAACTATATCATGACTTAAATGACTAGGAGGGATTGTAAACATCCACTAGATTGCTGTTCAATCATTTCCATTCTCCAACGGCTGGTGGATGTTCACTGATATTGACCTTGGAACGGAGGTCTCTGTTCTTGAACCCGAGAATTGACTGGAATGAAAGCGGATTCTTCTTCGGGCCGTCGAGATGACACTCCCTATGTTACTTGTAGATGCATAATCATGACAAACGCCTCTCGGTGAACAAAAGTGGCAAATTACGGACAGATTCCGCGTTCCTGGGGTTGTGGGGAAACCATGCGTGTCCCGCAAACTTGTGTGGGACAAAACCTGGAGTGCAGCAAGACGCACTGTCAACAACCCCAGTCTCGGAAGGGCATTCCAATTCCATCCTTCGTATCCTTGGATATCCAATCATCGGAAAAGTTTGTGGAGAGCGACCGGATAGTCTCTGCGCCATATTTCCCTGAGTACAACCTTGAGAGGGAGAACTGAACGGCTTCCATAGTGATCCGACCCGCCCCAGCCATACCCCGGCTAAACCCCGGATCTGATTCCCCCCCCACTGATACGCAGTAAGTGATACCCTTTTTGATCCTGATGTCGCATTTGGCCGCTATTTTATCTGCGCTTGGGACTTGCTTAGGTCTAGCTATTCCCTTTCAGGGAACGTCGAAGTCTATACCGAGTGACGCCGAACCATGTCATTTTCATTCCGAACACACGAGCCTCTGCGTCGTGTACGAGTATACAACATCTCTTGGCCGTGGTAGTTGGCTTGCTCTCAACTACCATGGCTGTACTACAGGCCCCACCATGGAGACTAATTCTTCAAAAGACAATGCAATCAAAGTCATGTTCCTAGGCCAAGGGCCTTCGGAAATAACTCTTGCCCCAAGCCTATATAACCATCCAGGTTTCTTTCGTTATAATTCCCTTCATCATTTGCTTCACAACTCAGGGTGCCTGGCAATATGAAATCTTCTATTGTAGGGCTTGCTGCGGTGCTGCAACTAGCAGTGCATGCTTCTGCACAGGATGGTCAATCCAGTCCCTCCGACCTCGAGAATTACTGGTCTTATGGCCGCTCAGAGTCGGTACCAGATACACGTAAGTTTCGGTTTCTACTCTGCGTGCCTTATTGATTGTGATATTGACCCTCATTTCAAAAAGCTGTTGCAAAGGGATTGGGGGATTGGGCCGATGCCTATACCAAAGCCCGGAAGCTCGTTTCCCAGATGACCGATGAAGAGAAAAATAACATTACCTACGGACACGAATCAACAACAACTGGATGCTCAGGAGTGACTGGCAGCGTCCCGAGACTAGACTTTCCGGGGATTTGCTTTCAAGATGCCGGTAATGGTGTTCGTGGAGTTGATATGGTTAACTCTTATCCCGCTGGTATCCACACCGGTGCGTCTTGGAACCGGGATCTTGCCCATTCTCGGGCAGAGCACATGGGCGCTGAGTTCAGGCGAAAGGGTGCCAATGTGGCACTAGGTCCTGTTGTTGGACCAGCAGGCAGAATGGCCTCGGGAGGCCGCAACTGGGAAGGCTTTGGAAGTGATCCTTATCTTTCAGGAGCTCTCGCAGCAGAGTCTGTCCGTGGTTTGCAGCAGAACGTCATTGCATGCGTCAAACATCTCATCGGAAATGAACAGGAGACCAGCCGGAATTCTCCACAGCTATTAGAGGGCTCCCATAACCAGTCTATTTCATCAAATATTGATGACAAGACTATTCATGAGCTTTATCTCTGGGGGTTCCAGGATGTCGTCAAGGCAGGCGCTGGATCTGTTATGTGCAGCTATAACCGCATCAACAATAGCTACGGATGCCAGAATAGCAAGGTCATGAATGGTCTGCTGAAGGGGGAACTCGGCTTTCAAGGATTCGTGGTGTCTGACTGGACTGGTCAGCACACCGGTATTGCCAGTGCAAATGCAGGCATGGACATCGCCATGCCGGACTCCCAGTATTGGGAGAATAACACCCTAGCCATAGCTACCAAGAATGGTTCGATGCCTGACTTCCGACTTGATGATATGGCAACACGAATTATCGCCTCTTGGTACAAGTATGCCGAGATACCAAACCCCGGTCATGGTATTCCTGTTAGCCTGCTCGAGCCTCATGATCTTGTCGATGCCCGGGATCCAAAGTCAAAGAATGTCATTCTCCAATCAGCGATTGAAGGTCATGTTCTTGTCAAGAATACAGCAGCAGCACTTCCTTTGCGGAAGCCGAAATTTCTCTCACTCTTTGGATACGACGCTATTCCTTCTGCCTTGAATACTGCTGACGACAGCTCGCTGGGTGGCTGGTCCATGGGCCTTCAAAATGCCCTTACATATCCCAATGGCAGCGCGGTGAATAACGAGACCGAGAAATACATGTTTCTATCGAGCACAGACCCCAGCTTCCGTGGCCCAGGTGTCGCATTCAATGGCACCCTCTTTGCTGGGGGTGGTTCTGGCGCCAGTACACCTGCCTACATCGATGCCCCACTCCACGCGTTCCAACGCCAGGCATACGATGACGATACCTACATGGCCTGGGACTTAATATCCCTTGAGCCTCACGTGAATCCTGCCAGTGATGCCTGTCTCGTCTTTATCAATGAGGCTTCCTCCGAAGGCTGGGATCGACCATATCTCGCAGATCCATCTTCTGATAAGCTTGTTAAGAATGTCGCAGCCAAGTGCCCAAACACTATGGTTGTCATTCACAATGCGGGACTGCGCCTTGTCGACGAGTGGATTGAGAACCCCAATATTACTGCTGTGCTTTACGCTCATGTTCCAGGCCAGGATAGCGGCCGAGCCCTAGTCGAGGTCATGTATGGCAAACAGTCTCCTTCGGGTCGCTTGCCGTACACTGTCGCCCGCAAAGAGTCTGATTACCAGGATCTTCTTGAGCCGGTTATTCCTTCAGGCACGCAAAATGAATACTATCCTCAAGACAATTTCACCGAGGGAGTCTACATTGATTACAAGGCCTTCATTCAAAACAAAATTCAACCACGTTTTGAGTTTGGATATGGATTAACATACTCGAATTTCTCATACTCGGACCTCGATGCCAGTGTTCATTCCAACGCCAACTTGCAGTATACCGCTGCCGGAAGTGGTGCGAAAATTGCGGAAGGGGGGTCTGAGGCGCTATGGGACATTGTCGCCAGCGTAAATTGCACTATTCAAAACACTGGAAAGGTTCGCGCCGCAGAGGTAGCTCAACTCTACGTTGGTATCCCGGGAGGGCCTCCAAAGGTGCTGCGTGGGTTTGAGAAGAGGACCATTTGTTCCGGCAAGAAGGAGCATATTCAATTCGACTTGACGCGTCGTGATCTCAGTCGGTGGGATGTAGAGGAGCAGGCCTGGGGGCTTCAGGCTGGGAAGTATCCCATCTATGTGGGGAAAAGCGTTCTTGATATCCAGTTGCACGGCATGTTGGATATCTCTTGAGCTTTATGGGACAAAAAATGGTTTTTTTTCTTGTAGATAGTGCGCAATGTTGAGGAACTGATGCAATGAAGTTCGAAGTTTCTAATGAAAAAAACCAATTATTTTAGAATTACAGGATTTGAACGAAGCCTTCCCATGATCTCGGTGGTTTCAAACCAGATACGAGAATTCCCCATTCCAAAAGGCAGACATTTTTAATAAAAATGGTGTACTTACCTAAATATCTGACTTAACGCACTGACTATAGAGTCAGCACAATGACAACACTTTTTCTCTCGGAATAATTCACGATAACCATTCGTATTTCCTTCTAGCGCCTTTTTAGCGGCTGGCTTATCAACTACATTCGGCAAAAGAGCCAACTTCTACTCCACTTGATGTCCCCCACTTTTCACTTTTCTCCGCGCGAGATTCGCCGGAGTTCAGCCGGCCCCGGATTCAAGTCCCACGCCGATATCCAACTAAAACCGCATATACGGTCTACTGTTGTATGCCCTAGGCAAGATCGGCCCGTGTTCCCGCAGGTCCAGCCTGGGATCAGCAGAACAACACCCTCATCCTCATCCTCGTCCTCGTCCCCTCACCAAATCCCACAACATCCTTGCTTCTCATTCCACCTCACACTCGACCATCAGCACGATGAGCACTCAAACCCAGACCCAGACCCAGACCCAAACAGAAACAGAAACAGAAACAGAAACAGAAACAATCATCCTACAAACTCGGACCTCACAGAGCCACACCTCAGCTCAAACCCCATCCCAAGACCAACCCCCAAAATGGCTATACCCCAAAATCCTCAGCGCAGGCCTCTCCTTCTTCGTCGCCGGCGTCAACGACGGTAGTCTCGGCTCCCTAATCCCCTACATAATCCGCAGCTACAACATCAACACCAACACAATCGCCATACTCTACGGCACGACATTCGGCGGGTGGTTCATCGCCGCATTGACCAACAGCACGATCTGCCAACATCTAGATCTCGGCTCAATCCTGTGTATCGGCGCAGCCTTGCAAGTCCTCGCTCACGTCTTGCGATCCTGGTTCGCGCCTTTCCCGCTTTACGCGGTGACGTTTTTCCTTGCGTCGCTTGGCCAGGCGTATAATGATACCCATGCAAATACATTTGTTTCGGAATTGCGGGGTGCTGCGCATCGATGGTTGGGGTTTATTCATGCTATGTATATGGCTGGTTGTCTTGTTGGGCCATTTGTTGCGACGGGGGGTGGCTTCGGCGAATGCTCAGTCTAGGTGGAATTTGTTTTATATTTTTCCTTTGGGACTGGGGGTTGTTAATTTCGCTTTAGTGGGATTGTCGTTTCATGATCGTGTTGCTGTCTTGTCTAGGAAGAAGGTCACCCAGGGTGCGACCAGTGACGACGCCCTCTCTTCCGAAACGTACCAGCCAGAGCGAGAGTCAACGGGAAAAGCAGCTGCCAAGGAAATCAAGGAGACACTATCTACGCCTGGAGTCTGGCTGTTGAGTCTATTCTTCTTTTTCTTCCTTGGTGCCGCCATCACGGCTGGTGGGTGGATGGTCGAGTACCTGATCAAGGTGCGAAACGGAGACGTCAAGAATATGGGATATGTGCCCGCGGGCTTTTATGGCGGAGCGTTTCTAGGCCGACTGGTTCTCGCTGAACCCACTCATCGACTAGGCGAGAGGAGAATGATCTTCATTTATGCGGTTCTTTGCGTTGGCTTGCAATTGGTATTCTGGCTGTACGTGCTATCTCATCACCTGTCGGGTATGGCTGCTAACTTCGAGCTAGGGTTCCGAATATCATCACTGAAGCTGTGGCTGTTAGTCTGTTAGGTTTTTTCTCTGGCCCATTCTTCGCAACGGTAATCCTCTCCTCTAGTTATCGCCCAACTCTTTCACGAGTACACCTACCTGCAAGTAGTTAACCAATGATTTGATTCAAGGGTATCTCCGTCGGATCCAAAATATTCAGGCCAGAGATACGCTCCTCGGCAATAGGTGAGAGACTTCATGCCTCCTCCAATAAAATCATTGCTAATTCGCGAAGCCTTCGTCTTTGTCCTCGGTCAGATTGGTGGCTCGATCTTCCCCGCCATCACTGGTATTATCGCGGCTCGGGTGGGTGTTAAGGTATTACAACCTATGCTGGTCGGCTTACTCGGTGCTGCTGGTGCGAGCTGGCTGTTATTACCCAAGAACGCGGAGGTTCATCGCGAGTGAGGAGATTCAGAATGAATGGGTCAAGATTGGGGGCACTTTTGCAGATTCTACCTACTAGTATCTACTAAGGAATCACGCATCCACAATGCTAACGTCTATCATTGGAAGAGGGTTGAAGAGGACCAGGGAGAAAAATATTTAAATTGAACGACTACCTCAAAACAATCAGCACCCGAACTCCAGGGTATAAACTCATAAAATCGTGAGAAGCCGTCAGGACGATCAAACAAAACACACCAACCCATGCCAGGAAATGACACCGAAGCAACCCACCCGACACTATCATCAAAGATAGTCAAGAGAGAAATGTTCATTTAAAAAATATCCGAAGGCCAGGGGAAGTCCTCAAGCCCGGTCGCGGTCGACTGCTGATTCTGAACAGAAAAAGACTGCGGCTCTAAAGCCATCGCAGGCTCGTTTCTCGGACTTTTCATCTTCGATGGCGACTTATTTACCTTTGCTGCATTTGGAAGAAGCTCCTCAGGAAGCGGAGGGACGGGTGGAATATCCGCATCCTGCCATCTTCGTTTCCTTGGGCTAGATTTGCCAGGTGAAGAGCGTGGCGTCCGATCCGGATCGAGGTGGAGATGCGGCTGAAGATAGAACGCCTGATGTGCTTTACTTTTTGAAGGAGGTGGCGAGGGAGAGATCCAGTTGCCGGGGGATCTGTGTGCCGAATCGCTCATGGCGCAAGGCGAGACAGAGCGCAAATTCGAACGGCCTGGTTGCGTACGGATATGGGGCGAGGATTTTACGGCCTTGGATTTTGGTGAGCGGTTCAGGCTGGCAGAAGATTTTCGGGACTGAGCTGATGTGGACCTTTTGTTGTATGAATCTTCTTCTTGTGCGGCGGCTCCGTGGCTGATATTGGATCGCGTACGTTCTACCGAGCCGGGGCTATCGCCAGCTTCGAATTTCGGCCATTTAGTTTGCCGAAGGGGGCTAAGGAGGCCCGAGTCGATCAGGTGGTCATATTCGATCGAAAGGGCGACGTCGTTGATATCGGGGCGCGTTGGGTTGGACTGAGGAGGTTTCCGACTATCGACTGGTTCAGGAACGGGGGACTTCCTTTTGCGGGAGGAGCTTTCCTTACCCATGGAAGACGGCCGCGAATCTCTCGACCGCCTCTTCGGGGACTTGCCCACAATTGGGCTTGGGCATGGTCCCTGTTCTTCGATCGAGACGCTTCTTCGGCCCTCCACGGACGGTAAAGCGGTCAAGACGCCCATCTCGGGCTCGGGCGTTTCGGCGATTGTCGCTTGTTGGTCGAGAAGTCGTTCTGATGGTAGTGTTGGGAGTGCACCGGGGACGAATTTGCGTGGATAACTGCCAGGGTCCATATCAATGCTCATGGATCTGCGCTCTGGTGTTGGCTCTGGCACCCGCTCCTCATTTCCACTGATCTGGTGAAGCTCGCGACGAGCACGGTCGAGCTTGTCTTCAAGGTTGCTGACTTTCTTGAGGAGCTTGGCTTGTCGTGAAAGCTCCCTGCGTGATTTTTGTTTGCGAAGCCCAGTATTTTCAACGGATTCTTCAGATGATCGCTCGATGTATGTTGGCGGTGCGACGGTGGTCGTTTCTTGGGGCCTGCCAAATGGGAGTCCGACCTTGCGAAGGTCTTGGAAAGATGAGCGCTTCGAGGCCTTCGATGATGAGCGCGAAGGTGTACCACCAGGTCCATCAAATTGATCCGCTAGCGGGTGGGCTGCATCTCCAATGGTACCTCCGTGGCCCATTTTCTCCAGGATAGCCTGGAATGTCTGGTCGGCGTTCGCCTGGTCGGTATTCTGGCTCTGCGTGTAGGAACCTTTGTTGGTACCCTTATAGCCGGCCTTCTTCAACTCCGCATAAGCCAGTTCTGCCTGGGTAAGAGCATCCGTTTGAGGCTTTGGCTTGTGAGAAACCTCATGTTCAGGCGAGTTCCTATTCCAACCTCCGAAAGGATTGAAGGCCGAAGCAATGGCCTTCCCAAAGCGAAAGATTCCGGACGAACGATGCTGCTGATGCTGCTGCTGAGGCGCAATCCGCTTACTCTCGTGCATAAAAATACTCGGTGGCTTCTCGCTGACACTATCACTCATCGTCGCTTCCACAAAACGCGACCGGCGTCCCAGCAAGTGACGTGGGCTGTGTGCGGCCGCAGCACTGTGTCTGCCACGAAGCGAAGTCGCCGAGGCACGAGGGGACGCTCGTGGGGAAGACTTGAACTGAGCGCCGAGGCTAGCACCTATCCCACCATTCCCACCGCGTGCGTGACGACGGTTGTCATGCCCATAGTCTGCAGCTTCGTCGGGCAGCGGCCAGTCATTGGAGCGGCGGCGTTTCACGGACTTGGCCGAGGGCGATTTATAATCTTCAATCTCCGGTTCATCGGCGTCGTCGAAGCGACCGGATTCATCGGAGCTGGTTTCGTAGTTATAATCGTCGGAGCTGCTGCGCAGGTGCTTGCGCGAGGTGCGCTGATCCGCGGGACTGGTGTCGAGGTCCATACTGACGGTCTCGTTGGGGGCAACCTGTTCAAGACAAACGAGTTAGAGACATTTCCTTCTTTTATCGCTTTCCTTGCCACGTAGGGCCTTCTCCTAGATCCAAAGTGCAAGGGAGCTCACCTTGGCGCCCGGGGCGTCCTTCATTCTCCCTGGTAACGTTCCCCGCGCCCTTTAAACGGAAAGGGTACAGAGTAAATATGGGCTGGTGAGAGGGGATGACATGAGTCAAGGGAGTAGAGAACAGGAGAAGAAAAGAGGAGAGAGGAGAGAGGGATTCAAGGTACTCGTAGTAAGAAGACAACAAAGAGATGGGGCCAAGTCCGTTTTTGTTTACAACATACTCCGCACTTGCCCAGGGGGGGAAGTTTGTTGTGGTGTGGGGACTACCCTAGGGTATACCTCTCTCCACTTATACTCCAGGGCTACTACTAAGTATCAGACTCAATTATTTACTCATTCATGCAAGTTTGACAATTTGCAGTTGGTTAATATCCACTGCATACACTATTGACTAGGCTACCTTCCGTTCTTCCAAGAGGGAGACAGGCTGTAGGCACATGGAAGCAGGGTTTCCATATACCCGGAATCCTTGCGGGGAGGCAGATCGATCGACATAGATTCAGGATTCCACCTGTCTCAGGCGGACGTGTGTCCCGAGGAATGATGGAATGAGATACAATGAAATCGGTTCATCCACTTTAATATACATACAATGATTACGCGAAAAGGAGGGAACAGTTCAAGTTATCGATTCGGACAACAATGCTAGGTATCAAGGAGATGCCACAACGCCGTAAGAGTAAGAGATTAAGCAACTGGCCCTCGGGGGCAAAAAAAACAGGATATAGCGCCCCGGTGGAGATCAAGCAAGCGAATCCAACATCGAAACGTCTCTCCAATGCACTTTCATAATATACCAATCCGCCACGCCCAAATGGTAGGGGTTGTAGGGTCACGATCGCGAAAAACAACACTAAATGATTGAGATGAAAGAAAGAGAGAGAAAACCAAAACCAATTCCCATTAACCCAAGCCGCAACAAGAGAAGGTGATGCCAGGCGAGAGTCAACTTTATGGTTCGTCCCCCTGCCAGACTGCGTAGTCTTCCCGGTTGCCGTTCGGGCGGAGATTGGAGGGATGGGAATTCCACCCTTCGCACGTGCTGCCGGCAGGGATTGCATCCCCGGGTAGGCTTTTTGGTGGATGATCGGGTCACAGACCCCTCGAGAGTCAAGAAAGGAAGAGAGCGCTGCGGAGGCTGAAGGATGAATACGTAGAAGGGTGGAAGGTGATTGATCGGATCGGGGAATAAGAGAACAATCCAAGGAGCCCAGTGACCAGCCGGTTCTCCACGCAGGAATGAAACGATCAAAAACAGAGGCTTCCTGAACAAGAGCGTGACAAAATAATGCATCGAGATATCTAGGCACGAGGCAAGGGAAGGTCAAAAGAGGGAAAGAATTCATGTACAAAAAACTGCAAAGAGTTCGGCGCATGGAACTGCGGGATGCGCTCTTGCGTCAAAGGATCAGAGCAAGCTCTGGGAGGTATTGTCCGACGGATGGTCCATAGCCCAACCGAACGAGATTTGATCAGAGGTCGAATCAAATGTTTTTTTTTATGAAGTCACATGTGGTGCCTTCATCACCACTCGCCCATTGGCACGTTTGTATGCCATATCGATGCCATATTCGGCCATTAAAGCTGCTCGGCTTTCCGCAGAGTAATCACGGGTGGCATTGATGCTATAGGATTCATTATCAGGCCGCATGCCATTTTGCATCGAACGTTCGTCTAGGCCAAAAGAATCTTCATGGCTGCGTTTGCTGCCAGTGACTCCACCGTGTCCGGGGTGTCCGGGGTGTCCGGTGTGATAGAGCATTCGCTTCCCTGAGACGGAGTCGTAGCTCGGGGCGGGTGTGGAATACTCGATAGACGGCTGGATACCATGACCGTGCATGCCTTGCAGGTTCGCAAAATCACTGGGTACAGTCTTCATAGGTTGGGGGGGTAACAGACGGGGTGGTTGAGACAGGCGTTTGAGCCCTTGGCATCAAGTTTGCGGGAATCGAGTATGGGTTCATCGGATCTGCCATGTTCATATCCACATATGGCGGTGCTTTCGGTGTCTCCATGCGATACGATGTCATATTATTCTTTGGATAGCCTCCGTTCCGTTCCACCATGGGTGGTGCCATGGGATATCCAGCGGGCGTTACTTCATATTCAGACGTCATGGAAGGATCACGAATATTGGCATAAGATGTATGAGGTGAGTACATTCCGGGACCGGCGATAGGTGGCGGGGTAGGAGGCATATGAGGAGCAGGATATTGAGTTGGTGTCGAACCGAAGGAGAGGTGTGATTGATAGCTGGGGGTTCCATCGTGAGGCATAGGGGCGGGCGGCATCGGTCGCTGGAAGGGCGGTTGGGGGCACTGGAAACCATAGTCGGGTGCTGACGGCCGCCGTTGAAGGTCGGGACCATATCCGTATGGCGAGGCCATCGCGCTCCCATTGCTATTTGATCGGGGGCGCTCCACCGAATTTGTGACGTAGCGATCTGGTGTTGAATATCGGTCGGACGATCGTGCATATACAGCCGCCGCCGCCCTCTCCTCGTCAAAGTCGTACTCCTCCTCGCGTTTATCACCTCGTCGTCTCATGCGAACATCACGACGAATGCGTACACGACATCCTTGCTCGGCGATAATACGACTGAGAGATGTGCTGGTAGCCAGACCAGGAAACTTCTTCGCACTATAGACAGTGAAAGGCACTGACTTGACGTCGAGTCTGAAATTCAAGAACGCTTGAGGGGCGCCGGCATTACCGCGGCCGCCGACTTGATTGGGAAGGGGAAGATCCGAGTCCTTGTCGGCATCTTTCGCATCCTTGATCTCTTCGTATAGGTGGAAGGCCAGGCGGTACCGGCCTTCATGGCGAACTGACAAGTCCGGGAAGATGAAATAACCAGCCTGCGAGGGGCGATCGAGGTAAGCAACACCGGCGACCGGCACACCAGTTAATACGGGGCACGACGGCGGGCCAGCCACTCGACCGTGAGCGATGGAACGCGCAGCCTCCAGGGTCGCATATAGAAAGAAATTGGCATTGTAGGCAAAGGTGATATCGGTTTTATGGGCCTCATTGCCAGGTTCGGATTCAAAGATTCGCAGTTCGACCACGGGCGGCGGGTCTACCGGACGACGGTCGGCGGATGCTATTTTGTCGAGTCAACAAACACTGAAGTGGCGACGAGATCTACCATTGGTGATGGTGATGGTGATGGGGCAGCGAGAGGGAGGAGATTGTTGGGATGACCTACACTTGGCTCCAGCACCACAGGCTCTGGCACGTTCGGGTTGTTGCATCACACTCAATTTATATGTGAGTTGTTTTCCTTCGCGTGTGATGCGACTGATGGTGTGCTCCGTCTCATTATGGGGCGGCATGATGGGTGGTCTAGTCGCCATGGTGGGCGAGAAGAATCGAAGAAAATTATACTATATGGGCGACAGCTACATCAGCAAAAATGCGGCATCCAGGTTTGGTGTTGGCGGGTGTTGACCGGGACGGAAGGACGGATGAGAGATGGTGTCGCGACGTACGTTGTCGAAGCTTCTTTCCCTTTCCTGGCGATAATGATGGATTCCTCGAGGTCGTCAATCGGGTCGTTTGTCCTTCCTCCTCCAGATAAAACGTTGGTGACCCCGAGATTTGCGTTCTTCTGGGAGGGGGAAAGGTGGTCCGACCCTTGCTGAAAGTGAAGGAGGCGATCGCAGGCGGTCAATCGAGAGTCGAACAGGGGCGAGTAGACGAAGTCGAAGAGGAAATGAGGGGGGAATCAGATGGAAAGGCCTTATTGAGGACCAGGACCAGGACCGGTGGTGAGAATGGACCAGGGGTGGAGGGAGAGGATGTGGGAGGCGTGTGTAATGGTGGGAAGAAAGCAAGAAAGCAGGAGAGGGGAATCTGGGCTGGGCGAGAGAGGGTGAGGGTGACTACGGAGTAACTGGGGGCTGCTATTGCACTGGCACTGTATGGCCAAGTACCAAAAGGGTACTGACTCAGTAGTGTTGGCAGGGTACTGTGTATAGCCAGCCGGTATTGCCTGATACATGATACATGGTACAGGATACACAATACTGTATGGACTAAGGTATGCAACTCCATGGTTGACTTTCCCCGACCCAAGATCCGGAATGCCTTGACTCCGTACTCGTACTTCCCCCCCCCCCCCGAGATTTCGATGTGATTTCGATGTGATCCTCGATTGTGGAATGGCCGATAGTACAACTTCCTATCCTATCCTCCTCTTATCGCTCTCCTACTCTACCAAGGGTCAACACCGACACCGCGCTGCATGCACTGCACTCTGTCCTCTGTACCCCGTAATGCACTAGGACTACACTCGATATGCATACACAATTACTAGCTTGAATACGGGAGTACGGAGTACGGAGTACACTGGCAATACATCGATCTGCGTCTCCGCCTGGAAGTTTCCTTGATCGTGACTAGCCTGCGTGCTAGGGATCCTTCGCGCTTTTCGGTTTCCACAGAGGACTCTGTCCTCTGTATCAGTTTGTATTCACGGATACACGCCGTAATTAAATAGGATGATGATATGATTTGGATTTGATTTTGGATTTGGATTTCCCGGGGCAATCTTGCAACCCAGAGGATAGTGTGTTTCCCAACCTGTGGTCTCGGGTCCGGGTGAAGTAGATCTCGGCGGATCCCAGACTGATGGAGTACGAGTACGGTCTATGGAGTACGGAGTATTAACTCAGTCTTTTCGACTCTTTGCCTTTCTGCTCCTCAGATGAATTGCAAGCAGTCTGCCTCCTGCACTGCTGCATTACGATGCCTACTTTTCATCCGTGCATCCTCTGGCTGGACCGTGCAACCCACATATTCCGTGCGATCGTAAGACCCATGGGACAAAAGGCCTACTCCACGTTACTCGGCGTGCATCATCTCCTGGAAAGCAAACCCAGTCCGACGGACCGGGCGACCTTCTTTTATTCTTCCTACTTTCGATGATATTTCCATTGTCATCTTGATCTTCTATCATCATAGCTACGAGTATCCTATCTCCCCCTTTTTTTTGCCCCTAATCTCCCTTGGCAGACGGGTACGCGGACAACCGGCAAGACAAGGAGGGGCCGCTGACGTCGGGTGCAGCTCACCACGGCATTAGGGCCAATACCTTTGTATTTCGTATTCGGCATGGATTAGTCCAACAATTTACAAGTCAATGAGGGGGAAGAGTTGGTTTTGGCCCCAAATCTGGAGATTCAAGGTCAAGGCCATGGTCATAGTCATGGTCGTGGTCACCCTTTCTAGTAGTTCCGATCCGTGGATGCCCCGTCCTGAATTAAAGTCGCCCATGGCGTACCGCGAAGCTTGTCCTGTAACCATGGGAATGGCGGCCGTTAGGCCTGTCAAACAGAAAAGAGGGTCGCAAAGGAGAGAGCGAAAGCGAAAGAGGGCCAGCGATCCTCTCCCAATCATGCAGCTGGACCCATCCACCTATCCCACCATCCAACCATTCAATGTTCGGCAGGACTCGGTTCGCGCTGCCCGTTCCCCCGACCAATCCCCTCGCTGGGGCGGGTCCCTTTGTCCCCTTCTCATGCGATAAATTCTGATCGTTCGAAATCCGCGATCACCCTGTGCCCGAACACCTCTTGATTATTGGTTGAATCGGGTGACTCCGCTTTATCACCCACCCTGATTTGCCCATCGCCTCCCCCTCCCCCCCCGGTACACATGCTGGACGCGTGAAAGATTGATGAGCTATCACTTGACTCTCTCCAACTCCAAGCCGCTCCAAGAATCAACGCCCTTTGTGTTGCGCTGTACTCTCCACATTTGTAGCCCGAGCCCAAGCACGCCGAGAGTACATACGGTGTTGGATACGGACACAGGAAAGTTGTTGAAAGTTCGCCATTTTCTGCAGCCTGTTCTCTATGTTTGTATCTGTAACGATCCCCCACGCGGTCCGCGCCGAATAAAAGCCACCGCCCCATCCCGACCCGAGGGCTGCGCGCATTTTCTCCAGAGCCGGTACATCAATTTCGGTGTGATCGCTTTAACAGGTAAAGGTCGGGGCCAACACTGCAGGGTCGACCTTGACGCACATTAACGGTCTGGGTTTTCGGTCTTTGGATTCTCTTTTTTTTTGGTCTGCCGCTTTTTGCTTTTGCTTGTTTCCTGCGCGCAATTCGCTTCGTCAGGTTTTTTATCTTTCCCGTCCACAATTCTCCACCCGGCGTATCGTACTGCTGTATCCAAAGTACCGTACGGAGTACAGAGTATATGTACATAACATCGTTGCTCCATTTATGCGGAAGTATGTAGTACAGTACTCCGTATGGCCATGTTCTTACGGGATACTACGAGCACGAGAGTACATTTTGATCTTACACAGCGGTATTCCGATGGTTTCTTCCCGTGCGATACGGAGTAAAACCAATCGTAGCCACCGGGGAAGTCGGGCCATATCAAAGTAGGTCTTCGGGTCGTCTCCATCGGAAAGATCGATCTAGAGAGTCCTGATTCAAGCGGCACTCTCGAACGATCTCCATCATCTTAGCAGCCATGCGGTCAACCGTCACCAGCCCCAGGTCTGACTCGAGGGCCTTACTCAGGTAGATGCACAGCCAGACCCGGAAGTCGATAGCAGATACATAGTATGTACTCCGTATGAAGTACATAAATAGTACACGCGAATCCTGAAGCGAGATCGACGTTATCCAGCCAAGAAAAAGAGTGCGCCCATCTCTGTACAGACTTCGTTGGGCAGAAACCCTTTCTCAAAGTCAATGATGGCCTGACGCCCTCAGACCAGAGGCTCGTATGCTCCAGGGTCTCAAGGTTCAACACGCAATAACCATAAAACGTCTGTGTGCGGACCCGCAGAACATTCGTTGGATCGCGATGCTGCGTGTTTATAGTATGCGTCTTTTTTCCCCTGCCTCTCTCTCTCCCTCGTCCGGGACTATTCTCCTTTTCTTTATTTCTTGCCTAGAGATGCTATTTGTTTAAATCTTTAGTTCCTAATGGATCGACAAGGATGCTCGCTTATGGGCGCTTGGAGAAAATCAAGCCGTGTCAACGGCTAGGTTCCAGCCCTCTCCCCTTCTGTGCTCTGCGCTCTGCATTCAGCAAGAGGACTACAGAGTAGATTCGACTCGGTTCCCCACCGAAGATCGCCAACCGCGTAACACCCTCCCCAAGAACCAGATCATCAATTCTAAAAGAATTCATTTCGAGGGTCGTGGAGTCGGGCAAGGTCCGTTCCAAGGATAAATTAGGTTGCTCTACTCCGTAGGCCACTCTTGGTCTCTCTCGGTTGTTTAGAGTAGATGCTCACCGTGGCAGTGCCCTGCCTCTGCCGTCTCCCCCGCTAACTCGCCCTTGTCGGGGTCGACGCAAAAGTAGGTACCCAGGCATCCCGAAGGGTACTTTTGGCCACACCATGTTTCTCATAGGATATGAAGTAGTTCACCCTAAACCAAAGTACCCCGTGCCCCTTGTGGCTTCGGTTTCTGTTCCGCACATTTGCAAAAGCCGCGTTGCGGCCGAAAGCCCCCCTGTCTTTCTTGAATCGCCTCATTCGCCAAGGCCATAAACCAGCAGATTGTGTTGGTCATGTGCCTTCATCTGTAGTAGCCTACTCGTATATCCTGGTAGATGTGGCCTGGCTTTACGACGATCAGTGATATCATGTTCTCGACCATCCGCTATCAACGACTAGCATTCCTCCCCCTACTCCGTAGATCAGTTCTACCTTGTTAAGTGCACCTCGCAAGATGCCGAAGCAGCCGGGCCCTTTTGACCAAAAGAAGCTAAAGCCTGTCTTGTAGACCGCTAGTCACATCCACGACCACGTGGAAAATCATCGTGTGAACCACTCCAGAAACGCCGGTGTGCCTACTCCGTACGAAGTAGGTAGATGCATTATGTCGAGACAAACAGGTCCTGAGACTTCCTCAATCGGACAGGTACAGGTGTAATTATTGCGTACAGTACAGAGTACAGAGGGTGTACAAGGGCCAAACGCGAAACCGGGCTCCATTTAACACACTAATAAACCCCGAGTCCCCCGACTTCCCCGAAGTAGCCTAAGGAATCCTGCACTCTTCTGTATCCAAAAAGGATTACTCGTACATATCCACCTGCAACGCCAGCCACGCCGATCATCGTTGACGGTGTGAAACAGACCATGATCGTCTGATCCGCATGTCACCACCACCACGATCGACCCTGTCATTCTCAAAAACTTTAAGGGGGGAGAACCCATGTACATACTCCGTACTCGTCCTGATCTCAGTGCTCGTGCAAAGCTCCAACGGGCCCCCCATCAAAATCCCCACCCCACTTTATGCCAGACCGGCCGAGATGGCCTCTAGGCAATTTCCAAAACAGTTCTGTAAACACCCTTCATACATGCACATAGCCTGTGCAGTGGATTCAGAGCGCATCTTGCCAAGCGCAGTCGAAAAACGTAACATACACTAACCGCCTCCAAAAATCCACATGAATGGCAAACTTGGAATGTAGAACTGGAATATACCTGTGGAGCACGGAGTACTCGCACAGTTCACAGTCCAGCTGAAGGAACGCTAAATATCAAATCGAACCCACCGTAAGCCACTACGGAGTACGGAGTAATCCTCCACGTAACGATTAGTACTCGTACATACCTAGGTAGCGACCGGAGGATTTAGTGGCTGCCGCTCTTCAAGCAGCCCCCCCTCCCCTCAAGCCCTCAGTACCCACAGCAAGGCTGAACAAGCCCCCATTCTCACTCACACTTTGCTGGCCAAAGATAATACGCTATCGGTTTTCCTCACGCAAGGCCAAGCACCGTTCTACCTGTCCCGCTGGTATGGAGCGGGGTCGACCGGGTCATGCCGGCCGCCAGTTGAAATTTGCGATGAGACACTTTATATGATTGTGGAGTGAATTTGTGGCATAGTCGATCGACATTGAACCACCTTTGAGACCTTTTGGGAGAAGAAGGGGGGGAGGAGGAGGTTGACTCCTGACTCCATATGGACTCCGTTCTCTCCTGAAAATGGGGAAGAACTGGCAAGAAGAACAGAGTCAGCCAGCCCCCAAGAATTCTTAATTCTGTCTAGACCACGGCCAACGGTCATGAAGTCATGGTTCCGCTTGACGCATGTCAGTGGGTTGATTCGTCAGCGTGGGTTTTGGAGTTGGTTGTTAACGCTTGGTCCGTAGGTTGGCAAGTTGAAGTGGTCCACCCATGGCATCTTCAAGAGGGAATGAGACCAAGGGGTCTGTCAGTCTCGGAGGTTTGCCGTTGTGTGTTTTTTTTTTTTCATTTTTGAAACGCAGTCTCTGGCGGGGAAGAGGGGAAATGATGGGTCGGGTTTTACCTGTCGTTCGCGTGTTTCGCGTGTGGATGAGACGTTGAGATGGGGGTGGTCAAACAGTAGTCTTGATTTGAGTTTATGCCGTACTAGTTAGTCGATAGGTCTTGTAGTCGTGGTAGTATAGTTGCGAAGTGACCGTTACATACATCCAGTAGGCTAAGATCAATTGTGCAGGTTTTGAAGTTTCAGATTTGAATTGATATTTAGATTTCCAGTGGAAGACTGCACTTGAGGGAAGAATAGAGATCGGGATACAATAGACTCTATTTCTTGACCTACATAGCCCAAAGAATAGTAGTAATCAACGCATTATGTTTTAGTTTCTAATAATCTATACTAGCTGTTTCTATCTATGGATTTCGAAATTGAATTCTTATTCGTTTTGCCTTCCAACTTGAAAGTTGATAATGTTGACCAAACTTGTATATATTTTTGTAGTACTATAGTTACTAGATACGAGTAGCTATCGTGATCTTTCGAACTTCCAACTTGAACTTCCAAGGTTGAAGGGTACTAGTATTGTAATCCTAATATTTGAAGTGATAGAAATTTTCCTGTTCATCTAATGTTTTAATATTCTAAATATAATCCGAAAACCGATCTCACTTACTGGTCTTGGTGTGAACAGTGAAGTGTCGCTGACATGTAGTTGAGCGCGTGTGATTGGCCGTGGCCCAACGTGAAGAACCGCGATGGCGGCTGCTTGCACCTTGCGACGTCTTCCTTCTTATGGATCTATTATCGGTCCTCCCAAACTTCGCGACACGATCGTACGCGCACATTATACCTCCGCTCGAGAGAGGCAAGATCACGACCGTTGACCTCATCACCCTCGACACCCTCGAGATCGCGAAACGCGCCCATGTCCCCCCCCCGCAGATGTCCGCCGGCTCTCCGCACAAATCGTCCAAGCCCTGCACGGCGATCTTGGCCTCGAGAGGACACAAACAAATCAATCAACAATAGGAAGAGAAGAACCAAGCTCGAGCATTATACCAGAGGGAGGCAATCTTGACTTAGGCCCTACGACAAAGCTCGACGCGTCGAGATGGGACACCATTACGACTTTGGACCCCGCATTGGATGCGCTGCTGGGAGGAGGCATCCCGACAGGGTATGTCACTGAGGTGACAGGGGAGAGGTACGTGGCGGGGTTCAGACGAATGCTTTGTGTGGACTTGCTTTAACTGGTAGCTTCATTGCAGTGGAAGCGGCAAGACACAATTCCTATTCAGCCTCCTACTCGCCACCCAATTAGCCAAACCAAGGGGCCTGGATAAACGGGCTATTTACATATCGACAGAACACCCGTTGGCGACCAGCCGTATATCCCAGCTGCTTGAATGCCAGCCATACCTCTCAAGCCTCCCTCCCGACCAGAGGCCGTCCCTAGAAAACATCCTGTCAATCAATGCCATGGACTTAGAGACCCAGGACCATATTCTCAATTACCAACTGCCAGTCGCTATCGCACGATATAACGTCGGTCTGGTAGTCATCGACTCCATTACGTCCAACTACCGCGCTGAACACAACTCAAACAACATCATCGCTCTCTCCGCGCGATCCACAGAACTCGCAAAACTGGGTTATATGCTGCGCAACCTCGCTGCGAAAGAAGGAATTGCTATCGTGCTGGCAAATCAGGTCTCAGATCGGTTTGAGCCTGAGCCAGTAAATGGGGGCTTTACACCCCGTCCAGGATTTCCGTCCATCTTAAGCCAGAGCCCTGCTATATCGGCGCGTGAAACGGGCGCAGCATCCCCATTGCCTCGAAATAGGATGAATGCCCCCGACCAGCAATTTTCGTCTACCCAGATCCCTTCATCCTCTCCAATATCATCTTCTCCTTATCATGCTCCAGACGACGAACGATTTGACGGATCGTATCTCATCGAGAATCCTGCTCGCAACGATATCCTTAGTTTGGTACACCAAGAGAAGTTTTTTACTGGCTGGGGCGACGGTTTCTACTCTGACCCATCACCCAAAACTCCGGCCCTTGGGTTCTTCTGGTCCACGCAAATTGCATGCCGAATTGCATTGAAAAAAGAAACGCATTCGGTTGTGACCCCATGGAATAGTGCACAGCCTTTGTCAACACCGCAAGAACAGACAGGATCTCAATTTCATAGTGCAGCGAGCAAGCTTCAGGATTCAAAGCGGAACGGCTCCCTGGATGATGAAACTGGCAAAATAGACACAGGCTCTACACCCAAGACCGCCAAATATGGCAAACCAGAAGGCATTCCCGAAAAAGAAAGCTCTCTGCATATGCCCGCGCCGCAACCACCAGAATACATCACCCGGCGAACCATGAAGCTTGTTTTTGCCCCGTGGGCTGCCAGCCGAAAGGATTCTGTGAATGGAAAGGGGACAAGAACGCATTCCAAAAAATATTACGAGATAGACGTTGAAATATGGAAAGGTGGGCTGCGATCTGTGGGCTCCGACGAGTGAGCTCAAGTGAAGAATTTAAAATAATGCCCTACTTTTGCCTGTGGCTATTTTTGCATATACCATAGCAATGTTTCAAAGATATGATTTAGAGAGAACTTGACTGATTTGAAAATACTACGAGTTACGTTTACCTAGGTACTCTCTACTATTATGCTGCCGGAGTCCTAAGGTAGTCACATTTCAGCTAAACAATAAGAAAGCTTATGTAACTCTCGATATCTGGAGGCGTCAGACTATAGATCACAGACTTAAATAGTATCTGTTCATGCTTGTAATGGGTGGCCGGTTATCTAATTAGTCGTCTAGTAACCTAGACAAATCTTGTTGAGGTTTAGATATCTCAGGCATACAGACCATCTTCCTAGATAGCTCCCTCTTTGATAGCTTGCCACTTCATGATTCAGAGCTTCCATTGGATAGTATTGGAGGTCGAGAAACAATGGCTAACCTTCAATATTCAGCCGACTTAATCGAGAACCCAGAAAATCGAGCCGGGAAACACTCGTTTTTTGACTGAATACTTCACCATCGTCCTCGTCTTTAGTAGAATGTTTCTTACTAGACATAGTGGACATATGACTTTTCTTTGGACCTTTCTTTGTAGGAGTTGAGCCCGAAGATTCGCGTCTGAAAGCGGGATAGGGCAATTCCACTCGCTCATTTAGAGTCCCATCCTTGTTGTAGGGATTGGGATAATTAAGGAAAAACCTGGTCCACTTGTGCAGACTTTTCCAGATTTCCTCTTCCTTGACCCTAAACAGCTCCCGGTGGTGAACCCGACATTCAAGACACTCCTTGCTCTGCTTGTGATGGAACCTGTAGAGATCTGCATGAACCAGTTTCTCTATCCGACAACCCCATTTTGTCGGCTTAGAGTCGAGCAAAGTAATTTTTCCGTGGCATTTCTCGTGAAAATCTATGCGCGCATCGATTCCATCCTCTGTGTATCCAACCTTGAACAATCCTGGTGATTCACCAAAAGACTCGGAGACTCGGAGAACATAAACAATCCCTTTCCTCATATCTTTTTCCTTGGCTATTTGTTCCAAGACCCTGGTGACACGCTTTGCCCTATCTTCCTCGGACATGCCTGGCGCCATATGGCTATACCTCATCGGCGATGAGGGACTCGAAATGAGGGTACTATCTTCGTCCAATTCATAGAAGCTAGCCTCACTGGGACTAGTACTGGCTGGAAGTGAATGAGGTTGCCATTCAGTGGAAGACTCATTTTCTTGTTCAGCGGCATCGCCCTTAGACTTCCATTCTTCATACCACTGTTTGCCAGCGTGGGCAGCATTCTTGACGTGCGTATAGCAGAAGGCAACCTGCGCGAGTGATCCAAAAGACTCGGACACAGGAACGGCACTGCTAGAAATTTTGGCGAGGTATGATTCCACAAGATCTTGGTTTTTTCGACTGAGCACATTGTTGCACAGGCTATTGCTCTTTTTGCTCGTTGCGAGACAAGCGCAGAGTCGTTTCCTGTTCATCATTTCTGCAAATGAGCAAAATATGGCCACGGAGGAGTCCATATCTTAAACTTAGGAGGGTTTATCCAAGAAAAGAAAGATATTTGTCGTAATGAAGGGCAAGGAGCGAGGATAGAGATGTTTGGATTTCTAGAGATTCTTAGGCGTATTTAAACCACTGACCCCCTGGGTAAATAGGAGCACCCCCTCTTTTGCTTGGGGGTATTAGCGTGGAGAACAAGCTACTCCGTATTCAGTCGCAATTCAGCTCCAAAATTACCAGCTCAATCATTTCTGCAGGTTGGGACCAGGATTGTCGAACTAAGCCGGGTATAGCCACATCTTGACGGCAGGCGATTGGACCGGAGACTCCGTACGGAGTATGATATGGAGCGCAAGATCATGGGTTCGTAGATCTTCGGACGACTCCTGTGGATTAGGAAGGTGCATCGCGTCCATTAATGCATTAGCTGAGCGCCTGGACATGGATTAACAGACGCTATAGCAAAGGTACGTTTCAGCTACTATGGGGGCCAAAACCAGCCTCCAGCTATAGGTACTAGCTGCAGATGTTGAATCAAAATAATTTCAACCAGAGAGTGAATCTTTGAAAGAGACGAATGCATTTATAACATGGGTCTAGTTAGAAGCGTGATATGCATGGTGTAAGCCCTCGAAATCTAGTTCTCGGTTTCAAGTTAAGAGACGACTAGGATAATATGGGGCTCAGCTTGTGTACTTTTCAGCTTGAACTGGTGACCCAATTATTCACGATATCTGCCAGAATATAATGATTGTCGGTACATAACGAGCAGAAAAGGTAGACTTCCATTGTTGGTCGACTAGTGTCAACCAGCTCCAACGGAATTGTATCAGAGGTGGCGGTGCCGCTGAATCAAAGAAGAAGGCTAGTTGAGGCTTCAAATGCTCTAACATTTGGATCTACCGGTCATTCCCTGGAGGCTCAACGGCTCCCGTATTTTGTAGAGAGAACTCGGTGTTAAGCAATGGATTTAGTTGGGCTGACCCGGACCACTCACAACGCCCAGCCGATGCCGCCTCCGCCATCTTGCCCCATTTCAGCAATGCAATTGCAGCTACCAAGGTGAATGATGACATAAAGTATCTTATCTCCGAAAATTAAGTCGACGTTCCAGGTGGATCACGACTGCATATATAAACCGACCTGTCCTGGAAAACAGACCAACACAACCATCCTTTGGAACTCACTATCACCTGGGCACGACCATGTCAACCGAACCCCCAACTCCCGTTTGGTTTATCACCGCTGCCAGCTCGGGCTTTGGCTTCGAAATCGCACGAGCTGCTCTTGAAAGAGGGCACCATGTAATCGCGACCGCGCGCGATCCAGCGAAACTTCAAGACCTCGAGAAGAAAGGCGCATACACGATTGCTTTCGACGTGACGAGCTCCTACCCCGAGATTGAAAAGGTCGCACATCATGCCGTGGCCAAATACGGCCGAATTGATTACTTGATCAATGCCGCAGGCTACATTCTCGAAGGCGCAGTCGAAGAGGTCACGCCCGATGAAGCTCAACAGCAATTCAATGTCAATGTTTTCGGCACAACAAACACGATTCGTGCTTTCCTTCCACTGATAAGGGAACAAGCTTTGCCAGGATCTGGTCACCCCCGTGCGACCATCGCTACATTTGGAAGCCTGGGATCCTGGAGAGGCGGAGCGAGCTTTGCATTCTACGGCATGACCAAAGCATGCATGTCATCCCTAGCGGAATCACTTCGTATCGAGTTGGAGCCGTTTGAGATCGCGGCTACTGTCATCGAGCCGGGGTACTTTCGGACGGGATTCTTAAAGCCCGGGGCAAAGGTCTCGGCGGAAGCACGAATCCCTGCGTATGAAGACGAGAAAACGCCTTCTGGTCAGACACGAAATGCCTTGTTAGCAGTCAATGGTAACCAACCTGGTGATGTGAAAAAGGGTGCGGACACAACTGTCGACATTTTGACGGCGTCGGGATCTGCAAAGGGTAGACAGCTGCCACCCCGAGTCGTCCTAGGCAGCGATTGCGAGGTGACTATCAGAAGCAAATGTCAAAACACTTTGGAATTACTCGATAGCTGGGGTCCCATTGCAAGGTCCACAGACTATGCAAAATAATGAGAGATGGTATTGTGAAGTGGATACTATGTGGAGGGTTATTTCGAATTGGACGGGAACAGATATCTTTCCCCGAACCTAAATTGCCAGAGGAAATTCTTCGATTGTAAAAGCAACAATGAAAATCTTCCAAATGAATAATGTTTTTACCTACTAGTATCCATCGAGGATGCCCGAGACTAAGTAAAGCACTGATGCTATAAATGGAGAATACAAATCATGGATGAACGTACATTAAGCAATGAATTGCACGACACTGACCTAATCAAACGATGATAGATAAACCAGTGCTTTTGAATCGCTGAGATAATCCATGAAAACTATCAGTGACGGCTAGGACCGCCTAACCTTTTGAGTCGAAGATAATCACCATCTCCACCCCGCACCGGCTAATCTTTACCTTAGCGGAGATGCCGCATCAGGGCGGGGAACCAAACGGCAGGATCCGGCTATTCTTATACCTTAGCGAATATCGCGCATCTGGCGTTCGTATTTGGAAATCGAGGGCCTTGATTTTGATATTTTCGAAACGAATTTAAAAGAACTCCCAGGCGCAAATTGAGCTCAGACTGTCTGACCCATTCTTATCTCTACAGACGTCCGAACTGGATCATACCGAAACTAAGTCCTTTTATAGCCCCCTTAGTTCCTCATTACTTCCGAACAACTTGAACGGACCCTTTCGTTGATCAGGAAACAGTGGACATTATCGAATCGAATATTTAGTATATCACTTGCTATCACTGTCACTGGCACGATGTCTGTTTCAACACATCCATTCGACCCCCTCACCTCGGGAGAAATTGCAAAGGTAAGTGTCCTATCGGCCCTGTGATAATTTTTACTGATATAGGTTTATGTGACAGGTTGCGGCAATTGTCAAAAAAGGACTTCCAAGGCAAGAGCTTGAATTTTCGGGTCATCACGCTGAAGGAACCGCCCAAGAGCGAGATGGTCTCCTTTCTGCAGGCAGACCATCTCAATAAAGTCTCAACATCGCGTCCAGCTCGAGTTGCCCGAGTGCAAGTCATTTCTCGAGGAGCATCCGGATCAAATGAGCTGATAGAGATCCTCGTCAACATTGACTCTCATTCCGTGATTGGGACAGAGCACCTCATTGGGAAACATTCGTATATCGATTCTGCCTATATGCAAGCCGTCGAGAAGGCCTGTAGAGCGGATCCAAGAATCGAGGCAGAGATACAGAAGCTCAAACTACCACCGGGTGCAACAGTTGTGATTGAGGCTTGGGCTTATGCGACTGATGGGATGAATGATATGAACGAACGGACTACAATGGTAAGTATATGACCGCGGAGAAACGGCTTTCATTCAACCTCAGTCTGACCGATAGATAGTGCTGGTTCTATATGCGTTTACTAGACAGCGCGGATGCAAACTACTATGCCTATCCACTTGAGCTCTGTGCAGAGGTATCCGAGAAACTAGAGGTTACCAAAATATACCACCTGCCATCATCGGAGGAAGAGCGAACAAGAGAGGACGCAAAACCATATGACAACTGCAAGATTCACTCGACAGAATTGAGTGAATACCATCCCAGTCTTCGACCGCCCCCACGCACAACCACTAAGCCCTACCAAGTCATCCAGCCCGAAGGGCCATCTTTCCAAGTCAATGGAAACCGTCTTTCCTGGGAGAAGTGGACTATGCGCGTGGGCTTCAACTACCGCGAGGGACTCACTCTCCACGATATTCGGTACGATGGTCGAAGTTTGTTTTATCGACTCTCTTTATCGGAGATGTTCGTGCCGTACGGCGATCCAAGATCCCCTTATCCGCGCAAAGCAGCCTTCGATCTAGGAAACGATGGTGCAGGGATCAATGCAAATAATTTGCAACTGGGCTGTGACTGTCTCGGCCTGATCAAATACTTCGATGGCTGGCACAACACCGCCGCTGGCGAGCCACTCAAGCTCCCTAATGTAATCTGCTGCCATGAACAAGACGATGGGATCCTCTGGAAACATACCAACCACCGTACGCAGAATGCAGCGGTCACTCGGTCCCGGATCCTCGTGCTACAGACTATTATCACAGTCAGCAATTACGAATACATATTCGCTTTCCACTTCAGCCAGGACGCCTCAATCCACTACGAAGTGCGTGCTACAGGGATCCTCTCCACATCACCCATCAACATCGGCGACAAAGTTAGCTACGGCACTGTCGTTGCACCAGGAGTTCTGGCACCATACCATCAACACCTCTTCTCTCTCCGAATTGACCCTGCCATTGATGGAACTGCCAACTCCCTCCAGATCGAGGAATCCAAAGCTCTTCCTGTTAATGACCCGGCCATCCATAACCCTCTCGGCGTGGGATACACCACCGAGTCAAAGATCATCACTGAAGAGGGCGGACATGACCTAGACCACACGAGAAACCGCACCTTCAAGATAATCAACGAGAATCACACAAATCCCATCACAGGGACACCAGTGGGCTTCAAATTACTCCCTTGCTATAGCCAACTTCTCCTCGCCCAGAAAGATTCCTATCACGCCAGACGGTCCGAGTTCGGTCAACACGCGGTGTGGGTGACGCGGTACCAAGATGACGAATTATTTTCTGCTGGTCGATATACGATGCAGTCGCTCGGTGGTGAGGGGATTGCATCTGCGATCGAAGCGCGTAGGAGTAAAGGAAATTCAGACGTGCGGAATGAAGATATCGTCGTCTGGCATACCTTTGGGTCCACGCATAATCCGCGCATCGAGGATTGGCCGGTTATGCCGTCGGAGAAGATGATTGTCGGTCTGAAGCCAGTGAACTTTTTCACGGGAAATCCGGGGCTGGATGTGGCTGTTTCGACGCAGGAGAAGAATGGGAGTGTTTTGGTTGGCAGAGAGGGTGGTCCAGTAGCTGGATCGAGTCCCTGTTGTCGATTGTAGTCGTGGAAATCGGAGTGAACTAACTAGTGCATGGGTTTGGTCGGGATATGAACTCATAGGAGCTGAATGTTTGGAAAAGACTAAGTGTTCTGAGATAGAGAGGTCTCCCATTATACATAAAACTGTACAGGAATTGATCTCGGGATCCATCAGGTTGTCTAACTATTATACTCCGGCGTCTGCGTACAGATCTTTGTCAAGACACGTTGAAATTCACCCACCTTTTCCAAGAGCTGTGCACTGGATCCTGCAGATAAACTCTTTTCTCCCTGCATACCCTCAGCTGCCTGAGCCCGTCGATTAAGACTCTGACATACTCGGTGTAAAGTTTGTAGTTGACATAGCAAAAACTGAGCCTTCATCTTCGTTTCCATGTCGCGGGAAAGATTTAGGCCTCCAGTGTTCAATGGAATGCTCAATGGGACTCTATACATTGAGTCGCCTCTATCGACCTGTCGTGGACCCTTAGACCGACCATCTGTCCCACCACTCGAATGATGATGAGGGTCAATTGAAGTAGTAAGGTGAGCGTCTTGTGCCTGATCTGATAACAAGCGAGAAATCTCCGATTGGTACAGTGTTTGATACCAAGTGAGGATTTTGCAGAGAATCGCGCCTAGAACCAGCAAAACGGACGAATCTTGGGCGCAGATAATACCCGTGCAATTCAACAATCGGGACACCTCCTCTGTGGCTGATTGAGTAACGTAAAACACAATATCACTTCTAGGATCTTCTTTTGCTAGGGCGAGATCTTTGCACTGGGTGGATGAGCCGCTGTTGCTGTCGTGACCATTCACACAGTCGCAGCGCACGAATTCGTACAGTGAAGAAAGAACCCGGCATGCTACTGTAATGCATGGTTCATGCTGATCTTCATTGGCATTCTCTCGCCCTAGCTCCCCTTCTCTCTCATAATTGTCGTCTGCTTCGTCATCACTGGCATCATCCATGTCATCATAGTCAAAATGAATAGGATCTTCAGGAACAAAGGTCATCGGAAGAGGGTCGAGATCACCACTATAAGTCGAGGGGTCCGCATCTACCAGTTTGGGCCATGACATACGCCCCGAGCTTATAGACGTCGGTGGAGTATCATTATGGTCTGGCAGCGGCTGGTGTGAGTTTAAGCTGCTTGGCGTGTTTCTTTCTCCTTCTGTTGACATAGCATTATCTGATTTTTGATTCTGGGAGCTGGTCTTTGGTAGCATATTCGATCTATACCAGATGCAGTTGGTGTTGAGGTGGGGATTCGGGTAGTGATGAACGGGTTCTCGGTTGGTAGGCCACGGCGAAGGTGCTGGGACCTGAGGAGGAGACGGAGGAGGTTGTTGTTGCGTGGAGGCAAATTTGTTGGAAGGGGGTTTACCCTTCCGCTGCGATCGACCATAAACACATTTTAGACCGTTTTTGGTACAGCGCGAACATCCATGCTGCTCTTTGGTGCAGCGTACTTTGGATGCCGCACAAGGGTCACACGATGCTCGAAACTTGGGTCGCTGGGATCTATTGGGGGCTTGAATCTGGGCATGAATCTCATTTGAATCCAGCTGTATATGATCTCTCAAGGGAGAGACTGACATTCTGGAACGAAGGATGACGACAAAGCAGGAGGGCGAAAAATTGAGTCAAGCTAAAAATAACGGGTGCTGAATACAATTTGGGGGCTTTTTGAACCGGCATATGCCCTCTTTAGGAATGGTGTAGTATTTGTATAACATAAGCCTGTATTAAATAAAATCATTCCGATCAAGTCAAAGTCTTTCATGAAATATGCAACTGGATTGGAAAACAATATGCTGCGGGAACGATAGCTCATAAAGCCTCCACAGTGGTCCTAGTATACGCCTGTGGGAAGTTCTTCATGTTCTCTACCACCTCTCCCTTCCGCCTATTGAACTGAACATATGCACCATCATTCCGCACCAGGCCATCTTCCTTCAGACGTAAATACTCAGCACGTGGCAAGGGAGTGAACCCCCCACATCTTGCTAACAACCACCTTTTGCCGACCAGGAAACTTGTACATCGAGCGACGTAGTGCCTCCACTGCAGTCGCGCGATGGCGATCGATAGTTCGTACAGAAAGAAGAATTTGACCTACACTCACACGAGCCACCAGGCCAGCTGGTTTACCGAATGCGCCTCGCATTCCAGTTTGTAGACGATCTGCACCAGCGACACTCAGCATTTTGTTGATTCGGATTACATGATAAGGGTGAACGCGGACGCGCATGTGGAAGGACTCTTTGCCCGCAACTTTGACAAGGTATCTAGAAGAAAATAAGTTAGTCATGTTATGAATTAAAGCATATAGGGAACTAGGCGCACTTACTTATTGGCACAAATACGTGCAGCTTCCAGAGCTTCGGAGCTCAGCTGTTCGTATTCATTGGATACCAAGTGCACGGCGCATGGGAAGTCGTCCACAGAAGCTTTCTTTCGGCCCAGATCAAAGATACGAATCTTAGCATCTGGAACACCACGATTAAAACGTGATTTGGGATATGGCTGAAAAACGCTCGATTAGAAGATGGTTCTTTATTGCGTATAGACTCGGAAGAGTGAGCACTAACCTTGTTCTTGCAATAGCGGTAGCATCGAGCAGGTCTGCGCGCCATCGTAGGTGGGTTGATGAGGAATTTTGAGTGTGGGAATGATTGGGAAAGTAATAAAATTGACGCGAAGAATCATTTATACATTTATTTTTTTCGGTGGGATTGAAGTTCTCCCGACTCTTAGATTGGGAGACGGTCCCAAAGGGCTTCGGGTTCCGAAGGCGGCTCAAATATCTGCCCGTAGGATCTATTCAGGAGTAGAATAACAGAGAATGGTTTTCATGATAGTAATTCGGGCTAGTTTCAGGATCCATATGATAGTGCTAAGTAAATAAATGAGTAGGACACCAAGTAGTATACGGAGTAGTACTACTGGCTACCTACTGCCTATACACTACTCGTACCAACCAAGTACTTCCTGGCTATAACTATAGGTATCCGTGTCTAAGATTTTATAGAGAAAACTTGTAATTTTGGGACGCTGCCACCCTGGCAGAAACACTAGATCGATTGGCCGCCACGGAGTGTCGAAGGCAGACAACAAGAAGAATCGTTGTGCCTAGGAAGAGGAGGATCTGCAAGGCTGCCAATGACAGGTCTGGGATCTCCAACCGGCTGACGGCGGAAGGCCGTGCCTCAAGAGTACGAGTACCTTAGGCTTTAGTTATTAGTAACTAAGCCTAGCATACCTAAGGGTGTACGACGAAATCAGGGCAGAGGTTGAACTTGAACTACCCCGCAAGAGTCCAACGTCTTTCTTGTTTTTGTGCCACCTCAACTCTCCCTCTTCTTTTCACTTTTCTCTCTTGCCGACTTCCTACTTCCTACTTCCTACTTCCTACTTCCTACATCCTACAAAGGATATCTGGTATTTGCATAGAAGTGCTGAATTCACTCATGGTCTCATCATATCACCAAGGTCTGCAGAAGCGACAGACTCACAAAGCAAACTATCTTCGCTCGAAACAAAACAGCCCAACACCAGAAAATATGACAACCGAGAAATTTTAGGCCTGTTCCTCCTTTATCTTATCCAAGACAGGAACAGGACCGAGAGAGATATAGAGCCAAGTGTTTTAAAAAGGGAAAACACCATGGTATGAAATGCGCTCGAGATTAAATCACAACGACAAGTGGACAACAAAGAAGAAACACTGATTAGAACGAGCAGTTAAGGCATCTATCTTAGATCAACAGCCGATAAATCTGTATCACACTCGCTTCTATATTCTCACGAGATCTCGTCGATTGTGTGTATGCGCGTCAGTCAACATGTGTACACAAAATGATCACAAACAAAATGGACAGCCTAAAGCAGAAAAAGGAAATCGGTTTCTCTATCCCCAATTTTCACTCGTCTAGTTGACCGCAACCTTGGAAGGAGGAACACCGATGCGGTTGGTGTTGCGGTAGAACAGGACACCCTGGCTCTCACCAGTGGCACCCTCGGTGGGCTCAACCCACTGGCAGACACGGGCGCTGGTCCAGATAGCCTTGATGAAGCCAGTCCATCCGGTCTGGGCCTCGGTGCGGTAGTGGTTGCCCATAACATCCTTGATGGCCTCGCTGGCCTCGTCGGCGTTGTAGAAGGGGATGTTGCTGACATAGTGGTGCAGCACGTGGGTCTCGATGATACCGTGGAAGATGTGGCGGCCGACGAAGCCGAAGTCACGGTCGATGGTAGCGGCGGCACCACGGGCGAAGTTCCAGACCTCGGGCTGGTAGTGAGGAAGGGAGGGGTCGGTGTGCTGCAGGAAGGTGATGGCAACTGAAAAGTGAGTTAGCGTCTGTTGAACTGATATACTGATATTGATTTGGTTTAGGTATAGGGAGGAGTGATGCTTACCGAGCCAGTGGTTCACCCACAGGTACGGGATACCGTACCAGACGGCAAGGTTCAACCAGCCATAGGTGGTGCCGATATAGTACAGAACGGAGCTGGTGATGATGAGACCGAGGTCGCTCAGGGCAATGAGCTTGGCGTCCTTGGCCTCGTACAGAGGGCTGGCAGGGTTGAAGTGGTTGACACCGCCGAACCAGCCGTTGGCCTTACCGACACCACGGCCCTCGGGCTGCTTAGCGTGGTTGTTGTGGCCGGTGACGTTGGAGACCAGGTACAGGGGCCAGCCGAACAGCTGCTGGAGGATCATGTGGGTAGCAGTGGCGATGGGGGTCTCCTCGACAAGTTCGGCAAGCTCGTGCATGGTCTTGCCAACGCGGGTAGCATACTGCTGACGGGTCTTGGGAACGAAGACCATGTCGCGGGCAATGTTACCGGTGGCCTTGTGGTGCTTGCCGTGGGAGATCTTCCAGGAGAAGTAGGGAACCAGCAGAGCCGAGTGGCAGATCCAACCGACAGTGTCGTTCAGCACCTTGGAGGGCGAGAAAGCCTGGTGACCGCACTCGTGGGCCAGAACCCAGACACCGGTACCGACCATACCCTGAATGACGGTGTACAGAGTCCAGAGGACAACGCGGGCCGGCATGGAGGGAACATACTCTGGGGTGACATAGTGGTTGAAGAGGTAGAAAACGGAGGCGAGGATGGCAATGTCACGGAAGACATAGTACAAGCTGGTGATGGCGGAGCGGTGGAAGCAGTGAGCAGGGATGGCATCGCGGATCTGCTTGATGGTGAAGTCGGGGATCTTGAACTCGTTGCCATAGGTGTCGAGCATCTTGGTCTTCTCCTGATCGGAGCCCATAGAGGACAGAGAGGTCGACGAGGGCGACTGGCGCGGGCTATCAAAAGGCGACGCGGAAACCGAGCTGGGAACGGAGTTCTCGGTGGCGGGGTTGCGGTTCAGCGCAACGCGCTTGGGAAGTGCAGTGGACGACATGGTGGTATAGATTAGGGAAAGCAGTCGAGCTTATCCACCTTCAATGTTCAAATTGTATGTTGAAAGGGTCCCCGGAAGAGGATTGGGAAGGGAGGGGGAGCAGAAAATAGCAAAGCAATGTGTCTCAGCAGGAAGACTCAATGCAGTCTCTGGAGCAAGGAATCTCTGGTCAGCATCAATTCAAGTATCGGCGAATCCGAAGCGACTCACAAGAAAGATTGGCCAGAAGAAATCGCAAGATCCTGTGGCTTTTTGAGTTTTGCTTGTGGTTACACAAGTGAGGGATCCCAGCAAAGGAGAGAAGCGGTGGGGAAAGGAAGAAACGAGCAGAACGAGAAGGTTAAGGACTGCCGACGAGAAGAGAGAGAAATAAAGAAAATAAAAAATAAAAGAAGAAAAAAAGAACGGAAGACAAACGACGATCAGCTCTTGAGAGAAGAAAGGCCCAAGAGGGAAAAGGTTGGAGGGGGCAAAAAAGAAAAAAAAAGACAGAAAAGAGAAAAAAAAGGACCAAAGCGGCCGCGGTCCATGGAATTTGGTGAATTTGCATTACGCGCCACCGTCAGCCGTACCTGAAAAGGGCTGAAAAGGGCTAGAAAAGGGGTTTGCCAGGCAGAATTGAGTTTTGCAAATTAACCATACAAAGACCCACTTGCAATTTTCAACTTTACGCATGAACTCCTCAGCTCGCCGATCTCTCGACCCTCCGACCTCCTCTCTACAGTGCAGTACGAGTACTCCGTACAAGATACCACACTCCATACACAGTCACATTCAGACTACCTCCGCCACTCACCGTCTCAGCAGATTTGATTGCCCCCAAGAACCCCGAACCTGTTGGACCACATATCCCATTCTCATTTAAACATTGGCAAAGTTACCAAGAGACCCACTGGTGGTTCTTCAGCCTGGGGTCGCGCCACCCTCCTATCGCTACTCAACCACATTGGGCGCTCAACAATTTTTCTGCGGGGAATCCAGTCACCGCTTCACTGTTCCCAGTTAACTAGGATCTTACGATTGATTAGATGACATGATCAGAGGGCATCAATAGGTGCATTTTGATATTTTTCTACGAGTACAGTAGGTACATCTTATTTTTCAGGTGAGGGCAGTGGACAACTGCCATCCATATACGGAACATACCAACTCTATGCTCCGTACACTCGGACTCATAGACCTGGTTAGCCTCCCTGGTACCCGTCGGGCCAGCTTCACATGCGGGTCGGCCATGCGGCCGATCGCGATCGACCTCGGCGGGTCATTTTCGTGGGCGCGCAGGCGTGCTATACCCTCACGCGGATTGGACGAGATCAAGCGAGGCGATCTGTGGCGAGTTGATGGCATGCGCAAGGCATGTGATAGCCATTGGCCAGATGGGGGAGAATGCGCCAGTGCCAGTGGTTGGGATGGATGGATGGGAGAGATGGCATGATAGAATTTTACTTCTTCGTAGTCAGGTATGTATGGGTACCTCTAGTATAGGTGTATATGAGTACTTTCAAATTACTTGAATCTAGTCCCAAGTTTTGTATATAGTGAGTTGTACCCTGGATGTACTCGGAGTATCCTCCGTAACACAGTCTGCTGAGTACTTCGGGATACCCCGAGTGTCACTGGGTGATGGCGGGCCGAGTGGGTACCTTTTAAGTACCTGCGGGGCCCGCTTGTTGGGCGGGCGGGTCCAGTTTTGTTGAGGAGGTCCCCCGCCAATCACCCACCCGTCTTTTTTTTTTGCAAAACTGTGTACCAAGTATCATCCATGAAATACATCGGCCGAGTTGGGGAAGTCGTGGAAGTATTTGAGCAAGGGGTCCGAGAAGGGTTTTTCTTTGCATGTGGGGTTCCTATCTCTATCTATATCCATGGATATTTTGACAGCTCCAGGGGGGGGGGGGGGGCTACATAGACAGTACTGAGTAGTAGTATACGAATTCTACTGGTATCTTACTGGTTACTATATGGTGCCAGTGATAGATAAGGTATATTGGTAGATTCAAGTTCATCATTCGTAGATCTATATACACGACCGAGCTTGCTACCTTGTGAATGAACAGGTAATACATGGCATCACAGATCAATGCACCTCTGCACGTCGCTCTGAGTCCACTAGCCACGATGTTCCGCCCGTGCCAGATGCACTGAGGCTGACCGTCGTCTTACGGAGGTCGGGCAGCACCAGCACTGTCTCTCCATGGTTACGGTAGTCCACCTCACAGGCAATCGCCTGTCGCTGGCCTGGAACGCCGGAGCCTGCCCCCATCCCGGAGTCCGTTGTGGCGGGAGGAGAGGTCGGGGGCTGTGACTGTGATGGCGCATAGGTACGAATCTCAAGACCAGGCAAGAGCAGATGACCCGGCTTTTGGGGCAGCAACAAGACCGTGAACTTGGTCGTCTCCCCATCACGAGTGAGGAAGTTACCCCGGCGCCGGCCACCCAATAGCCAGAGGTCGGGGTTGGCGTGAAGCTCGTACGAGCATTCGAGCGGCTGCCCAGCCAGTTCCTGGGCCGTTGGGGTGCACCAACGTCGCGTGTGGCGGAGGCAGAGCTCAGCAGTAATCATCTGGCCCACAGCAGCGTGGGTTGACCCGGATTCTAGGGCACCGGCACCGGCGCTGGGCTGGAGCTGCAGCTCGGCCGTGTGAACCACTTGGATTTCGGGGATGTCGACGGGGATCACGATACTCCGGATAGGGACGGAGGGTTGCGGGGAAGACGAATGATTGGGTTATTCTGTTGTATCAAAAACCGGTTAGTATATTATAAAGGGGCGGATGGAGCAAATCATCTTACCTCGTGCCACGCCATGAGCCATTGGCGCACTTCCTCGGTGCGTCCCTTTAGCGCTCCAAACAAATCATCCCATCGCACACTGCGGTAGCTGAGCATCTCGATTTCTCGCACGAGGCCAATGACCTCCATGTCTGCGGTAGAAAGTTGGCCACGAATACTCCCCACAAGGTGCGATGTAAGTAGTGTAGCATATTGGGTGAATGGACTCGATTCCAGCGCAGTCGTGAGCTGCTTTTCAGCTGCGTCTAGACATTCATCATCTACACAGGTAAAATCCACCTGAAGGCGAAGACTGCGCTTCCCGGTCGGGGAAGTCGTGGCCGACTTTCCAGTAGGGCTGATCTTGTAGAGGAGAGACGCCGGTTGCTTTGGGAAGACGTCCAAAGCGACGGAGCCATTGATACTAGATTGAACGTCATAGGCATCTGAGCTGGGAAGATTGCAGTTTGTGATCCGCAGAGGGATCAACATAGCGGGACTGATCGTAAAACGCGAGAATAGCATCTCATCCTTGAAGATATCTTGGACATTGACCGAGATGGGGAGCGTGGAAACAACGCTATGCACCGTCGAAAAGGCAAATCGGCCTTGGGGCGTTTCATACCCGATCTCTGCCCGCGCAGAGAGCGTCGTGAAGGCTTCTTCCACAGTGTAGGGGATTCTTAAGCGCACGAACGACCGAGTAGACAATCGAGAGAACTCGATGACTCCAGATTCGTGGTTGGCCACCAAATCTAGCTCTCCGTCTACCACCTCTGTTTCTGCAATTCGCAGACGTAGGCCGGCCGTGGCTGGCCTGACGCGAATTGTACCGGTTTGAATGTCATTCCGTCCGCTATCGAGTTCCAGCTCCAATGTACGCATTGCTTCCAGATTAATTAAGTGGGGCGACACCACCTTGGCGTGTAGTCCGTTTGGTGCCGGAAAGCAGAATATGTAGGGTCGTCGATCGGTTTCTTCTGCATCGTCTGTCTCTCGGAAGCCAACCGGAAGACCTGAATGCTGACCACTATTGAAAGTGAAAAGCAAATTACCGGACTTCATCTCCAGCCGGTCAACGATGTATTTGCCTTGCAGTGTAGTCTAAGACAATCAAGTATTAGCCTGGGAAAATGGCGTAGATAAACTTGGATAAATTCCTTACCGAAGAATCAATTAAAATCTTTGTTGTCGACGACTTGATCGTGAAATTCGTCGAGCCTTCAATCCAATGCTCGACATTTTGAGAACTGCTCGCGCTTACAAGTCGGACCTTGACTGAGTTAATCTCGATCTGAGGGCCGAGGAGGAATCGCAGAGATAGCTGGATCTGGAATCCATCCTTGTCGTCATATAAACGAATTGCAGGTTCCACTTGGAGGTCTGCGAAGAAATCGACGAGTGATGCGGTGATATCCTTTTGCAAGCCCTTCGCCCCTTCGAAGAGATCGGCGACATATCCAGATAGCTGTTCTTGCTGAACAATAGATGTCGGGATAGATTGAGATTTTTGGCGCAAAGATAACTTGGACTGCGAATATGTAGCGAATTTGGCGAGGAGTTTCAGCATCATGCGGACATAGTCTTCGCTGCGGTTGAGTTCCTTCAAGCACCGAGAATAGAGTTCCAGCATGGTTCCTTCCAAGACTACCCATAGCTTGCTGCCATAGAATGGAGCCATTTGGTGGAAATAAGAAGCTGCGGCTTCGTAATCACCCTGCCGGAAACGAAGTATGGCGATGTCCGCCAGGGCCATCTCGGCGGAATTGGCTCGGTTTGCCACAATATTATGGCGAACGATATGATCCGTGAGCTCTTCATATAATGACAGATATGTCTCTTTGGATATTAATCCGGCCTTGAGGGTGGGAAGTTCAACACCCACCAGCGAAGACTTCTCAGCTTTAGATTCGACTTTCTCATTAGTCTCGTCTAATGAGACTTCTGCCATACCATCAGAGCCGCGACTCTCATCAAAGAGGAGGCCAAGGTCGTTCCATTTCTCAACCCAGCCGTGGCGCTGGGCAATCTCCTCAAGAGATCGTCGAGCTAGAAGAAGTAATTCCCCTCGGCTTGATGCCAATTGTTCCGAACCGGTCTTTTGAGGCAGAGCAGAAGCAGGTTTGGGGTGATCCAAGGTCAAGCGTCGCTGAATCAGACCGATTGACTCAGAAATATCCTGGGTCACTGGCCGCGGAGAGTGCCCTCCAGGAGCTTGAATTAATGAGCTTGACCGGCGAGGCACGTCGCCGCGATTATCCCCAGTGGGTGGCGTGGGATTTGAAGGCTCCTTGGCCTGGCTCACAGCATGAATAGATGATTCTGGCAAACTAAGACTCGAGGTAAAAGTTTGATCTAGAATCTGCAATGCCGCGGCATACGCCCAATTGGACACGATGTTGTTGATTGTATCCGACTTGACACTCGCTTCCACCTCCGTTAGTCCAGAGTCGAGACCGTAGCGAAGGGTACGAGCGGCAAGACCGATGAATTCCGTAGATCTTTGGCAGATCTCGGATAGCAAAATGAGATCTTCCGGCTTTTTCTCCCGCGTAGCAGGATCGTTTCCGACCAAGGACGGAGCTCTTGCTGCTCGAAGTAGCAAAGTGAGCTGACGAGAGAATATATAGGTGCGGAAATCAAAAATGGAGATATCACTGGCTAGGATCATTTCTCGGTAAGGGAATTTGTTCGAGCTGAGCGGGAAATCATCCGGTTGTATAGTTAAGGATGGTTCTTCCTTGTTGTTTTCATCGGCAGATGCGCCGGCCTCGAGTGCCTTTTTAGCAACCTCTACCCAATTCTTGCTTGAATCCAAGATTGTATTGCCAGGTTGCTCTGTGCTTCCGTCAAGTTGGTCTCTGATAGCCGCATCCAACCCAACAGATAGCTCATCATAGCCAACCAGTGCATCATCGAACAGACCCACATTCTCGAACCCCCGCGCGAGGCCCTCCTTGAGGATGAAGAAGGTGCAAAAGTTCCAACCAGGGAGACTTCGCTGCGCATCCTTTTCCTTTATATCCTCTTCGTACTGAGCCACGCGGAGATCGAAAGAAGCCAGTATACCATTCTTCATCTTGTCAATCAGATCCTCCAGCTGCTCTGCAAACTCAGGGGATTTCGTGGATCCATCCTTTGGGAGTCGCAGCTGTGCCACGCGGTCGACGGCGGTTTTGGATGACCCATTGAAATCGGCCTTGATCTTCTCTAGAACCGTAGTTGTGCCGCGACCCCATTTCGATGCCGGCGCGGGTGTCTTCTCCGCACCATCCCCATCTTGGACCACATGTACAATAAGCCATTCGAACGCATCATGCTTTTCCTGACTGCTGCCAGTTGATTGCGATGAGCTTGATACGCTCTGAGTCTTGATCCACTCGCGCAATGTCTTGCGCGCTGTTGCCTTGTAGGTATCGTTGTCGTCGCAGCGGAGGAGGTAGACTTTCAGGTATGGGGTTTGTCGCAGACCGGGGATCTGATGTCGGCGGTGCGTTACATTTCCAGCACCTTCACCGGAAGATTTCCGTTCGGCGGGTTCTGTCTGGGCAGGCGCAAAGCCGATGCGGAGGGATTCAATCGATCGAACAGGGCGAGTGGGCGATTTCCAATGGAGATTCTTGAGGGGAAGCTTCGATTCGACAGTCGGTTGAACCAGAGGAAATAATCCCGATGGATCGGTGTATTCGACTGGGCGGTAGTTAGCACCAGCTAGAGCTAGGAGTCGGGGGTCTCGGACTCGGAGTGCATCTCCGTGTCGCTCTTACCGGTCACATTGCTTGACGCTGCCTTGGAAGGGTCCATGATTCCCGGGAGCAATTCGGGAGACAGCCAATGGCACTTATAACATGCCGTTTCAAGCACCAAAAGCTGCTAATTAAGCGAGTTGGTGACGGTGTCCTCGCGGGGTTGGGGGGATGTTTGGGAAACTCCCGTTGAGGTTCACCGCACAGGCCGCACCTTGGCGCTCTCCGCCTGGGAGATACTTCAAGTTCAAGTTGTAACTTCAAGTTAGCCATGGAGCTGAAGGATTAGAGATATCGCGAGGGGAGAGAATATCGGTTATGAAAAGATTCAAAGCGGATAGCTAGCATGATGAATTCTTAACACATGCAGGTAAAACTGAAATAGAGTGCTCCGGCATCTGGGGTTGGACCATACACGTCCAATGCTACTACTACGTAGTAGGTGGTACTCCTATTCTATTCTCAGAACTAGGCCAGTAGCTAGACCTCTCAAGGTTATAGCTCTCAGAACTTTTAATTTTAATATTCTGGAATTCAACAGCCATATATGGTACTAGTACCGTCAAAACCTTCCCAAACTATCCATTACTGTCAAATCTCGTCGTTCCACCAATGGCCAAACAATTACCAACGCTTAGTCCAATCATGGCCCATGGTTGAGTTAGACAAGCATCGATCTGAAACTCTGCGCTTCGATTTAAGACGTGAGACAGCGCATTCCAATATGGCTAGTGGCACTGCGCAGCCCTTACTTGACGACGTTCGTTATCTTAGACTCAATCCGACGTCCTAACTCAGGGGTGCAGAGATCCTCCCCCAGCAAGGGAGGTGCCGAGATTCAGACATTTCAAGATAATGGTAAACAACGCGCGATTTAAATTTCAGTGGCATCTTGGATGTCTTGGCTGAGTGTGGAAGAATGAGGGTGACCAGTCGCCCCCCTTTCCGAGCAACCCGTTTCGCCATACACAAACAATGACTAATGACAACGACAATTCTTATGAAACAAACTTGAAGATCACGCCGATCCAGATAAGCTCCTCAAAATTAGGCTACAGACGCATAGTCAATCCAAGATAGATCAGTCTAGTAGACGAAATTGACGCCAAGCCACTCAATGCAGAAACTAGGTTCAATGATCGACGCCGATCATCTTGTTCAATAAATTCCACATTCTGTCATCGCGCATCTCCCGCGTTCCACTTGGTGCCCCTGGGGTGAATATACGCGGGGCTTGGTCCTACATAGCGTGTGGCCCTGTTCCCAATTTCTCTCGTCGCAACGATGGCTGTCAATTCAGTCATCGTCGACACGTGAAGCACAACAAATCCATCACAGGCCTAGTCGCCATGTCTAGCCGCATACAGTTTGCAGAGCCCATTTCGAAGAAAGAGGAGCCGATACGTTTTGGCAGGGTCGATACTCATGGAGAAAAGGGGTCAGCACAACGGGCACTTTCTCCAGGAAACGAAATCGTCTACCCGACAGGATGGAGGCTCGTTCTTACAATAATAGGGTAGGACTATGATCGATGGAGGATTCTGAGATAATTGAGTGCCGACAGCTAATCTGTTTCTTGAATCAAGGCTTCTGATTGGATTTTTTCTCTCGAATTTAGATGTCACGATTGTGAGCTCATCCCTCACGAACATCACGGACAGCCTAGAAGGCTTCGAGAAGAGAAGTTGGATCATCACCGGCTACCTAGCCACTTACACCGGTACGAAGATAAACGGAAACCGCCTGCTCGTTCTATGGCCTATCTCCTGACATACAAATACACATAGGGTCTATGGCAATATGGACAAAAGGCAGCGATATCGTTGGGAGGAAACATACCACTATAGCCGCTTTTGTTATCCTGCTCGCATTCTCTATTGGATGTGGTTGTGCGAAAACAGCCAACCAACTGTGAGACCACATATTACTTGAAATATTGAACTTTCCTAACTCTGAGATACAGTATAATATTCAGAGCACTACAGGGCATCGGTGGAGCCGGTGTTTACGCACTGGCAATATTATGCATATATGAAATAGCTCCAAAGACGAAGCTTCCAACATATAGCGGGCTCATGTCATTCTGCCTTGTTCTTGCGTCCTTGATTGGCCCAATTTTGGGAGGTGCGCTTGCAAAAGATTCAGCATGGAAATGGGTTTTTTTGATCAAGTATGTGGACATGCAGCAGTTCTTTGGATTTTATATACCAATGTTAACACTTACAGTGTCCCCTTGTGTGCGATTGCGATCGTGATTCTCGCTATTGCTATGCCGACAAACTTCGGCCTCGACCAACACACCCCCTCGCTCAGAACTCGAGCTTCATATCGTTCATTCGCTAATCTCGATCTTGTGGGGTCACTTCTTCTCCTCTCTGGTACATTTTTGACCATTTCCGTCTTGAACGAGGTCAACTTGGCATTTAAATGGTCTTCCCGGAGTGCGATTGCCCTCCTTGTGCTTGCCGGAATTTCGTGGGTCGGCTTTTTCGCCTGGGAATGGCACCTCTCAAAATTTCCCAAGCAAGATCCGATCTTCCCTAAGCGTTGGCTTTTTGATCGCGCGTGGATAGGAATTCTCATGTGAGTAACTCATTGTGGTATTCTGATCGGACTTCTCTTTCTAACGGCGAACTATCAGCTCCTCATTTGTCACCGGGGCAGTTTTCAATGTGGTGCTGGTATATGTTCCGCAGCAAGCACAGCTACTATTGGATAAATCGCCGCTCAATGCTGGTATCTATTTGATTGGATATTCAGCTGTTGCAGCAGTCGCCGCTGGTCTTGTGAATATTGTCAGCTCACGGGGTCGTATTCCGTTTATTTATTCTTTGCTTGTCGGCTGCACGCTCCATACCGTAGGAGTTGGTCTTCTCTCAACGATTGCTAGCTCTCATGGATTCCATGCAACAGATATCGTTTATGAAGTTATCGCTGGGGCAGGCATGGGGATAACGATGGGCATATTGGTGTTAGCGCCACCTTACATCGTTGAGGATAGAGACCTGAGTATTTCTCCCCCAAGCAAACCATTGATCCTGAAGCAGATAATAGTGCATTGGCTAACTGTTGAATTTTTCACGCAGCGATTGCAACCGGCTTTGTTGTTCAGCTCCGGTTCCTAGGTGGAGCCCTTGGTCTGGCTATAGCATCGAATATCCTGAATGGCCGCCTAGCGCATCATTTACAGGGTGTATTAACAAGGCATGAGCTGCACCTATTCCTGGAAAATGTGGAGTTGATAAAAAGCTTGCCTATCTATTTACAAGATGAGGTGAAGAATGTTTTTGCTGGAAGTTACAGCACACAGCTTAGGGTTATGATTGGATTCGCGGCAGCACAACTACCAGCTGTTCTCCTACTCATAAAACCCGGTCGTCAACTTGCAGCGAGAAAGGAACGGACACATAGTGCTTCGGAATAGCAAGCATTCTTTTAATTCAGAGGAGCGACAGCCGAGGAAAGATAGTAGCTGTTTGATATGTGTAAAATCTATCTTCCTCCTTCCATTTCTCTGTATCCCCTGTCATTTGAAAGGGAACTCAATACCGCCATGTTTTTCGACAGGTTGGGCATGAATCGTAGTGACCTGATCTAAGCCATTTTTCAATACACTCTCTGTGATAATTGACTCCACATTGCGCTTTGCACCACACCAGTCCATCTTCTTCAACTTCAACTTCAGGTTCATCATCGTCTGAATAGTATCCTTGTTCATCCTCAGAATCATGGTTGTCGTCCTGTCCCTCATCCTCCTCTTCATCCGTTTCTTCATCCTCTTCATCCTCTTCATCCTCTTCCTCTTCATCTTCGGTGCCGTAAGATTGTGGTTCCTGCAATGGACACAAGCATATTCCACATTCTCCCTCTGCAGGTCGACGACTGACACGGGCTTTACGGGTAGCCGACACGGATGAGTGTGGTGGTCTCTCTGTATTGACCGCTTGCGGGACTGAATCGGAAGTTGGTGGCATCGTAGTCGTAGCCTCGGATCGGCGGCTGGAGGGTTGGCTTGACGTAACCAGTATCTCGCGAGAGCTGGCACTGTTTCTTGAACTTTGGCTTCTTGTGCTATCTGACAGATTCCGAATAGGTCTTTCGACAGGTGTGATAGAGTCACTCCTGGGTTGTGAAATGTTATCGATAGCAGTAGTGGTGCTGCTGCTGTTGGTGGCTCCAACTGTTCTCATCATACGCCGGGCATCATTAACAACTTGAGAGCGTAGGGACGTGGCAGGGAACCCATCAAAGTCTTCAATCCACAAGAGCTCCTCTATTCTTTGTTTTATTTCACGTAATTGAACCTCAATTTGCTCTTCTGATGTTTGTTCCCTGGGAGCTTGGCGGCGAATTCCAGTCGTATTTTGCACAGTTCTTTGTGTCGGAGATGATCGTCGAGATTCAACAAACGAGGATACTTGCTTCCGCCAGCGACGAGCAAGATCGGATGCTTGGTTTTGATGAAACCTCCGGCATAGCACGTATGGAGCTAATTCTTTGAGCAGATCGTTGATAGAATCTCCGGCTCGAAGGTCTTCAGTGGCCTCGTCGAGAATATCTATCGCACATCTACGGCCATTCGCGTTTGTACTAGCATGACAACGACGACCTTTTGATGGGGCATATCCAACACACCATGGCTCCCTATCAGGCTGAAGGTTGATGATAGTAGAAAGATGAGGCAGAGAGGAGTAGGTGATGGGGGGAACTCTCGAAGGCATGTCAACGATTTTTGGTGATTGATTATGCCAAAGTTATAAAGTAAAACCGTGGATTTGAATGTTGGCCTGAACTTACTCGTGGCAATCTTTGGTTCATATACTTATCACCATGACGGCTAGAGAGGTACAAGGTTGGAAGAACCACTGTCACTGCCACAGTGGCGCAGACTTAACCCCCCCCTGCTAGCTTTATGCATCTTATCATAAATAGCAATTATAGAGATAAAGGGAGCTCGGACCCCATTATAGAGTGAGGGTTGGACGAAAAAGCACGGGGAGAGCAAGTATGAGGGGCTGTGTGGAAAGGACGGGAGCGGGAGCGGGAGCGTGAAACTGGACTTGGGTTTGATCCAACAGTCTTTGGCAGAGTCTGATAGGCTATGAATTAGCGATAATGCAAGTCAGGTCGATACTAAAATTTAGCGTAGTCGGATCGTGACTTTTATTGGCTACTAGGATGTGATTGAAGTGCAGCAAAAGCCAAGCCACCCAACACGATGCACACGCAGACCAAAATAGGTCTACACTATCATCCAAAATAGCGCTGCCTGGAACGGTGTAGTTAGCGTAAGAATTCATCTCAGCCTCTCGATAGATTGTCTGAAACAAGGCTGTGGCTGGAGCCACAGCACTGGCCAACTATTGCATATCCCTTCTTTTTGAAGGGGTTTACCTTATTTTAAAGACCGAACCCTGTTGCCTAACCTGTCGGCTACTACTATTAGTAGTTGCAAGAATCTTTGAAGTTGCCGAGCCGCATCTATGTCATGCAGTACTATGGGAAGTAACAGTGGAAGGAATTGGTCTTAAATGAATAGGACAAATGTTAAGTGAAACATCTTATTTGAATATGAGTTCACAAGCTAAATCATTTACGCTAACTACGCTTATGGTGTTCCAATCATCACCGCTTCGTCCCTTCTGGAATGGACATGCGGCGTGTCTCGGAGAATTTAGGCCATGTTCGCTGTATTGCGGAAATCATGCCGATATCATTATATGCCAATCATATAGTATCAAGTTCATACGATGTACCTTCAACTTCGAATTCGGCACCTACGGGTGTCTTTGAACTTGAAACCATCGCAAGATCGGAGACAGTGAAGACTGGATGCCTAGCAAAGCCGTTTCCTCACATCGTATTGGAAAAATAAAATTTCACATTTTGATTAAACACATGGCGCATCTCTTCAGGGTGATCATATTCTTAGTTAGAACTAGTAAGCCCTGAGCTCAGAGCCTATTTTGGTAGACGGGGTTCCAAACGAATGTGGGTCCTATATGCGACCAGATCTGGATAACGATACGAAACCGAGAAGAGCCTTTTCCTATATTTGCTGACTTTCTAAGACTTTCGAGAATTGTATAACACCTGGTTAATGATACGAATACGAAAGCAATAGTGAGATATTATGGTTACCTAGAATTTGCATGTATAAGAGTCGATGGCCCTTTCTGTATTGTGTGAATTACAGAATTTCTTAACATTGTCTTATCCCGCCCAGAAGCAAAGCAAAATCCACTGTACCGTGAGGCCAGACAGAGAATTTATTGCTTCTTTGATCGAAAAGAAGCATTGCCGATAAACATGGAGCTTTTAATTTTCGGGCGATCGGTTACCAAATCCAGACTTCACATTATCATCGGTGGACTGACCTTGCTTGTCTTTATTTTGACAATTGCACGCTTGGCCGTCAAAGGAACACCATCAACCAGGGCGAATACATGGGGGATTGCGGTGGTAAGGGCCTCTATCAAATCCTGTATGAGGGACGCAGCTCATCCAAATTCATTAGTGCCTCAAGTCAGGAGTTTTTCTCGCCTATCAATTGCTGACAACCCATGTCGAACGATTCAAGAAATGGGCGAGTACGAAAGTAAATATGATCTTAAATATTGTTGACACTGTTTTCTGGCTTGCACTGTTTATTATCACCATCATGGGGTCGATAGGGGCCGCTAGCGAGGCTAGTCGTGCGTTAGGTGGCATCATAGCCACGTTGGCTGCTACGTTGCTGTGAGTTAGAATTGCACTTCCCAGAAATTCACTGCCATATTCTATGAGAAGTATTGCTGAAAAATCTTTCATTGTAGTGGCTTCGGTGGAATGCTTTCTTATATTTCTATTCTTGAGCGGCGCTATTACAAACAACATTCATTTCTACCATCAGACATTGAAGGAAAATGAAAGGTTGGAGAAATGCTGAGAGCAATGAACAGCTATGCATATCATCAATGAGAGTGCAATTGATGCTTCAGCGGATAACCAGCGGCATTAGGGAGCGTCTCGGGGCTATCCCGGTACTTGTTGGTGATCAAGCTGCTGAATGAAGGCGACCACTCCACACGGGGAGTAAGAGGATCCAAACCCCAAAGCTCAGAAACGAATGAGAGAATAGATGTATGGGTATAATCATTTTTGCTTGCCTTATGTTCAACAACACCCTTCTCAACCCAGGGAGAAATCAACATTGTGGGAACGCGAATACCTAAGCGGTCGAAATTGAAAGTGTAGTTACCAAGACCAGTACCATCCTTCGACGGGGCTTCAGACCAGGTGATATCGTCGCCCGGGGGGACACCGGTCGGAGGAGGGACGTGGTCAGCAAAACCCCCCGTGCTCATCCCAAGTGACAATGAAAAGAGTCTCGTTCCATTGGGGCGAGTTGCGAACAGCTTCATAGACACCCTTCATGAAATTCTCGCCCATGTTGATAGGCGACTTGGGATGCATTGACATAAATTCACAACACTCTGGGTTGATCCATGTGAACTGAGGTAGCTTGCCTGCCTTTGCGTCCGAGTAGAAGCGCTCAATGGGAAAAACGTTGGTTTTATCCTTGCCATTTTCTTTGGTCCACTTGTAGAACATCGAATCGGGCGCAAAAGGCGGGTTCGAGGACGTCGAGTTTTCGTAGTTCATCCAGGTAATATCATTCTCAGACAGCTGCTGGAAGATAGATTTTTGAGGAAGAGTCGAGTCATAAAAGGGTTCAGTGTTGCCTCCCTGGCCATGCGAAGTACCGGAAGTCAAATATGCGCGGTTGGGGTCAGTCGGTCCAGGGATCGAGGCGAACCAGCGGTCAAATAGGACAAAGTTCTCGGCTATCGCGTTGGTTACTGGCACTTGTTCCGGAGTATAATAGTTGATGACTTCGGACGCTTCCAGCAGGTTTCCTCCCAAGCTGTAGTATGTGTCTTGCTCGGTCACAAAACCCTTCATAGTCGACTCATCTTTGGAGTCCGGAAGATATTTTCCAAAGACTTGCATGTTTCCACCCCAGATTGTGTGGTCAGGGTCATCCTTGGCGATATTGTTGGCGGTCGGCTTGCCGCAGATCTGTTCGCCATCTGGCTGCGAAATGTTGGCTGGGTTACAGAAAGGGGTATCGCGTCCGGCCAGTCCATCGATATCGTCGTTATATGTAAGTCCGCCGACAAGAGTATCAAAAGATCGGTTTTCTTGCACCAGCACTACAACATTCTTGATGTTCTGCATGCCCGCCGAGAGCGGGCTTGCGGCAGCCTCTAGGCCAAGCCCAAGGGTGAGAAGGGCAAGGGACAGCGTCATGATAGATGGGGTTTCAAAAGGGCGACAACAGTTTTCACACGCGAGATCCTTCTATTTATGATTGTTTGGAATGGACATTCCCACGGGGCGGCTCGGACCCGGAAACCTGGCCTCCTGAAGGGGCGCTTGTTTCCGTTTGGCCATCCCCGCAAAAATCGCCGATCTGGATTCTTTAATTGGTCTTGGGAGATACTAGTTCCTGATCGTCGTCTTTCCAGGACTATCTTGGAAAGTCCTGCCCCAGTCTTGTAACCTCAATTACCCAATTCCTGATCCGACATGCAACCTCCCCCACTTCAATCGTGCAGTTAGTTCGGGCCGACAGTAACATCGCTTGAAAGATTGGCTTTCTCTTCTTAGGAGTTAATCGGAATCTGGTATCTCATTTCTCGTGAAACATAGAGTGGAGAAAATAATGCCCATTATTCTCCATGGCCCCAGGGGCCGTCAATATCAACCGGCCCCCATTCGGACTCGCCGGCCTTCGTCATCTGTTCCTTGCATGTCCCATAATTGTAGCCTCGTAGACTTATGCCAATCAAAATGAGCCCTTAATACTCCGTAGCAAAGAAAAAAAAATTGATACTGGGAGGATGCATCGCTGCGGATGTTGTCATATAATAATCGGACACAATAAAACACTGGCACTGAGTAAATAAAGCAATGCCCTATTGACTCGTGAACCCGAACAGCAGTCTGAAATTCTGGAAATAAAGTTGTAATAGTGTCTGAGCTCGCAATGAAAGCGCAGTCGGCGCCTAGGCATTATCGAACAGAAATCTAGAGGCTATTCTAAATTTTGGATCGAGACTTCACGTAGAGACATTCGGCCGTTGCGAGAATCTGATCATCCTCATCACATATCCGACCCTTGATTTTCCACTTCCGGTTCTCTTTGGTCTCTTCAAGCTTTGCGTACACAACAATTGCACCAGGTGTCGGAACTGGACGCAAAAAATTGGTATTCAGGTAGGCTGTTACCGTCTTAGAGCCTGGCTCGAGGGCGTCGTCATCACCAGCCTTGTACTTGCTGCGAAGGACAAGAAGAAGGCCTGTGCATTCATCCAAAATGGTAGTCACGATGCCTCCGTGGAGAACGCCAGGGTAGCCGTTGAGATTGCTACCCAGAATGAAAATCATGCGGACCTCGTCTATGCCCCCCAGTTTCACCAGGCCCGGAGGTGGGGGTCGGTCGTCTATACTGGGAAAGAAATCCCGAAAGGGTAGCATTTGATTTGAGGGTGACTGAAAAAAGACTATCCTCGGTCGAAGACTTTGTGTCTCTGTTGGTCGAAGGGACTGTCACGAAAGCCGGATCTTGCAACAATTTTGAAACCCAGGGAATCGAGTGATAACGGGCGGCATCATCTATATCCATTTTCACAGAAAGACGCAGATAATCAGTCAGTATGAGGTAGAATAAAGTTGAGGCACTGGCTTTGATGATGGGATAATGGCCACAACAACCTCGGAAGGGCGGGGTCAGATTACTCGGCTAGCTTTAAAGGGGCTACGTTCAAGTTGCGGGGAAATTGCTTACACCTCGGGCAGCTTAGAAGGTATGCGATACTACGGAGTATATAGTAACAAAAGGATTTCTTGAGCACATGGTAAATACTAGTATCGCCTACTACTCAATCATATTGAAAGATCATTGAAAGATTGCCCGACCTCGGGACTTTAGGTATAGTAAAGGTACTATAAATCCACAAATCTTACCGAAACAAGATCACTCGAAACCCCACGAAAAACCTCACGGATCTCTTCTCCAGCTTGAAAACCCTTAAATTCAAGCGACCGCAGCTAACGGCTCCTCGCTGACTTGCTCGGTCGCTGCCTGTGACTTTTCATCGGTGATGATTTTCTCCTTGGTGACCGAGGGTTTTGCGGCTGGGTAGAACTCGACTTTCCCACCATCTTGGATGACCCCCTGTCGGTCCAAAAGAGTTTTGGCTCGTACATAGGGGTCAAGCAACCAGTAATTGTCACTGAGTTGCTCGATGATCTCTTCGCGGCGACTTTGTGCAGTCTTGTCTTCCGGGTTGGAGATGAGACTGGCAGTGAGGCTAAAGAGCTCATTACCAAGCTTTTCTCTTTCAGCAAGGATTGTACTCCGAGTCTCAGCATCAAGCAACTTGTCATTTTCATTGGCCTCCGGCTCAATATACTCATATTCCCAGTCCTCGCTTCCTCCAAGTTCCTTGACTATCTGTCCCTCAGGGATGAGTTTCTGCAGATCCTGGGCGCCACTAATGAAGTGAACTTTCGCAGCCACCACCGGGTCCAAGATTCCCTGGATAAGCTTCCAGAATCCTGGAATAAGTATGAGGAGTTAGCTCCGACAAAAGTTAGGACAAGAAGCTGTTGAACTCACCGGAGAATATCCACGGTGCATTGTAAAAGATCATGGCTCCAAGAGACTCCGGATAGCTTTCTTGGAAAATCTCAATGATGAATTTGACTGGAGGAAAGTCCTAGATAATAGGGATTAGTGATTGCACCCACGAACGATTGACGGGCATGGTATCATACCCAGTTTGATAAGCTGAAGGCAGTGAGGTCAAAGACGATGGTCTAAGTAACGGGAGAGTTAGTACGGGCCAACATGATCACAAGAATTCATCGATCAAGCAGGGCTTACCATTGTATCTACAGGATGAACCTGCACCAGTCGGACTGTCTCGATGCATTGAACAATATAGTCATTGAGACCCTTTTTGGTCGCAGAGTTCGGATCGTGTGTTCGCACTCTAACCACGCAGATTGGCCGCCCGAATTTATCTTTACCGTGGAAATAACCCTTGCCTGTCTGAAGCTGAAGCATGAAGCCTTCTCCATCTTTTTTCTCGGGCGAGTCTTCTTTTGCTTGCGACTTTTCCAGGTTATATAATTCACCTTTCATCAAAACTTCTTCATCGACTTTGTATTCGTTGACCCGCCAATCGAGAGCCGACACAAACTTGATCCATGCCTTAGGAACATTCCACTTCTCGGCGCGAAGAAAACGAAGAAGCAGTGCATCCGCATGGTCTTGCTTGAGTACAGTCAGGTAGGCCGACCGAAGGTGATCCCCCGACAATTTCAACAAGAGCGAGTTGATTGCCTTAATTTCATTTGGACCAGCTTTCAACTCCTTGAGAGAGGAATGAAACTGCTGGGGGATGGCCGCGGTTTCGTTTTCGGTTGGCTGGGTAGGTGCTCGACTGAGAGAAAACAATCTTCGGCGTGGCTGGGCTGAGCCTGATCCATTCGAGTGTGTTGATGCGTTTGAGTCTTTGGGGGCCGAAACATCAGCACCCCAGGATTGCATCAAAATTTTCCAAAAGCTTTGCAGCTTCTCTTCCTGAGAAGATGTAAGACTGCCAACATATCCAGAAGTCTCTGTGGTGGCTGCCATGATGAGTTGAGTACAATAGGGGAGAAGGGAAGCGGCCTCAGAACCAAAAGAACGTCATCCAGGTCCCAACCAGTGGGGGGTTTGAAAGATTGAACTCTTTCGATCTATCACTTCCACGTGAGATTGCTTTTTTCCACCTTCTCCTCTTTCATGATCGCCCGGCCTTGGCATGGCTAATGGAAGTTAAGTGCAGGAAGAGGGGTAGCTGCAGGTCCCTGGATCAAATAGTGTCAACGCCAGCCATAGTAGCTTCAAAAACATAGCGATGAACCAGTAGTACCGAGCCTCAAAGGCGCTAGACCACAGCCTGAAATGCCATTACACAGCTTTCTTGGAATACCAAGATCCCCGAGAGGAAATTCGAAGGGTTGGCGCCCTAGGGTCCCTGGCTGTGGGCCATGTGCATGAAGTCACACGAACTATTCCCGGGGTCCAACCGGCAGTGGTGAGCGCCGATCACTGTGATGCAGCCTCTCAGGGGCGATGCCACACTTTCTCCTCGGACATGTGAGTGACTTAAATCATAGATGGCGTACTTGGGGAAATTCATAGGGCAAGTTTTAACCGGATTGCGGTCTTGACTCTTGAACACCCCGCACTTTTAAGGTTGAGGGACCATCATGGCGAGTGGAGAATTCTCTTTGGTCACTGCAAGTGTAGTTTATCTTAGTTTTGACGAGAAATGTGGGCAAGATTGGTTTATTTCCTCTCTCACGAGTAGACCCATCAATTGAGTCTCCTCGTATTATATTTACTTATTCGCCATTTGATAAGGATTTTAGTTGGATTCTTTCGCTCTGTCGAAGATGATACGCTTTCCCTTTTTTGGTAATGCCAAAGGCGCGCAGATTAGTCATATCGCGGACATCTTCACTTGGGAAGGCCAAGACTGGGAATTTAGCTTCCCTCGATCCCCAAACATCGCGAGATGCAAATTGCATGATTGGCCATAGATAAACATCATCTATTGAGATGGAGGATAACGTGCCGTCTCGTGAAGAAGACTTTATCGACCATTTTCAATGGCCCCCACCGCGGGGGATTGAATCACCCTATGAATCACCCTACTTCGAAACTGGAGCATCTGTATCCGAGCTTGAAGATGAGTAAGATGGAATAGCGGGAAGTTCCGGTTTAGTGGGAGCGCTAACGGCCTGCATAGTTCCTTTACTCTGCCTTGCATGAACTGGGATGTCATAAATGAACAAGGGTCCCGTCAGCCAGATTACCCACTCGGTAGTAACTTAGCCAGCGGCCCGAGAGACACCGAGCCATTCACCGTTTCACCTGAAAAGGCATTCGAAGAATGCATATTCTCAAACATTTCCCAGCCATTTGACCTGCTGGAAGATGGTCTCGATCCGACATTTACCTTTTCTGCGACAAGCTCACTTGATTCCTTTGGCACGGACGACATCAACGGACCAGAACAAGGACTACCAATACCAAATGGTAGCCTGTCATTTTCATTTCCTGAAAATACAGATTGGGGTAGCGAAGAATTTCTAGAAATTAACAATGTTCACCCCGAAAGACTTCTCCCGCTCAGTCCGATGGACCGGTGGAAGAATTCTCCGCCAGAGACAGAGCCTGCACATTTGACAGATATCATGAGCTCTGTTGCGAAGTGTATCAGTGCAGAGGCACCAGTGCTACGAGAGACTGCTGAAAAGTCATCGTTTCCAAACAGACGTTCTCAACGGCCTCGTCCACCTACCCCGTCGATTGCAGCATCCGAATCAAGTGCCTCCAGCAGCTCAGCTTCGTCCGCCCGTAGCTTCGGCTCAAGCAACTCAGGATCATTTGGACGATTTTATGTGGGAGAGCCAAGGCGTCGCCGTAATCGACGACAGCGCAAGAAATCTCCAACATCCCAAATTCGCGATAAAAAGCCAACACAACTGCGTCCTTTCCAGTGTACGTTCTGCACAGACACTTTCAAATCCAAACATGATTGGACGAGACATGAAAAGACTCTGCACTTGTCATTAGAAAGCTGGGTCTGTGCACCATTTGGGCCTACATACCGAGATGAGGCTTCCAATATCTTGCGATGTGTGTTTTGTGAGATCGAAGCTCCTTCCGAGGAGCATATCCAGTTTCACCGGTATATGGAATGTCAAGAGAAACCGTCTACTCTTCGAACATTTTATCGAAAGGATCATCTTCTCCAGCATCTACGCCTAGTGCACGGCTCACAAAACGCCGTCACTAGCATCGCAAAATGGAAGTCAGAGGTCACTCAAATCAATTCAAGATGCGGGTTTTGCTCGGAAACCTTCACTCTCTGGTCAGACAGGAACGATCATCTTGCAGCACACTTTCGGCAAGGAACTCAGATCAAAGAGTGGAAAGGATGCAGAGGTCTTGATCCCGCAGTGGTGCTTGCTGTCGATAATGCCATGCCTCCATACCTCATCGGCATCGAGTCAACTGGCATATACCCCTTCAGTGCCAGTCATCGTAAAGGCACTTCTAGGGAGGATGAAGCTCGCGAGACCCATGATACATTTGAAAATGCAGAAAGTACACAGCCAACTCCATTCGAGCAGTTGACAGAACACCTGATTCGATTTGTGCGTGAACAACAGCATGCCGCATCACCCATCACAGACGAGTCTATACAACGCGAGGCACGTCTCTTTATCTACGGGGACGACGATCCCTGGAATCAAACTGCAGCTGATAGCCCGGACTGGTTGAATTTCTTCAAAGATGGGATGGGGTTGGGTCCAGCCTGCGTCATGAATGTGGATGCTGCCCATCATCCAAATCCTGTGTTTCATCTTCCGTGGGATATAAATGCCCAGCAAGCAGTCGATGAGCGTAACCTGAACCCTATGATCTCAACTGGTTCATGGACTCCTTGGTCATGGCAAAGCCCTGAATGCCTTGCAGAATTTCGCAGGTTCAACCGTGATACTGGGTCATCATCAATTACCCCAGATAATGGAGGATGTGCATTGCCACGATAACCAAGAAGAAATGGAAATGAAAGTACTAAAATAATTAATGAAGAATGAGTCTGCTAGTTATACTGGTCACACTCACGAGTAGGTAACTTGGAATGTTCTCAGGTAAAGTAATGGGGCATTGGCTTCAGGTCCAATAGTAACCATCACAAATAAGCTAATCCCCCCCCACATCTCACCTCTCCACAACTAGTAACTATTACCCCGCCAACACTTTTCTCAACAGACTGACAATTTCAAGGATTCCTCTGAGTCATAGTATACGTATACCCCCCCACACGTGACAATTCGAAGCTGATGGAACCATCCCCAATTCCCCGACCCGTCACCAAGCTCACTTTGTATTTCCTATAAGCTCGGCAAATCGCCTCATTAGCGAACATACAAGCAAGTTGAAGCAACCCTATGAGGATGACGGACAAATACTCCAGCCCCGAAGAGGCCGCGCGGGCCAATAGTCTCATGGAGGCCCAAAACAAAGCCGTCACCCTCTTCGAAGAAATCGAGAAACAACTTCTCCGCCCCGGCATCAGCGAGAAGCAACTGAATAAAGAAATTTACGATTTGGGCGAAACCCTCGGCGTCCGATCTCACTGGCATAAGCGCGTGATTCGCAGCGGACCAAACACACTCAGCCCATTCGCAGAGAACCCACCCGACCGCATAATCGAAGAAGACGACATTCTAGTCGTGGATCTGGGCCCCGTCTTCGAAGCGTGGGAGGCCGATTTTGGCCGAACATACGTTCTCGGCAACGACCCGCATAAGATTCGGCTTCGGGATGCACTTGAGCCTATCTGGCTCAAGGTGAAGGCGTTGTATTGGGAGAGGCCGGATATGACGGGTGAGGAGCTGTACGATATTGCGTGCCGGGAGGCTGAGCAGGCTGGGTTTCAATTCGGTGCTGACCTTGCGGGACATATTGTTGGCTCTTTTCCTCATGAGCGCATTCCTCAGGATAAGATTAAGCTTTATGTTAAGAAGGGGAATTCGGAAAAGATAAGCTCTGTTGGGAAGGATGGTCATAAGCGTCATTGGATCTTGGAGATTCATCTTCATGATCCGGTGCATCAGTTTGGTGGCTTTTATGAGCAACTTATGACTATTGACTAAGGGCTTTGGTATCATCATAAGACCGGATGGTTTGTTGCAAGTAGTCGGGAGCTTCCTATCGAATGGCGATGCCGAGAAAATGCTTGAGGAGTTGTGTGGAATAGAATAAGATACAAATAGACCTTCACTCGTAGATCTGGAGACTTATCGGATCAAGATATCTCCTTTTCTGCACGTAAGCTGGGAACCGGAATCGGAAGGAATTGTGTAGAAGATGATTCAATATCTGTCTATGCCTAAGTAAAGAGGCCAATTCGCCTCTGCAAGCTTGAATATATGTAATGGTCGTGGCCTGTCATTATACGCAGAAACAAAAGGAAACAAGAAGCCAACAGAAAAGGGGGCTGGGGTCACGCTGAGAAAGGAACTCCGGGTCTGCAAATGAGGACCAAGAATTACCAAATGAAAGAAAATATAAAAAAACAAATGAAAAAATCCTAAAATCCCAGTTCCACAGCCCGCTGTGTAGAGCGGGCTTTCACAAATTCAAAGCCGTCCGTAACGCCTTGCCAAATACCAGGTACAAAGTTGCGCATCCAAGCACAGATAACCAAAAGCAGCAGGGGAATCTATCGCGAATTAGTAAGGTTTCAAAGTGGAGGTGGACGTGGTAACTTACCCAAATAAAGTAGAGGTTGCGGTCACTACCCAGGCCCTTCATACGTCGGGCTTGGTGCTCGCGCAAATGTTTCTGCTGCTCGCGAGAGATCACCTTGCTCCCAATTGTGATATCCTTGAGATCATCCTTGACGATCTGGGCAGGTTGGGCTTGGGCAATTACTGTTGAAGCGGATGCAGAGGCGGAAGAGGAGGCGACATTGCTCTGTGTCTCGAAATGCTGGTCCAAAGCTGCCTCTGTAGCAGCCTGAAGAAGCGCAGACTTCTTCATTTCAGATACTTCATTCTCCTTATTCTGCTGGTGCGGATACAGCTCATCGTACGAAGGCGGAAGATTCTGGGCCGGGGCAGCATTCCCCTTCAGATAGTCCCACCAGCCATCTCCACGAGTAGCCGGGCGTTGAGGTACCAGGTTAGTGATGCGACGCATCATTTGGTTGGCCTGGTAATCTGGAAGCGCAGGCATGGGGGGCAGCGCAGGCATGTTAGGGAATGCATTGGATACACTTTGCTGGAATTGATGGATCTGTGCAGTCAAATGGTTCTGCCAGGCGACAATGGCTGCAGGTGGGGAGAAGCCACGAGTATCAGGTGCTGCGGGTTGTTCACCAGCATCCACGACCGGAGGAATAGCGTCTTGATGCATGCTTGATCGACGGGATGAACTGAAGAATAATGGTGCTTCGGAATCATCGCTGTCCAGCTCTTCGGAATCATCCAGGTCCTCGGAGTCGTCAACAGCATGACCAAGAGAGCCAGAAGCCGAAGAGGCCTCCCAGAGAGAGTTGAGGCTAGCTGAGCTACTGTGTCTGCGGCGAGAAGAAAGTGATCCAACACTGCGAGACCGGTAGTGCCGGGATGGGAGCAAAGCAGCTTGGTGCGCAGGCAACGTCGTTGCAAGGTCTGCCGGCGTAAATCCACGCACACTTCGGGCATTGGCATTGGCCCCAATGAGTCGCAGTCGGTGGACAATATGAGCATGGCCATGTAGAGCAGCAAAGTGCATGGGAACATTTCCAGTACTGTCCTGGACGTCTGGGTTAGCCCCACGGGCTAAAAGTCCCGCAACAAATCGAGTCAGGCCCAAAGAAGCTGCAAAGTGCAGAAGAGTCTGGCCAGTGGTGCTGCGGGAGTTGTAGCGAGCGGGGCGTGGGCTATCGTCCAAATCGATGAATTCAAGGTAGGTCAACATCTTAGAATCAAGATCGCTGAACTTCCCCTGGGAATCCATTCCTGGTACTTGGCGTTGATGCCCACCGGAAGAGCCGCCACTTTGCATGTCCTTCTGCATGTTGAAGAAAGCATTCGGATCGCTTCCCATGATTTGCTGGGCAGTTTGGAACGCGTCCGCTTGGCTACCCAATTTTTGGCCAAGGATGTTCAACGCCAGCCGGTACATTTGAAGTTCACGGTCGTCCACGTATCGGAAGAACAATTGTTGTTTGGGCATTAGTGGTTGCGCTTGTTGAACCTGCCCGAAAGTCGGGTGCTCATGCTTAAAAACAACGGACACCAGCCCGGGTTGAAGAGCTGGTGGGGTCAAGCAATTCAAACATTTGTCGCCCCAGAATGTGGTAGTTGTTGCGAGAGTATCGCCAAAAACAACCTCCATTCCGGGATAAAAACCACTGCCCAGCAGCGTAACTTCTGTGCCTCCAGTTATTGAGCCTTCCGCAGGCACAAGCTTGTGTATAACCGAGGGGAGTCGGCTTGGAGCTTGGGATATGGAAGGCCAAACTTGGTTTGCAGGCGTACCGCCCAGTCCAAGTGCAAGGTTTGGATCCTGGAAACTGTTGCGGCTAGAGGCACCGGGTGTCCCAGGACGACTTGGCTGCGCAGAGTTGGGTGCAGACACCAGAGATTGATGAGCAAGACTATCCAGGCTTTGTCTTTGGGCCGGTGTCGGGTTGAAGAAGGGGTTATTGTCGCTATTTTGGTTGGGAGTGGGAGGCCCATTGCTGTACTGTCCAGACATGGACGATGGAGTAACGAATGGCCGTTCCGTTGGCGAGGCGTATCCTCGAGCTGCCGCGAGCTGAGCAGCGGCCATTGCTGAGTTAGATGACTGGGGTGTCTCCATACGGGTCATGGTCAACTCCGAAGGCAATCGCCCGGCACTGCTGTGCTTCCGTCGTTTGGTTTGAGGGCCTGGGAAGTCTGTTGGCGAGGCCTGTCTTGAAAGACTGCGAGGTGTCTGCGAGCTCGAAAGTCCACCATTTGGTTGAGCGGCAGCGAACGAGTTAGTCGTGAGCTGATATTGTGAGCTGAATCGTTGCTGGAGGCCCTGTAGATCGGTTGGTGACTGAGGAGTAGCGAAAGCGCCATTTGAAGATTTGCTCTCGCCGTTAGATCCCGAGGGGAAGACTCCTACGCCTGGCAGGCCATCAGGCAAAGATGGCGAGGGGCCAGCAGGTGCGGGCGCTGAAGGTGCTTGCGTTTTGTGGTCATCGGTGATCATGATCGAGTTGGTTATGGCCTGGGCCACCACGTTGTTTTGATAATCCTTCACAGTGAAAATGACCTGGAACCCCAGCTTCTCGTTCTGGTGTCGGCAGTAGCATGCGATTCGCATCGGGAGTTCCACTTGCATAGATCCGGGCGGGGCAGGTGGCATATCACCATAACCAGTTGAAGCGTTCTTGGGTGGTTCCGCCCATTCTTTGATTTCACTTGTGTTGAAAACAATAACCCTCTTCTCCTCATCCTTCTGAAATAGTTCGTCCTCTTCCGGTTTTCGCTGCTTCTTCCGAGAGGCACGCTTCCGTTCTCGTTGAATGCATCCCGTGCAGATTTTCACATCCCCGCCGTCCAAAGGTCGCTCCTCGTCGGGACCATTTACTCCTGAGTGGTATCTGTCGCTTCTTGTGCGCGCAAAGGCTCGTTTTAACTTTTCCCGATCTTGCATGGCGCTTGTGCAAACTAAACTCGTGTATAGTTGAAGAGTGTCGGGAGTAGGTTCGGTGGAGGGAGGGGCAAGGAATTTGAGTTTAGAAATGGTGTGGGATGGAAGGCGCAGCTTCTTGACGCTGGCCGGTAGCGGAGAGAGGGTCAATCGGATCGGTATTTGCGTTTCGACGCGGGACTTGAGTGAGGTGGGGTGGACAGTGAGAACAGGTTGCGACGAATTTGCGGGATCGGTCTGGGCCGGGGACGAGGCAAAGTTGACAGCAAATGGGTAGGAGCTTGGCGAGCTGAACCTCATGTTTGGCGACATGGAGTTCAATGGAGACCGCCCATTCATATTGATACCACCAAAACTTTCCTCCAAAATTGACGAGGGAGACTGGCCATTCCATTGGGAAGCGGAAAGCTTCTCGTGATCATTCCGGAAGACCCCTGAAAATGGCGACTGTTCCTTCACACCAAAAGCGAAAAGTGGAGATGCAGGTGCATGTGCCTAAAATGTATATCAAAAGTTAGAGTGCTCGCATACAGGATCCTGTTGGGATTGACTCACCGGAGGTGCGGCGCCGTTTTGAGCTGGAACCGCTGATACGGCCGAAGGGCTCCATATTTGTGATTTTGAAGATTTCTGGCTGCTGGGCAGCTGGGGATTCTCGACCTTCAGTGGGCTGGGGCTGCTCGCGGCGCTCTCAAAATCAAATGCCGCGTCCATGGCCTGATTACTTGTTTCGAAGTCGGGATCCATGGAATACCCACCATCCATGGGGAAAGACGGTTCGATGTTAAACGGAGACTCCTCCTTGACTGACGACAGCTCTGGACGCATCCAGTCCTCTGCTGAGTAGCCCGCGGACGCCAGCGGATTTTCGCTATGCGCTGCGGAGTTTGTAGAAGCGATTGAGGCTTGTCGTAGGTGGTTTCTCGGGGACTCTGAGGAGGAACTGCGACTGGACGCATCAGGCGATTCGGCGGGGGAATCTGCGGCCATGACTGGGGGTTGTCTCAGGGGGTGTTGGTCTTGGTAGTGCTTCGAGGGCTCCGCGACTCCGTTCGGGCGGGAATTGGTGGCTCGGGCAAATAAGTCGTCAAAATCACCTCCAGCAGAGCCTGAAGGCATGTCAAGTTGTGTGGGGTCGAGGAAATCCATATTAGAATTGATGAAGGCGGACTCCATCTCGTCGTCCATGATGACGGGGTCTAGGGAAGGGAATGCGGGGGAAGAGGGCGCCTCGATCGATCCCATGCTTCGTAATGCCACGTCGTTGACGATTCGAGAGCAATGAAAGGCGAGGACTGCCGACTATCCTCACACCGTGTCCAACGTGAACAGGTAGATTGTCGCGTGTGTGTGATTGTTGGGGTTGGTGGGCGCAGGTCGGGGTGCCTGATCTCGCAGCGGACACGAGGCCAAGGGGTCGAAAGGGGGAATCGAGGAATCGAGGAATAGTTAAACGGATTCGATATACCAGGACCGGCCTGCAACGATCATGACTCCTTAGACCGGAGGAGGGAGAATGGGGGTGGTAGTCGTAAATGTGGATGGGGGAAAGTGACTGCCTTAGTGGAGTCACTGAGGGAGAAAGGAGGCGGGAAAAGTGTGAGTGCCGATCCAGACCGGCAGAACTCTCTCGTCTCCTCAACCACACTTGTCAGCAGGCTCGACGCTCGACGCTCTACGCTCTACGAGTATACGTACTCTCTGATGGATGCTTGTACCTATACTCGTAGAGAAATTCCTGAATCTTTTGCCTACTTTGCTTTGTTTTTCTGTCCCCTCCCTCACGTACTTTCTGTACCTTTTTCAACACATCCAGCGGTGACTACTCCGTACACGGCCAGCCAATCCCCAGCGAGTTTTTCTTATTCGGGTTCGTCTCTCTGATTCGCTCTCATCCCTCGCCTCCACCAGTCAGGATTCTGTGCTCTTCGATTTCCATTCCATATGGCCCTGCGGTGTGAGACGAAAGATCGACCGTCTGTCGCACCCCAGTCCTCGTGTTCATTAGTAGAGCGTCTCTCGAGACCCCACGATGCCGTTGATACTGGGGAGGATCTTCGCTCCCGGTTTCCCCCATCAAGCCCCTCACACTGTCTCCCGACCAACATGGACTCGGTATCGGGCGCATGCAAGCCACGACCGATGACGAACGCGGGTTATCGCTTCTAAGATACGAAATCTCTTGCGTGTGTCACTCCAGTCGCGGCTTGTGCCACTATCGCCTGCTCCCAAGATTCCCGATTAGGGAGGGAACATCCCCAGTGCCTTGTCCCAGAGTATATCTAGGCCGTCCGTTCACAGTGCGCCGTTTGGTATAGGATCTTAACTTGATACACACATACTCCGTACATACATAGATACAAACATACACCCACGCCCACACTCGCGCACATCATGACCCCGGCTAGCGGCGACTCTCCCAGAAAAGAGTCAAATATCTCATGTGTGTTGTTTGTACGTGCCAATTGGTCTGAATGGTGACCGCCGATGCCGGATGCAGCCACTCAGCTGTTGAGACGAATGGACAATGTCGTGGAAAGTCTCATTGACTTGTAGTCATCTCGGCCGGCCAGACACTCACTCACATACCACATGTATATATCTTGCACCCGCCCCTCTGATCGAGACCCCTGGAGGCTTGCCGTGGCTGCAGATTTGACTTACATACTACATGCAATAGCCTTTCCTGGATGGCCGTCCTCAACAATCCAGAGAGCGCTAGTCCCTTGTTCGACGCAATCTCGAAGGGTCAGTGCCATGCGGCGTCATCTAGCGTACTAGGTAGTAGAATTTCGTTCTCGAGCTCCAGGGTCAATTTCTGATCTTCCAGCCTGGCGCGTCGGGGCCGACCCTGTCATAGAGCGATGCCTCTAGCGACATTAAACTAGTTACCGCCAGCCATACCTAGCTTAGGCCGGTGTGTTCACTTCGGAGATATTGGCAATTGCATATCGCATAGATTGGACAGTTGAAAAGGATTCGCACCATGCAGGGCTAGTTCCCAGCGAAATCAACGGTCTGGGTCGCGGAGTGGAGATGCTGGACTCCGCTCCGTACGGCACGCCGAGCCCCCGAGCGTTTCAAAATAATTCTCCGAGTACGCGCCGGAACCCTTTGCCCCTCAGTCCTGGTAGATTAAGTGATTATTATTCAGGGATGGGCGCGTCGAACGGTTTGTCATGGCCTCGCGATATCATTCAGGCTAAGCTGGCAAATCCTTCTTGGGGGCGAAATGATCTCAAAGCCCAAGCCAAAGTCCGAGCCCCAAACCAAAAAAAAAAACCAAAATCAAACTAACGGGATCTTCGTAATGGGGTCTGAGCCAACGCTGATCCTGCACTCGACATTGCCATAACAGTTCTGACAGCTGGCGAATTGCCGGTTGGTGTGTCGTCGCTGACATCTCCGAGACATCTTGTTCGCCCCATACTACTAACATGCAAGCGTCAAAAGCACTGGAATACGATCAAGGTTCCATCACACCACATGGCTCTAGCCAATGCGCGCCCATCATTTGTTCATCGGTTCGGACCTCTCTCTCAGTTCAACCACCAAGCTTTCGCAATCATGAGAATGAACGAAATTACTCCGAATGAGCAGGAGCTTGGACAATGTCTTGGCAGTTCAAAGGTGGATGAGAGGGGGTGAAGGAGAGAGTGATGATATATCTCATCGCATGTAGGGACGTGCAGCGAGCGTCCAATCCGAAGAGGCTTTGTTAGAGTTATGAAACTCCAGTCGTCACAGACAGCCGCCCAGAGATCGACAGGCACCGTTTAGTGGTTTGACCAGGCCCCGGACGCCTTCCAAGTGGAATGCACCTGGGCATAGCTTAATTAATTTTCGCTGCCAGGAAACATGGCGGTTTGGAGACCAAGGCTGTTCATCTATCTCCTACCTCGGGCCATTACCCTTTCGGTCGCGGGAGATTCTCCACCTATGACCGGCCAGGCAAGACCGTGGAACTGGTCTTGGGAACTGGCGACACTGACAGAAAAAAGTCATTGAATTAAGGGGTTCCAACTTATACAGATCTGGCGTGCCTGTGGAGTCGTTGGCATGGCTTTCGGCTCCTAATGGAGCTATGATGCCGGTCGAGGATGAACATCGACTGGGAGAAGAATATAAAGATGCAAATCCACGACCCTGCTACTCGTTTCTTCTCTTCAACCAGTCTTTCCACATTCCATTCTTTCCAACCTTTCCATTCTCTTCCTCGGGTTGACTTCATTGACTGAAGTCCCCATTTCCATTCTTTTTATCCCGGCCTCGCTCTTTTTGCGGCCTTCAAAAGCAAACGCTGTGCGTTTCTATATCAAATCACCTGAAAGATGTCTGTTACCAAGCTTGTTGGAGCCGTCCTCGGATCGGCTGCCCTTGTGGCCGGCCACGGTTATGTGACCGGTGCTGTCGTTGACGGCACCTACCACGGTGGATTCATCGTCGACACATACAACTACCAGGACCCCTTCCCCGACAACATCGGCTGGTTTGAGGATGCCACCGACAACGGCTTCATCGACGGTTCCTCCTACTCGAGCAGTGACATTATCTGCCACAAGGATGCCAAGAACGCTGCCCTCTCTGCCTCTGTCAAGGCTGGTGGCGATGTTGAGCTGCAGTGGACTGAGTGGCCCGAGTCTCACCACGGTCCCGTCATCACATACCTCGCTAACTGCGACGGTGACTGCACTACCGTGGACAAGACCTCTCTGAAGTTCTTCAAGATTGACGAAGCCGGTCTTATCGATGACAGCAGCGTTCCCGGCACCTGGGCTTCCGACAACCTCATCAGCAACAACAACAGCTACACTGTTACCATCCCCAGCAGCATCGCCTCTGGCAACTATGTTCTCCGTCACGAGATCATTGCCCTGCACTCCGCTGGAGATACCAACGGTGCCCAGAACTACCCTCAGTGCATTAACCTGAAGGTTACCGGTGGTGGCAGCGACTCTCCCGCTGGCACCCTGGGTACCGCTCTGTATAAGAACACCGACGCCGGTATCAAGGTCAACATCTACCAGTCCCTTAGCAGCTATGACATCCCTGGTCCTGCTCTGTACTCTGGTGCTTCTTCTGGCTCTGGCTCCTCGGCCGCAACCACCGCTGCCGCCTCTGCCGCTGCTACTACTACCGCCGGTGCCACCGTTGCTCCCATCGCTACCAGCAGCGCTACTCCCGTTAGTGCTTCCCCGTCCAGCACCCCTCTCCGCAGCACCCCGTTGCCCCCGTCCTACAGCGCTACCATTGTGTCCACCGCTTCCAGTCAGGCCCAGCAGACCCAGCCCGCTGGCGAGCAGAACCCCGCTGGTGGTGCTCCTGCTGGCGCTTCCACTGTCACCGAGACTGCTGCTGCCCAGGTTACTAACCAGGTCTCTTACCAGACTGCCACCGTTGAGGACTCCGTGACCGTCACTGCCAGCCCCAGCGGCCAATCTCAGCAGAGCGCCACTCCCAGCTCCGGCTCCTCCAGCTCCGACTCTTCCAGCTCCGACTCCTCGGACTCCAGCTCTGGCTCTTCCAGCTCTGGCTCTTCCAGCTCTGGCTCTTCCAGCTCTGGCTCTTCCAGCTCTGGCTCCACCACCAGCACTGGCTCTTCCAGCTCCAGCTCCTACAACTCCAGCGACTGGTCCTCCTACCTGGACTCTCTGTCCGCTGATCAGTTCGTCAGCATGCTCCGCAAGACCGTCAAGTGGCTCGTCACTGACAAGAAGCACGCCCGCTCCCTGACCAACTAAATTCCAATCAAAAGTGGCCAGCGCAGATCGATCTTCTCTCCCTTCCATTCATGAGGGAAACGATCTGAGCACGTTGGCCGATCTTGGACTTTCTTCTTCTTGGCCTGTGTCGGGTATTCAGGTCTTTTCTTTGGATTGTGGGATTATTTACTGGGGATGTCTGTAACATTTAGCCTGTTACTTTTCTTTACTTCTTTTCTCTTTCCCTATATATTGGGGGTGAGGGGCTTAGCCTTATATCTGAGGTGCTCTCTCTTTTACTCTTTTCATGAATGGAATTGTTAGACTGCTCTCATCATTTCCCTATCTGTCTTCGTAGTAGTTTTCTAGTACAGGACTAGTCGAAAGAAGACTAGTTAGAGTAGTATGTCCTAACTATTGGTTGTCCATGTTCTTATTGCACATTTTGTCTGCATGCGCATTTTCCTCCCTCGGAATCCAGACGTACTTAACCCTTCCCTCCTCTTTCAATCTATTACTCAGATTGAAAGCCTCTTCCAGCAGATCTCGATTCGCAACCTCATTGTCCGCATAATTTGACCAGCCATTCTTAATCCATCTGGGGATCCACTGTGTCATACAGTTAACCGCATATGTCGAATCAGAATAGATTGTCACCCTGAGCCGTGGGTCGTTGTTAAGCCCTTCATATCGCTCCAAGGCTCGTTTCAGTGCTAGGATAATAGCTTCGATTTCAGCTCGTTGGCTTGTCGGTCGAGGCCATGGGTTAAGCGCTTTCGTAAGGCCCTTGTTGTAGCGACCCCATCTGTTCATGAAAACGGCGGCAGCGGCACCAATCGCACTCGGTGTTCCGTTGCCTCTACAGCCGCCATCGATGTAGATTTTCATGATGTAGACCATGTTTGCGAGGGTTGATGAGGCCGAAAAAGCTGCGGGTTTTTAGAGTGATGCACAGCGGATTGTGATTGGGAGGTGCGTGTGTCAGGTATCTCTATGGTTGTGGTCAGCTATATAGAAGGATATATGTAGGGAAGTAAGAAAAAGGTTTCACACACCGTTGAAGCCTGGGAGGTAGAGTACACTTCCAGTGCCCACCTTGAATGAATGCAGGGAAGCTCGGGCTATCTCTCAACCCTAGTGGCGCCGACTCGAGGCGTCAGGGACGGTAGTCAATACAAAGTAAAGATGTGGACCATGGGATGAGTCAGTATGTTGGATCGCAATGTAAGCCTTTCTTTTAGGGTAGAAAAGAATGGAAGAAAAGAATGGAAGAAAGAAGAAGGATCGGTAAAGCTAGTCCGGGCCTGTTGTGAATGAGAGTCCTGCCGTAAATGGAAGGGAGCAAACGAAGCCAACGGCCCAATCGGGACCATGATACTCTCCATCAACAACCCGCAGAAGGCCTACCTGGTACATACTCCTTAAAAAAACGGAATCGAAATCTATGAATGCCTGGGTATCAATTAGTATATGATATTGATCCTCTGAGTAGGAACCTACGTATCGGATTTCCGATGCAAGTCTTGGCTTTCCCTTTACAATTTAGTACTCACTGAGCGATATTCACGTTTCACAGAAGAAACTGGGGTCTCACTAGTAGAAGTGTGTATCAGACAAATGAAGGTTGGCGTTACCGGAAAGGAACTTGAATGCTGTTGGCTCATGCGCCACATTTCCGTGCCCAATTGTTCATAGTTTACGTGGAAGATGCCACTTATTACATTAGCCTTCGACAAACAAGTGATAGATAAAAAGAAAGCTCGCTGCAATTGCATTGATCGAACGGTCGAATAATTAGTATATACTACTAGTAGTAGGAGACTGCTGTTGAGAGGGTCTCTGTGAAAAAAAAAAAAAGTTTGCGTTAGTGTGTTATAACACTAGCAGGCCAAACTAACTCTTCTAAGTGTACAAAATATAGGAATGATTGAGTGAATGCAAAATCAGACTTTCCTTGGTAGAATCCCATCAATGATCGATCACCACCTTTCAGAAAGCGGACCCTTACTGGGGAGAGCAAGAGCCAGAGCCCTCTTTTCGCTGACTTGGCGGAGTTCGACCAGCAATAGGAACCTCCTGCGTAGAGCAATGAATACCTCCACCGGCAAAAGGCAACTCATCGAGACGCACAGTGACCACTTGGCGATCCTTGTACAACTCACGGATTATCTTCAAGGCCGCGGAATCTGCCTTTTTGTCTCCAAATTGGGGGAAAATAACGCCGTTGTTCACAAGTAGCCAGTTGACATAAGTCAATGAAGGATAATCCTCCTGGCCATCTTCGATCTCCTTCAGGGTACGTCGATCCAACCCAAGCGAGTGTAGATCTGCCTCAACGATCTCAGTGATTTCAAGGTGCCGGCCTTTAGCATCTGTCGCATTAGACAGGATGTCACGGGCCTTTCTGTACACCATGGTGAATTCACTATCGTCAAGAACATTCGGCTTGCTGAGAACGACTTTCCCAGGCGCAATAAAACGCGCGAGACCATCAACATGGCCATCCGTAATATCGGCACCCTTGATACCTGGCAGCCAGATAATCTTTGAGATACCAAGCGTTTTCCGTAGCTCATCCTCAATTTCCTTCTGACTCTTTCCTGGATTCCGGTTTTTGTTCACAATCGAGCTATCGGTGATCAGAAGAGTACCCTCTCCATCGACTTCAATCGAGCCACCCTCAGTTACAAGCCAGGTTGTAATTCGAGGCTTTCGGATATCGTGGAGGATTTGGGATGCAAGGGAAAAATTTGCCTCCACGGGGTATTTGTTACCCCAGCCATTGAAGTTATAGTCAACTCCAGAAAGATGCGATTCGTTGAAAACAAAGGTTGGTGCCATATCACGCATCCAGAGGTCAAGCTTGGGATAATCATGGACAGGTCGTATTTCGATGTCACCTGTCTCATTGTTGAATCGTTTCTTTGCCTCCTTGTGTCGATCCGGGGTGACCAACAATGTCACTGGCTCAAATTGAGCCACCGCCTCAACAATTCTGGAAACATCACGGGTGATAGCGGCCAAATCATTGCCATATGCACCATTCTCGGCAGATGGCCAGGCCATAATGACCTGCTGCTGGTGATCCCATTCTGCAGGTCGATGGATAGAAGTGGCAAAAATACCCTGAAGTTGAAGCATACTAGCAGTGAAAAAAAGGAATAATAGCATAGTGATATGTTGTTGAAATAATTGCTGCTGCGGTGTTGGATTCCCATAATCCTTGAAGTATTTATACGAAAATTCCAAGGTTAGTCCAGGCAGTGCATGGTAAATTGCTAGCAGTAATTGTGTTGCCTCCGCTGGCATCGCATCGACCCGTTTCTTGGGATTAGTATTAGCCACCTTCCAAATGCGTCAAATTTAACAAAGAAAAGTCAAATTAGTTCTAAATATTCTCGGGGAGAGAAATACTCCACAATACCTCAGTGTTGCTTTTTCACGGATCGGCAAAAATCAGTTTGAATGTCAATTTATTGTTTCAAGTCCATCGGTTTCGTAGTATGCAGCCTTGGCTTCCGCTCAGAATGGGGTTTCACATGCTCAGCGCTTTCGGCTTTTACTCTACAGATTTTGATCGACAACCATAGTACACTGCAGAAGCACTAGATATTTACTAGTATGATTGTTCTTCCACTAATATAATCTAGGATCGTGTACAACTGGAAGCTCAAGATATAAATAATAGTACTATTCCAGTGTGAGATCATTCTAGGTTCTTTGGGATATCGCCGATCGGTAAAGAAACTTGAGCCGTGACCTTTCAATTTGGAGCTCAATCTGAATTGAATTCGTAGATGTGTTGATGTATACAAAACCATGAAAAGCTATTACTAGTACCGGTGGCTAGTAGCGCCTTCACGAGGCCCACAGCGAGATGGAGTCCCCAGTAATCTCTTCGATTAAGTTTAGTCGACGTCAAATTCTGCCGCTAAAGATGCTTCCCGAAGATTTTCGTTGTGGCGTTACATCAGCCACCTTCCGGCCGTGGATCCTCCATAACTTGCGCAGGTACACAGGCAGCAACGTAACTTATCATATCCACAGATTAAGTCGAGGACTATGGGATAGCACAGACTTGATTGGATTCCATCAGTAGTATTGAACGAAGAAATGGGGTATTTAGCAGCCATCTCTACGATCTTAAACAGCTTCTTTGTTACTCTGTCTTATCTTCAGGATTTCGTGACATTTCTTGGATTCAGTACGTCCCATCGTTGTGGCTCAGTATCGGAGTTGTTCCCGCTAGGAAGGTTAACGACTACAGTACTAAGTAGTACTTGGTACTGTTTTGGTATTTAGTGTCAGTTTGCATCGTGTGGGACTGAGGCGCAGCTTCTCGGGTGCCAATTACATTCTTTTACGACAGCCACCATTGTAGATCCCAAGGTACCAGCCTACATAGCTTAAGGTCTAGTAGTTCTTAGGGCCGGGGGAGTCGATCGCGGCTAGACTCGGGCACGTGAAATATCAAACTAGATCTCACAGACCATAGGCTTCAGATAGGGATTTTAATCGCAAAGATACTACTAGTATGTCATTTGTCGAGTTCATGCTTCGAGTATGTCAAATAGGTGTATCATTAGCCCTGGAGCATAACCCAATAAGCATACCGCACGATAATTTATACGTATTTCAATACTGTGGCTCTACCTAGTGGCATAGTATGACGGCTTCATTGCCTTGATAAACTTGTTCTTGGTGCCTCCAGAATCAACAAGTGACTCTTCGGTAAATAATTAGCCCCAGGGAATAACTCATACTACTACGAATGCCAAGGGCATGAAATCCTCTCTAGGATTACTAAACCAACTTGAGAATGACAGTCGCAAAGCTCTTCCAATTTCACCGACAGATTCCTAAGGCATTCTCACATGGAGCTGGTGCTCAGCCCCACCATCCTACCAATGGATATTCCGCGCCATCCACCCGATCTCCTTTTTAGTTTTTTTTTTTGTCTCTGCACTTACCACTGGCACAAAAGCCATTCAGAAACACAAGCGGAAATGAATACTAGTCGCCGGCTGAAACTTCGGTCTCGCACGGGCTGTGATAGATGCAGAAGTAGGCACCAGAAGTGCGACGAGCTACAGCCACAATGCAGCCGGTGTTTTGATGCGGATATCCCATGTGCGTACGGGAAGTACGAATTAAGGCGGCACCACATGGCCGATTCAGTATTTGTTCTATCGTTACCTCCAGCGAGGCATACCTTCCGCCTTTTTCCCAGTCTTAGCTCGTCTCACAGTCTGTTCCTCTCATACTACGTCCATGAGGCATCCGCTGCCATTTCATGCAACGAGGGTATTCAGTATGACACCTGCAATGCAGTGATATCAGCTGGATCAACGTTTCCGAGTCTGCTATATGCTAGTCTACTGTTTTCAGCAATGCACAAATCCTCTCGAATGCATGATGCGTCTAGATCGATCAAGGACCAGTCGATACAGATACAGGTGTTACAGCTACGCTCTGCAGCTCTTTCATGTTTGCGGTCCGAGGTGTGCCAGAGAATAACACCGAACAATGAAGCCATAATCGCTACAATGTTGATGCTAGCAACCTGCGAGCTACGCTATTATCCGGAGACTAGCGCCTGGCGCCAACACTTTGAGTATGCGAGGTATCTACTGTCGCAGTTTCCAGCGCAGTATAGACCTGGAGATGAAGCACTCTGGCGGTTTATACTTAGAAGAATCACAGTCATAGGATTTCTTCTGTCGCTGCCTACATCGTGGCCTCGGCTCCCGCGTATGTGCTACTTGTCCACATATCCGGCAATTCTGCCTTGCTTGCAGACTGTTGGAATTATCGACGGAACAATGGCCTGCTGCATGGAATTGCTGGATGTATTCAGATGGATTGGTATTCTTGAAGAGATGAAATATCAGTCGCTGGAGCTGCCTAAATCTGAGCCTCAAAATATTACCGAATATTCTCAACAAATTTCCGCGAAGCTAGTTTCATTTGTACAGCAGATGATGGCACGCGACTCCAAGACTCCTCCAATGGTGAGCAACGAGCTCCAAGGCCTTCCGACGGATACCCACTTGGAAGACTATCGGATATGCAATACCATTGCGCAGCATGTTTCCTTGATATGCCTTTATCGATATGGCCTCGGATTGGACCGCAAAGACCCCAGTGTCACCAATTCGGTTCGCAGCGTCATCGAACTTGCGAGTTCTATACCTATGCATGCTGGCTCACATCCATCTATTTGTCTAAGTACAGCTTTATTCATTGCAGGCCACGAGGCAGAGCGCGAATATGAAGGTGATATTAAAAACCTTCTGAAAATTCAGTATCGAATTACCAAGAGTCAGAACACACAGAAAGCTCTAGACATGCTACACAGAACCTGGTCTGCAGTCCCTTCACCACATGACACCAGCAAGAAAGACAGGAGCCTCACTGGTACGTAAATTTTTGGAAATAAACATCCATTCATACAAAGGAGAAGCCAGGAAGAAGGAAGAAGAGAGACAGATAATAGTAGCTAACCGCCGCTGACAGCATCCTCAATCGACGACTTTGTACCCTATTAAATGTAAACTACGCACGCTCGCTACTACCAACCTTGGAACTTGAAGTCTTGTACAAAATCACGAAAAGAAGAAAGAAGTCTTATAACAATACCTTGGAACCTTGGGATCAAGAGACTGGGGGTGATAAACTAATAGTAGCCTAAGACATTCCAGTGGGCACGGTCACGGGTGTCCTGCTACTAACTAATAGTAGGTAAGAATGGACTACTAGTACTAGTAGTTCACATATCGCATATATACCTGAATATCTACCAAGTACAAAGTTGAGCCCTGGTGAACCCGTAATTCATAATATCCAATCACCAACTAATCCTCTAGTATCTATTTCTTCTTCTTAGTCTTATCCACCATATCAACCCATTGCGTCTTCAGTCCACGCCGCACAAGAGCAGTCTGCACAACCTGGCGTTGATCACCTTGTACCAGAACCTCCATGACTCCCTTGGCCGCACCCGTAGCCTGAGTAACACTGGTACTACTGGCACACTTCTTTTGCAACTCCTCTGCCAAGAGAGCTGGAATGATGCCGAAGATTTCCAAGTTGGTAACCTTCGTCATGGTCTTGGACCCTGTTCGTTTCTCGATCGTGACAAGAGCTTTGGGCGTCGCGCCGGATTTAGGCTTGACCTCGGCGAGGGTTTGGCCTGGCTTGAGAATTGCGTAGTGTGGCTGAAGAAGGGTGCGGTCTTCTTGGATGCGCTTCAAGAGGCCGTCGCGAGTAGTCTTGCCTCGCTTCAAGGTTCCTTGATCTTCGGTGGAAGATGAGGTGAAGACGGTCTCTGCGAGGAAGGGGTTAAGAGTGATGATGCGTCGGTTGTCTTTGGAGATGATAGGCGGGACTTGTGATTGGAGGTATTGATCCAGGTAGGTGGATACCTCGGCGTATTTGTAGAAGTTCTTCGGGTCACTTGTAGAAAGGGCTGGGAAGATTGTTGGTGCTAGCTTCCCCGTTGGGCGATAAAGAGTTTGAACGAGAAGAGTTTGTCCAACAGATGGATCAGAATCGCCAGTTGCAGTAGCCTTTTTGCCATCCGCGGCGGCGGGTTTGCTTGAGCTGTCTAGAGCACTGCGTGATGGCAGTCTATAGGGCACAAATCGCTCCACACGATGGTCGCGAAAATCAACATCCAGAATCACAGTTTCTTGCCCATTGCGGTCTTTCGACTTGACAAGTTGAAGCTTGTCCAATTGCTTGATAAACTTTTTAACATTCTTCCAGCTGGTCTTTTTGATGCTGTAGAATTGAGCTTCTTGGGGGTTATATATCGGGAGGTAAGGGGCGATCAGGTTTGCAATAAGCATAGAGGGTGACACCGGTAGCGTCAACCCGTGGTTATTTGCTGATGGGTTGTCCTGCTTGAGCTTGTAGAGGGCGTAGACGAATGCGTTGATAAACGCATCATCGATTTCTAGGACTTATTAGCAAATAATAAGATCGGCTGTTGAGTCTATATTTCATACCCTTAGTTGTAGGCTCTTTCAGTGCCACAGCAGGCTCTGCCTCAAGAGCTGGTGATTCATCGACAAAACCATTGCGATTATTGTCAACAGTTTCACCTGCGCTCTCATCAAGGGTCAATTCAGCAACACCTTCCTCCAACTCATCCTCCTCTTCCACTTCTTCATCCCATCCTTCCAGATATTCAGGAGCAGGACGACCAGGTCTCGATGAAGAACTCCATGCCCATAATTCGTCTCCTTGCCAGTGCAAACCTCGGATCGCATGGCCTTTGGTGCCTTGGACCTCCCGGAGTGCCGAGACATCGATCTCACAGATACCAACAAAGAGAGGAACTGAATGGCTGTTCAAACTCGCAACGGCAACAGGAGAGCCCTTGACTGCTCGGGGATCGAAGGGCGGATCATTGGCCAGACCGGGAGTCATGAGATCCGCACCACCCTGTAATTTCCGCATGACCATCTCCGGGGTGTGTAGTAATGGCATGATGTCGGGGTTATTCCATAGTGTGTAGACGGTTGGATATAGCTTTTTATCGGAGCCAGGGCCATGTTCCACCTTGAACCAGAGCACGCGCTCGTCCTCTCCCGGGTGTGCGCCAACGTAAACGATACCCTGAACCTCGCGCAGGTCTGGGCCGGCCGTCGTTGTGAAGCGTGCCGTCAGCGAGTTTTCTGGGAGAAGGGCATTTCGGATGGAAGAGAGAGTTGGGGTCGGAGTAGCGGCTTTATCGGCTGAATCTGAGCTTGTTTCGGTGGGACTCGAAGGGATGGAGATCTTGTAATCGCTAATGATTTGGTCGGCGATTTTCCTGCGATCGGAAGATCGCAAAGGAGAAAGGTTCTTGATCTGTATATATAAATGGTCATGTTTGTTTAGCATTCACTTCATTGCTGGGTTTGCGTCGTCATGAGAAAGTCAAGGTGGGATAGCTTCAAGGAGGGGCAATGCGGGGAGGTGTTGATCACCCACCGTAGGCTTCTTCTTGAACATTTTCGTCGGTGGTTGAGTGGTGTAATTCAGTTGTAAAGGAGGGAGATGAAAACCGGTTCTACTCGTTTTCAGCCACCGATAGTAAGGAGCGAATGTTGGAAGTTGTTTGAATGCGCAGAGGTGGATGCAGAGACAAAAATATGCCCGCCTTTCACACTTGAAGGTTCCCGAGGTCTCCACCTGCCGCGACGCATCCCCGACACGCGATGACTGGCCATGACTCGAGGTATCAGTGTGAGTCAGACATGGTCATTCCCATACGCCCATGTCTAGAAATGACCTGGGTATGCACCTGTATTTACAAGAGAATGTTTGCCAGATGGGAGGGATAGTCAACACAGGGTGGCTTTACTCGAGATCGATATATAGTCGACTACTAGTAGTACTAGCCCTGGAGTACTCCGTAATTTCGACTTCAAATTTGACGAGGAAATAGATGGTATACTATTACTAGTAGTAGACTAAACCGAGACCAAGAACGAACCTTGAAGTACGAATAGTAGGTACATGGGCTCCAGGGCTTCCATTCAACTTCCGGCCCATCGGACATTTCCCGACCCTCAAAGGTCACCCCCGCTCTCCGCTGATCAGATAGTCCGATGGGATAACTTCAAGCTATTTGCCAGATTTGTCTTTCTCCTTCTATCTCCCCTCACTTGAAACAATATTTGACTACCAGCCATGCCTATCTATCACATTGGTGAGTTCAAATTTATAATTGCCCTCATGATACCCTGGGTCACCCAATTTCACGCAGAGAACTGGCTATCTACTGTAAACCCTCGGAGAGCTGACCGACGCAACAGTCCTCTTCCGCCTCAAGGCCGGAGTCACCCAAGCCCAGTTGGCGATCTGGTCGCAGAAATGCAAGGGAATGGTTGGGCAAATTCCCGGTTAGTCATTTCCAAACATCTGTCTACTCAATTAGCAACAATCCGCTGATATCGACGGAATATGAATACAGGTCTTGTCTCGATGGAAACTAACCAGCCACTGCCAATCTCGGTTCCTCGCGCAAAGGGATTTGATATGGGCCTTGTGGCGGTCCTGGAAAAGGCCGATGATGTCGCTACCTATGCGACACACCCGGCACACCTTGAGTAGGAACTTTCAATCCCTTAGTTACGCCCGTTCTTGTGCTAACGTACCATGCACCGCAGGGTTCATAAGATGAGAGAAGAGCTCTGCGAAGATACCCTTGCTTATGATCTGGAGTTCTAAGTGAGGAGCCTATACTAGACATTGATGGATAGATTCGATGAAGAAAGAATGCTAGCGGATTATCTAGTCAAAAACTTTACTTTATTGGAAAGGACTTGAGTATACATGCGCTTTTTTGAAGAAGCAAGAACTGAACACAAGTTTATCGTGATTAATCATTTGTCATAACGCCAGTAGAGCCGTTGGGGTCTCCCCTATGTAAAATTGTAAACAGGCACCGTGTCCGTTCCAAGACTTTTGATATTCTGATGGCCAATGAAAATAGAAACGTGAAACAAGGAGTTTAGCAGCCGGCTGGCCGCCTACTCCTTCGAATCAACCTTCTTAGCGGGGTGATCGCCGTTGGCTTCCTCGTCACGAGTGCGCTTCTGACCAGCAGAGTCGGAGGAGCTCTTGACAACGGGAACGCCACTAATTATACTTGTTAGCTGCGACTATCTCTCAATCGTTTTCATGGAGGTGCTTTCTTACCGAGAGTCCTTCTGAGCCGCATCCTTAAATCCGCTCTTCTGGTCCTCGTCCCGGCGCTCGCGCCAGTCACGATCATTGCGGGGGGCACCGCCACGACCGCCGCGTCCACGACCACCACGATCACCGCGACCACCACGACCACCACGGCCACGGCCACGGCCAGCACGGTGGCGATCATCGTTGGGGCGAACAGTGCCGTTGTTAATCTCCTCCACCTTCTCATCACAGTATTCCTTCTTGGTCTTGATGAGCAGCTCGCGGTCGTTGAACTTGGGCTTGGGGTCCAGAGCCAGGAATTCCTTCTGCTTGTCCTCGGACTTGAATTCGACGAAAACACTGCCCTTGAAAACCTTCTCGGGGTTGGTACGGCGAAGACGAACGGAGTTGATGGGGCCGTAGGTCTCGAAGAAAGTCTCGATATCGGTCTGGGTGGTGGGGCCCTCCTCACCAAATCGGCAGAAGCCCTTGGCGTAGACGCTGCGGGCCATAGCTTCGTCGGCGAAGACCTTGGCGTATTGGTCGCTGTGAACCTTCACATCATCGGGCAGGGCAACCTTGCGCCGGACGGCGGTGTTGTCGTCGACCAGGTCAAGAGTCTCGGAGGTCTTCATGGCCTCAACAATGGCGTCGAAGGGCTGGAAGCGGCGCATGCGCTTGAAGGAGTGGAGCAGCTCCAGGGGAACGGAGTTGTTCTCGCTGCCGCCGACTTTGGAGAAGAGGAACTTGTCCATGGGAAGGTTGGAGTCGGAGAAATAGAACTCGACCTAAAGCCGGGCATATTAGATTAATCGTGAATTCAGAGCTTCCGACGCCCTTCCTCGCGCGGCTGTCTTACCTGCTTGCGGATCTCGACGGGGTCGTCAGTCTGCTTCTGCTGGGAGGGGTCAAACTTGACGTTGTTGGCGAAGCGACCACCGCGACCACCACGGCTACCACCACGACCACCCCGGGTGTCGCGTTGCTGTGACTCCTCGGACTGCTCCGATTTCTCTCCAAGCTTGGCGGCCTCGGCGACGATGCGCGCCTCTTCGGCGTCTTCCTTGCTCGCCTCGGCGGGGGCGGCATTGTCACCCTTCAGCTCGGCGAGGACATCCTGGACATCCTGCTCAGCCTGAGCGTTGTTGGTGGGCTTCTGCTCCTCAGACATTGTGGTAGATTGAGTATGCGACAAGGTTTTGGTTTCTGATCGCGAGGGCGAAAATGAAGGTGCCAAGATGACTCGGCGGGATGAGTCAACGGTTGGAAGAAGGACTGAGTCACGGATGTAAGACTAAAAGATAAGTTATGAAGTAAGTGGCTGTGAGACGAAAAACCAAGGTTGAATCGCCGTGGATGATCTATCTTAAGAGGGCAAGAGCTCGGCGGGGAGTGAATTTTTTTTGGAGCGCGGCAGCTCCACTGACACCTGAGGCTTCAACACTAAGCCTTATTTGGCTAGATCATCCCGAGGCTCTAAAGTATACATTTGCGTATGCTGTATGCTGTATGCACGACATGGTCCTGAAAGTGTGAAAAGAATATAGCAGAATTATACATAATATCAAATCTAGTGATTTACAGTCAAATTAAGGGACCTTTGTGAGATACTACGAGTAATCATAGCCATAGTCTATACTATGCAGGGTGGCAGCAGTTACTTGGAAGTTGGAACTGCTCAGGAACAAATCGCTCCTGCCTTGAGATACGAACGGTGCTTTCGTCGGGTCTTCACCGATGCATTTTTGATTCTCCCGCCTCCCCCCGGGCTCCTATCATCGCAACTCTCTACCGGACCAACTCCCCATTTTCTATTCATTCCTCCGTTCTTACCCGGTTTGCACATCCCGGATACCAACATAATCGATGCACACAAGCGCGAAAGGCCTTCAAACGTGGCAGATTTTACTCTTCGAACCAACTCAAGAGCCTCCATCCTGGGGGAAAAAAAGATTCACCCGGAAACGCGCTCCGATCTGCCCCCGAACAGCCTGGCGAAAAGCCTCGGCCTTCAACATTCCTATTTCTATCTCATACATATTCTAGGGCATTGGATCTTCTAGTCACTGGGCTTAGAAAGTTTACCCGAACCTGCATTGAAAAAGCCTTATACTCGACATGGCAGTCACCGACGAGCCTGTGTCCTACTCCACCAGGTGGCCGACTAGAGATGTAAGGCTCTACCTCTTCTCTCTCCCAAGATTCGCAGATTAACTTGGTGAATAGATCATCTACCTATCCATAGTTGGGCCATTAATGTTGGCAGCGGCTTTTGAATGGGTGCTTTGGCTTGCAGCATTTATTTACTGCCTCGTCAAGGTTTATCAAAAGGCAGATCATTGGAGCATCAAAGTCCTCGCGGTGGTGATGGTCTTTCTCTTCTCTTTGCTACGGTAAGCCCAAACAGGCGGAATTTGGGGATCTCGGGGAGAAAAAGGGCTAACCGCAATGGTTGGGATTACAGATTAGCTTTTCTTCCTGTCATGATTGTGACCATTCCTCTGCCGCCTCAACTGAGCCACCATATTCCTGAGTACATGGCCCGAGATCTCCAGTGGTTCGCCTTCTGGTCTTTCTCCCTCCTCCTCGTCGGGCCATGGCTTGCCTGTATTTACCAGCTCGTCACAAGCTCCCTTGGACGCAAAAAGAGGATAAAGCAGGTTTTGGATGATCGTACTGCACCGAAGACGGTGGTCGTTATGCCAGTTTACAAAGAGGAGCCTGAGACGTTGATCAAGGCAATCGACTCGGTCGTCGATTGCGACTATCCAGCAGCATGCATTCATGTGTTTCTCTCTTGGGATGGAAATATCGTTGACGAATCCTATCTCCGGGTTATTCAACACTTGGGTATTCCGATCTCTCTGAAAAGCTACCCTCAAAGCATTGATGTTATTTACAAAAATGCTCGGATCACCGTTTCTCGTTTCTCTCATGGTGGCAAACGGTACTGTCAGAAGCAAACATTTAAACTTATCGACAAAGTTTATGCAGAGTATCTGAAGCGACATGACGATTTGTTTGTGCTTTTTATTGATTCCGATTGCATCCTCGATCGCGTCTGTCTGCAAAACTTCATGTATGACATGGAACTGAAACCGGGAAGCAAGCACAACATGCTAGCCATGACGGGTATCATCACCTCCACCACGACGAAGCACTCTTTTCTCACGGTTCTCCAGGATATGGAATATGTCCATGGTCAGCTTTTTGAGCGTTCGGTGGAGTCTGCATGCGGGGCCGTGACATGTCTTCCCGGTGCATTAACCATCCTTCGTTTCTCGGCATTTCGCAAAATGGCCAAATACTATTTTTCCGACAAGGCTGAGCAATGCGACGACATATTCGACTTCGGGAAATGTCACCTGGGCGAAGATCGATGGCTCACTCACCTCTTCATGGTCGGAGCCAAACATCCCTATCAGATCCAGATGTGTAGTGGCGCCTTCTGCAAAACTGAAGCTGTTCAAACCTTCAGCAGCTTGCTCAAACAGCGGCGCCGCTGGTTTTTGGGCTTTATCACCAATGAAGTTTGCATGATCACTGATGTCAGGCTATGGAAACGTTATCCGTTCCTCTGTGTTGTTCGATTTTTACAGAACACTATTCGAACCACTGCTCTGCTCTTTTTCATCATGGCTATCGCCCTTATCACGACTTCCAAAACGGTCAATGACGTCCCCGTTGGCTTTATCGGTGTTTCCCTTGGTCTGAATTATTTACTCATGCTTTATTTCGGTCTTCGACTTGGTCGGTACAAAGCATGGCTCTATCCACTAATGTTCATCGTTAATCCATTCTTCAACTGGCTTTACATGGTATATGGGATTTTCACCGCTGGACAGCGCACTTGGGGTGGACCACGAGCCGATGCAGCCACTGCGGATGACCATATAACTCCCGAGGAGGCTGCCGAGTTGGCTAAAGAACTGGGGAATGAGCTGAACATCGACGTCGACACTTTCCGTGCGAACAGCGTCCGCCGACGATCAGTTCCCGTTCGCCCGTCCGACCACATTGATGGACGTTTTGCACCTGCGGAACAACTTTTGGATGGATTCTATATCACCACCAACGAGATCAATCCTGCTCAAGCACGCATGCCAGCCCCTCTCCCAGGTGTCCCCCGATTCCATATACCGGGTCAACTTCGCGAGTCTATGGAGTCCATCTTCACCGAATCTTCTGATAGCGGGTCCAATTCAGTTTTGCTGCCGCACACAGTGGAAAGCCTAATGAGTGAAGAGGATCAACGCAAGTTGTATTATGCCCGTCAAGTTCGGGCGTCCATCGGTATGCCTGGAGCCTCAGACAAGGCTGCAGTGTGGCCACAGATTCTCGAACCTATTCCCGACCATGCAGAGGCCTCTCACTTTCAAATTATGTCGCCCTTTGCCGAGCCACATGATTCGATGCAAGAGAGTCAAATTTTACTAGAAGAGATGAGGATGACAGGGCAACTGGACCACCGTTGACCACTGTTGGGAATGATGAGTCTCCACGACGGGGTCCAATATTTGGGGACGTACTCGTAGGGAGATGGTCTGAATGACGTCGTGTTTCTCAAGTCAACTGGGCTTGTTCCACTTTTTTTTTTGGAAATATTTCCTCTTTCTCTCTTGTTCGCGGCGTCTATAGATTTATTGATCATTATTTTTACGATTGTGACATATGCATGGAAAAGTAAAAGTAAAATTAAAACCAGTACAGACGGAGTTCCCATAACAACAACATTGATAAGGAAAAAAAAAATGATACATCATATATCATTGGGTGTGCTGTGATTCGCCACACAAAATGAGTGGAGCCTTTCTCACCGCCGTGGAGCCCCGACGAAAATTCTGCCTCATGGCGGTGAATTCTGGCAGAACCAAGAAAAGCCTGGCAACCGCTGGAAGGTTCGATGAGTCCACACAGTCACTTTGCCAACTCTTGGACTGAGGTCTTCTTACGTTATTATATCGTAGGCAAATTTTTCGATTCGTAGTTCAAGTAAATTCAGTCCCTCTCTTTCACCGTCTTCTCTCCCTCATTCATCTTTTTTGTGGCCCAACTTAAGAAAATTCCGTTATACCTTGTCACTCCCCGCCAATCGCATAGTGGAGTGGCGTGCAAATTGTTCTCCCCTCCAAACTTCTTTTCCCTTCTGACTCTCCCTCCACCCACCCTCCCCCCCTTCTCTTCAATATACCCCCATTTCCTCCCGCCTACAATGTCTGTTGTCGGTATTGATCTCGGTGCGCAGAGCACCAAGATTGGTGTTGCCCGTAACAAGGGTATTGATATTGTGCGTATTTGCCCCGCCAGTCCAGCCTCACCCCATGTGGATGATGCGCATATCTTCCCTGTCGCCCTTTTGACCAAAAAAAAAAGAATTGAGACTGACTAGGATTGTTTCTTTCCCTTTAGATCGCCAATGAAGTTTCCAACCGTCAGACTCCGTAAGTCCGATCGCTTACTGCGGCCCGACGTCATCCCAATCAGATTTTTGAAAGACTAACTTGAAATTTCCTGCCCAATAGGTCTCTCGTCGGTTTCAACGCTCGCAGCAGACACATCGGTGAAGCAGCAAAGACACAAGAGACTTCGAACCTCAAGAACACTATCGGTTCCCTTAAACGCCTGATCGGCCGCTCTTTCAACGACCCCGATGTCGAGCTCGAGCAGCGCTACAACACAGCCCCCATCTGCGATGTCAATGGCCTCGCCGGTGTTGAGGTCAACTACCTCGGCAAGAAGGAGAAGTTCACCGCGACTCAGTTGGTCGCCATGTTCCTGACCAAGATCAAGGACACCACCTCCAAGGAACTCGGTCTGCCCGTGTCCGACGTCACTATCAGCGTTCCCGCCTGGTTCACCGACGTTCAGCGCCGTGCCATGATCGATGCGGCTGACATTGCCGGTCTCAATGCCCTCCGCCTTGTCAACGACACCACTGCCACCGCTCTGGGTTACGGTATCACCAAGCTCGACCTGCCCGGCCCCGAGGAGAAGCCCCGCCGTGTCGCTTTCGTCGATATCGGTTACTCCGACTACACTGCCACCATTGTTGAGTTCCGTAAGGGTGAGCTGAACGTCAAATCCACCGCCTACGACCGCCACTTCGGTGGTCGTGACTTCGACTATGCCCTCACCGAGCACTTCGCCGATGAGTTCAAGGAGAAGTACAAGATTGATATCCGCACTCACCCCAAGGCCTGGTCTCGTACCCTGGCTGCCGCCGAGAAGCTCAAGAAGGTCCTGTCCGCCAACCCCCAGGCTCCCATGAGCATCGAGTCCCTAATGGAGGACACCGATGTTCGCGCTATGGTCAAGCGTGAGGATATGGAGGATATGGTTCGCTCTCTGCTGGACCGCATCACCGTTCCCATCGAGCAGGCTCTCGCTGAGGCCAAGCTCAAGGTTGAGGACATTGACTACATTGAGATGGTTGGTGGCAGCACTCGTGTCCCCGCTATCAAGGAGGCCATCAGCAACTTCTTTGGTAAGGGTTTGTCTTTCACCCTGAACCAGGATGAGGCCATTGCCCGTGGTTGTGCCTTCTGCTGCGCTACTCTCTCCCCCGTTTTCCGTGTCCGTGACTTCGCTATCCACGACATTGTTAGCTACCCCATCGACTTCACCTGGGAGCAGTCTCCCGATATCCCCGATGAGGACACCAGCCTCACCGTCTTCAGCCGTGGCAACGTTATGCCCTCAACCAAGATCCTCACCTTCTACCGCAAGCAGCCCTTCGATCTGGAGGCCCGCTACTCTAAGCCCGAGATGCTGCCCGGCAAGATCAACCCCTGGATCGGTCGCTTCTCTGTCAAGGGCGTCAAGGCCGACGCCAACGATGACTTCATGATCTGCAAGCTCAAGGCCCGTCTTAACCTGCACGGTATCCTGAACGTCGAGTCTGGTTACTACGTTGAGGATATGGAGGTTGAGGAGCCCGTTCCCGAGGAGGGCGAGAAGGAGGGTGATGTAAGTTTTAACTATGTTTTCCGAAAGATTCCACTGGTTCCGATTTACTAACAATATGCACAGGCTATGGACACCAACGGTGACGAGCAGCCCAAGAAGACCCGCAAGGTCAAGAAGCAGGTCCGTAAGGGCGACCTGCCCATCAACGCCGGTACCGGTGGTATCGACGAGGCTACCAAGGCCATTCTCCAGGAGCGTGAGAACGCCATGTACATGGAGGACAAGCTGGTCGCCGAGACCGACGAGAAGAAGAATGAGCTCGAGGCCTCCATCTACGAGCTCCGTGACAAGATCGACGGTGCCTACTCCGAGTTCGCCAGCGAGGAGGAGAAGGACAAGCTCCGCTCCAAGCTGACCGATATCGAGGATTGGTTGTACGAAGAGGGCGATGACACCACCAAGTCCGTCTACGTCTCCAAGCAAGAGGAGATCCGCTCCATTGTCGGTCCCATCATCCAGCGCTACCAGGAGAAGCTTGAGGCTGAGCGTCAGGCTGTCCGCAAGGCCGAGGAGGAGGCTGCTGCCAAGAAGGCCGCCGAGCTCGAGGCTATGAAGAAGGCCGCCGAGGACCTGCGAAAGGCCGAGGAGGAGCACAAGAAGAAGCTCGCTGCCGAGGCTGGCGATGCCGAGATGGCTGATGCCCCCGCCGAGGGCCAGGCTGAGGAGAAGCAGTAGATTGGAAAACGATCTTCGCGTCTTTGAGGTTATTTTTTTCAATCTAGGTGGCGGGATTCCAGAACCGTGCACCACGATTGGAGCGGGCGGAGCCCGTGTTATGACGAAAAGGATTAAGAGATATTTATGCGACTAGACCCGATCAACTTGCTTGGTCATTTTTTGTTCTTAATGCAAACAGTTATGATGTAGACCGCTTTCTATGAATAGATGAATTCAGTCATGCTATATATGAGATTGGGTTCGTCTAGCGCGTCAAAGCACGTTCCCTCCCATGAACCGTATCCCACTAGTTATGTAGTACATAGTTCCCATCAAGTACTCGACGATTCGCTGCTTGTAGAGTTTAGCCGCTAGTGCTTGCATGGATGTCAGCAGTATACCAGCAGTATATTGCTCTTTATAGAGGAAGGAACAGTGAAGAATTCAACTGCTGTATAATAACTTGCAGGAGACTACAAAAACTTTTCTGCCGTTGACTCATAACACTTTGAAAACAACCTTGGAACTTGAATGTCACAATAGAACTTCTGCCTACACAATTCCCGACTTGCATACCACTGGCACTAGCTTCGTCACCTCCGTCGATATCTATCACGACACTCGAACTCCCACTGCTCTTCCGAATAATCCGACCACTGCTTATTGAAAGATTGAGGTTCGTGGGAAACTTTGAGTGCATAGAAGACAACATTTCTTCCAAAGTCGTCAGGCAAGTTCACAATTCCAGTAAAACAATCGAAGTTGCCGTCTTTGAACATGGTCTTGCCCATCTCGGGATTGTATAGTATCTCTTGTTGATACATCTCGCGGCATCTGAGCATCAGAGGATACTTGTAAGGTAGTCCTTGTCCTTTCTTAGCTCCCTTTATCTCCGTGGTCGGTCGTTCATCTTCTGATTTTCTCTTGGAACCAGGTTGATGGTGTTTTCCGTTCGAAACGCCGCTATCACCACCGGACGGGTTTGAGGATGAACCTGATGACGAAGAAGAGAAAGCATTGCTAAGATCGTCATTTACCTCCGGAAAAGGGTACTGATAAGGGTTTTTTCCACGATATGCTCGATCGCGACATTCTTTCAGTCTAGATTGACTGCCACAGATGATCATAATCCCCTCCACGACCCCGAAGTCAAAGGCAGCTTCCAAAAGCCCGGGTGTAGCCGTTTTTTCGATGTCGATTGTAAAGTCGTGCTTTTTCCACTGGCCTTCAAGCTTTTCGCAATAGACGTCATAGCTGTCAATGGGTAAACGAGTCGGCATCGAAATGGAGCTAATGTTGTTGCCCGTCTCTCGCATAAGAATATCCAGGTTGTCGGCATATATCTGCTCTCGCTGGCGATGCCGCCTCCTCTTCTCCTCCTCGGCTCTTCTCTTCATCTCTTCCACGAATATCCTCTTCGGCTCCTCAAGATGCATTTCTGTCTTCTCCTCAGTAATATGGCTCTCAACGCCTTCTTGCACACTCACCGCATTCCAACCCATGAAGACGACATGAGTTTTGGGACCGACGGCTTTTTGGCAGTGTAAACCTGTGACCCTTCCGGCGGCTTCAATAATTCCATCAGGGCCATGGGTCCCATAGTCCTGAGGGGTGATCTTCACGAGACAAGGAGTTTTAGATGGTCAGGACGGCCGTTTGCCAAGAAATCTCGGTCCATCAGCCAGTCTGGATGTTTGATCAGGACTGAAGGGTCGCACTTGCTCAACCATTTTCTGTGCATCCAACATTCCAGTCGGAGGATGATGGGAGGGACCTCATCACACTTTCCATCCCTGAGGAATTTTTGCAGCAGTTGAGTCCCGTTACCCGAGTATTCCTCCTCTGAAAACCGAATTACATAGTGTTTCAACTGGCAACGAACAAACTGTCGATTTTGTTGGAGTGCCCTTTTTGCTTCACGTGACAGCCTTGGTAGAAACATTCTTCGAATTCGGGAGCCCTTGATTCGTTCCACGCCGCCAGGCCATACCTTGAAATGTCGATGGCCAGAGCTGAAACCCTCATCATGGATGATATCCTCATGATATTCAGACATGGCGAAGTTGGCTTGCTTAGCTGTTTGATGAAGCTTCGGAATATCTGTTGACAGTGTTGAATATGGATATGGAGGGAAGACAAGGCCCGGGAGACGGAAATCGAGAGGAATCGAGAGATGAGAAAAGAAAAGAACTTGAAACAGAGATGAATTGCGCCTAAGCTAACTATTAACCTTGGAAGGAGATACTAAACTTGCTACTTTGCAGCGAACATTGGAGTTGGCGAGGAAATATTGTGTTTGCCTGTACTCCGTACATAGTAGTATTTTCAAAGCATCTGGGCATTAGTACACTATAGCATGCAGTGGCCCGGCTTTCTTTCGTAGTACTAGTACTTTTGCATAATGTGTGTTTGTACATTACTAGTAGCACCTCGGGAAAATACTTGAGACTCGGAGATCCGCAGTGACACGTTTGCTATCCCGCTTCAGCTTGATGGTATTTTCTGATGAGTCAAAGAGCAAACGGCCGGGGTAGAATGGTGCGATGGAAAAAGCAATGAGTCCTGGAGGGTAAAGTCGTCGTGGTTCACATTGATATGCGTAGGCATGTAGTCACCTTACTAGTACCATGTACGTACTAGTAGTACAAGTTCACGATCGCACAAGCGATCGTGTGTCCTTCCCACAACCTTAATTGATCGTGCAAAGGATTGATGTTGAATAAGAAGTGCAAGCTGATAGGTCATGTCGATCGGAAGATTGACAACAAACGGTGGGTCGCCTAAATGTAACTCGATCGACGTTGCGGATTACCGGATCGGGCGATACGATCGTATTCGTTTCTTCCAATTTTTCTTCTGCAAAAACCTGGCGGGTTTCGTTTAATCGGGACACGATCATGCTATACTTGCAGTGGACGGTAATCTAGTTTTAATATACTTCGTACACCGTACTTTGCAGCCTAAACGAATACTATACGGAGTACGGAGTACTCCGTCTTATCGTATACTCCTCGTATGTATTCTGTGCGCATCACATCACTGAATACCCAATTGACCGGAAATTGACCAGGGGATCCCACCCTTGCCCCCCCATCCCCCCCCATCCCATCTTCACCAACCGGTTCTCAACGGCAAGGCATCCTCAATCCACCGTGGGGCGTCCCGAGTCTTGGCGCTTGCCAAGCTGTGCATTGGCTTTCCAAGGGTTCTCATCCTCACACTGGCAGTCCTCGCGTAGGCTGGGCAAGGAGATCGGGGAGATCTCTCCCCTGAGCCCTGAGCCCTGAGCCCCCCCTTTATCTGCTACTACTCCACTCCACTTCAACCTTTGAGGGACAATGCAAAATCAGGGGGCCAACCGCCTCCGGCATTGAAAGATGAGAGACACGTTGCCTCGCTGACATCACGACTTCCCCAACTCCGATCAGGAAAGTGGGCACGCGGACATTCGGTGGCTGCAGCGGGTTTCTTGGCCACTTCGCTCACTGTCCATATGCAGGATGACACCCTCTCCAAGTTGCATTCTCCTGTGAGCCCTGCGAATCCTGTCCAATTGGCAGGCTTGACATACCTCGCGCGATTGCACCCCCCCCTCCCCCTTGGTCCTCCCCAAGTCCAGGGGACTCCTTTTCAATGGTGTGCTCCATTCTCCCTCGGTGGGGGCACGCTATCCGGCCTAATCCGCCCCGCTGATGCCCATAAACGCTGGCGCATTCATTCGGATTGGCCCATTCTCTGCTGGTTTTGCTATGTAGCTTTGTTGGTTCTACCGACTCTGCCGAGTCAGATGGGCCTTTTTTCGCCGGGTTCCCCTCTCCCAGTCTTACCAAGACCTCTTTGAGCTGACTTCTCCTCTCCTCTCCTCTCCTCTCCTCTCCTCTCCGCCGCATTCTCCTCTCTTCGTATCACTGCTACCCTTCTTCCGATCTTGTCTCGACCATTTGTCTCCTCCTCCAACCCTGTATATATCCCCGTCGCGCCACTCAATCGGCATAAAGCTGAACTTTATAAACGATATACCTCCCGGACTCCAAACCCTCTCTCAACTTCGATCTCAAACAAATCCCAGCATGCGAACTGGATCGATTTACCGTATAGCGTTTGTCTCCTAAGCAAATCGACCCCGTTCAAGATGCGGCGGGTGCTCGCAGCCGGCTTCGCCTTGTGGTCCGCCGCCACAGCTCTGCCCAGTCCGGTTGACAGACCGGCCAATATCGGCTCGAATACCAATACCAATACCGAGCTTAAGCCCAAGCCCGATCCTACACTCACCGATCCCCTCTGGCTGAATTACGGTCTCAATGCTTCTGCCGAATACAAATACTTCCATGAACCGGGCCGTGACGATATTCTTGGCCATTATGACTCGCGTTTCTTCAAGGAGCCCGTGGGTGACTCCGAACGCGCCGAGACCCTCACCCATATGATTCGCGCCTATCTCAATTTCTTCAATGAGAATAAACTCGAGACTTGGATTGCGCACGGAACGTTGCTTGGCTGGTGGTGGAATGGAAAGGTGCGTTCCCATTATATCACTCCGGAGCTCGGAGTACCGCAGTATCGTTTGATATGCTTGTCTGGGCAAGAAACTAATCCGGTCACATAGATTCTCCCTTGGGATTGGGATATGGATACTCAAGTCCCGGATACAACTCTCGCCTACCTCGGAGACCACTTCAATCAAACTATCGTCGCGTACACCGTCCCCGAAAGCCCCATCATCCGCGAATATCTCCTCGACATTAATCCCTGGTCGCGCCAGCGCGAGCGCGGGAAGGGTCACAACATTATTGACGCACGCTGGATCGACATTCATACTGGCCTATATATCGACATTACCGGTCTCAGCACGTTGGAGCTGGAGCATCACCCAGATATCTGGCAGTGTAAAAACTTCCACAAATACCGCCTAATCGATCTGTATCCGATGCGTCATACGTTCTTTGAGGGTGTTCCTGCCAAGGTCCCGTTTGCATATGATCAGGTGCTGAGGGAGGAGTACTCAGAAAAGGCGATGATTACAACTGAATTTCACAAGTAAGTCTCTTTTATGCTACGATCTAAGTATGATTACCGAATACTAACTGTAGACAGTCACACTTGGTTCCCCGAAATAGGCGAGTGGGTGCTGGACAAGAATGTGGCCGACTTGACCGTCAAGTTGTCGGTGGATTACGAGTGATTGAAGTCTCTTTCTCCGTCGACTTGCATTTCACCGTGCATATTTATTTCTGGCCATCGGTCTATCTATTCTTTCATTTCCGGGTTGAGCTTGGTTCTCCCTCGGCCTTGATATCTTGAACATTGGTTCTCTCCGGTTTATATCTCATGCATTTTCAAAGGGGCTAGGTGTCTCGGAACATGATTATTCTGTTGGGAAATTTGCATATATCTCTTGGAAAAAGGAGTTTGGATTTGTATTTACCTTTTGAGGCGTTTCTTTTCTTTGATTCGAATGGATATCATCGTATTTCAGGCATCCCTGACAAGTCCTCAATTCTACCTGAAGAACATCACCTCCTTGCCACACATTGCCATAAACCTTGACATTCAATGTTTGGAGGCTAGTAGTTGCCACTATTCGCCCACGGCTCACATTCTCATGATAATTCAAGAATTTTCCACGAGTGATATCACTCTTGACTACTCCGTAGTGGCTCCGGATTTTAGATCCCAAATGCCTTGACGATCATGAGGGGAAGCCTACTTATTGTTGGTTTCTTTTGGTGGTATTCCAATGTTGGGAGCCACTAATTAGGCAACGCTGAGGCATTTGCTTTCTATTGCTACGTAGGTGCTCTCGCATGGCTAGCCCGATGCGTACGTTTCATGTACGGCCGTCAAGTTCTTTTTCTCAACTACCATCCAACTCCGAGTCTCTCGACATATACTTCAAGACCGAACAATTTACCAAAGCCATTTTACAACATGAATTTCCTCGCTTCCATTTCTACAATGATCCTTGCCCTGGCCGCAGTGGCTTCAGCAGCCCCCAACCCCCAGATCGATGTGAGCCAGACCAATATTTTACTGATAAAGGGGTATCGAAATCAAGAGACTAATAGTTGTGTTTATTTAGGAATGCCCTCATGGCTGTGTCGCTGATGGAGGCTGCTGGCCCCTGGACTCCTCCCACTGCAAATAAATGCAGGACTACATCCACATACCGCCAGCAATTTGCGAACTTGAAGGGGTCATGACCATCTTCTGGAGCTAGTCAACAATTACAGGAGAAGACTATTCGTCTTTTAGTTGATTCATTGGTAGAGGTCTTGCTCATGTAGTAGTTGGATTTCCCTTTACTACCAGATGAATACGGCGGCAGTGTTCTTGTCGAATGAATTGAATTGAATTACCATGAAGTGAGGCCAATGCCAAACTTAGACCTAAGCAGCGGGGTAGGCATACTTATAGCTTGATTGTATATTTCTCTATTCAAGTTCTCGTGCCCTACTAAGTACCCTATAACTAGTAGTACGGAAGGAGTAGTATACTTCGTTATCTCCGTGCTGACAAAGCTATCGCCGTGGAACCCGCTCGAATTTCCACCTCGGCGCCTGCCTATTTGGGTTCCTTTGCTATTCTCAGCACTGCTTTACTCAGCTCTCTCACTCACTCTTTTCTTTCTCAACACTCAACACCACCGTGTGCCCCTTCTCTGGACACTTGCATCCTCCATCACCATAATGGCTTCCTCCATGGAGCTCACCGTGCATCACCAAGGCACCCCGCACAACTTCTCCCTCTCCGCCTCCGCAACTCTCCAAGACCTCTCCGCAACAATAGAAGCATCTCTGAACATCCCCACGCCGAACCAGAAACTCCTCATTGCTCCAACACCAGGAATGCAAAAGGCGCCTTTCCCACCAACACGTCTAGATGCAATCCTACAACTCTCCTCCCCAAAATTCAAAATCACCCTCCTCGGCACCCCAGCCAAAGCCATCGCCGATCTAAACCACCAAGCTGAGACAAACCGCCGACACGAAGAAGCCCGAGCCTCAGCCCTCGCATCCGCACGCCGGAATAAGAAAACACCCACTCGATCAAACAACACCATCGCCACCCTCTCCTCCTCCAGCAAGAACTACACCTTCCACCAACTCCTCCCACTATCCTATCTCCCCCGCCCCGAACGCTCCCTCGATTTCCTCAAACGTCTCCGCGATGACCCGGGAATCCGCGCCGCCATGGCAAAACACGAGTTCTCCGTCCCACTACTCACAGAAATGAATCCGGCCGAACACACCTCGGGCGATCACCAAGGCGTATCGCGCACGCTGGGACTAAACCGCAATCGCGGCGAAGTAATCGAGCTCCGCCTGCGCACAGATGCATACGACGGATACCGTGACTACCGTACAATTCGCAAAACGCTCTGTCACGAGCTGGCGCATAACGTTTTCGGAGACCACGATCGCGATTTCTGGAACTTGACGGCCCAGATTGAGCGGGAGGTTGATGCGGCTGATTACAGTGCTAGTGGGAGGAGGTTGACGCAACAGGAGTTTTACAACCCGGGAGATTGGGAACAGGCGCAGAATGAGGAGGACGTTGATGAGTGTGGATGGACGGGTGGGGAATTTGTTCTCGGTGGCTCGTCCGGTTCTTCTGGGGGCGAGTCGAGGAGGGAGGCCATTGCGCGCGCGGCGGAAGAGAGGATGAAGAAAGAGGGGAGGAAAGAGAGGCGGGATGAGGAGGCTTCTTGATTTCGAATTGTTGGATGATTTCCGTTATGACCTGTATACACCTATAATCTATTACATAATGAGTTATGATTGCACCACGATTAATTGCTTTTACTTCTATTTCGACAAAAGCTTACTGTAGTGGTTCATGGCACTGTAAGTTATCATAAAGCTGCTACTAAAAACAACGCTCGTATAACGTAGAATGGTAGAATTAATCGTAATATGCACTCAAATTGGTTCCAAGATTGTTTTAATCAAACAGACATGTCGTAGTTATTTACAGTTGCTCATTAACAAACAGACCAGCCATTCCTTGGCCGGTACCAATACACATGCTCGTAACAAGAACCTTCTTCTTAGTCCGGCGGGCCTCACTCAGAACAGTGGCAATCTGGCGAGCACCGGTAGCACCCAGTGGGTGGCCAATAGCAATAGCGCCACCACGCGGGTTCACCTTGGCATGGTCCAGACCAAGGGTGTTAACACAGTAAACCGCCATGGAGGCAAATGCCTCATTAATCTCAAAGATGTCAACATCGTTCTTATCAAGTTGGAACTTGGTCAGCAGCTTGGGGATAGCGGCGGTGGGACCAATGCCCATGACACGGGGCGGGACACCGGCAACGGTGGCACCGCAGAACTTGGCCAGGATAGGCTGATTCAGCTCGATAGCCTTGGAGCGGCGCATGAGGAGGACGGAAGCAGCTGTGTCATATTAGAAAATGGACGCAGGCATCTTCATAAGAGAGGGGTGGAGATCATGCTTACCGCCATCAGTAACCTGGCTCGAGTTACCACCAGTCGACTTATCACCAAATTCAGGGAAAGCAGGGCGGATCTTGGCCAGCGACTCATAAGTAGTTCCGTAACGAACACCGTCATCCTTGTTCAGAGTAACTTGGTGAACCTCGCCAGTCTTAGGATCCTTAACCTTAACCGAGATGGGAGCAATCTCATCATCGAACCAGCCTGACTTCTGCGCAGTCTCGGCACGACGGAAAGACTCTGCCGCGTAACGATCTTGCTGCTCACGCGAGATTCCAAAGTCATTGCCGACGTTCTCAGAGGTCTGGCCCATGGGCTGCATGCAGTCCGCAGCCTCCTGGTTGCTCAGGACCTCCTCATTGAAGGGCTTCTCCAGACGGTCGCCAGCGGCAGACATCAGCTCCGCACCAAGAGCGATTCCGACATCAATAGCACCAAGGGAGATTTGGTTGGCGATGTCTTGCACAGCCTTCAGGCCGGAAGAGCAGAAGCGGTTGACTGAGGAGGCACCTGCGGTGTGCGGGATACCAGCGGCCAGGGCGGCAGCGCGGACCATGTAGGCGGCTTTACCTTCGCCAACCTGTGAATTTTGTTAGATATAGGGATTCCTTGCATGACATGCGCAGTAGATATAAGGTATACTTACGTTGCCCAGACAGACATCCTCGACGAGGGCGGGATCGATCTTGGATCGGGCCAGAGTTTCCTTCAGCAGGGCGTAGACCATGTAGTCCAGCTCGGTATCCTTGAAACCACCCTTGCGGGCCTTGGTCAGAGGTGTGCGCAAGGACAGGGTGATGACCACATCATCGGGGTTCTTCTGGGTGCTTTTTGACCGTTTGTCAGCTTAGTCGAAATGTAGGAGCCGACTGCCGCGGAACTTACATGGCATTGAGTCCGCTGCTGGCGCCGGGCTTAAGGTGGCTCAAAAGCGAGCTGAGACGGTCTGCGGCCATTGTGAATTGTAAATTATGGGGGCTAATAAGATTATATTGTCAGCACGACTCCATTTGTGTTCAATCTGTCTGATATTCCTGGGGTTGGGAGTTTTTCGGAGTTATTGCGGGGAAGCTCCATAGTGGCGGACAAGGGACGGAAGACGGTTACACAGGGTAATGCGGAGGCATGAACACAATGAAACAGAGATTGGCTTACTGTTTGATAAAAGTACACCTGTATTTTAGGAGAGAAGAAGGGTGAAGGAAGGATGGAGGAGGAGAGGGGAGGAGAAGAGAGAAGAGACAGAAGAAGTAGGGACTCCGCTTTAAGCTTCCCCGAGACTGCCGAGGCTCATTTTACTGCTGGACACCCGCCAGCCGGACAAGTATCGGATACCTCCACAACGCCCAATGCAACCTGCCATAGCGAGGTATCCACTACTTGTGTCGGGTGTTTCATACGTATTCGGGATATACTCCCAAGTAAATAGACCTAGGTTTAATTTGGTGCAACATGCTTATTTCGGGTAATCATACTATTGGATTCGTTGATTATATCAACCCGAAATCTTATTTAATGATGACCACCTGCTTTTCAATCTCCTTGACAGCGCCTACCAAGGTACAGTACCATTCTCATCACTGTACGTCCCCGTGTCTCCGTCACTTGACAGAGTAGCCAGCCTGACAATGTTGACTGCTGACTCAGAGGCTGGGCGTCCATTGCCACGCGAGAAATTGGTCGCAGTCAGATTTGGAGATGCAGCATTCACCTTCCACCCTTTCTCATTGAATTTTGCTGCGTAGTGAAGGGTAATGAAATTCAACGCCGCTTTGCTACTCCGGTAAATGGGGAAAGAGGGCCGTGACCACTTTTCCCATTCAGGACCATTTTTGTCTACTCGAAGACCCATGGAGCCCGTGTGCGAGGAGACAAAGACAATCCGAGCAGGGCTGGCAGCTGCTTTGTCGAGTAGAGGTGTACAAGCCTCAGTGACCATGGCAGCACCGAATAGGTTCACCTCAAAGGCATCGCGATAGAGCTGACGTAGTGTGGCTAGTTGAGGCTTGGTCTGTTCTAGCTTCTGAGCCTGTGCACGAAGGGTAGAAAGATCTGGCTTTTTCTCCGTGCTAGGAGCTTGCTCCTCGGCCTGTTTGAAGAATAACTCTAACTCGTTGTTTATGCCTGCGTTGTTGACCAGTACATCTAGCCGACCATGTGTCGAGGTAATATGTCGAACTGCTTCCTCGATGGAGTCATCATCGGTCACATCGATGGTGATAGCCTCCACGCGTTGACCGGTAGGGTCGAGTTCGGCCGCAGCTTTAGAACCGCGCCCTGCATCCCGAGACCCGAGAATAATGTAATAGTTTTCATATGCCAGCAGCTGTTTGGCGGTAGCAAGTCCGATTCCTTGGTTGGCACCAGTGATCAACACAATTGTTTGAAGTGTGTTGGATGCCATGGATAATTGCTCGAATCAACTGGATATTGGAAGTGGGTGCAGCGAACCTTTGACCGCAGAATAGACAGGGTTTTATACTGTCTGAGAATAAAAGATGTCACTAGATCTTCCACGGCGACGATCTATATACTTGTAGTAAAATTTCAAGCATTCTTCAGCCATAAGGTTGCGCCGGGGATAGTGGTTAAGTCCGGCTCAAATTTCCTTGAAGGGAGCCGTCGGTCCATAGAGGAAATTATGCTGGAGATAAAGAATAGATAAAATCTAAGGATGAAATACTTACGCAATTAGTACAGCTCCTCGAAGTGTCATGCGAATGACTAGGAAACTGGGGTATGATTGGAGTGGTTTGGAGGTTACCAGTGGAGTGTCAAGTTGGCGCCATCGGGCGATGTTGTAGAAGAGGGAGGTGAACCAGACAGTGGACAAAAGCAAGATTAAGAATTTAAAACCAGTCCCCCTTTTCACGTAGCTCCGAATGGTCTAGGGGTCTTGGCCCTAGACCATCTAAATAGATTTTCTCTCCAGCTTGCAAGGGTGTTCTACATGATGAGGGTCAGGGGTATCTATCTATTCAAGTAGCCAATAGCTTTCCCAGTCGGTTAGAAACGCGCTTGCCCCTCAACGATCTCAACGTAGAGCCTCAAATTTTCAAGTTTATTGCTAGGCACTGTAAACCCAATGCAGCAAACCAAGAGCGAAAGGTAAAATGGCAAAACACACCAGACACTGGACTCTACATCGAGTCTGTTTACGTAGAGCCAGTTAGAAGCAAGAATTAAATTGTAGATTCCTTCCATAAAGAGCAACAAAAGCACAAACAGACTTAAAACCAAATCCTTAAGCGCCTGTATCTCCAGTCAAAAAAATCCTCCTTTCCATGCCAAATCCGAGTACTTGCGCCTTGTTGTTTCCAGTGAGCAGATCCCAATAAACAAGATGGTTGACATCGATTGAATTACAGCTGCTGCTGATGAGCAGCATCTTCATTGCTGATTACACTACCCACTTCAGACCAGCTGGCTGGGGTATCGATGCCTCCCACAGAATGCGCGCCCAGGTCACTTATCGTTCCATCAGACGAGGCATCGAAATCACCAACATGACTGTAGCTTCCAGCAATGGATGGCGTTGAGGAGACAGGGTGTTGAAACTGGTTACCTTGTCGAAATTCATCCAGTTCTGTGAGGAGGTCTTGCTGATGACTAGAGTTGGATGGTGAGCTAGGATGAGCATAGTAAACGTGTTGATGATTCTCGGTATGGCTTGAAGCTGTGGCAGACACGGGAGTCTGCACTCTCGGTGGAGAATCAGTGAATGGGTCAAATAAAACCTCTCCGGGCGTCTCGGAGGTCGGCGTAAATTGTTCAGTGTCTTCCGAAGGGTGGTTGGATGTGGTTTCTGAGAAAACATCGAGATGCAACTGATCCTTGTTGAAGGCTGAGGTTTCGCCGGACTTGTCTCCACGATGAAGAGGCTGTGCAGAGCTCGTGTCGATACCTGTCGAAGCCCCGACGGGGTTAACGTCAAGATTGGTCTGCTTATCATCGGCTGCACGCAAGATCCCATCATTGTCTACAAGAGTGTCGAAGCTGTCGTGTGGTTTAATAGAATCCTTTGACTTTCGATGTGATTCTAACAAGGCCGCTCGTTGCATGATTTCGGCGCGAGCGATTCGCCTGCGTTCCTCGGCGGCCAACCCTACCTCCTCCGACATGGAGATGTCATCTTCGAGCGCAACTAAATCGCGTGGTTGGATTTCATCTCCGAGGTTATGAAGCGCTAATGCGATCTTTCGTCGAGAAGTGGCGATCCATTCCTGGAACTGGGGTGACTGGTAGACTGCAAGTCCTGCAGCAACCAGAACCGAAAATGTCACGATGAGGCCTAGTAGATCGTCAGATGCCATTCCAGTGAACTTGAGCGGGGAACTGATAAGATCCAGACCGCCCGGATGATCGGGGAGCTGCATTCCAAGACCGTTAGAAGTCGACTGACCTTTGGCAAGCGGGGCAGGCATGATAACGGCAACGACAAGCCTAGTGGTATTTCTCTGTCTGTCTCCCCCGGCGAGTTTGGCAAAACAAGAACAAGAAAAGCTGAGAGTTGGAAACCGGGAAACGCGTTGGATGATGCCTAGTTACCTTCTTACATAACCCCGCGCACCTGACTGGGACCAGCCCTTATCCCCGGCCCTAAAAACACACCGCTTTGGGGCGCGTCCCCCCCGCGCGTCTTCAAGTTCAAGTTGAAGCCCAACCAGTTGGAGCTGCAATCATAGCAACTTTCTTTACCAAGTCCCGGAGGACCGAGGCCTTGACATGTCTCGCCAACCAACCCAGCCCCAGCGGCCGCTTTCCTTGACAGAGGAGCTGGAGAAACTGGAGCAATCCATCACCTTGACCCTCCAAGGTATGCCCAATATCCATGGGGTAAACAGATTGCCGGATATGATACTGACCTCCGTCTACCTGCAGAGATCGACCACAATTTTAGCCAAGCCCATCGAATTGTGACGACGAGTATCCTCCCGTTGGTTGAACAGTATACGGAGCATTCTCAGGATGTTTGGCAGGGCGCTAAGGTGATACCAATCATTAGGGGGCAGTAGTAGATATATACTAACCAGGCATTTAGTTTTGGAAACAATTCTTTGAAGCCAGTGCCAATGTCTCTCTCTCTGGCTATGAGGAACGACCCAATGAGGACGAGACCCTACAAGAGACCACCGCCACGGAAGAGGATATCTCGGCCGATATCACCGAAACCACGAGCATGGACGAGCCAGATCAATCCTACGCAACGCCTTCTTCACGTCGCCCGGATGGGCAGCATGGCCAAGGAGATGATATCGACCTTACCGCGCTTAATATTTCTTCTCACAGCACGCCGCGTGCACCAACTCATCAAGGAGACGACGATTTCACCATTTCTTCCCTTGACCACTCCTCTTCATACGAGAACCTGAGAAAGCAGATCAACCAGGACGAGGCACCATTCGATATGCCTGACTCGTCGACTTTACCATCTACGCCAGGTCGACAACCCTTCTTCCCACCAGATGTTGGCTCCGTGACCCCGATGTCTTCTCCATTCATTCCTCCAGCCTCGTCAGCACGGTATCAATCTGCCTCGCGAGACAATCGCTACCAGAAACCCTCCGACCCTGTTATGCACCAGGTTCTCGACAAAACATATCGGGTCCAAGCAACTCCGCTGGGCAAGGGGTTCCGCAATGAAGGCGCAGGCGCCAATACCCGCTCCAAGTTCACCGTTACGCCGAATGCCGCTTCTTCTTCGCGCAATGCACGTGACGATTCACCTATGTCTCAGCCCCGAGCCCGAAGCTCCGCAACTAAACGCGGAGCTTTTCGACTCACCTGTTAAAGGCGTGAATGCAACCCCCGGGACGAACCGCAAGCGTCGAACCAGCAGCAATCGCCTTCGTGGCACGCCAAAGCCGGGCACAAGTGTTTTGACGCCCGCGAAGAACCAAGGTCGCCATACGCCGGTTTGGGATAGTGAGGATGACTTGGACGATGAGGAAGACTTCGGACCTAGTCCACCCAAGACAATGCAATTCCATATCCCTCAGAGCCGGTTGATGAAAACACCAGGTGAGTTAATTTACATATTTCTCTGCAACAATGTGCTAACCTTATTTTCTTCGCAGCCAAGGAAGCGTCCAAGCGCATTGTTACTGATCTCCTAGCCACTGCCGGTGCAGATGATTTTACCGATGACATCGACGACGGCCCAAGCCCCAGTATAATCCGACGATCTGGGCGAATGGAAGATGATACGTTCTGAAAATACAGACTCCCTGTGATATCCCCTTGACAATATTCGAACTTGTATAATTGGTGCGTATTTTGTATATCGTCGCACTGCATATAGAACAACCAAGTACCCGTGTTTTGCAAATATTGTTCAAACCCTATTATTTATTCGGAAATTATCTAAATTTGCAAACTTTGCTCAGCACCTCAAGTGTATCATTTCCCCAAACTGGAGATGCTGAGATTTGCTACCCAGATAAGTATTTGGCTCGATATTGTAATAGTATTCCAAGGTTACTACTAGTAGTACTGATAAATCCAATACTATCTACTACTCAAACTACTGTAGAGGGACCTTGGAATAGTATGATCTGCTGTGTGAGAGCTCAGTCAAGCCTGATAGGACTCGGAGTATGCAGTACTATCGGCAATCCGGTTCAAAATAATGTCATAATATAGAGCATAGTGTGCTGGCAATTTTGATTTGATAAAATCTGTTACTAGTACCTAGGTAGTAGTATGACGTCCGCAGGTGTCTCGGCCAGGAAAGGATACTTCGGTCCCGAGCCTCGTTGTTCGGTCCCGAAGGTTGGGCGGCCTTAACCCTACACTTGGCATATATAAAGTCTTGAACTTGCCTCGACACATTTCCCTCATCATTTCCTATATTCTACTATAGCAATCGCAAAATCAAATCACCATTGATACTATCTATATTTTCGACCCTGCTGAGAATGACACTTCCAGTTCTGATCAGCGGTGCTGGCTTGGGCGGAGTATGCCTTGCTCAAGCCCTCAAGAAAAACAGCATTCCCTTCAAGATATTTGAACGGTATGGCCAAAGCAATGTCAGCGCTCAAGGATATCGGCTAAGAATCACCTCTCACGGCGTCGAAGCTTTGGAAAAAGCTCTCACCCCTGAAATTTTCACTCTATTTGAGAAGACTTGTGCCGACGCGCCGAAGCTCGGCGTGAGGGTCAAGCCCGATGGATCGACCGCACCATTCGGGGCTCCACCAGGAGGACCCGGAGGGCCTGGAGGGAGAGCCTATACTGTTGATCGCAGTGTATTTCGCGACACATTGCTCACAGGTCTCGAAGGAAACGTCTTTTTCGAGAAGAATCTCGAGCACTACACTGTCCACGAAGACAAAGTCACAGTCTCGTTTTCAGATGGAACTACAGAAGATGGTGCACTCTTGGTTGGCGCAGATGGCGTCAGATCTTGCATACGCAGACAACATATCCCAAATTTCAAAGGTCTTGATACCGGCATGCGCATCATCTTTGGAAAGACGCCACTTACTCCAGAGTTCTTGTCCAAGCTGCCAGAGGAATATCGCGATGGAATGAGTCTGGTCACAAACGAAGATGACAACTCCCAGCCTGTTCTGATGTTCGAATCGATCCAATTTCCGCACGCAGGGGAAGTCTCGACTTTGGATATGCCAGGTCCATATATGTATTGGGTCTTGGTTGTGCATCGCTCAAAGATTCCATCCTCTGACCAAGATTCGTGGCATCTCTCTTCCTCCGAAGCAGCCAATCTTGCAGACCAGCTGACAAGCTCCTGGAATCCACACATTCGCACTATTTTCGAGATGTCAGACATAAACCAAACATCTATCCGCTCCATTTTGTCTGCGGGCCCAGAAATTGACCCATGGAGACCATCTTCTCGAGTGACCTTACTGGGTGACGCGGCTCATGTGATGCCACCCACCGGGGCGATGGGTGCTAATACGGCCCTGCGAGATGCAGCAGATCTAGCACAGCGAATAGTTTCAGTTGGTGGAGTGCAAAACGTGGACGAGGCAATGATTGGAACTTATGAAACGGACTTGAGAGACTTTGCCAAAACGGCTATAGAATTGAGTTGGAGAGGTGGTTTGAAGAGCTTTGGCTTGAAACCTGTAGAGGAATGTGAGCCGATCTCTATGTGATCACCTACTACTTCGCTTTTGTCACAGCACCCCTATAGAGGCAAACACCAAAGACTAAATAGTACTACTAGTATGTATAGACAATTTTTCGATAGATATGGGCGGGGTCCTCTTTTTTGCAATCCATCACTATACTTGTCAAGGCTGAACCTAGAGCATACTTTCTATGGATCAGATAAGTAACAGTAAAGTAGATATCGGAACAGTAGACATAGTTCATTCATTAGAGTAAAGAGAGTAGAGAGAGTTTTCAACCCGTCTCAAGAAATCATACACGACCATGTAGACCAAACTTTTGAATGGCACCAACCCTTCCGACATAAGAGAAACAGAAAATAAACAAACGCCTACGCAGTATGTACAGGGAATGGACAACGAGAAATAAGCCAAATGGTCCAGGCCCTTGGAAAGAAAACCCTGTCCCGTCAAGCCGTCAGTGGCGACTCTAAGCTTCCGAGCTCAGGGGAAATAAACAAGTCAGGAATGGGTGGGAGTATGACGGAGGTGATGAAACAAGTCGAGATAACGTTGATCGGATGGAGGGTCGCAAGCAGCACTGCGAGAATGCAACCTAAGTCTGCTTCTTAGTGCCCTTGGCCTTGGACTCCTCCTTTGGCTGAGCCTTTTCTTGCTCCTTGCCCTCCTCCTCAGACTTGGACTCGGACTCGGACTCTGTTTCAGACTCTTTCTTCTCGCCTGCTTCCTCGTGTTTCTGGTACAGGGGTTGGTGCTTTGACTGTAGGCGCTGCTCCTCGGCAGCAACCATCTCCTTCCACAGATCGCCCTCCTCCTGGTTCTTGTTATGCACGGGTTCGGGCTCAGCAGCGTCGCGCTTAGCCTGCCCCTTGCCCTTCTTAGCAGCATCAAGCATACCCTGACCACGACGGCGATCAGACATCTCAAACGCAGCCGATGCGCAGAACACACCGAGGGTCAGACCCTGTGCATACACACGGGCCTGGACAATCTTCTGCTGACCAGAGAGGTAAGGGTTGCGACTGACGAGGGCGAACGATCCGACCATGGAGGCAATCCAGGTAGCAGTGACGATCTTGTACTTTTCACGGCGGGCGAAGGCGATAGCGCGGTCGGTCATACTCAGACTGCGAGCTTCCTCAGCGCGCAGGCGCTCTTCACGGTTCTCGTACCATTGCTTCTCAGCGTTATTCTTTGCTTCGAAGTCGCGCGAGGCGTGGTCGGCGGCGATGATTCCGACGAAGGTTCCGGTCGATGTTACCAGGAAGGCCTTCATAGGAAGTGTCAGATTGCGGATGGTGTGGAATCGTCGGGCAGCAAGGAGGACACCAGCTGCGCCGCCGACTAGACCGAGGAGGCCGCCGACAGTGCCGCCGCGGACGACAGAGCTGTATTCGCGGAAGTTTGTCAGTATGGCATGATGTAATACAATTGGGGCCGACCCTCGGGGAGCTCTGGAAAGCTCTTTGGGAGGTGTTGGACGGGCGATATCTAGCATACCTGTAGTGGGCAGCCTCTTCTTCCTTAGTGAGAATCTTCATTGTGAATTGGGGAAGGTGTGGGATGGATTTTGGAGGATGAGAGTGAGTGGAAGAGTGGTACGAGTAAGAGGATGGCGCGGTTTTATCTAAAGCAAAGGCCGAGAACCCCGAAAGCATGACGTGCACCGCGGGATCTGCTGGGTTTTCGGGGCGGGCGAAACTCGGCAGCCATTCGGGAGATCTCGCTCAAGGAACGAAATTCCGGGGGATATACAACTAGTACCATGGCCTTAAAATAGCAGGGAAAAATAAATGCAAGCCTGCTGACTGGCTTCTACACTTTTTCTAGTGTGGTTCGGTTAATGCTTATTCACTTTCTGCGGCCAGAATCTACCGAATGCGACTGATGTTACACGCCCAAGCCCAATATCAATGATCCCGATCAATCCCGAACGCCAGACGCATCATGTAAGAAAAAAAAAAATATGACTCAAGAAGATGATGACGGGCAGGCTTCTCCGAGGAGAAAAATAAAATAAAAGAAGGAAATGGATCAGACAGGAAGGAAACCCTTTTGAATCACTGACGGGATGCCTTCCGTGCGGCATTTTGCCTGGCTTGCATCTTGCGGAAACGATCCTCACCACTGGCTCCCAAGGGTCGCGCGAATCGACTCTCTTGGACACCGATCTGGCGAGGAACAACCTCGTAGCTGACTTGGGTACGATCAACACGAGCACGGTTGGCCAAGCGAGGTGGAAGCATTTCACGAGCGCGCGCTTCCGCAGCAACAGCCGCGGCGCTGGGCTGGACAGCCTTGGTCATTTTTCTATACCAGAGTCAGTAAGAAGCCAAACATCGCTCCTCCTCAGGGAGGGTAAAACTCACGTGGGATCGAAAACGGCTTCCCGGAAGACACGCTTCGAGTAATCATCGCTGCGCTGCAAGATGGGACGAGTCCATTCAGCGAGCAGCTTCTCGGCCATGTCTTTGATTGGCCGCTCAATGCGCTTGCTCTTGGTGTAGAAAACAACCACCTTTCCTATCCCGCTGGCAATCAAAGCATCTTTTTGAATAGGGAGCTTGGCCATAGCGATAAGCAAATCGCGCTGGATGTTGTAGGCAGGCATGGAGCCATCATCGAGAGGTTCGAGGAAGAATCGGACGGCCTCGAGCAGGTTGATTTCGGGGTCGACCAAGCTGTTAGTATATTGGTTGCGGTTGAGAAGCAAAATGACTTCGGGAAGAAGCTTCAGCTTGTGCATGGCGGGCTTGCCCTCTTGGCGATCAATAGCGTCCATCTGCGCAGCGTGGGTCATGCGCTTCCGCATGTGTTCGATCTCGGCGTCGGCCATGGCTTCCAGATCCTAGAATACAAATTAGTAACTGTATATAGCACCCGGGAGACTCGTCATCGACATACAATTCCATCCTGCTTGCGAGCTCTCCGCTTGGTAGGTTTCTTCATGGCCTCGTCCATGGCACGATCAAGAGCCCTGCGACGTCGGGTTTCAGGATCCAGTGTCTCTTCATCGGTATCTGGCTCCGCCGGCTTCTTCTCCTTCTTCTTCTTTTCCTTGCGACGAGATGACCCCTCGTCGCCATCCTCTTCATCCTGTCCGCGACGCTTCTTCTCTCGGCGATTTTCCTTGCGACGTGGGCGACTCTCACCCTCCTCGCGCTTGCGCTTGTGGCGACCAATTAGTTTCAGGTTGTCCTCATCGATCGCGAGCTGCGGACGGTCCTCGACGTCGACATTCTCTGGGTCGAAGTTCTCGAATTGGACCTCATCGACTTCTGAAAGAATCGACTCGTCGTCTGAAATTCCACCCTCGTTATCGTCGTCATCTCCACTAGCTTCGCCTTTCTCTTGGTTGTCACCACCGGCATTCGGGGTCGCGACATTTTCCTCGGCGCGGTCGGGGGATGCTGCTGGGGAGCCAACGGCGTGTTCTGGGGAGGCAGACATTCTGGCGATAAAAAGCTGGCCGGGGGTATCAAAAGGATGTGGAAGATCGGATATTGACTGATAGGGTAATAGGGTACTGATCAAAGAAATCGTAAAGCGCGCGAGTTGACCGGTTAATAGTGTATGTCGTCCGAGACCTATCGGCAGGATTGACAGGCGCGCAAGGCCGGTTATGAGACGAATAAAACACCTGCACTAGCTGTGCTATAGGAAGTTGAGATAGAAATGAGCCTTCACGTGGGAAGATGGGGAGAAAGAAACAATCGAGGGAGGTCAAGGTAAAGGCGAGAGGCAGAACCCAGAGAAGGAGAGCGGTGGTCTGTGCTCCCGTGATTTCTTCCCCGTCGTCTGCGTCCGCTCTCGACAGACGCCTTCCTTTCGATCCAACCATTCTTCAACTCATTCACATCTCTCAATCCAACCACTACACACCAAGATGTTCGCTCCAGGTATGTAACATTTGCTGTGCTCTTGGTATTGTCCTTCGAATGATCAGCAAGCTAACCTATTACTCTCAATAGGCCAAGAACAGCTCTCCAAGGAGGAGATCAAGGTATTATCCGCCACCGCATTCACCCTGGCTCCGGATAGGTATTAATTAAATTTTCAATAGGCTGGTGAGGTTGAGGCCTGCCAGACCGTCAAGATGACCGTTCTCGGCGGCATCGCGCTCTACCTTTGTACGTTGGCTCCTTGGTGATGACGTCTGTCCTTCGGCCAGCAAACGCGGCACGGCGAGACAGGACTAAACATCAATCGCCCTGTGTGCTTCTAAGCTAACAAGATGACCGATTAGCCCCCTTCGCCATTGACTTCGCCCGAAAGTTCCTTTAAACAATTCGGACACCCCCTGCCTTTCCTCCGGCGTTATCATGACCTGGTTAAATTGGATAATGGGATAAACCGACTTTTCACATCCAGTTATGGGACTTGGCAATCCCTGGTCCTTAACTGGATGGTGTATTATTACTGTACATGTCTGCTTTCTGCGATCTTATTCGGATATAGAAAGGTCAATGGAAAATAAGATAGTGGCTGGAGCCACTTGGATCATTTAAAGAAAATTACAGGTTCTTAATGTAAATGGAGAGAATTAGATCGTATTCCAATATGCATTGCAAGCAAGTCTACTCCCCGGAAACGCCAATGCTCCCATGCCCTTGGACACTAGTCCCCAGAATTGATCAGATACAAAGCCGCAGAAGCACGTACAAGGAAACCTTAGTTTCCGTTCAGCTTCTGAGCCTCGTCGAATTCTTTCTTCACTGACTCGAGCTCCTTCTGCAAGTGCTGAATCTGGGTGTGATAGTCGTCGAGAATCTAGTAGGAATGTTAGCCTGAATACAAAACACATAATGGAACATCGATTATAACGAACCTTCTTCGCCGTCTTCATAGTGTGTTCGTCAATCTCATCCTCGCCGTTCGAGCCCATAGTTGCCCCAACGCGCTCCATATCAGCCTGCAGGCGCTTGCCGTGCTCGTGAATGGCCAGCATGCGAGCCCAGATTTCTTCGGCCCGGCCACTCAGGGATGGGTCGAAAACGGAGCGCTCTAGTAGGGTCAACTTCTTCTTCAATTCCTCTTCGGCATCATCCATGGCATAACCCCGGTTGCGCAAGATCTGCGTCTTAGCCGCAAGAGAAAGGCAGCGCTTGCTCAGAACCATGTGCTTGCGCCGGCAGTCGGCAATCTTCACTGAGATCTTCAGGTCGTGTCGTGATAGCATATCCGTGAGGCAGTTGTTGATTTCGTGGAGACGTGTTTGCATCATGGAAAGGAAGTCCTTCTGGCGCTGAGCTCGCTTTCCCAGCTCCCAGAAACCTTTCACGAGGACGGGTACGTATCCAGGACTGGTTCGCTTGCGCAAGGCTTCCTCCCACTTCGCTTCGTCATCTTCGGGGGTAGGTTGGTAGAAAGGCGCGTTTTCTTCGCCGACGTTATTGTAAAGATAGGCCCGGAATGGGGACGTACGACTTGAGGCGTTCCACTTTTCAGTGACAATTTCAAGTTGCATTGGGACAGTTCGGTGGACTGCAAATAATTGTAAGTTGACCGGAAGAAATCCACTCGGATGAATTTGCAGGTTACTTACCTCCGGTGATAGCGCGGCCAGGAGACCACAGGCTCGAGGACAGAGATTGTTGTTGTTGGTTTTGTGGCGTAGCCATAGTTGTCTGGCCGAATTGCGACTGCTGAGGCTGTTGTGCCTGCTGAGATTGCTGGGGCTGTTGGCCCAGCCCACCGAAAAGTCCGCCAGTCTGCTGCTGTTGCTGAGGCTGCTGTTGTTGAGTCGATTGTCCTAGACCAAAGAGGCCTCCTCCCGCGGGCTTCTGTGCCGTACTCGATCCGAAAAGTCCTCCAGTCTGTTGTTGCTGGGGTTGTTGCTGTTGGGTGGATTGCCCTGAGACCCCCGAATAAGCCTCCGCCTGCAGGCTTTTGCGCGGTGCTTGACCCGAATAGCCCGCCCGATTGCTGCGGCTGTTGAGTCTGGTTTGATGTAGAGGACCCGAAGAGGCCACCGCCTGTTGCGGGAGTGCTCTGTTGCTGGTTCGGTGTCGCGCCGAATAATCCTCCGCTGGTTTGGGTGCCTGTCCCTGCGCTGGCACCGAACATGCCACCTGCTGGCTTCTGCGCCGTATTTGCCGCACCACCAAATAGACCACCACCTGCCTGGGCAGGCTGGGGTGTACCGAAAAGTGACATTTTGGATGTCGCGTATGCCGTGAAAAAGCAGGATCAGCTCCGAGCTGGAAGGGGACCGGCGGAATTGATAAAAGGGGTTGCGGAAGGTGTTGATATTCAAGTTCTAGTGTTGGTCAAATGATCATCGCATCGTTCGCAAGCTCAAGGGATGGCGGTTGGGAGAGACCTGGGAGGTGGGAGCTCGAAAGCAGAGCAGTCCGGGAGCTGTGATTTGTTTAGGTCACGTGATGAAAATTTACTGTAGATTGGCATAATACATCCATTATCCCCCATTGTAACCTAATTAAGGTGCTAAAGACCGATTCATATATTGATGATTAATACAAAAATCCGTACCAATTATATACTATCTCTTTTGAATACTTTTTCTATAATTTCCGACTTTATATCGACGTTGCAACCTACTTTGCCCGATACTGCGCGAATCGGCTTACCTCATCAACACCACTTCAGCCAATCAGCGTGAGGCCAAAGAAACCGACCTTTCCATCCACCGCAACCCGCAGCTCCAAGTCACTCTCGTTCACCAATTGACACCTCTAACCCTTCGTCTTTCCGCTCATCAACCGTCACAATGGCCGCCAGAGAACCTCGGTATGCACTGGATACCCCCTCAGATACGAACCCGGCGTATCAACTGTCACGCCGGAGAGAACCTCACTAACCCCATCCCTCGGCGCACAGTTTCAACCAAGAAGTCCTCGTGGACACCACGCCCATGCCGGACCACATCCCTAAGGTCCAAGAGCTCGGCGCCACTTCCGCACCCCTTTTCAGCGCCGCCTACTTTATCGGCGAGCGCTGCAAGGCCTACAACGATGACTTCATGAAGTGCAAGGACGAGGGCAATGGCCGCGGGGAGCTGGATTGCTTGAAGGAGGGCCGCAAGGTCACGCGCTGTGCTGCTAGCGTGTACGTTCTTCCTCATATATTTGGGCTGTCTATCATTTTGGAGATACGGGGCATCATCTAAGATAAAGCGCTGGGCTGACTTTATCACAGTATCAAGGATATCAACACCCACTGCTTGTCGCAGTTCAAGGCTCACTGGGAGTGCCTTGAGAACAACAACCACTACCTTTTCGAGTGCCGCCGGCCTGAGATGGACTTGAACAAGTGTGTTTTTGACAAGCTGGTAGGTCGTCAAACGCCCATTGATATTTCAGCCGAGGCAGACAGGCATTCGACATACGCAATTGATAACCTGACTGTTTATTGCCCCAAATTACGATCTAACACATGTCTTCTCAACAGGGTCTGAAGAAGGAGATCCCCGGCTCCCCCGAGGGCCAGGTCCCCGTCCACCTGCGTCCCAAGCAGAAGTACGCCATCTACCCGGGCCCCCAGTACTAAAAGGAAGAAGCGCAGTACAATGCGCCTGTTTCACCCTCGTCAACTCAATCTTCTTAAATCGGGCTCCCCTTATTTTTATGCGCCGTCCAGGGCCGCGGCTTTTTACTCCTCCCGTTTTGGATGCGCAATTGGGCCCTGTGTCTCATCTATCTCTTGTGTCTGTCTGGTGTATGTTTTGTGTAAATATCTATTGGCATCAGGAATGGTTACATGATTTCTGCTTAATTCGGTCTTTCTTTTCCAATTGTTCCTTTCCTCTTTCTGTCCGGGCAGTGGGCATGTTCTATGGCCACTGCTCCGGACATAGCCTGCCCCTCGAATAACCCAAAGAGGGAAAGCTACTAGGTGGATGGGGCTGCAAGAATCGGACGGTCTTCATTATACCTCGGAAGATCATATTGATGACACCATGCAGCTCGGCTTATCGAACACTTGAGGTAACCATCGAAGGTGATTTGAACTTGAAATTAAACACATCTTCAACATCGGAACATAGATGATGTAGATATCATCAATAACTCTAGAAAACAACATCTACTGCACTCATCTCCGTCACGATACAATCATGCCTATTATAGCCACCAAGTCGCCTGAGCCCAACGTCTAATGATATAGCCCGAGTCGTATCATACATCCCAATTGAGAAAGAAGAGAACCAAAGAAAAAGATTCAAGGAAAGAACTCCCGTAACCTCAATTGTGAAACCCATATGTACTTGACAAAAGAAAATATGTAAAAAAGACCCCAATATAGACATGAAGAGTAGAGTCAATCAGAAAAGATAGAGATGCAGCCGGCCAAAACAAAGGGGAAAGTATCAAAATGCAATATCAAACGATGGCTGAGGTATACATCTAAAAGACAAGTCAAAAGTCAAAACGTCAATCCAAGGCAAAAGGGCCTCTACGGAAGAAGAGGAGCCTTGTTAAACCGGCTAAGAAGCTTAAATCGGCCCAGCCGCGTCTTAAGCTCCGACCAGCCAGTCCGTAATCGATCCTCGACACGACGATCACCACGCATACGCATCCAGATCAGAAGCGCAGCTAGTAAAGCGAGGTCCCAGATAATCTGGCGCGTGACGGTCCACAGGATCCATTTCAGCCAGGCCCAAAGACCCGAGCGTCGACGATTCGATAGCGTCCGCGTCTCCATCTGTTCGCGGACGGCGGCGATCTCAGCGGTCATTTTGGTCAAGGCTTGTTCGACGCGGCGGCGCCAGCGGCTATTTCTTGGATTTGAGGGGTCGTGCGAGTCTCTGCGGTGGTGGGAGTTACTTTCGAGGTCCCCGGTACCACTGGCTGCCATGGAGTCTCGGTGGCGGTGATGTCGATGCTGGGACCGGTCGTCGCCGTGGGAAGCGGTGGGCTCCGTTCCGGTATTTGTGTCTGCGGTTGTGTCTGCGGTTGTGTCTGCGGTTGTGCTGGCATTATCTTGGTGTTCGTACAGACTGTCGCGAGCCTCTTCGTATTCTTCATCTTCATCATCCTCGTCCTCGTCGTCATCGTCTATTGCTTGCTCGTCCATGTCGTCTGTTAAGCGCCGCCTTCGGCGACGATAGTACTCTTCTTCTTCGGGCTGGCTGACGGGACTGAGTACGCGAAGTCGCGAATCATGGCCGTCATCGGCTCTTATATTTGGTCGATCGTATTGCTCTGGTGATCGTGATAGTAGTCGGCCATTGATGCTGCCGTAGGAGCTGCCCTGGTGTCGTGATAAGGGCGGGACACCGACGGCATTTAACGGACCTGACCCGGAGGATGAAGAGGCATTGTATTTAATTTGGTCCCAAACGAACTCTAGTTCAGAGACTAGTTCGCGTGCTTCAGGTGTTTGTGAGGCGTAAGTGTGCATTGTATCAATTAGAGTGCCGATGTAGTGGCGTTTGGCTTCGGTGCGCGAAATGCCGCGCTGCTCGTACCAGGCATCCCTGTATCATTCGCAAGAAGTATGTCATTAGCCCTTGTTGATATGTCTCGGATTGGGGGGCTTCAAAGGCATGTATGCCTGGCGATTGGGATTGGGATTGGGATTGGGGGTATTTACCCCTTCTCGCACTCTGCGTGCACCTCCGGGGTATTCCCAATCGGACGATCCATGACACCTTCAACATCTCCCTCTAACAATGCCGTATAAGCCAACTAATCTCTCCGGATATATCTTATACGATTGATGGGATCCACTCACCCATGCTCTGTTTATACAAGCCATATAGCTTCAACCGCTCGGCTGCCGGAGGGCGCGCGGTCCCCGTCCGGGGAATCCTCTTGACGGTATTCAGGGCATGGACGAAGACGCGATCTGCGCGAGATAAGAATCAATATTTGAGACAGGGGTTTTAGATTGGTATAATGAGGGCGAGACCCGTCGAGTACACGTACCTATAGAGTCCGCCATGTTGAGGTGAGAGGAAGCAGTGCGATAGTCTGCCCTGTCTTCATGGAAGCGGGGTTGGGCATCGGCTGCGGTGGATGAACCGCATGGAGAGCGAAAGGAGACCGGTCTGGAGGATCGAATCGAAAGGGGGCGATCACGATGAAAGGGGGGAAAGTCGGAAGGAGGGAGGTCGTTTGGCGTTGAAGTCCGAGATTAGTCTCTCTTTCTCCCTTTTGGTCTCTTCGGGAAAGGAATGGTTTCCGATCTCGCACGCGACAACTCTCCCCAGCTTCAGAGGGGGTAAATAAGGGACGGAAGAGGGCAGAGGGCAAGATGGAATCAATTCAAACAATGCGGAGAAAGAAGGAACACCTTGAAACTCTGGGGGAGAAGTGGCGCTGAGTGATTGAATGCTAAGGTTGTCCGAGTCCGATAGCCGCGGTCCAACGAGCACAGGAGATCGTCAGGGCACTTGTGATTCCGCCCGTTGGTGTGCCCTCGTGCTTTTACTTAACTTTTACTTTTATTTTGTCTAGCCCAAGTTTACTGGATATTGTTATAATCAGAAATTGTACATTAGATGGTTATTTACAGCACAGGCCCAAATCATTTGGATCATATGCGACATTTAGAGAGGGGCCTTCTTCACCTCTGTCTCCGACAGCTTGCGCTCCGGATCCACCTCAGCGCCCGTCATAATTCCGGTAGCTGCAGCTGCTTCCTCCTTGCTGACGGGGGGTCCCGTGAAGTGCTTCCGAGCATAGGCAAAGTACCAGATGATACTAATCAAGGCAAACCCGGCGAACACCACACTGGCGTAGTTCATAGACGTAGGGGTCACCGGCAGAGTGTAAGGCATACAGAACAACACAACCGCCAATACAATCCAGCAAATGGTAATCGCGTTGATGACCCAACCAAAAGGTCCCAGCGAGAAACCAGAGCGCTTGACATCCTGACGACCCCGAAGAAGGGAGATAAAAATGGGCAGGCCGTACGATGTGGACAGGCAGATGGTAGCCACACCAGTGAAGGAGTTGAAGGCCGCCGTAGAACCAAAGTAAATCAATCCCAGCAGCGCATCAACACCAGCGGACAGAATGATGGCCCACACGGGGACATCCAGCTTCTTGTTGACCTTGCGCCACAGCTTGAACCCGGGGATGGCGCCATCACGCGCAAAGGCATAAGTGCAGCGACTAGCCGCAGTCAACGACCCGATACCTGCGAACATCATAATACCCAGGATCAAAAAGAGCAGAGCAAAGCCACCGCCCGCGGAGCCTGTCGCCATCTTGAACACTGTTCCAATGGGCTGTCCGTTCGCAACATTGCGCAGGATGTCGATCTTGTCTGGCATCACGAACAGAACGGGGATCAGGTAGAGCAGACCTGTGATACCAGCCGCAACGACGGACAGCACAATAGCCTTGGGAACCTCGCGATGCGGGTTCTGAACTTCCTCACACATGGCAGCCACCATGCCGTATCCGGTGAGCGTGTATGCTGCCTGCAGCAAGCCCACGAAGAACGCCCAACCATCGGGCCATCCGCTTTGCGAGGCATCGTATTCGGCGAAGACAAATTCGCCGCTCTGGAGGTTATCAGACATGGTTAACAGGGTGACGAGAATGATGATGACGCTCGCGGCGGTCCAGAAAATGCAGACTTTGTTGATCAGGTCGAGGTAGCGCGAGCCGAAGACATTAACCAAGACGCAGACCAAAAGGACAGCCCAGAACGTGAGGACAGTCTGCCATGCATTCGCGACGAAGTCCTCGTTCCAGAGACTGATTGCGCTGAGGATCAACTGTCCGCCACCGAAGATAATGCTAAGGGTGACGGTCCAATTACCAACGAGGGTCAACCACCCATCAATAAAAGACATCAACGGCGCCCAGCGACGTGTCGATAGCATGGCGCTCCAGTAGTAGACACCGCCGGCGGTGGGATAGACAGCGCAGATCTCGGCCAATGAGGCAGCAATGGCGATGGAGATAAGGGTGACGAAGACCCAGCCCCAGATGATGGTAACGGAGAGGCCGTCATTGAGAGTGATGTAGAGGGTGGTACTGAGACCATACGGCGCAGCCATAATAGCAAATGACAGACCAAGGATACTGAGCATGCTGAGGTTTCGAGGCAGCTCGCTCTTGTAGCCCATGGCCGCCAGCGCCTCGTCGGCATTGGCGTCGACGGAGTTGCGCATGATGGAGAGTGGGTTGTTGGAGACGAGGAGTAGAAGGAGGAGGAGGAGGAGGAGGGCGAGAGATCAAGTTGATCTGGGGTCGAAATTCAACATGGAAGCTCTCCGAGGTTATTTAAGATAAGAAGAACAAGGGGAGAAGGAGAGGAAGAGTTAAACCCCGCATGATAAACGTGGACGCATCGCGGTCCGAGACCGCGGAAACTTTCACGTTCCAATCGGGGGCAAAGACGGCCGAGTTGAGACATAGGCTTATCAGCTGCTCGCAGGTTGGGTCTTACCCCTAGGGTAGGGTCCTATTCCAGGGTTCCATCGGTTCCATTATCCAGTAGTTAGTGGCCAGTGGCCCCTCTGGCTTAACCGGGCCTTTGGCTGGGTGCCTGGGGCTTGTGGGCGAGTGGTAGTTCCATGTTGGCTCCATGTTGGCTCCATCTTGGATCCATCTTGGATCCATTTTGGGGTTGTGACTAACACCCATGGGTGATAAGCTATGAGCCAGGGTCTGATAGTCGATGGGACCTAAAGGCTTGCCTGTTGGATTGATGGATGAAACAGGAAAAGGCTCGTGTGGTGGTGGACCCCTTCCGCGCCGGGTTTCCATTGGTTCCATTTATTCCAGAGACACTAGAAAAATTCGTACAAGGCTTACCACGATACTGTTACTAATTTAAAATAAATAGAGGGTCATTTCATGTTGTTTGTTTTTGTTGTTTGTTTTTTGTTTTCAATTGCTCCATAATGGTAAATGTATTTCACATCGAGTCACTCGGTGGTGACGGCTGCCACGCCGTTTCTATCATAAGGACAGATCGGTGAGCGCCAGGGAGAGCAGTCAGAAAGAAAAGAGAAGTCACGAAAAAAGGGGGCGCAGGGCGACGAGCTCGGACCAAAATGGAAATCAAGCGACACTCGCGCCCGTGCGGGTGATGAGGGGGTATCAAAAATTTGAGGGAAGGGGGAAGGAAGGGGCAAACATCCAGTCTTTGAAAAGAATTTTTTTCTTGTTTGGAGTATCTAGTCGGACATGGGAGCGGGGGAGAAAGGGCGAAAGTAGGCCCTGATGGAAGGGAGGGGGAGAAAGATGGGGATAGATGAAACAGGGAAAAGGGTGAATAAGGTCAAGGTCGGACTTTTGGAGGGAGATGCACAAAAATCAGTCGAACGCCTGTCTATACGGCCAGTCCGGTAGGGAAAGCGTTCTGATCGAGATTCGCAAAGAGGAGGACCAGGGGGGGAAGGGAGTTTTGGTGAGAGGTCAAGGGTAGTAAGGGGGGAAACACAAAGAAAAATAATAAAAGAAACGCTGAGTCGTAACCAGCCAGCTAGCGTGAACTCCAAAAATCATAACACAATGAGAAACATGACCCGTGGTGGAAAAACGATCGTGAATCGAGGTCGGAAAAAGGGGAACAGGAAAAACGCCCATTCATGCAGTCGTCAGGCCGGTGAAGTCGTTACATGAGAGAGATGCAGTACAGTCGAAAGCCAAATCGCGGAAGGGATACAGAGAACGGTCGAGAAAAGATGAGACGGAGATCAAGTCAAGACCGTTATGGACTCAGGCCGGCACAAAGGTCCTCGGCGACATCAAAGCCAAAGCCAGCCATGTCGACGGAATGTAAGGACCCAGGTCCTCCTTTACCGAGGGAAATATCGGAGGAGGCATAGTCGTGCTTCAAACGTTCATGCGGCCCAAAGAACGGTCGATTCTCATCGTTGGGTGTATTGCCATCGCCAGCGGTCCACGGCCCATGTTGCCAGAAGCGGGTGTTGGCTTGCTGATCGCCAAACAGATCGTGATGATCTGGGTGGGGGTCGGGGCCGTGGATGGGGAAATCTCCCGGCGATTGCAACCGCAGATGTGATCGGCCAAAGCTGGAACATGGAGAGTCGGCGTGCAAGGGAAGATCGAGTCCTGATATCGGTTGATCCTCAACGGTGGTGATATCAATGGTCGGGTTTTCCGTCTGCTGGGCCAACGCCGAAGAGAGTCGAAGATTAGAAGCCGTAGAGCTGTGCCGGCTATGACTGGCCGACCGTTCAATGGCACGTTGCACGAAGCTACCACACGTCTTCATGATTTTCTCCTTGTCGATCTGGGAGAGACTGGCGAAGAAGTCATTGGCCAAGGACTCCTTGGGCGGCTCGTCTGGGGCTGACACCAATTCATACGTCGTCTTGGCGTACTCGGAGAGACCAGATGGCATATTGTATGGGGACTGATAGACATTGGGCGCCATGGCCCGTTGCTGATCGAGAAAGGCATATTTACCTGGCATCTTTGCCGCGGCAATGCTCCCTCGATCAACAGTCTCCAACTTGATACCCTCCGATTCCTTCTTCTGGATCACATCCAGGCGCTCGCGGTGACTCACCAGTGAGAACCGGAGCATCTGGAGCAAACGAGTCACCTCCTCCGACCTCATGTTGAGGGTCTGGGGTGGTAATAAAGTACCATCGGCAGCCCGGGGCTGCACCCGCTGCTGGGCCATCGCGAGCTCGAGCTTCTCCAGACCATTGGCCGGAGGGATCGAGCCCATGGGGCCCAGCAGGGTCTCTACCACCAATTCCGGACTAACGATCGTGTACCCGGCAAAGACATTGGCATGATCAGTGATCTGAGCCAGGCGACGCCGGGCAATGAGTTCACGGACGTTGGCAAAGGTATTGGTGGAAGGGAGGTGGTGCTGCTGCTGAACATGCGATTTGATGACCGATGGATAGGGGGTATGGCGGGCGGATGTGTTCGGCAGAGTTCGAAAGGCCGACGGCATCGCAGGACCAGCAGCAGCAGCACCGGCAGCAAGGACAGGGGGAGGGGGAGGGGCAAGATGCGTCAGGGAGGCGGAAGAGGAGGGCGGTCGGGATGGCAGGTGAGGGGTGTTGGCGTTCAGAGAGGCGTGTTTATGTTGTAGCAGTGCTGGGTGTTGGGCGTAAAGAATTTGCTGGTAAGGAGGGGCAGGGGCGGTGGGAGCATGTTGGAAGAGATGGTGGGGTGAGATCTTCGATGCACGAGCAGCACCGGCACCGGCACCAGCCACGCCAAGCGACTTGACGCTGTCCAGGAAATTGGCCCGCGGGTTGTGGATAGGCACGGTAGGGTTGTGCGTATATTGTGCCCTACTCTCGGTGGACTGCGCGCCCAAGTAATACCACAGATGCTCCGGTCTGTCAATGGTAACCGTAACCGGTGGGGCAAATTGGTTTCTAGCTGCATCCACCGTCTCAAATTCGGCCCACTGATAGGGAGATCGGCCGTCGCCAAATGCACTGCCTGCAAGTGGTACGGCGGCTTCAAAGTCCTTTCGCTGTTCAGGCTTTCGCACCAAGTGGGCCGGGAGGGGTTGGATTCCCGGCGCAAGGGGCGCGAAATTGCTCTTGCGGACGACCAGCATCCAACGATACGGCATCTCGATCACATCTCTGTTGACATTTATCAGTATTCGGTCATCACGGGAACGGCGTTCCTCTCCATGGCGTTCCAAAGTTGAGGATAATTTGGGTCGGGAGGCTCGGGGAGGAGGGAGATGGGCAAAAAAAAAAACTTAACGGAAACCCCCGCGGCGGGGCGGGGATCACAATTCAGAATGATTCACTTACCCTCGTGGAAGAACCTTCAACAGAAGCGCCCGCTCTTGGGGTCGGTTTTGGAGCACAATGGCGCCATTGATCTCCTTGTCGACTTGGAACTGAATCAGATCGCCCTGCGTCAGGCGGCGAGCGGCCTCAATCACACGACGGTCCAAATCGGACGAGTCGCCTAGCAATCCAGCCGGCCGTTTCTGGCGGTGAAATTTACACTTCAAATCCACGCTCGGTAGTGTATAATGCACACCATCATCGGCGATCACGGCAATGGCACCATGCTCGACCTGAACGCCAGCTAGAAGTGCACAGGTCGCATGGTAGGCCCGAGTGCATTTGCCAAAGTTGCATTGGAAACAGGCACCGCGAACTTCTCGGCAGAACAGACATTTCAGACCCAGGCGTGCTTTAGGGATCAGGTCAATATCACAAACTACCTCATTGCCCGACTCGTCCCGCAAGATGCTGGTTTCCTCGATAAACGAGGCACAGCGGCGATGGACATGACCTTTTCCATTCTCAGTCGGTAGCAGATCCTCATAGTCAAGATTGTTGGGACACAGCAGACACGGCAGCTTACGAGGGCCTTCCATGTGGAGCTTCGATCGTTTGGTGCTCGGGCCGTCGCCCGTGATCTTCCGCTTTCGACCACGGGTGGAGGTCTTTTCAGGTACACTGCGTGGTGGCGTAAGGAGATCTGAAGCACCCTCGAATCCGTCAAACTCGCTTTCGAAATCACCATAGTATTCGGGGGTGGTTTCCCCGCGCATTTTGCGCTCAATCTCGTCGACGTCGATCCAAACACTGTCGTCCTCACAGTGGCACTTCTTGGCGATGCGGCCGTAATCCAACCATCTCTCGGTTGCAAAATTAACTGATTCGGCACAGTTATAACCGATGTTGTACCCAGAGTGGTATCCGTAGGGGAATGTAATCACAAACTCCCCTTCGTAGTGGACCAAGCGATTCACGGTGATTCCATATTGGGATTTCAGCAAGCTGGGAGATACAAGGTATGTCTTGTGGCGGAGGAATTGATCGCAGTTTTTGGCGTCGCTAGACCAAATGCTGCGCATCGCAGCTTCAAACTTGGGCGCGTCCTCTTGCGAGATGCTATACCATTGCTTGGGGGCTCCAAAGTGGATGTAGTTGATGCTATAGAGATCAACATCCTCAAGATGCCAGGCAAAAGTCGCCTTCCACATTCCTAAGTAGAGATATGCCGTGTTGACTCCCGGCACTTTCTGACCAAGAACATCGAGCAAATTGGGCAATTTTGCAACATTCCAGGATTCGACAGAATCGTGAAAGAGCGACCCCGGCATGTCCGCGCCATACAAGGGATTGTTGAACATGAGAGACTTCCAATATGCAGTCTCCAGTTCTTCGCATCTCTCGGCGGTGTAGTCTTCATTGTCGTGGATGCGATAATCGAAGTCTTTGAATGCCTCTTCGTCGACATTGTCCACTGTGTCGCCCCGATTGTTCTTGCGCCGAGACGTAACAGATTTGGGTTGTCTGCCCTTAGGCTTAGCTGCAGGGAGCGATTCGCCCTCGCTCAAGTCCTCGCTCTTCGGCTCAATGGGGTTCGATTCAGGTGACACGGGAGTTGGGGGTCCTTCGGGCTTGGATTTCTCGGCATCGTCCGCAGGTGGCTCTTCCTTTACTTTCACTTGGTTTCCACGCTTAGCAGGTCGTCCAGGGCGGCGCTTCTGACTCTCCGGGCGACTGGACTGGGCCCGTGGAGTAGGAGCAGCACGATTCGCTCGTTCCTGGTTTCGACGTCTCTCGCCACGACGAGCAGGAGGCTGGTGACTGCTTTCGTCGCACAGGCCCTTCCATTGAGGCAGGTTGTAAGATCGTTGACGTTCAATGTTGGCCTGCGTGTAAGTTCCGTGCGACCCGTGGAACTCTTGCATAATGGGATTCTTCACGCGGATAGACTTAATAGGGTCGTCCAGAGGCGAGAGTGATTCAGTCCTTTATGATAATAAGCACGGCTATCCTGATCACCTCGTAATTTTACTGCACTCACCATTCCTTGGGTGGAACCACTTTGACAATACCTGCCTGCATTCCGTACTTATCGATCTTGTTGATGAATTTTTGGAAGTCTCGGAACTGGTCCATTGTCTTTGCTCACAACGTCAGCCTTCTTGTTCATGAAGGGGAGTGACACACATCAGCTTCACCGAATTGATACACTAGCAGTGCATCCTCCGGAGAAGTGACGGCCCTCGCAGTTCTAGCGGCGTATTGTGACATACCGGTTTGAAGACTGGAATTTTTCCACCGCCATAGTAATGGTCAGGTTCAATGTCCTCCTCTTCCACTTCCACTGCCGGATGCTCTTGTTCTTCCTGTTTAATCGCAGGCTCGTCAGGCGCAGCTGCAGATTTGGCGTCCAACTCGAGGTCCGATAGCTCAGAAGGGACTCCTTCGGGTGCATCCTTCTTTCCGTTGGCACTGTGAGGGGGAGTAATCGAAGCCGAGTCGACAACGGGGCCACCCCCGAGCGGATCCAAGTGTGGTTGGTCCAATGTTGCCGCCATCTTGGGTGACAGGGGGAGTAGGCTGTTGCGGAATGCGGCTTGATACTCGGGTGCCGTCGTCGGATGGAGCGACCGCTGATCGACGGCGAAGAGTGATTCCCAGCGGTCGGGGAAAGAAGAAGGGTTTCGGCAGTCGGAGCAAAGGATTCCAATCTAGGTAAGAGGACGAAGGAAGGTGTTGGTCAAGTGTCGGGATGTAGATGTGGTGGTGTGTAGTGTGTAGGTACACCGGCGAGATGTAGAACGAACGATGGCGCGATAAGCTCTTTGATCGGAAACACTTTTTCACCCCTAGAAACGGAGGAACAGGCACGAATTTTAGCAAAAGGACCGATGGAGAGTGACGAGGAAACGTTTTGATAGAAGGTCGTAAGTATCAAGGGGAGAAGGGAGTCGAAGGAAGTTGCAAGGAACGAGTCAAGCAACGCAATCGTACGCTAGACCAAGTTCGCCCCATGGAAAAAGGATGAGGAAGAAGGAGGGTGGGCCAATCATGCAGGTGACGTTCCGGAAAGCTAGTGGAGCGAGCGAGAACGATGGCCTGACTCTGGGACCTCTGGGAGGGCAGGATATGGGCAGGGGTAGGTGGGATCAGGACTCAGGACAATGCCTGGAATGGGTTTCAGCTAATCACAGCGTCTGCCGGGCAAGACTGAGTGGAAATGCGTCCGATCAGAGCGGGAAAAGGTGGACTGGCTGTCGTAGCGCCTTTGGGGGAGGAGCCGCGAAGTGGACTTGGCCGTATGATACTGTAAACTCATCCGGTGTCGGACCAAGAAAATCGGTTTTGCAGTTCACCCAGCAAGTCCAAGAAAGGGCAGCATTGGAGAGAATCAAAGGTATTCAAGGAATGTTCATCAAAACAAAAGTTACTCACCGGTTTCACGAGGTTGCGGCTCGTCACAAAGCTTTGCGACCATTGCAAGGCCCAAAAGTCACGAAGCTCGCCAAGCCCGTCGCTGGCCCAGGCTCAGTCACGTGCAGCACGTGACTGGGCCCTGTGGGAACAGGATAATTACGGTAATATTGGTAAGTTTCTGGTAACTCCTGGTAATCTTGTCAAGAATGGTGCCCTGGCGAAGAGTTTGCATTGGCTGAATGTTCCATTCCGCTGTATGAAATACAAGGGGGGGCTGTGCACGAGCTTTCGGATAGCGCCGGACCCGGGCGTTTCCTGGTACAGTACGGAGTACTCTTCGTCCATATGTACTTAATTACTCGTAGATTGTAGATACCAGGATGATCTCACTCACGCACGGACTCTCTTAATCGTCAAGAGTATCTACTTTTTGTACGGAATACATCCTCCGTACATATTTCGAATCTAGCAGTTGCTAAATTGTAAAAATGCAACCATACCCACCGTAATAATACAATTTACCCGGCTCCGCGGAGGATCTGCTGAAACGGGACCACCGAGATGATTTGCCGGTAAAGTTGAGTGGTTTCAGGGGGGGTCCCGAAGTCGCACGCTGCCTAACTTTCGTCGATCTCGCCCGTCGGTGGGGAGGGTCTCCCGGCGATCTATTAGATCAATCCCATACACGAGGGCCTCAGCGCTAACTACATGTGTACATATAATAATCCACGGCTCTCTGCATATAACTGCTCCATATTGGATGCCTTCTATACGAGCTTCGCGCAATGACGAGCCTCGACTCGATTCTATTATCTATGTGAAATTTTAAATTATTACATCCACTCCTGGTGCAATCGATCATCCAGGTTGATATATCCGTCCACGACACCCAGTCCCCGCAGTCTCTCTTGTTCAATGCGCTCCCAGGGCCATTCTTCGGGGCTCCATGTGTCGGAGTTGGCATTTTTCTGCTCATCAAGATCCTGGCGGTCGGGAATTTGATCATCGTTCATCTTGAGCACCTCGCGCACCAGAGATCCATCCACACCACCGGTAGCTGTAATGCCCTCGCCGCTAGCAGGTGTCCCGATTGCGGAAATATCGGCGGACGAGTCAATCGGAGCATCCTTTGTCTCACTCTCTGTCGGTGGCGTGGGGAGGAATCCTCCGAGGCGGAGAATCCGTTCCGGTGCAATGGTCAGCCGGCCCTTCTTCACGACATACTTGCTCAGGGCAGTTGCCAATAGTGTCTTCTCACCACCAGCACGGCTGGCAGGGCGCATGAAACACGTGAGGATATACATCCACTTCTTATCCCAGGAAATCACCTTGGAGTGCATTTCGTACAGCTCAAAGGGCTTGATTTCGCGCTTGAAGCTGCAGTAGACGGAGCCGAGCACAATAATGATAGGCTTTTTCTTGGGAGCACGCTTCCCTTCTTTCTGCGCCGCAGCGAGAAATTCCTTGTCCAGCTCTTTACTGACAAGGCCAACGCCGGGGCTATATAGGCGGCTCACCAGTGCCGTACGAGACACATCCAGGTCGGTGAAATACGTGCTGTTGGACTTGTGCATATTATAGTCCGTCTCCAGCAAAGGTGTTCGTGAAGTGACCCGAACCGGCACGAAGACCGGATGTGTCGGCTTGCCTTGTGCATCCACGATGGCCTTCCCTTTCGGAAAAAAGGGGCATTTGGCTTCAACCGAAGGTTGGTCGCAAAGTGGTACAGCAGGCGGAACTAAAACACCGGTCAGCAAGGTCACACGACGTCAAATGGCTAATAGACCCTACATGCTCGCCAAAGTCAAATTTGACGAGCAGCTTGGGGGTGAGATGCGAACGATACATACGTGCCAGACGAATGGGAGATTTTTCAAGTTAATGAATGCGAGAATTAAGGCCAGCGTTCTCCACGATGCAAGCGACCCCATCGCTAATAGTAAGTCGCGCATACTTTCAACGCGAAGCGCTGCCGGGATCACGGACATGGTGCTGTCGAGGCGAATATATGAGATGAACAGTGGGGTTGGCGGTCAGGGTTAATGGTTGACAGTGACAGGGAAGCTGGATTCTATGTGATTCACAGTGTCTTGCAGGGGTGAAACAGATAGTAAGAAGGATATAGTTCCGTTCAGTGATGGGTAACGGGTCTTCCCAGGGGAATTGACAAAAGTGCCGTGCTTGGTATGTACTGCCTAGTAAGGAATGGCTGATATTTTGTGAGATAAAGATTGAGCTGGCAGGCGATGAGATCAGGATAGATCTCAACGGAACCTCTTCAGCCGTGCCGATCACAAACTTGAATAGTAATATCAGCGTCACGATCGATTTCTGTTGGGAAGCGGACCGAGGTTGCCCAATACCTTGCATATGATGCTGAGTCATGTGACACCTATTCAAAACTCCACTAATAGTTGATCCGGGTCCATGCATGACGCATGCTTATATACTTACTGATTATTATATTCTAGTCGAGAGGTGTTCATCACGAGAAGCTCATAAAACACACCAAGATTCCAAGGCTTATAAAGAGTTGGTTTTTTTGCTGATGCTAGAACAAAACTTAGAAGTGTCGTCTCACGTGATCCGTTCCGAGATAACCTTGGAAAATAAGCATTATCAATTAATTGTGATGAGTGCTGGTGCTTACCTACTAAGTAATTTTGGTAATAACATGATTGAATTGCTACATTTCTAGTGGGTAGGCGATTTCCAGTGTGACCTGGTACTAGTACGAGCACGATACCTGGGACTCGGCTGAACATATACTTGCACCTGGGCAGTTGGACTCGGAAGTATCTAGTGGTACTGTTCTAGTACTCCAGGGCTACTAGTTGACTAATACTACTAGTAGTACATAGTAGTAGGTATTCTGTCTCGGCAATCATCAGCATGGGAAATCACTATTAGTATTTACCATACTACTAACTAGCGCATCTTGGGGAAAGAATGCTAGTGGGCTAGATCTGAATTTCTAGAATGTTGCCAATTTTCCCAATCAAGTTAGCCTCATTCAAATGCTCCATCGATTTATTTATACACTCCCACGGACCATTTTTTGCACATTGCCAGTGATCAATTGCCTTGAAATAACCTCTTAAATGTCAATTAAAGGAATAATGAAGCGACTGGGTCATTTCTCACCAGATCACCTGACTGCATTTTGGCCCCATTTTGGGGGCCTGGAGACGCGGCTTCGCTCCGCCTCGCCTCGCCGGAGCAATCTGTCTTTTTACATATACTGCATACGAATCTTAAATTGAAAGGGATTATTACGGTATACGGCATTCAGTTTCGAAACAACAGACTGAATCCTTCTCGCCGAACGAGCGACTCTGCATCTTGGTCTTAATTCTCCGAAACCACTCAGCCGCAAAGCGGGGGGGCTGAAATCAATCGAGAAGATTGCGCCCATTTCCCGTCCCATTTTTATTTCCCCTGTTTGAAGTCATTATGGCTGTTCAACCCGGCGGCAAAGATACGCTTATTTTGCCTTCAGGGCGCACACTTGCATGGACTGTATATGGCGGTGATCTTCAAGGAAATGAAGATCAAGAGTCACCAGCTGTTGTCTTCTACTTCCACGGATTTCCTGGCTGCTCCAGTGAAGCGAGCCAAATCGGGCATGAAGTTCTTCAGCAGCGCAATGCTCGTATCATTAGTGTTGACCGACCTGGTTTTGGCAACTCGACACACTATGCCGAGCGTCGCATACTAGATTGGCCAAATGACGTCCTAGCCATCGCCGATCATCTGCATGTTCCCCATTTCTACATTTTGGGATTATCGGGCGGAGGTCCCTACGCTCTTGCATGCGCGCACTCTATCCCACGTATCACCGGTGATGATTTCGATGAAACGTCAAATGGACGTCTCCTTGGTGTTTCGATCGTGTGCGGCGCCTATCCTTCCACACTTAATGCAAATGGGATGATGACTGAATTGAGGGTGCTGCTTGCTGCCGGCGCATGGCTGCCAAGATTCGCGACAGGCACTCTATTCGACTGGGTTATTGGTCGTGCTGCGAGAGATCCAGACCCGAAAGTTCTTGAGAAGGCAATGGATGCCGCAATTATGAAGAGGCCCGGGACAGAAAAAACCGCTTGGACGAAACCAAGAATCAAGGCCGCGGGGTTAGATTCCGCACGTGGCGCCTTTCGGAATGGAGGAGCTGGATCGGCGACGGAGCTCATGCTTCTGAATGATTGGGGGTTTGAGCTTGAGGATATCGATGGAAGAGGTATTCGCTTATGGCATGGCAAGCTTGACCGGAATGTCCCATTGGGGATGGCGGAGCAGGCTGCAGAGTTATTGCCCGGTGCCGAGACGCACTTCTGTGACGAAACTGGTCATCTGGATATGGTTTTCCATATTGAAGAAATTTTGGACAATCTCTTAGGCAGGGCAAGCCATGACGATAGCGATGAGTGAGTAGCAGCAAATGCTTGCTACCGTGACGTTTTAATGAAAATATTCCCATGAAATAAAACATCTGAAACATTTCATTCATATGATATCACTTTAGTCTCAATCACAACTTGCTGGTCTGGCATTATGTACTGATATTGAAGCACTCATTTTGTGTATGAACCTGAGGCTTTAATAGCCGCAAGCTCAAGCTTTCTTATTTGTTTCATAAAAAGAAGACACACCTTTGTGCTGGTCGAGCCCTCATGATGCGGCCAACTTTCAAGGATCTCCAACGCCTGTTCGTGGAAATCATCACTTTGGCATTTTCAACAGACGAAAGATAGGAGGATATTGATATCCATGTCTAGGATGTGAATGTAGGTCGACTAGTATCTACTAGTAGGGAGCCATTTCCATTGAGCCGCTGAGGGCAGGTCCCCTTCTTGACTCTTGAGCATGCTGAGTAAATCAGTATAAATCATCATCCTACCCCATATATTCTCTAATTGATGCTTGGATTCGGCTCTGGGAATATTTCTAGCCCCCGTGGACCTCGGGACTCGCTTAGTGAATTGAATCTCCCTCGGACTGACAACTCATCGACTCATCTAGCGTGCTTTAGCTCGGCAACGGTTTGAGTGTCGCGTCGAAGTTGGTCCACACAATTGGAATTCGTCCACATTGGATTGGTTACTTACATTCGCATGATTCAAGTGGTTAAACTACTTTCATGGGCTTATGAGCCTCACTGACTAACTGATCGACCCCTTTCTTTAGAAATGTGATCCAAAATTGACTTGCTTCTGGGACTGACCATCCTCGAACATTCTCCTCCGTGACATTTCCTATTATGGCTGTTACTTTTCCGACCGCAGTAGTTGTTGCTATAGGCATTTTGACACTGCTATACATCAGCACGAGGCGTGGAAGAAAAGTTGGCGAGGACAAATATCGACCCCTCCTCAAACTTCCCCTCATCGGAGACTTGCACAGCTCTCCCATAGAAAAGCCACTGCTTAACTGGGACTCATGGGCAAAGAAAAATGGCCCAATTGCGGTTCCAAAGCTTTTTGGTATCATTCCAATTGTTGTCCTCAGCTCGTTCGAGGCCGTGACGGAATTGTTCAGTCGTCGCAGCCAGTGGTATAGTAACCGCCCGGCCTCGGTTAGCATGGAAATGATTACAGGTGCATCACCAGGGCAGTCAAAATTCACTTTGATGCATGACTATGATGATCACCTAAAATTGCACCACCGCGTTCTCGCGCCTAGTCTTGGTGCCCCTGCTGCCCCTAATTACCAGCCATTGATTGAACTGGAATCAAAGCAGCTGCTCTTTGACATTTGCAATCGTCTATCAGATGGCACTGGTTTGGTCAGTACAGACAAGATATACCCGATGTTAGAGCGAGCCCAGTCAAGCGTTATTCTAGCGCTTCACTATGGTCTTCGTATCCCACACTTCGAGGATGACATTCTTCATGAAGTGATCGACATCCAGTCCAAGGTGACCCATCTAGCTGCCAATCCTGGCTTGCCGGATATTATCCCACCTCTACGACACCTGCCGGCTTCCTTGTCCCCCTGGAAAAGTGCCGCAGACGAGCTGTATTCCACCCAAGTGGATTTATACATGCGCTTGTTTCGCCATGGCAGAGATTCCGAGGGCTGGAATGCCACTAAACAGGCTATCTTGACGGCAAAGAAGCACGCTCCTAGTGGCATCCCGGACCTTGATCTTGCTTTCACTCTCGCAACGTCAATTCAAGGCGGGATGGAGACATCACCACGTCAAATATTATGGCTGTTCGTCGCAGCACTGCACCAGCCGTCGTTCGTGGCCAAGGCTCATCATATCCTCGACAAAGTTGTCGGCCGCAACCGTTTGCCCGGATTTTCTGACCGCTCAAATCTCAGTTTCATCGATGCTATTGCTCACGAGCTGTTCCGCTGGCGTCCCATATCACCGGGCTCCATTCCTCGCAGGGCAGATCGTGATGACGAATTCCAAGGCGTGAAGATAAAAAAAGGCGTCACGATCATGGCCAACGCATGGGCTATCGGTCGCGATGAGCAAGTATTTGATCCTGAGCTTGGAGACCCCCCAGGAATTTGTACCGGAACGATGGATTCTAGAAGATGGCAATGGGGCAGTAAGACTGCGAGCGGATCTCCCACTGCCTGTATTTGGTCAGGGCAGACGTATATGCCAAGGGAAAAGGGTTGCGACAGATGGGACCTTCCTGCAGATTGCTTGTCTTCTTTGGGCATTTGATATCGAGCCCATCGAAGGACAAGAGATTGATCCGTGGGCAATGGTCGTGGCGGGGTTTATGACAATGCCGAGAGAACTGAAATTCAAACTCAAGCCGAGGGGTGACTGGGTGGTGGACACCATCAAAAAGGAATGGGATACAGTGGAAAAAAGTATTGGGAAGGTCATGGGTATCAAGAGAGATGTTGAAAATTAAACATCTGTTTAGCAAAGATCAAAATTTACTTGGGGTTTTACATAGTTCTTTTGCGGACCAAGGATAGGTTGTTTCTAATCAAAGTTCCTGGGCTAAATTGCGCTGAATGATAGATGCTATAATGATATGATGGGAATTCCAAAGTCAAACTTAATCACCTCTTCCCCCAAAGATGAACCCACTCATGGGAGCATTGTTTGTGGCAATTTGTAGACCTGAGTTTTGGCCGCCGAAGGTAACATTGACCACAGGAGTGGCTTGCGGTTTTGCAGCTTCTTGGATTTTCGCCAACAGTTCCCCCAGGAGTTTTTGTGATTCTTCTAGGTACCTTTGCTCTTCCTGGAGATTTTTGGCTGTCTCCTCAGGCTCGGCGTCTTGGATACTCAGGCTTTCCAGCCGGAGCTCCACTTGGCCTCGCTGCCGAATCGTATTTTGAGTGGCAGCTTTTAGCTCAGCTTCCTTTAAAGAAAGTGTTTTTCGGATTTCTTGCGTAATCTGAGCATGATGGAATGAGCTGTATCTGTATTTTCATGTCTTGAATTAGTATACCCGCTTGAGAAATGGGAGTACTTTATGAAAGGCTATCTCACAGTGTCGCTGTACTAACAACCGAAGTTATATTGACCTGGCAATTATGGAGCTTGCCATGTATAGATTTGATATCGTCTTGCTTCCAAAATCCAATAGTCGATCTATCTCTCCATGAAAGCTTTTTGTCTTGAGAATGGCGAGTCCATCGCTGGAGGTCTGCTCGAAACTTGTCACAAGCCGTAGAACAGACTTTGACTGTTGATTTAATGTTGTCTTCCACACTTGGACCAAGAGAATCTAGGTCCTCGGGCTTAATATCTTGAAGAGTCGAAAGGGCTCCGTCTACCAAGGAAAGATCATTCTTGAGATTCTGCACGTTCTTCGGGGCGTCCTTTATATCCTGCAAATCCCGGTGAAGTAATCGCATACCATGGAGAGCAGGTATAACAACGCCGGCAATACTAGAGGCCAGACTCAGAGGATCGGCCATGATGGCAAATTGCGATAAATTTCTGGGAGCAGAGAGGTTGAGAAAAGAGACAAGCTGGCTGCACCTCAGCCCATTTAGCGCGGGGCGTAGTCAGCGAGCGCATGGTTGGCCAGCTGCGCAGTCTCAGCTCGTCTTCTGTCGCAGCCCGCGCAACTGAATGAATATCGGAAGAATGGCTTCCACGATATGTTTTGGTGAACTGAATGCTGGATTCAAGATTGGGGTCAATAATGCTCCCATCAATCAGATCCAGTTGCCACCCGGTAAGTCAACCCCCCAGGTGCCCTGTAGCGCTGATAGTGAGGGGGCGAATCTAATTCCCCACATCGCGGCTCCAGAGCGCCCTGATACACCTTCCGAGCCTCTTTCCACGGTTCCATTCCTCCGTGACGCAGACTTCGTCGACTGTGGAACTCTTCTTGAGCAAGTAGAGGAAAAATGTATTGTGCGACCATCGAGGCTGGCTCTTGTTGGGATAGGCGGTGTTGGGTGAGATAGCCATGAAACTCTATCTAAGTGGATAATGTCGACAGCAAACTAGAAAGTCCCAACTAGCCATCGAATACTCCTATCGCGTCCGTGAGAGGGCACCGAATACCTGGGTATTCTGGGTCCACGCGAGTAATGCAGCCCGGTTCGAACAGAGTTACAGAGTGATCGCCTATCAAGCCAAAATTTCTGGCTATCGGGACCCCAAAGCCTGCGTTGTATCGTTAGTCACAGACTGGCTACAAGTCGAGAAGAGAAAGTGGATTTTGATTCTCGATCATGTTGACGACGATCATTTTTTTCACGAGCTGCAAAAGAACCAGGCTGCGCACCAGCAAAGGCCTCTCGGCTTTCTTCCTTGCAGTTCAAATGGCTCAATAATCATAACAACTCGGAGTAGAGCAGTGGCTCTCAGATTTGTCGACGAACGGAATTTAATCGAGGTTAATCCCATGGATAGTCTCGACGCTTCAGCTTTGATGAATGTCAAACTCGGGTACCAAACAGAGCAGGGGATTGCCACCCAGGACGATATCATGAATCTGACAGAGGCTCTTGAATTTATGCCGCTGGCCATCGTACAAGCAGCGGCCTATATCAGACATCCCGCTTCCCGTTGTTCCGCCGATCAATATCTTGAAGATTTCCACAGCAGTGATTCAGAAAAATTGAAACTTCTTGAATACGAAGTGGGTAATATCCATCGAGATATGGATGCCAAAAACTCGATTTTAGTGACTTGGTCATTATCATTTGAGCATATTCGGCAAATGCGGCTGTCTGCTGCAGACCTGCTTTCTCTGATGAGCTTCTTTGATCGACAGGGAATTCCAGAGGCGGTTCTCCAAAGGCAGATACCCCAGGAACAGATACTAGGAAAAAAGGAAAAGTGGAAAGTCACAGAATGGTTCTATTCAATGTTTTATAGCAGAGGATCATCTTCCACAGTCAACCCCAACTCCCCTGAAGATTCCGAGAAGAGCGGTGCCGCGAACGTTGTGTTTGATATTCAGCGCGACATCATGATGCTGAGAGATTATTGCTTGGTCTCAATAGGCCAAGAATCATCATCGTTTGAGATGCATCGCCTGGTGCAATTATCAATGCAGAAATGGCTCGAAGCTAATGGCGAACTGGAAAAATGGAAAACCGTGTTTGTTGAGACGTTGAACAGCGAGTTTCCTCATTGGGCTAATGTTGGAGATTGGTCCTTTGGTCGATCTTTATTTCCTCATATTCAATCCGCCTTGTCACAAAGACCTCTGTCAAAGCTTGCTCTATGTAGTTGGGCTTCACTTCTTTACAAAGGATATCTTTACGCCGAAGGCACTCATCTAGAAGAGATGGCCATGGAATCCATGAATGCTAAGGAAGAACTGATTGACGAGATATTAACATGATGGCGCAATTCTGTTATCTTGGATTTACAAGAGACACGGACAATGGCAAAGATCCATAGACATACTCGAGAGAGTGCATAGAGACCTGGAGAAGATATATGGGAAGATGCGCAAATTTACGCTTCGCATAATGGGGAATCTGGCAGCAGCATACTGCAGTAAGGGCCGATTCCAGGAAGCTGAAGCGTTGCAACTCAAGGAGCTTCAAATCAGAGAAATTCAATATGGTGGCGATGATCTTTCGGTTGCTGAAAATATGCTGAGTTTAGCGTGGACCTATCGTGAACAACGCCGATTTGAAGAAACCGCTACCCTTGGAATACATATTATCGAGATATTCATGAAAAACCTTGGCCCGGAAAATCCAGATACCCTTGCTACCGCAAGGAGCATGGTACATCTCTACCCTGATTCTCGTCTACTAGAAGTAGCCGAGTCTTCTCGGAGTTGAGGCATTTGAGATTTGCAAAAAGTCTCTAGGACCTCACCATCCTGATACTCTCAATATTTTAGGATATTTGTCCATGGCTTTAAATAAACCGTTGGCTCTCAAAGCCACGATACGCTCCACTCTTGTGAGAACTTGGCACGTTTATATGACAAGATTGAGGAATTTCAAAAAGCCTCATCACTCTGGTATCAAGTATTCGAGGCCAGAAACCTCAGCCTTGGTGTAGAACATCGAACGACACCAGCCTCTTTGTCATTTTTGTCTGTGAGCTTGAAGAGCCAAGGGAAAGATCTAGAAGCCATGGATAGGATGATAGAATGTCGAGATAAACAGGCCAAAGTATTGGGTGTTGATCATCCCGATACCAAGGGATCATCCAGACGAATTCAGTTGTGGCAAACTCCGGGATTGGATATTGGGGTTGCACCAATGGAGAATGATGGTACATAATCAGAGAGATTTATCAGGCAAAGAGGTCACGGTAAGAACAAGCCCCAGTTCAATTTGTCAACATCTAGTATACAAACGCAAGTGAAACGAAATTTTCATTCTCAAGTGAGATAGGACATAATTGTGCTCAATATCTCAGAATTCACCCAAGAGCCACACTCAATATCACATTTCATCAAGCTCAGGTTCATGCTCAGTCTCAAGGGCCTCATCTCGAGCCGTTGTCTGCTTTGTTTGCTTCATCTCCTTCGCCGCGCCACTTCCTTCCTTCCCCCACAGACTATCATAAATATCGGCCCTATGCTCCTCAGTAGTACCCTGAAAACCGAATGTTATCACCTACCGATAAGTATCAATGTGATTGGACGTAGACGAACCTGGTCACTTGTAGCAGCTTGCTTTGTATCGAGGTCTGGCTTCAAAGGAGATCCTTCGTAGTCATCGGGGAATGTAGTGTTAATGAAAACTGAGATCATCAAGTATTAGCTTTATATCTGGCATCTCGAGTGGTATTCTGAGCACATACATTCTTCGTTGCCCTTGGCGTTGGGCTGAGATTTCTCGTGAATAGATGCCTGTGCCAGTCTGCTGACGCGGGCGGCTGATGGCCTAGTGAGTTGATGTTTGATTAGAGCAGAGTACATGATGCAAGTACTAGTAGATCAGTTATTGTGTGCTGCAGGTTGGGATGAGTTAGACGAAGAATTTACTAGTAGCACAGGTAGGGGTTCGTTTTAATAAAGCTTAGTAGCTCGTTTGCTGGAAGATCATGATGATGTCAATCATCTGACAATCTGCAGCGAAATCGAGGTCCTTATGATAATAAGAGCTAGGAGACGAATCACCGCCCGGGTCCTGAATGTCATTTTTTTAGCCACGAGAGAGGGCATTGGTTGGTGATATCAACCTGGAGGTGCGCTGTGGAGGTGGCGACTACCGCGCAGCGATTCCATGGTACCTCCCAGGCAGCTCATAGGTCGTGTGACTTTTCCCGAAATCTAGAACACAAGTTTTGGTAGATAGTTTAGATTATATTTCCATGCATCTCGATTGGAGATCGAAGATGATCTATATATACAAAACTCCGGCATTGCATGGCCCATGAAGCGAGTGTATCGTTAAAACCCCATAATTCCTTGAAATGCGCCGTGTGGGAAAGAGAAATCAAAAAACAGCCCAAGACAATGCTAAGATTCCCAATCCATAGCGCGCATCAGCAAGAAGGTCTCCGCGCTCAATCCCCTTTGGACTTTCTTGCCATTTTCTTCTGTGAAGAACTCCGGTTCGAAGTCGCTCGCCTTGGCCCATTCTTGGATTAAACGGCGCCAGTAGCAGACCTCGGCTGCTTGGGTGAGGTAACGCTCGCGGAATGTCTCCACGCTATTGTCGGCTATGCGCTGGGCATCTTTGTCGTGCTTGCGCAGCCATTTCATCTTCTTCTCAAGGTTGGACCAATCGCGATCGACCTCGACAAAGTTCTGCTGGGAACCCGAGGAGCGCAAAAGGTGGGAGTGATGTTGGATCCAGTCTAGCTTGTGCGAGACGACCACACTACGACACATTTGTAGATATTTAAGATGGCCGGAATTGGTATTGCCTTCGGTTTGAGCGAGGTATTTGTAGTCGCAGAACTCCGGCATCGTTCGGTATTCGTCTTGCATGGTTTGCTGACCGTCCTGGTCGAGAGATTTGACGTCCGCCCAGGGTTTCTTCTGAGTCACGCTGAGGAGCTTGTTTCGGATCTCATAGCCTAGGGTTAATGTGCCCCGCCATAATAGTTTGTCGTTTTTCTTCGACCAGGTCATTCCATCTTTCTCGGCGCCCTCAACGTCCATGAGGATTTCCTTGATCGAACCGGCTTTGATCTCTGGCCAGGACCAGAACCCGAAATCGGGGACCAGCCATACCAGCTCGTCCTCGGGGCGGCGGGTGTAACCCCATTGGGCGGCGTTGTCGATGTGATCGTCGGTATTGAAAGCGAATTCGATGTTGGGGAGAGGCTCGGGCGAGGTGAGAATGGCCCGGTTGATGGCGGAAAGCGTCGCAATCTCACGCGACCAGATAGCGCCTTCTTTAGCAATTACATAGAGCTGTCGGAAGAACCGGTTAGATCCCGGAATGGTTAAATTCGAAGTGTAGCAGACCAACGACTCACCTGTTGGTCATAAATCATGGCACGGATGTATCCATTCCGCGGGGGTACCGAGTCGATTTCTCCGAGGGTGATCGGACGGTCGGCGCGTGCAGCACCGGCACGCTCGAGATCGGCAAAGAGATCGGGGAAGGCTAGATCACACTGACCCTGAGTCAGGAGCAGGTTGTCCCGGTCGCGGTCATATCGCCAGGCACCATCGAAGCTGTGCTGGCTTTGTGGTTGGGTGAGGGGAGTTCTTGTCGGTTGGACGGGGGATCGGGGGTGCGGTCTGATGTAGAGAAAAAAGCCCCAGACCAGCAAGAGACAGGGTATGATTACCAGCAATTGGCGTTTAACAAGCAGCATTCTTCCATCTGGGCCCTAGCGAAGGAGAAATTATGGGGAACAAGGACCGGGACATGGTGGTGAGAGGGAAAGGGAAAGAGAAAAGAGGAAATGGGAAGAAAAAGCCCGGGCGCGGACTGGGGGGGACTCTGGGGGGGGGGCCCTGCTGGAGTGCTTTGTGCCTTGTGTAGTTTAGTGAGGAACTAGCACCCCCTACTAGCTTTGTTACTCCGCACTCTCCGGTAGACCCGATGGGTAATTCAGTAATGGAAGTGGCCGGTGGGGGCTTAAACCCAGTGATGGTCCATTGGGGCGCATTCTGGCGATCGTCTTTGGTCGCGTGGCGCAGGGACTCGTGCTTACGAGGGAGGTGGAGAGTACGAAGTATGGCAGAGTGTGTATAGAGTAGTTTATCCATACTGGTAGGATAATCCTATCAGTGACTAGTATCTGGATACCACTACAGTCCAGATACTAGATGGGTATTAAAGTACATAACTACAACCATTATCATATAAATGTACTCCGTAATATTGTAGTATAACTGTGGTATAACTAAAATTAGCTGAGCCGCATCTTTTGGCCCCACCGGCTGTGCATCAAAGTTCAGGATTTACTTCAGATACTAGTGGGATTCACCATTCAATCTTTTCTTGGAACGTTCAGAATTACTCAAGGTCGATCAATGTCATTCCTTCATTCCTTCATTCCTTCATTGCCAGAACCCACGAGTATGTACGAGTATCTAGAAGATCGCCATACAGTTCGGCGGACTCGACACCCCCCGCGCACAATTCAACGGACTACTCGACATAAAGAAACTCCACCGTCCCAACCGCTGACACGTTGCTGCCAACTCCTCCAGATCAAACATCTCCCCAATAGGCACCCCCCATCCAGCGAGCAGATAATGATGCAGGTCAAACTCTGGCTGGCGAGCCGGAAAGACCTCAAAACTAACCGCATCCGACGCAACAGCCGCAAAATGATTATCCCACATGAACCGAAGCACCCGCTCACTCTGTTCAATACCCGCATGTTGCGGCATCGACTGCTCACTATACGCCTGTCGCTCATCAGCCGACATACCTGCCCATGTCCCCGGTAGTCCAACGCGCAGGAAGAAGATATCGCCGTGCTGGAAGGTGATGTTGGACTCGGCCGCGATCTCGAGGACTTCGTCCAGGGAAATCGTCTGGCGGGTAAGTGCATTCAGGGGAATTCCTTTCTTCTCTGCGTAAGAGACGTAGTCGATTAGTACCCCGCGGCCGGCAATACCTCGCTTCGCCCAGAATCCGATGCCGATGCGGGGGGAGTCGGTGTCTTTGATTTCCTCGGCGGTTGTGCCGCCGTGGAAGACTCGACGCTCGGGATTGTCGGGCGTGGGTGCAGGCTGATTGTGGTGACGGAATCCATCCCACTGAGATGATTGTTGTGGGTTGAAATGGTATTCATCGTCGAAGGCGACGCCCTCAGCCACCCACTTGATGCGGTGCTCGAAGGGTTTGCGCCCGAATCCTATATGCATTGTATCAGCATGGATTCATTATCCAGGGGCTTCTAACACGTCTTTCTTTGCTCTTCTCAAGCAGGGCATAGTATGTATACTAGGTGAGGGAATATACCTGGCGGAGTCAAGTTCTCAATATCCCAATTCAAACACACCCGTTCACCGGTCTGGATCTGTGTACGCGCTGCGTCCGCGACAACCTCGGGCGTAAGCAGACGCAGCATTCCTGAGACCTTCTTCCTCTGATCCCGCAGGTGCAGGCCAGTACCGGCGCTTGTCAGGAAGATCATCGAATTTGGGAAGATTGGCCATGGTGATGGATTGGTGTGAAGGGATAAATGCGGGGAAGTCGTGATATGTATAGCTAGCGATGCACCAACTCGGGCCTGCAGGGCTGGGCTATGGGAGACGTAGGAAGTAGAGTTTAATTACGGAGCATCAATTTCGGCTGCACTGGCACTTTTAGCAACTTGAATTCTAGGGGTGGTGCACGGCTAAATAGAACAGTGGCCCACCACGTCGGAGCAAGTCCGTTGACGTGGGCATGACCCTCCCCCGCAGCCCGCTTCGTCGTGAGGTCCAGCCACGTCACTGGGATTGCTGATATGTGGGCACAGCTCAGACATGGACTCTTAAAGGGGTAAGTAAGCGATAGCCCTGCACGGAGTGTGTGTATCCACTGTGTGACCAGCTCAAAATCAAGCATTGAGGCTGGTTATCCAATCTACTACTAGTATGTAGATCGATCCACGTAGGATAGTACAACCGCGCACAAGAAAACGATAGACATGAACTCTTTTATTACATCTTAGCAGTCATGCTGAGAAGTTAATGCCGACGCTATAACATAATCTACTCCGGAAAAAATATAACACGCGGCATGTTCCCTATAAGGGCACAGCCTAGCAACCAAACTAGAATTTACAAGTCATCCAGGTCGTCGTCGTTAGTCTTCGAGCCACGGCTGGGCAGGTCAGACATCTCATACTCTTCCTTACGGCCCGAAGAACCATTCCTGTCCGAGGCTGACATGGCCATCGCCTGCCGACCTGTGTCGGAAGACTCGAGAAATTCGCGCAGGCGACGTTTGCCTTCCTCGAGAGCTTGCTGCGATGCTGCCTCGGTCATCTTTAAGATAGGACCCCACAGGTTGAGTTGATAGGTGATATAGGCACCAACGGCGCACACAAACAGCAAGAAGAAATAGGCGGGGTTGCGGAGAACTAAAGCAAAATCGGATCAGTAAAGGTGCACCAAAGTATATGGGATAAATTCGTCTTACCAGCAATAATCTCGTTCCATCCTAATGCCAGCAGAATACCATAGAAGTACAACGGCACTTGAGTCATGCCACCAATGGCACTCCGCTTGGCTTCGACATATACTCCATCGGCAGCCTTCTTGAAGCGAACAGTGAGTTCCTGACGCTTGGAATCACCCACAATCGTCATCTCTTCCTCCAGACTCTTGCCTTCGTCCTCATCGACACCGCCGATAGGAGCCAGATCCTCTTCATCGGCAGGAGATGCTGTGCTTGGGGTGTGACCAATCCATCGATCGAGTGGCGGGGCAGCAGAGGTCTCGGCAAGGCGGAAACGCGAGAGAAGAGGAATCAAGGTAAGAGTGGACTCGCGAGCACGAGTATAGATACCCTCAATGTCGTCCGTCGGACGCCAAATGCGTGGCACGCCATCATCGTCATATCGGAACTTGTCCTCAAAGTTCTCTCGCAGCTTGAGAAGCAAGTTACCCTCGATCATCTCCTCGTCAATCTTCGCACGCAGTACGCCCCAGGACTTACGGCGCAGACGCCACAGTCCCACGTCGACCTCTTCCAGACTGGCGTCGAAGCTGCTGGCGCGGTCCGTGAATCTTCGCTCGGCATCCAGGACAGTCTCCACGAACACATTCCAGACACGATCCCAGAATGCCTTCTCGGTGGGCTTATCGCCATCTTCGGGAGCGCCACCGCCGGCACGTCCAGAGCCAAGTCCATTAAATTCAACTCCCACGGATTCACCCAGACGAGACTGCACCCAGCGTTCGACACGGCTAGCCAAGCGTCGCATCTCATCGCGTCGAAGACGAGCGCTAACTTCAGACAATTCCTTCTCATAGAGTTTCAGCTCCTGCTTATAGTTGCTCCAGGAGGTATTCTCCACCACAGTTGAACGGGCAACTGCCTCAAACTTCTCTAGCGAAACCTTGCTCTCCTCGTTGACAATCTCCGCAAAGTCGTAGTTGCCGCCCTTCTTCTGACCGGACTTGACAGCGTTCGTCACGGCATCACTGAAATCACGAATACCAGACTTGTGCGCAGCGGAGACCTGGCCGTGGAAAAGAGCCTTGAGTCGGGTGTCAACCTTGCCCTCCAGTTCAGCCTTCTTGCGCTGGTAAACACCCTTGTGATACCGGCTAGCTTCAGTCTCAAAGCCATTGACTGTCTTGGATCGTGCTGTCCGCATCGCCACACCCAGACCACCAAGCACTTCCGGAGCTCCCAGACGCACTGCCTCATTTTGCTTGTCCTCAAAAGCGATGATAGCCTCGTCAAACCCAATCATAACCTCGCGCAATATCTCGTCGCAGCGAAATTGAGCAAGCAGTTCCTGCTGAGTGGGCAGATCAAGATCCTTGTTATTGACAATTTGGTCCCAAATGCCCTCCGCGTAGTGCGCGAAACCGTCCGCCGGAATACGTCGATGATATTCAGGCAAGAAGACACCTCCTTCCGAGAATTCACCTTTGAGAGCATCCCGCTTGGGATCACGGTGTCCTTCACGGAAACGCAGACCTAGCTTCTTGGTCTCTGATACAAACTGGTCCGGTTGGTAGCCTTTGTGCGGGAGTCCGTAGAATTGGAAATCAAAGTAATCGTGGATTGTGGATTTTTCCAGTCCAGCAGGTTTGGAGATGGTATCCCAGAGTCTTGAGAGATCCTCCAGCAATGTCTTTTGAAGGTTCTTGAGCGGGGTGGTGCCGATGAAATCACGAATAACGAAGAAGAGTAGGGATCGGTGGGTGGTGCTGTGAATCCATTAGTACGTAGCGCACATCGAGAGGAATCTAGGGTCTCCGCATACTGTTTATCCTTTAGGAACAATTGCAGGTTCACCTCAAAGACGGTCTTAAGCAGGCCCATGTTGGCACCCTGGTACAACCCCACTTGGTGCTCCCAAATATTCACAATGAGGACCTCACTCGTCGCAAGTGCGAAAAGAGCACTCTTGCGCTCGAAATCTTGGTCCTCACCTCTCTCACGACCATCGGTACCTTCCACATCCATCACGAGGATGTTGTCCGCCATCCGCGAGCCATCGGCTGTCGCGGAATCGGCCTGCTTCTTGTTCTTTGACAGCCAGATACCCTTGGTTGTTTGCCTGCGCTCCATCTCGGACATGACGGAGAATTGCGTGCCGAAGAGCTGGTTGAGCAGAGTGGACTTTCCGGTGGACTGCGATCCAAACACGGAGATGAGGTGGTAGTTGAAGCCGGCGGGGGTGACATCTTCGAGAGTGAGGTACTTGGATAAGTTGGGACTATAGGATTGGCAGTTAGTAACAAGATTCGCAATCCGCGAGCTCTTTGAGCTTGCAATGAAGCTCTCGGAAGCCGGGTGTTGCCATACTTGAACTCCTTATCCCCATCAATCGCTTGCACGCCATGCTCGTAGGAGGCGGCATCGCCTTGGTCGGCAACAGTTGCAAAGTGGCCGTTTGCCATGACAGGGGGTGCAGTTGGCGTCCTGCCAAGTCCCGACGGGCGTTCAGTCATTGTGATGGTTATCGCACTCAGAGGTGGTGGTGGGGACAGATCACCGTAGGAAGGTGGCGAGAGGAGATGAGTGCGGGAACTAGGAGGTTGGGGAAGATGTGGAGCATGCACGGAGTACTCGCAGAACCGATACAAATGGAAGTATGTACTCCGAAAAAAAAAAGCAGCACAAGACAGTCTGGACGATCACAAGGCCGTTGCACGAGGATCGAAAGGTCCGAGGTCTGATGGGTTGCTGGGGAAAACAGTCTTACATAACCCCTGCATGATCGCCAGCGTACCACGGTTGACTAGTACTAACTATGTACTTTCGCATACTCCCGGGGTATTGTACTGGCGACTCTACGAGTGTCTATATCACGAAGTCCTCATTCTCCCTACGATACTCTGCGTCCACATCTCTGTGACTTAGGTTCATTCACTAAGAAAGAGTTAAACAAATTCTAAACGGTACAGATGATGGGTATAAGCATGCCCAGTCGCTCTAACTAAACCAATTCAGATTCCATCCATGGTCCAATCCCAGGTCAACATTAGGGGCTGACCACGAGTATTGACTGAAATCATCAAATAGTCCCGTGAATGCATTGATTTCTGGGCCTGGGAAAGCCGTCGTTGCGAAACCGTCTCCTGGTAGAGCCTCGGGCGGACAGCCCATCCCCAGAGAGCTTGGGACTGGCATATTGTCACCAAATGTGTCCGAATGACACCCAGACATCCCCTCTGGATCAGATAGTGGCGGAGTGTACAGCTGGTTTGGCGATGGTTTGGTTGCTAGGCTCTCTGGTAATGGACCGCTCACGACATCATTCTGACGCCCTTTATTATCTGGTCGAGGGAACTTGGCTCCAGCACCCACGGTGATGGTTCCAAAGTAGGGCACTGTAATCTTGCAGGTAACAGGGGAGAATTCCCGCACTTGCGATCTTGTACGATAGATCTCCCCCCAGAATATTGGAGGACTCTGCTGCCACAGAGCCACCCTTTTCTTGCCTCGCCTGGTGAAGAATATCGACCACTTCCCCTACTAATCTCCAGTCGGATTCATCTTCTTCTTCATTGTGTTCCGGAAATTCATCAGAGTCACCATATAAATGCACAATGAGCAACATGCCCATAGTGAAAGCAAGGAAATCAATCATCTTGCACAGATAAGATCGGGTCATCGCTCGCAGCACCTTGTAGATCGCCAGTGCCTCGCGCGCAGATTTGATTGCCATTCGTTGGGAAAAGGCAAACCGTGAATCATATGGGTATTTCAGCATGAGAGGTAAATGTAACAGCGCTCGTAATACCTTTGGCATGAACTGCAAGGGAATTCGCGCATGGAATTGCTCTTGTTGCTCGTCGGGGCCAAGCTCAACACTAGAAAGACTCCTAGGCATCGATCTCCATGCACTATCAAGCTCGGAATCCAATTTCAGTGTAGTCTCAAGGCACATATCGGCTGGGTTCTGGTTGCGGTCGACCATATGTCCACAAATCACACCGATCCGAAATAGATATTCTTCCGCTGGTGCATTATGCCCGTCCTTCAGGCGTTGCTCAATTTGGGGTAAGAAATTCGCTTCGGTCACTCCGTAAGGTAGCCCGAGAATCAGACTGAGTGATCTATCTGAGCAGTTCAATGAACACCAGATCTTCTGTCGTCTCACGAAGAGGGTGTCTTGCGGGCTGCGAGTTCGAGTTGACAGATGCATACCGGCCAAGTGGGCAAATTCTATAGCTCTACGAGTGACCAGCCACGCCTTTCGAAGGCGACCTTCGTTCAGATGAAATTTGGCCAGGAGCATCTGACACTCGATTCCCGGTAGTGTTGCTGCGAAGTCATCATCGCGGACGACTAAGCGATCCACGGCTCCTGTTAAACGAATTGAGAATTCTTCCGGTTCAATCGGTACAAGCAGACTGTCAAAATCAAAACTTTTTGGGGATTGAAGGGCACTCATGCAGAGGCAGACAATTGCCTTTCCTACGTCGGCGGGAGCCACAAGGCCTTCGCAAGAGTCCCACTTGTGATCAAAGATGCTTTGGATTTCGGGGAAGCTTTCTTCCCAGACACACCAGAGTTTTGAGCCCTCGTTGACGATCTTCCATATGTCCTTCTGGGGAGGGAGTAAGGATAAAAGTTCAGCCCGCACGGCGCGGGCTTTTGGTGACATGTCCCTGATCCCGGTGAATTGATCATCACTGGATAGGTCTTCCTGTCGACTGACAAGATAATTGTCGAAGAGCTGCATAACTGGGGCATTCTGTATCTGAATGCTAGACGGGCCAAGTTTGTCCGACTCGACCGAGGCGGGAGACGTATTACTGAGTCTGGGGTTATCAGCTATGGGGTATAGAGTCAGCATATGCACAGGTGTTCCCGGAGGAAAGTGTTTCAGCCTATGGAATGGGCTTGTTATCTGCTTACCAGGTGAGCTGAAGGTTGTACTTTGCTGATCCAATCGTTTGACTAGATCCTGCACTACATTCTCCAACTGAGCCACACGCTCCCGGAGACTATAGCGCTGCTCTCCCTGTTCAGACCCTGGGGGTAAACTCCTATCATCTTCATTATGTTCCTGGTCGACGCATTTAGACCCCCGAAGACGACATTCGTTGCAGACGTTACGGTGATCGGCAGTGTAAGTACAGCGGATCTTCCGACGTCGACCTATATTAGAAATCAATATAGAACAAGCAAGCGACACGAGAAAATCCCGAACGTACATTCAATGCAGCTTTTCGTCCCTTTCCGCATTCTCTTGCGAGGCGGGCCGCCTGTATCTGACCAAGAACTCATGACAGCTGTTCTTATTTTGACAACGAAAACCGAATCGCCTCTCTATGCCAGGGCTAGAAGCAGCAAATGAGCACTAGGCTAGTCCACAGGATGAGGGGCATGAGTGGGCCACTCAGGCCATCAGATAAATAGGCTAGAAGGCTTGGAGAGTTATATGAGACGGGACGAAACGAACGGAGAACTTTTTTCGGGGGGAAATTGACGAGGCAGCAAGCCTTACGAGGCCATAGTCCTAGGGGGTGACCCCCATGCGGGTTTACCATTTGAGGTGCGTGTTGATAAGGGGGCATGATCGAGTATACAATGTCGTTTCTATATGACTGCGATTCGCGAATATGACATGACCTTGGAATAAAATCCGACACTGAAAATAATTCTGGAAGCTCAAAAGACCACCCAAAGGGAGCTCAGTTCGACGTGGATTTCAACTACTAGAATCGTTATATCGAAAACTCTACTCCATCCCTTTAGATGCTCTAACTGAGACCCCCAAGGTGAAGGTATCTAGTAGGTTGTATATTGCCCCGGTACAGGCTACTGGGAAAAAAGGTCACTCCTTGTGAGCCAAAGGCCCTCTCCTTAGTAAAAGATTTTGTGTTCAGATAGGTCAATTGCATTTTGGTTGGGCGAATTTGCCTGTTCAATCGTCCCAGTTGCCGGCATAGAGCTGGCTGTCACACAAGGAGCACGAGCTTCTATACTAACGCCACGCGCGGAAGAGCCGGCTGGTCCGAAATCCGCACAATTCGTCCGCCTATTTCGTCCGAACGGACGGACGCCATCCACGGGTGTTTGTGGACAGCTCACATACAATCACTGGAAAGGCATCATGTAACTAATATCAAATCACTACTAATTACTGATAAACTCTGAGACGTTCGATGGTGGGAGTTAAATTTATTTTGAATACATTTCCACAGGGTGAGGGGAGAAGATACAACAGGCTACATCTCCGATAGAGAAGTACATGAACATGATTGCAACGAAAAACTCCGGATTACCCCTGGAACCCTTGTGGCTGATCGATGATCCCGCGCTCTGAATAATTGGTGACAGACAAACAAGAAAGAAAAAGGGGTGTCATAATACAGGTCGGACAGATGTTTTCTGCCCGATTATTATTTGGAGCCATCAGGCCCTTTACTCAACCACACGGGTGATCAGACCAGTGGCAACGGTACGGCCACCCTCACGGATGTTGAAGCGCTGACCGGCCTCGGCGGCGACGGGACGGTGAGTCGAGAGAACCATCTCGACGTTGTCACCGGGCTGGACACGGGCGGACTGGTCCTCACCGGGGAAGGTAAGGTCACCGGGCTCATCGGCGGTACGGAGGTAGACCTGGGGGCGGTAGTTACTGCCGAAACCAGTACGGCGACCACCCTCAGCCTCAGTCAGAACGTACATGGAGACCAGGAACTTCTGGGCGGCCTTGGTGCTGCCGGGAACGGCAACGACCATACCACGGCGAATGTCCTCGCGCTTGATACCACGGAGAAGCAGACCGGAGTTGTCACCGGCACGGGACTCATCGCAGGACTTCTTGAAGGTCTCGATATCGGTGACCTTGGTCTTGATGGGGGCCTCGCCACCACCAACAATCTCAACCTCGGTGTCCTTCTTCAGGAGACCACGCTCGACACGGCCAGAGACGACGGTACCACGACCGGGGATGGAGAAGACTTCCTCGATGGACATGAGGAAGGGCTTGTCCATGTCACGCTCGGGGGTGGGAATCCAGGTGTCAACAGCCTTCATAAGTTCATCAATACGCTCGGTACCGATGTCGGGGCGGCGGTCCTCAAGGGCGCAGAGGGCAGAGCCGAAGACAATAGGGGTCTCCTCGCCCTCGAAGCCGTAGGTGGAGAGCAGCTCGCGCATCTCAAGCTCGACGAGCTCCAGCATCTCAGGGTCCTCGACGGCATCAACCTTGTTAACGAAAACAACGAGCTTCTGGACACCGACCTGACGGGCAAGCAGCAAGTGCTCACGGGTCTGGGGCCTAATGAGAAGAAAAGGATATTAGCAAGCAGTTCCACTGAAAGAATTGATCAATGGTCATTCATACATCTGACCGTCGGAGGCAGCGACGACAACGATAGCGCCGTCCATGTTGGCAGCACCAGTAATCATGTTCTTAATGTAATCGGCGTGACCGGGGCAGTCGACGTGAGCATAGTGGCGATCCTCGGTCTGGAACTCAATGTGGGCAGAGGAGATGGTGATACCACGCTTGCGCTCCTCGGGGGCCTTGTCAATGGCATTGTAATCGAGGAAGTTGGCAAGGCCCTTGGAGGCTTGGTGCTTGGTGATGGCGGCAGTCAGGGTGGTCTATGGATGGGGGGGTCATTGTCAGATGGTAGGCATTGAATTGCAATGGAATTGCATCTTACCTTGCCGTGATCGACGTGACCAATGGTACCAATGTTAACATGGGGCTTGGTACGCTCGAAAGCAGTAGCCAGACCACGAACAGCCAGCTTGTCGCTGGTGAAGACGTGGTGAACGGGGTTGACGGCGCGCGGGCGCAGCAGGGAGGAGCGGCTGGTGCGCGCCAGGAGGTTAATGGAACGGGAGAACGACATCTTTGCGATATGGGAAGCCACAAGAACAACCAAACGAAGAAGCGCGAGATAGAATCAAGAAACACGATGGTCAAACTTCGGGGGAGAATCAACACCCAATTTTCCGGTCAAAACCGGAAAAACCTTAGTCACCCACTGGCCACCCACGGCCAATCAGATGCTGCGAATTGCGGAGGTCCGCTGTCATCAGGAGTATGTAGTCCTGTACGAGTAGTTCTGCAGTTCTTGTGTTGCAATGGCTGTGTCTATACAGATAGTACGACTAGCCATCAGATTGATATTATTTGATGAGTCTACACAGCAGCCTCTGTAGCATTGATGAGAGATCTGCTGGAATTTATAAGATAGGGCGGAGTATATTGACCGAGCTTCCAAGGTTGGATCGTAGAGATCTCCTGGTTAAAGCCGGGACTTGAAAGATGGAACATATGCCATAATGCAATTAGTATACAATAGATCGCTATGTACAGGAGACTTGCGAGTTATCCCCAATAGAAGGTGACCCCAGATGGAGTACTGTTTCAAATTTATTTCTCCTTGGCCACAGTGAGAATAACATGCTTGCCCGGTTCTCCTTCCATCGCCTTGGTTTGAGTACCCCCTGCCTCTCGAATGGTATCCATGACTGACTGCATGACGTTCTTGATTTCGTCCACCGTCGCCGATCGCTTGTGTTTCTTGCGGGTGAGGACGACTTCCACCTTCCGTCCTTTGTCCAGAAAGTTGGTCAATTGCTTCAAACGATGTTGCAGATCGTGTGCATCGATAGCCCAATTCAGTTCAACCTGTTTTGTAGACTGAACCGCCGATTTGGCCGCCTTGATCTTGGCCTTCTCGCTTTCCCTATACTCTTTCTTATTCAAGATCTTGCAAATGGGCGGTTTGCTCGGTCCGGCGGCGGCGGCCACTTGAACGCAGAAGAACTTGTTGCGATCGAATGAGGTGAGGACATCAAAGAGCTTTTGAGGTTCGTCAAGGTTTCCTCCCTCGTTGACCACTTGCACCCAAGCAGATCCGATCGATTCGTCTTTAATCAAGGTCGAAGCTGGCGTGGTAACTTTGGGACCGGCGAGATTTCGAGACAACTGGAAGGATCTGAGCTGCAGGCCATTTTGGTGCAGTCTGGGCTGCAAGAGTCCCGTCCTAGAGGTGCGGAGAGGTGTGAAGAAGGTATGGCGCAACGCCTGCGCAGTCGACGCAAGGCCGCGGGTATGATTCATGTTGACGGGAGGAGGAGGAAGAGAAGGAGGAAGAGAAGGAGGAAGAGAAGGAGGAAGAGAAGGAGAAGGAGAAGGAGAAGGAGGAGAAGGATATATATACCCCGTGTGGGTATCGTTAAAAAATAGCTTCCCGTGGTTGACCGTGATCGGAGAAGAGAGAAGAGAAGAGGTGAGGAGAAGCTCCAAACGGGGTCCATTATGGGGAAGACCGGATCGAGTAAGAGCCACGCCACACACTTGCGCCACACGAAACATTTGGTCTCCTTTCCTCTTGCAGCATCCAATTTCCCGACTTCTCCTAATCCTTTTCTTCCCTTCAACTTCCCCATCCCCTGTGCCTTACTGGAGTCGGTTTGTTGGCCCGATTCAATGTCGTTGGTTCCTTTGATTTCGTTTTCTTAAACTCTTCCGATCGTTCAATCCTTACCCAGCCGGCCACTTCGCCACCTGTCGTTTCTTCCGCTTATCTCTCCGAGATTGCTCGTATGTCGACTGGAGTTGACAGCCAACAACCCTTTAATATCCCAATTGAGAACCTGGGTACCCGTCTACGGTCCGTCTCGCAGAGCCACGGCCCTCTGCTCCCGCAATCCGTTCAACTTCCCGAGCAAAAATCCGCCAACATGGTTTCTCAAAGCCAAAGATCCCGGTGGTTGAAAACCGGTGCCATTGTCGGTTTCATTTTCATGGTACTCTTGTGGCTGTCGCCATCGAAACCTTCGAGTTACACCGATTTATCTGGAGGTATGCGAACTCCTATCACCAAGATTTTACAAGCACTGAGACTAATCCCGACTTTCTCTGATCTATAGACAAATCTGCCTCCGGTGTAATGACCAAGTGTACCAAGTCTCACGATTCTTCCAAGCCTCTGATTCAGTACGCCCTCATGATCGACGCTGGCAGCACGGGTTCCCGTATCCACGTCTACCGTTTCAACAACTGCGGCCCAACCCCCAAACTCGAGAACGAGGTCTTCGAGCAAACCGCAAAGAAGGAGGGCGGCAGCTCCGGTCTCAGCTCTTATAAGGAGGATGCTGAGGGTGCTGCCAAGAGTCTGGACCCTCTTATGGAGGTGGCTATGTCCAACGTTCCCGCCGAGTACAAGTCGTGTACCCCCGTCGCGGTCAAGGCCACCGCTGGTCTGCGTCTCTTGGGTGCCGAGATGAGCAAGAACATCCTGGAGGCTGTACGCACCCGTTTGGAGACTGCCTATCCGTTCCCTGTAGTCTCCCGCGAGAAGGGTGGTGTTGAGATCATGGATGGCTCTGATGAGGGTGTCTATGCCTGGATCACTACCAACTATCTTCTTGGTAAAATCGGTGGCCCCGACGAGAACCCAACCGCTGCTGTCTTCGATCTTGGCGGTGGTTCCACTCAGATCGTCTTCCAGCCCACTTTTGAGAAGAGCAAGGCTGGCGGCATGCCCGAGCACTTGGCGGAGGGCGACCACAAGTACGAGTTGAAGTTCGGTGGTCACGAGTTCGATCTCTACCAGCATTCTCACCTTGGCTACGGTCTGATGTCTGCGCGCAATTCCATTAACCTTCTTGTTTTGGATGCTATGCTTGCTAAGAACCCGAAGGACCTGTCCTGGTTGAAGAGCCCTATCTCCAACCCTTGCATTCAGCCTAACATGGAGAAGGAAGTTGAAATCAAATTGCCCGCGGATCACGCTCTAGGCAAGCCAGCAGTCAATGTTATCATGGCTGGTCCGAAGGAGACGACCGCTGCTCCTCAGTGCCGTGCCCTTACTGAGAAGATCTTGAAGAAGGAAGCCGATTGTACACTGGCTCCCTGCTCCTTCAACGGTGTTCACCAACCTTCCCTGGAAAAGACTTTTGCCCGCGAGGATGTGTATATCTTCTCCTACTTCTTCGATCGCACTGATCCCTTGGGCATGCCCTCGTCTTTCACTCTTGACGAGCTTCATAAACTCACTGCCAATGTCTGTGGTGGTGAGGAGCACTGGAGTGTCTTTGCTGGTGTAGAGAACGCCCTGACCGAGCTCCGTGATCGTCCTGATTGGTGCATGGACCTCAACTTTATGTTGAGCCTGCTGCACACTGGTTACGAGATGCCTCTGTCCCGTGAGGTCAAGATTGCGAAGAAGATCAAGGGTAACGAGCTGGGCTGGTGCCTTGGAGCAAGGTAAGCTGACAATGTTTCGTCTTGTCTTGTCTTGTCATGAACGATATACTAATCTTTACTTTTCTTATAGCTTGCCTCTTCTGAGCCAGGAGTCTGGCTGGACTTGCCGCATCAAGGAAGTTTCCTAGATCCTGGATCGACATCAGGGTCCCTTTTTTATCAAATTTTAATCATATGGCTCAGCCATAGTACGTGATGGGTCCATGCATATAAATAGATACTCGATATGTTTGTTTTTTGTTCAATTCTTTATTGTCGTCTTTGACTAGAATTTTTGGAGGCTTTGGCGGATGCATCAAAATGTACGAATCTTCATGTCTTTCCCATTAATGTCCTTGTAGAAGTCTGCAATAATATACCCCCGGCAAATGCATAGATGCGATTTGAATGCAATGTAGTTCATTAGACAAGATGAGCCTTACTCTGCCATTTCCTCGATAGATGGCTTCTCCGTATCTGCCTTTTTCCCTCCCATGAGCATATCCAGAACATCGGGTTTCTCCTTGTCTTGCTTTGTTTTCGCAGAACCCTCGGGGTCCTCATTGTCGCTCTCATCTTCACTCGAAGAATCCTGACCATCTGCACGTTTTTCCTTAAGTACTCCTAATCCAAGATTCTAAGGACAGTTAGTAACAATTTTCAATTCAAATCCAAGAGAGAAAAATAGAAGAAGAGATTCAACATACCATCTCTATGTAATCCTTCCCATCATCTACAGAATCCAACACCATAGCATCACCCCTTCCGGCAGCAATTTCCTTCTCAAGCTCCTCATTCGCATCCTTCATTTGCGGCAAAAATGACGACAGGCGCGATAATAAGTCTGAACCCCCCTCCATGCGGTGTATTTGCGGCTTCGGGCGTCCAGGAATACTGGGTATTGAGGTTCCGTTGGCGGTTTCGGGCTTGGTAGAAGTGGGCTTCGAGTCGATCATCATCTCGTTGTCGTCATCGTCAGATTCCTCGTCCTCGCTCTCATCTGAGGAAGAGCCGGAGGATGAGGTGTAATCGTCGTCGTCCACGGGGACGGTTGTCCGCATGGGAAGCTCTTGTTTGGAAACTTGATGTCTTGCGCTCATGTTGTTTGATTTCTAGCCTTGTCTAGTGACTGGTTCTTTCGGTCAATCGGAGCTTGCTTGGCTTGTTGCGATGCAAGAGGACTGCGATGTAATGCGGCTTCGATTCTGCGATCACAAGAGCTGCGGTCTGTGGCCAAGTGACAGACGTTGTAGTGGTTCGAGAATTCCAACACTGATCCAAGAATTCTCGAGGGTATACCGATGGCTTCGATTGTCTATTTTTGTTGCAGATGTGGTTTCAAAAAGAAAGAAAAAAGTCGAGCGCGGTCTGGGTTATTGCAACTTTTTGGGCGGGTGGAGCAAACTGATAACGATAAGCCGGACGCCAGGCTAAATTCCCTGTTAATTCCATGGAACGGGCTAAAGTACTATTTGCAGTACTACTAAATACTTATTTACAGGTCTTCACCTCTATGGAATGGTGGGAAAGGCAAAGAATATCTCATAAATCGATGGCTAATTTTGCATCCAAATAGTATACTAGTACATATTAAAATTAGAGAGCAAGTATCTCACCCTCATCGGTGGCTTCGTCTGCGGCTCAAGCTTCTTCTTCGACTTCGGCTTCGGCTTCGACTCCTGCGCCGACTACGACTCCTTCGTCGTTCAGGGCTTCGCCTGCGACTGTTGCTTCTTCGTCGCTCAGGGCTTCGCCTACGACTGCGGCTTCTTCGTCGAATAGGGCTCGGGCTTCGACGACGAGGTCGTCGTTCCTCGGGCTCCTTGGCATGAGTGACAGTAGTTTCGGGCTCTTTTTCTTTGACTGCCTCTCGAGGGGGATCATTCTCTCGCTCGGATGGAGGCATATATCGGTCAATATCACCAAACCGAGCTGCCGATGGTCTTGGTTCACGCTCTGGAGACCGGACTCGGCGTCGGGGAGACTTGCTGCGGTTGCTAGTCGAAGGTACGTAGCGATCGATATCAAGGCCACCGGGAGAAGCACGCCGGGCAGGGGAAGGCCGCCTAGTTCGTGATGGGCGCCGGGATCGCGATCGTCTGCGTCCTCCGGAACGCGAGCGCCTTCTCACTTCTGATCGGGATCGAGATCGAGATTTCACTCGCTCACGATCCCGAGTTTCTCGAACGCGGGAACGTGATCGACGACTACGTGAGCGTCGATGAGTCGGGGAGCGAGCGCGGCGGCGAGGCTCATCACGGTCACGATCCCGACTTCTGTCTCGGCTGCGATCATGCCGCCGGCGGTCATGATCACGTTCACGAGATCTTGAGCGGGGACGATCTCGCTCACGTTTACTATCCCTGTCCCATCCCCGGCCAACAGATCGGCTACGACTGCGGCTGCGACGCGTTGGCCGCCAGCTTCGCTCATCATGAGTGCGTTCGCGAAAGTCGCGGAGTCCAGGACGCTCGTCCACGTCACGGTCGCGCGGTCTAATTGAAGCATCCCGAGACCGGTCTCGACGGCGGTTCGGGTCATAATGAGATGCATATCGGCGATGAGAACGGCTGCGGCTTCGACTTCGCCCCCTGTCCGGATTCCGGGTTCGATCCGGCATTGGCTCCTGTCGTCTAGATGGAGTAGCTGCTCTGGTGGAAGCGGGCTTCGCTGTTTCAATTGGAGTTTTGGCCGGGGCCGTCGCTGTAGACCCTGGCTTGAGTCCATTTTCGATAGCTTCCGCCTCTTCAAAGTCAAACTCTGGCTTTTGTCGCGCCTTTGCTGCAAGCTCTTCGCCCTCCTTCAAAAGCATCTGCAAAGCGGCCTCCTCGAGTGATTTCTCGTCCACCGGCGGCGCTGGAGCTGGTGTTGGGATCGTCGAAGTATTTGATTTGTCTGTTTTCGCGTCTCTACCGCGTGGGGATCCTCCCCGGTCTGATCGATATGCCGGCGAACGATCACGAAGACGGTCACGGTCACGGTCACGGTCTCTTGTTCGGCTACGATCACGATCCCAACCGCGATAACGATCCCGGTCATCTCTACCGCGCCACCTTTCATCTCGTTCGCGATCTCGCTGCTCATCAAGAGCACGTTGTTCATCACGCAGGCGCTCACGCTCGGCCCGTCGTTGGTCATCAATCTCTTTTCTTCGGGCTCGCTCTTCATCCTCCTTTTTGCGTTCGATTTCTCGTTTCTTTCGTAATTCTTCAGCTCGAATACGTTTCTGTTCGTCTTCGATTTCTTTTTGTTTGCGCATCTCCTCACGATAGACTTCTTCGCGCGCATCCCGTTTTTCCTTGACATGGGCGTCGTAGGCGTCGTCTGTTTTGCAGCCAGCCTGCTCTTCTTTGGCAGCCGCATCTTCTCCAATCTCTTGACGACGGATGGCGCGCACTGTATCCATAATTGCATCAAGGTGCTTCGAAGCAAGTCGGTCGATGGAGTCCTCCACATTTTTATAAACGTCGCCACGGTCGACAGCACCCTCAATAAGTGTCGCGGCTTTACCTCTCTCTCGCGAGAGATGCGCCGGTTCGCGTTCGATCTCCGACTCGGCGAGCGCGATCAATTGGTCGGTGAACATGGACTTCGATTCCTGCATTAAATGTTAGCGGCCAGCGAGGCAGAAATGGATTCTGGTAATATCCCAAGGATCAACGGTAAAAACATACGCCCTCGTTGAAATCAGCCCATAATTGTTTCCGTATACTGTCGAATCCGCCCTTCTTCTTGAACGAGTGCAGGAGTTTGTCAATGGCAGCGTGTTGCGCCGCGGACAAAGGGAGGTCCTCAGCCTTGAACTTCTTGCGCTTCAGGCTCTCGATGTCAAGCGCAGGCCTCTTTTCCCCTGGCTGCACATCCTCCATGGCCTCTGAAGCCATCGTGAAAAGATGGTGAAATAAAATATAACTTCCCAAGAGGATTAAGTTATTCGAGCTTGGTCGCGTGAAAGCCAAACCCGTTATCGTTTATCGGAGGGCCCCGCGGAATAACCATTTTGCGGTTGTTCCGAGGGGTGACAACTGCCTCCACATGATTTGACCTTCGCTCCTGGCCCGGTGCGACCTCTCCCCCAGTCTCGACTCCATCGATTGCGACCCGCGGACCTGCAACGACGACTCCGCTGCCTCTTTCAATTCCTGCGTCTAGTCGGAATTCATCGGTCTACTTCAATCCCTCGTATCCGCCCCCGACCGATCCGCAATCATGGTCCACAAAGTGCTCTTCTGGAGCGGCTTCGGTGCGTACCACCACACCCCATAAAAGGCGTCATTGCCCTCTGCCATGTTGCTTTCAGAGGATGAGATGCTTCGAAGAATATTTGGCTAATTTTGTTTCTTCTGTGCAGGAATTGCCGTTCGCCTCTGGCAGCTCGGAATCGAGATGCGTCCCATGTTCTGCAGGGACTCTCTCTGGGCCTACCCTCTCTTCGCCAGTGTCGGTGGCAGCTTTGGCTACTGGCTCCAGGGTGTCGAGCAACGCCAATTGAAGATGCTCGCACAGCGCCGGGAGGCTATTCTCGAGAAGCGCCGACGGAGGGACGAGCGTGAGGGCATCTCCAAGACCGAGGAGGGTGCTGTTCTGGCTGTTGCTTCATAATTTCTTATTTCTTTTGCACAATTGGTGACGAGCGGAAGCTGAGCATTCTGTATTTTCCTTGCTTCTTTTTCTTTTTTTACATGTACCAAAATTCGGTGGTTTGATATATCGACATCCCAAGTTCTCTCGCGGAGAAGGTCTGCAGCGATATATGCCGTGGAATATGAACAACACTTTCTCTTACCATTACCGTGCCCCAGCACTCCAAGGTCCTTAAGTTCAACTTGAATGTTCTCTAGCCTTCAAGTGGCGGATTGAAAGTTACTACTAGTACGTACTAGCGAGTCCTTCTCTGCCACTTGTGGCGGCCAGGCATGATGAATACTAGTAGTAGTACAGGAGTAAATGGAATAGCTTTAACTCAAACAAATCATGAACAAGATAATGCTTGCATTGCTATGGTACAAGGGTATTCTAAATGTATTGGCATATAGTTCACCAAATAGAACTATTGATCCTTCACCAAACACATGTCTAGGTTCGTTCGATAGTGAACTGAAGAGAAACCTCCCATCTCTGTCCTCCTGTGCCATAACCTCCACCCAATCGGTTCCTCACCAGGCTGGAAATCTTCTCCCTCAGTCTCCCAACATTGTCATCTGCTCCGGACACTCGAAGTTTCAAGTTTGCCATACACAATCCATAGTGGACTTGCCAGAATCGAGCATCGTCAACACCGAACACTGAGGGATCCGACTCGATATCTTTGATCACATCAGACACTCCCTGGCCCGAATAAGACATGAGAAGCATGGAGCCCAATGTCTTCACAAGGCGGACTCCAAGAACACACATGGAGATGGCAATGGTGCCGGACAACAACTTGTCCAGCCAGTCGTAGATTCGAATCGACACCAGAGGCAAAAGTAGAAGAAGGGTAGAACATGACAAAGTCAAAAAATGGGAAGGGTTGCTCAAAACGGACGGTAAAGACTCGATGTATGCAAATCGCATCGCCTTGCCAATACGGGCATGGTTCTTGAGACCAAATGCCGAAACCAAGGTCGAGGATATGGCGAGAGCCGCCGTGACATCCACACTACCCAGGGAAACCCGATCATGGTCATGAGAATGATGGGGTTCGTGGCCCGATTTCTCCAAGAAATGCTGCAGATTGTGGGAGATCAAGTCGAGGCCCATGAACAAGAGTAGTACACACATTGCAAATCCAGCCAGCACCTCGGCCCGTTCCAGGCCAAATGGGTGGCGAATACTTGACCTTTTCCAGACCTCAAAATTGCTGAGAACATCCACAGCAACACACACAAGGGCTCCCAGTGAGTCAAACAGGATCAAATGGGACAATGCTGTCATGGCCAATGACCCATGTGCCGTCCAAAGTGTATAAGCCGCCACGAACATGTGGCAGAGACTCCACCAAAAGCGTGTCTTTTGGTCCTTCGACATACTTGCGCGGCACTCTTTCAATGTTGGGATGGGGAGGGAATTGGGCAAAGCCAAAGGCGCACGTGGAGGGGGCTCGAGGAAGATCTGGTGCGAAATGCTACTGTGCTTGTACTTGTGACCGCGACGCTGTCCGATGTTCTGGAAATACCAACAAATTTATTAGCCTTGAATCCTGGTAGGACTGTGTCCACATGTCCCCAAGACTCACCGATTTGACCACGGGGCCCTTGGACATAACAGTTGTATCGAAATTGAAGGGCGCTGCGGGGACCGAGTCGCTCGACCCATTCTGCACCGAGGTAGGCGTATCTGCAGTCCTGGGACTCAGGTTGAACGATGATTTCGTAGGACTGAGACGATCTGAATTCACTGGATCGAGCGTCGCGCTCCGTGGGAATGATTCCTTCAGCGGCGACAAGGAATCACGATCGATCGATAGTCCTGGGGTCGTTCGGGGGGCATATTGATCGCGGCCATCGTCGGGCGGCGGTGTTGGAGTACGTGGAGGAATTGGTAATGGGAGGGTTGAGGACATCATAATAGCTAGATAGAAGTTTGACGACTTCAGTTCCGAAACCAGGAACAGAGTCGATAGTATCGTGTCTCGTGAGGGGGGGAAAGGGAAATCAATCAGGAGATAGTGGAGACGTCGTGTTTGCCTGGGAAATCAGGCGCTGAACTTAGAGGACCTTAAAGGCGGAAGGGGCGGGGGAACCGGAGACCAGCAGGGCCTCGACCGCATGTCGAGTACATCATCCACTTCCTGTTCCCTCTAACACTACCACCCTCGTCATTCACTGTCGTCGGTTCTTATGGTTGCGCGCGCGGTACTTGAACTCGCGCACTGAACTATCTGTGCTTGTCTTGCGATGATCACCGTTGCGTTCTAAGGAGGCCGATGCCCAACCCCCGGCATCGATGGATAACCGCGGCTCATTCTTCTTCTTCTTGCTAGTCTTCTACTTTCTCCTCAGTTCACAATCGCGACCTCCGCTGGTTGATGAAGGCCGACTGCGTCAACGGGAGCTTGATCGAGAGCAGCGTGCGATCCGACTCTTGAACGAGTCACATTATGGCGACTTCGATCCCGTCGCCGATCACTGGGTTCCTATCCCAGGGTTACGAAAGAACGATACATATGCCTGGGACCTTTTCCCCAAGGTCCAAAGCCGTGCTCGTGATCAACTGCAATCTGTACTGTCAACTTACGGCGTCGACCCCCCACTCGGCCTAGACGGTTCCAACACATCATCCCCGTTGAATCTGACCAAGCTGTCCCTTCCGGTTTACCGCAATGCCACTGGTAAATTACGTGGGGACTGGGTTCGTCGGTCAGATGTACAGCGCGCCGTTCCCTTGAACATAACCGCCATCGCGGAGGAACATGAATACTTCACTCATGATTTCGGCTTGAACATAACAGGTAGCGAGGGGACGTTCTATTTCGATTTGCAGGAAGGACCTGGACAAGAATTACGTATTGGAGATGGATTTGCGCGTGAAATCAGAGCCAGTTGGACGATAGAAAGTGACGACTTCTGGGGAAGTATTTGGCGGGCCGAACTATTCGGCATCCACTTCCCAGAGAATGGCGCCATTATCCTAAGCACATCAAGTGAGAAGTTTGGCGGTATATTCTCTTTGCCTCACCTTGCACTCTCAGCCGACGGTTACGAGTTGTCCCATCGTCTCCTGCTGAAATCGCTCTCCGATACCATGCTTGAAAAGCCAAACCGTCCTCCAACCCTATTCCCTTGGGCATCTTTGGCAGGCACTGAACAAATGGAGTTTGCTGCGCCAAAATGCGAACATGTCATATTTCTGCAACAACATCCACTCGTCGTTGACGGTAATTTGGCGGATCGAATGACCGTCGATTGGATAGAAAGGGAATTAAGATACCCGATGGGAGCACCTACTCCACACCCACCTCCTATGACCATGTCTGCCGTGGTTTTCTCCCCAGATTGTGGATACATTCTCGAATCCAAGGGGACCCCTGAGTATCCACCCTCAGATGCGCTATATCTGTCAGGGCCAAAGCATGAAGAGTACAGTAAAGCTGCCTCTTGTCTCATATTTGTCGTTTGGGGGGTTTTTGTCGCACAGATCAGTCTCCTGCTCCGTCAGATTAAAGAGGCGTCGACACCTTCCACCCGAAGTCGAGTCAGCTTTTATACCATTGCATTAATGGCGTTTGGAGATTCTTTCGTCATGCTATTCATTGTTGCGCAGCTCTTTGAAGCTATTTCCTACTTGGTTATTGCGACTGCCTCGTTCCTAGTCTTCCTTTCTGTCAGTTATATTGGCATGAAATTCATGATGGAAATTTGGGCCGTTCAGGAACCCGAACGGCGTGAAGAACGACCAGCCAATCCACCGACCCCTGTCACCCGTTCCGGGACGCTTCCCCTCCCCGCAACTGCTGCAGTGCGGGACTCTGGCGCTACACCGATTATTTTGCCTCCTGACCAAGATGCACCTGACGATGAAATGGAGCCAGAGCCGGCACCAGCTAACCGAACCACTCCTGCTACGCCACGACAAGTGCGTGCCGATGTGGGCGCCATGTATGGGCGATTCTATTTCGCACTTTTCGGTATGCTTATTCTATCGGTTTGGGTCTTCCTCCTTCCCACGCGCATGAGTGCAATCTATTGTCGCCTTTTGGCAACCGTTTACCTATCATTCTGGGTCCCCCAAATTTACCGCAATGTGATGCGCAACTGTCGCAAGGCACTCCGGTGGGAATTTGTTGTTGGTCAGAGCATTCTCCGACTAGTCCCTTTCCTCTACTTCCTCACGGCTCGCGAGAATGTGCTATTCATCCAAACGGAGTGGACTACCGCATTTGCGTTGGCTGGATGGGTGTGGGTCCAAGCCTGGATATTGGCCAGCCAGGATATATTGGGCCCGCGCTTCTTTGTCCCACGGGGCTGGGCGCCACCCGCATATGATTATCACCCCACGTTGCGGGAGAACGCCGGGCCCGATGATGACCTTGAGGCAGGTGGCAATCTCTCGATCGAATCTCTCCGAGCCGATAAGCAAGATGTGGTCGAGACTAAAGATGACGACAAGCAATGGTCTAAAGATCGGAAGAGAGTGATGTTTGACTGTGCAATTTGCATGCAGGATATCGAGGTTCCTATTCTTCCTGGGCCCACTTCTGCAGGCGGAAGTAGTGTGACTGATGGGGCTGCGAGCATTTTGAGTCGTCGCCAATACATGGTGACTCCTTGTCGGCATATCTTCCACACTGCCTGCCTAGAGAGTTGGATGAGGCTTCGCCTACAGTGTCCGATCTGCCGTGACACCATTCCCCCCGTGTAAAGCTAGCATGTGTTGATATTCGTGTTTCGTATATAAATTTATATTATCTTTGAAGAAGGGTCGATCTCTGTGTGTTGATCTTGAAATATTTCCCTTTTTTTTTTCTCGATACACTTTTACTTGAGCTAATTTACCCATCCCCAGCCCATTGGTTAAAATGAGGAAATTATTAACTCAACCCTGTCCCTTGATAGCCATAGCCAACTGGACCATCTCGTGGCGAAGTGAGTGATAGTCAGGAAAGGTGAGACATGGGGAAAGTCCTATTCAAGTTAGGGCTGGCCACTTGTAGTTTGGTGCACCTTATGCACAGGCTCATCCTGCAGCTAAATCCATCGCGTCTCCAGGGCTCTCGGTGATTCCGCAGCTAAAAACCCCAATGATCGGCTTTCGCCTGCACCAGTGGGAGGGGTCTGTGCACCAACCAAGGCTTGTCACCTGCCTTGACGAGTTCGCCCCAATTGGCTTCAAGGCTCGAGTTCCCCATCTTTTGCCACTGATCTTTTGGAACTACTAGTTTCCATGTTAGGAGTAGTCTCTGCAGCTTCATTTCTCTCGGCTACTCGGCCCTGAAAGAAACTTGAAGTCTAGCTGCGCCACAGCAGTGTTATTTTTATGCGAGAATTATTAGCCTTAGCCATGGAATCTCGGGGAATGGTTACTCCCAGTCGAAGCTAAACCGACGATCTGACCGATTTTTGATGCTGGTCGATGACGCTAAAGCACGCATGTCTCAGGGTCCTCCTCCGCATGAACCAGGAAACCGGATGTTTCTCCCAGTATAAAGCGCGCGATGCTACCTGCAATGTTCCAATTTTCCATAACCATCAATTATTATTTACACAAGCTTCTATTAATTAGAACATTCCCCTCACCTCCTTAGTCTTCCCTCGTCTCCTTTTCAAACTTGTGCAATCACTCAATCTCCACAACTTTTCACCAACAATGAAGTCCATCACTGCCCTGACTTCCCTGCTCCTCCTTGGAGCTGTCACCGCCCAGGAGATCCAGTCCAAACCCTTCAACTTGGTTATTCAATCGGAAAAGAAGCCCATCAATGGCCAAAAGCTTGCCGCCTGCCACACCGGTGCCGCTATTGAATCGCTTTGCCTGGCTGGTGGATCCGGCTCGGAGTTCTATCTGAACACCACCGAGGGATCACAAAGCCCCATCAAGGGCGACAAGCCCTCCGGAACGCTCATCTGGAATCTCCCATATAACGGTAATCGTGAGTACACACCTATATCACTCCATATCTTCCAAGTATCGCTAACAGACCACACAGAGGTGGAATCTGAACCCATGAGCTTCTACGTTGACCCTTCCACCAACGTCGCTATGCCCCTGTTCCAGCCATCTTACGACCAGCAGCAAGTCATGTTCGACAAGGATGGACTCATGGGTATCTACAGTTATCTCGATGACTCCGTCACCCCTCCCAAGGATGACAAAGTCAAGGTCTTGAAAAACTGGTATGTTTGTGAGACCAACTACTCCGCCTACCAGTATCGCACCTTGAACTGGGTTTTGGGCAACGGCAGTGCCAAGCCCCAGAACCCAAGCTGCGTCAAGGTCCAAGTTCACCGCAAGTTCCTTTAAGGGAACAGAAGATGAGCGAGCTATTTCTTTGGAAGTAATGTGTTAGGCGATGAGTTTGTATATAATTTATGACAACCCTAATCTGAGATACCATGCTACATAATGTCGTTGTTTGAGAACTATTCGGGTACTAGTAGTAGTGTCATCTGTACTACTAGTGATATTGGGTTATTCGTCACAAGAACTATGAGGCGCTGGGTCTCGCAACATCCTGAGACATAGTATACCTCGAAAAGCCACAAGCCACCTTTCTTTCGCATTTCCAAATCAACTTGAACTAAGGAGATTTCAAAAATCTAGGGATATGAAGGCACTCGGGTTCTATATGAGTTGGGAGATTATGGACTGTTGAACGATAGGTTGAGACCGTGGAGGACCCATCCCATCTATATGTATTGTGTTGAAAGAAACGTGTCTTCGTGAAAGACCAATATAATATGACATCATAAGGAAACGCATAGCAAAGTCCACAAGGGACGAGAGAACACCAACAACCGTTTCTCGGGACAAACGAACTTGCCTCTAAAATCCAATATATTCTCTACAAACTCAAATTTAAGCATCAATGGTCGCCTTGTAGGCAGCCTCGTCCAAAAGAGCCTCGAGCTCAGCGGCATTGGCAACCTCAATCTCGGCAATCCAGCCCTCGCCCTCGGGGCTGGCGTTGATGGTCTTAGCGTTGTCCTCCAGGATCTCGTTGCCGCGGATCACCTTGCCGGCGACGGGGGAGAGCACATCGGAGGCGGACTTGACGGACTCGACGGCACCGACGGGCTCACCAGCACCAACCTCGAGGTCGGCCTCGGGGAGCTCAACGAAGACGACGTCGCCCAGGGAGTGAGCGGCGTACTCGGTGATGCCGATCTTGGCTGCAGGAGCGGGGGCGCGTCAGTAATGGTCTTGAGCTATAGGTAGTTCGAGAATAGAAGCTCGATTTGGGTGAATAAAGGTATTCTGGGGTATGATTTAGTGACTCACCAGTGTTTCCGCCGTCAGCGAGCTCAATCCATTCGTGCGACTCGGTGTACTTCTTCAGCTGAGCTGTGGGATCCAATTGATGACGTCGTTAGCTATCGATCACAACCAAGAGCCCAATTGAGCTGTCGCAACATGTTTTTCATAGCGAATTCAATGGTAGAAGGTCTCTGGAGACCCTTTTGGTCACCCATGGCAGTTTGGAGAGCGAAACCACTTACACAGAGGGCTCTGGGAGAAGGTCCGGGTTCCCCGCGGGAAGCGGAAAGCAGGTGCAGCGCGGCAGGTAGAGGCCAGAGGCTTCTGGGCAAGGACCCGGGAAGCAAAGGGGCGGACGGAGCGAGCAACGGAGGACATTTTGGAGAGGAAGTGAAGTGAATTGAGGAGTTTGAAAAGAAGAGGAGAGAGGAGGGGAGAGTTTAAGAAGGAAAGAGCACGGCCGGTGGTTCCCCGGCGGAGATCCATAGGAAATGCAAATGGGCTCCGATAAGAGAAGTCCGCGCCAAGACCCGCGATAAGCTCCGACCTCAAGATTTGATTTGGCATTGGTTCTTGCCCGGCCTCCCAAACCCCCCCGTCTAGTCACTTTTATCCGGGCCTTACACCCCACCACTCGATGAAATGTTGTACGAGCTGATTGCTATTGTATGTGACCATCTATTTCTGATTGATCTACCCCGGATTGAGACGGATTTACTGACGTGTGCTCTTCTCCCTGCAGGTCCGCCCGGGCAGCCTCAACGAGGTTCGCGAGTACGTAACATCACGAAACCACCTTCCGAGCCATTGCCCATCGTTCATCGGTCATCGCCCTTACTAACATTCCTCATTGACAGAATTGCCCGTAATGCTGGTGCTCAGGTCATCCGCTCCGGCGGTGTCGTCCGCGGCTACACCAACTGGGGCGTCTTCCGCTTGCCCAAGGTCACCACCAAGCACCAGGCCCGTTACAGCGAAGGCCACCATTTCATCATGCGATTCGATTCCTCCGGTCCCGTCCAAACCTCTATTCGCCGTACCCTCGGTCTCGATCCCCGAATGATCAACTTCTCTGTCGTCAAGCTGGGTGACAAGCTTGAGGAGATCAAGGACATCGAGGGCAAGGTTCAATGGAACAAGACTCGCAGCATCACCAACTCTCTCTAAACGAAACCAAATGTCGAGGGGGGGAGTTTCTGATTAAACCATTGTTTCGATAAGACTTTGCGATTCTGGGGCAGTGATCTTTGGCCACTTTTATATTCCTCTCTGTTTTTTTTTTTCTTCTCTTTTTCTTGTATCATTATGGCATGGGAAATTTTTTGGCATAACCACTCAGCACTGTCAGCACGACCGGCGCAACTCTGTATTAAACCTGCAATACCAATCGATTATCATCCACCTTATCCATTTCCGCGCTATTGATAATATCTCGCCTCTGACTTGTCCACCAGGGGCAATTCGAGCACGTGACTGTGACTCGCCCCGCGCCGAGGCAATTTCCCCGGACATCCCAACCCCAAGCTGTCAAACAAAATAAATCCCTCATTGGTGATGCTTTCGACTCTTCATATCTGCGAGTGATATCTAAAATTGGACTTTTTTGGGACTCCCCTATAACCATGTCGCCCGTGCACGAGCAATCGGACCAAGATCCGGATGAGTTGACATCCCCCTCCTCGTTCGCGCAATTGATGGCCCTGGAAAGACTAGAGGACACGGAAGTTTCACATGCTAGTACACTTGGTCCTGAAAAAGTCGAAAGATTTCGTTCTTTGGCTGCGCCTTATCCTCCTGGTCAGGGGACACGCTCATTTGGAGGACATGTCTATGCCCAGTCCGCTTATGCGGCTTCAAAAACCGTCGGAAAGGGATTTGTAGTTCATGTCAGTATTACTATGTCTGTAAATCATCAGACTACGAAATTATATTTTCATTAGGAAACTTTGAAGACTAATGCCGGCCTGCAGGATATGACGGGTACATTCATACTGCCCGGTCGACTGGATGTTCCCTATTTCTACACTGTTCGACACGTGCGAGATGGGTTCATGTACTGCACAAGGGCCGTCGATGCTCGACAGGATGGCAGGATCATGTTCTCGTGCCTCTGCTCATTCAAGCGCGATGAGAAGCAGCGCATCTTCCGCCATCAGCCTTCGCCGGTTCAGGAGCGATACCAATCCGTATTGGCCGGAAAACGACCAGAGGATCAAGCCGTCAGTCCCAGTATCGATGCAGACTGGTGGATTGATGGCGTGCGAGAAGGCAATATTTCCGAGCGCGAATTTCCAGGACTTGATGTTCGGAAGATAGACATGAAAGACTACAACAAGACCAAGGCCATTCAAGAACGACCTGAAAAATATCGACAATTGACACAATACCGCTTAAAGGGTCTGCCCGACCCAGACCCGAGTGTGACAATTTCTCAGATGAAGGATAATGACCAAGCGGGAGATTATGACAACCTGTATGCCTGCGCGCATATGTACTCCAGTGACAAGAACTCTCTCTTGTTGATTCCGCGGTCACTTGGAATCAAGCACTGGGCGGAAATGGCCAGTCTTACTCTAACCGTCATTGTTCACCAACATGGCGAGGCCCTACGCATGGTTGACTGGGATACATCACCTACCGAGGACTCTGGCCTGGCTTTGAAATGGTTTATCCAGGAGGGTTGGACGCCCCAATCGGCGGAGAACAGGGCTGTTCATGAGAGTTATCTTTGGAGTCCGGATGGCACATTGATTGCCACCTCGTTACAAGACAGCCTGCTTCGATTGCGAAAGCTTGGCCGCGAGAATCTGTGAGGTTCTAGTTGTCTTTGTTGTACATTTAAGCGAACCCCTCTAGAGCTAGATTCGCATAGACCATTGAAAGAAACTCCGATTGGACGAGTCGTGAAAAGTTCAAGGCATTTGAAACGTACCACCTAGATAACTGGCGGTTCGGATTGAAAATTTCATTGAAATACAGCAGTACCAGTACTATTACATCTTCCTGAGGTCCTTAATAGATTTAGATAAATATCTGGTACTAGGACGTTCTTTCCATACTAGTGGGTTTTCGATCCGGCTATTGGATAAGCCCATCAACAGGCCAAAAAAGCAGACTAACGCCAAATAACAGTAGGAAAACGGCGGAATTTGTTAACATATGCTCCAGCCTACCTTAAAAACACACCAAAAATGATTACAGGCCAGAGAAAACCTCTAGAGGACAAAAAATGACAAGAGTGGGATTCGAACCCACGCCCCCTTGCGGAGATCAGGAAATTGGAGTTAAGGTTGACCTTAACCTGACGCCTTGGACCAACTCGGCCATCTTGCCAATTAGATGTTGAACATGTGCAAACTATTAGCATATCAAGCTGCAAATTAACAAACTCAAAATAGGGGATAACCTTCTAGTAGTTGGTAGCTAACAAATGCAAATCATGGGAAAGGAAATGCCCACAAACCCGAGAACATAAGCGGAATACGTGACCCACAAAAATTTCGATCTATCCTAGTAATAGCAGGTATTTTGTAGCCACCTATGTCCAGACAGTATTGATCTACATCTTGCTTTTGTTGAGCTTTTTGCTAGAGCAACAAACAAGCTGTCCAGGTGCTATCCTTATTTCAGTCACAGTTGTACGTGTATTTATTTGTTAATCCAGCTTCCGGACTAAAGTAGTCACGCATGGTTGTAATATTCAATCAAGTTCTTCCTGGATCAAAATATTTACTGCGACCGAAAGAAACACTTAGTCCGAGTAAATAGTACCCAACACTTATATATCGGCGAGGTGAAACACTGGGAATGTGGGGAGAAGCACCAACCTTGGAAATTCAATTTGAAGCAGCAAAACTTCAGATTTGCCTTGCAGATTTCGGGCGCTCATTTCAAATGTTCCAGCCCTGCATTTCATGTAGTAATTTAGTACTTATGATGACATACTGTTTCACCAACACTGCTAACCCTATAAAAACTCTAGCAAATTTCCTATCAACCAACGCGTGGACATTCGTTAGGGACAACCTAAAGATTATCGCCGTTGGCAACACCACGCATTACCATATAGTAAATTTATGTTTAGTCAAATTCCTTTGATTGAGAGGTAAACTGTAGAATCATTACTTTTTTCCTATAAAATTCAGAGTATTGGCCAAATGATGACCACGGAAAGTTTGACCTTTCCGGATGCCCTCACTGACTTGCAACAGGCCGAGGGCAATTCACTTCACGTTCAACATCCCCTGATACAATTAGGTCTAGAAAGAAATTACCAGGAGTGACGAGGCTACTATACTCTAATTTAATAAATACATTATTATTTCCGAAGCCCCAGTATGTCGAATAGAACCTACTACATGGTATACCCCGGATCACGTGTCGATATGACGTTGGGGCCGATAAACGCCCAGGCTCGTGTTTTCCAATTTAGACCTCAGACATCCTCAACTCCCACGTCGCATTCCTGGCTGCCCGCCTTTGTCCATATACAGAGGCACCAAAGCTTGCTCCTTTTACAGGCGACCGTGCCTTGCACCGCCTTCATGGTCAAACATGCTCGGCAATGACTCCCAAAAGCGCAAGACGCTCCTGTTCGTCTTCATTCACGGCTTCAAGGTATGGTTGTCATAAAGCGCGTTCGCTCTATCAAAGTCCGAATTCTTTGGGATGTCTAACAGTAACTTGGACGATTACAGGGCGATGATGATACATTCGCTAGGTTCCCTGGAGATATTCGCTCGCTTCTTGGCTCACATCTCTCTGCTTTGAATATCGAGGTGGCCATCTACCCGAAGTATGAGACGAAAGGCGACCTGAAGGAATCTGTTGCAAGGTTAAGAGAATGGTTGGTAATCTTCATTTGTACTGAAATCGATCTTTCCGGACTCATATTCCCTACAGGTTGCAGAACACTGTGATTGACTTGGAGGTCGCAAACGAGACACCATCCCCGACGGTGGACCCTTCTGTTCACGTTTTCCTTGTCGGACATTCCATGGGTGGCATTCTTGCTGCCGAAACGTTACTTCTATTGGCCAATGAGCAACCCATTCGTTCGAAACCTGACGAGACGGCTCAATCAAGGGAAGAGCCTATCATCGAGCCTGACACCTTTATGTTTCCCCATATACAAGGCGTGCTCGCCTTCGATACTCCGTTTCTAGGTATCGCACCAGGGGTTGTATCATATGGAGCTGAGGGGCATTATCACAACGCAACCACGGCATACAACACCTTCAACGAGGTTGCCGGCATCTTCGGCTATGGTAAAAAGGGTGAATCTACTGGCTCATCCGCTTCTCCTGCTGCCACCGCCCCTGCAGTCGATGCGGCAAAGCCCCTTCCTCCTTCGACGGATGCTGCTGCAACCCCGTCCTGGCAACGATGGGGTCGATATGCCATGTATGCTGGTGCTGCTGGCGCCGTTGCAGCTGGCGGTGCCGCTGCTCTGTACTCTCAGAGACAGAATCTATCCGCAGGCGTGAACTGGGTTTCGTCGCATCTCGAGTTCGTCGGCTGTCTGGGGCGGTCATCTGATCTGCGGCAGCGTCTTGCTAGCTTGTCTAACGTGGAGAATGATCGCAATATTCGATGCGTGAATTTTTTTACCTGTCTCGGAGACGGAGCCTCATCCCTTGTGCAGAAGAAAGAGGTGACGAAGACGTCCTTCAGTCAGAAGATCATTCGATCTAACCACAGAACTTTCTGTACACTGCCTCCTGAAGTTGAAAACGGCGAGCAGAATGAACTTGCCCGCCAACCGGGACTGTACTGGCACAAAGCCACCAACAACAGGGCAACGGACGAGGTCAAGGCACATGTTAGCATGTTTTTGCCCAAAGAGAACCCCGCTTATATGACGCTAGTTGGAGAGGCTGGCAGGCTCATCATCGGAATGATCGATCGGGGCTGGCGATGCTCCGGAGCGGAACCGGATCGAGAAGGGACCGGTCAGAATTCGGCGGGCGATGAATCCACAGATAGCGACATCGTGCTCATCGAGTGAATCAAAAGCCTACTCCACTTCTGACACGTTCAAGCGCTTGCAAACTTTTCACTTTCCAGTCTCCGCATTTAGAATTTATAGCCTCGATAAAAGTTTCCGAGGGAAAGAATTTAAAGTTCTTCTCCACGCCCCAACACCCCCTGATCGGCAGCCTGGTCTTCTTTAACTTTCGTCCGCGCGTGCCGCAGTCACATTGACAGCCGGAAAGGTCTCGATACGGGACCCAAATAATTGCCGCAAAGCATCAAGAAAAAACCCTGTTGGCCGGGCGTTTTTACCAACTTTAATTCGCAGGATGCAGATTCGTCCACTACATGGCCCCCTTCCCATCAAGGCAGTCATGCCCGGAAGCTAAACCCACTGGCAGGTCACCAAACTGAGGGTGGACCATGGCAGCGTCGATCTTTGTAATTGTTTCAGCCGCTGGTTGTGGCGATCTCTCATAACTTGTGGATCCGATCCTTTGGCTTCGATGCGAGATAACGTCAAGCGTCGGCGGCACCACCACCACCACAGAAAACGCAAGCGCATTTCTTTTGGTGGTGTCTCACTTATTTCTTGATGACTGCAGCTTGAAGGACGGCACAGCCCCCGAAGAGGAATAAGGGAAACTTGGCCGAGCTGCAGTTGATGGGCTCTCCTCTACACTGTCTACGTACCACCACCGGAGACAACGACAATATCGGAAGGCGTTCGGTCTCCACATTGGAACCTGGCTACTAATGGGGTGGTATCGGATCAGCAATGAAGGAAATAGGATGGATAAATGTACTCCAATTGAATAAGTTACATATACTATAAAATCCAAAACCACACTATGTATTAATGATGGAGAGGCCTAACCGAAGATCGAAAGCAACATCGGGATTTGCTTGTCGTAGTAGGCTTTTCGCCTAGGTCCTTCGGTAGATGAGAAAGTACCGCCCATAATGGCGAGATTTTCATACCATGCCGTCTCACATGCAAACAAGCCCATCCGATGCAGCGCTAACACCTAAAGGCTGAAACTGAATGTAACGAAGAAATCAAAATATCGTCATATCAATGGTCGCATATACCATATCCCAAACGCGAAATGGCTAGTAATTGTGATGTCCGTAATTTGACTGCCGGTGGTGGTACACACTGCCTGCATATTCTGAATTGTTATCATGGTAGACAGTCTGTCGGCGGTCCTCCTCCGGTAGCAGTTCTTTGACCTCCCACGTGTTGGGTTTCACGCCAACGGAGAATTCCAGGTCTTCCTTGGTGATCGAATCCCAGAACTTGATATTATTAGTAATTTAAATTTCATCAATTCAAGGATACGCTGCCATACCTTGTAAACCATCATAACAGCAAGCAGATTACAAAAGGTGGCAAAGAAGAGACCATCAAGGTAATGCTGCACATTGTTGCAGATGGTGTCACTGAATGCGTAGAGAAGCACCTGACCGATGATAAAGACCAAGATACCAAAGCAGATATGGCCCAGGGGCCAGCGGTCATCCAGGGTATTCACGACTAGTAGTAGCTGCATGACAATGTAGATGGCTACCGCGATAGCGTTGAGAAGATAGAGAACCACAAACAACCCAACGGTATTCTCGGGGCCCAGGCCACCCCATGACTTGAAGGTCAGAAGAGAGATCACGAATGTCATAGAAAACATAACCACCGAGCTAAGCCGGATCAGCCACACCGAAAGTGCCGTGCCATCCTCGTACAGCTGGAAGCCAACGAAGCCATTTACTAGCAGACAGGCACATAGAGCCGATATCAAACCACTCTGGACTGCCACGAAGTAGGGGAACGGACCGCTTCTTGGCGGAACAACCCCCGCATCAATGATAAGTGAGCAGATAGTCAATGCGAGAAAGATGTAGAAAAATGTAATGATTTCCTTGCGACCTATATGTACCGAAATGTTAGAACCATATGGCTTTCGCACCCCCAGCAGGCCTCAAAGTGGAACGCACCAACAGCCGTAAACTTGGACCTGATATGAAGGATCATAATCACGGTCATAGCAAGCGCAATGATGTGCATAAACGAGGCGGCACCCTCGAAGATGATTGTATTCGCAACCTCAATGTTTCGCGCATAACAGTTTGAGATGATGCCGGTGGCCCCGGAGATTGATGACGCCGGGCCCACGAGGGAGCACAAAGGCAGCGGCACCTTCTCGCATATTGTATCGAATTGACCGAACCCCATGATGTCTGGTGGTGATGTCGTCGAGCGGTGCGACAACAAACAGAAGATTTTCCCTTTGCGGTTGGCGGTCACAGAGCGCTGGCCGGACGGCTGTCTCCACAACGACGGAGGGTGGAACAGTGGAGAGAGCGAGTGAGGATGGGGAGGGGCTCAAGTTGTAGGTCTGATAACCTTTCTCCCCCAACTGAGTGGATGCGATCAAATCTCAGCGGAAAAACGAGTGTGCGGACTGAATCAGGACGTCTGACGGACACCAAGAACTTCGCTCCCAATGGCTTTGCCGCGCGAGGGGGCAAAGGGTCACGGGGTCACGGGGCTGCAAACACGGCACTGAAGTTATTCCGAGCTCCGCACTTATTTTTGACTAGCCCTTCCCCAGTGCCACGTGATATCGGCTCCGAGCTCGGCCCATGGTAGCCTACCACGAGGTAGCCCAAGACTACAAGACATGTACACACTATCAATCATAAGGTCCAGGGCATGGCCAGTATCATCTCGGGCCCTGGAATCGGAATGCAGCTACCTCGGATGCTTGCTGCCTCGGCGCGATCTGCATTTGTCCTTGCTCGAATACTCGTACTTGTGACCTGAAACCGTACCCGAGGCGGAGTCGCCGGCAAGCCCACAGGAGACTATCTTTTTTACTGGATCCACAATCCGATAAACTTGGGGCTTTCAATGGGACCAGAACCATGTCCGTCTTGTGTGGCCCCAGTGAGGCGCGATACAGAAGGCACTACCCTACGGAGTACTCGTACGAGTAAACAGCCCGCACCACAGCACCACTGGAGGCAGGGCAATGGGACCACCTTCTTGTGGAATCCGAGGCTCCTCTCTTCCTGTCACCTTTCAAAACATACATAAAAAATTTATTATTGTTTTTGAAAAAAAAAAAAAAAACCTTCGGCATGTGGACACCCCATTCTTGAGACGTCACTTGCGTCGCACCATCTTGTGCTACTCGTTTGCTTGAATTTCCAATGCTCCATCCAATGTCCTTGGCGCGTTCCTACTCGTAGCGCGTGATTTGACTTGCGTGAAGACCCCTCCCTGGTCTATCGAGCATCCACTTCGGCTCCAACCTCCGCGACGCAACCCCAATGGTTGATGGATCTATTCCGAACGAACACTGAAACCCTTTTGAGCACTGGGGGCTATTTTGTCACGCAGTGGGACCTTCTACGACGAAACGGCCTGGTGACCAACCCATCAAGGAAGGAGACGGGCCAAATATCCAACGGCATGATGAGCCTACAGTGGAGAAAAAAAAATTGGAGCCCGTTGTTTTTATTCCGATCTGGAGCCTGGAGAGTGCCGAGCAAAGCTCAAACCTCGAAAACCTTGTTTTAATTCGTGGAGTCGCAAACGCGGCACAGACAAGACTTTGCCGTAGGTACTCGTACTCGCAGAGATCGCAAACTGAATTCCGAATTTAGTTTTAATTCATCGGCGCTACCACCCTGAATGACCCTGTCTCGTCCTTTGAAAGTGCACTGTACACTCTTCCCGGACCAATGCCTTGTGCGTACCTCTGGTATCGTTCAATGGTTATTTCCGGGCGATCTAGGACTTGAAGTCACCACGTAGTACTTTTTGTTCTCCACTTATCTTTTAAGGGTTTCTTTATATTAATATTCCTGCTGCTCCGGGACCGTTCGCTTCATATTGGAATGATGCCATTACAACAACGATGGGGCCAGCCATCGGATAGTGCACTCGTATGTCTGGAAGGGGTTTCAAATGTGGGACAGAGGCTGAGGTTGAAGCCCCATAATTATTTTTCTTTCGCCCTGGTTCTTTCTCAGTGTGTGTCTAGGTGGCAACATTATGCTTGATGGCAACCTATCGCTTCCCCCGACTGCCCAACGCGTCGTGAACCCAGCCAGGTTGCCCAACCCCCAGGACCATTGTTACAATCCATTGTCACAGGACGACCCAAACGAGCAACCCATGCTCGCTTGACGTCTCTTTACTATGGTGAACCAAAGGAAGCTGGATTGTGGAGGAAAAATCCGATGGACACTCTTCTAAAGGTGAGCCTTTCCGGACAGTGTCGTGACTCCTGCATAAGCACCCTGACTAGCGCCACGTGTGAGTGGAAGAAGCATCAACGGCTGCGAGGAACCGACGTCGATCTCCCATCTACCCGATCAACATATGCCGCAGTGATGGGGCCAGGTCATCGGATGGGGGGCCACTGAGCATGGGAGGGGGCAAGGAAAGGCTGATCCCTGATAATTTTGGAATAATCTCCGCTAAGTATTCTCGGGCAGACTTCTAAACTACCATCTACAAATCAAAGCCATTAATCCTTTTTATTTATTAAATATTATTAAAATCTTCATTTTCTGCACGCAGGACCCGCTTGGCGACTAGGGTTGCTAAGGGGGGGGAGACAGGGATTGGTGGTGGGTCGGGGCGAGGAAAAAGCTACTGCAGAATTACTGTAGATACTGCTCTCTTACCAACAAGCTCAGGTGTGGAATTATGGAGTAAATTTCGTCTCCGTCTCGGAAGGTAGTCTGTGATTGACGACATACTGTGTGCCCAGTCCCTTTTTCTTCCCTCGTCTTCCCACCTTGGTAGCATCTTCAGTTTCAGTACTCTTTATTCCATCCTTCGGACCTTCCGGAGTTTTCCTACCTCCAGCAGCCACTCCCTCCCTCCCTCATAACATCGCTCTTCTCCCAGATCGTGGCTCTTTTAAGATCTGACTGTGTTGTGTCATTTTCACTCCTCTGCAAAGATCTACTTCCATCTAATACTACATTTTGTCGAGCTTGAGTTGGGCCGCTGCTCGCTATTATTCGAGTCCAACTTTATCCCCATCGTCATCCCCGATGGGATCATACCAAAATGTGCAACTATTTCAAAAATTACTACATTTATAGCGGTTGCCAGAATCCCGCTGCTCATTTTATTCGAACATCCTTGGATGGTTGCAAAGATGGCCACTGTTCCGACAGTCCACACGACCGATTCATCGTGGTTGTCGGCAAATGTTTGCTTTGTTGCACGATAAGATGAAGGCCAAAGAAGCATCGCCGCAGATTAAGAGAAAAAGAAGTAGTTCGACTCTCTTTTTTCCGTTTATCAATCGGCCGTTGACTTCGCCCGCTTCCCACCCTTTTTCCCATTCGTTCTGTGCCCGGTCCGCCATACTTTTAACGACACAATCACCACGAGGAACTATGATTCGGCTCTAGCCGACCCTCTCTCGGGAGGCTATCCACTTGAAAATCCGCATTTTGGAACCGACGATGAGGAGGGGCTGGTACAATTCAAATGCGATGATTCGTCACCAGGGCTCTGATCGACACTTCTTTTTTCTGGTGTTTTTCATTTTTGTTCTTCTTCTTTTGTCTGTTTGAGGGCCCACACCGATTTAAACTTTGTGCCCTGGGGTCATCTACGTTTTTCGATACTCCGGTAGTATTGACTTTACAGACACCTTCCCTTGTCTTTGATCTTTGATTGTGTTCTGTCTTTTGGTCCATGGTTCTTTTGAGCGTCCTACCTGTGTTCTTGGATGCTAGCTTCCGATTGTTTCTCTCTCCCTCTCTATATGTTGTGCCTTTCCCTTGTTATATGCCTGCTTCTACGGGGAGTTTCGTGGGATTTCTTTTCCGGTGCCATGTTAGACATACTTTGCTGATTTTCAGGTCCGTTACCGCAGATAGGTCGATGTTGATACTTTTATCTTCCCGGAAACTATGCCCTGCATGCGTATTGCTTTTTTTTGCATTTATATTTATATATTTATATTTTCGTGGAAGCTTTCCACCGCCTGTACGATTACGAGATAATTTGCAAGATGTTCTTTGTTGATGCTTTTATTATTCTCGCCACTTTTACAAGAGCCCCGAGGCCGTCACATGTTATCTAAACTTGCATACCACTCGATCTAAGAGCTTCCTTTGTCAATGGGCTCGGACCTAAATACAGAACATAAGGAAAGGAAGTGCGGCTTTACTCCGTACAAATTGTCGACTGAGGCCGGGGGCCAGGGGGAGGGTCCCGCACGGGCAACGTGGTTGTACCCTCCCCTATGGAATTCCGAAATGCATAGGCCAAGGGGTGGGAAGGGGTCCTAGCCCAGTCCAAGAGACATAACGACCACAAATGCCGCTTTCGGCACCAACTTCGGTATTTTACAATCTGCAGAAATTAACATCTAACCCGGTTCAACGAGGTATGCCCGCGCAGGAATCACCCGTGCTTTTGTAGCCATGTCGCGCGCATCGCAGCTGTGCAGCTGTAGAGTTTAGGGGCGGGGGAAGAAGGTGCATTAAATCTTGGTGGCTTTTTTTCAATTTATTTTTTGGAGAAAGGATAATTCCGGCTACGGTGGTAGTGGTCGTAGAATAACCGATAACCAAATTCTAAATTAAATTAAGGGAGAGAGGAAAGATTGAATAATTGGGCCAAGCCCCGGGTCGCTGGGAATCCACGCAATCTTCCGTGCACCTCCTTGGGACGCCGTTGAGTAGTAAGTACCAGTCTGTGGGTTTCTCGAAGTCTTCTTTTTTCAGTACTGCCAGGCACAACTTAATCCTCTGTCAGGCTTCATCTAGAAACACTCCACATCGGTTACAATATCAATCACTCAACAACTAACCCCTTAAAGGACCCGATCGGTTGAACTTTCAGTCAATGATTAATATATAGATGTTCGATTGAAACACGCAGTACAAAGATCGACGGGACTCGTAGGTAACTCCATTCCACCGGCCCGGGACAGGGCAAAACCCCTCGACAGCCGAAACCTTGCTCATGATGCAATCAATGGTTGTAGCGGCCGCTAGGATTGGGGGGATGTCCGGGGAGCACATGGGACGGGCATTTTAGGGCTTTGTATTCCTGGTGGGGGAGAAAGTCCGGGGAGTGGATATTATAGAGGAGAAAAAGGTCGTACATACTACATAGATAGTATTTGGAAGGGGGGGCCATTGCTAAAAGGGAAAATAGGGCTATGCACTATGAAAGGCACTCAAAAGTTTGCTCGGTAGGTGCTCCGAAGCTTCCAAGGCTAGAGTAATTTCAATGCCGGATAGTGCGATACCTAGGTTCATTCAATGTTTGGAACGCTAAATCCCTACAGATGGCGCTAGTATATAGTCGCTGGAATTGGTCACTGTCGCCGCGTTCTGTTTAGGCCAAGTCTTCATAAATGGACTTATCTAGCTTCTTGTTCCGCACTAGGGAATAGACAGGTACTCCATTTTCGAGCATGAAACTGCACCTCAGTGGGCCATGGCGCAGCCGTGTTCCTTCTCGACAGTAATGACGCAGACGACTACTTTTATTTACATGTCTCGCAAGCCTCGGGGTTGGTCGGACCCAGTGGGAAAAATAAGATTGCGTGCCGTGTCGGGCGCTCATTGGGCCCGAAGTCAAAGAATACATTATTGATATTTATGCCGACCTCTGTCAGGCCCCACGAGAAACTTGAGTTCTACCGGCAATCCTTCAGGCTGCTTGGTTAGGGATTATTACCTGCGACTCCGATGATGAACAGGCAATGAAATGCCGCTGTCTAGATCGGGCAATCCCTCCCTGCACGCCGATCTGTCGTCGACCAGCCGCGACAGTTGACAATGCATGCCAGTTTAAATCCGATCACGAGTGCATTGAGCACGTAGGCGGTTTGTATTTCCACAGCCCCTCCTTCATGCTGACAAAAGTTCCTGCATCGACTCACGATCTCGACCCGCAACGGTCGTCGTTTGGCGTTCATATCTTAGCCCCAACAGATTCTAGACCTCTTTCACATGCTCCCACCATTGTCTATCATCAACCCTGTCACTGGTAAGGTGAGTTTGATTGACCTTGGTGGCGCAATATCCTAACGTCGCAACACTGCTTTGGAGGGAGCTAGAGCCTTGCCTAGCATGTGGCCCCTCTAATTTCAACAGCCTGAGCCACCGACCAGGGGGTCTGGCCCTTTAAGTCTATTGTCTAGACTCTGTAGACGGAGTCTAGAAGTTCATCCGGGCCCGACTGCGATGAGCGAATCAAATAAAAGTATAAACGTGTTCATTTCGTGCCGCACCTGGCTTTGTTCGTTCGTTCGTTCGTTCGTTCGTTTGTGGCCCAACAAGGCGGGGCCTAGGTCTTTCGACAGAACTCTTCCGAATTCTCCCTTGTCTGAAATGATATGATTGCTTCCTTCTCATCAGCACAAACTCTATCCCATAGAAAGGAAAACTAAAGCCAAGACATACTCAAGCTTTAAGCCTCGCGATCTGGCCTTGATGGTTTGTAATAATTAAAAGTTTTGATTGTGGTCTGAATCAGCGTACACCGGTACTTTTGCTGTTTTTTCCATCTGCAATTCGTCAAGAAGGTAGCAAACATCAGGTTAAATTGTTTATCCAATAATAAGAGAGCCAATCGTATTCACTGGATCACAACATAGCTAGCCCTTGACGTGGACCTTCTTCCCACTTCCGACTCCCCCGGCTTTTACCCGGTTACTATCTCCTTGTTGCATGATACTTGCGTGGGTTTCTAGCGATTCAGACAATACCCCGACGCAATAATTCCCGCTAGAAATCAACAACATGCCCCTTGAAGGAATGATCAAACAAACCATGGTCCCATTGATCCTTCGCACGCGGTCTGTGCGGAAATTGAGCTTTCGGGTGGAGTACCGAAGCCACTTCCGCCAACCCACCGAGACAACCCACCAGAGGGGGTGGGCATAGGGCATACATACACGCGCGGAAATCAAGAGGGGGAAAAAAGAACGAAGGAAGCCTCAAAGAAGAAAACGAAACACAGGCTGATTACAGACCGATCGGCACAGTCTACGGCTGAGACACCGGGAAAACCCTGCAGATCCTGTTGTCTTGATGTTAGCAATTATCCGAACCAAAAGAGGCTGTTCAGCCGACGAATCCACCGACGATAAGGATTTGGGATTAATCAATACTGTAGATCGCCTTGAAAGCCTTTAGGCCAATGGTAATACGAATACAATATACCCTCGGCAAAAGAAAGAAATTGTATTCTTTTGTGAAAAAAGTCTAGAAATCCCAAGTCGAAACCGGAGGTGTATCCTCCACTCGTCAAGCCTACCGCTCCGTGTCTGTGATAGAAAAGACCTGCAATCGGCTGCAGAATAGCGCTAGAAATAACAAGGATTTCCCGTCCCCGGAAGCCACCCTATTCGGCGGCATATGAATGAAATGACCGAGGACCCCACGGGACGAGGCAGCCTGTCGTTTCCCCCAGGCCCGGCATTTCTTGTCAGGTATGCACTATCAAAAAAAAAGGGAAGTAAAACGTCATTGGGGGCGAGAATGGATTGCCGAGTGAGGTGCATTGCCGATCTGTTTCGGGTCAGCGTTCAACGACTAGTGGGGTTGAGTTCATGCAGAGTTCTTACTCATGTTTCTTACGCGTTCAGATTATGTTCGGGACGGGATCTGATCACAGGAGAGCTACGTAGTCCCTGTAGTCCTTTTTGCTCTGAACAGAGTCAGTGGGTAGATGTCTATGTGCGATATTGATAGAAATCACACACAGGGTCTAGGCGGGAATGGGGAGACGGGGCCGTCATTGGGCTGAATGGCTTGTATTCATGGGTTGGTATTATCTATATACGGGTGAATGGGCCGACCAATTGTCGAAGGGATATTTTGATTGATCACCATTTACTCGGCTCAAAATCGTACCTCTGGCCGAGTGGTGATGTGTTTGGGCGAATAGATTGGCGGCAGGGTTGTGTAGCGAGGACTCGGACAGGGCCTTCGAGATATCTTGGCTGGGAAAGAAAGTCCTGAAAGGTCACCCAGGCGAATGCTTAATCTGGAGGTAGCCCGCTTCCGACCAAGTGACGATGGTTCTACCTCTTGAGTGGTCGATGACACTGACAGCTGACTAGAAGTGTGCTGGGATAGATAGGATGTGGTGATCAGACTTCGCAGATAGTGGAAGGATTCCTCTTCTGCAAAATGATCCTCCTTGGCACTGTTGGTGGCAGAGGATTGCGTGGTTGCGGTAGTCACGAGTGATGGTGTGGACGATCCTTGGGATCTTGGCGCTGTACTTGTAGATGATTGACTGACGCTTGCAGCTAGCATGGCGAGCTGGTTAACAATCATCTCAGTGTCGCTGCAACATGGTGTGTCCCTCTTTGTGGTTGGTGTGACGTGGATATCTGGGGAAGGTGGTGTTCGCGTGATTCGGGCATTGGCCGCGTCATTCCCATTTATTTCATCACTTATTTCCGGCGTTTCAGTGGTTACCGCTGCATCTCTCTTGAATTGGAAACATCGGGTGATAAAGGTCTGAACAGCGGACCACGGAGTCCGGCCGTTGTGCAATACCAAGAGTCTCATATTGCTAAAGCAGTACACTAGAACAGTACCTATATGAGCGAGGTACAAAAGCAATGTAATTTGTAAAAGTTCTTACATCTCAGGTGATCAAATGCAAAGTCAAAAAAAAAAAAAAAGAAAGTCTGTTTTGGATCTAGATCTAGATCTAGATCTGCTTGAATCTTAAAATCTGAAATCAAGAGTCCTAGCTATGCGTACTCCGATCTCAAATATAAGCTCTCAAAGATCACTCAGAACCTTGGAAAAGACCAACACACTTTCCAATATCACCAAACCCGTAGAATCAAAACAGAGTTCTATCCATTCTGCCATCGCCCGGTGATCCCAGCGCAAATCCGAAAGTCTACATTTAAATCGAACCAAGCCCGCAACACCGGAAGATTTCCAGGGACGAAGAGCCACCAACACGGTACCACCAAAAGAGCCCCCTAACTCTACAATCCAATACAATCCATCCGGCAGCCCACCTATCTCACTTCCGAACCGACTTCTGAATAACGACCCTCGTCTCGTTCGCAGGTCATCTGTGCTGCTGACTGCGGCTGCATATGCAGGTGTCCCACCTACCCAACCCCCGTCAGCACAGACGCGAAGCTTATCCATTGCGACAGGTCATATGCAACTTATGTTTTCGCCTGGCGGAGGGGACAAACGCGATGGGTGTGGCGGCGGAGCCTTCTTCCCCCGGCCGCGCTTGTGGCGATAAATTTCGCGCCATGATCAACCCGTTTGTGGGTCACGATGGGGTCGTTGACGATCGGGATGGTGAAATGGGTCAGAGCGTTTTTTTTAAGGCGGATTTGGAATTTGGCTGGGGGTTGAGATTGAGCTTCTGTCGAGATCCGGGTTTGGGATTGAATTGATGCATTCTTTCTCCCTTTCTTCCTTCTTTCTCATCGGGTGTAAACAAACGGATTAGAAGGGCGGGTATATGTGCATTGGGGGCAGTGCAAAGTAGGATATTAGTTAGTAAATGACAGATCAAAAGGTGAGTTTTTAATGGGATGAGGAGGGAATGTCGAATTGATAATTCATGCATTGAGGTATGTGTTTCTGTAATCATAGGGGCCATAGCGCTTCCGTTGAGTTACGCAAATTTCCGAGTCTTGATTGCGAGCATCACTTGGTTCGGGGGTTTCGCATCATGCAGTAAAGCTTTAGGAACAGCCACGCGGGTATCATTAGCAAGGTCTCTCAGTGAAGACTCAAAAAGAAAACACGTACCATGCAAGCATCGTCTCCGTCACGGCATTCCATCTCCCGACTCATCTCAAACCCCATACCCTCATAGATCTGCACATTAGGCACACTCTTCGAGCTTTCCAAATAGCATTTGATACCCTCCTGATCAGCCCGCTTTGTAACCGTCTCGAAGAGAAGTTTCCCAATCCCCTTCCCTTGCGCCTCGGGACTCACAGCCACGATATTGCAAAAATAGTATCCACGCGGGTCATCCCAAATTTGCGCCTGAGCTTTCTGCTGATTCTCTTTCCAAATCCAATAGCGGTTCGTGCGCAGACCTCCGTGTCCAAGATATCGTATATTAGTGAGGAATTGGTTGAACGAAAGGACCCACCCTTGATACCAGGAGTACCAGCTCTCAGGCTGGGTAGCTGGCTGTGGAGCCATCCAGCAGGAGACTCCAAGGACAGGGGAAGATACTGGATTCTCTACCGTTGCGGAGGTGTCCTTGGCTACCTGGAATATTGCATTGTTGATGCCCCAGCGGCAGCGCGCAGCTAGCGAGTCATAGTTCCGTTTCTTGCTGAACTATATGTATCGATCTCCCCGACAGGGTAACGACAGGTCGATAGTCGACCGCGTTACGAGGAGATTGATGTTAGCATGGAGAAATTTCCGGCATCAATGATCTTCATATTGAGTGGAATGATATGACATACCGTGGAGGCATCAAATACCCATTGGTAGTATGGATCATCTTCGAAAGCTCTTTGAATCACTTGGATGGCGCCAGGGATATCGGCCTCGGTCAAGGGGACGACTTCGATCGCCATTGTGGATGTTCAAGTGTTGACCCCGCAAAATCATGAAGGGTCCGAGAGGCTCGGCTGATGATGCAGGTCAAGCTCTCAGTTCTTTCCAAGAACAGTAGTTTGTCGGAGTATCAGATTTCAGGTAGGTAAGCTTGGTATATAAGCGATAGAATAATGAGGCGTGCCAGTGGTAGTTTGATGACGTCCGAGAAGTGAGGTCGGCTGGGTGATATCTGGAGTAGCAAGTGGTCCACCGATGTGGGGGGGTTCCAAGGGTTGAAAGCCTCTTTAACCAGGGAAGGCAGCTCGAAGCGGGCACGCTTATCGCTATCTGCGGGGAGAGGTGGGGGTATAGGACAGGGCTAGGCAACCAAGAGTCACCCAGGCTCGTCTTAATTTGAAGTTGGAGTGCCATTCTAGTCTCATGATGATATAGGTACGGTCCATGTCGTGGAGAGGAAAGAGATAGAGAGAGACAAAATGATGTTATATAATCGACAGTCCTTATGAAAACGACGCCGGAAAATATGAGAGATACACTTAATGAGTTTGTGTAATCTCAGAAATGAAAGAGATAGAAGAACATGCAGGCAAGGAAACACCCTCGCGCCTTTTGCCCAATGATATGAACAGAGAGACATCTGAACCGGACCCGATATGCCAACAAACCCCGAATCCGAATCCAACCCAACCCAATCCAACCCCGAACAGAATGAAACACATTTGTAAACAAGTTAGAGGATGATTTCAAAAATCTATAAGAAATAAACAAAAACATAAACAAAAACAAAAACAAAAAGGAAAAGCTTTGAAAGGAATGAACCTCCGTACACCGTTTCCGGTATGAAATTTCGTTACTTCATGGCTAGGTTAATCGTGAAAGGGCGAATCAATGCACCGTGTGGGATTGGAGAATCGAAGTCGATCACGTCCTGGCGAGATCTTCGATTCGAATCCACTCCCTGGGTACATCCATACTGCGATTGACCCGGCCACCTGGGGTAAGGGGGACATCGACACGGCCCCGCCCCCGATCGTCGTCATCCTGGTCTTCGTAGTAGGATAGTCGCGAGAAGTAATCTTCCAAAATCGCCTCGCGATCCCCATTTCCAACAATGGTCGTATACTCCGGGGGTGGAGTGACAAGAGGAGGCGGAGGGAGGAGGTCTTCAAAGGCAGGAGGGGCAAATGAAGGTGCTCGCAGTAGATGCATCGGGCGAGGTGCCTCGGAAGGTCCCGGTGCCGTTGTGGGGTTGTGCTCTCGCTCATTGTTAGGCTCGTGGGCCAAGTGTGCTTGAGGTGGGCGGGCTAGACCTCCAGAACCGTTCGTGAAGCTCCGAGAAACTGGGCCGAGGAGGCGCGACGGTTGAGGCTGAGGTTCGTGCTAGACTCCTCACGGTCAGAACTAGACTGCGCTGCCGAGTTGTCTCTTGGTGTCATAGATGCCCCGGGGCAGCCGCATTCGAACTCCTGGGCTGGTGGCTCTGGCTCGGCTGAGGGTCTCGTGTAGGCCGGGAGATAAATGTTTGCTTGTGTAGCTTTGCAGGAAAGAATGTGGAAGGGTGAATCGATGGAAATTTCGAAATGTCTGCGTTTGGTAGGATCTCTTTCATCGACTTTGGAAAGACGAAGGACAATCTAAAGATGTGTAAGTATTCATATTCAATTAAGAAGCCGGCGGGGGGGGATGAAAACGAGATCACTTACCTTGATCCAATGGTTGATTTGAATGTTTTCGTAGGTTGTGTCAAAATGGAGGCGTTGTCCTTCGTCTCGACCTCTCATTTCATGGCAGCTTGGGAGCTGTACATTAAATTCCATCTCGGTTGGCCCGACACCATTTTCGGTCGAGAGATTGCCCAACAAGTTGGTCCGGGACCGATCCACGATCTCCTCGCCTCTTGCAGCAGCCGCGCGATGGTCCCAGTCGATGCCTCCACCTGCAGTTACACGCATGGAACTGCCGGGGTATGTGCTTGTGCTGGCGGATTCCGCTCGCTTTTCGAACAACAAGACCTTTTTAGCGGGTTGCAGTCGATGAACACTCTTGTCGGCGGTCCAGTGCTGAATGTTCTCAGTCACATAGACCTTGATTCGATGACATTCGACCTTGGCAAGTGGTGTCAACTTGAATGCGATAGGAATCTGAGAGCCCATGGGGAAGGATTTTCCAGAAATCACAATGTCGTAGTGAAGCTGATCCTCCCAATTTCGAGAAATCGCAATCGGCTCGACCTGTTCTAATGAACCCTCAGCGGGAGTGCGAATGACGGGAATCTCCATCGTGCCGAGTAGGTTGGGGCGGAAAGCGCCGGATCGCTCGACAATAGCTTCCAGATCGTATTTCACAGATCCCAAGTCCGTTCTGATAGTTTCCGGCAGAGACCCATCGATTGGGAACTCGAAACTATACAAATAGTCACCAACCGGGAACATCCGGTAGTTGCGCTGTTGCTGAGCCTGGAGACCCTGGGGCGTGTCGTTGCGACTGAAGCTTCGAGAGTGGCCGCGGGTAGTCTGTACGGAGAGTCGCTTGGGATCTCGTACGTTGGTCGGGCCAAGGTTGGTGGCTGAGCCACTCTTGGAGAAGAGTTCCCGAGTTGTCGCAGAGACGCCATCCTTGCCTGGTACCGGGGAGTTGGGTTTGGCGTATTGGTAGTAGTGCGCACCATAGTCATTCTGCATCAAAGCCGTATCGCCGTGGTTGAAATAAACGACCCCGTGGGTAAAAAGATCTTTCTTGTCGTGGAAATGAATCTTCTTGGGCGGAATACCATCGGGCCAATCTGTTTGGGCATGTCCGCGGAATTGAATGGAGATCTTCTTAATCTTGACACTCTTAGTGACTTTGAGATGTATCTGACCTCGCAAGATCGCTGATTTTTTAGAACTTGGATCCTGTTGGTCATAGCCTTGAAGGTAAAGCACTGGTTCTGTCAGGGCAATACCAACAGTGAGTCCGCTACCCGTCGCAACGATCTTCTCATTGCGCAACGGGGGAATGGGGTACTCAGTTGGGGTACGGCACTGGGAGGGTCGACCACTGGCCGGGGAAAACCTCTGTTGCCATCATTGACTCTGTGGGTATGGCACTAAATTCCGGTTGTGTTGAGAACAAAGTCGAGTCTCTCGGGGAGAGGATGATTTCGGATACCGGCCGAGTGCCGCGAGCGCCGCTACAGCGCGGGTTTGCCTGGTGTGGGGGCGCGAGCGACTGGACGCCCGCCGACCGCAGGCGAAGGAATCGCTTCGCGTTTTCGCGTGGCCCCGCCAGCTTTTTGAGTAGGGAACCCCGCCGGTTTTGCTTGGGGAACTGTTCTTCGACGTTCAAACACACTGAACGGCGTCGGATGGACCGGGTTCGGATAAGATTGGAGAGCGATAACGAAGGAACAGCGAGGTATTCGGACGGAGAAAGATCGTTGATAGACCCCGACCGCGATGAAATCTGCGGGGGGATAATGTGAGCGGCCATCATCGTGGAGTTTGGCGCATAGTGTGTAGTGTGAGATGGGGGAAAATCTGGGACAAAGGTATGTGTTTTTTTTTTTTGGCTTCTTCGAGAGAAGGAGAAACCCTTTTTTTCCTTCTCCTGCGACGGATTGCGAACCACAAGTGCTGTGTTTCGCAAAAAACCGTCGTTGGAATGCGGGGAGGGGGGGGGGACAGATGGTTCTTCACGGGGAATTCCAGACCCAACGAGGGGATGCCACGAGTGAAAGAGAGAGAAGAAAGAGGTAAGAAGGGTGAACACAAGAATCAACTAGACTTACAGAAGAGGATATTAATGGGATGTGTGTGGTTGCTTCTTTGCAATCCCTTGTGCATCCCCCTTCAATTCAGATCAACCACGCAAGGAGCACACTGATCTTTGTGCAGGAAGAGATGGAATTCTTGGGGCGCTGACTTCATAAGCACGGGTCCTCCACTCCGGTGATCATCGCCGCGCAGATCCCTTGGAGAGTTGCGTTGGATTGGCTGCGGGGGGGCAATGAATTGTGGTTCCCGACTTTTTTGCGTGTTGGCGCTCCGTAATGTGGCGCTGATGACCAAATGGCCGAGATTTGGGCAGTCACAAATGGGAAATGATAGGGAGGAAAATAAAAGAAAAAGAAAAAGAAAAAGAAAGGGCAGAGCAGGGCGACTCTAGGAATAATGAGTAATGAAACAGGGGGGCGTCGAAGCTGAAAAGCGGATCCACGGGGAGGTCTGGATGTGGTGAGAGAAGTGGAGGCAGCCAGAGTCAGCCAGAGGGAGCCAGACCCGATCGATGATGACATGATATCGACAAGATCACAAATCCGGGTTGATTTTACCCTTTACTCTACGTACTCTATTAGAATAGAGTAGACTAGGTGGAGACAGCTCCCATGTGTATGGAGATCAGTTCCCTTGCAGTCTGTGGTTCAAGTTCGGCATTTCTCATGTCTCAGTGGTACAGTATACACACTGGGCAGAGTATACGTATACTCCGGATAGACGGAGCCACGGAGTCACAGAGTATGGAGTACGGGGTATCCTCCGCATGATCAACTACATAACCAAGTCCGTGGTCCATGGTCCATGATCATGATCATTCTATCAATTCAATCCAACCCAATTCAACGTGTTCCAACCATAGTATTCTAGTATTCCACCATGACTCAAACGGGCAATCCGGATGCTCGGCATCGCATCCATTCCCCCCTCCCCCCCGGCAACTGCCAGAGGCTCACGTCCGGAGTACATCCTACAGTAGTACATAGTACTTGCGAGTTGAAGGACTTCCGAGGTTCATACCTAAAGTACACCCTCCTGATCCAAGGGACCAGTGCTTAACTGCGGGCCCTGATTTTCAGAGTTTGCTCTCACTGCACGAGCCCTGACCTCCAACCCTCACGTCGAGGAACGAGCGAAGAAAAATGTTCTGTGAATGGTTGGAAGTTCTAACCCGCGGAGAAACATTATGTCCAGTCTCTCTGCATGGCACGATGTGCTGTAGATCGGGTGGTGAGAGCGAAGTACAGAGTACAGAGTATTCTACACAGGGGATAGTCGTGGTGGCAGGGCAGGGCACTTGGCCTGAAGCAGGGGGATTGTCTGCGCCTTCTTGAGACTTTTGGTCAGATGCTCATGCTCATGCGAGTCTGGATACTGTACTCCGTAGCCTGAGTCTGAATATGCTTGATGTCCCTCTAGATTTCAAGTCAAATCAAGATGTTAAATTCCTTGCGGGTCCGTGGCTGCGATGACCTCATTGGGGGCCGGACAAGACCTGATGTCAACGCCGGCCCGACTTGAAGTGGTGTGTGTTGTCGGAATCCTTGTCCGCGGGGAGAGGAGGATGTACTAACTATAGAACAGAGGACACTGTATACATGGGGGAGGAAGAGAACTGACCTCGCTAGACCTGCCTTGTTTCACCTGGAATCAATAACCGTGACCGGGTTTGATCCTAGCCTCCGATGGAGATGGAGATGGAGATGGAAATGGGGTTGTTCAGCCCTACTCTCTACGTCACTTTTTGTTTCTTTGCCCCGCCCTGATCGCCGGGGCTTTTCTCTTGGACGGGTCTGTCAACCTGGTGATGGGGGTCGCACATCCAATCTCCGTACCACTACAGAGGACGGAGTTACGGAATACTAGCCTCCCCACGCAAAGTGACAGGTCAAGAAGAGAGCTCTGAAATCTCTGTTCAGTTCGACCAGCGGTCAATAATTATATTAATTATTGAGCTCTGTAGTCAGCTGCTGTATACTAACTTTGTTGAGAAGCAGTATTCAAAGATTTTTTTGAAAAAATACACATCATTTTGATCTCGCCCGTGCCGTGTTTCCTAAAATGGTTGATATGCGCAACGCACTGGCGGTTCTGGAGGTCATCTCCGCCTACCACATGAACTTGGAAAAAAGTAAATGATCCAGCGGGGAAAAAGGGTCCCCTAGGCCTAGCCAAATGCCAAGCAATGATCATCTTTGCGATGCATCGATTGGCCTAGCGACACGAACATGGCACTATTCCCAGTAGATCTAATTAGTGCTACTAGTGTAGTGTGCATGCGCATGTAGATCATAGGGAAACGACTTTGTATGTGTCTTCCCCTCCCCCGATCAGGTACTAGTACTATACATTTTTATTGGAAGAAAGGCAGTTTATTTTCCGTTTTTCCGCGCTCCGCGCTCTTCAAGAGAACCAGTTGTCGTCCAGCTCGCTAATGTTCATCAAACTATCCCCTTCCAAATGGTTCAAGTCTCCACCCTCTCCAAAATTCTCCGTTTCCATGAACAAGTCGTCGAAGCTGGACTCCCCAGGACCCATGATATCGTCTGTACCGGCGCCTTGCTCGGGAAAGAGATTGGTGTCTCCATCTGTCCTTTCTAATTCCATGTCGAATGCACCCCCGTCAGCGGGCGTGGGGGTTGTATTCTCCATCGGATTCTCTGCCGGCATCGAAACGTTGGGCTTTTCAGCATTGCCAAAGGTTGTTCCAGAAAGGAAGGCTTGATTGCCCGTGTCGTCGTTTCCAAAGTCAAGATTGAGGTCGAAGGTGTTGGAGCCTCCAGTATCATTGAGAACAGAATCGAAATTGATCTCCTGGGCCCCTGCCAATCCTTGATCGGTCGGCGCGCTAGCACCCTGTTCATTTTCCACCTTCACCTTTACCTCCTCCTTCGGCTGAGGCTCCGGGATGGTGGCGGTGGGTGCTACTTGCGGCTCTGTCACTGTCGGGTCTTCCTTCTTCAGGTCCACTTTTTCAGGACTTGGGGATTTTGCGATAGGTTGTGATAGTGGTGGTGGTTGCAGTGGTTGCACCTGTGGTGGAATATTCAGATCCGCATCGTTCATTGCCACATCCTCCTCCGTAAGCTGGGGCGCGGTCTCCCGGGTCTTGATAGCTTCATAGTCTTTTTCTAAGAAGGCCTTAGCGATAAACTGTGATACGTCAGTACTGTCCGAATTGGAAAAAAGAAAAAGTAAATATCGAAATCAAAAATCAAATCAAATATAAGAAAGAAAGAAAGAAAGGCATAAATGCTTTTGATGTGTCTCTGCGACTACGTAATCGCTCCGAACATCCAATCGGACTCACAATTTGCTCTGAGAGATTATCCAGGGCCGACTGGAAGCTCTCATAGTAGGAGGGGATGGATCGTTGCAGATGTGTGCTTGATGGGATTGAACCATTTTTCCTGAATAGTCGTCCGGTATCCAGTAGCTGCGTGGTAAGTCAGCAATTTGGACGAAGTAAATCTCTTTGAGGAAGAGGGAAGCAGTACAGTGCGCTCCATCAGCATGGACAGCTCGCCCAGGGAGTCGGGGTTGGAATAGTTGGCAGAGGTCATGGGGGGGCAAGTATGATCAAATATTTTCTTCTTCCTGTTTAGCACAAGAGTAGAGTAATATGTACTCCGTAGTTGAATGAAACAAGGGGAAGCACAGAGGCGGGAGTTGGGAGATGGTTGTACACACGGGGTTGACTAGACCCGTTAGAGTTAGCCACTCTTCTTTCTCTCTTCTCTCTCGTCTCTCCCCCCCCCACCCCTAGCCGCTTAACTCTCCCTTTACAACTTCTTCTTTTCCCATCTGCTTCTCGTTTTTTCCTTGTTGTTCGTCGCGGATCGAAGCGACTCTAGTTCGTGGCGTGTGTGCTTTTGCCCTTTCTTGCATTTCCTCCTTTGGTCTCCTTGGATCTTGGATCTTGGATCTATCTACCGGCACCCAGCCTTGCTACGCTTTCCTCTTCGCTCGTCCCCCCCCCAAATCCATCTCGACACGAAACAAATCGACGATCGAAACCAAAACACCGTACCCCTCCCGTGTTTACCTCTCGGTACCTTTCATCATATTTCGTCCATCCTCTTGTCGACATTTGAGCTTCGATAGCCATTATTTGTCTCTCCACAACTCAGTTCTCCATTTCCAGTGATTGCTTTGTTTGGATCGTTGCAAGCTTGGCCTTTCATTGGACTTGCCTACCTGCCACCCCCGCGGACCCCCTTTGACACCAAAAATATTATCATACATATCCTTTTCTCAGTTGCATTTCCACGATCGTCACCTTTTCTGTGACAAACGTTGTCGTCTCTACCTCTTCGGATCGCTCGAATTCTCCCGACCCCCGTTTATCTCTTGGCTACGCCGTCTAGGTATTTTTGCATCTGTCAACTGCTATATCATCACTCATTCTCCCCCGATCGCTTTCATCCAAAATATATCAACGCCTATACACGATGGCTGAGAACACTTCCGCTTCCACTCCCTCCACTCTGCCCTCGGCTCCTCAGCCTGCTGCCGCCGCTCAGAATCAGCAGTATGATGCTGCCCAGGGCAATGGCCAGGCCAACCCCTCCCACATGCCTCCCCCGCCGCGGCCTCCGGTGATCATTCCCCAGAACAACAACCCCATCCCGACCGCAATGGGTTCCCCCATGTCTGGCAACATGATGTCCCCTACAAGCGCTGGTGGCTATGTCCGTCGCGCTGCCCCCGAGCCTAACAAGAGAGCCCTCTATGTTGGGGGTTTGGATCCTCGCGTGACCGAAGATATTCTCAAGCAGATCTTTGAGACTACCGGTCATGTCGTTAGCGTGAAGATCATCCCTGACAAGAATGTGAGTACACAGGGAGATGGTCGACCCACGGCTACTCCCACGAGAGACCAACAAAGCATACCGATGAGTATGCAAGATGTAAAGTTTCTGCACCGGATAGCTCGGTCTCCATAAACGTTCGAATAGGGCTAACTTTTACCAGCAATTCAACAACAAGGGTTATAACTACGGCTTTGTCGAGTTTGACGACCCCGGTGCGGCTGAGAGGGCTATGCAGACTCTAAATGGCCGCCGAATCCACCAGTCGGTTAGTTGATGATTACCCAATTTATGCTCTTGATCCTTCTCTGACGGTACATTTCTTGCAGGAAATCCGTGTGAACTGGGCGTATCAGTCCAACAACACCAACAAGGAGGACACCTCCAACCACTTCCACATTTTCGTCGGCGACTTGAGCAATGAGGTCAATGACGATGTTCTGACTCAGGCTTTCTCTGCCTTCGGCTCCGTCTCCGAGGCGCGTGTGATGTGGGATATGAAGACTGGACGCTCTCGTGGATACGGCTTTGTCGCTTTCCGTGATCGCACTGATGCCGATAAGGCGCTCAACGCAATGGATGGCGAGTGGCTGGGCTCTCGTGCTATCCGCTGCAACTGGGCCAACCAGAAGGGCCAGCCTTCCATCTCCCAACAGCAGGCCATGGCCGCCATGGGCATGACCCCCACCACTCCCTTCGGTCATCATCACTTCCCCACCCAGGGCATTCAGAGCTACGATATGGTCGTTCAGCAAACCCCGCAGTGGCAGACCACCTGCTACGTCGGTAACCTGACCCCCTATACTTCCCAGAACGACTTGATCCCCTTGTTTCAGAACTTTGGATATGTTCTCGAGACGCGTCTCCAGGCCGATCGCGGATTTGCTTTCGTCAAGATGGATTCCCACGAGAACGCCGCGATGGCCATCTGCCAGCTGAACGCGTACAACGTCAATGGCCGTCCGCTGAAGTGCAGCGTAAGTTCCTAACCCAACTATTCCTTTGAACATCCGATTTGCTGACTGTATACTCTGGACAGTGGGGTAAGGATCGTCCTCCTACCGGACAGTTCGACAACTTCTCTCCGCAGCAGGCGAACGCCACTTTCCCTAACAGCCCCGGCTTCTTTCCCCAGTATGGTGGTCCTGCAAACCCCATGAACCAAGGTATGTCTCCCAATCTTAGTTTCTCAAAAACATCATATGCTAACTGAAAGATGTAGGTCCTGCCCCTGCTGGTCGAGGCTGGGACCAGGGTGCAAACAACTTTGGCGGTCCTGGTATGCCCGCTCAGGGCTTCCCCCAGGGAAATGCTGCAGGTTTTGGCCGTGGCCAACCCATGTCCCCGTCTGGAAACTGGGACCAGGGTAACAACAACTTCAACGGAGGCTACCAGGCGTAGATCTTCATTGACTGATCTTGCCTGTTATTGACATCTTGCCACAAAATACACTGGCTATTATTAATATAGCACTTGTGGGACTAGGTATAATGTCCTGACACTGGCTGTCAACCGGCCGAACTTTTTCTCTTTTTCGACTTTTTGCCAGTCTTCCTCTCACCACCCACCCCCTTCGACCTTCTCCCCTCCCATCTCACTTCTGTCGTTCTAATTGTTGAAATTGTCTTTCAAGTGGATTTCCCGAGCGATCAATTGCTTTCTTTTGAATGGAATTTGTGTGTTGTGCACCGAATACCCCCAAGTCCACTTTGTTGGTTCGATCTTTCTTTTACCCTTTTGAGTGTGCACGCCCTTGGATGTTTGGTTGGAGTGCTGTGCCCCCCAAAATAAAAGCGATCTTCCCTACTCTCTTTCTATACTCATTTGCCCTTCGACATGTTCTTGTGAATTTTTTGTTTAGTTGTTATCGCATTGTTTCTCCAGTACGTGTATTATTGTGCTGTGCTGAATCTGCTTCTTGTCCCTTTTTTTTTCTCCTTTTCCTTTTCTTAGGCCCATATTTTCATTGTTTGATACTGCTTCTTCGTTACTCAAAACCATGCTTCTTTACCCCCCCGCCTCCTTTTTCCTCCCCCTTTCCCACAGGATGTTCGGTTCACAATTTGTCCTGATGGGAAATTCTCACCTTTTTTTCTTTCCCCTGAAGTATTCGTATATGCCCGTTATGAGTTCCTTTGTCGTGCTTGACACCATCGGTCTTTGTGATTCTTTCCTATCTCATGCCTGCTGGCGTTCTAGCCGATATACCAATTTGCCTTTTTTTTTCTGTGCTCCTGTTACTCTTCTACCTTGTTCTTTTTCCTCCACACTGGTCTAGACTTTTCGGCCGCTGGCTATTGTCCTACCCATTTCGCGTTCATGCATGGTGCCCGATGATCGCATTTGGTGCTACCAGGTATGTAGTCAAATCTATAAGCTCACATAGGAGATTGCTACGACTTGCTAAGAAATACCCGCGAGTAATGAGAAGAAAATGCCCATCTAGATCAAAGTATTCTCAATAAACTCTTTCCTTTCTCTTGAGGTCTTGAGTCTGTAAATAGCTGCGTATACTACAACTGACTACTAGTAGAGTGCCATGTTCATCATGCTGACTGTAAACAATTGCTATGTGCCTGAGGCCACAAATCTAGCTCCCGCCAACCCGCCAATCCGCTACCCCGTACCCACCTTGTCAACGCGGCCTATAATTAAAACACGTCCCAGGGCAACCAACTTTCACCTAGGACGAAACTCACCAATGCTGGGCGACTGAATTCCGAAGAGCTGACGGTTCGGCTCACCGTTCCCCTCCACACCAATGGACAATGGCGAAAGAAACAAGGCGGAGCTCGCAGCGGTCGACGAACTATCCAATCGCACACGGTCCGGCAGCGCAAGCAGCGGCCACAAACGAAGCCTCTCCGGCTCCCTCCTCTCTCGACTATCATTCCTCCGCATGAGCCAAGCCACACAATCGGAAGAAAGTCCGCATATCATGGAACAAGACGGCGACGGTGAGGACCACCTCGAGTCCAACATCCCCCCAATGAACAGCGAGAAGTCATCAGCCAGCGCCAAGGCAATGTCGGCAGTGATACAGCAACAACGACGAACGCGAAGGCGGCGGGGCTCACTGCGCAAGACTGCACTGCTGGGCACGAGACTGGAATCCAGAGATAAACGCGCAGCGGCGAGGGGTGCATCTGCGGAGACGGTTCGAGGAGGGGAGCCGATTCGACAGCATGTGGAGGATGTGCCGCGCTCACTACGGGAACAGACTTCACCTCCTCTCCCGGACGATTTTAATACAACCAGACGTGGCGGCTTTGGCGAGGAGGAGGATGGTGAAGGTGCACAACCGAGCTGGTTCAGCACGAATACGGCGCAGAAGATTCTCCGATCCTCTGTCGCGCGCCGGAGGCAAGGATTACCGCCGCAGAACAACAACAGCAACAGCAACAATAACAAAAACAATTTGCTGGGCGATGAGATTGGCACGGACGATGAGGAGCTCGTCTCGTTCCCGCGCATCGGCGCGAGTATCGGTTCCAATGCCAACAATGCTCCTTTGAACAAAAGCCCCGCTACGACTTCCCTTCACATTCCTGCTCAATCATCCGGTTCGGAGGGCTATGGATATCCTTCTCTCTCGGCGGATGCAGCGTACCGACCTATTCATCGCAAATCATCGCCGCTGTCGACGCACTCGGCGGAGATGAAGAGTAATTCTGCCAATATAACGTGGGATTATTCGGAGACGGAGTGGTGGGGATGGATTATTTTGATTGTAACTTGGCTGGTCTTTGTCGTTGGGATTGGGAGCTGTTTTGAAGTTTGGAGCTGGGCTTGGGATGTTGGTGAGACGCCGTATGCGCCGCCGGAGTTGGAGGATGATCCTACACTGCCGATTGTTGGGTATTATCCTGCTTTGATCATTCTTACGGCTGTTATGTCGTGGGTTTGGGTCGTTGTTGCTTGGGTGGGAATGAAGTATTTCAAGCATGCTAATATTTCTGGTGATGATAGTTGATTGGGTTCGGTGTATTTGAGGTTTCAAATTATTTTTATGATTTATTATATTGATACCAGACATTTTATCTACTAATTAGACTTTTCTTTCTTTCTTCCCTACGACCCATTGATTGCACGCCCCGATTAAGATCAATTCACGCAGCTGCAAATACTACTAGTAGTATAGGGAACTTCAAAATATCTTGAATAGCATTCAACCCGAAATCCTAGACTCCATTCGCTATTTTGGTATCATTCTAGTTTAGTAATATCCCAACTCGCCCCTGCAAATCTCCACAAATGCTGATGCGTTTCATGTACTAGAGACCAAAAAATGCAACTAAATCATCATTCAATGCGATACCGCGCAAGCTGTGACATGTGCTGGTGTGGGCACCTCTCGGCCAACTCCTTGGCTATCTTTGGCGGCACTAGGTCCACATGGCTCGGTTTCTGATGGAATAGCAGTCGTAGCTGGTGCAGTAGTAACCAGTCCCTTCGAGCTGGCAAAGCAGGACGAACGATCATGGTTGAGATCTTCTCCATAAAACTCGTCTAGAATGGGGTGCAGCATCACGGTCTGCTTGTGAATTGTGACCACCGAGTTGGCAGGCACTGCGACCCAGTTGTCTATAAAGAATGTTAGTATTGGGTGTCATTGAGCTCCACAAGTAGGAAAACTGAGGGAGAGGCTTACGTCGTTCGAAAGTGATAGGCTCACTGGCCACTAAGACAATATCAGCGCCCTTATCATGACGCTCCATCTTAAAGTGTCCCTTTGTGTTTCCCTCTTTCCACTTCGTACCAGATGAGAAGTACAAACTAGCAGGCTCATCCGTCTTGCTGCTGATATACCGCGTGCAGATGACGGTATGACCATCCGTGACTGCAAAGTTGAGAAGACTCCTGGTCTCCAAATTGGTAACGTTGTGCTTCTGAGGAATTTCACGCACAAGCTCATTGATCTTGGCGATCGTCTTCATCATGACCCGCCGCAAAAGGGCCTGCCCGAATCCCTCCGGACCGGGATCCGAACTCGGATCCACACCCTCCTTCTCGAGGAGGTCGAGGAAAAGTGCAAAAGACCACTCGCTATCGGTACCGCCCTTGACACCCAAGTACCACTTGTCAGCTAGAGAGTCGGCGAGAGGCCGTTTGATGTATTGGAATCCACCGACGCCACCGTTGTGCATCCACATCAGGGTCTGGTGCTGGAAGGGGTGGCAGTTGTTGTCTGCCAGAGCGCCCTCTGTGGTTGCACGCACATGGGCGAAAATCAAATTGGAGCAGGTCTTAGAAGCGAGACGTTCTAGGTTCTCGCAGTTCCAAGCTGGGAGCGTTGATGTGAAAATGCATGGTTCTGGGCCTAGCTTAGGGTCGGTGTAGAACCCGACGCCGAAGCCATCGCCATTGACTGGCCGACGGTTATCCTGAAATTAAGTGTTAGTTTGATGTATGGTAGATGATGATTCTTAGACGAATTTCCGCGCCGTAAAGAGCTTAATAGCTCGAGAGTGACTGAGACCTACCAATCGTAACCTGGAGTCATATGATTGTGTGAGAATAGAATGACTTGGTTCTGTGACCAGTTTACTGAGACGAATCTCGTCAAGTCCCTTGTAGATCTGCGGGCGTAGCTGTTAGTGGTTGGTCCCAACACATTACCTATTTGAAGTTGACTCACCAGAAATCGACACATGTTGGGGGGTATAGTTAAGCCCGCCTTTGTCTATGTGCGAGTAAATGTAGATCAAAACCGTTGAGCTGTATGAGTCGTATCCTGGACGCTATTTTCGAAAGACTGAGGGAGTATCTGGAGCAACAGTTCTCAAAACCCGATGCTGGCGGTTTGGTTAGGCGTTGACGGGTAGAAGTGTCACCGACTATCTGTTTGTGTGTGTGTGAGAGGATAGGTCCTATAAACCAACCACGATTGAGCGATTTCACAACAGACTCAACCACGAACAGATATAGAGAGATATATGAAAGAATGACTCGAAAAATCAAAACAAGCCAAATCCCCTTGGACACACCGCACTCACTTCCCTTGCACAGCACGTCATTTCGAGACACGTGACCCTTGGTCACTACGGCGGGCGAAGCGGCCACATCGCGCGGGTCACGTTGATGTCAGCGGTGGATCTTCAAGTTCAAGTTCAACTTTAACTTATTCCCTCGAAATCCCATCTTGCATGAGATTCGACAACAACCATGAGCGGGAGAATCCTCTCCCATAGACTCGCCCCGCTGATGCGGAACGGGGTGGCCCGCAACTTCCATCATGCTGGCTCCAGGACAGGAGGCTTGTTGCGCGCCGATGGAGGTGCCGCTTTGAGGGGACGCGCATGGCCGATCGGTGCAAGTGCTATTCATAATGTCCCGGCTGTACGGGAGTTCTCCTTCAAGTATGGCCGCTTTCTCCCGAAGCTGGCTCTCAAATTTGCTCGCATACCAGCTATGTTCGGAGGTGCTACGGTCGCCGGTCTAGCTTACGTCCAGTATCAAGCCACCCGTACGTGCTATATTTTTCCCGTGATCCCCCCCCGTGATCCCCAAAATGTATCATCTACTAATACATACTTTAATAGAGGCTGGAAACTATGCGATCGATTTGTTCAAGACCGCCGGAGAGACAGCAGGCAACACCGCATCGGGCCTATTTCAGGGTCTTCAGGATATCGCGGATCAAACACAACGGGGATGGAACAAGACAACAGGAGATATCGAAACCCCTGAGTGGCTCCAGAAGATTCTCCGACAAGACGAGGAGTCCCAATCTGGCGGCTCGGGTGGTGGTAAAGAGCCAAAGGAGGGCCGAGCTGTAGTCGGAGCAGCGGCTGCTTCTGGCGCGGCGTTTGGTTACGATCAATCAGACGACGACTCCCGACCTGAGCAGCAGGTTGCCGAAGATGACCAGATGATGCTTCTTACCCGCAAAATGATTGAGATTCGAAACATCCTCCAATCCGTCGGCCAGTCAGGAACCTTGACCCTCCCCTCCATCGTCGTTATCGGATCGCAATCCTCTGGTAAAAGCTCGGTCCTGGAAGCTATTGTGGGTCATGAGTTTCTACCCAAGGGCTCCAATATGGTCACTCGGCGACCTATCGAGCTGACTCTGGTCAACACCCCCAATGCACAAGCAGAGTATGGTGAATTTCCGGCTTTGGGACTTGGCAAAATCACCGACTTCTCCTCGATCCAACGGACCCTGACAGACCTCAACCTCGCGGTTCCAGAAAAGGACTGTGTCTCGGATGATCCCATTCAGTTGACAATCTATTCGCCCAATGTTCCAGACCTTTCCATGATTGACCTTCCTGGTTACATCCAGGTTGCTGGACACGACCAACCCCCAGAGCTGAAGCAGAAGATCGCAGACCTTTGTGACAAATATATTCAAGCACCCAACGTCATTCTGGCTATTTCAGCAGCTGATGTCGATCTTGCGAACTCAACAGCGCTGAGATCTAGTCGTCGCGTGGACCCTCGCGGAGAACGTACAATTGGTGTTATTACCAAGATGGATCTCGTCGACCCTGAACGAGGCCATGATGTTCTATGCGACAAGAAGTACCCCCTTCGACTGGGCTATGTGGGCGTCATTAGCCGGAATCCCCAAACATCAGCTCTCTTCTCTCGCGGATCTGGAAACATTACAAGCGCTATCTTGAAGAACGAAAATTCTTTCTTCTCTGCGCACCCAGCCGAATTCGGTGCTCACTCAGAGACCTCGGTCGGTGTATCAACACTGCGTAAGAAGCTGATGCATGTCCTTGAACAGACGATGGCGTCCAGCTTGGCGGGCACAAGAGATGCCATCAGCCAGGAGCTTGAAGAGGCAACATATGAATTCAAAGTGCAATACAATGACCGACCATTGAGTGCGGAATCATACCTCGCCGAGAGCCTGGACGGCTTCAAGCATTCGTTTAAAGCATTTGCCGAGAGCTTCGGTCGACCACAGGTTCGGGAGATGTTGAAGGCCGAACTCGACCAACGCGTTATGGATATCTTGGCGCAGCGCTACTGGAACAAGCCAGTAGAGGACTTGGAGGCCGTAATGACAGAGCTCGATCCATTGAAGGATTTACCCAAGGCCGATCCAGAGTCCTTGTTCTGGCACCGCAAGCTGGACGCATCTAGCTCTTCTTTGACAAAGCTCGGAATCGGTCGACTTGCCACCACAGTCGTCGCCAATGCCCTCCAAACCCATGTTGATCAGCTTCTGGCGTCTTCTACCTTTGCCTCTCACCCCGGGGCACACAAGCAGATTACCGACGCCTGCAACAGTATCCTGAATGATCGATTCTTCGGTACTAGTGACCAGGTTGAGAACTGCATCAAGCCTTATAAATTCGAAATTGAGGTTGAGGACTCGGAATGGACCAAGGGGAGGGAAAACGTGAGCAGGGTGCTGAAGAATGAGCTCCGGGCTTGCGAATCAGCTATGAAGCATGCCGAAGATCTTGTTGGAAAGAGAAAGCTCAAGGACGTAATGGCATTTATCGACAAAGTGCGGAAGGGTGATGTGTTGCTGGAGGGCAATGGCGCCGGTGGTGCCGGTGGCTTCAGTTCCGCCCTGCTCGAGAGAGGTAAGTTGCATAACTTTGATTAAGCAAAACATAACATCCGCCGGCTTGAGACTAACTTAACATCCAGGCCGAGATGGCATCTTCCTCCGGGATCGAGCTGACATCATCAAAATGCGAATAATGGCTGTGCGATCCAAGCAGTGCGCATCCAAAAAGAACAAATACCACTGCCCAGAAGTCTTCCTCGATGTGGTAGCGGATAAGCTCACGTCTACAGCAGTGCTGTTCCTCAACGTTGAGCTTCTTTCTGAGTTCTACTACAACTTCCCCCGAGAACTGGACCTGCGTCTCGGTAGACACCTCTCGGACGAAGAAGTTGAACGTTTTGCCCGCGAAGACCCTCGGGTCCGCCGTCACTTGGACATCATCCGCAAAAAGGAACTGCTAGAACTGGCGCTTCAAAAGATCGAGGGTATCCGACAGTTGGACGGTCGAAGCATGCACCGGAATTCCGACCGTGCACAGGCCGCGAAAGAAACTCGCAGCCGCTGGAATATCTTCTAAGAATCGCCTGTTACGATCTGCGAATCTGTGCTTTTCGATTTACTCCCTTTCATACCCCCCTTCCCTTCCCGGTTAGACACCCCAGCACCACAGTTGTACTTTTGATACCTTTCACTCGTCCCATATTCCCCTCTTTTCTGTTTCTGGAGAATTTTACGGTCTCTTTCTCTCCTCTATCGAAATACCTGCACCTTAAAATAACTTGCCACTTGTACATACAGTTGAAGTCAAACAAATCACCTCATATATTCACGCACGCATTAACAGTATTGAGAAGGGGTGTTGACTTGATGGGCATATTTTATAATTGCTACGCATCTACCTAGTAGCAGGTACTAGTGCTACTCCAGGGCTTAGTAGTAGTATAGGTTCCAGTGGCATTGTAAACAACTTGAATGCCCAGGCGGTCAACCTTCGAGCGCGGTTGACGCAGCCTGATTACTACTCTGAGCGAACTGTTGTAGACTTCAATAAACTTGAAAGAGAAACCAGTTGCTGGGCATTGAACAAAACCCAAACATTCATTTGATATAGGAGTAAATAGATAGTAATCAAGAAGACAAAATAACAAGAGACAACCCCCAACATAAAAAAGAAGCACCGTATCCTCTTGTCCCTAGGTTGATATACAAGAAATCAAATGACGCAGAAATACTACATAAAAGCCCTGATCAGTTGACAAGTGCAGTAACATGCACTGGCAGCTCATCCCATAACTGGCGAAGTAAGACAGCGCTCTTCAGCTATTACCCATCTCATGAATTGTATTATGGACCTCGTAATTCGCTGTTGAGCCTCCATTTCTTGAATAGTGACGAGAATGGCGGCCTTCCTTAGGTTTAGGGGAGAGGGGGCCAGGGTTGACTGGTTGGTCTGATTTTGGATGTGAGTTCAAGTTTTAAGATTATAACTAGCAGTGGCTGTTCGTACCTGGTAGCTCGTAATGCGTCTGATTTTCCGACTCAGCCTGAGACTGCGGATGGTAATAATTCCCTGGCAGCTCCGCCACAAAGTTTTTCTTTTGTTTTCCAGACTGCGACGATAGTTGGCTCGACTCTCGCCGACGCCTAGACGTTGACCCCCATCGTGGATGTTCAGTAAGAGATTGAGCTCCGGATCGGCTCGATGAAGACTCTGACATTGCGTCTGTCTCTAATCGTGGAGACTGCAATGGCGACGAAGGCTGGAATAGGTTTGAACGATTGGCGGGATTGATGGTCTTGAGTTTACCATCTTCCATATAAGCCTCCAAAACTCCCGCATCGAGAAGTTCAGCTTTTTTCATCAGTCTTTCCACCAGTACTTTCGACGCCGCCTTCATTTGACTCTTAACAAAAGAAATTAACGTTAAATTGCACTCGATTTGGATGTCCTCCCGTAGATAGAGTCCGTTTTCCGGCTCGCCGTCTACTAGAAACTCCTTCGGTTGACGTGGCTCATTAGGCTGATTTCCACCAATGCGCCATTTACTGCGAATATCGATGCCCAGAGGAACGAACGTGTGAGTCTGTAGGCCCCACGGAGTATTGTGGAAGCAGCCCTTGAAGCTTATCTTGCCGGCTCCCAGCTTCCCCAGGCCTGGAAGATATTGAACTCGCTCGATAATCTCATACCAGGTAGAATAATATTCATCTGCGGTGGCATCTCTGGGCGCTGTGATCGGATGATAGGACAGAACAAGCGGATTAAGTGTGATAATTTCACCGTGGCTGTGCAATATATCCAGCGCTAGCTGACGAGGGACAGACGAGGGGATGGGAGTAATGCTGATATAGGATTCCTTTTTCCGCAGCATTTTGCACTATTCTCTCGATATTCTCAATATCGTTAGATGTAGATCTTCTTCAGATGTGCGCAGATGAGCCGTTAAAGTAGCGCGTAAGAGCATCGAAGTTGTCATTTCTGCCCCTCGTATTCTCTGCTTACGGCGGGCGCCTACATAATCAAGTCCACACGGTGTTCATGGGGTCTGACTACGCGCTAGTACTATTTTGGCGTATTTTATGCATCTCTCTTAACCTTTACTTTTCAGCTAAGCTACGATGGTGTTCGCCTATTTGTGAAAGAAATCGTCCTTTGTTGAACAGCCTCGGAGATTTGTGTGGTGATTTTCTCAGCTGAATCGACTCTCACACCTCAGCGCGTGATTTCAATGAGCGCTTCCCTCATCACTAGGTATCCAGGGATTATATTTCAGGTGCTCGGCATCGAAATTCTGAAAGATCATTACACTCTGTCAAATATGAAGCAACGGATTGATCTAATTTAGCAAATCCTAGCGTTAAAAATATGGCTTTCCTCAAATATCCTATCCCATTCCGTTAGCAGTGGTTCGGAATTCACAAATTTTGGTAGTCTTCATCATCAGTTGAAAGCTCAGTAGTACTATCATATTCCGCCAAAAAGCTATTTGGAAAATCATCAGGCAGAGGATGTATGATTTCAGCCATATCAAGTCGAGTAAAATATTATTGTACCCGTCGTTTACTACGTCACGCATCGATAGCCATATCTCCTCTGGTCCACGCTCTGTATCATGATAGAATGGCGGATAAATTTTGCTTGCCTGGTCATCTAATTTAAGATCTGTGATCAAGCGGATAAGCTCCCGCTTGGATAAATCGTAGCTGTATTCGTGAAATGCAAGGTGATAAAATTGGAGTCAAACCTGACGTTGTGGGACGAAACAATAGCAGGAAATTTAATCTTATCATCTCGGAATTCGAAACGAGACTCAGATGCCAGTGCTTCTACCATTTCTTTGAAATGGGCCAACCCTAAACTTATTTGATATTCCGCTCTTTTTCGGATCTCTGAAATAATCATTTCCTCTTCGCGGGCCCCACAGTCCTTGAATTACTTTATTTTTAAGTTTAGAAATAGCGAGAAGATGAATGGATTGAGAGTATGCAAACCTCGAGTCATAATTTTAATCATGTAGTCGTATACACAAGCCAGTTGCTCGTTTTCCCAAGGAGCAAAGTTTTTGCAAAATCTCTGTCCACGATCAAAGGGGTTCTAAGAGCTGCGATCCTCCGGTGCTTGACAACGCGATCGGAATAGCTGGCAGCACATTTAATACTGGTAAAAGCTGCGGCGAAACCGGATTTTCTCCATTTTCGATAGGTACTCAAACAATCACATAAAGCGCATAGAAGACACCAAAAAAGCCAAAGAGAAATTGGCCAAGAAAGCAAAAAAGCATCATGCAGCAGCCTCAACCCTGCTATAGTCGAGAATCAGAATATCAAAGTTCACTTTGGGTGACTCGGGCGGCTCTTGGAAATGGTCTTTTTGTATTTCTGATATATTCCAATAGACATCTTTGCCAAGTATACAGATTTTTTGCAAGCCTCATGCGTTCGTTACTTAAGAGTACTACTCCGACGGCTCAAGAGTCAAGTAATTATTTCACTTCTGCCGATCCAAATATTACAGGCATCATCAAAGAAGGTTTGGAAGAAAATCATTGGCTCAATATAGGTCAGACAATGATCCCAGACCCAGTCTATCGAATTCCCATAGCGTACAACCCAAAGAGAAAAGAAAAGAAGCTGAAACGAACAAAGAAAAAAGGAGAGCAGATTAATGCTTTTCCTCTCCGATTCCCAGCATAGAGGGCGCTTGTCAAGCGGATAGATAGCCTCGGCCCACATCAATGCGATGAAGGAACAAAAGTATACATGGGAGGGAGGGGGTGAGGGAGATGGACCGAGAAAATCAAACTAACAGCGCCCCAGGAGCAGGTTATCGGAAATTGAGAAACGGGTAGTGGATGGATATGTCTATCACAGAAACAGACGGAACAGAGAAAAGGAAACCCAAAATGGTTGATAAAGGTGGTGGCGTGGGGGTGGTATGGCGTTTCAAACGTGTCCCTCAAGAGGGTGTAAATGGACATGGAGGTGGGGTTGTCCGTGGATTTAACAGAAAGGAAATAGATGGCCGTGTAAAGGAAGTGTTACAGACGGCTTTTGACATGGCTTGCATGTAATATGTTTACTCGCGGGAGACGTCACGGCCGAACAGGCGGGCCTTGATCCAGTCAACGGCGACCAGAACACGGTTGCGGGCTATTGTACACAGTTAGAAAGTCATGTCAAAAGTAACGAAAGGCGGGGTTGAATAAGATGAAACTTACAGCTGAAGCACATGCTCAGGTAGGCACTGCGCCAGAAGAGGTAGGTCAGGGTACCACCGCTAGCAATGTTTCCGGAGAGCCAGGAGATGTCGGCAACGGCACGCTCCTTGCCAATGTAGGCCAAGCTACCCTGGTGGGAGTACTGGAAGGGACCGATCTGCTTGGTGCGGCGCAGCTGCTTCTGGCGCTCGCGGATCTCATCAAGAATCTGGTTGCGCTCATCGTTGGACTTAGCCTGGGACTGGGTGTCGGACAGGTGTTGGAGCTCCTTCTCAATGGTATCGGTCTTAGCCATGGTGTTAAAGAGGCGGGCCAGGAAAGCACCCTCCTGACCGGCGACCTGAGCGGTGGGAGCATAGTTGGTAATGGCACAGTCACCCACGGCCCAGATGTTCTCGGCACCGTTCACGACAAGGTACTCGTTGACAGCAAGACCGCGGCGGGAATCCTTCTGGGCGGGGATCTGGCCCATCAAATCGCGGATGACAGGGCGAACAGCGTTACCAGTAGCCCAAACCAGGAGACCGTAGGGAATTTTCTCGATAGACTTGGATCCGTCGGGGTTGGTAATCTGGGCCTCGATGTACTTGTCGGTGACATTCTTAACCATGGTCTTGGTGCGGATGGTAATCTCTTCCTCCTTGAAGGTCGATTCGGTGTAGTCAATCAGTTGCTTGGAGAACATGGGCAGAACGTTGGGCAGGGCCTCGACCAGGGTAACGTGGAAGTTGTCTTGAATCTCGGGAATCCACTTCTTCAGATCATCGTTGAAGAAGTCCTGGAGCTCACCGGCGAACTCGACACCAGTGGGGCCACCACCGACGACGACCATGTGCAGCAGACGCTTGACCTCATCTTCGGTTTGATCCTTGAACATAGCAGTTTCGACACAATCCATGACGCGCTTACGGATGTTCTGAGCATCGTTGACCTCCTTCAGGAAGCACGAGTTCTCGCGAACACCAGGGATACCTAGAAAGCTTTTGTCAGTTCTGTGTCCATCGGGGTTAAAGGTTCACATGAAGGGCGGTGTCTTACCAAAAGTAGCATTCTCGGCACCAACACCGATGACCAGCATGTCGAAGGGAACCTCAGTGTGAGAGATGTCACCCTTGATTTCAGAGTCATCGCTGATATGAACAACACGCTTCTCGTAGTCGATCTTGGTAGCTTCGGCTTCGAAGAACTTGACGGTGGCCTTCTTCTGACGGAGAATATTGCGGATGGGCTCCATGATCGAGCGGTGCTCGATCAAACCGGTGGTACATGAGGGCAGCAGGGGAGTGAACAGGAAGTAGTTACGGGGAGAGACGACGACGACGTTGTAGTTCTCGGTATCGAGTTTCTTCAGCAGGGAGACGGCACCCCAACCGGTTCCTACAGGGGCGAGGGTATTAGCAAAGCTCCAGTTGGGACCAATAAACTAGCAATCGGGCGCGACAATATCATACCGAGAATGACGAGGGTCTTCTTGTCGGGAGAGGGCTCGAACTGCTCCTCGGGGTGACGCAGGGAGTAGATGCTGTAGACCATGGCACCGGTGATACCGAGGCCGGACAGCCAGGTCAGACGCCATGCCCAGCGCAGGAAACGGAAGCGCTTCTTGGGCTTGGGAGCAGGGGAGGGGGAGGGAGCAGCAGGCGAAGGCAAAGGCGAAGGCGAAGGGGCGGCATCAGCGTAACCGCGGCGAGCAATACGCGAGATGGACTGGATGTTTGGGCGGAGCGGCTCTGCGCGGAGGACCTGCGAAGTCACGATGGAGCGGCGCGACAGCGAGGACAGCTGCATGGTAGACCGGGAGGCCATTGAGCGCATCGCTAGCGAAGTGCCAGCCATGATGGTGGAAGTCCCAGGTAAAACTGGGGGGTGGGAGAGAATTGGAGATGGACAAGGAGTAGGGGAAGTCAAAAGAGTCAGCGAGACCAAGTCCCGGGAGAAGTACGAGTAGTGCAAGGGAAAATCCAGATCCAAAAATCTTTGATAAGGCGATTGCGTTGCTGTTTCGGGCGAATCGGTGTAATCGGTGTGTTTCCAGCGGGTCTTTGTCCATTTGTACTGGGTCCAAAGGGTACTTACTTTGCCGCCTATTTTTTTATGGCCCAGCAAGTACCTCTGGGACCCAGCGGAGCTCTCTCACCCTGGCTCCGCTACCGCTACAGTCTACTAATTAGCGTAATACGAATTGTAATTCCGTTCAATTGTCTTCCGTGAGTCCGATATCTCTTATTGCTATTCCATGATCTAGTGTATGCTACCTATGTAAAAATGGGGGCTCGAGTCGAGGAGTCATTTGATACAATCGGATAGCCCAGCTCCGAACTAGCTCCGAACTGGCATTTCGGGACCCAGTTTTATTTTTATTTTATTTTTTCTTCTGCGGCAAAAAGGGCAATCAAATAGCTGGATAGGGCAAAAAAAAAAAAAGGAAAATTGGAGACGTGAGGGGAGCTCCTACACAATCTCAATCCCGGTGAGGAGAAATTAACCGCTGAGGAGAGCTGACCCTTTTCCCCATTTTATGCCAGTGTATGGTCATAACTATTTTGCAATGTACTGGACTTAGTTTTGTTTGAAAAATGTCCAAATCACTTCCACGTGAATGTCTCTCCATTCGACCCTCTCTCAAGCCCTATTTCTCCCCTATTTCTCCCATCCCCCCATTCCTCTTCCCCCCATCCGTCCGAGATCACCCGCCATGCGGCCCCGGGAAATATCGTCGAGCTCGCATACTTTACAAACCTAGCCCTATTCATGGGGAATCTGGGGAAAGTCTCACTGGTCCACCCCATTCCGCCCCAATCTCACACCCCGTACCTCCTATAGTCCATCCCCTACCCGAGCCATTTTCGGCAGGAGTCGGCGCTCAGTCAAATGACTCGGAATCGAGGGACTCGTTAAGCCCCCAGTGTGTCACTCTAATGATATGACGTAGATTGACCGCGGGAAGATTCGCCATTGGCCTGCCATGCGGATGGGACGGCCCTGAGACAGTTTCTAGAACAGTTCACCGAGCTGATGCTTGTGTCCTTAGCTGTCCTAGATGGCAACTCCAGGCCGAACTAAAGACCTTTCGCGTGGTCTTGCCCTTGGCGACTGGCATTGACATTGGCAACGCGAGCTCTATTTTCTTTTTTCTTTTTTTGCCATAGACACTCGTGTGGATATTTTTAAAGCACGGCAAAGAATTCCCCTATTTGTGATGATCATTGTTTCGATCGATGGAGCTTTGACATTGGTCCGTACTCGGTCTAACGCCATCTTCAGCCGCGTCAAGCCATTATTTCATTAGATGGAGTCTAGGCCTAAAGTACGATCACCATCTTTAGCCACCGATTGAACAATTAAACAAATCCAATAAATAAAAAATAAAGAACGAATATCGGGATTGATGTAGATTCTCACGTCAAAGCGGCCAGCCAAAGCGGGTACTCGTTATAGGACCCAGACCCAATCCCATTTAACCCCTGAAATTGACTAATTGATTCAATTCAGTGACCAGATGGATATCTACGAAGTAAGAAGACGTGATCTTTCCTTCTAGCATTTAGACACCTTCAATTTGAAACTTGTTACTAACTAGGAGAGCTGGCTTTAGCTCTTTTGATATCGATCTTAAAACATCAACGAGGCCAGTACCCGGGAGATAGTATCTCGAAAGTCCATTCAATGTCTTCCATTTCAGAGATATAGAGGTTCTGCATCTACCTACCGGGAGAATGGGTACTAGTATTCCCGGCCTTGGAAGGTTTCACTATAGTAGTTGGGAAACTATTTTGAATTCCACAACTAGTACTACCACAATAGTACAATAGTATATGCTTGAATACACACCACCAGCCGGGTTGTTGGACTGTTTTCGACCAAGTTACGAATGCAAAGGACAACAAATCAGGTGAACTTTCCGTTTTATAGATAAACACAATTTCCGTGATATTCGTCGAACTGCAAGATGCTATCTCTGGCCAAAATTGTTTCCCTCGCGGGTATGTTTTCCTACCATTGCACAAGACGTAGTTACTACTATAAACATTGCTTCCCTAGTTGTTGTATGTTCCCTCTGTTGTTTGATCCTCGAGAGAAAACTGAGCACGACTTGTTTTCCTTTTTGAATTTAGCAATGCCAGGCCACCTTACTGACATAGTCAGATGGCGTTACACCCTAAATCTTGAGGGTTGAACGCGAGAAGGATGCTACCAGGCCTTCCCTCGAGGATTTGGGATCTCAAGATGACACATCCTACGCATGGAAGGTTGACCAACCAGCCTATACGTCACTGGTATTGGGGATTTCGTATATATGAACATGATGTTATAGACGGTGCGCTTTCTCTGACACCAGATAGGGATTGTACTGGCATGGTTGCGCAGTCGAGAGCCGTGACAGTCAATAAAGGCCTGGGCTCATCGTGTCCTACAGAAAAAACTGACCACCCGTGGACCGATCGAGGCTTTTTGTTGATGCTGGTTTATCACTAGTTTCTGTAGGGCAGGTAGTATGCCACTACAGGCACTCTAGGACGGTGGACCGATAGTATGCCAATCCTTTTCATCTCTAGTATAGTGAAGGGTCTCACAATGCGAGAGTTCTAGTCAAAGTTGCCATATTTCAATGCGATAAGACTGTCCCTCCAGTCGCGTGAGCTGATTACAGATGGTGCCAGAAAACTAGAAAATAAATGATTTTGTATGACAAGAACAAATCCAAAGCCTGGCTATTTATACATGTACGCTGCTCGAAGTAGAGCACAAAGGAAAAGATGTCCACATCAACAGTCTCCACCCAGTAACACCATCTACCAGAGTCTGTTCTCGGGCAGAACCTTCTCCTTCTTGACACCAGCAGTCGACTTACGCTCCTCAGGCGAGCGGAAGAACAACGAAGGACCCTCCATGGGCTTCAGCAAGTGACTCAGGTAGCCACGGTGGGCAGGATCACGGTAGTACTCGACATCGCGACGGCGGGTAGGATCGGGCAGACGGTAGCGGAGACCGAGAGCCTTCATGATATTCGACTCGGACAGATCCTCAGGCGCCTTCTCAGCCTTGAGCAGATCCTTAGACCCGCTCTCAGCGGACCAGGCCATAGAGATAAAAGTGTGCGACTCCATGCGGAGAATGTGTCGGATGGCCTGGCGGGTGTAAAAGCGAGTTGCAACGGAGCCGCCGGCGGCCTCGATGGCGGAGATGGCGGATGCTGAGGCGCGCGAAACGACGAGGTGGATTGGTTGTTTCAGGGCAGAGTCGCTGCCGCCGAGGATCTTGACGCCGTCTTTCGATTGGTGGATGCAGCGCGAGTGTGTCAGTTCGCGGATTGTAATTGGGCGCGCTGGGTCGATGCGGCCTTGGTCAATCCATTCTTGTATGCGTGCGAGATTCACAGGGGCGTATTCGGTGTGAAGCCTATTGCGGTGTTAGAGAGGAAACTCGATTTGATTTGATTTGCGTTGGCTGAAATGGTCGAATATGTCCATGTGATTGAGAGCGCAAGAGGAGTGGAAATGATGGTTGGTGAAAAAAACATACTCGGTGGTGCCTCCGCGTTCGCCGTGAACGATAATATCCTTCGTCTGACCACCATTGAAGCCTGCGGGGACCTTTCCGTGCTGACCCTGACCCTTGTGACCACGACCAGAGGTTTTACCCTTGCCGGAGGCAGGACCACGGCCTCGTCGGATGCGTTTGTTGTATGCTGAGGGATTGTCGGAGATGGAGGAGAGGATGTGAGCGCTGCGAGATTGGAACTGAGGCGCAAGGAAGGCCAGCGGTGAAGACTGAGCAATTGGCTTTGCAATAAATTGCTGAAGCTGCAGAGGCAGCCCCATCAGTCGAGGTGTCATGATGTCGATGTGCTGGGAAGGTTGTTCAATGGGGTGCGCGGCTCACATCAAAGATCTCGAGCGGTCGGAAAAAGGTCGGGCCGGGTGGGAAGTACACGGCCAAATTTCGACTAGGGCCAACCTATGAAAGTAGCATTCTGCTTATTTCATCGCATCTTGATTTTGATAATTATTATTTGCTGAGTGGATTTATATATTCATATCAAGAATGAAGATTTAGATAAGTAAATTTCTAATTTTTTGGTCATCCTTGCGAGACTAATGCTGTCTGCTAAAATAAACGCCTTGGATGCGTATGCAATGTGATCTGCCGAGATAACAACAGTCGCCCATGGCAACAAATAAAGAAAAGACCACTGCAAGTGAAACAATTAACGCCGTGGACGCTTTCCTGGTCACTAATAGTGCAAGGAAGCTGAGAATATCCCTTCTAGTATGGTGAAACGCCGGACAAGATGCTAAGACCATATTCTGTACATGATGGAGCAGAAACAAAGGAGTAATAAGAAAAACGGATGTACAGCGAATGGGAAGGAGTTTCGTGAATATTGGTCGTAGCGCGATGAGGTCGTGAAGATAACATGTGAGCAATTTAGCCTGCGAAAGGCTGCGAGGAAGGGAAGTAGGGTTGAAAGGATCCGTGGTTCCATGCATCAGGCTGTATATAGGGCAATAAGCCCGTCTTGCGATCGGCCGATGTCTTCCCCAGGGGTTGGTAGTGCATGTGATCAAACGGGACACTGCGCTGTGGCTGAAGAGAAGAGGTGGGAGGTGGGATCAACAAGGTGTTGACGGAGCGAACAGGGCGATAAGGAGAGTTACGGTTGGCGAGGAAGAAAGATGGAGAGAGATGCGTTTGAGGGGTGTGGACGGAGTAGGCAGAAACAGCTGGGGAGACAGTGCCAGATGACACACCGTAGGGGACCTGGTGGTGGCGGCCAATATCGGGGAGCGATGGGGCGTTGTACACTCCAGATGGTACTGCGGAGAGGTGGGTAGATGGAATTTGCTGGGCCCACGTCTGAGAACGATTGTAGACGGGAGGAACCAGAGCGGGAAGTTGAGACATGGCGGAAGAAGAAAGAGTTTGCACCATTGGGTTGGAAGAAGGTGGTAGGTTAGGAGGTGGGAGTCGTGAAACAGGACCAGGCATTTGAGTATGGGCAATGGGAGCGGAAGTAGGGGTCATTGGCGGCAGAGTGGGAATCCCAGCCATGGAGGTGGGAACAGTCAAGGCAGGAGTAGGAAGGGCCGTCGTTCGAGCAATGCGTTTGGTTGGGTGCAGCTCGGTGTCTTCATCCCGGCTCCGCTTGCGAGAGCTGCTCTGGGGCGTATCCCCGAGATACGAAGGCGTAGGATAGGGAAGTCCGGAACCTGAAGGAAACCAATTGGGCTGCGAGTGTGGTCGAAGCACATCGGATTGGGGCGAAGGTAGCTTGGAAGCGGGCGACTGGGGCTGCAGACGCGGCGGCGAGAGCTGCAGCACAGGGACATCGTTCTCGAGGGGCAGCAGGGAAGCTTTGTTGAAGAAGTCACCGAAAAGACCGAGCTTGTTGTGCCATCGGGCCCATTCGGCCTCGGAAGAGAAGAGGTCGTAACGGATGTTGCTGAGGAACTCGACTTCCATGATGTGGATCTCCTGCACTGCGATGCCCGAGACCTCGGCCCACGTCTTATTGGTGTAGGTATTATCGTCCAGAACTGGTATGAGTCAGCACACGTTCCACTAATCACAGAGCAGAATCACCGAGCGGTGAAACCGATAAGCCATCACTTACATTTATTGCCCAGCATCAGAGCGACCGTCATCAGTCGAAATTCACTGCCTTTCTTGCCCTTTACACTCGCATTAAACTTCTTCAGACGATAGACGAAAAGAAGAGCAAGCAAAATGACGTTCTGGCTGACTTGTGTGGTCGACAAAATCGTAGATACCCATTTCTGAAAACCGACCGTGGGGATCGCCTCGGGGACAAGTGAAGGTGCTGGATTGCGTCGATCTTCAATGGATTGGAGTTTGGATGTCTTCTCGAACCAGAAGAGGCAGGTCATCTAAAATAATTAGGTGTTAGTTGGCATCTTAATGCGAGTGACTTCACGCTGAGAGTAGGTGGTTCGTACCTGAGCTGCAAACTCGGCCAGGCTGCCCTTTGTGTTATTTATTGAGGAGGGGATCCGTAATTGTGAGCCACCAGTCGTTCCTGAGGATTTCTTCTGTACTGGTTCCGGGGCTGGGGCTTCTTTCGCAGGTACGGGCTGGGTGTGTGGCTTCGTTGCTGGCATCATCGAAGACGAGATCGAGTCGAAGTGTGGACGCGAATTGCCATAGGCGTGAGAGGGTAGTCCCACTAGCCCGTGTGCCTTGGATCCATAGTTGAAAGGTGGAACGGCATTGTAAGTCAAGCCGGTCATGTCGCCTGGGGGAGTAGGCAGACCGTCCCGGAAGGGAGCAGTCCAGTATGGTCCAGAGGGCTCGAAAGTTGGTTTGCGATGGTGTGTTTCCTGAGTGGCAGGTGTAATGGAGCCCGGAATCAAGGTCGATCGGTAATCCAGCGTTGGAAGAGACATAAGGACCGAGTGAATGTAGATTCAAGATCCAGTTGACACATGTGGAAACGACGTAAGTAGAGTTGAGGAAGTGAATGTCAAGGTGAAGTCAAGGCGAGGGACATTCAACGATCCATTCTCTTCTTGATAAAAACCCAGGGTTGTTTTCCGGTGATAAGGGAGGTTGCGGGTTGCGGGTTGCGGGTTGCTGGCTTGGGGTTGCTTCTGAGGCTGAGAGGTTGTTGACGGGTGAACCTGCCGCTGTATAGTATGGACCTGCCCAATTGTGAACCGACAACTACACCGGTAAATCAAGTGAATATGAAGACAATGTAAATTGAACACTCGTCTGAGAGAGAAAGAAAAATTGAAAATAGACGAAGTGAAAGGAACAAGTAGGTCTTGACTCCCAGAGGGGCAAAGAATGATGTATATGGAAATGGCTAAGCTAGGCCTATCGAGAGGCAGACGAACTAAACCAGGCTAGAGGGAACCGCTCATCTAGAAGTGGCACCGCCAGTAATAATTCGGAATAGGAAAATCCAATAAAAATGGGGTATGGTTTGGGTGGTTTCCAAAAGAAAACGTTCACGGCTAAGCGGGAAATAAAACGAAATTGAAAAAAAAAAATTTAGGGAAAAATAATAATAATAATGAAGGATGAAGTCAAGGCATCATCTCCATCCTTTTACTCAAGTCCACTAAAGGGAGAGGAGCCAGGGTAGATTGACCCATCCGGAGAAAGCATGAGCGGCCATTCGGGACAGAGTTTGACCCGGACGCAGGTCCTGAGGGTTGATCCTCCTTTCTGGGTACTCGTTTGGGTTCCGGTTTGGTCAATCTAGAATTGATTGTCTCTGGGAGGGGGGGGGGGGGGCAGAAAAAAATACAAGAAAAAAAAACGCCATTTAATTTCGAAAATTAATACATGAAAAGGGAATGGAAATACCGGTTGATGTCAGAGCCACCGGGGGAGAAGGAGGGAAGGGAAGTGGTTGGGGGGTCACAAGTGGATGCGGGCCTAAAAAGGGTAGGTCGCAGAGTAATGTTTACGGAGGCCACTGGTCCCGGCCGCAGCAACACAGTTAGGGCGGAGCAGGGCGGAGGGATACTCTGAATGGCGTAGTGTGAGTGGAAGGGGGAGTCTAGGGAGACAGGGAGACAGAGAAAGAAACGGGCGAAAATTGGGTGGTTACTGGTCAGTGGTCAGTGGTCAGTGTTGGAGCCAGAAAAAAAAGAAAAAAAAGAGAAAAGTAAAAAGAAAAATAAATCCGAAACGGGAAATTGGAAAAATGAGGAAAAATTGAGAACAGGGTCAGAACCATCGGGGGACAGACCCAAGACCTTACTGGGGTTCCAGGACCCATATCAGATCCAATAATAAGGCGGGTTTTAGCGTGGTTGCAACCGTCGGTCCAATGCCTGCGCGAGGGAAAAATTACCAAATGACCGTGGGTGTATCAATAATACACAACTCACAATACACCATTTGAGAGGCAAGTACTCCGTAACTGGCGTGTCTGCGTGGGTGCGCAAGCATGTACGCCTCCGTCCCTGCACAGGGAAGGGTTAAAGGGGGGGTCATCCGGTGGCTGATCGATGGAATGAACAGAGCTACTGTCCGAGAGGTCTCAAAGATGGTTCCAGAGTATTCAGAGAACGGAGTACATGTACATTGGACTAAGGTGTACAGTATAACTATTACTAGTAGTGTATACATATAGGTAGGGTGGTGCAAGTTGCTGTAAATAGGCAGGATTGCTAGTGGCTGATACTATGTACTATACGGAGTATAGTTACAAGTAGTACATAGTACTACTACGATGTTCTATATTCTAGACAAAAAGAGATCCCCCAAAAGTGACCAAGAACGGGTCAGCCTCTAAACCCAGTTCCTATAATGTACTCCATACCTCTGTACTCGTACTCCATCCTCCGTGCTCCATCGTTGCCTCGGACCGACAGAGGTGAGAGAGACAGGAAAGAGATGATCACTCTAGGGGCGCCCATACCTAGCGTGACGGTAATAATGAAGGGTTGGGCGGCAGGGATGAGCATCGGGAGTCTCGGTCTCGCTGATCGGCGTAAGAGGCATGTAAGGCCTGCTGAGCAGCCAACCTGCTGGACACTGGAAGGGCGGCTAGCATATTCGTTCAATCAACTTGAACACTAGGTGCAACCGGCCCCGTGGACCACCCCCCGGCCCTAATCCAATCCATTGACTGGCCCGGATCCTGTCCAGCTCCTCCCTCCCCCCCTCTCCCTTTAGCGGAATTCCAGGATGAGAGGACCCCCACTCGTCTCACTGCTCGTAACAATCCGAGCCACCCGCCTTCGGTGGCTGAGAGTCCCGTGAGAAGCGCGCCATGACTGGTTGCCGTCCGTGTGCACCGGATTGCACGCCCATGGTTGGTTCTCTCCTCTAGTCTTTGCCCTCCACACCGAGACTTCTCTCCAGCCTTGGTGACCGTCAAATGCCATCATGACACCGTTACCCTACAGGTGACTAATCGTGTACCCCCGGTGCCATCGGCTGATTGGCCCGTTTTCTTGTCATTGACTCGTCTTGTTTGATTCATCTGGGGCCCTTTGGCGCCCTTTGGCCCTCGGTTTCCGACCGCGGTCTTTTTCAACTCTTTCTTGCGTCAACCCTAGTACGGATACACTGGTCTTTCAACTGATCGCCGTTGCCATTCATGATCATTCCTCTTAGACGACCTCCTAGTTCCGGCTCTAGGGGCTCCAAATTTTTATTTTTTTTCCTTTTTGCTTTGATCCTTCCCGGCCACTCGGTGTCTGGTCGGAAACTCGGATGATAGCCCATCTCCACGATACTTCGTAGCGTATATATTGCCTTTTTGCTTTTTTTTGCCTTGTCCTAGTCCTCCGTACCGTACTCCGTACTCCGTATAACGGAGTAGCCCCGGGCTAAGATTTCAGGAGAGGTTCCGCGCGGACCAATTTGATAGTTCAGGTCAAGCCTCCCTACAACACGGACGCGGACGTCTCTGATTCGTTGGTTTGTCATGCAACCTCCGGCCTGCGCTGGCGCTGTGAATGAAGCGCCCTGCGAAACCGTCCTTTTGACATTTGCCTCCTGGTTCGTACATTACTCCGTCCTCGAGGCGGGTGATTGGGGGGCATTGTTGCACCTGTGATCCTTCCGGGTGTACTCTGTCGATCATCAAAGAATCAAAAAAGAGGGTATCAGTAAAGTCGACGGGAGAAACTACGTCTTTGATTCCGGGAACAGTCTACTCCGTATACTCCATCCATAGAACCTCAACGACAACTTGAACATTCAACTGGATAATTGCCGTGGATCGAGTCCCGATTGGGAAATCAAATAGATTCGACGCGCAGACGCGGAGTGCACGCGCCTCACGGTGATAGGCAATTCCAGTACCATGTCACGAACTACTTTGGTACAGCTGATGCGGGCAAAAGGGACTAAGACAAGGAAAGACTCAAGAGGATGTAGGGTGGACATCCGTCACGCCACCAGTTCAAAGAACTTGAAACTCGCGTACGAGAACGACAGGGCTCGCGAGACGATCGAAAGGCCGTGACCCTGGGTCATCTTGGCGGGTGCAAATCACCATTCCGTGATTGTCATCCGCTGAGCTGAAGACTGGATACGGCCCAAAGTCGGCTGGGATGGATTTTGAGCGTTGTGATTTGACGAGGGCTGAGGGTTGAGGGGGCAGAGGAGGCAGAAACTCGTCGTCAGTCCTTCCACCACTCCACTTTTCCGAGCCACCGCCACGGTGTGGGTTTGCTCGTCTTCGTTTCGGTGTTTCCAGAACCCCAGATGGAGGGCACAAGGCAGTGGAGCTGGCGAAAAGCGAAAGCGTGAGGCAGACGATCTCTTTCTTCGATCATCCAGAACACTGGTCACAGTCATACAAGCCCACGCCTCGCTTGGGTCTGTTGCATGGGGCTGTATCTTTCCTCTCACCCTTGGTCTCCATCTCTATCTCCGTCTCCGTCTCTTCTCGGTTTTCCTTGGCTCTCCTCGGGACTTTTTCCTTTTTGCCTTTGCCCGATCTACATGCTGACTTGACAATCTTCTCCCCCCTTAACTAAATCAACCCCAGCCCGGGCCAACCAACCACCCCGTGGACACTCGCACGTCCTCCCTAGTGGGGGCAATCGTAGAAAAAAAAAATGACCCAAGGCCAATGTTCGAAAATGGATCCATCCATCCCCCCTCTCTTCTCTTGTGCGCGCGCACGTTGCCACCGACCACTAGCTAATACCGGTTGCGGCACTGCGGAGCTTCGTCGATGGGGAGTCACCGCCGGTGTATGGCACAGGCAAATGAGCAAATAGCACAGAAATTAGAATCCCAAATCCCAACAACCTCCCGAGCAAATTATTGTGCTCCACAGGGAGCGTAGTAATGGAACATTTACCGCCCCCTCTTTTTTTAAACTGCGTGAGATTTTGCCGTGTACGGTGCTACCTGCAGCATTCGACTTCGTCACAAGAACGCATCATGGATCAATTGATCTCAAGGATCATATCGGGTGCTTGTATTTAGTATTCCTGGAATTTGTCTTTTGATAAAGTGTGTATGGAGTTTAAAAAAATAAAATAAAAATTAAGTCTTTTTAAATAAAAAGTACGAATATTCATGTATGTAATTCAAAAAGAAAAAGAAAAGTGAACTGTCGTCCCCATAGTCAAAGCTACCTAAGCTGATGATCTTGCCTCTCGGTTCACAGACGGGTTCAACTCTCAACTATTGGTGCATGCAGGCTGACCGCGACCATCCATCGTCGTGATACTCCGTCATCGGCCGCTGTAAGAAACAGGCACCTTCATTATATGCACACGGAAGGGTCACCAATCAAGGAAGTCATCCGAGATTCCTTGTCAATCATATGTAGTACAGTACTCCGTAGCGAAAGAGTAAGTGTAGTCCACTATCTATGGTCAGCGCGGGCGGACGCGGGCAACTGGTATGTAATAATCTAACTACGAGTATACTTCTTCACCCGATCGGTAGTACATAGTACCCCATTCAACTAAAGCAATACGGATTACTCCACAATTGAACTTGCGTGCCGCCAAGTCATGATTGGTGTCGCAACAGAGTTTCTGGTACATGGCTACAATGTACTATCGTATGCCCACAGACCAAATAGGACACAAGTTCACCCCATAGCATGGAAGTATATGTCGCCAGCATAATTTTGTACTGTATGTTCTAGCCATCAAACAGGTTGGGTCCAACGCAACAAAGCTGAGGGCTGATCAGCAAATCTCCTAACCGGATTACCCCGTGTGTATGTATGTCGTATACTTCCGTAGGACTCCATCTCCGTACATTGGATTTGCTTCTGCTCCAGTTGCTCCGTCATCTGGGCCCAGGTCAATTACACAACGCACAGCAACCCGGGCGGGGCACCGATTCCGTTCAATCGCCCCCGGCATCAATTTCCTGAGACTTTGAGCAGAGGGGTTGTGCCGCTGCGATGGAGTAACCTGTCTCATGCGTCGTGATTTTTTTTTGTCCCGTTCACTTTCACTTTTTCCGGATGCCAGTGCCGACACTGAGCTCGCAATGCCATACAGAGTACGGAGCATGCCTGCGTGATTCCCAAGCAAGGCTCCTTGCATCGACCCCTCGTCCTTGCGGCTGGGCACCGAATGCTCGGGAGAACACACAAACTACCGAGACTAACTAAACAAAAAAAAAAGATATTGGATGCCTGCCGACTGGGTCCCATCCGCACAGTGTCTGTATGAGGTAGACCAACCGCCGTCGATATCACATCGACCTCTCCAGTGTTTCGCCTCGGCATGCGAAATCGCTGGAGCAACGCGACGCGACGCAACACCAATCTAGCATAGATGGGTCTAATGTAACGAATCGGTCAAGGCTGCAGTTTCCTGCGCCAGGAAAAATCTACGACATCGGTGGGGTTTTTGTTGACGAGAGGGGGTGGAAATTTGCGGTAGCGATGGTTGGATTCCTAGCGTCATTTCTCATTTCTCACAAGCCATCATCTACTATTCCCGATTCCTGGCCCTAAAAAAAAAAAAAAGAGGATCGTTTGCCCCTCCTCTTACCCCCTCTCTTCGAGACAATCCACGTCTAAGCCCGGGGCGGATGGGCGACCTCGCAGCCCGCACCCCCTTTTCGATCACCTCCAGCAGGGGGGCGTGAGAGACGATCAAAGGTCAACTGACATGGGGGTGTGTGTGTTTGGGGCGATGATCGTGAGGCAATACACCATGCGACAAAGATGATTTGACTTGTTTTCGTATTTTTTGGGGGAGTTGGAAGGTCCTACAGTAGTGAAATTACAAGGAAAGTAGAAAGCTACCTGGCAGGCGCTTTGGGATGATTCTTTTTTTTGGGGATGTCTGACCATCCATCCACCTGGGTCATTCAATCAATTTACTAGCTCATCCTTTCCCACCCTGGCATACTCGAGTCACGACAGGGTTCGAGACAACAAAAGAAAAGCGCCAACGGGCCGGGATGACGGGTCGCAAAGGCAACAAAGACAATCACAGTCAGGGGAGAGTCAAGTGCATGCGAGAGGGATTCTAGACATGCCTCAGCCCGGCGCAGGGGCCAAACAGATTGCGCCTCGAATCAAAGGAAAGCGCACGGCGGCACGGATGGATGATTTGATATTACAGTACGGAATACATCCATTATTTTCGAGACTCGATCAATTTGATTTGGAGAGTCTCCCAGCCAGCGCCCCAAGCACCATTTTAACGTCTCTAGTCTGACACATCCGTCATCGCCTCGCTGTGTGTTTGTGTTTGTGTGTGTACGAGTATTTGCTTTTCATTTGACTTTAGCCTTGGTCTCCTTTGAGTTTTCATGGGCCCTGTACTCCGAAAGGAAGTGCTGGAAGCATCTATAATGTATAGGTTTTTTGACCACTCGGGTCTGTCATTTTTAGCCAGTGAACTAACGACATGTCGGCGTATCAATCAGGTGTGTTGGAATTACCGTATACGGTGTGGAGAAGTGGAGGACCTGCACGACCATTATTACGTAGCCGTGTCTCAGGCCGTCCAAGTCCGTCTAAGATTAGACTCAAGTCAAAAGGCACATGGTGGCCTGGGAGGGACGCGAGTCTAGACACTCGGCTATCACTCATCAATAATCACAATCATCATCACAGTTCAACCATGAACATGCAGTGTGTGTCGCCAGGGTCTTTTTTTCCTTTCTCTTTTTATTGATATATTATTTCTATGATTATCTTCTTCGGGGATGATCATCCCAGCTCCCGGGAGACGCACTGCAATCCCGGTCCAGCTACTCTCCGTACTATGGATGGAATAGTCAATCAAAAGCCAAATACTAAATTTCTTACCCATAATCCCGAAATTCTATTATTCTGCCTTCCACCTTCTTACCCATGATTCCTACAGCCGATCGTGGTGGAGCAACGCGTGTCCCAGTGCAGACCGAAGGTCACTTTCCCAGGATCACATTCCCGCCCTCTCCGATTCTCCGTCCACATCCGGTATCGCCGCCACTCTACTCCATGTGTATGTACCTAGTCTAGAGCTTCTTGGACATTGCTGCCGAAGCCGATCGATTCCGTCTATGACAAATGGGGAATAAAAAGTATACGGAATACGCCTGGTTCAATGGTTTTGGCAGATGCCAGGTACAATCCCGAGGCTGCTAGTCACATTTCCAACTGATCGCGGGTCAGTGAAAGAAGATGATTTTGACTGCCTGGGGAATATTCAGACTAGAGCACATAGTGGGCGGCGTACGGAGTACATGCTTCTGTTTCCAACGGCGACGACTTTCCGGACGGGGCAATAACCGAGTGTCGTACTTGGGGTACATGGTTTAGGCCCGTTGTCGGTGAAGACTAAAGCACAACCGCTCAAAGCTGTGATGGAAATTATACCCCCGAGTTAACTGTTCGCTAATAAACTAGAGGGTCCAGCAAATTGGAATTTTCAGTGGCGGAAATAGCCCAAACCTGGAAACGGAAAGGTTAATTATTGCCCGCAGGTGGTATTGGGATTGAGTGAAGCTATGTCACCCAGCGCATCGACTTCTTTGAGATGAGATCGCTGAGATCACTACGATCTTACGTAGTTCCAGACGAACAAACAGTCTTCCGATTTCCCGTCCAACGACGAAAACAGCATTTCCATGGAGACGCAACAGATTTCGGAGATGACAACGTGAATAGAAAGAGGAAATTGACCGAAATGTAGTCAAAGTCAAATCCGAGCGTGTGAGCCTCCAATCAATCAAGCCTCCAAAGCGGACTCCAAAGTTCCAGATCAACTTCCAACTTTGTCTCCAGCGCCCCCAAGCCTCCTACATAGTTTGGGTGTGGTTTCAACCTTCAACCTTTTGCCATTTTGTCCTCATCGGTCGTTTTGAACCCGGGCACAGCACGCGAATCTTGGCTAACTGAGGGGGTGGCTGACGACCAGCTTGTTGGTTCTTTTTTTTGTTTTATGCTCGTCCCCCAGAGGCGTCTGCTAGTGATGACCGGGATGAGACGCCTGTTCCATGGCAGACTAATGACGCCGGCGTAAACCACCTGGTCAAAGGTACTTACTTACTTACTCAATGTCAGGGTCAATTGGTCGTCTTTGAATGCGTCCTCGGCAACCGCGCGTTGCTTTATTGAGATCTGGTTTGCCTCTTTGCTCTTCCCGATTGTGATATGGTCATCGGTGCCATTTTTGAATCGACCAAAGCGCTCTTTCTTTTGCTTGTCTGGGGCTGTTACCACACAATTTGCAACCGGGGCATGCGCCGTTTTGGGCTGGGCTTTTGCTCTGTTTCTCTGGCTGGTGGCTGCTTTGCGTCTGTTTGGTAGTTGTGGAACGTGTCTGAAGACGGGCTGGCTGGCTGGCTGGCTGGTAGGACCTTTGAGGCTGAATGAGTATATTGCCGATCGCCAGGGAAAAGCATCGGATTTGCTTTGTTCTGTTTCCAATAGATGATGTCCTGTCCTTCTGATACTTGTTTATAGAACACATCACACTTACGACCCTCGATACGGTAGTATTGCCCTCGCTACCGACAGCTGTCACTTGGCCATTGAGCAGGTTCCTATTGCGTAAATATACCGGTAGCCAGATTACATTGCATGCTTCACCAAGAACAAGAAACCTGGATCATCGATGCTCGGCTCTTGCAATCTGGTCTGGTTGCCGAGTCTTCTGGCGGCATCAGGCCACCTTGTGCAGCCTACCGTTTAACACCAGCTTCTTTACCCCGGATCCTGGATGACTATGCTAAATATTGATATCGACTTCGATGGAGGCATCCTCTTTTGGCTTAATTCCTGCCAGGTGTGGTTATTCATGACAGCTGGCCTACTCCGCAGCGTTTGTGTTCATGTTGCTTTCAAAGCATCTAGCTCTAAAGTATGATCGTGAAACTCCTTGATAAATCGGAGGTTGCGCAAAAGAGTCAGATGCGCTCGAACACTCCCATCTCTAGCTATTCCATAATACCATAGCATGATTCGTCCTACAATAAACAGGTGTCAGGGCTTGACGGGAACTCCTGGGCATTTCTAAAAGAAAACTATCTGTGCATCTAAGAAATGAAATAGTCAACCTTGCTCAAGCCCTTACCTATCTTTAAAAATCTACTCCCCGGCCCTGCAAATCTTTGTGTAGACCTTGCTCGAGGCCCCTCCAATATTACATCCGTCACACACACATGCAAACACACCCAAGTCCAGCATAGGCGATGCAGAACCAAACTAGCCAAAAGGATCCTCCTTGCTCATCGCATTTTCGATAAGGCCCTGTCCAGCACGGACTCGCCGAAATAATAAAAAACGCGGGGGGCCATCCCCATGCACAATGCAAATTTAACCGGTTTTGGTATACGACTCAGTTCGGCTTTATTCAGAGCAAGCTACCGCCTCTCAAACGTTGCCTTGCTTACATGTCTGCACAAGCAAAGGCCTAAATACCGCTCTGTTTGGAACCGGGCTAGGCTACCTCCTCGGCGGATATATGATACATCACAGTGTGGGTGTCCCGTGGCATTTGATTATACATCCATGTGTCTATGTAGTAGTATGGGTCGGCCGACTTTGGTGCTTGTGATAGAGCGAAAACAGTCACGGTGGATTGCTGTGTTCTGACTCACTTACAACCTAGAGATGTCATAAAGGAAATTCAATCAATATAAACCAGTATTTTTGATTTGTTATGTTTCTATCTTCCAGCTAAGATCCTGCCAGGAGGAAGAGAAAATAGCATATAGAGCCGAGACAGCAGCAGAGCTAAATCTGAGTATAGAGTACAATCATAGAAGCAGCGAGAGATTCAAAATTGAAGGGGAAAAAAGTCAGAACGCACAAAACGCCTTGCCGAGTAACTCAAGTGAAAGTAAACAATCATGAATCCATCCGTCATATCAAATCAAAAGCTCAAAATGCAATCAAACGCGAAAGTCCGGGGAAGAAAATCTCAAAAATCAGAAAGTCCTAGCAAATAGCACACGTTACTAGGAAATAATGGGTATCAAGCTGACCAAAAATCCAAAACACCAGCGCTCGAGTTGGGGAAGCGCCAGTAAGTAAGCAAAATCAAAATTCAATATAACGAACGAACGTCAGGTCAGGGGCACGAAGTGTTCTTCCAGACATTCCTTTTCGTTCCATTTCAAAGAAAAAGAAGGAAGAGAAAAGCGGGGGCAATTTATAGCCGCCAAACCGAGTCGGACGAGCTGTCTTCGGAGGGTTGAGCGACTTCGCGCAGCCAGGGACATTCCAGAATGTCACGAATGGTCCATCGCTTATTGACATCCATCTCCAGGCAACCTTTGACCAGATCAAGGGCATCACGGCGGTCATAATGCACATTGTCTTCGATCATCTCTCCGAGCATGGCATCTTGATCCCATGTGCCGTTAAGTATATTGGCTTGGATGCGAGGGGTGAATGTGTCTTGGAAGGGACGAGAGCCAACAACCATGGTGAAAACGATGACACCAAAGGCCCAGATATCAACTGACGGGTGGATCACACCGCCAGTCGACTGAAGCAGCTCAGGTGAAGCATACTCGAGGCTACCAGCAACACTCGTACTCGAGCCAGCAGGGCCCATCTGCTTGGGAGGGGGTCGATCAGCGACCTCATCGTAAGGATCGGGAGAGTCCCCGCCGTTATCAATTGTCATCCATTCGGCCATACCGAAATCACAAAGTACCAAAGTCGAAGATATATTACCATCTTGGTCCGCAATAGGATCGAGCAAGCAATTCTCGAGCTTGATATCCCTATGCACCACGCGGGTATCTTCGTGGAGATAACGAATGGCACATGCGAGTTGGTAAGCATATTTCTTCGCGAGACACGTCTTGATGCCTTGTCGATTCTGGCGAACCAAGTCGAACAATGTACCACCGATGGCGAGCTTGGTGAAGCAGAAAGTAGCGAAGTCGGTTTCATAAACGGCGTCGAGCGTTAGGATGTGGGGATGGCTGAGATATCTCCAGACCCGAACCTCGTGGTCGAATTCCGCTTGCACATCTTCGTTCTCTTTCTCGGAGCGGCCAGTCACATGCTTCTTCACGATCTTGACAGCAAGACGTTTGGGTTCGCCGTACTCTTCTACCTTATAAGCCTCTTTCACAACACTGAAACCACCGAAGCCAATTTGTTTTCCTAGAACATAATCGGTTCCAACCATCTGGCCCTCGTCGTCTGGCTGTGTGGCTGGCTCTTCCTTGCCAGAGGACCACATAGACAAGAACATACTCGCCGGTGATTTGCCGCTGGAAAGGGTCGACCGCCGGGAGCTATGCCGCGTGGTGTTTCGCAGACTGCTGCTGCGGTCAAGCCCAGAGCTGCGCTTACTTCCAAACGGCGTCATGACACCACCAGACCAGGAGGAGCTGCGGTCCTCGGGGGACGTCAGCGACTGGGTGGGCGAAGTGATATAGAGAGGTGATAGCAGCACATCTTTGCCATCGGGCGGTGTATGAACTTCATCGCCTGGGGAAGCCGTTGATACCGATGTCAGAGAGGTCGGTTGATCGAGTTCATTTGTTGTTATCGAGCCATCCTCCGAGGAAACGGAAGGGCGTGAACGGGAAGCCCCGGTCGGGATACCCCGCTCTTCGAGGGACCGCTTGGATTCGCAACCCCAAGCGACAGATTGCGGGTCGGCGGAGCCATCATCGTGAGAAAGCGCGTTCCGGAGACCAGAGGTCCGGGACTCGAACTTTTGCGGGGGGCGGTTCTTGGCGTCGCCTTTCACGAGAGGCTCTTCTAGCGGGCGCTGTATACCCGAGTCCAGGGAGACCGTTGGGTGGAAGGAAATGGAGGGGCGACGCTTTTGCAGGTACGAGTCTTGCAGGTATGAGTCAAGGGGGGGAGCCTGAAATCTCATCTGGCTTGTGGGGGTATTCGGCGTCATCGGCCGGGCGGCCTTCAGGGCGAGGGACTGAGATGGGAGGTGTTGCAGAATGCAAATCACTTAACACACTGCGGTCTTCATTAGTATCACGGCGGTGCGCCTTGTAGTCATGAGATTTGGTGCGTTCGCTCTCGATACCATCGCCACTCTCTGTCGATTTCCCCCTCCCTTGCTCTTCACCGGGCCATCCTGATCTGTTCTCGCGAAAGGATGTTTCAATCCTCAAACTCGCTAACCCGTGCCTCTCCGGATACGCCATGCCCTCGGCAGGAGCGCGGAATAAGACGTCGTTTTGGAAAGCGAGCCCTTCGTAGGCTCGCAGTCGGGTTGCGAAAGCACTTCCGACGTTTTTCTTTTGGAGTTTCGAATGATGAAAGTCGGTCGATTTGGATGGGATGGGATCTCTGACGGTGGGGCGATAAGCGTGTTAGAAGTGGGGGCGACACGCTTTTAAAAATCGCGGGGTCGAGCGACGGCGTCGAGCGATGGAAGAGATTGAAGTAGGTAAGAGAAATATTGGAAATGTTGACGTTAAACAGAGAGTCATTAAGCTAAGTGAGGTCAGAGGGGAAATACTGGACAAGAGATTGGTCAGTCGGAGCCAACCGGAGGCCGCAGGGCGTTTTGGGAGGATCCTCGGGAGATTCCGGGAGGATCAGCTGATCGTCCTGTTGCCCTACATTGTACACATAACTAATAAACTAATAACTAGTCCACGGATAAGTACTCCGGACTACACGTACATATAGTGGCTGCAAACATAATTACTCACGTTGAATTGTTCCAAGTTCACAAACTAGTAACCTTGGAATGTCACTACTAGTATGGATACCCAAGTACTACCTGAATGTCGGGTCTCACTGGTGTGGGGATACTAGTACTTACAACTACAAGTAAATTTCGATTGGTACTAGTAAAGACCACAAGCTCAAGCCAAACTGCTAGTGCCAATTTGGACGTTCTTGAAACTGCCACTACCATAGCTTCCATACAAACACGCCCACCCACTCTTCAGTCCACCGTCAGAAGCAGTAACCGTGGTCTTTGCCATTCCATCTTACTCAATATAACGGTGATATTAGTCGACCGTACAGAAAGTGAAAGGTGATAATACTTGTTCGCTTTAATTCCACCAGAATGCCCCTTCGACTCTAAAGCCGTAGCCTTGTCAGCTATTCGGTAAACAGTGACCTTGTCGCTATTGCTGTCAATTGGCAACCCTATACCTAGTTCTGAGCTGCAAAGGTAGAGTCACTCCGAGCCTATTTATACCCTCAGCTCGGCATGTTAGTTCCGCCATTGATGCCAACTTAGGTCACGACTGTCAAGCAATTACCAGGCGTGGTTAAAATTTTGCAATGAATCTATGGCTCCATAAGGCGCACTGGAGGCCGCCTCATGCGCCCCAACCGGGAGCGGAATCTGGTCAAGCCCGCCCAGCTTCAATCAAATATTCTCTACTAGTATTACTAGCTTATGCAACACAAACTTGAATGAAAATATGGCAAATGTGATTATGGGACTTTCAATAAATAACGTAGCTTAGTGCGTCAATTCCGAAGTTTATTATTCAAGATGCCAGTGATAAATTAGAAAATTTGGAGTTGGAGTGGTAGAACAGGACTACATAGTACTACTTACTATCTAGGTAGTAGGTAGGTAGTAGCAATATATACTACTACTACTACTACTACTACTACTACGCTGCATGTTTAGGATACTAATGTAGCCAGCCGGTGCCCACCTGGGCAGATGCACCGCCTTAGTAGTACTAGTAGTAGGTAGCAATAAAGTAGTATGTAAATCGATCATGTGCAAACAATCGGAAAATATTCCCGAGTCCACATATCCAACGTCTACATAAAGTTGATTGGAATGGGCGTCACGACGTCAGATAAACCTCCCTCCCGCCTTTTGCGGAACAATAACACAAATTAGGCATCCAGCTAGGAGACATTTTACGTACAAGAATGATAGAATCAACCTTGTTTTAGCTAGGGCAGGTCTGAATTTATTTGTTTACTAGTACTGACTCGGAGGACATACAGTTGGGGATCGGCAATGAATCAAGGGCGTTGTCTCGTTGCATCGAATTGGGAAATACCACAACAACCACGCAACACTAGGCGACTAACCCTAGCAACCATCCAACCTAACCATATTGAACTTTGAATCAAGCCACCAACATTTAGATGTATTTCAATGTTCTGTAAAAGTGTATATTTACTATAAACGTATGTAACTATGTCACTATACATAGTATAGAGAGGCCCTAAGCCCTAACCCGATCGGGCGACTCTCAGGGGCTTCGCGGACCCCTGATTAATCACTTAGCCGCGCGCAAGGGGCGCTTGTTTGGGAGCAACCTCCTTTTGGCTTCATGTCTGGGGATACTTGGAGATTCAAACAATCAAACAGTCCTTTCCTTTCTTATTCTGATGTCGCTCTGGCAGTAGTTTTTTCTTCTCCGCCTCGCCCTTAGTGCTGCGACTTGAAGTGCAGCCCAGCCACCCCACCTTTGTTGTTTAAGGCGCAGTCTTTCTTTTACGGGCCGACCAGTTCCAGGGACTCCGCGGTGAATCCCAATTACTTTCTCAATCTTGCAGCGCTGGCCAAGGGATTTTCTTTTTCGCATACTCTTATCTTCCTGTCCTCTTTACGCCAAATAGCGCTGGTTCAACAATCCCTCCTTCCCCCGACTTCTTTTATCACTCGCGTCTCCGCCTCCTCACCGCCGATCCCACGTTCATTGCTTCTTGCAACATGACGAGGCCTCAGATTATACGCGCTGGTATGTCTTTTCGTCGGAGCTATATCCGCCTCATGAACCCGCGCTTGATTGCAATTTCCCGTGCTGATCCCGACTACCCTAGATACACTCGACCTCCAAGACCATGATACACCGTCTGCGAAGGATCACACAAAACAACCCGAAGCACCAGCTCCTCTAGGGGCCGGCCGGCCTGCCCCCCATCAAGAATCGTCGATTCGTCATGCGGAAGAGGATTCGAAAGCGGAGATAATGGGTGGACCGGGAGCAGGTGGACATGGGATGTATGAAGATGGGGACGACACGGACGATGATGATATGGGATCAAATGGACATTACGATCATGAAGATGGCGATTTGGCCGATGGCGAAAGCGATGATCTTCTTGATGATGATCTAATGGACAAAATCTCTAGTTCTCCCTCAATTGATGATGGTAAGGGCCTCAGGAGTGTTCACTGTGCGGGGAGCCTGAAACTAACTGCAAGCAGAGGATATTGACTTCGAATTTGTCTACGCTCTTCACAATTTTGTCGCAACTGTTGATGGGCAGGCGAATGCCTCAAAGGGAGACACCATGGTTCTTTTGGATGATAGCAACAGCTATTGGTGGCTGGTTCGCGTGGTCAAAGATGGAAGCATTGGTAGGTCCAGACCTCTTTAAAACCCCTTGAACAATACTAATATTAATCAGGGTACCTCCCGGCCGAGCACATTGAAACACCTACCGAGAGACTTGCCCGATTAAACAAGCACCGTAATGTCGATGTATGTCTCAATGCTCTATCCGTCAACTGGACCCGCTCTAACATTAGCAGCTCTCGGCGACCATGCTTGGTGATAATTCCGAAAAGTCTAAGAATCCTTTGAAAAAGGCGATGCGCCGACGGAATGCGAAGACTGTTAACTTCGCACCCCCGACATACATCGAGGCCTCAGACGTTGAGTACTCTTCGGACGACGATTCCGAACATGGCGACTTCTTCAATGACGATGAAACCGTTGAATCGGAAGAAGGGGACGCCCAGGAACAGACTGAAGATATTGTGGTGGAACCCCTCAGACCGAAGGCACAGAAGGAAAAGCCCGCAGAGCAGGCAGAGGCGGAACTACAAGAGAAACAAGAGCCGGAGCGTTCGATTTCGGACCCCCGACGCTCCAGCGAAGAATTCTTCGACCCAGAAGGTAAGCAATCAATTGGCGTCCCTCGTCATTTGAACGAGAACGGAACCCTAACTTTGATCTATTACCAGAACCCACCGTCAGTAGATCCAGAAATGGTACTGTACGGAACACGGATTCCTTCTTCAAGGACGACACTGCCGAACCGAAGAAAATATCTCTTACACCTAACTTGCTGCGCGATGAGTCCAACAACAATAACATCAACAATGGTCTGGCTGAGTGGAAAGAGGTAGGTTATCAACAAACCCCCAATTTCAAGATAATGTCTAACATCTGTGAAGCCTCGTGGAAGTATGGAAAGTATCGAGAGTAAATTGTCTTCTCAAGATAAGGTGAAAGAAGAGAAGAAACGCAAAGACAAGAAGTCGGGAATGCTCAGTGGACTGTTCAAAAGGAAAGACAAGAAGGGCAAATCAATCGACGACTATGAAGAAGCCGAAAGGTCTCCAGCAGAGTCGAATTTCCGAGCCTCGCCGCAACCGAAGACCTCATCCGAGTCCCTTTCGCCGGAACAAAGACCGTCCAGGCCTCAGAAACAAGCCACCAACAAACTACAAAAGCAACCCCCAGCGACGATGTCACCAACGAGAGTCGAGGGTCAGTTTGCGACAGAGGCGGCCAAGGATGCGAGCCAATCCGGGCAGTCTATCCGTCGCGTGGCCTCGGAGGAATCGGGCAATATGGAATCGAGTCGAGGAATAGTGACATCCCCGGTCAGCCAGCCCAGCCAGCCCAGTCCTTCAAAGGACTCGTTTGCAACTGCCGAATCCAGAGAACAGCTGGTATCTCCGATTGAACGATCTTCCAGCGAAGTACAATGGCGAGGAACATACGAACCCAAGACGACAGTGCAGCCATCCGTGGTCTCGCCACCACAAAAGTTGATGCCAAGAGTGGTCACCGACTACGATCGAGCGATGGGCGTGGAGTCCCCCGTCGATGTTTCTCCTGTGGGGGAGCATATACCCATCGCCGCCGCCCCAGGGTTGACGGCAGATGCCGGACCTCGGACGCACTCCACGTCTCCATTCTCACCCCCGTCGTCTCCTGAAGTCGACGTGAACGACCTGAAGAGTAGCGAGGCTGCTCCAGGTTCTGTGGACACATTTTCAGATACCCCGACCTGGAGTGACGCTAGCTTACGAACCTACATGGACGATGAAAATGACATTCGCGACCTATTCATTATTGTCCACGACAAGTCCAATATTCCCCCGGCTGGGACTGATCATCCGGTTACTGGTCGCCTTTTCAAGGAAGAGAGCAAACGTCTAAAAGAGATGAACAATCAACTCGACGAGATGCTTGTGAACTGGATGTCCCAGCGAGCGAGGAACAACAGCCTGCGAAGCCCGCAGAGCCCGACCGCTTGATTCGTCTACTGTATATCAATCTTTCTCTACCAATGTGTCTGTGGATATATTCATGGGCCTGTCGAGTTGTCCTGGAAAGACCAGGAAATTGTGCTGGGCACATCAGCTCCGACTGGCCTTGTTACATTCGTTTTCTTCTCTCTTCAAGTTTTATTCATGCAACCCCAATACACCCGATTTCTCTTTTGGTCGCATTTATGCCCCCCGCCAATCGATGCAATTTTGACGACCTGCCTTGTTTCGTTCCATTACTGAGAAGCGACCTGTGATTCCTAGTTGATCAACAGTCAGCGCATTCTTTGCATTGGATCCTTTCTTGTCCATTCGATTTTCTGATTTTCGCCGGAATACCCCGAGTCATCCGAGTCATACTTGTTTTGTCTTCACTTCTTTCCCTCTATAGTTCATCTACTTGACGATGACGTATCGCAATACCAATTTGTCTTTCCGTCTTCAATCATGCACCGTCATTTCCAGTAGCCAGAATCAAGCGTAGAACGAGGGGCATGACCCCCCTCATTAGACGCCTGGTGCAGAATCCCTGCAATTCTGATTGGAGGTAAGCGCATGCCAAAGTTCCTGCACGGCAGAAGGGTCGTGCGGACAGGTCAGCCGCACGCATGATGTTATGCCTCCCGGCTGACAGTCACTGACAATGTTTACTTAGTATAAAACATTTTCTCCCTCTCTCTCTTTCCCATCTCGAAACACCTTTCATTTCTCTCACCTTCACCTCGCTGTTATGGCTGACCCCTACAATCCCTACACTTCATATCCAACGCCTACTCCCGGGTGGGGTCAGTTACTATCCCCCAGCCCCGGACGAGCAATCTCACCAGCAAGGCGCATATCCGCACCAGCAGCCCCCATACAGCAATGCCGACTATGGTGGTGTGGCATCGCCGGATCAAAACTACAATTATGCTCCGCAGTCGAGTCAATACCACCTTCAGCCGGAAGGATACCAGAGCAATGCGCCCAACAGAAGTTACACGCCGGTAGGACAACCAGATCACCTCGGTCCGGCCAGCGCTCCAGGGATACCATTTCATGATAGTGGAAAGGTCCCCGAGAATGCGGGATACTAGTACGTGAATGAAGTGGGAGAGTTACATAGCACCAGAAACAGAAAGCTGACTCATTCAAAGCGATGGCCACCCAGCCGATGAACCGAGATACACACCGTCACACAGCCCGCGCCCACCCCCGGTGTACGTGTCGGAGGCAGATAATACCCGACCTCACGACAAGGAGAGTCGGGACTCAAACCGGGGTGCAGAAGATCTCGAGGGCGACCGTGGATTTGGAGGGTCTCTGGCTGGTGGAGCCGCGGGTTATTACTTCGGACACAAGAAAGATCATGGTATCCTGGGTGCGATTGGCGGGGCTATCATCGGAAACTTGCTTGAAGACAAAACGAAGAAGCATGAGAGGCCCCCCCTCGCCATCCTTATCGTCGCATGCTAGCCATCATAGTCACCATAGCCACCACGGTCACCACAGTCACCATGGAAGTGATCATGGAAGTCATCACGGCAGTCATAATAGCAGTCACCTCAGTCACCTCGGACATGATCACCACCACCATAGTCATCACCGACATAGTCGGAGTCGAAGCCATTCACGACACCGTGACGAGGACGATTACTGAATATGCGTTCAGAATTTCATGACATAGAGGCGATGATGTTTTGATTTGTGATGATGGATTCCTTTTTGTCCTTCCTTTTTGTGTGTCTGATGCAAGGCCAAGTATCGATGGCGTGTTAGCATATTCTTCCCAGCCAGGATGATGGCTGCAGTGCTTTTCCCTTTCTGTCTATTTTATCTCGAGGTTCATGATGAAGAGCTCCTTATGATGAACGAGATTGACGTGATCATGAATTTTACGGCTGATTCCATTATTCCAATATTCTGCTATTTTGCCTTTTACCTTTTGCCTTTGAAATTACACAACTACTACGAGTACTCCGTACGTTTGGAGGCTATGCCAAATTTAAAACAACTAAAATCATTCTCTTCACGGAGAGCCAAAGAATTATTCACTCCATACTCCGTACTGTCCCTTCGCATCCGTGTTTATTGGATTATATTGGTTAGATTGTTGGCCAACAGAACCCAAAGTTAGGGCTCTCACCAAGGTTACGAGATGGACCCTTCAGTCTAGGTCTTGGCAACTGGCTGGACCCTGAAATTTATTCAGGAACGACTTGGCGAAATTAAATTTGGACCAATTGAGGCATGAAAAATCTGTAGGGTTCGTATTCAAGCTCGAAACGACAACACGCCTCGTATCTGTTCCCACCAGACCCGCATTTGAACCTGTCGATCAGGGTCTTTCCTCGCCGCCTTGGATCGGTACATAGACTGGTAACAGGGAAAGAAATCATGGGCTATGAAAAGCGAGGCTAACAAGTCTTCAGAGATAATTAAGAGATCATCCAAAGGGATAAAGGGCACTTTGGGCCCATCGATGAGATTCCTGACGAAACCAGCCTCAAAACTTTATCTGAGCTTTAACCATACGATCCACACCTCTCACGATCAACACGGGTAGCGTGCCTCGAATAACTCTCAGCTTCTAGCTAACGGTCCCATCTAGCCCGAAGCCCCTTTTCATCTTCAGCGGGAATACGAGGCACAGCCGAAGCCCTTTCTGCCCGCTGGTCCCATTCCGGGAGAAACTGACGAGCCGGCGTCTCCAATCGCCTCGTTCTTTGACACTGACTCCGTTCTGCTCACGGTGATCTGGGTTCTCTGATTGGATTCATCGAGGAAGAAGGCTTGGACCCTACATCTCGGAGGAGTTCCATCTCGGTTACCACACCAGAGGATTTGCTGGAGGGCTTGTTTAGCCTTGGTTTTGGGTTTAGTGGATCGATACGAGTGAGCCATGATTGTGATTATTCGCGCGGAGGCTGATATTTGTTAAAGGGGTGGACCATTGCGGCTGAAGGGCCGAAGAAGGGACGTTGAGGACCCTTAAATTGGAGCTGATGCCCTGATCGAGGATGGTGATTTGAGTCTTGACTTCCTTCCGTCCATATCCTTCTCGAACCTCTTTTTTTTCAGCATATACTCTTTTATTCCGAGTTGACTAGTACGACTAGTCTTACACATACTAGTACTATATTGCTATATCACCGGTCTTTTAATCCAACAAGAATATGCATTCTAAGACTCTGGCTCTGCTGTGCCTCTCAGCCTCTGTTCTGGCTACTGCCGAACTGGAGAAGAAGCAATATGGCGACTCCTCCGATGACTACTACAACAGTCTCATGGGCGATCTCAATAGCCTGTAAGACGGCCTTTCTGACTATGGAAACCTCCTCAATCCGGTCTAACATAAAGAAACAGAGCCTCCGAGACCGACTATCTTGACTACCTCACGGACTCGGACTATAGCGACATATATAAAGACTTGCCCACCAACTACCTGAGCGACTACTCTGACTACCTGAATGACTACACCCTGAGCGACTATGGGCTGACGGACTACCCCAGTGCGACGCACTTGGGTGGGGGTGACAGTCATGACACTGACAGTGCCAGTGAGACGACCGCTAATAGTCTCGATATGCCTACTATGACGACGGGCCCTTCATTGACAGGACTCGGCGATGCACCCCCGGCCTCGATCCAGTCTGTGCTCATCACTGCGATTCCGGAATCCTATCTGTCCCAACTGGGCAACCCATCAGCGCGGTCGTCCATCTTCAGCGAGATCGCAGACGGCCACTACCCGCAGTGGTATGCGGATCTTCCTAGCAGCGTCAAGAGTTGGGTTTCCGAGCACTACGAGCCCACTGGAGGGCCTGGTAGTGGAGGTCATGGAAATTCGGCACCGGCGACCGGAGTCATGGCGTCCGGGGTGGCGGCTGCTGCGGGTGTGTTGGCCCTTGCGGTGTTACTGTAGATCAAACCGTGGGAATGCGGGGTGGAAGAGAGATTAGACGAATACGGAGTATAATAATCAATTTTCTTTTGCTGCACATATCAACAGATCGGAACAGTCACACACACAAATGGGATGAAGTAAGGAGAACCACTGGATCGCCTCCGCGGGCCAAACCGGACTCCACCGGGGTCCACCGAGGTTGATATCGGAGACTTCTGATTGGTTGATGCTCCAGTGTTTATCGAATGAGTCAGCAGGGAGATAAGACCCTACTTGCCCTAAGTCGGCGCCCTGCGCAATGTTCAGCTGAGCCCGAGGGGTGACTATGACTGCGTGACCTCTTTCTCATTCTCATTCTCCTCTTCTCTTTTTCTTTATTCCCCCTCACTCCTAGACTTAGACTCGCACTCGACCTTTTACACCATTTCCTCGTCCTTGCTGTCTTTTTCTTTCCTTCTGAACCGCCCTGCCTCGAGACTCGCGACCCGAAATCCTCACCCCCGCCTTATCGCTTCCCCGGATTCGGCTGCATCCTCACCTTACCAACCTTACGCTTGATATCCGAGCCCACCACGGCCACCGCGAGTCCTCCTTGGCTATTTCTCCTAGAATATGCCTCCGCCGCTTTTATACAACCTTGTTGCTGGGTCTCTTCCAGACCACTGTGAACCCTCTTCGCCTCTTCTGACCGCTATCTCCTCACATCTCCACATCTGCCTCCCCACTCCTCTCGCGCTGATCTCCTCCGTTCTCGGCACCCTCAGCATTGTGTCATGGCTCTTCGCCCAGCTACCCCAAATATTCAAGAACTACCAGCTCCAATCCACCTCCGGTCTGTCCATATTCTTCCTCGTCATCTGGTGCTTCGGTGATGTGAGCAATCTTATCGGCGCCCTCTTCACCCGCCAGGCCGGCTGGCAAGTCGTCGTCGCCAGTTACTATGTCTGCGTGGATGTCGCGCTAGTCATTCAATTCTTTTGGTACACCCACTATAAAGCCCGGCGGTACAACAGCTACCGCGAATTACCACACTCGCACGATGCATCCGATTCCACCGGCGGGCTGCTACAGGGGGTGCCCCTGCCCGACAACAATGCAACACAACAGTCGCAATCATTGGGACCAGTCAACATGGACGTGTCAAAGAAATCCGAGGCGACAGACGCGGGTGTGCAGACCGGATCAACTCTCAACTCAACCGTCAATCCCACTGCATCATATTCGAATGAGAAGACAAATTCCTCGCGCCGGTCGATCCGGGTCAGAAGCAGCGCCTCCAGCCCTCCATTCGCACTACCCCGCACTATGCTCATTGCCTCGCTGCTTTGTGCTGTCCTAGCCAATGCTAGTCCTACCGGTACCGGCCCGTCACCTCACCCGCCCATTTCCCATGCTCCCCGTGAAACAATCATCGAGATCGTGGGTCGCATCTTCTCCTGGATGTCAACCCTCCTCTACCTGGGCTCACGCCCGCCCCAACTCATCAAGAACTACCGCCGCAAGAGCACAGAAGGTCTTTCCCCGCTTCTCTTCATGGCTGCTTTCAGCGGCAACTTGTTCTATTCCTCCTCTTTGCTCACCAACCCCAATGCCTGGTATGACTTCGCGCCGTACGGCGGTGGCGGTTGGGCCGATGACCACGGTAATGATCGCTGGGAGTGGATTGGACGGAGTCTGCCCTTCTTCCTGGGTGCATTTGGCGTTCTATTCTTGGATGGCTTCATGGGCGTGCAGTTCTTGATGTACGGCCCACAAGACGACGAGGATGGCGAGAGCTATATTGGTTCCGAGGATGGAGACCCCAAGCGCGGCCGCAGTAAGTGGCGTCGCGTGCGTGGATGGATGCGCGGATGGATTCCTTCAACGTCGCCGGAGCGTGACGAGCGTACGCGCTCGCGGGAGGGCCAGGCCCTACTTAGCCATGAACAAGGACGATACGGGACTGTTTGATATAGTCACTTATCTACCTTGATATACATTTAAACCCTATTCCTTTCTTACAGGGTTCGACCAACTGCCTTCGTTAGAGCGAAGGTGGTTATGATACATTAACGACATTACGACTTTTCATTGGACTCATTCACGCATTGGGCACTTTGTTTTTCTTTTTGATCTCCCATATTGGATGGGGAATGACTCGACTCTTGCTTTGCATTTTGGTTCTTGTTTCCTCTGTTTTAGGGTTTCCTTTTCTGGCGTTTTTGATTTTTACTATACCATGGTGTGGAGCGAGTGGAAGGTTGCAGGTCGAATATAGAGTTGGGGGTTGAGATAGCTTACCATTGCCTTGCACTTTCGGATTATTTCTGTACATATGACATGTATACTCATCAAGTGAAACGATTATTACTCATGTTAATTGTTCTTGTAAAAGCCAAAGCCGAAGAGACAATAATTCTGGAGCCCTGAAGGTCTATCCAAAGACAGGAATAGCTACCAGTAGTGTCTAGGTACCGAGCAGGTCTATTAACTTCAAGTTTGAAAGCGCAGTATCTGCCACTACAGAATAAAGAAAAACACCGTGACATCAAGAAACGAAAAGAAACATTATCTATAAAGCATAAGTCTTCAGAAAAGAAGATCAAACAGTAGGAATGGCAGGCGAGAGCTTTCCCATACTTGTATAATGTACTCAATGATCAAGATAGCCCCTCAAGAACCTCAGCCTGTCGAGTGGCCCAATACTTCCTTCTTTCATACCAGTTTCTGTCCACTGGAAATGGATAATCGTACTTGTCTGGAATTTTATAAACGCACTCGACCCACGCAGGGTAGATTGAACTTGGCTGTATTGGATGTCCATCTGTGGCCTCTTCCAAGATCCAGTACTGGTCTTAGGTGGATTGCAATATCTCGTAGGTTCTCTGTGGAGCTTCATCGACGCGATGGATATAGTGCTTGACTCGCTCAAATACTTTGGTCGTGAAGTCTACCAGTATTACTTTGCCTACACAAAGATGATTCAGACCATAGCCTGGAAAGGTTGAAAATCAGAGTATGTACGCACATCTACTGAAAAAATCCGCATGATAGTAGTATATTGACATTCAACGAATCATCTAATTATAAACAAGTACTTCAAGAATAAAACGGCGTCAACGGGTACCAACCCGCCAAAAACCAAGCCAACCCTAGGGGTTGCCAAGTAGAAAGTAATGTGTACATGTGTTTTCCATGCTAGAATACTCGCCCAGCCCGGTCCAGTCTTGTCACACCATCTCATTAATGATTAAGCATGGATTGAAAAAAGCATAAAGCTAGAGCCTTGCGTACTCTGCAACGAACTCCAGTGACATGGGGAAAGGGGAGGAGCCACGGGGTAGCCAGGTGGCGGTCTGGGTGAGCGATGTGATGTGCAATGTGAGAAACGAGAGAGGCGGCATTAAGCAATATTCTTAGCAAGATAAAAGTGACAGAGAAGAGAAGATGGATTAAAAAGGGGGAGGAGGATCATAGGAAAACTGGGGCATATCCATTCGTTGCTTGTTCGAATAATTCATGACCGGGTGAGGACTTTTCTGTTTTGTTTCTTTTCTTCCTGGGTCCTCTTCATCATCCCGGGTACTAAACATCTCTCTTCTTTCTGCACTGCACCCATGCTGAGACATCCAAGCAACGCCGCCGTGAACCCAACGCGCCGAAGCCACGACCGGGAATGGGAAGAAAGCAAAAGCAAAAAGAGTAGCAGGGGGAGGTATGGAGTTTTGACCGCAACTCGGCGTGACCAGCATCAACCGAGACCGAACTATCGTCCATCCGCAAAGACTCCAACCCAATGTGCATCAAGTTCAAATACAGTCTCACGTAGCGACAGAGAAGAAGAACAAGTCATATTTAATACAGAGGTGACTTAACATCCTGGACTCCGCGTCGGATAACATCCTCGATCCGCCACCGAGGAGGGGTCAACTGTACAGAGCGCTTGCGGTGCCATTCCTTCTCCAATTCGGGCGGGGGGAGCCATCTCCTCGGTAGGAGGCAGAGCGCCACCAGCAATACCGGTCGAGAACTTGAGCTGGAGAACATTGCCGATTTCGTCGCAGGCAGTCAGAACCCGGTCAAGATCTTCCTTGGTGTGGGCAGCAGAGACACAGAAACGAGCGCGAGATGAGACCAATGGGGTGGCTGGGTAGCCGACAACCACGACGGAGATCTTGCGTCGGAGCATCTCGTGGGAGAAGGCAGGCATCTTAGCGGGGTTGAACAGAAGAAGAGGGATGATGGGAGAATCATCGTGGCCGTATACTATAAAGCCAAGGCGCTTCAATCCGAGGCGGAGGTACCGCGAGTTGAAGGCCAAACGCTGCAGGCGTTCCTCGCCCTGGCCCGGGACGAGCTCGCCGTTGATAATGCGGAGAGCGGACGAAATTTGCATGAGGACAGCAGGGGCGGGAGATTCACCATAGAAGATACCGGAGTTAATGGCCCGCAGTTTCTCGATCATGTACTTGTCTGCCGCAATGTAACCGCCGTTGGCACCGAAAGACTTGGTGAGAGTACCCATAAGAACATCAACTTCGGAGGTGTCAATGCTGAAGTAGTCACACACACCACGACCCTGGGGACCGATAGCTCCGATAGAGTGTGCCTCATCGACGAAGAGGTTGAACTTGTAGCGGTGCTTCAAGGCAACAAGACCCGGGAGGTTGCACATGGAGCCCTCCATGGAGTACAGGCCCTCCACGACAACCAAGATCTTCTTCCAGGGACGGTGAGTGCGGGGTTGGCCCTGAGAGATGGCCTCACGGAGCTTGAGTTCCAGATCCTTCATATCGTTGTGCTTGAACATGGCAATGGATGCACCAGAGAGACGGGCACCGAAGCGAATGGAGGCGTGGTTCAGTTCGTCGGAGATGAGCAGATCACCCTTTCCGACAAGTGCGGGGAAGACGTTGGCATTGGTACCGAAGCCCATCGAGAAAACCATCGACGCCTCCTTACCCACAAATCGGGCAATTAGATCCTCGACCTCAACGTGAAGATCCTGAGTACCGGTCTCAGCTCGGGTGCTGGGGGTTGCAATTCCATATTTGCGGACAGAGTCCTCCGCAATGTCGGCACAGGGTCCTTCCGACTGGGCGAATCCAAGATAGTTGTAGGAGCTCAGGTTGAGGGTATCAGTGGTGGTACCAGTCAGGTAGAAGTGCTGGTTATGATCGTTGGTAGCCCGGTCAATCAATGTGATGGTACGTCCGGGAACGCCCGTAACAGGACGTTCGAAGCAATCGTTAATTCGCAACTTGAGACGGCGCACATAGAAGTTGTCAAAATCACTGTTAAGGGCACCGTACCCGTTGCGGGACTTGAGATGGCGGTAGTTTTCTTCCCGGAAGCGCTTGCCGAAGAAGTCACGAACGTGTCCGAAGGCAATTAGAATTAGGTAACTGATATAAGTCGTAAGCAGATAATAATACGGCGGCTCGTCCATCACCGGCTCCGGGAAGACACCGCCAGGGTGCCGACTGGAGTAGCGGTGGGAGGGGTGACCGATGGTGCCGAATTGGGCATGTTGCTTGGCCTGCCGGCGGGCCTCCTCGGGGGTAGGAGGCTGAAAGAGTGTCGTCGGCATTTCGTCGGTATGAGGGTAATCGGCAGTGGCAGTGGACAGAGAGATTGTCGGTAGGGACAGTGATGCCGAGCTGATCGGCGGAGAGGCGTTATTAGGAGGATTCCCACCGGTCGACTGGGGGGGCCGCCTGTATAGGTTGAGGCTGAGCCTTGGATTTAGGGGAGCTCGAAAACAATTGAGAGAGTCGATTGGATTTGACCGAGGATGCCTTGTTGGCAATACCGCCCTTTCCGGAGGAAGGAGAAAAGGACGGCGGGTTGGAAGTGTCGTTGGAGGAGGAGTTGTTGCTAAACCGACGAGGCATCGCACAGAGGGAAGCAACGATTCGAGGAAGAGAACGACGGGGGACTTTTTGCACCGTCTGGGATTTCTCTGGGACGTTGGTGGGGGGTGGCGCGTGTATGTGTGTTGTGTGTGCGTTGTGTGTATGTGGGTTTTCAACGCGTCGAGGTGGTTTGAGGCAAGGACTACCGAGTGACGAGGAGAGCAGTAGAGACCGAGTCAATTTTCTGCTTTCGACGGTCCAAGTTTCTGGTTCGTTCGACAACAACCGGAGAACAGGTTGATCTGAGGTACGGTGAAAGATCGTCAGTTGGGATGATCCTTGGATTGAAGATGAAAGTTGAAGATTGGGAGGGATGCGCGAGTGTCGGAGGTGTCGGAGGTGTCGGAGGCGTCGGAGGCAAAGAAGGAGGGTTGTTCAAAGTGGAATAGTAGATGAAGACATACCTCGAAGTGATTAATTGTGGCTGATGATCGCAAAAAGCGGGATCCGAAGACCTCCGGCTGAGTGAAGCCCTTGGAAAAGTGTGGCTTCACACGTGGAATGGGGGCAACACCAAAAAAAAGGGGGAGCCGGAACAAGGAGCGTGGGGGGGAGCCCAATGTTCGTGAGCAATGAATCTCCACGATCACAAACCAGCTTGTAATTTGGTTCGATTCGGAGGGGAGGGGAGAAAAGGGTAAAGAAGGGGGAGATGAGATGAGATGAGAGTAAATAGCAGCAATAGTCCGAGTGAGAGTGAGAGTAATCGTAATAGTGCCGATGCTGCATCAAGCCATCATGCACTGGTCCACCTCCTGGTATTGGAAATGGTATTTGTATTTCCACAGTTCCACAGTGTGGAGCTTGAGTAACTATCGTATTTTACATCCCAATACATCCATGGCTTTTTTTTTCATTGGGATCCACCGTCAACCAAGAATCGGACCCGAAGGAAAAGAGTTAGTTTTAGTTACTCGAGAGTTACCCACTGGCCCTGACTGTCTGGATTGCTAGGGTCTTCATCCGAGTGCCCTATACTGCACTCCTGGACTGCTTGGAGTAGTTTGATTATGTCTGCAGCCTAACATGAGACAACAATTCCAGGGGTCAGTCCATGCAGCTGTTGTATGCATGTACGAGGACTCCGTACTCGTACTTGCTACTAAAAGGTTGCCTGGAGAGATCGACATGTCATCTCGCACAAACAACAGTAGGCTGTGGGCCACAGCGTGATGTGATGGTACCTGCAGGATGAAAACGGTCACGGCCGAGGCGAGACTGAGGCCGAGGCCGAGACCAAAGACCGAAGACCAAAGACCCTCAAGTTTCCCGTTCTTTTCAGGAACATTCAATTCCCCCCCCACTGCTAGTCAGCCAGTTGACTAGGAGTCCACTTATCCAGGGCCTGAGGCAGAGATGTCACCCCAGTGGCCCGCATTCCGCATGCCGCATTGCCGCATCAAGGAGAAGACAGTCAATCCCCCTCCTTTTCATCGTCACGGGGGAAGGAGGGTACAAAGAAGAGCGGAGAGATATGTAGAGGGAATCCTGGAGATCAACCAAGTTTTTCCAACAGGGATAACCCCCTCCCCTCCTTGCTTATATAGCATAATGCATAGTGCGTAGTCATATCCAGCGGCTGCCACCGCTTGATGCTACCCGCAGCCGCGGGTTTCAGCGGCAATGTAGTACGAGTACCCGATCCCCTCCAGGGGATTCTCCGCCCCACGATCCTTGGAGGCAGAGTTTGGAATTGTATGATTGATCTCTTTCTCTTACACCGATCACCCCTGCAACGACCCATCCAATCCGGCGAGAACCCCGCTATCCGTATACTTCGCCCGGGTGGTTACCACGTACGATTCTGGTGGTACCTAAGCTATACTTCCCGCCGCTTGGTCCCCTGAACTGGTCCAACAAAACCGCCGAAAACCACCGTTGCCACTGGCGCCTCTCCCTTTGAAAAAAAAAAGTTTCCTTCTCCTCCCTCAGGCTTCAATCCGCCATTTGGCTTCAACTGTCTTGATTCTGTGTCGTATATACCCCAATTGCTCATTCAGAAACAATGCCGCACATTGATGAGGCTGTGACTTCTGATGTGAAAGAACTATGGCGTCACTCATCGCCCGAGTCCACTCAGATATATGATTTTATGACCAAGATAAACAAGAAACATGGTCTATCATTGTCGGATTATGATTCCCTTTGGAAATGGAGCACATCGGAGCCCGCCAAATTCTGGGAAGAGATTTGGCACTATACCCATATCAAAGCTCACAAGCCATACAACACTGTAAGTTCCGAGGGCTTAATGTAACAGGAACCCCCATTGGCTAATCGTAATCGCAGGTCCTTGAAACCGACCAGGCATTATTTCCTCGGCCGGCGTTCTTCGAAGGAAGTGCTCTCAACTTTGCCGAGAATCTGCTCTTCCCGGCGGCCAATCCAGATGAGGACTCAATTGCCATCATTGGAGCGACTGAAGCTGATCGCGAGTTCATTTCCTGGAAGGAGCTGCGAGAGCGTGTTCGCCAAACGGCCAATGCTTTGAAGGAAGCCGGTCTCCAGGCTGGCGACCGTGTCGCAGGGTTTGTGGGCAACCATGCCAACACCGTTGTTGCCATGCTGGCTGCGACATCCATTGGCGCCTTCTGGACTGGTGTTTCTCCAGATACTGGCGTGCACGCTGTCCTAGAACGATTGAAGCAGATTCAACCCAAGATTTTCTTTGCAGACAACTCCTCGCTCTACAATGGCAAGATCCACGGTTCCCATGCCAAAGTACGCGAAATCGTCTCCGAGCTGCCTGATCTGGAGCTCCTGGTGATCTTTGAGATAGCCAAGTCTCTTGATTTTGATATCGCGGATGTTCGTCCTCAAAATGGAAAAGCAGTCACCTTGGGAACGTTCTTGTCTGCTGTTCGGAATCAAGAAGCCCCGTTGGAGTTTGCTAGCCTCCCACCTGATCATCCAGTCTATATTCTGTACTCTTCAGGAACTACTGGTGCACCGAAGCCCATTGTGCACGGTTCGCTAGGCACTCTGTTACAGCACAAGAAGGAACATCTCCTTCACTGCGAAATCCGACCCGGTGATCGACTTTTCTACTTTACGACGACGACATGGATGATGTGGCACTGGCTCGTTTCTGCCCTGGCCAGTGGCGCAACGATTGTACTGTATGATGGGTCACCATTCCGCCCGTTCGATGTCGAAGGAGGAAAAGGAGAAATGGCCATGCCGCGCCTGATAGAAGAACTCCAGATCACCCACTTCGGCACCTCGGCGAAGTACCTTTCCATCCTAGAACAAGCCGCCTTGAATCCCAGCAAGAACAAGCACCGCCCTGTGAACCTTAAAACTTTGAAGGCTATCTTCAGCACCGGATCACCGCTGGCTCCATCGACTTTCGAGTACATCTACTCTTCTATCCACTCCGATATCATGCTGGGCTCTATCACGGGCGGCACAGATATCCTATCCTTGTTCTGCTCTGGATGTCCGATTTTACCCGTCTACAAGGGCGAGATTCAATGCCGTTCCCTCGGCATGGCCGTTTCTGTGTTTGACTACGCCGGTAACGATATCAGCGCCTCGGGTGAACCAGGCGACCTTGTTTGCACAACCCCATTCCCAGCACAGCCCGTCATGTTTTGGCCGCCCGACGCAACTGGTATGGAAAAATACCGAAAGAGCTACTTTGAAGTCTTCGGGACGTCTATCTGGCACCATGGAGACTTTGTTCGCGTGAACCCGGAGACGGGTGGTGTGGTCATGTTAGGTCGCAGCGATGGCGTGCTTAAGCCTTCTGGCGTCCGATTCGGAAGCGCGGAGATCTACAACATACTCCTCAAGCATTTTGCGGAGGAGGTTGAAGACTCTCTCTGTGTTGGCCGCAGGCGAGAGGGCATCGACACCGATGAGACTGTCGTGCTCTTCGTCAGACTTGCACCTAATAGCACCGTCGATATAAAGGAACTCTCATCTCGGATCCAAGCTGTCGTTCGCAAGGAACTGAGTCCTCGTCATGTACCCGGCGTGATCGAAGCCTGCCCCGAGATTCCGGTCACTTCTAATGGCAAGAAGGTTGAGAACGCGGTTAAGCAGATCTTGTGTGGACTGAACATTAAGATCGGTGCCAGTGTGGCCAATGCCCATTGTCTTGATTGGTATCGTAACTGGGTTTCTGAGAATCCATAATTGTCTCCGAGTCTGAGTTGGATATATAAACTGGATAAATTGGATATAGGAATTATAATGCGAAACAAGACTCTTTTCGGGGGGCCCGGTTTGCGGGCTTACCTCTGGTGCTACTATGTCATCATATTGGATCTAGACTATTGGAACTTGGTCAGCAACAAAAGAATCAAAGCTCCTCTTCGAACCGAAAATGAGTAATAAACGAGGATGAGGATATTCTTTTAGGTGTATATGACAAATAAAGCCTACATAAAATACAATTTTATTGGCTTGAGTGCTGCTTGTTCAATTTTAATCATACAACCGCTTATCTAATCCGGATTCGGTGCAGTTCTCCGGAATCGATTCTTCGCCGCGCTGAACCTCCGACCTCCGCAAGATCGAAGCGAAAGCGTGTAGAACGCATAATATTCACCCATTGGAAGCTTGCCGCGTATCGGAATAAACACATCATGCGCCGTTCTGCATTGCGGGCTATCGAGTCCGCGAAGCCCGTCGCCCGAGCTCCTCGCTCGGTGTCGAGGAGCTTTGCTACTCTGAATGATTCCGCTAAGGTATCATATCCTTGATCGCCCTTTCTCATTCTTGCTACCTCTAACTCGATTTCTTTTGGACAATTAGGACCCCTCCGAGCTCGATCAAATCACCACTCTCCCGAACGGAATTCGCGTCGCCACCGAGTCATTACCGGGCCCCTTCTCAGGCGTCGGAGTTTACGTTGATGCTGGCTCCCGGTACGAAGATGCCAGCCTGCGCGGCGTTAGTCACATTATGGACCGATTGGCCTTTAAATCAACCAAGCAGCGCTCCGGAGATGAGATGCTGGAGGTCCTCGAGGGACTGGGTGGTAACATTCAATGTGCTTCGTCTCGAGAGTCGTTGATGTACCAGTCCGCCAGTTTCAATTCGGCGGTCCCTACCACCCTTGGCCTGCTGGCAGAGACCATTCGGGATCCCCTCATCACAGACCAGGAAGTGCTTGAGCAACTTGCGACAGCGGAGTATGAAATTGGCGAGATCTGGGCGAAGCCCGAACTCATCCTGCCGGAGCTCGTCCACATGACGGCATACCGGGATAACACCCTAGGCAACCCTTTGCTGTGCCCCGAAGAGAGACTGGGTGAAATCAACAAGGCGACGGTCGAGCGATACAGAGAGGTATTCTTCAACCCGGACCGAATGGTGGTTGCGTTTGCCGGTGTCCCCCATGCGGACGCCATCAAACTCACCGAGCAGTACTTCGGTGACATGAAGGCGAGGGACATGACTAAGGGACCTGTTCTGTCTGGATCAGGCATTGACACCACTCTGTCGGCTTCCCACGCCGCGGCCAAGGAGGGTCAAATCCCGACCGTTCCTCATTTCACTGCCTCTTCAACAGTGACCAGCCCTGCCGCATCACAAGGCACACACTCCTCGCTCTTATCCAAGCTTCCATTCCTCAAGAAACTATCGGGCTCCCCCTCGAAGGACGGTGTCGTCACACCCCTCGACCCCTCCTTGATCGAGCCGTCGACACTAGACCTCCGACGACCAGCTCACTATACTGGAGGCTTTGTGGCACTTCCCCCGATTCCGCCCCCGGCGAACCCTATGCTCCCCCGCCTGAGCCACATCCACCTTGCCTTTGAGGCTCTCCCCATCTCCTCTCCGGATATTTATGCTCTCGCTACTCTCCAAACCCTCCTTGGAGGCGGCGGTTCTTTCTCAGCCGGTGGCCCCGGAAAGGGCATGTACTCCAGACTTTACACCAATGTGCTGAACCAGCACGGATGGGTTGAGAGCTGCATTGCTTTCAACCACAGCTATACCGACAGCGGCATCTTTGGTATCTCCGCCTCGTGCAGCCCAACTCGGACTACCGAGATGCTCGAGGTGATGTGCCGCGAACTGCAGTCGCTCTCCTTGGATACCGGATACTCCGCCCTGCAAACCCAGGAAGTCAACCGCGCTAAGAATCAACTCCGTTCTTCGCTGCTGATGAACCTTGAGTCCCGCATGGTGGAACTCGAGGACCTCGGACGTCAGGTGCAGGTGCATGGGCGCAAGGTTGGCGTCCGTGAAATGTGCGACCAGATCGAGGCTTTGACTGTTGAGGACCTCCGCCGCGTTGCTCGTCACGTCTTTGGCGGCAACGTCCAGAACAACGGACAGGGTACCGGAAAGCCCACCGTTGTGTTGCAAGAGGGCGAGCTGGAAGGATATAAACTTCGGTCTTTCCCCTGGGAAGAAATACAGGAGCGCATTGCGCGGTGGAAGCTTGGTCGAAGATAAATAAAGTATTTCACTTTATTATATAGAGGATATTCTGAGCACTTCCGTATAGAGGATGTGCTCACAATCCTCCTCGGATTGTAGTAGGAGGATTGATTAATGAGGGGGCAGCATTCGCATGGAAAGGCAATGTGTACAATAGACTCTGGCCAGCACAACAAAACACAACTCTGTAAATTACCTTGACTTTTCATGAATTGAATGTACTGTAGTAAATACTTACCTTCCACTGGTGTCGTAGGGTTGGGCGGGTCCAAGCTCCTCGCCGCTTTTGCCCGGCAAAAAAGTCGGTCCCGAACTGAACTCGCGCTGCCTCTCCGTCCTCCCAGTTCCATCATCCACCATCTCTTAACGCCCTCTCCATCCATCCCATTCCATCCTATCACACCCCTATCACACCCGCCAAAATGGTCAAGCTCCACGAGGTCGAAGACGAGGCTTTCACCGAGAAGCCCACCCCCAGCAAGCACGACGCTCTGTTGGTTTCCGATGACGAGGATGAGGACTACAGTGACACCGGTAAGTGTTTGACGCCTCCTGTTTGCCTTCATCGCGACCACACTCTCCCCACCATGCGCCAATTGAATTTTTCTATCGCGATTCGATACCAAAGAGCGCGTCACCTGTCTCTATTCGACCCCAATCCGACACTGCCGATAATCGTGACCACCTCGACATCACCTACAACGGCGAAATGACACATCGTTTTTTTCCCAATCAATGAATTGACATCTGACACGTTATTTCCCTCTCGCAGACTCAGAAATCTCCGAGGCTGAGGAGGACGAGGAGGTCGACGAGGAGAGCTTCGCCGAGCGTCTCTCCGCCCTGAAGGACATGATCCCTCCCTCCGCCCGCCGCACCGTCACCAGCTCCGTCTCTTCCCTCACATCCTTCACCAAGGCAAGCCTTTCCTTCAGCGGCAAGGCTCTCTGGATCATCAGCACCAGCGCCTTCCTGATCGGTGTCCCCTGGGCTCTGGCCTACGCCGAGGAGGAGCAGTACATCCAGATGGAGCGTGAGCAGGGCATGATTAAGGGTGCCAACGAGGTATGATCAAATCTTGATTTCCCCACCGCACCACGCGCGGGATTCCGCTGTTTGGCAACGAATCAATTGGACGGGTTACTCACCAGACCTTCTTACAACAGATGCTCACACCCGGCGCCGAGGCCGAGAAGCAGGAGGCCCAACCCACTTTGTAAATTAATCACCGCCCCGGGAAACAGGAGTAGCGAGGAACCGAGTGAATCGATCGCCCACCATCCCAAATAAATAGGGATGTATCCGGACGCCCAGATCAATTGAGTGACCTGGCAATATACCGGACGGCAATCAAGTGGATTGATTCCATGACCGTGCCTCGCCCGGCATGACGAAGACATGAGCGAAACAATATAGCTCAACCCGATTTGCCATCGAGTCATTTGGTTTCCGGCAACGCTGCCCTGTTTTTTTTATATCCTTTTCTTGCTTCCTTGATGTCTTCTTCCAGAAATTTTGGCTCCGGCAGCTCATGCATGCATGTATTTGTACAACCACATCCATCTTATTTCCTCTCAGTATTCTGTTTCATTTGTTTTCTTCTCTTACATTCTCTTCATGCTCATAACATGTGTTTGCTTGAAAATTATGAATTGGGATGACTTGTTCCACAGTCGAAGAAAATAAGTTTGAGCCCATTTTGTCTCTTGAGCTCACTAGACACAATACCTATAGAGTCGTTCACAGATTTAAAATCTGCCAACTTTATGCCATATAGATACCTGGATACCTTGAAGAATAGAGAATTTCCTAAGTGCCCAAGAGCTGCTGTTTTCTAATCTGATGCTCATCAGGCTATACTTGTCACGTGCTCTCGCGTCCCAACGCGGCCGCGCGACCAAAAAAGGTTCACTTCCAAGCTCCAAAGCTTGGGCTTGCACAACAGGCATTTGGTCTTTCGATATGATTTATGACGTGCTCTTGGCCTCTGTTATGAGAAGCACTTTTTACTCGTACCTGACTTGATCTATCCTTCTACTTTTTCCTTCTACCATCTTCAGCAGCTCAACTCTCATTTCGTCATGCCCCGCCGAACAAAGAAGAAGCAAGCGCGCCTTGCCTTCGCCCCAGCAACTGCGGTCGTATCCTCGGGCGATGGCAGCGGTAACGACGAGGCAAGCGACCGCCAGGCTAGACTCTCATATGGTCATCCTAGCATGGCGGCAGTCCGATCTCAAGGCTCTCGCATCGGTGGCGCTGAACCGTCGAAGCGTCATCACCCTCTTCAACAATTTCTGGAAGTGCAAATCAGGACACCGAAAAAGGAAGAAGAGAATAGTATGTCAAATCGCTTTGGTCTTTAATTGTGCGAGGCATTCCACTAATGTTTCGAAGAACAACCACCGCAGGACAATTCATCCGACGACGACATTGTTGTACCGAATTCACATAAGAGAAAACGATCTACACTCCCCGCACTCGCCGATCCTGAAGATATGGATATGGAAACTCCTCGCGCCCGTCGCCTCAAGCGCAAGGCCGATAATGTGTCGATTGTTTTAAGTGATTCCGACGAGCCGCTAGTTTTATCACCGGTGAAGAGACTACGGCGAGGACCGAAAAGCGATTCTGAACCAAGCGACTCCGACAAGCCACTGGTTTCATCTCCGGCGAAACGACTACGTCGCGGATCGAAATCCAAATCACCTCAAACGCCCCGTGCTAAAATGGACAAAGATCAGGAAGAGATTGATGAGGATGTGAAAGATCTCCGAGACTCAGGTATGTTATGTGTATCTCGTGGAGTCTCATGCAATAGTTTAACTGGTTGTCTACAGTTGTGAAGAAGTCCCGGACGCGTGGCCATATCGCTGGCTCGGCGAAAGACCAGCGACAAAAATACCTCGAAGCTCTACGTCGCAAGCGCGCAGGGATCAAAGACGAAAGCGATTCAGACACAACTGCTCAAGGGGAATCATCCACCATCGAGATATCGGATGACGACGGTGACGGACAGTATAATGGTGATGAAGACCTTGATAAATATGATGACGACTTCGTGCTCGAAGACGATACGACCGCGCTTGGAGTTCCTACAGAGCTCCCATTTGAATTCACTCGACACGCCTACAAAAAACTGAAGGAATACTTTGAAGACGTTGTCTGCTGGATGATCCACAATAGTATCGATCCTGCATTTCCTCGTTCGGACCCCATGTATGAGATGGCTTTCAATAAACTTGAAGACGAAGTGAAAGGGCGAACCGGCTCTCAATTCATGTCCTCTGTATGGGATGTTGACTTCCGACGGGCACTACTTGCTCGGCCTAGTCTTGAGATTACTCCATATCCAACCGCAATGCAACATTCGTGCGATGCTTGCAAGCGTTCTGGTCATCCTGCTTCGAGCGATTTAAGGTTCTCTGGGAAACCGTACTCTATGGCGACTTTAGAACCTCTGAATGGAGATAGCGAGACGTCTGTGGGTGATGTAAGCTCCTCTGATGAAGAGGAAAAGGGGCTTGATCGAGACAGAGACGGTCATGTCTTGTCCGAGGATGGCAGGAGCTTCTATCTTGGAAGGTAAATATTTTCGCGCATGTGGAATTTGGGCATTTACTAATCCTCCTGATACATACATAGAACGTGCAAAGCCAACGCTCAGAGTGCGCATACTCTCTACCACTGGCGATACCATCTCAACGAATGGGTTATCGACCATCTCGAGCGCATGGGTCATATGAAAGATGATGAAGTTTTGCGCCGGAACAAAATGAAGCAGAAGCATAAGACGCGCAACGCTATCGACGTTATAAAGACTATGAAAGAAAACAATGAGATCGAGAAGCTCTGGCGCGACTTTCATACCAACCTCAAAGTGGCTCGAGAGGAGCAGAATCATGTATGTTTTCTATTTCTCGCTCGACTGTTTGACACGAAGCTGACCTCAATATAGCCTGGTCGGACTGGTCGTTTCTAGACCCAGAAGGATACTAAGCGTTGCACATGGACAGAAAGTGCAATGTCTTTCAAAGGCGGGAGAGTTCCACATACCTTTTCTTTTCATCGCGATACCCCTGTGTTATGTTACATATTGCATTTCCAAGTGGATTGGTTCATCATGCATTCAAGTTGCAGTGAACGTCTATTAGATATTTGCTGGCCATTAGGGCCTGTTTCTCTGCACTTATCTTGCATAATCTGTATAGCCAAGTAATAGGGCTTTCATAGCCTGAAAATAATCGGGAATAAGCAAGATGTCTATTAAGGAATCATCACTCGCGACTGATCCATTCTTGGTCAACCTGGAGTTTGCGTTGAAGCGTTCGTCGCCACTTGATCACCAGACCTCGCTTCACATTTCCCAACTTGTTCTTCGACGACAATCCTTTCAAAACGCGTACCTTGCTCACATTTTAGCTCGTTCGTTTGCGTTTGCTTGGCCATGGCGTCTCTGGCGATTGGTGGAGTCGACTTTCTCCCAGCCCCCGGTCCGGCGCCGTGCTGATTCGTGGAAATGCCGACGCCAGGCCTGCCCGCGGGGACAAAATATCCTCGAACCCCAGATCAACATTACCCCAGGTCCGGACCATGGCCTTTGACTCCATCAAGGCCAATGACCTTCGCTTAACAGGATGGCCGCTTGTCTATGCCTGGTAAGCCTCCGGAAACCCCACCACTCAGCGATCCCCGTGGGGTCAGCCTGGCGTTATCAAGCTGCACGCGGTGCTTAGCGGGCCTGGAGTTCATTTATACCAAGATGGTTTGATTGGTGCCGTGATCGTTTCTGCTTAGGGCGTTCAGTAGCTTTTTTTTTTTTCTTGCCCCAGACTCTCAGGTGCCAGTCTGAGTGTCTGACCGGACCATTACTATATATCTGGAGAAGTGCCTCCGCTCGTTTCTACCCCTGGATAGTTCTTTTCCAATATCCTGTTAGGGCTGTAGCAAGCGTGCATCGAAGAACACGCAAAATATACGCTTTGTATTGAGTGTGAGATACAGCGTGGCGCGAATTTGAAGAAGTCACTCGGGTACTGGTCGATCTGAACTTGAACTTGACATACCTTGTTTCACTCACCCCCCTCTGCCATCAAAATGGCGACGTTCACAATGACCCGGAAGCGGGGCTATAACTGGTGAGACTTGAAACATTCTCAACAGACGTGGCAATTCAAGCTGACGATGTATAGGTTCGTTTCATGTGTAGCGGCAGCATGCATGGTGTTGTACGGATACGATGCCTCCGTCTTCAATTCCGTCCAGGGATCTAAAAATTGGATGGCCTGGTTCGGCGAACCCAACTCCAGCGTGATAGGTTCTATCAACACTGCTTATACCGTCGGTGCTATCTTCGGAGGTTTCTTCCTAGGTGGCCCTATCGCCGATTACTTTGGTCGTAAGGTCGGAATGGGAACCGGTTGTGTTCTGGTTATCATTTCTACCTTTATGCAGACATTTGCTCCTCATGGCAACCTTGCATGCTTCATCGCCGGACGATGCATCATTGGTATTGGCCAGGGTATTGCGTTGAGTATGTTTAACATGACGAGTGGCACAGGAGTGGGTGAACAGTAAGCTAACTTCACTTTTCATAGCATCGGGCCCTATCTACATCGGCGAGCTTGCGCCTGCTGAGATCCGTGGAAAGATCATGACCTTTTGGCAAATGTTCTACTCTGTTGGTTCCTTCATCTGCTTCTGGATCAACTATGCCTGCACAAAGAATGTTCCCAAGTTGGGTGAATGGGATTGGAAGATGGTTGTCATGTTCCAACTCTTGGTTCCGGTTATAATTCTTGCTCTCCTACCCACTATTCCTGGCAGTCCTCGTTGGTGAGTTGTACTATGCTGTTACTTCAACAGGTATGAGGAAGAAGACAACTGACAAAACTCAGGTTCATCAAACGTGGAAACAATATCGAGAAAGCCCGTGCCGCTCTCCGCAGAGTTCGTGATACCGAGGAAGAGGTTGAGGATGAGATCCTACAGATCCGTGAAGCTATAGAGTATGAGAAGGAGGCCATTTCCGGAAACTACTCTGCTCTGTGGAAGGACAAGTCTCTGCGCAAGCGTATGCTCCTCGCTTTGATCATCAACGCTGGTCAACAAATCACTGGTCAAGGTTCGCTCAACTCGTACTCTACCAAGATCTACCAGAAGATTTTCACTAGCAGCAGCCAAATTGCCCTCATCAACGCCTTGAACGCTACATTTGGTATTATTTTCACCCTCAATGCCGTGTGGATCATCGACCGCTTCGGACGAAAATTCCTTCTGATCGTCGGTGGCATCGGTATGGGTATCTGTATGATCGTTGTCGCCAGTGTTGAAACTCAAACGCCCGTTTTGGCCGGCGGAGCGAAGTCCGAACCGGTCGGAATCTCGATTGTGTTCCTTTTATTCTTATTTATCTTCTTCTGTGAGTCATCGCCGTTCCATTGATGGGTCTCTGCGTGAATTTACCTTACTAACAACTTTATAGACAAGCCATCATGGGGTGCCACTGTTTGGATTTGGACATCGGAAATCTTTTCCATGAACGTTCGCGCCCAGGCTGTTGGTATGGCTTCGCAGACTCAAAACGTCGCGAACACTATTTTCCAACAGTTCTTCCCTATTTTCCTGGACAACTGCGGCTTCTACGCCTTCTACATGTTTGCCGGAATCAACTTCCTGCTGGCTGTCTTTGTATACTTCTTTATTCCGGAGACTAAGCAAGTTCCCCTCGAGGAGATTGATGCTCTGTTTGGCGGTGCCAACCACGTTGTCCAGGGCGAAGAGGTTCTTGCTCACCGAAAGGGTATTCAAGCCCAAGAGAGCAACGAGAAGCCCGCGACGGTCACGGTTGAGAAGGTTGAACACCGCTGATAGCGGTTAATTTTTTTTTTTTTAATTATGAGCAAGTGTTTCTTGTGCGGGTGTCGATGAAAATTCCCAGGTGGTTTCTTTTTCTTAATAGGCCCAGCGGAGATTGCTAGCTTTTAATACCAGCGTGTCGAGCGCGCCCTGAGAATGGATTCTTTTTTTCCAGATGTATTCATTTCGATATATACAGTAGCTAATTCCTGGAAAGTATGGATTTGCGAACTTCAAGTTCAAGTTATTTAGCGCTGGCAGCCAGAGCCTCAGCCTTCGAGGTGCTGTTGGGATCAAGGAAAGGCTTCTCGCCGATACCAACGGCTCGGTGGCCATATCGCTCGCCGAGACCTTCGTAATCAAATGTAGCGGTATGGAATGCAGATCGATTATCCCAGATGGCTAAAATCTAGTTAGAAACTTGAAAACAGGAGGGGCTCAGAAAGGAGGCTCGTCACTAACCGATATCGTTCTCATTTCTCCACTTGAACCTGACCTGGATGTCATGGCCTTCGAGGATAGTATTATAAAATTTCTTCAGAAGCTCATCAGACTCGTCCTGGGTAAGCTCATTAATCTGCTTAGGAAATGGCCCCACGGCGTAGATACTCTTCCAACCGGTCACTGGGTTGGTCCGCACGATAGGGTGAACAGCGGACAAGTGAGATCCAGTGTTCAGTGGGCTACCTCGAGGGTCAGTGTGAACGATAATATTGGGATCTGCCTCCGCAGCCTTGAGGAAGCCATCGCCAATATAGGTTGCAGTAAGTCCCTCAAAGAACTTTTGGTAAGCCGGTGAAAATCGATCATAGAGGTCATAGCCTGAGGCCCAAAGTGTATCTCCACCAGAGCTAGGAAGCTGGGTAAGTCGGAGCGAGGTGTAGTCGGCTGGAGCTTCCTCGAATTGGATATCTGAGTGCCATTGGGCTGAATCATAGCGGCGCTTGTTGGGCTGATTCTGGTGACGGAACATCCTCTTGCGAATGACCGAGCTGATGGTGCTGACTTGTGCGTCGTTGACCCCAAATTCACTGGTGTTGTTGAGGACCGGATGAATGTGCAGTGTTGAGTCTGCTGGCTTGCCGGAAAGCTGGCCCAGTCGGTGGACAAACTTCTTCTGCAAGTCATCGTCGAGGTTATTTTGGGCTCGGAAAAAGACAACTCCACGTTGAGAGACTGTATCAGAAGGTGGTCAGTCTTGAGAGTTGTAGATATCCTGAAAATGCGAGCTGGAGATAATTACTTGTAATAGCAACGTCGCGAATCAGTTCATCGGCATTTTCGGCATTCAAGAGGTCATCGACGATGTTGACATTGTGAAATTCACGACCAATGGCCGGTGTCGTATCCTCAAAAGAAAACTTGTCCAAAGCACCAGTAAGCTTCAGTGGCACAGGGTAAGTAGTGCCATCCTTAGGTGTAGGGCGAGAAGGAAGAGATGAGTCTTGAATTCCAGGAGCCATGGTGAAAACGATGCAAAAGCAATCAGAACGTTCACTCTTGTTGAAAATCTACGTTCAGTTTCCGGGTCTACTTCCACCATTTATATAGAGCCGGGTCATGGCAAAGGACGAGTATACGTAGCACGCAATAAACTGTACGACTCGCACCTTAGCCGAGATAATCATGCTTCACAGTGGTTAGTCCAGTATAGAATATGCGGGGTAACTATCCGGCACGTCTTTCCGTGTATACTAGTAGTAATTAGTTGAGAGTATAACCAGGATTATAATGATTTACGCAGGATATGAATATGCTCGATCACAGCCAGAAAACACTTGAGAATAGGTCCGTGATTGGCTTTCAGGTGTTGTTTTGAATGCAGAATATGTAGTTAATGTATCGGTCGCATCTATCCTACCCAATCAAGTTCCAGGGATCACGAAATCCTCCCCCGAAATCACACCTGATAAAACCAGCCAATATAAGCCAATTGTATACTGCGGCAGATTCGGCAGATTCGGCTATTTCGGTAGGCTCGGTAGGTTCGGTATATTCGGTAAATTAGGTGATCCGACGAGAGAAATTCGAAAGAGAACGATCTCGTCGAGTTGAATATTTAAAGGTCCGAACCTCGAGAGCCTTCAAATACTAATACCTCAAGTTGTCTTCTTAATTTTGTATCTTGAGACTTGCGACCCGTCACTCAAATTGACCACCACCGATTCCAATCTGTACCCAAAAGCCCACGGCAATAGTACAAAGCGGATGGTATAATATATGACACCAACAGCTAGAATAGCTAGTGCCACCACAGGAGAAAGGTAGTAAGGGAGACTCGTGTTACCTTTACCATCAGATGGAGGAATGAAAGGCATCACCAAAAGAAACTGGGTTAATTCGTCAGCATAAATTTGACATTGCACAGAGAGATTGGGAGCAACTTACAATGTTGCTGGCGAGATAGAAGCCCAAAATGACCCAAGGAACTTTAAAATTAGATTGAAAATCTTCATCCTTCGAAAGGCGCAGTTTGATCAATCCAATAGTAACAAAAGTCAAGAGAAATACCGTAGGATAAGTTCCAAGACCAACGACAAAATCGAAAGCAGCCCCTGCGGGAGGAGCACAAATCAAGATGATACTCACCCCCAGGTGAATTGCGAGAGCGCTAATGGGGGTCTTGAATGGTCGATTTTGCATGACAATACTAGGAAAGGGCGTGACACCATCTTTGGCTAATTCTTGCAAGACTCGCGCTGTCATTTCATATTAGCCCCTGGCTTGGGAAATAGAGGCTGTAACAAATTGTCGATACATACAAACAGTGAAAGCCACACCTAGTAGATGGCCGATGGCAGAGATAGCGACCAGAGCAGGTAGTGCTTTGATAGCTGCAGAATTGCCAAAGACGTTGTTGAAAAGAGAGGCTGCAATGGTCAGATCGGAAGCTAGGAAGTCTTCGCGCGAAACCCCGGCAAACTGAAAACATGTTAGTGAGTGAAAATTCTCCTCTGGGAAAAAGGCCTCATACGTATGCAATGTTTGCTAACACATAGAGCACGGTGACCAGGCTCATGGCGGTAGGAAGAGCTATGCGAAGCGTACGCTGGGGATTCTTCACTTCAGACAAGACCTGGGAGCGCAAGTTAGCCTATGACTGTTGTCTAGGACAGCGTGAGTGGTAGTTACCGCATTCAAATTATCATATCCCTGGAAAGAAAATATTGCATCTAGCAATGCGGTACCAATATTATAGCCGCTACTCGAGGTGCCTCGGAATGACGAAGAGACGGAAAGGTTGTCTGGTTTAGGCACCCTAAGATGGCCTCCCAAGGCAGCGAATCCTGTGCATACGATAAAAAAGAGTGTGAATAGCTTCACGATGCTAAGAACATCTTGCAATCCTCTTCCCACTCTCGGTGCCACGGTGTGAATACCGACGGCAAATGAGACGGCAGAAATAGCCAGTCCTCGAAGTTTCCAAGTAGTAGAATCTACTGAGGCCGCTTTGAGAATATAAGATGAAGCTGTGATGGCGTTACTAGCTGAAGTCTCTGTAGTGAGTGACCAAATTAGTAGCCGAATAATGATAGAAAAACGAGAAAAGAAGACCCACGTAGAATAGCACAGTAGAAGAGATATACACAAGTCACTAAAAGTCGGGGTGAAAAGCACCGCTCTAGATAGACTTTCATTCCACCCGACCTTGGAATACCGCTACCAAACTCGAGTAGTACCATAGCACCACATGTTGAGATTACTCCAGCGATCACCCAAAGAATCAAGGCCAGTCCCGGACTGCCGCTTAGTTTGAAAATAGAAGTTGGAGTCGAGAATATTCTGTTCTGGGTGAGCAGCTGTCCAATGTTTAGTCAAACATAGGGTCACATACCCCGCGCCAATGATTTTGTTCACGATGAGCGAAATCGCTCCAAGAAGACCGATCCTGCGTTCTTGTAGAATGTGCGCCTCCTTGACCTGAAGGCTGGAGCTTGAGCCATCGCCGCTGCTGGAAGACAAATCCGCCTCGGCGGGCTCTGATTCGTCAGTCAGGAGCCGCATCTTTGTTCGACAAAATTCAAGACAATCTCACCGTGTGTGATTTGGAGGTGCTTGGACATAGCGGTATTGTGTTCTGACCATTGTTTAGCCGGCCAAAAGACTTAAATGGCAGCTACAACATGTACCATTTTGAAATGACAACTATGTAGCATCAATGTCGTGATCGTCCTAATCCTGGTGTGGGCACGCGCCGCGCCCAAACAGCCCGCTGATCTGTCGCCATCGGATGTTTCTATGGAATGATAACGGGCCCACTTGACGCATGGTTTGAGATATTGTTAGTGTGCAATAGCACGGAGCTCGCGTGCTTAGAAAGAAACAAGCTCAGTGAGCTTTGTTGGAGCTTGTCGTCTTCCAAGGTTGGGAATGTGGACTACCTACTGGCTTCAATTTATACCTCAGCATTACTAGTACCAGTACGAAAATATCTCAGGATCTTGAGGTTACCACCTGGCACTGGTTGACGCAGGCGAGGTCTGAATGGTCTCATTGAAGTTTGGATCAGTATATCGTCGACATTTCTCTCGACCCTAATAATTTGAGCCTGAGCACAGTTGGTACTACTACTAGTAGTAACTAGCAGTAGTAATGGTAAATATATGAGCGGCTCGACTGAAGCTGTGATCTACTACTACTACTACTACTACTACCATCCAGCCCAGTTCCAGCTTGCTGACAATAATCCTACTTTACCGGCGATTTAGAAACCACTTGCTGGTGTAAATGCCACGCACGATTCTGCTCCCCCCCCACTTTTCCACTCGCGAATTTGGCGTAACGTGGTGAATCTTTAACAATGCAGATCGATGCAACACAGTTGAGAAATCGTCGTGAGTGGGGCTTATGTTGCGAATCGCAGCGAATGGATGCTTTTTGATTAATTAACTGTCCGAGAAAATAGGACATGGCGCGATCAGACGCGATCGCAGTTTGTACGTAAGAAATACTAGAACGATGCTTATTTAAGTGCTTGTCTGTCTTAAACCTTGGGGGCTCTGCTTGTTCTGTGCAACGGTTATTCACAGCCACCTTTTGTCAGTCAACATGTCTGCTGTCGAAACAATCACTCGGCCTACACAGCCCGATATTGAGTATCACCCCGACTTCGCAAAATACCAGGAGCGAACACGTCTTCGACTTGAATCTGGAAATCTTCAAACCGATGTGCCGACTGGATTTCCGTCCCAGCTTATTTCTCCTCTTGTTTGGGAAGGAAAGGATATTGAAAAGCGGATTGACTGGGCTTACCAATTGAATGATAGCCAGCTTGATGAGATCGATGCCGCCTTGCATAGTTTCAAGGGTATGCATTTGGAAACTTCGATTCGAGAGCCAAATAGAAGCTAATTTTGTAGCCCTCAACAAGCCGCTCGGGAACATCAATCAGCTCACGTTCCCTTTGCCAAGCCTTCATCCAGTCCTGAGAGATCTTTCTAAAGAAATTCACAATGGCCGGGGATTCTTTGTATTAAGGGGACTGTGTATCGACAGCTATTCCCGAGAAGACAATATCATCATCTACACCGGTGTTTCGTCCCATATTGGAAGCATTCGTGGTCGCCAACAGGACACGCGACTTCAGAATGGAACTTCCCCGGTGATATCGCATATTAAGGACATCAGCAACACCGTTGAGAGGGAGAAAATTGGTGCACCTTCTAATACAGCTGATAAGCAAGTTTTTCATACAGACGCAGGGGATATAATCTCTCTTCTTTGTCTGAGTCCTGCGGCCGAGGGTGGTGAAAGCTATCTTTCCAGTAGCTGGAATGTCTATAATATTTTGGCAAAGGAGAGACCTGATATCCTCCACATTTTATCTCAGGATTGGCCAGTTGATGGGTAAGAAAGCATACTTTTGTTGCCGTTTCCCAGGAATTGAAAATTGATGCTAATTTACTCGCGCAGATTCAACAATCCAAACAAACCATACACTCTTCGGCCTCTTTTATACCACCAGCCAGCTACTGAAAGTACCCCCGAGCGTGTGCTTATCCAGTATGCCAGGCGTTATTTTACAGGCTTCAAGGCCCAGCCTCGGTCGGCTGATATCCCTCCAATCACGGAAGCCCAAGCAGAGGCACTCGATGCACTGCATTTTCTAGCAGAGGAGCACAGAGCGTCCTTGGACTTCCAGAAGGGCGATATTCAATACGCCAACAATCTTAGTATATTCCATGCTCGTAATGGATTTAAAGATGTGCCTGGAAAAGAGTATGGTTCTTCTAACCCTTGATACATGGAAGTTGCTAACTGTAGTAGGCGACATTTGCTCCGACTTTGGCTACGCGACCCAGAAAACGCCTGGGAAACTCCGGAACCACTTCAGCACCGTTGGGATACGGTTTATAAAGATGTAACCGAGGATGAACAAGTATTTCCTCTGGAGCCGATTCTTCGAAAGAATGTGGGTTCTTAAATGCGCGCCTTGAAGAAAGGGCATTTTTGAGCATGAAACACTGTATTAAGGTTCCTGGGCGAAGCACAACCATTCACCAATTGCCTAGTTAACATCTTACTGATCAAATATCCACACTGGTATTCTTATTTTGAGTACCGAAGTTCCTACGGAGACACCGTAGATCACCCGAGGAAGCGGGGTATGCCATGCAGGATTGTACTTCACTGATACGACTCAAATGACCCTAAGATGAAACTTTTAGCGATAGGACATGATTGGCTCTTCTTCGGATTGTTTCGGCTGAGAAGATATCCTCTTATGAAAGCGGAACGTCTTCCGCTCACAGAAGCTACTACAAACAAAAGCCCTTTTCTCTCCTATCTCAAATAGAATACACCCTCGTTGATTGGCATTCCATCGACTACTCTAATTTAGCTTACATCTATCCGTTAGGCGTCCAGTCTCTGAATGATTGGTACTGGGTCCAATAATTGGGAAATTTTATTCCACTACAGCTTTGCTTCCGACCGCCACATATTACCTTCATCGTCGAGGAAACCGATCTCACTCTGCAGTCGGCCAGTTCAATGCGTCCTTGGCGCCTTGGAAGCGGAAACAAGGTGCATCTAGGCACCATAACAGCGGAACAAGGACCAGGAATGGTGTGCGGGGGAGATGATCGCCAGCACTCCCAAACTCTCGAGGTCTCACATGGTTTTCTAGTCTCCCCCAGGGTTGTATTTAAACAAAAGATGCCCGTCTCATGCTTCCAATTCAGATAACTCACAAACGCATTGCTTACGATCGGTTGTTTGCCCCTCATTCCAAGAACAAGATTCCTAGGGCCGTCTCGGACTGTTGCGAAGCTCATACTCAGCTCAGTTCCGCCGATTAATCTTCGCGCTGGTTTCCTAGCGGCAATTCAAAAATATGGAACCCACCGAAAAAGCCCTAGAGAACGAGCAGGTTGAAGAGATGAAGTCAGAGCAGCCAATGCCTGTGATCGACCGTGAGGCCGAGAAACGATTACTACGGAAACTCGATATCCATGTTGTCCCAATATTAACTTTCCTCTTTCTTCTCGCTTTTCTCGACCGGATAAACATCGGCAATGCTCGACTACAGGGGCTAGAGGAAGATTTGAACATGAAGGGGCATGACTACAACATCGCGCTATTCATATTTTTCATCCCTTACATCCTCTTCGAGGTTCCGTGCAACCTTATCTTGAAAAAGGTTTCACCATCCTGGTGGATCAGCGGATTAATGTTCGCATGGGGTAAGTTTAAAGAACTACTACAGAAACAGAAATGCCATTAATCTCGTTCGCCTTGGTGTCAGGAATCGTCACGGTTTGTCAAGGTGTTACCAAAAGCTTTGGTGGATTGGTCGCTTGCCGCTTTTTGTTGGGCGTTTTTGAGGCTGGATTCATGCCAGGTTTGCTCACCTTTTACATGACACTCGGGATTTGACTGACATTGATAGGATGTGTGTACTTGATTGCAATGTACTACAAGCGATACGAGCTACAGTGGCGTATGAATTTGTTCTTCAGTGCAAGCATCATGGCCGGTGCCGTCAGTGGGGTATGGCATAACTCTCTTGCATCATTCTTATATTGAAAAACAGCACTAAATGGTCGATGAACAGTTACTCGCATATGGGATTGCTAATATGGCGGGAATAGCGGGATACAATGGATGGCGGTGGATCTTCATCATTGAAGGTCTTGCTACGATCGTCGCAGCTGCTGCGTCCAAGTTTCTGATAGTCGATTGGCCCGAGACAGCAACCTTTTTGAATGAAGAGGAGCGAGAACTGCTGTTATCCCGTTTGAAAGCTGACCATGGCGAGGCACGAATGGATCGGTTGGATGGTCCAACCTGGAAACGCGTCCTTAGCGATATAAAAATCTGGCTTGGGTGTGTACCAAAGAAACTAAGTCATCTTTCGAAATCACTAATCATTTTGCAGCCCGATGATGTATTTTGGCATTGTGAATGGTGGCTACGCGAGCTCGTTTTTTACACCGACAATTCTGAAGCAACTCGGTTGGACTGCGATACGGGCTCAGGTGATGAGTATTCCAATCTATGTGGCTGCAACAGTAATCTCGCTATGCGTTGCTGTTGTCAGTGACAAGCTTCAGCATCGGTTCACCTTCACAATAGTTGGTTGTGTTGTCGCTTCCATTGGATGGGTGTTGTTGCTCTGCCAAGAATCAATTCCAAAGGGCGCACGGTACTTTGCCCTTTACGCCGTCACTTGTGGGGGTTATATTACACAGCCTATTCTTTTGGGTTGGATCAGCAATAATATGGGAGGTCACTACAAGCAGTCGATTGCCGCCGCCATGCAGGTAGGCATTGGTAATATTGGTGGGCTTGTTGCAAGCAATATCTTCTTCGACTCGGAGGCTCCTACTTATAAAACTGGATTTAGTGTCAGTCTGGGAATGACGTGGATTTGCGGACTAGCCTGTATAATCTTTTTAGTCTGGGTGAAGCGAGAGAACAAACTACGTGATATGGGGAAGCGAGATGATCGATACCAGCTCCCAGAGGACGAGCTTGGCAACCTTGGAGATGATCACCCAAGTTTTAGGTATACATACTAAGCACAGGCTGCTGGTGATTCATCAAATATCGGGCTATTGCGCCCTTGGATCGAAAATAAAGAGCGACATTTTCCGCATTTGACCGGAACTAAAGATAAAGATCATTTCTTAACTCCACGAGTGGGACAAACACGTAGCGATGGGTGGAGACTCTGGGCATGAAAAAAAAGCATGTAGCAATCCAGGCTTCAAGTTTTGTAAATGAGCTTCCATACGACACTTATTAGCTATACCTACGCCATTTGTGGTTGTCCGATGCGAAAATGCCCGATAGTCGCCTTTCCGGAATTTCCCATTTCCGACAATGATTGGCACGATGACGATCTGACCCTTGCGGTGTTACGAGTCAAACGCCAAGTCAAGTTAAGGGTACCTGTCATCCTGTAATAGTAATTGGAAGATGAAGGCTGATTGCCGCCAGAGTGGCAATAGGGCGGATGACGATCTGATCCGGGGTTCTGCAGGGATCCAGCTAGTCGTAAATAGCTCATCTCCAGGGTAGGTACTCTCACGGTGTGCTAGGATCAAGGTTCCAGAATCGCAGACAGTTGCGTAGACTCGGATCGGTGACTCTTGAAGATAGTATTGATGTGATTTCTTTTCCAACTTGAAGTTCTAATAAATGTAGATCTCCACCAGATGTACATATCGTGACGAGTATGTCCTCGTATCTGGGGAAAGGCCTCTCACAGAGTCAACCACTCCTGTGCTGCAGATTATATGTTTCTTGACCGACGGACAAAACGGTCCTAGGAAATGAAGATCATCAACCCGCTAACCTCTCTCTCTCCCTCTCTCCCTACGTCCACCAGGTACCGTCTTACCGCCCCGGGATGGCGCCCATTCACGAAGCAAATAATTCACACCGGCTCCACCGGGCAACCTTCCCAAAATCACTGGTCGCTGGCTTGGATCGGCACCTCGTTACCGAGATGACGTAAAGAAGCCAGTCAGAGCGAGAGAAAGAGTCCTTGGGAGTTCCACGCTTGTTCGACCACATGGTGGCACACGAAACCCTGTCCGAACCCTGCTCGCTCAGTGAGCCTTGGACCCAAAAACTGTCACCTCGACAGTGCTCATTCTAGCGAACCCAGCGACTAATGCACCCTAAACCCCTTGGGTCGGATACTGGGCCCCAATCAGACCGTTACGCTCCAAGAGTCCCGCGGAGTTATTTTCGCGGTTAGGCCCGAGAGCCAGTTCCTTCGATCAACGCAGATACTTAATCATGGTCTTCCTCCCGGTCGCCACTTTCTCTTCGGCCTCCAAAAAATCTACAGATAAACTTGAAGAACCCTCGTCCTCGTCCTCTTCTTTTTTCATCATGTCGCAAAGTCGCTCGTCACCCAACAAAACCAGTCGCTCCGTTACATCCGAAGAGCCATGGAAGGTCGATACTCCCTTTGGCCCTCCACAGGTACCTCGATCATTCCCTAATACTGGCATTCGACGCATACGCGATACTCTCTCGAAGATATCGCCAGGAGCACTCGCAGAGAAGGAGGAACTTCGCAGGAAGAACCAATATAAGATTCCATTGACCCACCGGAACGTCGACAACTTCGTGACAGAACAGGAAGTCAACGAGGCCTGCACGCCAACTCAGCGCACCCCAGACATCCAGGTGGCTGAATGGCTGGAACACGTTTCTTGAGCTCGAAAGATACCAACCATGGCCAGCCATGGGTTACAATCGTCCCCACCTCCACGGCCGCACGGTCGTGCTTGAGTTCGACTAGCCTTCTTCTCGACCTTTCCTTTGAGTCGTCGACCCCGCACGCCGATCGGGGCGTAACCACTAAAAGTCAATCCGGGCTTTTGCTTCCTCTTATCGCCTGATTGATTCCCATTACTTTTGTCGGCCTTCTGGCTCCCGATGCCGAGTGCATCTTCGTATCCTGTCGCCTTGGCGTGAACGTCATGGCGCAAAGTGGACTGTGGTTACTCATGCACGCCCCCTAGTTGGGCGTATGCTGTTGGCTGGACGGCAAAAGCGGCTCCCAAATACAGTCGTTGGTCTCATGTTTGATTCTTCATCGGATAAATCGGATCAAACTACCAACCACTCTTGCCAACCTCCTGTCGCGTGAGGGCGTTTGGTTGCAAGGCGTCGTCCATGATATCCCTACACACTTGTACATAATTCTGATCTGAGACAGCATAGATTGATAAAGGTGTAACTATTTCAACTCAGTGTTGCATCGCTGGCCAAGTGATCAGATCGTGATTCAACAGTCGGCCATTTCTCGGTGGGCCCATCGCCCATTGCGGCTCTGTTGGACACGGCCACGAATGGCCGCTAAACTAAAGAAGTCATGACTTGCATATTAATACCAATACCTTTTGTAAAATATAAGATTTTCAATACTTGCATATCTTGCCCAATATATCTAGCATCATAGTTATGCGTTGTTCATGTCGAGAGGGGGCGAGGGGCGAGAGAGAAGAGGGGGGATGTGCCAGTGCCAAGTTGATGCCCCCACCGCGGGGGATTTTTTAGGGTTTACCACAACTGCTAGTCATGACGGGTGCTTCCCAAGGTTTATTGGCCTTTGCACCTAGGACACTACCTGGGATCTTATCACTTTGATATCCTACTCCATAAAGAGAACTCTATGGCTATACCACCCAAAAAAGTGGCTATCATCGGTTGGTCGCCCATCGGTCATCGGGCACTCTAGCCCCGAACAACCTGCTAATCCAATTCCACCCTAGGAGCCGGCCCATCCGGCCTGGTCACCGCAAAAACACTGTTGCATAATTTCCCACCTGGGAAATTCGCTCCAGTGGTATTTGATAGTCGATTTGAAGTCGGTGGTCTCTGGAACACCGGCGCCGCCCCCACTAAAGCTCGAGATGCCAGCGACCCGGTGACTTTGGATCCCCGGATGCGCACGAATCTCAGCCGCTTCACAGTTGCGTTTTCCGATCTCGCCTGGGAGTCCGTGATTGAAGATGGTGACATTCCGATGTTTCCGCAGGCCAGCCAAGTTGGCCAATACTTGGCGGCCTATGCACAGCGCTATATCCCGAGGGATGCTTTCAGGCTAGGGAGCTATGTGAGGCGGACTGAGCGATTGGTCCAACCCGATTCTTCTACGAAATGGAGAGTTTTCTGGGATCAGAAAAGGTATGTGCCCAGCTGGCCCTTGTTTGGCCATGACTTTTTAGAGCAAATGTTGAGATTATATAATTCTCTAGTACCCAATTAGTTGATCATGATCAACCACAGGCAACCAAGTCAGAGAAATCCGAGGATTTTGACTACCTTGTGGTGGCATCTGGATACTTTGCTCGCCCTCATATACCAAAAATACCAGGGTTGGCGCAGTTCAACGGCCGAGTTGTCCACAGCTCGGCTCTCGCCAAAGGTCATGACGCTGCCAACGATGAAGACCTCTCCCGAGGGAATATCCTCGTTCTCGGAGGAAGTATGTCTGGCGTGGAATCCGCATCGACTTTTGCGCTGCATCGTTCTACTTCCAAATTTCATGGTGTGAATGAGGGCAAAAGTACGCCAGCAAACTTGAAACATTCAATATATCACATATCGTCAAGACCATTTTGGACATTACCAACTTATCTCCCACATACACTCCCATCTTCCAGGGTTAGATTTCTTCCACTCGACTTGACAATGTATGATTTGGATCGCCGGCCTGTCGGTCCAATAGAATACTATCTTGGACCGATCCCAAAAGAAAAGGTAGCCAAAACCAGTGAATACTTCCGATCATTGCTTGGCGCAGAATACGAGAAACTCGGACACGTGCATCAAGGAGGACCAGGAGCTTCGGATTCCAGTCCGCCCTGGGTAGCCATAGGTAACGACTATGCTGGATTCGTCCAGTCAGGCACGATCGTACCGAAGATGGGTCGAGCTGTGTCCATCCACCCAGATCCTACCAACAAGTTAGCAGCTGTCCAGATTGAGACCGCAGATGGCGAATCAATAACATTGGAGAACATCGCATCCATCGTGATGGCTACAGGATTCACCCCGTTTGAATCGCTATCCTTTCTACCTGAAGATATCTTGTCTACCTTGGAATATACCACCGATGACTCATTCCTCCCACTGGTTCTAGACCAAGGTGGCAGTCTCCGATCAGAAATCCCAGACCTTGGCTTCGTCGGATATTATCGTGGTCCCTACTGGGGTGCCATAGAGATGCAAGCACGATTTCTCGGCAAGACATGGGCCCAGGAGAATCATGAGCTCGCTACGGCTGAGTCGCAGATGCAAAATATTCGACTTTTGAGACAGCCAGCCACGCTGACTTGGCGAGGCCAATTTCCGATGGGTGACTATGTAGGGCTTATGGAAACATTTGCCAAGGACTTGGGGATTGAACGCACTGCTTTGCGAGGCATTGAGGGTTCTGGTCCTGTTATTCCTGCTCGGTATATTTACAATGACTTGACTTCCACAGATGGTCAGAATTCGGGCATAGAGAACTTGAACAGTGATGCAAAGTCAACTTTGGATTCCTTGTCCTTGGTAGGCCTTCGCGGTACTGGTGATGCCAATACTCTTGACTCCCAGGCAGGCATAGCGACGGCCATATTCCGAGCTCTTCATGGAGAATGGAAACTTGCCAAAAGGGGATATATCGGCGGAATGGGTGGATCAGTGACATTTCATCCACGGTACCCCACAAATCCTGCATATGGTAGGGAGTATGTCTGCGAGGAGCTAATTTCGGATTCTGCCGGCATGACATCCCACACGAAACAAACCATCTGGCGATTATCAGAAGAAGGCGGCACTAGTTTCCCGATCCGGATATACCCCATGGAGGCAGCTGGAGATGGGTTGGAAATTCAAACAACCAATTACTTGAAGCTACGCTCTGCGCAACATGGAAAGAGTGACAATATTGGACCGAACTCAACAGTAAATATTACAGTCGACCACCAGCCTGATTACGTTCTCCAAGACAGCACGTGTCACTACAAATTTTGGTTTGATGGTGTTTCTATCTCGAGTTGGGAGATTTCTCGTATAGAAGATGATGTGGTATCAGATGGGTCGACTACGTCGACGATCTACACCAGGTTCTAGACCGTCTGGCAACCCTTGAGATATTTGGTATGACGCCCGTTCCTGGCGACCCATTGACCACGACTATGCATTATGCGATAGAAGCTACATGTTCTATGTGCAAAATTCAAGAACTAGAGACAAACGTTCCTCAGTAGGTTAGCGCAGAGCCTCGGTTCCAGGCTTCAAGAAATTGTACCAGGCTCCATCTGGAAGGTAAAGTGTTGAAGAAAATAATATAAGATTCATTTTGGCAGCTGAATAATACCTACGGGGCTACCGATAGCCGAGGCGCTAAACTAGTTGACCTAGAAGTGAGATCATAACTGACCGGCGATACCGATGGATTAGCCTCGCCCCTTACTACCTTAAATTGAATCCAAGTATTTTAATTCGTCTGTCTAAAGACGTATTACTTTTCCTCTGACCAAACAGCTGGCTGACAGAGCCTTCGGATCGCCTTCGGTTCCGGCCGAGTGGCAACGGTTGTGATCCAGGGAACCAGGGTCCATCCCCAAGGAAAGGATCTTGATCCCGACCACTTGGATTCAATCTTGCATTTTTGTACTCTTTTTCTTGCATTCCATTTGTGCACTAGCCGATTGACGCCACCTGGTTGCAAGAGCCTGGCCAGTTCTAGTCTGGGGTAGAGCCACGGAGGTATGGATCCGCCGGCACGATGCGAGCCTCAAGAGCCAGGGCTCCATCGGATTTACGGCAATGCGTCGGCCGAACCAATATTTTGTTGCATGTTTTCCTTTTAAATCTATAAAAACAGACTACAAGGCATCAGAATTGCTGTCGAATGTTTTCTATCAAAGATCGCAACTTTGGGCTGGAAAGTGGGAAGAGGTATCAACGAACATCCATCCCATTGCATCAAATATCTCGCCACCCTGTTCCAAGTGTTCAATTGAATTATACAATTCGTACATATGGACATCTGCAATATGGAAAAGCGCAGCTCATCCCAAGACACCAAGCCACCACTCACTCTGGACCCGATATCCGAATGGCGCGCCTTGCAAGCCCTCTCCGTCTACTTCACAGTGCTATTGAACCGTCAAATCCGACGCCGCTGGCTCCTCGAACACGAATCGATGAAAAACAAGCCCATCTCAGAACATTTCCGCCCTATCATCTTCCTCGAACCAGTCCCAGCACTACACAAACCGCTCATCCCGAACAACACCAACACAGACCCAGCACAACCTGGACTCGTCAATGCCAACTTCAATTCAAAATACAACCCATACAATAAACCCGCCCTAGAATCCCTGAAAACAAAAGTCCACCTCCTCCGCGCCCGCGTCGAAAAGGGCAAAGAACTCGCCTCAGAGATCGAACGACGCATGCAAGACCCGCGCATCCAATTCCCGACTCATTTCTGCCATACATGCGTGATGGGCGGCGACTGTGTCGACGTCTTACTGACAAAGTGCGGGCACCGAGTTTGCAGGACTTGTCTCTCATTCGGCATTGATAAGGATGGGATCTATGAATGCAGTATTTGTTTTGCGCCGGCGTCGTTCGTGGTTAAGTCGCCGCTTAATGGGCGTTCGCAGCGGCGGTCTTGCTCGGAGCAGATTTCTAATGCTTCTATGAGGATTATGGCGCCGGGGAAGCGTAAGTCGCCCCTGTGGTCGCCTTTTGCTTTTCGGGATTGAGTTTTGGTTTGACTAGTTTTCTTTTAGTGGAGTGATCATGGGGGTTGTTTCTTTGGGGTGGTATTATGAAGGTGATGATGCCTTTCTGGTTTTTTTTCGTTTCTTTTTCTGCTCTTCGACATAGCGGCATTTGCATACTGTATAGTGAATATTTGGCTCGCTACAGGTAGTAGAATTACTCATATAATAATATCATGCATGATACACCAACTTGAATTTTACTCACTACTCCTTGACTGAATAGACACCCAAAGTAATTCTATTTCAATTGCAGACTTCCTACTATTTATTCACGCCAGAGCTAAAAAGTATACAAAGACAATATTCGAATTCACAACTAGAAATACCTAAGGCACTAGACTGCGAATTTGGGGACATTGAGACATGAAGTAAAATGCATCACGAGACACATGGTCTGTGACACCCACACCCACACCCACACACCGATTTCACCAGACAGAGGAAACGCCATTCTTTTTTCGTACAATGACCATCACAGTGCCGGGAAGAAAACATATCCTAGAGCAAGGGGCTGGGGTTGGGGGTGGGCGCATATATTGCGGGCAGGGAGGTAATGGATGAAGAGACATTATACAGGAAGAGTAAGTTATGCAATCATGCCAGCTGATCACAGCTGACCACCAGCTACCCAAAATTGGAAAAAAGCAAATGCATGAGGTGCGGTAGGGGGGGACGGGGAGAAGGGGGGGCCGTAAATTAAGGGACATTTATGTGGTGGGTATCTAGACATGATGGAGAAAACCACGATTTGTGGAAGATATAAGAAAAGGGGAGAAAAAAAAACACCAAGCATCTCCCCCCCTCACATATCCTCAGCATGTTCTCCGTCGTCAATAACCATCGACACACCCTTAACTGGATGTAGGAGCATAGGTGGGAGACACATTCGGCCCTCGCCGGCCAACTCTTGTTGCTCGCCACCGTCGTTGTCGACGCGCAGTCCAAGCCAGCGGCGCCAGATATTCGGCGAAAAGCCGGCAGAGTAAAACCAAGTTGTACCCCTGAAGTTGTGCTCGCGTTCACCAAAGATAGACGTGCGGGCTCCGCCAGAGGCACCATTACGACCGGCATTGAAGACAGACTCCAAGTAGCGCGTGGGCCATCGGCGGTCGATGTAGACGGCGTGCGGGACAAAGACGGCCTTGAAACCGTGGTGGAGAGCTGTCGTTGCGGGCCACATCTCTGAGAACATGCTGTGGTGCTTAAGACTGCACTCACGGTGCATGGTGGTGAGAAGCTTGCGGGAGATCCGAGAAGCGGTGATGATTGCAGTACGGCGCGGGGGCATGCCCTTCTCCTTGTTGTAGCCTGTAACATCGTCGCGAAGTAGCCAAGTAGTGCCTTCGGGATCGTACAGCGGGTTGAAAACGATAAGGTCGGCGTCTTCGCCAACGCCCCAGGTATATTGGTCCTTCTCCATCGTGGTCGGTGGGATTCCTTCACCCTCCACCTCGAAAATATCACGCTCGTCGGGTCGCTCGGGGCCCCAGATAGATTTGTCACCTTGTTGGTGATGCATCATACTGCTAGCGCTCTCTCCATCGGCGCCGGGCTTCCTAGGACTCCAAAGGTTGTTAGGGCTGTTGGTACCACTCTCCGTCTGGACGCGAACTGTGTGGCGGAAGTCATCCCATGAACCATGAACAGAGGGAACGTAGAAGCGGGCATTTCGGTCCCAAAGACCCTTGCGAGGCTGTTGTTTAGCCCACTCGGCGACCTTGTCAAAAAGATGGTACCAGTGGCCAGTATAGCGGGCATCCATCTCCCAATTCCAGAAATAGTCGTATTCAGGGTGTTGGTAGGCAAAGTACTGCATAGGCATATAGGTGCTGCGGTATACACCGTGGATGGGCAAGCCACGAGTCAAGGTTTCCTCCAGGCCAGGGTACATCAGAGCCATTTGCTGCTCCGACCAAAGTGTCCCCATACCACGGAATTCCTCGGGCAATGCCTCGTCCAGCACACGCTGGTATGTCTCGTCATCCGACCAAATTTGAAGATTGGCGTTCTTGACGTGGATGAGGAAATGGATCGTGTACTCGCCACCGGAAACAAGCGACAGCTCGGAGATCACAGATCGCAAATACATAATATCCTCGGGGGTGTACTGGAAGTCGTGCCAGGTTCGAATAACGACAGCAGTCCTCGAAAGTCGATCCGAGCCAACCTTAGGCTTCGTTGTCGAGCTATCCTCCAGGGAGGGGATGTTCACATTGGGAACGCCCACGGGCATCGAAACGAACCGGTTCAGGCGCGGCTCTGGTAGCTCATTGAAGCGATGGCGGTTCGCAGCGTGACACCTCTGCTGTGCGCCAGCCCAATCCACGCCACGATAGTCAATTGGAGGGGAATCCTCCCAAATGCGCTCGGCGCCATCGCGGTGGCCTTCCAGACCGGCGCCAATGCCGCCTTTCTTGACCCCGTACCCCAATCCATAAGGGCCAAGACGACCAAACCGATCAAAGCACATATCATCCTGGATCCCCAGAATTGAGTTCGAGCCCATGGCTGGGTCTGGGAACCCTTCTGGGACTCCGGGTAGGACTGGATGAGCGGTACGCGAGTCTTGCCGTCCTTGTCCAAGAAGCACTCGCGCTTCTCACCATATTTACCGATGTAGTCGGCAGACGCGTAGTCGGGGTATGGGTTGAAAACCGAGCTCGACATAGTCGGCTTCAAGTCCCTGGCGCTCAATTTATTCTCTTCACCGTCCGTAGACGAAGTGTCATCCCGCGGAAGTGGCATGCCTTCTGGGCCATCACCAGGGTATTCGGGAACATTATCCTTGCGTGAAACCAATTTTGACAGGCCGCCCTCGTAGCGACTCAGCATCGGGAAGCTCTCCCATTGAGGAGGTTTGTTGGTGTTGGCTTTAGGGAGTTCGACCACGACCGGCGAGATCGACGAAGAGATGGTGACCCGGAAGAGTGTGAGGACGAACAGGAGGAGAGAGACAAAGAGAGCGAAGCAGAGCCATCGCATAATCCGCTGAGGTACACGGAAACCCACGCCGGCCTGGGCACGGCGCAGGCCCGCGCCGTTCATGACAGGTGGGTAGGAGGTGGAGGAGTGTTCTGGGCCGTCGGCGTCGTCGCTTTCGGATTCGCTTTCGGAGTCATCGCTGCGACGGTGATGGCGGTAGGGATGACGGCCAATGGGTTGTTTCTCGACATCGCTATCGTGTGTTCGTGAGTTATAAGGTGAGGGTTTGTTATAGGCGGCGGAAGATCTCCTGGCCTGGACGGTCATGTTGCCGGGGCAGTCGTCAACATGGGAGGGAGGAGTGCGACAATTCAGCGGTACATCTGTCGGAGAAGTACGACTCTTAAAATAGAAGCGGACGCTAGTGGGTTGAAAGGGGGAAGGGAGGAGGAAGAGGAAGAGGAGAAGATGCACGCGATGGAAGTGGTGGCAGATCGTCGGCCTGGCAATCACTCGTGGGGCGTGACGGTGTTTTTGCCGCGGAGGAGACCAAAGCAGCCACACAGAGAATAGAAAATAGAGAACACAATAGGGCTGAATGGAAGAGTTCAGGGGCCAGTTTGCACCAGCTTCATATTAAATCACCAACAAAATAAACAGAAAAAGAAAAAGAAAAAAGGCTCGGCGCATCTGCCAAGCCCACAGGAGAAAATGAGGGATTACGCATGTGCTGCTAAATTTGGCTGCAGATGATTGCTCAATTAGGTGGGAAGGATGAACCACTAGCAGACTCTGGTAGGGAGTATACGGGTAGAGTATAGACTGAGAGACTTAATTTGGGCATAATTATAGGTCGGAGAAGCTACAAAGTACGGAGCCATTAGCACAGAGACAGATCAGAAATCGGAATCAGAATCAGAACTGATGATACTGATAGAAATGATGCAATCAATCGAAAAAGGAGAAACCAGCAATTTTGACGTGGCGCCAGAGAGAATAGAACAAATGAGGCTAATAGCATAGCGAAGAGAAATAAAGCCATGGTGAGCAAAAACACGCAAACCCGGCCAATGGTCCTGTCCATCCAGGATGGTGGCCTCGTGAAAGAACTCCGCCATAATCATCAATCCATCATTTGCAGATTTTCCGTGGTATTTCTCTTGCTCTGCTACGTACACACTCCTCCCCCATCACAATTTCGTATTATATCCGTTTAATCGCGGTTCGTTTTCCGGAGAGTGTCGGCGAGCCACTCCAGACCCTCGTAGAGACCGTCACCGGTGGTGGCGCAGGTGGATTGGATGAACTGGGAGGTGTCAGTGTTAGCAGAGGAACAACACAGGAAGCGCAAGTAGCCAGCCCTCTTGGAGGTGGTGTAGAAAGAAAACTTACCCAAGCACGGCGGGTCAGGCTCTGGAGGCCAAGTTGCTGGGTAATCTCGGCGGGGCTCATGGCGTTCTAAACATAGCGCATCATCATTAGTACTCGGGGTCTCCCGCAGTGGTTTAAAGGGAATGAAAATCCGAGGGAAGGGTTTCGTCGGATGTTGAGATTGAATCCTTACAGGCAGATCTTGCTTGTTGGCGAAGACCAAGAGAAGGGCGTCCCGGAGCTCATCCTCGTTCAGCATGCGCTGCAACTCCTCGCGGGCCTCGACAATACGGTCCCGATCGTTGCTGTCAACCACGAAGATGATACCCTGGGTGTTCTGGAAGTAGTGGCGCCACAGAGGACGAATCTTATCCTGACCACCGACATCCCACACGGTAAACTGGATGTTCTTGTACTCGACGGTCTCGACGTTGAAGCCTGCAATTTGTCGAATGTCAGCGAAACCCTTTTGCTTCTTTGTGTATTGCGCGGTCGGGGGGGATTTCCTGCGAGGAAATTGAAGTGGCGATGTCGCAAAGATGAATCGGAGGAAGACTGACCGATTGTAGGGATGGTAGTGACAATTTCACCGAGCTTGAGCTTGTACAGGATGGTGGTCTTTCCGGCAGCGTCCAGACCGACCATCAGAATACGCATCTCCTTGCGACCCCATAGTCTATCAAACAACTTCGAGAAGGTGATACCCATTATGGCGGAGACTCGAAGCCCTGGAAAATTGGAAGTGGAGGTTAGATTTGGGTGGAAGTCAAATCAGGGAGAAGAAAGGCGGAGGGGGGGGGGGAGAGAGATTGGAAAACGTGTTGTGTCGGGGATTTTAGGGTTTAGGGGGGGATTGGGGGGCAAAGGAAGGGATGATCATGTGGTAACAGGCAAATAGAGGGCAGAAAGAAGGGTAGATAATAGCAGAGGATGATAACATACCGGGTAATGTGTGTGTGAGTTGGGTAAGGAGGAGGTGGGAGAGAGGGGAGAGATGGAAGGTGAGGTTGATAGGGGAAGAAGGGAAGTGAGGGTGGTGGTGGTGTTGCCGGTGTTGCTGGTGTTGCTGGTAACAGCGACACACCGAGAGAGGCCTGTTTTTTTGTTTGGAAGCGGCCACTTCCCTGTGAAATACGCAGGCGGTGACTCTCCTTCTTATTTTACCCTGTGGCTATGACCAACAGGCACCCATCATCGAATTGCCAGATTCGGATTCCTATTCTATACAGTGGTCATCTACTATATCATTCATCACATCCTTCCTTCACAGAGGACACCGTGTTGGTCCCGTACGAGTATCTGAAATACCGGAGGCGAGGGGCGGGCGCACCACTTGGACCATGACCCAGCGGCTTCACCCAGATCTGGACGCCTGGTTGGCCCCGCTGATAGGCTCACGCTGATTATCAGCCCCATCGAGTGCCCAGAAAAGAAAAAGAAAGACGCCATCCCCAGTGGGACTCGTCCCCGTGGATATGGTATGGACCTGGACATGACACCATCCACCCTCCACCTTCTCTACCCTCTCCACGATGATCATGATCTCCCTCACTCGCGCCGGGACTTGCTGGACTTGCTGGACTTGCTCATCCTCTCTCGCGATTTCCGAAAGAATGTCTTAACCAATGACTGATAGATCGTCTTCCCTTCCACCGTATCGCTCGCCTTCCCAAACACTGTCAACACAAGCACCGACACAAATAGAATCACCGCAAAGGCCACCCAGTACTGCGCCTGCGTGAATCCCCCCCTTGACACCCTTCAATTCCGTCGAGAAATAGGCAGTCATCAAACTGACCGGAAGGAACATAATGGTAGCCTTGGCCAACAAGATCGTGATTCGTGTCAACTTTTCAACGGCTTGGGAGTCCTTGAGCGCAATCAAGTTAAAGTTCTATCGTCGCCATGACGCGCAGGTTAGCAGGCTGAACCGGACTGGCAAGTAATGGAAACGTGGCCAAATAAATCATCACTCACCAAGAATGTCAATGACTCCTTCTCGCCGAGGCACGTCTCGATCTCACTCAAGCAGTACAAATTGATGCGATCCGCCAACCGCTCGAACCGAGCCACCGCGGCCGAACTCAACAGTACCCCGACGGGCTTGTCATTTGTGAATGGAAGGCTAGAACTGCTCATCAGACTCTCCTGTCGCCTTTCCGCAAACTCGACTTCCTCAAAAGTGGCTCCAAAGGGTATTGGTCGTTGTTGGGTGCCCCGGGCTTCGTCGCGCAGGAGTCGCTGCCGCTGCAGCACGCGCTGCATGATGAGCTCGTAGCTCTGGTACAGTCGCTTCAACACGCCGAGCCGGCGACCTAACCAGTGCAACTCGTTCACCAAATCCACTACTGGCTTATCGAGCATTGAGCCCCGCTGTAATCCTGTTGTCAGTTACTGCTCGACCACCGGGGATATGCAAGGACCTACCAATTCTTCCAAGAGCATGCTGTATTTGTGCTCTCGCTTTGCGACTAAACCGAAGCTTGACATCCAGTCGTCAAAGAGATAATAGAAGAGGAGACTCGGTCCATCATCTTGTTTGATATTCGCCTGGTCCGGACCCACATCGTTGAAATGGCGTACTCGGATGGTGACCAGCGAGTCGTTCTCGGTCTTGCTCTGGTGAAGCCGGGAAACACCCTCGAAGATGGATTTGATATTTCTGCGTGCAATCCTGAGTATCTTTAATTGGTTGTGTTGGAACTCTGCATCCTGTCGGGGGAATAGATTCTCCTGCATTGAGATCACGGTTCCTATGGTCAACCTTAGCAAAAAGAAGAACAGATTTCCCCGGTGCTCGTCAACTAATCACTCATCGTGCAGTTTGTCACTTACCATCATCACACAGAACCAGCCAGGTCCAGAGCCGTCGACCCTCTGGAAGGTCTTGACCATTATTCATTTCCTCTCGAGGAATACTAGTATCGGACGTTGCAAATAGAGTATTATAGCCAATGCACGTATCTGAACAAATGTCAGTCCGAGTCCCTTGTAAATCTTCTGCTCCAACATATCACATCATATCGCATAACCTACATCGAGGCCCATAATCCGTCGACGAGAAATGCCAGATCTGATCCGTGATCTGAGCAAAAGTAAGTTTCCCAGGATTGGCCGCGGAGCGGGCACTCGCCATCTCAACGCTTTCTAGATCCTCCTTGGCACGCATTGCAGTTTCAAGATCATCACGCGAGAACGCTTGGGACTGGTCAAGATCGCGAGAACGAGATTGCCGTTCTTTGGCTTGAGGGCGGGGGAGGACTGGCTCAGTGCACATTAGGCCTTGTAGTCGTTCTGAGACGCCGTATTGTGTTGTTATTGCCTATCCTTATTGGGTTAGAGCGTGATCTATGTTTTGATAGACCATGTAGTAGTGCAGTGGATAGAGTAGTAGCTCGGATTACCTTGACGGTTTCTTTCTGCTTTTCAGGGGCCCAGATGTTACTATTGGTTGATGGTTAGATATAAGTATCAAGGATCGTGGATGGGCCCTGTTTCATCGCACTTACATCCACCTCGTGCCAAAGCATTTCGCTCGCTGAGGACTGCGCATTAGTCCAGTCTCTCTCTTCTCTCTCACACACATGCGCGCTCTCTCATGATCGATATCGAGGGGGTGAATTGCATACCGGCTTTTTCAACAATAATTTCAAATCCTCTGTTTCCAAATTCATTGCGCAGAATGCATCGTCGTTTCCAAAGTCCAGTACAAAATTCTTCGTATGTGGGTCACTGAGCTGCTGGACGGAATTGTCAAAATGGACTTGCTCGTCGATGTTCTTAAACCGGTCCTTGAGCGAACTTCGATCACGGGTAAATCCATCATAATAGTCCTGGGGAGTGGGACCACCCCGCGAATGGGTATGTTCGGCCATTGTGAATGCGTGTGTAGGTGTGAGTATATGTTCAGTGGAACGACTCTGCGACTGGCTTCAAATCCAGCTTCCTCCGCTACCTCACTTGAAGGCAGCCGTGGCCGTCTCGTATTGTTGCGCGCGTTACCAAGAATAGTGAGATCGGAGCGGGTCAAACAGAGCGGGGAAGAGAAAGGGACGATCGTATCAACAAGTGCAGTCGAGACGGCGCAAGGGAACAAGAAAGAAAAAACAAGTTCTGCAGATGAAGATATATGAAAGTGGAGAGATCAAGGTTGATTGCTACTGAATAAAATAATACGAGAATCCAGGCTGTCTCTAGGTTGCCAATCCGAAAAGGGGCAAGTGACCACTGGAGGCTGACTTGCCGCCAGGAGGTCACACCTAAACGCCGCGGGTCAGCTGCAGCCCCGCTATAATTAGGCCCGACTCAGTAGATCGATGTCTTTGCTTGGTGAAAAGCTTGACGTGGAGGGTCACCTGGGTTAATCTTATTTTTCTGCACAGGGTATTGAGAGGGTTGGCAGGGTTAACAGGGTTGGGTCAGATGGAATGGTGACGACGACTATGATGGTGGTCTTCTTATGACTCTTGTTATCGCAGAATATTAGATGCAAGATTCATGCATGAAGAAAGTGGAGTATAGATCTGGTGGATTTGACTTTTTAGATTAATTATGCCCTTGTTGTACGATATGCTTTGTGGAAAGATCCATCGTTTTGGTCTCCAGGTTGTTAGGTTGATATTTTAGCCAACCACGAGCATTTATCTGTTGCCTCGTTATCTTCCTGCGCGTATTCGAGGCAATTTCAAGTTCTTTCTTCATGAATAATATGCTGAGTTGACTTATGAGTTAGAGGGATTTGTTCATACCTGAAAAACTACTAAATGCCACAACCTTCAAGTTTGGAGATAGTATGTATTCTAGTCGCAAAGTTCAAAATAGGGTATTTTATTACTATCAGTACTAGTATTAGTGGGTATTATCTTCAAGTTTTAGCAGCAGGCCTGAGCTAGAGGATACTAGTTTATATTCAGAATTCAACTCCCTGTCATCTGAACACGAGGTCTCTGCCTAACCCCGCTTCACAGCCCCTAAAATTGGCGCTCCGCCAGGGCTCCCTCTTACACATCCATTCACAACGACCTATATCTTGGCCAAAATGAGCTTCGGCTTCGGCATTTGCGACTTTCTGGCCGTCTTAAAACTAGCAAATACTGTGCGGAAGCAGTTCAAAGATGCGCCCGGTCAATTCAAATATATATTTGACGAGTAAGTGGGAGGTACACAGCCTTAGAATCCCCCAAACACCTTGTGGTCTTGAAAATGCTTCGGAAAACTACCAGCAGCTAGATCTTTCTCTTGGGATTTGGTCAGATGTACTCGATGGTGTCTAATTGGCTTCTTTTGCTGTTCTGCTGTCTCCATGTTTGGCCTGGATAGTTAGTTAGTGCCTAAAGGTCTTAGTCATGACACCTATGGACCTAAACCGATCTTTTAAAAGCAATTTTTAATTCACCGAAATATTTCCCTGCTGTTATCGTCCAATGACTACCGATTCTTTCTTTAGACTACATATCAACGAAATGAGATTACTTCTACGCGTTGGCATGCTGGACCCATACTATTTGATGTGACGTAATATTAATGCCTGCAAACAAAGGCAACAATGCCAACTCCGTTGCACCCGCGATCCAAAGCCTCCCTGGTCACACCACGCCTTCTGATATGAAATATCGAACATCCCATGCCACCCAGAGATTCGGGCATCCTTGCTACTCATAAAAATGGTGGGAACGAAGGCCGGTAAAACAGTGCGACCTGCAGCATCCTGCACCGAGTGCCAACGGCGCAAACAGAAAGTAAGTGCCCGAATTGTTGTTGAATAACTTCGAACTGACTTCTAAATTAGTGCAGCCGCCAATGGCCATGCAATCATTGCCAGGCTAGAAATATACCACATGTCTGCAAATACCCTCAAAAACAATTAACGAAGACTCCTCATGTCCCAAATGAAACTACGCGGTAAGCCCCACGATGAAAACAGGCAGATAGTAGCAATTCAGACAAGGGCAGAACTAACAAGAAGCAGGAAACCTTCTCTGGAAGGCAGAGAAGAGGAAGATCCCGCAGATTTTTTTAAACCAGAAGATATTGAGATCACCACAGAAGATTTACCTGCCCGAGCTGCGAAGGGTGAACTCCGCAACTTGGGTTACATGCCTGACCAAAGTCCACTTTTTGGAAAGGCCTTACCAATGGTAAGATTATCCATAAACGCATATTCTGATATCTAACGAATCCTTTTCAAGTCATCCACACCAGCATCGAAATTATCTTCGGAGGCAATGTCCTCCGAGATGAAAAATGTCTTACGGCTTTTGCCTCCCAAACCATACACAGGTTCGTTCACAGATCACCTTGGTCGACCTTTTACTAAACAGAATAGACATTTTGGTCCAGCGCTATCTGGGAGTCACCAATTTCAGTTACTATGCCTTATACCCGCCGATCTTTTCTCGTGACTATGCGGCTTGGTGGTCCGACCGAGCAAGTGGGAAGCCACTCACACCGGAGTTTACGTGTCTTCTCATTCGTGTTTGCGCCTGTTCATCGCAATATCTGGACTCTGAGATTCAATTAAAACTCGAATCAGAACTAGGAGAGTCTGTCCAAAGTCTATCAGAAAGCTACCACCACGCTGCCAAACAGCTAAGCGATACGATCGCCCCTGGAAAAGGAGGTCTAGCGCAAATCCAGCAACTATTCCTAACCGCAGCTTGGTTCAAGTCTGAATCTCTTTTTGTCGAATCCTGGCATGCTTTGAGTTCTTGTATCCACGAAGCACAAGAACTCGGCATGCATAAAAAGCACCAAAAGCCGGGATTGTCCGAATTTGAAATAGAGATGAGAAGACGGCTTTGGTGTCTGCTATATGTATGGGACTGGTAAGTTTCTTCTCCATGCTCACTAAAGTATTGGATAAGTTATCTGATGATTTCAGGCAAATGTCTATGTTTCTGTCTCGCCCCCTCATCATCAACCAAGCCCCTTGCTCCTACGAGCTACCGAATATGACGTTGGAGACCTTGGATCCCGCAACTGGTCTGCCTTCTCCAGTTTCTCACATTGCCTCCCAATGCGAGCTAGGCAAAATGATCACAAAAGTTCTCACAAAAATGGAAGGCACCACTGATGCTATTGAAACCGATTCTATCAAAGCAGATATAGAAAGGTGGATGAATTCATTGCCAGCAGCCTATCAAGAAGAGAGCCCAGACACCCAATGGGACGAAGAACATATATACGTGCCTCTCCAGCGTCGCCAACTACATGCCATAGGATATATGACCATGCTTTTACCCTTCAAAGGGTATCTCGTCAAGACATTTGATTCTCAGGCTTCTGATGTGGATAGAGCTCGCCGGGCATCTGCGATCGAAATTGCCCTTCATCTAATGAAAGTGTCGCATCGACTTTTTGACCATGTATTCCCAATCAACGCCAAGTTCCACCTGGTTACGTTCTTGATATTTGACACTGCGGCTTTCCTTTCCTCTGCTATAATCCACGACAAAGATCGCAGTCTTCCACAACGAGAAGAAGTTTTTCAAGCAATTAGGCTCGCATGCTCTCTCATGGGTCAGCTCGCCCCAGTTACAAAGACAGGTGCAATTTGTTACCCGGTTCTCGACAGGCTCGCCAGAAGTCTATCACCAAACAAAGCGGCCTCAATGAATGGTACTACCACCGGGGATATATCGAGTACTGGAACAATGGCCTTCGACTCATCGCCAGACTTCGACTTTCTTGATGCCGATAACTCAGAATCACTGACTTCATCTTTGGGGCTCATGCCTGCCAATGGTATGTTCTTACCCACCTCGGCGGATCTGGACTTTCCGATGGCTGGCATGGAAACACCGCCTATTATGAGTATTGGTGATTTCTCCAATATGGATGTCGGTCAATTTGATCAGATCTGGGACTGGCAAAATCTGGATTTGACTCTACTGCCCACTTTTCAGACAAAATAGAGTTGTTGTATCGGAATTTGCATAGAAATGGCGGAAATAAAGACGCGGTTGGGAAATCGGCTTTTTATTGTATGTAAGGTACTACCGTTCCTAGACATCATGGAAGTCACTCTAAGATTTGGGTATGACTAGTGATAGGGCAATTAGCATGGGGCGTGGTGAAGTCAAAGAGTCGGAGTTCGTCGTATGACCAGATGAATTCCGATGGCTCCTGAAATCTTAATTTGAATCCTTCCACCTCTTTTGCCTTGACTCGGGTGAACTGAGACTAATCTTGGGAGTCATACCTCGGGCGGATCTGGCGTTTTCGCGACAAGATGTGTCATAATAATGGATACAGCTGGTTGGACTCATTCTGGGCACATTATACTACCTATGACAAAAGAAAGGGCCACAGTATGGATACTCGCTCCAACCATATACTTTAAGCATACTAGTACGAGAAGTTCATTGGGATCCGAATGGTTGATGGTCTGGGGCTACAAGGCAGGGGGCGCTGTGTGGCTGTGTGATTGCAACCCTTTGACTTACGATTGAGTCACAACCTCCATCCATCTCTTCTTGTCTCTATAAAGAGTTCCAGGACAGGGAAATTTTGAGATTTTTCCATCACTTCTTTGGCTTCTCTTTCAAACAAGCCAAGTCAAGGCGTCCACTTTTACACGCGATCTAATGGCTGCCCCGCACCACCCATTGGGGCAAGTTGTTCCCATTCCCAACCCCATACCATCATCAACGGATCGGCAAGCGATAGTGGAACGATACAGAGATCTGAGGTTACACGGCCTCAAGGTTGATCCGGAAGCTTTCACTTCACTTTACGAAGACGAAGTCAAATTTCCATACAAGACATGGCAATCTCGAGTCGAGAACTCGATTGCCAAGACGCTTGTTGCGATCGACCCTGAAACAGACCAGAGAGAACAAATTGAAGACAAAACATATGTCGAAAGATTCGGCAGTAATTATGCTACTCAGCGACTCCTGCGACAAGAATGGTTGGGTATTGCTACAATCATTGGACCTGTTCGCTTCGAGGGACAAAGCGACGATGCCATGGTGACATCCGTGAAGTCACAGCTCCACACTGCTTTTATCAAAGACGGGCAATATCAAATCCCTGATCCCTCGACTGTGGAGAACGACGACCTGAGTGATGCCCATGCCGTATTCTTGATTGTGGGGCTGTTTATCTTGCCCCAGGCACGGCGGAGGGGATTGGCAGGTCGCCTGGTAGAAGCATCTATCAACTCCATACGAGAGGAGGCTCGAAGAAAAAAGGTGTCCAAGGCAAGCATCTCAATCCAGGTGGCACCGAAAAATCTTGCAGCACAGGGCCTCTACAAAAAAATGGGGTTCCATGTGAGTGAAAAAGCAATAGTGATGAACAGTCGGCCGGGAGGGGAAGAAAGGGTGATAGGGCTGGAGATGGAGGTCAACCTCGGATCTGAGTCCTAAATGCGCATAGTATCGGGACTTAAATTCTTATGGGATGGTATTTATAATTTTAATCTACTTGATTGGTACGTAGTACCAAGCTCTACCTTATGATTGTCCCAACTATTGTTTATCTCAACTTCTACGTAAGGCTTGCGTGCTCTGCCAGTTTACCCTTCCTTTCCCTTCTTCTGCTCTTAATCTTAGATCATTTTCACGCTTTCCTTCTATATTCCTGGGGCCAGAGACGGATTGGTCATATCCTACCAGAATTTCAGCAACAATTCTGGGAATTTCTGAGAAAGAAAAGAATGGTCCGAGGATTCTTTTACTATGTGGATCGCGGCGCCAGCGAAAATCGATGGATGGAGCATACGACCAGATGGCTGGCCAAGACCGTACGGGTCTACTTTAAACTCGAATTCTGACAGGCTATCCTCTCCTCATGGAGCTCCCCGACACTAATCATGCCGTAGGCTAGCAACTCTAGTTAACAAAGCGGCGTGCCAGAAGTGTAAGGCACTAAGGCAACTATTATCAGTGTTTTCACGTGACAAGAATGATGAATCAGCGCTTCGTTCTAGGGCACCGCTAGTCCCGACTAGGCTTAGCCGCGCACCACGCCCACAAGCGGAGAAATTTGCGGCTACTTCTTCTGCTCTTCAACGTTCGACGCAGAACCACACCATAAGAAAATCTCTTTTGGAAGACTGTCGCCATCATGTCCAAGATCACAGTCGGTATGTGCTACCTTATGCCTATTATTCGTTCACGATGACACTAGAGAACAATCACTAACGCATTCACAGCCGGCGTGCGTGAGAATATCCAGCAGTTGCTGGAGTACTCCCTCAACGAGAAGAAGCGTAACTTCCTCGAGACCGTTGAGCTTCAGATCGGCCTGAAGAACTATGACCCCCAGCGTGACAAGCGTTTCTCTGGCACCATCAAGCTGCCCAACCTGCCCCGCCCCAACATGAGCATCTGGTGCGTTTTTCCTCGCTCCCCGCCATTCTCCGTCCTCCTTGAGCCCTCGCTGGAACGTTCCGAGAATCGATCACCAGTGCGACCGATAAGGATGATAGTGGACAGTCGACAATCTAGAATCAGAATATGCTGACATTTGGAACTACAGTATTCTTGGTGACCAGCACGATCTCGACCGTGCCAAGCACCACGGTATCGATGCCATGTCCGTTGACGACCTCAAGAAGCTCAACAAGAACAAGAAGCTCATCAAGAAGCTTGCTCGCAAGTACGATGCCTTCCTTGCTTCCGAGGCTCTGATCAAGCAGATCCCCCGTCTCCTGGGTCCCGGTCTGTCCAAGGGTACGTTTTTCCAATTTCCGTCTTAAGTCGTCTGGCAGACGAAAAGAACCGTTACTGACTTTTCCCACAGCTGGCAAGTTCCCCACTCCCGTCTCCCACGCCGACGACCTCCAGAAGAAGGTCGACGACGTCAAGTCCACCATCAAGTTCCAGCTTAAGAAGGTTCTCTGCCTCGGTGTCGCCGTTGGCCACGTCAACCTGACTGAGGATGAGCTCCTTGCCAACCTGATGCTCGCCATCAACTACCTCGTCTCCCTGCTTAAGAAGGGCTGGCAGAACGTTGGCAGCCTTGTCATCAAGGCTTCCATGTCTCCCCCCCAAGCGCATCTACTAGATTCTCCGTCGCTTCATTGCGCTGGTGTAATCTGGGGATCCAACAAAATGGGTGTCATAGTTTAGTGACCACAAAAATATGAACTCACGATTTGGTCTCAACCATTTACTCCAGCTACGTATTAATGTTTACTCGTAATTGCGTAATTCAATGTAGAAAGCTCTTTGTTTGTGGCCCTATTTGGCATCATGGTTGCGTACAGATATAATACAATGTGCCTACTCTACTCTTTACTCCATGCCTTCCATCAGCTCCGTCTTATCCAAAATCATGCCACGCATGCCGATGAATTCGCGGAGGCTCTCCCACTCCTCTCCCACCTCCTCGCCGCGCATGTAAGGATCCTTAAAGCCCCACGCGACGGCAACCTTATCCATAGCAGCGCGCTCCTCCTCTCGCAACCAGCGGTGGCGCAAAGGAATTCCAGGTATCCAGGTGACTCTCTCCATTTGATCATTGGCGGTGGTAATCGCGATGATTCCAATGGAAGAGGTACCTCCAACATATGCTAAAGATGCAGCGAGGGCGATTCCCGTTGCGTAACTGGGGTCCATTGTGTTCTGGAAGCTAGATGCGACTGTGGCAAGGGCGTAGCAAGCCATAGGGGCTACCGCCAGACCACCCAAGGGGATACCAGCCTTTCTGACGATCTTAGCGCGGTGGAAAGCGGGTGCGCAGAAGGTGTTGTCAATAATGGCCAACACCAGAGAGAGGTTCTTTTGTGCGATAGCCACGTCCAAGGCCATATTCGCAAGTTCGGCTGGAATGGCACTGCTGACATTTTTGGGGCTCGCTTTGTGGAATTTCGGAGGTGAACTGTTCTCCTCGGGGACTGGCTTGTTGGCATATAGATGGAAGACTTCTGGGAAATGCTCCGCCCGTCGCAAGAGCGTTTGTGTCTTTGTGTAGATCTCCAGCGCCTCCTCATTAATGAATACCTTTTCGTCTTTCACGATTTCGTTGGCGATACGCGAAATTGCGTCGGCAAGACGGGGGTCGGGGGTTGCGGAGCCATTTACTGCGTTCGCTGCTCGTGCGGATGTTCCCTTCTTCTCCTCCAAGTCCAACAACGAGGAAATGGCATTGTTTTCGCCATTCTTTAAAGTGTCATCGGACTGGTCCTGCTCGCTCGAGACGAGGGATTGCGCGAGCTTCTCACACTTTGCCAGCAGCTGAACTACTGTGTCGTTGGAGGGGACTTCGTCCGCATTGTGCACGGCCGACGCTTCCTGTGCTACCTCCTTAATGGCCAATTCTTGAGCGGATGAGGTTGAAGCATAGCGACGGGTTGAAAGAAATGGAGAGGAGGTAGTCGATCGTACGCTGCGCTTTGGTAACTGCAGCGCAAGGCCGCTGTTCGAACCGCGACTTTCGGAAGCGGTTGGGAGTGGGAGTCGGGCTATAGGGAGAGCGCGGCGCTGGGCGGTATTGGAGAATTGACAGAAATGACACACTTGACCTTGCGGTTTGAGGCCTCTTGGGGCCCTCAAGGCGACTCTTTTCATGACGAATGACGTGGTGTGGAGGGGATGGTTCCAGGCGGCCCTTTTTTTCGGCGAGTGGAAGGGCGTTTAAGGCGGAGAGTTCGCCCCGGCGCCCTGGACAGTCCAAGTCCACCACAGCCCCCATCGCTCTGACGTCTTAGCTTCTCTTCTGCCTTACAACTTACAACCTACAACCTACAACCTCCTTCTGGTCAAGGAGATCACCCACCTCCCGATAACATTCGAAAATATCTCATGAAGTACTAGACGCTTCCCTCCTGCTTGTCACCAACACTTTGTCGACATGCCTCCTCCCCCTCCTCCTCCCCCCTCCGCCGCCGCCTGGGGGGGTTAGGTGGCCCTCCCCCGCCTCCTCCAGCAAGCCTGCCAAATCGACCAGGTAAAGGAGAAGTCAAGGATAGGGTATGTGCATGATGCGAGGGAGATTCACCTATCATTCTTGCCTTCTTATGGTTTTGGGGGAATATCGCTGGCTAACTCTACTCCCAGGGCGCGCTCTTATCTGATATCCACAAAGGTACTCGGTTGAAGAAGGCAGTCACCAATGATCGATCAGCCCCAGTAGTTGGCAAATCTGCGGGAGGCTCTGGGGGTGCCCCTGTCGGTGCTGCTCCGCCAGTTCCCGGGGGCATAAAGGCCCCGTCTGGGCTTGCGCCTCCTGTACCATCGCCAGCCGCCGCCAACAGATTACGAAGCAACAGTGAAGGAGTATCGGGGGCAGATGGAGGCGCAGGGTCACCAGCAGCTCAACTAGGCGGTCTTTTCGCTGGTGGTATGCCAAAATTGCGCAGCCGTGGGGGAATTGATACTGGCGCCAATCGATCCGACTCGGCATACAAATCCGACTCGGAAAGCACGCGAGCACCCTTTGCTACACCTCCTAAACATCTGACTGCCCCGAAACTTCCTGGAGCGCGTCCACCCCCTCCACCACCTTCTACAGAATCTCCGATCAATCCGTTGGTCGCTAGCTTGAAGAAACCTCCCCCACGACCTGCCGCCAGGCCGTCGTCCACCATCTCTGCAGCATCTTCAAGAACAGCCCCCGAGGCTCCTCCCCCACGAGCTCCTCCACCACCTCCTGGAGGAATTAGAGCCCCGCCGGCACCACCGCCTCCTGCATCTCGAAAGCCTTCTGGTCCACCGCCGCCTCCTCCGGCTTCATCAAGCCCGGCACCTCCTCCACCTCCCCCATCTGCTCCTGCTGCTGGTCGCGCTCCTCCCCCGCCACCATCAGCGCCTGGGCGACCTACCCCTCCTCCACCTCCCGGCTCTGCACCATCGATTGCTGCTCAAGCCGCTCGCACTGCCCTGGGCGGTCCCAGTCCTCCATCCGCTCCCCCACCTCCACCCTCAGGTGCCCCTGCAGCTCCGCCTCCGCCTCCGCCTGTCTCACCTCCAGCTGCGCCTTCATTTGAAGCTCCATCTCGACCGTCACCTATTTCCTCACGCCCGGTTTCCCACGAACCGCAAGCTGCACTGGATCCCAGTGCCTATACTTTGACCAATGGTGGATCTTCTCCTGCTTATAACTCGCGAACTTCTTCGACACATGGCTCGGCCCAAATAGAAGATCCTCGATTCAAATTCCAGAGTGATGGATTGCTCTCCAAACCCCGACCATTCAGTGGTGGGGAGCGGAGATACCGTGCTGGCCGAGGCAGCAGTGTGCCTTTGGATCTAAAAGCATTGAGCGGCTGATGCGAGTGTACAGGACATTGCAGGCGATATTGTGCACAAATAGTGAATTGATATACATTATACATACATTATTTGTATATCATTAGCTTTTTAGAAGCTTTGAGAACAGTAATGTAGAATACGTAACATGATAAATAATCTTTCTCCGATACCTCTGCCTTTTCATCCAAGAGAACTGCCAGTGAAGAGCACGCAAAATCAAACATCCTTCTCGTGACTTGGAAATTATAGTCACTACTACTGGCAGTAGTCAAATTAAAAAACAATCAACTCGAAGTGTCAGGTTAATCAAGTCTATCCATGCATACATTTGGAGCATAGCTCTTGGCACGTGATCACCGCCAATCCATGCAAACACCCGCAGACTCCTAAGACCGTCATTATCCCACGCGAACACTATCAATTGACTCCTATTCCTCGATTTAGCTGTGACTGCGACCGGTATAGCTATTTTCCAGTTGCGCATACTTTTCGCAACTCTCTTCCCCACCAACCTCACTCCGAACCCTCGTCAGCGATCCTAAACGGCCCGAGAACTTCTATCGAGAGCTCCTGGCTGCCTGCTTGCCCAACAATCACCGACAGCTACTTCTCAGCGCCGATCGAGCTCGCGTATACGTTTCTTCTCAACGGCTCGGTCATTTCGTTTTACTCTCCCGCCAAGCACCACCCTTTGTTCATCCAAGAGCCCCAGCGTCGAAACAAGCCGACCTCGTGCGGGAAGCTGTGAAAGGAACGTCTATCTCTTGCAGATTGACCGGCTAATCTGCTGCTTTGGCCCAAAATTTCCAGACCAAAGAGCCTGCTCATTACACCCAGCGCAAAGATCTATACACCAGCGCATCATCTCGCCCAGCATGTCTCTCCAACATTACATTGATAGTAAGTCCCCGCAGTACAAGGTCCAGCAATGCTTGCCTCGATCAATATACTAATATCATCTCCCTGTTACAGAGAAAGTACTAATCCTCACCGTGGATGGTCGCACACTTCTCGGAACACTTCTTTCAACGGACCAAATGACCAACCTCGTCCTCACCGAAACCGTGGAGCGCATTATCCGGACTTCAGATGACGACGAGCCATCTTCGCAAGTTGATCATGGGCTCTATTTGATTCGCGGCGACAATGTGGTTATTTGCGGCGAGGTTGATGAGAAGATTGACGGGGAGATCGACTGGACAAAGGTGAAGGGAGAAGTGATCCGAGACACGAAGAATGCATGAGCCCAGTTTTGCATAGGCAACACTTTTTTTTAACTACCTTTTTTTTCATCGAGAGTTTCGGGCGTTGGTGGTCTGGGGAACTCTGAGGTTCATCTTTATTTTTGCTTGCATAGGGGATGGGGAGATGGAATGGACGACGGCCGGCTATAATGGCAGTTGACAGCTTAGAAGCCAGCCATGATCAGATCGGAGCTGGGACTGGACCTGGATCTGGACCAGAACAGCATCTTTCAGCCCGGCCACTTCACCATTTTCGATTATACATACCAATGGGACACATGCGGCGTGCTGGGCAATGCTAGGCGAATGCCTCCCTTGCCTCCTCAATGATGCAATCGCTTCCCGAGACATCTTGACGACTACACACGTGTGGGGTTCTTTGTGCTGTCTACAAAAGCTCGGCCGTGTCGCGGTTGGCCGCACGGGGATCACCGGCGCATACGAGGAGGTACTTTTTGGGCACAAACCCGGATGGGCAGCGGGGTTGTAGTTGTGGTTGGACAGGGTCTCAGGGGGAAAATCATTACATTACGCTCTTCGCCTCCCGAGCGGGGCAAGGGTCTTCTTCTTCATCTCAATATGAACTACAGTACGGAGTAGATATCTTGCATTATGATTACTCCGCATGGCATTGACCTGACCAGCCCCCTTCTCCGGTGGGTTCGCTATTTCCCGCCGCCACAGCCCGGTGGAACTGGAATGGTATACTCCGTATACTTGGGACCGTGACAATAAAAAAGATTAAAAAAAAATATCTAATTAAATCACAACCCAAGGCTGAATTGTACGTCGTACTAAGGCAGGGATTCAGGATTGAGATCCGGCCTCCCTTCGTGTAAAGTACAGCCCTGTTGCCCGATCGCATCGTACAGTAGCGCGCGGCGGAGCTTGGCGCGGGATGGGCAGGTATTAAATTAGATTACTCCGTAGAGTACGGAGTACCAAGTGGCTAGTGGCTAGTGTACACTGGCCCAGGGTTAGGAGATGCGGTCAGCATTGAGGTATGCAGGACAACTCAGTAATGTGAGAGGTCGGAGAGGAAAAGACCAGACCAGACCAGACCAGTATGAATACTGAGTAAGAGTAAGAGAAGAAGAATATGTACGGAGTACGGAGTACATGGGTACATAAGATGTAAGGACTACCCCAAAGTGAAGTTGGTCCAGACGGCAGGCAGAAACAGAAAAGGGTGACAGCCGCTTTGGAACGTTGCCGCCCCATTTCCCCCTCTCACTCACCCACTCGCCCTCTCGCCCTCTCAACTCCTGACACCCCCGTTTCACCCGTTTCATCCTATTCTCTCTTTCTTCTCTCCCTCCCTCTCTTTCCTCTTAACCCTATCTTTCCCTCCCTTCGCTGGTCGTTGGGTTTCTCAATCGTCTCTCTCCGGCGATCACCTCCGCGCTCTTCCTTTACCCCTGATCCGCCCGCTCCACACCAGCCCTTCATGTGGATTCTTTTGGCAAGGAGCACTCAACCAATATCGGGTCAGATTCACCTGTCTCCCCGAACAATCAGCCCCTCGTGAGCCTGTGGCTAGACTCTGCAAAGACTCAGACCCCAAAAAATATCAATCAATCGACACCAAATTCACCAAAAAAAAGGATTATCTAGGGCAATCGCTCCCCCACGTCGGCCATGTGGCTCTACCGGGGTGCGCAGTCCGCGGTCTTCTACTATGCCACCTGCACCCCCTGCGCCGAGGGCATTGACCGGCGAAAGCGCAGGAAGGATGCCGTACGAACCCAGCGTCTAAAGGAAAAGCACGACCCCGACATCGTGACCGACCAACCTCGTCTCTTCCCGCAGCCGACCCCGTTCAGCACCAATGAAGGTTGGGATCAAGAAATCGTTCTGGGCCCCGGACCTCCAGCACGACGACACCGCAAGATTCCCCGGACGGATAGCTGGAATACGGATCAGAGCTCGCAACTGAAGAAGGACAAGAGTGGCGGCTTGATGCACCCAATTGCGGAACGATGGAAGCGGTACCAACGTGAGGACGAACCCCTTTGGGGTCAGGATTATGATTCAGACTGGGCCCAGGAAGTACGCGGGTCGTCGATTGGCTTCTCAGGACGTGGTCGTGCGATCCAGGAAGAACCCTCCAAATACTACATGCCCCGGTCTCCCCCTATCAACGACATCCATCCGCCGATTGTAAGTGGGCCAATCAGCCGCGCCGATACAAGATGGATGCTCCAACCACCACCCAGCGCGAAAGTAATGGCCGGCAAGGAACGTTTCCCAACCTCCCCTCGCGACAGTACGGGTGGCTTCGCCCGTGACCGTACCTCCCGTATGTCCCGACAGGGCCCTATAATTGAAGAACATCGATCGGGGCCTGCCGATAGAACCATCGACGAGACCATCGACCAATTACCGCGCCGGCCATCCGCATCTCGCGGACGTGGACACTCTAAAACCAGCGAGGAATTGGACGAACCTCCTTTTTCTCCAGCGGACTCCATGTCCTCCCTAGCCAACTCGGACGACCAGTCCTTCACCACCTCGTGGAAATATCCAGATACACCTGGTACTCGACCGGCTTCCAAGTCTACTGATGGCAGCGAAAGAGTTTATACCCGTCCGCAAATCTCCAAGACCCTTTCCACTATTCAACGCGGGGACAAACAAAAGTTTCAATGCCTACAACTGGAGATCAATGACGACACCCGCGAGGAAGTCGGACTTGGACAGCTAGAACCCATTCGCCCATGGCGCTGGAGTATGGACATCTAACAGTCTTCACCTCATCAACTCACCCTTTTATCACTCCACCACCACCACCTCACCATCATTGCCGCAAACTCGCTCGCACGCTTTCACCACATTTCACCATCTTCTTTACACTGATTTTATCTTACGGCGTTTGGAGCAAAAAAGCGCAGCAAGCGTTCTTCATCCTTTCTTCACTTCAAGTCGTCACCCCCCCACGCACGCGACATTTTCCACCTCAACTTCAGGGACACAGAGTATGGCAGGACCAAAAATGGCCCCGAATCAGCGAACAATGAACAGCAAGAAAAAGGCAACCTCGACAGCATCACAGCGAAAGGGTTGGCGCGGGGGCACTGGCTTTGTTCCAGCGAACAACCAAGTACCCCCCCTACTACTTCACCTACATCATTCCTTGCCACCGTACCCTCCTTCAGCTTTTTCTCTCTCCTTTTCACACTTACTTGAAGTACACTGCGTCGGGTCATTGAGAAAGAACCCTTTTTGATTGAATTTTCTTTTTCCCCCAGTTTCCCCTTCTCATCACCCTCCTTGACTATCCTTACAGACCTTTTTTCTTTCCTGTAACATAATAATCATCCACTGTTCCCGTTACATACATAGCGCATACATAGCATGATGATCCATTTGATTTTTGAACTTGAAGCCTGGTAATTAATTTCCTAGTAGCATTGAGTATCTAAATCTATAACTATATAATCCTTTTAGTAGGGACTTGGAGTAGGTTGTTTATTGATGGAGAGTACTAGTACTAGTATCTTGTGACGAATGCGGAAATCTCGATTATGATTGGTCCACTACGACTGCGAGATAGATCAGCCTCTCCCCCTTCGCGGATGGGGGCGGTGTCTCGTTCAGAAATGCTCGTAGCCCGAACTACCCCGCATTCATTAAGCACTGCTATTGCCAGTGTAATCTACTTCTCCAAGGCTTCAACGGCATGTGAAATACTACTCTTACTTTCATACATACACCCAAGTCCTTGCCGGAGCATTCTCGTTGGAAATAACCACTGGCAGTGTTCAACTTGTAAGCAATAGAGGCCCTTTGAGGACTTTCTATATACCAGCTGACCACAACCACGGAGCCACCTTACACATTCGCATAAACGATACAGAGCACAGTCAAGCCTCTTAATTACACCCTGGAGATCTGCAGTCTTTACAACAACATGGTCTACATCATGAAAATATATACCGATGGCGGGTGTAGAGGCAATGGAAGACCAGGGGCGATTGGAGCCGCTGCCGCCGTTTTCGAAACCAAATATGGTGTTTACAAGGGCTGGAAGATGTCGCTAGCCTCATATCCTACGCCAACAAACCAGCGTGCCGAGATCCAAGCTATTATTCTGGCATTGGAGAAAGCCCTTCAGGTGTATGAAGATCTAAACAGTAACCCATGGCTTGATGTGACAATTTATTCCGACTCGAGATACGCGGTTAACTGTATGACAGAATGGATTTATAAATGGAGCGGAAATGGCTGGATTAATTCTGCGGGGAACTATGTTGCGAATCGAGATCTCTTGGAGCAGGCGTCGGATCTTGATGAGAGATTGAGGGCGGAGGAGAGATGTGCAGTTTCTCTGGATCCCGAGGGAGAAAAATGAGATTGCGGATAGAATCTGTAATGAGGCGATGGACGAACAATATTAAGACATATGTTATGTGTCTTATCATTGAAAGGCATGTACATACTAGTATCTGTCAGATAGAAGATCATACGTTACTGGCGCCTCTTTTACACCCCAAGGCTAAGTGATTGTAATTCGCGTACCGAAAACGGCTACATTTGGCGCCAGTTTAAGCGTTCATCTTACGAAGATATCAGTCTTCGTGATCGAAATCGAAAGATTCTTATCCCTCTATAGATTTATTTTCTCCGTATATATGGTGTTATGGCGTATATATGGCGTTATGGTTGAATAAGATTCAATCAAAGTTGATGGTTTGCTGGGGTGATCGGTTCGCTTACGGGTTGCGTTAGGATTGTTTTCGACGCTGACACGCTCAGATGTCTCAAGAGTTGTTGAATGTTTTGATGGTTTTTTATGGTCCATCGCGGCTTTTAGTGGGGTTGAGTGGGTTTGATGGTTCCCCACGGCTCGTAATAGTTTTCAGCTGTGGTGGGGTACTGAAAGTTCTTTGGGTGCAGGTTGAGGTTGTGATTGCTGGGGTTTTTAGCTGTGGTGCCCAGCTACGAGCGGTCTACGAGTATGATGCTCGTTATATACTACATAGCTGCAGATCGGAGGAATAGGGTGGAGAATCATGGAATAATTTACATAACGCTATCTGAATGTGTGGTAAAAAGGATAATGGTTTACAGACTATTTACAGACTAGTAGAATTTTGTTGACAAAAGAGATCTAGGATATCGCAGATTCAAACCACAGGTCAATAGATCCTCGATTACTCCGTAGATCGACATATGTATCTGGGAAAGAGATCACCCATACCGGACTCATCGGATAGATCTCAGGTATATATACTACTCTGAACCCGCATCTGCTGTTTCGAAAATACCCATCTATCCACGTTCAAGTCCAAGTTCCAGTATTATCCAAACTTTCAAAATGAAGGCTTCTATTCTTCTTCTTGCCGCCTCCGCTGGCATTGCCCTTGCTCAGCCTACTTCCCTCGCCGAGCGCGATCACACCGAATCTCCGGTCTGCCCTTGGTACAGCGATGACAACCCTCTTCAGCCTACCGCCGCATGCTGCTACAACATGCCGTGGACTAGCGAACACTTGCCTTACAAGGTCTGCATGGCCCGTAAGTTAATGCCCTGATCATCGCAAATAGATTTAGCATGGACCAACTCTTGCTGACCTGCATTGAACAATTAGCATCGAGTGCACAGAATACCGCCGACTTCGAGGAAAGCTGCCGCAAAATCAAGGCCGACTCCCGACCTGTGTGCTGCCCCTCAAGTCTTATCACCGACGATGAGAGCGAGAATAAGGGTGATGACCTTCTCTGTACCAAGCCGAAGACCGTTAATTAGGGCTTTGGATTCATATAGCTCTTCTTGGTATAATACTACTAATAGTATAGAATGGATATGATTATATGTTTCAAGGTTGATACTATAGTATAATTAACCAGTACTACTTGTACTAGTACACAACACGCATTTCCCTCCACCCTCATCAGCTGGTGCCTGTGCCATTCTACTAGTACTAGTACTAGTACCTACTAGTAGTAGTAGTGGGCCCAATTGGAGGCCAGAGTTTACAGCCCTGGAGGGCAACCTTATAAAACTTGTGAAAACTTGAAGAAGTTTCACACGACCCCAGAAACGCCTCTGATTGTGTCCCTTGGAAATCGGTTTCACCACCTTATCCTCATATATTATTTCCCAGAATCTGTTCCGTACCACGCTACTCTATGATCTAGCATGTTTTGATATCTCAAAAATGTACTGTCAAGGAAATCACATAATGAGTGCTCCGTTATTTACCGGAAATAGTCATACGCTACCCTCCATCGCTGTTATATTGGGAGCATTACTCTTCGCAGATGAAGAATAACAACTTAGACTCTGGGCAGATGTTATAGTATAATTAGCACTGTGCATTGCATACAAAGACAAACATATATACAACTGGACTCTCTGGGCGAGTAACTTGAAGGAGCGTACCTAGGTAAGTACAAGACGACTTCCAATTTCTTCCTCGTTCGCAAGGTAGTAGTACTAGTACTACTAGGTAACTACACGAGTGAACATCCATAGATTAGTATTTCAGTTGGATACTACCACCTGGGAATTTGGGCACCTGAGTCGCCACCCAGAGGTTCATCTGAGCCGAGGTCTGCCTACATGCATACAATTTCAAGACAGGGCACAGACGGCAACATGGACAAAGCAGCATCATCCATGGATGCATCTACTCCGTACCGAGGAGACTAGGTCCGCATCCGTGCACCACCGTATGTATTTAGCTCAACACCATGTGAACTTGGACCTTGAACTACGTTTTGACCTAGGCATCTACAAAATGATCATGATCTCATGCACGCATATTGAAACTCAAAAACCCCAATGAAAGCCGAACTGATGACTCCAAGTCATGACTTCAATGCAACTTGTCATTCGTGAAAAAATAAAAGATAATAAAAAAAACAAAGAACCCCTTTTAAGAAAGCATTGCATGCAGACATGATCTTTTTGCTGAATCTGAAAAATGAACTCGGAGAGAGAAAAAGCAGAAAAGAGAGGCCGGGAAACAGGATTTTGTGGATAGATATCCATCCTTCAATGCATGTTAGAGTGAAAATGGAGATAAGACGAGGGAGGAAATTTGAAGAAGGTGAAGAAAAGGAAAAACCAATGTTGAAGAATAGAGGGACCAAGACGAGCGTGCGCATGAAGAGAAGAGGCTAGTTACTAGTAGTTATAGTAGTTGTCTTCTTGCGGCCAAGACAGAGAATAGACAAGGGATAACGGAACCTTCACTAGATGCATACCCACGCGGGGAATGTCTAGAAAGAAGGTCGGTATGTGTTGTTTTAGAACGAAGGGGTCGGACCGGCGGGTTTCCTCCAAAATTCCACACCCATTTCCGATTGGTTGGACCATGCTTGTCAATTGGTTGTAAAAGTCACGGGGTATATAGAGGAGCGCGCTGGTCGTCTTGCTCTACTATGCTCTGCTCTCCTTCTCTAGTAGACCTTCTTCTTCTCGTCCATGCTCAGTTGACCAGGACCCATGTTGACTAGGAGGAGCAGACCACCACTGGGATTTATTAGTAAATGACAAAAGGCTAGCTGGAAAGAGAGGAGACATACACAATCGACAGAATCTGGAAGAAGTCGTACTTGGCGAAGTCCTTGTGGGGGTGGTGAGGGTGAAGCTAATAATAATAGTCAGTCAATTGAACAGAAAACCGCGATTTAAGGGTAAAAAAAACATACCGTCCAGAAGTTGTTAACCAGAATATTGAAGACACTCAGCAGAACCACCAAGATAATAGCACTCCACTTAGCCTTGAAGCCAACAACGACCATCACGCAAGCGACAAGACCAAACAGACTAACAAGGACACGCCAGAAGCTCCACGCGCCAGCGAAGACGAAACCAATGAAGAGGAAGATGAGCAGGACGCGCCCGGCGAACTGCACATACATCTTACGGTCCTTCTCGTCAAGCTGGGGCAGACCGGCCGGAACAAACTTCTTGCGAACCCAGGAGTCGGATATGACCATAAGAAGACCGCCGACGACACTCAGATTGCGAAGGAAGAAGTTCAGGTCGAAGATGAGGCCGTATCCGAGACCCTGGGTGACGACCACGGCTAGTAATCCGGCGACAGCGTACTCGGTGCGCTTGCGAGCGATGACGAGGGTGGAGCAGACGGACATGGCGATGACATTGACAATGAGGAAAAGGTGTGTGATTCCCCAGGGAACTAGAGGTTACAAAGAAACCGGGTTAGAACAGCGGTACATTTTTGTCAATTTTTTGTTGTTTTCCCTTGTGTTTTGGTCGGGGTTGAGCTAGCGCCCTTCCTCGGCTGGTGCGGAGAGAGGGGGGGTGTGTGGGCAAGGGTCTCTTACTGCCCCGGAAATCATGCAGGTAGAGGAGCTGGTCGCTCCATTGTGTGAGAATGCGCAGTGAGTCCTCAATGAAGGTCACGACGATGAGAAAGCGGCCGATCGCGGGAAGATACCTGCAAAAGAGAACACCGTGTCAGTGGCATGCCTTGAAGATCCCTTGTTTTGGGGTTGGGGGCGACCCCGGAGAACGGTGGCGGGTAGCAGCTTGTAACGGCTAGCGGCCACCACAAGCTGTATTCAATGGGTCGGAGGTGCAACATACGGCTTGACGGGGTCGGCCATGGTGTCGAGCCAGTCCTCGATCTTGCTGGTCTGCTCGCGAATCGCATCGAGCGGGCTAGGATCGCTGGTGGCATCTGCGCTGCCAGGCCCACCGAAAGGGTTCTGGTGGCCGAGGTTGTAGCCCGCAGTGCCACGGATTTGGGCCATGGCGAATGAGGGAGGGTGAATGGTGAGAGAGCTGGAGTTGAGAAGGTTGGAGGGAGGGGAGGGGCAAGATCGAGGGACTTCGAGGTTGAAGGAAGAGAGGAGTAGACTCGGAGAAGGTAAATAATGGGTGGAGCCGGTTATACAAAGCGGTCCTCTTCAGGCCACGCTGCCCGGAACTCAACGCTAGTCCGTTTTGGGTAAGGTGACGACAGTCGTGTTCACCCTGGAACGAAACTTGGTATTTTGATATTATTTGTATTATTTATAGACAACCTACTCATTTTGAGGAGGCCTGATTGGGGGTTTCGATTTTAAACTACTTTTCACACTTCTCCGTAAACAGGGTTTGTGGTTTGTGGTTTGTGGTTTGCGGTTTGTTTCCAATTGCTTAATTGCTTCGATGCTTTCCATTGAATTTAGAAAGAGAGAGAGAGAGAGTGAGAGAGAGGGGGGAGAGAGAGGGACCATAAAAGAAGAGAAATGAAAAAAAAGTACACGTTTTGAGCTACAAACACAGGCCCATTGGGTTTTGTTTCTCGCCAGTCCCCCATGGAAGGGGCTCGCATTTTGCGCGCGCTGTCTCTTCTCTCTGTCGAGCAGAGGGAAGGATGCTGGTATTATGGGGACACAACCGAAACGCCAAAGCCATAATCAAGGGGGAGATAAAAAGTACAAGTCACAGTGAAAGGGAGGATTGGCATATGCGGCGGGATCGATGATCAGGGATCGATGGTGAAGATCAGAGGGAGAAGAGAGAGGGGGGAGATCAGTCAATCAGGCTGCCCAATCCGAGTCCAGAGGGTGACCCTTCTCGCGGGAGCGCAGGTCGGGCAGGTAGGTTGGGGTGATGGTAACCCGAGGCTTGACAGGAGCCGGAGCAGAAGTGACTGAGGCAGGCTTGGCCTCGGAAGCGCTGGTCTCGCTAACACTCTCGTCAGTCTTGCCACCCTTCTTGTTCTCCTTCTTGTTACCGCCCTTCTTGGTCTTAACCTGGGTCCATGCGTCGTCGGCAACGGCGGCCTTGGCCATCTGCTCTTGGACTTCCTCAGTGGGAAGACCCTGCTCCCACTCATTGGTGCTCGCAGCCTGGGGGGGTAAAGGTGTCCAGAAGCTGGACATTGCTAGCAGCGGGGGCGGGGACGGGCTTGGAGACACCGTTGGTCGCGGCCTTGTTCTCCCAGGCGTTGTTGGCGTGGGACTGGGACCAGGTTGCCTGGAGCTCAGGAACGTTCCGGCGGTGCTGCTCCAGCTTCTTCTGGCGGTCCTGTTCATCCAGACGGGCTTGCTCCTTGCGCTCATCGTTCTTGCGCTGGTGGGCACGCGCCTTCTTGTTCTTCTCGGGAACAGCCTCCTTCTTGGCCTTCTTCTCGGCCTGGGCAGGCAGGTCACCAGTAACACGGAGGACCTTGGCAGCTGCGGCAGCGGCGGGGGTCTCAATCATGTCGTCGACATCACCGGCGGAGGGAACGGTAGCGCTGACCAGAGGGGAGACAGCGGGAGAAAGATCGTCATCGGCCTCAGCGCCGGTGGTCGAAGAGGCGTGAGAGCCAACCTCGAGCTGAGCAGCCTTCTTCTGCAGCTTCTTCTTCTTGTTCTTGGTGCTGGAGGCAGCGGTCTGGGGGATACCGTTCTTGATAGCAGTCTGGCGACGGGCCATCTCCCGGGGGTCGATCTCCTCCTCGGGCTCCTCATCCTCGGTGGCTGGGGGAGAGATGACGGTCTTCACCTCGGGCTTCTTTGCCGGGGCGGGTTCGGAGGGCTTGGTCTTGCGCTTAGGCTTCTTGGGAGCCACCTGAGCCTTCTCAAGAGGCGCTGGGACGGGGGCTTTGGCTTTCGGGGCCGCACCGTTGGTGTAGTACCACCCGAGACCACCAGCCACGACCAGTAGGATGGCCCAGCTAATATAGGGATTCATGGTCATCGAGCTATTACGGACGAAACAGGTCAGTTTCTTTCATCCAATTCTTTTTCCACCGGTCCGATTTTCTGAGTCTACCGGTGTTTTCGGGAACGTACTATTGATTGGCCTTTCGTGGTGAAATGGTTGTGGTTGTGGAAATGAATGACCGGGGAGAACTTGGTTCAGGAGGTGTGACAATTGCGCACGCGCACAATTAGGTCGACACGCGCAACTGTAAGACCGAAGAGCGGGAGGTGGTCGAGGAAGAAGATCGGGGTTTAAAGGGCGAGATCGAGATCACGCATCTGTCAAGGTTCTCAAAGAAATTGGTTCGCCTCGAGGCCGTCCGGAGCTCAAGAGGCCAAACTTAAGGAGAAGAAGAGAGCCAAAGGGACGTGATTGCTGAAATCAGGTCCGCGGGTGATGGTGATGAGATGATGCGTCGTTGAGGAGGGTTGATCCGGGGGCGCGATGGGGGGGGTTGCGCTCGGACGACGGGGAGAGGATGGGGGGAAGAGGCGAGGCAAAACAACACAGGGTAGAGAAATCAATGGAAAGATCCAATTGATGGCGTGAATGAAGGCGTTAAACGAAGGAAAAGAAAAAAGCGTCGCAAAGGAAGAGACAGGAGAGAAGTCCAGGAGAGAAAAGGACTGGAAGAGGCCACCTTGAATCTCCGGTACGATACGGTAATTCTGTGACAGTACGGGCACACCATTTCCCCTCGTGATTGTACAACCGAGTCAAGTACATTATGTCGAGATATATTGAAGGAAGTGTTGCACAGCCTGAGACAACGGGTTGTGCAAGTATAATCGGTACAGTCTGTACCTGAGGTGAGAGTCAAGTACTACGATCTTATTGCAGCAGGCCAGGGCCCAGCATCTCATGGGGCCCCGGCACTGTATACGATAAGCTGGGGTCGGGGGCAGTGTGGTATTCAGATTACCCCGTACAGTACAGCCAGACTCCTGAGATCGAATTGGTTTCTCTAGTTTCTCCAGTGGAGAGAGCTGTCGGTGTCTCGCGAACAGGCCACGTCTCCTCCAGTGGTCGGGGATCTCATTTCCACCTTTCCACCTCCACGGTGGAACTCCCTCCCCCTCCCTGACTACGTACTGTGTTTGGTTGCAAGGACCGTCTGGGCGTGGCCAGCCAAGTGTTCAAGATGCGCGTCGATCCGGCAGGGACTCGGCGCCATCCCTTGCAGGCGGCTTCACGTCCGCCACGAGGGGCCGGAAGGTAAACCCGGTCATCTGCCGTGCCGGGAGATGGTCTACGGAGTAACAGACCTTGAGATAGGACGGAGTATGGAGTACTATGGTATACTAGGTCAACCAGTAGTTCACTACTCGTAGTCACTGTATGCAGTATGCAATTACTACAGTGTTGTGCCTGAGGCGGATGAGAGGCCCGGGCCAAGCCGCCCTGGCAGCAAGCAGATTAGTTCCGAAGGTTACGGTAGGTGACTACCAAAGATCAATCAATCAATTTATCTTTAACTTCAACAACTTCCCATTTATATCCCACCCTTTCATCATCTACCTTCACAATGGCAAAGAAAATCATTATCGATACCGATCCGGTAGGTGATTTCAATGCCACTACTACTACACATCAGCTCATAATAACCAGGGTATCGACGACATCCTCGCTCTGCTGCTAGCTCTGTCCGCTAAGCCAGAGGAAGTCGAGGTCTTGTTGATTTCTTTGACCTTTGGTAACATCGAAGTCCAAAAGTGAGCCGTTATTCATCCTCTTCCTCCAATCACGACTCGACCTGATCATTTCATTAGCTGTCTTCGCAATGTGGTGTCCATGTTCCACATCCTTGAACGCGAGGCCCAGTGGCGTCGCGAGAATGGACGCCCCGAGGGCTTCGGTGCAATGCGCGCCTCGCGCCCTATTGTAGCCGTGGGCGCCGAGGATCCTCTCGAGGACCAGAAGATGTTGGCAGACTATTTCCGTACATTCTCTTTTTCTCCCCCCCTCCTTCACCTGCATACGGTACTTTGGTTAATCATTACCCCGCAGATGGCACCGATGGACTCGGAGGTATCCATGCTAGCGTATGTCTAAATCACCTCTCCGTACCAGAACAAATCCAGCTGATTGTTGCTGCATAGCACCCGCATCTCACTCCCAACCAGGAGTGGGCGCATCTCTTCGACCCCGTCCGTGACTCCCACGGTATTCAATCCGCGGACGCGGACAACTGCTCGGGGGATCATTCGTTCATCCCATCTAAGATCCCCGCGCACAAGGAGATTCTCCGTGCACTACGCGAGAATGAACCGGATTCAATCACTTTGGTGGCTGTCGGTCCCCTCACCAACCTGGCACTGGCAGCGGCCGAAGACCCAGAGACTTTCCTCCGCGTGAAGGAGGTGGTTGTAATGGGTGGTGCCGTCAACGAACCCGGCAATGTTAGTACACTTTCCAACATTTCCCCCTTACGCCCCGCACCGCGTCACCAATGCAAGTTCCGAATTGACCTAATCAACTTCTGCAGGTAACTCCAGTTGGCGAGTTCAATGCCTACGCAGATGCCTTTGCCGCTGCCCGGGTCTTCGCTCTTACATCGCCCAACCCCAACTCAACTTTGCCCCCGTCAACCACTTCACAGCTACCTCCGTACCCAGCTAAGTTGAGCAAGCAATTGACGCTGCGCCTCTTCCCGCTGGACATCACTCTGCGCCACAACATCTCCCGTGGTCAGTTCCGCACTGCTGTCGCCCCGCTCCTGGAGAAGGGTTCTCCCCTCGCGGAATGGGTCAATGCGTTCATGGGACACACGTTCCGTACCTTGGAACGCCTGCACCCGGGCCATGTTGGTGACGATGCTCAATTGAGTCTGCACGACCCTGTCTGCGTCTGGTATGCCTTGACGACCGAGGATTCGCGCTGGGCGCCCGCACCCAACTCGCCTGAAGATATTCGCGTCGAAACGACTGGCCAATGGACCCGTGGTATGTGTGTCGTGGATCGTCGTAATCGTCACCGTATCGAAGGTGAAGAGGAAACCTCGAGTGACCATGGGTTGTGGTTGAGTGCTCGCGCTGGCAACCGTATCTATCGGATGGACCAGTCGCCGGCGGAATCTAACTTTGGCCAGATCATTATGGACAAGCTGTTTGGTTAGATTATTTATGACTATAGAGTTGATGATATAGATGGATGAATGAATATAATCATGTCTGATCACTTTGTTGGCATAAGTTATAGTGTAGAATCACTAGTAGCGCCCGGCATGAAAGGGCCACGGGACTAGTATCCAATTGCGTGCATCCGAATCGAAACTGTCAAACTTGCCTAGTCTAGTTAGCTCTTATGCACCTGGGCAGATGAAATCACTCCACCCTTTGTCTTCAGGATGACAGCCTGCATCGATCTTTTTCTCGGGTGTGGATAATCCTAAAAATAATCCTTGTCTGTATAGCCGCGCGCTATTCCCCCCAACATGATTGGCCCGGCACGACATCAACCAGGCCAACCACTGGGAAGATCTGCAGCATGGCCATTTTGGGACGTTTCGTCACACTTTGCCTTAGCGCTGATAGTCATACCGTGTCGCTGGATCAAAACAATGTCTTGTTTTGAGATTGCTGATCAGTTGCATGATGCGCTGACTAGTACTCCATATAAGTTATTTGGCGCCCCCCCCCCATTTCCCCTACCACTACGCGGAGCATTCATCGACCGTCGTCATCTTTTATAGCTATCTAACTTTCTTGTTTCCTTCTAATTCCTTTCCTTCTTTCTTTGGGTCTTCATCGCGAAAGTTGATCTTTCGCATCCTGAACATGCCAGGCATCGAAAATATCGGCGTTTTTTCCACAGTCGGCACATTACTGGATCAATCACTTCAGAATTATCAGCGAGCTTACGACTATCTCAAAGTAGCCGGAAATCTTTGGGGAACACTTGACGGGACGATGGTAATGACGCGCGAAACGGCCCGCAATCCCCAAAGCGACTCAAACGATGCTTTGCCGGAAAACCTCTATTGGGACTTGAATAAGAAGTTCGACGCCTGCGACAAAAAGTCTCGTGCACTGCGAGAGGTCATAGCCAGGATAATTCCTCGGGAAAGTAATCGCTCATCGACATGCTATTCAACCTCTGGATCCGAAGATATGAGCCGAGAGGTGGACATGTTCCAGGACGTCGAGGATTTGGCCAACAACGATATAATTCATTCCACAAGGCCAGAAAAGAAGACTGAACGAGAAAAGAATCTTCCCAAGTTTTTTGATAATGGCAGAGAGGTCGAACTCCGCTGTGAGAACCAGGCCTATGGACTCCAGAACAACATTTATGGACAGCAAAATATTGGTGGCATACAGCAATACAATTACGGTGAGTATTGAAGGATCAGTTTCGCGACTCCAATTGCGGCGGTAAATACTGCGATGATAGTATTAAGTAAGTCAGTGCTGATTCCATAAATAGTAAACCAACCCGAGCTTGGTTTCAGCTTCCACCATGGCGTCGGAATGAACCTTAGCCAAACAACATGTATCGATCCCAATTATTTCAAAGGTCGCGACAACGAACTCGCGGAAATGACAAGAATTTTGAACCCAATCCAGAAGCCTCTAAGACAGCAATGCCTAACAATTAATGGCAAGGGAGGCCTGGGGAAAACCCAGTTGGCTATCGCATACGCAAAGCTCTACTGTGAGCGTGACTTCCCGGCTTACGACTCGGTTATTCTGCTCAATGCAACATCCAAGTCGAAGCTGAAGGAGAGCTTTAGACGAATCGCGAAAAGAATATTTAAAAAGATGCCGGAAAGCGAAGATGCCGTACACCATACATTGCGGTGGCTATCGGACCCGAAGAATACAGGGTGGCTATTGATATTTGATGAATATGATGACCCTGATCAATTCAGTATTAGCAACTATTTTCCCGGCGGCGCCCACGGCTCAATCTTGATCACCACTCAATCCCCGACTTCTGTGCCTGGTATCTCCTTTTGTTTGCGGTCGCTGGATGAGGAGGGTAGTCTGGCGGTCCTGGCAGCCCGATCTGAAAGAGCGAACAGTGTGACAGGTATGACTGATCCCTTGCGCACAGACAAACACTTGAAAAGCCCAAGCTAATAGCGTTGTAGATCCAGCTGCGAAAGAGATTGTAAAGCTGCTTGGGGGACTTCCCTTAGCGCTGGCTACAGCCGGGGCCTACATCCGGCGAAATAAATGCACCCTTGAATATTATCTCAAGGAGTATAAGGACCATTGGATCTTCAACTCCTACAACTACATGAGACTCCCGGAGTATAACAAAACGCTACATACGGTCTGGAACAAATCATTCGCAAGATTAAAATCGACCTCTCCAGAGGCGGCGAAACTACTCGCGTGGTTGGCCTACTTTGATAACCCGAAAGTCCAACACGAGCTCATTTCGCCGGGGAGAGGGAATGTACCCGACTACTGGCAGCACCAGATGAAGACAGAAGATAGGCGTATTCGGCATCTGATGGAGATATTGGTAGAGTTTTGCTTCTTGGATGTCACACAAACAGAGGGAAGTATGCCGGCTTCACAATCTTGGACCATGCACAATTGTGTTCATGCTTGGACATTGGCAGTGTTGAACAGAGAGGTTTATCCAGAGTTTCACTGGTATGCCTTTGATTGTGTTACCTCGTAATCTTGACGGATGAGGTATTTGGGACGTTTCAGCTACACCGATAATTTTGTAGCTGCAATTGGAAAGCGGGTCGGCTCAGCGATCCTTTAATACTAGCTAGTAGAATAGCGTGTCCGCTAGTTCAAACAAAATGTATCATATTTGCATTCACCCTGTACTGGGGCCTTCGATCTCCTAGTGGCAAATAGGGTTGAAGTTTAATTCATCCAAGTGCAATGTAGGCACAATGACAACGGCTATTGGCCCACCTAGAACCCCGTCAGCAACTGGAATTCGATAAACCCAATGATGTCTAAGATAGATGACAACTGGACTTGCTGACACGATATTGCCTTATTAGGGCTTCATACGGCTTTATCTGGCCAGAGCTTCTGTCATATTGGCAGGGGCCCACTCTCACCAGGCGCTGACTCTTATTCCGACCTTCGAACAGAACTGAGATTTTCTAAAATTCCTCATGGGTGCTGTGATAGGATGCTGATGCATTATCCGCGATGTGGAATGTGGCGCGGGGCCGCGCCGAGCTTGATCCGCCAGGTCTATACTTGTTCTCCATCATAATTTCGTACCTTAGCCATGCATCGAATGCGTCTGACGGAACCAATCGAAAAAAAATTACATATTTTAGCGTCATAAGCTTCCCCAGCCTCTTCAAAATGAAGCCTTACCCCGATGCGTCGTGCTGGAAAGCTTAGCAGCCCCCGTCTGGAATGTGGAATGCCGTAATCCAGGGATCGACACCTGCTATAGAGCTGTCCTGGTTACAGCTGCACAATCCAGGAGGCTTTTTTTAGTTGCTAGAGTCTGACGCCCAGCCACTCAGCGGCTTTTGATTGAAGGGGGGGCGTTTATATAAAAGCGATAACCCGAGGGGTTGTATCCACGATCTATTCTCATCTCTATCTACCATCACAGTTGATCCTCCGCATCATTTGGCATTGTCAATCTCCCAGATTATCCACATTATTATTTATCCCTTGCCAAACCCGATCTCCATAATGCAACTCACCAACGTTGTGGGCCTCTGCCTCCTGGCCATGACCGCCAATGCGGCCGTCCTGCCCCGATTCGCCGGCCCCTACCACGGCGCTCGCATCTCAGTGCATGTGCCCAGAAATGGTACAGCTCCCAATAACGCGACCACCACTAGCACCGCCACCAAAGCCAAGGGAGCACTGGTCACGGGTGTGTCAACGGTCAAGAACGGCAGTAGCAGTAACGTGCCTCACTCGTCGCATGGCCCGCAAAATGCCAATATCCCACTGAACTCGAATATTCCCAACCACATCAAGCACATCAACCACTGTAACGAGCTGTGCTCATTGCAGTCACAGACGTGCACGATTGCGATGCCGGATGAGGATGAGTACTGGTAAGTTGAAGGTTTCCGAGATTGTCTTTTCTGTATTGAAGGCCAAGAGGCTAATTCGTGGATTATAGCAACAATGGGTACAAGCAGTGCGTATCTAAGTGCCACCCAAGTGATTTTGAGTAAAGGAATACTTTGGGGAAGATTGATTCAAGTTTTAATCCTAGGATGAGTTGGTCTTTGACCGGACGAGTGAAAAAAAACATGAGTTCGGGGGTTGATTTCTGGGTGTTATCTATGGGGTTTTTTTAGCGTTTGTGATATCGTCCTCGGAATTGTAAATTGCCGAGTCTTCATATAGTGAATAAAATGTGATTTTCAATTTGACGAACCATGGATATAAGAGAGGAGTGAGGAAAGAGGAGAAGGGCAGATGAAATAAAGGGTGATATCGGAAAGCACGTAGAGGGACCCTAAGTACGGAGTAGATCTGCTTCAAATTGGGCTAAGGCAGAAAATTGGTGCGGGAACGGAGTTAAGCTGCAGTCTGATATACAGATCCCTATATGAATTTTTCAAGATGAATATAGCATTGCTGTCTATAAAGGCTGCAAATCATTGACAATATCTTATTAGGCAAACCTCGAATGTGTGGCTATTTGTTCAAATTAGTGACAAGGATCAGAAAATCAAGGAACAGTAAATGCACAATGTTACTATCTGATCTTTGTCATATCTGGGCTCTTTACAAGAGTCATCGGATTTTACCCTACTAGATTGATACTTATATATCTAGCATAGAATACCCTTTAACCTTAATCAACCTTGGAATCAATCAATTAATTCTTTAATTACCGCCTTTTAAGCCCTATCAATGCAATTTAAATGCCACAGCAAGCTCCAACTCAAGTGAAAAGCGCTAAACCGCCTAGAACGGCCATTCCTACACCCTTCAGCCATGGATATTCACTGAGTGCGATTGTGAACCATCCAGCGAAGGGCAGATATCCCTTGACTAGCCCGACAATTTCCTTACGCGCCACAAATGACTGACCTGGGGGGTATAATGAGCGATCATGGACAGGGTTATTGTCTCCTTTTGTAAGAATTTGTTGTCTTTCCTTATTAGCACGAATATTTTGACAAGTCGCTCATAGTTCAGAGACTCACTTGTTACCGTCAATCATGACGTTCAGTGCCCGGTGCACCATCGGTAAAGGGTTTCCCGGGAACCAAACAACGGGGATATCCCCAGCGTACACTTCAGAGCTTCGATTTGACAGAAATAGGATATCGCCACGATGGAATGCCGGTGCCATTGATTCGGATATTACCACGACAATTGGGTACGAACTGGCCGTGGCGAAGGAGAGAGCTTTCCATATTGTAAAAGGGGTGGCAAGGACCAAAAGAAGTGTGAGAGTGCTTTTAAGAAAATTTTGGATATGCATCTTTTTATTTTTTGAATATCCAGTCCTTTCAAAGGACTATTAGATGCGAGAATATGATTTGGCGCATCAAGGGGCTTTATAGGCGAGGGATATTCCTGGGAAGGTTGGGGGCCGTGGGGGCCAAACTTTGCGACTTTTCATTGAGCAATCTACTCTTTAGATAATTCATTCACACGTAATATTATCTCTTAACAAGTCTAGTTTCATATAAATCCTACCGGAAAATGAGCTGGGTGAGAGTATTTGCTGAATATCTTTAAATCTTGTAATTCAGTCAAACAGTGACCATCTGCCATACTAGTAGTAAGAAACTATATGACATGTGGAATAACAGTCCTCTCCAAACATGTAGCAATGTTCCAAAAATGATTCGAAGTAAAATGAGAAACTGATTCATATATATACGGCAATAATATTTGAGTTCTTTCTGCGATGAGATATTCGTTTCATTAACAGGCGATTGCATGTTATAGGTGCCGACGGGGCTATTTGGTAACCTACACTTCTCTCAACGCTGGCAGCGCAACCCATTGGGTATCAACGAATAGCATCCTTTGATCCAGAGCTAGTTTGTTCCCTCGATGATCCCTGGGTATCACTGACAGAGTTGTGCGAAGATGGCATGGAGCTATGAAACATAAGCTCAGCCAGATAGACCGATAAGACTGCCGCCTTCGAAATATATTTAGATAGCTTTCAATGAGTTCATATAGGTTTGAGGCTCACCAGGGACAGATCTATGCCTTTTGCAACATCCATCTGCCATTCAGGGTGTTTACCGGGAATATATGCCGTAAGCTTGTCTGTCCTTTTCGATGTCATCACCAAGGAGCCATTGGCGTAGAAATTCGTCCTCAATTTCCAGATATCTTGCCCGCGAGCTTCAATCAAAATCTCTTCTCCGTTCATGGCAGCATTTGATATATAAACATCAAATTTGTCCTTGAAATAGCTCCATCGAGGTGCAATCGTAGCAATGGGCTCACGAGAAGATCCCTCATCAGGAAGTCTAACGAACCATGTCACACCAGCCGCCTTTCGTGTGATGTCAAAGAGCGGAAGACCGGTTTGATCGAGGAATTGATGTCGCTGGGTGAAAGATGCAACTTTGCCATTGACAGTGAACAGAGGAGACGTGTCGCCAGAAGAACCGCCTTCGGCATTTACCAACTCCGAGATGGTAAAATCGCCCCCAGACCAACTCAGGCTATGACGGTTGACCCGAAGCGTGGTGGGTCTGGAAGCAATATGATCAAGACGAACTGCAATCGGCTGTTTGGGACTGGTTATAGTTGGAGCCATCTTTATGGAGGAAGAGAGTGCAAAGGCTGCTCTGGTGTTCTGACAGAATATTCTCGCATCGAAGGGTAAACTTGTTGACTGAATGAAGCATTCTTAGGCTATCGATATGGAAAGGGACGTGTACGTGTCTTGTGACGTAGAGTCGGGCGCCTTGTATGCCGTAGCCTACTCACCGGGCGATCTAAACATAAACCGCCCCATTGTAAAGTAACAAGGGGCCGTAACTACATGTCCAACTCTTCCGGAAAATGCAGAGGCTTCAGGGGGCAGGTGGGGAGTGGAGATTCGTGAGATGATGATGTAATTAGTTAGGGGCAGGTGGGATACGTCCATCTCAATGTTTAATCGTCTGAGGAATACCCACCTGAGCACGCGAACAGGGTCACTGGAAGGCTAGCTTGGGGGCGGCATGCAGGAGGTTCATGGCTTAACAAGGCTTAACAGAGCTGGAGGCCGAGTCACCAAGTCTGGTTGGTCCACTTCGATGGGATGGGGCAGGGGCAATGCCCAGGTGCGTGGGGGCCGGGGGGGCCGAAGGAACGGGTGGGCCAACTGGGAGGATCTATCGTGAAATCCTCTTAGTAATATATCCTCGCGAGGTGCTACTGAATAAAGCACAGCTTGTGTTGCAGGGATGGCAATGTTATAGTCGAAATTATCCAGAATTCTCGACCGAAGACTGACTCGCAAAATATATCATCTAGCTTGAGGCAGCTCTGAAACAGACAGTTAGTGCACAACAATGTGGGGGTTCTTAGCTAGAATTCGCCGATCAATGGCCCGCTGCAACTTTAGTTTGGCCCATATGTTGGATTTTATGGACATAGCGTTCGGGATTTGCTGCTTGACCAGGAATAGCAGTCTATTGATAGATCATCTGTGGCAAATTCAGAGGTCGTTGGGTGACCCTCGTGCCTGGCGGGTGTTTTGGATTTACCAAGGGTCCCTAAAATTACATACTAATGTACATATTCATTTTACTATCTACGTAAAGCACATAATAATACAAAATCTCTAGATTCTCCCTCCCGAGGCCATTTCCTTAACCATGGAAACCTACAATTTGCAGCATTCAAAGGTCAACGCACGATGAAAGAGGAAGGATTGGGCTAAGTGCGTAGTAGAGCAGAAGGGAGGACATTTGTATAAAGATTGTTCATACAGATCTACGATATAGCTACTATTCCACACGTACTAGTAGTTGAAAAATACAGAGCCGTTTTCTTATTGAACGCGATCAAAGCAGTTAGATACAAAATATCAAAGTCACAAACACAAACGCTGGATAATCCCAACATGTGAGATAGTACATATGGACCTTGTCTAGCCAGCATGTTTTTTTGTCTCTTCCAAATCATCACTGGTTGCGCTCGGGTTCAATTTAGTTATGTTCTATTTACCCAGAGTTGACTGAAGCTGGTTAAGCTCATCCGAGGTGATTCCGGTGTATTCCAACGATGCAGATCCTGCATATTAATGTTAGGTAATTTAACCCGAATTTCAGAACAAAAATCTTATACTTACCAAGGGGAGTGGGCACTGCCCCGCTGGGGTTTTTTCCAATCAGCACCGTTGAAAGAGTCATACAAGCGGAAGGAATATTGTCGATTCGGTAAGCACCCTCTCCGGTTGGTGTAAAATTCACAGTAACACCCTTCAGTTGACTCTTGCATTCATTGGCGGCGGGCTGAGGAAGGCTTGCAAATGGCTATGGGGTGGTTTAGCGTCATTGTTAAGTTTCAGGGTACGTCCTGGTATCTTACATCGTCGCGCCTCACCCTCGACACGAAGCCGTCGCGCTTCTTGTATGTGCCGGACTCAATTACCTTTCCAGTAATGGCTCCAGCATCGCCAGCTCTTTTAAAGAATTAACTCCATCTCCACAGTTACCTTTGCCAGTGATATACTTACAGAACAGCCGAAGCAATAGGTATAACGAGAGCTTGAGGGGCCGGGCATAGATTGGCCATACCCATGAGGCCAGCAACGACAGCGGTTGATGCGATAATGAGCTTCATTGTAGCAAGTACAAATGGTAAAGGGGTTGTGTAGAGTGCAGGATAGCTGGATAGAAGGCGATAAGTTTCAAAGTTGTAAATACTGGAAATAAATACTGGAAACTTGGAGGCAAGGAAAGGGTTTATATAGCCTTGAAAGTCCATATAGGTGTGTGCCATTTCTGTACAAAGCCTCTCAAGAAAAGATAGTAAATCCAGACTAACATGAAAGGAGCCAGAATATCCCCGGAGTACCACGAGGCAGCCTTGTAGGCCCCCATTCATTAATCCACACCAGAGCCCCAGTTTAGAACCCAATTGCATGACGTACAATTGCTCCAGTAGAGCAAAAGCTGCGAATGAGAAGCAATTATGTCGATTCCATCTTTCGCTACGCCCGATTGCCAAAGATAAATTTCTCGAAATGGCCGATCTTCTTTCCTTGATCCCACATCAATTGGGGCGATGACAATGAGAAGGAGGGGGCGGGAACCAAAGGCCCAACGACTAATCTTTCTCTTCCTTTTTCGAATCCACATTAGTCGGGGCAATGGCAATGAGAGAAGGCCTGAACCGAAACAAAATGGGGTCCATATGTATTCAAAGTGAGGCACTAAATTCTCGTTGGATTTAATGACGTTCTCGAATGCAAATCACCAATTAGTATCAAATTGTGAATGACCAAAATGACGCATACTGCGGAACACAAGGTACGGACTTCCAAATTTAGGACATCGGCGAGGCGAAGCAGATTATGGGGCAGTAATGTCTTCTATAGTGGGTGCTCAGAGGATAAATAGCTGCATCTCTCCCCTTCCTCCTGGTCTATTCATTACAGCTTCACCCTTCTCTCTATTCGAAAGCCATTTTTTTCAACTCTTCTCAACAGAACAACTTCAAATCTTCACAAGATGCATATCTCTAAGGCAATTGGTATGGGCTCCGTGGCTCTTGTTTCTTTTATGCAAGTCTGCCCTGCTCCTTGGGAAGCCATTGCCCCTCTTATAGGTGGTGTCATCTCCGGTTCAATTGCTGGAGGCCTGAGCAAAAGTCGCCGGGATTTCACAAACTTCCCCAACGACCTTGGAGACCTTACTGCGCGAGACCTGCCCCCAGGTGTCTCTCAAGCCGCTTTCGACCAGTGCAAGTCGGAGATCAATGCCCAAGGGCCTGGCAGCCCGGTCAAGGTGTACAGCACCGGTGCCGACTGTATGTTTCTCTTCACTGTTTTATCCGATATCGTGTAATACTTGCTAACTGCCCTGGCTTTAGCCGCTCGAGCCGATAATGTCCCTGCCGCTTGTATGGACCTTGCTACAGTTGTCCTCGGTACGCCATCCCAGGATGGCGGCCCAGTTCCCACTCCTATGGGTAGCTCGAGTCTTGAGTACACTGGGCTCTCCGCCCAGGACAAAACTGATCTGCAGAGTGCTCTTTCTGGAAAGCAGTAAATTGGTCTTATGATCTTGTTTGAACAAGATATTTTGTATCTAAATATGTTGTAAACAGAGATTAGCCCTGTTTATCTGCGTGTCTGCGTGTTTGCTGTTTTGATATTTCTCAGTCATTGTCTTCCAATAACATTTGTTTCTTATTTATCCATTCCTTCTATCATTCTTTCAATACGTAATTTGAGATCTGTATTTACCAGCCTTTCGTCAAAGTATGATATATTCAACGAGGCTGTCGACATAAGCAATTGCCCAGGAACGCCCCGCGGGGCCGCCCCACTTCTTATACTGTGGTAACTTTGCCGTATGGGACTTGTTATACCCGAAATTTTGGACCCCAAATAGTTTCGTCTATACATAGCACAATTTGACGTCAATAGGCCAGTAGTATTATTATAAATAAAATGACTTATCTCCTTTGTAACTATCCGACTCTCTCCTACGAAAAATCAAAATGTCTTTGAGTGCCTCGACGTATCTGCCGGTTGTTTCATCCATTTTCTATTTTTTTCTTTCTGTTGGAGTGTTTTTGGTGGCCAGCAATACCGCTCACAAGTTCTTGCTGTTGCCTTTCATTCTCATACCTGCAATCCTCTCTTTCACGAGGGCAAACTACTGGCCTGGTGACATAGGTAGCCTCTGGGGCTTGCTCCTAGGCATATGGATCGCCCATTCTATTTCACTATTATGGCTCGAGGACCATAGTGTCTGGGACGATACAAAGCCATTCCAGAGCCGCTGGGTACCCATCAGATACCACAAGCCTTTGAAGCTTTGGAATAATCCACGCCTGGTTGGAACCAGTCGGCAGGCGCTGAGAAAATCGAGTGCTCCACTATCCCTGCGTAAATTCGTGATGATCCGATTCTCAAAGTTGCTGGTGTACCTGGCCGCAAATATCTTTGTGCTGCCGCACATATTCCCTGCCTTGTTCAGAAATATGCAGGTGGATGACTTTGGGCCGGCAAAACAAGTGTTTCTTCGGCGGTTATTTTCTACCACCGAGCCGATAACAATGCGCGAAGTTATGATGAGAGCGGTCTTTGTATTTTACTGGACCTTCGGCGCAGTCACCCAACTGGATGCCGCGCATACTGCACTCTCCATTATTTCAGTCGTGATTTTTCAGTTCAATGATCCTGCAGATTGGCCTGGAATTTTCGGCTCCCCTCGCGATTGCTGGAGTATCCGCCGCTTTTGGGGTCAGTTCTGGCACCAAATTGTAGTTCGATCATATACCAACTACGGCACATTTCTCTCGCGAAGGGTCTTGGGCTTGCGTCCCGGCTCGCAGGGTGACAAAATACTTGTCATTTTCATTATATTTCTGTTTTCTGGTGTTTTGCATAGTGTTGTGTCCTGGCAGCTTGGTGATCACAGTTGGTCGGGGGATATATGGTGGTTCTGTCTGAACTTTGCAGCGGGGGCTTTGGAAATGGCTGTTTCACGAGTGCAACGCGCAATGGGAAGTACTAGGAAAGTGTGCCCGCAGGGTTCACTTACGCGACAGAAAGGGATAGCGTGGAACAAGATGTTTGGTTTCGCATGGGTGTTTTTTTTCTTGTTTTGGAGTCTTCCTAAATCGCAGTACCCAAAGATCTATGATCGCGTGCAGGATATCCTCTCCTCGATGACGATATCAGAGATGGAAAATTAGCATATATTCCTTCAGAATAATCAGGATTCTATCTATAGCAAAACAGTGACTTCAGACCACCCAGCGCTTCGGTGCATTCTACATGAAACTAGGTTTGGCCCCGCCCCATGAAAGTATTGGCGCGAAAGGTTTAAGGGGCCATATTACGACCGGGCACAGCACCTCAAATTCACTACTTTTTATTTCCCTCGCATTCCAGAGTATCCATACAGACTCAACTCGTGAGGCTCTCAGAGAGATAGAGAAATAAATACTTTGGGTATTGTTGCACCGAAATCAAAAATGGGTTGCTGCCGAGAGTGTCTCATCCAGAGTCCTCAGATACCAATCTGATACCGGAACCTCCCTGCCCTGTGTATTATACCATACAAAACCCAACCCAACCCAACACGCGGCTAGAGCCCCCACAATTATGCTATAAGGCAACTGACGCGAGGGTCACGTTGTCCTAGCGAGAATGCGACCGTGGGGGCGATGCCCAAGAAATAGACCGCCGGGGGTTGTCTAGCATTCTCCAAATATCTTTCCCTAGCTCGACGCCCGTACAGCAATACAAATCCCAACAGGATGTTCACTTCACATGTAGAAGCTAGGAGGCTACATCCACCCCCAGAACGACCCCGCAAAGCGCTTCGGTCCCCGCATCGCCAGATTGCCTTCCGCAACGAATATATCGCGACCTCACAAACACGTCTGGTTCTCAAACCACAAGGCGACGCTCAGTCAGCCGTTTCATTCAAGATCGTTGACGACGAAGATAGTTCGGTGAAGTTCACTGTGAGTGGCAGAAAGTATGGCGATCGCTCTTGTCGAGAATTTCGTGACTCTTCAGGACTCCCCCTATTTGAACTTCACCAGAAAGCCGTTTTTACGCATTCCTGGTTCATCACATTGCCCGGAAGCGATCATGCAAGTATAGCCAAAGCTGCACCAAAATGGTCCTTTATTCACGGGCTTGATGACTTTAGCCTATCATTCGAGAATCAAGCTGCCGTGGATGGGAAAGCACAAGAAGAGAGACGGGTCAAATTGAATATCGAGAGACATGGTAGCATCCTAGCGTTGTATGATGTTGTGGACGGAGATAGGAAGGTGGCGGTAGTGAGGGAAAGTATAGAGCACAACGAGACTTTGCCCTTTATGAACTCTCGATGGCGCAGGTATAAACCTATTCTCGAGGTCACTGTGACTTCTGGAGCGGACACATCAATGGTAAGACTTCCATACCATGGTCATTGCCGTATTTACACGGGCTAAATACTTGGAACAGGCTGCTGCCATTGCCGTGATTCTATCAGATTGGGTGTTTAAAACAGGTTGGATGATCTAGTGAGCCTAATCCCAACAGGCAACAATTTGTCTAGAGGAATTAGAAAGTACTAGTTTGTTGGTATAATACTAGTACGGACGGCCCTCCTCAGCTCTAATATTTTCGCAAACGTTCGCGATTTCATTTTCGTCACGGAGATCATACTTGCGGTATACAATGCGTTTGGTTCCTTCAAGATCATATTAGTCAGTCTCAAGATACGTATTACTTTCTGAAATCAACGCCGTCTAAATACCTGGCTCGAATGTTAAAGGGATTATATCCAATACGATCACCTTTGCCCCCACAACAGCAAGGCGCTGAGAACCCCCCGGTGCCAATTCTACTGCTCCCGCCAGTCACCACCAGTACCTCCAATAAGTGAATGTAATCGTTTATCCCCTCGGAGTATGTGAAGTAAAATGAAGACCTTAAACGATGCATTTAAACAGAACTTAACAAAGTCCCAATATAACGCCAAAAAGCCCAAAGAGAACAGCACAAGCAGTAAATACTGGGCCGAGAATAGCTTTCGATGACAAAAGAGCATTCTTTTCCAGGAACGGAGAAAACACGGAATCATTCGACAGCCCTATCTCGGTCTCATTGGTGTATGGCGCAGAATACTCATGCATAACATTGCTCAAAAAGCGGCTCGGGCTCTTGGAAACCAATCCAAAACATGACTCCTCATCAAGTACATCAGATACTTTGAATATTTCGTGTTGATCTGTGTGTAGATTATTGTTGCAGGATTTATGGACGCAGGACGAGCAGAGATCGACACGGGCACATTTCCGGCAAACAAAGCGGGGACCATCGATCCAATAATCACAACTGGTGCAGTGGATTTCGAATATTCCAGTTTTAGATCCAATTTCTTGGGGTAGATTAAGCCGCAATAGATAGTTCGCTTTGTATATGTCACCAAGGAACAAGAGATAACGACCTAATTGCTGCACAAGAAGCCATTCAAAGTTTGATAGAGAACGAAGTAGTGTCTCTGAGGAAATTAGGGCTGATTGGCGGAGTATGGCGAACTGAGTCTCTTTGGGTGTCAAAAAGGTTCGGGAGCATTGAGATTGAACTTCATGCAAAATAGTTTTGTCTTCTTGTACCCAGTCCACGAGACTTCTGCCGTAGCTGTCCCTTTTCGTGTCGTTTTCGTATGCCATATGCTGGCAAAAGAATACGTAAGTCCGTTATGGTTTACACAGACTTAAAATTCATTTGGGATTTCAAAATTAAACTGGCGAGAGCAAGATCTACACCACCAGCAGGAGATTGTGTGTGTAAAACTGTATAAAAACCGTATAAACTTATAGAAAATCACTTAAACTTGTTTAAGAGTAAATACAGAGCTTAGCTTCCTTAGCTTATGTCGAGCCAAGTAATAGCCCCTAGCACTATAAAGAGGTATCTGTCATTGCTGGAGGGAGGGCGCAGAATGAATAACAGCCCTAATACACAGGCTGAAGAGCTCTATGTGCAGAATGCTTAATCTGACCTAGTACTTAATCCAGGATTTATACACAACTAGTAGTCAGCGTATAGAACTAAATCTGGTCTAGAATATAGTCTAGGATTTGTGTATAACTAGTGGTCTGTATATAGACTTGAGTCTGACCTGCTTAGACACTGACAGTCTGTGTGTGTAGACCTGAGTCTGACCTATTTAGATACTGACGGTCTGTATATATAGAGCTATGTCTAACCTGGTTGTTAGGTATTGCACAGATCAATTCTTAATTCTTACTAGGACAGTCAACGTAATAACAAAGCTCCTGTAAAACGCTTATTTTCTAGAAAACAAAATGAGTAATACAGTACAGTATAATCTATTGTATATTAAAAATAGAATGACCAACCCCCGTTTTGTAAAAGAATAGTGTTTATCAAATAGCGTTAACTCTTTGATCCCGCTTATATCCCAATATCGTACATTTCCTAATACCTTGTCAATCCCCAAATCTACCAGTGATGTTTTTCTTCGCTTAGCTCATATAATTCGTAGCCAGAGGTCACTAATATAACTTTAGTATACGCCATCTGCTAGAGAGAGTTACAGTATTGAGTACAGTTCAAAAAGGAAAATAAAAACTAAGGACGCCTTCTTATAAGGGCTGCTCATAGACCCACAGATTACTCTTACGAGAGAAAGAAACAAGATTTATTAGCCAAACAGAATATATCACGCTTTTTAGTGCAATATCATAGGTCGGGGCCTCCTAGGAGGGTAATCCTGTTATAATGTGGGATATTACTCCTAGGACAATAGCGAACTAGATTCACTACAAAATAGAAGAATCTATCTTGTGTCAAACATAGACAGAACAGTATAATGAACGCAAAATACGGCTTCTTATCTAGCTAGGAAATTTTTATTGTCTATAAGGTCATTTTTTCTGTCTGGGTATTAGACAATTATTGCCCAGCCTGTTTAAATTAATCAGTTACATTCTGTTTGCAAAGGGAAAGATCGCTAGTCAGTGGCAACTTTACGAGGCTAATTCTTGTTAAACGGTCAAGCTAGCGTGTCGCATTTTAATGAGCCTGCTTACTCAGGCCGCCTGAGTTGCAGAAGCTTAGTAAGCAACAGCGATTAACTTAACTAGTAATTAGATCACAGTGCTCAGGGTATCATACGCTCACTGAGCAAATCAGGGTCCTTCAATCAGGCTCAGTGAGTGGCCAGTTTGCTTACATAACGATCACTGACCAGCTCAGGCCGGTCAGGGGCGTGCTCAATTCTAAAGGAGTGGGTTTCCACCAACTTGCCCTGGCAAGCGCACGTGCAGAACTACCAGATTCCCTGGAGTAACAGAGTAATAGTAGCCAGGACGGGTAGACGGTAAGTATAATATGGTACTCCGTACTTGTTAAGCTCAGGCCCCACTGCCAGTCCAGCAAATGCGCGTCGCTCGCTGCGGCACGAGCTTGTCCCCACATCCAATGAGCATCCACCATTGCAACTCGTGGGCTCTGCAAGCACGCGACACTTTCTGTGGGAGAGACTGGAGGGACGGGGAGACATGAGAAATGGGAAATGACGATTGCGGAGGGTGACTACATACAAGTACAAGGGCAAGGGGTCGCCCCCTCCTCTGGGCTTGGAATCTGTCGTCCCTGTAACTCTCTTACTCTGTTACTCTGTGCCTGGTCTACACCCCCCCCCCCCCCCCTCTATAGACACCATGTCTCGTTCAAGATTCCCTCCTACACCTGCCATGTCCGGCGAACTGACAATCAAGGACAAGCCTATGGATGGCACCGATGTCTTTGCTCTTCCACCCGCCGCCATCAGTCCGCCCGGGGATGATTCCTATAGTCGTTCTTCTTCTCATTCAGATCCCTCCTATGAGTCTGCCTCACCAACCTCGCCCAATCTGATCCCTCGTGGCCGCAATCCGCCTCATACTTCTTCTTCGCGGTCGGGCACTGCCACAAAACGTCCCTTAGAAGACTTTGACCTACCTCCGCCGCCTACAAGGACTCGCAAGATCATCCAAATGAAGCCTAAGACTCCAGCAGCCTCCAAGTCTCCCACCAAACCCAAGGAGAACGGCAAGAACTCCGGTCAGCCCATCGATTCCACCACCCAGGCTGGCCCGGCCAACAAAAAGAAGCCAACTGCAACGAGTGCCGCAGGACGCAAAATTGCCCGCAAGACTGCCCACAGTTTGATTGAGAGACGCCGCCGTTCTAAGATGAACGAGGAATTTGGTACATTGAAGGACATGATCCCAGCCTGTCGGGGACAGGAGATGCACAAGCTGGCTATTCTTCAGGTATGTTCAAGTTATTTATCGGCTACTTTTATCCGCCTTCAAGTATGATTGGAAGTATACTCATATCATTTTACAGGCCAGCATCGACTATGTCAACTACCTAGAGCAGATCATCCAGGACATCAAGACGGACGGTACCACCAAAACCGCTGCACCGCCATCCCCACCATCTCCAGATTTTATCGCTGAAGGAGTAGAAACCTCCAACCGGCCTCCGCAACGCCCTCCATCTTCCGTATACTCATACTCCGAATCTGGTTCACCTGAGATCCTACCACCAAGCGGGCAGATGTCCGATGTATCTCCCTCATTCTCCCCTCGCACCCGTCTGCCTTCTGTGCATACATTGTCCGAGATCCCTTCCATCCTGCCCAGCCCGGCACTTGGCCCCTCCTATCATTCTATGGACAAGGTGCAAGACCTGCAGGGTATTGATCACGAGGCCTCAGCCGCCTTACTCATGCTGACGCGGGATCGCCGGGGTACCGCTGACTCGATTAGCGAGCATTTCCCTGCCAGCACGGCTCTTGGTCCCACGCCTGAGAACTCCAACGGGGTGTCGGATTCCGAAAGGAGAAAAGGCATGAGTGTTCGCGATCTTCTTATTTCATGAATGGATGGTGGCTTTGTTTTATAACGAATTGGTTACTTTACGGGATTGGAGTTGCGGATGGGAGGTTTAATATTGAGCGTTTTGCGCACTGTTTTTTGGGGGGCGCTTATAGATAATATGCGATAATATTCTGCTTATTTTGTGATGCAAATTTGGCAACTCTTGGGACCATATGATAAAAAAAGAAGGGTTTATGTCTTCCTTCTTATTGTTAGTCTTGGCTTGTACAGATTGAAATATATGATACCACATTGTCATACTGGTTAGTTTGTGTAACTTAGAAATATATATTTTCTATTCGATAGTAGAAGCTGATTATAACCTACTATTGAAATGAGCCTCCGAGTCCTCCTTTCCTAAGACCAACTCCCAACTTCGTCATGGTTCTCTTGCAGCGCGGGACTTTCCAGAGGCTGCAAAGATGGACGAAGTGGCCAAGTACAGAGAGAGGTAAAGCGAGAAAATGAGAGACGTGAACAGAGAGCCTCATGGATCGCGAAATCGGTCACCCCAGGAGAGTGATGGCGTGGTTATATTTGGAAGAAGTGGATGTCTTGGCACTAGACCCTTATGGTTCTGTCTGCCGGCGACCAACTTCTTTTTCCTCCTTTTCTCTTTGCTGCGACAAAACGCTTTTTGTTGGCGACGATTAGCCCCACTCCTTCTGCTTTCATTGGTGGATCATCTCGGGATTGACAGAGACCGAATGGCCGAACGGCCGAACACCGACAATTGATGCCTTTCGCTCTGGTGAGATTTCCAATGCGCAATCTACCGTTTCGATTCATCTGCTTTATCATATGAGCCAACTTCCATGGAGGGTATCCGCCGCTACAACGTAGAGCGGTCCTGCGTACGCTGCCACGAGCGCAAAGTCCGATGCGACAAGAAAGCACCATGCGGCAAATGTATACGTCAAGGGGAAGTTTGTGAATATCCGGGACCACGAAAGGTTAAGCGAAAATCCCCGAAGACGAGTGTCACGAATGTTGTATCTCGCCTGGAGCAACTGGAACGATCTATTGCGACATTAGCTGGCAATTCGTCCGCAGCGCAAGCAAAACAGCCGAGAACACAATGGCAGCAACAGCTGCCACGTCCTAGAGCTGCGCCCATATCTGGGGTGCCTCCGGCTCTGACAAATGGTCATGCCTCTTCGGTATACCCCAGCCGACCAGAGAAACCAATTCAAACTATGGCTTCCTTATCAAGGATGGTGCTTATATCGACGAGCCGCTTCTTTCACGAGTACTCGAGAAAGAACATGAATTACAGTCTGCCATAGGGACACCGAGCACACCGACCGGTGGTTCACGAAGACCCCCTCCTCTCAGAATGGACGGAATGCTAATCAATCCACTACTGAAACAATTGGATTTCAAGGCTCTGTATCCAGATCGATATCAGGCCACGCAGCTCTGGCAGACTTTCCTTGGTCGGGTGGAACCGGTCATAAAGGTGCTTCATGTACCCACAACGGCGCCGCGTATATTTGCAGCCATAAGCCGACCTGATTCTGTCAAGCCTGACTTTCATTGCCTCCTATTTGCTGTCTATTTTGCGGCTACTACTGCCCTGTTGAGCGATGACCCGACGAATGAGAAAATCCATGCGGATCTGCAGCGATACCAACATGGCATCGAGCTGAGTATCTACAACTCTTCTTTCTTGGAATCCCCCACAATATCTTCATTGCAGGCAATGTCTATTTATCTGGTAAATGTGGCCGAATCTGCTTCTATACCATCTGCCGCTCTAACATGTCTTTCTCAACTAGAGGTGTTTACGCTACAGCAACAGCGGGCGAGCTGGGTTTACCCTGCGCGGCTTGACCATCCGTGCTGCACAATCAATTGGGCTTCATCGCGATGGAGAAAAATTCAAGCTCTCACCTTTGGAATGTGAGGTTCGCCGACGAATATGGTGGGATCTATATTCTACCGATTCTCGAATGTCCGAAGACCACGGCATTTTAATTCCCGAACAAGATTATGGCAGCGACACCAAACTTCCCTCCAACATCGATGATCAGAGTATAAATGAAAAAACCACCAAACCGGTTGAATCCGAACAGCGATGGACCGACTCGTCTTTCATGCTCATAATCAATGAGGTCAACAAGATGTTCATCCCGATCGCCCGGTCTACCGACAACTCTCCCGATGGAGCGCAGTCGCATCAGCTATTGAGAGAATTAAAGGAACGACTTCACAATCGATTCATCAAATACGCAGATATGGACATACCCATCCAGCGACAAGGAGTAATCCTAGCACAGGTCCTAGTCTCCAAATTTGAGGTCCACATGCTGCAGAAAGTGCTTCAAAAACAAGGCGCCGCATCCTCCACCGTCGACACAGAAGCTGCAACCGAACTCCTCGAAATGGCAGTTCGAGCTCTAGACCTCGGACTGGAGATGTTTACTGACGATCTACTCCGCGGCTTCCGCTGGTTAACATCTACATGCCCACAACTCCACCTTCTCACCTACATCCTGTGGCACCTATGCGTGTACCCAACGGGCCCGCACAATGAACGCGCGTGGAATAGCGTCAATAACCACTTCGACTTAGTAGACAATGATCCCTCCTGGCCAGACCCGGGCCCCAAATGGCCGATTCTGATTCAGCTCCGGGCGAAGGCGTCGCGTGTCCGACGTGCGCATCTTGCGTCTAGTTCTACTGAGCGCTTTCCGGAGGGAGAAAGTGCCATTCAGACAGCTCCGGAAGATTTACCGAGTGAGACTATTCTGGACATGGATAACTGGGATTTGAATTGGGTGGAATTTCCCGACTGGGATTATCTGGCGCAGAGTATTGCGATTATGGGGCAGGATGGACATACATAATTGGCTTTTCCTCTGGCCAAACATGTTTGTGTGTATAGTTGACGAAAGATTACGCAAAGAAGTAAATTTAATTCGGAGAGTTTCAAGTTGCAGTATGGCTTTGCTTTCAATATCTACGAGGAACTCGAACTATACATTACCTCCCGTGGCTTTTGTGTCACTTCTTCGATGTGGGGTAGTAAAACCCTGCGGGTCAACAATTTCGTCCCGAAGATTCTTATTGGCTCATGAGCTCGAAGAATCGTAATGCCCAATGTCATAATTGCATGCATAAATCAGCCGGGGCTTGGAAATCAGGCAGACGATGACAAATATCCCACCCCTCCCACCGGAAGGTGAGTTTCAACTTCAATAAAGAAATTGCCCGTTCCCGCTTCGAGGATATCCTTCTTTTATACGGTTCCTGGAATTTACCACTTTTTCAACTCCCAAAATGTCCGTTAAGCAGAGGGTACTACTTCTTGGAGCTACTGGTGAGACTGGGAGGTCGATTTTGGATGGACTGCTGGAATCCGGCACCTTTGTAAGTTGAATTTGCTAAACATTATCATCTCCTTCTGTGGCCGACTCGATTTGTTGACAATTATTATTAGGAAGTGGAGGTTCTAGTACGACCTGCTTCCGTGCAAAAGCCAGCGGTCCAGAAGCTCCAAGAGCAGGGTATTAAGATCTGGTCCATAGATCTTGACCAGTCCAATGAGCTTGTGACTGCGCTGACTGGCGTCGATACCCTCATCAGCGCCATTGGACCAAATGACCTACTGCAGCAAAAGAAGCTCCTCCAATCCGCGAAGCTTGCAGGTGTCAAAAGAATCGTTCCGTGCGCTTTCATCACGGTCGCACCTCCACAGGGTGCTATGCGGCTTCGTGACGAGGTATGCATAGAATGAGCCCATGATAATGACCAACTTGAAGTTGACTAACAAAACAAAAATATAGAAAGAGGAGGTCTACAATGCCATCAAGTTCTTGGGTATTCCGTATACAGTGATCGATGTCGGCTATTGGTATCAAATCTCATACCCGTATCTCCCATCGGGCAAACTGGATTATGCACAGATTTTCCCCGTCAAAGATATTCACGGCGATGGAGAGGCTCCTAATATTCTTACCGATCTACGCGATATCGGACGTTTTGTCGCACGTATAATCCGTGATGACCGGACTCTTAACAAATACGTTTACACATCTGGGGATGTCCTTTCCGAAAACGAAATCTTCCGCATTGCAAAAGAACTCTCTGGGGAGGAGCTGGAGCCAATTGTCGTGAGTCGTATTTCTTCAACAGCATGGCTTTTTATGCTTACTCGAGTGTGATTTCTAGGTATCAAACGAACATATCAAAACAAGCGTCGACCAAGCCAAAGCTGCCCTTGCTCAGGATCCTCAAGATTTCATGAAGCTCAGAGGCATTTATGTAGCCGACTACAATCATAGCAAGTACGTGCGTCGGGATAATACTCCTGAGTATGCCGACTATTTGGGCTACCTCAACGCCAGAGAGCTCTATCCAGACTTCACGCCACTTAGTTTCCGGGATTTCTTTGTGGAGCTACTCGCTGGGAAGGGGAGCAAGGTGTACTCTTAGCCTTGGCCCTTGTGTTATCTCATTCAAGTTCCACATAGTTATCAAATTCACAAAAGAGGATTAAGTTCAATGATAAGATTCAACTTTATTTAGTTTGTTGGGATATCAATAGGTCTTACTGCTACATTGAATGACCGATCTTTGGAACAATCAAGCTTAACAGACTCCGTCGATATCTCCTACATATAGGCATTTGTGACGAGAAGTGGACCGTGCGGAGATGTTTCACATTTGTAGGCGACGTGGGGGCCGTGACTTAAAAGAGGGGCAACGGGACCAGCTCGCACCCACTACGCACTCACCCTCCAGCCAGAGCGTCAAAGCGCCGAGAGAGGGTCGAAATGCAGGGAACCATGGATGTCAGACATGGCTGAGGTTCTAGGAACCATTTCGGCGGCCCTTCAAGTTGCCGAGCTTGGGGGCCGTCTCTCAGTCAAGCTATGCACTTTCGCTCACAAGTTTAAGAATGCCGATAAGGCACTACGAAGTTTGTCGAATGATGTGGCACTGACTTGTAGTGTACTTCGCCAATTAGGTGACAGTCTGAGACAAGATGATCTGGTTTCATTATATTCCCCCGATGCCTTCGCCACTGCTCAGGACGTGTTGGAAGAATGCAAGAAGGTTTTCAATGACCTCGAGAGTGAGATCGAGCAGCAGCATGCAGATCCCTCATCCAAGTCTCGCATTGAAAGGGCAACTCGCAAAATATGGTTTTTGATGAATGAGCCCCGTTTGGATGCGGTGGCTGGAAATTTGGAGCGACTGAAATCGACTATGCTTTTGATGCTCAATGTTGTTATTTATGCTGGACAGCTCCGCAGGTATGATATGATGAACCCCCACAGGTGTTGTTATTGAAGACTAACCAATTCATAGTCGGCACGAAGTGAGCCAAGCCCAAGAGCAGCGCGAACTTCTGCAAATGCTGGCTGTAGAAAAGATCGAAAGCGAAAGGAAATTCGAGCAATTGACCACGTCAATCCAGGTTTTCAACTTGAATATCGAGAATCATGGAAATGGGACGCCATTTCCAACACAAGATTCTGGCAAAGCCAACGATGAGCTTCAGCACTACTACGATATGATAAAGGCTATTCTCAATACTATAGATACGGCAGGGCGCTTCTTGGATGAAGGTCGCTACCGGAGGCTGAAAGCTGGATTCAGCGCCGTACATAGCGGTGAAGCTGTACGACTCAAAGAGACCTATGGAACGAGAGCCTCTCATCTATTTTCTCAGTTGAAGATAACTCCCATACCCCACGAAGCAAAAACCATCCAGAAACCGCCGCAACCTCAAGGTCCGCCACCGCGAGCAATGCCGCCAAGATTGCCCAGCAAAAAGAGGAAGAAAGCATCTACTAGTCATTCTATCGCAATGACAAACCCACGGCAGGAAAATCCGGCGGAGTCTCTACTTCCGGAAATGCCGACAACGGTGGTCCATCAACCTTTCAAATCCAAATCCAACAACGAAAGTTATTCCGATCTATGTTTCTCCGATGTATGTTTCCGCTCACCCGCACTTCTGAACAGTTGCGCGGTTTTCTAATAAAAGATGTTATAGACTGCCTTCAATCTCGACCTCAGTGCTTTGGATAACCCAGACCTCTTGGAAAGTTTTGATTTTGATACCTTTCTCAACAAAGAGGCAGACGGTACCGGGTTCGGCTTCGACCCAAACATGTCGCTTGATATCGATCCGTTGGAGACGACAGCTGAGCAGAAACAACAGATATATGGCAATCTGAAGGGGCCGTCCGCAGCGGATGACACATCCCTTGAAAATCCAGATGTCTGGATATTACGCTGGACAACGTTAGAAAAGACTGAGCTACGTCAATGAAACGTTTGTCTGGACAAGAGCCTAGGGCTATACTTTTATTCTGGAATAAATATGCTATCTTAATTGGAAAAAGTAAAGGATTAGAATTATCTACTATAGTGCTGTGATTAATAGGACTTCAGCAACGGGCTAACAAATTATAAAACCAATCCACTCAACGACCAGGTCATGCAAATGCGATTTTTTCCAGCAACTTCACAGAGAAGGGACTGTTTGTCATTAATTCGTGATTCCACAAAGTGAGAAATCTTTATGCTTCTTGTGGCGTTCTGGCCCCACCGGACTTGAGCATATCTTCTTCCAAAAGGCGTTGACAGAAAGCACTTTGCTTTCGAATCCAAGGCCCAAAATAGAGCAAAGCGAACGGGATAGGGATACAGCCTAAGCTAGCGAATCCAAGAACCGATGTTCCCCATGCCACTCCGAGCTTTGCGTAAAGCGGATCCGCAGCGAGAGGAAATAGAGCACCGGCAATACTCCGCAGAATCATTGAAGAAGCCAATGCACTGGCAGAGTAGATACGGTATGCATCGGTAACGTAGGTGAGAAGCGAGATGAAAATGCTTTGGTATCCGAACCCGAAGACGAATCCCGAGAGTACGGGGACAATCCAATGAACGGAGGATTTTGCCGACCAGGCCAGCCAGAATAGACTGATCGTGAGGCAGGGGCCGGCGACACAAGAAGTGGGAAGTCGATGATATTCGGGACTAGACGCCCAGCGCTTTCCGGACTTTTTTGCTTTTTCATAAAAGGCGTCGTAGAAGAGGGCGAATAGACAGGACGATGCGGCGCCAATTCCCACTTGTATGTGTAAGTTTCAACTTCCGTGTACTCTCAGAGCATGAAGACAAGTATTTTACTCACTTGGAATGTATGTAAGAGATGTTTTCGCAACATCGAAGTGGTAAGTCTCTGTAAAAGGTTAGTTTAGAAATCATTCGGACCATGATGTGGAGACACTTACGCTGGAAAATTATGGGGTATGCCTGGAAATAGAAGAATACCATGCTCCAGGCAAGCGAAATGAAGATACCGGTGAAAAGCACGATAGGCTCGAACACGAGCATTGTGAGAGGACGGGTGAATGTTTGGGTGAGGGTAAAAGCCGTATCGGACTTCAACTCTTGCGGAGCAATATACCGGTGAGATCCAGTCTCCTTTCTCAACTTCCTGGAATGTTTCTTGAGCAAAGCAGGAGAGAATGTTTCTATAGTAAAAAAAAAAAAATTAGCTGACTGATTGCTGCTGAGGCACGAATGAAGCCCAACTTACCCGATAGAAAGAGCAATCCTATCCAGGTTAACCCACTAAGGATCAAGTCGATTCGAAATGTCCAGCGCCAACCGTACTGAACTGAGCATCCGGATATGATAGGACCAATGATGGGTCCGAAGCTAGTTGCCTAAGAATGACGTTAGAATTATATTGTTTGTTGTGATGATCATCCCCGAGTATATCACCATACCGACATATACATCGCCATCGCTCGACCACGAGCTCGCAGATCAGAAAACATGTCTGCATAAAGACCCCCGACAACAGTCTGAGGGGCAGCAGCCATAGTTCCACAGATGACTCGAAAGATCAAAAGCGAGGTCCAATTTGGCGCTAGAGCACAACCCAATGTGCCGAGCCAAAAGACAGTGAAAGTCCAAAAAATAACGGGCTTCCGTCCGATAGTCTCACTAAGAGGACTAAAAATGAGAGGCCCGATACAGTAACCAATCAGAAAAATGGCTGTTGGTAGAACCTTTTGCCCGCCGCCCGATAGATTGAAATCCTGCATGATAGCGGGGACTGCATTGCTAGGCAGAGAGGAGGATATTCCACTATTGAGCACAACGATAAGTGCAATAACTCCATTGTAAATTTTTTTGGACTATTTAGGACAACGGTTAGTACCTTCGAACGACTAGATGTTTTGTATACAAAAGGAATATCCAAGCATACAAGAGGCCAATTGTTTGGGTTTGCTTCAGAGTCCTCGGTGAACTCGACAAGTGTTTCACGGGTAGGTAGATCAACCAACAAATAATCCTTGTTATCCATTAAATCATCTCTGGAGATTGTAGATCCAGTTTCTTTCTCATTAGAATTGGGTTTCCTATCTAGAAGCTGTTAGAGGCTAAGGCAAGAGAAAGTAACAGCGGATCGTCGTACCTCGGGAATGTTTGGCAATGCCAGATAGAAAGGAATGGCCCGAGTTTATTGCCATTTTGGATGTGAAGCAGCAAAATTCAGATACAGAAAGAGAAGGAAGAGAGCCTGTGGATCATGTCTATACTATTCAAGACTCCAAACTGCGTGAACGAGCCTCTATATACTAAAGCTTTTGTTCGCCATTACCAATAGTGGGGCGAAATCTCTGCGAAGAACTTGACTCACTACACCTAGAATTTGCAACCATGCATAGTGTGCCAAACTATTATGTTTGCGATCTTAGAAACTACCCAATGAAAGGGGACGGTATACTTCGAAATTGAGTAAGTGGGTCGGAGACGGATCGGGGCCGGTTCCTAGTGCAAAACAGATCCGGCCCCGGTCAGGACCCGGTCCCTGACGGGCGTCTCCGAAGCCTAGATCCACCTCCACTGAGTTCTTTTTACTCGCATTGTGGGTTACTTTGCCATTCACGCGCAATTTCTTGAGAATTTTCGGATTTTGATACTGTGTGGCGGCCCGAAATCTTGCTTTCAGCTGTACAAGTCCGCTGATTGATCGACGGCCTACTATCAACAAGAGACCGACTTTGTAGTCCAAGCTAGCTACGATTTTCCAGATCCACTCACGTCAATTCAAATTGGAAATTAATCGGATTCATTATCTCATTTTCTCATTGGTCTATTGGGGTAATGAAGGCATCATGGGCAGGAAATCGAATATATCATTCTGTCCCTCTTCAAATAGACCGAAAGAGTCCGCAATGGAGTTGGACATAGTCCAGTTGGGAGCTTCCATTGTATCTGGAAGTCTTGGAAGTGGCGGTCTAGCTGTCGTAGCTGTATCGTTGTTTGGAAGCGGGGCAATGCTTGGATCCTTGTTACCTGGAATGGAAGTCCCGGGTCTGTCGCGAGGATACTCTAGTGTTGCCAAAGGAGGGGGGTTCGGCACGGGACTATCAGGGCCCCTGTAAGAAGGCACGGACCCATCGCCTTGCTCCGACACATTAGGTCTTTCCGCGCTGTCATCGCTCTGTGGACGCTGACTTGCAATGAGAGCACGTGCATAGTTCACGAAGATAGAGACGGTCCGGTGGATGTCCGGGTAGGGTGGCTGCTTCAAGAAGTCGCAGATCTTTTCCGCTCTTTCCAAAAGAAGATCTTGGTCTATCATGTTTGGGCGCCAGCGTGCAATGCGAAGCGCAAAAGTCGCTATTTGTAGATAAGCACGTCTGCCCAATGCAAGCAAGTCTGGGTCAAAATGTCACACTTACTGACAAAGGCAATTGTTAGGGCCGGGTAGGTCGGCGCCCAAGACAGTTGACAACGGTAAGCTGGCTCATTGATTAGAAATGCCATCTGGTCCATAATCGTGGCAATGAGTGATTGCCACAAGTTGAGGACGTCCTGATCGATGGTCTCAGTATCGGAATTGGACGAAGTAGGCTGTAGTTTTTGAATGCGGGCGAGTGAAGCACACAAGACAAAGATTCTAGCATATAAAAGCATAAGCTTTAAGCTACTACGTTGAAAAGCTCCCGCGTGGAATCCATTGTCTTTCAAAGTAGTCAGCAGCTGTGGGGTTGCTGTATGAGAGGTGGAAGTTCTCACTCATGTGAATTTCATCCCACGTGGTCCACCAGCTTTGTAATCTCGCCATAATCGCCGGTAGCTCTGTTGACACAATATCACGGATTTCTCCGCAGCTTTCGATCACCATACGCGAGCTCCCTTAGACTGGGTTAGTCCAATGTTCACCTTGCGATATGGAATAAGAAACAGTAAATATCTTCTTACCTCGAAGTTGATGGAGTTCAACTATGCACACTGTTCGCATGTCAGATGGAAGAGAAAGTGGATAGTCCAAAAACCTTCGTAATTTCATGATATCAACCTCGCCGATACGCGACTTTCGGCCTGTTCCAGAAGCCACATCTAGTTCTAGAGTGAAACTGATGAGCCATGTTCGTGTTTGCCACACTAGTTGACGATCTGCCATGGAGGCCGACAGCGAGCTTCTTGGGATGTCCTCTTGGGACAGTAGTCTGTCGAGCGACTTTTCGAGCCCAGAGTCTAATGCAGTTCTCAAGATGAGGGCGGTGGAGAACCATGTCTTCTCTGAGTATGCAGCCAGCAGAATCATTCCTTGCACTGTTTCAAGCTTTGTAGGGCGCTCAAAGAAGCTATCTTCGGCCAACCTTTGAGCCTCGTCTTGTAAGACCCGTTGCATATGTGTGTCGCTTCGGAGATCCACGACGGCACGGCTGGCCAAGTAAATGATCACGGTGAAGCAAAACAGGGAGCGTGATCGTATTGAATCAAATGTGTCTCGGATCGGATCAAACAAACCCAAGAAATTCTTCATGCCGCCGGTAAATCTGCATGACAAGATTAAGAGATTGATTCCGGGTTGAATGTGAGTGTCTCCTCGAGGGGTCGGGTTGCATACCGTTCGTACATCACCCGAGCACGTTCTTCCGTGATAATATCGCGAGCAATGATGTCTCCCCGGGGATCCCCTCCAGAAGAATTTTCCATAAATATCTGAAGTATCTGTTAGCCAAGTCCACCTTGGATCAACGGATCAACGTAATTACGACTCACATCATCGGAGCCGAGTAGATTCACAGACATCGAATGAACTGCCGAAGCTGGGGCGACCATATCATTTGGACTTAGTTGCTGCGATTCCGGTCCATGATGATCAGCAGTTTGAGATCGTCTAGGTTCTCTGAAGGATGATGCCTCTGGCAGCAAGTCGATAGAAGTATCGAAGGAAGCATCATGCCCAGCAGCTGGAGAATACTCGCGTTCTCTTGATGCAGGTGTATGAAAGCCGCTTCGATGATCCAAAGGCGAAGCTACTGCCGCGTTACTAAATCTAAATAAATCAGCATTCGGGATTATGAAATATGAATATAGATGGCCTGACCGTCCCGGGGTGGTTGTTTTTCGTCGACGGTCACTGCGTCTCCTGGTGTCTTCAATGGGATCAAGAATACAGTCACGGCCAGTTGAGCGACAGCGGAAGCAAGGGACTTGATTTCGTGCATCGCAGCGCATCTTCTGCCGACGACACCACCGGCATGCTTTGAAGAACCGGACCGGAATGTTCTCCGCCCGGAAGACAATCTCCGAGCCTCTTTCACTCATGGCTGAGATCCAATCGATTCATAGTCTTCCAGAAACCGGACCAAAGAGAGATGCCCTCGATAAATTAGTCTTGAGCCGAATTAACCACGATGCTTGGAGTTATGCAGTGCGTGTTAATTAGCAGCTTCCGGTCGCGTTTGCGGGGAACGGCAGTCTAGACCGGTCACGTGTGTCCACGATATGTTGGAGAACCGCGCTAACCTAATTTGGATGCCGGAAGTATGAGATTCGTTTAGCTAAATAACTCTGGGTGCTCCATGATCCCTGAGTATTTAACCATCGATATTGATTGCAACCAATCCAGAATATAAGCGCCCTGACCTCCCTCTTCTCCCTATGATCACAATTTTGTCAAAATGCTGGCTATGATACGACATGTACTTTCCGGTGCCACCACCATCATCTTCGGGCAACGCAATTGCGTAAATGTCATTATCGGTCCGCTTCTCCTCATTGATCAGTCGAACAGCCTGCAGGGCCTGGGAAATTGGAAAGCTTCCCTCTTCTAGGATGTGTGATGTCGTCCATTCATACAGCAAGTTCTCGATCCATCTCCCGATCGTTATATTGTGACATCGAAGAAGACAGGCAGTAAGGAAACTTGAAACTCCGACCGAGTAAACATTGTTCCTGAAGCAATCCTGCTTATCAAGTCCAGATGCAATACGAACCAGGATAGTCATCCAGTAATTAACCTCTTTCCTGCCAGTGCCAAATGATTGATCGCGCGTAGACTGTAGTTCCCGAAACAGCGCAGTACATTGCATGATTCGAGAACAAACATAGTAGGCGTAGTTCATTGTAAAGAAATGGGATTTGAACACAAGTGGATGAATCTCTTCTTTTTCATAGTCCACAAATCCCGAGAATGATTCGCTGGGGAGTTCCGACTGCAGAAGTGTGGAGTGCCACTCATCTAGCCTCTTGGATTCAGCTTGCAAAAATGCAAGACACTCGTCAACAGTGAGCTCTGAATTGTTTATACCACTAGGCCCCAACTGTAGAAAAGCGATGTTATTGAGACGATATGATTCGCACAAAATCGACGTGAGTATCGCTCTCCGTGCATTAATTGAGCGAAGCATGCTCGAGATATTCGGAGATAGACAAAGCGAGCCTTGGCTGAGTTGAAAGGAGAACGAGCTAAAATTCATTCTGAGCCACGAAGTGTGGTATTTCTTCGTCAAGTGAATGATGGAATCGGTTTACATTGTGTAGATAGCCTCCTCGACAACGCATAAGGATTGGCCGCTCCACATTCCATATCGAGTGCGTGAGAACGAAGAGGCAAAGCGTGTGGAACTAAACTGCAACTGGAGAGAGCGAGCGAGGAATCTAGAAACGAAAAGCACTAGGCTCCAAACTCGACAAAAAACAATAGCCCGCGGCTTCTAATGGGTGCCCAGGGTGTGGATGTGGATCAATTTCCAAGGTTCTCCAATAATTTGGGTTCCTATCTGCCGGCTCTTCGTTGGATTCGGGTATGGAAACACAACCTGGAGTTCCAGGAAGCCCAATCCACCCCAGACGGCTTCATTGGAGTAGTTTTTTTCAGCGGTGAACTGTGGCATATATCGCCCTGTAGTTACTCCAAGCATGCGACTTCAAATATTAATTAAGAGGATTCAGAGACCAACAACAAACGACTTCAGAAAAGAAAAAGAACTTGCCATTATCCAAGTGAACATAGCCAGCATGTCTTTTAGCCGACAAGCAGTCAATACAGAGGAAGCCCCTCCTCCTCGGCCATTCTATAACCAAGCAGTTGTCGCCAATGGCTTTGTCTTCTGTTCTGGCCAACTTCCGAAGGGCTCTACTGGCAAGATTGTCTCCGGAACCGTGCAGGATCGTGCGTTATCTTGTCGAGTCTGAGTCTCGTGCATTTAGTTTGTTCTAATCCTGTCTGTTTTAGAATCAATGCATCAGAAACCTGAAACCTGTACTTGAATCAGCCGGTTCCAGTCTCGAGAAGATGGTTGAGGTTAATGTTTTTCTGGCCGACATGGAGGATTTGAGAAGATGAACGAGACGTATTTGCAGTGGTTTAGCGAGATAAAGCCCGTCCGAACGTAAGCAAACCTCCGCCCTGATACAGAACAGAATTCCAATAACAGTTTGCGTGGATGAATAGTTGCGTTGCGGTCAAGTCAATCCCTGAATATACTGATGTTGAGATGAAATGTGTTGCGCTCTTGTGATTTGAAACTACTAGTACTAGTATTTGTGGAAACGGAAGTGCTAAATACTTGAATAACCTTTTGTTGATTCATAGATTTCTATAAGTGTTCAAATCAAGAATATAGAGTTATGTCCAAGTTTGCTTCAGCAGTCATGGGGTCAATACTTTACGCGATATTAGACTTTCATTCCGGCTTTGAGAAGGTGGTAGTATTCTCAGTCTCTATATTTAACCACTGAAAGGCTGAATATATGAGCATCACTTGGATTTACGCTTACTGCTATGATCCATTAGGTCTATATTAATGGTAAAAAACTTTATATAAAAATGCGTAAGATGTCACTGAGCACTAGAATGGAAGGGGAGCGCCAGAAGTTGCCGAATATTATCCGGTGGGTATGGTTAGAACCGGCCAAGAACCAAATAACTTAAGGCACTGACATGGAAAATCTGGCAAAAGAATTACTCAAACTTTCCTTATAGCTTCAGGGTATAGAGGCAGCTTGCCATAGAGGTCTCAATGCTCTGCACAATTTTTCTTGTACAATACCCTATGACTCTAGTTTGTGATTTCTGCCAAAATGTTTCAAACTGACAGAGTGCTTTTGAGCAAACTAATGACTTCAGCTTCACTTGAGACCCTGGTTTCTCGTATCCAGATCATGCTACCGAACACTCGACTCGTTAAAAACTAGCTGGTTGCCTTGTTAGCCGCCCGCGTTCTTGCAGATCCCTCATTCAGCAGTCAGGCGTTGGGCAGATAGACTAAAAATAGAGCCCTAGTCAGTTTCAACTCTAGGACAGCCGCTGAATGGGGCGGTTGAAAGATTGCTAGGGAATATCATTGGTCCTCTAGTTGATTTTGTGCCCTGAGTGGTCCGCTCCACCCTTTTTGGCCCCAATTTAGCGCCAAGCAGGAGGCTCCGGCGCCTTTGCAGCAATAAGCGGGGCTCAAAAGAGGCTTTTATTTGACAAGCTTGAGACCCCATCTTAATCCTCTTAAAGGTCAAGAAGTTAAATAGTAGCCATTTCTCCCGCCTTAATCTCAACTCTCCCTTCGACCACAAATCCACTGATACTCAACTTCCAACCATAAACAACCCAGGATGCAGATCATCAACAGCATTGTCCGGCTTTTCCAGGTGGGATATTCCTACTCCTAAGCTCTCATTCCAAAGCTGATCATAAGCCTAGGCCATATTTTCAATCATTGTACTAGCGCTTTCAATTTTAATTGCTCGACAACAATATTATGGCAAGGTCCCATCTCAAACCAACTATGCCGCCTTCGCAGGTGCCCTGGGAATAATCGCAGCCACGGTTGGGTTTGCCTCGATGTTCATTGATCGTCTAAAGGGAATCGTTTCGTGGGTTCTTGATGGGGTCACCGCAATTGCTCTCTTGGCTGCTGGTATCGTATGTTACGCCCTTTACTCGTGCGCTTTCGAAAAAGAGATACCAAGACATTCGGAGACGGAAGCTTACTTTTGATGCTTTAGGCTTACGCTGTGGCCCTTCGTGGCACTAATTGCGACGATGACAAAGTTGGTGGAAGTACTTGGGATAATCTGTTGATCAGTGGAGGTTGTTATTACGACGACGACGGTGCTAAGTGGTGTCGTGATGGCGGCGTAGTTAAGAAGCGCTGTACGCGCGCCACTGCAGATGCTGCATTCATGTTTCTTGCCTGCATTGCTTGCATTGGAGCACTGGTATCCTCTTACATCACTCGGCATCGCTAATCATTGGATTTGCGACCTCAATCCTAGATACAAACGATGCAACCGGAGCTGTCCGACCTTTACTTTTCTACGACCCTTCCGTCCTTCATTTAGGCGGTCTACAGATCTCTCAATGAATGCTATCGTGAAGTATTATTTCTTGTCATCTGTTCTCTTGGCTCCACTTTCTCTTTTATACAAGTAGCCTTGAAAGGGTTATGCTTCCTCTGGCTTTGGCTTTGTGAGACCGACCATGTTCATGTGCGTTCCACCGAGCAGTCGTTGCTGATGAAAATAAAAAAAGGCACCAGAGTATTTACCACCGGAAGAAATATTCTATTTAAATTTTGAAGCCCTTCTGGGTAAACTATTCGATTATTAAAATATTTTTATTTTCTTTAGACCCGACACCATGTGGCTATATAACTACCCCAAATTGATGTTCTGTATGTCTCTATCATGCGAGTCCACATTGTATCCGAGGTAGCAAAAGCATCTTCTGGATATTTCGCTCATTTCCATGGCATCTTTCAAGATACAAGCAAATTGCCTGACATTCCAACCGAGCACGTCTCTCGATCCACCATAAGGAGTTCCACATAGCCCCATACCAGTAGGCCATTACAAGGAGGGCGCGTGGATCTTTTTGATGCAACAAATCTCTAAAGGGGACTTTCATGAAGTTGAGGAATAGAAGATAATTCTTCATGGTTGCCCGTGTACACTTAATTGGTAGCACTTGTGACAGAATGGAGACAGCTGAATAGTAGGGATTGCGGTCGCAAGCCAGTGGCTCATCTAGACGACAAAGCCCAACGAATTCGGGTAGCATGGTTTGGGCCTCTAAGAGAGAAGGTTCGGTTGATATTGTAACGTATTCGTCTTTCATGAAATGAAAGATGCTATCGGGTCGTAAAGGATCCGTGGCTTCCCAGAGAGCCATTTTACCCCGAGTCAAATGAAGCCATGTCAGATCGGACGAATCATATAGCTTCATTGGCCATGCTTCTGTCGGTGTAGATGCCTCAAGAGAAGTAACGTTGGCAATGCCCAGCATAGCGGCAGAAGCCCAGAGAGCGTCGCGATCCTGGGGTCGTATTGGAGATGCAATCTTTTTATTCAGTAACGCAGCTCCTCGCGACCAGTGATAGGCCTCAATCAAAGATCGCTTTGCGTTCTTTGGGCTAGCTAATAATCGGTCATGTGTTGCAGTGATAACCTGAATGACGTGCATCAAGAATGGATGCTTCGGAATTTTCAGTATTATTAATATCGTGTCTATATTTCTGCAACTATGAATCAGGTGACTTACCTCCATGGCCATTCTGACGACTTCATTTTTATAGAGCTCGGTTGAACGGAGCGTAGCAAATGTGTATACTGTATGGTTTTGGAATCGACTCAGACGTGCCAATCCGTCAACTTCTAATACGAATGAGTCGGGTCCAGCCCCCACAACTGCAAAGGATTGTAAAGAATGTTTCAACGGTTGAACGCCGAAGGATATTTGACCAGGAGAGCTTTCGAGCTTATGCTCCTTGGCCAACTGAAGGTCAGAGCCCGTAGGTAGAGTATAATTACATGCTACCCCATATTTCACGCATTTCATGCAGTGTGGTTTGGATTCGTCACACTTGCAATTTTCTATGTTTAGATTCAATTTTGGAGTTGTGGTGGTGATTAAGAACGTACCTTGACACGGCGCAGCTTGCAGTTCCGGCATCCACGGCGAGACTTCGTATGCTTCCGACGTTTTCGATCGTCGTCCTCAAGCGGGGCCGATAATGAAGGCATATCAGCTCATACCGTATTGAAATGGGTCGGTTTGGATCAGGACGCAAGAAGGGTAAATGAAGAGAGAGATGAAGTTGGTGGCAAGGGCCTCGATTGTGCTGACCTGTGGGCTTGTCCAAAGCCCACTGGTTAATGGTTGCGTAAAGTGGGTCGCGCTAACCACCTTTCGTATTCTATATCGGACTAATCTAATTTAGGAAATCCGTCGGAGTTATCAAAATGGCAGTTAGTAACTCGCAGTTGACAGTGAGAATCAAAGCATGGAATTATCAATCTTATTTCCGTCGGGGTTTCTGATTCAGAGGAATTGAGGCATCGCCCGACGTATAAAAGACCCCAGAGACCCAGTGTCCGGTAATGCATATCAAGAACAACTTACTTTTCAACAATTTTCATCATCTACAAAATCTTCTGAATTCCGTACTTGATCTACCACTACAATGCGAGTTTTTGTTACCGGTGCTACGGGCTTTATTGGCCAAGCAGTTGTTCAGGAGCTCCTTGACGCAGGCCATGGAGTCATTGGACTCGCTCGCTCCGAGAAATCGGCTACCGCGCTGCAGGCGAAGGGTGCCGATGTAATCCGCGGATCTCTCGAAGACATCGAAAGTCTCAAGCGTGGGGCAAGAGAAGCTGATGGAGTCATCAATCTGGCCTTCAATCATGACTTTACCAAATATGAAGAAAATACCAACGCCGAGTATGCAGCGGTTCAGGCCATCGGCGCTTCTCTGGTCGGAACCAACAAACCTTTCGTTATCACCATGGGTACCTTAGTCTTGCCGAAGGGCAAATCGGGTGTGGAGGATTCGGTAATTGATTACGATGATCCTTTTAACGTGCGTGCTAAAAGTGAGAAGGAGGTGGATATTCTTGCAGCTCAGGGTGTACGCGCCTCGGTCGTCCGGCTTTCGCCAACTGTGCACGGCTCTGGGGATTTCGCGTTTATCCATATGCTTTCCCAGATTGCGCGTGAAAATGGCGAGTCTGCCTATATTGGCAATGGGCTCAACCGTTGGCCAGCTGTTCATCGCCTTGATGCGGCACGTCTATATCGCCTAGCTGTTGAGAAGGGTGTTGCAGGGGCGCGGTATCATGCGACTGCGGAAGAGGGTATCCCATTCAAGGATATTGCGGAAGCTCTAGGTCAAAGCTTGGATCTCCCAGTAGTGTCGAAGACACCCGAAGAGGCTCCAGCATACTTCAAAGGCTTTATGGCACCCCTTGCTGGTGTGGATAATCCTACTTCTAGCAAGAAAACCCAGGAAACACTCGGATGGAAGCCTTCCGGATCGACCCTTCTGGAAGACATCAAGTCAGGACTCTACAAGAGTGAAATAAGCGCAACTCTTTCCGTGTAATTTATCGCCCGTGGAGCTTAGCGATTGATTAAATATTTGACTCTAGTGCAGAATTTCGCGAATGGTGAATTTTCCTCAACTCGGTTTTCTTTTCCTTGACCGACCCTCAGGAATAGCCTTTGACGGACCGATTGCATAGTCACTTTACGAACAAGAGATTCTTGCATCATATTCACGTCCTTAATAAACAATATGCAGTAAATTCATAATTTCAAACAGCCTTGCCGCATGTCGTCCATTTTAGTTGAACTTCTTTCGGATCCTTGACCGATAATGTCAACTTGGTCACGGTGTTTGCTATCGCCATCTTTAATCTAAGCTCGGGGTCTTCGGATCTGTCCCCGGGGACAGTGAGCGGCGCGCAGCGAGAATTTCGGAATAGGGTTGCCATAGTCGCGACAAACTCCACTTGTGAGAATCTCACACCCGGACATACCCGTGGCCCTCCCGACCAAGGTAGAAAAGTACCTTTGTCAGGCGTGATGAGATCTCCCGAGTCATCAATCCATCGAGAAGGTCGGAAATCCATGGCATCATTGCCCCAAATTGCCGGATCCAAGTGAATTATGGACTGCTCAACGTAAACATCCAAGGGTGGTGTGAGGCTATAGATCTGACCATCGGTCCCAGAAAGCGATGTGGGGCTGAAGATGGCACGGGTGGTGTGTCCCACTGGGGTATACAGCCGCAAGGTTTCGAACTATCGTCACTGCCGTCAATATCTTTGCAATCGGATCGATTCAAGAAAAGCAAGGAGTACCATACCATCAAAGCTAGTGTACGCTTGCATTTTGTGAAGGTATTTTCGTAAGTCCAATCAGATCCTGATATGTCTAAACTGTGAATTTCGTATTGAACCCAGTCTTGCCAATCAGGATAAAGGGCTAGGAGTATTACTGCAAATCCCATGGTATTGGCAGTAGTTTCAAATCCAGCGGAAGTGAAGACGAAAAGGTTTCCACTGATTTCGTCTTGTGTCAGCGAAGACTTTGTCTCATGGTCATTGTTCTCTTCTTCCGAAAATTGAAGCATTAAGCTTAGAAAATTAGATTCGGAGTGTGTCTTGCTGGAATCCGACTCTCTTTCGTTTCGAAGGATTTCCTGAATATACCCAGGAGCCCGTTCCAGATGATACCCCATGCTCTGTAACGCGAACGGCATAAAGGGGAGCTGCATAACTTTCCGAGGAAGCAGCGCTGCTTCCAGAATCATAGTTGTCACTAGACCTAGCATTCCAAAATAGGCTTCTTTCCCGGTTGCGCTTTTTGGAGGAATGCCTAACTCATTCGGCGACCAAGGTTGTTGCCAGTTGTATCCGGCTTTTCCGATAACGTTGATCGCTATACTGCGGAGGCCCTCTAGGGTTTCATTGCCTGGGTGTTCCACGAGATAGTTGATCATGGCTTGTGCTTGCTGGAGTGTTTCAGTCCATACCACTCTACTAATTCGCTCGTCCAGGTTTTTATTGAACATTCTGCGATGTCGCTTCCTGAATTGTAGTTCGTGGTTTTCAGAATGAATTCGTGTCCAAGAAGGTGCTTGCCATGAAAACTTACCATTCATCGCCATTTGTCTATGCGCCAAATCTTGTCAATAACTGGAACTGAGGTCAAGAACGCAGGTCAAGGGAAGACTCACCATGAAGACATTGGACCCCAGGAATCCCAAGATGCTACTCACAATAGGTGCTTGCTGAAATTCGTTCCTATTTTGCAAAATTGTGGTGCCGATGGCTGGATCTGCGCACCTATTTTTAAGAATTGGAGTCAACCCAATGTAGTCGAATTTTCGAGCCTGAGGTTCGCGGGAATTAAGTAGTTTGGGTTAAGATTTACCATATCGTGAATTCATCCGGGGTTGCAACGGCGAAAATTGCCCCAAGACGATCATGATACCATCTCTTCCGGCGGAACTCCCATCCATGAATGGCTACATCTATCTGATCGTATATCCAGCTCGGAAGGTATTTTTCCAGATGAGGCTGTAGCATCGGTGCAAGTACCAGCCACAAAGTACTCTTTGTGAAAACAGGCACAACATGTACCGGAAGCCCAGAGCGGCGAGCATGATAATAGTTCTTAGCGAACCATCCAAGCTTGTAGATAACGAAAATGATAACCAAAGTCTTAAACAAAAGAAAGAGTGGGTACTCCATAGCTGCAGTTACGTGGGCTTTGCGACATGAGCGATCGGCAGCCAAAAGTTGCGGGGAACACCTATTAATAATACCTTTCATGAGGTGAGATGCGAGATCAAACTGGGGGCCAAAAATACCCCACTGACATCTTTATCACTGGCTCTCACCATTGGGCTCCCTTGGCTCAGCCCCCTTGGTCGGCATAACTAATTGGGATTGATGACGCACCGCCCACTCCCACGGGTTGCAAAAAAGGTGTAATTAAGCGCATTTCAGTCCATTGATTCTGTCTGCCATCTTAATATGTTGAGCGACCGGAAATGGAACGGAACAGCAAAAATTTCCAGCTGTTTGACTACAATCTGTCCCCGGTCACGTGGTTCTGTCTTACTCTTGACAGCCTGATTTCTCTCTTTTCTCTCATCTCTCATCAATCTCCCATCATCAGTTCTGAGAGAAAATGATGATATGGAACAATGGAAATTGGATCCTCTCGAATTGAGGGGCCAGTCGAATCATGCTCAAACCCCGACACAAACTCGATAAAACGGCGAAAAGTCCGTAAAGGCACGTTCAGTTGTTGGGAATGCAAGCGTCGCAAACGACGTTGCGAACGCGATTTGAACTCCACGATTTGTCTCTCTTGTCAGCGACATGGTGTTTCATGTGTCAGTCAAGAGCTCACAGAAGCTCCTCTGAATGATTGCCGAGAGATTGGACAACGCGTTGATCATGTTGAAGCCTTGGTCAACAAGCTCGTCCAGCAAAGAGAAGCGAGGCATGCTCGGAAACAGCAATCCGATACCTCGTCGGGTCGAACGGCGGCTGAGGATACAGAAAGCTTCATGGCTCCTCCGACTTTACAATCGATTTGCCATGAAAGATTGTCGCGCGATCGCACTCTCAGTGCCTATCTTTTCTCCATCCTACCCCATCCTGCCACTTCTATTGTGATTCTGAGCAGCAGTACTTTATTTTCTTCACCTCTGCAAAACTCTCAAGCACGAAAAGGTACAAATTCCACCTTTGTAGATGGCGAACCACGCGTCGGTTTGCAGTTCACAGCTCACCCCTTGGTGCTCGCCCGAAGACTCATCCAGCTTGCTCTTTGCCTCAAACAATTTGATGCCTCATCTTCAAAGCAGCTAGAATGTCATTTGAATAACTCGATAAGCAAAGCTTCTTGGAAATACCAGGAAATTGCATCTCGCTTCGTCTTGTCCCAGGACTTTCTGGTCAGTTCTCTCGACGGGGTAGAAACTCTAATTCTAGAATCTTGTTACTATATCACACTTGGCGACACCCGCATGGCCTGGACAGTTCAGTGCCGTGCGATAAATATTGCTCGCGGAATAGGTATCCAACATCTGGCCGAGATGGGGGACGAGCGCGCTGAACAAATATGGTTTCGATTGGTTTATAGCGACCGATTTATGGCATTGATGCTAGGAATTCCATTCACAATCACCGAGGAAAGCTTATCATGGGAAACCCAGCTCCAGAATAGCACATCGTCGCAAAAGCTGGAGTGTCTCCACGTGGCCATTGCTGGGCGCATCGTTACTCGGAATGTTCAAATACAACAAGATAAAAGTCCTCGGGAGGAGCTCAATGGTTGCAATATACGCTATAATCATTATAGCGAGACTAAGGACATTGACGAGCAATTGAAGAAATCTGCCAAGCTCCTCCCACCAACCTGGTGGCTAACATCCTCTCAAACAAACACAAATTCGAAAAATAACTCGGTTGAAAAGACGGCAAAGCTTCTGGTACAACTGCACCAGCATTATCTGATTATACTTCTACATCAACCATATCTCATCCGGCTACTCACATGCACGCACGATTCGGATTCCGTTGAACACAATGCAGTGGACTTTACCTACAGCAAACACGCTACCGCATCTGCTAGCCATGAGGGACTTTTACGGTACCTTGCCATTCGGGAACTACATCAGTCGCCGACATATCGTCCAACGGACGATAAGATGTATACATGCGCCATAGCTCTTCTATTTGCGCATTTGGATGGTCATAGACACGGGAGTGCCAATGTTCTTGATCACCAGAGAAATCGTGATCTTGGGCTCATTAGCGAATCTATCGACATGATGGAGAAAGTTTCAATGGCAAATAATGATCCAAGGGGCTTGGTTCTTATTCAGATCCTGAGAAATCTCATGGCTCTCGAAGATGCTGCCGCAGAAGGCTCCACGTACCATGCATGGTGTGATGAAAGAATCGAGGCCAGTGACGATAGCCAGGAAAGCCTCACAGAAGACAGTCTTTCACTATCGATACCATACTTTGGGAAGATTCATATCTCATGTCGAAGGTCATCCCTACCTCAGGAGCTGAAATTCATAGCGTGGACTTAGGAGCCACGATACAAAAGCCTCATCCAGGCCTTCGCCACACGAAGAACGCAACTCAGCTATCTACGCGAAACCAAACAAGAGAAGAAGAAGAAGAAGAAGAAGAAGCACGTTCATGGCTTGAAACGTGGATCCAAGCAACCCCATACACGGAAGAGGAATGAAAACAGGCAAAGGAATCTAATCTATTGGATACATCATGAAAACCCATGAACGATCTCCATTAATGTCTATTCCTCAAGGGCCGGTGTGTCTCCAAATGCATATCCAGTCAGATTCTGAAATCGGCCTCCGGCAACACCTTGCGCTAATTGCCGTATGTGAGTTTCCTCCTCTTTTGACAAGGAAATAGAGAGACTTTCCAAATTGGATTCGAGTCGATCAATTTTCGAGGATCCGGGGATAGGGAAAATATCATCACCTTGCGCAAGCAACCAGGCAAGCGCTAGTTGAGGCAAAGTCGCATTCTTTGCGTTCGCAACCTCAGCAATCTGCTCGACTATTGCCACATTTTTCTCAATGTTCCCCTCTTGCAACCATGGTAAAACTCTTCGCTTATCTCCAGGGCTTTCCGCAACTTTGTGAATGCTTCCTGCGAGGATGCCATTTGCAAGAGGGCTGTAGGCAACAACCGCGACCCCGAGCTCCCGAGCTGTCTCAAGCAGCTTCCGATGCGGCGATTCAATCTCCGTACAGAATAGGCTATACTCGATCTGCACGCAGGTAATCGGATGGATTGCGTGTGCGCGGCGAAGAGACTCGGCACTGCACTCGCTCAATCCGATGTTCTTGATCTTACCCGCGGTCTTGAGGGCCAGCATCACCTCCATTGTCTTCTCGATGGGGGTGACTTTGTCGAGGCGGTGGACATAGTATAGATCCACGAATGGGAGACCAAGTCGTTTGAGAGAGGATTCGATGGAAGTGCGGCAATATGCGGGACTCGAGTCAATAGTGAAGCCCGGTGCTGTGTCTGTATACTTGATACCGAACTTGGTAGCCAGAAAAATATCTTCGCGCTTTTCAGGGTTCTTTTCGAACCATTTCCCTATAATGTCCTCGGAATCGCCGTACTTGTCGGCTTTTGGATATCAGGGTCCGAATTGGATTCACGAAACTGGGCGAAATACTAACCGGTATCCCAAAACCACTGGCCTCTTTTATAAGCCTCATCCAAGAAGTGTAGTCGTTCTGCTTCTGGCGCGGAGTATCCATATTGGCCACTCAACCCCATCAGGCCCAGTCCCAAGCGTGGAACCAATGGACCATTTCGGCCTAGGGGTCGTGCAGGCAAAATTTTGAGTACGCTCATGATTCTTCGATAGTGAATAATTGACAATATAAATATTTGAGCGGATTCGATCTGACTGAAAATACTTATTATCAAGGATCTATGGCGTATATTTATGTCTAACGAAATCCGGTGTTTGCGGCGGACGAGTACATTTTGGTGCACCCCATCACCGACCAATCAGGGTGTTCCGCCGCAATCTCCGCTTATCCCCGACCGGACGACTATGGGAAAATATGCGAGAACCACAAGAACTTTGCAGATTGTCAAAAATACGGCAAATATTTCAATGATCAGTAATTAGAAAATCTCGAAATTTATGTATGTTGTTCATTCCTTCTATTCTTCGTCTATTTAGATTTTGCTCGCTCTCTCCTCGTGTCGAGTGCCATTTGAGAGGCCAGTCTCAACTGCCTTAATCTGAAGGGCCAGGAATTTGGAATAGATCCGGCAAAGAGCTAGATTTCCTCCGAAATACCAGAAGCCAGGATGACCACTTGGACGCCACATCTTGGAATAAGTTAGCATCTTTGCAGAAAGGATAGGCTGCTGCTAGATTATCTTACCGCACGAAGTTCTCCTTCCCCGTCCAAGTCCCACACGTCAGAGCAACGATCTGCAACCTTGTCGCCTAGGACCTTCCGCACAGTGGTTCTCATATTATCGTAGCCGGTGGCCAATACAACAACGTCGGTGGGGAGTGCACTCCCATCAGCGAGTTTCAGCTCATGGGCGCCGAATCCATCGATACCACGCGGGCTATGCTTCACCTTGATCTTACCGTCGCTGATCAGCTGGCTGCATCCCACATCTATATAGTAGCCACCACCAGCGGTATAGTAAGCACGTGCAATACCAGCTCCATCGGGGCCGAAGTCCAGTTGGAAGCCCGCACGGCGTAGTCCATCTAGAGTATCCTTCTCGGCTTCTGCAAAGCGCTTTGTCCCATGAACGCTCAAAGCAAACTGAACTGGGAATGGGAGACTCTCAGAGACAATGTCACATTGCTCAGTTGGGGGGGCTAGAAATTTCAGTGGTCAGAGAAAGGGTTTATCCTGCAAATAGAATTCCTCGGAAACTTACCCGCCATCTTCATGCAATCCCTCATGCATCATAAAAACACCCTTCTCGGCAGTAATGACATATGTACCACTGCGCTGCAACATGGTCACGTCTGCACCATTTTCGTGGTAGTTCTGGGCTATGTCATGACCGCTATTACCAGTTCCCACGACCACCACCTTCTTCCCGCGGACATTCAACTCAGCTGCATCGCGGTGTTGGCTGCCATGATATACGGTACCCTGGAAGCTGTCTTGGCCAGGGAATTTGGGGACACGGGGTTCCCCTGAATGTCCAGTACACCAGACGACATGACGAGGGTGTAAGACACGCTGAGATCCATCACCGCGAGTCACGGTGACGTTCCAATCGCCTTTCGAGTCGTTGTACTCAGCAGAGGCGACGGAGGTTTGCGTCCAAACGTTCAATTCCATGATTTTCGCGTAGGCTTCGAACCAATCGCCCAATTTATCTTTCGGGGTGAACTGGGGCCAATTTTGAGGGAAGGGAAGGTAGGCCATGTGGGTGAATTCTGCAGGGTCGTGTGTGACCAAAGTCTAGTAAAAAGTTAAACCTCAGTCCATCTTTCAATCACACCACTAAAAAAGGACATATAGGGAAACTCACACGATAACGCTTGCGCCAATTATCGCCAATACGCTCATGTTTATCGACAAGTAGACAGGAAAGACCGAGGTTTTGCAAACGTGCTCCCATGTTCAGACCAGCTTGGCCTATGGATATGTTGTATTAGCGACTTCTCGAACCATTCACTCAAGTTCGGAACGTTAACAGAACAAGACTTACCAGCTCCGATCACTAAAACAGTCGGATCCTCATCCAGGAACTCCTGTTGTCTCTGCCTTCTCTCAATCCAAGTTCCACCCTCCAGCCCCCCCAGGCATAGACTCTGTAGTTCCTTCCGGTCGACGTTTGCCTAGAGGCTCTTCAGCCCCCTTCAATTCCTGCAGCGAAGTATAAATTGCATATGCCTTCCAACGCCCCTCGGTCGACTGCGTCAGACGAAGCATTCCCGAACCAGAGCCAACTGCTGTCTCGAAGAAGAACATGCTTGACACCCAACTCAAACCATCAACAACTTTATTCCAGGCCGGCTTGAATTGACCTTTATTCTGCAGTCGGAAATTGGACAGCACGGAGGGACCCTGGCGCTTGCGGAGGAAGGCTTCGATCTCGGTAGCCGTGTGGACGGTTCGCATGTCCCAATCAAGGGCGAGCATATCGCGCCACCAGGACTCTTCATGAAAGAGCGGTGCAATATTGATGCTTTCGGGATGAGCGAGTTGAACTTGCAGGCCTGTGAGCCATTGCTGGGCGATGGCCTGGGGCTCCAAGGGCGAATTCAACGGCGTCGTGGGCAGCTGTATGATGTGCGGGTTTCCACCCGTCAGAGTTGTCGCCATTGTGGTGTATATCCTCAGTATCAACTTTTCGTCCTCGGATTGCTCCAGATTCAGAGTGCAACCTCCATCTTTATAGGTTGATTCTTGGCGATGTGCACATGGTCAGCAGTCCTCAGAGCGGATCCGCATTAATACACATTTTCCTATTGTACCGACGGTCATGATCCTCTTGCTTGGGGTAAATTAGCCGATTCTGGAGCACAGAGGGGCAGCGTGGAGAAACAAACGTTACAACACGCTCGTGAAATTGGCCAGTCGCGCAGTTCTCTGCGTGAGTGGCGGGGACGCTCGGAGTAAAACCGACCGAATTGCGGGGGGTAAGTTTGCCGAGGCCCCGAAGAGGGATATTCAAGCGCCAGGTTCGCCAATTCTACCTCTTCAGGAAACCCGGCCGCTGAAGTAATAGATCAGGACTTATACGTGAACGTATATGAGACTATTATTATGATAAATTACTGCCTGTTCGCGTGCTATTGAGAAGCGTGCGGCCTCGCGCTCAGCAAAGGCTCGCTTATCATGGGGATATTGCAAAAATTGATATGCATTCTCTAATTTAGAAATAGATCTTCTATCTTCATTAAATGGGCGACCGACATCAGGTTTCCAGAGATTGGTGAATCACGCTCGTCCTGTACGTCTCACTGCAATGAACCAGTTCATCATGAGTCCCCTGCTCAACACAGCGACCTTCTTCAATAAGATAGATACAATCTGCTCGATGAATAGTATTCAGCCTGTGGGCAATCGCAATTATTGTCGTACGCCCGGCGAGTGTAGCCAATGCATCTTGTATTCGTTTTTCGGACTCCACGTCCAAAGCGCTAGTGGACTCATCCAGCAGCAGCATGCGTGGCTTACGGACCAGAGCGCGAGCAATCGAAAGTCGTTGCCGCTGTCCACCAGAAAATTGTTTTCCGTCGTGAGTGCATTGTGTTTGATAGCCTTTCGGTAAGGCCTCGATAACTTCATGGACGTTGGCCATGCGGCATGCCTCTTCGATTTCATCTTGGGTAGGCTCGTGGCCAGGCCGAGCGCCGAGGCCAATGTTGAAGGCGACAGTGCCTTCGAAGAGCACATTTTCTTGCGGAACTAGAGCGATATCATCGCGAAATCTTGTGCCAAGCTGCCGCGTGACATCCACGCCATCAATGACTACAGCGCCCGATTCCGGTCGATAGAATCGCTCTAGCATTGCAAATGTTGTTGACTTGCCTGAGCCACTCGGACCAACCAACGCACAGAATTGGCCAGCTTTTATTCTGAGGCTCAGACCACGAAGTACTGGCTGTCCTGGTCGTGACGGGTACTCAAAGTGCACATTTTGCAGTTCGGCACCAATGCCAGTCATTGCGGGAGGGGCACCTGGTGTACTTGGGGCTCGCTCTTCGTCGTGTGCTGCTTCCGGGTCAGGGATCTTTTCATCCAAAAGATAGACATCGTTAGCCATGGACTTTGCCGAAATTTCAGACATCAATTCCTCGTCAGCTGACCGAGTGGTGAGCAACTCGGCGATGTTTGAGGCAGCTAACCCCGCCTTTGAGATATCTGGGGCGAGGGCAAACATTTGTCCACAAGACTGAGTACTGAATAGGAGGGCAGGTAGCACGATGAAAAATTGCACCTGGGTATAGGCACCAGCCGTGATCTGTTTCGTACCCCACCAATATGCCAACGCATAAACAAGATTGCTAATGCTGAAGGCTAGGGCGAGAAAAACGTTCCCGAAGGCGATAGAACGGAGAGTCTCCCGGTAAGGAGCCTCCATGGCCCGCTCATACACAGCATAGGACTGCTTCTCTAGCGAGAATGCCGATACGGCTCGAATGTTGTCGACGGCCTCCACTGTAACTGCAGTCGCCCGTGCAAACGCCTTCCGGTGCCGCTCGGAAAAGTTGGCCTGTGTTCGGAGCTTCATCATGCCAGCTAGCAGCAGGACCGGAATAGTTGGGACAAGAACAATGGCAATCTTCCACGCGAAGATAAACGAAACAACGAGGCCAGCAACCAGGTTTACGGCTGTGGCTAGCAGCAAACCGATGGTCGTTCCTGTGATATTCCCCAGCGAAGTTGCATCCCCCGTAATAAAGGTCATGAGAGTTCCTGGGGTGCGGTCTTCCATTCCATGCCATGGAATGGTCTGGCCCAGGAGAGATCGCAGAGACAAAACGCGAATACGATATAGGACTTTATCAGCCGCCCAGCCAAAGGCACAACCGCCTATCACGTTCGCTGAGAGTTCGACAAGTGCCACGATGAAAAACAGAAGTCCGTAGAGGTGCCCACCATGTCGAATACCATCTGCTCCAATGCAGGGGCTTAGGCTACCGACTGTATGGCCGAAAATGACAGCTTCCGCCGTATAGCTCGCCCCAATGACAATTGACATGCCCAGGCCTAGCAGCACAAACTGCAGATTAGGGCGAAGCAGGGTAAACGTGAATTTTGTGGTAAACCAGCCTGAGCGTTTCCGCTTCTTTTTCTCCTTTTTCTCTCGCGGATTTCTCATTTTATCAGTCCCCTTCTCGTCTGCAGCAGTAAATTTCGTTTCATCCGTGATGTCGATCCCACGGGCTTCAAGAAGAGCTTCTTTCGCATCGACAGTGTTGTTTTCGCGATTTTCTGCTTCTCTCGCTTCACGGATCAAGTCCGACTTGACTGATACTTTAGGGCTGAGCTTTCCAAGGTTCTGGAGACGAACCATCTCGGCATAGGAGCCACCATGGGCAACTAGATCAGCATGAGATCCCTCCTCAACAACCACTCCCTTTTGTATAACCACAATTTTATGTGCGTCCTTTGCGGTGGATAGACGATGAGCAATTGAAACCATAGTTACCCGTTCTGCCACTTTCGCTAAAGCGTCCTGGATCAAGCGTTCGCTGGTCGAATCCAGGGCCGCCGTCGCTTCATCAAGGATCAGGAGCGCAGGATCTCGAACAAGAGCTCGGGCGAGCGCAATACGCTGTTTCTGACCACCACTCAATTGACTACCGGAAGTTCCTACGCTGGTCGCAAAACCATGCGGAAGAGCATCGATAAAGGTGAGCGCATTTGAGCTAGATGCAGCTTCTCGGACCAGTCTCATAATCTCGGCAACTTCGGGGCCATAGTTCTCGAGTGCCTTTTTCTCGGATAGGCCAGTACGCATCAGTTCTGCCAGTGCCGCTAGGCTGGAATTCATAATAAAGGGAGCAAGAGCGGCATGGGGTTCCGAGGCGGAGGTGACCAGGCCATATGCGATATTTTCCAGGATTGACCGGTCAAGTAAACAAGGTTCTTGTTGGACGAAGCCAATATTTCCTCTCAGATAACGCACATTCAGGTCACGAAAGTTCTGCGTTCCGATGCAAATTTCTCCAGACGCGGGGTCATAGAAACGTTCGAGCAGGGCAACGATGGTTGATTTCCCTCCACCAGAAGGGCCGACTATCGCAGTGTGCTTTCGAGGAGGAATGGCGAAATTGACACCCTGTAAAACAGGAACCTCCGGACGAGATGGATAGGTAAACTTGATGTTCTGGAAAGTGATATCCTCTGAATCAAACGGTGCTTCTTTATCACCAGAATCGGATGTTCCGTCAATCAGTGACTCGCGGTTGATGACGGTCAGAAGCCTATCAGATGCTCCGGCGGCAGCCGCAAAGACATGAACAAATGGGGCGACTTGACTGAGAATGAACGATGCATCAATGAGAACAAATATCACTGTATAAACTGCACCGACAGATGTTCCAGAGCCACCTGCTTCGACGGAGTCCGCAATCAAGCGGGAGCCTTCCCAGAAGGCTAAGGCATTGGAGCTGTAGGCAATGAAGTAGAGCACGCCGAGCTGGGCCGCATGCGTTCCTGCCTTTTTAAGTGCGTCCATTCTTGATCCGGCGAGGTGATCGGAATACAGCCTCTCCAGTCGCTCGTGGGAGTTGAAAGCATGCACAAGGGTTAAATGTGACAGGCTGGATGAAGCAATAGACGTGGCAATATTGACGTGCTCTGTGATGCGACCCGCATACTTTTTGATATAGTATCCACCGACATATGTCATGAGAAAATAGCACGGCACAACGGAGACCAACATTCCAGCAATCTGGGGAACTTTGATGAAGGCCACGATGTATGATGTGACGAAGTACGAGATTGTGGAAACAACAAGTCCCACCTTCTCCGAAGTTCCTGATTGTACCACCTCGATATCGCTGACCAGCCGGGATATGACGTCCCCTGCCGGAAGCCCCTCGATATAGCCCGTTTCTTGTCTGATGATGCTTTCGAAATAGCGGCGACGAAATCTCCTTGCGATACGCTCGCTGATGTAGCTCCAGCAACTGCAATGGATATAAATGAAGCAGAAGTTGGCAATTGTGATGTAAATCACGTATAATACCTTCTTCTGTACACCATCTGCTACATTGGCATCGACGTTCTCGTATGGCGAGCAAGTGGCCGTGTTGAGATCATTGATCAATTCGCCGAAGACAATTCCCAATAGTGGAAAGGGAACTCCGGCAGCAATGGAAAAGAAGAAGCCGGCAAGAATGAGGAGGACATCGGTCTTGGTGTAGTCCAGCGAGAATAGAAGGCGAGTATAAGCGAAGAATTTGCCAATACCTTGTTTCGTTGGCACGCATTTTTTCAAATATCTAACCTACGGAATTCATCAGCTATCCTATTCTCGCATACAAAGACGTCTGGTTTCTGACCAAGAGGGGGAAAACATACCGACTTGTCCCCGCCGCCTTCTTTTGTGTAGTTTTCTCCTTCTGGACTGCTCATAATGGCGTTAAGGAAAGTTCTGGGCTTAGTGTCAAATGACTAGTAACACCCCCTCCAACTAGGATGCGGGGATACTGGCGCAGAACCGAAACGGGTTGCTAGTACCAGCTCGTTACACCCAAATTCTTTCTGTACAGTTCACAGGGTTCATTTCATGCAAGAACTGTGGTGGATAGGAAAAAAAATGTCGGCTGTCTCGACATTAAGAAGGAACAGCGAGAAAGAGGCCAAGAAGCCAAGAAGCCCCGAAAAAAAAAAATCACTGCAAAGCTGCACCGAACGGCATCGGCACAGACTCCTCAGACCCTGACGCCATCTGTACAAATTTTGGAGGGGGACATGATAAAGTGGAGCAAGATGGATACAACCCAGAAAGATCCGGCGGGGCGGCGTTTCCCATCAAGAGGATTGTGAGGATGATCCCAGGGGAAAGGACCAAGCGGAGAAAAGAGAAATCAACTGGCACTCCACTCACGATGATCGATTACTATTCTCAGTGACACACGCACCTCTTCAATCTTAGTCGTTTTGTGCCCGCATAATGCGCCGACCAAGAAAAGGAAAAGGGAAAAAGGGCCTCGGCCAACCGCTTGACGAGTTTACCGAGAGTATTGTGTGGTACCCCAATGACCGTGGCGGATGGCGTGGGCCCTGCATATGTTCAGGGTCTTGAGGGGATCCACCAAGCACATCAGATAACCTCGTGAATAATTGAGGAACGCACATCGATCCTCCAACTTACGCAAAGAGGAAGGCTACTAGTGGGAGGGGGTGAGGTCCGAGAACATGGCCATCTGCTCTCACTGGCAGATCGGTGCCAGGTTTCAAGTACTCGTAAGGGTAGATGGCAGTGCAGTTTCAAATTTGCTGGCCCGTTCCTTCAAAGTTTCTTGGAAAAAATGAAAAAATTCCGGTTGAGAAAAGAAAGTTTAGCCAATGCCGCTCGCCAAGCACTTTGAAACTGAAATCCTCTCCAAGCCACCTCAACCTTGGATAAACCTAACCACCGTCCACGCCATCTGGGATTTATCTGATCGAATAAATCTAATCTGATCGATTGATAAACTCCGCCCCCAACCAAGTTATTTAGCTGGATTTAATTTCAAGTTGAAATGTCTTATTTTCGCAGGCTTGTGTATGTTCCAGGAAGCACCTCCAGGCACCTTCATCTTCTCCACCATCACGAGGCGCGATCGCCCAACCGCGTCGCCACCAACGGAGTCCCTGCGGATGACCCGCCCTCACCGCGTTTACCCCTGGTGGGCAAGTTCTCCTAAGGAAGGAATATTCGTAGAATATGTGATCTGAGACGTAGCTGTGTGGACTTGGGGGACTTTTCTAGAAACAATTACGCTTGATCTACCTGCCGATTATCGGAGTCCGCGGGTGTCGAGTGTGGGTCGTTTTGCACTGCCTCTCGAATGAATCCATAGTTAACAAGATGGACCGAATTATTCTGCTGATCTTTCACTCCGCAGGGCTCTAGGCTTATCAGTTGAATCATATCTACGAGTATATTTGTATTATTTACTCTTGTTCGCTTGCTCCAGGGATATCTCATGCCAGTGGTTAAATTGGCAAATGAATCCCCGACTAGCCAGAACAAACATCACCGTGCCTATATTTCTTTAGGACTTAAGATGGTGCGGGTAGACAGTTCAATTTGCATCGTCATACTATATGCTGTGTGCTTTGTGAGGCAATAGCATCGAGGTCATCCGAGTTCCCTGTTCCCTGTTCAATACTTACTCTTCAACGGTACAGTACGCCCGATTGCTTGCAGCCATGCCGTCACGGTGTTAATTAATATCGTCGAAATCCACATCAGAACTCCAAAATATTTTCCAAAGATCAGAGGTTTGGCCTTCCAACTATCGCTCTGATATACGAGTCTCACGGTGGGAGGCTTTTGGCTAAGCTTTAAGAGCCCCACTGCACCATGATGTGGCTTTTTCCGATGCATTTGTGATAGGATTCTCATCGCCCCCAGCTGTCAAGAAAGTGGGGTCATCGAGAATGGGCTGAAGCGGGGTTGGATATTTTCAACTTTGATACTCTTTGGACTAGACATTCTTCACAAAAGAAGATCGGAGAGAGCAATTATCTAAAAGACAGTATTCATTCCAAATGGATCAAGCTCACCAATATACCGGCCTTGAGCCTCTTCAACTTTTGATTACCTGCAGCATCCCTCTCATCTTTTACATGATATACCATGCCATTTTCTTCCCACTCTTCCGTCACGATCTCCGCAAAATCCCAGGTCCATTCCTCGCCAAATTCACTAATCTTTACCGGCTCCTACTAATCCGCACCGGAGTCGCGCACGAACATCACATCCAGCTCCACGATCACTACGGACCCTTCGTCCGGCTCGGACCAAATAATGTCTCTGTCAGCTGTCCAACCGCCATCCCCATTCTCTATAATACTCGGACCCGTCACCCAAAGTCCGACTTCTACCCCGTAATGGGCAATGTGGCTCATGGGAAAGTCGTACCTACAATATTCTCTACTCAAGATGAATCAGTCCACGAGGCGATGAAGCGCCCAATTGCTCAGGTATATGCCATGACGAATCTTAAGATTTATGAGCCACTCGTGGAAAGTACTGAGGCTGTATTTTTCGATAAGCTGGAGAGGTTAGCGAATGAAGGAAGGGTATTTGACTTGGGTACATGGCTTCATTGGTTTGCGACTGATGTTATTATGGAGCTTACCTTTGGGAGAAGGATGGGATTTTTGGACAGAGAGGAGGATATCGATGGGATTTTGGAAATCATAGAGAAGAGGTTTCGGTATGTTGCTATTGTGAGTATATAACCTCATCTTCAATATTCTGCTGAAAGCGATGAATTAAGGACTCAATAATGAGATTGACTACCGGCACAGGTCGGCCAAATGCCTTGGCTTGACAGATTGTTACACAAGAATTTTGTCATTACCTATTTATCAGGTATTTTTTCAAAGAGAAAGGTATCTCCGGTTCTTAAATTCGCCCTTGATAGAATAGAAGAGCGCAAGATAGCGCGTCACGATCACCCTGAAATCAAAGGTCATGGGCCTGACTTTTTATCTCGGTTTCTTGACATTCAAGATGGCCGTCCGAATATTCCTGACTTGTGAGGACCTCCACATACTCTCTTTATCATGACTTTGCTGATACAAAGTCTTGAAGTTGGGTTTTATCTTGGTGTCAACAGAATGTCCAGGCCGGTTCCGATTCCACTGCAATCACCCTAACATCAGTGCTCTACCACCTCATGAAGAATCCCGAGTCAATGAAAGCTCTACTTGCTGAGCTAGACGGCGCTAATCTTTCGTCGCCGATTCCCTGGGCTACTGCGCATAGGCTTCCCTTCCTTGACTCGTGTATCAAGGAAGCCTTGAGAATGACACCAGCTATTGGAATTCCTCTGGAACGGGTCTCTCCACCACAGGGTATGGAGATATCTGGAAGACATTTCGAATCAGGGACAGTCCTTGGGGTGAATGCTTGGGTGGTGCATAGAAGTGAGGATATTTTTGGTGCAGATGCCGCTCTCTGGAGACCGGGGCGATGGATTGAAGTAAATGAAGAAAAGAAAAAGGAGATGGAGCGAACACTGTTTGCTGTAAGTTCTGGGGTAACTCAACTGGCTGCAGCTTCTTTCGTCGATACTAATTCTCATTTTTTTCAGTTCGGAGGCGGGTCTAGAGTTTGCCTCGGGAAAAATATCTCGTATCTGGAGATGTACAAGGTCATTCCTGAACTGCTTATTAGATTCAAAGTATGTTATTTGGTGAACCCCATTTTCTCGTTGATCAAATATGCTGATGGCCTGACCCCCCCTCGGGACCATAGTTTGAGCTTCAAAATCCAGACAAGAGGTGGTCGCTGAAAAATGCATTTTTTACCTACACGAAGGGTGTGGAAGTGACGATTCAGAAGAGGTAATATTCGGTCAATCGCGAAAGGCTGCCCCTCAGGCTGCACACCAAAACCCTACGCAAAACCACGAGGCAACGTATGAAAGCTTTTCATTATGTACGGTTCCCTCAACATGAGAGGACCGACCTATTGTAGATACAGAATGACATTCGAAAACAGTACAGCAGAATTAAAAAAAAAATGGAGAAGGTCAAAAGGCTATTTACAATATCAGGGCCGAAAATATCAAGCTACCCGTTTGGTTTCACTGAGACCGGCGGGCCATGAAATAGGTGAGCAGGTTGAGTGATCCCTCCCCTGCCGGCTGAGTGAGCTTCTGAACGCGGTCAAGTCCGAATTTAAGGTTCAGAAGGGTACACAGCTCAGTGGCTTGCTTGCGCACACCTGGTCGGGAGTGGTTGAGCTCTTGGCTAACCACATCTCCGATACTGGCGAGGACTTCGTCGGAGATTTCCTCACTTCCTTGGGCGAGGGCTTGATGCATGGTGGACAGCCCCAAGATGATTGATCGGTAAGCTCCCTCGCTGTTAACATCCTCACCCAGGTCCAGTCCCTGTAGAACACCTTTGATAGAGACCGAAGTCGGGACCAAGGTGACTAACTGCTCTGCAACTTCCTCTAGGCAAGTGACAAAGTGCGAGTTGGATTCGTAATGCTGGCGAGCCCGAATGAGGGAGGCCATCGCAGGAATGTCATACTGGTGGAACATCTCGCTGGTTCGGATGAGCATAGAGCGGATCGTAGCAAGAATCTGAGTTTTCACGTCGTGGTCCTTGCGGTTCATTGGCGCAGATTCGAGTTCATGCAGAAGGGCCCCAAGTACTTCATAGTAATCCTTATCTTGAGAGATGAGCTCTTCGCCATGATATTGGAAAAGCCCTTGCAGTTTTCGGTAGCCGGAAATATCCATAGTCTTTGTACCGATGCGCTTGAGGGCCTTGGGAAGCATCTCTCTCGCATTGGCGGGGTCCTTCGATCGAGGACTTGGGCTTCGATGTCTTTCAGCCCACTTTCGACTGCGACGTAACGTCTCCTCTCCCGTTGAATGGGCCAAAGATTCAAAGGATCTTTGCCTTGGCTCGACGCTTCTCGTTGCTGACTCATTAGGAGATACCTCTTCCAGGGCCCCGGGCTTGACGGCAGACGAAGGTACTATTGAATAGTCGGGAACTTTGTTTTGGGGCGTGGCATTCTCGTTGGTGAGGTTTTCCTCTGTCATGGGTTCCCTTGATGGTTCCTGTGCTGAAGCAGGGCTTATCCCCATCCCTTTTTCGGGAGATGTAGATTGAAAGCGATTCCTTGAAGGTGAAGGACTACCTCGAAGGGGTGTTCTCCGAATTGGCGATTGAAAGTGGGGTTCATTGGCCACAGTATCCTTGGCTGAACCCTGTTGGGGACTCAGTTCAATAGAGGAATTCTTAGTCGGCGTCGCCAGGTCAGCCGGGGTCTGTGCTACGATATCCTCGGCCGGAGCCTGCTCGTGATGAGCATGGCGTGGTGTTCTCACAGGAGACCTCGTCGGAGATCTTGCTGGGGACTTCTGTGGCGTGAAATGCTCAACAGGCGCCATCTCAGGGGTGTCGGCTTCAACGGCAACAGGGGTGTCAGGGTCTTCATATATGACCATTTCGTCAGGCTGGATCTTGGGAGGAGATTCCGGTTCGGCTTCCACATCGGAATGGTGTGGCACAGTGGGGTCCAGTCTGGGGGTGCTCGGCGAAGGCACAGTAACGGGCTCTTCCAGAGAAAGAGACTGCGGTTCTTCAACAGGCTCTGGGGCTGCTTGTTGACTAGGTCCAGGCGGTCGGTGACTGCGGAAGGGTGGTTGGGATGCTGAAAGGGGGGGGGCTCTCCAGTACAACATTTGCTGGCTGATCTGGTTCTTGCGAGGCACGCAGTAGATCGGCCTGTGAGCTGTGGAGAGCATTCTGATTTGCGACACTATCTTCAGAATTGCTACGCGCATGACTCGCAGCTGCGAGGTCCCCGTGGGACTTGGATTTGGAAAGATCGAGCTTCTTAGGTTTGCCTCTAGTTGTTCCGGTTTGGCCTGCCTCGTGAGGCCGGAGACGGGGAGCAGATATTGTTTTGGATGAGGGTGTGGTGGCTTTGGATCTCACTGATCTTGGAGAGCTAACAGGCGTCTTGCTAGACGATTGGGCTGCTCTAGAGCTTGGCCGAGACGCATACGGATCTGCAGTTGCCGGACGACTTATTTCAGCTCGTCGTGGTTTCATCGCAGGGCGCATGGGGGCGGAGGACAAGGACGAAAGAGGGGCACCGGTAGGAACCGTTCTTGCTGTCGACCTGGAGGGCTCTGGCGCCTTGGTATCATTGAAAGTTGGCTGGGCAGACTCGGGGCGGGAATTCATGTTGGCAGCCTTCCTCTTAGCGGCAATGGCCTCTTTCAATGCAGAACGAGCAGCCGCGGGGCCGCTGGCACTCTTGCTAGCAGAGGCGGGCGCCGTCTGGCCCGTGTTAGGATTCGACGGGTCCTTCTCCAACAGGTTGCGCGACTTGGTGTCGAGATCAGACAAAATCAGGTTTGCTCTGTCGGGCCATACGCCGAAGAAAGTCCAAAAGGTGCTTCGTACTGCCTCTCTCACACCGGGGTTGGCGTCAGCAAGGCCCTTCCTGAGAGACTTGTCGATGAGGTCCAAGCCGCCACCATGTTCAACCGTGCTTTTATGGTGAGATTGTCGATAAATCAAGGTTCGCAGCCATCCAGGGGCTGAAAGGCGCAGCTGCACATTCTTATCTTGTGAAGCCCAGTGAACGTGTTGTAGAATACGTATGTTGAATGTCACATTTCCAATGACAGCGTCGACTGTAGCACATCCATTCTGTGCTGCAATCTTCTTCAGAGATCCGCACAGCTTCATCAAGTTCTGCATCATTATTTCGACCATGCCGTCGATTTTTGGGCCACAGATCTGCGCGATATCTTGGATCAGGAGACAGCCAGCACTGCAAAGAGTAGTTCTCAGGAATGTACAACTTTGAAAATTCCATCCAAAAGGGATTTTATGCCCTGGAGGAAAGACTGTAGGAATTCATGGGGCGCGTTACCACGAGTGAGTCTTCGGAGAAGGATAACGCTTTTTTCACGTTTTATCCAATTATCCTCGGATTCTTTACCTTCAAACCAATAGGCCATATCCCGTACGGTATCTTCAACGTCTCGAGACGAAGAAACTAGCAAGGGCTCAACGCCATCCTCCTCCGAAAGGGACTTCTGGGTATGGGGTGTCTCAGCTGGGGTCTTGGGTCGACTTGGGGCTTCCGGGGGCCCAGGTGTCGAGCGATCTTGGTGGCCTCTTGATGGGGCCAATCGGGTTCGCGATTCATGTTCTGTGATACTTTCATATTAGCTGCTAGGAATCATACATGGCTTGTGATAGTAAACTGACCATCATCGTATAATTCGACAGTATGTGAGCGGGACGACATGACTGATATCGGCCGCTCGACGCGGGAGACAGGTCTATTTGAGCTTTCCAACTCTCCAGAGCCAAGACCAATGCTTGACAAGATGGCGTTCGCGATGGACTTCCTCACCCCACGAGCCACAATCTGTTTTTGTAGGTCTGACTTGGCCCTCGCAGAACCATTTCTAAGCGATGCGGTTAGTCTCACCAAGCCCCGTCGATCATATGGAAGAATTTGCATACCGAAACAACTCCACCACAACCGATCTGGCCGTATCTCGAACAGAACTGTCGGCATCTTCTAAGCACGCAACCAGTGGGGGCACGTACTGTCGGATTAACAAACCGTGGTTCTTCGTCATCTGGGAGGTGTCAGGATTAGAGTAGTGTTTTGGATATGGAGAAGCCTATAAACGTACAGATGATAACCAGAGCATACTCGTTTCTTTGGCCCTTGGGTTCTTACCCACTAGAGCACACTGCAACACATAATACTCGGCTTCGTTGTTTGCGTGTAACCAAAGTTCGGTGAAGATGGATGCGGACTGGGCCCGCACGCGTTCCTTGTGATCACCCAGCCGCTCCAACAAGATGGGATAGAAGTTGGACGCTTGGCTGAGAATCCATTGTTGCTGGTCTTGGATTGAAAGACGCTTCAAGAAATGGCCCAAGGTGGAAAAGCCGGCGCTCGCCACTGAGTAATGTTGAGAATTGATAGCAAGTCGTAGGGTATCAAAGATGGTCACAATTGCGCTCTCGGGGACGTTCTTTTGCTTGATATCGGATTTGATGGCGGTCAGGTGGGCGACTCGGGAGTCAATAGAGACGTTGGGGTTCTTGAAGACCGCCAGAAGTTCTGCCGCCTTTGCCTCCATTTTGGGCGCGGATGAGAGAATATTTGCCTATGTTAAAGACAAAACATAAGAGGCAGTATCTGCGACGGCGAAATCAATGGAGCCGGGTAGCAGTCGGGGGATTATGAGAGGCAAAAACAGTTGTGATGCGGACACTGGGAACTGAGCGAGAGGGATCAGGTCGGGATTTCGCCGTTGTCTGTTGCGAGATATTAGCCTCTGGTAGCGATATATTGGCAGGGCTGATTGTTGACAGCGATAGATCAGCAGGAGATTTCTGATCCACGATCGGGGATCGCGACGGTCAGGATGTGGCCACGGCGCAAGCAAACATGGGAAGACACTGGCAGGCAACTGTCTTTGGAGTTGAGAACAGAAACAGCCGAAGTGGCCACAGCTACACAGATCTTCTGAAGGGAATGGAATGGCACCTACCAAGGCAATGTTATTGACGAGAGAGCGGGCGCGAACCGTGGATGGTGGGATGTGTTGACGAAGGTGAGGGAAAGTCGGAGAGCAAGGGGCGATAAGCGCGGATAAGCGCGAGTGGTCTCCACTGATGCGACAAAGATTTGACCAAGGCGAGATGAAGGGGTGATCCTGGTCAAAAAGTAGAAGTACTAGTTTATATTAGGCAATAGATTTTTTACTGTTCTGTTTAGCAATGTATGGTTTGTTTTCATCAATCGTGGTTGGGTACAGAAGTGTGGCCCAATTCCCCCGCGTTGGTTTGTTTACCTGTTGGTATCACGGTCGCAAAGGGCAACCGTGGAGTGTGAGGAGTCGGAGTCACTACATCAGTTACCAGTTACACAATTGCAAAGTATTATGTAGTAGTTAGTACCTACCATTAAATATACTTTAGAAATCGGAGCCAGGTACTAATATGACCTTTCTACTATCATTTATCTAGGGGAAGTTGCCTATTCAAAGACTCGAGTCTATAGTAGTATTATCCATAGCATGTCATGTGACCCAGATACATTGGAAATACTCAAACCCGATGAGAAAAGAAGTAGGTCTTGTAAGATATTTCTTACCTCCAGGGTTCCAAGGTTCAGATCAAAACCACCTGGCAAACTTAGAGTACTAAAAATTTTACAGGAAGCAGTGGTAATAGGTAATAGTAGAACTACCGTTACCTCAGGCTTTTGAAAAAATATATAAACGACCGTGACTTGCCCAGGTGGGAAAAATTGGCATGATAAGTGCTTGCAGCCCACCGATGATTGCGAGAATAGTCATATTCTACGCAATGGATAAGCTAGAGCTACATTTACACCGTAGATTACCTATGGTGAGTAGATACCTCGACGAACTGATGGGGTCGTGGCCAAAGTGGAGCGGCACCAGCTCCCCACCTTCTCAATCGTCTTGTCGATCATTGTTTCAACACCTTCAGCTACTCGAGGATCATTGACACTCAATCTTGGCTTATCGTCTTCTCCGCTACTCCTACTCCTACTCGAAGTTCTAAGAGTCACCCAGCAATGACAGAACTCACCACGACAACCCCACCCGCCCCCGCAGCTGCATCTGCATCTGCAGTTCCCAAACATCACGCGGGGCCCGATGCAAACCTTAGCATACGAGTACAGCAGAAGGCAGAGCACGAGCATCGGAAAGACAAACAAAGCCTGAAAGGAAATGCTACGAAACCGAAGCTACGTCTCCACGCCGAAGAACTTCGTCACCCATCATCCGTCTCGTTCTTCACTCTCGTTCCCGATGTCAACTCGAAGCTAGACACGGCCCTCGACAACATCATCAGATACCTCTACACATCGCCGGCGACAAAATCCGAAGACATAGAAAGAAGCAACAAGAGAATTTGGCCTTCATTTAACCCTTCCGTACCACCCACGCGCTCTGTCACCCTCTTCCTCCGTGATTTCAGCGGTGTCGCGTACACAACTGGCACCGAGCTCGACAATGACCATAAGGAAATCCACCTCTCCCTACCGTACATCAAACATTGTACTACCCTCGCAGATCCGGTTCGAGAATTAACCGGTGTGCTCACCCATGAGCTTGTGCATTGTTATCAGCATACGGCACCACCCAAGACTGACGATGAGCCCGAAACAAAGATTCCTCATCCACCAGGAGGTCTGATTGAAGGCATTGCGGACTTTGTCCGGTTGAAGGCACACCTGGATCCCCCGCACTGGAAGAAGCCCCAGTCCGCTTCAGAGCGGGCATCTAAATGGGATGCTGGATACCAGCACACTGCGTACTTCTTGGCCTGGATTGAGGATGTCTGGGTGGGCGAGGGGGCGATTGGTATGTTGAATGACCGGCTGTTAAGAGTAGGGTATGTCGGAGAGGATAAGGAGAAGTCGTTGGCCGGTGAAATTGGATTCTGGAGGGGACTTTTTGGGATGGAGGTTGCTGAGCTGTGGGGGAAGTATGGCCAATTTCTTGACGGTGATGGTGGAAAATAAGAGTCTCGTGAAGTCACTGGGAAGAGGAAATTCCAATTTTATCAATCAGGAATGATCAGATTAGTACATAGGCGTCAAACGCAATCGGCAACGGCTACAGGAAATAGATCAGGTTAAGATCTAGAAAGATTTTCATTGTTGTAGTACATGTGTTAATAGGAGGGCACCTCTATATACCAGTGTCGAGGCCAGTGGCATCGATCAACCCTCATTTGGACCAGGAGAGGGGCGTGGCCGAATAAGACAGGAGAAAATGCGACGAGACAAAAATAGATAGGGGAAAAAGAAGAAGAAATCCAGGAAAAGAAGACACCAGATGAATCGAAGGAACCTGAATTCCTATACTGTACAGTATCCAGTCATGCAAAGGACAGAGGAAATGACCATTTCCTCTCTGACCCGTTTCCCATGCGAAACCATAGCACACCAGAAAAGATAGCAAAAGTGGGACAATCAAAAGGACATGAAAGAAGATGTGCTTCACCCATCTTCGGTCGGGAGTAGCTTTTATCGCCCGCTTTTATTAGACAATTACCTCACCCAAGTCAATATGGGTGGGCTTCCATGGCGCAGCTCCCTCCTCCTCCATGGAGCTAGGGACACGTGGGTTGATCGGGGTGTACAGGTACCATCCCTTCAGGGCAGAGAGAGCTGCACGCTCACGTGCCTCCATCAGGCTGGCACCAGAGCCCTCGCCCAGCTTATCTTGGCCGGAGAAGATACCGACCACGAAGACAGGGGATCTGCTCTTGCGACCGGTCTCGCTGACGATCTTGGCGACGGGTGCCTCGAAGTTCTCACGAGCACAAAGTCGGGCCAGGTCACGGGCGGGTTGAGAGAAGTTGAACAGTTCGGAGATGTTAAGGTGTCGGGAGAGAATGTGTTGCTCGAAGAATCGCTTGGCAGCAGGGCGACCGGCGTGCAGGTAGATGGCACCGAGGACAGCACGGACGAAGGTGGCCCTAGCAGTCTCGTCTGTAACACCTTGACCCAAAGCCACGGACCCCTTGATCGCGTCACCAAACTCGTCGTCGTAGAAGATTTTCGAGGATACAGTCATCCTCCACTTCTTTTGATCGGCATAGGGGCGTGCGGACTTGAGCTGTGAGATGTCCTCCACGGCAGTTCCGGGAGCGACTCTTTGGAACTGCAGGAAACCGGGGTCTACTTCACCACCGGGCACTGTAGCATTGTCGATACCCCATTCCTTGGAAATCGCGGTGAGTGTTTTGGGACCAACATAAGCATACATGGCGGCAAATGTTACGCTCAATGGCAGACGGGGGTAGGTGCAAATGAGGTGCTCGGATGTGTAGTTGGCAAGGAGGTCGTGGCCGAGGGTAGCCAGCGATTCGTTGTTGAAATCGGCATTGGAGTCAGCTGAGGCATCAACCAATGTCCGCGCAAGGGTTTGGAGAGGTAGTCGGGAAGGGAGGTAAAGTCGAGCATGGAGGGCAGCGAGTTTGGCGGACTGGGTGGCGGCTTCGACCGGGGGAGAGGGATATTGCAATTGTGTCTTGCGCTTGTGAGCACGTCGAATGTGGCGCATCGCATCCGGGTTTTGGAAGCTCGCATCTTCTACATTCTCTGAGATAGTAGACTCGGGTTGAAGCGGAGATACAGTGGATTGGAGTCGCAATCCGGTAGAATAGAGTTGTTGATGCAGTCGATTGTTAGTCCGAACCCGCGGCGAAAGAGCAGTGCTGCTCCATCGTTGGAGCTGCAGCCTCTTCATCTGGGCGACTGTCGAATGAAACGCAAAAGAAACTCGAAGAGAAGAAAAAGGAGAGACCGCGCTGTGTTAATGGCAATGGGATCGGAGTCGGGCGGCCAATTCACGGGGAGCGTGAGTCTCAACTCAAGACAGAAATTAATCTGTCGGCGGTCACGGGATTCGCAGAGTCGTGTGAGCAGACACTAATCCCGATCGGCACTAGTGCTGGCTTGGCACTGACTTCGTGAAGCCGCTTCAGCCCGCGCTTTACGAGAACAGTCCAGCCCTTCCTTCATTTACACTCCCACAGCTCCTTCAATTACATCTCAATCACAATGGGTGGAGGTGGAAAGATCCCGTGAGTCCAATCCTTCCGCAGAATTTGATAGTGGAGGTGGATGCTAACAGTTTTCGCTACGCAGGTACCCCAAGGAAGTCTGGTCCCCCCGCTGGTGGTTGGTACGCCCAGCCAGGCAACTGGAGGGCCAACACTGCCGTCATGGGCGCCTTTGTCGTTGGCATTGCCGCCATCGCCTTCAGCATCAGTGCCGACCGAGAGCACCGCGACAAGATGCCCGAACCCGGCAGATTCTTCCCCAGCCGATAGTCAGTCATTTCCGAATCGGGGCCCCTCTTGCGAATTCTATACTGACCTCATTTCTCTCGAATTTAGCTGGAGCCGAGAGATCCGTGAGCATGAGAAGCAACAGGCCGCCCAGAACCCGCAATAGGCGACACCCCGCGTCCCAGGTGGCCGTTAGTGGAGGATTCCTGGTGTGATGGAACATCTTCATACTGTGTTTTTACTATCATTTCATCTTTCCCGGTTGTACGACAATAGAGGGGCGTTCCTCAATCAACCATTGATCAATTGGTCAACAGGTGTCTCTGGGGAGACTCTTCCAACGTTCTAAATAATCGCTGCGTGTACAGGCGGACTCGTTCCGTGAATTCAGACTGATTCCACAATTCCTTCCCTTCCTTCGACTCTGAGATCTGCGGCACGCCAATTTGCTCCACTACAAACCCGGCTGCAACAGTTGCGCAAATAAGAGCTTTAGGTAGATCTTGACGCCCGCCCCAGGGAACCATGCCGTCTTCCCATTCCTTAGAGTTCGATAGAATAGAGTCGATAACGCCAAAGGGCTCTCGGCCGGCAGATATCATTCCTTGAGCCAGCGCGCCGAGGAACGAGTTGCCCGCACCTGTGGGATCGATCACCAGCGTAGCACCTGAAGTATCGGGTTGATGATAGGCTGGAAGCCAGATTTCCTGGTCTCTCGAGTAGGCGTAACTCCCATCTTTCCCTGCTCGGATAACCAGGCAGCCATTGCCAGTGGGACCGATTCCGGCTTCAATGACAGTCTTCACCAGTCTTCGGCTCGCTTCGTCATTCGTAGTCCATCCAGGCTGCTCAAACATCATTCCCAGCTCAAGGTGATTAGGACTAACAATATCCACCACTCGGTTTGCAGCGAAGAACTTGTTTTGCTCTTCTGGTGTGCAGAGATCAGGCACTGGCTCCCAGACGAAAAAGGGACGATCCAAGGCATGTGGAGTGGAAGGAGCGAGGCCTGCTCGTTGCAGCTCACCCCGTCGTTCGAGGATATCGTGTACAATTGATATGCATCGCGAGGGTGAGCAGACCATGTGGAAAGTCCGTGACCACACCTGCGTATCGGAGAGCATATGAGGCTCCAGCCTTAACTTAGGAGTAAGGTACTCGAAATCTGGAATCTTCGTTAATCATGTACGGTTCGTGCTAGGCAACCAGCGTAGTGGCTATCTATCATACCTCGTTTCTCGTTCGGATGGTACCCGTTCCAGGCCTTTGTTGTCAGCCTGTTAAAATCCTCTCTGATGACACAGTCTGTGCCCCATGACTGAATGGCAGCTAGGGTTTCTGGTGGGAAATCGGATCCAACATCCACGATCCAGCTAACAGCACGTCCATGCGCGGAGCCTGCCACTAAACGAGCTCCCACAACTGCAAAAGATGCGGCTCCTCCAAGAATATTCTTGACGCCTGGTCTTACGCCGCCGAAATCAATATCATCTGCAAGGTTGTGAGTAATTTGGAACAGACATGAGGCGATGCGGGGCTTCGATTCTCAGAATGGAAAGATGCATACCAAGAATAAACATTCCTAGAGTACAGAAGTCAACCTGGTCTGACCGGGTTGCGACATCATGATTGCTGGCCATAGCTTAGTAGCAAAAATGCTTTTCGAAGGCACCAATGGCTAGGGAAGAAACGATAAAACACATCTATCAAATCTATCGGGCCAGCCCTGAAGTTGGGGAGTGGATCAAAGGAAGGTAATTATAATACCAAATATACCCGCCAACGTCATCCGATGCCCGCTTGTTCCCGCGTAACGTACGTACCGGTGCGGGTCGCAGCTCCTGAACGTCGGCCGGGCAGCTCAGTCAACCGTCTCCTACTCCTACTGCTTTCCTCCCCCAATTTGCTGCTCTGCTAAGAGGGACACGACGCTGCTGAAGTACTGTCCAACTCGGTCTTATACTTCATATTTCACCTGGGCCACTCCCCGTTTTCCTTTCGTCCCCTTACTCTTTCAGCTCCCTTGAGCAACGTGTTGCCTGTCATGGCGAGCGGAAGCAACATGCATAATTTCACCACCCTCATCAAGCGGTACGTATCCCCCTGACTAGTCACTGTACTCCCAGTAGTACTACGGCTGGTATTTCAATCCAGTCTAAACTGTGCCATGCGTACCCCCGGTGGACTTGGGCTGACGGTAGACTGTCAATAGGCTCGAGGCGGCGACCTCCCGCTTGGAGGATATGGCCATGTCCGTGGAAGAGCCCAACATCCCCAAGAACCTGAGTGGTACTGCTACTGCGGCACCTGCGACCCCGGAACCTCCCAAGCCCTCTCCACCTCCGCCCGCAGCTCCCGTGGCGCCGCAAATCCCGCCACAGATTCAAGATTTCGATGCGTTGATCAAGGGAGATGTCCAGAACTTCGTGAAGCTGGGTGCAAAGATCGGTGGCTTGGTAGAAGAGCAGGTGAGGCTTATTAACGTGGGAATTGGTCTAGAACCATGGCTAACGGGAGACGCATTAATAGTCCAAGGCCGTTCTGCAAGCATTTGAGGCTGAGCGTACCTACCTTTTCGTCGCGACCAAGGCCAAGAAGCCCGAACCTCAACCCATTGAACTCATGACGGATCTGCACAAGGCATCGGACTCCATCAACAATATTCGAGAGTCGAACCGTGCCTCGCCATTGTTCAACCACTTGAGTGCTGTTGCGGAGGGCATTGTCGCTCTAGGATGGTTCTTCGAGACTAAGCCTGCCAGCTTTGTCGAGGAAATGATTGGTGGTATTCAGTATTACGGCAACAAGGTTCTGAAGGATTTCAAGGAGAAGTGAGTTTGCCTAGTGTGCGAGCAAATATGTCGACCTTCAATTAACCTGTATATGCAGGGACCGAACACACGTCGAGTACATGCAAGCCTACTACCAAAACTTCAAGGGCCTCTCTGCCTTCCTGAAGAAGCATTATCCCACAGGATTGACCTGGAACAATGAGTCCGGCGTTGATGCCTTGGAGGCGCTCAAGCAGATCAAGGGTGGCCCTGCCCCAGCCGGCGCTGGCGCCGTTCCTCCACCTCCACCTCCACCTCCCGTCCCATCTGTGAATGTTCCCGGTGCCAGTGCCCCTCCACCGCCGCCTCCCCCAGGTGTTCCTCCTCCTCCCCCTGCCCCTGCTGCTCCGGGCGCAGACATGTCTGCTGTCTTTGATCAGCTGAATCAAGGCGAGGCCATCACCTCTGGTTTGCGCAAGGTCGATAAGTCGCAGATGACCCACAAGAATCCTGGTCTACGTGCCACCTCTACTGTACCCGAGGGTTCCAGCGCTTCTCGGAGCAAGTCACCCGCGCCAAACAAGAAGCCCAAGCCCGAGAGCATGCGTGCTCGCAAGCCGCCGCGCAAGGAACTGGAAGGTAGCAAGTGGCTGGTGGAGAACTTCGACAGCGCGGAGGATATTATCGAGATTCCTGCGCAGAAGAACCAATCTATCCTCATCTCGCGCGTCAACAAGTCTATCATCAAGATTCCTAACAAGGCGAATGCCATTGCCATCGACAACTGCACTGGTCTTTCCATCATCGTTGATTCCTTGGTGAGCAGCTTGGACGTCGTCAAGTCGCCCAAGTTCGCTCTGCAGATCGACGGTGTCGTTCCTACCGTTCTTCTGGACCAGGTTGATGGCGCTACCATCTATCTGGGCCAGCAAAGCCTTGCCACTGAGATCTTCACCAGCAAGTCTTCGGCCGTCAACATCAACCTTCCTCCTAAGGAAGGCACCGATGATGACACCAAGGAGTGCCCTGTCCCCGAGCAGTTTAAGAGCTACGTCAAGGACGGGGTGCTTGTTTCCGAAATTGTCGAGCACGCTGGCTAAATCTTTGTATTTTCATTTGCATGACCCGGGTGTTTTGAAGGCCCGACTTGAGCTTGAGTTTCAGGAGCCGATGATTTTCCTCGTTTGGAGGATATTTTGTCTTTTCTCCCAGCTTCTTTTTAATCTTTGTGTGCTGTACCTAGCGCCCTTCTGTAGATATACACTGCGAGAATACAGGTTTAACTTGTTCCTATGCTATTACTAGCTGATACAGGAGTTCTATGATAGCCGTGCTGCCTGTAGATTAAGCTGTAGAATTTGATGTAGCTCAATGACTTTTGTCACGATTGAAAGAACTTGAACGCCCCGGAAATCTACTGCTACTACCTAGGTACTAGAATTAATTAGTTAGTACTAGGTACTTTTCCTACTAGTACCTAGGTAGATGGAAAGTTAAGGTCGATTCCAAGGTTCGTATAGAAGGCAGACTAGTAGGTAGAAGTCACTGGAACTTGAATAGTAGTAAATTGTCACGGTCTTTAATCAATGAACTTGGATATAACGAAAGGTCCTGCAATCGGACGCAGAAAGAGAAGGGTATATATACTATCTGAGAACCCAAGCGCCCAGCACCTTGAATTGAGAAAGAGCAGAAAATCAAAGACCGAAAACAGATATAGAGAAAGAAAGAGGGACCTGTTCGCAAATGAAAAAGTTCGGTGAGCTAGGGTTGCTGCTCATGTTAGTTCTGTTGTGGATATCCAACATGTTCACAATGTGCTTGAATTATTCACAGTTGGTAGAACAGCGGAGCCAAAAAAACAAACCAAGAAGAGAAATCTCAAAAACCAAGTAGAGTTGATGGTTTATAACGAAATTGCTTATACAGGGCAGTATATGATGTGGTTGGTGGTGGGCAAATAGAGGTGGCTCCTTTGGCCACAGCGGGAGAGAAGCATAAGTCAAGAACCGGCTCAACTATTCTCAAACTTCTCTCTCCGTTGTACATCTAAGGCACGAAGTCTCTTGGCGAGCAAACTTTCGCCGTTCTCAGATGTGCTCGGGCTGGATGGGTAAGGATACCTTCCATATCCAAAATCGTGCTTGTTTAGCTTATTGTAGATACCCGGATCAAACTGGGTAGGACCGGGTGGATATAGCATGTCTGAGGTCTGCCCGGGGCTCCAATGTGGCGAAAAGTCGCCGGGGAAAGTAGCGTGCGGTCGCAGGAGTGGAATCGTGTCTTGTCCGACGCTCCGTCTCCGTGAAGCTTTGTCAGTCGCTAGCCGGGCTCCAGCAGAAGTCGAGATAGTAGGATCCCGGCATGGCTTGTACGGACTGTACCGAGGTTCTGGTAGTTGGATCTCGTTACGTAGCTTCTCTTTGCCGTCCGGCACTCGGTTTGCAAACACCACGCGAATACTCGAGTGAAGGTAGAAGCGACCTCGTGCTGGACAGCATATGTTGAGATGGATTAGATATCGCAAGGTTGGTTTATCCTGAGGATCTTCGGTGCTGTTCAAAGATGCCTCAGGTCGATCCGTCCCATAGTTCTTTCGGGCACTCAGCGGCATATCGAGGACTGGTCCTGCGGAATAGCTGCGCTGCCGAATAAATGTTTTGGTTCCAGGTTCCATGTCATCCAGATCGTATGGTACAAGAAAGAGCTTGACAGCAGTCTTGTGTGGGTTTTTGATGATAATCTGCAGTTGACCTTTCTGAGGGATTCGATAGCACCCGCCCGGGGGACTTTTGGGGGGATTCCGCTCTGCGGCTCTTCTTTTCCCGACGACGCTGGGTCTCTGCACTGGGCATTCGAGTGGCACTTGTCTCCCCTGGGATATTGCTTTCGCGGGATTTGGATGGACTGACGTGTCGCCGACGACGTCGGGTCGCATTTACATCATCTTTGGACAGTGAGTTTTCAAGGTCGATGTGGCCGACATAGGGACTTGGGCTGTCATCTGAAATGGAGCGACCACTCCCCGATGTCGGATAACTATAAAAGAAAGCCGGAAATGGTACCGTCACATGAGGAGGACATTTGAGATGCCCTTTGCAGTTTCCTTTGCCGAGGACACCGATCTGAGCGGTAAAGTCTAGCGGTTTGGAGGGGTTCATCGACATTCGCCCGCGCAAAATGGATTCTTCGTAGGAGCCAACCATTGGGGCATGGGGTTTTGGAGAGATGTCGGAGACGAGGGAAGGTCTTCTTGCCCGGTATGCAGGCGTAGTATTCGCAGTTGAGGCAAGTTGAAGGCTGTATGCTGAAGTCAAAGACCGGCGAGGCGAGCAAGGGAAATTATGAAACCCATCTGGTTGGCGAGATGGGCAGGGACTGTGCATATTGATAAACTCAGCAGGTGGAGGAGATCCTTCGAGCTGTCGAAAGGTTTCTGGTGGTAGCGTTCGGCGGCGACTAGCCCTCTCGAAGGGTGTTGACTCGGCCGGTGATACCCGTGGCGAAAAGTCCAGGTCGGTGTTGTTGGCCTGGTGTACAAGAGGGCTCGTCGGCGCTTTCAAAACATAGCTTGACGAAAATGACCCCAGCGAGGGTGCTCTTGCGCGATTTCCAAGCATTGCCAGTGGTTCGCGATGGTCGCCCAAGGTACTGACATCGCGACTGGGGTCCCCAAAGGCTGGTGCAGCAAACCATGGCGTGGTCGGTGATGTTCCAAGGCGTGGAAATGCGGAGGTCGGGTTTCGTTCAGCAAAAGGAGTCCGTGGAGAGTGGGAGACGCCGTGAGGTATGCCTTCTCTAAAGTCACCGGAGTGCAACGCAGAACGAGGTCTTTGAATATCGGCCGGCGATTCTATCTCGTTCGTTTGTTGCACATCTTCTGTGCGTCTTGAAGGCTGCTGTTCTGTTCTTTCTGTTCTTTGACTCACCTCCTCCGGGGAGTTATGAGACAAAGACTGCTCACTGTTGTCGCTTGTTTGCGGCTTGAGAGAGTTAGTAACACTGCATGCTGAGGTTCGTAAATAGCAAATGCTTTTGTAAAAGGTTGAGGGCCGATGGGATTAGTTGAAAGAAATCGCTCACCATATACTGACGCCTCCAGGGCGACGATTCTTTGATTCGATGTATAATTTGCTGGCGGTCGTTGGCCCACATTTTGGTCGGATATAGGTCTGCAGGCGTTGATTCCAAATTAACGCCGGTTATATCTGCCCTGTCAAGTATAGGTTCGCTATCTTGATATGGCTCGCCCTGAGGTGATTCCCCAGCAGGCTGCTCATGATCTCCCCGGTCTCCAGACAGGCGGTACTGGCGTCGGCGATGAGGATCATGAAATAGGGGCATATTGGCGAGATAGAATACAGACTATGAGGTCTGAAACTCACAGCCGTACATTGCAGGAGGTCGCCAATGTGGCGAGCAAGTTCGAAACGAGACCCGGCACAGCCGTGGTGGGGTGGTTGGGATGCGGTGTGAGAGGATGGGTCGATATGCCGTCAGTGGTTCCAGCAGTGATTGGCAGGGAAGAGTGCGGTATATAGGGTATAAGGGCGAATATATCTCTAAGTCGTGTTGAAGCGGTAGACACGGACACAGAGTCCGAGAGAGTTGAGGTTGAAAGAAAGGTCCGATCTACCTTTCGGTCATGTCATCTCGTGGGTCCCTCAGATGATTCATTGGGTGCCCAAGCGTTTTCGGCGGGCCTGATCCGGAATGGAGTTCTGTCTGTGATATTTTTAATTTTTCAATTTTCAACTTGATGTTGATAGTAAAAACAATCCAAGTATCCAGTGAAACACATCGGAATCGAGATCCAGTTCAAATGGAGAGAGAAAAGCTGGGGTAAAGGTGGGCGTTGCTATTGCTGAGTTCCAGACCGTCGGCGATCGGCCGAGGTTCGCCGCTTTTTTTTATTTTTTTTTCCCTTTTGCGTCTCCGCACTTCTTCAACTTTTTTAAACACAGCGCGCAACACAACCACTCTACAAAGAAACAGGACAGTTGGGCTTTCGTATCGAATACTTACAGTCATGGCACCTAAGCGACCCCACGACTCGGAAAATGGACTCGGAAGCAGGGCAGGTGCTTCGGAGAAGAAGAGCAAGGGTTTCAGCGTTGGTCCAGCCAACCTGCCCGATGGAACATATCGTCGCAAGAGTGAGTATTTGCTTGCTCTTTCTTCTCGGGGGTTTAGGTAGGCTAATCGTTTATTTCTCTCCAGCCCAAAAAATCAAGTCCGACTTGATCCAAAAGGCCAAAGTCAAGAAGGCCTACGCCAAAATTAAAGCTCAAGAAGTCGCTTCCGGAAAACCCAAGTCCGTCTACGATAAATACCAAGAAGAGGATGGGGCAAACAAGGATGAGGATGAAGAGAAGTCGACTGAGCTTCACCCCAGTCGAGTCGCCATGTTGAACAAGCCACCCCCAAGCCAATCACCAGAGCCCGCACCAAGGCCAGAGCGACGTCCTCGAGACAATGATGCGAAGCGAAGGGAGCGCAAGCCTAGGCCGTCGGCTTTCTCCAAGGAGATGGAAATTGCAGAGCAGCGGAAAAAGGCCGCCGAAGCACGCAGAAAGGAGCGCGAGGCTAAGCAGAAGGAGCGGGAGGATATGACGCGGGCGAAGCGTCCAGATCAGTTTGGAAAGCGACGATTGGGACGAGAGAGTACTGCGCTCCTGAGTCGGGTGCAGCGCATGGTCGGTTAAGAAAATACTGCCGCTGTTGGACATCGGACTCGAGAATGCAGGCAAAAAGAGGAGGAAGGGAAAAAAAGGGCTACGGCCATTGTTTATGATACCCGGTTCTTGCTGAGTTTTGTTCAGGACAAAAAATGTTCACAAGTTTCATGATACGCTTCTTAACAAGATCAAAACAAGATCAATTATATCGTCTAATTCGATTCTATGCTGAGGTAGATGGCTTGGAGCCGCCGCTCCTAGGCTTCTTGAAGCAAGCAAACTCCCCCTTGGTTCGATCCCTCAATCGTTTCAAGACAACCCTCATCTCTCCCAACTCCGCTTGGAGTTTTGTGCGGGCTTCATTCGTAGTACGGCGATCCAGTTCTACATAGACCTGGCTTTGTATATCTGATGCTTGGTCGGTGGAGTATTGAGACAGGGTCTGGGCGATGAACTCGGTGTCCAACGTGGCCTGCATCAAAGCAGCAAGTGAAAAAGAGGGGCGAGAGCGGAAGGCATTGAGAAGGGATGAGGAGACATTCACAAGGAGATGCGTCAATATAGTGGCCAATAATGATGACGGGGCGTTTGGAGATGAACGACTGGAGCTCGGTTTCACGGTAGACGGTATAGTAGTAGAAATTTCGGTATGCACCAACACCAGAGTTAACATGGTGTTGTAAACATATGGTCGAACTTGCTCGGGCCGATCGGTTGATGGCTCCCAGTCTGCAGCAGTGATACCCGCTTTGATAGTTTCATCTAGCGCAGCAATGGTGGGTTTTGTGTATGACTGGAAAAGTCGATCCTCAATCTGACTGAGGACATCGCGAACAGTCTTTCCTTCCTCGGTCAGTTTGACAGAGAAGGATGTTTCGAAGTTCGCAATCAACTGTGGAACATGCTCGGCTTGGAGAGCCTTAAGGTTTGAAAGCGTGAGAAGAATTCGCACGTTCTGCATGGAAATGTTAGTTAAACGGGTCGAATATAGCTTCTCATATACACTTACCCTGTTCGAAGAGTCCACAGAGTCGGCACTCAAGACGGACAAAGCAGCATCAATTACCTGGCTGGTCATGACTGGCCGAGAGATAACCCATTCATTTTCTTCGTCCGAAGCAGCCAGACGTTCTGCGTTCTCAACCAGCCCACTCAACGCCTTGTAGACACTCGATACAAATTGAGTGCGGACCATCTGAAGCATTTTCGCAGGCGGTTGAGTGACAACATCCACCGATCCAGATTTCGCCGTGGCATCGGATATATACAAGATCTTCTGCATGCCACCGAGGATGGCGCCTTCAAAAGCCGCAAATAAACCCGGCATCTTTGTCAAGTCTCGTTTCTCGGAGTCACGCGTCCAGTCCTCCAGCATCTTGCAAACCTCAGCGTCTTTGCTCCATGCATCGCATGCCACGCGTGCCGCACGCTCTCGAACGATGCTCACAAGCGATTTCAAGAGATCATGCGTGGCACCCGCGCTTCCCACAGGACGCAGCGCTGCCATCTCACTAGCAGCTGTACCAACGGTCGTGAGGAATTTGCTTAGATAGTGCACACCGCTGAGAGAGTTGGAGAAAGGAGGCCAGAACGCAAAGTCTTCCCAGTGTTCTCCTCGCCTGGGCACTGGAATTGGGAGATTCTTGGGATCCAATTTGAACCGGGATTCGGTCGGAGTGATGCCTCTGGAGGCCGGACTAGTCGGGCTCGGTGGAATGGGAGAGGAGAGAAGGGAGATGTCTTCAGTCGGGGGTTCGTTGAACAGCGAGAGGACATTTTGTCGAATCAGATTAATGATTTCTACAATGCCCCTCTCGAGCTCCTGCACGTTCTCAGGGGATAACTTGTGATGCTTTCGACTCTCTCCTTCAAACCCGACAGGAAGAAGTCTTTGACGATTACCGTCAATGAACGACTGCGTGACTTCCCAGAAATCAAGTGCTTCACCAAGTAATCCACTTTGTGAAGAAAGGAGACGACTGAGGAACGCTTGAATGCAATCCCACAGCTCAATAACATGGTCTGAATCCAGTCTCTCCGGGAACTTCGAGGGACCATCGCGAGGTGCCAGGCGCAGATATGATGCCGTGACATCTGCGCTTGGCTTTTCTCCGTTGGCAAGGCGCCGCCGCAAGATCTCGATCTCAACTTTGCACCGCTCACAGAAAGAAGTGATCTTGAGCTTAAGGAAATTATAGCGGCTATGAAGCCATGTCCAGATAGGGTTATTTTCGACACCCAGTTCCAGCAAAGCACCAATCAGCTCCATATGCTCTTCGACGGGACCTGACGCTGTGCTCGTAGTTGAGGTAGTCGGCGCGTCACTAAGTCGTCGCCAGAGATCGCGCTTAAAGGCATGAATCTGCTGGTCGACATCCATCCACATTCTTCCCATTGCTAAAATAGTATGCGCCTCATGGTCGGCCAATTGTCGATTGGAGCTGGAGGCTTGCTCCACAATATTCTGTGCTCTGTTTGCTAACGTTCGAGCTTTAGTATACTGCTCAAAGACCGAGTCATAGTCGCGTTGCTGGATGGATTTGAATAAATGGCTTCCAATCTCGTAGACATCGCGGTGTTTTTCCATCGAGTCAACAACTGACTTCAGCATCTGCTCTCGATCACGACCTCCAAGGGCAGGACCCCAGACCTCTTCTGCCTTGACAGATGCCTCTACCAATGGTCCACGAATTCCTTTCATACCATATTCGCTCTCCTTAGTTAATGCGTTCTTCCGGGTTCCTATCACTGCCGGGGCAGGAGCAGGCGATGGTCCCCGCTGTTGACCCGAATAACTCCGGAAGTGCCCTGACCGACGAGCAGACAATGTTTGCTCCTTTGATACTCCTTGATCTCTCATTTCTTTGTATACACTATCGATTGTTGCTTTGGCACGGACGAAGCGTTCGAAATTGGCTTCAACCAGTACCTTCAGGGACGCTGACTTCTGGTCGATGGATTGCGACAGGTGGTCTAGACCGTCGATAAGCGATTCGATGGAGTCCGAGTGGTGTGCTTGGGAAAGAAATAGGGCGGGCGAGAACGAGGTCGACGAGAGCAGGAACCGTGATCGTTTACCCCCTTCATCCTCCATGCGCAGCCCTCTCTGCTTCAGGATGCGCATGACACTATCGCCAGCTCCGAGCGGGTCTGGTTCGTCATTCTGAGGATTTTCCCTATTCTCCTTTCCCCGGCGTGATCCAAAGTTGCTCCTCCAATCACTTGGGGTGCGTTCTAGAGCAAAGTAACGCGACTTGCGAGGGCGAGACTTCGTTCGTTGAACTGGTTCCTCCTCGGACTGGTCGGCCTCATCCAGCGCTGCTGGCCACTCTTCGGGGAATTCGGAGGGAAGGTTGTAATGACTGGCGACATCAAGGTCTGACATGATTGCCAGTGGCCAGTAGCCAGATTGACTGGACTGAGCTGGGGTGTATATGTGTTCTAGTTGAAAAGGAACCGGGGGGGAGCTCGAGGAATGGGGCAATCAATGGGGAACGTTGCTCCGCCTACAGATGCGGGGCGGTGTACATTGCCAAGGGAAATGGATGTATACGGCCCTGCATGAACTTGGCCGAGTTCAATATCTGGGTAAAGTGCCATGGTAGCAGCAATTCTTTCTACTGCGGTATTAATATTTTCTGGCAGTATGACTTTTGCCCATGTTGGTCATGGATCATCATTCCTGACTTTGGGATGATGAGGCTCGAGCCTGCCTGAATGTTGGCCTGGAGGCTGGCCCCATAATCATTCTCGCTAGATAACGCTAACGACGCATGAGAAGTTTGGACTCAACCCAGAAAATTTGCAATTCGCTATATTGCCTCACCCATCGCTGCTGTACTCATCAGTAGACGAGAAGGCTCAATTCAAAATGGCCATGCCCGTCTTACCCGATGACATCCTGCTACTCATCTGCGACCACATCGTTCTGGAACAAAATCTTGATAATCGAAAAGGAATTTCCTCCCTTTTGCAAGTCTGCCGCCATTGGTACTCATTATTTTTCTCTGTGGCCTGGAGATCCATTTATGTGCAAGGGGATCAGATCTACCCACTTGTCTGCGCGATCCAAGCAAATCCCAAAATCGGCCGTTCCATCCGTTCTCTGAATGCCGTTTGGGATTTCTGGGGAGATGGGACCGTGGACGATATTGAAATGTTTAGAAGTGTTGTGGAAGAAACTAGCCATTCTCCGGAGCACTCCGGGGAGTGGACCAAAGCTTTGCAACAAGGGAGCCCAGATGCATGGATCGCCGTGCTCATTCCATCGCTACAAAACGTCACAAGTCTGTGTCTTCAATTCCATCGCTCGCCGACGTACTTTATGTCTATGGTGGCACGGGCAGCAGCCGGAGAAAAGCCCTTTGACCTGAATCCAATCTTCCAGAAGTTGGAACATGTCACAATCAAAATGGAAGACGATAATAAATCATCTTACAGCATGGGAGACCTTCTTCCATTCTTTTCTTTTCCGGCGATGCGGAGCTTCGCCGGGAATGCCATCAACGAAGAGGATAATTGGACATATCATGGGTATCCAAAGCAAGCGCCTGGGACCTCTGGAATCAAGAAGCTTGATTTCGGTGACTGGGGCACATGCAATGGCATGAACGGGTTTCTAGGCTTTGTCAAATTGTGTCAAGGTCTGGAAAGCTTTGAATTCCAGCACAATGACCAGGCAATTTGGGGCGAATCCTATTATCCCTTCCGGCCTGGGGCATTTTACACGTCTTTGTCCACCCAGATTCATAGCCTTCGGGTGATTCGATTGAACAACCGAGGAGAACATCCTTGGCATTTTGATAAGGGTGACTTCGATGAGGAATTTGAATTGGGTACATTCGGCTCGATGACGGACTTTCATCAACTGCGCGAGCTTCAGATACCGTGGGCCACACTCTTGCAGGTCGATTCCAGGGAACAGCCAACAGTAAGAGCTTCGGATATCCTTCCAACAAGCCTAGAGTATCTTCACTTGGCTGATTGCCGAGAGAAAGACTTCGCGCTGATCATCGAGGTTCTTCGGGATATACTGAAGCACCGAGAGAAATGGTTTGCAAATCTCAGAATACTCGAAGTACAGCCCAAGCAATTGTCCCGAAAACCCCCTGGGAATTATGTCTTGTGGGTGGACTGCCTAGAAGTCCCCCAGCCGACGATCGATACGTTTGCGCCGGTGGAGATTGAGTGCCAGGAGAAGGGAATCCAGTTCAGGTTTAACAAAGATGGTTCTCATCAGATACTAGGTCCATACTAGTATCACTAATAGTATAGAAGGATATCCGTATCCCGTATCTATACCTCGACCTTGGTATATATAGATAAATTAGACCTACTACTGGTAGCAGTATTAGTACTATACACTACTAGTATGTCCTGGGGCCAATTTTCCATAGATTGATAACAGACCGGTGCCATGTGTCCCAGAAGCTCCTGAACATGGCAAGTGGACCCTACACTTTCACTCGGGTAGCCGGGGACATCAAACCACCAATGCGGTCTGCGTCCCGGTCGGATCGGGCGGGCGCCGAGACTAAACGTTTTCACTTCTCTCTCTTCCCTTCCCTTTCCACTCCCCTCCGATTCCCCCCCACCATCAATTCCTTAGACCCTCATACTTGACGGGATCTGTTCACGATGCTCGCCGCCAGAAACTTCTCTGCTGCTCGCCAGTGCCTGCGGTCCGTCCGTGTGACCCCCAGCTTCGTGGCCCCCATCTCGCAGGTACGACCAGCCCCCTCTCCAAATTCAACATCCCCTTACCACCAAAAGACTCCAATTCGACTAACTCTCATAACTGATGTTTAGATCCGTGGCTTCGCTGCTCCCGCCGACGATGCCGTCGCCAAGTTCAAGGGCCAGAAGGGTTCTGATGTATGTGAACATCGCCAATCTCGTTTTTTCTTCCTCTGGGCCGCCGCCAGCCGCGCTGGGCCTGTCACGGCCAAACCTTCCGCGCCGAATGCCAAAACACGATCGCGATAATACTGATACTCTTTTCTTGGATATGTAGGGCAAATACACTGTCACTATGATTGAGGGTGATGGTATCGGTCCTGAGATCGCTCAGTCCGTGAAGGATATTTTCGAGGCCGCCAAGGTAACGATCCGTCGCAAATTCGATCTCGCGATACAAACGCGATGCTAACTTGGTTCACAGGCCCCCATCAAGTGGGAGCCCGTCGATGTCGGTCCCATTCTGAAGGACGGCAAGACCGCCATTCCCGACGATGCCATTGCTAGCGTCAAGAAGAACTACGTTGCCCTCAAGGGTCCCCTGGCTGTACGTGCCAACCTCGACTTGTCGCATCGGCTCGCCATACTGATCTCTGTTCCCTAGACCCCCGTCGGAAAGGGTCACGTCTCCCTGAACCTGACTCTGCGCCGTACCTTCAACCTGTTCGCCAACGTCCGTCCCTGCCGCTCCATCGCCGGCTACAAGACCCCCTACGACGGTGTCGACACTGTCCTGATTCGTGAGAACACCGAGGGTGAATACTCCGGTATCGAGCACGTTGTTGTCGACGGTGTTGTGCAGAGCATCAAGCTCATCACCAAGGAGGCCTCCGAGCGCGTCCTGCGTTTCGCTTTCCAGTACGCCGAGTCCATCAACAAGAAGAAGGTCCGTGTTGTGCACAAGGCTACTATCATGAAGATGTCCGACGGTCTGTTCCTCAACACTGCCCGCGACATCTCCAAGGACTTCCCCGGTGTTGAGTTCGACGCTGAGCTGCTGGACAACTCGTGCCTGAAGATCGTCACCGACCCCACCCCCTACAACGACAAGGTCCTTGTCATGCCCAACCTGTACGGTGACATTCTGTCCGACATGTGCGCCGGTCTGATCGGTGGTCTTGGTCTCACCCCCTCCGGTAACATTGGTGACGAGTGCTCTATCTTCGAGGCCGTCCACGGTTCCGCCCCCGATATTGCTGGCCAGGGTCTTGCCAACCCAACTGCCCTGCTCCTGAGCAGTATCATGATGCTGCAGCACATGGGTCTCCACGACCACGCCAACCGCATCCAGAAGGCTATCTTCGACACCCTGGCTGAGGGCAAGGTGAGTCTTTTTTTGCCTTTAACCAAGAACCGGATTAGAACTATGCTAATTATCCCCTTTAGGCCCTTACTGGTGACCTTGGTGGTAAGGCCAAGACCCACGAGTACGCTGATGCCATCATGAAGCGTCTGTAAGCTTGTCGCTACTCGGAATTTTTGTACTATGACCCTTTGATCTATTTTCTGTACCCTCCTCGAACGACATTAGACTTCCTATAGCGATCGAAATATCCCTATTTGTGTACCTAGGTGGTCAATCCTACTTTTTCGCGTATAGTTCTCTTGATTGTAGAGCAATTCATCAAATGGTGATGATAAGATTTATAGATGGCCTCCACGCATACTATTAGTACATCGCTCCATATAAAACAAGACAAAAAGAAATATCCAACGCCAATCCATAAGTCCAAAGGTATCAAAGCTGGTAGGAAACCGAATGCAAAAAGAGAGATCACCTCATATCAGCGGCGACGAGCGGTCCTGCGCGTTCCTGTGCTCGGGGGTTTCTTGTCCTTTTGCTTGGATCGTGAAGTTTTTGCCCGGGTGCTTCGCGATCCGCCTTTCCCTTCACTATCATCCTCCTCGTCACCACCACTGTCCTTTCCTCCGTCCGAACCTTCTTCATCCTCCTCTTCCTCCTCTTCACCGTCACCCTCGCCTTCGCCTTCGCCATCGCCATCGCCCTCGCCTTCGCCCTCCTCATCGTTGGCAGCTGATTCTTCGGCAGACTCAGCATCTTCCATATCTTCGTCGGAGGCCTTCCCTTGGCTATCTGTTCCAAGTTCCACCTGTAGCCTGGTAGATCGTGTTGCTCGTCCGGCTTGGCGAGTACCGCGGTCTGATTTGCGACCTCGTGATGGTGCGGGAGAGGAGCGCGGCTCTGTCAACCAATTAAGTTAACTTCCTAGATCACAGTCTTGCTAGTCGGGATATAATCTTACCATCTGTGTCGGCAACAGTGCTTCCTCGTCTGGATTCAGGATGGGGACTGTTGATAGGTGAAGAAGAACCCTCCAGGGCGAGTCGTTTCTCGAACATCATGTCACCGTATTCATCGTACGGAAGCTCGAACGGGCAGTACATTTCGCTCGGTTCTTCATCATCTTCGTTCGCATCGGTGATAACAGAATCCTCCTACTCAACGAATACAGAATTAGCAAAGCTTGCGTCAGGTAGATGGGTGGATAGTGGCTGTAGAATACCCGTTCATCGAGAGCTTCGAGGTTGTACAAGGAGCCCAATTTCTTCCATATCCCGGGAATGCGCATGTGATCAGCACTATAGGGTGCATATCCTTGACTCCGCAAGTATTCTGAGATCGCGAGCATGCGAAAATGCTTGTGTACGCCTGAAAATGGGACGAGGTCATACGTCAGTCAAGAGCTCCTACCATGGCCCACGCGGAGATCGCGATCTATTGAAGCTTACCGACTGGCTTCCATTTTATAATTGCCTTCAAGAGTGCAGTTTCTTGCTCATCCGTCCAAGGATCACTGATCAAGTCGTACTCGGGTTCATCGGGCTTCTCGGCGCTGTAGCTCGAACCGGGTGTGTTGGCGCTGGATAGTGGCGCGGTATCATCAGGGGGAGAGTTGGAGTGTGCGCGCTTCGTTTTCTTACGAGGAGGCATTGTGCGATCGGAATTGGGGTAGAAAGGCGACGAGGGGGGGGAAAGGTCATGACGAGCGCGGAGTGAAGAGACGCCGCCGTCGCCTTTTGTTATCGAGTTGGCCCGTGCACGCGATAGGCAGGCGCATCGCGGGACTCCGTTGGGTTGGGCCGTACCTAAGGTTGACCTTTAGACATTCGCGCTTCACCTCCCAAAATAAACACGTTCAACATTTGCTGGTGCCCGCTCTGGTGATGGACTCACGATGGATATAGGTGACTATGATCCTGATCCTTTTTCTAGTGAAAGCCTCTGGAGGCTCTCTAGGTTCAGCGTAGAGGCTCTACAGCCCTTGGAGTCTCTTCCATGGAACGCGGACTTGCCAGGTACGTATGCGGCTCAAACAATTGGAGCGAGTGGATTACCGATTGCTGATTAGTCGTGTTTGCAGCCATCCCAAAGGCTTGCTTTCAAGGTGTACCAGACTCGACCGAGAAGATCGATCCGATATGGACGCTCAACCTCTTCACGAACGACCTCCAACCTTCAGAGTCCGCGGACTCTAGCCTCGATCATTCATTAGACAACCTGTCTGAAGCACCCAGTGAACCAGTGCAGGATACAGCACAAAAAGAGGATGATTTGTGGTCATTGAAGTACCTGCAGCAGGATCCTGGTTACATCGCTCCATTGAAATCCTGGGAGAAATACCAGGATCGCGCGTTCGATGAGCCCATTTCCGTGTATTTCAGTGAATCTGGTGCCAAGGGCTTCGATGCTGCAATTTCCTACCAAGAGCAAGTAAAAGCCCACACCTCCACCCGCCTTGTTCGAGATGACATTTTCATTCAATCTCTCCTGCGCCTTGGGTTGGGATGGAACTCCTTGTTCTTCCGGTATAACAAGGGGAATAAATTATTCGAAAAATCCATGACAAATATTAGGGTCTCCGGACTGTCTTCCTCGGTTATGGATAGTGTCGTCTCCGAGGTGCTGCAGTGCGGTACATTTATGCAGTGGGTTCGTGCATTTGCAAAAGCTCCAGTGACAAAGTCTAAAGCTTTATCCTCTATATTTACTCTACGAGGTGCTATGTCAGTCATATTATTCAACCTCGAGAAGCAAGTTCTGGCCAATTGCAGCAACGTCGTGTCGGTCCTGCAGGTTGCCATGCTATTCGATCGATGTCGGGACTTGCTAGGAGCCTTGGCTGACATTGTCGCCCTCGTGGAAAAGGCTTCATCGGATTCCGAAATTATTTCCGCAGTGATAGACCGGGCGGCATACTTCGCCCATAAATTTGGCTGGATGGAGAACCTTTTGCACGAAATCGTGGTTCAGATAACGGTTCCTTGGCTTGGTTTCATTGAGGGCTGGATCGGTCTCCGGCCCGATGATGCATCACTCAATGAGCAATTAGCTAGCGGTAGAACCTTCGTTCAGCTCGACCGCTATGATGATCCCAACAAGTTCAGGAACGCTCCGACACGCATTGAATACAGTTATCGTGAACACCACATGCCTTCTTTCATTCCCCACGAGCAAGCAGAGTTGATCTTTGAAAGTGGGAGTAGTTTACGCCTACTCAAAAAGTCACACCCACATCATCCTCTTGCCAGACATGATGCCCTCGCTAGGGCTGGAAATCTTAATCTGCAGTGTGCGACCGCTTGGGCAGATATCGAGCGAATTCAAACAAGGGCCGACGAATATGAATCGAAACTTCGAGCGGATATCTTGAAATACCACAAGGGTAAATCGTCGATACAGTCCATGAATAATGTGCCCTTTCCGCAAAAAACCGATGATAGCCCGGAAGAGGTCACCGAAAAGACCTTCCAGCTGTTCGACATTGACGACAAGGAGCGCATCTCGTCTTCTGCGATGGATCGCGCCGCATTTTCGAATGAAAATGTCGACCAGATGATACAAAGTGCGAGGGACCTTGGTTCTGATCCTCTCAATACTGTTCATCGTTTTGGCCCAGACTTGAAATCTGCGCTTTACTTATCGCTTGCACCTGTGGTATCATCCCAGGCACAGCTGATCGATTTCTCCTGCCTTCATCATCTTTTCAAGGAACACAAGTTGCGTCACCATCTGAATATGCAATGGCGATTCCAATTACTAGGTGATGGTTCCTTCACTGCCCGTCTTACAAGTTCTCTATTTGCACCTGAAATGGAGAGCGGAGAGCGCAAGGCCGGTGTGGTACGGAGTGGCGTCCATACTGGGCTGAGGTTAGGGAATCGTGAGACCTGGCCTCCAGCCAGCTCTGAGCTGCGATTGGTTTTGATTGGTCTGCTCGGTGATTGTTATTTTGGAGATACCAAGCCGGAAGACCCAGAGAACGCGCAACTGAGAGACAACGAGCTCCCTGGGGGACTGAGCTTCTCGATTCGAGACCTAACACCCGAAGAGATCAAACGATGCCAGGATCCCAATGCAATTGAGGCTTTGGATTTCCTTCGCCTCCAATACAAGCCTCCCGAGACCCTCGAGACGCTCATTACCCCGAGGTCCCTGGAAAAATACGATCGGCTTTTCAAACACTTGCTTCGTCTTATCCGAATGGTAACGGTTGTCAAAGGACTGATCCGTGATTCCACTGCCCGAAATTCGCTTGCAGGGGACATACGAAATGTATTCCAAAAGTTCCGAATTGATGCTCAACACTTCGTCCTTGCGGTTAGCGATTATTGCTTCCATATCGGGGTTGGCTCAACCTGGAGTCGCTTTCAAGAGACACTTGCCAAAATTGAACGTTGTCTTGATCGCGACGACATTGATGGTACAATCGAAACTGCCCATTCTGTCACTCATCTTCGTCACTTCCACGTCGACATCCTAGACCAAATGCTGTTTGCACTCTTCCTTAGCAAACGACATGCTCCGGCCGCTAAATTACTTGACGGCATCTTTGGCACAATCCTTGCCTTTAGTTCGCTGTCAAAAGCCGATGGCTTGAGCGGGGTACGCCATGGAAATGAAGGCACCGTGCACCACTTGTACAGCGTGTTCAAAAAACAAACTTCCACTTTTGTTGGCTATTTACGAGGACTGGACACCGGGACGACCTCCTCGAAGTCTATGGCAAACTCAGGGGCATCCTTCTCTCTACAAAATGAACCTACTAGTGTTTTCGAACATCTTCGAATCAGGCTGGAGGTGAGGGATTACTACTAAAGTGTAAAGCAAGAGTTTCACGACTATAAATTATGAGAATTCACGATTAACGACCAAGCAAACTTCTAATAGCATCTTTACAAAAACAATGACATGTCTGCCCATACCCCGTCGCTTCATGTCTCTATCGCTGTAAACAAAAAATGTCTCGGTCTAAATGCCAACTACGTTGGAACTCCTTTCAATGCTTAACACCAGACTGCCCAATGGGTTATTAAAAGAAATGCAAATCTGATTCTGACCAACCCTGAGCAAGGAGGATTTTCTTCGCAGATTTTTCCAATGCTTCGGGCCCGCAGAGAAGAACCATGCTGGCTTCTTCCGGAGCAGCAAACTCTTTCAGCAGGTCCTCGGAAATTCGACCCCGGCGACCTTGCCAGGAATCGGATGCTTTCGACAAAGTATGAACAACGGTGCATTTCAACTTGTTTTCTGCAACATAGGCGTCAAGTTCAGATCGACAGAGAATATCTTCCTCCAAGCGATTACCATCCAATACCACGCAAGTGGTGGGATCTTGAGCGTCTTGCATGACAGCACGGAGAACTTGAAACACTGGAGTGATACCCGTTCCGCCACAAATCATCTTGAAAGAGCGAAGATTCCTCTCTTTCCCGCTGATCAAGACTCGTCCGTTTCCGAGATACTCAAACCGACCAGTCGGGCCCTTGCAGTCGATTTGAGATCCCAAAGACAGCATGTCCACTGCCATAGTCATCTTGCCTCCCGGAATGTTCGAAGTCGGGAAATAAACCTTGACAAGTAGCTCCATACGCCCTTCCATATTTGTTTCGGAAATCGGCGTATACGAGCGGATGATTGCTTCTTTCTTGTTTTCTGGGTCTTGCACTTTGATCATCAAGTGCTGGCCAATTGGTAGCCCTAAGGTTTGCTTGTCATGCTCCAATTCGAATACAAATATTCGGGTATCCCAAGAGACATCGTTCTTCTCGACCAATGTCATTTTGGACCAGGCTCTTGATTGAAGGAAGTGTGGGCGTGGCTCATTTGAAACAGCCTTGTCACTGCTATTCAGGGCCTCTAGAGATGCCTTGTCCAGGGTGCCGATGTGATAATCTGCCATCATTAATTTGGCAGTTTCGCTGTCTGCATTACAAGTTAGAATGCTGGTCATGAGTAAAGATTGTTAACAGACTCACGAATTGCATTAAAATCCTCCGAAACATCAAGTCCCGCGGATGAGGTGATGCTGATCGCTCCGCCAGGATGTCCTTCTAGGAACCCTGTGCCATCATACACCTCTCCATTGACCACGAACCAAGGCTTTTCACTGCTGCTGTTCTCTTTCAATTCTTGGAGATTGATCTGGCGATCTATTCCTTCTTTCTTCATATTTATCTCCTTCACGGGCTCCGGCTCAAGGGGTTGTTCGCCTTTATGTCGCTCGCCCCAATTACCATTGAGCAGATCTCCACCGGCCTTTTTCGCTTTTTCCATCCACCCACCACTTCTTACTGGATGTGTAGGATGTTCGAACTTCAGTGAATTGCCATCTTTCGTGATTGTCACTCGAAACCATGGGTTGTTCATCATACCCAAGACCGACCAGTACATATCTCGTGGCTGGGTTGCCAAGGCTTCATCGACAGCCCTCACAAGCAACGCATCACTACTTTCCAAGTCTGGAACAGGGATATTCAATGACCAGAAAGACCAGCAGAAACACGTTTCTCGCCTCCACATGTCCACTTTACCGTCAAAGAGATTACCTTCCCATTCTCGATACTTGTCTTCTGCGTATTCGATATCGGCGAGCCGCCATGCTGGAAAGGAATGGTTTGTTAGTTCTTCGCATCGGTCAAGCTTTAAGGCAATGTGAATCTTACATTTTCCTTTATTTAATGATATCTCAACTCTGGTAATTCGTCGGCCCCCACCGGCATATGCGTACCCCTTTGCAGTATAAGTCGGACCAGCCGTGGCCAGGTCTAGCACCTCTTCGTGTTCCGGAAATGCCGCAACGGAGTTCACATTCAGGTCGTAGATGGCATATCTTTCGTCAGTCCACCATTTCTTGTCTTCGGCAGCCATCTCAGGCGTCACCGTTGTTCTAAGATAGCGTTAGTATGTCCTTCAAACCTTCTGTCAAACAAACTCACGGTAATACTCGATTGTCGTTAATGTGGTACCAATTTTCACTTGGAGCGTCGGTAATGATAAGCTTTTTCAGCCACTTGACACTTCGCCCTCCGATTTGACCTGGTACTACGGCTCTCAGGGGACGTCCGTGATCGGGTCGAAGGGGCTCTCCATTCATCTTATGCGCTAACATGATGCCTCGGTTATAATCCATAGCCCAGTTCAACTTCACGGACGTTCCATAGAAACCATTAGGCTATATCACAGTTAGTCGCACAGTCAGGGGATTTTCCATGATAAAAGAACCTACCAATTTATCGGCACCTTCCATACAAACATACTTTGCTCGACGAAGTGGCCTTGCACTGCGGATTAAATCCGCCATCATTGGCCCCGTGAAAAGGGCTGTAGAGAGACCGGCTGGGCCCCACGAGAAACCTTTGGATTTCCTAACCGTATTCTGTTCTTTTCGCCGATTACCTGCGCAGACGAGTGTGATTGGTGCGGTGATCTGATCATATTTTTGCAGAATCTCACGGAAGTTCAGGACTATTGGGTTCTCCACTAGTCTATAAGATGATGCATTAGTCTTGTTCAAATGAAAATCGACGTATAAGTCTTGATGTAATAAGCCACTACTTACCCTTCGATGCTCAGCTCCCATGTTGGGATATCTTCATCATGCACTTCGGGTACTGGGCCGTGGTTTCGAACATAAAATAGTTCGGGTGAGGTGAGAAATCCTTCCAAAATTAGTATAGAGCACTCTAGTACTTCTCAATAAGTAGGTATGTTCATACCCTCTTTGTATAACGCAGTGAGGGGTGGTTCGACATTGAAAGGATGTACACCTGTCAACCGAATGAGACGCGGATCGCGAGGTACATGGCTATCCGGAGTTCCCTTGTCAACTTCTAAGATACTGGTCGGATTGACTGATGGTGGAGGTAATGGAATATCTGGTTCTTCTGGTGTGGGCAGGTCATGAAATGTGACATTTGACCCCTTGATTGGGAACTCTGCTCGCTCGAGGGCTGTTTGCGTGATGGTCGCCATGGTGTTTATGCCACCAGTCCCCCACTTGCTTCAGTTTTGACCGTTTTATGGTAATAGAATCGATGGAAACCGTTTTTAAACATTCAAATGCAAAGTGGATTAACTTTCTAGACCACATTGCTCAATTCAATTCTTATCGGCTAAGGCATTCTTTGGTAAGAACAGGCCACGGCATTAATCTCCCCGCGAATCTAACAAGAATATCTCCGCGGGTGAGTAACCCCATGGAGGCCTGACGTGGGCACATCAGATTGAATAATGAAAATAAGAAGTGATATGTTTGGGCAATGACTCAAATCTGGAGGCGTTGGTAGACTCCTTATCTCTTTGCTTGATTATAGTGCGGCCGCTTAGCCTATCAGCGTCCAGTTGTTTTTATCAGTTGATATTCTGACGCCACAGCCAGTCAGAGTTTGGCCAAGTGGATTACCCGTTGTCTAAACAGATCGTTCATACGATCTCCGCGGAGGACAGTAGGACAAGAGTTCGCCCTTATCGTACGATCGCCCTATTTCCCCCGGTTCTGTACTCCGTATCACACACTGCGATCGCGGCGATGGCAACGATGGTGAATATGAGCAATTTGCCAATTCCCTTAAAACTGCTCAAGCAGCCGTAGTAGCCAAAGTGCAGCGTAATTTGATTTGCCTCTCATCATCCATTATTTGCTCCCCCAGCCATGCCGTCGCTGGTGGAGCTACAACAAGGCGAGGGTTTAGGATCCGAATCCAACCCTCATTATGTTCAACGTCAGAAGATCGTGATCGTGGGGCTGGGAATGGTAGCAATTTCTCTAATGTATGCATGTATACATCAGCATTCCGAGTCTTCTGGTCTCGTTCTAATATGCGCAGCGAGAAAATTATCAAACAAGACACAGCCCGACGTTTCGATATCCTAGTAATCGGTGAGGAGCCACATGTCGCTTATAATCGTGTTGGACTCTCGTCGTACTTTGAGCATCGCAAAATCGAGGATCTCTACCTTGAACCGAAGGAGTGGGTGAGTGAAGAAAGAATACAAGAATGCCTTAGCAGCAATCTCTAATATGTGCGAGCAGTATGGGTCATTCAAAGAGCGAGGATTTGACCACCACCTGAACACCCGCGTCACCAACGTCGACCCAGTCAACAAAACGGTTAGCACATGCACCGGAGATATCATTTCCTACGATCTTCTCGTTCTCGCTACCGGCTCAGATGCGGTTCTTCCTACGCGCACACCTGGCTACGATGCCAAGGGAATCTTTGTTTATCGAACAATCAACGACTTAGAACGACTCATCGATTTCGCAGCCGATCACAAAGGGGAAACCGCAGTCACCGTTGGTGGAGGTCTGCTTGGGCTTGAGGCTGCCAAGGCGATGACCGATTTGGAAGATTTCGGCAATGTCAAGCTCATCGATCGCAATGAGTGGGTTTTGGCACGACAACTTGATGGAGATGCGGGATCTTTGGTTACTCGGAAGATTCGCGATTTGGGCCTCGATGTTCTGCATCAGAAACGGGTTGCCGCTGTGACGACGGACGATGACAATAACGTCACTGGTGTCACATTTGAAGATGGGCAGCACATTGAATGTTGCTGTATTTGCTTTGCAGTATGCTGTGCTATATTGTTTGAACATAAGAACGCTGCTGACGGATTTGTTTAGATTGGCGTGAGACCGAGAGACGAGCTAGGGGAATCGGCTGGTATTCTATCCGGTGCGAGGGGTGGCTTTATAATTGATGAAAGGTTTGTTTGTCTGTTCTTTCTGCACAACTTATTCTAAAAATTGATGAATACAGCCTTCGGACATCTGTGCCAGACATATACGCTGTTGGTGAATGTGCCAGTTGGGAAAACCAAACATTCGGAATCATCGCACCGGGCATTGAAATGGCTGACGTGCTGGCCTACAATCTCACGCATCCCGGCGATGATCCCAAGCGCTTCACGCGACCGGATCTTAGCACCAAGTTAAAGCTTCTTGGTGTCGACGTCGCTTCATTCGGCGACTTCTTTGCCGATAGGGATGGTCCCAAGTTCCTTCCGGGCAAGCGTCCATCAATCGCAGGCCTGGAAATAGACAAAACAGAGTCTCCTGTAAAGGCCTTGACATATAGAGATCCGTTTGGTGGAGTTTATAAAAAGTATATCTTCACCATGGATGGAAAGTTTCTGCTTGGAGGAATGATGATCGGTGATACATCGGACTACATCAAGTTGAACCAAATGGTTAAAGCCCAAAAGGCACTTGAGGTTCCACCGAGTCAATTGATCCTTGGGGCACAAAATGGCGGAGATGATAATGGAGATGATCTGTGAGTTAACCCACCGCCAAGCATTTGAGCCAGACCCTGACCAAAATACAGTGACGATACTACTCAGATATGCGCTTGCCACAATGTGACCAAGGGAGATGTTGTTGATAATGTCAAAAGTGGAACTTGCAAAACAATAGGAGAAGTCAAGTCTTGCACCAAGGCGGGCACTGGCTGTGGCGGTTGCATGCCCCTAGTTCAGTCCATCTTCAATAAGACCATGTTGGAGATGGGCCAGGAGGTCTCAAATCACTGTGAGTAATATGACAGCATTGAATCAAAAGTTCGATTACTAATTGAATTGATAGTGTGCGGCCACATTCCATATTCGCGTGCAGATCTATACAATATCGTCGCAATAAAGCAATTGAAGACCTTCACCGAAGTGATGCAAGTCGCTGGAAATAAGCCCGATTCCCTCGGGTGTGAACTGTGCAAGCCTGCAATTGGATCAATTTTGTCAAGTCAATTCAACCCCAACATCATGGATAAGGGATACAATGATCTCCAAGATACGAACGACAAGTTCCTCGCCAACATCCAAAGGAACGGGACATTCTCTGTCGTGCCTCGGGTACCAGGTGGGGAGATCACGGCTGATAAGCTCATAGCGATTGGTTCAGTCGCGAAGAAATATGGACTATACTGCAAGATTACTGGCGCACAGCGAATTGACATGTTCGGTGCAAAGAAGCAGGATCTTTTGAACATTTGGACAGAGCTTGTGGACGCAGGCATGGAGAGCGGACATGCGTATGCCAAGGCTCTGCGCGCAATCAAAGTATGTTACGCACACTTATTTACACTGACTGTACAACTCTGACCTGATGATTCATAGAGCTGTGTGGGCTCTACGTGGTGCCGCTTTGGTATCGGTGACAGTGTGGGTATGGCTATTCGCCTCGAAGAGCGATACAAGAGTATCCGAGCGCCACATAAATTCAAAGGTGGAGTTTCTGGTTGCGTGCGAGAGTGTGCGGAGGCACAAAATAAAGAGTGAGTATATTGATATTCTCTACCCAAAAAGGAATCTAGCTGATGTGTTTCTAGTTTTGGTCTTATTGCCACAGAAAAGGGCTTCAATATCTTTGTTGGAGGCAACGGCGGTGCCAAACCGCGACACTCGGAGCTTCTAGTGACAGATGTCCCGCTAGAAATGGTGATACCCATCATCGATCGATACGTTATCTTCTACATCCGAACGGCAGACAAACTTCAACGAACAGCTCGATGGATTGAGAATCTCCCTGGCGGCCTCGGTTACCTGAAAGAAGTCATCATTGAAGACAAGTTAGGAATCTGTGCCGATATGGAGAGGCAAATGCAGGAGCTTGTTGATAGCTACTTCTGTGAATGGACAGAAACAATCAAGAACCCCAAGCGTCGCAAGGTTTTCCAACAATTTGCCAACACGGAGGAGATTGTTGATACAGTGGAAGTCATACAAGAACGTGCGCAGCAACGTCCCACCTACTGGGCCAAGGAATCCGCTCAAGAAGATTTCAAGGGCCACCAATGGTCCAGCCTCTCCTGGCAGCCTGTCGTCCAAGCAGACCATTTCTCTGACGAGCCGCCGCAAGTTTCTTCCGCTAACGTCAAACGTGGTGACACGCAACTAGCAGTTTTCAAAATCAAAGGAAAGCTCTACGCTACCCAGCAAATGTGTCCGCACAAGCGTGCGTTTGTCCTGTCAGATGGTCTGATCGGCGATGATGATGCAGGGAAATACTGGGTCTCATGTCCCTATCACAAGCGCAACTTTGAGCTCAATGGAGACCAAGCTGGACGATGCACAAATGACGAGAGTATGAATATTGCCACGTTCCCCGTCGAGGAGCGAGATGATGGCTGGATTTACATTAAGTTGCCACCTGTTGAGGAACTGGATGCTATTCTCGGCACGGAGAAATGGAAAGTGAAGAAAGAGGAATCCGTTGACCCGTTCCAAAGAATGGATAAGAGATACAAGGGTATGAAAGGCAAGAAGGTGGCTAATGGCGATGCATTAAATCACTCTGCGGCCCAGCCTGCAAATGGGATTGATTGGTAATGTCGACACGATTCGATGGGCGTTTTGGGATATCGAAGAAGACCGGAGGTTTCGATTTATGAAACTTCATGTATCAAATTGCTTGATTAATTTAAATAATTTGCATACTCCAAGGTTTTTAACAAACTAGTACTCATTCTGCTATTTGTCTATGACAACCAGAACATTATTTCGGTTAAGAAGAAAGGTGAGCATTTAGTGGAGAAGATCTAATAATAAAATAGTAACCAATAGCGAGACATGGTTTCAATATAGATACAAGCCCTGTCATATGCTGAAATCGAAAAATATCTATTTGTGCGTTGAAAATATCGGCAGTGTAGTGTTTCATCGAGGACAGCGGCGGTGCCGATATGGAATTCCCAGGGTAGATGATAGATTTGTTCCAAATCCTATCAATATTTATCAATACCTAGGTATATCCCAACCCTAGACTATCCGTGATGCATTAATCTCAAAAATAAATATATCTGTCCCATCCTAATATAATTAGGTAGGCCACGGGCGGCTTCAACGGCTAGATTCACCACATGAATGACCAAGGATTGACCAAGCCACTCAATTTCTAGATAGAAGTTCGGGACTAGACCGGACCATAGTGCTCCTGAGTTTATATGAGGGAAACAAGCCATGATTATTCACAATGTCGCCGCCGACGGGAATCAAAGCTATATCACGACATCGGGCCGGGTGCCAGTAAAACCGAGCAGAGCCACGAGAATTGAGCGAGATGATGATGTTTAAAGTATTTCCGCGGAGCGTAGATCGATCAGAAAGACCCATAGCGAGACCCACGATTTTCTAAAGTGAGGAAAGTGTAAACCACTCTCTATCTTTGGGCTGCGGTGCGTCCAATGAGATGCGGCGGGTTTATCAACGTCGGATGCCAACTACCACAAGATGCGCACACAGCCCTGAGAAAGTGGAACACAACTCCAGATAATTCACGGCACTTGAATGGACCCTTAGAGATTTTATGCCAAATCATTCCGCGGAGATGTTCGATTTTGTGCTTATCGCTCTTCAGCACAGTGCATGACATTTGAGCCCCTTCGTGTAGGCCCATCCAGAGGTCCCACGGGGTGGCCGTGCATTCCTTATCGCCTTTCCGGATCGACCCATGGGCGATGGCAAAAGTATGGGGTCTCCAAGGCCTAGCATTAACGCTATGCTGTCAGAGACAGGGAGCTGAATCTTTGATCGAATCACGTCGCTTGGATACGCATGTAGCGGTGCATTTTCTTTTTCTCGTAACCCTGCGATATTTCCCGGAATTTCTTGTTGATCGATACTTGTTGGAGAGGCTAGATACATGTGTCATAAATGTAGCTCCTGATATAGGAAATCAGTCAAGCATTGGCGTTGGGCATGTCTATATAGATGATGGCATTTGCCTTTATCCCTTGGTTCACAACAGTCTAGCTCAACATTCCATCATCCCACGAAGCGCTTGAAGGACACATTCTTCGAATTGATCATATATATCAAGAGAGTGAGACATATTCTCAATTCGATTTACATCTACAACCATTCAACGTCGTTTATCAACGGCTATGGCTGCGAACTTCGGCAAGCTTCTGTTTGTCTCCCCAGAAATCCATCCCGGCACTCGGAAAGCAAAGTCCATTCCGGTCCTCAACCCATTCGATCAGTATGGTCGAGTTTTCCTCTTCTCCTGGATGGGCTTCATGGTAGCATTCCTTTCGTGGTATGCATTTCCACCATTGGTAAGTCAATAATGACCCCTCGTCAGTCACAAATATAGCAGTTACTTATGCTCTATCCAGCTGTCCGTCACCATTAAAAAGGACCTACATATGACCCAAGAGGATGTTGCAAACTCGAATATTGTCGCTCTTCTCGCGACCTTGATTGTTCGCTTGATTGCTGGCCCACTTTGCGATCGATTTGGCCCTCGATTGGTTTTTGTAGGATTGTTGCTCTGCGGAGCGATTCCTACCGCGATGGCTGGCCTGGTTACTACACCCAAGGGTTTGATCGCATTGCGATTTTTTGTCGGCATTTTGGGAGGTACTTTTGTTCCTTGTCAGGTTTGGTGCACAGGGTTCTTTGACAAGAAGATTGTGGGTACGGCCAACTCACTGGCTGGAGGTTGGGGAAATGCTGGTGGAGGAATCACATAGTGAGTCTTTCATCATTCTTCGAACCGCCATATTTTTGCTAACTTTATGGCTTTCCAGCTTCCTCATGCCAGCTATTTACGATTCTCTTGTCAACGACCGCGGATTGACTCCCCATAAGGCGTGGCGGGTGTCCTACATTGTCCCTTTCATCATTATCACTGCAGTGGCACTGGGAATGCTGTTCCTTTGCGAGGATACACCCACTGGAAAGTGGTCAGAGCGACACCTCTGGGCAAAAGAGATGTCTTCTCCAGTCTCTCCCGGCTCCCCTTCAGATGGCAACATCGTCAACATCAATTCCATGCTTCCTTCAGCAAATCCGTCTGGTCCTCCATCAGTATACGGCAGCACCATCGATGTGGAAAAGAAAGGGACACAGTCACCCCGGATAACCGACCGGGACGCCTCGGGCATGGGTCAAATCCAACTTCTCAAAAACGACACCGTTGTCACCCTTTCACGGAAAGACGCATTACGTGTGGCCTTCAGTCTGTCCACAATGGCCGTGGCAATTCCTTATGCTTGTTCATTTGGATCCGAATTGGCCATTAACTCCATTCTTGGAACCTACTACTCTAAAAACTTCCCCACCATGGGCCAAACAGAGTCAGGTCGATGGGCTGCTATGTTCGGCTTGCTCAATGTGGTCACTCGTCCTGCAGGTGGATTCTTCGGCGATTTGATTTATCGCTGTACTGGAACTATTTGGGCCAAGAAGCTTCTGCTTTCCTTCCTCGGTCTCGGTATGGGTGCTTTCCAGCTGGCCATTGGATTCTCTAACCCAACGAGTCAATCACAAATGTTTGGCCTCATTGCGGGATTGGCATTCTTCCTCGAGGCTTGTAATGGGGCTAACTTTGCTGTTGTTCCGCATGTGCATCCTTACGCTAATGGTATCGTTTCCGGCATCGTCGGTGGATTCGGGAACCTTGGAGGTATCATATTTGCTATAATTTTCAGATATAACGGCTCTGACTATGGGCGCTCTATGTGGATCATCGGTGTGATTTCTCTAGCCGCGAACATGGCTGTCAGTTGGATTCGTCCTGTGCCCAAGAACCCCCCTATTTGAATCATGAAGATCAAATATACGTGTTACGATAAATTTTAGATATTAATTAAGTCATGCAAATTCATACTTGCCATTTAACCTTTATCCCCAGACCTACAAGACTTTTAATGCTAATATTTGACGTTCAGCAACCCTACCCCCGGCATCCCGTTAGTGGGGGGGGCTTCGGGTTAGCACCCCCCGAGAGACGGGGTAACGCTCTGGCGAAAACGAGGGGCAGCAGCCGGATACGTGGGGAAACTAGGGGTTCTCACTGATGATTTTTTATTTTGTTCCCAAGTTTCTCTCCAACTTCTCGCTTTGAACTTGTCATCCTACTTGAATCGTTTTCTTATTGTCAAGCGCTGCAGCAGTTCTCTGTCAAATCTCTCGCTTCCCATCACTTCCCGACCCTTTTGTTTCCCAATTTCAATCTCAACGAATTCTCCCAGGAGAAAACAAGTCCCAAAAATGGCTCCAGTCCGCCGAATCGCTCAAATTGTCCACCTTAAGCCCTCCGCTGTGGCTGCATACAAGGAATGCCACGCCAATGTCTGGCCGGAAGTTCTACAACAAATCAAGGACTGCAATATTAAAGATTGTACGGCTTCAACCTATCACTCTTTGCCCCGGAAGCTCCTGGCTCAAATTTACTTACAAATTCTTCGCATTATCAAGACTCCATATTCTTCGACAATGACCGCACCCTGTTCGCTACATTCAAATACGTCGGCACGGACTTTGAGGGCGATATGGAGAAGATGCGGGCGAATCCCAAAGTGAGAGAATGGTGGGCTATGACCGATGGAATGCAGGTGAGTATATTGGGTCTATTCTATCTGGTATTGCAATTTGCACAAGCTAACGTAGATCTCCGAGTTGCAGGAGAGTCCCATTCCAGGTGCGGTGAGCAGTGCCGATGGGCCTGGATGGTGGAAGGTCCTGGACGAGGTTTTTTACAACGAATAAACCGGATAAATCAAATCAACATCTATATCGAATATCTAAAAAGAGGAAAATTTTGTCATCCAAAGAAATGATCTATCCTCTTCTGCCGGGTATCATGCGATGCACTTCCTATTCCTCCGCCGGCGCGACGTAGGCCTGATAGGTGTTCTTTATTATTAACAGCCAAGATTTTCATGGACCATCCGTGTAACAAGGCATTCGAGACAGATTTCGATTGAACAGGCGTGCTTGTGCCCGATTGCTCCTGGCTTGGTGTTTGCGAAGGAGACCCCGGGCGTGGTGGTAATGGGGGAGGTAATGGATGCGAGTGTATAGACAGACTCATATATCCAGTATTTGACCAAGATGGTACCAATTGTGATGCCGGACCCTCATGTCGTGCGTAGATGCCGGGCTCGATGGAGATATTCATCGAATCGAACAGTTCCACAAGACAAGCCCACAGTACGCGAAGAAGAACTCCATGAGAGACAATAGCTATGGTGTCTCTTGTGTGTGAGTTCTCAAAGAGCAAAGGTAAAAGATGGCTGTTCAAAAATGAAGTGGCCCGTCGCTTCATTGACCCTGAGGACTCGATCTCAACATGTCCCGAGGGGACAACATCAGATGAAGAATTGGTATTATTTTCGGTTGATGGGAAGTTTTTGCGCCAGCGTGTGCCCTCCAGGGAACCAAAATCTCGTTCTCTAAGATCTGCTGTCAAGGTGGGCGTTAAAAGGGCACTATCTTCCCCAGATGGTTGGTGGCGACATATTCCCTCCGCTGTAAGCCGGGCTCGAGTAAGGTCCGAGGCAAATACAGACCCAAAGTGGATCATACTCGAAGCAAACCTTTGTCCCAAACATTCGATCTGCAGTGTGCCATGATTCGTGAGGTTTGAATCAGTTGTGCCCGCCCTTTGAGTATTGTTAGGATGTGCGATGTAGGACAGTTTGCAGGATATTTCGGGTCTTACCAAGCTCGTTCGACGTTGTGTACCGTTTCCGCATGGCGGATGAGGTATATTTTCATTGTTCAAGATGGTCTTCACATCAGTAGTGAGAGAAGCTTGTGATCGATTGATGTGCTGTATCCAGGAACCGCCGATCACGTGCATCGGCACGGGGCTTTGTGAGCGATCGAGTCGAGTCTTTCACCCTGAACACTCTTTTATATCGAACCACCAAAGACATTTCCACAAGGTCCGCAAGCCAAAAACTTGATACAGCGTGATTGTTGCATTTACGATCTAGATTCCCGGCTACGATGCACAGCAGACACACAAGTATGTGAGGGAACGAAGAGATTGCTTGGACATTGGGAGCGATTAGAACTGTGAAAAGAAAAGAAATTGCCTTGTAAACACCGAACTAATAGCCCCATTGGAAAAAAAAAGAAACACCCCTAACGTAACAAAGTGGTATGTGGCATGATCCATCAATCTACATCATCAGAAAAAAGAAACGCCGACTGGCAAAGCCAATTCCCTCATTAAATTTTTGTAGGAAACTTTTGAGCTTAAACAGCGGACCGAAGGACTCATCAGGATTTTTAACCGAGACAAGACGCTTAAGCAGCGAGCTCGCGGATCTTCTCCTGGACGCGAGCCTTGCGCTGGGCGTGGGTGAGCTTCTCGACCTTGTACTTCTTGGACTCGGCCTTCCACTGCTCCTTGGTCTTCTTGGAGGACGCATCCTCGTCCTTCTTGAAGGGGTCCTCGCGGATCTCCTTGTGGGCATCCTGGTAGATCTCCTCAAGGTCACCGGCATCAACCTCCTCCTCGACGTACTTGATGAACTGGGACTTGAAGCGCTCCTCATCCTCATCGGCGAGGGTCTCCATGTACTCAGTGACGTGGCCACCGAAGATGTAGTTGCGGAGAGTGTCGGCGTCGAGCTCCTCGGACTCGATGTCGTAACCGGGGAAACGGCGGTCGGAGTGGGGGATGAGGATACCACCGTCGGAGGCACCCTTCATGGCACCGAAGACACGGTTACCGCTGGAGGTGCGGACAAGACCAACATCAAGGAAGGCCTTGAAGGGACGGCGCTCGCCATCGTCGGTCTCGACGGCCTCGGTGAGAGTGTACTCACCATCAGCCTCCTCGACACCCTTGAACTGGTCAGCGAGACCGAGCTTGGCAAGGGTGCGGCGGGCCAGCAGAAGACCGGTAGCGTAGGCAGCGGACCAGTTGGTCAGACCCTGGTTGATACCGTAGCGCTTCAGCTCGTGGGAGTAGGCGGAGGAGAAGACCTTGTCGCCGGAGATCTCAGAGTAGACGATCTGGGCGACGATGTCGCGGTTGGTGAAGCGAACAACCATGCGGTACTTGGGGGCATTGTACTTGTTCTTGGCCTGGGTGATGAGGCGCTTGCGAGCATAGTAGTCGGTCTTTCCCTCACGACGGCGGCGATACTTAGTCTGGTAGCGACTTGAGGGAAATTAGTATACGGTCGCACGACCTTTTTTTTTCACATTTTTGGATTATTTAACTTACCTGAAGTACGCGTTGCTCTTGACAGTCTTGGTGAAAGGCTGTAAGAAGATATCGCGAGTCAGCAATTAGCGCTTCAGAATTTCGTCCGAAGCATCTTGCAAGGACCCGGCTCCGATGATGATCGGAGGGAGAAAAAGGATGGAGAAGATAGAGAAGGTATCTCAATCCTCGAAAGTCACACTCACCATTTTGGCGGTAGTCGGGGTGCTGATGGTCGACGGATGAAACAAGGAACAAAGAAAAGTTGTGTGCGGCGAGTCTTTGTGGGGAAATTCGCTTAGCGGGACTTGCATCCCACCAAAAAAGTGCGGTTGGCGACGACGGGTTGACGGGTTGGCGGGTTGGCCACGACTGAGCCCCACTTCCACTTCAAGTACGAGACAAAAGTATATTGACAGTGTGTACGGAGTACTCCGTACAGACAGTATGGATTGAATAAATCAAATATGCTAGTAGATAATCACAGTCTGCTCTCTCTATACATCTCTAATCAATCAAAATCTACCGGACCCTTCCTATCCCCTCTCCTCTCACCCCCACCTATAGCCGCGCCTTATCCTCACTCTCCAACAATTGAAGACCAGTGATCCGCTCCAGTTCTTTCACTGTATCCAAAGTTTTCCCAAGTGTCACCTTCACAGTCCGCAGTCCAGATCGCTTCCCCGCCTTCAAATTCTCACCAATATCGTCAAAGAAGACGATATCAGAAGCCTCCGCCCCGGGCAAACCACGCTTCTTAGCCAAACCGTCCATTTCCCGAATCGCAGCCTCATAGATTCTAGCATCAGGCTTGCGAAGCCCAGTATGCGCCGATGAAACGAAAAAGTCAAACTGCGACCGTACTCCCGTCTCATCCGTATTATACGCATGACCATCCGGGAACTTGACGGTATTCGATAGAGCACCCATCAGGAATTTCCCCGATGCCTTCAATCGCTTCAAAGCGGGGAACATATATGGATCCGGTGTTCGAGATACCCTCATCATCTCCCAGAAGAGCCATTCTGCATCCACTTCTGGGAGAGGGGGGGATAGTAGCACTAGTACTAGTAGACGGGCTTCCGCTCGCCCCTTTCTTTTGCTGTAATTGCTCGTGGAATTGCTTCCAAAGCGTCGGGTGACGGAGATCTCGATTGAATGCGGCAAAGAACTCGGCGTCCATCTTGATCTCGCCTCGTTCGATCTTGTGCCAGGCACCGTTGGGTGATGTTCGTGAGATGCTGAAGTTCACCCATCCAGGTGGGATATTTTGAGAGATCTCATAGTCTAGAATAGCTTGGAATGGCGATACAACCTGTACTTGGGGTCAATATATATTTCTCGTAATCATGGTAGCATGGCGGTACTAGCTGGCACTGGCAGTGACTTACACAAACGCCGCCAATATCGAAAAGAAGGCCGATCGGCCGCTTGTTCTCTGCCATGCTTAAATATACCCAAAGAACTTGAAGCGTTAACGAGTAGGTGACTGGGATGATGCAGGAGATGGCGTGTAGATAGATGCCAGTGTGTATGAGACTTTGCGGAGGTGTAAATGTCCCTTCAATGCGATCGCCAATTGCCGAGGTCCAAAAACGGCTGGAGGCCGAGGGAATGCCAGTCGGGACAACTTCAGCGGGCCAACTCTATGTGTATATTCTTGGATTAGCAATCAAATAATATATATTTTTACCTACATTGGTTATTACCAAAATGCTGTATTTACGTTGCCCAGCAAGGGACTGTAAACCACTGGCAGTTCCATCTTCGGCCCCGCTGGTTCCTTCACCAACTGGCGAATTCCCGAGCGGACATGGAAACAACAAAGGTCCGAGCCCGGGATCAACTCCAGTCTATGCTTTGGGACCTCAGGAGTAACCAGGCGAGCGTTGTTGAGGTCATTTAATCAAATGAGGTATCTGCTAGAATTGGCAACCGCTAGATAATTATGGTAAAATGCAAAATCAACTTGAAGTTCGTTGTAGTAAGATAAGACTACCGATATCGGAACAAGGATACAAGTCATAGGAAATACATAACCCATCAGAAGGATACATCATTCAAATACATCATGAACTTGAGATAGACGATTACAGTTCAAAGAGAAAATTATATACAGATTGATGATGAACGCTGTGAAACATGGTCGGATAGCAGTACCGAGGGGGGGGTGTGGAGGTAAAGCCAAAGAAATAAACATCAAGAGGTATGCGTATGTACAACAGTTGCGTGCGCCCGAAAGACACAAAACATCAGGTGATAATGAATGTATAATGATAGTAAGATAGTCCCGGATCGAGACCGGGGACCAAACGGAGAGTCAAAGTTAAGACGAAGAAGGTGACTTGCTTCCAGAGGCCTGACCCTCCTTGTCAGCTGCGCGATCGCCAGCACCGGATAAAGCCATTCGAAGACCACTATTAATCTGAGCTGCGATCTGCGATTGCTTGAATTTCTCGAAACCCTCCGCATCTTGTCGTTGGGCTGCCCAGAGCTCATCGACCGTGTTGCCGAGTTTCTCAAAGGCTTCTTCGGCCTGGGCGCTGTCGAATGGCGATTGGGATTGCTGTTCGTGAAGACGCTCCAGCTTCTCCCGGAGAGCGACGAGGTGGGACTGGTCATCTTCATCAACCTCGCCCTCACCCAGAGATGGGTTGAGGAAGTCACGGCGGAGATTTTGGCCGAGACGATGCACGTGGCCTTCTTCTGAGGTCATGGCGCGAGCGTGCAGGGAGGTCATTGAGCTAGTGCGAGATAGATGGATGGCGTATTGGTCGGTTTCCTCATCGTCGACAGCATTTTCATTTTCGATCATGCTGCTGGTCAGATTGCTACTGAGGGCACCGGGGCCATTGGCGTCTTCGCTCGAGTGTTGAGAGCCGGTGTCGGGCGCAACCGATGTAGGTGCTGCTTGAGGGAGACGGGTTTCGGGATATTCGTCCTCAAAGCGCTGGATCATCTTTTGCAAGGTGAAATCCAAGAATTGAAGGCGTCCTAGGCAGGGTTAGCAGGTGCGATTTTGACATCTTGGTAAAACAAGGAAACTCACTGTAGTTAGCATCGTTACCAGCTCGGTCCTCGCGGACAAGGGCCGACTGGATACGAGTGCGAATGTTACGTGCCGACTCCAACAGATTCTTCGACATATCACGGGGTCTCTTGGTAACGACGCTTCGAGACTTGCGGCGTCTCAGGGGTGGTCGTGCCACTCGGAGGCAGAGATAGGTCACCGCCAATTTCACCGGCCTGCTGGTCCAAATTACCAAGACAGACACCCAGGGCCTTGACGACACCAGTACCACCAATGACATAGTCTTCATCGGGAGCCGGTTCGTCTTCCTCGTCACCGCCGACAATTTCCTCTGTGCCGGTGAAGCCCGCATGTCCCACAATGTGTTGCAGGATCTCTGGCACCGGAACATCTCTGGATTGAGTAGAAGAAATCGTCTCAGACAATTCTTCAGCGATGGCACCGCCCTCAAGGTTCCGCAGAGAATAAGCAACAATCTGGGACGCCAGAGCCTTCACAACTTCGTTATTCTCCGCGGTGGGGATCTCAATATCAACGGCAATGATTGTCTGCGACACGCGGACAGCGGCGAGCATCGAAGCATACACTGCGCATGCTTCCTCTTGGACCTCGGGATCTGTACCAGAAGCCAAGGAGACAATCTGAGGATTCTCCAGGATATTCAAGTGGCAGAGACTTGGGCATTCCGGAAGGATCTCGGCAAGGCCAATAACGTTATCCGAAGTAAGGGCTACATCAGCCAGATGAATCCGCTTCAGAGAAGGCATCTTGGGGAGGAAACGTCGGAATGCACCGATAGAGCTCGGTTGGACCGAGAACAAATTCCGGTTGTGGGAAAAGTCGATGAAGCGTAAGTTGTGAAGCCGGGTGAGGGCCTGAAGAAGCGGACAAATCACCGATGGGTTCAATGAGCAGTCCGCAAGACTGAGCGCATAGAGTGGCAGCTCGGGTTCGATGGCCTCTGTGAGAATATCGATATCATCCTTAATGATATTTCCTCCCAGGTCCAGACCCTCGCATTGGCCAAACTTGAGATACTCGATGACATGTCCCAGGCTCTCTCTCGTTAGGCCGTTGTTCGCAAGACCCAGTCGGCGCAGCCCCATTTTCGTAGCGGCCTCACATATCCTCTTTACCTGCTCGCTAGAAGGCTTGCATTCACTCATCAGGAGCTCTTCAAGATGGTCGCCACTGAAACGTTCGGCAAGAGCGTCCGAGAAGACATTGCAGACATCGGGCTTAGACAACGGCTGGGCTGACCCATCCGGTGATGGGACCTGGCATTTTGGGAATGGAATTCCAGAAATGTCGATTGCCTTCAAGGATCTGGACAAATGAACAAACAAGCCAATATGGCGCCATCCCTCGCGGCCGATCTTGGTATTGCCCTTGAGTGACAGTTTCTCCACAACACCCCATCGTTCGTCCTTTACGGGCGGCGAATCCGCTCTCCTAGCGCGTCTTCGCCGAGAACGCATTTGTTCAACTGTCTTCGTGGCAAGTAAAGCTGCCAGAATAGCTCGGATGGATTCATCGTTCAATGAACAATTTTCAAGAAGAAGTTTTCGGACGGGAACAATCGCGAGCCAATCACTGAATGTTGCAATATCTTGTGTTGTCATAGGGAAATTACTTAGATCGAGAGCCGCGACAGTTCCGGGAGATTCGGCGAGAGTCGACGAAGGAGAGGAAATCTCATCAACCACTCTTTTGAGAACCGGCGTTTCTCGTAGTTGACAGCATCGGCGGTAGATCCGAACTGGGTCTGTTGTAGGATGACTTTGAGTCTTGGGGCGGGTTGTGGCGTTTGCTGGTGGTCGAGTTTCATCATCTTCCGTGTCGGCGGACAGTTGCAAGGGTATTGAGCCATTTGCAACGGCCTGTCTCCGTTTGCGTTCTTTCCGTTCTTTCCGTTCCTCCTCCGATCGTTTCTTCTTCTCTGCTTTCCTTGACGGATCTTTGCCCTCGCCGTTGGGCTTCGCATCTGTAGCGGGTGTTGCGCTAGAATTGTTGGGCTCAGAGGGGGCGGGCTCGGCATTTGGTGGGCTGCTTGCTTCGGTAGGTGGCGATGGCGAAGGCGATGTGCCCAGAGCAGATGCAGAATCCTGAGCCGGGGCCAGAGTCGGAGCCGGGGCCTGAGTCGGAGCCGGGGCCTGAGTCGGAGCCGGGGTATCTTTCTCGACTGCTGCGGGTTGGGGCTCTTTTGGTGCTTCAGCTTCCTGTTTACCTTGCTCCTTGGCCGCCTCGGCCCTTTTAGTTTTTTGGCGGTGCGACTCGGGGAGGGGTTGGCGTAGCTGGTTAGTGGGGGGGAGCATCTTCATCGGTGTCTCGATGAGAGATACCCGCAATCTCCACGTCTACACAAAATGCGACTCGGTTCAGTTTAGACTGGTTCAACTCGGAAATCCTGCAGCGCTCTCGATTTGGATCCAGATTCATCACCCGGCGAGGGCAACTCACCCCGTTGGGTGGCAACTTGGGCAGTCCACCCGAGTTAGATGAAAACTTGCGCAAAGCATTGTGAAGGAACGAGGGGCCTTTGGGTGACGATGAAGTGAAGGGACTTTGTTCGTCCTTCTTCTCCTCCTCCTTGTCCTTTGGCGAGTATGCCGCCCCGAATGGATTGTGCGCATCGAGGGGAGAGGTGGTTTTGGGGCTCGCCGGTGAACCCTTGAGACTTGACTGAGATGGTGGGGTTGACCCAGAAGAGAACTTTGAGCTCAGACTAGAGATCCATGAATTTCGCCGTCCGCCGACTGGTTTCGGAGCAGTCCTCTGCGATGCTGGAGATGGGGTAGCCGGTAGTTTCGGTTCGGCAGTTTTCTCCGGCAGTGATGGTGGTAGTGGCTTTTCCTTCTCCTCAGGCTTTGCGACAATATTCTCAGTTTCTCGCTTCGGTGCGGGGGTTTCCTGTCCTGAGGACGGTGGGCGTGCTGGACTACTATTTGATCGTGATCTTCGGTGTGGTTTGGATGATGTGGCAGGCGGCTCCTTTTCGGCGGCAGTCTTGTCGCTCAAGGCCGACGATACGGATTTCGTACGGGAAAGATGATCTGAAAAGAAGACCGGTCAGATGTTGGCTTCACACTGGCCCTCGGCAGTAAGTTGCACGGAGTTCCGCTATCGGTTCCGAAAGACGGGGCTCAGGATAGAGAGTGCTGGGGTAAAGGACTTGCCTTTCTGTGAGTGATGGAGCCAGCTCACATCCACAGTTTGAACACTCTCCATGTTAAATTGTCCTCACTTGGACTTCCCAGACCAAACGGTGGAGAGGGAGGAAAGAGAGGAAGAGGAAGATGACCAGGGTGGACGGGCTGATCAAAAGATGTGCCGCTATGTGGCGCGGAATGTAGGTCGAATGACTGGATAAGGCCTAGATCGGATGACGCATAATTGGCTGATCCCCCACTTCCCACACAAGTTGATTTATGTAAATAACAAACGGTCGGTATTTCGCAAGGTCCAATTTCCTGTCGAAAGAGTACTCGTGTAGACAAGGCGGAAACGGTGACGATCAGGAGTTCAGCTCGGCTCTGCGACCGGGGCTGATACGTTGTTCCGTGGAGAGGGTGGAGTATAAGCACGACCTTAAAGGTGGTGGCAAGGTGGATGAGTCGCCATGAATGGTTGGGTGAATTGCATGGTGTAAGCGGGTTGGGGGGGCAAATGGAAATACTAGAATCAACGACAAATCCTTCCGGGGAAGAAAGATGGGCAGCAACCAGCAACGGGAATGTGGAGGATTAAGCATTGGCCATGACATAATACGAGACACGAGATACTACACCCATAAGAGAGTGCGATACGATGTACATCAGAGTCCTGAAGGGGTCCACCGAGTCCACCGAGTCCACCGAGTCCACCGAGTCCACTGAGTCCACTGAGGGTGTAACCAGAATTTCTTACTGGTCATTCCGGGGCTGCTGATCGGAACTCCGTAAAACGGGGTCACTTTTGGGGGTCTTTTGGAGCGACTGGTCACTAGTGAGTCTCCAGTCATCCACTATCCATTCTGGGTGCTCACCGACTCTAAACTTGAACACATTTGAACTACTCCGTACTCCTTACTCCTATCGAGGGAAATGGTGATCTGACTGAAACCATTTACTGGTTTTTATGCTGATTCAATATGTATGATGATCGGTGTGTCCACTATAAGGTAACACAGCCGGTTCCGGGTATCTGCAACCGGTGACCAAAAAAGAAGGAAAAGAATACAACAAACCCCCACCATAAACGCCTTCCTAGTAGGATCGGAGGTAAGGAAGTGCAAAAAAGGTAAGAACAAAACAACGCCGTCGAATAGTATGCAACACAAAGCCCCGCTCATCCAGAGAAACAGAGAAAGGGAGAATAGAGAGAGATCCTTAGAATCATGTCATCGCGCCGTGAAAGTCCATGGTCCCATTCTAGATTCAGTCTGCACTGGGGACGTCCTTGAGGATTTCCCAGCCATACTCATCCTCGGGTTGCTCAGGCTCCATCCCCAGCGCATTGCGGTATGCCCGAACCTCGTTCTGCAGACCGGCAATGATGCGGACGGGGGTGGCCTCCTCGTCGGATCGAATTCGGTGAGCTGTGCGGATCATCTCCGCACATTTCATTGTCTGTGTATGCCAGTAATCACGGTCCAGTCGACTGTCCAAATGAGCATCACGCTCAGCTTGGAGGAGTTGGTTGTAATGGTTCTTCTGGTGAAGGAAATGCATGTTGTTGTTTTGGCAGTAAGTGCGGATTTGTTCGACCATCGTGCCTACGTTGGCCTCATATTCCCCAATGAGTTTAGCATTCTCTACTTGCTCGCGTTTGAGTTCCTCGGTCTGTCGTTTCTCCTTGGCGAGAGCGCGTTCGAGTTCTGAAATTCGGGCCGCTATCACGAGGCGAGTAATCAGCAATCTGGGTCGCAAGAAGAGAAAGGAATGAGGACTGGATTAAAAGGATAAGACATACCTGATATTTCACCATTGACTCGCTGCAAGGCTGGGCTGGCATCGTCCGAAGAGCCGTGTTTCTATCACATTTGTAAGCTTCCCATTCTCCCCGGCCTTTGCTCGCGGTGTGTCGACATACCATGATATCCTCAGCACTCGAAACAATATTCTTCGTCACCTCCCGGTTGTTCTTCAGCACATCGCTCAGTTCCAAGACCATGTCATACAGATGATGAAGATCCATCTGGTGCCCCGCGTTCATAGGCATGCCGGGTGCGAAGGATCCCATGCCACCCCCATTCACTTGCGCAGCGGGATGAGAGAGTGCGGGCGACATTGACTGACGAGGGGCATTGCCCATATTGGGGTTACCCTGGGAGCTGTCTGCGTAGCCGGAGAACATGCCCGAGGCGGAACCGTTGGCCGTCATTCCCGCAGTGTTGTTCATCGAGAGGTCGGCGACGGTAAAGGCACGGTTGAGTTCTTCGAGTTGTGGGTCGTTCGGGTTGATAGGGTGCGAGGTGCCGTTTTCCTCGTCATAGAAGGAGGCGTGGTTTTCCACACCTAAGACCTCCTTTTGAAACTTCTCAAGGTCACGGCGAGTAACGTGGGTGGAACGACGGCGATGCCCACGCGCGTAGGGTGCCTTGGAAGGGGAGGAAGAGCCGTCACCCTCGATGATGGCGGCGCAATCGAGAAGATGGGAATCGGTATCGAGCACTTGGTCCTCGTTGTTGGGGTTTGATGCTGGTTGGGTCTCGCCGATGTGAAGGGGAATCGCCCCAGACCCAATCGGGTTAGCGCTGCCACTGCCACTCGCACTCGCTGTACTCGAGTTGGAGGAACTTCCCCCACCATCATGCCTCACACCACGCTGTTCCAACCCAGCTAGACGCTTCATCCTGTCAAGTGGACTCATCGCGACGGGTGTGATGTTGAAGTCTAGTTTGATGCAAGCTATATTCCACCGCGCCTTCCGGTTTCCAACCCAGCGCGGGTGTAAGTGTAATGGATGACGGAGAAGACAGGAACCAGCGAACTCTCTTTTTTACTCTCCCCTGACTAGGGTCGTGCCTGCCTAGGATCTACCTAAAACCCTACTAGGGTCCCTATATGAGCCCCGCGTAGCAGGTTCTGCCTATCTATGGTGGTTGGGTTTGGAGCCTCAGGGAGAAGGGTACCGCCCGTGTCCGAAGTACTTACTAGTAAGTACTTGAAAGGACCTCCCTCTTTAGTTGTCATAAAAATCATATTGGAGCACAATCATACGTGGAGCAGAACATAATAGGCTAGAACGTGTAACCTGGAAAAGTCTGACAAGTTTACCTTACCAGCATCTACCATGCATGCATAGTAATACACTTCTTCTTCCTGAGATCGGCACTGCAGGGCCTCGGACTTACAGGGCTACAGGGCTACAGGGCTACAGTGTTACTGGTAGGTTTCAACGACTATGCCACATGGACAGGGGTCTGGCAAAGCCATGTAAAGTTTGCAGAGTTTGTAAATTATGGATGTTATGTCGTCAAAGTTCATTCGCTCGTGTTCAGCAGGGCCTCCAGCCTCTGATCTGACCCAGGAAGCAAATATTCGCCTCCCTCGTTTTCCGGAACATTCCTGCGATTCTTCTGCTGTGCTATTCTCCCTCCGACCCGCGCCACAAGCATTCGCATTTTCTCCAATTCCTTAATAAGCTCTCCATCCCGGTTGACCAGGTTTGGTTGAATATCTCTGGGTGGTTCTTCAAATGGCTCGAGGAGACGTCGGAGATGTTGTAATTGATCGCGACGACGTTGCCTTTTCTGACGCTGTTCGTCAAGACTGGTGAGTCGCTTCCGAAGCTCCTGGTATCTGTACCACAAAGACTGTTAGGCAGGCGGAACTTGAATCTTAATCGGGGGAGCGATGGGATATGTTTCGAGGCCTGACCTTGTATTTTGTTCTTCAGTCACGCCGGGGGTTTCTAGTTCCAAGGGTAATTTGGCAATATTCCTGGAGTCATCTTGGTCAGTCTCCTACCTTTAAGCAAGGGTATATGGTTCGAACCATTGTTTGGACAAGTCCGTCAATTGACCCACGCCCTTTGCAAAAGCTGCCTGTGTTTGCGCCTCTTGGCTAATAGCGGACCAGTAGAGGCTGGCAATCTGACTGGCCACATGGTGAATCGCTTGTGATGTGTAGACAACTCGATGATGCTGCTTAGCGGCCGCATTTACTATTGATAGGTTAGCATTGGATGACCTCCAAATATTCAAGTGTCTCTATCAAACGCCGAGCTAGCAAGAAAATGTGAGAGGGTAAATGGCCGTACCTTTATGCAGCACATCTTCAATCGCCTTCGCGCTCAACTGGCCCTCCTCGGTCTCCACTGCATATTGTTGCCAATCTTCCGGCAGCTCAAGGCTCTCGGAGAGAATGCGGATTTGGCTCCGAATGAATGTCGATTTCAGCTCGTAAATTGTTCGGGTCGATTCCATTGCTTGGGTCTCATTCAGCACGCCTCATGGCCCAATATGTTGTGGGGTTCCTGGAATGAGAAGCCCGCGACTGCACGCGCCCAGCGGCATCAACGCTTATCAACGCGCGCCTTCCTTATCGCAAGTCACGTGGTATTCCCCGCACAAAATTGGCGAGAAGTACATACTAGTCGTTTGTACTCAGTCAAATTCTAACCAAGTTCTTTGATTCTAAATTCAAGAATAAGTAGGTTGCAGACCTGGAATCATTTTAATTGATATTAGCCAACTTATTTGAACCTATAGGAGCCATTGAAAGCTACTAAACACGCGGGCTTCCGCTTCTAGGACTGTCTACTAGTAGTTATCGTTCAACTCCCTACGATTGCGAAGAAAATGATTACAGAATACAGAATAAAATTTTATTCTCTGCGCATAGGATATTCGCAAACTATTCACGAAACCTCGTGTTTTTGCTGACAGCAACAACTCCTTATTGATTCAGAGTCAGAACACCAGGTCGGTATGGCAAAGTATTGTAATCCGCGCCACCATTCGGGTCCCGTCCTTGGTAAAGTAATTCCAGATTGCAGGGGTCAATGGTCATCGTTTGGTCGGGGTTATTGCGAACCAGATCTCCATGGCTAATATCATTTGTCCAAGTAGCTCCACTATTGGCTTTTCCAGCAAAGGGCTGGCTTTCGGTTCCTGCTTGCACTGTCCATGACCCGCCTAGGCTGTCGGCTGTGAAGGAACGGAAATATCGTCCATTGGACCCAATAGCCTCGACAAGCATAAGGTATTTGTTCTGTCCGCTCACAGTATAGACTTGTACAGCTTCGAATAACTCATTGGTGGTTCCGCTCAGAATAATCTCCGATGATGTACCAAAAGAGCCTGGGAAGTTATCGATAGCCATACTGGACCTATAGATCTTGCCATTGTCCCCGGCAAAGAACAGATACATATTCTCAGAATCACCAATAAGAGTTTGGTCGATTGGTCCAGTATCAGAGTCCGAGATTGTACCAGAGAACAGCTCTGCCTCAGATGACCATCCAGTTCCGCTGGAAGGATCTGTTGAAGTTCTATAAGAGAACGCGGTCGCGCCCCACTGGTATGCGAGAACCCAAATACTCTTCGGCTCGAAGTAGAACAGCGTGGGTGCCACAGCCGAGAAGCTCATGTCGTTCTGGCTTGCTGATTTCATATCTGTCCAGTCGGAGAAGAGACCGAAGTTCATAGAGCCATAGTTGCCGGACTCGTCGGCAAATGAGGCATATACTAGATGCTGATCGTTCAGGACTACATTGGTGAAGTCCTTGAGCGAGGCCCATCCCGACTTAGGCTGTGCCAGGGCATCTGTCGATGTCCAACTGTAGGCCGAGGGCAAATCACAGTCTGCCGCGACAGTATAGATTGATGTACACATCAGCGCCAGGATGTAGGACCATAGGTTTGCCCCTCCGGAAAATCGCATGATTGACATTGGGTCACGTAATGTCGGAATTTAGGAAGAGGGATCCTTTTCGAAGGTTGGATAACCAGGTATGATATAGAAGAGAAGGCCGGCTCCAAAGTTTGTAAAGATCAAGGGTGCGTACAGATATTTATATATTCGTTGTAGCCCAATCCCATTGAGGAAAGCCCCCGAGAAGGTGACCTCGAAATACCCAGGTGGTTGACTGACAAAACAGGAAAGGAATAATTCTCCGTACATGCCCACTGACAGGTGGAGCTGGCTGTTTCGCAGACGACGCCAAGATTGATCGATCAACCTACCTAGCACTAACATATTCATATCCTTTACCCGGCGTCTCATTTCAGGCCGACTCCCTTCTACCGGCATCCTTTAGGAGAGTATTATCTCCATCGGAAGTTTGCCTTTCTAGGTAAGTTGTCGGGGAGGGCCGAGTTTCGTCTCTATTAGCTCCGTGTCGATCCCTTGGCAACAGCCTGAAAGTCGAATACTACTAGCAAGAGAAAATACAAAAAAAAAAAAAAAAAAAAAAGAAACTGTCTTATGGCCAGACGCATGGATTGAGTGAAATGGAATTGCAAATGAAGTCTCGAGGTAATCCGGTTAATCAATTGTGGGGGACCAAGACATTCTGGAACAAGTATCGTGTCAACAAAGAATACTTGGTGTTTCATCATATATTTTCAATTTGCCTAAAATAGACGAGAAATTATGCTTGGCATACTATATACATGTAGTGACATCACCAGCCCTTGCATTTATCCGTCGTGCCCTGGCGTTTTCCTGCCGGGGAAATGTGGGGAAAAGCTCCCATGATTACCATCTTCATGAAATAATCCGGGGGTGAGAAGCCATTAGACGGTACTTGTATGTGCCGCTATGTTATCAGTAAATAGCTATCAGGTGGTGGGTTGTATCCACTCACTAGAGGAGCCCTGTGGGGGTCCCCTATGTCCAGGGCCTCAAGTCTCAACCACCGGGATGTATCCACTAGTTAGTAGTTATGAAGCCGTGTGGGGTGGTGATCCAATATCCCAGGAAGCCTTCTCAACCATCGGGATGCGGAACGCTGTGTCACAGTGAAGATATTGCCGGAGCATGAAATAGCCAGCTTATGGCTATACGAGCTCTCATAACTTCCCCGCAAATGGCTTTTCACCCCTGCAGAGATTCTTCACCCGCCACCGGAGATGTGTGATCACTCCCGGCCGCGTTTTAGTGTTAAGTGCATTGTGAAGGGAAAACAGTGCGGGAAAGGCTTCATCTTGTATTAGTATAAAAGGTGCCCTTTTGGAGAGATGATTGATGTGTATGATTACCACAAAGCCAAAGCCAATTCCACAGTATTTACAATGATGAAGTTCACCACTTTTCTGGCGATAACCGCCACCGTGAAGCTAATTGCGGCGAGCCCTCCGCGTATTACCCCCCGAGACTCTAATGGAAAAGCTACAGTTGATGTGTCTAAAACGACCGGCTCGGCAGAATTTCTTGGGTCAGATTTCATATATGGATTCCCCGACAATGGCGAAGAGGCGCAGACTGTTATTCTGGATTATTTTCTAATGACATTAAGTTCAATGCCTGTCGCGCTGGTGGTGCACAAACAGTGTCTACCGGCTGGGGTGCTGGTGGGCATGACCAGTATATTGGGCGATTTGAATCTACCTTATCCAACTATCGCTCGACTCGGAAGTTCAATGGGGATTTTATTTTATTGATTCACGATCTTAGGGGCTCGGATGGTTCATCGTCTGATAGTGCTCTCGAGCCCGGCGACAACGGGGCTTATTCAGAGTTCGAGAAACGTTTGGCCCAGTTGAAGCAGGATATCAACGAGAATTATATGCTAGACCTATCCTCCTCATTGTCGGTTTCTGCAGTGTTGGCAGTGATATTACAGGAAGTAATTACGCCCAGGCCGGGTTGATGCTTTGCTGGCTGGGTGTATACTATTCCACCGTCGGCCCAATCTGTTACGCCGTGATTACAGAGGTGTCGTCTAATTGTCTTCGGAATAAGAGCGTCTGCCTCAGCCGTATTGCCTATTACATCGCTCAGGTCGTCTGCAATAGCATCAATCCAGAAATGCTGAACCCCACTGCGGGTAATTGGCGTGGAAAGACCGGCTTTTCCTGGGGTGGCTCCTCGGCCGTGTTTTTAGTCTGGGCATTTTTTCGTCTGCCAGAAACAAAGGGAAAGACGTTCGAGGAACTGGATATCTTGTTTGCGAGAGGAGTAGCAGCTCGTCAATTTGCACAGTGCGAGGTAGATGCATATGTCGAGAGTCAAGAGGCCATTACTCAGAGACATGGGTGATGTAAGAGCAATATTCCATTTTGTTGTGAGTCAATCGATTGCGATGATTCTGGATTTTCATAGCGAAAGTATAGGAATGTGCCAACGCCCTCGGTCTACGCACAAACTGGCGGGAAGAGGGGGAGACTATGAATTACACGATTACCTTGCGAACGTAATTGGGAAAGCCCACACTAACCCTAATTACGAAATTTCTGATACTGACTACTGGCCATGTCGAAAATCAAGTTTATCAATATTACACCTTGAACATGACCGGCTATCGAGTTCGCTCAGAAATGACAGAAGACACGCTCGGGGATACATATGCTGTTGCGGGCAGCGACAAGGTGAGAGTTCTGGCTGGTGTACGCCCAACTACTTGTACATAGGGCATTGTCCCGTCGGGGTTGAGCGCTGTTGGACTGCCATCGAGCGGGGATCTTCCCATTCGAACCCTGAGAATTGAGACTGGGGATTTGTATACTGAAACTGATGCACCGACGGATCTGGGGTACTATACGCATTCATATACAGATGACACCCTTCACTTTGTTGTCGGGCAGGATGATCCAGATATCGCATATACTTTCGAATTTGGGATCTGATTGGAACCTACCCAAATTGAGGGTTTCTAGGCCAGCTGTATAATAAGCAAAATAGATCTGAGTCCGGGGTCGGCGTGAAGAAGGGCCTGCTGTCCTAGATACGAGATCGGACTAGATAATTTTGCTTGGAAAATGGTATTTTGGCATTAATCAGTATGATACAAGAGGTGCGTGTGATATTAAAACAGTGTATACCAAGAGTGGACTTTCTATCGGGGTCCTGTGCCTGACCAACGCCTGAATTTCGTCAAATTTCCGACTCATGAATCTTTCTTTTCATTTTTTAGGTCGTCTTCCTTCGCTTTCGCCTTCTTGGCCTCCAGCTGCTCACCAACTTGGATGATGGCTCGCTCCGCTTCCAGCGCCAACTCCGGTGCTTCGAAAATGGATGCCAGCCTTTTTGCGTCGGACATCTTAAGTAATATACGATCATCGCTTTGCTCCATACCATCAACCATACCAGACGCGGGTGTATCGGCCGGTATGTTGTCAAGAGTGCGCGAGGCTCGTTTGGCGTACAGCTCCTCCAATTCCGGGGGAGATATAGGGTTGATAAGGTTCTTTTCAACAAGGAACTCGAGATGGCGAGAGCCATTCAATGCTACAAAATATGGTTGTTAGTCTTTGGACTCAACAATTCGCGAATCGGGTTGACAAACCGCGCCAGTGAGACCATCCTCGGTAGACCAGGTAGAAGAAAGGAATATTCGGGACTCTGCCACGTTAGAACTCTTCGTTAGCACTCTGCCAAGTTTTTCAAAGATCCAGACCACTCCAGATAGAAACTTACATTGGGATCAAAGCGAAGGGTGCTGTCAAAGGGGCTATGCCGAGGCTCCACCGCATCTTCTTTTGATGGAACTCCTGCCGTTCCGTGGCGATGGTACGCAGAATGGTGGGGACTTTTTCCAATCGCAGAGCATTTGCTGGGTATAGAACTTCAATTTTCTTAGACCCATACTGCTCATCGATTCGTCGCTGTGTCGTGAGGGACGGAATGCTCTTGAGACCCCATTCTTCAAATGGGATCCGTTGCTGGACCTTATTTCCCCAGGTCACCAGGTGTTTCTTCCAGCCCTTCTCAGCTTCCTCCCAACCAGCCCATGTTTGCGCCGCCTTTGTCGTCACGCGGTCCAATATCGAAAGCTCCTTGGCGGCGTCTCTTCGAAGCGGTCGCGCATATATCAACGCCCGTCGGGTCGAGATAGGGATCAAGAAAAGGCGCATCACAGCGGGGAAGTTGATGGGGATTTTGGGTCCGGAAATAAAATATCGAGAAAGTCAAGAAGAAGGAGAGGAATATGAAAAGGGAGTGTAATTTCAGTAGACCATGCGCTTATGTGTGCGCCCAAGGGCCTTTGAAGGTTGAGGAAAAAAAAGGTGAAGGTGAAGGCGAAGGGGAAAGTGAAGGATGGCACTAGGCAGGGGGAGACGTCATTCGGCGCGAACCACCCAACTCGTTTTTGGCCCGAGGGTCTCCTAAGCTTGCTTTGCTTCCTTCTTGCATCTTGCACATCACACCCACCCACGCCCCATTTTTATTTACCCCTCGACTCTGTCACTCTGTCACTCTCTCCTGATTTGGGCTATTTCCTAGGCTCTGCTTCGTGATCAGCAATCTCGGTCATGCACATCCCAAATTGACGCCCTTCCGCAGTCTCCGAGTCCCGCCCTAGACCAACCCTGCCATGGATGCGAACAGCTCCAAACAAGGCACTTCGGGGCGTGTCCTCAATGAAAAACTTTCTGAAAAGGTTCCCTCAGGCCTGTCATCACCAATTGCACCCGCGTCCTCGAACCATCTGAGCATCGATACCCAGGCTGTCGCTCTGCGCAATGGTGCTTACGACTCGCCAGCCACCGCGTCCCGAATTCCGGGTGGGCAGATAGAAGAGCTCATACAGTCGCAACATTTCACTTTAAGAACTCTGCCTCGTATGTTAATAGACTTGGCTTCCTCTTTCGTTGTTTACAGTAATAACATTAGTTCATTGTCACTAACTTTTGGCTCTCGTAGCATGGATTCAATCTGTCCAAGCCGCCGACGACGAGGGAGAGGATGCCACAGCAGCCGATCGTCTTTTACCTTCCCAACCGAGCGATGCATTTGTGGCTCAGCATAATCACTCGCCTCATGCATCATCAAGCCACCACTATACTCCATCACAAGATCAACCTCTCTTTGAGGAGGACCGTTCGCCGTCCACAGAACGCGAATCACGCTGGATAACATTCTCGCGATCTATTCAATACCCACGGGAAAATGGCCACGAGAAAAAAGAAGTCACGCCCGAGTGGATGCTCGAGAACCACGGCAGTTATGCGGATCCTTGGCGAGGAAAGCACCTTGAAGGTGACAGCCCAGAGTATCCATTGCACTCGAAGAATCGCCGTGAGATGTGGTTTAAGAGGTTCCAAAGCACTCTTCTCAAAAGTCCCATAGTGCCGCTGATTTTACGTCTAACCGTCTGGTGTTTCTCTCTCTCTGCTCTCGCCTTGGGCGGATCTATCCAACATTTCTCTGATCAGGGCACCCACTCGCAAGGACCATCTGCCCTGATGGCCATCATTGTTGACGCCATCGCCCTGGTGTACCTCCTCTATATTACGTTTGATGAATACACCTCAAAGCCCCTGGGCCTGCGTTCGCCTTCAGCGAAGGCGCGACTTATCTTGTTGGATTTGGTCTTCATCGTCTTCGATTCCGCCAATCTTAGCTTGGCATTTGCTTCTTTATCAGAAGTGACAGGATCGTGTACTGAAGCAGAAGTCAACCAAGAGATAGACCCTCGTAATGACAGAATTTGTGTTCGACAGAAAGCCCTGGCATCGGTTCTCCTGGTGGCTCTACTTGCCTGGCTAATGACATTCTGCATCAGTGTCCTCCGGTAAGTACCGACGACGTCCAGAAAAAATGATTCACTTGGATACTGATATCGTTATAGACTTGTTGAAAGGGTGAAGCATTAAAAACTCAATCTTTCGATTGCGCTTTGATTTACTCCAAGCTTGCTGTGTCTGTCGGGGAAGTATGTTCCGGAAGCATGCAATGTCGCCTATCTTACCCAACGTTGAACCCTGGCAAATTGAGCCCGCATTCCCTATTTAATGGGTCTCTATGAATCCGTGACAAGCCCAGGATGTCCTTAAGTCTATCTTTGCTCCTCCGGCGGCCCATAAAACACGCACCACTGTCTACTGCTTCCCAGACAGATACGAGCCCACCATCCGAAAGGGTTCATAAGCATCGTCCACTAGCAACCGATTCCCATCCTCGACGGGTATAATTGCCTACCCACCTCGTCGGAGGATTGATTCAAACCGCTGTGAGCTGTGTTCACCTCCAGAGCAGAGACCGACCAACCCACGACATTACCAAGAATCTCATGGGCAGTTGCGTGGAAATGGGGTCGGCCATATACGATATAAAACCCAGTAGGGTACAGCTTTTCCAGCTTCTTCCAAGTGCCGTTTGAGTTCGGCGGCTGTGGCGTCGAAAGCGCCGTGGTATCTCATGAGTGGATGTCCTTGAATCGCAGTTTGGGGGATGAGCTCCCAAGAGGAGAGAGATCTGATGGCAAGTCACCTGGATCTCTGAGAGTTGACGAAAGGTCATTTCTGGTGTGTTCTTCTCTGGTCCGAGTCTAGGTTTCGGTATAGATTTCTCGTACAAGCGCTACTATGTACTGGTTATGGCATTCCCGATCAGAACCCCGGCCTTCACCAAGACAATGACGTCATTCCGGGGCCTGTAATACCGCCCGGGCAAGGCGTGCGATTCTTTGTAAACAGCTTCGAGCTCTGTGGGTCTTGTTCTGGCTCTTTTATTGCCTTAATCTTTGCTTTTTTCTCCTTTGTGCTTTTTGAGTTGACTTGGCATAGATGTGCTTTATTTATCACACGTTAGCAAGGTTCTAGATTGCTGATTGTGCGAAGTGATACCACCAAATCCACCCTATAGGTGGTAAAAGTAATGAAGACTCTAGAGCAATACGATACCAGATCCTAGTCTCTTTGAACAACTTAGCACTAGTATAACATGCTACGATGAATGGTGAAACTGTGATATACTTTGTAGGGATGCCGGCAAAACAACCAACCCCAATGAGCAACAAGCTGTGATCGCCCCATTAAGACCTTCACCGCCCGATGCTGACCGCCCGCGGTCGATGCATCGAGGTCCCCACGCATCTCAGCCTCATCTTGCCGCCACACTCGTCTGCCTGATCTCTCTTCTGCCTTGCTCTCACTTGTTTCGCATGGGAGGCATCGTTCTTTCTTTTCTACTCTCTCTTTTCAGGCATTTCCTCCTCTCAAAATCATCAGTAGTTGGATTCTGCACCAAAAATTACACGCTGTGACTCGTGGCGTTCGACCCCATCTCCGACCCTGGGAGATTAAGTCTCACTTGTACGCGCTCCTTCAAGGAGACCGACTTGACCTCTTGTATGGCGTGTTCCGGACCTTTCCAGCTGATCTTTTATCATCTTTCTTCCAGAATCATTCCCTTCCTTCGTCCTTGCTAAATCGCCCCATCTCTCCCCAACCACTATGGCAGCCATGCCTCAAACACCGCATAAAGATGACCTCCCCGAAACGTGAGTTAGGATAAATGGATACACAAAAAAGACAGAACAGGGCTGATTTTCCTCCAGGTGGTCGTTCCTCGAGGCGGGAATCGATAATGTGATGATGAAGCTGGAGGAAGGAGTTGACATGAAGCATGTGAGTGACTCGAACGCCCTCGTCCATAATGAAGCAACTGGCTCTCATTTGAATGTCCGCAAACTCATCTTGGTTGTCTTTTTCTAGTACATGGCTCTTTACACGTATGTTTGATGCCCGCACCGATTTTGTTTTCCCCGCTCACAGATCTACCACAGCGCCGTCCACAACTTTTGTACCTCACAGAAAGCCGTCACCAGCAGTCAAGGTCTACAAGCCCACCGAGGAGGTTTGTCACCCTTATTCCTAGCCCGAATCGCGGGTTCCCTGGATAGAATTTCACTAACGGGACGCCCTATGCGCTCAGCACACCTCTTGGGCGAAGAACTTTACAAGTTGTTAGGCGAGTATCTATCGCGCCATCTGGCTGTCGTCTACAAGGAATCTCAAAGTCACGCCGAAGAAGCTCTTCTAGCATTCTACATCCGCGAATGGTCCCGGTACACCACCGCCGCCAAATATATCAACCATTTGTTCAGCTACCTCAATCGACACTGGGTGAAGCGCGAGATCGATGAGGGCAAAAAAAATGTTTACGACGTCTACACTTTGCATCTCGTCAAGTGGAAGGAGGATTTCTTTGAGCATGTTCACGAGAAGGTGATGGATGCCGTGCTAAACCTCATTGAGAAACAGCGCAACGGCGAAACCATCGAACAATCCCAGATCAAGAGCATCGTTGATTCATTCGTCTCTCTGGGCCTGGACGAGAACGATAGCAAGAAGCCCACCCTCGAAGTCTACCGAACCTACTTCCAGACGCCGTTCATCGCAGCCACCAAGCAATATTACGAAAACGAATCCCGACAGTTTGTGGCAGAGAACAGCGTTGTCGAGTACATGAAGAAGGCGGAGGCTCGACTTGCAGAGGAGAAGGATCGGGTCGGCCTTTATTTGCACCCTGATGTCACCAAGCTACTTACCGAGACGTGCCTCGACGTCCTTGTCACTGCCCATTCCAACTTGCTTCGTGATGAGTTCCAGATTCTCCTGGACAATGAGCGTCAGGAAGACCTTGCCCGGATGTACCGACTCCTATCTCGCATCAAGGAGGGACTGGACCCTCTGCGTGCTACCTTTGAAAACCATGTGCGACGAGCTGGCCTAGCTGCTGTTGAGAAGGTCGCATCGGAGGGTGATAACTTCGAGCCCAAGCTCTACGTGGACGCCCTTCTACAGGTCCATACCCGGTATCAAAATCTCGTTGACGAGGCTTTCAATGGCGAATCTGAGTTTGTGCGTTCTCTCGACAATGCTTGTCGCGAGTTTGTCAACCGAAACCGCATCTGCAAGACAACAACGACTCGCTCTCCAGAGCTCCTGGCAAAATACACCGATGGTCTATTGAAGAAGGGTTCCAAGGCTGCGGAGGAGTCCGAACTGGAGGAGATGCTCACGCAGATTATGACTGTCTTCAAATACATCGAGGACAAGGATGTTTTCCAAAAGTTTTATTCTAAGATGTTGGCGAAACGCCTGGTGCATGTCAGCTCGGTGTCCGACGATGCAGAGACCAGCATGATCAGTAAACTGAAGGAGGCTTGTGGTTTTGAATACACCAACAAACTGCAGCGCATGTTCCAGGACATTCAACTCTCCAAAGATCTCAACTCGAATTACAAGGATCACCAAGAAAAGACCTATGATGACGACGACCGCAAAAAGATGGTCGACTCGCACTTCCAGATCCTTGGAACTGGCTTTTGGCCTCTCAATCCTCCCACGACCCCCTTCAATGCTCCCACTGAGATCAACAAGACCTGCGAGCGGTTCCAGCAATTTTACTTCGGCAAGCACAATGGTCGTAAGCTGACCTGGTTGTGGCAACTCTGCAAGGGCGAAGTTAAAGCGAATTACATTAAGAACGCCAAGCTACCCTACACCTTTCAAGTGTCGACTTACCAAATGGGCATCTTGCTGCTGTTCAATGAGACTGACACCATGGGCTATTCCGACATCCAAAAAGCGACAGCACTCGGCCCTGAAGTCCTTGATCCTAACCTCAGTATCCTTTTGAAGGCGAAGGTGCTCCTGGCAAGTCCGGAGGGTGCCAAGCCTGACCCCTCCACCACTTTCTCCCTCAACTACAACTTCAAAAATAAGAAAATCAAGGTCAATCTCAACATCCAGATTAAGTCGGAGCAAAAGCAAGAATCGGATGATACCCACAAAACCATAGAAGAGGACCGGAAACTTCTGCTCCAGGTACGAACCAAGCTCCCCTCCCCGACCCGCTCCACACCTCGCTATGCATTGTTCTATTCTTTACTAACGCTCACCAGTCGGCCATCGTCCGTGTTATGAAATCTCGAAAGAAGATGAAGCACGTGCAACTGGTGCAAGAAGTCATCCAGATCGTCAAATCTCGCTTCCCGCCCAAGATCCCCGATATCAAGAAAAACATCGAAGCCCTCATGGAAAAGGACTACATCGAGCGTCTAGACGGGGACGAAATTGCTTACATTGCTTAAATTCCCAACCTCATCTCTATCATTTGCTTTCCCCCTTCACTCTTCATTCCTCCTTATCTCATCGCATCAGGCTCACGCCCGTTTCTATGTTTCCGTTTCCCCCAATCCTCCTCTATTATCGTCGCGCCTCTGCCTGATCTGATCTGATTCGGTTGGTTTCCACCTTTGCTTGTTGCTTCTCCACCATTCTGATTGGACAAAAGAGGAGGTGCGGCAAGGCTGGTGCCTTAAACTAACTGGGTGACCCGGAATCGACGAGGAAGGGGTATTTCTTTTTCTTGCTTGGTGGGGATAAGGGAGCTTCGGAGCACAAGAACGACGCATTTTGTGTTTATTTTATTCCATCTTTCATCATAGCGTTGAGACGACAGATCAATGATAACCCGAATTCTCCTTTTATTTCCCCACGTGTATTTTGATCAGGCTACTCGTACCCCGTCTTACCTTACCAATAATTTTGAGGAGTCCTAATTCCATACTTGGATCTCCCACCCTAGTCCTCCCCCGCAGTCCACCTTGCTATCGATCTGATTAGACACAGAAGAAATCGACCGCCTTGATCTCATACCCCGTATTTGCTTCAAATACGAAGGTTTTTATTTGTTCCACTCAAGGTTCGACACGCGAGCGTAGCTCTATTTTCCTCAAAGTTGCCGCGGAATACCAAAGCTCTGATCAAAGCGCCGAGCCATAAGGCAAACTGTAGCGTAACGATCCATGGATTGTATCGGTGTTTCAGGAATCTACAACCTCACCAACCGGCGTGCCCATCATTTGTCGCACAAGACATTTCAAGATCCTACAACAAACTTGATTGAAGGGGACTATTATGCATGTTCTGAGATCAGAGACCTCATGTCGCACAGGTTCTTTCATCCCACACATTAGTATTTAATCATAGTCGTCTCAATATAGGTAAAGTCCAGTGCAATCAATGTCCAATTCCAAGTTCTAGCGGAGATGCAAGTTGATCGCATGATGCGAGAGTCCTAAAAGGAATAAAAGAAAAAGAAAACGCAAGAATGCCAAGATCGTATCACACAGGCTGCGCAATTCTGGAAAGTAACTTGAGGTCAATTGGAGTATTTGAGAAAGGGGTTGGGTGAAAATGTAGTATAGACAAAAACAATTGAAGAATGAGAATGCTGTTCTAGAATGGGTATGCCGCGCTACAATGCCAAGTACCAGAGATATAAAGAAAGGGGCGAGAGGAAAGGAGAAGAAGAAGAAGGGGGAAAAACAAGTACATGACATGAAAAAGGAAAAAGGAGAATGCGTCACTCAATTCATATGTACTGTCGTGATGGACGAGGTGCCGAAAGAAAAATCATTTGCTAGAAATAGAATCCTTGGCCTCGACGTGCGATTGCTCTTCGTCTTTGACGGGCAGAGCAGTCAGCGAATCATTCGGTCGCGGATCAGCGGTCTTCTCGGAGCGCTCCGTATTTTCAGCGGTAGGCTCGCTGGGGTTGAGGTCCAGGCGAAGTCCCTCATTGGGCGTAAGTGAGACGCTAGTGAAACCGTCCGCGTCGGCAGCTTGTTGTTGTTGCTGCTGTCCCGGAACCTTTTCAGTTTCAAATGGATTCTCCTCCGTTCCATGATCGTGCGCTGGGAAGCCTTGCGAGAGGGGTGACTTGGGAAAAGGGGCATCGGCACTCTCGTCGCGTTTGAATTCACCACTCTCGCGACGCAGAAGAATATTGCTCCATCTCTTTCTACGGCTCAGACTGCGCGACAGACCCTCGGCATCTTCGCTTTGTCGCTGCATCGAGCGACGACGGCCGCGATCTGACTCGATGATGGTTTCGCTGACGATGGGCAGTGATGGTACCGATGGTGACGGGGCGACTGCGCCCTGCTGCGGGCTTGGCGAAGCGCTGCGCTTTTCTTGCCACTCGCGTCGCTTCTCGTTCGCCCATGACCCCCATGAACTGAAATATGCGCCGGCCTTTTGGCCGGCTTGGCCCACTGTAGCCTGGGCCTGGGCGACGTCAATTGACGCTCTTGGGCGGCTCGCAAACCAAGCACCCGATGTTTCGGAAGTGGAATCATCGATGGATCCTTGTGAAGGGGAGGCGGGGGTATCGATCGAAGCGCGCTGTGACTGGGAGGATCTTTCTTCATTGCGCTTCTTTTGGTTCTCGCGCACGGTTTCCATGTCGGACCAGAATCTGCTGTATGCTGCGCTGACTTTCTTCTGGCCTGTCGCAAGGTGTCTGCCGAGTGCCTCCCGTCCCTCACGAACCTTTTCGTCTAGATGAAGGTCGGCTACTTGTTGAGAAAGTCGGCGTTGGATATCCTCCACGGTCAATCCCCAGCACTTGGGTGTCGGGGTTCGGTGATAGAAAACAAGAGTGCATCCGAGGTGAGGCGCGAGAAGAGTGCATAGTTGGAGGTCTTCTGCCACTGGATCAAAAATTCGGTGTTAAAGTCGACAGCAGGGTCTCCTTCAATGTTGAAGTTTTGTAACTGCGCTCTGCTACGATGGCCAGAATCGCCGGAAGTAAACGAGCTGAGTTCCTCGTGGTATTTCATGGAAGATAATAGGGCCAGCAGGTACTCCTCAAACTGCAATCGAATGAACTCCTCGGAGCCCATAAAACCAAGGGTCTTTGGGCGTGATGGGTGATCTTCATCCCAGGTGTCATTAACGATTTGAGTGAGAAGATCGATCCAGCGTCTGTCGGCCGTGGATAGGGCCAAAGCGTTGCGGAGAGGCAGAGATGAGATGCTAATGCTATCTTCATCAAGCTAGTGGTCACAAACTGTGTTAGAAGTGTTATAACCCAGAAAAGGAGCAGATGACTCACGTTGATTAAAATATCACTGTAGCGGTCCTTCTGTTGTAGAAGCAATGAATTTGTAGATCCCACGACATAGGACTTCGTACCATCGTCGGCTAGCAGATCTAACTGTTGAAGAGGGGTATATGGCCCTAACATGCTTCCCTGGCAAGAGAGTTAGGGTTCCAGTCAGAATTCTTAGTTGAAGACAACGCATACCTTTCCAAAGATCTGCAATGGTAGACCCATATATGCCAGCACTGCCGAAAGGTTAGTAAATCGATGATTGAAGAACGGATCGAGAGAAAACCCTACAAGAGCTGCGATCACTAGTCTTGAGAGAAGTTGGCTTCTCAACGCTCTGTTCATAACTGTCAAATGAAGGATCTGCGCAGTCTTCCAAGTTATTTATAAGACCGGGTATTAAGGAGATGAGCGAAAATTGGAGCATGCATAATCTTTCGCATCGTGTACCGAAGAAAAGCATCTTCATTAATCAGCAGAATTCATTATATAGATCCAACCGAGAGGGGATAGATGGCCCATACCTTGGGCTGCAATAGCAATGCCTTGAATAGTACCAAAGTCTGGTACTTGAATTCGTGAATCATTTCTCGGAGGGAGAGACCTTGAGTCCAAGTCAGTCAAATGCCACGCGAATCGAAGTATATGGACAATACTAACCCAAGTTCTGATCTTTCGGGCCATCCTTCATCAAGCTAATCACCAACCCCTCGTGAAATTTCTAGATCAACTATGAGTCTGCGGTTCATTTCTCGAGTCCATGGAGTCATGTATACCTTCAAAATATCGATATCGGAAAAGTCGCTATCAATCCACGCACGGAGTTAGCTCAGCTCAGTGGACCATTTCCAACAAAAAAAACTCCCTCATGCGGGGTATCCCAGCCGCTCTCTACTGCACAAGGGCTGTTTTTAACATACCGTTGAGCAAACCACGCCGTTGTTACCACGGAGAGCTTCTCACGCAGCTGGCCTACCCTCTGCGGGGAATCGGTGACAACAACCACCGCCTTCTGTACCGTAGATCTCGTCACGTCCGGCGGGCGATTGAGGAGGAGCTTGGCATCGAGCTGGCGGGAGCAGGCGATACCGAACAGAGAGGTTTCAGGGGTATCGGGTGTTTCTCTGCCCCGTAGTGTAAAATAGGAGAATTCCTCGGTCGAACTAGAACATTTATAAGTCCCAAGACATTAGTGCGTTGCTCTTCATTATAAAACCAAGGGTGGCCATATCGACTCGAGAGACACGGCGTGACCACTTTTAGGTAGGGTCCGGGAAGGTAATGCCATACAGGTGAGCGCCATCAGACAGGGCCATGAACGGCAGCAATGACCAGTCATTGTCCGTGGCAGGGTTCGCGCCTTCGTTGGCGATGCAATGCTCGATTTCCGGACCCCTGCAGATTGCATTAGCATAGGTTTTCGTCGGCACATTGCCACGAGACCAGTTGTCAAAGACAACTGGGTTATGACTGCGGGGAAGCACGCACCGCGCATGGTGGAAATCAATCACCAGGACAATCGGATCTTGTTTATTCGGAATAGCCATGGGGACGGTCGTGCGGGGGGCAGTAAAGATCGGGGATAGTGAATGTAAGGGTTCGGGGGCGTTTCTCCACGGCCCGAATTGTCCCCATAAAAACACGAGCGCAAGGGAGCTGGAGTCAGGAGAAGAGAGCAAGTAGTAACATGTACGGAGTATGAGAATCCCATGGGTCGCAGGGGATTTCGATAGGCTATCGCTCACGTGTTGATTGCGGGCGGTGTGGCCTTTCGATGGCAGCCCCGCGGTGACTCTCCAGGGCCAATGGAATGATTGACAGGGAGTAGGAGTAGTAGGAGTAGTGTAGTAGTTAGTTATGGCCTACAGGAACTACGAGTTGTACACACTCTAATTGTTCTTTCCCAAATATAATTGTACCGCATGGTAATGAAAAGGTATCCCCTAATCACCGGCCGATTCTTAACGACGCCGAACTAGCTATGGACAATTGGCTTTCAATAGGCCAAAAAAGAAAGGAAAGAAAAAGTCAAGACGAACACGCCCACTTTGCAAAGCTTCCCAGTTAAAACACATATATGATTTGGATGCCGTGGCTCCCTGATTTGGAGGTGGAGGAAGTTAACAGGAGAGGGAAACCTTCCGAGAAGGAAAAAGGAAGGGGAAAAAACACGACTGCAGAAAAAGATACTATGGTAGAAATTATGGTTCGTTGGATCATGAACTTCATGCGTAATTCTGGGGGACGCCGCCTCCTTGCACGGCACCGCCAGCAACCAGAGCCTGGCCAGCCTCGGTTCCTTGGTCAATGTTGTGGAAGTCGAGAATTTCCGAGTACCTATTGAGAAAAGAAAAGAATAATGTAAGCGTCGTTTTATTTCATGCACACGAGGGGTTACCCACATCATGATCTTCCAGGTATCCACGGGTAGGTCGGCATCATTGAACGACCAGTCGAACTTCTCTTGCGCGACCGGCTCGTCGGTGGGGTCGTGGTAAGGGGCCAGGTATTCATGCGCCAGCGCTTCTCCGGCCCGGACTCGCTTCTTGGGGTCGAACACCAACATCCGCTCAAGCAGATCGACGGCTAAATCTTTGTCAACAGGGGCACACAAGGGGTGGGGCTGTGGGAATCGAAAGTCACGAACCATCGGCATCGGCATTCCGGAACTTATTCGCCAAGGGTATGCGCTCGCGCTTCGGTAGGGACTTGACAAATCGCAGGGTCTAGATCCAGAGGAAAGTAAAAACAATTAGCCAAGGTCCGGATTTGGCGCTACCTCATGGCAGGGATGGGACTCACGTTTTCGCTACAAATAGTCTGGATCACATCGTCGGGAGGAGTTCCCAGTAACTCGGTGATGATCGAGAATTGGTTGACATGGTCCTTTCCAGGGAAAAGTGGCTTGCCCTCCAGCATTTCGGCGAAAATGCAGCCCGCGCTCCAGATGTCCACCTCAACGTCGTACTTTTGCCATGTGAGCATAATTTCAGGCGCACGGTAGTAGCGTGTTGACACATAGCCGGTCATTTGCGGATCCTGGATTCGAGCGAGGCCAAAATCGCAGATTTTCAAGTCGCAGTTCTCGTTGATTAGGATATTGCTGGGCTTCAGGTCGCGGTGGACTACACCAGCGGAGTGGACATATTTCAATCCACGCTGTGGGCAATTAGTCAAAGAACGAGTTGTCGAGGGATCCCAACGAGAAAGAACCCCAGATTTTTATAAACGTCAAAGCAACTCACGAGAATTTGGTAGAGGAAGTACTGGATGAATTGTTTCTCAAGAGGGCGAGAGGTGAGGAGTCGGTGGAGGTCAGTTCCCAGAAGCTCGGTAACAAAGTAACTACAGTCATTAGTCCGCGTGTCGGTTTCCAAACGTGTCATATGATGACATACATATCCTCAAGAGGAGAGATGAAGATGTCGCTCAGGCTGATGATCTGTATAAAGCGTTCAGTACATGTGAGCTAAAAGTAGACTGATACGAGAAGAACCCACATTTTCATGGCGAAGGTGTTTGAGAAGCTTTAGCTCTCGGTAGGTACGCTTCGATAAGACCGGAGTGCTGAAGGGCTTCATGATCTTCTTGACGGCGACTGGCTGGCCGGTTAATTGGTCGCGCGCGGAGCTATCAAGCGCCTGATGATTAGCGATGGGGTGAATCTTGCCGACGGGGGCGCGCGCGGCAGAATCGAGATGGGGATGATGCTCACCACACGAGGCCAAAGGCACCCATGCCAACCGGCTGCAAGTCCGAGTACCTAGAAGAAGAAAAAAAAAACACGATCAGCGATGAGATTCACGCGCCCGGCGGGGCACAGGGCGACATACCGGCTGGTGATCTCGAAGGTAGTGCCGAAGATCTGGGAGCGAACGAATTCGGCCATGATGAAAACGAGACAGCTTTTGTTTTTTTTAAGTTGAGAAAAGACAGACACGAAAGAGATAGAGATAGAGGGGGAAAGGGGTGAAGCCGACGGAGGGGCCTTGGAACGTATGTGGGGAAGGGCCTTCTGCGGTGAGAAGTGCAGAAGTGCAGAAAACAAGGACGATGACGTTTGCGAGCAGGTTTCTGCGGCTGACTCAGTCGGGTCTAGCCTTGAAGGAGGACAGTATATACGAGAACAGTAGGGTATGAGTATATAGATTCCAGAGGATAACATTGATTGAATAATTGGTAGTATTTAAATATGTATATAAATAAACTACTACTAATACTTCACTCCCCCTTAATTAATATTTCCTCCCTAATACCCATATACATACCCTAACCCTACGTTCCAGTATAATGTACTGAGTGCTGGTCCATCCCCACTCCGCGCGTCTCGACCGGGCCATTGCCGTCCACATTGCCCGGGAACTACGCTAAAGGGGCAGTACTCCTACATACTCGTAGGTCCGGAGTCCGAAGTCGAAGTACGAGTATCGTAGTGCCTCGATCTCAACTAATCTTATCTTCCTACGTACGATATACTGCAATCCGCTTGAGGATTCTGAAAAGGGCCGAATCGCTAATAACTCGCGCTTAGCCCGGTCCCGACACCTGCTGCGTTGTGCGGTTGTCATTCGCCCTCGGCTTGGTCCCGCCAATGTCAATGTCAATGCCATGTCAATCAATGTCAATGCCAATGTCACCAGTCCAGCTTGCACCACTCATGCAGCATCAGATATCAGAACCGAGCGTTGCAGGTTGCAGACGACCCAGACTGAGATGATCAATGATCTTCCGAGATACACTTAGGCAATCCACCAGGGGACATATGTAGTACATATCGGGCGGGAAAGGTCAAAGTGGAGACCCGGTTTCCAGGATCGATCGATTCGGTTGACAGCCCTGGAAAGCCACAGGGGATGGAGGGAGCCTTGCCCTGTCACCTGAGGGCAACAAAGAACTTGAACCTGGGTGGTGCTGTATTAATAGTACTCACTGAGCATGGTAAGCCGGACAGGTACCCAGTCGTATGGACATGGACACATTTGAGACATGTGAAACCCAATAGCCACGCGACGGGCATCCAAGGCATTTTCCCCGTCCGGGTAAGACTGGATGTTGTGCGCCCGGGAAAAGTGGAGGGGTTCAGCTTTTGATGCCCATCTTGGTTGGGTTCAACCAAGCCCTGGAGTTGAAGTTGGAAGGTTTGAGGTGAGCGTTGAGTAGATCTCAGAAATATATTGCAGTACTACTCCGTACCTCTGGAAACACCTGGGCACTGGCACCCTCTAGCAGTTCAGACTCAGAACAATACTAGTAGTATACTAGTACCAATTTACTACTATTACTACTACTAGATTCCAAGGATACCCCTATAGATACCATTAATACCTGGTATCCCGTACCTCAATCCAGCGCAGGTGTTCACATTCCCATGTAGAACGTGGGGAGGCACGTGCCAGGCCGGAGCTGTGGTGGAGAGTCGTGACGCACTTCCAAGTGGACTCTCACCGGCTGCGTAAAATAGCCATTTGATGGGAAATACCGGAGCCATCTGCACAGTCTAGAGTATAGAATACTAGGACAGGCCCTAGATCTAAGCATTCTGTTAAATCAGGGCATCACTAAGGCTGTACAAATACTAATAGTTACTACTCATTCCTTAGAATAATACCCCTTATTCCCCCCCAGAATAACCCGTTCTGCCTAGTCCAGCCAACCCTGTAAATTACCTTTTGGCCCCAAAGCGAAAAAAAAAGAAAGGAAAGAAAAAACCCCCCCCCCATACATTAGTCTGCTACAGTGCGCCGTACTAGTACGGAGTAACTAAAGACTAATAAGTAGGCCGGCACTGGCGACTCCGCCCCGGGGCGTAAAACACAATTGTACGGGAGTACCGTTACTTTACCTCATACTTTACCCCCCCAAACCCCCCAAACCCCCCAAACCCGCTCTTCTGGCATCTCCACTCGTGGACTCCTCCCCCCCCCCAACGACGGTTGCACCGCCCTTTGATCACTCTTAACTGTCATAGCCTGAATTAACCCCTTCATTCTATACACCGAAACTCGACTACACGAACACGACCCGATACGACCGACACGGAAACCCGGCGACTTGGTCTTACCGTAACATCAACCTCCTCAGCGCCAAGTAACCCTTTTACGCTTACCTTACCCGACCTTTCTCGTTCCCAACTTCCCCCGCCTTAACACACTTCTCCTTCAATCTTCAACCATCGCAAATTCTCCACTCGTCGCGAATCTCGCTCTCCGCTCCTCCCTTATCCGCCTACACCAATATAACCCCTCGTGCGTGGCGGGTGGCCGTCCTCCCAATCTACCGAAGGCTACGGCCGTCCCGTCCGGCTGACACTGATCGCTTTTGCGCGCGGTCAACCCGGACTTGCTTCCCGCTGGCCTTGGGCCTGATTAAATACAGACAGTCACCATGGGGATGTGTTTTAGTGCCGAAAAAACTGGGGATGTCGAGCAGAAGAAGAGAAGTCAGATGATCGATCGGAGGCTCGAGGAAGACTCCAGGCGGTTACGCAGGGAATGCAAGATCCTCCTGTTGGGTAGGTTGAACCCTCAGCTCCTTTTCCTTGCCCCCTCCCTTCCTTTTTTTGCGCATGGCCATCTGGAGAATCACCCACTGATCATGATGTAAATCGCAGGCTCCGGAGAGAGCGGCAAATCCACAATCGTCAAGCAGATGAAGATTATCCACCAGAATGGTTACACCGTCGACGAGCTGGCCTTGTACCGGTTGACCGTCTTCAAGAACCTCTTGGATTGTGCCAAGGCCCTCATTGAAGCATATCACCTCTTTTCTCTAGAACCCTCCAGCCAAAAGGTTCAAGAATACATGACCTTCCTCGAAGAATATCATGTCGACCCGGACCCCAATACTCCGCTCGACCCGAAAGTGGGGGATGCGATCACATACCTTTGGAATGACCCCTGCACTTCAACCGTTCTGGAGCGCCAAAATGAATTTTATCTCATGGACTCCGCACCATAGTGAGTATTTCGTCGGTTTCTCCCTGTCGCCCGTAGCTGGAAACTGACTTGCGATCAGCTTCTTCGACGAGGCGAAGCGAATAACGGCACCGGACTACACCCCCGATGTTTCGGACGTCCTACGAGCAAGAACAAAGACAACTGGTATCTATGAGACGCGATTCACAATGGGTCAATTGAGTATACAGTACGTGGACAATCTCGATTAAAACTCAACTCTCTCCGAGCCTCACTAATGCGACCTGCAGCATGTTTGACGTTGGCGGCCAACGCAGTGAGCGCAAGAAATGGATCCACTGTTTTGAAAACGTTACGTCTATCATCTTTTGTGTCGCTCTCAGCGAATATGATCAGATGCTTTTGGAGGAGAGCAATCAAGTAGGTTCCTTCTTGAGACCACAGCATACCCCACCCCAGCCTAGCTAATACATCTCAGAATCGAATGATGGAAAGCTTGGTTCTCTTTGACTCCGTCGTCAATTCTCGATGGTTCATGCGAACAAGTATCATCCTCTTCCTGAATAAGGTCGATTTGTTCCGGCAAAAGCTGCCTCGCTCCCCGTTGAGCAATTATTTCCCCGACTATTCAGGAGGGAATGATGTCAACCGCGCAGCGAAGTATCTGCTATGGCGTTTCAACCAGGTGAACCGAGCGCATTTGAATCTCTACCCACAGTAAGTTTCATGTCTCTTGTCAAAACAACGAAGTCGCCCATTCTGATGCATCATCTTGCAGTCTTACCCAAGCGACCGATACCACAAATATTCGACTTGTTTTTGCAGCGGTCAAGGAAACCATCTTGCAAAACGCCTTGAAGGACTCCGGAATCCTATAAGCTGGTCACTGCCTCATTCTCGTACCTCTCTTGCTTCTCACCCTTTCACTCCACCTCCACCTCTCACAAAAATACCCTGCCTTATTTGGTATCCTCACACCATTGAGAATTTGGTTCCATTCCTGTCTCTTGAAGGGCCTCTAACCTTGGGCATTCCTACATCTTAACACCAACCTCTCCTTTTCGAAATTCGACTATCTTTGCTCTTACTCTGGAATAGCTGCTGGCGTTTCACGGCGCATCTCTTTTTGTGAAATATTTACCAGGCGCTGGTTAAGTGATACCCCATTCGGTATCTACGCGGCTATCTACTCTGTATTCGGCTTTCTCTTTCGACGATGGAATTTTTCAGGCTCGGCTCTACTTGGGCATCTATCCTTGGATTTATCACTTTATTCTCACAACCCCAACTCTGAACGACAGATACTTTTTCAACTTTGATCTCGAGAGAACCCCGCACCCCTTTCTCCCCCAAAGCGAGATTGCCGGATCTCTCAATTTCTCAAAATACTTGAACATTGGCCCTGGCCATTATCCGTATATTACCCGATTCGGCCCCCGGATCTTTTCTCCCATTTGTGTTATCTTTTTTTATATTTTTCTCAAGCCTCTTATCGGATGCATATTATGGCGGATTGTGCCTGTTTCTTTTTGCTGTGATTTCTTCAAGTGGAATCTATCTACTTATCTATCTATTGAACCCTGGCCTTGTCGCCTGCTGTGTTTTATCTTCTCTTCACTTTTATATCTTCCTTGAACTTGATTCTAAGCGCTCCAGGCATGTGGTGACTTTTCCTCTTCTCGACAGAAGCTGTATACTCTGGCAAGTTGATTGAATTACTTGCTCTTCCCAATCGGTCCTGCATATTTTTTGGCTCTCGCATAGACCGGTTTCGGTTAGGAAATTATGGCGATGTCCAGATTTCCGGTTGGATTGTTCTAGCTCAGGCTTCACGTTGTTTGGGTCTATTTAGCTCAGATATCTTTTTCACCCTCCTTCCTCTTCGTGAAGAACCGCCCACGTATTAAGACCTACGTATTTGACTACTGATCTCTCGGTATAGCCTTACTGAACTCCTCTGTCTCGGATTCCCTCTCGCATGATCCTAGACCTGGATCGATTTCCCCGCAATTTGGAAAAAAATTCAAATACCTTTCTAGTAGAAGATGGGATCTACGAGCCGTGCATTGGCTAGAATCCAAACCGGGCATAATACGACACCTTAGTATCCTGCATGGCCAAAGCCAGCCTCAACCCGTCGAACCAGATATTTCCGGGCTAAAACTGACCTGACGGGGGAAGGGGCTACTTGATACTCACCGCAAACGATGAACTTTAGTTCCAGTACAGAAAGTTCCAGCTTGGGTGAAACCTGGATGGAGGCACCTGGGGTCGGTCGAGGGAGGTAGGTATTCCGGGCCCCGAGACGAAATCCAGCTCATCGAGTTTTAAGGTTCTCAAGCTCGATGGCTGACACTGCGGGGCTGGGCAGCTTCTCGTGCAGAATCCGTTGGATGAGAATGGGCCGAGCGACCGGCCGAAGTTGATCTATGCGGAGGAGAGGGCTCGCGGGATCTGGAAAAAAAAGATACCAGTCATGACTGAGGAAGGCAGCTTTGACGACACCCTTTTCTAGTCCAGCGTGGGGAAGGGGGGAGGAATGGGATGGTTCATTGATTACGGAGTATGTCAAGGAAGTCACCCCGCACTATGCCAGCAATGATGGTGCGAAGGTTTCGTCGGTGGCTGACAGGGCCATAGCATAGCTGGTTGCGCGTTCTCCAAGAGGGACAGGGATCTCTCTTTGCTCACGCGTCAGTATGGAGTACTGGTGGGCTGTGAATCGAGGGCGGAGATGGGGCGGGGGACGTGAGCACGGGTAACTGGGGGGTGATGGTTCGATTTTCTGCACTGGGCGAGGCGGGATTGTGGGGTGGTGAGTGGTTATCGATCACGGGAATCGGGGTGGCCTGATGCAGGAGCAGGAGGAGCTGCAAATCAGGGAAAAGTCTCCACGTGAGAAGAGGAGAGGGGGGAAGGAGAGCAGCATATTGCATCAGCACGGACAGCTGCAGGCCGTTGGCTCGAGCGTCGATCCTCCGAGCTTCCCCACTCGAGGTATACAGCTCATGTAGTCAGTGGAATTGAATCAAGATCAGAGAATCATTGAGTATTCCAAGGTTGAAAAGACAGGGGAGATGAGAAGGTCAACCATGGTAGAGATGAATGGATGGTAAAGATGGTAAGATGTCTGATAGTCACTGAGGTGGATGGCTGCCGGATTGGGCGATGTTCGTCCGGTCGAGTTGTGGCCGGTCGTACTTGCCTTTGCCCATCATGCAATACCAAAAACGGACAGAGCAATAAGTATACCTAGAGTACCTCTCCCTCTTCTTATAATATCTCCTCTCCTCCTCTCTTCTACTCATCTTTCGTACTTTGTGTCACGCAGGGTCCCCTCTTTCACCTGCTTCCTCTGATCTGCTTTGCTCTTCTCCTCTTCTCTTCCTATTCTACTTCTCCCTCCCATTTCTCCCTCCCACTTCTCCCCCCTCACCTTGGAATCTCACCTTCTGAGTTCTACCTTCCCAACCCAAGCATTGCACTCGTGAACTCACCATGTCCGAACGTCGCGAGCGCAAGCCCTCTGTCGGTGTTCCAATCGATGACCTTCAAGGTCCCGTGGGGCCTGGCTTCAGTCGCCCCAAGCATAAGCGCACCTTTACGGGCTTTGGTCCTTCCGAGATCAAAAGCGTCGAGGCCAGCATCCCTGAGCCCCTACGCGAGGCGTGAGTTTATTTGTTCTTCCCTAGGGGAGCCTGTACCACCTGCTAACCCACCGGTGTTGCAGATGGCGGAAATATGTAGGTCGAACTCAATCATACGAGTGATGATGCCATGATAATTGCTGACATGAATTTTCGACAGTCCGCCCACGAGTTCACCAACAAGGACGAATTCGAGGTTAGTCCCATTGGCCACTGGCTATCTTCCGGCCACAGCTAATGGTTACGCAGAGAGAGCTCGTTCGGCACATTGAAACGACCCTCGCTCGGTCTCTCTACAATTGCGATGATTTGTGAGCGCCCGATTTGATTGGAGCAATCCCGCTCTCAAAAATTGGATCTCGTGCTCACAAGATGTAGGGCGGCTTACTCGGGTACTGCCCTTGCCTTTCGAGATCGCTTGATCATCGAGTGGAACAGGACTCAGCAGCGGCAGACCTTCACTGATCAGAAGAGAGTTTATTGTATGCCATACCGGTCGATTGTTTGATTACTTTCATTATCTAATGCATATCAATAGATCTTTCCCTCGAGTTTCTGATGGGCCGAGCACTCGACAATGCTATGCTTAACGTGGGCATGAAGGATGCTGCTCGAGGTCAGTACTCAACAGTCCCCATTCAAAGAAAAAATACTGAAAGACTGTACAGAGGGTCTGCAAGATCTTGGATTCCGCATCGAAGATGTCATCGGGCAGGAGCATGATGCGGCTCTCGGTAACGGTGGCCTCGGTCGTCTGGCGGCCTGCTTCCTTGATAGTCTGGCAACTCTCAACTACCCTGCTTGGGGATATGGCCTACGATACCGCTATGGAATCTTCAAACAGGAGATTGTCAATGGCTATCAAATGGAGGTTCCAGACTATTGGCTGGACAACAACCCCTGGGAGTTCCCCCGTCATGATATCACCGTGGACATTCAATTCTATGGCCACGTGAAGAAGAAGCAGGATGAGAACGGTAAACTTGTTGCCTCCTGGGTGGAAGGAGAGACTGTACAGGCTGTAGCATATGATGTTCCTATTCCCGGATACGGTACCAAGACCACCAACAATCTTCGTCTTTGGTCTAGCAAGGCAAGCAGTGGAGAATTCGATTTCCAGAAGTTCAATGCCGGAGACTACGAGAATGCGGTTGCCGACCAGCAGAGCGCCGAGACAATCTCGGCCGTCTTGTACCCCAATGACAACTTGGAGCGAGGCAAAGAACTCCGACTGAAGCAGCAGTACTTCTGGTGCGCTGCCTCCCTGTACGACATCGTGCGTCGCTTCAAGAAGACCAAGAGGGCATGGAGCGAGTTTCCCGACCAGGTGGCGATTCAGCTTAACGACACTCATCCCACTCTTGCCATTGTCGAGATGCAGCGCATCCTGATTGATATTGAGGGTCTTGAATGGGACGAAGCTTGGAATATCGTGACAAAGACTTTCGGATACACCAACCACACCGTTCTCCCCGAGGCGCTGGAGAAGTGGTCTGTTCCTCTCATGCAGAACCTCCTTCCTCGGCACTTGCAAATCATCTACGACATCAACTTGTACTTCTTGCAGTCTGTGGAGAAGCAGTTCCCCAATGATCGTGAGATTCTGTCCCGTGTCTCCATCATTGAGGAATCTCACCCAAAGATGGTGCGCATGGCATACATAGCTATCATTGGATCCCACAAGGTCAATGGTGTGGCCGAGCTACACTCCGATCTACTCAAGTCGACTCTTTTCAAGGACTTTGTAGACATCTACGGAGTTGATCGCTTCACCAACGTAACCAACGGAGTTACCCCGCGTCGTTGGCTGCACCAGGCGAACCCAGCCCTCTCCAGTCTGATTGCAGAGAAGCTTGGAGGTCACGAGTTCTTGACTGATTTGACCCTTTTGGATAAACTGGAGGCATTTGTGGACGACAAAGACTTCAGGCGCCAGTGGGCACACATCAAGTCTGACAACAAGCTCCGCTTGGCTAAACTCATCAAGGATACAACTGGATATACCGTGAACCCAGAATCTCTGTTTGACATCCAGGTCAAACGTATTCATGAGTACAAGCGACAGCAACTCAACATCTTTGGGGTGATTCACCGCTACCTGAAGATTAAAGGAATGACCGCCGCGGAGCGCAAGAAGGTGGTCCCTCGAGTTTCAATCTTTGGCGGCAAAGCAGCCCCGGGCTACTGGATGGCCAAGACCATCATTCATCTCATCAATAAGGTGGCAGCTGTGGTCAACAATGATTCTGATGTTGGCGACCTTCTCAAGGTCATATTTATCGAAGATTACAACGTCAGCAAGGCCGAAATCATTTGCCCGGCCTCAGACATCAGCGAGCACATTTCTACTGCTGGTACCGAAGGAAGTGGAACTAGTAACATGAAGTTTGTGTTGAACGGTGGTTTAATCATCGGAACATGCGATGGCGCAAACGTGAATATTACCCTCTCCTCTACGACAAAGCCAGGCATCACTAATTCAAATTCTCCTACAGATCGAAATTACTCGCGAGATCGGCGATCAGAATATCTTCCTCTTCGGCAATCTCGCGGAGGACGTCGAAGATCTCCGCCACCGTCACTTCTACGGCGACTTCCAACTCGACCCAGCCCTGGAAAAGGTCTTCAAAGCAATCAAGGACAACGTGTTCGGTGACGCTGGTGATTTCTCGGCGCTCACTGCTTCTATTGAGGAACACGGCGACTACTACCTTGTCTCCGACGACTTCCACTCCTATGTCACGACCCACGAAATGGTTGACGAGGCTTTCTTGAACAAGGAGGAGTGGCTGGCCAAGTCAATCACTAGCGTTGCTCGCATGGGATTCTTCTCGACTGATCGGGTTATCAACGAATACGCAGATAGTATCTGGAACGTTGAGCCGCTAGTTGTCAAGGATTGAGTTTGTTGACTGTGTCCGAGTCCACCGGGTGTTACCAGTGTGAATTCATGTGATTAGTGATTAGTGTTTTTATAATTTGCATTGCGTTCGATAGCATAATTTGACTTCTTCAATCTCCATTCTTCCTGGCATTTCTTACGCTAGTTAAGTGACTAGCAAGGGCCGTCTATACCTACGAGACTTCCACGGTTTGTATATAATAGACAATAATACTAGCAGTATGACCAATCTTCAAGGAGCCTCTGCTTAAATACCTAGAATGAAAGATAAGGTCTAATAATACCCAAGGCAGTACTGTAAAGCAAACCTGGCATACTAGTAGTGTACTAGTAGTAGTAACTATACTATGATCGTGTAGAATGGAGTGGAGATCCTCGGTTGAACTTCCCCAGTTTCCTGGGGGGTTTCACATGCCAACCTCCGTCATCCACTCGGACACCTCAGCAGCTCCTCCTCCCTTCTCCTCTTTTTTCCCTCTCACTTATCTTCCACACTTCTACTACATCCGGTCATGTCCATCCGCGACTCCGGCTGATCAGTCGCATTCGATCATATCGTCATGGCGGCTCAATCTAAGCTACTGCCGCCCGACCGTTCCGTCAAGCAGATCCTCTCCAGCATCTCCTCTCTTTATCTCCGACACCGAACTCGCATCTCGCGCGGCGTCTACCTCGCCCTCTTTGCCGCACTCGCCAAACGCATCCATAATGCCATCTCCGAGCAGAAAGCTGCTTCACAACAGGTAGAGCTACGAAGAAAGCAACCTGGCACCAGCAGCCTTGACGACGATGAACAACCGCGGAAGAAGCGGGTGGAGATCAATCGAGAGTTCTTTAAACACTTGCTTCGTCTACTGAAGATCGTGATCCCTGGATGGCGCAGTAAAGAGTTCCGCCTCCTTGTGAGCCACAGTGTCTTCCTCGTTCTGCGGACGTTGCTCAGTCTGTATGTTGCCGAGCTGGATGGCCGTCTCGTGAGCAACCTGGTGCGGGGCAAGGGGAAGGACTTTTTGTTGGGTCTTTTCTGGTGGATGATTGTCGCAGTGCCGGCAACATTTACGAACTCCATGGTAAGTTCCTTGGTGTCGGCGTCGCCCGGTTGGAGTGGTATGCGGCTTTGCGACCGTGGAGAAGCTGCTTGCTAACTCGCCAACGCCTCTAGCTCTCCTACCACCAATGTAAACTTGCGCTCAGTTATCGAAAACGTTTGACCGATTATATACACGACAAATACCTATCGAATATGACCTTCTACGCCATCTCCGCCCTGGACGATCGGATTAAGAATCCCGACCAGCTCGTGACGGTGGATGTGTCGCGTTTCTCCGACAGTCTGGCCGAGCTCTACTCCAACCTGGCCAAGCCGATCCTCGATATGTGCATCTACAACTACTCCTTGTCAAAGAATGTCGGTGGAGAAGGGCTGTTCATTATGAGTCTGCTGGTACAACTTTCAGCCAACGTCATGCGCATGCTAACACCACCCTTTGGCAAGTATGTTGCGGATGAGGCTCGACTGGAGGGTGAATTCCGCTTTCTACACTCGAGGCTCATCGACTACAGCGAGGAGGTGGCTCTCTATCACGGCCACGAGGCTGAGAAGGATACCCTAGACAAGGGCTACTTTACTCTCATCAAACATGTGAACCGTATCTTACGGCGGCGACTATATCATGGGTTCATGGAGGACTTTGTTATCAAATATTTCTGGGGTGCTCTGGGCTTGGTTCTTTGCAGCTTGCCCGTCTTCTTTAAGATTCCCGGCCAAGTCACCCAGACCATGGGTGATCGCACCGAGAGTTTCGTCACTAACCGCCGAATGTTGTTGTCTTCATCCGATGCATTTGGCCGTTTGATGTTTTCCTACAAGGAGATCTCCGAGCTTGCCGGCTTTACCTCTCGCGTGTCGTCCCTACTTGAAGTCATGGATGACCTGGTCGCTGGACGCTTCGAGAAGAAGCTGGTATCATCGGCCTCCACTGAAGAGAATGCGGCCGTTCTCTCGGGTCGTGGCGAGGTCATGGAGAGTGAGTTCATCGAGTTCACAGATGTACCCATTGTCTCACCCAATGGCGATGTTCTTATTCGCAAGCTGTCGTTTACCGTAAATTCTGGCGACCATCTTCTGATTGTCGGACCTAATGGATGCGGCAAGTCATCTCTTTTTCGCATCCTGGGCGGTCTTTGGCCAGTGTACGGAGGTTCAGTCAAGAAGCCTCGCTTTGAAGACATTTTCTACATTCCGCAACGTCCCTACCTCTCCCGCGGAACACTCCGACAGCAAGTCACTTACCCCGATGGTGTGCGCGAGATGCGTGCCAAGGGTGTGACTGATGCCGATCTCTACGAGGTCCTGTCCGTTGTAGAGATCGCCTCCGTTGTTGACCGTCCTGGTGGCTGGGACGCGGAGGAGGAGTGGCGCGATGTTTTGTCGGGTGGTCTGCAACAGCGCATTGCCATGGCCCGGCTGTTTTATCATCGCCCCAAATTCGCCATTCTGGACGAGTGCACCTCATCAGTGACGCTGGAGATTGAGAAGGTCATGTACGAAACGGCGAAGAAGCTCGGCATCACCTTGATGACTGTTTCGCACCGACGCAGTCTCTGGAAATACCACCAGAAGATTCTGCAATTTGACGGCCAGGGTAGTTATATATTCACAGGGCTGGACTGGGAACGACGATTGAAGCTAGAAGAGTATGACAATCCTCATCCCTTGATCACAACTTTTGGAATTGTGCTGACAAAATGTTTCTTCCATAGTGAGAAGGATGAGTTGGAACTGCAACTTCGGGCCGTACCTGAAATCCAGCGCCGGGTGGCCGAACTAACTGCGAGTTAAAGTCGATGAACGGATTCTTTCACCATGTGTATTTTAGCGCAAATGAACTTGAAAAAAAAGTTCTCTGTACTCCGTACTTGTCCACCTTTCAATGAACCGTAGTCGCATTCTCCACTCCGGATGTCAACCCAGCCAATGTCGACGAGGCCTCGGCATCGGAAACCCTCGATCTCCAGTTTTCTCGGCCGGCCCTGAAGGATGAACCAATTATATTGCGCAGACTCGGCAGTGGCACCGACCGACCCTCCGAGACCAGCCGACCAACTGGACTCAGCACGTTGCGATTGTGTTCGTCGTCTCTCCACTCTCGTCGACCCACTATGATAGTATCGTTTCTCTCCTACGTCATACAGTTGATTCTATCTTGTTCTGGTTCGCCACGGGGTCTACTTTCGTAGAGGGGTTAAGAACTTGAATTCAATTCCTTTTAATTTATGCTTTGTCCTCTCTTCTACCTACATTCACATCTACAACCCTCCGTCCTAAATCCTAATATGACCAACTCCAACATGAAACCTACGCAACTTACTCCTCAAAAACGAAAGATTGTCATCTTTTCCGGTACGCATTCTTTTTCCATGTCATGGTTCACTCCTTTCAACTTCCGAGCCCTGTCCCCTAAACCCCCAGGCCCTATTTTCCAAACCCACAATCGAGACCCTTGATCAAATCTATAGATTACCACGGACCAGCTAACTCGCGCAACAGACTTCGATGGCACAATATGCATGCAAGATACAGGCCATATCCTCGTCGATGCGCACGGCTTCGGAGCAGAAGCGAGAGAAAGACTCGAGGCGCAGATGAAGTCCGGGGCCAGGACCTTCCGCGACGCCTCAGAAGAGATGTGGGCATCTCTCCACGTTCCCTTTGACGACGGCTTCGTGCTCATGGAGAAGAGTATCGAAATGGACCCTGGCTTCAAGGAATTCTACCAATACTGCCAGGCCAATGGCTTCCCATTCAACGTAATCAGTGCCGGACTGAAACCGATTCTACGTCGAGTTCTGGATATGGCCCTCGGCGAAAAAGAGGTACGTCGAAAAAAAAAAAGAAACCCTGGTAAAAGTTAGATTTCTAATCTCAATCTCAATCCCAGTCCTCGGGAATCGAAATCGTCGCCAACGACGCAACAATCTCAAAAGACGGCCAATCCTGGACACCAATCTGGCGCCATGACTCAATTCAAGGCCACGACAAGGATGTCTCCATAATTGAAGGCCGCGAATTAGCCCAAGCCGAATGCCAACCAGACGAAATGCCGCTTATAGTCTTCATCGGTGACGGCGTCTCCGATCTCGCCGCTGCCCGCGAAGCAGACGTTCTCTTCGCGCGGCGCGGTCTCCGTCTCGAAGAATATTGCCGAGAACACAATATCCCTTTTACACCATTTGATACCTTCTCCGACATCAAGCGCGAGATCGAGGCTATTTCCAAGGAGGACCAGAAGAAGACTGGTGGTGTGGGTAAACCCGTCAGGTATAACCCTCGCGCCAATATGTGGAGGCGGATTTCGAGTAAGGAGGCTGTTCCTACGCTTATGGCTGCTGCTACGCCTTCGCAGGAAGAGAAGATGTTTCTTTGGCCGGAGACCTTTTCGGACTATAAACAGCCTGCGACTATTGCTGAGTGAGAGTGGATTGATGTTCAGGCTTGAGTCTATTCAAGAGCCTTTGAATTAAATTCTTGATGATTGTCCAATGAAGTTTGACGGTTTTTTTTATTTTCTACTCCTTTTTTTTCTTCTCTCTTCTTATCGTGTTGAAACACGTTACGCATGGAATTGGCGTTGGGTTTCCCATTATCCCAGTCATGACTCTGCATTTTCTGTAATAGATGCCCATTTTGGGACCTGATTTAGACTTACATAACTTTGACCTATAGAATAAGACTAAATACTTGAGGCTATCATCGCAGTATTTGATTATTATAATCCAATTCGTCTGTAAAGTAGGCAAGGCCGCTGGGACTGTCAGCCCAAAATGCAGACCTACTGAGCTGATTGCCGTATGGAGCGCCGGAACAACTGGATAAAAAGGAAAAGCAATAGCGTGAATTCCAAGGTCACTGAATAAATACACCAAATAAATATAACTAAAAACCAGACACGAATAAGTAGTGTACCCCAAATACTGCCCCTCTCACGAACGAAGCCCGCGTGCCCGCGTCACCGGAAGATGGGGATGCTCGACATCGAGTTGCCTCATGATAAATTGGAGTCTGCCCCCGTCATTGTCGTCCTCATTGCGATCCCATGTGCTGTGGTTTTCCACTCGGCTCCAACTCCATCGAGCGCCGCAAGCCCCTTCATTAATGCGATATCCCTTACCCTCGCGATGTTCCGGTCGCGTTCGACGATATACATTACACCAGCTGTCGCATCGGCTCTGTATTCATCCACCGGTGCATCCAATTCAACTAGTGCTAGCCTGGCAACACCTGCTTTAGCCCCTGCAACCCCACCTGGCCCTCCCGCCATAATTTCCAGAGTAGGTTCATACTTCATCATCATATACAGACAAGCCGCCGCTGTGGCGTCCCATTGTTGTACTGCATAATCTATCGAACATGGGAATTCGTTAGGCAAATCAGCTGGAATGCTTGTGTCAATAACGCGCTCGGAGACATTCTGTACGTAATTTGAATGATCTTGGTCTAAGAACCATCGGACTATGTTTGGTCGTCCACACAAAATTGCCTCAGAAATCCCATTTCGCCCTGTCGTACCGCATATATGATTGGGTTGAGCCGGGGGTGTCTTTAGCAGTTCGTCCATGATCAAATGCCCTTCAGGATTGTGAGCTACAGCCTACCCGCATGTTTCGACCATATGTCTCATAGCTGGTACGGTTGGAGGATACTCGACAAAGGAGATTTCAACGGCATGTCGCCGAGCCCATGCGAGAACTCGAACATTTGCAACTTTACAAAGTTGCCAGCGGGCGCGAATACCTAGTTGATTAAAAGCCACCGGGCATGGCCTCGCTGTGGCTGTTCTTTGATGCCAATCCACATGTGACTCTATTGCTGGTAGCCAAGACCCCTGGTCAAGTGCGAGCTGAAAGATCGAACTAATACCGCCACCACCAAGGGTATGGGGTACAAATGGAAGGACTCCAGGAGCAGTAACACGGCGAGCGAAAAAGTCGACTATACTCTGGGCATCGGGGAGTTCCGTCTCGTCAGTCGCTTTAGTTCTTCCCATTTGACAGAGAGCGACGGAAATCAACGCAAATCCAACATTATTATATTCCAATTGTCCTGTTCCCCCACCTGGTGACAGTGCATAGTCCTGCATACATTGGAGACAATCATAACACGAGTCAAGAATTGCACCGGTGGTGGCATCCGGTTCTCTACCCACGGGACCATCCCAGTTCCCTGCAACCAGCGCAGCTCCTGTTGGTAAGGCAAAGATCTCGAGTTTGGGTCTGATCATCGCTTGTGTGGCAGGGAGACTCATCCAAGACGCTACTCGGCGTGTAACGGCTGCAAATCGACGCTGGTATCTCGGTAGCAGATTTTGACGGAAATCGCAGAAATGATAATGCCAGAGATCTCCTTCCTCGTTGTTTCTTGTTGTAATCCCAAGCTTCGTCAGCAGGGCGTGCTCCAAATTCGCGTCCGTCATGTTTTCCAGTCCTCGGATCCATCTATCATCGAAGCGAGGGTGGCGTGTTTGGTCATCAGGGAGGGCTGGCCAGGTATATGGCGGCATATTTATCGACACCTGGGTATATTAACTCTTCACGTAAGAAATAAAAAAGCATTACTGTATACCAGAAGTTAGGAAATTAATAGAATCCGTCCGATGATTGTTCGCTTTATACTCGATTTTTTCTTTTACTCCAAAGAAAGTTACTTCGAGGAGTCGAGATGAAAGAACTCTTTCATCCAAAGAAAGAAGCACGGCGGCACCGTTGAATAATACCTTCTTCGATTGATTCATTGACGAAATATTACTCGGTCTTTAGGGCCTCATCTCATGTAGTAGGCTCCCGAAAATGCAGGGAGCTCTCGAGTTTTTATGATATAATCACACATCGATCTTTTATAAAGTGGAAACTTCTGTGCCTCATTCTCGAAAAATCCGAGTTGGGCGCCCATTTGGATATCAAGACTTTATCACCGGACAAATAAATTGCATTGACGTTTATCTGCTTGCTGCATAAGAAGCTTAAAGCACTTATTTGATTTGCATTAATTAAAGACATTGACTCCTTAGAGAGATTGTTTAACATATTTTCTTGGTTGCCCGTATCGTCATCTGCGCGGGCGGTTCTAAATCTTGCAGCGCTCCATAGCAGCAACCGGCTCAATACTACTACTACTACTAGTAACTAGTAGGTCTGCAATTTAGGTTGACCGTTCCAGCGGCCGCCTGTACCTGTAGTCTTCCAAGGTTTGTATATAATGGGCAATGATAGTACCAAGACGCTTCTTTGAGTGCATTGTGGGATCTGTTCTCAATGTGATGTTTAAATGTGAACTTGAAGTGCCCAGGTACGTGAATACTATCAGACAACATGTAGTAAATTCCTTGACTAATTCATAGAAGTACATACACAAATCACTAGGCCCACATGAATTCATGATGGGTATACCCGAATAGGCTATATGCCATTGACCATTTTCTACTCTAATCCAACCCCGCGGTATTCACCAATCGGTAATTCTGCATAGGTGAAGCCATGCCCGATATTAGGTTCTTAGAAAGATAGATCTAGTTGGCGCAGACAGTCAGCAGATTCGCGGTTCAGGTCCAGAGCCGAATCAATTCTTTAACCCCTCACCAAAATGCGACTAGCCTCCATAAGTACTTCTCTTCTGCTATCCCAGTGCTACAAACCCCTCGGTTATCTCCCAAGCTCCCCACTCGCCCATCTTCGCCTCGTTCGCACATACGCCTATCAAGTCGCAATGGCCAAAACACTTGCCGACCTCCGTCGCCCAGGTCTTCTCCAAACCAAAGGCTTCATCGATGGAAAATGGACCAGCACGCCAGCTAGCGAGACCTTTGATGTGCTCAACCCAGCCTCGCTAGAGAAACTCGCGACACTGCCTGAAATGAACGCTGCCGATACCGACAACGCGATCGAGGCAGCAAATAAAGCATTTGCATCATTTCGCAAAACCACCGCTCGGCAACGCGCACGCTGGCTGCGTCAGTGGAATGACCTTATCCTTGAGAACATTGACGATCTATCACTAATCCTAACTCTGGAAAATGGCAAGCCTCTACCGGAGGCCCGCGGCGAGGTAATTTACGGCGCGTCCTTTCTAGAATGGTTTGCAGCCGAGGCCGAACGCACCCATGGTGAGACGGTGCCTGCTGCGAATCCCAACCATCGAATTCTCACAATAAAGCAACCTATCGGGGTTGCGGCGCTGCTGACGCCATGGAACTTCCCAATTGCCATGATCACACGCAAGGCCGGTGCTGCCCTCGCCGCAGGATGTACAACGGTTTGGAAACCCGCTGGAGAAACTCCACTGACCAGTCTTGCTCTCGCGGTCCTTGCGCAAGAGGCTGGCCTGCCGGACGGCTCTATTAACGTAGTGCTGACCCTCAACAAGGTCGCCGAAGTCGGGCAAGCAATCTGCGAGAACAACATCGTACGCAAGCTCAGCTTCACTGGCAGCACACGCGTTGGAAAGCTGCTTGCTCAACAGTGCGGCCCAACACTGAAGAAACTCTCGCTAGAACTGGGCGGGAACAGCCCGTTTATCGTCTTCGACGACGCCTCTATTAATCACGCCGTCGAGGCCCTTATGATGGCGAAATTCCGCAACTCTGGTCAAACCTGCGTGACAGCAAACCGCATATTAGTTCAAAAGGGGATCTACAATTCCTTCGCGGACGCCATGCTCAAGCGCATGCAGTCGCTGCAAGTCGGACCGGGAGTTCAAGACGGCGTGATGATTGGTCCGCTTACGCACGAGCGAGCGGTAGAGAAGGCAACACAGCATATTGAGGACGCAAAGCGCCTTGGCGGGAAAGTGATGCTGGGCGGTGCGTCAGTTCCAGCGTCAAAGGGCTATTTTATGCAGCCGACGCTGATTCGAGATATGAACCCGGAGATGATCACCACGCGGGAGGAGGTCTTTGCCCCTGTGCTGGGGATGTACCCATTCGAGACGGAAGAGGAGGTTATTACACTGGCAAACAACAGCAATGTGGGACTGGGTAGTTTCATAATGACTGAGAACATGTCGAGATGCGTTCGGGTGGCAGAAGCCCTGGAAGTCGGCATGGTTGGAGTGAATGTAGGCATGTTAAGTGCGTGTGAGAGTCCGTTTGGAGGCGTCAAGGACAGTGGATACGGGCGAGAAGGGGGTACCCAAGGAATTGAGGACTACCTCACAGTGAAGGCCATTCTCATGGATGTGAATCATTAGCATTCCAGTACTGAAAGGTGGGACGAGAGGTGAAATAAGAATGAGATGAGTGGATTGAAGAAGAAGAGGTCGATCCGGCGAAGGTTGGTGGTGCACTGGACCCTGACAGCTGCCTGAGGCAACAAAGCGTCGACAGCAATCGGTTCCAGTAGTTAGTACCTAGTACTAGAAGCATTTCTACTTACTCTCTGGAACTGGTAACTAGTCATCCGGATACTAGTAGTGAATAATTTACAAATCAGTTCCTGGCAAAAACTATAAATTCACTATGCCCAGGTGTACTACTCCTTGTAATAGCAAGTATTCACTTCATGTTGTATATTACGCTAAACAGACCATTACATAGCGAGTCTATATTGAATACCTGCACGAAGTTCGGCGCTGACACCATTATCCCCAGCTATGGTTTTCTGAGCGAAAATGTCAATTTCCTGCCGCCGCTGGAATCACCTTCGTTGGACCCTCGTCTTCTATCAAGGGCGTGGGTCTTAAATCACGAGGCGAGGGCCATTGCAAAAACTGCTAGTGTCCCCGTGGGACTATCTTCTCAAACGTTCACGCGCGAAGGGCCCATATCAACTTCAATGTGGCGTGCTTTTGATTAATAAATCCATCACCACATACGCCGGCGTGATGTTTCCACGTACTGTTATTTAGCTTCAGGCAGGGCGGAATTGTACCCATGGACCCTCGACCGCAGCAGTGATGAATCCCTTTGACAGATATTGGCAATCATTGCGTGCGCCACCACAGCACGAAAGCCCAGGCGCTAATCTTATATCATATCGGAAAAGTGTCCGTGCAATGGTGATGTTCAGCTCCACCCACGCGAGTCTCCACGCAACACAAGACCGAGGTCCATGACTGAACGGGGAAAATCCTTCTCTGTTGGTACTGATACTCTCCCCTTCCGCATTTCGCTCCGTTGAATTGACAAGCCATCGCTCCGGGTGGAACTCTTCAGGGTCGGAGAAGTGTCTTGGGTTCCGATGAAGTGTGTAGATGCATGTGCCGACTGTGATTCCAGCGGGGATAAACTCCTGGTCGATCTGAATCCCACCTTCTTGGACTATGCGCGGAGCGGAATTTGGAACAGGGGGTATTAAACGTAATGACTCGTTGATACAAGCTTGGAGGAATTTGCACGAGTTGAGTTGCTGGCCCATGCGGATCTCGCTTTCGTTGCAGAAGGTCATGCGGAGTTCTTCTGTTAAACGCGCAAGTGCGGCTGGGTGGTGTGCTAGGAGAAACAATGCACCGCTTAATGCAGCGGAGGTCGTATCCGAGCCTAAAATCTCACAACCAAGTAAGTCGCTCCAGATCTTCCAATGGGCTTTATTCCTGCGAGAAGAGATTCATACCGGCAGTGAGCAGCATGATGGACTCCAGCCAAAGATCCTTCTGGGTAAAGCTTAACCCAGTTTTTGGATCAGTGGCATTCATCATATTGTAAATGAGATCCTTTTGTTTGATGTCGTTACCAAGGCAGGCCCGTAACTCCGAGCGCTTGCGAATCCATGTCCCGGCATTCAGGATATCTTTGAGCTGCGATGCCATGAACAGTCGATCTATCTTAAGATTAGTAAAATTGGGTTGAAGCATGCCCTAAAGAAACAGGTTAGAGAAGCCTACAACACCGGTTGTATGGGATAACATACAATAGCGACTCTTTGGGAAAGCTTCTGTATGACAGAAGGGAACCATCGCAGCTCGGGAGACTTCAACATGTTGAAATGCTCGCCAAAGCTAAGGTCACTGATGATGTCAAATGCCAACCAGCCGCATATCGATGCCATTTCCTTCGGGCTTCCCCATTCCTCCTCGCTTTTGGTGCCGTTCCGACCATTTTCAGTGCCATCCCAAAGTAGCGAGATAAAGTCATCTATTCTAGGTATGAAGCGGTCTTCAACAACCCTCAGGCCTTGCTCGGAGAAGATCTGGGACATTATGCGACGTTTGAAGCCATGGACGGTTTTATCGGTGGCAGAGATGGTGTTGGGAGTTCTTCGACTAGCACTCATGGCGGCATAATTCTCCGGCTTGCGGACATTGGCTCGAGTGCTGTAGATCGTGTACATCCCGGAGTGTGTATTAAAAACAAGGCTGTTTGGTCCAAATCGTACAATGTCCCCTGTGCGGACAGTCAGAGCCTAGGACACAATCTGAGAAGCGAAATTGTATCTGACCATATTTCTGATGCCATTTATAATATTGGATATGGAGATCTCCTCTCCAGGCAAAAAAGGCAGGGTACCAATTGGTTATAGCTCCCAAACGAGGACCAGGGTACTTTGCCAGCGGATGGAAAAATAAGCGGTAGATGATGATTGCAGTTCCCTGGAGATATTTGGGTCAAAATAAGGGACTTTACTTTCGAAATTAACTGAAGGATCTTACCCATAGGGGCGCGGAAATAGCCACTGCCAGAATCAATCTAGACATTGTTATGCTCAGGCTTGCAGGGTTCGCATAAAAGTTGATGAATTGAATCGACAGTATGTATCACAGTATATCCAGACATCAGGGGTGGGATTTCTATTTCCTAGGGCATCAAACCTTTCCACTTACCACACCGCAAGTAGGGTTACGGCCCAGGTATATCGCATCACAGGGGTGACCGATAGATTACTAGTATTTTTGTCTGTACTATATTACAGCGGAACCTTACCTCATACAGACGAGGTGGATGATTAAATGACCTCCAAAATTATTATTTATTGGGCTTTTTCGTCGGGCTGAGATCAAGGACCTCAGCTGCGCCGCACATCCGAGGCCCACTAATGGTTCAGGGAATACAATCCGAGGAGGGTTTGTCAAAAATGATATGATCGGCGACGCAAACAGAGTCAACCCGATACTTCGGGGTCAACTCGTGGATCTTAGTAGTTCATGTTTAAGACGTTCATAGATTTAGCCGATATTAGGAATAAGGTAAATAAGACAGGTTTGGTGACGTGAAAATAAGATCTCTATGTAGATCGAGTTTGCGTAAACATATGGAGTGAGGTTCCGACATTTGGGCCAATCTGGTAGATATGATGTGGTTACAGCTGGGCTGAGAACATGTGGGTCTGATTCGTTAACTAAGACATTGATCTACGATGCAGATGTCCTGGGATGCCATTACTACATGCCCTGGCAGTGCGTTTGGGCCGGACAGACCGTAAATTCACTAAAGTTTCATATGTCTATCTGACTTTTTTCTGTTGCAGCTTAGGTGCATCTTCCTTACATTTTATGATAACGAACCTATACTAGTCACAGATCTACGCTGCCACGATCGACCCACGTAGGTTCGTAAAAGTGATGTGTGATTTGTTTATCCCGCTTCTGACCCATCCCTTGCTTGACCCACAGGTCCTGACAACTGTCATTCCCCTTGACAACTGCTCCGAATATTTTTCCTTTCGGCGGTTCCGATTGGACACTTCCTAATGCCTGTCGCAGTTCCAGCCCTAGAAGTACCTCCGCTTACATCCACCCACTACCTTGGTCGGCAATAATAACAGGTGTGGTATATCAATTGGTGGGTGTAAGCTCAGACATGCTTGGTTAGAAAGATCCGGGGACTATATCTAAGGCAGACATGCATCGCCAGTGACGATATGAATGTCTTAGGAGTTTATATAGGGCAATACTCATCCACGAACTAGGGGGGATCGCGTCAAATTACGTGAAACAATTTGGTTGAGTATATCTTGAGTTTTGTCTCCAGCGCAGTCTCCATAGCTCCCGGGTCCCGAATCACTATTTTAAATCCACACAGTTGAATCTGGACCTCGATATCTGTTAAACACGATGGAAAAGCCGATCCGGGGTCTGAAGTTGAAGCCTCATGTGGGGCAAGTCTAAATCCACACTGACTCTACGGCTGGCAGCGGTCTGACCAGATATTTTAGTTATGTGTTGGGCTGGTTCAGATACGCTAAACAACTAAACACGGTCCGTGAGCGCTTGTGGCTGAGATGATCTACATTGCCCTACGAATATTTCAAAGATCCTTGATTTTACCGCTAATGACTCGGAGGCTTGTGTACACATATCCCTAGTCGTATTGCAGTAACCGATTACAATCTATTTTTCAAAACCCACGCTATTTGATGGTGTTGCATACGGTAATACCTATAGACTCGGAACACTCGATTACTCCCAGGATAAGGGCAGGCACTAGTAGTAACGCTAATGCAGATTTTGAATCTGATGAACAGATACCTAGGTATTTCTCACTGGCAACACACATACCCTTCAAGTTCTCTTTCCACAAAGTTTCCCCCTTTGAGAATCCGCCCACATTCGCTTCATAAAACTTTCCTTCCACTTTTACTACGGAGGTTGCACCTCAACTACTATTTTGCTCGCCATGGAAACTCTGGAGAAAGGACATCAGAGTCCTGGTGTCAGTGAATCGACGTCGGGGAGTCTAGTATCTGGCCTTGAAAATGGCGGGCCTATCACTACGGTGGGAACCAGTTACGATGCCGCAGGCAACCATTCAAAAAAGAGCACCAACGATAATGATCAGGAACTTCAAGTTCCTGACGCTCGTGATTGGAACATGAAGTACAAACTCTTTGTCTCGCTCAGTGCGATCTGTGCATACTTCGTCATGTGAGTCCATCTATCTATCAATCCGAGCCCGCCGGCCAATATTGAATAGACGCTGACTTGGCCCCGGTGTGTTCCACCAGTACTTTGACAACGTCAATTTATATAGCAAGTATCCCCGGAATAATGCTCGAATTCCGGGTCGGCCAAACATTGGCCATTGCCCCCATCACATTCTACGCAATCGGCTTTGTTATCGGACCAATTTGCACCTCCGCGCTCTCAGAGGAATTTGGAAGACAGTACATCTATAAGATTTCTTTATTCTTGCATCTGGTGTTTACCATTGTCGGTGGCTCGGCGCAGAACTTTCGGACTTTGGCCGTTGCCCGGGGTATTTGCGGGATTGTGGGTTCACCCTGCGTGACCGTTTTCTCGGGTCTGTTGAATGATCTTTGGAAAATGCCTGAGGATAAAATGGGTGTCACCTTGCTTGCTATTACTGGTATCATGGGCGCAGTTGCGAGTGAGATTGGACCTCTTGCTGGCGAGGCGATTGTTGTCGACCGTGATTGGCGCTGGACCTTTTGGTTGACTGCAATGCTGGTGGGGGTTTGTTTCATAGCTCTGGTCTCGGTGCCGGAGACGTATAAGCCCGAGATCAGGAGGAAGATGATGAAATTGCCCCGGAAGAATTTGTGGCATTGTCTTGGCCCTTCTCTTGCGCGTCCGATGCAGTTGCTCTTACTGGAGCCCATCATCTTCCCCACCGCGGCTATCGTCGCTATGGGCCAGGTTGTGGTTTTCGTGTTTTATGCGAGCTATCCTTTAGTCCTTGCAGAGGTTTATCAGTTCAGCCCTTATGAGATTGGGTTGGCTTTTATTCCATTGATCATTGGTAGTCTGCTGGCAATGCCTATCATATCAGCGGTGATGAAGAGAAGGGAAAAGTCCTCGAATCCCCAGCCCGAGGATTCGCTTCCTGCGGGGAGTATCGCAGGCATCCTGTTACCTATTAGTCTTTTCTGGTATATTCCTCTCTCCGGAACACTTCAGTCGATTCGTGACACTATGCTAATACAGATAATTAGGCTTGCATGGACAGCTCGAAGCGGTATTCATTGGATATGTCCCCTCCTTGCTGGAGGCCTCTATGGGTTAGCATTCGCGCTATCTCAGGTACGTATCGGGCTTTCTCAGCAATTCAATCTTGCGGATGGCTAATAAAACACAGTTGGTCTACCCACTTTACAAGAATGAGGTCTATGGAGCCGAACTCGGGGCTTCCGCATTTGCAGTCGACGTCGCAATGCGGTACACATTCTCGTCTGTCTTCCCTCTATTCACTATTCAAATGGTTAGGCGGATTGGCTTTGACTGGACCATCTCACTTTGTGCGTTTATCCTGTTAGCGCTGGCACCTGTTCCTTTTGTACTTCAAAGGTACGGGCCAACGTTGCGGGAAAGAAGTCGGTATGTTCCGAAGACGAGACAGAGCGCTCTGCGGGATATGTCAGCGTAATACTCCAGTTATGAAACCAGCTATATACGGAAAAATAGTTTTGCGTGGAAGAAATGTGGCAGAGGCCACAAATTACGTGGAGTGGTATATGCAGAGGGGAGGAGTGTAGATCGTCGGGGAGAAGTGATCTAAAAGTACTACTAGTTAATATACACTCGTTCTTGTCACCTCTAGTAGTGGTTTCCTTTTACTACTATTTTCTTTTCTTTTTTGAAATTTCTGAGAATTTATAGTACGTAGGTCTGTGGTGCTGGTAAGCGCTATTGTATCAAATTCGCTTGGAAGTGGAAGGATCAACTAAAATCTATTTGACGCCCTGTACAAATCAAGCCTTTCATTTTCATCAACCTCTGTAAAAGATTTCCAGTGATCTCTGGCACTCCTCTCGGTCAAACGAATCCGGTCACCCATGCTTGAGATAAATCTCGCGCATCGCCTGTGAATCGAATTAGATCAAAACAAACATTGACCCTGTGGACTAACGATCTGGCAGAAAATGGCCTACCTTGCCCTTCTTATCACCCCACACTTCGTCATACCATTCTAATATCACTGGCCACGATCCCACCTTCTGAACATGAGGGATCCAATTAAGATTCTGAAACCTCTGCTTCAAGAAATCCAAGTGCTCACCCAGTGGCTTGGTCTCGTCATCGCATTCAACACGCCAATATCGCGGATCATCTTTAGCGTAATCTGGATCATATTAAGGTAGCTCCAGTACCTTGATCATACCTTAGCAGTCAATGCCTAGTAACTTGGGCAGCAGGTTTAACTAATCCAAAGGCCGTGGTGACTCGTTGCGAGCCAGTTCAGGCGGCTCTCTAGGACAAATACACACCTTCAACCATCACTACCATGATGGTCCCTTTTCCCTTCAATCCTCTGCTCTCAAAATGTGATTCCTTACAGCCAATTCTTCATTCTTCAATCTAGCCCCACTGGACTCACTGTGGGTCAAGCGGCAGATTTTGCTAGAGTGAGGGAAAAAATTAGCTGTATCAAATAGTCTTCTGTGGGCACAAGGATTAGATGAGGTGTGCAAAGTTTGCACTCGGAGGCGGCAAAGAACAGTGGAGAGTGAATACTTTGATAGCTACTCTCAGTCACCTAGCGAGCTTTCCTTTCGGTGGCGGGTCAGTGTTCGTTTGGCCACCTTTCTTTACATAAATCTATTTAAATAACGATCAATTACACCGAATGATTAGAATGATTATGTCACTGGGGCCCCAGTTCGGAAATACACAACGGGTAAAGATAGGAGTGAGAATTACAAGTTGTCAGCGACGAAAGCCTCTATAACTGCAATCACTGAAACTCGACTACAAGCTTTGTGCCTCGGCCATCTCCCTTGCGAAGTGTCTCGAGGCCTTCGAAGATTTCCTTGAATCCGCCCTTGATCGTTGTGATAGGTGGAGGTCTCACAACATCAATGCTCAAAGTGGACAAATTACCATAGAAATTGGTAAGAATATCACGGTCTGTCGGAATCGCCGGGAACACGGGTCCAAGAGGCGCCATAAGCTGGAACTTATGACCGAACACAGTATATACCATAAGGAACGTATTGGTCACGTTTGCCTTCTTCGGCTTTCCTTGGTCAAGTAGCGTGACCACCTTGCCCTCTTGTAACACATCGGCACAGAAGGCGGCCGAACTGCCTTCGGAAAAGCAGTCCAAAGCTTTTGTGATATTTGGATAGGCCTCCTTGATTTCGACAATAGATGCAGAGGTTCGGTAGTCATATACTGCATCGGCACCATAACGCTTTGCGAGGTCGAAGGAACGTGGCGAGGCCGTTGCCACAACCTTATATCCTGCTCTCTTAGCTAATTGAATAGTGAACAGACCAACGTTCGAGCCTCCTGAGTAGATGAGAATGGTCGGTTGGTCACCCTGAGCGCTGCGCCCGTTCACAATATCCACCCAGGGAATATCAAGATAGGCAAGACCCAGCATCGCGGTGGCTGCAGGAACTCCGTAAGTGGTGGCTTGCCCTAGGGTCATTTCGTCAGGGACCTTCCAAGCCAAATCGCCATCAACTTTCAGATACTCTGCGAATGAGCCAACGTCGGGATATAAGCCACCGTGAACAAAGCCTGCGATTCTGTCTCCAACCTTCCATCGCTGTCCCGAATTCTTGCCGACCCGAGCCACCTCGCCCGCATAGTCGCAGCCAATGGCGGAATTGCAAGGGGAAAGAAAATCGATGTCTTTGAAGTCGATCGGATTCAGCGCGACGGTACGCACCTTCACCAAGACCTCATTATCAGTTATGCTTGGAATCGAGACATCCTTGACTTGCGCGCCTTGCCCAAGCGGACTGCCGAGAGCGAAACTCAGTACACGCCTAGGCAAAAATCGATGTGTGATGATTGCTTTCATCTCGGTGGATAGGTATAGGCTACCGAGTAGGAGAAGAAAGACAGGAAGTGTTGAACAGGTAAGGCACTCGTGTGCAGGACTTGGTTGTATGGAAAGTATTGGTGAAGGTTAACGCAGCGAACTGAGCACTTAATTGTAAAGCTCTTTCCAAAACACTGTCTAACAGGTCGGATGAACATCAGACCGACTGGACCAAGGGATGTCCCGCGTTGACTCGCCAGCTTAAAATTAGAGAGGCCCAGGAGGCGAGTTTACGGTTATTTTGAGGGCCGAATGAGTGGAGGCCTCGGGTCGGGAATGATGAGTCGGCTGCCCCGACCGTGCTAGTAATCTAGCTGCCAATCACTCACTCATCAACCCGATTCCGAGTCTGGGAAGGGATTGCTGATCTTGTTTCCAGCTTTGTGTTTGAGTCCTCCTTGGTGACTATGCTGACCTCAAACTAATCCGACCACAACCAAGGAAGAACAATGATCAGGTTGCGGAAATCCCAGTGTTGAACATCGAGCAGTCGGCAGGTTGACACTTGCACTATAAAACCTGCAGACCGTTCTTATCTCATGAAATACCTTGTGTTACAATTCTTCCTCAAGGCCACTGATTTAATCGCAACTGCTCTTTGAACAAACCACTACAATGACGACCCTTCAAACCGTTCTGACTTCTTTTGTCTCCGTCAATGGACTGAGGATCGCCTATAGGCGATTTGGAGCGGGCAGTCCATTGCCTTTGGTCTATGTCAACCATCTCCGTGGTAGCATGGATACGCTCGATCCGCTTCTGTTCAATAGCATTGCCAAAGCCCGCGAAGTCATTGTCTACGACAGTGCTGGCATCGGACACAGCGAGGGAACTGTGCCGGATTCCATTCCCGAGATGGCCGAGGTACTTGTCAACCTGCTCGCCACGCTTGATATTCCAAAGGCCGACCTCATCGGCTTTTCCATGGGCGGTGGCATTGTACAGCATATTGGATATTCGTACCCTCAACTTGTCAACAAACTGATCCTGGCCGGCACTCAACCTGGAATTGGTGAAGGTGTGACTTTGCCTCCGCGGGAGGTACTGGAAAGTGCTGGAGCAAACATAGAGCAGCCACCAACCGAGGATGATATGATGTATCTTTTCTTCAACTCCTCCGAGACCAGCCTCGCCCTCGGCCATGCATGGTGGAAGCGAATCCACGAGCGAAATGTTGAAGGTGAACCCCGGAAGGCATATCTTACCGGAACCGGGACTCAGTCGCAGCTTGCTGCGATTTTCAAATACACCACTGATACTCGCAACTTCGATCGATTGGCAGAAATCAAGGCCCCGGTTCTTGTCACCAACGGCCATACGGACATTATGTCGCCCACTGCAAACAGTTTCATGTTGCAGCAGAAGATTCCCAATGCCCAGCTGCATCTTTACGCTGACGCAGGACACGGGCATCTCTTCCAGGTGCCAGAGCTTTACGGGAAGCAGATTGAGCTGTTCTTGAATAACTGAGTCTATTAGTCTTGTTCAGTTCCACTATTGTATTGCCTCGGTTCATGACTCAACAGCAGTTGTCTACATGTCGAGGATCGAGGACATAGGTCGTATAGGATGGTGCCAGTCAACCGTCGAGAATCTCGAAGGAACCAGTTGGTGCTAGGATTTGCAGCTAGATTACTTCAGTATCCGAAATGTATCATTTGCTTGGTCATACTGAAATTGAACAATATCAGCTCTTCTAGAATGATACTCCATCGCAATTTGCTCTTGAATATTCCTCAATCCGCAATATCAGAGGTGAGGTTACGAAGACTGGTCAGTAAAATTGAGCAGCAAGCTCCCTGGTCCTAAGTCAAACTAATATAGCATGGTAACACATAGAGAGATTACATCCTTGACTCTCTATTTATCTGGTAGTTATTGGTTGCAGCTTTACTTCCGAACTTCTTCCTCAAGCTTCGGACTACAGATTCTAACGCCACGGACGATTACATTGATAACAGTAAGAGCACCATCATTGGAATTCAGATCGGTTCATTTTTACTTGTATAAGTGTTCTGTATCCATCGCTTCCAGGGTCAAAGAAGAACGGACACTTCAAGGTGGTTGGGTAGTTCAAAGCCGCCCCACGCGACTAGACATGATCGATAACTATATTACCTTGTTTTTGATGACAGCTCAGTTTGGATTTTACTTCAGCATAGCGAAATATTATTAACACCTCGAATGGGGCTTAAGAGCCCTCAGTATCAAAGGTTTAAAAGATGGAACTCAGATGCTTCGATCTATGTTTCAGATTCTGCGCATAGAAAAGTATACTACAATGCTTTTAACAATCGTGGCCTTATAAATAGCCATTTCGTTGATTGTGTTTGAGATGAATTAAACCTAGGGGCAATGATATTTTAGCTCTGTTTGTCTCCTTGGAGTATTGAGAATGTTAAAGATAACTGAATGCATGGACAATGAGATGGAGGAAAAGCGCGAAAAGAAGGAGAACATTTATGTCGCCAGAATGTATCTGTGAATGTACACTTCAAGTAAGCAACATAAATGAACTTGAATCACAGGGAAGGACGACAAAAGAACGCACGAAAAATATATTGCTCTCAAAAATGCAGAAAAGAGCGGGACCGATTATTTTACCTTCTGACGATCCTGTTCAGCCTTCTCCGCGTCACGAATCTTGTTCGTAATATCCGGCATGTGAGCGACAGGAGGGAGCAACGTATCCTATGTGCGTGTCTAAAGTTAGAAAATAGAATGGGATGGCTGCCATGAGTTGACGGGAAAACTCCTACCCATACAGTCGACCAGCCAAATGCTGAAGCCAGCCAAGTCATCAAAGCCCCTCCCCCTGACCAAAGATGCTTCTTTGGGCTTGATCGAATTGCGTTGTTGACCACGACCTCGGCATATGAATTGACATCCATAGCATTTTTAGCCACCTCAGTTCCATCCAATGCTGACTCAATCACATCCTTTGCAGGGTAATAGAAAGAGTTCTTGGGTAGACGTGGTGCACTTGGAAGATTGTCGAAGAACTTGGTCCTAATTGCACCAGTAGTGATGAGGATTGCGCGGACTCCCCAAGGAGAGAACTCGATACGCATCTGATCGGTCATGATGGCAACTGCAGCTTTGCTTGCATTGTAATAACCTTGCCATGGAAATGGCATTTTGCCAAGCACTGACCCAATGTTGACAATCGTTCCTTTGGAAGCAATCAAAAGTGGCGCGAACGCTTGAGTTATGGTAACGACAGCAAAGACGTTAACATCAAACATGTTCTTGGCGATTGAGACATCCGAATCCAATAAGGGCATGCTATAACCTATTGAAGGGTCAGTGGCTTTTCACAAGTAAACTGCTTTGAAGCCATGAGACTACCTGCGCCTGAGTTGTTGACCAGGAAGTCCAAATATCCCCCCCGTCGCAGCCTTCACGGTTGACACTGCTTGCTTGATTGACTCTTCGTCAGTAACATCTAGTTGTACAATATCGAGACCCATGTCCTTGAGATGTTGGACTTTGGCGGTGTTCCGAGCGCTGGCAAAAACCCGAAACCCCTTCTTGTGGAAGGTCTTTGCAAGAGCGTCACCTATCCCACCTTCACTGCAACCTGTAATGAGAACTGTCTTCTGACCCATGTTTGTGATGAACGATCTGGAGCGCAGCTTTAAAGTTTGGCGCAAAGCCAGGTACTTGGGATACAAGCGAGATATAACTAAATAACATTCACGCAGTACCTATCCAACCTTGTGCCAAGGTCAACTGTCCCGAGGTCGGGTTGATGACGAGACATTCCCGATTCGATTGTCTTACCCGCAAGCTAATATAACAACTTCGAAGGTTGGAACTCGGGACCGTAGTTCCTCCAACGGGACACCAGTTAATTATTACAGTCCCAGCGGTACTCATCCTTTTTGCAAAGCGAATATACCACAATTCTCGACGATCCATAGACTTAGGCTCAAATCCCGGCGAGTGAAAGCATGAGAAAAAATTAATCTGGACCATTCTGCAACACCTGGGCACTGATTAGCGATCACCGATGTCCCGGAATTATTGCAACTGTTCGAGGCGCCCAGCAAGTCAAACATTACTACAAGCCAGCTATGCACCAGGGCTGTATGATCGGGTGCGATGAAAAAGGTCGCTGAGAGACAGAGTCAAAGACCATCGCTTGTGACCTAGAATTCAGCACTTCTAACAGGTACTTCTTCAATTTCACTTTTCGCGATATGGGCGGTTTTCTATATACAGTACGATCCGGCGACAGATACAAACAGTACCTGTGGACGTAATATGAAGCCTTACAGTATTTTGTATTTTGTTTTTATTTTTACACGTGTGTATCTATACAAGACTCAGAGCGATTGCGGTCGTGCATATAGATTAACTAAATTCACACAATAGTCGAAATGTGCAGGGCCTCCTCCACATCATTGCGTTGGAACCCAGGTGTGCGGCCTAGGCAAACTCCTCTGCTTGTCAACGCTACCAATGTCAGAATACTGTAATCATTACGGACCAGGGACGGACTTACTTGATATGAAACGTGAGACATTAATATTGGTCTGCACTTTCGAGCATCTTGTTGGCTCGCCAGCTGACGCAACCAAGAGCACATTCTTATCTTGAAGATATCCCTTCAGATCTTGCAAGTCAAACCAATCACCTTCTAGCTGCTTTCGTAAATCTGCCGTGACGAGTGATATGGGGTCCTCCACGGTTCCCCATCTCTGGTAATGAGGGACAGATGCACCCGTGCACCCGTCGGGATAATGGGTCCCCGCGCCCCCCAACCTGAACAGGGGGACTTCCTCCCATCCATCCAGCGGCTTTTTGCTTGCGTGAGCATATAATTCCGCTTTAAAGTAGGATGCCAGGCGTTCGCGTCTCATAATACTAAAAATGATCCCAAAGGGCCTTTGGAGCTGATCCAAGCCGATTGACGAATTGCACAGGGCGAGATGCCCCTGGTAGAGAGCTGCTAGAAGCAGCCTTTCAATGAATCCGGATACCTCTAAAATCGAGATTTCTGATGAAGTGACGGTACATGGCATGATAGTACTGTTAGGGTGATAAAATCCAAAGCCATCCATGGGCAGGTGGAGGGGGATGTCGCGTGCCGGGTGGTTGACTGTGGGTCCTTTCAAGGCTGGTGGTGAGTCAATTATCTTATTAGAGTTAACAGGGACCACTATCCCGTCTTCTAGGCTTGCCCCCGATGCCATGGAAAGGAAGATCTTCATCGTGTCACGTAGATTCGCTGTCAGGGCAGTATGTGACCTAAGTACTCCACTTTGAACCAGCTGCGCGCTAAATGACAGCATAGCAGAGCTCATTTTCTCCATTGAGGTCTCCAAAAGGGAGATGTGGCTTTTCAGGTCTTCAACTGTGGCTTGCTGTCGTGAACGATATGCACGTTGTGCCATGCGAATTTGCTTGCGACGACGCTGTCACCCGGGTGGGTCGGTTAGAACGCTCAAACATTAGTGGAGGTCGACTGATACCATACGAACCTCTCCAGGATTTTCCTCGCTATCACCAGCTGCTTGGGAGGCTCCGCAGCTCTTCGCTGGTGTGGCCTTCTTTGGTCCATCTCGCTGGCGTTTTTGTGGCCGTGGTGTCGTCGGTTTGGAGCCGTGTGTTTGGTTTGTGTTCGTCCGGTTCAAGTCAAATGCGAGCTCAGGGGCGAAGTCGTCAGAATTTGGCGATGGCGTATTACTTTGAGCATTTCGTGATTTATATGATTCGGGCAGGGGATAGGAGCAGGCTGAGAGCAATGAGTTGATGTCAGAGGTCGCCGACTCCTGTAATAATGGGTGGCTGGATTCGGATAACGACGTGCTTGGATGGAAATCTTCCCAATTAAAGATAGGCAGATCGCTAGCTATGGGCAGTGGTACTTGTTGGTCCATGGCGTGACGAATATGGTCACGGATAAGATCAAAGCGAAGTCAAGCGAAGTCAAACGAAAGTCTACCCGCCAGAGGAAAAGACTGACTGTAATGTTCTCCGACCAGCGCTACCTGATCTCAACCAAGTAATAGGATTTCATTAGACAGTCTGTTTCAAGATAAGTAGTATGGAGGCTAATTCGACCCTGGAAGAAGGACAACAGATGTCCACGGGTAAGTAAATTGCCCCGTGGGGCATAGTTAAACCTTGGCTCGGCATGATCACTCATCATTCCGTTTGGTGACGCAACGGATAAATAGTTAGTTAACTAGTTACAGGAGAGCCTACATGCTTACTAATAATGAGTCTCGAGACCATCTATTAGGGCAAATTTGGCTGGCAGAAACACTGAAAGGACACAAAAATTGTGCAGATTGTATACTCTTGACTTGACACCTTGGAAGACAAGGAGCTCAAAAATGAGGACGAGTACTATCAGTCAATGAACCAGTGACTACTGCACAATCAAACAAGGATGGTTATGGCTTGAATCTGTAGATCTTTTCCACCGCACCGTCGATCTCTTTGCACGCTGAAGTCTCCGCAAATACCAGCCTTTTCCATATGTGCTGTTCATTCGATAGTTTTCTATAAACTCTAATTTTCCTACATTTTACGTCGGCTGTTGTATCTCGCCGGTTACTGAAAGTGAGTTCCCCTCTCGTGCAAATATCATTTTCAAGTCATTTTTCATGGGTCAAGTTGTTAAGATATCAGAAAAATAATAGGAAGTAGCAGGAAATATATCGAAAAGTCCCATGGGTCAATTCACGTTTTACCTATTAATACCTGGACGAAATCTATGCTTCAAGCAATATTGATAGTAGCTTGACGCTCAGAATCAATAGGTCTTTCAAAGACAGATCGTCTGCGATATTCTGCAGACAATCTGGCTCCGTGCTCCACCAGATACTCAAATTCCCAGGCTTTTCTAAGTAAATTGCAGTGATTAAAGCCTGGCTGTGATATTCAGCTTCTGTCCCGTATTTTATAAGGAGCTCAATTAGAAAGTGGCTCTCATCTCTCCGAAGAGCATAATGGATTGATGATTTCACCCGTTCTTCTCTTTCAGATGATTTGAATTTCGATGGTGAAGCCTTTCCATTCGGGTCTGCTCCATTATCCAATTGAAGCCGGGCGGCACTTATTGATCGTGGAGCCCAAAGCGCACCATGCAGAGGTGGATGACTCTCTGCAGATATCTGGAAATTGACATCCGCTCCCTGTGACAGAAGGTATCATATGCGGTCTTCATCGCCGTGTTCTGCAGCGTATCTTAACATCCAGTAGAGGTCCAATCCGGGATTTGGTTTTCCGTAAGGGTATTGGCGAAGTGGTTCGAAAGGATAGGCCTCAACCTCCTGATGGCCTTTTGATGCGGCTTGCGCAAGTGGATATCTTCCCTCTTTGTCGTGTGATGGTTGCTTTGCGCCCTGGAATATGAGTTTTCGAGTCAGATCTAAATGACCTTCGCGAGCTGCGAGAGTAAGGGGCGTTAAACCAACCCGGTCACGATAATTAATATCGGCTCCTAAATCGAGGAGATATCCCACGATTCTTGTATGCCCCTGAGCTGCTGCATAGGATATTGGATGCTTTTTCATCTCCGCTCTTTGACGTGTAGTTCGGAAGCGTGTTCGATGTCGTTGTACTGTCTAGGCGAAGTACTGAGATTCCCATTGAACATTTGCTCCAGCATCAATAATATATTGCAAAGTGGATTCAGACCCTTGAGCCGAAGCCCAGCATAATGCAGAGGTATTGTGAATATTGCGTTGATAAAGGAGGTTGCTCAGTATCTTCCAAAGACAAGAATGACATTGAAGAAGATGATTCAGATCAGAGCATTCTAAAGCTTTCCCAATCTGTATCAGAAGTTCGGGGGGTAATTTGAGAATAGACATGAATAAATAGAAGTCTTCGTGGACGTTGAGATTGGCATTGCCTGCGCAGTCGGGTATATAATCGTCTACGTTCTTTTCCAGCTAGCATTCGCCCAAGTGGACATGGTGACAAGCGGCAATTATCCCCAGCTCTACCCAGCTTCGACGTATAGCACGTTACCTGCACAGCTGCCCGAAGATACGGTTGTATTTGCTCTCTGTGATTCAGTCCTTTATCCCAATGCTGCCCGCATCGCACGCCAATTCACCGAGTATATCTATTCCTACACTTCCGGGCGCACGAAACTCCTTCAGGGACCACAGAGGATTACCAAAATGCGGAAAAATCCACGAACAGACTCTGGAATGATACCAAAGCTAGACGCATTGAAGATTTGCGCAAGAAAGCACGCACAACGAATAACGAGGAAAGCTTCCTTCCCCATGTACGGACAGTGATCATCGATATGACGCGCGTCACCCACATCGACACAAGTGGAATGCAGGCTCTGGCAGATACCAGATCCATGCTCAAGGAGTGGGCCGGCGCGGATGCTGAACTGGTCTTTGTGGGGCTGAATGAACGAGTGAGGGAGCGATTCCAAAGGGCCGAGAAGAGCTTCGTATCTTCGAAGAATGATAGTAGCCCTAGAGATCAAGGCTACATTGTTTTTGACGTTCTGCAGACGGCACTATATAACACCCATGCGTCGGAGGAGAGTAGCACTGATGTGGCTAAGAATGACTCGTCACCGGAGTCAAATTGCGCATCAGATATTCAGATATCTTGAATGTGCTTCAGCACGTGGCCTATAGCCTAATATTGAATGAAGGAATCCACTATAGTCATGTAAATGTAGATGTAGATGTAAATGTAGCTGTAGCTGTAGTTGGCAGCCTGCGATGACGCTGGATCAGAATTAGCTAATCGGGCTCGGCCCCGTAAACAGCGGAAGTCCGACTTCCCCCCCAATGATGGAACCCCCCAAGTCGCTCCACCTTCAACTCCTCAGCAGCCATCATGTCCGCCAAAAAGATCGAGCAATATGAGATTGAGCGATATTGGGAAATCTTCGCATCGCTTTCGAATGGTCAGGCCCACCTGAATAGCTCCCAGGCTGCCTCCGTGCTGCGCAACAGTCGCCTGCGTGATGACCAGCTCGAGAAGGTCTGGGATATCGCAGATGTGGACGGTGATGGAGAGCTTGATTTCGAGGAATTCTGTGTCGCAATGCGCCTGGTATTCGACCTCGTCAATGGCGTGCGTATCCCCTGCCCCTCCCCCTCCTCTACCACCCCGCCCACCCGTCTGAGAACCCTCAAGTGTTGACATGGCATTGCCTCGAACAGGAACTACAAGAAGTCCCCGCCGTTCTGCCAGACTGGCTTGTGCCGGAGTCAAAATCACACCTTGTACACGCGACACGAGCATTGAGCGGCCGCCCCGAGCAATTCGAACGGATAGAGGATGAGGATGACAGCCTGGGCCTCAAGGATGGCTTCGAGTGGTACATGAAGCCGGCCGACAAGGCCAAATACGAGGAAATCTATAGCGCCAATCGCAACCCCCGTGGCCAAACTACGTGTCAGTAGACAACTTACCCGGTACATGGTGATCACACTCGCTAACGCTAAAACTTGCGGTACTACAGTCGAATCCCTACAACCCCTATATGACTCCCTCGAAGTCCCAGACACCGATATCCGCTCCGCATGGAACCTCGTTAACCCCTCCGTCGCGCCCGCCATTAACAAAGACGCCACCCTTGCCTTCTTGCACATCCTAAACTACCGACACGAGGGGTTCCGAATCCCACGTGCCATCCCCGCATCCCTCCGCGCCTCGTTTGAGAACAACCAGATCGACTACCAGGTTGACAACGCGCCAGCCCAACGTTGGGGCACGGAAGGCAATGTCGAGACAACAAGTGGTCGCAAGGCCAAGTTTGGAGACTCATATCTCAGCCGACTGGGAGTGGGCGGCAAGGGTTCATACCAGCCGAAGGGTACGGATTTCAGCGAAACCGTCCAGGATGAGGAGTGGGAGAAGGTCCGGTTGCGCCGGGAGCTGGCTGAGATTGAATCAAAGCTTCAGTCTGCCAGTCAATCCTCTGACAATAGACGCGATCAACCCCGAAACGATGGCCGGCCCAACTGGGTTTTGATCAAGAAGGAAGCTCTCCAGCTGCTGGAATATAAGGAGCGGGAGCTCCGGGAATTGCGTGAGGGTGTTGGACGGTCGCAAGATGGGCAACACCTAGAGCGATCAAGGGAAGATGTCAAGACTGTTGGGGAGCAGGTCGACGGGCTGAAAAGCCACTTGGCTCAGCGCAAAGGAGTTCTTGCCGATCTTCGTCAGCAGGTCGAAGAAGAGAGATCTCGTCGATAAGTGCCCCAAGGCTAATAGCCTGAGGCCATTTTCTTCGTGCGGGTATCTTGATCTGGGTTGTATAGGCTGCATCTTTCGTCTCCTTTCGTTTACAGCCACATTGCTGGCAAGGAGCTACAGGCGCTGAATGGATTATTGTTTCACCTGGCGAGCGAAGACTACATTAGTTAAGTAATAGTAGAACAACAAGCCTCTTATAATTTCAGGCAAACAAGAAAATCTTCAGTAGATTCGTACATGAACCCAAAATTAGGACCCTGCGTTAAAATATACCGGCAACATCCGACCCCCCGAGTCAGACGTAAGTAGACCCTGTCAGATTGTAGAAGGGAAAGATCCAATATTATGGCTTGTTGGGAATGATGAATGTTATAAAAAACAAAAAAACAAAAACAAAAACAAAAAAAGGATGAGGTGGACGCACCGCCAAAAAATGCAAGCGACGAGGTTCGAGCTCGCTAGAACAAATGTTCATTGCCAGTGGATATTTAAAGAAAGACTTCTTAGGATATTGTACAAGATTGCATTGCTTCTAGATTCAAGGCAAGCAGAGCCTATGAGATCGCCTAAACAATCAACAACAAAAAGCAAAAGGACAAGAATAATTATCCTCCCAGATCTAGGATCAACGCCAAACCATAAGACCAACAAGGTCGAGTAAAACACTTCACATTACAGCCGCAAGACTCAAGACATCAGAGACTCTTCACCACCACGCTTTGTCTCCACAGCCACAAAGGCATGACCAGTCTTATCAAGACCCTTCTCAGCACGGGAATAAGCCTCTTCGCTCCGATCTGTCAAGATAGCGAGTTCTTCATCCGAAAGAATCGACTGATCATTAAGCTCGAAGCGCTCGAATTCATCTTCTCCAAGAGCCTGGCGCAAGTCTTCGAGCTCTTGGGCATTGGCACTCGTGTCCAGCAATGAGCGAAACTTGCCCTTTTGAATCACAAGTCGCTCGAGCCGGCGCTTGGAGTCTGCCTTTTCAAGTAGAGTTTGTTCTACCGTTCCTTTTGTCGCGAGTCGGTACACGATCACGGGCTTCTTTTGACCGATGCGGTGGGCGCGGTCCTGGGCTTGCAGATCTTGTTGCGGGTTCCAGTCTGAATCGAAGAGAATCACCGTGTCGGCAGCAGTCAGGTTGATACCTTGTCCACCGGCGCGGGTGCTGAGGAGGAAGATTTTGTGGCTATTGTCTGTGTTAAATAATTTAATTTGGGCTTGGCGTTCGGATTGAGCCATGGCTCCATCAATGCGACAGCATGGCCAAGACCGGAGTTGGGTAGACCATTCTTCAATGATACTCAGCTGGGTCTTGAATTGAGAAAATATTAGGATCTTGTGTCCCCTCTTCAAGAGATGGGGGACAAGTCGGTCCAAGAGAAGCATCTTCCCGGAAGCCGACACGAGAGACTCGTCGACATCGGACGTTTCATCTGTCCAAGGCCAGTAGAAATTGTGCGGGGAATTGCAAGCCAAACGGGCCTGCAGGACAGGGTTTTGCATCTTTTTCTGGGCAATTTCCTTTTCTGTGGGAATTGTCAGTTTCAATACTAGTCATTTGAGATGGGGCTATACGCACTAGCGAGCTTAATTGTCTCAGCTCTTTCAATCTCCTCGAGCTCGGTATCACTTGGTTCAGCTTCCTCTTCCTCGACTTCGATTCCCTTGTCAAGCATACGCAGCTTCGCATCGAACTCCCGGTCGCCCATTTCTTTGTAACTTTGAGGACCGCGGCGACGGCGACTAGAGCTGGTGCTGACACTGGCACTCGCGCTAGGAGTGGAAGCTCCACTTGATCGGATACTCTTGTTGGGTGTTTCGGACTCGCTGCTTTCCCGCCGTCGCTTTCGGCTTGACGAGCGGGAGAGAGTTGGGTTCTTGGCTGTCAAACGCTCCAGAGCCTTTGTTTCAAGGTACTGTCGGCCTGTGCCACTGAGGATCTCTCTGTAAAGTTCTTTTTGCTCGGATGTAAGAGGAGCGTACAAAATGTACTCGCGCTTCTTTGGCAGATCGGTTTCGACATCTGTCTTGACTCGCCGCAGAAGGAAAGGCTTCAAAATTGAATGCATTGTTGTCACAAGATTGCGCTTCCGGCGTTCGAGGAGCTCTGCTTTGCCGCTATCATCGAGTACGGATGAAAAGTCGAACCAGCTTTCGAAGCTATTTAAATCATCAAAGACTTCCGGTAGGAGGAAGTGCAATAGTGACCAAAGCTCAGAGATATTATTCTGCAGCGGCGTTCCCGTAATCAATAGGCGGTTGGCAGATCGATAGGCCATAAGCTCTTTGATAAGACGGCAATTCATATTTTTCAGGCGATGCCCCTCGTCCTATATCTCCAATTAGCAACTTTGGCAGCCTGTAAATTTTAAGAGTCAAACCATACCACAACGATGTACCTCCATTGGTACTGCCCGAGGAATTTACGATCATTCATACAAATCTCATAAGAGGTGCAAATAACGGGGAAGTCCATATCTCCTTGGTTGCGCATTTTCATATGCTTGGTGCGGAGTGCTTCTCGCTCGGCTTTGGATCCATGATATAGGACCGTCTTGATCTTCGGACACCACCTCTTGAACTCATCTACCCAGTTACTCACTGTGCTGAGCGGGGCAGCGATCAAGAAGGGCCCGGAGACATTATTCTCCTTCAGGAAAGCAATCATTGAGATGGCTTGGATTGTCTTTCCCAGTCCCATTTCGTCGGCCAGAATACCGGAGAGACCGTTCATCCATAGGGTCTTCAGCCACTCAAGGCCCTCTAGCTGATATGTGCGCATCTTGCCACCCGTGATCAGCGCCGGTTGTTGGGTCGCAACGAGTTCTTGCTCGCCGATGGCAGTGGGCTTTGACTCGTATTCATCAGCTGCATTCTCCAGCACCTCCTGCACGGTGGGATTGTCTTCCTTGACCTCCACCTCGGCCTTTTTAAAGTAGTTCGAGATAGTGCCACCACCACTCTTCCTTGTTGTGCGGCCTTTCTTCTGTGAGGGTGCATCGTTCGCTGTTGGAGCCTCTTCTGAAACTGCAGCTCCTGACTTTCGATTTCTTGTGCCGCGTCGATTGGTATTTGTGGTTGCGGGTGCCGCTGCAGGCTTGTCTTTCTCGTCGGCGGCAGATTGCTGGCGTTTCGTAGCTCGCTGTCGAGCCTCTTCTTGCTGCTTTTTCATCTTCTCCGACATAAGTGCGACAAATAACTTTACAAAACACTCGGTTAGATACTGGTGGCAAGTGGTCATGCTGGATAGCCCTTCGGCGGCTTACCGAGCTACTCTGCAACAAGTGCATCAGGCCCTTAGCCTTGGTATCCATGCCTTCGATATCTTCATCCTTCTTCTCTGTCGATTGATCCTGTCCACCAGTTCCCTCGCTGTCTGAAACAGGTTTCGTCTCTCCATTTGTGAGTTCGGTCATTGGGGACGAAGGCAAGGTAGACTCTGGCTGCATGGTGCCAGCACGGGAATCAGTCGGGGTGGCGGTCGGAGATCCGGTCGTCGCCATTGCTGCTGTGATTTTTGAAAGAGCTGGAGGTTAAGGATACAGTGCTCTCAAGAGATCATAGGTTGAAGGTGTGGTAGGACGTCATTCCCAGGGATGAGAATTCTTGTCCAAATCAGGATTTCACCGGTTCGACGAGTGGACAAACTCCAAGGATATGAAATAGAGGTCTTGCAGGTTTGGTGATAACACGCGATTGAAAGGCTTGAGTGTCTTCGAGTCTTTCGGCAAAATCGCAAGTAGAGAGCCTCGATCTCGGCGGCACTGAAGGGGTGCTTGGCGCGTGTGCGACGCGGATTTTCGCGTTGGCGCACAGACCAGCCACTTTAGATCAGCGATGCGATAACAACGTCATTTAAGGTAACCCGCTATGGTATGGTATGAATGAAAGTCTTTAGTATCTGATAACTTTTAATTCATACAACTAGAATAACTCAAACAGTATCAGTACATGAATTCTTCTCACAACTGCAGTTTCGACTTTTCGGCATAAATGACTTCGAAATTTATCGGCCCTTCCCACATCGTCGGAATATGCTTCTCCTCATACATACTGCTGTTCTCACGATTTCAATCAAACCCTGCGTTCCATCCGACCAGCATCTGATCCTGCCCCGCGTATGGATTGAGAATCGTGTCATTGGGAAAGTAACCGCTCGGTAAGTAGGGCACCATCCAGTCGGTTTCGACAGGGGGGATAGGACCCAAAAAAGGTCTCGTCCAGACCGGGGAGGTTATGCATGAATTCGGCAGATAAAACATCCTGGGAACCGCCATACAATATCTCGTCTATGAACCCCTGGGGAGTGCTTGGAGAACCATATGTCCCCGAAGTCTCGTATTCCATTAGCCAGGCTAGGTTTCTCATTTTCTGTTGCTCTGACTCCAGTCTGGCCTCTTCGATCTGTCGTTTGTATCGGGACTGTGACACAGAGGGATGGACTTCATTGAAAGACCAACACCCACCCAGAGAACGCGTTACCGGTTCATAGGACACATGAGCAGACTTGTGCGTTCCTTTCGGTGGCTTAGATGGGGTTTCGTCCTCTTTACCAGGCAATGGTACATGGGGCTGATAGAAGTGAGCCTTCTGGATCTCTTTTGCTCCCGCCAAATTCACTCTTCTCTTGAACGACAGGTCAAGGGGGTTGTACAATGTCCGATCACGGAAGCCAAGCGACAGTCGTGCTTCTTGCCTTGGCCCAACTCGTATTCGAGTAAATTCGGAACCATCTAAAGGCGATGACATCTCCCTTCGAACATGCTCCCGAACTTTTTCACGTGCGTCCTGAAATTCATCGCGCAGGTAGAATGGAGTATGCTCTTTCCAAGACGCAAACGGGTAACAATCGCCCTTAAAGGTATCTCGAGGGTTTATTGTGCAGTAGGAGCCGCTCTTGAAATACATGTTTTCGGCAGAAGAGGGTATCTCATCAAACGAGGGGCCGGGTGCACAGTCTCGAATCGGTCCCTGGGGGTTGATGAAGCTGCATGCCGGTATGGTCCAATCCTCCTTCCATTGGAAAATCTCTCGTGTGCCGTGATTTTCGGTACGGGGAATAGCGGCTAGTTGGACAAGAGGGCTATCCCACTGGCCGGCAAGGTTCTCATTGAGATAATGGTTGCGGAGGAACTGCCTAGCTGCCAGTATATCATCAGCTCGGCAGAATTCGAGTTCTGGTTTAGCCATCGCAGTAAGCGAATTTTGGAAGTCCCGAGAGATTCTGTTAAGAACGAACTGATGGGGCACAGGGCTTTGCTTCAGAATGCTTTGATCCATGTTCATAAGATGGGCCAGTTGCTTTTCCCGCATGGCGGCCAGGGCTCGATCCTCCCGAGAAATTTGCTGGTCCCGCGTGTTCAGATAATGTGACAGTTTGCTCCGATCTTCTTTGCCCAGGCCGAGTTTTATGCAGGAATTCTCCCAGTTGTAGTGCTTGAGGAGGCCAGAGATGATTTGCAGTTGTATGGCTGGATTGAGGTCGCTCCAGGTTGGATTGACAATCTATTCAAACAAAGTCAGCATCCGCAGCAATGCGTCGGCGACCTAAGGGTTTTGAGGAAGACGGATGTTTAACTTACTTTCCGTCCAAGGGCTTCTTGATCATCTAGAGGCTCACCGTCGCTGTCAGAAATGCTCAGGTTGTCGGCCACATCAATTGCTTTTGTTTGTCCCTCAATTGCACCAATTTCGGCCATATTGCTTCTGTGAATGAGGTTGGACTCACAGTTGCTCATAGACCAGTCAATACCGGATGAGTACTGGCCTTCCTCGGGTCTGCTCTGGGAGATCTTTTGCCTTTTGGGCCACGGCTCAGGGAAATCCGCAGGGGCCAATGTGGGATCGAATTCGATTATTTCCGGTTTGCGTGTGATCTTGACCCTGCGAAGCGATGGATGTAGGCTTTCTGACACTGGATTTGTTGGATCGGCCGATAACGATTGCCCTCGTGCCAAATGCATTGACATTAATAGGGCCGAAGTTGGTGTCTCGGTCGCGCATTCACCATACCTCGCTGGGGCACGTATGGTGCAACGCAGTTGCCTGTCACTGTTCATGGTAGGCAAAGCATGTATTAGAGAGAGAAGGCCTCCAGAAATGTGAATGCTACACCCTGATGCAGTGGGACACTCTTGCTGTGGCGGGGGTTGAAACTGACAAAAAGTCAGTAATGACAGTCCGATGTCTTCTGGCGGCCCCTGAAAAAGCACAGCTTCCTTGAACAAGGCAGAAATACACCGAGTGGGCTTGTACAAGAGTGAGAGGGGAGCGGAGGGGAGGATTTGGCAGTAGTATGCGGAAAGGGAAAGATAATGCGATGAAGCAAGTTCGGAAAATGATGAGATGCCGAAAAAAGATGCGAATGTGAGCTCTTTTTAAATGTCACAAGGTCCCTGTAGGGAGAAATAATACAGGCTACAGGGACTCAGAGTAAGTTGACTTGAGAGAAGAGAGATGTGAGGAGAGATGACAACAGAAAGACTGAGCAGAAGTGACGCGGGTCGAGTGAGGCCGTGTTGGCAGTGACGGGTACCTAGTCTGGCCTTAACCCGGCCCTCGAGACAGGTCAAAACAACCAGGTTTGAGAAAACAATTGATTTTAAATGTCTGGAAAATAACAGAGTTAAATTTCTGAGAGATTCGGCTACTCTGAGTTTGTACGTAAAGTAGTCAGTCGGTATTCAACTGTAATTCAGGATGGGCTGCGGATGCACATCTACTTCTCAGGAAATAGTTCATAAATCAGGACCGGGATACGTAGTAAAAAGAAACAAGAAAATCGAGCTGGGTATTTCCGTAAAGAGCAAACGGACAAATACTAGCCAAAATGTGTTGAAGTAAAAGACCTTTGAATAACAAAAACCGAAAGAAAGAAACTGACTCCATTTTCCGGTTTAGTATCCAGATGCGAGGGCCGAAGAAGGTTCTAAGACGATTTCCACCAGACAACATATAAAATCAGGTCCGTTGTGACTCCGAGCCTCTATAGGGAGACAGTAATGCGGTAAATATCTAGGCCACACGGTCCTGGAAAGGTGCCATCGGTTTGCGATCCAAGAGTGAGCCAACATCATCGTCAATATCCATCTCATAACCAGCCTTTTGGGTATCTTCAAATTGTCGATCTGCGAAACTCCGCTTCTTCGCAAGCATGATAGGGGGTATAGGTGGAGGAGCGAGGGTCGCGGCCCCTGTTTGGATATTCGCGCGTCGGGATCTTTCGACATCGCGCTTGGCAGCAAGGATGGACTCAAAAGAAAGGAGAATTCGGGTCATAGCATCATCAATCGAGATGCAAAAGCGCCGCTGTTGTAGCATCCGTGTTGCAGGCACTGTGTCCATGTTGAGCATGGCCATAATGTACGCAATCACGACGCTAGCGGATCGTTCATTTCCAGACTCGCAGAAGACGAGAACTTTCCGCATTCGAGACGGGTCATCTCTTAGGCTTGGAATCGCGGTTGAAGGCACGTCCGCGCCCGCGAGATGGTCGTTTATGCGGCGGATCGCCCTCGGAAACGTGGATATGAGCTCTTGATTGTCAAGGACATCAATGGTATCGGCCAGGATGCCAAGTTCTGCTGCGGCCTTGTCGCCAGAGACAAGCCGTGCGTGGGCGGAATGAGTATTCCGAATGGCGAGGAGAAGTGTGAATCCATGTTCTTGGAGGGATTCCCGATCGCGCAAGCAGGAAGAAGGGCCAAGGGCCAGAAAAGGAAATATGAATTGAGCCTCGCGGCGCATGTCATAGCTCCACTGTGAGAACTTGAAGCGACGCGTGAATCCATCAAGTTTAGCGAGAGAGAAGAATCCAGAACAGATAAAATCACCTTCCGCAAAATGGTGAGTGCTGGGATCGAAGAGTTTGGGGTCAACCACAACGACATCAGTGCCATCATCCTCATCGAAGTCAATTGCCGCTGTCAAACCGAATGTGCCGGTTGATGTATTTGGCCCGGCAAACTTTGGCGAAGTGTTATAATCTTGAGTGCGAACATAATGCGCCTGCCCACTCATGGACATGGGCATCTCGTTGGATACAGGCATGTCGAGAGAATTGCCGTGGAAATTGCCGTGGAAGGAAGATCAGAGAAAGAAGCAGACTGGGGCAGAGAAAGAATAGAAGATAGTGAAGATAGTGAAGGTACTGAGAGAGGCTCACGTGCACGGTCTCTATAGAGTGAAACGAAGAAGGAGCGATCCGTCAAAGCACCGTGCCATTGCCTGCCGAATTTGGCGCGGTTGTGCTGCCTAAGGCTCGATCGGGAGCTTCTACACAGAGTCTAGCAATACACTCCTTTCTTAACCCTGGTCGATGAGTCCTCGATGACAGTGCGAAGGAAGGCCTTGGCGGGCAGCGAGTAGAGGTTGGATTTAGGTCGGAGCTTACTAAGTCACGTAGATCTCGGCGTCATCCATGATCCACTCCAAGTCCAGCATCTGAAATCTATGGTGGTATCATTATTTTCCTCGCCTTCGAATGAGTGTTTTAATTGAAATTGCTTTATATCCCTTGGGAGCTTGACACCAATGATGAGTGATGAGGTTAAGGTGGTGAGGGACAATTTTGGATCCTCACTAACTACGGGTTTTCAGCCTCATAGGACTGGGGAGAGAGAGGAATTCGACTACAACTACAAAATGAACGCAGGCAGCACTGTAAGAGAGCTTTGCCTCTAGACTTATTCAAGTTTGTAGTAGTATGCAAGGGTAAAACTTGAGTCCTCATTAGTAAGTACTAGTATCTACTACTACCTCCGAGTCCGGGGCTGTTGTTGCAGCGTGGACCATCTTACCACTTGCCAGTGGTCACCTAAGGTAGTAGACCTCAGGACTTGGTACTACTAGTATAAAGGCCATTCAAGCCCTTACTGCCAGTGGTGTGCAAGCTCCCGAGGTCTGCCGTGTAATTTATTAGCGCGAAAATACTAGTAGTAGTATTGAATCACCTGCAGGTGGTGTATTGATAGGATCAAAGCGCTGGCTACCCTGCGTGGAAATGAACGACTATTTCAGTGAATCAAATTAAGCCCTGCGATGTGGAAGTATATCGCGGATATGTATTACGATGTCTTATACTCAACAACCAGTTTAGATGGTAGTAATTTATGCGTCTGTATATCATCCCTAGGGCTTAGAGCACAAATAGCTGCCCGTCGAGCCCCAGCCCAAGATCAGGATAAACAGAAGTGATACCCTAGTAGGTACGACCCGAATAATATGATTAAATTATTCCAAATGACTCCAGTAGCACAAAGCCGGAGCGAAGTAAACGCCCCTCCCAGATACTAGTACCGCCTGACTGCCCGGAGTAGCACGGATAGCATACTCATTCCAAATCAAAATCCGGCTGTGCAGAGCCTCGTTCACCAAGTGAAAACAGAGCCTCGACTCATCCTGCCACAGTCATCTTTTACGATGACCCGATCACCAACCGTCCGAGCACAAGCGGAGACCAAATCCAGCACCGAGGCGTTTACCGTATTCGGAATATACACCACTCGTCATCGCAAGGCATCATAATCTTAGCTTGAGCTCTAGCTTGAGCTCGAGCTTTGGCCCCGACCCCAACGCCCCATCTCCGCTCAAGGTTTCCCTCACGATGACAGGCGGACAGGCGGACAGGCGGACAGGCGGACATCTCATTAAACCCGCGAAGATGCCGCGCCTTGGCCCCGTCAAGATGACTCGAGTTTGTCAGCGAGGGCCACCGGCTACCGTTCGTGAGTCATTCGTATTCCGAGGTTGCCGGGTAGTAGCCTCGTGGGATTGGAGACTAGCTATGAGGCAAAATCCGGGAGGAAGGCTAGATGCTAGTCGTAGGGGCTAGGTGCCCGGGCGGCGGTCGGAGATAGATGGGTCCGTTATATGTACGGACCTAAGAATGGGGGCCGGATGCCTGAAGTTGGCTGCCTGGATTCCACATGTTCTTTAGCGGGGCCGGGGCGTTCTGGTGAGCCTGATTTTGCCTGATGATGCTCGAAGTATACGATACGAGTCGTCCAAAGTATAGAAAAAAAATTGACAGAAATTTCTGAGGTGGGAGACCAAGTTTAATTTATCAACTAGATAATGTATCATTTGGAGAGTGGAGTGTGGAGAGGAGATTGAAATCGATCAAGAGCTAATTGTCCAATATACGACGGGGTTTCATTGAGAGATGGGATATTATAGTGAACAGAAAGGTCGTTCAAAGACCTCGCTCGGTAAATAGATGAGAAAAGAGGTGTTGAGAATTGAAAATCATATCATAAAGCAAAACACTGAATGGTACACCGGGGTATAGTATGAGGCCACCCAAAACTAGCAACCTCCACTGGAAAAACTGGGATCAAGCTCAAATAAAACGCCATAGTGCCATATCGACTTGCTGGTAGAATCAAATGCAAGCCCTCGCAGACGAGCCCAGATGCAGGGAATGGAGGCGCAAAAATAAAGGGGGAAGAAGCAAGTATCCAAGAAAAATATTTTCTTGCTTCGGTGAACGCCCACGGAATGCGACTGAAAAAGAAAAAAAAAAGAATAAGGAAAACACATTAAGGGGAGACAGCACTGCCACCAGAACTAAACCTGTGGAGCGGCAGCCTGGGGAACGGGAGAAATCGCCTGTGAGAGTGTTTGAGACTCGGGCTCGGGCGCGGGGGCGGGGGGCTGGGCGAGTGTCTGTTGCAGGCTAAGCACGATGCGCTCAAGGTCCAGGAGGCGTTGATCCTTTTCTTGATTTTCGCGGCGCAGTCGCTTCACCTCATTGTGTAGATCGAGACTGGCTTCGTCGGTTTCCGGCAGGTCTCCATTGGGAGATTCATGCCTGCGCTTAACACCGGCAGCCGGGAGGGAGTTGGACCTGATTCCTTCAAGCTCATTGGCACGGTCCCATGGGCTCTCAAGCATGATGGCGGGTCCATCGTCAGTGTGCATGTGGCGGCGGCGGAGATGTTCTCGAAGATTCTCCTGGCGTGTGAATCCATTCCCAGTGCTGCGGTTACAATCGCCGTACGGGCACATCAATGGCTTCTTGGCGTCGGTGTTCTTTTTGTGGACTTCACGCTGGTGGCGAAGGAGGCCGCCGGAGTAGGTGAAGCCTTGAATCTTGTCACAGCCGGGTTCAAAGCATTTGTAAGGGCGATCATGTTTATCCATATGTTTGCTGGTGTCGGGGTTAGCGAATGTACGGTCGCGAGGAGAGAGGGGATTTGTCATTGTACTTACTTCCATTCGCAAGGACGACGGAATGTCGGAGGCGCCTCCTGACAATCAATATGGTCGCAGAAGATCTGGCCTTCTGAGTTCTTGGGGGGATCACGAGCGCGTCGGACGGAGAGGCGAGGGCGCGTCCCTTCGACGTATCCGGCAATAGAAGTGGGGGGTTGTTCGTTCATTCTGGCAATTGAGGACAGGCCTTCTTGAGCGTGGGCCGAGGCAAGGACCGAGGCAGTAGTCGCACTGTGCGGAGCTTCACTTCGCGGACTAGGGTAGTCAGAGCCGTCTATTCCCATATCCAAATCGCGGACTCCACACTCAGATCGGAGGGGGAGTAGATAAAGTGATGAATACCGGCAAGACGCGTCAACCGATGACTCAGGAGAAATCACAGAGAGAATGGAAAGGATCGAAGTCGTCAGATAGGATCGGCGAAGTAAAACCCTTAGATCGGAGAGGGGAATGGGTTCAAATAAAGAAGGCGATAGAACGGGGATCTTGATGGGGGAGCTAGTTTGGAGAGTGATGGAAGTGCCAAATTTTTCAGGTAGCAAGAAAGGGGTGCCTTAATGCCCTATTTATACCTTTTATGCCTGGGTTGACCGCTTGCAGGGGTGGATCCGCTGTGGCGGAAGGTGGCGCGCTTCTGATGTGGCGCGGAGTTGCCGATAAAGCTGAGAATGTATGTAGGGTAGGGCCAAGGTAATATGCACAAGCAGATTCTTCAGTCTGAACTAGGAGCTAAACTTGAAAATCTCAGATCTACGCGCAGGTGGGATGTGTTGTTCCTTTTTATTCCCCCACCCATCTCCCTCATCCACCTCTCGGCCTGAACGAAGTGTGGCAAGAATGAAGTGCCATGACTCATAAATGGCGGCTTAGCCAGACGGGATTTTGGGCTAACACCGCAGAACAGGCCAACGGCCAACAGGGACAGTCAGGCAGCCATTTCCCGGTCAAAACCTGTCTGTTGATTGCCACACGCGCCTGACAAATCTGCAGAGTGGAATGCTCGGGAATCGGTGAAGTGAACAAGGCGTGGCGGTGTATGCAGGTATTATACACGTGACCGGCAGGCGATCAGGCATCCAAAAATTAAGCGCGCTGTTCACAGTCCACCTGCACTGCACAGTAAGGGTTGGGCACACTGAGAGTTAGGCTCCTATGAATTCAAAATGAACCCACCAGTCTATCACAGAAAGCTTGCGAATCTCAAGGCTATGCAATCTAAACATAGTGTTCAAGATGCAATGTTTCGTAGATTCTTTTGCTGCGCAGTGGATGCCGATTAGTCTCAAACAAACTTCTTAGGCTACAAGATTCATAGTTTGCCCAGTAACTGGAAAGGATTGCATGGCAGGGTACGGCAGGGTACGCAATACCAGGTCAGAGCAGGGAAAATCTCATGATTGACCATGGCCCACGAACAAAAACATCAAAGCTTCAGCTCGTCCCGCCCGAGACCCTGCCACTGGTCAACACGCTCCAGCACCCACCGGATTTCTTCCGCCACCACGTCCGGGCGTGTCAAATGAACGTTGTGGCCACACTCCGGCAGGTAAACAAGATGCGTGTTCGATGAGAGCTGAAGCTGCTCTTCTTTAGCATCCTGGTCAATCAACGGCAATCGATCCAAAAGCCTTCGAAACGCCTGTCTCTGTTCGGTCGTCCCATTGCCCGCCTCAGTTCCCGCCTCGTAGATGCGCTCAAAGTCCCGTATACTACAGCGAATCACACTCACAGGCCGATCCCGCATCGCCCGATTCTGAAACTGTCTCTTGCTCCCAAGCGTGCGGCAAACTTTATTCAGCGTATGGGAATTAGCCTCTGTCTGGGCAGCAGCGGCAGCCCCGCGCGCAATATCAATCGCTCGTTCCCTCCACTCATCTCGCGATAGTCTCGCTTCTTGCCGAAGCCCTGTTACCTGCGCCACTCTGAGATCGCCCAATACGGCATTGATATCAGGGTCTGGGAGACGAAAATAGTCACACTGGCGCTCGGTGGAGCCATCAGCAAGGATCATTCCTGCAACGTCACTGTCATAGAGGTGGAGATACTCGCGGGCAATGATCGCCCCGTATGAGTGAGCAACGAGAACGAGCGGAGGTTCTAACTGCATTGTTTCAAGAAGGCTGTGTAGTTCTCCTGCGGCCGTAACCGTTACGGCCGGCGATCTCGATCCTGATATCTGTGGAGAACGGTAATCCGGGAGATCCGAGGATGTAGTAGTAGTACTAGGGCTCGATTCACTACGGCCAAGGCCGGAGCGATCATAAAGCAAGAGACGACATGACGAAGAAACCAGCGGTGAGAGGGCTGTGTATGAAGCCGCAACATCACCAGCTCCGGCGATAACGACTACCAGCGGATCCCGCGGGCTATTACGCGGTGGCCCAGTGACAGAGACCCATAGACGGTGTGAGCCGATGGAGATCAGCGATGAGCCTGTCTCTACTCTCCAATTCTGGGGTGGTATTGTTGTCATGCTGGATTCTCCAAGCTGATTTGAGTTGGGCGTTGATGATGAAGCGGGGCAGAAAGTCTAGCCCTAACTAAGTCTCCAGTGCGACAGACGACAGAAACCAGGTGGGGGCGGATCGACGAGTTAGTGAGTACAGGATGTACATTCTAACTATTTTGGGGGCCGTTGATCCCCTCAGCCACTGCTGGGCACCCCGCAAATTTCCAAGGTTTCTAGGCCACCACAAATACTATATTAAGAAAGTGCAAAAATGTGGCATAGGGTTCTAGAAGACGTTTAGATTGCTTATGTATGTATGATTCGCTAGACGATCAGGGCTCAGAGGGAAAAAATAGAACTGGCTGTGGTGAGACTTTTGAATATTAGCTTCTTGGTATGCAGCTATTCTGCCCATTCGCGCACGGAGATTTCCGTTTGACTGAATATAGTGTTTTCGTGACGTTGTTTCCCTATGGCTCTTACTCGGGGAGTTCCGGATGAAAAAATGGGTTCTTAGCAGGGATCATAGATCCATGACTGCCCACCGTATCATGCCAGTGAGCTACTGGAATGGGCCGGAGCTGAAATGATGCCAACCTATGATATACCGGGGGAGAAGTATTAGGCAAAAGCATACGGGCGTCGATTGTGAAGGAAGACGATAACTAGCTACCTGTGTAACATGGAGTGCTAGAAAGAACCGAGCCCAAGAGGGGCAAAAGAATTGACAAAGTCGCCTGCTAACTAGTAGTTACCGGACCCGTTGTAGGCGGGCAACCGGCATTTTTGTTGGGGCATAGGTCATGAATCGAGGTTTCAAGGCCAATACCAGTCGCCTAAAGCCCACTAAATGCCGCGTAGAATAATATCTCGACACGGTGATGATAATGGTGATGTGTTAAGAACCAAGGGTGCCATACTCTTGAGCGGACGACAAACAGTGGTCTCAAGTGGGAGTACAAAGGAAGTTTGGTTGCCCGAAGAGTAGCGGACCAGTCTTGGCCTCACTGATCTGGAGCCCAGGTCGGCATGGAAGAAATGGACGGGCAGGACTCTGGTGGAAGTAACGCTGACATTTCATGGGAGATTCTTGTTTCCCCAGGATGATAAGCGAGGGCGGGCCTGTTGGAGGTACCCGGACATGATATGGCGTTGGAGGGCTTCATTCAGTCATAGTTGCCACCAACCTGGCTAGCAAAGGCGGTAGAAACACTGCGGGCGTCATCGTCGTCATGAACGTTGACACCCGGGCGAGTGACGCGAATGCTGGCAGAGCTACCTCCGAAGATACTACCGTTGTCCGGAACGCCAACACGATAGGGCTCGCGTCCACCAGATTCCACGTAGCGCTTCAGACGATCGGACTGGCTGAGACTGGGCTGCTTGCTCATATCATTGATACTCAAACCTGTCAGGCTCACTCCACCTTGGTCAGCACTCCTTCCATCGACGATGCTTCCTGTAACATCAGATTCCGTAGCAGCCACGGACTCTCCAGCAACGCTGGGGGCGCCCTTGGGCCGGCCGCCATTGGCTCGACGGCCCGATAGCGACGGCCACTGGTCGGCGAAGTTCTGGAACATCGGAGGATATCCAGAAGAAGGTAGGCCAACTCCGCCTAGGGTAGAACCGTGAACAGAAGAAACATCGTCAGGAATATAGCCGACGACAGAGCCAGAATCATGATACTCGTTGCGATGACCATTGCGGCCATTCACAGGAGCATTGTTGGCGTTGGAGGCTTGGCTGAATGGCATTTGGAAACGCTGAGGGCCACGGTAGGCCTGCTTAGGCCGGCTGAATTGAATCAGCGATTCTTGCAAGTTTGACAGAGGGCCTTCCACCAGGCAGTGCTGCTCCTTGAAATGCTGTAGAAGGTTGTTCCATAAAGGATGCTTGGAGAGCACCTTCGGGTTACCCAGGATGACCAAGCCGTATCGGGCTCGAGTAAGCGCGACATTGAGACGGCGGGGGTCACTCAAGAAACCAATGCCCTGGTGGTCATTGGAACGCACGCAAGAAAGAATGATGTAGTCTTTCTCCCGGCCCTGGAATGCATCAACCGATGCAGCTTCGATTTCCTTGTAGTTCTCCTTCTTGAACGTTCCGTTCGCCTGCATCGAGCTTACGATATAGCTTCGTTGACCTTCGTATGGAGTAATGATACCGATACTCTTGGGCTGCACACCTGCCTTGAAAAAGCGGGTGACAATCTTCTCGACGTTTGTTGCCTCGGTACGGTTAAGGTAAGAGGTTCCTGATGCCGAAATTTCCTCATTGCCCAAGTTTGACCAGAACATCATCGGGTTGTCCATCATGGGCCAGGGGAAGTCAACATCACGGCGAAGGCGATCATGGACGGTAATACCGTTCTGCAAAGAACCCTCGTAGAACATGTTCGAAGGAAATTCGGAAAGGCCTGGGTGCATACGATACTGGACATTCAGTCGGATAGGCGAGCAACCAAGGATGACCAGTCGCTCAAAAAGAGATTGGTTCAGTCCAGCCTTGGCTGCCTTCTTGTTCATGATCACAGGACCAAGCTGCTGGTGATCACCGACCAGAACGACTTGCTTGCAGCCCAGGACTAGCGGAATCATACACTCTGGCTCAGCAGATTGTGTCGACTCGTCGATCAAAACAGTTCGGAATTTGAACTTGGCAAGACGGGGATCACCTGCACCAACGCAAGTACAGCAGATGACATCCGCGTTGTTCAATATCTCCCGCTCCGCTGAGCGAGTCAGCTGCTTCAACCGTTTTTCATCCTGACTGGAAAGCTCGCCCAATTCTGACTTCAGCTGGTTGAGTTTCACCAATTCAATGTTGCTATCATTCAAGCGAACTTGCTCATGCAAGGAGAGGAATCCGACAGGGGATTCCACATCCTCTCGAGACTTGGCAGTCACACGCACGGTCTTCAAACCGGTTCGGTGGATGCGCTCACAAAGCTGGTCCACGGCAACGTTGGATGGAGCACACACCAACACCGTACCTCCATTGATCTTGGCTAGATGGTAAATGATTGTGGCGGAAGTGACAGTTTTACCAGTTCCGGGTGGGCCCTGAATCAAACTCAAAGGCCGCTGAAGCACGCTCTTGACGGCATTGATTTGACTGCCATTCAGATCTGGGAGACCAGGAACGCTGAATTTCTTGGGAATTTGAGTCTTCATTGGGGCAGCTGCAACCTCGTGACCGAGGAGACGGTGGAAGATGTAACCCGAAACACTCATTTCATCGACAGCAAATGTCTTCATAGCGAGCTGCATGCGGTCGAATGAAGTCGACTTCCAGACATAATCGGCGGTGAAGTTGTGGGTGCACTCCGTGGGTACAGACTTATGATCGCCTTTGGAGCGCAATTCGATAGTGACTTCGTCGGACTGGTTGTTTGGGATCTTGATAACGTAGCCAACACCTTCCCACTTGGAGCGCAATTCTCCCGTGTACTTCAAGCGCATCTCATCACCAACTGCCAACTTTACGTCTCCTAGTTCAAGTTTGGGAAGAACGAAACTAGCAAGGTGCTTGTTGTTAAGACCAAGATCCCATCGAACAATAAGGCCATCTTGGGACTGGGATTCCTTCAGCTTGCGGTCGTAATCAGCCTCGATCTTGACGAGAGGACCGAAGATATTTTGATACTGGTAAGCATCATCGTAACGCAAGAGGACGGGGGCAGGTTCATCGTCAACGGCTGTAGCCTTCTCCAAATCATCCAGGGTTGCTTGGGAGTTCTCTTTCCACATTTCCTCCAGCTTCGCAATCAGTTGAGGGCTGAGGTGGCGAGCGCGGAGTTGTTCTTGATCAGTGGGCGCGCCCACAAGCCAGGGTAAGAAAGAGCGGTCCTCGATAAGGGGCTGCCAGCGCGAAGTATCCCAGTTCATATCCTTGGAAGAAGGCATGGCCGCACATGGCTGACGACAGAGAAGAACAACGACCGTGTCTGATTTCGCGGGGATGAAGCCGAGCAGGAAAACATTCTTGGTACCGCAGTTGTAACATTCGAGGATAGTATCTCCAAGGGAAGAGTCCGCGTGAAGTTGAACTTCCTTGTGACGAGCACGAACAAGGTGATTGACGATGTGAGAAGAGGAAGTGTTGCCGCGGGCGCTACAGAACCATTTGTTGCAGGAAAGACATTTCACAACACTGCTAGGGTTATGAATGCCACAGTACCTGATAAAGACTTGTTGTTAACACATGCGCTCACACATCTATCATATCGTTCAAAGACACTCACGCGCATGCATGAGCAGGGAGCTCCTTCTCTTCCTCCGCATATCCCTGGCTTTTCTGATTTCCGTTGGCGGGACCTCCGATAGTACTCTCCAAGTCGTCATCTTCTAGGATATCCGATCCTTCATCTTCGTCATCGTGTCGACGTGGTCGAGCTCTGCCGAGAGCAGCATTATGATCATCCAACTGAGAGTCATCCGCTAGGCCTGGTGGGTAGGAATCCATGGTGGACGAAGGTTGTCAAAAGTTGGCCCAGAGTGAGGGGAGCGAGAGAAACGTGAGTTCAAGGTGAGAAAAACATGCGCTTCAAATCAAGAGGAAATTCCCGAGCCGTAATCAAATGAGCGTAGCGGACAATCCGGTCATCCAGTGTGAATCTTAAAGGCCCGCTCTGACTGTGTGGTGCCTGAGTGGCAAAGGAACGGTTATCTAAAAAGGTCCAGGTGAAATTAGTGAGGAACAGGAATGGACAGTAAGAACAGACTCACGTCACGTCCAGCTCTTTGTCATAGAAAGGCCCGACAAAAGAAAGTCGAAAAGTTTGGGTGGACAAAAAGCGCCTCCGCATCTGCGATCCGGATTCTCTATCAGTGGGATCCCACTACGGCAGGCGGAAGCCCCCATCTGCGCAGCCCCGGAGTTTGCAAGAAAAAAAAGTTGCCCGCCTCGAATCTTTTTGGAGATCATCTACATTTTTGCAGCCACACTTTTCGCAATATGTTGGTATGTATATCCCACTTGCTCTGATATATTCTGTATATGCTTACTTTTATAATAGCGCCGACAAACCCGCGAACGCCGTGATTATCTCTATCGGAGAGCCTTGCTGCTCCGCGATGCCTCTATCGCCGAGAAGCGAGCCCAGCTCAAGGCCTCTCTCGCCTCTGGAAAACCTCTAGATCCCACAATCGCAAACGACAAGTCTCTTCGGGAAGACTTCAAATACGACGAATCTAAGGGCCAGGATGACGAGGTGGATATTGACGACGAATACGCCTTGACGTCCGGCGTCATTGACCCCCGGCCTTTGGTCACCACATCGCGCTCGCCTTCTGCTCGTCTCGGCGCTTTTGCCAAGGAGATTCGACTTTTGCTTCCCACTGCCATTCGCCTCAATCGTGGTAACCTCGTTCTTCCTGACCTCGTCTCAAGTGCAACCTCCGCTTCCTTGACCGACATGATTCTTCTGCACGAGCACCGTGGTACACCTACCGCCATGACTGTTTGCCATCTCCCTCACGGCCCGACTGCCAGTTTCTCGCTTCACAACGTTGTTCTTCGCGCCGATATTCCTAACTCCGCCCGTGGTACTGTCTCGGAGAGCTACCCCCACCTGGTCTTCGAGGGCTTCACCACGAAGCTAGGTACCCGCGTCGTTCAGATTCTGAAGCACCTTTTCCCTCCCCGTGAAACTGGAAAGGTTGGCAACCGTGTCGTCAGCTTCGTCAACAAGGAAGACAGCATTGAGGTGCGACACCATGTCTTTGTCAAGACTGGATATCGGGACGTTGAGCTTGCTGAGGTCGGACCGCGCATGACGATGCGACTCTTCGAGATCCGGGGCGGTACCCTTGAGAAGGGCTCCAGTGGTGACATTGAATGGGCGCTCACTCAGTACACAAGGACTAGCAGAAAGAAGGATTACCTTTGAAGTGTCCACGGATTTTCATCATGGTGTCGATTGCAGGCGTGAAAAGATATGGCATACGGGATTTTTTTTTGGCAATTTATTGGTCAATCAACTGGCGCATCGGTGTTAAGGGTTATTAAAAGCTCCTGTTTTACCAACTCATGTACTTAGACTCTTATTTTATCTTCATATCAATACCCTATGAGAATGACCCTCACCATGAGTAGGTATCTCCGGAAGTCACGCAAATCTCACGTAAGGTATAGATGATTAACTACTTAAGTAAAGGGCTTAGCGTTAGTCGTTTTCTGCTCAGAGTCTCCATGGTAGCCCTTCCCAAACTATTTATCTGTACTTTAACGCCGTAGATCGGGCACTGGGAATTTGGGGTGGTTTTCGTCCTCAGTCAACTTACTAGTAGTATATATTTAGACATAATTTATTTTTATCCATGGATATTAATAGTTCCCTCCAGGCTATAAGAATTTGAAGATAGACTGGTGGTAATAACTCTGTACTAGTAGGTACTCAAGTATTACTATACTGATCACCAAAATCCATTTAATATCACGTAATGCTCGGCGAGGTATGTCAGGCCCAATTTGAGATAAACTGCAAAATGAGACCGATATCGCCTTGTTTTTGTTAGCCGCAGCTTATTTTTTTGTCTCGCACCCATGCTAAAACCCTAGAACATGACTCCGACTGTCAAATACTCAGTCACCCTTCGCTTAGCCCCTCGTCCGATAGCTGTGTTGTTGGCTTCTATCAACTCTCCTCAACTACCCCGTCTGGAACAACTTCAGAAGGCTCCTCTGCTGTGTTATTATCTTCCTCTGGCTTATTCATAGTAGATGGTCCGAATTCCATCAATATGAGCGATTCCAGCAAGGCATGACTCTGGCTCAGTCCCTTGGAAGAACCATCTCCACTGTCAGTGACAGGCTGTTCGGGCACTGGATCCATTTTATCCTGAACTTCGACATCAGTCGTGCTGCTGGGATCCTCGTAGCTCTTCAGGTAATTCGTGAAGATGTTTTCGTATATCTCCATTGAATACCAACCCTCATGGGCAGGCAGGGGCTCTCCGGCGTGATTGCATTTGGGCAGCGGCATCTTTTTATCGGCTCGACTTTCCCATTCCTTGCCAGTTTGATCTTTGAAGAACTCGGCGAAGGATTTCATGGCAACGGAAAGGTTCTTCTGTGCGGGTAAGAGGAGCTGAACTTTCGACGTACCAACCCGGCTGTACTTTGCATAAGTGCTGTAGCTGGGTTGTTTGGCAAATGACTGCATGATCTTCTACTTGTCAGTAAGCCGCAATTTGAATAGTTTGAAGAGACATGTTAGAGCATACTGCTAGCTGGTACTTCTCTCGTTGGCGCAAGGGATTGCAAGGCCGCACGAGGGTTGCTTTCCAGAGATCCCCATTGTCAGGTTCTTGGTAGACTCGGCCTGGCGATGTCTTACGTCAGTGAAATCAATAGATAGGGAACGAATGTGACTGTATATACCTCGACTCGTTCCCTTCGCTCCCTTGGTACTCTTTTTCGGCGTTGGAAGAAATGGATCCCCTATTCGTAACGCAGTTAGGAAAAAAGTCGATTCCAGGAAAACACATTCACGTACATATCTTTGGCGAGGATTTGGACACGACTGCAGACTGAGCATTTGCTTCATTCGGTTTCCTTTCCGATAAGAGGTTCGTCCAGAGATATGGAGTCTCTTTCAGTGGCCGGCGTGTTTTAGAAAGTAGGGAATCCTCAAGCCAGTCAAAGGACACGATCTTGACATTTTTCAGACTCTTGGCTTCTTTGACTGTCATTGATTAGTTTTGGAAGTTGTTGAAAAATAATAAAGAAGTCTAGATAGAGAAAACTTACCCGCTTCAACATTTTGCTTGTAGGCTTCTTTTGTAGTGACGAGATGTGTTGTTCTGCTGTCAATGCTCTTCGTGTAGTCGCCGCCATTGGCTCGAACCCACTGGGGGATCTTGTCTGCATCCTGGAGCTTTCCCACCGAACAGAGTCTGATTTTCTCAAATGTCTTGCCCATTTTGCTTTTAGGTGGTGAAAAGTGATGATTAAGTCAGCGCAGGCTTTGCCAGTAGATTAAACGGGTGTAGAAAGACAAGCCGTTGGGGGGCAGTGTAGAAAAGTGGCTTACCACCTGCCCAGGTGGGCAAGAATGAAGAGACTTGTATTGATTCGAACAACGGCTGGTGAGAGATGGTAAAGCTGATGATGAAGTAGGTGTAAGCGGAAGTATGAGAGCTTGAATCGAGGATAGATTCATGTGACAACTTAAACGTAGATTTTTCCGGTGGAGATGCATAGGAGATGTTACAAAGGGAAAGAACCTTGGAAGGAGAGAGACAAGAGGGGAGATAGTTGACATGCCGCGAAAGTGAATTGACAAGTATCTAAAAGATAACTGAAATATTGGGATTTCTATGGACAAGAATTGAACTTAATGTGAGGTGAGAAGAGAAGTCACCTAGAGCACTGGCATGAATCATGAACGAACGCTTTTGGCCGCTTTTACAAAGGCACGAATCTTGTCCAGATCTTGTGAGCCATTTGTTTCAACACCAGAGCTAACATCCAGTCCCACCACCTTGGATCCCGCTTTGCCAAGCTTGGTAACAGTGTCGACGACGTTGTCGGGGTTCAGCCCACCCGCAAGAATGACCCGCAAACCTTCATCGCTTTCAAGAACCTTTTGGACACCCACCTCCTCCAGAAGTTGTCCAGATCCACCGGCACCGGAGTCCAGCAACGGAAGTGTGTGGTAGGCACGGCGCGCGATTCCAATATCGCCTGGCGCGAATTTGCGAATCACAGGCACGGGAATCAAACTTGCCCACTCCAATGGTTCTGAGCCGTGGAGTTGAACAATATCCAGTCCCAACTTTTGTTGTTGGGAAAGCACGTATGACAGTGGCTGATTCATGAACACACCGACAAGTTGTGCACGAGATGGATGACGCAGCACGTTAATCGAGTTTTCAAACCATTCCGTAGAAGTTGCCTTCGAGACAGGCTCTGACCCAAGCACCGGTCGGGGCGTAGACTTGACAACTTGAGAGATACGGAGAGCAACGTCGTCTGGAACCAGTCTTGACCTGCCCTGGACCATAATGACACCGATCAGATCAGCACCGGCTTCGATGGCAGCCTTGGCGGCTTCCTCAGATCGGGTGCCACAGATCTTGACCAAGGGCGGGCTTGATGACGCGGAAGTCTTGTCAGTGGATCCACCAAGAAGTTGCGCAACAAAAGCCGCTGTGTCTGGAGCCCGCATCAGAGCTTCTCCCACCAGGATGGCCTTGACACCCTCACTCTTGTATGCCTCCACATCCTTCGGGCCCGTAATACCACTCAGAGCGCACACAATGGTGCTTTCCGGCACTTGATCCATGAGACGGCTTGTGGTACCGAGATCGACTTCAAAGCTAGTCAAATCCCGGTTGTTGACTCCGATCACTTGAGAACCGAGATCGACCGCAATCTTCATCTCCTCGGGGGTGTTAACTTCGACAAGAGGCTCCATTCCCAGACTGCGAGAGTAGTTGTATAGGCGTGTGAGAAGTTCAGTGCTAAGCATCTTCACAATCAACAAAACAGTGTCAGCGCCGGCAAGACGCGCCTCCAGAATTTGGTATTCATCGAAGACAAATTCTTTGCGCAGAATAGCCGGTCGATTAGTGAATCCCTCCAAGCTCTGGCGAACTGCACGAAGATCATCAATAGTACCCTTGAACCACTCGGGTTCGGTCAAAACAGAGATTACACTGGCGCCAGCTTTGGCATAGTCGCGTGCTTGAGCGGGGGCGCACACGTCCGCGGAGATGATGCCCTTAGAGGGAGATGCTCGCTTGATCTCCGCCATCAGAGATAGAGGATAGTCCGATTGTCTCAAACGGTCAGGGAACGAAATCTGTGGCGGCGCGATGTTCAGATCGTAAGCAGCCTGAAGAGCCTCGGGGCGTGATGCATGGATTTTCTTCTGCTCATCAACGGCGTTTCTACGATGAGCATAGATCTTATCAAGAATGGAGAGTTTCTTGTCTGCGGGAGCAGCGGGCTTAGCTGCGTCCTTGACTGGAGTCGCTGCGCTCTTGTTGTTCCCAGCCCAGGTGCCCGAGGTGAGCTTGAGGAAGTTCTTAAACATCGTTCGCCCATACTCGGTCAGGATACTTTCCGGGTGGAATTGGACGCCCTCCACTGCAAGTTCCTTGTGTCGGACTCCCTGGATGACACTCTTACCGCTGCCGTTCTCGAGCTCAGCCCACGATGAGACCTCCAAACAGTCCGGAATAGTCGAATGAGTTCCGGCGAGCGAATGGTAACGAGTTACAGAGAGGACAGTCGGCAATCCCTCGTAGACTCCCCTGGCGTCATGCTTCAACACCGATGTCTTGCCGTGGAGGATCTCACCCGTCACATCAACCTTGCCTCCGAATGATTGAATTATACATTGCTGGCCCATGCATACACCGAAAATAGGAATCTTTCCGCTGAAGTGCTTAATCGCAGCATTGCTAATTCCCGCATCGGTTGAGGGGTGTCCAGGTCCGGGGCTGATCACTAGTTGAGTAGGCTTCTTCGCAACCAAATCCTCCACAGTGGTTTCGTCGTTGCGGATGACTGTGACTGTGGCACCCTCGAGCACCAAGTATTGGTAGACATTCCAGGTAAATGAGTCGTAGTTGTCGATCAGAATAACATTGGAAGCGCTGTCCAGGCGGGCAACCTTGGTGGGATGGTGGGGTGAATGGTCGACGAGATCTGCCATGGCTGCTGTAGGTGGTCGGGGGGAATGGGAGGAGGTGGCAGATGGAGGGTAAGACACGAATTGAAAGTGCCTCACAGTAGTGATCGGATCGTCGTAATCGTCGTAATCACCAAAAGCAAAGAACCAAGCCAACTGATTTACTCGAGTGACTCAAAAGGACCGACTATGGTTGGGTTCGCAAAGCTTCACCGCCCAACACTAGTCCCAGATAGGCAATGCGGATTGTTTGACTTCGCGCCGCGGTGAAAGATGTTTTTCTGCTGGAGCTCCCCGAAAGCTACCTGAGCTATCATTGTGGTCGACCCTGTTGTCGCCTTCTCTATCTCACACGTCCTCACTTTATCCTCTGGTCTTATGATGATCTAATTGCCCTGCCAAATGGCTCCCATCCCGGAGGCCTATTTCCCGTCCCTGGACAAGTGCTTCTCCGGGGACGCTCAGCTCTTGTACGACCCTCACTGACCTTCTTGGGTTGGCATTTGATACTGATATACTGATCGTTTGATAGGTCCTGGAAGAATGCATTTCTCTATACAAACGACGCCGAACGCCAGACCGGTGATGTAGACAATGTCGCCGCCTTCCTTTCGCACCCCGACAGTACTCAACAATTATCCCAGAGTCTGAGCCCTTTCTCCCGCCCTTCTGCGAAATCTAAGTCCGAATTCGAATCCAAGACCGCCGCAATCCATGCCGAGACGAATTCGAAGAGCTCATTCGATCTGAAGGAGATCAAGGCTGATGCGCAATGGCTCAGTCAGACCGCCAATATCGACGAGATTACCGCTCTACGCATCGCCATCCTCGAATGGCAGGATCGCCCGGCCGCACGTCTCACAACAAAGTTTTCCAATGAGGAGGCTACGAGTCTGCAAAGCGCGGCGGGTGTCGACAACCTTCGTGTTTCGGTAGCTGGCCCGAACCTAGGCAGTATCTTGAGGCAGACTGGCGGTGATGACAATACGTCTTCCTTTGACACGGAAAGAAACCGACGCTTGCGACTACGCAATATTTACATCTCCGAACGCGGCCATACCCTCAAGACCCTCCGCAAGCTGATGGTTCTATCCTTTCACGATCGTGCAAGCGACTCGCACAACTCTGACAAGGCTGGCGCCGCGCGCAAACTTGCATTGTCCAAGCTAGGCGTGTCTCTGTTCAAAGAGAAAGCATCCGGTGATGGATTGAAGCAATTTTTGGAAGAGTGTATCGCCGGCATTCGAAGGCGCCTAAAGGACGCAGCCGCAGATGGCGGTTGGCTGGGCGCCTCTGAGAGTAACCAAGACACAGAAGCCGCCTGGAAGACTACCCTAGTGGAGGAAATTGTACATATCCTCCAACTGATGTTTCATTCTCTTCAACCATCAACGGAAGTGCCTTCTGGAATCCTTGTGGAGTCCTGGCTGGAGCTCATGGCGGAGTATGACTTTTTGGAATATTTGCAAGTAGTAGGTGTCGACATGGATAGAACTTTAGGACCTTGAATGCTGACTAGGACTACAGCCTTGCGAACAGCCCAAGGAGCTGCTATTACCACTCCAATCTTTTGTTTCGCTGACTACCCTTGCCTTCTTGAAAGTTTCCCTTGTGATCGGATCCATGGGGGACCCGAACACGCCCCCAGTCATCTCCTGTGGAAAGGAGGCATATTTCCTCTCCAAGGAAAGGATACCTAGAATAACAGAGATCTTACTCAACGCCTGCACGACGACGACGATGGTCACTGCCAACCCAGCTGCATTCTCCTGGGGCTTGATACTTTACACTTTGCAAAACCTAGCTTCCAAAGAGCAACAAGATCGAGAGATGAAACAACTAAATAGTGCCGTGGAATCTTTCCAGGCGCGTACCGCAGGGCCGTCTGGGGGATCTGAGCCGTCTCTTTATGAAGATTTGATTGACTGTGCTCGACCACCGCATATGAATGAGGAGCAGGACCCTCTGCTATATCTGACTTCTGATCAGGTCAGAGATTTGGCCTTCAGCACAATCATCACACTCTCTGCCAAAGCGGGGTCTATGTCAGCAATCGACGATGGTTTAACATATCGTTGGACGCGTCTGGCTCTGCTTGATCTTGTTCGGGAGACAATCAGATACACTGACTATTCACCGGAGATTGTGGAGGCTCTGTTAGCGATTCTCAGTGGGACTCCAAACTCTTCGCCCTGTCCCTCGGAAGATTCGCTTAGCCCTGCCAGTGAACCAAAGTCGGTCTTTGTCAAAACTCCAATACTTATGGATGAGATATTCCGCGTCTCACGTTCCAGATTTCCGTACGAAACAGTCCCATTCCTGAAGCTCTGTCGTGCGCTCGTGAGTCCGCACTTGATCAATGAGGACGGCCTACCCGAGATTGTCGAAGAACTCGAGAGCATCAGTACCTTCACACAGGCAGTCACGTCAGACTTCCAGGGGTACGAGACGATTCGAGAAGATGAGAATGCCAACTTCGTGTCCCTGACACAAGCCCTTCCAATGTTCGAGTCTCTTCCTCACAGCCGGCTCCTCGGTAATGAGCCGGATAATGCTCTTGTGGTACACGGGTCATCGGAGATTCCAGCCACGGCTGTTGGACAAGTCATTTCTGAATCGAGACCGGCCGTCATTATGTGGCAACATGAATATTCGTGTCTGAGCTACTTGGGAAGCTGGCTAGAAGAGTGGAGTGAGAGTGGCGGTGACACTTCTAGCTGGGATCCCGAGTGCGGCACCGAGATAATCGGTCTCCTAGCTGACCTTGTGGCTAGCTCTCAAGATGTCCACACTCATGACTCCCCGGGTACTAGCGCGAAGAGAATTTTGGAAATGGCCAGTGATGGGCTGTCGCGCCAAGGCGATATCATCTCGGTGGTGCTGGATATTTTTGAGCGCAACCTACAGAATGTTGGCTCACGGGGTGGTGCTGTGGAGGCATTGGATCTACTGATGGTCTGCATGCAATTCATCCAAGAGGTCCTCCATGTCCTTCCCAACAGAATCTGGCCATTTTTGAGTCGCAGCAGCTTCATCGGGTCAGACGGCAAAGGCGGAGTATTAGCTGCGATCATTTCGGCAGTGGAGATTCCTGCTGGGGAGTATCCATTCCTTCTCAGCGCCCTTCGCTTGTTCGAGGCCGCTGTCGACGATGCTGTGTCACGCGCAGTACTTCGCAAATGCCCTGGTAGTGTCTCGGGCAAATCGACAATCGCATCGGACTGGAGTGCGGGCATCCCCTCCCATGTCATGAGAACCATTTTGCTGAATTTTACTCGTACAATGGTTGAGATTTTCAACAGCAACGGTAACTGGAGGTTCAACTTCCCTGAGCAACAATTCGGAATCAGTGCTGGTCTTGCCAAGGTTTTCGATCGCATCCTTTACTACGTCTACGGAATCAATGATTCTACGAAACTTGAATCAAAAATTACTGGCGTGTTTTCTGATTCTGCAGCCTACATTCTGGATATGCTACGGCCTCGTTCAGCCACCGACCTACCTTTTAACGCCATCCTCCGGCTGATCACCGATGGTCTCCAAACTCCACCTACCCTTCACCTCCGCTACCTTGACCTAGTTGTTGACCAGGTCAGCTCCACTCTCAGGCTGAGTGATAAGCTTGTCCAGTCGGCACGACTCGCTGAGAAGCCCGCCTCACTTCTAGAGGAGCAATTGTTCAAAGCTACCCCGGTTTTGACCAAACTTTACGCTCTTAATGATGCCTACAAACTACCCGTCGTATCGTTATTGGACACCTTGGTCACAAGTGCTTCTTCAAACTCCGACAAGGAACCTCCATCTCTTGTTGGTCATCTTGGGGCAGAGTCAGCTTGCCTTTTCCTTGACGTGCTCGCCCAGCTCGATAAGTCACTTAACAACAAGCCTCTACTTCTCGCGATCTGGCACCTTCTGTCGACCTTTGTGAGCAAACGTCAACAATGGTTGGCCGTTTTCATTCTCACTGGCGCATCTCCTCGTCAAACTTTGAAGAAGACAGATACCGGTGGCCCGAAGATGAGGGGCGCGCCATTCTTACAAATTGCTCTTGATAAACTTGCCCATCTCGAGAAGGAGGATCCTCAAGTGGCTTTATCCCTACTTCAGTTTGTTTCTCGAGCCCAGGAAAACTGGCCATGGGCTTCGCCTCACCTACAAAAACACACTCAATTCTTCAACGGCATATTGCATTATGTTTCGAAGCTGAACATTTCCACTCTCCCTGTATCCGAGCAAATCTTCGCGACACGCATTGCGGCCGTTGTTACAGACATCTGCGCTGTTTACCTCTTCCCATACAAGGAGCTGATCAGGGGAGCACCATCAGATAAAGCAACTCTCGAACGAGGTCGAAAATTCTTCGCTGACATTATTCCCTTGGTGCAATGGCTATCTAAGGATGCCGTGGATGTCTCAGCTTACAATGCTTCTTTGCACGCCAACTTGAAGAAAAACTTCGAGAGGCGCTACTCTGGTTGCAAGATGACAGACTTCAAGAGATCAGCACTTGAGTCCCGCACTCTGGGACGTGATTACTACTACAACCTGGGTATGGGACAACAGTTATTGTCGTATGACTTTGCCTGGGCGGGAAACCGCAAACAAGGCTTCTCCGAGGAGTTTGAGAGAGCCAACATCAATCTGTCACTTGTTGAAGCACAGGTGGTAAGTTTTGTCTGATTATTTTGATTAATTTGTCGATCATTGCTAACAATTTTTCCAGACTCTTCTAAACAGCTGGAAATTCTTCGCCGTTGAACATTGCCAGGACTTTATGAGAGCTGGCCAAATGGTGCCGGTCTTGATGGCAGAGGTAGCACAGAAATGCCTTGAAGCCAATAGTCGAGCTGTCCCGCCAGAGGCCATCTTCGCACGTATTCAGCAAGTTCGAGTTGATTTTGCCCAGGCACTGACTCAGTGTCTCGTTGAGGAGGGAGCTAGAGGTGCTGAGGTGTTTCACTTGCTCGAGGTGGTTTGGAAAGCACTGCGCTCTCGTCACCCAACCTACGAGGCAGCTCTCGTTGGTGATGACACAGAATACTACCGCTCCCTTCTCAATGTGCTATTCTTAGCCCTCCAATTCCATGTGGATGTGCCTCGACTGCAAAATCAGCCAGAGGTCCTCACGAAGGCGGCCAAGGTCTCATCCAATATTCCAGTCATTGTGGAAGTTGTCAAGACTGTTGTCGCACAAGGCTTCCGATCATTGACTTCATATTTGCACGACGAGCCGGATAAGTGCACGCCCAAGGATTTTGCGGTCATCATTGCCATTCTCCAGACTTGTCTGCAGGTCAAGGACGCCGATCGACTCTTTGAGTATATCACATTCCACGTCCAGGACAACGATACCGTCCGACACGCGACGACACTCTTCTCCTGGGCAGATCAGCTCGCAATCGCCGGTGACCCTGTCTACGGCGAGGTCAGTCTTTCGTTCCTTGTTAAGCTCTCCACTCTCCCCATGTTAGCGGAACACCTCGCCGTGGAGGGAGTCCTAGGCAAACTGTCGACATGCCGCCTCACCAACATCCTTCAACAACCCAAGGGATTCGGACCCTTCGACACTGTCTCCCGGCTGTACACCATCTGGACCGGCGGTTTCCTCCCGCTGTGTCTAAACCTCCTTTTCAACGTCGTCCGCGCCGCCCCCGAAGTATCCGCCTTCCTCAACCAATTCGAAGGCCAGCTCAACCGTGCCGCAGAAGCCTTTTCCCACGGCCACTCCACCCCGCAATCGCAATGGATTAGTCTGGGCATGGCATCAGAGGCATATTCACTAGCCCTGATCTCCGTCGCTCTGGACCGCTTCCGTGAAGCCGGACCCAGCGCTGGTTTAGACCCGCAGTCCATCCAGGAACTCAAGTGGGATCGATCACACGTCAAGGATGATATTGAAGAACTGCTCAGTCGCCGCCCGTACCTGCGCGGTCGTATCGTCGCCACTACTGATAAGGAGGCCGAGATGTCGCGGCAGCCGCCGCTGGACAAGAAGCGTGATGCTGAGAACCGGTTGGAAGAAAAGATCGTGATTGAGTTGGAGGATGTGCTGGCCTGTTTGAATGGCGGCGAGGAATGATGATACTTATGTCTTTTATAGCCTTGTTCTTCTTTTTTAACTTGTTTTTTTTTTTTCCTATGTATTGCCTGGGCTGGGTTTGGGGTGTAGTCGATCAGTGCATCAAGATCCAATAAGATTTTTTCTGCATTCTAAAATTAAGTCATTTGTGGTGTTGTCTAGATTAGCTACTACCTACTAGGTAGTAACTACTACAAACCGGTACTAGTATTCCATCCAAGTTTACTTGGAACATTAACCTCCCAAGGATGTATCATCTTGACAAATCGGGCATAGATATCCATTCATCACGAGTCGTAAATTCCCAGCCATAGATCGTTAGGGCACAGCGTCCTGATCACAAACTCACGCGTACCATGCATCTGTATAAAGCGAAGAAAAACACCAGCAGAAAATCCCCAGTGAAGCGAGAAAGACAAAATAGACCTCATATATAATTACATCACCACACAGCACGCCTTCTCCAGCTTGCGCATAACCTTGGGCAACACCGCATTGACGATCTTTTCCACCTCGTCCTGCTGTTGTGGCTGTTGCTGGTGCTGTTGCTGCTGGTGGTGTCCCTGCTGCTGGCCGGGGTACCCGCCATGCGAGCCACCCTGGTGTGGTGCCTGGTGCGAAGGGTAGTCGGGCATGACCGCCTCACCACCGGTCAGGTTGACGTAGATACGGCCGGCGTTATCCTCGATGGCGTATTTCAGGCCGAGTTCCTGGCAGACTTGTTCGACGCGAGGCTTGATCTTCTGGACATGGCCGGCAGAGTGGTTGCCCTTACCAACGATGCTGTAGGAATCCTGGTGTTAGTAGTTTTCTTTTCTTTTTATCCCCAGCAGGTCTGTCGCGAAAACAGGCATGGCTCAGGAAATAGGATAAGGAGGAATGCAAACTTACACATGGAGGTGGCTTTGTCCGTGGGACTTGGCATACTTAATGCGCTCTTCCAGGATCTCCTCCGCCTCTTCGACGAACTGACCGTGGAGATCGATTGTGTCCGCCGCTACGCGGCCATTGGCGTTGTTCTCACGGAAAATGTATTCGGACGCTTGCTTGTTGTATTGCTCCATCTTGCGGCCGTGGGACTTGCCCTCTTCCGAAAGCTGTTTTGCGCCGGCGCCATCGCCGCTTGAGTAGGCTTCCTTCGACTGAGACGTAGAAAGGCGGAGTTAGGACGGATTGCGCCAGTGGTGATAGATCATCGCAACGCGATCGCGTGGAGAAGGGCAAAGAGAGAGAAGAGAAACAGGAATCGGGAGGATGTCTGGCATACCCGGTGAAAGCACTCGCCTCGCTTGGAGGCCTCCTGGCGCGCAAGATCGCGGAGGCGATCGTACTCGGCCTCGGAGTCACCGCTTTGGTCGTGGTTGAAGGCTTGGAGGTGTTAGATTGAGCGTTGTTTCAGGGAGAGATTGGCGCGACACGTACCCCGCGAGCCCAGGTGGGACATTTCGTAGGACATGGTGTGGTGGAGAGAGATCAATGAGGAAGTTAGGTTGGAACTGCGAAGAGTTCGTGAAGCTGAGGTGAGTGGGGAAGGGCGAATCAAATCTTGCAATCCAACCAGGGACTGGGGACTGGACCCCGAGGTACTGGGACTGCTGGTTCCTCCCAGGCGGGACCCGAAAAACCAGAACCCGATCGGGGGGGCGATCCATGGATCGATTGCGGCATGTAGATTGGATGGCCACATATCACATTAATGTACTGTACAGCATTTATTTACATTGTTTTGCGTAAGTGATTTCAGAGTGATTTGTTGATCTGTAGAGTTAAAAGTAGGCAAATACGTAGGGATGGTACCCCGTAGATCGGTCTGGATCCTTTTTACTCCGTACTCCGCACTGCTCTAGCATGGCATGGATCGCCTCCAGCTTATCATGCAAAATAAACCCCCCAGGAGACTAGCTTGTATGGACCATCTAATAGTTTATCAAGAGGAACTAGTAGCCCTCACTCCCTTGGTCCGTTCACGCCTAGAGGCATGGCACCCAAACCTTGTCTCTACGCTATTGATCCGGTGGGGTCGATACTTTCCTATCCACGATTCATTCCGTGCAGACCCAGCGGACACATACGGTAGTCGCAGAATCATACATGGGCCTTTTAACCACATGCCAAAGCTCGGTGGCATGCACATTCACCGGAATAGAGATCCGAGAGCCAATTAGTTGTCACAGGTTACATCGAAGCACTAATCCAAATTTTAAACAATTAGTACTCCAGGAAATATAGAAGCCTTGGAAATCAAGAGAGTGTATAAGATTTACCTGGCCTACTGATTACTGAGTTCTATGACCACTTTCTTGGAGAAAGGGCTAATATAGGTCTCTCTACTATGAGAAGATGCTGGAGATACTGGATCACAGTTCGTTGTTCATTCGTTACCCGATGACCATGACGATGTGGTGACCAAGAGGTACCCACGGTTTACTGGAACCCGCATCAAGAGCTTTCCGCCTCTAAACTCTCCAGGGCTGTTAGGTTAAACTGTTAAACAGTGTGACTTATCACTATCCAGAATACTCGCCAAACTCAACCTCGCTTTAATCAAAGTCTCGAGTCAATATTGATGGAGCCGAGATCGGTCAGATCCCTGACTTTCAGATTTCAGGCAAGAAATCGACGAAGTGCTTGAGCTGAGGGTTGAATTCCACAGTCTTGTCAGATTTACTAATAATACATACTAAGCTATAGTAACTCTGACAAGGGTTTAAAATTCAATCATCGCTCGTACACTTTGTCCATTTGCTGCAGATTTTGAGCCCAAAGGGTCACGAATCTGGCTCATATCGACTCCGTCAATCTCGGTTCGCGACGCCTGATTGAAACGAGGTTGAAAATAGTTTGGAGTGATTTGAGGTTTTTTTTGGCGATCTATCAATGATGATCCAAATCTGCGAGACATTCAACACTAGTGTGTCCCTCTCTAACCATCCATGGATCGAATGGGATGCGATGCTAAAAAGTGATGAATTATGTGGGATGAGCTGAACGGCCATTACATAGGCTAGATTCATACTCTATAGAATCCTGATCATATCCACAGGTGAGAACTACTGAGCTCTGGGGTGAATAGCGTGCTGAGCTACGTGTACTTTGTACTTCCGCGGAGTGACGAATGACGACTGCCATTGTGCTAAGAGGAATCCAGGTCAAAGGATTGGAGAATAAGACATAATTGACCGCACTGCATTTCCGACCAATGAAGGCGTTTTGAACGCGAATAAAAAGAAAATAGAAATGCCCGATTTAAACCGCATCGAGAACAGAAGATTACTCCGAGAACCTAGTAGATCTGACACCCCTTCGAGTAATTAGTATGGTGTGTCGCGGCGGCTGGTTCATACATAATCCTAGCGATAGCTACCCCGTCATTCTGTGCCGGGACTATGAACCGACCGATTAAAACGACATGCATGCTGTATGTAGTAGGAATTAGTCCACCCGGCGAGTCTCAGATTACAGATTACGCGATAGTACAGAGTACTAAGTATGGCAGAAAGGGTTAGAGTTGGCCAACACCTTCCGTGCAAGTTAACGTCTACTCCGTGCAGAATATTTCCAGCCCTGGGCGAAGGGGGGAAGTAGGTCGCAACTTTGGCTTTGGCACACCCCTTCCCCATGCAATACTCGTACTCAGCAAGAAAAGGAGGACCAGGGGGGAGGGGTGGCGCGCGGCAAATGAAGAGCTAGAAGCACTAGATAGTGGGTCAAACCCGATAGCGTGCCCCAGCGATAGAAATTCCAGAAATTCCATGAGCTCAGGGGCGGGCCATGTGAGACCCATGTGCGCCATTCTCTTGTTTGGGGCCCGGCTTTCAGTGTCTATGATTCCGTACGTAGGATGTATGTCGTTCATCCTCGTCTGACCCGCTTTGCTTTGAAATCCTGTGCAGGAAGCCGATCCACGGGGATCAAAGGACTTTGTCTTGCGTCCCACCCGACGGATCGGCACGGTACCGGAGATGGGCAGATGGTCATGGTACATAGTAGGCAGTAAGTATGTTTATACTAGGCAAACAGTAATCCGTATCGAGTCTACAATAAATACTCCGTACTGGATACTGTACTAGTGATAGTAGTACCATATACAGACAGGGCTTAACTACAGCGGTGGAGAGAGTGATGGAGCAACAGGTTTTGCAACGGCCGACCTGACGCCACCCTGTGGGGGTGTTGGGAGTCCCATCTATAGGGACGGGAGCGATCCCAGTGGCCAGACTGCTGATTCAGGTGTGACGGTAAAAGATGACTAGGATTTGGGGGAGGGTGTTCCAGGCTGAGGCAATCGCAGTTTCTGCTCAGTCGGACTGGCAAAGCCAGAAAAAAAAGAGAAAGTAAAAAGCAAGTTCGAAGGGGATCCCTGGACAACGGTCAGCTCGAGGGGTCCAAGAATAGAATGAATGATTGTACAGGGTACAGAGCAGTGCCGTTGTACAGTGCAATGCATATCCATCAATGGTAAGGCGGGCTGGGCGAGGGGATGAAAGCTCCAGGGACTCGAGCACCCCCGTCTCATGCCCTCAAAAATGGAGACGGTCGTCGGACAATAACCATTAGTGTGCTTGGTCCCCACATGTAGATCCTCCTGAATGTACTCCGTACGAGTAGAGATGTACGAGTAGATGGAGGTTGGAGAATATGCATTATCCGTAGAAGAGTGAGACAGGGGAGAGAACTTCCAATGCCCAGAGTCACTCTGTACAGAGTACAGAGTACAGTCTCATTGATGTGTCTTTGTTGTCGGATGATAGCCGAATGAGTGAAAGAGTGTTGATGTGTACTGTGGTGTATACAAAGAGACCGTAAAAAGGGGCTCCCCTGGAACGGGCGCTGATTGGCTGTTGATCAATACCAATCCACTTCTCATTGGCCAATCAGAATCCCTCAATGGGACGGCGATGCCAAAATCGCCTACGATGAATAATACCGTCAGGCCAGCGTCACATCGACCGGAGTCCCGTACCAAATGCAATACTCAATGCTCTGACGCGCCGGTATTACAGTTGTATCCCCTTTCTTATGCTAAGAAACTTCAATTTCCCAACTCCCCTCTTCCCTCCCCCCCCCCTTACACACCTTAAACCTCTCCTTCTCTCTCAGCTGGTTCCCGGCGTCTCTGTTCCTTTTTTTCTTTTTCTTGGATACCCTCAACTCTTCCCATCCATCGCTCCTTTCCTTTGAGCCTCGGGTATTCTGTCAAGGTGCGTCAATCTCAATTCCCCTTTTCTCTCCTATCACTGTCTCTCTCTTTCGTGCTCCGACCCTTTTGGTTTCACCCTTGCGTCGACACCTTTCCCATCCTGAAACGTTGGGTTTTCTGCGGCCTGTACCACCTTCGCCAAGTCCCCGACGACAGTCAATACTTTCATTTGCTCGTCTCTCTCGAGGTCTTACGTTTTTTCTCCTCGATCAGTTTCGCTGACCTTGCGCGCACGCTTCCAGTTCCTGTGATCGACCGAGCCCTGACCAAATTACACCGGCTCCTACCGCACTATCGTTAATACACGCATACACAAACGCACCCTATTTACAAACACATCTTTCCACCAACACCGCCATAATGGGTTGTGGTATGAGTACTGAGGATAAGGAGGGGAAGGCGCGTAACGAGGAGATCGAAAACCAGTTGAAGCGCGACAAGATGATGCAACGGAACGAGATCAAGATGCTGCTCCTTGGTATGATTCGATTCGCACCCAACCGGAGATCAATAAACACAACTCCGACAGTTCTGAGTAGTAGCTTACAAGAAACCACACAGGTGCCGGAGAGTCGGGCAAGTCTACCATTCTGAAGCAGATGAAGCTCATTCACGAGGGTGGCTACTCCCGCGACGAACGCGAATCCTTCAAAGAAATTATCTACAGCAACACCGTTCAGTCGATGCGGGTCATCCTTGAGGCGATGGAGTCTCTCGAGCTCCCCCTGGAGGATGCGCGGAATGAATATCACGTCCAGACCATCTTCATGCAGCCCGCTCAGATTGAGGGTGACAGCATCCCCCCGGAGGTTGGCAATGCCATTGGCGCCTTGTGGCGTGACACCGGTGTTCAGGAGTGCTTCAAGCGCTCGCGTGAGTACCAGCTGAACGACTCTGCCAAATAGTAAGTGGGCGCTCTCGACGAAAACGAAATGGCCATACCCCTAACAGTTCCCAGCTACTTTGACGCCGTTGATCGCATCGCCCAGCCCGACTACCTCCCTACCGACCAGGATGTTCTCCGTTCCCGTGTTAAGACTACTGGTATCACCGAGACTACCTTCATCATCGGCGATCTGACCTACCGCATGTTCGACGTCGGTGGCCAGCGATCAGAGCGAAAGAAGTGGATTCACTGCTTCGAGAACGTCACCACCATCCTTTTCCTGGTCGCCATCTCCGAGTACGACCAGCTGCTGTTCGAGGACGAGACCGTCAACCGTATGCAAGAAGCCCTGACCCTTTTCGACTCCATCTGCAACTCCCGTTGGTTCGTCAAGACCTCCATCATTCTCTTCCTCAACAAGATCGATCGATTCAAGGAGAAGCTGCCCGTCAGCCCGATGAAGAACTACTTCCCCGACTACGAGGGCGGTGCCGATTACTCTGCTGCGTGCGACTACATCCTCAACCGATTCGTGTCTTTGAACCAAGCCGAACAGAAACAGATCTACACCCACTTCACCTGCGCCACCGACACCACCCAAATTCGGTTCGTCATGGCCGCTGTCAACGGTAAGTCAACCACTACAATCTTTCTTGGACATCCAAGTGAAAAAAAAAAACACATGACTAATACTTTTCTCAGATATCATCATCCAAGAGAACCTCCGACTCTGCGGTTTGATCTAATGAACTACCAATCCCAGGGTGTCGCAGTGTGCTGAACTAGATCGCATGTGTTTTTCCTTTCGGCTGTAATCGGATCTCGCCGGGATTGTGATCAAAAGCCTCGTTCCAGAATTCCGGCGTTGAACATTTCTTTCTCTGTTCCATTTTCTTCTTCCATGTGTCCTTTCTAATTGCGCTCGCCTTTTCCTGACACGATCTCTAGCCGGTTCCTTTTTTTTCTTTTGACTTTTTCTTTTTCTTCCTGCTCTCGATGACACGAAACAGGATGCTTCCTTTTGACCATGACTCTCTCTAACGTTTAATCGACGCGGAGAGCCCTGAACTTTTTTTTCTCTTTTTCTTCCTCTGTGAACCATCGTCTCTTATTTCCTATTTCTCCTTTCCTTTCCCCCCCCCCCTTGTGTCTGATTTGAATGCTGGATATCCTATCATCTCTCTTGTGGTTGTCACCCTACCCTCTTATCTTTTTTGTTGTTTTATTGTATGTAAACATACCGTCTCCCTCATCGTTTCCTTGGTCTCGCGCCCGTTGGAAGCCTCGAGCGACCAGCCGGGCAATGGGCACGGGGAAATGACAGGATACACGGAATTATCATGTCTCTTCTCATGTGTCATGCCTCGGTCGTTGGGTTATAGTCAGACAGGAATTCAATTATCGGGTTTCCGACTTTATATGATCGTGACATGTAGAATGGTAGCAATTAGTATGATAAAGTGTCGAGCTATGACCGGTCGGTAGGTACTTGAGGTCTACGCATAACAGGTATACCCTTGTTATCAAAATTGTAGTCGAATTCGTGCACATGGCACATGGGCAGAATGGTTTCAATAAGGATGCAGATGTCCAGGGTATCTTAATTTCAACATGGGTAAAACAAAAACAACACTCACTTCACTTCACTTTAGAACCTCAACTTAGGTCCAACATAAACGATCAATATGGCAACAATCCACAGCCCAAAGATCCACGCATAGAGCATCATCCTCCCCCACCACCCCTTCCCTTCCGACATCCGCGTCAACATGCCCATCCTCCTCCCCGCCGCCTCCATCGTCGACGAAGTCTTATCCATGCCCAACGAAGCTCGATCCAGCGCGTCCTTCTCGTTGTCCAGCGTCTCCTGGAATGACTGCGATTGAGACTTCAATTGGCTGGCCATTGCGACTAGTGAACTGGTAAGGTCTTCTTGTTCGGAGCGGTCGTCATCGAGGGCCTTTTCTGCGGCGATCTTAGGGTCTTCTGGGGTTGTGCTGCTTCCTGTTGTTTTCGCGGCGGGGGCTTTAGATGCTGTGGTTGGTGCGTGTCTGTTGCGGAGGGCGGAGGGTGGTTCTGATGGTGTAGGTGTGGAAGTAGGTATAGATCTAGACGTTGGGACGGAGGTAGATGTAACCGTAGCTGGAGCTTTAGCTGGAGCTTTAGCTGGAGCTTTAGCTGTAGCTGTAGCAGAGACCGTCTCAGTGAAGAGAGCCGTTGACTTCGAGCCATCGGCTTCTCGCGTCGAAGAAACAACCTTCTTCTCCACAACCGGCTTAGAGAATAACTCGTTCCACTCATCATCCCCCTCATCCTCCGCGTCCTCACCATTCTCAGCTGCGTGGGCATCGGCCTCTTCCTCGTCGAGAACGGTTTGCATTCTCTTCAAAAGCTGCCTATCACGAGCAATTTCCGCCTGCGCTTCATGTCGGCGGTCGGGTTGCTTTAATTGTGGGAGTGAGCGCTCGAGTTGGGTGAGGAGGGTCCGCGCGTATTCGACGTTCTGTCATAAGATGGAACAACCTGTTAGCTTCAAATCTTCTGATCGTAGGTAGGATCTATCAATTTGGCTGAAACTCTTCCCGATTGCGGTTGAGGTTGGCCGTCATTTTCCTACCTTGGTTACTCGCATGCGCTGGTACTCGGACCGGCGTAGGGTGCGGAGCTCCGCGCCTGGCGAGAGGAGGTTATGCTCGAGGCGTGTGAAAAGACGGGCGGCATTTAGGAGAGTGAGGTCGGGGGACTCCCCTGCTGAAGGAAATGCCGATACAGCCATGCTGGGAATTAAGATGGGAGGTGTAGTGTAAGTAGTCGGACGTAGCCACTTTGGAGGTAAAGGTGGCCGATCATTGCTGACTAAGAATTTTCCATTTTGGACAAGTATACGGAGTATAAAATAGAAAATAGAAAGCATAAACAGATGAATCGAAATGGAAAAACAAAACAAAAGGACCGCCGACCTCCCAATGTGAGCGAAAATGAGCAAATACTAGTAATGAATGAGACATGGGAAATGCATAATCACAGTGACACAAAACGAGAAACCATCAAAAAGGCCACCGGGCTAAAAGTTGAAGCATGACACATGAAAAAAACAAAGATGATTCAGGCCAAAAAAATGCCCACTAACTATACTCGACGACTAGGCGTCGCCACGTCCGCACGCCATTATCATCCACCTCACGCATCTGCTGCACCGACTCGTTGCGTCTTTGGACAGATCCAGATCCGGTGGCTGCATCTCCCTCCGATCCAAATCGAGGCTGCGTGGCAACAGTTGCAGCGGAGACCACCGGGGAAGGTTTCCCACTGTTCTCCATTTGTTCACGGGCTCTGGCCGCCACCGCCCCGCTACTTGGATAATTGCTGTTTTGCGAAAGCGGTTTTAACACGTCGCATGCAGAGGCGGGTGGTGGTGGTGGCGGCGGCGAGGATGATTTGGATGTTGCCTTTTCCATATTGGACATTTGGGACCACGGGCTCGATTGCGGCGCGGATTTGCAAATCTGTTTGAGATGCTGGATTGCCAGGGAGAAGAGAAATAGACTGGTGACGATCGTGCTGATCGCGAATAGAGTGGTGTATAGTGACCACCGTGATGCGGATAAAAGTGGTAGAGCCCGAGATCGCGTGTATACTTCTTGTGCAAGGACCATCGCGGGGGTGTGAGAGAGCTTTATAATTCGACTAGAAAAAAAGAAAGTCGAGAACTTGAGCTTTGGAAAGAGTAGTCTGTGCTAGTAGATGGGTGATTTGGAACATATGAGGCTCGGGGTTTAGATCGGAGTGGGCATGATCTCGATGAAGCACGAAGCACAGCGTATCACTATCACGGCGGGGCGGGGCGGTTGAGCAAGTTTATGATCCAAACTTGAAGAGAGGGGTTATGACCAGGATTATAAACGACTTGAACGGGTGGCCTGGGGGTGTCAAGAGATCGACAGTGTTCAAGTTATTTTATTTTATTTTTTAAAACTTGGGAGCAAAGGTCAAGGCAAAGCTGGCGGGGCTGGCATAATCTCGGTTGGATCTATAAAAACTGGAATAAAAAAGGCCACCTCTTAGGGTTTCCCCGCGAAGGTGACACGATGGTTCGCAATGACATTACAGGAACGGTATAGGGAAATTAAAATAAAATCTACTACTCCGGATATTCCAGTAGATCATCTTCATGAAAAGTATCAAGGCTTATAATTGATTCATCAGAAAGTCAAAGATGCACAATCGAAACGGTGGAAGGTGGAAGGGAGTCTGCAACATTCGCAGTACTCGCAGTACTGACTATGTCCAGTAATCTCGCCTTCTGTACGGCCTACATTGGAACTCGTGGATTTCCCGTGTCTTTGAACGGTGGATGCTAAAAGAAAACACTAGACTTCTTTACCAGCTGCCGACCAGTCAGCCACGGGGAAGACTCCCAAATTTTCAGCTGCAACCATCAAGCGCCACGCAGGATTCAACCGGGATCTGCCCGTCTTCACCTCCCCACTATTCCTTCTTTCATTTTATGTCATTTGATTTTTCCTTCCAAATCATTCGCGACCTTCAGAGCAGGGGTGCTTGACCCATGACCATGGTCACGGTTACGGAGATAAAACCTGAGAGGCGTAAAAATCAATCGATTGGGTCGTCTTATCCTCTCAAAGCGAGCGATCTGCGATCAGATCGATACTAGTACTGGGAGGGGCGCATTCAGCTCCAGCTGGGCGTGGCACAGGCCATTCGCGCTAATATTGGCTTACACGGTCTAACCTAGTGCCCTCCCAACGAATCAGCTTCTCCATCCACTCGCTCGGCTATGTTTTTTTTCTCTTGCTTCCCTCTCTTTTGGCTTTAGCCCGCGTCTCCAGGGCCACGGATCCCCGCGAGTGATCGCCCTGTTCATCTTAATGCATACAGATGATCGCCAAAGGGCCTTGAACCTTGGAAAAAGAAAGAAAACTTCCAATTGAAAGTACACTCGAGCCCAATTCTCCCAATTCTGCAATATATACATCCCTCGCTCAACAAAGCAATGCCAAACCCTGCCGCGACTAGAGTTTCGCTGTGGCACCTTGCTTCAGCTCCGCCTGCGCTTGCTCGCGCAGGACTTTGCGCAGGATCTTCCCCGATGGGTTCTTAGGGATCGCCTCAAGGAATATGACCCCACCAGTGATCCGCTTCACTGCGGCAACCTTGCCGTCCAAGAACTGGACGACCTGCTCTGCCGTGAGAGATTGTCCAGGTGCCAGGACGACGTATGCACGAGGCCGCTCTTCCTCGTTGCTGTGTCACCTTGTCAGCGCCGGGGCTATCACAAAGAGACAGGAGGGTGTCCAAAAATATGTACGATACTTACATCACAACACCCACGACGGCCACATCCGCAATCGCTGGGTGTTCCAACAGCAGGGCCTCTAACTCTGCTGGGGCCACTTGGTTGCCTTTGACCTTGATCAGTTCCTGCGGGGGTCATGTCAGTGCCCCTCTTCCCTTCTAATATGTGATATCTGTGTGATTCTCGAAACTTAGCGCGTAATGACGTTACTCACCTTCAGCCTGTCCACAACATGGAACTTGCCCTGATCATCCACATAGGCAATGTCGCCTGTCCGAAGCCATCCATCCTCTGTCTTGGTTTCTTTCGTTGCCTCAGGGTTGCGCCAGTATCCTTTCATGACGTTAGGACCGCGCACCCACAGCTCACCGCGTTGATTGCGCTCAAGGATCTCCGTCATGCCGTCCTCGGCCACCATCTTGGCTTCGCAGTTGGCATTAGGTTCCCCGACTGAGGCTGAAGCACTCTTTTCTCGCGGATCCCAGCCGAGCATGGAGCATGTTACCCTATACAGCCATTAATATTGCTTTTGACATAACGACCATCCATGCACAAAAAAAAGGCAAAAAGAGAAAGAAAAAAAAGGAAACTCACTCAGTCATTCCCCACCCCTGCTTAACATTGATCTTCCCCTCGGGCCATAACTTCTCCACCTCAGCACAAACCTCTCTCCCCAACGGCGCCGCACCACTACCCACACTCTCCACACTACTAAGATCAAACTGCCTCACAGCCGGATGCTTAGCCAACAAAACCATAACAGGCGGCACGAAGATGAAATCCGTAATCCGGAACGTCTGCGTATACTCCAGCACCTTAACAAAGTCAAACTTAGGCATGATATAGACTGGTGTGCGCCTCGTCAACGCCGCCGCAATAAAAATATTCTGCGCCATAGCATGATAAAGCGGCAAGAAGCACAACCAGCGTGCGCGAAGCAATTTCTCCGCATGATCCGGGTTCAAAGAGGCCATATAGTTGTACTGCAGCATATTCGCCACGTAATTCTTATGCGTTATCTCGACGCCTTTCGGTCGACCCGTTGTTCCGCTGGAATAGTTTAGTACGAGGGTTGTATCGGCCTGTTCGGGCGTGGATAGATTTTCCCAGGCGAAACCTGTTCCTTCTTCGATTGGGGCGATTAATTCACCCCAATGCCGACATCCTTTCTGTCCGACGCCTGGACCGTCGTAAATCGTATTGTCGAAGACGAAGATTCGGTCCCGGTCTAGTCCTGCCTGCTTTGCGGCTTCTAGACCTGTGTCTAGGCTGCTGCCGGCGCAGATTAGGTACGTGGCGTCGCTGTCTTGGAGCTGGAAGGCCAGTTCCCGGGCTACGTAGGTAGGATTTGCGCCGGTGAAGATACCGCCTGCCATGATGATTCCCATGAAGACGACCGGGTAGAAGAGGTCGTTTCCGGAGAAGAGGAGGACTCGATCACCTGGTTGGAGGCCTGATTTGCGAAGGCCGGCGGCGAAGCGCTGGCTCCAGAGGCGGAAGTCATGCCGGGTGAAGTAGTGTGATTCTGGGCGGGCGGCTTCGAGGAAACAGCGGTTGGTCTTGGATAAGGGGGCTGTTGGGGAGTCTAGGAGGATTGAGGCGAGGTGGGCGTTTGGGATGTCGATTGTCCAGCGGGATTTGTACGGCATGTTGGATGAGTGTGGTGATACTAGTATCACGAGGGTTTGGAGGATGTAGAGGAAATGTATAGGTAGGTACTAGTATGGATTGAATGAGAATAAGAGGAACAGGCACTGGTAGAGAAAAGAGGATTTAAGACCGGGCACAATTTCATAACTCCGGCTCAACCGTGATCTTACTTGTTGGCATACAGCGTTGTCGAATCAAGATGTGTTCATTGGAGCTTTCCCCGCATAAATCGGCTTTATGCGTGCGGGGGATCCGAGGCGCATCCACCCGTTGCCGAGGACCAAGTGAGCACTACTAGTACTACTAGTACTGGTAGAAGCGAGCTATTCAATTATCTAACACGTGCTACTAGTGGCATCCGGGTAAATTGTCATTTGTGGATGTGCAGATATGCAGTTCGTACTTCCAGGTTCGTACTCGGTTAATCCCGATGAAAGCTAGTTGGACGCGTTGAAACCTTCAGATTGGAAGTATAGGATCGCACTACTCTCATGGAATTGTTACACAAATACCAAGAGCCTGCCCAGGTGTCTTTGAATTAACTTTCAGTTCAAGTTATTACTATATTTACTAGTATAGATCGAGGTTCCTTCATTCAATAATCTCATATTCAAGTATTTCAAATTCATATTGTCGTAATATCGTTATTATGCACGTCATCACACATGGCCAACAGTGGGAAACTTCAAGTTGAGATGGGTATAAATCAAAAGCCTCAAAACACCTCCAAGGGGGGATAGCCAAAAAGAAAGAAAAGAGAAATGTGATCTCCACAGAGAGCTATAACTACTGTGCCGATTCATCCGATAATGTAGAATCCACAATTTTATGCAGAACAGCACGCACCATCTCGCCATCCCCAGCACCATTAATGCGGGGCGTAGCATCAATCAATTCAATCAGAGACAACGCCCGATCGTGCAAATCTCGAACAACCTGCCGTGTATGCGTGAAACTGCCGGTACTTTGCATATACTGCACCGCATAGCGTTTCACTTCCTCATCCTGAGTCTTCTGCTTTAGAATGCTCACAAGCTGATGATTGCCAGGATTCGAGCGAACGCTATGAATAATCGGGAAAGAGAATTTTCCCTCGGTCAGATCTTCACAGAGACCTTTATTATGCGTGTATGCCGTATTGGAGAGATTCAGGTAATCGTCGCAGATCTGGAAAATTAGACCCATGACATTCACCAGACTGACGCAGTCTTTGCCTGTGCTACTCTCGGCTTGCATGAGTTTGACGGCGAGTCGGAAGAGACCGCCTGTCTTGTTGCCGACCATTTCGAGGTACTCGTCTTCGGTGGGGCAGGTGAGGGTGTCGCGCCAGAAGAGGTCCATACCCTGGCCCCGGTGAAGGTTAAGGAGCTCCTTGACGTAGATGTCGATTGCGGCGGGATTATTTAGGCGTTGGATTTCTTGGAGGGCGAGGAAATAGACGTAGTTTGCGGAGTTGATGGTTTGGGCTGTGCCGAAGATGTTGTGGGCGACGGGGACGCCGCGGCGGAGGACAGAGTTGTCTTCGACATCGTCGATTCTGAAGAGCGGCGGGTTAGAGTAGATCCGAGGTGGTTGATAAATAAGTTATATGGTACACACAGTAGGGATGCCGTGTGCAGCATCAGGACCGCTTTGCTGATGATGGCCAAGCTCTCTGGTGGCACCTGGAGCCAGGAATTAAACGCTTGGATGAGCTGGGTGCGTACATCCTTGCCGGGATGCTGGTGCATGTAGTCGTAGGGGCCTATGAGGATTTTCTCATTTTTGGAGGACCAGGTGCCATCTTTGTACTTGGTGCCGTCGACACTGGACCTGTTGCGCTTATGTTTCTGCCTTGGGGGGTGGCCGTTGGCGGAATCGTCGGTGACTGATTTTCGATGGCGGTGGGATGGGGGGCTCGCGGGGCTATTTGTAGCACCGGCGGAGCTGGTCCTCGGTGGGACGGGGCTGGGTGGTTGGTGGGAGGGGTTCATGCTGTGTACAGGTGGTGGTGGTGATAGTGGACGATGAGGGGAAGATTGGAGGGGACTCGGAGGGGTCGAATGCGGAGAGCACATGCAGATCTAGCTGCAGATGTGCTAGATGCAGATGACATCAAATCAGCAGGCAGCAGTTGGAGTGAAAGCCTGAGATTGAAGGCACCAAGGCATCAATGTGTCTAGCCTAAGCCACGATCGGTAGCTTCCACAGAGTACTCCAAAGTACTCCGTACTAGAGTAGATGATACTATGCTATCATGGTAGTAGCTATAGGTACTATAGTTAGTGTAGTATACTGTATACTGGTGAATTACTAAGTGTTAAGCGCCCGGAAGGAAGGGACGAAGGGACGAAGGGACAAAGGGAGAGTAGGGATGTGATGGGATGTGACTGCCTTGCAGAGGATCAGTTACCATAGTGATTATACTACTTATAGCATATAATTATTAATTATAGTTACAATTGTAGTTACTGTATATTATTGTGACTCATTAGGGGTGTAGGTGCCATGTTGGGACTTGGAAGACTTTTTGGAAGATTTTTGTTTACTGGGCATCACCGCCATCTGGTCTAGACATACGAATAATACTAGCCCTGGAGTACTAGAATGACATCGGTCTCCACTAACAAAGAGCCTCCGGGGAGAGAGCAGTTGAAACCGGTTTTCTGTCACCAGATTTAACCTCCTCCAAGCTTAGCTGTTTAGCGTGCAGAATATCCCTGGTTCTCTAGCTTCCTTACAGGCCTGGAGTGGGTCGTCCGGGGCAACCAGATATTTACTTTCTTTATTTATACCCTAGCGATGCTCAAAGTGGCTACCCGATCTGACCTCATCGGCACCACACGGACCACCCCAGCCCTCTCAACTTCGCCATTTCGGTGGATATAAACAGCCCATGCGCTTTTTCAGCTGACCTTGGGACACTGCTTGTGGAAACTCAAGAGCTTTTTACCGGGCTCGGGGTTTTTCTCTTTTTTCTTTTCCAACGTTGTGCACTTGACACAACATATCTCTTCTCTCCTTCCATCACCATCATCACTTCCCTCATGGAGACTCTATTGGCCCATTCCTTTGACTATCTTTCCTCTCATGAGCCCAGCAAAGTCCGAAAGGGCCTGCGACAGGTAGAGGGCCTGTTGGCCCAGATTTGCCTCTCAAAACCCGTCTCCAAATCTCCGCCCGACCGTCGAAGGTCTCATCTGGCCGTCGAAGCCCAGCCCGTGCCGAAGGCCTTGACCGACCTGCACGATGACCCGGCATTTAGGGAATTTTTCAAGCTCCAGCAGAGCTTCCAATGGAATGGTGCGTATGAGCTATCGCGTTTTCCTCAACAGAAAAAAACACACCGAAGCACACAAAACATGATATATCACCACTGTGGATGGCATTACAAAAACAAAACAAAAAACGAACAAATCACATGTCACAAAACAAAGAAAAAAGAAAAGAAAACTAACATTCTCTTAAACAGTGGCAATGCGCCTAGTATCCTGCCTCGAACACCTCCTCGGCCGCGGGAGCAATGGCACAAACGACATGCTCATCGTCTGCACCCTCGACCTCATCCAAGGTGCCCTCCTCCTCCACCCACCATCGCGCACCCTCTTTGCCCGCGAAATCTACATGAATCTTCTCCTCGATCTCCTCGACCCAATCAATTGCCCAGCCATCCAATCAGCAACTCTCCTCACCCTCGTCACAGCCCTCCTCGACTGCCCAGCGAATACCCGCACCTTTGAAGATCTTGACGGTCTTCTCACCATCACATCACTTTTCAAACAGCGCGCAACATCCCGCGAAGTCAAGCTCAAACTCGTCGAGTTCCTTTACTTCTACCTGATGCCGGAAACTCCCATCCTAGGCCCCGGCTCGGCTCCTATACCTAGTCCGCCGGGCCTGCAGCGCAGTCCGAGCAAGCTTTCCTCGCGCCCAATGTCACAACACTCGCATTCACCGGCGGCGGCAAAGATTGCGCGCGATACGAGGACAACGGATGAGAAGCAGGCCCTGCTGGGGAGATATTTGAATAATGTTGAGGATTTGGTAGAGGATTTAAAGGAAACAGCTCCATTTGGGGCTACGGTATACTGAACGACTTTTTATTTTTCCTCCGGTGGTGATGACCCAGTTTCGCTCTCATGATAGAATGTGTGGGATGGCCGCATTGATGTGGTCTGCGCTAGTGTTTCTCTTCTCTTCTCTTCTTTACAGCGCTGAGCGGCGTCTTTTTTTTCTCTTCTTAGCCTTGCTGATTTTTTTTCTTCTACGCCACACTTTTTGTTCACACTTTTTCACCTTCGATTCCTCACGAGCTGATATGTTCCGTCTGGCACGGCGTCCCAGATTATGTGGTCAAGATTGATGCTTATCTTTCGCGCCAGTTTTGTTCCTTTCCCGACTCTCTTCTCTACTTCACTTTTTTCCTGTTTTCTCCCTCTTCTTCGTCTCCTACGTGATTTATTTCCTCCTCTTATCTCTTTCCTTCACTCTTGTCCCCCCCCCCCCCCCCAATATTTGATGGAAATATTGCCTGTCGACCTCGGTCCCCGTTTTCCTTACCTGTCTTTAATGGCGACATGATCGTGTGACGATTCTTCTCTGTGATTATTTCACTCAAATACAATGAAATCTGTGAAGAAAAAAAACCATTCATCCATCCACCCCTTACGGTGCTCCATAACCGCAATTGACCCAGTGTAGAGACCCAGTATTGGAGATATAAACGCTATTATACTATTTGGTATCCTACCTACCCAGTTATGTAATTCGGTATCCTGAACTTGAATCGTTAGGATCAAGCTACCCTGAAAAAACACCAGTCGATTGCGGTTATGGACTTTGGAAGGGCCGCACTCCTGCATCTACCCGTACTAGTATAGACAAACCATTGATCCCAAGACCAATTCGTAAGTGGGCCGTCGGTCCACGAACATGTGGTTCAAGCCCTTGATCCCTGTCGTATTTTATACACCAGCCGATCCATGTGGGGTATGTTAGAGCAATCACATCATTTCGCGGGTCCGTGGTTGCCTCAGTATTGAAACGTGAGTCAATCGTCGTTTCGGAACTTCTGTTCAAGTTTGAGGATACACTACCTAGTACTAGTATGGCTTGGTTTGGCTAGTCCGGTTGTGGGGACACCATTGATTCAAGCGCAGGAAATATATATTTAACTCCACTTTCACCCCTCCCTTCCAAGGTTTGCAATCACTAGGACTTGCTGGGCTGGGCTCTATATTGACTACATGTAAGGAACAAGCCCGCAATGGCCGTGACGGAGACTATTCAGAAAATGCAGCGAGAAAGAAGGGAACGGTGGAGAGGGCTATTCACAGATCGAGCTGTAGGTATGTTAATTCGGTCGAGGCGTATGATGAATGGGCTGAGGTATGTGTGTGTTCATGATGGCCTTCTAATTCTAAGCCTTGCCTGTTTTTCGAAATTGGAAATTGTTGCGCTACAGCGATATTTGACCTTTTTTATTTTTAAGTTTCAAGTTATTTCTTGCGACTAGTGACTAGTGACTACTGGAACCGTAAGCGCCAGGTCTACGATACAGATGGGAATTTTCTCCAGCGCCTTGACGGCATCGAGATGCAGGTATTGCTCTCCGAGTTCCTCGGTCGGGTAGCTGCGCTTCCAGCCTGCCGAGAAGAGTAGCGCGCAGATTTTGGTGGACATAGGATGTTGCAAGGGAAAGAATGCGACGCAACTACTCGACGCGATATCGGCGTGGCGGGAGAGCCAGACACATGGCCATGACCGCCTTCGGGGCTGAGATCGTGAGCCATGTTGCATCGACCGGTATGTTGTGAGTAGCGCAGACGTCAGTTAAATCCGCGATGGCGAAGAGCGGACTTGACGAAGTGCTGGTTGGGAGCGTGGACGAGCAGTTGGTCGAGACTTTGGGTGCTCGTCCGAAGAAATGGGGGCGATGAGGTGTGGGTTGGAATGTGTTTCAACAAAAACTACTAGTAGTCTTAACAGGGAGCTTGAAGTTGATAGTAGTTTAGTTGAATATTTGATATCTTTGTGGATTGGATCAAAATAGACATAACAATAAAAATCACGGGAAAACCCAAAATTAGGTTCTAATAAAAACAGAATTGCCAGAGTGGAAATGTCTAACGGGGGTATCATCGTTCGTCGTTAATCGTGCGCAGAATAGCGGGAGAAGACATCAAACCAATTTATGAAGGCTCGCCGAGAGTCTCGGTGAAGAACACGAGATGGGCCATCTTGAATGATAAAAGGGCTCGAGTTGAATAGGGTAAGAAAGAAGAGACAGGAAGCGGAGAGGAAAAGTTCTTGAAATGCTTGCTGGGCTGACATTGGTTGGGATCGGGGTCTGGGAAGTACTCGCCGGGAATTTGGGGCGGCGAATGAGATCGATCATTTTTCTGGTGACAACCGCGAAATATTGTATGCGGATGCATGGGGATGATGCTGAGTAGCTGAACCATCTCTCGGGGTGGAGGTGCCGGGGATCCTTGTAGCTTGTAGTGAGTGGGATGTGACTTGGGCTATCCTCGCTTCTATTGATTAAGACGACGGCCTGGGGCAGCCCGAAGAGGAGATTCGGCCCGAACGAAATTTCGAGGACGGTCAGAGTTGTAATCGAAATCCTCCCTAGGGTGAGGCCACTCTGGGGAGTTAAAGGACATATCAAGGTGCTCCTGTACCGGGGAGGGTTGGATTTCCGGCATACGACAGGGTGTGATGTCTTGGGCTGGGTCTGCGATGGCAACAAGATTGGCTGTGCAGTAAAGTTCACACCTGGATATAGACACCCAAGCCTTCACATAAATGTGAGATCTTGAAAATCGTGGAACAAGATTCAAAAAAAGGCCACAAGACCTCGGAATGCTCTGCGGCTGATCATGGGGCAAAATGGGAGTTTCCAGTTTCCAGACGGGAGAAATCACACTGCGAAGTTCAGAGGGTGTTATAGGAACGCGCGGTGGAGATGTGGAGAATCGAGAATGTTGAGTGTCGTCGGCGATGCCGTGGAGTGTGACTACTGCCTCATCTTAGAGCTTGGTGATGTCAATAAGGATGCTGTTGACCGATTCGATCTTGGCGAGGAAACATTCGAGGTTGTATGACGTAGGCAAAGTTTCTACCTCATGTGAGACACCATGATGCCCGACATAGATTGCCATCCAATATAAACATCAAGACCTGCACCTGCCGTACGTTGGCAGGCTAGCAAGCGAGACCCCATTGTCCCGAGCCAGCGTAATGTTGACACCTTTACCCCCATCAAGGCCAGAAAAATGGGAGATCGCTTGGCGGGCCCAAGAACTGTCTCAATTAGTTTGAGATTAAAGAATTGCTTGTGTTCATCATGAAGTATGATGCTTGGCCGAGTTGTATATGAGGCCGATTCTGAGCGTATGCAGGAACCAGATCAATTGTGGAACAGTCTGCTGACCGGGGTTGAACAAATTGCCAGGTATCATTGATACCAATTGCTGTGTCCGTATAGGTAAATTGGAAAAGATCGGCAACATAACGCATTCGTCGGACACTCCCAGGGACTAACTTCTAAATAGAAAGTGGATTTAGGAGATTTGGTATAATGACACAGAGAAGGGGATCCTATGTCTCTCCAATGAGCAGCCTCCGCAACGTGGAGCAGAACGTTCAGCCAGTCTGTCAAGAAGTAATCTCCAAACTCCCCAGGATTCCGAGTCTTGTTCATAGGCTGGCCGCAGGTATCAATGCCCATTGTACCGAAATCTAGAAGATCCACGAGATCGGTGCAAATTGTTTTCAGGAAAGTGCGGTATGCAGAATAAGGTGGTCCAAGAACTACCAGGAGTTCGTCTGGGCAGACCATTCCTTTGGATATTGTTGAAGATCTGAACGCAATGACTTCTTCTCTTGAAAAAGCGTTCTGGCGTGGTATCGTCTGAAGAATTGATGGGATGCTTTATTGGGAATCGTGTACTCGACTCTGGAAAGACAGAGAAAAGCCTCAAGTTATATGACAAATAAATGAGAAAACTCTCGAACAAAAAGTTACCTTTGAAGGTGCTTTGCGAGTGACTGGCGGTCGCTTCGAACAGATCATGTGATTCTGCCCAGTTGAGATCGGGGTGGTTCACGACTGCATTGAGAAGGATTGATCTTCAGAGACGATCGAAGTGAGAGGAGATTGGTGTAGTTATTTAATCTAGATTGAAAGAGCATTGAAGGCTTTGTCCTAGCTGTGTACGTTCCATGTTCGTTGTGTGGGCCATGTGGAGGAAGTATGGCTTTAGCTGAACATTAAATTGGAAGCTTAACAACTGAACGTTCATTTTAGAGTTCGGGTGGCAGTTGAACTGAGAAGGGTTGTATCGCATTTAATTGGATTGACTTGAAATCGTGGCTGCCAAATAGCGTGATCGTCGAATTCTTGCATAGTATAAATGTGAGGTCGTGTGTATCATCGTGTCGTTGTAACTTGCCCTATCGAGGGAATGTATCCGAAGGGTTTGAGATGTGATTAAATCATCGATGTCTCCAGTGTGCGCGGACTTAGACACGGTACTGATATGTTCTCAAGTACCGGGATGCGAGAGGTTTGCATGCTAGAAATTGTCGCAGGTAGCTGTTCACCAGATGAGACGAGATCATCATTGCTGTGAATAGGGAGTGCGGGCTCTTGCAAAGGAGCCTCAAGCGGTAGCCCATTGTGGCCGCTATGAGTCAGACAGCCGACACAGCTGCAGTCATTGCCACACTGGCAACTGCCTGTCACGTCTGAGCAAGCTGAAGGGATTCCTACCGGATACTCCAGAGTGTAGTATTCAGAGGTGTGCATCAGCTGCTCGTTCATGACCTGGCCGACTGGAACAGGTGAAGTATATGGGCGTGGGAAATTCGACGCTTGGGTCACATGAGACTGGTCCGAGTATGGGTCGAAGGTTTGCTGTTGCATGCTCTGGCTGTGGTCCAGCCCCTGAGGTAGGTAATTGAAGTGCCCCCAATTGTGATTACCCTGCATCGTTGGGGACTGGTACATCTCGATCGCTGAGTTTCCACCACCAATGGTCATCATTTCACCCATTTCCTGGACACGTTGGCGAGTGGTATTGTTAAAAGGATGAGCTGCACATCCCAAGCATTGGCACTCCTCTCCGCATTGACAATCATGAGACGGATCACCACTCATATTGGTAGGGGTGTAAACCGAATTCTGAGACGGTGTAGAATTGTAAGACGACATAGAGCTTGGCGGGATTCCGAGACCGTTCGCGGCATGGGAGTGCACATCAGAAGGGCCACTTTGCGAGAAACCATTCATGTAGGCGTGGGGTACATTGTTTTCTTGTAATCCATAGGGCTGCATGAACCGTCCCTGGGCAGGCTGAGCAGAAGGCAGAGGGTTACGCCATGCCATCTGAGCTGGCGTGAAACTTGAGTAGGACGTGCCATTCCAATTATTTGGTTCCTGTGAGTGCTGCTGGTAACCTTGTTGGTAACCTTGTTGGTGTTCTTGATGCAGCTCAGGCACATTAGAAACAATAGAGGGCGTGGGTTGTGGGCCAGATTTTCCGCTGCTAGCCTTTCCACTGCAGCAAGATCCCCCTCCACTGGAAGCAACTGGGGGAGGGGGGGGCTTTTTAGAGCAACAGCTCGATCCGTTTGTCTGCTGCGGGGTGTAAGATGCCTCTGGAAGGGCATGCATGGCTTGGTAGGAATTATGAGTGTACACTTTGTGGTCCAAGGGAAAAGACAAAAGAGAAGTGGGGTTTTCTTTCGCGTCCTCGTCATACTTGATATTGACTGGCATTGATTCAAGGGCTCGGGCAATGTTTTCGGGGACGGCCTGGATGCTGCTTTGTCGTCTGCCCGGTTTTTGAATTTTACAAGAGGCCGGCGATGTAGTCAGAGAGGAGAGCGAAGCACGAGTAGCACTGGCAGGCTCTGAATTTCGAGGAGAATTTTCCTCTGGCGTATCGATAGGACGGCAGACGCAACCAGTACCTGGTAACAAAATTTGTTAGGGCTGGCTTCTAGTAATCGTATGATCAAGAAAGCAGATGTATCTACCTTTGGGAATGCGGATCATCATCGAAAAAGTTCTCTGGCAGCTGCATGATCCCTTTGGATGTGGGCATTTTGCCAAAGGGCGACCGGCTTTGGGGACTTTCATCATTAGTCTGTCGAAGTGCTGACATTTTGAAGATCGGTGACCGCGAATGCATGGTTCACTTTGAACAAGGTATCATTAGCAAGGAGCGCAACGTTGTATGTTGGATGCCACCATACCAGGACCATTTTGCACCCTCTTCATCCAACGGCATTTTGGCGGGTGCTGAGAAGAGTAGACTTAAACGAGGGGCTTAGACGGAAGGGAGTGATCGTCGATGACGAGATTGGGCGATGCGCGCTTAATACCGGGTGCCGCGGTGGGGACCCAGATAAGGCGTGCTCGAATAAACCTCCGGGTTATATATGTAGCAGGCTCGTAGGAGTGATGGTTGGAGCGCTTTAAGCGTCCAGGGCTGCTTTTTCCTTCACTTGCGACAATGCAGACGGACGGGGTGATTTCGATTGGATATCGGGCGGGGCTAAACGGAACGCCGGGGTTAGGAACTTGAATGAGAGGATGGCCGACGAATAGAACGTGGAAGTTGGGTCGAAGTCATCGGTGACGACAAGTCGACGAGAGATGCAGACGCCAGGAACGAACCGAGTCGCAGAACCAAAGAACCAAAGGTTGCGAATGAGGAAACGAAGTGAGAAACTCCAATTGCGGGGAGATCATTAGTCATCCGGCCTTGGCACCGCCGTCAGTTGACGTCGCCGAGGCCGTTTCTGAATAACTCCGATTCCCGATCTTCAAAAGACTGCATTTCTTGCTTATTCTTGAACTACGCCATGCCCCCCAAGGCAAGCGAGGGCTCTCCACAGCCTAGTGCGGCCTCGTCATTCTTTACCATCCCTCCTCCTATCAAGAAGTTGTTCGACAAGTTCCCCTTGGCCACGTATCCAGCCAACGACCTGCCACAACGATCTCCGACTCGTCGACAAGGAAACCAGCTGTTCGTATTCACCGATTCAGCTGGTGCGCGCAATGGCCGACCTTCATTCAATCCCCAGTGCCTGAAATGGCAGGTAAGTGAACGATAGGGGAAGGGACCGCCAGCGCATCGCTGGATCATTCCGGAGCTGACCCTATGTTTGACTATTTAGGCGTATCTGAAATTCGTTGGAATCAACTTTGAAACCACCCCTTCCAGCAATCACGCGTCGCCGACGGGTGCCCTACCCTTCTTGATTCCATCGCAGCCGATCGAAACAGCGAACGCGAACGCCATCCCCTCCCATAAACTGCAAAAATGGGCGATTGAACAAGTCCATTGCGAGGAGGAGCAGCAGTTAAACCTGCGCTTCGAAGTATACGCATCCCTACTAGATACCAGGGTGCGCACTGCATGGGTGAGTGATGGCCCTCTGGACAAAGGCTATGGAGGTGGTCTGGTTAATGCACTGAGAACTAACGCGGGGCTAGTTATACATGCTGTATCTTGACAGCCAGAACTTCGAGGCCGTGGCTCGGCGACTGTACGTGGACCCAGCCACCTCAAACACGCTCGTGCGGACTGCACTTGGACTGCAACTACAACAAGCAGCTCGCGACGAGCTTCTCAAGACGTCAAAATACATCGACGTGGCAGAATTGGAGGGAGACGCGGGAAACGCATTCGAGGCGCTATCCTCGTTATTAGGAGACGATGACCATTTCTTTGGACGGCCGAACCCTGGACTCTTTGACGCGAGTGTTTTCGCATACACTCACCTCATCTTGGATGATAGTCTGGGTTGGAAGCAAAACCGTCTAGCACAGCTCCTCCGCGAGCACCAAAATCTTGTACAACACCGGGAAAAACTACTGGGATTTTTCGCGTGAGATCCACGCAGATACTTAATATTACACAATTAATGCAAGATTCGTCAATGCATTGAGGGATATCATCATGTCTAAAATAGAAGGAGTAATTGTACATAACCTGGGCACCGAAGTATGCAACTGAAGAAAAGAGAAAAAGAAAACAAAAAAACAAAGGCCGATGATAGATCACGCCTGGTTCCACTTTCCGAATTTGTAATAGTCTTCGTAAAGAGACTTGAACACGGCCCGGCTCGAGGCATCCAATCCGGCATTCAGTGATCTCAAAGTCTCCTTCGACATCACATCCAGCACAGCGTACAGACCTGGCATAAGTGCAGCCTTGACTTCAGGCAAGAGTGCCCCGCGCAGAGAGCACTGTGCGTACTCCATGACAACGTACTTGAGGTACTGACCGGCGATGCTCTTTGCCTTCTTGGTTTCGTCAATCAGAGCCTCACGCGAGGCACCAGGCTGGGGACGAAGGACAGCGGACAGCGTCGGGTCACAAAGTGTAGTGAGGAGACGAGTGTAGTGTGTGGCGTGGGAAACCCCGAGCGGGGCGAGCCAGAACGGCTGCGAAAAGTTGGGTTGGGGGCGGCCAGAACGAGAGCGCTTGCGAGATCGGGCAAATAGGCACCCTAAAAGCCGGAACATCGCAATGTTGACCATATGATAGCGGCCACCAATTTTGATACGCTGCAGACCGAGGACTGTGCCCAAGAGACGACAGAGGCGGGTGAAGATGGTAGGCGCATACTTGGGTGAGATGCGAGGGCCGGCCTTCGAGGCCGAGGCCGCAATAGAGGTAAGGAGAGAGTCGATGTTGGATTGCGCGAGAGCGCGAGCGTGAACGCGAAGGAGCAAGGTGATGCACTCCGTTGCGAAGCAGAACTGGTCGATGGAAGTGCTGTGCATGACGGTCTCACCCAGAGCTGTACAAAGGAGGGAAAGCTCGCGAGCCACTGCAGTCTCCTTGTCTTCGACAGGCGGAAGAGTGATAAGAGCGAGGTAAACTACCAGAAGTCGGCAGGCAGATCCTTCTCCAACTAGGCCCAATCTTCGAATGTCGCGGATAGCCTCGCCGATGCGCTCTGCGGGCATAGAGCGGAATCGTTCAGTGGTGGCACGGATAAATAGTTGCTGGTCCTCAGCGTAGAGCGACTGTAGGGTAAGAGTCTCAGCACATCGGAGCACTGGGTCGGTGATGCTCTTCTCTGGCCCTCTGGTTGCCAAGAGACGCCGGCGAATTAGTCGAGAAGGGCCTGAATCGATCGACATCTCCATGTAATGCTCGATCTTGTTTAAGAACTTCTCCACCTCGATATTGTTTACCGCCATATCCTCAAAGTCCTCCAGAGCATCGATCGTCTTGATAAGAGTGATGGTCTCTTCCAACTTCTGTTTCCTGCATTGGTCTTTGACGGATTTCATTTCCGTCAATACCAAGCCAAACACACTTTGACGGCAAGAGTCCAACTCTTCGGCAGAAAATGCCTTTTGTAGTTTTGCGCGGTGAACCCATAGTTCTGAAAGAGATAGGCGGAGAAGGAAGCAAGCCATGGAGTCGCGATCAACTTGACGCAACTTAGAAGCCTGCTTGGAGACCCTTGCGAAGAGCTTCTTGAACGATTCGATCCGATCATCCTCAGACAATACCAGGAGTTTTGCAATGATCGCACGATGGAGGGAACGGAAAGACTTCATGATTTGAAGATCCAAATCAGTTCCGCCCAGAGTAATAGCACGAGCTGCAGTCCAGATTGGCTCCCAGTCACCCGTTACGGCGGCATCGCATTTTGGCATTGCTGCCAGCTTGGCCATCATGGCCAGCAGTCCAACCATAACTTCCGGTGCACTATCCTGCTGAAGAACAACATTGTGTAACTTGTCCAGAAGAACAGTTCGAAGACCGCGAGTGATCGACGAGGCGGGAATGCGTTGCAAGCTCTCCACGTAAAGGCGGCGGTTGGGAGACTCGTTCTCAATGCTCTTGTTGAGAAGGAGAGCCAAATCAGGTACAATGACCTGAACGCTGAGCAAATACTCATGGCAAACCATACTTGCCCATGCTTGAAGAAATCTTGCGTCATCCGAGACTGCCTCCAACGGCAAGGATGATGACTGATACTGAGCTGCAGCTAGGGAGAGGAGGTGCTCGAACATACGAGAACGTGTGTCGAACTCAACCTGCTTCCAGATTTCTGGAGCCCTGAGATTCGCCAGGATATACGCCAGGGCCAGGTCCGCTGGGGAATTCAGAGTCTCCACTCGGCCGTTCCATGGTTTTTTCATCGATTTCTTAGCATCACCGGGTGAGACTGACACGATGAAATCGGTAATCTTTTCGGATACCACGGTGAATATCTCCAGTTGCTCTTTGCTAGGCCTTCCCTTGACAACCATCAAGATGAAGCGATAAGCCTCCCAGGATTCTAATGCTGCGAGGGGCGTTTTCTTGAGATGCCTGTGGTTGCGTTGGATTGTCTTTGAGGCGACGTTTCCCAAGGGTTGGAATGCTTCCTTGAGAGCATTGTCGCTCGATTGCATATTATTGCGGAGAACATTTCGCAAGAATCGCCACAAACGCCAACGCCAGTGAAGGGTCTGCTTCGAAGATAGAGTAGTAGTCAACGTCTCTAGGAAGTCGGGCAGTGTCTTCTCCGAATCGGTGAAAACCAGAGCCTTTCCTCGGAAGCTAGCCTCCGTAATGACGAACTTCGCATACGATTCAGAAGCTGCAGAGACATTACCATCAGAAGCCTTAATCTCTTTGGCGGCGGTTTGCATCTGGGCGGCAATATTCGAGGCTGTGAGGGAGGTTTTCACCAAGTCACCGTAAATGTTGCACAGGTCATCGTCTTCCCATACCGAGAAGGGTGGAAGGTTGCTGTCTTGATGACGAGCCTCCTCGAAAATTACCAACTGTCCTTGCCAAACTTCTGTGAAAACCGGGAGATCTCGGGCAGTTGCAAAACCGCGAAGAAGAGGGATAACAACTTCGTTCTTCACAACGTCGTATTCGCTCTTCTCGGTGTCACATTCGTGCCACTGGAGCTTTATTTTTTCGAGCAATGCATCCAGTAGCTTGCGAGAGTCACGCAGGCCAGAGTTAGGAAGAAATACGTCGACACCCAAGCTAATGATCAATGCAGTCACATTCCACTGCACATGCTCCAAACCCTCTTGAAGAAGGCCGGTGTAGCCAGCATGTGTCAGAAGAGTATGAAGCGATAGGCCAACATTTCGGGAAAGAGCCACACGAAGAAGTTCCTCCAGCACCGAGACAAAGCGAGAAGAATACGTTTCTGGCTCGTCGTCTTTCGCCGTAGAATACGCTAACTCCGCAACTGCAACAAACAATGTCTCCAACCACGGAGCCTCCGCGGTTTGTCGACGGAAATCATCTCTCGGAACCGCACGAACAGCGTTATCGAAGAGTTCAGGTAGAAGCTCAATCGATTTCCAGGCAGGGTAGACAGATTGATCACTCAAGGTACCCGCAGGCTGATGAGCCACAGTGGGCTCCCGAATGATTGACCGAAATGTGTCCGTTACCGGTTTAACCGAGCTCCAATCGGGATCCTCTTTCGAATAGTCGATACCGGAGCCACCACGAGCGAAGAAAGCCGCTCGTGCTGGAAGAAGTACATGGACTGCGATAATTCGCTCAATTGCGTGGAGAAGATGGGCTCTTTCATCAGTATCCAGTTTGATGGCCCGCAAGCAGAGCTGGAGTCTGAGGGCATAGGCAAAGCAAGTCTCCGCAAAACAGTCATTACTTGCTTTGTGATCGGTATCATCCTGACGGTAGGACCTCAAATCCCACAATTCGAGCATTGAGGGGAACACAAAAATCAAGTGCTGCAGATCGGTCGTCTGCCCAGCGTGCACAAATTGAGCGATAGCCACAGCCGACACCTGGAGCGCCTTTCCCAGCAAACCAGCAACCACCTCTGGCTCCCCTCTGAGAGCCAGTTTTAGATGGGAATGAGCGGTTTCATCGGTACTCAGTGTCTGCTGCGTTAACATGACGATTCCGTACAGACAATCCAAGACGCGAATGAAGGCGAGGAAGCAAGAGGCGGGGCTTTGTGGCTGTTCATCGATATCCATGGCATCTGTGCCATCGTCGCCACTTCTCTTTCTCTTGGTGCCGTGTGACCCTCGACTCTCTGTGGGTGGGGAGCCGGTCAAAGTATGGCTTGAGTCGGAAGCTGCGCTAGGAATTGACACTCCATCGCCAACAGTCAGGGATACATCCGTCTCCACGTCGGACACAGTATCGCAGAGAACAGACAGAAACTTCTGGTCCCTTAAAATGGTCGCCAAATTCTTGGGTGTGATCCGATCGATGAGCTGGCGCAGCAAGAGGAATGATTCAGGTTCGACTCGGAAGTTTTTCCCATTTCTTAGTTTCTTCAACAACCATCGTAGTACCCACTCCTCCTTGGGGGCGGCCGCGCTATATGCATTTCCATTCCGGTGTGTCTCGGGGTGGCTCTCACACAGAGCTAAATCGATGCCCAGGATTTGTGCCGCTTCGTGTAGTTGAGTAGTCGGCGAATCGCTACCTTTCTCGAGGCGGAGGAGCGCCTCTTGCGACGAGCTCCGGGGCTATTTGATTTGGTGTCAGAGATATTCATATCGTGGCTTCAAATCGGAATTGGGATCACACTTACCTCCGCAAGAAGAGGCATTCTCGAAACCAGTCTTTGCGTGTTGAAGAGAGGGGTTTAGTTTATGCGGAGAAGAGGAAAAAAGCGAAGACCAAAAAAAAACCGCGGCCAAATTGCCCGACCGCCTTTGCCCGACCGTTCACTCAAACTGCGGGTTCTCCCTGCACTCTTTCACTTCCGTCCCATTCACCCTCCTTACACCCGCCATTTCTTTACAGGTGAGCTTGATGTGACCTTTGACATACTGTTATGAGCTCAGGCTAATATTTCTCATCCTAGATCCTTCACAATGGCCGACTCCACTGAGACCCGGGTCGCGCGGGCCACCAAGCCCGTTAGCGAGGCTCTGCTTAACGAGAAGGTATGATCGGTCTTTTGAAGAGCTTTCCCCAAGCTCTGGCTTGAATATGGTGGTCGAATTGAGGGTTCTTCATGGTTGATGGGAATCAATTTACATTTTTATCATCGCGGGAGGAATCGGAGACATGGGCTAACCGTACAATTCGATAGTGGGACCGCGCCATCTCCTCCATGATTATCAAGTCTTCCCTCGGTCTGTCCTTCGGTGTCGTCTTCTCGGTTCTGCTGTTCAAGCGGAGGGCCTGGCCTGCGTGGGTTGGCCTCGGTTTCGGTGCTGGCCGTGCTTGGGAGGAGTCTGATGGTATGTTTACCTCTACGTATCACTTATAATTTTGGATCGTCGGTAGCTCTGCAGGTGGCTCTGTAGGACTCAATTCCCTCGGGAATGTCAAGATGTTGGCTATATAAACCCTCGCGCTCTCGGGATTGGAGTCCGGCCTGGGAAATATAGGCTGAGCTTGTCCTATAGAGCTCCCTTTCCCCCATACCGTCGCCTTCAAGTTACGCTTGAGCCATGGGCTAATGTTTGAAATAGCTTCCTTCCGTCGTGGTGATTCGCCTGTCAGAGATGCTCTCCGCCGGTAGAGTAACACGGCTTCCAATTGTGTACGATACTCTCCCAGTGGCTGTACAGAAGTCGGGGGGTTAAGCACCTGGGGTTCTTGGAAAGACCATCCTATAGTGTTCGATCTCGCTGATTCACTCGTCGATGGGTGTCTTGCGTTCTCTCCCTTTAGCAGTCCTTGTTCCATTGAATGTCACATTTGACAAGCTCTTGGCAGTGTCCGACGTAGGAAGTAATAAGCGTAGGCCCCGTATGGCAAGGGTACTAGTAGTAGTTGGGAGGAGCTTTGGTGGCAGACTAGTAAAAGAGATATAATCAGCCAACTTGAATCCTATGCAACAAACAATCCTAGGATTAGTCAAAGCAATCAATAATTAATCACCTCCAGATATCTGAAGATCCGAGAGTCAGCCCGAGGTCAGCCCCGAAAAGATAGACTCCCGAACTATAGGGCACGTGATTCAATCTATTACTCGATGCCATCGAGTCAACTTAACTCTGCCACTACCAAAGATTCACCCGCCAATGATAACCGCTAATCTTCAACTTCTTCGCTGAGAGATATGCCCACGGGGTCCGCCAATCAGAGGACTGTATGATCTGCTTGCGGAGAACGACTCCACTGACTGGTCCGTCCACACCCGCTTATCAGCGATCCATGCATTTACATTTGCACTGGGGCACTCTAATATCATCGCCATGAGTTACAATTTACGATGGTCAGACTTACGGCCCAGGCAACTTCCGTGATAGGACCAAACTTTCACACAGGGCTCCCGCCACTCCAGCTCTCGCAATGATCGACACCTCAGTGGATGCTGATTGCTTCCTTATCGCATCATCTTACCATGTCCATTGGATGGTTGGAGGTACCTAGCAGGGATGCGACCGCAGGATCCGGAAATCCAAGCTTGGATGATGATATGGCTGCTCTTGCCATGCGACTCATTATATCATTACCCGCATGGCCGGGCCATTCTAGACGTTCACGCTCTATTACCTTCCCCAGGTTCCTTCTTTGGGTTCTCGTTTTTATACCCCGTCTTCCTTCTTCTTCCTTGTTCCTTGTACTAGTGGCATAGCATTTCTTCTTCTCATTCGATCCTCTCTCTCCCCGGCACACCATGTCGAAGCTGAAATGGATCCACGACAAGGCGACCGTGTCTAACGAACCGGGGCTCAATAATGCGCAGTTGATGCTCACAAATGATGATTTACGGCCAGGTGAGAATCATTGTTGGAGCTGAACAGGCCGATCTCGTGTCGCCGTTGCACTCTTATCTCTCTTCTTTTTTATCCCATTATTGCCCCGAATATATATACCCGTCATCGTTCAAGTTCCCGGACGACTTCATCCAATATTCCTATTCCATCAATCGAGCAAATTTTGAATATATATCCTCAAAGTCATATTGAAGACAAGTCAGGCTGACCGGGGAACAATGATTTGCCTTATACAGTTGAACCAGAGCGCCGTCAATGGACATGGTTGAACTACATCGCCTTCTGGATTGCCGACTCGCTTAATATCGTGAGTTCTTCGAGGTCCTCTGGTCAAACAGAGCTCAGAGCCAACATTACTGACACTGTTTGATTGTAGAATACCTGGATGATCTCGTCTTCCATGATTGTGGACGGCCTGTCGTGGTGGCAATCATGGATCTGTGTCTGGATCGGATACTTCATCGCTGCCAGCTTTGTTTGCTTGACCGGTCGCATCGGTGCTGTCTATCATATATCCTTCCCAGTCACAGTTCGGGCATCCTTTGGAATTTGGGGATCGTTTTGGCCTGTGATTAATCGTGTGGTCATGGCCATCATCTGGTATGGTGTACAGGGCTACATTGGAGGCGAATGTGTTACCCTGATGATCGAGGCCATCTGGCCTAGTTACAGAAACTTGCACAATGGCATCTCCGCAAGCGCTGGCGTCGATACCAAGGGCTTCGTCAGCTTCTTCCTTTTCTGGCTTTTCTCCCTGCCAGCACTGTGGTTCCCCGTCCATAAGGTGCGCCACCTATTCACCGTGAAAGCTATCTACTCGCCTATTGCGGCCATTGCTTTCTTTGCATGGGCTATTTCGCGCGCCCACGGAATTGGCCCTATCGTACACCAGTCCAACACTGTCCACGGAAGCGCCCTAGGATGGACTATTGTCAAGGCTATCATGAGTTGCATTGGTAACTTCGCCGCCCTAATTATGAACGACCCGGATTTCACTCGATTTGCCCGAACTCCGAAGGATGCGCTGTGGTCACAATTGCTGACCATCCCAATTGGTTTCGGAATCACCTCGTTCATTGGAATTATCGTGTCATCGTCTTCATCTGTGATCTTTGACACTGACCCAGTCTGGAACCCCCTCGATCTCCTTGGCATGTTCTTGAATGGCGCGAGTTCCGGCCAGCGTTTCGGTATCTTTATTATTGCGACTGGATTCGCTCTCGCCCAGCTGGGAACCAATATCTCAGCCAACTCTGTCTCCGCTGGCACGGACCTGACGGCTCTTCTCCCTCGATACATCAACATCCGCCGCGGTAGCTACATTTGTGCTGCTCTCGGTCTGGCCATTTGTCCTGTAAGCCACAAGCCACCGCAAAGAAAGAAAAAAAAAGTGACCGGAAGGATGAGAATAACTAACATCATCTAGTGGAAACTTGTCGCCTCCTCCAACCAATTCACCACCTACCTCTCTGCTTACTCCCTCTTCCTCTCCGCCATCGCCGGCGTCATGATCTGCGACTATTACATCGTTCGTCGCGGCTACCTCGACATCAAAGCCATATACAGCGCCAGCAAGACTGACCCATACTACTACACATATGGATTCTCTTGGCGCGCCTACGCCTCCTACCTCGCCGGTATCCTCATCAACATCGTCGGATTTGCCGGTGCCGTCGGCCGGGACGTCCCCATGGGCGCGCAATACGTTTACAACCTCAATTATTTCACTGGGGCGCTTGTTTCGGGTGGGATGTATTGGTTTCTGACGAAGCTTTTCCCTGTCCCCGCTACCAGTGAGGTCTGGAATGAAGTCGATATTGATATTGATGAGTACAATGTCTCGTATGGGCAGGAAGTTGGCGATGAGGAGAATTATTATGGGGAGCGGAGGTCGATTACGGACTCTTTGCCGCCTGATGATCAGAAGGGGCTTAGTGCTGCGGCGAAGAAGGTTTGAGAATCTCTCAAATCTTCTTCTTGATTTCTCTGGAGACTTTTGCGATATGCTTCCTTTTAGTATGATTGTTTATCTGGCTTGTTCCCGACAATTTCTTTAGTTTGTCCTAGGGTTTTGAGGACTGGTTATGGATACCCGTACATATCCCGGTGATAACAAGAGCCGGGAGGATTATGTACAGTACTTATTGATAGTTACCGAGACCTGCCGTTTGGATAAGGTTATGACGAGACGATTTTTAATTTTATAGCGATCGGGTTCCAGTGCGAGCTCGATCGGGCTTCTTCCATGATCCATGGATTCTACTTATAATTTCTGGACAACATAAAACACCGATCCATACACAGTACTAGTAGTATACGAATGGTACCGATCAATTTATTGAATACTAGTATGGATACTAAAGAAAAACAAGACAGATGCTCAAAGGAAAAAGGTTGATTGAGTATGCTATGTTCCCAATGAGATGAGATATCAAGATCTATAACTACTACTAGTAATACTAGTACGACCAGCGAAATGCGAAAGAGGTATAGTAAGCATGCGACCCAGCGCGTCATCTATTAAAACACACCATTCAGGAAGGGTAGGTATGAAAAAAAGACGGGAGGAAAGGAAGATATGTCAAATGACAGACAAGTAGGTGATGACCCGCACCTACTGGAGCCCTTCGTTCCCGATCAGAGCAAAGAGAGACAAGGGCCGAGTATGTAGGAAGGAAAATGGCAAAAAAAAGCAAATTGAAAAAAAAAAGCAACACGGCTATGCAGAAAACGAGCAAAAGAGGCAAAATGAAGTAATCAAAGGCATTCCGATTTCCCTGAGTAAATAAATCCAACTGATGCGAATGGTGTTATTCCCTGAATAGGTTATGCCCTTCATGCTCATGAGATGCCAGACAAAGTGTGATGATAATGATGATGATGATGATGAGTTGCGCTCCAGTGAACCAGCCACGATGATCTTTCCCATGTGAGACTCCCGCAAATGCGATGGATAAGTGGCTGTTTCCGCCGCGATCAAATTCCCCATGCCCGAAAAACGAAAAAAAGAAACAAAAGCAAGCAAAAAAAAGGACAAGCGTTGAAACCCCTGGACCGAAACGAAGCACAAATGTCCGAGTCCAATGAAAGCTGATAGAGATTCATAGGAAAAAGCGGGAAAAAAGGCAATGACAGATATAGACACACAATTGCAAACAAGAACAAGGGGGGGATCGCTGCGACGAATGGTAATGGCAATGATAACAGAATAGAACTTCCCAATGATGAAACGAATGTCATCAGATGCAAAAGAAGGCCACGGCACAAGCGGCCGAAAAGATGTAATGAAAAATGGAAGCAGATTGGTCAGAACCTTCTGGTGTAGGTCTTAGCCAATAGCAAAAGAATCACAGGCCACCGTTAGGTGCAAAGGATGAGGTAGACGCTGTGGAGACTGTCGGTGTGAGAATAGGAGAGCTATTATTCTCTTCGGGGGTTGGAGGATCGCTGCGCTCCAAGGTGAGATCTTTCTCGCGTTCGGCGGACGAGGAACGCTTGAAGACCGTCTGGCCAATCTGGCGCAGGATACCCATGCGCTCGGCGCGTAGTTCTTCGAGATCCAGTCGTTGGACAGGGATTGGATCTTCCTTTGAGATGCGACAAAACAGGGTCGAGAACAGGTATTGATCACCACCACCGTCATACAGTGGCAGATAACGGTAACCCTGGGAAATACTGGTGAGCTTAGCAGTGAAAGTAGCCAATTGGATACTGTTGTTGTTTCCTGCACTGCGTCCGTCCATAGAGCTCCAGACAGTCCATCGAACGAAGACTAGATCTGGGTACTTGGTCTCCAGAGAGAGTTTGAAACGATCGTTGAAGACAGGACTGTAGCCATTGCTCTGCTCGATTTTGGTGCGTCGGCGATGGGGATATCCGATGCCAGACATGCCACTACGGGCAGAAGCATCCATGCCACCCTCGCCAAAGACCAGACTCTGACCACGATCGTCGGCACTGAACATCTCGATCTCGACGTAAGGGTTGATGTTGTCGTCAGGTCCGATGGAGCGGGGACGGGGAAGCTGCTGAGCTGAGATGACATCGACGGAGAACCGAACAAGGCGGCGCTCCATCTTGCGCTTCTGGTTGTCGTTGCCGGGTGAGGGAAGGCGGAGCCAGTCGGGCTTGAGGACATAGCCGGTACGGTCGGTTCCAGCGGCGAACATGGCCTGGTTCATTTGCATGCCGATGTCGTAGGTCTGCCAGTTTAGAGCTGCCATCTGAACACCGCGGCGCCAAAACTTGTTCGGGTCGAAGTTGGAAGAGCGGAGGCGAAATCCAGAAGGATAGACTCGAGTGAGATACTTCCGGTTGTGTGACTCCACAGCAACCTTGTTATCATGGTTTGTACAGATACTCTCAAATGCTCGCTCTGCGAAGGAGTAGATATGGTTATACTTTCGGCTCTCGGGGGAGCTAAAGCTATGCCACTTGTACCCGCGGGTATAGATACCCAAGTCGGAGAGGGGCTTGGTGATCTTGCTCTTCTGGCGGCGTCGCTTCTTTTTCTCGTTGTGGGCAGAGATCAATGCGCCGTCGCTATCCTCGGTGGCACTGCTCATACTTGTCGCGGTGAGTGATCGTCGGTCCTGGGAAATCAGAGGACCGATGCTATCTTGCGATCCGATGGTTGGTGGGCTGGAGAGCGAGGGAAGCGGGCCGGTGAGAGAAATATCGGGCGGCGTCGGGCGAACGAATGGCGAACTGGCACTGCGCTTGCGACCATGGGTACCGACGGAGCTCATGGAGCTCATCGTGTCTTGGCGAGGGTCACCGGTCATCTCTTCACAGGTCTTGACTTTGATCAAGATGCGACCCTTGAGCTCTTCCGGTGATGGAAGGATGAAACAATTGCTCATCAATGGCTCGAGGAGAAGTTGCTCCTTGAAAGTCTCCTTCATGATCTTGACCATCGCCAACTGCTGCTCAGGGTTGCAGTGCACTTCGAGAGAAAGAATGAGGGGAAAATCACAGGAGATGAAAGCGTATCGATTGATAACGGTGATGCAGTCAGCGAATAAGACGCTAGTGGTCATAGTTCGGCCATGGGAAACGATTGGTCGCCCATCTGCACCATCCCAGCAGTCGATCTCCACACAACGACATCCCTGTTGCAGGGCGCTGATATAGGCTTCGGTGCTTGAAGCACCGGCGACTTGGCGGCCTACCAGATAGGTGTTGTGAGAGCTCGAGATGAAGTATTCATTCAAAGGTCGATCGAATCGCGACTGAGGGGCACGTGATGCGTAAATGCCATTGCTGGGAGAAGCCAGAAAGGCGGAGAAAGTATCAAGGTTCATGCGAGGTGGAGGCGAAGAGGCATCAAGGTCCAGAGAAGCATCAGACGGAATGCGAGATTTCGATCTGCGCACAAACTTCTCGAACAGGGCGACCCATTGATCTCGATCGGCCTCGACATTCTCCTTCTGCACGTCGCGAAGAAAAGCCAGAAACTCCTCCTGAGTTAGACCAGCCTTCGGGTTATCCGCGCGACTCTTGAAGATTTCCTTGACGTCCTTTCGCTCCTTCAGGCGGAAGAGGAAATCCTTGAACTCCGAGTAATTCAACTTGCCGTTACGACCGGCGTCGGCTTTAGTGAATTGGGCCCGGAGCATGTTCTTCGAACAATTGATGTGCAAGCTGCGGCAGACGCTTTCGATAGCGCCAAAGTCAAGACATTCCTCCTCGCCTGGACGAGGCCCCTGGGGGAATAGCCTGGACATTTCGCGCTGCCAGTGAGCTTGCAAAACACCCTCACTTTGACCGGAGGCGGCTAGGCCTGCCATAAGGCCGATCCTATAACGAGAGATGTGTTCAAGGGTGGTAACCCAGAGGTCGAGAATGTGGTCATTGGGAGCGATCAGGTGTAGGGTTTTGATAGCCCGGCCCTTGAATCGCTCAGAGTCGGCAATCACAATAGTGAACCAACGACTTTCGGTATCCTCAGGGACCTGGTGTTCCTCACGATAGTTGCGCGCATCGGCACCAACTCGAATTTGCTTGATGTCGTCGATATAGAAACGCTTCGCGGGGTTTGAGGGGTCCCAGAAGACCTTTGCAGCATCAAGATCGAGGAAGAATCGGACCTGCTTGCGGCGTTTCTTCGTCACTTTAGTCAAGACAGTTCCTCTTTGAACGGCAGAGTCCACCTTGGGCGCAACAGCGACGGCAGATCCACCAACGACTTCGCGAGCTGACATCATGCGGCTTTCACTACGGAGGCTGGATGGTTCTGACCCGGCCCATGCCCCGAGGCCATCTAGAGCTTCACTGGTTTCGTCTTCGTTGCTGGATTCAAGCGCATTGTCTCGGGTGGGCTGGGTGCTTGTCTTGCTGTCACTGCGTCGGCGCATGATGACAGGTCCGGAGCTACGGTCTCGCTTATCATTCTGAGAGGCGGATTGTCGTCTCCTAGTAAGCTTATTCGCGGCGCCTCGGGAAATGCGTCGCATGAGGCCGGGGGCCTTGGAAGGAGCAGCTGGGTCAATGATCCCAGAGGTCTCGGGAACTGCCATCATAGCCTCGCCGAGTTCGAGAGGTGCAGGAATGGGAAGAGGAGAGACTCGACCACGTAGCCCCTCGCTGGCGGATTGGAGAGGGGTGCCGGCGGGAGTCAAGGCATTTGGGGTGCCAGTGCCAGCATAGGTCGAAAAGGAAAATGAGGAAGGGGACGAGGCAAAGTATGGCGCAGAGGGGGGTGTCGGGTTGGAAGGGAAAGATTTGACAGCATTTTGTAAGGAGGATGATCGGGAGAGAGATGTGGAAAGTTTTAAGCTGGATTGGGTGTCGGCGTCCAGAACAGGAGGTGATGTTGCTGTAGTGTAGGCCATGACGGCTAATCTGTTATCAGACTCGACAGCACAGCTGTCGATAGGTGCAAGTTTTGAGTGTTGCGTGAACCGTGCCAAATTTCCGAGTCACCTGGACCCTTTTAATGACGAATCGGTAATAGCACAAGAGAACAGCCAGCCGTTCAAGGTTTGCAAGGGTCCTGTTTGGCAGGAGATCCGAGCCAGAATAATCAAAAGCGAAATAGCTCGACACAGTAAGAAAGATAATGGTTCAGCCACGTCGTTAGCAGATATGATGGGTTGTTGAACTCTGCATCTTGGCCTAGCTGTGCTGCAGTGCGGAGAACCCTGTGGGAGAGCGCCTCACGGAGCAAAGCCGAGAAAGGAAGAAATGAGGGATTTAGAAAAGAGTTGAGGAGAAGGGTGAAGAGCAAAGGTCCCTGGTCCCTGATAACAATTGCAACGGACAGTGGCCCCGTGCAGTATGACTGATGCTTGCTTCCTTGAGAGGTATCCTCCGATGCTAACCAGCGTATCGAGGGGACGTCACAGTGAGAATCCCAGCGGGAGGGATGATCTTCCACTTGCAAGGTTCCGGACCGCAGGTGTGAATTTCTTCTTTAGGAATGGAGCTGATACTCTGAACAGCGTCGTCCCAATGATACCAATGCTACCCCTCTTTCTGTACGTCGATCTACCGGTCCGTGGGGAAAGCTGGTGCTGCGCACTAGGAGGCGTTGCGATATGGGCCAATTGATCGCGCAACCGGAGTGGACGAACGAGGATGCGCGCAGGCGCCCTGTGGTCGGTAGCGGATGAGTGGGGAGACGGCGCGAATCAGAAGCTGGGCGCACTGCGCATGCGGTATCAATGCTGGGGGAGGTCGAAGAAGAGCCCCAAATGTTGCAGTCGCGTGTTCGGAAACCGGGCGGCGGCAGCGCAAGAAGAGCCACAGAGGTTCAAAAAAAATGAGGAAGGCCCGGGGTGTGTTCTTCTAGCGTAGCGATGCGACGGCGCGATTGGTCAGGATTCGAGACTAGTGGTGCAGTGGTCGATGGGAGTACCCGTATACAAGGGTACAGTGAACTTTTTTTTTCCCTTGTTGCGGCGCAAGTTGGAGGCGAATGCGATGCGATGGAAGTGGGAATTGCGACACTTGCCAACGCAGTGGATGCAGGCGGTCCAAAGGGGAAAGACGAGGAATCGGCGACAGGACCGAACTGGAGGACTCGCTGATGTTGGATTTGGGCGAATTTAGTGTGATTTGGGAGTGTTGCCGTGAGCTGATGGGTTCGGTGCTGCACGGTTACGTGGTGGCCACTAGGGGACGGTATGGGAGTGGGTTTTGGAACTGCTTCCTGCAGCGGGAATCGTGATGATCATGCGACGATAGATGGGAAGAGAAGGGAGGAGGATAAGACCAGCGTGATCCTTGAAGTCGTGTTTTTCTTCTTCTGATTAATTTGAAGAATCGGCTGGCGAGAAGGGTGTTAAAAAGGGGGCGATGTTTCGAGGAGGGTTTGGAGGAGAAGAAGGGGGGGGGGATGAAAAATAATTAAATCAATGAATCAATTCCAACCCACTCCAGCTTCAATTCCAACCCAGCGGAATCGCTGGGTAAAACGGGGGGGCATACAGTACATACCTGGCTCCACACTGGTATTTTGAATACACTTGGAAAATGTATGTATAGTATCGTATACTATAATACAGGGAAATACCGTATTTCGGACCGTTTGGTTCTCTTGGCAGCACTTGCTCTGTATCAGTATGCCAGTATGCCAGTATGCCAGTATACCAGTATACTCTGTAGCATATGAGTAGAAAGAGACTGGGAGTATATGTTCAAAGATAACTTGAAGTTTCCCGTTTACTCGTAGTCCGTAATGCTAGTCGTTTCGAGGATCGAGGTGGGACAGTGGGGTGCTCCTTTCTACCCAAGGAGTATAGAAAGCGGAGTATTGCGAATTACTCGAGATGACCACTAGCATCGATCGAAAGTAAATTCAAGTTCAAAGTAATAAAAAAATATGAGTTGTGAAGGAGGGGGAAAGTGGAAGATGCAGTGTCTATGTATAGCTGACTTGATGCTTAGAGTGTATCAGAGCCACCGACATCAAGGGAGCTTTCTAGGAATGGGGCGAAAAGGAGCTGAGTTGACAAGGGCACGTCGCAAATTAAATAAACATAAAATAAAATAAAATAATAAAAAGAGAGACGTGGAGACCACGACAGCACACAGCAACGGCCCAAGACTGGATCGTGACCCCAGCTGCCCGTAATCTCTCTCCTACTCGTATGCGTTTCCTCCCGTATATTGGGTATCGGAATCAGGGAGCTAGGGACTGGGAAGGGAGGGCATCGTAGACCGCCCTCCTGTACGTGCCTATCAGCGTACAGCATGCCCGGGCTTGGGTAGAATATGGGATGACGATGTGGAATGACTGTAGCCCACCCACGATGGGCAGATCTCGAAGCCCGATGTCATTGGCCGATCCCTATAATTCCCGGGGAATGCCATCAGCCAAACGGGGTAGGCGATCTGTGTTTCAGATGCGAGAAGCCCGGCACCAGAAATGACGCTTATCGCTAGGGGACGAGATGATGGAGTGTTGGATGGGGACGGTGTATCCATACTCCAGGGGTAACCCTCTTTTGACTCTAGGAAGGTGTATCGGGATCGAGCGACGGAGTATTTCCAGTGGAGTCCGCTCAGCAGTCTATTCCATTCAAACTTCCATAGTTCGATGTCTGTACGTGCCGGGCTCCAGTTCCCCCACACCAGCCATATTTTGAGTCGGACTCTTTACGGGAAGTATCACGCCTACAGAGTATGATAGGTGCCCATTTTGTTGGGTCTCGTGTAAAAACGGAAAGCAATTAAAATTAAACTCATAAACTGGATTTCATTGCTCTTTGAGAGAAGAAAGAGAGTCAGACAAAGTCGATTGGTACTAGTATTGTCGCATACCTAGACTGTACCGAGGCCCACATCGCCGTCATTCTTATGTACCTCGATGTATTTCAGCCAGCACCGACATGCTGGTCACCCCGACCCCGGGGGAGAATTTGCGGAGCCCTCGGATTCTTGCGTTTTGATCTCTCGGACACAACCTCCATACTCGAATGAACTTTAGTCGACCGAGCCTTGACGACATTTGACATCCCTGTCCCCTAGGAATCAGCATTGGTAGAGGGGTCCTTACCCAGGGTTGTTCGATGGTCGGGTGCCTTTGTGCCCAACCGGGAAACGGAGGAGAAATGGCAAAAGCGAAATCCGTGTCTCTGTGCGGTGTGTGTGTGTGTGCCACAGACGGTCGATCACGATGCACATCATCATTCCCTCCTATTTGACCCAAGACGCGTAGTGGGGGGGGGGCTAAAAGTGGTCCGACGTCAGGTCCATATGTACACCGCAAAAAAAAGGGAGACATTGAAAGCGGGACAAGGCGACCATTGGGAAGGATTTGAGAGGTGTGAGATAAGAATAGCGGTACACCGTCATTTTCGGGACCGAAAACAGCGAGGCTGTTGGATGAGGCTGGGGCGTGGCAGTGAAACGTTTAGGGCGGTGCAGAGGTGGATCCCCCAGGATCACCGGTGGTTTGGGAGAGTTTGAGGGTTGGACTCTCCCTACCGTCCTACTAGTCTCCCCTCTGACGAACCGTCGGTGGAGTTTGAGAGAAAGTTTGGAGGGTTTGGTGGTTTGGTTTGCCCCTCACTGGCTCTCTCTGTCTCTCTCTCACCGCGTTCGCGTTCCCGTTCCAACTCGATATCACATTCACTTGATGGAACCGAATACCAAATGAGCGGTCGGTATTCGGGGGAAGGGAAGGGAAAAAGTGTTGATCACCAAAACAATGAGAGTTTGTATTTTCGTTTTTTATATTTCGTTTTTTTGGTCAAATCCCGCAAAACCAACCAAGTGGGTTTTCGTTTTTTGATTTCTTCTGACGACTCCAGAAAAAAAAAGATCACTCGATCCACCCCGGCGACCTGAAATGCGTACCTGCGGGCTTGCATGCATTTCGCGTCCGTGATACAGACAAGGCGCGATCCCGAAATGCGACAAGCCGCCAGCTGCAGAGTTGAAATGCGATCAGAACTGTGCGGGGTTTCTTCTCACCCCGCGTTACCTGATGCGTTGGCGTTGTCGTGCTTCTCAGCTTTTCCTTGATTTCAAAAGTTTTGACTTGTCGTTTAAGGCCATCCGTCGCACCCGAGCTCGGGCTCGCGCTGAGCATTGATGACCCCTCATCATGCTGCAGGTCTGCAGGTCTACGGGCCCGTGAGAGTGAGACTGCCCATGAGAGAGACGACGACGACTGGTTGCGCTGGCCCATCGAACAAAGCGCTTACAGATTGACAGACACTCGCTACTGTAGGCTCAAGCTTGTCGCTATCGCCTGTTGACCCATTAGGGATGCTGGCATTGGCATCCTGGCACGGCAAGAATCCGACTGCCTAGCGTTGTATATTGTCTTTTTGCACTCAACTAGTTACTTACTCCGTAGTACTGCTCCCCCTCCCCCAATGAGTCACGATCGTTGCACTAGATTCAAAAAAGACCTTGCTGACCCTTATTTTTGGGATTTGGCTTTCCGGTCGATCCGTGCGCTATCGTATAGAGCGGTTGTGGCGGTTTGTCTTGATAATGTGAAGATATACCTATCATTAGACGTTGAGACGTATGCACCGAAAAGCGCCACGCTATCAGCGAAGAATCACATATCGCAAGCGTGGGGCCCACTCGCAGTAGGGCGACGAGCATCTCGTCATGCCATTTACAGCTCTCCACTCACGAGCCGTGGCTAAGGGGGTCCTGAGCCACTCTGATGGCATTGCCAGTGTGCCAGTGACAGTGACAGCGAGGCAAACGATAATCTCGCGTGCTCGGCGGGCCGTGAGGGTCCAAATATTTTGTAGACCGCCCCTCTCCCTTTTGGTAGTATGGCCCTATCAACCTATCTGCATCGCCACGGGGGCCAGTAAACACCCCTCCTCCCTAAAGTAGGCGGCCGACTCGGTTGACGGTCGGTGACCATCCTGTTGATCGCGGGAAAAGAGGGGTGGGTGAGGGGACCTAGGGATGATCTTGGAGGGGGCCCAATCCCAAAGTCCCCAGTCCCAGTTTCCGAGTTGCGAGTCGCGGGTCTCAATCTACCTCTACCTCTCTCTACTCTGCCGTGACGTGCCCAGCGCAGCGCATGAAACCCCGGGCGCTCGTTCCCGTGACCCTTCGCGCCGTGATATTCCCTTCCCGACACAAGGCGTCAATGATGCCGGGGGTTGACTGGATCGAAACAAAGGAAGTTAAGATATCATCGCCGAATGAGGGATAGCTGGTCGCAGAAGTGAGAAAAAAATGTCTTAGGAGGGTGATTCCTTCCAAGGTTCTTGGGTTCTTCCATTGGCTTGAGTGGGGGGGAGTTAACGTTGCGCTGTTGAGAACCGGGGGATCCACCACTTGACAGGGTCGTTCACCTTTGTATTGTATTACTTACTTGCGTGATACAATACCGACAGGACTGTACCGATGGTACTAGTATTAACTACAGCTCTACTTACAGGGGATCCGGAAATGGCCTACGTATTCATGTCCTAACACGGCTAGCTACCCATCGTGCAGACGTATGCAAAGCAGTAGCGTTGCTCCTGGGATTCTCCCCCGGGATTGAGATTGAGTGATCGAGGATCGGGGACATGTTGAATACCATAAGTAGCTAGGTATGGGATGATCCAGGGCCTGAAACTCAAAAGCATTGGTGACAATGAATTAGAGTCAAACCAGTACACTTTGTACTCCATATTCCGTCTTCAAACTACCAGGCTAGGTGTAAAGTGTCCGGAGACTACTCCCCGATGGATTTGCGTATGTATGTAATAAAATACCAAGCCGCTCATCAATCTCGCAGCCGCTCCTTGCTACGATCAGCGGCCCTAGTGAGCTCCCCCGCTTTCTCTTGATCCTCTGCCCTATGAGACTCGGCACAGCGAACACTTGAAAGAAAGTTGGAATTACTCTTTCATTTCTTGAAAAAAAGGCCCCCTTTGTTTGTTTCTCTCTTTTCTGATTATTTTGCGGGGCCTCATCCGCTGATTTCCTCCTAGTGCCCAATATGTATTACTATCTCTTACACTGGCATATACATACACCACGGGACGAGAATTTTTTTTTTCTGTGTATCAAAAGATGGTATCTTTCACACACCTGGGCACCCACCATTCCCAGCCCAGGGAATTGTAAATCCACCAACGTTGGGTCTGACAGCGCGACTCGATTGGATGACATCATGAAGACGCACGCGAGTTATGGCATGGTGGGATCCATAGATAGGATGAATTGAACAATAAGTAAGCAGTATGGAGTGTACGGAGTATCCAGTACAGGAAATACTAGTATTATATACTTAAATTACACCTGTATCGGATCGGATCAACCAGGTAATACCAAACCGTTGATGACACTCTCACACCCAGTGCCCCGGGTTTCCATAGCCAATAATGGCTATCAATGGAGAGCTAATAGGAGCCAGGGGATCGCAAGCTAGCCACTCACCGTTGAAACTCAGGGGTACAACGGCCTGTACGTAGCTTTGAAGGATATTAGTGATTGAACTCCAGGGAGGCAAAATTACACATCCGATGCCCAATGTACTTACTCCCTACTCCGTGGAGGGTCTGATCATCAGGAGAGAAGGGGTTTTTCAATGTCTCCATTCCAGCGAGATTAAATCTATGGAGTATAATCTCTCATCGGAATGAGTGCTCGGATAGTCCAACCTACGAGTACTCCATCCTCGGTCTCCCTGTAATTCGCACGGCCAATTGCAATTGATTGAGACCCAACTGAATGGAACCATTGCGCCTTTGAACAAGGGTTGAGTCAGTGACCTTCCTAAGCGGGGTATATCCTCCCAGGGCTGAAAAGCAGCCTTAATGCGTCATGCGGTCGACAGCCGAATGAAAGAGTGTTGCCTTGTATCCCCTCCCCTGATATTCCTTGTGTGTGTTATTGCCTACTTCGCTCTCCTTACGGCCAAGTCCTCGAGGTTTCTCGAGTGTCTGGTGTTTCTCTGCACGTACGTATCGCGTCCATGCACTGCAAACACAACGGACAACGCGGCGCAACAGCAACAGGAAAGTGGAAGCCGCTATGCAATCCTCTCAAAATAATCCACTCGTCTCACAACCCTCCCAAGGATGTCTCATCCTGCAGCCACCTTCGGCTCAGCCACCCTCTACAGACGCTTCGATGCGTCTTCGATGCTCGATGCTTAATCTACTCCCGTGTTCTGCGACCCACTCTACAGCCATCCCATGCCAGAGGGTCATTCTGTCATCCTCGGCCCCCGCCCCCTTCTCCTCTGCAAATGCAGTCTCCCGCGCCACCAGGGAGGTCACAGTTGACCTTCTAATGCCGTGGCGTGGCTGGAATTAGTCTCAGGCCGAATTGAAACCCCACTGCGACCACTCACTTCGGTTACCAGGCGTATCAAATCACCTTTGATCCCTAGACCCTCCTCTTTTCTTTGCTTTTTTGCAAGGTCTAGATATGTACAAGGTTGTCAGTGCTACGCTGCAAGGAAGAGCGCAGATGGTTCGTACCGAGATAGTGTAACCAGCAGGAATCACGACGCCTCTTGGATTCCAGTCCTAACTACAATGTCGACATCTATACATCTTATGCATATGCCGCCTTCGCTGCCGGTGTGGGGTGATGTGATGTCTCTCACGAGGTTCCTCTCACCGCTGCCTACCGACAACAAGATGTACATACTTCTTGTCAATATAACCGGCGTCTACTTTGTCTCATACCCCAGGATACGCATCAGTAGCCTGGCCCTTTCGAGGTACCCGCATGAATGACGGCTTGCAGCTTCTGTCAGGCAATCGCTGAACGAGAAACTCGCTCACGGAAGGTCATGCGATACGGCAGGGTTCTCCAGCCTTCTTACAATAATACTATAAGCGACACATATGACTATGAGCTCAACTACACGGCAAGCTTACGGGTAATTGCAGAACTCGAATCGTATGACTGATTTTGGAGACGATACGAGCTTGAACACAATGCCTGAACGATCTTCCCAAATACCGGACCCTCTCTTTTCATATGTGTTACATATGCTTAGTGGTCAAATTAATCCATCTTGATACACGATACGGTTGACCTCAAGCGGAGCCCGTGGGAGCAGATATCGGGGCTGAGATCGGGATTCTATTATTCCCGACAAGGGCTGTCCATCATCTCAAGATATTTGGACCCATCGGGCCCCGTTTTCTTGAGCTGCGTAGCGGCTCTTTCAGCTTCGGTAATGTATGCTCCCCAAGGATCAAATTGGACCCCACTGGGGCTATCATATTAGGCCACGGTGGCTGCAGCAACCTCACCACTGTCGAGAGTTTATCTTATTTGCTTCAACTATAAATTGTTTCATCTCGATATAGAGTGTGGCAACAGCGGCACACGTCGGCACTGGACCGACTGTTCTAGCCAGAGATTCCCTGTCGTTTCCAATTCCATGGCTCGTGAGTTCTGGGGGATTTGCGATGTTTCGAAACCCCGAGCCGCGTGCGGCACGTTAAGAAATCTCCGAACCTGATCTACTTGAAGCAACTAGATTCGTGTTCATCTGTCTTTAGGTTATGTACGATACACTACCAAGGACCGTCTCTGCCCCCAATGGGAGTGCTAGGGCTGGGGCCGGAAATATTATCACGGTCCACGATGTGGATCTATCGTGGATCTGGGGCTGAAAAATAGCTGGATACTCCTCTTGAGAGGTCCATGCCCACTCAGCTTCCCGCTGTGGACAACGTGGCTTCCAGAAATCGATCGAAAGAAGCAGCCTCGTCCACCGCTACGTCTGACTTGCAGAAATGGATACTGTCATTCGGACAACAAGATGCGTTGGCAGCGCATTGTAACCCCTCACGAGCTGAGGCTCGGTCGGATCAAAAATGCCGAAATACCTGTTTTCCATTGCAAGGTTTCTTGTTTCGATCTTGTTTAACGCAAAACTAGTTAGCTTGCGCATTGGTATTCGCACCAGACTGAAATTGAAATAAATGAAGGACGCGGCGCGGGACGGCCGGATAGCCTCAGATCGTTCTCAACGCTCTCACCCGCGGTCTTGGCGGCCCTCGCTTGATCCATACAACGGTTGAGACGTATCAGATCAACGGGGTGGACCTTATTCTGTTCTGTCCACGGCAGTCTTTTCCTGATGGAGGGTCTTCAGTATATTACGGTACTCATGAGCTGGGTCACGGCATTTAATCGCCAGGATTGTCCGATCGCTATTCTTAGCATCATGTTCGGTGGTTCCTCCCCCCCCCTGTCATTCTTGATGGCATGCATAAGAGCATACCCAGGAGCTGGCAAGGAGTGCGTCTGAAACATGCGAAACCGGCACTCCGGGACACCAGCATGAACCGTTGTGCGGAGGTGAGGTATCGCTCATCGTAAGATTGCGCCAGCTCTAGCGAGGAAAAACAATCATCTATTTACTCCATACAAGGTAATCACACGATATGTAGGACTCAAAAGAGAACAGAACCCTGAAAGAAAAGGAATAAAAGATAGAAAACCCTCCTGACCCGGCTTTAATCGCTCCACTTTTCATCTCGTTATCTGGAACCCGCGGTCCAATTAATGTGAAACGTCATTACACACAAACTGGCCGGGGTTGGATTGAGATTTGAAAGGCTCGGATCCCACCGGTAAGCTTAATACGAAGGGGTTACGAAGGTACGAAGGTACAAAAGGGTAAACCGGCTTCACTTCCAGGTAAAGAATACCGCCGGAACGGGGGATGGGGAAACGGTTCCTTGGGGGAAGACTGACAGGTTGTCTTACCTGTCAGATTCGCCTGCTCCTCGCTACCAAAGCTACGGCGTAGCCTACTTCAGTCTAGTCTTCGGTGGCCGACCCAAATTCGTCGTCTATACGAGGCGAAGATGATATGCTGTATTTCTATATTTTAGATATTTTATACCAGTAATGTGGTGATCTACTAGAATTTGTAGATACTAGTACTACTTGTAGTATGGCAGGTTCCAGTGGGGCCAGGTGACCACCTGTGGGAAGTGGCCAGTGGCCAGTGGCTGTGTTGTTGACTTGTTCCTTCCGGGCTACTTCGCTTCCCCTCAACTTGAATACTGCGGGGCACGTACATGCCATCAACTGTGACTATGTCTCTCTCTACTCCAGTTAACCTCAAATTCACAAAGGCTTTACCAAAGGTCGAAGTATGCACGATCTATGTTGATCTTGAGGGCGGTATCGAGGCTGATCCAAGTCCAGTTGCATGCCCATCTGAGTGGCAGTATCAGTCGCCAATGCCTTCACGAAATATGGCAGCGAAAGAAGACTGAAGACGCCAGTTTTCCAGTGGCAGATCCCCTGGTGCTTATGCCCCCGGGAAAAGTCGACTTTACCCTGCAAACGTAGGTGAATATCCCAAGCATTCAATGTTTACATAGAACTGCAACTGCGACTGCATCTCTACAGCATATGACTGACAACACTAGCACAGCTTCTTCTCAGTCTTCTCCAGGCTTATCTACCAGCTATGCAATGACCTCGAAAGCCTAGCATATGCAACAAACTCCGTCTTGGAAGATTTTCTCAACGATGGAATTTGCTACCTGGAACTCCGAACAATCCCTCGACCATCCCCAGAAGCCAACATAACCAGAGAAGACTATCTGAATACCATACTGGACACCATCGACAAATTCAAAGCTAGAACTCAAGAAATGTCCGTGTTCCTCATTCTCGCCTTAGACCGAGGTCACACCACCACCAGCGAAGCACGCGAGATAATTGATCTCGCCATCGCCAACAAACCGCGCGGGGTTGTCGGCGTCGACATCTGCGGGAACCCGACGCGGGGCGACGTCACCCTATATCGGGATGCATTCGCCCGGGCAAAGGACCACGGGCTCGGACTCACCCTGCACTTTGCCGAGACACGCGCATCAGGGACACCGGCCGAGTTAGCTACCTTGCTTTCCTTCCAGCCCGATCGGCTTGGGCACGTCATCCATGTTCCTGATGAATTTAAACGGGAGATTATTAGGCGCCGGATTGGGCTGGAGCTGTGCATGTCTTGTAATGTGCATGCGAAGCTGATTGACGGGGACTTTTTGGACCATCATTTTGGGGAGTGGAGGCATACTGATTGTCCGATTGCGTTGTGTGTTCGTTTGTCCCTCGATATTTGAGACCTCTTTCCTTTCTGTTTGTTGGAGGCCAAAGCTGACACATCTGGTACAGACGGATGATGTAGGGTTCTTCTGCAGTCCTGTCTCGAACGAATATCTTCTTGCGGCCCAGCATTTTGGACTTGATCGTACCGACTTGCTTGACATTGCGACAAAGTCCGTGGACGCAATATTCGGAGGAGAGCAGGAAAAGACGAGACTCAAGGGAAGGTTGATAAAATTTGCTTCAAACTGATATTCAGTCGCGGAGCTACTACAAGTGAGTCCATTTCATAGCTAACTAACTATGATGCGCACAACTTTGTCCATTGGCTAATCAAAGAGAACACAACAGCGCAATATCACGAATAAATGACCCGGAAAGCATTATTCATATAGGCATATATCATGATCAATTCTATTCTAATTGTGACGAAATATCAAGACTATAGACGTGTGCTTGTTAAAGAAACTTGCGAGTGTGGCCATACTTGCTTCATCCAACACCGTCGTCCTCATTGTGTCTTCACATTTTAACACCTCCTTTCAGTACATCTATCACCTTTTCTTGAAAGTCTACCGCTAGAGAAGGCCCATCAGTTCCGCGGAAGTCTTCCCTCAGACAAGCAAGCACCGCTTGGGTGTATCCCATTCCCATTTCCTTTGGTAGATAGAGAGCCGCTCTCGCCACCAACTCATCCAGCACGGCTTTTGGCCTCGGCAGTCGCCCATTAACCTCTGCATCGCGGATTTTCGTTTGCATTATTCGGGATAGCGTAACCCATAATCCAATTTCAAGAAGCACGACGCCCAACGCATATATATCATGCACGCGGCTGAATTGCTGTGTCGGTCGACCCTGTCGACGTGGATGACGATAGAGATTCGGCTCGACCTTGAAGTCGGAACGCATATCCGTATTTTGCTGATCAGAGCGTGCATACCCCCAGTCACTAAGATATGAGACAATTTTGTTTCCAGACCTTGGCTTGATACGATGATCGTGGAGATCTTTGGCGCTGACTCCTGATGGTGTCTCGAGAAAGAGGAGGATTCCTTTGCTCCAGATATTCTTGTGGACCCAGCATGAGGCATGAACATTGGAAAGGCTCAAGGCGAGCGTGTACGCCATGCTGAATCTGTCATTCAGAGAGGGCTTCTGAAGTAATCGGTTGTCGCCATCGACAGCGTTGACGAAGGCGTGAAGAGTCGTAAGAGAATCTCCCACCTCCCCCTCTGACTCGGGTAGCTTATACAGGAAAACAGTTTGTTCCTCTGTGGGCTGATCGACGAACCCAAGACATTCAAGTGCATAAATCTTGGGCTGATCGAGAGATTCTGTTTCTGTGCCAGTAAAGGTGGAATTTTGTAAAATCCAAGCCAAGTTGTGAATGGGCTTCTTGAGTGCGTCGATCTCATCCTTTTCTAGATCATCCCGTTTGAGCTCGCTTTCGTACTCATGATACTCAACAACAACTTGAGTCGCTTCGGATCCCAGAGCGGACCATTTTCCAAGCTGAAAACCCTCAGTTTTCTTTCCTTCTTTGGTAATGGTACCAGCCAGTTCATGGTAGTCTGCCGGTGCCTTATTCTCAGCCAGATTGCGCCGCGTCAAAACTGGCTCTAAGCCTGTACCCTTCAATCCCTCTCTGTGATCTGCAAGAAAAATAGCTAGCATTTCCTGGGATATGTGCTGCATAAGATCCCGTAGATTTCCAGACAGTCCGGTATACGTCTCTAGCATGACATTCAGCCTTTTCTTGTCGAATAGGGACCAGTCAACTGCCTTGTGCTTAATAACCTCTGCCTTGCTTTTCCATCTCTTGATTAATGATTCTTCAACCTTGGGCTTCACCGACTCGATGGTGAATTCTTCATACCCGAGGCCATAATTGACAGCGACACGCTCATACGCTGCTAGAGCCAGGCGCATCCGGTCCAACAGATCATTCACTGTGCTCGCGATGAAATCGTCCGGTTTCCCTGTAAGGATCAAGCCATGGTCTGGATGGCAGCAGATCCTTTTGAAGAATACGAGCGTGGCGAGTTGCGTGTTCAACTTGCTTCGAATTTCGGCCCGATCATCATCGAAGGATTTATAGTCTGAGATGACACCTTGAATGAAGACGGTGACTTGGTAAAGCTGGGTTATAGCTGTCGAAGCTGTGCCATAGAAGTCCATTTTGACCTGAAGATCAATTTAGCATTTTAGGGGGAACTGAAATAATTGAGCAGAACAAAGGAACAAAGGAGGGGCTGGAGATGAGGCCCCGTAAGCACTAACTTGGTACTAATATAGAATAAGCCCAATTACACGCCAAAGAGCTTTCGACAGAATAGCCCCGCACCTCTGCAGATAGCCGAACTTGAAGATACCTCATTTTTCGTCGGATTCATCCGTGTAAATTTGACAAGGTTCCTGAAAAACAGCATGGCTGAGATTTCCTCGTACGATGACATCCTCAACTCCCTCGACGAGAATGCCTTCGAGTCATTTGATGGAGGGAGCCTCTCACCCACCCTCGAAGACTGGTCCAGCCCTAAGGACCTTGAAGAGATCGAGTTCGAAAGTCTCGACCTCTCTGAGTCCGATTCATCATGGGTTGACCCGTTAGAATCCGCCATCACAGCCACCCGCAATGGATCCGCTCCAGTCCTCAGCACCCTCTCCCAATTCACAGCTATTCTATCCCAAACTGGAATCCATGGCCCTCGTCTCCTGAAAACGATTAACCTCTCGACTCGTGGTACCAAAATTGGCTCCGGTGCCCAATTCACCGTTTTCAAAGACCCTTCCTTCCAAGGAGAGGTGATAAAACGCGTTAATGTTCCCCTTTCCAATAAAGCCGACCAGCGCTTCGCGGCGACTATGGACTATCGTCTTCAGCTGAGGACACTTTGTCTTGAAGTTCTGTCGCTCTGCAATCCCATCATGCGTGCACATCCAAATATCACAAGTCTGCTGGCGTGGGGATTCGACTATCCATTTGCGGATATGGCTGTACCAGTCCTATTCATGGAGGAGGCACTGATGCCGTTGAGTGACTTTCTCATCACTGAGAAGAGAGGGGTAGATGTGAGATACCAGCTTGCACTTGATGTCGTGAACGGGCTAGAGGCACTACACAATCTCGGCATCGTGCATGGGGATGTCAAGCCAGACAACGTACTTGTGTTTCCGGGTCCGAATGACAAGGTCCCATTTCGGGCCAAGATGAGTGACTTCGGAGTGTGCGTTGACTTAGAAGCGCCCGATGCCGGGTTCGAGTTGAACGACTATCGTGGTACCCCGGCTTGGTTGGCTCCTGAAGTAATCGCTGAGGATATCTCCAAATTTGGCAAATTTTCACCCGACATGATGTTTAGGTTTGATTCCTATAGCCTTGCATTGGTGTTGCTGTCTGTCTTCACGGCCGGCGGTCAACCCCTTACTTTCAACAAAAGTTTCGATGGGATCTCTGATCGGGTCTCTAAATTACTCAATGACCGCAAGGATATCCCATCCGCTATTCGCATGGAGGTTCGCAAAGCAGTTTTGAAGCTTTTGGCCGAAGACCCCAGAAGTCGCCCTTTGCCAAACCAGGCATTACTCAAGACTGATACGCCAGCATATGCATCTTGGTATGGAAACCCTCCCCTCTTCTCACATACGAGTATCTGACAGTTGGCGATATTGGCGATATTGGCGATAGGCTTTCTTCAATCCAATCTAGCGCCTCCACAAATACCCCTACGGGTGTTATTGACCCAATCTACAACAAAGGCCCGCTCTTCTGGTACCGACTAGATGAGAGTATTCGCAAAGAGCTTGAAACGCAACACGCTCTTAGCAAAGAAGGAAATGCGCCTCCATTTACAGGTGATGTTCTACTTGGAATAGCCCAGACAATCACCGGGGAAAAGCCTACGTATCTTGATCGTCTGCTGACATATCTGGGTGACGCTGCCAAAGCAGGATCCTCACCTGCTAGAGCTATATATGGACAGATTATGGAGGCTCATGGGCAGGAGTCAGACTTCAGCCAAAACGTGCTAGACAAGTGGATGTTGCAAGCTGTTTCTGAAGGATATTACTTTGCAAAGCCAGGGCGACTGCAAAACGAAATTGAAGATGCAAAGCAACGATTTAGAATGAACGGAGGGTTTTGCTCGGATCCATTCTTAGGAAAATCCGACGTGAAAGCAGCAATGAGTCGACAGAAAGTGCTGAACTGGATGAGAGAAAGAGGAATCGTTGTTGATCGCAAAGGGAACACGTTACTACACGCCGCCGCCGCTTTCGGAGCTAGCGATACAGTACGGGCTATACTGGAGACTGCGGAAGTTGGAGTGGACGTGAAAAATGAGAATGAAGAGACACCGTTGTACAAAGCTTTCCAAGCGGGACAGAAAGATGTGATTGGAATCCTTCTCGATCATGGAGCTGATGCATCCTGCAGAAATCGAGAAAAGAACTCCCCGTTGCATTGGCTTTTTACCATTCCAGATGACGCGATTCACGATATCACAAAGCGAATGCTTGAAGGGGGTGCAGATATTGACGCAAATATGGAGCCTGTGGTCAAGGACAACAGTGGCGGATATCCAGAGAAGATCCAGATTCTTCATTAGTAAGTGTTGTCGTGCGCATTGAATCCTAAGCTAACACCCTATAAGCCCATTCGAACTACCCCACGGAACACCGCTTCATTGGGCATGCTTCTTTCGAAACAGAACTGCAATAGACACTCTGATTTCCTTTCAAGCGAATATCAACGCAATGTACCACCGTTTAGACTCGTCAACCACTCCACTTGCGCTATCCGCATACTTCGGCGAGCCTGAAATAGCAAGACATTTGTTATCTCGGGGTGCGGATGGAACGCTGCTCGACTCGATTGGAAGAAATACGTTGCACCAGATCACGAAGTACTTTCCTGATCGACATGGCTATCTCCCTCATCAATGGCATTATTGGATCCGCCATGGAAACTGGAATAAGCATTTTGAGAAGCTCACAGATCTAGTCAAGATCTTAGTTGAGGGCGGAGCGGATGTAAATGCCAAGGAAAATGGGCGATTTCCCCTGACACCGATTGCTGCTGCTGCTGAGCTCGGGGTCTGGGATGGAGGAATGATAAATGCCCTGCTAGAAGCGGGGGCCGATTTGAAAGAATCAATTCTTGCGGGAGGAGATACAGTCTTGCATTGTTGGGTCGCCGTCACAGCACCCCGACTGGATTACCCTGACTCATATATCCCAACCCTCAACAGGATAGTTCGTGCCATGCCGAATATTGATATTCCCACTCGATATGAAGAAGATACACCTCTGCACACATTGACGACAACATATCACACCGAGGACGAATTCGAGGCCGCGTGTAACATTCTACTTGGTCATTCTCCACCAGCAGACATTGACAGAGTGACACGCCGTGGGGCTACTGCATTGTCGATAGCCTTGGAGACTCACCTTGACCCTGGACGACGAGGCCGCTTTATACTTGAAAAAGGTGCCAATTCAACTATTATCAATGACCGAGGCAGAGATATTTTCTATTCAATTGCCAACAACGCAGTACTCAGCGATAAACCCAGCCACGATCTTATTGAGCATTTCCTGCATGCCCTTGGCTTCAACATGCAACAAGTTTTCGAAAAATGCTACCTTGGTAACAAAGATAACAGCCGCGAATCTATATTTGCTGCCGCGAGTCATGGAAAGCCCCGTACTTTAGCTCTTTTGCTCTCGCTGGGCCTCAAAAGCAGTATCAATATCCTGGACACAACCAAATCGCCACCACGGACACCACTGGACCAAGCCCTCCATTCTGCGGAACTAATTCGTCGTGATCACATCCAAGCACTAGCGTCCTATAAAATCGGTAAATCACGTACTAATGCACTTGATCAAAATCTTGTGTATGGTGACAACCAAGGCCCGCCAGATCGTGCGGCGGAGGCTTATAGATGTTTTCCGGAAGTTATCCAAATTCTACGAGATGCTGGTGCCTTGCGAAAATGCGAACTGGAAGGGAGTTCGGACGGCGATTACATTGAGCAGCCGGCGGACTGGGATAAGAGTGAGATCCAAAAGTACGGTTTTACGAAGGAAACTCAACCGAATGCCGAGGCTTGGCGGGGGTTGTATGATTTGGCCCTTTATAGCAATGGATGGGGGTGGCTAAACAAACTTATCGGAGGAAAAAAGAGCTGATATAGATGAGTCTTGGAAGTTGAAGAGTCAATGCTATAGGACAAAAGAAGAAAGCCGAAGGATCAATCAATTGCAGGGGTCGGGATCGGTAATAAGAGCACAATATGTACATATGAAATGCATCATCCGTCTATCAATTGGAAATTGACAGGGCCGATTCAAATTGCCCAGAATGCCACATGGGGCTAAAACGAATATAGACTGAAAATCTTATTGCCGATGTCCACGGGGGGTCTAAGTGTCGCTGTATGCGCCGATAAAGATCGTCAGGGTGGCGTGAACTAACATAGGCAGGGCCCACTTGCGGGCAGTGGCGTTTGGGGGCCAGAGTTTCTGCACCACGGAAGATGCAAGCCTATTGGGAGGGATCACTTTTGCTTCTCAAAAGTCACGGCCCTCGTGGGGCCTTTAATTAAAACCACTCATTTCAATGCAGGGGGAGGCGGAAGTCAGTGTTGATCGTTCACTGAATCGGGATACGTGGGACCGTTCGCTTCCACTTCAACTGATTTCGCGTACAATTGTATTGGTCTAAAATAGTATTCCAAGAACTTGAAGGAAGGATGAAACCGCCCGTAAGCAGCATATAGATCGTCCATTTCTTACGAGGCATATTCCAGATGACGGCCGTTGCCGAGCTCCTATTCAGATGAATGGAAGGAATAGAAGATATTTAAACTGCCTAGGCGCCTCAGAATCTTGTCGAGCTAGAATTGAAACTGTACACCCCCGACACTTCCAATCTTTTCTATTCATTTCATTGAAACAAAACTAGAACCTTCATTGATAATGCGCTTTGAATTTGCGGGACAATCCTCATGGCTTGTCCTGCTATGGGCATTATGGATGATTGCGATTGGGATTCCACGAGCGTCTGCATCGGACGAAGTGCAAAGAATGATAGCGAGAAGAGGTCTGCAGTCAGGATCTAGAAATGCCAGTAGCCATCACAGCTTCTCCACATCCAGATCGACCATCTCAACCCCAGTTCCATCCGTTACACTGCCGTCTGAAAATCCTCCATCGAGTACAGTGACCATTCCTGGATCGTCGCCGACCACCATTCGGAAAAGTAGCTCCGTGGCCACCTCAAGCCCTGGCCTGCCTAGCCCCGGCCCTTCGAGCTTGCCTACTAGCTCGTCAAGCCGCCCTTTGATTCCTACCCAGAGGACAACCAGTGGCACGGCTCACGAGTCAGGCTCCAATCCAAGCTCCAATCCAAGCTCCAATCCAAGCTCCAATCCAAGCTCCAACCCAAGCTCCGATCTGAGCTCCAACCCAAGTTCCAATCCCAGCTCCAATCCCAGCTCCAACCCAAGCTCCAACCCAAGCTCCAATCCTAGCTCCAATCCTAGCTCCAACCCGAGCTCCAACCCAGGGACCAAGGATACCAGCTCGCCGTCCGGAGGCTCACCTTCAACACCTGGTTACCCAAAGCCTTCAAGCAGCAAAATTCCTCCTTCTTCAGCTGGGAATACAGTGGTTCCCGTTACTTCAAAAACTGTGATCACTAATCCAAGCACCACCATAACCAGTGCTGTTACTACATCTTCAACGGTTCCATTTCCTATAACTCTAAACACCGATGACCCACAAGCTACTTCGAGTGTCAGTTCTTTACAAAATGAGATCTCGGTCACACTCATTCCAATTTTCTCAAAATTGATTGACACGCCAGACAAAAACAAGGCACAAGATGCCATCGAGAAACTCAAGAAGGTAGAGCCGGAGGCTAGGGTAAGAAAACCATCTAAAAATGTCGCAAGAGTCTCCCATCGCTAACCAGCTTCATAGAATCTTCTGAACAAGATTGATCCGAGCTCAGAAGGATCAACAGGCTCATGCAGTGACGGTGGGAACCTTCTCTCGGACTTGATCAACGCTGTCACCTGTATCGATGATGGACTGAACAAAGTGAAGTCTGAGATTGAAGAAGGTATCGACGACGACTTTTCTAACATCGAAGGCTTGGAGAGCACGGTTTCTAGCATCACAGACCTAGCCGAGAACTCCAATGACGAGGATCAGTCATCGTCAGATGATTCTACTACTTCGACCTCCTGCTCCTCCTCCACCACCACCGAAGATATCTACGTGGAATGCTCTGCCACCTCAGCCCCTGGTCGTAAGAGACAAGCAGCAACATCTTGCTCCACGTCGACAAAGACAGTGACTGGCTGTGATATCTCTGCCTCTACAACAACTACAACGATTTCTTGCTCGGAAACTGAAACGATTACAAATTGTGATGTTGTGTGCCCAACCACTGCTATTCCAAAATCCCAACTGGCTGGTCGTGCTCCTGTAACGGTGAGCTGCAGCACCACCTGTTCAACGGAAACCGCGTGCAGCACCACTGGATCTACCTCGACTAGCTGGAGTACTACAACAACAACACCAAGCTCCAGTGTTGGTGGGCAGTGTGGAACAGGATGCTCGTCTTGCATGTCTCTTTCTACTCCGACTGCTAGTTCAGCGGCAAAGAGGGATCTGGATCTCACCAAGCGTACTCTCACATCCCCACAAGATGCTCCTTATAACGGCGACACCGGTGCATTCTTGGTCGACCAGTATGTTTGGGCTGAGTGGGTGCCGCTTGGAACTGGTGGAAGGTCAAACCCCACAGCTCTTTATCATGAGCTCAAGAAGGTGAAGTATGACATGGCTGTCCAAGGATTATATGGTTGCACCTCGGTGGTGGTTGTATCCGAGAAGGCTGTATACATGTCTCATTTCTGGGAGGTTCCTGGATTTAGCCAGGGCAACTGGGGAATTGGAACACAGGAGAGATTTGAACAAGAAGTCCTCACTCCTCTTGAAAGTGGCGATGGCGGATCTGGAATCTCCGGTTTGCGACAGTACGCAGGATCTAACGGGGCATTTGCTAGTCAATACAGACCTGCAGCATATGTCATTAGACCTGGTAGTTCGGGCCGAGCGGATTATGACAAGGCATATGACAAAAAGGTGGACCAAATCGTGGAAAAGGTGAAGGATATTTTGGGGGTTTCGACTCCTCCAATTCCTATCACTTACAGTCGCGCCGGAGGCGGAGGAGCCGACAATACCTTCACACCTCTGGGAAAGGTACTTTTTCAGTACGACCCTGTTCAAGCTCGCCAAGCCACCGATAGCTGCTCTATTCAACAAGCCATGGTGCGAGTTTGGGTGGAAGACAAGCCTCGCTACGTCCATCAGAGATACTGGATTGCGTATGATGACCAAAAGGTTGCACAGTCTGGTAATCAAAAGCGCGATTGCCCGGCCGATGCAACTGCAGGGGGACAAGTTCCACTATCATCAGCACTCGAATCAGGTTCAACCTCTTCAGGCACTTCTCCCTCCAGTAGTAGTCCCATTTCCAACACTTTGACTTCGACACCGAGCGCTTCCTATTCTTCGGTACAGACTAGCCCAACTCCCTCTTCGACTCCGAAGCCTACTTCAACACCCACACCGAGTCTGGAAACAACTACAACTGAGGAGCAAACAACAACCGCCGATGAGACCACTACAACAGCAGAAGCTACCACAACGACGGAGGCACCCACAACGACGGAGGCACCGGCCACGACGACGGAGGCACCTACCACTACGACGGAAGATCCCATACCCACAACCACAGAACCACTACTTCCAACCGCTCAGCTAGTTGTCGCTTATGTTGTCAATGGCTGGTCCAACAGCTGGAGTGTATATACGCCCGACATCTTTGACGATAGTCCTGACTGGTGTGATGGCAGTACTGGCCAGTGGAGCGCCAGTGGTGACATATCTTTGAAGAACGTCCCTTATCCTGACGGTGACAATGATTTGGACTTTGATGTAGACGATAAGAGTGATTGCTCTTACTCGTCCGACTCGGATGAAACAGCTGGTACTCTGAGCTGCCCTGACTTTTCGGAGGATGTCCAGTGCACGGAATATGGTGATCAAAGCCAATCAACCTGCTACGGCGTGGCAAATGCTATGATGGTTGTTCCCAAGGTCCTGTGCCAGTGGGGCTAGGAGGATGTATAATAGCAGATGATTGAAGGAGCCTTGGAGATTGGGTAAACTCTCGCTGTATGCCCTTGAATTAGTTATGCATTGAAATGTATTTCTCCCTATAATATTTCCAGGAAGGAAAGAGTTGACCTCACATGCTCGTAACCTGCCACCAACCTGCCCATGCTAGTAGTGAACTGATGGAAACCAATGTAATGTGTGATGTGTGATGTGTTGGTTGATCTATAAAAGTGGGGCACTTGACCCGATTGGGTTTCCGATGTAGTGGGGTCCGCAACCTTGCCCGTTGCGGCTTCACTTCCCTTTATCAAAACAACTGCACGCTTGCCAATTCGAGTGCCCGCCTACTCACCGCATTATACTTCGCTCAAATCTGAGGCGGCTCGCTTCTCACTAGCTGCTGCCTAGCAATACTTAAACAATATTTTCGCCGCTCTTCAATCTTCCCTTTTCACATTCAACCAGCCATCTCCACCTTCTTTTTACCTTCATCGCCGTCCTGAACATCTCCTCAAATTTCATATTGGGATTGTCATAGCCACTACTACTCGCCAATCCATCAACATGGCTTCCACCGGAGCACTTCCGCAAACCCTCAAGTCTATCACAGCCACTAAGATCAATGAGCTTGGCAAGCAACGCACTCTTTTCGACACGGCCAAGGCTGAAATACGCGAAAATGCAGCTGCAGCTACCGATCTGCACACTCGCGCTCAAATTCTTCTCAATGGTGTCTCAAGCCTGAAGGGATACCCAAAAAATGCACTCGACAAAGACGACATGGACCTGGATATGGAATCTTCTGACGATGATTCAGAGAGTGAAATGCCTAACCTAGACATGGGTCAGCTCCGTAACGGAGATCACTCCAATATCCGCCGTTTTCTTTTACAGGGTCGATACGATTCCTCTATCTCGGAGAAGACCTTGCAGAGATGGATCGGTCAACTTGAAAATGAGCTTCGCTACCTCGAACTCAAGCACGACCATGCCTCCTTCTACAGCAAGCTGGTTACGGAGTGGCTAGCCCAGCTAGATGCACAGAACGTATCTGATATTAATAAGGATGGTGGATCGGATTCCGGCAAGTCTGAAACTGGTTTTGAAAGGGTGGGCCGGGCGGAAATGCACAACCAACGAGCGCAGTGGGAGTCACTGGTATTTTCTACCGGTAACCACGTTGAAGCAAAAGACATTCGCTCCTATCTTGACGGTCTATTCCACAAAGACAAATTGACCAAACAAGCGTTCAAGGAGCTTCGCGAGAGCGTTCAAAGGTTTGGAAATGATCTGGCCACAGAAGGGAATTGGCTGGATGCGAATGAGCTTCAGTGGGTTTCAAATGCATTGATGCAGACCGACCTTCTCAGCACGGAAAAGACATCAGTTCTCAAGGAATTTATGCGTAACAAGGAGGTTACACAGGAGGTCGCCGATGTGCTCAACATGCGTCTGTCGTCTCTGGAAAGCTGGAGCTGGAGTCAGGATGGAATTCCCGTCGAAATGCGGCGACAACTCAATGGAAAATACCGCGTCTTTATGGATGAGGATCTTCTCGACAGCCTCATGCTTCAGTATCTTGGCACGAAGTGGGCCGTCGAGCTGCGTGAAGTGTTTACATCATTTCTACGCTCACGTGCCTGGACTCCCATTCAAGAGAAGATTCCTGAGGAGTACATTGAACGACGCAAATACTTCTATGGGAAAGTCCCCACGTCTGAAAGCAGGTGCATAAACTATTTGCGAAAGACTACATACCAGGAAGAATACTTTATGAGTCAACTACCTGAATCTATTCACGAGGGCGCTCGAAACTATGACGACAGTTCCCAAGTTAAAAGTGCCTTAAACACAAAGCACTCTCTCCTTCACCGATTGATTACCGAGTCCCTCATTCAAAAGAATTTGAGGGGCGAGTTCACTGCGATTCGATCCGACTACAAGTGGTTTGGTCCATCTTTGTCCCATACAACCATTTTAACTGTTCTGGAGTACTTTGGTGTTTCCCGAAAGTGGCTGAACTTTTTCAAAGTGTTCCTCGAGGCTCCACTGCGATTTGTGCAAGATGGCCCTGCTGCTCAGGTGCAAACTCGCAAGCGTGGAATTCCTATGAGCCACACTCTTTCAGACTTCTTCGGGGAGTCGGTACTTTTTTGTATGGACTATGCTGTGAACCAGGGTACAAACGGAAATATTCTGTATCGACTGCATGATGATTTTTGGTTCTGGGGAACAGGGAAGGACTGTGAACAAGCCTGGGGGTCTATGACCAAGTTTGCCAACTTGATGGGGCTGGAATTTAACGAAGAAAAAACCGGCACAGTCCAGATGGGTGAAGCCCAAAAAAGTCAAATTCTCCCCACCGGTGAGATTCGTTGGGGCTTCTTGGTTCTCGATGCAGAGCAGGGTAAGTTCGTCATCGATCAGAAACAGGTGGACCAGCATATCGAAGAGCTAGATCGCCAGCTTTCATCTTGCAAGAGCATCTTCGAATGGGTCCAGGCGTGGAATGGATATTTTGGGCGCTTCTTCGCCAACAACTTTGCGAAGCCTGCCTTGTGTTTCGGCCGAGACCACATTGATATGGCGATTTCAACGCTCAGCCGCATTGAGTCTGCCCTTTTCGGAAAACCTTCTCATGGAGATGCTGAACAAAAAGGTGGGGTCACCAACTATCTGAGAGGACTCATCGCAGAAAGATTCGATATTCATGACCTTCCTGAAGGATTTTTCTACTACCCTGTTGAGTTGGGCGGCCTCGAACTACTGAATCCATTTGTCAATCTTCTCTCCATGCGTGAAAACATCAAGCAAACACCGCACAGAAGACTCCAGAGGGCGATTTTAGCGGACGAGATTCATTATTACGGGGCCAGGGAGAAGTTCGAGAAAGAGGGGTCGAATTTCCAAACAACACTTCGGGCTTCAAATGGCCAACCTCTTTCATTTCCTTCACTGGAAGAGCATAACCAGTACCCAGAGACCTTCAGCCACTGGTTTTATTCTGCCTATTGCGACTTGATCAAAGTCCCGGAGGAAAAGAGTGTTGCGAACACTGGTGACTTGAGGAAAAATATGATTGGTCTCAAGAGCCCCACGAGCAGAGCAAGCAAAGGGACTATCGGTCCGGTATGGAGCATAATGACACCTTATTGGCGCTGGGTCGCGGAGCTCTACCATGACGAGATGGTGCATACCTACGGAAGTCTGGCGGCTGTTAACCGGGAGTTCATGCCTCTTGGAGTGGTGAAAACGTTGAAGGAAGGGCGTTTCAGGTGGCAGGGCTAGGGAAATGGACTTTAGATTAGGATGTACTTTGCCAGTCAATGTTTTACTAAGCAGTTAAGATACAAATTTATACCCCTTCGCCTGCTTTCAAACCACTCTGATCCGCTTCCAGGCTATTGAATAGCCGACTAATAATATATAGAGCTTTATTGGATCTAACCACTCCCCTAGCTATTCTCCGGCGCTAGCATGGGTAACTTGAAGTGAAGTATCTGTAGCTCGATATCCGTGCTAACCTCTGCAGCCTTGCCTGCTTGGATTCTACCAGCCCATTCGGCTTTGATATCGTTACCGTCAGCAAGTCCCTCCCCTTTCAACAAATAAAACAGGTGTGTAGCATCCTCAGCTGGTATTTTCCAATTGTCTTTCTCGATCTTAATCACTTCCACTCTTGTCTCGCGCTCGGAGAAAACCCCGAGAGTCTTCTTCCAGACCCCGCTGTAGCCCTTCATCTTGGTCCACGCATATGCATTTGGCTGCATCTTGATGATACGGTCATAACGACCCTCTGGATATACGAGCGACCGGCCCGTCTGGTCCTCCCATAGCGCCTGGAAAGCGTCGACGGGCTCCGACTCATCGTAACCAGTTCCATCGATGTTTTGTGCTCGGCGAATGAATTTGCCACGCTCAAATTGACCATGGCTGGCAAGTCTTTGTTGACTCTCTGCCAGTTTTGCATGGCTCACAAAGCCCTGGCCACTTGCGCCGCCAAACTGGAGGACCAGAACCTCTTTGAGCTCGTCGCCGTCGTCCTGTGGGCCGTAGTGGACACCCTCGGGGTGGTAACAAAGTTCGCCTTGACGGACGTCAACTTCTGGGAGTATATTAATGTTGCCCAGCGTGGGATAGCGAAACTGATCAAAGTTGTGGCGATGCACAGGTGAATAGAAGCTTTGTTGACGAGCGAGAACAAAGAGGTAGTTGTTCGTAGGATCATCTTCGTCGCCGAGAAACAGGTACTTGAACCAAATCCCGTTTCCTCTATGCTTGAGGCCAACGCCCTCGAATTCAAGCTTGCTGGTATTGGCAATCTCCATACTTAGGTAGATTTTGTGAAGCAGGGAGAACTCGCCGGTGCTTATAACCAGAGCGAACGCTCTTGATGACGAGTATTTCTCCGCACTACTTGCCTAGATAGGAGTAAATAGGTATGTGTGACCAACTGGCATTGCATGATAGGCTCTCTTGCGAAATAGACTCTGACGGATGACTCGGATATTCCAAGCTTACCCTCAAGCATTACGGAGAATGCATCTAAATTTATGCACCCTCCAGGCTTCATCGTCACTCTGATATTGCCAAGACACTGATAGTGCCACTTGAACTAGATTAGTTACCCCCACTCACCCTCGATCTTTCACGACCTCATTTTGCTCTTCATCAGATGCTTAGTCTACTATTTGGTTGCCATGATTTTCTTTCAGTCACTGGCAGTCGCTAACCCCTCAATCTCGGCCCCCACTTCTCAGCTTCAGGCCCCCAATATTCCGGGGCTCGGACCTTCGGACAGGAATGCTGCACTCCTCCCAGAAGCGGTTGTCATGATCAAGAAGCACCTACCGCTTCTACTACTAGTATTTTGCTGCTGCTTTGACTCTATTCGCGACGATTATGAAGAATATTACACAATGGTGGATTTCATTGCAGTACTATTAGATTGTCTACTAGTACGGCCGTCAAGGGTGAAATTACTTCTTTTTGAATGCCGAAATATATAACTGCAGAAATACTTGCAATCCAAATTCGTCAATAACTCGTACTAGTAGGTGGCTGTCTCAACCAGCTCGGCGTTCCCCTATCCCAGTTCTAAGGCTAGAAGCCCAATTCTTCAAGCTCCAGTTGGGAGTCCATTTATTCCAGCTTGATGTCCACTTAACACTAGTGGTAGCCCAGCTAGGGGTCCATTTTTCCCAATCAGGGGTCCACTGGTTCAAAGTCCAGCTGTTATGCCACTTCACGTCGCGGAAAATCAAGTAGCAGGTAGTTAAAACGAAAAGAATGAAGTAGACCTGGGCCCATGTCCAGTGAGGATTTGATCGCTGTCGCATAGTGGTATCAACAAACAGACCATATTCCTTCCACAGATCCTGAGCACTCATACCAGTCACAGACTCCCAAGTGCCGTATTCAAGTCCACAGGGGGTTCCTGCTTCTGGATAACTTCCCGCATATCCGGAATCTAGGACGGAGCCCATCAATCTGCCAACAGTGCCTTCTCCGATCCGCATCTCTAACCATTCAAAAAAGAAGGCTCTATGGTAAGTTCCCGTCTGCCACTTGTGAGCCAATTCCTTTGATGAGGTTGGCCGTCTCCAGTGAAGCTTTTCCAGCCCGGATCGAACTACAACATAGTCTGCAATGCCTTCTAGAAGTTCTGTTGGTACTGAGGCCGGTGCCTGAAAGCTGTTATCGCTAAGACTATTTGACCTACCAAATGGCCAAACGCCCAATGGGGAACCAAAGTGGATTACACCTGGCTGTTTCGTAGGTTGAAGTCTATGGTTATACCATTGGAACAGGTGTGTAACCTCGTGTGTCACTGTTCCCATAATCTCCCGCCAGATAGCATCTTTCGAATAAGATCGTGCCAATTTGTTCACATATGGGAGTTGGATGGTTATCACCCTAGTGCCGCCGCTGGTAGAAGATGCGGGAACAAGTCCAGAGGCTAACGAATTATGCCGACGATCGTAAGGACTTTCCAGTCGAATATCTATATGAAGTGACAGAGGGTAAGCCGTAACATGGCGATATTGAGCTGCCATAGGTGCGACAAGATATCGCATGACATTGTCAAGCATCGATCTAACAGAAGGATGAAGCTTCAAGAGCATATCCTTACAGATAGTATTGTATGGGTCGCAGCTGAGCATAGCATTCACGGTTGTTAGTTTTCCTCCGTCAAGCCGAAACTGTACAGATGTTGTCTTTATAAATCGACCTCCTGATACGCTGATAATTTTCCCTTCTTCGAGATTATCTACGATCTGATAATTCTGAACGTTCTCCTCTCGAAAATTCCCGACCTTTGCTCTGTATATGTCCAAGATCTGCATAAATCGAGATTTGCGCCGTTTACTAGTACCGATAGGCAGAGCTTCAAACTCATGCAGGGCAGCGCTCCACTGTGCTTCTCGGCTGCTTCTGTTTTTCTCTAGTTGGTTTGCCCATTTCATAGAGACTTGTTTTTGCTTTATCTCATCTGAGAGTATGGAAAGGTCTGGAAGCCCATTGGCATTGAAACCTTTGCTAACATAGTATTCTGGGGTCCCCCATTCCATGTCTGAACCATATGCCGTCGTCGCATCGCTCTTTGCTGCAGAAACGCAAACTGCGGAAATAGAGCAACAGGCAAGAAGCGTCCAATAAATTTTCAGTGAGAACATCATGTTTGGCGTGAGTCAATGAGTATTGTAAGTGCGTTATAGTTGAGTCAAATAGTGTATATCTAGGGACACAAGACGATATTGGAATAGTGGATCTATAATATAAGCTAGACTTCAAGACCCTTTTATACTTCTCGAGTGGCTGTCTTCTAGCGGCTCATCGCAGCTTTATCTATACTATGACAAAGAAGATTGAACAATAACTCCATGGTATACAAAATATGAAATGTAACAAAGGATGAAACTTTTGATACATACAAAGAAGAACAAGGATTCGTCTCACCGCGCGTCAAAGAGACAGGGATTTCGCGTAGCGCTATCATAATGAGACTTTCAGGTGTTTCCGAGACCGTCTAGGAATTTATAACCAAATCATAAAAATGACTCGGCCAGATAAAATCCCACCCCCCCAACTTCATGGACTGACGAGGCAGTATCTAGGAAATCACGTCGCAATAAGTCACACTGAATGGTTCTTTCAATAAAAAGAAATTACCCGAGGCCTTTTAAGGCTGTACCCTTTCTTGGCTGGACCCTTTCTTGGCTGGACCCTTTCTTGAAATAGTAATAAAACCCGCTTGACATTCCTCTCTGGACCTTGATCGCTGCTATTACTCACCATCTACGCCTTTTTGGAATCAGGACGTAAATAGTTTGTTGATATGCCTTTCTCCGAGTCCCTCTGCAATATGTCTAGCTCGAGGTTTGGCAACGAGAGAAGAACACGCGAGGCAAACATTAGGCTCTTATCGTAAGAACTTGAAGGATGCTTCAGCTCAAAAAAAAGTAGATATGACTAATTCGACTGAGTATTATCAATTAGGAATCAATATTGAAATAGATACAGTGAGAGCGCGTATATTGATGAAATCTCAAAGGTTTTTTCTTGTAGCACTTGGCGGCGAGGAACAATATAACATCCAGAGTACTGGCGCAAGATAGAAATGCGAAGTATGATAGAGATCATTCCCGGGGTTTCTGCAAGTATTTCTGACTTGGGTCGAGAACTTTCATAAGCTCGTTGACCTCGATATGGTCACGCGTCGTTGTCATTCTGTGACACCAAGTCATCTGCTTTGGCAGTCCCTCTCCGGTGGATTCAAAAATAAGTTCACCACCATTCTGACTGTTTGGTCCCCCTTTGTGTGCCAGACCGCTTGGAATCTGCTTCAAACCTTGCACGATCGATTCACCGATGATTCGGAACATACTTTTGCGTATATATTCCGGCTGTGGTCCCATGGCCAGATTACTGACCATTCCTAGGTCCCCATACAACTTTTGCGAGGGATCAGCATATATTGGGAATTGACAGCCCGTTTGAGTGGCGTAGAAATCTATCAAGCCTGGATCGCCGCAACCGACGATGGCGATCGATGTACTGGTAGGCAATTTTAGCAAGTCCGCTGGTTGAATAGCTTTCGACAAGGCGATAAGGTATTCTTGACAGCTCTGGTAAGATAAATATGGTGTCAGTACTCTACTACCAGATTCTTGTCGCAAAATCACCTGCAGAAATCGAAAATACGAAGTTTTAGCAAGTACTTACACCGCAAAAGAAATGCCGGATGAAAATCACCACCACGCGGTCGGCTGAAGTAGGGCCATCATACAGACTCTTAAATGAGTGTTTTTTCCCCTCGCGATCCAGTACCTGGTAATCCTCGATCTTTCGACAGGTCTCGGGGGTTGGAAGCTCCTCTGTTGCTTGTGGACCACTGCTCTTGGTTCCTGTACCCTTGGCATCGTCGTGCAGCGGAGGCGCTGCCGACGTTCCGGTTTCCCCATCATTTACAGGTGGGGGTACCGGGATAGCGGTTGTCTCCTTATCGTCAGCCATGTCGTTGGAGTACTGATACTGATTTCGATGGAGTGATATGAAGCGGATATGAAGTGTCAGCTACGCGAGGGGCGGGGGTCAACAATCCCGCGCTATGGCCAAGTTGGGATCGTCCGGGCAGAATTTAGGGTTTGCATGTCTCTGCGACACCTACAATTCATCCAGTTGAGGGGCCTCTCTTTCATAGTGACCTCTTACTGCAACACTTTTTTGATATCCTGAAGTGATCCTATTCATCTGTTCGACTTCTGTATTATGACGTCATGGTCTAAATACCAATTCTACAAATGTCGTCGGAGGTCTAGATATAGTCTGAGATTGAAAAACAAGAGAATATCCGTGGATTTGCTCCTGTTCCCATGGACGAGGTCATGATCTATTAAGCCAGAATAGTCATACTTGACCTTTCAAGCTACAGAGCTTCTATGCTTACCACGGTCAGGATTGAACTCTGTGTATTCCCAAAATGGAAAGAAGTATACAAATCGATGATCGGCCTTGCATCTATATCTACTAAGCCCATTTGGCTTTGAAGATGATCAATAAATGAGCACCAAATGACCATTCTATTGATCTCTATTTAAGTCTTTTCCAGTCGTTCTTTCCCATGCTTCTCTCTTTTCCCTCATCCATCTCCCCTTCAACTTCCCATCTTGTTAAATACATATAGCCAAGATGACTTCTTACCCTCGCTTCTACGAACAGTCCCAGGACTTTAACTGGCTCGACGCCATGTCGAAAAATAAAACATTCTTCGACCCACGGTAAGTAGAATACCATTATACTCTCTTGGCTTCATCTATTCTCTAACATGATACATAGAACCATCGAGGTAAACACTGATGCGATCCTCGCACCACGACCTCGCCAATCCTCTTCTTGCTCCGGGGAACTAAACCCCCGAGCTCTCGCCACTCTACCCTCGACAGACCACAAGGCTGTCATCTCAAAATGGGCACGGGAGACTTCAGAATCTTCCATTCGCAAATCCGAGGACAACAACAACACCGATACCGACATCACTGGAAACGACCAGAGTGATGTCGCTTCGGTCACCTCATCCACTGTCTGCACCTCCATCGACAGTGATATTCAACTTGAGGCCGTCCCTCCCTTCCCTCAACAGAGGCCAGCAACTGGTACTCTGTTTGATTTGCGAAATCAAATTTGCCAAGCGGGTGCTTCCAAAAAAGCACGGAATCAGACTGCCTATGCGACATTTGCCGAAGATGACTACATGTACTCGCCATACGAAGACATCGAGGTGCCTTCCATGACCTTGTCTTCTACCGTATCCACGTCTTCCTTCACAGCCTCTACTGAGGAACTGAATATTGGCAAGCTCATCGCGGGCAAGGTGCGACAAGTGGTATCTCACCGTACGACGGCATGTAAGAAATTGAAGGAAATGTTCAAACATTGAGGCAATGTCCTAGTATATGACTACTAGTATATCCTGTGATCTGTATTCCTGTTATATACCACCTGGGCAGATTGATACCATCTACACGTCTGTGCCCTTTTCATGCCACCAGATTGATACCATTTCGGGCATTTATGTATTCGTTTCATGTTCTCAGATTGATACAATCTCTATTGTTTGAATTTGTACCTTTGCCGACTCTATCTGATTCTTTGTGACGCTCATACTGTGTCACAAGACTGATCAGTCAAATATGCCAGTTGATTTTCTCATGTATGTGGTTGGGGTCCTACATGTATCTGAGCTCGAAGAGCTCTTTATGTACTCAAACAATGGAATAGACCTTTTATCACACCAAAAAGCCAATAGGAGAACTTCCACCATAGCTCCGTAAACCTGGACAAGTTTGAGTAGATTTGAACATTATCGAAAAGATGAAATAAAGATACACGCCACATTGCGGGCTCTAAGACTTTGTTACTAAGGCATTTGCTTCAATAAGAGACTGGAAAAAGGTCTTGATCGCCCGGATGGCAATATGAGCAATCTTATCGCCATCTCCTGAATTAGGATCGAACGAACAAACAGTCAGTGACTTTGGAACCGCTTTATTGGGTAACATTCCCATACAAGCCACCAACTCGTCTTCAAATAGTCCTCCTGGCGATGGAAAGTCATTCACTTTACCATACGATTCATCCAAGACATCAAGGTCAAGGTGAACCAGCGCTTGGTTGTAAGAGCGTTTGTCAAGCTGGGCTTCAAATTCTTTCGCAAAGTCGACCTTTCGTTCAATACTGCCCCATACTGAATGCATCCCGGCATCAATAACGCGCTGCCTCTGGACCTCAGATTGGTCTCGTAGGCCGCAATATAGAAAACGATCGTAAGAAAACGGCTCATAGCCCGGAATAGTCTTCATAAACGCATTCCAGCTTTCTCCTCGAAGCATAGAAAGACCCATAGCGTCGAAATAGCCGTTTTCGTTGACGTCTGGCGAGTCAAGATCATCATGAGCATCGAAGTATATAAATGCAAGATCTTTGATCCCCAAGCCGCAAGCTACGGCGGCACTGGCCATGCAATTCCCCGACAGAATGAGCGGGAAGCTGTTGCCTGACACGGCGGCAGTGACGGCCTTCGAGATACGTCGCATAACTTCGAAGCTTCTTCCTATTTCGCCCTCGTAGTTGTCCACTGGCTCGATCTCGGTGATATGAATCCGAATGCCCAGTTTTTCGAGCTCGTCGATGACGCCTAGAGAGCGGATGCGGTGCGGGCCATTGCCGACGCGATGATCGCGCAAACCAACATGATATGGTGAAGAGATGATTGTTATAGAAGTAGCCATATCCAGTCTTTTTTAATCCGAGACTCAACTTGGGTTTATATCTCGTGAAAAGAAAAAAAAAATCACACAGTAAAGAAGTTCGCCTTGGTGACGTAGCTTATAAAGGGTAGCCGTGGAGGTGTTGGAGGTGATGGAGGTCTTGGAGATAGACGCTGGAGGTGTGAAGAGAACGACAACATACCATGCTCTTGGTTCCATTATATGCACTAAAACTCTATCATACAATTATTCTGGAACACATAGTACTTTCAAACCAATCCTTGTTCCTTTGGTAGATGATGCTTCACTACAGATCAGTCGAGCTAGTACCATTGCATCTGCTAATTGCGCATAAAAAGAACACACCATAATTTGAATGGGAGATGAAAATCAAAACTGATCAAATGAATCAAATAGAGCTATATTCGCTAGAATTAATGTATTTTAAAATATACATTGTTAACCAAATGGATGATTTCCCCATTCACCTGTACAGGGCGGTCGGCCCACTTGCCCTCGGGAGAGTTGCCAGCTCCGCGATTAGGACAGCAGTCAATTGCGGCCAGAAACATCAACCGAAACATCTACCCCCCTTCTCCAACCCCAGTCACTTCAACATGGATCCTTTCTCAGCAGAGGGCGGTAAGCATATCCAAATTATCTAACAGTCCTCTACAACCTGCTGATCCCCCTTCTAGAGCTCCTCAACATCCACAATGCCTTCCACTCCGGTCAATACCAGAACGTAATCGACTTCGAGACCGCCGCCTTCTCCCCCGAGAACCAGCTCCCTGCTCGCGTGCTCAAGCTCCGTTCCCAAATTGCCCTTGGTCAGAGCGACGAGGTCCTGGCCGCTGTTGCCAGCGAAGAGGATACTCCCGACCTGGCCGCCACCAAGGCCCTTGCCCAACAAGTGGCGGGCAAGACCGACGCTGCTCTGCAGTTGGCCCAGGATCTCGCAGAGAACTACCCCGACAATGCAACCGTGCAAGTGCTTGCTGCAACTGTGCTGCAGGCACAAGGACATAGTGAGGAGGCGATCACCGTGCTCTCCAAGCACCAGGGTAACCTCGAGGCGTGAGTGTTTCGCCATGGCAGTCGAACTCAAACAATCAAGACTCTGACAGTTCTATTCGCGCAATTTAGTGTTTCCCTGATTGTCCAGATTCACCTCCAACAGAACCGCTCTGACCTTGCGCTCAAGGAAGTCCAGGCCGCCAAGCGATGGGCTCAGGACTCGCTGCTTGTCAACATCGCCGAGTCATGGGTTGGTCTGCGTGTTGTACGTATTCGATCATTGCAGCATCATTTGCGAACCGTTTGCTAACACTCTATTTTTCGTCTCCAGGGAGGAGAGAAGTACCAGTCTGCCTTCTACGTCTACGAAGAACTCGCCACCGGCCCCAGCACCTCCGCCCCCTTGTCCATCGTCGGCCAGGCCGTCGCAGAGCTCCACCTAGGCCGTCTCCCCGAAGCCGAAGCCGCTCTCACTACTGCCCTGGAGAAATACCCCACCGACGCTGAGCTGATCGCCAACACAATTGTCCTGAACGTGTTGGCCGGAAAGCCCTCCGCGGATCTGGAATCGTACGTACGCCCCGTGGGAAAAGCGCCCTCAAGCGCTCTCCCTCACACATGACAAACAGGCCACATAGCTAATCAAAGCAATTACAGCCTCCTGCAGCAGACCGAGCCCTCGCATGCCCTCCTCGCCGACATCCAGGAAAAGAGCGCTCTTTTTGATACTGCCGCGTCCAAGTACTCGCCGAAGGTGTCGTCTTGAGGCGGTGAGTGGATTGTTTATGGAGGAGAGAAAATGTTGGGGGAAACTTTGCTTTAATATTTTTGTGAAGCCAGTTATTTACAGCCGGGGTTCATGATATCCTGCTCTTTCTTTTGTTTTTCATGAGTTGACACGACCACTACCAACGTGCAATTGTTCGAATCGTCCTTTTTTATTTATCTTATCAGTGCGTTATCGAGACTTTTCAATAGACACTTTAACGCCCATATACGCTTCATAGAGAATAGTTCTTTGCGTCTGAGCTTGCTAGACTTCTTAATTGATACTCGCTTTCGCCTGGGCATATCTGAATTTTGTTCGTATGATGCAGTATAGATGAGGATGACTTCGCACCCCCTCTACATGCTACAGTATCGCAAGAATCATCAAAATCCGGAGTGAAAGTACAATATTGAACTAATTACAGTCTCACTCGTATCCGTAGCTTTGCATGATAGGAATATTTGAAAGGGCTAAAACAACTTGAACATGTAGTTCACCACGTCTACAGACGAGACAAAAGCCACTGCCGGAGCTCGTTGCCAGTTTGTACCCCCTCGGGCCCGGGGTTACCATAAAATATAATGTCGTGACCCTCATCGGTACCAACAATATAAGTAGTGTTTGGGAAGACAGACTAAAAGCAAGAAAATCAATCATTAATCCATCCAGGGAATGACGAAGAAAAGGAAGTTAAACATACCTTAACCTTCTTCGCAAAAGACTCGATAGGGGATAGCAAAAGCTCATCCGATCCTGCGAGAAGTAAGATGCGCTCTGTCTTCGCATCCGCCCACCATTCGGCAGGAGCCCGGTCAGGCTCACTCCAAGCATCATGTTCCTTTCCAGGATTGTAAGACGCGGACCATTCGCTCAGTGCCCGCTCGGTGACGAGATCCTTGTAAGCATTGTCCTTGAAGGAAGGCCAGTTGGTACTGAAGTTCACCCATGGCGCAAGGCCAAACACACCGGCCAGGGGAGTGGATAGTGAGATGGGCTCGATTTCCGGGTGCGGGTGAGAAAGATGCAGTAGAATAGCCATGGCCAAATTACCTCCGGCGGAATCGCCGCCCACGACTACGTTGGCGGGGACCGACCGGTCTCATTGAGGATGTAACGCAAGGCCCCGGTTGCTTGACGCAGTTGGGTTGGGTAAGTAGCATATGGGCTCTGTGTGTATCGAGGGAAGAAGACAGCAATATCATGGCCGTTCTCATTGGCGACCTTCAATAGATCCAGCCAGAATTCAAAATGCGCGGGTGTAGCGGGCAGCGCGAAACCACCTCCTGTGTGTGGTGGAATAGGATCTAGATTAGCTTCCGGGTTGTGCGTGGGGTATATCTTGGCTTGGTTACACGTCCCAGATATACGGGACTTGGAGATGAGATGGAGTTTTACATACCATGAAAAAAGACCAAGACATTCTTTGCGTCTTTGTTTCCTAGCCAGTATCCCTCAGCGTCGTGAGGTAGAGGAACAGTCTCAGGCTGTAAGCCTCGTTTCTCCATCACGGCCTTGTATGTTGCTGGTGTCGGGGCATTCAGGTATCTATATATTGTGAAGATTGTTAGTTTTCTCCCATATCTCTGATTCATATCTCCAGCGCATTGTTCATCTTTGATAACAGGAGCCGATGACAGAAATGAACCTACTGGTTCTGGCGGACTGAGAGCCGATCGACCAATGTCCGAACCGCCGTGGCCAGTAGATGACTCGAATAGAACTTCGGACTACTCTTTCCCCGGAATACGCCAGTGATGGCAGCATAAAGAACATTTGCGACTATGGTGATCTTACCAAGCTGAACATCAGCCCGCTCCCAGAGGCCCAGCTCGGGTACCATGGGGTCCCTCTTGGTGTCCGGCATGGCTGAGATTCAAATTTGAGTGAAATGTGAAAGATCCGGAATGTTAGGAATGTTACTGATGATGATCTGAGAGAGGGAGAGCTTGGATCGGTAATATGCTGAATGGGAGTGATCTGGAGCTGAAGATACCCCAGACGTGTGCAAGCATCCCCGCTTTCGCAGGCTGAACCTTCGATTCTAGCCTCGGCTGGCCCGTGTGGGGCCGCCTGAATTTCCGAGCTTGAACTCTATATACTACTACTAGTGCTGATTCGGTTGATTTGGTGTTTTGAATGATTGGGAATTATTGAAAAGTACATGGAAATGTTGGAAGAAAGTTGGCATAGGAATATCTCCATCGTAGATTCATGCAATTTCATTGTTTTACTGGCTTTGTGACAGACTCGGGGTAGTATGTCACAGATTCGCACTACGTGCAGCACGCTCTATTGTAACATATCCAGATTAGAATCGAGGACCTAGTTGCCATTGGTCAAGTCCTCCTTACCGTCCAGTTCGCAGAATGCCTTGAATGTCGTAAAGACATCATCCTCGCCCTCCCCACTGCCAGTGTTTTGGATGATACACTCAGCAGTGGCGCCAACGAAGAACACATAGCCCTCACGCACCTCCTCGGTCTTACTTCCGACGGTAATAGTTCCGTTGCCACGAGTGCAGATGATGACACTGGGGCCCTCGATGGGGTCAAAGGTCGCCTTGGCGCCAGTACGCTTCAAATCGGTCTTGACAACACTGAACTCCTCGATCGGGGGGTCGTAAAGCATAGACTCGGATGCACTCGAGTACGCTGTTGCGTTCAGGATAGCATATGGGTAGTCTGTTGGTCGGAGCTTCTGCTCCTCAATAGGGGCGTACGAGTAGGTCAACATCTTGGTCAGAGTATCGACGTCCTTGAACTTGGGTGTGAAGCCGGCGCGAACAACGTTGTCGGAAGAAGCCATGCACTCGATAATATCTCCCGAAACGTAGGCGTGAATGTCGTCAGCCTTCAGGAACATGGCCTCGCCGGGCTCGAGCTTGACGAAGTTAAGGAGGAAGAAAACAAAAGATCCAATGTCGTTGGGGAACTGTTGATCAAGTCGGCCAATGATCTCGGCCAGCTCGCCTGGGTTGGTCGGATTGGTCTCGACCTCACCGGGAAGAGTACCGAAGCTGTCCGGGGAGCTCTTCGCGAGAGCAACAAGTTCCTTGCAGGCGGTCTCGACCTTTTCGGGGGCAGACTTCATCAGGATGGTGAACAAAGATCGCAGGGCATCCTTGTTCTTCTGAATAACTGACGAATCTTCCGAGTCCTCGTTGCCTTTGACGGCCTGTTCAAAGTCGCTGGCAGCCTGGGTGCCAACGAGTGTGCGGAGGGGCTGGATGGCATGGAGGAAATGGGTGATCTCGGCGAGTGGGCGGAAGCCGCAAAGTCCTTCAAACGGCGTGACGGCAATGGTCATCTCGGGTTTGTGGTTGTCATCTGAGTAAAGCAGTGTCAGTGTTTTGCAAGCCTCCAATTCAGACAAGCGCAGGTTCATCTTCGTGCCACATACCGGGATAGTTTCTAGGATCCCGTGCGTGGAGCTGCTCGGCCAGCTTCTTGTTGGGGTGGGCTTGAATGCTCAGAGCCTTGCGGACGGAGAGCACCTTGAACAAAAATGGAAGACGACTGCCATATCGCTCGCTGATTTCGGTCGATAGGAGAGCCTGGTTATCCTGAACGAGATCGAGGAGAGAGCGCTGGGTCTCGACGTCTTTCGAGGGTAGCGAGGGATGAGTGCCCATCCACAACTGTAGGGTTGATTAGCGGCTACCGGCAGGACTTGAAGTAGCTCTAGGGCCACGATGGGGACTCACCTCTGCATATGGCTTGTCATCTTCAACCTTGAAATCCGGGGCAGCCGTAGTGGCGGCATACCGAGCTGCTGCCGACTCTTGGCCGACCTTGCCTATGATGGGGTTGAGTGCGGGGCAAACAACATTAGTGAGACGAACTTACCCCAATCGTAACTATTGACGCCTTTTTTGGACGGGTTAGCGAATTGGCGGGTAAGTTTTCAGGGAGTAGACATACCGCATTGCAGCCGAAGTAGAGGAATCTGCATTTTCAAGAATATTTGTAGAAGAGATAAGAGGGGGGGGGGGCGCCTCAGCGGGTTTCTATTACGCAGAATCTCCACGCCAAGACCCCTCAGACCCTCCCCGGTGAAGGCTGCCCATTGCAACAGGGTCTGCATTTGGTCCCCGCCTGCAAATTTGAAACTGTTTCCGGTATTGAGATAGAACAACACTCAACCCTTGGAATGCTCCATCCGACAAGCCAAGCGTTTCCTCATTCGCATCAAAATCTATAGCAGTGTTGATACTAGTATCAAATACCGGAACTCGAAAGGCTCATCATATCGACTGCCAAAGGGGGTTACTATAAATGGAGCAGTCACCAATGGTCAGAGAAGCGATTCTCTTGCTATCATTATGTTGTATTTCCCGATCGATTTGGTCATCAAATAATCAAACAATAACGGTACTAACTAGGTATTCTCTGCCAGAGCAGGGTTGACCAACCCCGCATTCGAGGACTGTCGACCATCAAGGCGCCTACAAAAGATTTTATGAATCAATATTAGTATGTAGCAGATAAGAAATAATCTCATTCACAGCCCAGACATGCACATATTAGATTATAATCACCTTCACCCCCCCCCCCCCATCTGGAAGTATAGAACGGCCGCCCTGGCGCCAACCCTAGGCGCGCGTCTATCGCCGACCGCCTTGGGCTTATCACCGCCCGATCCTCGATCAGCTTCCCCCAGCTTCCAGTCGTCAATTCCCCAGATCACCCCTTGTGGTGCCCACTTTTGAGCCTGCTTCGATCTGGTAGCTTTCGATCTTCCTCCACACAGAGATGTCCCGCAATCGTCCTCGGCCCCGCGACAATGGGCTTGGTAACAATGAGGAGATGGAGCTGTGGACCCGGATATGCCAGGACATCCACAAGTCCAAGGAGAAGTTCGATCAACAGGCATCCCTTTCCGTTCAGATAAAGACGTTGGTGGATAAGATAACACGAGAGGGAAACAGTAAGTCACACCCCATCGCGTTTGCCGCGGTGAAACACGCGTATCACTTGATGCGAGCTTGGAGATATGACGTGTGAGCTATAACCTCCCCGCGTACCTAGCTGATCCTCGATTCATGAAGAACCCACCATGTCTGAACATGACCAACTGGATACATGGTTGCGCCAGAGCCAGAAACTCAGCGAGGACGAACGATCGATCATGCAGGACGAGCCATGCGATGTGATCAAGAACTTGGAACTACTCACAGCGCTTCGCAAAGCCTCCGAGGCAGAGGCCCCTCCCAACCGATCCAATGCCCTCTCAAAATCTCGTAAAAAAAGACAAGATATGGAGAGCTCGACTGATTCCCCAAGTGCCTCGGGTGCGGACAAGTCTAGTCGTTCCAAAGGCGGTGTCCCGCGCAGCGCCAGTGTCTCGAGCACCCAGGCGCGCGAGGGTCGCGGTGATGGAACCGCGGTCGCGGTGAAGATCGAAGAAGGTTCGGAAGGTACTAAGGGCGCTGTCGCTGAGCGTAGTGGGCTTCTCGTCGTCGGAGCACAAGTCGTCTTCAAGCACAACAAGAACAAGCAGGGAGTGGAAGGTGAGGGTATACAATGCATTATCAAGAACATATCTGGCGATGGTCACAAGAAGCGGTATGATATTCCCCCTGAAATCTCGATATTAGTTTCATGACTGATTCCTTTCCGACAGATGGTACGATGTGCAAGACCCCGAACCTAACGAGAACGGGGAACAAGGCGCTGTCTATAAGACTACCGCATCATCGCTCATTCCCATCCCCCAAGTGAGCTCCTCTTTGCCTGCATTTACTGTCGGCAAGCAGGTTCTCGCCCGGTACCCCGACACCACTACCTTCTATCGGGCAGAAGTGATGGGGTCGAGGAAAGACGTCTATCGCCTCAAATTTGAGGGCGAGGAGGACGATAAGGAGATGGAAGTCGACCGTCGCTATGTCCTGGACATCCCGAACAAATAGGGCCGGCGGTGATGTTCCCACGATCTTGTTCTTGATCTGATTTGATACCCTTTAGCGAGGCGCTACTCTGGAGTTCAATAGGTCTGCCACTTGAGGCGGATAGACCATACGATTTATGTTTTCTTTTAGCCAAACTGGTATCTCTGCCATCTCAAATTACAAACTTAAAAATCACGTACGGCAAACTAACATACTATGCGATCCACTCTGGACGTTTCGGAAATGAGTGATGGAAGCTGCTAGAGTAAGCATTGACAATTTGATGACTCAGGTCCCCATAACGGGGGCTTATCCGCCCACAGCATAGAGTTTGCTAATGCCACGACAAACGGCTAACTCGGCCAGTCCACCTTCATATAAAAGGTCTATCACTTGGCTCTGCTAAAACTATAACTCAACATCTGCACCATGATGATAGCTCCAAATAGCTTCAAATTAATTTAGTATGCTGCTTAATCACAGCATCACTTATTTTTACCCTCTTTTCTCCTTGAAACAGCGGCAATGAAAGTCGTGTTGCGGATATAGAGCTGACTCAGCGCTCCATGGTGCGGCCAGTCTAATTCCGGTGGTGTGTTTAGTAATTTCCCCTCATGGCCGGTGCCGAGGGAGAGATAATTGACGCCATGAGACTCTCGGTGCCACCGTGATTAATTCCGACTTCCACCTCAATGCTTGTCTTTTTCCCAATCCCATAATCACTGCAGCCTATCCCACCACCACACCGCAACCCCTCCTATATTTCATTCCGTTACCGACCGTCGCAATGGCGGACCTCCCGGCGCACGCCTCGCCAAAACTTCCCCCGCAGTCCCTCGCTCCGACCAGCGGCCTCGATGGCCTGCCAGACGACACCAGCCAGGGCAGTGGCCTCGCGACAGGCGAACAAACCCCAGCACTCCCAGATTCCCTCTTATCACCTGCATTCACCCCACCTGCAACTCCCGGCGGAACATTGAATCTGAGCTCGAATCCAACCAAAGCCCTCCATGAAAGCCAATCCGCGAGTATCCGACACCATGGCGAACACGCCAAAGCACCCAAGTTACTTCCGCAGCTTCCCCAAGTGGAGTGTCTTGTCCGAGCACGAATTCCAACAACCAACGGGGCCGAAATGTTCCTTCACCTCTATCATAACGACCTGGACAACAAAGAGCACCTGGCCATTGTATTCGGTAACAAGATCCGAAGCCGCAGCTTAGATCGGGTGTATCCCGGGGAAACTGAGATGGACCGCATGATCCGAGGCGCATATGTGGGCAAACTGCACCCGGGGCGAGTGAGTAGCTGGTTTGACGATGATGAATCACAAGCAGAAGGCTCAACGAGGGTAGAGCCGCCGCTGGTACGAATCCATTCGGAATGCTACACAGGCGAGACGGCGTGGTCAGCCCGATGCGACTGTGGTGAACAGCTGGATGAAGCTGCGCGGTTGATGTCCTTCCCGGTCGAGGACTTGGCTTCTGACGCACCTCCCGAGGCACAGTCCCTGCGATCGCATTCTGCCGGCGGCGTCATTATCTACTTGCGACAGGAAGGTCGAGGAATCGGTCTCAGGGGAGAAATTAAAGGCATATAATCTCCAGGATCTAGGATCTGACACAGTCGAAGCGAACCTACTGCTCCGACACCCGGCGGATGCTCGAAGCTATGGATTGGCGACGGCCATGCTGATGGATCTGGGTTGCGGAGCAGATGTCAACCCAGAAGGTGTTCGCTTGCTCACCAATAACCCTGACAAGGTCCGGGCCATTGAGGGACTGAATCGTGAAGTATTGGTTAAAGAACGGGTGCCTATGATTCCTCTTGCTTGGCGTACTGGTGGAGAACGAGGAATTAAGAGTTCTGAAATCGAAGGCTATCTGAAAACTAAGGTTAGTTTCGTTCCCCCCTTTTCCCCCTCTCTCCCTTTGGATAATCAGGCTGTGCAACTTTGGAGAAGGGTGCTAATGCGCTTGGTTACAGATCTCGAAAATGGGCCATATGATCCAATAATATCGACACTCGTTACTGCAGCTCTATCTGCTGTCTTTTTCCCTCCCACGGGATGCATTTCGTGATCTGTTTATTTCTTGCATTGGAAAGTGAACTACCCTTGTACACACGATCGACATGACCAGTCTTTTCTTGCTGCATAATTTTTCTTATTTTTTTTGTGAACGCAATGTCTTTTTTGTACATGATCGTTTCTCTCTGTTACGATAAACCTAGGGAAGAAAGGGAAAAGGAGGGTGGACTTTTTCATACACATGATGATCATGGCAATGACCCTCATATATCTTCTACAAGTTGAACACAATACACAGTCCTTCGGGATCATACAATGGAGTCAGAGCCAGGATGCCTTTTCCGGGCGGGGAAGATTACGCCATGCTATAAGATCTGTGTGTAGATCATGATGCCACGACTAAGAAAGGAGAAAGGAGAGAGGAGAGAGGAGAGAGGAGAGAGGGGGGGGGGACACATTCTGAGGGTTCGGGGCAACTTCTCCGGAGGAAGTCTGTCATTCGTCACCCGAACGACCCAAAAGTCAACCACCGCACTGGGTCGACTTCTTCTTATTCCTCGACCCACTCAAATTGCCAATGCTGATTCCCTCTTGTTCGACCCCGACCCCCCCCTGCTCTCTCCTACTTCCATTCTTGAATGGCTGCCTTCAATCTCTAACCCGTGCGTGAGGCCATGGCCAGCCGCGTCCCGGACGACATCAGCGACTATGCGGCGCCATCGCCGGTTGGGCCGGTGATTGACGGCCGCTCACTACCAGCCACCAGCGCCAAACCCGAGGAATCCCCGGTGCCTTCGCGCTCAGCCTCGTTAGATCCCGATTCCCTCATTCCAGATATCCACGACCCCAATAACGGATTGACTACCGCCGGCCGGAAGCGCAAACTCAACAGCACCTCGTCGCGAGGTGTCGCCAACCTCACCCCCGATCAATTGGCGAAGAAACGTGCCAATGACCGCCAAGCACAACGCGCCATTCGTGAGCGCACCAAAACCCATATCGAGGCCCTGGAACAGCAAGTGAGAGAACTCGCTTCCCAGAAACCGGTCCTCGATCTCCAGGCTGCCGTTCAGCACAATGAGCGCATCCGGTTGGAAAACCAAGAGCTTCGCCGGAGCCTCAAAACGGTGATGGACATTATACAACCCTTACTAGCAAGACCAGAAGCCTCGGGTGAGTCAAACACGCTAGCATGAGAAATCGGTTTGTATGCAGTAACTAATGAGAATAGATCTACCACCCGTCGTTTGTCAACCGAGATCGATCCCACCATCTAATTTATCTCCCTTTCCCGATTCCGACCACCTTACACCAAACACCCAGCATGCAATTATAGGCGACAAGTCATACGATGAGTCAATTGCAAGCCTTGACACACCTTCTCCTACACACTCAGCGCCGGCTCTGGGAAGTCGCCGCAACAGTTCCAACGGTGGCCCTCAGTCAGCCGCATTTCGCTCCGCATTGGATACCCAACGCCACAATAACGCCCACGGCTTAGACCTCAGCTTAGAAGAGCGGCTCGGCTTCAACTTCCTCCTGGACCCTTCCCACAATGTCCCAAAGGTCGACCAGATTCGGCGTAGTAGTCCGGAGAACTTTCGCAGCCCACAGCCGAATCCCGAGCCACCACTATGCCCTCAACCACTGAGCTACCCGGCCGACCAGGAGCGGCCCGCTTTTGCGACGCCGATTAGAAATACTGCACCGACATGTACCTTGGACAGCATCTTGTTAGACTTCCTTCACAGTAAGCAGCAAGAAGCAGCACAAGGGATACCGAGACAGAAACTCGCGGGACCTCCATATCCCAGTGTTTCCTCTTTACTCAATCCGGAGAAGAGCGTATACTCGCATCCAGTGTCGAAGGTGTTCACAGATATTCTGCGCACTTTCCCTGATATCTCCTCACTTCCAGAGCAAGTGGCAGTGCTCTACACCATGTTCCTCATCATGCGCTGGCAGGTATACCCGACGCAAGAGAATTATGATCGGCTGCCCGACTGGCATACTCCGCGGCCCACGCAGCTTCTTACCGCACACCCTCCATGGATGGACTATGTCCCTTGGCCTCGAATGCGCGACCGACTTGCGATGTCCCACCAGGACTATCCTTTTGAAAATTGGTTCATTCCCTTCACGCGAGGCCTGAGTGTGAACTGGCCCTACGAGGACACGGACTGTCTCTTGTCAGCCGGTAGCTCAGATGAGCTCCTTATTAACCCCGTATTTGAGCGACATCTACGGAATTTGTCCAACTGGTCATTGGGTCCTCTATTTGCAGAGACCTATCCCAACCTAGTAGATACCACACGAATCAGGCCAGATCATAAATCGAGCAAAGCTCCGTCTTAGGCCCAGTCGGTATTACTGCTACGCTTCTTCATGACTGACTGTCCTTTGGCCTACGTCTTTGATTTTGGATTAATGGGAAATGTTTAATTTTTTTGGATGATTTGCCGGACATACTATACTTCATGCTGATCACGGCGATGTGCATGCCACATCATACGCAAGGTTGATAGAGGTCGATGACATATCAGCGCAATACACCTGTTGCTTAGAGGGATCTTTAGCAGGGAATAATATTACTTCATTTATCATATATTGGCATTTATTTCTAATTTGTCTACTACTAATACTACTCCTTTCTGCTCTTCTCGTTCCAGAATTCGAGTCCCGATTGCTGACGGAGGGTACCATACATCGAGCTGCTGTCAAGGCATTCACCAGCATACTCTCTAGCGGCTTCCATGTTACCACGAGCCAGCTCGAGGCCAGGGAGATTGACACCGAATTCCTGAGCCATGTCCATTGCATGCTTAGCATCCTTGATAGCCAATGACACGCCGAATCCAGGACGAGAATCCAGGGACGGGGCATATGCACCAGTCGTCAATCTGTATAGTCAGTGAGCTGAATCCTGTTGCACTTAGCATAAGCTTTCGCACGTACCTCTTCGAATATCCGCCAGCAACAGGGCCAAAGGCCTCGGCAATCAGCTCCTCCATGGGGCCAGTTCCGAGGCCGGTCTTCTCGGCGAATACCTGGGCCTCGCCAACAGCTTCCATCATGTTGACAGTGACAATGTTTCTAAGTATCTATCAATAACAGTTCAAGTTCCGTTCTATGTAAGCAAAACATACCCAGCAATTTTCAGCAAGGAAGACTTCGCCGGGTCTTCTCCGCACTCGATCACACGTCGGCCCATGATGTCCTGGATAAGGGGCTTCACGACCTCAGTAGCACTCTTAGGACCGCCAATGGCAAAGACCAGCTTGCCATCCACGGCGATTGGGTTTCCCCCAAAGACAGGAGCCGAGACAAAAGCGGCTTGTTGGTCTTTCAGCAGCGCGGCTGCAGAGCTCACTGTATCCGGGTGAACGGTTGAGCAGTCTACGAAGATCTTGTCCTTGAGGGTATGCCCTGATCCGAGGGCGGAGGATACTAGGCTCTCAAGAACCATGTCATTGGAGACCTAGTACACGAATCAGTTTTGCAGGGCTCATTATGAAAAGTATATTGCTCGCCATCGAGCCTGGCATTAAGGGGGGAACTGTATCCCATACCATAGTGAAGATAATCTTGCTGTGAGCCACCAGATCGTTAAACCCAGGCACAGCGATTCCACCAATAGACTGCAGCGGTTGGCCGCGCGCCATGGTGCGATTGGTGTACAGCAGACTGAGGGCCTTCTTCGCTGCCAGGTGCCGCTGCAGATTGTTGGCCATAGCCAGGCCCATGGACCCGAGGCCATACTGTGTTGAGCATTAGCTTCTATTCTTTTTCTTCCGGATACGAAAGATCCTCCACAGAATCCGCGCAGGTTTAAACTTACCCAGCCGATTTGAGTCATTGTGTTTGAATGCGAGTGATCTGCCCTTGGCCTTCCGGGAAAGCGAGCAGGCTATTGGATGTAGGATAGGGTGAGGTCGGACGCTATGGTCCGATAACGAGTTTTGATAACGAAGTTCTAGGGTTGTTCTTAGCGATCACCTCGAAGAAGTTCAATGTTCTAGCACAGTCTATTACTTGATGCAATTGTTGTCAATGGCTAATTTCCCCAGAATCCAGCGGCCATGCCCGTTTAATAGTACGGTGAAGAGGGGGATTTCGTCGTTTCCCGAGGGGAATCGGAGTCGGCCGATAGCTGGCCTCGTCCTCCCGTAGGGTAGCTACTGTTCATGTGGCCCTCGGTACTAAAAAAGGCTAAGGGGGATCTGTAGCTCATATGCGGGGTGATGATATTCTGGGGAAGACATTATAGCCGGATCTAGTTTAATACCTTGGAATTTGTGGTTTGGTTCCATTGGAGACGTTGTTTTGTGATGACTTCGGGATGCCTCAAGGGTCTGCCTAATTAACCTAAATATAGCCACACCACCGCACCACCCTTTCTTCGTCCAAACCTATTACTACGATCCATCTGGCTCTTGTTTTTGTTGTTTCTTTTTTTTCAAATTTCTACTTTTCAAGATTATTAATAACAACATCATCTGATACACTCGCAAGCCACGATGTCCACAGCCGTTGGGGTTGTCACGTTCTGTCACGCGGCTGCGGCTCACACTCACGTTGGCGCGGATTGCGGGGAGCCGCGCCAGTACGGTATTGTCACGTAAATAACGATGATGCAGCAGGCGCCAGTTACCTCCGCTGTGGCAGATGCTCACTTACCGACATCAACTCCCCCGCGCCCCATTCACACCTCCAATTCCGCACCTTCTGGAAAGTCCGTGCATACCAATTTCCAGAGCACTCGAATACCTTTTCCTCCACCATGGCGGGAGAAATGCCCATTGGTACGTGGCCCCCCCTGCCTGCTTCTCTCTAGCAGACCGCGTGTTCCCCCAGCTCCCAAGCTAACAGCCCGCAGTGCTCGACGGAGGAACCGGTTTCCTCAAGGTCGGATATGCAGCACAGGTATGTCGCATATACCCATTCGACGATTGAGCATCGCCCTAATCCTACCTCTTTCCCCAGAACTTCCCAGAGCACCAGTTCCCCTCGATAGTGGGGCGGCCCATCTTGCGGACGGAGGAGCAGTCCGGCGACATCGTGGTGAAGGATATCATGTGCGGTGATGAAGCTGCCGCTGCTCGCTCCATGCTCCAGATCAGCTACCCGGTAAGTCGATATCCAACAAGGACCTTCGATCTTCCAGCCTGCGCCTTCTCTACCCCGCAGAAACGTGTCGCTAATTGCAGTCCCTTGCGGGGTCGCTTTAGATGGAGAATGGTATCGTCAAGAAATGGGACGACATGCAACATCTGTGGAACTACACCTTTTACGACAAGATGAAGATCGACCCCACAGGCCGCAAGATCCTCCTCACCGAGCCCCCGATGAACCCGCTCAAGAACCGCGAGCAAATGGCCGAGGTCATGTTGGAGGGATACAACTTCGGGGGTGTCTATGTGGCGATCCAGGCGGTGCTGGCACTGTATGCCCAGGGTATGCGACCAACTTCAGCTGGATATACACATTTGGGAAGGAAATAGACTAATCAGTTTGGAACTATAGGTCTGAGCAGCGGCGTGGTTGTGGACTCCGGTGACGGCGTGACACACGTCATCCCCGTGTACGAATCGACCGTGCTGAACCACCACATTAAGCGATTGGACGTCGCCGGTCGCGACGTTACCCGTAACCTCATCGCCCTCCTCCTGCGTCGGGGCTATGCGCTGAACCGAACCGCCGATTTTGAGACCGTTCGTCAGATTAAGGAGAAGCTGTGCTACGTCTCCTACGACCTCGAGCTTGACAAGCAGCTCTCCGAGGACACCACTGTTCTCGTTGAATCCTACACTCTCCCCGATGGCCGTGTTATCCGTGTCGGTAGCGAGCGATTCGAGGCCGCTGAGTGTCTGTTCCAACCTCATCTTGTTGATGTCGATCAACCCGGTATGGCGGAAATGGTCTTCAACACCATTCAAGGCACCGATGTCGATGTTCGATCCAGTCTATACAAGGCCATTGTGCTTTCCGGTGGTAGCAGCATGTACCCTGGTCTGCCCTCTCGATTGGAGAAGGAGCTGAAGCAGCTCTGGCTTACCCGGGTTCTGGGCGGTAACCCAGAACGCCTGAATGTAAGTTTAGGGTGAAATTTTGATTGGCTATTATTGGTAGCTAACAGCTCGATAGAAATTCAAGGTCCGCATCGAGGACCCTCCTCGACGGAGGCACATGGTTTTCCTGGGTGGTGCCGTGCTTGCCAACCTGGTACGTCCCATCATTTCCGCGTTTGAGCCTAATCTGCAATTTCCATGCTTACTTTTCTTCTTCTTAGATCGCCGACAAGGACGACATGTGGGTATCCAAGCAGGAGTGGCAGGAACAGGGCGCGCGTGCTCTGGCGAAGCTTGGTCCGCGGTAAAGCAAGTATATTTAGGCGGTTGTTCTCTATGGTCTCCTTTCTCTTCTTTCTCTTCTTGTCTTGCTTCGCACTCTCCCGCATTACCTGCAAGCCATGTTGCCCTACTTCTTCCATGTCCTTTTCTCCCCCTCTACCCCCACGACTCGTTCTGTCGATATCCTTCCCATTTTTTCTCCGTATCTTACAGCCTCTTCTATATTGTGTCTAGACTAGTCTGGTGCGGGTGGACTTGGAGCCGCTGAAATAAAAGAAAGAACATTTTCTATCGACACATATTTCCCCGTCTTTGAAAAGGATTACCTTCAAGTTAATTTAGGGGACAGGTCTACTTCTTAGTCTATGCTACTATGGCAGCCTGAAGCGTCCAGGGCGGATGATATTAAGTAATTCCACACCTCTCAAGCCGCCGCTCTCTCTCCCTCTCCCATTCAATTTACCACTGTTTTTGCTGCGTAAACACTTTCAAGTTCACTATCTATAGTAGTTACATTGCGGTAGAAACCAAGCGATTTTTAAGGACCGTAAATTCTAAGGTTATAGTGTGGTTCAACCTTGGAAGTTACTATGGTCTTAGTAGCTCAAAAACCATATAGACCACAAAGACTGTAATAAATACTACTACTACCTAGGTAGTGCTATTGCCCACTTATTTTTCTTGTATACAAAATCTAGTAGTGCTTTGTGGCTATTGCTTAATTATATTTTTTTATACAAAATAGAGTACCTGGTAGCTATTGTCCGATTGCTTTCTTGGATGCAGGAAGTATTACCCACTGCTATAATCAGGATTCTGCCCTTCAAAAAACTGCCTTATTTTCCTGGACGCTTTAGGCTGCCATAATATGTACTGATAGCAAACGAAAAAAAGAGGAAGGAACAAACAAGCCTCTGCAGCCAAATTCGTCGGACTCACACTGCGTCTCAAACTACAACTTGAATGCTGACTTGTTGCACTCTTCTTACTGACTACCCTTCGCCCTATCATTTTCCAGGACCCGTTCATTTCATTGTTATTGCTTTCCTTGGATTTTTTCCGAGGTCCAACATCGTTCTGCAATGGTTCGAGACCTCACCCCCCCAGCCGTTACAGGAAGAAAGTTTCACGCCAAACTCACCATGGCTTCTCGTCCTGTTGACCGACTTGAAGGACAGATGCCAAGGAAGGCTGGTCAGTGAGTTAAAAGAGACTGTTTCAAGAGATTTGTGGAGACATGATCTGTACTATTTCGGCAAGGAGAGTCTTGTTCCAATCGACCCAGACAACATCAAGGTGGAGATATGGTCCACTTCGAGACGTCTGCTCGAGTCCATCGCGCAACAGGGCCCTCAAAGAGACAGCAAGACCAATATCTATGCTCTTACCGTGTTTGCACAGCGATTGGGCTACTCACGACTGATCATCGCCGATGATATGACAAAGCGTCAGCTCCTGGGAATCCCCCGCCGCACCCATGAACGTTGCACCCAAGACCTTGACATGGATACACTATTGCCGACCAGGCTGGCCGGGACCGAAGGAGCTACCAGGTGCATATAAAGAGGGAGAGGTGTTTGTCGATGGTGATTCCCTGCCTTGATGGAGCGTGGGGCATTGTTGCCAGACAGGTTGAGAACAAGCCACTCAAATAATCCTATGATGGTACAATGGCTTACTGAGATTTCTGAACATGATGGAGAAAAGACCTCCTTAAAGATACCCGAAATTCTGGTGATAATATGAACAGACTAAGCGTGCACAAATTCCAAGATCAAACTTGAATAAAATAGATTAACAAATTGCGCCTGAAGATAATGCCTGCGAGGAACGAGTGGTTACACCGAAGCAAGCCAGCATAAAACCATTCTTTCCAGTCTGTGTAGACGTATAATTCTTTGAGAACAAAGTAGAAGAAGAAAATCCACGGCTATTCCAACAAGGCTTAGAAGAAAAGAGCAAGGTGAATTCAAAGAATATGTTCAAAAAGAACATTCCATGCATTCCAACGACGAAATAAACAATGCTAAACACAAATCATTGGAGCTATGCATTGAACAGATGCGAAAGGCGTGAAGGGGCATGACCGAGAGAGTAAAAGGTGTCGTAATCATCATTCAATATGATGTGTTTACGTTTCAATGGCACCTGGCGAAACCGCCAAAATAACCGCGAACGCCGCGACGATCAGCGCCATCGCTACGGCCGCTGTCAAAGCAACACTTCCTCGGCTTGCGGGGAACTTGCCTCTTACAATCCAGTACTGGCTTTCGAAATAGCGGTGGAAGCCCACGATGAGGATAAGGATGGCCACACCGATAAAGGTAGAGCCGAGCGGTTTTCCAACGCTGCGTAGACGGGCAGAGTCTTGGGCGGAGGGAGATGTAGCGACGTACATAGACGAAGAGAGGTGGGGTGGGAGGGTCGCTGAGTTATGGATATTGTTGGTAGTGGCGGTGACTGTATTCAGTCGGAATAATTGGGTGACGGCGATACCGATCGAGGCGAAGGCGAGAGAGGTGCGCATCCAGGCGAGGAATGTTCGCTCTGCGGGAAGAAAGTTAGTGGCATATTTCAGGGGATATCAATATCACGATATCATAGTAAAACGGGCACCATACCAAGAGCAAGATGATCGCGAGCGACACTTCCTTTGTTTTCCAACTCCAGAGCGCCGAATCGATCAACCATTCGACTGGGCCATGACTGGTGCGGATCGGTGGGCGAGTCTTCCTGATTACTTTGCGCGCGATGGGCGCCATTTCCGCCTCCATCGAGGCGTGGGGTACTTTGATCCCATTTGCTTGCCTCGGACGGGGCGCCCTGGGAGTTCGGTCCGGCTGTGGCTTGATAGTTGCGTGCCGAAGCAGCCCCTGTATTGATCGGGGTCGACTCGGTAGAGTGCTTGTTGTGTTGCGAGCCAGCATACTTTCGGGATGGAAAGCTCGAGTGGGACCGGCTGCTACCGGTCGATGATGACAGGTCGGAGTCTGCATGTGTGGGAGAGCGTGACGATGGAGATCTGATATCTCGGGCTCCCGCAGCGTTGCTGGAACCTGTCGGAGTGGTCGCCGATGAGTCGAAAGTATTCATTATGGCGTGCTCATTCCCCTGATCAATGACTTGAGAATATTGTCCAATAGCCAGGCTGGCTGGACAGGGCTCGTGCAGCACAGACACGCCAGGCACCGCGACAAGGGTACAAAACCTTCGAAAAGGGTATTAAACTAGAAGAATGAAGGCGTTGAAGACAAGATCGTGGGAATGGGCATGGTTCGAGGCGTTTTTCAGATTTGCTTCAAAGTTCAGTTGATTATGCCCCTCCTCCTTCATTCAGCTGCGCTCATCATGTGGACTGCACGGTATGTGACGAGTGAAAACCCTTGGATGATCAGTGATCGCTAGTCCGGGGATGCAGCTGATCACATGCTCCACTGAGCTAGTCCCGATTCGGTGTTAAATCGAATTGCATCATTTTCATTGCTGTTTCTGGCAGGCGGTAACCTCTCTGAGGTCCTTCCGTCGCGATTGCTCTCCGGACTCGCGGAATATTTATCTTTCATCTCCCCCTCCCTTACGCCTTCTATCAACAAAATGGCGTCGACTTCGATAGGGTCCAGACCTGCCACCAGTGGCAAAGTCGACCTCTCTCAGAAATTATCGCAACTGCGCTCAAGCACAAATCGCCGATCCCAGGCTGCATCGACCCGAGATCCAACGCCAATAACCCCTCCTCTACCCTCGCCCCCCGACCTCTCCACCCACCAATATTCCCGTCCCGTCCGTCGCATCTTATCACCCAAAGATCATGAATTGTTCCTTTCCTCACCCACCTACAAACTGGTCTTGGCCTTCACATTCGGCCTATCGGATTCAGTACGCGGCCGAGCCTTGACCGACATAAAAGGTCCCGAATCCGACGCCATTTCGAAAATCGCCCAGATCGTAGGACAGATAAGGGCACTCGTGGAGAATTGTCCACCAGAAGACCAAGGTGGCTCGCGATTCGGAAATCCCGCATTCCGCGTCTTGTTTGACCAAGTCGCCGCCCAAAGCTCGTCATGGCACCGGCAAATCCTCGGTCTTACTGATGCCGGGGCCATTGAAGAGACATCGACCTATTTGATCAATTCGCTTGGCTCGCGGGATCGTATTGACTATGGATCAGGCCACGAGTTGAATTTTATCATGTGGCTGCTCTCTCTGTACCAGTTGGGTAAACTCCCAGTGAGCGAGTTCGCCGCCGTGGTGTCCAAGGTCTATCTTGAGTATGTCCACTTGATGCGCGAGATTCAATCAACGTATTACTTGGAGCCTGCCGGTTCTCATGGTGTCTGGGGTCTGGACGACTACCACTTCCTGCCATTCTTATTCGGAGCCAGTCAACTCGTGGACCATCCCTACGTGACACCGCTGGGCATTCACAACACCGCATTGCTTGATGAGGAAGGCGACAAGTACCTCTACCTCGACCAGGTGCGGTGGGTGGACAGTGTGAAGACGGTCAAGGGTCTCCGCTGGCATAGTCCTATGCTGGATGATATCTCTGGAGCAAAGAACTGGTTTAAGGTGGAAAGTGGCATGAAGAAGATGTTTGTCAAGGAAGTTCTGGGTAAGCTACCCATCATGCAACACTTCCTTTTCGGCAGTCTCCTGCCTGCTACTGAAGGTATGGGCGAGCTCTCTGGCGAAGATGGAGACCACGAGCATGATCATGATTGCACACACGATCATCCCCAAGGACATGGCGCACATGCAGATTGGTTTGGGGACTGTTGTGGTATCAAGGTCCCCAGTACGGTTGCTGCGGGCGCCGAAATGCGTAAACGAATGGGTGGGTCGGGATTGCGTCCGATTCCATTTGATTAGACTACAATTCAGACAACGGTTAAAAACTACATAATGAGAAATGATATGACCAAAATTATGACAACGCAACTACTAGTACTAGTAGAAACCACACCGATTCTACGGTAGACGCCATGATCGCATCAGCGCCGATCTATGGGACAGAGGTGATAAACGACTTAAGTCGAATTACATCACCACGCTGATTGGCCCACTCCACCGCCCAACCTAACTTCCGCAAAGACTCATCAAGACCAAACAACTCACACCAGCAGCAGCGCCCAGAGTCAATTACGCCACACCGCCATTATCACAGGACCGGGTGAAAAAGAACAACGGCACCGGTTCGGCGCCTGCCTTCACTTCGCCTCCCTATCCCCTACAACCTAACCTAACCTCGCCTCATTCCCCGGGCAAGAGACAGGCAAAAGGAAAAGTCACGCGGCGGCAAAAGACAAGACCCACCCGGGAAAAGCCACTCCTCTTTGCTTTCCCCCCTCTTACTCCGCACGCTGCAACTGGGTCCTCTTGCTGCGACTGTGTGACTTGATTGTCCTCCCCCCACTCACCCCCTCCCATGGCGCCAGCAGACGATTACTCCACTGGCGGGGGCGGGAAGCTCAAGTTGAAGGGGAGCAAAGTAGCCGATGGACGGGTGAAGAAAAAGAAGAAGGAGTCGAAGAAGAAGAAGGAGCCGGAGCAAGAGCCGGAGCAAGAAGGGAAGAATGCTGTTGAAAATGATTCTGATAATGGGGCCGTTGAGCGGAGAGAGGGAGAGAAGTCCAAATCACCAGAGCACGAACGGGATGAGAGAGAAGGTGGGCCCAAGACTGAAACAGAAAGGAAATATGAGGAGGTGAGGCGCAAGCGGGTATGTATTCATTCAATTCCTTTTTTTAGGAGGACAGTGGGACTGGATGGCGTGACATTTGATATACTAACTAAATTGATATTGACAGTTACGTGAACGGCTCCAGCGGGATGGCGTCAAGACCCATAAGGAGCGCGTAGAAGACTTGAACAAATACCTCAGCCGACTGAGTGAGCATCACGATATGTATGTCCAAAAGTTTGATGAACTGGTCCTGCTTGGAACTTGGAAAGCTAACTCTTGCCCAGGCCTAAGATTGGACCTGGTTAGAGAGGGAATGAAGGGAAAGGAAAGGAATTACGCAATGACCACCGCAAGGATAGCGGAGATTGGCCATTTCATGTATCATATGGACAAGACAGAGTGGTGGTATATTCATATAAATCCAAATCTGCTCAAAGAAGTAAATGCCCCTGGGAGTCCCGTAGGATCTCTATGAAGCAGCCCGAAAGAAATCCAAGACAATCAAAAGGGCAGATTGAGAACATGCCAGGCGAATGCAAGATAAAAGGCCAGTGAACAAAAAAAGGAATCCCAATAGTCGCGGAAGCGACAAACGCCAATGTAGATGGGGATTAGACGAGGCAGAAAAAGACAAAACACCCTCCCAACGAAGTAGAATCAAGAATGTTGAAGAACAAAGAGCTGAAAGAGGTCGCGGCGACAAGGAGAGAAAAGATCGAGAACAAACACCCCCGATAAGAATGGGAATAACAGGAACACCACGCTAAATTCAACCGGCTGAATGGCGATAACCACCAGGGGGGGGTCACGTTGTAGATCACACCGGGTGGCGAGATAAGAGGTCCGAGATCGGATCGAAGACCGAGGCCAGAACTGGGGGAAAAGACCTCAAGTTGATGGCACGATGTATCACAGAAAGGGGATTTCCCATGAAGCAACTCATTTCATCTCACTTATGAGTGGCCCTCCTCATACGCCCTTGACAACGACAGTCCGCTCGCTATTCAACTTGTCGGCATTGCGGGCGTGGGATTCCTTCTTGCAATCCTCTAAACCGGTGCAGGAGTGGGCCTCTAGCATGCGGTGCTTCGAGCAGAAGTGGCCGTGGCAAAAGCTACAGTCACCCACGATCCGCTGAGCGGCCTCCTTGCACTCCTTGAAATTGCAACGGGGCTTGCGGGGAGGCATGGTTGTATGTATGCGTGTGTGTGGTATTTGGGGGTTGAGGCTGAGTGAAGGGTGTTGCTTCAAGTCAATGGTGTGACGGGTCCAGGCGGCCTCGGTTGTTGGTTCAAGATAAGCGCCGAGATAGCGAGATAGTAGAGGATGGAATGGCAAAAGCGAGAACGAGTGGTTGCCAAGAGGAGTCTCCGACGGTTGAGTGGTTGAGAAGTGTTGAGGCGGTGGGAGAGGAGAGTTGGAGTGAGGAGAGAAGGTGAGGAGAAGGAGAAAAGAAGAAGGAGAAGGAGGCGAGGGTCTAAAGGAGGTATGAGCGTTGGACGGGAGTGACGCAGTGACGCAGTTACGTTGATGATAAAGGGGGCAGAAATGTAGGGGAAAGGAGTGAGAGTGACTTACGGGGGAGGTTGGAAATATATAGGCAAATGGAAGTCGGAACGGGCGGGAGAATAAAAGTCAAACGGATGAGATCCAGGGAATGAAGGGAAAGGGAATTAAATGGAAACTTGAAGGGCTGAGTCAGTTGAGGCGTGGGGAGTGACGGAATCAGCCATCGCCAGAGACCACCAGGTGGAGACGGACACTACCACTACAGAGTAGTGACTAGGTATGGAGACTGGCTACACCAGAAGGTTCGATCTAGTGGAGATCTTTGCATTCAAGTTCCCATACTCCTCTATCCTCTAGATAGGACTAGTTACAGTATTCCTTTTATGATTATCACTATATGATCACTAGTATTACTAGTAGACCACGCGACCCGTGTCCGTGCCATTCCATTCGTCCTCCCATCCCCCCTGTCCCATCTCACCCCATTCCACTTGACTCCTTTCACGTGGCTACTAAGCATGGATACTGCTCCTCCGTACCGTCTAGGCGCATTATTCAATCTACAGAGTACACTCTGGCACTAATTCGAGGCGTGGTTCCACCCAGTCCTTCAACTTCATGGCGTGCCACCGGATCGGACGTCTTGGATCCGGTGGCAAAGAAGGAGTTCGTCTACGGAGGACAGAGTAATGAATGACTACTGCGCCATACACTTCGATCGAGACACGCCGGTGAACTGGCAACCCTCTGCTAAGGCCCTCTTCCTGCAATGTAAAGCCGTGTGAATCGGACGAGTCTCCTGGGCCCATGCGTCCAACTAAGTATGAGACCAGGCATCGCGCACCACGTACGGAGTACATGCCTCGAAGCAGGCCACCGAGTCCCCAAGCCCCAAGCGAACGCCTCCCAGCAAGTAAGGTCGAAAGGAGAGGTGGATTCGTGGTCGATCTCGCCGCCTAACCAACCTAGTTTAGTCGACTCTACGAAAGTACAGTACTCGTGATAGGGCAACCACAGCCTTGGAGACCGGAAAACACACCGCGCTCTTCTCCTTAAAACTCCCATCTCGTCCCCTTTCTATCGCCTGCAGCCGATTAACCCATGCTCCACTGCAGAACCCGGCCCGTTGCAATCTGTTCGGCGGGTCTGCCGGAATCCACTTTCAACGCTGTGTGCCCGCTACGTGGTCCCCCGGTCTTTGGTCGTTGGTCTTCGGAGGTGCGCTGGCATTCGATTGGTTTGTATCTGCTCTGCTTTGGGCGTGGTTTGTGGAGTATTTGGCTTTGGGTACGGAGTAAATTTACATTTACATACTAACTAGTAGTAAACCCAACAAGGGTTACCTACCCTCGCCAAAAGGAATTGAGTAGTATGCAGTATGCATTGGTGAATAAAGAAACTTAAAAAGAGCAAGGGAAAAAAATAAATGAAAGAACAAAAAATAATTAAAAAAAGCGAGAGAACGCCAGTGGCCCTACGCACGCACCCGGTTTATGCGCCCGAAACCCCTTGCCCTGCCAAAGCAAAATGAAATCGACATGGAAAAATTCTCCTGCTACTCCGTATCCTCATTCCATTCAAGCCCCAACCTCTTTCTCTTTCCCAGCATCGAGATCTAAGTAGTCCGGGCGTTCGGCTGCCTCATATTCGCCGATCAGGTCCATAACCACGGACCGTGCCTCGTCGAACTCCGATAACTCTTCGGAGAATGCCGCAGACTTTCTGTACTGATCCAAGAAAGCATTGCGCTTACGCAGACGATCGTATTGCTGTATGATCCGCTTGAACAATGTTGCCACGGAGGTGTGGTTCGCCAGCATCAATCCGCTCACACGGTTGGAATGATGCAGATACGGCGACTTCTTGGTGAGCGCCACTTGGATACTGGCCGGGCCCCATGGAATGAAAGATGCGAGGCGGCGTTCCCGAATGCGGAGCAATGACTTGTGCACATCGGTGGGATCGGCCTCGCCTTGGATAATGTTAAGAATGCTGATGTAGCAGCTGGACTTGCTCGGGGTAATCGAGACCATGCGGTTCTTGGGCTGTAGCAGTCGACGCATCACGTCCAGCACGGTTGTCTTACGCACTGTCTTCGCCTGCTCAACATTGTCGCCTGTGAATGGTGTATACGACGGGAGCAGGAAATGGCTGCGCGGCGTCGGGATCAGCGAAGCAATGATGCCCGCCAGGTCATTGTGCATGTAACCGGGGTATCGAAGAGTGGTCGTAGATGCCGACATGACCGTTGAGACCTGCAGATCTGAGTTAGAAATTCCCACTTTCCCACAGTACATAAAGCACGGCCGCCACTTACCAGCTGGTTGGTTTGATCGAACGATGGCTTTTCCACGTGAAGTCGATCGGCGACGATTCTTGAAAGTGCACCATTGTCCAGAACAACCTATTGAATTTTTAGCGTCTTTGGTTTTACAAGGGGTTAAATATTCAAAATGCCGTCTTACCACAGAGTCAGCGTCTTGGGTCAACCGCTGCATGGAAAGCAGACTGTTGTAAGGGTTGACGACAATATCCGAATACAGATCCGGGAAGACAGAGTACGTCTGGATAAGCTTTTTGGGGAAGCGATCATTCATCCGTTCCAGGATAAAACTACCCAGACCAGATCCTGTACCACCGGCTATCGAGTGCAATAGCATAAAGCCCTGTGGCCAGAATTGTCAGTCAACTTGTCGCGACAGCCGCGGGTAGATCGACTTTTTGACCCTACCTCTAATGAATCACTTCCATCCGCCTCTCGGTCAATCATGTCGAAAATCTCCTCTTGCACAGTTTCTCCAGCCGCATATCCCAGACCCCAGTTGTTTCCAGCGCCAACGCCCTGCTCTCCAACGAAGAAGTTCTCGGGGTTGTAGATGTTCTTGTAAGGGCCGGATTGGATGCCATTGAGGACCTATTCGTGTCTCAGTAATTGCCTTGGTCAACGTGATCACTGAGAAGGAGAAATACTTACCCTAGGTTCTAAGTCGAGAAGAATCGCTCGGGGGATGTATCGGGTGTCGTCACTCTGTGTAGCGGCTCGTTAGATTGGTTCTGTAGATGATCGCGCACCATTGCCAAAGCTCCAGAGTATTGCTTGCCCAAATCATACCTGATAGAAGAAGACATCCTTGCGATCGCTACCTTCGGTCGCGAAATCCTCCAGGTTTCCGTCTTGGTTGATTCCATGCTCCTGGCACAGCTGCTGCCAAAACTGACTACCGACTTAAGAAAGGAAGACATTGTCAGCGAATCAGGCTCAGTCCCTTCGGGTTCCGAGTTCCCTAGAGTGCATATGATCGGCTCAGGCGAGTTTGAGCACATCACGAGCTGTGGTGCTGGGAGGTCGATCGAGGTTGGCGGAGTTCACATACCGCTGTTGCCGCACTGGCCGGCTTGGATCGTGATAATTTCCCTGCATTTTTGAGCACATGTCAGCTTCAGAGGTTCTTCGGAGGGACAATTCCACAAAAAGCAGCTCAGACACATACCTAGGCATCGTTGTCCACGGGCGATGTCGAGATGGATTAGTTCTCACGCGTAGCGCGTTGGGCGCGGGGAACATTTTGGCTGTCGACCGCCTCAGGTACGCAAGGTACGTACCCACTCGGGCTTGGGTTTGGACATCAACATCTCATCTCATACACTTCTGGGTGAAATTGGGGAAATTGGAGAGATTTTTGTTCGAAAATAATCTCGATATTGAACTCCTCCTTCTCTATTTCAATTTTGCGACCTCTCTTTCCTCTAATGAACAAACTCAATGGTATCATATGCTGTCTTTCCCTGTTCCCATGGCCTCCAAAAATAAGCCTCAGTCCAGTTCCCATCAGATCCACCGGTTCAAAATCCCGCTTTACAAGCCGTCACCAAGTTTCCAGCTCCAGCAACTACTCCGTCGATGATTCGTACCCTAGACCCCTCATCTGGACCATATGCTTGAATGCAACCTTCCCGCACCGCTTCCTCCATACCCGCCATGCCTGCACAGCCCAAACAGACCGCGCCAACACGAGTCGGCGCACTTAGTAGAAGTCGCTGTGTGGCGGCGATAATCCTTTGTCTCACCTCATCCGGTGCCGTAGTGTGTAGTTCGACGGCCGTCAGCCCCGTAGTCTCAGTGCCTGCGAATCGCGAGGACTGGAAGCCTGCTCCAACCAACATTTCGGTGACTCCCTTGTTGAGTTCGTCCTTCCAAGCGCTGCCAGTAGTAACAATACCAAAGGACTGGCCGATTTGCTGTTTTTTCAATGATCCAGGCGCCACAAAATCGAACCCACTGATCAAAGACAGAGAAGCAGTAATGCTACCCTCAAAGATCCCGGTTACATATCTCGTTCGTGTAGAAGAGGAGGTTCCATCTAGTGCCTTGATTTTCTGGCGTATCATGCCCACGAGTGGGTGGGCAGAGTAGCACGCCACAAGAAACGCATCGTATTCCGCAATCGTATCCAGAACCGAGGAACAATTCAACGCCGACTGTGCGGATTCTTCGCCATTGTTGATGCTGGCAATCGGTTCGCAGACGTGCCCATCCAGAGTGAAAGTCTCATTCGGTGCGGTGAAGTAGTCAAATTGAACGTCAGAGTAGTTGAGTCGTTGTAGGATCGGCTTGAGGGCCTCGGTCATATGTGTGGAGGTGTTGGGGTTGATAACCAGAATTCGGAATGGGCCATTGTCCTGGAATGCAGCCATGTTGTCGGGGGATACGCTGGGTTGAAGTTCGACTCGAAGACAGATGTAAAGCTCGTATAATCCCTGCAGGAACTCGAAGATTATTAAATAGATTCGTGTTTGAAATGCGGACGGGACCGAGAATGTCACGCAATGGTCCCCCGCCGTTATCGCAGATCGGACCCCTCCGTACTCATAAACCACGGGAACCCTTCACGTCTGCCCCTCCCCCGCGCTTTTCTCTCCAACAACCAACTTGAACACTGCCGATCATATCCATCATGCCTCTTGTTGCACAGAATCCACTTCCCCGAATCATCCTCGGGCTCATGACCTTTGGGCCCAATGAGGCCGCGGGTGCCCGTATCACTTCCCTCGACGAGTTCAATCGGTGTCTGGACTATTTCCAGAAGCAGGGATTCAACGAAATCGACACTGCCCGCATCTATGTCGATGGAGAGCAAGAAGCGTTCACTGCCAAGGCCAATTGGAAGCAACGCGGCCTAACCATTGCAACGAAGTGGTACCCCAAGGAGGCTGGAGCGCATAAACCCGCTATCCTGCGCGAGAAGCTCGAGCTATCCCTAAAGGAGCTCGATACCAATCAGGTCGATATCTTTTACCTACATGCAGCAGATCGCGCGACGCCATTTGCAGAGACTCTAGAAGCTGTGAACGAGCTACACAAGGAGGGCAAGTTCGTTCAGTTGGGTCTGAGCAACTATACGGCCTTTGAGGTGGCGGAAATTGTAACTCTCTGCAACGAGCGTGGTTGGGTTCGTCCTACGATCTTCCAAGCCATGTATAATGCCATCAGTAAGTTTCAATTAGACATGACTCACCGATATAGCCCTGATATCCCTGGGATTTGGGCCAGCCCATGCTAACTGAACAATAGCCCGTAATATTGAAGTCGAATTGGTCCATGCCTGCCGGCGCTACGGTTTGGACATTGTCATCTACAACCCCCTTGCTGGCGGACTTTTCTCTGGAAAATACAAGACAAAAGATGTCCCCGAAGAAGGCCGGTTTGCTGATAGTAGCTCCACGGGGACCAACTACCGCAGTCGCTACTTTAGGGACGCAAACTTCGAGGCTTTGAGCATTATTGAGCCCGTGGTTGCTAAGCACGGCCTGACGCTTGTTGAGACGGCTATGCGCTGGGTCCGCCATCACTCTATGTTGAACATGGATAACGGTGGCCGCGATGGTGTACTGGTCGGCGTGAGCAGCTTCGGTCAGCTTGAGACTAATCTTCGGGAGCTGCAGAAGGGGCCCCTTCCAGAAGAGGTGGTGGAAGCTTTGGATAAGGCTTGGTTGGTTGCCAAGGCTAATTCTCCTAACTATTGGCATCTGGATCTGAAGTATACTTATAATACTCAGGAGGCACTGTTCAAGCCCAAGTCTAAGGCTTAGGTCTGTCTATAACAAAATCAACTCAGATGTTAATATCATAAAAACACCATTCATTCGGCAATGATTTTAATTTGATTTGATTTTGATTAGGGTTCGGGTTCGTTTTGTTTTTTGTTTTAGTTATTCGACCAATCAATATTTAGCCTTGTAGTTCGTCACTCGATCTTCTCCATACCGGATACTTAGTTATTAAAGAGCCCTGGAGTTTGTTCTGCCAAATGGTGTTGTGGACAATCTACTTCATACAAGACCACTACATTGAAATCTAGTTCCTGCATGTCTCTCAGGTGCTAATTTCGGTACCGCCCTAATTGGCCATCTATGTACTTCTGGGTGACCATATGCATAAAGCCCCATTTACGCAAAGCACCGGGTTTATCAGTTGCGAGAGCACTCCAATCAACCCCCATGCAATCGACGAGGTGAATCAGTAGTCGATTCTAGTAGACTATTACTAGAAATGGCTAGTTCTACTAGTCATGGTCATTTGCCCTTGTGAGCACCAGCCCTGCTTAACTCTTGGCTCTTGGCTTTTGGTCCAAGTTGACCCCAGGCTTGACCCTTTGACCCCAGCCGGACGCCTGGGCTAGACCGCTTTCGGACTAGCACGCCGCCATTGTCCCCCTGGAGGTCACGTGTACGATACCCACCGGCCTCGAAGCGGTAGGGGCCATGACGAAGGCGTCCATTCCCCGGGCATCGTGTGCTTCCCCGGCTCCTCGAATGGCTTTTCATTCAACCTCGTGTCTAATTTGCTTGTCTCACCTGAACTCTTGACGAACTTCCAAGTTTCCTTTCAAAGACCGACATTGCCGCATACCGTGACCCCCTGAACCTTGTTTGATTTCCCCATTACGTGGCCGCAGCTACCCCATCAACATCTCAATCGCATGCGCTCAGGACAGCAGATTTACATTCTGATCACAGGGCTGATCTCCGGCAGTTAGGCTCACCTCGTCAGCTGTCAAACCATCACACAGGGCATGGAATATTCTGAATGAGTGGAACCCCAGCAGCCCCGTCCCTAGTTCTTATCTGTTATCTGTCGCCGCAAGGACATCCCGGGCAATCAGGTGGCCGAGGACATCTTTGATTGCTCCTAAGGATCTTGTCGATCCGACCCCAACCCCCCCCAAGCACCCACAACACCCCGGAGGGAATCCAACGCCAGCGTGGCTTCGGAAAACATTGAACTGGGAGCGAGCAGGGCCAAAATAACCCCAGACCCGGAGCCGAATCGCTATTCCCAGGATTCTGACGACGACGACATGGTGGTTAACCGCCCCCCATTGCACCGCCCAACGGATGGCCGGTCACAGCAACCGTTACTCAAAGATGATCGCGAGGGACGACCCTCCCGATCAAGCTTCGGGAACGATACAGAAGGCCGGCCTATGTTGCACCACCACACCCGCCGCCCTACCATCCGGAGTAAAAGCCCGGAACACGACGCCGCCCAAGCGACTCGCAAAAAGTATATGATTGCATCGGGATTTCTTCTTCTCAGCCTAGCCAGCTTTGTTGTCCAGACAGAAACCGCCGTCTACATCCAACATGAGTTGGGGTGGAACAAGCCGTATTGCATGCTGTAAGTTTGGACGCAACCGCACCGCCCGCCGGTGATGAGATTGACCTGAATTACCCCCATGCACCTATAATCCATCGCTACTTATCCTGGACCGTAATCGCTTACCCTTTCTTTTCTCCCAAATGCAGCTATATAACTCACGGTTCCTGGGCGTTACTCTGGCCGGTCCAGCTCGCCATCCTGCGAATCCAGAGGCGCAAAATGTCATGGGAAGCATTCTGGCGCCGTCATGTCTTCCTCTTAAAGACAACTGCCCAGATGGTAGAGACCCAGGATGTCCACCTCCACTCCCGTTCCTACCACCGTTCGCCGATCCCATATATGTTGAAAACCACTGCTTTTGTGACCAGCGCGCTCACCATCGCGGGAGGCTCATGGTACGTCGCTGTCAATTTGACAACGGCTAGTGACTTGACGGCCATCTACAATTGCTCGGCTTTCTTCGCATATGCCTTCTCGATCCCTCTTTTGAAAGAGAAATTGCGGTGGGATAAGGTCTTTTCAGTGGGCATCGCAATAATTGGAGTCCTTGTGGTCGCCTACGGAGACCGCCCTGACAAGAAGGTTTCAAAAGGTGGAACGACAAAGGATGATAAGGAGGCTCATAGTCGGCTCCTGGGCAACATTGTGATTGGTGTTGGGAGTGTGCTGTACGGCCTCTACGAGGTGCTGTATAAGCGTTTCGCCTGCCCACCAGAAGGCACCAGTCCCGGCCGTGGCACCATCTTTGCCAATACATTTGGCAGTTTGATCGGCTGCTTCACCATCTTGGTCTTGTGGATCCCCCTGCCTTTTCTTCATTATCTTGGCTGGGAAACCTTCCGCTTCCCTACCGGCGAGGCCGGGTGGATGCTCCTCATATCCATTGCTGCCAATGCTAGTAAGTTGGCAATAATACCCCCTTCACTTGACGACTATATTTAACTTACTCTGCATCTAGCATTTTCCGGTTCATTCCTGGTGCTCATCTCCCTCACCTCCCCTGTACTTTCGTCAGTTGCCGCTCTTCTGACGATTTTCCTCGTTGCTCTTGTGGACTGGTTCCGCACAGGCATACCGCTCTCATTCGCAGCAATCATCGGAGGCATCTTGATCATGATCGCATTTTTCATGCTGAGCTGGAGCACGTACCGAGAGATGAGCCAGGAACGCAAAAAGCATCTGGAGAACGACCAGGTAGAGTCGGACAGCGACGAATAGACCACTAGAATTTGTCGGATTCTCTTTTCTTTTTTTTTGTCTCATAAATTGTGTTGTTATATTAGCGAGTTATTGGATTTTCCACCATTGTCTTTGGGCCATGTCTTATACGAACCGTACAGTATATATGGGATCTTGAACTCTTGTCTCTAAGAATGTTGCATTTCGCAGACTACAGCATTGGAATACATGGCGCTATAAATCCTATGACTAAAAAGTCCATGGTATTCTACTAGTAGTACCATTTTCATATACGTGAAGTTCCAAACGCGCCGGACAAAACTAGAATTCTCAAATTAATTGGAACTAAGTTCTGACAATTGTATTTCCAGTGATAGCTCTGACTAATAAAGATGGAAAACAGAGGTTTCCGTAGGCGTGCTAACAAACAAGACCGACTGAAGATCCAGTCAATAAAAAAAATGAACCGACAGCTGGCGGATTTGAACCGCCGCCTCCGAAGAGAATTGATTTCTAGTCAATCGCCTTAGACCACTCGGCCAAACTGCCTTGATTTGATGACTCATCGTGCAAAAGTGGTCCCATGTTTCTGTGAAGCCCTATGTAGTTCATCGCTTTCCGAATTGGCGAGCCACTTCATCATCCGTAAGGCCCACCTTTACATCTTGGAGGTATTTCTCAAACCTAGCACTGACATTGATCACATGCTGAAGGTGAGAGAAATTCATGATATGTCTTCTATGCTTCGCAAGCTGTCGAGCTGTAGTGATGACATTTCGTATTTGTCGACCATTCATCTCAAACTGATTTGCAAGCTCAGAGACATGGTCCAGTATGTCATCGATGTCAATAGTTGCCTTCTCGCCTCGTTCCATTACCCGAAGATGGTCCAAAAAGTTCCACCAGATCCGCTGTCTCTGGTCAACGGAGAGGTTCTTGTAGTGCAAAGCGAGCTGGATCCGAGATTTGAACGCCTCATCAAATGTTCCCACGCGATTGGAGGTCAGGATCAATATCCCTTCATAGTATTCGAGGACACGAAGGAAAACTGAAACAAGCGCATTTCGCTCGAGTTGGTCAAGGCTACGTTCCTCAAGGAACACATCAGCTTCGTCAAGAAGAACAACGCAGCCCCAGATCTTCCCTAGATGCAGCGCCGATTCAAGATATTTCTCGGCATCTTCTGGCTTGGTTCCGATGTCACCGCAGGTCACTCGATAGAGGGGTTTCTCAGCTATTTCTGCTACAGCTTCGGCAGTAAATGTCTTTCCTGTACCAGGGCCGCCATGCAGAAGCATGATGAGACCATTGCCTTTCCCACCAATGACATCAGTGCCTCGCTCAGCCTCGACTTGGTTCATCACAAGAGCTTGAATGAGCTCCTTGGTATCTCTGTCAACGACCAAATTGTCAAACGCAATCTTGTTCCACCCAACCTCGTAAATCTGATCTACCCACAGATCGACTATAATTCTTCATCAGCCATTATATAACTTAATCAGTGTGATGTGGAAAACATACCCCAGCTTTTGCGAACCAAACTATAACCAGTAATTTTGAGAGGGAAAACGTAGATCTCTTCGTCTTGTGGGCCCCGGCTCTCGGATAGCTCTCGCGCGCCAGGCCACCTTCTTTCTTTCTCGTCTAAAACGGCCCCCTTTCCACGGTGGATTCTCTTGTATGTACTGTCATCGATCACATATCGCTCAATCTCCTGATTTGGTGAATATAGTACATTGGTGAGATTTTCGATTATATTTCAAGGGCAAAACTTACTATCGCCAGCGTTTTGTGATTCTCGGTCTGATATTCTACCAGCTTCTGGGAACGACAGTCCCAAAACATTTCTCCTCGTCTCCGTAGACGATCTGTGATGATTTTGTCCGCGTATTTAAGGGGGAAAGACTTGAGCGTAGTAATCATAATCTCTTGATCGGATGAATCGGCTTCAATGTTTATGGTGATGGTTTTGTCACGAGAATAAAACGACCCGTCGTACTCCCAGTACCAGCCGTAAAAATCATATGTGTCTTTGATAATCAGCTTCTGCGCTGGTGTGCTACAACCATCTTCGTTTGGGTTATCACCACGATCTGTGGCACCTTCGATACTAGTAATTCGGAGACTTTTCGAGGCTGCATTCAGCTCTAGCCAAGATGTCGAAATATAGCCTTTTGTTGTGCCGTCGTCGTCCTGCGAGACAAGCACATCACCAGGGCGCACCAGGTACTTCATTATCTTAGGTGTCACGCGGCCTTTTGCGAGACATGCATTTGCCATGTTGTACTCATCGCAATATCTTTCCTCAATCCATTGGGTGAGAAGGTTCATCAAATCTCGATCTTGTATTTTGAGCTTTGCAGATAAGCCCTCGTAGGAAGACCTATAGTGATACCAAAACAGAAATGGTGCATGGATTTCAGCATCAACGTCGAAGCCAGGAAAGATTGACGAAAAGTCGGGTTGTAATGCCATAAAAGCTTTGAAGGCGGATACCATATCATCAGATGTTAATTTGATTGACTCCCTATGAGAGACGATGGAAGGCACCGTATCTGTTTCTGTCTCATTCGTTGCTTCATCGAAACCATGTTGAGCCGTTTTCTTGTAATCTTTGAACACGGCAAAGACTATTTCTGGATGCTTTTCAAGATGCTTATCTAGGCTTGCTAGAAGGACATCTAATCTTAGAACAGACTCTCGGTCTTTGTCGCCGATCATCCATGTTGGCGTATAAAGAGATATTTCATTTGGGCCGAGACGATGAAATATCTGACAGCCAGGAGGCAGCTTTTTAGTCGCAGCTGTACCAGCAGATAATTGTGATATTTGTTCTCTCAGCCGACGATTTTCCGATCTGAACTTTTCCATTTGCTGAAGGAGTTTGCGCAAGGGGGCTGTTTCATCGCTTTCTGAAGCACTACCGTCTTCGGGTTGATATTCGCTGTCCATTGTGAACCCGGCTTCTCGGGGTTGCTCTAGAGTATTAGAACCCTCAGGGAAATATTGACGAGTAAGTTCCCTCAAACTGTCCGGAGAAGGGATTTTGGGCAAATCACGGGATGAATCCGAACTAATAGATTCGCTGCTGCTGGATAGCTGGGTGGATGCGCTATTAATCTGTGGCTGCGAAGCGGAAGACCGATAATACAGGCTGAGCTCATTAGTCTTGTATAAACTGTCGTCTAGAATGCGTAACAGATCTGCTCGATCCCAGTCCACCGTCTTGCTTTCGCTAAAGTCCTCGTCTCCTTTACTAGAGCCTTCGTCTCCAGCTTTCTCGATCGCGCTAGGAGGACACCCTGCTAGAACAACAAGCTGTTCGCTTTGGTAGTTGCTATTCGCTGTTCGATCACGAGATATAGTGAGATAATTCAAAATAGGTTGCTCGGGTACTGGATCGTTCGAGTTTTCAGAACCACTGAATTCTTTGAGCCTCTGTGCCCAAATCTCCTCAGCCTCCTCAAAAGAGGTAGCTGCTAAGCCTTTCTGAAGTAAGGAGAGTGCGATCGGAGGGTTGGCCCTGCTATCAACATGTTAGACGGACACACCCATTGTACTATTTGTACATACATAATCCAAATATTGCAGACTATTGGGTCTTAACCCTGGCCACAAACGAACAGTGTAAGTGATTTGCAGGTTTGGTGAAGGTTTTCGGAGCAGGAATGGAGTTCAGCTGATAACCAGTCTCACGGCGCTAAGGGATCCAGTGAAAAGGAGCCACGTCAGGTCAGCCGCCACTTACCCCTCCTTAGATTGTATCGTGGAATAATTTATCGCTTTCATCTAGTACGGGAATAGCTGTCTATCAGGAATTATATCGAAGGTGAATGCTATCTCTTCAATCCTTTATCGCGACCGAAGCAAAACCTATGCCACAGTGAAATAAGTATAGAATGTCAACCGATCCTTCCTACATCCGACAATCGGTAGGCCTAGCTTCTGATTCTCCTTTCCTCGACGCAAAAGAGGCCTTGGAACAATGCCGGCGTCGAATGACAATGCCGGCGTTGAAAAGCAGTGCCCGAGTAGGAGGCTATAAGTGGACAATTCCAAGCCTTCAGATGTGGTTGTCATGTACTGGGTCCTCCTTGGTGGTTATTAATGGAGGACTTTTTAACAAACTTCATATGCAAGAGCTGTGTATAGACCTTATTGATTTACTTCAAGAGAAGGAATCGCCCGTCGTTTGGTTGCTAAGAGCCGACTCAACAGAAGAGACTAGTCAACACCCAACTGCAATTGCCGCTCTCAAATATCTTATCCTACAGTTGATTCAGCTACCACATATGAACTGGAACCAGACCCTTATGACATCTGTTTCTGCAATATTGAAAGAATCGGTCTCTGAGGATGAATGTTTTGTCTGCCTTGGATCAGTTTTGGGCAATTCTGGGGAGATATTCATCATTATGGATTCTATGGCAGAGCTGGTCGGACTATCATCCATTTTCTGGTCGACAAAGCTTCTGGATATCTTCAAGTCTTTCAATAACACCAATACTCAGCATAGTATCAAAGTTGCATTCATCAGTTATGGGACGACCCAAACAGTTCCAGAGGCTATCAAGGCAGAATGGAAGGATAGATTGATCGTCATTCAGTCTCCTATTAACCGGCCATTTTCGTATTCACAAAAACGACATCCTCCGTCTTCTTTGGCCAAACTGAGAGATGAGGAGCGTTCACAGCTTGCAGAGACAATCAAGAAATTATATTGCGCGAAGCAGAACGAGATCATCGAATTATCGTCTGGGGTCAATAGCGAGAACCTCTCACCAGACAAACTATTCCTAAACCAAGACCAAGAACTCCACAGCAGTTTCGGACAATTTGAAATGTACTTGAATCCACCATCTACCACCACCATCGAACCCATGTTAGCCCCCTTTCCATCTCACCCGGAAACAGGATATTCTATGCAAGGTTCCTAAGGCCTCCCGAATACTAGTGTACTTCTTCATCGTTGACTATCGTAGGATCCTACCGAAAACCCGTCGGGTCTGATGTCAGTCAATTTATCGTTCCTGATGGTCAGCAATTTTACACAAAGTGCGTGAGTTAATTCTTTACTGTCAGCGCCTGGGATAAGACTAACTGAAAGCTGGACGAGTTTAGTTCTGATCCCATGAACCAAGTGTCAGCCAGTACCGGCAGTCTAACTCCATATCGTAGAGGAGCAACACCAGAACCTACCAGCATAATGGGACTCGACCTGGAAGCATTCGACCAAAAATCTGGAATATACCGTCAAGCTCCCCATAGATATGATATGGCTTCAACATTCCATCGGCCTCAGCGTCGAAGCGACTTCGAGATCGCTCTGATTTGTGCTTTGAGGGTTGAATTCGATGCTGTGGAGGCCCTTTTCGACGAGTATTATGAAGACGACTTTTCATTTGGAAAGTCTGCCGGCGATCCTAATGCATATACCGTCGGACGAATAACGAATCATAACGTCGTGTTGGCGTTTATGCCTGGTATGGGTAAAGCAAATTCAGCGAGCCTAGCAGCCAGTTTTCGAGCAAGCTTCAGCGGGATCAAAGTTGGTCTAGTCGTAGGTATTTGTGGAGGCGTACCCTTACCACAGGGAACGGATGACGAGACAGAGATCATTCTGGGCGATGTGGTAATTAGCACAGGCCTAGTTCAGTTTGATTTTGGCAGACAGTACCTTGACAAAGTCGTCCGCAAGAATACTTTGGAGGACAATCTCGGCCGACCGAATCGAGAAATTCGCGCTTTCCTTGCGAAATTGTCGGGTGCGAGGAGCCGCAGAATCCTAAGGGAGAAGACATCTTCTTATCTTACAGAGTTGTGTGGGAAAAATGAGCTCCACCAATATCAGTATCCCGGGGCAGAAAATGATCGGTTGTATCATCCTGAATATCGCCACAAACATCGAGATCCTCTTGTTTGCAATATTTGTGCGGCCTGTCATAATTTGAATGACGAGGTTTGCAGTGTTGCAATGGAGTCATCTTGTCAAGAACTGCATTGTCAAGATGCAGAGCTGATCACGCGTGTCCGAGTCCAAAATGCCAAAAATGACACTCTTATGGACTCTGAAGAAGCACCAAAACCACTCGTCCACTTTGGTCTCATTGCGTCTGGGGATCTCGTGATGAAATCGGGATACCACCGAGATCGAATTGCCTCCCAAGAAAAGGTGATTGCATTTGAGATGGAAGGGGCTGGCGTATGGGATGTTTTTCCTACGGTGGTCATCAAGAGTGTCTGTGATTATGCGGACAGCCATAAGAATAAAAAATGGCAGCAGTATGCCGCGGCAACAGCTGCCTGCTGTATGAAGGCATTTCTCAGTGATTGGCGACGTTCTGATCAATTGGGTGTGTCTTTGATGTTTCCATGAGAGCTCTCCCTTCTTTGATTGATGGAATTTAATTACGACGCTTCACCCTTACTTTCGTAGTGCTTACTAGAATTTGTGGCACGGCTCATTCATTTTTCAGGAGGAGAAGAAAGAGAAGAAGGAGAAGAAGAAGAAGAAGAAGAAGAAGAAGAAGAAGAAGAAGAAGAAGAAGAAGAAGAAGAAGAAGAAGAAGCCAGCCTATCGGCTAATTCACGCGGATTCACTCCTGCCTTTCCGTGTGGTCGTCAAGCACCTCTGCTCTGTTTTTCGACAGGATTGCCTCATTTTGCCGTTTCATGAACATGCTCATCTCTAAGCATAGATAGGAAGACCCGGTTGATGGAGAAGCTGGCTCGTCTCGAGGTATAGCTGTTTGAGATACTAAGCATGCCTCCTAATGTTTCACTCTGGAGCAGACTAAACTGGGAATCTCTACGATCCTTTCCAGAACGACCTATATCTGAAGCAGGACTCTGATGGGTCTCCGCTGCAGGATTAGACATCTAGACCGTCGAAGCTTATCCATCCCCTGGCGTGCGAGGATACCGGGCCGAGATCGTCCCTTCGGAGTATGCTCGCAACACCCATCTAGAAATTAACCGCGAAATTGCGAATGGGGCTACTTCATGTTCTTTTTTTTCTTAATTTTTTTTCCTTTTTCCTTTTCTTCTTTTCTTTTTGCGAGCTCACCCCCACGTGCCTTTAGAGGCATCTGCAGACCAGAACGAAATGGCCAGAATCCGATGACCGGCTTTCATCATCCTTCCGGCCGAGTGCAACTGATGGGTAACACATCCACAATTCCTATAAGAACATCTTGGATTCCTGCTTTCTCCTGCAGCAACTAGCAAATGCCCTAATGCTCAGTAGGTATGTATATACCGTGTTTGGGTCCATTGTATTTATTCAATGTGGGAGGGCTTGTAAGATTTTGGCTGGGAACTACTACCTAGTAGTACTATATAAAGGGCTATTTCAATACCTAGGCAAGACGTTAATATATAGTTACTACTACTAGTATTCTGTACTACCCACACACCTGGGCACGCACAAAACTTGGATTAATTAAGTTCTAGCTAAGGTCGGTAATCGTAGGCTCGTAGTTTGCGACTGCCCCAGGGTGCCCAGCCTTTGCCCAGAGACGTTATCAAGATGAACTTCCGAGTACTGTCCAAAAAGGTCTCCTGCATAATGTGAAACAAGAGTGCCGACATGCTGTACAAGGGTCAGTACGAAAGGTACGGATCGGAAAGATCTCACGGTTCTAGAATTGCCAAGAAAGAAAACAAATTTCAATCGCGACCAGTAGATCAATCTAGACTTTGCCATTTCTTTTGCTACCCTTGATGCTGATCATGAGCTGTGTAGGATCTGGAGAACATAATTGCCAGTGACTATAGTCGGACGCCAAGAGTCCGGTGTTTCAAGGGCATCCCCTAGGGAGAGCCCTGACCACGACGTTAATTCACCCTGGCGTCTCCACAATCCTTCATCCAGGGATTGCAGCTTACTTCGTGTAGAATTTTATCTAGGATTCATTATGTGTGCTGCCTGCATTGCATAGCATACTGACATTTGTAGCCGGCCCGGGAGAAGTAAAAGTTTGACAGTGGTCGCCTTCCTAAAGGGGCCAGCTGTGCGATAAACTCTCCGGAAGAACCAAAAAAAGACTACTCCCCGATCGACCGAATCGTGGAAAACGGATTTGACCGATCGGTCGGATTGCTTGGACAGGGCTACACTCCACAGAACTGTCCGTGGACCCCTCGGGCGACAATCCATGGTCCAGTTCGGCATCCCGGAGGAACTGTCGGACACGGAGGACATCCGTCAACTCCGAGTTGCGATTGAAATCGAGACTTGAATTAGATTCTCAAGTTTCAAAGATGTTGATTGACAAAGCCAAAACTGTCAAACGAGAATTGGAATGATTGCGAGTGGCGATTGCATTATGGTCCGCGAATCAGATCCACCAGAATTTGGCAGTGTACACGCGTATCGCTGGAGTTTCATCTCCCGTATTGTACTTACTTACAGTACATCTGTTGATACTTACTGTGTATACCTATATGCATACGTATAACATTTGTAGATGCCGGTGAATAGGGGCAGTCTTGATTTTCACGACGAGTATCATTTGCATCGCCACAATGATGCAACCCTCAAGCCACACGAGAATGCCACAAAATGGGACAATGGACACCATTGATGCAATATTCGACCTCCGAGATTGAATATTGAATCGGACCCAGGCTATTGCTGCACGCCGGATCTCCCGTTGCCGCCCCAATTGGCCTCACGCCGATCGGCCCCACGTCGAACTTGGCTGAACGGGCAAACCCACATGCAATTTGCATGGCGGACCCTCCTGTCATTGGCCCCTTGTCAATGCACTCGTTCCCCTCGGACGCCAGGGGGTGAGAGTGAGGGTTTCATTGTTTCAGTGCCTTGGCCCGATGGCGCGCAGGGAGTGCTTCAGCTGCCATGAACATGAACATGATCTCAGTTGGCCCCTCTGCCCCCTCTGCCCCCTCTGCCCCCACTCCATCCTTGGTCAAGTTGGCGCTCAAGATGGCCGCCTATTTATATCCGATTGGACTGGGTTTTGCCAAGCCAGACACAAAGGAGTCTGCCTGCGAGAAAAGGCAACCTGGCAATCTCCCGGGTGATGGAGGATGGTGGTCATCTCCCCACCTGTGGACTCAATGGGCTTGCTAATTCCCACCATGATCGCAAAGAAACTGGTATTCTGACGATGACAGTTCAGTTGGAGAGAGGAGTCGAGAGGATTAGTGTGTATCGTAGTTTCCCTCCCCTCCACAGTGACTTGCATGTTCTTCCCTGTCTCTTTGGCTTTTGCATCCCCAGCGTGGCGTCCTTGAGAGACCCACCACACCAAGCGAGATTTGCCCGACAGGTTATGCCGAGTTTAGACTCATTGGTGCCTGTAGCCCACTTTTTCTCCGGATGCGTGCGCATGTTCATTGGCACGTCAGCTTGGACCCCAGGATCCTGTGTGTACGGAGGGCGTACGGAGTACGGAGGGCGGCCCCAGGGTTGCTAAGGAGTTAGTACGAGTAGGAGTCCGAACACGAATTGCTTGGGTTTGACTAGTGGCAACTCAAGTCATGACGTTCACTGTTCACTGACAAGAACCAAGCATACGGTGTACTCCGCAGACCGTACATTCTTGAGGAATTGTTCTCCAAAGGTTCTTTTCTGACAGCCCGATCTGGGCCCTTGTGTGGCTTGCGTTGGAATGCTGGTAAAATATGGTTAAGTATGACTATGCCAATCGTAGTCCTTTTGGCCGAGTCAAGGGTGGAACTAGACAAGAACAGGTCCCCCTTCTCTGCTGTGCAGTAGTGTAGGAGTGTAGGAGTGTAGGAGTGCAGGAGTTGTACTAGTGAACTAGTGTACGCTAGATAGGGCCAATCTCCCGTATTTGAGGGTATCTTGGTATTGCCCCATCACAATTGGCTGGGGCGGGTAATAATACACTGTACCCGTATTACCCCCTCTCCCTCCTTCTCCTTCTCCTTCTCCAGTGTTGTTCTTGTTCTGCTTTGCCTTCCTCTTTTCCCTTTCACATCTTCACTTCTACGACTCTACTCGCCCTCCACCCACCACCCTCACCACCTCACCCCCCCCACCATCCTCCTTGGCCTCCGTCGTGGCCGTCCATTCCTTAAATCCCCTCCGCTTCAGCTTTCGCCCTGATTTTACACCATCTCTGCCTGGCGCGGAAAGATCCCATGTCCCTCGTTCGAGGTAATTAAATCTGACCTCCAGATTCTTTGGACTTTCCAGTCGCAGGGAAGTCAAAACGGTCTGGAGGTCTTGGTGTCCATCTGGATCTTGTCGACCGCTTATTTACTTTCGATTCGCTTCTTCTTTTCCGCTTTCTTGTTCAAATTCTTTTATACTGCACACAGCATTGATGGCTTCAATTTCTCTTCCCCCGCAGCCTCGAGCGGGCTTTGCACAGCATTTCGATTCTTCTCCTCAACCAGACACCATCGCCACCCGTCGCTTGACCATGCCTCCGTTGCCGAATCCGCCTTTCGTCTTTCCTGCTCGAGATCCGGACGCTACCGACCAGGAGACCGACCGTCGAACGCCGCCCGCTCTTCCGGCCTTTTCCTTCAACCCCGGCGTGGGTAAGTCACTACAACCGTCGCCTTCACCCGCGCCCCATCCGAATCCTCGTGGTGGGGGTCACCGACGACGACCGAGTGAATTCGTGGGAGGCGATCAATTGGTGACACCAGATACAGGGGTTGCTGCCGAGAAGCGGGATGAACCTCCGTCTCCGACACCACAGCCCGCTGTCCCGTCAGGCCCTCCACCTGGCAGAGGCCCTGGGCGACGGCATCATGCCCATCGTCGCTCGGCCGCGGTCTCTGGCGTCGACCTGAACGCCATCCAAAAGGCCTTGGGGTCCAACCCGGGTGCTCCAAGTGCTCCGACTACCCCTGGCGACCGCACCTTTGACTCTAGCCATGAAGATATTCAACGCCCGCTCTCTTATTCGGCGACGAGCATTGGCCGCCCAACGCCTCCAGCATCTCCCCAATTCCCCCCCTGTCTCGTCTATTCCTCCTGTTCCTCCTATTCCTAGCACCATTCACATTCAGCCTGCTCCGAAGACCGAAGATCCTGAAATTGGCCGACCTGGTTCAGCAGCATCCCAGGAAGCTTCTCGAATTCCAGCAGATGTTCCTCTTCAACCTTCGGATAATCCTGGGCCTATAGAGCAGGCCCCGGTCCGGAAGCGCACGACCAAGCCGAGGCCGAAAACCGCCGACGCTTCGCTAGCTTTCGATTTGATGCAGAGCCAGAATACCTCGGATGTTGCTGCAATTAAACGTTCGAAATCCACTGGACACACTCGTGCTCGCAAGAGTGTATCTGCTCGGCATATTAATACTCACGTAAATACTGAAACCGATGCGCACTCGACTGACACATCTCGCCCCTCATTCTCCGATGATGGATCCGAATCTCCTAGCGACACAGAAGACGAAGGAGACGATCCCAATGCGACGAAAAAATTGCGATCTAAAAAGAAGAAGCAGAAGCGTGTTCGTCACTGGGCTGGCTCCCTTCTAGGCCGGAGCAAGGGCAAACGCCATGCCAAGCCAGAGGCCGAGAAGTCGGAGAGTCCCGAACGGAAGGAAAAGAAAGCGCCGCGCCCTCCTGCACTCACTCGAACCAATTCAGAAGTCGGGTCCTTCATGGAAGTTGATTTCGATAACGACGACGTTGTCGTTCTTCGAACCCCCACCAGCACCGAAGCCCCAGTTTCGGCCGAGGAACGTGATAAAGATATACCACCTGTCCCCACCGTTTCCCTCGAATCAGCGTGGAAACCCCGAAGCTTCTACGAACAGACTGCGCAAGATGAAGTCTTGAGTAGCCCAATTATCGACCTTGATGCTGCACTTGGACCGTTTAACACCCCCGATATGCGACCAGCAAAAGGAAACTTGAGCAAGTTCACTGTGGCATCTCAGCGCATGTATAGTGGTGGACGACGCGGTGAATTTGTTGGTCCGGAAATGCGATACCATCGCCGCACCGAGAGTGCACCTATTATGACTCCATTCGATCGCAGTTCTTTAGGTCCCATCCGCCTAGGCGGCGCTACTGGCGTCGAAACCCCAGATGTTTTTTACGAGGAAGAAGAGGATGAATTTTTGGCTGCCAATCAGTCACCCAGGAGCGAACTTGTTTCGAGTCAGATCGCAGCTGCGTTTTCATCTACTTCGGAGGAAGATATCCAATCCGTCAAAAGCGATGATACCAGCGACACTCTGACTCGGGCGCCAGAATCTACAACTGAGACAACCCCCGCCCCCGCAAACGTACCTGCACCCATTGCCGAACCCTTGCCTGAAACCACAGTTGAGCCTACGCCCAAGCCTAGAACCCCTCGGCATCAGGGCCTTGGAATCCAGGCGCCGGATAAGGCGTACAATTCTCCCCCGGCTTTTGCGCCAACAGACCAGAAAGCCAGACAACCTTCGCACAGTGCCAATCCTTTCGGGAGGCCGCCTCGCAGCCCTGTGGAAATCCTCAGGTCAGAGGATTCCGTGGCCAGAGCACCGGGACCTCCAAGTCCCGATGTATCGCCTGGTTTCTTAGCTGTTGATAAGCGTCCAGCTACTTCTCCCCACGAACTTCAACCTAATATTCCCCCGTTGTCTCTTTCTGCCGGAGTTTCGCCCTCGGATTCGTCGTTTCCATCACCCGATGCGCCACGATTGTTCAACGACCGTTATTTCTCGAGCCATTCATACCACCACCTTCCTTCTGATTACTATAATCATGCCTCAGTCGAAGATGTTCCATCTCTGACGAGTAGTGCATCGACAATGACCAACACCATGAATCGCTTTTCTGCTTCATTCTTCCCCCGAGCTCGCCTATCGACTGACCGAGCCGCATCCTTCTCCGCCGCGGTCAACCGACGTAGCAGTCAGGCCAACGCATCGAAGAGGTCTAGCCTTGCTAGTCTGTCCAAGTTGGTTGGCGGCCCGCACTCAGAGCGGAGCAAGTTGTATCAAGAAGAGAAGCCTCCTGGGGACTCGCCCGACAAAAGCAGGAAGAAGGGCCGCCGTCTAAGCAGACTGATGCATTTCTGGAAACTGAAGGACAAAGAGAAGACAAGCACAATCACCGAGGCGGAGACTCCCTCTGAACATCCTTGACCAATGTCTGTCTACTCTTTGATCCCAATGCATTTAATTTGATTTCCTGGCGCAATCTCGGCATAGCGATATCCTGTCTGAGTTATCTGCTTTTCTCTCTCGCATCTCATCCCACCTACCTTCTCTTCCCCATCCGGTTGCCCAAGCGTTCTTTCCGACTGCGTTGTACATATCTGGCACCGGACTTCCTGTTCATTCTTCTTCTTTTGACCTTGATTGTTCATTCTTGTCTGTTTGGCGGTTGTTTCTGCCCTTCCTTCCCTCCTTCCCTCCTTCCCTCCCTCTCTTGTCTCATGACAGACTTTCTTATTACGAATCTCTTTACCCCCAGGCACTTTGTTACCTGTTGCCTGAGTACGACGTGCTGTCATCTTCCTGTCTCTCGTTCATGTCCCCGGCGTGAGTTAACGCACGGCTTCATTGACCTTCTCTACGATCGCTGTCCCATTGCGGACCTCTCATTTTATTTTCTCACTTTATCTACCTTTCTTTTCTCTCTATGGCGGGTAGCCTGAAATAACATTCTTAATCCCCGATCTTGGAGGGGACCTCTTTTTTCATATATTTCCATGATTCTATTCAATTTTCTCGGCGTGGGTGTGTATTTAGTCCTTGGCGTACTGGGTGCCCTACCTGATGTAGCAATTTGACCCGATAAGCTCTGATAAGCAAAAAAGTTTCCGTCCCAGCATTTCCATAGTTTGACCTCATCATCTTCCACCCCCACTTCACTCCCCACCATCTTCAGCTCTTCTAGAGATTTCCAACAGCCATTGAACATAGTATATATATATATATATACATCCCACGAACTTGAAGACAAAACATGCCACCAGGACAATCCGACCGCCGAAAAGGCTCAAAAGCAAAATCTCAATCCCAATCACAATCACAACGAACCCGCCAACCGTCAAAACATCCTGCCCGTAAACCGAGCAATGACAGACGAAACCTCCAATCAACCAAGTCCTCACTCAACTTCAACGCCACAATCCCAATCCCCTTACAACAACTCGTCCTAGACGTCTTCAAAACCGCCCTCCTCCCATCCAACCCCGCTCCCGCTCCCGCAAGCGCATCGCAAGATAACCCCGAAGAAGACCGCAACGACCCCACAATCGAAGAACCACTGGACATAAAAACACTCGTCCAGACGATAAAGACACACCTCTACCAGCGTGACTTTGATTCCGCGTTCACGGATGCGGGCGAGGACTTGTTGCGCGCTTATGCGTTGCGGTGGAGCGCGGCGCGCGCGTTGGGGTATGCGGGTCTTTTTAGAGCTGTGTTGAGGTGGATGGGGGATGGGAATGGGAATGTGGGAAAGAAACATGATTTAATATCTGGGAATGATCGGACGAGAGTCGTTTGTGTTGGTGGTGGAGCTGGGGCGGAGATTGTTGCGCTTGCTGCTGCTTGGAGAAGTCTTGGCCAGAAGGGGGTGGACTCGGAGTTGGAAGGGGATCAGGGATTGAAGCTGGGGTCGCTTTCTTTGGATGACTCGGAGAATGGGGAGAAGAATGAGGTTGATGCTAAGGCTGCCTCTTCTTCTTCTCTATCGACGACGGGACTTTCGGTTGCGGCGGTTGATATTGCGGATTGGTCGAGTGTTGTTCAGCGATTGGAGAGGACTATTAAGTCCGATGCTGTGTACAAACTGCGAAGTTCCGAGTATCAGCCGCCTCTTGTTCCGTCTGAAGGAGAAGGGGATAATGGTGGAGGGCTTTCCGTCTCCTTTCGAAAAGATGATGTTCTGAGTGTTTCGGAGGATGAGTTGAAAGATGTGCTTTTGGATACGGGCTCATCTTCTCTTCTCGTAACGCTTATGTTTACGCTGAATGAGCTGTTCTCTACTTCCATGGCCAAGACGACGGGGTTTTTACTTCGCATGACGGAAATTCTTCCTTCGAATGCGGTACTGTTGGTGGTTGATAGTCCGGGTAGTTACTCGACTCTGAAGATGGGTAAGGATGAAAATGGGGCTCCGGTGGAGAGGAATTACCCCATGAAGTTCCTTCTGGATCATACGCTGCTCTCAGTGGCAGAGGGGAAGTGGGAGAGGGTTTATACGGAAGATTCGCGGTGGTGGAGACGTGATGCTGAGCGATTGCGGTATAAGGTTGGGGAGGGTGCGGGTTTGGAAGATATGCGATTCCAGTTACATCTATACCGCCGGCTCTAAGGCGGAGGACTAGCATATACTAGTACTACTAGGTATCACATCATGAATATATGACTACATTGAATGTAGAGTATCAATGATATCGTTCCGATATGGAGTAGAGGTATTGGTATTGCTACAGTTCAGAAAAAAATCAAGATGGACAGTCATAGCCCATCTGTCGCGCCGCAGGGAACATGCAAAGCTCGAAGATACCCCTCGGTCACGCGGATTGGCGATTAAATGGTACAGTTCTCGAGTGAACAAAAACGAGAAAAAAAAACGGGGCGCCGCCAAACACCGCCCTTCAAATCCTTAATTCCTCCTCATCCAGGCCCTATTGCTCTTTTCAGCTCCGGAGACCCAGGAGAAGGCTAGTGCTCTTGCCGCCCTCCTTGCCCTCGCCGCCAGGCAGATATGTGACGTTGGGGTTGTTGGCCAGAGTCTGGGCGATCTCACGGCTAGCGTCGATGCGGCGGATCTCGATCAGACCAGTACCGGCCTTAGCGACGGCCTTGCTGATAATGTCGGCACTCTCGGCTTCACCCTCAGCGCGGATAACGTTGGCTTGACGCTCCTGCTCGGCACGCTCAACAATGAATCGTGCCCGCTCAGCATCCTGCTGGGCGATCTGCTTCTGCTCGACGGCGCGGGTGAACTCCTTTCCGAAGGTCATGTGGGTGATGGAGACATCCTCCAGAGCGATGTTGAACTGGCCGGCGCGCTTGAGAAGGTCGGTACGGATACGGTTGGAGACGGCTTCACGTTGTGTGATAAGCTCGGCGGCGTCGAACTGGGCGACGATGGCCTTGAGGACTTCGTTACCGATGGAGGGGAGAACACGCTCATCGTAATCGGTACCGTATGACTATTCGGATGGGTGCTATGTTAGATACTGTGATAGATGCCGCGATGCTTAGATCGGGGGTGGTGGTTCAGCTCATCATACCTGGTAGATCTGCGGCAGCTTCGGCACCTCCGGACGGTGCAGCACACGCAGCGTCAAGCTGACCATCTGCAAATCCTTACTTCCGGTTGTTGTGGAGATGTTGCGGGGCTTCGTGCGCACGTCGTAGACAATAGCCCGCTGCAGCCAGGGAATCAAGAAGTGGGTGCCTTCGTTGACAACGGTATCCTGGACACCGGACAAGCGATCGAAGATGACGGCGCGAGTGCCTCCACGGACATCGTAGATGGAGGAGTTCCAAAGAATTGCACCGGCGGCGACAGGGCCAGCCAGCCGGTAAATGTTATAGAGGGCGTTGGCCATGGCGATGGGGGGAGAATAGAGGGGGGGGGGGGATGGAGGTGAGTGAGGTGGTAGTTGAGCTGCCCAGAAAAGACGAAGTTGGATGGCCGAACCCGATTGGGTTTAGTGTGGCAGTCCCAGGCCTCCCCCCAACTTCACCCGAGCCTATCCTGTCCTGCTATCCTTTTTCAACCTCTATCCACCACCTCTCTCCTCTCTCCTCACCACCTTCTCTTCGCGCGATATTCCTATTTCACTATGGGTGGTTCCGTCAATCCTAAGACCGGCCAGTGAGTCCCCTAAATTCGCCCCCGAGTCCCCTGGCAGCTGGGGATGTGTGTGCCGCCCGGACGCACCCGCTGGCCTTAGAGAAGGGAGACTCTGTCTTCACGCGACTAGCTCTTGCCAAAAAGATCATATATGAATATATGCTAACCATATCGAATAGTTACATTGGCACCTGGGGCGAGTTCGGTACGTTCGCAGTCACTTTCCCTTGAATCCCCGATCCCGCAACCACGAGATGCGATCACCACCACGACCATTCCCCGATATAGATGACGGGATGGGGACTGGATCGATCGATTAACCGACTGATCGACTGATCCAATCGCAAATTGAACTCGTCAATACTGACCCACGACCTCTTCAGGCTGCCCTACCCCCCAGCGCATCGCCACCTATGCCCTCTCCTCCAACCGTCAGCGCCCCTTCGCCGGTGCTTTCCACGCCGCCATCTTCAACACTTTCCGTCGTTTCCGCGGACAGGTCCTCTACGTTGTTCCTCCCTTCGTCATTGCCTACGCTGCCCTGAACTGGGCCGTTGAGCGGTAAGATATATCTCACAGGAGGGGGGCCGTGAAAATGTTGTAGTATGTTATACTGACTGTATCCGCAGCAACCACTACCTGCAGTCCAAGCCCGGCCGCATGCTTGAGGGTGACTCTGAGTAAATTCGTCTTCTTTTATGCGTTACAATGGAAATTGAGGGGATGCCTGGGAAATGAATGGAATTATTGGGTTATACCGGAAGTCGGAAGTCGGAAGTCGGAAGTCGCGCGGTAGAGTCCGGCGCAGCTGTATCATTTGTACAGTAGAAAGCAATCAACCACTTAGCTTTTCCTTTGTCCATTGAGTGTTTGTGTAGAATTTAGGTGTGTATTGGAGGTAAATGTGAAGGTCAGCGGGATTTGAGGGAGATCGATTGGCCGAAATGCCTCAACTCCACTCCCGGAAGGCAGCGCACCAACTGGACTGGACTGGACTGGACTGGGCAGAAATGGCCAACTGGGCTAGCACCAACTGGTCAACTGGTCAACCCGTCCGAAAGCCAATTTCTGTTAGCTGATAGCTCGATGGTTGGCCTCTTCAGGTCAAACAAGTGAGAAGTTGCCCCACTCAAACCAGTGCAAAAAAATATTCGCGGCCCAAAACAGCCAAACTTCCGCCAGGCCCTTCTTTTCTTCGCATGTTACGTTCACTTCTTCTTCCCTCTCTATCTTTACCTTTACGTCTCTCTAGATCCCTCCCTCGTCGTTTTTCTTCATCCTTCATAATGAGCGAGATCACTCACCCCACTATCCAGGGTATGTTATATCTCATATCTCCTTTCGAAACTCCGAATTGATCTATTGATCTTACCTGCTGCTACCCCACCATCCGCATCTTCATCCCACCTTGCCCCTCTGAGGACCTATACACCTCACCTCGATCAATTGAATAGCTTACTGACCTCCAATTCTTTCCCTGGCTATAGATGGCTGGTTCTCCGAGAAGTCCGGCATGTGGCCCGGCCAGGCCATGAGCCTCAAGGTTGACCGTATCCTGCACCACGAGAAGTCCAAGTACCAGGACGTCCTGATCTTCGACTCCAGCGACTACGGCACCGTCCTCGTTCTGGACAACGTCATCCAGTGCACCGAGCGCGATGAGTTCTCTTACCAGGAGATGATCGCCCACCTGGCCCTGAACTCCCACCCCAACCCCGAGAAGGTTCTCGTCATCGGCGGTGGTGACGGTGGTGTCCTGCGCGAGGTCGTTAAGCACGAGTCCGTCAAGTCCGCCACTCTTTGCGACATTGATGAGGCTGTCATCCGTCTCTCCAAGAAGTACCTGCCCGGCATGGCCGTCGGCTTCGAGCACCCCAACGCCCACGAGTACGTCGGTGACGGTTTCGAGTTCCTCAAGACCCACAAGAACGAGTTCGATGTTATCATCACCGACTCCTCCGACCCCGAGGGTCCCGCCGAGTCTCTCTTCCAGAAGCCCTACTTCGAGCTTCTCAACGATGCCCTCCGCGATGGCGGTGTCATCACCACCCAAGGTTGTTCGTTGCCTTTCCTTTGCATTGTTTCGTTACATATTACCCATCTTCTATCCCCATTCTTTCCACTGCCCCAATTCTTCAATGCGTTCTCCTGTCTCTCTTCTTCTTCTTCTCTATTTTTCTCTATTTTGCATGTTCTTTTGCAATCTGCTTTCTATCTCTGCTTCTTTTATTATTCCCACCCCACAAAGAACCCAGGCTAACCTTCTCGCACCACCACCGCAACCAACCCGCTTTGGGCTCGGTTTCGCGGAACTGTGCCTTCTTCTACACAGCCGAGAACCAATGGCTCCACCTCTCTCTCATCGCCGACCTGAAGAAGTCCTGCAACGAGGTCTTCCCTATCGCCGAGTACGCCTACACCACCATCCCCACCTACCCCTCCGGCCAGATCGGCTTCATGGTCTGCTGCAAGGACGCCACCCGCAACGTCAAGGAGCCCCTCCGCTCCTGGTCCCCCGAGGAGGAGGAGCGTCTGTGCCGCTACTACAACAAGGAGATCCACCGCGCCAGCTTTGTCCTGCCTAACTTCGCTCGCAAGGCTCTGAACAACTAAATGGTCTCCTTTAGATGGGCTTGCTCTGAAAAGTTAGAGTTATGAATTATATCATGATGAATGAATTTCGTTCTCCATATTGTGTTTGTGTAGTGTATCAATGATAACTCGAATTTGGGTGCTTTCGGAGGCACTGGTAGCGAGGTCGTGCTGATGGGCCCTATCAGGTACTTGTTCCTACTGACCTTGGAATAGTAGTAATATTAGTGCCTCTTCATCCGAAATTTGAGTACTATAATCCATGGAATCTCTCTGGCTCTCACCTCTCTCTCTCTATATGCGACTAGTAGTATCAGGACGCTCAGCGATATTAACCCGCACATATATCTTCAGCTACAGTCAAATCTAGAAAGTCTGATACGTCTCAGAGCATACTCACTAGCATATCTCTGTGGTTGGAGGCTGGCAATATTGCGTGTGGATGGTATACTTCCAGATTGGGACAACCTCGGATCCCCGCATTCCCCGCCCTGAACTGAACCCCATGGACCCCAAACTTCGTTCTTCCCTTTTACACCAACTTCTTAATTCCTAACAGCACCAGTGGACCCCCAGTCATGCCGGAATACACGCACCACATCGCCATCTTAGGCGCAGGAACAATCGGTCTATCAATGGTAGCCATGCACCTCCGCCGACCCGACACACGAGTAACAATCTACGACCCACGCCCAGACTTCGATTCACAACTCCGCAGTCAACTCCCCGCCTTCCTAGATCCTACTACTACTACCGGAGTAGACGGCTCGGAAGACCCAATAACACACCTAATATCAACATCCCGACTAGTCATAGCACCTACCCTCGCCGCCGCCGTCGAAAAAGCAACCATCATCCAAGAACAAAGTCCCGAAAAGACAGACTCGAAACAAGCGCTCTGGACCGAGGTTGCTCAGTACGCAGCCGCCAATGCGCATCTTTGGAGTAGTTCTTCGGGAATCTTACCCTCGGCTCAGGCGGAGAAGTGCCCGGCTGAGGTTGCGGAGAGATTACTCGTTGCGCACCCGTTTAATCCACCGCATATCATGCCGCTGGTGGAAATTGTTCCTAGTCCAGTGACGAGGTCGGAGCGGGTGGATTTTGTGAGAACCTATTTTGAGAATACGCCTGGTCCGTCGAAGACTCTGCCTGGTTCTTCTTCTGCTGCTGCTGCTGCTGCTGTTTCTTCAGAACTAGAAAGAGAGGAGATGAAGGGTGACACGGGCCAATTCGTGCAGCACTACCGACCTGTTATTCTGCGCAAGGAGATCCCCGGGTTCGTGGGGAATAGACTTGCCTTTGCGCTGTTGCGGGAAGCTTCGTATTTGGTTGGCGAAGGGGTTGTTTCAGCGCGGGATTTGGACTCGATTGTTACTTCTAGTTTGGGGCCGCGATGGGCTGGGAGTGGTATTTTTGAGAGCTATCATGCTGGTGGTGGGGAGGGTGGGATTGGCGCCTTTTTGCAGAAGTTGGCGCCGACTGTGCAGGGTGTTTGGGGTCAGTTGGGGCAGGTTGATATTCTTACTGAGGCGGAGAGACAGCAGGCTGGGGTCGATGGGAATGTTTTGGAGAAGGAGAAGGAGAAGTTGAAATGGAGAGCGGAGGTGGTTCGTCAGACGGAGGAGGCGTATGGTCCTTCGACGACGGCTGAGACACGGGCGAAGAAAGAAGCCATGCTGAGAAATGTTCTTGCGCTGCAGAAGGAACAGTGCTAGAATGTATTGCCGAAAGTTAAGCTCCAGTGCCCACGTGAATATAGATCGATCCTACAGGTGCAAAGTGCACAACTACAATTGCATACGAGAATGAACTGTGACAAACATCGCTCTATTGTCTTCTTGAAATATCGTGTCTAAGGGCTGTCGCACCTTGACTAAAAAGCAAAAACATTTTGACATATCTCGTTCCTTACAGAATCTGCTGGAAAGCACGGTTGATGGGAGAGCGCACGGTGTGGCCCTTGTAGAAGTCAATAGTGGCAATAGCGCGCTTGGAGATACCAGCGGGGGTGAACTCGAATTTCTGTGAAGAGTTAGTATCAAATGCCAGATATAGAGGGCTTCTAAAACACATACCTCGTAAACCTGCTTGTAGGGGCCGGAGGCACCGAAGCGGTTGAGACCGAACTGCTCGTGAGAGTAACGCTCCCAACCCATGGTGGAGCAGGCCTCGACGGACAGAACGGGGATGCCGTCGGGCAGAACCTGGAGGCGGTAGGCCTTGTCCTGAGAATCGAAGACCTCGAAGCAAGGAACGGAGACAACACGGGCAGCAACGCCGTGGTTCTTCTGGAGGTACTCAGCAGCCTCGATACAGATGCTGACCTCGGAACCGGTGGAGATGAGGGTGACGGCAGCGTTGGGGGTGTCGACGGCGACGTAACCACCCTTGATACCATTCTCGATGGTGGACAGCTCCAGCTGGGGCAGGTTCTGGCGGGTCAGGGCCAGAATGGAGGGAGTGTGCTTGGAGGTCAGAGCCATGTAGTAGGCGGCGCTGGTCTCGTTACCGTCGGCCGGGCGCCAGACCATGCAGTTAGGCAGGGCACGGAAGTGAGCCAGGGTCTCAATAGGCTGGTGAGTAGGGCCATCCTCACCCAGACCAATGGAGTCGTGGGTAGCGACGTGGATGACACGGACGCGGGACAGAGCCGACAGACGGACGGCACCGGCGGCGTAGGAGACGAAGTTCAGGAAAGTACCACCGGCGGGGATGACGGTGCCGTAGGCGGCGAGACCGTTCATGACAGCAGCCATGGCGTGCTCACGAACACCGTAGCGGAGATAGCGGCCAGACCACTCACCAATGCCATACTGGGGAGGCTGGAAGTCAACGGCGTTCTTCCAGCGGGTGTTGTTGGAGCCAGTCAGATCAGCAGAGCCGGACAGCAGCTCGGGGATGACATCGTGGATGCTCTCCAGGACGGCCTCGGACAGCTTGCGAGAAGCAACAGCGGCGTCAGTGGACTTGTAGGTGGGGAGGCTCTTCTCCCAACCCTCGGGGAGCTTGCCAGACAGACGGCGGGCCAGGTCAGCACCCTCGGTGGGGTGAGCCTGCTGGTACTTCTGGAAGAGCTGGTTCCACTCCTGCTCCTTGGCAGCACCATCAGCGGCGTGCTGGTTGTAGAGGTCGTAGACCTGCTGGGGGACGACGAAGCTCTGGTTGGGGTCGAAGCCGAACTGGGCCTTGACTTGCTGGGCATCATCGGCCTTGAGGGGGTTACCGTGAACACCGCCAGTACCGGCCAGCTTGGAGCCGAAACCGATGGTGGTGGTCAGCTTGATAACGGAGGGCTTGTCAGTGACCTGCTGGCACTTGCGGATAGCATCCTCAATGGCCTGGAGGTCGTTGTCACCGTCCTTGACCCACTCGGTGTGCCAGCCGTAGGCCTCGAAGCGCTTCATGACGTCCTCAGTGAAGGCGCACTTGGTGTCACCATCTAGGGAATAGTGTTAGCTTCGATCTCGTTGTAGGCGGAGGTAGTCGGATCGATTCTCACCAATGGAAATGTGGTTGTCGTCGTAGATGGCAATGAGGTTACCCAGCTTAAGGTGACCAGCCATGGAGGCGGCCTCGGAGGCGATGCCTTCCATAGCGCAGCCATCACCGAAGAAGGTGTAAGTGTAGTTGTTGAAGAGGTCGAAGCCGGACTTGTTGTAGACACCTGCGGAGTGGGCCTGGGCAATGGCCAGACCAACAGCGTTGGAGAAACCCTGACCCAGAGGACCAGTGGTAACCTCAATACCGGGGGTATCGTGAGACTCGGGGTGACCGGGGCAGATGCTGTCGATTTGCTGCGAGGCAAGAGTCAGTAAGACGTCCAGTGGGGTGGCGCAACGCCACGGAAAGATGCATGTGGATGACGTACACGGAAGCTCTTCAGGTCGTCCATGGAGAGGGCGTAGCCGAAGAGGTGCAGCAGAGCATACTGCAGCATGCAGCCGTGGCCGTTGCTGTTGGATGGAAATTAGTTAGGGCCGTTCTATCCTGCCTTGAGAAGCGGGGGAAGCCGCCGGGGAGCGGCGGAGTTGGTAATTGATTGACCTCTCGGGGGGGATGAGAGATCAAGGCGATTAGACATACGAGAGAACGAAACGATCACGGTTGGCCCAGTCGGGGTTCTTGGGGTTGAAGTTCATGAACTTGTTGAACAGAACGTGGGAGACCGGGGCCATGCCCATGGGGGCACCGGGGTGGCCCGAGTTGGCCTTGGAGGTGGCATCAACCTGTGAAACCAGGTTAGTTATGGTCTAGTAGAGCTTTGTAGGAGCAGCAGAGTTGCAGCCAGCGCATGGTGCTTATCGGAGGGGATCCAATTGCACATGAAAAACCTTCCGGGAAAGCATGGGAGGGGGGAAACATACCGCGAGAACACGGATGGTGTTGATGGCCAACTTGTCCAGATCAGAGTAACCCATGATGGCAGATTCTGGAGGGCAAATAGATTAGCAAGAGTAACAAGAGCAGTAGGAACTGAAGTTGCTGGATCCGAGACTCACATTTAAAAAAGACAATTGGGGTAGAAAAGGGAGATGAGGAGGGAAGAGAGAAGGTGGGAGGCGAGGAGGAGGAGGGGGGGAATGTATTTGTTGGTGGGGTATGATGTCGGTGGGGCAGAACAGCAGCAGCAGAGTGCAGCAGAGTACAGAGAGGGAGGTACTTCTGTAGGGGGACTCTGCTCCAATGACGGATTCCTCTTCCTTCCCGACTCCAGTCACCTCTGCCTATTGGTGCTTACTGGTACTTCCATTTGACTTCTGCTCTATCATCTACCAGGCAATATTCCCATCTACTGTCTATTCTGACTATCTCGAATGGTTGCATCATGCACTAGCTGACTCAGCGAGGGGCACGGCATCAAAATCACTACTCGCATATAAAGTACTACTACTACTACTACTATTATTACTAGTATAGTACTCCCTAGCACTATACTCCCTCCGGAGCACTGAGATCCTCAACGACACAACATTCGTGCAATCAGCATGGCAACGCGGGCCACAATAGACTGGAACCGGGCCTGCCAGCTTTCCCAACCGTTGGTTCTGCCATGTCCACCAGCTTCTACTCGTACACACCGGGAACCACCCGGAGGACCCTGCTCCGACCTGCAGCCAAATTAGCCGTAGCCGACCTCCCATCATCCTACTGTACCGAGTATGCACTCCGTATATACCCAACTGCCACGCGGATATCGATGATCTCTTTCGGTTTTCCCTAATTAGGTCGATCCGATCCCCAGGTCAATCCGCTGCAGCGTGCAGCGTGCAGCCGCCGGAATTAATCACCAAGAGAAAATCCTGGCATCTCCACCGGGCATTGCGGGAGGTCCATTGCCATTGCTCGGTGTACCAGAAGCAGCGTAGCCCCCACGCTGACTCAGATTTTCGGATGATCAGATTCTCAGAACTTGAACTTCAATTATTGTACCTCCATCGTGCCATTCGCTGCAATTGGTGTACGTGGGCATCTTTATATGCAGGGGTAAGCTTGATAGATGAAGAACAATCGTACTCGATTCGTCCGTGCCTCGTGTAACCACTGGCTCAATCGTTGGACTAGGATGGGGCCTCAATGCCGGTTGATTCAGGTAAGGCGAACAGCTGCCGATCCAGACGGGCCCCGCTAGGTTATACAAACATCCGAAATAGTTAAACGCTGGCTCTGCACCTACTGGTTCCGTCCACGCTCGGGTTCCAGACCAAATTTATCCATCTCTGCTCTCATAATCACCCGCGACGCCCATAATAATAATCACCACTGCCCTTCATTTCGTTCATCTGACCCATTAAGTGGAGCAAAGAGTGGACTCATCCGGGTTTTGAAAATACCCGTTCGGAAACTAAGATCCATCGACGGACTAAACTACTCCGGAGAATAATCTGATTTCTTCAAGATCTAATAAGCGACGGGATATTATAGAAAATGATTCCTCCTATACCCTTACCCCTTGTCATACCCCGCCCCCGGCCTGCCTCGTCTCAGTCATGCAAAGAACATCTATTTCAACAAAAACTTGCATCAGGTGGCGGGGCCAGGGAGTCAGCATGCAGAGATAGGACTGATTGGGCATTTGGCAGCATGCAACACCGTCAACCCTGTAGAACGGGTTACACACTCTTAATATACCGCGCAGAATATAGCCAGGATGGTGCAAAATATAAGGAATACAACCCCCACTGTAGTGCCAAAGAAACCCAGAACATTCATATACATTTTAAAAAAAATTCCATCTCCATACTGTCGTCAGTAAATATCTGTATTTCATCATGGGTCACACTATCGCGGGCGAAAAGGTCCAAGCTGTTGAGTCTCAGACAGATGTGTAAGCACGTTGATCTAATAAAAGATAAAAATCCAACTCATACTGTCCCAGGCTCATCATCGGCGCAGGGCCGGCCGGCCTAATGGCGGCATACTGGATGGCGGTTTGTGGTGTAAAAGCTCGAATAATCGACAAGAGAGGCACAAAAGTCTTCACTGGCCAGGCCGATGGTTTACGCCCTAGGACCCTGGAGATATTCGATAGCATGGGGTTCCAGCATCGTGTTATCCACGAAGGCCATGTGGCTGTTGAGGCTAATTTTTGGGTTTGTAATTCTTCATTGACTTGAATAACTGAGGGATTCACGGAATGCAGAACCTAGCTGATGAAGTATAAAGGTGCCAGATGAAGCCGGCAAACTGACCAGACAAGGTCCTCATTGCAGTTCAAAGATCAACGAGTCGAATAATCACAACATGCTACTAAACCAAGGACGCATCGAGAGATTCCTCATTGATACAATTCGCAAATACTCAGATCTTGAAGTGGAGAGGGGAATCATCGCCGAGTCTTTTGAATATGATGAGGAAATTGAAAAGGACCTCGATGCCTACCCGATCACAGTTAAGCTTCGCACTTTGAGTGATGAAGAGGCGAATCCGGGTCATATCTCTACAGATGGATCTGGATCACAGCCGGCCAATGGACAAGGTAGAGGGAGCTTACTACCTGATGACTGGGAGGAACTAATACAGAAAAGTCGACTCCGTCAGACCAAGACAGATATCGTGAAAGCAAAATTCATTATCGGCTGTGATGGCGCTCATAGTTGGACCCGGAAGCAGGTGAATATCCCACTGGAGGGGTCAAGCTCAGAGCACATATGGTATGTCCAGTCCGAATCTTACATCTCCATGCCGTCCATTTAAACCAAGATCTTAAAATAAATGATGTTGGCAGGGGAGTCATTGATGTTGTCCCTCTCTCCAACTTCCGTAGGTACCTCCCCATTATCAGATAACGCCCCCCAGCTAGTTGATATATTGTCCATCTCATCTCACCAGCGGACATGCGTCGCCTGGGAACAATAACGCATTCTTCCGGAACAATCCTAGTCATTCCTCGCGAAAGAAGACTGGTTAGACTCTATGTCCCCGTCCAAATAGTCGACAGCACCTCAACCAACCGTTTCGACCGCTCAGCAATAACACTCGAAATGATCAAATCCCGCGTGCAAGCAATAATGAGCCCCTACACCTTCGACTTCCAGATCTGCGACTGGTGGACCGCATACCAAGTGGGTCAGCGCGTCGCCCCAGCATTCAACAAGGGAAACCGTATCTTCCTTGCCGGCGATGCGGTCCATACACATTCACCTAAGGTAGGACTGGGTATGAATATGAGTATGCAGGACGGGTTCAATATTGGATGGAAGTTAGCCATGGTTGCAGTCGGTGCGGCGAATCCTGCTATCTTGGATACGTATAATGCCGAGCGACATCCGTTGGCAGAAATGTTGCTTGAATTCGATAGACTCTGGTCGGACGAGTTTACGGAGACAACGGGTGCAGATGGACCCGCGGCACCTGATAAGGCGGATCGAATGGTTCATGTCGTGGAGAAATATATGGATTTCGCGGACGGTTTGAGAACTTATTACCCTGCTAGTCCGCTTGTTTGGAAAGTCTCGGAGGAGGAAGGTCCTGAGGCTGCGCGGAATTTGATTCCTGGAGAACGGATTTCGCCGATTAAGTTGCGCAACCAGGCGGAGGGTAATTCGAGGTGGACGACTAGATTGCTCGAAAGTGATGGTTCCTACAGAATTATTGTTCTGGCTGGTGATGTTCGGGTTGAGGAGCAGAAGAAACGGGTGGAGGCTCTTGGTAGGTTCTTGTCGGCAGAGGATAAGACGAGGGTTTCTCCTTTGCATCGCTACGTCCCTATTCCGGGAAGGAAGGATCAGATCCAGGTCGTTACTATACATAGTGCCCCGTGGAAGGAGGTGGAGTTCTTTGATTTCCCGGAAATCTTTCGTCCATTCGACCCTGTCATGGGCTGGGGATACGATGATATTTGGTGTGATAATTCTTGTACTTGGGACCCGCACTGTGGAGGTGAGGGGTACGAGAAATGGGGAGTTGATAGGACGCGAGGTGCAATGCTTGTTCTTCGACCGGATCAGTATATTGGGTGGGTGGGTGAGTTGGAGGAGGTGAAGGATATGACTGACTACTTAGATGGTGTGCTTATCAAGATGCCAACACCTGAAATCTAGGGAATTTGATCCGTAGTTATGAGTTTAAGGGAAAATAGACCTCATTTCTGAACCTGCTTCGAACTTGGCAAAGATTTCCTCAAGACTAGATACACGTATATCATTGTATTAAAAGTCTGCACCCAAAAAGACCATGTCTTCCCTTAAGACCTAGAAAAAACGAGGCAAAATGAAAAGAGATAGAAAATACTAGTAGCACTAAAAATACATATCAAAACGTGCATAAAACAAAAAATAAATGGAAAGTAAAACTACAACTCTTCTCCGGCACCTGTGGCACGAGTCTCCAGGATCGTAGGCACCTCCTCTTGGACACCACCAGTCGGCTCAACATGAGCCGCCGAACCAGCCCCCGAGGCCTTATCAAAAGACCCACGCATAACATTTGGGTCAGCCGGGAATTCGAACTTAGAGCTCTTCCAGGGCTTGACCTTCATGAGATACATGGTATCAATCTCCTCGAGGGTTCGGCCCTGGCCCTCAATAACAGCGAAATAGACCAATCCAGCAGCGAGGAAGAGGCATCCAGCAAAGACGTATCCAAAACGGAAGTCGATCGCACTAACAATAAACGGCGTGAAGAAGGCCAGAAGGAAATTCCAGAGCCAGTTAGATGCCGTGGCGAGGGACATAGCGCGCGCTCGGTACTGCGAGGGATAAAGCTCTGCAATAATCGTCCACACCATTGGACCCCATGTACTCGCGAAGCCGAGAATGAAGAGGCAGGCGAAGACAACCATGGCTACACCGGCTGACTTGGTGCGCTCGGGGAATTGTTGATCAAGAGAGAAGTGGCCCACGGAAGCGAAGATCATGAAGCACACAAACATCCACAGAGCACCTGCGATCAGAGACCGACGTCGACCGTAATGCTCAATCAGATACAGACCCAGGAAGGTAGTTCCGAAATTGACACCGCCTAGAATCATCTGTGTGACGTAGCTGTTTGGAATACCAGCGCCCTTGAAAACGGTGGTTCCGTAGTAGAAGAAGTAGTTGGCGCCAGTCAGTTGCTGTAGCGCTTGTAGAGCGACTCCGACAGCAACGCGTCTGGCCATTGTTGGTGCTTTGAAGAGCTGGACCCAGGTGGCTTTGCCATTGCGAACTTCCTCGTCGTACTTTTGCTTGATTTCGTCGAATTCGATCTTCATAGCCCGGTGGTTGCGTGGTACTCCGTAGATCTTCGAAAGGGTGGTGATGGCCTTTTCTACTTTCCCATGTCGGTAGTCATAACGAGGGCTTTCTGGGAAAAATGCCATGCCGATTCCGAGGATCAGGGCCCATAAATAGGTGATACCCATAGGGATGCGCCATGAGCCGGTATCATTGCGAGCTTCGGTTCCGAAATTAATGCAGTTTGCGACAAAAATTCCCAAGGTGATGAAGAGTTGGTATGTACTATATTGGTATGGTGTGAGCAAGATAGACTGGCTAGTGACATGTCAGATCTATACATACCTGATCAGTGATCCTCGGATGTGTCTAGGGCCAGACTCTGCTTGATACATAGGGACAAGCAAAGATAATGCGCCAACACCCAACCCTGCGGTCCAACGACCCAGGGCGACTTGGTACCACTTCCCGACAGGAGACGATATTTGAACAGTGATACCAGCACATAGAATGACACACCAACCACTGATAGACCACTTCCGTCCCGTACGATCAGAAATAGGTGCAGCGACTAAAGCCCCAATCAAAGTACCAATGGAAAGCTGTCATAAAAGTAAGCATCAAGCCTCTTCTTAGCAAGTCATTTCAAGCAAAGCACACTTACCAAGCCAACAATGAGGCCAGAGCGCACGTTGCTAAAGTGATATGTCCCGTCGGATCCCAATTGCCCAAATCGTTGAAGGAAGTCGGGCATCTCCAGGAAACCGGAGATTTGGCCAGTATCGTAGCCGAACACAAATCCACCCATGGACACGAAAAGGCCCATCACCAAGGAGCGCCAGGTGAGTAGTGGGATAGGTGTATCGACGACATCGCTACTATTAAGGGCTTTCTCGCGATCAACGGTGGAGACTGATTCCCCGACAGATTCTCTCGGCGGCTGGTGGTCGGTATCATGATCCTGTGGCCGTTTTTGGAACATGTTCTTCAAGTTCATGATGTCGGATGTCTATCAAGACAAGTCTGGAAGATTGAACCCAATATCTTAATCTGAACGATGTATTGTAAAGCGAAGATAAACAGTGTATAATTGAAAAAGATTGTCAAAAAGGCGGGATCTTCCCTTTAATACCTCACCCAGCTATAGGAAATCCAAGGACCAGGTTTGGTAGCGATACGCATGTGGCTGCGCATAGCTGGGGATTCCTGATTTCTTGGACCTTGGCGCTCTCCTTGGAGGTAAATCGTTCGATTGGACTGATTGGGGAGATGATGACTCGTTCATTTGTAGAACCCCTCGTCGGTGCTATTCCACGGCCGGCGGCCATCTCCGTACGGACTGATCGTATGAGCGAGAATCCGGGGAAGTGGGGAAGCGCATTTGGCAGGTCTGTAAAGGTCTGCCTATTTGGAGGGGTTCGTCCATGGTTGAGACCATGACATCCACACATTTAGCGAAACTAGACCTCATGGCCACGAGTAGGGGTGGCGTGAAAGGTGTGGGTGCCGCGTGATGGGATAGATTCTGGGTGGCGGTTTCTACGGCTTCCTGGGTCTTCATCGTAAGTGGTGAGATCGGTGATTAAGAGCCTCGGTAGCACCCCCCCCCCCAATCCGCTGGTTCGGCCGGCGTGGTGACGGATGTTCCGCCACGTTCCTGTCTATGACCTGAGTCTCCAGGAGATAGTTCCTAGGGATGCCCCGGAAGTGTTTCAGTGCACCTGGGCAACTTGAATCATTCATTGCTCAGAAGTGTCTTGTGAGGCTGCATGCGGAAGGAGTGAGTCCGGTGGAAGGAGTCATGTAAGCGGGAAAAAGCATGGTTAGGTATCAAGAAAATGTGCATTTTGAATACTATTCAGGTGATATATGTCCAAGGAAATAAGATAGCAGCCAACTCCAAATCCATCCAAAAGAAGATATTGAAACTCCACCAAGGTATCATCATATCGCATAAAAGAAGAAGATCATTCTGTCCTCCGTTAGGAGAACGACTCAATTTCGAGGCATCCTAAAAAATCAGACGGCCAGCCGTCGATCCCAGCCATTGACTAAAGAAAATTCATCAAGTTCGCCCTCGACCGGCATGGCAATAGCCTGGAAGGGGTCAATCAGACCAAGATCATCCGGATGTGCCGGAGCATCGCCAAAGTGATGTAGATTTGCATCCTCGGCACTTCCCATGCTCTCACCAGAGTAGCTCAAAACACTCTGCGCAACATGGTCTTGACACGGGGCGAAATCGCCGCTGCTCGAAGACCATGCCTTAGGAGACAGGTCATGCACATCCGTCACTGGCTGGGGGATCGACAGGGTACTGTCATTTTGTTTTTGCGCGTACTCTGCCGTGATTGAGGCGAATGGGCCCGGGTCTTCGCCGCATTCTCTTCCTCCGTAGATACCGGTGAAAATATTGGAATATCCGCGATCCATATCGCTCAGCACGTATTCCCAATCCGCCATGGTGATGGCACCATTCGTGCCACTAGTAACATCCGATGCGGTTGAAGTCGACATCGCCCGTTGGTAATCATAACCCAAAGTCGAGGATGTGAGGCGAGGGTCCGATCCAAGATCTAGAGAGGCACGTCCGTGCTCGATGGGGTATTGAGACGAAGAGAACTGATCTTGTTGAGGAGGGAGACTGGTCCAGCTCGGAGATCGAAGGGCTTGGGCCCCAAGCGGAGGGCTAGCACCGGAAATAGTGTTTCGACGAGATGCAGCCTGCTTGGGAGATTCCTCACGATTGACGTTCGACGTGAGACGAGACTTCAAATACTGGAGTTGCCTTTTCGGTGACCTGGATGGCTTTTGAGTCGGCGCCACCATTTCTTGGGAAGCCTTGCCAGGTTGCGCGACTCCTCGCGCTTTCGTGTCGAGGAAGACCAAGGTACTGGCAAGCGAAGTAAACTCAGAGGCTGCCACAGGCGATTCCTGCTCGAGTTGCTCTACGACATTAGCGAGCAGCTTCTGGCTGTCTTTCAACAGTTTGCTGTCCCGTTTCAGGCTGAGTGTTTGCCATAGCAGTCCTAGTCCCGAAAGGAACACCAATTCCTTCCGGTTGATGCTGACAGAGAGACAAAGTCGTCGCTCATCCAGTAACTGCAGAATTTGGATGATATGCTTCGAAGAATCGGACATGGCCAAAATTGATGGGGAGCGCAAGTTCTCCTCCGCGAAGCACACAGCAGGGCGGTGGATCAACGATCGGATAAAATAGTAAACGAGCGACTAGAGGCGGTTAGCATCAAAAGCCAATAGAAAGGAAGTTGAGAGTTAGGCTGGTACTAACCAATAGAGGAGACCTGCTGCTTGTGACGTTGGTGCTAGGCTTATCTTGAGAGAACTCGAGGCGGAGATGGGCAGGCAGCATTTTGAGCCACTCGTCCAGCTGTCCTGACACAGCGCGCATCTTCGACATATACATGTCGTAGCTAGATCGTGATGGATAAAGGTCTTCCAAGGCTTTTGTGAGAATACGCGACACATTAAAAAGCGCTAGAGCGCTCGAGAGGCGAGTAGATTCGCCAGGGAGGGTTGGCAGGAATCCAGATTCTGTGACATTCTCATCATCCACATCGACGGGGTATTCGGTCTGGATATCAGACTCGCGCAATAGGATGGGCATGCCAGTCAAGGCAGAAGAAAATCTAACACTGTCAGCAAGGATCGATGACTTTTATTGCAGGCGAATGCATACCGGTCCAAGACATATTGGCACCAAAACACCTTCTTCCGAGTTTCTGTTTCAAGTCGGTTTGATGTCACATTCAGCTGGGACTCGTACAGCCCCAGCTGATGGCAAATGTCCACAGCCAAAGCACGATAGCGAAGGAGACTCTTATAGTCACCCTTTGTCATGCAATACATTTGAGCCAGGACAAAACACTGCAGGGCACCAATAGATGATTCGCCCATGAACGTATCGAGGGTACTAGTCCAGTTCTCTTCGAAGAAAATGGGGTCTTGAGTGGTTCTCGACTGTGATTATTTAGCATTCGTCTCTTAAGACGTGCAGATTTGCAGGACTTACATTGGACGAGAGATTCGCGATTCCGAAAATCAGATTTAACTGAGCCAAGCCAGGCAAATCTTGTTTCAAAGAGTCGGGTTTATTCAGATATTGCTCATATGCCTTAAGGATAGTCGGTCTGTGCACCACTGGGTAAAGCGGTGCCCATTCTTGGAAGAAAATATTGATGAGCTGATCGGACAATAGCCGCGGGGGAGTTCTGACGGCTCCCGAAGATCCCCGAGATACCGGAGGCGACAGTTTCGTTAGTGTCTGAGTGGGAATCTTGGATGTCGCCTTCTCTTGGCTGACAAGTTTATTGGTAAATACATCTGTCTCATGTTAGATCTTGGTCTCATTCCGACAGTATCGTAAACTATTTCAAACATACCAGCAAAGCCATGGGTACTAGAAAGGGCCGTAGAGGGATTCTCGGGAGATGGGTGTGCAGTAGTCCGTGCGACATGAACAACTCCCTCCGAGGCATCCGAGCTAGGGGATTTATTCGGCGTGGGCGCTGATGCTGATGCTGACGCTGTCGGCGAGCGAGCCGAGGCAGCTCTCTGTGACGGAGGCGAAAAGGAATGTATCCTGGACAGCACGTCGATCTTCTCGTCCTTTTCATCCAGCAAATCCTTCAAATCCTTGACTTCTGTTTCGAGAGCTCGCACACGCTCCTCGAGAGACTCGGTGTAACCACGAGGGAAAGCCCTGCGGCTCAATTTATCGCTCGTTCGACATTCGAAACCGACGTTGGCGCATTGTGTACAGCAGGGACGAACGCCATCGCAGCGGATTTTCTTGCTTCGGCATCGGTCACAGGCTTGGGCGATTCGACTTGAGGTGCCGGTGCCACCGACCTTGATCACTTTCATGGGCAGGATACCAGGCATCGTGTGTGGGCAGACGGGCACATCGGCCGCCGCGGTAGAGTTGTTGGGTGGTGTTCGGACGGGTGTCGCGATAGGACGAATGTAAGAGGGGGGTTCGAATTCGACAGTCGAACAAGACGGATAGGATAGGATGTGTAGAATCGAGATTTGCCTCACAGGGACAGAAGGACAGAAGAATAGCGAAGGGGAGAGGGGGGGATTCACGGCTGAGTCAGTTAGCGTGGAGAAAGACGATGCCGACCCGCCGAACCGCCCAATCCAGTGAGGTTACGAGTGTCAGGATTCGTCTGCTCCGTGGTGGGGGCAATCTCCGTCAACGTAAAGGTTAATTGTCTCCTTTTTTTTGGTATCATTTCCCCATCGGTATGAGTGCGGATGGTGGGTATGGGCTTCGGAGGTGATCGACCGGGTATCTACCGTCCAGAGGGACCGTCTACCCCGTATTCTCATGGATTTGTACGAGTATGTTGTCCCAAGTTTAGAGTATACGGAGCACATGCTCTCTGTACTAGGCATCTGCTTCTCCAGATCTCCAGCAAATGATCATGATAGATCTCCCGAGGTCCCCAGACTCCACACTCGCGCGCCTTGGCTACATATGATCCTGATCCTCAACGATGTGGTCACCGGGGTATCGTAGACTACCCATCAACTGGCCAGACGAGAACAGCGCGGAATAAATCGAACCCCTTCGTCATTCGTAAAGGTAAAGTAACCAGCCCCCGGAGTCTCTCGGATCCGCATAGCCATCTAGCGCTGCCGCATCCGAAAATCCTCCCCGGTCCCATACAGAGAACATACAGAGAAGTGTGTCTGACTCTGGACACACGAAAACCCACAGGCATCCGATCGGCATCAATCCATGGTTCAGTTTCAATTCATTTCAACATTTGCCCCCAGCTTTGCTCTCTCAAGCTTAGGAACATGACGCCGTGTGCGACTCCAAAAAAGGGGAACGGATGATCTAGAGACGGACCTCCGTGTCACACACGGCACGCCTCTTGTCCTTGTCACAGACCCCTCTGTCCCTCTGTCTGTCCCCGATCATCGGCACTAACGCGAGCGGTTAATGGTCGCATTTGTGGCATGGCGCATATCGTGGCGAACCCCCGCTCCCCCGACCGGTTTGTGTTCAAGATGATCATCCGATCTTGTTTCAGCAGTGAAATCCCCGTGGAGGATGGCAAGTTGGCAACGGCACCGGGGTACTGGGGAACTGGAGAACCTGGGCGCCAATGGTTGTGAAATGATTAGGAGAGTTTCCAGGGATCGCTACGAAGTACAGCGAGTTTTGACCGAGAGAACTGCGAGACTCCCAGAACCACGGTTCATGTTGGTGTTTGATGCTCATCGACTCCACTTGCGCCCGCATCCGCCGCTGCCGGGTTTGCCTTCTTCACGCTCCTGCAGGGTCCAGCAACTGGAACTTGAATATTTACTGTTTCCTATTCCGTTCACTTCTCACTGCCGATGTTTCACCCGAGCCCATTCAAGCTCATAAGGAGCCCCGGTCACAAACAGGTCGTGATCGAGCCTGTTCTACATACGCGTATGCATGCGCTGCTTGCAGCAGCGTGCGAATGGAAGAGAATGGAATAAATCTCCAAAGTTTCCTTGGAGAACCCCACACCATATTTTGCCATGGATTGGCAAGGGTTGCGCATCTCTGGAGACTCCGCAAATGAAGCTGGAGCTGGGGTGAAGGTCTTCCAACCTCCGTCCTTCGTACTTCGTAGATCAGTCCTCTCTAGGCCCCGCCGACTATGTATTGAAAAAAGCCCAAAGAACCCACGGCCCACGTCATAGCGCCATTTAGCCTCGCCTCATTGGCAGAGAGGTCTTTTTATTGGGGCCTGTTCTCACTCAAACTTGTCCTAGTGGCGTGTCTTCTCCGTATTGAATACATAGTGTTTGAACTAGATGAACGCTATTGAAGGGCGAGTCTAGCTTCCTGAGAGATCTTGCGGGGATCGTCCTTGTGATGCTCTCGTCTCTTGTCAAGTTTCTTGCCTCTCTCTGTGTTCATAGTTATGTCATGAAAAGTCTTCGACCTCCTCCGATTGAGACTGTTGGAACAAATAATTAACGACCGTTTCTGAGTTCATCAATTCGGTTTTCTAAATTTGGCAGTTAGCGCGCAACATTCACCAGAGGATAGTACTGTTCGAAGGGAGGCTGGGAAATGTTGCAAGTAATTCACTCACCTGTTTCTCCAGGTCTATGACGGCTTTTTCGAACAGCGTTCCTTCAAGTTTCCTCAATCGAGATACCAAACTGAAGATCTCAGGGCGGAAAAGTGTCTGGATCATTTCCTCGTGCATATTTTCCACAATCTCGTTCATTTCTCTGGCATGGGAAAGCTGTGTCTCGAGCTTTTCCAGCAGCAACACAACAGCTCGGAGTTGAAAGATCTCCCAAGATGGATCAGCGGCGAGAAGTTCTCGGAGGTGATGAGGTGACGTGAGGGTCTCTTCCTTCCAGGTAGTTTCCAACTTTGCCGTCCCATCATGAGTCTGGCTCATTTTAATATGAAGACCGTCTTCTTCGTTCACACATGCCAACCAGACGAGGGGACTGTCCCAGGATATATGGCTCGATGATTCAGCATCAGAGACTATCGACAAACGGATTCCCGGCGTTTCGCTACACATGAAGTTTTTGGCAAATTCCAAAGGGTCATCCTTTGGCACGCGCATATCCAAGAGCACTTGGCTTTCTTCGGTCCTGTCGCTCTCAAGGAACCCATAGGAGAATATCATCTCAGATGCGGGCTTTTCATCGCCATAACTAGAATAGAGCCAGCAATATCAGAAAAGCTCCATATTGTGCAAGTCAAAGCAAAACAGTAAATAGCCAGACGGGTGCCAATGTAGAAGAACTCACGATATCGTCACCTCTTCTCCCGGGCGCATGGTCTTACCCCAACGCAGCTGCAAAATTGCATTGCCCTCGGGGTCTGCATCATACAGCGCCCGCACATCTGATCCAGAGACATGGTTGGCCATGTCGACACAGGGAACCATTGCATGTCCACTACCCGGCAAGTCGACCATACGCGACCGATAGGCAGCGTCAACATATTTCCAATCATCCTCGGTTAAACTGCCCGTTCCCTCCTCCCACCAAACTTGTCGACACCATGGGATGTTCTCCGTGCACTGGCGTAAACGCCTGAATTCCAGCTCTAGTGTGGAAATCTTGGCCTCGATGACCGCAGCGAGCGATGTTCCCCTCAGCAATTGCTGTTCCTCATCACTATAGCATGTAGGCAGCGGGAATGATGGTGGAAAGAATTTGATATACTCAGACCATGGGCTAGACATCCCCACCTGACGCTTCGTGTCGGGGCTGGAATGTGTGATCTGAACCAAGAGGAATAACATGATTGCCCCTCTGGTCGTCTGTTGCTTGTTAGTACAGGTTGCATCCAATTGCATGGGGAACGAAGAGGAAACAAACCCTTCCAAATCCACCACAAGCCTCAAGCACTTCCCGAAAATCTTGATCGGATTTCGAATAGTCCTGCACCGTTTCCAATGATAGTACCAGGTCTCGCGGGACTCGGAGGAGAACCTGTGGAAGAGAATCGGATTCATGGCTAGACGTTTCTTCTGTTGCCACGATCGCATTTCCCCTATCGGTATCACTCACTGAGGAGCTTAGATTCTGAAAAGCAACGCCATTCGTGACAATCCCATTCAGCCTAGCCCAGGCCGGGAGGGACTGAAGCGGAAGATATTCCCGCCTCATCGCGCCAAAGGGGGAGGGGGAATTCGGTAGGGTTTTAGGTAAAAAAAATGAAAGGCTTCGATCACAAAGATCCTTCGTCAAGTTTTTCTCTTCGATGATGCGTTGCTTTGTGACAATAACAACTTGAAGATAGCACTTCGCGGTGTTAACATCGGCGCGCCCGCGGACTCGGGAGGCGCGGGCAGGTGCACAACGCTAATCCAAATTAGGACCTGAACATATCAGATAGTACTGTTATATGTTTAGGTCCATGCTTTAATGCCCATCAAAACCTTGGAAATAGTTCAAGTTCTCAATCATATCCTACTCTTCAATTTATAGGTCTTGATCTCTTTTCAAATAGGTATTCACTTGTACATTAAATACATTCAACACCTCCATACCCACCCTACCTATTGGTCTCCACAGTTCAGCTGGCACACGAACTCTGCATCGGAGGCTCCAGCGACACTAGTATGTACCAGTGGCAATATGAGGAATGCAGGTAAATTAAATTATATTGGAAGTAACATAGTGGTGGATGTATCGTATCCTCATTCTGGTGGCAGAATTACAGGACATAGTACCCGTCAGCTGGTCACTGGGCAGTCATCATTTTTGATAGGTTTCATAACTTACAACTGTGCTCTTCTCAAGACAATTCTGATCATCTTCAAAATGACAACGTTCTTTTTCCGAAGGTTCACGTTGAATATCAACTCCACATTTTTGACAGCCCTATTTCTTTTTATTAGAGAACTGGTTAGCTCCTTATATGTCTGGTCATATATCTTGTTGGACTTCCGTTACTTACCTCTGGTTCGTGGTAGCACTCAAGACTATCCCAAACACATTCTCCTGGGCAATTCGTTATACAAGAATACCTAGCGGCTTGGGCCTCCCTTTCTGGGTCTTGGTTAACTGTGGAGCGGCCATCGAACCACCAACAGTAAATGCCAAAATGAGTAGAGTAAATTGCATATTTGTGGCTGCAAGTCTCTATTCAGAAGCACCTGAGAGCCTGTGGCAAACGATAAGGTGGAGCGTAGATTATTGGCAAGTGGTAAAAGAATGAATTGTGATGAGGTCTAGCATACCATCGACTGGCCTTTGTATACCGTCTAAGCTTTACATGTTGGGACAAGGCGAAGTACGAAGTCAGCAGTCTCGCATATTCAGCTAGCGTAACTCATTGTGTAACCGATTATATATCTACTACTGAATTCAGATAGTATATAATTGAGCTGAGTTATGTACGGAGTACATAACTAGACCAACCGCTAGTTACCTGATTATTAACTACTGCCCCGCCCCATAATACGAGTGGGGCGGGTTTTGCTATAATTTTCCATGAGCCCCGTCGAAAGTACGTATCCTGTGATATTATTTAGTAGAATATGGATGTGCATTCTACAATGTCTCTTTAATGACCCGCTTCATGATTGGTCTACGCTAAGTCCCTGGCGATGGGTCCAGGAAATAATCTTCTGTGTGTGTGCAGTATGCATATTAACTCCCAGCCTGTCCTGGCCTCCCTGGGATGTTATTACAGTATTTGACGTCATAACCAGCTTGTCATCTGCCAGTCACAAATTCGGCTTTAGATGCACATCCCAAGGTTCAATCAACTTGATTGAAATCTCTCTTTCTTTTAAGAACAGGGTTTTCACGGTTGAGCACTTGGGCACTGTTAAGCACAACACGATCGTCCGAGTCGTGCTGAATAAATATTCAACTCGAAATGTTACGACTTTGGAATATATATCTCCATGGAAATCGATTACATCTGCCACTGGCACTGGCACCACACTGCCGGTGGCAGCTGAGGACTCTGAATCGGAGGCCATCAGATACTACCACCTGGTTCTGCGTCCGATCTCAAAGTTACACACAGTCTAGTGGACGGAGTGACGATATCAAGGACGGTTCTGTCCAGCGGGCGAAGAAAGGAGACACGAGTGATCCAGGAGCCGCAGCAGTAGCCAGCGGGTTGGAGGAGAGGGAGGCCAATGAAGGGATCGCGGATGACTCAAAGTCTGGAGCGACAACAGAAAGAGGTGGGAGCAAGCATGCTGCAAAGGCCAAAAGAGAACACCCTGCTGCACCAGAGCCCATCATCGGAATGAATGACGAGCGAGCTCGAGTGAGTTCCTACTACTATTTCCCGACAAAACATATTGTCAAAGTATTGACCTAATTTTTGGTTTCAGAAGGGCGGTTAATTATCAACCTTGGAAGTTCATGTCTCTTGGATCCATATTGGGCTGAATTAGCACTCATAAATAGTGGTATTGCGATCTACTCTGTACTTCAAAACCGGCAGATCATTGCCGCATTATCGGAGCGCGTGTCCGTGCTTCTAAAATTGTTGTATTTCATGAATAGGTATATAGTAATTGCTTCACCGGCCGACCTTGAATGATAGGATCTGCGAGAAAATGGTGATTAGTATCAATATGTCCGTCCAGTGGATCTTCTGATACAGAAACCAGTAATAAATACTTACATCGTGTTTCCCAACAGCGACAATGTCGTCCTCTGATACTCGAGTACCACCGACTCCTTCAATATAGGAAATAGGCACATCTCCCATGACCTTTCTGGCTACATCACCCACTGTACTGTTTCTGCTTATTGTCAGCAGGTACTCGGACAGAAGAGCCAACACGACACTTACTTCTTGACTAGGACACAATCGCGGAATACCGCTGATCCTGACCCCGAGCTAAAGGTCTGGAGGTTTCGCACGGGGAAGATTGGTACAAGACCCAGTAGCTCAGCAGCACGAGAAAGACATTGCACGACTCCGGTCGAACCGAATCGATACAACACCATATCTTTCAGGTTCTCCACCCGGCTTTATTGTTAAAATTGGTTAGTAGGGAGCATTATCTGCCAGGGAGTTTGCGAACTCACGTTTTCAACTTTTCGTCCATCTCCTTCAGACCTCCACCATCTGGTTCGCCCATCTCGATCAAATCTTCCCGCGTGTCCACAAACTCACTTCCTTCAACGTATTTGACATATTGTTGTTTTGCTAACCGTCTGAGGAAGACTTCTGATATGGCCGAGCAAAGCACGATGCTCTGGGGATCTTGCATTTTGGCGATCTTGCTCACATTCTATGGCTTCGGTTAGCACTGGCGGATCCCAAGAATAGGTAACAAGAAATCGGACCTTATCTGCATCAGGGTGATCGATTTTGTTCAAAGCATACACCGTGGGGAACTTTTCGTTGATAAATGTCTTAACCACAAGCTCCACGGTCTCATTGGACCAGTGCTCGAGAGGTTCCTTCATAGCAAGCTTGTCTAAACAACGAGCGACAACGGAGTGGGTACTTCCGTATCCTGAAAATTGACCTTGTAATGTGTCGACAGGGTTCGCCTCTATATATATGTTAGTAATTGAGGCATGAGGCATATTCCTTGAAAACATTATACTGACTCGTTGCGACGTGTCTCCGCTTGATTGATCCCCTGAAATTACCTGTTAGAACAGCCGTTTCTAGTAGCATCCATCCATGGCTCCAGACTCACCATTTCTCCATCAAATTACCCAGGACCCAGCGCACGATCTCGGAGTATAACCACTCAATATCCACGGAGGGATCATATCCTCGAGTAGCCTTGCCTTCTGCATCTGTGGTACCGCTCACATCCACCACGTGGATCAGCGCATCCGCATGACGCAAGTCATCCAAGAATTTGTTTCCCAACCCGCGACCTTGATGCGCTCCAGGAACAAGTCCGGCGACATCTAGCAATTCAATCGGAACGGAACGTCTTCCTTCGTGGCAGGCGCCATAGTTTGGTTGACAGCGGTCGGAAATACCATGTCTTTGACAGGGGCAATCGATCTGCAGGTATCCAATGGCTCGCTGGGGATCAATGGTTGTGAAGCTGGCGAGCGTCAATCGTTAGCGCAAGGTTTGTTCGATACTCCGGTGTGTTCGTTCTAGCTCGAGCAATAAAAGGTGGACGTACGGGAAATTGCCTAGAGGACGAATTGAAATTAGTAAGGTCGATCATAGAAATACCACAACGAGCATGTACTTACCGACTTTTGAAGTAGCATCGGTCAAACTGTTCAATGTTGTAGATTTCCCACTCGACGGCTGTGCCCCCTCCATGGTTAGCGGGGTCACGATTTGGGCATGGGACGACGAACCTTGCCAACTAGGCCAATTAAGGGATCACGGGGCATCTTGAGATATTCCGACTGGCGTAGAAACCAAAACAACAAACAATTAAAACCTCTTGACTGCCTGCACAAGCCAAGCGATTGGAAGACTTCGGAGTTGCGATAAGAATCATTTTCTGCCATTCAAAAGCAGAAGGCGGTAACTACTAATTACAGGGCCCCTCAACAATACCACAGAGCACCCACCGCCTCCCCTTTTGGTCGCCGACAGCCTGTAGTATACAACTGAAGAGGATGAACCAGATAGGATTGAAAATAGATTAAGATCGAAATTGAGACCACATTAGCGCATAAGTTCATATAAATCCAAGGTGCACACAGTAACGGTAGTGTTTTCTGCTAAATTGTCTCGTAGAGGACGAGAACAGTGTTTCTGGTTGAGACCTGTGATGTCTATTCCTACTACTCGTTACATCAAAGTGATCAATTTTGCCAATCATGAAATCTTCCGGTGAATAGAACGGTCTGTATGTAGAATAGCCCAAACATTTGAGGCATGAGCTTCATAACATTATGGTGTATTTACTACCCAATCTTGGTAAGGACATAAGTTAGATTACATGTCTATGATTTCATTGCTTGGAGTGCGATTGGCATTCATGACAATTCAGCGAAGAAGGATGGAATACTGGTTACAATTGTGGAGTCAAAAAGTGAAGCATCGACTCAAGTCCTGCGGGGCATTTCGAATAGGCCAAGACTTGTTTTCTGGGAAGTAGGGGCATTCCAATGCATCTGTTATTAGTATCCATGGTCTGGATTGTCGTTATGTCGTCATAAGGGCAAACGTCATCTCTGTCACATTTCATACCATAAGCACTCTGTAAGAATACTATAAGAGTACTAGTAGGTCCCTTCAAAATTCTACATTATCCAATTTTGAAAGTGACTCTTTTTCACGAACAAATTCCTCTCATACCTCCAAAATGTCCGATCAGACCTACCACACCACTCGCCAGGACTTGCGCAAGGAAGAGTCTCGTGTCTCCCAACAGCATGGTGGAAAGATTCCCGCCGACTCTGATGTTTCCAATATGAAGGTGAGAGTTCTTCATCAAAAAAAGTGAACTGGCCCTCGTTAATATTTCGTATCTTAAGTCTATCATCGACCAGAACACCAACAAATCGAAGCAGATCGACGAGACCAAGGCCAACTTGCCCCTGCCAGAGGACCCTCCAGTTGCTAGTGACTGGAACTCCTCCGACGAGCGAACCGTCAACGTCGGCTCCGGTCGCCTTGAAGGTCCTATCTCCACCGGTGCCGATGACGCTCTACGCGGGCCATCTACCGCCGCCAGCAGCGTTCGTGTCTCTGGTGACGAGCTGCATAAGAACACCGCACCTCAATAAGGTCGACATTAAAAGGAAATTAAAATAAATTGAAAAGGTCACTGTTGGCGACACTTTTGTTGTTGAATGATTTCGATGGATACTGGGCGATGGACTACTGTATTCATCATCACATGTACGATAGTCATTCTTGCACAAACTCCAAGTTGCACTCAATCACGAGCGAATGAATTCAAAATATACACTTAACAATAAATAATATAAGTAAGCTAAAAAATTGTGCTCGACCTTCAATCGCATGTAAATTGTAAGCTTGCTTTTGCTGGTGGTTCAGTGTTCCCACTCTCCACCGACCTGCGCCAACAACTTAGTTGCAATTGTTGCAAATTGTGAATCCATATTGTCTGCAGATAGATCAGTCGTAAATCATCAAGCTTAGATAAGCCAGCAGAATGATCCTCGTAACCTTGGCAGGCGATTGCAGTGTTCAAGTGGAAGATTACCTATTCGGGAATGGTGGCAATTTGAAGTAATTATGTAGCCCTGACGTCAACCGCCAATTCGACTTTGATATCTGCCCAGTTTCAATCCCAGACCCAAAAAGTCTCATAACTCATGAACTCATGGATCCACGATGCATTAAGCATGTGGAGTCCTTTCTCCTCTTTGACAACGAATTTCTCGCAAAAATTGATGGACACGGCCCCACACAGACGTAGCGGTTCCGCCGGCCCTTCATCAGATTTCGAGAACCCGCCAATAAAAACGCTTCGATCGCAAGACTGGTTGATGTGACTTCTGCTGTTGATGAAGATCATCTTGAAAACTGTTGATGGCCATGAGGAAACCGTAAGCGTGACATCACTCACCGTGATATCAAGCTCTTCCTGTTACGAGAACGTCGCAGGCTAGTTAGTTGGTCAGTAGTTATGTGTTCATATGTTGCTAAGAGGTCTTGACCTGGAACTATTTAGATCTACTGTCACCTCGCGCAATTTCATACTATTCAATTTATTGATTTAATCAATTTCACAACCAGCCTTCTTGTCACTCTTCAGTCACTCAGTGAAATTGAACACACTTTTTCTCTACTTCCACTTCATACACATTCAATATGGATCTCCAGGGCACTCCTCTCCCTCACGGCACCCGCAGCACTAAGGTCACCACCGACCCTCTTGCCTCTCAGCAACCCATTGAGGAGCCTTCAGGCCCTGTCGCTAATGACTCCCTTGCGGCTGAATCTGTTGCCAAGGGTGGTGCTTTCTCCAACAACCGCGGCGCCGAGCCCACATCTTACAACAAGTCCTCTTTGAAGAATACCAACACCTCTGGAGCCACCGAGCTTCCCCCTGCCTCTGTTGGTGGTCTGCGTGATGACCGTGAGCGTCAGGAGAAGTACCCTGAAGCTCTCGGCGGCCAGGGTGATTTCCCCGGTGCCCACCTCTCACAGTCTGGCTATGTTGGTGGCCCGACCGCTGCTAAGCAGCAGATGGGTCAGGCAGATCAGACTACTGCCAGCGGAAGCAGTCAATACAATGCCGGCCAGGCCCCTTCATACATCGCTGATGTGACCGATGGTTATCAGCACCAGAAGCCCGACGGCCGAAACATTCACGAAGGTGACTTCCACTCTTCTACTGCGAAGAATGCCAGCTTCAACTCCGATATTGGCACCAGTGATGACCCTGGTCGCGCTGCTATCCACAAGTTCCAGCAAACCTCCGCCACTAGCGCGCTGAACGCTGGTGTTCCTCGTCAGGAGCACGTTGGCAACCCGACTTCCTTTGAAGCTCTGGAGCGGGACCAGCGTGCTTAAAAAAGGGCTCTTGTTTTATCCTTACTGCTTTATTGAATTCACCTGAGCTAGCAAGCGTTTTGTTAATCTAGCTAGCCCACGCCTGGAGCTGGGCTTACGATGGATTATGAGTGCATGGATTTATATGATGTAAATTAGATCTATACAAAATTTCGAAACGATTATAACTACTTTAAACTACTTTGAACAAAGATCCATTGATCACCAATTAGTATAGCATATATACGCTTGAGTATTTCATCGCTTAGCTATTCTGAGTAAGCACTGACTCAAATGACTCGATAATTATCGATCCCCGATTCTGATTCCGAGTCCGAGGTGTTTGACATCAAAAGCGAACCTTCGTCATCGGGGCCCTCTGCCACAGGCATAGGGAATCCGACCGGATGTAGAGGTAATTTTGACATTTCACCATGTTCAGAAAGTTCATATTCTTCACTGTCATCCTCTAATCCATCTTCAACGGTGCGGTGTCCTGTCTCATCCGCCTCATCATATCCGTTCCACAAATAATTCCCAAACTCAACCAACCCAATCGTAAAAATCGCAATCCACACCAACGCGAGAAGAACAATAATTGCCGTAAATATACCGGGGAGCGGGAATGCTGGGAAAGCTGCCGGGAAGAATTTCATAAGAGGGATGGAAACTCGATAAGAGAGAAACGAAATGTAGTGGCCGGACGAATATCTTGGTGTCGAAGCCGAGTAGAATTCAGACTCGTATCCATGAATCGCATCATATGGTGTTTTTGGGTGGCCCAGCATTTGGCCATATTTCTTGTTCGTCACCTCGACCACATTGATGGGATCACTTTCAAGTTCATCGTCATAGCCGTAGACTTCATGTGGGTTGACCGAGATGTGTGAGACTGGGATCAGGACTGATACAACTGGTTTGGTGGGCACATCGTCACCTGGGGTATACGAGTTGTCGAGTTCTTCCCCCTCAATGGCTGGGTCACTATTGATTGAGTTCGACTTCACAGAGTATTAGAATAGTCGGAGCTTTGAAGGATGGGCAAGAAAAGATGCGAAACTGACCAATTTGAATTTGGCCCGTGCTGACTCGAGAGACGAAAGGGTTCTTGCTTCATCATAGGGCGTACGCGCGTCTTGCGTGTTCGCATCATTGATATCACGACTCCCCGCCCATTGCGATGGTTGTATGGGATGAGATATGGCCATATGCACTATTGTCAAAAGAAGCACAGTCACGGGCCAGGCCCGAGGACAGAGGGCTATCATCTTCAACGGCACGGAAATAGTATCGATTATATTAAGGAGAGAATAAGTTGATTATGGAACGAATGTCGGGTGGCGCATAATATATATGAAGTATGCAAGAAAGAAAGTCGAAGGGGAAAAAAGAGATCTTACAATTACGAGGCGACGTGGGCTTTTCTTATAATGACGATTTGGGGTAGGGCAGCAGGGTGACCGGGGGACTCCCCGCAAGGGCTGCAGTTTTAGACGAGAAAGATACCGCGTACAACCTACCATACGCCAAAAATTTGGGAGAGAAAACTAAGTCTTGAATCTAGGAGGAGCGAGGCAAAAGATAGATGTACCCGGCTAGTTGGGATTCTGAGCCTATACTCCTTCTAATTGGCCATTTTTGATCTCATCTGTGGTGTGGTATGTAATTCTCCCCCTTGTTCGACCTTTTAAGAAATAAAGGGATTGATCAGATTCAGCAACCTGGAATGATAGCGCCACAGGCTTGATAGTTCGGTTCGGATGCAAGGCCGATCGGCTAGGTTCGACACTAGCAATGGCCAGTGCGAGTTCCATTTTCCATTACTGAAGCAGTTCGTGATTCTTTTTCACTCATTTTTTCTCTCTCTATCTCCACCCGAAGTGGTGACACTGACACTTTGGATTACTAGCCGAGCTTTTGTTCATTGATCCCGGAAACTGATAGGCAAGTTCAATTGCAACTTAAGGTCCAGTGGCTGTGTAACCGTGCTGTCACGCTCTACCTGGCAAGGCACATAGTAGTGCAATGTCGACAAAATGTCAAGCTGTGTGACTAGATGATTGCTTCGTACTAAAACCAGCGGAATCTATGAAATGGAGATCAAATCAAAACACTGCAGGACCGAGGTACGGACAGGGCCGCAGATTGCGCACATGGAATGTCATCCACCGACAAGCCAAATCGCATGGAGGCCCACTTAGGTAGGTGTCATGTTTTGACAAGTACGATGGTAATTTCAAATGGATGTATGGGGTGATTTCTCATTGGGAATTCTTCCTGCCTTTTTTCATACACCGTTGATAGAACGCCGAACAGCAGAGAAGCAAACATGGTAAAAGAAATGATATAGAAACCCAAAGGCCGAACCCCCAAAGACATGCACAGTCCTATCAGACGAGAACCATAACCTGTACACAATACGTGAACCCACTAGCAAACCAGGAAGGTGGGTACAAAAGCGAAAAAGGACAAAGCAAGCAAGCAATCACCTTAAACGGTCAGCTTCTCGCACTCCTTCTTGGCAAGCTTGGCCAACTCCTCAAAGACTCCGCTGAAGTCCTCGCTATCGGCATCCTTGTTCTTGCCAGCCGACTTGGGGGTCACCATGACCACACTAGTGGGACGCTTGGTAGCGGCGGAGGCACCGAGCTCAGCGCGGGAAGTGACGAAAACGTAGGGAATACCGTGGTCTTCGCACAGAACGGGGATGTGAGAGATGACGTCCATGGGGGAGATGTCAGCGGCAAGAATGACGACCGCGGAGGGAGTATCGATGGAGGCGTTAGCGGCGGGGATGGCGGACTTGCGGAGAGCCTTGACGACCTCCTTGACACCGCGCTTGAGAGACTTGTTGACGGCAGCTGTAAGACAAGAAATAGATTAGTGACTAGTTCAATTGGATGGCAATCCACATCGTTTTCCAAATATGCGTTCGATTTGCACTGGCCATGCAGCATGTTGCATAGGGAAGCAAGGCAAATCTACAAGCACAAACAGACGAGAAGATGACAGACGCAAAAGATGATTCTTCCGAGGAATTGGGATTGATTGGCATACCCTTCTTGACGGTCTTGAGAACCTTCTTGGCCTGCTTGTCCTCAACCAGAGGGTTGGCGAAAGGCACAACGGCACCAACGGGGCGGTCGATGGCCATGGCATCAACCTCAACGTCGGCGACACCGGCGGCGGCGGCCTGGTCCAGTCCCTCGAGGACTTGGCTAGTGATCTCCTTCTCTACCGCATCGGCGAGAGCGGACTTGTCCTTCTTTTCCTTCTTTTCCTTCTTGGGCTTGGCAACGCCGTCCTTGTCGGAACGCTTCTCCTTCTTCTCAGCGCGCTTCTTCTCCTTTTCGACCTTGTCCTTGCCCATGATGACGATTGTGTAAAAAACGGGGGGCGTGAGGTGGTGGGGTGTGTTTGATGGTGTGTAGAGAAAAAGTGCGCTGCGCAACTCTCCGAAATAATTTCTGAAGACGCTAGTCCTGATCCGGTAGCTCTGGTCGGATGACTAAGGCCCAAACATCCGCCGCAGTCGCCAGTGAGCTTAACACACTTGAGACACTCCCAATCCTATCCTTTTGTTTTAAGAATCCGAGTGGAAAGTGTGACTCCTCAAGGGGCTCGAGACAATTGGTCCGCCGCCGAGTCTCATTGACGCTCTTTGTGCAGACAGCCCACAATCACCATCCCAACCACCGGCGGCCCCCCATGGACTCCAGTCAGTCGACGCGACCAGCATCCCAGCTGGTTGCTGGCTTTGCCTCGCCCTCTACTCCCGCAAGTGCGCGAAGGTCGCTGAGGCAATCTACTCAAACTACCCATTCCCAACCTTTACCGCAACACCCATTGCACGGTGAGGAACCATTCACCCATTAACGAAGACAAGACGCGACGAGACATTAATTTCGAGATACAGATGCGGAGAAGGATGAATTACGGGTGCAAGTCAGCACTCTGAGATACGAACTCGAGAACATCAAGCAAGAACAGGAGCTACAAACCTTGCAACACGAGAAGGAGACTCGTGAAATTCAAATAAAGGCGGATGCGGACTTCCGAAAAGCGCAAGTACGTTACCCTTAACCCTGACACTCTTCAGTGTTCTTTAACTCACGGTGTTATTTAACAGGCAGCAGAGTCGGCATCGAACCGCGCCATTAACAAGAGCGAAACCCTGGCAAAGGAACTAAAGGAGGCACAGGAGCAGGCACTCACTGACAGGACGAGCCTCGAACGCAAAAACCGAACACTGCAGGATGAAAGACAAACATTACAAGAGGAGCTAGACGATTCACAAGCACGCTTATCCGACCAAGAACGACACTCTAAGTATCAGATAAATGAACTGGAAACCGTCCGTGCATCTCTTCAAAAGACCATTGAGGAATTTCAAAATGATCTCCACGCTGCTCGCACCTCCCAGCAGACAACCCAAGAAAAGTTGACTCAACGCGAAAGCGAAGTTGCGGAGCTTGAGTCGGAGAACATCCGCTTGAAATCGGAGGGGAGCGATGCCGAAGAACTGGCCGTTCTAAAAAGGGAACTTTCTGAACAAGTCAGCCATATTCGCGAGTTGGAGACGACGGGTCGGGAACAAGGCGCGGAACTACAATATCTACGGAAGGTTCAGAAGAACGTCGAGGTGGTCCAAGAGCAAAAGAGGTCACTCGAGAACCAGCTGATGGCTATGAAAGACTTGGAGGCGGAGGTTGGTACACTACAGATTCAGAAACAGGTTCTCGAGGATGAACGGCAATCTTGGACCAGCCTGCTTGAAAATAACAATCAATCGGCTGAATTCGATTCTCCCGAAGCTGTTGTCAAAGCCTTGGCAGAGACACAAATTGAAATGGCGACGCTGGTTGATCGACTTGGCACCGTTGATGCGCAATTTCTCGAGAAGGATGAAGCGATTAAGATTTTGGAGAATGAAAAAGCCACCCTTCGCCAAGAAATCGAAAAGTTACGGGCCTCGTCCTCTGCCAATGGCTCTACTGCTGCTCCCGCAGCAGCTGAGGCTCGAGCTAAGTCACGGCTGGAGCGACAGCGTGTTCTGGCTGTCAAGGAAGTCGAATATCTTCGGGCTCAACTCAAGGCTTTTGATGAGGAGGAAATCACAATGAATGAAGAAAAGAGTTATGACGAACAAAAGGCGGAGCAGATTGCACAATTACAAAAAATTGTGGACGAGTACCGCAATGAGCTCCAAACGGCGCACGAAGAACTTTCCAAGAGGGAGGCACCACCTCCGCCAGCTCAGGATGATAGCCAGGCCCGGGGTACCAAGCGCCCCTTGTCATCAGCAGAAGGCGAGGTCGATAGTGAACGTCTTTCGGTACTCACGCGGAAAAACCGCAAATTGCAGGAGGCCCTCTCTAAAGCAGAGCAGGCCACGACACTTGGACGTCGAGAATTGGATGCCGCCAAGTCTCAAATCAAGTCTCTCAAATCTAAGTCGCGCACTCGTGTCCTCGAATTGCGAGAGAATCCGACCGCCGAGGCCGAGAAGATCAAAATGTCCACACTGGCAACACTACGTTCGGAGAACCAGGCTCTTCTCGCTCAACTCCGCGGCGAGAACACGGGCGTGAAAGCTGTCCCCGTCAGCACGCTTGACAGTCTCAAACTCGAGATGCAGGACATGGATCGCGTCGTCGCAGACAAGGAGAAGCGCATGCGTCGTCTCAAAGAAATCTGGACGGCCAAGAGTTCCGAGTTTCGCGAAGCAGTCGCCTCTCTCCTCGGCTTTAAACTCGACTTCCTCCCGAACGGTCGTGTTCGAGTGACTTCTATGTTCCATCTTTCTTCGGCCTACCGACACGGCGATGGCGATGATCCCTCCAACTCCCGCGGCGCTGGTAGCATGGGTGATGGAGGTGAGAACTCCATCGTTTTCGATGGTGAGAACGGCACGATGAAGATCTCCGGAGGACCGAATAGTCTTTTCGCAATGGAGATCAAGCATTTGATCAAGTTCTGGGTGGAGGAACGGAAGGATATACCTTGCTTCTTGGCTGCTATGACCTTGGACTTTTATGATAAGACGACCAGAGCGGCTAGGATTTAACGTGATGTGATCTGATGTGCTTCGCTGCACTATGTACCATATATGGCTGTCTGTATGAAGTCTACTTCAAAACTTGAAGGCTACTACTAGTATAATCGAATCCCTGCCTCTTAGTCCGAGTCACAGTCAGAGCCATAGTCACTTCACCCCACTTGTACTACTGTCCACCCCGTCGATGCAAACTTAAAGGTTACAGTCAGCTTCTAGCAACATGCACCACTCAACGATACAGATGAAACCAACCACGTCTCATTTAATGGCTTTTCCCAGGGAGAAACTAGAAAGAAGCGTCAAATCTTTTGGCCTGTGTCAGTGGTACTAGTAGTTCTCTGAAGCCGCAATGCTTACTTTCCAGATTCGGTGCCCGACTGTCGGGGTTTGTTTGGCAGGATTTCGGCCATACAGTAAGAGTAGGTCTACACCTGGCCAGTAAGAGTATCCACCACCTCCGAAAGATCGGCATGATTTCCACCCGTGCTGATAAATAACGATGCCCCTCCAATTGTTCATGGAATCCATCTCCTCAACTCCATCCCAAATCAATTTACGCCCGGTAACTCCTGTACCTGAACCTAAACCATGTCATCCAACCAGTATACGTTCTACGATCTTGCGAGCAGGTCGCCCGATTCGACATGGACTCCTAACCCCTGGAAGAGTGCGTCGTCAATCTTGAATACCTCATAGTAGTCAGGAAAAATAAATTGTGTAGCAATTTGCTAACATGGTAACACCTGATAGCTCGCCTTGTCTTGAACTTCAAGGGAATTGACTATAACACTCGCTGGGTACATTGAACAAACCAGCCATTACGACAATCGCTAATGAGTCACCCTAGCTGGAATACCCCGAGATCGCACCTGAATTGGAGAACCAGTACGTCTACAAGTATAAGAAAGATATAATTACTAGTAGGTACACATTATATTGACATACAACTCTTGCAGCCTTCCACCCAACGAGAATTTTCCACGCTACACAATCCCAGCAATCATCACACCTGAGGGGAAATACATGATGGATTCGCGCCCGATCGCAGAATACCTCGAAAGCAAACACCCCTCGCCCTCGCTCCACCTAGACTCCAGCATCGTGGATCAAGTTGACGCTCTCTGGTGGAAATACGTGGGCGCTATTATGCCTATATTCCTGAACCAAGTTCCAAAGCGAATTCTCAACGACGCCAGCTTGGAACACTGGTACCGGACTCGCAAGGCATTTGTCGGGATGAGCGTTGAAGAGTTTGAGGAGACGAAGGGTGGGGAAAAAGCGTGGAATGAGGCGGAGCCGGTTCTTCGTGAAACTACCGCTTTGCTGAAGCAGATTGAAGGGCCGTTCTTCTTGGGTGAGACTATAAGCTATGCTGATTTTATTTGGGGTAGTGTTTTGCTTTTTAGTGAGCGCATTGGGCCAGATTTCTTTGAGGAGGCTTTGAAGAGAACTGGTGATGCACAGGTGCATCTGGATCTTTTGAATGCGGTTCGACCTTGGTCTGTTTGAAGGCTCGGTGGTTGTGGACTTGGGTTATGATGTATAAGTTTCAATTAAGAAGCCAAATTCTACCTTCCGAAGCTATGCTCTACTCATTGGTCGATTCAGTAGCCAATTCAGTAGCCAATTCACAGTTTCACATTTCATAGTACATTAGTATCTTCCCTACAAGTAGCTATCCATCGCTACTAGTAGCAGCCCCACGCCATTCAATCGCACTTATATGGCCGACAAGGCCAAGTATTCAGCCCGGGGGCCAAGTAATACATTTGCAGGTGAGCCCATCGGCGATTCCTTACGCTAGCTACAAAGGCGGTCCAGAAGTTTGAAGACATCGCGCTATTTTTTTAGCGCGATTTTCGCGTCACCCCCCCCACTCATCTTCTTCAACTACCCCCTACACCACCAATATGCGTCGGTTTGGCACTGAAATAAGTGGCAATCGAAGGCCAGGGGGTGAGCTTTCATCTAAGGCCCGCGCAGCTATTATATACGCTCATGAATGTGGTGTATCGCCTACTAAAATGGCTACTGAGTTCAACGTCGCACGCTCAACAATATACTCTACAATCAAACGATTCTGAGAGCATCAAACGCTTAAATCACTGCCTCGTTCAGGTGCCCCTAAAGTCTATAGGTACTCTACTATTAAATATACCTGTTTACTTGCACGTCGTGAGCCTTGGCTAAGCCTTAGTGAGCTAAGCGCCCGTATACCCAGCCATCCATCTCGATCAGCAATCAAGCGATTCCTACGTTCAAAATTCCTCCAGCGCTATCGAGCAAGAGGTTGTATCCCAATTTCGAGGGAGAACGCCCGCAAACGAGTCCGATTTTGCCGAAATTGGAGGGCTGAACGCTACAATTCCCAACTACAAAGCTTTATATTTTCCGACGAATGCAGCGTTCAACGTATCCCTAATTTAAACGGCCAATACGTTACCCGGCTTAGAGGAGAAGCTTACCGGCAGGGAATGGTGCAAGTTAAGGCTCATGTGAAGGATATTTGTCAAATGGTTTGGGCTGGAATATGGCTCGGAGGGCGTACAAAACTTGTTATTATGGAGCGTGACTTTTCAGAAGGACAGCGAGGTCGCGGAGGTGGTTATACAACGAAATCCTACCTAAAAGCGCTTGAAGAAGGGTTTATTGAACACTATGAGCCTGGAACTATATTTCAGCAAGATAACGCTAAAATCCACCGCTCCTATGTTGCTCAGCGATGGTTTGAACGTCATGGTATAAACGTTATGGAATGGCCGCCACGCTCGCCAGATCTCAACCCTATTGAACCCGTGTGGCGTATGCTCAAACGTAAATTATGAGCTCTATCCTAATCTACTACATTGTGGTACATCTGAGGCAGATTGGAAGCTCTTTAGGGAGTGTATATCGGAGGCCTGGGATGCGCTAGATCAAAATAAAATTGATAGTATAATTAGATCGATGCCTCAGCGTATAAGCGAGACTCGTAAGGCACGTGGCTACTATACTCGGTTTTAGCAATTAAAATTCTGTGATATACTTTGTAATTGATTATTCTATATTATAGCAAATTTTGGTGCAATAATATTGCATATTGCATGCAATATATATATTTGAATGTAGAGTGGTGAAATGGCAGAATTACCCGATTAGGCGGTGTCTTCAAACTTATGGCCCAAGGTGGTAGTATGAGGGGTGGAAGAGATCTAAGTTCCAATAAACAAGAAGAGAATATCCGATTCGAAAACTGTAAGACCGAGGTCTTCACAACGTACTTACGCAAGTTAAATGCCTAGCTACAAGACCAAAATCACAAACGAAAAGAAAGGAGGCGCTATTTGCAAGGAACGGAAAGCCGATAGAAGGGCCATAAACAAGGGAGGGGCAAAAGGGCAAACATTATCAATCATCCTTAGTCTTTTCTCTCCGTCTTTCCCTCGCATCTTCCATGATAAAGGACAAAATGTGAAGGAACAACTCGACTCGAGACAGGGTATATATGAACAAGATGGATCACACAAAACTCATTCAAGCAGCAACGTATTTCCCACCGACGAGCTGACGGACAGTTGGGAGTTCCTGCCAGCTAGCAGAGAGGGCCGGGCTCTGAGGCGCGGCATCGGAGAATGGATCGGCTTCCTTCGCGGACGCGTCAGAGACAGGTTGGCTGATTCCTAGTCGAGCACCGGTCTCATTGGTGCGGAGCTCGAACTTTGCCTCGACGTTACCCTTGCGAGGTCCCGGGGTAGAGGTGGAAAAGCGCACAAGGAACCTGCCCTCTTCGCCGGAGCCGGGTGGCTTCACCTCCAACTCAGGAATCCTCCAAGTGACCGTGGAAGTCTTGCGGCGGAAGCTGGCACCTGAGTTCGGGTGCATGACGGCGCTGCTCGCATGGGCGACTGATTCGCGCGGCTGCTTGGTTACCTCATCCTCAGTGGAGGTATCCAAGCCGACGGTCAACACGACGTTTTTCAGGACGATAGGCTCAGCAGACAGTGAGATGAACGCAGGGTTGAGGGAATAGAATATAATCGCGCTGGCTTGGAGCTCTTGCAGATTCCAGGCTGGCTTGAAGATAACTGGACAGTATGCTGATGGGTTATTGGGATCCAAGTGCAGCTGGTACTTGAAAGCTACCGTTGGGATTGGTCGAGTAATGCTGCCGAGCTGAATGTCGTATTCGCCGCGCTTCTCATCCGCGGTGTCTCCGTGAACAAAGTGCGGGTTGGCGGCAACCTTTTCCAACACTGGGAAATTCTCGAGACGGATTTTCAGGGCGTTTGCTGCGGTCCCTGGGATTGGGTTGTGGGCCAAAGCCAGTTCTCCAACTACCATAGATTTGGTCACGCTGCCTTCAGAGAACCATGCGCTGACTGTTTCGATGATGGATGCATTCAGACCAGGCTCATGGAGCTCAGGGTGAATGGTAGGGGCGGCCCCCTGGATTGTGTGCCCTGAGCGAATAGACGTGGTGTCTGACATAGCATGTTCCTCTGTCGCATTGCTAGGAGACGGGGCATGTCTGATCGGCGAGGACGGAGCGTATAGCTCTGGCGCGGCTTGGGTTGCTGTCGTTTCGGCGCTTGAGTTCGGAACGAATACTGTGTTTCGTACGTCACGACGGCCTCGAATGGTGCCTGCGTTCCGTCTCATCGGAGCCCGCTATGGAATGTATGAGTACGATGACTGTTGAGATTTTGGTGTCACGGAGTACTGCTTACCATGCGTAAGGTGTTCGCCATGTCATCCATTGCCCGCTGGGCCTGATTCTCATCCTCAAAGATAGGTTGATCCCGAATTGTCAAGTTCACACCAGAATCATCGAATCTGTGATTAGGGTTTCGTAAGTATAATGTCCTTAACCACAAAACAGGCTCTTGCATACCCTGATGCTTCTCTTTGCGCACGCGTTATCTCGTCGACGGTCGACGGCCGTTCAGTGAATCCTTCAGAATCAACGTGGGCCTGGGAATCCAGTCAGCAAAATTCTAAATCAATTCAGAGGGATGCCACGTACCTGAGTAGTGCCATTGCTAACTAGTCCAGCTTGGGCCTCTGGCGAAGTGCCATTCATAGTGGTTGGCTCTCGCTGGGAAATTGGAGCAGGCACAATGGCTTCCACCCCAGTGCGATCCTGTGAAACACTGGGATTCCGTGCTGATTCCTCGGTCAAGGCTGTTCCTGGTCGACCCGATGAAGTTGTTGGCGGCGATTCCGGGATTTGCATATCCCTGGCGGACTCGCTTCTCTTGAATGGACCAAATGGACTTCGGTACTTTTTCTCGGACTTCTTTTCATAACTTCCAGCTGATGGCCCGATCACACTTTTGCGACGATTCATCACGGTGCCGAGTCGCCTCAAGCCACCCAAAGGAGTATTCCTGGGCACTGCCTCGGGGGCTTCAACGCGGAAGTAAATTCATGTTAGTCACGTTTGACAAGAGTATAGATCGATTCAAGGGCATACCTGGGGGTGTTTGAAAAGCAGGGGTGGTCTCCGCTCTTGGGACAGGAGTTTGCACAGATTCCGATCGTTGGCTGGCCGCATCATCCTGAAAGCGAGGAGGCTCAAGTGGCTCAGTGACAGGTGTCGAAACTGCAGCCGGAGTGGCAGGGGCCACAGGAGGAGCTTCCGCCTGGGGTTGTTGTCTCCGCGATGGGACCGGCGAGAGAGGCGCCCTATCCCCAGCGTGTTTGGCAGCGAATGTCTTGATCTCATCGGCGGTCTCAACGTTAAGAAGAACATTTAGACAGCTTTCCGCGGCTTGCCGACCCCGCTCAACTTGGTCCACTTCATGTGTTTCAAGTTGTGTGAGGACATCGCGAAGATGGTTGAGTCGGCCCTCATCAGCGGCCTGAAGCTGCTCGTAAACAAATGGTGCGCGGGATTCCCATTGCTGGTTCATCTCTTCTGCTTCAGCCACCGCATTGGCTAGCTTGTCTGCGCCCTTCGTACCCTTGCCCTTAGCCTTGTCCACTTTCTTCTGCGCAGTTTCGACATTCTTGGCCAATCCAGCCAGGTTGCTCTGGATTCCAGACATGGAGTGCATGTCGCGATTCTTGCTGCTGTACTCCCTGAGGGGCCGTTCCACGTCCTCCTCAATCTTGTTCGCAAGGGTCTCGTGCGAGACGGCTAGGGTCTCGGTGGCGTTGATAATTCGTTGCCAGGGAATTTGGAATATACTATAAGACGATTAGCCACTCTAATTGCTACCAATCGGGCGACAATGTTCTCTCCAAGACGATTCCACTCACCCCAGTGCAGCGCCATTGTCCAGTTGGGGGCGATGCGCCAGCTTTCGCAAGCTCTGGGCGTAAACCTCTTCCAAGCGACGTCGTTCCTGTCGGATACAGGTCAGTATCACACCCCGCATATCCCAAGAATGTGAAATCGAATGGGATCTGGCGGAAACCAGACCTCGGCCGTCATACCTGGAGGAAGTCCGCGATATCCGTATGGATCTTGTTGATCACTCGAATGCGATCATTGAGGATGGTAGTTGCTTGATGAGGATGCAGAGTAGCCTAAGCCATTGGAAACGTTGTTTCCGCGGTCAGTGGGAATTCAGGTAGGACGAGGTTGAGCTCGATGAGGTTCGTGAGGAGACAAGCATACCAGCAGCGCCGGGTACTCCTGCCGAGAGAGCTCCATGGTATCGCGATCAAAATTGTGTACAGTCCACGAAGCGCATAATCAGATGAACGGGGGCACACAGGAAAGGAGCTTGGGAAGAGGATGCGGGGGAATCAATGAATGCGGGAATCATAGGGTGTCGCCGAGGGCGGACATGGGGATGGAATGACGATGGCCGGGAAGGGCGACCTTTGGGGCGGTGGCCAATCAGCGTGCCGCATCGTGTGACTCTCCTTCCCCGTTTTCTCCAGTCACATGATACCTTGTTACCAGCGTTAGTTACTACTAGTAGCTACACTTTAACTAACTACTGGTTACTACTCTCCTTCATCAACACAACATGGACTGGAAAAAAGCCCTAGGCTTTACGGATCGTCTCAGGACTATTCAGTCGCTGTCAGTCAATTGAGTCCCTATGACCCCAATTGTGTTCTGTGTTCGCAATTCTCATATTACCGTAGTACATCCGCCTATCAACAGTCATCTTCGTCGGCTGCCTTCACCGAGGCTCAAGCACAGGCCAGAAAATGTGAAACTGCGTTCTACGACCAGGCTACCTCCAAGGTCCGTTGTTTTACATTGAGAGACAGACAAACTTGAACTTCACACACTCATGTTGGGCTTCAGGAAGAGTATGACCATCTGTGCCAACAGGCCATCGATGAAGCAGAGATATCCAAATCTTCCACTCCGGCTACCATCAGCTCGGACCAACAACCAGATGCAGATACAGATGCAGATGCAGATGCATCATCATCTATAGACCCGTCGGCCGGTCAACAGTTCGGTCAATATGCATCATGCTTCCATCATTTTGATGGGCTTCATTCTACCATTTATAAGTCGACAGCCAAGGATGGCACAGTACGAGCCGTCAAAATCACCATCCCGCATCTCATGACAGCACCTCATGATGCGCCACGGGAGGCACGTCTACTTCGCGAAGCAAGCAGTGACAAGGTCATTCCGTTGATTGAGACCTTTACTCTCGATGGAGGTCGACTAGTGTTGGTCCTTCCTTTCTTGCGGTATGATTTTGAGCACCTGCTGCGACGAGATATGGTCACTGCGACGCAGACGCGACACATTCTGCACGATTTATTTCAGGCGCTTGCGCATGTTCACAAGCTCGGCATTATCCATCGGGATATCAAACCGTCTAATATTCTGATGGACTCACCCGAGGGCCCGGCCTACTTAGCCGACTTTGGTATCTCCTGGAAGGAAGGAGACCCGGGCTCCGAGCCGGCCGACCAGAAGATCACAGACGTGGGGACTACATCCTACCGTGCCCCCGAGATACTGTTTGGGTATAGGGGATATGGGACCGCGTTGGATCAGTGGTCCGCGGGCTGTGTCGTGGCAGAAGCTCTTGCGGTCGGGCACGGGCAGCTATTTGATTCCGGGCCCATTGGGAGTGACCTGTCGCTCATTTTCTCAATTTTCAAGGCACTGGGGACCCCTGATGAGCAAAGATGGCCTGTGAGAATGAACCCCATCACACCTATCGACAGGAGATGACGACTCGAAACTAACAGGAAGTATAGGAGATACACCAGTTGCCGGACTGGGGCAAGGTGGAGTTCCACCCGTTACCAAGTCAATCCTGGGACGAGATCCTACCGGGCACTTCTTCCAACGGGCGGGATCTGGTACGCCATTTGCTTTGTTATGAATCGCAGCAACGGTTTTCCGCTGAAGAGGTAAGCGACCGCGAGAGAGAAAGGTGGCTCGAGAACAGACGTTAATTTCAACAGGCCCTCCGACATCCTTACTTCTCCACACATTAATCTATGATGGGTTTTGAAACGCCCTCTCAGCCACAAAAATTAGATGGAGTGGCGGCCCCGTGCATCAGCCTCGCGAGCCAGGCACAGGCACAGACATTGCCGCATTGGCATTCATTTCCAGGGCTGAGGGTGGCAGGCAGTTACAGTCAAAATGGAATCCAAAGGGGGAGAGGATCGCCTTCGCCTCAGGCATTTAATTTAATTATGGGTCTTGGGAGCATCCACGCCATTAAAAATAACCACCATGCGAAGGCAGGAATGGATCGGATGGATGGGTGGGCATACGAGTTAGGAATGGGCCATCGCCTGTTGAATGTGATGAACGATGTGATTTGACACCGCTTGGAGAGCCGAGGGTTCGCCGGGAGGCCCGGAAATTAGCACTGCAGGGGACGGGGCAAATGATGATGGAGAGAGGACGGTGGTGAAACCGTAAGGAGTCCGTGCCCCGCGCAGGGTTCTTAGCGAAGCACGAGATGGGGGCCACGGGCCGGGGTATCATTGCATCTCATTGATCTCATCGCATCATTGTGTACTCCGTACGAGTACGGAGTACATGTGCATCGTGATGAAAGGGGATTGTGGCATTCCAGCCTCGATCGCAAAAAGCCGACCTGCGACCTGGATTCTGTAAAATGTATGTAGTGGATCCTCTCCTCCCCATCCCCAAGAAATCCCAATTCCAATCCAAATTTCCAGTGCGAGAGCAAACTAAAAATCGCCGAATGGCACTGGGTCTGCTGGGTCTCGGCCACCTCGTATTGGGGGTCCTCATTTCATATCTAGTGTTACCAGTGTTACCAATTGTTACCAGGTACCGTTAGATATTGGACCACTCATGGTAGCCATAATCCAAGATCTTCACTAAAATAGGTTAGCCTCGTATCGATAATACCAGTAAATACCGGGTCAGGGTCCCTCCCCGTTGCATACCCTACTCATCTGGGAACTCCGTTGGATCAAGAGAGAAGAGAGATGCGAGGTGAGCCGGACTCTTCCTTTTGGTCCTTTCCCTTTTTTCCCTTTACTTTCTCTCCCTCACCTTCTCTCCCCCCTCATTCATTCCCCTACGGCCTGGAAGTCGTTGTCCCTTCTTTTCTCTCGACTGGTTATCGGCGGCGCTCGATATCCGGTTGTCCATTCTTTCTATCCACATTCCACATAACGCGAGAGGTGTGCTTACTTACCACGGACGCGGTGCTCGGAATCGCCCGACTCGCGTTGGAATCCTGGCCTGGTCCCAGTTTCCTCTCTTTCTCTCCTTAGTAGCGATTGTCGCTTCAACTTCTACTGCTTCGCGATCGATATCAAGAAGCATCATCTTTCAACATGGTGCACGGGCATGCACACCACAACATCCACCGCCCCGCCCAGGCCCTCGCCGAGCGGGCTCTGGAGGGGGCGTTGGAGGAACGGGGATTCGGCGATGATGTGGTCTACGTTTACAAGACCTTGTCCCAGGACTTTGAAGGCGCGGTGGGGGGGTTTCAAGACAATGATGGGCGGTGACCATAATGACGACGATACTGCGACTGCGACTGCGACCAAGAATGGCAATCAGGGCGTTGGTGCTGCCGTGGCTGGTACTAAGACCACCGACAATGACAAGACCACTGCTACGGAGAAAACAGCAGCCAAGGAAACCAAGCATACCGAAGATAGCACCACCAAGGAAACCGAGAAGGATACCTCGACCAAGACCACTGCGAAGGAAACCGAAAAGACCAAGGATGCCACAAAGGCAGAGGCGACCAAGACCACCGAGGACAAATCCGCTACTCAAACCAATGCCGAGACGCACAAGACATCCTCCTTCATAACTTCTGCCAGCACTACCGCCGATCCTAGCACAGATATCAATGCTTTGGCCGCCACGTCAACTGCATCGGCTACAAACTCCGCTGCGAGTGCCTCGTCTACTGCCAGCGCTGCATCCGAGGGAATGTCCTCGGGTGCGAAGGCAGGTGTCGCCATTGGTGTTATCCTGGGTGTTGGTATTTTAGCCGCCTTGATCTTCTTCTTCATCCGCAAGAAGAAGAAGAGCAAGGAACTCGCTGAGCCTATGGATGAAAAGGCATTCAGTCACCCCCCTCCTCCGCCTCCTGTCAAGCCGTCGACTCCTTCGACGCCTCCGGTTCTTAACGTTCGGCCAATCACTCAATTCGCCCCGGATCTGAGCAACGGCGCCTCTTTCAACCCTGCCACTGCTACCGCAGCTGGTGCTGCAGTTGGTGCAGCTGCCGGTGCTGGAGCGGCTACTTCGCGTAACCTTACTGGCAACTCGCCTCCTCTCACTCCGCCCAAGTCTGCTAGTAGCAGCCAGAACCCCTTCAATGACCCCGTCAACCCTTTCAGTCCCGTTGATCAGACCTCTACTGCTAGTCCCACGGCTGCTGTTGGTGCTGGTGCTGCTGGTGCCGCGGCTGTTGGTGCCGTTGGCGCTGCAGCCATTGCTTCTCAAGGATCATCTAATGAGCAATCTCGTCGCCCCCTTTCATTTGAGTCTGACGCTCATTCTGTTCCTGGTACCTCCCCAAGCCCCGTCAGTGCCGACGGAGAGTCGGTCTCATCTGTTGCTATGGCTGCTGGTGGAGCTGCAGCAATTGGCGCTGCCGGTGCTGCCGGTGTTGCTGGTGCCGGTCCTGGCGCTGATAACGTTCACCGAGTTCAAATGGACTTCAATCCCTCAGCGGAGGATGAGATCGGTCTCCGTATCGGTACGCTGGTGCGAATGCTTCATGAATACGACGATGGATGGGTGAGTTTTTCCTGTTTAAATCCATTTCCTTAGAAATATGTACTAATCCCCTATTAAGGCTCTTTGTGTTCGCCTCGACCGTTCTCAGCAAGGAGTGGCGCCGCGATCCTGCCTTTCTGCGCGCCCTGTGAAGCCTCGCCCGCGTCCGCCCCCTGGTGCGGGCCCTGGCCCTGGCCCTCGCGGCCCGCCGATGGGTCCTGGCGGCCGCATGCCTCCCGGTCGATTCTACCCTGGAGATGCACGCCCTAGATCCCCTGGTGGTCCGGGATACGCTGGTCCACCACCCCAGCAGCGCCCTTACCCCGGAGGACCCCCTGCGGGATTCCCGGTTCCTCGTTCAATGTCCCCTGGTCCTCGTTCAATGTCCCCTGGTCCTCGCTCTATGTCCCCTGGTCCACGAGCCATGTCTCCGGGTCCACGATCAATGTCTCCAGGACCAGGACGACCTGGTCCACGTTCCATGTCGCCTGGTCATTCGGCCATGCCAGTACCTCGTTCCATGAGCCCTGGTCCCTACGGTCCTCCTGGCATGCAGCGTCCCGCCATGCCTGCTACCCAGCGCCAGCGCAGCAACAGTGCTGGTAATATTTCTCCACCCAACGTTGGCGCTGCTTTCCCTCCCAAGCCGAGTCCTTTAGCTGCAGGGCCTCCTGCCCCGGCGCCTACCAGTCAGCTCCCTGCCATTCCAGCCTCCGCGCCTCCCGCGAGCTCCTCCCCTCCCATCTCCCCTCAGGGATCCATCAACCGGAAACCTGTCGGTAGCCAGGAGGCCTAGGGTGTGCAACTCGTGAATGAGGGCTTGCCCAAGAACATAGACATAGCCTTGTCCTGACAACCTTCCCCGCTGGACGGAAACGAGCCTGCCTAGTACGACTCCGTGACGAACTTCCTACCCCTTACATACCACTGTCCATTTATGTTTTATTCTTCTATTTTCGTCGATCCCATCTTACCTGTGTCTTTAACCCGTCGTCGATGGCTTCCTGGCATTGGATATAATCGTGTCTCGAAGTTGATTACACTTGCTTACATGTCTGCCCTACGCTATTTCCCCCATCCCCTTTCTCTCCTACTCTTTACTTTTTTGGCTTCTGCATTTGAAGATTGTTCCTACGTCTTCTCCTTTCCTTGGATGGATCGTGATTGCGAATGACTCGGTGATGAGTTTGAATACCCTGGAACCTGTAACATTTTAAGGAGGATCTGCGAGGCCGTGTCTTGATAACTATCTAAAATTCTATAACTTATTCGATTGCAAAATTTCTGCTCTCTTGCTACTTGGTTGGCTGATATTTTGATAACCCGCAAAAATGCTTCATCACATTGGAATATTCATAAACCCGAACTAAAGTCATTTAATACCTATTTATAGTTTATAATAATGCGTAAATACATGCCCGAAAATAAAATAAGCTTATGCAATTCAATTGCCCATGCTTCATTCAAGGCCAAGTTCATGAAGGCCATATTCTATTTAAAGATGAGGCACCTTACCACTTGCCAGAAGCAGATTCACAATACTCATGATTCCCTCGCCGAGAATCAGACCCGACGCCAGAACAACGACAGTCGAAGAAGCCACGTCCGCCTTCTCAGCTATCTGCTCAGGAGAGCGGGATTGGTCCTGCGTGGAGTCTCCCTCTGCAGTGCCAGCACCAACCACAGCACCACTGGATTCAGGACGACTATTCGCGGGCGCTGCGTGCTTTCTTGCCCACCACCAAGCAATGATACCACCAATAGCTCGGGCAAGAGTGAAAGAAGGAACATTGAACATGCCCACCGCAACGGCGATTCCACCTGGAATCCAAGACCTCCAAGCCGGCGGTTGACCGTTGTGGGCAAAGGAAGGCGAAGCAGCGACGATACGCGCGGCTGTCAGTGCCACCCAGATAGATCCCGCAACGAAAGATGCCTGCCACGCCATCTCAGGAAGACCCTGGCCAGTTACGAGTCGCGCGGTGAATATCCAGACAAACGCTGTGGGTGTTTGGAACATGTCGCCGGGAACCTCGTAAACGTTTACGTACATCTTGTACACGGCCGTGGAAAGCACAGCGCCGACAACGCTGCCGATCATCTGGCCGTAGAATTGGGCTTTGGGACTTGCACCGAGGAGGTGGCCTGTTTTCAGGTCCTGCATCATGTCGCCGGCTTGGAGGGCGCCGGATTCGGAGACAGCGCCGGCGAGGAGGTTTGTTACTAACGCGGTTCGGCGGGAGAAGTGGGATGACGGTGTGGCGAGTGAGAAGAGGAGTTGGGTTAGTTTGCTGATGCCGGATACTGGGTTTAGATCTGTTTCGCCCAAAGCTCGTACGCCCATTATAGATAGGAGTACTGCGAGGAGGGTGGCTAGTGTTGATAGCCATGGGGATATGATGTCGCCGAAAGCGTAGTGCATGCAGACCACGTTCAGGATTAGGGTTAGTGGTAGCAGGATCATGACTGTGCGATTGGATATCAACTGCGAGGGTGGGGCATCCTCGTCTTCTGTTGTAGGTGTCACCCAGTGGGTGGCGTGGTCAGGGTCATTTTCATGGTCCTCTAACCGCAGTGGCTCATGATCTGAGTCCAGCGACGAGTAATCGATGTACGCATGATCGCCAGGGTGAAGTCTTAGAGCAATCCATCGAGCAAGTCGAGTTGAGCGGAGGTATGCCAGCCATGCAGGGGCACGATTGACCAATGGCTTAGCGACAAGCCATCCCAGGCTGACTAGAGAGTCAGCAAGCATGATAGCTAGCGAAATCCAAACGATCCAGGCTTTGCTTCCGTCTTCCCAGCTATCCACGGGTCCAGGTGCCCATCCACGAGCTTTGGCAAGTGGCGAGAGAATTCCCCAACCAATCACAGCTCCAAATAGCATGTGCATGCATGTTTCAGGTCCCATGATAATGCCTTGGCCAATATAAGCTGGTGATGGGTTGAGTGTCCATAGCCAATTATGGGCAATGCCCACTCCAAACAAGGGGATGTCACGGACGAATGGGACAAAATAGGAAAAGAGGGTCTGATCGAGTTAGTTCCGAGTGATCCAATAAATCAATGAGTGAGCATGAGTCTTACATAAACGCCAGATACTACAAATGCACCGATCAACAAGCGCATTTTGGACCGCCAATCCTTCTGGTCCTCTGTCTGGTCCTCGGTATCGGTATATTTAAGTAAATGGCCCGTCTCCTCCTCCCCATTGTGTTGATCAATTGATCTGGTTTCGCCATCCAGATCATTGCTTTGACGCTGCGCCGCTAGAGGAGACTTCTCGTCCTTCCCCGCACCATGCAAAACCCGTAGCATCAGGGCGGAGGCGGTACCACTTGGAAAGCGCAGCTTCTCCCGCACAATAACCTCCTTTCGCAGAGGTACGGCAAATACCACCCCGAACAAGCAGACCCCAAGACTCCAGACAACCAATTTGCCGAAGCTTAACCTCAGAGGTCCGCCCTCACCTTCCCCACCATCTCCAGCCGGTCCATCTTCACCGTCCTTCAGCAAAAACTCGAGAGCGGGAATCACACCTACAAAGCCGCATCCCAGCGGCATTGTACCAACTGCGCCTGCTACAGTCTGGATCAGGACATTCTCGATCGGCGTAAACGGGAACGACAGGTACTTGGTTAGGACCTTGAAGACCGAGAACCCGATCAAAGCAGAAGGCATAGCCATCGTACTGATCCATCCTGTCTGTAGACCAAAATATGTGTTTGAGAACGTAATAAGGGCTCCAATTATAAGGCCGACGATTAGTGAGCGTGGGGTGAAGCTCTGCGCGGAGGTGGTCGGGGTTCGTGGGATCGGCAGTACGTCTTCGATGGGCTCTGCTGGCTGGTCTGGCGATGGCGGCCGGTCAACAGGGCGATGCCGGGGCTCGGAGGCATAGCCTTCCATGCTGATGGTCTGGTAATTCATTGGCCGAGTAAATCCGTCATGAGGAGCGTTTGGAGGAGGAAGGAAGAAGTTGGGGAAGCTTGGTAATCCCCGGCCGCGATAAGATAGGTCACCTGACGTCACCCGGCCCTTGGGGAGTCTAAACCCTACTACCTTAAGATAGAAAGTAGTCAGGTACATAGTCGGTCTCCAGTAGCTATGGGCTATGGTACTCCAGTAGGTTCCGATTCGAAAGAGTTCCCGTGAAAAAGGCCTGCGCGACAAAGTCCAGCGCTTCTACAAAGCCAAAACTGTTAAGGACGGCTATGAGATGTGATCGATTAGCACTAAATTCGTCACTCCATATGAAGCGATAGGATTTCGAAAAGGGACCTGGTAGAATTAGGATATTGAGAGTCCTATTATATGAAAATCAGATATCTTTAAATACCATGAGGGAATTGAAAGGTCACACCTGGTTAGCTGAGAGCAATTATGACTGTCAGATCGCCTTGTGAGGTATATTTCTGGGAACTTATAAAAGCGAGACACTCGAGATAAGATCTATTTTAGGCTGGGTCTAGGTAATATTTTTAGACTACGAGTATCTAGCCTGGAGTTCTTGCTACAACAAGATTTCGAAGTTCTATATGTACCATGATGGCGAATGGCCTCTTCCAGTGCTTCTTGTCCGATCGGATAACTCCGCTTGACAGGCCCCACTCGGTAAGCAAGAACCGGGGACATTCCGCATTCTCTTCTCTGGATGCGCCAGGCAAATAACAGTAAGTCCAGCCCGAACCTACAGTACTCGGATCAGTTTCTATGACTCAGTGGCCACGAACGTGCGTTTCTCTTTGGCAGACCCCACCATAATCTTCAATAGGCACGAGAGCGAAGATTTGAGATACCCTGTCAAAGTCATTATTTTAACACCCTCTTTGAATACGGGGTCTCCTTCTGATTAGCTTGCTACGCCCCTCTTCGCATGTTTGACTCCTATCACAAGAACATGGACTCTGCGCCGACCATCCAGACTGCGCTCTTCACGTCTGCCGAGCTGCTTTCACAGCCATGGCTTTCCGATCTGACTCGGATGATCAACGCCAGCTATCTAGTTATGCACACAGAGAAAATTCAATTCTCACAAGACAAAATCAGATTGTTCTCCGATTCTGAACTCACGGAAGAACTTGGTTCTGATGGCTTCACCGCAGTTGCATTCGCGTCCAGTAGTCCCGACTCTCTCGAAGTGGTCGGCACGGCCAGCATGAAGCCATGGAAAGACGATGGACTGTGGGAATCCCATGATTATGAAGATTTCAGCGACGAATCAAGTGAAGATGTGGTCAATGCCAAAGTGGACCAGATCTTCCAAAAACATGCCTGTCCTGGGGACTATGAGCTCGCGGTCGTGGCCATTCCGCCCGATGCTCGATTCCGCGGGAGAGGAATGGCAGGACGTCTGGTGAAAGTTTGCGAAGACGAACTTTTACGCCGTCGAAGCGAGAATGGGAAGGGAAGTGTTCCAGCGCGGATTATGATCCGAGTGGCTAAAGAGAACTCCGGCGACTACTGGTTGAAGCAAGGCTTCAAGGTAGTGGGTAGTCAAAAGTGCCCAAAGGGTTTCTGGGATGCAGCAGAAGAATTTACCATGTGGGCAATGGTGCGTGAGCTGAGTCTCAAGTGATCTACGAATACGATTGGCAAAGGTATATGGAAAGCATCAACATTTCGCGACAATTATTTCCATTGATCGGTTAATACATAAAGGGGGATGTAATAGAAAGTGCCGAGAATGCCAGCTTCATTCAATCTTAACAGAACTCTCCTACTTGGAGCCGTTCTTCTTGGTGGTCTCTGGGGTCACCACCACTCTGCCACCGGGTTCGAGAACCCCAGACCGATCAATGAGCGCCCGCGCCCGGATATAGGGGTCGATCTTCCAGTAGTTCTGTCTGAACTCCTCGACGACGGTGCTCCGTCGCACCTTCAGTTCTTCCACCTTTATGGCATCCTGTTTGCCCTCTGCATACGTAGTAGCCGAGATCCATGCAGCTGTTGACGCGAGTAGCTTGATGCCGATCATCAGTCTCTCATACATGATCTCATCACTAGTAGACTTGTCTTTCATTATTTCGTTCTCATCTTCCTTGGGCTCGACATATTTGTATTCCCAGTCTTCGTCGCCAGCGAGCTCCCTCGGGATCTGGTCGCGGGAAATATACTTGTCCAAGTCCTTGACAGATTTGGTAAAGTGCACCTTGGAGGCGACAACTGGGTCCATCCAGCCATGGATGAGTCTCCAGATACCTTTGATATGTGAGATCCTGATTGTTTAAAAGATAACAAAATGGGTACTGGCTTACCTGAGAAAATCCAAGGTGCATTATGAATCAGCAGCTGACCCAATGATTCTGGATAATTTGCTTCAAAACACTTAATAATAAACTTGACTGGTTGGTACTCCTATCAGTAGAAGTCAGTTCATTTGCTTCTCGACCTTCTTTTACAAGAACATACCATGTTCGACAAGCCAAATCCTGTCATGTCGAAGACAATCGTCTATAGAGCTGTCAGTTTCTTGTCCAAGTATGCTTCTCTATGGCAGTAACATACTCCTGTCTCGACGGGCGGGACCACAATTAGTCGAGTTGACTCGATAACATGAACAATGTATCTCTCAAGGACCTCTTCACTTTGAGCCCCAGGCTTGTGGATCTTGACTCGCACATAGTTGACCGGTCGGCCCTGTCTATCGAAGCCGTGCAAAAAGCTCTTGCCAGTCTTCAACTGCGCAATGAAATCATTACCTTCCTTCTTTTCCTTGGTGGATAGCTTGTCATCGCGAGATTGCTCAAGAGCATACAACTCTCCTTTAGGCAGTATATCATCGTCAACCTCCATCTCCTTTCTCCACAAGATATTGGTTGCCAACATTGTGAAAGCTTTTCCAACATCCCACTTTCTGGCTCGTAGGAAACGAAGCAATAAGCTGTCGGGATGTTCCTGTTTCGCCATCTTCAGGATAGCGAAGCACATATCCTGGGGTGTCAATTTTGCAAGGATCTTTCCCATGGACTGAATTTCCGAATCACTGACACCTGACTTGCGCAGTTGATCGAAAACAACGGAAAAATGCTCTGGTAAAACCTTCCGAGTCGCCATTTCCTCCTTAATGTTTTTCTGGGCATCACCATTGCTCATTAGGTCTTCCACTTTGTCGAGCGTCTTTTGCTCTTGGTTTTCGCCATTGGTCTCTTCTGTAGTACTGGCACCATTGGTAGTACCATTGGTGCCGTTTGTGCCATTTGACTGGTGTGTATCGTCGGCGTCATCTCCCTTTAGGGCACTAAGGATGGCATCGACAGTAGGCTCCTTGATTTTCTCAAAAACTTCGAATAGCTTGCTTGGCGAGCCCTTTGGGATTGGTACGTCGTATATCTTAGAGAGAACAGAAGAGATAGAGGTGAACAGGATGATCCATAGTTCACGCAGCTTTACATCTTGGTCGGGTGTCAGGTTCCCGACATACCCGGTTGACAAATCGGGTGTGACGGTCATGGTGTATCTTGGATAGATTGTAGAGCAATTGAAAAGAGAGCCCCGGATTTTTGATTGTAATCAAAAAATAGTAATCATATATACTCTCGAGGGCCCAATTTTGAGTTATAACTGGACCCTGTTTCATACTGGAGTGGCCCGGCCCACATGAACGAAACAGCCTGAAATTAGGGCTGCCTCGGCCAGCCCCTCTTGAACGAGATCACAGGGGCGCCGGTCCTTGCTACCTCGGTGCTGGCGCCGGTAGATCATCTGTCAATACCGAGACATCCTGGAATACCATTCGCTCAATCTATGAACACGAACCGATCAACCCTGTTGAGGGGCCCCCAGCGGTCCCCTTGCAATGTGGAGTTCCCCATTATTGGAGTGCGGGGACAGGGAGAGTGCGTCCCAAGGATGATGATCTCCCAATATCAAGCTGACGCACTGACAGTATTGCACGTGGATCGAGTTCCCCTACTCGTATACTTTCAACCTCTTACAGTAAATTCTTTGAAGGTGCTTCCCTAAGCATATGTAATGCACGAGTCGCCTACGATACCGAGCTTGCTCTCGTGAATTTCCGAAGATAAGAAAGATTAAGGGGAACCAGTCGAATTACGTCGAGGAGAAGTTGACTGTTGCAAAATGATAATGCCAATTTCGATTCTCTCATTAATAACATAAGGGTTCATCTCATTAGCCTGTCTAGCACACTATACTACTCCCAGCCTTCCAATTTGGTCAACTTCAAATGCATACCCTCAATAGGCTGACTCGTCAGAGTTCCCCCATATGTAATCTTCTGCTCGGGCTCTTTCAATTGAAGTTGATACTTCCCAAAAAGGCCCGCGACCGCACATCGAAATTCTGCCTTCGCAAAATCCTTGCCGATGCACGCGCGTGGCCCATGGAGAAACGTAATCTGAGCAAAATTCGTCGACGCACCACCGTGCTTGTTCGGAGACTTTTTTCCTGTCTCGGAGTCAGTGTCGATCCATCGCTCCGGAAGGAACTGGTCTGCGTTCTCGCCCCAGAATTCGTAGCTGCGGTTGACGGCCTGGGGGCATAAAGCGATGGTCGTGCCTTTGGGTATTCTCTTGCCCGCGATTGTGGTCTCTCGAATCGCTTCGCGACCAGTCATTGGGACCGTGGGTAGAGTCTTAGAACTTCTTGGCAGACGCCGTTGAGATAGGGCATTCCTTCAAGATCTTGCCATGAAACGGAAGCATCTGGAGAAGGAATCGTATCGCGGATTTCCTGTCGGAGATGGTCTTGGATGTGCGGCTCGATGCTGAGGTGGTAACAGCACCAAGTGAGAGCACCGGCCGTCGTCTCATGCTGTAATAGGACTGTTAGTTATCGATGACTCTATTTCGGCTAGAAAAATTGGGGAGAAATACCCCAGCTGCTAGAATTGTGAGCATTTGATCCACCAGTTCGTTATCGGTGAACTCTCCACCTCGCATCATTGTACCCAAAATGTCACCTTCGATGTTCTTATCCTGGTTTTTCTCCAAGGCAAGCTGTTTTCTCTTTTCTTGAAGAATGTCGTGAAATACCGTTCGCAAATAGCCTACCTTGCGCGGAAGCACAATATTTGCTTTGCAGGGGATGCTTTTCACAAGCCACTGAGGCAATATGATAGACACCGCAAACAAGAACAGTAAATCAACAGATGGCTTTAAAATTGCTGTAAAGTTTTGCGATATAGGGTCGTTTTCGTTCTCAAGTGACTGAAAGTCTCGTCCGATGGCCGCAGGGCCAATTATATCCAAAGTCAAGCGACTAGTGAAGTTGCGATTCGGTCAGTTACGCGCTTCTCAGGAATACTTCTCATCGTATTATATGCGAGGTCTACTTACTTTGCCCATCCACCGATTTCAACAAACCCAGCCTGTCCTGACTTTTCGCCAGGCGCAGGGTCAAGTCTGATTGCCTTCTCCAACTGAGAAAGAAACATTTGGGTCTTGCTCCACATCAAGGGGTACATGCTGCGGATATTCTTGATTGTGAAAGCTGGGGTGACGGCCTTGCGCTGCGCACGATGCACATCTCCTTCAGAGAGAATGAGCCCATAACCCAAGCCACGGGCAAGGAAAGCCCGACCACCTGGAGGCTTCACGAAGTCATAACTGTTCGTATGCAAGACATCCATCAATGCTCGGTGGTTGGTGGCGACCAAAAAGCTAAAGTTCAAGGCCTCGCGGAAGTGAATAAGGCCTTCGTTAGGTATAGTTCGTAGCCATTCGACAGCAATCTTGCCACGAGGATGGCGCAGAAACACCTTCGCACCAATCAGAGGACCCTAATAGGCAAGGAATGGTTAGCTGTGATATTATATTGACTTTCCCTAGATAGTTCCATACGTGTACAGTTGGCAAGTGCCTCAATGGGTTTAGGAAGAATGGCCATATGAAAACATTCCATATAAACATTAAGACAAAATTGACCGATAATGCGTAAGCAAAAATAGTCGCTGGTCGGTTCATGGTTATACCAATGGACATGATGAGGAGAGTCTCGACAATGGTAGAAGGGACCAGAAGAACGAGACGTTCTTTTGCAGTAGACATTTTGTACTACTTCCAAGGTTTGAGTGATATGCTCTAACGAAGTACTTCGGACTCAATTTGTCTTTAACTTGAATTTGTTTGAAGTTCAAGTTTCTAGTCGAGCTGATCCTTGAATCTATACTAGCCCCGGAGTAATTCAACCTGCTCAACTTGAAATATATAACAATCTATGGTGCTCACATGCTGTCACAACGTACTATTCCACAGATGACAGTGATGTCCCAATTTAAGTTTATGAGGACAATGATTTATTCTGCCTAGGTGTATTCTCTTAGCTACAGCTATTTGATGTGCATCGAATACACCGTCTCTACGCGTTACTGGCCCCGGATTCACATGGAAAACCGCTCCAATGGTCGATCTGAAATGCGGGGAACGCCCTTAGCGCGTCCCAACAGATTCAGAATTCGAATCGTGGTTTGCAGTAACGTCACAACGTAGGGGATTCTGGAGCGGAGTGAGGCGAAAATCACATGTTAGCACGTACAGCTTACCTTCTTGGGCATAGAGGGCATCAAAGCCAGCTAAACGAGCCCCAGCGTGTGGACTTCCCTAGATAGGAAGTAGAGGGCCTGATCTGAAAGTCCAGCGGCTAGAATTGTGCTCCGTACATGAGCGGAATATTCCTGCAGCGGAATTTCTTGCAGGCAACATCTTTTCTCTTCTTCATACGATCAGATGGATCCCCATCCCAGTAGAATCTTCATGCAATCTTCGCTTTGCAATGTCCCCCCGCGGTATCACGCGGAATAAAACTCCCAAAATGACCAACCGTTCACTTTTCACCTCCCTCTAGAGTGTTTAATTTGAGTCTTGAAGGGTTTCCACTATCCATCACACGGTGTCAGTTTAGTGGCGAGGAGTTTTGAGGTTTGTTGCTGTCCCGCAAGGGGTCCTCGCCCAGCCCGACCCAGCATTTAACCCTTCGTTGGACCCAACGACGGTCCTCAATATTAATGACTGATTGTCTACAGCGATAAGAAGTCTCGTGAATCTTCATGGCCATGTTGGCAAGGATTTGCGTATTTGTGGGTTGCCCAAAGGAGTATGATGAGCGGTGTAGAGTATGTCTGGTGTGACGCTGGCCAATACTGCATCAGCGGTCCCTTGATGAAAATCCATTCCGTAACCCTCGAGTCCAACTAAACTTCTCCTTAAGGCTCTTACATTCCGAGGCTTACGCCAATCCCTGTTTAATGCCTGCATTCCGCACTCTTGACAGGCGAATTTTCGTCGTGTTTTCGTGTTTACTTGGGTCGTATGTTTCCGCGTGCCAGAATGCCTGAAGGAGTCTACTTAAATGCAATGGGATCGGACGATTCATTGAAACCATCCTTTCCGACCCCATTCACTCCTTTGATACCAGACAAGTACCGGGCTTCCGACATCTTTGCAGAAACCGTCCATTCTCTTAAACAAAATGCACTTCTCCAAGGTTAGAAAACGATCGCGATTATCCTTCAATCACAAAAGCCACTACTGACCTGATACAGACTCTGGCTACTGTGGCTGCTCTGGCCCTCGGCACCCAAGCCGGTTTCCCCGTCGCGAGCATTGAATTCCAATCCTGGGAGAACTGCGATGTTAGCGGCCCGCCACGGGGTGAGCCTAAGGCTCAGGAGTCCGTGGTCGCTACCCCGGTCACCTGTGACAAGACCCCCGTCAACCTTGACTGGAGCGTCGACCACTACTCCTTCACTGCCCACCTCGACACCAAGGATGCCCTGCTATGCTCCGGTGTGACCGTCTGGAATAACGAAGACTGTTCTGGCAGGCCCATCTACTTCCTGCCCTTCGAGGGTGGCCCTGTCGCCCAAGGCCAATGCTTGCCTGATATCCTCGACCCGACCTATGTCTCCTTCAAGATGCAGTGCTTCGATGGTCTCGGTGGAGCTGAAGGAGCCGGTGGCCCTGGCGGCCCTGATGGCTCTGATGGCTCTGATGGCTCTGATGGCTCTGATGGCTCTGATGGCTCTGATGACTCTGATGATGGCCCTTGGTGAAGCAGACGGAAGACCTGATTTCATTCGGATCCTGTTTCATGAATATTCTGTATTTCGCATACTCTCAATTTAATCCTCTAGAGTCGAGTGGCACGGCATGATGTGATGTGATATATGATGATGTTCTGTTTTGACGTAGTGTAAATCTGGGCTGGTCACTTTTACCCGCGCGCTTCTTTCCTTCTCCGCTTCGCCCCCTCATTTTTCCACTTTGACGTGTCACAAACACGTCGCTCACGCATCAATTTCCCCCCCACCAACCTCTTCCCTCTGGATGATCTGGATGATCAGCGACCGTTGAATCTGCAGCTTCAACAACTCCGGATCTCCATCTTCTGGCGATCATGGCGGGTCCTTCGGACAAACGCCGACGGATGATCCCGTGGCTGTATGACCTGGTCCTGTGGCTTTTCACGCTCGCTCTGGACCTCTTCTTCCGCGAGATCTACCCTCGCGGTGCCTGGCGAATCCCGGAAAAAAGCCCTGTTTTGATTGTGGCTGCCCCTCACGCCAATCAATTCGTTGATTCGGCGATTTTGATGCACCTACTCAAATCCCAGGCAAAGCGTCGCGTTTCTTTCCTGATTGCGCAGAAGTCGATGAACGAGCCTTATATCGGAACCCTCGCATCGTTTATGGGTGCCCTTCCGGTTGTCCGCTCCATGGATTTGGCTAAACCTGGCAAAGGCACAATCGCCTTAGCGGAGCCGGACAGCGATCCAACTTTGATCATTGGAATTGATACCGATTTCACTCAACCCGAGTATATGCCTGGCGGACAACTCACCGTCAAAGGACCTGAAGGACCCCAAACAGCATCGATTGATGAGGTTCTGGGGCCAAATTCGCTTCGACTCAAAAAGGCTTTCACCTCCCCCCCTACCAGTGAAAAAGGCGGCAAGGGTGTGACGTTCAAGCTCGCCCCTCATGTGGACCAAAGTCGGATGTTCGATGCAGTCTACAAAGAGCTTCACCAGGGTGGCTGTATAGGTATCTTCCCTGAAGGTGGTAGTCACGACCGTTCCAACCTGCTGCCTTTAAAGGCGGGCGCCGCCCTGATGTCACTCGGTGCGTTGGCTCAGGATCCGAGTTGTGGTTTATCTATTGTGCCTTGCGGCATGAATTATTTCCATGCACACAAGTTTCGTTCAAGAGGTGTCATTGAATTCGGCCGACCCATCCACGTGCACCCAGATCAAATTGAGGCTTTCAAAGCCGGAGGCACTAGCAAGCGCAATGCCGTGGGCTCTCTGCTTGAAACGATTTACGAAGGCCTTGAAGCTGTCACTCAAATCAGTCCCGACCACGAAACTTTAATCTTGGTTCAGTCTACTCGAAAACTTTACAATCCAATCAGCAAGAAAATTCCACTTCCCCTGGTCATTGAATTTAACCGACGATTGCTCAAGGGCTACGAGAAGTATCATGATGACCCCCGGATTCAGGGCCTCCGCAAATCTGTCAAGGATTACAATCGGCGCCTGGAGTCGCTTGGAGTCAAGGACCATCAGGTTGAGTGGGGCAATGTGGAAGAGAAGCCCTGGTGGCTCACCTTTATCACTCTCATCTATCGCCTATGCAAACTTCTTGTCTTGAGTTTCGGAGTCCTTCCCGGTGTTTTGCTATTCTGGCCTGTGTTCGTGACAACAAAAGTCATTTCGGAGAAAAAGAGACGAAAAGCACTTGCTGCCTCTGTCGTCAAGCTGCAAGGGCGGGATGTTGTCGGAACTTGGAAGATCCTTGTCGCTATGGGACTGGCGCCCACTCTTTACGCTTATTACACCATTATCGTTACAGTCTGGCTCCGGTACAATCGACTAGACGGCTACTATACGCAATCAGCGCCATGGTGGATGGTAGCAAGAACATACATCCCTGACTTCATCCCGCTGTGGGCATTCGCAGTCGGTTTCTTTACACACATGATTTTTGTCAGTTTTGCAGCGCTCCGATTTGGAGAAATTGGGATGGATATCATCAAATCCCTCATGCCACTTCTCGTGGCCCTTGACCCACTGGCTTCTTCGTCGCTTTCAGATTTGAGAAATCATCGAGAAGCACTTTCAGAGCAAGTGACACAGACTATCAATGATCTCGGATTTGGAATTCTTCCAGATGTTGATGCCGAGATCCCCACCGATCCCTACAAAGCAGATGCTTATCAATCTTTCCTTAAGAGTATGCCGCCTAGCGAGGCGACGAGTCGGGAGCGCAGCCGAAGCAGGTCAACCGGTCCCGCTGCTGCGCCTATTATGAAGGGACTGAGCACCATAACTTCAGACGGTGATTTGGAAGAGATCGACCGAAAGATTCATACCATTAGGAACCGAGGAAGGCGTTCGAATACGCTGAGCGGATACGAGACCGGCGAGTCCATTTTGAAGTACAAGCCTCGGTCTAGGGAGAACTCGGATTTGAAAAAGAAGAAGTAAGATGGTCTTCCCTTTTTGGATAGAATCCAGGAAAACTTCTACAGCCCTATCGATATACCAATGACCTCAGATGGTCTCGAATTATGCTTCACATTACATCTTCATGATGCTCTCCTTCCCTTGGTCGTAGAGACAACAAGATTCAGATAAACAGGCTCCACCAGCCAACTGACACAATCGACCCACAATCTACTCACGATCTACTCACCTCATAGGCACACCGCCATGCTCAGGAATGTTCAAAGGGCGCTCGCATTCCACAATGAGCAATCAGGACTACCCATGTGGTACTGGATCGACATAAAATCGATGACTCGGGTAAAAGAATGTACGATCTGGCCTCCCACTTGCGCTTGAATGAATAGCTTGAATTCACCCGCCACCGAGTATGACGAAGAAGACCATTCTTACTTCGCTGAGCGTGCGAGCCGCGTTTCATCTCTCCGCCAGCCCCGTGCCTGTCATTCTTACCCGCCATCTCGATCTTAATGAGACGGAATGAGGATATATATAAGGTTGGAGCAGCCCTAATTGTCCAAAGCCTCATCTAAGCTAGTATCAATCATTATCTACTCAGTTCCTTCAAGACATAGGAAAACCCATCTTATCTCAGGATCTACATCTCAAACTTGGCAGCCATGCATTCCTCTCTTGCTACTACCCTTTTGCTCCTTTCCACCCCCATCCACGCCAACACAATTGCCCGGGTATGGACGCATTTCTACCCCAGTTGCCCCGGCGAGCCCTTTTCCAACCTCGACACATACGAAAACTACGAAGTAACAGCCCCAGCTGAAGAAATTACCGTCGGAAGTTGCGCCAACATCGGCGTCCCTTCTTACGAACACAACCTCGTTAGCGCTATCTCAGTAGATGCTGAGCTGATCTCCCATGAGAAAGGCCACCCCTTTCCACCCGAAGGAGGACCAAACTGCAACATCACCGTCCACGAGGTCCCCTCGTGCATCGACCCACCTCTGATCACCCAAGAGCTCCACAATGGTGTCGAAGTAAGCGACTGCAAGCCCAGGCAATTCGCTGCATACAGCGAAGTATGGGTGAGGTTGGTCTGTGAGAGCGGTGCTGCTGTTGAGTCTTTGGAAGATCAAGCTGAAGACATCCCCCGGCTGGACGAAACAGCCTCTGCGCAGCAAGCGAACAATATGCAGACTCCTGGCTCGAACTCGAACTCTTGGTCTGTAGCGCAGGAGCAACACTCTGAGCGCCGACCTGAAGACGAAAGCCGTGTCAATGGCGCTGGTCACGCCGAGAGCAAGAAGGTCGTTCATGATATCATGGAGCTGATGAGGGCGAAGCACTCTTCGCACTTGGTCACTGGAAAGCATAACGCCACAAGACACCTGCCGGATGCAAAGATTCACCAGAAGAATGCCACTGCCCCCGCAAACCAAACTGTTATGTCGAGGAGGAAGCTATCTGTGCTGCGCAACCGCAAGGCGCGACTTGTTTAAAAGGATTTGCATTGGACATTATTATGAGCGATTTATTGGACATGGAAAAGAACCACTTTAGTTAGACTTTTGTATATTAAATCAAAGAATTGATACCAGTCATCTCATACATGCCAAGCTGTTCAAAGTTTTTACTAAGAAAACGACCCATACATTGGAAAGACCCAAAAACAACCATACAATGCCGAGTCGCTGTATAGATAGATGCACAAATAATCAATGAAAAAATTGTTCGCTGAGAGTACGCTATCAAACACTAAATCCAGGCTAGAACCCAAAGCTATCTAGCAGCGAGTTCGAATCTGGCTCATGAAACATGGTTGGTGGTGGCTTTGGTTTTTGTGCAGGTTTCTTCTGCTGGGAATCGTCAATGGCAGAAGAATCCTTCGCATCTGCGGCGCCATCCTTATTGGAAAGACGGACCGGCATATCAGCGACGACCAGACTGCTCCGCCGGCGAAGCAATTTCCGATAATCGACTCCATTCTCGTTGATCTCGAGGGATGGCTGTGACTGCAATGACTTGGATGTGGGAGGAGCGCCCAGGAACTCCCAGTGACGCACCAGGTCCAGGGCGAGAAGGTCACAGCCCATGCGGTCGTACAATCGGGCGTTGCGAAGCACGAATTCCCATTCTTCGCGGGGCCGGACTTGTGAGGCACCTTTGAGGGTTTGGAGGGTTTTTTCTCGGAGTTGGTGGTATAAAACTACCAGTGCGGGGTCGTTGGAGAGGTAGGACTTGGATTGAAGTGTTGCTCGTCCGGGGCTCCCTGGGGTGGTAGGAGTTGGTGAAAGTAGGGTTTCGATTGGAGACTGAATCCATGTTAGTTAGTGCATGCGAGAGATTGCTTGGGGTTTGAAGCATACGATGAGTGCCCGCACTGCCATATCTCGCCGTCCAAGCATCCAGAAAGCCCATGAGGCCATCCAGCGATTACCTTCCGCGGCGGCCTCGGGAAGAAGCTTGTCTTCTAGCAGTTCGCGGAGCACGGGCCCATTATCTCCCTCGTAAACTCTGGTGATTGTGATCGCAAGTTGAAGATCGCCCATTTGGGTGGCGACAACATTGGCAGCATCGCGTAGGTGGTCAGCTAGAAGGAAGAAGGAGGCCGCGTATTCTGTGACAGATATTAGTTACGTGATCATGAATTGGGCGGAGGTGCAAACTCACCAAATCGGCGTTTCCCAAGCAAGGCATAGGCATTCTTGAGTGCGGAAGTCTTCCATCGTGCTTCCTTGAAATCATTGGCCAATAGACGCTGAGTAGCACGCTGTTCGCGATGCCAATGCGCAATGCGCCACAGCCCTTGGAGAATGTTCTTCTTTCCAAGCGCGAGATAGTAAAGCGTGCAGTCGACAGGGTCCTTTTCTTCGGTCTTGGTATACTCGTTGCGTGCAACGGCTTCAAGTTGTGCTTTCTAAAAAAAAGGTTAGTTCGAACATAGGTGGTTGAAATGGACAGATGCATACCAATGCTGTCGAGTCAGAAAGCCACATGAAGATGCCACTTTCTCGAGCAGCTTTCCACGTCAATTTGCCGTTGAACTGGCGCGACACGAGGTCTGTTAAAATGTCCTGACTCCCGCTGTGGAAAGCCCAGACAATTTCTCTCCAAGAGACCCGATCTTTATTCGCTACGCCTTGGCTCTTCCTTAGCATATGCTGTCGGAAGAAGAGGAGATAGCGAGCGGCATTGTCATCCATTGACCGCCGATGCTTCTCGACAGTCGCGACACATTCGATCGTATCAACGAGGCGGAACTGCTCATGGCTAGACAGCCGAGGCAGCACAATACGAGAAAGATTCTCGTTCAAGATCGTCGCAACATCTTCATCAACAACAGAGGAGACTTCCTCTTCCACTGTAGCGTCAACGTAGGATGAACGCATTTCCTTCGACGAAATCTCCTGGGATATCTGTTCTGGTTAGCACTGCTGCCAATAATTCAGCAGAGAGACTTACACTATTCTCATCATAGAAATGCTCCAGCGGCATCTCCAAGAAACCATCTAGACCATCTCCTTCAGTGTAAAACTTCAATTTGCGATGGAGATTCATCAAAATAGAATGCACCAAGCTGGTCTTCCCGGCAAGGATACACTGTGCAAGGAATTGCGGATGAAAGATAGGCAGTGGACCATTGAGTCGGCCTACAACATCGTAGAGGTCAACAGCTGGCTGTCCTTTTGATGGGATACGAAGCTCAGATATCAAGCGATCTGCCACTTCAAAGTCCTTATCGTAGACAAACAGCTGGTTGCCTGCACCAATCACAAGATTGCCATTTGTGAGCCAGCAAGAGTCACCAATGGGATGAGGCGTGAGATCGCGGATCCAGATTTCACGGATTTTGGTCCAAGATGGTCGGGAGTCCAGATAATCATAGCGTAGCTGGGATAGCAAGACAACTTTGTGGGGGAATCCGACGGCAAGAATAGACTGCATATCAGGAGTTGAAGTCCAATCCAGGTCCCGAATACTATCATGCTGAGCGAAATGCTCTTCAAACTCCAGCTGGGCATTGTTGGTGTCCCAGATCGTTAGGTGAGTTCGATCCTGATCCACAAGCGCAGCCTTACGAATCGAACTTCCACTAGCCAGTGATGGGTTCTCAATGGCAGTGTCGACGGTAGACTTCAGCAGCCACTCGACCTTGGCATTTTCTCGGTCCACCTTAGCCGTCCAGGTCCGAACGACACCACTGTGGGTGTAGGAGAGGGCAATGTCGGGAGAAAAGGTGTCAAAGAAGCCAGAATATTCTGCTTTGTGTCCCGCCGGGTCAACAGGCTGAATATATGCCAAATCTTCCGTTAATCCCATGTCAAATGTGCAAAATTTACGCATTTCGCAGGATATCTTTCCTTCATCTCCACTGTTCCGATCGCCATGTCCACTCCAATGAATCTCCCAGACGATGCCATGCGAATCCGCCGCTATGGTTGCCACATAAGCCCTGTCTGGGCTTGCATCTGGAGTGGGGAGCGGGAGCACGCATAGCGGCTTGCTCGATAGAGTGAAAGGTAAGGAGGCTATTTTCTTCGCGTGATAGGTGCTGAAATCCCACAGCGACACTCCGTTGTGGTGAAGATTGACAAGAAAATGTCCATTCTCAATAAGGCACGTGCGATGGATATGATCCTCGGAGAATAATGTGCTCTTATGCATAATCATCGATCCTTTTTCCCGGCGCTTTTGCTTCCAGATCATAGCTTTATTCTCATCGGTGCGTGAGATGATTGTATCGCCGATGGCATTGCGAACAATCTTTTTGACGGGCGCCGTATGTCCCGACCAAGATGACCTTGGAACTATGCGTGTTCTCCGAGGCGCTGGATCAAATAAGACATCTACCTTGGAGTCGTACCACTCAATCCGACCATCAAAATGGTGCACGACGATACTGAGAGTGTCATCCGCGGGATTACGCTGGAAAACGCGTATTTGAGCATAATCCTCTTCCGCCGTAAGATCTGACATGAAGCCAAATTCAAGGCCCTCCACGTGAAGAATATTGAAAACACTCATGGTGGTTTTAGCCTTCGAGCCAATATCCTCCAAGGCCCATGCAGACATGTGGCCTTGACCGTCAATCACCACACAGATCTCAGGGCTATTGTTCGCGACTTCAATAAGGTGTTCCAACGCATGCTTGTCCTTGCTGCCCGTGTTCCGTTCAACGGCTCGCTCGGTCACAGCGCAGAAATCTCGACTGTCCAAAATGAAGCCGTATCGTCGCTGGGGACCTTGTTCGACATTCGAAGCATCACGCGGCTGTACAGAGACGTTCATGTCGATGTCTGCCCACAATTCCAATGGCGAAAGGGCCTGGTGATCTGTCGCAGCCCAGACTCGAATTTTATTGTCCGCGCATAGAGTATAAAGTACGTTCCCCATAGACTGGCCCCGATGGCGGGGCAGTCGCCAATGAACTCCAGTGATAATGCTCGGATGCGGGAGGTACGAGACCTCGAATCGTACCTCATCGCCGAACGCCAATCGCTTCCACACCTTGGCCAGTCGATCGTATAATCCAACAGTCACGACTAGGGCGGCATCGGGAGAAAAGTATGCAAGACTGACGGGAGTCCCGAGCTTCTTCTTCCAGGCCAGACGCGGGTTGTCATTCAAAAACCACAAAGCGAGGCGAGAGTTGCCTAGCAGAAGCTCATTCTCGGAACCCCACGATAGAGTACGGATCGGTTCGTCGTCATCGTCGGCGCGAAAAGTGTAGGCGAGAGACCACTGTCAAGAGTCTATATGTCAATACTAGCTGCACTCATCCAATGCGACAGCAGTCGATCGGGGACAGAGCTCCACCCGAGCACTCTTCCCGGTGTGCGCACCTTAAGTGTCTCGCCCTGGATGCCGTATGGCTGGTAGACAAAGACATCTGGACCACCGCACACGGCAATTTTTCCCGACTCTTCATCAAAGGCGACAGCATTTAGTGTATCGGTATCATCGACATATATCGTTTGGAGAAGCGCTTGCGGGCCGCCGAGGATGACCAGCGCGTGGCCGGAAATATACGCCTGGTGAGTACGCCCGTGGGCTTAGATTAGCAATGAGAAAAGACAGTGAGGTTTCCCAAGCTGAGGAGGGGTCCCAAGAATACGAGACTCACAATCACACGAAGTCCATCCCACAGCGCTGTGCTGAACGACTGGAGATTCGCTGGGGGTTTCCCCGGCAGTACCGCTCGCATAGAGGCGGGTGGGATAGAGGGAAGAGAGGGGGGGACGCTCGTTGCGCGCGAAGCTTCACACCATTGCCTGGCTGAGCGGTTGAGTCCCTAGAGGTAAGTGGATAAAGGGTGCGAGGAGAAACAAGGGACAATGCTAGCGATCAGGTGCTGGGGGTGTTGATGATGCGCAGGGGATCCAAGCGGGTCCGAACAGTGCGGGCGATTACGCTCGCTCCACTCAGTGCAACCACTGGCACCGATACGGCAATCACCTGCCACTATAAATTGCGCAGCAATTTCTGGATACTACGAGTACCAGGCGAATTGGTTCTATACGATGAACGAGGTGATCTTCACTTAGAACCTTGTGGATGTTGAACTAGTAGTAGTACTCGTAATTCCCGTTAAGTTCAAGTTGTCCAGGGCTACTTCAATTTCTAGATCCTGACGACGTGACCTGGCAGGGCAGGTCATATAGGTATTTACAGACAGCTTTAAGTTTCCAGAAAAATGTTCCTCATATTCATTCAAGTTCATGTATGTACCGAAAGTACGTACTAGTATGGGCTGCTACTCAAACAGAATGCCCCCATTCCTCCTCCCCCATTTGCTACGCCGGGTATGCATGGTATGAAACAAAGGGCTTGAACGCAAGCATCGCAGAGACAGTGATATAATGGTCGTTGATGTACAGGTGCTGTGAAAAGTAGAAAATTGGATGGAGTGTCGTCATATATCGGGAAAGAAGAGGTTAAGGTCGTCGATTTGCGGATCTGCGGCCATCCGTCGGGGATTCGGGTAGTTCTTCGTCTACAAACCGAACACTGGTTCCAATCGAGGTTCGGCGGCCGGTACGGGGACGAAAAGATGAAGCTGTTTGGGCGGCGGAATTCGAAGCGCGGAGGAGTCGACTGGCGAAGGGTGTATGGAGCGGTGTAGCTGGGGTGGTGGACATCTGGGCAAGAGCTCGGGCCCGAGCCGCGCGTTTGGATGGCGATGTCAGATAGCTGGGCGTAGCTAATGGGCTTGCGGAGACCGCAGAGACTGGCTCCTGGGAGGTTGCCGTGAAATCACTCATCTTGAATGGCGTTTCTGATGGATTCTGATACCATGGATCAAATAGAGCAGACCCAGGGCGACTACCTCCTTCGAAGCTTGGATATCGCGCAGGCGTTAAGGCAGGGCCTGCCGAGTCGCGAGCCTCCAATTTGATGCGAGCTTCATCCACCCAGTCACGGAATAGGGCTCGCGAATGCTTTCGAAGGTTTCTTTCTCGCATTGCTTCCGCTGTTTCAACCGTGCTTCTCATTTGGAAGATGCGGAGGCTGAGTTTGCGGAAAGCCGAACCCGCCTGGCGCAGGATGTGAGACCGGTATACCGAGTCCGCTTGGTCCTCCATCTCACGACGAATCACAAATGTCTCTGACATCTGTATGAGCTGATCAAAGGCAATTTGATTAAAATAGTGCCTATCCGCTGCCTGGTAGTCTGAGAATCTCTTGATCATTTGGCCATGCCATCCTCGGAATATCACAGACACAACGCCCAGTAGCTTCGTTCTGCTGACGTCTTCGGCTTGTTCCTCCAAATCCACGACAGCCCGTGTCTTAGATGACCAAGTTGACAATGCCTTGGACGCTATATTGACCTTTATCTTTCGTCTGATTTTAGCATATGCGTCCTTCCGTCGGTTTTTAGAGGACTCCAATGTCGCTTGGTGCCAACGTTTCATGGATCGTTTCATCAAAAAGTAGAATTCCGCGTCAGAAGCCCAGCCTTCCATTTGGACGATCTGCTGATGCTTCGATCTCCAAGCCATAAGAGACTCCTGTGCCAGGCGTGGTGCATAGAACTCAAAAGCTGCATATTCCCGCTCGCGTTGGATCGACAGTTGATCTCGCCATACCGCAAACTTAGACCTTACCAAATCCTCGGCCCGACTATCTTCGTGACTTTCTGCATGGAATAATAGTCGTGTGTATGTATCTCTCGTATTCGTCACAAAGCGAGAGAAAATCTCGCGCTTGATACGTTGTTCATGTATCCTGCGCATGAGTCGGTATCTCTCCATCAAAATCCACTTGTAGATGGCTTCCATTTTCAATCGCTCGTCGATTCGAGCCTGAAGTGCAAGGCAACGCAATGTATCGTTCCAGGCTGTCCATGAATTACGCTGGAGTCGGTATTGGTCCATATCCTCCGCCTGCTCAACCATTCGGGCTTTTGAAACCCACCGCGAAAGGGCATTTCGAAGAATCCTAGTGTCTACCATGTTGCAGACCCTGGAAGCAGCAGGAGCTAATTGGGATTGTATCCTCCATTCATCGAACTTTTCTCTAAGAGCCTCTCGGCGTTGGATGCTTTCAGCTTGTTGATGTGCCGAAGCCATAATTCTAGACCTTTGAGACCATTCTTGCAAAACAGATGCTAGCGCAGTGCGTCTGTTATGAACGTCGATTTCGTGGTCTCGTTCTCGATTGGTCCGAAAGTTGCGAAGCCAGTAAAGGAGCGAGCGCCGTTTAAGGCGATTGTCATACCATTCAGGAGCTCGGCGATCGCAAAAGCCCCAAAACCATTGCCAATAAGAAGTATGTCGGAGATTGTCGTTGTGCGTTGTTACAGCCTGGGCTTCCGCTGCCTTGAGGTCGGTTATTTTCTTCCGCCACCTATTGAAAGGTTTCCGCAATGCGAAGCGCTGAGCCTTGAGTTCGTTGACTGCAGTTATCTCACGCCAGGCATTGAAATATTTGATACTCAAGACATGCTGTCGGGCTGTCGATGTCCGGGCGACTTCTTCAGATGTAAGCTGAGCCCAATGCGTGAAAGCCTTTGTCATTAGGTAAAGATCACGGGCTCTATTAGCGCGTTCATCTAGATGTTTGAAGAAACGTTCAGTTCTGGCTGTGTGGCGTTTATCTTGAATGATAGCGCGCCATGGCTCAAATGCTTGCCGAAGCAGAGTGTTTCGATCATGGTTTATCGCAATGGTTTCCCTCTTTTCACGAATTTGGCGTGTCTTCAACGCCCCTCTGAACCATTGTGGGAGGATCCGACGGCATATAGCCCGCTGGCGATACATATTGAAAGTAGACGCGTCCCGGAGTAGATCTGAAAGCTGGGGGCGATACAGAAGCTCAGGCGGAGCTTCTTCTTTCAGGAAAGCATCGTGCTCAGTGGTCTGTGAGACAGCAGATTTGGACTCATCCGATTGGAAGCTGTCTGCTGAGCTTAGGGAGGATGACCGTTGAAGTTTCGAAGCCGCTGCAATTCTCTTAGAGCGGTCATGGTTGACAGCTGAACGCGCCACTACTCCGTTGGTCAGCGGTGGGTCTTCTCTTTCCACCTTCTTGTTCTGCGCATTATCAAATCGACTAATCAGACCTCTGCCAATTTCTAAGAATTGAGCAATCAAATCCGTGCGATCTGGTGACCTGTTTAGGTGATTTTGAATTTTAGGTTTCGGCGACAGTCTGGGTGTAGCGAATTCGGGCTTCCCAGTTTGAAGTCGTGACATGGAGGAACGAGAGCTCGGGCGCTCAATGAAGCTTCTCTGGGTCACATCCTCGCCAATATCTACCGTTGTATTAAATGAAGCGCGTCTCCTAGGCGTGATAGGAACTCCATTCGTCTTAGGAATGTGACTGTCCTCGTCGGCCTGGCTGCGTGTGCCCTCAAATGAGTATTGCCCAGTTTCAAATGTCTCGTTGATTCCCGTAGAGGCGTCGTCTCCCAGTTCAATCACGATTCCCATTCGTTGGAGTGTATTCTCGAACTTGTCGAAGAGTGTCGTCCCTAGCGCATCTTTATTTCCCATCTTGAACAGGAATCGCAGGCATGTATGGCCCGGATCGGCATTGACGCCATGTTCGAGAATAACCTCGTCATATGCCGCGAACAGGGCTCGGAATGGAAGCTGTTGAACCTCGGGGTGGCTCTCGGCGCGAATGACAACTTGGTAAAGGAATCCGACATCTAGGTCGCAGAGAGACGTTAGACTCCGAGATCGAGGCTCATGCAGAAGCGGCAATTACATACCATCGTCAGAGAGGGACGAATTCTCTTCGGTTGAGGCGCGTCGCTGCGAGGATATCGGAGGCATCGAAAATTCGCGATTTAAAGCGCGCTTGTCGCATCTGGGTCATAAAGACAACGGACCAAATAAATCATGGCGAAGGCGGGCGAATCCCGTTCAAAACAAGACATGCGCAGAAACTAGTCTGCGATCGAACCAAAAAGGAATAGCAATAGCAAATAAAATGGGGTATCAATTCGGCGCCATGGACTGCGAATCCGGATTGTTTTTGTGGTCGCGACAGAAACATGCCCGGGTGCACGTGATCATTAGGTAACATTCCTGGGCGCCGGAGGATTCCCCCATGCAGCTTGGTCTTGAATCTGTCGACTATTCAATCTACAACCCCCAGCTCAAGGCGTGGTCATCATTACCCTACTCCTGGCCGAAATGCCGACAAAGACCCGTCCAGTTGAGAAGTTTGCCAGAGCCACTGCTCAATGCTCGGTTCAGGTCTGTATCAACGAACCCCACTCCACATTAAGATGAACAAGCGCTAACAGGTCAAGGTAGGCTGCTGCATATGGCAAGTGTGTAGTCACAGAATACAGTTCTGTGCACAAGGATATGTGTGCGAAAGAGTTTATGAAGCTCAAGGATTGTGTTCTGGTAAGAATATGAGGTCTTGATATAGACATTCACGGGCTAATTTCGACAGGCCGCATCCAAGAAGGCTTGAATTCAGCGGCAACCATATCGCGATGCACAGGCTTGCATCAATACATGCTAGGATGCTAGCTTAACTCCTGTATAATACGAAAAATGTACCATATGATGTCAATCTACCAACTTACATACTGAGGGTCTCCTAACCCTGTAGCAGCTGGTCACTGGGAAATAAATCGGCTACTAGTCCAATTACTGCAGTAAATATTACCAAAAGGTTAGCTAATAAATCCGACCTTCATTACTAAGTGGTATAAGACCTCGGGGTTCTTTGACTCCCTCACTCCCTCCGAACGGGATCAATTTTGAACTTGAATTCCATCAGGCGGTAAAGTGTGGCCGCGCCAGTGACTGGTGAGCGTAGCGGATCCTTGTTGTAGCCCATTTACATTATATGAGCTTTTGAACTTAAAATAGAAATGATATTTCTTTTCTAACAACCAGAAATGCAGTAGAGTATCCACAGAGGCAAACTTTTCATAATTCAAGTTAGCGCTTTACAGCTTCACCAGGCGCAACAGGAAGGTAGCGTTCTGCACTTCCTGCTCCTCCTGTGCGATGGTTCCCTCCTCATCGGCGCTAGGAGCCTTGCCATCGACAGCCGCACGCTCATCAAGCGGGCGACGAACAGCCTTTTCGATAGCCTGAGACTGAGACTTGAATGCCTCAGCAAGGCCGATAGAGTCCTTATCCCCCAACACGGTGTATTCCATCTTGACATCATCCGTGGGGACCAGTCCGGCAGCCTTACGCAGACGTTGGAGACGGTTGATGATCTCACGTCCAATACCCTGTTGCGCCAACTCAGGGTACAGTTCAGCATCGAGAAGGGTCATAACATCATCATCGGTGTTGATCTCCAGGTTGGAAGCGCCTGCGTCCTCCTTGATGCCTCTCTTAACGACTAGGTCGCCTTCCACAAGCTCGATACCGTCGACCAGAATCTTCTTTTCGGCGACGAAGCTCTTCACGGCCTCGCTAGTCAGGTTTGGCAGAGCCTTCTTGACCTTCTGTACATCCTTCTTCAGCTTCTTGCCCAGAGTCGGCCAGTCAGCATTGGCACTGTACTGAACGTTGTACTTGGCCTCGTCAGAAGAAAGGACAAGCTCCAGGACGTTCAATTCCTCCTCGATATAGGACGCTAGGGATTTGACGTCGTCCAGGTACTGCGGGTCCTGGTGGATGACCACAAGACTCTTGAGAGGAGTCTTCAGACCAATGGAGCGGCGCTCACGAGAGAGACGGCCAAGTTCGATAACCTTCTGCATGCGAGCGACCCGACGTTCAACAACTTCATCAAAAAGCTCCTCTCGCACCTCGGGGAACGAAAGGAAGTGGACAGAGCGAGGGTCCTCTGAGTGGAGTGATTCCGGAATATGAGGGAGAAGGCGCTGGTAGATGTTGTCGGTCAGGAAGGGGGTGAAGGGAGCGAGACCTCGGACCAAAATATAGAGAACTTCGAAAAGAGTGTTGAGAGCGTGCAGGGTATCATCAACGCCATTCTCACCCTTGAGGCGCTTGCGGTTGAACCGAATATACCAGTTGGTAGTGTTCTCAATCAGGCCCAGCAGACGAGGGACGACAGTATACAGGCGGTAGGCAGCCATTTCTTGGTTAACGAACACCAGAAGACTTTGGCAACTGGCCAGGATCCAGCGATCCATGACGTTGGTGTTGGTGGACTCAGCCTTGGGGTCGAAAACGAAGTCGACATTGGAAGTCTTCTTCAAGAGCTTCACTTGGTCCTCAAGGAACCTGTAGCTGTTCCACATGGGCAACAGAACCTTGCTAACAATCTCCTTGACACCGGTCTCCTTGAAGCGCAGAGGTTCAGCACGGACAACGGGAGAGTTGATCAAGTAAAGACGCAGCGCATCCGCACCATAGCGATCCATGATCAAAGAAGGATCGGGGTAGTTCTGAAGTCTCTTCGACATCTTCTTACCATCCTCTGCGAGAACAATTCCGTTCACAATGCAATTCTTGAAGGGCAGCTTGCCAAACAAGTGTGTACCAAGAACAGTCAGAGTGTAGAACCAACCACGGGTCTGGTCCAGACCCTCGGCGATGAAATCAGCTGGGAAGCTCTTCTCGAACTGATCCTTGTTCTCGAAAGGATAGTGCTGAGAGGCATAAGGCATGCTACCAGACTCAAACCAGCAATCGAAAATCTCAGGCACACGGCGGAGGACACCCTTGCCTTGCTGACTGGGGATGGTGATGTGATCCACCTTATCACGGTGGATATCGGTAAGATCGCCCTCGTAGCCGCTCAGTTTCTTAAGCTCTTCGACCGAGCCAATCGCCACAACCTCCTTGTAGTCATCGGAGACCCAGATGGGCAGGGGAGTACCCCAGAAACGGTTTCGAGAAATGTTCCAGTCACGAGCGTTCTTGATCCAGCTGGCAAATCTGCGATCCTTCACAAAAGAAGGGACCCAGTGGGAGTCTTCAATACCTTTGAGCATTTGAGGGATGATGGGAGTGACCTTCACGAACCATGAAGGCACAGCACGGTAGATCAAAGGAGTATCGGATCGCCAGCAGAATGGGTAGCTGTGAGTAATCTGACTGTCAACAACGAGGCGGCCGGTGGCCTTCAGGTGCTTGATGATTGGCTTGTCAGCGGCCTTGACGTGTTGACCCACGAAGTCCCGGACTTCCTCAGTGAAGCAACCGTTTGGATCAACAGGATTGGGGGGGCAGACGCTTGTCGTTGATCACACCGTGCTCGAAACCAATCCGGTAATCGTCCTCACCAAAGGCAGGAGCCTGATGAACAAGACCAACACCATCATCCGCGGTGACATATTTATCGTTCAAAATGCAGAAACCGTGGTCTTTGAACTGTTCGTAGAAGTAGTCGAAGAGGGGCTCGTATTTCCATCCCAACATGTCTGAGCCCTTAATGCGGTCCACGATCTTGAACTTGGCCTTCTTGGGGTCCTTGTAGAGGGTTCGGAGCAAAGACTCAAGCAGAATATAGTTCTTCCCACTCGCCTCGTCGAAAACCTTGATATATTCGAAGTCGGGGTGAACACAAATAGCGATGTTGGAGGGGAGGCTGCCTTTTGTGTTAGCATTTGTGCCGTACATAATGGGAGAGCTTCACGCACGTCCATGGAGTAGTAGACCAGATCAGGGCGTAGGTATTTTCCTGTCCAATAATAGGGAAGTTGACCACAACCGCAGGGTCCTGTACATCCTGGTAGTTTTGAGAGGCTTCGAAGTTGGACAGAGCTAGGCGAAAGTAAAGAGAAATTAGTCAATGCATCTACTTGCAGATTGTTCGAGTCACTCACTAGTCGCAAGCGCAGTCGAATATGGCATCACTCGATATCCTCGGTATACCAAATCCTTCTCAAAAAGCTAGAAAGACAGGTTAACCTCTGCTTGAAAAGGTGCTTTTGAATGCGTCGATGTACCTGCTTGAAAACCCACCAAACGGATTCCATGAACGTGGGGTCCATGGTCTATTTTAGAAAGAAATAAAAGTTAGTAATAGTACAAGAGGTGCCACGAAATATTGGAGACGGCTGACTTACCTTGTACGGCTTGTCCTCCATATCAATCCAACGGCCCAATCGATCGATGGTGACCTTCCAGTCGCCAGCAAATTTCATGACGATGGACTTGCACTCCGCGTTGTACTTCTCAATTCCAATCTTCTCAACTGCCTGCAGGCCGGACATGCCGAGCTTTTTGTCGATCTCGTACTCGATGGGGACTCCGTGGGTGTCCCAGCCGAACCGCCGCTCGACATAGTATCCCTTCATTGCCCAGTACCGGGGAACTATAACCGCAAAATTAGTAACATGCGGATATAAAGTGACGCCCTACGTACCGATATCTTTAATGGTGGAAGCTAGAAGATGGCCATAGTGAGGCTTTCCAGTCGCGAAGGGAGGACCATCTGAAAAGGACCATGGTTTGTTATTCTTCGAGAGCTCGACTTGGCGCCTAAAGGCATCAATCTCCCTCCACCGTTGGAGAACAATCTCCTCCTCGGCAGGGAAGTCCATCGACATGGTGATATTGTGATATCGAGTGGAATGACAATCTTGAAAGAAGGAGAGTCAAAGAAAGCGTGAGTCACCCCCGCCATTGGACATTTTTTGCCAGTGCGCCCTGCGCTAACGTACCCCTCCCCGCTCACCGCCTCCTATTTCTGGCAACATATACAAGCTGTTGTATGAGTCGATCACTAGAGGTACCACAATGCACATAATGTAGCAAACATTCAGATTTTATAATGGTATACACATGTAAAGCAGCGTTCAAGCAGAGGAAGAAATGGTATTTCGAAATTGACAAGTCGGGCTTCGCTATACACGGATTGAACACAGAACCATCTACTCGTCTCCACTCTCCTCGTCGTCTTCATCATCCTCGTCCTCTGAAATGTCTTGGCCAAGGTCCTTGAGTCGTTGCTAGACGATGTTAGACAATTCTCCACATGTAATGATAGTAACCATACCTTATCCTCGCTCCGTTTAGCCTCCAGATCGCCAAATACAATCAGCAGGTCGTCCAATTCCGTCTGGGTGGCTTGACGGGCCTCCTCCTTCTCCCTGGCCTCTGACTGAGCTTGTTCAAGCTTGGCCTGCGCATCTTTCAGGTCCTGGGTGGCCTTTTGGGCTTGCGACTCAACTTCCTGCGCCTTGCGTTCAGCGTCAGCAGTACGTGTCTCGAGCGCAGACAATTTCGATGAGAATTCTCCCTTGGCAGTCTTGAGTTCTTGGGCGGCTTTCTGCTGTGCCTTCTCGAGATCTGCACGCAAAGTCTCAATGGTCTTCTTGAGATCTCCCGCTTCGGATTTTTGCTGGCCCTTTGCAGACTGTATATCCTTATTGGACTTTTGCTTAGCGCTGTCTAGGTCCGATCGCAAGGTTTCGATGGTCTTCTTGAGCTCAGTTGATTCAGATTCCTGTTGTGCCTTAGCGGTCTCGAGTGATTGGGCGGCATTTTTCTTCTCTTTTTCGAGATCCGATTCTAGAGATTTCATCGTCTTCTTGAGCTCAGCAGTTTCGGAATCCTGTTGTCCCTTGGCGGTCTTAACTGATTGAGCGGCGTTTTTCTTCTCTTTGTCGAGGTCTGATTCTAAAGATTTGATCTTCTTCTGAAGCCCAGCTGCGTCAGATTCCTGCTTGCCCTTTTCCGCTTCAAGGCCCTTTGAGATACCCTGAGACTTTTCCAAGTCTGACCGCAGCTTTTCGATGGTCTTTTTGAGATCAGCAGTCTCTGCATCATGCAGCCCCTTGGCAGCTTCGAGGCTCTCGGTGGACTTTTGTACCCTGTCAAGATCAGACTGCAGGGTCTGCCGAGCCTTTTTAAGGTCAGCAGTCTCGGCGTCATGTTCGGACTTGACGGCGGCCAGTTGTGACTCCAGTATCTCAATCGAAGCTCGGAGGCCGGCAGTCTCGGTCTGATGTTGACTGTTGGCCGAAGAAAGAGTGGCTTCTAAGCCCTGGAGCTTTTGGTGTAGATCGGAAATTTGAGCAGCATGGCTGTCTTTGGATTGACTGATCGTCGATTCCCGTTCCTCGATGGCCCTCTTCAGGTGCGCGACCTCGCCTGCATATTTATCGTTAAGCTTTGAGATATCTCCCTCCAAGCCACGGATCGTCTTCTGCAAACCAGCAACTTCTTGTTCGTGGTGCGATTTCACCTTCGCGCTCTTTTTTTCGTACTCCGCTGAAGCTTGTTTCAGCTGGTTGTCGATGGCACGTAATTGTTCGCTATGCTGCTTGAGAAGTTCGTTCTTCGATTGCTTGTGCTGTTCATCCACTCTAGATAGCTCTTGCGCATGCGCGTATCGAAGAGACTGTTGGGATTGCTGGGACTTGGACGCCTCCATTGACCCTGATTCCTTCGATTTGCGGTGATCCGATTGCTCCTGTTCAAGCTTCCGCTGAACATTAACGAGGTCCGACTCCAGCTGCTGGACTGTTTGGCTCCGGTCATCCAATTCCGCACGTAGACTGTCGACGAGCTCACGGGAGACACCTTTCTCAACACCGTTGGCAACGACCGAGATTTCGAATCCGGGTTCACGGTCGATGGCCCGCAGCAACCGGCTGAAGTTGTCCTTGAGGAATTCCACAAAAGAACGATCAAAGAAGACCTCAGGGAGCCCACCTTCGACTTGCCCAGCGGAGGTCTGGGGTAAAACTTCAAAGTCGCGAACCAAAGGGCATTCCCGCAGTTTAGTGATTTTGTCAATATATTGCTCTCTCCCAAGTTGCTCGAGAAGCAGTTTATGCAATGTGACTCTGGGGATAGGGGAATCTTTGGTAGAAAATTCATAGATGATTCCCAAGAGAACAGTACAGAGTCCCGGCATTATCTTACTGGGCGCTCTCTGGTGCTTTATCTCTTGCAAAAGGGTCTGGATGCTGCTTCCTTCCACGAGCAGGTCATTCACAACATCTGGGTCTTCGAAAAGCCAACCGCAGAGTAACATCAGATAGCCAACAGTGATGCGTTCATCATCGCCACGTTGCAAACCTGTAATCAAGTTTCCAATCACAGTCTGAACACTGGTGACAACCTCTTCGCCACTCTCAGCATCGCCCTCGGTCACTTTCATGGCAGTGGTCTTTGCCTCATTGTCGTCGAATAGCAAATGGAACATCAAAACAGAAGCCATCCAGACTTGGTACGGGTCGGCGTTTCCTCGTGATTCGGGTGCTATGAGCAATACTGAAAGGATGTTCGGAATTCGATCCTGTCCGCTTTCGTGTCCTTCAATTGCACGCCTGAGGACATGCATCCGGATTCCAGGGTGATGAGCGAAGAAAGCCTTCATACATTCGCACGCTGCGAGGCGGGCATCTAACATGCTGTTGGGCGAGGGCTGAAGACTGAGCTTTAGGAAAGCCTCAATGACATTGATACGTTCTGGCTCCGCATGTCCGTTGGCAGCTTTGTCGTCCCGCGAGCGAGATCCCCATGAAACCTCAATGTCCCCGAACCTCTCCTGCAAGGGCGAGTTCCCTCGAATGAGATCGGCACAAGTCGAGAGGGCCTAGATGGGTTAGCAAAGCATGAAAATGATGCCCACGCAAGTCTTACCTTTGATGTAACATTGACGCTGAATTTCTGGCCAAACGCTATACTGAGGACCTGCTCCGTAACACCATGCTGCCAGAAAGCTGTTTGATTGGCGGGTGTCCCAACACCACCACGAACCAGAAATAGCTGAATGATCGCCAATAGACCCCAAACATTCTTCTCTCGATGGACGAGGGCCCATGCTGGCGCAGGTTCGTCGGCACTCTCCATTTCTTGTTCGCAATCGGAGAGAAGCTTCGTCAACTTCTTCACACAGCCAGTCTCACGAAAGAATGACTGGTTCGAAACGTTGAATCTCAGTAGATGAGCGAGCAAGGATAGACAATCCTCAACCACTTCTGTTCCATGGGTCAAAGTGCCCTCCGCTTCGATCAACGAAAAAAGGATTTCGAATGCATTTTCGAATGCCACCAGCTTTTGTAGTTCTTCCGAGGCGGGGGTTAGGGCGATAAGGAGGAGGAGGGCCTCTGACAGATACGGTTGTTAGCTTCTTCTGGTCGACAAGGAATTAATACAATAGGATCCATACCGTTTCTGACAGGCTCTCTCGTGTCTGTAAGTACATTGACAAGCCGGGAAATTCCCAATGGCGCCGTAAATATGCATTCTTGTGTTCGCTCGGGTCTGGCGCTGCTGATATGGGACATCAATTGCAATGAATATAGTCGAGAATAGAAGTCTCTGGTTTCGAGGAGATCTAGAAGGATCGTGATATTGTCTTGTCGCTGTCTCCATTGTGAGCATAGGTCTCGGGTAGGTATGCACACAGTGCCTTACCTGGGTGAATTCGTCCGCTAGCCAAAGAGCTATTTCATCTGATGCTTCGGGCTATATGCACAGTGATTAGCATACCTATATGACTTTCAATGCTCTAAATTGCACCCACGCTATTCTCATCAGGATTAAAGAGCATCAGTAGGGTCTCAAGGACCACTTTGGTGGTCTCGACATCCTCGCCATCATTGCGAAGACTACTGATCAATGACCGTAGGCCTCCGGAGGCTACTGACGCGGGATAGAGCTTCGCAAAGCTTCTCAGACCTTGGATAGCAGCCCGCCGATCCTCCAACAAAGTTGCACTCTGCAGTCTGTTACTGAGCACCTCGATTGTGTCCGTAGCCGTTTGTTTGGCCGGAGCTTGCGATTCAAGAATTCGAAACATCGCAGCTAGCTCGTAATCTCATGGTCACCTCCGACCGAGGTAGAAACCAATAGGCATCGAAGAGTGAAGAACAAGAACGTAAAAAGGTGGACGCCCCGAGGGCAGAGAACTGATTGCAGTAAAGCTGTCCTCCCGACGATGACCAAAGGGGGTTAAAGGCCGGAATCGCTCAAAGTCTCCCGACCGCCCGGAAACAATTCACCTTCGCCGCAGAGACTTTTTGGTCTCTCTCTCGCAACCTCCCCAACTTGCGCCGCAATTTCCTTGACGAGGGGCCTACTTTTTCTTTGATCCGATTTCGCAAGTCGTCGAGAGTCGCTGCGATCCCGGTTTCCAACTCACAGTCTCTCTGTGAACTACAGACATTCAGTGCGCGTCAGCTTACCTATCGCGTCTGCAAGATACCGCATTCGAGCGCAACGCCAATTTTGACAATTTGACAAGACTTTACGCTTAATCTGCAGTCGCATCGTCAATATGGGTGTCCCCGCGCTGTTCCGATGGCTTTCCAACAAGTACCCCAAGATCATCTCCTCGGTGATTGAGGAGCTTCCGCAAGAGGTGGATGGAGAGCCGATTCCAGTCGATACTACGCGCCCAAACCCCAACGGCGAGGAAATGGACAACCTTTACCTCGATATGAACGGCATCGTTCATCCATGTACCCATCCGGAGGGACGCCCGCCCCCCGCGAACGAGCAAGAGATGATGCTAGAGGTCTTCAGATATACTGATCGAGTGGTCAATATGGTCCGTCCGAGAAAGCTCCTCATGATCGCTATCGGTAAGTGCAAATCCAGACTTCACGCAAGTCTATTTAATTACATACTTGGAGTCTGATGTATACTAACATACTATTTTTTCTACTTAGATGGTGTTGCTCCCCGAGCCAAGATGAACCAGCAGCGTGCGCGCCGCTTCCGGTCCGCCCAAGAAGCTAGAGAAAACGACGAGAAGAAAGAAGAGCTCCAAAAGTTGCTTGCTAGGCAAAATGCCAAGAAGGGCGGCGACCCAGTCCTCCAGGAGGAGGTGATTCAGAAAACCTGGGATAGCAACGTCATTACACCGGGAACACCGTTCATGAACATCCTCGCCGCATCATTACGTTATTGGATCGCCTATAAGCTCAACACTGACCCAGCTTGGGAGAAGGTAAGACGATTCATTACGTCCCAACTCGGTATCATGCATTCTAACGATCTTAGATGAAAATCATCATCTCAGATGCTACTGTTCCTGGAGAAGGTGAGCACAAGATTATGGAATTCGTGCGCTCGCAGCGTGCATCACCGGAGCATGACCCAAACACCCGTCATGTCTTCTATGGCCTGGTAAGCCTCACTTACTGTCACAAACACATATATCTGCAAAATACTGATTTTGAATTACTAGGATGCCGATCTTATCATGTTGGGTCTGGCGACTCATGAACCTCATTTCCGAATTCTCCGTGAGGACGTGTTCTTCCAAGAGTCAAAGCCCCGGACATGTAGGCTGTGTGGACAGCCTGGACATAAGGCCGAGGAATGTACCGGCAAAGCAAAGGAGAAGAGTGGAGAATTCGATGAAAAGCAACATGCTGCACCGCTCAAGCCTTTTATTTGGCTTCACGTTTCGGTTTTGAGAGAATATCTGGCCGCTGAAATGCATGTCCCTCAGCAGCCGTTCCCGTTCGACATTGAGCGCGCGCTCGATGACTGGGTTTTCATGTGTTTCTTCGTCGGAAACGATTTCTTGCCGCATCTGCCCTCCTTGGATATTCGTGAGAACGGCATAGACACTCTCATCGCTATTTGGCGTGACAATATTCCTGCTATGGGAGGCTATCTCACCCAGGATGGACACGTCGACCTGAAAAGGGCCCAGCTCATTTTGGCAGGATTAGCCAAACAAGAGAGTGCGATTTTCGCTCGTCGTCGTCAGGCAGATGAAAGAAAGCAGGCCAACGACAGGAGGCGCAAAGAACAAGACCAAGCTCGGAATCAAGAGCGTGCCAGCAAGCGGAGACGCAGCTCCCCACCGCATGATAATGCGCCGGGTAACCGCTCCCGTGGTGGTGCTGGCAGCGTCGATGATGCTCCCCCCGCAGCCCTGGAGCTGATCACTCCTGCCCGAGGACATCTGACCAAGGAGAACAGAGAGATGACTCAAAGCATGGTCGGTAACCGTGGAAATGTCTACCGTGCCAATATGGAGAACAAAAGTGCTGCTGCTGTCTTGAAGAGCAAACTCATGAAGGGCCCTCAAAACGAAACTAGTACCGAGGAGGCTTTGAGCACCCCCCCAAACCGAAGAAGCATCGAATGGCAATGAGGAGCCAACATCTCCATCGGTTCTTGGAAAACGAAAGACTGGTGGTGCCGACGAACAGGACGGAGAAGCTGGAACCCCGGGCAGAGACTCCCCTCCTCCACCCCCTCCTAAGAAGAAGGAGGATGAGATGCCAGAGGATACCGTTCGCCTCTGGGAGCCCGGATTTGCCGATCGCTACTACGAGCAGAAATTCGGCGTCGATCCTGAGGACCACGAGTTCCGCCACAAGGTTGCTCGCGCTTATGCCGAAGGTCTCGCTTGGGTTCTGCTATACTATTTCCAGGGCTGCCCTTCTTGGACCTGGTATTACCCATATCACTATGCCCCATTTGCCTCGGACTTCGTGGACATTGCCGATATGGATCTCAGCTTCGACAAGGGCAAGCCGTTTAAGCCGTTTGAGCAGCTGATGGGTGTCCTGCCGGCATCATCTAACCATGCCCTACCCGAGGTATTCCACGACCTCATGAGCGATCCGAACAGTGAGATCATTGATTTCTACCCCGAGGATTTCCCATTGGATCTAAACGGCAAGAAGTTTGCTTGGCAGGGTGTGATCTTGCTTCCTTTCATTGATGAGAAACGCCTACTTGCTGCCATGGAGAAGAAATACCCCCTTCTTTCTGATGATGAACGTCACCGCAACACTCATGGTACAGAAGTGCTTTTGTTGTCAGACCAACATCCGCTTTATCAAGACCTCGTCGGCAACTTCTACTCCAAGAAGCCCGGTCCTGCAGAGTACAACTTGAACATGCGGGTGAGTGAGGGCTTGGCTGGTATTGTCGAGCGTAGTGAGACATATATTCCCCATGGCTCCCTGGTGTCTGACCTGGAGGAATATGGCATGCCGAGCCTCGATGATGATCGAACACTCACGTAAGTATTTTTCCACTCTCACTATGATCGGATCACTAACAAATTGACAGCGTCGATTATACCATCCCGAAATCTGAACACGTTCACAAATCTATGCTGCTTCGAGGCGTGAAGTTTGCTACACCCATGCTGAACTCGGCCGATGTACGTGCCGTCAAGGGCCGAGCCCAAAACTCCGGTCGCTCCTTCGGTGGCGCACCATTCAGGGGAGGCGGCCGCGGTGGACGGATGGACTACGGATCGGACCGCGGAGGAAACCAAGGAGGGCCCGGCCGTCCCAACCCATTTGCGGCCCATCTCGATCCCCGTTTCATTCCCGGCCAACAAAATAACATGGCTCCGGGATGGGTTCCCCCTGGACAAGGCGGTGGTGACTACTCGAGAGGACCACCCGGACCCCCACGTGGTGGCATGTCCAACCAGTATGGATATAACCAGGGTTACCAGCAGGATCACTATGGACATGGACATGGTGGACACCGCGGTGGCTACCGTGGCGGCGGCGGTGGTGGTGGCCGATACCGTGGAAACCGGGGCGGAGGTGGCCACTACTAGTAGCGATAGCTGATGAGACGGGGAGTTTTTCTCGTTCTATCACACGGCGCTACAACATGATATGTACCTCATAACATCTTCGTGACTGGATAGGGGGGAGTTTTGAGGAGAATTGGCGTTTGGTCTTTCTTTCTTCTGCAAGATGTACAAAAAATGAAATCACACGACCATAAGATGTTTATTCGCTTCGCATTCGATTCAGGTTCCTTTTTCCAACTTGAAGGTTCTTTCTAGTATTTGTATTTTTTTGGCTTCCTGCATCTCATGCAATAGATCCTGCAAAGATGTGGGAGGTAGTACTAGTAGCTCACCAATGGGGGAAGTATATGTATTCGGAGGGTTTTAAAATAGTGACAGGTTCGGCCACGCATACGCGAGGGGTGGTCAATGAATGACGATCAGCGACGAGCCAAGCTGAGGAATCACAAAAAGCAAGTCAAAAACAAACAATATTACAGAGTAGTACTCCATATGTCTCTACTAGTAATAGTGGATGTGATGTGGTAGTGGCTCAGCTGGACTGACTCACCGAAGGCGGTCAGAGAGAACTGCCGCGAGATCGGAGGGGAAAGAATTATTGACTCAGTCACAAGTCACAGTCATAGTCATTACTTCCAAGCATCTTCCTGGCTGGTTGCGTTTTGCCAGGTCTTACGCTGACTCTCGGTGCAGAAGTCCCAGGTACGTTCTCTGGCTCATCTCTGCGGCTGAGAGCTGGCATTCAATTCCTCCTTGGTGCGCCTTGCATACAATCGCTAGCTTCAACTTCGATTGTGGGGGAGGAATCAGCCCAACTCCCCGAAGACCCCCCCCTCCCTCCAAAAAGAGCCAAACACTAAGATTCACAGAATGAATTGAGCAGGAAACTGGAATTGCACATATCGAAACCACACAGTTCCTGTCCATCATCATGACCGAACCCATCAAGATCAGTATCTTGGGTCGGGAGAGCATCGTCGCGGATTTTGGCCTGTGGCGCAACTATGTGGCCCAGGACCTGATCACCGGCCTGCCCTCCACGACTTATGTCCTCATTACCGATACCAACCTCGGATCCATCTATACCCCAAGCTTTCAAAAAGCATTCGAAACCACCGCCGCCTCAGTCAACCCAGCCCCGCGCCTGTTGGTCTACAATGCCGCACCCGGTGAGAGCTCGAAGTCCCGCCAGACTAAAGCCGACATTGAAGATTGGATGTTGAGCCAAAACCCGCCATGTGGTCGCGATACTGTCGTTATTGCCCTGGGCGGAGGAGTGATTGGTGATTTGACTGGTTTCATTGCCGCGACCTACATGCGTGGGGTTCGCTTTGTGCAAGTCCCCACCACCCTCCTCGCCATGGTGGATTCCTCAATTGGAGGTAAAACAGCCATTGATACGCCGCTAGGTAAGAACTTGATCGGTTCCATCTGGCAACCGTCAAGGATTTACATTGATCTCGAATTTTTGGAGACCCTTCCCGTCCGAGAATTCATCAATGGCATGGCCGAAGTTATCAAGACCGCCGCCATCTCAAGCGAGGAAGAATTCACTGCACTCGAAGATAATGCGGACCTGATCCTCAATGCTGTGCGTGGCGAGGCTAAGCCTGGCCAAGGCCGCTTTGATGGCATTCGTGATATCCTGAAGGCCAGAATTCTGGCATCTGCCCGCCACAAGGCCTTTGTTGTCTCCGCAGATGAGCGTGAAGGTGGTCTCCGCAATCTTCTGAACTGGGGACACTCAATTGGCCATGCCATTGAAGCTATTCTTACCCCACAGATCCTCCACGGCGAGTGTGTTGCCATTGGTATGGTCAAGGAGGCCGAGCTTGCCCGACACCTGGGCATCCTGAAGGGTGTTGCCGTGGCCCGTGTTGTCAAGTGCATCTCCGCCTACGGCCTTCCCACTTCCATGAAGGACGCTCGAGTGAGGAAATTGACAGCTGGCAAGCATTGCTCAGTGGATCAACTGCTCTTCAATATGGCCCTGGACAAGAAGAACGACGGACCCAAGAAGAAGATCGTTCTTCTGTCAGCGATTGGACGCACCCACGAGCCCAAGGCTAGTGTTGTTGCCAACGAAGATATCGGTGTTGTTCTGGCACCTAGCGTCGAGGTACACCCCGGCGTCCCCAAGACTCTTAATGTGACCTGCTCGCCTCCCGGATCTAAGAGTATCTCCAACCGCGCTCTTGTTCTCGCCGCATTGGGCTCGGGCACCTGTCGTATCAAGAACCTTCTGCACTCCGATGACACTGAGGTTATGTTGAACGCCCTGGAGCGACTGGGAGCAGCCACTTTCTCCTGGGAAGAGGAGGGCGAAGTTCTTGTCGTCAACGGCATGGGAGGTAATATCACGGCCAGTCCGTCTCCCTTGTACTTGGGCAACGCTGGAACCGCTTCCCGTTTCTTGACAACTGTTGCTACCCTTGCTACCCCGAGCACCGTTGACTCCAGCATCCTTACCGGTAACAACCGAATGAAGCAAAGGCCCATCGGCGACCTTGTTGATGCCCTGACCGTCAACGGCGCTAGTGTCGAGTATATGGAGAGCAAGGGCAGCCTGCCCCTTAAAATTGGAGCTTCCGGTGGCTTCGCCGGAGGTAGTATTAATCTTGCCGCGAAGGTTTCTTCGCAGTACGTCTCTTCACTGCTTATGTGTGCTCCCTATGCCAAGGAGCCTGTGACTCTGAAGCTGGTCGGAGGCAAGCCCATCTCCCAGCCCTACATTGACATGACCACCGCCATGATGCGCTCTTTCGGCATTGACGTGAAGAAGTCCACCACCGAGGAACACACCTACCACATTCCCCAAGGCCACTATGTCAACCCTGCCGAATATGTTGTCGAGAGTGATGCAAGCTCTGCGACTTATCCGCTTGCCATTGCAGCCATCAGCGGTACCACTTGCACTGTTCCGAACATTGGCTCTAAGTCTCTTCAGGGTGATGCTCGTTTTGCCGTTGATGTCTTAAGGCCGATGGGCTGCACCGTTGAGCAAACCGATTACTCCACCACCGTCACTGGTCCGGCTAGCGGCATTCTTCGGCCGCTGCCCAACGTGGACATGGAGCCTATGACTGATGCTTTCCTAACTGCCTCTGTTCTCGCCGCTGTCGCCCGTGGCGATGGCTCAAACCACACCACCCGTATCTACGGAATTGCCAACCAGCGCGTCAAAGAGTGTAACCGAATCAAGGCTATGAAGGATGAGCTTGCGAAGTACGGTGTTGTCTGCCGTGAACACGACGATGGTATCGAGATCGACGGCATTGAGCGATCTACCCTCCGCCAACCCGCCGGAGGCGTTTTCTGTTACGACGACCACCGTGTCGCCTTCAGCTTCAGTGTCTTGTCACTTGTGGCTCCCAAGTCTACTCTCATCCTCGAGAAGGAGTGCGTTGGAAAGACATGGCCCGGCTGGTGGGACGCTATGAAGCAACTTTTCGGTGTCAAACTTGACGGCAAGGAGCTGAGTGAAGAGGAGCTTGCTACCTCCACAGAGGAGGAGAAAGCCAGTGCTTCCGTCTTCATCATTGGCATGCGTGGCGCTGGAAAGACTACTGCCGGAAACTGGGTTGGATCAAGCCTCGACCGACCTTTCATTGATCTTGATACCGAGTTAGAAACGACCGAGGGAATCACCATTCCGGAGATGATCAAACAGCGTGGCTGGCAAGGATTTCGCGATGCGGAGCTTGCCGTGCTTCAGCGTGCTATGAAAGACCGACCTACCGGCTATGTTTTCGCCTGCGGTGGCGGTGTAGTTGAGATGCCCGAGGCCCGTAAACTCCTCGCTGACTATCACAAGAACAAGGGTAATGTTCTCCTTATTATGCGTGATATCAAGCAAGTCATGGATTTCCTCCAGGTTGACAAGCTTCGTCCTGCCTATGTGGAGGATATGATGGGAGTATGGCTGCGTCGCAAGCCCTGGTTCCAAGAATGCAGCAACATTCAGTACTACAGCCAACACTCCAACAACACAGAGCTTGCCTTGGCTTCAGAAGACTTCCAGCGCTTCATGCGGGTTGTCACCGGCCGACAAGATAACCTCAACATTATCAAGAAGAAGAAGCACTCTTTCTTCGCCTCCTTGACTCTGCCCGACTTGCGTCAATGTGGTGATATCCTCAGCGAGGCCTGTATCGGCTCTGATGCCGTGGAACTGCGGGTCGATCTTTTGAAGGATCCGGCTTCGGATAACGATATCCCCTCCGTGGATTTTGTTGCTGAGCAAATGTCTTTCCTCCGTCGCCGTGTTACGATTCCCCTCATTTTCACCATCCGTACCAAGAGCCAGGGTGGTCGCTTCCCCGATGATGCCCATGAAGCTGCCGCGCAGCTATACCGTCTGGCGTTCCGCTCGGGATGCGAGTTTGTTGATCTTGAGATTGCTTTCCCCGATGAGCTTCTCCGTTCTGTCTCTGAGATGAAGGGCCACTCGAAGATTATTGCCTCTCACCACGACCCTCAAGGCAAGCTGTCGTGGTCCAACATGTCTTGGATTCCATCTTACAATCGTGCACTGGAGTATGGTGATATTATCAAGCTGGTTGGCGTCGCCAACACCCTGGATGACAACACCGCTCTGCGGAAATTCAAGAACTGGGCTGAGGAGGCTCACGAAACTCCATTGATCGCCATCAACATGGGTGACACTGGCCAGCTCAGTCGCATCCTGAACGGTTTCATGACACCCGTCTCCCACCCTAGCCTTCCTTTCAAGGCTGCTCCCGGCCAACTCTCTGCGACTGAAATCCGCAGGGGTCTGTCGCTCATGGGTGAGATTAAGGCTAAGAAGTTCGCCATCTTCGGTTCGCCTGTCTCTGGCTCACGCTCCCCCGCGCTCCACAACACCCTCTTCGGCGAGATGGGCCTTCCCCACAGCTACGGCCGCCTAGAGACCACCAATGTTGAGGACGTCAAGGAATTTATCCACGCTCCCGACTTTGGCGGTGCCTCTGTGACCATCCCTTTGAAGCTAGACATCATGCCGCTCCTGGACGAGGTTGCCCAGGAGGCCGAGATTATCGGCGCCGTCAACACTATTGTCCCTGTCGCCAACGGCAATGCGGCCCCTCGTCTAGTTGGCTACAACACTGACTGGCAAGGAATGGTTCAGTCTCTGCGTAACGATGGTGTCTACGGCTCCAACGGTACCGAGAGTGCCGTGGTTGTCGGTGGTGGTGGTACCGCTCGCGCTGCCATCTTCGCCCTACACCACATGGGCTTCTCCCCCATTTACGTTATCGGTCGTACTGCCAGCAAGCTCGAGGGCATGGTTTCGACTTTCCCCACCAGCTACAACATCCGCATTGTTGACAACTACAGCCAGCTAGACACTATGCCCCAAGTCGCCATCGGTACTATCCCTGCCGATAAGCCCATCGACCCAATGATGCGTGAAACTCTCTGCCAGATGTTCGAGCGTGCCCAGCAGGTCGACGGCACCGTCATTGGCAAGTCCGCTGAGGGCCAGTCGCCCCGTGTTCTTCTCGAGATGGCCTACAAGCCTTCGGTAACCGCGCTGATGCAGCTCGCTTCCGACTCGGGCTGGAAGACAATCCCTGGACTTGAGGTTCTTACTGGCCAGGGCGTTAATCAGGTATGTATTCGACAATGGCTCTTTGAGTAAATGGATTACTAACTTCTTGTAGTTCATTCACTGGACCGGAATCACTCCTCTGTACCACGTCGCCCGAGTAAGTCATGCCTCGAACCTCCTTTTTCATGATTTGAAATTTCACCCGATTGTTCTAATACTAACCTCGTCTTAAGGCTGCTGTTATGGGTGATGGTTCTGCCTAAATCGTACGATTGCCTTTCGGTATCAATGCAATTCCGTATTTTACAGACGGTTCCCTCTCCAAAAAGGATTTGAAAAAGTTGCTCGTCTCGGTTCACTCCGTACTTATGTTTCAGATGATATGCAGATTTTCTTTATATATGGTTACGATAAATAGCATTGATTTTGGTCTTCATCTGAATTTGGCGATTGGTTCTAACTTGAGTGTAGTCGTACCAGCACGATTCTCCTCGCTGCCAACGATTCCAGTAGTACAGCCCGGAGTCCATGCCTTGAAACATGACTGAATAATAAGAAGCCGCCATCTATTCAACAATTCTGGGAAGTATTACTAAATTCTCTGTAAACGATCAAATGGTAATTGTACATATTTTGAAGAAGTAGAAACTATTCGCGACACTCCTTTTTCTACTGTGGGCTGACGGGAGGGGTGACCTGTGGGCGCTTGGAGATGGTCAACCACACATCCCGCCAATAGCCAACGCCACCCTTCACTACAAATTGAGCAGTCGGTTTGTCCTTCACGGACTCGGGCTTGAACTGGCGGAAGAACTAAGAAAAAAATAAGTAAGATGAGGAATTCTATACGGCCATTGAGGAGAAAGATCTTACCTGCAGGGGGGGCCTTGAATAGCTCCATCATGGCAATGTCGCGACCCAGACACACGCGGGAACCATATCCAAAGGCGAAGTTATACTTGTTATATGACTTGGCCTTCTCCGCATCCAACCAGCGCTCGGGACGGAACTCCTCAGCATCCTCGCCATACAAAGTCGGGTCACGGTGCACCAGATAGGGGTTGCATGTGATCTCAGTACCCGCCGGAGCAAACTTGCCGTATAGTTCCAGACCAGGCTCGGGGACGTAGCGAGGGAAAATGTTCGGGGCAGAAGGGCAAAGACGCATGGTTTCCTTGACACAGCCTACAAAGAATGGCAAGTGCTCAATGACTTCGTCATACTGGGGCATATTGGAGATCAGTCCCTTGCGTGTGGCATTGTCAATTTCATCCATCATGCGGTCATATGATTCCGTGTTGGATAGGAGGAACTGGATCAAGGCCTGGAAAGCGGTACCAGTGGTATCAGCTCCAGCAAGTAGAACCAGGAGAACCTCTGCGCGAATATATTCCAAATCGAGAGGCTTGCCCTCGTCAGTGCGAGCTTCGATCAGCTTTTGGAGAAGGTCGACACGGTTGACCGGCTTGCCACTGTTGATATCCTCCACGCGCTCTTTGATGAGACGATCACGGAAGCGCATCAGAACACCAATGCCCGTGTTATCTTGTGGAGTGGCGACGAGATACTTCTTCATGAAAGTTGTCTTCATCCAGGATGTAAAAGGATGCAGGCGGGCAAGGAAACCGAAAGCAGGAAGGCCATCGTGGAAACCTTGGATGAGACCACCAACATCTTCACCCTTCTCAATGAATCCAAAGGGAGCGCCGAAACCAATTTCGCTGATGATGTCGTATGCCATATAGCTATTGGCGCAAAAGGTTAGCCAAGCTCGAATGAAACGAGTTGTGCCAAACTTACACTGCCCACCAGGCGAAATCGAAAGCCTCGCCAGATTTGACAAAAGTACCATTGAGCTTGTCGCTCCATTCGCGGATGCGCGCGTCGATCATTGGCTCCATGCTTTTGATATTGGTGAAGCTATACTGCATTAATTGTCAACACTCGTCTCGTAAATCATATTTTGTTCTATGGAGCTTACAGGTCCCGCAACGTATTTTCGGAACACTGCATGAGTCTTGTGGGACCTCATGTTGAACAGACTTTCATTCTCGCCGAAGCTACCCGTGATATAGTGTCCAGTTTTGTCCACATTGCGTTGGTAGACTTCGGGAAGCTTGGAGTGGTCGCTGACTAGCAGCAATGTGGGAGTAATGCGAACGACAGGTCCTAATGAAATGCAATCAATTAGTTATCTCTCTATATTTATCAGCCCTTTCTCGCACACGTGAATCTTACCGTATGTCTTAGAAAGTTCATGAAAGGTAAGATATTCCGTCTCGGCCAAGTTCTGCTTCGCAATCCAAAGACGGGTCACGGATGCCCAGAAGGGACCTGGGAATTTGGACAGCGGGTGGAAGAACCGATAGTACACGATTTGGTAAACGAGTTTCGAAATGGCGTAGAGAAAAAGAGCGAGGAAGACATTGGTGACTGACACCAGTGACAGCGCACTCTCTGCAAGACCCATGATGATGGCTGACAGATTCAAATGCACCGCATCTGGAGATTAGAAACTTTTGGCAACAAGAGGGGCAGAAACGACTCTCAAAATAACCGCGGAGAGTCCCCCCCCCCGCCATCCCCTTTCAATGCCATTCAAATGATAAAGGAGACGAAGCCATTGGTCGAGTGGGCAGTGCCGAGCCACAATGGACAATCCACCCTGGGCGGGAGTCCAAGTGCTTTTAGTTCGGGAATATCTAGGCCTCGCTGGGTCTAACGGCCAACTAAATCACCAAGGCGTGCTCCTTCGTTCTCTAAATGTGTCCACTTTGTCACTTAGCTTGGCTACTACGCTGTTGGCACCATTATTCGGTGGATATGTAATTCCACGAACCCTGTTGGCGACTGGAGACACGAATAGCTCATGTGGATATATGGGCATGATTTTCTTGGAAGCCATAGCTACGAGATGCCTAGGTACGACGCAAGACTCGTGTCTCGACGGTCTTTGCTGAAGCAGTAATGATTTTCACTCTAATAGGGTCCGAGCTGTCACTCACTCTTGATTCAAGTATTTCTAAAAAAGGGGGGATCCGACGCAATCTCCTGGAACGTTCGATGCCGTTATATCCACAAGGATGATCGTTATTCTAGGTCGCAATTGCCTAGAACGAATAGACACACGACAGGGCGTATTCAGGACCCCATTGCCTCGCCTCATTTGTACAAGGCTCGGTGGGGAGCAGCCAAGTGTCAGGCTAGGGCAATGGTGGATCGTGCCACTCAGTATCCACTCTCTGAAGGAGATGTTTTCTTGTCGCCTGCCTGCAGGATTTAGGAACATAATGTCATGAATCCACCTGTCTTCACGGCCACGTTGCGATATGTATTCACGAACGTGTTCATTTGCTTAAGTCCTTTATTAAATGGAATGCGGAGAGAGAAAAATGGCCCGATAAATGTTATGAGAATGCTTAACCTTAGATCGATACCCAGGTGATCTATCAATCGATTCTCGCAAACCAAAACGGGGCCTCAGAACTGGTCAATGCATTACAGGCCGTACTCTTGGGCCTGGTGCTCTCGAATAGGAACCCGGTTATCCGGAATCATCGTGCCTCCTCGATGGACATCGGATGTACTTCTCCACTACGGAGTAGTACTTGATGCCGTTGCCACCCACGTTCCCGTCTAACTTCCTTGTTGGGAATACCACGACAAGGGGTGATGGACCCTGCTGTGATGAGTATGACTCGGGGGTGCACGCCACATCCAATGCCCCCATTTCCCTTCGGTTGTGATCCTCTGCCCCGGCAAGTATCCATCTGCGTACCCGCCTCCTCAATTGCCAAGGCGATTGGAAAGACTTGCGCCTTGATTCGTCTACAAGGGTGTCCTTTTTATAGCGAATGTAGATCAAAAACGGTGATCGATAAGGCGAGCTGCGTTCAAGATCACTCTGAATATTTTTATTTCCTTCCAAAAAACAATGGAGTTCCTAGGGATGGAAAGCATCGTGGGAGTTCAATTGCAATGCTAGAAATCGGCATGCGCGTATGAAGTTCTCGTACGGAGTACAGATGGGAGTGATGGTGTTTGGAGGTGTCTCATCTACTCGTAGTTACTCCGCTACCCATCACGCTAGACTGTAGCTGCATGCACGAGGGCATGCTTCTCCCGTTTGCCCCCTGTTTTTTCGCACTTTAGCGCGTTGGACAATAGAATTGTTACTCGGAAGAGTGCGTGCAAATCACATGAACACTTAATTGTGACTAGAAAACATCCGCTTCCCTTGATTTCCTCGACCGGAAAGCTCGTGTCTCGCCCAATCTCGCTTAGAACTGACGCGGCTGAATGGTGACGACAATCGGAGTGTCCCACCAGTGGATATGGTGGGTCCGAGAAGGACGGCTCGGGGGGAATGAGGCTTGCAGATCATATTTGCTTTTAGGATAGCGCCCCGAGTGGGTCATGTTGGGGATCTTTCCTGATTTCGATGCCTTCTTGGTCGGCACATCGCGGCGCCCATTGAAGAAATCCCGGGGCCGTCTGAAACGCTGGCTGCGATGATCTCCTCACAATATCCTGGTCTTCCATGAAGAGTAAACTTTGAGGGCCACTTTTACGAGACACAAGGCGCATTAAACTTGCCGCAGCGCCTGTCAAACGAAAGTTTAAGACCACATAGATAATGTCATAACACGCGAATTAGGATCACCGTTGAAGTAAAACAAACCCAGACCTAAAAGAAATTCGGAGCACAAAACAAACAGAAAAGAGGTGGAAAGTCAACACTCGCCAGTCGATCGATATTTTCCTATTCGGCAGGATCTGCCGATGCCCCACGCTTGACTCGATTCCGATTTCAACTGGGCATGCTCGTTGTACATGATACATTTTCACATCGGCTGTGCATATGTACTTTTGAATTCCCCTCTTCCCCTTTCATCGCAAGATAGCGGTTAGTTTGTGAAGAATATCGTAATTGCACGGAGTAGATATTCAGAATTTAAACCCAAAATTGCTTTTGGGGGACCTTGATGCCAGGCAACCCAGACTTTTTGATCAGCAGTATACGAGACTTGACCTTCCGACTGACCCACACATTCTTTCTTCCCTGCTTATTCCCGATGCTCGTTCTCCGTATATACCCTCCTGACTTCAGGGCCTTTCCCGTTTGATGTTTGAGCCCACCCCAGAACGAGAACGAGAACACCTATCGTGCGGAGTACTACGGAGTAGGTGGTTCGAATTCACGTAGTGGACCCATAGTAAATATTCCCTGCGGTTGCACTGTTGACAAGGGGGACATTAGCCACATCTCCGCATCTGGCTGGCAAATCAAATGGCTCTGAACCTTGACGAGTCTTCTGGAGTCTCGGCTCGACGCCCAAAAAAAACATATTCCTAGTCCGTGGGATAGAAAGCGGACATTAGCCCTGTTTATCGGCGGTCTGAACCAGGAGAAGCTGTTGCATCGTCTCTGAACCGTCTGGTTGTAGTTCTCTCTTGGGTAAGATCTTTCCAATCCCCACGGGCTTGGCCACCTTTTGGCGGCAACGTTATTGGAACCGGTGGATCTGGAAGCTGTTAGGAACCAGCGCCATGCTGCCGCTAGCATATGTACGGAGAACGGCGGACAATTTAATTTAATTTTTTCTTTTCTTTTTTCAGAGTTAAATCCTGGCAGGCATGTGCCGCCCTCGAATAAAGACAAAGGTACATTCTTGTGGCGCTTTTCTCCATTGTATTTCTCATTCTTATTTCTTATTTCGTTCTTTCATTTCTTCTACACCGTTGGCTGTCTTTCTTGTCCTGGTGACATACTAGTAAAAGGCTTGGTCAACGTACACTCCTAATTAACCGCATCCAACTTGAACGGACATCGATGATTTGACTTGCCGTTTTCTTGTTCGCATTCGCTCTTTTATTTACTCCTCATGGCCATCACAAGTGATCATGGCTCACAAGGGCCCGTTGTTGTCGGGATTTGTCTTGCATTCGCCGTCCTAACATTCATTGTTTTGAGTCTGCGGTTGTTCGCTCGCGTCTATGTGCTAGGTAGAATGGGGTTTGATGACTGTGAGTAATCCTGCCCTGGCTAAGTGAGAATTGACTAACAAGTATTTAGATCTTATTATCGGAGCTTGTGTAAGATCGAGTCAATCTCTATGTGGGAAATAGAAACTGACAGCACCAGCTATTATCATGGGCATTCATCGCCGTCACTATTGTTGGTGAGTTCCTTGATCTCGACTATGAACTGCCCGTCTCTATAGCCAAGAGCTAACCTACCTCAGCGGTTGAGAATGGTCTCGGTCAACATGCGAAATATGTTGATCCGAACAACATGATTACCTATGGATTTGTATGTTCACAGCCATCTATTAATTGATCGCGTAGAATCCTTTGCTAATTCTAACTCTGTGCAGGCGGTTTGGCTGAGTTCAATGTTCTATCTCGCAACCCTTGGATTCATTAAAACATCCGTCTTATGGTTCTACACTCGCCTGGGCGACCGGACTCTCACCCGAGCTTCATGGGCCATGGTTGGAGTCATTGCGGCTCAAGCAGGCTCTTTCGTTCTCGTCGCCGCATTTCAATGCCAAACAATCAGCAAAGCCTGGACCGGTACCGGTCCTGGAAAATGTGTCAACATTAATGTGTTTTATCTGGCCAACGCTGCACTGAACATCTTTACCGATCTCCTGACCTACACTCTTCCCATCCGCGTCATCTTCAAACTCCAGATGCCGCGCAAGCAGAAAATTGCGCTGGCCCTGATTCTCTGTCTTGGTCTTTTGTAAGAGCACCGAATACTGCCTCATTGTCTGGATCCGCTCTAATACAGTTTCACCATAGTGCCTGTGTTTCCTCCATCATTCGAATTACCTATATTCCCGCCATGCTCACATCCCCCGATGCTACATACGCTATTAGTGGAGCTATGTACTGGTCCGTCATCGAAACAAATGTCGGGATATTTGCCGCCTCAATCCCATCCTTTAAGGCTATTGCATCTCGCTTCCTGCCCCGCTTCATCGGCGAGTACAGTAGTGGCAGAAAATACGGACCTTGGTCTGGCAATACCGACGCTCGCAAATACGGCTCAGGTTTCACCAGAGTCACCGACCCAAACCAGATCACAATGGGCACATTGAATGGCAAAGAAGATGGTGGAATGGGTACCCAAATCGGCGCTACCGTGAACGACAACTCGAGCGAGGAGAGGATAATCATTCCCGATGGGAAAATCTTCGCTCAGACAGAGATTGAGACTACCGTTGAGACAAACGGCATCTTCGATACACCGGGCGAGCGGGCTCACCGGTCAAAGCGTGGATTTTAAAAACTAAATCTTTCTTTTCCCCCCTCTCTTCTTGGGAGATTTCTTTTTATTTCATTGGAAAGGGAAATGAGATAAATTCTCATATATACGGATCACTATCAGCGGTACATATTGGCTGTACGAATACCCTTTATAGCGGCAATATCAATCATTACGAACTCTTGTTTCGCCAGATCTTACCTCAATGCACAAGCTTCAATCCTCTCATAGATTATGGGTGTGTACGGCGAACTGTGTTGAAAATGGTTAATTAGGCACCTGAATCGAGAACTACGCTGATTACGGCCTCCAGAGCGGCAATCGATCCTGTGTTTTAGCTTGTTTTATGAAAGGCTCTGCTATCCCCTTGGTGAATGGATCAGGCTCATAGAGTCCAGTAGATTTGAAGCGTTGACGCAGCAGAAGCAGTAGCAATGAGACGTGAAGGGAGAGAGAGAGCGTAAGCGAGCAAGTGAGTAAGTGTTGACGGAAATAATTGGAGAAGCAGACAGCGAGGGCGGCGTAGGCCAATTTTTCACAAGCTATTTTCAGATATTTATCCCAAATGAGGGAGGAACCTGGAGCTAGAAGTCAATATCATACGTTATACTGTTTAAGGTACTGAAAATACATAATCCCTGGATAGTTATAAAGTTAAACTGCCGTAGGTTCCTAGGTAGGTTGACTCGGGGTGTTTGCTACACCTCGGGTACTTCCTAGGGGGTTTCCTAGGACATCTCTTCAATGCCTTCTATCTCGTCCTCTAGGATAGTTATTACTGTAGCCCTCTGTACCTTCTTTACCTGCTTAGATAGTACTTTTGCCACAGTTTTCCTCGCTGGCTTTCCCTGAATCCTACTGATAGTCTGGTTTATACTGGTAATTTACTCTCTGTTACTGGAGCGTACAGCCGATACAACAGCAATACCTATTATACCGCTTAATAGTTCTTCGGTTAAGGACACCTGGGATATCCCTATAGAGCTTAGCGAGGGAGGTTTAAGGGATACTGAGGGATCATTATAGCTAAACTCAGCCAGTACTAGATAGAATCACCCGTACTGCTTCGCCATCGCCATAATCTGTTCTACCACTATAATCCTCGTCTCATAGTCCTCACTCCACACTAGATATACACCCTCATAATTAACACATTTCTTATCCCTGTACATACAGGTAGTATAATCTCAAGACTGATGCTCCCCAGCGCAGTACACATATTTTATTTTATTAGCACAGAAAGCTCCTATATATCTGTATTATTGACAGTTAAAGCATTGCCGCATACAGAGACTCCTATCATAAAGGAGAGCCTAATACCGGTTCAAATCCCAGAGCATACCCTCTTCAATAGCCTTATTCGCTGATTGTAGCCTGCTGAATTTAAGAATAATTAATGCTATTTTGGCTCCCTCCTTTGGCACCCGCAACCAGTTAATCTTTATAATTATGGTATCTTTCCCCCAGTAACAGGAGTTTTCAGCTACTATTGCTTCTGTAATTACTCCCTACGCCTCCCGTAAGTCCTAAATCATTGGCTTATCTACCAAGGAGCGTACCTATATACTGTATATAATAGCCCCCTAGGTCAGTATATAGACAAAGGCTGTTAAACCAAAGCCTTTAACCTATATATCTTGATACAGCTATATCAGTTATACTTCCCGTATATCTTGTACAGTGAGCCAGAGATTACCCAACTTTAACTAGCGAACTGCCTTCACTATTACTGTAGCCAATATAGCGGTCTGGGTACCCTTTACATACTCCGTACGTACCTTATTAGTATAATCTTTTATCTCCTTAGACGGCTTACTATGATATCTGTTCACCTGATTATAGTTATCGAGGCAGATAATTACATCCCGGTTATATACTGTGACCGGTACAGCGGATATGGCATTCAATGATAAGGATAGCGATAATTAATAGGCCGGTGCTAGTGCTTATACTGCTGCCCAAGCCCAGGAGACAGTGCCCATACAAGATGAAGGCTCTATAGCCACTTTTACAGCGTTATGAATCTCCTTGGAGAGGTTATTACAGAGGGACTGGAGCTCCTGCTGCCAGTCGTACAGGGGAAGCAACGAAAGGTCGCTAGTAAGGGCTCAAACATTTTCGAGGAGTTCCCGCACCCTATCTGGTTTCACTTAGGCTTTTAGACTGCTATTAAGCTCCATCAATAGCTCCGTGGCGTTACGATTGACGTTCTGAACGCATTCACGATTCAATGGCAGATTCTTCAACGCGGCGGGCACGCCCCCGGAGGGACGCGAAACCACCTTCTCCACACGCGGCACCGGCATATTAAGCTAGGCTATATAAATATAGGCTCAAAATGTAGCGCGTGAAGTTATTTAAAACTTGCCGTATAGTGCGGGTTTCCAACTGGCCTAGTTCCTGAGATATAACAAAATTTCGATTTGCGCCTTGAGTTGTTGGGCTCTTCAGTCCGTACGATCAGCCCCGAATTAATCTTCTCTTCCCCGGCAATCTAAGGTAGGCCAAGGTCTTTTAAAGCGCCGTAAATAATCTTTCTGTCCTTTTTCATGGCAGCTTCATGGGACTCTATGGTCGGTCCCGGTAGACTATCATTTATGCTTAAGTTCAATCCAGACATTGGGCGCAAAGTCTGGATATGACTGAGTTTTCAAGTTAAAGAGAGAATTCCAATGCTTCTGGTCGTCAGTCAATCAACAACTTCGATTCAATATATCACATACTAAACAATAGTTCCATCTGTTCTTATTCCTTTGAAATTCGGATGGACGAAGTTGATCTGAGAGAAAAGCATCCAAATTCCACCCATCTGTAATCGACGCTATGCACTCTTCTGCGCCGCCCTCTCCGCCCTCTTGATCCACATTTTTCCTCGCACTCAACATGTATTCGAGACATATTTCTTGCCAACACAAGACTTATCCTTTCCTTCTGTTAAAACATTCCCCCCCAGAAGTCATTTCAAGGACCTTGACATGCCCAAGCCAAGTACCGTCATACCACAGAGTAAAACATGCAGCCGCCCTCTTCCAAATAGACTGGTGGTATATCGCTTCTTCGACGATGTTTTTGATCTTTGTTCTGGTGGCTGTGGTATGGCATTTTCCAGTGGCATGGTAAGATACTTGAATCTCGTTTTTTTTCCACGTATACCGTTTCTCAAGAGATCCCCTATCGGTTGGGCCGAGATCTGCAGTTGAAAAAACGCCATTAATATGGCCTTGAGTGCTGAAAGTCAGGTTTCGAACGTAGACTATTCCGTCGCTTAATGTACCTTAAATCAAAAGTCAGCACAGGAGTTCAGTAGTCGAAATTTGTCCCTTACCGTGATATGCCATATCGCCGTTCAATTCACTCCGCCACAATTCAGACGAAGTGTTGAACCCGCTCTCAGCCAAAGAGTCAATGAATCCTGTTTTATTGACAGATAGTGAGCCAGTTCCGGCTGTATCTGGAATTGCATCTCGTTTTAGATCGCCTTCGTACAATACATCATTGGTGACGACGGTGCATGAAGATGAAGATGAAGATGCTGAGATGATACCGGCTATTCCGCTGGCCAAGGTCCCAACTCCGGCCAGCACCGCTCCTCCCGCAATACACCAATTTTGCCAATAAGTCATCTCCGCACGTTTCTCAAAATTGTTGGATGCGACATCGTGTGGCTGGGCGATGACTGTGGAAGTCGCTAACAATGCGAACACTGTAAGCACCCTCATAATGGATTTATCTGGGCTCAAAATAACGAGGGCAGTCGTTTTTCTCAGCTGAGTTGAACTTGAAGTTGGAGAAAGCTTGTCCAGTCCAGGAATATCAGAAATTTATATTCGCGGGCATAGCCAAATACTAGAAACCTCGTAAGCACTCGTACGTAATACAATGCGCTAGTGACAGTGTGGAATCATCCTGTTCGGGAAGTTTTCGATTTCGCTAGATGGACAGTATTTCTCATGGTGCTTTCAAAATAATCCAAGTGACCTTGTTGATAATAAAGTACACTTACGTCCTTCACCAAAATCTCAAGGTGGCCCACTTGCTGAGAGTAATGATTACGCTAATCATTTGCTGTCTACTTATTGGCTTGGCATCACTCATACTCGCAAGGACTCATATAGTTCTCTATTTACCTTGGTAAGCTAGAGCCGCCTCGGAAAAAACCAAAGAATTTTGATTTTCCACTAAATTTTTGATATGGGTCATTTCTTGATCGAGTCCCGTATCCGGCTAGTTTGTTTTAGCACCCCTCACAGGTTACGTGGCAGACCATCAACAGCCCCACTCCAAAGAATTATCGCAAGTTCACTGGGATGAAAACTTGTCGCTTCTTTCATAATACCGACTTACATCTCTCGCTGACCTTTTTCGCTTTCCCTCTTTTATTCACCATTCACGTACAACACTACATACGACTCTTTTGCTGGCTCAGCGGCCAGGCATGCGGAATTCTTGGTATGTTCCTCTGCCATCAAGGTAGACATGCATTCAAACTTCGGAGCAATTCAACTTTTCAAACATCATTACTGATTTGGAAATTTGCTCAAGGACTGGGCAGCCAAAAATTAGGTGTTGGCGCTGAATATCATGATCGCAGAGCTGTTCGATCTCAATAGACGGCTTGTCCCTTCTTTTGTTCTTTTATGGCTTGGTTGGAGGGCATATCCACGATTTACTGAGTACCAAAAAAAGGCATTTCGATATGCTTTTGTTTTTTTTATCCTGGGGCTCGTCTTGCATATTATAAATAAATTGACGTAGCCAAAGGCTATCTACCACCGCGGTCAGTCTGCAGAGTCGGCCAGAAACAGCGTGTCGTGGACTCATCTCAACAAGATAATTTGAATTTAATTGATGCATGCCCCAATTCTGTAAAGATATTGATTTTTGTTGACAACTTGCGTGTAACTGTTGCGTAATGTTGAGCACCGACTATCGACGATGCAGAATCGTCGCAAGGCCAAGACTGAAGACTTCCATATATGATCAAAAGCCTACCATCCGTAAGTCAGCCGGCGATGGAAAGATCTGTGGCAAGGCCCAGAATGATACACATATCTAGGTGGAAGGGATAGCGCAATTGGCCGCACGATAGGTGGTGGTTGATCATCGTTCTCCCATCAAGATCCTTTGCTTAGCTCTATCTTGATATCATGACGTTGGTTACCGTTATCCAGCTGGCCATGCATTACCGTGCCAGAGCTATGCGCTAGAGTTACAGACGGACGGGATATAAATAGTCGACAAAGAGCCTAGATTCTCAGGGACATCTACCTCCCTGCAAATGGATGGCCGACCGCATGGAAATTGACTCCAGTGACGATAGTCACGAGATGACTGACGCGAATCAGCAACTTGAACGCGAACTCCTTCAGTGCCAGAAAGGATCATTTCCAACTGCTGTGCATTCGCGGCGAATTGTCTCGCTCGGCGTTTCTCCTCATTACGTGAGTCACTGGACCTCTGCCGATGCCTTTCGGGAAATATATCAGAATTGGTAAATTTTGTATCCTTCATCTCATCGGATCATTAGGCTCAATCATAAAACAGGAAGGACGCCATATTGGAACGGTTCCAGATCGATCGAATCGCCTTCCGGCCATACTTCGTCGACGCCTGCGATCATTACGACGTCTTGGTACCAGACCCCGCGGACCCCGAGGGTCGCCGGTCCTTAGGATTCATCAAGTACGACAAGAAATCCAGCCGAATCATTTTGGCGAACGCCTGCATGCAGTTTTCCGTCGAGTCTCTCCAGTTGGGCTTCACTACCAAGAGCGACCAGAACCAGCTGGCGGGTTCCCACGGCGACGGACTCAAGCTGGCAGCCGTGGCTCTGTCCCGGGATGGGTATAGGTTGCAAGTGGCGGCCAGCCGGTGTTCCTGGAATTTCTATTTGCGGGAGCCATGCAAGTCTCGCCTCCATTGTACCATCACCCCATCGCGCCAATCAAGTTCCACTCAGACGGACTGGGCCGAAGATTTTGCTGGACTACGCTTCCACCCCGAGCGAGATGTTGCCGTGCTCATCGGCCCTGGACGCACCACCCAGGGTCGGCCGGTGGCACCTGAAGAATTTCTTCAGTGGCTACAAATATCGTAGGATATTCGAGGCCTCTCCTACCCGTCCTCGGTTGTCGAGACAAGCCACGGGGACCTGCTATTTGACCAAAACCTTCTTGGTAGGATTTATGTCCACGGCGTGCTAATCTCTGGAACAAATTCGATTTACCCGTTCAAACTTGGTTATAACTTTACAGAGGGGAAATTCAATCGCAATCGGCGATGGCTAATGGACCGGCATGGACTGGCAGAGCGAGTGTGCCGGATCTGGGAGTCCGCCCTTCAAACGCACGAGGACGTCCTTCTTCCGATATACGTGAGCCTCCTCCGAAAGACACCAGCGCTGATGGACGTTAGTCTGGCTGCTGATTTGCTCTTGCCCTCGACAATATCCCGCATTTGAACGTATTTGCTACACGAGTCCAAGGGCAAGGACTTTTTCTATTGCGAAACATCCGGAGCCTAGGTTTGTCGGAAGTCAAATATACGCATCACTTGTCACAGGCTAACGCTAATCTAGGATGTCAAGGTGATACGAGAGACCATTGGAAAAAGGCTGATGAAGCTGCCGCGAGAATTATGGCGCCTACTGCGATCGACTACCCTTATCCGCAGTGCTGCGGAGGAGCTTTCGATGCTTTTCCAGAATGCCGAGGTCTGTAGCTCCCCGGATACCACCTTCTCGAGAACTGTGCGGAAGGCACTGAGAGAATGCTTTGCCCTGTTGGATTCGATGCAGGGGATTCAAGTGGTTTATGTTGAAGGTTTCGATAGTAGGGCGGATGTTGTGTATAATTCTCAGCCAAAAACACTGAAGGTCCACCACTAATGGCTGGACTTTGACGATATACATCAGCGAACGCCGTGCCGGAACTGGATTCTCCGTAGTGCGAAGAAGGAAAGCAGAAAGCACGAACCCTTCTTTTGCGGCCACATCGTCAAGGAGCTCTTATCCCTTTCTATCTCTTCGGTATTTGGAGGCTCTAAGACTCCTCGAACCACTGAGATGAGGTATATGCGCCATATCCGACGTCTACTCCGGTACATGCCACACCAGATCATTTTGACAACTTCGCAGTGCTGAGTTTGCCATAATTGGAGGTGAGTAGTGCAATGATCCTGCCATTGGTGTAATAGAAACCATTCCATACACTCGTAGCAAAAACGTAGCCGCGATTCAGGAACTTGAAGGGCGAGTCCTTTCTCATGTCGAATGCATTCATGAATGTGGGCGCTTCTCTCACCCTTCGCAAGTCTGTGATAGTCTGTATCAGAAGCTGTGTCATTGTGAAATAACGGCGACTCACCTTTCAATCTTAAGTTGACAGCCGTTTGCGGGACAAAGACCTTCAATTGGCTGTTCATTGGGAAGGTAAATAACATCCTCTTTGCGGGAGCATATTGTATGGAGGTCCTCCACAAAAGAAAGTTTCTCTTCAAAGGTCAACTCAGTTGTACAAGACATGGTGGTTGCGATGTGTGCAAGCTCTGGCATGATTAGGTATTGAGCACGTATGCAAATGTCCTTTACCACTTGTACAGGCTTCCCCTTTCCCCGATTCAGAATATTTTGATCTCTTTTTGCCTGTATCCATGAATCTTGGTATTTCTTTAGGTCAACACGACGTTGCCGGGCTAATGCCTCTCTATATTCCCGCTTCATGGACTGGTGCTTCTCTTGGTCCTTGCGTTCTTCAGCAATTTGGATGTCTGTTCTCATTTCCACCATTTCGGGTAACATCAAAATACCCTCCTTCACGTGAGCAGGCAATTCAAGAGGCACACCTGGTTCACAAAATTGACCGTAGCCTTGGAAATACTCAATATGTTTTGTTTGAACTTCCTCATCAAGCACAGCTGAGACTGTATCTATAGAGGAGCAGTGGGCTTGGTAGTGCTCTGGGAATGTTTTTGGGTCTCGTTGTGCTAGAATCTGGGAGACAGGCGCGGAGCCATACATTTCTGTGTTGAGCGTCAGTAACCAGACTATGTACAGGGGATTTAATATTGGAATAACTTACTTTCAACTTCTTTGGCTAGACTTCGTCGTGCATCATGTATTGTTGGGTGCTCACTGTATCCAGCCGCGTCAAAAATCAGGTGAAGATAATGATAGAAGTCTTTGTTCGTGAGAGGGATATCTTGAGGTCCGTCGGCTGTCACATTCCGAAAAATGGGCTTTTTCAAATAGCTTTCTTTCCATCGCAATGGTATTTCTCCATTGGATAGATCATATTTTGCCAAATCTGCTTTGGTTTCAATTCCGAAAAGAGCGCCATGTCCCAGTGCAAGTCCAAGAAGAAGGTCGCCAGACGCGAATTGTGATCGTTTGCTGTCACGAATGCCAATTCCAAAACTGATTGTAGTTTAGCTTTCTGAGACAAACAAAAAGGACTTCTCCAACATACACTGTATATTCTGGATCTCGATTATTCTTGAGCCAAGCCTGATTGACTCTCCATCCAACTTCCCATTGAGCAGTAGGTGAAGGGAACAGGACCAAATTGATGTGCTCACATTATGGTTTAGAATTGAACAACATTTCAAGATATGATTTACTTACTTCATATCGCAGACCTCGTTCTCCTTTGTTCTCATCAGAAGGCATGAAAGACCCGACTCTTGCTCCTGTGAAAAGATATAATTGTAGAGCAAACAGTATTTGAATTTTGATCAACCCAGGAATAAACCTTTTGTGATCAGCCTGCCACATTGAAGAAACTACCTTTAAAAAGTCGTCTCTTTTGAAGTTGAATTTCTGTTTTTTTTCTCATTCACGACTTGACCATCTTTCGTTAATGTATTTTTTATCCACTGCACCCCATCGTCAACAGTGTCAAAGCTTGTCTGGAAAAAGAGGCAAGAGGGAACTCACAGCGTATATTTCTTTTCGATCCATTTCAGGGACCTCAGTTTTGGTAGCCTCTTTAAACCCACCGAAAAATCTCTCCGCGCACGCCTTAGTTGTTCTCACAGTTGGTTTCCCGCTATTGCTGAGCCGGCCAATAGTAGAGTCCGCATACCAGCGAATAAATCCCTTCACCATTTCATGGTTCGGAGGCGGGCAACCTGGAACAGTTTTGTAATCTTGAAATCCGTTTTCTGGGTCTGCCGTAAAGCTAGGGAGAAGTCAGCCTTGCTGTCGATTATGATAATATGTTTTTAAACCTACTCAAACCAAAGATTCAGAGTTTCTTGATGTAGTTCTTTGGTCTTTGGGATCTTCTTATCTTTGTTTCGAACTGCATCTTCCTCCTTGAAAGCACAAGGGAGATAGCCATTCTTCTGCCGTTGGAGACGCCGCCTTTCTTTGGTTCTATCATCACGCCTGGCGAAAAAGGCTTTTCGCCCATAATCAGATATTTTTTCGATTTGTGGTTGAATAGAAAACGCCTTGGAAAGGATTGAATTTTGGCACGGACAAGTGGATGGGGGATGGATAGTTCATGTAATGCTGAAGGGGGATTGGGGTCTACCTTTTATATCTGAGAGATTACAAACTCGAAGAAATACATGATAGAGGAATAATTTTTGACCGAATTATCCCGAAAAGCTGGCTCAGTCCCGTTTTTGATGCGGTGGGCAGGAATGACGCAGTTCTTCGTTTAAACGGAGACACTCAGCTTACAAGCATGAGGGCGCTAGTTGTCACAGAATAAATGACCCTATAGGCCTTACTAATTCGGGAATAGCTAGAGATACGATAGGAGACAAATCCTGATTGGACGATAAACAACATGGGGTGACTAAGCACCGAGTGATCACTGAGCAATTCTGAGCGATCAGTGAGCATAGGTCATCCATCACATGACACCACTGATCTGATCACTGAGTCTGAGCCCGTGCTGAAATCTACTCACTGAGCCTGAGCCTGAGCGCCCTCATAAAAGCGGCGGCAGCCAAAACAGGAAAGCCCCACCTGGCAGACATTATCTGGTCTATATAACCGCATATTGCATGGTCTAGAGACGGCCCAGCGCCGTATAGAAAAGGCCGCATCAGGTCGAGCAAAAACACATCTTTTTTCACTCATCTCCTCTTCAACTAACCACATCATTCATCATACAGTTCAATACACATCATTCATCATACAGTTCAATACATCACACATCTCTCCTATCACTTAGATATCGAAGACCTTCTCGCAATCTACAAGAATGTCTGACCCTGTTGCCAGGTATTAGATCCCATCTTCCCCTTATCTTCCTCATGTTCAGAAGCAAGTCGGGAAAGGCCAAGCAGAAGCAGAAGCAGAAGCAGAAGCAGAAGCAGAAGCAGAAGCAGAAACAGTCGCCATCTTCAATTTCCTCCGCAGGTGTTCACAGTGGCACAATGAGTTCGTCCACGCATACCTTGACAACCCAAACTTCAATCGACTCGATTCCGTCGGTTGTGACTCCCGAGTCAAAGCCGGAGGCTCCAGTTTTATCTGATCCTGAAACAAGTCCCCCGCGGCCCAATCCCACCGAGCCTAAGCCGGGAACCCCGGTTGTATCTGACCCCGAAAAAGCCCCATCGCGGCCGGGTCCTGCCCAGCCTATCACTGGGCCTCCAAAGCCATCTGCAATTGCGCCTTTCAATCCATTTACTTCACCCAATTCTCCCGTGAAGCCTCCTTCTGTTATCTCTGCTGCTTCTGCTCCTGTTCCTGCTCGACCCGTTTCCGCTCGCCGCCCAACAGTCGAGTCTGCTGTCCCAAGCAAATCCGAGACCCCCGTTTCGAGCACACCCGCAGCTGATATTCCCACTCCGTCTATTAGCATTCCCTCCGAGTCTCGTCCCGTTGGCGGCCGCCGCGGCAAGTCGGACGATGACACCAATGGCGCCACTCGAGGCGGCGCGCTCGTTCACGGTGGAGAGGGTACCATCTCCAGCGCTGGCCTTCAGATGCCCGGCAAGTTGCTCAACGATCCGGATGAGAAAGGCGCCTTGAAGATCAAGGTTCACCTTAACCTTCATGCCAAGGTCCGCCTTGACTTAGACGCTCAAATCTATGGCGATGTGGTTATCGGACTTCTGTGAGGTCGTGCTGGTGTTTTGTTCTGGGCACATCACTGATGTACGCCATGGAATTGCGTGAATTTGTATGCGTCAATATTTGAGTTCTCAAGTACAATCATCGGTGCATGATCTAGCTTCTTGTTCCTCCTGCTATTTCATGCTTGGTACTTGATTAAATCAGCCAAAAGCAAATAGACACGTTTTATACGGACATAGCTACCCAAATAGCGAAGAAGACCCTCGAAGAGTACTAGTAGGTAGTATTGTTTTGTACGCGATTCCACAAACACTGTATCTGTCCATAGAATATTCTCGGACTTGGTTTCATGCTGTACACCATTCTTAGCTGAACTCTTTATGGTATTTCCTGCAATTATGTTACATTCGATCGATACAATTTTACCATTTAGAAAAAGAAAATCCGATGACGTCGATCAAAATTTCCAAGCCTTAAGAGGGCCACGTACTTCATGTTAACAGATAACTAGCTACATGCAAAGTTTATCCATCGCATTTTCCATCTAGCCCATTTCCAAATGCCCTCGGGCCGATCCCGATTATCTAGTTGCCCACTCCCTGGTCGCAGGTGGAAAGAGACTATTTTACCCAAATTGTTCTTATGTGAATAAAGAAGATCCCTAGCTTCACTATAATTTATATTCGATATCTATTTCCTTGACAGAGATATCCAGTACATACGACCATAGGGTGTGGAGAACAGGGCTTCCCGTCCGCTCAGCCGTACTTAAGCCACACGCCGGCAGGTTAGTAGTATGGTGGGTGACCACATGCGAATCCCTGCTGTTGTATGTTTTTGCAAAGGCTTTTTTCTATCTTTTTTCACCTTAGATGGTAATCTGGTAGAAGCAAAGTTATCATAATAATGTACTATATTGTCTTTTTGTGCCTTTTCTTCTCTCTTTTCCCCGTATAAATCAGCGGCTAGTCTATATAACACATTTAGAGGTCCATAGGGTAAAGTTATTTCCGGCGTCTTCATCAAAATCCGAACAATGGTGTTATGTGAAAATAGTTCCGTCTCACACTAGGGCGAACTAAATGAACAAGGAATAGCGTATCTTGAAGAATCCTAGTGGTGTTTGATCACTCCCTTGCCGTAAATTCTTTTCATTTCTACTTTTCCATGTCAGATATCTACTTTCATTCTCCGGTTCGTCTATTGCTCCTTTAGACCACATTGCAGCGGACCACCTTCATACTTTCTTCTATCCCTGGCTCCTTCTTACTTTCTCCGTCTTGCTCAGTATATGTTCTCTTGTGAAATATCTGCGATACCTCTTCCAATGATCTGCCTTTTGTCTCAGGGAAGAAGAAGTAAATCGAGAAAAGAAAGAAGGATAGAAATCCTAAAAACACACAATAGTATCGCCATTTCATTCTCGAAAATGCCACCGGATTGGCATATTGATTGGAAAATGCGCCAATGGAATCCGCCAAAAGGGTTACAGCCAGACCTTTTGCTCGTAGCTCAAATGGAAGAATTTCAGCCGGGTAGGCAAAGAACAGTGCCGCATACGCAATGTCGTATGCAGCGAAAAAGAGGAATAGCATGGGAATGACGGCAACTCCAGCAGATGATATCCCCTTTTCTGTGTAAAGTCCCGTTAATGTTGCTATCACGGTCAAGAATACTAGCATAAAACTAGTGGATAGTAGCCATAATATTCGGCGGCCGTATCTCTCTGATGCTAATGATCCCACCCCAGAGAGCAATAGGTTCCATGTTTGAAGTCCGAGGTTTAAAGAGGCCTGATCCATAGTATTTTTGACTCCAATGGATCCAAGTATTGGAGCAAGATAATATGATATAATCCCTGTAATCATTTAATAACCATCCGTGTCCGAGCTGGTCTAGCCATGACTTACCATTACCAGCCCATTCTTCCATTATCCCAACCAAGATACATATGGCCAGTATGTGAATATACCCTCGAGAAGATACAAACTTTTTCCAGCCCTCTCTGTTCAATGTCTTTTCTAATGGGATTAATGAGCACATTTTTTCAAACTCATGTGCAACGCCGCTGTCCCCAGCGACCCCATTTGCATGATACTTGATTAGAATTTCAAGAGCCTCATCTTTCCTTTCAGCTGAAACCAGCCATCTAGGACTCTCGGGGATACACAGCAGCCCGAATAGTTGGAGGACAGGATAAATCAACTGCAAAAGGCAGGGTAATCTCCAAGACCAATCATTTGGTATACTCAACGTCGAGATAGTAACAATTCCAGACGAAATGGCTCCTAAATACCAGGTAGAGCTGTATAGTGCGGTCACAGTTTGTCGCATTCGTGGGTGAGCTATTTCTGTGACTAGCAAGGGTGCCGCGATAGAAGCAGTTCCCACCCCTATTCCAGCCAGAACTCTTGAACTCAAAAGCACCCAGATATTCGGAACTGCGGCTTGAATTACCGCTGCTGCGATGATGATGATAGACCCGAGTCCCACACAGGCCTTTCGACCAAAGATATCGGCAATATAGGACGCCGGTATGTAAGAGACTATTCCCCCGATCCCGCCTGCAGCGATCACAAGCCCTAGCATTTGGGGACTCAATTCCCGTGTGAAGACGGCAACTTGAATGGTAATATCAGTCATTTCAGTTCCCAAGGACCATCTAACTCGTGGGGAGGCTCACACTGTGGGAGAACAAGTAAACCGTTGATCAAGCCGCCGCTGAATCCATTTGCAGCCGAGGTTGAGAACATGAGAAATATGCCAAGATTCAACTGTCGAAGCCCTCTGTCCCTAAGCCACATGTTGGCGGTTGGCAGGTAATATTCAAAACCGCGTATTTATCTCAGATTAAGTAGATTCCTTTTATATGGATAAAAGGGTCGAATTGTTCTCTCTGTAGGCTCCAAATTTTGGACAAGGTACTTATATTTTCTTCACATAGGCTCTGAATGCTCAAACTTCTGCTTGGTCCCCCTAGCATACCATGAAACCCTTTCATTGTGTAAGCAATCGGGTGGAATGAAGGGGTAGAAACTGTTCTGTCTTAGTCCCTTGTTCAACGGCCACTTCCTTCTGAGTATGCCCTGCATTGGCTTAATTAAGCGACGTTTACCCGAGAGCCGGGGATGGGAGCTCAGTAGATCAAAATAATCTCGAGATAAAAGATTATTTTGACCCAGTGAGCACGCTTATGCAGGAAGATAAAATTGTACCAGGAGACGCATAGGAGTCTGTATAGCTGTTCTCTCATAATCCAACGTCTTTGAGCTAAACCTACCTAGAGGATTGGTGTTACCTCAATTTGTTCCGGCGACTCAAGAGATGCTAGAAGTCTTTTGGTGTCTACAATCTGGCAATTGGTCTAGAGAAACTCTGGTAAATATACAGTGGTAGTAGTAAGAATTACGCGGAACTTATGGCCTAGAACGATGATCAGATGGCCAAAATGAGCAAGAGCCTATACGTTGTAGGGATCTCATTTTTATCAAACGTGGTTTCTCCAACATTTCAGATATTGTGGAGCATGCCACTTTTGAAACCCCGTGAGGACAGCTAGACTAAAAGAGGGAATAGTCCCAGCAGCCCAAAGAGGCAATAGTCCCAGCAGCCTCGCAGGTATACAGATCTTGTGGACCGGCAATCTCTTCTGTCTCATCTGGCAGACCGTTCCTGTTGACAGATACAGTGGCGCCCTCATATTACAATAGTGCGCGTATCCTACTATATTTTTAGACTTTTGAGGATAACCGAGCTTGCTTGCTGATACTGTGGCAATAACTACACCTTCTTTTCCCTTTGGTTGGTCTTGGCTACATTCTCGAGGTCGCCTGGAATTGCCAAATCAGATTGTCATTGATAGTCGTCATCATTCAAAGCACTATTTCTATCTATCTTAGAGTATCAATTAGATATCCAGACAGCCTCGGTCATGTTTCACTTACCGGTTGAACTTCTTCAGTTCTAACCAGCGCAGACCCGGATAGACCAACATGGCCCACGACGAGCCAACCCAGATACCAAGATCCGAGCCACTGTCACCAACCATCTTGGCGATCGGGCCGGTGAAATAGATCTGGTTCATGCAAACAATCGCACCAGCCCAGCCAATCAAGAAGGCTGTCAGTGCAGCAAGACCGAGAGGCAATTTTGAGCGATCAGCCCAGGCCTCCCAATCAAACCCTCTTGATCGGCGAAAGATGAGATGTTCCTCTAGAGCTATTGTAAGGTAAATGCAAACCCAGTAGCCCATAAGCGCAAGCCAGTTTTCGAAAATGTCGTATAAGTAATTTCGGCCCGCTACAGCGCAGACAAGGTAAATAATGACACCAACGCAGGTCCAGAACCACCGAGGAAGCTTAGCCGGATAGCGACCTAACATCTGGAAGCCCAAGGAGGCAGAGTAAGTTCCAGCGACATTGTTAGCAATCTGCCCCATGGAGACCAGGACGCCTAGGAACTTTCCAAAGCCACCGAGTCCGTTATAGCCAGCGAGGATTAATGAGCCAGCGGAAATGCTATTGGCCGCTGCCCAGTCGGGATGAGTGGCCGTGCCTGAGCCAAGGCCCACACCAATTAAGTTGGCAAAGGTCAAGGCCATGCCAGTACCGAGGAAGGTCATGGTGAAGGTCTTCCACTTCTTTGCGCTGGGGGGAAAGTAGACATAAAAGTCGGCACCAGCCGGGGCCCAAGCGACAGATGAGGAAAGACAGAGCGAAAAGAAGGAGAGGCGATTGCCGGCGATTGTTTGCGGAGAGCCTGTAGATACGATCGAAGTGTCAAACTTGGGGCCAGCGCTACCAACAAGGACGAAAGCTGCAATAAGTTGAGGGATCCAGGCCCATCTATCAATGATTTCATTAGTATCTCAGTGAACCCGGGCTAGAGAATAATGCGATCGTTTCTTTACCTTTCGTAGATGTGGAATAGACGCATGCCAAATAGGACCACGATCCAAGTGACAACTACAATGATGACCACGCCGACAGCCACGGTCATGTTGTTGCCAGCCACAGCAGAGAGAACTTGTCCGCCCACAATACTGTCGACCATACCGTATCCGAGCATGATAATTATGTTCAATAGAGCACATACTTTGCTAGGGTAGTATCCCATAAAGTATCGAGCCACAACCTGACTACATCAGTATCCATATTCTGGTTGATAAGTGCGCGGTGAGCTCAAAAACATACCATAGTTCTGTTCCCACTGACTGGGCCAAATGTTCCCATGTATGCGACACCCGCGGCCCCCAGTAGAGCACCGAAAGTGGAACATAGAGCCGAGTCGACAAATCCCAGCCCGTAACTTGCCGGGCCGAGCATACCAACGGCCATGTTGTTCGCCGTGATATTCACACTGAACCACAGCAGAGCCATCTGCATATAATCCGCCGACGTCACCCTGGGCTTGCGTTCCTCAAGTGGGACGCGCTCAATGCCACGCGACTCGAAGAACTCGAACTGTGCTAGGCGGGTATTCAATCGCTCAAACGCATTTTTCGGCGAATGCGACGACGAGCTTGGCTCTGGTGACAGCGATTCAACCGCTGGCGCATGCTGAAGACTCTTCTCTTCGTCTCCCCCAGTTCGCTCCATCGTGGGTGAATTTTTTTCTTGTTCTTTTTTTTTCAAAGTGAGCGGGAGCAAGCGCGTCGATTAAGATCAAGATCTTGAGAAAATTTGATCACGACGATCGGAGACGGGAATGAGAAAGTTTAAACCACGAGACTTTTGAGAAGCGCAGTTAGAGAGTTCGGCCAGGGCCGAGTCTCCGTAGACGAATGTAACAAAGGGGCCGAATTCGCGGACACAACAACAACAAGAGGGGCCGGGGTGGACATGCAAGTCCGTGAGTTCGTGGGAGAAGGTGGTTTCGCTTGGGTGTACCTCCTGGACCCGGCCCGTTCCAGGGCTTGGCCCCCCACGATTTTAACATTTATAACATGCTTAGCAGCGCCACTAGCCTTGTTCCAGTGCACAGCGAGGTGCACTCCACAGTTGATTGGTGGTGGAAAATGAGTGGTAACGAATCTGGTGCTCGTAGCCACTTGCAGCGATCGCATTCCAGGCCCAGCCCCATTTCACCCGAATCTACAGAGTACCCCAACTCTGCATGGGGTCTTATAATAAAGCTCACTGTTACCTTGAGATGCACGGTCTTTTCCTCGTTCACGGTATAATTCTGGCATCCCTTTCACGCTGAAAATGTCCGAGTATTTATGCAGCCCCCCTCCCCCCTTGTTGATCCCTACTTGGCCTGGTTAGTCCCAGAAAAAAATAATCCCTGCATACTTGCATACAGTAGTAAACTCAAATAAGCACCTAAGGATCCTTCTGCGGGTGAGTTTATCTGTTGGCTCTCCTGGCCATGTCTCGACACGCAACATCCGGTCGGAATACTCCGCACCTTGTGATTTACTCGTCCGTGCTTCACAAAGCAAATGAATCTATTCTCCACTCTCTACCCGACTTCATCGGAGAAGCACGGAGTCAATTTGGGTGGCGAGAGCCGGTAGCCAGTCTCAAGATACTACTCGCTTCCACCTACTCAAGGTAGAGAGAAGCTGAAAATTCTAGCCTCAAATTTCACACGACACTCAGCCGAATCCCAGCCCCTGAAATGGGTCAAGGTATCGGCGAATCTATGTTTAGGAAAAGGATATCCAACCTTGGTTACTGGCTCCATCGGCCCCCAATGCTCAAAATTAGCTTTGGTGAATTGGTCCCGGCCCCGGGAAATGAGGCCGTTTCCCGGCTTTGGTGGGTCGAGTGACTACACGGACTATAATTATCAAAACAATCGCAATTGCTCCCCCCACTGGTTGATGGTGTTCTTGAAATTCCGGTGTAGCTTGGCAAAGGGAGAATCACCGTTCCCATACGCAAAAGATGTCGACCCAGGGTGGTGGCTCGATACATGATTTAATTGTCGAGTCATGGGTAATGTACAGTATAGGAATATGGTTCTTCGTCCTACGACTGTCAGTACATTTTTCTGGCTCAGCCTCAAATGAATTGACCACTGACTATCACAGATATGCCCGGTACAAGCGTCTGCGATTTCACTTTCAAGTTGAGGATTATTTGATGTTCGTGGCAATAGTACGAATTACCTTCTCCAAATCCGCCCTCCCTGATCGAATGAGGCTAAATGTCTTGTGCAGATTTTTTACACTGCGTTTGTAGTCACCAACATCGAGATCACTAAATATGGAAGCACCTTGTACGAACCAGGTCAATTTGAGTCATTTACTGCCCATGAAATCCAACAGCGGATCTTGGGCTCAAAGATTGAATTTGCCTCAGAGCATGTGAGTGCCAGTGGCCTTGAACAAATCGCGAAGCTTTGCCTCTGATTCGCCCTTCTAGTGTCAAGTATGCACCATCTATTGTTTGAAGGCGTGCATGCTACTGGTTTATTTTCGAATTACGTGAGTTCATCTCATCCATTCCTCACGCCCAAATCCAACAAGTCTTAGATCAAACCTTAAGGAACAGCGCTGGGTCAGATTCTGTGCCGTCTATACCGCGCTTGGGTGGATAGCCACCGAATTGACCTTGTTTTTGAACTGCCACCCCGTCTCTGGATACTGGACATTGCCGCCGCCTCAGCGTGAATGCGCCACTTATTTCCGCTTCGAAATTATACATGTCATATTCAATATTAGCTCGGATATTGCGATCCTTCTGGTGATTCTACCGATGCTGTTTCGAACTCATATACGGTGGCAATCCAAGCTTCCGATCGTGGTGATATTTTCAATGGGTATCGTGGTGGTACGTTGTTGGTATCTTCACTTGCATGATGTATGCTGACCTTTTTTTTTTTCTTTTTTTTCTGAATTGCAGATTCTCTGCGCTGTCATTTCCAAAATATTCACCTTTATCGACATCTACGACACGAGTTACCAATTCTGGTACTTGCGTGAAGCTTCAATCGGCGTTTGGATAACAAATGCCCCCTTCGTATGGTCCTTGGCCCGCTCAACTCTCAGTATTCTCAAGTCAACATCGAATCAAACCAAAACCACGCCTCAGTATAACACCAGTGCCCCTGGGCCACTTACAAATCGGACTCGCGCCGGATCAGAAACTCGATCATCTCGTGCATTTACTAGGATGTACGATATGGAACCTATCGGCGAAAGCGAGGAAAGCATAATTGAGATGGACGAAAGGCATAAAAGTCCATGCACATCGGCCGCTTCAATTGACGAGAATGAGCCGTCGTCCTCAGAATGGGGCCAAAAACAACATCGAAGAGGTTCGCACAGGGGCCAGGAGGCCCAGATCTGGAAAACGACTGAGATTGTCATTGAGAAGACTTAGGCAGCACATTAGCAGGATTCCAAAACTACATTTCGCTAACTTGTGACCAGTTAACAACGTTTTGCCTTTGATCTAGTTATTTCAAGGCCACATAATGGTCAAAGTAGACACATTCTTGTTGACAACACAAGCTCTCGGAACACACTAGACACGAATTACTTTACATCATGATATAGCCCCCTCTGAGTCGAGCTCGAAATATCCAGCGTTTCTCCTTTCTTCTCGGACATCATTTCGCTAGTCCTAGACTAGCTGATTGACAATAGCAACAATAAGCCCATCGAACCGTTCATTGAGATCCTCTCGCAAAACTGCCATGAACTCATCAGGCAAGGGCGAACCCTCCGCAATCCAGCGGAAACGGGTCTTGTTAGGTCCGAGTGAGTCTAAGACAGTTGTTCCAAAGGCGACCATGTCAGGGTAATCGGGCCTTCGGACCTGAAAAGTCATGGAGTGCTTGGAAGCATCTTACTCTGTAAGCTCCTCGGAGAAGATATATTCCTGGCCCTTATTCTTTCCGGCCGGATAGACATAGTTGAAGGTGCGGACGCTGCCTAGTCCGAACCCTTCAAGAGATACAGACTTGGCACCTGGATACCATGCTTTTTCAGCGCCGAAGTCTGCCACGAGGCCCCAAACTTGGCCGATTGGCGCGTCGATGTCGCGGGTGACAGTAGTGTAATTGACCAGGGATGAGCTTGACATAGTGAGTCAGAAGTGAGATGGCTTCGTTGATCTTTCAGGCAGTAGATTGGAAAGAATGGCAATACTTCACAATGATGCCAGCATGATTAGGGAAATAGGCATGATCTATTCCTTTTAAGCTCATCGCGATTCTGAGTTTGCAACTGCTGAAGTTTTATCATTCCTAAGTCTGCAATTCGCCATGACCACCGGAAATTGGTTGATAATCAGCTGGCAGGGTAAGGTAATGTGACCCGAAGTCGTGAGATAATGAAATTGGGGCTGTCGTCGAAAAAGCCGGCGCCCGTCCGTCCGTTCCGTCCGTCATTCCGCCCGACATAGGAAACGAACGCGATCCACGGATACGGTTGGTTCTAAGTTATTCTTTGAACAAAAATTTCGAAACTTCTAGAGCTAGTCACTTTGCGAGAATTGTTACAGTGCTGGCCAAATCGCCAGCATCAGAAAAAAAGCCGTGGGGGCCTTGGTACACTCCGCGGTCTTTACGTGTAAACAGAGCACACTAGGTATGTTCGAATAGCCAGAGTGCAATTTATTCTCGTGAACTTTTCTACTATGAAAAAATTGCAAAATGGACCTTAGTCACATATCTTTATGCAACACGACCTGTCCAAACTCGAACAAGAGTCGCTACGATGTGTTTCAACCTGCTTACGGCTATGCGAAGGAGAGAAACGGATGAAAGTGATGATCGGATGATAGAGGAGAGCCAAGCTATCTAGATACGGAAGGGACGGCCCGGTGACCTAGATGTCTGACGCACTCACACCTCAACACAACTATACGTCAGGGTTGCGACGGAAGAATTCCTCCAAGCTAGTTTGCTTGACGTTTGGGAAGCGCGCAACATCCACCGGCTCATAATCCCAAGAGCGGGCCGGGATGTGATATTGATAGATATACCGAATGAAGTTATACCAACCACCCTTCCCATTTCTAGCTCTTCCCTCAGTCAATTTATCCTCTGCGTCCTGCAATGACCCTAGGCAGTTAAGCTTAGCAGTGGTGCGGCCTTCTCTCGCAGCATTGTATGCTTTGACGATGTCCTCCGGGGAGGCTTCGAAGCTCTGAACACGAACAAAGCCCCCATCAGCAGCATCCGGGGCAGTTATCGCCTCAAGCACATAGTTGCCGATGTCTTCTGTGGTGGTATATCGGGTGGGGAATGTCGAAGGCCCGTGGAAGCTGAATGTCTTGGTGTCCGGGTTCCAATCATATCGGCTTCGCTTAAAGTAGTACTCCACGATCGCGCCGGTGAACATGTAAATTGGCTTGATGGTCGAGCTGAGCGCCACGTGGTGGGCGAAGCCCCGCATGTCGTCGTAAAGCTCGTGTGAACCAGGAGCAAGTGTCCAGTCGTAGTTCCATGAGGTAGCGTGGAAGATCTCAAAATCACTTAGCCAGCTGTTCATAAGGGGGCTAGGTGCTACGTACCTTCACTCCAGCTCGCTCTGCTGCCCGAATGAGCAACAATTGCGATTCCATGAACATCTCAGGGATGCCAGCAAAGGTACAGATAATGGCATCAACACCTTTTGTGGCCCGGTCCATTGCAGCGATGTCATAGGGGCTCGACAACGTCTCGAAGCCTTCGAGCCGCTTCCCAACATCCTCCGGGAGATTGTTTATGTTGCGAGCTAGGCCCCGAACTTTGAGACCTCGTGCAAATGCGGACCTGGCACACGGGATACCGACGAACCCGGTGATACCAGCGATCAAGACAAGCATGCTGTATCAATTTTGAGTTCCAACGTTGATCAGTCAAGCGTTTTCAGTTTCCTGTGAGATAGACCGTATAGCGTGTCCCTTATATACAGCTTGGATGAATAATGAATATGTCTCGGCTCTCGCTCGTGCTCTATTAACCCCGAGCGTTTTTCCAGCGCCAAGTGTGGGTAGGAGTAGTAGACTGTCCGCAAAGAACCCCGCATTTTAACGGACGGAATTCGGAAGGTACCTCGTATTCAGCACGCAGTCCAAAATAAGACATGGTACAATTCCTTGCATATTGTGAAAGCCAATCCAGCTCCCCACTCTTTTCATGTTCAGTATTACATTTGTCGTAAATGGCTGTCATGTCCTCGGCTCGTTTCTTCAATTCATCTTGAGATACTCTGAATTAATTTACAAAACCACTTGAGTATCTAATACAACACACTTCTGATGTCTCCTAAGTAGTTCTCTTTGCATACAATGGCTTGACACTTATGGGGTTCACCTCCGATCCGGCCTTTTGTGAGCCCGAAACATTGACTCTCCGTCCGTCCGTCCGTCCGGCACACTATACTCATCTTTCGGGACTCGGGACTCGGGACTGTTTGGATGCGGCGTCACTATTTTACAATCGCTTTAGCTATCTTTAGCTTTCTACCAGCGGAGACTTTCGTGGCTGCAAGATTCCTTCACCTACTAGAAATCATGGATTTGTCATGACATGGAGGACCGTTTGATCTTCGACTTATCACACACATCCGAATTTGCTCTCGGAGCTTTGTATACGATTTCTATATAAAACGGGCTATTTTTTTTCAGGTAATGAAGGAAGGTGCTTCCAATATATTCTTCGAATAAATAACATTGCTCAATATACTTGCCATGGCCTCGCTCTTAGAGCCTCCAATGCCCAGCTCACCAGCGCTTCCCTTGCAAAAAATTGCCGTCTTTATTGGTGGAACCTCATGGATTGGTCGCGCAACCTTGACGCAATTCGTCAATCAGGGCTCCCCTCTGAAGGCCTACATTGTCGGTCGAAATGAGGAAGAATTCAGGCCAGTTCTGTGCTATTTACGTGCTTCGAATAAGACTGCCGAGTTGATATTCCTAGAGGGCCAAGTTTCTCTCATGGCAGAGACAAAGCGACTGACGGATGAGATCCTTCGCCGTGAGGAACACATCGACTTGTTTTGCCTTTCTGCTGATTTCTTGGACGCCAAGGTATGTCAACTACCAACAATCCAGTTGAGTACTTACTAACAAAGCCGATTTAGAAACTTCTGAGGGGCGGGAGCTTGCAACCGCTGTGGGATATTACAGTCGTCAGATCTTCATTCAAGGCCTGCTCCCACTTCTTCGGGCAGCATTTAATACTGGCACTGGTCAGTATTCTCCCCGACTTGTGAATGTTCTCGGCACGGGTTTTGAAACAACCGACTTGTATCTGGACAACCTTGAGCTAAAGGAACCAGGACACTCCAGTGTCCAAAGCTATGCCCATCACAGCGCGACCATGACCTCTATTAGCCTCAAACGACTCGCCGAGCGGCCAGAAAACAGTGAAATTACCTTCATCCATCATCACCCAGGTCTTTTCTCTACTGAGATTTTCCAAAAATGCTGGGGTAATCAATGGAGCGAGGATAAAGCGGCAGGAGGTCCCAATGCCCCTTCAGATATCACCCGATGCAGCCCCGAGGAGGTGGGAGAACGTTCTATGTATGTGATGACTAGCTCTCAGTATGGTGGGAATGGTATCGCCTTGACAGAGGGGCAGAAGAAAGGGCTCACCGTGAACGGTACGACAAAAGGGTCTCTTTTCTGTGTTGGTGATAAGCTGGAAATATTGCAGCTCGATGGGCTTCTAGGGAAATTGGAGGGAAACGGTGCTTCCGCCATTATTTGGAACAAGACCAATGAGTTGATTGGAAATTATCTCTGATGGATATCTTAGCTCAGATGTAAAAACAAGCTTACAGTCCTAGTTATAGAAGATACAAAAAGAATTCCAAAAAAAGAAAACATACAACAGCAGGGATTCGCATGTGGTCACCCACCATACTACTAACCTGCCGGCGTGTGGCTTAAGTACGGCTGAGCGGACGGGAAGCCCTGTTCTCCACACCCTATGGTCGTATGTGCTAGATAATCACTGATAAGGGGCTATATCCGGAATATACTAGAATTATTACAGTTGCGTGGATGGAAGGGCAGCCCCTGGCAGGTTGTGTATTAGATCGTATATGTAGCTGCTGAGTTGATGGCTCTTGGGCTGCGCTTGTCCCTGTTAGTTGAAATCAGAGGTCAAAACACCAAAAGTCGAGGGTCGACTCTCAATCTCTCCTTTAAACCTTTTCGAACCAACGACTGACGATAAAGGTTTTTATTAACGGTGAATTCGCTACCTGAGTTTCGGCTGCCTCCTTCTGTAGGCTTAACTCCCACTGTTTTATTGCACTTGTGGTCTACACCTCTGCGACGTGGATCAATGCATGATTCTCTGTAAACTAAATTTGATAACTTTTCCGAATCAAAGTATCCTACACGATTTATCATTGACCATTTCATATATTAAATTCATTATTGTTGGCTAGCTTTGGTTCAGGTGAAGATACATTACAGGCTAACATGTCTTGTAGGCCACTGAGAACCAGATAGGTGCAGACACACCCCCTCCCCCCTCCAAGTCAACATCCGGCTATTGGTCGACGACGACGAGGATTCTCTGGCAGATTAGATGAGCCAGTTCAAGGGCCACAAAAGCATATGAAACTGGACACACGGTCAGCAAACTCTTGGAATGCCCCGGCTGGCAACGACCAATCCAAAACCGACGAGCCAGACTACGTCAAGAAGATGCGTCGGGTGCAGCTCAATTAGAATCCGACAAATGTTTATCAGCGTGTCTGGGCTTGCGGAAGCAAAATAAGGAGGGACTTCCTGAGTAAAGAGTAATTAAGTCTGGGCTCTGGTTGGAATATTGAGATATCTCTATGGGTTCCAAGCTCCAACGGGTGACAATAAAAACCCGAAGACATCATGGTTCATTGCTCTGTGCCGCACACGAATATGGTCAAAGATACCCGTCAAGGCAGCAGATTTTTTCCAAAGAGATTCTCACTGTTGACACTGCGCAAGGTGAAGAAGTCCCAATGGTATTTCTTCTCATGGCAAAGCCTTGTGAGAACCACCCGATTTTGGGCTTCAACTCAGACCGTTATTGGCTCAATGTTGCCATGATTTGGGCTCGAAAGGACTTGTGTATTGTAGGGAACCTTGGAATCTTGAAAAATGGGACCGCAATGTTCAAGGTTGGATGATGAAGCAAGGAAAGGTGTACTTCCTTAGGGAGCTGCTTGTGAAGGGAAATGTGTTGAGATAATCCACTTGGGCAAATCGACTTATTTTCAGTCAAATTGGATTCTGACTAGTAGTAGTTAAGGCGACTAATTTCAGATATGGATAATTCGGTAATGACCAGGTATTCTGGCCATGATGGGTGCCAATATTTGGTCTCAGAGGAGACTAACGCTTAAAACCCCCATTACACCTGGGTAGTTATGTTTGACAATTATATATATTTTGTCGAACCTTAGAATTTCTGGTTATCTTTAGGTCTTGAATGTTTTGAACTCCAAAAAATTAAAGGCACCAACCCAAGCCCAGCCGCCGAGGGTGATCAGCCTGAATTTCCCTAGCAATTCTTTCAACCATCTAAACATCTTGCATGCTCCTGAACCCTCTCCATGCTATATTCTCCTAGATGTGTTGTTAAGATATTAATATTCGATATCTATTTCCTTGTCAGAGAACACCCAGTACATACGACCATAGGGTGTGGAGAACAGGGCTTCCCGTCCGCTCAGCCGTACTTAAGCCACACGCCGGCAGGTTAGTAGTATGGTGGGTGACCACATGCGAATCCCTGCTGTTGTATGTTTTGTTTTTGCTTTTTTGGAGTTATCTTTTTCTAAAAAATTCACATTGGACTTGTTGCTGCCAGTGTCGTGTCCCTTTCCGATCACCACGGAAGCCTTTTTATTCTAGAAACCCCGTCCACGATGGAGAGGACGGTTTTGAGCGACCGCGATGTGCTTCTTGGCCGCCTTATCAGGGATCAAGGTCGCTTGGATGCCCTGCCATACTTTGAAAAGCTATTCTCCACGTTGACCGACTAAGACCACCGGTTTAGCCCAGTCCGACAAATAGTTATCTTCTCCAATCTCGCGGATTTATACTGAGAGGTCAGGGATCCAAATTAAACCGCCCAATACCATCGGGATGGTTCTCTCACACGCTGATGCCGAGAATTGATATCGTGGATGGGGCGAGCTGGACTTTGGGAAGCAGCCAGGGCGTGATTCTATGCTCCATTGCTAAGGTGCTTGCTGCTCGGGCCGTTACTGTTCAACCTGACTCATCTAGGAGGCCCTGAATTCATTCGAGAATGCAAAAAAGGGCCTTGCGACCGAATGTTCACATCATCGGCTATCAAAGATATGTCAATATGAGAAACAATTTCGATGGAAGATGATCGCCATCGCATATCTCATAATCTGTTTGATTCATGAGGTGGGCATATGAAATTCTATATGGTCTATTCGCATGACAACAATGGGCCTAGTATCAAAGTGTAACTCAATATTATTCACCGAGCCATTTCTTACAGCAATATGCCCTCGCAACCCAAATCTCTCTAAATATAGCTGTCATTTAACAAAGACAGCGATGGCGTAGTTGTCTTGTGGAAGATGGTAAATCCTGTTAATACAAATCAAACAGCCAACTCCATTACGTCCGGGTAGAATCTGTATAATTTGTATAGTCATCAAAAACAGAATCTTACACCAGCAACCCTAACAACCTAAAACTTTGTCTCACTTACCCGGATAAAATTCTAAGTATACCTCAGCCGCATACGCATATTGTCTTGGATTTATTAGTAAACGGACCCCACGACGAGTCCATATCGACGATCTCCCTCATCCTACACCTCAACGCCTCCTCAAAAAGGAAAAGACTCATCAACCACACTCAAGAAGATAAAAAACAACGCCCATCCGTTTTCATCTATAAATAGAAAAAAATGGCTTGTTAGAAGTGACACACTTGCGCAACACATTCCACATGCTTCATGCCACATGCCAGCCACGCAAGTCACTTCTCGAACAAAAGCTCCACAACATGTAACAGCCACTAAACCCAAAACAGACAATAGTGCATCCGTGTCTGAAAGATAAATGCTGAGTCATGACACACGGGCAGCACCGCCACATACCACGAAATACGAAAGGGGCCCCATTTTTCCGCTATCGATAACGGACACGTCGTACAACAGAATACACCTTACAGTCAACAATGCGAACCCCCCCCCAAATGTCCAAATGTCTGTCTAAAGCAAGCCACAAACTCCACTGTGGAGTCAATGTATACACCGTAGACACACGCCCAAGACTCCACCACATGAAGAGTTGACACGCTCACACCATGAAAACAACAGGGCCAAGAAAAAGTAAAAAGTCAAAGCTAATTTCACGCATTTTCAATGATGACTCGCACTGGAAACCCAATTGGAGCTGAAAGGGGCCGGGAGCGAGAGGGAGAGAAAGTACTTCATACGTACAGTATTATGGACATATACTATGTACTACTAGAGCAACCCGAACGGCCAAGATGGAATTTACGATTGATTCCCCACTATAATCCACCTTACCCACGAAGCATCCTCCAAAACCCATCCTATCGCATTTTACCCTAAACGTTACTTGTCAGCTTGTACCTTCTGATCTCAAAGATCACGAGCGTGACATGGGCTGAGTCTCCACATTCCGCGTACACCCTTCTCCGCAGAGCGTGGAGAGATCATCGTCCTCTCCTCCCTCATTCAATGGATGGGATGATACCCGAAGTGACCTGGTGATATAATAGACTCAATAACTTCCAACAATTTCCACCCTATCATTTCACACCGAGAGAAGGGGACAAGGGGTCCAAGAAAAGACCAAAGCCATTGGTGGGGAAAAAAAAGTACTAACGAAATTCAATTGCAACATCCAGCAAATCGCCGATCCGCACCCCAGATAGGTTGCGTCAGCAAGCCTCCAGGAGGGGGGAGGGAAGGAAGTGAACCCCTACCTACAGTAGATTACGGGGTACCCTGAGTCGTGCTCCCCGATAGGTTATCACCCTCGCAGGGATAAACCAGCGATCGGCAGAAAAGGAAGTGGAGCAAGCGGGAAAGCGGGGACTATAGAAAGAGTTAGGGAGGGTCCTAATCCAATCCAATTTACTCCACTCTGCTCTGAGTCGAGTAAGTGAGTACAGCCTATCGACGGAGACTACACTAACTGTAGAGTTAGTTAGTAGTATGTACTAGTACTCCGTACTTCGTATGTCAATCCACTGTAACTAAATGTTCCACTTAAGGAAGTGGTACATAAGCCCACTAACGAGCGGCAGTGGAGCCCTTCTGCCCCCGGCCCTATCTCCTACTCAGCTTTGGGATCTGGATATAATAGCCGCGGTGCGTTTCACCTTATCGGATGATTGAATAGGAAGATGAGCGCCGTTCAATTCCAATTACTGAATTCGGGGACCCGAGAAACGCCAACAGCCCCATCTCATCTCGTCTGCCCCCCATCTGCGCCCCATCTGCCCCCCATCTGCTCCATACGAGTAGGGATAGGGAGAGTACTAGTACATAGTATGTAGTATCTTAATTTTGGCAATGGGTCCGCTTAACTTCCCTCCACCCCATCCCATCCCATCCCCGCTGACATCCAGCGCTATCGTTGAATGGGATGGATTTCGTACACATGTACATATGCGGGATGAAATGGATGGCTGCATGACCTAGCAGGGGTTCGAAATTTTTTCGTTCTTTCACTTCTTTTTGGGGCCTCCGGTAGTCGATCGATCCTGCGAGGAGGCATGTACTTACAGTAGTTACGGGGATGTCGGGTGTGTTCCGGCCAGTGAGATGTTGGAGATTGTCCTTTTCTTTTTAGTTTGTGGCTTTTGCGCCCGTTGTTCCGCGGGCGGCTAGGGTGGGGGCTTTTCCTATGCAGGTGTCGGGATTGCTTAAGTCGGTAGGTCCCTCATCTATGTATGTATGTACGAAGGATCCATGCCCCCGGTGGAGAACTTTGGGCTGTTTCATGACGATAGGGGTGAAACTGGGGTTAGTATGGATAGGGGGGGGGGGGTGGTAGGGCAAGATAGGGCAAGGCTGCAGGAGGAGGAGGGAAGGAGCTACAAATGACAAGCTACAGTAGTTCAAGTTTAATCAAAATCATGAAGAAATGTTGTAGATATTTTTCAACTCTATGGATATAAAACAATCCATCGTTCCCATAATATACAGTTTTCCATATTATACAGCCAAAAACATACTGTACTGAAGCCATAACCATATAGAACACCGCGGCCAAAAAAAGGTACCAGCCAATGCAAAGAGACATCATCGCGTAAATCGTACAAAAAGATCGCAAGTCGCAGAATGGATAATAATAATACAGCATGACAATGAGAGGTCGTAACAGACATGAAAAAACCGCAAGCGAGAAAAACACTCAAGACAGCCCCATAACACACAGATACATTGCTTTTTTTTGCTGTCCCTTTTTTGAATGGATCATAAAAAATGTCCCAGGATCAAACATGGAATCAATGGTGCCAAGATCACCCGCACACGTCAGGATAGGTAGGGGAGGTAGGGGGGGCTGCGTCATGCGGTTGCGGGAACGATCATCGACGTATAATCGACGTCAGCCGAAAGGAAGCTCCAGCTCGACGGGGGGGGTTCTGACGTCAGTGGAGGGGGGTATTCAGGCAATAAGGCCGCCATCCCGGGGGGGTCCGCGAATCCCGAAACGGAAGAGGGCACCGACGATCTGGGACCGATGTGGGGCCATTCTCGATTTGGGTGGACATGATGTCATTGAGCAACACTGCATACTCCAGAAGAAGGTTTACCGTCATGGTGATGATCCTCTGAAGTTATGTGTGGTGTGAGTTTGGAGGCTTGCTCAGTCCCTGCCCCGTCGACGTTGCTTGCCAGGCCAGTCCACCTCAGGATGGACCACTCGCATGTGCCGCGTCAGGGCATCATTGCGACTGAAGGTTTTCTCCTCAGTACACAAGTGGCACCGGACCTTGAGTTTGCGCGCATTGTGAATCGTATCCTCATGGCGGGTCAAATCGTAAGGTCGGGAGAAAATTGAATTGCAAGGCTTGCCAGTAGATGGGTTCAACCGCTCACACTTGTGGGGCCCAGCCTGAGAGTTGCGTAGTGAGGTGTCGCGGGTAATCAAGTGACCGCCCGGTGTGGTCTGACGGTGTGCCTCGCGTTTGTGTCGCTGGAGCTTCGATGGAGACTCGAATCGGAGGGTGCATCCATGATAGGTGCAGGTGTATGTACCCGCATCCGAAGTGGTGTTGCTAGGACGACTGATTCGATCCGAGCCTGGTAGCTTGGCCTGCGCTTGCGGGGTCATGTCGCTGCCATTTGATTCCACACGAGGCAACCCCGACATCGAGGCCGAATAATCGGGCGCCTGCTGCAAAAGGTTCTGCTGCGGGCGTTGAATCTGCGGGGCAAATGTGAACGGAGGCTGCGAGACAGTCGCGTATTGGCTAGGGAAAGCTTCCATCGTAGTCATCGGCTGCGCAGAGCGCATCGATCCGCTGTCGCGTCGCAAACCAAGGGCGTCTCCCAAGTTAAAGTCGGCCTGCTGAGGGGGAAACAGAGGAGCCATTGCGGCATCCTCACCCTCGTTGAAGTCCAGGACCGCATCCTTGGGGGACATGGTCTTGAGATCAATAGGTTGGGCGGAGGGAGCCATGCTCATGGGAACGCTGGTGGTCATTTGCGGCTGAAGAGGGGCGGAGTTCATGTCACCGGCAAAAGGCGAGTTCTGGCGGAAGGGGGATCGCTCGCGCTTCATGTTCATGTTCATATTCATGTTCATGTTCATGTTCATCACGGGAGATCTGGAGCGGGCAGACATGTGGCCCTGGTTCGCAGCCTGGAGTCGATCGGCGATGGTGTTGCGGGAAGTCATCATATTCTGACCCATCGGAGCGGCCATGATAGCGGGGTTGTAAAGCTCGTCCTGATAGATATCGGAGATGGTTCGGTCAAGCTTGGGAATTCCAATAGACATAGCACTGTTGTTGGCATATTCTGGAATTTCGTTGATTTGTAAGTACTCGTCCATCCACCGGTTTAAATCAGGAAATCGGGTCTCACCATTGGTCATCTTCGAATCGTCGAGGTCGTCTAGGCTAGTCTGAGGAGTCACCGGAGAGTTGTGACTCACAGTCGAGACTGAGGGAGCCAGCGAGTGGGAGTACTCGCTCTGCTGCTGCTGCTGCTGCTGTGGTGGTGATTGCTGGTGCTTTTGTTGCTGTTCCAGAATCGCCTTTCTCATCGCAGACTCAGCCTCCAGCGCACTACCATCATGGGTTGACGGGTCGTAGTTCTGGAAGGGGGCCGCCAGAAATGAGTTCTGAATGGGCGTCTGCACGGGAGTCGGCAGCGGCTTGGACGAGCTGTTGGATCGTTGGTGAGTGTGGTGGTTGGGCGAGACGGACTGATTAGGCGACTGCTTTTGCGGGAAAGGAATTCGTGCAGGGCTCAGCAGCTGAAGGTTGCTGTCCCAACCTTGGTTGCCGGCAGCGATGGGCTGTTGGGCCAACATGGGCGTATAATATTGCGAGTATTGGGATGGGTTGTTGGTGGGGTTGTAGTATTGGTGAGAAGGCGAGTTGGGACCCTGAATCTCAAAGGATGGGTTATAGGAAGAAGCCGGGGTCATCGAAGCAGCCCCGAAAGACTGGCTATCGGTAGTGGTGGGGGGGGGTATGGGATAGAAAAGGTCGGAGAAGAAAAGGTGGGTGAAGAAGGCGCGGAAGAGGGCGGAGAGGCGAACTGAGGTTGAGATTGATATTGGAAAGGTGGTTGCAAGCAGGACTGTTGGTACTGCACAGAATCGTCGAGCAGCTCTGGCGGGTACTGATCGTCTTGTATGATGATGTCTTCTTGGGAGTATGGATCGGTGATGAGACCCTTACGTGGGTACATAAGCATTATGTTATCTCACGTATGGGGACGTCAGCAGTTGGGTGGAGGGAGATCGAGTTCGCCACCTGGGGAGGCGAGCTTTTTATAGAGAGGAATTCCGACGGGTCAAGATCCGAGAGATCCTTGGGAGCAGGCAAGAGTTTGTGGCCGTGCTGAGGAATCTGGTTCGCTGGGGTGAAGAGTCTGGAAACGTCGAGGGAGTGATGGAAAGGTTCTGGGACCAGGTTGAACCTTAAATCAGAAATGGTCTGGAATGGGGAAGAGTTTGGTTCTGATGGATGATGGGCTTACCAGGTGATATATGATTTGAGTGAATAAAGGTGAGTGAGTAATATGTTGAGGTGAAGTGAGTTAAGTTGAGGTGAGGTGTGTATGAGTAATGGGTGTATAATAATCAAGGGAATTCAAGTCAAAGACCGGAAGGATGTGGGTTCTTAAAAGCAAAGGCCCCCATGACGTTTAGGCGTCGCTCGACATGGCTGCAGCGCACCGGGAAGACCGAAAGATTTCGGTATTACGACCGATCGGATGCATTGACTAGGCCCGATGAGGGACTAGTGGTATTTCAACATACACTTCTGTACAATACAGTACTCATGGGGATCCACTGATCGCTGATCGTCGGGGGTACCGTCCAGTCTCTCCCCCTTCTGTGTTGTCCCTCCTTGCAGTGGAGTGGTGGCTTTCCCTGCCAGCCACATACCCACCCCTCAAATCAAATCAAATGTCACTGATCGCTCGTCCATTTCCATTGGATTGGAGATCTCAAGAGCCTGTCCTGCAAACGAGTCCCATAGATTAATTTACCTCCTCCGTGGTTATACGAGAGAGATACGGAGTAGGGTACGAAAACATACGGGAGTCATCGGGTTCAGCAAAATGGGATTAGAATTCTTGATTACCATTCTGAATCGTACTCTGTATCATCGCTTAGCAATCTCTTCTTTACGAGTACGTACTACTGTAGTAGGCCTGCATAATCCGGGTCTAACGAACTAGTCCCGATCTCCGAAGCTCCAAACTCCAAATTTAGGGCACCCCGAGATTTCTACAGGGCTGAGCCACACCTTGTTTTGGACCCGTTGGGCCGCGTGACTCAACTTTCAAGTTCTCTCAGCCTTTTCACCCCTACGGCCGAGGTCCCTTGCCCAATCCGGCTAGTCTGTTTTAGTCTACCCTACTACTAGCCACGTCGTGCTCAGCCACCATGTGGCACCCAGGTCATCGGGATTTCCCTGCATTCTAACATTCTCTGGGGTATCCCAAAGTAGACCGGTTTGGGCAGGTCCAAATGCACCAGCACCAGCTGAGATACACCTGCCATACCATACCCCGAAGTTTCTAGGTATTTCGCTCGATCTGCTCGGCTCAACGCTACTGATTTGGCCAAAATGAGACTTTGAGGTCAGCTGACCCATGGCATGAGTACCATGTGACTCAGTACTAGTACCAGCTATGGAGTAACTAGCAGTGCCAACTAGCGCGGTTGCGACCGTGTCTTAGTAGGAGCCTCGTCGGAGCCGCCCTATGCCTTGTTCTATGGTGAGACCCTCGGCTACAAACATCTCTGCCTATTCGATCCAAGGTTCCCCAGGTCACAAGGACACTTTTGGTTATTGATGGTCTGATAATGGACTGTTTCTTTGACCATGACTGTCACGTATTTCACACGGGATAAAATAAAATACATGAAAGAAAAAATTAAAATACTGATCCATCAACACAAAACATGAATAGTAATGATTACAACTATATTTGTCAAATACATTTTGACTCAGAAACGCCCAGGGCGTCAGGAACAAACCCACGCGAATAAAATAAATAAAATAAAAAAATAAGGAAAAAAAATTTAAATCTTCCGTAGATCCCTGCTAGTCCAACTAGCGCGGCCTGCAAAAAACTGAACACGAGGTCGCAAGCATATCGCGTACTCGTATATAGATTGCGCGGGCTACCATCGGCGAGAGAATCTCTAGCGACATTCTTGCATGCGTTAAGCTTAGCGTGGGATCTAATCGGCCGACTTCCGACCGGGGGAACGGTGGCAAAGTCGGTGTTCACTTTAGTAGTCTAGGTACATTTCGTGCGAGAACCGGAGAAGACCCGCGTGATGATTATGAATATGTACGAAAGAAGCAAATCGTACGAGAAAGAATCTTCTGGTCCGGGCTATGCTGAATGCCATGCCAGATCCTCGGAGATGCGGTCCCAGTCCCAGTCTCGGCTTTAGCGCTCGGGTCCCCAAGAGAACGGGGGGCCGAAGCCCGGGGTGCCGTGCGAACCGAAGAGTCTGGACCAACACTCTATTACTACTAGTAGTACTACTAGTAGTATCCCTTAGGGTAGTCTGAGTCCTTGTCTTATCGACTGCTCACTTGACCTCAACCTCTGGTCCAGAATTCTTGGCCCCTCTAGCCGATGTATTTTCGGCTCGAAAGCCACAACAACGTGGCCCTCGTCCGGGGAAGTGGCGAGATTCGGGGGGAACATCTCCATCTCCTTACAATCTGGCCCACATACACTTGCCTATTGTAGAAATAAAAACAATGCACGGGTCATAGAGAGTGCTCAGCTTAGTCTACTCTACCCGCAGGCACAGACAGCACTACAGCACTACGGTAGTAACCACCACTCTGTCGTGTAAAATCACCTTCTTAGTCGGGCGCATTCAACCACCCCAAAACCGGCCCGACACACCCACGCTCGGTCCCCCAAGAGAAAAAATTTTCATTCGTGATCCTTCACGGTGGAATCCCGGCGAAAAGGAAAAAGAGGTCAGCACCTTAACGGTTCAGAAGTGCCGGGCCCAGGGCCCTGACAGTCTCAAGTCCTGCAGAGCAGAATTAGAACAACGCTAATGCACAGTGAAAATTTTTTCGATGCAAATGATTGGCCGTGTTGCACAGCCACGACGATTGGAATGTGCAGTGTTGGTGGTGGTATGGGCGGATACACCGCGACGGAACGCACTAGTAATGATGCAGGTTGGGCAGGCTAGAAGGCGCTAAGAATTCGAAAACCCTTCTAGTGCCGGCAAGTCGGCACCGGGATTCTCCGTTGGCATGCATGTCTGAGGTTTTAGTTTTTTTTATTCCGTTTGGAGGGAGGGAAGGGTTTTCATCTGGCTTAGTGGTTGGGTTGCATCTTACATCGCAAGGTTGTAGGAGTACTGCGCTCCGTAGTAGATATTCAGAAATCGCCCGAGTTATCCCGATGGTGTGCTGAGTTGTGTTATGTTGGTTCTATCCCGGGTGAGTACATGTACTTCGGGATGACTACTCATACTAAGTATACAAAACTTTATACGAGAAACAGACCGCGCTGAGAAATACATCCCAGTTACTTTTGTTTCAGAGAACTTCTATTTCTTTTTTTCGATTACCTTATATGGTATAAGATATTTGTAATAAAATAAAAAAAAACAAGGAAAATTCATGTGAACTGGGAAAGACCTTCTAGAACAGTGATCTACATAGGACGGATCCACGACAACTTGAAGACAAGGCAAGGGATACCAAATGCCCTGTGCTGTTGCCTGTCAAGGGGCCCACGCTGTCACCCTTAATCGTGCTGCCTTCAAAGCACAGCCCAAGATCGGCAATCTAAGAGTCTGATTGGTTGGGAAAAGATACATGTATCTGACTTTTGTTCGACGGATCTCCGCGAGGCTCGAATGCCGACCCTCAACACGCATTCCCATTCGATGGACTCTCCCAGCCAGGGTTGCGTGTCCTACCTATTTCCAGGACAGAGTTCAGCTGGGTTCAGCCTCGTCGTAACCAATCAGGTTTCAGCTCGTCCAATGACATTCTGTACATTGGTCGCCGATGTCTTGATAGAGTTTTAGCTCTTCTCGAGTGGCGTTGTCTGGCTCGTGCGAGTTCCCACCAACCGGCGTCCAAGAGCCCGTGTAATGCGCTGCCATTCGTAACTCAGCTTAGTTGACATTATGCGGATAATCTGATGGAATCTGAGGTGTCGAGGGCTTGGTCGTTGCGTGGCCGGTGGCTTATTTCCACTTTGATCATACTTGTTCTGGGTTTACAAGCCCCGATTTGGCGATACGGTATAATTTCAAGTGGATTCCAATGTTATTGAGACGTGTTCAATTGAGATTTCTATGAGATACGATGCCTTAATAGTTTGGCACTATGAGAAAGTCCATGTTCAAGGAGGACTCGAGGGACAGGAACTCAGGTACTCCAGGGCTATTCTATGATTCAAGTCGCTTCAATATCCTACCCGAATACATAGTCCATGGCCCATAGTCCCGGTTAACAAGAAATAAGCACTAAAACCTTATAAAACTTTAGCATCTGCAACATCTATAAACTCTGATTATAGTTAAAGTAGATATATGCACTCGCCGTGCCCAAACCAAACCCAGCCCATCCCAGCCTAACTACCCCAGGGTACCCAACTACTCGTATGATACCCACTACCCACTACTCGGCTTAGGCCGAATGGCAAGCACCTCCCCCGCAAAACTAGCCTCGCCACCAAACCTCCGCGCCCGAATCCCCACCTCCATAACAGCCTTCATCTCCTCACTCCCCATAACAAAAGCAGTCTCAACCGCACTCCCCAAGACCCCCCTCGCCTCAGGATCGGCCCCGCGTTCAAGCAACCACCTAACCCTCTGCACAGCCCCAGCCATTACAGCATACATTATAGGATGATGCGCCACAAGCTCCGTCTCCCCTTTCTGATTAACATCCGCTCCACGCTCAAGCAGGAGCTGCATAATAGGAATTCTGCGATCCGCGTCAAATAATTCCGATCCCCTGCCAACAGGGACAGGAAGGGCACCAGCAGCGTAGTGAAGAGGGTAGCCGTATCGAATCTCGGCACCGGCGTCAAAGAGCATTTGTACAGCTTCGATATCGGCTTTTGCAGATGCGGATTCTAGAGCCGCGCATGACTCGTAGCTTAATTGATCTGTTGCTCCGTTCGTCGTGACAAGTCGCCGGATGCCGAAATTGGGGTTTGCCCCATGCGTTAGAAACCAGCGTAGTAGCGCTGTGTTGTTGGTCGCTGCTACCTGTGGTAGTAGTGGAGCGCCGGTACTTCCTGGGGAGTTGGGGGTCCAGCCGTGTTGGGTTAGGAGCTCGAAGAGAGCGATTTGGCGGTCTGTTAGCGTGGGGTTGGGGTTTGGGTTGGTGGTGTGGAAGATCTTTTCCGCCGTTGATGTGGTGATGGGGGCGTGGTTGGACAGAAGATATTGGGCGACGGCGACGTTTGAGCCGGTTAAGGCGGCTTCCAGGCCAAAATTTAGGATTTGGGGAGTTGGTTGGGTTGTTGAGAGCATGCGCTCGACTTCTTGGGGCGATCTGGTTTGGCAGATTGCTTGGAAAGTCATCAGGCCGTTTGGTTTTGGCTCTGGGGTGATTGTCGCATGCCCTATTGATCTGGATGTGTTGTGCATCTCTTGGTCATTATTGCTGTTTTCTCCGACTTGTTGAGTGGCTGGGTCTGCGAGCGCTTGTTGCCTGGCGGCCATTGCTTGCAAGGCTCGATTCTGGGCCATGAGCATTTGTTGGCGCTGAATCTGTTGCTGCTGTTGTGCGGAAGCTTGCATGTTGGTCGTTAAGCTTATTCTTAGTTGGGGATGGATTATCGGTTTGTTGGCCAAAGAGGTTCCAATGGGTTTTTGGGGGCCAAGTGCCCTCTTTCCCCCCTGAACAGAGGTGGGTTCTTCGGAGATTATGTGTCCTTTGGGAAATGGTTGAGCGAAAGAGGGAAAATAAGACTTGTTCTAATTCTGAGTATCAAATGCAAGGGAGAAAGACTATGCAAGAACGAGATGGCAAGTAGATGTGTGCTATGAGAGCGAGATGGAAGTGCGATGTGTAAGATTGGCCAAGACAACGCGGGGTGGCCTGATGTCTCAGGCCTGGAGGTGTCGCACCATCGACTAGTTAATTGGTTGCTAGTTTTACTCGTTAAATCTATATTTACATTTACATTTACGCTTGAATAACTCATACTCTAAACATCAGTCAGTCGAATATAGGCAGGATACAGACTTCCCGAGTCCCTTTCAGAAGCACCGGCTAAATCACCCACTATACAGAAATCGGAAGCCTACGAGTCAGTCCTAAAAGAAAGTTTCCTTGATATTAACTATTGAATATCGTTCCCTGGCATAGGATATAAGACGAACCCCATTCAGATTTCAGATAGGAAGATGTTATAAGGCATATTCCAGCAGACCGAGAAATCGCCGTGTTATAATGTGGCACATTGATTTAAGCTCGCAAAATCACACAAACCATAAATCTCCCCGACTAGTTCTCGCGAGTGACCACATCACCCGTAGAGCGACAGGTTCGCTCTGGAGAACTACTGGGAAAATCCAGGAACCTCCTTTCCACCTCCACCACCGGCCCCTTTCTTCGGGCTGGGGACAATGCCATACTCCTCGGCGAGGTTGACATATCTGTTAGGGCCGAGCCTTTTCTTCTGTGGGCAGAGGTCCTCGAGATCGAGGCCAGTGGCGAGCTCTTTTGCGGTCTTCCAGGGAGAACGACTATTAATCCGTCAGCGAAGGTACTTTTTGCAAAACAAGCAGAAGCATGTACGTACCAGTAAACACAGCGCAGACCACTATCACAAGAAACAGCAGCCCACCGCTTCAGGCATTCGCCATGGATGTTATTTCCGCATGTAGCCATACACCAGACGATCTTCTCATCGGGGGTCATCTCCATGAAACAGACCGGGCAGTCGCCCTCGATGGACTTGCGGGTGCCGTTGTTCTCTTCTGCGGCTGTTCCCGTCGGGGCGTCAATTCGGAGGCTATGGGAAGCATTTTCGAGCATGGAACGGAGCTCCTGCATATACGAATCAGTGTCTGATCGGGTAGAGAGTGATGGCCATTCCTTGCTTGTGCTTACCGATGGGAGGAAGGCCTGCTGGTACTGAAGCTCGGCGGGGGCCTTCAAAGCACGCACTAGCACTGCAGATGGAATCAGTCACTGGAATCCCGACGATAGAACAAATCTGAGTGGACAGGGAAATGGAAGGAAAGCAAGTGCAGGTCCAATTCAAAATACTCACCATATATGATATGCTTGCACATGCTCCGGCGATACCTCGAGTCCGGGCAGTCACAGAAGGACACTTCCTTGATGGTAGTTTTATAGAGTTTCCCCGTCGACCCTATGATATCAAATGAGATGTGTGGGTTCTCTGGAGTACCAGCTACTTAGTACCCGGCGAAAAACAGTCTGGTAATGCGATGGATCTTGTTAGTACCCGAAACTATGGGGAGGGGGAGGTTAGGATTCAAGGGCAGATACCGTGAAATCTTGCTGGCTAGTCGCATGAGCTTCACCTTGTGTTCGATGGGAGCCTCGTCCAGCCATGGTTTTTTTCGTTTCTCAGCGCCACCATCAGCCTTGTCCTTTTTGGCTCGGGTCTTCGCCTTCTTCTTGGGAGGCGGGCTCACGTCCACGGCCGGGTCGGTGGAACCAGTTGACTTTGACTCTGTAGCCGGGTTCTGATCAACAGCACGTCTTTTGCCTTTCCTGCTCGGGGGATGGTATGGCAGATCATCTTCATTCTTGGCCTTCCTACTCCGGGTTGTGACTGAAGACTTGGTCGACCTGGCAGGCAACTTGGGTGAGGTTGGCTCGGAAAGATCGTCTTGGGCGGGTAGGAGTGTCTTTGGGATACCCATTTTGAGGTCTCGAGGGGAGATGAGTGTCGATTGAAGATGGAGATTGGGACATAGGGGAAGGAGCTTGAAGGGGGTAAGTGAATGGAGAAGAGTGAGAGAAGAGAGAAGAGAGACAGGTGCAATTCACGGAAGGAGAGGAGCCCATACATCCATTTTGCGCAGAGCTCCTGCACAATGAGAAGATTGAGATCGTTCTTTCACCCAACGCTTTGTCTTTGTTCCATTTTTTACTCACTGGTTTATCAAGATAGAAGAGAATTTCTAGAGCTTAAAGAAATAACATTAATCAAAACTCCCATGTTCGTTTGCGCTAGATCCAAATCATAACTCATTCACTCGTAACACACTCATTAAAAACCCAAAAAACTATCCCATCTCCCAACTAATCCAATCCAATCCATCCTAATCCTTCTTATCCCCATCTTCACCCTTCCCCCTCTCTACCCTAGAATTCCTACCAGGAAGTTCAAAAACCTGAGGATCCGCATCCATCTCATGAACAACAGGCGGCTGCGGCTCAAGTTCCGCCCTTTTCCCACGATTCCGAAAGATCGCCCTAGCAAAGCGAGCCGTCATCGAGTCCGGCGGCGCTTCGTAAATACCATTATGTTGGCCCGGAGCTTCGCGCATGTCTTGTTCTTGGTCGCTGTCTTTCGCTATTTGTTTGCGTCTGCGGCGGTTGTAGAAGTAGTAGTATGCGCCGCCGCCGAGGAGCATGACGGCGCCGGCTATTGAGCCGATTGCGATCCCGATGATTTTCGGGCCCGTTAGGTGGGGCTTTGGGGCTGGTGAAAGGGCGCTGGGGTTGTTGAAGTATGTTTCCACTTCTTCGTTGCTGAAGCCGGAGGGGGGGTTTGGTTAATGTTGCGTTTCCTGTTGAGCTTCGGGGTTTGTTAGATTATATCCATAGACTCATTTCAGGAGAGGGGATGGGAGGTGGGAGATGGGAGCTAACCTTCCACCAATAACATGAACAATTTTCGCTGGCAGTTCGTACTCGCCGGCATTGTAATCGAAGACATTGCCCCATTGGGAATTCTTCAAATTCAATATCGCAACACTCCTATATTCCCAGTCACAGCCATGGGTAATGTTCTCATATCGGGCTCCGCCAACGGTCAACATCTGGGATTTTCCAACAACGTGGCAGGAGTGTGCGTAGCGAGGTGAAGCCCCCTCCATTAACTTGATCCATATGAATGACGGGATCGATAAAACGTATGTCTGGTCGTAGACGGCTTCCTCGCCTTTCCCGCCGTAGAGGTAGATGCTGTGACTCGAGTTGTCGGGCGCTGATACTGTCACGAGGCAGAAGTCTGTTCGTGGTGCGGGTATGTCGCCTGTTGTGTTCTGTGAGTACCAATTTCCGTCCGAGTTGCCGTTGTCAATAGATGCTACGTCGAGGAAATCAACACTGTCGAAGGGGACCTGTGATTGTGGCAAGTATGTGAGTCGGATAATCCTCTTGGTATTTTCCGAGGGAGCTCGAAATCACTTACATATGTCCCCATATCTGACAAGGCATCGTTGCTTGTTGGTTTTGTCACTCCGCCCATCGAAACCAAGATTCCCTCGGTGCCGATGTTTGGCAGATATACCAGCCCGCCCATGGCGCGGGGGTAATTGTCTAAAGACGAGGTGGAAAGGTTCTTCGCTTCTTGCGTCGTGGTGTTGAGCACCACGAGACCATCCAGGTATCTTCGGAAATCGGTGTAAAACTGGTAATCGGGATTGGAGCCATTATCAATGAACCCGTTCAAATAAAATCCCATTCCACGGCCTGTCGCTTCTGCATATGCGCCTCCAGCTGGTCGTAATGGCACGTCGAGCGATATATCATATTGAGCCCAGGCCTTCTCTTGTGCTTCGAATGACCAGAGGGTGTATGTTGGCGCCGTTGGGAACAGAAAACCTGGGAAGCTTCGGTTGACGTAGGAGGAGGTCCCTCCGTACGAGTAAACGTCGGAGTCTTCATTTGTACCGGCGTACATTGCGCCGCGGACGTTTGATGGGGGTAGGGTTCCGGTGTTTGGGTTGGCTGTTTTGTTGACTGCAGTTATGGAGATATTTGTTTCCCAGTTCCAGGACGAATTCAGACCAACCATCACCATGTAGGTATCTGCGCAAAGGGTGAGTGACTTTTCAAGCAAAGGTATGATTTCGGAAGCGTACTGGTTCCGACTATGGGGTCGCCTTGTTTGGGACTCCCATGGTCGTTGTACGGGATGAAGACCTCAAGGCCACCATCGATATAGAGGACATCATCTTTCACAACAGCTGCGATTGTCAGTCATTGCGAGTCTCCCGCTCTCGTCAAGGGGGAATTGGGGCCCACCAACATTGATGCCATAACCGTTGGCAGAAATTCGTGATCGGGTCGATATTGGTGGAGTTCGTGGAGTTGGATGAGTTGGAAGCACCGAAACACCCGTCCGTGAGGACTAAGACTGTCGCAAGGACAAACAACCACATTGTCGCATCTTCCGGGGAAGAATGAAGAAAGACACCGGGAGGACTCAGTAATTAGGAGCGTCGGCCGATATCACCGTATATACAAGCCAAGCTCGGGAATTAAGTGCAATGCGATGCGGGTACAGCACCCAAGCTGCTGGGAGTGAATTAATACATGATTGGAGTGAGCGATACCCTGTCTGACCCCGCGACGAAAGAGGTTCAGCCCCGAGTGCCGTTGAAAAAAAAAATGAAGTCCAGTGACAACCAGTCAGAAGGCGCCATAATGGTCTTCGGCTCGCGAGCTGCATCCACCTGAGGTTAGCGTGAGCTTTCTGGGTGCATCAGATCCACCATGCCCAGCGCCCTTTCGATGAGTTTGTGCCTATGTGCAATAAGGTGTGCGAGTTATGATTAGTGACTAGAGCCCGTCGAACTATAATATAGTATCCCGAAAACCGTCGGGTTTAGCCCGGTCGGGACGGGCTCTAGCATGATTCTTCCCGGCGCGAAGTCCTTGTCCAGCAACTCTGCATGGTTTTCGAAAAGGGGAACCAGACCATGATTGGTGGCTCTGTCGCATCAACAGTGTGGTGATCCCGACACCGGGAGGGGGGACTGAATTGAGCGATAGGCATCTCGGTGCATGGTGGCTGTTGGTTTGTCCATAGCGTAGTATGCACACTGTCGGGTCGCTCGTAGCGACCCAGTCATGGCAGCTCCTGTGGGTATGTTGGGGCTAGTCGCGACGGCCCGGTGGTTTTACTCCGGTTGAGATCACGAGCTGGTCGCCCTAGCATCCTCCTCGCTCGGCCTGGAGTTGGTTTGTTTTTCCATTTGGGCGCGTGAGGTTCGAGACTGGTCTCGGCGATTGCTGTGCCCATGTCCCGGAAATAATAAATGATTTCAGACTTCTAATGAGGCCTGGTGAGATGCCAAGGAGATTCCATGGAGGGTTTTCGCCACGAGGGTATTTTGTGAACTTGGTGGGACATCAATTTTCGAGGATTGCCAAGTGGACGTCTAGCGGATCGTTTGTTCTACAATAAACCTAGCGGCCTGCCAGGATTTTGGGTCTGGTGAACACTAGTAGGACATGGCTGTTGTTGCATGTGGCCCTCGTTGCACATAGTCGATGCAGGAAGTCGTCAATCTTGCAAGGTTGTGTTCGTGACTTGCAGTAGGGTCGGCTTGATTCGACGGCCCTCGTGGTGCTGATCGGGTAATATTGAATATACTGCCGAAAGCGCACTCGAATGGGAGCTTCGGGCGGAGAGTAACCTCATTGTCTATCAATTCTGGTAGGATCCATATCATTTCCAGGTGCTGTCTCTTCTGAAGGGCATTATCGAGTACCTCGTACCATTGTGGCTGACCTTGTGCCGTGTCTTGTCCCAGTGGGGATGGTTTAGTGTATGTTGGCGTGTGGCCGGCGAGGGTCCGGCCATGGAGGGGGTGATAAGGGGAGTATCTAGCGACATTAAAATCCTGCACTAGGATCTCTGATTGGTATCGCGTCTTCGTAGAGCGCTCCGAATGATTCATTGCATGTCTGTAGGGATGCCCAGGTGGGTGGTGAATGATTCAAGGTTGGAACTTGGAACCTCAGACGGGACTTGCTGGCCAGGTCATTGAGGTGATTTTGGGAGGCAATCACCACCTCGGAAAAATAAAAATTACGCTGATTCTAGGACTGGCGAGATGAGCATTTGATTTGGGGCGTACTGTGAAAATGATACAAATTTGACCGATGGATGATTTGAACGCGTTGCGAGGTGGACCAATTCTACCACTCGGCCACCCGCCCAAAAGGCGATTCGGCGCGCGATTCGGGGGAATTATCACTTGCAAAACACTGGGTTGGCGACCGAGACATGCCACATTTTGGGATTTCATTTTACGCCTGATCCCTAGGTAATATCGAATTGTAGTTGATGGTTTTTTACTCTTTGAAAGTCTGGCAATCTTTTGATACCAGATTAATGTGTAATTTTGTGATTCCAGGTTAATCATGTTGAGTTGGGTTGACTTACAAGATAGTGATATATATTTCTAGAGTAACACACCACCATCTTCCCTCCATAACTCGGATATTCATTTTGAAATCTCCCAATACTAGCATTTTTATAGGAAAAATGAACATGGAAATCACACGTGCTGGTCTAGATTAATGCCATTGCTCATATTCGACAAGAAAAAGACTTGTTTTTGCCTTCGCCGTACAATTACAAGTGTCGTGGACCAAGCTGAACACTACGCGACCGACACAAATTACCCCACGATGGAGAAAAAAAAAATACAGCGAAAGGCCGGTTGAATCTTACTTGGTACTATATTATTGTTTACTGCAACATTCAGTTATATACTAAATATCAACGTATCTTGCATGAAGTACAATCAAGCGGGAGTACAGACTATGTACTACCCGTACGAGCTACCGAGATCGCGATGCGATGCCGCGAACGCGTCAACAAAACAACGCGAAGGCAAAGACGCGCCCACGCAGCTCAAGTAGAAGATGTAAAATACGGTTACGATGGAGAACCTTGGAAGCTACGATGGAATAATTGCGTGGTTTCAAAATTGTATTCGTATCGGAGCACATCTCGTTCCGAGAGTGTCAATTCCACCTAAGTGGTGCCAGCCATGTTGTAGAAAGGCCGCTATGATACAGGAAAGCTTAGAGAAGCGAACACTAGCAGACCCATAGTGGACGCAAAAGTGGTAGTCGTTGTAAAAGAAATCAAACCCAGACCCATGACGATTGTTAAAAAATCAGATAAACACCCCAACGTCCCATCGTACCGTTAACCCGGAAAAGAGAAGAAAGACAAGAGACGCTTAGCCGCCGAAACCGTAGAGGGTACCTGAGAGGAGAGCAGTTAGAATGGATGAAGGTAGACGGAAGACAGATGAATGAGGAAAACTCACGGCCCTGGCGCTTGAGAGCGTAGACAACATCGAGGGAGGTGACGGTCTTGCGCTTGGCGTGCTCGGTGTAGGTAACAGCGTCACGGATGACACCCTCGAGGAAGGTCTTGAGGACACCGCGGGTCTCCTCGTAGATCATGGCGGAGATACGCTTGACACCACCACGACGAGCGAGACGGCGGATAGCGGGCTTGGTAATACCCTGGATGTTGTCGCGCAAGATCTTGCGGTGACGCTTGGCGCCGCCCTTGCCGAGACCCTTGCCACCCTTTCCACCTGTTGAACGCGTTAGAAAAGACGCGTCGAGAGAGGACGAAGACCCAGGAAAACCCAAGCTGGGAAGATCCGGGGGGATGGAGAAGACTTACGGCCAGTCATTTTGAATTAGTGTTGTAGAGAAAAAGGGAAGATTTGAAAAGTGGATATGAGACTTGTGTTGTCGACGAGAGATGGAGAAGGAAAGAAGGGTGGAGGAGAAAGGATATTTGTATGGGAAGTGCAAATGGGCGGGGATCAGAATGCAGGACTGAGAATCACGCGCTAGTGAGGGGATCCACCAATCAGAGGGCTGTGATCCGAGGTACTCCCTGGACTGGCGTGATCGGATGCCCCAGGCCGAGAACACCACTGATCTAACTTGGGACTCTCTGATCCAGTCACAAATCACCCCCCAAACATGTTGATCATATTCCGAAAAAAAAATCATAGAGCATTCCAAAAGATAGATCAATACACTCAAATAATTAGATCAACGATCCAGCCTCCCTGGCGACGGGGATCACGATTGAAAGGAGGGATGGCATTCTAGAGATATTGATCCTGCATGCTGATTGGTCGATCCAGGAGAAGGACTCTCGCTTAGGCAGATCAGCCAACCATTGTCCCAACTTGATCTGACCAATCAGCAGTCTCCACTCACCATCCGAAGGGAGAGAATCAAACCGGCCTTGCCTTCCGCCAAATTGATCTGCGTGTTCATTGGCTCGACCTGACTTCCAGATCAACTCTTTCCCTCCCCCGGTCGCACTCCCTACAAATACTCTTCCCCCACCCATCTCTTCTTCCCTTCTCATCCACTCTCGACAACATCATCTTCATCAACCACTTTCCATCAAATTTCATCATCTTAATTTGATACGATGGCTCGCACTAAGCAGACTGCCCGTTAGTATTCCCTATTCTCCTCCACTCTTCCACTCCTCCTTTTTAGAGTGCTCGCTGGCTCTACTCTCGCTCCACCTCTCTGGGGGTTGGTAATGGTGTCATCTCGTCACCATCACTTCGAGCGGGGAGTGGGGTCCCAGCGACGCGACGCGTCTCTAACTTTTCACAACATCGCGCTAACAACTTCAATAGGTAAGTCCACTGGTGGCAAGGCTCCCCGTAAGCAGCTCGCCTCCAAGGCCGCTCGCAAGGCCGCCCCCTCTACCGGAGGTGTCAAGAAGCCTCACCGCTACAAGCCCGGTATGTTCCATCTCCCATCCCAACCCATCTTATCGGATCATCTCTTCTAACATTTCCATCTCAGGTACCGTCGCTCTGCGTGAGATCCGTCGCTACCAGAAGTCCACTGAGCTGCTCATCCGCAAGCTCCCCTTCCAGCGTCTGGTCCGTGAGATCGCCCAGGACTTCAAGTCCGACCTGCGCTTCCAGTCCTCCGCCATCGGTGCTCTCCAGGAGTCCGTTGAGGCCTACCTCGTCTCCCTGTTCGAGGACACCAACCTGTGCGCCATCCACGCCAAGCGTGTCACCATCCAGTCCAAGGACATCCAGCTGGCCCGCCGCCTCCGTGGCGAGCGCTCTTAAATGCCTTCTCTCATACACATGAGGCTTTAAGAGTGGTGGATGCTTTTCTTCTTCGTTGAACAATGGAAAGGCGATAAGGGGTTTCTGATTTTTCTTTTTTACGAACTGGCGATCAAATGATGGGTTTTTGCTTTTCAATATCACAATGGGTTTCGGAATCGGGTTGTTTTCGAACTTTGCTTTACTTTTAGCACGCAAGGATCACAATGCTACTGCCATACCCAATAATCCGGGATGGTTTCAGTCATGGGCATGTACATTAGGAATTACCTTTACCTGGTGCCTTAGCGCGCTCCAACCATGACATAGACGCTGGAATGCGATCTTCTATGATTCAACCCACTCCCGGTCGCAAGACAAGTAGTTTTCAGTATTTTCTAGTTCATGTTCCCTCTTTCCTTCGACTCTCTTCCCTCGACGCGCTCCTCAACGCGTTGTTGTTTCCCCCACCCCGCGAGTCGCCTTTCGCCGACGCGGATACCCACTGAGGCATCCGACCTCGCTCCCCGGGTCATCTCCATCCCAACAAGCGCACCCTTCAACGACGAGCCCCCCCCTTCCATCTCAACATCCCTCGCGTAGACTAGTCGCCGATGCCATCTCCGAAGTATGCACTGTTGGAGTCGATCGCCCATCCACATCAAGATTCCATACCGGTATACCCGGCTAACTAGACGGCATGGAGGGATTCTTCACGCGGGGCTCGCTGCTGTGCGACCGTGTCGGAATGACCACCCATGGCAACCAGCAACCGACCCTGTCCCTTCACACTACAGTACCGGGATAACGTCTCGTACTCTACAGTGCCCTGCGTACAGTCGCTAAGCGCCCTTCAACATTACTCTCCGTACTTCTCCTCTTCCTTGCTAAACCATATCAAATAAAAACACAGCTATCCCAGGTATTTTCCTTGATTGTACGAGCCGCAAAAATAACAGGATCCCTTTTCATACTATCAAGCCCATATCGACCCCGTTTCCACTCTTGCCACGGGCGATAGGGCGATTTATCAAGACCAAGCCGTAGTCTATTCCCACGAAACCCCTCAAAGTCCTCCTTCCCGTGAAGATCCGTCATGAAAGGCATCGGGAAACGACCACTTTCCAACCGAACTGTGTACGTTTTCGGCAGCATATCCTCTTCATTTAAGTCGTTGTATACTGTTCGTGCAGTTGGGCGATTACTTTCGCCGTAGTACTCGGGAATCGGGTCATGATTCGTGATCGTTATTTCTAGACTGAGATGCGCGAGAGTGCATGTGTTGCTGCTGGTTGGAACGTTAATTATGTGTTCAAGGAGACTCAGGTTTAGCGCTATCTTGCAACCGTCGAGGTGGGTTGACCGTAGGTTGGGACATATAGATAGCCGGGATGGAATGGTTTACTACTCCGCATAACATTACTGCTCTTGTCCGAGAGCATCTCTGTTCTGAGATGGGATGCCCTGTCTGACGTTGCAGGCTCCACTGTTCTCCGACAATCCACATTTTGTGGCCTGGGGCATCAACTTCTCTACAGTCTCCAAGATTCTTTCCATGATCCTGTACGCTACAGAGGGTTTGGCAAGTTAAAATTCGTATGAGAAATTGAACAGGTTCATAGAAATATAATGATGTAATTTCTACTCGAAATAGCTGATTTTGAAGATGGGATCATGGTTTACTTCCCATCATCCTCATCCGGGTGGGGCACTGTTCAAGTGAGTGACGCCATGACACGAGATGCGAGGCTGCAGGCCCCAGGCGACGACACCCCGTCAAAGAGAAAGAAAGATTTTTCGCTCTTTTTTTGAGCCTCAAAGGTTTTGGGGGACTTTTTGCCACTGTGGCGTGTCCGAGTTCTGGTACGGCATTGCTGTGCCTGAATGGTTCTTTGTTCTTTGGATGCCTACCCCTGATCTGAGTTTCGAGTTTCGAGCTTTGATTTTTCGAGACTCGGAATCCGAAGTGTCTATACCTGGTGATTCTGATGTATTGTTGCTCGGACTCTGATTAAATTAATTTCTGTAGATGATATACTGCTCTCTAAGGGCCAGTTAAACCTCTCTTCGCAGCACGCAGTTCTCCATATCCAGAACCTGATTATCGACATGAGTCACTGAAAGACGCCGTGGCGTTCTTTGAAAATAACCCCTGTACAGCTTTCCTTTGAGTCGGCTAGGTTGGGAGTTGGGCTTCGCCTGTATAAGTAATGGAATAGACTACTGTACTATTGTACACGTTATCAAGCAAAGAATCTTTGACTATGGAGGCCTTTTGGGGACAGCGATCGAGCTTCGTTGTCGAGATCCCGCTGGGTTGACTCTTCTTATTGCGAAACTTTTGAATTACTCCATATTCTCCCCAAATTCTACTTTCTCATCAGCCTTCAATCATCCAATCATCCCATCATCCATCCCACACCATCCAACTTTTCTTCCTGGCTACGGCATCCTTCCCTTTTTTTTTTTGAACGGTGCCTTTTCCCTTTTTCTGCCCTCTTAGCCCCCAATATAGGGTGGCCATATATACCTTTATATGTGTATGACAGCAACAAGAAGGGAATGATACTACAAGGTTCTTTCTTGTTTTGTTTTCACCACGACCAATCGCATGATCAGAAGCTCTTCTTCCGCAACGCCCTCGTTGGCGTGTAATAAACCATTGGAGATGACGAACATTGCCTTCCTGCCTGGTATTTCGATATCGAGGAAAGGATGTTCCTTCTCGCAAATATAAATAGGGCATTAGACAGTGTCTGCTTTTGGTGCCTCCGGTGAATCAATCAATATCACATCTCTTTCCCGCTTTGCTCTTGTTCAACTGCAGGCACAGGTTATTTTTTGTTGTTTTATGTTTCTTTGACTGGGGGCTAAGAGGGTTCAAAAGAAAAAGGTAAGAAGCCCCGGTTAATCTTTTTGCTAACTCACCTTTTCTTTTTTTTCTTTTTACAGGAACCTTCGCAGCTATTGGAGAGCGCGGAGCGGATCAGATAGGGCTTTCTATCTTTATCTGCTTTCTTAGCCCCCGTTATAGTCAACTATGGGGGCAGCATTATATATATATATATATATTGTTTATATGGCATCAAGACGCTCTTTTCTACCAGCCCATTGTATAAACCATTGGAGATAACGAACATTGCGCTCCTTCTCGGGTGGCGTATATATGGCATAGAAGAGAAACTTCTACGATGATCATTTCGCAAGATTTCTCGCCTGGACATCGCACAGCACGATGTTAACATTAGAACCCGAACCAATGTTTATGGATCGACAAGGCGAACCTGACTCCAGGCACTCCCTTATGGGTAAAATGGAGGGAGGACATTCTCAAGGACACCGAGGAAGATCCCAAACAACTGTACAACGAGCTTTGTCAAGATCAATTTAAATAGAGAAAACCTAGTGTGGACACAGACCAGTCAGAGCTATAATCATTTCTAAGGGGGGGGATGGTTCAATTCAATTCAAAGCTCTATCAATCTGATACTGTCTAACTCAGAATGTAAAGCTATATAGGTGTTACTATCTGTCAGTAACAAGAGTTTGTCTAAACACTACGTATGTGTAAAGGTATAGGTTGGATTAGGCAAGAAAGTAAAAGACTTAAATTAGATAAATTAGCAGACTGGGTACTAGATAAACAATAACTGATTCTTAAAGAACTATAAAGCGAAAAAAAACTACTTATAATACTATTAATGTACTAATTTTATTTAAATATATTTATTCGAGATAGAAAATTTACTTAAAGAATATTTTTTAGAAAAAAAAATATTGTCAACGCGTTACGCGATTAGATACTATTGATACTAGATCATAAATATAAGATATAGTAGTAGATATACTAGCGATATCCTATTATAGGACCGAAGAAGGATTTATATAGTAGAAGACTATAATTTAAAGTCTTTAATACGATCTAGTCGTAAGATCAGAAGCGAGAGCTTATATATAACCCGTACGAAGAGAGCACAGAAGAATATAGTAAGTGTTGAGATATATATATTAAGGAAGGAGAAAGATACTATAGAGGAGAACTAGATACAGGAAGGCGGGTTATATGACCTGCTGCCTAACACTTTGTGAAAAGGTGATTCTGATTCTGCTATTACTCAGGCTCGGCCACTTATTATCCGGTGAGTCCTCGTTGTGCGATAAATAGTCGGTTTCTATGTAAGGCTAGTTCTTTCTTGGGGAGGGGAGTCTCATAGAAAAATAAGTAAAGAATGAAGCCGGTTGAGTATGACAAATGAGCCCTGGGGCAGATTATCATCATCTATTGATGCCTATCACTATCTACCTCGTTCCGTAGAGCAGCCAAACGACATGCAAACCACATCACTAGAATCGCGTTGAAATACGAAGAGTAATATTCAGAGACCCCAATTTATTCTATGTTTCCGGTGATCTTATAGAACTTGAAAGCGAATAAGGGCATTTACAGCATAATTTTTGAACTCTGCTTTATTTTGTCATTATGATAGGCGATTCGAAGACAAGGGCTTGGAAATAAAAAGAAGTTGACATTAGATTTCGGAAAACCAGGACATAATCATCAATTTCCGTTCTCTTAAGCGTTAAATGTATATAAAAAATAGTACAACTCCATATCAAAGCCGATTACTAGCTTTTCACATCACGTCCGCATTGAACCCTCGCTTGACCGCAATCAGTTTTCTTCCCATCGAAATCTTTGCATGGCAGAGTGTAGTCATCACATTTAATCTCATCGTCTTTATATGTGCAGCCCTTCAGAACTCCATGGTCAATATCAATGGTATCAGGAGGGTCGTAGTAGGTGCCTCCATCTGATGTTGCAACAGGGACGATGTTGCAAATATCAGGGTCATCACTAGAGTCACTGGGGAGAACCTGATAGCCGAATCCAGCCCCCTCAGCAGTGAAAAATGTGATGTAGGCATAACCAGATGGAGTGGCTGCGGCAGCCGATGCGGATGCAGCTGATGCTGAAGCAGCAGAGGCACTCGCCTTCGAAGCACTGACACTAGCTTCCGATGCCGATGTTGCTGAAGCTGCCGATTCTACGGAAGAGGTGTATGCCGCGTAGATGGTGGAAATCTGGGTGATGGATTTCATCGAGGTCACGCAGGACTTAGAATCACCGACATTATGGTCAAGGTAGCGAGAATCGTCACAATTGTAGACGGTGCCGTCTTTCGCGGTTGTTGTGAAGGGACCCTCATTATCCGGACTCCACGACATTCCAACAGGGGGCCTCGAGTAGGGGCATGGCTGGTAGGATTTCTGACCAGAGGTTGAGCTGGCTATCATATATTTACCAGTGTATTCAGTGCATTCAAATTCACAATACTCCCATCCGTCCTTGTTATCCACGACATGGTTCGCACTGCATGTAGGGCCTGCTGAGGTGGTAGTGGTGACAGAGGACTTTGTTGTTGAGGATGAGCCAGTTGTCTTGGGTGTTGAGCCTGGAGAAGCTGTAGAGTGAGCCGTTGCGGACGAGCCTCCAGAGACACCAGCACCAGGTGTTGCGGATACACTAAAACTGGTGGCTGCGACTCCAACTCCAGGAGCTTCTTGGACAGAAACGAAGGAGCATGCATCGACAGTAGATGTGGTCTCGAAAGTACTCGGCTTCTCATCACAGCCAGTTCGTGTCGTGCAAGACTGGGTACTTGTAATGACACTGATCGTGGTAGTGTCGGAGTTGGCCACTGGAGTGACGATGGTATCCCAAGTGCAATCGGAATATGTAGTACTTAATGTACAAGTACCTGTCGTTGACGAAGTAGTTGTTGAGGAATCAGATTTAGACGAGCTTGTGTGGTCATCGTCATCGTTCTTCTTCTCATCCATGTTATCCACAATGTTGCTAATTTCGTCGAGATACTCAGTTCCTTTCTTGACCTGGTCCTCAATCTCAGGGGTGATATCTTTCACATCAACATCATCAGGTATCACATTTTTAATGTCATCAACGATCGGTGCAACACAGCTGAGGGCAGAATTAGCAATGTCGCTAGCAGTATTCACTGTAGCGCTGACTGCCGACTTTGCAATACTGGCAACGGCATCGAAGAGGCCTCTCTTTTCGATCGACGATCTCTTTTTGGAGCCAGAGCAAGGGGATTTGCCAGTATCAAATCCAGTCTTGGAGAGATACTTCGAGGTTTGATCCTCGATATCTTCAATATGCTTCTTGTATGTCTTCGGGTCCTTCTTAAATTCATCGATGTTGTTATAGCTATTTCTCAACATCAGTGCAATGATAGCACTGTCAGAGCTAATGCTGGCTGGGCTTCCGGATGTTGTGGTAGCTGGCATAGAAGCCCATTCCTCCTGGGAAGGTGATGCTGAGGGGGCAAAATCAGCGATATCAGAATTACTTGTTGCGGCAGATTGTAGATCAGTTGCTGATGCGAGATCAACCGAGGAAACCCGATTAGATGGATTCACTGTGGGCAACGAGGAGGGGTGACCTGTGGTGCTGTGGTCTGGGGTTCCTGAGGCACCATCTGAAGGAGATGTTGACTTTGTCGCAGTTGCGTCACTTGCAGGACCCTTCGGTGTGGAGCTTGTAGTACCGCCTGGAGGGTTTGGTGTAGATCCACTTGGGCCTACAGACTTGGAGCTTGATGTGTCCGATCCCTTTGTCCCGGTATTGTTGGGTTGGGAGCTGGCAGGGCCATCTGGAGATCCTGATTTCGAAGAACCACCTGAGGTTCCAGCAGGTGAGCCTGATTTGGTTGTGTCTGGGCTAGCTGGCTGAGTGGTTGTGTGTTTGGGTGGAGAGCCGGGTGTAGTAGATCCACTTGGGCCTACAGGCTTGGAGCTTGATGTGTTCGATCCCTTTGTTCCGGTATTGTTGGGTTGGGAGCTGGCAGGGCCATCTGGAGATCCTGATTTCGAAGAACCACCTGAGGTTCCAGCAGGTGAGCCTGATTTGGTTGTGTCTGGGACAGCTGGCTGAGTGGTTGTGTGCTTAGAATGAGATCCTGAAGCTGTAGACCCATTGGGGACGAGTGGCTTGGAGCTTGAGTGACCCCCTGGAGGGACGCCTGCGGAGCTGGTGGGCGGGTTTCCAGGGGTTCCCTCAGCAGCTGAGCTTCCACTTTCATTTGGTGTGGCAGAGCTAGCACCAGAATTGGCAGGCCCTGGAGAGGTAGTCACGCTAGGGGGGTGCTGTTCCTCCTGAGCCTCCATCTGTTCCAGTGGGCTTGCCTGACGAAGTGATGGTACTGAAATGGACAGTGGGAATATGGCCGTCCGGAACAGTGACAACGGAGGTCAGCTTCAGCTTGTGGCTGTTTGCATGATCATATGTCAAGGGCAAAGACGATGGAGTAGATGATAGAGGCGTTGCCGGAGGTGTAACAAATTTAACAACTGGGGTGACCGTATTGGGTACAATAAGAGTGGTGTGAACTGTTGTAGTCCAATCTGCTCCTACTTCCTGTAGCAAAGGGAGGAGAAGCAAGAGAGCAGCGCTCTTGACGGCCATTTTGAGAAGAATTGGTTGATTTCGTTGACTGAGGAGGACCGGAGACATGTCATTTATACAACATTCATGGCTTGGGGCCGAATCATGAAACTGAATGAACAGTATCCATTCAGTAATACAGAACGCTCTGAAATATTTCTGTAATTTGAAATGGTGTCACTGGATAAGAATAGATATGGAGCATCGCTTACGGAGTACTCAGATGGCGTCGGTCATAAGATGATCAGTCTGAAGGATTCCGCCATATTGCGAAAACTTGGAATGTTGCTTTCTACGAAGTACTTTGCAAGATGCAACTGTGCTCCGTAGACTACTTCATAGCGCCAGCACGGCCCTCGGCCCCCTTGGGGTCTCGGAAATCGTCAGGGGTCACATTTCTATGGCCAAAATAAGACGATATAGACTTTATACATCGTACTGTGGCGACTGGCGTAGTTGATATGAAAACGTGTTTTGGCCTTGACTACCAACTACCAACTACCACAAATCTTTGAATATTTCTGAATCCACCTAAGACTCATTGTTTACAAAAATTATTTGGTTTCCGTCTTGCGGAGAAAGAGATCCCCGTACGGAGTACTGGGCACTCCACGCGGAGGAGATTTCCCGAGTCCGGGACCCCGAATTCGTCACAACGTCGGCAATCTATTTGGGGGCCATCTGGGCAGGGGTAACGATTAGCTTGGGAATTTATCAGGGCCAGCGTAAGCTTATGCTTAACCTAATAAGATAAGAGTTGGCCAAGAAAACCGAGATGCTATAAATGTTTTCTTTCAGCATCGAACATCATAGGTCAATTCTATGTGATATCACTGCGCGGGAATTATTCTTGAGGCTAGAGCCTTGCAATTTGGGGCCAGAGCCTTGCAATTTGGGGCCAGAGCCTTGCAATTTGGGGCCGGAGCCTTGCAATTTGGGGCTAGGGTTTTAAAACGTGGGGGCTACAGTACTGCAACTTGGGCCTGAATCATAAAAGTCGTCGATCTTTACCTTGATAGTAGGGTTATTGCGAGTGGCACCAATGGAACCTATATAGCAGTTTGGGGTCGAAAAATTGTAAAATTTACGCCAATTTGTATCAATTACAATATTGTAGTCCAGACTTCGTATTATGTCAATCGTTTTCCGTTTCAGCCCCTATAGGGGCTGTAACTTCGCTCTCCGTATTACGAGAAGAGACTTTAAAATGGCCTTTCCCTGCTCCCATTGAAGGTAGTTTCTGGTCAAATTACACCAATATACCCTCTCTCTTCTTTTTAATACTGGCAATAGGCTAGGGCACAGAATCAACAGTGGATTGAAGTATTTGATACTTCATTCTCGAGCCCACAAGCCCTTCTCAGTGACCTCGGTCAAGCCGTCAAGATGCTTTTATTAAAGAACTTTTTCCTCCTTCTTTCTTTCCTCGTCCTTCATATTGCCCTTGCTGCGGATATTCAAGTAACGCGGGATATTTCTGCACCAAAAATGTTAGGTGGTGATGAAACCGCTTATCTCTGGACCGGAACTGCTGAATTCGAGAAGAAGGTCACCAATGGACAGCTTGTGCAAATATGTGACGATGCTTTCAAGGCTATGGCCGCATCCATGGAAAAATACTTGCCAGATATTGGAAACAAGAAAATTCCCGGAGTCATGGTAGCAATGGTATACGAAGCCGATCCTGGAAAGAAATACAAGGTCTATCTCGCTTCGTCCGCGAAGGGTTCGAAGAATATTGTCTACGCAGCGAAAAAGTCTTCACGCGATCAAGCAAACTGCGCAGTGACAAACGATTTCCTTCCGGAACAATTTAGAAAAGAGCTCGAAAATTGCCGGGTTGACTGGAGCACGGGCAATGGCGACAACCCTCGACACAAAAACGATGCTAGCTGTGGCGAACAAAATGCATTATTGATGATCTTTGCCGAGCAGGGCAAGATGCCAAAGATCACAAAGGAGACTAGTAGTATCGTTGCAATTGCAGGAAGAATCAAAGATAAGGAGGACGAAAATGGAGAGATACGGAAGAAGCAGTATCTAGGGGGAATGACTATTCCCCCTTGCACGGAAGATGGCGGTTATGGATGCGACGAAGTGTTGGAGAAATACTTCGGGAACAACATCGATGTCATAACTAAAGACCAGGCAAAGGAGCCATATGATGACAATAAGCCCGTGTCTGTGGGCTTTCAGCCAATCTTTGATGTTAAGGATTCATGAAGTGAGGAATCGGATTATAATGAAGCAGAATATATGTATCATAATCGAGATTATGAAGCACAGATTTATGGGAGTAATTAGCGTCATCGTTCATGAAAGTATGATGTGAAGTACCAAAGTTACCAGGAATAAAGCTTCTCATTGCCTGGGTCACACTAAAGTGAACGACATTGTCTGATCATAATCATAACATTGATTGTACTCGTAAAGCCGTCACCCTCCATGCGGCTTCTACATCTGGATTAGACGACTCTCAAATAAGCCATAAAAAAGATAAAGTTCGGGAAGTTCGTAGATTGTTACAAGATGGCACACTTGAATTTGATTCAATTTCTTAAAGACACATGCTATAAAAGAGTTGTTTTCATATCAGCTAAATCAGAGATCTCAAGTCTAGCATTGCAAGCTTTTCAGAGAACCTTCCGGTCAGGGGCTAAGCGATTTTCAGTCCAAATTCCATTGGAAAGCTCGTCAGAAACAACCTGGAAATGAATACCCTCCTGGGCACAGGCAGCCCGAGCAGCTTTCGCGAGGGGTACTGTTTCGCCGTCCTGGGCAAAGTATTCCCATCTCCGGATCCAGACGCGCTTAAGGTGAGGCAAATGCGCCTTTAGCTTTGATGCGTTATATGTGACTAATTCCGTCATTTCCTCCGCGTGCCAGGAATCGTAATCAACTGGAGCATAATCCGACCTGAGACATAATTGTTCGACCCCTTCGGGTAAACCTGAGACCAGATCACTTGAGGCCTCCATTGTCCATCCTGCAAGTAGGTTTACAGGAATTTCAACAGAGCGAAGCTTTGGGAATTGCTTCAGTAGACTATAGAATGGAGTACTGAGGTCATACTCCCCTCGTTGAAGATGAAGATCACTTTTCCCTGGTGGATAATATTCAATGCCAAAAGACAGATTTGTGAGCGATTCCTTGGAATATTTCAGGCCTTCAATTATTGCTGGACCATCTTTCAAAGCTACCTCCTTTCCCCATCTGTATGCCATTCCCAGATGCAGAGTTTTTAAAGAGGGAGCAAGAGAAAGAATGCTAGGAGCCTGATTTTCTTCAATAGTCGCTCGTGTGAGTATGAGCCTTTCAAGCCGAGAAAGATCTGGCCGCCCATAAGGCGAAGGCAGCTCTATGCCCTTCTTGGTGCGAAGCCATATTTTAAGCGACCGGAGAGCTGGCAGGTAGAACCAAGCAGGAAATTGTTTAGGATTGCACTCAGGGTATCCAGGCTCTTCGTAGATTAACGGCTCGCCAAAGCTCATTTCGTCACGGCGGACATTGGCCCCGTAATCCACATGTGTAAGAAAATTGAACTGTGACAATTGCTTCGATGAGAGTGCATGGCGTAGCATTAGTCCAGGGAACCCAGATTGCCATACAAAAGTATAATCAAGCGACAGTGATTGGAGGTTGTGAAGCTGCGAGAGAAGGATTGACACAAATGCATAGGGGTTTCCATTATCAAGAGCTTGGGTCCAAGTATTAGAATCTGGGAAAGCAGTTTTCTTCACAATGTGTTGGGCATGCTCAAGAACATCCTGAAAATGTGTGATCTCTTCTTTACAGTCCGTTTCACAGCTTGGGGGATGCCATGACTCAACCGCTGAATCGAAACTTTTCTGTGACAGAAGACTGAAATGTCGAATATTATATGCCCGCTCTGGCTTCCGCAGTACAGCCCGAAATAATAGAAGGACTCTTCTAAGCGGGATTGGTTTCCACTCCCAGGCAATAGCTTTCATTAAAAATGGCTCAGAAAAGCAATTACTGCTTTTAGAGACAAAGAGAAGCGACCGATGATCTTCCAGGGAGAGATAGCTCAGAATTTTGAGCCAGCAGTCGCTGGGTAGGAGAGACACTGGACTGAATATATGTCAATTAAGCTGTAGTAGTACATAATGGAAGCTAGACACAAATTAAGCAGACCAACCTTGCTATGGAATTGTCACCCATTATTGAGATGTAAGGATATTGTGAGAGGAGAGAGAGGAGGGGGCAAAAGTTATATAAAAACCAGCCCCCAAACTCAGACCCTTTGGCCCCCAACTTGAGCGCTCCGCTATGTCACATGTTCATACCCACATCCCACTACTTTCTATATTGTTAATATTGTAAATCTCTTTTGGGCAACGCACCTCAGCTTTCTAAAACCAGATCATGGACCGCCGATCATTACCGAACGAGCTCATCGAAGCGATTCTCAGGCAAGTTGACATGCAAACCGTTCTCCTCGCCCAACGAGTCTGCCGACAATGGGCCCTATGCATCCGAGGATCTTTCCTGATCCAACAAATTCTATTCTTCCAACCAGCACCAGCCAACACGACACGCCAACAAAACCCCCTGCTAGCATCCAAATTTCCATACTGGTTTCCCGCCGATGACGCTGAGTCATGTGCCATCGCCTTTGGCGCCGGCGACATGCAGGATTTTCTAGAGAGCAGCGAAAAATATCGGCGACCGGAGGCGAGCTGGCGCCGAATGCTTGTTCAGCAACCACCTATCATGGCGCTTGGATGGGTGGAGCGTAGCGTGTCGCCATCCGAAGTGACAGACCTACATCGCTGGGAGATTCCACTACAAGCACTTGGTGGGTTACAAATGAACATGCTGTATGATCTGGTCGTGAATACTTCCGAGGTTGCGCCGGAATACTTCTATTTCAGAGTCCTTTGGTCGCAAAGTAAAACTTTGAGCAGTAGCTTTACTAGCCTCCGCTCAGATCCATGTCCGCCGTCTTTCAGTTCGGACAGGATCAATAGGTCACTCAGGAATGCAATGGAGGGTGCGGATGTGGTTCTCGATATGTGGTATACAAGTCTAATGACAAATCAAGAATGGTCGAAAGATACGTGGACATGGAAGCTTGTACGGGGGCTGAAGCTTGCACGGGGGCTGAAGCTTGATATTGATCTGATACGCTACATGAGAGAGCTGAAGGAGGTCAAGAGCTGGACTTTGGCGGAAGAGTTGGGTGACATCGCTAGAGAAACAGGACCTGCCGACCACGGTATGCCTCTTCCTGATGACGACGACTCGGACCTGTAATGTTAAGGATTTGGAAGTATCTGAAACTCATGATATTGTTTGATGTTATTATTCTATGGTCGTATCCTCGTCATCGCTATGCACAGTAGGCAACCCCAAGTCTGCCTTGAATCGCCATCTCTTCGACGGACCGAGCTTGTACTCATGGAGTATCGAACTCAGGCCACTGGTAATCGTCATAAATTTGCGAGACGGGTCGTGCACCTTTTGTCTTTCAAGACAAACGGCGAATGGAATGGCCGTAGTTTATAGGCGATAGAAGTGCTCGAACAGAGTACATCTGACTTCGTAAGCCGCATTGGTTTGAGGACATGAGGGTGTGATTAATACAATGACTCAAAGATCTCAGCGTATCTCCCTACTGATGAGCAAAACTGATCTGTGACCTAGCCGAATCGGGTCAGTCAGATTCACTACATATCGCCTTGGCGATGAGGCTTGAGATAGTTTCTCTGTAAAACGAGGAAGCCAATTTCGAATATTGCTGTATCCATAATTAGGACGGATTTCGGCTCAGGCCACCTTCCACAATGCCTCAGCAGCTGGTCAATGAAGTCCTCGAATAGTGCAGCTTCGGTAGAGCCCTGAAACACCCGAGAGAGCACAATTCTATCCTGGGAATATGCGGGCAGTATCTGGTAACGCTGATCGCAATGGAAGTTGGCTACCTGCAATGGTGCTACGCCCAACGGAGACCGGCCTGTCCGTCTGAACCCAATTCGCTTATCGCATCCAGACTCATCCATATAAACGAAGTAGTACGACTGAAAATCAGACAGATTGTATATGTGGTAGTCTCTTAGGTCGGTTTTCTGCTCCTTTGCTCTCTGCCGAGCCACCTTCTTCGACTAACCGACCGAAGCAAGAGCCCGTTTAAGGCTCGAATTTATCACCTAGACACGGAACTCGTCCTATAAAAATATTGCCATCTCTTCCACATACAGCCTAGGATTTTCGAGCAGATGATCACACAAAGCCTGTAGCATCAGAGGGGTCACGTTTCGTCGTCGACCTACGGGAATTAAGGGTGCTCTGACATTTCCGAACCAGCGAAGGTTGTTGCTGATGTTAATGACCGAACGCTTGCTACAATCAGCAGCTTTGGCCATTTGTGAGGTATTTAGTGATTTGCTCAATAACATATCTTGGATCATCTCAAGCTTTGAGAGGGCCAAAGGCCAAGGAATGAGGAACCCGTCAGCAATACGAGATCTGATGGCGATTACGTACAATCCTGCAAAGCTCGCATCGGGAATAAGGTGACTCACTCGGCATGCCGGTCAGCAGAATTTGCACAGAGCATAATCCTTCATATTGTACGGAGTTTAGTCTAAAGTCGCCAGGGCTGATCATCCGCTGTGTGCAACAAGGCCCACTTCAAAGGGATGAACGGAATTATAATCCTTGAACTCCATCGGAGTTCGGAATCCCCAGCCAAAATTCTCCTGTCTGGTCCAGTCGGGTTGCAAGGCGCGCAGGGGAAGCAAGCTAGAGCGCGGACTCCCGTGGTCTGGAATCCACATGGCGGCTGATGCCAACTGATAACGGGTGGCCCACGCACTGAGATCTAAGTTCTCGGAAATATTGAATCTTAAATGGAGTTCTTTGTAGATAGCATCGAGCTGGACTTCGAGATACTACTTCCATCCGATGGGGGGGGGACTATTTTCGTGCTCTAAATTTCTAGATTACAAACCAGATAATATATTCTGGATGCCCGAATCCCGTGCATAGAGTTGCTTTGAAGTCGTTTGCTGAATGCAATGAAAAAAAGGATTGATAATCAGGATCGAGGTACTATACATATTCGGGTCCACTGAGCATATCTAACACAATCACCAGACCGTGTGCAAGATTCTAATTCATCCGAGAATGCCAAGCCCGTGTTTCAGGATGGCCGACCAATCAGAGGCGTGCCGAGTACCCGGTGACACAACTCAACGTGGCTTTATGCCCTGCATAATCAATCACGTGGTTCCCGTTCGCGTCATGCCGCCCGGGGATTTTCCACGCTTTGGTCGCTTTGAGTTTCCTATGAAAAAGTGGCTGTATTCAAGCAGCAACACTGGTGGAAGGCAAAGACGCCCTTGCAAAATAATTCGACGTGATGGACTGTTTCAATGAACCTTCGTAGCCTGTAAGCCCAGCGTCATCCGGCAGCTCTATATCCCGATCGGTATCCATATGGGGAGATGTCACGGCGTACTCCGTATGGGTCCTGGGCCGACTGGAGCCCCGGTTCGGACCCAGTGGCCTAATTCATGTCTGGATCCCTGTTTCCATCGGTGGAGCCTAGTGTTAAGCCCGCTTTTTCTTCATTGCTGGGCAGTTATTCCCATAATGCATGGCTTTTATGTATGATTATTTATCACCGGCCTACGTCCGGGGGGAGAATTTCAGGAACCAACCAGAAAAAAAAAGCCACTGAAAAAAAGGAAACGCGCCACCCCATAGCTGTAGCTTTATTAAAGGGGAGATCCCAGCTAGATTCACTGGTTTGATCTTATTTCTCCCTCTACAGATAATATAATCATAATCATCGCCACAGCGCACTAACTCCCGCTGCATAATCACCTTCGCCTATCTGAATCTAGCAATACGAAGGTACTATACGCATTCCTAGTATATCGCCTATCCCCGCAAACGGTGCATAACTTCGGAACCTCTTCCAAGTTTATTTTCTCAAAAACACCCCGCTCCCCACCAAAATTCGCATTCGTCTTTTCTCCATTATTATTTCCCTATAATAATAGACAAAATTGCGCGCCTTCGCATCGAAAACATCCCCTCACACCCGCCCTATTTTGCCCACCATGGCGGGCGACGACAAACATCATGTATCTGAGAAGATCGAATCTTCTCTCCCCACCAAAATTTCCTACTTCCGTCTCGTCTCCGACCAGGGTGTTGTCACCCAGCAGATTATGGACCACCCGTACCCGGGCTCGGGCACAGAAGATGACCCATATGCTGTGACATGGATTCCTGAAGATCCTCGCAACCCTATGAATTTCTCCGAGTTCAGGAAATGGTCTTTGACTGCGATTGTCGCTATTGCCACATTGGCTGTCGCATTGGTTTCCTCTGCCTACACTGGCGGTGTTGCGGAGATCGAAGCGGAATTTGGCATCGGCGGTGAAGTTGCCACTCTCGGTGTCTCGCTCTTTGTTCTGGGCTTTGCTGTGAGTACTTCCCCTGAGATTCCCATGAAAAACTTGCAAGCGGGCTGGTGGCTAGAATGTGTATTTCGAGAACTGTTTACTGACAATCAATCTCTAGATCGGTCCCTTGCTCTGGGCTCCCCTCTCCGAACTTTTCGGCCGTCAAATCCTCTTTGTCACCACATACGCTGCCCTGACCGCATTCAACGCAGGTTGCGCCGGTTCCAAGAACGCCTGGACGCTTATCATTCTTCGATTTTTCGCCGGTGCCTTTGGATCTTCCCCTCTGACCAACGCCGGTGGTGTTATTGCCGATATGTTCCATGCTAAGCAGAGAGGTATCGCCATGAGTCTCTTCGCTGCCGCGCCTTTCCTGGGACCTGTACTGGGCCCTATTATCGGTGGTTTCTTGGGTATGAATGCTGGCTGGAGGTGGGTGATGGGATTCCTCGCTGCTTTTTCTGGTGCTGTCTGGATTATGGGCAGTCTGCTGGTTCCTGAGACCTATGCGCCTGTCCTGCTTCGCCAACGCGCTGCCAAGCTGTCGAAGATTACTGGCAAGGTTTATCTGAGCAAGATCGATATCGACCAGGGCAAGGTATCTCTTAAGGATTCTTTCAAAATTGCCTTGTCTCGCCCCTGGATTCTTTTGTTCCGCGAGCCTATTGTGTTCCTCCTGTCGCTGTACATGGCAATCATTTATGGAACCCTCTATATGATGTTTGCTGCGTTCCCGATTGTTTTCCAACTCGGTCGTGGCTGGAACCAGGGCATTGGTGGTCTGGCCTTCCTTGGTATCATGGTTGGTATGCTCATGGCCGTGGTTTATACCCTGTGGGACAACAAGCGCTATGTCAAGACCCAAGACAAGCACGACGGCTTCGCACCCCCAGAAGCCCGTTTGCCGCCTACAATGATCGCCTCCATCGCCGTCCCGATCGGCCTCTTCTGGTTCGCATGGACCAACTATCCGTCCATCCACTTCATGGCCAGTATCGCAGCCGGCGTCCCCTTCGGTTTCGGCATGGTCCTTGTCTTCCTGGGTATCATGAACTACCTGATTGACGCCTACACGATCTTCGCCGCCTCCGTCCTAGCAGCCAACAGTATTATCCGTTCCTTATTCGGTGCCGCATTCCCTCTGTTCACCACATACATGTACAACAACCTCGGAATCCACTGGGCCTCCTCGATCCCGGCCTTCCTGGCCCTCGCCTGTGTGCCCTTCCCCTTCCTGTTCTACAAGTACGGTGCTGCCATCCGCAAGCGCTGCAAGTTCGCCGCCCAATCCGACGCCTTCATGCGCAAGATCCAGGAACAAGCCACAGCCGGCCCCACCGAAGAAGAAGAAGAGGAGACTAAGTTCGATCGAACTGAAGCCCCGGGTCCCCTCGAGTCCCTGTCTAGCGAATCGTCTTCCCACCTCGACGAGGAGCTTCCCTCTACTCAACGCACTCGCAGCCGCGCTCACTCCGTGGCGTCGACCCGTACTGCGGGCTCGCTGCATCGCGTGCCAACTTATGAAGGAAACCCTTATGATGTTGACCGTGTCAATACCCGGGAGTCCTTCAAGCAATAAGCGGTGCTGCAACTTAATTCCCCCCCCTAATCACTATATACTTATCTGTGCCCTGATAATCTTATTACATACCCCCTCCCCTTCAACTGCACAAAAAAAAAGCACGCCTTTATTCACTGGCACCACAGCTATTTGGCTTTTTCCCTGTTTTTATACCCTCATGTTTCCCAGGTTGGGAACGAGCTTATGTGTTTACGGGTCTCATTATTTGCATATGGATACGGAGTCGAGTCGAGTCGGTGTTGAACATAACTCGGATAATTGAATTATTTTTAGATCTCAACTTTCAAAGTCTTAACGTATGCTCATTGTATGCCAATTCTTCAAGGTACATCTGTAGATAGATGCGGGCTAGATACAAGTGAATAAATGTACGGTGAGTTGAGAAACCCTCGGTTGACATCAAGAAATGTATTGTAGCTAACCGATTAACACGCAAAGCCCGAAAAAAGGAAACAATTGTAACAAAGATACAGTTCGCAGGAAAGAGTATATGCAATGAGGGCAGAAGACATGCAGCATCCTTCAAAACTCTGTTTTCGCGGACCGAGAAAAAAAAGCCCCGAGAACATGGAAATCTACGAGAAGGAGCGCAGGAAGAGGGAAGGGGGTCGTTGCATGAATGAGCAAAAATGAAGAATAAAAGATTTGTCATAGATGGTAAAGACGTTGCCTAATGTGCGCTAAAGGCACATCGATTTCTGGCCCAAAAAGATAGTAACAAGAACTCATGCAGCACGATTTTCAATTCAATCAAGCTTCAATGAGGTTGCTACTTTGCTGCTCGCTTTGGGTATCCTTAATCTTGCGAGCGGAACGCGCGTAGTACTCGTCGAGGATCTTCTTAGGGATGCGGTTGAGGAGCTCCTTGGGGTAGATGCGGAGCAGGTTCCAGGCGATGTCTAGAGACTCGATGATGGTTCGGCCCTCGTAGGCAGACTGGCTGATAAAGGATCGCTCGAATTTGTCGAGAAACTCCAGAGAAAGCTTGTCCTCAGCAGACAAGGCTTCCTCACCGACGACAGCCTTCATGGCGGCTACATGCGGGGAACTTCGTTAGAATGCAGATAGAATGAGAGTTGAATGTCAGAAGGAGAACTCACCGGCATCACGACCGATAGCATACTTGGCGTAGAGCTGGTTGGACACATCCGAGTGATCCTTACGCGTGCGGCCCTCGCCAATGGCGGACTTCATGAGACGAGACAGTGACGGCAGGACGTTGATTGGTGGGAAAACACCCTTGTTATACAGTTGACGATCGACGAAGATTTGACCCTCCTGTTAAGAACATTAGTCTGGCTAGCCTATTGATATCGGAAAGGGGAGGGAACGAACGGTAATATAACCTGTTAGATCGGGAATGGGATGCGTGATATCTGATCGAGGAAGAAGAGGTTAGTTGGATCGCAAAAGTGTGGAAAAAGACTGTTCATACCATCGTTAGGCATGGTCAAGATGGGAATTTGGGTGATGGAACCATTACGGCCCTCAACACGACCAGCACGCTCGTAAATAGTCGACAAATCCGTGTACATGTAACCGGGGTAACCACGACGACCGGGGACTTCTTCACGGGCAGCGGAGACCTCACGAAGGGCATCACAGTATGCCGAAAGATCAGTCAGAATAACCAGAACGTGCTTCTCCAGCTGGTAGGCGAAGTATTCGGCAGTCGTCAAAGCCAGACGAGGGGTAATAATACGCTCGATAGTGGGATCGTTGGCCAAGTTCAGGAAGAGACAGGTACGCTCCATACTGCCGTTCTCCTCGAACTCGCGAGTAAAGAATCGAGCAGTCTCCATATTAACACCCATAGCAGCGAAAACAATAATGAAATCCTCGTCTTTACCACCGGCAGCCTTGACCAGACTTGCTTGTCGAGCAATAGTCGCAGCGATTTCGTTGTGGGGAAGACCGGCGGCAGAGAAGATAGGGATCTTCTGACCACGGGCGATAGAGTTCATAGTGTCGATGGCGGAAATACCGGTGGAAATCATCTCCTCGGGATACACCTAGAGGATTGCGTCAGCTCCGATACCCTCATACATCATGTAAATTTGGTGGTATCCATACCCGAGAGTAGGGGTTGATGGGCTGGCCATTGATATCCAGATACTCCTCCGCAAGCACCTTGGGTCCCTTATCAATTGGACGCCCCGAACCATCGAAGATACGACCCAGCATGTCCTCGGACACACCGAGCTTCAAGCTGTGACCGCTGAACTCGACTTTAGTCTGATCTAGGTGTTAGCAATCCTAGAAACAAGCTCTGCCCGTCTCCGTCGCCCTCGGAGATTCTCACCTTCTTCACATCAACACCGGGGGTACCCTCGAACACCTAGTAATAGCGAGTATAATGTCAACGTCTTGTCATGATAAGTGGAATCGGATTGGCATTGGACGCGGTTCGTACCTGGACAACAGCTCGATCTCCTAGAATATAGATAACACAAATTAGCCAAATATTCTTTGGACAGCGTATGGCAAGTACCGAAGTACAGCAGCAGGTCTGGAAGCTTACCCTTGGCCTCCAACACTTGACCGGAGCGCTCCGTTCCATCGGGCAGGGTCAGGGTGACAATTTCGTTGAAACGGGGGAATTTGACCTGAAGCGAAGAGCAGGGAATTAGCGACAAGCTCCAGATCCAGTGTCAAGCTATTTCCAACGATCTCACATTGTCGAGGACGACCAGCGGTCCGTTAATGCCTCCGATGGTGTTGTAGCGGATGCGGGGCTTGATGGCGGCCAACCGGGGGTCGGTGGACTCTGGCATGTCGGGCGAATCGGGTCCTCCACAGACTCAACGTAGAAATAAGTCAGATGGGAGTCTTCACAAGATAGGAGTCGAGCAAGCTTGGATGAGCCTAAGCCGGGGGGGGTTGGCCAAGCTGTCCGCTGTGCAGCTCGGGCGGTGACGCGGCACGTGATTACGTACACGATGACTAAGTGAATGACTAATGGATGGTTGTGCAATGTACTAGCACTAGCACAAGCACAGCATGGGATGAACATTATCGCGTCGGCAGTTGCAGTTAGGCGTGATCATTTACCCGTCAGCCTCTTCTCTCCTCGTAGGTTTCCACTCCGTCAACTTCTTTCACTCCTTTCAAACCACCCCTGCCCACTATATTGAGAAGTGCTGCGGATACCTTCCTATTGTTCGGAGAAACCTTCCGTTTATCGCCTCTAGATTTCTTATCGCCACACTCCGCTCTTCCGCTCTGACTCCGCGATTCGGGCCCCGGATCTTTTTGTGATTATTTTTCTTTTCTTTTGATATTTGGACTTCGCCCCATAGATACAATCGCCTAGATACGGTGAGGGATAAATGACTCTGCTTGAAAGTCGGATATGAGCCTCTTTCAGAAGGGAATCGGCTCCCACGCTGTCACATTCGCAACCCGACCACGATTAATTGTACCCCGAGCTCCGCTGCGACGAGTGCGACAGCCCCGACGATACAAATCCTCCACCCCCGAACAGCCACCTGCGCAGGGAAACCCCACCAAAGATGGATCGGCGGTGAACACAAATACTTCAAATACTTCTACAAACCCTTCTTCGCCGTCGAGTTCGTCCGGTGCACAACAACCATCCAATGCCTCGGCGGCAGTGGGTGCGGCGGGTGCGGCGACCACACCCACAGGCGCTACTGAGGTTGTGCGTTCTCGGGGATTCAAGGAGATCATAAAGGCTAGTCCTTTAGGTCGACTTGGGAGGTGGTATTCGGGTGCTCAGGCGCGGAAACCCTATACTGTACAGGTGTGGAGTTCAATCGTGATATACTTGTGTGGAGATCTGAGTGCTCAGCTGCTGTTCCCCGAGAAGCCATCGCCAAAGGAACAAGCTAAGCTTAAGGAGACATCAGAGATACATGAGGAAGACGACACGGAGAAGAGCTTTTTGTCTACGTACGATCCCTGGAGGACTGCACGGCATCTGGTTGTCGGAGCGGGATCGAGTATTCCGTCATATCATTGGTAAGTTAGACCTATCGCGGAGACTCAAGCAAAGTCTGCAGGGCATATTGTGATCAAGATACGGAGCATGCAGAGAACTGACCCTTATTTCTAGGTTCTGGTGGCTCCACAACAATTTCAACTTTTCATCCAAGCTTCTGTCAATCCTTACAAAAGTGGCGGTTCAGCAGGCATGCTTCACGCCCGTATTCAACACCTACTTCTTCAGCGTCCACTCCCTTCTTGGTGGTGCAACTTTTGAGGAAACCTGGGAGCGTTTGAAGAAGGCCCTCCCGGTCAGTGTTACCAACAGCGTCAAGCTCTGGCCTGCCGTTACTGCCTTCAGTCTGGTCTATGTGCAGCCGCAGTTCCGCAATGTCTTCGGAGGTGTTATTGCCGTTGGCTGGCAAACGTATCTGAGCTGGTTGAACCAGAAGGCTAAACACGAAGTTGAGATGGCCGAGCTGGCGGCTGCAGCCGAGAGCGCAGTCTCCGAAACAGCGAATCCTTTGAATGGTAAGCTGGTTTCCGCAGCAGGAACTGCTTGATAAAGAGTCGAGGATCTGTTTCTCATTTAGAATTCACATGGGGACCTTTGTATAGATGTCACGCCGAACATAACCGGCGTTGGGAGGGGGAGATTTATTTTGATGAGCGATGCATTTTTGGCTACGGCCAACAACACTAGACAATAGACCTAGATTTCTTTTCTTTCGTTTATCTCATCTTAAATATACCAATTGAAAAACACCCAAGATTTCATCCCTGTTCGACTGGAACTACCTTCGAAAGTTGTGAGTTGATCGATGTCCAATCATCGGCCGTGAATTCCCAAGCTTGACCTGCGATGACGCATGGCGCGTCTTGATCTTCAACTTTCGCATGCCACTGTAGGGACATGAGCTCTCTCGATTATCGCAGGCATGTCCTGCTCACCGCAACTGCCGCGGCCTGAACAATCTGATTCCAGTGACTACGGATCAGATTTCTCTCCCGAAGAAGACGAACTACTAAACGAGCTACTCGCCAAAGTCGTCGCGGAAAACGCGACTATTCTTCCCAACGCCACCACGACCTCGACCTCGACCTCGATCCCTACAGCCGCGCCGGTAACACAAAACACAAACAGAGTACTCTTACCATATCCCACGGATACCGAGACCCTACAACCGACGACTTTTGCGGCGCTCGTCGCGGATATTGAAGATGGTATTGAGGATGCCCCGGGTGTCAGCCTACTCAAAGTGCTGGGCCGGGAGAAGCCTCGTTCGCCATGGAGACAATCGAGTCAACGTCCTTGGATGGGCTCGCAAAGTGCAAGGGATTCTGCAGATAGAACAAGCCCGGGACCAAACAACAGGCCCAGCCCGCTTGGTAAGGATTTCTTCGAGCCCTGTGCCGCACTGACGATCCATTGAACTCAGTCTGACCCTTTATTATCCGAAGCGTTTAGTGGAACACCCTCACTCATCCGAAGGCAGAGAACGGGAGCGGGAGCGCAGTGCTGCGCGTGAGTTAGTTTGGACACAAGAAGCACAGACAGCTGCCACAATAGACACCAGATCTCCCGTGGAGCGGTTCAGACGCCCACCAAATAAGGCTTTCTCTGTAACTGACTTGGTTTCGCCTGCTTGGTGCGAGCTGCAATATTGGTATACCTTGACCAAGCATGGGAGGAAAAGAAGAACCCCCGCCATGAAAAAGGGCAGCGTCGTGCACAAGACCCTCGAGGACGAGATATATACTACCGTGCCAGTCGAGATCACCACCAAAGAAGATGCATGGGCCCTCAGGATATGGAATGTGATTCAGGGACTGCGGTTGCTGCGGGAATACGGCATCACTCGCGAATTGGAAGTTTGGGGCCTCATCGATGGAGAGGTTGTTAATGGAGTGATTGACCAGCTTTCGTACGAATGCCCAGACCCCGGGTTCGAGGCAACAGCTGCGAGATTTTATGAAGATGCAGCGACGTCGCGGGCCGCCATGCCTGAATACCAGATGTCCTTGTCGGACTATTTGCTTTCTTCCTCCCAAGGTGGAAGGAGGCTTTCAGACCTTGCTGAGCACCAGCCCGTGGAGGAATTCTACCCCCCCGAAGAGGAATCCATGGCTGTTTATGATCTACCGAGGATATACATGACAGACGTGAAGACCAAGGCGAATGGATCGGCTCCTACGGTCAAGAGCACATCTTTCCGGCCGACGCTCCTGCAATTGCAACTTTATTACCATATGCTCAACCGTCTTATTACGAGCGACGATGTAACGATTTACGTTCTTGCAGAACGCTATGGGTTTGACCCGGAACGTCCATTTACCGATACCTTCATAACTGAAGTGGGTGGATTGAATGATGAGTTTTTTAACGCCGAGTCTACCCAAGAGCTTGACATGGATGATATTCCAAAACCAGATGATGCTATACGGAGGTCTTCTGGCTCCAAACCAGCCTCTAGCCTCCCAAAGGCTAGTCAAGACTCAACAAGCATCCTCTTAACTCATGGGACTCTTGCAAGCCTCTGGGATTACATGAAAGACCAACTCCGTCTTACATTCCTGCCCGAATATTCATCAGCCCCGTCCCCTGTCGCACCCTCTATTCCATCACACACCCAGCCAGAAATGCTCAAAGAGTACCCTACCCTTCTTTCTCCTGTTCTTACCGCACGATACGTGTCGTCGGCCGCGACAACCGACCCCAAACCTCGGCATATCGGAAGTAGATCTTTCTTCTACGACACTGACACCATGAGTTCCTACATTACTGAACAAATGGAATGGTGGCGTGGTCAGCGTGATCCCCGTGGTGTCGACGTCATGGAGGCTTGGAAATGTCGTTTCTGTGACTTCAACGAGGAGTGCACTTGGAGACAAGAGCGAGCGTTAGAATATGCCAGACGAAACAGCAGACGGAGGACGAGTGCTTCGGTAGATGTCTGAAGTCTCTCATATCCCACACCCACACTCTACTCATACATCCTGCATAGAGATGGCGTTCATCAAACGAGAATAGACCCTCATAATAAAACATGCTAGAGTTAACATACGAAAGCTTGGAATACATACGCAAATCAATCATAATTCTAATTACAACGGATAAGCCCGTATATCATCTTCCTTCTCTACCTCCAGCCCATTCGCGACCTGCTCTTCATGCTTCTGATCCAAATACTCCAACAAAACCTCCTCATACTTCTGTTTCCCCTTATATCTCGAAACATCATTCCCCCAACTCCGAATCGCAGAAGCCAACCGACCAGGCACATAAGGCTCTTTAACAATCTCCGTAATCGGCTCAAAGTACGTCCGAATAGTAAATACCACCGCTCCCGACTTAGGCAACCTTCGCAAAGATTGTCTCTCGGAGCGAAAGAAATGATGCTCAATCGCCTTATTCTTCTGCGCCGTATTCCATGACACGGTCTCCGCATCTTCGGACCCGATGCTGTGCGACCAGGCCAGACTATCATCTACCTGGATGAAGTAATTATTTCGCAAAACGGGTTCTTCGGGCTTCAGTCGACGGAAAAAATTCATCATGCCCTTTTCGAGCTTCTCGCGGAATTGAGGTACGTCGCCCGAGGTGTGGATTTCTGAAAGTCGCATCCCGAATTTGTCGCTCAGGCGCCAGAATCCCGCTAGCAGGATTGCACCGGCTAGGAGGTAGTATTCGCCGTCGGGTCGTTCGAACATTAGGGCTAGGTCGTCTTGGACGAGCCGGGCTGCTGTTGCCATTGGGTCTTCGGGTAGTGGACGTTGGGTTATGTTGAAGGTTTCGTTGGTGGCTTTGTTGGTTATACCTGTTGGGGTCTTTTCGAACATGCTTGGGTAGCGCTCTGGGAGGTAAGCGCATCTGTTTGAGATTTGGTTAGATCTCGTTCATTGTTGTCGTAGTGGGAGGAGGAGGAGGAGGAGGAGGAGGAGGAGTTGCTTACAGTTCTTCAAGTAGTTCGATGGCACCGTCCATTGCCTCTGGTGCGGTGCCAAAGCACTTTTCTCCGCGTTCCTCGATTCTTTTCTTCTTGTCGGCGTGATATTTGAGGTAATGGTTGTCTAGTTCTTGAGAGTGATACATTCATTAGCATATATTCTGCACCACCATTAAAGTGAAATTTACCTATCCATTCATCCCACTTCATACTTCTCAACCCGAGTGTTATAAAATACTTTCTGCTCTAAATATTAGTCGATGCTGGTATATGCGATGGGCTTAGAACTCACGGGCCATATCGAAACGGCCTGTACGGGATGGGCTTGGTGTTGTGGACATCCCAGTCAGAGTAAGGTGCTGCGGCAGGCCTCTTGAAGGTAGAAGGTATCCATTCTGGTCCATATTTAGCTACCCACATTTCACTTTCAACCAGGAATTTGATGGCTACTTACCACCGAACTTTCTCGTCACCTTCTCCCTAACACCTGGGCTGGATGACGGTTTTTCTAGGTCGGGGGAGCCTGGTCTCGTCGACTTGCTGAAGCGTGCGATCCATTTTCGAGAAACGAGAAACCCCAGACAGATTGCCAAGTTGATGGCTAGGAAGATCCCCACGGGGTCTTTTGTTGGTGAGATGGATAGGAGGGTTTCGTGGAGATATTTCGTCACCGCCATGGCTAATTCTGGGATTTAGAACACACTGGCAGCTATATGCAGTCGAAGAATGTGGATAAGGCTTGTTCTATTAGACTAAAGTATCCATTGTCGAAAAGAGACAGATATATCGATAAAAACACTATATGTCCAGCTGAATGGAATAGTCTAAGCAGTCTTTTGTATTATAGTAAACTCAGAATCCCTTATCCTATAGTGTAACATCCTTGCAGGGATAAAATATCTCTCTCATAAATTGCCTTTCCTGTTAGTCCGATGCGATTGGGTCCTCTATCTGACAAGGAACGGACGTAGCGTGACTGAACTGCCACAAGTCGCGGGGAAACTAAAAGAGGGGATCCCGCTTTATCTCATCTCTTTCGAGCCGTTTGATCCGAGGCTGCAGTGAGACGAAAAGATCGTATGGATTACAAGCCAAAACATGGTTTATCTGCGGGGGACATGCTTATCATCTGCCAGGCCGAGCGCTCTCGAGGGATTTTTTTTTCCCGATCGGGTAAAGCGAGTATTAGCCTAAGGTTTGTACCCCGGATTCTCAGAAGAAGCGGGCTAACTACAGAGTGGAAGTGTGGAGGAAAGCATTGCAATAATAGTCACTTGACTTGTTTTGTAGACTGTGTATTGTCAAAAAATGACATAGCATACTATGCATTGCTTGTGTCAGTTCGACGCTGGAGGAGACAATATTGGCCCCATTTCCGCTGGAACTGATATGGAATAAAAGGTAGATCGGGAACCCAGATCAATCGACCTAGCAGGCTTGTTTGCGACGCATCTAGGAAGCTTGCACAAGAGATGTGTTCCCACTGGGATTCATCTAAGACGTAGTGGGGCTCTAGTTTGGTTGCTTCACGGTTTGGGAAGTGGGAATCAACTAGGAAAGAGCATTGTGAAATGTCGATCTGTTTCAATAGATTAGCTTGTCCGCAAACACTGAGTGGAAGGATTGTAACATGGGCACTTACATATTTGTCTAGGTCCTCTTCATTGAGATCGTTCATGCCAGACGGGATCTGTGAGGCACCCTCTAGCCGACCAAGGGCGTTTGGAGCATCAGGGAACTCGCCAGGAAGCAGACCGTTGAATTCACTCCGAATAAACTTGGCCCGCATATCGTGTGGCAAGAAGTATGAAGATGGGAATCGATACCATTCTTTACCGAAGCAGACGGATGCCCCAGCGTGGGTTACACCCACCTCTTGTAACGGCGAGAAAACCTTCAAGGGGGCGTTATATGCCGTGACCATTCCAAGAATACGTAACATTCCTGCATTGAAGGCCACCAAAACGACAGACAGGACCGCGGCGAGCTTGAGTTTGGCTGGCAAGCGACCAATAACCTCCTTTGGGTTGCTTGACCCAAGATAGGAGAGAATTATGTGGAAAGCGAGGGCCGCATTAAGAGCGATGAAGGGATACGCGGGGTACATGAAGCGCTCCTCCTTGTGTGGTTGCGAAGTAAAGATGCCAAACCACATGTAGAAAGGCGCGGTTAGAGTTATAGAGCGTAAAACGGCCTGAACGGATGTTGTATGAGACCGGAATAAAGCTTGGATGATAAGCAGCGGACCGGAAAACAGAGCTAGAGCAAACCAGACGTTGAAGTTCAAGAGGAGGTTCCGAATATAAAACGTCCACGGCTCGGTACCGAAGATCTCAGGACCTTTGCCTTGGCCACCGAAAACATTGTATGCAACAATATTCCAGGGCACGAGCGCAATCTTTCGGAAGAAAGCATAGTCAACTGCCATTTCAAGGCCCTGTAAGTTGTCTTAGTAGAGATCAAGAGTAAAGATGAGCTGGCACTTGAAACTTACCACAATTGCAAGGCATCGGAGAGCTCCATCGAATATCATGTAGAAAAGAGATCCCAGGGACCCGGCGAAAAAGCAGATCACGATCTCCTCGACAATCATAGGCAAAATAAGAGCTCCGGCGAATGGCCAGCCCACAACTGCCCCGAGACCGAACCACATAATCCCCTGGGCCGTTTTGGGTCCATTCTTATAGTCCAAGAAGGCAGCTAGGCCCAGCATAGATGTGTACATGGTGAATGAGGACGGCAAGAAGGAAGTTGCTGCATGGAACATGCCGGGGCTGAATATGGAGACCATCAGGAAGATCAGACCGATGCGAGGGTTGAGGGCTCGACAGATGGCAGAGTATAATCGGGTCTGGCATGCGGCACAGAGTAGGGCGAGGAAGATTCGGATAACATAGAACTCAGCAGACTTTGTGCTGACGAAAGGAGATGCCAGCTTGCCCACAAAAGCGTGAAGTGACACGTAGAGCCAGCTTCGAATTGAGTACACCGGCGAGTACTCCCATGTTTGAAGGCCATATCCGTGTTGGAGGTAATGGGTCGGCTCCCAGAAGTTAAAGACCTCATCGCAGTCTTGAATCGGAGCGAATAAAGCCGCTAGGATATTGACAACAAGGCATAGATATAGCGTGACATTCAAAGGCAGGTAGAACGGTGGAGGTCTAGGAGAGAGCAGTGTTAGCTAGATATACCATGCGCCAATTCCCCTTGACCATCACATACCGGGCCTTTGTGCGAGGCGTTGGACCCGAAGAAGAACTATTAGGTCCAGCCATTATGTTCCCCTATGTGCCACCACAGTTGCGCGTAATGTTGAGGCTCGAAGGTCCATATGGTCCCAGCAGGGTATTGGGAAGGTAGGGTGGGAGTCCACTTGGCAGGCGATAACGCGCGATAACAAAAACTCCGGCGACCGCAACGGCAACTTTGGCACTTCCGAAAAAAAAGTTACTGCCGACTTCTTGCGCTTCCTTCTTCTTGACACAAGCTTTATTATTTTATTTTGACGATAGTTCCTTGATTTCATACAGGGACTCATCAAGATGAGTGATCAGCAGATGTACTCAACTGGGTCTGAACTGCCTAGTGAAGGCCCTCCACTTAAGAAACCCTGCATGCTTGATACGCCACCCGTCGCAACAACTCCAGACGATGGTAGCGATTTCTACAATACACCCTTGCCTGCGGAGACTCCGGTGCCGAGTACGATGACCGATGCCTCCACACCTGCCACTGAAGCCATTCCTCCTGTACAACAAGTTCCAGCGATCCCGGGACTGGGCCTGATCAGCAACCCCAGCGACCAGCAAACCCCGCCAACTCAGCAAGTCAGGACCGAGGAAGAGCCGCAAATTCCTGCTGTGAAGTTGGAGAAGGATGAACCGATTTCCAAGTCCGAGGGCAACAACACAGCGACCAAGGAAGAGTCTGTGGATACCGCAGTCAATCAGGCCGCCGGCGATGAAGCACCCGCAACCACTGGGGAGGCTATGGAGGTGGACCAAAAACCCGAGCAAAGCAACCTGGATGCCAGCAGTGGATTGATCGACAATACCATAAAAGAGGAGAAAGAGGAGGAAGAACACCCTGAGTGGGAGGTCGATTCATCTCCATACGAGTCTTCCTCTGACAGCTCGTCCGACTCAGACGACAGCAGCGAGGACGAAGACTACCCAATTCTCACCCCCGAAGAGCAGGCCCGGATTTTGATGCAGGCTGAAGCTGGCTCTGACGATGAAGGAGAAGGCAAGGGCAAGTCGGGAGGATACATTCGTTCTACCAACGAGGTTGTGGAGGATGTGCTGCCAATCCCCGATATTACGATCACACCCGAAATGCCCATTGTACTACTGGGGAATCTCAAAACTCTCATCGAGAATGCCGCTCTTATCGAAGCCAGCACTTCAGGAGAGTATCAAGTCCTGGAGTCGGGCTCATTGCTTTGCTCAGAAGATCGCAAGGTTCTCGGTGTTGTTGCCGAAACCCTCGGCAGAGTCGAGAACCCCTTGTACACTGTCATGTACGCAACTGCCGCCGAGCCTACAGAGCGAGGTCTTTCTAAGGATATGACTGTTTACTATGTTCCGGCCCACTCGACATTTGTCTTCACACAGCCCCTAAAGGGTCTGAAGGGAAGCGATGCGTCTAACTTCCACGACGAGGAGATCGCAGTTGAAGAGATGGAATTCTCCGACGACGAAGCAGAGGCTGACTACAAGAAGAGACTGAAGCAGAAGCGCCAGGAAAGAAAGGATGCTAGGGATGGTGGCGGTGGACGTGGAAAGAAAGGACCGGCAGGTCCCTCCAAGTTAAGCCACACCGAACTTAACTATGACGATGCGGGGGGGCGAAGATGGTTACACACCCCTTGCCCGACCTAAGAATTACCACGAAATGATGGGAGCTCGAGAGGCACCAGTTGAGGGCACCGAGCGAGCATCCGGATTCCGTGGAGGTAGAGGTCGCGGACGGGGCTCTGACCGCGGACGAGGTGGTCGTGGACGAGGCAATGGAGGCCGAGGAGGAGGAGGAGGCTCGTACGAGCGTGATCAGGACCGTCGTCCTCAGAACCAACAAGGAAACAGTTCGCAGTTTGCATCTGCAGCACCTCAACACCAGCCTACTGGATATGGCCAACCGGCATATCCTCAGCAGCAACAGCAGCAACAGCAGCAACAGCAGCCGCAGCCCGCCTTTGGAATGCCCCAGGCTTTCGCTCCGTACCAGCAGTATGCGCCCCAACAGCAAGCACAGCTTCCTCAAGGCGCAGCTCCAGGACAGTTTCCTTTCCAATTCCCCTTCCAACAACCTTTTGCCCAGCCGAATCCTTTCCAATCTATCCCTCCTGGTGCGCATATCAATCCTCTTTTCTTGGCGGCATTGCAACAACAGCAACAATACCAGCAACCCCAGCAGCAGCAATATCAGCAACCCCAGCAGCAGCAATATCAACAGCCGCAGCAGGGCCAACAAGCTGCCCCACAGGGACAACAAAACCCTGCAATGAACTTTGACCAAGTCAAAGCTCAGTTGGATCTTCTACGGAATCTGAGCAACAACCAAGGGCCACCTCCCTCTTGATTTGGGTTTTCTTCTAGCTTCTTGGCATGATCTCAGTACTCAACCATTTGCATTAGGATCGGGGTTAATGTGGTTTTGCATATGGGTTCTATTTAAAAAAGTTCATGATTTGGTTCGGATATCTTTTAGCTCGCTTGTACGTTGTATGGATGATAGAATACATATTTGCTGCATGGAAGGCACACAGCTGATGAGATAATAATACTAGTATGATCGATTGGTATCGCTCGTTGTTAGCAAAGGCAGGTCAGATCAGTCGATTCTGCCAAAAATAGGACCAAAGGCTGAAATGCCTTAAAACTCAGCAGGCTTGGCGCTCTTCGCCAACACCCAGAAGTTCTCCATCTTTGCACGAGCCAGAACCTCCTTGGCTGCAGAGTCGGACTCGCAGGGTCTGGCACCCAGCCACTTTCTAAAAACTCGGGTCTTCGCCTGTCCTTCCCATAGAAGCGTGCACGTATTGTCACGGAAGTCCCGTAGCTCTCCCTTATCATCCTCTGTAGACCACCATATTGGTTGTCCCTCGCTCTTTTCAGAAGTAGTCGGACCGGGATTATCGGTCCAGTCGATTCGATTAAGCATGAGCTTGCGGTAATTGTTGATGGAGTGTTTTCCACCCTCGACGATAACCAAATTGACCTTAGGATGAGTGACGCAGACACCAGTCAAAGCATTTTGTTCTGCGTTCTTATTGATCTTAAAGCGGTTCCGGCCACTGGCGAGGTTGTCGATTCTGTAGACAGAAATATAGATACCCAGTTGGGCATCGGTCTCTTGCTGGGCCGCAAGCTTCTCGCGCCGTTGGTCTTTGGTCAACTTGCGATTTTCGTTCATGGTCTCGTGGTCCTCACGACGCTCGGTGATTTCCTTGTTCACGCGCGCTTCAACAGCCGTGGGGTCTTTGACGGCTTGTTCACCGAGAACCCGCATCAAATTAGACTTCTTGACCTTAGGAGCCGGCGCGGGCTCAAGACCCAGTCGGATCTTTGCTTGCTGTTCTTTCAGATCTGCCATGCGTCGCTGCCGGCGAATCTTCGCTTGCTCTTTGTGTGTAAGGAACATGGGTTTCTGCGCCGGTTGGTGCTTTTCCTGTGGTGGCTCAAGGAGCACAGGGTGTTGAATATAGCGTGTGATGATCGTGTCGGGAGTGTCCACCTTGACATTTGCTGGATCCTCGATGGCAGAATAATCGCCCCCACCGACCAAGCCCTCGTCCCACCATTCAATAGCAGGTGGTGCAGGTACGAGATATGATTTTTCGACATCCATATCTTCGTCAATACCGGCTTGTCGGGCCTTCTCCGCAATCCTCTTCTTCATAGCCTCCAATTGTGCCTGTCGTCGAAGAGCCGCAGCTTGTTGGATATATTTGCCCTTCTCATTGAAGATCAACTGCCGGGAATGGCGTGGTTTGGCAACGGTAGCCTTCGGGTCGAGACTGGGATCGAAGTATGGGTTATTCTTGATCTCCTCAATTGAAGGACCAGATAGATCCAGTCGAGCTTTGTTGCCGCGCTGGAAAGCAGATCCTGGTGTATCTCGCCGGTTGCCCCCTTTACCCTTTCCTCCACGGAAGTCTGGCGTCTTATCGGAAAGCAGTGCTGGATGGAGACCGACATCTAGACCACCACGAGCTTTGGACAGGCCATCGTCATCGAATGCCGGAGCGTGTGAAGGTACCGGCGCACTCGGTCGTTGTTGAGAAGGTGCATTGGCTCTGCTGGTCGCGGCGGCCACCCTGGCTTTCATCTGTTCTAACTTCGACATTGCGGCACTTGGCGCGGTCGAGCCTGGCGCGGGACTTGATCCTGCAGGAGGCGCTGGTGGTGTCGCGCCGCCGCGGGCTGCTGCTAGACGTGCGCGCACAGCTTCAGCCTTGGCTCTTGCTTCCGCTACCATCTTCTCGATATCCATCTTGGGTGCCGCAGGCGCCCCCTGACCTGGGGCTGGGGATCCATTGTTTGAGCGGGTCCTTTTTTGAGAATTATGATCGTCCTCTGCGGGATGAGGTCGCTTCAGCGCATTACCTGAGTCCGCCATGGTGATGATAAAGGTAAAGGGAGATCACGCAGGGACCACGGGGACCATGGGGACCACGACCAGTAGGAGGGAAAGTCGAAAGTCGAAAGTTGAAAGGTGGAACTGTGAAACTGTGAGAAAGGCAGAGCTGCATCTGCGTGGATCCCCCCCGGAGTAGGCGGTCAAGGCGGAAGATGGCAGAAAAAGTTGCTCCACGCCTGCGAGCAACTTTTTTCAATTTGTTCCGCATTGGAGACTCTTCGAGGCCCTTTGATAATCGCATAGCGTTTTCTGTTGCTCAAGGAGCCACAGGGCACAATGGCGACCTTCGCACGCCCAGTCTCCTCCAATATCGCCGGAGTAGACTTTACCGTTTACTCCGACGAGGAGATCAAAAAGCTCTCGGTGAAAAGAATTCAGAATACTCCGACTTTGGACTCTTTTAACAACCCGGTTCCTGGCGGTCTTTATGACCCTGCTATGGGCGCATGGGGTGACCATGTGTAAGCTCCTCCTCTCAATTGTTCTTCTATCTTCTATCGATCAAGTTTTTTGGGCTAACTGACCACCGATTTTCCGTCGATTAGCTGTACTACATGTCGCTTGAACTCTTGGTCTTGCACTGGCCACGCCGGCCACATTGAGCTCCCAGTTCCCGTTTACAATGTCACTTTCTTCGATCATATCTACCGCTTGATTCGCGCCCAGTGTGTGTACTGTCATCGGTTGCAAATGTCCCGCTCACTTGTCAACCTGTATGTCTGCAAACTGCGCCTCCTCCAATACGGCTTGACCGGAGAAGTCGCCAAGGTGGAAGAGATTGGATCCGCCAAAGGTGCCGCTTCCAAGGCTCAGACACAGAAGGGCGATGGCTCAGACTCTGAAGAAGAGGACGATGAGTCCATCATGGAAAAGCGCACTGCCTACGTCACCCGCTGCATCAAGGAAGCCAAGAAAGACGGACGATTGGATGGAGTAATGACCGGCGCAAAGAACCCCATCGCTGCTGAGAATAGGCGAGAGCTTGTGAAGCAATTCTTGAAGGATATTAACGGCAATAAGAAATGTAACAACTGCAGTGGGTACGTTACTTTTGGAATACCTTTCTCTCAATAGAGTTTGCTCTAAGCTAACATTGTCGTTCAGTATCACACCCTCCTACCGAAAGGATCGCTACAACAAGATCTTCCGAAAGGGCTTGACCGAAAAGTCGAAGCTGGCCATGTTGCACGGTGGATTCCAGGCTCCCAACAGCTTGGTCCTTCTTGACCAGGAAAAGAAGTCTGCTTCGAAAGAAGGCGGCGAAACTTCTGTGTCCGAGGTTCACGGTGCCGAGGAAGAGATCCGCCGCGGTGCTGCTGTCACGAAGACGGCGACGGCTGGGGAGTCTGGCCAGGAGTTCGTGACTTCATCTGAAGCCTACAGTGCTATGCAACTTCTGTTCCAAAAGGATAGCGAGGTTCTTCAGCTCGTCTATAATTCTCGGCCGGCTCCGAAGGGTGTCAAGGTTGTCTCTGCTGACATGTTCTTCATTAAGAGCATCATGGTTCCCCCGAACAAGTATCGCCCCGCTGCCCCTCAAGGCCCCGGCGAGATCATGGAGGCTATGCAGAATACCCCCTTCAACAATATTCTCAAGCAGTGCGATCTCATTAACCAGATTTCCAAGGAGATTCAAAATGAGGACGAGAAGGCTCTTTCTCGCGTGCGCAACTACGGCGACCTTCTCCAAGCTATCGTTACGCTTCAAGACCAAGTCAACGGTCTCATTGATCGAGAGCGTACTTCCGTGACTGGCTCTGCCATCGCGTCTCTGCCAAACGGTATCAAGCAAATTTTGGAAAAGAAGGAGGGTTTGTTCCGAAAGAACATGATGGGAAAGCGTGTCAATTTCGCTGCTCGTTCCGTCATTTCTCCTGATCCCAATCTTGAAACAAATGAGATCGGTGTGCCCATGGTGTTTGCTAAGAAGCTGACCTTCCCTGAGCCTGTTACCAACCACAACTTCTGGGAGATGAAAGAGGCTGTGATCAATGGCCCTGACAAATACCCCGGTGCTTCCGCGATCGAGAATGAAAACGGTCAAGTCGTCAACTTGAAGTTCAAGAGTCTTGACGAACGTACTGCTCTTGCAAACCAACTGCTTGCCCCGTCGAACTGGCGTCTCAAGGGCTCGCGAAACAAGAAGGTCTACCGCCATCTTACTAATGGAGATATGGTTCTGCTGAACAGACAGCCGACTCTGCACAAGCCCAGGTTTGTGGACTTTTTGATTTCTATCTAATTCCCTAGCTAACCTCTTCACAGTATGATGGGTCACAAGGCTCGTGTTCTCCCTAATGAACGGACCATTCGCATGCACTACGCCAACTGTAACACCTACAATGCCGATTTCGATGGTGACGAGATGAATATGCACTTTCCCCAAAACGAGCTCGCTCAGGCCGAGGCCAGAACATTGGCAGACGCCGATCACCAGTATCTGGTCGCCACCTCTGGAAAGCCGCTGAGAGGTCTGATCCAGGATCATATTTCGATGGCTGTCTGGTTTACGTGCCGTGATAGTTTCTTCGACAAGGAAGATTACGACCAATTGCTCTACAACTGTATTCGTCCCGAACATTCTCATATCCAAGGCGACCGCATCCAAACAGTTGAGCCCGCTTTCCTCAAGCCCAAGCCGATGTGGACTGGTAAGCAGATCGTCACGACGATTCTCAAGAATATCAAGCCTGCGGATCGTGCCGGACTCACCCTCAAGGGCAAGTCTTCCACCCCTGGTGATCGCTGGGGCAAGGACAATGAAGAAGGCACCGTCATTTTCAAGGACGGAGAGTATCTGTGCGGTATCCTTGATAAGAAGCAACTTGGTCCGACTGCTGGAGGTCTTGTCGACGCTGTTCACGAGATCTACGGCCACATTGTTGCTGGAAAGCTGCTCAGTATTCTTGGACGTCTGCTTACTCGTTTCCTGAACATGCGGGCGTTCACTTGTGGTATTGATGATCTTCGATTGACCAAGGAGGGTGATCGCGCACGCAAGGAGAAGCTGAAGACTGCCCCCGAAATGGGTCGGGAGGTTGCTCTGAAGTATGTTACTCTGGACCAGGCGAACGTTCCTGATCAGGATGCCGAGTTGAACAGGCGACTGGAGGATGTTCTCCGCGATGACGATAAGCAAGGTGGACTGGATAGCGTTTCCAACGCCCGATCTGCCAAGCTGTCCTCAGAAATCACCGCAGCCTGTTTGCCAGGCGGTCTTGCCAAGCCTTTCCCCTGGAACCAAATGCAGTCGATGACCATCACCGGAGCTAAGGGTTCGGGCGTTAACGCCAACCTGATTTCTTGTAACCTGGGTCAACAGGTTTTGGAAGGTCGTCGTGTCCCTGTTATGATCAGTGGAAAAACTCTTCCATCTTTCCGAGCCTTTGAGACTCATCCCATGGCTGGTGGTTACGTCTCTGGTCGTTTCTTGACTGGTATCAAGCCTCAAGAGTACTATTTCCACGCCATGGCCGGTCGTGAGGGTCTTATCGATACCGCCGTCAAGACTTCCCGTTCCGGTTACCTGCAACGTTGCTTGATTAAGGGTATGGAGGGCTTGAAGGCTGAGTACGATTCTTCCGTTCGTGAGGCTTCGGATGGCTCGATCGTCCAATTCCTGTACGGAGAGGATGGTCTTGATATCACGAAGCAAGTCCACCTTAATGATTTCGGATTCCTCGCCCAGAATCATGTCTCCATTTCGAAGCAAGTTCAGGCCGATGACTTCCATAGCCTTTCCAAGGAAGACGTTACCGCCTACAAGGATTCGATGAAGAAGGCCCGCAAGACCGGGAATCTTGATTCTATGGATCCCATTCTGTCTCACTATCACCCCGGTGGTAACTTGGGTAGTACCTCTGAGGCTTTCGCCCAAGCACTCAAGAAGGTAGGCACTTTCTTCCCTCTCAATTGTCGCTTTCATATGACTTTCTGACTAACACATTTTTACAGTACACCGATGATAATCCGGACGGCCTTTTCAAGGATAAGAAGAAGGACATTGCGGGTACCGTTGGCAAGAAGACCTTTGATGTTCTGATGAACATGAAGTACATGAAGTCCACCATCGACCCCGGTGAGGCTGTTGGTGTCATGGCCGGTCAGTCCGTCGGTGAACCCTCGACACAGATGACCCTAAACACTTTCCATTTGGCTGGTCACTCCGCAAAGAACGTGACACTGGGTATTCCTCGACTGCGTGAAATTGTCATGACAGCAAGTGCTAACATCATGACCCCTACCATGACCATGCTGTTGAACGAGGAGATAAGCAAGGAAGATTCGGAGAAGTTTGCCAAGGCCATCAGTAAGCTCAGCGTCGCCGAGGTCGTTGACAAAGTGCAAGTTAAGGAGCGAATCGGTTCTGGCGTGGGTTACGCCAAGGCCAAGATCTATGACATTGAGCTCACCTTCTTCCCGGCCGAGGAATACTGCAAGGAGTATGCTATCCAAACCAAGGACGTGCAGAACGGCTTGCAAGCCAAGTTCATTCCTCGCCTGATCAAGCTCACCAGGGCTGAGCTGAAGAAGCGTAATGAGGACAAGACTGGTCAGAAGGCTTCCACCTCCCAACCTGAGATTGGTGTTTCCGTTGGCCGAGTTCCCGAGGGTCCCAGTGGACCGGATGGCGAGGCTCAACCAGGCGATGACGACGACGAGGACGACGAGGATGATGCCAAGCGCGCCAGCGGAAACTCGAACAAGAGTAACCAGATCTCGTATGAAGCACCCGATGATGACGAGCAGGACATCATGAACCGTCAAGACACCCCCGATGAAGATGATGAGACAGAGAACCAAACCCGCACCACTGGTGACGTCGACATGGATAGCGATTCGGACGAGGACTCGGACGACGACAGCAACACGCGCGAGGACGACGTCAAGGGCAAGTTCGTTGAGGTTACCAAGTTCAAGTTCGACCCTAAGAAGGGTGGCTCTTGCACTATCCAACTGCAATACGATATCGAGACCCCTAAGCTTCTGCTCCTACCCCTCGTCGAGCAGGCTTGCCACAACGCCGTGATCCAGTCTATTCCCAACCTGGGCAACTGTGTCTTCGTTGAGGCCGACGACATCAAGGGCGACCCTGCCAACATCCTCACCGATGGTGTGAACTTGCTCGCCATGCGCGACTACCAAGACATCATCAAACCTCACTCGCTCTACTGTAACTCCATCCACGACATGCTGAACCTTTACGGTGTTGAGGCCGCCCGTGCCACCATCATCCGCGAAATGGACGCCGTTTTCAAGGGTCACAGTATCTCCGTCGACAACCGCCATCTGAACTTGATTGGTGATGTGATGACTCAGTCCGGTGGCTTCAAGGCCTTCAGCCGTAATGGCCTGGTCAAGGACTCCACCTCGCCCTTCTCTCGGATGTCTTTCGAAACTACTGTTGGTGCTCTGAAGGATGCCGTTCTCGAAAGAGATTGGGACGATCTCAAGGGCCCGAGTAGTAGAATTGTCGTCGGTCGTGCCGGTACTGTTGGTACTGGTGCCTTCGATGTTCTCGCCCCTGTAGCATAGTCGCCTTGTTGCCCCGGAGTTACTTTTTATCATCATGGTTCCCTTGTCTCCTATTAGATATGTATTCCGATTTTGCGATTTTACAGTTCGTTTTTGCGTTTTCTTTTCCTTTGCTATCTATCTTGATGTGTTGATGATATGGAGTTTTCTGTCCAGCGGAACACAAAAGTGCCATTCCCTGTTCATATAGCATTTAAGTCAAAATAAAAACTACTTATTAATTTGTGGACAAATCGTAGTATGTTTTAATTTCAACTAGCAAGTCGAGGTGGGAAGTCAAGGCCGGAAGCTACCACCAGACTACCGAGACCTTCATAAGATAGTGAAATAGATCGAAATTTAGCATCATGTCATAATAGTGCTTTTGAGTCATTCCCAACGTCTATCATCTATTTACTTCACACGTTCAAACATATACAAAGTTGTTGCGGCACAATGGGCAAGTGCTCTGGTTGCTGCTCTTGAACCAACGGAACAAGCAGACCGAATGAAAAGTGTTCTTGCAGGTAGCGCAACGCTTGTTGGGGGTCTGCATATCGGTTGAAATGACCGAATAACAGATAGCACACTCGCTTTGACCCTTCAGAGCACCCTGCACATTCCGCCGGAAAGCCAGCAGGCCATCAACCAGATTACCATTGGCAAACATAATGACTCCCTGGATGGTGAGCAGCCAGCTCTTCCATTTCTTCTCGTCGACAAGAACTCGGCTGCGCCCGACCACGATTGCTGGATGCAACGGGTATGCCGGAGGAAGGGAGATTGAGATGGAAACGGGAGGAGATTCCTCATCTACTGGGATGCTGGCGATGATCTCGGCTGTCTTGGGGGATATCTTAACAGTCAAAGCACGCTCCTCATTCGGATCTTGAGTGGCAGCCCAGTCTTCTACGCCCTTCATTGAGTCTCCAGCTACAACAGGCGAGATCTAGTCACGAAGTCAGCGATTGTTACTTTTGGTAGCGAGTCGGTTTCTAGCTTGTTAAAACTCACGTATCTTTCCGTCCATCCTTCTACCGGACCCTTGACACGTTTCTTGGTATCAATCCACCAGTTCTTAGTCATGTTGGCAAGATGTCTGAGACAAAGGTAGTAGAGGTGCACCAGGAGCCACTGAGTCTCCTTCTCCGCATTCTCGGACTCATCAGGCTGGAACGATTGTATATCGAACTTGGTCGGGTCGATAATTTTGCCATGCGATTTTTGAAGGAAATCAAACATGAATTCCAATAATGGAATTAGGACGTTGTTTTCCTTGATGTTTGCGGCATAGTATTCTTGGACCGGGAGCGACTTTGAGAATATTAGCAGAGTTCGTGGTCAAAGGCGAATTGAGAACTTACAGCATTGGAGAAATGATCGAAGATCACCTTCCAGCTTAGGAGATACGCCCTCAAACTAGTCCACATCTTGTCGTCACCATAGGACATGGTCACCATTTGCATGGTGGGTGTTTCGAGTAGAAGAGACACAAGCTCATCAGGCAGGCTGACTGCGGACTTAGACAAAGCCACGTCGAAGGATACTTGCTCTTGAGAGTGTGGGATATAACGGTGGAGGAGGGTATAAGCGGTGCGCTGTACAGCACGACTATGAGCAGTCAGAAGAGAAAAGACCTCGCTGACATCATCCAACTTTTCAATAGGAATGAAGTTGATCAAGCGTCGCAGAAGATCAACAGCGACGTCCCGTGGTTGATGATAGGTAGTTGAAGCGTCTGCTACAAGTCAGCCGCGTGCACAGGCTGAGAAGAAATAGACAAAGTCAGGGGAGGTATCCTTACCGAACTTCCCGACAGAAGAAGCCAACTCATTGAAAAGTCCAACCCGTCGTTCAAGCCAGACATCTTGAAGATCATCGTTGCTTTCACCATCTGTCATAGACTTTAGACTAGAGAACAGTCTGAAGGCCGCTACTAGCAGCGGAAGGCCCTCTTCGCCCCCACTGATATCCTTGAGCACGATGCTCAGAATGGCCATACTGTCTTCCCAGTGCGACCCGTAGATCTCAGAAAGAGCTGGAAGCACAAATGATAATGTTTTGATAATCTCAGCGCTCAGACCAAGAGGTTGCAGTCCGGACTGAAGACATTCAATCAGCGGCTTCGTGAGAAAGACGAGTCGTTGCGTGGGGATTGTTGAAACAACGTTCTCCTCCCCAGATAGGAGGATATTAAGCAGTGCCAGTTTGCGGAGTCCTAATATTTGTTAATATGGTACCACAAATCATGAGTTGTCTAGAAACTTACCATCTGGAGAAGAACTTTGCGGTTTCAACCCAGAGGAATCAGCGACTAGTTCGTTGCAGATTCGATTTCCGATAGGATTGGACAAGATAGAGCTTCGCAGTACAATGAACCAGGAAGCCGACCGAATGGCATTAGCGGTTCGAGCACTTCTGCAAATTGTCGCAACACCATCGGCTGACTTGGATGCAGCCAGTGTTTCGACGGAGCCCATGATCTTGACAAAAGCCTCTCCAATCCGGTAGTCAAGGGGAGAGGTTCCCCCCCAGTCCCTCGAGTTTGCTTTCCCAGAAGGAGAGCAGAGACGAGGAAACCGTTGATTGAGGCGGGTATCCGGTATTCTCCTCAGCATGAACCCAGTCGCTGATTACTCTGCGTCCCTTGAAGACAATTTCAACATAGTCATCGCGCTGATCTGCCAGCTCCAGACCCAAGATTCCATTGGAGTTTTCGATACTCAGATCGTCATCAATCAGCTGCACGGCCAATGGGATGAAATAAAAGAGGGTTTCAAGGTCATCTTTGTCCATGTGTTCATTCAGGTGTGCTGAGGACAAAATCCTGATGGCGAAACTGGCGAGCCGGAACGCGGCGGAACTATGAGACGAGTCTCGCGCGATACTGAGCCTTAAATCCTTGAATGAATCAGACAGATCGTTCTGGATCAAATGGACAGCGCCAGCCAGTGGACTAGTAATTGCGGTAGAGGGACGAGGAGGTAGGTGGAGGAATGGAGCCATAGCCGTTTCCCAAGTAGACGCAGAGGGTAGGATGTTTTTGAGACTGTATGTCGCTTCTTCTTTCGTCCCCAGGCCAGGAAGCAGCTCCTCAGCGATAGCAACGAGGGAATCAATTCTGTTTCCAAGTTAGTACAGAAGTTCGAAAAGGAGTTGGGGTTTTACCCACGTTAGAGATTCTTCGCTCGCGTGAGAGAAGCCATTTTGGAGGATCTCAATCTTAGACTTGGTGCTTGTATCACCAACAACGGTTTCCTTAAAATTCGTCATTAAAGACTCAGCCAGGACGGCCACCTCCTCCGAAGGAGACTCAGTGAGATACAACAGTTTTCCTGTTAACTTGGAGCCATTAGATCCACCCTGGAATTCCCGCACAGCAGCGGGAACGGTCTTTCCAAGGTGAGAGAGCCCGTGGAGGGCGTCGAAGACCCTATCCTCCGTAGACAGTGACTGAATAATTGACATGAAGACTTGATCCATCAATGCTTCCCAAGAAGTTTGATTCCGGAGAACTGCAGTTACAATCGGCCAGTGTGTAGTACTGCCTCTGCAAGCTTTATCTAAAGCTAGCATCACGAGCGAAGAAAGCTTAGCTTGATATTCGACTTCATTGAAATCGATCGTCGATAGAAGGCTTTGAAGGACATGGGCATTCGATTGTTCGGGGTCCAGTTCCAGAGCTCGCTCGACAACAACTTCAAAACAAGAAGAGAATCCTTCCCATTGCCGACATGCCAAAATGATTGTAATCAGGCGATCGCCGGACGGCGAGAACAGAAGCTCGGGCGCATCCGTCTTGAGGAAGTTTAGAAGTTCCCGGGACTGTTTTGCGATAGAAGGCACTCTGCGAACGCACTCTTCTACAACCCCAGCGGCACCATAAGGTTTTCCATTTCGAGACCGTAGAACCTGCAGACAGTTGTCCAGAAGGGACATATTGGCCTTTTCAAAAATCTTCTTAAGCCGAGACGCCTCTATGGCTCGCGAGATGACTGAAGGTTCCAATATAAAAAGGCGCTTTGACTGTTCGCAGATCGAATCTTGAGATGTGCGGAAGTCCTTCGACTGCTCTGGAGATGACAGCTTAACTGCTTCAATAAGCCCATTAGACAGGTTTGACCATAATAGCTCTATTTCTTGATATTGGTCGTGAGCAACAAGAGCCGAGAGATAGTCGATACAAATATGTTCGGTGGACTGGACGGGGAGCGACCACTGGGTCAATTCGGGATCGGGTCGCACATAATGTGTCACCAAGGGGGAAAGTCGTTTTTGAATGAGTTCAGGACGTTGCTCCACTGGCAAGAGACTCGCAAACCAGAGACTAATCTCAATGTAGGATTTCCATCCAGTGTAAAGATTTTGGCGGGGCTCTTCCCTTGAGTTGAGGCCTTCTTGGAAAGCTTCTGTTAGAGCAATGACACTCGAGATTTTGATTTTCTTAACAGTAGATGTTTTGTCGGCTCCTGCAAGGACCTCCTGGGGGAGCTTTCGGAGTAGCTCGTCAAGATTTGACCAGAATTTCCCAGTGCTACCTTGAGACCCTTTCTGGATATATTGACGTAGCCTCTTTGAGGACGAAGTCTTTCCTGTATAGTCCTCTGTCCACGCCTGGGGTCTTAACGAGGTCAACAGAAGAAGGGTCTCGGATAGTTCGGAAGCTGAGCCGAGCTGTGAGATAGATAAGGATTTCCCCACGATGGCTGAACTGAGGAGCTTCCAATCCATCCAGCCGGGCTGTCTGGATACCGCAGTTCGCAAGAGAATGTATACGGACCGGCGAACGAATGGGTCATCATAGCTACAGAACCCCCATAAATCCTTGCTACTAAGCAAAGTTTCGATTGCTGAGAGGTTCTTTTGAAGATCCTCGTCTGCCGAGTCACCTGTTCAAATGTGAGATTTGGGTATGTCGTGGGAGGAAGAGGGGGGTACGGAACGACGATACCTAAAATGCGATTGAAAAGAAGCAGTCCAGCTCCAACTACCCGTGCGTGTTTCGCTTCTGCGTCATCCCGCTTGACAGTCCTCTCATCACTTAGGGTCAGGGGTGACTGATGGAGCAGAACGTCATCTACGAAATCCAGAATGGAACTTTGGTAGATCTTCCAAACATTGTTTCGTTTATCTTGGGTCGAGAAGACACTGATAAATGATTCCAGTGCGGCACGGTGAACTGGCTTGTCATTATCGTAGAGACCAGCTAGCCAAGCACCAATAACCTTGGACAAATGAGGTGCAATTCTCTTTCCCACAAGACCAGAGATGGAGCCCTGAAGTGTATGAGATATTTGTCGGACTCGTCGAGAGAGATCAATCGACAACCTCGGGTATATTTTAACCTGGACTCGGTTATTATTTCGTGCTGTGATGTATATACCGGAATTTCACATACCCATGCTTCTAAAAAGCCATCATCAAGAGTCCCTTTCTTCGAATCCACGGAGAAGACATGTTCTCTGAGATCTTCCAAAGCCTTAGTCCGTGTAATATCATCTTTTTTCAATAAATTCTTGAAAGAAATGACTAGTGTCTGCTCGGAGATACGAGACAGATCTGGCGGTTCGGCGATGTATGTGAGAGCCGACGGCTCCCGTCCATCACTCCCAAAATTGCCCGAGAAACCTCCAAAGGACCCGAAGGCGCCCGCAGCAGCGCGACTGCTGGAGGCCTGCGATTTGAACTTTTTGCTCATGTGGGGTATGAGGTCAGCGGGAATGGTGGGGGAGACTCGAGATAGCACCAGTGCGACACCCGCAAAATGGCAATTGACCCTGGAATGACTCGGGAGGGATTTGAAAGACAATTCACACCAAAAGCCAAGGGGATATTGGAGTTCACAATCGAAGTTGAAGAACAAAAGAAAGCGAACTTGTGAAGTATGGGTTAAGCCGATTGGAATATCCCGCGGGCGGCCACCCGATTGGTAAGTCACATGATGATTGGTCATTGCTGTCCCAAACGGGAAATCATTCAGACCGGAGCTGCGGCCTGGACGAAGGTCATCCTTCTGATCTTTCTTCCTTTGGTGTGCGCGCAGCTTGGGAACATCCGCCAACATGAAGTTCTTCATTGAGTATTACCTTCCCCATTACACTCCGGCCATCGCCTCTTCCTCCCTTCCCTTCTAACTGGTGTTTCTTTCAATTAGTGATCTTCCGGTGCTGTTCCCGTACCCTCGCATCTACCCCGAACAATATGCCTACATGTGTGATCTCAAAAAGACCCTCGATGCCGGGGGTCACTGTGTGCTGGAGATGCCTTCGGGGACAGGAAAGACAGTCTCGCTTCTATCGTTGATTGTCGCCTACCAGCAGCATTATCCGGAACACAGGAAACTCATCTACTGCTCGCGAACCATGTCCGAGATCGAGAAAGCACTGGCAGAGTTGAGGGAGTTGATGAAACACAGAACCCAGGAACTCGGATATGAGGAAGAATTCCGCGCGCTTGGGTTGACTAGTCGAAAGAACCTGTGCCTGCATCCTTCCGTGAAGCGAGAGAAGAGTGGCACTGTCGTCGACGCGAGGTGCAGGAGTCTGACAGCTGGTTTTGTCAAGGAAAAGAAGGAGCGCGGCGAGGATGTGGATCTCTGCGTCTATCACGATGTATGTCCTGACCCCCTCTGCGATGCCCGTGGGGTTTATTCTAACAAGCGCAGAACCTCGATCTGCTCGAACCGCACAATCTTCTTCCGCCAGGCGTGTTCACCCTCGATGCTCTACTTAAGTATGGAGAAGAACACAAGCAATGCCCATACTTCTCTGCTCGGCGAATGGTATGTTTTCCATCGATGTCCTCATAACTTTGCTTTGGTGCTAATGCGACCATGTAGATGCCATGGTGCAACATCATCATCTACTCCTATCACTACTTGCTTGACCCCAAAATTGCCGAACGAGTTTCCAGAGAACTTTCGAAGGATTGCATTGTTGTTTTCGACGAGGCACACAATATCGACAACGTTTGTATCGAGTCACTCAGCCTCGATCTTAGCGAAGACTCCCTCCGCAAAGCCACCCGAGGTGCAAGCAATTTGGAACGCAAGATTGAAGAAATGAAGAGCACGGATGCCGAAAAACTGCAGAGTGAATATTCAAAGCTTGTCGAGGGGTTACAGCAGGCGGAACAGGCTCGGGAGGAGGACCAATTCATCTCGAACCCCGTATTGCCGGACGACTTGCTGAAGGAGGCAATACCGGGAAACATTCGCCGTGCGGAACATTTCATCTCCTTCTTGAAGAGATTCATCGAATATCTGAAAACCCGGATGAAAGTGACCCATACTATCTCAGAGACCCCCCCTTCCTTCCTCACACATTTAAAAGATCTCACCTACATCGAGCGCAAGCCTTTAAGATTCTGTGCTGAACGGTTGACCTCACTTGTGCGAACTCTGGAACTGGTAAATATCGAAGATTATCAACCACTCCAGGAAGTCGCAACATTTGCAACCCTAGTTGCGACCTATGACAAGGGGTTTGTTCTCATTCTCGAACCGTTCGAGTCCGAAGCCGCCACCGTTCCGAACCCCATCTTGCATTTCACCTGTTTGGATGCTGCTATTGCGATCAAGCCGGTCTTTGATCGTTTTAGCTCCGTTATCATCACCTCAGGGACCCTGTCGCCATTGGAAATGTACCCCAAAATGCTAGGGTTCACCGCCGTCATGCAAGAATCTTATAGTATGACACTGGCAAGGAGGTCTTTCCTACCCATGATCGTCACCCGTGGCTCCGATCAAGCTCAAGTCTCATCGTCCTTTGGTATTCGCAATGATCCAGGTGTGGTGCGCAACTATGGTACTCTGGTGACGGAGTTCGCTCGCGTTACCCCGGATGGCGTTGTAGTATTCTTCCCTTCCTATCTTTATATGGAGTCCATCATCAGTATGTGGCAGGGTATGGGTATTCTGGACCAGATCTGGAACTATAAGTTGATTCTAGTGGAGACGCCTGATGCACAAGAGTCTTCCCTCGCCCTGGAGACCTACCGAACAGCTTGTTGCAATGGTCGTGGCGCAATTTTGTTCTGTGTCGCACGAGGAAAGGTGTCTGAAGGTATTGATTTTGATCATCATTACGGTCGCGCAGTGCTGTGCATCGGCGTGCCATTCCAATACACCGAATCTCGCATTCTCAAAGCCCGTCTCGAATTCTTGCGAGAGAATTATCGCATCCGGGAGAACGACTTCTTGTCATTCGACGCTATGCGACACGCTGCTCAGTGCCTAGGTCGTGTACTGCGTGGAAAGGATGACTACGGAGTCATGGTGTTAGCAGACCGGCGATTCGAGCGGAAACGGCCCCAGCTTCCGAAATGGATTAACCAAGCCATGTTGGATAGTGAGACCAATCTCAGCACCGATATGGCCGTCTCTACTGCCAAGAGTTTCCTGCGCACCATGGCTCAGCCTTTTAAAGCCAAAGACCAGGAAGGAATTTCGACATGGAGTTTGGCTGATATTGAACGACATGAGGCGAAGCGCAAGACGGAAGAGGAGCGTCTCACGAGGGAGGAGCTCAACAATGGGAATCATAAGATGGATGGCTTCCGAACCTCCGCGGTTGAGGTCGTTGACGATGAGTTTGACGATGACATCGATCAAGATATGATGATGCTTGATGCGCAGTAGTTGGGTCGGATCTCTTTTACTTTCGTACTCATTTTCTTGGTATATACTGGCGGTTCGGGACTCGGTCTGGAAATCGGGGGCGTTTTATGAATCGGGCATGAAAAAACAACATAGCATGGAAGGTGTTTTGGACAAAAATTGTCGTTTCGTTACTGACCTCGGCAATAATTAGTAGAATTTCGGCACAACAGGTCTAAAGTCTCTCGCAGGTCTCAATTAAATAAAATCACAATCAAACGGTCAATATAATTATCAGAATGGATCCATTAGGTAGTGGTATTATAGGCGTGGGCAAAGTAGTAACAAAACTAGCTGTTATATACATAAGCACCGACCAGGATAGAGAAAGCCCCGATGATTCCAGCCCAACGGACGAGCCCACGCTGAACGTAATACTTGGCGGTTTCTTCAATCGCTTGGGAGTCGTTAAATTTTGGGAATGGAATATCATTAGGAACTTCCCTTCCAAGAACCTTACAAAGGGGCTCCCACCCGTCCTTGACATTAACGAAGAACAGACGATCCTCAGGAACGTTCTTCTTAAGCCAGGCAATATGGCGATTATACGTGTCCACGCCATGGTCATGGGGCTTGGTAAAGTAGAGTTTCTCCCATTGAACAGATAGGAGATCGGCATAACCTGGAAAGTGTCGCATTCCTGGAAGAGGGAGTAAAACGGCGCGAAGAAACCACATCAGAGCAAGACCCCGAATTTGGGCCAAACTCTTCGTCCACGCTTCCGGGTCTCGAACGGTGCAGATCACCCTCGCGTCGGGGTAGATCTCCAAAAGTTCAGGGACTAGCTGTGCAGCAGGTGCGTCGGTGACTGCACTATAACCATCCAATCGGTGTCGTAGCAGGTCTTTCATAGCTGTTCGGTCCTTGGGATCTCCATTGTTCCAGTATCGTAGGATTTTCATCCATGATTGGATCTCGATTGGTGATCCCATTGAGATTTGCGTTCCCCCATGGTAGGAGGGGCCGTCGAGAAGAATTTCTAGAGCGGCATTGAATGAGGATGTTCCGGTGCGTGGGAGGCCTGCTCCGACGACTTGGAGCTCAGTGCTTGGTTTGGGGACAGATACACTCTGGCCCATGGTGAAATATGCAATGAGATCGGTATGTACTAGGTGGAGGGAATAGACATGTCTTTGTTCCAAGTGTGTGAGATATACTAGATGACTCTGAGTCGGAGCCTTGGAAGATATAGACGATTCGGAAGATATACTCCGTACGTGATGCGTAGTAAAGTTTTAGCCCCCAAACTAGCCACGAGCCAAATGGGGCTCCATGCGGCGGCGGGTCGCACTTGGCTACCGTATTGAATGGCTAGCTTACTAGATGGTGAGATTACAACTGATAGATTGAACTTTCCCTCATTACGATAGGGCAGGCCACCTAAAATGATGATTCTTGGACTTGCTGGTAGCATTGTCTCCTTGGCCCCCTTGCATCTTGCGTCTTGTACCCAAGTACCAAGCGTCGAACAGTCTAACCGAAACCCATAGAAAGACAAATGCTTCTCCCATGCAGATTTGAGTACCTCAGTTACAGCTGCGGGGCTTGAGAGAATATGGCCAACGAAATCTGGGCAAATACCTTGGTAATACCAATCAAATTGAATGGAACACTCTGATATTCTCCCATACGTTTACCAATGGACGGTTAACGTGGGAAGTCTATTACAGGATAGACAAGGACGGAAAGAGTTACTATTCAAGATATCCTGGATTTTATTGACTGTAATATAGTGTTTCTGGCAGTCTGGTAATAGCTTCCATGAATTGTCGACATAATAGTGAAAATACTTCTTGTGAGATCCTCCGCAGGCAGGAAGTCGACCTGCGGCCGAGGAGCTTTTCTCGCAACAACTAAAACATAGTACAAAGATTCATTCACTCGAGTGAAACATATTTCAGGGAGACATCCCACAGCTTCTTGGCACCAACGGTATCAAGTGCATGCGGGCTATAGTAGCGCCTTGGGCGGGGTTCATGTAGCTGGCCATCAGCTTTGGGTCCTATCGGTTACAGTATTCTGATCGCCATATAGTTACCCTTTACAATCTACACTTCCATTAGGCCGGGAAAGAGGCCCTAGCATGTAATTAACACTCCAGATAAATTGCAATTTTAATACAATATCTATTTCTATTTCTATTTCTATTTCTATTTTATTCTGTTGTGATCAATAAGAATAAAGGAATTCGAGAGTATACTAGTAGTACATCCCTGGTAGTATCTTTCCGCGGGGTTCCCCACCGCGTCCGAGCTCCTCCCAAAGCTCCCCGAGCTTCCTCCACCTTCAACTCTCTTTTCCTTCTCTTCCCCCTCCTTCATGGCCGCCCCCCAGATCCCTAACCTCAATTCTCTTCGACGAGGCCGAGGTCGCGGTCGTGGAATCGGTCGTTCGACTGACAATGGCCCAGAGTCGCGCCCATCAGGCAAAGACCGCATCGTGCAGGGCACCGACAATGACGCCAGCGTTTCCAGATTGAGCGCCGTGGACTTGGGCTATCTTACAGACGCGTACGCGACAGCACTGACTCCACGGGGATCCGCGACAAGAAGGTTGCCAATTATTAACAGAGGTATGTCCAAGTGTCTCTGCGCTACCCAAAGAAGACAGCAGGCAAGATGGCGGGGCAAGGGAGAGAGAGGTGGGGGTTTGGTCCAAATAAACTCGATAGCTAACGCGCTTCTCCTCTCTTTCAGGAACATATGTTCGCACGACAGCAATCGACCAGCTTGTCACAAGCTTCCTAGGCCCCTATACACCCGAACAAACTCAAACGAAGCGTAAACAGATCATCTCGTTAGGAGCCGGCTCCGACACGCGAGTCTTTCGCATTCTCTCCTCGCGCCAACCCTCCGATCTCGTCTACCATGAAATCGATTTCGCCGTTAATACTACCTCAAAGATCCAGGCGATCCGATCAACGTCGCAATTACGACAGGCGCTAGGAATCGACACGCCTGATGCTGAAGTGTCTATCTCTGAAACGGGTGATGCGTTGCATTCTCCTTCATACCATATTCACCCGGTCGATCTACGTTCGCTTTCCGCGAACAGTGACCGTGACCTCTCCACCATACTCCCCGGTGTAGAGAGAGGACTGCCCACGCTGCTGGTATCCGAATGCTGTCTGATCTATCTCACCCCGAGCGAGGCAGAGCAAGTAGTCAAATTCTTCACCGAACATCTATTCCAATCCCAATCCCAACCCGCTACCCCGCTAGGTCTGGTCTTGTACGAACCCATTCGTCCCGACGATGCTTTTGGCCGAACGATGGTCTCGAATCTCGCGACGCGGGGCATCCAGCTCCAAACTTTGCACAAATATGCATCGCTGGAGGCGCAACGGTGCCGATTGAAGGAGCAAGGATTCGGGGACGGACAGGCCGGTGCAGATATTGAATTTATCTGGAAGAACTGGGTGCGTGAAGCGGAAAAGGAGCGGGTTTCTGGATTGGAAATGCTGGATGAGATGGAAGAATGGCAACTTCTTGCTCGTCATTATTGTATTGCTTGGGGGTGGAGAGATAGGAGCGATGCTTCGGTTTTTCAAGGCTGGACTACACTCAAGGCTCAGTCGGACAATTGATTCAATTAATGTTGAAATATCCTTCACCAGTACATTTGAAATGGAAATTATGAACATAAACAAAAGACCCTATGATATAGCATGACAGCACGAGGCCAAAATAAAGAGGCCAACACTTTCTATTTCTCCTTCTCCTTCTCCTTCTCTAGAGTCACTTCCAGAGCAGGGACTTCGACGCTAACAACCTTACCTTCAGCATTAAGAGTGAAGATGAACTCATCCAGCCCATGGCCGTTGTACTGGTACCTATCCACATGCATCCACGAAACACAAGTCGGGGTATCATTATCTGCCAATTCAGTCATATCTTGCAAAGCAGCACGGAACGACTGCTTTGAGCCAGCCTTATATTCCTCACTCAAACGGGTCGGGTACAAGCGAATACTAAGATCAGTCTCATGAGAGACACCGAGAAGCTTCGACAAAGTCTCGCGGTAATCTTGACCATTGCTCACAAACTCATCGATGTAAATTCCCCATCCTACTCTCTCCGTATAGTCAATGGAAAGAGACGAGTTAGAGCTACTAGCGCTGGCATACGCGCCACAGTAATTCTCAGCAGCCTGAGTAACTGCTGATTTGACCACGCCGTCTAGCGCTTCTTGCATGTAATCCGCGTGTGCGTTTAAATCGGCTGGTGATTCGGTATCTGCGGAGAGGATGGCATAGCCGACGCCCCAGTCCGGAACTAGGCCCATGTATGAGCTATACAGACTTTCTTGGTAGCCTTCGTTGCTGAGGAGGGTGTATACGTCGACCATTGGCGATGTCTTAGGGTAATCGCCCCCGCTGTAGATGACGAATGGGTATCCGATAGAATTGGCGGGATTCGCGGTGTGAGTAGCAGGCTTTAACCAGCGGTTGGTTTGAGAAGTAGTGAGAAGAGTAGAGTCCATGATAGCCTGGCCAACGCGGGCGAGGTTGTCTAGACTGCTAAACATGGAGGTCGATCTATAAATTTGTTCGAATGTGTTAGCTTATGGTGTTGACCTGGCTAGAGGAAATTTAATGAAACTCACGCTTCGGTTCCGGGGAGATGGGCCAGCCAGCCACTGGCTTTCTGATTGACGGGAATGACAGCAGTCTCGGTGTCCAGGGGGGCGAATATGGATGTTTCGTTCAGCTCGAGGGGGTCGAGGATCTGGTTCCTGAGGACACTCTTGAAACTATGACCAGTGCGTCGCTCGATTATGTACCCCAGAAGCTGGAAGGCCATGTTCGAATAAATGGGGGTTTGACCGGGATTGGCGATAGGAGCCTGCTTAGACAGCTGGCGGAGAAATTCTATATATATTAGCCACTGGAACCTTGGAAAGCATGCGGAGACTAAGATACATATAGTACTTTACCTTTTTGACTGCATTTTGAGTCAGAGCTGCAGCAAGGCCGGTCAAAATCCGAGTGCTCTGGGAGTCCAGCCTTGGAAATATCCGCTTCCGAGGTCAAGTCGTTAGAGCAATCTATACATAATGGGTTAACAGTCATCTCTATCTACAAAAAGAGAGATTTTCGAATAGAAACTCACAATCTCGGGGAATTCCGCCCATGTGACTGGCAAGCTGACCGACAGTAATGTCGCTCCACCTAGTCTGACGAATAGATACATGGGTGGATGAACCATTGGAGAGCTCAGGGAGGTACTTGGTGACGGGATCATTGAAGATACCATCTCCCAGAGTCCTGAGGAGAGACCAAACAGTAAAAATCTCAGTCAGGCCACCGATGCGATATATGCTGTCTTTTGTGACATTTCCGGGCTTATTCGGACCACTCTTATAATCAGGAGCAGTGTAGTGATACTGCCAATAGAAAGGCTCATCCTCGGCGGTTCCTTCATTGGTAGAGAACACTGCAATGCTAAAGGAGGTAGTGTTGATATTGACAGGTCCATTTTCGCCGTCACCAGTGCGCATCAGATCATCAAATTTAGCAGTAAGGTTTTTGAGGGAACTTTCAATTGCCTTGTCATTGATATCGACCTTGAAAGGAGGGTAAAAAGGGCCCAGCAATGGGCATGGGGTAAACTCCGACAGCGCCGAAGTAAACAAAAGAAAGAGAGAAGCGGAACGGACGGGCGAGGAAAGCATCTTCGCGGTAGGAAATAAATAAACAGGTAGACACGAATTGTACTTCTTTTTGTCGAGTTCATTGCATACATTTTATACAGCGTTCTTGTTGAAGTGCTGTGGGTCGGCTCGGTGATCGTTGTTCGCTGACAGCCCTGGTGCCACAGCCTCACCCGCGCGGATCGGACATGGAAATAAAAGGCCCCCAACACTGCCACCTTTTCAGCATGAGCTTGGCGTAAACAGCTAGACGGGTCCACTCGGATTCGAATTCATAAACCGATTTTTGAATATGGAGTCTGAGGTTTTTAATTGCTTTATCTTTATGCCATAGCAAACCATGATTGATTCCTCTCAACAGTCTCATTTTCTAATTTCACAATTATAGCCAATTACTCATAACTTGTTCGACAGAAGTATTGAGAAGAAAATCGTTTGGCAACCCACTGTCCTCCGTAAACCCAAGCATGTCTTGTGGCAAGTCAGTCCACTCTCCCGAATCGGCATCTTGAAGCGTGAATACCGGTTCAATAAAGTGAGTGCCGTCGATGGAACCCTCAAAGTGGAAGTCACTACTGGGTGTATCATCCTTTTGGCCCCCATCAAGCCGAGTTTGTATCTGAACGATCCGATTTCGAAAATCTACAAAGACATCCCGATCCCCATTGTGGTCGACATTAGGCGTTGACAAGGCTCCGACACGCTGCCGAAGCAAAGCTAGGGTTTGAAGATATGTCTCTTTTCTTTCAGGGATTAGAGATGCGGCCGTGCTGCGGTATCCGATGAGCATGGCGAAACCTAAATGTACCCATTCCGCATTAGTGAAGCCAAGTTCTGATGCTGGCGGGAGCGAGAGGTAGAAGCTAATAATTGATTCTACTGCATGCAAGGCAGAGTTTGACAATTCGTCGCGCCAGGTTTGAGAAGGGGCAGCTTGAAATGGCAAAAGGGGTTGTTGATCTGCCATGTTGAGGGCTAGCTGGTAGAGACAAAGACTGGTTGATTGAAAATGAAGTGCAAGAGATGCTGGGAAAACCTGTATTAGTGGGGAGTTCGGAGAAATAGTACACTGCGTATCATGGAAATCACTCACGAGAGTCATAAATATTGAACGGTAATCGTTTTTGGAAGGTTGATAAGTCGTCTTTTACACCTTTCACGTAGAGCTCTGCTCCGGATCCTGGTCTCGATAGTTCGTCTCCATGATCTGCGGACAGACGATCTATTTTCTCCGCAATATGCTGTAACTGCACAATGTGCATTATGTATCGATCGTGAGGATATTCATTCGCGTTGAAAAGAAACTGGCTGCAATCTTCAATATATGGAACGTAAGGGAAAGTGGAATGTTTTTGAAGGAGAACCGCGATCCTAGGATATCGTTAGACTTCAGAGAGGTAAAATTTGACAGTGATTCAACCTACGAAGATGAAAGGAAATAACATCCTATAATAGCTCTCCTTTCATCATTGCTCCGTAATGGCCGGTCATAAGTCGATTGATTTGTAGGCTCGCCGGCTCGAAACTGGAGTTTTGTTTTCCACGTTTTCCCCTGTGGTGCTCGGTCCAGCCGTAGATCGATAGCGACACTTATCGCCAATTGGAGATACTGTGTGTAGCGATGTGGCTTTGTATGGTAATGGGACCTGCCATGCTGTTAGAGCCGACTTGATGCATGTCACTTAACTTGGCGAAAAGCTGCATTGTATTTACCATGCCAAGAACACCAACAACCCTTGCAGCATGTCAAATGAGACCTCTCCATTTAGGATCATGCGAGCAGAAACGGCTTTTTTGACTTCGGCTCCGAGAGACCGCTGCAGTGGCATATTTTCATAGGAAGCAGCAGCAAGGATGGCCAGGAACAAGAATGGTTTGTCCTGGCGCAGGTGGTGCACTGATACATCTGGCGGGATGATCACGAAAGGGAAATGAGGAGTCATCACGGTCTGAAAGATGGCCAAATAATTCTGCGCTGTCTCGACGCTGAGGTATCCTCGATCTACGACATCCTTGTCACCGTCATCCGAGGCGACCGAGGCACCTCGTGAATTGGTCTCTTGTTCTGATGGAACTTGGGAGGTGTTTGCCGACATGGCACGATCGGACAATAACTCCTGGACTTGCGCCTCGAGAGCCTCGATCTTCCTACGTGACAGTAAGCCATTATCCAGTGACAACTATGTCACGAAATAAGCATACCGATCCTTTTGAAAGCCATGGAATCGGCGTCCGGTTTGCCGATAAAGACATTGCCGACCGAGACGGAGGCATCTGTAAAACCATCAATCCTACGTCGGCGAGTCGATATTAGAATGGCCTACCGGTTACAGACGTGTGGATTTGCTGCATTTCGAATACAGCGAACTTTCGAGCTTGCGCAACTCTGACAGGTTCTTGATACATTGGCCATGATTGGGATTGGTTGATGTATCTTCAACACGGTCCATTCAATCCTCCCTGAGTAGATTATTGATGAAGTGATTTACATTCGCGATGCGGAAGGGTGGTTGCCTGGCATTTCAAAGATATCGAATTGTTCTGATGAGGCTGTGCAGATCAGCCTTCTTGAGTCGACCGCTGACTAACGGCCACGCTTATCCCATTCGAGCAGACTATGACGAGGCTGTCGTTCCCATCTTGGCGTGCTCAGTGTTCTTCGGGCTTTTCCACCTTCAGCGACTGGATGGGGTTTTGAGGTTCTTCTTTTTCAGAACCAGCTGGCACCATCTAATTGCTACCTCATCTTCTTAGATGATTGCTGGCCACTGAACTCGCTCATGCAGCATTCTCGGTAAATTCTTCGCTTGGGTCAATCTCACGATATGACCTTCATGTTGCCCCAATGTTGCCCAACCTTGGTCAAATAGGAAGCAGAACGGGAAATAGATCACTCATGCCACAATTGTTTTCAATAGATCGGACAAGATATGGAGGGGGTCATGATTAAGTGCAATTTACTCATCTCAGCATCAGCCACAGCCTGATTGAACACTACTCGTACCGATATATGCAATTGATCCGCTTCATGGTCTCTTCTCTTGGCGAGAGAGCGGAAGGCTTTACCATGCGCCCCTTTCCTGCTGCAACGGTTGAGGGTCGATTCCAAGCCTGGAAGAAACCAACACCAGTCAAGGCCGAGACAAAATGAATGAACCGAGAGGAAAGGGATACATCATTTTGTTTGACAGCAAAGAATGAGAGCGCTAAGCTTTATGCAAGACCAGATCCACGACTCAACGGCTATCATTGTAGAGAAGGTAACGGTCTTGGCAAGGCGGCATCCAGCCCACTATTGCGCGAGAGCCTTGTGTGTACTCCGTACCGTGCGTGTGGCCCCATCTGATTTTGACCAGGATTCGGCCCCGATGGGGTAATAGGGCATTGGGGGCTTCTGCGATTGGCGGAATTCATGGGTATGGTCGAAATATCTATCATGATCAACAGGTCCAGACCGCGACGGCCTCGATACGCTGGTGGATTTGATTAAGATTGGCGGGAGAATCCAGCAGGGCCGGAGTCAGGAGGGCGATGATCAGTGGGCGAGTTTTCATGTGCGAGTTCCAGTTGGATAGGGGTATGGAGTATGGAGGATTCGATACACAGTGATCATGTGGGTACGAAGTACGAGTACCCATCCTTCACTCTTTTGCATAGTGTGCCGGCAGTCAGCACGCAGTAATCCGTACAAGGTACGGGGTATACTCATACAAGTAGAATTTCCCCAATGATTGAATGCAGTTGCAGATGTAAGCAGAGGCAAACAGAACGAGGGAAGTGGATGTAGGTGTGAGTGTGGGAAAGTGGAAGTCTCCACTGAAAAGGAACCCCCGGGGAAGGAACCCACGTGATTGGCTATCATCTACACCAAAAGTGGTTCTGCCCCTGAGACTAACCTCCAACTAACCTCGACTATTCACCAACACTAGTACATCTACAGCTCTAGTCTCCTGTTGCTAGTCAACTAGCGCCTTCAGGGGGCCGCTCAGCCTTCCTGATGGGGAACTGTCTCCAGTCCATCCAGGGTCAGCCCTTTCAAGTTGGACCCTCTTTTCCTGATGGCCCTCTTTGGCCCCAAACCGGTTCGCTTCCCCTGGGGTGACTGGGGCCAGGGCCCTGGCGGCTGTGCTGGGCCTCTTTTCTTGTCGACTTTGCCAGCTTTGGGACTTTCTTTCTCTTCGACCCCATTCTCTGCGAGCTTCTTGTGTCCAAGGCCTCTGGCCATCTTACATTCTTTATTTTCAATTCTCGGTTAATCCCAGTCATTCGCTCTTTTGATACACAAGTCCACGATCGCAGATATGAAGTTCAACATCGCTCCCTCTCGCGCTGCCGCGCTCGTCGCCCTCATTGCGAGCGCTGAAGCTGCCCGCCACGGCCACTCCCACCTCCACCGCCGCTCCGAGAATGTCTCCGTTGAGAAGCGTGGTGGTCAGTGCCAGTTCCCATCCAACGCCGGTCTCGTCTCCGTCACTCCCAATGAGGAGAACGCCGGTTGGGCCATGAGCCCTAACCAGCCTTGCAAGCCCGGAAACTACTGCCCGTACGCCTGCCCTGCCGGTCAGGTCTCTATGCAGTGGGATCCCAAGGCCACTTCCTACTCTTACCCCATGTCCATGGTATGTTGCGTCGATCATTCACCTGTCATGTTCCGCAAGGGATATGCGCATATGCAAGGGCCCCCGCTGACAGGTCATATCTAGAACGGTGGTTTGTACTGTAATGAGGATGGCGAGATTGAGAAGCCATTCCCCAGCAAGCCTTACTGCCAGGATGGTACCGGTGCCATCAAGGCCAAGAACAAGGCCGGCAAGGCTGTCTCCTTCTGTCAGACCGTCCTTCCCGGTAACGAGGCCATGCTTATCCCCACTCTGATCGAGGAGCTCGAGACTCTGGCTGTTCCCGACATGTCCTACTGGTGCGAGACCGCTGCCCAGTACTACATCAACGCCCCCGGTATCTCTGCCGAGGAAGGCTGTGTCTGGGGTACCAACGCCAATCCCGTCGGTAACTGGTCCCCTTACACTGCAGGTGCCAACACCGTCACCAACGGCGACACCTATGTGAAGATCGGCTGGAACCCCATCTACTTGGAGCCCACCACTCCCTTCCGCAACATCAAGCCAACCTTCGGTATTGAAATTGAGTGCGAGGGTGGCGGCTGCAATGGTCTTCCTTGCAAGATCGATCCATCCACCATGAGCATCAACCACATGGAGGGTTCCAGTATCATGACCGGCGCCGGTGGTGCTACCGGCTGTACCGTTACCGTCCCCAAGGGCTCTACCGCTCACATTGTCGTCTGGGACGTTGATGGCAGCGACAGCGACAGCGGTAGCTCCAGCTCTGAGACCGTCTCCATCTCGACTAGCTCCGCTACCTCGACCTCGACCAGCACCAGCACTCCTACCCCGACTCCTACCACTACCTCGACCACGGAGACCCCTACCTCCACCCCCACATCTACTCCTACCCCCACTACCACCACCTCCACCTCCACCTCCACCTCCACCCCTACTCCCACTTCGCCATCGACCTCGACTGTCACTGCTACCTCCACCGTGACTCCCTCCAGCAGCACCAAGCTGCCCAAGTCGAGCCCCTCGTTGAGCTACACCTACCGCCCTCATGTTTTCACTGGTTCCGCTGAGATTGTTGCTGGTTCGTCGGCTACCGGCACGGCTGTTGCGGCTGCTTCATCCTCCACCGGTGCTCCCGGCAATGGTGCTTCCACCGCCACTGTCTCGATGGCTAGCCTGCTCTTCGGTGCCGTGGCTGTCATGGTCATGAACTACTAGGTCTGGCCGGGTCTGTAGCTACTGCGGACCGGACTTGCCAACGTATAGATGACTTGGAAGCCGTTCACAGGCGCCGCATCGGGAAATCTCCGACTGCAAGACATGCATATTATATTCACTTCTAATCACCCGTCTATTATTACCTTTCTACATCCGTTCGATCGCGAGCGCTTTTACCCCTCATGACGACGTCCACGTTGACATCATCTTTTATTTTTTACGACTTATATATACCTTTTTCGCTCCTCAGCGACAGTTTTATTTTTTAGTTTCTTGGGTGTCCGATTACTTCTCGTTATTGATATATGCATTGGTTTATTTATATGGGTTCCTAATTCGACGACCGGTGAAATGTTTTTTAAACCGAGCGAGTTTGGAGGGGTCTTTGTTGGACATAGGAAAATGGGCTTTGAAAATTTACAGTTACCATCTTTGACCTTCTTTTCTCTTAGGTGCATGTACTGCCAGGACGAGATTCCCGCGCAAATGTCTGTAAATTTAAAATCATCTCTTTCAGCCTGTGTCCTCTAGCTATATTGAACATCTCATACTAGTATGTATAATAACCATTCGTTTTATAAATTAATCATTGAAGTTACAAAAAGATTTGTGTAGAAAATCTTTGTTTGGTAAAGTTATAAGAATATACAGAGTTTGAACCCGGAGACATTTGAGAGGCCATACTATGAAGGCTTGATCACATATTGAGGACTCCGAATAAGTTTTTTTTAAACATTTCTCATTGGTACACCATTAGTCTAATCTGCTCATACTTACTAGGCGTACAATTCCCCTTTTATCAGAACTGACACTTCGTCAGCGGCGAAAATGCCGTGTCCGATACCGTCGGCACCTTCAGCTGGTTTCTCAACAACCCCCCATTTGAGTTTTCAGTGCGAGATATTAGAGTCAAATTGCCCAACTGGAGTTCCGTCACTGAGTAAGATCCATAATGGATGGCATGCAGCGGCAATACTAGCACTACAGCATCCCGATAGGGGAATGTTGGCTGGATATTTCGGTACTAGAGCCGCAATGATCAATGCAAACAACAGAGCTCCGCCCACAGAGCCCGCGAGGACCCCTGCAAGAGGCGACTGATAAATGTATCCCAAAGGATGTATCTTGATCGCGGATCCGGGCATGAGATAATAAATATCTATGTTTGCGAAGAAGATAAGCTGCGAGACCAGTATAGCCAAGGCGATCATCAATGGAATCGGCCACTGAAGCGGTACAGACAAGAAGTATGTTGATCGCTGGGCGATATTGTTCACAGGCAGCGACTAGTCAACACTATCCTGGTATCGCCGTTTGACAAGGTATTCGCTATCAACCCTTTGAAATTTACTACAACACTTTCATTATCTACAAGGTGTTCATAATGTAGTATGTTTGCATTCATTGAATGAAATGACAACCGTATACTACCAGTCTGTACTGTCTGCCTAATACTAATATGCAAAGGAAAAAAATATCGTTCATCAAAACTTGAAGCCATTATAGTAACGCCCATCGCCATGCACTTTTCAGTTCTATCAAACGCCCGTGGCCGCTTAGCTTGCCCCGATTCCCAGTCTCAGTAATTCAATTCCGCAATTGGAATAACCATGTCTGGCCTATTGCATACAAGGGCCATGCCGTTGAGGTTTCGTTGTCGGACTTCGCGCATGTATTTTCTTTGCTCGTAGGGTATGTCGTAAGCGTTCTCTTCGTCGTCCCCGTGGTACATTTGATAGATGCCGGAACCAATAAGTACGAATGCTATGCACCCAACAATGATAGCGAAGACGTAGAGGGAATATTGATTTGAGCCGTCACGCTTCATGAGGGAAGTGGCAGTCTCCATTTTGAAGATTGAATCGCGAGGGATAATAGCTGCGAGAGTAATGAAGGTTAGTTGAGTTATGAGAAGCGTCCCAATTTGGGGGCCCATTGATCCAGTCTCAAGAATGTAGACTCACGACTCATGTTAAATCAATAATAACAAGTCTCAAAGGACGGGTAGTAGTCCAGACAATGTCACGGTATAGGATGTATAGTGTAGAGTGGAAATTCACAGAGTTGCTTACTAGGAAAAAGAGACACAGCCAGAGTGTGGCAGACAGGGTAAATATAAGGAATCCCCTCGTCGGGCCAAAATACTAATTTCCAACCATCGGACCCATCCCATGCACACACAATCCAAAGATAGGAACCGAGCAAAGTGAAACACCATCAGCACATTCTCATCCATGCCAACCAAACTAAGAACCTGATATCTTCCCCAAAAGGGAATAGCGTCTTTTTAGTCTACTTCCCATGATGTCATAAACCGAGCGGACCAACCACAGAACGGAATTGCCCAAGTGGGTCTACCAATCAGGGCTCGTTTGATCGCAGCTGCGCTTCTGACAGTCTCCATCGGCCCCGGTATCCTATTTTCTTCTTGCAGGACTCCATAGTAGTAGCCTCGTACTCCATAGGAACCTTGTTGATTCGCGAGCTAATTTTACTTTCTCTTTCCTTCTTTATTTTTTCTTGGGTAAGGACATGCGTGTCCTCCTTTTGTGGCCAGCCGGTCGATGTCGACTTAAGCAATCTGGACCCAGGGCAATGCTTTCAACTGTGTACTAGATGTATGGAGATCAGGCTGACCCCCCCCACTACAACTGCTCATTGGATCTAATTATACTTGCTCGCTCGTCTCTGTCCAGTCAAGTACCCCGAGTGAACGCCCCGGCTGTTCCTGGTGCACAGGCCTAGTTTTATCGATGCTACTCCCTTGGCTTTAGCAATTATAAGGCCATCGACAGCCAATCAATGGTTGCTCCCATCTTTGCAGAGCAGCATAGGGAGAATGTATTTTCCTGACTAGTAGCGAGGTTTCCCGGCCTTTCAAAGGCCTCGTGGACGATGTTTCCAGCTCGATTTCTTCCCTACCCCAAGACTTGAGAAGTGTTGCTCACCAGTGGAGTATTGACGGGAACTGAAGCAATTTAACAGTTCAATCCAGTCCTTTCTGTGAAGTTTTGCAATACTATTTTTTGCAGTTTAATTGAGGATGATTGAGTTGGTCTTTTCAGGTGGTCAATGTTGGTGATATTGATTCCTGTTTGAATTGAACCCAGGAGAGAAAACAGGAAGCAAAAGGAAGGAATTCGAGATTTACAATCAAACACTAATTTAACCCGGTCCTTGTGAATAAATGGAGACATATCTATGAAATTCAGCTAAATCTCGACTCAAAGAACTTGAAGGCATCGGTCGAAAGCCGTTCGAAGCAGAAATTCCCAACGCAAGCAAACAACGAGGCGGAAAATGGAAACTTACGACCGCACCATAACTATGCTCTATAAACCAATTTTTGGGATTGATTGCGAGTCATAATTCAACCTATACCGATAAGATGAGGCGACTCTTTTTACAGACAGCCCTATCGTTCTCATGGCTGTAGTTCCGATATTAGTCAGCAAACGACCGCCCACCTTCATCAAGGCAAAGTATCTCGCCACAACTCTTCAACGAGCCTCGTAATGGATCTAGAATCTGGCGGCCCGTGCTACACCTGTCGGAATCGTCGCATTCAATGTGACCAGACAGGGGTGCCGTGCGCGAAATGCCAGAAGGCTGGCCTGGAATGCCTCGACAAACGGCCATTCCGATGGGTTCAAGGCGTGGCTATCCGCGGGCGAATGCAGGGCCGATCGTACGACGCCAACAAAGAGACAGCGGCCACTGCTGCTGGGAAACGGATGGTGTTGAAAACTAATGCCACTCGGAGGGGGCCCCGGAAAGCGGAAGGTCTGTTCATCCTGGGGGAAAGGCGGGACAAGGCTCTGATTTATCACTAGCCATACTAACTTTGAAACCAGACCATACTATCCTCGATACGGCATCTTTACCTGTCGTTCTTCACGATCCTTCAACTTTACATTTGGATCGCAAATCCCAGTACTACATTGACTATTGTAAGCATGGAGTCCCGCTCAAAAATTTCACAAACTGACCTCAAACCAAACAGTTAATGACCGAATATGCAAAGTTTTTATTTTATATGACAGCAACCGGAATCCATTAAGAAGTCTGATTCCCATGGGTTATCAAGATCCGGTTCTAATGAAGGCTCTTCTTGCGCTTGCGGCCCGTCACCATGTCAATACGGGCCACTCATTCCATCAAACTGAATTGCCGGCATCTTCCTCATTGCAGCTTGCCAATGCGAACCAGGATGCCCTCTCATTTAAACACCAAGCCATGGAGGCATTATCGCACTCTCTGCGCGACACACAGTTGAGCAAAAAAGACACTACCGTTGCCAGCATCTTCCTCTTGATCTTTCTAGATCTTCTCGAATCTGGCAGTGATGGCTGGAATTTTCATCTGCAGGGGGCTAAAAATTTAATCGCATCTACTTTCTCGCATCCCAATTCGGAGACGAATATTAATCAGGGGCCTGGACAAACAATCGAAGAAATTCGAGGCTTCATCATCAAACAAATTTACTTGTGAGTTACCCTAGGTAAATGAAGGCAGATGACTTTGAATTTTGTTGACCTTGCAATTTTTGGCAGTATTGAGACACTTGGAGGGGCATTCCTGCGCCCTAAATTATTAACTCAAAACTCATCCTTCGACCACCAAAAAGAGAAATACCAAGAGGCGATCGAGGCCTCCTTTCTCGGATGTCCCGAGTATATACTGACGGCAATTCAACGGCTTTCTGTGCAAAGGGACAGCATTGCCGAATCTCAACGGCCACTTGATGAGATCTCCACCAACACCTATTTGAAGGACACAGCATCATTAATCGAAACCATTAAAGGCTTCGACAGCTACGCCTGGGCCACAAATCTTCGGCGATCCAGGAGCTCTTCATCCCAAGAGATCATAGGCCTGTGTAACTTATCCGAATCATACAAACTTGGTGCTCTTCTCTACGCAGGACGCATCGTGGATGCCCTGACTGAAGAGTCGATCGAACAAAACCATCTGATCACAGAGCTTCTTGGCGTGATAGAGTCTCTGAAAGACAACCTCGAAATATTCAAATGCATTTTGTGGCCAATGTTTGTGGCTGGCTTGGAGTGCCAATGGCAGGCCCAGAGAGACTTTCTCATCGATTGCATTGAGAAATTCTGGGACATCACCAATTGTTTGAATGCAGTTAATGCTGCAAAGATGCTGCAGGAATACTGGCAGAAGGAAACTTCTACAGAAGATGCACAGTCACAATGGATATTTAGCATTGGAAGTTTGGATCGAGACTGGCTTTGGCTTTAAGGACATACGATATACGAATAATGAGTTGATTTTCATGTTATCCCTTGAATGTTTGATCTCATCTAGATTATGATTCTCTTGTCAGCGAGGTGAATGCCTGCAACAAGTCGGCCTTTAAATCCTCCCAGTTCTCCAGCCCAATGCTAACTCGCAATAGCTTGCGATCAACCTTTGAATCAGACAGCGCCCGCCATTCAATGAGCGACTCAACCCCACCCAGACTCGTAGCATGCTGGAAAAAGTTCAGTTTGCTAGGAAGGGTTTTCGCAAAGGTCTCATCACGCAAGATGATCGAGAACACAGGCCCAAACCCGCAAGGCATCTGCTTCGCCAACCACGGCTCATTCTGGAGACTGGCATGATACATTTTCTGGAGGACAGCTTGAATGACAAATTCTTCGCTGCCCGGGACAGGGTCGAGGGTCTTCATAGCAACATCAAGCCATGAAATCAATTTAGCGCAGTTCTCGCTCGCGCGCTGAACTCGAACTTCTAAAGTTCGCAAGCTCCGAAGACCCATCCAGCCTTCGAGGTTGCCAATGTTGCTTCCTAGAGCCACTCGGTCCTCATAAAGTCGTTTCAACCAGTCTTCTCGCTTGACAGCAAGAACACCGCATAACATATCGCTGTGACCACCGAAATATTTCGAGCCTGAGTGGAAGACGATATCAGCTCCCCATAAAAACGGATCCTGGAGGCCTGGTGGCCCGAATGTGCTGTCGACAATCAGGTAAGCGCCGCGGGAGTGTGCTTTCTTGGCATATTCTTCAATGTTGAATGCAGTTCCGAGCGGGTTGACGGGTGTTTCAAGAAGGATGACATCTCCTTCCCCTAAGTTTTCGGCAGGACAGTCGAGCTCGAACTTTTGAAGACCTGACAGACGGGATATAACCGATATAACTTCATGACTGCCGTGGTAACCGTCGCCCACGGATATACGTCGGGGGTTCAAGAGGGTCAAGGCGGCGTATAGAGCTGCCAGTCCGCTGGCGTAGCTCACAGCATGGCCCTTTAGGAGAGATGAAAGGACTGCTTCGAAGCGAGTTGCATTGGGTGCGAATTCGCGGGAATATACGTAATTCTTGCCGTTGAACTCGGCCTATACATTGAGTTGGTCTTTAAAGTCGATGGAATGGGAGTAGGTTTGCTTTCAATACATACGATTGGGTCCTCGGGTATGACAAGTTGGTTAGGGTCATTAGGATATCTGAAAATTGTGGAAAGGTGAATGGGTGGTGCAACATCATTCACCAAGTTCAAGTAGTCATCGGCATGGAGCGCTTGGGTTGAGGGATGGGCATTGTTGACGGGAGCCATGTTGTGTGTGTTTTTTCTACCTTTCCAGTAGATTGTTTGTATTCAATCATAAATGAAGAGAAGAGTTCTTATTTAGCAGATTCTGGCACTACAGCAACACGGATATCAGAACATGTAGAGCTTTTCTCTCCCCTCGCCTCTCGCCCCACTCCCGTCAAGTTCCTAATCCGGAGGGTTATCCCACCATGTCATTGGTCAAGCAACTCAATCTTCTCGGCTGGCTTAATTCGTGTCCACTCAGAAGAGTCATCGTTAGACTCCACTGTTCAAATCTCCTCTTCTTTTCCTTCTATGGTTTAGTTTTGCCCAAATCTGCATGAATGAGCCATCACCTAAACTTGTTCGTAGGCATAGGGCGTGGTATGCATAGGGCGTGGATAATTGATAACCCTCATTATACGGCGGGGTGAGCCAATGAAAAGCCCGCATTACAAAGGGAACGGCAAATAGAAAGCCCCGCGATTGGCCTAGTCACTGATCAGTGATGGGTAACTAAATGGAACAGCTGTGGTGGTACTCCGTATATAAAGAGTAGATTAGAGACCATAGGTCTTGACTCACAACTATACACACACCTTTCCTGCTCCTTCTCACACTCGCCGATCACCATGTATCTCCGCGCAGCCCACGCAGAGAACTCAATCAAAGCTCTCTTCGAATTCATTCAAGGGAATCCCCTAGGTGTCCTCACCACCGCCATTTCCTCGCCATCCTACCCATTCCTCCAATCCAGCCATATCCCCTGGGTATTGGATATCTACGACGATGACCCCTCGGCGCCCGTCAAAGGACTCCTACGAGGCCACATGGCCCGACAAAACCCCCACTCCAAAGCCATGATGGAATCTTGCACCAATTCACCTACTGGAAAACTCCAGCAAGACGTGATGATCCTCTTCACGGCCCAGGATCACCACTACGTGACGCCGAAATTCTATACCGAGACCAAGCCGGCTACTGGGAAGGTGGTGCCGACGTGGAACTACGCCGCGGCTCAAGTCTACGGTAAAGCTACGATCTATTATGACTCGGCTGCGGATGAAACGGCGCAATATCTTCAACAGCAGATTCATGATTTGTCTCAATTGTGTGAGACTTCTATGATGGGTCATACGGGTCAAGAGGGGAAGCCTGGGCCTTGGAAGGTTTCTGATGCGCCGGAGCGGTATATCGATATTATGAAAAAGAATATTATCGGCATTGAAGTTTCTATTGAGAGTATTGGGGGTAAGTTTAAAATGAGTCAGGAATTGGGAGAGGGGGACCGACAAGGTGTTATTCAGGGCTTTAATAACCTTGGCTCGGATGTTGGGACTAATCTGGCGGGTTTGGTGAAAGAGCGTGGGGAGATGAAGGATGCAGCGAAGGGCCAGAAATGATTTAGATAGAGGCTGAGATAGAGTATATTCCAGAGGAAGTACTAGTACTAGTGCTCATTCAAGTGCCAGTGGCCATAAAGTATACTATTAAGTGTGTTCGAGTATGCTGGTATTTTGCCTGTTGTGGGGGCTCTTCCAGTCCAGTCCATTTACCTAGTATCTTTTGCTGTCAGGATTCGTGATTAGTGCTAGTAATAAAGTCATTGCTGCCTAGTCTCATTTATATTCCCACAATTCCATTGCCGAATGCATGTCCTCTATGACTCCTTTATCAGCCCAGTGGGGTATGGGACATACTGCTTTGGGGCTGTTTGGACCCATCGATTACCGCGCATCCCCCACCTCCCCTCTCCATCCCTTTGTTCAACCACATCAACACCTCCAACATGCCTCCCACGGCCCAAACAGTGAGTGAATTCTGCATACACCTGGGCAGTTACTCTGTCTCATATCCCCCTGTATATCCATCTTGTCACCGCAAACTTGAACTCGCTGCCTAGAGCTTACCCCGCACTGCGATTACGAGAACCTCCCCCCATCATGCCGCATGCTGCGCGCAACGCCAATCCTCCGCCCAACGAACCTCCTTGATTGAGACTCAAGAATTAGTACTAACACAATGGATCAACAGACCCGCTTAGTATCTAACCTCCGCCTCCTAATCCCACGCCTCCGCCTCCTACAAAAGAAAGACAACGCATCCTCCGTCGTCCAACGTCGCGAACTCTCCCAACTCCTCAGCGAAGGCCGCGAGTCCTCCGCACGCATCCGAGTCGAAAATGTCATCGCAACCGACATCGCCGTCGAGGTAATGGAGATGGTAGAACTGTATTGTGAACTCCTACTAGCGCGCGCCAACGTCCTCGACCAACTCGCCTTCGGAGAGAAAAGGAACCCGCGCAAGATTGCGCGCAAAGGAACTCTATAAAAAGCAAACCCAGCCGCATGCAGGGGCGGCCGCAAAGCCCGCTGAAACCTCCGGGTCTCGGTTTGGGTTCGCGTGGTTGGGCGGGGGCTCACAGAAGAAGGAAGATACTAGTCTTGCGGATGACGCTGGACTTCTAAGTGATGATGACGATACGTATATGGATACTGCGCTTGATGAGGCGGCCACCGTCATTTTCTATGCTTGGCAGCGATTCCCGCATGAACTTCGGGAACTGACTATTCTGAGGACTATGCTGGGCGAGCGGTATGGGAAGGAGTTTATGACGCTAGCGCAGGAGAATAAGGTGGATACTGTCAAGGTGCCGGATCGTCTTTTGAAGGGTCTGCGCGTGCGTCCGCCTGGTCAGGAATTGGTGGAGAGTTACCTTCGAGAAATCGCAAAGGCATATGGTGTTGCATGGCCGGAAGAAGACATGCAGGAAGACTTGGGAAGTGCGCCGCCTGAATTCGTGGATGATTCCCAAGGCGATGGCGACGACAATGAAGGGGGCGATTTGCCAGTCACCCCGGGGAAACCAGGTGCAGGCGCCACTGAGGCCAGGCGCGCCTCGGAGACCAGTGAACTTAGCAAAGCGACGCCTCCGCGAGGTCCTGCCGATGGTCGGAGTCCTGTCAGTGTCGCCCCGCCGGCGCCGAGGACTGATAATCCAAACCCGCGGGTGAAGGTTCCGGGGCCAGAGGAGAATGAGTCAACGAAGGCTTCCGCTGCGGCAGGGTCAAGGCCTCAGGGGAAAAGCAGTAATGGTGGGATACCAGAACTGGATGAATTGACACGGCGGTTTGCAGATCTCAAGAGAAAGCCTTAGACCTGCAGCTTGCCGAGGGAGAAGGTCTTGTGACAGCCAGCACTCAGCCAGCTCCCGCACTGTCATGTACATAGTCTTGGGCGGCAGTTCATTCGGCCTGGCGCTAGTTGTGTTTTAAATTGATGTTAGTAGTACTAGTATTGACGAGCAAAGCGTTTCCCCAAGCAATGGATAATTTTTCAGATTAATGCATCGGCATCTGCTTCTCAGGAACCGTGACGGGAAAGAGATCCAAGCTTGATCGATCTGGGTAGATCTCGATCTTGCAGAGAGGGGCGATCTAGATCGAACCAAAGTTATATCAACTTGGGAGTACAAGACAAGGGCGACTTGGGGGTTGTTATCCTCAAGACAATAGTAGGACTTGAAACTAAATCAATTCCGCACACGAGTATATACTCTATGTGTCTATAGTATTCACTAGTATACTAAATATACTCCAAGTAACTTGAAATGAACGTGTCTCATTTGAGTCGCGCCGTTAAACTAAAAAGCGGGACTAAACCCAGTTGGAACTTGAAAAGCCCGGGAAATTGAGAGTCCCCAATCCGATGCATCCACCTGCAATCTCGACAACACGAGCTCCGAGTCCCCTGTCAATTTCTTAATATGAGAGGAGTGCGCCTCCTGCCATCGTCTCCCTCGCACGCGACTCTCCAACCTACCCACTAATTACCCGCGAATCTCCATTCCTCTTCCCCCTCCACCTCTCCTCCGCCAAATCGATCCGAACAAACCACACATGCCGGTCTACATGCTCCACGGGTTCCGGTGGCCTCGCGCAGGCTTCACGGGAATCCGAGTCTATGTCGTCCTCCACAACCTGGAAGAAGCCGCCGCCGAGTACATCCAGCAACCACTCACCACGGAGCTTCTGACCGAATCCTTCAACAAGACTTGCCCCGACCTCGTCCCCCGACTGCCTGAACTACGCTTCATCGAGCAGTACGATCCCGCCGACGAGACCAGCAACACTGTCAGCCAGGAACATGCCTACGTCGGCGCAAAGGTCGTTGTTTTCCCCGACGGCGGTGGTCTGGCACCCGCGCCCGGCGCGGGCCCTGGATTGAATATTGAAGACGTCGTTGAGCAAGGGTCCGGTTTGACGGACGATCAGACAGCAGCGCTAGAGGAACTCCGCGATAGATTAGCGCCCGGCGAGAAAATTGGCTGGTTTATGGTTTATAATGGTGATCCGGACAGATATTTCCCTCCGTCCGAGGACGAGGATGAGGATGAATATGACGAGGAGGATGAGGAGAGTTATGTCGATGAGAAATCCGAGGCTCAATCGCAAGCTGCGACTGAGCCGGGGACTCCTCAGAGTTATACCGTATGTAAAGAACGGATCAGATCAGGGCATATCTTGTTTTCTTCTGTTTTTCCCATGCTAATATGCCTCGGCGATTTTCCAGGCTCGTCTAACGAGGCTCTTCAATCGCATGAGCTCTTCTTGAATCCATCACTCACCATTTCCGACCGTGTCGCAATCGCAACCCCAAGCCCAACCATATAATGAATGACCCCCCTCCCTCCGCCCATGTCGTCTCTCTCAGAACGACATCTCTCAACACGACAAATGACAAACCACAAATTTTGCTTGCCTGGGCTCAGTAAGATCGGAGCTTCACGAATTTCCACGCCTTATGTCAGTCGAAGCTCTTCCCGGAGCCATGTGCCAATGTTTCAATAAAAACTATACATTAGCGACGAGATGCGCTACTTACTCAGATAGTTCTCATTCTTTCCCCCTGTGAAGCCCTTGCGTAGATCTTCCTGCTTCGTTCCCATCGCTTACTATTCGTAGAATTAAACGGCACTAAATCAATTCCCCGTAAATCTTGCTGCAAGTAGTCAAGTTGGGTTGGCATCTGGCATTTGCCAATTGGGAGAATCTCTCCATATTCTTTCGATCTCATCATAGTCTAGTACACAACTTGAACTAGTAGTAGTAGTACTAGTATTGAAGTTGTTTTCCTAAGTACCGGAAAGATGATATCTCAGCTGGGAAACCAACCCTTAACCCTGTACTGTCATTCGTTGTCTTAGATCTATGTCCCTAATTGCCTGCATTTTGTCTTTTTTCAGGTTCGCCGTAGTAGTACAATCTGTATGTAGCCGGTATCCGAGCTTTCAGGATGTTGTAGAAGATGTTGAGACATTATTGTGACTAGTATTGAATCTCACTTGCTGACAGACATAATACACTGGCAGGCCGGTAGGTCAAAAGAGCACACTTGAGTGGCTAGACAAACAACCACTTTGTAAGCTGATTTAGCAAAGAAAGTACTTCCATTTATATGTATTTTCTTCTTTATTTTCTTTCGTCAAGATCACTGAAGGGGAAACCTCCTGAGTCGAGAATCATTTGGCAAAGATACATTTTTTATATCCCATCGATCTTTTTCTTTTCAATATCGGTGAACACGTACTCTCGCCTTGAAAATCGTACCTTGGCCTGAATTGATGAACTCCATATTTGATCCGCGGGGGATTTCTAATTTGATCAGGCCCTGCAATATTGATGCTCATTGCTAGAATTGAGTTTGAGCCGCTGAATAAGTTCAACTTTGTTAATATTGCGGCTCGGAGGAAGGAGCAACCACGAGGTACCTACCACTAGTACTAAACTGTCCAGGGAACCATGTGGAAGGTACGATGAACCACTTATAAGAGGTTCGCCCTCTCAACACGGTGGGAAAAACATCCCACCAACAACAAACAAGAGTCCGTGGTGGAAACCCAGCTCTTGTTCCCACCAGCTTCAGTCTAAATTATCGCTGGACTCCCATCTTCTCAAGCCAAGAACTTGAACCCGACAAAGAGTTACTTCCGGAATCGGGCCCGCCGCCGGCCTCAATTCTGGTGAGAAACTCCAGCGAGCCCTCAACAATCAAGTGGACTGGCGTCGCGTTTTTGGATGGAATCGAAGTCTGGTAAGTTACTGCTTTGGAAAATTGACAGGAGACTTGAACTAAGGAACTAGAATAGATAGGTATCTGAATTTCTTGAATGAGGGACACAGAACAAGTTCGGGATAAATCCAGAGAATTCAAAAGAGATGGCGCCCCTCAAAACCACACATCGTTTGGAAACTGTACCGAAACGTATGCGTATGTCCAGTCTTTCCAGTAGAACACGCACCTCGTTGAAACCATCTTGAATCGGCCATGCTACAAATCGTGGGCACCCACGCACCTGTGGACTGCTTCCTGTTATTTGGGCTGGGGAGTTTGGGGCACGTGAATTGCTTTTGCAGAGAGTGCTGACCAGGATGTCATATCTGCTTGTGCAAGTTGCCACTGGAGTGACAAACCAGCCTTCGCGCTGCAAGTATTATATCCCACTTATCACATGGACTTTAATTGTGAAGCACAAGTTTCTATATATATACTAAAAGGACTACAGCTGATAATCTCCAACTTGAGAGAAACCCACCTGACAGTCTAAACCAACGAACCCCAAAGCATGCTGTGATATGTAGGGATTCCATGGCACATCAATCGACTTCTACTACACTGAGAAACCGACGAGGACCGGTGCTCCAGGTACCCCAAGGCCGAGAACTAACGGCTGCATATCTAATTGCGGGATGAGTATTGTCTGCAACGTCAAGACACCCGCTAAGTTGAAGCAGCACTACTCCTTGCCCACCTGGAGGAAATAGTTGGCCTGTTTGGTGTTGATTCGTCCACTTGTTTGGCGATTTCTATATTTAAAGGGCATCACTGCTGTTGAGGCTTGCTTTCTACGGAATGCGCTCTCAGTTATTGGTATCTTGGCTGTGCTTTTTCTTCTGGTTCCAATGCCAAGCTTCGATTTGTTGAAGGGTTGCCTACGGAATGATTTGTTCATAAGTATTGTCACGTTCACAGAGATGTTGCCACTGGCATATCTGGTCGCGGAGTTACAGCGGCCGGTAGAATCTTTCAATGGCCCCTGCAGCGACCACTTTTGAACCCCAGCAAAGACTTGTTTGTGGATGTGTTCATGGCTGGCTTTCAAGACGCGGTGATTTCGTTCTTCGAGAAGTCGGTCTGGACAGGACATACGGAACCGTTGTGTTTTGGAAACCGGAGGATATTATCTATTTCGACGGTCTGTACTTTTACTTCTGCTATCGCATCATCATTGGATACAGTATCGTATGCTCAGTTGAATGCGGGCCAGCCATATTTCGTGATGTGGTCACTCATCGCAATCGAAACCATGATAACCAGATGGAAGACTTTTATGGTGGGACATGCGCTGGATGGAATGCGATACTTGACATCCTCAACTCCCCAGATGAAGTCGGCGAGCCAATTGACTCAAACGAGGTAGCCACAAATAATCTGGAGATAATCCAAAGTACGCCAAGCGACTTGAACATCGTCCCCGAGCTCCTTTCCTTCAGAGGGAGGGCGGATGCTCATCTCGCAAATGAGTGATACTGCCGTCGCTACTCCCAAAAATTCCTTGGAAGGGTTTAGTGAATACTTGGTCCCGAGGAGTTTTGATTGATATGCAGGGTCAGCTGGGACGCCTCCTTGAAGTTTATTCAGCTTGTGTAGCAGCATAGCCGCTGTGATGATACGACTATCTCGCTATCCATCATATCACGCTTTCACACTACGTAACCCATTAGTTACCTGCCTATCCATGTGCCATAACAGATAGTTTTCCTCCTTTCCCTCTTGTTTCCAGTTTTGTTACTTTCGTCTAATACTACATGATTCATCATATTGAGTTCCGTACAGTCGCAGGAATAATGTGTACTCACTTTCGACTTTCTATCCGTGTTGTACGAAAGAATATGTAGTAACGAACGAGGCACTGCATACACTTCCGACAGAATCTCCGAGTAAGCACCTACTACCTGGTAGATACTAGTGTATATCATGTTATGATCTTGGTTCTTAACAAATTTCAATGTTGTAGTATATGTTGATTTGCTCCGCGAACACGATCTGTGTTGTAGTGCTAATTATTATTTAGGCTTTGCTTTGCAGCACACACCGTTCGGACGCTTGAGTACTACTAGGCGCATAAATATGTAGTTGGGTGGATGGTATTTGCTGTGAAATCGGTCACCCAAAGAGAGTGATGGCATGGCTCTATTTCTAAGATGTTAATGACTTTGCACGTAGACCCTCATTGCCTAGGGGAACAATTGGTTCCTCTAGGAAAGTCCATATGTGGGATAGCAGAAGCTGGATTGGGGTTGATCTTTTTGCCTTTGTCTTGGCATTTTCAGGTTGACGGTTCGTTCTGTCTGCCAGCGACCAACTTCCTTACTTTTTCCCTTTATTTTTCACTATGACAAACGTGTTTTGTTTGTAGACTTTGCAGACTTTGTAGACTTTGTACTCTGCAATTGTATATTTTTAGAATACTGTAATGATGTGAACTTGAATACTGATTCATAGTGAACGCCGCATAGGCGGTGATTGGTGGCAGTATATCGGGGAGGCGGGCGGATCCCCCAGCTTCATTCCTAGCATCAACCTAGGCGTCTAACAAATGCTGGCCAGGTGAATTGGTCGAAGTTCCTCACAATGGTCCTCTCATTTATCATCGTGCAGAATCGCCAGTGAGTGCTCTCATCCCGCTCCCGAACCTTCCACGCCCAAATCCGGGACCAGGCTCAGGTAAAGTCCGCGATACTGATCAGCGGGTTATAGGGGCAAAACGCGCCTGGCGAAGTGGTATGCGCCATACAGTGTGAGTGGAATGGAATTAAGCTACTTTATTTACAAGAATCGAGACGCTGACTGTTATCTTTGATGCAGGATGAGGAGAAGGTGAAGCTAAAGGGCGAGGTTCGTTCTACCGCCGCGGACGACCGTACCGTGATGCGATGCGATGCGATCGACCCCCGACATCCCGCAATTACGACCACTAACGACCGGCCATATAGGTACATCGTCTTGTCGCGCCGAGAGATCAGAAATACCAGTCGAATTTCGTCGAGTTCCGCCGCAGCACCAAGATTGTTTACCGGCGATATGCGGGGTTGTTCTTTTGCGTTTGCGTCGATGCCAATGACAATGAACTGGCGTACCTGGAAGCAATTCATTTCTTTGTCGAGGTGCTGGATCAATTCTTTGGCAATGTTTGCGAGCTGGATCTAGTCTTCAACTTCTACAAGGTGAGTGTGGTGGTGGTGGAGTGGTCCGCATGGACCTTTCACCTTTTCCCCAGGAATGCGGATACTAATATGACATGTGGAATAGGTCTACGCAATTCTGGACGAGGTCTTTCTCGCGGGCGAGATCCAAGAGACCAGTAAGCAAGTAGTGCTTACGCGACTGGAGCATTTGGATAAATTGGAGTGAGGGGCTGGATCGTGGTGGCATGAACAGTGATACAGATAAGGGGAAGAGCCACTGGGATATCATATTGGGATACAAATATGGGTGCATTAGCAAGTCATTTGCATGGCGTTTAGGGGTCTGGGATTATGGAGGATATTCAATTTAAGGAACCCCTGATTACTCTTTCTGCAGACGGGGTACGAAGTCCTTCGTACGGCGTCCTAGTAGTACGGTATTCTGATAATGGTGTGATCTCATTTGTACGAATTATGCCATCATTTGGGCTTGAATGTCGAAATTTCTAGCCAGTCTGATAGGGCTGGGTCTGTGCCAAGGCCAGGGATCGTATTCCTTACTCTTTTCAATTGCCCAGACCCTGATCAGGGTCTGGGTGGGATACTCCGTGCTCCAGTGTTATGCTATACTTGGTCCCCCCCGCTGGGACCTGCAGGCTCCCAGATTCTGAACTGCCGACAAACACTGCCGCACCTGTCCGTGGGGTCCATGATGGGCATGAACGATGCGGGAGGGTTGGTTAAGCTTAATTGAAGTGAATGTTTATTATTTGAAGGACCCATCGCGCACCGTTGGTAATTTCTGATTTTGACTTGGGTCGTGTGTGAGGTGATTGTGCTCATCGATGGCGCACACACCATTGATGTCTTGGCGTCCCTCTTATAATTCAGCCCTCTCGCTACTTCCAAGACCCTGAGACTTTTCCCTTGCTGACTGGGCTGCTTGAGTGCTACAGTGCTATGGTGCTACTGTACTACCCAAATGGTCCCAGATCGTGAGACTGATTTGGGTATCCCGTACCCCATACGGAGTACTCGTACCTGGTACACAAATGATGCCTTTTGCTACTAACCCACCACTGCCTACCATCAACTCACTCTTCCACAAAGACTAACAGGACCGTGTCATACGTTGGCCATACTGGCCATACCTCCACTTTCTCGAACCCCTTCCGCTGCAGTACGGAATACTTCGTACTCGCTCCATTCAGCAGGGACGATCGATGCAAAGCGCTAAAATGGAACAAAAGACGGCCAGCCTACCGCAGGGACAATCTCCGAAAGTTCCTCGTTCCCAGACGATCTCGGCTTCAACGGTACTGCATCCGCGACGAATGTGGTCCAATCCCCTCCGAATGGTGCACTGCCTACCCTGAAGAGTTTGCGCGGGAAACCACCCATTGAATGGGATCATCGGTCGAGAAAAGTACCTCACATACTCTGTCCGGAGTAGATTGGTTTTCTTGGCATGTGGGAACTTGTCCCGCCTCGGGCCTCGACCACGAGTCTCGTTCCGATTCCTCATTCAATCAATCTGCGGAACCCGTGGAGCGGGGCGTCTTCGTTTCGACTTACGGCATTGGTTCCAAGAGCTAGGTTTTTTGCTCGCGTGCCCCTGGATACTGGATCCGCGACATGGTGATCGGCTACGGAGTATGGTTTACTAGGAATACGGGCGACCGGCGGGACAACGACGGACGATGTTTCTCTTGATACTCTTTCTCCCCCGTACATAGGTCGATTTGTCCGGAAAGCTGGGGAAGTGAGATGTGACACCTTGATCCAAGACATCACCAGAGATGGAATGGATGGCCTGGGCGCCAGTTGGAACAAGGCCGGCCACAGTTTCAGAAGAGAAAGCATTCCCCACTCAGCAACTGAAGTTACGCGTTGCCCTCGTCCACGGGACCAATGAGGGTTGCCAGGGGCACGGATCGTCACTAACAGCCGGTTTACAATACAAAGTTGATCACCGCTATGGCCAGCAGGCCCACGCGTTACTATTGTGGAAATTGGATCAGTCGAAGAATTGGGGTAATTCAATTCCAACGCGAGAGCCGACCGACCCATCAAACTGTGAAAACCCAGTGAAACGAGCATACGCAGTCCAAGTCTTGGCATACCGGTATTTACATACAGTCCTTGCACTTGTGTACGAGTACTCGTACACTCCACGATCCACCAGTTTCCCCCCCCTGACTATCGATGGATTCCCCTCCCTGCGTCAGCCGGTGACGTCGTGTCTTTTTTGGTTTTGGCAAAGGATGCAGATTTGAAAACACGAGGCGCCGAGGCAGTGGCAGCGGCAGCGGCAGCGACAGCGGCAGTGGCAGAAGCAGAAGCAAAGGCAGACCTGTTCAGCATAATGCATGGCATCGAACAGAGAATACAGCACCTTCTTACATTGTACGAGTACTATACTTACGCATTAACAAAAGCCAACCAGAGGAATCAAAACTAACACTTCTTTCCAGGAAAAGATTGACAGCTTAGTGGAACTCCCTCGCCACCTCGCGGGGGGGGGCGCAATGCCTTCCCAACTTGCCCGCGCGGTTCGGTCACTTTGATTGGTCCACCTTCTGTGACAGATGTCCACCACCGCGATTGCTCCCAGGGCCTCAGATCAATGCCAACAACGTATTTTTCTTTCCCTTTTATTTTATTCAATTGATTTCCGCTCGTTCTTGTTAAATTCCACCCCTTATCAAGTATCCACCTCTTGATCCCCTGCCCCTTCTAGACTTTTTCTACAGTCTTGTCCCTTCTTTTTTATACCCACTCTTTCGGCACATCACTCGCTCTTTTTCTCCTTCTTTACTCTTCATCTCCAATCCTCTTAACCTCCAACGTCATGTCTCTCGCTCTCTCCGACAACCTGGCTCCTCAGCCTATGACTGATATCTTTACCGATGACACAAACATTGATCGCCGCAAGTGCCACCGCACTGTGCCCATGAAGGTGCTGGCTCTTGGTGTTGGCCGTACCGGCACTGCTTGTAAGTTGGAGATAGATATCCGCTTGGCGCTATGAGCAAAAGCAAAGAACATACAAACTGATTACCCATTCCAGCTCTCCGCAAGGCTCTTGAACGTCTGGGTTACGGCAAGTGCTACCACATGATGTGCGCCAGTGTTGAGAACCCGCCAGACTGCCTGATGTGGCACGATGCCCTGAACGCCAAGTACAAGGGCGAGGGCGAGTTCGGCCGCAAGGAATGGGATCAACTTCTCGGCGACTGCCAGGCAGTGTGCGACTGGCCCGCCTGTGCCTTCGCCAAGGAGTTGATCGAGGCCTACCCCAACGCAAAGGTCATCCTGACCACCCGTGATGTTGACCCGTGGCACGCGTACGTCTTACCTACCCTATCGCTCAAGAACCGAACGAACTGAGCAGAGCAAACGAGCTAACTTCCCACCAGTTCCGTCATGAAGACTGTCCACTGGCGTGTCAGCGACCCGGAGCACAAGTTCGTCTCGAACTTCAGCTGGGCCGCCGGCATGTACTACCCCATGCTGAACAAGTTCTTCGAGACCTTCTTCCGCGGCGACTTCCAGGGTCAAGGCAAGCAAGTCTACAACGAGCACGTCGCCGAGGTCCGCAGCATGGTCCCCGCCGACCGCCTGCTGGAATATAACATCAATGACGGCTGGGGCCCGCTGTGCGAGTTCCTCGAGGAGGAGATGCCCGACACTCCCTTCCCCCGCGGTAACGACATGGCCGACTTCTACAAGCGCTGCAGCACCCGCAACCGCCACCAGATGATGAACGCTGCTCTGCAAGCTGTCACTATGGGCGGTACCATCCTGGCCGCTGGCTTCGCTGCCACCATGGCCTGGAAGCGTTTCGCCAAATAAGCGGTGTTTGATTTGTGTGTAGGGAACAACTCTCCCTTGCATTCTCTTTTGCATTCCCTTTGTGAGCATGCTCTCCACAGTGTGTGCAGGCACCACTGGTGGGAGTAGTAGCTTTGTTTACTCGGTTCTGTCGTGAACTGGTCACTGCAGATTTTTTTCCTTTTATCTATAATATCCCCTATGATGTTCTGTTTATTTTGCATGGTTGCCACCGATATGGGACAAAAAAGCCTAACATACTTCATGGTAATTATTTGTGGTACATATTTTTATGGTCGAGAACATGATTCTATATATCATCTATCATTCACTATTTTTTAGCACAATCTTTGCTAGCAAGCCACCTACGTATGTACATGTAGTGCAGTAAATCCCCCAGCTTCATTCGAAGCCAGCATGGAACCTTGGAAGCCCTTAAACAAGGGCAGCATACTCGGAGCATTATCTTTAGACGCAAGGGGGAGGGAAGAGGGGGGCTTCTGCGAGTCATGCAACCCTCCAATCCGGCTCATTGGAATCTCTCCCTGACATAGCCAAGTATCTACCCGCATACTGGTTACTAGGATGTACAGAGTACAGTACATGCTCGAGTTCGATTCAATTTCTTGGAATATTCAATCTAGTTCTCAATCTCTGTAATTTCAATTTTCGCACAGCAAAAAAAAGGGAAAACTCCCCCTAGAACCACTATTTCATACATATTCATGAGCCTCTGGAACGCTGAGTCTCTCGTACTCGTACGAAGGCGACGCCAGGATTATTGCTTGGCCGGACTAGCGGCTTGGCAGGCGAGCCACGGGCCATTGGCCATTCGCGGCCATCCTTGAACTAAATCTATTCTCAGGCTCTTCGGTTCTTCTCCTCAGTTCCGCCCGGGCTGATTTTTGGGATCTATTCGTGTACTCTGTTTGAGTTGAACATACTTATGTCGCTAACCTCTTTGTTGATGTGTATACGTAGTCGGGTTGCATTGAGAGGACCGTGGGCTGTACAGGGAGACGTACTGGCGTACTGGCGTTCCGTGTTTCTTATTTGGAACTTGAAAGTTGAACTCGTGGTTTGTGACGCATGTGGTTAAAGGTTAAGTGTAAGCTTTGCGATTACTCTGGAGTATTGTATCTATAGATAGACATAGTTATGTACGCAGGACATGTATGTAGATGGATTGACCGAGATAAGTACCTAGTACTAGTGTACACTAATCATTCAAGTTACACTTCAATCCCCATCAAGTACGGAGTACGGAGTAATCCTTGATCTACTCATAATAATAGCTCCTGTTCCCGCTGGTTAGGCCCCCTCTTGATGATCGATTATCAGATCACCTTCCTGATACTGACCCATGTTTCGCGTGGCTTACTCCGTAGGGCAATCCGGTTTCCACATGGACCCTTGGGTTTTATTTTGGATGAACTCGTAGGGCAAATACGAGTAAAACCAAGATGAAAATAGCCTCGCCGCGTCATGAAGTCTGCCATCGAAAGCCACGAAGGTATCCCCGCGCGGCGTACGCAATCGTCCCGCATGCGCCTCGGTGTTTAGTTCCTCTCCTGGTAACAGATTCGGTATGGGTATCGGTATGGACTTTTGGTATGGAGAATTAATTACACTAACTCCGAAGGGACTCCAGCCACATTCACGTGGCCAATTCCCCCCATTGAGTTGTGGCGAGTTCCCCCCCTTTTTGACTCCAGGCATTGGAGGCTGTGTGTGTATGAGGATCTTGCTCTTGTACCTCAGGCATCCCATGAAACTTTCAGGGGTACTAGACTACTAGTTACTACGTCACCAAGAAAGGATGGACACTTTAAACTTTCAAATTGCCGGCCCCCCCCCTGAGTTTTGAGGCGGTGCACACAGCTCTGGCCCTCTACTCCGTACATCTCCCACTCTCCCACCATTCTCTGTTTAGCCGCCCAGCATGACGCGGCCGATCTAATTTACCGTACCATACACAATCCACCCTGCGAAACTGCGAACCCTGATTTACGATGGAAGGATGAGAGCAAGACCCTGATCATCCTCGTTCAGGTTGAGGGCACGAAGGGACCCTGAAATATTGAGTGAATATAGGGACCAGACGACTGGTGATGGTAACCATCACCACCTCCATCACCACCCTCATCATCGGGGGGGGACCTCCCCCGCAGTCATCGTCAGTTAAGCACCACGCGCGGCTTGGCAGTCGTCAGTGTCAACGCACTTTAATGCTTGGTACTGGACCGCGGGGGCCTCTGGCTGGTCAAATGTACCCGGCTTTCAATTTTCTGGACCCAATCAGATCGTGATTATCTTTTGAGCTCCACCCAATGAACCCACCCAGCCCGCTGCAGCCCCAGCACCGTAGACTGAATGTACTGACAGCAGCCCGTACTCGTACGTACTCCTCGAGTCCTCTCTTTCGAACGTTCTTGTTCTTCGAGATTCCTGTTCCTCCCTTGCATGTCTCTGCGCTTCTCTCTCCACCCCCTTCTCTCGACCTTCCGCCATTCCTCTGGCGAGTGATGTAAAAGAGGAGGCTTCATGGTCGCCACTACTTGTCCTAGGAGGACTGTCTCCATCTTCCTACTCGCTGTTCTGCTATGCGCTGTGAATACTGTCGCGCTGCAGACGGCCTTTTATAAATCGGTAAGTGTGTGTCATTAACTCAAGATACCTTGTCGATCGCGGAATTTTGGACCTTTTCCCCCTTTGACTTTAATTCTTCCCTTCCGCATGGCTAATTGCTAACCGGTGCATCTGTCTTGCAGCGACCAGACATCTATCCTCCCATCGTCGATATCGAACAAATAGACGCGGAAAAAATAAGCCCCGGATACATATTCATTACACCATACGAAGTCGATAATCCGGGCCCATATATCTTTGATAACACCGGAGTACGTGCCAATGCGCCAATTGGATTGCATTTTGCGCAATCTCGCAATCACTATCCTGCAAAAGCCAAGACACCTAGCTGACTGGAGGATTTTATCGCAATTTAGGAACTGGTATGGAGCGGCTGGGGTGCCTCCGGGCCCGGAAATGCCCATGGCATGCACGTATGCAAATATAAAGGCGCCGACCACCTATGTTTCTTTCAAGGCAACCAACAAAAAGGATACTGTCGCGGACATGGCATCATCTTGGACAACACATATCGCATCGTACGATCCGTACAACCCGGCGGTGGAATCGCCTCGAGCGACATGCACGAGTTTCTTCCAGTCAACGACGGCAAAAGCGCGCTCATGACCGTCTACCAACAACGACAATTCGACATGACGCCGTGGAACATCAAGACGGGCCTGGGGTGGGTTATGGAGAGTGTTTTCCAAGAAATTGACGTCGAGACCAGTAAAATTATCTTCGAGTGGCGATCACTGGACCATGTCGACCCGTCTAACAGCTACACTTGGCCCGCGCACACAGATACCTCAGGAACGGGACTGAACGTGCATGAGCCGTGGGACTATTTCCATATCAACTCGATCGATAAGAATAAGGACGGCGATTATCTGATTTCGTCGCGCCACACGTGCGCTATCTATAAGATCTCCGGTAAGGATGGATCGGTCGTTTGGCAACTCCATGGGTCGCAGCCGACGTTCCGCAATATCAACTTTGGCTTTTCGCAGCAGCATGATGCGCGCTGGTTGTTTGAGAATGCCACCCACTCGCTGGTTTCGCTGTTCAATAATGGCTATAACGGGTTCAACCAGACACACCATAACTCTGGAGGGATGATAATCCTGATCGATCATGTCGATAACACGGCTATCCAGGTCCGCGACTACAAGCCTTCCATCAATGATCTAGTGAGCTCCAGCCAAGGTAACCTGCAGCGCTTGCCGAACAACAATGTTTTTATGGGATGGGGCAATAACGCCTACGTGTCTGAGCACGATGAAGAAGGCAATTTGGTTCTTTGGGCCCATATCTCCGGGGACGATTTGATGAATTACCGCGCGCAAAAGTTCGAATGGGAGGGCAATCCGACCGATTCACCCGCTCTCTGGGCCTACTCTCGAGCAGCAGATCCCTTTTCCCCAACTACATTCTATGTCAGCTGGAACGGTGCAACGCGGGTCCGCAGCTGGCGATTCTTCGGCGCTCACAATTTAGCCGGTCCCTGGACCTTCCTTGACCAGGTCAATAAGACGGGCTTCGAGACTGAGTATAACAACGCGAGTTTCTATCTTTGGGCTCGGGCTGAGGCCGTTGACAAGAATGGTGTTGTCCTCGGCAGGTCCGAGATCAAGTATACATTCGTTCCCTCGTCTGAGCTGCGCGACTTTTGCCAAGATGAGACTTGCGTCGATGCGTCCGGGTTCGGATTCCCAGGTGAAGACGAAGCCCGCCCACTCATCCCTCCTGCCGGCGTGAATACCGTGCCCTGGGTTGATCCCGAGCATGACGGCAGTATCTGGACCTATCCGTCCGGATTCCCACACACGACAGAAGCAGAAACTGGCACAGGTGCCATAATCTACCATGACAAGTGGAGAACAGGCCGTAAGCGAATCCTCTTCCACCCTTCCTTCTGATCTGATCTGATCAACCTTGATTTCCGAATATGTACTAACACACTATTCAATTTACAGGCATTCTTGCCTGGGGCACTATTCTCCTCATCGTCGGACCTTTAATGATCGGAGGCTACTACGCCCGTCGTTATTTTCAAAGACGCCAACGGCCGGATCCGTTGGATTCGGATTCCGAGGCATCGGAGCCGCTGGGCGGCTACACCGAGCAAAAATCACCGGCGCCAAGCGATCTTCCCTGGTGGAATTGGCGGCGGTGGACGGCGCAGGCAGAGATGCGTTATTTCCCGCTCGTAGATCGAAGTCCACCACAGCGGGAATACGAGCGGCAGCGAACAGAATAGGCTGTCCTGTCCTGTCCACCTCTCTCCTATCTCCTCCGTCGTGAACTCTTTTACTCTCTCGTTTCCACAATTTTTTTTTCTCTTTTTTTTTCTTTCCGATACAATGTGTATCCAATTCCCACTTTTGCATTGCTGGCCGTTCACTTGGTTCTTTTTTCTTGTCTCATACATCTACCCACACCCACTACATTTCGTACATACTGTCTTACATATGTCGGACACCATCCACACACATACAAACATACATAGATACCATTCCTACCATTATCATATAAATCTATCTACTCCGAGTACTAGTATCTCTCACAACCCGCGTCGAATGGCGCCCACTGTGCTGCACTGTAAAGCGAACAACCATATGGTTCTGAAATACGAATACCCGAGATACATAAAGCCGAGCTACCCAACGCGCCACATCAAGCGGGCGCATCGCATTCAGCTAGCCCGTCAACACCAGACTAGACTGGACTGGACTAGTATGTTCAAGTTCCTTTCCCTAGCTACTACTGTACTCGTACAATCCAGCCAGTCCGGTGCAGTCTGGTACGTATACGTAGAGAGTATACGTAGCTGTACATACGCGTCCATGCAGCGCCGGCGCTTCCTTGAGCATAAGCTTCTGCCCAGTGCATGGTAGAGGTAAGAATAGATTTCGATTATCTTTTTACAGAGTATAGGGTATGTACGAGTATGTATGTATGGTCAGGATCGAATTGGGGACGGCCGCCGGGCGTCCTGCGGAGACCTCATTTTCTGGAGCGGGAAGGGAGGGAAGGGGAGAGCCCGGGCCTGAATTGGCCTGAGCAGCTCTGGCTCAGCTAGCTTTGGCTTTTGGAGCTGGCGCTGATCGAGAATTGCGACAGTAAACTTTAGAGTGGATGGATGGTAGAAGATAGGCGGGAAAAAGTGATTTTCTTGGGTTCAAGTTAAGTTCTTTAATTACAGATAATGTACATCTGGCCTACTCTGTTGCTTTTGTGAAACTTCTTTCTGCGGGGACGATTGCTTGATCTACAGACGTAGTACATAGAGGGCTCCGTACTCCGTCGGAGTAGTTGTAGTTCAAGTTATTTAGATGATACAGGGTGAAATTCATTCTGAAACGCAGAAGAGATTGTCTCGTCTCATCTCAAGCCGGAACGCACCGGTGCAGCAGAGCGTGCGGAAATCAAATCCCAGAAACGACTAATCATTGGTCTGTTGAAGGCGAAGAAGGAGAAGAAGTAGAAGATCACTTACCTGAAGAGGCAGGATCCTTATTTTCTCCAGAGTTGCGGGACAACTTGCTGGTGGATTACCAGGGGACGGGAACGCGGTACGAGGTGTGGAATCGGTACACAGGGACCCGTGGCTCAGCGGTCGGTAGTTTGTACGGGAAACAGTAGAATGTATCTGATCGGCCGTGTCAAGAGAATGGAAACGAGGCAAGCCAGAGTACGAGTATTGTGTAGAGAATAGGGAAATCTCCGGAGATGCAGGTGCAGGTACAGGCGAAGCCACTGCGTGGACAGATTCGTATGTCTCTCGTGTACACTAACAGCGTCAGTGGCTGAATCTAGCAAGGCGAAGCATCTGTTTATTTCCTAATTCTGTATTTTTCCTTTCTTTTTTCCTTCCCCTTCCCTTGGGACAGGCACTAGCTGGTTCCGCTCTCGAGGCTAGAAACGATTGGCAGGTGGGGGGGAAGGCTTGGAACGAAAAGGAAAGAAAAGAAAAAGAATACCAAAACCAAAAAACCCGAGCAATCCACCACGGTTCGTCTGATCAGTGCCAAGACATGATGGAAGTGGCTAAGTGGAGAAGCGCGTCGCAAGCCCGGCTGTCGTGTCGATCGGGTATTGTTGTATTGCTTTGACACAACCATTACTGTAAGACGGTGGTACGAGATCAGGTACGAGCTGCAGCAGATCTGTCGTACTCCAAGGGGAGGAGATGAGACATCAGATTATCAGAATACGAGTATACTCCCATATCATCTATCATCTACTCATCGTATATCGTATATCACAAGTTATCATATACACACCGGGACTATATGCATATACTATATACTCCTTACTATGTATACTAACTCTTATGTATCTACTCTTGGCGCAAATTGCAGTGGGCCCAATTAAGTACGTTAAATGGCCAATTCCAGACTCAATCTACTTTCCAACGACGTAATACTAGTAGCAAAAGAAGGGAACAATAGTAATAACAACGGGGATGATCATCGTTGACAAGACTACTCTTTACTCGCCCTTCCTCTCCTCCCTCCGCCCTCCCGTCTCCTCTCTCCTCTCCTCTCCTCCCAAACTAAAAAGTCTTATCCCTTGGGACTCGGAGCCAATCCAATTACTGTACTTCCATACAGCCAAAATTACGTGAAACAGACCCAGCGCAACGCATTTCAATCGCCTGACGTCGGCCATTCCCACTTTGACCCTCTTCTCCGGCCTTAGTCCCGACTTCGGCTTACATACACATTCCATGCCTACCAGGTCCCAACCTCATAAATCGAATAATGCCCGCCACGCGCGTACGACCTCCTGGTCGACTGGATATAATCATCTAACCCAGGGCCCTGGTGAACCCTCCGACTCACAACCTCCTCGACGTCGCCGCGAATCCAACATCTCCCTCGCCAGCGTCGACGAGGGCATTGGCGCTCATTCCTCCACCACCACCACTGCCGACCCCTCCGATGACCCCGACATGATCCGCAATACTTCGATGGATCTAGACGTCCGCAAAAACTCGCACCATGTGCGCTCCCGCTCCCAGAGCCATGCGCAAGCCCTGCTCATGCAGGAGTCTGAAATTCCCGCCCAACCGCCGGTCCTTGCCCGCCCTCCTCCAGTAACATGGATGTCCCTGCCTCAAAAGGGCCAATTGGCTTTACTTGGTCTCTGCCGTGTTTTCGACTTTCTTCAGATTGCCTCATTACAGGCTTATATGTTCTACCAGTTAAAATCTTTCGACGAGAACCTCTCCGACTCGGATGTTGCGACACAGGCCGGTATTCTCCAGGGTGCTTTTACCGCTGCTCAGTTCGCTACCGCAATCCCTTGGGGTCGTGTCGCGGATGCTGAGTGGGGTGGTCGCCGCTTTGTGCTGCTGGTCGGCCTGGTGGGCACAGCTGTCTCCTGCTTGGGTGTTGCCTTCTCGACATCGTTTGCGCAAGCGGTCTTCTGGCGCTCGTTTGGTGGTGCTATCAACGGCACCGTTGGTATCATCCGAACGATGATTGCGGAGAATGTCAAGGAGAAGAAGTATCATTCGCGCGCCTTCTTGATTCTACCTATTGGATTTAATGTCGCTTCGCTTTTTGGTCCTGGTAAGTCTGACAAGCTGTTCTTGGCTGCCTGGAGAAGGATTTGAGACTAACTGCAAACTAGTGATGGGTGGTATGTTTGCGGACCCCGTCAAGAGCTACCCCCGCTTGTTCGGCCCCAATTCATCCTTTGGCGGCGAGAATGGTGTGGAGTGGTTAGAAAAGTACCCCTATGCTCTGCCCATGTTGGCCAATTTCTTCTTCCTCTCGAGCTGCGCCTGCTTGGTTGGTTATGGCCTGGAGGAGACCCTGCTGGCCTGCAAGGGCAAGCCTGGTCTGGGCTCATTTATCATGAAGTTCTTCGCTCGTAGTGTGCGTGGCGTGTTGGGAACATCTTCGCCCATCTACTCAAAACTGCCATTCCGCGACTACGAGGAGGATGGTCCTCTCATGGGCCAAGTTTTGGACCGCTCCGAGAGCTACGAGCTAGAGGAGAAAGCCAGACCCGTGCGTGTCAAGCGCGTGCTGCCCTTCAGCCGGATCTGGACCAAGAACGTGTGGTGCACACTTCTCGCTCAGGCATTTTTCGATTTCCAGATGGGTGCCTTCAACAACCTCTGGCTGCTCTTCCTGTCTACTCCCCGCTACGATCCCAATGACCCCGCCGCCCCAGCTCAAAGTCTTCCCTTCAGCTTCACCGGTGGACTCGGCATGCTTCCGCAGAGTGTCGGTTTTGCGACCGCCATCCTGGGTGTTATTGGCATGTTGCTTCAGTTCACCATCTACCCCTCGATCAACGGACGCTTGGGTACAGCTAAAAGTTACCAATATTTCCTCTCCCTCTTCCCCCTGGCATACGCCCTGGCCCCATACATCTCGCTTGCCCCATCCACTATCCCGCCTCCGGGCCAGGCTAACGGCCCCTGGGTTTGGCTTTGGATCATCTTCGTCCTGTTTCTCCAGGTCACTGCTCGAACTTTCACCCTGCCGACCTCTATCATTCTCTTGAACAACTGCTCGCCGCATCCGTCAGTTCTGGGTACTATCCACGGCATTGGCCAGTCGGTATCATCGGCCTTTCGAACCATCGGCCCCATCTTCTCAGGCGCATGGTACGGTTACGGCTTGGAAATCGGCACGGTCGGCTTTGCTTGGTGGCTGGTGGCCCTGGTATCTGTCTTTGGCTGCGCAGCAGCTGTATTTGTTTATGAGGGTTCCGGTCATGAGATTCTTCTTCCTGGCGAGGAAGATGATTTCCAAGAGCACTGATGTGATGTCTGACGTCTTTTGTTCTCTCCCAGTTCGAACTGTACATTGCTTCAACCTCCTTTTGCATGTCATTCGGTGTCGGTTTTTGGTGGGTTTTCTGTTTTTTCTTTTCTGTGTTCATTTATTGCCTTCTTGGGCGGGCAACTTGGTTCTCGACTCGAAAAAGGGTCTCGGGAAACCATTTTGTCTCCCTGCAGTGGATCTAGTGGTGGATCTTCATGCATTTAGACCTATCTATACCTCTCGTCTTGTTTGCATGTTTGTCATATTGTCTTTGGATACCATTTCTTATCTGCATTGTCATCTCCGCGCGGCATTATCACCCCCATTTGCTTTGTCTGCGGCGTTCTGTCCTCATATTTCATTTGTTTGTACCTTTCCCCTATTACCTGTCAATTGGTGATGGGGTGGGATGGCTTCTCTGTAACTATACTTTATAGAGAGCGATGTCTCTTGTCGAGCTGGTTGTGTCTAGCGCGACAGATGTACTATTTCAAAGGGCGGCCCTTGGGCTGATCTGACCCTTTTGTCCTATACCAAAGTCATAATAAACCATTTAAATCCTACCAAAATGCAAGCAGTGTAAAAATAAGCGAATATTCTCGTATGTTTCATCAAACATGGCATTCAAGCCCTAAACTTCGTTAAAATCTATACAGCTCGAACCGAACCGAATCGGAGACACCCATACTATGAAGAATGACCATAATACTTCACATAACTAGCATCAAAGGTCTTTTCATCAACAGCAAACTGCCGAATATAATCCCGCTCAAGATCATGCGTCCTCCGACCCAGAAGAACAAGACTATGCAACGGCGCACCCATCTCAACCTCTGCCAACTCCTCCAACGTCCCAACAACAATCTTCTGATCCGGCGCCCCAACCCGCGCCGCACCAACAGCAAGACTATCCGCATGATAAACACCCTCCTGCCTCGTCTCCTCGGTCTCAACCAGCTGCGCCGCACACTGCGCAACGGTCATATAGCGCGGCGGCTCGAAGATGCGTCGACCACGGGCTAGATTCTCCATTGATTGTTCCTTGACCTTGATGTCGAGTAGGACGAGGGTGTGGAGGCCGATATGCGCATTCTCGCGCACTTTGTCGTAGAAGGAGGAGGGTTTCCAGTTCTCCGTGAAGAATACCATGCTGACTGTTTGGCCGAAGTTGTAGAGTTGGAGACCCGTGCAGCCGATTCCGGACATGATTGAAGCGTTGGGGACGACGTTTGTTTGGATGCCGAGTTCGCGGGCGCGGAGAACGAGGTCGGTGTGGGTTGTTGCGCTGGTGGGGAGGGCTGTTAGTACATATCTCTTGTATTCTATCAAGCGTGGTGGGAAGTGTGACGGGGAAGTGAGTCGTGGATATATTGAGGATCGCACTTACCCGAACGGATCGCCCACGACTAGGAAGGCAACGTCGACCTTGTCGGCGTCAGCGAGGATATCATCGCTGCCAGTCTCTACGAGCTCGCGGTCAGCTTCAATGACGGGACGGCCGTAGAACTCTTCCTATAAAGCGCAAAACATGAGGTTAGCGGGACAGAACGTATAGTGAACCAATTGCCGAGGCAAAGCCTTGAATTTCGAAAGGTCGTCCACTCACAAGCTTCGACTTGTCAACCAGGAGAATGGCCGTGTAGGCTTCCAGATAAACGCGCTCGGCCTTCTTCACAATCTCCAGACCGCGGACAGTAATGTCCTTCTCGTCGGCGAGGCCCAGACCCACAAGGTGCAGCATGATGAGTGAAGGATGGCGGGTATAATGCAATTGACAAAGAATTGGAGTCCGGAAAGGGTGCCTTGTCTTCTCCAATCTCGTCCAGGTAGAAATTGGATTGAATCGAATTGGAAATAATTGAATATGCCCCGCGGCAGAACCCGACCGACCGCCCTGGAGCGGAGGAAATGAATGTCCGGCTATCGCGATCTCCCCGGACTTCACATCCAAAGCTTGCTGCAACCTCACCTTGATCTGCTGCTCTCACTTTCGTTGCCCTTGTGGCAAGCACTCTTCGCATAGTATCGCATCGTATGTATCCAGCCTAACACATCGGACCGTATAATCGCATAACTGAATCATCCCCTTAGGGTAGCCCTTTCGTCCCAGCTCGTTCGCCTATCGGAGTCGTCATCATGAGCTCCGATCGCCAGCCAAAGTATCGGCAGGAGATCCAGCAGGTGAGTTATATTCCCTGTCGATAATTTGATATCATCTTGTCGCGCCTCGGTCTCGGTCTCAGTCTTCTTCTCGGTCTTCAATCGCTTGCTGTGTCTGGGAGTGCTTGACGCTATCTTGCTGGTATCCGATAATCAGCGCCAGACTCGTTCGCGAGGTTCAGTCGGTCTTGCAATGGGAGAGAATCGGTCATATGCGAGGTGGTCTTTGCATTGAGGGCGCATGATGTGTCATTGTGTCCCGCCGGTTCCTCTGGAGTTCTCCGTCTGGTATCAATCTGAAAGGCAGCGCCTGAGATCTGGCATGGGCTATTGCAGGAGCTGAGAATGAACAAGCATGGTTGCATATTATGCACATGTTTGCTCTTATTGTGGATTTTCTCTGTGAAGAGTCGGATGTCTGGAGTTCCAGGGAGAGCAAACGGATGGAATGGAACAGAACACGGACGGCATATACCGCCCTCGCCGGCTCATGATATGCCGAACTTCAACAGGCTGCCTTTAACTGGCCAGCTGATTGGCCGGTCTTGATTGCACGCAGGTCTATGCATAGCAGATTCCTGTCCTCGAATCTGCAAACAAGCTTCTCCACCCCCACACCATCCTCTCAACAATCCACTTTCTATCCTCCAAGTCTCATCCTAGCAATATCTCGTCCCATCAGCATGGCTGATGACGGCCAACCTCCCGTCACCCAGATTACGCCAGAAGAGCAGGAACTGGCGAGCTCCGGTGAACTCCAGAACCTCTCCACGAGCATGTTCTTCGAAGACCTCTTGCCACTCAATTTGGGCAGATTTGGGCAGCTTGGCTCCTTCGCTGACACTTCCCCACAAGATTGGAAGTCCGATGTGGATCAAAAGCCCAAACTGGGGCCGCATTGGACATCCCATTATGGGAGGAACCTCTTTTTGGCGGCCGCCAGCCCGGACCCGAATACTTCGGGGTTCTCTATGAACCCTGGCGTGCCAGGCGATGTCGATACTCCGTCAACCGACATTAAAGAAGAAGAGACCGAGGAGGACAAGAAACACTCCCAAAAGACCTTGGCTGACCTTCTCCCCCAGATGATGTTCGTGTCTGGCGAGACCGCAGAACCATCCATCGACACCACCACCCTCATCGAGGAAATTACCCGCCAGCAGGTGATTGAGATTGTGCGTACATTATTTGTATCTCTAGTGAACTAGCAACTAACAGATACTACAGCTCACACGCAGCACCTCATTGGCTACTCGCCGGGGTTCACGGTCTATCTCAACCGATGACCTTATCTTCCTCATTCGACATGACAAGGCCAAAGTCTCTCGCCTTCGAACTTTCCTTTCCTGGAAGGATGTTCGCAAGAACGTCAAGGACTCCGATGACAAGGGAGGTGGCGATGCCGCCGACTTTGCGGCCGCCGACGATGCAGCCGGTGCGGTAGCAGGCCCGACAGATGTAGCCGCGAAGCCTAAGAACAAACGCGCCAAGGTCGGACTTGCTTGGGATGTTAACAGCCTATTTTCTGTCCAAATCCCGGAGCGCGAGGATGAGGAGGACGAGGAAGAGGAGGAGCAAAACTACGCCACCCTCCAGCGTCTGGCTGCAGCCGATGAGCGCACCAAGTACATGACCAAGGAAGAGTATGTTTTCTGGTCCGAATGTCGACAGGCCTCATTCACCTACCGCAAGAGCAAACGTTTCCGCGAATGGGCAGGCTTCGGAATCGTAACCGAATCCAAGCCAAACGATGACATCGTCGATATCCTGGGCTTCCTGACCTTTGAGATCGTCCAGACCCTCACCGAGGAAGCACTCAAGGTCAAGGTGCGCGAAGACCATGAGAAGAATCGCGGCGGCGGCGACAATGGCGACAATGCCAAGAAGCGCAAGCGCGAGACTGGTCTGTTTGACCCCCCCTGAGGAAGGTCGTACCCCCATTGAGCCACGCCATGTCCGTGAGGCCTATCGCAAGCTGCAGGCTACCCCACAGAAGAACATCGCGATGCTCCTTCACGAAGCCCGGGTTCCTGCTCGAATGCCCCTTCAACTGGTACGTATCATATTCCATCTATACTTGCTGACATAGCTCTTTCGATTTGCGTTTTTGCTAACCATTTCTTCCAGATCTGAACTGCTGTCTGTTCCCCGAATTGTTTTTGTTCTTTTGTAGGACGGTGCTCAGGAGTTTTCTAGCGACAATCGCTGCATGTTTTCATGATACCCATGGTCAATTTCTACGTGGTTCCGGGTTTGAGCCACTGTTTTATGGAGTCATATGTACGTTGACCAGTTTCGACCTGGCGGCGATCTTGATTTAATTGATCTATCTTCAATTATTGTTCCCTCGATGAGGTCCTCCGGGCTTCGTTCAAGTAGGCCACATAGGTTCCCCCTGCATGGCTTAAGCCAGTATTTCTTCCATTTCCCAGTAGAAATTATTCATATTGAGCAGTAATATTGTATACAGCTAGACGTTTCAACAAAGCCATCACATGCAGTCATAACACATAAGTCTGCGGATATCCAATTACTCCTGATGAGTGCGGCGCCCTAGCGGAGAGGAATACGATTAGCCCCAACCTCAAAAGCAAACGTGAAAAAAATCACGGAAAGATAGTGGGAAAAAACTCACACTCAGCCAATTCTTCCAAACTCAATTCCCGAATTGAATTAATAGCAGGAACATTACCCTGCACGGCGCCCTTAACAGTATCAACCGCACGACCCAGTATTCCCTTCCGAGAAACAACATGCGTAGCAATCTTCGCCTCGAGCTTAATCACGCCAATGCGGGGGTCCGTAGACGAGCCATCGTGCACGCCATCACCCATATCTCCCAACCAGGCTTTCAATGTCGGCGAATAGTACTTCTCCACGACAGCCGGGTCCGAAATGACAGAGGCGCTTCCGGCGATAGAGGCCCAGGCACCGCTCACCGGGTCCAGGAAGGACATGTTTGTTTCTCTGGGGTGGGCGGTAAGATCCATTGTTTTTCCGGAAAAGATGTTTGTGTGGAAGATTAGGTCGATGCCGCCGTTTTCCTGGTTGGTATTAGCCAATGTCTAGTGTTTTTCTTTGGTAGGTGTGAATACCTTTCCAGCAAGAGCCATGCATCGAGAAGTGAGGAATTCCCCGTCAGATTGCTTTGTCGTCAACATGCCGAATTTCACTTGGTCGATGAATTCCACTAGTTCCTCAATCTTCTGGATGAGAGGAGGGTCTTCGAAGTTCTGGGTCTTATAGGGGTCCACGGAGTGGGTGCCCGTTTCGGTGTTGATGGTTGCGTTGGCGGACATGGTGGAGTGATTGATTATTATTTAATTTTGCGAAAAAAGAAATATCAAACAGTTGTAAAACAAAAGGTATTAAGGCCCTTGGTTGGGCTTTATATATCGAAATTCCAGCTGTTCTTGCAGGTTATACTTGCAAGGCACGTCGTTGTGACGTCAGTGATTAGATCCGGATTAGGGCTTGCTTCTGGCTCAGGGTGGATTGCTTTGCTTTGCTTTGCTTGCTGCAGCTCAACAAGGCCCCACAGATCGATGGCGATCGGAGGTTGAAGTCTTGGCTGATTTGTGGTCTGATTCTAGATCGCGATTGATCGTTTGTCGGGTGCCGAATTTGATCTGGCTTAGGTGACGATGCGGTGTTTGACCCCGATCTGGGGTAGAAGAACCTTCCAAGTACAGTAGTACAAACATGGTCATTCAGATCTCGAGAAAAAGTCAAGAAAACTGAACTAGAAACTCAACCGCTGCAGATGTGCATCAACACTCTCCATACTACCTCCAAGACCATCGCGAAGATAGCGATAAGGAGAGCTGTCCTGTCAGCCCCGACCTGGAAGCCATCAAAGAATAGTACATAATACTGACCTTCACGTCCCCAACCGACCATATTCTGCATGAGCTTTCCACGTCTCTGCAGCTTTAACCAAGCAGCCATCATATCAGTCTCGCAGGTCTGGCCATGGACGACCGAACACCCCCCTGCGGAGCGACGGCATTCGAGGTGTAAACGCCGACGCTCCATAATCCGGCGAATGCGCCAGTTGCAGAACGCCTCATCAGTGCGAAAAGAGCACTTCTCCATGGGACACTCGAGCTTGCGCTCGAAACGCTCCACCAGCCAGTCCACCTTGAGGTGAACCCCTGTGTAGACGATCGAATAGAAATGGCGACAGCTGTGTTTCAAGGCCAGGGCATCGGGGTAGCTGAGATGACCTGCAACTTGAATGTGCAGCTCGGTCGGAAGATTCATTAGAGCAAGCTGGACTAGAGGAACTTCCTGGGCTTCGGCGGTGCTGTTGATCTGTTCGGATTTCTCCATGTTGAGGCTCAAGGATGGGGTAATTGTTGCCCCTTGCAAGTTGTGGGGTGATGGTATTGACTTGTTCTTGTACTCGGCCCCCAAAGTGGTTGCCTGAGCTATTTCAAGCCACAGTCAACCTATTTCAAGGCAGTTAGTTTCCTGCGATGTTTGAAACGTGTCAATTGCGCAGTAGCTGGTGGCTTGGGGAAATACGAGAATCGTTGTCTTACTGTGGAGATTCGTGATGATGGAGGTTGAGTCTCCTGAAACATGCCTCGCCGACCGCGCCAATTACAAGCTGCTAGTTCTCGTACAAACAACAAGCTTTGGGAGTAGATTGGTTTACTCCAGAAACTATGGGGCTAGTACAACCACCTTGGATCTGAGACTCCGAATCGACTATTTCAAGCTCCGAGCTCAACTTCGGAAGGGACCATCTTTTCCGAGTCATTTCTGGTGAATGTATTCATTTATTTTACAGCACGGCCTTCATGTTCTTACGTGCTAAAAATAGATTAGAATGTACTAGCATATAAATACTGGTGGTAGTTCGGTATGAGCCTGAATGTATAGAGTAGTAGTAATGAGTAGAAACTCAACTGTCATTGTATTGGGCAAATGAGTACTCTCTACTAATTGAACATCATGATACTCGCGAAGCTAACACTGCATGTGGTGTGGAACTTGAAATGATCGGAATCTTCATAAATACACGGTGTAAAAAAAATCCAATATCAAAAAAATGAAATCGCGCAAAATTCCACCTTGTTTCCACCTTGTTTCCACCCAAGAACCAAAATCCTAGATGCCATCTAAACCCCACGAGTACGGGAGTCGAGCGCGTATCCTCGCCGTCGCCAAGTCCCAAGATTTTGAATAACCTCACTTTGTTCCCAAAAAGGCAATACGTCATTCCCCAACAACCCGATGAAGTCACAGAAGAATGAACAAAAAGAGAGTGAATATGTTGAATACATTAAAAGCAAAAAAAGAACATTATCCTCAGCAGCCCTTTGGGAATGCTTTTTGACCACCCACCCACCTGAATCCTCACCCGCAAGTCGGCACCAGGCCGCAATGCCGACTGCGGTTCCCACGACCCGGGGAGGAGAACTTCTGGGGGCGAGCGGCTGTGTAGGATAGGCCATCAGAGGTGAGGCCAATTTAAGATGTACACCCCTTAACGATCACATATATGACCTTTTTGACGTCATCATGGCAGTAAGTTGATGTTGCGTAGTAGATCGCGTTCCTTTGAATAGAGAGCAACTGCGATGGTATTCCTTCAGTGATGGCCACTGGTCCATAATGCTTTCCCTAGATTCGTCCATATCACTTCTAGTCTTCGTCGTGGTGATTATTCACTGCGTCCGTCGAAATAAGGCAATCACGACTGCTTAGCACCAGGCATACTTATCATTACCAACCCACTCAACCTCGTCCTCCCGGCCACTCTCTCCTCCATACCATCGAATGGACTACAGACTTCGTCCTTCTCACGGTCTTCATGTCGGTATGTAATTCCCGTCGGTTTCACCATCTCCTGCATCGCTGGAGACGGCCCCCATAATTTCACGGAATGCAGTCCCCATTGTGCGACCTCAGTTTGCGCGGCCAAAAGAACTTCATCGAGCTCGCAGAGCCGTTTCAGATCATTCGCGAAGATAGGTTCTGCAGCTGACAGGTCCTCGGCCGATGGCTCAAAAGTGAGGTTGTGACTAGGGAAAGCACGCTATCCCAGCTTCGAATAGAATTACTTTCCAATATCCGAAAAGAGAACACTAGCCACACATTCACACATTCGGTCGTCTTATTCTGCCAGGTGCGTAATTCCTCGGCCAACTCGGTCATTAGCCGTGAGGCATACCCTTGACCGCGGAATTTAGCATCGGTGAATACACTGGCGACGCCCTGCGTGATCGCCTCGGTAAAGTTACCCTCAGTGTCGCTAATCCATGACTGCTTTCGGAACGTCTCGCAAGATGCTAGGAGAGGTCACTGGTCTCGAGAAAGGTTCTTGTCTACCAAAAATCATTGGCTCATGCTTCCATTTCTCGCTATCATCATGTACGCAGCTTCTTTGACGTACATATCCACGGAAAGAGCGCCTTTCCAGGTGTCGGAGGTTAGTTTCCATATTGCCATGTTCTCGCGATCGGTAGGATGGGCGAGGTGGAGTGATGGGGATCGTGCGTCCGGTAGGGGTAAATGGTTCATAGAGCCCATGTTGTATTATGTTCATTGTACTTCGATGCTTGTTCCCGCCCATCAAATGTGGTGATAACAGAAGTTGCTAAATTGGAACGAGGAATAGGTGCCCAATGCCCTGTTCGGCGCCTGTTCCGAATTACTTACATTAGTCTGCCCCCCCGGCTAGCTGAAGACTAAAACAATATGCAGGACCGAGCGGTAACTATCATTGAACAGAGAAGTATCGGCCGAGGAATAAAATATATATTTTTCATCTCAGCTCGGGGGATACTGGATATTTATACCTATTTTAGCATATTCCGCCTGGTAATTTCGGTTTAACAAATGGAATCAAAGTTGAATTCAGAGCCCATCCGCATCTTGAAGTTTACTCCAACGTTAGGGACAAACGAGGGATCGAAAGAGTCTGTCCGGGGCCCGGCAAATCTCAACAGACAACCTGACTTTCCGACGCCAGAGTCACCGATTAAGACCAACTTGAACTATACACTCATCTTGTTAAATCGATAAGTTCAAGGTAGAAATTGGACTATCTTACCATAAAGACATCATTTGTACCAGCTGCCTGGATCAAATGTGGAAGAAAAGAGCAACATATCTAAATAAAATGGAAGTTAAATGTTGCTCAGGCAGCAATCTTGTATGCAATGCATTCATTTGGAGATTAGGACGACCTGGGTAATCAAGTAGAGTTCCCACCACTATAATCCACCTTGATTACTACCTACTAGTCCTTCCAAAATAGCCAGGTTCAAACCATATTAGACTCGACAGTGATTATTCAAGTGATTTCCTTGCCTTGTCCTGGCAGAAAAAGTCCCCAAAGGCGAAGGGACCAGGCGGTGTGTCCAACCCAACCAATCAGACCTCGCCCCATCCAAAGCTGCCGATGACCTCGATCAAGTCTCATCGAACATCATACCTTGACCAACCATCACATTCCTCCCATAATGTCTCAATCAAACCCTCCAGGAGGACGCTCCTCTGACGTTGTGTCCGCCAAAACCTGGGACCGCGAAGAATACGCCAAAAAGGCTGCCGACGACGAAGCGAAGCGCAAAGCAGAAGGCAAAGCCCGCTACGAAGCCAAGCTCCTCGGCAAGAAATACCACGCACCGGTCGACTACGACTCACTCGAGGCGACGACCGCGCGTCAAAACCGACTCAATGTTTCCTCACAGGTCGGCAAGACGACCATCGTGCCTGCGGGCGCGTCGATGGGCAAGAAGGGCAAAGGTGCAGGATTCTACTGCCCGGACTGCGACCTGACCTTCAAGGACAATATTCAGTTTGTGGAGCATCTGAATAGCAAGCAGCATTTGATTGCGACGGGGCAGAGTGGCGAGGTTGTTCGGGCCGGGGTTAAGGAGGTGCGGACGAGGTTGCGCATGTTGGCGAAGCGGAAGCGGGATCGGGATGAGGAGGAGCGCAAGGCGTGGCAACTGGACCTTGGGGAGAGGTTGAGAGATCGGGAGGAGCAGGATGCCAAGGAGCGGGAGGAGAAGAGGCGCAAGAGGAATGAGAAACGCAGGAAGGGTGGTGTTAAGGAAGAGGATAACTGGGAAGGGCGACTGGGTATCATCGCCTGAGGGGGATTTGTGTAATATAGCGGGAGGCGAGAGGGATACGCGGTTCTTCTTATGATACCCATGGGCGTTTGGAAACTTTTCTTTCTATCTTTGTACAATGTGAGATGGTGACATGAAACTGTATTGGCATTGGTCACCAAAAAATGGGCAAATATTCAAATCATGAGTCTCTCCGATAAGACGCCAGACTCCAAGCAAAAGTAAACTGTGAATCAAGAAATGAATAAAAAAATAAACACAAAACACAAAACACCACATGATGATCATTTAATCCATGCACTCAATAGCCTCGAGCCGCCGCATGGCCCGACCACCCTCTTTCTCGAATTGACTGACCAGCCGTTCACATTCTCTCTTCAGACGATCTTCGCCGTTCTTCGCATTCCATAGAATCCACTGCTCAACATTCATTTTCTTCTCGGGGCTAGTCAAACCAGCCTTGATATCCTTGAAAATTCCGGACAAATCGGCATTCTCCTTGTCACTAGCTTCTCCATATAGCAGTTCATCAATATCCACAGGAGTCCAAGGGTGAGCAGACGCAGGGAATCCTGCATTCGGATTGCGCTTTGAAGGCGAGGGAGTGGTGGTAGTTAATGGGGCCTGCATGGTCTGTTGTCTCGGGGTGGAGGATAGAGCGGGCCGGGAGGATGGTGGCCGATTCTCAGCATCAGATGATTGCGGTGACAACGACGGAGTGCTCTGGTGAGGAGGTGGCAGAGGTGATACCGCTCTGTTCGAGGACTTGGATATCCTTTGGGGCTTGGCCACTTGTTTCCCGCTGACACGAGACCTTTGAGATTCGCTGAATGACTCGGCGAGGTGCTCTTCTTGAGGGATGTCACTGAACCGTTTCGTCGTCTTAGGAGGAACCGGAGTCCTTTCTTTTCGCATCTCTGAAGAAGGTGGCTGAGGAGATGGGACCATCTCAATCTGGTCAGGGATGTCCCCTGGGGTTCCAAATTCATCCATAGACATGGAAGGGGACCGGGTATCATGCTGTTCGTAAAATGGTTCGGGCTCTGACGTGAGCTCAGCTTCAGCCTCAAACTCTGGTTCTGGCTCTGGCTCGGCCTCGACTTCAGGCTCGGACTCAACAACCGGCTCGGGGGTGGGAGAAGGCTCCTTCTTGGATTTCTTGGATTTTTTCGGTTTTTCATCCTTCTTCTTCGAGGACTTCTTCTTCACTGGCTTCTCTTCGGCCTCCGATACAGGATCTGCTTCAGGCTCAGGATTCTGGTGGTCGGTTTCAACAGAAACCAAAGAGTCGTGATGCTCATGTTCTGACATGTCATCATCAATTGGTGTAGGTTCCAAAGATCTTTGTGATGCCTTCTTCTCAGCCTTAGTGTCTTCCTCATTCTTGCTCTTCTTGGTGCTCTGCTTCTTGGACGACTTGCTGGATTTTGTCTTTGGAGCGGGCTCCTCGACCTCGTATTCCTCTATTTGAGTGTCCACTGCTTCGGGCTCCAATGATTTTTCAGTAGCCTTGGATTTCTTTGTGGACTTGGATTTCTTCAAGACACGCGGGGCTGGCTCTGATTCAGCTTCATTCTCCTGCTCGAGCTCCTGTTCAGCCTCGATTTTGGGCTCGGGCTCCTGCACCGCAGGCTCTTCAACATCAGCATCAAGGTCGGCATGGATAGCTGCGTCCAATTCCGAGTCACGTGGAAGACGCTCCTTTGTTGGAGCTTTAGATGAAGTGGATATATCAGAAGCCTTCCGGCCCTTTGATGTAGCTTTCTTCGGTTTGCGGCCTCTCTTTTTCGGGGCCGTTTCATTCACTGACTCTGCATCTTGCATTTCATGGTCCCGAGACTCGTAATTGTATGATCGAGAAATGCTGCTACTTCGTGTGCCTGTCGCTCGGCGTTTTGAGGGAGGCTCTGCGGCTGGTGACTGTTCTCGCTCTTGGGTGGCGACTGGCTCAGGCTCATCGTTGTTGGTCTCCTCGCTCACCCGCTTCTTGCCGCGTCCTACACGCTTTGGCTTTGGTGGCTCGGGCTCATCTTCGGGTTCAGGTTGTACATCATCGACGTTATCGACATCCATTTGGGCCTCTACCTCCTCGTCATGCTGTTTCTTAGCTTTCGCGGTCTTGCCTTTGCCCTTAGGCCCTCTCTTGGCCGGTTTCGCCTTGGTTGTGGTTTGAGACATGATGCTTTGATCTATTTCATCGTCCATATCCATATCCGTATCCAATTCGGGAGCTTCGGAGGTAGTGGTTGCGACGGATTGAGTTGAGACACGGGAAGAAGCCTTGGAAGTACGGGACTTCTTGGTACGAGATCCCTTGCCCTTCTGAGGAGGCTGTGTGAAGACGAAGAAAGAACAGTGAGAAGAGCGGCGGAAATGTTCATCACTAGGGAGACTGTTAGCTGTACAAGATCTTGGGAAGGGACGAAGGGGCCACCCACTAAGGATCATCTTTGGGCTCCCAACCATCGAGGGACAGTTTGCAGTAGGCGCAACTTGCGAGGTCGTCACTGTCATCATTCGGGCAGAAGTACCACCCGCTTTCGACCATCTAGGCTCAGATGTGAGTATCATATCAAAGTGATCATGAGGGGAGATTGAATGTTGCCCTACCTTCTCCGATTGGCACACCCATCCCTTCTTACCATCGTGTGGCCATGAAGTCCCAAATGTCGCGGTACGCGCCTGGATGATTCGCTCACTCATTGGATCCTCGATTTTCTTGGGGTTGGAGCTACGCTGTTGGATGTCCATCATGACAGCCCAACCGCAGTCCGGCGCGTGTTTGAGATGTTCGGTAATAGGGTTGTCCTCTTCTTCCCAGCCATCCAATGCGCGGTGACAGTGGAAGCATGTTGTGTTATCGGGGTTGCTTTCGTAAGGTTTGTAGTAGAAGCCTGCTTGCGCCAACTAAAGTAGAATTATGTTAGAAACCCGTTGCAATAGTTGCTTCAAAGCGAGCAGAACGTACCTCTTCAGGCGATGGGCTTTCGTGAGGCCATGCGATCGCATTGGGGCCTTTGCTATTCGAGGATCTCCGCTTGTCTGGCCGGAGAACAATGTCGAAACTGGCCAGACGGGCCGAAAATGTGTCCATTTCGGTGCCCATGGTGAGGGTAATACCGCAGGGCACTTCAAGTCCCAAATTTCAGGTTCAAAAACCGGCCGTGGGTGTCGTGGTGGGCGAGGGTGTCGTTGTTGATGCGGACTGTTTGGACTGTTTACTTTACTTTACGGTTGGTTGTTATGCGGCACGCGAATGCACGTGACTACCGAGTGACTAAGCCTCCCAGCGACGTCAGACCCGAATGTTGTCCGAACCGATTGCCTACGTGGGACATCTTATTCCCTCCTTTTCCCTCGCCAATTGATCCCTGCAGAGTATTACTTATGCTGCAGGAGCTGGTGCCCTTGAGTTTATCTACTTGAGCCTCGCGCTCCGCTCCCTTGAAACCCTCTCCACTCCGCCGCTCCGCTGATCCGCCATCACGCGCCTAACTGTGAGTTCCCGAGTCTCGGCACTCAACATCCGGGATCAAGTTCATGCTGACGGTAACTTCTGCTGCTAGATGGTTCTCCCTCAGAGAACCGGCCTGAGTGCCATTTTGAGGTCTCGATCTCGTCTTTCTACCCTTCCATGGCTGCCTGCTTCCGTCCGCTATATTTCCATTGATTCCCGCCCGACCTCGGACTCTCCTTCCTACCGATCTTCACAATCCACTCTTTCAAAATCAAATTTACTATACAATGTCCCACCCGGACTATCTACCTCCTCCCAGCCCTTCTCGACGTCCCCGTCGTTGAGCAATACCGCCGATTGGGACCACAATCCAAACCTCGCCATCTCAAACTTCTCCGAACTTCCGTCGAAGGATTTCGGTGTCAACCAACATATGCTCATAAACCAAGAATTTAAGGAAGCTTTGCGACAAATTCTTTGGCAATTCCGGGCCCCAATTCGATACGCTTTCGCATATGGATCGGGCGTCTTCACCCAAACAGGGGCTTCTAGTTCCTCCTCTACACACCCATCGGCACCCGCCGCCATTAAAAACATGCAACAAGGCTCGGGTAAAATGATCGATTTCATATTCGGAGTTTCATATTCCCAACATTGGCATTCCCTGAACCTCCATCAACATCGTGACCATTACTCCGGATTGGGCTCTCTCGGATCGTATGTGGTTTCACAGGTACAAGATCAGTTCGGAGCAGGTGTATATTTCAATACTCACATCACGGTGAATGGAACGTTGATCAAGTACGGAGTGGTGAACTTGGACACACTTTGCACGGATCTTACGCAGTGGAACACCCTATATCTTGCGGGCCGATTGCAAAAACCGGTCAAGATTCTTCGGGATCACCCTAAAGTTCGATTGGCGAATCAAATGAACCTGCTGTCTGCTCTGCGTGTGGCGCTATTACTCCTTCCAGAACGCTTCAGTGAATTTGAACTTTATAGCACGATCGCAGGTATCAGCTACATGGGTGATCTGCGCATGGTTCTCCCTGCAGAAGACCCCGGCAAGGTGCGTAACATTGTCTCTGGACAGATGGCCCACTTCCGGCGGTTGTATGCACCGCTCATCGAAAATCTTCCCAACGTCAACTTCAGCGATCCTCGTTGTAGCCAGAATGATTGGATCGATGATCCGGATGCGATCTTGTCAATGGTGCAGGACATGGATCCGGTCAAGCGTGGAAACATGGTTCGCCGACTACCGGAATCGTTCCGTGAGAAAGTCTACTTCCAGTACCAGTCGCGCTACGCTATTCCGCGGGCCGATTTCGACAAGATGATGGCAGAGAACAATGACAGCCAGGATATCGTTCGACGCCCCCAGGAGGACCCTTCGAGCGCCGGATTGCCAGTGATGAGAGCCTTCAGCAAGAGGTTTCCACTTCTATCATGAAAACCATTCGTTGGCCAAGCACTGTTCAGACCATCAAGGGACCCTTGACTGCTGGTCTGGGCAAAAGCTGGACTTACCTCAAGGAAAAGCGTGAGAAGCACAAAAAGTCACAGGCTCAATCGAAACAGGCGACAGTATCGCCGCCACCTTCGTCAACCGAGAAGACTGGCACGAAGAAAGATTAAAACTTACATTGCACATTTTTCTGGCATTGGAATTGTACGAGCCCCGAGAGGCAACCGGGCATACCAAGGCGTTGTGTGGCATATGCATGTTTATCCATTTGTGTTATCTATGCATATGTAAAAAAAAAACAGTATAAATCCACATATTCTTTTAATAGATTAAAGCGATTCGTAAATGGTTTAGCTCTAGAATTTAGTCTTGTTATCTTCCCTCCATTCCTAGACATAAAAGTACTGATCACCTCAAAAAAATTAACGGATCTATCCTCATTGGGAAAACATGCAGCTCAGTCGGTCCCTCCAAGGAAAAGAGGACAGCAACTCAAGTGACTGAGGGTGGACATATCTTAAGGTTACAATCTCTCCTCTCGGGCCCCACCAAAAGAGAAGTGAAACTAATTTTACTTGATTTGGAAGGTGAGCCAAGGTTTTAGTGGGGAAGTGGGGGTTTTCAATGGCGTCCATTTGACGACGATTTGCGTCTGTGCCTCGCCAAGTATTTATATGACCAAGGATATGCGCTATTTACACGAGTGATATGAACAGGGTTCCCGCACCTGAAAGTCATTAAAGGACTTGAAGGACCTCAAAGGTCCTGGCTTCCAGCCCAGACCTGAAACCCCCCCTCCCATGCAAGTTTGACCATGGCTCTATCGACTTTTTCGGAAGCCAGTTCTTGGCGTTGGATGAATTACGACTCTGCTGCTACAACTCCCGTCGGACAAGATGTGGCCATCTACTCGCCTCCAGATACCGATATTTGGAGACCATCCATGGACAAAAACAACTTCACGGCACCCTATCTTTACACCCAAATGAAATCTTCAGAGTTCCAGAGTGTTTCTGTTACTGTGCAAGCCGACTGGAAGACACTTTTTGATCAAGGAGGAATTGCCATTACTTTCCCTCGCGATGATACTCCACTCCAGTGGATCAAGGCGGGGATCGAGTATACCGACGGCGCACCTTACCTTGGCGTTGTTGCCACCCAGAGTCTCTCTGATTGGAGCTTGAGCCCGATGTTAAATGCCTCTGACTCCAAGACTGCAACAATAGAAATTGTTCGTGATAAAACGGACGCGTGGGTTTATGTGCATGAGGGAACATCGCGGAGGTCTCTTCGACAAATTACTTGGGCATTCAACGAAGATACCCCGGAGTATATGCATGTGGGCTTATATGCTGCAAAGCCAACACGGGAGAGTGAATCAGGACACGAGCTTGACAAGCTCGCGGTGACATTCAAATCATTTAGTCTTAGGACAATGGATTGAGAGGCAACATTCAGGCTGCCCTCTGCATTCTATGCATCCATTTCCCTATATTTCGAAGATGAATCGCAATTTCTGTTAACTGAACTAGTAATAATGCCAATAGCTTTGTAGCTTGGCTTCTCCCCGCGATTGATTAGAGTATATATGAGACATCCGCTAAGATACTGAAAAGTTGGCAAAGTAACACCTTCATAGACGATGATGTTTTCAGTGTCAGAATCCGCAAAGTAGTAAATAAATCCGACCCTACTTATACTAGCTCGAGATACAAGATAAGGATTGTTTGCCCTAACGAGACCACGGTTCAGCCACGCCGTCGGGTTGCCACCGAGTGATGGGCTTAGTAAATACCCCCCGGACCCCGGAGCTACCCCGCGAATTAAGTTCTCACATCTCCTCAACCTTTGACTTATGGTAAATTGCCATGAATAGTATGCCGCAGTCGTCCACACAGACCCGGAGAACAAATAGTCTGGGGCGCGCGAAATCTCCTTGTCAGGACTGCCAACAGTCAGACCTTCTGTGTGATCGTGCCCGCCCAAGATGCTCTACTTGCATCAGCAATGGCACAGCCTGCAGAGGCTACAAAATGGATCTACGCTGGCAGCTTGGCGTCGCATCGAAAGGCAACCTGGTGGGCTTTAGCTATCCAGCACCAACTGCCGTCACTGCTTCAATTGACATTCAAGATCAGAATGTTAGCAAGAAGAGGCGATGGAGAGGAAAGACTTCCAAAGTCACAGGAGATCGCCATTTCCGGTTCGTGGAGGGCAGTTCAGCGGATAAATTAGGTCGCAAATCAAAGACAGCCCCAAAACCGAAATCTGTCCCGTCAAAAAGCGGCAGGCCAAAGCGACGTGAAGAGAATCCCGATGTTGAACCTAATTTTGAGTCGCCAGGCGTTTCGCCTGTATCATTATCATTTCTGACATCACCCGATGCCAACGAAGTCGTTATAGACGCAAATCCTGATTGCGGTAAGCGAAGTCGATTTATTTCCCCCTTCTACTATCTTGCTTACCATCCCTCTAGTAAACGCCTCAATTGAGTCACCAGAAACGTTCTCATTAAACCATAACCAAACATGTCCCGATTATGAGACTTTTGGCACCCCAAGAATCTACCCAGCAGAAGACACCAATGAGGAAGCCAGTGATGCAAATACTTGTAGGCCCTTGGATCTCTGAATATTCATCTCTGATTATCACTGACCAACTTTTGCAGACTCTCAAATATTGATACCCGCGAAAGTACAATCCGTCAACTTAGACCACGGTTACCACGACATTCTATCCTGCTGCAAGTAGATCCATGGTCCACTATACATTAGTATGACTCTTCAATAACAGGCTTTCTAGATGACAAATATATCTGCGCCATTCCACTGACTGCAGACTGTTTTTTAAACCCTTTCCGAGTTTCCGATCAAACGTATATGGTCTCACAGCATCTTCTCCACGCTATTATGGCCACTTCACTGTTTCATCTGAACCGTCACAACGAGAGCAGTGACAGTATTACCTTGGTTGATTCCCACCGGTCAGAGTCCCTAGGGCTCTATTCAATGGCGCTCGGCAGTCCTGCCTGGCAAGACAAAGCGGTTACATTCTTGGACACAGCGCTCCTTCTGATGTACTTAGATGTGAGTTACCTGATAAGAAAATCTTGAAAAAATATCTATGCTTACCTCACTGTGAAACCTAGTCTGCCCAATCCGCCTTGGGACTCTACCACATTCACCTCCAAGGCGTTCGAAGCATAATAGAAAGTTGTGGCGGCGGATCCGCGCTCATTCCCAACAACTCCAAGCTGAGAGCCGAACTTGCCATGTTCATATGGTAAATAAAACCGTGACATCAACCCCAAAGACTGATCTGACATAATCAAGGTACGATGCGACAATAGCTTTGCTGGCACGGGAAGAACTCGTATTGCCTTTATCATATCTGGAATGCATTCTTCGACACGGACAATCTGACGGGTGGAGCTACTTGGAGTTGACCGGCTGCCTTGAAGAATTTGTGGTCATAATGGCCAAAATCGCAAGCTTGGCGCAACAACACAAACTTGCATTGGAAAAGGAGAATCTTTACTTCGATATCAACGCAGTAGATGAGGTCGAACGGACATTGCGGAGTATACCGTCGCCGTATCCTACTTTCAACGCGGACTTCGACGAGGAGGCGCTTGATTTGCTTCGAGATCGCTATCACTGCACCGAAGCCTGGCGAAATGCTCTTCTGATTTATATCGAAAGGGTCTTTCGCTGGACACGGGGAGAACCAGCACCTTCAAATGCAAAATACATTGCTCGCAGTATAATGGAGCATGCCAGATGTATACGAAGAGAGAACAACTTCCAGAAACAAATTCTCTTGCCCTTATTTTCTTGCTGGCGCAGAGATTAGACGAGAAGAGGATCGGGAATTTGTGAGGGATTATTGCTCATGGTGGACTAGTTTATGTGGCTCCAAGATGTTCATCGATGCTTCTGACCTTTGTGAGGAGATCTGGGAGCGAGCAGACAAAGAAGGTTCCCAAGGCATATGGTGGGGGGGAATCATTGATAAGCGATGCTCAGATTCAAAGCTTCCGATCCGCCCTCAAATCCTGCTGGGTTGATATCATCTTGTGTGGTTTTTCAGCGGTATAATGAAACCAAGCTTTAACGTAATCTCTACCAATACCAGCAAAGGCATCTTGATTCTAGAACACCTGGGTATGGATTGTAATTTTAGGAAGACTGGCCATAATAATAGAGACGAAGTGAGGAATAAAATCTGGTTGACTAAGGTAAACAAAAAGATATCTAAATACATTTTCTTCCACTGCCGGGCTGCTACTATAGTCTCTGTGTTCTGCCGCTGTCTGTATAGGTCAAGGCGTAGCTATAAGCAGGATCATAGTGCATCGCCCAGTATCCATCCCAGATGCGCTTGGTCAAAGGGCCAACTTGGCCGTTGCCAACCGGTTTGCCGTCCAGAGAAGTGATCGGCATAATCCCACCAGCAGTCGTACACATGAACAACTCATCGCATTGGTAGACAGACTCGGTAGGCACGAATTCAACACGAACCTCGATGCTGTTGGCTCTTGCAACATCGATTACACTCTTTCGTGTCACACCCTCGAGAACTCCGCGTTGGGGAGTGTACAAAATTCCGTTCTTGACGAGAACGATGTTGAAGCCAGAACCTTCGGTCAAGTGTCCATCTCCGTCTGTGAGGAAGGGGTAGTCTGCACCACGGTCCGAGGCCTCGAACAATCCACGGGTCAAATCGCCCCATTGGAGGTTCTTGATGGTCGGATCGAAACTGCCAACCGGAGTTCTTCGCACAGTACGGGCGATGATAGCGCTACCTCCATTGTACTGAATTTCGGGCTCCATCACCCAAACATAAGGCAGAATAAACATGTAGAGATTCTGCTTCATAATATCCTCGGCCTTGGATCCTCGAACACCGACAAGACCCCGAGTGACTATCAACTCGACAAATGCATCCTTGATTCCACTCTTGGCGACCATTTCCTCAAGGGTAGATTTGATATCCTCCTTTGAGAGAGGTAACTGCATCCGCATCTTATGACAGCTAGCGTCGAGGCGAGCAAGGTGGTCATCAAGGCGGAAGAAGCGCCCGTCCCAGATTGAAGGCACATCATAAGTGAGGTCTCCATGCATGAATCCTTGGTCTCTCAGTGGTATACGTGCCTGGTCAAAAGGGACTAGTTGGCCCTCAACCCAGGCGATACCCTTGGCGAACGGATTGCTGCTCGACTCGAGGGAGGCATTTCGAGCAGAGTAGGCGCTGAACACCTTGTCCATGGAAGTCATCGTGGGAAAGAAATAGGTGGAATGTTTTTAATAGAAAGAAAGAGAGTATACGTTGCTGAGTCACTAATGTGAGACTGTAAAATGGTGCTGTGAACAATGAGAATACATGTCTACTGTTAAATAGATTTTGGTAGCGCTGTCAAGTATGACATGGCTTGGCGAGATTCGTCCGTTCACATGCAACCCTGTCCAATTTTACCTAAACGATTCAATATTTCTGCATCGAGATTAGTGTTACCATATTAGTTTAAATTGAAATGATGCCTGGAGATTCGGAATTGCTGATTTCCCAGAGTGAACCATCTGTGCTCTTACCTTCCACATATGGCAAAATAAGGACCGCTCGACCCCGCTCTGCCTAGCGTACCCTAGTGTACTTCTTACTGGGCAAAAAGGTTACGGTGATTAGCGGCAGATAAGCTGAGTGGCGCGTGGGACATTTTCGACTGACTTTCCCGGGGATCTGTCAGCCGAGCCAAAATCGAATTATTGTCGTCAAAAATCCCGTCGGCCATGGAATTCCCAAAGTCAACGTCGTTAGATGTCCTCTTCCGGCAACACATGAGTTGAATTATCGTCCTCCGTACCGGTAATGAAGATATGGCGTTTCTTATTTTGCAGTTTACGATGACTAGTGACAGAAAGGGGTACTCACCTGCGAATATATGACGTCTGGAGGGGGTAAATATGAAGGCAACACCCAGAAGACATCGACAACTTATAGTTAGCCACCTGAGGGGATTTCAATTTCGACTCACACAAAAGTCTCCTGATAAGAGTGATCGACTCTCACAGCCATTATCATTATCATCATCATTCAGACAAAGAAGAAATTGCGAAATGGCCATCTCAAGCACTCAAGATGATCATGCAACGCGCAGAACAGATCTCGATGATCTTGAATTGGAATCTGTAGGATACAGGCGTGAGATGCCACGTCAATTCTCGATCTGGTCACTTGGTGCCTTGTCATTCACTCTTACTTGTACATGGTTGGGAACTGGCTCGTCTGTTGGCATTGCTCTCCAGGAAGGGTCTTACGCCGGGACCTTATGGTCGCTTCCAATTGCAGGAATAATGACGACTATTGTATCCCTCGGAATGGCCGAGTTGGCATCTGCATACCCCGTGGCTGGTGCTCAGTATTACTGGGCTTTCATGGTGGCAAGTGACGACTGGAAAGCATTTGCGTCATACCTGTAAGTCTCATGCATCGAAATCTCACACTTGGACTTTTAACTGAGAAGGTAGAAATGCGTGGATGAGCATAATTGGTTGGTGGCTTGGAGCTGGATCAGTCGCCAATTTTGTCTCTGGGATGGTTTTGGATATCGTACTTATTTGGTACCCCAGCTACTCTTTTCAACACTGGCATCAATACTTGATATATGTTGCCATTATTTGGCTGGCCATTGCGATCAACATACTGGCATCTAGGCTGTTGCCTTTATTCAACAAACTGATATTTATTCTCTCGGTCTTCACTTTGACAGGGACAACTATCACTCTCTTCATCGTTAGTCGACAGAACCATGCACCCTTATCTTCTATTTTCGCAGACACAAGTACCCATAGCGGATGGAAAAGCGATGGATTCGGCTTCATGCTTGCAGTTAGCAACGCAGTCTTTGCTTTCCTAGGGAGCGACTGCGGTGCTCATCTATGTGAAGAAATCCACAATCCTTCTCGAAATGTACCCATGGTGATTGTATTTCCCCTTATCGTGGGCCTTGTTACTGCCTTTCCGTTTGCTTGTGCATTGATGTACTCGGTACATGATCTTACTTCTGTCCTCAACTCGGTCACTGGATTACCTTTGATCGAGATTTATTTCCAAGGAACCAACTCTACAGTCGCAGCTTCGGTTTTGATGAGTACCTTTGCGTTTTGCTTTTTTGGCTGCCTTGTTGCCAATGGTAAGATTATCGCGAAGAGTTCAAAAAAGGGTCTTATAGTCGCTAATTACTAGTTTATACAGTTACAACGTGTTCTCGTACACTCTGGGCTGTATCTCGAGATGGAGCGATTCCATTTGGCAAGATCTGGATGCGAGTCCACCGTACATTCCAGATGCCATCAAATGCTGCACTTCTTTCGGGTACATGTGTTACTGTAAGTACGATGTCCGTAAGTGAGAGATATTCTGCTGACGTGAAAAGATTTACGGAGTTATCTTTATTGGATCCACGACTGCATTCTCATCTATGGTCAATGCAGCCATTGTCTTCCAGCAGACTTCGTGCATTATACCCCAAGCTATTGTACTCCTACGTGGGCGTAGCAAAGTACTACCAAAGCGCTATTTTAACCTAGGAGTATTTGGGGCCCCTATAAATGCAATTGCAGTTTCATGGGTCCTTTTTCTGGATGTTCTATATTGCTTCCCAACGTCAATGCCGGTGACGCCACAAAATATGAGCTATGTTTCCGTCGTTACAGTGGGACTCATCAGTTTCGTGATTGTTTTATGGTTTCTTAACAAACGCAATACCTTCAAAGGGCCGAATGTGGATTATAATTTGTTGAATATGCGACGCATGGCAAATCTCCGCGGTGAAGAGTCGATTATAGAGGGTACGAATCTTGAGACAGGAAGTGTGAACTCGCAGAAAATTGGAAAGATGGAATCACATAGTTGATTTGTTCTCGGGTTTTAGACTGCGCTAGGACTTTTCATGTCGTCAGTTAGTTGTTGAGATATTTGCGCGAGAATAAATCCATTATTACTATTTTTCAAGATATGATTTACAGAAAATCCAGATTTGAAGCCCACTAGGCCATAGATCTAATTTATCACTTCCCTAAACTCACTTCTGGTCGTCTGCTGGGAATTTGTGTGCCGTTCCAAGGGCCATGATGGAGCTCCGGATGAGAGTGAGGAAGACGGAATGGTGGATGGATGAGATATAGCAAACAATCTATTTCGAAGGCATGGCATCTTGATGCCTCAGACACCTACATAGCAGCACGCTCACCTTCCAAAAATGGCAATATAAAGTATTTAGTCATCTGACTTAACCTGGTAGCTTATCTGCCCTCTCTCGAACTAGTGGCCCGTATATCGATCAGATTTGGTAACATTATTGAGACGTTTATGCCAATTTGTTTCCATCCGGTGCTTGGGTAATTTCCCTCCGATAGAGTGATAGCAGCACTTTCCAAGAGCGGCAGGTAATTCGACGTCACCACTGTCTACTGTAATTTGGGCTAAAAGGAGGAGAAACTCCTCAATATATATAGGTTAAATCGAATCCGACTTCATTCTATTGATCCCCGTGATTTCTGCTCAATCTGCGATCGATTTTTCATACAATGACCGAGAAGAACGTTGTAGTGATCGGGTAATGCTTGTTGGGGGTTTCCGAAAATACCACAAGGGCTAACTGAAAAAAGGGCGGGTGTTGCAGGTCTTACCACTGCACTTCTGCTGTCGAGGATCCCCGGTTATAGAATTGTTGTGGCTGCCAAACATATGCCAGGTGATTATGACATCGAATACGCCTCTCCATGGGCAGGGGCCAACTATATGCCGTAAGTCATCAAGCCGCACAATACTGCATGTTTAGAATTCTAATATGTCTTTTTGAACAAGTGTCTCTTTGCGAGGCACCGATGCCGCAGAGTGGGATAGAAAAACGTGGAAGGCATTTAATGAACTAGCACTCAATTTCCCAGAATCCGGCATTCATTTCCAAGGTGAGATTGTATTATTCGTCTACTGAACTCCACGATTGTCTCCTTGCTAAGATAGACAAAGACTGCGAAATAAGGAATCGGTCTAAGGACGTTGGCTCTGCCACAGCCGACTGGTTCTCCGAATTGCTTTCGTCCTCGCCGTGGTTCAAAGATGTTGTTCCAAGTGTAAGACATAATATACGCCCCATGCCTATAAAGATGATGCAGTGCTAATGAAAGCCGGTTAAAATAGTTCCGCACTCTCTCAAAAGAGGAACTTCAACCAGGAATTGATTCGGCAATCAACTTTACTTCAGTCTGTATAAATACAGCCCTTTATCTTCCATGGCTTGTGTCGAGGTGCCTTGAAAATAAGGTTATTTTCAAAAGAGCCATCCTTGGCCACATCTCCGAGGCTTCTTCCCTCAACATCCATCCATCGGGTCATGTTGACCTTGTTATCAACTGCACGGGTCTGATGGCTTCCAAGCTTGGTGGGGTAGAAGACCAAACTGTGGTCGCAGCTCGTGGACAAATCGTGATTGTTCGCAACGAAGTGGAAAAAATGGTTAACCTTTCAGGAACGGATGATGGGGACGAGGAGGCATGCTATATCATGGCCAGGGCTGCCGGTGGGGGTACGGTCATTGGTGGATCGTACCAGAAGGGTAACTGGGAGTCTCAGCCAGATCCTAATCTCGCAGTACGGATCATGAAGCGTGCCGTCCAAGCTTGTCCGGAGTTAACAGGGGGGAAGGGGATCGAGGCCCTTGATGTGATCCGACATGGTGTCGGGTTGAGGCCAGTTCGAGAAGGAGGCACAAGAATTGAAAAGGAGAAAGTGGGTGATTTATGGGTTGTGCACAACTATGGCGCTGGGGGTGCAGGATATCAATCATCATATGGGTGCGCCGAGGCTGCGGTGAGGCTCGTGCGGGCTGCTTTGGAAATTCAAACGAAGCTGTAGCCAGGTGAACGGAATTTTTTTTACGAGATAGTCTGATGGAAAATGAATCAAAAGAGAGTAGTATTAAAAATTAATACTTACTACTTTCTGGAAATTCCACAAGTGGCTGGAGTTCCGACCCGCTACGTTGTCCTACAGCTCCAATTGATGATATAAGAGTTTGACTGCAGTAGTACTACTGGTATATAATATAAGGAGGGCCACGCATATTTTAGAATAAGCAAGAACACTCTATTCACAGTACTCCGAATCCGAGTTCCTAGTAACACTAGTACTAGGTAGATTACGTTCAAGTCTAACTCTAATAGTATGCATCACCGCCCGAGTACGGCACAACATATACGAGGCGGACCCACTCGAGGGCGGAATTGCATCATTTCATGCAGATACTGCTAGTCTGACGATACTAGTAATCATTCAGAGAGAAACTGACTAGTACACCCCGCATTATAGATATCCACACAATATTCTATATAATAACTACTAATAGTTACTACTCTAGTTACTACTCTAGTTATGTATGGCCCTGAGCGGAAGGCACCCCCGCGTCGTCTCCACTTCTGCGCCTTTTAGCTTTCCCCACCGCCTCTAATTTCTCCCCTCTTCCCCTTCCCCAGTCTCGGACACCCTTGCATCACATCAGATCGCGACTTGGCTTGGCTTGACTCCAGGGCTTCCTCGCACTCAGAGCCTCACAGTTGCACATAGCACATTCCTCGGGGTCGCGTTCCATCCAATCGGCCATGTCGACTGACCGCGCCCGTTGCTAAGAGATAGAATCCTACTGGCTGCAGCCCTGCGCCTATCCGTGCAGCCACCAATTATGCTGTCGCGCACGAGCTCGCGATCGTCGGCGAACTTGTCGAGTCCCCCATTGTCGCGAAGAGACACTCAGGCAACTACCAAAGAGAAACAGACCCTGGGTGGCTGGCTCAAGAAAATATGGCAGAAGTCCGGCCTCGACAAGCCGACCATCTTGTTGATGCTGAAGTGAGAACGCGCACAGCCGTTGCCTAGTTCCATTGGGTAGAAGAAAGTTGCTAATTGATCTATTGCAGAGGTGGACTAGCACCGACAATCGCAGTCGCTATGTAGGTCCAACATCCACCCGAAATGTAAGCTGCCAGTCAGTCTAACATTGTTCCTACAGTTATCAGTCTACCGATGTCGCGACCGAGTACACCACACTCGGCTACCTCGTCGCAATTGTCTCCATTCTGGGATTCTCCATCATGCCCCGTGCCAAGTTCATTCAGATGATGATCTTTGATGTCCTAGCTGTCTGCATCGCAGCCTGCTTCGCGCTATTGACGATGTATTCCAGCGTCAAGGCCCGCCAACACACGGCCATCGCGTCTGATGACTCCTATAGCTCTTCCGCATCTGCTGTCAGCGGTGTCTGGCTGTTCTTCCAGATTTGGCTGGTACACACCTTTCGTGCCAAGTACCCCCAGTTTCAATTCCCTGTTATCATATACGCCATCTTCGCCAATATTTCTTCGGTCTATGCACCTGAGATGGCTTCAATGACTGCCGCCATCGCCTTTATCGAACGGCTTTTGCGAACATTCCTCACGGGTCTCGCCATCTCCATGGCTGTTTCATTGCTGATTCTGCCCATGACCTCCCGCCAAGCTGTCTTCAAGCAGATGGGTGGCTATATCGGGACTCTTCGCTCCGCATTGGGAGCGCATGCCGCTTATTATGAGTCTTTAGAAAAAGACGATATGTTTGGCCGAGCGGACACTTATGACGACACGCAAGAGAAGACTGACGACAAGGGAAAGGTGTATAGTCCAGAGGCTGAGGCCATCCGCGGTGCCATCCGACAGATCACCGATGTTCATGCCAAACTTCACGGAGATCTGTCTTTTGCAAAGCGTGAAATTGCCTTGGGAAAATTAGGCCCCGATGATATCCAGCTGATATTTCGCCACCTGCGCCAGATTATGATTCCTGTTGTCGGCCTTAGCTTTGTTGTGGACATCTTCCAGAGACTATCAGATTATAACCGGTGGAATATACCCATCGACCCGAATGCAGAGCCAATACCTGAGGATGTTCGTGAGCGCGTGGTTCACGATTGGAACGATATAATGAGGGCGGTCCATGACCCCTTCAAGACTATGATCCACACGATTGATGAGGGGCTCCTGCACAGTGCTTATGTGTTTCGACTATCAAAGCCGCCCAAGCGAACGACAGTGGTGAATCTGGATCCATCGACCACTGAGTCAAACACAGAAGTGAAGGACGTGGAGGCGGACGCAGAGAACACAGCACCCGGTGAACCAGGTTTCGCCCAACATTTTCAAACGAAGCTCAACGAATTTAGAAGTGCTAAGCGAATCGCCTTGGAGACCTGGGCTGAAGACAAAGGCATCAACCTACCTCCTGACTTTTTTGACCACCCATCATCAGTCAACAGTTTGAAGGGAGACTTTTTTGACGCATCAGCATCGCACCAAGATCGAAGCCGACGGCAGCTTTATCTATTTCTATACGTAAGTCACCTCAGCCTGTCCCCGAAAATTGCGAGACTGATCAAATCTTAGATGGAGCAATTGCTTCATTCAACTGGTAAAACGGTCCTCGAATTTGTCGAGTATGCCGACGAAGTTGCGGCTAAAGGAAAGCTATCACGGACTCGCCTGATTATACCGGGAGCCAAGCGCTCATTGAAATGGGCAAAGAGCTTTTTGAAAGCCGAAGATAACCACGAAGATGACAACATGGGCGATGTTCATACTCACAACAGTATGCTGGAGCTCGGCGAAGCGTATAGGCATCGCAAAGATCCTGAGCATTTGCCAGCCGATACCTGGTTCGAGAAATTCGGGGACAAGATTCGAGTTTTCCCCTGGTTTTTGCGATCTTTTGAATCAAAGTATGGGTTCAGGGTCGCTTGTGCCACTATGACCATCGCAATTATCGCATTTCTACACGATACGCAGTCCTTTTTCACGAAGCAAAGGCTTGTTTGGGCTATGATTATGGTGAACTTGAGTATGTCTCCCACATCAGGCCAAAGTATCTTCAGCTTTATTCTCCGAATCGCGGGAACTACAATCGCAATGGTGGCTAGTCTACTAATTTGGTACATTCCGGACCAAAAGACACCAGGCGTGATTGTGCTACTGTTCCTTTTCATCTCGTGCGCCTTTTACGTTCCGATCAAAATGTTCCGATTCCGAGTCATTGGCATCATCAGCATCGTTACTACTACTATGATCATTGGATACGAGCTTCAGGTTCGTAAGGTTGGCGAGCAAGTCGCGACATCCAATGGTCAGCCATTCTATCCTATATACCTGCTCGCCCCATACCGACTCGCTACCGTCAGTGGAGGCATTGCAGTTGCGTTCTTGTGGACTTTCTTCCCTTACCCTATCTCAGAACATTCGGTTTTGAGGCAGAGCCTGGGGGCTTCACTTTATCTCCTTGCCAACTATTACTCTATCATTCACGAGACCTTGTCTGCTCGGATGCGCGGAGATGAAGGGGACCTTAATCTGAAAACCTCCGCGGGTCGCAAATTGGAAAAGGCTCGCCACAAGGTGTTCTCTAAACAGATGCTCATGCTGAACGGACTCCGAACTTACTCCGAGTTCCTCCGGTGGGAAGTACCCATTGGCGGCAGGTTTCCCAAGAAGCAATATGACTCCATCATTGTTTGCGTTGAAAAGTATGCAGCACCTCTCCTGACAGCCAAAACATACTGACCAACACCTTTCTATTAGTATTGTAAGCTATCTCAGTTTACTCGGCTACGCCTCCGACACCCTGATGCGTCTCAATGAAGACGATGACGAATCAAATTCTATCTGGATGCATGATTTCCGACGCGTGGTTGGCCACGCCAAGATTACAACTCACGAGGTCACATCGCTACTTTGCCTCCTTTCGGCTAGTATAACCAATCGCCAACCCCTTCCTCCATACCTGAAAACACCTAGGCCATACAGCTTCTCGAAGCGGTTGGAAGCACTGGATAAAGATATTCTCAGCATCAAGCATATCGCCGAGCCGGGCTTCGCTGCATTTGCAGTTCTGCAGATTTCCACAAGATGTATCGTTGGGGATGTGGAACTTCTCATGAAGTAAGTTTTTCTCTTACTCAGGATGTGTGTCGTATTGGTTTACTAATTACGTGTTGTAGACATGTCAAAGGCTTGGTGGGCGAATTGGATTTCTCATTCCACGCCGTGAGCACGATGGACTCAAGGATTGCTGAGTCGAGAATGACGTCGCGGGCTCCATCCAGAGCTACGTCGCCAGCGAGAAATGCCTCAAAGTTGAGTTTGCATGAGACCCAGGCGGCGGATCGTCGGAAGATGGACTGAATTGGTAGACTACCTTGAGACTATGATGTAAATACGACTGTTTGGAACATAACGAGGTGGTTATGTGAAACCCGCACATAATACTCTTTCGCGTGCTTACTTTATCGAAGGGTAGCTTGGAGCTGCTAGAGATAGGTATGTCCCAACAACTCAACTGTAGCCATATCGCAAAGTAATAGTTGTACTAGATTAGTAGCTCGCAAAAGTTCTTGAATCGAGAGAGGGTCCGAAAAGAAAAGCTGTTTCTTTTTTGAAAGTTCGAAAGAGTGGCATTGGCATTCGGTTGAAACACATAACGCCTATATGCTATCAAAATCCAATCGAGATACTCAGGCGCAGTACTAGTATCGCACATATTGACACGGGCTCATGACAGACGGATCATAAATAAAGACCGCTAGTCATTATACTACTTTCCCCGGAATAAGTGGACCTTCCCCGCCTACTCCGTCTTGACTATCCGGGGGCCTCGGCAGGCTTCTCAATCACAAGTCTCGAAGATCCCCCGCGCTAAGGAGATTTAGCGAACCCCAACATTTTTACGACGGTCCCTGCGTCTCCATAGTATCGTTTGATTCGTTGAGATTCGTAGACTTTGCCTAAAAGTCTCCTGCTTGGGCGTTGTGAGTGGCGATCATGATCTCACATGTTCGAGTAGTAAGGTTGAAGTCAGGGCACGCTCAGTTATATAAGAATCTGATAAATTCGCCCCGATACGAATCTCATTTTGCGGATGTATACACATCAGGACCAACTTCAAAATGTCTACCCAGACCGCAACAGTCAAGCGGAATCCCGCTGACTCCATGGTGTCCACCTGGCGCCATGATCGAGCTCAGTGGGGTCCATGGCACTGGATGATAGAACTTCTCGGCCTACACCTCATCGACCTGAAGGGCAAAGTACCAGTATTTTCCAAGAAAGAAAAGATACCCGCCATCCGCGAATGGACAGTTCACTTATGGATCCTACTCCACGCCATGATACCACTCGCCCTGCACTACGCCTACACAGCCTATACCGGACAAAATCTCGGTCTCCTCGCCGCATTCGGGCTATACTCGACCGCATTTAAACTAAACGGCATCCATGAAATGCACATAATGCGACGTCTCGGTCAAGTTTACGGATTCCTAGACGGAGACAAGCACCCCCGAGACGAAATCCCCGACGTTGGCGTTGGAAAAGTCATCCGGGAACTCATTTCCACTTCCACTTTCCGCATGATAATGGCTATATATCTTACCTACCAACCGAATGAAACACCCTCGTCTCTCGAATGGAAATGGCTGCCCCTGGAGATCGGTATCTACAGCATCACCGTCGATTTCTGGTTCTACTGGTATCACCGCATGATGCACTCAACGGGTCCACTGTGGAAATATCACCGTCGACACCACCTCACAAAGCACCCGAATCCCCTCCTCTCAGCGTACGCAGATCACGAGCAAGAGTTTATGGATATAACTGGCATCCCCCTCATGGCGTATGGCACGATGAAGCTTATGGGGCTACCGATGGGGTTCTATGAGTGGTGGATTTGTTTCCAGTATATTGCCTTTTCGGAATTTATTGGACACAGTGGTTTGAGGCTTCATGGTGGGGCACCGTCTACGTTGAATTGGTTGTTGGAGCTCTTTGATGCGGAGCTTGTTATTGAGGATCATGATTTGCATCATCGGTATGGGTGGCGGAAGAGTCATAATTATGGGAAACAGACTAGGCTTTGGGATAGGATATTTGGAACTTGTCATGAGAGGATTGAGAGTGTAAAGGAGAACGTTGACTATACTAATCGGGTTACGATGCCTCTTTTGTGAGGAGTGCTTGTACGCCCAGGTGTCGGACTGGAATTAGTTAGTGGGCGGCACTGGAGATACATATGATATTCCAGGTTTATGAACAATGATTGAATGATAAAGATATTTTTGCATCATGTTTTGACAATATCTTGACCCTGATACCTTCAAGTTATTACGCTGTTTAGTCTTGGAAGAGTGATAGGAAAAAAGTCAAGTAAGTCGGACAAATCTGAGCGAATAGGGGGGGGCAAGAAGAGATAATATAAGGGGGTCAAAGTACCCTCAAGAGATTCCGATTGGTGTATTCCGCGATTTGCTCAGGGCTGTGCGAATCTCAAATGCATCACTTTCTGGTCGATTCATGAAAGGCCTTTTTCATATTTTCTTTTTCAACATTAAAGTTTCCCAATTAGAGTATACCAGTCCAGCCATGTGGTATGTTGTTCGTTCGCATTCCCAGAAGCGAAGAAAAGAACATATGAATTGAAGTATTGGAGAACAGAATGATCAATTATTTATCCTTTGCATGAGGAGTTGAATCCGGACACATACTAATAGTATTTGGAGGTTCTGCACATTGAGAAGCAAAGTGTTTAGTAATACATTTAGAAAGACTAGGTTGATTGCTGCTGTGGAGCACCGTACTATGAATGAATCTGAGCACAACTTGAGCAAGATACAGTGTCTAACCTTGAAAACCCAACCATGAGCCAAAAATTACCTCCATCAAAACGAATGATGTGCTTTTCCGACAATCGTCAAACCCCCCCACCACCACTCACTAAAATCCACGCAAGACCCGGGTATATGATGATGCCATCGACGCAGCCCCGCAGATGTACTGCCTAGGGTATATCTATCTCCGCACGAATACAAGCCTCCTCTCTTACCCCTCAAATAAACCTTGGAAAGACAGAACGAACAAACAACAACCTCATCTCTCCCCACCATTCTTACAAAACGTGTATACAACCCAAAAGCAAGAATCTATTCCAGTCTCCTCAAGCCCAATCAGCCCAACAATGTCCAACATAACCATAGACCCATCCATCCTCTCATCAGCAACCAACAAAACAGTCCTAATAAGCGGCGCAGCCCGCGGCATAGGCGCCGCAACAGCGAAGCAATTCAACGCCCACGGCGCCAATGTCGTTCTAGCAGACCTACCGCAATTCCGCTCGATAGCGGAACAATTCATTCAACATGACCTCGCTGATCCCAGTCGGGCGAACTTTGTGGAAGGCAATATCGTTGACTGGGATGAGCTGAGAAATTGTTTCAAGAAGACCGTGGAAATATTTGGTGGGATTGATATCGTTGTTGCTAACGCGGGGATTATGGAGTCGAGATCGGTCTTCGATTTCGAGGTTGATGAGGATGGAGAGTTGAAGGAGGATGTTGAAGCGAAGAGAGTTTTTGATGTTAATTTGAGGGGGACTTTGAATAGTTCGTATCGACATTACATGCATCGGCAGTGGATTCTATTCAACTAACAACGTACTACGTACCAACTAGCACTCCGACTCGCACTCTACTATCTATCTCAATCTCCCTCGCCGCCATCATCCAAATCGATCGTCCTGGTAGGATCATCATCGAGTTATTTTGGCGGAACCGGGGTCGCTGCGTACGTTGCTTCGAAGCACGGTGTTTTAGGACTCCTTCGTGCGGCGCAGGGTAAGGGTCGTGAACTGGGAATTCGAATTAATGGGATTGCACCGTTTCTTACGCCAACGCATATCACGGCGGGTTTTACGGAGAGATGGCGTGAACGTGGACTCGAGGAGAATACGCCTGAGCGGGTGGCTGAGGCTATTGCTTTTGTTGCGTTGGATGAGGGGAGGAATGGGGATTGTTTATTGGTTAGTAAATTCCCCTTCTCCTCTCAGGTGGTCGACTCAGCTTTGACCTATGTGCTTGCCTATCGCGTTGAGTTGGTTTAATGAGAGCTAATTGCCGGCTATTTATTTAGGTTGCTGGCAAGTTTCTTCGAGAGCTGGAATCGTCGCGTGCAAAGCTTATTCCTACCTGGCTTGGTGAGGATGTGGCGCAGTTCTTATCTACTGCAATGCAGTTCTTTGTTAGTATTGGTGGGTATGTACTGCCGAAGAAGTACTGAGCGATACTGAATAAAGAAGGGATAAGGCATATAGAGTTCGTCATGATGTATGTACATTGCGAGAAATAAGTTCAGAAGACCACTCCTTCCCCACACCAAACCGCAGGGAATGAAGAGAGACAGAGAGAAAGAGAAATATCGAGTCAAAAGATCAGGGAAAACGCCTAGCGGTTTTTCTATATCGTAACATCCATTAAATCGGATTCATCATAGTCGCGTTCGGAACGGCAGGCGGTAAAGTCGAAACCGCCACAGTCGATGATTTTGCGCTGACGGGCGTGGACTTGGTGACAGGAACTGGAGAGACTGTCGTCGGTAGACTGGTATCGAGATGCGAGGGGCTGCGACTGCTGCGACTTCGAGACAGATCTCCGTGTGAGGTCGTGCTGCCTGGCGTACTATTGCTGCCGGGTTTCCCGCTCCGCTTGACCATTTTGCCTAGAACGCCGACGATTTCGGCGGCGTCTTCGAAGCTCTCGTCGTCCATGCCTTCTTGGGCGTTGTAAACGTCGGCGATGGCGTGTTTGGCAAGGCGTCGACAGGCGATTGGGTCTTGGAGGCAGTCGTAGAGATAGGCGGCATATTCCAGTTTTACAGATAGTCGGAGTGGATGCGAGCCAGGGAGAAGCTTGTCAGCAAGGAGGGATGCATGGTTGAAACATGCTGTTGCAGTGGCTGTGTAGTCGAGTGGGGGTAGGAGGAATGAGGTGGCTGGTTGAGGTGGTAGTACTGGAGCGAGGCCGGGTGGGATAGATGTCTTGTTGGGTTGTTGGGATGAATTTTGTCCACGTAGGGCGGATAGGGATTCTTCGCCGTAAATCGAGTCGTGCTTTGCGAGAGTTGGTGGTTGCGGATCTGTTGGCTGGACCACGGGGCGATTGTGGAAGAGAACAAATATATGATAGAATGAGGCGCGGAGTTTGTAGGAGAGAACTTTCAATTCGACGAATCGTGAGACCATGGGAAGGATATAGCCCTCAAGTATTAACAGCCCTTCTCGGGCAAGCCATATGATGTGATAGTACAATTGAAGCGATTTGGTTTCGCGGGTATTGTCAAGGCGGCGTAATCGGCGGGCGCGAAGGAGTTTCTTGGAGAGCATAACCGAGAGGCCGAGAGATTTGTATAGCATTGCCGAGAGCAGGGGATTTTCGAGGGCCATTACGGCCGCGAAATTGCCCAAGGCTTTCTGATCCACCTCGGAGGATGCCATCCATAAAGCCAGTGACGCGGAGGCTGCAACATTGTGGTCAGTGATCTGTAAATCGGGTTCGATGGGTATCCCGGGAGGGATAGATGGTCTTTGTGACGGGAGTAGCATAATTGGGATGATTGAGTAGGGGATTGGGCAATAATGGTGGCCGGGAAGCAAAAATAGAGTCAAAAACGAAGCAGACAAGGACTCACCAGGCGAGTCGCGCGCAAACGAGGATTCAAACACAGCGCGTGCACATCCGAGCGCGTAGACGAGGATGACGATCGCGCGGCGAATGTGACCGGTCCTACACAATCATGCAGCGTCCACAGTATAAGAGTGATCAATTGGATCAATTGGAATTGATCTCGCCCCTGACTGATTCAAGTCGAGAGGAAGCCGGTGCGCTCTGTCTCGGTGGGCTCACCGCACAATTCGGACCCCGTTCCGAGTATCTTGATCTTGATCTTGAGCTTGATCTAGTCTGGACTTTGATTGGTATTGGTCGGTCGTGTATTTTGATTGTTTATTTATTTAATAGGGTAATTGAGGCCGTATGGCGGATTTGATCAATCTCGAGTGGGAGTTGATGGATCGATTGGGCGCAGCTAATCGAGGAGGATCGGCCGACAAGCTCGCGGCTCGCAGCTAGCAACGCAAGGCACAAGGATGAAGAGAGAGAGCAAGTGGATGCATTATGCGAGAGACGCGAGGGGGGGCTCGAGAAAGAGGAAGAAGACGCAGATTTCAATTCGCAATCTCCGATGCCAACGCACCACCGCGCTGTGCGGGGAAGAAGTCGGGCACGAGCGGAGAACGAGGCGAGAGCGGTGGAGCTGAAGTTGGAATTGGGCAGGGTTGGATTGGCGATTGAGATATGGAAATAGAAGATGCGATGAGCCCAGCGTAGAGCCGAGAAGGGCGGAAGTTAAGTTGGACGGTGGACGGTGGATGGAAGGTGGAATGTGGAAAATGGAAGGTGGAGGGACGGGGGAGTCGAGGCAAGGCGGGCCCACTAAGAGATACCCGACACTCTACCTCAGGCTATAGTTAGTTACTAGTGCTAGCTATTATCCTATTATACTCGTACTGTACTTGATCTATTCTGTCTCACCATGGCTATCTGGTAACTTCCAGCTGGCAGCTGGCAGTGCCAACTCCACATCACCATGATATAATTAACCCACTGAGCCACCCCCGAGCCGCCTCAGGTCGCCCTGAATTAGCCCTCATCGCCTCGAATTGACCAGCTCAGGGAGCTACGTGGCAGTCATCGAGTGCGCGATCCAAGCAGATTACAAGTTGGAAGCACGGACTGCCACGCTGGCAGTGGCGTTATGTTTGCTTGCGGGTGGATCGATGGATCGATGGATTGCGGCAGTTCAGATGGGAATTGGTATTCCAGACGACCAGCTGCAGCAGACCCTAATTTTGCAGAGTACAGAGTACAGAGTACAGAGTGTACCGTGAACAATAGATATAGTCGATAGTAGTTCAGATGAATGGAATTGCTATACAAAGAGAAGTATGGTAACTACTGGGATGAACCTTGGTTCACCGCCCCATGAACCACCCCAATGGACCACACCGCCACAATGACATAATGAGAGACAGACAGAGTACTCGATGGCCTACAGAGTACAGAGTCGAGTAGTATTGAGTGTTCTATCAATATAAACTAAAATAAAAATATCCATGACTATGCTATATACCTATTTACTACCGGCCAGCTAAATGCCGGCCAGCCGAATGTAGAACACCAAATATGCAAGCTCCCAATAATTAATCAATCTATCTATGCAAGTCACCTGTGATACTGACAGTGATAGAGCCTCGACTCAGCCATCCCTCCTTTTAAAAGCTCTCTTCCAGCTCTTCGACATCCATGTACCCCGTAAAAGCCCGCTCCAAGAACGCTCGCCAAACTGCATTGACCTTGCCTTTCTTCTGGCTCGAGACCTCCCCAGCTTCCCCAATCCGGGTCGCAAGCTCAAGGAAACTGCGCACGGTGAGATCACTCATCTCGTACACATCGTCGCTCGTGGTGTATTCCACCTCGAACTCCAGGCGTGGGGATTTCTTTGATTGAGTCGCTTCCTCGTTAAGTCGTGTGAGGTTGGCATAGTACTGCGTGTAACCCAGCAGCGTCAACGCCTGGTTGGAGTAGGCCGGGCCAGGCGGGGCCGTGGAGGATGGTGGCTTGGGCGCCTTGAAGCTGGGCTTCTTCTTGCCCTTGCCCTTGCCATTTCCTTTGCCCTTCTTTTCTTCTTCTTTTGCGTGTCTACCGACGAATCGTGGCCTGACTCATAATCATATAGATCGAATAGCTGCTGTGGGGCAGAGGCGGACTCGTCGGTTTGGCCGACATTCTCCAACCCCGTCAGGTTGTACTCCACCATGCGCAGTGTCGGGAAGAAATTCGGCACGAGACTGGGCGAAACCAACGATACGCTGTATCGCTCAGCCCACGGGCCTCCAATCTTCTTCAAATATTTGCGAATCTTCTTCTCCTCCTTATCTTCCTTGCCCTTCTTCTTGTTCGCCTCGAAGAAGTCTTCCATCTTCTGAACGTTCTCCAAGCCCGCGGGTACAGATGGGAGGTCGGACCACTGGCCCCGCAAAGAAACAAGGTAATCCGACTTGGACATGGCAGAGACAGTCCCATCGCTCTGCTTCTCCGATAGCTCACCCGCGTCCGCGGCGTGACTATCCTGCAGGACGAAGTGGTCAACATTCATATGCCCGTAGAGACTTGCGACAACCACATCCCGGTACCGATCCATCCACACCGTATATTTCTGCCAGCAGGTCTCGTCCCAGTTGGTCTTTTCATCTGAGCGCGCGGGCGCAACGTGACCCATCAGGATAGCCTTCATGCCGCGCTCGCGCAGAATCTGCAACTGCACCCGCAGCCACTCCATATGTTCATACCCGGGCTCAGATCGATCCTTGCACCCGTCGACAGCACTATTGGATTCGAAAAAGTACATCGTGTTCAAGCTAATGACGGCCAATTTGCCAGGAATGACCTCACTGGTAAACCAACCGCCCTGAACAAAGCTATGCCGCTGATCCTCGGGGATGAAATCAACCCAGATCTCGTTGAACTTCTTCGTCCAGGCATTCGGTCCGCCGCGGAAAATGTTATGCGGGAGAATATCGTTGTTGCCGAATGTAGGCACGACGGGGACGGAGAGACGGCCCGCGGATCGATCGGGTGAGTTGGAGGTTCCGAATAAATCGACCCATTTCTGTGACATGTAGCGGTTTATTTCGAGAATTTCGTCTTGGTCGCGGGGGATATTTTCGTCGTTGTCGTGTCGGGCTGAGTCGCCGGTCCAGATCACGAAGTCGATCTCATCTTTGATGTTGTCTTTGATCCAGCGGAATGTCTCGTCTACCAGGACGAGCGGCGAGTCACAGTCCGATCCTTCTTGCCCAAAGTATCCTGCTTCGCCTTGGCCGTGGTGGCATGAACCCTTGTCGGGTGAGGAACCCGCTTTGTAGTACCGGTCAGGATGAAAATCTATAGATGTGGATCGGCTTCTCGTCAGTGTCATATTATCACGCGACCAGGAATACCCTTGGGTCCGCAAACTGTATCCACGTACCTGTGATGTGTAGAAAGCGCCCTGTGAGAGGTTGGGGTTGGGCCTCTGTAGATGCGCCTGGTGTGTTCAGGTTCAGGTGTGGCATCAACTTGTCAACAGGGGCGAGGGGCTGCTGCTGCTCCAGGGGCACTGCCACGGCAGTAGCAGCAGCAGTGATGAGGCCCAGCAGGGTCAACATATTGACCAGGATCAAAGCAGCATGGAGGGAGGCACCAAAGCTGGCAGATTGATCACAATCAAAGACTCAAGGATAAAAGGTGGGAAAAGCGGATGGAAATTTAGGTCCGATCTTATCGCGAGTCACGTCACTCGGTCAATTCGGAGCCAATCAACGGATGCTGAGTCAGACACGGCTGCAGTATCAGACGTCTTGGCAGGGACACATTTGGGCACAAAGTAGGGCAGAGCAGAAAGATGATAGAGAGAGAAAGAGAGAGAGAGAAAGAGAGAGAGAGAGAGAGAGAGAGAGAGATAGAGAGAGAGATCAATAAAATAATAAAGATCAGTCTGACTTTAACAAATTGTGTAGGGCAGCAGATCACCCCGCGTGATTGGCATTTGCATTTCCTTTTTGTATCCCCAGATTCATCACAGCCAATCACCGTCTTCCACTTCTACACGTGCGAGGACCTTGTATTGGTGGTAATCATTAATAGACAACTTTATTTATATTTATATTCATATTTATATTTATACAAGTAGGGTTGCACATATATACTACTAGTAACTACTAACTATAACTACTAATTACTACTTAGTATATGCTATTTACACCCACTGGCATACTAGTAATTGATATGCCCAAACTACAACTTGAAAGTACATTTTTGAGAATGGATTTTTAGAAGAGCTTTATTAAAAAGTAATAAGAGTACTAAGTATAGTACTAGTATCAGTACCTAAACACAGTAACATGATATCCAATTCGATTGCCAACAACTTAATTACCCGTGCCCACGTGAACCATCTTGGAAGGTTATCCAAGTTCATCACAATTATAACAACCACCGCCGCAACTTGAGCACATGCCTATCCGAATTTCAAGACCCGTGTCCATCCATCCTTCAAGCATCAGCTTCAATCTTCTCTGTGACAGTTCCATCATTCTGCACAACGATCTTATCCAGATTCTGTGAAGCCTTGACAGGGTTGGGCTGCTGGTACACCCACTCCAGCTCCTCAAGAGTCCGACCCTGCGACTCAACACAGAAGAAATACCAGCAAACAGATTCAACCAGATCCCAACCCACAAAGATCCAGAAGTAATTGGTCGAGATATTGCCCAGACCAATCGGCGACGCAAACTGACTAATGAAACTGATCGAGGAAACCATGAATCCAGAAAGAGCCAGTCCCTTCGCACGAGTCGTCGTCTCCAGTGCCTCCGCGGGGACGACACCCTGCAGCGGGGTGTAGGTGAAGGAGAACACGACGTTGAAAAGATAGTAAAAGGCCAGCGCTGTCTGGCCCTTGGTGTGGCTGATCGTTCCAGTGTTGGCGATGGGCAGCGAGACGGCGGCGTTGATGGCCATGGTGATTGCGCAGACGAGCGTTCCCCAGATCAGGACAGGACGTCGGGGCATCTTATCTGTCAGACAGACGGCGGTTCCGGCGCCGATGGCCGAGACGATGGAGTTGATCAGGTTGAGTAGCAGTTGTGTCGAGCTAGAGGTGTATCCCAGGACGTTGTAGATGGTCGCGTTGAAGTATCCTAGACCGTTACCGGACCACTGTCCAAAGACGGAGATCATGATGACCTGTGCGAAGCGCCAGCGGCCGCTGTGGGTGGTGATAAATGGTCGGTCTGGATAGAGAATTAGGAGTTAGCCATCGATTTTGAGAGCAAGGCAGAGTTGGGAATAAAGCTTACAGTCCCACCATCTCTTGTCAATACCGTCAACACGGATTCCTTCCTTCATTTCCTCAATCTCCAGACGGACCAGGCGAGCATTGGGATCACCGTTGCCATGGTATTTGACCAGAAAGGCAAGGGCCTCGTCTTCGCGACCTTGGGTGAGGAGCCAACGGGGTGACTCCGGGATAAACCAGACTGCGAAAATGACCATAACACACGCGAAGCACTGCAGGATGAACGGGATACGCCATTGGTAGTTGTTGCTGATATTGTTTGTGCCGTAGGTGATCGCAGCGGCGGGGATACTGCCTCCGAACCAACCGCAGTTGTAGAAGCCTGTATATCGTGGCAGTCAGTGAATATGTTTCGGAATGCGAGCAGTTGGACCTGGGGGTATAAGACTGACCGACAGCACGACCACGCCAGTGTGGCGGGGCAATCTCAACAGCATATGCTGGAGCCGAAACGACCATGATCTGGATTCCAACACCGAGGATAAAGCGACCGACCACAAATTGAGCCAGATGCATGGCAGTCGAAATGATAATCGATCCAAGGATAATCACCCAGGCACCGACAAACATACACTTGCGTCGACCGAGCTTGTCGGAAATGACGGCGCTGAAGGGAGTTGCGACGATAGATCCGCTGGAATTGTTGTTAATTCAGGGATCGGAATAAAAGATACCAAGTGAAGTCACTTACACAGTGTAGAGGGAAGTCACAACAGAAACTTTTGAGCCTGTGAGACCAGTTTTAAAGATCGCTTGCCAATGGTCCATTGCAAGGATGGATCCCATGAGGGAACCTAGAAGAAGCACATATCAGCGCCAGAACCTTTCGGAGAAAGCATCAGATCTACTTACCATCATAACCGTTGGCACAAGCACAGAGGAAAGCGACGAAAATACAGACTGTATTTGCATTAGTACTGAGTTAAGGTTGACGTTGTTGAGGTGCATAACGTACAGTAGAGGTGGATGGAAGTCTTGCTCCACCGCTCAATCTTGGTTTCCTCAATAGCAGCAAAGAGTTCGGCCTAATTAAGGGTAAGCATGGAGTTTCCAACGTCAGCATGGAAAATCACCCACATTGTGGACTTCCTTCGTCTTCGCACCCTCGCGCTTGGCAGTCTCTCCATATCCAGCAATCACCTGGGGGGTATCCTCAGGCCCTGTCCCATAGTCTACCGCAGAGGAGATACCGTGCACCTCCTCATGAGTCCCGCTCTTAGCGTCCGACATGATCCAATCGGTTTTCGATACCGTCAAATATATCAGTGGGTTGTCGAGGAAACGGGTTGTCGTCGAGTGCAGTCGTCTTTGAAACGCGGCTCGATATTTTCCAAGAACCCCTCGAAGGGAGGACAAGCTTGGATTCTTATAAGAAACTCGCGCTCATACATACAATCCAATCGGTTCGCATAGGCGCCAAAGACCCTGTCTTAATTTTCCTTTTCTTACTATTCCGTTTCGGAAACGCTAAACCATGCAGTTCTCCAGATTTTGCTGGTCGCCTCCCCCCCCCCCCCTTGTGACACTAGATCCCTGCGCCCAGTAACGCAGCAGACGAGCTCGGCGGTGGCGTGCACAAGCTGCTCCGTATCCTTATTGGAATCGGCGAAGCCTCCAGTGAGATGATGGATTGCTCAGATACGATCGATGTGTCCGCCTCGATCCGAAAAGATTCAGGACTTGAGCTGGAGGGATCTGGATGTTCGGCCCTGTGTCCCGTACGCCGGGCAAGACATTCTGATCTATACCCTTTGGTTGGGAGTGATTTGCCCCCTTTCTTTTTGTTTTATAGCTAGACTGTTTGATTGGCTCCACGCTAGTGAAGGGAATTGGTATTTAATATACGCAGATTATCAGATCAGGTATAATACCCTAAGGCTGAAGGAGAACTAGACAGTAATGTTTCACCTCATCCCGCCCTTGTCTCCTGATCTGCAGTATACCACGTAATACTGTATTGTTGTGAGATTTTCCATCAATGCAGTCCAAGGGCTGGAAAACATCAGGTGTCTTTTTTACTTCTCCAAAGGGATTAAGTTTCATCACCCAATAGCAACCCCATACTTAGAGTTAGATTTATCGTCCCATTTCCTGTCGATGCAAAAAGCCAAAGTCTGGGGAGAGGACCCCGTTACTAGCGCGGAGCAGTCCTCCGTGTTGGATTCTCCACGGGGGAATTCTTCCCCACAAAACACTAATCTTGTTCCAGACCTGTCAGCTCGGCTCCATCCAGCTCGACAGAGTAGCCACTTCGCTTGTGCGAATGTCGGCCCGAGTAAGAAGTTTTCCCCAAAGACCAGAAAAACCGGAAACAAAAAATCACGACCTCAGCCCGAAATTGGAACCTCGCACCCGAATGGCGAGATACCCAACCCTATCCATCCCGGCAGGGCAGCCGTTGCGCATGAACCCAATATTGGCGTTCCCGGAATGTGGGAAATTGCAGGATTCAAGAAGTAACTATAGGCGAGACGAAATTGCATTCAAGGGGTGTTTGCTGCAGGACGCGAATTGTCCTTAAAACGGGGCCTCCCGACCGCAGACCTTTTCGAGGTCTCGAAGTGGATCGCTGGTTCCATACTGTTATGTATTGCCCCCCCCTCTCCCCGCCCCCTTGTCGGTGCTAACAAGCTCATTTGGACTTGGCGCGACAATTCACTTGCTTTTATGGGATGGTGGGCGCCACCGCCAAGACTTTTTGGCATGTGAGTGACTTGATGTGGATTAATTACTGGTGAGTAGTTTCAACATGGGAATCTATCTCGCAACGAGTTTGCCGTTGGATATATCTTGAAAAAGTCTCAACGTGCAGGACATCCATTGATTTCAGATGCTCAATATAAACTTGAAGCTCTGCACCCAATTCCAATAAAGCCATTTTACAAGACTTCATATGAAAGCTTCTTGAACTTGACATAACTGCTAGGATAACACGGTTACTATAGCTCTCAGGATTACGACATAGCTCTACAGTCTGTATGTGGCTATTTTTAAGAGAAAGTCCTTTCGGAATATTTGAGCAGAGAACTCGCACATGTTTTCGATATCAAGCCAGAATAAGCGAGCGCCTGTTAATGTATTTCATTTCGATGACAAATGCTTGAAACCACACTTCTACCTAGGATGGGATTTCAATCCGTTAAGAGTGCTTCTCTCATTTCTGATTAAACATTCCATATGAAATCATACCTTGAAACTATCTTAGATCATATAGGCGAGGGTTTCTTTTTTCATTATCTAACCCGACTATACGGGTGGTCGCGCATATAAGAAGGCAAAGTTCCCTTCGGCGAAAGTCTCTTAGATGATAATGGACTTTATATATAATCACGCAACTCACGACGAATTCCATCGCCATCGGCAAATTTCGTGATATAGACCAAGATTGCGGTGTCCAAGAACGCGTCTTTCCCTTCTTAAACAGATCTGAATCCCTGCAGCTTAGAGTTTCGCTATTGCGGGGCCAACCCACAGGACATGATCATATCTCTATCTTCGAAATCAGAGTTGAGATGATCTTCTCTTTTATCACTGAAATCACCTAGCGTACCTTGTATTTCCATAGAAATTGGAACAGACTACACCTTTACCATAGAAAAAGACGCATCAAATGTTATCAGCTTCTTACTGTGCTCTTTCCAGGTTATCGGTTGATAGGTGTGCTTCTTTCTATATTATTCGATACCTTCACTGCTGGCCAGGTAACCAAAAGGACAGCGTTGTTCAAAGTTTCAAGATTTCCCTAACCAAGTCCACTTATTTTTGAATAAAATTGTGTTTCATGCCCTGGTGTGAATTTCCTGAACGAATGCTGGGCTCCATGTTGTTCGATGGTATAGCCACCTTGAACTTGAACTAGGTTCAGTCAACGAATATACTAGTAGCATTTTATTGATTTTAAATTCAAGTCCCAAGGTTGTAGGTAACCCCAAGCTCTAAGTTCTGGGTTTGAGAATCCCTAAATATATACTAGTATCCTAGGATGCTACTAGTACCCACTAGGTACTAATCTGTGACTAGTGCCGTGCAAACTTCGAGGACTGTCGACCCTGGAACCCATACTATCATTTAGCAAACGCCCAGAATGATATACAATTGAAGTTTTGATTCTTAGACTAGTCGATGTACTAGGGATCCAATTGAAATAAATCGTTCCGGTGTGAGACGGGAGAACGGTATTGTCAGCCTAAAATGACACCCAACTAGGTGAAGCCAAAGGGACAGCCTGTAAAGCCATCAGACCAAGCTCACTCGTCTGATCAGCGCGCTTAGAGACGTGCCGAGATCTACTCCCAAGCCAAAAAGCGGCGTTCAATGGGTAAATTTCAGTCCAGGCTCAGACAGACTCGCTGAGTCCATCATGATGTCCATGCCTTGTCGACACTTGACAGGGTACTTAGCCCCTTAGTATAGTTTATTTGCGAATTTAATTTTCACGACTAGTCATGACTAGAAATATGGGGATGAGATCGGAGGCAAATGTGTGTGTATTGGATAGATGTGGAAGGAGGAAGCTCCTACTAATTATAGGTGTGGGCCACGGCAGCCTGCATGCCTGAGGCCGCTAGGCTTCAACACCTTTTGGAGCCTAATCAGCTTCAATCTTTTGAGATGTCTCATTTCTTCTTTTCCCAACCGTGTCATACTCAAAATAGATAGAATACGATAATACTAAAGTTAAATTGCGATTTGAGGGCGAATGGGCCGGCATAGCCGCCATGCACAGTGGTAAGCCCGAAGGAACACGGAACCCGGAGCTCTTATTTTTGGCTGAAAATTACGAAGTGGGTACTCCATTTTTTGCAGCAACTATATATCACAGCTTAACGGGAATCTGTACTCGTTTCTTCCAAAATACAATTCATCAACTGCCAGTGAAATATGAGAATGGCACCCTTGATTATATACGGTGCGACAGGCTATACAGGCCGCATGGCCAGTGAACACGCCAAGACCCTTATGGAAGCATGCATACAGAACAAAACACACTACCTCGACATCTCGGCAGAAGTGAAAGTTGCACGATAGATTAATTTTGCTCACCAAAAGATGCTCTTCGTCAATTTGGGTCGCCATGTTCATTGAAAAGAATGTTGGAGGTAGTAAAAGAAGGAAGAGCGAGAAAGTATTTGGCTGTCGAAAGCTTGAGGGTGTTAAATAAGCGCTAATCTAAAGTTGGACCTCCCAAGCTTTGTCCCGCTCAAGCCCCCTCTTTTGGAATCCCGAAATCGAAACCTCCTCACATCAATCGACGGAATATGGATAGTCTAAATATAGACTGACCTAATCCACATGGCCGTTATGCTGGCTTCGGCAGAATACGTGGAGAGGTCAAGATCAAGTATGTAGGAAATCCACCAGAGGGGGCGTTTGAATCTTTTCTACAAAGTATAGCTTGCATGAAAATTGGCGAAGCAAATTTAAAATGTAGAAATAGAGTAAACTATAAGCAAAAATGAAAATATACCTAGGTATGTGAGTACTAGTATATGTCTGAAATTTCTATGAATTATCATCGTGATACTTATCCACCCCTTTGGTCTGCCATTGAATCGAACCAAGCTCAATACTATTGGAAGAAATTGAAATTGAAATTATAGAGAAGGAATATAGGGTGACTTATCATAAGAATTTCATACGAAGTCGATTGAACTTTCAGCAATGAATTTTTCCAGAACCCGTGGACGTCGTTGTAAAGCCTTGCTAGTGCAAAGGTCCGTCAGAGGAACCTTGTTCTAATAGAGCCCAGCTATGCGCGAATAATAGTAGTACGCATTAGTCCAGTCTACAAATAGTCCAAACGGCCCGCGCACCCAAGCGGCCCGCGCAGACCGCCTGCTACTCCATGTTTGAACTAGAATTTTGCCACCAAAACGCCATTATATTGAGAAATCTATCTACTAGGGCACCAGGTAATTGAATGGCCTATTCTCTGACTGCCGCTGTACCTTGCCTGCCGCCGTCTGGTTGGTGGAGGTGGTTCAATACGCCCTGGCGTCTATATAAGTGCTTAAGGACAGTAAAACACCTAATATTAAGTAGTTAAAGAAGGTAAGATTAGTATAATAGTATACAAAGTAGTATAATAAAGTTTGTAGCATGAACTTAATCAAATTAAGGTATAAAATAACTACTATAACTATTAAGAATATGAAGGTAATATTTTCCTTTAGTCCCTATAGAGGTAGCTAGAATAAATAACTTTTTAAGCTATCGTAGGCCAATCTTATCTATAATCTATCTATTTAAAGAGACCTCAAAATACTAGTTATTTAGAAGATTATCAAACCAGAATTTGATATAGACTTTGTCTTTTATGTATAGAGGTAATATAAAACTATCTGGACTGATTATTTTATTGCTGTAACCTACTTACGATTTCCTAGTTGTAAAATTACTCGCTGGCTATGATATTCAGCATATATTACCACTTTAGCAGTTACAATAAAGCCTATTATAAATCCTATCTTATCAAAGTTATAGATATCCTCTTATTAGATATCATTCTTTTTAATTGTATATTAAGCAGTATGAAACCAATTATATGGAGACTTTAGATCCTTATTTTAAGTACGTTAATAATTATAATGCTTTAAAATCGTATATAAAGCTCTTTACAGTATTTAACAAAGTTTATTGACTAGTTTTTACCAACAACAGGTAAGGGGGTAGACCCACGTACTGTAAGTAGGATATTGGCCATTTCCCGTACAGTAGAAGGCCGAGGTACTGCACCACGTAAATACATAGAGAGTATCCATTACACAAGCGAGTCCTCTTTATTTTGTGCCAATTTATGGTTGTTAGCACGTATCTCAGCACAAGAGGTTGTCCCATTCATACGGTCACGGATAGTAGACTCAAGCACCTCAAATAGGCTAGGTGCGGCACGGCGAGGGGTGATTTAATCATTTTTAAAAGCATTGATGGCTAAAGAAATTCTACCCTCATGGTCTAGCGACTTTTGAGCATTTCGGTTGCGTATTGGTGGCATGGTGGGTATTGAAGATGGTGAGTACGCGTCAGGACGCAATCTGAGGAGGCGCGCGCGGGCCGCTTGGGTGCGCGGGCCGTTTGGGAATTACGTTAGTTAACTAATTAACTAGCCACCGCATCCATCACCACTTCATGCCATTTCTCTCTTTCTCATCCCATCTCGTTCGCCCCTTTATGGTAGTATTCAGTACTCCCTAGTAGCAGAATCAGCTATGCTGATGTCAGTTGGTTCACTAGTATAGGTAACTAACTACTACACGTACTGACTAGTTCCCAGCCACTTTCTAAGCGCTTATGCGGCTTACTGTGAGAACGATCAAACATTACCCGCTTGAAGAATGTGAATGACTGTGATGTGGCGAGGGGTAGAAATAGGGGGCCTAGCCTTTATAAATCCGCGACTTGCTGTTTCCAATGTCCCCCGCATCGAGAGTGATCGCACCTTGTCACAAGACGGAATTTACGTCGATCAACTTGCTGGCTTTGGAGCTGAATATTAGCGCCCATAATGGCTGACTTCAACACCGAGTCAACACTTGGATTAAGCGATGATTCCTTTGACTTCATTGTTATCGGAGGAGGCACAGCCGGTCTAGTCGTGGCCAACCGGCTCACTGAAGATCCCCGGACTCGCGTCCTAGTTCTTGAAGCTGGAACAAATCGCCTCGACGATCCTCGGATTACAGTTCCAGCATTGTCTTTGCAGGCGTTTGAGGATCCGGATTTTGATTGGAATTATCTTTCAGTCCCACAGGTATGTAAAGAATCCAATTCAAAATTAGCCTTCATCGCTAATCCCCACCTCTCAGAAAGAACTAAATGGCCGGCAACTGTTCATAAACCAGGGTCGCACGCTGGGCGGATCTTCGACTATCAATATGGGGATGGTTATTTACCCTTCGCGCTCCGGCATGAACGCATGGGAGGGACTGGGAAATCCCGGTTGGGGTTGGGAGGGCCTGTCTCCCTACATCCGAAAGTTCCACACTGCAGCACCTCCCTCGGAGGGAGGCCAACAGACCCTCAAACAGATTCTGTATGAACAGAAAGATGTGGGCGATAAGGGACCCGTGAAGGTCTCTTTCGGCGATCAGTACATGCCATACTATAGTGCATGGATGGAAAGCTTCAAGGCGTTGGGATATCCGCAGACTGAAGACCCGATAAATGGTGCTGGTACAGGTCCCTTCGTCAGTCCCAGTGCCGTAGACCAAGCCACACACACTCGAAGCCATTCTGCTGCTGCATATCTCGGAGAAAATGTTCGTTGTCGGCCGAACCTTCGAGTTGTGACTGCTGCGCGGGTGGAGAGAATCGTCCTGGAGAAGCGCGGCGACGAAGCAATTGCCACTGGTGTATCTTTCTCCAGGGGGCAAGAACGATTCGTCCTCTCCGTCAAGAAAGAAGTAATTCTTGCCGCTGGAACAACCCAAACTCCCAAGATTCTGGAACTATCGGGTATCGGCGACGAGAAACTCCTGCAATCCCTCGGAGTCCCCACAATCGTCGACAACCCAAGCGTTGGCGAAAATATGCAGGAGCACGGCCTGGTCCCGTATTCATATGAAGTAGCAGATGGCCTTCCATCTGGCGACATGGCTCGTGATCCTGAGTTTGCAACCGCTGCCATGGCCGCATATCAAAAAGATGGATCTGGTCCTCTGGGATATGTCCCATTCGTATCGGCATTTATGCCGTGTCTGGGCCTTTCACGCGAAGCCAGAAATGAGATGGTCGAGATCATCAAGGCCACAATTACGAATCCTGATACGTCAAAGCCGGTTCGCAAACAATTAGAGGCCCAGGTAAAGCTCCTAGAGATCCCTGAAGAGACCACAGGGCAATACATCCTGGCTCCGTTCCAAATTCACTCTCGGGAGAGGACTCCCCGGCAAGCCTTCAGCCCCAGTCACCCTGGTTTATTTATGACCATTGCCGTTGTGCTCAGTCACCCATTTTCGCGCGGATCAGCACATATCAGCTCGGCAGATTTCCGCGATGCATCGATCATTGATGTTGGCACGTTCACGAATCCCATTGATCTGGAGCTGCTTGCGAGACATTGTCTTCTGGCAAATAAGCTTATGGAGACGGAGCCTTTGGCTTCGCTGATGAAAAAAGACGGCGCTCGATTGCACGCGGCTGGCCCGTTAGATCTAGACAAAGCGAAGGAATTGTGCAAAGATCTTGTTATGTCGAATTATCATTTTAGCGGAACTTGTGTTATGATGCCCCAGGAGGATGGCGGTGTGGTTGATCATCGATTGAAGGTCTACGGGACGAGCAACGTCCGGGTTGTTGATGCGAGTGTCTTTCCTCTGGAGCCAAGGGGGAATATTCAAGCGACCGTTTTTGCGGTAGCGGAGAAGGCGGCGGATATAATTAAGGAAGATAGCAAGTAGATTAGCAGAGACTTTTAGGATTATACTTGTACTTGACATGGTTAATCGTTGCACCTCTACATCGTCACATTTAGGATAAGCCAGTTTAATTCAATTCTTCGGTATACACATGCAGCTGAGCTCGAATTCTCGGGCATCATATGGACCAGCCTAGAGTTTCGCAATGATTCAGATGCAAATTTTCTGCTCAAGTTCAGAAACAAAGCCAAAGGGAAAGAGTATCAAGGTTTTATATACTCTAAAAATGATTGAATTTCACATTGGTCGCATCGGCTCCTATCTCGCCCACAGGGCTATTTTCCAACTCGACACTTTGAGGACTGCCCGGCAGCTCAACCAACTTTGACCCAGGAATTGGGCGACCGCGGGATGGAGGGGGGGGTCTTTTCTGAACTAGCGAAAGCGAATTCATGTGGCGGCATTCCGGCTTGCATATCGGATAGGGTGGACTTATATAGGGAATGCACTGGAGAAGGCTGGGCCGAGACCTTTTTGCGATATCGCCTGCCTGCATAGAAGAGGATTATGCCTATTATCACCACGCCGGCGACGAACCCAATGACGATTCCTACAATTTCACTATCAGAAAGAGACGATTTTGATGAGCTCGAGGTTGAGGATGATGCATGCGCAGTCGATGTATTTGTAGCCGACAATGTAGGAGACGTAGAAAGAGAGGATGAGGTTATTGAAGTCGGAGTTGGAATAGATGATATCGAGGCTGAGGCTGAAGCAGCATCATTATTTGTGAAGATTTGGATGCTCTGGTAGTCGTTTCCCGAATCCTTTTTCCACGCGTTGCATGAAAGTCCCCCGCGAGAGGTGCATGATTTGTCATAGTAAATAGAGATACAGAGATCAGCGTCTTCGGGATCCCATGAAAATTCCTTTCCTTTTGCAAGGTCGATCTTAGTGCAGTTCACCGTGCCAGATTCATGGAGGATTGTGGCGTTGTTTGTGGCGTTGGTGTATAGAAAGGTCCATGCTTGTGCCAGCGGGATGAAACTGAGGGCATATAATGATTTTCTCAACATGGTGCCGAGCTGTATAATGTAGGAGGGTCGATCGGATGTTTTTTTTTCGGAGTATGCAAAAGGTTATCGTTGACAACGCATAGTGCGGCGGGGTCTCAAACTAAATAGAAGCCCGCGAGGTCATCAAGTGTCACCATGGAGAATAGCTTCGTATTTTATTGAGCCTCAGAAAGCAATGATTGTCTGATCGTATTTATGGGACCCACGTTTAAATCTCGTATGGCACATTGAGGGGCGGCCCAGTGTAGATCGCTACTTGTGTCGGGTAGGGATCGTCGAGCTATCTTGCCTATGCAGACGAACGTCATTCTCATGGTTGCAAGGGTGACCGGGTGGCCAATGGGTGAAATGCCGTATTCTTAATATAGTTACGAGATTATTGCCTAGTTGTGCGTCTCGTGAATTCCAGCTGCTTACATGTGCCGAGAACGAAAGCCTTGACTGACGACTATGCAGAGGAAATGAGTCTATCCCGCCCAGGTCTACTGCAAAATCAACCAACAATATTCCCATCGGCAATTAACAAAGGATCAAGGCCTTCATTGTATCGTGAGCTTGCATTTTATGTTTGAATCAAAGCTGACTGATGTTTGTACGTCAAATGATATTGATGGGTTACACGAGCCTGGGAGGGCATGATCCTGATTGGTGATCGACCCAAGAATACGAAGCTGTAGCCTTTTTTTAGATAAAAGTCCCCGCTGCCCGGAAATTGGTTCCTGGGCGAAACAATGTGAACTGTCAATGTAGCGCTAGTACTATGTTTACCCAGTCTCCAGTCTGCGGGGTTACTGCCAATCATGTTCTCTTAAAAAAAGGCCGGGAAGACTGACGATGGAGTAATCATCCGATACAGATGCTAGGCCAAATTCCTGATTTATTAACTTGTATCTAGGACGAGTGACTAAACAGAAGATGGTATGAAATACCGCGACTACCCAGATGGTACCATTCCTAAAGTCGAGCGTTGTCTAAATAGACGATATTAGTAGCGGTTGGTGTTCGGGGCTCCTGGGCTTCAGTGCAACTCTTCTGAGGTCAAATTTAATACAATTGAGTCCAAGGAATATTATTACACAAGGGGAGCAGGTATAGTAAATATTGAAATTAGTAGTATCTTATTCAAGTTTCATCAACTTCAAGTTGAACTTCCAAGGTTGGACACTCAAGTTCATGGACATACCGGCCTCCGAGTCTCAAGGCATGTTACCCGATATATACAACTGAGCACGGCATTTCGCCAACTACAATGGCTTAGCAACAACGGGCTCGGCAGTCTGACCCTTCTCATTAGCCACGCGTTCCTGCGATGAACCGAAAGATCCATACTCCTCAGGCATGGCCCTTTCCTCATCTGGCCGCCAGAAATCCTTTTTGCCCCCCCGCGGCACGTTTCACCCACGGCGGCAAGAATCCTCCAGGAACCTTCCAGGACCAAGGATCCGACTCATCCTTATTCGGAGGAACAATGCGACCGCCCGAAGCCTTCTCGATAATCCAGGCTGTGCCATTGAGAATGATATAGCTGAGAATTCCAGCGATGAGACCATATGCAATACTATAGGTGAAGGGCATAATGGCGATAGTAAGGAAGGCCGGGATCGCATCGCCGTAGTAGCGCCAGTTGATGTCGGCGGCTGCTTTGGCCATGAGAGCACCAACAATCACAAGCGTACATCCAGTTGCCCACGGTGGAATGGAGGCGAAAATCGGGGCAAAGAATACAGAGATGAAAAAGGCGATTCCAGTCATGCAGGATGTGAGACCGGTCTTGCCGCCTTCGGAGATTCCAGCACCGGATTCGACGAACGCTGTGACCGGTGGGCTGCCAAAAAGCGAACCAATGGAGATGGAGATGGCGTCGACCATCTAGAAGATATTAGCTTTGTTATGGTTTGGAGTCATGTGGGAGTTTTGCTCACATAGGCTATGGCGCTACCCTCAAAATCCTGGGTCTTCTCATCGATGGTGCCGGCGAATCGAGCCATGGAGTACATTGTACCTGTTGTGTCCAAAATATCGACATACTGGTAAAGGAGTAAGCTGTGTGTTCATTAGGAGAGGTCAGTCAGGCGAACTAACCAGGAATGTGATGAACGCCAAGCCAAATTGGCTACCGTGGCCAGAGATATCCCACTTTTGTGCAAGGAGAGTATGTTTGATCGGATGGAAAGTAACAACCTTCTTGAAGAAGTCAAAGCTGCTGGACCCGAGCTCCGTGTATGGGAAATAGGTGACAGGGGTTGTTCGGGGCCAGGATATAATCGAGACAAGCAGAATGCCTGCGATCACAGCGCCTTTGACGCGGTACATCATCAACATCGCAGTGAAGACACCACCACAGAAAATACCGACCCACATGGTCGGGCTGCGCATTTTCGTACTGCTGAGACAGAGACCAGTTTCCTTATCGAAGTTCTCAGGGCTGTTGTAGCATCCGGCTAGCTCGATGGGAGTATCCTGTGCACCCTGTACCAAGCCGATACCAGCACTGTATGTGAGACCGATTAGAGCGAGGTACAACCCGATTCCAACGCCAGTTGCAAGCTTAATGGAAGATGGCAGTGCCCGTGCAAGCCACTGTCGCATGCCAATCAAGGTCAAGCCGAAGAAGACCCAACCCTCGACGAAAACAGCAGTCAAAGCAACAGAATAAGGAACCAAGCCGCTACCATGATATCCAACGACAGTATAGGCAAAGTATGCATTCAGGCCCATGCCTGGTGCTAGTGCGATTGGCAGGTTGGCGAAAAGCCCCATGCAAAAAGTAGAAAGTGCCGCAATAGCCGCAGTCGCAGTAACAATGTCGCGCTTGATCTCTTGCACGCACAGCAAGTATTCGGAGTTTGTAGCACAGAAGTCGTCCATGCTCTCAGCAGGGCATACGCATGTCCCGCCGGTCTCCGAAGTGATATTGCTGTTGACTGAAATAATGTATGCCATGGCGAAGAAGGTGGCAAGGCCGGCGCGCAACTCGGTGAAAAAGAAACTACCTTTCCGCTCACGCGGCTATAATGATACATTAATTTTCGATTTGTTGACGGTATCCGATCTAACGTCGGGAACTCACATGGCCAGAATTCTCAAGTCGGAACCACCTCCCCACGGGGCTGCGAGCAACCCGCAGGTTGGTAGCGTGGATCCAAGTATTCGCACCCATACTGACAAGCAAGATGATCAAAGCTGCTGCTGCAGGGCGGCGCGGGGTGTGGGGGAACCACTGCAGTCGGTCTGCGACAAGGAGTATTTAAAGGGAGTTTGCAGGAAGCAGAGCAACAGAGCTGCAAAGCCAAAAAATACAATCAAAAAGTGATCCCGGCCCTCCGCCAACCACACTCGCCTGATAAGGTCTGACAGAAAAAAAAATCAAAAAATCCGCCTGCTTGCCATCCTTTCCTGCTATCTCCGCCTCCGACCAGCTTGGCGGCTTGGCGGTTGAACTGACTGGTTTTACCGGCGCGATTGGCCGCCGGACTAGTAGCCGACAGTTGCCCTGGCCATGGGTCCTGGCTCGGCAACCAACTTGAAGGTGGGTCTTGGCGGCAAAAAATTTCTCACACAAGGCGATATATGGTATAGGCTTGGGTACCAATGTTCGGGATTTCTGATGCGTGATGTATCAACCTTCAGTATTGAGATGAAGGTCAAAGATGCTACACATGCGTGAAGCACGCCATGAAACACCGAGGCAGCACGCTAGCGTCTTGGCAGCAGTTGGATTCATTCAGAATTGTCCTCTTATCACGATATACAACTATGATGACAGTTGCCAGTGATAGACAGGGTCCAGTGATAAGGCCGATCGGGGCAAGCCGATCGGGTCAGAAGCTTTAATCAATCCGCATTAGATTGGTGATTATAGCTGACATCGATATATAAAATAAATCTGCTTTAATTCCATTGGTGAACAGGGATTTTCCGTCCACATGATGTCTATCTAGGTCTGATCATGGAGATCTTAGCTCGATCTACATGTTCCGGAGGTACGCGGTCGGCCGGCTAAACAAACCTTTTATTTATCCAATCTATGTGCTATCCAAATCAAAATCAAAATCAAATCAAAATAGAAAATGAACGCATTTTATACGCTTTCAGATTGGAAAATCTGGGCTCAGAGCCCACACCTCGTTCCTACACAGATGCACGAGGTTCTTTTTCGGACGGCGTAGTCCCGACCAGCCCAAAAGCTGGTGCAAATTTGGACTTCTTCCTCAAGGCCGGGCCCCACTTGATGAAGACGAGTGGAATGGGTACCATTATAAGAGCCAAACAACCGAGCAGTGTACCAGCCCATTGCACTCCAAGATTTTGGAACATCTGTTTGGAGAACAGAGGGAACGCAGCACCTACAGCAGACCGCATGATTGTATTTGCGGCGAACACGGAAGCGGCACTATAGACGATCAGCTTTCGAACCATCTCACGAAGAAAGAGAACGACTCACAAAATCAGGTACGAGTCGATCAAGTAGTTGAAACATTGCAAAAAGATCACGTAAATTCCAAACCCAGTGATGACGCCACTAGCAGTTGGTGCCATCCAGTGAATAGCCTTCGTCCAGCCAGTCCAGCCGAACCAAAAGAGCCCGATCGTAAAGCAGATGCCTCCGAGAATCGATGGTGGGAGTCGCCATTCGGGAATCGGTATATTGTTGTTATCGGCAAGCTTTTTCGCATATGATTTTTGATCATACAGAATATAAGCACCAGCCAATACCTCACCGATGATGAGGCCGATGAATGGAAGACTTCCAACTCCCAGATTCATCCCGTGGATTCCTTGAAAGACCACTGGGTATGCACTGAGAAGAGCGTAAATCAAGCCATAGACAAAGCTCATCCATAGAGAGATCTTGACAAGGGTTAGCAATTTCATACGGTTGTGAGAAAGGAAAATCATACTAGAAATACAATTGGCTCCGTGAAGAGCATTCGAAACGGGCGGCTGAAGTTGTTACTGATGATCTCTCCCCAGTCGAGCTCAACTTCTTCTTGTCTAGCTCGGATTCCCCAATTATGTGTCTGGCGACGGAGGGTCTTTGCTTTCTCAACTAAGATGGCCGGTGCATATGTTTCTTTCAAAAAGACAAGACAAAGTCCCACTGCCAGGAAGCCCATAATACAAGCAATGTACATTGTCCATCTCCAGCCCAAGTAGGACATCGTTATGAAACCTCCAGTGAAAGGGGATGCAAATGGGCCGACGAAAACAGCCATTGCAAACATAGCGATAGCCACACCGCGGGTCTGGTTATTCCAGATATCTGCAAAAACCGCCGGAACAATTGCGATTGGGCTGGCTGAGCAGAAACCAGCGAAGAATCGAGTCAACATAAGAGTTTGTACGTCCTTAGCGGTAGCAGCCGCGACCGTAAATAGAGAGTATCCGAACATTCCCACGATGAGAGGCATTTTCCTCCCAATCAGTTCACTCATGGGCGCCCATAGCGTCGGACCGGAGGCAAAGCCGAGGACGTACAATGTTATACCGAGGATAGCGACTTCAGTACTGATGTGGAAGTTCATTGCAATTGCGAGTGCCGCAGATGAGTATATGGCACTCGCGAAAGAAGATACGAATGTCGTATAGGCCAAGGTAGCGGAGATTATGATTCGTTTGTTCAGCGGCCAGTTTTGGGGATGCATGGGATCATCTGAACCTGTAAACTCAACCACGAACTGCTCCGGGTCTGGCAAATCGGGCGGGTAGGGCTTCTCTGCGCCCATAGGTAGCCATTTATCTCGTGGAGCAACTGGGTGCCCAGATCCTACTGTTGTCCGATGCTGGAGTCGATATGTCTCAATGCGCTCGAGCTCAACATTGTTGAGATTTGTCTGCCGGCGACAGAGGGCACCCGATCGTGTATCTGCAAATTGGGAGGGACGACGGTCGCGGGCTGTGGGGACTTCTGTCAGGTTGTCGCTAACGCTGGAGACGGATGCGTTTGGGGACGAGGATGATGGAGGTGGTGAGCCGGCACGCTCCATGGCCGGAGGGCAGATGGTGCGATATTAAATTAAGAATATATGCGTTGGTTGGAGAATAATTACAAGGTGGGGGGGGAGTATTTCTCTTCAAGTTCCAATTGATGGATTTCTGTTCGTTGGTTCCTGGCTAGACTTTATACTAGAAGCTTGTCAGCGTCATCGAGTGATGTCTGCGCCGGTCGATCCGATCGACGCCGTCCGAGCTGGCAACTCTGATTAAATATGCATTACATACCAATCTTACTTTAGAAACTATAGAGTCCTCTCGAATTTATCAAATATGGGGCGCTACTAGTTATAATCGCACGATTATTTCAGTATATGGAACCTTTCTAGAAGATCGCACGAACTAGTTGCGACAAAATCACCGATCGCCGTCAGCCGGATGACTTGCCGCAGAATGACATCGGCCCGCGGGTCGGTAGATGGCATTAATCCAGGCCCAAAATGATATTGTCTTAATATAGTCTGGAAGTTGGGAAGATATACTTCATGGACTCTGGGAGATGTAGCCTTACTATAGTTATTACAAGCTAAGTTAATGTAATTCCAAAGCGAGCTGGCCACCCACCCGAGCTGGACACCCCAAAACACATAGTAAATGCGATAAATTACAACTTCATATCTTAACAACCACGTGTAACTTAAGTCGGGAATTAAACTTATTAAGTCTGAATAGTAGTTAAAAATCCTTGTTAGAGTATGAAAGTACTAGGACAATTAAAGGACAAGATATGTATATTTTTAGCTTAAATGTCTAACTTACATAGTATTTTATGGTAATGTAATAAATTATTAAACTGAGTAGCTCAATACCTAGACATATTATATCTGATGTAGAGAAAAGCCTGTATCCTAAAAACTAGACAAAATTTAAAATTGGTGGCTGAAATATAGAGGGACAGAGAATGGCATTTACTATGTGTTTTGGGGTGTCCAGCTCGGGTGGGTGGCCAGCTCGCTTTGGAATTACGTTACCCTCAAGTGGCCAATAGCCATGCCTCAGGCACTCCTAGATATCTAGGCATTCGCACATCATCACCCATTTCATAGTTCTGAACTTCTATCAACTGTCCATATTAGCTCGCTGTGTGGTTGGTTGAATCGTCTATTTTTTGTGTCCGAATTAAATCTCGCACCAATGACTTTCTTACTGCATATGGTAGAAGTCGTGAGACTAGCGGCCCCCAATTTCTCCAGGCCAAAATAAGGCAAGTGTGAATTTCCAGACTGCTTATGGCTAATACGCGGGGGCAAGATCGTCAGCACTAAGGCATCAGGCTTCCTATAAATTCGCTGCCATAGTCGAAACAACTAGAGGATATCTGAGCGTCTAATTCTCTTTCTTCCACAATTCTTGACGCTACTTTATTTCCGTGCTTCATCTTTCGTCTTTCCTGAGCGCCATGGCTGACACGCACGGCCCGTGTGACCCCGCATTCAATTCGGTACGCGAGCTTTTTCAAAAGAAAATCGCGAGTGGCGAAGAGGTGGGTGCATCACTGTGTATCAACATCGACGGCAAGAACGTCGTCGATATTTGGGGAGGTCATACAGATGAATCCAAGACTCGGCCTTGGAATGAGGATACCATAACACCGGTATGGTCTTGCTCTAAAGTTGTCACCAATCTGGCTGCGCTCATCTTGGTCGATCGTGGCTTGTTGGATGTGAACGAGAATGTCGCCAAATACTGGCCGGAATTCGGCGCAAATGGGAAAGAAAATGTGAAGGTGGCCCATATCCTAAGTCATTCCTCTGGTGTCTCCGGCTGGGAACCGTCGCTTAAGATGACCTGGGAGGATATCTACGATGTCAAGTCAGCGAACGAAAAGCTTGCTGCACAAGCGCCCTGGCACGCTCCTGGTGAACTCAATGCTTACCATCTAGTGAATCAAGGCCATCTAGTTGGTGAGATTGTTCAGCGCGTGAGCGGCAAGTCACTACGACAATTTATTGCGGATGAGATTGCGAAACCTTTGGATGCAGACTTCGATCTCGGAAGACCGGAAAAGGACTGGCCACGTATTGCTCCTGTTCTCCCTCCCCCTGATGTTGATCCTGCTGCCTTTGCCAGTCTCGACCCCAATGGTGTCACAGCAAAGACCTATATGGGATCTCCTTTGATAGGTTCTGGCGAGAAATGCAACACACACGGATTCTGGAAATCAGAGATGGGTGGTGTGGGTGGCATTTCCAATGCACGGGCTCTGGCTCAAATTGGCTCTATCATGTCTCTCAACGGCACGGTCGGTGGAAGGCAGTATCTGTCGCCAGAAACTATCGATAAGGCAGTTCAGGAACAGATCGCCGGACCGGATGCAGTTCTTTTTTTTCTATCTGCGTCTGGGACTTGGCTTCGGTCTGCCATCTCCACAGTCTCTGCCTTGGATTCCAGATGGCCGTCTCTGTTTCTGGGGCGGATGGGGTGGCTCGGTTATTATCATGGATCTAGAGCGCCGAGTAACCATTGCCTATGCTATGAACAAGATGCAGCAAGTCGCATTAGGGAACGATTGTTCCAAGGCGTATGTTGAGGAGATCTACAAAGTCCTCAAGGTCTTTTAGATTGGGACAGACAGATAGCTAGACTACAATACAGGCTACCTTGACAACATTGAAAGATAATTGAGTAGATTTCGGGCGTTTTTTGGCGCGGGTTCACGCGAATGCCCTTTTACTCTAGGAGAACCCCATACACTAGGTCATCTGTGCAGTTATCGAAGATCCACGACCACACATTGGAAATATTCGAAAAATCAAGAAGACTTTTTCGCCTTGGTGACCTGTCGAGAACCCCCAGTTTCGCTGAATACGAGCTCATCACGCTCCCACATTAATTCGACAGCAGCACCGGTTGGACCGGTCAGAGCAGTCAAAACACCAACCTTGACCAGAAGACTAGGCCAGGATACGGTACTCAGAATCTGTCTGTGGGCAACCACATACAGGGACAGAGCCCAAACCAGGACACCGGCAGATCCAATCAGATAATCCCAGCGAAGGAAAGCGTGAACACCCTGAGCCACCGTGTCAACCTTCAAGCCAGACCAGGGAAGTGGAATCTCAAAGACCTTCGCCGGATGCAGGGATTCGACGAATTGAGCCTGGAACAGGCCTGGAACCACAACGGTGGCCAGGGACAAAACCCAAGAAACCAGATGGGAAACACTTGCATTTAGGAATGCGAACGCGTAAACCCAGCGCAGGCCAGACATGGAAGCTCGGTGGTTGTTCGAGAAGAAAGGTGACAAGACATAGTAAGCAACGGTGCTCAGGATTGAGACGTAAGCAGGCCACGGCTGCCAGATAGCAATTGCGATTTGCTTCCAGTCGACAGAAATGACTTCTGGAGCGGGAAGAATCATGGCATGGCTCGGCACCATGAATCCGACCACGAAAATCAGCGGCAGCGTGGCGAGGACGGCCCGAGGAATGCGAATATTATCCGCATGAGGGCGACGTGCTGTGATGGAGGAGCCAAGCTGGAGACCCAGGAAGAGAGGGGCCGCGAATGCAAAGGTAAGCACTTGAGCTGCAAGGCCGAAAAGCATGGGGCTATTGAGCTGTGTCAGTTATCTTGAATGCAGGACGCAATTTCTGATTTGCAGAAGGACCACCTACTAAGCAGCCACGGTGCCTGCATTGCCCTTGCGCCAAGATTCCAGGACCACCAGAGTCCAAGCCGCGCCAAAGGTACCGGAAAACCCGATGCTGTGGAGGAGCAGTCCGGGGCTTTGGCCATCCAGTGTCGGGTAGAAGAATACCGTCAGGAGAGTCAAGATACGATCAATGGGCTCGACACCCGTATAGAAGTTGCGCAAGGGCTCATTGAGACCAGGGAGTTGGCCAGACTCAACGATCTTATGGCCGAGAGCATCGAGGCCATTGACCTTGGCGAAATAGAAGATGGCGTAGAAGACAAACGCGCTCAGCGAAAAAAGGACGTACTTCATGGTGACGACGGTGCACTGCGACGCGGTAGACGTGGAGAGACGAGCTAGCGATCGAAGCCCGGGGTGGTCTGGGGTTGTTTATAGCCTGAAAGTCTGATCCGATCTCATTGTCACACAGGGATCATATGGTGGATCATGGGCGCAGGCCGAGGCTGGCAGCCTCGCAGCGGAGCGAGTTGAACTTCTCCAGACTTTCGAGCGGGACCAATCGCAACCGACCGATGATCCTTAACTTTTTCACATGAGCACTGGCTTCTCCGGGCCGTCCTGCATACCTAGACGGGCTAGATGCCTCCACTTCCGCGAAAGGCCCACGGTGCGCACTTTACTCCTAGTTGTGCAATCATCACCCTGTGATATTTGCAGGCTTGGAAAAGACCCGCGGCGTTGACGGTGATACGGGGCTATCGGAGCTCAATACCCCATCGTGTTCATCGTGGAGAATGCAACAAGCTATTGATTATTTTCCTTCCCAAAGAGAGAACTTAAGTTGAACAAAATAAAATTGACTATTACTGGTCGAATTCTCTACCTGTATACATAGATACGTATGCCGCATAGCATATTCGACCAGAATTAACCTTGCAACGAGCCGATCATTTCTTCCATGATATTTCAAGCATTCTCAACAATTAAGGGGAGCCATCCGCTATCATATCTCTTGAGTCCACTATTTAAGCCGATTGTAGATGAGAGTAAACAGGTGAATTCAAATTGCTTCTCTTCTCAAAACATAAACCCGTTTACATTAGATCAAAATATAGGAAAATGGCATCCACGAGCCCCAGCTTGTTGCCATTGGTGACGTCGTCGGGTCGCCGAGATCCTTCAACTTGACGGCGCTCGTAAATGAGCTTCCAATGTTGGAAAAGGCCAGGTTAAGAAATTTGAAATACTCTAGAGCTCAGAGGGTATGTCTTCTCCAGCTGGTGAGAAACCGCGTTTCTTGAGTAAACTTAGAACCGAGTCGGACTCGTCAAGTCTCCAGATAACTCCATGCTGGCAACCACACGAAAAAGAACAAAAATATCTGACAGATGGCGTTGGATAATCTAACAAAGGTCCATCTGGCCTCGGGTACAAGGGCGCACAATGTCTTTCACTTCTTACGCCACAATAGGTCTTTGCTCGCCTCAGACAGAGAAAGCTGTCTATGTTAACCATTTTTCGCAGCAACGGGGAGATAAATAATCCCCCCCGTCTCATCTTTCAACCTTAAACCCTCCGGCCATCGACTCTTCGTTCCAAACCGAGATTCACCCGACCAAGGAGCCATTTCCGAAATGTGACCGGAAGGGTATTCTTGTCTGCCGATTAGGGTGACTGTATTAGAGATATACTAGTGAACATTCTACTACTAGGTACTTGGTATCCTGCTCAGTAATACTATAAGTAGTGCCCTGAACTGTCGAGGTGTTCCAGGGTTAGGTCCAAGTCATTTTTGTAGGTAGAATAGCTTCACTAAGGGGGTCGTATACTAGGAAACACTTGTAATTTTGGTACACTGCTGCCCTAGCAGAAACACTAGGTCGATTGTGACTGTGGAGCGCCGTAGACTATAGTAGATAGCAAACATGGGGATAAATCTAAGCAGTTAAATTTCAAGCGCAACGACCTACCTGCAAGGCCTACCTTTGAACGGGTGGGTACATCCCCAATTGTATCTTGCAATAGCTGTAAGCCAGATTTTACAGATTGCATTTACGACCGGTTCCCGCAGACATATTCGCGGGTGTCGACTGGGGCCAATCTATACGATAACTCAGAAAGACTGGTTGAGCGAATTTGCGCAGAGACATGGGGAGTTGCGGAACGGCATTCACCCCTACACATCCTGGGTGCTGTTCCTGACGAAGCCAAGATCCTGTGTTACCCCATTGGAAAACCATGCGATCGTGCAGAAGCGACCGGATGAGCTGTTAGGGTTCCCCGCGTTTGTAGCCGCATGGAAGGATCTTGTGTCACTATGTGACGCTCAGGCCAACGCATATCTTTGGGAATCTATTTCCCTGGTGGGTCATGATAGGGCAGCGAGCCTCAAACGCTGCCGAAGACCGTTCGTTCATATAGAGCAAGCCTTGGTCCAAGCGTGCAGGATAATCGCAGATTGTCTCGGAATACTCATAGTCCAGACATCAGTTTGGGGATCAAACATGTAAATGGTCACTGGGCATCATCAACCACGTCGTGGGTGCTGGGCCTTGGTGATGACGTATCCACTTCAACTCATGTAAGACCGGCGAGGCCCTAGGGAATTGAGGAAGTGAGAAAGAGGGTCAAAACGGCTGACACAAAGTTAAACCTTTAGGGCCAAGTCTTCAAGTGATCTGGTGGACTAAATTGCAGATACTATTGCAGATCTGTTGATGGGGTGGTGCCACCTCCGCTTGAAAGGGGTGGCTGCGTCACGAGTGTTTCAGCGGAGCCTGAAGAATACCAAGTTGGGCTCACAATAAATGTCAGCCATAGGGTGTTAATCAGTGAATCAATGAATTATTGAATGCCCAACTAGATGAATGAGTGAGTTGCAAACGCACAAAGTCACGGCGCAAGGGGGGGGACGTGGGCGGTGAAACCCCCATCGAAATTCTGCAAATCATTTGTTTTCCCCCACCCTTCACTCGTGTCATCTTGACTTTTTCACTCATATCTGCATTCCCTTTTCTGCTTTCTATTTGCCTTTGCTCTCCTCGATCCTACCATATCCATCATTTACAGCCATCGTATGAGAGATATCTTCATTGTTCTTCATTCCTTGGGGGCATATGCCTTCCCACCATCTTCGCCATGCTGCTAAGGGATTCTGATATAGATTCCCTAAACAACCAGCTTGCAGCCCTCTCTGGTGAGAACCAGTCTCACCATGAAAAGTTGCAAGTCGTCTTGAATCAATTCCGCAACGTCCTCGAAGACTACAGCGCTCTGAAAAGTGACTACGAAGAGGTCAAGGAAGGTCGCGAAAAGTACAAAAAGCAGGCCCGCGGTCAGGTATGATACTAATGTTCCTGGACACCTGACAAGGCCGAGTCTTGAATTCGGGAGCTAATGAATTTCCAGGAGCGCAATCCTTTCGTTTTGGTTCTCGTGGACGGTGATGGCTACCTGGTAAGTAACCATGTCACTATTTGCACTCCTCCCTCCCTTGTCATTCTTCTTTTTTTTTGTGTGGGAGGTTTGTTTTTGTCTTACCCGGCTCATTCTTCTAACAATTCACAGTTCAAGGAACGTTTTATTAAGGCTGGTAGCGATGGCGGCATCAACGCCGCTCAGGAATTGAGCGATTCCGTGAAAGAGTTGATGCACTCCACTATGGGTGCTGAGGCCGACCGGTGCCGTATTATGGTCCGTGTCTACGCCAACATCCTAGGCCTGTCCAAAGTCTTGGCACGAAATGGCATGGTTGGACACGAAGCTCGCTCTCTGTCGCCATTTTCGTCTGCCTTTAACCGTTCCCAGGACCTGTTCGACTTTGTTGATGCCGCAGAGAAGAAGGAAGGAAGCGATTTTAAAATCAGAGGTACCGTGGATTGACAAAAGTAACCCTTCCATCCATTGAGCTATTGATATTAACTTTATCCCGTCCAGAGATGTTCCGATTGTATGCCGATATGAACCAATGCCGACATATCTATTTTGCAGGTTGCCATGACACTGGCTATGGCTCTCTTCTGACCCCGTACAAGGGCAAAAGTGACCGTATCACCCTCATCAAGGCAGCTGGATTCCACCGGGAATTCGAAGAATTAGGTCTTCCCATTAAGGAAATGCCCTCCGTTTTCATGTCTACTTCTCTTACTACTAACGGAAAACCGGTGCCTGCGGTCAATACCAAGCTGGCCCATTCCCCTACAAATGGTACCAGCGGTTCCAACGGATTTAATGGCACTCATGGTACGAATGGGGCGGGGCCCACGAAGCCACTTTGCAAACACTTCCAAAAGGTACCATTCCCCGCTGTTGCTGCTGGATATTGATCTAGTGCCAACTCAGAACTGACACGTCAACAGGGAATCTGCAAGTTTGGAAGTGGCTGCATCAAGCAACACGTCATGCCCAATCAGAATCTGTCTCGGCCCGGAGACGAATCACCCAAGCAACTTTGGTCAACACCACATATCGTGGGACGATCCCAAGAGTTTCTGTCTACCCACTTACCGCCTCAGAATCTCAAATCTACGGAATACATCCCCGTCAATAAAGACGGCGACCGTCTAGATACCTACTGCCCTCAGCCTACCTCGGAAGCTCACGATCAATATCACCGCCGGGCGAAGATCGCCAAGGTTTGCAATAGCTATCATTTGTCAGGTGAATGTGGGGATATGAACTGTCAATATGACCACACCGATGTCTCCGAGACTGTTCTTGACGTCCTCCGCTACGTCGTCCAGCAACACCCCTGCACCAAGGGGGGGCGCCTGCCGTTCAATCAAGTGCTTCTTGGGGCACCTATGCCAGAAGCCTAATTGCAAGGCCGTGAAGAGTTGGCAGTGTCGCTTTAACCACAAAGGACATACCTTGGATCTTGAAGTCGCCCGCTGGGTTGATCCCATCGAAACCATAGATGGAGACCGTTACTCATCCAGTAGCGAATCTATCACAAGTCAAACTTCCCCAAGCACAGTCTATTTCGGCTAGTGTGCTCGGGTATAACCCAACATCATGCGATTGATTAATGTCAAACTATGCATGCAACGTCGACTAAAGGTCAATCCTACTTGTGAGGTGAGACCGACAGGAAAAAACAAGATTTACAGAGTCGGATTTCAGTGATCGTCAGAAAGTATGCTCTTGCTCAATATCCTGATCAGGATAGAAAAAAGAAAAAGGGTTGGGTTTCCTGCGGATATTCTCGTGCAGGAACAGCCGATAGAATCAACGAAGGTTGGTATGACCACATGGGATTCGGGTAACCAGATATCTAATCCGCTTAATGCCCAAAACATTTTACCTGCACTGTCTTCCCTGAGCAGTGCCACGGGTAATACCTTTAACCTCGGGATAATTGACAAGATATTAATGAGTTGGAGCCCAGTACATGCGACATTTTTCCCGGTTGGCAATTCTTTCCGTCTGTTCTTGGCTGCTGTGACAGCCCACACTCCTTTTTGTCTAGAGCTGCACCAATATGATAACTTACTTGTCTTCAACCACTGGACTCGTATTGTTCTTGGCGATTGTAATTACTAGATCCGCCTGTCCGAAATGCCGTGCTTTCGCTCATCATGGGTATGTCGGTCGCCATATTAGGGACCACACGAGAGGACGGATTCCCGGGACTGCATGGCCTCAGGGAATTAATACAACTTTGATCGCTTGAAGTTTAATCATATGCAGTAAGCTAAACAAAGAATATCGATTTAACTTCAAGTTTTTACTTGCGAGTATGCTTTGACATGTCCCTCGAATAGCAATACTAGTTTCCATGTATCGCTAACCATAGGTAAATGAATACCTACTTGCTTGACACCGTCAAGAAATAATTTTTCAATCAAGTCTAGGCTTTCTAGGTGGAGGATCTCTCAAGAGACGTCCAGACCTGATCTCACGCTCAATGGCGCAGGTCCTGAGATGTGACGACGGGTTCCAGCGTGCATGAGGCACGAGGACGGCCCATCAGAACTTAGCTAGTAGCCATTGTGCATTTAGTCTCAGTCATTCTTCCGCGGAGGAATGAGTTTCCTCTTGTTCTTTAATCCATTCCTTCGCATGGACGGACGCAATCGCCTGCAAGTGACAAGTATGACTTATAAATACCTAATACTGGCCACAACACATTCGATTCATTCGAGCACGTGAATTTGAGCCTGTGCCATCTTCCAATTTGACAGAATTTTGCCAGTGCATTGAAGTCAGAATCCGACATGGAGCCAGTAATCCACACTTTATTTGAGCCTAAAACAAGCACCTGGCAGTACATCGTGGCCTGCCCAACGACGAGAGAAGCAGCCATCAATGACCCCGGCCTTGACTACGAACCGACCGTCTTTACAATAACCAGTCGCTCGGCCGACGCCCTACTTTGTATAATCCGCGAAAACGAATACACTGTTACCTGGATCTTGGAAACACACGTGCACGGCGACCACCTTACCGCCGCTTATGACATACAACATGCACTCTGGAAAAATGGCCACCTCTATGTCCCAATTGCAATTGGTGAAAACGTTACTTATACCCAGAAGGTTTTCTCAAGTCGGTATGATGTTCCAGAGGAAGAACTACAGTATGCTTTTGGGCATCTATTCGGTTCGGATGAGGAATTCCAGATCGGCAATCTGACAGCGACCGCACTACATCTGCCCGGACATACGCCCGATCAGATGGGCTATCTCATCGGGGAGAGTATATTTACTGAGGGTAGTATTTTGAATCCGGATGTTGGTAGTGCGCGCTGCGATTACCCTGGTGGGGATGCTAGAGTCCTTTTCGCATCGATCAAACGCCTGCTCTCCTTTCCTCCCAATACGCGACTGTATACTGGACATGACTACCCGCCGGCAAACGAAGCTGCGGCTCGAGATCCTATACCATATGTGACGGTCGGCGAGCAGAAAGAAATGAACAAACACATCAAAAATAGTGCTGAGGCAGATTATTTCGTTCGCAGGAGGACCGAGCGTGATAATGTCCTCACCGCGAATCGTACATCAAGCGATGCAGGTTAATGTGCGCGGCGGTAAGATGTCTGGGAGATCGCATGACGGGAAAGCCTTGCTTTTGTATCCTGTCATTGTGCCCCAGGGAATATTAACCGGGGTGGTACACCGCTCTTTTGTGAGATAGTGAAAACTTGAAGGTTCAATGTTTATTAATTTGTACAACTATATCAATCGCAATGAATGAATGTGTTAAATCTCAGGCGGATCTGGCAAGAAAAATGCTTTAACTACCATTTGATCATTTTTTTGCATCGTGTTGGATTTTGCAATACGCCTCCTGGACCTCCTCTCGGCAGCCCATGAGTCCAAGCCACTTGGTGATCAAGGGATATTTATCCAAAGAGAGGCCAGCGAACTTGTGCTGTCTGACCCACGGCTCGAAATGATAGTCGACTGCTGTCACTCTGCTTGGTAGGATGCTTGTTCCGCTTGACTTTTTCAATTGTTCCTCCACAACATCATAGCATCGGTATGTTTGAGCAACGTATCTCTGGAGCGCATCGTCATTTTTCTGCGAGTGATAGTGTCTTCAAAGATTAATTAGTGATTGCCTGGATACCAAGAATGCGTTAGGTGCAGGGCGTACCTGAACCAATTCACCTGTCCAGTCATCGGACCAAGAGACGACAGTAGAAAATATTCCCATTTCTCAAAATCGACAAGGTCTTGCGCCGTTCCTCCGGATGGTCCAATCTGATTTCCCAGGTCGTATACTCGCCGGATATAATTCATGCATGCCCCAGATTCCCACGCCACAACTCCTGTATTCGGATCCTCAAGGGCAGGAACACGTCCGTTTTCATTGATCTTGAGAAAAGTCGTACCCTTCACACCTTTGTCCGGCTCGTCGCTCATATCCCAGAGTTTCACAGTGAATGGCACATGAAGGGCTTCCAAGGCGATCGCAATCTTGATCGGATTGGGACCCGTAGCATGCGCATGCAAGAGGAGTGGCTTGATATGAGCTTCCATCCTATAGACACATTTGATAAAAATGATCGAAATTATCAAAGGTTGAAGATGAAGAAAGGCGGGGGATACGATAAATGCGGAGATGATTGAAATATGATGTCATCTAGATGGTTCTCGGGATTCGATTTAAAGTTGCATCCATGAGTTAGCACATTTTGCGAACAGCCCCTACTCCGCGACATCAAATTCTGACCGGAAATTCAATCCGTGGTCGCGCAAGTCTCGAAATTTAACACTTGATCATACCTTTCCTTGTAAATTCATAATTTTTACCATGTAGCGTATAGTAGTGAGTGTGAAGCTCTCAGATCTCTGGAACCTAGAATGGTTCTTACTATGGCTGGCTGGGAAGCCCATTGGCTACTTGGACGGGTACTTTTGTATCCATGGATTTGGCCAAATAAGGGCGATCGTCCTACATTTCCATGGATAAATAGCTGGGCTCATTTAACCGGACCTCTGCCTTGTCAACCACTCTTGCTATTTAAAACAGCGTCGATCTTTAATTATTGCTACTACTAACTACTAACTAGTGGTACAAGCTCGCTACATGGAATGCGGCGAAGTGTTATCTTCCCTCAATCAGATTCACTGGATCGATTCATCTCCTCTTCCAATACCCCGCAGGATAATTCATGGAGATGCGGGGGCTAGAATAGTTTGTGTTTAATAAAACCCCGCTCTCAGTGAACACTGGCGTAACTGGCGATGCAATTTTGAAACGATTCTTGTTGTTTTTTTCGGAAATATGTCTTTTCAATTATCTAGGAGTCGCCATGTGGCTGCTCGGACTGCAAGTCCAAGCAGCCTTACTAGTTAGCTCTGTCGATGCAAAGTTGATTGAAACAGGCAATGACTTGCAAGATTTAGTAAGTAGGTGGAAATTTACACAGATCAGGATGTCTATTATACCGAACTGACCCTGGCAGTTCACTTGGGACAAGCATTCAGTATTTGTTCGAGGCGAGCGAATCATGATTTTCTCGAGTGAATTTCACCCCTTCCGACTTCCAGTTCCAGGTCTGTGGCTCGATGTGTTTCAGAAGATGAAAAGCATGGGCTTCAATGGAGTATCTTTCTACGTCGACTGGAGCCTTGTCGAGGGAAATCCGAGACAGGTTTTCACTGAAGGGATATGGAATCTTGAAAAATTCTTCGATACCGCCATCGAAGCCGGGATATACCTTATCGCTCGCCCTGGGCCGTACATCAATGCAGAGACGACAGCAGGTGGTATTCCGGGTTGGGTTTTGCGTATCAATGCGACCGTCCGCTCCGATGACCCAGAATATCTTAGGACAACGGAAAAATATATGTCAACAATGGGCCGAATTATCGAAAGAGCACAGATCACCCACGGAGGCCCTGTGATCATGGTTCAACCTGAGAATGAGTACGCAACATGGCCCGATGTTTCTGAAGAGGAATGTCCTACCCAAATGAACAAATGAACCGGGAATACATGGAATATGTCGAAAAGCAGCTGCTGGATGCCTGCATAACTGTCCCTCTCATCGTGAATGACAATAAGGCCTTGGGCTATTGGGCCCCAGGGTCAGGCCTTGGAACGACAGATATTTACGGAATTGATTCGTACCCTTTTCGTTACGACTGTGAGTGTGAAGAAATCGATGACCGCGTATATCCTGTTTGCTGACGATAAAGAACAAAAGGCGGTAATCCAACATTCTGGTCTACTTATAGATTCCCTTATGACTGGCAAGTTCTTCATGAAAAGTACAGCCCAAACACGCATTTTTCCATCGTCGAGTTCCAAGGAGGGTCGGGTGGAGGATGGTAAGTCAATCCTATCCCATCTTCGGTTAACGGGCTTATTCAATCTGCGGTAGGGAAGGAGTCATCGAGGATAAATGCGCTGAACTCGTAAACGAAGAGGCTGTCCGAGTGGTTTACAAGAATAATTATGGATTTGGCGTTAATATATTCAATATATACATGGCTCGTTCGTTTTGTTTAGTCGATGTTGAGGTTATGCTAATATATTTGGTAGGCTTTTGGTGGTACAAACTGGGGATGGCTACCAAGGAGGTTATACCTCCTATGATTATGGGGCAGCCATCACCGAAACTAGGGGTATTTCGCGTGAAAAGTACAGCGAGCAGAAATTGGAAGCAAACTTCCTCAAGGTTTCACCGGCATACCTGACGGCAGCGCTGGGATTAGGCATCAATGGTTCCTACGGGGCTCCAGCTTCCATCGCCGTAACCCCACTCTATGGAAACGACACACAAACGAACTTCTACCTAGTGAGGCATGCCAACTTCAGCTCTACTAGCAACACTGAATACACACTGCATCTACCAACACGCATCGAAAACATCAGCATACCACAGCTTGGTGGTCACCTCAGTCTCAACTGGTGAGATTCCAGGTTCCACACTACAGATTATAATCTTGACGGCATTAATTTAATATACTCCACAGCTGAAATATTCACATGGGCACGCGGGGCAGGTTCGGCACGTGTACTGATTCTTTACGGCGGAGCAGGCGAGCTTCATGTGTTTGCTTTGTCTCGTCATCTTGGAAACACGACTGTTGTTGAGGGTTCCGACGTCATCCTCACTCCGAAAGGCCAAGCATGGGTGATACAATGGCAGGTCAAGCGAGAACGCCGCATAGTGCGCGTTTCTGATCTCGAGATATACCTTCTTTGGCGAAACGAGGCTTACGAATATTGGCCATTGGAACTGCCTGCCGAAGAGCCGATCGGCAATTTTTCTTCGCCGTCTAAGGATATGGTCATCTTGAAGGGCGGGCATCTCATTCGCTCTATTTGGCTTGAGGATCAAGTGATTCGAGTCACAGGCGATATCAATGCCACAACAGAGATTGAGGTAATTTCTTCTCCGGTGCGTAACTTGAAAACGATCATTTTCAATGAAAATGAATTGCGGACTTCGCGCACAAAGTCGGGAAAATTGACAGCAACGCTGGAGTACAACCCTCCCAAAATCAAGATACCAAGCCTAGCCAACTTGGACTGGAAGTTCCTTGATTCTTTACCCGAAATCAAACCCGCCTACGACGATTCAAAATGGACTTCCTGTTCGAAGACCACAAACAACCCTAGAGGTATGGACACTCCTACCAATTTGTATTCTATTGATTATGGATTCCACACCGGATCGTTAATATATCGTGGCGATTTTGTTGCAAATAGAATGGAGTCATTAGTTTCGTTAAATGTATCAGGTGGAACTGGCTTCGGACATTCCATCTGGCTGAATGAAACCTTCCTTTGGATCCTAGACGAGGAGTGGCTCAAATACCACCGCGATTCAAAATTTGCAGTTTCCCAATAATTTCTCCGCAGAGTCTTATGTGCTTACCATCTTGATTGACGACATGGGCCAAGACGAGGAGGTCCCTGGTACTGATGCGATCAAGTTTCCGCATGGCATCCTCAACTACCAGCTGCTAAACCATAGCCAAATTGATATTTCGTGGAAAGTGACGGGGAATCTTGGCGGCGAACAGTATCATGATCTCGCCAGAGGACCTCTGAATGAAGTTGCCATGTATGCTGAGAGGCAAGGTTATCATAATCCGAAGCCGCCAGCCTCGAAATGGCCTTCATCTAGCCCAATAAGTGAAGGAATTGCAAGAGCAGGCGTTGGATTTTTCACTACATCCTTCAATCTAGATATCCCCGAAGGATGGGACATCCCTATGAGCTTTGTGTTCAATGGATCTGCAGCGGAATCACCTAACTCGGGCAGTCCTGGATCAGATTACCGATTGCATTAACTCTCTGGGCACAAGACGAGCAAGGTGCTCGGCTCGTAAATCTAGAACAGACCCCCACGGCTGTAACCCGCTCAGGTTACACAAAGCCGGATCCTGCCCCACAGCCTTCTTGGGTGTCGCGCCAGGGGGCATACTAGATGAAAGAGCATTTGTTGGTGATGAGAAACTCGCTTACGGATCATGTCATTCCGAGGACTTCTCATCATTACATGGGACTATAGCTTTGTGCCATAGACAGGCATGAAATCAAGCAACATAGCTTTCGTTTTATTGTCATGGTCATTGGATTGCCGCCGCGGCGACCAGCGTGTCAAAGGCTGAGCTGTGCGTCGAGGCATCTATTTTTCCAGCTGAAGGAGGGCCAGCCCAGTTTACGCCGAATTGGCCCTGTTCGTTTCGATCATTCTCCCAGATGCTGTTCGCCGAATTTTGTATGACCTTTTTGTAGATCTCATTTGGCGATGCTCGATGCAGCATTTGCAGGTTCCGCATGAATATTCCCTTGAACTGGGTTCCATCTGGTTCGCAATCGGTATTCTCACACCAATCGTGAATAACGTAGTTCGAATCAGCGAGCGTATCGATCCCAGCTTTTGCGATTGTATTCGCAGATTGTAAGTAGGTGTCATTGGGGGCCGCTTTGTTCAGCTCGACGAGACCTCCAAGAATAACTCCCTGATTATAGGACCATCTATTTAATCGTTAGAATATATGAGCGAATGATTTCCTGGGGGACTGTGGTGTTGTACACTGTAGCACCGTTGTTTTGACAGTTGTCCAATAATCCGTCGTTGATTGTATTGTTTTCACCGATAAACCCCTGAGCGGTGAACCAGTCCCATTCTTTGATCGCCCAATTCACATAGTCATTTTTCCTTGATGGGACGCGATTGGATAGATGCGCTGCCACAGAGAGAAATAATTCATTCGTAATCGCATTGATGTAGCCGTCCGTAGGGTTCCATGGTATACCGCCCCCACCGCACCGAGTTCCCCAAGCCTTGGTCTATGTGTTCATTAGCGCGAGGATGCTGTGTATAGGAATAAAATAGAATACAAACCAAAGCAGCAAAGATACCTTCGGCCAGCGATAGGTAGGTATTATCCTCCGTGACATCGTATGCAGCAATCCATGCGAGGGCCCACCACGCGTCATCATCATAAGCCGAGTCGAGCCACTGTGATGCGTTCGCTGAGCCACCAGCTCGGGAATATAATGACCGTTTAGAGGTCGTCTTCATTTCGGGACCGGGATTTGGGTTGGAGGGTGGTGCCTTATTCAGAGTGTTGTTGAAGACGTAGTCGGCAGTCTCCACCACTGATGGATCAACTAAAGCAAGATCTGCAATCGTAGTCATACAATTCGCGCCATTCCACCATCCGATGGTATTCCACAACCCGGTACCATCGTTGTAGTAGTCTTGCAGCGTGCGCAAAGCTTCTTCTGCTCGTTCAAGGGCGTCGTTGGCAAGAGTGCCGCCTGATAGAAGGAAAGGGATGAGTACCGGAGCAAAAAAACCACGAGAGAACAACATTGTTCGAGGATGTGCCGGCACGAAATGACCTACTCAGGGGTAATCTGGAGCGAAGACGTGCTGCTTAAATATGATAGCTTCGGCACGAAATGCAGGTTCTTAGACACATAATTGAATTGGAGAATAAGTATGCATTCTTGTCCGCAGCCGACTTGATTGGCAGAAGAGATCGCTGAAGGTAGGGCGGGCCCACTTGTCTATCCCCCCTGATCTGCAGGATCGACTTCATCACAAGTCATCGAAATCATGCAGGTCTGAGCTGAACAGGCACAGGCTACAGGTCATCGAGAAAGATACGTAGGGCCTCTGTGAAGCGCAGCTGGTTGGACTGCAGTCGACTTCCAAACCGATGTGATCATATCAAGGGATAGCCAGCTGATTGTGTTGTAACCTCCACAATGTTTAGGATCGGAACCCCTTGCCAGACCTTTGCCCCAGGCTTGGCTTCCATGCATTGCTGTTCGGAATTAATGGCATGCGCGGTATGGCCAAGCGCCGCTCGGGCTCTTATTTTGAGACCTGCCCAAGGAAATCTTTGAACCGAGCGCCTCATTCATCCAACGAGCCATCAGTGAATTGGAGCATTGAATTTATTATTGGGTCTCGCAAACCTGATTGGTCAATACGACCCCGGCGTTATAATTAGCCCCCAATGGGCTTAGTTGAGTCGGAAGTTCATTCTGATTGGCCTTCCTTGGTCATGACTCCAACGTGACTATCCTTCCATCTACCGACCTAGGAATGCTAGACACATCTCGGTCGCCATGAGACACGCAGTGTTTCTCATGTTGGCCATGTGTCAATGCGCGTGTCATTTCCTGACGTCAGAGAGAAGCCACCTGCAGAATGCTCCCCATTGGCGCTAATGTCTCACGGCGTGCATCCAGCAGACCCAGCGGCTATTGTCTGCACTGATACCAGCCTACTGAATCTCTCTGTGGATCTAGGCAAATATCCGCTTTTCTCAACCAAGAATGGATGCCCTCTTGCCCAGGTGATCTGTCAGGTAGTATGTAGTACTATGTCCATAGCGTGACTTGGACTCGAACTTAGCTAGTATATTTTTGTGAATAGGCCAGGTGAAACCAGATAGACTCCGGTCGGAAGTTATGAATGGCGAGGTGAGTTGGGACAACCCTGCCCAGGTGGACGATTACATGGATATATAATAACCCTTCCAAGCCCTGGAGGTTAGGACTTCGGGAACAGTCATTTTTTCTCTGTCCACCTGGGCACTGGCAGTGCTAGAATGTCACGTCCGGTGTCTTGAAGCTAGTGACTAACTACTACTAGTAGTACCTACTACTTAATCCTGGATGGAATCGATTTCACTGCCCAGGTGTGCCTTCGAAACCACCATTGATCTCCAGGGCTCAACACATACTATAATATCTTCTAACCAGGTGACTCATGCATATGGAAGACATGAAGAAGAAGAATTTGTATTTTTCTTTATTGAACTCAGTTCATTAACCTTGGATGAATTGATTTCGCTATTAATATCTCATGTTCTAGTAGTATACTACATCACCTGCATTTATATATCCTCCACGACAATGTGGTGATTCTTGAGCCTACCTCGCTGAGGTTACAGCCCATTCATTACTATATCAGAAATATCGGCAGGAGTTTTCTTCAAGCGCGGCACATCCGTCCTGACTCAGAGACAGACCAAGCATCACTACCAACACCCTTGAAGGCATAGAAAAAGGAACTGGGGTCCCATTTCTGCTTCACGGAGAGCAAGGGACGGTAATTGTCACCAAAGAAGGTCTTTTTCCAGTTTGGTTGACGGAAATTGGCCTCGTTCTGGTAGCAGCCACTGTCCGGAGTGAGAGCCTCCAGCTGTGGGACATACTCATTTGTGATCTTGTACTGATCAGCGACCATTTGAGACCAGGGAGCGGTCTCGTTCCACATGGTTCCAATTTGCATAGTTATGGCAGCATTGCGCAGAGCTGGGAAAACGGCGTTGGAGACATTTCCAGGGTTTGAGACATCCATACCAACACCAACCGCAATGACGCCGTTTTGAGTCAGATTGCGCAGTACAGTACCCATGCCGGTGGGATTGTTCTCCAGAACATCACGAGGGATCAGACGACCACCATATTGGTATGCGGCGACAGCCAGATTCCCCCACGGCAAAGGCCCCATGTAATTATTGTAGTGATCGTAGTACGAATCAAACTGGGTGAAGGCAGCCTTATAGTTGATTCCAAGCTTGGTCAGGGTTTGGAGGAAAGGAGCGAGAATGGCCTTTGCCTCGGCCGAAGTTTGATTGTACGCGGTCAGAGGGCTGATGATGAAAACACTGGCAGTCATCTGGTAGATGACGGTAGCACCTTGGTCGATCATCTTCGGGAGCTGGTGATGAAATTCAGACACGGCCTCGTAGAAGGTGTCCGTGGTGATATTGGCTGCGGTGAATTGAACAGCACCGCCGGCGATGGGCGCATCGTTATAAGCTTTGACGGTCATGGATACAACGACACCGTAGTTGCCGCCTCCGCCACCGCTAAGGGCCCAGAACAAATCGGCATTGTGAGACCGAGAAGCGATTACACACTTTCCAGCCGCGGTAACAACCTCAAACTCGAGAGTTTGATCGGCACCGAGACCAAACTCTGTACTCAGAGCACTGTGGCCGCCTCCTTGGGTGTAACCACCGGCCAGTCCAACAGTTGGGCATTCACCAGTGACAATAACATGGCCCTTGGACTTGGCAACCTCAAGAATTTGGTAGCCCATAACACCGGCACCGACCTTGAATGCAGCACCCTGGTAGGCAGAGTCGGACCACTGCTTGTATTCGATACCATTCAGGTAATGGGTCCACACGGAGAGAGCACCTGCACCAGTCGAACGGCCAAGGTAGCTAAGTATGGTTAGCAATTATCCAGTGGCATTAACCCAAAAACAAGAACAAAAAAGGAAAAGAAAACTCACTCATGGCCAGTATTTTTGATGGCAAAACGGATATTATTCTCCCGGGCAAAGTTCACAGCCGCAACGACGTCTTTGCTAGAGGAAACATTGACGGCATAGCTAACGAAATTGCCCAGCAGGCATGGACGATTCTTTGCGGTAAAGGGATCGCAGCTTTGGTTGGCGAAATAAGTCTGCATCACAGAAGAGGATGATTCAAGACTAAATCCCAAGATTAGTATACCACACGGCTCCTTGGAGTGCACTCTGTAGAGGAAGTGCATCACTTACTGAGGCAACGGCTCATTCCAGTTGGATCTCAGCGCCGCACAGGCGGCGGCATCATAGGTGGGTGCGTGGCAAGGGGTGCCAATGGGTACGGTCGCAACCAGACGACCCCCGACGGTGTGGTTCAATGAAGACCATTCCGATGTGGCGGGCCAGCAGCTATCTCCAGGCAAGCAGTGACATTGGGATTCAGCAAGTGCCGTTGAGGCAAGAGCCGCAACTGTTGCTAGCCAAATCTTCATGGTGGGGATGAGGAAAAGAACGGAAGTGTGGTTAAGTTTGCCGATCGGCAGGTCGATTGCTATTATATGGGGGATGCAGACATTCCTCGGTCTGAAAATGGCAAACCCCCCTAAGAATTGATTGTCCACAAGCCTGTCGGAGATGTTCCCCAGAGCGTCTAAGTCGGCACACTACTGAATAACAGAACCGGTGGATATATGCATCGGATTGACCGGGAATGAACCGAGCGGTGGACTAGTTACTCCGTACTTCCACATGGTTTGGCGATCGTGTCCCTCCGTAGGCATTTAGTTTCGGTACTTGAGTCGTACATTAACCGATCAACCTGGTGGCAAACGTTTTCTATCTCGAGCAGCCAATATGATATCGACGGAATTGGCAACCTTCCAGAATGCTTCAGCTGCAATGCTTGGGTGATGCTTGGTTGGTTTAGCAAAAACATTTTAGCCGGAAAGCCACGGAGACCGTACTGCTACCTTGTTACGCAATTTAAGGCACACCCGAATATGGGCGATCTATTTGTCTCAGATCGGCTAGCCCTAGCCCTATCAGGTCGATCCCGGTGGGGAAATCAATCGATCAGAGTTTACACGGGCCAGGGAACTTGATTGTTCGGACAGCCACACAATTTAAGAGGTCCGGAATTTTATGAACGACGTTGCTGATAATTGGTCTTTTCGGAGATTGTTTAGCCTTCAACCAGGGGCAACCGGAGGTCGTTCAGCACTTACCTGGTCATGTTTGATTGCGGGTGAACCAGACTCGTTGCCCTCCACCTGCCGAATTTTGTCCCTCGAAGGCCAATTTTCAGCCACCAGACTCAAAAGTTATTACAAAGTATAATCCCAAGCACAAGGATATTGTCATGCTTTCTTTTTAAGGGCACATATCCACGCTGTTTCAGCAATGCACACCTAGGCATCATCACCACGCCAATCCCGCACCGGAATCGTTATGACAGAGGCCACACCAAACCACGGCCCGGCTCTCGAACGAGGGATCTGGGTCGCGGTGATCATCGCGGTCTTGGTTGTAATCCTTAGGGTCTTTGCTAAGATTAAGATCAACCGCTTTCACTTTGACGATGTACTGATGATCATCGCATCGGTATGGACTTGACTACTCTAATCTATAGTCCTGCGCACAATTTCCTAACATCTTTGGCTTTAGATTTCGGCAATTGTCTCGACCGTTTTTCTCACACTTTCCGTCGATCACGGCTTTGGCAAGCCCCTGGGTGACCCCTTTACCCACGACACTTCCCTGGTCTTGAAATACATCGCCATACAAATCCCCATCGTTACCCTTAGTACCACCTTCGCTCGAACCTCTTTTATCATATATCTTGTCGCGGTTCTTGGGACAAAGAAAGCATATAAGATCGCACTATGGGTTATCCTCGCCATCCAGCTTGCTGGGAATATTGCATCGGCAGTTTTGCCACTGAGCATTTGCAAGAACGTGAACATCCTCTGGGATCCACTCGTCAAAACTACTTGTGGGGATATAGACGCAGTCATCAAGTTCGCGTACTTCTCTAACAGTGAGTCTATCTATACCAATCCACCTCAAACATCTCTAACATTATCCACCATAGCTTTCAACTCGGCTGCCGATCTATTTCTGGCTGTATTTCCAACCGTTGTTTTCTGGAATCTCAATTTGAAGTTGCGTATCAAGATCAGTTTGATTGGTCTTCTCAGCCTGGGCATTGTGTTAGTCTATCTTGCTTCTGTTGTTTCGCATACATACTGACTTTTCAGTGCTATGGTGGCGTCCATAATCAAGACTACCAAGCTCGATACCTTACCCAGCATTACAAATCTTGGCTCTGCCGGTGGAATTGAGTTGATCCGCTGGGGATACGTCGAAAACGCCATAATTATTATCACCTCGTCGATTCCATGCATTCGCCCCTTGATCATTTCTTCTGTACGAAAGCTCTCTAGCGTCACTCGGTCATACGAGCTCAGCGGTCCTTTCAGCAACCGTCGAACAAACCCAAACAATGGCACTCAGACACGCAAGTCGCGTAGCAAGTTCAGCAAACCTCATGACCTAGAGTATGGCAGCATAGATCACATTCTTGACAGAGAAAACAGCGCCGCGACGGGCGGCGACCATGGCTTTCCTCGTGATATGAATCCAGGGATCACGAAGCAGGTTGACATTGAAGTCGTTTCCGACGATAACACATCACGATCAGACTCTACACGACATGCCGGCCACGGTATTTGAATACCTACGTAGATTGAATATGTATATACAGATATGTCCTTACGGCTTTAAGAGAATTTCACGAGTTTCCCTTTACTCTTCAAATCCTTTCAGATAGAAATTATTCCCGCTTTCTCTAGATGTATTTTGAATATCAGGAGTGGATTGACCGCTTCTTTCTTCGATTTACCAACAAGGTCCATTTGAAGGGGTGGGTTCAAGTTGCAAGCGAAAGAAAGCTTACATCGTCACATACCAAGCGGCTTGGAAATCGAATTGGAGAGGTATGAAGTTGAAAGGATTAGTTCCTGGTTATCAGATCTTAGTACACCTTTGAGTCGCTCTGATAGGTCCTGGATGGAGAGGATCACACATAGAGGATCTGAAACGTGTTTCGCTACAATACTATCTTCTGAAATCACTGAATAATATGATGTTCTCCTCAATCGATCCATGCCGCAGGGAGCCTGCCAGAACATACTTGGCATGTGCACAGAATAGGTTACGTGCTCGGAGTGGGTCAACATCTCCACATTCAGAAGCCGATCTCTGCACAGACGAGAAATGTTTCACGATAGAATCTTATTCAATACTTTTGTGCTTGATCAAAGATGGGAAAACCCGAAGGATTCTGCACGCATAATTGGTTTACAGAATTTTGATGGGATAATTCATCGTGGACTTCCGATCACTTCTGAACAAAACCACCGCCTCCTTCCTGTTTCAAATTTGAAAGAGGTGAGTAGTAGGAATTGACGCCAACAAGATGTTTTCAGTCATCAGTATAGCCAGTTGAAGGCTGTAGCTTCCTTTTATGGAAATAATTTACCTACATATCCTACGCAAACCTTTGAACCTCGAGTTTAGTTATGCCAAGTGAGTGGTAATAAATACGAGAGGGTCTTGGTTGCTTTAAGAGGTGACGGAACATTAGCTAATTGATCACAGTAAACTTACTCGAAATTAAAATACAAAGTGTTATTTCTGTTTGAATATTTGAAGTGTGTGCAAGGAGCATACGAGTACTAACTAGTACCTACAAGTACGATATGAAAGTAGATTGCACCGGTGCGGCCCTTCGGCTTCATGGCGCGAATTGTTTAGACCCGCATTCACTTTCCCCGCCTTCTCACCTTGACTTATTCCACATACTACAGGCTCATCCAAAGGCTCCATTGAAATTCTATGGGGTCAGGAAATGCACAGACCAAATTTAGAACAGCGAGAACATTACCCTCAGCACCATGTTTTGGTCGAGTAGTGTCAAGGTTTACGGGATCAACCTCCGCCCCGCCCAACGAATCCTTCGTTGTCAAATAATTTGACCCTCGGGGTGTCTCGGGCCTTCAAAATGTCTGACAGTTTGATTGGCTAAGAATAACTCAGCCGTTCGAGCACTCCAAGAATGTTCATTGTCTTGTTCTTATTCGCACTTTTGCGACCGCAGTATCCAATGCGACAGCTGCATACTACACCGGCTTGTGGACCCCAAAATTGAGGACGTAAGCAGCTAATGCGAACCCTGCATAATCCGTACTCCGTGCTTCGTGCAGTTTCGCCTTATTAGGTAGACTTGCCGTGTATTAATAATACTAAGATATTAGGATTGAAGCCGATCAGTGGCCCTTGGCTTTTATCGCAGCTACTGAGCGCATAATGATTCACTGGTTGCTATGGACATGACCAAGGCCGCGTCTGCTAGCACATTCCTCTTGGGTTTGCTTATGAATTAATTATGGGATTGTAGATTGTTCTAGTTGCCGCTGTTGTATACGTTCCTGCTCTTGCATTTGCAAAATTCGGCCTGGTGATTCTTTACCATCGCAGTATGAATAAAAAATCCGCAGTGGTAGGTGGTTACAGCATTGCAATAATCTTCGCACTCATATTCACTTGTAATCCAATCCAAAGGAGTTGGAGTTCATCGATTACAGGGGGCTCCCGTATTGATCGCAATGGTCTATATATTGCCACGGCAGTGACCAATATCATTACAGACCTAGCACTCATCGTGATTCCAATTCCGTTGTTATGTGGGTTACATATGCCACGGATGCAGAAAATTGGTCTGCTCGCGATATTTGCTATCGGCTGCGCATAAGTACCAAGCCTCTCACATATTTTTATTCAATCTATATTGAAATGATTTTAATTTCAATCATAGAACCCTGATAACAAGCATTCTGCGTCTTGTGACATTGATCTCGTCCCTTACAACAACTGATCCTACGTATCAAGTAGCGGAACCTCAAATTTGGATTCAAGTTTCCTCTGCCGCTTCCATATGAATAACAGCAAGCCAAATACCATGACACAGCAATGTCGAATCAGATCTCATCGTCATTTGCCCCTGATTACCCTTTCTAAGACAATTTATGCGGCGTCATGCACCTGGCTGGATGACCCAATCAGGTAGCAAATCTCAAAGCTACCTCGAGGACTACAGCTCAGGCACTGCCACGCGCAGTCGTCACAAAGGAGGTCTCACGCGATTAAAAGATGATATCCACCTCGCCGAAATCCCAGGGAGCCGAAATAATGAAATTGGGATTGTGAAAGAGGTTGAGTTGCAAGTGACCGAAGAACCGAGATGGGGCCATCTGATGCGACCACTTTACCTCCCGCCCAGTATACAATCCACGCAGTTAGAAGCAGTCAGCTGAGAGCCACCACAATTAGACGGAACCTCATATCGGGTCAGTCCAAAGTTTTTGAGTTGATTCGAAATTAACATTATACTATTAATGGTGTCTTTTCACTGCCACATGCCTTGATGACCGAATAGCTAATGGTAGTTATTCCTTCCGCTTCCCGTCCCCAGCACTGCCTTTACTGACTGGCACGGGCTTAATATTGGAGAAATTCTGGGAATGGGAATACATGTAGCTAGATCTGCGTCATTTGATGATACTATCGGCGTGAAATTAGCTTAATATGGAGAATAATTGTGAGTGTCTGCGGGGCTCAGGCATCAAACCGTTTTGAGTCATCCCGCACCCACCCGTTAGTCATTCTAGATAGCCTCGGGTAGTCAGCTCATCACCACCCTTCGTACCATTCAGTTCTGTCTAGTGAAGGCCCGTCTAGCACAAGATCTCGTCTCTTATGGTTCTGGCGTAATCGCCTATAAGGTTCTAGCGAACAGAAAGAATGGCCACCCCTTCCCAGTCCACCCAGAAAGGAGTTTTCATAATCGAAGCTTCGGTCGATGATGTACCAGCCATTAAAAGCATGGTTGATTCCGCCTACTCGAAATATATCGACCGGATTGGCCAACCACCCGCTCCAATGTTGGAGGACTATTACTCAGTGCTCCAAACAAGCCCAGTTTTTGTCTTAAAAGACAACAATCACACCTCGATCGGTGCAATTATGTTCAGTTGTGACAATGGTACCATGGCAATGAAGATCAAGAACTTGGTTGTCAGCCCAGCAGCACAGGGGCGTGGGTATGGTCGCGTTTTGATGAATTACGCGGAAAACTTTGCAATATCGCAGAATATCTTAGCATTGGAGCTCTACACCAATGTTAAAATGCACGAAAATATTCAATTGTATGCGAAGTTGGGATTTTCCGAGGAGGGGCGAAGGACCGAAGACGGGTTCGAGCGGGTTTATTTCCGCAAAGATTTGAGTCGGGGTGAAAAAAGTTGAAGGTAGCATACTAGTATGCTTGTTACTATATACCTGGAAAATACAACTTGATGTCCTAGTACCAACTTGAAATTCCGAAACCTTCTTACAGAGGCACTAATAATCTACTTTTTTTTTAAAGTCCAGCGATAGAGCACATATACCAAGTAGACACGGTAATAAGCACTTCCAGTAAAGTCAACTTCAAACGTCAACATATACGAGACTATACGAATAAACTTACACAGACCACAGGACCGGTGGGTGCGAGAAGTGCTGGACAGACAAATGAATTTGAGCAACACCTCGGATTGCTTCCTACGCCGATGCAAGTAAAGTTTGTAGAACACTCCAATATCATCAGCAATCAATGAAATGAGGTCACCATGTGCTTCAAGTTGAGGAATTCGGCTGGAACGAACAGTTCGCTGGATCCATTGAAGGGGGATATCATGAAGTCATAATCTTGATTACAATAAAATCACGGTAGCTTGGAGAGGGTTATCAATAACTTGTGAAGGGGCCAGATAATTCCAAGGATCTAAACCCGGATGTTCGTTCATGAAAGGTGCTCTAGCAATGGCCACTGGCACAATAAGTTGAATCTGAGCTTCTATATTGAATACCGCCAAATGCCGTTATCTCTACGCATTGTAAAATAAGGATTCCGGACCTATTTATTTGCTAGAAGGGCAATGTGTATGTTGGTTCCATCATGAAGTATATGGGGATTTAGTAGGCAGGTTACAATTTCGAATGAGAATACCAGTTTATTGTCTTTGATCTGATCCGTCAACTAAGTATACATGGGAATATTCGTGATAGGTTGGTTTGCCAAGCAAAACAAAGAAATCCTTTAAGAATATGTACAGGTTGCCATTTCCGAATGGGAGTGCCAATAAAAATAATGGAGAATGATAGTAAGGTGTCGTAAAGAAAAGGTGGTAATGTAGTAAGGGTTCTGGTCCAGTAGTATGTGCAAACTTGAAACCCGGGGAATATCGAAAGTCGAGAACCGTGAAAGGTATTAAAAGAAATTGTGCATCAACAAATAAAACATAATGCACGGTCGTAAACATGAAACAGCCCTGGAGCATGCGACTGATTCGGCCTGAGAAAAATATAATGCCGATCGTATGAAGTCGCGAAAGGGATATTATCGTCTCCACATCCGAGAAGGAGTTTCGTTGAAGTCGTCTTTGCTGGAACGTTCGCTTGCACCTTCTGAAGGGTATGCGGGCTCGGTTGTAATCTCGATGGTGGTCTCTTGGTACACCTTTCCGATGGGGGCCATTTCGACACCGGGCTGGACAATGTTATCGGTTGAACCATCTCGGTCAAGATCCTCGTCATGTAAGCCCATTCTCCGTGTCGTGGGGTCGGCGGTAATGGTTGTTAAGTGAGTGTCGCCGCGGCGTCCTTTGCTGCTGGCGAATTTGTTATAAGAGCGGTCATGGCTAGGCTCGGAGTCGATGATGAGGTTGCGACGGGTTACGGTGTAGAGAATCACGTCGACAAGGCCGGAGCTCGTAATAATAGCACCTATTTCGATGTCAGTTCTGTCTATATGGCCATATTGTTAGAATATTCTTTAGCGAAGACACTTACCGGCACAGCAGAAAAATGTGAGAGATGGAGAATCTCCGTTCGCCGTAGCCATACGCCCAGCAGCCAATGGTAAGGAGAGAACAATGTAGACGATGGGGTAGATGGTCATGTACCCGACAACACGACGCAGGCGCTTAAGACTCTCCAGTTGGCTGTTTCCCAGGATGGAAGATGCGGCAATCTGTTTCCGAAGTTGGAAATACATAATCGCGTAGAGAGCGACCGTCCCGAATTCTGCCAGGAAAATCCAGATGTAATGGGTCCAAAGACGAACTGTCTCGTGCTCTTCGTTGATCCAGCACCAGGCACCTGATGGTACGTAGACATCGGCTCCATACATTGCAAGGGGGATAATCACAATAAGAGCAATGAATGCCCAAACACCGCAAACAAAGGTTACAAAGACCTTGTATGACATCTTCCGTCCCCAGACGACAAGCAAGAAGGTGTGGAAGGCAATGGCCAGGACGAAGAGACCTGATCCAGGGTCACCAATCTGAAGCCACAGACCTTGCAAAAAGCAACCGGCAGTGCCAGACTTGATCTGGTCTGTGACGATCCATCTCAAACAAATTAAGAAAGCGAGGGATTGTTGGAAATCTGCAAGAATGAGGTTGTAGATAAGAATGATATACTGGTTGTAACCAATATATCTGGTGTAGCTGGATTTCCAGAAGATCAGGCGATATGTGATGAATGAGAGTAGGGTTCCTGTGGCGAGAAAGGAGAGTAAGGCCATGACAGAAATGGCGATAAGGCCTCGCCGTTGTACGGCTGGCAATGGATTAATGTCCAAAGTCACATCGTTTGACAACCGAGGGTGAAGTGGACTATTAGAAGCCATGTCCCGCTGCAACATGCTGAGAAGGAGTGCAGACATATTGAAGGATTGAAGGTGGGTTTCAGTAATGAGGGTCGTTTCTTTTTCTAGATGCCGCCAACGACCATCGTTTGCAGGTGGACTAGAGAGCAGTTCGTGCCAAGCCAAGAATATTTTCTCAGCCTCGTCTCGTCGTTCGCGTGATAACCCAAAGCCAATTCCACCAGCCGAGTGAGATGAGAGAGGGTAATATGCGTGGCAAGAAAATTCAAGAAGAGTTTTCTCTTCTCACTCACGAATGGCTAGGCGGAACTGGATGGAAATAGACGCTCCGCAACGGCAGGGGTATGGACCAGGATTATTAAAGTAATCAGAGATCACTACCAAGGTGATGGAGCGGAACCCACAAAGAAACCATGGACGGCCTCAGTGAACTCTATTGTCAATAGGTTAAGGAGAACGACAATGGCATTTCTACACACAGACCATTGTGTTGTCAATGACTTGGTCTCCAGAGAATTTGGAACCTTCGATGCGGAGCCCACCAGGGATCATCTCCGTTAGGGTGCCCCGAAGTGGGCTCACGTCCAGCATTGAGGCAAACAACCCCAGTACGCAATGCAACAAGAACCAAATCAGCCATCATAGTATCCACTTTGGGCGGAGGCAACCCCTCTCGGAACAGGGACGTGAGTGTGGGTTCGAAGAAGTTTCTGCGACAGCATTCGATTAAACGGGGTGAAAGTTTGGTCCAGACGGCAATATCCACCCACGATCACCGTCTGAGCGTGCGCTGCACGGCATGAAAACGATGTAAAAGGGGAGTGGAAAAACTAGCTGCAGGGCCGACCGCACCATGAATGTCTAAATTTTAAGCAAAGTCGTTGAGAAGCTGGGGGAATGGCGAAAACAAAAACGCCACAGAAAGCCTCTCTCTCCGCGTGAGGCTGACACTTTCCCAGACGGGGCTGCGGTCTCCAACGCCCGGAATTTCCCCAGCCAATTAGAGATTCTATCTGCTAACAATCCCTGCTATCTCAATGCAGGGGCAACTGTTCGGGACAGCCAACGGAAGACGCGGCCACGTTTCGCCGCGTGCCTCAATACGTACTAACCGCAGCAGTATCATCTCATGAGTGCGTGCTCAGCTAGAACCTTCCGCTGCTCTGGGTTAGATCTCCGTGCCTAAACAGGCGGGGCTTGATTAGTGTGGTAACGAATTTTGAGTGTTATTATGCTCCGTGGCCAATGGCCAATGGGCGTACATCACCAGGATCAGCCCCCGAGGAAGTACGGTGTACATACAGTATACATTGTACTGTACGGCTGGGAATTAGAATTGACAATCCTAAAATCTAAAATCCATGTGATTCTGCCAAGGGTGACAGTTCCAGAAATAATGTAGATCGTTCGCAATAGTATGGACTCTGTACGGAGTGCAGAGTACCTCAGAATGCAATATTGATATTGTGGCCATGCGATTGGGCCGGTATAAGCTTTGTTTCCATAATCTCCCGGCTTCCAACTGGCTCAGGTTTTACCCCGTCCCCATCGGGGTGCCCACTGACGGGGCGGGACAAGTTTCAACTGAGACTTGCCCCGCTAGGATCTTATAGGGGAATTTCCTCTCGAGGCGTAGCATGCGTCATTTGAAGTGTAGGCAGAACTTTACCCCGTATTCTACAAAACTTCTCGATTGATCCAGTGACCTGGTGAAATGGTCAGTACGAGTAATGGGATGTTCCCCTTCTTGATATCTGGATGTATGTTGATCGACAGTCAAGGAGTGGATTGACCTAACTGTGACTTACTGCCGACCCGCGAACAGGGGCAACCAGGTGGCAGCCATGTGCCGAGGAACGATACTGTATGTACAGCAAGGGGCACAAGGTCGGCCCTGGCCCACAAAATGGTCAGTCGCGATTTGCGGTGAGCCTTCCGGCGTGCTAGCGTTGTCAGTAAATGGAGCCGCGTTGGGGAGTGATCATCCAAAATATCCAACGAAGGATGAATACGCACTAGAACCAAACCGCTTCAAGCCGGTAGCAGCGATCTGAGGAATTGCGATGTGCTCCAGAGAAACCCACTTGTCTCCATCCTCAGGGAATCTTCTTCCCGAGCACGACAGCGCCCGGCTTTCGGATTGTGGCAACAATTGGACTTCAGCTATCCGTACGGGTTAAGGGGGAGGCTTGTCGGCAAGACCGGATTTAAGGGGCTAATTGGCGAGTGAATGAGGAACTCCCTCGTGGCTTCGACTCCACGTGGAAGAATGCCCGCCAATTTCCCTTTTGAGATCCTTCATGACCAGCGACAAGCTTATTTTTTTTTTGCCATCGTAGCAAGTTGGTCCTTTTACGACGATGCGGGTCAAAAATGTCTAGATAACCATGGTTCTGTCGGTTCAGAGTGCCGCATTCACAAACCATAAACCTGATGGGGTCTGCTTGACCTGCCTGTTTCTTGTTAGTTGCCCCGCCCATCGTCGATCTGCATTCTGAAAAAAGGGCGGTCGCGGAATCTGGGCCTGAAAGGGGTGTCATGGCTTTTCTGAACCATTGGATATCATGCTGATAAAGTTCAGTCATCGAAGTGCAGAAAAGACACGCCCCGCAGCCTCTTCACTTCAGCCTGAATCATCCCCGGAGATTAAAATGGGACTCAGTTTCCGATAGGAGCTACAACCACCATGATGGTTGGGACTATTTACTCAATCTAGACCTTTTCAGGTTCGAGTAGTACTGATTTGGCCCGTGTGTCCTAAATTTGTGGAAATACAACATCTTACCTAGCTGCGAACTTGGACTCATGCGATCGTTGACAGAACAGGTGATCACATCGCCACCGAAGGATTCTCATCCGACATCCACATCGTACGAGAGATAAGTACTAGTATGGATTCATAAATTTGCGCTAGCTATATTCAAGGCATATTTACTGTGCGTATGTCAAGGAACCCCAAAAATGAGAGCAATGTAAACTACCGTTAAAGACCCATCAAGCCCATCAAGGTTCATGCACAAATGTCGATCTCTACCTCTTAGCTAACCGTTTACCAAATTGAGCACTTTAATTAACGGCACTTCCCATCGCATGTGGATGTATGTAACCGTAGATCACAATGTGGACTATTAACCTCAAGATACGAGTACACATGGTATATTGGCTTGGCTCGTGCCGAGGCGATCACTTGGTCATTGGAACAAGCGTCCCAGCTTCCTGGATTTTGGTCGCGATGGTGCCAATTTAGGTTTATCTACATGCGACCGTGCCAAAGCATCAACAAGAGCTAGATCCACCGCCGGGTAGAAGACTCCCATCATGGCGTCTTGACAAGGAGCTACTGAAGTCAAACGCGGAGGTTTCAATAATCATCATGCTGAAGCTTATGCGTACATACTACGGAGTACTCCCCGTAAGATCATATCACCCATGGTTCGATCCGTGATCTGACCACTGAAGCCATGCCATCTCCAATAAATGTATCCACTTCCATTCGATATCATCGGACTCCGGTAGTATCGTGTCTCCGATGAACATTCAAGTTCGCACCAGATCTCAATACCATCCAGCACTAGTCGACCCCGTGATTATCTCTCCAATGGATAGGGGTATAGATGGGATCTTCTGGGCCATCGATCATTTGAAAGAAGATTGTGTGCTCGAGTCCATTTTTCGGATCGCCAAAGACGACATCCTCGTGGATCATAGTCCAGGCAGGACGCCCCGGGTTTCTTTGTTATCGGCCATGCACGGGGCTGAACTCGAGTAAGCAACAGGTCGGTTCTTCCTCTTGTTCAGGCGGCTGTATACGCTTCTCATTTCTTGCCGAATCGGGTATCAGTATACCCACAAGGTATTCGTATCTCTCCGATGTCTTAGTGTCTATGCCGGATACTAGAACGATCGCCCGCTCATCTTCTACCTCCTTTATTTTCATCAGCAGCTCTGCTATCTTTTCTGGACCAAATTTTGGGTCGTGATGCCAAGGGAATCAGAAATTGTCGAATCAGATCACACGATCGTGCTTGAAGATTGATTTGAGTAGCGCAAGGATCGGGGCAGTCAAAATCTTTCCTAGTTTTTGAGGCCGCTTCAGGAGAGACTTCTCTGGAAAATTCCGTTGCTTGAAGAGGCAAAGAACGTGGAATAAATCGTGGAGGAGATAGGACTGAAGATAAGTCACCCAGCCAAGTAAAAAGCTGCCATGCTATTTGAAATCAAGATATTTCAGGGAATATATCGCAGAGTGGAACGATGTTCGAACCAGGACCAATTAATCCCAAGAGCAGAATTATAAACAAAGGCCCGAAGGAAGCTTTCCAACATCGTTGAGATCATTAGGTTCCAGAATATGATGACTGCCATGCAAAATGCCAAAAATATGATAAAGAGAAAAATGCCAAATCAGGCACAGTCTCTGCGGGTCAAGCGTATATTCACATTGCTTGGTCGTTCCATCCCTCCCGAATCCGTGGTACCGAGCAGCTAATGGGTGAAAAGCAGCACGGGGCTGACGGTCCATCCAAAGAGAAGCAGCATAGAGAAGTTCTAGCATATCATGGTAGATCTCATAGCCCCAGTCATCGTAGTTTAGACGATGGACTGTTGCAACCCCACGCATCCCTCCGAGTCCTCCACTCATTGCCATCAAATGGCAGCTTCATTCCATTCCGATCGATCGCGAAGCTCTGAAATATGGCTCGACGGGACCGTGCCGGTATATATTCCAACATCGAGTTCCATTGCTGCTGAAGCCAGTAAATCTTGGCCTTGACAGAAATCATCCTCGAGTAAACCCTGAGACTTATCGTCAGGTGGTAAGAATGGGTATCGCGAAAGTAGATGAAGTGCATGAAGAATGATTGGTCCGGCATTCTTCAGAGAGGCCGGAATCACACCCTCTCGTTGCAGGGTTGATGTCAACCATGTCTCATCAACACGGTGGTCCGCAGGCTGCTCTTCAGCTACGACCGTCTTGGGGATGCAAATGCCATCTCGATCGGATGAAAAACTCTCATTGATGATATCTTCGTTGTCGCCCTCTTTCCATCTGATCCTTCGTAATACTTTCGGGTGTAATCAAACGTCGTGCAACTCGCGCATCCACCACTGTTGTGGAAGCTCACCCGGGAAGCGTATTCGGTAGTCCAAAATTCGAGTAACAAGGTTGGATTGCAAAGGAGTGTACCTTACCTAGGTAGTTTGAACATAGGCGCGCAGGCGTATTCTCGTACTGTGATCAGAGAAATGCCTCATGTGAGGCAAGAATTCAAACGTCAGCCTTGGAAATCTCGTGACTCGATCGCAGCCTTGTTGTCGTAAACCTTGGAATCACCTACTAGGCCTTGTCAAGAAGGCCCTTTGAAGTTTCAAGGTTCCAACTTGGGTTGGAATTGAATTCTGAGCGACAAGGTCGTTTTACACCGAATACGGATTTCTACTATCCTCTACTAATAGCTCCAAGGTCAATATATCTCCAGGGCTTCCAAAAGGTTCCCAGCCCCTGTGGTTTGAGGTTTCTAACCCAAAGTTTGGTATTCAACTTGAAGTTGGCGATTATATATTGCTCAGGTGGGCTCGGAGTGCTCCCGAGGTCTACTAATATGAGCCCTTCTAACTACTAACCTCCAGGGCTTGGAACTTTCAACTTGAAGCCAAGACCCTGGGGCCACTGACAAGTATTTTGTTGAACGCAACCTTGGAATCAATTCGAACTTCAACCTATCACCTAGGTAAGTTGAAACTTGGACCACCTGGGCACCAAGATGAGCCAAATTGCTACTAGTACTAGTCCGCGGGTATAGTATCATAACAGCACTTAGTATGCCATACAACTCCAAGTTTAGTAATAGTACTAGTAGTACTACTAGTATTTTGCCATCCACTGGCATGGATGCCACTTGTAAACTCGAACTTGAAACTTTGAGCTTGGCTGTCCACCTGGGCATGTCCAGGTGTGCATAACTTGAAGATCCATAGAATATTCTCTTCACCAAAGACTTCCAACCTTGGAAGGCCAGGGTTGAACAGATATTTTCCACTCAACAAAGAGCTCATGCATTCATCAATCATAAAAAGAGGCTCAAGGGCCCAAAATCTCACTAAACTAACGATGGCAGCGCTAGCCCTTAAAGAAGACGTCGGGCGCGAGATATAGAGGATAGGGGAGTGGGTATCATCAACATCAACACCAACACCAAACCAAGGTCAAGATCGAGATCAATCCGCTCGCTCGCTCGCTACATCCATGTAATATATCCATCCATCACTCGATCCATCTCACATACTATCATATCCCATTCCTGAAACCATTTCCCAGCTAATGCTACCACCCGAGCTATGCGGCAAATAACAAAGAAAGATAAATTTCCCAAAGGGAATCTTGCATCTCGCTCACAGCCAGTGTTTTATCTCCGTCGCGAATTCCGCGAATCGCGACGACCGGCAATAGGCGAGCGATCATCCTCTTCATCCTCCTCCTCAACAGGAGCAGGAGTCCGTCGCTCAGTCCGTCTCTTCGGTCTCCGACGACGATTGGAACTAATATTACTGGCCGAATCATCCGGGGCAAGAGATCGATCATCATCAAAGATGCCATCATCAGTCCCACTTTCCCAAGCATTGACGGAGAAAGGCGTGCCCATGCGCGCTTCGACGGTTGAGCCGCGTCGGCTTTGGTTGGCGACTGCGAGGCCGGCGCCACGTTCGCGGAGGGCGCGTCGGACGACTTCGGCTTTTAGGTGTAGGGCTTCGAAGGCGTCTTCGAGAGCTTCCATTCCGAGGAAGATGTCGCGTTCGACTTCTGCTAGTGCGGCAATCTCCATTTCTTCGTCTAGTGCGATTGGCCCGCCGAAGGAGGCTGGGGATGAAGGGTTGCCGTTTGGCTGGCTGGCGGGTCGACCGTTGTCCATGTGGTTGGGTGTTGCTCCGCGTGAGATTCCGCCTGTGCTGAAGGGTGTGTTGGAGCGGTTGCTGTTCCAGCGTGAGCCGGATGTAGGGACGGGGTCCTCTGCGCCGCTGCGGAGGAAGCCGTCGAATCGGCCGGAGATTAGAATCTCCCATTCATCGTCGCTGATTGCCGCTAGTGTAGCGAGGACGTGGTGCAGGGCGGGATTGTTGAGCATGAACATGGCTGCCTCGGGGTCGCGGGGGAGAGAAAGGGAGTCGGTATAATCGTTGGATTGCCAGTGAAGATGAGACTGGGGCGGAAGGTTTTGGTCGGGGCTTTTCATCGCCGGATCGTGGGACGGGCGTTGAAGAGTTGATGCCAAGTAAAGCGCAGAACAAGGAGCGCTGGTGAGATTCAAGGTGGGTGAGCATGGCGAAGGTCAAGGTCTCGTCATCCACTTCGACGGGCGCACTGCTGGTGTCTTCATTTTGCTCCGAAAGCCATTTATCTACCGCCACCTTTGTCTTGCGAGATTGTCGAATGAAGTGATCGCGGTACTCCTCGGGCACATCGACATCAAGCTTCTGCATTGGGATATGTTCTTCCCCAGGTATATCGGAGTCTATATTTGAATGCGCCATGATGAATGGCGGCCACATAGGAAGCTCACGTCGGCCCGAAACAAGTTCCAGGACTTCTCCCCAACTCACGCCCTCTTGTGGTTCCTCCTCTTGATCGCGACCGCACATCAAACAACTGCATGGTTCAGACGAAATATCGCGCGCAAAGACAGCTTCCAGCCTATCGAGCAGTCGGCGAGCTACAGATCGGTATCCCGTCGCGACAGCTAGGGAGCCGCTCTTGCTCATCACTTTTTGGTAGTCATCGAGAAGACGATTATACGGATCAAAGACCTTTGCAGCGGCCAGCTGAGGTTGAGTAGCTTGGTGGGCGAAAGGGTCCGTCAAACCAGGGTTGCCTAGTAGAGTCTTGGGAACCTTGCTTTCCAGACCGCCATCTTTGAGCAAGTAATCAACTCTGGGAATTGTCACGGGCATTTCGGGGGGTGGCGGGGGAGGGGGGAGGACCACCAAAACCAGGGCTAGACACGACTGGTCTCCCGTAGTCGATCGATTCATCGCTAGGTGTGTGTCGGTGAGAGTTGGAAGATCGAAGCTGGTTGCGCGAGGGAGGCTTCGTCGGAGGGGTCATCGGCTTGCGTGGTACGGTATATTGTTGGTTGGGGGCAATGGAGGTAGCATCGGATCCGTTTGTTGATTCCGCAGCGACATCCCGGACGGTGATGTTTGACCGCGGGGGAGACAATGTTGAGCGACTGGAGCGTTTGGAGGGCTTTTTCTCATCGGAGGTCTTGGATTTGGAGGATGATTTATGGACTGTTCGCGTCGATGAGGATTCCTTTTCGGGTTTGGATGATGACGACTTTGATTTGGGGGTATCTGCACGAGTAGTCTTGCTTGACTTTGTTCCATCATCTCTCTTCGATCGAAGACTAGACGACGATCTGTTGACCTCGGCCCTGATCTTGATGTTGGCTGCTTTCTTTTTCGCCTTTTCCTTGTCCGAAGCCTTGTCGTCTTCGCCCACCGCTGGGCTACCTCTCCGAGAGGTCGGTTGATCACTGAGACCTGTCAAGGGCGGACTCGGAGGGGCTTTCGGGTTCTCAGCACGAGTGCGACCCGCTCCATTGGCCTTGCCATTCTCTTGATCGTGCTCGGTCACATCGGTGGGGTCCGGGGTAGGAATACTGGCAGTGCGGACATCTTCCTTGCTATGAGCTTTGGAGAAGTTTGGGTAGGGCAGGCTTGACCTCGATTCTAAGAACGAGGCGGTGCCCGAGATGGCAGTATCGACGCCAGGCATCGAGGCCCTGCGGGGTTGTGGTGGTGCGGTGTGGGAGATCGAAGAAGTGGAGGAGGTAGCCGGTGGTTCAGGCTGAGGATCCTTGGTTGACGACGATACCCGGGAGGAGCGTCCTTGGGACGAACGCTTCAGGCCTTGTTTGGTGGTGACGACGGAGGAGGATTTGGAGGATTTGGACTTCTTAGGTTGATTAGGTCTTACCGGAAAAAACATGGCTGGGGTCGAATCGAATTTCTCTTCGTAGCCGCAGACAGGTGGATCCCTTCAAAAGACCCCGTCTCCGCTAGTTCATCGGGCGCAGTCGGTCCTTCCTTCTGCTATACTCGTATATGCTTTGTTGCTGCCAGCCTTGTAGTAGATTTTGCAACGGAAGGCAGCACGATGCTATTTTTGTGACGGATAACGTGCTGCCTGGCGCTTAAGTTGGGCAGAGGTGAGATATCACTGGCTGCCAACTGGCCGGGGGGGCTCAGCGGTTGCTGTCGATCACAGGTCGGGAAAAGCCCCGGCATTCCGCGGGGGCCAGAGAGGGGAAACAGAAGGGAATGAGCTGGGAATGAGCTGGGAATGAGCTGGGAAGGATAGTCGAGAATGGGAATAAGCTCATGCGCGGGAGGTAGATTGGTAGATTGGGTGATGTCGGGTGTCCGGGTCAACACGTCAACAAGGGAAGATGCGGTGAATCGGGAAGAGGTGTGGCTGGCCCCGCCCGAGCCTGGACTACCTAGGTATGTATAGTAATAGTAGTAGGAGTATAAGTACTATATACCATGCTGAGTAGGCACAGTAGGCAGTATTTCCTGGACTGTGAATATTTCACTAGCATCCTTTCTTTCATCTATCCAATTACTTACATACTCCGAGTCCATCATTGTCAATACTTACTAGTATTGCCCGGCCCTACTATTGAGAGCACGTGATGCAGCCTTGTTGGAACTATACATATACAATAACAAGTTATACACTGCTGACTTGAATAAGCAGGGACTCATCCATGTAACTGGAACTTGGGTTTGAAGGGTAAGTGCAATTCGGGTATGCCCCGGGTATGGGTATCTTTAACAACAAATACTATCGTACATTTCAGGTCATCTTCCCCCTCCAGGGCTCTCCTGGTCCTCGGCATGTAATCCATTGGCCGCCTTCTTGACTGGGGACGTCTCCAACACCCAATTCCCATCTTCCTCATGAGCCACGCCACCATTCACAGCTGCTCGACGTGTTTTGTCACTAGCTGCTTCCAGGTCCCCGGTATGGTGATCCCAAACCCAGCCTTCCTTGAGCCAAAGCCACGTCAGGTATGCCCGGAGCTCCTTATCCTGCGGCAGCACAGACTTCCACTCGGGCACAAATCCGACAGTCGTTGCCCCGGTCCCTTGCCAGTCCGTAGCCACCTCCCGCAACTCATCCCGGCAGAAGATGCGCCAACTGTCCAGGGAATAGGCCCCAACCCCGGGCAAATGTGCAACTTCCCACGCAACTCGCATATCTTCATCATCAATACATTCGTCACGTCCAACATCTCGCCCATCGAGTTTCCGGGGATAGTGTAACTCGCGATATCGTTTTCCCTTGGTAGGTGGCTGGGTCTGCCACATTCGGGCGAGATCAATGCATTTTCGGGCACGTTGGTTTTGGAAACCAAGGCAGCGGATCATAGATACAAGTTCTGATGGTGATGCATTCGCCATGGCGTCAATGGTAGGGTATTTGTCAAAGACTTGAAACAAGACAGGCAATGCCACTCCCCTCGGGTGCGGTTGAGAAAAATAGTTGCAATGAGGAGCTTGAAGGGCTCATGGGCAAGTTGTTCTTGTACAAGGCCAAAATATGGGGCCTCAATTGGTGGAAAGGGTAGACATGACTCTGCCTCTGTTGGAAGAGTCGGGAAGTAGGGTGAGACTTTAGGTACCTTGGGGCGAGTGGACTTTGATTTTGGAGTTTCAGGCGGAAGTAGTAGAGAACTGGTTTCGGGTTGTAGCAGTAGGCAATTGGGTTTCGTCGGAGTCGTGGGGTTTGACATGAGGTGAGGGGGGTGAGAAATTCATGTTTTCGCAGGTCCCCACGTCGGCGAGTGGTTGTAAACCAAAACCATCGGATTCATCATCGCTTTCTAAATCGCTCAATGAAGAATCCGAAGACAAAAAGGCAAGTGGCAGATTCAACTCTGCTAGAATTTTTCGAGTCGCTTCGGGAATCGTCTGTTCATGCATTTCGGAGATTGTAGCCTGCTGGGGATGACGTTCTGCTTTCGGTTGGAAATATTTGGACTTCACCTCATCGCTCGGGGTCATCGACGGCGAATCATTGGAGATCAAAAATCCATGTCCCATTTTGCGGGATCGGGCGATAGGGCTGCAAACGGGGACTTGCGAGCACTGCTCGGGGGTGACATTTGCGATTGATCGTGAGCTGGGCGAATCCGTGGCAGGGGGGGTATGGGGACGTGGTGGGGACATCTCCACAGGCTTTACCACGTTCGTGTTGTGGTGCTTATGTTGTCGCTTGGGGGTATGAGGAAGTGATGGAGACATCTCCGAAGGCTTTGCCACATCCATGGGCTGGTGCTTGTCCTTTTCCTTGTGCGTATCCACACTTGCATTGGCCTGCTCTTGCTCAAACTTTCTTCGCTTCCGATCCTTCTCTCTCTGCTTTTTGCCCTTCTTCCGCTTTGAGTCGGCAGACGGCGCAGATGAGACCAAGCTCCGGCGGCGGATCACCTTCTTTGAGGATGGATCGGTCAGCATGCTGTGGGTGGTTCTAGGCACATCGATCGCCTGTTGAATTTGCGATTCCCGTTTCTTTTGTTTCTTCTTTTGCTTTTTGGACATCGCGACCGGCTGGTCGTTGGTTATTTGGGACTTGAGTTGCGGAGGCGACATTTCTCGAGTAATTTCAGCATCAGTACTTAATGTACAACCCCTAATTTGGGCTGCTAGTGGAGACTGCTCAGCATGCCTGTTTTTGCGAGACTTGTTCTTCCGAGATCCCGAAGCGTTCTCAACAATACGAGTATTGCCCACGGCAGCAGAATCATCAACAGCAGGGGTATCATCAATAGGAGAATCATCAACAATGGAAGCATCGGCAACAGAGGCCATCTCATCAACTGTAAGAGCGTCAGCAACAGAAGGCCTATCATCCACTGTAAGAGCGTCATCAAGAGTGGAAGCCTCGTCAACAAAAGGCATATCCTCAACGGTAGAGGCATCAGCGACCGGAGTAAGATCGACAAGAGTAGGAGCATCGTCAGCAGAAGGAACATGAACAGTAGTAGGAGCATCTTCAAAAGTAGGGGAGTCTGTGGCAGTAGGAGTATCATTGACGGGAGTAAGGTCGACAAAAGTAGGAGTATCGTCGAACAAAAGTAGGAGTATCGTCGACAAGAGGAACTCCAACGGCCGAAGCATCACTGGCAGTTGCGGCATTCTTGAAAGTAAAATTTAGCTTCCACTTCCGGGCCACTTGGTGAGAAATTTCAGGGCTGTTCACGACAACTGAACTCGGTAATGGAACACTTTCAATCGCGCTGTCTGGAGTAGCTCTGGTAGCCGGAGAGGCAATCTGCGTTTTGGCCTTCTTGGCCCTGGGGTGTTCAGAACTTTGTCGAGATCTTTTGCGAGGGTGTGTTTCGATTTTCGCCTTGGATACACTACTTGCGATCTGTTCATCGCAAACGGTAGAATCTGGCTCTGACGGGGCCGCGTCATAGCCATCCGGCGTCTCGAGGTAATTCCTTTGGACATAGCGAACCAAGCGATTGGTCAGGAGCTTGGACAGTCCGACCGATGCAGCCTTGGTGCGTACGTCGTCCAAGTATCTTCGCCAGGCGGATTGCTTCATGGGTTGTGCGGATGTCAAAAGAGGATGCAGCCCGATGTATCGGATCAAGTCGTCTCGCTTTGATGACTCTAACGGAGAAAATATGGTGTCTTCCTCCTCCAGGTCACTATCTTGTTGAACTTTTGGTTGCACATTGTCGTCTAGGGGCCGCCGTTTCTTTTTCGTCTTCGGTAGTTTGAGGTGACTGACTCGATGTCTGTTCTCTTGGCCATCACTCGACTCGTTGCGAGGGGAGCCTGCCACAGCAGCCGCTGCAGGGGAGACATGATCCTCATGGTCGCTCTCATCAGACATATAAATCCTCGTGATATCCCGGTTCGCGGCCACTCGTTTACGAGATCTGGTTTTCTGCTGGTTCACTGGGCGAGGTCGTGTACGAGAAGGGGACGGCTGGGCGAGGCTTGTGCTTCGAGAGGAGAGGATGATCGGCGAGAGATCATGGCTCTCTGAGCCCGTGTAGACAGGCCAATCTTTTTCCCTGAATTCTTCCATGCTTCGCTCTTCGGAAATGATCTTTTCCCACAATTGAATAACCGGCTGCGGGAATGGGCTGTAGGTATTGATGTCAAAGCTGGGTTTCGGTGGGACGATGGAGACATTGTCATGGACCGATGCCACCATTCTGTGATTCGAGCTTCATTCAGCCTTATGGGGCTTAGAAGCAGGCATGCAGTGGGAGAGAAATGTGGGTGTATGTATCAAGTGAGAGCTTAGGTCGGTTCAAGGTTGACTACTCGGAGCCCACTTGTTAGTCACATAGGCATGCGAAGAAGGGCCACTGGCTGTCCCGTACTCGGATTCAAATGATTGGGGCATATAACACGTACAAAAGGTCTGAAAACGCCTAAGTCTTTTCGGTGGGATCCACGACGCGAGAGGTTGCTTGTCGCGTAACCGGGGGAAAGATCACGGGTGGGATGAGGTATGTCTGTGGGAAGTAAGGGTATTGGCGAATGAGGGGTTGAGGAAGGAGAGAGAATGGGCGAGCAAGCAAGTGCGCATAAGTCAAGATTCGGCCAAAACGACCTAACCAGCTGGAGGAAATGCAATGAATAATGAATGAATGGAATGGAATGGACCTGTTCTAAATTGAAGCGCGCCGCCCGATTTGGCGGGGTGCACGGGCCATTTCGACGCGATAAGTGATAGGTGATAAGCGATAAGCGATACTGATATCCCAGGGTGGCAGAGGCTGGGTACTTTCCCTACCTGGAACTATGGAAAGTAAACAAACTTGAATGCAAGAAAGCACCCTTGGGAACTTGCCAGTGGTGATTTATTCTATTCAAGTTGGGAACTTGAAAAATGCCAGGGATGTAGGAAAAAAGGTGTAGAGTCGAGAAGTTCACTGGCATGTTTCTATTGAGCATCATCTACTAACACTATACTACTGTTCTATATCATGTAACTATATATTCATGAGGGTTGAATCTACCAACTTGTACTTGAATCAACCATGAAATTCTCCTTTGTGCAAATACTAGGGCGAAGTTCAGGCCGAGAAAGCGTCTGCAGTTTATGGCACAGAATAACCAGCCGAAGAAAGCTGTCGGGGTTCTCCGGCGGCATCGAATGTGCCATTAGGCAAGACCCGGATGGCCTGTGCAGTGCTCTGTCCAGGAGCCACCCATGAGACATTATGACCAAGGCTTTTCATGAAAGCAACAGTTGAGTTGTCATAAGCATACTCAAACGTGACTTGGTTGGGAACCAACTGATCATGGAGACGAGGTTTGGCGAGCGCTTCAGCGGCTGATAGCCCCTGGTCAATGACGTGAATGATGTTCTGGACAGTAGCTGTGATAATTCGACTGCCACCAGCACTTCCAGTCACCAGCACAAGTGATCCGTCCTTCTTTGTCACGATGGCGGGTGTAATAGAAGAGAGGGGCCGCTTGCCCGGTCGGATATAGTTGGCCTCAGAGGGGATGTACCCAAAGGAATTCGAGGACCCGGGAATTGAGAAATCTTGGTGAAAAAGTAAGATAAAAAGGTCTTTTTTTTGAGTCCATAAACTCTCACAAAATTACGTACCGTTCATCTCATTGTTCATAATGATACCAGTCTCCGGGACTAGGACCTGGCTTCCGAATAGTGTGTTGATAGTGGTGATAACTGAGATTGCCATGCCAGTATGGTCCGCTGTCGCGATGTGGGAGGTTCCTGGCCTGGGAAATGGTTAGATTTTGAAGCGAGTCAACACAGAGAGTACTTGAGATTTTCCACATACGTATCTAAACTTTCCAGACCCGACGGATCATATGCGGAAACGTTCAGAGTATGCGTATCCGAAATCTTAGATCGAATATCGGCAATCGTTGACTTTTTCAACATATCGCGTTCATACTCCGCCATACCCTTCACAAATGAAGGGTCACCAAGCTCGGTTCTCTATTTCAAATGTCAGCACCCGCATTGACTCATAGATAGATTAGCGGTGACAATACCTCGCCATAGCCAAAGCGAATGGCCTCGTCTAAGCGGTGAGTACTCAGGTTCAATGCCTTCTCATCGGAAAAGAGGCCACGGTATGTGTCCAAAATTTTGAGAATGCTCAACGCGACAGACCCACTCGAGGGTGTCGTGGTACTGGTGACAGTATATCCACGATAGTCAATCTGAGACGTATTGCGGATTTCAATCGAATAATTTTCCAAGTCTTCAAGGGTCATAGTACCATTTGATGCTTGTAATGCTTTGATGGTGTTCTCAGCAATTGCACCCGAGTAGAATGCAGCAGCCCCACCCTCTGCAATGGCTTCCAGTGTATTAGCGTAGCGCTTGCGGGTAATGATGTCCCCCAGGCCCAGCCGGGTCCCGTTTGGAGCGAAGTCGAGAGCCCAATTTGGATCTTTAGACAAGAAGTCTTCTCCGGTGCCCACTGCAGAATTCATATATTTGACCAAATCAGGAGTCACTGGGAATCCATCCCGCGCGGTGTGGATTGCGGGCTTCACTAATGTTGACCAAGGCAGAGAGCCATATTTCTTATGCACATGCTCTAGAGCTCGAACCTCACCGGGAACACCACTGGGTTGCATGTTAGATAGACCCTTCCAATGGAATTCGCTTTGCATACCTTGCAAGTCCACCATAAAGAGATGCGTCGGTATTATTTTTGTACATATCCTGAAAGGCCGCCGCTGGGGCCGTCTCACGGAAGTCAATAAATTCATCAGTGCCGTTGGGTGATCGGACAAGCATGAAGCCACCGCCGCCGATTCCGCTGTGATACATTCCTAGAATTGAGATCAGATATGTCGCCATCTTGCTTCAGAATGACATGACCTACCAATCACTCCCACGCAAAACTCAGTCGCAATGAGCTATTCTCTTTATAAGCATTCGAAAAATCTCGTGTTTTGTATATTTCAACGAGAGACTCACAGCATCGGCAGCATTGCCACCCATTTCCAGAATTTTGGTACCATGTCCTGAGCAGATTGAGCTTTCACTCGCAACGGCTCCCCGTTTTCCGGGCCCAAATTCGTGGTCAGAGGAACGCGGGGAAATCTCCAATGGCGTCGATAAAGCCCCTGGTAGGTGAATAACGAGAACGATCAAAGAGAGAATGGCCAATAGACCCAATCTTGCGGGTTTGAACATGTTGATGATTCTTTCCCGCCAGGATTTTTGCGACTCGGGAATGGAGTTAGGGCGAGTTATGAGGGCAGAGGAGCCTAGTAGGGGCTATCGATGGTATCATATATTAGTTTCTTTCAAGTTGTTCCTCACCGAAGATGCAAGAGGGGGCCGAAGGAAGTGGGGTTTGGGTTGGAGAAGACATTGGTTGATTAGAACAGGGATGAACATGCATTTTTTCTCCGCATCTTGAACGGTGCGTCGCATTCCTTGCTGCATGGCAGCACGTTAAAAGTTAGAACCAAGCCGCTAGCACCGCGGCCCCTGGATGTTAAATTAATTTGGTTCGACTCACTCAATATCGGGGAGGTTCCGTATAAAGGTAAAAATGAGCAATCCGATCTTCATAGCGGTATCAAGGAGCAATAACCCTTATCTAAGAAACGACACCCCATCATTTCAAGTTCCTGGCGGGTGACTCGTGGAGAAGCCCCAGCGCCTTGAACCCCGCTGATAAGCACCGCCCGAGGTAAACTTTCGCCCGAAGCAAATTATTAATATCAACACCGAGATTTGGAGTCGCGTGGTATCTGCTTGGTCATTGTGTTATAACGTGACATCGTGCCTTTGTCTTGACCTTTGGCTTCTTTGGATCTGAGCCACGGTGCTCCGTCAGTGTCGGACATCTAAGCCAATCGGCCTGAGCGTGTGCCTCGTGGTTTTGGTTGCGGGGATCGGCTGACTTGACCGATAAAAGGTTAGATATTCTGTTGGTTGAGATTAAGAATCCACCCGAACAATCCGGCTGGGGTGGTGGAAGCCGTTAAGACAGTTACTAATAGTGCCTGCGTGGACTTAAGAGCTAGTAGAAAGGAAGGGTTTCATCATCCTGGGATCTACCCTGCTCGGGAAAAGCTCGGAATAATTATTCGGCACCTGGACACCAGGAGTAAAAAGAAACAAAGAAAACCAACTAAAAATTAATGGAAGCCCGCGACTACTAGGTTTTGAATTTAATACTATCGTGTTCATCTTCACGAATACTAAGATCTCATAACCCATTCCTTTGCTCATGTGCCTTCAATAAACATCGCTCACCTGAGCAGTAATAGTCACCTTCGGCGATTATGAACACCTCTTAAAGCTTGCTGGAGAGACTCTGAGGAATTTCAACGTCACGGTATAACGCTCTCGTGTCCAAAAGCCCAATTTGAGCCTCAGATAAACTAATGATACCACATAGCTGCATCGCGGCCTCAAGTTCGTCCTTCAACACTAAAAGTCCAACTGTTAGCCTTATCTGGCAAACCTAAAAAGAGTACTTTAAAATTACATTTCATAGTATATCGGACTCCCTCCTCCCCATACATCAAGGCATAGAAAAAGGGCCGACCGAGACAAACCCTTTTCGTTCGGAGGCAAATGGCCTTCAAGACATCCGAGCCTCTTCGCACACCGTCTATAAAGACCTCCATTTCTTTCAAAATGAAGGGGTAATGTAGACACATTTCGGCGAGAGTAAGTATCGTAGGTTGAGCTGTGTCGGCAGCTCGTCCGCCATGATTAGAGATGTAGATACCCTTGCACCCGATTTTCCACGCTTGCAGTACATTTCCCGCGCACTGGATCCCTTTGATGAAGATGGGAATACCCGTTCTTTCAATAAGCCGCTCAATGTTGCTCCAGCATAGGTTAGGGTCAATCGATATCCCACCCGACCGAGTTTGTCTTGCCTTTCGGCCGTTGTTGTTTTGGGCTCAGAAGCTCGCTTCTGTTTTGCTATCCGTTTTTCATATTGCTCGTTTGTTTCTCTTTTGCTGAAAACCGGTAGATCCGCAGTGACCATTATCGCTTTCGGTTGAAGCTTGCAAAGATTGTCGACCATCTTATCCAGTGCAGCTTTATTGGGACTCACGTAAAGCTCGAAGTAGAATGGATGATCCGCGGGAGGCTGTCCATGTTAACATCGGCGATGATCTCTGAATCTTACAAAAATTTAGATTAGCCGGCTTTCAATTGTACTGTTCTCAAGGAACCCCCAATTCTTGCTCACGGTAGAAGTAGTCTCCACAAGTGATCGTAGGGTAGGTTGAAGCCTGCTGGAGCAGATGATAGGGCATCCAGAATTCGCTTTCGGACATCAAGGAAGACTCATCCGACGAAATCTTTCAATATCCGTTGCAGCAGGTTTTGTGAGTGTGGCAGCGATGGTACATATGGGGAGGCAAAGCGACAATCGCAGGAGGAGACTCCTCTTGTCGTGCGGTATAATGCCAGTGGCTTTCCATCGTTGCTTTATCCGCCAGTTGTGCAGAACGGTAGAAGTCCCATTGCAGTCGGACCCGGACTGAATCGCGCCCAGAGTGAGCTGAGAAGAATATAGATGGGCGCGATATCCAAGGAATAAAATGGAGACTGATGGTTCATTACATGCTGAACTTCTATGTGTATCCTCGGGGGTCAATGCCAATGACCTCGGGAGCAATCTCCAGTCAACGCATCCACGGATCATCTGATAACATGACACCAGTTGGCTCAATTGTTCACGGGATGTTTCAAGTTATTCATTGATCTCAGCCGCAATTTTTATCCAAGATATATCATCCGCCCACATAGCGGGTATCTCCGAGTCTTTCAACGGGTCTAATGTGGCTAGGATTAATTGCCGACCCCAGTCGCGAACATACCAGCGATTACACAGTAACCGCATAGCCAGACCCCAGTGCAAAAATAGAACCTTTGCCAGCCAGTTACCTTCCTGGAGGAGTGAAAGAAACTGATCGGTGATGAAAAGAGGCCATGCAATAGGTCCACCTTGCGCACCAATCTTGGGCCAGGGCTCGATCGCATAATTCAATAGTTCCCATGTGGCCTTGTAAACTGCTTGGTGCGGTCTTTGCTCTGAATCGATTTTGACTTTTAACCGCTCGATGGATGCCATCAAATCCCTTGTCCTCGATTAGCATCTCCTAGTATTTTGGGTGTTGGATAAATCGGCAACATACTTGTGCAAACTGAACAACTTTTCACTGATCCCATGCGATGAAGTATTACTAAGTCTTGAGTCAGTAGGAAGCCCCTTAAATAAATAGAAATATTAAAACTCACTTATTTGGCTGCCATAGAGCCTCTACAGAATCTGGTATGCAAAGCCAGCCACCCAGTGATCCATCCGCGCCAACTTCATTAAACCGGTTAAAAAGCATGGAGGCGCCATTGAGCAGCGTGCGAACTTCGATGACTGGCGAGAAAGGATCGCCGGGGGTATTTTCAGCTGATATTGAATGAAATCCGGTCGCAAAAATTATAATAAAGACGGAGGACACAAACGCGGGCTCGTATTGTTGTAACGTGATTTCCGGTAGAATCTTGCCGAGACCAGAGCAAGCTTGACTTTGATAACGCACGGCGGCGTCTAGCCATTTGAGGCGATTATCAGCTTCGAGCGAGGCCAAGTGCAACGCAGACAATGCGAGGATAGTGTCCAATAAGAAAGGAAATGATGTCGCCATCTGCGGGATAGACATTGACAAATGATAAGCTGAAAGCCCGTCCTGAGATAATGTTTGGTAGGTAGACGTCATGTAGTGATGCATGAGTTTCATCTCCAGCATGCGCGTGGGCATTGGAAGATCACCAGGGGCCCGACCACTGTTCTCGGAGTCATCTCGCTCTAGAGGAGATCCTTGAGAGCTTTCATGATCACCCTGTGGATAGCTGCACTCTAATCCTCGTCTCTTGCACAGTGTACACTTGGGAAGATCTTCATCGCACTATCAATCGAGTCAGATGGATGAAACACTTGAACCTAGACAGTATTTCCCAAAAGTAAAAGAAGAGAGAACTGATTCGATTCCCAGTCCACAGCTGTGCAGTCTCCTCTTGCTCTTCAAGGTCTATGTAGAAGCTTTTCACTCACCTTGACATGCCTCCTTTTACATTCCAAACAGCCCTTGCGGGACTTGGTGTGCGTGCGTCGCGACGGCATTGACTGGCAGTGTCGGGTACCAGACACCGTGACGTGTCGAGTGAGGTAATTCAACGGGCGGGAGATACTAGTAGCTCGATCAGGCCATATCCCCCAGTCAATTAGCCTGACAGCCTTGGGAATTGTGACCTCGGTTTCTGAAGATTCTCACATGACGCGCCCGCGCCCGCATTGCGTGGGCTTACGTAAGGCAGTATGGACCCTCTTAATATTTTTAGCTGTCGATCATCCAAATAGCCTGAGGTCTGAGTCTAATCTAGAAATCAGTATTCTCGATCCGCTAAATCTAAGAGTTAAGTGAAAAATTAAACATTCCAGTTCAAGTTGGAAACCGCCACGCTTGGAATCTTTGGTAGTAGTAGTAGTAGTAACCTCCAGTGCTTGAGACTCATTTGACTGAATATATACTCCGGACATTTCCCCACAACTTCAAGTTCCTTAACAACCTGATGTCCACGGATGGAGGAAGGGCAAGACTGCTGAGGTTGGCAAATCGACCTTGGAATATGTCAAATCTGATATATTGAGAGATCTCTATTCGGGAATAATGGACAATCAGAGTCATTGCAGACTGAAAGCTGGAGGTGCGTTTTCATTTCACAACTGTATTACCGGAAGAATAACTTTGTCTTTAGACGAAGTTGGTCGAAACAGCCTGAGTTGGCCCCACACGACTTCGGAAGCGAGGAATCGAGTTCGTTATCCAATTCGTTAAGCGTGTTTTCCTTCGGCTACGCTAACAAATCATGACGGTTTCCCCATCAGATCCCCGCAAGTTCTCAAGAGTGGAGGGCGTGGGGCTTGCCCGGGGGGAAAGCGTGGAGGAGTCATATAACCACCCCGTTAGGCGTGGGGTAGGCGACTCAAGTTACTACCGTCGGAGAATCTGCCAAGTGATAGGAAACTGTTTCCTGCATACTCAGTGTGTTACGATTGAAGATTGTATTCGCCACGATGGTTGAGTATTATTCATTACCTTCAATGACCCAATTTTTGAAATCAAACCCCTACACGTTCGCCTTTGCCATCGTTCTATTGCCTGCTCTATCCATTCTAATACACGACTTTCTCCTCTATCTCCGTTTACCACCAGGCCCTACACCATTGCCATTTCTAGGGAACAAATTAATCATCCCAACTGCTTCTCCGTGGATTCAATTCGAGAAATGGTCGCGCATCTACGGCCCTATATTCACTCTTTGGATCGGGCGACGACCGACAATCATAATATCCGACCCCAATGTCGCCGTCGACCTTCTCGAAAAGCGCAGCATAAAGTTCAGCTCTCGACCAAGGTTCGTGGTCATGGGAGAGCTTTACTGGGATAATGCAGGGATTCTGGTCCAGCCCTATGGTAAAGAATGGCAAACACGTCGGCGAATGCTGCACCAGGCCCTTAATCCTTCCGCACTTCGCCTATACAAGCCTGTTCAAGAAGCAGAAGCTGCAAGACTATGTTTCACTATCCTTGAGGACCAAAAGTCTTACGAGGGGCTCATCGACCGTTTCACAGCAAGTGTGGTGTTTAGCATCGCTTACGGACATAGGATTGACTCCATGAAATCTGATATAATTCGGCAAAGACTGGACTATATGCAATATTCGGCCTCGTTGAACGTCCCGGGTAAATTTCTAGCCGAATCGATCCCCTGGCTGAAGTATATACCGAATATTCTCGCCCCATGGAAAGCGGAAATACAGCGTCGCGGCCGTGGGGAAGCAGCAATGAATCTGAATCTACTGCGACGGGTCAAAGATGAGATTCGAAACGCAGCACCTTCCACTGCAGTGCCTAACTCATTGACTAAATTGCTCCTCGAAGCACAAGAATCGGATCCTGCAGCATTTGGCTCACTCAGTGAGAGGGACTTTTCTTTTGTACCTGCATCACTATTTGGCGCTGGAAGCGATACGACGGCCAGTACTCTCTGCAGTGCCATACTGATGCTTGTCACAAATCCCGAGGCGCAGGCAGCAGCCCATGCAGAATTGGACTTTGTTATTGGGAAATCGCGTCTGCCAAACTTTGCCGATGAAGCCAATTTACCATACATCAAAGCACTTTGCAACGAGACACTTCGAATTCGTCCAGTCGCCGTTTTGGGTGGCACGCCGCATGCTAACTCGGTTGCGGATACTTACAATGGCTATTTCATCCCGAGTGGTACAACAATTCTATCGAATTCATGGGCTATCAATCTGAATCCATCGTATTACCCCAATCCGCACCATTTTAACCCTTTACGCTTTCTTGGGGTGGATCCGACAACACTCTCATATCTTCCTCGCTTTTCTCAAGATGATTTTGCAGAGGCTTCTCCTCCAAATAATCATCCAGCAAAAGAGGGCCATAGCTCTTTCGGCTGGGGGAGGCGGATTTGTCCTGGGGCTGGACTGGCTCAAAATTCCTTATTTATTGCTCTAGCGAGGCTCTTGTGGACTTTCAAATTCAAACCAGTCTTGGAGAAGGATGGTTCACCGCGTCAGTATGATACATTTGCGTACACGCAAGGGTTTAACATTAGGCCGCGTCCATTTGAATGTGACATCCGTTTGAGAAGTGAGGAATGCCGAGAAGTGCTGATGATAGAAAAGGGAAGAGCGGAAGGTATTCTGAGTCCCTTCACTCCATTTGAAGAACAGGCACTCTCTCCCAATTGAACTAGAAATTGAAGCTTTACTACTTAATTATACTTGACACTTTAAATGAATTCATGTACCAGATTTTACTGAATGAAACCTTTTTGATTATTTTTTAACTCGTTCCCAGGATCCTTTGGGTATGCTATAGAAAACCAATATTGCCACGTGCTTGAATAAAAATGCAAAGAGGGGTGATTTCAGAATGAAGAAAAAACACAGCTAGCCCCAGTCTCATAAGTTGATCTGGAACCTTTTGCTCGTTCTAATGCGCTCGCCGAAGACGTAGAAAATAACAGGCAACGGACACAACGCCAGCGCAATAAAACCAAGCAACGAGTTTCCCCAACCCAGGCCGAGCTTCTCATACATCTTTGGCCCGGCAAGTGGCAGTAAGCAACCGGCCAGGGAACGAAAAACTGTGTTTGCAGCCATAGCACTAGCAGCATATATTGTAAAGGCATCGACTAAATAAGTGCTGACAGTCATCTAAATTTAACTTCGTTAGTAAATGGGACCCCGCAATTTCTTGTCTGACTTACGAAAGAAATCAGCATTCCAACACCCAGAAAAGAGGTTCCAATAATGGGCACAATCCAGTGAGTTTTGTAGTATGCGGTCCATCCGTACATAAAGAGAGAAGCGGGAACGAATAGCGAGCCGGGAATCATCGGGGGAAGTCGATATTCAGGCTTGCTGACGCCGTTCTTTGCGGTGAGGTATTTGAGTAGACGATCGGACGTTGTGCCGAGGATAATAAGTCCAACGATAGATCCGATACCGATGCCCAGGTATGATAGACCAACCGATCCCTGCGAGAAATGGTATTGATCCTCGAAGACGGCGCTGATGGTAGTGAAAAGGAGATAAAGATATCCATACACCACACCGACGTAGAGGGAGAGTAAAAAGACGATTGGTGAAAGGAAAAGCATCTTGGTAGGTCGAACAATCGAAAAAATGAACAGATCCCGAGGAGAGCGACCGGTGTCAAGAGCAGAACGCAAGTTCATGTTACCGGTTTCTTTCTGCAGTCTCTTCGTTTTACGGCTCAGGAGGGTCGGTGCGTATGATTCTTTGATAGTTAGGAGTGAGCTGATAGCGATCGCGCCGCTCTACAACCAAACGAGATTAGTGAATATCCCGGAAAGCGAACGGCAGATGTCCTCGTGCACTCACAGCCATGGCCAGAACCCAAAAGGTCCATCTCCAACCCTTCGCTTGGGCAAGGTACCCGCCGGCTATTTCCAGTCAGATATGATGGTTTCCAAGAAGCTTGTGAGACATACCAACGGGACCAACAACAGGTCCAATCAGGGGTCCGATAGCCCAGGCCGCCATTGCGCTACCTCTGCTTTCTTGAACGAACATATCCGCAATTGATCCGGCGCCAATAGTCAAAGGGCAGCTACCAACGCAGCCGGCAAAGAAGCGAAACACAATCAGACTGCCGATGTCGGGAGCGACAGCGCAGGTAATTGTCCATACTACGTAGAAAATGTTGCAAAAGTTGTAGACCTAAATGATGGTTGGTACTCGGATTCCAAGTTCAATCGCGATTCGACTTACCCAACGTCTCCCATACATCTCCGAGATAGGAGCGATGAGAAGGGGACCGAAGCAGTACCCGAGGAGATAGACGGAAACGACGAAAGAACTTAGTTCCGTACTGGTGATCTCGAAATCCTTGACTAGTTGCCCAACACCCGGGGCGAACATTGATGATCCGAGAGGCCTTTTGAAGAATAGGGTGAGCTGTGTCGCTTCAAAAGCACGGGAAGGAATATAGGCCTTACGTTAAAAAGGTGATCAGCGCGATGGAAACCGTTGCGCTTATCTTTTGCCTTTTCGTCCAATTGAGAGGGTTCTCGGGGTCGTTTGGACCATCCCAGTCAACAATATTCGGATCCCGGGAGCTTTCATCCTCCTCAATCGTGGTCTCATGTGTTCGGGGTCCAGCCTCGAGATCAGTCTTCTCTTGGAATGATCGCTTTTCGTCGTCGACTTGGTGAATCTCTGTATTGCTGGCTGTTGGTGTTGATCCATCAACAGATGGGGTCTCTGAAAATAAACATTAGCAATTAGCTACCATCAAAGTGTGAACCTTTGGGAAACAAAGGTTGAAAAGCAACAGAATCGGAGTACGTACTCTGGTCCTCCATCGCGAGCAGTTTGAAGGAGTAGTCTCAGCCAGCACTCTTGCTGGTCTACTCCTTAGCTAACTGTATGGGATATTGGTTGCGTGTTACGGTTCTTGGTGGCGATGCTAGCGAAAATTGAAGGTAAGCCACAGGAGCACCACAAGGAGGACAAGCTTTCCGAAATACGTCAAATCCAGGAAATATGGTTCAACAGGTCCACTCACGATCTTCCAGTGCTTTGAGCCGGGCAAGGGGAGGGAGTAACACAGGAACCTTTGAAGGTATGGGGAAAATGGATTCGGGAATTGTAAATGCGACGGGAAAGGCTTGAACAGATTTACCGATTGTTTTCCCAGGATCTCGGAGTTTAGACCGACAAGTATCCCCGCAGCGAATTATCCACCAGATGCGAGCGCGATACTCTGCCAATGCCTTGTGCATCTCGGATGCTGCCGGGCATCCGAGAGAAAAAGAATACATAACGAATGGGCATAGTAATTATGCACGAGTGTGAATACGGAATACGAGAGCTAGGATCTGATTCGAACGCCTCGAGGGTCAGCAGGTGCTCAAAACACCGAAAAGGGCGGCACAGAAAAAGGTTAGAAGACTCCTTTGAAGCGGGTCCTGCCGCAATTCTGGGGTGAGACTCGGAGCATTTGGACTACTTTTATCAGTGAGTACGGACTATTTCAGCCTGTACTCTGTATTTCTGTACTTCATAGCCAATATTGAATCTCATTTGATCCCACTAGCGTTTAGGGTGTCCATATCCATATCCATATTGTCGTACGAGTTCTCCGTTCTCCGTACTCCGTACAGGACGTGGAGAACCTGGACCCCGACTATGATCCACCACAGCGGGGGCCCAGATTCCGCGTGGGCCCAGCAAGGCTCCTTTTTATTGCAGCTTAGGTACCTGGGTGATTCGATCCATCGTTTATTTTCTATAACGCTACTCCGTACACTGTTAATGTATTCGATGTTTTGCCGGGGTTGGAAACCATTCCCCCAGAAGAAGGGGCCATGCGATCCCTAATAGCGTCGCCATCGATGCGTTTGTAACATTATTTGGAGGGCAGATAGCCCACAGGAACAGCACTGGCCTTGCTTTTGGTTTTCACAAAGAGAGAGATCCCCGGCGACAATAAGAAACATCTCATCTTCATCTCCTTTATCACCGCGGGGAATGCCCATTGCCCTTCGGGGAGAAGAGAAGCAGGCGGAAAGAAGAGACAAACTGGCAGAATCAACAACCACAAGCCAAAAGCAACCAAAAGGCCAACCACGTTTCTATGGTGGCGCTGGTTCGGGGCCAAAACTCCGACCTCGTTCGGTCTTTCGATTCTCATCTTCCCCTCCCCGCATCCTCTTCGCGCGCAAGAGCTGGTAAGTCAGCCTCCTTCCCCCCGCTATCTCGCATAGCTGCAGGTTTTTCATTCGTTTATCTCTATTCTGACCTATGATAGTACTCTAGTATCTCCTCCATTCCGAACCACTGCGCCATTATGCGACCGTCCACCACTTATCTTCTAGGCCTCCTCGGAGCCGCAACGGTCGCATTTGCCAGAAACACCGAGCTCGTTGAGTCGAATACCGTATCTTTGACCAAGGACACATTTCATGATTTCATAGAAACGCATGACTTGGTTCTGGTCAATTTCTACAGCCCGTCGTGCGGGCACTGCCAAAAGTTGGCCCCAAAGTATGAAGAAGCGGCCAGGGAACTGAAAGAGAACAACGTTCCTCTTGTCAAGGTGAACTGCATGGAGGACCTAGAGTTTTGTCGAGATATGGATATTGGATGGTGGCCTAAAATGGAGGTGTTCCGTGGCCTCGAATCGCGTGAACCATACCTTGGTGATCGCACTACAGAGTCGTATGCAATCCACAACCCTGGCAGGCACAGCGGGGACATGCTAACACATTGGCTAGGATCGTCGCATTTATGATAGACGAGTTTATGACTGATGGATCTGGCGAAGGCCTTTACTATCAAGCCTCTGCTTAATTTGGTTTCACAGACCAGCTGGTTCGACCCGGTTTTCCTAGCGTTTCGTTCGTTTTTCGACTTTTTAATACCCGATATTCTATATTCCGCAATGAAAACACCGAATTCATTAAGATCCGGGTCTTCGAAAATAATTTAAGGGAGACATGAGAGACGTACCCATGCTTTAAAAGGGCGACCGGCCTACCGTAGTCACTCCCGGCCGTCACCACTCGACTTTCCTGGGGGTGGAAAACGAGCTCGAGCCTTGGAAGTTTCTGCCTTGTCCAAATATACATCAAAACCAGACTGCAACCACGTCTCCCTGGTCCGTTTCGATTTCACGGCTTTGGAATTGTACTAGTAGCTTACTCGATACTACTGTAATCTGATAATACATGATTGTTTATCCATGGTTCTTCGCCGAGAAGCCAGTTCATTGGCCTCTATCTGCAGTTGTACCGATATAAATTGACTACTAGTAGCCACCGGGTGCTAACTTGAATGTGCTTCAGGCTATGAATTAGACTATGCCATCGTAAATTGTAATCCAGCTAATATATACAAATCCCATGTATGAAAAAGGCCTTCGATCACCTCGATGGCCCAGCTTGCGACTGTCCCCCATTACCATCCACCTCCCGAATCACCAACCAAAGACATTTCCTGAATCGGTCCTGCTCGTCACCATTCTCCGACCTATAATTGGGATCCTGCCTTCTAGGATCATTATACTTCTTCAGCGCAGAGTTAAACCGAGTCAACCTTGACTTAGCCGTCGGCTTGATATCAAGTTGAAGATCCTGAATCCACGGCTGAAGCACATGAAGCCTTTGTTGCTGCAAGTCCAATTCATGCGCCTGTTTCTGATCCTGTTCCCTAGAGTCGCTACCATTCCTCCGCTCTCGATACGCGCGAGACATATCACCCAACTGCCGAACAAGAGTCGAGTTCTTGTTGATCTTGCCCTGCGAGTCAAGAATAGGGATTTTGGCAATGTAAGCGAGTGCGTCGAGGTTCGCGAGCTCGGCTTTTAGGCCGCGGGGCCCGAAGATTTCCTTGTTCGCTTGTTTGAGGGCTGAGTCCGATCGGCTCTTTGATTTGCTTTGCTCGCTTAGATTTGCAAGGCCGCTGAATGCAGATCCGATCCAGTGCAGAGGGAATAGGATTGGAACGGACCTGAGGATGCCACCGGTGACATCGAGGACTTGCATTGGTGGGTTGGTTGTGATCACCTCGTTGAGTGAGTCGAGGAATCTGAAGAAGGAATCCTGGGGGAGATTGTATTTGTTTAACATCGGCACGTAGGCTCGAAGTAGAGGGGACCCCGGTGAGGAGTCGATGGCTGGGATGGCGATCGTTCTGTCTTGGGGATTGGGCATTGGCGTTGGCGAATATCCTGGCGCGTTGGTTGGAGGGTATCCTTGTCCGAATGCAGGAGGATAGCCAGTTCCGCCTGCTTGAGGATATCCTTGCCCGTCTGCAGGAGGATATCCTTGCCCGTTTGCTGGGGGATATCCTGGCCCGCTCACTGGAGGATTGCCTTTCCCCTCTGATGGGGTGTATCCAGGCCCGTTGGCTGGGGAATATCCTTTCCCGTCTGCTGGAGGGTACCCTGGCCCATTCGCAGAAGGAGCGAATGCTTGGTTTTGGTTGTAATAGTATGAGTTTTCCGGGCTACGAACCTCGGGCAGGTTCTCTTCGACGGGTACGACTTCAGGTAGCGTTTCCCGATCGACCTGTGGGACTACTTCCGGGGCATCATAGATTTCTGGTTGATGCTTCTTAGAGTCTTTAGAGTCGTTCAAGTTGACTGCTGGATCTTCAGACGCAGAGCTGGGCCCAACTCGTGAGTAAGGCGGAAGACCGTCATTTTCCATCTCCTGCTCGGCGTGATGTCGATCCAGATCCTCAAAGGGATTGCTGTTTGGCTTTTTGTCTGACATGGCGTGGTTTCAGAATAAGATCACTGAAATTTGTAGTACCGGGGTCCTTGAAACTGCGTAATATTCCTCGCCGCTTGCCCCTCAGATGCTGACGGTGTGAATCGGAGGGGTATTTTGGGGTTTGCCGCCGGTTACAATTACCGGATACACACAACACCCAAGCAATTGTTAAATATGGAAGAGATGAATATGTTACTTGTGAAGAACCAAAAACCAAGATGGGCATTTGCGGAGGGAATACAGTTGAAGATTCAAGGCAAACGAGGGATTGAAGGCTTTTGGCCCCCACAAATGATGCGCACAGCCACAGAAGAAGCCCCAAGGCTTGACTGATAACAAATAAAACAAACACGAGCTAACTTAACGCTATTACAGATTCGGAAAGGAGTGCGAAATCGCCATTTTCCCTTTCCCAGACATGAAAAATCAATTACCCAAGGGCTATAAAATTATGTGGACGGAAAGATTATTAGCTGCGAGGCTTTTAGGATATATTTTTTAATCTGAGACGGTATTAAAGAAGACTCGATCTACTACTATGGACATTGTCAACAGTGAATGCAGATCACACCAGCCCTGGACGCTGGTTTCGATATTGATAAATTCAAGAAAGCAAATTAGCTAGTTGTATCATTGCTACTATATATACACGATTCGGAATGAAATATTAAATGGAAGGAATATGTTTGCCCTCGAAGATCGCTTAGACAAAAGCGATCGCACCAAGAGCAACACCAGCAACAGCGGCAAGCGACCCAGTCAACGCACCGGCAGCGTTGAAAGTCGTCGTTGTTTGAGCCGAAGCAGAGCCGCTGCTGCTAGCAGTGTCACTTCCACTTCCACTACCAGTGGCGCCTTGGCTGGAGGAAAGAGAAGCCGCCGGAGTAGTGGAGGGGCTAGTAGCAGCGTCGCTGATATGGCTTCCAGTCGCGGTGGAAGTGACGACGACCGTGGTGGGAGAAGTGGCGGTTACAACAGAAGTCGAGGTGGCAGTTACAGGTTCGTCAGAGGCGGAAGAGGTAGACTCAGCGGTGGTCTCAGCAATGCTCTCGGTCGTTTGGGTGGCACTGGCCGAGGGTGACCAGCAAGAAAGATATGACTTGCTGGTGGCTCGGGTCTCGGTGCCGGTGTACTGAGGACATCCGGGGACATCGGTCTTGGGGGGGAGCACGGCCACCGCCACAGTCCAGGGGATCGCAGATTTCGCCGGTGTCTGGGTCGAACCAGTGGACGATCTTGTCGGCGCAGGTGGTGAAGCTGTGGGTTGAACAGTCCACGGCTGCGACGCTGGACGCGAGCATCAGCAGGGGGAGGGCGGTTGCGACAGTTTGGACGCGCATAGTGGCGACTAAAAGGATGAGTGGATAGATCAATGAATGAGTATTGATCAGTGACGAATTCGAAATGGGATCGAGTCGTAGGGCTGAGCTGAAGTGTGGGTGTTGATTAAAGATCAGCGTGAGAGAAAGAACCCCGATAGAACCGGGGGAAGACAGCCTCAAGTTATAGGCGCTTCTCCTCCTTCCCAATTGAATTTTAGAGTCATCGATGGGGCACTGGTCCCTGAAAAATTGCACAGAGTACTACTGGGATTTTAAGCCTCCAGGCCTATAAAGGAAAAGCGCGGGGCCTCAGATCGGTTCCCTGACCAACTTTCTGAGACATGGCCTATCGCAGGAACGCTAAGCCTCCACCTCGCTTGAACGGTGGCATCCGTGGAGATTAGTGCATCGCACTCATCCCCTAAATAGGAGTGGGGAATAAACCGACTGTCTAGGATTCGCTGCAAAGAATCGGCCGTGGGTTGTGGGAGAAGGATAAAGGATAGGCTGCGGGGAGGCGCCCAGGTCTAGTTTCTTCAATAACGAGGGATTTCTTTCTCCACGTCAGGAGCCCACGAATCTGGAATTCTGTTATTTGAGAATTCTTTGGTCAGGTCATGGAATTGCCGTTTTGCCGTAGCGCCCTCCTTAGCTGGGTTCCTGAGATTGGGGGCCATCGAAATTTCCAACCAATAAAAACAACTGGTAGTAGCTGCATATAGACTCAATTCAAACCTGTGTCTGCTACTCCATACACTCAGATTCGAAATCGGCTTCCATATTTTTCACAGAGAAACTAATATAATCTGCTAGTTAGATTTAAGTCTAGTTCTCTCCCTTAATATAATGGTCCCTATTACATACCCCCGCATATCCCTATATTTACTAGCTGCCTATAGGTAATCAGATAGGAGAAGTAACCGCCAAGGCTTAGCGCCTAACAGTTACCAAATCGCAGGGCTAAATTTCCTTCTTTCGACTTTAGAGCCTGCTCTCTGTCTGTGACAGCTACATACGAGCTATTTAGTATAGCTTCCACATCGTTTGGTAACGAGAACCTAGGGACTCAGGTAGAGACCAACTATAGTTCGATATAGCAGATCCGCCTCACATTCCACCTTTCAGTGCCCCGAAATCAGTCTCTTGGCAATATTCGCTGAACGAAGTCATTTTCAGACCAAACTATAAAAGATGTCAATGATCACTCAGAGTGCCGACAAGATAACTAGCAGGATTTAAATACCTTCTCTGGTCGCACAACGGCAGGGTCACTACCTTCGTACCCAAATTCATGGGAAAATAGTACGTTGTGAGCGAATTCGTGACCAAGGCCTCCGGGGAGCAATTCGCAGAATTTGTCGTAGGAAAGCTCTTCATAGCCACCAGACTTGAAGCCTTGACTTTCGCAAAAGATTCGAAGATAATCGGACCACGACACATATTCCCCAACAGCAAACAAGTTGGTATTAGGCTCGGACTCGGCAACTGCCTTGACGCAAGGACCGAAATCTTTGCGAACATGTCCGAACGGGATGCCCTTGTTGCTGGGGCCAATTCCTGCCATTCTCCAGGTGCCATCGGCTGCCTATAAAACAAGTCAATACCCAGGGAATGCGATTCAGGAGAAGTACCGGTAGTAACGAGTCATTTCATCATACCTTTTGCGGTGTTGTAGGAAGTCCCCATGCCCAAGGGAGCTGGAAATAAATCGGCGCCTGAATCTGCGAGAATTTTCCAGCCAGGGCCGGGATGCTCTGTGCATAGATAGTAGCGTCTGCTTTGGAGTCCATGTGATAGATCTCAGCGAACTTGCCGTTGCTGGAAGTCTTAGCATGGGCCATTGAGCTGAAGATATATCGGGAGAGGTTAGGAATAGTGGCCGCCGCATCAGCAATATTCTTCCCCTGCTGGAGCTCAACATCGTAGCAATATTCCACGAGTGTTTGGCCGGGCTTCTTCTTTTTGAGGCTTTCTGGATCCTTGAAAATTGTCCAGAAGTCGGTAACGCCGAAGATGATGTCGGCCCCCACGAAGGCTTGCTTCAAGGACTCCACATCATCCAGATCACCCTTGACCATCTCAACCCTTTTCGTTTCCCATATCTTTGCACTATCGGAGGCAACGTTGCGAGTCACACCGCGGATCTTCCAAGCGGGACTCGAAAGGTACGCATCGGCAACAGAGCTTCCCTGCAACTTCGGTGTCAGTCAAGCTGGAAATTGAGCCTCGAATCAATGAGGCATATCCAAAGATCAACTTTCAAAACTCACTTGCACACCAGTAATGCCGAGAATAACGATAAGGCGCGACATCGTGGAGCAGATGTTTTTTTTCCCGAAGTACAAGAGCGATTATGAGCGAATCTGACGGGGATGATGAAGATGACGAAGTGAATTTAACACAAAGAAATGATCCAATTTTGTTTTGTTTGGTGCAGTGGTCTTGTGATCGGTGCGATGGTGGATTCTAAATGTTCGATGGAGATCCCAAGCTATCACCTAGGCCATTTTATATACTCTCGGCTCTCAGGTGCTTGAGGCTGAACAGTGCGTGATTCGACATTTCTACGCTGTAGCAATGCTATATTCTTGATTCATAATCAGTCTGTCCATACCCGGCCACTTGATAAGAGTGGAATGATCTAGATCAATTAGCCACGGAAAAACCTCGCGAATGTCGATACTGTATCACTTGACTCTTGATCAATCGGAGGCGCCTAGCCCCTTCCGGCATGTGGAGCCAGAGAAGAACACGCCCAATTTGGCAAGTCCGAACTTCAAAATGCGCTTCAAAATGCGCTAAGCTTTGAACCAAAGGGGACCGACATCCGAATACGGTTAGGCTGAACTACTCACTGGTTTCCTAGTCAGGAACATAGGCTCACATTGCTTGCATCCCCATCAACAACTACCTATTGTGAGCCAATTTACATCAGCCCTCTCTTTTCCTGGATTATCACAAGGGTATGGCTGAGTCTCTGAAATTGCGCCATTTCGGACTTCGGCTTTCAAATTAATCATACAGAATTTGGCTTACCAGATCCTGGGCATGGATGTGTAGCCAATCGACAGTATAAATTTGTGGATTTCCCTTCTGACAAAATCACTCACTACACTCATCACATCACCAAAAATCCACCAAGTCTTTATCCAACCATTCCTTCCGTTTTATCTCATATTTTACCTTGGCCGCCAAAGACCTGACTATCAAGATGTCCCTAAACAAAGAACTTTCGACTGTCTACGAGCAGTTTCTTGAAACCGCCCCGAAGGAAGTGTCCTCCGTCATCAACGACGCGGTTAACAACTTCAAAAGTGTCTACGACCCCGCTAGAGCAATCCAGCCGGGGAGCGCCTTTCCACAATTTCAGTTGACCGATGCAACCGGTAAGAAAGTGTCACTGAACGATCTCCTTGCCAAAGGCGCCATCCTGGTATCTTTCTACCGGGGTGAGTGGTGTCCGTTCTGCAACCTCGAACTGCGTGCGCTTCAAGCCCATTTGGACGATTTCCACCAGAAAGGCGTTACGTTGGTTGCTGTGTCTCCGGAGCTACCTGACCAATCTTTGTCCACGTCCGAGAAATTATCGCTGAAGTTCCCTGTGCTCTCTGACGTTGGAAATCAGCTGGCGAAGCAGCTCGGTCTGTTGTTCGCTCAGCCAGACTCTATGCGAACTGTTTTCGACAAGATTGGTGTGGATTGGAAGCAGCGTTACGGCAATGATGACCTGGAGGTTCCTGTACCTGCAACGTTCCTTGTCGATCAAAAGGGAATCGTTCGCAATACCTTTGTGAATCCTGAATACCGGTACCGTTTGGAACCTGAGACTGCTCTCCAGTGGATTGACCAGATTTAATGTTGGCATTTGATGCGAAGTATCTTCATACTCGGCTTGCGACATGTTTTGGCATGGAAATGTCTGCGGCGGAGTGATATATTAGGGTGGTTCTCGCTATCTGGAGGAGCGTCGAGCCATGGCGCTTTGTTAACCGCGAGAAGAAGAGCAAATGTCGTGCTTTGTATTCAATTTTTGTTAGCCTCATGTCGTCTAGAATAAACATATTCGTTGACTCTTCGTATATTGCTCTGTAGAGAAGTTGCTTGGTGGCTGACGCGAGCGTTGATTCTCGTGCCGTGACTAATCCTGGCGGATGTACAGTATCTCCTATCGCCGAGAATCCTCCGACAACATTGAATGTCAGTCAGCAAACGACGTTGACAGCTCATTCGGACCGGCCGCTTGATCTTGTCACTGCAGGTGCATACGGATAACTTAGAGTGGGACGCCGGTGTCGCCGAGCCACCCGTCCTTCGCAAGGACAACGAATGATGGCAAGAAAGCTGACAGGCGTCGAACTGTCGCCAGCTCAAGATCTCAAGTTTATAAATCTATCTCATCCAGATGACTTGAATCGACAGCATGACGTACGAACAGAGATTCGTCGTCACGTTATGAAGCAGATCGGCCAACGACGCAGGCGCCCACGACCCAAAGAAACCTCTTGGCGAGCCACTCGAACATCTTCAGAGTCAAGTGGCTTTGAAATTTCTCAACCCCACAGCGCAAATATAAGCAGCATTTCACCCAGCTACAACCTAACTATGGTTGCTCAGTTCCCTATTGAGGCTGATATACGCACCCTCGAACTTATGCACTTCCGTAAGCGTTCCTAGCTTTCGCAGTGGGTCTGGCTCACCAAATCCACCAATACTAACTCTGAGTTAGTCGTAACAGCTCCAGGCTATCAGCCACTCAAGACAATTTGGATTGAGATAGCACTATGCGACTCCGGGGCATTCCATGTGACTCTCGGCAACGCAGCTCATGCTTTAAATCAGATTAGTGGGAATGACAGTCTGAAATGTTCGGAGGCTTTGAGTCACTTTGGAATTTCAACAAGGAAATTAAGACACCGCCTTAATAACTCCACGGAGAGTACCAGCAAAGGGGTCATCGCCAACATATTGGCGCATAACTGTCTCGCTGTATGTGCTACTTTCTCGACGGTGAGCTCCTGACTGACTCATTTGATAGATAAGAAGCTATGATTGGGATAGTTGGAGTATTCACATGGATGGCTTGGGTCTCATAGCGAAAGCTCGTGGCGGATTCGCCGATCTCGGAGATCAGATGATCCTTTTAATACTGCTGTGAGTGCTCTGAAATTTGACATTCCTTGGGAACCACTTCTTATTAATCCTGATTAATCATCGCAAAGGTACGACTTAGCTGGCTCTATGTTCTTTGACTCGAATCCGCGATTCGATCTTCCTCCACAACTTGTTGGCATATCCCATAGATCTGCGAGACAACCCGCCCCCAGGTTAGAAGCTTTACTTGTCCAGCCCATGTCCGCTGCATTCCTTCCAGCTGGTCAAGTATTGATTATGGTTTCATCAATTGCGGATGTCATCAACATGAACAGCCGCTGTGCATCATTTTGGAAGAAAGATGTCGATGCAATCCGGTTGATCGGCCCCTGCATTCACTTTTTACTCTCAATGCCAAGACCCCCCCAGTGATTTCATGACCATGTCTGACTCAGAAGATCTTGTCGCGAGAGAAGTGGTTCGGCTTACCTGTCTTTTGCTCATGTCGAAACTAAAGGAATCATTTGCGTTTCCTCCAAGCGAGCAAGAATCACTACATGCTCGGCTTGCTGAGCTCTTCACTCAGCATGTCGAGATACTTGGGAAAAAATATATTGAGCTGAAAGTTTGGGCTCTTGTCACTCTTGCGTTACTGCGATACCATGACGGCAAAGATGTCTATGTCCAGGAGATGAAAAGGGAAATACTTGCAATGAACAAACTGACTCCACCTGAATTCATTGAGATTGCAAGAGAAATTATCTGGATTGATGTCTTGATGTCGCCATTTTCAGAAGATCTCGCGGCAGACATGAATCCCTTTGTTTCACCCGAAGGAGCCTACTGAGCAAATTTCGACATATCCATCAATCGTTGGCAGAAGAACCAGAAATGTAACGTTGTTTGCATGCTTCTATTTTCAAAATTATTCCTTTTCAATTATTGCGGACTGCAGTCCAAGAGCCAAGCAAACAGGAAACTCAAAAAAAAGGGTCGATAAAATTGGAGCAAAAACATTACACGAAAGTGAAAGATAGGCTTAGAAACAAGCATGAAATCACAGAAAATCCAAATACATACAACAGCAGAGATTCGCATGTGGTCACCTACTTGACATCCAGTTCATGGGTGATATTCATACACCTCAACCGCCTCATGCGAATGTAGATATCTCTGCTGAGCAGGATCAGTGGATAAAATTAAATGGCGAGAAGGTTCTCTTGCTTCCTGTTCAAGGTCAATGGTAACACACTTGCCATAGGACATGTATCGAGACGGATTCCCTTTATCGGTTTTGTATATAGATGCAATTCATTTCGATTCAGTCTTCTTCCTCTATTTTCTGATCTCTTCACAAAAGAAGTGCCTGGGAGAAGATGGGACTTTATACAGCTCTATACTATACAAGCAATATCATAAAGCTCTAGTCATCTGATAGATTGTCTAGGAACCCGGTGCGTGGCGCCCTCCACGCATGATTTGCAGACCCACTGCGGGGCTCTATGGAAGTTGACGGGATTCTCATGAGACAAGTGTATTATTACTTCGGTAGATACCGTATCAAACCAAATGCATTTTACAACGTCCCTCAACTAAGTGTGGCTAGGGCGATGACGGATCTACACTAAGGTCTTGGGGGTGGGGCTAGAAGAGACAGTGTGGGTGTGTACCGGTCAAGGCGATTTCGAGAACGACTGTAGGTGCCAGCGGTGTGGCAGTATAACTTTGCGGGTCACCTATCATTCAGTTGAATCTAACACTGTAAGCTTGGCGAACAAGCCCCTGCGTCTGCGCTTAACTGTATCTAACGTAGAGTGTTTCAATTTGGGGTTCCAGAAACAATTTCTCTGTATAAAACATGGAAGCCAATTTCGAATCTGAGTGTATCACTATTAGCTTTCAACAAAGCGACAAAAATAATGTGCTGGAAGTTGATATCATATTAGTCATTTAATAATCATATAGATAACGGGGAATCGATATATGGACAAAGAATATCAAAAGCAGAAACAATTGACCAAACCTGCGATATTTGCCCGGCCACTACGACCCCAGGCAGGGTTTACGTCGACGGTGTACACAACAAGACCTCAGGGTGACATCGGGCAAGTAGGTGATGGAATAGTGTCTACGATGAGGCTTCCATATTATCTTATTCCATGTCGTACAACTGCGAAGGAATGCCAAGGGTGGGACGCCTGATACACCTTGGGTGAACAAGGCAACTGCTCACATAGACTCAAATCCTTCTACACGCCATATAACACGCCACATCAGTGGCCCCATTACAAGAGAAATTCCAGGTAGCATCAAGCTCAGCCAGTCGGGAGCTTTGACGTGAAATGAAATATCGACACGCTAAAATGGGGCTACATTGTGGTGGGTGCGACCCACTATCAAAGAAGTCTCAGTGATGAACTCAGCTCATTGAACCGTGTGGCGTGCTGGAGATGGTCTGTTAGGTCTTTCAGCACGGTATCTCGAACCACGTTTAAATTAGATATGGCTGGGAGCAGGTTAGCGGGTTCACATCACCGGTTCACGCACGACACGCCACCAAGCGCGGACTAAGCCGGTACTGGATGGGTAGGCTTTTGCGAGAACTATTCACAAGGTCGTGCAAGGTTGCGATCAGGGAAACTCGTAAATGAACCACATATAACCAATCCCACCTACAGACCCAAAAGGAGAGATCGCAATGACGAAGTTCGCGATAGCCGACGTGTGGGGTTGGAACCATTGGAAAGCCGAACTCGAGCGAGAGTGAAAATCAAGTGTGGCTACATCATGAGGGAAGAGTCGATGATGAGCTGGCAATCAATCTTCTCCTTGGACCATGTGGATTCCTAAATTTTCAAATCTGGACAGCGCCACCTTTTTTCGCGATCTGATGTCGCGTGAGAATGGAAGACTTTGCAGGTGGATCTCCTGCAGTGGCAGTTAACCGGCGTCCCGATGTCTCGTGTCGGCCGGGATACCCGACTGGACAATCGATGCCAAGTTACCTACAACTGGAACATGAATCCACACCATCGTCGGTCGGCAATAGGCGGCTTGACAGATCAAGCAAACAAGAAATTGGCCAGACCAGCATGGATCCACAGTGTTGACCAAAAAGATCGCCTGAAGCATATTGTGGCGAGGATGGAAGAGTCACGGGAATTAAATCAGATTAGATGGGGATCATTGATTAACTTTCGACCCTTTTCGCCACGAGCTTGGCCGTGGGAAGGGGAAGAAAATTTCGCCCGAGTGATTCGCCAAGAACGCTAGGGAAGTGAGTTCGCGCAAGCCTAAAGCTTCCTTGCGGCGGGATATTGAGATCAACGATTGGGCGGCGGCCAAGGCTGGCAGGCCCGGAAGGCAACGGCCGTGGAAGGTGGAAATTCGAAATTGCATGTCAGGGCACCACCGAAGTGGAGATGGCAGGCTACACATACCGATACACAGCCTTGCGCATCTCGTGATGTACATACATACAGTGAGTAGTTAGTTATGTACCTCGTGTACTATGTTGCGTGGGCATGGACTGGAAACAACAGAAGTTGTTCGCATCGATACTCCCCGAGATGGCCATAGCTATCTCTCTGGCAGCCCGTGCATAGCCAATGGCAGCGGCGGAAAACGCGCGAATTGTCTCTGATGCTAGAAGGGGTGTAAGGGTCGAACATCCTTAGTTTTCCGGTGGTCGAGGCGCCCGCTAGTCGCTAAGTTTAGCCACGAACCCGGGAACGGGGATAGGTCAGGGAGGGGATGAAGGCATGGGATTCCACGTTTCAATTACCATCAGATAAGAAATAGTGGCGTCGGACCAGAGCATGTTTTGGTCAGGGACCCGACGAGAAGCAGGAATAGTTCACAGGACCATGGATTAAGGTGTATACTCGGACTCGGTAGTAGATTTCTTGGCCATGTTGCACGGGCTCCGCCGGCTGGGTGGTCGAATGGGCCATTCGATCGGCATTCCTTACTTAATTTGCGTTTAAGTTGGAAGAAAGAAACCAGAGCAACAATGAATAGCAGAGTGAGGATGGGATATCAAATCCAGCATATAGAGATGGTAGAGAAGAAGAGAAGAGAAGGGAAGAAGTGGAGAGGAGCATCATTGACTGCCGTTGGTGACTGCAAACAGGCAGGGTCGCACTTTCCTCAACGGCAAAATGCATATGCTAATTTAAGTGGGTGCGGTGGCACCCGAACTTGGAAGGCACGCTTAACCCAAACGGGAGTAGCGTGTACTGTAATCACCAATCAGATTAACCTCCCCCCAACGTGGTTGATCCTGTGATTGGCCAACCAGCGAGTGGAGTCAATCTGATTGCTGTGAATTCCCATTTTATCTGATGGGTGGATGTCCCATCTCATTTTATCCTGTCCTATCCCATCCCACCTCCCACTTTCTCCAGTCTCCAGGCCTTTTCTCATGGTCGGCTCCTCCGTTGCACCTGATCCCTGACCTGGCCCTGAAAAAAAGTAAAAAAAAAAATCGGATGGCGCGCGTTTGCCGGCCCTCGGATCCCTCTTCTCCTCTCTCAAATACTCCCACTCGTCCTCTCTTTTGCTTTACTTTCTCGTCCCATCCCTCTCCCCGCTGGTAACAGGGCTTCCTCTTCTGAAAGTCCCTTACCTTTCGTCTCTCGGTGTTCCACATCGTTCTGACATCCCATTCGTCACCATGGGTGTCTTTGATATGTTCCATGGCCGCAATGACAATGGCCGTGTCACTCACTCCATAGTCGATACGGACAACATCTACGACCCTTCGGAAAGCAAGCATCCCCACTCCGTTGAAGCAGGCGCAGAACCAGGTGAATCTGTCCCCCCGGCCTATGAGACCGGTTCCGAGGCCTCCTTCGGCGTGAATGGTGTCCTAGATGACGAGAAGGAGCGCGAGCACAACCCGGACCATGTCAATGCTAAAATTGGCCTCGGTCAGCAGAAGGCTGAGGCTGCTGCTCTCGTCTGGAGTCGCCCCGTGGTCATTGGTATCTACGCTTGGTGAGTACATCCGATCAATGAAATGCAATTCATTCTGCGTCATATGCTTCCTCGCTTGCTCGCATTCCATCCCGAATCAGCTGCTAACCAATATCTTCTCTTCTCTTCTCAGGATCTGGCTTTGCTTCTTTATGTTGGCCTTCCACTCGAGCATCAGCGGTAACTTGATCAACTTCGTCTTCGCCGACTTCGCCCTCGCCCCGCAGGTCTCCACCTCATACATTCTCTCCACTATCATCGGCGGTGTCCTTAAGCTGCCGCTGGCCAAAACCCTCCAACTTTGGGGACGTGCGGAAGCTCTGATCTTCTCTACCGTCGTCTATACCCTTGGTATGATCATCCTATCCGCCTGCAATAATGCCAACGCTTTCGCTGCCGGATACGTTATCTACTGGATCGGCTACTACTGTCTTTATCTGATCCTGGATATCTTCGTCGCTGATACCTCTGGCCTGCGTTCACGAGCTTTCGCCTTCGCCTTTGCGTCCACCCCGTTCATTTGCACCGCATTCACCGGCCCCCTCGCCGCCACCGCGATTCGCGAAAATTCTGGCTGGCGCTGGGGTTACGGTATCTTTTGCATTGTCCAGCCCGTTATCTTCCTACCACTGGCCCTGGTTTTCAAATCCTACGAGCGCAAGGCGATCAAAATGGGTGTCTGGGAGCGCCGCAACACCGGCCGTACAAAGATGCAGGCTATCGTCCACTACATCCACGAGTTTGATGTCATTGGTGCTCTCCTCCTCATGGCCGCTTTTGTCATCTTCCTCCTGCCTTTTAGCTTGGCCCAGTATGGCCGCTCGGAGTACAAGTCAGCCCAATTTATTGCGATGGTCATCGTCGGCTTCCTTACCCTGTTCATCTTCGCGGCCTGGGAGAAGTGGGTCGCTCGCACTCATTTCATCCGATACGAGCTTCTCAAGCGCCCAAGCATTCTCGGTGCTTGCATTTGCTCCGCCGTCTCCTTCTTCAGCTTCTACCTATGGGACCAGTATTTCTACAACTTCATCCTCCTCACTTACAATCTGGATTCGACGATGGCTGGATATATGCTGCAAATTTACAATGTCGGATCCTGCTTCTGGGCCCCCCATCCTAGGTGTCATTATCTGGTATACCAGACACTTCAAATACATCACCCTGTTTTTCGGCGTGCCTCTCATGATTCTGGGATCAGGATTGATGATATACTTCCGCGGAGAAGATCACGGTATCGGTTACATTGTGATGTGCCAGATCTTCATTGCGTTCGGCGGTGGTACTCTGGTGATCGGCGATGACATGGCCGTGATGGCTGGCGGTGGTCGCGAGGGCACGCCAATGATGCTCGCACTGATCGGTCTGTTCTCCAACATCGGTGGAGCTATCGGGTATGCCGTGTCTGCTGCCATCTACAACAACGTCTTCGTCGAAGCACTCGCCAGCAAGCTGCCTGAGAACCTGAAGGCCAATGCCACGGAGATCTACACTCTAGGCATCACCACACAGATGGCCTACCCCGTGGGCTCTGATCTTCGCAATGCCACCGTCTATGCCTGGGGGTATGCCCAGAGGATGAACTGCATTGCCTCGACCTGTATTCTGGTGCTGCTCATCCCCGGCGTCGCCATCTGGAAGAACTACGATGTTGGCAAGAAGCAGAACAAGGGTACCATGGCCTTTAATTAAGGGGTCTATGTTATTCATATTGTTCAAATTATCTTGAACAAAATCATGATACCATGTTTCGAAGATCGATTCTTCACTGAGCTGGGGAAAGCTCATCACACCAAAAAAAGAGAAAATCTCCATAACTATCGGATACCCCATACCATAACATACTCATACCATATGTATCATAGCCATTGCATGCACGCACTTAATGATTAACTCCTGCTAGAAGCAGAATCAAAATTTATTCTTACCATGAATCATCCACATCAACTATTTCTAACATTCAATACCTTGAATGTACAATGTACCCAGCTCCCTCCAACCCCGCATTGTTAAGTGGTCCCTGCATCCACACTAACGCTGCCCGGAGATCCGCCTGTCGATCTCAACAACAATACCACCCTACAATCACCAACAGCGTAACAATCCACGCGCAGGACCTCCTCGTCGGCAATTATCCCGAAGCGGCGCGGAGGAAAGAAAATAAATATCCTCCCCACCACACGTCTTCGTTTTTTCTCCTCCACCCTGATTCTCGGTGGTGAAAAGAATCCAAACCAAGGAAGGAAGGGGGTGACACAGAACGCGGAGACCAAAACAAACAACTTCCTATTTTCATTTCTAGAAAGAAAAAGTCAAGGCAAAGAAAAACAAAAACAAAAACACAAATCAAGAGCTTGACCAACAATGCCATCAACAAAAGCCCACCTCCTCAGCGGGCTATCCCTACTCCTTCTCCAAATCCCAACCACCCAAGCCACAGCAACAGACATCAACCACATAAACCCACTAATCGGCTCAACAGCCGGTGGAAACGTCTTCTCCGGCGCAAGTCTACCCTACGGCCTCGCCAAACCCGTCGCAGACGTCGACGGCCAGAATACAGGCGGTTTCTCCACGGACGGGAGTAACGTTACTGGATTTTCGTCGCTTCATGATTCTGGCACTGGGGGCAATCCTTCCCTTGGTGTTTTCCCTCTATTTCCGCATCTTTGCAGTAGTGAGGATGGGCGGATTGCTGAGTGTGGGTTTAGCAAAGAGCGCAGGAAAAGAGGGTATAAGCTTGATTCTGTGAAGGCTGAGGCTGGGTATTTTGGGATCGAGTTGGTTGATGGGTTTCAGGTTGATATGACGGCTGCTAGGAGGACGGCTGTTTATAAGTTTACCTTTCCTTCTTCCAGTGGGGATGGGGATGGGTCGGCTGATCCAGTTATCTCGATTGATCTGACTGATCTCTGGGAGTCGAGGCAAAATGCCAGTATCTCCGTTGATGTGGAGAATGGTCGTGTCAAGGGGAATGGGACATTTCTGCCTAGTTTTGGCGCTGGGTCATATCAGACGTATTTCTGCGCTGATTTTGCGGGGGCCAAGGTTAAGAATGGTGGTGTTTGGGTGAATGATCGTGCGGGTAGTGAACCGAAGGAGTTATTCGTTACGAGGGGGGTTCAATAACTTCTACATTCAGGCTGGTGGGTGGATGAGTTTTGAGCCACCCGATGAGGGGGACACGATTACTGCTCGAGTTGGCGTGAGTTTCATCAGCACCGAGCAAGCCTGTTCAAACGGCGAGTCGGAAGTTCCCAATATCGAGAGCGATTTTGACAAATTGCGCGACGAGGCGAAGGAAGCCTGGGGCGAGAAATTAAGTCCTATCAAAGTGATACCCGGCAATGGTGTCAGCGACGATATGCTGAGTGCGTTCTGGAGCGGAATTTATCGAACCATGCTCTCGCCGCAGGATATGACTGGGGAAAATCCGCTATGGGAGAGCGATGAGCCTTATTTCGACTCGTTTTATTGTCTTTGGGACGCGTTTCGCGCTCAGCACCCTTTTCTCACGATCGTTGATCCGCAGGCTCAGTCGCGGATGGTTCGCAGTTTGCTCGACACTTACAAACATGAGGGCTGGCTGCCGGATTGCCGGATGTCGTTGTGTAAGGGCTGGACGCAGGGTGGTTCTAATGCTGATGTCGTTCTTGCGGATGCGTATGTGAAGAACATCACTGGGATTGATTGGGAGCTTGCGTATAAGGCTATGGTCAATGATGCGGAGAATGAACCTCTTGAGTGGTCTTATGAAGGACGGGGTGGTCTTCAGAGCTGGAAGAGCTTGAATTATATCCCGTTTCTGGATTTCGATTACCTCGGTTTCGGGACTAACTCGCGGAGTATTTCGCGGACGGTCGAGTATGCTTACAATGACTATTGCTTGTCGGTTGTGGGCCAGGCTATCGGGAAAGATGATCATACGAAATATCTCTCCCGCGCTGGGAATTGGAGAAATATTTACAAGGAGGATCAGACTTCTTTCCTTGAAAATGGGACGGATACAGGATTCACGGGATTCTTTCAACCGAAGTATATGAACGGTAGTTGGGGATTTCAGGACCCTATTGCCTGCAGTGCCTTGGCATCGTGGTGCTCATTGACATCGAATCCGTCGGAAACCTTTGAATCCAGTATTTGGGAGTATCTTTTGTAAGTTTCCTTCTTCATTTCAATATTGCTGGTTGGGATTCACTAACATTGTCCAGCTATGTACCACACGACATGGCAAACCTGATCGAACTCGTCGGCGGCCCAGACACCTTTGTCAAACGCCTGGACTATTTCCACGATTCCGGGCTCGCGGATATTGGAAACGAGCCCGTCTTCCTAACCGTCTACGAATACCACTACGCCGGCCGCCCAGCCCTCTCCACCAAGCGGGCACACAACTATATCCCACGCACATTTAACGCGACCAACAACGGACTCCCCGGCAACGACGACTCTGGAGCAATGGGCTCGTTTCTGGCATGGAGTCTGATGGGCTTATTCCCTAATCCAGGACAAAGCGTCTACCTCATCAGTCCGCCATTCTTCGAGGCTGTTGAGATCACACACCCAGAAACGAACAAGACAGCTACCATCCGCAATATCAATTTCGATTCGAGCTATGAGAAGATCTTTGTTCAAAGTGCGACACTTAATGGGAAGCCCTATACTAAGAACTGGATTGATCATGCTTTTTTCACAGAGGGTATGACGCTTGAGTTGACTCTTGGCGAGGCGGAGAGTGATTGGGGGACGCGGAAGGAGGATTTGCCTCCCAGCTTGAGTGATACTGTTGTTCAGGATGAGATGCGGCATGCATGAGTGTGGGCTACTTCTAAGTTATCAATGGAATGTTTTCGGTATTCCATTTAAGCAACAGGCTATAAGTTGTAGCTTATAATTATAGTTTGTAGTAAAATCAGTGCCTCAGGCAGGAATATAGACTCATCAACCCACGTGACCGCCCCCGTTACTGCATCGATTGGGTGACGTTGCCTTCATTGAACTTGAACTTGAACTTGAAGGCAACCAACCCATTCAGCCCCCTGTTTTCAGGGCTGCTCAGCACTTGATCCTGTTCTCAACCCCTGACCATATCTGTCCGATCCCCTGGCACCGCTCTCTGCCTCAAAACATCCACAACTCCACGCCACGCCGACGCCGCGCCCCGTCGCGCACTTCGTCATGGCTAATCGACAAATCACACGGCGCATCGTCATCAGCGCAGCGATCTCCATACTGATCGTATTTTTCCTTTTCATCCGACCTCAGGGACCACCGAGCCCTGCCATCCGAGCACCCGGTCACATCACGCATAATGCGCCATCTACGGGAATCACAATCCAGGAAGAGACATTGAAGGGGGATGTCGTGATGCCAAAACTAGGCAATGCAACGGCAAAGTATGTACCAACCATGATTTCTAGACGGAGCTTTGTATATTTCCAGCCCCCTTTCATACACAGCTAGCTAATCGTCATAATGTGACTATAGGGCTGAACTCGGACGCGCGACATGGAAATATTTCCACACGGTCATGGCTCGATTCCCCGAAAAGCCAACGGAGGATCAACAAGAAGCTCTGCGGTCGTATATCCTCCTCTTCGCTCGACTATACCCTTGGTACGACTTTCCCCTGCCATATTTTCACCACTCCCCCGATCCCCATACCATGCCTGTTTCACACGGGCATGCTGTTGCCTATGGCCTGCGCAATATTGAGGTAGCGTGACTGAGCTAACCGTGAAACAGTGGTGAATGCGCTGAACACTTCCAGCAACACCTGACCAAGTACCCACCGCAAGTGTCCTCGCGCAAAGTCGCAGCAGGGTGGGGCTGCTTTATTCATAATGAGGTTAACGCTATGCTGGAGAAGCCGGAATTCGACTGTAGCAACCTGGGCGCTTTCTATGATTGCGGATGTGCCGAAGATGAGGAGGGTGAGGGTGAGGGCAAGGGAAAGGGCGGGGGTAATGCTGGTCACGCTGCCACGAGCACGGACGCAAAACACGATCCCGCCCATGATCACTTGGCTGTGGAGATCTCAAAAGAACCGTAAGCCGCTCTTGCTATTCATTTGTGATAATGCCTCGTGCTGATACATTTCCTTTAGCACCACTCGTGGTTAAATTGAGCTACGATCATCGTTTGGCGTTTTTTGTTTCCGGGCTCGACTAGACATACGCAGAGCTGGTCTCTTGTACATTATTCTTCTTGTCTCATAATATCTATATACCCATTGCATCGGGACATTACAGAAATTTGAAAAAAAAAAAAAAAAAAAACTGTTGTTTTCAAAACCCCGAACTTGAACATGTCAGATACGCTGCTTATACTTCGGGGAATTCACCGGGGCGGGACGTAAAAATGGGTATAAATGAGTGTATTAATTTTGAATAAAAGGGCGTTGTGCCTAGTAGGGTGAAGATACATCTTCCAAATTTGAATCAGACATGAACGAACAACCTCTGTAGAAAGCCAGCTTAAATATTCAACGGGCTTGACATGTTCCTTGCCTTGCAATCCCAGCCACCCAGTATACGCACAAAAAATCCCAACATATACTACCCTTCAGACCTTACTATCAAATCTCTCGTAGCTAACGGAAATCTCATCCGTCCTCTCAATACCCGCCGCTCCCTGAAGAATGTTCTCGTCGCTGGTATCACGCGAGTGGTATTTAACAATCGTCGAATTCTTCGGCTCAAGAACTGAGTCATTCGGATTCGAAATTGAGAATTTACCGTACTTGCGAGCACCGCTGCCATACATGGGCAATTTGTAGGAAGTTTTGTCGCCGCTGTTTCCGATGGAGCTGTCTTTGCCATCTTTGCCGTAGCGGACACGGATATAAAGAGGTCGAAGGACGGGAATGGAGGAACACATTATGGTGAAGAGACTTTCTGTAGCGGACCAAATGAGCATTGGGACAGTGTCGTCTATTTCGAAATATCGTCAGCGGGCTTTCTTTCTTCGAACTAGGCGTAGATAACTTACAGATGTACTCAGAGGCGTCGAGGCCATTTAGGGCAACTGTACGAACAATACCACAAACGCCGGCGCTAATGTTGTGCTGTCAGTGGTATTTTTTTTTACCGATGTTTGATAGTTCAACTCACAAGATCCCAAGACTCAGACCACAAGCAACAGTGATCTTCTCCTTTCGCTTCATGTTGAGATCCCAGACAACGAACCATGGGAGGATTGCAAAGGCGAGATCGGCAGCTACAAACCAGGCTGTGAAAATGCAAATCAGTATGCTGAATGGAAGATTTATACTGGGGTACTCGCCGCGGAATACGTACAACCAACCGTATAACCGACATTTGAAAAATTGATCCAGCAATGCCCAGGTGTCATAGGATTCCAGCTCTTCTCGACCGGCGAGCACTGGACAATGACGACGATGCTGGCAAAGGATGTTATGATGGCGGTAATCCCGAGACAGCCATAGATGAACCAGATCTGGATTTTGTTTCGCACGATTCGGAGTAAGAAAACGCCAACGGCCGCCTTTCCGATGCCAATGACCATTATACCAGCTACTTGGCTGAACAATTCATATTTGACAGCAGTAAAGTAGATCGTTGGATCACCAATATCAACAAATAACCTGCCCAGGCCGTAATGTGTGGCCATAGTGACGAAAATTGTGTAAAGAAGGTGGACGACCTAGGGATGTCAGTCTGTGGTGACCATATAGGAAGTTGTGATTCCATTCTCACCAGCGCCAGAATGCATATATAGTCATCAGCACCGACTGCATTGAGGATCTGCTTTCGGGTATAGAGTCTGAGTGTTACGAAAAGAGCAAATAGAAGGGCCTCAGTCCAGAGGACGCCATTCACCATGGGACCTAGCCCGCCGTAGTAACTCATTTTGGTGATGGATGTAGTGAATTCAGATATGAAGAAGAATCACCATTGGAAGTATGGTGATGAAAATGAAAGAATGAAATACCGTCAAAATCAAAAGAAGAGAATTCTTCTGCTGTTTTAGTATGAAGATGTTTATGACCTGTAAGTTGAGCGACAAGAATCCTTCCAGTGCTCGACACGACTCAGACACACTACAATGAGCTTCTGCATTAGTGAAGAACACCGTATCCTACCTGCCTTACCCATGTCGATCTCAGGCACAGTACACACGTCCTTGGCGGATTTCATAGTTGTGACCCGAGCGGACGTTAACTGGCACCCGCAACGCCGGAAGCAAAAGTACGTCGGAATATTTTGGCAAATGTGACCTGTACAATCCACTCTCTAATTAAGGACCCATCAGCTCGTGTCAGTATGGGCATTTTAGCGTCTTCCACGAGCGTGGAAATGGTGTCGCTCAAGCCACCGACCCACATGGGCTATCATACAAGACCCTCATAGGTCGTTCTAATGGCGATTTTCCTGTCTGAGGTACGTCTGTGGAGCTGTCAAAAAACGGCCGCAGAGTTAATTCTGCACGGTCACCCGGTCCAGGCCCACAACAAGTTCGAGGGGTCTTGTTCACCAGCGGGTCTTCTCTTTAGCTACAATTCAGGTGGCAAGACTGAAACAACTGGGAGGTTATGGTGACAGAATCATTCGCTCCCTTTCTGGCAATGAAAGACAAATATAAAACTGTAGCAAAAGTTTATATAGAAGTGGCTCCTTCTTTGACAGCTCCTGACAGCTCCTCGACAGGGATCGATAACCCAATTTTCCATGATCCCCTCCAGAACCCATTTTCTCTGCCGGTACTCTGTAGTACTCTGTAGTTACGGTTTATTCCAAGCATCGCGGCGAAATCCAGGAAGTATTAGTCAGTCATTCGCAAGCTTCAAAATTAGATCCAGTCTTGGCTCCTTCTCGGCCGGAGCCTTACTCTTGAATGGCATGGGTTATTTTGGTAGTACGGAGTACAAGGCTTGATGGATCGCAATGACCGATTTGGTGTATTCTCCGCTGTGATAGATCGGAAGGGAATTGATTGATCCCTGGCGAAGAGGCAAGGCCCCACGTCTATGCACCATAATCGCGATGTTCACAGCATGTAGCCACTGAGAAACGTGCGATCCCATTGTACCAACCTCCTGGTGTCTAGACTCGGGGTGGCGGGTCGGAAGAGAGCGATCATACCTAACTTGGACTAACTTTAGCCCAAATGCCTTCGCTTGGCTGCGGGTTCTTCTCCCCGGAAGCCCGGGCCGCTATCATGAGGTTAGCCAAGCCTTGAGCAAGAATAATAGTGGATTTTCACTCGGGCCAACGTTCGCACGTACTTGGTTGACCTGGTGGTCTGTGTCAACGGCATTGGTTGCCCTCTTTGGCGCGATGTATAAGTTCAGGGGTGGCGGGATTTGAGGTATGTAAGCTTATAATTGAGTTGATGCATCATATTATCTATAGCTGCCAGTGATGCAATACGCCTAATTTAGTAATGAACCGCGGACACGGGCCTCGGGATAGGGTCATGTCCAACGTTTCAACTAGGAGAGCAGTGGGTAACTTCTAGCGCGGAGACGAATCAATCCAGCAGACTTTGCGTTTCATTGGCTCGAGATTGACATTCCGGGTAAGCGGTTGGTCTTGGTTCCTTTCACTTACTAGTACTAGTTGACAAAATGTATGTGTTGTTGCTTAAGAGGGAGCCCCCTGGATTTTTGCAGGCTGTGTGACGATCTTTTATGTAACGAGCTGTGGAATGATATATTAGGAAAGCTTTCACCAGACTGGATTAGTACAGTACTTTCTCATTTTTAATTGACACGTACATCATTCACTGGAAAGCAGAGTCTTTATTCGGCGATTCGAATATGATCTCTCAATCTCAAGAAATCATTGCTGTCCTCGATGGGGTTCACCCTGAGGCATTTGGGGGAAATGAGGTGGAACGTCTCCAAGTTCGCGCGGCTGCACGTCGACTTCTCGCAAGGGTGGAGTCACCGTACGAGCGTGCTTGGGGCTTTTGCTTCGAACACCCTGTTGTATTTGCCGCTCTTCAGACATGCATTGATGTGGGACTGTGGAAAGCCTGGACTATCTCGGGAGGTGGTGAGAAATCGATTCTTGATCTGGTCAAATTGACCAATCCTGTTGTGGAGACAAATTTGCTACGTATGTTTATCCCAGTCGGACTCTGAGATTGAAGCTAAAGCGTTACAAAAGGTCGACTATTTCGCTTGCTCGCAGCTTTCAACGTAGTCGAAGAGACCGGCGAGGACACATTCAAGCCAACTCCATTTTCACTCGCCATTGGAGATGAGACCACCAAGGTCCGTCCTTCGCTCCAAGCAGCGTGAGTAGCCTGTCCCATGGTTCTAATATATCCCGCTAATCGCCGCTGGCGTTAGAACGAACCAATACATACTGTCTGGTCACAACCTACCGAAATACATCGCGAAGATCGGTTATACAGAGCCTACAGATATCATGGTGAACAACCACTCCGACTCCGATCCAGATGGTCTCAACTTTTTCGGTCGACTGCAAGAAAGTCCTTCTTACTTCAAAGCCTTTACTGGACATATGGAGGCGTGGACAGCATGGAAGACTCCATGGACCAAGGTATACGATACGGACAAACTTCTTGAGGGTGCGAAGCTAGAAGATGGTTCTGCATTCGTCGTTGATGTTGGTGGAAACACCGGCATTGACATCTCTCATGTTTATGCCAAGCACCCTGACCTCCCTGTCGGTTCTCTTGTTCTCCAAGATCTTCCTGAAATTATTGTCAACGCTCAAGTTGACAAGAAGATCAAGACCATGTCTCATGACTTCTTCCTTCCTCAACCTGTGAAAGGCGAGTCTCATAGTCTTCTTGTCTAAATCGTACACTAATATTCAATAGGGAGCCGCGCTTACTTCATGCACGCTGTTCTGCATGACTGGCCCGACGAGAAGGCTAAGCACCTGTTGGAAAATACTAAAGATGCAATGACCAAGGGGTACTCAAAATTGTTCGTTTACGATATTGTTCTCCCACCTACGGGAGCGAGTATCAGTCAGACTACCATGGATGTGAACATGATGTCTCTCCTTTCTGCTTCGGAGAGAACCCAGAGTGCATGGGAAAGCCTCTTGACTGATTCTGGCTTTAAGATCATCAAATTTTGGCCGGATCCTCAACAATATGAGATGGTCATTGAGGCCGAGGTGGCGTAAAATTGGGACTTTGTGAATATGATGTTTGGACAAGAAATGCCATGGGTTTGAGATTTAGCTTCGTAAAAAAGTTCGACGGTCATAACTTCAGAGGCCGGAACTAGGCAATCTTCTCTCCCTTCCTTATCCTTCATTAATTGAATGCCTGTAGAAAGAAATTAGACGTGGAGAAACATCTTTCCATGTGAGCTGAGGATGATGAATCAAGGAAAAATGACACTATTGGGAACAGTCTGTTTGAAATGTAAACACGTCCTTAAACGAGGCACCCGTAGCTCAAGATGATGTCGGTGGTAGATAGCCCACCACTTCGATTCTCCAGTCTCCCGCCATACGTTGCTTTTGTCATTCTTATTTCCCTGGTAAGGTTGAAGTTTATCTACATTATTTTTGCAATGTTGTTGTTTGTGAGCACGAATCCTCCATCCCGTTCTAGAATGAAAATCCATTATTCAGTTCATTTACCAAGACTCCAAGAGCTAGGGCATAGACTCGTACTCACCCACCGCCGACACAATCTGTTATGTGTCCTGGGTCGATCTTGTATTGCAATGAGTCTCTTCGTATATTTGCCTGTATAAGTGCGCATCGAGGTAGGTTATAAGCATTAATAGTGTTGTTTGGTCACATAGAGATGTATAATATCCGAGCCAACGTCCTGGGATGATCTTTGGCGAGTCAGTGGTTAGATGTTGTTCAAAAGAAAGGAGGCGATAGTAACGATAGCCACTATCCAACCGCAGCGGTAAGTCTGCACTGGAAGGTTCAACAAATTTAATAGCCGCAACAGATGCCGCATATGCAGCAATTAATGCCAGAAACTGCTTCATACCGAGGCTATGCTATAGTGGATCTAAGATAGTAACAGATATAGAACGTGATGTTTACTTCAAATCTTTGGTAAGATATTTCTTATATTCATAATAGTCTAACAAGAATCTTGGAAGTGGGGCAGTTCCATACAAGCAAGCATAGACATGATTTTGGCCAGTCAGAGATGTACCTCTCTATGCTCCGGAAATTTCGGACTGGATAGCATATTGAACAATGATTGACACCGCTCATGTACCAAGTTCCACCTACCAATGAATCCCCTGTGAGTTCTCATGGTTCTCTGACCCTTGACAATAATCGATATTTCCAGCATATATTACCTTGGAAGAATAGTATGAGATTTCTGGGACGCAAACGACGATAGATGACATCGAAGTTGACAGAGTTGATCGCTGCTCTGGAAGTGGTTCCTCGGCACCAAAGGATCTTTACATGATTCGAGCTTCTCGATATATCCCATCATTATGAGAGGATATCAGTATAACTCCGTCTGTTAAGTAGTGGGGATTCTTAATATTAAAACAATTGATTCTGCTTGAAGAATCGATCGGAGTCAATATGGGAATCGATGTAGCGAAAGCGATCGTGGGTGGTGAGGGGCCACCCCGCCGGGATTTCTCTAGATTGGGATCAGGCGTGTCGGTGTTACTGAGTCCAGCTATTTTTTTTTAAAAGTCTTCTTTGGAGTCATTAAAGCCCGAGGAAATTCTGTACCCATTGGAAGATTTATTGGCTACTCGGGTAGGTATTTGTGTAAATAGTACCTAGTAATACTGAACATCTTCACAATCTCAATTCAATATTTGGAAATTAGTTTGAAACTTGGAAGTTACTAATAGATACTAGTACGAAGATTCTCTTTCCAGCGGGCCAGATTCTGTATCAAGGCCGAGAAAGAGGTTCTACGAGGTAGATTCAATATCACTATAATTATTCCGCTTCTTAAACTCCCAGGTTAAATACTACTTTATTATAACCTTGGAAGCAAACCTAGGCATTAAATACGGCTGCCATATTCCGACTTGAAGCCTCAGAAATAGCCCGAGCCGAGTTAGAAAATTGTAAAACAGGTTAAAGAACAGAAAGGAGTTGCACCTAGGGCCAATCTCAAGACCCGAAATTCAAGTCGGTGATCAAAAAGTAAAGCTTGAAGCTTTCCAAGAGTTCCAAAACTGGACGCCACTTGATGTTAGCTCGGTATAATTCAAAGCGAGGCAATTGCCGTTCTTTAGGGCACTCACTACTATTTATATTTCTAAGCCCTACCGGCTACTCAAACACAAATTAACCTATTAGAAATCGTTCATAAGAGCTTCGGCAACTGAACCGTCATTCCGGGTCAGCCTCGAAGAAAAATGGGTTGTGAGTTGAGATCGTACTCTGTGTCGGGCGAAGTAAGCTCCACCAGTTACCCCGGATCCCCGCATCCCCCCTTCATATTTGTTGAACTCGGGCCCAGTAAAGCCGACAAGACGGCGTCCGTTTCCTTTTGAGGCTAGTCCAAAGAGGTCGGATATAATATCTGACAATTTCGCATCTGAATCTCGTTTGATAAAAATCCAGGGTTCCTTGTTCTTTGCTCACATACCGTGCTCGGCCGTATTCACTATGGACATTTCCAAGGCCAACTCTGAGAATATTGAGCACTCATCCCCTGATCGAGGGGATGATATGCCTAAAAAGAGTATGGGACCAATCATGCGATCTCGTGAAGACGACCTTGGTGTCTGGCAATGTGTGAGACGATTCAAACATGTATCGCTCATTGCCATGACCGCGGCGTTTAGCGCATCGCTGGACGGCTACCGTAAGAGAATCCCCGATGATTTTCTGGCATGAATAATATGATCTAATGGTACACAGAAATCAATCTTAATGGCGGTATTGTCTCCAACAAAGGTTTCATTCAACAAATGGCCTCTCCCGGGACTTCAATCATTCAAGGCAAATACATCTCCGCATGGGGAGGCATTCAATCCGCCGGTCAAACAATCGGCCAAATTGTATGTATTTCTCAAGCATGCCATCTCGCGACAGACGAGTTAACATGCATAGATGCTCCAATACGCGACGGAAAGATTTGGCCGTAAGGTCGCGCTCTATATTATTTGGATTGATCTTGTGATTAGCGTATTTATAGAAACCTTCGCAACAAGATGGGATCACTGGCTTGCAGCAAAACTTTTCTCTGGGATGGGCGTTGGTATGCTGCAGTCCACAATGCCTCTCTACCTGTCCGAAATTGCCCCGACGCAGCTGCGAGGTTTCTACATCAACGCGTACAGTTTGTAAGTTGAGAGTGGCTCTCACCGGACTTCATTGTCTAACTATTTCTAGCTGGTTTGTGGTCGGTCAGATCTTTGCTTCAGTAGCACTGCAGGAACTCAGCGCGAACGACCCTTTCGATTTTCGTCTTCCGATCTATACTCAGGTTGGTCGTATCCTCATCTCTTGTGCGTTACTTTCCGATGGATTTACTAAAAGTGCAGAGTATAACTAGTGGGCTATGGTGGGTGTAATTGCAATCATCTTTGTCTTCATTCCGGAATCACCTTGGTGGCTGGTGAGCAAAGGGAAAATCGACAAGGCAGCCCAGATTCTCACTAGGTTCAATGGTAATGTTGAGGGATACAGTGTTGATGAGCAGATTGTGCGTCATATTCTGTCCCCCCTCAGTCATATTGGAACAATTATCTAATACCATGCTTAGGAAGTCATGACTGCCACAGTCACAGAGGAGCGTATACTCGCAGAAAGAAATTCCGAAGAAGGAACATGGGCTGTCTTTCAAGGTCGCAACCGCCTTCGTTTCTTGATTGCTGCTTGGCCTAAGATTGCCCAGCAGCTTGTCGGCTTGTCCGTCTTTAACACCTACGCGACTTACTTCTGTGAGTACTAAGTACCCCCCCCCCTCCCCCCTTTTTCCTTTTTGATAATACTAATACTATGAAAGTCCAATATGCCGGAAGTAAGGATCCATTCATGGTCACAGTCATTCTATCCTGTGTCCAGTTGATATCTATGATGGCAACCGCCCTCACCACTGATAAATTCGGACGTCGTCCCCTCACAGTCTACCCCTATGCAGTGACATCGATCTCGGTATTGTGTCTTGGAATTGTCGGCTGCTTCGATTATACCAAGGTATCCTTGAGTTCACTTTTGGTAGGTTTATTCTTAGTATCGAGTTCACTTCGGCAACCTAATTGAGCAACACAGATCTTCTTCGCCTGTTTGGCAACTTTGTCGACTACCGGTGCATCCGCTATTGGCTACGCCTATGCAGCCGAGATCCCCCAGCAACGTTTGCGTGCGAAGACAGCCGGATGGGCCCTTGCATCTTCGAACATGGTCGCTATCATGTTTAGCTTTTGTACACCTTTGATGATCAACAATGCACCGACCTCCGCGTGGGGTGTCAAAACGGGATTCTTGTGAGTTCGGAATGACACTATTATGGTGAAACATAAAATGTCTCTCAAAGTACTTACTTATCATTCTCCTAGCTTTGCCGGAACTGGCATGGTTGCAGTGGTTATCGCGTGGTTTATTCTTCCAGAGGTGACATGCCGAACCCCAGCTGAGATTGACGAGATGTATGTCAGCCCTTTGTCCGACAGTTTACCCTTGCTCTTTTTCATGGACGTAATACTAACCCACTTGACTGCGATAAGGTTCGAAAAGAGAGTTAATCTTCGGAAATTCAAGGGGTACGTCACAGAGGTACAAATGCGCTCGAGTGAACAACGCGAGGATCATGAGATGGTCACCACAGCTTAGGGTTAATCGGGATCCCGAAGAGCGAAGGCATGAAATCGTGCATATTCAGATACTAGTTTTCCATTACGATTGACCCTCCTAGTTCCGAGTCTGAGTTTGGTATGTTAGCGCAGGAAATATAACGAACAGAATAATACTTCAAAGAATTCGTATGAGGAATGCAGCAGGGCATATTCATCAAAATACAGCTTTTTTTATTATTTCTTTTTGTTTTTTTTGCCTCTCTTCTAGCCAGAGTCCCACCGATGTTAAAAGCATAGCGCTCCAAAAATGTTGGTGGATACCACGTAGTCCCCCGAGGTCCTCAGATTGCTACCAGGGTATTATATGCACGCAGTTTCAAACAAAAAAGAACACACTTTTCCTTCCAGTCATGAGTCATAATAACATGAAATAAGACTCTACTCTTTCGCCTCGACTTCCGACGTGATGATTTCCTGAGACTCCGCATCGTTCACCAGATCTTCCTGCCTTCCTTCTTTCTGTTCCTGCGGCTGTTCCTGTGGCTGTTCCTGTGACTGTTCCTCCCCCTGTTGTCCCTGCGCCTCTAGAGGAGCTTCAGCTTGCTCCTGCTTCCGTTCAACCTCTTCTTCCTTCTCTTCGGCCTCTTCCCAACTATCAACCACCTCAGCAGGAGGCTGTGTACGCAATGACTTGCCAACGCCAACACCAGACCGAAGAACAAGCTTCTCCTTCTTAGACCCGGAACCGGCTGTATCGACGTGACCAGCAAGCGCAGCAAACATAGAACGGTTCCTGAACGAATTTGCATAAGAGCTCTGAAGAGGCGTGGTACTCCTAGTACTAGTGTTGCTACCCTCTCCCGGTCTCTTAACCCGAGAGGCAACCTGTGCCCATCCGTCCGAGCTGCTACCGCCGGCCTGTGCTTTGGCGGCGTCACGGGCGGCCTTGGACTCTAGAGCGGCAACACGTTGTGCTTCGCGCTCCTTGTTCCGTTCTCGTTCGCGGAGTTTAACGCACTCGCGTACGCTCATGCCGCCAATTCCAATGGTGGTCTCGGTGCCTAGTCCGAAGACAGGTGGTGTCCATGTCAAAGGTTTCAAAACGAAGACGTGGCGGTGCGGCTCCGGATCATGACTTTCTGTTACAAATCCCCAGTCTGTGGCGAGGAGTGCGCGAATGCTCGGAGAGTGGACTTTGCAGGCTGGAAGCGGATAGATCGATTCGATGTATCTGTTGCCAGGGAGTGCAAGGCTGACTCGAATGTCTGAAGGGTAGACAGTGAGACTGTCGAGGCCAATTTGATGTATTGGTCTAATGTTTCAGTCGAATAGGGGAGATTGTTGGATGTGAATGCCTGCACAGTGGTCTGTTGGTTAATGTCGACGCCAAGTGCAGAAGCCAGAGATCGATTGCGCTCTAAACGCGAACATTCCTCATCGCAAGTCAATGGCGTGAGTACTGGTAATCGTTCCGGCTGTTGGACCTGTCCTTTGGAGATGACTGCCTTTGCTGCATTGCAGCGGCGTTCCTGGCGCATCCGTCCACACCCACATGTTACTGTGTGCATGGTCGGGCAAGGCGTCTTCTCTGGACAGGGGTAAGGGGCATGGCATTGGTCAGAACAAGGATGGTGGCAGAGAGACTTGCTCTTTCCGCATGGCTGCGAGCAAGGCTTGTCTGCATCCTCACATTGCCCCGGTCGGTGGCAGTCTTTCTTGCAGGAGTGTGACCCACACTTGAGCAACGAACCACAAACCTGGCCGCAGCGGGCGTCTGTGAGCCAACAGGGTACGTTTTTCATTACCCGCTTACCGCAAAGACACGCCTTGTCTGTGAGGAATGGGCACTTAGGGCAAGACTCATCATCGGTATGGCAATTGTGTGCTGTTTGAGGATGCCCACATGGCTTAGGACGTTCACAGGGACGTGAGCACGGGGGCGGCTGCGTCCCACAAGGGAGAGGAGGGTACAAGATTGATCTTCCGCAGTTACACGAAATTTCATCGAAGATAGCCTCTCGACAGGTGTTGCAGGCGCCCTTGTGGCAAAGCTCAGGGCAGGTGTGTCGACCGCATTTCAGCGTCCGACCACAAACGCGGGTGCAAATGTGTTCAGCTTCAATATCTTCTTCCGCGGGGCGAAGATGAGGCTTGAGCTTTCGACGCGCAGCTTGGCGTTCAATTGCCTTCTGCTCTCCGGGGCAACATCTTTCCGTACAAGTATGACGTCCGCAGTGCAGACCCGCCTTGCACTGACGGAAGCACTGGGGTGCATTCATATCACCCTGGTGACAAATACTCATGGAAGTGTTGCGACCACATTGACATGAGATAGGAACACGACGAGTACATGTGCCGCAAGGCCCGGTGTGGCAGATCTGATCGCAAGAATGGCCACATCGCAGCATCTTACCACAAGGCTCGAAGCAATTGGAGATGGGGTCCTCACACGATGACCGCGGGGTATATCCCGGGACTTCTGTCAATGGTGTTTTACCACAAGGGCAACGAGAAACTGCATCAGGCGAGCGAGGGCAGTGTTCGGGGAGAGAGTCTTGAGGGTGACAGTCCTTCTGGCAGAAATGTACGCCGCAATCGAAGGGGCGGTTGCAAGTGTCAGGGCAGCTGAAACAACCGATCCATTCCTCGTTAGATCCATCGTCCTTGATCTTCTCGCTATCCAGTTCCTCATCCTTGGAGCTACACAGCATCTCTGTGTGCACCTTTCCGCAATAACAATGCGCGTCGATCTTGACCTCACATGCACCACATAAGCCCTCATGACAGGGAAGAGGACATGTGTGTTCTCCGCATGGTAGAAGGTCGCCGCATATTTCCCCGCAGCTCCAGCCATTCTGATAATCGGTATCCTGGCATCGCTTTGTCGATGAATTACGACCACAAAAGCAATCTTGAGTTGGTCCCATTGAAGTGCAGGGAGCACAAGGGCCCGCATGACAGGTTGCATCGCATGGATGGGGGCAACCCTTCCGAGCGCGAGAGCAAGTCTGGCCACAAGAGTGTGGAGGCAAACCGGCTAAAGGTCGAGGATCGGATTCCTTCTCGCACCAACACGTATATGTGGAAGGGAAGTGCTCATGTGACAAATTGCAGCCAGGACAACGCCACGCCTTGGGGGTAACAGCCCCTTCTGCGTTTTGTGGCTGTCGCGCGGCGGCGGATCCTTCGTTGGTAGACCATTTTTTGATACAACTCAAGTGAAACACAGTCCAACAAAGTTCACAAGACCAAACTTTGGATCTTCTTCCAAGCTCACTTGTGCATATAGGACATTCGTAAAGGTTGTGGGCGATATCTTCGTGGATACGGGTGGCTATGTCGTCGGCAACAGATTTCGTCGTGACCTTGGGTGGCTTTTGAGGTAATTTGGGCTTCTGCTTCCCTTTTCCTTTGTTGGTCGATCCCGAAGCTGCAGAAGGCGGCGGGGCAGATGCAGGCACACCGGGTACAAAAGCCGGCGCGTCGGCACGGAGATTTGCATCTGGGTCTGCGGGGGCTTGAGGGTCTGTTCCGTCCTGCGCATCGTCCGCTTTGGTCAGTCGGGCCCCAAATCCTCTTGCTCTCATTCCCCGAGACTGCCTTTGTGATGTTTGGTCCGAAGGTTCGCCATTTTGTGCTTGCCCGCTTGGTCGAGGTCCATTACCACGGCCTCTGCGACTTCCAGATCCTCTGCCTTCTTTTTGCCCTTTCCGTGAACGAGGCGGTCCAGCTGATGGATCAGTGGGCACAGTTCCACGTGGCTGTCCCTGCTGCTCTGGAGGAGGCTGGTCGTTGGTCGATTGGGCTGTGGGATTGGATTGGCCTTGACGGTTTGCGGGGCCCTTCCCACGGCGTCGATGTCTTGGACGAGTGGATGATGGGGCTGATGGGTCCGATGGTACAGTCGGAGCTGCTGTGGAGCTGGACATGGTCTGAGAGACCAGCGCTGGCTGGCTGGGGACGGTGCTGCTGCTCATGCAGTTAAAAGGAATATTGAAGTGATTCGAATGGAATGATCGACGGAATAGTGGTGAAAGGGTCCAAAGCTGCAGATGTGGATTATAAGAAAAAGTGAACGATATAAGAGAACTCTAGTATAGAAGTGAAGCTCACAGTACAGAAAATGCAAATCGAAAATTGGCAAGTAAGGCCCAAAGGGCGAAAAGAATTGAAGATGACAATGGGGACGCATCTCGCACAATTAAAAGTAAAGTGGCAGAATGCAAAGCGGAGTTCAAGGCGGTCACAGTCGCCACTTCCCCGTGACTCAAACCCAGTCGGAGTGACTCACCAAAGCACATACTTCAATCAGCCAATCACCAAGACACATTCTGGTCTGGAATCTATCAATATATGCACCTATATACTCCGTACACCGGATTTTGTCTGCCAGGTGGGGCTTTCCTTTCTCGGCTGCCGCCGCTTTTATAAGGTCGCTCAGGCTCAGGCTGAGTGATCGAATCACCCGCGTCATATGAGGCATGTCTAAGCCACACTGATTGCTCAGTGACTAATCAGGGCTGCTCAGGGATCACTGAGTATTGCTCGGTGATTATTCGATACCCAGTCATCCCTTAAGACTTCACATCCAATCAGCGTTTGTTCCCTAGTATAGCTCTAGCTATTCCAAAATTAGTATGGCCTAATGGGCCATCTATTTTATAATAACTAGCGCACTGATGCCTATAAGCCGAATATCCCCGTTCAAACAAAACAGCATTTTTGCACACTGTATCAGAAATAGGGCTGTACGAATTTCTTTTGTTTGCTTTATCTTTTTATTCTTATAGATAACGCGGCCAAAGCCAGTAATTTCTCTATCATACCTAACGTCGGATTTGGAATCTGTCGAATATAAAGGCTGGCTCCGATTCCCCTTTATTGTTCTATAAATTATATATTTCATACTTACTTATCTATACCAAAATCCAATCACTTTAAAAAAGTTGACTGTTAGACCCTAAGTCAGATAATTATCTGAATATAGGCCAACAGGCCTTTCCTGCTAGGTATGATAATACAGCCAAAGAAAATTGTCTTCTCTAAAGACACATGAATAATTATCTTTCTAGTATTTTTAAAGAATAAGATAAAGTTCAAAACAAAGATAAGAATCTTTTAATCTTTAGCTTAAGTAGGTTAAAACCACTAAAACTTAATTAAAGGAAAGGCTAATGTAAACGGTTACTAAGTTGTCAGGCTAGAGACCTGTGACTAGGCAAGGATATCGGATAGTAGAGATCAGATTGGACAGTTGGTACATAGACTGATTCTTGAGGAGATCAAGAATCCTAAATGCTTGTAGGATCTTAAATATACTAGGGCTCGGGTGAATATCGATATGCAGGTGACTCAAGGGGATTCGTCTGTGAATCAGCCTCGAGAGTCCGCGGTATCGCATACTTTGAATCCCGTGACAAAATCCTACCGAAATTCCCACTTCTTTCCATTTAAACGTTTATCACTGCAAGTCGCTCGTACTACAGAAGATTTTGTAACTCAGCCATACCTCTTAGCTGACTCGCTGGGTAATAAATAATTAACAAACCGCAATTTGCGGTTATAGGATGAGTTTCATTCAGTATAGTCAGCAGAGAGCTAATAATAAACTTTCCACCAGGCCCCCCCTTTCCAAGACGATATGCCTCACAGCCGATTTGATAACTACATATATAATATCAATCACCAATACTACGATAGATTAATAATTGTTACACAAAGGAGCAGGGTCTGGTTATCACTGTAACTCCCTTGCAACCCCATGAGGACCACTGTATTGGGCCTACCGCTTTTTACAGTAATTTAGTAGGCGATTTTCTGTAGTGAGTCCCATTCTCACCTCATATAAAACACGTTTCAGCAGCACATGGATCCAAATATGTAGCAGAAAAGATAAAAAGAAGAACGGGTATGTACTATAAATGCAGAGTAGTACCTAGGACAGGTTATCAACTAATCTCCTAGACAATCCAAGACAAGTATCAATATTGGTACAATAATGCGCCATGAGACATATTATGACGAAGTCTGGGTGGGATACTTGGTAAAGAAGCCATTCCTGTATAGCTGTCTACCGCATTCCATCGATGACAATCATTTTTGGGAGAGATGTGCTCTCGAAATCCTCGTTTCAGAGTAAGGTATGGCCTAAGACTTGGTAGACAAGCAGCAACAAGTCCGGCATGAATATCAATCGCGCACCAGAGTTTGAGGGTTGTTGCCGGCACATTAGGATACTGCGATAACACAGCAATAAAACGAACAATGGAAGCACTCATACTCAATGCACTGAAGCCAAATGTGATAAATAGACCAAGCCTTTTCTTCTAGTTTAGGCGAAGCGCCCTTAGAATTGGAAAGGGCAAAAGAAAGATGAACAGATCGGAGGAAAATTGAAGAGCCCATGTTGTAGTCCATGGGGTGTATTGTCTGGAGGAGCCGCAATAAGAGATATTGTGTCTAAATAGATAAATAAGAGCATCAGAGCATATCGTGTTTGCAACTTCTGCAAAAGCTCATCGTATTCGAAAATAGGCGAAGTTGAGTGTCGTATTAGACAGGAATTTGTAGCGAAATTCTTTGATGAGGTCCTCTAGCTAGAATTAGGAAGTAGGAAGAGCATGGTACCGGAGGGGGGGGATCTTCGAGCCTTTATTAAAATTCCGGTTTGTATTATAGTCGAGACTTTCCCTGGAACCTACTTGTTCCTTTCAAATCCAGAGTCCAGGTTTCCAATCGTATCTTGACAAGGGCTCTGGAATCTTAATCCATGAAAGTGTAAAGGCTAAGGACGCTGCGCTTTTTCCTACTAAGTACAGTGGCGCCGCTGTGCCCAAAATTGAAATGTTACGTACCCGTTGTTGTAGTCCCTAAACTTTTTCCCCGGTCACCTTTTAATCGAGGCATTATAATTTAGTTCTTCGTGTGTTGAGAAACGCAAGCAGATTCGATTTCGTCGTGGGCATGATTGGCTGTTGGTGTGTGCCCTTGTTTCTCGAGATTAACTGCTGGTGCCTGACTAACAACTTACAGCTTGCCACTCAAGCCGCCACGTTCGACTCTCGTTTTACTGGTGACGGTATTACATATTTATTCACAAAAATTGGGTTAGGTGAGCCAAGGGTCATCTGCTGGAAAGAGAGAATTCAGGTAGCCAATGATTGCCATTGGGAGATCACGAAATGTCTACTTACGAAGCTATCTCAATTACCGCTATCTATGTGTGAATGCTTTCTAGTCTGATTAATTGATCAGCTCGATTAATGTTAGTTAGTTAGGGGAGGGTGGAGAATAGCACGCCTGACGCCATCGACATCTCGGAATTGCCAAGAGCACCACAGCTTTTGCTAGGGAATCCTGGTGTTAATCTCATGCAAAGTCCCAGTCAAGTGTACCAGCAACTACAATGTCTCATTGATCCTCCAATCTACTCCGTGAGGTTCTGGCTCATTCTGGCTCATTTTGGTAACTAACCGTGTGTTGGTGCCGCTAGGCCTATTAAGGAAAGTATAGTCTACCGCAGCTCGAGCTTCACGCTAGTCCTCCGCAGAGCGGAGGTCTGGTTCTTGTCAAGTTATCCTCAGACATGTCAATTTTGGAACCATGGTAGCCTATCCTGCAGGCAAGATCCAGAATGCGCTCTCCTCTCATTCTTCTGCATCACCGCATTGAAGCCGTTGCTTACTGCTGTCCTTCGATCACTCCTTTCCACGAAGGTGTCCTCCCAGAGTCCGGGGACTGCTTCAAGCCTCGACAGATTCCGGCAACAGCGCCGCCACACGTATGTCCTCTCCGTCCACGATGACGCCGATTCAGAGATCACGCGATGGCTGCCGTGAATGCCGGAGGCGGCATCGGCGTTGCGACGAGGCCAAGCCAGTCTGCGGCTACTGCGTCAGCGTTGGCAAGACGTGCGAGTACGCAAGGGATCTACGATGGGGTGGACGACCTTTTGACAAATCGAACTTCGGGCGCTGTGTCGGCAAAGGTAGACGCGTGTTCAAAGCACGTTCTGCTGGCCAAACGTTGCCTGGCAATCAAGATGAGGGTCAAGTTGATTCCGCGCGACATAGCACCGAGCAGTCATTCGTGTATGTCTGCCAGACTAGCGGCCGAGGGTCGGACGTTGCCGGATCTGAGTACCCCAAGACACTAATAACCAGTCACGGGCCATCAGGCGACGACGTACTACCAGAGAGAGAAGCCGATGACCAGCTAGCTGGTGATTTTAGTGGCGATGAAAGCACAATGGAGCAATGGCCATCTTGGAGACGGTTGGTACCCAGCACGACGCTCGACCTGTTGCCTCGGGCGGATCGGGCTCTGTTCGACTACTTCCAGCATCAGCTCACTAAGTCCATTTCTTGCCACGAGGGAATGCAAGTCGAGATATGCTCAGCCCTTCTCCCCATCGCCATGCAAAGCCGGCCCATGCTGGCGGCTGTCCTCTGCACGGCAGCCTGCCATCGCCTGTCGGTTGGTCTCGAGCAAGTCGAGGACAAGGTCTTGCGACTGAGGAACGTGGCACTGCAGCACCTGAACCTCAGCCTCGCTACCACGGAAGAGGCCATCTTGTTATCGGCTCTCGGCACGAGCTTGGCTCTTTGCCTGAGCGACATCGCGTCCCCCTCGGCAGCAGACGCAAGTTGGCATCTCCACCTTGTTGGCGCCTCAGCGCTGTTGAGGAAGCTTAGCGACCTGAAACGCCCACTGGCTACGCTCGATGTGCGCCTTCTCGTCCGGCTCTACGTTTCGTTCAAGTCGATCGCTGAGAGCTGCGGCAAGCGTGTCCAAGTTGAAGCGGAGCTTTTCGACCCCGCGCCATTGTCCGAAGAGGGACGAGGCTACATTGACGACCTGGCCGGCTTCTCAACGAGCCTGAACCCGGTAATCCAGGCAATGCACGGCATTGATGAGACGCGGGAACAAGAGGCAAGAGTACCAAGGGTGGAGACCAACAGCTTCAGCTATGTATTCCTGCATGCAGCCCGCTCAACGCACCAGTATGCCCGACTCATCTGCCAGGTGGAAGACATGCTGCAAGAAAACACGCCAGTATTCAGATCCGAGATCGGCGAGTCCCTGACCGAGACGTCGAGACGCGACTTCGTAAAGCTGGACGAGGCGTACCATCACATGGTCCTACTGCAGCTGTACAGCCGCGTCGACCCAGACCAGCTGTACTTCCACGAATCCGTTCAGGCTAGCCTGCGGCATATCATGGACTGCATAGCAGCCATGGACATTGCCGCTCGGCCGTGTCCGGCTGTGGCCTCCCTACCGCCCCTGTTCGAGGCTGGATGCTGGGTGGCCTCTCAGACAGACCAGCAAAGGCTCCGCGATCTCTTACTTCGAATACGCGCATGCTATGGCATGGGAAACGTGACATGTGCGTTGGACTACTTGGAAGACGAGTGGGCGGCGGCGTCCCTAAACGAGGCTGCCGGAGCGAGGGCTTCGAAATCATCTAGGGCTTTGCATTTTTTGCCTTATTGAGTTGTCCACGATCCTAAAGTGTCACTTACCATCGTTGTTATTACGTTTTCGAGTGCCGGAAAACAGCGATGGGACAGTGCGCCATGCGTTTGTTCGAAGTTTTCTGAGCTCAGGTGTTGAGAGAGTGCAATGGGGAGGTAGAAAAAATAGTAGGTCGTCTTGTGGATGGCGATGAAAGTATAACGCTCCGGCGTGAAGGTGTCTAATTGCACGTTCATCTCAGACTTGCCCGAGGGCGTGCCGAGGTCACAGAGCTGACCCATCTCTGTCTGGAAAGAAGTCTCCTGAAACAATTCCATAATGGCCACGTAAGAAGGATGGGAGCCAAAGGTTTTCTTCAGCAGGACGTACATTGCCGCATCGAGCATAAATGCATCGTTAATGGTATTCAGACCAACGCCCTCTTCCCGGTGCCAGCAGTCCCTACCCCGGCGAGTCATGTTTCCGTCCATGATATCATCAGAGACGAGGAACGTAGTTTGAAGAAATTCAATCATCCACCCAGGGTCGACGATTCGGAGTACTCTTTGTGGTCGAGGGCCTACACGGAGTCAAGCACGGTCATGCCGCGGTTGCATTTGCCTCCGACTGGGTTACGTTCCAGATTCTGTTTCTGGCAAATTAGCGTGACCGTCTTCTCACCTTCTCGTCTTATCACTGGAGAGAGCAACTTGCACTCACCAGCTTGAACCAAGCCTTTTGGGTTTCGGGGAGGTCATAGAAAGCCGCATGGTCAATAACTGCGTCCCTGACCTTTGGATACTCGACATAAAATTCGGCAAGGGTTGTTGTTCCGGTCATGGTTACGGCGGCTGAATGGTTGTGTAGAAGTTCGATTAAGTAGGGAAACCACTGCACAATTTCACGTTGGCAAGCTGTTCTATATACAGTACGGCCAGGCAGACACCATTCCGGATTTCAGCGCAACCCAAGGCCCCGCCGTGTTGATCATGGACTCTTCTGCTCTTTCTTGTTTTGGCAGTTGGGACGCAAGCTCATGCAGAGTCCCAGTTCTCCACCACGGACGGGATTGGGCCGCTTTTGTTGCTTCGGTCTCTTCAGACAACGGCAACCTGTCGTGCAGGCATATTATTATTATTATTTTCCGAAAAGGCGACCCGGGCAGAGGCTGGCTGGAGGTGGTATTCTTTCGCTATTTGAAGTTTTTGCACGGGGCTTCGTGTAATTACGAATGAAATCAACCTTGTATTTGAGAAACGTCTCTTGGAGGAATTGGCAATATTGTTCAATGTTTAATCCTGGATAGAAGCCCTTGCGATGTAGAATATTGACATAAACCAGACAAGGCGAGGAAGTTAATCTCCACTTCAGCTAAATATCTACGCTTCGTCATGGCTAAGACTCATGGGAAGCACATAAGTCTTCCTTACTCCAAAGTACCACAAGGCACCCACTGCAATGGTAAAAGTGCCCCAGATCAGGGATGAGTAGTTCATATTCTCTGCATTCGTCGGGAGCGCGTATGGAAAACAATACACCACAAACCAGGTAATGAGATACCCACACGCCCAGATATTCACAACGTATCCCAAATATCCAGTCATGTAGAACTCCCCGGGCTCGAATGAAGATCGAGAGCGTGTCCAGAGGTAAGGTAGTAGCGCGGCAATGTACGAGGCGCTGGAGAAGAGTATGAAGCTTGCCACAAAGCCGTTGAAGGCGGTGCTATTGGCCAAGTAGATGAGTCCGAGGAGGCTCACAAGAACTGTCGTGACAAATGTGGCGGTCACTGGCATGTGCTGCGTGGGACTGATGCGGCCAAGGACGTTCGGAAATGGTGTCGCCCCCACACGAGCCAGGGTCCAGAGTGTCCGGCCGCAGGTCACATACAGCCCAAGGGTACAGAGCAGCGTTGGGGCCAAAATCAGCGCCAACAGGGCTGTTGTGGCAATTGCAGAGTGGCCCGTGGCCTGGGAGTAGACCTCGGCGATGGGCAGCTCCGCTTTGTACAGCGCTTCGTAATCGGTGATGCAGTAGAGCATGGTGATCAAGTAGGCCAACGCGGATACGAAGCCGAGTATGTATTGTGTCGCGATCGCCTTGGGCACATTGATGCTTGGGCGAGGGATCTCCTCTGCGAGATGGACGGCGGCGTCAGGCGTCCCCATGGCGAAGGCTCCGTTCAACATGCCGATAGTGAAAACGAATCCATTCGGGTAGCCTATGTCCGCTTCCCAAGCTCCCCAAACATCGTGGCTTGAGGCAGAACTACGGCCTTCGGTATTCACCATGGCAATGCACACAACGATGGTGGTGATGGCTCCGACGACTATGACGACCAACCCGACTATGTTGAGTCGAGGGATCATGGAGTTGCCAAAGCAAACGATGACGCAGGATAGCCAGCTCAGTATGATGTAGCATACGAATGTGTGCCTACGAGAGATGTTAGTTTAGGGGACGTCTTAAGCCATGTCCTAAGTGGCATTCAAACTCACCACTTCTTTGCGATAAAACTGGGATGCCAAAACGCGAAGGTCTGTACACACAGATTGCCTGAAGACGATAACATTGTTCAGTCGGGCACAGTCGTCGTCGGAAGTAAAAAGGGGTGTGCAGGGAGACAAGGTACACAAGGCTTTCCGAACGTACTCGCGATGCAGGTCACAGAGGCAACTGCGAAGATCCAAGCCAGACAGTTCCACCAGCCAGCAAAGTATCCAACGACCTTCCCGTGTCTGGGGCCCGACGTAACCGTCGCCCACAAATGGACGCCAGACGATGAAGGCAACGCAGAGGACAGCTCGGCAATAACCGCCGCCACGGTGAAGTAACAGAGAGACGCTGCTATGAACTCGTATATGACGCCGGGCGCACCGCCGTTGTAGATGGAGGTCAGGAGAGAGCCGCCGAGCGCGGGCCAAACGTTGCCTACGGCGACGCCTATACCCGCAAGCGATATAAGACTGAAGTTCTTCTGCACGACACCGTGATTGGGCTCTTGAAGCTCTCCACACTGGGGCGTGATGGTGGCTTCCAGCTCTATGACCGGCTTCTCCTCATCGCAGCCGCTCATCTCCTGGATCTGTGGAGCATTGTGGCATGAGGAAGCCATAGTGACGTGCAGGAACCCGAAGTAAATGAACAGTTCATTAAAGAGCCGGGGTAGTAATGATGAATCGAGAGACGGCAAAACGCGTCTCGAAAGAGGCGAAGATGTTCTATTAAGCATTTTGTGAAGCAAATCATGCCCAGCCTGGGGCTGTAAATGTAAATAGTCGATGCTGGCTATTTACAGCGGCTATCGCCATTGGGTTATCCCAACCTGTGGTCAGCGACGAGGAAACCGCCGCTTGTGCCCTACCTAGGAGGTGCGCGGAAGCCAGCCCTCCTCACTTGTTGAGACCTTTCCCAGTCGGGACAATATAGCCTACCTACAAACATTCATGCCCAAAGTAGCGTAAGACGCTTTGATACAGTAGGCTATTATCTATAGACTGCGCCATAACCGGGATTGTAAGTCTAAATTCAGAACCCGCAAATAGCCTATCCTAACCCGGATATACATAAAAATCTTGGCATTCATAAAATGTTTCTAAATTTTGATTTCCTAAGATATAATATGCCTGATTTTTCTTATTTATTACTTTATACTAATAATTATTAGTCACTAGCCTATACATAGGGTATAGCCCTAACAGCGGCATAAACATAAGGAACAGATAGGTTTGACAAGACAAAAGCGTATCCGCATGAACGGGGACCACCAATAAAGCAATGCCAACTAGATGTTATCAACCAACAAAAACAGGTGGTAAGACTCGATCAACGTTCTCATTCTCGCGTGTTTACTTAAGTTACGGTAGCATGGTCTTAAAGAACTACACGAAAAAAAGGCTAAGGAGTAAAGTGCCGATTTGCGAGAATGTTAGATACATAACTTATCATTCAATACTGCTACTCCGGGTATATGAAGGACCGCAATCTCTGGCATTCAAGCCATCGTCGCAGAATTTGACTGAGTGACAGAACCTCCAACCCTACCCATAAGTAGCAGAAACGTGGGATATGCATCTCTATTTAGAACGGTTCTTTACCAGCGTTGTGATGAGCTACGTTGCAGTATTAGCTGATATTCTCAACATCAAAGATGCAGGGATGTAACTTGCCTCAAAAGTGAATTCAGCAGCAGCAATTCCCGTGATCTCGGAGACGTCCATTCCGGGCAAAATCTCCACGACGTCCACACCAACAATGTCAAGCCCCTCAAGCGCTTCGATGATGACCTGAATAATCTCCCTTGGCATCCAGCCACCAGACGCTGGTCCGGCGGTGCCCGGTGCGAAGGCGGGGTCCAGAACATCAACGTCGAGGGAGACGTAGACTGGCTTATCGTGAGGCACGGTAGCCCTGATGGTCTCGATAACGTGCTGCAGTCCGTTTTCCTGCAGAATCGCGCCAGCAGGGATCGTGGTGAAGCCCATCTTGGCGTCAATATCCATGTCCGTCGCAGAGTCCAGCGTACTTCTGATGCCCGCGTGGACAGAGGAGTCACTGAGGAGGCCCTCGGTGCCTGCCCAGTAGTACGGGGTGCCGTCAGCAAACTGGGACTGCTCGCTGGGCGATCCGCGGGACCCGGCGAAGACTTTGGGCGACCAGGTATCGATGTGTGCGTCGATGTGGATGGCAGATATGGCGCCGTGGACCTTGTACAGCGAGCGAAGAATGGGGAGAGAAATGCTGTGGTCACCACCAAGAGCGACAATTTGCGGATGGGCCTTGCCGGTCTGTCATGAATGAGATGGAGTTGTCAGCAATCATCATAGTTGGACAGACAGCAAGTTGTGCTGTAATTTACCTTCGCCGAAATAATGCCATTCTCAACCTTACGAGTGAGAAGTCTCGAGTACCACTCCTCCATCTGAGCGAAGGCCAAAGCGTTGTCAAATGGAGAGATGGGAAGATCGCCGCAATCAACAATGGATATGTTTTGCTCAAATGGATTGATGCCCTGACGGTAGTTGTAATGACCTCTGCATTACATCCATGTTAGCTGCATAGGGACAAAGATTATATCAAATGACCCACGCTAAAGAAGCCGCTCTCGAGCCTTGTCTGACGGCGTTAGGCCCAAATCTTGTCCCAGTGCGGTACGAAGTTGCCGTGTCAAAGGGGAACCCGAGCACAAGGATGTCGTCTACGGTCCCTTCCTCAGCCAGACACTGAACAGCTGGAAGTTGAGCAAAGGTTGTGATGCCAGAGAAAGCGTACTTGGCATCTGGTTCCAGGTCAAACTTCTTGTTGTCTTGCTCTGTGTGGGCATTGATCAAAAGAGGCCATTGTGTGACCATTGAGCTGGGTGCACCCGACGCCAAAGCCACTAATTTGGCGATCACAAGAGAGTATAATGAGAGCATCTTTTGAAAAGGAATTTTTCAAGGTAATAAAGGATACGGATTTTGCGAGAAAATGTGGAAAAAACTGGACTTTGTAAGATGTTGCGCGTTTTGGTTGTTGAGACTTCTTCGCCATTTCTTATATATATACCCCATATTGTGACTTAATCTCTTGGGAGTAAGTCCTTACCGGAAAGAAAATAGCCTTCCAAGTGCTTCCACAAGGCGTGGTCCTAGACGTAGGCTAAAGCTTCCGCTCTAGGAAAGGCGGATAAATCTAGAACATTTTCACGTCGTTTGAAGTTACGTATCATGCAAGGTACACGACGTGAAATGAGGAGTGGCATGCGGGGTCATGCATTGTTAGGGAATGGTGAGAAGTCTAAAATAATGTCCGGTCCGAGACTAGGGTACACAATCACGGCTCCTCGACGACACTTGTCAGGGAAGATTCAAGATTTATTGCGATTTGACTGCATTAGTTCCGGGTGCAGCCCAAGATTTCGAGACATGGAAAGAGCACCTCTACAGCTGGCACGATGAAGTATACCAGATGCAAATACTGGAGAATACCATGCTTCTAAGACAAAGTAAAAAAGCAGACAGAGGACCTAATTTAGCGTCTCAAATTTCCAAGGTCAATATTCTGATTCTGACGTTGAAACTGAAACTAGAGACAGTCCGGAAAAGATATCTCCAGATTAAGATAGAATATCTCGGCACACCCCTACTCCATGATGTCTCGAGACGCATCGTTGTCTGACTCTCCAGATACATCTCGGGCAATCTTCTTCCAGGGAAGGCATACCACGCAGAGAGACTGCAAGATGATCAACCCTCCACTCCCGCAAACAATGCCAGCCCAAAGCCCAACGATACCCCATTGTAGTCGAAAGCACAGAGCCCAAGCCGACGTAAGGCCAATACCGTAGTATGCCAGAAAGTTGCACATTCCTGACAGGTGGTTCTTCTTGGCGCCTCGCAGGATTCCGCCAGCACCCCCGTTGGAGAGGTCCAGGACCTGAAACGCTGCCATAAGAGGTAAGACTTTGGCAGTCATGGCCACCGAGTCAGGGTCTGAGGTGAACAGATAACCGAACCGATTCCGTACGGCCATAATGAGGATGAACTCGAATAGGCCGAGACCCAAAGACAGTGCATAAGGCGAGAGAGCGGCACGACGGGCGTAGAGAGGTTCGTTGCGGCCGAAGAAATGGCCAATTCGGTGGCTAGAGGCAACTCCGACGCCCAAAGAAACGGTGGTAAAAATGAGGTCCGCGGACATCAAGATCTAGGTGGGAGAGCATATTCAGTGATCGATCAACTAGGTGGCATCTTTGTGAAGCTGTACTGACACTCTGAGCAGCAATTTCACTTGCCGAGAGACGAGCAGCCATCATAGCTAGAATCTCAAAGCTGTGTTATATCTTAGCATTGTTGTTTTCCCCCATCTAATGGAAGTAGGGGAGTTCTCTCACCTCCACCACTCCGTGGCAATGGTAGTGAGACCAGTCAAGGACAAGAAAGCATTGACCCAGAGGCCATCCAGTAAGCTTTCCCAAGTCCGAATAAACACTATCGTCTTTGTTTGGCGTTCTCTGCGAACCAGAAGAACGCAAAGGATAGCTACCGTCGTGAGCTGATAGATGAAAAACGCACATGGGGCACCGTTGATGCGGAGCGGCGTCGCCTTGACGAAGATGTGATTGGAAACAACCCCGACGATGGTCGCGGCAAACGTTGCCCAGCCCACCGCTGTGCTCTGCCCCTGTACCTGGCCATACTTTTTAAGACACTCGGCCAGCATCTGGAAGTAGCCAGCAGGCAGCATCAGGACCAAGAAGCGGTGTGTGCCTCGAGCGAGCCAAGCCTCCTGTCCCAGCGCCAGGAACAGGCGATCAGAAAAGATCCAGACAGGTGTGATGACCAGGATGAATAGTGTGCTGAGAACTATCAAGCTCTGTTGAAGATGCCGACCGAGGAGAGTCGGGGACTCATTCGTTTTGCCAGCGGCAGCCACGGCATGCGCGCACAGCGTGTCCAGCGCCGTGGCACCCCCGATGGCCACCATGCTACCAGTGCAGGTGGCGAACATATAGCCGTAGGACGCGATATCAAGCTCGTGGTGACCTAGGCTGCCGACGATGATGACGCTGACGGCCTGTACAATGTTCTGTAGCGCAAAGGAGGCAGTGATGGGGATCGTGGATCGTAAAAGGCGAAAGGCCTCCTGGGTGATGGACAGCTGAGTTGCCTCAGATATTTGAGAAGGGGTTCTACCCTCGTGCCTAAGCAGAGGAGATCTTTCGTCGTGGTCCATCATGATTGGTATGAATGATGACAGGACGCAGGGCCAGAGACAACTGGTTGTTTTGACAGAGACGTGCAAGAGGCACGGAGGAGCTTGTGTTTGAAGGATATTGGTTTTGGAAGACAAGATAAAGCTCTGGTCCAGGCCGTGGGGTCATGAACGGGAGCTGGTAAACTAGGCTTAATATCGGCACTCATTTATGACGGTTGGACCCCCATATGACCGTCTCTTATTCCTCGAGGCATGTCGCGGCCAAAATCGAGTGCCAATTGCGGCTTCAGAATCTCGCCGGGTAAACGGTGCACCGAGAAGGTGGCTCCGGCGTTTACAACCCACATGAGAGGATGTGATCTTCCGCAAGAGCCCTGAGACTCCTAGTCAAGTGTACCTTTAGCCACAATGCCTCGTTCTGACCCATTCCGCTAGACCTCGGACCAGAAACCAGGGTGCTAGTGCCGCTAGGCTGATTAAGGGAAGTATAGACTACGCCAACTTGAGCTATGATAAGGTCTACGCTGGTGTTCCGTAGAGCACAGGTCTAGGGTAGGGTGGAAGACGAAGGCGATGATGAGAGACAGTGTGCTTTGCCAACCAGGGTGCATAAGAAACTGAAACCTGGTCCTAGTCGGTTATCCCCATACTGTAGGCTATAGTGATGCCAGTATAGTTGGCGCAGAATCTACACGCAGTGACCGGGTCAATGCACCATGACCAGGAGAACATCGTCTCTTCGAACTTAGAGGAAAATGAGGCACCTCGTGTATAGGCCATAGCTAATTCCGAAACCCAGGCAGGGGTGACCTAATCGCACCCGTTAGCGAGTCCGCTTTGCTGGAAGCGGTCCACAATCTGTGTTGGTGAATCTAATGCCAATCCCGCAATCACTCTGGCGCAGAGGATCATATTAATATTCTCTGCAGTGATCCTCCCACGATCGCGAATAGACTTCCCACAATAATAGCGAGCTTGCAGCCGGATCAGTCCGCCAGGCGACCACCGGCAAAGCAGCCGAGCATAGCGCCAAAATACCATAAGAAATTAGATTCAAAAAAGCTTATAAAAAAGTTTATATCTAGATAATCATAGATTACATATAATAGTTCAGACAGCAAGGATACTATCAGGCCTTAGGCAGATAATAGCTAATCCTTACGTTAGAGGAATTGTATAAGGGTCACTACAGATTCTCAGCATATAGCTCACCTTTTTTTTGCCTTTTTAACCACACCTTATATATCTTCTGTTCACAGGGTGCTTTTGCTTCTAAAGAATTATTCCTATAGGAATTATTATAATAGGTGAATTTCTGAATTAATCAAAAAGATATACTTCCTAGATATCTAGAGCGAACTGCTTTTAACTAGTATCTGAGCAAGTTTAGTATACGTTTTTAAAGGGAATTATTGTCAAGGTCAATGTTTAACTCTTTCTAGTATAGTTGATATAGTAGCTTTTATCAGTATAATAGGCAAGTTTTGGAGGTTGTCTAGGGAAAAGTTCTATTTAAATTTATATTTCTGTTAATATAAAGGCACCAATCAGAGATAAGCTCCTAGGAACTTAGAGGAGTCTTCTATCCGAAATAAGCTATATCATTAAATCTAAGGCCCGGCATATATTGATAAGGCCACCGGATAGAGTCCTAGGGACATGCTGATACTCCTAGGAGTAAATTCAGTATAGAAAGTCTTAATTTTTTGGGTTTTATTCTACTTAATATTGCCAGAAAGGTATAAAGGCGAAGATAATGAAAAGGTTTCAGTTAAGTTAGAGATAATCGCTGATGGGTTATCTGCTCGATATCCAATGAGAATAAAATAATTTATATAGTTTATCTACTTATACATCTGCCTATATAGTTCTCCTAAATCGGGTATGCGTTAGAAGAACGGAGAATGCTTCTAGGAGCGTCATATCTCAATAGGTCCAACTGTTCATTAAAACAAAATTAATCATGTAAATCCTGTTTGCAAAGGGAAAGATCGCCAGTTAGTGGCAACTTCATGAAACTAACTCTTATACAGCGGTCAAACTAGCGTATCGCGTTTTAATGAGCCCGCTTACTCAGGCCACCTGGGTTGTAGGAGCTTAGTAAGTAACCTAGGATTGATCAGGTCAGGGTCAGTGATCAGATCATAGTGCTCAGGGCAGGCTCACTGAGCAAATCAGGGTGCTTCGATCAGGCTCACTGATCAACTCAGGCCGGTCAGGGGCGTACTTATTTCTACTCGGGGAGTAAAAGCGGCGAGGGGGTGAGCACTAGAACGGAAAGGGAAAGCCAAGAATTGCCAGACATTATCCGGTACGTATGCACTAAGTGGACCCTGGGACATGCAGCCTCCTGCCTACTCGTGTTTTCAATTCTACCTCGCCCGGAAAGGTCCTCTGTTTAGAATCAACGGTCTATCATTCAAGCTTCTGTGTATATCAAAACAGCAAGACAATTGACATCCCTTCGCCTAGCCGAGTAGTATTATATGAAACTTCAATTTCTACTAACATGCTAATAGTATACTAGCCAGTCCCTTCTACCATCTATCCAACGCCAGTTCGTTTCAACTTGAAGCTGAGTATATACAGATGAATCATCAAGTAATTTCCCCGTCATCATCATCCTCCAAGTCATCATCAGACTCATCCAAACCAGAAAGATAAACAATACAGTCTGCCAAGTCCTGCCTCAAGAACGCCTTAAGGTCACCCACCATTTTTCGTGTACTCGTAATCGATATCTTGGTCAAGGATGACCTGAACAACAGTCGGCGTCGTCGCAATGCAGCGAATTTTCAGAGGAGGCGCACAATCAGGTCCGTAGTATTCATCCAGAGATCCCTTCAGTATTGTGCAAACTTCCGAAAGGAGCCCCATCAACGAAGTATTTGCATAGCACGCGTAAACGATGAGTCCATCGTCACTTTCAGCGCGTGCGTTCATGACCAGGAGCTAGACTAGCCCGTCGGCTCGAGAATCCTCGTCTTCGACCAAGAACTCGTGGTGCCAGTGGAGATCATCGACCATCCTGCGCACGCTTGATGTATCTTCCATGATGCTTAAGTAGTAGTAGTGGTAGAGTACTAAGTAGCCGTGAAATTGATGATGATAGGACGCAGAGGAAGGTACTAGTACTGCTAGAAAGTAGTAATTTTATAAAGTCATACTACGGCTGGGTCTACGGGTCTTATATAGACTCTCAAGGTCAGAATGACTACTAACTACTTCAAGGTAGATGAAAATCAGAACTTGAACTCGCCCTAAAACACTTGTCTTACAGAATAAAGAAGTCGACAAATCCCACTAGAACATTGTCTTGCGGCACGGGAGATACAATGAAACAACTGTATACATTAATCAAATTTGGCGTCCAATTAGGTCCGGTATTAACAGTGTGCAAAAAGACCGCGCCAATTTAAAAACAGAAAAACACGCTATGCAAGATCAAACCACTGCCTTAATCCATTCACTTCATAAGCATAAAGATAAAGAGTTCCTCCTCCCCTCCGCCATTTGATCTGTCGTGCAAAAGAAAATCAACCAGAACCGGATATGTTTCAAAACTGGTAGTAACTTTTATTACGCAAATACGACGATTTCACCACGGTCATTGCGACGCAGTCGCAGACCTCGCCACAAATCCTTCTCGTCTTCGCCGCGGCGCTCACGGGAGTCCCGTCCATGGTCCTCTTGTTCGTCGGCGAAATCGCGGTGGAACCGTTTCAGGGCTTTGTTAAAGGAACAGCCACGATCGCTATCCCGAGACACGAGAGAAAGGAAATGGGTGGCCATTTCCCGTTGGAGAACATCCTCACTACGGGCAGGTGGCTTGGACGGTCGGTAGACTTCGACCTGGCGATCACGACGGGGGGATTGAGAATCTGAGCGCCGGCGCTCGTCAATCTGCTTCTGTCGGCGAGAAGGACGATCACCGTCAGTGGGGTTGCTGCTTTTACGCTTAGACTTGCGCTCGGCGTGGGAGTCCGAAGCATTGCGCGAGCGATGGGACTTCTTCTTGCGCACTTCCAGTTGGCCGTCGGCACTGGAGGAGCTGCCGCGACGGGCACGGACTAGGGCACGGGAGTTATCATGGCTGTCTTTGCTGCCGTTGGAAACAACGGAGCCGGTGCCGCCGAACATGGAAGAGACAAGGCGCTCGGCGCGGTTTTTGATTGTGATGCCCAAGCCAGGGTCACCGCCACCATTGAGCTCCTTGCCGTTACGGCGGGTACGCTTGATCGGGGAGGAGGTATCCTGATAGGTGGAGCGGCCGTGCTCGGGAGTCTCGTCGATATCGTGGGAAGGCGAGCGCATCATGCGGTTCAGACCGCCGGTCAAACCGGAATGAGCCAACACGGGAGTGCCAGCATTGTTGACGACGCTGGACGGGGCATCCATCATTGGGGTGTCGATATCCTGTTGAGGGCTGCTGAGCTCATCGCCTTGGCCGCGCTTGCGCTTCTTCTCGCTCGCGCTACCTGGGGCACGTTCCTTCTTCTCACGACGATCCTTCTTTTTCTTGGGCGCGGGGGTGACGAATTCCATGGAGGCATTGGCCGCGGAGGGAAACTTGGGCGGCGGAATAGGGTCAGCGCCGTAAGAGAAACCGTTTTCTTCGTATGCGATATCGTAGTTGCCTTCGTCATCCGTCTTCGGGTCTAGTCGCGCGAGGGCCTTGCTAGCCTCGAAGACAGATGGGGCGTGGGGGTTCATGGACATTTGTTCCTTGGGGGCTAAAGATACCTTCGATGCGTTGGGTGTGTCCTCTGTCACGAGGTAGTCGAAAACGTTGACAGGCGGGTCATTGTTCTTCACCACAGCCGGCGTGTGCTTCTTGTCGCTGGTGGGAGGAGGAGTGGGAGCAGGAGGAGGCGGGATGTTGGCCTTGATGATCTCTCCGTCAGAAGTAGCATCGTCGACTCGGGGTTGCTGGTTGCGCGCGTTGGGATTTGACTTCGCATTCTGCTTGGGGGTGTTTTGGTTGTTTTGGCCCTTGCCCTTTTGTCCCTTGCCCGGCTTCTCTTTGTAGAGGGCACCCTGGTACTTCTGATCCTCGGTCATGCAGCTCTGTAGAGGGGCAAGTCATCAGCGTCTATCATCAGAAGGAAGAGATGGTTATTGCATCCGGGTAATCCATTAGGAATGCGCAACGCATATCTGTAACAAGCACCAATGCACTCGTCTCGACCAACCCAATTAAATAACGACATACCGTGTGCGATCGATATTCAGTACCCCAGAAGTGAACCATACAATCGATACAGGTGAAAGACGCGCCGCGGCATTGGCTGCGGTGGGGATCGAGTTTTTTCTTGGTGAGGACATCGCCACACCCCTAGTAGAAAGCATTTATTAGCATCTGGACCTGATGACGCATGCGCAATATGTATAGACACCAGCAATCGGATGTTTCGAAACGATAGTAGGTATTGTCGAGGGTTGCTTACTTCGCATGAGAAAGAGACCATGTTGATCGCGGGCGTTCACTGGTTTTGCGGAGCGCGTAAGAAGAACAGTAGATGAGGGCGAGCTTATACAGCCAATTCACTCTGAGGATGGAGGGGTAAACCAGAATGCGCGGAGGCCAAAGCGACGAGGGGAGTCGGATTGGAGAGAGAAAGAAGAGAAGGAAGCAAGAAACGAGAGGAGAATAAAGTTATCCCTTGAGTCGCTGTGGCAGTCGCAGTTCGCATGCGCCAGTCGCTCTTCCCTCGTTTTTTTTTTCTTTTTTGCAGAACGCTAGGCCGAATCGGGTATCCACTAGGCCCAGTCGGGAAGTGTTATTATATTGTTGCAAGTATAAAATTGTATAAATTGTATACAATAGAGGGGAGTAGTAGTAGTGGTGATAGATGCAATATATTGCAGCAATAAAGTGGAGAGAATAGAACCACTTTACTCAAAATAAAAGAGCAGCCTTCCTCATTTATCCCCATGCGGTTTCAAGTCGCGCCTGGACGCGCGAGCGCGACCAGATGCGCCCGCGCCATCCTGATGTCTCCCCATTGCATTCTGGTTGGTTGGATTCCCCAGGGGACCCGTCAGGAGACCTGCTTCCCTCATTTGTTATCAGCTGAAGGCTTACCATGTCCATGCTGATCCCCGGAAGATTAGACTATGAAGCTGAGAGATTCTGGATTATGGCCCCCCGCCCCCCTTCTTCCCCTCTCGCCTCTCTCTCTCCCTTTCTCTATTTTTGGCTAAACTTAAACCCGCATTTTTGATACAGGAGATTCCCGCGATACGAGATGAAACTGGCATCATCCAAGCCTTTTCTAACCAGTCGTTGATTTAATATTCCTTTTTTTTTCTGTCTTGGGGCCGGCTGTTCCATGGTTAGGGTTATTTCGTTCTTCCTCCTCCCGCGGGGTCCATGTCCTCTCCATGAATGTCGTCATGGTGCTAACTAGTCTCACTAGTGTAGACTCTGGATTAAAGTCTTGTATCACGAGGCTGCGGCAGGACGATCGGACACACCCATTAGCCCTCCTCTTTGCAACATTGACGGCTAGCTCGTGTACTACCGATACCCCCCCCCCCCCGGGGAAACTTTTCGCAACCCTCTAGTTGGCGATGCCTCTAGAATGGTGGTGCACTGCAATCAACAAGCAAGACATCCCGGGTCATGCGCAACCATACAGGATCACCGGATGGGTTGATCCTGGTGCCGCCGCTCGGGTCATGCCCCGGGGGCGGCCTCGGATCGGCAGCGGGCCATCCCTGTCTTTGCAGCACAAGTACGGAGTAGTTAGCTCACTATGGCGACAAGAGGACCCCCGTGTGTGGCGGTAAAGCGAAACAATTAACCTTGTTGTGCAGCATCTGCTTTTTTGGTAGCTGTCGCTTCCGGCTAGATGCAGCTTTGTTCCTTGGCCGCGATCAGTTCTCGATATTGATATACCAGACAGAACCTAGGGATCGATGATCAGGAAAGGTGAGTATAGATATCTGGTGCTTATATAGATTCTGGAATGAAGAAGCATCGATAAATAGTCCTGTATCAGCAATAGTAGCCAGCATATCCATGGATCTTGTCAGTGTGCAAAACAACATGTGAGCGGGTCAGAGCTCCATCTATATCGAAACCCCCGGTCATTTACTACTAGCTGATCTTCCCTCTCCTCGTTTTCCCTACCTGTGTTCCTCCCAACAGAAGAACATATCATGCATTACATAATTTTCCGTCAAGTTTGGTTCATTCGCCGAGAAGGAATAACTCTCGGCGAAAGATCCCCCGAGCCCCGCTAGCCCCTCCTCCGCCGGAGCTATACAAGAGGCCTTGAAACTGGGGTACTCCGTTCAACATATCCATGGATCCCCGTGTCTCAATATGAGCCTGACAGATGAGCAAAAGGTATCTACCCCGGACGCGGATTATATTATGTGAGTTATCGCTGACGTGTTGTCAAAAAGACAATTGACGACCTCCAGGCCAACTGGATCTGGGTCCCAAACTGGGTTGATTCTTCAGATGCCAATACAGCTGGGAAAATCGTCCACTTCACACGCAGTATCAACTTGTCCTCGCAACCTGTCAAGTCAGTACTGCATTTCTCAGCTGACACACGATACAAACTCTACGTAAATGGGCAGCATGTTGCCGTCGGACCGACTCGCAGCAGTCCATTGATTTGGTACTATGATACTCTGGATATCACGCCCTACCTAAGAGAAGGGCACAATGAGATTCGATTCGTGGTTATGCGCTACTTTCACTTTTTACGCTGCGCAATGCCCTTTGAGCGGACGGCGCTTCCCGGTCTGACTGTTATTGGAATGGTGGAGACTGCAGCGGGGGAAGCCATCGATCTCAATTCTTCTCAGAATTGGCTGGGAATTATTGATCAAAGTGTTCAATTCCCGATGGGTCTTGCTGATGATGTTTTCTTACATGTAAGATTGGCTCTGGATTAAACATTGCCGGGATTGAGCTAACGCCTTTTCACAGATCAGCGAGCGTGTCGCTCCCGCAGATCCCAGCCCCACAGTGATACCGGTTGCATACAAGATGAGGACTTTGAACGGTGATATTCCGCCCTGGAATCTGCGTCCACGCTCGATTCCAATGCCCGAGTCAATACCCGCTGATGTCACAGCAATTAGAGCCTGCGAGAGTGTTGTAAAAGCTAGTGACTGGGAAGCTTTATTTGCTCGAAACCACTCTATTAACCTCCCAGCGAGTTCAATCCATACCCTTGAGGTACAAGCAGATGTTCACTCGACCGCATTTCTTCGATGGGCATTCAAAGCAGTTGCAAACGCCTCAAATATAAAGCTCAAAGTGACACACTCAGAGGGTTATGAACTCGAACCACGATCATACCCCTTCTTTCGCTCTAAGGTAGACAGGTTAGATGCAAGTGTCGGTCACATAATCGGACCATACGACGAGGTAACGCTCAGTCTTCCCAATGGGGGTGAACGCATCGTCTATGAGCCATTCTGGTTCCGCACTTTCCGCCTCTTGAAGATCGAGATCACAGTTGGCCATGAGCCAATCGAAATTCTATCATTCGACGCTACTCAGGTCAATTACCCTCTAGCCGTGAAAGCTAGCTGGAAACAGCCCGGTGATCCTCAGACCGAGGAAATATGGAATGTCTCTATACGGACGATGAGAAATTGTATGTTCGATGGATACTCCGACTGCCCATTCTACGAACAGTTACAGTAAGTGCCAGTAATATCCTAGATAACCTCATTGAACCTCGAATAACTAACACATCGAAATCAGATACTCCGGAGACAGCCGTTCCGTCGGTCTATTCCACTACCTCCTCTCAGGCGATGACCGTCTAATGCGGCAAGCGATAACAAACTTCGCCGCTTCAGTCACGCCTGAGGGTCTTACACAGTCGCGCTTCCCTTCACACGTACCGCAAGTTATAGCCGGATTTTCCCTATACTGGGTCTTACAAGTCTGTGATCATCACGTATACTTTGGCGATACGCGCTTCTCGAGAAGCTTTATTCCGCGTATTGATGGGATCCTTGACTTTTTCGATTCTCATGTCGACGACCTAGGCCTTGTCAGTGGATTACCGACGGTTGTTTGGCAGTACGTTGACTGGGTCACGACCTGGGGTGCTACAGACGAACATCCCGACAAGGGCGTTCCAACCTCGGGGAGAAAGACCAATCGACACACTTATTTCAGTATGATATATGCTTGGGTTCTCCAGAAGGCTGCTGTGTTGGTCCGTGATGTTGGTCGGCCGGGGCATGCCTCCGAATACGAAACGAGGGCAGCATCACTGATATTGGCCATCCGGGCCCATTGCTACGATGGGAAGTTCTTCACCGATTCAACAGCCGATGTCGTGGATGAGCTATCCTATTCTCAGCACTGCCAGGTATTCGCTGTTATTTGTGGCGCAGCGAGGGCGGGCGAAGCGACGCGGATCTTGACCGAATCGTTTACCAATGATCGGTTCTCGAAATGCTCTTACATGATGCGGTTTTATGCCTTCCGGGCATTGGCGTTGGCTGATGATGGCGATCTGTATGATTCGTTTTGGGAGAAGATGTGGTCTCCGTGGAGAGGGATGCTGGCTAATAATCTCTCGACGTGGGAAGAGGATGATGTTAGGCAGAGGTCTGATTGTCATGCCTGGGGGAGCGTGCCCATTTACGAGTACTGCACTGAGCTGGCGGGTGTTCAGCCTGTTGCTCCTGGTTCGTCCAAGATATTATTCAGGCCGCGGCTTCGTCTGACAGGGGCCCTGGAAGCAAAGGTTGCCGTTGGTAAGGACAACTTGGCAGAGGTCTCGTGGAGGATCAACTCCGATGGCGAGAAGATGGTTGAGCTCAGACTTGAAAAAGCGGTTGAAGTCGTCAGTCAATTGCCAGGGGGCAAGGAAGAAGGGCATGGCATCGTAGACTATCTCAGGTTCGTGTTTAAAGGCTGAATGGTAGTATTTCAACCATATCAAGTATATCTTTTGTGCTTTCTAGTTCAACATTCCGGTCCAGGTGCGGTCTTAACAAACATCAGGCACCCCTCCTCATGGGTTTTATAAGGTCCGTGTTCCATTCCAGGTAAGCGATATGCATAGGCACCAACACCCCATGACTGTCCGAGCGATAGATCCTCCAATCTCCCTTGAAGGAAGCATACTTCTTCAATGAAAGTATGTGTGATCGGCTGATTGGGTGTGGTAGTATATGGCTCCCACCATTGTAGGACAGCTTTAGATTCCCCCTCCCCGTTCAAGCATAATTCCCAAATTCCTTTCGCGGCGGAGTACCAAGGCTTTGCAGTTTCGGAGTTTGTAGGTGTGCCTGGGGCGGGAAGAGATGGGGGCGTGGTGAACTCCTTTTGTTGGAAAGTCATTTTCAGGTAATGATGAAGAGAATATAGAAGTAGTTCTATGGGTAGTTAGAAATGCGATTCTCTTTTTAAATACTAGTAGCAGTAGAAGTCTTGAAGTTGGCCATCGGAGAAAAAGAAGGTTTCGATGACTATTCTTCCCGACAGCGAATCAAAATCCACACTTCAACCGATCCATCGGCAAATTCGCCCCGAATATACCGACAAGATGCTTATTAAAATTAACTACATCGTCGGTAGCGGTGCTTCCTCAAAGAAGGCCAGGAATTAATATCCTGCTCGAACATGATAAATTCGCTCGTTATTTTCCAAATATTTCCTCCACATAACTCTCTTCATTCACATTCATGATTCCTCTCAGCTTGAACATCCAAATCCAAAGACTAAAGCTCTCAACTTCTCAGCTACCTAGTACACACTAGGAGTAGCTTCTCACCTGGACTACAAATACCTTTCAGCTTGTGTAGAATCTTTGAATATACCATATCAGCATGATGAAACTGCTGGTATAGTAATTCAACTCCGGGTGTATACCAGCCAATTTAGATTATGTCAGCAATGATGACATAAGGAAATGCGGTCTCTTATCGTCAACCCAAACCTTAGGAACCGCTTGGAATCTTTAAAAACACCAGCATTTGCTGACAACATGGCTTCTTTCCGACTGCAAGGATTCCAATCTGTCCTGCGTGGCAACTCTCGCCTGCTGCGCACCCCTCAACGTCGTTGGGCCCAGGTCCACGACGTGCGCTTCCTGGCCTCCCACCACGACCCCAAGTATGTGCAGGACAAGTATCGGTCGAAGCTGGATCAGAAGGCCAAAGAGTGAGTCTTTTTGTTTATTCCCTCTCCAATGAGATGTCCGCGAACCCATTACTGACTTCTAACAGGGAGGGTCACGAGTCAGTCGAGTCATTGAAGGAAGCCTACAACGACAAGATCCAAAACCTTCGTCGTGATGCATCCACCGTCGCAACCCCAGAGCCCAGCTCTCCGATGTCCAGCTCCGCAATTCCAGGCACCCCTCCCCCATTCCAAGCCCCTCCTCCTCCGGGTCAATCGGAGACCGAAAAGGCCGCACGCAGCGTCTCCGGCAGCAAAACCCCCATCAAGCCTCTCAGCTCATACCTGGAGCTCGACAAATTCCGTGACCTGCCGCCCAAGGAGATCGAAGCTCTCTGGCGCCTTCGCCATGCCAACACCGCCACATCCATCTGTGCCGTCATCTCCCTCGAAACATACCAGCGCATTGCTGCGGCCGCGCGCCAGAACCCCCAATTCGTCCTCCCGGTGCCGGTCCAACAAACCGTCGAAGGTCAGGTAGAAGGACAAACCGAGACTCAGAATGCTGCGGAGATCCACTTCCTGCAGTGGGGTTTCCACCCTCCGGCTGATGACTTTGTCGCTCCTCCCTCTGGTGCAACCGCCAATACACACACCTCCACTGTCATATTTACCAACCTTGGTGCTTTCAAGATGCACGGTACCTATGCCCAGCCACACACGACTGTCACGCACTACCTTGACTTGGCAGATGACAAAGGTCTGGTCCTTATGCACGGCCAGGTCATGCCGGACAGTGGAGTCTCTAATGCGGACGCTACCTGGTTGATTAGCTGTCTGCAGCGCTTCTATGACTTTGAGGGTCAGGCTAATGGCCGCAAGGGCGAGCTGGTGAGGATGTTCACTCGGGGTGATGTTGAGAACTTCAAGATTGAGGAGCTGCTCGAGGAGAGTGAGAAGATTCACTAGATTCGGACATACCTTGAATAATTTGTATAACATCTGTTTTTGACAATCTAGATAGATCTGGGCCAAGATGGGTTCAATCACATATAACTGTAACTATATTCAACCTCTTATATCCTTGAATTAAACCTATCATCTTTGATTTTCGTACCTACTAGTAATACTAGTATATGGCAATTGTCACAGGGCGAGCAATTTGCTGAAAGAACACACTAGTATTCGTAGGCAGTAACCAGAAATAAGCCGGAATACCGCTAAATAGTATACGTAGTCCGATGGAGCACCTCTCCCAAATATCTACTTCACACGCTTCATAACAACACCTGTCAAAGGATACTCAACGGTAGTCACCTTCCCATCAACCAGCGTAAAAACAAACAAATCCACCGGTCCCTCCTGATCAAGAGCCATCCACACAAACGAATCATCAAACAAACCACCTTTGCCCCCCTCAACAGCAGCCCGGGGTTCCACCGGCTTAACCCCCGGCTTGACCATACGATGAGCAATACGCATCGTCCCTTCACTCCTATAAAGAGAAGACAACGACTTGGAGACCGAGTTCAAACCAGTCGGATAGAGACGATAATGCGAACTATCGCGAGCATTTTTTCCTTTCAACCAGAAAGACTTCAATCCCAAGCCAGGATGACCACGATCCACGCTAAGCGTGACATTATTACCGGAATTCTTTTCATCAACGAACGTACCAGCTAAATTCCGAGCCGCATTTTCAGCCATAGCGTGTTCGGCCGCTGGAATGAATGTTTCCCCGACTAGATTGCGAAGCGGCCAGCGTGCCGGTGTGGCAGTTTCACCAGCGATCAGGATAGAGTATCCGATACCTTGGTCGGGCGACAAAGCGAAGATGGCAGTATAGTCGATATTTCCGCCCGCCTTTGTGTACAGGTCGGAGACTCGGGTTCGGTTTGAGCCGGGCGTGACGGGGATTTCGAGGCGGGAGATTTCCCACGGTGCGCCAACTAATTCGACTAATGTGCCTGTTGCGCTGCGCGGTTTCATCCATTCGGAGATTGTGGGACCTGAGAGGAGTTCTGAATTTAGGATTGAGAGACCTGCTTTGCGGAGGTCGGCTGTGTTGGAGTAGATGCTTCCGGTACTATATTTGATATTGAAAGTTAGTCTCCTGTTGTCTTCTGTTTATACTGTCTACTGTGGCGCAATGGTAAACCGGGATAACTTACGATGCGACGATTTCGATGCCCTGGCCCCATGCTGTTTCGTTCAGTTTTGACTTATGGGCAACAGGAGTGCGATCGATGGTGTTAAGGTTAGAGCCCTTTGGTACTTGTGTCGACGTGTTGTTCATCCCCAGGGGTTTCCAGAGAATCTCTTCGAAGCTGTCTGTGACAGACTTTCCAGATAGCCGGGCAAGAACCTGGCCTAAGATGGCAAAACCCCCGTCTGAATAAATGGCGCTGTGATAGGGAGCGATGACGGGCAGTCGTTTCTCACGGAAGAATGTAAACAGGTCTGATATAGCACGTGTTAGTCTCAATATAGGCGACGAGAGAGGTACCTCCACTGACCTTCGGGTTTATATTCTGATGGATTTTCGGGGTCGAGATATGCGTTGAAGAAATCTAGACGAAAGGAGTTAGAATCGGCATGCTAGTAATTATATCTGATACTAGACCTCACCAGCTATACCACCCGAGCCAGCTTGGTGAGCAGCCAAAGCTCCCACAGTAACATCCTCCCAGCGAACTCTATCCAGAGGATTACCGGAAGAATTATTCTCGAGCTCGGGGAGGTATTTGGTTACAGGGTCACTGAAAACCCCCATTCCGGCCTTAGCAATGATTGCATAGACAGTGAAGAGCTTGGTGACGCTCCCAGTACGTGATATCGTATTATCATTCAGTTCGCCAGATGTGATGGTTTCCTTCGACTTTTCTCCGACGTGCGAGTAACTGAAGATAGTATCGTTCGTTGCAGCTGAATATACATCAATGGTAAATGCCAAGTCTTTACGATCTAAATCGCCAGACTCGAATAATTTATCGAGAAGAATTGGAAATGCCTTTTTCGCATTTCCGATGGCTCTCGAGGTCGATGGGTCGAAGTTGGAGATGAAGGATGGTCCGATGAGGGGGACATCATCGCTGGCGATGATTCGAGCTGTTGTACTTAGGGCGAAGCCCAAGATAGATCCGACAATGGCTTTTCTTAAATGCATTGTGTCTTTGTTGTGAAAGTGAATTCCACACGTCACTTTCGATTGAATATTATAGAAGGTTGATTGTCTTTCTAGCTGAACTACAGAGAATCTTATATAGCTACGACCAAGTGGCTCAGAGCATTACAATGACGATCTGAAATGCATGTCAGCCAAGATCGAATTCCAGGCGGTGCTGGCTTGGCACACGTACGAGTATTTATTGTCTATACTTCGTAAATTGGACGTGTCGCCATCTACTAAACACAACCGACGTCAATAAGGAGAAGTCAATCCGGAGCTGATACCCACTTGGCGTTCGTGGCGGAGAACCCTAATCCTTGGAACCCAAACTGCCGGCGCGACATTTGTCCCAGAAGGGAATTTCAAGACTTGGCAGTGGTGACAGCTCAAGCATAAGGCCTCCTAGATGACATCACATTCTTCTAATTCACCTGATTTAATTCCTCCAGAGCTATTGCCAGCAAATTGAGGCTCGTGGTGGGGTCCATAAGGATCTTACATTGCGCCTGCCGCTTGCTTTTGGCAAGACCTTTTTCTATTCTTGTTATACACTGGCACATGACTCGGGGTTCGAGCTGCCCTTAGGCGTGAAGTGACCATTTCAAAAGAAAGAAGCATGTGGGTTGACTTATTATATTTACAGAATAGCAGGCCGAAAAGGAAATCATGTACCAATCCAACACCGACACAAAATCATATAATCAAACATAGAATTCAAAGGCGAGACATGAAGAGAACGCCGGGAAACAATACAAATCCCATAAGCGCGACGCCGGCGGAGAGTGCTGGAGTGAGCAGTCCAGTAGATGGTAGCGGGGAATGAGTCGGTTGGTGGAGCAAATGAATACAAAGGCCTGGTCTTGTCTTGCAGTCGTGAGAGGGGGTATCATTAAAGGAGGTGGGCTAAGACAGCCGAGACCGGGGACTGTTGCCGTGAAGTACTGTCGAGTTTGAAATGGAATGGAAAAGCGGATCATTTTTCGTCGGTCATGACTTCTTCTGTGATGAAGGAGTGGATGTGGTCGAAGTAACCTGGTTCGGCGACGGAATCGTTGTGCCCACCATTTGGTAATGTGCGCCAGATCTTGCGCTCGGATTTGCAGACGGAGAATAGCTGGGTCATGTTGGTGGGTGGAACAAGTTCGTCCTTCAGTCCGCTGAGGAAGAGGATTGGAATATCGGTGATCTTCGGCAGGGTTTCTTCACTGGACCAGTATTGATGGCATAAACGGGCAAGATAGCGTGCTGGTGGGAAGACACTGGGAGATGGTTGTCAGAGCTGGATATAAACTGGGAAGAGACGTTCGTTTTGATCACTTACGTAGGAATCAACTTGCGGATACTTAAAAAGGTATTCTCGAGGACCAGTCCACTAATATCACCCTCTTCCTGGTTGGTCGCGACAAGATTGATAGCCACGGCGCCGCCCAAACTTTGGCCATAGACGACGATCTTGGTGTCTCTTGTCTCGGGGCGTTGTCGTAGGTAGTCTAATCCGGTCTGGGCGTCGATCTTGAGACCCGCTTCGTCAGGGGTTCCCGTCGACAAACCATACCCTCTATATTCAAGCATGAACACATTGCAATGCAGGGTATCTTGGAGAGCTTTCGCAATGGGAACCCGGTGACCAATGTTTCCAGCATTACCGTGGAACATGAGAACGGTGAGGTTGCGCTGACGACGGCCCATAGGCGGACGGAGGAAGAGCGCATGAAGGGATTCACCATCGGGGGTAGGAATCTGAAGGTCTTCAAAGTCCTTGATACCGAATTGTCGGGGGCTAGGGACGTTGGTTCGAGCATCGGCAGGAACACTGCGGGGATATATCAATTCGCTGTGAGGTGATTAGAATGGAAAGCTAGGCTTAAGAGGTTGAAGGATCAGAGGATAGTCGCAGCTACTCACTTCTGCTTGAAATATAATAGACCACTAGCGACGACAGCCAGGCCAGATGAAGCCAGGACAGGCAGACGTAAGAACTGCATGGTGTTGTTTGCCATGGCGCTGATGCTCCAGGATGGGGGTGGAGGAGGGGATTCGGACATGGCGAGTCCCGGTAGAGGTGGGCGCAGTTCTAGGCTGAAGCTGTGGATATAGGTGTGATCTGAAAGAGTGACTTTTTGAAGTTGGAAGAGTAGAGACTGGAATTCGATGTATCAGCCAAGGAGTTGACTTTGCGGGGGGAGAGAGAAACAAACTGTTAGTCTAGGCTGCCTTCACCGCCCGGACGCGTGGGAGCTTCTGCTGCCTTTGGATAATCAACCACCTCCACCTTCACCTCCATCCCCCCATCAACTCCTTCTTACTCTCACTCCCTTCTCATCTTCTCATCGTCTTTGTCCTCTCTTCCTTTGGATAATCCCTATACTCAATATTCCCAACAATTCAGCACAATGGTCGCACCACACGGCGTCACCGGCATGCTGGGTGAAGGTCAGTCGAGCTATTCGTCATTCATCATCCGCAGCTAACCCGCTTCCCTCCTCCAGATGGCATCCACGTCGATATGCAGCACTTGAAGAGTGGTGAGGTCAAGTAAGTTGGAGTTCCACTGCCCCTATCATTATCATTGATCGAAGAGAAGGATGTTTACTAACCGCTTTTCCAGCCTGGGTACCTCGATGTGAGTCCAAGCTCCAACCAGCTACAACAAGCTCCCTTTAGCTGTCTTCAGCTCCTCCCGACTTCTCATCTAATCAATCGCCTACAGTATGGCCATCAACTTCAAGGACGGAGTCATTCTCGGCGCCGACAGTCGCACAACCACCGGAGCCTACATTGCCAATCGAGTCACCGACAAATTGACACAGGTGCACGACACCATCTGGTGCTGCCGATCTGGGTCGGCGGCTGACACCCAAGCCGTCGCAGACATTGTCTCCTACCACCTCAACATGTACGGAGTGACCAACAACGAAGCCCCCAGCACACAGGTCGCGGCCTCGCTTTTCCAGGAACTGTGCTATGAGAACAAGGATGCCCTGAGGTGAGTGACGCAGACCGCAGGGATGGCACCCTGCCACGCAGTTACGTTGGTGATTCCTATGCTAACCCGGCATAGTGCCGGTATCATCATTGCCGGATATGATCCCCGACACGGTGGCCAGGTGTACTCCATACCGCTGGGAGGATCGCTACACAAGCAGTCGTTCGCGATCGGCGGCTCAGGCTCCACCTACATCTATGGTTATACGGACGCACACTGGCGGGAGCAAATGACCGAGCAAGAGGGAATTGACTTTGTGCGAAGTGCCTTGCAGGAGGCTATTAAGTGGGATGGCAGCTCGGGCGGCGTGATTCGTCTGGTGGTCCTGACCAAGAAGGGAGCAGTGCGACATCTGTACCTGCCGGACAATGGCTACACGGGGCCTGGCGTGACCAATTAATGATGTACTAATAGATGCATATTGTCTGAAATGAATGGATTGGATTGGATTGGATTGGATGGAGTTGAGTGGTAGATCCTCGGCAAGAAGCATTCATTGTAAATGACAGCAATGACAGCACTGACAGCAGTCAGGGCTGACACTTTAAGTTACAGTATTGACTAGTTTCTGTCTAGGACTTCTAGTCCCTCTAGTTCCTCGTCCCCCTACTCCAGGGCTCCTGATCATGTTGATCGCGCCACTTTATACTTCCAATAGTATCGTACTTGATATCTCCACTTACTACCACGGGTGTCCACCCTGAGCTGTCATTGGATAGTAATAGTTGACACCCTCTGGAAGGAGAACCTCGAGATCCTATTAGTTAATTACTTGGGGTAATATACCGAGTGGGCACACAGTCATATCGGTGAGGCTTGATGTGATACGGATCTATCCGGAGCAATGCAGTGTAGTAGACAGTGCAGGCAGTACAGGCTGTACATGCAGTGCAAGGAGAATAAAGTAGTAGAGTAGAGAGAGGAAGAGTAAAAGCCATCTCATGTAGGAGTCCGTATAATTTGGACAGGTCGAATAGTAGTTAGTACTCTAGGATAAGCAAACCACCACCACCACCACCACCAAAGCAGTCCAAACGGGAATCCCCTATCCTTCCACTTCAACTTCCACTTCCCTCCTTCACCTCCCCTCTAACTACTTCACTTCACTTCCCTTTACTTCACTTCACCTTTTTCAACCACTTCACCAATCCATTCATCTCCTTTGGCCATCTGCAATGGCTGGCTCCACCCAACACTGCCAGTGAACAAGCTCCGGTGCGCTGATCACAAAACCTGGAAAATCGCCGGGTCTAGCTTTTCGTCATCCAAGGTAAACCCCCTCCTTTCCTTTTCCTTTCCTTCTCTCCACTTTCTGCTTTCTCTCCTCCTGAATCATCGAGAGTCAACGTCAAACTCAATCTCTTATATAACCACTAATTCATCCCCTCGCAGTTATTGCGACATTGCAACATCCTGGAGACATCCAGCATATCGTGGCATCGTTGACATCTGTGACATCTGTGACATCCCATCGTGATATTGCCACAGAAACCACTGGCCCTTCAACCACTCAACTCCTCCCTTCGGATACTCCACCCATGAATGAGCGCTGTGATCATCCCCCACCACGTGTCGGATCCCATCGATCGCAAGATGCTGGGAGGTTACCAGGACGGATACTCACGTCCTCGGGATGGCTCTAGATCGAGCTCCTCCAACACGACCCCCACCTCGACCGCCCCGCCAACCGTAGGCTCTGCTCGGCTTGCTGCGCAATCCAACGATGTCCCCGCCTACATCAATTCCCAAACTCCCACCTACCATCCTCACTCTCACCCCCAAACCCCAGACTCCCACTTCCCTCCGCCGCCCATGACCTCTCACTCTAGTTATGGGATTCAACCCGACCATCCGTCTGCCTCCAACCCTCAGCATGCCTACGCCCAGCCTCAACCCCAGCCTAGCCATGCCTCAACCGACCAGGACAACGACCACCCTATGACCTCCGGCCCTTCCACCTACGCTCAAAACTCCCCCGAATCCCCGCGTTTACACCCGACTTCCCGCTCCATGCAATCCGTACCTGGCTCCGAAGCCAACTCCCCGAGTCGGATCCGTGTCCAGAGCTTGTCGCACATCCAGAGCCTAGCCAGCGAAGACTTCCTCGCCCAGTCGCAGAGATCACATCTCCCCGGCCATGGACTCCAACCGCGCAAATATGAGATCAGCTCGATGCCCGTCACTGATATCATCGAGATGGTCGCCGGCCTTCTCACCAAAATTACCACCACCAACGATAAACACCACGAGGATATCCATCGCCACATTCCACCTCCCGACGGGACAAGCAATCTCAGTCCACAAGCGACCAGCGTTCTTGCCTTCCACGGCAAAAACGTTCCCAGCATTACCATCCTCAGCTATCTTACCCGCATACATAAATATTGCCCTACTACATACGAGGTTTTCCTCAGTTTGCTGGTCTATTTTGACCGTATGACCGAGCTGGTCAACCAGGACCAGTCACAAATTCGCTGGGAGGGATCCTCGATTGAACCATCCGGATCATCCGACAACCAACATCAACATCAACAACACCAACACACACCGGATCACTCGATAGTAACACCGCCATCATCCACGCGAATGACCGCACAGGACCCAAAGAGTCCCAACTCCTCCATATCACCCGGTTTATATCCCCAAGGCGAAGACGGAAACCTGTCCCACTTTTTCGTCGTCGATAGCTTTAATATTCATCGACTGGTCATCGCAGGCGTGACTTGCGCGAGTAAATTTTTCTCCGACGTGTTCTATACCAATTCCCGATATGCAAAGGTACGTCATTCATCTCCACCCATCTCGGTAAATGTTCAATTCCACGCAAGGGACATCAACTTATTTTTTTTTTTCGGAATCATGCAGGTTGGCGGCCTCCCATTAGTAGAGCTGAATCACCTTGAGCTCCAATTCCTCCTGTTAAACGACTTCCGTCTCGCAATCCCAGTTGAAGAACTGGAGGCCTACGGCACAATGCTAGTAGAATTTTACGCGCGAGAAGTTGTCGCGCAACAAGCCCAGGAGCGCGCGATGGCCATACCAAGAGCCATCAACCCGCCCTCAGATCCACACTCAGAGGCCATGTATATGCGCTCCTCCCGCGATAAACGACAACCAGGTCTAGGGCAAACACCCACCCCGCCCTAGATCAATTGCATCTTATACTGCCCTGCCCTGTCCTTCCGTGTCCTGCAAGCCTTGGATATCTGCTTGACTCGTTTACCATGACACGCTGAGCGTTCATCAAATAAACACTTTGGTTCTACAGGTGGCGTACGGTCAAATAGACCCCTGTCGCCAGCCTTCCATCTCCCATTTTCCTCTTTCCGCCTCCGCCTTCATTTACCCTCTACTTCCACATTGCTTCATTCGTCATGACCTGTATAGACTTTGACTTAGCCGGTGCTGGCTGATCGGGCTCTCATCTCTTCTGCTCACTTCTCTCTCTATTCCCCTTCTTGCACTTTTCCATACATTACACATCTATGGGCTCTTTCTCGTGGGATCCCTGTTTTGACGGTTTATTTATTTTCTTGTTCTCTCCCCTTTCTTCCAAGGTTTACATTTCTTTTCTCTCTCTTATTCGTCATGGTTTGGTGTTGCTGGCGTCTCCTTTTTTCACTCGTTCTTTTTGCATTGTCGCTTGGCGGATTCGTTTTTTTGGTTATAGCCTCGTGAATATAAGATCCCATTCGGATTTTTTTTTCCGTAGCTGTAGGCTACTAATGTGTGGCTTCTGCAGGCCTGTAATAGTACTAGTGCTAGTGCTAGTAGTACGAGAATGTAAAGCTTAATTTGTCTGGCAATATTCCCTGCACTCGTGTTCGTACTAGTACTAGTGAAATATGCGCAGAAACCTCATAAGGTATTGACGTAGACTTCAAGTTCGTCTCTTAATAGCTACCTACTAGGGATAGATGCCGGTATGATACTCAGGTATAATCACTAAACAGCTCGTAAAATCTCAACCATTCCTCGCCACTGGCAAATTCAAGCAACGTTCTTTTCGTATATTGGTCTGGAGAATCCCATGGTCTTATGCCTGCCGGCGGTCCCTGCGCACCTGCCCAGTGTATTGAAAGGTTATTGCTAGTAGTAACTAGCTTGAGCGTCCTCGGAAAATTTGGCGAATTTGTAGACTACTAGTAGTACTAGTAGTACCTATGCAGCTATGTGGACAGGGAGCTCAGGCCGCTTGCGTACCACCTGGGCAGGGCTAGCCTGAGGTATATATCCGACGTCCATGTCAGCCATTTTAGAGTCGGCCTTCTTTACAAGCCCAAATCGCAATACACTCGAGTATTTTTATTTATCACGAATTACTACTGTAAGTTGTTTTACAAAACTGATCTTCGCTTGTTTGAATGGTTGAATGATTGGTCCGGGCTAGATCAGCAGTCGTGGTACCATGTACCGACTTGGTGACCGAACCGCTAGACGCTAGCAAAATTAGATGACTTGAAGAGCAGGTTCCTGGAGCCCAGGGGCAAGCTATGTTTAATCGAATGATTTTGATTTTCCCCCTTGTATACTTTAGCGACACTCGTTATTGTCCTTCTCTCAGAGTCGCTCGGTGGTTATGGAATGCTGTGCTCTAGAAAAATCATTTTAAATTCTTGTAGAACTTGCAACAAGTGATTCTTCGCAGATAAAACAGATGAAGAATGTAATTACTACCCAAAATCACTACTAGTAGGGTTCAATAACTTGTATTTCAAATTTTCCAAGGTTCAAGGCTGATAGCAGCAAGGCAAAGGCTGTTGGCAATGGTAGTCCAATTGGTTCAGCCACATTCCTGGGCGCATTCCACGCATATTTCAATCCGCAGATGTTTTCCGATAGCACTAGTTGGTTGGGCTGGTTACCAACTTGAAAGCTCTCGTTCCAAGGTTCCAAGGCTCTATGGATCACATGCGGTTAGACTTGCTATGCTCTGTTGTATATTTATTTATTCAAAGCTCGGCTTCGGACATTTTCATAATTCATCAATTCAATAAAAAAAGTTTATCGTTCCTCCCGAGATCTGTGGCGTTTTTGGCGTCTTCAAATTCCAAGGTTTCCTCCGATTTCATTCTAAAGTTCAAGTTCTTTTCCATTCTTTACACTTTAATTAGTAGTCAACATGCCTTCACGAAACGAGTTGTTCGCTTTGTCTACCTTGCTTCTTCAGGCAATCGCTCATCCTGCACCTGCTGCACCCGAATCCTTTGACGATCTCAGCCAGAATGGAAACCTTGAGGTGTTTTTCAGTCAGGCCTTTGCCTACCAACCCAGTCAGGCTGCCCATCAATCCAGTGTCATGTATGGAGGTGATCCCGACGACCACTGTGGGGGCGGCGGCCACGGGGGAGGAGGCCACGGAGGAGGTGGAGGCGGATCAGGATCAGGATACCCTGGACCGCCAATTACTGTGACTTCTGATTGGTATTATTGAATATCTCCAAAGCCGGGTCTGTCAATTGCTAACTAAGAAACAGCCCACCTGCGCCTACAACTACCGTGACTATAACTACCGATGATAGTGGCCAGGGTACTGGAACCATCACCGTCACCGTCACCGACACGGTCACTGATACAATTAGTCAATGCACTGCGACAATCACCACCGAAGATGCTGCAGCCGGTACTGTGACTGAGACCGAGACGGAAACAGAAACAGATACTCTCATCTCAAGCATCACCGCATGTACCGCCACAACAACTGACTACACAACCGTCACAACCGATGGCTCAACAATCACCCAAACAGTAACAACCCCCGGTCCAACCAAGACGGAAACATCGACAGTCACCCAAGCCGCTGAGACGGTTACTCTCCCCGGATCCACCGAGACCAAGACCGAGACCAAGACGGACACAAAAACAACCACCAAAACCAGCACCGTGACCAACAATCAAATCGTCACCTCCACTTCAACCAAAACTCAAACGGAGACACTTGAAGTCACGAAGACCGTCACATCCGATGACTGCGGCGAGACCGGCGGCGGCGGCGGTCTTGACTACGGCACTTGCTCCGACCCAACTATCAAGTGGGAGTACGGCTTGGATGGCCGCACAGAGTATTCTTATACCACCAACAACCAGAAGGACTTCACTTTCGGCTCATCGCCTACCATCGGTGCCCCCGAGGATTTGGTCTGCAATCGTCTGAAGAGTCCTTGTAATGCGCCCCAGGCGACTATTGACCAGTGCTACGAGGCGGAGAAGGCTACTGCCGATTTGTCCGGACAGGAGGCTGCGGATGTTTGGAATGACATGATGACTTAGGTGTTGAGAATGCCTATCTAGTTCATATTTGGAATATTTGTATAATAGAATAATTTTTAATTAATTTCTCAGATTGGTTTGGTAATTTCAATCGTAGACCGTCTAGTGCCTCAACCCAACGTCCACAACATCATCCCCATGCTTATAGTTCGGCTTTGCTTCGAACACCGTCGGGTCAATTGCAAGAGAACCAAAACCACCACACTCGCAGAGTGCAGGAGAGTCGTAGGCAAAGCGAGACGCTAGAGAGGAACGATAGAACGAATAACAGAACCTTTCATAAGCAGTATATCTATACCGCAACCTCAGCAGCCTCAGTAGAACATTTCTTAAGGGGGAACATGCATGTGTTATTGATACTATGGAACGAACGCTACTTATTCTTCCGAAACTAAATTGCTGCCTTGTTACTAAGGCCCCAATCACCTGACTATGGGATAACGGCGTTGAGAGCGGAATCCCCCCATTACAATAGGTGTTTAGCTGCATATGGAATTTCCATCAAGTGGAACTGGACAAATAATGATAGGCCTGATCGGGAATATGACTTGGAGCCCTGTGGCATAGCATAATCGGATGCTTTTTAATCTCAAAAGAAAAAAAAAGCCAAAGAGAATAATTTTATTCGCAGATAAATTTGTTGATGAGTATGTACCGGGGTTTATGGATTCAAGTTCTCTCGTAGGTCCTTTCTCATCAGCGCCTCCCACACCTGAAAAACCTCACCATCCAAAGAGGTTGCCTCGGTAAGTGGCACGTCCTTCCATGTGACATAGCCAAGTTTCTCATACCACTCCTGAATACTGAACGGTGGCTCTACCATCCCAACTTTCGACCACAGCCCTCGCCATTCCTCATCGTATGTGTACCGCTTGCTCAAAGCACACAACGTGAGATAACGACAGCGTGGATCACCGTACGGCTTTGTGACTGCCAAATTTTCGAGTAGCTGCACCGCTTTTTTTCCGAGTTTCAGAGCTCGGTGTTCGGGTGATATGAAGAAGGTCTTTAGAGTGAGATCTATCTCGTCGCCCTGTAGTAAACCGGGTTCGAGCATTCCAGATGACGGATCGAGTGATATATGACCTGCACGAATAGGCTTGCTCTCATCCTCAGCATCCGAAATGGTGATCCAGAAAAGCTTTTTAAGGCTCGTGCTTTCTTTCCATGATTGTAGGGTTTGCTGCTCGTAGTCCCAGCCACAGATGGTTCGCTGTCTTTGGAGCTCGAGGAACTCAATCTCCTGATTGAGGTCGATAGGTTCAAGGTGGCATTGTAACGAGTGTTGTTCATTTGCCATGATTGATTGGAAATCTAGAGTCACCCCGCGAGTAAGGAAAGTATCAAGTTGATCAAAGGGTGATGTGGCCGCTAGGCAGACGGATCGGAGGTTAACGTGATTACGGATGCCAGTGGGGGCCAAGCCTAAAAATAGTAGTGAAACCTCAACTTGAATGGTTGGTTGACTATGGCAATTAGTAGTAATAGTGAGCCATTTTAGGCTCGAGGTAGTTATCTACTATTAGGAGGACTAGTACAGCATGGCGCCCACTAGTTAGTAGTATGGCGCCTTGGTACTAGTAGTAATAGTCACCGTATGCCGCCTAAGGTGACTATTAGTTACTACTAACTATGGATTACTACTTCATCATCACATACTTTGCAAACTACTTTTGAACGATTCTTACCTGAAGAATTTAACTATTTTTATCCTATAACCCAAAATGATAATTTCGAGGTTTCGAGACAAATACGAGGGCCATTGAGATTGATCCCTACAAAGGACTACCTCCAGGGCTAGTAGTGCATTACTAGATCAGAAATCAGAACTTATGCAACGCTATACCGCTCCAATCAGTGGATCTCAGGCATCTCTAAAAAAAAAACAATATAAAACACAAAATAATGTATGGCATGAAAGTAGACATCGAACGGGCATAAACTCGTAAGAAACATAAATAAACAGGCTATTCAATGCGTGGTGGGCTCCTCGACTTCTTTCCCATCGGGCTTCGACTAAGACTAGCTCTGCAAATACGTTAGCGGGAATAGAAAGAAGGTAAAAGCGGTTTAACTTACGATCTCCGACGCTCACCCTCCTTACGGAATCCCTCAATAATCTTAGCCATTTCCTTCCGTGAATGACTAGCATCAACCCTCTCCCCACCAAGACTCATGCTAACTTTCTCGTGCGCGCTAGCGCGGAGAAGGCGCTTTTCAAGGAGTTGGCGCATATTCACGCAGACGAAGACGCCACAGTCACTACCGCCATCTTGCTGGGGGGAGTCATTTAATGGCATGAAGCGGATTTGCATGTTGAGGAGAATTCCAAATTTGTGCGTTACTGTGTGCGCTTCCCAGACATTTCCCTGGTAGAGTGAATCGTAATGGAAGGCGATGCGGTCGACGATCGAGATTAGGAGTAAGGACCAGTGGGTTCCGCCTTCGGCTTGGGTGGCGTTGCGGCAGTCGTTGATTGGGAGGAAGACGTGGGAGACGCCGGCGAAGTTGGGGAGGGCGTCTTTGAGGGTGTGTGGGTTTGGAGTTTGGAGAATCATGAATGACATGCTAGGGCGGAGGAGGACGATGTTGGAGGATTTTTGTTTCGCGAGAACTTCGTGCTCTAGGTATCTGGATCCGATATGAGTTGGGGGGGGGCTCCAGGTTAAGGCTGTGTGTGGGCTTGGTCGGTAGAGACTTACTCCTCCCAAAATGAGATAACCTGTGATAGGTTAGCTTCTAGTTTAGACGGATGGTCGTGAGATAACCCACGTTGTCTGTCAGCCAGTCATTTTTTAGAGTCAGCATGTCCTCTCGTGTCACTATCAAAATGTAAGCTTGGTTTACAGAATGCGGTCATCACGATAACCGGCCTTACATCGAACATCATAGTCTGAATACGGCCAAAAATGCTTTCGTCAGTTTCATATGCCACGGACCCTTGCAAGATTGCCTTCGCGACACAACTCACAGCTCAAATAGGCATCATCTGGCGTCAACTAGGAAGAATCAGCAGCCAATCACAGAGGGGATATTCAAGATAAACTCACCATATCACTAAACCGTCCCCGCATTCGCTTATGCAACTTATTTAATCCCCCGTCTAACATGGTGGCTAGACCTGCTCAGTGGTACAATGAGATGAAGGTCATGCAAAAGAAGAGAATAATAAGACCTCAATGAGCAGGATACCGTAGTCGCCACAGACGTCCTGGCGCGCCACACAATCCACAACCACACAAGGACCAAACGCTTCCCCGTTAGGAGAGATCGCAAAGGAATCCGGCACCAGGAAGAACCAAAGGACTGCGGAGCAGCACAGCAAGATCGACAATGACAATCGCTGCTATAAGTAGAATAGAACAATGGGATATAACGGCTCGACAGATATCAAGGTCCCAGGCAGTCGTGCAAAGACCAGTGGCAAAGAGAGCTAGACGAGTATGTTCGTGGCGCTAATTTCGGGAAAAAAAAAGGCAAATGAATTGCGGCGCAGGGCGCGTCGTAGTCAAACCCCAGTTCTTGGTTTCTGCAGTAGGTGGGGCAGTCAACGGGCGCTGCGGATTGGATTGGACGGGGAGGCCGGGTTTCGGGGAACGATGCCGTCAGCCTTATGGTGACAATGAAGGTGGGCGCGCAGTGTAGGACGTAGAGGGGTAAGAAGAGTAACTGAATAAGGTAACGAATATGGGCCTTTTCTTCTGTTAGATATCACACGCCGGAAATCGGAGACAGGGAAGCGGGCGTCGCGCGACTGGTTCAAGATCTATTGCGGTGCGGTTCGGGCTTGGGCTGGGTATGCTCGGAAGTGTTTTGTCACAAGTGGTGGTGCGAGGCCAGAGTGCAGTTATGGACCGAGGGGGGTAATGTCGGAAAGCACAAGGTGTATCGGAGGAGTTATGGGACCCCGTGGGACTGTACAAGATTAAGATTGAGGTTGAAGATCATAGCAAATGCGAACTTGACTGCCCTGGCATTTCCCACCTTCCTCGGGTCACGTCACATGTAGGTCACGTGGGGATCGTTGCCTCTTTGGGAAGGGAAGGCTTCACGTACTTAATTCGTATACGTTTATATATCAACTTCCAGTACTTATAGATGATGTCTACAATAGTCGAATTTACTGTTTACAAGGATGAAGACAAGTGTAACCGAATTCATAAAAGAGGGGTATCTAAAATTACATCCCAAAGCTCCAGTAGATAGTAGATCCATCACGCATACCCTGAGAATACAGGAAAAATGAAGAAATATGGAAAGAAAAGGAAACAAAGAAATATGGCATATGGCCCGCTAAATAGAGAAGGAGAAATAAACCCGGTTCAGGGAAGCAGGGGCTTAATATGCGATGCATGAAAGAGAAGAGGAGTCAGAGGTTCTACTCTGAAGAACTTAAATCATGAGCCAACTTTGGAGAAATGCCTGTTCCAGATCCACCCGACCTGATGCAAGTCATCATCTTGGTTTCGCGCAAGCCATAGCTCACCCTTTTCACCGATGACATCGAAAATGTCACCGGATTCATAGGTGAGATATGGATATCCTGCTTCGCCGCGGCGTTCCCCCTCGTAATGGAATTGCTCGACACTGGCTGCGAGGAACAGCACTCGAGGCGCGCTTGGGTGGTGCTCAACCGGCGGGTGGTTGTCGACATGGTTCTCCTCGTGAGGGTTGTCAGACATAGGCATAGCGGAGGAGAAAAAGCCAGAGTATCGACCAGCTGGAGAGGTTGGTAGATTATGATCACTCGACGAGGCGCTGATCATCTCTGCGAGGAAAGGCGTGTCGAGACTCAGTCTTGGCAGACTTGGGAAGGACTCTGTCTCCACGGGCTTTGGGGCTTGCGCGATACTCGGGGTGGATGATGAATTTGTTATTTGCTGTAAAAGCTGACTGCGGCCGGTCTCTGGTGTTTCCGGGGGTGCTCGGCCGGAAAAGGTGGAATTGGCACGAGTGCGACTAAAGCTGGATTGACTGTCGATTTGAGGGGACTGGAAAAGCTGGCCAACGCCACCATAGTCGTGAGAAACTTTGGGTGAGTCTTCCGTCATCGAGTCGGGACGATGGGTAGAGCTGTTGACGGTAGAAGGTCGGCGGGGGGAATTGACGTTCGTTGAGGGCGTATTGAAGTTGACCAGGTTAACCGCGTCGGCTAGCAAAGATCCATTGCAGATACCTAGCGTGAGGACCTGGGCCTCGGCAAAACCGTGGTCATTGGTCCAATCGCTGAGAATCTTCTGGAAGTCCACGGGGAAGTCCACCGGGAGGCCCTCCACATGAGGCTCTAATTTCCTTTGTAGTGCCATAAGGAATGAAGACTGGAGATGGACAAAGTTCTTGAGGCAGGCTTGCGTGAGCTTCCACGACAGGTTGTAGAGTTGGGGAAGCTCTTCCTTCAAGGTTTCATCAATAGCTTGGAAATGCGCCTCCTGCTCCTTGAGCTTCTTGTCAGGAGTATCGCCACGTTCCTCAAGAACCTTGTAACGCGCGTGGTCAAGTAGTCGCTTCTCGCGCCGCTGCATGGCTCGAAAGGCTTTGGAGTGCATGGCGACTAGTTCTTCGATCGGTTGCCTGACAGCTTTCTGGACGGCTTCGATCTAATCAAATGTTAGTATACCCTGGCTCAGCTTGTTTCGGGTGAATGGACGGTGGAGTAACTGACATGCTCAGTGACGAGTACGGTGCGGATTTCAACGGTCGTCGTCTTGAAGTGACGCCACTTGCTCTCTAATTCGGGATAGCCTGTCTTTGCCACATCGATCATCTCTTCGATCGCTAGGGAAACCTCGAGTAGTTGCTCGGCGAATTGTTCAGCCTGGGAATTGTATAACCCAATATCTGACACGATCACCCGCAACTGTAACATCTTCTCGTCAAATCTACAAGCCATGGCAGCGTAGACTTTGTCATCGAGTATATCGGACAAGCCAACTTGTTGTCGCAGTTTCTCTGTACGGCGTCCAAATGCTTTGGTCAGGTTCGCACGCACATCCGATTCTTTACGGCCGCGCCCGAGGGCTTGATCAAAGAGTTCAATTCGACCCTTCAATTTGTTGAGACGTTCCGTCATCTCGTTTGTCTTTTGAAGAGCTGCGACGAGATTCACGTAGTCGGGATGATCCGTAGGCGTGGACTCCAGGAGAGAAGTTAGGAGAAGAGGGTATTTGAGCACGCGCTGGAAAGGCTTGACGAGTAGCGAGCTCAGATCCCAGGCATCAGTGAGATCGGACGCCCATTCTCGGCATTCATTCAGCCAGATTGTCACATTTTGTTTCTGCTGCATGGTTTCCAGCTTCTTATTCGCAGGATCGCGAGTCTTCAAATTGGTAGCATGGGCCTTTTCCATTTGCGAAAGATGGGCCAAAAATGCTTCACCGACGGAGGTCGATCGGTCCTTCTCGAGATACGACTCGCTGGTACTTGGGTTGGTCAAGCCATCGGGCCCACAGGATCCGGGTCGACCGTTTTGCGTACTGCGCTTGCTGCTCCAGCGCTGTGACTTTGGCATGACGTAAATGCTGCGAGTGGCCTTCTTCAATGTGTCCTGGAAGGCGAAAGAGAACTGCACAACCTGGTCGGAATTGCCGAAAATGATTCGAATGTCATCCTTTGTCAGATCAGAACACGACCCAGCAGTGCCTTTGTAAATGTCGTCGACAACCTTCATATCACGACCGAACTTGTACTCCGTATCGACTAGCTCTTTGATGATGTGGCGCCGCTTCTTCAGTCGCCTTTGTTCTGGGGATGGCGACTTGCGAGCCTCCACGTGAACGCGATGCTCAGACGGAGCTAGCGAAGTAGCTGAAGAGTCTGCTGCTTGCGGAGATTGAGTAGGTTCGAGAGGCCGGAATGAGGAGTCATCGCTACTGCCAGCACTATGGCTGACTCGAAGTGCTGGAGCAATGCTCGTCGGAGGGTAAGCAGAAGAATCGAAGGTCGTGTTAGAGTCAGCAGGCAGCTCTACTGGCCGGCGAGGAATCTCTTCAGGGCCCTTTTGAAGCGACAGACCAAGTCCAGATTGAGCATTACCAGGTTCGCTAGCCTGGGTGGAATACCCCATGCGAGGAGTTGGCATTTCTTCTGGTGAGAATTGCAGATCATCGGTCTGGGGAGTCGCTGCTTCATGCTCCGCCTGGATCTTCAGCCAGTCATACATCGACGGAGAAGCATGTTCCCAATCCTCTGGGCCTCTAAGGCTGGCACCAGGGCGAAATGTGTCATCTACGGGGATTTCTTGATACCCAGGAATGACAACGGGATCCTCCGTCAGAGAGTTCACACGACCATCGGTCCGGAGATCACGTTCATGGGGTCGGTGTTCCTCAGGGACAGGACTTGGGATATTCGTATGTTGAGTTCGTGTTAACTCTTGCAGATAAAGTTGGGTGGCAGCACGCGAGCTCCATCTCCCTTGTCGAGCAAGGCTTGGTGGAGTTGAGAACACCTGTGCGGGTCGAGTTTGCATGGCTTCAAGCGTGTCAGGCCCCATAACGCCAATATCCTGGAACGGGTAGTCCCCAGCTTCATCTGTCTCAGGACTGGACGAGGCTGCGGAGCATGATTGGTTGGTCGACTCAATTTCGTGCTGAGAATTAGGAGCATACATGGTCACTTCATCCCCACTCTCATCGCAAGTCGAGTTTTGGTGGCGGAGAGAAGAAGACCATGAACTCATACTCCACCTATTGTTTGGATGGACAAGAGCTTGAGTTCTGGGATTGATTGTCGATCCCGATGGGTCCTCTGCATTATTTGCGGTGCCCTCAGACTTGGGATAGTTCGAATTGCGAAGCATGATCTGGATCGACTCTTTATCTTCGGTATCAGAAATGCTACAATCAGGCTCATCGCAAGACTCGCTGCCGGAGCTCGGCTCACGAATTTGCATAATATGATCCAAGATGGTTTGATGGGATAAGCTAGGCTGTCGCTCCTGCAACCCAGACTGCGGCTCTGGGTCAAAGGTCGTCACATGGGTGCCACTTGAGTCTGAGGTTGTGGCAGAATGAGGAACGTCGTTCACCATTGGATCCGACGCAATCCGTGGTGCTCGAGACAGCTCGTCCGGAATACCCAGTGTTGGCGAATCCATTGTGGTATGATTAACATCGCTGTCAGGTACATTGTTGGCGGTGTTGAGATGAAGTTGGGGGACAGTATGAGGCTCATTTTCGGAAGCACCAGGTGGTGCGGCCGTCTCAGTTACAACCGTTGTCGACATTTCAAATGGTTGTGCGGTGGTTGTTGTCGCTGTATCAGGAGTCGTAACTTCGTCTTCGGCTGGTGAATCGACTTCTCCGCGGGCAGCGTCTCTTTCCCAGGCGCGACGTCGAAGCTCCACGGCAGCTTCTTCCTTCCGTTCATTCTCTTGAACAGTGCGATTTATTGCTTGCTGGATTCGTTGTCGACGTGTCTCGAAATCAACGTTACCCAGTTCTGGTAAGGGACGACCTCTAGAGCGGGGAGGGCGGGCCTCGGTATCACGTTCCGAGGATTTTTGGAAACTGGAGACTCTTTCCCCAACTTTGGATCGTGGAGAATTTGGTATACCATGTGAAACAGGTTGTCGGGGGCGTGAGCTGCGCAATGGCGGTGACTTTTTGGGAGGCGGTGCAGCGATGTATGCTTGGAGAAGCTGGTTCCGTTCGGGTACCTGGCTACGGGTCCGGCCAATCGTCAGGTCCCGGCGCCCACGAGCCGTCATCGCAAACGAAGCGGGTCCATCGGCCGCCATGCGGGTTGGGCTACTATCTTTAGAAGACGGTTTAGGAAGACGACTGGTGCCCTTCGGGGCCAGAGGAATGCCTGTCGATCGGCTGCTGAAAGTCGGATTTAAAGTCGGATTATTAGGGCCGGAACCAGTACTGAGGCGGCGCGAGGAGACTGGAATGCGGGACCTGGAATTTGGACTTCCAGGACTGCCAGGGCTATCTGGCGATCCATAGCCAGCTTTGGCCAGCTGCAAGGGTGTGGCGACTGCCATGTCAGGATCCCAAGGGTCCGTAAGGGATTGGGGTTCACGCGGCGTGCTTCCCACCAAGTCACTTCGCACTCTGCGATGACTGCTGGTCTTACTTGCTCCTGGCTGAACTGCTTCGAGAGAAGAAGCTTGTCCAAGATACCAAGCAGTTGGAGTGAGGGGAGAAAGTGCAGATGGCGGGTTTGACTGGTCGAGGAACGCTGGGTTCGGGCTTGGGAGACTGCCGTCAGAACCTCGTCGTTTCAAGTGTGCAGGAAGACCGAATCCCAAATTATTCAATTCAGTATTCACCGACAGCAATTCACCAAACAGCGGTCGTCGCGGGTATGATTTCGGGATTCGTTGGAAGAGAGGTGGAGGAACGACTTCTGCTGCATCGAGTTGTCCAGGCACGAATCTCTCTTCCTCGGAATATTGATGGGTGGAGTTGAGCAGAGGTTTTGGATGGCGGGTGATTGAGCCGTGCGGAGGAGAATCACGAAGGGTTCGACGTCGAGGAAAGGTCTGATGACGTTCAGAGCCGTCGGCACTACCGGCAGGGCTTGCAGTTCGTGATGTGGTTCGAGAGATAGAGGGTAGAGGGAGGACGTTGTCCGATGTGTTGTTGAACTTGTTAATCAGATCTTTGAAGGAGGATTGTCGCGATTGACGGGGCCTCAGGGAGGAGGCCGCAGATAATGCATTTGGTACGGGACCACCCAATGTTGGCGAATCAGATACGGAACGATATTCTGACCGTCTCTGGCGCGAAGGATCAAGGACGTTTGTCGGCAGTGGAGACACCCGATCATTCAGGTCGCCATAGCCCGATGCCATACCATCGTTCGCACCCGCGGTTGCATCGCCAAAATTGCTTGTCACATGAGGATCCTCCGTTGTCAATCGGTCTTGTTGTCGGTAGAAGTCGTCTGGGTCGGGGGAATCACGGCCAGATGGGTGGTGGTGTGAGTGATCTGGTTGGCCGCTTGACAGCAAGTGGTTTGCGGTGGCCGCGCGGGTCTGCCAGTCGAGGCCTGATCGAAGAGGAGAGGTATACGTGGAGTGAGGAAAGGTTGTCATCGGTGAGACCTCAAAAGTTGAGGAGCCATGGGGATCGTCTGGGGATTGGCTGAAGGATGGAGCGGATGATTGTCGCCCAAACGGAGGTGGCTGGCGATTCCGGGAGCCAAATGGTTGTTCAGGACCACTGCCAGACATCTTGCATGCTTTAGGCCGACCGACGTGGACTGGCGGACGGCCTCTCGGCGGGGAGTGGGTTGGAACTGATGCGATGCGCTGTTCCGGGATAGAGGCCCGACGTGGATGTCGCAGATTTGGGGGATGGGAGGGGAGGGACTCAGGCGACAAAACAATGCTGGGGTGGTGCACCCCGATTCAGCAGCATATTTGAGACACACAGAAGCACCAGTAAGCGAAGTTGAGGTCAGTCAAGGGTGTTTGCCGACGAGAGATGGAAGGACGACGAGCTCGGCCTGGACCGTGAAGCACTTGGAACGGGAAGCGTTGGAGGGAGTGATCGGCTGTGTGAAGAGCGCTGGGGACATTAGCGTAGGGTGACGAATGGGAAGAGTCGAAACAATTAGTGGCCCTGACGTTTGTCCCCAGTCAGAAGCTCGGGCTGTGATAGGCAGCTGGGAGGGGGGGGCCGGGGGGGATCCGTCTGCGCCAGGATGATAGTGCGCTGCAGAAAGATTCAGAATGCCGGCCAGATTGCTAGCTTGAGCGAGAAGGGTAGAGGATAGGATGTAGACTGCAGAATGCAGACTGCAGTGGTGATCAGGGAAAAAAAAAGGCTGGAAGAGGGGGATGTGATAGAGTCGAGTCGGAGATTGGAGAGCCGACAAAGCGGAGAAGGCGCTAGCATCGAGGCGATCGTCACAGAGTGAGACTCTTTGTTCTATCAGCACCGTAGTATAGTACAGAGTATAGTTATACAAAACGTAGTATAGTAATAGCAATGGTAATAATAGTAATAAATTATTCATTTTCAAAGTATTACTATACACACGGTATCATTTCCATACTCTATGCTCTACTCTATACTCTACTATACTCTACTATACTCTACTATACTCTACTATGTCTATACTATACCATCTCGGTTCATCCAGGCACAGGCACAGAACCAAAGCAAACGTGGATTGCGCAGTGGAGACGCAATGGCAATCGAATGGGCCAGACCGCCGGTTCCGTGGGTGGTCGCTTTAATTTCCGTTTGATTTGATTTTATTTCATAGTTTTTATTTTATTTTATTTTAACTTATTTTTACTTATTTTTACTTATTTTTTAAGTCCCCATTTGATTCCCAATTTCCATACCCATACAAAATATATGACTGAATTAGTCATAGTGAATACTTCGAGCAGCAGTAGCATTGGTGGTAGCAATTGCAGTTACCCGTGGCCATAACTCCCGCCACCACAGTCCTCCCTCCAGCACCCGCAATCCACGTGTCACCACATCCGCCCTGCTCTTGCCACGCCCTCTCCTCTCCCCTCCACCGCGACGCGTATCCTCCCATCGCCAACTAGACTATCTATGAAACCGGTTCTCTCCATTCCCTCTTCCCATCCCCCATGAACTCGTAAAAACTCCTCATGGCCAAAAAGCGAAAGAGACCCGGCCACCGGCCCACTTCTCAGCCTCAAACATGTATCAGCTCCTCCCGCCGTTTCAACCCTGCTGCACGAAACCCCCCCCCATCCAACCCACCCCGTCATCTCGCTGTACTACCGAGATGTCTTCACCCTGCGCCAATATTTACTACGCCGCTTGCCCCTTTCCTCCAAACTTCGCCGACGCCGTATCGCCTCTCTAGGTGTTGTTGCTTCCGACCCGGCAGCCACTAATGATCCCATCTCCCATCCATTGGTTGATCTACTCGATACCACACTGGTCGGCGTGTTAAAGCAGCCCTCGCCGAAACTCGCCTCCGAACGCCAACAGGCCTATTGCGCCTTCACCCAGTCCCAATCGCGCTCCATTCTCGTGGGCACGGACACTGGACCGGTCGCCCCCCCAATCTGAGGTATCTCCGCAGAAGATGCGACAAATCAATCAAATCTCCAGAACATGAGATAAGGAGCTTCGTGCTAACCAGCTTCGAATTGCAGCTCGTTGACTATGTGATATCAAACATCTTCGGAGATCAATCTTCTTATCGCGGTCCGCAGCATGTGCTGGCGCATGGCTTCCAACACGCGAGCGAGAATTCGGTCGATAGTGGTATTCCTGGTGTAGCCATCCAATTCCCTAACCGAAATGTACAGGCATTGAAGCAGACGCCATGGGCGGATGTTCTGGGACTGCTGGGTCAGAATGGGGAGGAAATTATGATTCATCTCCTACTTGACTGTGGTATCTTTGTTCCTTTGGATGCGTCAAAGGGCATTTTTTATCAACTAAGCGGTATGATTGGACTGCCAAGAACAAAGGAATGCACTCATTGCTTACCGACTGACATCTTCCACAGGAGTCCCATTATCGGGCTTGGAGAAAATCCACAATTTGACTTCAACGGCCAATAAACCAACGGCAGTTCTCGGGTCGCCGAAAATCAAGCATCAAGGTCTCGGTGGTCGCGTCAAGAGACGTTCCCCAAATACCATCATCTTCCCCCGTCGCCGTGTTCTTTATTGTAGACTAGCCGGTGGCTCAAAGCAGAAGTTACCCTTTGGGCTTGGAAGCAGTCGTATGTTTATTCTCAGCGCCCTGACCGGCTTTGGTCTCATTATTTTCCAGATGTTCTCAATCGCTTCTCATCCTTGGAATCGACCAATGAGACGATCCATTTCATGAAATACCTTTTCCCTCGACAGTTCGGCTTGGACAATGTCCTCGCCGTCTCGGCCGACCGCAGTAACAACAACCAAACACAGAGTCACGAGTTCCGTGAAAATGAAATTTCCAAACGCGACGATCACCGATACCATCGGCTGTCGGACCCTGCGCAGGATCGCACGCCGGCAATTACCAGAGATCAACTATCTACAAAACTTCCTAAGCGCCTCCGAGGCCAAGTTCTAGCGTTGACTCAAAAACTCCGAGTCCGCCACGCTCGATGTTCGTATGGTGCGCTGCTTCAGCACTATTGTCCGGCTGATGTGAGTTCTCACGGCTCATTTTTGACAATTGCCTGGCTAACACTGAATAAGTCAAATGGACCTTGGAGACTTCCTGCCTGCCCTGAGAATAAAGAACCGGCGTCTTCTACAGAAGAGGCCTTGGTTACACAACCTCAGTCTAAATCACCGGCGACGACTAAACTTTCTCTCAAACCTGAGCCCAATAATTTGACATTGCATCCCCGCGACACGATTGGTCCGAAGAATCAGGAGGAGAAACAAAATCATCAGTCACTGCAGCGGCCCAGATCCAGTGTTACAGACTATGCGACCCCTGCCGCAGCTGTCTCAGCCTTCTGTCGGGCTGTGCTGCAGAAGCTATTGCCTAGACAGTTCTTCGGAGATGGAGTTGAAGGCGAGACAAATCGCCGCATTATGCTGAAACATGTTGATTCGTTTATCAAGATGCGTCGATATGAGAATATCAGCCTGCATTCCGTATGCAAGAACATCAAGGTCACCACAATCCCCTGGCTGATACCACCCAACCTGCAAGACCAATATGCCGAGACCAAGCGAAAGATTTCCCTGTCGGATTTTCAGAAACGCACAGAGCTACTGCATGAGTTTGTGTACTATGTCTTCGACTCGATCGTCATTCCCCTCATTCGCACCAACTTCTACGTCACGGAATCTCAAACCCACCGTAACCGACTTTTCTTTTTTCGCCATGATGTTTGGCGGAATTTGAGTGAACAGCCGTTGGCAGATCTCAAATCAAAGACTTTTCAGAAAATAGACCCAGAACCAGGCCCAGGTCAGCAAAGAAAACAATATCTTGGATATGGGTCGCTTCGCCTACTCCCAAAATCAACGGGTGTGCGGCCGATCCTTAATTTGGGAAAGAAGGTCCTCCGGGAGTACATCAAAAATGGGAAGAAAAGGGCGTATTTCGTTTCCATCAACAGAACTATTACTCCGATATCCAATATGTTGATGTACGAGCGCCAGCGAGATCCCAAAAAGGTCGGGTCTTCTCTGATATCTATGGGCGACTTGCATCCGCGCCTAAGGGCTTTCAAAGACGGCCTTGATAGTCGTTCGCCCACCTTGCACACCAGATCCACCGCCTTGCCCAAGTTGTATTTTGTGAAATTGGATATCCAAGCCTGTTTCGACAACATTCCTCAGAAGCGGCTTCTACGTCTCATCACAGATTTGGTCACAGAGGAATCCTATCGGATCACCAAGCATGTTGAAATCAAGCCGTCGGTAAATGGAGCCCAGGGTAAACCATTTCGTAAATGGGTAGGCCGTGCCGCACCTCTAAAGCAACAACAACATCTGCCCGATTATCTTGCCAGTGTGAATCAAATTCAAAAGCCAAACACAGTCTACGTCGATGACACGGAACAAAAGGTCCAAGATGCTGACTGGCTCTTGAATCTCCTGGATCAACATGTTCAAAACAACCTGGTCAAGATCGGCAAAGAGTACTTTCGACAGCGAAACGGCATTCCCCAAGGCTCCGTTTTGTCCAGTTTACTTTGCAATTTCTTTCTAGCCGACCTGGAACACAATTCTCTAGAATTTCTGCAGCCCGCAAACTCCCTCCTCATGCGATTCGTCGACGACTTCCTACTCGTCACTACGGATGTCAACCAAGCAACGCGATTCCTACACACCATGCTACACGGCCACCCATCCTACGGCGTCGTAGTCAATCCATCCAAAAGCCTAGTCAATTTCACAGCATCAGTGGGCGGCACACACATCCCCCGTCTGGAAGGATCAACCCGATTCCCATACCTGGGCTGTTTAATCGACACACATACGCTAGAAATCCACCAAGACCAAGACCGCGCTCTGGAAGGCGGCGATCTCGCCGCCACCGCCCTTTCAAACTCCTTAACCGTCGAGACTAGCGCTCTACCGGGCCACACTTTAAGACGGAAGGTCCTCGCTTCTTTCCGTCAGCAGATGCATCCCATGTTCATCGACGACAGGCATAATTCCCGCGCTGTCGTTCTTGGAAATCTATACTCGCGGTTTGTCACTGTCGCGATGAAAATGTACCGCTACATGAAATCTCTACAAGGTCGGTCTCATCCCAAACCGCCCATCATCATCCAGACCATTCACACCCTCATGCTCCGGGCGTTTGCGATCATCGAGGAGCACCGCTCGTCCTCCGGGCCAGGGCGAACGCCAACCGCGACTGCCACTGCCACTGCCACTGCCACTGCGACACTGTCCTGTTTTGTGAAATTCTCACATGTGAGGTTCCTGGCGGCGTCGGCTTTCCGCTTTGTGTTGAAGCGGAAGCAGACGCGATATGGGGCGGTGTTGCAGTGGTTGGACGTGCAGTGGAGGGATTCGAGGCCGATTACGGATCGTGAGGCTGTGAATATGGGACTTGTTGTTCAGAAAGGGAATGCTCTGTTTGAAAACTGGCGCTTTTAGGGGGGTGGGTTCAAGCTGCATGCCAGGTCAAGGCCATGAAATTTAAGTAGATCATAATGAAATAATGCTTGTACTAATACTATTCAACAACATGAATCCAACATTCGAACTTGAATCTCGCGTGCATTTCCAAGATTCTACCTAGTACAAGCAGCCCTGTAGCAATGTCTTCAGGGCTTGTATATACACGTGGTGAGGTATTTACCGCATAATTTAGCACTCAAGGCTGAGACCTCTCGGAATGTCAGACTCTGTCAGAAGAGCTGCCAAATGCATGTCTCTGTGCCCGATGCCATCCCTACCTATATCACGTGATGCTGGCCAGAACGTTCTGCCGGGCTGGCAGGACGCAGTGATTATTGATTTTGATTCATCCCTTTCTCATTGTACATCATGCAGATGCCCAGGTGATCTGGTGCAGCTGCCAGTTTGTTTGAACTATACCGTGGTCACGATGGTAGTTGCTTAGGGTGACTGTCTGCTAAATATAGGGCAATATATATTCAATTTAGATGCGGTCTAATCCGGTTGCGGATCTTCTCCGACTCCTGCTAGTACCTAGGTACTGTTTTATTGATGCAAGTAGCGAGGAGACCTCCGCTATTTGAAGCATGGCGTTTCTTCAGCTATCTACTTCATACTAGTACTACGGAGTACTACTACTAGCAGTAGTAGTGCCAGTGGTATCTGAAAACAACTTGAAATTGTCTTGGGGCGTATCCAATGGAAGACCCTGTGGAAGAAGTGGGCTGGAGACTCTAGTACTGCTACTAGTAACTAGTGCCAGTGGACGAGATATCCCGAGGATATCTTCCAATGAGAGAGTCCCCCTGGTCAGGTCCGTACCATCAGCAGGCAGACCGCGGATCAACCGGCAATGGACAAGCACCCGAGTGGATGGTGCTTCTTCAACCTCTTGGATTGCTGGGGAATTCCGATCGAACTCCAGGGCTTGAATTCCTTGAGGATGCATCGAATTACACTAAAAGGTCAGGAATTTGCCAGGATCGACTGCGATGTTCCCCTTTCCAGCAGTCCCTGATCTAGCAGTGCCTACTGGATAGTGCCGGTGGAGTACGTAAAGATACTTGCGCTACCATATACTGTTGTATGTATTAGCAAGTACCTTTGTGTATCACGGGTCCCCCCTGTTCTCGGCCAGCCTGAGGCTCCGCTTGCACTCTTCCATCGTCAACTTTCTTTCGCATCCGTCTCTCTCTCTCTCTTCATTACGCTCTCTCACTCTCTCTACGCCCTCGTTTCTCCTGTTTTGTCTTTTATTTTCTTTTTCAATTCCATTCCAGTCCCTCTCTTATCTCTCCTTTCCGTTCTCATCCCCCTCCTCCTCCGACCGGCTTTCTCTTATGCTTTCCCCCCCCATAATCGACGCCTCCTGATCCTTCCTTTTTTTTTTGACCCCCCCTCGCGAAACGACTCTTGATCTGGTTATCATCCGCCTGTGCGCCTGCGCCTGCAATTCGTTTCATATTCTATTCACGTTGATCGTCTGTTTTTCCTGTTTCCTACAACAGAACGAATCCCCCCCCCCCCAATCACCTCATAAACACCGCCCCCTCCACCTCGTCCAGTCGAGACCCCGAGCCTTGCGTGCGATCTCGACCCCTTCCGCCCGCTTCGACGATTCTTACCCATCCGGTGTGACTGTCTGTGGGCATTTGTGTGTGCAATATTTTGGGAGACCGATGACATTTGCGAAGAACTTGCGTACTTGAACCGAAGTACATGAGATCATGACCACCCTCTGTTCGACCCCGAATTCCCCGCCTGAGCTGTCGGGCTCCAAATCCTCCAAGTCTTCCTCCTTCCATTCCTCTCAGATCGATGGCCCCGAAACCAGCTTCACCGACATTGGGAATTTCGAAGAAATTGGCCTTGAAGATGACGCTGAACTCCCGGTCGCCGACCCAGCAACCCCCTACGGCCGGTCCGGTCTGGCGGCGCGATCGGCTCAAAGACTCTCTAGCAAAAGTCCAGCGGCCACAACTCGCGATTTGACGGCGACCCCGAAATCGCGGCAGCGAAGTCCTCTTCCTCCAATTCACAACCAAATCAATGGGGCTATGCGCACTCCTCAGTCGGCCGGCCCCTTGTCTGCGAGAACTGCCAACCGGAGAGATTCAGGCAGCACGGGCAATTCGGGCGGACTGACACCAATTCAGCCTCGACGGACGCGATCAACTTCTCCATTGCGACCAATGTCCAGTCGCTCCGCTTCCAGCACCAGCTTGGCTCTCTCCCCGCTCTCCGCACGGGTTCCCCCTCAGAAACAAGCTTGGCAGGCATCCCGCAAGTCCGTGAAAGACCTCGAAGACGAGTACCACGATTCCGACGATGAGCTCCCGGATGATGCCAGTTTGTGGAACATTCCCATTTCCCCTCGCCCAGTTCAAGAACGCGCTCAGTCTCGCAACACGAGCCCAAATGGCGGTGCTAGTCCAGGTCGACAGCCCCTTCCCATCTCGCACACCGTTTCTGAATCAAAGGACAAACCCCCCAAACCCGGATCAGCATCCAAGGCCGCCCGCATGCAGCGCTCGCAACGGGCAAGTTCAGCTGGGCCTGAACGGGGCCAAATTTCACCGCGTAACCCCCGTGCCTATTCCTATAACAGCTATCTCTCGGATCTCTCTGAAGAAGCGAAGATTATCACGGAAGCTCTGGAGTACCATGCAGGCGAAGAAGAGCGTCAACAGGAGGAGAATGTGCAGAATGGTACGGCTCCGCGCAAGTCGAGTTCCGAATCACAAGGAGCCGCTGAACCGATCGAACTACCTCCTGTGCAAAAGTCGAATATCATGATCGACCCTCTGCCCATCAGCAAAGAAAAGGAGAAGGTTTTGACGCGGACACGCCCCAGCTGGCTGCCGCCGAAAGACCAAAAAGAAGAGAAGAAGCACTTGAAGGAGTACAAGATGATGATGGCACAATCTAAAGAAGCTGGTAAGTAGGACTCGTATGATCCACCCATCCGCATCCTTCTAACGCACAATGCAGAGAAACGGAAAGCGGCCCGAGCTGCATCCTCTCAATGCGAGAAGGACACCACCCGGGATACTCTTCAGAACCTCTGGGATGATTGGGTAGGCCCGAATTGGGATCGTGCGATTTGTGAGCCACGGACCCGGGAGCTGTGGTGGCGTGGAATCCCACCTCGCAGTCGAGGTGTGATGTGGAGACGAGCTATCGGGAACGAACTAGCTCTTAGCGAAGAATCATTCACCAAGGCTCTCAAACGTGCCAAGGTCCTGCGATCGAAAACCGACACGGAGCCGAGCGAAAGCAATAAACGACTGCTGGAGTGCTTCGATGCAATTGATGGAGACGTGTCGAAGGCCTTCCCTGACTTGAACCTCTTCTCGGAGGGCGGGCCCTTGCGAGATACCCTCGTCGATGTATTGCAAGCGTACTGCATGTACCGAAGTGACGTGGGCTACATCCATGGCCTTCATACGATCGCTGCACTTCTGGTCCTGCAATTCCCTACGCCATCATCCGCCTTCCTCGCCATGGCCAATGCTCTCAACCGCCCCCTTCCAGTCGCGTTCCTGACCTGGGACCGCGGCGCGATGTCGCGAACCTACGCCCTCGCCTCCGATACTCTGCGCTACAAGTTCCCTCGTGTTGCCACGCACTTGTACGACACCCTCCGTCTATCCGATGAAGAGATCTGGGAGCCAACCTTCCGCTCCCTCCTTACGAACGGTCTCGATCTGGAACGCGCATCTCGAGTATGGGACTGCTGGGTTTTCGAAGGAGACCGAATTATGATTCGCACGGCAGTCGCCATTATGGGCAGCATCCAGTCTCAACTCTGCTCCTTCCAACAGGTAGACGACCAAACCCGCCTCTCTGTACGAAACATCCTAGGCTGGGGTCCTCGCGATACCGGTGCGAATAACCAAAAAGCGAAAGATCGCCATAGTGCCCCTGCAGCCGCAGGTTTTGGCGGCGGCCAGGTTTCTAATCCTGGCGTGGCGGATTACTGGATCCTCACTGCTACGGGAGACGAGGACGGTTTCATAAAAGCTGTACGTGAGGCTGGGAAAGTTCGACAATGACCCCGACCCTCGGAGACTAGCTAGACGAAGCATTGCTAGCTAAGCTACATGGCCATTAATTGACACGGGCCTTTTTGTCTTTTACTTTATTTGATTGAATTGCATCACTCACTCATACCCTCGCTTCATGTTTATACACGCGACTATCAACCCAACACTCGTTTACTGAAGTATGTATTTGCGCCACGACACATATTTCCGTCCAGCTCAGCCTCGACTAATGACGACGGTGTCTCCAATCGAATTTCGCAGAGAGACACCAGATGCCTGCTGTCTATTGTCTATTGTCTACTACTTGACTGCTTCTGCATTTGTTCGCGGGCCTGGACTGGCCTTTCTGACTTACCATACATAGCATGCATGGAACATGGTCTGTCTTGTCTTCATTGATTTTACACCCGCAACGCAATCTTCTTTTCTACTCTGTATTCTTATCACGTCCAATGGTCCCGAATGCTTCAATCTCGCCTTGGCGTTACGAGGTGGTGCTTGGTATACGTAGCAATCCAGCCTTAACTGAACTACTCGTGCTTTGTCTTCAACAAAAGCTTGTCTTGAATACCACTGTGTAGTAACTAATTCTGCGCGGTATTTTACTTTGACTTTCTTAAATGGCTGTGGCGGATTTTCGTTCCCCGCATGTCTTACCCTCAGGACTGCACTAGTCGATCTGGATCTGGATCTGGTCGATCTGGACAGGCTGTGGACTCGGATAGAAAGTCTAGACCTGTATCTAAGACATGCCAAGACGGGCCCGGATTCAGTGTCCGGACAGGTGAAGGCTTGGTACATGACGATAGATAAAAACCTTAGAATGTCTTTGTTTTCTGTAATGTGCAGAGAAAAAGTACTTCACGAGCGGTCCCCATCTAAGTAAGCCCTGGAACGGGCGAAAATAGAGGGCCACATACTCGGTCTAGGCGGACGATAGGGTATATGGTATCAGTTTTGGCTCCCTAGTTTGAATAGGTATGAAGAAATTTGGTACAACTAAAGTAACAGAGGAATCAAGAACCATAACTTGAAAAAGAGATACAAAATCGAATCGCAACGTACTATTTGACGAACGGGGAAATTCAAGGAGATTCAAGAAGAGCAGAAACCTTGGAAGGAGATACAAAATGAGTAGCAACATATTTGACGAACGAAAATTTTCAAGAAAACTCAACAGAACCTTGGACTCGGAATACCTAGGTGTCAAAGAAATCGGAGAAGATCTTCGGCACCTAGAACCACCCAAGGTCACTAATACTTCGACGGGTCGGATGGAGACGGCGCTCTGGAAACTATAGTATAATATCATGAGCGTGGTCTTAGACATTCACACGATGCCGATGACTTAGAGTCTACTTACCAAAGACTATTGGAGTGGCCAACGATGACTCCTCGCGGTTGAGAATATTCAGAGTCTTCAGTCCGGCTTCTAGTTTCTCAAGCTGGCTGGTGTATCTTTCTCTGTCGCTTTGTACATGTGCTGGCTCATCGGCTAGCGATCGGATCTGTTTCGTGTCCATGTTGCTAACAGCTAAACTGGTGAAAATCCTTTCAAGAGGAAGGAGAAGACAATTTTCAATAGCAAGAATTGCGACATTGTCGATGAAAGTTGTGATAGAGATCTATTCAATATGTTATCTCGCCGTCTTTGCTCAGCAAAGTTCATGAGCCACTGTTTACTTACGTTGTAGTATGTTTCGACTTGGTCAATGATCTTCATGGCGGGAATATCTTCATCGCCATGTGTTGTTGTATGAGCGGCTGTGTCGATTTGGTCAAAACTAAACAGCCCCGGTTGTTCTGTTCCATTCTCAACAAGCTTTTGTTTCAGTACATGAAGTTGGCGAAGCCTCTGTTCGTTCATGATTCGAGCGAGGTATTCCCTTCTTACTGGGAGTGGGTGGCCATATTTTGAGTGGGAAGTCAACTCTTCAAGCTTTTCTAGCACAGAGAAATTGAGCTTTTCCAACTCAGGCGCAATTATATCCTTGTATATCGCCGAAAAGGTGTTTCTGTCAGTGAGATACTTGAGCACGGAACAGACGAATTTGGTCACTGCATCATGGGCTGTCTCGATGTGCATCCTGGCGATGTTTTCCCAAGGGGAAGACTGCTGACGGTAGAGCTCTCTCACCACAAGTGAATTGGGCTCACCAGGCATCTCACTTCCCCTCTGTAATACCAAGCTTTTCTTCGTCTCCTCGATAAGAACTTTCAGTTGGACGTTTTTGGGGATCCAACAGTCCATGTACTGCTTGAATCCTGGCTTTCCGAGATTCGTGAAGTGAGGTTCCACCGAGTTAACATAAATAATTGTCCGGCCACAACCGCGAATCGTTATAACATCGACGAAATATTCGTTGAGCTGACAAATAACGGCACGCAGTCGACGTCGATTATCATGAATGGGTGCGTCATCTTCTAGCTCTTTGAAAAAGTCATGGTTGTAAAACCCAGTCAAGCCTTGTGTGACAATGTTTGAGAATTTCGTGCTGATATCAACAAGGAATGACCGCTGCTCCTGAATAGTGGATCTTGGCGCCCCAAGATTCGAGAGGTTGTGCTTGTGACTAGCTATTTTGCCCTGGATGTCTCGAACCAATCCTGGGAAGTTCCGACGAACTTGGTCGAAAAGAACATCACTCAGACGGCGTCTAAGGCTCTCGATTCCCACATGCGCTCGAGAGATACTAGGCCATTTACCTGTCTCGAAGAACTCCTTCTCTTCCCTGTCACGTTCGTTGTCGTCAATGTTGCGCTCTGCATATGCTCTGTTTCGCAGTACATGCCAGCCCAACTTTAATTTCGGCTCTTTCTCATTCCTGATATACTCCAGCCACTCATCCTCTTCCTCAGAGCCTGAAGCCATAAGGTCAGGCGCTGTGACGATACCAAGGACCCTTTTAAACTCTGGGTCGACCTGCTCCGCTCTGTCGAGAATATCCTGATGGACATAATTGAATTTGGCGCTTAGAACTGCGAGAATGATACTGCGCTCGTTACGCATGTATTTCTCAGTAATCTTTTGAACAAATTGGATTCCTTCAGTGGTTTGTTCTTTGCTTTTAGCCTCATAAAGCCCTGGTAAATCGACAAGGGTGAGCTCAGGCTTTTCAGGGCCGGAGATTTCAACCTTGAGAACATCGTCACTGAACCCTGTGGATGATTCGACGGCACTGTCAATGCCCATCCATTCCTGTGCCCTTTCGACTAAATCCTTGAAAGGGGTATCATCGTCTCCCTTGGGAAAGACTTCCAAGCAAAATTTCTGAAGCCGCTCTCTATCCTCGTCCGATCGGGATTCCCCTGGGTCAATTGAGACTTTGAATCTGGGCTCTGGACTTCGGCGCAATATCACCTCCGTTGCAAATCTGGTACAGAGTTTGGTCTTTGTCGGAAAACGAACTCGAGAGATCGCTTCCAGGACGGAACTCTTTCCACTGGATTGTTTCCCACAGACGATGAGTTGCGGCAGTTCCACGAGGCCGCCTACCCCGATAGTCCGCAATTCATCAATTTTATCAAAAAGGATCTTTGCATTGGAAGACTGTAAGCCTTTGAGGGCTTGATCTTGGGACGAATCCGGCATCGCTAGTAGTGATTTCGATGTATAGGTATAAACTTGAATTTATCAAGAGTACTTGTATAGAAAAGGGTCCAAGGTTTTCAAAAAGGAATAAGACTAACAAGGAGCTGGTAGAGTAGGTAGGAAGAGAAGTTGGATTCCTGGATTGAAGAAGAGTTGAAAACCCGCACGATACCCATTTTTATAACAGAATACCCTTCCAGGGATCTTTTGGCCCCATGCATTGAGATCCCTGTATAGTGCCATCTGGATGCATTAGCCCCATGCCACAGTGCCGCCTTCCTAACACATGCTATCTTGTTTCAGTGGCTGGTCAGTTCGTTGGCGGATCCTATTTCATTTTATTAGGAAGGCCGATGCGCCATGTTTCATCGAGGCAATATCGATGCGCTGAAAAGGCGTTGAGGCTTGTAGTGGAATTTTGGACAAGCGTTTATGCATATGCAGATATGAGAACAACGCTGCGAAACCTGTAGCTTGCTGTCGGCGAATCAATTCTCAATCCAGCGGCAACTGATTCGATAAAATTTCATAAACACACTTGGTTGATTGGGGGGGGGGGAGCAAGATGTACTTTTGTTAGACCAAATCCACTTTGCACAGTACTCTTTCCCCATTGGGCATAGCTTGGTAGTCTGGAGCCATTGTGCGGAGGCACATCTTGCGCGTCGGCAAAGCGATGAACTGCATTTGCCAAGAGACTAGAAGTTTCATGCACTGGAGAACGTGACCCTAACGCCGAATCATCCCGATTACCAGTCAACCTACGGTACAGTACCGATGATCCTGGCGCTTGAGATTTCCGTGACCAGGTGTTCTTCACGTGCCATTTTGGGGAGGAGCAGGGAGGCATTGAAAAAAAAACCCCCGGCTGGGCTTAATGGAAGATGATGCAGTCTTGGATTCCCAATCAAGGATATAGGAAATTCCTGCTTGGGACATTTCTTCATTATCATATAAAGACATCTCCAGCCCCCAAAACAAAACACGCATAATATCATATGTCTATGTACAAAGAAGTTGCCTTTTAACGCCCTACCACTCGCGAGGGGTGATTCGTGTATCTGTTTGATGTTGAGGTCTTGGGTCGTGATTTGTGACTCTTACGCCATTGATCGACAATATAGCATGGGATTTCCCACTAAGCTTGCCGGCGCAGGAAAGCTTGGAAATCCTTTCGCTTAAGGGGCTTGACCAGGAAAGTGTTAATGCCGGACCCCAGAGCCTCCTTCTGAGCACCGGAGCTATCAAGCCCAGTTAATGCAGCGATGATTGTGGGTGGAAGCGCGTTTTGAGCTGATTCGGACAAACCGGCACGAAACTCCTTTTCTATACGTCTAATTTCCCGTGATGCTTGGAAGCCATCCATTACGGGCATTGAGATATCTAGTATGGTTAGTCTAAACGGTGAAAAGAAAATAGAATAGACCTCAGGATCAATGGGGAAATATGAAAACATACCAATTACGATGGCCTGGAATGATCCAGGATCGGCCTTAAATAGGTCAACTGCCTGAGCGCCATCCTGAGCCGACTTGTAGGCAATTCCATCTTTTTGAGCATAGGCACAAAGCAGCTGAAGATTGACATTATTGTCATCAACTAGCAAGATATTCCGTTCTTTGGTATCCTGTGTGTCGTTGCTCGGTGTTCCTTCCTCGCCGTTTAGAGGGAGTTCTGACAGAGAGGGTTGTTTTGGATCAGCCTTTGGACTTTCTGGGCCTCGACCAGAGCGCCCATTCTCCTGTTTGCTCATTGTTTCTGTGGTTGGCCGCTTGCTAATTTTCATCCGTTCTTGTGGAGAATCGCTGGCATCGATGTCTACTGGAAGATGAGAGGATTTAGGCACCTCTACCCAGAGAGTTGGCTCGTGACTTTCATCTCGTCCTTGTTCATGTTCCCGTTGTCGTTTGATGCACATATTCATGGCCCGACCCAGCTTTCTCGGCCCACAAGGCTGGCTCACAAACTCAAAGAATGTTGCTTCACTTCGGTTTTTGGAAGCAACATACATGCGATGAGCTTCCTCTGGCGACTGGCAGATGACGATGACTGGGGAATTATGAGAGTCTCCAAAACCCAAACGACGGGCAAGACCGAATATGTCCCTTCCTCCAACATCCTCGCAATCCAATTCTGTCTGCACAGCTAAGAAGAAGTCAAAATCAAAGCTTTCTCCCTCCGATGGTGAGATATTGGTCACTTCAAAACCAAACCATTCGCGGCACATTCGTTCTAATGACGAATACAGTGCTGTGTCACGTTGAGACCGGAAGGACTGTCCGAATCCTAGGATTCCCATTGTGTGTCCTTCGGTTTGGGCTTTCAGGGAGGAGATGGATCTCGATGATGACGAATCTGAAGTTGTAATTGACTTTACGAGTGGTGCGTGAATTGAAATTTGAGTGCCCTGCCCCAGAGTCGATTCAATTTCGATAGAGCCTCCGAGAAGACTGACAGCCTGGCGTACAATACTCAGCCCTAACCCACTGCCTGATGCAAGAGGATCCTCCTGCTTAAAAGGGCTGAACAGGTCGTTTTGTAGGAACTTCGGCCCAATGCCCTTTCCAGTATCTTTCACGGTGATAGTGACAGAGAACCCCTGCGTTTGCTTGCTAGGAGACTTCTTTGGTGTTGACTCGGAGCTAGAGATTGAAGATGTTTTCAACCCAAGGTAGATATAACCAGAAGAGGTATACTTTAGTGCGTTGCCAAAGACGTTCATAAGAATACGTCTCCAGGCACCAGCATGAGTCTCGAAATCCCATTCTGTGCTTGAGTCAATGTCAAAAATGACCGTGACCTGACTAGCTCGGGGGCCAACAGGATCTGCTTGCTTAGTCTGGCCGGCGGATCGCGAGGAAGACTCTGTAAGAGCCGGAGGAGGCGCCTGTGGATGATTATAGAAACAGTGACCAGCAAACACACAGTCGGTAACTTCCTCAAGAACAGCATCCAGCTCAACATGAGAAATTGATGGGTTCTGACCAAGGGGTATATTCCGGTGTGGGTTTGATTTCTTTCTGCGCTTTCCATTTTGAATAGTATCACCTTTCCTGTATTGATCGATGAATGTCAGATCAAGCAGGCTGTTGATAGTATCCAGCAGAGTACGACCACACGACTCGACTGTATGAACCATCCCATGCTGGAGTGCATTCATGGCTGTGTCACTCAGAATATCGGCCGTGCCCAGGATTCCGTGCAGTGGATTTCGGAGTTCGTGCGTAATGCTACTGACAAGGTTGCTCTTTGCCCTCTCCGCTACCTCAACATCAATGCGCCGAATTTCCGCCATTATACTGTTTGCGAAGGCAGATGTATAGACAAGTTCATTTTCCAATGTGAAGACTCGGTGCGGCTCATTTGTCCAGATCAATGCTCCCGCAAACCATCTTTTTCGATCTGAGTCCCAAATTGGTAAGACGAGGACGTTTCTGGCGCCGGAAAATATTTTGATCAAGTCATCAGCATGCCGCTGGAAAGCTGGTTTGCGTCTGCGTTTGCTGGACGAGCGACGTTCTTTCTCATGAGGCATGGTAGTGTTATCAGATCTTGACTCTTTCTGGGCTCGAAGGTCACTGTCCTCAGAGACCGAGCCATCTGAATTGTATGTAAATATTTTCCCTTGAGGGTAGCGGTTAATTAGAGAGCTAAAGAGCGGCTCTGGTACCGTGACTGCGCGCCCAGCTCTTGCCTCGTCATTAATGCTCGACACCCTTGAGCTTGAAAACCCTAGGCATTCAGACACTCTCGGGTTACCATTGTCAGAATCCTGGTCGGTGTCGGAAATAGATCTACGAGACGATGATTCTGAGCCAGTGCTGTCATCTTCGGCGCTTGACTTGGTATCATCGAAACCACCGGAGCCAGACACTCTTCGCTTGGTTTCATCAACCAGATCTCCGAAGCGTTGGGAATTTGCATCAAGAAACATCACCCCTTCCGCCCCAATTGACTCTCTCAGTAGATTTGCTGCACGTGAAAAAACGTTCCTTATGCTGGATGGGAAAGTGTCTTGGTTTAGACCACTGCCTGTTAGGACAGCTCGCGCGGAGTTCTTATCTTGAGAGAATTCTATTCCGGGTATTTGTTGTTTTTTTGCTTGGTCCGGTGGTGGTTGATCAGAGCTGTCCGATTTAGGACTACTGGCTCGAGGACGATGAGCTCTGTGCGATGGTTGTCGAATTGCAAGAGTTTTCCTGCCCGTTTCCTTTGCAAGCTCTTGTAAATCCTGCTGCTCGATGTTCAGCTTACCCTCTGTAGATTCCCCAGAGGTTTCTGCTGCAGATTGCTGAGCATGTGCCTCCGGCCATGAGTCGCGAAGTGTGGATCTTCCTTCGACAAAGCTACCAAGCCCAACAATCATGCGCTCTGCTCGGTGGTTTTTAACTGTCGCCTCTCTCATTGACAGGTGTTCCATCACAGTCGCAGCCATGTCCTTCAAAAACTGACGAGAGTGTTGATCGGGTTCTGATGATCTTGCCTTGCTGTCCATTACGGTTAGAGCACCAATCTTGTATCCCCGTGGACTGATTATTGGAACTGCGATAAAAGAGCGAATTTCCGATAGCCCAGCCTGCAGGTTTGAAGGGTTGAAGCGCTCATGGTGTTTCATATCCAGGGCAATGAAGACGTTGTCCTGGTCGCCTATATCTCCAGCCTGGTGCCCACTGAGACGGCGCGGTGTTGACTCGACACAATGACATAGCCCTCTCTCTTTCGGGAATATGCAGCTCCCCAAAATTAATCGCTCAGTATCATTTGCCATGCGACCACCAATTAAACTCAGGCTTGGAGTGGCCTCCGCCAGTACATGTTGGTGGGTCGAGTCAAATAGAGAAATAAAAGCTCGCTCAACGCCCAGTCGATTTGTAGCAAGCTGGGCGTAAGAAGTCAAGGCCGAGTCCGAGGAGGCTTGTGGAGTAAAGCCATCACTACTGGCACGGTCAAATGGAGCATAGCGCGACGAGGATTGTTCGTGTGGAATATATCTGTCAAGAACGAGCAATCGGTTAGCTAAAAGGAACTCAGACTAGCTGATATACCATTGCCGGGGCAGTCTCAAATGGTAATCAAGGGGTGGAATCATACTTGTGGAATTCTCGTTCTTGCGCCAGTCTATAACGCGAACGTGTACCGACACTTATGATGGCAGCCATTGTCGGCGACGATCATATGAGAGCAGTGCAGATTCGCGCGGGGCCCATGTTAAGTAGCAGCGTCGGGGAGTTATAAAGAGTATTGCAAATTGGGCTAACCCGGTTTTCCACAATTGTAAAAGGGTGGCGCCCAATTATGTCTATGGATTCTTCGTAGCGGGTCCATCCACTGGACCGACGTCATCGACAAATCGCCCACAGGGAATTATACTACTAATTTCGCAAAATCCACAGATTAACAATCAAGGGCTACGAATATGAGGAACAAAATAAGACTCCTAAAATGAATTTACTGTAACTGGCGCCCTCACAAAAGCTTGATGTTGGGGGAGGGGGGTGGCCGTTCAGGGTAGGACATCTCAGCCAAACATGAATTGCAACAAAACGTAAGAGGTTTCATTGGACCACTGGTCTAGCTAGTTGCGGAATCCTTCTCCCCTTTAATGTCGCCGAGTCCATTTGATGCATGTTTCGGAAAACGCTGCAATTGCGCATTTAGCGAATCATATAATTTGGAGCCTCTCGTTCTCTTGCTCAAGCTCTTCGCCGCGATCACGAAAAGCACAAGCGACGCGTTAATTCTTCTGTATCCAGTATGGGCACTGGGTGTGACTACCCTCCAAATCACCATGACTCTTCTTCAATTTTGCTAGCTCTCTTTGGGCCGCCACCATCTCGGATCTGAGCTTTATGTTTTGATCCGTGTAGGTATTGATCAAATAGCCGCACAGTTGATGCTCCTCTACCACACCATCAGCTTTCTGTTAGAATGAGCGCCTTGCCGAAACCGTATATTATTGAGTGAATGTCAACATACTCGTTGGATTGTGCCAAATTTATAGCGTCGTTTCTTCGATAGCCGGGGTGGGTGTGTTTGGTCTCAAGCGGATACAGCTATCTTTAACATCTTGCGAAAGATTTGATGAAGGTGAAGTTCCAGGATGAAAGACAGCGAATCCAGCCAAGCTCAGAGAGAGTGATTTATCGAAGAAGGCCGCGGGTAAAAGAAAATTGTTAGAGATTGGGCAGAAACCCGGAGATAGCTTCTCTTTTAAATACCTAGGCGCATTATTTGTTTCCAATTCTCGAAACGTGGCTTTTCACAGTAAGTATTGATCAATTAAACAAGTCAATTTCAACTAATAATTACATTTTTAAACTATAAAACAGTTTTCTGTTAAAAATTAAACGTTAAGACTCAATACACAAAGGACTGCGGAGTTAAACAGCCAAGTGGGCCTAGCCTAGGGGTCCATGTGTTAAACACCCACCATTAGACCTGATCTGGTCGAGTGTATGTTAAACACCCAGCATAAGGACTGATCTGGTAAGTGTACTAGTATGTTGAACATCTCTAAGTCATGTCACAATCTAGATGAATCTAGATGACAAACACCTAGGACTAGATCCAATCCAGTTGACAGTATGTTCAATACCCTCCAATGCTCCAAGCTAAACACCCCAAACAAATATCCAGATCCATGTGTTAAAAATTCAACTCTAAACTTTACCAATAAGAGTATATATTTAATGGTCACCACGAAGTCAAACTGCGTAAGTATTAAACAGCCTGGTAGACCCGACTTATTCTCAGGCGACCAATAGTAAAAGCCTACCTGATTAAACACTCCAACGTCAGATCGATGGATGGTTCGACTTTTGAACAAGATAATCTGCCCGAGGTCTAAATTCATCTTTCTCATTTAATTATATTTACCCAGTACTCTATTAGCTTGGATAACATGAAAGCGATGAACAAATACCCTGGCGCTTCTTCCGAAAAATAAAAGAAAAGCAAGCAAGGAAACACCAGGCTAAATTAGACACGTAGCCAAAATTTTACGACGTTAAGCCATGCGCAAATGAGTTACAGTCCCACAAAAAAATGTAGCTAAACAGACTCAAGTCGACGAATCACCAACGTTAAGCGTAGAAGGGGGGAGGGAAATGCGATAGTGAGTGGCAGATTTGATAGAACTACCTACGAGCAAGTTCGATATCATGCTCAACTCCGGTGAGCCGAGTGATATTGATCTCTACTTCTATGTCATGCGATTTCCCCAATTTCATTTCATTTACTTCGTTATCACTTCTAAATACCAAGTCAACTACCCCGGGAAACTTAAGTTCGACCTGTTTCTTTCCGATCGCGCGTATTTACCCAACCCTCGCCTATTCTCCTGCTGTGTCATATTCTTCCTCATAGCCTCCCCACAATAGCTTCAATTCTCATGGATCATAAACATGATTCTAGTTCTAATTGTACTCTTAAAAAGTCTAGTCCTGACTCTTGCGCGGCCCCAGGGTTAAACATCACTCCAGTCGAAGGGATCCGTGATTCTCCGCCTTGTCCAGAGTATCGGTAACACGAGAACCGTCTCCATCAAATAGCATACTGTCGTAAGTAGCCGCGCCGATGATGCAACCGATAATTGGGGCGAAAAGGGGCACAAGGAAGTAGTAACCAGCTGCCGAAAATACCTCCCGACCGTAGAGAATAGCAGAGAATAACCTTGGGCCGAAATCTCTAGCAGGGTTGAGGGCCTAGAGATAAATTTAGTCATTAGTCTCCATGTAGCTCACAGTAGTCAACGGCTAGTAAAAAAAACATACGTAACCAGTCTGCCAGCCTAGTGCTGCTCCGATGCTCAGGAGAAGCAGAAACATGGATAATTGCGGGGCAGGGAATCGCTGGGCATTTCTAGGATCCGAGATACTGAAAGCCCCAAACATCAGCACAGCTGAGCCAAGCACTTCAGAAAATACGGCTTCCCAGTTTGATGCGAAGGAGGCAGTGGGGTAGGTCGAAAAGATTCCTGCCGAATGGTGACCTGTCGGGCTTAGGATCGATCCCCAAGGAATGGTATACTCGGGATCCCAAGCCAGAATAGCCGATCGATAGTTGACATATACGAGCGCAGCACCGACGAATCCACCCAAGAACTGCGCTAGCAGCTTCCCTGGAATGGTTTTCCACTGGCCAGCAGATGGACGGACAAGAGCAACACAGATTGTCACGGCCGGGTTGATTGTTGGACTGGGATCGGACAGATAGTTGGAGAGACAGACGGCAGCTGCCCATGCGATGTTGATGGATAACCAGGTGCCATACTGGTAGTCGGACAGCAGACATTGAGCGACAACTCCATCTCCAAGGACAATCAGTAGGGCTGTCCCGAGGAATTCAGCCAGATATGGCTTCAACACCCGGCGAGGAATCATTCGAACCATTTGTATGATGGATGATATTCCCAAGGATTGTTCTGTTTATTCTGCCAGTGTATCCCGGACGGCGGAAGACAAAATTCCTGGGTGGTTTGTGCTCCTCACTTAAAAAGGGGGGTTGGGGCTGGCGCTTGACGTCATCTTAGATCGGAACTGCCAAGCACGGCATGCCGATCTAGTATAGCGTTGATCTATTGCATTGCATTGTTGTACTAGTTGTACAACATAAGATTACAGTCCATGTGACGGATAATTAATTTTCGCATGTGAACATCCGAATCAACGAAACTAATAATTTCACCCCGGGTCTTCTGCTACCTAACAATTTTGCAAAAGAGCCACATACTAGTTACTCAGTAAGTCTCAGAGCAAAGCAGACTCTTAGAACATGGAATGCAGAATTTGTAACGTGGGTCACTTTGATATACTAAAGTACAATCATTTCAATACTTTCAAAGGGGTTTCCGAGGTTGCTTGAAGGTTGATTTAAACCTTGGAACTTCCACCTTGGAGGTTATCGGCTTGCCGAGGAACGTACTATTTATATACCCCTTGCTCGGTTCGAACCTTCCGTATGGTACAGCAGTTCTAGAGGTTGACTCAGGCACCTAGTTCACTTTCTTAGAACATCCTTTCCTGAATGCCTTCAAATTCAAGTCATGGAATCATTTCTTAACGCTCTTTATTCGTCTTCTACCCGAGCTGCGAACTTCGAATTCCTATTCTTCGGCTTTGCCGCTTCCATGTGTGAAGGGTTTTTACCATCGTCGGCGTCGTTAGCACCCGTGGCTGGGCGAAATAAGCGAAAAGCCTCTATGATCGATTCGTTTTCCAGGGCTGTCGCCAAGTGAATAGCCGTCCTCTTTTTGTTGTCTAGGACGTTCCAATCGGCACCTCTCCAAACCAAGCGCGTTACAATACCCTCGTGTTGCTGAGACACTCCAAGATGTAGAGACGTATGCCCGTTACGATCCTGGACGTTAATGTGTGCTCCATGATCTAAAAGCATCTCAACAATGTGGGTATTTCCTATGGACGCTGCACAGTGGAGTGCCGTCCGTTTCTCCTGATCCGCAGCGTGGACAATATCGCCTGCCTTCTTGATCAACAACTCTGCAACTCTCATTTCTTGTTCCTCAACAGCCCAATGCAGAACTGTGCGCTCGTTGTCACCCCCCCTGTTTCGGATTTGCTTCTTTCTCAAGCAATAGCTTCACTACCGAGTCGCTTCCTCTGTACGCGGCAATGAGGCGTTAGACCGAGCTTTGTCTGCGCGTTGATGTTTGCCCCTTTCTCAAGCAAGAGCCACACAGCCGAGTGGCTTCCACCAGATACGGCGGAGTGCAACGGCGTCCGGCCTAGTTTTGTCTCCGCGTTGATGTTCGCTTGATTCTCTAAGAGCAGCCATAGGATCTGGAGGGAGCTATTGCCGTTGCGACATCTTTCTGCTACAAAGTGGAGCGCCGTCATCCCTTTCCGATCCGGCTTGCCGACGTCTGCTTGAGCCTGGAACAACAACCATGCGGTCATCGCCCGGTCATAGTTGACTGCCCCTCGAAGTGATGTCAAGCCATCCGCATCAGTCGCATTCAGATGAACTCGCATCTCAACTAGGAGCTTAATGATATCCTCCCGGCCCACTTGTGCCGCCCACCTGAGCAATGTCCACTGGTCACCGCTGGAGGTCTCGATCGATGCCCCGTGCCGGATCAAAAGCTTGACTATTATCTTATGACCCCGGTATGCTGCCCAGCGTAACGCTGTCCACCCATTTTGTCGCGCGCGTCCACTTCAGCCCCAGCGCGCAGCAGCATCTCGACTATCTTCAATTGACCGTACGCGGCCGCCCACCTTAGGGGCGTCCATCCTTGAGTGTCTTGGATGTTAAGATCAACCGTCCTTGTCAACAGTAATAACTTGACTAACGCCTCGTCCGCACCGTCTTTACCCACGATTTGTGAACGTTCCCCCTGACTCCATGCAATATATGATTGCCCCAGTACTCAGCCGCATATTTGCAGAACGGATAGTCACTGCAATCGGCGTCTAACTTATCCTGTGAGTTGGGTGCTTCATTAAATTGCCTGGGTGGTATATTGGGGAGACAAAGCAGACAAGCCTCGGCTATCGCTGAGTGTGCGTCCTGAAAACTTGCCGGGCTTTCAATTCTGAGGTATTCCTCTGCAGTATCGTGGGCCAGGCGGACCGATTTGCCTTTTTCAACAACAACAATGCCAGCACATGCTGAAGTGAGAGCCCTTTCAGTCCCAACAGTCAAATCAGCTTTGGGCAAGGGACGGTCCCAAGGTTGAAATCTAGCAAAAGCATTCTGAATGGCGATTGCATGTGTCAGTTCATCAATTGTCAATGCTCTTTCGGCAAAGACGAGCCATTTAAGCACGTTGATGGCCAGGTCACGGTAGACAGGGGTCTGCATTCTTATTCTGTCTAACGCCGTCCGGTATACCTCATCCGGCGTTCTTAAGAGCTCAGCTAAGCCACGTGTGAATCCCTCCAGGTTATGAGTATTCTCAAGGAACTGTATATGGAGATCAACGAGCAGAAAAATGTCAGCAAGACTTCAATGTATAGTGATAAATTGCTGAAACAAAACTTGCACTCCTTGAGACTTATCCACTTTGACGTCCAGAGCATTTTCTAAAAACATAGGGCTTTTCTTAAGCCCAGATTCGACCACCGATTTTAGATGTGAATGGCTCTCGATAGACCGGCGCAGGTATTCTTTCATCTTATTCGGATCAGCAGTGACATCCATTTCAAGATTTGCGTTTATCTGTGGCGCAAAGTTCAGGCCCGGCCTCGATGTGAAGAGCATATGAGCCTTTACTGGGAGCGCTCGAAAAGCTCCTAGAAAGCTGCTTAAAGTTTGATTTTTGACATCGTCAATGCATTCATCCAACGCATCAATGACTATAAAAACGTTAGAGAATGTCCTTATTTGAGCCTTCAGCATCTTCATGTACTCGTCTGGACTCGGGTAAGTGTGTCTGATGCTTCAAGCTTTGTATATCTCTTGGATCTCGGCAGACACAACATCGCGACCCAATAGAAGTTGCAGTAACAAAGTGGACAAAAGGTTTGTCGGGCTCTGAACTTGATGTTTCCTGTAATCAAAGTAAATGTAAATACAGGCTACATTCTGATAGTCCGAGTAAAAGGTCTGGAGGTGGTTGATGATAATCGATCTGTGACTTTGGAAATTAATACTTGAAGATTCAAGGGACCAGATATGAAGATCTTTTCTCGTACGCGAGGACGGTTTTCCCGATTTCTGCTGAGACCATTAATATTGCATAAATGAGAAAATTGGGTAGTATCTTCTCACGATTACCATGACGCCACAACTTCCTCATGCCCCCGTCCCTCCAATCATCTCTCCACTCAGTGAAACTTCGTGACTTAAGCAACCATTGCCCAGAGCCAGGTGTCTTTTTGGGAATTTGGAACATTTTATGCTCTACCTCCTCGAATGGCAGCGGTTGGGAAATTTCTTCAAGCCAACGTACAATCATAACTTTGATGTTACCGTCTTGCATCTGTAAGTAATATACACAATAAAAAGACTTCGTGGGGCAAACTAACCATTCGGATTGTATTGATTCGAATATTATACTAACTCGACTACACATCAGTTGATTCCTGAAAATCCGTCTTCAACCCTTCTTTAGACTATTCATGAAATCCATACCAAAGCTCATACGGCGGAGTGAAGTTTGTGTCCCATTGTATTTTCTTGATTTCCTCCTGTAGAAACAAATCCTCTTGCGTTGTCTGAGTTGGTCTAGGTAACGTTCGCACCCTTCGTGTCGAAGTCCGAGTCCGGCAGGGACGGCTCGACGGCTGAGAGCTCATTAATGGCATTTTCCAGCTTCACGGTCAGCCCCTGGCTAGTCACATTGAACAGCTGGTGGATCGCTAACCCTTTCAAGTTGTTTAGCAATTCCTGCATGAGCGTCTCAACCTTACGCGACTTTCCCAGGTAGACCACCGTTTTACGATAGAAATTGGCGAGGGCAGACCACTCGTTCGCGTCCTTTTCCTGTTTCATCGCTTTATCAAGCCCATCAAATATTTGATTCAATGCTAAGGCCTTCTCTTGGCAGTCATGGATGACAGGCTCAATTGCCTTCTCGGCAGATTCATCGGATGAGCCTTGAAGCTCCACGAGCAAGTTTCAAGGTCTCCTTCAAGAGAGGGAGATTCTGGACCACTCCTTTAAAGGCTTTCGGGAGACCTCTCAGGTACTGAATGGTGTTATACGTCGAGGATATGGATCCAATTATCGCGATCGTGGCTGCAGTGATGCTGAGGGGATCCATATTTGTCAAAGGCAATAACTCTCGCAAGGGATATCGGAATTGCCGTAGACCTGAATGCTGACTGCGATTAACCTCACCACACGAGTCTTACCGTGGAGAGTGAAATGGTTCTTGTAGTGTTGTACCAATTATTTCCGATAAAGGGAGGGTTTAATTGAGAAACAGGGGCGACTAGCGGAGCATGTCCGTGGCAAGGTTTTCAAGATTCCATACGTCTTGTTCCTACTTGCCCACTGGGCTTGATATGACGGGCGGCCCCCAACGAGGTTTGTTGGCCGAAGTATTAATGGCAAGTCTTTTAAAGTTTCTTTTACTGTCACCACGCATTTAACCGGTCTGGCAGCTTCAAGTTCGGATCGTTGTTGCATATGCGGCGCTGAGACTCTCGGCCTGCACAGGTGTATTACTAGTACTTACCTCACTGAGATGTACAATTCGTAACTTCACAATATTATCGGCAGGATACCGGCACAACGAGAAAATCATTAATAAAATAAAAACGTTGGAAGAACAATATTTGTATTTTCTTTCCAGATCTCACACCTGCAATTCTTGCCGAGCTCCTTGTATCGCGTGTTTTCGCCCCCATTTTATGCTACTTTTTCGTGTACTTCGCTTGCTTTTTGGTTTCACGTTTTTTTCGTGGCCAATATTTCCTCATGCATCTATGGCATCCATCAAACTTGAAGGACGTGGCCACCATTAAGTGGCCACTTCACGCCTATCTCTACTGCAAGTTGCTGCTATACTAGTGCCATCACATCCAATCCGGAGACAAAGCATCTGGCGCGCGGCATGGTGGCGGCATAATGCAGCAGAGATGGCACAGAGCAACCAGTCAACGGAGTCCACGTCCTTTCCTGGATTGCCATAACATGCCGTCAGCGTCGCTTCTCGCCCGTCTCCGCTTCTGGGTGCAGGAACTTGAATGTAATGGATGTAATGGTATTATATCTTGAGCATACCGTGATTTTCTGTTTGAACCATCCTATGTAATTACGATCACGTCCGTGTGTTCCCGTGCATTCCCGTTCAACTCGCTTCCTACCTGCTTCGACTTCCATTTGGTAACTAGTCAAAAGCTGCCTTGACCTTGACCTGAAGTACTGTCCATAAACTCCCATCAGTCGCCATTCAAGTTGCTGCCACCGAGAGGAAATCGTATCGTAATGAACGGTTATCTGTATTGCCCGGCCCTTTGTTCTTGCTTAATGCTTTCTTTCACATTTCAAGATCTGCGACCCGCTTGCTCTATGTGGATGGATGATCCATGCTCTCTCGCCCCGGTACGATGCCCCGCTTTATACTAGTCAACCATCAGAATTAATATGCAACCCCCGCGTGTTTGTGACCTCACCGGCTTGACAAGGCAGAGGCGCAGGATACAACCGCTGAAGGCAGCCCGTATGACTCACAGCTGAGGCTCAACACTGTCTCATGACATATCGCATGTATTGTCAAACTGAGGCTCTTCTTCCCCCGTATTTCTGTGGGGCACATGACAAAACACACTGCGACTTGTGGTTGCCCCCCCCCCCCTTCCCCCCTTCTCTCCTACACCATCTCATCCATATTGCACTCTCGTCAACACTGCTATCTTGACATATTGAGAATCAGTCGTCTTGAGTACCAACGAAAACAAGCTCAGGGCCCTTGGGCAAAGAACAGCACCAAATATATCTAATATCTGTGAGAGATCAAAGTGGACGATGGCTCGGGAAGACCAGCGTGGGCAACCTGCTCGCACCAGACGCGTTCGAGATGAGCGAGACCCCCAGACAACCACTCCAAAGGAGCCAAGTGAAGAAGACACTTGGAGCGACGACGCGAATTGTGGTGACCTGCCGTCAAAACCAGGCAATCGGCAAAGGAAACCAAAGCATGACCCAGTTTCCAACTCTCGTCGACATCGCCAGCGCGAGCCTGTTTTGCCCTCGAAGTTGAGCGAGCCTCGGAAAGAAAAATATGCCAATGACCCTGGTAGTTTTCGACAGGCTGGTGGCCAAGATGTCCCGTATGGTCGTCCAGTCTATCATGGCCATGAGCCCTTCGTGCCGTTATCTCAACCAGCACCCTCACCTATATCAACTCAATACCCACAAAATCCATATCTCCCAAACTGGCATGCGTCTTTTCAACATCCAATGGGCGATCCTACAATCCCTATCAGCGACCAATATATTAATAGTCAACCCGGGGCCCCTCCATCCTACCCGTATCCGATGAATCCGGGCCCCTATTCTGTGAACATAGAGCCCCAGACCTTTTTCCCAGATCCTGGACTTCAGTACTTGAATTATCACCACATTCAGCCTCAACCTGTCCCATCGTTCGAAGGTATGCCTATGGCGGGAAAACCGCCCCAAATGGCCACGCCCTCGGCCCTGGAATACGAACTGGAAGAAACCAGAAGGGAATTGGACGATATGAGAATAAGCCAGAAACGCGAGAGGAAAGCTCTGAAGAAGCAGAATGAAGCGGCAGCCCAAAAAAAGGCAAAGAGGGACTCGGAGGCGCGAAGTGTAGAGCGCCTGGTCAGAGAGGAGATTAACAAAGTATTGGAGCGAGAAAAGAGATTGATGGACTTCGAAACACAATCAGAGCCGGTCAGGGCAAGGGCAGGCGACGACATAAGAGGGTACCCGACACCTGCACGACATGCACATGATGCTATGCAGTATTCTAACGAAATACTGGGAGAGTCGGATCAGCTGCGGGAGGAGATTGCTCGACTGGTCGAAGGAAGGAGGCAATACTTGTCGCAGAGGGTACTATCGAGGGGCAGTCTGGATGCGCCAACCAGGACCAAACTTCAGGTAAGACCGAGAACTGCCTTTGGCCCTGTGAACGACCCAGACTTCAGAGACCGGGTAGAGGATGTTGTGATAGACCTTCTGCAGCGTATTAGGTCCAATGAGGATGAGAGTGAATGGCTACCCTCTTTATCGTCTCCATACCGGACAATGTCCGATGGCTACCCTGCAAGAGAGGGTCAGCAACGTCCACGGGACTGGCAAACTGGCACGTACGGTAGCAAGCCTATCGATCCTGCCATATATTCTTCAAACTTTGCCCACGAACGCAAGGATGACGCAAAGTTTTCTTGTTCGCCAAGGGACTTTGAAGCTCATCAGAATTTCGCTCGAGAAACAGGAAACCGGGGATATCCTACCAATACAGGGCAGAATGGCGGAATTTGGGAGAGACGTAATTCTGGCCGGTTTAGAGGAAATGAAACAGATGGCCGGCAGATGGAGAATTCAGACAGACTTGGGGGTCCCCGATATCCTGAAGTGCGTACACCATATCACCCGGGTTTCTCGGATGAATTGGACGACCAAGAGTTCTTCCCTGGCCGCCAGCCGGCTCCTTACGCATTTGTCCCCAATCGCTCGGGCCTGGACGATGGCTTTATGCCACCTTTGGCACCTGAACCCCCACGGAGGAGTCGAGATATTCCTTATAACGATCAGTTTAGATAACCGGCTTGATACATGGTCGGGTATGAAACAACAATTGTACCAAAGAAGAATACTAGCGGCAACTCAACCCACCCAGCTAGATCCAACATCAAGTAAGAGCTTCTCAAGGCCTACAATGAAATGAATCTAGTAGCTGCAGTTGATATACAAAAATACGGGAAACTTGTGTTAGCGCCGCCCTCGCTCTTTTCACCTGCACTTATCTCGTTCAGGAGAAAACATTATAGTACTGATTTCTATAGAAAATACGAACACGACAGAATGATCATAGTGTATAGGGCTAACGATGGCCTCGTACCACTAAAGAAACTTAGGCTGCGTACCATCATCCGTCATTTGCTTTTTACGATTGAAGGACAAAAGAAAACTTTACATTTCAGGTTGAAACTTGATCAAACTATCTCTAGCTGCTTGAAATTATGACTGAAACTGATAGTAGTTATCCTCGAGTTCTCTTGAAATTGATCGTCGGGCCTTGGCAATTAGGTTAACATTGATGCAGAATGGACTTAACTACCACATCAGCGTAACCTTTTACCATAATGAAGTAACCATAATGAATTAAAGGATCACCTACTATAACAGGTTTGTGATAGGATACGTTCCAACGCAGTTTTCAATCTTGAAGACCTCATGAGGCTTCATTTCCGGGGACCACCCAGCCAGAGTTAGTGGTTCACCCCCTCCAAGCGAGTATCTTCCGCGTTGTACAACAGCGGGAATGGCCAAGAACCGACGAGAGAATATTTACGAAATCGGTGGGCGCACTCTATTACCTCTTAGTCTGCTTTGCCTGATCAGGGGGGACTACCGAGAAGCGGAAGAAACCAGTTGGATATCTGATAGGTACTTAGGTCTTGACGGATCAAACATTTTATAGTCAAATGTGTATGATGCACGCGTTATTTGTCGTTGATGAGCAAGAGAACATCATTATTGCCAGTGAATTGCTCGAGTTCAGCCTGAAACTTGGGGGTGACGTAGAATTCTAAATGACATCCAACCGCAACCACGCCGTATTCAAGGATTGAGGTTGTTTTGAGGCGATATTTCCACTTCCTTGTCTTTTCCAGGGTCTTATTTCGATCCTCAACTCATTGGTAGGATCATGACTGCGGCCATTACTTCAAGCAATATGTTATATCCCGCGAAGGGTTATGACAACGAGCTGGGACGTGACAAAGCTCGCTTTCCGAGTTATATGTCTCGCGCTCTACGCGGTAGTTTTCGTTGATGAGAGAGAAGTAGAACTGTAGGATCTGGGGCCAGATTTGGTAAACACGGTGTTCGCGTCACCCAGCCGTAACTTGGTTGATGTACTTCTCGATTGGCCGGTGTTGAATCTCCTTAAAATGAGGACTGGTGAGTATCATGGTTTTTTTTTTTGTTTTTGTTTTTTCAATGAACAAAAGTGCATAATCTGCTAGCACAATAGAGAGAGGAGAAGGGAGAGAGAGTATTTATCTAGAGATGGAAAGCATTGTTTACCTGGTTGCATCAGGGAGGCATGCATGGAAGGCGCGGAAGGCGCGGTACGGCAAGCCTGATGTCTGAGGGACCCACGCTTCAATAAAGGAGTATGCCTAGGTAGTATAACTCACAGTGCCTGGAAGAGTCATATAATACAGGAATAAGTTGTAAATCGTTTGTATTGATAGTAGGTTAGTAGTAAGCTGACTAGTTCCCTTGCCAAGTTGCCGCCAGTGCTACCTGACGTATAGTCAACACTCCCTCCTTTCATTGCCTTAGATAAAAGTTTGAGTTAAGCTCGCTCTTGGAGTTATTATCACCGGGCCAATATTTCCGGTCTTTTATGATATAATTATTCCTAGACTTCTGAATCCTGGTCGCTTATAGGTGCCTAGCTGTCCACTCGGAAATTTTACATTCGCCCGTTGGCGAAACTTATCAATTTCCTCAGAGAAAAAATTGGAAGATCGGTGGCAATTTGAAACAGATCATCAGCTATATGTAGTATTGGGAACATATAGTAGGCCACTGGCAGGCCCGGGTCTTCGAGAGATTAGGCACCAAGTGCCAAGTCAAAACTATTGATGCTGACTGAACCCCCAAGCGATTCGGTCGCGAAGTTAAAGATGCCAAATCGATAGCCCATGAAAAAGTTCCAGGTCGTGTTCATGGCAAATATAGTTCCCAAATCAGTGAAAGAGGAACCATCTGTAGAATAACTAAACTGTGCGGTTGCATCACCTCCTGGTCGAATATCAGCCGAGGCTCGTAAAAATACCGATGTCTCGGAAAAATCCTTTGAGGTCTCCAATGCACCGATCGAATTTGCAGTCCAATCTGAATTCATAGTGATGTTTTTCCAGACAGAGACCTGTGCACTTTCATCGGTTTTGATGATGCCGATCCAACCGGAGACATCGCGGAACATCGCTAATCCTGCTCGATCTCCGGATTTCATATCGGAGAAATTGATCTCAATGGTAGCGATGCTCACCGGGCCAAGTATACGGTGAGTGAGAGTATTTCGCGCTTTGTAGAGGCTATCTGTCACAGTTGCAGTTCGCAGTGTCAATCCGTCATCAACGTCAAAGGAAGTCTCATCGGGGTTATGATTCCATTCCCATTGAGGTCCCAAGGAGGTTCCGGAAAACTCATCTGTACCTGTTGGCGAGGAGAGTACATTTTGATCCAGGGGCACTTCCACAGTAGATGGCCAAGAATTGACATCTGACAATACTGGAAAGTCGTCGTCATCAAAAGTAATAGAGGCGAGTACTGGGATTCTACCGCCGGGGTATGCATCGCAAAATGCCATATAGTACCAATTCCCTTGAGGGTCATCGACTATTCCTCCCTGATGAGGAGCTCCGCCTTTCGAGACGGGACATGAAGGGGCGTTTGCAACAACATTCCCACCGGTGTAGCCTTCAGTAGGAGACGAGGACTTGATAACATATTGGACGGCTGCACCTGGTGCAACGCCGAGAATATAGTAGAGACCGTTGATGTAGTAAAAGCGAGAGCCTTCAACATACTTGTCGTAGGTGTACACCTCGGTGTTGGAAACTTGGCTGGTCAAGTCGGATGACAATGTGGCAACTTGGATATTTGTCGACCCATAAGCAACTTGCGGGGTATCGTTCTCGTCAAAGACCAGTCCACAGTCGTAGTAGCAGGTCCCCTCGAAAGTAGCATGTTGAGTCCAAGGGCCAGCGGGACTACTAGCAGTGTATACATATGTGTTGGCAAACTCAATACAACCAATCCAATACCACTGGTTATCGCTCGGGCGATATTTGAGGCTGCTAGCCCATATTCCTTTAACATATGCAGTGTTTCCATCAGTCATGTTATAGGAGGAACCAAAGTCAAGGCTTGGAACCGAATGACCAATGTATTCCCAATTCTGCAAGTCTGTAGACTTTAAAACTGGGGCACCAGGCGAATAGGCCATAGTGCTAGCACTGTAGTAGAAGGTATCATTGACGCGAATAATTTCGATATCGGCAAGGTCTTCCCAAATGACTGGCTGGGAAACAGTTGAGATTGCTCTCTTGTTGGCACTTGAATGTTCACGAGCATCGTGAGGGATGAGAGATCCCAATGCGACGACAATGATTTCGGCATAGGTGAGAAGCGCGAGCCAGAGAGTCAGTCGAGACATCATTGTAACTCTGCGATGGCCGACTGAAGTCAAAATGAATAAGCTTGAACGTGAGAAATCTCTTTTTTCTTGTCATCTTGTCAATAGAATATTCAGGAGTTTAAATAGAAGGCTCGAAACAGTGGTTTCTCCCCAACCCGTCTTCGACTTTCGCAATGAAAATTGGCGTAGATCCATCCGAGGAAATGATCGACGATTTTACAGGCAAATCTAAGACGGCTAAATACAAAGCATTCTGGTTGAAATGACGGACTTGGCCATGATATAATTCATGGTGTGAAGTCGACGATCCTTTGTGTTTAGTAGACGGGACAAACTCAGGCGGAGGAGGAGACTTGTTATTCAGCCCGGGCCAATTTTCCGATGAAGCTGGGTTAAACGTAGGTCCGGTGGAGGCATCCCTTATAGGTGGATACGTTCAACCTTTTTTTTTGTCGGCTAAATAGTCTCTGACAAGGCTGATCCTGCACTGTGAACCTCCGGCGGGGCCGACGCGGCTCGCTTGCAATATGTGAAACGGTTCGGAGAGATCTTTGGCCGATTGCGGGGTTTGCGCAACATCTACTATCCCTAAGCCGATATTTATCACCCAGACAGCTGGAAACTCTTTAAACCCGTGCACCCTTTAATATATATCCATTTCTACATCTTGGATGGTTGATCGGCCATTTTAGCGCCTCCAATTTAGGCTTCCACATGACATCCTTAAAGTACTAGTATTGTGCTGTTGTTGCGTGGTTACTGATCGGCCCAGCACATTACTCACATTCTACTAAATTTGCCAAGACCCCTGATTCGTGTCAAAGAAATATATGAAATTTGACACCTTCGAAACCCGAGAATTAGTGGGGGGGAAAGAAGGGTCCGGGTTAAAAACTCTTTAGCAACTTGGAATATACTAGCATTATGCCCAGGTGCCGTGCACAATCTTGGAATATGCCACAATATGCCCAGGTGCTGGCCAGTGGACGGCTACGTGAAATCCAGGTTACCGACTTCAACATTCTCATTCAACACCCCGGTCCAATTCTGGCTTACATGTCCAAGGCCCCTGGAGATGTGCGTGAATACGACGGATCTGAAGACTGGTTCAAGAACGCGGAGGAGGAGAAGCAAAGACATTCACTCACTCGCAAATCTCTGGCATAATCTCTTTGTTTTTTTTCTCCTGTCATAATAAGGTTGCCCCTGCACCTTCTGGAATGTAGCTTGTGAGAATAGCTTGAGGCTGTTTGATTATGTTGCCCTGTGGTGGTTTAATGCACATCCCTTTTTACGGTATCACGGTATAGATCTGCGAGGATCGACATTTCTGTCTCAAAGAGCTAAAAGGATAGGTAGTCTTCAGCCAAGTCCAGGGACCATATGTTGTTCCTACTAGTTCCAAAGTTGTACCATTTTCCAGGGATGATTTATATCACCAATGCCGTACCCTATACATAGTATAAATACTGAGGTCAGCTAGAACATAATTAAGCCACTCCCGGGGCACAATTCAGCGTTAGGATGCGAAACCAATCTACGTCCTGAATCGAAAGATTTGAAAAAAAGAAATGCAAAAACATACAACAGCAGGGATTCGCATGTGGTCACCCACCATACTACTAACCTGCCGGCGTGTGGCTTAAGTACGGCTGAGCGGACGGGAAGCCCTGTTCTCCACACCCTATGGTCGTATGTAAGAAGTTATACTTGAATTAGATTTATATCCATATAACGAATGAAAGCCGCGCTTGGGACAAACTGGGGTGAGAGGGGCGAGTGCGTAATAAGAAAAGAGAGACTGACCCTCTCAGCTGAACTATCGTAGAAAGTAATTGGGTTTTCGTGGACACTCGGTCCCTGGCATCTGCACACGGCTATCTAATGGAAGTCGGCACAGCCCGAAAGTGGACCCCTCGAAGACTGAAAAGCGCCACGGAGGCTCCCCGGGCTGAATCCATGCGTGATTGCTCGGGTATCCCTGCATAAATCTGCACGGTCTTGAAGAACGTGGCAAGATTTGCTTCACTCTGGTGTGATGCGCATCACTTCTTACAACTCAATCTCTCTCTCCACACGCTTTTATTCACTCCTATTACTTTTGGTGGTTGAAGATGGCCAAATGGAAGAAACAGACTTTATGTAAATTCTGCGTCATCTGAGCTATATACAAATTGGCATAAGCCAAGGCTCTTCTTCTGGAATGGAAGGAGCTAACATGAGAATCTGGCCAAATACTACGGATCTGCCTTGGCTATATGTATGTGTCACATATTTGAGATTTTATTACTATTAAATTTAGCTAGTGTAAGATGGGAATTCTCGCTGGCAGTCTGTCAAGCAGCCGGGTCGATCACAAGAGGACAAAACCACCACACTCGCAGAGTGTAGGAGAGAGTAGTAGTAGACAAAGCGTGACGCTATCGAGATGCGACTAGCAAGACATTCTAGTCTTCATGGACAGGCGATATACCGATACCGCAACCTCAGCCTCAGTAGAAAGAAGAATTCATCGGCGACCCGAGAGGTGTTCTGTAAGTTAACTATCATCGAGGGCTTATATACTGCCTGTAAGGCCTAAGGCCTACAACGTCACCTGACATCACCAGAGCGATTCCCCTACTACACTAGGCAAAATTTAATGCTACTCCTATTAAATCCTTTCTTCATATTTATCCTTGAGATTCAAACTTGGTACCTATAACCATGTCAGAAGTCTCATTACCAGCGTTGGCTTTTTTGCCAGAGGATGAAGCAACACACGATCTAGATGAGTCATCCTTTCTAGTCTCTCCTCCGACAGCATTGCCCCAGAAAACCGCGACTCCGAGTCGGAGGACCTCATTTGACTTCAAGTTCTATTAGGATCCTTGAATATACTATAATTAAGGTTATCTTAGTAGTTAATTTCAAGGTTTCTGGGCATTCAAGTATTCATGAAGAAGGTCCCGATTAAGCCAACTCAGCAACTGGTTTGTTAGAACCCGGCATTTCAGCATGCATATCCGATTTCGAGGCCAATTCAGCACGCGCCTCTGCTGATAGTTCAGAAGGATTCGCAGGGGGCTCGGAGTACGTCGATGTTTGACTCTCTTCAGGTTGGAGCCGCTTCTTACGCCGAAGCATTGCGTACCAAACTAAAGCAATAACCACCGCTAGTCCAGCCACTCCACCCACCACTCCGCCGGCAATTGCACCGGCATTATTGCCATGCGACTTCTCGGTTGATGCTTGAGACGCGGTTGTTTGCGACGTAGTTGACTGAGACGATGTTTTTCTTTCAAATCCGGGAACACGTTTCTGTATCAAGGAGGCCAGCGTAGCATCTGCAAAACCCGCAGCGGGCACTGTGACTGTCGCTCCTCCAGTAGGTCTATATAATCATTAATTTGGGATGCATAAGTGATTGGTTTCAAACATACCCTCCGCCGATCTTGTTGTAGATGATTGATGGAACCTCATAGCTAGCACTGGTATTGAGGCTTTTTTGCCACTCATATGTCGACAGATCCAAAACACGCACTGGCTCAAACGCGTTACTGCATGCTCCGTCTGTGAGTGAATATGCCCCAGCGTGTACATCGCCTCCAAGGACGATCATCTGTGTACCCTGAAACAATTGGCATTCGCCGATGGAAGCGCGACCAATAGTCGTGTTAACTTGCTGTTCTGTATTGGTCTTGTTCGATAGTTCGGTTGCATCTATCCACTGGAAAGATGGAATCGAAAGAATCCGAACATCTTCGTACGCGCGCTGATCTGTCAAGCTCCATCCACCGTAGACTGAGATATGGAATGCGCTGCGGTCGGGTGACACCGCAGCCACAGCACAGAATGAATCTAGGTCAACGGGTAGGTTGCTACCAGACGTCTCTTGCATCCACCATGTATGAGAAGCGATGTCGTATACATAGACAGTATTCCAACCAGCAGGATAGGGCCAACCTGAATCAGGGCTCATTCCCTCAGTGACCTGATCCGTAAGTTAGCAAGATAAGAGCGAAGGATTATTCAGAAGCATGTTGTATTGCGGGGTAGAGGGATAGCTAACATTTCCACCTCCAAAGCTAATGAGCATGCCATCCGTACTGGCTGGAATATAGAGGAGAGTTCCAGCGTTTAGATTTGGCACATTGACGCCATAAGATCCCTGGTTGAGAGTCTCATTCGTCCATGTCAGGTTGTTCGGATCGGATGCATTGAATCGTATCATGCCTTCCATGTAAGGGCCACTTCCACCAAAGATGAACCCAAGACCCAATTCTGGAACACTGGCAGTTTGCGCAGTCGACCGATTCCCGAAGTTGAATTTTCCACCGCTCACCTCTACCTCTTTCCATACGCCAGACGAAACATTATAGAATGAAACTGTGTCAATGGCGGTATCGAATCCACCGCCAAAAAAGTACATGCTGTCATTCGTTCTCCACATTGCGCCGTTAGATCCTGGGTATTCGGTCATTTGATGTGCGACACTTATGTCGGAGTTTATAGTATCGGTATGAAGTGCGGACTTGGGAATCGTGCTTTCAACGGGGAATTGACTGTCGAGGTCCATATAATATAGCGTCGAGCCTGCCTTCTTAGTATCATGATTCATCGCTCCTATGGGGAGAGCTTACTAGGTTCGATCACTTGTCCATCATAGGAAACTGTGCTGTAATTCCCGCCCATGAAATACAATCGATCGTCCATGAGGCTAACTGTAGCGAATAAGCATCAACAACTCCAAAACCGAATTCGAGCGAGTAAGCTGTCATACTCCTAGGCCCAGAGATGTAGCAAATATCACCTGCTGAGCATGATGCTTGACGGGACAAGGCCAGCGCCCCGAGAACTGCGGAAAGCCATGGTCTCATGGCTAGGTGTCGCTAAATAGCGTAAAGCGATGTTTGGGAAAGAACAGCTCGAAGAGAAAACTTCATCTAGGAACACACCATATTGAAATATTTGGAGTAGGAAGCTTTACCCTTCAGGCGCGGGCCGCGCCGCTTTAATGCACATTTATTCAGGCAGGACGGCTTGAACGGCCCCCAATAGTGGAGACAGCGGAATGTTGCGATTATTTTGGCCCAACAAGGACAGGGGGCCTGAAGAGGCTAGAGAGTAAAGCGGCAATAGCAAAGTTACAACAGTCTAAATCGACAAAAAGAAATGCAAAAACATACAACAGCCATACTATGGCGATGCTCACCTAGCGCCCATCGTTCGGTGCTGGGCGGCTCGCCGCTTTACGCCGTCGGCCTTCAGGCGGGTTCGGGCGGCTTCAGGCGGCAGTTCACCCACCTGAATATTCTTCACCCAGAGGCCTGAATCCCTGTCCTAAAAAGGTGCTTTTGTACATTTTGATCAAGGGAAAGATTTCGCGATGCAGGAGCAGACACTATGTCCTCCCCTCTCAGGCGGTTGCCGCCAGTTGTCTGCACCTTTTTCTACTTTCCTTCCACTTCACTCCCATCCCTCTGCCGTTTCTCTCTCGCTGAAATACGAAGGCAACCATAACCAAAAAAGACCTACTGCTGGCCTATATATATACTGTGGTAAACCTGAGCGACTTTGATAACTCTGAAATCAGACGGGCAGTCCTGCCGCATACAGAGAGTGACTATGAGCGTATACTAAGAATCTTTGATAAGTTTGTGTATAGCTCTCTGTAGAATTTCACAGCTAACTATCTTCTAGATTCCTTAAGCTATATCCTGAAGCCAAGAACCCTCCCAACCTCCAGACCTATAAAGGCTTCCTTGCCTAGGCTGCTTAAGCGAAACGAGGCCGAATCGAGGCTTTACCTACCGTGGAAACTATGCAAAGCTTCCGAAGAGACTTCTAAGCCAGAATGCGGCATATACAAAGTGTTGAATTTTCGGTAGAATTTTCTACTATACTTAAAGAGGTTTAAGGTAAAATATACGATGAGATGTCTTTAGTAGTATATATTCTAACTAATTCTACCTAGTTCGTTATAAGTAGGCTTTGGGAAAAAGTCCTTCTTTCTACTGCTGAAATGGACTATAGTAGGTTTTTACCTAATAATATAATCATTGTCTTGACGCAGCTCTGGTGTTAAGACAGCCACAAGTTTCGTGGTGAGATCCCTAACAGAACGAGAGTGTAACTTAGTGTGGCAATGCTACTCTACTGCTTTACATCTATAAGGACAGGCGAAGTATATAAGTCTATAGCTCGGAGAGCCAAGGCAAGAATACCTAAAGAAGACAAAAGGGATATAGCACTGGAGGCCCGCATGATAGCGGCATACTATAAGGTGAGATTTCAAAGTAAACATACAGCATATTTTCAGACCTAATATATCTATCAGCATTTTACACTTACTATTGAGAGTATGGATAACGAGCCGATGCTAGTTCTTACCTATAACCGAAGATTTGTAAAAGGGTATTGGAGGAAGAAGGCACAGGATATTCCCACGTATACTTTCTATGAAACGTACCGAGAGGATGTATTCCTTTTCCTAAATTTGCTTATATTCTTCTTGCCAATGGTGTCTGCGGATAGCGCCTTCTGAGATTACTTATCAGTAGGAGAAATATTGGATCGGGCTGAGGCTTACGCTAAGGCTATTCCGTCGGAAAACAGGATCCTGGAAGTTATCTATTTTGCTGAGAGTGTTTATGAGACGCCAGTATTCCGGCCGTACACTGAGCTTCCCGTTGATAAGTCTACAGGCAAAGCTTGAGGGGCAGATGCCTTTAGAAAAGAGTTTGTTGAGCTAGGTCACCGTAGTGGTTACACGCGAAATATCATAATTCGTGCCTGCCGTAGATAGGCACTTATGCAAGTAGGTATTAGCAACACGCGGAACCTGAAGGGAAGCAAGTCTGCTTTGCTAATAGCGACACAGACAAAACCCAGTCGGAGTCTGCAAGGATAAGATTCGCGGGGCAGACTAACCGAGATACTTACGGGAGGTTCTATGCCCATCCGGCTAGTGAAATAGATAGACCAGCAAACTACCTTAGAATTACAAGTCGAAGTAAGCATATTAAAAACCGCCGCGGAATGGGGATATATCAGAGTTTGAGTTTCTGGATCGAAGTGATATCATGGCTCTAGACGAAGAAATACGCTCGCTAAGCGCACAACTATTATCTGCTACGACTCTTGATAAAAGACATAGGATTTAAATCAAGCAAAAAGTCGCATACAGCCACAAGCAACGGCTTTATAAAGAGGAGCTTAAGAGGCTTAGAGCCACCTAGTTAAATAAGCCTCTGGGCTCTAAGGAGAACCAAGTCAATATAGAGAAGAAAACTCTTTTCTTCTATAGGCGAAGGGTTCTGCCACAGAGAGACCTTTTAGCTAATATATTTCCTAAGAAGATTTCTCTGTAACATTATGATAGGAGACGAGCCCTGGAAGCACTAGAATTTATCTGCAAAGATATATACTCTGTTGTATATCGTGCTACTCTCCAGCCTGAGGATGGAAAATATCTTTGTAGAAAGTCAATTGATGAGTGAGTCTTATTGAATTAGTAACAATCCGTCGCTAATTAGCATCTAGCTTGCTTAGTAGAGTTTGAAAACTTAGAGGAATTGACCTATCACCTTATAGACGTACACTGCTGGCGGCCTCGACGTGAATCTCCTAAGAAGAGGAAGTTTGATCTTGAGGATACTTCTTGATTGGGCATTCAACGAGAGGTTTTGGTCGTGAAGATGTCAGAGTTGCTTCCTTGTCTTGATTTACTGTTGATATCTGTTGACGCATGATTTAAGGCTCTGGCAGACTAGAAGATACGAATTGCCCTATTGTTTCAAATTTACTTCTATCTATATTGGCTAAGCTGGAGCTCAACTGCTATATACCCTAGGCATACTTAGGTGGGAATTTAAAGGTGGATGGACCAGCCCAACTAGTGATCTCCTGGTTGGGGGCCGTAGGAGGTAGCTAATGGCTTAATGAAGCAGTGCTGGTCTAAGAATAACCTGATGTAGGAGGCTGGCTGCTGTTGATGACTTCATTTTGAGAGGGGGGGACTCCTTGTCGGAAGTCAACGGTGGACCTGAGTCAATGTTCAGTACCTACATGGGGGCATCTTACAGGAGATGGTTATCAGGTCAGACAAATGTATACTTGATAATGGCTTGCCACGTCATCGATAGTGGTAAACGGATATGGAGTTTTTAGCCGTCGGTACATATTTCATCTACACCCAGACCCGCTTTTTTGGATCGTGTTGACAGATGAGAGTCACTGATAGCTATCGAGAGCATATTTCGAGGGGAAAGAAAGGTGATAGTAACTCTCTTAGGCTCAAGGGAATATTCTGACACGTGAGTAAATGCTGTCCCAGAAGCATAAAAAGTCCTAAGGCTGGAGATATAACAAGTGGACTCGAGGTTTTTATTGGCTTGAGTGAAGCCCCTTCTGCATCCCTACTTATGCACTGTGATAGTACTAGTGTCCAGTTCTTTCCCGGGCTAACGTCTCACTGTTGGTCCTCGGGTATATAAAGGGCCCTCTTCCACCAGCTGCCGTTGTTCCTTCTATTTCTCTTCCTTCCAGATTACGGCGACTTTCCCCTCCCAAAGTGGCGACCACGGGCACAATGACAAGTCCTTCTGACACTATTATCATAGCCGATGATGAGGAATTACCAGCCCCTGCGCCAGGTAGCTCAGGTTACCCCTACCCCTATTTTAGGAGCATGGTATGTGGTAATGGTAAGACTCAACAATCACGGAAACGCAAACGAACTGAATCGGAGGAGACCCCTAACCTAGTACGAGCTCCTCGTAAGACCTTCTTCTTCCCTAGCTGATAAAAGGCCCAGGATCATGCTTTCAAGAAGCTTCGAAAAGCACTTGACCATGAACTTCAAGGATTACGACGAATAAACATAATACTTCGAGAGGATCTCCGCCTGGAGAGAAACAGACACCAGAGGGTGCAAGAGGAACTTTCACGGCTAAAAAAGGTGGAATGCAAAATCTGCTACATTGTCATGGTAGATACCCATACACGTGACTAGCTAGATATCTCTCCCTTAGGGAGAGGGGACAATAGGATCATCTTCTTCCACACTGGTCTTTCAGACAGTAGATCCCCCGACGGGGTTACAATCATGCAGCCAGATCGTGCAGGTCTAACCCTAATCGAGTACACATCACAACATAGTGTAAGGATAAACACAGAATCGCAGTCAATGCCTAATTCAGTTACGGCTCATATCTGTGCTTTCGCTTAATAAGGGAAGTCAACAAATTCGTGTTTACTCTTAATGAGGAATAGTGTTTGTACAGCGTTCTGGTTAGGCTCATGTGACTGAGACTCTCGGAACCTGCTTTTCGGAACGGAAGTTATATTTCCCGACCCCACCATGGAATATGAAGACTGCCAAGCACGAGATTCAGTCACCGTTAGTGTCCGCAGAGGGTCTTGCCACACCAAGCACTACCAAATAGGACGCCACTGCGGTAGTTTTATCAACAGTGACCCACTTCACCATGCAACGAACATAATGGGCCAATGGGATCCCTCCTCGTTAGAATTTGGGGGCTAAACCACCGATCCACCTCTGCAGCGGTGCCTTCCTCGTAACATTATTGGTTGACCCTTACACCTGTCTAAAGCCAAGTTAGTCTAGGATGGCCGTGCAGTGTTATACTTATACGGCTTACCAGTCAACATCCCCGCGACCACCAAAACGGATCCCTTTGGCCACCAAGTCTAATCTCCCATTGAAGGACCAGAAGTCCTCTGGAGACTTCTGTCCTGCCGGAGTCCCCAGTCTGGCTGGAGTCATCAGGCCGGGGAGCTTATAAGAGACAATGCCTGTCACGAGATGAGGTTCACAGCATTGAAACCCTCCTGGGACTTTCTTCCTGTAGCGACTACGCTCTCAAACTGGTAGACGGCCTAGGAAACTCTTTTCATACAGTATTGCATACCCTTCTAGAATAACATTCTCAGACTCCAGATACTCTCAATATCCTTCTGGTCCCGTCTGATCGGTCTGCCATTTCTGTCAGGAATTGGTCCCGCCGAGAACGTGGTGTTGCCACGTATAGCGCAAAAAGGCACAATGGGCTTAAACCGAACCCTCCGATTGTGTCTGCTCTCAGGCTTTGCAGCTGGAGACGATGCGCGATCATGTTCTGTGGGAGTGGATACCAGCTTCGTACGAGAAGAGCGCGTAGGTTTCAAGGAGCCCGTAGAGTCTGGGGAGTAGGTCTCCCCCCACCAAACTGTCATACCATTTCTTGTAATCCCGGAAAGTTTTGCTGCAGCGGTATTCAGCGGCTTTCTGCCATACTGCGCCATTGTCAACGAAGGATCTCTGACGTGGTCAAGGATGAGGGCCTGTCAAAAAAAAAAAAAAAAAAAAAAAGAGGATGTTCTGAAATAGATTAAGGGGAAGGTCCTATCTACCACTTGGAAACGTGCCGGCAGGAATTTAATCAGTGGCAGGTCACTCGAATATTGGTACATTCATTCATTCCCTGGATGGCTGGAGGTGGAGATTTCAGTTGAAAGTGGGGCTTTGCTGGCGAGGGAGGCTTGCAAATATGAACATTGAGCCATCCCTGGTGAATGTCCAATTTTCCACAGCCTATGAATTGTACTGTACCTATGAAAGCCTTTCATGCCTTTTCGCCTTCGGTCACTCGTAACCGCTAGATATGCAAATTTATGGGAGAGATGATGGACTATGCTGTAATTTCGCAAACAATATTTCATTTTTGCCGCCAGTTGAGGTGATTCAACATCTGTTGAAGTATGCGATCTAGATTCTGCGGCCAGTCTCGCGAAGTACCCCACTTCGAACCATGGCGTGTATCGATCTAGGCGAGGCGCCCCATTGGCTCTATCGGTAGCTTTCCGTAGATGCACTAGGGCAATCCACCTTTAGCTATCTCAGATCTAATTACCACCCAACCTCCAAGACGGGACCCTTGTATACATGCCGAGCCCGTAGAAGATAGTATGCAATTGCCAAGATCACAACGCCCACAGTCCCTACCACGCTGAAGTTCATATCCTCGAGGCTTGGGTTCATCTCCGAGGGCCAGAAACTGAAGAAAATGACGATGACCATATAGATGCACGCGTAGATATTCACCAATATGCCCCAGATTCCCGGCACGCGGAACGGTCCCCAGACAAGTGGTGCGCCGGGGACATTGATGACAGTTTCGGCGTTCTCGTCGTATGCAGCAATGTCTCCACGACAACGTCGGTATAGAAGTAGCACTGCGACAACGAGATAGGAAGTATACAGGCCAGAGACAGCCATCGAGGTGATATCGTTCAAAGCAACGGCCGACCCGATGTTGATAAGGCCAAGAAGCCAGGCGACAGTCATAGTCAAATAGACAGAATAGGTTGGGAGATGTCTCGAGGAGACCTAGAATTCTTTCAGTCAATGTGGAGATTAATGGGCCATTTGCGAGCACTCACCTGACTCCACAATCGCCAGCCAGGTACACCACGATCACGCGCAAAGGACCAGAATTGGCGAGATGTTGCAGCAAGCATGCCAATGACTGAAAATCCTCCGATGATGAGGCATATGGAAAGCATAGCCAAGGCCCCTGGTACGGAGCCTGTTGCTTGGTGGAAAATCTCGATATAAGGATAGCCGGTTGGAGAGTTCAATGCATCGTCGATATTGCCGCTACAGAATAGCATTGCGATCAACATGCCAAATCCGAGACTTCCATTGATCGCAACACTGAGCATGATAGCGCAAGGAATGGCTCGTGAGGCATTGGCAACCTCCTCAGCCATCTAGAATCGGATTAGACCTTGCCGAGATGAAATCCATCGTTATAGCACTTACGTGTACTGCAGCATCACCTCCTGCGAAGGCAAACACACACCCAGTCATGCCCACAAACCAAGAAAGACCTTGACTGGCAAAGTTACCCCCATTGAGGAACTGGGTAAAAACCTCCTCCTTTGTCTTATGGTCCGACATGTATGTCAGTGGGATCATAATGCCAAAGAATCCCAAAATATGAACGACTAGGATGAGGTTCTCGAGCCTCGGCAAGAACTTGCCTCCAACCAAGTTCACCCCAAGTGCAAGCAGCAGGCTGGCCCACATAATAAGTGTGCCTTGCCAGGCCTCAGCATTGTAGGTTTCGTACGCCAGGATTGCGGCACCTTGAATTTCAGTTCCGCACAGGTAAGCGGTCGATGCGAATGCGGCTTGCCATCCGATAACCGCGAGCCAGCCTAGCATAGTCTCGTCAGTATGGTGATATCCAGAGGTATCGAATGGAGCTTACCAGTGATGTAGCTGGAAAATTTCATAGTACTGCTCGGGGCAAGCATGGCACACCAATGGTATTGGCCCCCGGACGTAGGCGCCCTAGAATATGGTCAGCTCATACAGGTAGTGAGTACTCCGGAAACGTACATAGAAGCCAGTTCAGACAGCAAGAGAAAGCAACAAGTAGTTCCTGTCCAGGCAAAGATGAATGCGTACACAGCTCCCGCGGGACCGCCACTATTTCTCGGTCAGCGATGGAATGTACGCTCGCAAAGATCACACAAACTTGGTCAGAGCAATAACAAAAGTGCTGTAAATCTGTTAGCATTCGGAGTCATGGACTGAGTTGCGATAATTGCTCATCTTACTCCAACAACCCTTCCCATGTCGCGATGATAGTGCAGCTGAAACCCAATATGGAGAGAACACCAAAATTTCTCTAACCAAAACAATAATCAGTCACTGATCACATTAAAATTGAAATCAAAACATAAACGTACTTTTAGCACTGGCTTTTTACCTATCCTTTGCAAGTGAACATCGTCACGGTCGCGAACAGAAGGACCATCGGCAGGGGCCTCATGATTTTTGTATATAGGGATATTCTTCAATTCATAGGCCATCTTCACTCGGCTTGTTCTCAAGCCAAGAATGAGCGAACGAACTGTGGACGGCTTCAATGCATAGGGTTCAAGAACAAGAAAAGAGAAAGCGGAAGGGAGCAGAAAGGGGGAATTTGTCTAGAACTGAGGGCAAATCTCACTAAAGAGATCCCGCCTGTATTATCACGTCGCTTGTAAAATGCTCTTGAGGTTAGACGGGATTGAGTCCCACATCAAGCCCAGTAGTTTGATGTGCCAAGATAGCTTGTACACAAGGCCACGAAACAAAGTAAGCCCCATTAAACTCGCGGGGCGCGGGTTGAGTGGAGTCAAGTAGAAGAGCCGGAGGCTATTGGACCATCTAGTGATCCATAAGCGGAGATGGACATGGATTAGACGCATCCAGGATTCATCAGGATTCGGATGGTAGCCCAGACCGGATTCGCTGGTTGGACAAGGTTCAGCAAACCGCACCCATTTAGCCAGTGAGGGCTCAGGGCCAGGGGGCAGAGCGAACTCAATTCAGTCGCGAAAAATTTCCAACTACGAAGGCAATGGAAGTTTAGATACTCATTTTTCAAACTCAAACTCAAATAGCCAACCGTCAGCGGAATCGAAACACACTAAACCACGCTCAATCAAGATCCCTGTTCTAGATTGCGCGGCCGCTGAGCGGGTCGCCAATAGCTTGATGCTAAACCCCCGAAATGTTGCCATGATAACACAAATATTTACCCAGAACAGTACGGAGTTTCGAACCCTAATCTTGAGCAAAAAGCTACGCAATCCTTTCAGCCCGCTTCGTGAGTTGAAGCCTCTACCCGGCCCCCTGCAAGAGGAACAGGGCAACTGGCATTATGGCAGCCGGCAAAACATGTCCGCAAGGTCGATTGCCCTACAAGATACTTCATTCCTTGTTTGCCCCGATATGTGCAGATTGAGATTGTTTACTACGACCAACTCTTCATGGGGACTCGCTTCACAGGCGACAGCAAGGACCCTGCTGTCAACGTGACAACATGGTTCCTGCTTGTCGTTGTCATTCTCGGGGTTGCTGCTCGGCTTGGAACAAAATTCCGAATTTTTCGGAAGCTCACAGTCGATGACTACTTGATTATTGCTTCCTTGGTAGTGCTTCCACTTGATGGCCCTCGATAAAATTCAGTCTGACGTTCTCCAGGCATTATGCGTGACACAGAGTATCGTCGTGTCTTTGGCGGTTGGTTCGGGTTATGGAAAGCATCATACGAAAGTCTCGAACGCTGACTTTGATCAAGTCATGAAGGTGAAAAATGCTCGGCTATCCTAATACTTTTAGCCTTCAGATTCACTGACTTGTGTGCTCGAAGCACAGGATCTCTACGCCGCGTCTCTGCTCTACATATCGAGTCTTTGCCTTTCGAAGTTATCTTTTGTTGTTTTTATCCGAGGGCTGTCGATCGCGAAAAAAGACCACTTTCGTTCGACTGTCGTTGTGACTGCAATCGGTAGTTGGACGGTTGTATCATTAATTGGCAACGCATTCCAATGTGGACTACCGAGTACCTGGGACTTTTGGGGAGGAAAATGTATCAACTTGGTATGTACTCGTGTATTTTTGACCGAATTGGCGACGCGATACTTATTCCGCAAAAGACAGCATGGCGATACTTCGTTTGCAGCGGCAACATGGTCACCGAGGCGATGATGCTCGCACAGGCCCTACTTCTGATCTATCGCGTTCAAGCCTCTCTCAAGAAACGCCTTGTCTTTGCCGGAATCTTTCTACCAAGGGTTCTGTAAGTTGATGACCGCTCTCGGATTCCATTGTACATGGACTAATTCTCAATTCTTCTGAAGGGTAATCGGAGCAATAATCGGGCAGCTCTCCTTCATCCATACCACTGCCGACTCGAATGACCCCACGTATGACATGTGTGACATGACAATCACCGAAGAGATGGTGCAGTGCCTGAGTATTGTGACAGCATGCTGGGGGCAGCTGAAGCCATTCCTTACATGGCTAAAGTCCAATGGTGGATTACAAGTTCCAAGCACCGAGGCTACAACCTCATACAAACTGCATGACAGAACCTCCCGATTGCAGTCGCTGTCCAGATCAAGGAGCAAGCAGAGGAGGGACGTCGGGATTTTGACACGAAATGATTCTCTTGTTGTGTCCGTAATGCAGGACTGGGAAGTCGATAGTCAGTCTAGTCAGACACAGATCATACGGGAAAATCAGCATGGTTGGATGGGTGAAAGATCGGAGGTCATAATCCATGCTACGAACAAGCCGTAATAAGTGAAGATGTGAGATGCAACAGAAAAGCCATAACAAAATAAATCTTGAGCCAGGTAGATTCTAATGCAGAAGTCATCGCTCGACTGAACCCTTACACTTCTTCATAAGCAGCTGGTGGCTTTTTTGAAGAACCGGCTTCCATTATACGAGGCCAAATCGGAAACCTCGTTATAAGAAAACCGACATTATGGTCTGTCGACCGCGCTAAAGATGGAAAATTATGTCTATGCCTACCCGGGTATTCAATACGTTCGGCGTGCGTTGGACTTTGAAAACGGGCCCTTTCAACATCAAAGAACATACAGTGGTTACGGTACGTTGGATAGATCCTCAAATGCCACTAAGAACGAAAATGTAGTGAAAAATGTGAGAAGAAAAACTAAATTTTCTTAGCTTATGGCAAAGTAGGTCATTCTCGTTGAATTTAGACCTAGCGGCAAAGAAGGCAATAGTGTCTCTATTGGTTCTACGTACTATATAGATATACTACTCGCGCTCTAAACGAAGCATAAGTGAAGCCTCTTATAGGAATAATACTGCGTTAAATATTAGGTGACACTATTGGCACTACCCCAAAATACTGGCGGCACTACCTTTCTGCCTAAATTACCTAGTTTATGCCTGATTTCTACCAAGCCCGTCAATCCTATCAATTACGTTAACTAAACCCAAGGCACCTTCGGGAGCTCAGCCTCACGGGAACGGCACTGGTCAGTCAGGGAAGGAAAAAGTGAGCAAGTCAAAATGCGTCCGGGTTATTTCTAGATGCCCCCAAAAAATCTCCGAGTCAATTGTTTAACATGCAGCTCTCCATGAAACACTCAAACATGTCATGTAGTAAAGAGCGAACTAACTGATCAGGCACATAAGCTTTCACCTGGGGACCATAGAAGAAGGTAAAATGGGGGTATTCGCGGTTGGGAATGGCCTTTACAGGAATCATGCAAAATCCTCATAAGCCGCACAGGTCATGCGTGCTACGTTCATTCTGAACATTGACTCAGAACTCAAGAAGCGAAGCCACTTGTAATCAGCCAGCTCGCATCAGCATTGAAAGATGAAGCAGATTCAAACGTGTGAACACCACCGTTGCTCGCGATGTAGCCCAGGATGTTGTAGTGACGAATATAGCGAGTGGGATAGCTCCAGGATCGAATAGAGTTGCCCGAGCCGCTAAGTGCAGTCAGTGGACAAAAGGTGGCGTCCTCATAGAATAGCTGCGTATCTTCCAGCGCACCCAGGTAAAGCTCAAAGCCAGAGTGCCAAATATAGCTACCAGGAGTGTCGACAGAAGCAATCACTGTTGCCGAGGCCGGTGCGGACTGTCCAGCTAGCCTGCTGTTGAAGGGCGGTGTCGCTGCTGGAAGAGACGACCTGGGTATTGATAGTGGAGCCAGTGTGTGCGAGGTAGCGGTCTGTATAGCCACTAGTTGTGACCGGTAGCGAGATTGATTCATCTATGGCCAACTCCGGGCCGCTAGTCAGCGATGTAGTTGCGTATCCAGCATCGACTATATCAGCTTGCACTTTGTCTTCTGTATCATTATCCGGATATCCAGAGGTTATCACGCCCTTGTAGAATGTCCCCTGTGCACCATTGCTGTTGTCACCGCCAATGCCCAAAATCAGAGCACCCTCTTTACTCATAGGGTTGTAGCCATCCGCGTCCGGCCACTCTCCATCACAATATGTCATGAGCGAGTCAGAAACAGTGTTTGCACCCCGGATCGCCCACTGGCTCGACTCGCCCTTAAGCATCGTAGTGACAAAGCGGTAGTATATCGATGGGTCCGCTGAATTTTCGCCAGTATTTTCGCCGGGTAATAGTCCATTTTCAAGGTCGGCCGTAACCCAAGGACCACTGCCACTACAAGTTCCCCAGACGTCGCAATTTCCATGATAAATAGCCTCCATGTGGCCGTTACGGGTATCGTGGCCATTAGTTTCTGCGTTATCGTAGTCAAAACAGCATGCGTCATTGTAGTGTGACCCGGAGTTGACGCGTATTACCCTCCCATCTTCGCGAGGTCCGGGCTTTTCTCGGCAGCTTTTCCCAGCATACTTTAACCCCCCCGCCGGAACGCCAAGGTGATCGACAAGCGGACCCATGTGTATTTCAGCGTGCACTATGTGCCTCTGAGCTATTAGTTAGCGTCTGAAGAGAATGCCTCCGCATTCAGAAGCAAGAAATAGATTAACATGCCGAAATCAGGTTGAACTAGTGGTCTTGCATGCGCAGGATGATGTGAACCAATATTCCCCGTTTCGCACTGGTCATAGCTTTTTCCAGTCATAGAATAGGACGTAAAGATATTTTCTGATCAAAAAAACCTTGCCATTCAGTGGAACAAAAAGTGGATTGCTCTTGTAGCTCATCAGGCCTTCAAATATGACATTTTGTTCTTACCGATAAAAGCGTCCTGATTCGCGGGAGAGTGATGGCCTTAAGACGCTGGCTAGACGCGACCGGGATCTGGGTTTCCACACTGGCAGGGAGGGTTTGGGTATCGTACACATGCTGTAGAATAGAATGCATTAGAAATTGTTTAAAAATAAATATAATCATACTTTTTTACCTTAACCCGGCTACATTCCTCCACACGGCGGAATCTCTGGCCAGTGTATAATGTTCACCCAAATCATTCTAAAATATCATTAATATTAGCACCCCTCGAGCAGGTGGTTTAATTATAGAATACTCACCCTCTCATTCGGAGGCAGAACAAGCGTCCGGCCAATCACCTAGGCTACGTACTACTTATACCATTGGTTTGAATCGAGGATCTTTCATGGTGGTGATGTCTTAGGTTCCATCAACATCGATGAAAAATCGATGAAAAGGTGTGGGAAATTGGTAAGATTTGTGCATGGATAGCCGGGTGGGGGAGATGTAAGGAGACTGCATTTAATGGGTGGGCTAGTGTTTAAATAGGCCCACTTAGCCAGCTGATCATAACTTAAATCTACCACGGAAGAAATCCGTTCTATTTTCCCGCATAGGTTGTCCAAGATCGTTTCGTTCCGGGGTCAGACTGAACCGCATCCTGTTTGACAACCGCGGAGCTGGCTTCCCCGCCGATTTCCACTACCTCTCTTCATCACGACAGGCACCTCAGACACCACCTTCAAGGGCCGGAAGAGACCACTCAAATATTATCACGTCACTGAAAATACATCTCACGTATCACAAGGCACCACTTTCCTTTCTGCCGTCCCCTATGTACGAACCTGTACCTCCTCGGTACAAGAAGACACATATTACCCGAAGCCGAAACGGATGTATTCCCTGCAGACAGAAAAAACGAAAAGTGAAGCCTTCCCCGCAGATGGTTCGAATAGTTACTGATATGGCACGTCGTCGACATTAGTGTGACGAGAAGAGGCCTAGCTGTGGGCTCTGTTCACGTCTCGAAAACTATTGCTCTTTTCGGAATTCTCCGTTACGATTTAAAGAGTTGTCTTTCAATTTGGGGCGGACAGCAGAAGTTGATACTCGGAATTTTGACCACAATGAGGTATCTCGCACCAAGTTGCATAATCATCGACATACCCAGCACAGCACGATCAACGAAGACGACGTACTCCCGAATCCTAACTTCCACCAGGGGCCGCCAACTTCAGATTTTGAATAATCCTCATAAGCCTTTAATCGCTGTTTCCGATGGACTTTTCTTCACCAATACTTTTCCTATGTTATCACCTTTCTATCTAAAAGCATACGACTAGTTGTTTCAAGCGGGTGTAACGATCGAAGCTCTCTCGGTGCCTGAGCACGTGACGCAGGCAGCCGCTTATGTGTAGATAGTTACGATGGGAGCTTCTCTCCTTCTTCCCTTCTCTTCTCTCTCAGCTTAATACCTTCGTTCAATACTACTGCTATCTTTCAAAGCATCTGAGTCCTTACATAGTATTAAGCTCACCCTATTCTCATTTCTATTCCCCCTGAATACCTGAGGTTGTACAGACGTACGCTTGCTTTGCTTACGCGACGTCTCAGCCACTCGGGACCGTTCCATCCAATCAACCCCCCCGAACTGAATCCGATCTACGCGCTAAGATGGTCTGTGATTATTCCACGAAGCCCAAGAGCAGCGGCTTAAAGGCACGAACTAAAGAACCTTGTGTCGAAGAGGTTAGTAATGACGCTAACGGTTGCTCCGCTTACGATACGACTGAATCTGAACCTAAAGATAAACTGATTACTCCTATCCCTATAACTGTAAAAAAGATACTTACTGCTACTGCTACTATTAATAAGGATAAGCAGAGAGATAACCGCTACGGCTTATTCTTTATATTATATAAGGATAGCCTCTATAAGTTTAAGAACCCTAAAGACCTTTAGATATACCTCTAGGAGGACCCTAAACGCTTCTATTACCTAATCAACAATCAGACTAAAGTTACTGATTGATATATAACTGACTAAGAGGCTTTTAAAGAGATCTATTAGTAGGTCAGATAAATTATAAGTAATTTATAAAATACCTAAGAAGATCTATAAGAAGCTAACGAGGATTATAACTGTCTGTGAGAGGAACTCTGCCAGAGTCAGTAGCCTAAAGAAAGAATCCCTTATCGATCCTATTGTGCTTAAGAAGAGCCTGAACTATATATACGCTCTTACTCTTATTTACTGTATTAATTGTACTGTTGCTTACAGTTATACTCCCGAGGTAAGTCTTCGAAAACCTATAAGCTTACTGATCCTTCTGTCTTCTCTGACAGAGCTGGTAACATAAAGTTTCGGAGCTGGTATACTGTAATAGAGGGCAAACTATAAGCTAATAAAGATTACTTTCTGACTACAGAGCTCTATAAGGCATACGTTGTAAGCTGCCTAGACAGTACTATATATAATTAGGTTGTCTCAGGGCTAAATATCTTTAACAAAGACGATAATAATAATAATAGTCCCTTCTTTAATAACAGGGACAATATCCTAGATTATCTAGAGAATATCTACAGAGACCCTGTTCGCTAAGAGAGAGCTAAGTACAAGCTTAAATAACTAAAGATAAAGCCTACTGACAAATTTACTATCTTCCTTACTAATTTTATTTATCTGGCCAATAATGTATAGATCCCTAACCATAAGTAAGTATAACTACTCCAGTAGAAGGTAAATATAAAGCTATAGCATAAGCTTACTAGAAAGGCTACTAAAGCAGGTATTATCTTCAGTAAATATATTAATAAGGCTTACCGTACTGCTACTCTTCTAGAGATTATAGATACTGATAAATAAGTTTAAAAGTCTTTTAACCTAAAACTAAATATTAGTACCAACGCTAATTAATTATTATCTCAAAACTAATAATCAGAAATCTATTCCTCCTCTGCTGTAACCAGTAACCCTTCTCTATACCCTCTTAATATAGCTAAACGGCTTAAGTAAAGAACCGAAGGATATTGCTTTAAATATAATAAGACAGGCTATATTAGTAAGGATTATCTGAAGCGTATGCTATGTCTCTTAAAGAAGCCTAAATCCGTTACTGCTGTTAACCTTACTGATATAGAAGTACCCTCCCCTATACCTACTGCTGATATAGGAAAAGCCTAGGCCTAGTAAAAGTCTCCTTACTAGGCGGACCTAAGGTATCCCTAATAGATCTAGATTTATCTAAGTTAATAACCTTAAAAGCCTTTATACTAAAGCTATAGCTAGTTTATAATAGACGATTATTCTCTATTTTAGTCCTTAGAGATACTGGAGTATAAGGATATATATATATTAATATCTCCTTAGTAGTATAGTTATATATAAATAACAGTATATATATTGAGAAGTTTGATAATCTGATCCCTGTAAAGGGCTATAATAGATACCTTAGTATACTGATAACCTATTTTATCTAGTTTATACTATATATTAACAGATATCGATAGTTATAAGTCCCTATAATAATCACCGATCTAGGGTAATATAATATTATCCTTGGACAGGATTAGTTTAATTACTTCTAGATTCTAGCTAATTATTATAATAACTAATTAATCTGGCCTGATGAGGTATTATTACTAGATAAGGTTATAACGAAACTTGTTGTCCTAATACCCTATACAATATTAAAAAGATCTGCTGTTAATACTGACCACTAAGCAGATACTGACCGAAGAGATCTGTTAATTAAATCAAAAGCTTTATAAGAAAAAGATTATCAATATATAATAAAGAAGATAGACCGAGTAATCTCCTAAGGAGAAGAAGAGGAGGACCTAACAGAGGTAGAGTTTCTGGCTAGAAAATAATCTCCCCCTCTCCTAGGTAAGTAATTTCTTATTTCCCTGGTTAAGATTACCGTAATCAGAGCGGTAGGCTTCTATCGTTATATAAAGAAAGCAGATACAGAGATATTTATAACCTCTCTGGATAAGATTAATTAAGTTCTAGAGGATAAGCACAGCCCCCAGGAGCTTAAAGATGAAGAGAATTAGAAGCTGATCCCCCCTGAATATTATAACTTCCTTAAGGTCTTCTTAGTAATTAAATTAAATAAGATACTATTATATCAATAGGGTATAGATTACTAAATTCTGCTTAATAGTATCCTTGCCCCTAGATACTGTCTGCTGTATAAGTAATTATTTAAAGAACTAACTGTCTGTAAGAACTATATTATAGAAAAGCTTAATTTAGGCTTTATTAAACCAAGCTCAGTATCCTTTATATCCTCTGTACTGATAGCTTATATACTGAATAGGAAACTTTACTTCTGTGTTAATTACCAGAAGTTAAATATACTAATAAAGAAGGACTGATATTCCCTTCTGCTAATTAACAAGCTATTATAGTGTCTCTTAAAGGCTAAGGTCTTTACTAAATTAGATATCTGATAAGGTTTTTATTAAATCTGCCTATATCTAGATACTAAAGAGCTCTTAATATTTAGGACTTAATACAGATCCTTTAAATATAAGGTTATATCCTTTAGAATAACTAATATATCTATAATTTTTTAAAGGTTTATTAATTTGACCCTTGTAGAGTATCTTAATAATTTTACTATAGTATACATTAACGATATCCTGATCTATTTAGATTTAATTAAAGAATATACTAAATACGTCCAGAAGATACTCTAACGTCTCTGGGATACTAGACTTTAGGCCTCGATAGGTAAGTATAAATTTTATATTAAAAGCACTAAATTCCTTAGTTTTATTATCAGTACTGAGGATATTACTGTTAATTCTGCAAAGGTAGTAGTTATTTAGAATTAGGAGACTTCTACTACTGTATATAGTATATAGTTATTCCTAGGATTTTATAACTTCTACAGATACTTTATTAAGTACTACAGTTATATCAGTAAGCTACTATATCGTCTGATACAGAAGAAAGTACTATTTAAATAGTCCCCTAAGTATTAAGCTACCTTTAAATTCCTTAAGAATTATCTTGGCTCTGCTTCTATTCTCTAGTATTATAATCCTGATACTGAAACCAAGATTAAAACTAATACCTCTAAGGGCTATACTAGTACCGTTATATATTAACAAAATAATCCCTCTTCCCTCTAGCACCTAGTTACCTTTCTATCTAAGTTAATAGACCCTATAGAACAGAACTATAATACTAGAGATCAGGAGATATTAGTAATTATAAGGGTACTGACTAAATAGCGTCCTAAACTAGAAGACCTTTAGCGTATAGAATATTTTATTATCTATTCAGACTATAGGCCCCTATAGGCCTTTATAATAATAAAGAAGCTAAATAGCCGTTAATCTTACTAACAGGAGTTCTTATCTTAGTTCTACTTTATAATATATTATAAATCTAGCAAAAGCAATATTATCGCTGATATCCTATCTTAAAAGAAAGTATCTCTACCCTGTATTAAATAACCTGTATTATTAAAACCTAAGATACTGGGCCTATTACCTTTTTCAGTAATAATTAAAGCTATTATAACCCTGGTAGCCCCCTTAACCATTACTCCAATCTCTGTAGACTGTCTAGCCCTTAGAATAACAGTTAATCCGGTAGATAATATTATAGAGCATATCCTATTAGCTAATCAGACCTACCTATTGCTTAATAAATATTATAAATAGGCAGCGGATAAGGACAAAGCACAGTAGATAATTAAATATAGACAACTCTTATTTAAAGGCTAAATAGTTATACCTAACGATAGTAACCTATATATACGCCTATTAGACAAGATTCATCGGCAACCATTAACAATATACCCTAGTACAGATAAGATATTAAAGTTAGTCTAGGATCAATACTACTAGATAGGCTGGTCCGCCAACATTAAGCGCTATATCAATAACTGCTTAGTGTACAGAAGAACAAAAATATAGTATAATAAACCTCCTAGGTTACTACAACCCCTGCCTATTCCTGACCAGCCGGGGTAATATCTCTCAATAGACTTCTGCTTATTCTCTAAGGACTACTATAGCTATAATACTATTCTTGTCTTTATTAACTGTCTTACTAAGCAGCCTATTTTAATCCCCTGTCATAAGACTATAACTACTAGAGAAACTATACGACTATTTATCTGTTTTATAATACCATAGTTAGGTATCCCTAATACTATTATCTCTGACTGCAGAATATAATTTATATCTGTGTTTTAGCAGAAATTCAGCCGTATTCTAGGTATTCAGTATAAACTATTAATAGTATACTACCTACAGACAGATAGTCAAACAGAGATCGCTAATAAGTATATAGCGTAAAGACTACGTATGGTGGTAAACTACTAATAGAATAACTAGTCAGAATACCTTCTAATTATAGATTTTACTACAGTAATACTTTCTCAGAACAGTATTAAGTACTCCCCCTTCTTTACAGAGAAGAGGTTTAACCCTCAGATATCTTTTGACTAGATATCTAACGTTCCTAAAGTTATTACCAACGATACCTAGCGTACCTATAATATAGTTGATATTATACAATAAGTCTGGGAGAAGGCCTATAGCTCTATAAAACTTACCTAGAAGAGACAGAAAGAATAGGCTGATAAGTAATATAAGAAGGATAACTTTAAATTATATAATTAAGTATTTATTATTGCTAAACTATAGAAAACCAGATATCCAAACAGGAAGCTTTTATAATAAGTATATAGCCCCTTTAAAATTATTAAAAAAGTAGGTAATACCTAGAAGTTATAACTCCTAGAGAGCATAAAGGTCTATCTAGTTTTTACTCTAGAAAAGCTATACTATAGCGCCCGTTTAGCACCATTGACAGGACAGATCCCTGACGCTGAACTACCCGTCGTTATTAATATCAAAGAGAAGTATAAGGTTGATCAGATTAAGGACTCAAGGATATACCGAAAAAAGCTATAATATAGGGCTAGCTGGATCGGGAATGAAGATACTGTGTGGTACTATGCCAGCAGATTCAAAAACGCCCCAGAGAAGCTCACCGCGTTCTATCTACGCTATCCCAATAAGCCTGGGCCTCCTATAAGGCTTTTGATATGGCTAGACGCTGCGAAGAATGACGAATTTGAGGCGGATCACGACGACGACGACAAGCCGGTGATACTGGCTTGATTAATTGCGAACCTGAGGCCTGGGGCCCAGGCCTTTTAAAAGGGGAGACTATATAACGATCGAAGCTCTCTCGGTGCCTGAGCACGTGACGCAGGCAGCCGCTTATATGTAGATAGTTACGATGGGAGCTTCTCTCCTTCTTCCCTTCTCTTCTCTCTTAGCTTAATACCTTTGTTCAATACTACTGCTATCTTTCAAAGCATCTGAGTCCTTACAGCGGGTTAGATTTGCCCGCTCTTAGAGAAGCTATGGTTGCCTTCTCTGCCGCTTAATCTGCCTACTCCTTTGGGAACCTATGCCAGATACGGTCAAATAAATTATCCCTACTTTTTATTCAATTGCTGAACTCCTTCGGTTATATGATTTAATTGGTTAAGTAAGATACCAGTTAGATTAAGGATATCCTTACTGCAGTAATTTTCTTTATACTCTTTAAAAATATCGTTAGGACCGTCAGGACCTCTTACTGCTATTTACAAAGGCTAGAGACTCTTGACCTTTAGTACTACCGTACTTTATCTAGAACACTTTACGGCCGACTAGTTTTACATACGAATCTTTTTATCTGTATACAAGGGTTTCTTATTCTAGGGCCGTTACATAGAACACATTACAGCCAAGTTACTGACCGAAAGCTTAATCTTCTTATGCGCCGGATCTGTACACTATAAGAACTGCTCTTTATCATAATGGCAGATTCTATCTGTATATTATCTATTCCCTTTCTTCGGAGATGCTTACAGTCCCGCTGTGATAAGTTAGGGTTATTTAGCCTAAAGCTTTTAGTCCCTAGAGATAGAGAAGGTTATCTTTCTGGATGCAACAGCGAGTCTGAGGTTTACCGGAAGCTAGACGATCTTAGGTAATATATTAATTTTCTCTTTGCTCAGTCAAATTCGCTATAAAATATATTTCTTTGATATATAGCCTATCCGATATTCTAGCGAACCGATCTTAGCTACACAGAAGATGCTATTCTGCCTATTATATTTAAAAGCTGTAAAGACGTAATTGCTTGCGCGATGTATACATTGGTGTAGGTCCTTTGTGACCACCAAATACTTAGATATTTGCTTCTTACAGAGACTGGAGAAGTAGCTTTGCTATTAACTCAGTGGGCTAAAGTAATCCTTAGTATTGTAAAAGGATAGGATCTATCATAATACTTATACGAGGAGACGTATAACATAAATATAGGATAGATTGTAGAGTTGCTTTGTCTTCGCTGGCCCAATACGGATATATTGACCTATTTAACTTAATACCTCGTCCCTGGCCTTAGGTTAGCTTAGCCTGCCATAGAAGATACTGCAGGGGCTTTGGTGCTATTCGATTTACTAATAGATATACACAAATCCAAAAATGCCCGTGGACGCAAAGTCTTTGCTATGCACCTTGTCCTTGAATATTCTCCCAAAGAAAACGGATTCTTTCTGCCCAATCAGTCATTCCGTTTTGTTATCCATGGTTATAATGATGGTGGAGAGTTTTTTTATGATTATATCTCACCTTCAACTTGAGCTGGAAGTAAATGAAACTATATTCTCCTCGAGATTTCTAGTAGTTCATCTTCCGACAAACTCACGGTGATGATGGCAATAAACATCTGGATATGAAAACAGTTATTAAGGAGGAAGCATATTTCGCTAGCGACTGAAAATGATAGGGACTGTTGTGTGAGAGCCCCTTGCGTCGGGCCCACGATATTCCGTGCAGGACATCGCACAATTATCGCTTGGCTATCGAAAAGAACATCACCGTTTCGAGGGAGAGCCGGGCTCTCTCCGCGACGGTTTCTTTCGATAATTCCTTTGCTTGCAATGATGCGTCATAGTTCGGAGGCCCCCAGTCCTACTCCTGGGGGACAGACCGTCTTGGGCTCCTCGATCTATCCGCCGGAATATATATGGAACCTAGCAGGACAGACCAGCGCAGACCGAAAACGAGAGATCTATACTGGGATCAATACAGCCATGCCGACACGCGACTTCTGGGAGTTCCATCCAAGGTTGAGCCGTTCTACTCCCTCCCTACCCCGACCCTCCTCTTTTGGTTCCACTGGAACATCAACAAGTTCTGTGTAGGGTTTGAGGCCGTCTAAAGCATTAATGACCGCCATTTTGTCACGTGGGAACATACTCGGGTGATGATGATGTTTCTACGCTGCATGCAACTTTCCTATGCGAGTGGCCTGTTGCAACGTGTGTCTGGCTGCTGGCGGGACGTCTGGTTCCGTCCTGATGCTGAGCGGACGGATGGTCTTCGCCGGTGTGAAGGGTTGAGGTTCCAGCGAGGCATGGAGAAGTACGGGTATGCCTTGGTTTTGGAGAAGGTTGACTGGGATGCAATGGCTTTCCGCCAGCCCTCCGCGCAGTACATGATGTTCAACAGCCCTTCTCTGCAGGCAGCCTTCCATACGCGGTATGGGCAGATCCGAGACGTCCGCCTCGACTTCCTACGGGTGTATCAGGCACACCACTGGATGGAGGAATTTAGCTCTATTTCTCCCTGTCTAGATCTTCTCGAAGATTTCCTCCGACAACTTTCCTTCTGCGCGTTTCGGAAAGATGTCTTGTTACATGTGAAGCGACTGTTACACACGGACCACGTATTGTCGCTGAGAAAACTAGCTCTGGTTGCGGCCTCATTTCAATTCCCTCGGGCTTTCAAAATGTCGGCGATGCTTCCATGGTGATTTGAGAAATTTAGTCGCGCGTTCTTGGGTCCTAATGATGTCGTGGTTCAAAGGCTGTTTCGAAACAGTCTTTCTATTGACGAAGATTGCTAGTTAAACAAAGCCGACCGGATAAATCTAGTCTCAAAAATTGGTGCTTTAATTGAGACCAATCAAAGCAGATGGTGGGGTGGGAGGGCACGGTAGTAAATTACAACTATAAATTACAGTTCTAACATTTTAGGCGGGCTGGGCGATCGTGTAACTATTCCACAGCTAAACAACAATCCTTTTCATTTTCTGCAAATCGACATACGCCCCGCAGGGCCTGGTGCGTAGTTTGTGCTCTTCATGGAGCCCCTCTTCAGATTGTCCATCATCATCCCTAGTCTAAGTTCTTCTAACTAGATGTGGCGTACTTGGCGGCCACGATGTCGGCCTGCACCGAGTTCTCGGTGTCATCAGATGGATAACCGGAGGTCATCACACCCTCGTAGAAGGTGCCCTGTGCGCCATTGCTGTTGTCACCGCCAATACCCAGAATGATAGCGCCTTCTTTGAGCATGGGGTTGTATCCAGAAGGACGCGCACCGCTATAGTAGGTATCAAGCTCGCCAGTAGTAGCGTCACCACCGCGGAGTGCCCACTCATTCGACTGGCCCTTGAGGACAGCAGTAAAGAAGCGCGAGGTGATAGAAGGATCGCCACTATTATAAGTGGCATTCTCGCCGGAGAAGAGACCATTCTCCAGATCAGCCATAAGCCAGGGGCCGCTTCCGGCGCCAGTGCCCCAGGTCGTACAAGCACCGAAGTAGATAGCTTCCATATGGGCATCACCTGTATCGGTGTTGCTAGTCTCAGCGTTGCCATAGTCAAAACAGCACTGATCATTATAATCGGTTCCATCAAGTACTGCATACATGCCTCCCGCGTCATCGCCTGTAGCAATGCCGCTGGTGTTGTCATTACGGTAACCCATGCCGGGCTCAAATTTGACACCATACACTTTCTGGCCATTCAGCGTAATGGGGGCGCCGGTGGCGCTAGCCAGATTATCGTAGCCACCAGCTGCGGGTCCATCAAACCCACCGGGTGGGGCCTGAGTGAGGTCGTTGCCATTTCCAGATTGGTCGTAAATAATGGTAATGTTGCAGGTAGTGTTTTCGCAGAATGTATCTTGTGCAGAAGCATCGGAAACACCACCAGCGGTCACTGGCACGATATCGGTTGTGTTGCTGTCGGAGGCACGAGACACTTGGTAAAGCCCACCTGTATAGGCATCGTAAAGGGCACGAGTGGTACTGTGCGCTGCGACGCAAGGCGTATCACCAGCGGCGTAGATGTCGCAGGGTCCAGCGATAACAAGGGAACCTGTGGCAACGAGGGCAAGGGCCAGGCTGAGTGGGAAAGACATGTCTGACCACTTTTTGCGGGGATATATCTTGGCAAGGAATGGTAGAGAAGAGATATTTGAGGATCTTGAGCTTGTCCAGAAGCTCCGATTCTGCGGGTACGGGACACCTTTATGTAGTTTTGAGCTACATCGTATCTGGCTTCCGTTAACTAGTAGGGTGAGATCTTCACTTTGTCTTGCCTTTTCAAGAGCACCAATGGAGACATACACTCAGACAGTAATTAAGGAAGTAGTATCTGAATACTGTACAGCTCACATGACTCCACCTGCGTATACTCGCGGGATTATACTTTTTGTTGCTTGCATTCCCCACGGGGTCCATAATATCACCGAAGCTTTACTTGATTCAGAAACCATATTTTGTGATAGAGGTCGAGATATTAACCGAAGTTTCCCTTCCGTCATTTATGTCAATAAGAGTGCCAAAAGACTAGTCGGTAGTTGAACACAAAATAGTAATGACTAGTATGAATTTATGACGAATGAGATCAGTTGAAACCGATTCAGGGTGAAGCAGGTGATTGGATGAAGCAAATAAAGATGCACTCGTGAGCCAGGTTGAAACGCCTCCTGAATGCCTATCCGGCTGTCACAACACTGCGAGTGTCACTCAGTCACTCCAAGTCCATATCGAATTCTTGCCATCCTACCTCAAAAGATCTATTATCCTGTTCGTCGATCCGATAAATCCACCAAACGTAATCTGGAATAGGTTTCGGGTAGGGTGGATGATCCGGGACCACTTCCTCCGCAGGAATATTCCCGGCTTAGGTGAAGATTGGCCAAATTCTGGGGCAGGCACGAAGCGGTGCGGGGATCGGAGCTGGACTGTCATGGAATTGGCCGATTGGGCCAGCGTATCGATCACTCATTTATGTTTCTGAATGTATGCCCACATACGAAAGCTTCGGTCTCATCATAGGTGTAACACGCACTGCATCAAAAACGGGACATGCCCCTCTTCAGAATTCAAGCCTCGGGGTATTCTGACCAGAATAAACTACCCCACAATAAGCCCCGCGGTGCCTGTCGAGCACTTTAATTTCTGGTGCCTGTGCAGCGCCGAACCCCACAGTGTAGAGGTCGCCCAGCCTGATCGACAAAGCCACCCATAAGCCACCCACCCGACCATGGAAATATTCCTACGGAGAACTGCAAGAATTCATGGTCTGGTGTATAACATGGCATGCCGGCATTTCTACAGCCGCAATTCCTCATACTCGAATTCAGTTGTCAATGTCTGCTGGTATATACTGTATGAGCAGTTTTATATATTGACGGTCAGAGGGAGGGGTCAAATACCATTAGGACACTTCGGGATAGACCTATTCATCGTTCGCCTAATTGGAAATCTTCGGTTATTGTCGCATGTATAATACTGTACTGAATCCAGACGTATCGAGTATGTATCACAATACCCCGAGAATTACCAATCGGCCTAACCTGATTAGGCGACCTAACTGCCGCGCTGTAGAAGGAACGCCAAGGGCGATTTCGATTGACGTGTCATCCCACTGAGAGACTGGAAGACGCGCGTCTTCGGACGAATTGGGTGAAAGATGAATAAGCATATCCTGAAGGGTCCTAGTGGTCGACAGTGGCACCTAGGGCACGCATGGTCCGTAGCTTTTCGACTGCAAAGGCGTTGGAAGACGAATGCCAAAGAAGAGCCAGTACTGCCACCACTGGCTTCCACAACTGTCATACCAGGCTGTACTGTAGCTTCCCTTTAATCTCAGCCTGCTCAATCATGGAAGTCGCCATACGATCCTTATACTAGCCGGTCGGGTTCAAGTATTCAAGCTTCAGGAATGTCTTGGCATGGCCTTCCGGAACCACGCGACGGAGACGCACGACAGGCGTATTTCCAATGGCATCCAACGCGGAGTCAACAGGAAATGGGGGTGAAGCCATGGTGTAAGCTTTGCTGGTTCGGCTTGAAGTTGGAACTCGGGTCTTGACTGAACGATGGTTTCCGGGCTGGAGGGATGTCAGGAAGGCAAATGAATCTATGCGAACCAACGCAGTGGATAAGTGAGCCAGCAACACGTAATAAATCTAGAGGATATCCATTAGCAGATTTACGACTCGACGACCGCGAAACAATTTCCAATTTTTTTCAAACCAGATTTTGCATACGGGTAGTATATGCTTTAGTATGATATTCAGAGTCTCAGATACGCATATTATCCCATTATGTTGTTATGGCGCGGGAAAGTTGGGAATATTTTGTAGATTTTACATCGTCGACCATCGATCGGGTGGGGCGCGCGTGATATTAGACCAATGACAATTTTCTGGACGCGGGATTTGGCCAATAATGAATTTTCTGGACTTGGAGAAGCAGCCAATGGTAGGCGTACGTACGCCAAATACGAACCCCACCTTTGTTGATAGAACTACTCCCACTTTTGGATTCATAATCCTAGTAACCCCTATTGATCTGGATATTCTCATCGACATCGATACAATGGACGACAGACACACTCGCATGAGCAGTTATACAACTCGCACTATACTGCGATTTGTGGCGCTGTCCTCATGCTCTGGGTCCCACTCTTCATTTGGGGCAAGCAGATTCGCGAGAAGTCTATTAGCTGGCGGGTTATGCGGTGGGCGCAGTGGGATACCGACCGAGAGGTTGGCGAGTAAGGTGTTTTATGCCCACCCGATTACGACCTCTGCGACACCGACACTATCGGGCGGGTGGATGTCCAGCACAGACACAAATTCCTTGTTTCCTGATACTTTTGGGCCTTGTAGGGTGGTGGGTACCGGTGAAATTTTCGACAGGGTTGGAAGGAATGAGAAGAATTTGTCGCATAGCCCCTACTTAGGTTCAGCCAATCTAAACAAAGTCTTTGGACTGGGGTCACTATCATAATATTATTCTATAAACAATCATTGGATAATGACTTTAAGGTTGTTTAGGAGCGCAAAAGGCCATAGCCCGAATCTGCAGTGGAAGTCCAAACCGAGGTTATGGACATGCTCAAAGGCGGCCGTCGAGACCTCCATGCGAGAATATTGGTTCACCGTGATCCAAAGTGCGGAGCGTAGAGAGCTTAGGCTTATCTGCAGCCATTTATAGAAAACAAAGAGTATAATTTGTGACCACGGGACATAGAACGCATTTGCTTCTTGTTGATTTGCCAGGGCTGTTGTGATAATCCCAACTTGATCAGGGACCATCACATTGTTGATTCGCTGTACCGCAAGCAAGAAGAGACAGGCCAACGTCGCCAGCTTCAGTCGGTACGAGTTAGATGGCCATATATAAGGGAGGAAAAAGGAGTATGCCCTGACATACTCCCACCAGCTTCTAGTGGGAATTGTTGTCCAGTGAACGCCTGGGTCCTGCGATTTAGAAGCTGTGGGCAATGGGCCGCCATTTATTGGGTTGTACATCTCGATGTTGGTAACGTTGCCCGTCTGCGAAGGATCCAACGGCCTAGTTGTCTTTGACCGGTCACCCGAGGTCTCACCATCATTTGTAAGCAGTGATGACTTATTGGCGTAGAGTAGAACCAGAGTCACGAGGGCCAAGATGCGGACACTGTTAGAGATAGCTTCCAAGATTTTCCAAAGGTTTAAGCTATCGCGAATTGGGCCTCCTAATGGATCGCCAAGTGCTCTTTCACGATGGACTGCGCTTGAAATGACCACCTCGATAGGGATAGCGGCAGACCAACACGTCATTTGAACAGCCGTTGGGGACGAGGTGTTATCGAAGATGGATAAGAGTAGGACCATATAGAAAAAGGCAGACCCAACAATATAGTTCTGTAATGTTAGCCTTGATGAGCGCATATTGCATGAGAGCTATGCCTGCGTACCGCGAGAGATTGCCCGAATCACTATTCAGATCGGGCCATCACCAAATGGGCGACGAAGACCGCCGCGTCTCCAAAGTATGTTACAATCAACACGACCGACAGCCCGTTGAAAATTCGCTCTGAAGTTGGTGAGAACCTTTGCTTCTTGTAGGAGGCACCAGTAGCTTTGGAGCACTGTGGGAGTTGGCGACAATCAGTCCCCATTTTCAACAAACTCCCGTACTGTGCTCTAATCGTAGTAACCACATGGGCTCCCATAAAAAGGAATAGAAGCAGAATTTGGGGGAATGGGTGCAGAGACTCTAGGAGTTTCCGAGTAGCACGCTGTTCCATGATGTGTAGCCGAATCCAAAGAATCCACGAAGTAGAGAAGTGTGTTTCTGCACTGCTGTGGCGGGCCGGATATATGCTTCACCCCAGGAGGTAGAATTTGAGTCAATTGAGTGTGGTTTAGCTATCCCCTGTGTGTCCAAGAGAGAAGATAGCTAATGAAAAAGAGAGGGGCTTTTAAACCAAGGCAGCCGAAGACACGGTCTGAGCCATGCATGGATCGCAATGTGATGAGAATGTAGCCCCTGCAAGCGACCAAATGATCAGTACGAAGTTGACTCAGATCGGCTGATTCGGCTGTTTTGGGCTGGTGAGAGTAGGTCAGTGCTTGACCATCGGGGGTTAATCACTCCGAGGGAACTGAGAAGCTGCAAATGTGCATACAGCGAGGGTCCAGCCTTGACTTCCTAAACAGGAATGCTTGGGATCACCTACCCTCCTCTACACATAGAAAAGAAAAATCATTGATTTAGAAAGCCTGTTTTATGTTCTACGGATTTGGATTACTACTATTCTAGTCCGGGCATTCCAGCCTTAGAGCCCGATGTTGCGTTGGCTGAACTATCAAGATTTCACAAGCGGGCAAAGAAGGGGATAAGCCATTTCATGGCTACATAGTACTCGATTCGATTGACGTGTCAGAGATGAAAGTAGCCGAGCATGTTGGGTTCAAGGTCCTTCCACAAACAGTATGGTTTAGATCAGCCATCCTCCAGCACTTCGGCAGGAGGAATTAAGACATGGGCTTAAACTCTGCTATTGCATCCTCGCCTCCGTCCATGTCCTTCACCTCGGAGTACTTCAAAGTCAGCATCTTTCTTTCCTTTGATCCTTTCCATCGGATGACTTCAACTTGGAGCTCATCGAGAACCGGCAAAGGATCGCAACGGAAATAAGCCATCCAAACTTTGGTCACTTTGGGCTGGCCAATTTGTCCACTGTCGACAATGGAAAAATCCATTCTTGGTTTCACTCTGGAGGGGCACGGGCTCTGATGTCGTTTGTCTCCACACAGTATTGCTCTTGCATCGTGCTGTCCCCCTGGAAGGAAGGCTCAGGCCCATCTGAGACGGTACTCTATTCTGCCTTTAACGTGGGTCGATTCTGCGCACACAATTGCTCTTACACTTGATAGACCGAAGCACTGGAGAAACGACCAAAGTCCCATCGTAATTGGAGACGATTGGGAAGCAGACTGTCGGCTGAAACTGATAAGAAGTCTAGAATCATAATTGGGCCGGATGGGAGGTCGGGCCTTAAGTACGACACTTGGATAAGGGGCCGTCTCGTGCATGCCTAGGGTGATGCTGATCTAGTACACATCCTAAAGTTCTGAGGCCATCGGGTGTCTAGACCGTAGGGCCGTCCTCCGTTAAAAACTGATCTATACCGTTTCGGGGATGTTACGCGACAGCCCCTCTCAACATCCTGATCCGGGGATTTGACAAACTATTCCTAACCAGCATTATGACCCCTATCATGGCAGAAAGTCTACTAGCTGACTTATCAGCGCAACTGAATACCTTTATTTCCTTTCTCAAAGCTGATCTCTCTCCCGTTATCTTGGCAGATCCTGCGGAAAGGGGATGCCATCGCGCTGCCGTGAGGATAGAAAATGGATCGAATACATGTTGCTGGATACAGCGACTCCAAAAAATCCACTATTGGACCTACTTGGCTTTATGGGAGCAAGACTGGCTCCGACGGACCGGACGGAATGAGCCCACCCTAGGTTTAGGTTCTCATCGTCTAGGAACCATGTCTACGTTCATTCAAGCGGAAGGATTATTCGACGACCATAACACCAAAAAAGCACTCCAGTATGGGCGCAGGTTGATGCTATTTGAGACGGAGCTAGGAAGTGCAATTACCCTGCTTCTTATCCCAGTGCTACCGGACATTTGCCGTCTATCCTTAGTTGAAGAAACTAGGATATTGGAGATGATACGAGGCGACGACTTTACAGGCGTCAAACATCAGGCGCGAGCTCTGTCTAGGCTGAGACTTAAGTATCAATGCATTTATGGAAAATATCCTAGTAAGCTAATATCCATAATATGTCCATATCCCTCTCTAATTTATTATCGATAGTGAACTATCCGGCGCGCTCAGATCTAGCACGCCATGGGGTGGGCTTGGAGTAGATCCTCATGAAAGGAAAAGCTTCGGATGATGATGCCAGATCCGACCCCCATGGGTCTTCCGAAAATCCTTTCCAGACCAGGGAACCTCCAGCTGGCAGTGATATCTCCATCTTAAGTGCACCTCGCACGAATAATATCTCTTTCGATCGCAAATCAAAGTGCTTCGTCGCACCTCCTTGACGCGCGAATTCCGTACTGGAAAGGTGGTGGGACACAGGATAGAGCTTCAAGGTTGCTGATATCTCCTCCGGATTGCTTGAAAGAGCTCGGAAAACTGATATTCCTTCTCGAGACGGATGAGCGGCACCGATCCCAAAATCAGTTGGGTGGTCCAATGAGTGGATAATGACCGGGCCTTGGTGGACAAAGAAAGCAGGCCTCCCGATCACTTCTTCGATCCTCCTCTCCAACTTTCACGAGTATCAGTTCTGCTTTAGATGTTGTTTTATTGCAATTTTCAGTACCCAGTCCGTTTCTGGGTGAGCCGGAACTGATAGCGACATACGCTTCATGACAATTGCAAGTATATAAACACTTTCGTCAGTCTGGCGGGTGGCAGCCTCCATAGCGCATATCCATTTCTCACGTTCATCCCCGCTGTGGTACAACAGCCAATTTGTCTCCTTTACTCGATCAAATCGAGCAGCAATTATGAGAGGAGTGTCTAGCCCATGTTGACTGATTGGTGGCCAGCATTCATGGTCCCGAAGCCAGTCGAATAGAGATTCTGGGTCAGGGTGATATAAGGCGATCCTATTCCAAGTTGACAAAGCGTACTGCTTTACCGTAGATGCTAGATTGATCCCTCGACTCAGCATCCGGCTAGCCAACTCGGCTGAGGCAAATTGGCAGATAGAGGCATGTTGACAATGATCAAGAGATTCTGACAGATTCTCACTGGGTAAGACCCGACCTTTACCCAGCAGATAGTGAAAAGAATTTGGTCACTGGCCGCCAATTGAAAGATCGTTTCTTGAAAACACCCTGGCGTAATGTTGACAAGTTTAAGAATATGCTCAGAACTCACCATACACAGTAGCTCCCGAGCTATATCCAATCTTTTTGCAAGGAATGCCAGGGCGAAAAGGCTCTGCCCTGTACGATTGTAGTAAGTCGGGTATATCGCTCTGGTACGTATGAGCTCCGTGAAACAATCTGAACATTCGCATATACATAAGGAAACGAGGTCTGTGTGTGGCTGCGTGTACTGTAGGTTGTTGCGCGAGAGAAAAGCGTGTTCGTAATCAGTATACAAACCCCATTGCATCAATAGGAGCCCACGCGACCATTGCAAGAGTTGCAGAATTCCGTGCCTCAATTCATCTGTAACCAGATTGTATTTTTGCAGGGATCTCAGGAGATGTAATGCTTTGTGTGACTCAGAAGGTTGTCGAACGAAGAGTTTGTGGTATATTCCACTGAGAAAGACGTAGTCCAAGACATAGAGCTCTTTGAAGGAACCGTTTTGAACGGCCTGCAGGATTTCGTCAATATCGCGGTTGTCCATGATTTCGAATGCCTCAATCAAAAACAATTGCTGGGGAATAAGAACAAATATAGCCGGGAATACAGGATTATTATAGCCTCCATTGATCCCTGCCCGGCATTTTTCATTTTCGATCATCCGGTATTATCTGCAACGCTTGTACCAGGCCATTCTCCGATGCGACTGGGTTTCCTAAACCTTCCTATGACAGCCTAGGGCAGTCTACCAGATTCTGAAAAGGTGCTCACGAGCCGGGGTAAGATCCTGCTGACCGCCAGGCTGACTAGTCTATAGCTGATGAGCACCTCGCTCTATTCATGGCACAATAATTGAGGGTCCAAAGCATCCTCTACATTTAAACCTATCTTGAGACTGGTTGAGGATCCTGACTTAGAAAGCTTGTCACCTCCTTCACTAATACCCAGTAGAGAAGACATGTAAAAGCGTAATAGCCCAGGCTCGATACCTGAAACTCGCGTTGAAGTCACCGCTAGCATCTAGTAGCATTTCCGTGAACACCATATACAATAGGCCACTCTAGCCTATGCTAATCAGTATGAACAGTCCAAACTTGACCACTCGGCCGCTTTCCCATCCTTGTGGTACGGTGTGTCTTGGAGAGACCGAAGCATTGGAGAAAGAGATCGATGGAGAAAAGGACTGACTGCTTTAACTGAAAGCCATGAGGACCGGGAGATCCGATATTAACTACGACTCCCGGATACAGGCTATCTCGTCTGTTTCCAGAGGGACGTAGATCTCGGGCTTCTAAAAGTAATTTTGCTGTTGATGAAGTCGTAATCAATTTCAACGAATTAAATTCCAAAAATGGTATCGCTCAAATTATTACAGCGGATTTGAATAATTCAAGGCCCAAACAGTACCACACGAGTTGTAATCAGCAAGGTGACGGACGTATAAACAGCGACGCAAGTCCCCGGCATAAAGAAATGTAAACTGAGCTCCCGTATACACTCCTCCTTTCTATCCCACCTGTCTACTTTGATTGAAAAAGGTGTAAACGACATTCAGGGGTTCCTATCGTGCCGAGAGTATACCCGCTAAAGGTTGGTAGGGAGATTTGCATCTTGTAGTATCGACGAGAATTGTATCCTCCATTACGATGCGGAACCAACTGCTCGAATATTGCGTCTTCGAGGTCGTGTGATGCCTCAAAAGGGACTATAGTTTTCCCTTGTCTGCGAATCTCAATTGGCTGATGCAAGTAGGTCACAAGCTTCGTGAATTGCCCCTGTTCACTACCAGCAGGTGAAATTTTCTCCACAATGACCACACCTTGTGATTGTTAGGAATACTGAAAAGGATAGTTTCGTGGAATGACATACTCTGATCCACTCTTACCACAGGCCCAGGAGGGCCTTTGGTATCCACAAAACTAGCAGAGTATTCCACTGACGGAAGGTAATTTGAATTCATGCTTTCGGATAACATGGTTGCTGGCCAACCATGTTGGATAGGGATATTGGCCGAACTAGTGTAAGATATATTATCTTGCATTGTACAATTTTCAGGGGCAGAAAGTGTAGTCTTCCGATGGCTGAGAGAATTATTGTTTGGATGATGGCTTAGCCAGGACGAGGTATCTGGGAAAGACCTGCTTAAGTATTTCGACTCAAATTTCCACGATGGTTATCTGTGAACCAGGAGGTATTCATACTAGTGTTTCATGTATCTGTGGGTCTCTACATATATTGAGGGATAAATTAACTATGAATTCGCAAAGTAAGTCATTTAGCACATTTCTATATCAGCTCAGATCTGTTTAAAGACGATTAGAACTAATATAATACTGGCGACAAGCTGATGCACTTTTTCCTAAACCCTCGCTGATTTCATCCCAACTCAAAGCCTTGAGCACGCATCTGCAGAAGGGATTGCTTTTTCCCGGGAGTCCAAGTGGAAGGCCAAGGCATCGCGTACGATATTGATATCGACGGTGGTCATTTCAAGGCGTTGAAGGGGACCCAGCATAGCCTGGCCCAAAAGGTAACGTGACCAACCCCACTTTTTTTGGGCCATGCTAAGGTCGGAAGCCAAGCCTGGCCCAAAATTCTGGGCCATGCCATGCTAATATTTAGTGTATACTAGTGTAAAGAATATTTTTTCAGAGAGATTTTGCATGTTAATTAAGCCTTTTACAACCTTCCATCATAGATACCTATGCTGGAACCCGATAAAGGACAACACGCGACCTCTCACAAAAGTCTCTCCCTGTTTTTAGAACGCTCAAATACCCTATCAAAAAAATATACGCATCACAAACAGCTGCAAAATCGCGTAACAATACTACCTCCTATAAGTAAACACACTGAGCAGTTCACCTCACTATCCTATAAAATTCTGGCTCAAGTCTGCAAGCTCCTGGGAACAATTAGTCTACTCCGTAGTTTGTCTTAGTATACTGTTTCTTGCAGAGGTCAAAGGCCAGAGAGCATAAAGATCCAATTTTCTACGACTTCTAATTAGATCTACATATTTTCGAATCATTCAAGAGACAAGTAGTTTGTAGCAATACAATAGCCTCCTTACAGCTGAATGTTACTGACAAAGATTTCTCGTTTCAAGTACTTATATATCGGTTCACTTCCTAATACAGACTAGTTTAACCCTGGCATTCAGGTTCGAGAAACAATCGAAGAGTGTAGAGGGTGAAACCGATTTCCGGAAGTCGTGTATCAGTATGGACCCATATCTTTATAAGGCCAGCCCTTCTTGTCCTTTATGTACAACTGGCAGTTGTTGAGGAGTCGGTCCTGGGAAGACTGTTAGTAAATATAATAAAGAGAGGAATCGTAACGTACCCAAGGGTTTTTCCAGTGACCATATATCTTCATGGCATTCTGGCTGATAGAAGGGGTCTTCTCATACTCAATTACCGGTAGGCTGACCCAGAGGTTACCGGGTGGGCCTTTCTTGTCTCCAGTGAAGTAGCCTTTCAGGTCATCATTAGAGGGTTGTTTAAGTCCGAACTCCTTGTCAAACCATTCTGCAGCGCGTATCATATCCTTTGCATCCAATCCATAATCCTTAAGCTTGTCTACCCCGTTAACTTCGGGATAGTCCTTATGGTTTTTCCCGAGGTTAGAAACATCGCCTGTCTTGACGAAGATATATGCGACATCGTCAATGCAGATGCGAGCCTCGCTCAAAAAATCCAAATCTACCGTGCAAGGATCCTTGCTAGCAATTGTCTTAGTCGCTTTGACGATGAATACTTGCTCAAGATACCAGCTGGTCGCAACAATTGTTGACGCGTAGACTTGGTCGGCCACATCGTCGAATTTGGATTGATCAGAGCTATTTGGGGCTTCTGCAAATGCACCCCCGATTAGAATTTCGAGCGGAATAGTGTCGTGGTCTCCCCACGATCCGTTGGGCTTAGCGTCCAGGACCCCATTGGCCGTTTTACGGAACCCGTCGTGGCTTGCTTCTTGGATCTGAGCAATAGTATTTTTTATCGTAGCTTGGTCATCAAACCTTTTGTCGATCCTGGTTGTGATGCGGATTAGAATTAGCGCAAACTTCAGAGCGTGATCAAGTAACGTACATCTCGAGAGCGTTATCCGACAGAGTCGATATCCACCCAGCAGTACCGACGAGAGCCCCCGAAAGGAATGCCGCGGAACCAGCTGCAGCGGGACCAAGCAGCGCAGTCAAAAATCCCAAGACCCCGGCAGCAATAATAAAACCCGAGTTGTCCAAAACCTAGCGAGGTGTTAGCAATTTCCTAGAATAATCCATTCGGTATTTTCTATCCATACATCATCGATCTTATAGCTCGTAAAGTCCTTCATCATCGTCTCTGCCTTTCCGTTCCATACGCTACCTACTCGATCGAAGGCATCGGCCAGGTCCTTTTCCCATGTTTTGAAGTTTAATAAGCTCTTCAAGGCAAAGTATATAATCGGGTGCTCGTTGCAACCTTTGTCATCTGTAATGCTGATGTCGCAATCTACCGAGTTGCAGTCATAGTTCCCCATATTCCCGGTGATTTGCCCGAGATAAGAGGGGAAGGTCCCGGCAACCCCTTTGGTTACAACTTCGACACCGTTACCCTGGGGGTTCTTAGGATAATCTGACACGCTGAAAATCGTAAGTCTTTGTGTGTGGAGAGATACAGGCTCACTTACAATTGCTTAATCCAACCATCCATATCAAGTTTATTCCAAGTGTCTTTGTTCATGTGGGCCGTTTTGCAGAGATCAAGTTCCTTCGCCTTCGCAAGAACGGGATCTTCCTTGTCTTTGCTCTTGTCAACTGCCGCACCAACCGCGAAAAGAGCTTTGACTCTCTCCTCATCGGTTAGCCCAGAATCTGAAGCATCACGCTTCAACTTATTGTGAAGTATCTCATTTGCAGGGAAAGCCAATGCTTCCCGCGCTATATATATCGTTAGCATATCGTACGCGAAACGGGATGGCAGGTATAAAACAATAGCCAACGTACCAAGGATACAGAGCGGCAAGAAGAACAATTGAAAATGCATGTAGTCGATTGGGCCCAAGTTAGTGAGGGGGATCAAGAGGGTGGATGCTATACCTATAATCTTGACAGGCCGGAAAGATGCACTTTTTATATATTTTTACGGGATCGACCTGATTCAGGGAAAGCCCAGTTCAGCCAGATATGATGGCACTTTTTGGGGCTGGGGGGCCAGTCATTATTTTTCGACTCATATGAAAATATCATATTGGGGCCGCTACTTGTGTCAGTCTTAGAGCAGTGGGTATGATCGACATTATCTTTCCTTTTCTATCTTTGTTCGGGGTCCTGCTAATCATAAAAATATGATGTTTTCTGTCAGTGGTGGTTTGGCATTGCTCACAGGCTTCCTGGCGCCAGACAAAAAGATCAGCTCCGGTATTGTGGAACTCTATATCTCACTCCATTCCCCTAGATCGAGCTTTTTATATGTGGCTATTATAATCGCGTATGTAATAAGAGTCCAAGTAGAGTCGAGGTGCTATGTTCAATGCGTGAGCAATAGTCAGACTACACATTCGGCTACTAGTCCTCCGGAAATAGGTATCCATTTTTCAAGTTCGCACTCTTGAAACTATTTAGGAAACGCTGAAGGATTTTGCCAAGAAAAGCCCCAGGGTCCTTCCTGCCGGGAAACGCCTCAGGATCTTGCCAAGACCTTCTTGAGAATTTTCGTGGGGGCTGGACTTTCAGTTTGGAGATTAGATGTTGTAGGATTTGAATACCGAGATGGGTAACCGTATAGACTCGGAGACATATAAACAGTTTACAAGTCGGGGGGACGTGGGAGATGCGAGATGCGTAGCAGGGAAAGAAGAATTCTTCGAGATATCTATAGCAAGTGAGCGACGCTCAGCCACCGGCTCATTGCGGGCTGTTGGGGGAAGATCCGTTTCCCTATTTTTAGCCCCATCCATTATGGTAAGAACCGCATCCTCTGAAACCTTAGACTTGACTCCCCACACAAAGTCTAGTACTCCGCTCCTAACTCTCGCCGCCCCCGGGGCCGGGGTCTGGTAATGTATATCAACAAGTAGTAATTCATATACGAACAGTGCGGAGTAAAATCCTTCAGGATTCAAACCAAATTGCGACCCAAGGGCGAAGTGCACTGCCCCAATGCATATTATGTGCGGGGAATTCATATGCGGCCATCCCATCGATAATATCTTTCCTGCTGCAAACAGACAGTTATTTGATTGATAGTCGGAAGCCCATTCGATGGGCCGAGGTGCGAGCATCCAAATATGGTGTGATTACAGGGATAAGTCCAGTCTAGGTTTGAATATCGACGCAGGGAAAATGTTATCAGATGGTATGCGGAAGCGAAAGGAGCGAAGTCATGATAAGTAGTGGCCCCGGGGCCGCTACGAATTGTCTCACGTAATAGTATCTTGGCACCAACGTCACTTAACCCTACGATGAATTTTGATGGCGGAAACAATCGGTGGTACGATAAGATGGATTACCAGTCGTTCTTGTGAAGCATTCCCCAAGCATTGCTCAAGCTTTGGTTTCAAAAGGAGAACTTTTATCTCCGAAGGTCCAGGAAGAACCCTCTTAGATTCAGACTCATTTCCGCTTCATTTAAAACGCTTCAACGCTGCTTTTCACTTCCAATTCCATCCCCCCCCCCTCCCCTAATTTTCGTTTCAGGGCCGATGCGTGCAACGCACGCGTCTTCAAGTACGTGTACGCGAGGTCGTGGCGAAGAAAGCTTTGCGATTCATATACGATTCATATATGGATTGTCTTGTCACGCGCCTCTCTGATTCGCCCTTCGTCACGCTTTTGCATTACCCTTTTCGGACTGGTGTCTGATGGCTTTAGGGTTCTAGGGTAATATCTGCAGATTACTGCAAGTTCTGCGTTTTTCATTGCTTCCTGCTCTGCATGTACCCTGAAACGAACATGGGGAAAGCCTCTTGCATCTTGCCACGGGGTCTATCTTTGGGCCTTTTACCTTGTTCATTCTCCTTGATCCCACGATTTACAAGCATGTGTCTTCATTATATTATCACTTTTTACATTTGCGCTATTCTCTCGGCGATCTTGTGATAACTTTGCTCGCAAACTGCGTATGTTATTGAATCTTTGCCTTCTTGGCGGTCAGCGGAACTTACGCCAGGAATTGAAAGATGTCTCTGACTATGCTGCCACGAGTCGACCCTTTCATGCTGGATTATATTGAAAGGGCCCTTGAGGCTGAGTTTATTGGAGCGGGATTCGTGCCAGCAAGATAGATTTGCGGTGGCAGAGCGCCATAATGTGTAAGGTTTTAGGAGATGAACATGAGATTTGTGATTGGATTCCAAGTTAGGTTCTACATGAGACCATCTCAAGACTTGTTTATCTTCGCGGCCTTTCATGTAGCTCCACCTGCTAGCTCATTCGCGAACTCACCCATATTTGAGATTTTGCTTCTTTCCTTTGTTTTCAAGCTTCTAAGCGCCGAGTCGTATGGAGTCGAGTTCATCCATCCTGATCACTTTTGAACCACAGCAATCGCCTCTGTTGCAGAAATCTGTAACCATTCCTTATGCTCACATAAGCACCCTTTACAATCAATTAATACTTGTTGATCCTTCGAATCAAGAGGTCCAATTTTGCATTCAGTTTCATTTGGTAATTCACAATGAGCAGACATCCCCATATTTATTTCGAGATGACCCTTCCAGGTCGGATACTGCACGAGTAGGCTTGAAAACGCGAGCAGTTGCTCAGGACCATGATGAGCGACCATAGAGTGCAGTAATTACTTAGCTCCCAGGCGGAGAAGATAATCTCAAGGTGAATCAGTTAGAGCTTTAACAAGCATATCAATTAAGACATCTCGTCACAATGCATAATATACAGAGTCCATCGCATGCAGTTTAACCGATTTCAACCATTACTGCTTAGCTGGCAGATCCTGGCCTCGCATCCAATCCCCAAACTCCTTTCGCTTGGCCTGTGAAATAGTCAGCGCGTGTTCGACATCAATCCAAGACACACAGGAGCACAGCCGCAATGCCATTGCAAGAACTGGGTCGACCTAGGTCTGATATCGGAGAGAAAAGTGTTGGTCTTACCCGGATATCCCAGAAGCCATATCTCTCCTCAAGGCCGAGGTAGGGGTTTCGGGCACCGCCATCCCGCTCAATCTGGCCAGCCCAATCACGCCAGCTGATTGGCTTCAATTTCTCCGCACCCAGAACCAGTCCGATGGAGACGATGACGACCGCGACCAAGGTCTCGACGATGATATCGTGGGGGAGGGCGAGGCGCGTGTTGTTAAAGAGGACGGTGTGTTCGTGGGCGGAGTAGCCTCTGTCAAACGGGGATGCGGATTAGCCAGGGTGTTCAGAATTGTTCTCAGGATGCTTGACATACGCGTGTGTGAGCAGCACTAGACCGAACAGGGTCACGAGCTTGGAAAGGAAGCTCATGGTGATGTGGATATGGGGGTGGAGGTGGAATTGAGGAATTGATAGGAGCTCCAATTGCCTAACAGTGAACTGTCCGGAAGGCGGAAGGAGTTCCGCTGACCGCGCCGCACACCGCCCTGTCGCAACCCCTCGGTAGGACGGGCAGAAAAAAGCGATAGCGGGGGACTGTCGAGATTGAGTCAACTCGCCGTCGCACGAGTTATTCCTCCCTCCCAATTCCACTCAATCGACGAAAAACAACCCCGCCATCTTTTCCAAAAATGGCTGACGCAAAGAAGCTGGATGCCAATGCGCAAGCGCGCTTTGACCTGATCAATGAGAACCTCGACGAACTCATGAACCCCGAGATTGTTGAGGCCATTCTCGCGGAAGGCAATAATCCCAGAATTTAGTATGCTCTGTCTCTTGTTTCTTATCTGCCTTCTCCTCGCGCCCTTGATGACATGCCTTCTAACGACGCTTAATAGTTGGGGAACTGGTACGTTAAACTACACAATTCGAAATGGAACATAGACTCACTGCCTGGTCTGATCTCTAGCCTGCACCGGTCGGTAAGATAAAGCCAGCTATTCCCTCTTCTAAATATCTCTTCTTCTAACAGCCTCTAGTCCCCACACTGGATACCTTGTTCCTGCAATTAAGATCGCCCAGCTCCTAGCTGCTGACTGCCAGGTCGTCATCCTTCTCGCCGATATCCACGCCTTCCTGGACAACTTGAAGGCCCCTATTGAGCTCGTCAACGCCCGAGCCGAATACTACCGGAAGGTAATCACGGCCCTTCTCCAGGCCGTTGGAGTCAAGACCGACAAGCTTGAATTTGTGCTGGGATCCAGTTACCAAAAATCGCCGGAATATGTCATGGATCTTTACAAGCTCGCATCAGTCACCAGCGAGCACGACGCGAAGAAGGCTGGTGCCGAGATCGTTAAACAAAGCTCCAATGCCCCGTTATCAGGCCTTCTTTACTCGATCCTACAAGTCCTCGATGAAGAAGTGAGTACGGGTTATTAGTTCTCACACAGTCACGTACTAATCACGTGATCACTTCCTCAGTATCTCAACTGCGATGTCGAATTGGGTGGTATGTTGAGTTATAAACCTTCCCACGTCTAGCTCAAGCTAACAAACACCGAGGCCGCGATCAGCGGAAATTGTTCGCAGCCGCAGTGGAATGGCTCCCAAAGATCGGATACAGGAAGCGCGCGTGAGGCCTTCTTGAACTGCCTATTTATAAAAACCGATACTGATGTTTGACAGACACGCCATTACCCCTATGGTACCTGGTCTCCAAGGAGGAAAGATGAGTTCATCTGAAGAAGGCATGCGAAATTTATTTTACGATCCGCTGCATATACCTTACTAACAATCTTTTCCAGCGAGCAAAATTGACCTCCTCGACAACCTCGATGTCGTCACCAAGAAGATCCGCAAGGCTGAGGCTGCCCCTAAAATTGTCGAGAACAACGGTCTCATTGCCATGGTGGAATTCACTTTCCTCCCAGTCTCTAGCCTTAAGGGCAAGAAGGAATTCCGATGCCCGCGTAAGGATGAGGAGGATCTGGTTTACACCGATATCGAACCCCTGAAGACCGACTACGCAAACGATGTCGTACGTGCCTATCATTTTGACCACTAAAACTTTCGAAGTTTTGCTAACACTGTTCTAGTTGACCCCACAAATCCTTAAGGCGGGTGTTACCGCTGCGCTGACCGAGCTGATGGCGCCCATCCTGGCCGCCTACGAAGCCGACAAGGAGTGGCAAGAGATCACCCTGCGGGCTTACCCTCCTCCCGAAAAGAAGCAGAAGAAGATCAAGGACAAGGGTTCTCGTCACCCCGGCGCTAAGAAGCCGGAAGAGCCTGCCAAGGAGCAGGACTTGCCCGAGCGCCCGAAGGCTTGAACTTGAACGATGTGCAATTTTTGCAAGATTTAGGCGGAATCCTTATTTGTTGATATGCATACGATGCGAACTGGGGTGACTATGATCTAGAAGTAGCATTGGAATTAAGTGTCAAAATAGCCGAGTACGCTCAATACTAGAAGCTTTGTGTAGATCTATTTATACTACGATCATTGACTAGTATACGGCAACACCCGAGTGTTGATCAACAAACACAAAGTTTGGTAGACCCACTTGTGGATACGAGAACTTAGGTATATGCATGTACCTAGTGTACCCCAAGGAGATGTCCTCTCATGAGGCATTGCCTGGTATCGTACCTGCTGAGCACCTTGAGTGATTTGTCAGAATACTCCGTGGGTTTTTGAAATCCGCGGTGTACTTTTGTAACTTGACTCTGATTGGCTTAGTTAGTGAAGGTAGGTAAAGTATCAACCCATTGAGTTGCGGCACTTCCAATTGAATAAATGGAAGTAAGAAAATTATCCGGACAAAATCTGGCCATTAAATTAATCAATTAAATGGGCCGATGTACTTGGCCACTTACCACTAGTAGCACTAGTTCAAGTTGTTGGCCAGGTGGTCATGAATCATGTTGCAGGTGGTGCGCTCATCGACTGGCAACACGTCATTGACTGAACCGCGGGTACCCGATCCAACCACGCGACAAACTTGAATGCAATTACATCAGCCCATTATGTCGGCACTCAACATACCGGATTCTTTCCTACTTTCTTCGTGTTCATTTAAATTCTCTTCCCCCTGTTTAATCACATCCCTCTCTGCCAATTCAACTCCACGATACCTTATCACCACCCCCACGTCACCACACCAGCCAGATTGATTAAGTTGGCTTCTAACATGGCTTCGTCGGCGAAGAGCATCTCCGCCTATGGAGAAGCTCGTTCAACCGTGCAAGGGAAACCTCTCGAAGCCGAGGAGGTCCGCAAGATGACCGCTTACTTCCGCGCCAGTCTGTACCTATGTCTCGGCATGCTTTATCTCCGCGAGAACCCTCTGCTCAAAGAGCCTCTCAAGGTGGAACATCTGAAGGCACGACTATTGGGTCACTGGGGCTCCGACGCGGGTCAATCGTTCACATGGCTTCACATGAATCGCCTGATCAAGAAGTACGACCTTGATGTACTCTTCATTTCCGGTCCTGGCCACGGAGCTCCCGGAATTATCTCCCATTCTTACCTCGAGGGTGTCTACACCGAGGTATACCCCGACAAGAGCGAGGACGAGGATGGCATGCAGAGGTTTTTCAAGCAATTCTCCTTCCCCGGTGGAATTGGAAGTCATGCCACCCCCGAGACCCCTGGTAGTATCCACGAAGGTGGTGAATTGGGCTACTCCATCTCCCACGCTTTCGGCACTGTTTTTGATAACCCAAACCTCATTACCTTGACCATGGTTGGCGATGGCGAATCTGAGACCGGTCCTCTCGCGACAAGTTGGCATAGTACCAAGTTCCTGAACCCGATCGTCGACGGCGCCGTCCTACCAGTCCTCCATCTCAACGGCTACAAAATCAATAACCCGACTGTCCTTGCCCGAATCAGCCACGAAGAATTGACAGCACTGATGGCCGGCTACGGCTGGAAACCTTACTTCGTTGAGGGAAGTGACCTGGATACCATGCACCAAGCTATGGCTGCGACCCTCGAGAAATGTGTGCAAGAGATTCGGGAGTACCAACACCAAGCGCGTTCATCAAAGAAGGCGTTCCGTCCCCGTTGGCCGATGATCGTTCTCCGCACCCCTAAAGGGTGGACTGCCCCGCGAGAAGTTGACGGCAAATTCCTGGAAGGCTTCTGGCGGGCGCACCAGATTCCCATCACCGATGTCGCGACCAATCCGTCCCACCTGAAGGTCTTAGAGAACTGGATGAAGGGCTACAAGCCTGAGGCTCTCTTCGACAAGAATGGCTCACTGATCCCCGAGCTCAAAGAGCTTGCTCCTGCAGGCAACGCCAGAATGAGCGCCAACCCTGTTGGCAATGGTGGTCTTCTGCGCAAGCCCCTAATCATGAACGACTTCCGAGAATATGCACTCAACGACATCGTCCCTGGAAAGACCATCAAGGGCGGTATGGCAAACATGGCCAAGTTCCTGCGTGATGTCGTGGGCAAGAACAAGACGAACTTCCGCCTTTTCGGGCCCGATGAGACCGAGTCCAATAAGCTTGCCGAAGTCTACAAGGAAGGCAAGAAAGTCTGGATGGGTGATTACTTCGACGAGGACAAAGATGGCGGAAATCTCGCGCCTGATGGTCGCGTCATGGAGATTCTCAGCGAGCATACTTGCGAAGGCTGGCTTGAGGGCTACATCCTGTCTGGACGTCACGGATTACTCAACAGTTACGAACCATTTGTTCATGTTATCGACTCGATGGTCAACCAGCACTGCAAGTGGATCGAGAAATGCCTTGAAGTCGAATGGCGAGCCAAGGTCGCCTCCTCTCAACATCCTGATTACAGCCACAGTCTGGAGACAAGACCACAACGGCTTCACCCACCAAGACCCGGGCTTCCTCGACGTAGTCGCCAACAAGAGCCCGGAGGTAGTCCGAATCTACCTCCCACCGGACGGCAACTCCCTCCTATCCGTCATGAACCACTGCCTCCGCAGCGTCAACTACGTCAACGTCGTCGTAGCCGACAAACAAGACCACATCCAATTCCTCAGCATGGACGAAGCAGTCGCACACTGCACAAAGGGCCTCGGAATCTGGGACTGGGCCAGTAACGACCAAGGCGCCGAGCCGGACATCGTAATCGCCTCTTGCGGAGACGTCTCAACACACGAAGCACTCGCCGCAACAGCCCTCCTCCGCGAAAATCTCCCCGATCTAAAGGTCCGCTTCGTAAACGTCATCGACCTCTTCAGACTTATTTCTGGAATCCACCACCCACACGGCATGTCCGATAAACAATGGAAGGCCATATTTACCGATAACAAGCCGATACTTTTCAACTTCCACTCTTACCCCTGGCTCATCCACCGCTTGACCTACAAGCGACCGGGACAGCAGAACCTGCATGTGAGAGGATACAAGGAGAAGGGTAATATCGATACACCGTTCGAATTGGCTATGCGCAATGGAACGGATCGGTATAGTCTTGCCATTGATGCTATTGATCTTATTCCGGAACTTGTTAATAAGTCTTCGAGTGTGAGGGAGAAACTTGTTAATGCGAGGTTGGCGGGTAAGGCGGAGGCTTATGAGAATGGTGTTGATCCTAAGCATATTCGGAACTGGGTTTGGCCTTTTGCTAGGAAGTAGAGTCCTAACTTGAACTTGAATGTGCGGGTCGAGGGTGCAATCATGGATGTAATTGTTTGAGCTGCAATGCGGTACACGAATAGCATGATATTTTGATGAGACTACTGTTCTTGCCGATCCTGACATGACAGGTGCTGAAGAACCTTGCGTCTTCTAGTCGTCTTCAGGTTACTAGTATTGGCCCTGCATACTAGTAGTATAGGGCGAGGTTATGGCGGAAACACCACCACTGTGAGAATGTTCAGATACGACCATGTGCAAGATACGAATACCAAGCAGCCTGTAGCTTAGTGGTGGTTCGATGAAAGTAACAAGCTTGGAAAGAAGAAGAAGAAACAGAAGCAGGAAGATACTGGTGAATGGTGGAGGCCATCCGATCAAGGCAACAAGGCAACGACAACCAAGATTATGTGCAGTTTGCGGGTTGGCATCGTGTTTTTTGTCGGCGCAATAATATGTTAATTTGTACCTAGCATGTATATATAGTGTTCGACACGGCGGCTACCCGATCGACTTCGGCGCTTTCTTCCAAGGTTCTACTGGCTTTTCGTGAGGCGGTCCAACGCAGGTATGGTGGTTGGGCGCTTAGCATATGCAAAGTCGGCTGATAGATTTAGGAAATTATCTAATGATATAACTGTATACGTATCTCTACCTATATCTGCAGGAAACCGATTGATCAAGCTTTGGTATAGAGGCATTAATTTAAGTGCTTCTGGCCTTAGTATTCTATGCGTCTGATTAATGCTGCGACCAATAATAGTGCTCTTAATAAAGCAGTTCTGTATAGTCTGATTAAGTACATCATTTCGCCAGGCCTGGGTAAGCCAGCGGAGGGTATAATTGAGGCTTATTTTCTTGTTAGGATCGAGGTTCCGGTTAAGAATATTGATCATCTAATACATCTATTTCCTCCGATAATGTTATTTCAGACTCTGGATAATTCCTTAGTCCAGTGGCTGGTAAACTGACGTCGTATTTACCGGGAGAAATAGCACCTTAATATTAGACGGTGGCGGCGCATCTTCAAGCACGCTAAGATGCATACTGAAATTATCCAGTAAGAGCAGGACACGTCTTCCCTTGCCAATATGCTTATAAAAGATACAGAGCTATTCTGCTATAATACCACTACGCATCTATGCTTTTTTGTTCTAGCGCCAGGTATATCTAATCGCAGGGATATTTACCCCTCGAAGAGTATATGGTGTTTTTGCTGTACTAATCAACCATAGAGGTAATCGGTCTGAACCAGTAGCATTTTATCGTAACTACTATAGTAATTCGGGCCTTATCTTTCTTTTGACCAGTATGACTATCTGTCGATAGACCACCGTTTGGTATACGGCGCTAATAAAGCCCGGTCTCGTCTATATTATAGATATCCTCCGGTTAATACTGGTCGCAGATCGTTTATATAGGTTTTATCTCGTCGTATATTAAGGTTGGGACCGATACTCGCCATAGAAGGTATAATAGCAGAGGGAATAACGTTGTTTAAGTTAAGTAAGCTACCTATCAGAGAAAAGGGGTACTGGAAACTTAGCATATTCAGGGATTTTCTTCCAATATTCGATAGCTTTAAGCCAAAGTAGAGGGCCTATTATAGGAAAGCCGGCGTCCTAGTGTCGCCATTGCCATTCAAAGAGAGCTTGGTCTAATATAGGCCAATACGATGTAGTTCGAAAACACCCCTAGATCCCACACGCCAGCCCTCGGCGGTCACAACGCCGGAGCCGCAGCCCAGCGCAAGAATGCGTGCACCAAGCAAGGGATATTATCCAAGGGGGACATGTCCCGACAGCTGGAGAACAACGAGCCATGACCGGCATGTATTGGTCTTTCCCTGCAGGCGAACGGGGGTTTTCCAATATTCTGGATGCGCATATCGGGCTTGGCGCGTCAAAAAATTAGAGTTCCCCCCAGCACTCTCGGTTCATTCAACATCTTCTCACGGGGCCCACGGGGCCGATAACCTCCACAAGCCCAGCAAGCTGGTCAGGCCGATCATTATGGGCCTCGGATTGGCCTGCCCTTCCTCCCTCGTGATGGTTCCGGGAACGATCGCCAATGAGAAGCCCGGGGCCCGGCACTAATCAGAGTGTTGACCGTACGTACTAGCTTTCCTTGGACCGCGAAACAAAGCGGAGGCGTGGGGGAACGCGGGGAAATGGTGCCCCCACTGGTGAACGTTAACTCCCTTCGCCCATGGGTTGATGACGCGTGGGGTAGCCAGAGATAAATATTAAATACTCCCCCCCTCGCGTGAAGTTCGGTTGGCTTCATCTGTGTTCATTTGAACAATCATCCCAGCCATGGCCAAACCAGACTCTGTCCACGACGAATGCCCATCGTTGGCAAAGGAGGGCCAGGTGATCGAGACTGATCCCCCACATGTGCCCTTGACGGAGGAGGACAGCAAACGGATCTGCCGCAAGACCGATCGGACCATTCTGGTGATATTGATCTGGGTTTACTTTCTGCAAATTCTAGACAAGACGGTTCTTGGCTATGGCGCGACATTCGGTCTGCAGACCGATACCCACTTGACCGGAAACCAATACTCTTTGATCGGATCCATTGCTCCAATCGCCCAACTGGCCTGGCAGCCGTTCTCGTCATACCTGATCGTGAAGGTGCCGCATAAGGTTCTGATGCCTGCGCTGTGCTTGGGATGGGGCATCGCTCAGTCGTGTCTGGCGGCTTGCCATAATTTCCAGGAGTTGATGGCGGCGCGTTTCTTCCTGGGCCTGTTCGAAGCCGGGTGTCTGCCCCTGTTTGGAGTCATCACGAGTCAATGGTACCGTCGTGCAGAGCAGCCGTTGCGCATCGCCGCGTGGTATGGTACCAATGGACTGGCAACTATTGTGGCGGCTGCACTGTCCTACGGCCTTGCACATATCAAGTCGGATCTCTTACAATCATGGCAAATGTACGTCTGCTTGCTACTGAAGAATGATTTCATTTTCTAACCCGCCTTTAGCATTTTCCTATTTGTCGGCCTGGTGACTATCGTCTCAGCCCCAATTGTGTACTGGCGAATGGACAACGATATATCCACCGCTCGCTTCTTAACGGAGGAAGAAAAACTGCAGGGCATGGAGCGACTCCGGGCCAATCAAACAGGAACGGGAAATACAGAGTTCAAATTCAGCCATGTGCTGGAGGCCGCACTGGAGCCAAAGACCTACTTGTGGATCGGGATGGCGATGCTCCTCAACATCGGCGCTAGCGTAACTAACACTTTCGGCCCATTGATTCTTGGTGGCCTGGGCTATGATAAGTACACCACTAGTCTGCTGACCATGCCCTTTGGCGCGTTGCAATCTATCATGATTATGCTCGCTAGCTATCTTGCCCATACTGCGCGCGTCAAGGGTGTTATCTTGTCGGCGTTCATGCTCCCGGTAGTGGCTGGATTGGCTGTTCTCTACGCTGTCCCTCGAAACGATTCCGCGAATGGTGCGCTCCTTGCCGGATACTATCTTCTAGCTTTCCTCTTTGGTGGAAACCCGCTCGTTGTGACCTGGATTGTCGGCAACACAGCCGGAAGTACCAAGAAGTCGGTCGCGATGAGTTTATTCAACGCCGCTTCCTCTGCCGGTAACATCGTGGGCCCGTTGCTCTTCAGCGCAAAGGATGCGCCAGATTACCATCCCGGTCTTCGTGCCTGTCTCGGCATATTTAGCGCAATGGTTGCCATTGTACTCGTCCAATGGGCCAACCTATGGTTCCTCAACAAGCAGCAAGCCCGCCGCCGCGTGCGCAATGGGAAGTCTGCCCAGATCGTTGATCACTCGATGCAGAGTAACTTCCATGGCATCGAAGAAACCGGCGAGGAGGCTGAAACGGGACACCAAGTCACTCATGCGGGTGCACATGTGGCTGAGGATCTCACAGATCGGGAGAATGATGAATTTGTATATATCTACTGAGACGACCGAGGAATATGTCGATTGGGGAGGAGGATACTGTAACCCCAGCAGTGTCGGAACCAGCACGGGCAGGCAGTCCGATCGCGAATAGGAATAGCAAGTGTTCTGAATTGGAAACGTCCTCCGTACCATAATAGTTTATAGTTATAACATGATAACGACGGTAATATGTTAAACTCGTCCTATAGGAAATTAGCCATCCCTTCGATATATAGACCGGGTATTTTAGCGAAGCGGGTCAAAAATGGCGTCTAGCATCACGGGAGTGACGCTTAGTGGCGGGCTAGGAGGTAATATAGGAGGATTGGGATTGCCAAACAAAATATCTTATTGCGTATGTTAGTAATAGAACACTCACTATATTTTGCAAACTTGGCCATTTGTGACGTTGTGAGTCTGTTCTCGCTGCTTATCATGTGATTAGGGGTTGAAAGAGTATCTGCATGTTTGCGGCATGGGAGCCGACATCGGGCGCTGCTGTAGCCAAACAGGTGCAAATGATGTCTTCTCACTGCTATTTGTTTATAATGAAAGTCAAACCACTTATTGGAACTCATAACCTGCTCAGACCCAAGGAAAAGGTGGGAACTTGAAGGCAAATGTATGGAGTGTCAAGCAAAGAGGAAAATATAGAAGATGATTATTGCAAGTTTGGTATGGGGAGTAGGTAGCTAGTTCCAAGGTTATAAGTGGGCAGACGGTTGGAGATTGGCAAACACAGTGGTCGACATGCAGTATTCCTGTTTGCCGATGTACACTATAGTATTATGGTGGATAAAAGGGGTCACCAGCCCAGGAGGCTACATGCGTTCTTGACGGTATCAATGTATGTTTTCATCGGGGACCGATCATTTGACTCGGGTATCGGTGAACAGGTCGCTTAAAGTGACGTGGTAGGTGCCCCGTGCTGTAGCATGCTAAAGCGATGTCTTGCCCTGATATGGTAGCTCGGGAGTCAATTGGCAAATTAAATGACAATTCTATATAGGGCTGACATATCTCCTGGGTAGAAATGCAGATTGAAGTGAGGATTGAAGTGAGTTGGATAGTATGCACGAAACCTGGTTGCCTAGTAGTTTCGTCCAGAGAATCTATACCAAGCAAAGTGCCTTCACACACTGGCAAATAATTCACTTATCTATGAAACTTATTTCCTAAGGTTTGTCTTATGAGTCAATCGTGTTCAGTTTCAACCCAAATCAATTAATTCTAGATTATTTTTGACTCACGCCTTAAGCTCTCCTACTTGGACCCTCGGCCACATCGTTCCTCGTTCCCACGCCTCGGCCTTTAGGGAGCTGGCGGTGGAGCCGCGTTAAAAAGCTTAAACAAAGTAAACTGGAGGGTACGTCTTGAGGACGATTTTGGTTGGGCCAGTTATGCGGTTGCCTGGTCCCAGCCGTCCCATAGATGCGAGCGCTGCATCTAGTCATGTCAGTCTGGGAAAAGTCCCGCAAACTCTAATCCGCAAAATTTGCTCTCGGGGACTAAGAAAAGCAAGACACTCATAGAGGTCAGGTTTAGACGAGACCCCTTAATTAACTATAGGGACAGTGGCAGCTAGAAGCGAGCCTAAGGAAAAAATAGTCCCCCTCGTGGAAGAAAAATTGCAAGGCTAGTGGCTTAGACTGTGACCTAACCTTATCTTGCCCTAACTATACAGAATGCGCGAATTCCCCGAATTTCCCATCTCCGGCCATAAATTCTTTCCCACTGTATCTTTCACCCCCAAATCTTCACTTGATCTTGATTCTGTCTCCAACTTCATTTATTGTTTCTACCTTTCAGAAACAGCTTCCTATTTCGGAACATACTACATCTTCAAACTTCATCCTTTTTTCCAACGCCGAATGGCTGAATACTACTCGATGAACACACCTTTCTCAACCGGCCTCTTCATCCCAGACACACTGGCTGGGCAAAAGAAAATCTGCTTCCGCTCTGTTGAAGAACTAGAGCCACCTTAAGCAACCGTAACTCTGATACCAAACCAGCCTGACTATCCCGTTGATATACGTCCACGATGAAGTTCTTCCTCAGCCCAGTCTTCCGGTGTGCGATCGAAGGCACTGCAGAGGCTCAGCATTGTGCAAGCGAATTCCAGCCAAAGCCCGGCTCTGACCATGTCATAACAGCCATTGATGAGACTGATGATGCCGGCTACAAGGCCAAGTCCAGTCCACGACTTCTAGATCGATGGCTGGATGCGGCAGTCCGCTTTGCTGGGTCGGCGCCCGTATTCCTCTTGATCGTTGCAGGGCTACTAACCTGGGCCTTGCTGGGAATCCGCTTTGGTCAATCAGACGTCTGGGTCGCTGCTATTTCCGACGTACAAGCCATCATGTGCTACATCTTCGACTCGCTGCTCATGCGCCAACTTCTCCGCGAATATTCCGAACAACACGAAGCCATGGTCCAGATTCAATCTCGTTGTACAAGTCACCGTCGTATGCTCGAGACTGTCAAAGCAAAGCTGGGACCAGAGGGAATCGCCCGCGCAGCTGAACTCTGCAAAGATGAACCACCTCTGTCCCCGCTTGATCAGGGTCTGGACCGTGCCGCGGGCCCTTTTGCTCGCTTGGTGATCTGGTCGGCTAAGGCATTTGGTCATGTTACTACTGTTGGTTTGTACTGGGTGGGTATATTCATTTGGCTGGGATTCGGTCCTCATTGCGGTTGGTCTAGTCGGTGGCAGTTGTACATCAATGACGCGACATCTGCACTGATGATTCTCGTTTTTGCATTCCTTGCTTGTTTGCGCGAGTGTTTTGCCGACCAAACGAATATCTGCCTGGACTCGATTTTCAAATTGGACGCCAAGCTAGAGAGAGAGCTTCGTCGACTCAGTCGGGATGAATTGCCCAATCTAACGGTCACCATCGCGCCGCCGAAGGAAAATTACCTCCAAATGGTCATTTTCTACTACGCGGATATCATTGGCACGCTTGTGGGAATCATTATCCTGGTGCTGGTTGTCATTGCCTGGGTGGTTGTTGGCCCGGTCTTCCATTTCAACAATACCTGGTGGTTGCTCATTGGGACTTATGCCGGGCTGGTCGGGTTATTTGACAGTTTTGTGCTGCGGAATATTCAAAGTAAGGTTAATGAGTATGTCACTGAGCAAGTTGTCTGTCTCGAGAAGCAGGACATGATGTTGTATTCTGGATTATCGGTGCCTGTGCCTCGGGTTCAACTCCGACCACCCTCGCTCAGCCAGCGCGTGTCTCACTACATCAACACCATCAGCTCGCATCTGCTTATGGTTGTTGCCGGGTTGATTCTCACTCTGGGATGCATCGTGGCTTCTAGTGCGATGAAGTGGAGCTTGACGGGTCAATTGGTCTCAAATGTTCCTCCTAGCATTATTGAGACTTTCTTCATGCTTATCTTGATCACGGGTCACAACTATGCGGAAAAGGAGCTTCGTGCCGACTTAACCGATATCTATCATCGGCGGCAGCGTCTTCTGGCCTTCGTGGGGCATGCGGAGGGGGTAGTTGAGTGTGGAGAGGAGGTAGACTCGGTGAAGGAGGCAGCTGCTTCGGAGTGAATCGTTAGGGTTGTTTCGGGTATTGAGGAAGGGAGCAGGCATGGACCTTGGGGCTGGGGGGGGGGGGGATTGGAATGGCAATTAATAGTAGCGCTCATGCTTATAAGCAGTCATTGATGGAGGGGGTGAAGGAGATGGAGGAGGATGAGGGAAAGAAAGCTGTCGGAGGGAAGATATCGAGGACGACAAATGGTGATAATGCGATTGAAAAGTCGAATGTTTATTGGATTAGAACTACTACTTACTATAGTAACAGTACTATTCCGTTTATTCATTCTAAAAGTGCTTACTACTAGTAGCTACCAGTAGCATTCCTGGCAGTCGGCCCCCAGGGCTGGGTAGTATACTATAAACTACTAGTATACCCTGGGGCCGTTGGATGGGATAGTACTAGGGATAAAAAGAGGATAGAAGATAATACAATGTATTATTTCAAGAACTAGGACTCTTTTGGAGATATTCCATCTGCGTAAACATAATTCTAGTTGGACTTTTATAGAAGGGTACTACGGGCACTGCTATACTATACTTGGGTACTTGGGTGGATACTCGGCTTGTGCCTGACGCCATTGTATCATCGACTCTTGGTACAACTTTATCAGGAGTAAACCCAGGTACTTCCAGATGGTATATTAAAGTACTTTGGGATACGTGTAATTATCATATGACCATAATTCTATAATTGACTATCTAATATAGTCTGTTCCTATACTAGTAGTATATACTATAGTACTATACTATACTATACTAACTATGTGTACCTATGCTACTCGTTACGGCAGCTCTCCCGTGACCAGTGCAGTCCAGCCCAGTCCAGCCCAGCTTCATCTTCACTTCTCCATCTCCCCCACCCTTTCATCCTCCGCCCTTTCTCCTTCCCCTCCTTTCCTTTCTAATCACAGGAGATTATCCTGATCGCTCCCCGTGGGGCCTCACGGCTTTCTCCTCCTCCTCTCCTCCTCTCTCCCCCCCCACACTACCTGGTGACGTTGACGTTGACCGCTCCAACACCTCCCCTCGCCTCACCTTGATTCACCCGCCTCATCTCACCTCACCTCGACCCGGCGAACAGGTAATGTCGGCCCCTGCCAACCCATCCACAGTGGTTCGCAGCCATTCGACCTCTTCCAGGCCGTCTAGAGCTGTCCAGTCCGATCTACCCCATCGCACTAGAAGCGTGGCGGTCCGATCGACCAACTCCTCCCAGCCCCCTCCACACTCTCACTATTCACACTCCAAGACCCCCTCTCACGACCGTCGTCCCCCCTCCAACCATGCCGCTCTAGACACCATCGCCCGCCGCGATTTCGAAGCTTCCAACCCTGCCAGGATGCCTTCTCGTCGTGAGGCTTCCTCCGAACGTTCGCAAGAACGCCCATCCACCGCAACCCGGACCGAGTCCACCCGACGACACTCCAGAAACCCATCATCATCAGGACACAAACGAGAGAGCATGGACACTGCCGCCGCCACTGCGCCCGAGCGCGCTGTGGATTCTTCCCAGCATGCGACCGGCACTCAAGCCTCCCAGCCCTCTTCGTCCCAGCCTAGGCGTCGCACGACCATCACCACGCCAACGGGCCAATGGGCGCTCGGGAAGACCATCGGTGCGGGGAGCATGGGTAAGGTGAAGTTAGCCAAGAATATGGAAACTGGCGAGCAGGTAAATATCACCCTTGAATGCCATGATCTCAATTCGCTGAGCGACGCGCAATATGATGGATTGTGATGAGTCGAGGTGTGCTAATTCCGGTCGCAGGTTGCCGTCAAGATCGTCCCCAGACTCTCGACCGAAGAACACCGCAACAGCCGCGACACCGAACGAGCCGACCGATCAAAAGAAATCCGAACCGCTCGAGAAGCCGCCATTGTCAGCTTGGTGAATCACCCATACATTTGTGGCATGCGCGATGTGGTACGGACAACATATCACTGGTACATGCTCTTCGAGTATGTCAATGGTGGCCAGATGCTCGACTACATCATCTCCCACGGCAAGTTGAAGGAGAAGCAGGCTCGCAAATTCGCTCGACAAATCGCCAGTGCCCTCGATTACTGCCATCGCAACAGTATTGTCCACCGTGACTTGAAGATCGAGAACATACTAATCAGCAAGACCGGCGATATCAAGATCATCGACTTCGGCCTCAGCAACCTATTCTCCCCGAAGAGTCTACTCAAGACATTTTGCGGCAGTCTCTACTTTGCTGCGCCTGAGTTACTCCAGGCGAGACAATACACCGGGCCTGAGGTTGACGTGTGGAGTTTTGGAATTGTTCTCTATGTTCTTGTCTGCGGCAAGGTGCCGTTCGACGACCAGAGCATGCCTCAGCTACATGCTAAGATCAAGAAGGGTGTGGTCGAATATCCACCTGGTCTGACTGCCGGTTTGTGTCATTCTTCGTGCATTCATTCGTTTTGATCGCCACTAACAATTCTCCCCAGAATGCCGCCATATCATATCTCGGATGCTGGTCACTGACCCGAAGCAACGCGCGAGCTTGAACGAAATCATGAACCACCCTTGGATGAACAAAAGCTTCAGCGCACCACCAGAAAACCACCTTACCCACCGCGATCCACTGCAGCTGCCATTGGACCAAGAGGTCATCGACAAAATGACCGGATTTGACTTCGGCCCCCCCAGATTATATTGAAGCTCAACTGACGAAGGTGCTGGAGTCAGATGAATATCAACATGCAGTCCGACTTAATTTCCGTGAACATCCTATCGCCAACCAGGCAGAGAAGAAGCGTGGTGTCTTCGACTTTTATAAACGACGCAACTCAGCTGCTAGCCGTGATACTCTGTCGGCACCTTCTGCTGAGGCGGTGCAGCTGGGCAATGACCCCTTGAACGCTTATAGTCCCTTGGTCTCGATTTATCACCTTGTGAAAGAGAAGTTGGACCGAGAGCGGGCCGAAACTCGCCCAGGCGCCCTTGGTATTCGTCCGACCGCCGGCGAAGAGCAGTTGCCCCTAGTGGCGCCTCCCGAGGCTGCACACACCAATCAGTACCAATTGCCTGGAGAGAAGGATATTGGCCGTCGATCTCGCCCACGTGCCAGAACCCACGGTGAAGACGAAGTCACCGAGGGCATGAAGAGTCTGCACGCGCACTCGCCTTCAGCTCATGCCGTGCCAAATGTGGTGCAACCCGACACCCCCGCCAAGAGAGAGAGCACTGCTGCAGGTATCTTGAGACGCTTCAGCACTCGCAGGACCAAGGATCGCAGCCGCGATGTCGATCGCGAACGTATCAGCACCCCGAACACGCCTACGCTGAATGTCCAAGCTCCTGCCGACTCCGCATCTCCTATGCACCGCGGGTTCAGCGTGAGACGCACTCGACGTGCTGACCCGTCGCCGGCTCCTCTTACACCCGGTGGTAGCCAGCCTCAACAAGATTTCCTCGCTGCCCCAGGCTCGGGCGAACAATCTTCGCAGTCAAAGTTCTTGGGCCGATCTACTAGCGTCAACTCTGCCGACTACCGACCTCGCAGAGCCGGCCGGAGAAGTGATGCTGATACGCTGGACGTTGGTCAGCCTCCTTCGACTAGCGGGTCTGATCAGATTGGTCCGAATAGTCAACCTGACCAAACCGGCCTGAGACCTAGTACTCGCACGCACACTGCACGAACCATGTCACTCGGCCATGCACGCCGAGAGAGCATCCAAGCTCGTCGGGCTCGTCGGGAGGCTGCCAGAGAGGCAAATGTGCCAGAGGAGACTGATGCAGATATCTCTGGCGCAGGCACAGCACTGGAGAGCGCCAACGAAGGCGAGGATCTCTCCAAGCCTGTCTTCCTCAAGGGTCTCTTCAGTGTGTCCACCACCAGCAGCAAGCCCTTGCCCGTTATCCGGGCGGACATTATTCGTGTTCTGAGGCAGCTGGCAGTGGAGTATGTCGAGATTAAGGGTGGTTTCAGCTGTCGCCACGCCCCTAGCATTGACCTCGATAAGGTGGTCGATGTTAGCCCTCCCAGCCCAGATCGACAGGGTCAGATCTCGCACCGTCGCCGGATTAGCTTCGGTGGTCTTCTTGGACATGACGATTCCCGGGACGACAGCCGACATGATAGCCGCAGTGGTGCTAGACTGCAACGTCGCACCCAGGGACAACCAGACCGCAGTTTTACCACAAACTCGGACGGATCCGAGGAATACATTGCTCGAGAACAGCCCCAGGCCGCGGTAGGCGAACGTGTTGTTGGCGAAACCACCACCCGAGTTCAAAGCGACACCGGCGAAAATCTTGTGCTACGATTTGAAATCCTTATCGTGAAGGTTCCTCTTTTCTCGCTGCACGGTATTCAGTTCAAGAAGGTTGCCGGCGGTATGTGGCAATATCGTGAAATGGCGAAGAAAATCTTAGATGCTTTGCGCCTATGATGCAGCACCTGCTCGCCTAGCCTGACCCAACGAAAAAAAAAAATTCACGAAGGGGAAAAAGCATATAATCCCGCTTGTGGACACACATATCCTGGCGGTGCCCTGTCCGCCAATTCGCAAACCAGGTACATTTATCAACGACGCATCCGCATGATCATATTATCATTTGTCTTCACACCTTGCATGTCAAAGCAGCCCTTGCCAACGCCCCCCTCCCTTTTCATCTATTAGCCCCATTGTTCCGGTCTGCTCTGCATTTCCTTCCGCCTACACCCACCCGCGCACACTCGTTGCAGCATTTACTACTAGCCCATTCCAGTCCAGTCGCCGGGCGGATCCGGGCCTTCTTCTACCAGGAAAGTCTTCATGATGTACATTAGAGCCAAGTGAAGACTCATCATGTATTTCTTCCTCCGCGTTCGTTCCCCATGATTACTTCCTCACGGCGCGGGAAATCGGCGTTGTACAGCTTTGAGTCGAATCGATTGTTGTCTGTTATTCTCTTCCCCTTCCCCCTTCTCTATCTTTTGAATGATGTTGAATGCGATGTTTCTATGGGTCAGTCAGAGCCTCGGTATTTTCTTCAGTTCCACTGTAGATTTATTGTAGAGTGGAGTGGAACAGCTGGGTACCTTAAGGGTTGCTTGTTGCTTTCTTTAGATCGATGGAGTTTGTACCATGGATCTGACCGCTTAGCGGGTGATCGACCTTTACAACTGCAGTTTATAGAAGAAGGTGGTGGTTCTGTCCACAGTAGTGGACCAATAGATTACATTCGTCAACCTGTGGGCAATTTGTGGATTGGGTACTCCGTATTCAAATTTCTATATTTATTCCTAAGCTAAATACGAGATATGCATACGTGTAGGTGGATCTTCAAAGGGTCGCAAGAGAGTCTCTGCCCAAGGTATAAGGACGATTTACGAATCCACACCTGCCAGGACAACACAACTAGAAGTACAAGCAAGTCAGCTATCCAGCTACGATGAAGTGAATAAGCGTTAGAATGATTTTCCAAGTTTTTATACCAGTTCTAAATTAAGATAGTACTCTAGTATAGTGGTACAACAAGCCCAACTCCAAACACTTTTAAGACTTTCACCGTTCAATGAAATCAGGACAAGGCGCCTCACATTCCACAGCTATACGAATCTTCTTCGACTCATCCTGCACATCCGTAACAGATTGCAGCGTATCAATTTCATGCTCAGAATTGATCTGCACTTTACCCAAGAGTAAAGGGAGAACAGAAGATTTCCATAGGAAAGTGCTGTACTTGCGATTCTCCACCGAAACGACCAGCAACAACGCCACTGAGAGAAGAACCAAGATCGCGGGGAGCGCGATCCAGGCCCAGCGAACGTGGATGTATGTCTCTGCGCGGATTATTGTTCCTGGGAGTTGTTTCGCGGATGTGCTGGTTCGAATGTGGTCTGTCATGCTGTTGGTCATGGACGTCACTGAGTCGATTAAATTGGTGCTACTCCAGAGTATGAGGAGGGGATTAAATCCTGGGATTGGTTTTTCGATGGATTGTGCATCGGCTGTGTAGAGGGTTGAATTGAATAACCCGGTCAGAGTATGGGATAGATCCGCCCAGGTATTATTTTCAATGGTATAATTTGGGTTGGGCGAGAGAGCTTTCGTATCATTGGGTGAGACGAGCGTTGATAACCATATACCAGTGATGTTGGATTGGATAGTATCACCTAGGTAAAGGTCCTGATTCTCGACCGGCTCAATCTGTTGCAAACCATCATCATTCGATTCGCGTGTTTGGGTGTATTTTCTTTGACACATTGACATCGAGCATTCCGTCAGGGTAGGCTTATCCTCTGGCGTAGTGCTATTTTTAGAAGTCCACGTCGTTAGTCTTCCTTCGTATTTGGCACTCAGGAACGAGACGATTTGAGCTCGATCGCCCTCCTTGACGGCAGAACTGTTTGATAAGCTGACAGCAGACCACAAATTCGGAATGGCAAAAACTGAGTAATTGTCTTGTGACAACCACTTAGCATCATCGACCCAGATCCCCGGTGTTATAGAAGCTCCGCTCGAGGTCGTATACTTGCAGTCAAGCGGAATCTCGGCCATCCATTCCTGAGTGTAAAGTCTGTGCTGGTCCGGACTCGGTCTGCAAGATTGATTCGCCTCGTTCGTGACGTCCTTGCATTGAGAACAGACGCCCAATGTCACAAAATCGTCGTATTCACAGTCACCGGAGGGACAGATTGGATTGAGAGGGTTATTTTTGGATTGGGCTAGGCCGTTGAAAATCGCAGCTTGCATCGATGGCTCAAGTCCCCGTGTCGTAATATTTAGAATGTCGATTTGAGGCGCGACACTTCTAGTCCAGGCAGGCCAATATTGATCCGCAGACTGAACGGCAGATGTCCCAGTATCAACTTCCACACGACGAGAAGGATACGATAATATCTGCTGCGCAAATGGATCGAAAGCAACCGCGAGGATCATCAAACCCGCTCCCACAGTTGCTAGCCCCGGTGTCACTGTCCAGAGAGACTCCAACGCACCCACCGGACCGCGACTAGCCTGATCAAGCACTTGCATGTGGTAAAACGGAGTCGGATTGTGAAATGTAGTCCATTTGAGTTGACTGAGACAAGACGAAACAGGCACAAGCATAGAAGCTTTCGCGACGGTAGAAATCACAGAAACAACTGTATTAGGCGAAACGGAACGTTCCCAGCTCGCATATCTGTCACCATCAACGTATGCGAGAAATACGACGAGAAGCGCGATGCTCACGATGCTCAGCACGCATCCACCGACTTCCCAGGTCCATGATCCAACCCGATCAAATCGTCTTCCTGGTCGTCGCTTTTTGTGCTCGGAAATCGGCTCGCTTGATATGGGGAGAGGCCGTTGGTCTTGATTATCGTCTGATGTGCGCGGTTCTGAAAACATCTCGTGGAAATGGCCGCGGTTCGAGATGGGTGATATTTCTATTGGTGATGCCATGTTGTTTCGCGGTGTGTATCCTGGTTCGGGACTCGGGCTGTTATCATCGCGTGGTGGCACATTTTGGGCATCGCGCTGGTCGTTTATTGCTGAGTATGTGTATTGTGAATCCATACTTTGTGCTCTTGGTTGCTTTTTTCCCCTTCCTTTTCATATGGGTATTTATTCCCTGCAGACAGGGGTGTCAGGGTACGATATGTGTAAGATCGCAGATTGGGCTCCTCAGGTAGTGTAAGTACAAGTAGTTCCAGTACGGCCGGTAGGACTTTCGGCGTTGGGCGCATTACTAGTATGGCGCTTGACACGGGATATTCCCGACCAAGTGGGCTTGTCTGACATTGCTTGAGTCGAATTGAATGCGCCTCAGGATCCGCCTTGAAAATGTGCCAATCGTAGGGTGTTTATCAATAGATGCTCCGCCATAATTGTGGGGGCCGCTTGCACTGCCGTTGGGGAAAAGAGGGTTCACGAAAATTGCAGCCTTGCACGGAGTGTTCGCAGGACATACGATTTCGGGTTTAGTCAGTGGGCGATCATCTGGTAATCTGGATCCAGGATTTTAGTCTTTGGGGGGTTCAATCCTGGTGTGAGTTTGTTAAATTGGGTTAATCTCTCGCTGAGAGCGAAGGCTGCGCATTTGACAATCGGTGGAACCACCCCATTCGAAATTATGGGAATTACTAGTATTTAAATGTCTGTTTTGCTTCACTCTATTGATTTCTTATAAGTAAGTGAGTAAAGAAGGATCTCGAGTAACGTGTATTATTTCTCGTTTAAGACAAAAATGTGTACATCTGTGGGATGCCTTCCGGCTTCTTTCATCACGATCAATAACTCAACAACATCAATCTCACTCTTCTGTCTGGCCCCTCGGCATGGCTCAACCGATCACAGCTGCTCTGATACCCGTAATCACGGCCTAATCATCCATCATGGCCTTTATCTTCGCCCTCAAAGACTTCGGCCATGCCGAGCCTCGACTCTTCTGCTCCTTCATCGTCAATTCCATTTGCAATTCCTTTAACTTCTCCAGTTCAGATTGTCGCAATTGCTCTCTTTGTCGCGCCCTCTGGTTCACCTTCTCCTGTTCCGCTTCCAACTCTTCCTCCTTTCTCTTCATAGAGAGACGGATATCTCTGAGTAGCTCCTCTGCTTTGAGAGTGGTTGAGTCCATCTCTCCGTTCTTCTCCTTCCTTCTCTGCACCAACAATTCACCCAGGAAAGCCGCCTTTTCAAGTAAAGATCTCTCGGAAAATGCGACTACAAGCTGTTCAAGGTTCTCCAGCGTGTGGTCCAGAGGATTTCCATAAGCCTCGGTCTCATAATCCAAAGCCTGGCAGCAATTAGCTTCGGCGGCAACATATTTCTGCATCTCGATCAGCGCACGACAATTCCAAAAGCGACTATCCAGAGCCTCTTCATCTGTGGAGCCGTATAATCTGGCCCGTTTAGTTGCCGCGAGCTCAAAGTGCTTTTGAGCTAGTTCGTAATTCTTCATATTATATTGCATGAGGCCGAGGTTGTGACTGGCGCGCAAACCAACAGCAATTCCAGACCCAGAATCCTCTAATCCAAGTCTTTGGACGTTCGTGAGCACTGCGTCTGCGTCCTCGTGCTCTCCCATCTTTTCGTATGCTATCCCCATGTTGTACAAAGATTTTAATGTCTCCTGGTGTGTCGGGCCAAAGATTATTTTCTGCTCCTCGGCTAGATTTTCACAGACAATTGCCGCGCTGCTGTAATCTTCCATTTGAAATAGGCATTTAGCAAGCAGGTTTAAGGGGTTCAAATCGTGGTGCCCTGTCACTCCCAAGTATTTACTGATCGAAACAGCTTCTTCAAGGATAGCTCTCGCCTCGGGGTATTGTCCCAGGTAGTAGAGAGATTCGCCCAGTACAGAGGCTACTTGGATGTTGTATTTGCGGGAGAATTTAGGAGACTTTTTCAAGGTGTCCAGTACTTCTGTCAAGAATCCCACTGCCAGGTCGTACTCTTTGAGTTCGAACGAAGCAAAGCCGCTTCGACCCAAACATCTGGTCATAACTTTTGTCGCTTCTCCGGCTGTGCCTCGTCGTTGAGTTATAACAGACTGAAAGTGAAACCGTGCCTCCGCCCATTTCTCTTGGGAAAAGAGTAGTTGGGCAAAGTCATAACTTGTATGAATGGTATTGTCGTGTTTGGGTCCCAAAACCGCTTGTTGGGCATTGAGTGTTTTTCTGAGAATTGCTTCGGCCTCTTTTGAATTGCCCCGTTTAATCTCTGCACAGCCAAATCCATGTAAGGATAGGAGGGTGTCAGGATGATATGGCCCAAGAGTTTCATGCTGCCATTTGGCTGAGTATTTAAAAAATACAGATGCCTTCTCCAATCTGCTCAATCGAGAACAGACTTGTGCGACATGATAGGCTGTTTTCAGTGTTGCTTCGTTCGTCATTCCAAGGGCATCCCTCTGGACTGTGAAGTTATCCTCAAGCAACTCCGCGGCTTTTTCGTATTGTTTTATCCAATGTGGTTTTTCGTCATTTAACCACTCCTCTTCGCCAAAGAGATGAGATAGGCCCGCGATAATCGACTGCAGATCTGCAGCTTCACTTTCTGTGATGAGAGAGCGAGATGGAGAAGCCGCTGTAGAGAAAGCCTTTTGCTCCTCATTGTTGGAATTCCCAGTGTGACTCTCGTCCGGAGAAACAACAATATCCTCAGAAGCTGTCCACGACTTAGATTTCAAATCATATTTCAATCGGGTACCAAAGGATATTGCATTCCTTGTCCCATTTGGGAACAAACTTTTTTCCGGGGTCTGATCTCCACTTCGAGGCGACGGTAAAACAAACGCCACTTCTGGGCTTTTAGCCTCCACAGTGGTCGAATCGGCCGTTGAGCCTGCGCCGCAAGCTTCCGGTTGGACCTCCTCGACACTCTCATGACTGACAGGTTCCTCGGAATCGCAGTTGTCAGCACCAGGTGGATTAATATGGAGTATCTTTGATCGTATTGTGAGATCATTTTGTGGAGGCTCCAAGGTTTTGGGGGCGAGAAGCATATCTAGGTTTGTATTCATCAGCTCCCCATTGTTGAAGGCTACAGATACACCATTTTCACGGTTGGATATGGGAGTTGCGTATGGAGTCTCCTCACTAGTCGAGCTAGCCACAGCAGGTTTGATATCTTCGGGTTCATATTCGGAAGAAACCGAGGTATTATCTTGATTGGGTGATAGAGGTGCGTAGTGAGTGCCATCCCAGCTCATCTCATAGGGAGGGCTGGGGTCTTCGATTTCATGCTGAGGAGGAACTAGAGGTGTGTCTTCATCAATTGTCGAAGATGTGTTATGAGCTACATCCTGAGCCAGGCTTGCGAGAACAACCGATTCACCGAGAGGTTGGATTGATCCGGGCTCACACTGGAAAAGGGCTGAAAGGATCTCCTGGTCGGGTATGGGGGGTATGTGCTGAGAGCTGTCATGAGTCTCGACGTCCAAAAACGGTATCTCCTCGGGATGGTCCGCATATATTTGGCTCAGCCATTCACTTTCCAGGGCTCCCTTGGAAGACATTCTGTATCGAGGATTTCGTCCCATCACTGCTTCGAGAAACTGACGACACCCCAAACTCAAAGACGGAGTTATCGCCCCCGGAAACGGGAAATCGCTTCCTTCAACGTATCGTCTGAGCTTAATTATCTCCTCTAGCGAGAAAGGGTACTCGTGAAACAGTAGGAAGTATGTGGTCACACCGAGGGACCACATATCAATGCTTTCTGTAAAGCGCCAGGCTAGACTCCCTTCCTCTTCTTCTGGAGGCAGGAACCCCTGCATCTCAGGTGCCATAAATGGCCTCGTTCCAACCAAACTACAGATGCTGGAGTCCTCGCTCATGCGCTTGCTTATACCGAAGTCCCCGAGCTTGACACGCCATTCAGGGCCGATTTGAATCACAAAGATGTTCTACTCTCCCGTTAGTTCGACACCACCAAGCTTAAAGAACGTTATATATAGATGCACTGACCTTTGGCTTGACATCTCTATGCACAAAAGCATTGGCGTGGAGAAACATGAGCCCCTCTACCAACTGGAATGTGATTGACCTGGCCTCCTCTTCGGGTAGTGGTTGTTTTAGATGGGAGCTGAGATCCCCATGCTCAATATATTCCATGGCAATGAACAACGATGTATCATTTTCGTACCATCCCAAGAACTCGACGAACAGCCCGTGGTACTAGAGAATATCAGGAAATATCCATCATGCGAGAATGAGTGTCAGACCGACCTTTTGCTGCGAGAACTTGGCGATGGCCTCTACCTCTTTGTGGTAGTTAATCCTGTGAGCGGCCATTTGGGCCTTGTCAATCGTTTTGACGGCCTGGTATTTAGTCCCACCCCCATCGCCTGTCGAACACTGGTGCAGATACACATTGCCATAGGAGCCACGCCCCAGTAGCTTGCCCTTTATCCAAACATCTTCTCTCTCGCGACGGCGGGTATACCTTCCCGGCAAAGTGACCCACTCGAAGGTAAACCGGTGGTGAGTGGTTTGATGGAGTGTTTGATGAAAATCCACGCGAATTTGGGTGTCTATAACTAGGTCTGACAGCCCTGGTGGCATGTTAAGTCATTCGGAGATGATGGGGTGACCAGAGTCCGATCATTGAAAAGAAAGAAATGCTGTGGCGACATTGCGATCGAGAAAAGCCCTGGGGGGGGCTGATCGAGTGGCTTAGCGCTGATGCCCAGGCGAGTTGAGATTGGCGAGAAGGGAGATGGTTAGCGATAGGTTCGTGTGCAGAGTGCATCAATACGATGTGATGGTCCAAAAGGGGAATAGCGTGCAATCACTTTTGGGTTGAAGAGGCGACCCACGTGATTCCTCGGAGTATACTCTTAAGTTTGCAACAGTAACTGTCTAATCCTCGATGGCTCTTTTTGGCCCTATTTGTCTGCTATTTTTCATATTTATACCTTTCTTTCTATTGAACCGTTCGTATATTCAATAATCTCGATTGAACATACTGCTTAGTCACCATTTGACCGGTTTTGTGGTTCTGCGCGGTGATTGGGCATATCACGTGCCAGCCTGCCGCGCCAAGCCTCAGTTCTAAAGATGCCCCCAAAAATGATATCGAAGATAGGCGTCGACTCAAATGTCGTATAGACGTAATACCTATATCGATAGATAGAGAGAAGCATATTCTATCTGGCCAGGGTGTCGGCTTTATATACAATTCTCTTTTATGGTTATGTAAATCCTTATCCAGTTTAAAAGTGTGCGGGAACTCGGTGGGCATTTCTGCCCGCTCCTGGCGCCCACTTCTAACAGCTTTCTGACAGCTTAAAAAAAGCTGTCAGAAAGCCATCAACCAAAACTCCACAAAACATGCCTCTGCCCTGGGAGCTCAGAATCGTACATCAAAAATGACTAACATGATCGCCAAACTTGAAAAATACCTTACTTTGTACCTTATTTTATCTTTGAGTCTGTTTACACTTCCTTCTCGCTGACATCTATAAAATATGGTTAATTGCTAGTTGTGATGATATGCTGACTAATCATTTATATAGACCTGGTCCAAGCGCCCTCCACTCCACATGACCGCCCTCTCAGGCCTCTTCCTTTCCTTTCCTCTCCTCATTCTGCAAGCCTTGGGGTAATGTCACTTTAGTGCTCCTTAGTGATACTCGCCTACACTCTGTCCCCCCCCCCCCCCCAACCCGCTTGCTAAAGCCAATTCCAGGCCGCCCCGCCGCCCGCCGCCTTTGCTCTGTCTCTCACCCCCGTATTTCCCGGTTTCCCGACCGGCGCCTAGGTAAGGTTAGACATCGTCCCCCCAACCATTGGGAATAACCCCCTCCTCTTCATCGATTTTTATCCATTTTACCTACCTAACCTGGTCGAGGTTGTTCTTGCCAATATTTTCCAATTTCTATCTTCCTTATTTTCTATTATGGAAGTTGAGTATTGTGATCTTAACTAACTTTGCTATACGCGTTTAGGACGCGTCTTTGGCGTTGGCATCCACCGCCTGCAAGCTTGCAAAGGCACGACAACATGTCAAAACCTCCTATTATTGATCTAATTGATCTAACAGAGGACACTGACATGGACGATGATGTGGATGATCCTACGGTAAGTTCAAGTTTTACTTCCTTTTGAGAAGTGCCTTCCTCGCCAGTTGGCGGCAGATCGACGCTATCGATTCCTTCCTTGATGGGGAAACATTCTTAAACCTTGAACCTCCTTTGACATTCTTTGTCTTTTTCTTTTTTCCTTTTCCCTTTCTTCTCCCTTCTATTACCTTACCTCACCTTACTTCTCTTTTATTTACGTTTTCTTTTCTCCACTTCTTTGATGTGGATCCATTTCTTTCACCCTCGAATACATCAATGGCCTCGATCATTAGATCACTCACTAATTATATCGTTTACCAGCCTGGCCCATCACTCCCAGATGGCTTTATCAAGGTCAATTCTGTGACGCCCCAAAAGTTGGGTGATCTTGGGCCCGCCACATTTTCTTCCACTCTCGTCGTTTCTCCGGCCAGTGCCAACAAGCGAAAGAGCTCCGAACTCGACGATTCCGAACAGGAAACTCTTCGCTCGCCAACTGACCCCCCTCGACCCATGACCCCCACTAAAGTTCCTCATATTTCTTTTTGTGTCGAGGTCCCATCTCCTTCTCTCGCTTTAGACCAATACGTCAAGGTCGAGCCTAAACACGACGGTCTATCTGAAAAGTACTACCCGGTCGAGTCCGTCGAACGGAGTGAAGCTTTTGACCGCCGGTATCCGTACAAACGGGCTGTTAAGCGCAGTCTTGTTTCCCTGTCTGCGGATGTGGGTGATCGACGTGGCAGATATCCAAGCACGGACGACCTCGAGACGATCCAGCGCGCCTCTCTAACGCACAGCCTCTCTCGTCTACAGGCTAACGGCCCGGAGGTATTCTTCAATATTGAAAAGCAAAATCTGTTCATGCTTGCTGCGTCTAATTTCGGCTTCATCCAAGATTATGTCTTGAGAGATGGCGTTCAGCAGGTTCCAGAAGCTTTCAATTCCGGTTGTGAGTGTGCGGGAGGCGCATGTGAGCCTGATAAATGCAGTTGTCTTGCCACGGAAGAGGATTCGGAAGAATTGATCGTCCCGTATCAATTGGGGAATATGGCACTTGATCCGACCTTTTTAAAACGCAAATCAATGATCTATGAATGTAATCATCGATGCGGCTGCCGTGGTAACTGCCGGTTCAATGTGACCCAACGTGGCCGAAGATTCCGTTTAGAGATCTTTCACACTGGTAACCGTGGATTCGGTGAGTTTCATACCCAATTTCAACTATGCTAGAAAAACAGTTTACTAACAGAATAACCATCTAGGTCTTCGTTCCCCAGATGATATCCAAATCGGGGAATACCTCGACCGCTACCTCGGCGAAGTATTGACCAAAGAAGAAGCCGACCAGCGCGAAGACGACCAGAAGATCTCCTATCTCTTCGGCCTTGATTTCATGGTTGGCTCAACCGATATTTCAGAGCAGGAGATCTATGTGGTGGATGGACAGAAATTCGGGAATGCCACCCGATTTATGAACCATTCTTGCAATCCCAATTGCAAGATAATTCCTGTCTCGATCAATCACGGCGACGAAAAACTCTACTATTTGGCATTTTTTGCCCTCCGCTACATCCCCGCGGGAACAGAGTTAACCTTCGACTACAACCCAGGATTCGACAAGAAAGAGAAGATGTCGTCCGGGGCTGTAAAGTGCCTCTGCGGCGATAGGAAATGTCGCGGCCAGCTTTGGCCAAACGCGCGCAAACAGAACCAACAGGGTTTCGCGGCTGACACTTCTGCTGACTCTAGCAGCTCTGATGAATGATGAACTCCCTCCTCCCCAAAAGCCAAAAGTGCCTTTTTTGACTTCTTATTCCCCCATTGTTACACTCCACGTTTTGCATGATACAGCGATCCCATTTCCAAGCGAGCATTATCATGTTTACCTATGACGAATCACGACAACCTCCCCTCGCCTCACATCCACTCACCTCCACTCACCTCTACCCTACTACATAACTTCTATTCCGTGGGATTGGGCGTTTGGATAAACATCTGGTCGCAGTGCACATATTCTTGCAAAATCTCGACTTAGAAATACGCCCCTGTCCCATCGATCGAATTATCTCATCGAATAGCAATGAATGATAGCAAAGTCCAAAGAAGCCCTTCATGGCTTTGCAAAAATTTCTTGTTCTTTTATGCTTCATGTTCAAGTGTCAGTAGAAAAAAAAAAAAAAAAAAGGAAGGAAAGTGGATATTTGAACACTGTAAATATCAGAGCACGTCTATCGCTCATAAAATCTTGAACTTTCACAAAGAACATTCTATACAAATTGCCCTCAAACCCCCACAACTAGACCCGTTATTTCCATCGAACGCCAAACTATACACAAACCAGCCCCACAACCCCAACTAAACCCTTGAAAGCTCAAGCAAAGTAAGCAAATACTCAACTCAATTAACACCCATGAAACACCCATGAAACACAAACCGCAACTCCAAACCCCAAACAGAAAATGCCGATCAAACCAAAGAAAACCCCATCGCATAAAACGAGAGATAAAATGAAGTCAGGACCAGGACCAGGACCCTGACTTAGGCCCGCCCCTCCATAACTTCAAAAATGCCCCCCCATCACGAAGCGGGGCGACTGCTGCTGCTGAGACGAGTGGTGTTGCATCGAATTTCGCTCAGTGGCACTGGCACCGGCACTAGCCCGGGAAAATGGTGACAGCGATGGTAGCGGTGGTGATGCCAGCGCCTGGATCTGTACCTGCTGGCATCGCGCTTGCGCATGCAGATCCATATCAACGGGTCGGGGTTCCATAAGATCAAGACCCTGTCTCTCAATAGAGTCACAGGTACAGCGTGATCGTTCCTCGCTGAGGGCTAGGTCGATTGCTGAGGGGCGACGGCGTACTACCATCATTGATGATCGGCCGCGTAGGACCGCGCAGGGAAGTACACTCACCCCGCAGTGAGGGTGTGAGGTACCAGCAGTGGGATTGGGGGCGAAGTCATGGTTTTGGCTATGCTCGGTTTCTGAGTAGGTTTCGCTCCTTTGGTGGGTGTTTGGGTGGAAGGAGAGGTTGAAGAGGTGGTTTGGTAGGGCTTGAGTTTGGGCCTGGGGGAAGGGCCGGAGGTTTGAGGTTGGTGAGGATGGTGGTGAGGTTGTTCTTGAACTTGGTGGACTTGAGGTGTCGCTCGTTTGTCTTTGACGGCGGGTGAGCGAGGGAAAGGGTGAGATGAATTGTTGCATGGCGGCGAAAGTGAATAACGCGATTGGAATGTTTGTTTGGATTGTATTGGTTGGCGATGTCGAGTGGAATGTTGGAGTAGATGAGTTGAGTTAAGGTGAGGATATGCTCAATCCATGACAGTGCCAGTGGCTCGAATTCGAGGAGATCGAGAAGAATAAAAGAGAAAGGAAGCCATGGAGTAAAGTTGGGCACTGTGACGAATTTCAATTGCGCAAGGACGGGGCTGCAGGGAGGTTGAGACAAGGCGGACGCATGCGGGAAACGGGGGGGGGAGTGGATTGCCGAATGCGGATAACCCTAAGAGTACCTTAAGTACAATTCTGGGTCTACTTCGACGGGTTCCCCTGGATTTTTACCAATGACATTGTTTCCTGATCTACGCCAATTATTTCCCACTCATTCCATTTATTCCCGTCTGCCCGGTTCCGTCGTGGTGATGCTACAACTAGTCGTGGATACTATACTCTACGCGCATACTATCCAACCAATAGCGGCCCCACTGTTTCAGCCCCCCCCCGAGGATTGGAAACCGTTTCTAGTAATAATTAGGTTTGAAGCCACTTGTTTCCGGGGAAGAACTTCTTGGTATTGAAGGGTAGCTACTCCGTACATAGTGGCGAAGTACAAGGGAATCTCCTATCTAGGGGCTCGTCTAGAGATCTAGGTCGATGAGATTCCAAAATTATAGCTATAGGCACTGTAGTCATATAATCGATGTACACGCCAGATTCTATTGACAAAACTGAAAATAATAACCCTGTGACGAAATGGTAGCCCACGCCGTGCTATGCAAAATGACTCCGGATGCCAGGATCAAGGAGAGTGGTGGTGTAGGTGGTGGTGTAAGTGGTAGTATACAGCTGAGAGAAAAGGGGAGGATAAAAGAAAAAAGTGTCAAGACAAGAATCAATCAACCATCGGATACCTCGAGATGTCGAATCATTCGAGTATGCAAAGAATGTCCACGTAAAAGAAAAAAATAAAAACAAAGATGCAATCTCCTCTTCTTCTTCTCATATATCCAATATCTTCGTCCCCCATCAAAACATGTTCAACGCATAGGATCTTTCCTTGGAAAGAAAAACAACAAAAAGAAAATAAAAGGGCAATGGTAAGGGAAAGCGAAAGCGCAGAACCCTTTCTATCCTGATCGGTCGCTAGATCGGTCGCCCGACCGGCGCTGCGTAAAACTTCGCCGAATACTCTCACCCCAGGCGGAGTTATCAAGCGAGTTCATAACATCCCGAACGCTCATCGCGCTATTCTGTCGCGAATGATCGGCCGTCCCCGACGACGGTGTCGCCGACCCGCGACGCTCATCAACATCGAACGAGACCCGCTCTCCATACATATGCCGTGGAGTCCGCGCGGGGCTAAAGCTCGCCCAATCAGTCGGGGTATTGCCGCCAGACGATCGGCCCGTCAGAGTCGTGTCCAAGCGAGGCAGATCGGTATGACGCCCAGTGGGACTCGATTCCGCTCTTCGGTGCAAGGTCGATGTCGGCGACAGCATCGGCGCGAATGGCGAGTCGGGATCGGGCTGCGTTTGCGGCGTCATTACACCTGATGGTGTCTCCTCGGGTTCTTCGCCTGGGTCGTCGACGAAGATTTCCGGCACCGTGAACTGTGGGATTGCTGTCATTCGGGCGCTCTTCTTGCGCTCGATGGCTCGTCGGAATTGTCGGGACCAGTATAGTGTGTCGAAGAAGCCCATCACCGTGTTGCGGCGGACGGCTTCCTCCACGCGCTGGAGTCGCGCGCGACGACGCAGGAATTCCTCTAGTCGGAGACTCTTGCTGTCGCTGATGACGTTATAGTGTGCGAGGATCATCAGGATCTGATGGAATGAGATACCGCGGTCGATGTCGGCCGATACGAGGACCTCTTCGTAGAAGGTGTTCAACCGCTGTCGTCGCTCGCGGATGATTTCGACTGGGATCCGGTCGATGATACGAGACAGCTTCTCGATGTCAATGCCCTCTGCAAGGTCTGATGGCTGCATCGGGTTCAGGGGATTCAGAGATTCGCGTGATCGCATGGATTCGCGCGATCGCATGGGGAACGAGCTATGCAGTGAGTGGACTGAATCGCGAGGTGAAGTCCGACAATGTTCGAGAATTGCTCCAACGGTGAATTCCCCATCGTAAACCCGCATTGCAAATATACCGGAGAGCTCTCCGAGGAGACGAGGGAACTGCTCTTTGGTGATGAATCCCGATCCATCCGGGTCGTAGGTCGCCCAAGCCTGCTTGAACCGACGGATTTCCTCGCGGCTCAGAACGTAAAGGCCACTGCTCCGCTGGTACACGTAAGAGAAACTCTCGAAAATCAGAGACACGAACAGTGAAACGAAAATGTACATGCTGATCAAGTTCCACGCAATGAACAAACACCTTGCCCAGGCAGCGCTGCCGCAGTCGTCATCAAGGAAGTTGGGATTATAGGTGCAAACAGGTGGTACCATGGTGGCATAGTCTTCCATAATCGCATTCCACCCTTCTCCACAACTGCACCGGAAGAGTAGAATCAGGGCCTTCGGTAGGTCTCGGAAGTTGATGTTATGAGTCCCTTGGCTGCCGAACTTGGTCAAGCCGAATGCCTGGTTCATGGCGATACCGAAAACCAAGAAAAGAACAAACCAAGTCGCAAGCAGATTTCCGATCACGGGCAGACTAGCTGCGGCTGTCTTGAACAGCTGGTCAAGCTGATTGTTCCGGGGAATAAGCAGTAGAGTGATGGCAACCAGGAAGAGCTTGTTTAGTTCAAGGACGGCTTGAGTCCGGTAGGAGATATCCAGGATCGTGGTCACGAAAGCGCCGGGGACGGCGAGAAGAGAGTATAAATCCCATGAGCTCCGGCTGAACCGATGCCAGCCAAGGCCGATTAATCGAATGATCACATTTGCGATATAAACAAACATGAAGATGAAGAAAAAGACAGCTATTTCTCGTTAGCAAAAAGAAGATTAAACAGTCGAGAGGGATTGATGAGAAGGGGCATACCTCTAATTTGTTCCCACAACTTCGGCTCGGGGTAGAATTCTAGTACCAGAAGGAGCAAATGCACAACGAGGACGCACGTCACGAATCGTGCCCATCGACCATGCTTCTTCACCGCAATCCGGTAACACCACTGGCGCCACTTCGCGCTCTTCTCGTTGAATGACCGCTTGGAGGGCGAGATCTGCCGAAGCAACTTGCGCAATTCCAACCAAGAACGTTGTTCAGCTGTCAGGAAAGCAACACCCGTTTGTTCCGTATAATTGCGCATAAACACAGAAACAAACAGTGTCAGGACGAACACGGCGCCCAACAGGTTGAAAACGACGAAGAAGAGGCCATTTTCCGGTGCTGCGCCATCTTGAGGTTGTTGGCCGATGCCCGTGATTTGCATCACGCTATCTTGGACATCGATCCAGCCTTCCTGGGAAACAATTTGGAAAAGAATGAAGAGCGAGTTGCCAAAATTGTCAAAGTCGTAGAAGGGGTTTGCTGCGACTCGTGGTGCTAGAACAGGCCAGTTGGATGGCGTATTTTCAAACTCGTTGACGCAGTTTCCCAGGTCCCCAGAGAGGTTGCCATCATTGCATAATACCAGCTGTCCACTGAACAAGTTGACACCGTAGATAGCAAACGGTATCAAGAAACTCATCGAGACTGCAGCTGCGGAAATAACTTTCCATCCACCGACGATAATCACAGAGTGGAAGGTATCCTTCGCGCTGTCACTGACATTCAAAAGTCGGAGAGCCCTCAGCGCCTTAAAGGCGCCAATTGCCCGAGACACACTCCAGTCATGCCTTAACGATCCACCAACGTTGATCCAAAGAGTGATCAACACCACACCGTCGATGAAACCCCATGAACTTCGGAAGTATGCATTGGGGGTCCAGAAGAAGCCATCAGCGACAACCTTGATGATAGCCTCGCACGAGAAAATAATAGCAAATCCCATGTCCGTGTACACAAACCAATTGCGATTAGTGCGGAAATAATCTCGCTGGTAGAGCGGTGTCGTGATACAAGCGAGAACCACCATAGCCACGATGGCCGCGTAGATGAATGCCGAGAAAGCGTACCAGACTGGTTTGTAAGGATCCACACCCTCAACTCGCTCGTGGCCACGTCCAGGTCCGACGATCCGTTGGCATAACTTGCGGAGCGGATGAGACGGCGAGAAGATGTACAGTGATTTGTTGTAGTTGGGATGATCGACGAGATAATTTCGCTGGGCTCGCTTTCTCGCCTCCGCTGCTGAAACAACCTCTTTTGCCATTGTCCTAGGGTCAAGCTCTTCATATGCTCGGGAAAATTGGAGCTTGGCATAGAACGGGTTCGGCTCCCGTCCCATAACGAGAGACATAGCCTTAGTGTATAGTCGTGAGAGTGTGCCTGGCTGAACTACCTGTGCGTTCGCGCCGTCGGCCAGTGGCATCCCACTGGCTCTACGTGCATTATTAGGTCTCTGTCCTTCTCCATCCCCCTCTTCTTCCACGTCTTCTTCTTCGTCAAGGAATTCGCGGACAACGGCATCTTTCAACAACATTTCCAGCGCGGCAGGTCCATGGTCCAGCGGATCTTTATAACGATCCGAGTCCCGACCTAATCGAAGAATCTTCGAAAGGGCCAGGTTACCCTGTGTTGCACTGCCAACATGTTTTTGCTCTAGAAAAGCCCGCACCTGCTGCAGTCGCTTTTCGTCTTCAGAGACATCGAAACTCTCTTGAATGACAGCAATAAACATGTTTAATATGATGAAGTTGGAGACGATAAACCACAGGATGATGAACGATGCGGAAATCCAAGCAGTGTTGAAATGAACTGTGTAGGAGGTTGCGTTATACAAAATGTCTGTCCAATTCTCACTCGAGAGAATCTGGTACATGCCGAGGAAAGAGTTGTAAATATCACCGAAAGTAATGGCGATGGATTCACCATCGACCTCATTGGGAATCTGGCTTCGAAATAGCTGCGTTGCGAAAATGGAGGCGAGGAATGTCATCAAGAACAAGAAGAATATCAAGTTGAGCAGACCGACAACATTGCGAAACACAACCATGATGAGCTTTCGGGTGACAGGAAATGCCATAACAACACGATAGGCACGCATAATTTGGAAGAGCGTGAGAACGGTATAAGGGCGACCCGAGTGGCGGATTGCGGGTATCTGGATGATGCACGTAATGACGACAAGGAAGAGATCGAACCAATTGCGACGACTCCGGTGAAACACACGCCAGTCCGAACCGAAGCGTAGCACGATTTCGACGAGCATGACTAGGGTGATGACGGTCTCGGTGTTATCAACGAAGGAACGGCGGCCGTCTGACATGCCAGAGCTCCTCAAAGCTTGAACAATAAGGTCGAAGATGATGATCAGGATCCAAAACCAGTACGTCTTGTCGTAGAGCTTTTTGATGGTGCTTATTTTGCGATTGGAGGCTTCATCATTGTCAACCTCGTCTATTTGCTGAACAGCGAAAGCACTTCGCTTGCTCTCCTCTCGGATGACTTGGAAAGAGTGAGTGATGACGGCAACCAGCAAGTTAACCAGCCAGAGACTCAGAATGACCAGACCGAAAGCAAAGAAGAGCGCGGAGGCCATGTAATCACTGTCGGTGGTGTAATATAGGAGATCAGTAAAGGTGTTGGAACTCATGATGACAAAGACCAGCTCGAGTGATTGCACGATGTTATCGAAACTCATGGTCCCATTGTTTGGATTTTCACCTTCAATGCACATGGAACCTCGGGGGCAAATGTACCCTTTCGGCTTATGTGCATCAGCAGGAACACCCAGTGTATCAATCCATGACATCTCCTGGCCGGTTGTATTGTTAAAATAACCTCCGCAGAATTGTTCGGTTTGGGTGTAGTTCGACTGGCCCTCGGGGTCAATCCAGACACACGTCCTTCTGAAACTAGACTTGAAACTTTGGATTCCCACGATGGCGAAAAGGAGCCAAAAGAAGCAGATAAGAAATGCGACGTGAACGAGATTTGGAGCAGCACGTTTAAGACTTCGAAGAATTACCTGGTATGGTCAGTCAGAAAGTTCATCGACAACGGGTTGTATAGTAGGAGATCTCCTTACAGAAGTGCCGTTTGTGAGAGCAAGAAGACGCAGAATTCGAAGACAACTCAACATCTTGAAAATGTACAATTGATGGGCTTTCTCCACGCCCTCCATGGAAAGGAAAAAGGATATCCAGAAGGCAACGATAGCCACAAAGTCTAGTCGATTAAATGAATGTCGCAGAAATGCTCTATGTGCAAGTCGAATCCGGCGCTTTTGAAGAGGATCGTCATAAGTTGGGGTGTCCAGCGCATTCAACCCGGTAAATGTTCGAATGATAGATGACTGTGGTTCGCTTGGAAGAAATGAGACCTTTTTAGTGGTCGCCTGTCGGTGAGGAGTATTGAGGTTCCTGCCCTTCTCCGCAATCGCCTTCCTGATGCCCAGGGAGCGATTGACAGTGCTATACTCCATCGGGTTAAAAACGAAACCAGAGACCAAAATCTTTGCGCAAATCTCAAGAGTATAAAAGATGAAAATTATAAGAAAAACCCAATCCAGCGGAGTCGCAGACCATCGTGCTGCGATAGGTTTGCTGAACACGGATTTGGAGGATTCCACAATAAGTAGAATAGTTTGGATGATGATAATCAGGAGGACAAAGGGTTCCATAAATGAATGAACGAGGATATCGCAAAGCCAAAGTCGAAGTGGGTGATTCGGTCCAAGGATGCCGAGTGACCTGCCTCGGAATGGGTTGTTCAGATGCTTCCAGGCCGTTGCTGAATTGCGCTTGTCTCGTCGGTCCTCTGCACTTAATTCAGGGCCAAAATCGACCATCGCGGGGAGAACGGGAGGCCCATCCATTCGCGCATTTTTGTCCGACTCCTCCCTCTCGATCGATTGCTGAACAACCTCCGGTTCGTTACTCAAATTGACCACACGTTGCGACATCGATTTCACCATGGAGCTGGCTCGATGGAGGGCGCCTCCGGTAGAAGGTGACAAGGAACGGGATCTAGCACTGCTACCACGTCCACGGCCAAGACCAAGACCTTCTTCGACATGGGGAAGGTCATCACCCAGCCGAGAACTGCCTGCAGGATTTTCGCTACTGGGTCGTCCCTCCGATGCAGCGGTACCACTAATCGGTTGCAACCATCGAGGATCGGTTAATCGTACATCTTCCTCGTCCGTCGCGGGGGGGGTAAGGGGCGTAGTGGTCGCGGTCATGAGACTGGTACGTGTCCAAGGGCACATTATCGAGGTGGTCGGATGCGGAATCGTTAAAGTCATGGTTCGCTGGGAGACCAGCAGCTGAAGATCGTGAGTATGGCTCATCGAAGCTAATGCCAAAGGACATGGCCTGTGCGAGTTGCCCCAGATCGTGGTGAGCGATATCCTCTTCGCGCGCATCGGCCGGTTGTGGGAAGGGATTCCGGTTCGCCGATGGCGTGTCAATTGGCGAGTCCGCAGCCACACTCTGATATTGAGTCTGGGGCCCCGTTCGCATCATCGAAGGTCGTGAGAAGATGCCACCCCCCGCGTTGTTGGCGCTACTTCTACCGCGCTCGTCGGCGGGGTCATCGTGTCTCGAGAGATCCTGAAGCGGGATCTGGCTTGAGGAGGGGCTGTCATAATCGCCAGGGCTCTGGCTATTGGGTGCCATCGTCAGGCAAGATTAGGGATTATGGAATCGCAGACATCGCCAATTTTGCGACGCTGATGGGTCGAAGACGCGCAACGGGGGCGTAAACGGGGGCGTAAACGAGTGCGTAAATTTGGGCGACAACGCAGGTGACGAGGGCGTGGTGTGTAAGCGATGTGGAAAGAGGGAGGACAGAGGAGAGACGAGGAGTGAAGAGGAGAGGACAGAGAGGACAAGCCAGCTTAGACCAAAAGACCAGACGAGACAAGCCAAGCCAGCGCGATTGGGGCCGGCAGCTGAAGAAGACCAAATCCCCCGTCGGCCGCAGGAACTAACGGGACACCCCAGCGGCAGATGATTGGCCAGTGTCTGCCCTGAGTTCGTAAGCGTTGATAACCTCGTTAATTGCGAGTTCGTTCTACTGTAGTAATACTACTAGTAGTTACAGCCTTACATGGTAACTAGTAATTACTTTGTTAAAACTTTGATCTACGCATTCTCCGGAAATCCAGCCCTACATAGCGAGATCGTCAAGGCTGTCTCGCAAAAAAATAAACAATCAATGAAAGGTGTTGCCTGGTGGGGGGGGATGTGCCAAAAATAGGTCCAAGTAAGTTGCAGCCATAAACAAAATGCATTTCTAGAATTACGCTGTCTCACGTTCAGTCCGTCTCCATCTGACCCGACTGGTCCTTCTCATTTTTAACATGTTGCCGAACGCCATCCAGGAACGCATCCACTGCATCTCCCCACCAAGCGGTACGCCGCCTCGTCGCATAAACCCTCCATTGGCCACGGGCACCTGCAGAGCCTCGCTGATACTGGGCAATCCACCATCCCGTAGAGCAACGGTGAGACTAGCCAAACTCTGGATAAATTGTGGGGACCGGAGCACTTTGCGAAGAATATCTTTCTTTTGGGGGAGATCGAGAGATAACAAAGCCGCCTGGGCCAGCTCCGGGTCCGTGTCAGCTTCCGAGGCCTCCGCATTACCCTGAGCCAGCAGAAGCAATGCTGGCGGCAAGAAGTTCAAAAGGTGGTCAACCGCGGCCTCATCGGCGGTTTCAAGGAAAGGCAACGTAGTCGAGGGGGGAAGAAGGTCTTGCAAGGTCGTAGAAGGTCGTTCGGCATCCTGGGACTGGGACTGGGACTGGCTTTGACCACCTAAGGACCGTAAAAAGTCTTGGACAACCGATGATGGATTTGAGTCGGCAGCTGCACTGTATTCGTGAAAGAAGGAATGGTTAGAGTCATGGTTCCAATGGAAGCGGGTAGAGATATGTACCTACGCTCGTCCACCATCGGCACCGCCTTCTCTCGATTCCTGGCCCTCCTCGCGAACATCACCTCCGGTTGCGTCCGGTCCGGCTCCGCCACTGCTTCCACCGTGGTTATGGCCTGGGTCGTGGTCGGTGCCTTCCACATCCTCCATGGTCTCATCGTCGTCACCGCCAGAAGATCGTCCTCGAGTGAAAGTGGCGATTTCGTGTTCCACGTCAACGTCTTCGCCCTGCAACAGAACATCGACAATCTCCCCGAGCTTCAGATCGCGCGGGGAATAGTAGCTCAAGTCGCCATTTTCGTCTTGGGGCTGGGACTGCAGCCAGAATAGGTATCGTTGAGAGCTGGAAGAGAACTTGAGAACAAAGATGCGACCGTTCGTAGCATTCTTGCCGGAAGGCTTGTAGGGAGTGAAGCTTCCATCTTGAGGAATCATCATCAGATCGAGCTCGGGCTCATCGAGGGGGGGCGCTGCGGGGGCGCCAGCAGAAGTGCATGAGATCATCTTCGGAGTAGAGGTAGATATAACCAGGAGTCTGCTTGGGCTTCACACTGGGAGGAGAGGTGGAGGTCTAGTAGATAGTACGCAATTGATCAGTGAAAGGTTCTCCTGCAGCCACCAAGCCAGAGGAGGAATCGAGGTCGCCAGTTCAGCTTCAACACATACATCGAGGTCGCAGATACCTGCTTTGAAGGTGATGACGGGAGCTATCGACATGGCGGATGGTGGTATTTATTATGGCAACCAGGAAAGTATGATTCGGATTGAGGAATTAGGCCACACCGGGTGGATGAAAGGGATGAAGATGGTGGGCACGGCAATGACAAGGTTGGGATTGAGATTGAGATTGCGGAGAGGAGCTTCTGAGGATAACGTCAGTTGGTTGTTTGTGCTGAACAGCTGACCTGCGCCTGCGCTTGCTGCTTCTGTGGACTCCCGTAGTGATTGCTGCCTGGGTGCCTTATGCCTACAATAGCAGTCAACGCCACTATTTAATTTCACTAATGAATCCTTGCTGGTACTTTTATTTACTTTGGGGCCAAAAAACCGGCCATTTGTTAATTCACTCAGCCCCCGGCTGGTGGTGATTCCGAATTCACCGTAAAACCCCGCAAAAGCCCGGCGCGATTCTAGAGCGGGCAATCTAGATCTGAAAGTATATATGGGAGTGGTGTGTTGGGTCAGCCTCGTATTTCTAAGGTTTCGAACACATAATTGTTCTGCAGGTAGTAGTGCAGGGCTCCTAGTACTACTAGTACTCGATTATTTCTTCCATATAATTCGAGTTCCCTCCACATAATGCCATCTCTCAAGGTCCTTATCTGCGGTGGTGGTTGTGCCGGGCCTGCTCTGGCATACTGGCTGGCAAACACTGGTCATAACGTCACCATCGTTGAGCGCTTTCCAGTCCTGAGAGCCACAGGTGCCCAAATTGATCTACGTGGCCAAGGCATTGAAGTCGTGAAACGCATGGGTCTCAACGACATCATCCGCAGCAAACTCGTCGACGAGGAAGGCACAGCATTTGTCGACTTGAATGAAAATATCGGAGCGACTGTACTGGCCAACAAGTCTGGCAAAGGGGCACAAACCTTGACTTCAGAGTATGAAATTATGCGAGGTGATTTGATTCGCATTTTCTACGACGCAACGCACCACAATGTGAAATATATCTTCGGCACCACGGTTGAGAACTTCGAACAAGATGACCAGTCGGTCACCGTTCGTTTCTCGGACGGCTCGTCAGACACGTACGATCTTCTAATCGGAGCAGATGGTCAAGGATCGCGTATTCGAAAGGCGATCTTGTCGCCCAACTCCCAAGAGCCTTATCGCAAACTCGGAATGCATATGGCGTACTGGTTCATCCCCCGCGATGAGACAGACGACAATTTGAGCAGGAGCTACCTCAGCCCCGGGGGTCGAATGATCAAGCGTCGATCTCATAACGAGACCGAAACGCAAGTTTACTTCTTTCTCAAGGATGACTCCCCCGAGTTGCCAAGTATACATCGCGCTTCGGTCGAAACGCAAAAGGAGTTTTGGACTCGAAGGTTCCATGGTGCAGGGTGGCAAACTAGTCGTTTTCTTGAGGGAATGAAGACTACGGAGAATTGGTATTGCCAGGAGGTTGTTCAGGTCCAGACGGATACTTGGTATAAGGGTCGGGTAGCTCTGCTTGGAGATGCATCGAGTTGTCCCTCGCCATTCAGCGGCATGGGGACAACTGGAAGTTTGGTGGGTGCATATGTTCTCGCCGGTGAGATCAATCGACATGCAGACGATCTTCCTCGAGCTCTTGCAAACTATGACGAAGTTTTCCGACCATTTGTGGATGAGGTCCAGAATATCAACGTTTCTCTCATGAAGCTGGCTATTCCGGAAACGCGATGGGGGATCACAATTCTTCACTTTATTGCTTGGCTGGTCTGCTTTCTCCGCATCCCTGAACTTGCCTCGCGGTTCTCAAAGGAACGAGATGGGGATTGGAAGTTGCCGGATTATCCAGAGTTGAACCAGAAGGGGGAAGAGAACAGGAATATAAAGAATTAGTATTGCGTATATAGTAATTGGAAGGATAGATGGAAGGGTAATGACATTTCAGTCTTTAATAATGCTTCACAGTCTATAACCATGTGAATGAATTTGTAAAAAGAAAAGAATAGAATAGAAAAGGTTTGGTGATACCGTTGGGGTAATAGATGAGTCCGACTCTGTCCACAATAGAGCTTGTAAGTGGGCCGGGGAATCTTATCAGCTTCGTCCCATGATTAAGTAGTCCGGGTGCCCTAGTACATGAATGAAATAGTAAATTACCTCATGCTGTAACTATGGAGTTAACTATTGAGTGTACTCCGTACATAGTGTAGTAATAGTCTATTGAGGACCCACCGGCATCGGCGCTGACTCATCGCCGTCGGTTCGGTTAACCCGTATCACGTGAGATAGGGCTCACACAATTCGGAACCCTCACCCTCAAACTGGACCCATAGGCGTCCGCACCGCACATCATCAACCTCAACACCAACCCCCAACCCGACAACCACCTACACCATCTTCGTCACCATGTCGGACGGCCAGACGAAGCAGTTTGGAAAGGGCCAGCGGACTGTGCCTGCCCAGAAGGCCCAGAAGTGGTACCCCGTGGACGATCAGTCGCAGCCCAAGAAGGTCAGCATACCCGGGAAAGCACATGGCCATACATCGAGAAGGAAATACGGACATGCGTCGATTACTGCGGATGGATGCGACACGATTTTCGAGTTTGTGGATTGAATGAAGCCAACGGAAAAGACTGGCAGCCACACATCGTTCAATGTTCAGTTCAATTCAACACCGCAAAATCAATTGGCGATCGGTGAAATTCGAACCAACCACGATCTCGCACACAAACCAAGTCGCATTCATCCGAAGACAATAGATCCATGCTCGCATCGCCTCCTCGAATAATTAGGCCACGCTTTATTTTGGTGCTTGTTGAAATTCCAGTTTCTAACCTTTGATTTGTGTGTACAGGTTCGCAAGACTCTGCGTCCCGCTAAGGTCCGCGAGAGCCTCCAGCCCGGTACCGTCCTGATCCTCCTCGCTGGTCGCTTCCGTGGCAAGCGTGTCGTCCTTCTCAAGCACCTCGATCAGGGTGTCCTCCTCGTCACCGGACCCTTCAAGATCAACGGCGTTCCCCTCCGCCGTGTCAACTCCCGCTACGTGATCGCCACCTCCAAGCGCATTGACGTCTCCGCTGTCGACGCCAAGGCCATCGAGAAGATCTCCGCCCCTGAGTACTTCACCAAGGAGAAGAAGGCCGAGAAGAAGTCCGAGGAGGCTTTCTTCAAGCAGGGCGAGAAGCCCCAGGTGCGTTTTCACTCTGAGAATCTTCTACCCGGTTAGAAGAACGACATGGAGAAATTCAACAAGAATACTAACATGGTACTTTTCCCATCTACAGAAGAAGGTTGTTGCCTCCGCCCGTGCCGCCGACCAGAAGGCCGTCGACCAGTCCATCCTCGGCAGCATCAAGAAGGAGGAGTTCCTGAGCTCCTACCTCGCCTCCACCTTCAGCCTCCGCAACGGTGACAAGCCCCACGAGATGAAGTGGTAAAAAAAGTGCGAAAGCGGCGGCCGCGGGTTCGGTAGATTAGTTGGGGAGGACTCATCTTTCAAAAACGAGGGGGCGGCTCTATTGCAAATCGGCAATTCCCCTCGCGTGGACGGGAGGATTGGGTTTCACGAATCATGTAACTCCATGCGGAGAAGTTCCGTTTGTTAACAAAACCATGCTCTTCGCTTTTTTCTTCTTAGGAACTGCGGTTTTTTAATCTCCGGACACCCATCCAGCTGTGTTGTTCTTTCAATGTTTCCAAAGAAAAGAAAGACCGTCTCTTTTTCTTTTTTTCCAAATCCCCCCCATTTCCTTCCGCGCGTGTGTGTCGATTATTACTCGCATGACTCCCTTCTCTCGCTAGAAGGGGGGACCAAGCCGTGATGATGTGAGAAGGACCTTCAAGAAAAAAAAAATTTCAAAAATATCCCGATCCAGCTTATCCGCTGGATCTCTTTTCTCTTTTTTATGTTTAGTATGACATACATCTTCAATTCCCAGGCTCAGGCGGCAATACAAAAATCGGGTACATTCTATAATATTCCAAGGTTGTCCTACTGGCGCTAGTCACGTAATCGTACACATAGACATGTGGCCAATAGAACTACAATAGAACAAATGGAAGTCTAGATCGGCAATTTACTGGTCGAATTTCCATTGTGCGGTAAAAACGACGTAATTGGTCCGGGGTAGATCTGCCATGTGCTACTACGTAGTGCTAGTACTACTACTAGTAGTACTACTATAAACCCCCCCTTGTTCGGACGATACTAGATACCCTTCTACACTCGATCTATGACGAGTTATTAGAATAGTTCAAGGATTCAATGAATATACTTTTCAGTTTCCCCAAGATCAGTCGAATAATTAAAATTTCAAGCCTGCTTGAAGCATACTAGTAATAGGTCCACAAACCCCAACTACCCGCCCCGGCATTAGGTGCAGGACCCCTGCATATATATCCACATCAAATTGAACTTGAATTCAACCCGTGGACCTTGGAAACAGTCAAATTTACATTCAAAATTACTATTTCGATACGATATTCAATATTAAATTCGATCTCGATATAAATGCCACTCTCAATTCATAATATATCACTAGAAATAACCAAATACGCCTCTAAACCAAACAAATCATTTATCCATCCATTCCGAGATTTCATTTACCCAACGCCCGAATCGAGAAAAGTCCTCGTTCCAAACGCCCAAACCAGAACCGACCAGCATCATAGATATACCAGATTAAGACAGACGACTCTTGCACGCTCGTACCGATGCACGACAAGATGCCTAGAACCGATTGTGCAATCCACATCGTGTCCTTGGGGGAAATTTGCTTCCCATATAGTATAGTGCGAGTGAACCGCGAGATTTTACCATTTCCAAGAAGGATGCAAACGATTCCTCAATGCAATAAAACTTGAATGCATCAAGGAAACTTGAACTAAAAGTGGGCGGCCCCATAAGGTGGACGGCGTTCCCGTTCAACTTCCCGTTCTCGATACGGAGATTTTGATTTTCTTCTTGATCGAGTCGGAGAATACGCTCTCTTCGAGCGCACTGGGGACCCAACCCACTTTCCATATCCAATTTGAACCCATGATGGCTATGACCTTTTCGTAGTAATAGTAGGGCCCCATTTCGTCGACTTACTACTGCCACCCTTTCCACCCTTACCACTCTTTCCACCATCACCGCCACCACCACGCTGCGAGCCCAAGGACCCACATCCATAACCCTCATTATAATGATCATAATGATGATGATCGTCATCATCATCACCACCATCACCCTTATAAGTCCCAGCAAGCAAATCCCAGAAGCCCCAGGGCGAGTAATTACAATGACCGTCGTCGAGATGCTTCTCGACGCGAGCACCAATGCCCGCCAACCCACGAACCGGGTAAAACCTATACCCGCAATGAGAGAATAGTTCCTCGAGGGAGATGATCGCCAGATAGACGAAGAAGACAAGTGCGTGGAAGCGGAATAGCGCGGCGGGTAGATACATCGGAATGAACTTGTGAACCAGGTAGGGGAGGGGGTGGTCGTAGTGCGCTGTAAGTGGGTATGGAACCCTGAGGCAGTGGTGCCAGGTTCCGTGCCGCCGGGAGAGGAACGGAGACCTTTCGTTGTGGAGGACGAAGCGGTGCAGTAGATACGAGATGAGCTATAGAAGCGGGAACGGAAATGTCAGTAAAATTGGGTTGGGGTTAAGTTTGATATTCACTATGAAGCTTGAGAAAGGATTCTGCTGCTTCAATTTCACTTACTCCACGAAGAGCTAGCCCCAGTAAGAGGTGCTTGGCCCATGTGCCCGGGAAAGGTATAAACGATGAAACCTTGAGCATAGTTTTCCGGCCAAGAGTGTGGTGGAAGAGTAGCTCTAGCGTGCCTTGCAAAACGATGCTGGTAGCAATGTTGAATAATGACCATCCGGCGACCTTGAATTCCCTCCGTCGGAGATTGAGTGTCTTTCTACCGCCGGGCAGACCCTCGACGCCTCTCCACTTGAAAGCCGCCGCCGCGGCTGGCAGGAACATGTCGAAGAGGAACATGAGGGTAGAAGGCAGGGCGTAGAAGATGACGCGCACGATTATGGTGCCGAGAATCTCGACTCGAGTCGGGGAAAATGAGAAGACGAAGGTCGTCCATGTTAGCCAGAAAAAGGCGGCGTTAAGGTTGGTGGTCCAGTTGAACATGAAGGGCAGGAGGAACACCATCAGAAACGATAGCGAGAATATCGTGTTGAACATGATGACAGATTTATGGGCGCGACCCGAAGACTAGTGGTGATTTTTTGAACGATTCGTACTGAACAAAGAAATGTGGTGTAGTCCTCGAGTCCCTTTGAGCCTTTCGAGTCCCAGGTGGAAGAACCGGGGTCGCGATGAAAGGCCTTTGAGTCAATCAAAGAAAAGTGCAGGTGATTTGAAGTTCCCTTGATTCCAGGAGTGCAACCTGAGAGAATTGTAAAATAGGGCTTTGGGGTGATCAAAGAGATGTCCCACTTGTAGATATCGAGTCAAGTGGGTCGGTGCAGAGTGAGAATTGGCGGCGCGATCGATTGGATGCGCGGTCTCGATGACCTGAATGAATATGAAATGTGTGATCGTAGAGAGTCAGAGAAGCATTATCGAATACTCTGCATCCGCACCGAGCAGAGAATTCGAGAATGTCTCATTTACGAAAAAAAGGTGGCGGGGGAGATGAGATGGCGCAAATTGGAGTGGCAGGAAACGCGCGAGATCCACTACGTCACCCCGCATTCCACGCGTCTGGCACGATACGACTGCGACTACATGGCATACTAGTAGCCACTTGAAAGAGAGAACGAAAAGAAACTGACTCTGGACCAAAAAATGCAAAGGGTTCATTAATCACTAATAATACTAATAATAGGTCGCTCTGATCAGAAGAACCTTGAACATCAAAAGGGATTGATCAGAACAAACGAAATGGAGCGCCCCAAGGGCAACATCGTGGGTATAATACAATCACTGCAAGACAGAGGGAGACAAAGGATGGTAATTAGGACGGGGGAGTGGTAGTCTGGGGGGGTCTCGTCCTCTTTCGCCGGGATAGACATTGGGAAGTCCGTTGGTCTTGCCCCAGTTGAAGGCTTTGTTGCGCAAATCCGGGATGACTTGAAGGAACACCAAGTTGCTGAGCCAGCTAAGCACAGTGTCGCCGATGGGAGCGTTGCGGGGACTCGGACCCAGAGAGGTTCCTTTCAGGATATTGCCGATAAACATTGTCGTAATCAGATACTCGCCACGCTCGAGCGCACTGATGGAGATCTGTGCAACCTCCTCCGGGGTTTGAGGCTTGTCGGAATCTTCGAGCATTTTGGTCAGCTCGGGCTTGAGCTTCTGTTCGTTGTCGAAACCAGTACTGAGGATTCCCATGGGGAAGATGGTGTGAATCTTGACATCCGCAGCGGGGGCGCTGTTGCGATGACGCTGGGTAAAAGCTCCGTTGTACATCTCGATCTCTTGACTGAGAGTGTCAGACAGGGAGCGAATGGCAGCCTTTGCAGGCGAGTAAGGACCGTAGCCAGCGATAGGAGTGAAAGCAAGAGTGGAACAGGTGAAGATGAGATGGCGACGGGGATTCTTCATTTGGGCGCTGGGGGGAACGGGAGCAAGCCAGTTTCGAAGTGTGGCATGTGCCGTGTTGGCGGCAGTCCAGTAGACATTGTCCATCTGTTGACGTTGAATTGAAATGGGCACTTCGGTGAAGAATCCAGGGTGGCAGAAGCCTGCACAGCACCAAACGACATCAGGACCAGAGCCATAGTTCCAGCCTGTGACCTCAGCGATCATTCGATCACACTCAGCGGCGTCAGAAAGATCGGCACTGATATAGAAGAAGCGTTGCTTCAAGCTGTTCAGGGCAACACGCTAGAGAGGATATGAGTAAGTCAAAGTGGGATAGGGTCACAGGAGAAAAAAGCAATCTCACTCACTCGCATGTCCTCGACGGTACTCTGCAACTTGGAGACTGTACGTGCCACAACAACGACATTTGCACCTCGGCCGGCCAGATTCGTGGCGACGGCTCGGCCCATTCCATCAGAGCCACCGGTGATGACGATAACCTAGTTGATCGAAGTCAGATACGAAGTTCCCAGGGAAGAAAGAGGCTACACTTACCCGGCCCTCGACGGGGAACTCGTTCTTTCGACCGAATCCGAACATGTTGATAACCGTATAGGCGATGACTGTGCAGACAAGTACAGATATTCCCAAGGTCGGGATGGAAATGTTGGATAAGGAAATGAATGAGGGGAGTTGAGGCATGAGGGAAGAAGAAGAAATCAAACTCGAAAAGAAGACAAAAAGGAGGGGAGTGCCAATTGGGAGTGCCTTCCTTCTGTTCGGTTGGGTTGTTGACGGGGGCGGCGGAAGGTGAGATCCTGCGATGCTGCGCTGCGATGTGGGAGTGGTTTGCACATTACCAACGTACAATACGCACAGCCCGGCATTACTGTAATTAAACCGTTCTCATCTTTCAAAGCCTGCAAACCAGTTAAACCACCCCAATTCAGACTAGCGTAGCCCAGGCGGTGAGGGCGGTCACGCCAAAAAAAATTATTTTGGCAGCGGACTTTCGCAGAGGATATCAGCTACAAGACGACACAGCCAAACTCGTCATGGCGAAAAAGAGAAAGGCGGGCGGTCGCCCTGCGGCCAAGACTGAAGCCCCTGCGCGCACCAAGTTTGACGTCGAGGAGCGTTTCGACGACTCCGAGGATGAATTCCAGACCGGCCGGGATCAGATCTTGCTGGACGAGGCTCCTGATGCGAAGCGCCGACGAAGGGTGGCTGATGATGGTATGATATATGCAAGCCTCGGTAGAAGATATTGCGCCATATAGAAAACAAGCTGACTTGCAATTGCAGAGGAGTTGCTCCAACCTTCCGACGAAGAAATCCTTGGCTACGAATCCGTCGACGAGGACGAGGATGAGGACGATGTCGAGGATGAAGACTACGACAGTGAACATGACGAAATGGGTCGACCGAAGAAGGGAGGTGATTCAGACGAGGAGGAAGAGGGCATTGCGGCTTGGGGTTCATCCAAGAAGGATCTCTACGATGCTGATCAGATCGAGACCGAAGTCGATGCCCTCGAGGAAGAGCAGGAAGCCAAGCGACTGCAACAGAAGCAATTGGAAGCCATGGAGGAGGCTGATTTCGGCTTTGACGAGTCTGAATGGGCGGACACCAAGGAGGCAGATGATGAAGATGCTGGAGTGGTTACCGAAGTGCTCCCCCAGCTGGAGATCACCGACGAAATGAGCAGCGAAGAAAAGTTGAAGATTCTGAAGTCACGATACCCCGAATTCGAGCCTCTGGCCAAGGATTTCACCGATTTGCAAAAAACCCACAAGGAGCTACAAAAGGAGGCATCATCCACGAAGACAACGGTAGTCGATGACAGCGATGAGCCCCAGCCGGCTTCCGTGGCGGTCATCAAAGCGCGCGCTCTGTCCGCATACCTTGGCACTATCAGCATGTATTTCATGCTTCTGGCCTCATCTTCCGATGGAAGCAGTGGCAGTGTCTCTATGTCCCCCGCCGAACTCCGACAACACCCTGTAATGGGATCTCTGGTCAAATTCCGCAAGCTTTGGGAGAAGGTCAAGGACCTCGAGGAACAAGAAATTGTGTCACTTTCTGACGACGATGAGTCCGAGGAGGAGGCTGAGCTTGCCACCAAGACGGAACCTACCAAGCCTCAGAAACAAGCGCCCAAGACCAAGAAACTGAGCAAGGCTCAGCGACTTGCTCAAGAAGCACAAGCCGAGGCTGACGCCCGCCGTGCCGAGCGTCTCCGCGCGACTGAAGCCGGCCTGGCCGATCTCGACAACTTGATCACCGAGCCTACCCAGAAGCGCAAGACGAAGAAGACTAAGAAGATCTCGAACGAAGACGATGACTCCGACTTCGGTGACGAGGGCGCCCTTACTGCCCGCGAAGCCGAAGAGAAAGCCAAGCAAAAGCGTTCTCTGCGTTTCTACACCTCCCAGCTGGCCCAGAAGGCCAACAAGCGGAACACTGCCGGTCGCGACGCAGGTGGTGATGCAGATATTCCTCACCGCGAGCGTCTGCGTGATCGCCAGGCTCGTCTCAATGCTGAGGCCGAGAAGCGTGGTCGTCAACAAGCCGACATCGGCCAAGAATTGGGTGGCGACAGTGACGAGGAAGACCGTCGCGTCCGCAAAGAACTCCGCAACGACGGTAACCAGTCCGGCACCGACGAAGATGAGTACTACGACATGGTCGCAGCCCGATCCAAGCAACGCAAGGATGACAAGTCAGCTCGCTCAGAGGCATACGTTGCCGCTGCCCGTGAGGGCGGACAAGTTCTTGTCCAGGAGCAGGTTGGAGCTGACGGCAAGCGAGCGATTACATACCAGATCGAGAAAAATAAGGGTCTTACGCCGAAGCGGAGCAAGGACTCGCGTAACCCGCGTGTTAAGAAGAGAAAGAAGTTCGAGGAGAAGAAGAAGAAGCTCGGTAGTATCAAGCAGATCTACAAGGGTGGCGAGAGCCGTGGTGGTTATGGTGGTGAACTTACGGGTATCAAAAAGAACCTGGTCAAGAGTGTCAAGCTCTGATGGGTATACTAGTGGATTTCATGGATGGATTTGGTTACTTCAGGCGTCTAATATTTCATGGAAGATACAGGCATTTATGTATATAACTTTCAATTTCACTGGTTCGACATCCCCTTGGAGTACCACTACTAATACGAAGATAGAAAATAGTAGTAGTACACTAGTAGAAATATTATACCCAGTGTAAAATGATTTGGGACATTCGCGTAGCCTGGAACTCGAAACGGGGTCTTTATCTGAGAGCTGCTAGTTGGGCCACCCTTTTTGCTAAATGGACCATGGTCCTTCAGAATTAAGATTAGGAATTTTCGATAGAAAGCAGCACAACCAAAGTTTGTAACCCTCTATTGCCCACTATCATTGACTACCTTTTTTGAATAGTAGACAACTAGTAGCTACCTAAGATATAATAAATATGCCAATCTATTTCATCTTAGATTGCTACTAGTCTGCTATTCAAAGTCGGAAGACCAAGATAGTCTAACAAGAGGTTGCAAACTTGAACTTTTACTATGATACTGTATAACAGAATCTAAATTTGTATTAGAAATATATACTAATCTAGATTAAGAAGGATCATGGTCCAAGTAGTAAGAATGTGGTCCAATTAGTTAAAGGGTGGTCCAAATGGCAGCACTCGGATTTACATCTAATGATATCAAAACAAACACCACACTCGCTCGTTACCCTAAGCCTTCTTCGAACGCATAGGGAACATCGGCAAACCCTCAGCAAACTGGGGACGACCAGGGATTTCCACAACATGAGATTTGGTCTTCTTGCCTGAGGTTGTACTATAAGTATGGAGTAAATTAGTCCAAGTTATATCCAGGATTCGAGATAAACCCCATGAAATTGACTTAGTTACATACCTTTCTGCGGAAGTCGGCGACTTTGGAAGTTCAGAATCCTTTGTAGAGGTCGAATCCTGGGAACGACGACTTCGCTTAGGCACCATATCCTTCGAAGCGCGACGGAGTCTTTTCGACAGGCGCTCCGTAGTTCTCGTACTGGAATGCGTACTTTCCGGCTTCGGGGTCTCTTGTTCTAGATCTGTTACCGGGATTGGTGCCGCGTCTGATCTTCGTCGGGTATAAGGAGGGAGTGTATCTGTTGTTGATATAGTCGTGTCCATGGATGAAAGTTGTCGGGTATGGTTTGGACGATTGGACTCGCTGGTTTGTGATTGTACGACGGAGGTAGTCGCCCTTATAGATGGATGGTTGTTGATCGTTGTACTGCCAGATACCTGATTGCGGACGATTTGTTTATACGTATCACCATCAAATCCGAGACTCTGGGAGAATGGTAATGGAAGTTGCGGCAGGTTGTCTTCGGTGAGTCTATTCTGGTGGGTTGTCGTGAAGTCGATTGTTCCTGGAAGTAGGACGTCTCGATATGCCTGGGTTAGCATTTCTGGATTTTGCATTTGTGTTGTAGGTAGGTTTGTCTCCTCTGCGCGAGTAGTATGCGTTGCTCCTCGACTCTCCCCTTCAAATTCTGACTCTGAATCATGTTGTAATGGAATCAACCATGCATGATCCAACGCATCTCGAGCCGGTAAACGACTAAAAGGATCCGAGGCAAGCATGGCCTTCATGAACAACAAGGCTTCCGGACTAGCTTGAAATTGTCCTATGGCTCCTAATGGTAGCTCCATTTCACCTCTCTGGTATGCAAACAAGTTTTTTTGACAGACAAAAGGCAATTGTCCGGTGAGCAGGTGGTAGCTGATCGCGCCAAGTGACCATAGATCCATCTCTGGGGCGAAATTTGTGTTAATCCCTTGATTTGTTTCGCAAGGCTGCCATGTGTGTTGGTAGACTTCCGGCGCAGTAAAAGCTGGCGTGCCGTTGAATGATTGAAGACCAGTTAAGCCTTCCATAACTCGTTTACTGATACCAAAGTCACCGATTTTGACCCACCAGTCAGGCCCTGCCGAAAGCACTGAAATGTTCTTGAGCCGTATGTCAGTTTTTTATCTATAGAAGAGATATAAGGTTGGAAATGAGGTACGTGATAGTACCTACCTTAGGCTTGAGATCCCGATGTGAAAAGCCATTACTATGCATAAAATCCAGGCCCTCGAGAATCTGGAGCGTAATACTCTGAGCCTCTCGTTCCGAGAAAGGTTGAACAATGTATCTTTGCAGATCTCCGGCCGGAAGATATTCCATCGTGATAAAAAGCGACTCGTCGTTATCGAACCATCCAGATGACTTCACAAAACAGCCATCGTACTAAAAGTCTTGTAAGCGGGGACAAAAGCTTGGCAGATTCTTCCATGGGGATTTGATTTGCTACCTTCTGCTGCGAAAGCTTGGTAATTGCTTCTAGCTCACGAGTATAGTCGATAAGCAAGGAGTTTGGACCGACCCTGCGCACCTCCTTGACAGCCCGCAGGTTCCCTCCGCTATCGGACACGCATCTCTCCAACCAGACGGTGCTAAATGTGTCGATTTCAAGAGGTCTTTGTCTTTGCCATACTTCCTCACGCTCTCGACGCCGAGCGCGACGGCCTGCGAGGCCTGCGATGTGGCTTGTTTCGAGAAAGGTGTGGGTGGTACGTTCGGGGTCGAGTTTAGTGGGCAACCTGGCGTCCTTCACGAGTTCGGACTGCGATTGAGACATGTGGGTCAGGAAGGAAGGAGGGGAAACCCCAGATTTTGAATTAGATGGAAATTGATGATAGAATTTTAGACGAGCGGATATAATGAATACAAAGGTTCTCTGAACTGTAAGGGTATCGGCGCGGGGAAGGTTCAAGTTCAGGGCAATTCGCCATCAGCTGCAAGCCACAATTCACAGCCTCCAAGTCATTACACCAGACTGGGGTAAACCGGGGTGAATTCGTATGATTCGGCCCCCAGATCTTTGGCCCCGGAGTGCATGCGTACTGAGCGAAACAGAGTGGAGAGGATTGATCGTAGTGTGCTGGGAAGAGTATAGATCGACGGGTGAAGTAACATGGCGCGCTGGACCAATTAAGAATGTTGACACAGCAGGGCGCAGAGATCAGCTGTGAGGTGTAAGGCATAAATCCAGAAAGCGATCCGTTTTGGTTTACTTTTAGGTCTCACCCCGATGCTTTAAGTAAACCCTGCAGTATGGTCTTCGTTCCCTGTCGGGACCTCATCTGATCTGAGAGGTTAACTGCAAGAAAGCTTCTTGCTAGCAAATCCTATTGAATTAATCAGTAAAAGGAAGCAGCTGATAAAAGGCTAGACAAATCATACTGCATGTTGAAGGCATTTGGATTCTTCCGTGGACAAGATGGCGCATGCGGCGATCAGATTCTCGCCCCGAGCCGCCAACGACGCGATCTCATCCGCGCGGGCGACGATGGCCGCATCAATACCGTTGATTGCAGCACATCTGTGTTCCAATTGTCAGTATGTAAAGATGAATTACAACGTGGAAAAAATTTCTGACATGGTGCCGAAGCTCTTGCTGCTACGGCCTGAGCGAAAGCTGCATGACGATTAGCCCCTCATCTAAAATACCCAATCGGACAAAAGGACTTAGTGAGAAATACTTGTACAAATACGTCACCTGATCCTCCGCCTCTTGAGACTCCTCGGAGACTTTTACTTCCATATGTCCCAGTTGAAGTCTTGGACGTGGTGCTAGAAAGCTGTTCTCGAAGATCTCATGAAAGTGCGTGGCGGCGATGACCTTCGGAGCATCCTCCATATTTAGCAAGTACTCAAGCACGCCACAGGCTAGCCCAATGCCATCTAATAAGTTTTAGTGACAATGCAAGGTGTATAGATGAGAGTGCGGGTATAATGGGATTGCAACTTACCACTTTCATTCGTTCCCTTTCCGAATTCATCGATAAGTATCAGGCTGCGTCCTGACACTTGCTTGAGACAAAGGGAAATCTGCTGGAGATCGCTCATGAAAGTACTTTGTATCTGAAGGTTTTGTCAAAATCTTCGCGCATTCGCAATATTGATCGCAGTAGGTACCTTTGATACACTTTCTTGCGTGTTGATTTTGGTCAAGATCTTGTCCGTGATGCCAAGCTCGGCACTCTCTGCAGGAACAAAGCTACTATGCCTTAGTGCGAAATTCTGGTCACATGAAAGAAGACTAAACGTACCTCCCAATCTGAGCGAGGTAAACGATCAAAGCAACTTGCTTCATGTAGACGCTTTTCCCAGAGTAGTTTGGACCCGTGAGCAAGAGCATGCTTGGAGCTTGATCTGCCTGAGAGCGGTCTTTGTCAGAATCGGAAGCTACAACGCCACCTAGAATCAAGGTATCATTTGGCACATAAGAGGAAACGGTCAACTCTTGCAGCAAGTGACTGGGAGATGTCAGAAATGTGGCATCTCACGCAATGGGAGTATTGTTACCGGCCGCCCTTGATTCTAATGACGTTCTCTGATACTATTCGGGGTCGACAGAGATTGTAGGACAAAGCTGCTTGTGTGAGTGCAAGAGTACTGCAGAATTGGTGAGCTAGGTTACTTCCTGTGGATCAAAAGTTTGCTTCAATTTCGTACCTGTCCAGCTCTCCACAAATATCAGATGCCTCCACGAGCATTTCCTCATACTGGAGGACCTTCTGCGCAAGTTCGTAAACGATCTCAATTTCCTTCTCTGTATCCGGCCAAAAGGGTTAGGGTAGCCCGGCGATCCTAGGGGGGAGTACGCGCACCACAAATGAGCCCATAGATATCTCCAAGCTTCCCATCTAATTCCCTCATTCGGAAATCCTTGAAGTAGGCTCTGTTCTCCGTGGTGAAAACAAGTTCCCAATCCTCAGTTCCGAAATACATGGGCTGTTCCCTGTCATTGAGGGGAATGGCAATGTTAAAGCCGAGTTGCGGGAAGTAGATCACGTTCACATCGATGTAGAGATCTTCGGGGATCGTCACGGCAATCTCGAGGGCGACATTTTTTAAGAGGCTGCCAAGACCATCGTACCGATCCTTCATCATGTCGAGATTACGGTCAAGGCCTTGTTTCACGACAGCTCTGCCTTGTTCCTCTGAGTTGTCGATGTCGACCTGCGAAAATTAGTCGGGGTCCTGTGTATGAGTTGATGTTTCACTGACAACTTCCTGAATCATTCGGCCCACATTGTATAATTGTGCCGTCTCGAATATTTTGAGTGCCTGTTTCTCGTAAATACGTGAGCGGGCCAAGGTGACTTTGCATCCGAACCTTCACCTGTAGAGGTAGATTTTCTGCACCTGATACCTCTTTGAGAGAAGACTGGATATCAATCGAATAGAATGCAAACTTTGAAATGTTAGTGATAGTTCGGCGATTGAACGGTGATACGTACAGCTAGCAGACATGCCCAGACCGTTGTCTTGAACCCCGTAATTTTTGCGCTTCCAGTGCTGATCCCCTTGTGAAGATTGGTCATCACAGGCCGAAGATTCTTGATATGCTTCATTGCCTTGGTCATCCTGTCCAAAGAAGCTTGATTATTTGGTCTTGAAAATACCCCGATGAAATCGTGCCGCTGTAAGATGACTTTGGGATCCAAACTTGGTCGAATGAACATCTGTTTCAGTTTGAAGCGCCCTTGAGGGCTATGCGCAAAACGTTGAAATAGACCATAAATGGACAGCCCCTCTTTGCTAGAAGACGACTTTGTGCCTGGACCCTGATTGAATAGGTTCGGGTGAGACTCGTGTTGAATGATTTGGAGAGATTGAAAGGTGTTGCTTCCAATCCACCTTTGACCGCATCATGTTAACCAACTTGATAGCGGATCATTGCTTTTGAAAACAATGGCTTACATTGTGTTCTCCAAGCTAAACATTTCCAGAGACCGAACTTGAAATGGACATTCGTCCGTTGGCCCGATGGGGTCTATACTTGTACCCGTGGCCCTGCGTCGCTGCAGGTAGCCAAGGACAGCCCCGACGCAGCCAAGTGTTATAGGATTTTCCATATCAACTGAACTGGATATATGCAGCAGCCTACCCTCGTGAACTGTAAAACCCATGTCCTCGGGATTCATCTCTTCGGGACCAGAGATGCCGCTATCGGGCACAAGAAAACGAAGTCGTTGCTCGTGAGCCGATGAAACTTCGAGGGCGACCAATCTGTCTTTGGCGTTCGAAACACTGAATTCTTGAGAGGGACGCGCATCGAGCTGATACGGGAGGTAAGAGGAGGTGTCTGGAGATAACAGAATCAGCCCGGAAAATTTATCACATAATCGAAGTAGGTGATACCTGTTTCTTGAGCAGCAGTTTGGTTTTGCTCCAGCAGACCAGGCAGATCGACACGAGAGGAAACTAGAATGACGGTAGGTTTGATCTGGTGTATCACTGGTGATGCAGTCAGTATCCATCCAGACACAATACCCCGAACTCAAGAATACTAGACATACAAGCCTCAATTGTTTCTCGTTCCCCCAAGCGGCTGTCCGCCAACAGGTACATTCTCTCTTTCTCCGCTGAGTAGTATGCACAACCCACAGTCCCAGAATCCTTTATATCAATGGCAGCGATGACATGGCCGAGATCGTCCTCATTGGACAGCTGCGAGCCTTCAAATTCGGCCTGGGACGCTGCTGGGAACGGAGATTGTACTTGTTGACCCCTAGAAGGACCTGGGGGCTGGAATGAACCCTCGAGGTTGATGAAAGCCCGGCTTGATGCATAAGGTGCCTTGCCGGGTCTGGATCCATAGGTGCGGGGAGTGATTGGGTGGCGCCGAGAGATTTCTGGGGACCTTTTTCTTTTCTGGGACGAGCGCATCTTGGGGAAGCCGAGACTCAATTCAGTGAAAAGGCGGATAGAAGTTCGGTGATTTGGACGAGATGGATGGGAGAGGTGAGTGACCGAGAGGCAGCAACTGAAGGCAGGTGGTCCTTCATTATCAAACTACGAGCAACAGCAGTATGACCACGGCAGAATAGAAAAAAACCGAGAACAATTCAGGAAGCTATAGAGACCAACTCAGAAGTTACTAATCTAGGAATAAATATTTGACCCCGGTAACATTTTCTAGCCACTGAAGTATTACAGGGAGAAGTGTTGTGAGTAAAATGTCATTACTATACAGTTGAAAGGAGTGTACTCTCCTTGCTAAATTACAAATCATGAGAAAATGTGAGTCCGCGTATAAATACAACCTGAACACCACAAAAAAGGAATGCCCTTATGAAACACCTGCTAAAATGAAATCAAGCATTGTCTTGAACCTCAATTTGGTCAACGGAAACTTCGAGAGAAGACTTGTCCGCATTGAGAGAAACACGGGCGGTCTGCCCAGAGACGATTTGGCCACGAATGATCTTGTCAGCGAGGCGGTTGCCAATCTCCTTTGAAATCAGACGGTTGAGAGGACGGGCACCGAATCTGGGATCATAGCCTCGCTCGCAAAGCCAGTCTTTGATTTCGCCATCCACTTCCAAAGTCATGCGACGGCTATCAAGACGGCCCTGCAATTCCTTGATCCGGATATCGACGATATCTCGTAAGGCTTCCCGGGAGAGGCGCCTGAAGATGATGAATTCATCCATTCGGTTGAGGAATTCAGGTGGGTATGCATTCTGTACAACATCCATGACTGCCTTCTTGATATCTGCCGGGATCTCCGGGACGCCAGTTTCCTTATAGGAGTGCAAAGGATCGGCGCCGACAAGAATATCAGCGCCTAAGTTAGAGGTGAGAACGATCAGTGTGTTTCTGAAGTCAACCTTGTGGCCCTGGGAATCAGTGAGGAAACCTTCATCCAGTACCTGGAGTAGAAGGGCGGAGATATCCCGATGAGCCTTCTCGAACTCATCGAATAGAAGAACAGCGTATGGCTTGCGTCTCACAGCCTCAGTAAGCTGTCCGGCATCGTCATAGCCAACATAGCCGGCAGGAGAACCAATAAGACGGCTGATTGTGTGCTTCTCTTGAAATTCACTCATGTCGAAACGTACGACTGCAGTCTCGGTAGAAAAGAGGAATTCGGCCATTTTCTTGCAAAGCTCCGTCTTACCCACGCCGGTTGGCCCGAGAAACATGAACGACGCCAGCGGGCGATTTTCACCGCTGAGGCCGGCTCTCTGCATGCGCACAGCATTGGCAACGGCAGACAGAGCTTCATCTTGCCCACGGACCGATTTTCGCAAAGTATCTTCCATGTGAATTAGTTTCTCAACTTCACCGGCCATGAGCTTGTTGACTGGAATGCCAGTTGTTCGAGAAACCACGTTGCCGATGTCGTCAGGGGTGACAGAATCATGGATCAAGGTGTCTGCCTTTTGATCCGCACCCTCTTTCGGAAGTTTTGATTCGAGATCAGGGATGGTGGAATATCGCAGCTCTCCAGCTCGTGCGTAGTCACCCTCGCGTTGCGCTTTGTCTAGTTCGAAGCGTGCACGCTCTAATTCCTCCTTGGTATTCTTGATCGAGTCAATCTCTGCTTTCTCCTTTTCCCACACTTCTGTCAGTTTGCCAACCTCCTCCTGTTTGGTTTTCAATGTGTCTTGTAACTGATCGCGTCGTTCGCGGCTGCTGACATCTGTTTCCTTGCGTAGAGATTCTAACTCAATCTGAATAGTGGTGATATCACGTTCTAGTTCACGAATCGTGTCTGGTTTCGATTCCTGTTGCAAACGGAGTGCTGACGCAGCCTCGTCTACCAAATCGATTGCCTTATCGGGTAGGAACCGATCAGTGATATATCGGTTACTATAGGTAGCGGCCGCAATGAGGGCCCCGTCTGTGATCCGAACACCGTGGTGTACTTCGTACTTGTTTTTAATGCCACGCAGGATGGAAATCGTGGATGCCACTGAAGGCTCGCCTACTTGAATAGGCTGGAATCTTCTAGCTAGAGCAACGTCCTTCTCGATCAAACGATACTCGTTCAAAGTGGTGGCGCCGCAGCATTGCAATTCACCCCGGGAAAGAGCAGGCTTGAGAAGATTACTAGCATCGATGCTGCCCTCGGCCTTACCGAGACCTAGTAAGGTGTGCAGCTCATCAATAAAGAGAATCACTCCACCATGAGCATCTTCGACCTCCTTCAGCACCGACTTCAGGCGTTCTTCGAAATCACCGCGAAACTTAGCACCGGCAATGAGGGAGCCCAGGTCCAACGAAATCACCTTCTTGTTCTTAATACTCTCAGGCACATCCCCTTGCACAATTCGTTGGGCCAGACCTTCCAGGACGGCTGTTTTGCCGGTACCAGCTTGTCCAATGAGGACCGGGTTGTTCTTGGTGCGTCTGGATAAGACCTGGATGGTTCGATGAATTTCCGCATCTCGTCCAATGACTGGGTCCAGCTTGCCAGCCTTCGCTTTCGCGGTCAAGTCCACACCGTATTTTTCTAATGCCGCCTTCTCTTCCTCTCCACTCATGTCCATGCGGTGCGTACCACCGGGAGGGTGAGGACGACCATTGGCATAATGGCGCACGAAAGAGCTCGGCAAGATTCGAGGCGAGGGTGTAGGTATAGGGAGATTTGTTGGAGTCCGGGGAAGTACGGAGGCACGAGAAGTCGCCAGTGATCGAGTCGTGAGCAGACGAGGGGATCGAAGCAGTCGAGCCCGACTGGTGAGGGAGAGTCTTGTGGCCATCTTGCCGTGGGATAGCACTACTGTCAGCTGGAAGCAGTGATCAACCGGGGGTATGGATACATTTAAATAGCTAGATCCACGGAGGCATCACGCAGCTTCTGGAAAGCTCCACTGAAGTGCTTGGAGAGGAGAGCTCCTTAGTGGCGGAGAGTGAGTGGAGATGGCAAAGCTCCGTCACCACTTTGAGCCTGGCCGAGTCACGTGAACTAGCGCAGTGAAAACCCGCTGCTAAAATTTTTAAGTGCCCCTCCTTCCTCCTCTTCTTTTTTCCCCTTTTCCACTCTTCCATTCACAACTACCTTCCTTCACAATGGGTTTCACTGATTTCGTCTCCGACGCCGGCCTGGCTCGTACGCACTCCTTCGCCATGCTTGATTTTGATGCTTGATTTTGTTTGACTTTGGAACGTTGAAACTGACTGTTGCCCCCCCCCTTTCAGTGGCCAACAACTACCTCTCCACCCGCAGCTACGTCGTTGGGTACGTCTCCCCCCTTGAATCTGAATCTGATTTGAATCTTCTCTCCCCCCTTTTTTATTTGTTTTGATCTCATCTTATCGTACTCGATGGATGTTGATTTTCTCAATTGCCTGCTTTTATGATGAGAAAAATTGGTCCGTGTTTAGGAGGCGGATTTAAGACCCCGCTGCATGACTACACTCCATTGCGAGCAATCGCGTCTCTGATCTCTATTGCATTCATCCTTGAATTTGCCAATCATCAACGCCACGTATCGAACGTCCCAACTGACTGTTTTCGATAGCTCTTCTCCCAGCCAGGCTGATGTTGTGACCTTCAAGGCCTTCAGCGCTGCCCCCGACGCTGCCAAGTACCCCCACGTCGCCCGCTGGTACAAGCACATCGCCTCTTATGAGAGCGAGTTCACCACTCTTCCCGGTGACTCCTCCAAGGCTTTCACTGCCTACGGCCCCGAGGGTGCTGACCTCCCCGCCAACCCCAAGGACAAGCCTGAGGAGGATGAGGAGGAGGACCTCTTCGGTTCCGACTCTGAGGAGGAGGATGCCGAGGTTGTTGAGGAGCGCAACCGCCGCCTCGAGGAGTACAAGGCCAAGAAGGCCGCTAAGGGCCCCAAGCCCGCTGCCAAGTCCATTGTCACTCTGGAGGTGAAGCCCTGGGGTATGTTTTTTTATTCTTTCTTTTTGCAGCTTTGATCTCGGTGTTCCGTGTTCTAACTTGTTTTTTTTTTAACAGATGATGAGACCGACCTTGCTCAGATGGAGGCCAACGTCCGTGCCATCGAGATGGACGGTCTTACTTGGGGTGCTTCCAAGCTCGTCGCCGTTGGCTTCGGTATCAAGAAGCTGCAGATCAACCTGGTTGTCGAGGATGAGAAGGTCTCCACCGACGATCTCCAAGCCCAGATTGAGGAGGACGAGGACCACGTCCAGTCCACCGACGTTGCTGCCATGCAAAAGCTTTAAATTGAGAACATGTCGGTTAACGTGGAAATGGCGTGATGATGGAATATTGATGTCTTAGGAATACCTAGTTACGAACCTAGAACCTAGCCCGAAAAGAGGCTGGTCTTGATGAAAAAAATTAAAAATTTCATGACCATAAATATTTTGATGTATATATTAAAATTTACGAGTACTTTTTCTCAGAAGTTCAAGTTGCCCATTTCCACCGTGTGTTTTGGCTCTGTTGTTCTGTCAACGTGTTCCGTTGCCATGGCGGGGCAGAGATTTTTTTTTTCTTGGTTCAAGTTTCTTTTCTCTTCTTTTCGCGTCGAGCGGGGTTCCAAGGTTGCCAGGTTGCTTCCTCCCTGGGTATAGTCCCCACTAGGGTACCCATAATGGCCTTAGCAGGTGCTGGTGGTGACCGTTGGGCATCCTCGGGCCTTTACTGGTTGAACCCAGCCAATCATTGCGGATCGATCTCAAACAATACACCACCGGGGGGGGGGGATTCTAGAATAATTGATAGCTGGGAGTTCTTTGTTGAATACGATCTGATCTTCAGTGGGATCTATATCATCGTAATTGTATGAGAGAGACAAAGAAGTAGCTATTTATAACCTCCCTGTTCGCGCCGGTTTATTGTTCCGTGTCCGTGGAGTATAATAATGGGCAAAAGCATGGGTACTCTAATTCCATACCGATGAATAGAACGATGAGCTACTAGTACTATATGGATGCGCTGAGAATACCTGCCAATGACTTGGTGAGCGATTTGGGAGATCGAGGAGCTCGGCAGGCCCGGAGCCAAGCGGACTAGGCATACTATGTGGATTCTGCTATTGGAGAGTAGCTTCACCCCGAGGTTGACTGCTCTTGCATAATGGAATGAAATATTACCCATCGCGTTGAGTCAAGAGGAGCAGTTCCCTAAAAAGGAACTGCCCAGGACCTTTGTTTCATTTTCATGATGCTGAAACGTGAACCTGGCGCTTAACCGAACGGGGAAGATGCATTGACGCCCTCAAAGACAGTGGCGCTACCCCTGGCACTACCACCACAATTTCGCGCTTTGGAATTGGCCATTCACGTCAAGCGTGGAGAAATGACCCTGAATATGTCTAGATTGTGATACATAGTATCTATGCTCAAAGGAAACTACATACCGAGCGCCATATTGTTTGACATCCTGGAAATCTGGGCTTTCAATGGAGCAGGGAGACTCTGGCATTATTATAAAGTAAGAGCATGCAGCTTTTGCCGCTTTGCTATTCTACATATCGCAGAAATTCAATCCTTGATACTTCGAGTCTGGTTACTCGGTTCCATTCATTCTCTTCCTTAATCGTTGACTTTTGATTCTACCGGCTGGATCGGTTAACATAATCCTTCTTTCTTGAGACTTGCTGTGATCTTGAGGTAATACTTTCAAAATGCATATCAAATTCCACTCTCTTCTTTTGGCGACTGTGCTTCGCTTGGCCTCTGCAAAGGACTCTCGAACCTTTGCTGTCAACCACTTCTACGGCCAAGGCCCTCTGACTGAGGGTCGCATGGATCCAATCGTTAATCCTGGCGTCCCAGCTAGCCATGTGCATGCTATTCAGGGCGGCAGTAACTTCAACTTGACAATGGGCAATGTGGACCTGATGGACTCGCATTGCACTTCGTCCTTGGTTGATGCGGACAAGAGCAACTATTGGACGCCGTCCCTTTACTTCCAGGATCCCACCAATGGAAGCTTCATCGCGGTCCCATTTTTCTACATGAATGTTTACTACTTGTCTGTCACCCATAAAGTCATCCCCCAAAATGCCCTTGCTAATTGAGTTGCGAAATAGTTTTGAACCTACCGACGATGAGATCAAACCATTCCCCGTTGGACTCCGCATGATGAGCGGCGACAAAGACCTGAGAACACCGCCAACAGGCGGAGCCGCAAACGTGCTGGATAAAAACCAAGGAAAAATACAACCTGTTCAATGGACATGCCCTCGAACTTCATACGACACTCCTTCATACCCCACTGATTCCGACGGGCTTCACGGCGTTGGAATCCAAGACCCCAACAACAAGGGAGCTGGTGCTGGTTTTCCAGACGCGAACTGCGATGGATATGCGTCTCCATTGCGCGCGGATATTCACTTTCCTTCATGTTATAACCCGAAGGCTGGCTTGACCGATTACAAGAATAACATGGCGTTCCCAAGTGGAAAGGGAACGACTGATGGAAAGGCCAATTGCCCCGAAGGATGGATTCATCTTCCGCATATCTTCTACGAGGTATACTGGAATACTCCCCTTTTTGCGGACCTGTGGGAGCAGAACAAGGGCACGCAGCCTTTTATTCTGGCAAATGGTGATCGTACTGGATATTCCCTTCATGGCGATTTTGTGAGTTCCCTATCATGACCGAAACGCAGATGCATGGAAGACTTGACTAACAAGATGAAATAGATTGCTGGCTGGGACGAAGACGTCTTGCAGAAGATCATCAACAATTGCGATGCTGGCGATAGCGGGATGGACAAGTGTGCCGATGCTGGAACAATCAATGATTCGTCTCAGACCTGCAACATCAAGAACCTGGTACCAGAGACCATTTCCGGAGTCCTTGAAAAGCTCCCAGGAAACAATCCACCGTCAGGATGGGGTCAAGGCGCAAGTAGCAGTTCATCCAGTTCATCAGAGGATACCGGCTCATTGACTACGGCGACGGCAACTGTAAAGTCTGCAGTCTACACCGACGCCCCGACATCAGAGAAAAGCTCCGATAACGAGAGCAATAACGACGAATGGTCATACCTCGGCTGTTATTCTGACAAACTCTCTGCTCGAGTGCTGAATGGGGTTCAATTCGCCGACCTTGGCAAAGTAACTTCAACGGGTTGCATTAGTTACTGTGAAAAGGCCGGGTTCTCGATGGCAGGTACTGAGTATGCTGGCGAATGTTTCTGTGGAAATGATCTAGGAGGCAGTTCGAAAATTGCAGCTGATCAGTGCAACATGACATGCGATGGGGACGCATCTCAGGTCTGTGGTGGAAGTTTGGCTTTGAGCGTGTATGGAAAGGCCAGTGACACTTCGTCGAAGAAATTACGGCGACACCTCTCCCATCACCGCTTTGGTCGATATAGTCACATGTAAAACTGACTTGGTGGCAAGATTGGAAATGTTGTATAACCGCTCGGAGATAGTGGGCGTGAGAGAGCTGCTAGAACATCCGACAGAGGTCAATCGGTCTATGTATATTATAAATTTGTTCTTTCACATTGCCGTCGCGCCCATTATTAGTGGCTCACAACCTTGAAAGTATTGGATAAAGAGCTTGAGTATACAGTTTAAACATACCAACACTGTCACATTACGGATGGTTACCCAACTAGTAGCAAGCCCGGGCCTCTTAAACGTTGAAGCTGAGTTTGTGCATTATTATAGAATACATTCTTCTCTCCTAATTAGCGTGTATAAGGATTTGTATTTACATCATGTACTACTAGTAGTAAGCCTATTGACGTTTGGTGAAAACTAGTTGGCATCCATCCTGGAATAGTTCGAATGTTAGCAAACTCAAGTCCCAGGTGTAACGCGTCTTGTGTAGAATGAAACTTAAGGCTTACCATGGGGAATAGTGTCGCAAAAACCTTGATCTCTTCCGATTTTTCTGTCGGATGGTGCTTCCAATCCAGCTCGAGTGCTGCCTTCCCAATCATGCCAGCCATAGATAGTGGCACATATCTTCTAGCAAGGCAATCATGCGGGCCCGCGCCGAAAACTAACCAGTTCTTGGTCTTGGTCTCGGCATCTCCGGTAATCCAGCGATCGGGGTCGAATGAATCGGGATCTGGATAAGCATTGGGATCATGCAGTGCTGGGTAGCATGAGGGAATGATCATAGAACCCTTCGGCACCGTATAGTTAGGCGTAACGGGAAAGTTTTTCGTCGCAAGGTAGGGCACAAAGATGACGGGTGGTCTATGGCGAAGAAGTTCCTTGATTACGGCGGTGGTGTAAGTGAGAGACTCGAGCATAGGAAGGTCGAAGGATTTGTTCCTGTCGCCACCGCGTGCAGCTAGGTTCTCTTCTCGCAGTCTATTGAGTACATCCGGGCGTTGGGCTAGGACTTGGAATAGCCACGTGGTAGCACTGCTAGACGCGTCTTGAGATGCGAAGAGGAATGTGAAGAGGGTTTCGCCGATCTCCTCATTTGTGAATTCTCGAATTAGATTCGTCGGCTTTTCAACATCTGTCTCCTCGGCGGCAATTCTCTCCCGGTATCGCTCCGACTCCATCATGTGAAGGACCCAGTGATCCACGATGCAGGTGGGCTTCGCACCCGTTGCCATGTTTGCTTTGCATGCTGCGGCGCATTTTGCAAATTCGACATGAACAGCATCGGCAGTTCGCTTACCCAGCCAGGGCTTGGTGAACGGAACGTACATCGAAAGGGGAATGTTGACTAGCTCCATAGCAGCAGTGACTAGATAGAAGTCGTCGGCGATCCTTTTCACAGCATCTTGGGATATGTATTCGCCAAAAAAGGTGCGACAAGAAAGGGCACAGTTTATCTCGCGGAATATGGGCATGAATGAAGATGGCTGCATGGAGTTCTCTGCACTTGTCGCAACAAACTTTTCAAAATAATGTTCCAAGACTCTATCTTGGACGGGGAGGTAGGTAGAAATGGCCTTGTTGGTGAACAACGGGGTGAGTCCCCTCCGATACTCCGCATGGGCTCTGCCTTGAAGGAACACCCATGCTTTTCTACCCAGAAGGTCCTTTGCGATCGGGACAATGCAAGGCTCAGCGTATGAGGGTGACTTGAACACTTTGTGGGCGATATCTCGGTCGGAGGCGAGCACAACAAATCTGTAATTTCGGATGTGAGAATTATTTCCTTCTATTGGGTGATGATAAACGAATTCACTTATGAAAGACAGAAACACAACTGAGTGGCCCGCTCGCCCACTGTGCAAGATACGCTTCAAACTTGGGGTTGATGGCTTGAAGAAATGGGCCCATAAGCGGAATCTTGAAAGTGGGCCCAGCAATGGAGCCCTTGCGCTTGATATACATGACTGCCCGCAGAATCTAGTCAGTCGAGATCACTCGGCAAGACTTGGACATCACTTACTTTGATCATAGAGGATTACACCGAGGATTGCAGTCACGACATATTGCCAAAGGGGCCACGTTGGAAGAACGGCAACTGTCGTGGAGAGCGCGTGAGTCTCTCCCAGCCTAAGCTGATCAGCATTTGATATGTTGAGTATATCAAGTTCCATTTTCCAATATTGAACAATGCCAATGAAAAGAAAATCCAACATTAGGAAGGAATTGGGGAACTTGGGCTTCTTATGAAAAACGTTCGTTGTATACTGATTACCCGATTAGGATTAGACTCCGAGCCTGCTAATGAGACCACTTTCTTTGTTACTTGAACCGAGTCGACGTACACCAGCAAACCCGCCTCGGGTCAGCTCCGGGCAATGTTCTGGAATTTACATGTTTGTTCATCTCGTGCCTGTTTCAAAAAGACCAGACTGGAATAACGATTTGAAATCACACAGAATGGAGACAAGCTTCAAGTCGCATGCTGGGGCCGTCCACCGGCCCTGAGCCTGAAGTATGCAGACGTTCGTCCTTTGGAGTTAGGCGATTTCGAGAGGCCAAACATCCAAATCAAAAAATTTATTCACGCCACCATGCTATCGAGAATTATCGGAGATATTGCAGAACTGCATCTGACGGCAGACGGGGCTCGGTATACTTCAGAAAAGAACTTGTACCTAACATCGCGAGTAATTTGTGAGCCTGAATCCCAAAAATAATATTCCCAATCCGTAAATCCCGAGTCAATCAATTATTTTGCGAAATCAATATGGTGGTCATTCCTGACTCAGATCACACTGTGCGGGTCAAGTTAGTACTCGACACTACAACATATTTAACTGGAATCGCAAATGTCTGTTGTTCCAGTGGTTGCCGGTCAGAAACGTTTTCCTTTTATGATTTCGCGTTCCTCATTGAAAACGAACGTCTTGGAAAGAAGGTGATGTTTGACCTCGGCACCCGCAAAGATTATTGGAATCTTGCCCCTGCCGTCCAACGCGTCTTTGGCATTGATAGTGTCATGACGGTAAAACAGCTCAAGATCCATTGGTCGGAGGATTCTGGAGAGATGGGAAGCTCTGGGACTATGGGGTATTTAAGAAAGCTTTAAATATACCTTCACTGTGATTATATGTACCAACTGATATTTGAAATATTCCTTCAGCCATTAATTCGACAAGACAAGTTCATGAAAATACCTAGGTAAACCGAAATGCCTTTTTTCACTAGGGTTATTGGCTTGGATACCAATTTGTCATCATTGAAACCCCGAAATAAGGATATCGGAGTCTAGTCCTATTTAGGAAATCTGCCTAGGATTATATTCGAAGCGTTCTGACTCGCATTGACTCGCGTAATCGGGTGCCCCCACCGCCCTAGGGGTGGTACCATTTACATACATCTCTCCCCAAACTCCTCATCTCGCGACTCTTTCAGAATGCGACAAACACTTCGGCGATCTTGTGCTGCATGTGCGAAGCTGAAACACAGCTGTGATCTCCGGTTACCGCGTTGCTCAAGATGTGTCAAACGCAAAGTTCTTTGTGTCTATGCGAATGAACCTTCCGCGACGCCGGTAGCTACCGGGACTAACAGTTCCTCGTCAACAGGACCCCCGATTGGAGCTGTGTCATTATCGGGGTATACATTTGGATCCATTGACCCCTTTGACTCGTATCCGCCAACGAGACTTCCTCGAGAGCAGATACAACGCCTCATTTATAGCTGTAGGTGCCAATTCCAATCGCAAATCGCAAGTGAAGTAAAACTTATTTGGTCAGTCCATCACAAAATAGCATTTCAATATTATCCTCTTGACCTCGAGGCGACCTCAAATCCATTCCTCATCTCATGGTGGCCACTTGCCCTTGGCGACCCTGCATTATTCCATGTCTCATTACAGACAGCATGTCTTGATGAAGAGCGAGCGGCGCAGAAAGGGTTTCGAAGTTCAGAAATTCTGATGGCCGACTCTGTAACCCTATTACGGCGTAAGATTGAGGATACATCTCTTGCCGTTCAAGACGGTACTATGAACTCCGTGATTACATTGGCAACAATAGAGGTAAGATTACGTTCAGGGATTTATGTACGCGTCATTATTCCCTGGCCATTATGCTGACAAACTGAGATTTTTTAGTTCGGCAAAGGAAACCATGAGATCAGTCAAATGCATATCGAGGGCGTGAAACGACTTGTCACGTTAAGGGGAGGCATTAACTCGGTGAGACAGACTAGTCCACTAACAGCAAGAATGATCACTTGGTCAGTAATTTCACGGCACTCCAAATTTTCGTATACTAATTCCCGCTCAGGGTGTCAATGCTCATCATGGGCCACCCGCAATTTGGGACCCAAGATGACTTTGGAATCGGAGATGGCATACCCCCTATCCCAGAATGGCAAATCGAACCCACTTTCGTTTACAACGATTTGGATGAAAATCTCGACATGGAGGGGGGTGATGAAGTGATGAATGTTTTCGTGCGTCTGCGCAGTGTCTTCCAACGGGCCAACCGGGGCCCGTTCCCAAATACACAACTTCACGATCTCACATGCTTCGTCGTGCATCGCCTTCTCATTTCAACTGCGGGTGCCTCGATATCTGAACTATCACCAACCGCTGAGTGCATCCGATATGCTATAATTCTCTATTTATTCATTGTCCAAGGGCCAATCTATTATCCCCACGAAGTAATGGTCAATGTGATGGTCGCCAAACTCATAGAAAATCTAGAGCAACGGAGTCACAAATCACACGAACCCGCGTCGCTCGATTTTTGGCTCATTGCAGTTGGGATGGTGGCTTCAACAGGAACATCACAATACGAGTGGTTGTCGAAACAGGCGACAACAATCGCCGGTTCTCTGCATATTGAGAGTGCCCAAGAAGTCCTCGATCGGATAAAAAGTGTTTTGTGGCTTGATAAGCCACAATCTGAGTATATGTTCAGTGTGCAGTGCGAAGGCTTTCTCACTTCCCAATCCCGGTTGAATTCGCCAGATCTTCAAACAACAGTCCAACCGAGTGACATCATGACCGAGTTTCTATGACCAAAGAACTAGTAATAATATATCACAGCTACCACTGGTAGTAGATCACAGCAATTAATGAAAATCAACATCTCATTCGACACCAGGGAGAAATCTGTGGGAACGGGTTATAGATAACGGATCTGTTCACAATCTTGAAGTTTCCAATATTATAGAGCACTATATAACTGATTTGGAAGACAAAAGGCCTTGAATTTACTTTATATCCATTTGATGTCAGGGCGCGAACATGGACGAGAACTTGCGAGGTTCAAGTTTTAGAAGAGCGTTAGTCGCTCGGATACCAAGTTTTGTTCCAATCCTCAGTGCATTTTTCCAAGGCGGCCCCCATAAAATTCCCCGACGCACTATGCATGCATGAATCTATGTATCAACTTGAGAATGGCGCTAATCCAACCCCTTACATACTACTAGCACTAGCACCCTTCGTCGGCAGCCATCCCCCAAAATCCCGAAATGAATTTTTCGATACCCCACAAATCGAAATTATTTTAAATTAAATCGTCACTATCTCATATATCTCAGTTTCAAACTGCCGAGATGCCTGCTAAGCTCCGATCACAAACGGTGGAGGAGTTCCGGTCGCCGATCTCGCTTAACCGCTGGCGTGTTTCATATTTCCCGCCATGTACTATGAACTTGCATAGCGCCACCTCAGGCCGCGCGCCAAATTTGTTTGCTCAAAAATTGAATCACATCTTGGCGAAAACAAACTGGGCCAGCGATCGATTGTTCAAAAGTACAACGAGGACCTGTGGTATAGCTTCGGCGAACAATGGTGCCCTACGCCTATTTTTACATGAAGGGCCAGATGGAGCCGATATGGTTGTTTAATCCAAGCTAAGCACGGCATACAAACAATGGTGAAACACGCCAAAGAAGAACATCATGAAGAATGAATCGCCCCTCGATGCGCCTTATAGTGACTTGATCGGAGTTGTCGCTTTGTTATTCTAACTCGGGGCTGCAGGATATCCACATTTTCGACCGCTGAATTATTATTGGAGGACTCGAATAGCCGACCCCAACGGCGTGTTTGAGATACTCACAAGGCTCATGACTACCAAGATGAAGGAAGAAAGGACGAAGAGAGCCTCTTCGGGCATTTAAGAGGCAGGCCTCCTGGCATTTCCTACTTCCTGTCAGAACTCCGGCTAGACACTCTCACTTTCCTTCACTTCACTTCTTTTTCTCGAGCTTCATTGACTGAAGTCTCTTACATTCTTTCCCCAGCTTTATATCTGTTTGCGGATATCATCGCTCCTTTTCAACATGTCTTTGTCGAAAACCGCGGGTTTGCTTCTCGCCTCGGCTGCGCTGGTCGCAGGCCACGGCTACGTTACGAGCATTGACGTTGATGGCACTACTTACGGCGGATATCTGATCGATACGTATTACTACGAATCCGATCCTCCCGAGATCATTGCGTGGTCCACCACTGCTACCGATGACGGCTTTGTTGCTCCCAGCGCGTACGACTCATCTGACATTGTCTGTCATCGCGGTTCAGCTCCCGCAGCACTATCTGCGCCGGTTGCCCCCGGCGGCTCCGTGAAGATGACCTGGAGCACTTGGCCAGATGACCATCATGGCCCAGTGATTACCTACCTCGCCAAATGCGATGGCGACTGCGCAGATGTGGATAAGACCACACTGGAGTTCTTCAAGATCGATGCGGGTGGACTCATCAGCGAGACTGCCATTCCTGGAACCTGGGCTAGCGATAAGCTCATCGAGGATAGCTTTAGCCGGACTATGACTATCCCATCTGATATCGAGGCTGGCAACTACGTTCTCCGTCACGAAATTATCGCACTTCACAGCGCTGAGAACACCGACGGTGCCCAGAATTACCCCCAGTGCATCAACCTGAATGTGACAGGCAGTGGTACTGCCAGCCCCAGCGGAACTCTTGGAACTGCTCTCTACAAGGCCAGTGACCCGGGTATCTTTGTTGATATTTGGAACACTCTCAGCACTTATGATATCCCTGGTCCCACACTTTATACCGCCGGTGGAGCTGCTACTGCCACTGCTGCCGCAGCTACATCGACCTCAACTTCCACCGAAGCTGCTGCTGCTGTTGAGACTACCACTGCTGCTGCTGCCACTGCCGCCGCTGTGACGAGTGTGGCTGCTTCTTCTCCTTCCGATCCCACGGAGTCAGTTCCGCAAGTCGTTGCTGTCGCTAGTTCTCCTTCCACTGCTAGCACCTCTGCCTCTACCTCCACCTCCGGTGTTCTCAGTGGGTCGTGTAACCAGGAGGGATACTGGTATTGCAATGGTGGTTCTGCTTTCCAACGCTGTGTCAACGGAGAATGGGATGCTTCTCAGAGCGTGGCTGAGGGAACACAGTGCACTGCTGGAATATCTGAAGATCTTACCATCTCTACCACGGTGCAGCGCCGACAGGCTTCCCACCTTCGTCGCCACAACGCTCGCATCGACCACGTGTATTGAGACCTTTACCAGGTCTTCATAAATGCTTTTTGACAACTTGAGTCACAAAGGATCAAAACATGGGGGCTAGTTTAGGGTTCACTTAACCACCGCACTAGCACATGGACAAATGTAAGATAGTATGTGCTCAATCTGTGATATCCTGGTGGGATCATGTAGTATACTCTAAATTTTCTATCTTTCCGTTCCAATTGTATAAGTAGTAGGGCATACTGTGTCGTAACGGAGAATCATTGACTTCATGGGTCCAGATGTCCACTGGCTTATCTTGGCCTTTAGCGTCAGATATCTACGCTAATACGTGCCACAGTAGAGCAGGGCTCAAGAGGCTCTAGTCGTGGGGCTAGCCGAAGGAGGAGAAATCTAAGACAAACTACGTGGATAGGGAATGGCAGGGTCTCCCTATGGAAATTTTATAATGAATTCATGCTGGGGGCCGTGTTCAGAGATTTGAAAACAACTTGAATCGCTATTTGAATAAAATATATTCATTTTCCAGTGCTATTCATCTAAATCCTAAGGTAATTTTGATGCGGAGGTTATCTTTATAGATCAGGCCTCGGCGGACCAATGAGGATCTCTCAGTTGCCCCACTCTTTGCTTAGTCAGTCAAGACTTATCCGGCTTTTTTGAAAGTCGAGTTTGACTTGCTTGGATGTTCCGCAGACCTATACACACAATGGGTAAACGCGGCGGCAAGAAGGTATGCGCAGATATTCCGATCCAATTGGCATACTCTCCCCGAGGGCCGACTGACATTCTCTTTGCAGTTTAATCGCGGTGGCCGAGGCGGCGGTGGTCGCACCAACTGGTCCGAGATCGCCAGAACCAACGAGAAGCTTGAGCGATACTACAATGAGCTGGGTATAGTCTCAGAGGCCGAGAAGGAAGATTTCTGGGCCGCAATGCGTCGGGATCTGCCCAACAGCTTCCGATTCACCGGCTCTCGTGGGTGAGTTGGCGCAATTTCGCGCGTCCCCCATCGCGCTGCGAATTTCTTGCCTCTCTAGCATCATTCTAACCGTCGCATTACTGTATTGTAGACATGCTCTTGCTGTCCAGGAACGCCTCAAGGACTTCTACGTTCCCCAGATCACCGCAATTAAGTATGAGGGCGAATTCGTCGAGCCCCCTCGTCCCGTTGAGTGGTACCCCGACCAGCTTGCCTGGGCCATGACCACCCCGAAGCAAATTATTCGACGATTCGCCCCCTTCTCCTCCTTCCAGAAGTTCCTTGTCGCTGAGACCGAGGTCGGAAACATCAGTCGCCAGGAGGTCGTTAGCATGATCCCCCCCTCTTCTGATCGACGCTCGTCCCGGCATGACTGTTCTGGATATGTGTGCCGCTCCCGGCAGCAAGTCCGCTCAATTGATGGAGCTGCTTCATGCTGGCGAGGAGGAGACTATCCAGGAGGCTTCCCAAAAGGCGCGCGAGGGCGCTGTTGGTCCCGAGCCTTTTGGACCGGAGGGATTGAGCGACGATGGCCGAACGACTGGCCTGCTGATCTGCAATGATAGCGACTACAAGCGCGCGCACATGCTTATCCACCAGATGAAGCGTCTCAGCTCGCCTAACCTGATTGTCACTAACCACGACGCTACCATGTACCCCTCCATCAAGCTCCCCCCAGCACCCGCTGCTGAGGGCAAGCCCCAGATGAACCGATACCTCAAGTTCGACCGTATTCTTGCTGATGTCCCCTGCTCTGGCGATGGAACTCCCCGCAAGAATGTTTCCGTCTGGAAGGACTGGAACCCTGCCAATGCTCTTGGACTCTACGTCACCCAGGCCCGGATTTTGGTCCGTGCCCTTCAGATGCTGAAGGTCGGTGGCCGTGTGGTCTACTCCACCTGCAGTATGAACCCTGTTGAGAATGAAGCCGTTGTTGCATCTGCCATTGAGCGCTGCGGTGGATCTGTCAATGTTAAGATCATTGACTGCAGCGAGGAGCTGGCTGGTCTGAAGCGAGCCCCCGGAATGCGTGACTGGAAGGTTATGGACCGCGAGGGCCGTATCTGGAACAGCTGGAAGGATGTTGAGGAGCACAAGGAGAAGGAGGGAATCGACGGTCTGGCCCGAATTGCCAAGGGCATGTTCGCCCCCGGATCCGACAGTGATCTCCCTCTCGAGCGCTGCATGCGTGTCTATCCTCACCACCAGGACACCGGTGGTTTCTTCATCACTGTCCTTGAGAAGACCCAGGAGATTCGCGCTAAGCCAGAGAACGTTGCCGATGTCATCCCCAAGGCTTCAGTGGCGGCTCTCGCTGATGAGCTGGATGCCCGCAAGAAGGGCGACAGCGACCTCTACAAGAAGCTGGATTCTCTGGACGACCTCGTTGCCCCTGACCAGGAAGCTGCCAAGGAGGTCGCAAAGAACGCGACTGTTGCCGAGTCCAGTCACCAACCCCCATACTTCGTTACCCTCGACGCGTCTAACCCTGGCTCGCCTACCAAGCGCGCCGCGGATGACTTTGAACCAGAGATCCCTGCCAAGAAGACGAAGCTCGACAATGGCGAGGAAATTCTCCTCGGAGACCGTCCCATCCACAAGCCTGCGGGTGCAGTGGAAGCTCGGGCCGTTGAGACCTCAGACAGCAACACCCCTGCTTCATCTGCTCCCGCTGCCTCGGCTAAGGTTTTGAAGAAGAAGGTTCACCAAGAGGAGCCTTACAAGTACCTAGCCCCCAACCACGAAGAGTTAGAGCCTATCTACAAATTCTTCGAGCTGTCGGAGCGATTCCCCAAGGACCGTTTCATGGTCCGCAATGCCGAGGGCAACCCCACACGCACCGTTTACTACACCAGCGCTCTCGCTCGCGACATTCTCCAACAAAATGAGGGCTCCGGTATGAAGTTCGTGCACTGCGGTGTGAAGATGTTCGTCAAGCAAGACGCTCAGCGCGAGAACGTTTGCCGCTGGCGCATCCAGACTGATGGTCTGAATATCATCGAGCCCTGGATTGGCACTTCCCGCTCTGTCACTCTGACCAAGCGAGAGACCCTGCGCAAGCTTCTGGTGGAGATGTTCCCCAAGGTCAATGACGAGGGCTGGAAGAACCTCGGTGAGATTGGCGAGCAAGTCAAGGACATCCCCATGGGTTGCAGCATTTTGCGTGTTGAGCCCACTGGCAAGGAAGATGGCCTCACGTAAGTTATTCTCTCGGCTCTATTCCATTTTACCACAACTATATGCTAACATGAACTAATAGCGAGCGAATGGTGCTGCCTCTTTGGCGATCGCTGCACTCCCTCAACCTCATGCTTCCCAAGGAGGACCGACGCGCCATGCTTCTCCGTATCTTCAACAGCGACACCCCCCTCATCAATGCCACATTGAAGTCGAGCAACCAAAGCCCCGCGGTTGCGACTCCCATTGAGTCTACCGCTGGCGCAGAGGACAAAGCGCTGCAGGCCGAGAGTGAGCAACTGGGCGAAGTCGAGCAGGACCACACTGATGCCCGTGAGACCTACACCAAGGCTGGCGATGAGGAGGACCGCACCAACACCACGGTTTAAGCGCCGACTAAGTTAAAAGGCAAAATATGAACTGGATCTGGACTATAAGATGTGATTGGGTTGAATTTATTAGGAAGCATTGGCTCACCGACTGTACTAAATAAAAGCAAACTGGAAATTTACCGTTTCAAGCATTAAATAAACTTCCCTCGCCGTTCAAAGGTAGGACCTTGAGGTCGTATCGGATGATCAGAGCCAAGTTTGAGCGATCTGCATCGTACAATGCCCTACGAGTACAAGCCCGGCCTCGGGGAATCGTCGGCAGCGAAATAGCCCGGGTAAATTCATACTCTTGGACCCCGCAATTAGCTTGCTTCAGTTTGAACGAGATGGTAATTGCATGCTCTAGCTTCAACATCCGGTAGGTCCGGGGGAAATTACGATTATACATCGGCATTAGTTTTCCCGAAGACCCTGGCACCTGGGCATACTGTAGCCCTAGTTACAAGGACTATCTATACTTGCCCATAGTAGCACCAGTACTACTCTCTCTATATACTCAGAATACAATTCAACCTGAATTATAATTTATTATCACAAACACCCCCATCCTCCAGTTAATAAACAGCTATCACAATCTCACATCCATCTGCAAAAAACGGAAAAATTGCGGTGGACCTCCACAAGCCCACCCCGCAGGAGGCGCGTGGGGAGAGGATCGTCGGTCCGCCTTCCTGGACAAGCAACATCTCCACCACACCACTTGGGGCTAGAAGGCGAGGTGCATGTATGCAACGGAGCTATGACCGAAATTCCCCGCTGCCCCTGTCGATGACGATATTCCAATCATGAATTCGAGTGGCATGCCACCCCGGGAATTGGCCAATATATGAATCCGCGTTGATCCCTACCTACCTGCATGCCAGGGGAGAGCTTTTTGAAATTCCCAGCTCTCGTTCAAGTTACTGCGCGTGTGTGTTCATCCTGAACCATGAAGCTCTCGTCTACGTTGGCTATAGCTGCATTGGCTGCGCAGGCTGCTGGTGCTGCGTTGAGCCATAAGCTTGATGGGTTTACAATTACTGAGCATCCGGATCCTGTGAAGCGAGCTCTGTTGCAGAAATATGTGCGTGGTTCAACTGTTTGACTGCAGACTTGAGACTGGGGGAACCTATTTGCTGACTATGGTTGTTTATCATGCAGGTCACCTGGGATGAGCACTCCCTCTTCATCAATGGGGAGAGGTTGATGGTGTTCAGCGGTGAAGTCCATCCCTTCCGGTAGGTACTTGGCTGCAGCAATTGAGATTCGCCAACGTAATTCCATCTAACACTACTCTTCTCTAGTCTGCCCGTTCCATCTCTGTGGATTGATATCCTTCAGAAAATCAAAGCTCTCGGCTTCAATGGTGTCTCAATCTATATCGATTGGGCTCTTCTCGAGGGTAAACCGGGTCACTACCGTGCGGATGGAATCTTTGATCTCGAGCCATTCTTTGAGGCTGCCAAGGAGGCTGGAATCTACCTACTTGCGCGACCTGGGCCTTACATTAATGCGGAGGTTTCTGGTGGAGGCTTTCCTGGTTGGCTCCAGCGAGTCAATGGCACCCTACGAACTAGCGACGAGGCCTACTTGAAGGCAACCGATAAGTAAGAAAGCCCTCGCAGTCGGACACGAACGAATAAGTGACTTACCTGCGCCTATAGTTACGTTTCCAACATTGCTGCCACCATTGCCAAAGCGCAAATCACCGAGGGCGGCCCGGTCATTCTCTACCAGCCTGAAAATGAATACTCTGGCGCTTGCTGCGGAGTGGACAACTTCCCCGATGCTCCTTACATGCAATATGTTGAAGACCAGGCCCACAAGGCCGGAATTGTGGTTCCTTTGATTAGCAATGATGCCTATGCTGGTGGTCACAATGCCCCTGGAACTGGTGAAGGCGAGGTCGACATCTACGGACATGACAGTTATCCCCTAGGATTCGATTGTGCCAACCCGAGTGTCTGGCCTGACGATGCTCTGCCCACCTACTTCCATGAATCTCATCTGGAACAAAGCCCCTCAACCCCGTACTCTCTAGTTGAGGTATGTACATACTGCCAGGCTACCTTAGTCAATAACTTACCCTTTTTTAGTTCCAAGGCGGTGCCTTCGATCCATGGGGAGGAAACGGCTTCGATGCCTGCGCCGCGCTTGTCAATCACGAATTCGAGAGAGTATTTTACAAAAATGACTTTAGCTTCGGTGTTGCTTTCCTGAATTTATATATGGTACGTGATGGATTACCAAAGTGCATCGTTGCCTTTCACTGGCTTCAGACATACTGACAGCAACAGACATTTGGCGGTACGAACTGGGGTAACTTGGGTCACCCTGGTGGATACACATCCTATGATTATGGCTCCCCCATCTCCGAGTCCCGCAATGTGACGCGTGAAAAGTACAGTGAATTGAAGCTTCTCGGAAACTTCGCCAAGGTTTCTCCGTCGTACTTGGTGGCCACCCCCGGCAATGCCACCAACGCTACCTATACGAACACCGCCGACCTCACTGTCACGCCATTGCTCGGAAGTAACAGCACTGCATCGTCTTTCTTCGTGGTTCGACATGCAAACTACTCTTCCCCCAACTCTGTTGACTACAAGCTCAAGGTTCCCACCAGTGCTGGAGACCTCACTATTCCCCAACTTGGAGGTAGTCTGACGCTGAGCGGTCGCGATTCGAAGATCCATGTTGTGGACTACGATGTTGCCGGTACGAACATTCTATACTCAACTGCTGAAGTTTTCACATGGAAGAAGTTCGGCAATGAGAAGGTTCTTGTGTTGTATGGTGGCCCTGACGAGCACCACGAGCTTGCGGTTTCTGGTAAGGCTTCGGCTTCGGTTGTTGAGGGCTCGTCGTCAGGTATCACCACCAAGAAGAAGGGCAATGCCGTCGTCATTGCTTGGGATGTATCTTCCACCCGCCGCATTGTCAAGGTTGGCGAGCTAACTATCCTACTCCTCGGTATGTACAGCCCCAAACATTAGACTGGACTCGACAACTGACTATTATTAGACCGAAACTCTGCCTACAACTACTGGGTTCCTCAGCTCCCTGCATCAGGCAAGGCCCCAGGATACAGCACCCAGAAGAACACTGCCTCGTCTATTATCATCAAGGCTGGCTATCTCGTGCGAACCGCCTACCTTGATGGAAGTGATCTCCACATTACGGCCGATTTCAATGCTACCACCCCAATTGAAGTGATCGGCGTCCCATCAAAGGCCAAGAACCTGGTGATCAACGGCGAAAAGTCCCACGTCAAGGTCGATAAGAATGGAATCTGGACTACCAGCGTGAAGTACTCTGCCCCCAAAATCAAGCTCCCAACCCTGAAGAGCTTGAAGTGGAAGTCCATTGATACCCTCCCGGAAGTCAAGAACACTTACGATGATTCTGCCTGGACTTCTGCCGACCACGCCTATACCAACAACAGTGTCAATCCTCTCAAGACTCCCAAGTCTCTATACTCTTCCGACTACGGCTTCCACACTGGAGCACTCGTCTACCGTGGACACTTCGTCGCCAACGGCAATGAGAAGGACATATTCCTGCACACGCAAGGTGGCTCGGCATCTGGCAGCTCGGTGTGGATAAATGAGACATACGTAGGCTCCGCGGTTGGAATCGACGCAGCCTCAGATTCCAATGCTACCTACACTCTGCCAAACCTCAAGTCAGGCAAATCCTACGTGATCACCGTGGTCATCGACAACATGGGCCTTGACGAGAACTGGACCGTCGGCCAAGAAGAAATGAAAAACCCTCGTGGAATTCTCGCCTACGGCCTCTCCGGCCACTCCGCCAGCGCAATCACCTGGAAGTTGACCGGCAACCTGGGCGGCGAGGATTACCAGGATACCGTGCGAGGCCCACTTAACGAGGGTGGTCTCTACGCCGAGCGCCAGGGCTTCCACCAGCCTCAACCTCCAACGCAGAAATGGAGTTCTGGCAGCCCGTTCACTGGTCTGTCGAAGCCGGGCATTCAATTCTACAGTACAAGCTTTGATCTGGACCTGCCCAAGGGCTGGGATGTCCCGCTGTATTTCAACTTCGGGAACACTACCGCACCCCCGGCTGCTTATCGGGCTCAGCTGTATGTTAATGGATACCAGTATGGCAAGTATGTCAACAATATTGGCCCGCAGACCAGTTTCCCTGTTCCTGAGGGTATTCTGAACTACCGTGGTACCAATTGGCTGGCTTTAAGCCTGTGGGCCCAGGAGGATGGTGTGAAGCTTGAATCTTTTGAATTGGTTCATACCACTCCTGTTCTTACTTCTTTGGGTGAGATCGAGTCTGTGGATCAGCCTAAGTATCATTCTCGCCGTGGCGCTTATTAGGCGTGGGCGCGGCATTGGTTGGTGATTAGCTTCTATTCCTCCTGTAGATGGGGTAATATTTTTCTGTTCAATTAGCTCATAGTGAAAAGACAGATGAATTATTTCGGATCTAATCAGAATTCCTTCAATCTTAAAGTAGAGTAGAACCCTAAAGACTACCCTAACCCCAAAGTAGAGAAGACCCACTGATGTCGCTCCACTCCGCCGATCCCCAGCCACCGCGTCCAGCCTTCTTCCTTGTGTACTCCGACACCTCCCCTCTCACTCTTACTTTCACTCTCACTCTCACCTCTCTTCTTCAAAATTCCCACACAGCTTAACTCCATGTCCCGGTGACCTCAACGACATTCACACCCACACCACATCCACACACTCACAATGGAAGACCTAAACTTCCCCCTCCCACTCGCAAACAACAACCTCCTCCCCTCCCCGCAAATAAACACAACCCTCCAAAAACGCACAACCTTCATCTCCAGCGACCTCACATCCCGCTACACAACCGTCTCAATACCGGCCTCATACGGCGGCCTCACAACCGGCCCACCACCAGGCACGGTAGCAGGAATCGTCCTCGGCAGCGTCGGCGGCGTAATAATAGTCCTCTACCTAACCTTCCTCGCCCTGAATCCCGGCGGTATAGCGCGAGGCGGGGGCGGAGGCTCATCATCCATCGACGAAGAAGTCGTCGTTCGCAGTCGTCGCGGTGGCTCGTCGCGGCGTAGTGATGTGATCGAGGTTGTTGAGGATCGTGGTGGTCGACCGAGGAGTTATCGACGACCGCCGTCGCATGATCAGGTTATTGTTGAGGAGTCGGTTACGGGGACGACGACCTCGGATGGGAGGGATTTCGTTGAGGTTCTTGAGGAGGAGTCTTCGGGGGTTTCTTCTGCTGAGCCGTCTAGGAGGGGTGGGCGGGGGTATCGGTCTGTTGATCCGCTTGCTTATGGGGGTGGTAGTTCGCAGGGGAGTCGGTATCGATGAATGGGTTGGTAGAAATGGGTTGGTTGGGTTTATGGGTTGAATGTCTTTATGATGTTTTTTTTTTTTTTTCTCTTTCTTGCTTTTCAAGTTTTGCATTGCGATACCCTTTCTATACTATTGTGGGCGCGAGTTATGCTGCTTAATTCCGCCATGTGTGATGTTTATTAATGAGCCAGATGCTGTATATCACAAACTATTTTCAGCCACATATAATTTCCCTTTCAGCTTCGCAGTAATTGATGTTCTTACAATATCATGGTAGATGTGGTAGAGAGAGTGAGTGAATTGAGGATTATACAGAAGGAAGTGTGAGCGCATAACCAAAGGCCAACGCCGCATCCTGTTCTTGCGCCGGATGATAGAAGATAGAAAGCAGGGAATAGTATGTACGAGCGCGGAAAGAAAAAGAAAGACAACAAAAGAGAGCAGAACCCCACCACGCCCATCTCAAAAACACCAAAAAAAGCCCCCAAGCCGAGCTTTCGGAAACGCCAATTGAGAAAAATGAAAGTCGTATAGGACGCGTTCTACCCGTCAACCCCATCATCCCTTCATTTCTCGATCGTTGGATCTGAGAGGAGGGGATTTTTCATATTCCCCGGGAAGAGAAAAGGTACGTGCCAATCGCATAACTTGCGTATCGGAAGGGTCGATCGGATCAAGACAGCAGTAAGGTGCACTCCAGTCAAGCCCTCTAGAACAAAATGTCCAAGCAACAACAGCATGCCATTGCAGCCATGATACCAGCACAAATGCCACCAGCGCCAGATCCACCCCCGCTGTGACGGCCGCGATCGTCTTGGTACTGCTGAGTTGGGTATCCTTGTTGAGGATATTGTTGTTGCGGGTATTGCATCGGGCTCTGACCGCCGTAATAACCACCCGGTTGTTGCTGAGGATAACCACCGCCGTAGCCTTGCTGCGGATACCCTTGTTGCTGCGGGTAGTATCCGACCTGTTGCTGCTGACCGCCGTAATAATCGCCTGCGGCGCCAGGTCCGGGACTGGGGCTCGGCGCGTTCTGGTGGAAGTTGCCGGAGTAAGCCGGGGCTTGGTAGGAAGGGGGCGGACTGGCCTGTGAGTGATGTTAGAAGGATGCTTAAGGTCGTGGATACAGTTTGGTCCGTGAATAGGGTCGGGAGGGGGCTAGCGTGGGTGGACGAACCGGCTTGTTGTAGGACATGTTAGAGGCTTGTGGAAGTGGATCCGGGGGTAACAGATCTGGGGATTGTGGATGTGGATGCGTTGATATAGTTGTGACGTGTGTATTGATGGGGGTGTATAAGAGGAAGGGTAAAAGGTAGAGTGAGTAAGGAGAGAGAGAGGTCTTGTCAAGGAGGGATGTTGGGGGAAAGCCAAGGGCCAAGAAGGTTGAGCCGTAAAAAGTTGACTACGTTTCTGTAGAACGCGCGGTTCGGGAATCGTTGTGGCGCAGCACCGTGGCGGGGTGGGGTTCCGAGGTATACCCTGCCTTGCATGAGTTAGGCTGTCATATTCATGATTCATGAAGAAATTGAACCTTGGAAAACTTGAAATTATTAATCTAAAGGAAATATTCAAGATCAATAGCCGAAGACCTAGGGAAGAACTTGAAGTTTCAATATAAGTGACATACAAGTTGAATTGCTCGTAGAAAGATCGCCGGATTTCGAGTGTCACGTGCTCTCCAGGGCTTCTACTACGAGTCTTTCTGCATTGTCTAACTAGCAATAATCAATTATATCTTCAGTCGTATCAACAAAAGAACAGCAAAAGTGCTTCTCGTCTTGAATGTAGAAGCATGTGGCTTTTGAATCACATCGGAGGGGAAAATGGCCAATTTTCGAAAATAACAAACAAGCAATACTCAAAGTCCTCGATTGTCTATAGTCAATTTCAAGAAGTGAGTCAAAATTCATCGAAAACCCCCCGTCCTCGCGTGGCCATCGAGTATTTAGAGTGGTAGACGTTTATAGGCTCTTCAGAAAAGACTCTTGCATCGGTCGATTCCAAGAGATTCGACCAGGAAGTTGTTGACAATTTGACAGGCTGGGTCCATCTTTTCTTGGATATCGAGCCAGGAGTTGATCTTAGGGTAAATGGTTGAAGCATAAGTCTCATTGTTGAATATCATCTTGTTCCAGTGAGGCCGGACGTTGTGCTTCTCGCCAAAGGTTGGAATGAACTGCTTGACAACGTCTTGGTAGAACCACTGAAGAGTATAGTTCTTGTAGCTTGGAATCCAAGAATACTCCAGAGTGGCAAAAATCCCGCTGGAATTAGCAGGCAAGTTCTGCTTGTTGACAGGGGATAGCCAGTTGTCGTCTCCCTTCACGAAGCGTGTGATAACGGTCACATCGTCACTTAGATATCCCTTCATGTCATCGTTTACAGGATCCACAGTATGGTAAGGCTTCATACGATCAGCTTGGGACTGAGCATAGTTGAAATAGTCTTTGCCAGCCTCAGCCAGGTTCTCCATCGGGAAGAAACGCTCGAATTGGCCCATAAATGCGCGATAACAGATTCCAGACGGAGGGGTAGCAATGGCATAGTTCTTGTGGTCATAGTATAAAATCACGATCACAGCGACCACAATCTTTGGTACAGAAGTCCACTGAGCAGTTTGTTGCTCCTTTGTAGTCGGTTTCCTCCCAGTAAACCAATGGCAGTTGAGTTTGAGGATCAAGCTGCTGGGTGGTGTAGTTCCATTTGAGATTCGGGCCAATTATATTGATCTGCTCATATTTTTGGCCAATTCTTGCAATCTCTTCATACATCACAGTTGAATCATCGGGTACTTCCACGACCTTAGTAGTACGCTTCAGAAAGGTCAAAGGCTCAGCCTGCAGAGTCACCTCGACTACGATCCCCCAAACACCAAGTCCGATTCGGAAGGCCATGAGCAGTTTGGGTGTGGTTTCTTCGGTAAGTACGGAGGAACTGCCATCGCTTCCAGTGGTAATATCTACTATAGTGATGGTGACCGGCAAGAAATCCGCAACGGAAGATTTTTGTGGATCGATGCCATGTGGCTTGATCATCAGCAACGCCGATGGATGTGCGCATCTCAGCTAAATCATGGCGATCGTTTTGTCCAGCCGGGAAACAAGAGCTTTACCATTCATAAGCCTATGTATGTCTACACTATTGAGGTTGGTGAGAGACCGCCCGCTTTGGACCATGCTTAAATGGTCGAAGACCTTTTACGAAGCCTACCAAGTACTGGTATCACTTGAAGCTTTTGTGTCCCAGAGAAGGAATTGATTGAGTCCGTGATATTTCAGTCAGAATAGTTCATATTACATATGCAATTAGATGATAATTGGAAAAAAAAAAAATGATTCTGCGCAGAGATACTTCTTCTTCCTTCACCAAATGATTTATGTTTACGTTGTTTACATTATTGACGTGTGGGTGGGACCAGCCAAGTGTGATATGATACATACCCCGGGTTACCCCAGCCTAGGGTATAGTATAAAGCAAAATATTAGTATAGTAAACAAGCGCACTAAACTAGGTAGTAGTACTAGTAAAAGGATACCTTGAAATAGCTCCAGAAACTTGGTTTTTTATACCCGAGAGATGTGTATTCTGACTGGATATAGCTAATAGCAGTAATACGATCTCCAAGTCTATATCATATGCCGAATTATGACGCCTTGTGTTCAAGGTATGATGTCACAGGTTAAAGTATCACAGCGAGAATGAATAATGAATCCCCAGCTAACTATACTAGGTCTTGCAGAAAGTGGAACCGAATGGAGAAATGGAGGGTACCTAGTACATTCCAACTTGAAGGTGAATACCGCCAGAAGATGGCATTGGGTAAGCTACAGGAAGGCTCCTGGCAGGGGGTGGAGGTGATTGACTTTAATCAAGTTAAGATTATCTTTACAAGCACCGGAATATACAAAGATCTCACCAGTAAGGAGGTATCGATTCGGACTTTTGATAACACTGTCCATATATAAACGCATATTATAATGCACACGAGCCAAGATAAAAATCAAACCAATAAGAATGCTAGACAAATGCTAGACTGCTCAGATGTACGTAGGAAAATGCAAGAGAAATGCACATTTCACTCAACTTCACTCAACTTCACTCATCGACACTTTGAAACACTTTGGAAAACCAAAAATTAAAAGAAAAGAAATACTTATTCCTTGTCCTCCAGCGAAGCCTTCTTCAGCTCATCAGCCGCATCAGCAGCACCATCCTGTTCCTGGGCCAGCTCGGCATCGGCCGTGGGGGCAACGTTGGCCTGCGCCGGCTTCTTCGCGGCGTCGGTGGCACGGCCATTGGCCTCGATCTTGGCCTCCTCCTCCTCCAGGCGGGCAATCTCCTCCTTGGCCTTCTTGATGTTCTGTGTGGGTTGTTAGTAAATATCCCAAACATAGGACGACGGAGACGCTTGGGCGCGACATGTTACTCACCTCCTCAGTCTTGCTGGCCTGGTTCTTCTTCCACTCAGTAATCTTGGCAGCCAGCTGCTCAACGGAAGCAGGGACAGCGGCCTGGTTCATGGGAGGGTCGATCTTGACCTTGGCGAAGTCCTCGATGACACCAACGTTCATGTTGAACTTGCCAGCAGCCTCGGCACCACCAGCGGCAGCACCACCCTTCTTGCCTTTCTTGCTCTTCTTGCCACCGGAACCAGCGAAGTAGTCCTCCTGCTCGTCCTTGCGGACGACCTTCATGCCCTTCAGGGCAGAGTCATCAACGGTACGGCCAACACCGGCACGGAAGTTGCTTCCCTCAACCTTCTTGTCATCAAGACCCAGAGAAGCAAAGTCATAGGCAGGGTCGAAGTGACGGATCAGACCCTGAGCAGTCAGGATCTCATCAGCGTAGGCAAGAGCAGAAGCCTCCTCGAGCTTCTTATCAGCGACCTTCTTGCGTTTTTCACGCTCGAAAGCGTCGCGCTCGACCTTCTGGCGCTCACGGCGCTGGCGCCAAGCCTCATCCTCATACTCCTTGTAGGCACGGCGGGCCTTGTAGTAGGCGTCCTTGATCTCCTTGATGGCGACGTACTTGGCCTGTTGGTCGTTGCGGAGCTTGGTGCGCTCGTCACGGAGCGAGTTGAGGTTCTTGTAGACGCCGTCCTGCTCGGCCTTGATGGTGTCGAGCTCCTTTTGAATCTCGGAGTACTTGTCGCTGAGAGCCTTGGCCTCGGGGTTGTCGAGGGTCTTGCGCAGGGCAGAGATTTGAGCCTTCAGGTCATCGATGCCCTTCTGGGCGTCTTCCAGACCGGCGAAGCCCTTGCGCTGCTTGCGCATGTTGGAGATATCGCCCAGAGCCTTGCGCTCGTCGACCAGACGGAGGGTACCAGAGTCGACCTGCTTCTCGAGCTTGGCGATCTCACGGTCAATCTCATCGACGTTCTTGAAGGCCATCTTGCCGCGGGAGTTGTTCTGCTCCGCAATGCGGGCCTTGAGGGTGGATTCGATAGCATTGATCTTCTCCTGGGTGCTGGAGCGGGAAGACTTGAAGCCGGACTGCTTTTGGCGGATGGAGGACAGGTCGGCGCGGAGTTCCTGCTGCTTCTTGACAGTTGGTGAGTCTTGGTTGTTGGGCTTGGCGATGTCCAACTTGGACTTGATTTGGTTCTATTTGCGCACGTGGTTAGTTATGGACACAAGAAAAAGCAGTGGAGTCGCAGCAGCGATCGCCTCGGGAGGAACAGATTGGCGGGACGCAATGCAATGCGATGTTTCCCCGAATCAAGAAAAGGAAAGGAAACATTGGATCATACCAGCTTCTCCTGAGCAGCAGTGTGCTCCTTCTCGGCCTGAGCGAGGCTAATCTTGTAGGCCTCCTCATCGGGCTTGGTGGGCTTAACCGCCACAGGGGCAGGGGAAGCCATTGCGAACAGAGAACAAGGAACAATTCAAAAAAAGAGAAAGTGGGGGATAGAGACAGAGAGAAAAGAATCAAGAGAACTGAAGAAACCCACGAGGGGGAAAAAGAAAAGGAAGTCGGAGCCGTCTTGACAAGTTGAGCGTCCAGTGGAAATCCAACGGTTCCGTTGGTTTCTCCGCTTTCCCGGCAGAAAGTTCCCGCCGATTTTTCGATTCGACCTCACTTCACCTTCACTTTTACATTGACACTTGCACTGCTCGCAAGCACCTCGTTTCTTTCTTTCCTCTTGAGCAGCTGCACTTCGCAATCATGGACGGAGATGTGTCTTCACACAGCCAGGAGGCTGAGAAGGAAACCACTCGGCTTTGGCGCACCTTCCGGACTGTCTATGAGATGCTCGCAGACCGAGTGAGTTTTGCAATCGCACCTGGGCAATGCCTTTATTGCTTTCGCATAAATGAGAAAGCACCCGAATGGTAAACTAACACATTGTCTCCGTTGCAACAGGGCTACGAAGTCTCCGACGACGAGCTGGCGATCTCACTAGACGAATTCCGCCAGAAATACTCAGACCCCATGGGATACCCCGAGTACGCACTTCCCACGTCCTAGATATACACTTGTTTTGGCTGGAATTGCTGTGAGATGCGGACTAGGAGCTTTCTAGCTCTCCAATCACGATTTCGCAGCAGTACCAAGGCCTTCGAAAACTTGATCAAAACAGAAATGAAAAGAACCTCCAAAACTAACACCACCGCAGCCGCAACAAGATGAAAATCCAAGCCCGCCCCACCAAAATCATGGAAATGAAATACACCCTCAAAACCAAGTCGAACCCAAACCCCACACCCGACTGCGGTACAGTCTACGTCGACTTCTGCCCGGACGCCTCGGGCGTCGGAACCAAGCAAGTGCGCGCCTTCAACCACATCGTCGGCGAAAGCAACTATCACACTGGAATCTTCGTCACGCAAACCCCGATCTCGCCCTCTGCCGTCCGTCTGCTCTCCAGTCTCCCCAACCACATCTGTGAGCACTTCCAGGAGCAGGATCTGCTGGTCAACATTACGCGCCACGAGCTGGTCCCCAAGCACGTCCTCCTCAGTCCCGAGGAGAAGGCGCGTCTGCTGGAGCGCTATCGTCTGAAGGAGTCTCAGCTTCCGCGTATGCAGGTCTCCGATCCTGTTTCTAGGTATCTTGGTCTGCGACGTGGACAGGTTGTGAAGATTATTCGCAAGTCTGAAACTGCTGGTCGGTATGCCAGTTACCGATGGGTTATCTAAGGGAGGGAACGCGATTGATAAAGACCGATTTCTCGGGGCCGGGAGATGTGAAGCTTTTCTTTATCTCCAAGGCATTGGTCCGTCTGTCTATTCCCTTTTTTTTTTCTCTGTCCTCCGTTTATCCTCTCCTCCAGTCCCATGATGGACCTCAATAGAGGCGGGCGGTGGAGTCCATACCATACCATACCCATCTGCGCATCAAGTCCTTTCCAAGACGGTCCTTCCCTCGCTCGCCAAGCTCAACTCAACTCAGCCCAACGAACGACCGCAAGCACAAACACAAACACAACAAAGCACCTCCGTGACGGGAAAGGGCCGCAGGATTGGACACGGAGTTCTTTTTCTGCTCATCAAACATGCAAAACAAAAAAAGTTGGTTCCCCTTTGTTGTATTATGGGCAGCACGGCGTACAGGCGAAGTTTCTCCAACATCCACGCGGGGGTGAGGCGGCGGGGGAACTGGTTGTTCAGATCTGATTATGTGAACTGTTCTTTTTTTCTTTTCCTCACATAGTAATCTCTATCCCCGTGTTTTGCTAATTCAGCTAGATGAAATACATTGAATGTCGATATTTCAAATTCAGTTCTTATTGTTATGCATTTGGTCTCGTGACTTCGTTGTAGTAGATAAATAAGGGTTGATGTACAAATTCAATCGATCGATCAGGAGATCAAAGCGTTCCGCTCCGCCTTCGCGCTTGAATAGATAGATAAACGGATATGGGCAGATTGATAGTATGAACACCTCCGACGCCAACGCTAAACAAATTATGGGGGATATACAGGACAAAAATAGACAGAAACACCAACGCAAATAGGGTATGAGGGTATGTGGAAATAAAAATCCAACAGGCAATCCAAGATAAAACCAAGAATCAAAACGCAATCAATCAGAAATAGGGCGTGCGTAGTGAGCCAACTGATGTAGTTCATCGATCGTGTGTGGGAATATGCAAATATACGTCATGAAAGGGGCGCCCTATTCCTGGATAAGAGGCCCCCGACATCTTGAAGTTCGACATCGACATCAAGCGAGACGACGGGAGAAGCTCGGTAAGGTGGAAGACTGTGGGATAAAGTATCCAATGAAGCTGGCGATGTATATGCTCTCTGTGTAGTGGATAGAGTTGGACGAGGTAGAACACCGAGATCTTCGAGGAAAGCTCGACTCCCGCGTCGATTCCTTCGTGGTTCCAGATTGTTTTGGGAGGGATGAGATGGAATGAGAGTGAAGGAACGATGGATAGGCTGAACTTGAGGCTCATCTTGGTTCAGGAGACCGCCGACATCGAAGAAAGAGACACGAGGGGATGAGAGGTTTGAAGAAGCGGTAGCTGCCCTTTCTCGTGGTGATTGGTTGGTTTGTATATACTCGCGTGGACTAACCTTGATGTCAAGGCTATCTGGACTCGAGGCCTGGTCGTCCGATGAGCGGCCTTGGTCGAAGGACCAGGCTGGGTCTATGGAGCCGGTGCGGGCGACCAGAAGTGGCACGGGAGGAGCAGAGACTGGTACATTGCCTGCGGGTGTGGAGGAGTACAGTTTGGGGTCAAGTTTGATTCCCATGCCGGTGGCGAGATCGGAGTCACTTCCCCAATGAGACTGCATGACAGTATTGCGCCGAACGGTGCTGTTGTCCATGCTTTCGCTGACGGATGCAGAGCCTTGGTCGCGTTTGTACTTAAGTTTCTTGACACCGCTATCTCGAACGAAGGAACCGATAACAACCATGTTCGAGACAGCTGTGGCGGCAAGGATTTCGAATGATGCAATCAGGGAGCGGTATTGCTGTGAGCCAGAGTGTTCAATAACCGACGGAACCCGATAACAGGTGATGGCGACTAGGATCAGAGAGAGACAGAACAGGATGGTGAGGGCAAGTTTGCGTTTGAGTGGGATTTGGGCCATGAGGATGATCGGGACAGGGAAGGCGACCAAAAGTAGATCAGTGATGACATCGCATGTGCCCATCGTGATGAGGTTGGCATATCCACTCCGACAACTAGGTCCCGGGTCTGGGATGACCTGCCAGTAATGTTCGAAGGGCTGGCATTCGGCTAGCGTCGCAACAATAACGGCGACCAGGGTTGATATAAGGAAGAGTTGGATGAAGCGTAGGAATATGGAGAAGGGAACGGCGCGTGACGATTCCCGTGACGCGTTTGAGGAATTCACAGACCGTAAGTTTGGCCGTCCAGATACTATCGATGTGGTCAGTAAAGTTATACCAACGAGCCATTGCTCCATTGAGAAGAGTTATCTCACAATATAGCATAGAAGATCCGAGCCGCCAGAACCAATTTGCTTCCCATTTCCTTCCTTGATATTTCATCCGTCGTCACCTGTCCGAGCTGGGTGTTGTTGGTGCCCCAGATAAGGACGAAATGGATAAGGACCATGCGAATGGTTAATGGGATCACGCTAATCATCATGACCTTGTCTTCAGGGAAGAATCTCTCAATGCGGATATACCGACCACAGAGGCGGACGATAATTATGGCTAGTGAGAAAGCCGTGGCCCACCAACTCATCATCAAGGTAGGGTTTATTTGGTCGCGCGTCTCATACTGTGGTGGGATCTGGGGGGTGAAGGCCTTGCGAGGCCGCTATATTTGTTGCCATGGGCCCGGAGAGGGCCTTCTCCAAAGAGGAGGGTAAAACCGTCGAAATATATCCAAATCCTCAGGAGGCTGGCGATGCTGGAGCGCGCGATTTACATGTCGCACGTGAGACAAGCCGTGTGGGGGAGGGTCGAAAAGAGGGTCCTCGGGGCGATCGGAGGGGAGGGTCGCCGCTAGCGATCGTCGTAGGATGCACAATCACAGTAAGATGAAGCCGTATCCCTCAAGATAGAGAGTTGAATGGTGGTTGAGGGAGCTTGTATAGTGTTCAAAATATCACGAAAGGGAAACCCGGAGAGGGGGGATGAAGGGGAATCCTTGGTAAAAGCAAATTCAAGCCATCGGTCGGTCTCGGAGGCCACATAAGAGCCACACCGTGGTTGAACAAGGATCCGAAAGTCAGAAAAGCTCAGTGATAACGGCGGGCCCCAACTTTGGAGCAGGGCCAGTGATAATCCACGGGTTTATCGACGGGGCGTGCATCTTCCCAAGGGTTGGACCCGCTGGCGTCAGCAATCACCATTGCCATCTGGCAGGTGCCAGGAGCTCAACATTACACCAATGCTGACGCTTCGGTTGAAAAGGCGATAGACCGTATCGATGTATCGCGCACATCATTCGAGCAGCGGTGACTGGGGCGGGCCACCGGAGTCCGGGAGCTTTGGCCCTCGCTTGCGGGGGATTTAAAGGTGTCATCGAATCAGAGCCGCCGAGCAATCAGGGGCCACAGTGCTGGCCAGTGATGGCTGGACGTTGAGATGAACTCGTGATTAAGGGCGAACTCTTAGGAGGAGGAGGAGTGGTCGTCGATATTAAGTGGAGTGGAGGTTGGATTGGAGTTCGGATGGAGGGATGATGGCTTCTTGCAGGGGAGGTCTCGCAGTTCTCGCACGTGGGTGGTTTCCTTCCTGGGTACTACTGGTACTACTGTACGGAGTATACTAGGAGCAGTTACCAATCATTATTTACAATACAGTATCTATCTCTTGTAATACTGGGCTAGTCTATTATAATACTAGTAGTAGGCTATTTCTTAGCATTTCATACCATTCCAGGTACATGAGATGGGGGCGATGGCATCAATGGCCCTGTTCTATTCCAATATCTATCTTTTATCTCCAATGAAGTGACCCTGCCAAAAGTGCCTTAAACCATGATCAAGTGATCTCCTATTTCCAATTCGATAAACATCCATGTCCCTATGCGACTACCGCAGCCGCCGCGTCTTCCCGCTTCTCCTCGTCACGAAGCGACTGAACGCCAGTCCCGGCACGAACCCCGGTCAAAACCAATCGCAGCTCCTGCAGGAACTTAGTGACCTCGGCTTCCGTACCAACGGTGATACGCAGACAACCCTCACACCCATACTCCTTACCACGGAACCGCACCACCACCCCACGCTTCTCCGCCATCGCCTCATACGCCGCCAGCGCAGCAACATTACTCGGACGCCCCTCAGCATCCAAAATCTCCACCAGTAGGAAGTTCGCATCGTAGCCACCGAGGAATCGGCCTACGCCGGGGATCTGCGGTAGCTCGCTGATCAGCCGGTTGCGCTGAGCGACGATCTGCTCGCGGAAACGGCGCATCACGGCCATATTGGGAGCTGTCAGGGCGGCGGAGGCGAGAGCACTAGTGGGGCTGGAAATATTGTAAGGCGCTTTGAGGCTGTTCAACAATTGCGTAATCTCGGGACTGCTATAAGCAACTCCGAGTCGGATACCCGCCAGACCAAAGGCCTTGCTGAGTGTTTGCATCACGACTAGGTTCGGCCACTCGGTCACCCACTCGGCCAAGCTGGATCCTTCTTCGGCAAAGTCGATGTATGCTTCGTCGACTACCACGACACCGTTCCATGTTGGGTGTTCTAGCACCTTGCGGATATCTTCTTTGCGGATGAGGTTTGCGGTTGGGTTACCCGGTGAGCAGATGTAGGCTAATTTGATGGAGGCATCGGCTGCGAGCGCCTCGTTGACCTTCTCGGGCTGGAGGTGGAAGCCGTTTGTGGAGTCCAGAGGCACCTTGACGATCTCGACGTCATTGACCTGTGCGCTCACGCTGTACATTCCGTATGTTGGTGGGCAGGTGAGGATCTTGTCCTTTCCGGGGACACAGAAGCATCGGAGGAGCGCGTCGATCGCCTCGTCTGATCCGACGCCGACGAAGAGGTTCTCAGGCTTGAGGGTCTTGGGTGTGTGGTGGTGAGTATTACGGAGGTTGCAGAAAAGCTGCTTCAGTTCAATCTGGTGACTGCATGGACCGGCATTGCGTTAGAATAGCCTGTCACGCAAGTCTCTGTGTAGAAGAGGGATGTTCACTCACGGATCGGGGTATCGGTTCAAGCCCAGGAAGTCGATTTCGGGCTTGGAGGCGCCTGTCGCATTGCCAGTCTCGGACGCCTGCAAAGCACCTTCGCTGTTCAAGGCCAGTCCAGGACCGTAGGCATTCTCATTCGCGTCGAGGAGGACATTCGTCCCATCGTCTTTGTAGTCACTGACTCATTAGCGGGGATGCGGCGTCTTGCGGTGGGGTGGGTGACATACTCTCTGGCGCATCGATAGGGTTGCAATTGCAAAATATTGGGCCTTGCGCATTTCGACAGGTCGAATGGTGATGTTCGTGAAGCCATTGTTGTGGTGTGCTGGAGTGGAAGACTGAGAGTCGAGAAGCAAAAGTTGGTGGGGGGGTCGGGGGAATCGGAGTGAAAGCGGAAGCTCGTACTACAACCTTGGAATGCAGTGAGTCACTGTCAATTGGGTGGATAAGAATGGGTAGTAGATATTTTAAAATAGTAGAATGAAGAAAAAATCTTGCAGAACCACTTCTCTCTTTATATACCACAAGAATTAGCAATAAGACCGTGACCAAGGCTATAGTAGTAGGAATGAGTCAGTCAATAGAAGGGCCGATATATCGGAGCTGCTTTGACGGGATGCTTATTGTTAGTACCCACAGCACTAGTAGTATACTAGCAGATCGCAATTCGTTCAAACCTTGGAATTTCGTTGAGAAAAGAGAAAACACATATAAAGCAGGAAATTTTCAAGTGCCGGTTAATTTATGTACACTCATCTACCAAGCACCATACTACTAGTACTCTATGATGCGATCTTTTGTCCTTGACATGGATGAGTCAGCAGTGGTTGCCTAAGGTACCAAGGCATCCTTCCTCGAAGTAGATGGTTCAACTAAACATTATCTGGTTCAGTCCAAGTCCTCTCCTCCTCTGTAATTCTCTCCAACTTCCATACGACAAACTCGTTGATGCTGTCTCGTTGATCTTGTTACTCGAATTTCATATCCATTGACCATGATGTGCCGCCTTTTCACCAAATCCCGAATTGCAAAGAAACTGCCGGGTCTCTTCTCTACGTCGAGAAGAGCCAGCAGTAGCACCTCACCTCCGACTGATTGGAATTCCCATTCCGAGTTCTTCGACTACACAAACGCTAGATTTGTATGCAATGAGAAGTACGAAATGGAAATGCGACATGTTTCTTTCGACATGAACGAACTGGCCAAACTGGCTGCGAAGTCTGTTGGTGCAGCGAAATGCGTGAATGTCGAGAAATTGAGTGAAGGCATGTTCAGCAAGCCGTTCCTGTTTACGATGGAAGACGGCTCCCAAGTCGTGGGTAAAGTGCCCAATCCAAATGCAGGCCTGCCGCATTTCACTACCGCGAGTGAAGTGGCCACAATGGATTTTGTAAGATCCTTGATTTACATTGAGAGGTTATATGCTTATACTATTGTTTACTTCCAGGTTAGGAATGTCCTTGGCACGCCGGTCCCGAAAGTTCTTGCTTGGAGTTCCAAGGCAAATGAGAGCCCCGTCGGTGCGGAGTTCATCATCATGGAAATGGCCCCGGGAGTTCAGCTTAGTACCGTGTGGGGAGAGATGGGTCTCGAAGCCAGATTCAAAATCATCAAGACCATTGGGGGCATCCAAAATGAATGGGCCTCCACCTCCTTTCCTCAGTACGGATCTCTATACTACGCATCCGATCTTGATCACCCGCGACCATGCATTCTCACGAAACGGGATGGTTCCCAGGTAGAAGAACCTCGCTTCGCTGTCGGTCCGTCGATGGGCCGGGAGCAGTTTGACGATGGCAGAATAGCCGTGCAGTTCGATCGAGGCCCTTGTTAGTTATCTTTCTCTCCTTATTGGGGTATTCTAACGATGTGTTCTTAGGGGATACTGTCGAACAGTGCAAGCGGGCAGTTGGTCTTCGGGAGATCGCTTGCATAAAGGCCATGACAACCCTTCCCCATTCTCCTCTTGGGCTTTATGGACCGGGTACATATACTCGATGCCGTTCCAAAAAGCTGGGAGCTGCGCAGAACTACCTTCAGATATTCAAATATCTTCTACCCACAGATCCATCACTTTCGGCATCCTTTTTATGGCACGACGATCTTCATGTCGAGAACATTTTCGTCAACCCCGAAGCACCATGGGAAATCTCGAGCATAATTGACTGGCAATCGACCGAGCTTCTCCCTCTCATGGATCATGCGCGGCAGCCATTTTTTCTGGATTACGACGGACCGCCCCCGGATGGCCTCGAAGAGCCACAGATGCCGGCCAACTTCAGTGAAATGTCGCCAGATGAACAAGCGGCAGCCAAAGTTCTGCACTCGCTCAGGTCACTCTCCGCTTTATACAAACTACTCATGTACCGTGACACTCGGAACTTTTACAAAGCGATGGAATTCAGGGAGACAGTATCTTTCAAAATGTTGATCTACCCGAGGAAACTCCTGACTGATGGCGAGGCATTGTATCAAAAATGCATTCAGGCATTAGAAGAGGAATGGACAAGCCTTCCCGGTGTCCAAGCCGCGGGAAATCCACCATTTCCAGTCAGATTTTCCACTGACGAGGTTACGACTATCGAGCGTGATGTCGATGATACTGAGCGAGGAATGGGCTTAATGCAGAAATTGGAATTGTCGCTCGGTGACTTGCGCCCGGAGCATGGCATGGTTCGCCATGATCAGTATGATGATGTGAAATGTCTTCTCAAAGAGCACAAGGCAGCGATGATGCAGCACTTAGCATTCTCCGATGAAGATAGACGTGCCTGGGATAATTCGTGGCCCTTTGGCAATTAACGGGGACGTATGACGATTTGAATGCCCCGGGTCAACCATTTTCAAAAGGAAAGAACCATAGTTAGGAGTATGACTTTCTAGGCAGTGATTTACTATTGGCTATTTGATGATCGCAGCTATACAGTATTATCCAATTAGGCATAGAGCTAGATAAGCTCTTCCATAAGTCAGGTCATTGATGGAGTCATTTGCCCATCAAAACAGCAGCTGCGGCGATCTATAGCAACCGGCTCAGTAGGCCTGCCAGGCCGACGCGTCCCAAAACTATTAGTGCGCCTTGTATTTAAGACTCTGCCCCCTCAGTATAGCTATTCTATCTATACGAATTCTTTGGTCCTCATAATGCAAGGTATTGATTATAGAACTGGGTAGGATATTGAGTAGGATCCCAAGTAGTATGACGCTATACCTCAAGTTATATCTTTAATACCAGTTATCTAAACTACTGCCAGTGGTATACTAGCGCTAGCTAACTTGAAGTAGTACTAGTTATGCCCTGGCCTTACCTAGGTACCTATACCAGGTACACTGAAACTATTTACACAATACAATAGTTTGTCTCCAAAATCATATAGGGAGCACTGGTGACTTCGGGATACTGTCAGCCTGGCAAGCCAGGCCTTCCAAGTCAATTGCCGCTATGAAGCACTGTAGACAGTCTCAATAAGAAACCCCATCAGGCTCTTGAGACTATTCCCACCTAGGTAGGCATCCACTTATTTATTGAAGATGAATCTTTCCATGTCTATTGTTCCGCCGGGCTACAGATAAGTTCTCATTTCTGCCCTGGTAGGCAGTAACCTGTCCGATAATTATTTAAGCCTCGATCACGACTCAGTGGTAGTCTCGACAAGCTTTCTTCTTTTCCAACTCGTGATAAGCTTCTTCCAAATCTCGACTCTCAAACACCCTTGCACAAACCGCTACAAAATATCTCCAAGTAGTATTGAACCTGCAATCAAGGTAGCTTACCCTTTCATTCCAAAGTTAGATCTCTGAAAGCTACTAAATATATCGTCTCAGTCAAAATGGCTTGCCGTGCAGTGCTCAGTGCGCTGACCAGTGTCGAAGAACATGTGCTGGCCTGCGTTTCGCGCGGCCAAACGCTACTCAATGGCAATGGGATTGCCGGCACTCCAGCCACCCCCAACCGAGGTTCGGACCTGACCAAGAAATGGGGGATTTGGATCAAAAACGGCGAAGATATTAAAGTGGGCGACGAGGTGCGCAAGCGTTATCACCTGCAGTTCTCTAAAGACGCGGAAAATCCGACCATCAAGAAACTGGCGAACAAGGACCCCAGCAAGAAGTGGTCGTACGCGGATATTGTGATCAATCCCAAGGTCCCGGTGGATGGGGAGGTGGCCCTTAAGCAGTTCTTCACCGACTTGCGCAACAACATAGTTGATTGAATCCGTCATACTCCTCACTCCACGTTGCAGTCGCCCTTTTTTTTTCCCGAGTGGAGTTTATCGCATAAGAGTGATCTCTAAATTCCCTTCCTTCTAGCTACCGTTGTTACGTTGACTGGGCAGTGTGTGAGGTTTATCACAAAAATCAAGTCTCTCAAAAGGCTCTGTTATTTTTTTACTGTGATGTCGGTTTGCTTTGTCCTTCCTGTTTCTAGCTTCGTGGCTTTTTCCTGCTTTCTTTGTTGAGTTAGTTAACTAGAGTACACAATTTATGGTGAAAGCCCGGTCTCTCAGTTTTAGTTTCGGCGTTCATTTTTTTTTTTCTGATCTCGGTTTTATTTGTCCGTAATAGTAGTATTCTATCATGAGCACGCAGTTTCAAATATGAGAATATCCTTATCGTGGCCCATGATCTATGATTGACAAGAAGCAAAGGTGTGTCTGGGGTCATTGCTAGCCATTCATAGTAACAAAGATAGTTACTTAATGTTTGCCAACTTACTAGTTAGTAACTAGGGCTTTCAAGTTCCACATGATTACACCCACCGTATGCCTCACCTGTGTAGCCACCTCTCCTTCTCTGTTCATCGTTCTTGATATTATTTTCTCCCGAGTCTCCTGTACACAGCCATGGCATCCGAGTACGATTAGAAAATTGATTCTCCGCTAAAATGGTGTTCTCATTTATAAAATCACATTGAATTTGCTCTAATACTCTCGTGCCTTCCTCTTGTAGATATAATTATACCAGGTTTATCATCGAGGCCATGGATCTCCTCACCAAGCTCGGCATCGGAATCGCCTGGAAACACCCCCAAGCTTACTTTCCATCACTATCCAACTCATGAGATCAAGAAAACAGTCCAGTTCCAAGGTTGACACAGGTATTTCCGGTCCACCCTCTTCCCACCAAAGTAGTATGGAATCACTGACATGATAATCAGTCAACATGGCCTTTGGCAAACTGATTAAAGACGTCCACCAGAATCCCAATATCTGGAAATCCTGGAAAATCACTTCGGATGCTCGTGGCCCGGGAACTGCCGTCAGTCCAGTTCCACCGCGTGAGTCCTCAGGGGAGTTTGGCACTCCCTTTGACCGACCGCATGTGCCTCGTTCGCCACGCGATTCCTCAAAGCTAGTACCTTCGGCAGCGGCTCTTGCAGAGATGAAGAAACCACGGACCCCATTGACCCACGGGAACGTTGAGAGATTTGTCGCCAAACAGATAGCTACAGAGGCCTGCACGCTGAAACAAGACCCTTCAGGGACCCGGGTTATTGAATGGCTCAAAAAGGTCTCTCTACTTTGAGTGCCTTATAGCAAACATCACTCGACATAGTTCTCCATCTTTCACACTTCCGGACGCCGGGATTAAGGGATAGCTGAGCCAGTACCGGGTACTGGTAGCAAGTTTCATTCTCCTCTCGATTTTACCATAGATTGTGAGAATGGATGAGGCATTTCGTTTGCGATTGAAAACATCTCAAACGAATGAAGTTTGTATGTTTGTCCAGCAAAGTGACTGTATCTGTGCCATTGCATCACATTCCGGCATCCAATTCTTGGTTAAACATGATTCATTAATATCTCGTTCGTAATACCCTCCCTTCAATATGTACAATATCATTCCGAGTTTGGGGGGAAGCTGCGTCACATTCAAGAAACCGAGACAGGCGCCTGTTCAAGCCACGCCCATTCCATCAAGACTCGACCTTGATCAACATCCGCCACTTTCTTGAACACAGTCTCCGTAACATCCAGATCGGTCTCTTTACAACCGACACAGCGATCGACGACCTTAACATCCACACTCGCGCCATCGCGCCGAAGTCTCAATTTCATTCCGCATAGTGGATTTTCATTCGGATTCGATCCCGTTGAAGCCGCGTCAAATAGGACATGCGAGACGGCACAGATGAGGTCGGTGTCGGAGTTTGTGTAACCGCACGAGCCAAGGCCTGGATTGTAATATGTGAGGTCTCCGCTATATGGGCCGCCATGAGAAGTCGGGAGAGCGAGGTTTGAGCTCGAGCTCGAGTTTCTGTCGCGGTAGTCAGTATATAGTGGCACATATGGGATCAAAGTACATTGCTCGCTCACTTTTTGCCCACGGTCAGTCCCACTGCAAGACCTATAATCAGCGCAAGGAGAAGCACGCCGGCTATGGCTGCGCCGATGATAAGATATTTGCGCTTTTGCCTTTGCGGGGCATCGCGATACCAATTGAGGGTCAGAAAAGCACTGAAACTGGCCCCGAGCCCGGCTAGCTTGGTTTTGCTTTCTGTTTCTTTGGTGGGTGAGTCGGCGCCGGTCGCTGGCGCTGGCGCTCGCACTGGTACTGGGACGGGCTTGCGCTTTGGCATAGAGTTCCAGGCATCGTGCGAATAGTTGCCGTGTGGACCCGATGGGTCGGAAATTGGAGACACGGGGGATTCAGGGTCTGCGGTGGAGTGCTGGGGGTGTTTCTCTGGTGAGGTGGTGTCCATCGCGCCGGCAATTCATAACGGGAGTTCAAGCGGGGATAAGCGGTGCAGGTGGCAGACAACAGGAGGATGGTAGACAAGACAACAATCAACAGATCTTCGATTTTGGGCTATGGTAGCTAAGAGTAAAGTAGGATATAGGAAAAGGCGAGGGGAGAAGAGAGGAGAAGAGGTGGAAAAGAAAAGAAAAGGTGGGGACGGGCCGTTTGCCGCTGCTGGGGATTTTGGGTTCAGGGGTACACTTGGTACACTTAGTACAGTACACTTGCATGCAGATAACCAGCTTCATCTGATTCGTCCATTGAATCCCTGCTAGCCGCGGACTCAATTCACAGGCGATCCTTGATTTAGGGTATGCCGCCACCCGTTCTCGCAGCATCCTTGGCCCCCACCCTTAGGACATTATTGTCATGCAGTTTACGGACGTTAAAAGACACATAATTATGTTGATAAATGTGGACCAATCACACCGACATCTTCCAAGACCCTTCACGTTTCCAACTTTGTTTTTGTTTTGTGCTCTTATATCCTCCAGACCCCCACAAGACTGATCCAATACCCAAAGAAGGAATGTCGAGTTCGTCACTTTCACGGTCGACTTGGAATATCTGGATTGGGGGCAATGGGAATGGGAGGATCATGCATTCTTATGTTTGCTTGGATTGTGGCTGGAGGATTGGATATCGTGCACGCCGAATCTTCAAGAAATTGTTCTGCTGTGTGAGTGGGCGAATGGCGATGAGTGGTGCCCTAGACTGAGGGACGAGGCCAGGGAGCTAGGTGTTCGAACTGGTGTTTCGCTTGAGATTGTTCTCTAGATAAATTTAGGGACGTTACGAACAATACTAGGTTATAATGAGCAAATTGTATATAAGAAAAGACGAGATATTTACTGAATAATGATAAATGGAAATTAATCCGTAGATATAGTATCTTTACTGATTCAGTTATCAAATCTCAGTTGATCCATTACCAACCTTGGATTGGATGACCAGACAATGTGATTCATGGCTCATAGCCCAGGTAGATCCCACAATTATATGAATTTATTCGGGTTTTTTGTACTCTAGGCTAAACCTACGATAGCAAGCTAGTCGCCGGGTATTACCATCTCCCGAGCGCTTCATATAAACAAGGTTGAATATCCATGGTCAGACTTGGAGGACAAACTTTGAAAGGCATCTTGGCAATATAATGATCCAGATTAGATTCTACTGCGGTGGGTATTACACTTGGGCACATATCGAAATTGTTTTCGTACGGAGTCTATTCCTGCATATATACATCGAAGTCTCTATCGCACGTCACCGGGGAATACCTGATCCCCTCTGGCCCTTGAGTTTAAAAAAAAATTTCTCAAATACACAGTCATCATGAAGCATTAGAATCGACAGTCCCAAGTCCGTCTATTTGGTAGTGGACCCCTGACGTTCCTCTGGGTCACGGTGCTCGGCATGTTCAAAGTTTTGCTTCTGCAGGGTTGCCTCCACGTCGGCCTTTCTCTGTATTTCATCGACAGCCCCGAACACAAGGTCCATCTCTTCCAGAGTCTTGCCCTTAGTCTCCTTCAAGAAGAAGGTGACGAAGACTCCCATGCCAGTGCAGAAGCATCCGAACATGATGAAAGTCCTCCAGCCAATGGAGTTGATGGCACGCGGAGTGATCTCGGTGATGACGAAGTTGAAGAGCCACTGAGTAGCAGCTCCGAGGCCGACACCATATGAACGAAGGCGGGTGGGGAAGATCTATACAGAAATTAGTAAAAGAATCCAGTGAGATATAACAGACGGATACATACCTCGCCGAGATAAACCCAAGGTGTGGGACCCCACGAGAAGGAGTAGCCGATAACATAAAGATAAATCATGGCAACCATCGCAATGGAGGGAGAGGAGACTGAAGTAGCACCCGCAGCCGGTGGGTGAGTGGCCAGAACAGCGCCGATGATGAACATCATGACCGCCATCCAAGCGGCGCCACCCATCATACTATACTTGCGTCCCCACCGGTCAATTCCAACCAGGAGGAAAATAGCCGTGGCAATAACCTTGACCGTTCCATAAATACCGGTCGCGAACAGCGATGTGTTTGTGGCGCTGATACCGATCGAGTTAAAGATCTGTGGAGCATAATATCCGATGCTGTTTGTGCCAGAGAACTGCTGCCAAAACATCATAACAAATGCAATCATGAACCGGTATCGATTGCTCGGCTGCAGGCATTCCTTCCAGGTCACGCCCTCTGTGGCAAGAGTCTCCTCGTCAATGGCAGCACGAATCTCGGCTATCTCTCGTTGCACTTCCTCGCTGGCTTCAGACTCATTGCGGATGTAGGCAAGGGACTTGAGTGCCTCCTCTTGTCGGCCTTGCTTCATCAGCCAGCGCGGAGACTCTTTAAGGAAGAACAGTCCGATCAGCATCAAGCCGCCGGGAATGAGCTGGATGGCAACGGGAATCCGCCATTGGCTAGTGCCTTCGGGGATGCGTAGAGCCACTCCGTAGTCGAGCCAGTAGGCGAAAGTACTACCAATGACCAAGAATTCCTGGAAAAGACCAGCAATTCGACCTCGCTGTTCGGGAGGGCAATTTTCGCTAACAAAGACAGGTGTAATACTAGACATGCCACCAATACCAAGACCGGCGATGACACGTCCCGCGTAGATTGTGCCGATCTGGTGGTGGGAGCCAACTTGAACAGCTGCGCCAATCAAGAAAATCGAAGAGAAGATCATGAGCGAGTAGCGACGGCCAATGCGATCGTTGATATATGCGGCAAAAATTGATCCGAAAAAGCAGCCTGCTGTCAATAAGCTGACCACATTTGAAGAAATCGAGGCGTTCTTTTCGTCAGAGAAACCGGACTTGTCGTCTGGTAAGCCGAAATCTTTCTTGAAGCTGCTCAGGGCGAGCACCGAGCCCATAACACCCGTGTCATATCCTAGAATAAAAAATCATCTGTTAGCTGATATTTTTCATACTAATTGGAAGGGTAAACACAAACCGAAGAGTAGGGAGCCCATATAGGCCACCGAGGTGAGGATGTACACCCGGTAGTTCTTCATGAAGCGAGGCTGCACCATAATGGCGGATGTGTGAGAATTATCTCACTGTTATGGGTGGGTGGATGGATAGATGGGTGAAACGGGGGGGAATTTGTGGGGAGTAAGCAAGCTGGCGACCTAGCTCCTCATAAACTGGAGAAGAAAAAATGAAACCCATCTCCTCTGGGGATGGTCTTATATATTCCGCACTGGTTCGCCCTCTGCAACGGTACTAGTACTAGTATCAGTGGGCCAGCCGATGACGGCTTCGGCTAATGCTAAGCATCGAAGAGATCTATTGGCACTTTTGCCTGCAAATATGCGTATTGATCAAAGTTTTGGCTGGGGACGCCACACCAAACTGGGGGGAATATGGGGCCGAATGGGGGAAATTGGGCGGGGAGAAGCCGCGGGGATAAGTCGTGGGGAAATCGCCGGTCTCTGGACTTCATTTTTCCGTCCAGTCAGGGCTTCAAGACGAACCTCTTGGCAGCCCAGAATAGTTAGCATGTGGCATGAGGTCCCTCAGGGCCCCCAAGCTAATTGGCTTTTCTTCGGCGTGCATGGCACGGGCCATTCCACGCCTCTCGGGTGATCGGGTTCAGAGTGTGCGCTTTGATTCATGGAATTCTGGGGAGGAATTTGTCCGTCGGCCCACTCGGGATGTTATCTTCTGCCATAAAACCTGGGGATGTCGCTGTCTGGGCATCTCACTACTTCTGCATTCTTGTGTCGACAATTCAGACTAAAAACTGATTGCAATTAGATGTTTGCTTCGCTTAGAGCTATTTCAAAGACGATCGTTTGCCGATATACCCACTAATGCTACCCTAACTTTTCAAATGCCGTAGTCGGCAAAAATGTCAATTGCCGACTGGGCTCAGGCCGTCGACAGGCAAAAGACGCAGTGATATGGCGCTTTGGATGTCTTATATTTATCTTGAAAGATGAAATCGGTCGCTTCAAACCCCCTCTTGTCAGTACATGCCTTCTCATTGGAGATCGGGTAGCTAGAAATGCTGCCGAGCAATTCGCATCCACCATCAAAAGTCTAAATAAGCCATCCAGAGCCTCGGAGTCGGCGTGGGAGTGGGATATTCAAACTTTCGAATCTTGATCACGGCAAGTAACAACTATGCTTCTGTCATACAGATATACAAGAACTTTAATATGCATCGTTTTAATTATGCTTCGACGAGTACCCTAGTCCTTCCACCCAGTCAAGATAGCTCTAAACAGCCCACCTCCTTTCGAAGACTTCAATGGCTTCATCCATGATATCAGCTAGACAGATAATTGCTTATGCATAATCAGTTGGTTTTCCCAATCCCTTTGTTGGTATATAATATAAACGTCGCTAAAGGGGCATTTTTTTGCTTCTTCTTTCTTTCCATTTTCATTCTCACTTAGTTGCTGGGATTACCATAGATGAACCCTGAATTTATGATTCATGCCCTTCACAAATATCTTGATAAATTTCAGCAGTAGTAATGCTGCAATCTTTGGTTCATCTGGATGAGAGCAATTTTTCTGTACCTCTTCAACCTTTCTTCTCTTTCTGTTTTTACTTTATTTTTGCCCGAATTTTTGCCCGAATTTTTGGGTAGCGTCCTATTTAAACGATACTTATCATTGGAAGTACTTCAATGTGAGCCCTGATTTACTTGCAAATATCCCAAAGTTGACCACAGTGAAAGATGATTTGCCGTGTTGACGTTGGTTGAATTCTCTTCTCAGTCCGTCTCCACAATTGTCTTGGCAAAGATGAACCCACATTTCATCAACAAGCTCGCGTAGCTCAGTTGGTAGAGCGCGGCACTAGTAATGCCGAGGTCTTCAGTTCAAATCTGGACGTGAGCAGTCAATTTTTGCAGTTTCATGGCTCCCGTCGTTTAATTGCTTTTTTTGGTGGCTTGCCTGTCTCGTGTTGAAGCGCTGAGGACGGAACCCGCGTCTTGAGAACCCCGAAAAACTCAAACAAGGGGGTAGTGGGATCCAAAACCAAAAGCATCTCCTAGACGGCCCGACATCGATTCTACCGTAACCCTTCGAGGATTGATCCTTTTAGATCTACAGCTTGAAAGACTCCGAGGGATGAAAACAATACAAGCAAAGCCTGGCGGGAATTTTGAAAACGTGAAATCGTGATTGGAATTAAGAATATTATTATCTTCATACACACATGACCACCGATTCTCTCGACTGCCTGGACTCAGGAGCTTCATAGTGATTATTAGAGATATCATCATTACTAGCATAGTCTTCAGACGCATCAATGATTCTCTTTCCGTCGATAGAGGAGTCTCGCCTTCTCGCCCGCGTATTATGAGAAGAATTAGTTGCGTGTCGGGAGCTGAGCTCATGAGTATTTCCACTACTTATTTTTCGGCTTTTGGACGAGCGGAATAGTGACCGAATGCATGGGACTGAAGCTGTTATTATGACAAGGTAGGTTTCGATATACAACCACCGATCGTAATTGACGGTAGCAATGGTTGGGTCACTGTCGGAGGTTCCGAGGACGTGGGTTTGGACTGTTTTTATGATGGCTGCGACCATGGCACTGTAACGATTATTGGTTAACATGCATTTCATGAATCAATGGAAATTTTGGGACGAACAAGATACCCATGCCCAGTAAAGCTACCAGGCCTAGCTTCACACGTAGTTTCAAGTTCAAGTACCAAAAAACGTATGTCGAAAAAACGGCAAGATATAGATCTGTCGCGGCATTGAAAGCTATTCGGCAGTTCCGTGGTTAGTACTGGAAATTCAATCATGTCTGGAGATATGCACGACTCACCTCCTTGGAAGTAACCATAGTATTCTTGGACATGGAGATCCCAGCATTTCGATTTGCCTGAATGATCCCAGATTGCGGACGCATGTCCAGGACATTGAACAAATATTATGATAATCACCATGCCATTGACGATCACCTGTAGAGCGACCAGGGCCCAGAGAACGATTCGTTCCGACCTCCTCTGAACCAGAAGCCCAACAATGAAGACAATAAAGGATATTCGTCCGAGTGTCCCACCCGCAAGACTGAATGTCTGCGAAAGATAGTCGTACATAATTATCTTCGATACCTCCGAGTCATTCTCGGACGCCGGCCGACCGAATCCGTATTGTGTAGCTAGGGTAAGCAGAATTGACCCAATCAAAGCCAGACACTGATGATAAAAAGGAGTTAGGGTAAGTCACTAGGGAAAGGTGAGAACCGATTCTTCCACTCGGGTCTCAATTGCGAGTAGGAGATGTGGGCTGACCAAGGCAAATGTCATGAGCAGATCATCCGTTCCGAATTTCCCGATCCTCAATTTCGCAATGATCCTCAAAATGACCATCAGAATAGCCACTGCCGTTAAAGCCCAGACATCTCTGAGTAATTGGGGGGCATGATCATTCGAGGAACTTCGGCGTGACAGAGGCATCATGATTCTGCATTAGAGCATGACAACCCGCAAAGCCGACAAACAGCCCATCAATTCAATGATTATATGCTGAAAACCATATCAATCCGTTATCATCAAGGATGAGACGAAATCTCGACCATCGGAGATCTCCACGTTCTCCTTATATTCGAAACCCTGACTGACTAACAATGTCTGGGTCCTGGAATAGGGTTTTTCGGAGGTCTCCGCATTTTGCCTCTTATGCCTAGTCCACGCGATAAGAGACCACATCCGGCAGTCTTCGGGTCACGCGACGTGCGCGAAAGCTTATTGTTACCAAGGGTTGTGATAAACTTCATAATCTTGATTTGACTCGTCTGGCCTCCCAGGAGGTCATTGATATGTCGGTTATCGCCTCGAGATACAGCGGTCGCACAGACCTATTTAACCCGCAAGCCATCGACAGATGCGATGAACAATACTATGTCTTCCTGCTAGATAGTATATCACAATCTCTCGGTCTTTCAATTAATGCGAGTGAAGTTCAGTCATATCCCGTCAACTTGACCTTCTGCCAGATACCTCCCGATTTCCTCTCGCTTTTAGAACCCTTAATGATGACCGGTCATTATGCTTCATATGATGGAGATTCTTTTTCTTTAATTTCCATATCCATTTTCGTTTTATTCCCCCTCCCCGCGGCGAAGTGGCTCATTATGAAACTAATAAAACTACTAGCCAGTCGGTAGGCAGGTATGCTAGTATTGAAATCTAGCTCACGCCACCCACGACTTTTACCATCGTTGAATGGATATTCTGTAAGCCTCAAGCGAGCCGTCCCAGGAGCTTGAGCAGGAACAAAGGTCAAATATTCTAGGTCTGATCACCCAGAACCAGAATTAGGAAGGAGATGGCGATACGACCGGCCCGGTCATTTCCGCTCGAGGCTCATGGGTCAAATCAATAGCAAACTACTAGTAGTCTACTATCACAGACGTTCAATTTGGAGGCAAACAGGGCTCACCGCAGAGTGATTGATATGTTCCAACAGCTTACAAGTCATTAGGTTCTTTAGGGTTACTACTAGTAGCTACTACTTAGCTAATGAGACCCAAAAGTGGCACAGAACAAAGCTGGTAAATATCGATTTTACGACAGAAATTTCAGCAACTATTTAGGTGTACGGTAGGGCCTCTAGGCATAGATAAGCTGTCTTTATTTATTTCGCATCAGTGTGTTTGAAGATTGAGGCTGGAAATGTCGAGGTCCCCCGGTCCCCGCTTACTTTGGGGGCCATGTTGTTGTGTACATTGATTACTGATTTTCTCTCTGGGCTGACAAATTTCCACATTAGCTTGGCGGACGAATTCTCGGGCAAATGCACGCATGACTCGCGTGTCCAATAGCTACCACGATGCCAGGATAGTGCTATCCACTGTCAGCAAACTAGCACTCAGCTCAATCCAGGATATTATCAAGTATAAATAAAGCCTTTCTGCGACCTCCTGGTCCCATTCCTATGATTAACTTTACTCTAAAGAATGTCTATCGCAAAACTTTGTAGCATACGTTCGCAGTAGTTCCCACCGACTGCCAATTTCACATTAGATGATATGTTCTCGCAGGAGGGCAAGGTGTTCATTGTGACAGGTGGAAATACCGGTGTTGGATATGAGCTCTGCAAGGTTTTGTATGCAACGGGTGCGTTAATATACATGGCATCACGATCAAAAATAATTATTCTTTGCTTCAAGCTAGCGGTTTTTCCCTTCGGTCGCGCAAAGCTTACTATCGGCAAAGGAAAAAGCCGAATCTGCGATTGAATCGATCGTTTCTCTCACCCCAGCTCCTATCACCCCGGGAAGCTCAAGTTCCTTCACCTCGATCTGAATGACCTTGAGTCTGTGTTACAAGCGGCCAAAAGCTTTTCTGAGCAAGAATCAAAACTCGATGTTCTCTGGAATAATGCAGGGACTGGGGCCAATATGGTTGATCCTGGGGCGAAAAGTGTCCACGGCCTCGACGCTATGATTGGCATGCACTGCGTAGCGACACTACTTTTTACGGAGCTCCTCGTATCGCAGCTTCGAGCATCTATTAGATCCGACAATCCAGGATCAACTCGAGTAGTTTGGACATCCAGCTATCTAGCTGAGGGTGCCTCGCCCATTAACGGGATTTCGTTCGAACATCTTCAAAATCGTATCTCCGACCGTACCGCCAACTATGCTGCATCAAAAGCAGGAACATGGATTCTGGGCCGTGAGTTTGCGAACAGACACGGGAACGAAGGAATTCTGAGTGTTATCCAAAATCCCGGAAATCTGAAGGCGGGCTCATATGCAGGTACGCCTGCGCTCGCCATGTGGCTCATCAATCCTTTGCTCCATCCGCCTGAATTCGGGGCTTATACCCAACTATATGCTGGTATATCCCCCGAAGTCTCTTTGGATCACAACGGTGCATATGTCATTCCCTGGGGAAGAATTCGACCCGATAACGATTGCCCCCGACAAGATATCGTAAAGGCCATGACATCGACTGAACAGGGAGGATTAGGCTATGGCAAATTGTTTTGGGAATGGTGCGAGGAGCAATGGAAACCATTTATGTTGTAGACTCTGTTTGTGTGTGGAAAATACGAGTCGGTTATCAAGCAGACAGAGCGGGCTCGAATCTCAAAAGATAATGCGAATTTGGCTAAGCTTATAATGTGAGGACTATCTCGATGGTAGGCCTGGAATATCTGTTTATCTTGAAAGACCCCTACCGGCCCAGGCCATGGGCCATCTCTGAAATCTGGGGAATTCGCGGAGTGAAAGCGAGCAAGTCCATGCGCGGGGTCTTTAACTCCAATCACAATGCAAACATTTGGCCGATCGCGGGTTGAGAATCCACAATCCCATTTCGAGGAGTCACAACCGCGCGTAAGCCACCCGTTTCAAGCATTCCGCCAAAGTTACATCATGGTGAAGGCCTCACTCTAAACCCGATTGGGAGATTCAGAAATATCGCGGATGAAGTGGAACCACAACCTGGAGAACTTATAAAAGATGTAAGGTATCCCCAGATAATTGTTCCTGTCTAAATCTTCCACCTTTCCAACGTCTTTACTCCTCCCAACTTAACAAAATGCGATCTACCTTCTTTTCCCCGCGCGGAATGCTGCTTGGGGCAGTCGGCCTCCTTGCTGCCGCAACTGAATGCTCCGCCATGGGAACCGCGAAAAGTCTCCTGCTCACCCAGATTGCCGAGACAGTCCAGCTTCCCATGTTCACCTGGTCCGCCAATGGAACCCACACTGCCAAGGGATTTACCACCAAAGAAGCGAACGTCGCCAGCGTCCAGGGTCTGAAGGAGGACTGCGACAATATCAACCTGAACAAGAAGCTTTCGGTTGACTTCCGCAGTGATGTCTTCGGCGAGGGCCTCATTGGCTTCTTCTACAAGTGCGAGCCGATCAGCCACGATACCAATCTCTACTGGTTCACCATTAGCTCCAGCAACCAATCTCAAATCGACAGACTCTGCGGCCAGAAGTCGAGCTATCCCATTGTATACGATTCGCAACACAACACCTGGTTTGTTGACGAGCCCTTCGACTGTACTCAGCGTACAGCTCCCTCAAATGTATTTTAGTTGCCCCAGGCTGCCTCTCGATGTATTGAAGGTTCTTGCGCCGAATTAGGTGTTAAATGACGATTATCCGAGTACAAGATATTTCTCCACCTTTTCAAGACTTAGTATACTTAATAAAATCCAACACAATTTGTATCTCCGCGAACACCGAGTATTGCTATAACCTATCGATTACTTGGGTGACGTTGAGAAAAATCTTTTTAGAGACCGAAAATCCAATTTGTGCAATTACAATCAAATACAGAAAAGTCAAAGATACAGATACAATATCACTCAACGCCATTCCGTACTTCAGCAACGTCCAACCCCCACTCAGACTTCATTTCAGCTGTGAGAATACCCGACTTTCTCAAAATATGTTCCGCAAGCGCATGTAAGGAATCACTTGTCAGAATCTCGAGAATCTGAAGATTGGCCTCCAGCTCTCGGGTGATCCAGTTTCTAATTTCAATCGCAACCAATGAATCAAGACCGTAAACTGAAATGGGTGCTGAAGGATCCATATCCTCCATGGGACGCATGAGAATGCTTGAGATTTTCTGGGAAAGAGCGTTGACTGTGGCGGCTTCAGCACTCTCACGGCCGCGAGATTGGCGAATTGCGGATGCAGGTGATATCTCGGTGTTGGACTGCACGGAATCGACCAAGTCCCCTGCGCTTGCGAGAGTTGATACTCGTAGTAAGTGCGATAGCTTGGTATCGTTGACCCAGAATGGTTGCTCGCTAGCAGGATATTTCTTGACACCATCGAATCCTACTACGCAGTGGCCTGCGCAGGTATCAAGCATTTCCTTTCGAATGGCAGCGGCGACAAGGCCGCGGATCTCGGCTGCACAAACAGACTCTGTTCCCAGTTGAGAGGAAATCTGTTCGCGTTTCTTGTCATCTGAGAGATATCCAATACCACGAACAACAGGGAGGTCGATTGTTGTGCAGGGAATATTTGAGACCTGCGAGTATTGAGCGAGCGCAGCCATGAATGTTCCACTGGCTGCGTATGCTGCCTGGCCCATATTTCCGACAAAACTAGCTGCTGAGGATAGTGTAACAAAGAAGTCGAGGTTGCCCTTCTCCAGGTTCTGCAGGGTATTTTGCAAGTTCCAAATTCCATGGACTCGAGGTCTCATGACTGTCTCGTAGTCGTCGAAACTTTGCTTTTCGAAAAGCATGTCCTGTTTTTTGATTAATACATTTTTTTCATCAAACCCTTCTGCTGAGTACTTACTCGAAGAACCATCGCACCGTATACAACACCTCGAGTAGGAGGTAGGTCGGCGAGGAGTGGAGACAAGTTGTCTTTAACGCTTTGCTGGCTGGAAATGTCACAGCGACATACGTCGACAGTCACGCCTTGTTGCTCCAGATCGTGGATCGTGTTCTGAGCCATCTCAGTGGCCGCACCGCTTCGGGATACTAGTACAATATGGCGAGCACCCTTTTGTGGCATCCAACTGGCAATATCAAGGCCGATTCCACTAGTTCCGCCCACAACGATGTAGGTAGCGTCTGGTCGTAGAAGCTTTTCTTCTTTCCGTGCCGGGTATACCTGCAATAGCAATTAGTTCAACTCCTCATGGCTATCTTATAGATTGTAACCCACCTGGACCTTAGAATCATTCGTGATCGAGACAACCATCTTGCCAATAACTTGTCCGCCTTGCAGAGCACGGAAGCCAGCTTCCACGTCAGATATCGGGAGTGTAGTAATAGGCCAGCGCGACTGAGCTCTGGAGTCGGCGAAAATCTGGAAGGAATTACGGAAGAGTCGCTTCAGAAGCTTGGGTCGCTTTTCTCTCACGATGCCCAAGTCTACCGATGCAAACGAAACGTTTTCATTGAAGTGGGACATCTCAAGCCGGGAGTTAGTCGTGATATCTCGCTTACCGAGCTCAATGAATCGTCCAAATGGCGCGATACACTCGAATGTAGCCTGTAGGGCATCGCCACTCAACGAGTTCAGGGCAACGTCCACACCTTCTCCGCCAGTGGCCCGGCGAATGCCTTCAGCAAATGATGTATCACGACTGAAAAAGATCTGCTCGTCCTTGAGATTGTAGGTGTCCATCAGGAATTTCTTCTTTTCTATACTTCCGACTGTTGCATAAATTTTGGCACCGATGCTTTGAGAAATGATAATTGCGGCTTGACCAACACCACCGGCTGCTGCATGGATGAGAACAGTCTCATCTTGCACCAGACGACCCAAATCAACAAGAGAATAGTATGCTGTGCAGAAGACGGCTGGAATTGATGCTGCGATTTCAAACGACATATCGTCAGGGATGACCCATGCGCACGATGCTGCACAACGTGTGTATGTCGAGAGGGAGCCCGGGGACATGGCACAGACTCGATCGCCCGTGGCGAAATTGGTCACTGCCGAACCAACCTTTGAGACGACACCACTGCACTCTTGACCTAGTTTGTCTCCACGAAGCTGGCCCATAGCCATAAGAACATCGCGGAAGTTGAGACCTGTGCAAGTGACTCTGATCTCAACGTAATCTGCGGGAAGTGGATCGTTACGTGCATCATCATCGGTAAAGTACATTTCATCCAAAGTCCTGCTATCTCCAGCAGTGAGACGGAGTGGACGGTCCGCTTGCTTGAATGGTTGCAGTGCTGGCGGTGCATCGGCTGTTTCTTGTTGAACGCTGATATTGAGCTGATGGTTGTCGATCAGACGAGGAACACAAATATGACCATCACGGACAACGAATTCCATGTCACTCTGCATGAGTTGCGACTTGTGACAGTAGACTCCTTTGAAGACATCTAGCATGTGGTGAACGGCTTGGGCATCCGACATGCTCTCCTTTTCTCCCAGGTCGAGCGTTGCGAAAGGCATGCCAGTTTCAGACCGAACGGTGCGAGCCAATCCAACAACCATGTTTGCTCCGAGGGACTGACGATCCAGGTTGGTATGGCGCACAATCCATAAAAGACCACGAGCACGACTCATCAGCCGTTGGAACTCTTGGAACTTCTCGGGTGTAAGGTGAGACAATAATGACTGATCCATGCCACCGAGGAAAATGCACCATTTTCCAGACACGTCAACCGATTCGAGATCAGATACGATTGTCGGCTTCACGCCAGTTGCATCGGCCAGGCCGGCCTCAAGACTCAAGAAGGAAAGGCTTCCAATGTTCTCACCTCCCACGACGACGATATCTCCAGGGTTTGTGGGCCCAGCTGTGGGACCATTGGCGGTTGACATGATCAAGCAACCAGACTGGAAAGAGGCTCCCGGGTATTCTTCGACGCAGAGATCGACCCCAGAAAAGTCGTTCGCTTTCATGACATCGTTCCATCCTTCACGAGTCAGAAGGGGCCCATCTGGACGGACCTCGTCGCTGGCGAGCCACCACCCAGGCAAGAGAGCGAAGGGGAAATGGCGGGGTTTGGATGCAGTCTCTTCAATCAACATGATCTTACCACCGGGTTTCAACAATGAGCGGATATTGGCCATAGTCTCGTTAATCTGCGGTGTGGCGTGGAGAACATTGCAAGCGATGACCATGTCGTACGATCCAAGCTCAAAGCCCTGGTTAACAGGATCAGTAGAAGCATCCAAGGTCTGGTAAGTCATAAGATGACCCCAATCCTCGAACTTCGATTTCGCCTTCTCGAAAAATCCAGGGGAGATATCGGTATAAGTGTAGTGGCCAAACCGGGGGGGGTTGAGCCAGGCTCGTTACCTCCCAGGCTCTTCAAAATCGGCATTGTGGCTCCTCCCGTTCCAGCACCGATTTCCAAGATGTTCATGTCGCAGTTCTGATGGGCGATCTTATCAATACAAACCAAGGCATTGGCGTACGCCTCGCGGAGGCCATCCAAGTCCTCGTAGTATTTACTGAGCAGATCCTCCTCAAGCATGAGAGTAAGTGCATCAACCTCGCCGCGCAGAATCTGAGGGAGTAGCTCGCCAACTTTGCAGTTGAATTCACCGGCGCCGTTCGCATTGCGTGTCTGTTCAATAATTTCTGCTGGTAAGTCTTCCACCATTTCTGCCTCTCTGCACGTTTGCTGTGCCCAGCGATAAAATCTTTGCTGGTGATGTGGCAGAGAGGGGACTTTCTCTTCGGGAACAGCGCTCAGCATGCGTCGCAGCCAATTCTCCGCGACTCTGTCAAGCTGGTGCATTCTCTGAGTACCCTTGCCACCGTCACTGACATCAGGTCGCGGGAGTTGACGGTAGGTATCTTCTGAAAGAAATTCGAAACAGGGCTCCCAGTGAAGCTTGTAGCAGATTTGGTTTGGCGCATTGTCCTTCGATCCTTTGATATCATTCGAGATAGGGACCAAGGTAATGCCATCGATTTCCACCGCGATCTTGGATGGGTCATCGGAGTGCGTGGCGAAAATTCGGTTGTTCAGAGGCCTGCTGGCAGACTCCACGCCAAACTGAGAGCCGTATACATTTAGCGTAGCGCCATGACCAATCTTGGAGTCCAGTGATACAGAGACGTGCTTCACGTGTGAAGGAACATATGTCACATGTGGACCGGGCTCGCCAAATCCCTGTAGCAGCCACATTGTCTGGGTGCAAAGGTCCAGAGTGACTGGGTGGATGATGCAGTCGGTTTCGTGTTCATGGGGCATGCACTCCTTGGTATTGGGGACCTCAATTGTGGCGACGGCTCCCTTCGTTGTGTTGACGGAAATATTCTTCAGACCTTGGAAGAGAGGGCCATAGTGAATACCACCGCTGGAAATATTTTCATACAGGGTGTCCGTATTCACAGCCGTACCACAGGAAGAGTTGATTTCCTGCACCGTCCTTTTCATGGTACCAGTTATTTCCATTTCTTCCCGGGAACCGCTCACGGGATTGGCTTCTTTTGATTCCTGCACCATGACGAATCCGCTGACATGTTGATCCCAGCCTCTACCTTCAGCCCAGGAGAAGACTTTGAACTCATGCCAGCCTAGAACAGCTCTTCCCGGAGCATCAGGTCGCACAGGGCGCAGACTTAACATTGTTTCTACCGTCGCGTTGTCAGGAATTGCGAGGACCCGACTGATGAAAATATCCCGAAGCTCAATCTTTCCAGGTTTCAGATGATGAATTTGTGCTTGCTGGGAGATTGCTTCCATGGCCATGGCCAAGAAACCAGTCATGGGATATACATTGCTGTCATGGACGCGGTGTTGTCTGATCCAGGGATGATCGTCTGCCCGAATGAGATTCCTCCACCGAGGCTCGAAATCAATGTTTTCGATGGAAAGCTTTCCCAGAATATCATTTCGGGCAAATTGAGGTCGGTACAGGTTATCGCATAGCCTGGCATTAATCCAGTACCTTTCCGAGTGGTTCCAGGGGTACTTAGGGAGATTGGTCAAAATAGCGGGCTTCCGTTCACAGGTGTTGAGATTCGGAAAGTTGATCTCCTGAAAGTTGAGGGTCATCATGCCAGAATTAAAGAGGGACATGGCGAGGTCCTGGACAGCTTCTATGGCGTCGAGCTTTCTGTTCAGAGTATGTTCAAATTGCATGTTGCGGTTGGGAGCGTGGGTATGGACAATGTCTTTCGTAGGTGTTTGCAATGCAGGATGGGGACCGATTTCGACCAGCGTATCGATTTGTCCTGTGGGCTCCTCGGTGTTGAGCAGGCTCTCCACTCCTTTGACGAATTCTACTCGCGAGACAAGGTTCTCAACCCAGTAAGAAGCATCAAGCACACTTCCCGGGACAAGTTTCCCATAAACGGTCGAATGGAATGAAACACGAGATGGCTGGGGGGCAATTTTTCCGAGCAACGACTGGTACTGCTTGGATACACTTTTCATGTGGTGGGAATGATAAGCGACGTCAACGTGAAGCATGCGAGTAAAGATCCCTTCCTTGTCCAAGGCGACTTGTAGATTTGAGATGACGTCCTTGTCACCGGAAAGAGTGACACTGGTATGACTGTTCTCACATGCAATGACAGCCCGCTTGCCTTTTATGGCGTCTAAGATCTGCTGGATATCGGAAGCTTTAGCACCGACAGCCAACATGGCACCATGGATGCTGTCATCATTGGCGACAATGTTGGCAGCCACACCTCGACAGTATGCCACGCGGACACACTCTTCCAGAGTCAAGACACCTGCAGCGTATGCAGCAGCAATCTCGCCGCTGGAATGACCCACAACTGCCTTGGGACGTATACCCCACGACGAAAGAAGATCTACAAGAGCCAGTTGAACTGCTGTACATGCGGGCTGGCTCATGTAAGCGGCGGAAATCTTGCTCGCCGTTGAGTCCTCTAGCAGAAGTTCGTCTGAAAGATAGTGTTAGGAATCGAGCCAAATATCCGCTGTGATAACACGTACCGATGATGGAGAAAGTTGATCCAAGAGATTTCAAGCATGTATCCACATCCTGCATCGTCTTCCGGAAAATGGGATATGTGCTCAAAAGCTCTTTGCCCATACCATGCCATTGGGCGCCTTGTCCAGTGAACACGAAGCCGATTGATGGCTCACGGGATGATCGAACAGGCTCTGGGATTTTTGCCCAGGATGCGCTAAGGTCCGAATTGTGTGAAGATGCCACGGCCACGCGCCAAGAGTGGAAGCTCCGTCGTTGGCCAAGAGTGTAGGCCAAATTATCCATTAGGCTGTCATTAAAGATGAACGGGTTGAGATCCATGTATGTTGCGAGTTGTTTGATTGTATCCAGAGCCGCCTTCTTGTCGTTACCAGATGCAACAAACACTTTCCGTTTGAGAGGATCCGTGTTCTGCGATCCTTGACCTTGATGGCGAGGGGCACGCTCCATGATAATATGGGCATTGGTCCCGCCAAAGCCGAAGTTGTTGACGCTTGCGTAGTTTTTACCCCGGGGCCAGGGCTGCAATTTCTTCGGAACCTGCTTGAAATGAGCAAATGAAATGCCCATGTTTATTGCCACAACTTCTCACCTTCATATTCCACTGATCCATTGGAATCTCCTCATTCGTCTTTTGATAATTGCAGTTCGGCAAGACAAATCCGCGTTCCAGCATTAAAGCCGTTTTGATAATCGCTACAATACCGCTGGATCCCTCCAGATGGCCCATGTTCGATTTTATGGAACCAATAAGTAACGGTTGTTTCGGCGTCCGTCCTTTTCCAAAGACAGCATTCAGAGCCTTGGCCTCTAGTGGATCGCCAACTTTGGTACCAGTTCCATGAGCCTCAACGAATCCAGTGTTGGCAGGGTCGACTTTCGCTTCCTTGTAGACGGCTCGAATCAATGCCTCTTGGGCCTCTCCATTTGGCATTGCGATACCTCTTGTCCGACCATCCTGGTTGATGCCGGTGTTGACAATAACGGCTCTGATGGCGTCTTCCGCGGCTTGTGCATCCTCAAGGTCCTTTAAAACTATGCATCCCGCTCCTTCTCCACGACCGAACCCGGTTCCTCTATTATCGAATGCATATGATCGACCAGAATCAGCGAGCAGTCTACATTTCCCTCAGTCAGCACCACAAATATCAAAATCAAACAAAGTACTAGGTGCTCAAGTCTCACCTTGACCGCGTCATAGAAATAAACATCTCAGGAACAAGATTAAGATGACAACCCCCCACAACCGCCATCGAACATTCTCCCTTCCGAATACTTTGCGCAGCCAGGTGTAAAGCCGACAAACTGGACGAACAAGCAGTATCAACCGTAATACTAGGACCGTGAAGATTGAAGTAGTAAGAAATGCGATTCGACTGCAACGCAACCGAAGTTCCCGTCGAGTCGTACATAGGAATAGAATCCGCATCCTTTGTGTTGTTTACCTCATAATCCGGAAACGAAGCACCAGCAAAGACACCAATATCCTTGCCAGTAATCGAGTGATTCGAGAAACCCGCATTTTCGAACGCTTCGTAAACACATTCCAACATGATGCGATGTTGCGGGTCCATCGAGCGCGCCTCTTGGAGAGTAATATTGAAGAATGGCGCATCGAATAGACCAACGTCTTCGTGTAGGAAGTGTGCTCCTTTAGGGTTAAACGAGCCGGGTCGATCGGGGTTCGGATGGTAAAAGGCTTCGGCGTTGAATCGGCTCTTCGGCATGGGTGACCAGGCGCTTCGAGCTCGCGAGCAGAGTTCCCACAACTCGTCTGGTGTCGTCACCTCGCCTGGAAGTCGGCAGGCCATGCCGATAATGGCCAGCTTCTTCGGCGCATCGCCGAGGTTTTCCTCATGCTGCTGCTGCTCCTCCTCCTCCGGTTGTCGCTCCTCGATACCACCGGGAACTGCTGTGCCAGTCCCATTAATCGGCTCTAAATGCATTATTGAGGTTTTCGGTTGAGAGCGTCCGTCTGGCTGTTCGAAAATCAAGTTATGTACCCTCCACTACCGATATTGATATACGGCACGGCACGTGTTGACAAAAAGAAAACAATGAAAAGAGTGGCAAGTGGTAGGCGAAAAGAAGAGTCGGAAGATTTTCCGTTTTTTGGGCTGGGGAAGAAAGAAGTTGTATGTTCACAGAGAAGCCATGAGCCCCTTCCACGATGTATGTGGCGAGACGCGACAACTAAAGGCAGGACAGGGCCCTGGCGGAAGGATGGCCCACGATAGGGCTTGTTATGGAGTAGATGTTCGCCCTTGCATGACGATCAGGTGCATGACTGCAGATCAGTGGACAACAGAGGCTCTCCAGCCGGGGGATTTTCGAGACACCGTCCAATGATAGGTGGATCGAAGGGTCCATGCCTTCTTCCCTTGATGACGCGGGCACAAATATAGTAGCTCGTCCTGCACGGTTCTACCTGCAGAAGGGTATCAAATCCCTCGTTAGTCTCTCCCCCGTGTGTCTCTAGGGTCGCAGATCCGTTTCTCCAGGATCTGATCACACCACACACACCATTCTTTGGCGAAGCTCCTCTCGCGCGTTGTTGTTGCTGTTGGTGGCCCTTGCTCAAGTGAGGGTGCATTCCAGCGCAGGGGCAAACGGTCACTTCTCCCCGGTCCTAGCTGGTACTCTCGCAAGGGCCTACTATTATCTGGTGGCGGTAAGCTTTCTAGTGCATATTTGCTTCCTTTGAGTATCTTGTTCCCTTATTACATAGGCTGCCTGCCTGGGGCCCTTGAGGAGCTTTGAACCTCGTTCATATCGCCACTATGAAATTTCTCTGTTTGCCGGGGGCCTACTGCAGTGCAAAGGTATGCTGTGATTCCAGATTTGCGTGATATGTGGATTTAGATTTTTCCATAACTAATCACTCCTACCATGCAATAGGGATTCACGGCGCAGCTCGGTAAGTTGGGTGAAGCAAGACGTCGACAGTCAAGCCACTGGCAGTCAAGGATGTCTGTATGCTAACGGAAGCATCCGCTGGTATCCAGGGCCGTTTATCACTTCTCTTCAACAGAATGGAGAAGCCAACTTCTTCTTTGTTCAGGGAGAGATAGAGGTTCATCCCCCTCAAGAACATGCTGCGTTCTTCGGGCCTCCTCCATATTATTCCTTTTGTCAGGCCACCAGGGGAAATCTAGGCAAATTCAATATGAGCGACTTCCCCAAGCGCGAATCGGCCGAGGTATCCATGAGAGAAGCAATTCAGATTGCAGATAATCCGACGTATCTTAATATCGCAAGTGTCCTCGATCGCTTAATCAAGATCGTTGATGCAGAGGGTGACATCGATGCCGTCATTGGATACTCTGAAGGTGGTCAGATAGCTGCATCTCTGCTTATTGAGGAAGAACGGCGACGGAAGGAATATGGACGAGAGCCTCGTCTAAAATTGGGCATTCTGTTTAGTGGCTGGCCTCCCCTCGATCCAATCAAGGGACACATCATGGTCGGAGATGAGGACGCGGATGAGTATGAGATAACTGTTCCGACCTGCCATGTTGTCGGGGCGCAAGATCCGTTCCTGGATGGGTCGATGGTTCTGTATAACATGTGTGACCCCGATACTTCCGAGATCTATGATCATGGCGGGGGCCATATGATTCCTCGTGTGAAGAAGACGGTTGATGATCTGGCGAGTTTTGTTCGGGAGCAGATGGACGCAATTGTGGGAGCTTGATAAATCATGTACATTCTAGTAGTACTCGTACTTACTTCTCTACTTCTCTTGTTCATGTCACGTCCACATAGTTATCCATATCCTATACAGGGTATTCGGAACTTGAGTGCAATCATTTTCATCTCATCATATCGATTCATTTCATGTCATTTCATAGCCAAATTAAGCATTCAACTCACATTCCTTCTAAAAGAGGTCTTGTCTCCGAGTCCCCTTCATCCAGCCCTTCTTCCCTTTCCCCTTCCCCTTCCCCCTCCCCCTCCATCCACTCCAGAAGCCCGTGACACCCTCTCATCCCGCCGCCCAAATATAAGTCCTGACACCGAAGCAAGCAGACCAATATCCAGAAACCCCCGACCATCCAGTCGCTCATAATCAGACTCCTTCCATCTTCGACGTACCGATCTCACCAAGCAAAACCCAACAACCCCCATACCAACCAATCCCACCAGCCCCACCACCGTCCCTACAACAGACAGAAACGTCAAAGTACTAACATTACAGCCAAATGGCATTGTCCTAAGTTCCCACCGCTCCTTGGAGCCGAGTGGACAGATCTGGGCATTGCGGATGGGGGCTAGGATCGGTAAGCGTGCGGCATTGGGCACGCAGGCTGAGGACTAGTTTGGATACGAGGTCAGCAATGGTGCAGGTCAGATGGGCAGGACAAGGCTTGCCCTGGAGGGCGCAACTGGTAAACCAAAGTACGGAGTCGAAGGAGGAGAGGGGTAAATCAAGCCCCCAACTAGGGCAAAGCAGCGTCGAAACTCGGAATGGGGCGTGGGAATGCAAGGGAGAGAAAGGTGAAACGGTATGTCGGGGGAATGCGAGAGTCCCACGAGAAGGAGAGAAAACCGAATAAACAGGGGGGGTGGAGAGAGATGGTCTAAATAACCATAAACTCAAACAGCCTGAGGTTCTGGGGTAAACTCGGAATAGAATAGAATTAAACATTCAACAGTCAAGGTTCGTGTCACATACAGTTGCACACCAGCTGCAGGCAACATCGCCGGCCAGACAATACGAACATGACTGGCGGCGCCAGCAGACGTGGAAGAGCGGATCGTTTGTGTCGAGGGTATCTAGGGATAGATATAGGGACTCGGATTCAGATTCGGAGGTGGTGTGATTCCGAGTCCTGTATTCAAGTTCGAGAGTCATGTCGATTCGATCTTTCATGTAAGGTACCACTCTGCGATCGGGGATGTCTTCCAAGGAGGTTCAAATTGGAGGTTGGGCGGTTTTTCCTTGAGGGTTGCCAATATATAAGCTCCTTACATGCAAGACCATGCAGCAGAGACGAGATGAAAGTAAAGGAGGAACAGAACAAAAGTACGAGAGGAGTGGAAGTGGAAGTGGAAGTGGGATGTTCAAGTTGGGCGGAGGAGGGGTGTGTAGTGTTCTTTGGGGAAAGAAAAAGGACCACCACGACTCGAAGAAGCGCGGTTTTCAAAGCCCAATCCGATATTAGCATTGGGATTGGGATTGGGATTGGGAATCATTGAAAGTCCTCTGACTGGTTGCCCTTGACTATTCAGGCTTAGTCTTGCGCCGCTTTCTGTACGAGGCATTTCTCGGCGTTGTATACATCTCCAACTACGCTGTTGTGGCTGGTGGTACAGGTATATTAGACTATCAGAAGATGTTTGCATGGCACCATGACATAAAAAAAAAGTATCAATCATGAGAAATGGTTGGAACACAAGATGGTCACATTCCCAATATCCACATGCAGACCGTCATCGCTCAGCAACGCATTTCATTTCTTTTCGACAAGGGAAGTGGTAAGAAGGTGGGAAAGATTTAGACAACACGCTTGACCTATAAATTCGACACGATCAGATCAGTATACGTTCACTCCATAGACCCAGGGGGGATCTGCATGTGCAGTGCAGTGCAACTCACCTCGAAAAAGCGCTTCAACCACCACACCTGGAAGATACCCTCTCCAATAACAACAAACAGCTGGAAAAGACTCCACCACTTAACACGACCGTTGGTGCTCTCGGCTGTATTCCGGTGCACGCGCTCGCGAACAACAATGTACCCCTGCTCATCGCGGACCTGAGCCATATTCTCGGAAAGTTTGCGGACCTCTGCCTCCAGGGGATCTTGCGACATCTCCGCCTCGGGCACGTAGACGATTCCGTGGACGTTGAAGGAGACTTCCTTCGAGTTGGAGGTCCAGCCCTCGTTGCTGAAGCAGTAGTTGTATTTTCCGTCGGTCTGGGCAGTGAAGGAGTAGTCCTCGTTGGAGATGGCTTGCTGGTAGTATTGGCGGTTGCGGAGAGGGTCCTCAACCTAGAGGGGGGGCCAAACAAGACAATGGTTAGCAGGAGTTGGGATATGGAGATGAACAAATTGATTGGAGAACTTGAAAGGTTTGCAATTCACACTCCCTTTCATTCAATCCATCCACAACTTGAACCCTTGAACCAGGGGAAGGAGGGAATCTCTAGCGGAAGAGAAGACGTACCCAGAAATCAATCTCCAGATTGCCACTGCCTCCAAACTCACGATCTCCGACCTGGAACGTCACGGTCATGAGATCATCCTTGTGTAAGGCTTCGTGGAAGCATTCGCGCGAGTGAGCCTTGAGCTGGATGGTGTGTGCGGTCGCGACGGAGAACCAGCCCAGCGCCGAGACGAGGAGGGTGGCGGCGGAGAAGCGCATGGTGGATGTGATCGAGTGAGCGAGTACCCGTACTAGGCGTGGGAGGGATGGTTCTCGGAGCGACAAGGTGTCTGGTGGGGTGAAGTTGGAGTGTTGATGTTCAAGTTGGCTCGGTCTGCGGAAGGTGAAGGTGTCAAGTCGCCGGGAGTGGAGACGCTCGGACCACTTTGTAAACAGCAGGGCCCGGAGTGCTATCTAGTACTAGAAGTATTGGGCAAATTCCAGTGGGAGCCAATATTATTATTCAATTGAGGGAAGTGACATCGATAGGAAGATACTATTACTAGTACTATCTTACTATCTCTCAGGTGTGGTTAATTGTTCAGTTCAGGTTGGTCAGAGACTCGGACCTGGAGGAAATATATATGGGCCCAAGGTCATTACTAGTAAAAGGCAATTTCAAGTTGGAACTTAAATGGACGTCGGGACTCACGTCAACTTGAATAGGATGGATACTAGTTCATAAATACTACTCAATTATCTATATCTAGGTAGAAATACTATATGTTCATGAAAATACTGTAGTACTAGTAATGCCATATCACTATTCAAATACTACGGCTGTAGCAATGGTATCCCAGATTTGGCAGGCGTCGGCTACCTGCCTTGCCAGTGGCAGGGCCCCATCAAAATCATAACAATGGTCAGAGAATAATTGTACCTAGGTAGAATATATAGTAGTATACAATAGCATCATGATACTAAGAAGACTCGAAAAGTATTTTCTTCAAATATACTAATACTAGTGCTACTAATATAAACAAGAAAATAAAGAGCGGACGTATTGATTAATATGTAAGTTCAACTTCAAGTTTTAGAAAAATGTAACGATGGGACATGAAAATAGGTGAAAATATACAGTTGGGATGGGGGGGAGGGAAGTAGGAGCATGTAATATAACATAACAGAAACAAAATAACCAGAAAATAAAAAGTCAAAGTCAACTTGAATTATCGAACAGACAGAACAGGGTGGTATCAAATCAAATCCGAAAGGACATCACAAATCACAGATCTGAGGGTGGTGAGAAGAAAGAAAAGAACGAAAGAAAAGAAAGAAAGAAAGGTGGGTGGATATGTAGATATGGGAACGAATGGTGGGGGACCTTGTCTTGTTTTTGCAGGTCGAGTGAATTGAGTTGAGTGAGAGAGGGAGGTAGGTGGAAGGGGTAAGGGTAAGTGTAGATGTGAAAAACAACGCTAGAAAGAAAAGGAAATAGAGATAGAAAACGAAGCAGACATCAACTAAATGACACGGGCATGATTTCCAACAGTCTAAAAGATGATCAGAGGGGAGGGAAAACGGAAGGGATAAAGGGGAGGGGAGGATGGATTCAAGTCGAGTTTGAGTGAAGATCAGATCTCAGGCTGAGCCTGAGCCTGAGCCCGAATTTCATTTTCGATCTCAGTATCAATCTCAGTCTCAGTCTCCTCGCCTTCATCCTCATCTTCATATTCACCCTGGCCCAAAACCTCAGCATCAGCATCAGCATCAGAATCACCCTCACCAAGCCCCCCCAATTTCAGCCAACGCATCCGCATCAGATGTAATCCGTGGACCGAACGGTCCATCCTTGGGTGAATCAGAAACAACCCCATCAACAGTACTCTCAACATCATCCGCAAAGCTACCCTCCTCGTAATTCCCCGGCTCAGCATCATGGTCATAACTCGAGCGACGGAGCAAAGGGGGTGTCTTGGGCGGTTCAACGATAGGAGCCTGAACCTCCTGACGAGTCGAGCCACGGCGCGGAGTAGAAGAATTGAGTCCTCTCAGCGGCCGAGTCTCGAAAGTGGTGGGAGTAGACCGACCCGGTCCCGGTCCCGGTCTCCCAGCAGCAACAGAACCACGCGGAACATTAGAGCGCGCATGCGAACTGGGCGGAGTCAAGAGTCCGGAGAGAAAGCTGCCCGCATTACTAGATTTGGACGGAGTGTTCTCGGCAGAGCCATTCCCATTCGCCGCGTCACGGGATTTGCGCCAGTTACCCCAAGCCGCGGCTGCGGCGAGGGGGAGGGCAGCGCGGGGCGAGGCGGCAATGTCGGAGATAGATGGTAGGGAAAGGGGCGAGGAGTGGCCTCCTGTAAGTGCACGTTCGCGCTCTTGTTGTTGCATCTGTAGGTTGGCCTTTAGGCGGATTGCGGCGTCGCGGACGGCGTGTTGGTTGAAGTTTGGCTGGGAGACTGTTTTGATTATGTCTGTGAGGTCGTCGATGCGGACGCCGAGGAGTTCGCGGAGCCAGTTGATTTCAGTGTCCTTCTCATTGATCTTGTTGGGTGCGTCTTTGTCTACGGATGCGGCTTCTTGCTCGAGTTCTTCGATGCGGGTCTCGCGTTGTTGGAGCTGGTCTTGCAGGACGAAGATGGATTCACGGAGGGCCTGGGGGGAGATGCGCTCTGGCTCGTTGGATCCCTGGTTGAAGGACATTGAGGGTGAGTGTGCGTGTCTTGGTGCTGGGGCTGGGGCTGGGCCGGGGGCTGGGCCGGGGGCCGGTGCTTTGCCCTTAGCGGCGGCAGCAGCATGGCGAGCAGCGGACTGGGCGATTTCGAGCTTCTCTTCGAGATGTTGGACGCGCTCTTGGAGATGCGTGACTTTGTCGTTTGAAAGAGCGAGGCGGTCTGTATTATGGGCTTCGCCGCGGGCACGATCTTCAGAGGAGTTGTGCAGAGCACGGGCGTGGCGTTCGCGGAGATCGTTGAGGACACGCTCGTGAGTCTTGCGCTGGTCGTCAAGTGCAAGTTCCCGGGACTCCTTGGCAGCAGCTAGAGAGGTCACCCTGACTTCGTTGGCTTCTTCCAAGAGCATCTCGTAGCGCTCACGGGAGGTATCAGCATCCATGCGAACACCATCGAGCTGGGTCTGAAGACGAATGACCTGAGCCTCAAGTTCAGCTCGGACAATGTTAACCTGGCTATTGGAAGCTTCGATATCAGCCTCCATTGCGGTGCGTGTGCGCTGGATCTCAACACGGCTGCTTTCACGAGCTTCGTTGAACTCGCGCTCGAAGCGAGCAGCCTTAATCTGCAAGTCGTGGTTTTCGGCGCGCAGGCCTGCGACAGTCTCCTCAAGCTTGACGTTCTCTTGTTGCGATTGCTCGTGGATGAACTTGATTTTCGCAGCTTCCCTCTCTTGCTTGGAAAGCTCGACAACCTCCTGCTCAAGCTGTTCACGCAGCTTAACTTCCCGAGCGTGCGATGCACGAAGCTCATTGTACTTAGCAAGTTGCTCTTCCTCCTTTCTGCGGAAGTTGGCCTGCTCAGTAGTAACATCGGATGTGACGGTCACCATATCATGTTGGAGACGATCAAACTTCTCAGTGATGTTCTGGCGAGCAACCATGCTATCCTCAATACGAGTCCTCAAGTGATCAACAGTCTCATGGAGAGACTTATTTTCATCCTTGGTAGTCTCAAGCTGACGACGGAAGTGATCACTGGAAACACGGTACTCGTCCAGAGTTCCTTCGAGGGCAATATTCTTAGAAGAAAGCTCGGCAATCGTGACCTTGAGAGTCTCGCTCTCTTCACTGAGAGACTCGGTACGGAACTGCATCTTCTCCAAGTGAGGGATCTTCTCCTCCTTGAATTGCAGGAACCGGGTCTCGGCATCCTCGGCGGCAGCGCTGTGCTGAGCAGCATCCTCTTCAGCAATTTTGAGAAGACGCTGGAGCTCAAGTACAGAGTCCGATGCCTCGCGACGAGCCTTGTACTCAGCCTCGGCGCGGTCATCGGCGTGACGCAGCATGCTCTTCAGCCCATCAATTTGCATCATCAAGCTGTCGGCGCCAATTTCCTCGGCCTCGGACAGACGAGGGGTCTGTTGGGCGAGCTGTCTGGCAAGAGTTTCCTCGAGGATCTCACGCATATCGCCGACCGGATCTTGGGCGAGCTTCTTGATAGTCAAAGCTTGCAGCTCGGCAATGCTCTCCTTCAACAGCGCCATTTCACTGTGGCTGGAGTGCTGGATGTTGCGGTGGGGGAGTTCATGAGTGAGCAGAGCCTCTGTGACAACACTCTTCAGCATCTCCAGCTTACGATCACGCATGTGGTGAGGCGAACGGTCACGGACAGTAACTTCGCGCTCCTCGCCATCGTCTTCATCGTCGGCATCGCTGTCCTCCACATCTCCGGAGACACTGCGAATTGCTCTCCTGCTAGCAGATCCAGAGGCGATGGTAGCCACAGAAGTTTGAATGACAGCCAGAGCACGCTCCATGGGGCTAAGACGATCATCGATAGCGGAACCAACAATGTCGTTAATGCGGCGATCGAAGAAGCGGTTCCGGTTGAAGAACTTCTCATCCTCACCGGAGGAAATCATGTCATCCCAATCACTGACATGGTCGTTCTCGGTAATGAGATGGCGAACTGGGGACTGGAGACGAGAAACAATGCTCTTCGGGGAGAGAAGGTAAAGTTGCTCTGAGCGTCGCCATCCGAGCCAATATTGGGAATATCGAGCTTGTGCGTCTTCGGGCCACCACCAGGGCTGGGGCTGGGAGCTTCGGTTCGGCCCTCTGCAGGACCGAACTGGCGTTCCTTTGTGGGAGCGGAGTCCGAAATCAGCTGGCGTGGCATGGGGGTAGTCTGTCGCATGATACCGACGTCAGAGTCGTCATTGAGTTGATCCATGACAGCGTTCAGCTCATCATCGTCGAGAGATTCATCGCCAGAATCGGAGTGGAATCCCTTGTGAATTTGACGGGCAGGTGTCTTCTCTGGCTCAGGGGTTGGTTGCTGAGCCTTTGGTGGACTGGCAGTAGCGAAACGCGACGCCATAAGACCACCAGTTGGCTTCTTCTTCTCAACAGAGTGGGGCTGCTCGGGTTGGGGTTCGGGCTCTGCAAAGCTGGACGGCTCGACAGTAGTAGGGAGGAAACTGGGAACAGCCGGCTTGAACTCGAAAGGCTTGGCTGTTGCCGACAGCGTGGTGCTCTTCACGGAGCTCTTAGAATCGGAAGGACCATGCGCGGAAGCCTTGTAGTCAACCTGAAGACCGTCTGCAGAGCGTTTGCGCTGGGGCTGCTTGACATTCTCCTCGGTCTCCTCGGTGTGTTCAGCCTGGATAGGAGATGCAGTGTGAGATCTGGCAGCGGCACCTTCGGTCTTGTAATCGAACAAAGTCCATGTCTCGGCCTCGCTGTTGGGCGTGCCCCTGCGTTCAATGGCCTTCTCATCTGGCGAAGCGTTCTCCTTGCCCTCGGCAACCGCATGAAGCGTAGTCGATGCCTGAGCATTACCAGTCTCGCCCAAGGGGTGAGTAGAAATGCTATAGCGGGCTTCACCTTCAGCATGGCCGATTCCGCGACGAGCACGCTTATGACGATCGGTAGGAACCGGTCGATCGCCATCGTCATCAGCGGCTTGGACTTCACCGTCGGCATTCGCAGCTTCAGATTCATCCGGTCGGACAATTGGAATCGCCTTGGACTCCTTTGAGGGTTTAGAGATCTCATTGAGGTCGATGTCGCCGAAGATCTTTGTCCGATTGGCAGCTGGCAGCTCAGAGCTAGCGTTGGAGGTGATACTGGCACCGGGGTTGAAAACAGGCGCTTCAACGTTGAAAGATGCTGCAGAGAATTTGAATGCACTTGGTTTGGGAGCCGGGTTGTGCTCGATCTGACCACCCATCATGCCATTGGGAGCAAAAGGGGCAGGGGAGGGGGAGCAAAGCCGAAGCCTTGGTTCATACCACCAAACTGGAAAGCGCTGTTGGCAAATGGCGCGGGTTGAGATCCGAAGGATGCAGTTGGATCGAATTCCTTGGCCTCCACATTTAGAGACGAAATCGAAAGCTTGGATTGGTGGCCAAACGACTCGTGGCTTGGCTTGGAATCATGCCACGGGCCGTGATCGGGCTGAACTCCGCGGGTATGGGGGGGTTCCAGCAAGGCTAGGGTTGGTATCGATGTCGGAGCCTTCATGGTGGTTGTTACCCTGGCCGAATTGCTCATGGTAGAACTGGTGTGGCTGTTGGGAGAACGGGTGCGAGGGATGGCCGGATTGGTCGTGCATCTGATGTTGCTCATGTTCTGGCATACCCCAGTGAGACTGAAGCATGTTGGCATTTAGGGCATGATGAGCAGCATCGCGGTCATCCTCTTCTAATCGATGGTCAGCAGATGGATCCATGTGATAATTATTGTGGTTCATCTGCTCCAGTCCTCTCTGTAGAGTTTCGCTCAGGTTATGGCCATGACCACGCGGGGTGGGGTGTGCGATCTCAACATTTGATGCGTGGAAGTGATCAGGGGCGTTCACAGGGGTTTGTGGAGTCTGGTATGGGAGACCCTGTTCCTGACCCATGTGCGCAAATTGTGCATCAAACTCATTCTTCCCATCAAATCCACCACCATGGAAGCCACCCTGGTCGTTAAACGGAGACACGGGGGACATCATCGAGTTGAAGCTGTGGAGCCCTCCAGGGGCACCAGATCCGCTTGCTTGGCGGAGATTGATCAAGCTTTGAGGTGTCATGGTACCCTGTGCAGGAGGCGTAGGCTGGAATTGGAAGGGGAAACCAGGCATCATATTCTGGTCCATGCCCAGGAATGGAGTCTGGACACTGAATTGTGAAGCCGGCGATGCCAGAGAGCCAATGCCAGCACTCGTAGTCGCAGACTGACCAAAGTTTGGAGAGAAAGGATGAATGGAACCGAGATGGTTGCTTCCTGCCGAAGCGGTTGGAATAGGTGGCGATGCGAGGCCGGGGAATGGCGTTTGAGAAGCATTGATTGATGGCGAAACAGAGGGTTGGGGCTCAGGCTGACCGAAGTCGACACCTAGAGCTCGTAACTTCGCCTCTTGAAGCTCATTCACGTAGTCATCCCACACGGCCTTGTCTGGGAATTGGATATGAGCCTTCTGGCCCCTAGTTTCCTCCCACAACTCAGCTGGGTCCGGGTACAAGGCACGGCTGAGGCCACCAAGCACAGCGGGTTGGGATTCATCGACCGCATCGCCAATGGTGAAACCGCGGGTATCGTATCCATCCTCCTCCCACTTCTTCATCCGAGCTTCGACATCGGCAGGGGTCAAAAGGTGGATACCGGATTGTTCTGTACCACGTCTATCGTCCGTAGGCAGCTCAATAATGCATGCTTTCCCGCGCCAATTAAGCTTCTTCCTTCTCCTAGGAGTCTGAGCCGCTGATCGATTCACGGCTTCGGGTTTTAACTCCTCCAAAACTCCAGTCTTTGTATCCTCCTCCACGGTACTTGACGGGGGAGGCGGCAGTGGCTTCTCTGACGGTGATTCGGCATCAAATATCACCTCGCCGGGAGGGTGAGATTCCTTGGTATCCGACATGATGTTTTTAGACGGTTCCTTATCGTATGCAAATCCCCAAAAGTCTTCCTGGCGCAAAGTATCGGTGCGCTTGTGCACGGTTTTCTTTCCGTTGGCACGAGCAGCAGCTCTTCGACCGACGAAATCGGATAAGGTCGGTGTTTTCAGGAGGTCGTTGTCACGGATATTATCCTCCAGACCAAGCCAGTCGTCTGAAAGGTCGTCTGCAAGGTGATTCTGCGCGGTAATGAACGAGGGCGCCTCGCTTCCCGAGTCGTCGCTCAACCAGTTGCTGCGCTCGGTTCTCGGTTGACCGGAGAGATACTGATTAATCCAATCCTGGGTAAAATCCCGGATTGATTTACCTCCTTCTTCTTCTTCCGCTGGATCGTCGAGATCGGCTGAATTGACTGCGACGCTTGCTCGACGAAGCTCTGGGATTGCGACCGAAGGGGCGGGCGAGCTGGCCTCGGATCCGTGGTCGATGCCGGCAAATTGGCTTAGAGTCAGAGAGAGGCGACGGGTACTCGGTGCAGCATACGGGGATCCCCAGGCCGTGGTATAGTAGACACTGCTCTCTGCTCTAGTGTTCTCGGGAGAGGCAGTCAGAGATTCGACGGGCCGACGGTTTGTCGAGAAGAACGGCAAGGGCGGGGGATCGAGAGTGATACTCGGAGAGAATTGTTGGGAGGGAGAGCCAGTGTCCGATGGGCTGCTCGAGTCTCCTGAGGAGGGAGAGGACAAGAGCAACTCCGGGGCCTGGCGTGAATCGTCAGGCGGGATGCGCGCGTCCTTGTGATGGAACGACGGGGAAGATGCCGAAGAGGCGGAAGAGACGGAGGGGTCTAGATCTGATAACCCATGAGAGGTGGGATGGTTAGCATTCCATGACAGTCTTCCAGGATCTCCCTTTCTTTTCTTTTTCTGGAAGTGGAGGAGGGGTTTCGAGGAATGGGATGAAAGGGAGAATCGCGTGGCGGACGCGGGTAGAGTTGGTAGAGTTGGGGTCTGACCCCGTATACAGGCACAGCAGATAACTCCCTGGAAATTGAAACGGGGGATATAGAGAAAAACACACCTTCCGTGTCGACTCCTGCAGCAAGCACTTGCTTGCCGCTCCGGTTATTGTCCAGAATGTTGACGCATGGAACGGGCAGTGAAGAACAGACAACCCGTGATTGGCGGTGCGAAGGATCGCGTTACCGGATGAAAAGGAGGGATGTGTTAATTGAGAGAATGCAAATTGGCAGAAGCAGCAAATTGCAGACACAAATCACAATCACAAATCACAAATCACGGCAAGACCTGAAGCATCGCGGGAGGCGTGGAAAGGGGAAAAAAAAGAGCGTGTGGCTATTATGTCACGTCACGTTGAACTGGGGAAGTTTCCCTCGAGAGTACACTAGGTACACTAGTGTTGGTCACTAAGTCACTGTACTTCCGAGGTGCCCCTTTTCACCGTATCGTGCTAAGTACCAGTACTCACTAGTACATATGGATCATCTCGTTATTCATTCCACTTTAGTCTTTCGTGTTGGTCTTAGTGTGAGGTAGTGTAGGTGGGCCACCCTTGCCTGGAAGGGATATTCACTGTTCAACGGTGTACTGTCTGTTCTCTGCGCTCTGTACTCTCCTGTACACTTCTCTATTCCACTCTACTCTACTCTACTCTACCAGTACCCACTCCCTTGCAGCAGTGCAATGCCATCACAGCGCATCGCAGTTTCAATTGAATGGTAAACAAGCAAGTTCGGTTCGTGGGGGGGATTTCAGGGGTAGGCGAACCACGGTTCTGCATGACTAAGCTTGATTTGCAATGACATAGTACAACATAGTAGCACATAGCATAGCATATAGTATAGCATAGCTATAGGGTTAGTATATAGCATTCATACTATAGCAGCAGAGAAAATCTTATCACTCTGCTGCAATCTGCTCCCTGCACTCGGCTGCACGCTGTCACATTCACATCAGACACGTCAGGTCAGGCCGAGGTGCCACACTACTCGTACAACTACACCGCACTCATGCTGCCCAAGATCACCAAATTATTATTTCCATTCGGTTCGATCAGATGCAAGACCCCATCCATCTATACAGGGTCCACAAACAAAACATACAAGCAAAAAAGTAACAGCGAAAAAAAAAAGTCAACAGCTGTATCTACCCTGCCACTCCACTCAACAGATCCGCTTATTGCTGATTACTTATTTCGGGCAGCTGGTATCAAACTTCTTCACGCGCTTATCGGTGAAAAGACCCCAGTGCTTCTCATCCTGAGGCTTACCGTTGTCACCAATGCTGTCAGGCTTCCAGGACTCGTCAAAGGCCTCGAAGTAGAAGAGATCCACGTTCCACGCCAGCATGCCGCAGATACCGTGCTTCCAGAAGGTCTTCGCATTATCGGTGCCGGCCTTGGCGGCTTCGTAGTCGGAACCACCATCTAGAAACAGTCAGTTAGTCAATAACCTCTACAGATCACTGTCACAGGGTCAGTCTAGTACATACCAGTAGGCCAGCCAGTCTCGCCAGTAATAACGCGAATCTTGTCAGCATCGTCTCCGGCAACCTTCTGGATATGCTTCATGGCACCGCTCATATCATCAAAGTAAGTCTGGTACGCCTTGTCGGCGGCGGTACCCTGCCAGTAGGCAAAGGCATTGGCGAGAACATAGGTGACCATGGGGTTGTCATCGGTGTTGGTGGTGAACAGATCGTCGGCGGTACCATCGGCGAACTTGTTCCAGGAGTCGGCAGTACCAACAGTGATGCTGGGGAAGGCCTTGCCGACGGTGCTGATGTATTTGTGGAGCTGGGGACCGGTCAAATCACCGCGGTACAGGGTCTCGGATCCGACGGTGATGGCCTCGACCTGGCTCTCGTAGCCGGGGATGTATTTCTTCAGGGCAGCGAAGTCCTTGACGAAGGATGGATCGCTGGTGCTGGTGTCGGTCTTCTTCTGGGCGCCGACCCTAGCAGAGAATATTGTGTTAGAGGGAAAATTGGTGGCCGTAGTGACAGTGATGGCGGGGGGATATACCAGATACCCAGAACAACCTTGAAGCCCTTGGACTTGGCAGCAGGGAGGATCTCTTTGGGGGTGTCGCACTCGCTGCCAGAGTAGGTGCGGACCAGGGTGGTCAGGTCCTTCAGGGCCTCAAAGTCCTTTTCGTAATCATCGGTGGTCTTGCAATCACCGCTGGGCAGCTTGTCGCCGAGGGAGAATCCGAGGGTACCTCTGGCTGTGACGGCCGGGGCCGCGGCCAGCATGAAAGGAAGAATGCTAGAAACGCGCATGGTGGTTCGTGGAGGCTCGAATCGAACCTAGAGAGAGTGTGGGGGGGGAGGAGGGGAAAGAATTGATCAAAAGAATGTGGTTGATCAGAAAGGAATGTAAAGGGTAGGAAGGACGTGAATGGAAAGAGAGCAGATCAGATGTGGAGGAGGAGAGAAGGAGACCAACAACATCAGCCTAGTCAGCCTAGTCCTAGTCAGCCCAGTCAGTCAAGGGTCGACAGTCCCTGAAAGTCCCCTTTGTGGGGCTCAGGGGTTGCCCAATGACAATCCTTGTAGATGAAACATCCAAGGGTCTGGACTCCACTCCTTTTCACGAACTGTGCTGTTACACCGTTTGTTATGATCTTTGGTTTTGAGACTGGGCAGATGCAGATGCAAATGCAGGTGTAGTGCAGTGCAGTGCGGTGCAGCTCTACACAGATATTTGGGTACAGATAGTTAGGCACTCGCCCCGAACACTTGCATTGAACGAGTCTTGCGGTCGGATGTCCCCGATGCAGACGCAGCAAGGGATCCATCTGCCCAATGGAACAGTACTACGGAGTACGTAGTAACGATTACTAATTTATATTCAACTCGCAGCTACAGACATCGGAAGACTGTTTTTTATAAAGTATACTAGTAGTATCATAACAACCTGAGTATTGTGGGGTTCCCCACAACAATTGGCCTTTCCATTACCATGGTCTGCTGGATCTATACCAAGATTCTAGCACCATTTCATCAGGGATAATATCTACAGATTAGACCTCATCTGCAGCTACTACTAGTAATAAAGTCCGAGTCTAGACAGGACCCTAGGTCCACTTGAGTAAATTTTAGTCTGGGTTCAGTGCGTGTTCGAACTTCTCTCTAGTGGTGTTGCAAAGGGTTAAAACCCCCTATGGCCCACCATTAGAAGGAGGAGACGAGAACAGTCAACATGGGATTTCAAACTTTTGCAACACCACTGTATGAAGACAAAGCCCATACAGAGGAGAACAGCGGAAGTGAATAATCAAGACATAGCTGGGCACAAGCGAAGTCATTGCACTGGGTTAGAATGTTCTCATTGGAAATCGAAACTATTTGGAATGTTTATTCAATGCTTAGCCGGTGGAGAACTGCAATATCAAAAGAAAATGGCCTTGATTTTGCTTGTGAATTATCCCCGGGGCCAGTCGAAGGTTCCCAGGCGAACAAGAATAAATGGCGCATTTCAGACGCTCATTGGAACATTGGAACAAGTTTGATTTGAGTGCGGCTCGCTTAGAGCCAAGGAGATACTAGGTAACCAGCCTAGACAGCTAGCTTGTAAATCCAAGTTCCAGACATACTGGGGTACAGGGAAACCGGATGACTGGTGTGATGGTGCAAACTCAAGTCACACAATTACAGACACCTCGATTGTCGATGGCGAGCAGCCACCAACCATTTTCTACTCAAAAAAGGACACAGACCCTAAGTACATGGATGGTTGCTCTTATGATCATTGAGGGCACTCATTTGGGTGCGACGGCTGTAGTGCTAATTGCCGGATCGTTACCTCCGGTGGAACTAATGGCAAAACCGTTGCGACATGCGGTAAGATGGATCATATCGAGATGGTTACTTGCATTAAAGAGGCATCGTCGACGACAACTACACAGACTATTAGAGCCCCTGCTACATCTACAGGAGCAAATCCTGCTTATACATCAGGATGTGCTCAGAAGAACTTTGACAAGGCGACCTGGGATAAGGAGAAAATGGATGACTTTGTGCTTGATCTGTAAGTGGGCTTGGAATGCTTTGCCTCATGAGTGAGGTCCATGGCTAATTTTACAACATCCAGAGCCCAGAAAATGCCCTCGGATTATGATAAAAGTTTTATTAAATGTATCAATTCTAAGATTTCTGGACCAGCAAACTTTTGAGTGCGATTTGTGAGTCTTTGAACTTTCTCTTTCCACGATTTATCTGAATATTAAAGCTAATGTTTTTTTATTATGGAAATGAAGATCAAAAGATGGAAAACGTGATTCCTGTGACTTTCAGGCAGCAGATTGCTCAAAGGGAGATAATGCTCGATATATATTTCTGCAAACAGCAATCAATCACTATTTCAAGTTCACCAGCACACTTTTGGCCGCCATTAATAATGCCAAAGTACAGTTTGCCTCAACTTCGGCTGACATAAATCAGGACTTTGTCAAGACTGATCTTCCCGATGTAAGTAAATCCATAATTCCTCAGTCCAGTGAGTATATTCTGAGTTTAATTATTAGGCGTGTGACACCTGGGTTGCGATTATAATTGGTGGAGCACTTGGTGCTGTTGGGGGAGTGTATGGTGCTGCGGCTGCAGCTATTCCAGCTATGGCCAAGGCCGGCGGTATCACTGCTGGTGTAGCAGGGGCAGCAAGTGGTCTTGATGGAATTGGCCTTGGAATTGCTAATACTGCGCTACCAGGAACCAAAGGCGCTAGCCTTTCGGAATAAGACTGCAAAATGAGTTCAATGCCGAGGCAAAACTGCAGAGTTATATGACTAGCCAGCTGAATACTTTTTCAGACGCAACATTTAGTGCAGCAAACAAAGCTCTCAAGGGCAAGGCAGCAAACCCGAACCCCGCCAAAGACAGAAGGTAGGGATGCCACTCGTTACCTGGCGAGGTAAAGATCATAGTCAGGGTTGACCCCCGATTTCCCAGGTGTTTGAATGGTAGAAAGCACGAAGCAGTTGCCACTTGCAGACGAATATACGACAGCAGCATCTCCTGGACTGACTTTGTCAAGGCAGGCCTTGACAGAGCGTTCAATTGTTAGAGTTCGTATCCCACCAGCACCTGTGCCAGTGTTAGACCATACTTATAAGTTTTACCGCCAAGGTAGAAACGATGTACACTCACCTGCCGAGCACGTCTCTTGAAATTTCCGACCGTTCTTTCCCGAGACAACAACACCATTTCCTTGGCCTGGGAGGAAAGCATTAGTAAGACTTCTAAGTGGTTGACAAATAAATAATTAAGATGTTCTGCCGAAAGGTACCACGGAAACTGGACCGTTCTCGTAATGCTTCAGGATAGCCTTGGAATCAGCGAGGTCGGCTTCGTTCTTTTATGAGCCTCCTTCAGATTGTCTAGTTCCTTCTGACTATCGTCCTTCTCCCGCTGGTAGGTCTTGCTTTTGGTGTCTAGGTCGTCTTTCTCTTGCTGACAAGCCTTGATCTTAGCTTCCAGTTCACGATTTTCAGCCCGAAACTCGTCCTTATCCCCCTCAATATATCTTATGTAGTCTGCCGTGGCGGCAAGTTCACCTCGTACGGCCTCGAGTTCATCTTCACATACTCCACGTGACTGAGTCAACTATTTCGTCACTGTGTCATGTCCAGCCTTTCTCTCTTATAGTCCCGCTATACCGACGGATGTGATGTCAAGTGCCCGGGAGTCACTTTGTTCAGAATAAACAATATACTATCCTAGTAATTAAACCCCCCTACATAGGAAATTGGGCCCCAGGGGTCGCACAGGAAGGACTCACTTTGCTCTATCGAGTCAATTTTATAGTGAGAATTTGATGGTACATCAGTGATTTGAATGCCAAATGGGGCATATATTCATCTACTATGTCAAGTCTAGACATAAATTACTCCTTGTTTCCGACCAGTAAAACCCAAACTCCATTCTCCATTGCAAAAATGCCAAAAAGAGGAGAATTTTAAAAGATAATATGCCGCTCGTCCCGGTAAATATCGCGTAAAATCTTTAGCTGCGTCACCGACATCGAATCGGGCAGAGCACTGGGTAAATCGATAATAGCCCGGTGAAGAATGTATACACCGAACTGGCCCCAGAAACCGATAATGCGATCGCCCGAGTTGTACAGCATCGACTTGATAAGCATGACATGGGTATCTGTGATCTCGGCCGGAGGGATGGAGAGGAGTTTCCGGATAGAGGACCAAAAGATGGTATTCGGGAACGGATTCTGACGCTGCGCTTTGCCAAAGTTGCGCAGTGTGATAGCAGCAAATCCACCGCCTACGGCAGTCATTCGGTCTAGATGTTGCTGTTCGCCGATGTGTTTGCCTAATTCTCTTCGCCAGCCAAGCGCGTCTCGGCCAGCTTCGGTATTGGGGTTGCCGTTGAAGCCCCACAGGGCTGGGCAGATGAAGCGGATCTTTGCCCAGAGGATGTCGGACATGTGGATCCCGTTGTACATGAAGTTTTGCATTGAAAAGATCTGGGCGGCGATGATGCCGATTGGTTCGGCGTGGGCGGGGTGGAGGGATGCTTCGTTGATGAGGCCGGAGATGAGCTTTTTGGAGAGGATGTGGAGGCCGTAGATTAGGAGGGCGGGGACTGGTTGTTCTGTCTGGGCGATATTTTCGGGAGGGAATGCGAGGAATTGTCGTACGTCGACTGTGGGTTCTGGGACGGTGAGAGCTTGTTCAAGCTCGATGCGAATGTCCTGGGTCTAGGAGGTTGAATGAGTTAGCATTTTACAAAAGATGTACACGTAGAGGGGGGGGGAGGGGGTCCGAATTGCGTACCTGTTTCTTGTTCGTACCCTTTCCATCACGAAGTTGACCAACACACTTGGTAATGTTACGACGCATTAAACCAGCACTCTTCTTGAACGCGGGATTCTGCTTGCCATAGTCATCGAGCAGCCACTTGCGGAACTTCTTCAGATCTTGATGCAACTGAATATATCGCTCATGCACCTTAACCTCTTCGGGGGTGAGTGTGCTACCACCGAGTTTCTTCTGCTGTTGAGCTTGTTGCTGAGCTTGCGCCTCACGCTCAGCCTCTTCCTTGGCTTTCTGGGCATCTTCAGCTTCCTTGCGCTTAGCAGCTTCTATCCGGTCGCGCTCTTGGCGTTCTTTCAGTGCTTTCTCTTCGGCTGCAGCTTTGCGAGCTTTCTCGGCCTCTTCCGCGGCCTTTTTCTCAGCGGCTAATTTGGCTTGTCGTTGAGCTTCAGCCCGGGCGGCTTCTTCTTGCTCTCGACGAAGTTTCTCGGCCCTTTCACGCTCAATGCGCTCTTGTTCCTTGCGTGTTGCTTCTTCCTTTCGTCGGCGCTCTTGTTCTTCGGCGCGGACATACTCTTGTAAGGTCTCTTCGGCTTCCTGGCGGACTTGTTCGTGGTAGGCGGCGGCTTCATCGAGGGCGGCTGTGTGGACGGCTTCGCGTTCGCGGTCGACTCGGTCCAGATTTTCATAATAGGAGTTTAATTCGTATTCTTTGACCTTCTTCAGGTCTTCGTTGAAAAGTCTCACGTTCTCGAACTCGCGGGCTAGTTCGAGGACGAGTTGTTTGGATGGACTGTCCAAGGGTGGGACATGGATCTTTGGTCGCGTCATGGTAGTGTTTTCAAAGCTCGGAGTGAATATGAGAGGTGTGGGAAGGGTCGCTGGAGCGGAGTCTTGAGCCTCAAGGGCGCGGGTGGGGAGGGGGAGTTGAAACACGCGGCGCAGAGGAGATGGGACGAATGGTGGAGGGAGCGGCGGAAAGAGGTGCGGGCTAGCTTGGGGAGGGGATAATGTTCAAGGCGAGAAGAGAGACACGCAGGACATGATCAATTGGTGCTGGAATGGTGAATGGTGGTGATCGTGTGGGTGTGGTCGAGAAGTTTGGGAGTTGTCGCAGCTGTCGGGGCTCCGAGTCAAATTGCCCAGCCACGTGGGTGAAGGAGCGACGAGTGGCCCGATGGGTTACCAACGATGGTATCAAAGGAAATGTAAAGTCACCAAATGAATAAGGACAGGAGGGAAGCTACCACGAGTAAGAGGAGTATAGAGGCATAGCCATAGCCAACAAGGTCCAAAAGGGTAAACTGATACTGATAGAGACAAAATAAAATACATGAGTCAGCAAGACCCACCACCAAGTTTGGTTCTTCTTTGCATCATTGTCATTGTGAGCATCATCCACTTTCTCCAGAGCTATAGCTCTGGATAGCTATACCTAGCTATGGTTAGTGATAGTTTACTATTAGATATATATGACTGTACAACTTTCCAGCTGCCTAGGGCTGCTATTCATTATTCCTGATCCAGTACAGCCTGTATCAACTGGTCTTGTCGCAGCCACTCGGACTATTCCCTTAGCGCGAGCCTGTTGCTCCAGCTTAAATGGCCCTAACGCCGCAGACTTGTCACCCAATTGTCTTTGATTAGCTGAACTCCATAATTGAGAGACATAATTCCGGAATCTCATATCTCATAAGAGAAGTAGAATTTCCGGCTTTGGGTTCTTCAGGATGGACATCCCCGATGCTGCATTGGGATAATGAAGAGGTGGGCAATGGAGATCATCCACCGCATCCGCCATTGGAGAGTGTTTGTGGCAGGTATGAACGTGTCCTGACGGGCGGGAGTGGTGTGAAAGTAAATTTGATTACGAGTAATGACCATACCATTTCCATACATACGTATCCCCCACACCCGCTTTGTATGGATCCCATCATCACCTTTTGTCTTCTCCTTTCCCCCCTCCTCGACTCCCCTTCTCTTCTTCCCCATCTCTCTCTCTCTACTCTCTCTCCCCCCCCCATCGTTCCTTCAGTTCGATTCGGTTGATGCTTGCATCCTCCGTCCTATCCCTCTTAACAGCTCTTGTTGTCATTCTCTTCGGGGACGTGCAACCAGTTCTACCCGTTTGCTAGAATTCCCGGCAATCCTCGCCGACCAGAGCTCTCCAAAGCTTCCTGTTTCGCCCTCTCGAGGCCCAACCCCGCCAGCTCTCGCCATTGAGTGACAATTTTGATTTCATCCCACACCTTTTTGTGCCTCGGTGTCGTCGCCGTGCGTTCCTCTGCACCGGAACGTCATCCGCCGCCTCGGTCCCTCAACTCCTAATCTTGAATCGAGCAAGTCTCGTTCCTTTCATTCGGTTCGAAGGATTTCCCCGTCCCAGGTGCTTTGAGCGTACAATTGACTTCAACTGTCCGTTGCGCTCTCGACACTCTGACCGCCGACTTCCTTTTCACCGCTTCATTGGCCTCTGGCAAATTTCATCTCACGTTGGAACTAAGCGCAGACGTCATTTTGGAATGCTAGGGCTCCGAGCTTGTCATTAGTTTCTCTTCCAGGTAAGGGCTTTCTTTTTTCGGTGTTTTGGACTTCACGCAGTCCCATCTACCCATCTCCAATGAACAAATGACTTGCGTGATGCCCTCGTTGGCTGCCCATCGCCCCTCCCTGTTCATCCCCTCCTCCTCTCCCCCTCTCCCACATCTCCCCAAACAATCACTTCCACTCCTTAAACTTGTTTGCTTGTTTGGACTCTTGCCCAGCCGTGGAACTCGATCATCGTAACTGCCAACTTCATACACTTCCCCTACCTGGCGCCTTCTGTTGTTGATTCCCATTCACACCACCGGCCCATCCATCCCTCTCCCGCCTTTACCGTCCCCATTTGTTTTCATCCCGGAATCTCTTTCGCCATAACTGACCCACTCGTTTCTCTATCACTACAGTTCATCACCATCCTTGTGTTGAATCTTCGTACTTCGAACATACTCAACCCATCTGCGATCGGTTTGCGATCTAAATAACTCGGTTCGATTGCCTTTGGAGGCAACGCCAGTCTCTCCTGAATCCGGATCCTCTCCGACACTTCGCATTTTACAAACTTCAATAATCGCCGTCTTCATCTAAGGATCATGGATCAACAAGGCGGCCAGTCCGGGGTGCCAGGCCCCGGTGGACGCAAGCTCCATATTGCTCACCGGAGAAGTCCCTCTGAGCTGACTCCTTTGATGAGTATGTCCTCCACCTCCTGATCGAGAGTTGTGGTTGCACCTCGACTAACCACCTCCGGTGTTTTTAGTGGAACAATTGGCCATTCAACAACAGATCGAGCTGCTTCAGCAGCAACAGCAGCAAATTGCAGCTACACACCAACAATACGTAAACATGGGACTGTTGCAGCCTCAACAGCTGGGCCAGGTTAACGCTTTCCAACAGGGTGGCAACATGGGTGGTGTGAACCCCCAGGTCAACGCCTTCCAATTTCCGCAGCAACAGCAACAGGGACAACAACTGAATGTTCCCATGAACCAGCCCGCTCAACACTCGCACCGCCGTAACCAATCCGCCCTTCCGGGTCTCCCTATGGGCCCACCTCCTGCCCCGTCCTCCGGAGCTTCTGGTTATGCCGACTTCCAGCAACAAGGACAGAACCAGAAGCCTGAGAATAACAACCACGGCCGCGGTCGCGGAGGTCCCCCTGGCGGTGGCCACCAACGTCGTCACTCCCTTGCTCTGCCCGAAGCTAAGAAGGCGGCTGAGCTTGCTCAGCAAAAGAGAACTGCTTCTGGCTTCCAGTTCCCCGCTCCTTCCCCCGGTGGAGCCACATCAGAGAACCAGGCCACACCAGACGATAATCCTGGCTCCAGCACCTCCCCAGCACCCCAAGGTCTTGGTATGCAGCGAGCCGGAAACATGCGAGCTAGCGGCCATGGCCGGAGCCAGTCCATGGCTATCGGTGGCAACCGAGGTTCCATCTCAGGCCGTGGTGCAGGTGGTTTCCAGTTCCCAGCACCCAGCGATGGCGGCACCGCTGATAACCAGCGCCGAGGCAGTCAGCCCGGCGGCCACGCTCGTTCGGGATCCCGTAACTTTGATGGCAACTGGCGCCAGCCCAACAACCAGAACCAGGGTCAAGACCAGCAGAAGTCCTTCGGCCAGCAGCAGCAACAGCAGCAGCAGCAACAAGGTGGTTTCCAGCCTGGTCACCGCTCGCGGGGCTCCGTGAACCAGTCGATGGGATCCATCGGCCAGTTCCAATACCCTGGCCAGCCCCAGCTTCTCCAGCTGCCACAGGGCATGGTCATGGCACCACCTATGTTCGCCGGCAACCAGCAACTGAACCCGATCCAACTTGCCCAGCTCCAGGCTATTCAGCAACAGCAGCAAAACGGACAGGGCCTGGGCGGTCTTCAGGCTAGCCAGCACGCACCCCCTCAGCTGTCTGTTCAGCAGCAACAGCAGCAGCAGCAACAACAGCGCAAGACGCTTTTCACTCCTTATCTGCCGCAGGCTAACCTGCCCGCACTCATCAGCAATGGCCAGCTTGTTGCCGGTGTTCTCCGTGTTAACAAGAAGAACCGCTCGGACGCCTACGTGACTAGTACGGACTTGGATGCTGACATTTTCATTTGTGGCAGCAAGGACCGTAACCGTGCTCTGGAGGGTGATTTTGTCGCCATTGAGCTTCTGGATGTTGATGAGGTCTGGTCTCAAAAGAAGGAGAAAGAGGAAAGAAGAAGAAGCGTAAGGATATCACCGACGCTCGTTCCGGCAGCAATGCCGGAAACGACAAGCTGGGTCGATCCGACTCCAACAACGAGAAGCAAGAGATTGGTCCGGATGGAAGCATCCGTCGTCGTGGCAGTCTGCGTCAGCGCCCTACCCAGAAGAAGAACGACGATGTTGAAGTCGAAGGACAGAGTCTTCTCCTTGTTGAGGAGGACGAGATCAGCGATGAGCAAAAACCTCTCTATGCAGGCCATGTTGTTGCAGTTGTCGAGCGTATTGCCGGCCAGATGTTCTCTGGGACTCTGGGCCTGCTGCGTCCTAGCAGCCAGGCGACCAAGGAGAAGCAAGAAGCTGAGCGACAGGCCAGAGATGGTGCCCACGGTCGCCACCAGGATCGTCACCAAGACAAACCCAAGATTGTCTGGTTCAAGCCCACCGACAAGCGTGTGCCCTTGATCGCTATTCCCACTGAGCAGGCTCCCCGCGACTTCGTTGAGAAGCACCAGGACTACGCCAACCGCATTTTTGTTGCCTCCATCAAGCGTTGGCCCATCACATCTCTTCACCCCTTCGGTACTCTCGTCGAGCAGCTCGGAGAAATGGGTGACCTGCGGGTTGAAACTGATGCCCTGCTCCGTGACAACAACTTTGGCTCCGACGACTTCTCCGACGCCGTCATCAAGAGCATTGGCTGGGAAGATTGGACTGTTGCCAACGAGGGCGAAGCCCTGGCATCCCGGCGTGATTTCCGTGAAGAGACCACCTTCACCATCGACCCAGAGAACACCAAGTCCCTTGAAGATGCCTTCCACGTCAAGAAGCTTGCTGATGGCAAGGTTGAAATTGGTGTCCACGTTTCTGACATCGCCCACTTCGTCAAGGGTAACTCTCTTGTGGACCGCGAGGCCAAGAAGCGAGGCACTGCAGTGTACCTGGTGGACCGTGTTATGAACATGCTCCCTCCCCGTGTCTCCAATGAGCTTTGCTCTCTTGTTCCCGGCGAGGATCGCCTGACAGTCAGTGTGGTCTTCCAAGCCAACCTTGAAACCGGCGCCATTGATGACGACGTCTGGATCGGCAAGGGTATTGTTAAGAGTGCAGGCCGTCTCAGCTACGAGGCTGCCAACTCGGTCATCACTGGCAAGTCTAGCATGACCGGTACTGATGTATCTCCCGAGAACATTCAACTCCTGAGCACTGTTGCGAACAAGTTCCGGGATTCCCGTTTCGGAAACCGTGTCGCAGACGTTCCTCTACTGCGTCTGATCCAGCAGCTTGACGATGAGAACGTGCCTGTTGAATTTAACATTTTCGACTCCAGCCCGGCCCATGAACTGGTCGAGGAGCTGAGTCGCCAGGCCAACTACTTTGTCGCGCGTAAGCTATCCGACGCCCTGCCCGACAAGGCCTTCCTGCGCCGCCAGCCGTCCCCCAACTCTCGTCGCCTCACTTTGTTTGTTGAGAGAATGAACCGCCTCGGATACAAATTTGACTCTTCTAGCAGTGGAAGCCTGCAGAGCGCTTTGTGCAATGTCTCCGATGTGGACATCCGTAAGGTATGTAGATGGATCGCTACCAAATCCAGACCTGGGAACATTTACTAACAATCTTCCTCTAGGGAATGGAAACACTCCTTACCAAGGCCATGCAACGTGCCAAGTACTTCGTTGGATCCGGCCCTGCCGATGAGCAGCGTCAGCACTACACCTTCAACGTGCCCGTTTACACTCACTTTACCAACCCATCTCGTCGCTATGCCGATGTTCTCGTGCACCGTCAGCTTGAGGCTGTCCTGTCAGAGGGCGCCATTGAGTTCACTGATGATATAGAGTCACTGAACAAGACTGCCGATCTGTGCAACAACAAGAAGGACTCGGCTCACAACGCGCAGGAGCAGAGCGTTCACATCGAAGCTTGCCGCAACATGGACAAGAAAGTTCGTGAGATCGGCGGTGACCTTATCAGCGAGGGTATTGTTCTTTGTGTCTACGAGTCTGCCTTTGATGTTCTGATCCCCGAGTATGGCTTCGAGAAGCGAGTGCATTGTGATCAGTTGCCTCTCAAGAAGGCCGAGTTCCGCAAGGACTCGCGCGTGCTCGAACTCTACTGGGAGAAGGGTGTTCCTTCTTCTGCTTACATTCCCGAGGATGAGCGCCCCAAGCCTGCTAACTCTCGCGCTGCTCAAGCGGCTGCTGCGGCACGTGAGGCGGAGGCTGCCAAGGAGCGTGCCCGTGAGCGCGACGAGGCCATGCGTAAGCAGACGGAGACTGGTACCATGTCTGCGGACGATGTTGATGCTCTCTTCGATGACGACGAAGAGGATGTCGACGAGGTGACTGAACAAGTTGCTGGTGTCTCTCTGAGCTCGACTGACCGGTCGACCCAGAGCATGCCTCCGTCGCCTACTCGCAACGGCCACCACCAGCAGGGACCTCACCGCACTCGCTCCGATCCTAAGATCGCTTCGAGCACCAGCGATGCTCCTGAGAACAAGCTCACCAACAAGGAGAAATATCTGAAGCTGTTCAAGCTGAGAGAGGAGGACGGAGAGTTCATCCAGGACGTCACTGAGATGACTCGCGTTCCCATCATCCTGAAGACTGACCTGAGCAAGAGCCCGCCGTAAGCTTCCCCCACCATGATCCCCCACATAGAACCTCACTGACCGATTTTCTAGATGCCTTACTGTTCGGTCTGTCAACCCTTACGCCCTGTAAGGATCGTCTCATAGGTGGTTTATATTCTCCTTGGGAAATATTATTGCATGCGTATCCTGCAGATTTTCGGGGCTGTCGTCGAATCCCTGTGCTTTCGCAGACTGGTTTGATTGACCATACCCACGAACATAATCCTCACCCCTAGGCGCGGATCGAACATATCATTATCAAAGACTTTCTTGTCTCTTGGTACCCCCCTATTATTCTCTTTGATCGGTGGCTATTCCATTCCAATCAATGACCTCAATTCCCTCTTCCCCCAATGTTCGAACGTCCCCCGGGGCTCGTATACTTATTTTTTTGTTATATGCTGTGCAGCGGTTGTTTGTCTTTTTGTGAGCTTTTCAAATCTTCAGGAGAGAGAAAAAGGAAGAGAAAGTATCCCATGCTTGAGCTTGAGCTTGTGTCTTGGTCTTTCTTTTACCCAATCTATGTCGTCGTGATGGTCATTGATTGATTGCTGGAGAGAGATTCGAGGGGAAAGATTGTCGCTCGATAGTTTCCAGAGTGGAATTCAAGTAATCCAGGTATTTACATAGTTCTTTGGTGTTGGACCGCTACTAGTTAGTAGGCACCCGTAGTGCTTGTAGAGGCAGACTGAGTAGATGGTACTAGTAGTTAGTACTAGCTTCTGGGCGTCTGAGCAGGGTTTCGATTCAAAATTTGAAAACAGATTCTCGTGCTTGATTAGTTCCGAGAGTACATAGTAAAAACATTCCAGGTTGGCATCAAAAAGGCCTTTCCAGGTTTAACCAATGACCGTGACACCTGTAAGAACTTGAGGCCCACACTTCCCAATTTCAAGGTTCAAGATAGCCTCGAACCCCATTACCACTTAGTGCTGTTGCTATCCACAAGAATACAGGGCATACAAAACTTCAGAACAGCCAAATGCAAAACAAAATACTAGTAGCAACTGGGCAGAGATCGCTTGAATAAATAAATTTCATATTTCAGTTCCTTCCTAACTCCAAACGAAAATGCAGATCTAAATGTCTCAAACATATTGCGGCACGACCATTGGGTATCAGATTAAAATCACATTCAGGTCACACCATCCATCCATCCATTCCAGCCGCAGAAAACAAAACAAAACAAATAAAAAGAAGCAAGGCCGACGGGAGAATTTAAGCAAAAATCCCATCTTACAAGACAAGAAATATCCACCAGATTACTCCTTGAAAGCATTGTTAAAGGATGCATGCACAGCATCTAAAGTCGCCTCACACCGATCCTGGGCTTCGCCTTCTGTACACCTTTTCGAGCACCCGAAGGAACCTTTTTCATGACCTTTGACTGTGTCGGAGCTGCGAGTGTTGAAATGGGGTGCATTGCACTGGCTGTATTGGGGGTTGAAAGAGGTTCTATTTCACCAGCACCACGGTGCGGGCTGGGTAGTTCTTGAACACTGCGCGACATTCCGGGACCAGCCGTTCCGAAACGAGTTGAGAAATCGGACAAAGTGCGGTCTGGCACGTCCTCGTAGATTTGCATGTCGTCTGTAAGTCGGAAGGGAGGGATTGTTTGGGGGGTGGTTGTGGCTGATAGGGCTTGTTTGCCGAGGAAAATGCGTTTGGGGGATTTGCGAGGGGAGCGGGAGCGGGAGCGTGTGTTTGGATGATGGGTATTATTTGCGGTAATATTTTGTTCGGAGCTTGATGAGTGGTGGTTATGTTGGTCTTGGTCGTCGTCTGTGTCGATGATCATCATCTCTGTGTCTTGGTCGTCGGGGTACGGTATTGAGAGGACGGAGAGAGGCCGTTTGCCTAGGGCTTTGCGGGGGCTTGGTGGGGTGAGATTTTGTCGAATTGGTGTTGGGGAGAGGGAAGGGTTGTTTTCTTTGCTTGCGCTGGCTGGGTCTTCGTTTTCGCTGTCGCTCATGTTTTCGTCCTGAGGGGGGGTTTGGAGCCGGAGCTGGAGCTGGAGCTGTGGGTTGTTGGTTGGTGGGAGGGGCAGTGGGAGCTCTGCGGGTGGGTTTCATTGTCGTTCCGGTGTTCAGACGAGGTTGCTTGCGTGGACGTGGGTGGGCTGTTGTCTCCTTTTCCTCTTTCTTCTCCTCCTCGGAAATGGAGTCCAGGTCTTCGCCTCTGTATTTTGCCTCACGGACGGCGGTTGCATAGTTCGGTGGAACGGGGGCGTGAATGGAGGTCATCAGTTTAGCTTGGTGTGCGAAGGTTAGAAAGTCTTCTCGCAGAAGAGCTCCTGCGCTGGAATTGAGGGCGGAGTCTGGGTTTGGGTTGATGAGAAGGCATGAGATTGTCTAGCGGGAAGAAGTTAGTACAAACATCATGGTACATCGGAACAAATGAAGTTTTTGACTAAACCACTTACCACAAGGACGTCACGGAGGGTCAGTTTTGACTGCCAGTCCCGTTTCAATGTGTCCACGCATACTGCGCCGGTGTTCTCTTCGACATTGGGGTGCCAGATTTTGGTTCGAAAGGTCGCCTTGGGAGGGCTCTTGGGGTAGTCTGCCGGCATCTTGAGATGTAATCGCCACAGACCCTGCGCATATGGAGTACCTGCCGGTCCGGCCAGAAGGATATTGAGTTGTGACAGGTCATCGGCGAAATGGCCGTCATCTGGTGGCAACATGTAGTACGGCGGAAGCTCGTTGTGGAGGGCGGCATGGTCTGCGGCCAACCGGCGGAAGTTGGAAGGCTGAAGAGGATTGTTAGAGAAGGGGGCATAGGGTGCACTGAAGGAACACTAGAGAACTTACCATAACGAGTCTGAAGTTGCGACTGATGATGCTGCGACTGCGATGACGATGTTGGCTGATAACAACAAACAGAGGAGTTGCTTCAACGACGGGTTTGGGGCCAGGCCGCTAGTCCCCTTTGGGATCACGTGTGAGGGCGACGCGACGCGTTTCAATTAAGACCCAATTAGGAAGGTGCGACTGGATGCACTACGGATTTCTCTGCTCGACACTGCAATTCTGTCTTGGGACACTTGCTACTACTAGTAGTACTACTACGCAGTAGTTATTGCACAGTATTGCACTTTTTTGTACTCTTGTACCGCGTATTGACGATCAATTAGGACCTCACGAGCCACACTCGACAGGGCTGAGTGGAGACATCACATTCCACATGAAGTGGATCTATCTAGTTGATCGGCGGAGATGAGTTCTCGCCCAGTGCATTGCATGGTTAACATTGCAGGAATAAAGTTAGATGTAGCAGGTGGACGTATCTCCTGCAATGTACAATACCCTGATAGCTGACTCTACATCTAGTTCAGATCGATCACCCAGGGGAAATTGTCATCGATTGTCACCAATCTTCTCATATTGACCTCGAATTAAGCTAATCATAACCTCGAAACCATCCATGAATGTAAAAGAGTAGGAGCAGGAGGTAGAGTAGAAGATGCAAACACCATGAATATGCCATCACATTCACTGCTTGATAAAAAAAATATCAAAATCAAAATCACAAAAAAACAAACCAGGGCCCAGTGATGATGGAATTACATGTCCCCCAAAATTAATAAGTGTCAAAGGAAAGGAAGAAAAGAATTATCTCGCTTGCATTTTCATATCCCTCGTCTCGACCCGGGTACAGGAATAAGCACTATACCCCAGTCGAGTCCGCCATTCAAATATCTCCTAGCATAGCTACAGATGTGTAACTCGCTTACAGAGCGAAAGCAGCCAGGGCAGCACCGGCAATGAGGCCGAGAGCGGGGCCAGCAGTAGCAGCGGCACCGGTGGAGGCGGAGGTAGTGCCGGTCTGGGTGCCAGTGGCAGTGCCGGAGGAGGAGGAGTCAGTCGAGTCGGTGGAGGTATCGGTGGAGGTACCAGTGGCAGTGGACGACTTGGTGCGAGTGCTGGTGGTCAGGCTCTTGCTGCCACTGCCAGAGGCAGAGGCAGATCCAGAGCCGGTGGCCGAGCCGTGAGCTGAGGAGCCGGTACCAGTAGCAGTGGTAGCAGTGCCAGTGGCAGTGGCACTGCCAGTCTGGCCAGGGTAACCAGAGGCACCAGAGGGCTCGGAGGTCAGACCAGCGGGGATGCTGGCAGCGGGCTCCTGGGAGGTAACGGCGGCTGCCTGGGAGGTGACGACGTCAGGCTGGCCGGTCACAACTCCGTTGGAGTTGGTCTCGGTCAGATACTGAGTGGCAGGGTTGCTCTATTAGCTCTGAAGTTAGAGGATGGACTCGACAAGGTTGGTTGATGTTGATAATGAGTCCTGAGTGGATACTTACCTGGGCAACAGCACCCTGGAGGGCGAGAGCAGAGAGAGTAGCGAAGACGACGGAGTAACGCATTGTGAAGGTGATTAAGTCAACAAGTAACGAGTGTTGAGTAGAGTAAACGGAGTGAACGACCGTGGGGTGGAAGTGGAAATGGGAAGTGAGATGGAGATGAAAGGGCAAGTTAGGGTAAGAAAACAAAAACAAGAGCGGGTGGCCAGGAGACACGACATGGTCTTATATGCCAGCCCCCATCGGCCCTGAAATGGCTTCAGCTTTGGCCAGTCACTCTCGAATGGACCAGTCAGCATGCAGACTCCAGTCTGGCTGCAGTTCTAGTGCGGCGCTGGATCTGCAAGGTCGGCACCGGCTGCTATTTTGGTTTGGACCGGGGGTCACACCGGCTGCCTGCCGTGCTGCCTCGATACGTAAGCCGTTGAGAATTGAGTACATACAATACTCGTATCTGCTGTTGTTTCCTTTGATTCTCTCACGACCCGTCGATTCTGCTCTGGATTACGGGGTTTGGCTTCCAAGTTTAGCATCGCCCCACCCGTCATCTATTCGCGGGACCCGAGCCTAGTGGCGTTGTTAGGTCAAAAGTACAACACAATCCTGCCGAACCCAGCTAGAAAAACAAGAAATGGCGTGGCAGTGTGGCAATGCCTCCTCTACACCCTCCCCGGAGACCCTTCGGCCTAATCCAGGGTCACTGTGACCCTGGATGTTGCGTTGTTGACTTGTATCATCTGGGGTAACTATACGGTACCCTCTTGAGTGGACCGCGTGGAGGCATACGAATCTCGGGCTTCGCCAGCCACTCACCATCGACCCACAGACCGATGATCCAAACATTTGGCTTCCTCGGTCCCAAGTCCGATTTTCCAGCTGTTAGAGGCTAGACCTATTCTCGATTTTCAGTGGCGCGGGTGAGACAAACGAGGCCACTCTCCCGTCTCCAGCGATCAGCACCTGAGACATCACATTGTCCATTCTTGTTTTTTTATTAGCACTTACATGCTCATACGTAGAGTTTTCTTTTGCTGTTGCTGCCTTTTGCGATGTCGCGATCGACGGAGAAAGGATCGCCTGCATCTTTCACCTGACTCAGGCGGGATGGCGTTTGATTATTGCAATATTGTGTCGACCCTGCCGCAATATGTAAGGCTGTCCCTTTCTTCAAGGTTCTTTTGTCTTCGACAGAACTCCACCACTTGCTACCCTACTGACTTTTCTCCGCTCATAAGGCATGGATCGACATCGATGTGTCTTGGAGAAAGACAACGCCAACCTATTAATATACCTAGCCTATACATGCTCGTCATGCGTTTCTCAAAGTTTCATGCATTCATCGCGAGACCCTAGTCCATTATTCTTAAGTGTCGCTCTGTCTCTCCTGCGTAAATATCCAAATAGTTTCAAAACACGCCTTAGAACCTTAAGCCCCCACCCAATGTCCAGTCTGTTTGATTCTCCGCACCGCCTTCCTTAAATCCTCCATGTAAATATCATGCTGCCGCTGCTTGATACTCTGCGGGATCCACGGGTACATGATTCGCGTAGACGCCACAAACGCCTGATAAGCAATCCGGCTCGCGGGAGTGGGTTGAAGATCATATTCCTGCGCCAGACGCTCCGGCAGCCAGTTGACCGTGATAATCCGCGCTAGTGGCATAGATGCAGCCACACTGAGCGGGAGGTTGATTGGATACATCAAGTCCCGACTCAACTTGCGCGCCATATCAGTGACCTCTAACGTGGCGATATTATGATCCCAATAAGCCCAGAACTCGGCCAGAGTGGCCGGCCACATTTCTGGCGGCATGCGAAGCGACGTGCCGAAGATAGCCGACTCTTTGAGCAGAACGTCCATCTCGGTGTCGGACATCTTGCCGAAAAAGGCTTCGCGGACTAGGATGATGCCGAAGAAGAGAGTCGCTGCCGTCCACTTGTGTAGCTCGGGGTCATTTGCGTCGTAGTCATCGCCCTTGACGCGGGCGTGGTACTTGTGGATGACGGAGAAAATGGCATTCTTTTCTTCGGGGGGTTCCGCATACAGCGGCGTTGAGGAATCGCGCGGTGTTGCGGAGGCGTTGGGGGATCCGGGTTGCGAAACTAGAGTGCTTATAGCTACCCTTGGCGAGGGCGGGGTGAGCGAACTGGCATAAGATGGCTACCTGTCCACCTAGTAAATAGATGTCGTTCTCCACAACGTTCCGGAGTTCCTTCGGTTCTGTGATGGTTTGGAAGACGGGCGCGTCCGTGGCTTTCACTGGGGTCTCTTCATCGTTCGACATGGTTTTTCCTTTGTGCAATATTCTCAACGATCACTGCAATCTACGCCAGGCCTTTGCAGTTCATGCAAGGCGTACGTGTGGAGATATATCAGATCCTGTCAGTGGTGGAGCCGCGGACCGAGGATCGTGGGATGCTAGACTCGTCGAGTGAAAGGGTCTGGAGATCGTCTGCTGTTGGCTCTGCATATGAAGTTGACTTCCGCTATTTGGCATGAGCCTGAGCTTCTAAGGTTTTCCATGAGATAGACTCGGGGCTCCCCGTGATCCCCATCCACGCGAATCAATTTGAGGGGGCTTGCCCCCTCCTTCCACGGTTCCGGCTGTCACATGCTGGGGAAATGTATAAATCTGTCGATCACTGCATATTTTCACCAGGCACTAATTTTCTTTTCCGTCGGAAAGACTTTTATTCAAATATCATGACCGCAACTATTTGTGATTATGGCTCCAAACCTTCGAAGTTACCAGGTCTCCTAATTTAACCATAATTATGCCACAGCCTACTCAATACTACAGCGGATTATATCTCAATATCGAGTTACCAATCTTATTTCTTAAATATGGGTAAAACCATGAGCTTTCTCATACACTGAAGTAGCTTTATAATAGTTAGCCTGCTTAACTACGTGTTCATAAACTCTTCTATTACGGAGCGATCCCCTCTATCCTGTCTTTAATGCGTAGACAGCCTATTATTATGTAAACTACGCTATCTACTAGGGACCAACTGGCGGAGCAGCTGGGTAGTCGGTGATAGAGTTAAGTGACCGAAATATAGTTGAATTATTTCAAGTTGAGGTCTGAGGTACAATAAATTACGGAGCTCACAAGCCTAGGGTGAATTCCGAAGACCTGCTTCGTTATGATATGGTGGCGACCGTTCTCTCCTTTCATTTCCGATTCATTTAGCCTGAGTCTCCTGATCCGCCTCTTCTTTCCTCTCAAGTCAAATGGATACTTGATGTAACCAACCAGCATCTGTATGCTAAGTAGCTTTTACCAAACGAACCATCAAATCTGGCATTGGCTTCGCATAAAATGATTTGGCTGGCTCAAAGGTTTGGTCCGCATTATCCAAGAAAACCTGATAGTGGCTAAAAAGTGCGGCTGTTAAACATGCCAGCTCTAGTCTAGCAATAGACAAACATAACCCTGAGATCCACGTGTCATATTCCACAAATCTTAGGGTGCCTCAAAGTATTTCATACAGATATAGAATTATCTCTGGCGTACATAGCCGGTAAGGAATAGAGTGTGGCTTGCCGAGTCGGATATCTGGATATCCGCTCAACAACATTACTAAAGACTTATCCCAACCTGGTACTACTCTGCTGATGATCATTTACCACTCTCGGTTTGGAACTGCATTATAAGCTAGGTCAAAGGAACGAATCGACTCTCGGACACTAGTAACTAATTCAGCCGAAAACCTCTCATTCGTGGACGGATTTCGGGCTAATTTCATGGCGACATATTCAACCCCATACCCCGCAATCCTCGCATCCACCAGACACCACATGCTATGCCAAGGTGCATATCTATCTACTATCCTGGTAAAGTGTATATTTTTGTAAAATACGCTATTCCGGAGCGGAAGAGCGTTCATCCAAGATACGTATAAAGGAGCGGATCAGATGGCTACATCGAAATCCCATCTTAAGTGTCACAAATTGCAATGAAAATTAGTATGTTTGATAAATTGATTATATCATCTCTGTTATGCCTGGCTGCAGCAAGATATACCGACTCGGCTCGTGAGTCAGCGTTGAGAGTCACACTTCCAATATTCACAGTTCAAGGCGTGGCTTCGGATAACTCCTCGTCGGTTCGCGTTTTTCGAGGTGTCCCTTACGCCGAGCCTCCTCTTGGGGAGCTCCGTTTCCGACCTCCAGTAACCAAGAGACCTGTATCCGGTATCATCGATGCGACAAAATACAAGGATATTTGTCCTATCTGGAACCAGGGAGGCCCGAGTATTTATAGCGAGTATATTACTGGCGATCAGCCTTATCCGTACCTGGATCAAGGAGAAGATTGCCTTCATCTCAATATATGGACCCCTATCAATGCGACATACCACAGTAACTTAACAGTCATGATTTGGGTTCATGGTGGCGGGTATGTGTTTCTACCCAATAACTCGCATGACTAGAGCTAATAATTTTGCGAGTTAGGAATACCGGTGGTAACGCCGCCCAGCCCTTCAAGGAAGGAACTTTCATTGCTCAGAATCAAAACGTTATTGTAGTCTCTCTAGAGTAATCAACTTCCCATTTTCCTATTCTCTAAAATCGGGCAAATCGGGCATCATTTATTCGGCTAATATTGCGACTTCTTAGCTACCGACTGAACATTTTCGGTTATCCTGGCTATGTACCCGCGTTTGGGGGCAGAAATCTGAATCCTGGCCTGCTCGACATCCGAAAAGCTGTCGAATGGACCTATACTTATATTAAGTATTTTGGCGGGGATCCAGAGAGCATGGTTCTATTTGGGCAATCTGCGGGTGGAGCGAACGTTGATTACTACACCTACGCGTGGTCAACTGATCCCCTTGTAAAAGGATTCATTTCAGAAAGCGGCGTTGCAAGTTCATTCGGGAATTTTGATCTGCCTGGCAACAACTGGACCTATGTGGCCGACCACTTCAATTGCACCGGCAATCAAGATCAGCAGCTTAGCTGTCTCCAAGAAGTCCCGTGGAGAGACTTGATTGACCTCTCCTACTCCTATAACTCGACATTAAATGGCGGCAAAACACTGAGCTTTGGACCTCAGCCTGATAATCAAACGATTTTTAGCAATTACAAAGATCTCAGGCGACGTGGACAGTATGCGAAGGGTGTAAGTTCGAGTCGATTATTCTTGCTATACTGAAGCTAAGGTTAGAATAGGGCTATCTGACTGGTAACAACGCGAATGAGGGCGAGAGTCTTATCACGCCATTCTCCGAGACAAGCGGACCAAACCAGACCTTAGTTTACATTCAGTCCGATCTACTTTTCAATTGTGCAAGCAATTCATCAGCAACGTGAGCTGTTACTATCCACTGAATCCTTCAATCAGTACCTAACATCAATTCATAGTGAGCGCTCGGAGAATGAAACTCCACAATGGAGATACTATTACCGTGGGGTGTGGCCAAACCAAAATCCCTTCCCTTGGCTTGGGTCCTATCACTCAAGTAAGCAAACTTCACAAATATTGCGCACGGGTATTGACTGATTCTTGTCTCAGGTGAGATCCCTCAGATTTGGGGTACAGCGGAAACATGGGGAGGTAACAAGCTTGGTGGTCCCAACACCCCTGAAGAGGCAGCTTTTAGCCGCTACATCCAGAGAGCATGGGCAATCTTTGCGAAAGACCCCATGAATGGTCTCTCCACTTTAGGCTGGCCCAAATACAACGTGAACGAGGAAACGTTGATTCAGCTAGCGTATAATGGCTCAACGATTCCACAGTTCGTAAGCCCTATGGTGGCTGATCAGAACTGCACTTTGCCAGGACACTGTATGTTGAGATCTTATTTCTAGCGTGCAGGCCATTATTCACTAATAGAAATCTAGCGGCTTAATCATTGAAGAGTTGGTTGTTTATCGGATGGGTTCAGTTCATTATTATATTCAACATCTGAAAGGAAAGAATTTGTCAGCCAAACTTGAGTTTCGAAAGATTAAGATTGAGATCTACTAGGATGCTAGCAATAAAAAGGTTGGTAGCCTGAAGATTGGTCTCCGATGTCTCACCACATCATGCTGCTAGTATTTTCTCCAACCCACTCAGACTATGTTGATATGACAGAAGAGCTATTTCACATGATCTTCTAAACCTGCTGGAGCAATGCTGTATTCCTCCAAGCAAGATAGTCTCTCATTTGAGAAAGTTGCACTGGTACCCATTGATGTTATTAACACAATAATTTGGCAGCTTCTGAAACCCAGGCTTTTTCCTACCCGCGCAGGTCGGGCCATTTCTTGGTAGCGGCCAGCTGAAATGGCAATATGAGTAGAAAGGTCGAGGAACCGAGTACTTACATCGTGCCGACAGTGCATGAATAGCCTTCGGTATCAACGGCGAACGAACCAGCATTCGTTTGCCATTCCTTTCTAATCGAATGACCCGTTCCTGGCCCTTTGCATTCACTGTAACAGCCCCCCTTGAAATTGAAGTCATGGCACACTCGGATCTTGACACAAACACGCGGCTCGAGGATTGCGGCCTCGGGTTCGGCTTCAGGTATGGCCGCAGGAATGGGATCAGGGTCGGCTGTAGCTTGTCAATGAAAGTGCATATAGGTAGGACTGATTGGGGAAGTGCTTCGGGTCACCTTCGGCCAAGGCGATGGCTCGGTTGGTCAAGAATGCCAACGTTGCGAATACGGCGAAGAGCTTCATTCTGGCGACTTGAAGTTTTCTTGTGATTGGGTAGAAGCCTAGTGGATGAAATATACCCTTCAAAGCCAAAGGCTTGTTTGAGAGTAGGTTTCGGGATATCTATAACCTTTGAGAATTTTAATTATCAGCTGTGTTACATCCTACTCTCTTGGCCCTGAAGCTGTAATGTTTTAGTTGCATGTTGGAACAGCAGAGATTTCACGGTATTTAACGTTCAAATTTAATATGCAATCCAATAACTAGTTCAGCAGCATATACAAGAGGATTACATGAGGCGCCCCAATTTCTATCTCGCCCACAGTGTCTCTGCATGTTTGCCCTGTATATCTATGCGGCCTCCCGCATTTTTGAAGCCAGTTGGTCGCCTGAGCCGCACCGAGTAACTGCCATGGGAAGTTGAAGGGCTTTTCCAGGCCGCCAAGCTAAAATTGCATGTCGTTTGTAACAGAAATGCATCCTGTAAATTGGGCAGCTTCGTATATGTTCGTATATGTCGCCCAATAGCCAATCGTCCTACATACTGTCTCCTTCTACTTCACGTGCGTTTCAATATACCTCAAGGCTCCTGGTAGAGAAGTAATTTCGTGATACATGCCGACAGTCCAAGATGGCCTTGATTTAATTTGTCTTTGGTTTTTACTTCGTTTTTTAATTACTTATGACTTTCTATTCTCAGCTTTGACAGTGAAGTGTCATTGGATCGCAGAAATAGTGCTCGGTGGAGGACTTTCACGACTCGTATTCTTCAAATGACAAATCAGATGTAAACAAGTCTGCCATTTGAAGAGCGCCGTAGAGATAATTCCTTGTTTCCGCGTCCTCGCTGGTCTTATATCTCTGATCCTCATTAGATATATCCGAAATGCTTCCCATATCCACCGACAAAATAACATCATGCTTAGCGACAATATCTTGATACAAATCTGCCCAAAAGCCACCTGAGTTGAAAAATGGTGTATTGGTATTCACAGGCGACGGCCCTCCGAAGAAGATGGTCACGCCAATGGCGAAGAGATGACCTGGAAGGGATAGAACCCATTGAAAGAGAGTACCCATACGTAACCCCTCATCTTGGCGAGGCCCTCGTGATCTCTTGAGACTCACTCCTTCAGCGTTCACACTCCTCGTTATAGAAGCAAGTGTAAATGCCGGCGGTTGTTGGGTCAACATGTGGCGCCAACTTGCTTCAGGACGAAGATATGCAAACTCTTTTAGGGGATGAAGAGCAATATCAATGGTTGTCAGATCAACAAACTCTGTTGGCTGGTTGATCGTTCGGTTGGTTTTTGGGATTAATGTGGGAAACTTAGTCGCTAGAAGCGGGTTGAATATCGGCGCGGGATTGTTGTCTTTTGGGCTGATTGGGGCAAGGAATAATTTCGCCTGCAGTGAGGGAGTTTCTTTAATGACAGTTCTCCACATCCGAGAGACTCGCTGGGCAGAAACTAGCAGTGTATGCATGTCTAGTTCTTGTAAGACCAAAGTGAGGATCTCTGGCACAGCGAGTGCCCTAGACTGGGCAGCCATCTTGGCACTGTGTATCGTTGGCTCCGGGGGTGAGGTAGCCTACTGATACTTTCCGCAGTATAATGAGATGATGAGACTATTATTGTCCGAGTAGTGGGTTTCTGGAAATAAAGAGCGCCCGATGGGATTGGCAGTGTGTTATGAATGTTAAGGTTGCCTGATCAGCCGCATTGTGGGGTTGTTTACGCGTTGAGCACGGTCGTAGCCTACGTCAAGGCGACCACGTTTTTATAATTAACAGCTATCACTTCAATTCTACCGAGAAATCCACTTTACTATATGATAATATTGCGCAAATTTATTTTTTATATGCGTGGGTGAGCAGTGCTTCATTTCAGCAAGAGGGTAATTGTAATTGTCAATCTATTTGGTTCAGACGCGAAGGCTTGTGTAAGCAGTCACATCACCAATTCTGTCTAAAATCTTTCCAAAATACATTATAGATATTAATAAACATTGTCTCAGGACAGAGTCGCCAAACCGGAGCTATCGACGTTTCCATAGATCCACTGGCTAAAATTGCTCGGGGCTGCCTGGTTGCAGGGAATGCCGGAGCCCTTCTTGTTGACGAGATTTGTGCACTGGAACAGTTCACGCTGAATATCAGTGCCATAGTACGGAAGACCAAGCGAGGCGTTGACGCCTGTGATGTTCACGTTGTCGAAAGTGATGTTGGGGCAGGGACGCTCATCAGAACAGTAGAGAGACGCAGCAATGTTGAATCGCGATGTTCCGCGAATATCTTGCCACTTGACGTCTTCAATCTGGAGCTTCGATGTGTTGCAGCCTTTGTTGGAATCGGCTGAGTAAACGCACTGCGACATCTGAATGGGCAGTCCCACATTCTCCATCGTGAAGTTGCGGAAGGTGATGTTCTTGACCAAGCCAGTACCACCGCCACCCCAGTCACCATTGCTAGGGGTGTAAATGCGAGTTCCTTGCCAAGTTTTGATATAGGCTCCATCCATTGCGTTCTTGATGTGAACATTTTCGAATGTGGTGTTGAGGTTGTAGTCGGGGGTCTCGGGGTACTGGCCAATGGATCCAATTGTGATTCCGGTACCCCCTTCACAGTAAATGTTCTTAGCGTGCAGGTTTGTGGTGTTGCCCTTAGCAGCAATACAATCATCGCCAGTGATAATTGTAGCATTCTCCACAAGGAGATTGTCACTCTGCCAGGAATCGTAACCATCGCAATTCATCGTATACCACTCGCTGTCACTGGTGGCGTTCACGAACAGATTGGTCATGGATACATTCTTACTGGCCCAGACAAATGTGGCCCAAAATTGAGGTTGGATGATCTTCAGCCCATCAACAAATAGGTTGGTTGAGTTATAAAATGTCATACTCATCGGGCGTCCGGGCTGGTTCGATTCGTTCCTGTTTGCATTGTACCAGGCTTGGCCTCCGCCGTTGTAGAAACCACCTTCGCCATAGAAGTTCACGTTGGTACCTCCGAATAGCCAGGCAGTGACTTGATCTTGCAGAACGACACTGATGGCATGGGTTCTCCAGTAGGGGATGTTGGTAGAGAAGCGCAATTCTCCGCGGAGATGAACATCGCAGTTCAATAAGTTGGTGGTGTTGAGAACGGTGTTGACATGGAACACGTTCTTTGAGAAGATGACCGTACCGTTAGTGCCACACATCTCAAATGCTTGCTGGATAGATGGCGAGTCATCGACAGCCTGGCCATGGTGGACAAGGGATTCAGGGTACAGAGTGCATGTCGTGCCTTGGTTGTCAACCCAGGCTGCAACCAGGGTGACCCAGAGAGTAAGTCCCAATAACAAATTCATGGCTGTTCGTTTCGACGTAGTAGAAACCCCTATTCAGTAAAGCCTTGTGGCGGATGGCAACCTCTATATACTACTACAATGCACAATCGCTTGCGGTATTTTCCGCCGTATACCCCACAGACATGGAGTGAGTCGACTCGGACGCTACATCATAATATCCACTGTCAAGTATGGTTAAACAAATAGCCTGCAAGTGCACATATCTTCAGAGAAAACGGCAATTGAGATGAAATGTTTCAAAGGCCTAGTCAAGCGGGGTGACTAGGTCGGCTATTCTCCGAAGTTGGTGATTCGTTCCTTGTTCAGGGTGTTAGTAAAGCCCCCGCCTCTCCAGCCAGGGCCTTGGCGATAAAAGGCTTAGCTTCGGAGTATCTTCTGAGATTCTACGCCACTTACGGTATCCGGGGTGATGATCTTGATATCGTTCTCTTCCTTTCAATGGAAATTTATCTTCGATATATTGATCTGTTCCATGTATATAAGCATTTTGGGGCATTGCTAGCCCGAATTGCATGCAAATCTCATTGCACTCGTAGGTAATTTGTCATATGGAGCTGAAACGAATAATTCTCCGGCTCTTCCAAGGTTCATCGGGTTCTCCTTCATCAACTAAACTACCCCCACGAGACTGACCAGGACACCCGCACCCGCACCCCGGGACTTCTCCCGAGACAGAAATTTTCGCTACATTCTCGGGCCCAACCCCCGCCTCGTCACGAATTCTGACCCGAGATCGGCACCTGGTGACTTCCCCGAAATCGAACTGATCGGCGCCGAACTCGGCAATGAATCCATCTGTACGGAGTACTCCGTAACCGTCCGTGAATTCTACGGCTTTTACTCCTCAGACTCTACTCTTCAGGCGGCCACGGATGGCGAACACAACCACTTGATCGAATTGAATTCCTAAAAGCTACTATAGAGACAGCTGAAAATTCTTTGTCTGCGTCCAAGAACTCCTGAGCTTGTTAAAGCTTTCTATCGAATTAGACGTACGTTGCTCAGTACGCGCCCTCCCGCTTGTGCCACTGTGACATCGGACTCATTTCGATCGGCCGGGGTAACTGCTTTGAACCACAGGACCAGCAATCAACTCTAAATTCTCCACTTTCCCACCACCCTTCTCTAGCGCCCAGAGACTGACACCGAGATGGTTTTCACCATGGTAGTCCCAAATGCCTTCTGGAACCGGGAAAATATCTTGTGGTCCGATATTATGAATCCATTTACCAAATTGGTATCCATTCACATAGACTTGGCACCGGATACTGCTAGTTGTGTCGGTGTTGTTTGCAAAGGATAACGATATCGGGATATCGTATCCAGTCGGCATGTCAAGTTTGAATGTGGTCGCGTAGAAGGCCACTCCTGGCTCACTAAGCCCTTCCATGGGGCCCAGATTGCTGTCATTCCAAGATAAAATTGGGGCGCCGGGTAAATGGTAGCCTTGTCGCTCTGCAAATAGTCCTCCTGTGGCCGCGTTAGATGCTTTCCAACCAGACACTTCTATGAAAAAGTTTAATCCTACCTTCGTTAAGTGGACCTCGAATGCGATCACTATAGCTTTCCCCGCCGAGATTTCCGGTAATTTTCCAAGACAAGTCCGATTGTTTGAATCCAGAAAGCGAATAGTTCAAAATTCCGCGTGGCGTTTTCATGTCGCTCGACCCAGCGGAACCATTTTCCTCATATCCCATTTGGTCGATCAGAACAGTAATGGTATAGCTCTGGCCTTTTTTCGCTGGGAGACCGAATGTCTGATTCCATGAATAAGCTGTAATTCCTCCAGAGAAAGAGCCCAGAAAAGTTTCGTTGAGCCATACGGAGTGGCCATAAGCTGATCCACCCTGGGTTTCTAGGTAAAGACTCTCCTCTCCATTTGAGGTGAATCTGGTCCGGTATAGGATATATCCCGAATGGAATCCATAGTCTGAAGCATAGAGGGACATTGGGGTACTAAGGTTCCGCTCAGTATTGTTGCTGCTGGACAGTGAAGCTTTCATCCAATGACTATCATCGTATTCTGAAATATATCAGTTTTGAGCTCCTTCAGGAATTGTAGGTGATTGTTTAGGTGTTCTGACCTTTCTGAATCTCTGGCAGGGTGTCGAGTACTTTCCAGCCAATCTCCGAGAGAACAGGCAAGGATATATTAGGTCTCTTGAAATTTACCGTAGCTTTTATAACGCCATGGCTGTCTTGCTGGAATTCAGTTGGCTCATTGTTCACCACTAAAGTTGAGGTACCATTATCGGCACCAATGATCTCGATCTCTGTAGTGGAATTGAAATCTCCCATGAGATTTATAGTTTTGTCCGTGGTTTTGATGCTCCGAACCAAATAGCCGGCCTTGACGATTGGACTCGAGAGGAATGTGGTAGTATTGGTGTAGTTTCCCGAGACGGGATCACTTGGTAGATCCATAGACCAATAATTGTAGGCAGAATAGCGATCTAGATATAATGAGAAGCTGAAAACTTACTAATGTTCGAAGGAACACTCACCAAGTAGATAAACGTAGAGGCCGTTCGATAGCTCAACAATTGTTCTCTGATCGCTTGCAGTATACTGCATGATTGTCGAGTCCTGCTTCTTACCAAATTTGACAGAATTTCGGCCCCCCTCCACAATGCGAGTGGTTCCACCACCTTGAATCCCAAGCTCGTGAGTCTCGCCTGGTCCACCATAAACGACCAGAACATGGTGACTTCCAAAATTTCTCCATGTGAAGATTTCGGCAGTAGAATATAGCAGGTTGATACCGCCAACATTATAATCTGTAACATGCAGTTTGGAATCCCGACCGACAAGAGACAAGGATCCTCCAAGCTGTGGTATGGTGATATTTCCTTTGCTCGTTGGAAGTGTGACATGATATCTTGCTGTCGATGTGTCAGTATAATCCGCATGTCGAAGAACAAAGAAGCTTGTTCGGTTTCCCAAAACTGCCGTCGTCGCTATGTTGACGTCGCCGGTATAGGAGCCGCTCGCATGTGTGTTGTTCTGCGGAATCGCAGTCGCATAAGCAGGAGAAGACTGAAGGAACATGGCCTGTAGCTTCAACTCGCTAAAGTTCTCCCGCTCAACGGTCCTCATCTCAGTGATTGGTGCACCGTAGTCATAACTGGTATAACCTTCTGGGTATCCCATATTTCCCCAGTTAGTTCCACCAACACCCATATAGACATTGAAGACAGTGACCCCAAAGCTGTAGAAATTCTTGAAAAAGACACGCTGGTATTCTGGTCCCTGCCTTGCTGCTGTTTTGTTGTAGCCGTATCCACCCCAAGGATCCCAACTTCCACCCTGGCATTCAATCACCGAATACGGCGTATTGGGTGCCATTTCTTCGTGTAAATCTCCATAGTTAGTCGGAAGTGCATCGACGGGCCATTCTGAGATGTCATCGTTGAATCCTATCACGCTTTTAGCTTCACACTGATCACTCTCCGCTGCCAGTATATCTGCAACATACCCATAGGATAGCTGTCATGTCCGTAAATCGGCCATTCCGGAGGTCCCTGATCATAAAAGTACCCATGCGGGCTGTTATCATTGCTTATGAAAGGAACAACGATACCAGCATCTCGATATTGTTGCTCAACAGCACGAAAATAGACGGGATCTGGAAAGGGTGGGTCGCCTGATGAATACTCATTCTCAGGCTGCACCAGAATAACCGGACCCCCGTTTGTAATCTGCGCTTTCGCAATAATCCCGCCGATGCTGGACACATAATTCTGGGTTGCATCCATATAGGTCGAGTTCCGCGTGCGAAGCCCGGTCGGAAGGCGGGCCAGCCATCCTGGAAACCCACCGCCACTGACCTCTGCATTGATGTAGGGTCCAGGTCGTGCGAGTAGATAGATACCTTGGAGTTTATATTAGATTTGTAATCGTTCTGGAGTTTCCAAGGCGCACGGCCGATGCCTTACCGGCTGTCTTTGCAGCATCAAAGAAAGGCTCAAGTGCAAATACCCCTTCAGCGGTGAAATCTCCTTCTTTGCCTTCAAGGAGAGCCCAGTTGACGTAAAAAGAAACGCCATTGAAACCCATCGCTTTGATCTTTTGGAATACATCCAGCCATAGCCCGGGGGCTGGGAGGCGGAAGGGGTGGAATTCCCCAGAGAAAAACATCACGCGCTGGCCGCGAACCATGATAGAATGCTTGAGACATATATTAGATTTGAATGTTGTTCAAACAACATCAGGGGTTTCATACCTTATCCCATGTCACGATATCCTGAGAGCCCCCGCCGAGCGATGTATTCAAAGCAGCAAGCTGCTGCATGAAGATACATGCCACTGAGAAGGTAGCGAAAATGGTTTTTAAAATCATGATTCACTGAGAACCGGAGTGATGTTCCCCGGTTCTTCGAATTAACTGAGAAGTATTTCTGAAAAACGCAATGTTCTATTCTTTCCACAGATGATCCAAAAAAGTGTGAATGGAATGTACTAGTATCTCTAAAACTAAATTCTGGCTTCCTTGCAATGCATTTACTAGTCTAGAAATATAAACCTGGTCGGGTTATTCCTTAGCGAATGCAACTGCACAGACAGTACATTTTGGATATAGAGTTTGGTATGTAGTAGATCTGCATCCTCGCACTGACACTAAGCCTGTTCAGTTGATCGGAGGAGAAACCCAACGGCCTATGCGGGTCTACCCCAAAAGGCATTTAATCACCTCGTAGATATGCCATTGGTCGCTTTATTCTTGAATAACTCAGCAGCATCAATGCGCTGGTATTAATATTGCTAATAATCGGGCTAAATCCCGCCGAGCATACAAGTATATGCCACTTCGATAACAGGGCGTTCAACAGGCCTGCCTGACAAATGGTAGCGGTTACCACTATTATTTCAAATATTAGGTCCATGAAGACTATGAAGCGGAGATACTATCTTATTAGGTCTATTATGTACAGTATTGTGGGTCATAGAGCTGAGGGGTAAGAGTTGAGAGGTAGAGCCTGAGAAGGAGGGATAGTGGGGATAGGGAGAGAGCTTGAATGGGCTTATCTATCCAGCCCAGTTGCTTGACACTAAAATTTTGGAAGTTAGCGAATGAAGTTTGGATGAACAGGAATTTGATACAAACCATTTGCCAGTACATCCCCTTCTTGCGCAATAGCTCCTGATGCGACCCCTGCTCAACTATCGTGGACCCATTGCCATCCTGACTCTCTCCAAATACGAATATGACATCGGCTTTCTGGATAGTTGCCAGTCTGTGTGCAACAGCGACAATTGTCATGCTCCTCCGCCCAGCCAGTCGCTCGAGGGCAGCCTGGACGGTTTTCTCTGAATGCGAGTCAAGGCTGGATGTTGCTTCGTCTAAGAGTAGCAGGGTGGGTTTTCTTAACAAGGCGCGTGCGATGCATAGTCGTTGTCGCTGGCCACCACTGAGGGCTGTCTGGGCCTTTATTCCTAGCTCTGTTGAATATCCCTCAGGAAGGGAAGTGATGAATGTATGGATCTCGGCATCGATGCATGCTTGGATTAGTTCTTCTTCGGTGTATTCCGAGTTGTCAAGCCCGAGAGTGATATTGTCACGGATGGAGCCTTCGAATAGACGTGGTTCTTGGGCGACTAAGGACAAGGATCGGCGATAGGAAGCTTTGTTAATAGTGGTGATGTTTTCTCCATTCAGGAGAATAGTTCCCTGGAAAGGATCGTAGAATCGCTCGAGCATCGAGATAGTTGTTGTTTTGCCGCAACCCGAGGCACCCACGAATGCAACAAATTGGCCACTCTCTATGCTGACATCAAGATCGGTAAATAGCGGTTTTTCTTGCGAGTCATATTTGAAGGCCACCTTTTGAAATTCGATATGGGCGCCAGACCCACAGGACTGATCAGTCTCACGCTTCTCGGAACAATTCTCAGAACCATCAAGGGCGTGACGGAAGTCCAGGATTCTGTTCGCTGCAGCTGTTCCCTGGGCAATATTGGGTCCATAGCTGAAGAACTGACCAGCTTGCTGCCCACCTAGAATGATGGACATGTAGACAACGAAAAAGGAAGTAGGTTCATACTCTCTAGATGCGAGAAGCTGGCCACCATACCAGAAGGTAAGGGCCATCGCACAAAGCTCAACGCTATCAGAGAATGCAAACACAAGGGTGGCGACCCAGGCTTTTCGGAAAGCTTTATTTTGCTGCTCTTGCAGAAGGGCCGAGTAGCGTTTTAAAATGGAATCTTCCATGGTTAGTGCCGAGACGGTGCGAAACGCCTCGATAGCTTCAGCTGCAAACTGAGAGCTGCCCGAGTAGACGGCAGAGTTCATGGCATCGAATTCCAGCTCATACCGGATACGCATGTAGGCAGCGAGGAAAACAAAAGGAAGAGCAGCGAAAGTGGCCACAAGACTCAGTTTCCAACCGAAGGAGAAGGCAATTGCAATGCAGCCAATCATACTGCATAAGGAAATGACGGGGAAGATGCCATTAAGTCCTATCAGATCTTCGATCTGCTTGGGGTCGGTGGCCAGGCGCGAAACGAGAGATCCGGAGGCATTATCACTCAGGTCGTAAAATGGAACAGGCTTCCGAAGAATATTTTCGAAATATTCTACTCGCGAGGTAGAGGACATTTCCTAGGCTACTGTTAGTTCCAATAATGGGGCTCAGAGTTTGATTTCACTGACAATCCCGAGTCTGTTGGCCGCGAATCCAATCGATGCATAACAGGCTGCGACGCCTAGAGCGAGGACAAAGAACCACAAGGACCAGAAATTGGCAGCGTCAACCAGTTTCTGATCTGTATAGCTAAAGACTTGAATGAGCTTGGCAAAAAGCCAACTCTGTAGAGGGAACGCAGCTGGTCCAGTTAGTATTAACCAAGGAAACCATATTGCTGGAGCAATACTTACAAGCAGCACCCAAAATGGCGAGTAATGCTAGCAAAAAGAATCTCCAGTGCCTTCGCGACTCATACATCATAAGTCCAACACTTCTGAAAAAGCCACGCTTGCTATCTTTCTTCTTGTTCTCATCTTGTAAATCTTCCAAGACCGTGTGAGAATAATCAATCTCCTGCTTCAAGGCTTCTGTAATTTCAACCGCATCGTCGTCCTCATCTGCAGCGGTATCAAGTTGCTGAGCATTGACGAGGCCTCGATAAAGGCCTTCGTCCATCGCCAGAAGATCGTCATGGGTTCCTTCTTCGATGTTAATGCCTCCCCGGAGAACGATAATTTTATCAGCGCGCCGGACAGTGGAGAGCCGGTGGGCAATCACAATAGTTGTTCGGTTCTTAGAGACACGATCAAGGGCTGCCTGAACGATCCTTTCTCCACGGACATCTATTGCACTAGTGGCCTCATCTAGAATCAAGATAGTCGGTTCTTTAATAATGCTTCGAGCTATGGCCAGGCGCTGTCTTTGACCGCCGCTCAATTTCGCGCCATTCTCACCAACCAGAGTCTCGTATCCCTAAAAATTGTTAGGCATGAAGATTAGAAGGGACAAGCTGATATACCTTTGGAAGTCGATCAATGAACTCTTCAGCAAATGCTTCTCTGCACGCATTCTTCACCAATTCCAGTTTCACAGGGTCGGGCTCATCTTCCCACTTGGTACCAACCAATCCGAATGAAACATTTTGGAAAATAGTGTCATTAAACAAGAAGGGTTCTTGCTGTACAAGCCCAATATTAGATCTCCACCACTTGAGATCCAACTCTGCAATGTTGCGCGGTCCGACTGAAATACTCCCACTTTCTGGCGAGTACCACCTTTCTGTGAGTGCGACGATCGTGCTTTTCCCTGATCCAGATGGGCCAACAATGGCTGTCGTTTTTGCTAGTTCAAATCGTGCATTCAAGCTAAAGAGAATTTGTGTGTCAGGTCGCGCCGGGTATGAAAACCGAACATCTTCGAATACGATATCTCCCGAATCCAGCGCGTCTGTATCCCGGTCACCATCGGCCGCAATTCTCTCCGCGTCAATTATTTCGAAAAATGAACTTGCAGCACTAGCTGCTTTGGAGATCATCATCAATGGCGATGCAATGTTTCCGAGAATGCTCACAGCGATCATGACAGAAAAGAAGACCCTGTAACCGATTATTATGATTTGTGAAATTGGTATGGGCAAAGGGACAACACCTACGTGATGACAGTGTTGATGTTCGGGATGTGGCCTTCCCGGAAAAGTTTCAACCCTAACCAGAACGCCAACGAATAGCTGGCATACATGGCAAAGAAGAGAAGACCAAACTGGAAACCCATAATCACAGATAATTTGGTCCCTCTTTTGCGCGACTCCTCGACCCATTGACAATACTTTTTGGCCAGCGGAGCCTCGGCACCAAGTGAAATCACCGTTCGGATGGATCCAAAGACCTCCGCTGCGATCGTTGAATGCTTTTCATTCGCCTTGTCCACCTCCTGCTGGATCTTCATGATCGCCGGAATTGTTAAAGAACAGACGATCACAATGAAGAGGATGGCAGAGCTAGTCGCGAGGGTCAGAGCCCATGAATATTTGAAGGCGATGATGTAGGCCGAGATCAATAGTGCGAGTGATTGGAATAGGATTGCCAGCTTGTCGGAAATACTTTGCTGGATCGAGTTGGATGAGGTAGTGATTGCATTGACAACAGTGCCGACTGAAACTTGGTCGAGTTTGCTAATGGGCTGAGCGAAGAGTGAGCTCATGTACTCCAATCGCAATGCCGCTGAGACTCGAAGACTAGTAACGCGAAAGCAGTACTGTAGTTAAGATTTGAACCGGTTAGCTTCAGGTTCCTGTGATACACCGGACTTGTGAATGGTCAAGCCCACGGGACACTCATTTTGCGGGGACTTATATACCATGGAAAAATACGTCAAGACGAATTTCGCGATGAAGAGATAGACAATAAACAAACTTTGAAGGTTAGCCACCTAGTCGAAATGTGATAAAAGTTAATTCCACCTACCTAAGGCGACTGACTGAAGCTTTGAATTCGCTTTCGGTTGTTGTTGAGTTTGGAAGAAAATAGTCCCCGAAGTTACCAACCAGTTGACCAAAAATGATATTCATCAGAGGCAGTGGCTAAGGACAGGTTAGTCTCTTTTCTCGGGTAGTGTTCAAAAGATTCCTCAAGGCGCGATCAACGTACTACTCCGGAGGCCATCGAGGATACCAGAGCGACTGCCAGAACAATGCGATCTTTGATGGTCAAGTAGGACAGGATTCTCTGGGTAGTGTCAGCGAAACAATGCCATATGGTTTATTATTATGTGCATCTCAAACGTACAAAATAATGGCCTAGCGAGGCAGTCTGCTCGGCCTCATCTTTCGTCTCTGGATCCTGCTTGGGATCCTGATCGACCTCGACAACATCGAGTTGTTCGCCATCTGGTGGAGATGAAGAGTGAGACTCTTCCTGTGTATTCTGCCTCTCTGTCACAGCAGCTTTGGGTTCATCTGGAGCGACCCCCATAGTAAGTAAAGTTGATTTTGGGGGTATGATTGATGAAAAAAAAATCATCAATCAAAGTGGTGACATTGAAGAGTTATATTCAGAACCTTCTAGGCAGACCCTCAGGCTACTACCCAATTCCTGTTCGTTTGTACACACTGCCAAGGAGATCACCGGACCGAAGAATACGAAAATATCCGGACATAGCTAGTGTGTTAACAGTTTCCCGAGTCCTGATTGGTCCACATGGTGAATAGACAGCATGGGAGTCATAAATTCATAATTCCCGGGGCGCCAGGTGATTCCTAAACAGGAATGGCGTGTCTCCTAAACGGGAATGGACACTCGGGGTTTCGGGATTACCGAGACACCGGACCCACTCGGCACGGGAGACGTCAATGCGTCCAATCATAGTGGACCAAAGAGATTAGGGGTCTTTCGGACTTTCGGTCTTTTCTCTTTCCCGCAACATCCCCTGGGGCCCATGTCAAGATAGCACACATCACTGTTTCCACGATGGATACAAGGAGCTCCTTAGCTAGAATTTCGGTGAGACTTTGGCTTAACACGTGGCTTGACCCTATACTGACTTGATGTTATCTTAGTGTGGACGCTGTCAATCCAAAAAGGTATCCCGACATAGTCTTGGCAGCCATTGCTACGAAACAGGGCAGCCTGATTAATTGAATATCAGATTCGCTGCAATCGAGTCACCCCACAATGTGACAAATGTGAAGCAGTGGGAGCGCATTGCATCTTTTCAGCGCGGAAACCACGATCCAAGAAGAAAGAGTATTATCCACCTGGGAACCAGCCCCAAATACTTTCGGCAATAAATTGACGAACATCAATAGGCCAGAAATTTCTGAAAAGAGTGTTCTGTTGGAAGTTCTCAAGCGCCTTAAACGCCTAGAGGAACATTGCGGCTTGGAAGGAACTCCAAATACTCGCGCCCAAGATAATGGCGATGGCGACGATTTAATGTCTATTTCGTCCTCTGTCGAATCAGACGATGACCAAAATGTGCCCCTAGTGGAATCGGGAGACGCTCCAAATATACCCGTGACAGATACATCAATCCCGGTCACACTAGTTCCAGCCGTGGTCCGTAGTATCGTCGGTCGTATAAAAGACGAAGGCAGCCGATCCATGCTCCTTTCCAGCGTCTTTTGTCATCTGCGCTCAGTGGAATCTTGCTTTTTCGAAAATGAACAATGCATCCGTGCCATCACGTCGGCAATGTCAGAGATCGAGTTCATGCAAAGCACGCAGGCAATCGAGCCGCTAAGAGACCCGGTCGTTCCAAAGGACCAAGCAAAGAAGTTGATTGAAAGTAAAACATTTCCTCTTAATACTCTGCCTTCAACGGTGTCCTAATATTTGCTAACAATGACCAGATTACTATGGCTGCTACCAATTCGAAGGCTTCAAAATCCCTCTCGAAAAGTCCTTCTTGTATTCCATCCCGGATCTAATCGAGATTCCCCACGTCAAATTGGACTATACCGTCCAGATAATCTACTACACAGTCCTTCTTCAAGGTATTATTATGGACCCAGAAGCCTATCCAGGACGGGGTGGTATCATCCGAAATCTCTATCTGAGATGTGTCGCTCTCAGCGATGGGTGGCTGGCTAATATTCAAGATACTGCTGACGACCTCTTCGCGGCGTTTCTCATGGTATGCATGACAACATTTCGAATACGATAAACACCACAGGTAGCTAATGTTTCATATCCAATAGATCTCAATGGCTTTAGAAGGCTGTAATATGGATTTATCCTGGAAGGCGTTTAGCCAAGCGTGTCGGATATCGAAAGCACTAGGATACTTTGCCGTCGACGAAACACCGAGCGAGAGCTCCAACCACTCAGAACAACCACAACAACCACACCTGACAGCCCCGACCCCAGCCCCGGAATCGGCACCGGCATCAGAATCAGAACACCACAAGGCGGAAGTCGACAAGAATCGAAAAAGGTTCGAATTCTGGCATATCTTGCGCATAGATTGTCTCTTCCGCATGTCATTCGGCAAGCCAACACTGATGCCCGCCGGATCCTGGAAAGTGAATTTCCCCGATCCAACAATCAACGGCGTAGACGATGAATCGTCGCGATTCGTACAGATCCACTTCATAGCGTCTATGCGTCTTGCACTTATCGTCATGAAATATTTAGACTGGGTGGACTGTGGGACGGATCCCAATCCCATCTCTCATGACGCCACCATTGATAGTTTTATCAATGAGGTCCAGTCAATATTATCAGACTGGGATACGGTGGGTTTTTTATCCCCCAAGTCTCCCTACCTAATCAAAAAACCACTCAATTAACTCGTGCCATCTTTCGTTTCGCTAATCCACTTTCTATCTACAATAGGAGGGCCTCCTCCAAATGGCCACAAATCACGTCGACATCTGGTTCTGCGTCGACATCCTATTCAGCAGTTACAAAATGCTCATCGTCCTCTATCAATCGAAAAAATGTAATCGGAGCCATATCCTGCCCCGCCACGCTGTGGATATAGCCCGAAAATCGGTCACGAAGTTTCAAGCACTTCTCGGAGCCTCATTGCATGCTTTTTGGGGGATAAGGTACGTGTAAAATTCTAGCCTGTGGAAATGGGAAACATCTCCTTTGCCATCGAAGGCAGGTGTCGATTATCTACATTTCGGTTTATGTGTCACTAATGACTTGCTTCCTTTGGTTAGTCTCATCCTACTACATCAGTTTATCCCATTCTTTATCCTCTGCTTGGATATCATTGGGAACCCTGATCATGATCATCTAGACGCTGATCTCGCCTCGGTCACCTGGATCAGCGAGTATGTGGAAATAGTTGTTGAGGAACGCGTTGAGCTGAGGCCGATTTTGATTATCATGAAGGCGGTGGTAACTGCTTGTCATCAAACAAAGATGGATCGTCTTTCGCGTTCGGTCACCGAGACTGTATAGATTCCAGCTTGGAGTTTAATACACATGCGCGATTTTTGTCTCTTTTCAATTTTTTTTTTTTTTTTTTTTTTTTTAAAAAAAAGGGAAGATATTAGATTTGGTATTATTGATCGGTCTGGTCTATTCAATTCATTCAGTGGAACCAGTCCAAATTTCTATTAATCATTTTAGCCTAGAGCAGTACCCCAGACAGGTCTAAAAACCCAGTCATATTCTAGCAAATGATCGCTCGAAAAAATAAGATGCTAAGAGATAACATAAAAATAGCCGCCAAATAACACTCAACATCAAGTTAAAAGAGAATAGAAAGCAAAAGAAAGAAAGAGGGTATTCAACCATGCATCAATGTCCCTGTCTATCAATCCCCACATAACTCCCAGTCATGTCTTCATTTTTTTTTCTCCCGTTTCCCTCTACCACGAAGCCCATGCAACCGGTCCCTTGGGGAACAGGCGGACCAGCAATTTGCGCAACTCGTCCATAACGAGAACACCAAGTGCAAGGCCGAGAGGGATGAACCAGTACTGGATTGGCACAGAGGCCGTCTGGAAGAGTGACTGGATACCGGGGACTTCAGTGACGAAGATAGCGATGATTAGAGAAATGAGCATCGCGAAAGGAAGCCAGGGGTTGCGGCGGGCGGGACGGATTGGATCGGCTTGGAGAATAGACATGCGCTTGCTGCGGACTGAGAGAACGTTGCCCCATTGCATGATGACCAGCGTGACGAAGTAGACACACTGGCCGGTATTGACAAAGTGGTTCAGTTGGTCTTGCGAGTAGCCGTGGAAACCAGCTCCGAATTTTTCAAAGGAGAAAACAAGATCGGAGAAGGGAATCCCGGCTGCTTTCCACATGTAGAGGAAAAACATGGCGTGGGCACTGAAAGCCTCCATAACACCAACGAAGAGATAGGATTGGCCATAAATGCGGAGGTTGATGAGATGGTCTTCTTTGGGACGACGAGGCGGGATGCTGAGCAGGTCGAATTCTTCTTTTTCCATGATGATCGAAAGAGAGACAAAGAGATCGGTGAAGACACAGATAATGATCATCAGGAATGTGCTCAGGGGAGAAGGTACTCCGAAGAAGACGTTCATGAGCACAGGCCAAATTTCGGACCAACTTCCTGCGGGGAGGAGGTAGGCGATAACCTTTTGCAGGTTCTGGAAGACGAGTCGACCAAGGCGAATAGCCTCCACAATTGAGTCAAATCCACCCAGTAGAACCAAATCGGCTGCTTCAATGGCTACATCGCTGCCAGAGCCAATGGCAACGCCAACATCTGCGGAACGAAGAGCGGGAGCATCATTGACACCGTCACCGGTAACAGCAACAATGTTTCCTTTGGCCTGGAGCTCCGAGACAATCCGAAGCTTCTGCTCAGGACTAGTACGAGCAAATACAATCTCATCGTAGCCGCAAATTGTGACCCACTCATCGTGTGTCAGCGAAGAGAGGCTGGTACCCTCAAGAAGCAGACTGTGTCTCGAACGAGGAGTCTTTTCTTCCAAATCGTGATCCCGAACATCATCGATAGTATCTGGTTCGGCAGCACCGTCATAGATACCGATGTCCCTGGCGATAGCAGCTGCGGTAAGACCAAAGTCACCTGTAACCATGAAGAAACGAATGCCAGCGCGGCGGCATGCAGCGACGGTTTGGGCTGTTTCCGGTCGGGGAGGATCAATGATACCAAAAATACCAAGAACTGTCAAGTCGTGTGCCCCAGAGTTCATGATTTCATCACTAAACTCATTGGAGCCAACCTCCTGTCTGGGGATATAGCGGCGCTGGCAGAGAACGATGACACGCTCCGCACGGCGAGACAACTTGGCCTGGAAAGCGGAGAACTTTTGACGGGCCTCGTCATCCATTGGTCTGACAGCGCTGTGAATTGCCGACCAGTAGGAATTGCAGCGAGGCAAAAGGACATCCGGAGCACCCTTGACATAGACCAAATATCCTTCTGCGCCTGTTGGATCCTTGTGCATGGTCAACATCCACTTGTTCTTCGAGTTGAACGGAATTTGGTGCACGCGATCATACGATGCAAGGTTCTTCGGGGATGCGGCGCCAGCGCCATCTGCAAGACGTAGAACAGCTGCGTCGGTGGCATTGCCGTTGACAATGCGATCGTGGATAGGTCGGTCCAAGGTTGTCGGATCATATGTCGCATCATTGCACAGAACTGAAGCGCGCATCATGTTGGCCAGACCATGGGAGATCTCCATACCAGAGGCTAGATCATCGAGACTATATTCCCAATCGACCATGCCAACAGACTTGACGAACATGCGATTTTGGGTGAGAGTACCGGTCTTGTCGGAGCAAATGACATTCACGCAACCGAGAGTCTCGACTGTTGCGAGGCCCTTTGGCAGGATATTGGTCTTCTTCATGCGCTTGGCGATCATCATGAGAGTCAACGCGACCGCAACAGGAACACCTTCGGGAATGAATGCCACAACACATCCCATGACGTTGTTGAGCATGGCAACAACGCTCATGTATGTTGGGTGATCCTTTCGCAGCCAGCCCAACCAGGTGAATAAGATCAAAAGGGCGAGGCAAACTGTCAAAATGACAATAATGGTAACAAACCGAGTAATCTCCTTCTGGATCAGGGTGGGCTTTTGCTTGACGCCAGCAGTCATCTTCGCGATACGGCCCATAACAGAGTTGCTTCCAGTCAGCACAACAATTCCAATAGCATTGCCATTTGTCACCAGTGTTCCCATCATGGCGATGTTGCGCGTCTCCAGGAAGTTTGCATCGGTAGCATCGGTAGCCCCGTCGATCTCGTCAGACTCGCCAGTGAGAATTGCACGGTCAAATCGAACATCACCCGAGCTCTGCAGCAAACGCATATCCGCTGGTACCTTATTTCCCACGCTGATCTGCACAATATCGCCAGCCACGAGGTCGGTCGCGGTAACACGAACCAGCTTCTCATCACGCATCACCAAGGCTTCCGAGGGGAGAAGGTCCAAAATCGAGTTCATCACTTGTTTCGTGGACCAGTCTTGGAATGCGGAAAAGCTGGCTTGCAATGCAATGACGATCAAGATGAGAACGGCCATGGCAAGGTTGGTAGGAGACGGTGGGTTGCTGAGAGGCTTCCAACAGATGAAGAAGATGACGACTCCCACCCACAGGACAGAGCAGAATCCACCAAAGACATAGAAGAAGATCTTCTTGACATAGTTCTCACGGTGGTGGGCGATGACATTCTTCCCGTCCCGTTGGAGACGCTGGGCGGCTGCGCTGCTACTCAACCCGGTGCGCTGATCGACATTGAATTCCTGGCACACCTTATCCGCGGGGATCGAGTGGAAGTCGAGAGTTTCGAAGTAGTCTTGGTTGGGCAGTTTCTCCTTGGGCAATTCCTCGACAACTTGCTTGGGAGCATTCTGCGATTCGGAGATCTGGATCGAAAGAGTGCGGAATTCGATGGGGAAACCAGCATTGGCTGCTGCTGCCGTCTGACTGCTGCTGCGAGTGCTGTGGATGGTATCTTGGCTGAGGGAACGAGTGCGCCTGAACCCGGGAGGTCGATAGATAGAACGGTTGACTTCGGCATCGGTGGTCGAACCATCCTCGAAGGCAATCCGGGTGGAACGTCCCGTACGCTCCACGTCAACTGCCTCGATATCGACCTCAGTTTGGATCTCATCGAGCTTGCTGTGGGTGGAGCTTGGGTCCATGGCGAAGGCTGTCTTGGGGAGTATGGAGATTGGGGTGGTGAAGGAAGCTAGAAGCTAGAAAGCTAGCGAGGGAAAAGAGGAAGAAGAGGAAGGCAGACAGCCAACAACCCGAACGGGCACAGCAGAGGAGAAGAGGAGAGGACGAAATTGAAATTGATGTTGAGGTTGAGAGAGAAGGTGGCAGGTGCAGGCTGAGGGGATCTTATGTAGTTGCAGGCAGGCTCCAACTAAGCCATAGTTGGATGGCCACGATCTGGTCATGGCTACTTTGGGTAAAAGGGACGAGAAAAAGGAAAGAAAAAGAAAAACTGTTCTCGTATCACTTCAAGCGGAGCCACGCGAAGGTATCCACGAGGTGTGCCTGTTGTAGCCCGCCGTAGCCCTGCTGGAGCCCTGCTGTTAGTGCTGCATTGGGAAGCCCGTTCCAGCAGGTGCACGTCGCTGCATCATAATTTCCCGAGCTCAGACCTGGTGGATCCCGATAATCCAGATAAGGTATGGAGTACCTGGGAAGTATAGGAGCTCTCCATAGCTCAAGGGAGTACCTAGGAGTGTTCCTGTCGTCCAGGGAAATCCCTCACGTTGACTTGTTTGATATACATCTGGTACTGTCTCTTACCAGCTGTTACCGTTATATTACCGCGCGAACCTTCCCCTACCCAATGATAATTTAGAATTCATAGACTGTGACAGTACATGACCCACCTCCCTTATAGTCCAGCCCTAAGGGAAAAAAAGGTCTACGCCACAACAGTCTTTTCAACCTTGGGAATTAATTCGGGCGGTGCAAAAGGTTACTCATGATACTGAGAGAAAGAAATGGCGCATGCAATCTCGCCTACTAAACTACTGCCACTGAAAAAATGAAAAAAAGCGGGAACTGTCACTGTCAGATTTTCCCCGGGTCGCTGCGCGATTTTTCCTCGCCAGAGAATTTTGGACTATCGTAGGAGAGAAGGGCAGCCCACTCGGGGGGGTTTCAACTAGGAGAAAAGTCTGTCCACAATTGGATTTTTTTTTTATCGTGTTCTATTTTTCCTTTTTCCCTTTTCCCGCACCAAGGTTATTTCTGACAGCTTTCATTCATGGCCATAAATCGCTCAACCATCAAACTAGTGTGGAAGACAGCCGCGATCATCGATTGCGCGGTTTGCCCGGGCCAATCAGAGCGTCCCCCAATAGTTCCCATGTGGCTGGCATGTCCTGCGTGGTTCTCGGACTAAAACAACCACCGCCACGATCGTAATGGTGCAAACGGAGGGTCTTGTGCTCTTCCCCTGTCCGCCGTGCTCCTACTTTGGTTATGTCTTTGCCTAGATTTGTCTCTTTGTGTTACGAGGGAATATCCGTAGACGACTCATCCATGGTATTCATCGTATCCATGGATACCCCCATGTCATCACTAAGGTGCTGTTTTATAAAGGCAGCCAACTGATAGCCAAACTTCATTTCAATTGCTTTGTTATTTAGTTACTACAACTCCACGCCGAATCCTTAATTTGAAGTTTGCCTTTCTTTTTCCTTTTTTTTTGCTTCTTTCTCCTTCTATATTGTAAGCGACCCATCCATGAAGGATAACAGTCGTCACTACGACGCCTGGACTGGCATCGCCGTGCACCGACCCAAACTTGCCACGCATTATCACTACGTGACACGGCCAAAGTGGTCGCCTGGCGCGCAAGATGGAAAATTCCCCAATAGTCAAGGCGCAAGGAAACACAGCTGGCCCTTTTTTGGCAACGAACAACCAGCCTTCGCATCTGTATCGACCGATCGACAGCCTTTAGTTCAGCCAGATACGAATGCCACAACCCCCCCTCGAGATCGAATCCACTCTATCCTTTACGGAGAAGTATGGCCGCTGTCTCCAAATAATACACTATGGATCCAATAGCACAACCCGTCTCCACGAAAGCAAATCAGCCCACTGGCACTTATCCTCAAATTCCAAACAGCCTCCCCGATTCTATGCAATCAAAGTATACCGCCACAATATCCTCGACTCAAACAATCCTCTTTCTCACGCCCCGTCATGCTCTCAACTCTCAATATCAAATCTACACCCAGACCACCCCAACATCCTCCAAATAACAGACCTCCTCTACAACGAACGCTCAGAACTCTGCCTCGTTACACCCTTCTGCGGAGGCGGCGACCTGCATGAACTCCTATCCCGCCACGGACCTCTCCCATCCAACGAAGCAGACTGTCTACTCGCCCAAATTCTCCGAGCCCTCTCTTTCCTCCACGACCACGACACCGCGCACCGCGACGTCCGTCTCAAAACAATCCTTCTAACAGCCAACGGCGCCGTAAAACTAGCCGGTTTCGGCAACGGACATATCGGACGGCTATGGAACGAGTCTGCCATTCCAATCCCCGAAGCCGAAGCTGAAGGCGAAGGCGAGGGCGAGGGCGAAGGCGAAGAATCAGCAACATTCCACTCTTCTCAACACACCCACTCCCACTCCCAGCCATCGAGTTGGTCATTCTCTCTCCCCTGGCTTCTATCCCCATTCAAACACGAGCATCAACACCAACAGCATCAAGCAGCCCGTGGTAATGGGGATTACTCCAGTTCCTCAGCTTCATTTTCAGGAATCAGTATGCCTTACATTCCACCCGAAGGCTTGCGGTATCGAGCGCATCGCTCCGCGCACGAATCGGACGATGTGTATGATGGTGATGATCCCAGACCAGCGGATGTGTGGTCTGCGGCGATTATTTATCTTGCTATGGTTAATGGTCGGCTTCCCTGGCGCTCTACCCGTCCCCGCTGTGAGGATACGAGGTACTTGGAGTATCTGAGTTCTCGACTTGATGAGGACGGATACCCGCCTATTGAGGCGTTGGGAGGGGTAAGTTTCTTCCACGGTTTTCTCTCTTTTGTTCTTTTCCCCTTCTTTTTCTTATCAAATCTTGATGTAATACACATACAACTGAACTAACTAACTTTCGCTTTTACAGAGACGACGAAATGCGATTTATGCGATGTTGCACCCCAATCCGAAGAAACGGATCACTTCAAATGCTATACTAAAGTCGGAGTGGATGGATAGTGTAACTATCTGTGAGGCCGGGGAAGTAGGCTATTGACGGAATTCTTACTAGTATCTGGGATACTGTCTGTCGTTTATAGATACGTACGGAAGTATGCCTGTATGAGATAACTAATAGTATCTCTCGATGGCGATTTATGACTTTGATATGGCTCGAGTTGATTAGAATGATGACGAAATTCTAACAACCTAACTGATTGATATTGACCCGCCCATCTCTACACTCCCAGCTCGGTCTAAAATTTGAACTAGCAATACAGCTCCTACGCATGGGTCAAAAGTCTTTAGTCTTCAAAAGTCACTGGTTCAGTACCGTCTGGCTTGGATATACTTTATACACAAAACTTTGAACCCCCGGAAATGATTCAACAACACCGAGCTCACAGCCCACAGCTCACAGCTTAGCCTTGGATGGAAGAGCCTCGCTCACGGGAGCAACCTCAACCATCATTTTTCCAGTATTGACACCCTTGTACAGGTCAACCAGAGCCTGAGGGGTCCCCTCAATTCCACCGGGAACAATATGCTCCTTGCGCTTGAGCTTACCCTGCGCTAACCAAGAGCCCAGCTCCTGCACAGCAGAGGCATATTGCTTCGCATAGTCAAAAACAATGAACCCCTTCATCGTAACGCGTTGCGACTACCAAACCAAACTCATTAGCATCTCCATCCGGTCAGCAGGGGCCGGGGCCGGCGCAAACTCACAATAACAGTCATAAAACTAGCCGGACCCTTCGGCTTAGAAGTATTATACTGCGAAATAGCCCCACAAATAACGAATCTCGAATCCCGATTCGCGCGCGCAAGACAAGCATCCAAAATCTCGCCACCAGTATTATCAAAAAAGACATCAATATACTCGGGCGTCGCCTCCTTAAGCTGTTTCTTCCAATCGGCATCCTTATAATTAACCGCCGCGTCAAAGCCCAACTCCTTGACCAGGAATTCGCACTTTTCCCGACTCCCCGCAAGTCCAATCACCCTCTTCGCACCCTGGATCCGAGCAATTTGCCCAGCAACACTCCCCGTCGCACCCGCAGCGCCAGAAACAACAACCGTATCCCCCACCTTCGTCTTGCCCACCTCCGTCATACCGAAATACGCCGTCAATCCCGTCATTCCGAGAACGGACATCGCGTCCGTTGGTCGACCACCGACCGGTACGGAGAATGGTTCGACTTCCTTCGCGCTGAGGAGGGCGTACTCGGTCCAGCCGGAGTAAGCGACGACCCAATCGCCGGATTTGAATTTTGAAGACAGTGCCGAGCCCACGGTGATGATTTGGGCGATGCTTTGGCCGCGCATGATGGCGCCGAGTTCGACGGGGGCGATGTAGGAGCGTTTGGCTGTTAGCCATTGGCGCATTGCGGGGTCAAGGGAGAGGTAGTGCACGCGCACGAGGAGTTTGTCTGTTGGGACATCTTTGTCTTTGGGTTTGGGGACGGTTGATAGGCGGAATGTGCCGTCGGTGGTGGTTAGGGAGGGGTTTATGGCGTCGGTTGGGGGGGGTGTTGTAGAGAATTTGTTTGTAGGACATTTTGGTGGTGGGGAGTAGGGTGGTTGTAGTTAGGTAGGGGTCTGTATGTGGAATGTTGAGTCTGGGGAAGGGTAAATATTATATTAGTAGCCCCAGTAGTACTAGGAACCTCGGTCAGCAGTGAAGGTGCGGAGTGCAGGACGGAGGTACCCCAGATTAGGAAAACTGCTCCATGGACCTCGGCTGGTCGGGGCTGGGTCAACTCAAGTTGGATGCGATTATTCAACAATTGGGATGGAGCATTAAGTAGTATATCTATAATCTACATTTACTACAGTATAGTGGTACTAGTAACACTTTACTCGCTGAATTCAAATTTAAGCTGATCTTACAGCAAAAAGAGTTTATAGCCTTTATCTGAGATCAGGCTGACGTCATGATTCATGATCGCAACCACCGGGCAGTACTTGTAATATATATAGTTGTACTCCATATACACTCTACTATATACTAGTCTCTATACTCACCTGGACATCCATTCATCCATAGATATTACTACACTACACTACACTACACTATATTTGATACCATGACCCACCGCAACAATACCGACACAACCGGCGCCGGCCTCGCCCACGGCTCCTCCACCGGCGCCCCCGGCATCCCGACCGGCGTCCAAGATCAACGCGCCCAGTACGATCCCGCCACAACCGGCGTCAACCCAGCTACCGGAGCCTCCTACACGAAATCCGACAAGGGCGCATCCACGAAGAGCTTTGATGTCGCCGCCGGAGACGATCGCATCCAGCACGCGCCCAGCACCGCCCAGCGGGTCCAGATGGACGAGCAGCAGGAGAAGGCGGCGCGCGATCGGGGGTCGGGCGGTACGCAGATGGGGCAGATGGGGGAGGATGTTGGGCGCAAGGCTCATGGAGTGATGGCGGGTGTACATGTATGATTTACCCCATTATACTCGGATTGTTGAAGTATCTTCAGAGAGTTGTGCTAATGATAATGTTGCAGGGAGCGGGCGAGTCGCTTCGGGGGGCGCTTACCTCGGCAGTGGACCGCGCGTTTGGATCGGATGAAAGCGCGGAGTGGAATGAGGAGATTGCTCGTCGGGGTGAAGAGGAGTTGCGCTCGGGCAGATTGGGCAAGTAAAGAAGGGTAAAGGGATGAAGATCTGAGCGGCTTACGCTTAGCTTACTTGGCGATAGATAGGTGGGATAGGTGGGATGGTGCGCCGAGTCAGATTTAGGTAATTAAGCTTTACTTGTCTTTAGTAACTCTTGACTAGGATTAACCGGTTCCTGGCCTGCACTAGTTTACTATTACGTAGAGTCGAGTGGATCGGGTATCACCGCAACACGAGTACGAGTACAGTAGTAGAATTAGCTGCTTGTTCATACTCGGCCGTTCAAAAAAAGAGGTGAATATAGTCCTCAGTGCCCAGTGCCCAGTGCCCCGTCCTCGTACCATGGGGCTCCAGCGATCCCCGTTATGCCGATCAAGCACTACTCGTATACATCCAATGGCCACAGTAGAGTGATACTAGTACTCTACTACTCTTAGCCAATATAGTACTATAGTACTAGTAGTATAGTACTACTGTAATCGTTGGATGTATACTGTACACTGTATACTTAATCTTCACGTGGAAAAAAATTGAAGGAATCCATCCGGGCCACCCGAAGGCTGTGCTGTGGAGTGGAACCTTAACGAATCCTCCGTTTCCGGCTTATAATCGCCCCCAGTAAAGTTCAAGTTCCTCGTCATTTTAATTTACATTTTACATTTGCGTTCACATTCACATTCACATTTGCATTTGCATTGACAGTCTACCATCGCTCAAGTCACATCATTGTACCGAGTACACTGCACTACACTGCACACACTACATCATAGTGGACCTGAACAGCCCGGTTTGGGAGATCTTGGAACATCCTGGAGACCCTGGAAGACCTGGAAGAACTTCCCACAGGCACACAGCACTTATACGGCTTCATGCCCTAATCAATCCCTCCTTGCTTCCGGAGTATACATCATGGCATCGACCTCCGACCATCCCGCACCCGTTGATCTGCCATCATCGCAGCTGCAACCCCCACCACCAGCGCAAAAACAACCAATCTCCTACTCCTCCGAATCTTCCTCCAACGTCCTCGCCTCGGATTCCCCCTCGCCCTCCCAATATTCATCCTTTTCCAGCTCCGACAGTGATGGCGACGACCACATCCCCGGCGCGACGGAGGTCATCGACGAAGATGATGCCGGTGACGTTGTCGGGGTAAGCATCGGTCGCTTCCAAAGCCGCATGAAAGCCCGTGCCACGCCCGCCGAGGAGAAATCGCGCGTGCTGGAACAACAGGGGGGGCTATTTCACCACCGTGCCGGACAAAGTCGGCGAGGACGGCCTCTTCACATCTGAACTCACCGCCGAACCCGAGTCCGTAGACCCCGAGCTCAGCAACGAGAGCGACAAGCCCGAGCGCAAATGGAAGAACCAGCGGGCTACCGCGAGAAAGCCCGCCACGCTTCCTCCCGCCTCTTCCATTCCAGTGGAGCATCGCGCGCCGCGTGGCCCCCACAAGGAGCTCTCCGCACCTGCGCCCAGGTCCGAGTCCAAGGATAATACTTCGAATCAGCGCTCCAGTTTCACCCGGTCGTTACTGAAGACCTCGTTACCGCGGAGGCCGCGTGCTTGGTCCGGGGAATTGAAGAAGTTCCTGCCGGACCTGGGATCTCTGGCGAAACGGCCTTCGTTGTCTTTTCGCTCCAACAATGGCCCTCGAGCTCGGAGCCAGACGGTGGCTGCAGCCGCAAAACGAAGCCCGGAGATCGGTTCCACAACACGCTCTCTGAATCGACACTCGCCATCGCCATCGCCATCGCGGACACTGAATGGCAACGCGGATTCATATGTTAATGCCAATGCCCATGTCAATGCCAATGAGGAGGATGAGGGAGATGATGCGCGGCCACTATCAGAGCTACGATCGCTCGATGGCGCATCAGCTGTGAAGCATTCTTTTACGCGGCGGCCGAGCGCAACGCCAAAACGGCCCCCGAGTCTGCGGAAATCTTCTTCGGATCAATCGTTGTATCTGCGCGCTTCATCCACGGCGTCTTCTCTAGAACAACGACCCCTCTACGAAAATGTACACTCGCAGGTCAATAGCCGGTTTAAGGCCATCAAGGATAGTCTACAGGATTCGAGCAGTCGTTTGTTGAGCATGCCCTCATTGCATCTGCAAGATATTCGTTATGATTGGGGATCGCGCCCATCTTTCTTCAATGAGAATGGTCTGGAGCCAACCACCGCCGCCAGAGGGATCAACAATGGCCCATCTGTTCATACCGCACCGCCACCCCCACCGCCTAAAAGTAATACTCAACCGACACATCCGATCTTGGAAGAGGCCATGTCTGAATTGACCGGCGATGTGGTGATTCTGGGAGGCTACCGCGGCTCGATCCTACGCTCTGCAAAGCCGCCACACCGGCAATTATGGGTACCGATGAAGGTGGGCCTGAATCTGCGTAAAGTCGATCTGGAGGTTGGTTTGACTCGCGAGGACGAGGAACGTATGGAAGAATCAATTATTCCATCCGGTGTGCTATCCCACGTTGGACCCGTGGACGTCTGTCGCCGCTTGATGAAGCGATTGCGCAAATGCGACAATTGTGTGCGTGGAGACCTTCGGGTTTGGGATTATGGCTACGATTGGCGATTGAGCCCCGAGCTGCTCTCTGCAAGATTAATTGCCTTCCTGGAACGTCTGCCCTGCAACAAGCCATCCTTGGATGGGTCCTTGAAGACCAAGCGTGGGGCTACAGTCATTGCGCACAGTCTGGGCGGCCTCATCACCCGGCACGCAGTGAATCAACGACCCGATCTCTTCGCCGGTGTCATATACGCAGGCGTGCCGCAACACTGCGTTAATATCCTCGGTCCACTGCGCAACGGCGACGACGTCCTCCTCAGCTCGCGAGTCCTGACTGCACAAGTCAACTTCACTTTCCGTACCAGCTTTGCCCTCCTTCCCGAAGATGGCCACTGCTTCATCGACAAGCAGTCGAAAGAAGAGTTCCGTGTCGACTTCTTCGACGCGAAAAATTGGGAAGAATACCGTCTGTCACCTTGCATGGGTCCAGCTCTCCAACCACCCACTGGAGGGGGTGTCTTCAAAGATTTCGCAACGATCAGCAAACGCTTCTCCCTCGGCCCTAGGGATTCTCTCCCAGACCTCCAAGATATAAACGACCACAACACCACCACCACCACCACCACCACCAGTACCGAAGAAGACCGTGACCCCCACACTTTCAACCCCCACCACGACCGGCATCACGGCATCCCCAATCCAACCGACTCAGCCCAAAACAAAGCCTCCGACATCCTCCTCCAACCACCATTAGAAGGAATCGTCGGCCCCTCCGCACCACGCAGCAGCACAAGCACAAGCAAAATCTCAACAACAGTAACAATCCCCCACGCCATCGCAGAGGAATATCTCCAACGCACTCTCTCCGAAGTAAAACGCTTCAAATCAGAGCTCGAATTCCGCCCCGCCCACCAAGCAGACAACAAATACCCACCCGCAGCAGTTATCTACGGAAAATCCGTCCCAACTGTCTACGGCGCGCGCGTTACATCCCGTGAAGCGATCAAGCAACAAGACTGCTATGATGATCTCGCCTTTGCGGCCGGTGATGGCGTTTGTCTTGCTTCGGCGGCGATGTTGCCACCCGGGTATAGGATTATTAAGAATGGGCTTGTTAAGAGTGATCGGGGTCATGTGGGGCTTTTGGGAGATCTTGAGGGCGTCGGGGAGTGTTTGAGGGCTATTATAAGGGGGAGGAAGGAGGGAGTTGGGATGGGGAGTGCGACTGCTTCAACTGTGGCTGCATAAAGCGGTGCGGTGCGAAGCAGTGCGGATTGGACATATAGGAGGATTTGGCGATGGTTTGCATTTGCATTGGACTATATATTGCGCTTTTTTCCCTTTGTTTTGTTTTTGATGATACCACCCGCCATGCATTATGATGATTCTGGTGATTATTGGATTGGATGTGATGTGATGTTTGGCTGAACTGTATGATAGAGTTGATGTTTATATAAAGAAGAAATAAAGAGCAAATACAACAAATTAGAAATTGCCGTCTTTCACTCCAGGGCTGTAGGTCATGCATGGTATTACTACTTCTATCCTGATTATTTGTGTTTCAAGTCTGTGTTGAAGCTCGGATCTCTCTTCTTCATGCGGACTAAGGTACCATCTTGCTTGCGTATATGTAAGGATTATTTGACATCCTAGTAGGTTCATAAAGGTGTAGCTATTGATCAAATCCCAGTAATTGTATCTTAGATGACTATCATCGAGTTAAAGGGGACGAAATACTGAACTCATTCGTGCCTATCACTCAGACAAAACCCATATGTGGTTGATTAACTGCTTGCCTTACCGCAACCTTCTCTGTACCTAGTTCCTGCTTTCTTCTCCCACGTATCCTTCGCTTTCCAAGCCTATCGATTAGGTCAAGCCGCCACTACATGTTGCCTGGTAGTCGTATCTTCATCTCCGCCGTACCTAAGCATTCTCACTATCACCAAGGCGGCGTCAAAAGAAGTAAAGGAGGATTTTCGGATTTAGGCCAGTGGTCATCCTCCGCAATTCCATCCGACCTTGAGAGATATTTCCATTCCTTCTCTCTCTCCTCATCCCATAGAGCGTACCCCCAACCCCAATTAACAGTACGCAGATGGTCGGTACTCAGACTCTCTGCCAAGCCATCCTCCGGAATATGCCCAGACATACATATTGCTTTCAACGTGAAAGAGGGTTGCTCCAGAGTGGGCAGAATAGACCAATACTCCTCGACGTGCGGCCGATCCTCGTGTCGATCTGCGGGGTAGAGAGATGCTGGGACCTGCGTCTATTTCTCAATTTCAATTTACTCGTCTTTCAGTCTCAGAATTTACTCAGAGAGGATCTATCGCCTATCTATGCTCTCTCCTTGACCTACTCTGCGTACAACTCTTAATACGCGGCTGTCTAAGGGTAATTTTACACCCTTGTTTATAACGGTATAGTCATTGATAAACTCCCAGTCTTATATTATACACTATCGAGAATCGCAGTCCCCGGTCTTCGCCCATGGAAACTCGCCGCTGCGAATTCATCTTTCCGCAGCCTTTATTAGGCTCTGGTCTGCGGCGATAATAGCGTTGATGTCGTGGTCAATCATATCAAATACCTGCCTATATTTGGCGTCGAGATATATACACACATAATCCCTTTCTTGGTGCTCTTAATGGGCCGGTGTCTTCAAGTTATAGAAGGTATGATAGCCTTCAACTTGTTCATCGTCCAGACCCGGCCCCTTTACTCCGGCTGCACATGTTGATCGAACAATCGTAAACTAGTAGAAGATATCTTGATTCTTGGCGTAAATTAGCAAATATATGCTGCCTCCTACGTTGAAGTTGCATAGTTTGTCAAAAGAATGTAGGTAGAATGGATGCTGGCAAGGAACTTGGAGCAAGTCGTTTTTGTCAACGGTGATCAAGCAGTGTAGTCACTTCTGATAGCCGTGGAGACCTTTAGAGCGAAAATCCAACAGAGCTTCAGGGGGGCTGAATAGATCTTGATAAAGACTCATAGCCTTCCCATAGAGAAGTAAGGCCGGTTTATCTGGTATAACTCATGAATTCTTCGTGAAGTAAGGGCGGCTGATTTTAATGATTCCATGTCTGTGGCTTCTCACAGAATGAGGACGAGAATTTCCGTTAGGAAGGCTTTCGGTCTCTTCAGCCCCACGAAGACTAGCTCTAGAGAGCCGATTTGATGGTCCTTGCCGAATTCGGTTGAAGAGTTTGAAGTTCAACCAACGCACTTTCAACCGCATCAACTGCCATTCCATACCCAGCTTGGAATCCAGTCCCTCCAGCACCGTAGTTGTGAACAACGAGGCCCTTTCTCTTCAAACCATTTACCTGCACGATTTCTCTGGCAACTCGAGCACCTCCCTCCCGTGATGGTCGCAAGCCTGCAAACGCTGCCAGTATCTCCGTGTCGGGCGAATCAAGCTCAGGTAGCATCGCCTTGGTCCGAGATAATATAGACTTAGTCTCCTCTCCAATTGTATCAGGCGTGCTGTAACAGTTAGTCTTTGAATACTAATGATACTATCCAAAAAGTATATTTGGATTTATGTTGCTCACCTGACTCCTTTCTGCATATATCCACCAAGGATCACGTTTCCCTTCGAGTATGGGCGTGGTATAACGTATGTCTCATAATCCTTCCCGTGTCTCATCACACTTTGGTTGATGTTTGTTGCCTTGGCAAGCAGAATTTGTCCTCTAGTTGGATAGCACTTAGGGTCCTCGACTCCCTTCAGAGCACGAGCAGCGTTACCGGTGCAGTTAAAGACCACCTTCGTGTCCTTGTTGAGGAAGCCTGACGTGATATCTGAGACTTTCTTGCGAATTACCTGGACTCCATACTGATGTCTGAGTCTCTGAAGAAGATAGTGGACATGCATCGGGGCATTGAAGGTTATCGTGGTAAATGTGATACCAAATGCAACACCTTGCGGTAGCTCCTGCTTGGGAATCTCTTTGTACTGTAGCATTTCCTTATTAGTGACCCAGATAAAAGTAGGCAAATGACCAACTGTTGGTAACCGACTCACATCCTTTAGGTAGCTGGCCATAGAATCGAGCTTCATGCGCGATGGCATTTCATCCCAGTACTCGGTTGAGGGTGTTCCCCGAACAAATGCCCGCTCCCCGTCCTTTGCGGCAAGATTGAGGAGATGATTGTACCCCATTTTATCCCATCGCAAAGCATTCTTATCGCTTGCAGAAATGGCGGAGAAGTTTGCGCCGGCCCTAGATCACGTTAATATCAACGAAAACAAAGAACGTATATAGAGCTAGGATTAAGGGTGGGCATACTCACCATGGCGAAGTATAGTTTATGGACGTATCACCTGGGAGGTGCTCGGCTATGATGGTAGTTTGACTGGCATAGCCTCTCTCGGCGAGGACCAGGGCAACGTTCAGTCCAATGATGCCGGCACTTTGCGGAAATCTGTTAGTGAGCTGCATGATGATTTCCATTGAAAACGCACCCGATAATTACCACAGATTCGTTCTTCATTGTGACTAAGCCAGTGTCCACGATCTCAAGCAAGTGACTACACTCAGTTCGTCTAGACTTGGGGGGGGAGTCTTTAGTTTAAAAGCACAGAAAGACAGGGAGGACTTCTCGGTTTCCAAGGAATAATAAATTTTGGCTCGTTAAATTCCATGTCCCTTATCTTAGCTCTAGATTTCAAGGATTGGGATATGATTAACGTGTAAATGAGCGCCTATCATGGTCGGGGTGAATTAAGAGCTGCTCCGATTGGCGGCATTCATTGTGGGGACACGCGGCATAGCTTGTGGTTGGTGCCCGTGATTACAGCTTCGGCTGAAGCATTGGAGTTCAGCAGTGGCGTTCCAGAACGGTAAAGATATGCTTCAGCGAGGAACCACTGGCCGCCATCAAACTCTTTATATCTCAGTGTATAATAAATTAATACCACTGAGGAAAAGGGATACCGCCCGGGTGAAAAAATTATTACGTCGAAATCTGACCAGCAAACCTTTTGCCAGAATTACGCCTTTTGCTATATTTCAAGCATGGCCTGAGAAAAACTTGGGGGGGGGGGAATAAGAAAAAAAAAAATTAACAGACAGTTGGTTGAGATGGCGCATCTCATTACTATTTGCACGTGCAATATACGGAAATAAGGTAGTAAAATTAATAAAAGGAAATATATTGGATACTGTAGGCTACTTCAATGATCTGACTACTATGGTTCGCTGTGTTTGCCACAATCAGCGAACTGTGTAACATGTTCCCTGTTTCCTTCAATTGGAACCCCTTCGATGAGTCCTGAAGTATCCGGATCAAGCGAGTCACTCTTTCTGAAGCAAAGGTAAAAACCACACCCCGCGACAAAGCCCACAATTGCTAGAGATCCATACATCCAGACAAGATACGGATCTTGCGACACTGGGGTTAGACCAATGCAGATTGCTGCCGCAATGGCGATCATGAGCCAAAAGAGTGCAGAGATAAATGACCTCAGGCTGAAGTAAGATGTTAGATTAAATTAAAAAAATATCATGGGGGGGTTGACTCACTTTTTCGGGGCGTGTGTGAAGGCAAGTTCCAAGCCAGTCACAATGACAAATGCTTCGGAGATAGCGACAAAGATATACGCAGGGGCTTGAGTCCACACGTGTATACTGTTCGCCGGAGAGATATAAATGTAATGCTGTAATACGCTGGCATAGACCATGGAGACCGAGACAAGTAGGAAACCGGTGAAGATCCGACAGACTGGACTGAAGTTGATCTTCAACTTACGAAGGAATGGATAAAGGCCCACTAGAAGTATAAATGTGAGTAGATAGTTTGTTGATATCATCATGTTGGGACTCACAGTCAAGGAGTGGAATAAAAATACACAAGGCGATCGGGTCCAGGTTTTGCAAAAGGTCATTCGGCGTTCCATGCAACGCCATTTGACCAGCTTGTGAGATAAGATTGTTCCAAATCTGGACCCAACAAACGAAATAGAATGGAAAAAATATAAACATCTGCAAGGCTTATTAGCATAGCTCGAGGAAAAAGTGAAGTTCGACTCACTCTGCAGCTTCTAAAACCTCGCCTAACATCTGTGACGTACTGATCCGTGTAGCGCGGTGAAGATGCAAATGGATACTTGCTCAAACGGCCTGCAGCCTCTAGAGCTGATGGCTTTGCGTCTTCGAAATGATTTTCCTGTCGGACAATATTCAAGACCTTGCATGCATCGATAATAGCGGACCCCTGTGGAGGAACTCTGACATATCGCTTCTGGCCGGACAAGAAGACAATAGCCGAGAGAAATATTGCGCTGGAAGAAATTAATGGGTGTTACATAAAATGGTCCTTGTCCCAACTTACATCAATGGAATCAAATAGGCGAGCCAGAAGGAGTTCCTGGCCTCAACATTGACTGTAATCAAGGGCGAGAGAGCCCCGACATTGACGACCCAGTAGAACCACATGAAAAGTCGCTGGACGGTCAATTCAGGATCAACAATCACACGCTCGCCTGATTTGAGCGTTTTAAGGATCGGCTTTGAATTTTGGTATTGCTCAGCACACATGGGAGTCACGTTGGCCTTGATTCCGCCTGTTCCCAGGCCAATTATGACCATTGCAGCAACCAAACCACCAAAACCAGCATGGCTCTGAATCCCAGCTGGTGTCGAAGTGGCAACCAGGATGATCAAGCCCACGATGTAAATTCCTAGAGAGATTATGATGGTTTTAAATTTGCCTATATATTGATCTGGTGGACTAATCAGCAACAATACTGCAAGCTGCTTGGAGGAATAAGTAGTACCTGCAATGATCGCGCCAATGATGGTGGAGGCGTAAGCCCAGAATTTAAAGAAGTTTCCAAGCGCGGATGCGACTGCTTGTCCTTTGCCAAGTGCACCAGGGAGGTCTGACCCTGGATCATAGGGATTACTAGATAGTGAAAGAAGTTAGACGTAGTTCCCAATATATTCACTAGTTTTGAGCCTCAGACTTGACGCACTTGATGTAATTCTGCATTGGGCCACTGAGACCAAAGTAAGTAAACCGTTCGCCAAGCTAGTAGGTGTTACTGTTGTGTACGAGCTTGGCTATCGACATGCGGTGGCGGCTAACATACCTCGACAACAAGGATCAGTAGTGCGACAGGTGGGAACTTGTCTGGGATACGCCGGTATCCATCATGGAGACCTGTGGGAGCCTGGTCAATTTTATTCAGGCTTTCTTCTGGATTTTCTCTCCGATTATCGGCTGAGACAGAATCCATCTCGGCGGAACAAGATGTGTATGTATGGTGCGGTATGTCAACGCGAGATGAGAGAAGACAAAACAACTATCCTCTACCCCATCATGAATCACAAGAGGAACGACGTGTTAATTTAAGCAACGCTTCGATGAGTGGAACTTTCGAACTTGGTTGGGAACGAAACCCGAGGTCTGGGATACATGGCCCACATTGTCCCCGCAGATAGAAAGACCCCACCTCAATGCCTATCGGGTGGCTTCCTAAGGTTAGATCGGAGCCGATATTTGCCCAAATGCCGCCAACCAGAGCCTTGCAATATATCCGCAGTGCATCGAAGGGCAGGTGAGTTGATTTACGAACACTCACGCATTTTTGCTGGCTTGATTAATCTTAGTCATTGGCTTAAGATTGACCATTTATCATTCTCTGCCTTTGCAACTTCTCTTTATCACAAAGCCAATCGCTTCCTGGGCACATTACAATGTCCGGTACAAATACAACAACCGTGGTAGAAGAGAAGAAGAAGAATTCACGCTTGTCTATACCAGACAAGCTCTTGGGTGGTTTGGATCCCGAATGGATAGATCTATGGGAAAAGCACGGCAGTCCCATGGTGAGAGCCGACGAGCTATCTCTTGAAGAATTTCGCAGAAATCCCGCTGCGTACAGCTTCACCTACCCGACATGCCTTGGTAAGTCTGACTTGTGAGCTTCGGTGGTTGAAATTAGGATCTTGGAGAACCCAATTCTGACTTCGATCAAGGACCGCCGGTTTTTCATGTTGACGACATAGAGATCCCGGTTTCGCAACCAGCTGGAAAGATCATGGTCAGAGTCTATACGCCGGAAGGTCCAGGACCATTTCCTGTCCACTTGAACTTCCATGGCGGTACGTATATTCTGATGCTGCATTGCCACTCGCCAACATTGGCTTTCTGACTCCTGTTTCTTGACTCTAGGTGGATGGGTTCTTGGAAATCTCAACTCTGAAGCTGCTTGGTGCCGACACATGTGCAACAACGCCCAAATTAAAGTGATTGATGTCGACTATCGACTGGCTCCGGAGTTCCCCTATCCAACCAGCATCTACGACTCATGGGATGCTGTGAAATGGGTCAGTTGAATGCCCCGTGCCGTTGGTAGTTTGCTTCATTGACGCAGAATGTTTGTACAGACAATCACCAACGCTTCTAGGCTTAATATTGATCCATCTAGTGTATCTATCGGTGGCCTCTCAGCAGGGGGTCAAATGACTGCAGTAATTGGGCATTTTGCCCGCGACAACGGCGTTAACCTGAAACTTCAGCTGATCATAGTTCCAGCGACAGACATGCGCTATTGTTTAAGAACCCGGGAGCTGAACGAGACTACATGTCCCTACGAAAGCGTCTTGCTATACAAAGATGTACCTTGGGGGCCCCTGGGCAGAGAGCAATGGTTCCTAAAGTATTGGCTAGGCGACGACGACGGTAAATCTTCCCTTTCTTGTTCCTTTCTTGAGAATCACTTCATGTCTGTACTAACATTTTATAGATACCCAAGAAAGGATTTTGACGAAGGATTGGATCTGCACACCTGTGCTTGCTCCTTCATTTAAAAACCTTGCGAAGGCACACATCATCACGGCGGAGTTTGATCTTGAGCGAGATGAAGGGGAGTTTTATGGTCGGCTTATGCAGGAGGCTGGGAACGATGTTACAATGAAGAGGTACCCAGGCATGCCCCATGCATTTGCGCACTACAATCACCCAGAAAGAGGACTTTCGCAAAGCTTTGTGTACATCGAGGATACGAGTCGACTCCTTCGGGAGGTGCATTTTGGTAAGCGTGAAGAATAGTCTTGGATACAACATGTCCACACATTTAACATGAGAATGAATGAATATGTCGGCAGCTCTTAGCCCACATAAATAATTGTATAATTCGTTTAAAAATTTTCCCATCCCAACACTTAGCCAGAAAATATTTTCAATTTGCCCTCAATAATCTTTTCTGCTGCTTTTGCCTGTGGCTATTCGCCCCTTTAATATTCTCAACTTCCTTCGTTCTCTGCCTTCTCAGCTGCATAAGCCGCTTTTCTTCTCGAATTCAATGAAAGATCTTGCATCTGAAATTAACTAGAAATTCCATGGCTAATTTTAAATCCTCCCCCGCAGTCGGCTGCGCGGGAGATGGAAAACTTTTAGCGGAACGGACCCTTGGACTGATAACCCTTAGATTCCAATTCGCATTAGTCACAGCCGCAGCTCATGGCCATTAGGTTTACTTTGATGTATGCACTTCTGGATTTCAAATAAATAACAAGACTGATCATGACAATGATGAATCTGTAGTAGAAAAATAGGGTGGTCAGGGGCAATCGAAGACCGGGGAAACCTCCTCTTTGGAAAAGTGATAGGATGCGGTGTTTAATTAATATCATTGGCTATAGATCACAAATTTCCCCACCTGTCCTACCCCTCATCACTTGCATTCCCTAATACCCGGACCACCCATGGCCCCGTTTGGCAGCGTCGGCGAGGAAGGCACTGTCAGGTCGAGCCCGTTGAGCTCCGCAGCTTGCCAAATGAATTCTCGAAAGTCCAATGGCTTCATCGGGCTGGCGAGATGAGATCGATCTGCCACTGGGTCATAGAAGTGTGTTGAGGCAAGTCTGCCTCAGGCATACAATGCCGCCTTCTGTCAAGATAGCCTCTTTATCCTTTCCATATCTTTGTCGAAAACAACCACCATTCATCAATATCCATCACCTTCATATCCCCCCTTCATCAAGACGTAGTCACGTGGAAAGTGGCACCCTTGGCATCGCCCTCTCGAACGCCTAGGGTTTACCGACTAATACATGTACTGCAGCCAATTTTGTCAATGCAAGTATGTCAGGAAGAGGTCGCAGGTACATGAGTAAGCGAGATCGAGCTTGTGATTCCTGTCGGGCTAGGAAGGCAGCTTGTCGCATTGATAGAACACCTCCTTGTTATCTTTGCACACTTCACGGGAAGGAGTGCACATTCGTGCAGCCAACCTCAAGGCTACGGCAACCCTTTTCTGAGGTGATCCACCCACAGATCCCTCAACAAGCTGAGGTAGACCCACGCTCAGGATTACATGAAGTTTCACCAGTTAGTGACCCAGTTCACTATGATAATTTGATGTCAATTTATGGTGATGGGGTGGACGATTCAGTTGACGCTGTACCTGAAGGATTTCAGGACTTTTTTGAGGGAGCCCGAGTTTCATTGACAGGTGGCTTTGGGGATGGCACATGGGCCACTGGGTTCAGTCCAGGGAGCTTCAATTATCCATCCCCTGAGCTGCCAGGGGCTCGACATTTGGAGGATGGAGGTTCATCACAGGCTGCCTGCCTGCCATTGCTTATCCAGGAGGATGGCCCCTCAATTTGCCTTGACACCCAAGATGAAATGACACCACAATTGCTCGGCAGTAGTGGCGACATGGACCCTTTTCTGATGAGTCGCTATCAATACGACACATCTGGGGCTTTTCACTTCAAAAACCTCAATATCCAATCTGTATCCTCAGGGTCCGACCCAACGCAGTTTTTATTGTCAAAACGGTCAATATTTGCTGCCAGCAGAGAGGAAAATGGATGCGATAACCTTTCGACGGTTGAGTTGAAGCAGGAACTCGAATCCTTGGTCCCTGGATATATTGGCCTCAGACTCATCAATATATTTGAGAGGATCGTCGCATCGGATTACCCAGTGCTTGGTCCACCAGGCCAACTAAATCCCGCAACCAGCCCGCCGTATCTTCTTGCGAGTGTATACCTAATAGTCGAGCCCTTCACTAAATTCGACGAAAAACTTTGCATTGATCTCGCATACGATAAGCCATCAGGTGCGGCACTTTATGAAATTATCAACAAAGCGCTTCCATATGAGATACATGCACCGAAGCTATGTATCGTACAGACAATGCTTCTTCTTACCATTCGACCCTATCCAAACCCAATTATATTGGATAGTGGCTTCAAATTATCCCAACTCGCCACTCTTATTGCTTGTGCTCACACCCTCGGTTTGCATTTGGATCCAAAGTCGTGGCGAATACCTTCATGGCAAATTTCTCAGCGACGTTGCTTGTCTTATTTCATCTATTCGACAGACAAGTGGCTTGCATTGAGTCTTGGTAGGCCGCCTTTACTGCATTATGATAATTGGCTCGTGACAAGTCCTAGCAAAGAGGATTATCCTGTCAGAGGCCTTCACCCTTCAGCTTGGTCAAACATTAAGAAGCGAGCGGAACTTGATTCTCTTCTCGACCGTGTTCTAACCCAGTTGTAGTAAGTGAATCCGCTTGTCCATTATTTTATCGTTATTCGCAACTTACCAACATTAGCTCTCCTCGTGCCATTAACGCCATGCGTGAAGATTATGAGAAGACCGCCGCATCGACTGGTCCACTGCTTCAAGATCTCTTTTCGTGGCATAGCCAGATAGTTGCACCATCGCGCAATTCTTCATCATCAGATCAAGACAGACCAGTGGCAATAGAGAGAACTCTCGAGATGAACTATCATTACATTCATTTGAGTATTTGCAGAGCTATTCTAAGGCCATTCCTGCACCCCAGTGTCGAAGAATTGAATAACTCATATTATATAATTGCGCGTGAGCAGGCCCGAAGTCGAGCAGAAGCCTGCATCTCGGCAGCAGCTGAGTTTATTCATGAGTTAAAGGCCGAGGACCTTGAGACCCTATGGCCGGCCTGGAGTGCGACCGCATTTTCATCCATCTGTTTCCAAATTCTGCACATGGCCACAAGCTCCCTTGATAGGAGCGAGGCGGATAAATGGGTCACTTGTCTCCACCAAGTGCGCCGGGACATGCGCTTGAAGGCCGATGTTCTGCCTTGCCTCCGTCTTGGCCTTCTGCGAATTGACTCCATATTCTGGAAGGGAGTAGATAATGTGCTTCATTTGGAAGAGCATGTCCGGCAAGCTTTTACGTCAGCTTCTTGACAAAATCGGTCCAGTTGAGTGATCATGCGCTGCATTGATATGTAGATTTTAGAAATAAACTACGCGCATTCTGCATGAACAACCTCTTAGGTAAATCGATTGTATGACGCCCTCCGCCAATAGGGCGATAGAGCAAGCTAGGACCCTCAGGATGTGTAGGCCAATATAACAGGTCCTGGGGCGTCAGGTCATGTTCTCCCCGGCCTTCGCCCATAGAAACTCGCCACTGCGAATTCATAGTTCCGTAGCCTTTGATAGGCTCTGGTCCGCGGCGATGATGTTCTTGATATCGTTGTCTCGTGTCAAAGCTGTATGCAGAGTACAGAGGAAAGAGAGATGTGTTCATCCTCAGGCCTGCTTCTCAGTCAGCCCACACAGCCTTTTTGTGACCTTTGTGGCGTGTTTGTCCTTTGATAGTAGCGTTATTATTTAGTGTTAGCTACTAGTATCGCTCCGGGGGCTTTTATGCCAGAGGTGCCAGTGAATGTCGGCATAGCACCTGGGCAGCCACGCCCGGAGTACACGAAGAAAGAGAGATGCAGCCACTCACCCCTCATCATACAATAGTTGGAACCATTCATACTCGATAAATGCCCAGCTGTTATACTACTATTCTTTCTTTTCTTCTTGGTACTAGACATCAAGATGGATGTGACTATCTAATGGACGAGTCAGAAAGGTGAAGGGTATATAAGAACAAACTTTTGCTATAGTTTTAGACTCGCTGTATAACCCCCATGCGTCTATGTACGATGTTCATTTTGATTTCCCAGCATCTAGCAAAAAATAAAACCTGAATCATGAAACAAACAAAAACTCAAAACGGCCGGAACACAAATCATTATCCAAGGAAAAGGAAAAGGACGAATACAAAATGGAAAACGCCCGAAATAAAAAGAGGGTCTGGCTTCACAGACCAAGCAAACAAAATCATCACTATTCATCCTCTACTGCCATCGATACTGCCATCGATACTGATGTACTATCATGGCATACTAACCCAGAGAAGAACCCCTAATCCGTCCGGGAGTTCGCGATATTCAAAACAAGAATATCCGTGGCACCGACCTTAATCAAGTCATCCATAACGGTAGCAATGCGCTTCTTCTCCACCATCGAAGAGACGGCCACCCACTCCGGCTCCTCAAGAGCAGTGATCGTGGGGGCGCGCTTGCCGGGGGTAATCTTGGTAGCAACGGGCAGCTCAGTGCGGGGGATATTGTATTGGCACAGAACAAAACGCTGAGCGGTAATAACACCACGGATACGCGCGGCGAGCAAGTTGAGGAGATCTGACTTGGAGTTGCGGGACTTGACGAGGACGGCGGTGCTCTCGACGACGGTATCGATGGCCTTGAGGCCAGCAGCCTTCATTGTTTCGCCGGATTCTGCGGGAGGATATTAGTCAATCGCAATCTCCATAAGATTCAGAACTATTGCAGCTCGGGATCGGGGGTAGGATTAAGGTTCAACGTACCAACAAGATCGACAATACCATCCGCAACGCCCAGCGCGCAAGCAGCCTCAACACTACCGCCAACATACTTGATCTTGGTCTGCAGCTTGGAGCCAGGCGCAACACCTTCCAGCTTAGAGAAGAATGCGTCGGACAGCGCGGTGAAGCTGGTCACGACGTTGCGACCAACCAGCTGGGAAGCATCGGTGATGTTCCCCTTCTCCGGGACTTGGACCTGGAGCTTGCAGCCACCGAAGCCGAGGTCGAGGATCTCCTCAACACCGGAAACCTCGCCAGCGGGCAGGGTAGCATCGTGTTCAGCGACCTGGTCGCGGCCGGTGATACCGATGTCAACGCGACCCTCGCCGACGAAGGTGGGGATGTCGGCGGCGGGCAGGAAGATCAAGGCAATGGGAAGGTTCTTGACGAGGGCAATGTCGAGGCGGGTTTCGCGACGGAATTGAACGTCAGAGCCGGCGAGGAGATCGAGGGTTGCTTGTTGGAGACGGCCCTCTAGAGAGTGTGTTAGTAATTGGATTCGTTGGTTGGTGAATGACCGCCCCGATAGGAGAGCAGTGTTGGAATTGGGCACGACTTGCTCTTTGGCACGGCGAAGAGGAGTCTTCCTTCGAGGCTGAATGAGGTGTTAGTGGTGGAATGGTATAGCTTCTTTGTTGGAGTGACTCACTGGTTGACGAGATCCATTGTAGCGGGGGTGCGGGGTGGGAATTGGTCGTGAAAATTGAGGAGGGGAGGGGAATGAAGGTGGAGGGAAAGAGACAAGAGATTGTTAATCAGTCAATTGCGCGACAGGAGTAAAGGGCGTGCAATTGAGAATTGAATGGTGAAGTGAAGAGGGAAGCTTGATGCGGCAGAAATTGGAGGGGCAGCCGATGCCGGCCGGTGTACCGCAGTAGAAGGCAGAGGCGGAGCCAGTGACAGCAGTGGACGACACACGTGTAGATAAGAGGGGGGAGGGTAGAAAGTGAGTAAAGCAAGTAAAGTGAATACAATTGAACTCTTTCAAGTGAATTGAAATGAATATACTCCAATTTTATCCTACTAAGGAACTATTGAAATTCAATTTCTACCAAAGTTCTACTGCGTAGACCCTAGTTCTGCCTGACAGGTAAGGCGGTAAGGCAGTTAGGCAATCAGGTGTCAACCCCACCACGTGAGTCAGCAATTTTGAGTCATGTGACTCTCAATTCCTGAGTCAGCATAGCTGACTCACCTTGCTGACTCACTTTATGCCTGCCGGGTCAGGTGTCGACAGCCCTGAGCCCTCGCGTAATTTGGAACCCACACAAGGCAAAATCATCTTCAACCACCAACTTCCGTCTACCCCGAAACTACCAACCTCGTTCGAGCTCACCTATCCTCTCCAAAATGGATTCCGCAAAGCAGCCCGTCAAGCTCGTCAAGGTGACCCGTGTCCTCGGCCGCACCGGTACGTCTATCCTCCAGCTCTCAGCACCGCAAATTTATCCCACAAATTCGAATTCGACCTCCGCCGGGCCATTGCCCTCCAACGATCGCCGATGGCCCGGATAATACTCGAATTTGGAATCGCGACTCTTCAAACGGCAGTAAAGGCTAACTTTTGTTCGATCAGGCTCCCGTGGTGGTGTCACCCAGGTCCGCGTCGAGTTCATGGACGACACTTCCCGTTCCATCATCCGTAACGTCAAGGGCCCAGGTATGCGATTCGATAAACCCGGTGCGATGCAGTGTCCAGAATTTCCAAACCGTCCAAGAAGAAGAGGAGGAATCACAAATCACCAAGGAAAAACAAACGACACCAATGTCACATTTGAGCGGCGGACCAGCAAATCATGAAATGCGGAATTCTGGATATGGAAATTTTGGACACCCGCATCCCACCAACATCCCACCATCCACCACACACAACCCCGCTAACCCACCAACAGTCAAGGTTGACGACATCCTGTGCCTGCTCGAGTCCGAGCGTGAGGCCCGCCGTCTCCGTTAAAAATCCCCACCAATTCACTCGCGCCATGTCTTTCGTCTCTCTTCGTCTCTCACATATCCCTCTCGTCCGGTTTCATTGATCGTTCTTCGGCCAAAACTGTGTCCCACGCTTTTTCTTTCTTGCCGTATCTCTGACTCCCCGACCCCCTCCACCTCAACCGCCGCGCCGCCCATTTGCACTCGCCTCTTTGTCGTCTCGAAACCGTCCTTCTCCGACTTTTGATGCTCCATCGGGCGTGGTGTTAAATTCTGGGTGGATGGACTTTATGAAATAGGAAAGGGGCTTTCACCCCCCCCTACTCCGTTTTCAGAAAAGTTCCTGAAGTCGATCTGGGCTCCGTACGGGAGAGAGAGATGGAGAGAAAACGAGCAGATTCAATTTTAAAAAAAAGACCCTGTTGATATGAGAAATGAAATGAGGTTGCGCGATCGCTGGTTTGTGGAATTGTGGGATTGGTTAGGTCTGGTCTGGTCTGGTCTTGGTGTTTTAATACATTTATGCGTCCAATTTGGCGTGTGTGCATGGGCTCAATGCGACAAACGAGGTTGTGATGTGCATTTCTTCTTTTCTTCGCTTCGAGCGATTCGAACCTAGAAAGAAGCCGAGGCTCGAACCAGGTCTGGCCGACAAAAAGAACAATGGAATCCAAAAAAATTTGAAAATCCGGTTCTACCATGTCGAAATGGTAATCCGTAGCACCTGGCGAGTACTCGGTGTAGATTCCACCCACTTGGCGTAGATAATGTGCTTCAACTGATACTCCAAGTTGATACTTGCAAGTGCCCGATGTTGATGTTACATTCGTCGAATAACCTTTCGGGTTAGTCATGACCAGCACTTCGTATAAAACCTTGACTTAACGACTAGGATACTTCACCCTGGGCATCAGGAAAGCAAAGGAACACAAGGGCCTTCAAACAATCTACTTCTAGTATCCTACTACCCATCTTCCAAGGTCAATTTAAGCTCATCCGACACAATGGATAAAGATCAACCGGTATGTGCTAGCAGCCCGACACAGCCAGGCCAACTACTACGAACCGAGGGATATCCAGTATTCAATCGTACCCGGTCAGATATCGTCGAGCCATGACTCAACCTTGGAAGAACCTTAAAATAATCACACCAGATCTTAAGAATATACTAATAACTACACAGAAGAAGATTGTCACCGCAGAGGAATACCAAGAAGCGCGGAAGCACCTCCTCAACCAAGAAAAAGCATCAACCCACCTTCTCCAAAAGCTCGCCGAAACCCGACGCAACCTGCCCATGGTCCGAATCACCAATCCCTCCAGATTTAAATTCGATACACCCAGCGGCGAAAAGACACTCCTCGACCTCTTCGAAAACCGCAAGCAACTGATCATCTACCACTTCATGCTTGCCCCGCACGAGAAAGCCGGGTGTGTGGGCTGTTCTCTATGTATGGATCATATCCCCCCCGCTAGGCCATTTGCATAGTCGGGATACATCCTTTGCGGCCGTGGCGACTGCGCCTATCAATGAAATCACTGCGTTTGGCGAGCGGATGGGGTGGGATTTTCCGTTTTATAGCTCTGCCAAGACTCATCGGGCTTGGGAAGAGGCTGAGCGTGATGGTGAGGTGATTACTTGGAAGCCTGGAAATGGGTATTTTGGTCTTTCTTCGTTTTTGAGAGAGGGAGATGAGGTCTTTCATACTTATGAGACTTCGTCGAGAGGGTTGGAGATTATTCTTTCGACTTATCATCTTCTTGATATGACTGCCTTGGGAAGGCAGGAGGTGGGGAATGGGATGGGGAACTTTCGGCGAAATGATGAGTATTGAGGATGCGGAGGGGAGTTTCCATGTTAATTGAATTCAGTATTGTTATATACTTGGGGGAAAAGCAGGGATATTTAGTACACAAAGAATGACTACAACTGCATTTTGAATGGTACAAATGCGCAATCAATTGAAGCACGGAATCATCCATCTGATTTCCAGTATAGTACCATTGGCGGTGCGAGCCTATACAATCGCGTCCATTCTTCCACCGAACTGAATACCAGCGTTGAATGGCCGCATCGCGCTATTTTTCGCAGCTCCAAGCCAACCAGGGAAGAGATTGCGTGAAAGATTTTCTCGAAATTTTCGACCTCTCAGGGCTCACTAAACATGCTAGAAACTGTTTTATTCGCAGCTTCAGATCGTAGTGTGGTGATTGTATTCACCATTTTCATCGCATCATCAGTTCGACCTATTGATTTCCATGTTTCTGCCAGATCTTCCATAGCAGCTAATGTGTCTTGATGATGCTCTCCAAGGGTTTCTTTTCGTAGGTCAAAGACCCTCATCTGTAGCGGCAAGACCTCACGCCACCTCTCTTGTTCCTTGTAATTTGTTACCAACCTTTCAACATGATGCATTGTAATGGAATCGTTCTCGCCATATTGTTCCGTTGCTACTTCTACGAGCCTGGCTAGAAGCGGCTCTGCTTCTTTGAACCTCCTTTGGATTTGGTAGATAGTCACCAGGGTGCTGAATGTAAGCATTTGCGAGAATCTGTCTTCTTCAGGCTCTTCAATTTGATGGCTGTCACCTCGAACGTTCTTTTCCAGTGCCAGTTGTGCGTTTCTCAATACCGACTCAGCCTCATCGAATCGAGAAAGCAAGCAATAGGCGTGCCCTAGTCGTGATGATAATTTAATGGTCGCTGAGTGCTGTCCTCCAATCAGTCTTTCGCATATCTCGATGGTTTTCTCCAGTATCGGTACAGCATCTTGTAATCGACCTTGTGAGTGGAAGAACTCAGCCAACTCGGCTGAAGACTCTAGCGCATCTTCGTGTCCGACCCCTAAAATGTCAAGGTAACCGGTATTGGCTTGGAGGTAAAGCTTCACGGCCTCCGCAATATGTCCTTGTTTGTTGTATGTCCTCGCCAGAGCTTGGCGCACCTCATGCGTGCGGATATTTTCTTTCCCAAAAAGTGCCTCGCAAGAATTCAGCGCCTGTTCTTGCAGCGCCGCAGCCTCTTTATATTGCCCTTGAACAAAATACAAATGCGCCAGTACAGCCATTAGGCCCAAGGTGGCAGGGTCCTGTTCTCCAAATTCTTTCACCGATTCCTTCATCGCTCGTAATGCTAACTCCTCGCTTTCGCGGTAACGACCTTGTCGGAAGTAAATCTTTGCGAGACCATGCATGCAGATAAAGCTGTCATGTCCGCTTGCCCACGCTTTGCTTGATGTTCTCTCTACCGCTTCCTTCAGTAGTGCCTCAGCTTTCAACAGTCGGCCTGTAAAATGATAAAGAGTCCCAAGTGAGTACATGATATTGACCTTGGTATCTTCCTTGCACGAAATTTCGCTATCTGCTAGCGCAGTCTCTAGAATACTCTGGGCATCTTTATATTGAGCCCCTGTGATCAGTGCATTTCCCATCGTAGCTGAGCTCCGAAGGGTAGTGTCATGTTGGAAGCCAAAAATGCTCTTCCTTGCCTCTAATGCTTTAGAGGCCATTCTAATACCATCTTGATGGTTCGAATTTTCTATGGCATAAGCTGCTCCTCGATTCATCAAGCAAGCCCACAATTCCAAATATTCCAGCGAGTCTGGGCGGTGATCGAGTGCGGACTTGACATGAGGGAAAAGCTCCTGGTGCTTTTTCCATTCAGCATAGGCAATTCCCGGGGAACCAAACTCATAGCTGATATTTTCAATAAACTGATTTCGCCATCGGGAAATTTGGCTATGGTCCTCAAGCCATAACCGTGTCGCAAGTTGCACTAGCGAATGCATTTGAAAGGTATGTGCATCTTCAGTTGAGGATATGAAGGAGAAATCCTTCAATATGACGATATCCTCTCCAAGCTCATAATCTGCGTCGGATTTTACATCGCTATCCGTCGAATCTCGTCGCCTCTTTCTGCAACTCGTCTTTTTAACCCTTTCTGCGTGAGAAGAAATGCGAAGAGCACTCTCCACAATGCCCTGACGATCGAAAAAACTCATGAGAGAGAGAAGATCTGCGGCAGAGGCTCTGGTTCGCCGAACGTGTTGGAAAGATATTTGCCAGGTAATTAGTATTGAATTCGAGGCCTGTTCGTCGCGTTGAAGACCTTTCCCTTCATGCTTGAGAAGCCTTGTTTTCTTGCAATCATTTTTCCGGAATTCATACAGGTACTGTAGGACTGAACAACGGGGTGCTCGTCTCTTAATATATGCCCCGGCTTGAGTAATTGCCAAAGGCATAAACTCAAGTGCCTTGCATAGCTCTTCGATACCTTCCTGGCTGAATTGATTTCCTAGACTGGCCCGCATGAGAGATGATGCCTGTGAGCTGTTCATCAAATCAACGGTAACGATGCTATCATCCCTGACCAATCTCGAAGCCACACTCGCACTCCGAGTAGTGATCAAAATACTACCGTGTGGGACGCGAGGTATAAATTGTAAAAGAGTTTCGCCTGAGACTCCCGCACGGTTGAAGCCATCAAACTGAGAACCCAAATTTGCCTCAGGGGACAGCGGGTTTTGAGAGCTGAAAACCAGAGGCTCGCGAAGATGACTATCATCGTCGACATTATCCAGAATAAGAACCCAGGGTCCGTGCTTTTCATCGCAGAGCCAGTTAAACACAAGTCGAAATATGTTAACACCGGGGCTCTGGCACCCTGGTATCTTGACCCTGTCGGCGAGCCTCTGAAATCCTTGTTCAACCCGTGCTGCATTACTAGCATGGATCCAAAATACCCATGTCTGAGGAGAGGAGTCGCGTAATCGGTATGAACATTCAATCGCTAACTGTGATTTTCTTTCGGAAAGTCAGTGGTGCAATCAGGTGAGCTTCGCTTTGATATCACGAACCCAATACCCCCCAAACCGACAAGAGCCACTCTCGCACCCGGTGGAGAGAGCTTCTCTTGAATATCAACAAGCAAGGTTCCACGCTCAACGAAGTCTGGATCTCGAGGGAATGGAACCGTAGATAGTGGGTTTGGACTTGGTTCTGGCTGTTCTGTGGTAGAAAACGGTCATCAGCTCAGCCCCGCAACAGCCATTCCAATCTGATACTGCGAACCAGCGGCATGGTAGTGGACTGAGCCACTATTGATCCCTAGCTGAAGGCTCGCATTCCCGCTCCCGAATGATATGTTTGACATAATGGAGACCGCATAAGCTAGGCGAGGTGGGAAAAGAGGTTCAGAGAGCGTTCATCAGCCGCACTTCGCATTTGGCCCCTCGAGCGATGGTCTGGGCGTGGCGCGGCAATCTATTTGGCATAGCGTATGTATTATACAGGGGTCCTACATAATTTAGTAGACAACATGAGTGCCTCAAGCCTAAGGCTGACAAGAGATGTTCGTCGCCTCAAGTGTTTATCGTACCCCTACTAACCTCAAGCTGCCCAGGGATATGTGGCCTTAGGGCCTTGCATCTACTGAATGCCGCTCAAAGCGATTACTAGTAGTAGTGCCTAGTGATAAGTTTGGTATAATTTTATTTTGCTATCCAAACTCCACGAAAGCCTCAAAAAACTAGTCATAGTAATGAACTACTCAATGCTGCTTATTTTCGCATAAAAAGACACCAGGAAACACCCATGCCCGAAATAATGTACAACGGTAAGATAAATGCAAGGCGAACACAAGGCTAAACAAGCTCAACACTCGCCATCAATCGGTCAAGTAAATCATCATTAACACCATCCCCATCACCCTCGTCCACAATCTTTCCAACAGCCCCAACCAACCCAGCAACCCTTTTCCTCCGAATCGTCTCCTCAAGCTCCGAACTCTTCCCCCTCGCCACATCCAACACAGAAGCCGGCAAATTCGCCAACCGAGCCACATTCAACCCATAACTGCGATGCGCCACGCCCTCAGAAACCTCATATAAGAACGTAATCTCCTCATCGCCCTCAACGCCAGACTCTGTAAACCGCATATGCACATTCCGCAACTCTTTATCCGGGAACGACTGAGCCATCCGCGAGAGGTGCTGATAATGCGTGATGAACAGTGTCAACGAGCGGATCGAGCGTACCATATAATCCAGTACAGCCTGGGCAATAGCGACACCGTCATGCGTGGATGTTCCGCGACCTAGTTCGTCAAGAATGACCAGCGAGCGCGGCGTAGCTTGCTTGAGAATATCTGCTGTTTCGGATAATTCGACCATGAAGGTTGATTCGCCGGCAAGCATATTATCGAATGCGCCCATACGCGTAAACACCGCGTCTAGGAGGCCTAGTCTTGCCGAGGCGGCGGGTACGTAGGAGCCTATTTGGGCCATTATTGCGATTAGGGCTACCTGGCGCACGTAGCTTGATTTACCGCCCATGTTGGGGCCTGTCACGAGGAGGGCTCGTGTGCCTTCGCTTTCGAGGTTGGTGTCGTTTGGTACGTATGCGTCTGTTAATATGCGTTCGACCATTGGGTGGCGGCCTTGTTCGACGTGCAGGCAGTGTTCGTCTGTGAATTCTGGTTTGGCGTAGCCTGGTTGTTGGGCTATGGCTGCGAGGGAGAGGAGACAGTCCAGTGTGGCGAGAGACTGGACGCAGTCTCGGAATGATTGGTATTGGGTTGCGATGTCGGCGAGGAGGGACTTGAAGGCTTTGTCACAGGCTGCGGCGAGTGCTTCTTTGTGCTGGTCTCGCTGGCGGATCATTTGGATGACTGCTGGCGTGTGGAAACGGGAGACTTTCTTCGTGCCGCTGACTTTGACCCATGATGCTGGGATTTTCCGGATGGCGAGGGAGTTGTTTTCGATTTCGATTAAATATTCGATTCCTGCAACTGTGACATATTCAATTTTCTTTCGGCCTATTTGCTCTTCGGCCACAGCGCGGTGTTCTTGTAGATCGTGCTCGATGCTGGCAATTCCGCATTTTTGATCGCTGATGTCCTCGGTCTCTTCTTCCTCTCGGAAGAAAGCATATTTATCGTCGCTTCGAGCAGCATGCATGTTTATTTTGTCCAAGAAACGAGTGACATCTTCCTGGATAGTAGGTAGGGAGGCAATGGCTTCGCTAATGAGAGTCGAGTCAAAGCCTGTGTCGGCTGGTGACTTGATCTCTGAAAACTCCATTGCGATTGTCTGCATGGTTTGCAGAACAGTGAGAAGCTCAGGTCGAGTACACTGCATTCACTGGGTTAGGACAAACTGCCTTTTGAGAGAGGGACAAGGATACCACTTACCTTCCCATAGTAAATCCGAATCAAGCTCTTCTCCAAGTCACTCTTGATCTTACCCAGTAACCTCGTAACACGCTCCACAGGAACCGCTCGAGCAGGGTTTATCAACTCTTGCACGCCATTTGTGCGTTCCTCCAAGCGTTGTCTATCAAGCAAGGGCCGTCCAACCCAATTTCGAAGAAGTCGCTGCCCGAACCGCGTCTGCGTCCGATCCAGTGTCCAGAACAAACTACCCTTTGCAGAGTGGTCATTCTGATTCTGGTAAATCTCCAGACTAACCAGGGTATTCCCATTCAGCAACATATGCGATCTCGCCGAGAAAGGCTGGAAGTACTTCGTCAGATCAAACACATGTTCCAATCCGTACTCCGTCATATGCTCAATCATCGAAGAAAGACAAATCGTAACATTCTCCGGCAACCCGAGAACATTCTGAAGCAACTTCGCCGCGAGCACATCCTCCTCCTCGCCTGTGGCATTCATCTTCCCAGCATAAAAGCCCGAGACATGACTATGCGCCTCCGCAGCCGCAGTCTTCTTCTTCCCCATCCGTTCCAAGCGCACCGCATCGCCAAAAACATTCATCTTACTCCCAGATAAATGCCGCACAAGCTTCTCACTCGCCTTCGACATCTCGCCCACAATCAAAATCTCACACGGCGCAATGTGCAAAAGCCGCGTCTCAATCTCACTGCGCATAAACCCGTCCTCGAAGTCGTCGTAGATCACATCACCCGTGTTCGGCTGCACTGCGACAATTCCAACCTGCACTCGCTCATCATTGCCCCAGCCCTTCGCATTGTTCTCCGTAATACAGAGCATGTACCCCGTAGCTGGCGATGCACCACCAGCCGCAGGCGCAGGGCCCTGCAACCCCTCCACATCGTCGATATAAGTACCCTTGGTGTAGAGATTGGTCAATTTGCGCACGAACGGTGCATTGCGATTATCGCCTGCAGCCTTGAGCGCGGCCGTCTCGATCTGCCTCACAACGCCAACCTTGTGACCCGCCGTAATGAGCCGCTTAACATGGACATGTAACCTGTGCACGGGAATACTCGCCGAGGCAAAGCGGTCGAGGTGTGCCTCGGATGGATCTAGAATGTGTGTCAGCAATGAACTAGATTTCCCTTGCAGTGTATGTCAAGAATTGGAGATGGGTCGGACACACGCTCATCGAACCGAAATTTCCCCGGTATACAAACGATGCCAAGTTCCTTCGCCGCAACGCGCGCATCGTCTCCGAAAAACCGAAACTTATACCCAACCTCAATGACAAGCACCGTATCCAGGTGTTTGCGCTTGATCTCGATAACTTGTTTCTCCATCGGTGTAAGTTTGCTTCCGCCCTTCTTGCCCGCTTTGCCTTTTGTCGGTGGTGGTGGGGCTGGTTCATCTTCTTCCTCGCCTTCTTCTCCCCTTTCCCTGTGCCGGGTCCATCGCCGACATTGGTAGGAGCGGCCGTTCGCCCAATTCCAATCAAGCAGCCTGCTCCTCCTAGTTTCCGGACGAATTTCTGGTGTAGTTTCTCTTTTTCTTTCCTTCGTTGTACGTCTTCGGGGTCTTCGTCTCTCGGAGGTGCGATAGCTGGTGAGCTTTGGAATTTGAAGATCTCGGTTCGTTGGCTACTAAGCTCAGATGTCTGGCAGGTGGGTGGGAGGGGTTGAATGATGTCTTTCGAAACGGAAATTGCTTCTTCCTGTTTTTCTTCGAGCTCTTTGGTCGGGACATTCAAGTTGGAGGCAGAGGCAGAGGCAGATGCGGAGGTGGAGGCGGAGGTGACTCTAGCACGCTTAGAGGGCCGAACCACAATGTCGTCATCCTCGTCGTCGTCGTCGTCTTCTTCGCGAATGGAGTTCGTTTTTGCCGGTTTCTCCTGTTCCGGCGAAGCTTGTCTCTTCTTAGGCCGTTTTTCCTGGGTCGTGCTGGTCGTTTCGGAGGGTGTTCGTGGAGAGGACTTTCCGCCAAAGAAGCTGGAGATGGTTGCTTGCTTGCGCTTCAGGGACGGCGATGGTGCTGAGGATTGTGAGGAATGGGGCGCCATTGTGCCCGTGAGTCCTGGACCCTGATAGCTAGAAAAATACACCAGGGGTAGTGGGTTTCTTTAAAGCCAAGCTGCAAGGTCAAGATGGAAACCCCAGTTGACTCCGCAATCGCCGAGCTTCGACGCGTTGACGCGTGGAGGCGTTAATTGGTTGCTGACTAAGATGCCCTAACTACGAGTACGGAGTATAGGATAATTATTACTCGAAGTTCGAGCGAATCAATCATACCGCAAAATATTAATACGGAGGCTTAATACGCTACATACAAAGCATAATGCTTGCGCTGTGAAAAGATACACTTAAAAACAAAGTCCCACCCCCATATCCAGTCTTCAGTCTCCAGTCTCCAGTCTCCGAACCCCAAAACTCGAATTTTCTCCCAGGGTTGATAACAATCTCCAATCCCCCCCAACCCTTGACCTAACCATCAATTGATAACCCCGTCAGATACACGCTCATAGAAAGAACAGAAGATAAAAACCAAGAAAAGAAAGGAAAAAGAATGTTGAAGTGCAGCCAGCTCGTGTGTAGTCGTCTTGCTTGGCTCCTCCTGATGCACAACAATTGAGCGTGATCGACAGCCCATTCAACCCCAGCCCCGTATTCCGTCTACTCTGTGCCGCCAGCCAGATACAGCCGGGCAAATTCCTGGTGATCTTCCTCTGAAATGGTCGCTTCCGATGATTGCGCTCGATGCATGTTCCAGCCGGTATCCGCTGCAGAGAAGTCGTCATAGCAGCCGTCTCCAAGGAAACTCATGCCCCCAGTCCTGAAGGTCGGAGCAACCAATGGATTGCACTGGAATGCACATTTTCCATCGTCTTCCTCCTCGTCCTTAACGAAAAAGAATTCAGGTGGGTAGTTGGGCTGATTCAAGCCGGTTCGCTTGCTGAGTGGAGAGTCCCAACCGCCAATATCCATGCATCCGTGTGGGTTGAGAATTGGCTCGATGTTTTCCTTCTCCTGCGTTCCTCGGCCATCACTCTTTCGCCCGGGGTTCTGGTTCTTCGGGGTGTTTCCCCTGTGGTCCAACACGAGCCGTGCTGGAGTCAAAGTGTCCTGTGTCGGATGTTGCTTGGAACGCTGGCGGCCTCGGAAAGCGTCCTTGATGTCGTGGTCGGAGTCTGCGAAGATATGGAAACCGCTCCGCGGTCCCTTTGCACCCTTTGCAAAGGCTTGAACAGACAGCTGGAAGTCCTGATCATCTTCGACGTAAGATGGCCTGATACCTGCCGAGCGCTGTGAACGGCGGCGAGGCGTTTCGACCACCTGAACAGGCTCACGATTCTTTGAGGTGCCGGCGACTCCCTTCTTTCCGCTGCGTTTTCTAATCGGCAGGTTGGGGTCATTCTGGCCAAGAGGTCTTCTCTTCTTGGAGCGAGGCGGACGCTGTTTTGGGATGGGCGTCTCGCCTTTCAGTGGAGTCTGGTTTTCATCCACATCGCCGGAAATGAAACGCTCTTTCAGCAAGTCGCCCTCGGGGGAGAAGATCTGCTCGGTGGGCTCCACAAGAAGTGATGTGATCTCCATGCGTTTGATAACGGTACCGTCTTTCTTCTGGTTACGTCTGCGTCGCATTTGGCCCGTTGCTGAATCGAAGATATCCATTCCGGGCCACAAAATACCCTTCAACCTGGACATTTCATCTGAACGCTGTTTCTCGGCTTCGGTCATGGCGTCTTCATGGCGCTCAAAGTTTGATTCGTCATCTGCGTCGAATAGAAAAGGGTCAAGCTTCTCCTCGTCGAGTGATTTCTTGGACACGCAGTTTCGCTTGGGTCGACCTCTGGCAGTGTTGGGTGTGACCGGAATGATAATAGGGTCCATGAGGCGTGGATCCAGATAGTCTGGTAGTTCAGCGTGAGGCGGAGTGGTGGCGATAGGTTTCTTGACGCGACAAGACCGTTTGACTGGCGGCTGAGAGTAGACTTCGTCATTGTTCGATTGGGACTTCCGCTTGTTCTTTCGTTCGTCTGTGGCGGTTATTCTTTCGGAGAGAAGAGCTGCGAGGTTGTTCTCTTTGAACCAAGCATCGTATTCCTGCAACAGTTGAGTAACGTTCTCATCCTGGTGGCTGCGGACTTGAAGTTTGAAAGTGTTGGAGAGGTGGCCCTTGGAGGAAACATGAGTCAACAAGTGCGAAACATCGCTAAACCGAGGATGCCCAGGACATATGGTGCAGTTCAAATTGGAGGCGTTCATTGGTCCAATTGGAGGGGATTGGATGATCCAATCCAGCATGCAGATGCAAGCGAGACCAAGTCGGGTAACAAGATGTCAAGACTGAATTGAATGAACAAAAGATCAGAAAATGCAGAATAATAGAGAAAGACGCAAGAAGACACGTCGGATGTGAGAAATAACAGAGTTGAGCGGAGGATTTGTTGTGATTTCTCTTGTTGTGGTCAAATGGCAGCCTCGAGTGGTGGTGACGAGGAAGGCACGCAGCAACCCTGGAACGGGGAAGGTGCAGCCCTCAACCTGCAAACTTCCCACAAGGAAGGAGCGCCCCAGCATGTCTATACAACCCTTACCCTTACTAACCAAATTCTATAGAATCAATCAATCAGATTATGGGAATTTTGAGCTTTGAAACTTGAGACTTGAGTTGTCATATTCAAAATAGGCTATGCTAGACGATATGTAAGAATGCAGATGTAGGTAGATATGTAAATGTGCCACGATGTCTTAACAGCCTTCAGGCAATTGTGGGAGGGTATGAAGCGGAATAAGTCAAAGTGGAGATGCTCTCCTCCCACATTGTATCCCATGATCCATGGAGCAAAAGAATCATGGGTTATTAGATTGTGGGAGGGATGGTCCGTAGGACGAATGGTTTCAAATGGTTTGTCATGAGAAGCATGAGATCAGGTATGAAATATTGATCACCTGGCAAAGCACCGAGCAATCACAGATTTAGGCATACAACTGGGGTGGTGTTAATTCAACTTGATTGCAAAATATGATGGCGAGGGGAGAGAAGGGGCGCCGCTTACTATACTGGATCTACTTCCTGCAGTCCCTCCACCACACCAAGCAGACTCAGGCCAGCCAGACCGAAGTTGGTATGATAGACATCAACCATGTTTCCTGGTCGGTCAGCAAACCCACCGGCTTCGGGGTCCTGGATTCAAATGGTTAGACACAGAAAAAAAGAAAGAAAAACGAGGTTGTGATGAGGGGAATTGTGCACTAACCTGGCATTGCAAGACAAAGGCAGAAAGTTTCTGGCGATCAATCCAGTCCAGCCGGTCGATCATGGCTAAGCTTGAACCAACCCACCAAGTATAGCATGCATCAACGAGCTTCTCTGGGCGCCCATTAAAACCGCCGTTGTCAACCTGCCGTTCACTGAGCCAAGCTCCGAGACGGTCCTTGTTCACCAGATCCAGACGGCCTGCAATGGAGAGAGCACCAATGCAAGTGAAAACCTGGCCTGCATGAGACTCGGTACCGGGGGAGATACCATAGGCACCATCAAAGTTCTCGCAACTCTGAACATAAGTGACAGCCTTGGGAACATCGACAAGGTCCATGAGACCGAGCAGTGAGAGCGCATTCAAGGCACCATAGAGGAACCGGGTGTCGGTTTCACCCCATTGGTCTCCCATGAATGAGCCATCATTCTTATTCTGCAAACTGGCAATGACTAGAACTGTTTAGTACAAGGGGGAACAAGAGAGAGGAGAAAATCATCTGCGACAAGGGAAGTGAATCGTACAAGACGCAACTTTCTGTTTACCGCCACGGTCCTGTTTCTCCAGCTCATCCACAGCATCAATGGTGACCAGGATCTGGACCGCGGATACGGTGTAGAGCATGTGAGCATCATGGCCTGGGGCAGCTCCGAAGCCTCCATTGTCCCTTTGGCAGGAAAGAACAAAATCAATGGTTTCTTGGCGAGCCAAGGCATCGGGATGGCCGAGAAGATGAAGCGCTGTCAATCCCCAGTATACGCCATTGAGGCGCAAGTGCTCGGTCAGCCAGTATTGCAGCTCATCCTTGCGCTATTGTCACCGTCAACGGATTGTCCATAAAGCGGACCACCGCCATAAAAGAGTAGGACGCACAGTATCCAAGTTTTTGATGTACGCCACATGTTTCAAGGCGTGCAGTTCCTGATCTGATGAGGAACCTGAGAGGCCACCAGCCCTACCAGGACCATGTGCCAAAGACATTATATGGTTTGCAGATGATGATGGTGGCTGGAAAGCGAGGAGAACAGTGATTGGGCGAGGGGGGTGACAGGTTAGTAATTGCGGGACACCGACAAAGAAAAAGAAAAAAGACTGTCAGGGTTAATGATATCCGCGCTCAGATCATGCTGTCATTGAGCGAAGATGCATGAGCGGGGGGAAGCTCTCAAGGGCAGTTCAGAGCCGCGACGCTAGACTAGGATCAACCGAGTTCAGGCTGTCTTTTTCCAGTGGTTGCCAATGGTTAGCCGCAAGGCAAATTGTGGCTTGGAGCGAGGCCAAATCGGGCCAGTTTTGTGTGTTTGTGTGCACGTGAGAGCACGTGAGTAGAAGGGGGCACATGACTTCACATGACTTCATGTGCCTGTCTACTCGAACTGCTCACATGATCCATGCCACCCCCGTCAGGCCAGCCACCTTGGAAGGGCTGAGCTCCACTTGTCTTTGAAATCCACAGTGTCCAACTCCACAGACGCCACAATCCTGCCCCTGAGGTCGCACTGTACACTGCTCCGTGCACCCAAATCCACCGCTAGTCTCAGATCGGCCATGCCATGTTTCAGAAAGGACCACCCGGAATGCCCGTGCACCGCCATGTCGAAGCACATGGAAATGGCAGGCAGAAGAATTCGCTTCGAATATTCGACAATGTGGACACTTGAGGATGAGAATAGCATCTGATGAGGAAATCACCGTTTTTAGCAACGCCCAGCTGTCTCCACCTCGCTTCCTCGTTCTCGCTGTCAAGTACCTACTAGTAATAGAATGGGCGACCGCCTGGCAGTTCCTTGCAATCAATTGCTGCCGATCCAGGATGCGCGCGATATATATATATATACTATATATATACATTAGCATACTACATTACGATAAGCCGCTGCATGCGCCCGGGGAAATTGACTCCGGACTTGGAGCAGTATCCGAGTGCTATCCTCCGTGATCAATTTCGAATAATCTCGTGCATGCATTTACTACTATACAGTACAGGCCCAGATGGCTGATGTGCGGCAAGACGACTGCAATTGTTACAGAAGACGCCGGAGTGCGGTGACAACCCCGGAATAACTCAGGCGCAGGCGCAGACGCGGACGCAGCGCAGACCGCACTTCCCCGACAGGCAATTAGAGCAGTGGCATGTTTGCTTAAAAAAAGAGCTCAAGGCCCACTCCAAGGCAGTGTAAATACGGAGCCAGTGTGGATGTGGATGAACGTGAGTGGGCATTGACTGAAACTCGGACCAACGATGTGACCAAGTGGAGGATGGGGCCCTCCTCAAGCGCCCGGACACGTTTTTGTCTGACGACTGCTACCCCTGATCCGATCCTGTCAGAATACTAGTCCGATGCAGGAAAATAATGAATTGGAAGTCCCTCTTTGTCGCACGCCCTTGGAATTGAACCTTGCCAATTGATGGGGATCAACTTGGGGATCAGCAGGAATTGACAATGATATTCATTTTCCCCATGCAACAACAGCCGCTGGTTCGCCCGGCCGAATCGTCCATCGGTCGACCAGACAAGCACAACCATGGATTGACGACAGGAACAGAATGCACAGCGCAGATTTGTCGAGAGGGCTTATAATCTCCACTATCCTCCGGCTGACCGGCCAATCATCTTGTTCAATGATGCGACGCAAGACAAGCACATCATCCCGCCCGTGGCTCTAGCTGCTAGAACCAATGGTGACTGTGGAGGTCGATCGGTGTGACTTGTGTGTATTTTGGGAATAGAGGTGAACGAGAGCGAGACAGTTAGCGATCGAATTAATGTACATGACAGGGCGATAGTGGTGGAGCAGAACTCGGTACGAGGAATGCTGGCGCAAGAACTGTAGGACACCAACTCCGTAGGAATGTGGAAGTGGAAGTGGAAGTACCGGACCGAACGGACCCCAAAATGGATTGACAAGTTAGATCACCGTTTTGTATCTCTACTTTTACATCGGCAGATGATGTTGCGCACCGTCACTGTTGGCCCCCCTCTTGTCCCATTCGGAGGCAACCCTTGGATAGAGTGACGTCGATCCCAGGGGAGCATCAGATTGGCCCGATTGTATTGTTTGGAAGAAGAAATTAAACACGTCCCCACAGGGGTTTTTTTCTCTTTTCTTTCTTTTAGGCCAATCTGTTTATTAGTTCAGATTAATTATATATGATAAGGTAGAAGAAAAAAAGAGATACGATCGGCTTCAATCCCCCCCCCTTCTTCGTCGGGCCTTATTGCATGACTCTTCTTCTCTCTCTCTCCGCTGTGGAATGTTTTCCCTTTTCCTTCTCCCACACAACTTCATCCCCATCCACTCTCTTCCCCTTAGGTTGACGCCGCATCGTCCTAGAGAGGTTTAGTGGCTGACGTCGAATTGGGCAATTTGATTACTGCTAGCGTGCAAGTGCAACTCCCCTACCGCCGCTACGCCCAACGCTAAGTCCGTTAGGGGACCTGTGCAGCCTCTCACACACTCTCTCCGGTCATATTTCTGTCTTGGTGCTTCTCCTTGATCACCAAACCACACCCATATCTTCAGCTGGCTCTCCTTTGAACCGGGTTGACCGTTTTCTTCTTTCTTTTCACTCCCTACGTGAAAGGCTCTCAACCACTTGGGACAACTTCCCTGTCCTGTCGATCCCTTGACCCGCCTAAAAGAGGGGGCTCCGAGATTCCTCGTCTGGAATCAACTTTGCAAAGGGGAATCACTCTGTCTTTGGGACATAACATGAGGGGTCTGGTGAGTGTCTTCCCTTTGAATCGCGTCTACTCCATTGTTGTTGGTCACAGTCCATCCTGGTACCTGGCCATGTCAATCAATATCTCCTAAACGGTCGTCCTTTGAACAACCCCCCTCCTCCCCCGTGCCCCCCCTGCATCTGTCATGGCTCTATGCGGTTTCACCGGTCTTTTTTTAGATGCTCTGGTGACCCTCTTATCTGTCGGAATGACCTTACTGACCGTATAACCGTCTTCTGCAGATCCTACACCCTCGATAGCATTTTCTCTCTGCCCATCCCCGGTGGATATCCCAACGACCATCCCGGCATTATAGACATCGGCAAGACCGAACAGCCCAGACAAAGTGCAGCAGCTGAAGGTCAGACACGAGAATATAGGTGATCCGGAGTGATCTGGAGTGATCGGGTACGGCTCAGCTCTTCAGCCCTGGTCGCCTGGTTTTAACACGCACGCTGACCAAATATCTCCTACAGCCCAACACCCCGTTCAACCTCCAACGTCACACTTGAAACCCGCGCAACGAGCCCGGAGCCTCTCGCTTATAACTCCATTCCTTCCCTACTATCGTGGCCCGACCTCTCCCGACTAGCGCCAACATGCCTTCCCGACAGTCGACCGTGCCGAATCTCGACTTAGGCTCGTTGAAAGCCGACACAAACAACGGCAAACTTTCGTCGCCCATAACACCTGGTGCGCAGAGTTCCGACCTGCCTAGCCCCTTAACACCATGTTCGCCCAAGTCCGCGTCCAGCTCCCCGTTGTTCAAGGGCGCCACTATCCGTCCTGTCACCCAAGAGAGCAGTAAGGTGAACAGCCCGACAATTCCAACCTCGCCTGGGTCTGTGGCAGCCGAGCCCCCAACCCCTGGTCTGACGGCCATCCCTCAACAGTTTCCTTCACCCAAGGACTCGTCAAAACACAGTCGCGATGCTTCAAAATCATTCTTCGGCACGCTGAAGGCCCCCAAGACGTCTCATCGCCCACAGAGATCAGATGGTTCAGATCACTCGACCGAGCCCCCCCAAGAGTCGTGGAGGTTCTCGGGATCGCAAATCGCAGATGCCACCCAAACTATACGAGTCGAGCCCCGACCTGCCAACTGTAATTGCCCAGGCAGGGGAGAATGAGAAGAGTGAGCTAACGAGTATACACCAATCATATGTTCTAGTGAACTAACAATCATGTTTTTTTTTCTCTAATAGATGAACACCATACGAGTGAAAAGAGTACGCAACAAAGCGGCCACAAGAAGGCAGGGCCCGATCCGGAGCAGGCAGCCTCGAAAAAGAATAAACCGAGATTCGGCAACCTCCTGAGCCGCTCTCGGTCGATTCGTGTCGATGAATCTTCCGGGAATCGGGCCGCCGGTCGACGACCCTCGATTGGTCTAGCGAAATTGGAGGAATTCAGCCAGAAGGATACGGCTACTGCCCCGCGTGCTGCAACAGTGCGCCCTGAACGACCCCAGCAAGGTAGTTTGCAACCTCCTCCTAGCCGCGGAGGAGATGGTCATTCCTTACGAAAGGAGAGAAGCCACGGAGGATCAATGGTCACATCAGGCTCGCTGAGCCAAGTTTCCGGTGCATCGGCCGCAATTTTCAACAACCTCAAGCAGTCGTCGTCTGGTGCAGCGGATCGTCTAGGCAAAGCTGGAAAGGGATTCTTCGGCAAGATTACTCGGAGCGGAAGCACGAACGAGCGCGAGCTAATCAATGACGACAACTACGTCTGCTCTGTGATCAACCTCCCTCTGATACAGCAAGCGAGGAAGACTCGCATCTGTAAGAAGCTGGAAGCCTGCCGGGACAAAACCGAGTTCTGGATGCCTGCGCTTCCATACCGTTCTATCGATTATCTCAACTTCAAGGGCTGCGAAGAAGAAGGTTTATACCGGGTACCAGGAAGTGGCCGAGAAGTCAAGCACTGGCAAAGGCGCTTCGATACAGAGCTTGATATCGATCTTTTCGATGTTCCGGATCTATATGATATCAACACGATTGGGTCCTTATTCAAAGCTTGGCTCCGTGAATTGCCCGACGAGCTGTTCCCGAAAGCGACCCAAGATATGATCGCCGAGAAGTGCGAGGGCGCTACAACGGCTCCGCAATTGCTGAAGGACGAACTCTCCAAATTGCCACCATATAACTACTACCTTCTCTTCGCCATCACCTGCCATCTCAACCTTCTCCACTCATACGTGGATCAAAATAAAATGGACTATCGCAACCTGTGCATTTGCTTCCAACCCTGCATGAAGATCGACGCATTCTGCTTCCAATTCTTGGTCTGCGACTGGAAGAATTGCTGGCAGGGCTGCTGGACCGAGAAGGAGTATGTGCAGAAGGAAATGGAAATGGACGAGGCGGAACAGAAGGTCGCGGCGGAGAAGAATACCGCCAGTCGCAGCAGGCCCGATCTTCCCCAGTCTTCTTCCAGTCACGAACGCGCCGTTTCTTCCAGTTCCAGCTCACAGGCCGAGGAGGAACGGCCTCGACCAAAGACTCGGGGTGAGGCTCGACCAAAGACTCGGGGTGAGGCTCGGCCAAAGACTCGGGGTGAGGCTCGGCCTGAAACTCGGAGTGAGTCTCGACCTGACACTCTGGGCGAGCCTCGAACACGAAAGGCGAAGCCTCAGAACATCGAGACCGCACATACACGAAGCATCTCCCAGCTCCCGGAACTCGGACCTCCCCTTTCTCCCATCAAAATCTAATTTGCACATTCACATGCACCGCACTTTCCGCGGCTTGACATGGACTTGCATTTCCCAACACAATAAACCCATACATGCCACACATGGCCCATGGACTCACTTCCGGTCCAAAATCATGGGGTTGCCATCACCCATTCGGCTGGTCCGATTCGGGTCAACCCATGACAAGTCTTGAGATCGTCAGAGTCTCTTGACACCATCCTCTTCCTATTTGATCAAGGATTGGTCAAAGTTCAGATCCTCATCTCAATTCTTTCCCTTGTTGCTCCATCCTGCACTGGGCGTTGTTTGTTTAACCTGCCAATTGTCATTTGGTCTTGAACCAGCATTTGTCGGAGGGCATGCCCGGCGTCTCTGGCATTGATTTCTTTCTTACTTTTCGATTTCTCCGTTGTATATGTTGTTTTTTACTCCATGCACTTCTGGTCCAGGCGAAATGGGAGGCGGATTCTCATTCTCTCATGCTCTACTTTGTTCTGCTGTTTTTTCCTCATCATCTTCTCTGATTCTCACTATGCACGCGCTCTCCTTGGTCACGCTCTATTTGTGGCAATAGAGCCAGTTTGCTCTATGCTTTTGCCTTTTTTCGATCTCTGTTTCTCATCTCAGATTCCCCTCGACGGTCCTCTATGTCTATTTCTTTCGTGTTCTTTGATCTTGTCTTTTTTTACTTTTTACTTTTTTACTTTTCTTGTTCTCATCTATGGCGTTCTTCGCGAGGCTTTGTACAATAGCGCAGTGGGCAGGCAATTTCTCTCGGTTCAATGATGACCAATTTGGTTTCAATTTTCAAGTTTGATCTCATTCAGTACTTCGTCTTACATCTCCAGATTTTTGTAGTATATCCATAAATATTGGTAAAATTAATGGCTCTAATACTAGTAAACTCTGACCCGTGGACTATGTTCACTACTTTTACTGTACTCGTAGAAATCAGGATGTCATAGACTAGTATTGATGCAACACATATCATTTAAACAATGCTTTTGATGTAGGAAGATTCGATCGTCATAGGATAGGCCCAGACTCCAGCCCCAACGCCAAGGACATGAATAGAAAAAAACAGAGGATACGGAATGTACAAAAAGGTCCACCAGGCAAGGTGGAAGAAAGTAGTAGGTAGGCCAGCAAAGAATAGCAAGCACCCTGGGGGTGGGCTATCTAAACTCAGTTACTACCCTTCTTGTTGTTGGCCTTGCGGTCATTAGCCCGCATCTTGCGCTCATTCCGCTTAAGCTTCTCCTTTCGCTCCGTACGAGACATTCCCCGAATATTGCTACCCTTAGTAGCAGCATCCTCCTCCTTCTTCCAATCCTTCTCATTAACCTCGACAAGCCACTGGTTGTCCGAATCCTTGTTCTTGCCCTTGTATCCCCACTTGGGCACCCACTCACCGCTAGCCTCGTCGTAGACGAGATTCTTACGGCGCTCCTTGTCCGCCAGCGTCGCGCCGGGCTTGGTGTTGAACTTGCCGATACCCTTCTTGCGCGCGAACAGCTCCCACTTGGTCGGGGGCTTGGGGGTTGGCAGGGGCTTGTGGCGGGGTGTTTCGATTTGGGCGGCGGGGAGGTTCAGCAGGACGCCGTTGGCGGCTGTTGAGGTGATTTGGCAGGTTGTGAGCAGTTGGTTGAGGAGGGATTGGGTGCCGTCGCGGGCGATTGCTTGGAGGGAGGTTTCTAGGTTTTCGGATGCGGGGAGTTCGAGCGGGTTGGGGTCGTTGGCGAGGATGTTGCCCAGGTCGAAGGTGTATGGGGTTGGCTTGGAGACGGTGATGGGACTATTGGGTGTTGGAGTTAGTATTGGTGGTTTTTTTTTGATTCTCTGGATTTGAGGTTTCATTTTGATATTGGATAGGGCAGAGAGAGGTGGGGGAATTCGTACAGCTTCTCCGGCTTCGAGTCAGCAGAGCTGTTGGCCATTTCGACGTCTCCCATTTTGAAGACTGGGGAAATAGATGTAGAGGAGGATTTGTTTGGGGCAAAAATGCGGCGGTGACAATCCGTTACTCTCGCGAACTTTTTTTTCTTCGGGATAATCGCCGTTTTCTGCCGGATGACTAAGGAGTTGAGGTAAGACACCGCTTCCCGTATTAGGGAATGAGGAATTCATCAAATTATTATGGGCAACTCCGGACTTGCTCCAGGGCCTTTGTCAATTCCATCAACCCTCCCACCTCTCAATTCCTCGTCCCGAATTGATTCTTGCACCGGCACGACTGCCGGTGTTTCTGAACAATGGCTTCCGCCTGGTGCTGGAGCTGTCTCTCGAGACTGCGCCCGACAACACGAGCAGTTCTCCCTCCGCCGTCCGCTATTCCCCGGTTAACGAGTGCCCCCTTCCACTCGTCTGCGGTTCAATATGCCCCGCCTCTCAAGAAGAAGTCCAACAGTATGACTCAAATGAAGTACCGACAAGGTCAGACTCTGCGGAGGAAGAAGAAGAAGACCGTTGAACGCGCGCGTCCCCCAGCCCCAGGCGAGCGCAAGGCGTTGCGGAAACGCATTATCCTGAGCAACCCCAATGCTTTGGAAGTTGAGGGTATGCAGGAGATCTCAGCAGAGAACATTGTTGATGCTCGTCTTCGTGGTTCCGTCCTTGGTCTGCCTGTTCCCATGCTTGACCAGCTGCGGGCTGTGCAAGCTTTTAAGCCGAAGCAGGGTTGGTCGATATTCCGTCGGCCTGGTGCGGTTGTTCGTCGTGATACCGTTGAGATGGGTCGTCTCTTTGAGAAGATCTCTGGTGAGGGCGATGCTGCTGAGAAGGGCAAGGTCGTTAAGAAGGTCGTTACTGGTACAAAGGGCTCTGGAAAGACCGTGCACCTGCTGCAGGCTATGTCCATGGGTTTCTTGAAGAAGTGGGTTGTGGTTACTATTCCCGAAGGTAGGTTCTATTTTTATCGTTAGCAATTGATATATTGCTTCTTGGGAAGGTGCTAACTTTGTATTCCCTAGCTCGCGAGCTTGTCTCTGGTGATACCGCCTATGTACCCGTCGAGGGCTCCAAGCCCACCCAATATATCCAGCCCGGCGCCACCTCTGCTCTGTTGATGCGCACCGTCGAAGCCAATCGCGAGGTCCTGTCCGAACTCAAGGTCTCACAGAAGCACGATATCGCCGGTGTCAAGCCCACTTCGACTCTTGAGAATCTGGCCAAGCTCGGATTCCAGGACCCCGCCCTCGCCTGGCCTGTTTTCAAGGCCCTCTGGACTGAGCTGACTGCTACCGCTGCCGCCCCCGGAATGGAGAAGGACTTCCAGACTCGTCCCCCGATGCTCGTGGCTGTTGACGGCCTCGCCCACTGGATGCATGACAGCGCTTACCGCGACACTGATTACAAGCTCGTCCACGCGCACGACCTTGTCTTTGTGAAGCATTTCCTCTCCCTCCTGCGCAATGGCCAAGCCGAGCTGAAGAACGGCGGCATGCTTCTGTACGCCACCTCCACCTCCAACAGCCCCAGTGTCTACGCTCTTGAGGTTGCCCTGGACCAGATGGCCGCTCGCCAGGCTGGCACCAAGCCTACCTCCCCGGAGTACCCCTCAGCCGAGGCATACAGCAACGCCGACCCCCGTGTTCTGGACCTGTTCAAGCCTATTGAGGGCAAGGAGCCCCAGATGGAGCTGCAAACATTGGGTGGACTCACCCGCGACGAGACTCGTGGCTACCTCGAGTACTTTGCCCGCAGCGGCCTGCTCCGCGAGCCCGTCAATGAGAACTGGGTTGGCGAGAAGTGGAGTATGTCCGGTGGTGGTATCATTGGCGAGCTGGAGAAGCTGGGCCGTCACGTCCGCAGTGCGGCCATTCCTACGCCTGCTGCGAACTGATGTTGAATATATCCATCCTTCCCAATCATTGGGGGTCCGTAAACGGATCTACCATGCTGTACTGTAAATGGGATGTCTGGGATTTCTTTTTTCTGTTTCTTCCGTGTACTTTACAAGTTTTATCTCCCTGGTTCGTGTTTTGTATGCATATAATGAATATGTTTCCAAAAATCATTTTTTACTGGTTCTTATTCCTGCCACTATTCTACTATCTGAAAAATTTGGAGGTAACGACCGTCACGGTAGTAGTTGATCCCAGTACCTACTAGTACTATATCTATTCCTCTCAACCTCAAACCTCCTCCAAAGTCTTAACCTTAGGAGCCCTCACCAAATCAGGATAATCAATCCTAGCCGCAGAATTCATGAAGGCCGAATTACCGGGATGCGCCTCCTGAGACTGACCGCGGAAGAGGAAATTCATGGGGAACCCAATATCAAACTCATAAGCACCCTCAATCTCCTCAATATCCGCCTCGGTAAGCTGAACCTTCAACGCATCGATATTCCCTTGCAAATGCTCGACCTTACGCCCGCCAACAATCGGATACACATAAGGTGCTTTGTGCATGACGTACGCAAGCGCAATGCTCGTGATAACGGTATTGTGTCGCGCTGCCACCTTCTCCAAGACCTTTGAAACTGCCACGTCGATCTCTCGCGGCTCGACCTGTCGTCCAGGATTACCGTTCTTTGCAAGCTCTTCACGTTGGGCGGTTGTTTTGAATGCGCCGCCGCCGAGGGCGGCCCAGGGTGCGAGACCCATTCCTTCGGCTGCGACCATGGGGATGATTTCGCGCTCGAAGTCGCGTCGGGCTGCGTTCCATTGGCCTTGGTAGACGCTGAAGGGGCGTAGGCCGTGATCGCGGGCGTCTATTTTGCATTGTTTAGTCTCTTTTCATCATGGCCTTTTTACTTCGGCGAGAGGTATTTGTACTTACATTGGTTCGCACGGCTGACAATCCACGCTGGTGTGTCGCTAATTCCCAGGTACAAGACCTTGCCGGATGTAACGAGCTGGTTAAGTGAGATCATGACCTCCTCAATGGAGGTGCTGAAGTCCCACCAGTGAACATATAGCTAGACGGGCATTTTCTTTAGTTCTCACGCTCTGCTAGTGTTCTAGTTGTTTGGTTCGGTTGATCTTACCAGGTCGATATAATCTGTCTGTAAGAATTTCAAGCTCCTCTCCAAGGAAGTTTTCAGACTCTTCGAGTTATTGCCGACGTAGTTGGCTTGGATTCCCTTATTGGTGTAATTTTGGAAGGGCGAGGTATACTTAGTTGCCAGAACAATCTCGTCGCGCACGTCTCGGGATTTCATCCATTCGCCGAGCCATTGTTCAGAGTCTCCGTTTTGGTAGTTGTTGGCTCTATAGACAGAAAAGAAATGTCCTTTAGCATTGGTTTGTCCTAGCAAACCGAGGGCAGAAGAATCTTACGTGTCAATGAAGTTGCCTCCGTTCTCGTAGAATGTATCGAGGATCTTGAAGGAGTTTTCCTTATCACATTCACCTAGCCTCTCCTTCCAGCCTTCTCCAAAGTTCATCGCACCCAAGCATAATGGGCTAACCTTCACGCCAGCCGATGGCGCAAGAAGGCGGTAGCGGCCAAGATGAGATTTGGGCGGCGTTGAAGCGGGGAACATTTCGGCGGCTTTTGAATTGATGAGCTGGTTTGTATGGCTCTGAGTTTCACTAGGTTAGAATGAGTCGAAGTCTCTCAATTGTTGAAAACTCGAAAGACGGTGTGGGCTGCAGGAGCATTTATAGTAGTTACACCTAGCTCGGGGTTATGATGTAAACAACGGGGACCAAGCACGGAATCAAGAATCATTGTACATCAATTATGAATATTGAGCAACAAAAGTTTCCGATTCGATGTATGATATTCCATGTTCCACTGACAGTGGGGCTCCATGTACGTTGCTCATTCGTCTTGCTGACAACTGTAAAGGCTTTAATATCGGAGTCTACGAGTTATCTCCGGTGGATTGCTTCTACCCCGCTATAGGACGACCTTATTATTAAGCCATCAATGGCATACGTAGGAGGTCGTAGATCCGCTTTATTAGCCTAAAGTCGCAATTGAATCATATTTGAGTTTCTCGTATTCATATCATGACGCTCCTCATCGCTATCATCTGGATGTGGCTAGAACACACGATAGACAAAGAGAAGGGCCAAAAAGGACGCATTATAGCTTAGAAATCTCCGCTCCGATCTGATTGAGAATAATCGCATGATCCTGACTATATGTGTCACCGTCTCTGGAGATCACTTCTCGCACCCAAGGTCCACGGGGATAGAACGAAGCTTTAAAAGGCAGCGATCGCATAACTAGGCCGTAGGTACATGCAATCGGGTCAACGACAGTAGGCTCACCGGTCTCTTCGGATATTCCGGCCTTGATTTCGAATGACCAAAGCAACTGAGCGACAACGATCCAAATAATGTTGCGGGCAAAATACCGTCCAGGGCAAATTCGTCTACCATAGCCAAAGGCAGCCGGGGGTAGAGCCTTGAGTGTCTGTTTATCCCCGTCGTCGAGCCAGCGATCTGGTACAAAATCCTCAGGATCTGGTCCGAATAAGGTCTCTTCTCGAGAAATGGTCCAAACATTGGGCACAATGACGGAGCCCTTGGGAATTTTATATCCTTTGTAGGTAGTCTCTTCCTTGTTCTTGTGAGGAACCCCCTCGGGCCCAGCGGGCCGCCAGCGAAATATTTCTTCGACGATGGCGGTGACGTAAGGAAGGTTGGGCTTGTCATCTGGGACTGGAAGTCTGGCACGTCCGACAAACGTATCCAGTTCTTTCCGTGCATTGGAGATAAACCCCTGATCTTGTGTGATGCAAGCTACCAGAAACCACATAAGGCTATCCGTAGTTCCGTCCAGTGCGGCGTCGATGATAGTGCCAAGTTCAAATTCAAGCTCGTTCAAAGGCATCTTGAGACTGTCTTTCTCGATGCTCTTTTTCAGGTACTTTGCGATATTCCATCCGCTCGAGGACAGGGCCTGCCGGAAGTTCTCGCCTTGCAGATTAACCTTGGTCGTGTAGTGATTTTCCGCCTTTGCTTTCCATGGGGCTAAGAAGCCGGGCAAATTATTGAGGACGGGGAACTGATCAACAATACTTGCGCCGACTTGAATAAATTCTGAAAACTCCTCGTTGAGTTTAACAGCGACCTGAAGAACCGGGTCGTTGCAGTCTTTGACACGGAAGCCATATAGCAGCATATGCATGATACTTGCGACTGCTCGTTGAAAGTGACATCTCACATCAGTACCAGCATCACCGGCATTTATCAGAAGATCTTGCATCAACTGCTGCGATTCAAGGGTTTGTAAAGGGAGATAGGCGGCTGCCGGCGTCGCATTCAACACCGAGACCTCGAGCGTTTGGTGTCTTCGAAATTGGTCTGTATAATTCATCATAAGGATATTGAGCCCTTTCAGAGCTAAGTCATTTGCCAACTTTATTCGTGTTAGCTCATCATATTATCAGAGATTATAACAGGGCTTCTTACAAAAAGATGAGGCCGGTCCGAAAATGTGGCCCCACGCTTCGCGAGGAGATCATGGGCTACTTGGGAGGTGTTCAAAATAACGACCGGCTGTCCAAGCATATTGACATGAACGATGGGTCCATGCTGTTTGCTCCATTTTTGATATGTTATCCAGGCGTGGGATGTGGGAGCTTGATGGATATTGCCAATGATGGGCAATGGCTTCGGGCCCGGTGGTAGAGGCAAAGAGGAACGTGGATTACGCCCTTTGAGGAAATACACGCCGATTATTAGACCGAAAATTGCTATGAATATTGTTGGAAACATTTTGGATCGAATTTGAACAATTGACTACTATGTAAGAGTGAGAAATGGGAGCAGATCGATTAATATAGGTCTCGCGATGGGAAGAGAAATCAGGTAATAGCCCCAGCTGGAAGAAAGCACCTAGGCAGAGTTATTCCTTGGGCTTACTTCGAGGTGCTTGTGTTTGGTCAGATTAATGCAAGTGGGCCCTAAGAGCTATCAAATAACGGGTTCAGGCGACCAACCAAGCTTTCCTGTTGGTCTTCGCAACTTCACACTGCTTCATGATTGGAAGGCATTCTAAAATAACCGGCTAACCTATTTTGGCAGGCAATGCGATCATAAACCGGAAAGTCACCATTATCGCGTAGTGGGATGGATGTTATTTTTATAATTTTTACTTAGCAGGCAGATTTGCCTAATAAATTTGTTAAGCTCTACTCCCTAGATAATTCCGTGACAGCAACCATTCTTGGGAATAAAACTGCGTGAATGAATTTCTCAAATCAATCTACATTCCTCCCATAAAGGCTGCAACAAATGCTCGTACACCGACTTTCGAAAAATTGGATCATTCCAGTCAAATTCCGCAGGGCCACTAGGACTCATCGCAAAGTTACATTCCACGCACCTTTTAACCACATCATGATAAAATGGCATGATGTTATGAATACTCTCGTCCACCCATTGACACGCGGCGTCATATCGACATCCAATGGTATTGGAAGCCGTTATCTGAGAATTGGCAAGAAAGAAGGCAAAGGTCTGTTGATGCCACAGCTCGAGTAAGAATATGCCCAATTCTAGCATTGTGCGCCGAACACTGCAATGCGGTTTGTTAATTGTAGCAAATATGGAGTTGTGTTTTATCAAAGGCTGCAGTGGCGTAGCGGGTGTTATGGGTCCGTCTGGAATCAGATAAACCATTTTCACGTTCAATGGCAAGTAAATCCAGAGCGTGGAATTGAGCTGCATCACAGATGAAGCCACACTTAGACTTAAAGTCATCCGCTGGTTCAATGATAGATTTCCCGCCTGCAAAGCGTCCTCGAGTGGTATTAATTGGGCAGTACCCAAGGTGTTCATTGATGATATTGCCTGTGGAGAAGAATGACAGAGAAGACCTCTTTTGGACAGAAAGAGTTCTTCAAAACTCAAGCCTGACGAGTGTTGGCACAAGTCCTCTATAAAGCTGAGCTGTGGCGGTGAATCTTGAGGTGCATCTGGAGGCTGAAAGGATACTTTGGGAGTTTTGCTTCTTTTGACACCAGGCAGGGTAGAAATGGCAGGTATGTGTGATTGATTTGCCGAAGTGCTATTTTGCTCACTCCTACCGATGATTTAGTCCCAGTTCAAGCCCACAAGAAAACTATTACGCTTACCCATCCAAGCAATACGATTGCTCCTCTTCCAATAATTTGATCTCCGCCTTGTAGCATAGTCTCGGTTTAGCTGGCCCAAAACCTACTGTAAATGCCAACGGTATCTTTCTGACTGATCTCGGCTTTTTTATTGAATCTGCTCTGTGTTGAATAAAGAATTGATCTTCATGGTCTGCGTGACATTGTTCTGTATATCTAATAGAAATAGCAGAATAAAGACGATATGCATGCTCGGCGACCACATCGAGAAATGAGGTTATTCTTGAGACCGCTCGAGAAGCTGATGGCAATGTCATTTTGATATTTGACTTGCTGTATCGTCGAATTCGCTCGAGGTTTAATGTATTACCATCCAGCTCTTTGATCTGACGCTCCAAATCGTCCTTGGCGATGCTGAACATTGTTTTTCTCGAAAATTCGTAAAGCCCACTTCCGCTTCTCGGAGGGTAGATCTGAACAAGGGATAAGAGACTCTGCTGTTTGAGAATCAAATTTTAGACTTGAAGCCATGTAGTGGTTTTCTGTTGAGTCACTCGGCTCGAAATATTGTACCGCGTGAGGGACGTACTTGATCATTCGAAGCCAAACCAATAAGCTTTTGGGCTATTTCCATCAACTTTACCTGACACCGGGCTAGTGCTGTCATACAAGTTGAAAACGTCCATAGCTTCATCCACCACATTCATCTTCTAGTCTTTCTCTTAAACCGATTCCAATGGGTCACGTCACCCACGTACTCCAGCGCTAGAACCGGCACAATCTCCATGGGTTCACCAGGGGCTCTCGCTATTTGCGGCACATCGACATGCTCCATCATATCGTGGTCTTCCATTTCTTCCGCCAGTTCCCTGATTCTTTGCGTGTTTCGGTCTTTCCTGAGAGCCGATCGTTCCTTCGCTACCCACTTCCTGCTTTCCTCGCCTGGTTTCCTCGGGACCATAGGAATATAATTCTTTTTCCTCCTGGCCTGTGTATTTACGCTGACGGATCCAGCTCCGCTCGCTACAAAATTTCTCCGTACATTTTCTTCGACTTCTTCTTCGAGCGTCAGTAAACGTCGTATCGCGACTCTATCCTTATCGACTTTGGCATACTCCTCGTATTTCCTTTTCTTGCGTTCCGGAAATTCATCCTCGTCCTCTTCGTCTTCATCTTCCTCCTCTTCCTCCTCCTCTTCCTCCTCCTCTTCCTCCTCCTCTCCATCCTTTGCTTTCTTTCCGCCCCCTCTCCATCTTTTCCACGCTTTTATAACGTCAGACTTTGCTTTTCACTTGATCTCTCCCTTTATGGTTGATGGCTTACCTTGAAATCCTGTCAATCTGACACCTGAACTTTCCTTTGCAGCCTCATAGCGTTTGGTATTTGAATTTCCGCCACCACCACCACCATCATCGTCACCAGAGTTAGACGAGGACGATAACCCCTCATCTGAATTTTCTTCATCCAAATCCATTTCATCTTCATGATTATGCCCCGCATTGTTGGGGCACAAACAAGGCCCACCGAGAATCTGCCGGGCATCGTTCTTAGAATCAAAATGTTCACATTGATAGCGGATGCGAATTTCCTCCCCTGCCCGGATGTCCTTATGCGCCCAAACGATCACCCGGTTCAAGATTTGCGTGTCGTAGGCCCATTCTGCATTCTGCATTCCCGCGCACGTATGATTAAACATATTCAGGCCTGGGAAGAGATATAAGTTCATAAATGCAGGGTCCCATTCTTCGAAAGAGTATCCATTCATGAGCCTCCGCTTTTGTTCTGCTGGGGTTTCAAGTTTTCTATCTTCCTCCTTGGGATCTACAGCACGGACGTCTCCACGACGTTTCATGTCCCAAGGAACGGCGTTGACAAGTAGTTTTCGCAAAATGGTTTGCAAGGCCCAAGTGTCAAAAGTGAGATCGCGGAAGATGTTAACTCCCAGGAACGAAACTATGTCGAACGGGATAATGATGTTCGCAGACATGGTGAATGGGAACCAACTGTCCCGCCACGACTCGCTGTTCCCACTCATAATTAGAAGTTCGTCGATCTCTTGCGGAGCTAGGCCTGGCTCTTCATGATCTTGTCGGCGAAGGAGAGTAATTTCAGTCACGCTTTTTAGAAGTAAGCTCAAAAACGTCCCATGGACCTCGTTACTGTGGGAAATATGCTCCAATTGTCCCCATTTCCACACATTCGGCCGCATGGTATCATATAACCACTTCCAGTCTCTACCACAGCCATCGTAGTGGTACAAGTCATATGCAATGCTCACACATGTTTTTTCCTTCGAACTTGACGGGCAGAACATGACTCCTCTTTTATCGGAGGGATTACGATTCCAATGTTTCGCACACGTGCAGCACGGTTCTTCCTCCTCGTCATCAGAATGTTGTGAGCGGTTATCGTCCACGGAAGGTCTTCTAACTTTGTCATCGACCTCGACTTTACAATTATCACATCGTATGTCGTCCACGCATCGTGATGTCGTTCTGTCTCTGTTCAAACGACGGGCTGGAAGATGGCCTCGAATAGTGGGCTCTTCCCAGTGAATCAATTCTCCTTTCTTGATATCTTTCTTTGCAAAGACGCCGAGTCCTTGCTGATTTGGGTTGTATTTAACCTCGCAAATGTCCCTTGGGGCAGTGGGGCTTTCTGCTACTTCCTGTTTCTGCTGGAAGATTTCTTCTGTGAGTTTTGTCGCCAGATTCTTGTTGGCCGAAAACAGATCCAAAATATCATCCTTCTCGTATGGATATGCGGTGCCAGCTGAGACTGCACCCTGGTGTCGTTCAAACCAGAAAAGGCCCGGGCGGCGCTTCTCCTTTCTCCATGCCTTCTCTGCCTTTTTCGATACTCGCTTCCGGAGATCGGCCACGAACCTTTCTAGATAGAGACGGTTGGTTCTAGCAGCTAGTTGTCTATGGTAGGAATCAAAGTCATCCCAGCAGTTAAGTGCTTCCAGGCTGAGACAGATGATATTGAGCAGTGTTTTCTGCATGGTCGAGATAAAGGCGTACATGCCCTGGGGTTCCCGCATCATGGTAATCAACTCTGACCAGTATTTATCTTTATCCTTGGGTTCTACCAAGATATGCTGCTCCATTGCATGGTGGATCTGTGTGTGGAAACCATCTTTCAAGAAGCGATCCTGTACCTGTTCGATAGTATTGCAGAGAATCTGTGCGCGATAGGCGTCTCCGAGTGCCAGATCAAAAAACCCTTGTTGGTAATGGCAGTAGGCTCGACTAAGCCAGTAAGTGGGATTATAAGGACTGAGGTGAATCGCAAAAGTGTACATGTCGATTGGAGTCATGGCTTTGTTGGTCGCTGGCTGTAGGATGTACTTGTTGCTGCGCTTGATCCCCAAGTGCGACAGACTGGATACAGACATGACACCACAGTGTTTCTGAATCTCATCTTCAATAAGCCGCTGCCCGAGCTCTTCAGACTTTCCAACTTTTGATAATCCTCTTGCTTTCAACTCCGTTTTGATGGCGTGGGTGATCCAGTTGGCGACTCCACGGATCGAACTGTCAGCTATGATCTCGTCTTTCATCGATGCAATCATGGCCGCAGTATCCCATGTTTTCTTCAAACCCTCTTCGTCAAACAGCTTCTGGGCATCATTCCGATTCAAAGGCAAGACTGCAAAAATCATTAAATGCTCGTAGACGTTACGTGCCAGTCCTGGTTCCTCTGCCTCGGGGCTGGGGTTGTGATTTGGGCGACTTTTCCATGCTTTTTCAAGGGTGTCATCTGCCAACTTCCATATATGATAGGCCAGCTTTGCATCCGTCTTCGATACAAGGGGGCCGAGGTCGATGAGCTTTCCGGTATTATTTGGCCTTGGGGGCCATTCTGCGGATTTGATGGAGGTCCATGGAGCGGTTGGCAGGAATGATTCATCGAATCGCTTGAAACCTTGACCACTCGACCTGATTCTCCAATCTTGATCGTCTTTGACTTCCTGGCCGTTTTTTGGTTGTTTCTGGTCCATGATCGCCCTTCTTCCTTCCATGGGAGCAGTCTAGCTTATGAGACGGGTAGGTAGGTAGCACGGTTATTGCGAAAGCTGCGTTTTGCATGAAGAGTCTGGTGAAGTGGAAATGACTACGCTAGCATGAATGTAACTGGAAATTATCAAGGGTTTAAAGGGGATGGGGTGTGAGGTGTGTCAAAGAACAACGCGACAAAGGAACCTTGATTTTCTTTCACGTTTGCCATGCCTACTTCCTTTGTTCAGTTGGGCAAGTCAAGTCAAGTCACTACCATCTATCGCGGGTTTAATGGAAGCAAAGGGGCCAAATTAGAATATAAGTGTCGGTTATACGGAATATAAGTAGCGAGTAGTGCAAGTAAGTGCGAGTAAGTGCGAGTAAGTGCGAGTAAGTGTGGTGGTTAGTTTGTTTCACATGGTGCAACTTTGGGGCCGCCGGGGGGGGGGGGCTATATGCAAGGCATTTAATTCGGGGATATCCACTCTACATTCCTAGTGTCATCTGGAGCTCTAGTTTGTTTCTAGAAATAGCAATAAATACTCTACTGTCCCGTGTGACTGTTTTGTACATCGAGATGTTGTATCATGTGCCACTATCATCGGGGCTGATTATGGAGTGTCACGTAGTACCTAGGGTACCTGTCAGGAAATATCAAATGATTTTTGATTTCAAATATATTATTAAAAATTCCCCAGTATCCCAAAACATAATTAAACCTTGGAAACCTAAGTTTCGCGAGATTGTAGTTTCGGGTTTCGGCTTACGGAGTACATGGGGAGTCTTTTTAAGGTGGAGTCGCCCCCAAATCGAAATCGAATGGAGAAAGTGCTGAATGCCTTGGCCTCCGCTCCGCTCGACCTCTCCTTTTTTTTTGTTTTTGTTTCTTCTCTCCCCCCCTCTCTCTCTCTCCCTCATATTTTTCGAGCTCGCCTCTGGAGTTTGGTGGCCCAGGGCGACGATCGATGATGTACGGCCAACCACCCCAGTCCGACTCTTCACAGCCAGAATGGCGACTCTCCCCACGCCCCGCCAGGAATGATGCGCCTTTACCTCCACCACCTCCACGTCCAACTAGCGCAGTCTATACGCCAGCTACTTATGGCCCGATCTCAGGTTCGAACACGGTATCGCCAATAACTCCTCATTCTGGATCAGGCAACGACCCAAGGACGTGGGGGGTGCGATATAATAACCAACATCCGCACATCCACCCAATCCATGCCCCGCCTCCACTTCCGGTAGGGAAATGCGCCAACCTCTTGTGATGATAAGAGCTGGGCTGACCCTCTCTCTGAATAGCCTCGACCATCGAGTACAAACGAACAACCCTATGCCTATACTTATGCCCAACCATTCACTCTGTCACCACCACCCGCGCCTGCGCCCGCTTCAGCTCCAGCTCCAGTACCAGCTCCAGCTCCGGTCATCAACACCCACTCCACGCCTACAGCACATGGTTACGAATCTTTTGGAGATGCCCAGCCCCCATCGACAATTAGCACCATCCCGCCACCATATACACCTTCACATGGAGCCTCTGCCCCTGTTGTTCCGGCCCCGCCCCCAAAAATTCCTCAGGGGTATCAGTATGCACCAGTTCATCCACATAACCCAACAGGGCAGCCCCCATTGCTTGCCCAGGGTGTGGATCCTGCTGCCATGCAAAGTTCTTACGAATTTCGGCCCCAAAGGATGATAAGTATAGCTCCTCAAACAGGCTCATCGGCTTTGGGGCCAGGCACCCCATCTGATTGGGAACACCTTGGTCCAACCCCCGGCGATTTTGACGATTCGGCATGGTTCCCACCCAGACAACCGGAACCGATCCCACAAGAGGTGATTCAAACTCCTCCGGGCTATTCGTCCGGTATACCTACTCCCGGCCCTACTCCTGCACCTGCGGCCGATCGGGAGAGTCATGCCACTGGCTCGCTCCCACATGTAGATACCAATTATCAGTACCAGCATCGGTACCAGCATCAGGCTGCCCCACCTGCGGAATATCAATTTGATCACGCGCGCCGACATGACTCGGTTTCGCCGATTAGTCCTATGACTATGCTGGGTGCTCAGAGTCCCCCACATCCTCCAGCCCGAATGGGCAGTACCAGCTCAGGCGCATCCATGAGAAGCCATGCCGACAGTATCGACAATGTCATCGATGCATGGGTGAAGCCTTTAGCGCCTACTCCTCGGGCAAGCTCATCTAGCCAGGCCGATGCGCCATCTCATTCGGGTCCCGCAATGGATACCTCCCAGGAGGCTCTTCAGGAGGCCTTTCAGAGTAATTTGAACACACCCGTCGAAGCCCCGCCACCTCTTCGGAATACCCAGCCTCCGGTCCAAGACCAAACAGCAAGTCCACATGCAATGACCCCGGCGGAACCTCAAGGGGCCCTTCCAGCAGCCAGGGCTGTAGATCCGTATGAGGACCTTGATCCGTGGTTCAAGTCCTCTCTCACGCGTTATGTCGCTACTCTACGCAAAGAGGCAGTTGCTGACTCGGATGATGAGCGCCATAAGATATTCACGGCGTTCATGGCGAAGGAAACCAAGCTCCGCGAGATCCTCTACAATATTGAACCAGAGCCACAACAGTTCGAGCCATCCCCCCCGTGTCTCCGCGCCATCACGGCGATTGTCATCACTCTCAGAGGACCGTACTTCGACCTATGAGTCAGGCCTCATTCCGGTGGAGACAGAGGACATGGCTCCCCCTATCACGCCAAGCACCGTCACAGACGAAGGTAACGATATAGATGACATGGGAAGTGAGTATAGCGCCGGAGGGCGCCCTATCTCCGCCAAGCGAGCACGCCGAGGTTCCCAATGGACACCAAAGCTTTCCAGTCTAGGCCCTGAAGAGAACCCTGCGACTCGCCTTTCCAAGAGTTCTCTGGCGCAGCTGTCTGAGGAGAACGCGCAAACACATGACTTAGCACCTCTGACGATAAACCCTCCGCGGCCTATTTACACCCCTTTTCGGTATACTGAGGGTCCTCAGCGCGGCTCGGATAAGCTTTCATTCGGCCGTCCCGCCTATCAGGCCTACTCTGATCTACGAGCATCCGCTGTGAACGGTCGAATTATGGCAAATGCTCCAACACCCACAAGTCGCTCTCGGTCGGCCACCTTAACTTCTCCTGCTCAGAACGAGCAAGATGAAACTTTCCTTGGGATGATTCGTCACAAGAGCTCTGCCTACTTGGAAACAGCAGCTAATCGAAAGTCTATGCCGGCTGCCCTGTTGCCGGAAGGTCTCCGCCAGGGACAAGGGAAGCCAAATGTTGTCGAAGAACTACGTGCCATGGTTTGGACGCCACTTGACAAGCAGTCTGAAAGTTCATGGCATGTCACTATCCGAGATGGCCTCGTCAAATTACCCGATGATTTCTCGTATATCCAACAGACCATCGATGAGTGGGAAAACACTGCGAAGACCCGAAAACAGAGTCTCGATCAGGAACGCACAGTCCGCCAAGAAGAGTCTGAAGAGCAGATTGACAAGCTTTTCAATGAAAAGGAGATCGGCTATGCGGATATCAATACATTAGAAGAGGACTTCAGACAAACAGAAGCTCGCGTTCAGCTGGATGAAGAGCGACAAGAAGTGGAGGACTTCGTTTCCCAAGTCTTCAACCCACTAGATGAACGACTCAAGGAAGAGATTTCTACTCTTCGGAAGTCCTATGACTCCGCGCTCCAGCAATTGGAACGGGATCAGAAGGGCAAGAGCTCGCCCGTTGAGCAATGTAGCCCATCCGTGACGATGAAGATGGTCAATGAGACCCACAGCAAATTGGAACTTCGGTTCCAGAAGCGACTCGAGATTGCTCTAGACTGCGAGCGCCGCCGTAAGAAGGCCGAGCGTCGTCCGCTAGTCTTCATGGGCGACATGGCCAGTCTTCGCAAACTGGACGGAGATTTCGATCGAATGGAGAAGCGTAACATTCTGGAGGCTGCCAAGGACCGCGACGACCGTGCCAACCGACTGATGGATTCCTTCGATGATGCAATTTTACACGGCTTAGGTATGAATCAGAGTTTACTGGACGAGCTTGTTTCGAAAGTCGCCCAGCTGGAATTCACGACCCTCCGCGCATCCGGCGTACCGGATTCTGAAGTTGAACAGATCCTCAAGGCCGCGGCGACCTTCGCCGTGTCGCTTCGCGCCGACTCCGAGGCCATCCTGCGCTGCTCAGGAATTGCCGACATGGCTCTCAACGATGCCGATTACAACGTCTCCGTCGCCGAAGCACGCTATGCCAATTCGGACACGGAAATTTTCGGCCGACTGGAGGATGAGAAGAAGAAGGAAGATGCGATCTTAGAGACCGATCTGAACTCGAAATTGCAAAGCATCAAAAAATCACCGGCGGAGATTGAAGCTGGCGTTCAGCGCCTTCTCCAGGAGTTGGCCGATGCCCCTCCTGCTTCCCCTCCTGCTGCGTTATCTCCAAGATTTGTGCCGGCCAGTCAGTCTATTGATGTCCCACCCCCATTGGAACTTCGCCCGGGTACGGCCGCCCCCAGTCGAACCCCGGCTCCCGCGTCGGCCCCTCCGGCGGCTTCTCCGCCAGCTCCAGTTGACCGAGCTTCGGGCACGGAATCAGAGCATCAAGAAAGGTTACGCAAGGCGCTGGAGCAAGCAAAGAAGCGCAACGCGGCAAGGAACCCATGATCCTTTCGCAGCCTCGTTATTTTATTTGGAGCATTTGCCTGGGCAACTCTTATGACGCGACGAATTTCTTTGTGTCTACAATATCCCCCTCATTTATCTGCATGCGCATAGCCATGGCATATACACGGCTTCCTTCAAATCAGCTATACATATTTTCTTTTGGTTGTTTTGACTATCGATACCCACTCGTTCTATGCGGTGCCGTTCAGCCACATCGTAACTCCTAGAATTCCATGCAATATGATTTGACTGCACGCGTATCTAACCCGGTTTGATTATCAACAGCCCTCTGTTGTACTGTAGTTCTGTCGAAAGTACTTGTTGGATGGGGCACAGGCATAGGCACAGGCACAGGCCAGCTATGAGTGGACACTTTCTTCTGCAGGGTAGGCCGGAGTACTTTTTCCGTGTAACACAAAGCATTCATCAAAACCAACACAAGTCGCTCCTCGCATGCCAACAATCCAACATCAATCAAAACACCGTGACAGGGTCACAATTCCTTAACCGCTCGATTTGACTCATTTACCAACACTCTGTACAGCAAGTCAGGTCCAACCTCTTTTGATCCTGCGTCGAAGCTCAGCGCCGCTCTTCTTTTCTCTGCAAAACATTGTCAGCGCCACTAAGTGTGGCTGCGAAAAGCAGGGGCCAAAGACGTTCTCATTTTTTGAAACCCTGACAAAAAACGCACAGACGAATCCTGGCACAACTTCGGAGAGGGGTTTAAAAGTTCATCCAGTTTCCACTTGGTCATTTGATCTCCCCGGACGCCCCGTGTGAATCCGATCTGATGCTGTGCAGACCAGGCACATTTTAGGCGCCCGCCCACAATGATTGGCGGCCGCGAGCCAGTCAGGTTGAATTAGACGCCAGTTGCTCGCCGATCACAACGTCTTTGCGCAGACGTCGATGATCTCGCCCTCAACTGTCCCGCAAGCCTCTGAATGGGATTGGGCGATGAAAAAAGTCTACTCCATCACTTTCCTAGTCCAGAAGGAACTCAAAAGGTCGAAGAAGAAAAAAAGCAAAAAGAAAAAGAGAGCAGGAGGCCAGGCAGTATTCAGCATCTCCAGACCCAACGCCCAACCCAGCGGGTCCTGCTGTGCTGTGATGTGCTGCACTGCGCTTTGCGGCACAGCAACACTAAAGCACGTCCGCAGATTCGCCAAATCACCTGCCCTAAACGTCAGACTCGAATCTATACATCTAATTAATACGAACTATTGCCCGATGCCGGATCGATCGTACACAGTTCGCGGGCGCAGGAGAGAAACGCCTATCACGCCCACCTCGCTTGCCGTTGCCGGTGCCCCGTGCCGCTGCCAGTCTCAACGTGAGTTCTTTGCCAATTGACCTGGGGGCGATATGCAAGGTAGGCTCATTGAATCACCAACGGGCAATTTCTTCGGAAGAAAACAAAAATGGGTGGATTTGATCGTGTGGCGGATCTGGCTTACTCTTTTTGGTATCGTTCACCCAGTCAACGCCTGTCATAGGTATATATGACCTTGGAGATTGAGAGTGCCTTACTGTGCTGTGCCGAGATGGACTGAGCTTTCAGGCACGCTCACGCGTACATACTCGTACTTCTCAACAGGGCAAGATCTCCATCGCATCTACCCTCCAAATCACGGAAAGAAACGAGTATGCAAAGTGCAGTGCCAAGGTAGCCCCCCCATTCTTTAATGACTCGCCTGTTGGTGTGGATTCGACCTTGGCATGACAGGGTACGGAGTACTCAGGACATGTATAAGGATTCATTGCAACAAAATCACATCCGAGATATGTTCCCCACCACTCACAAGCTAGGTTCTTTTTCGGCAGGATGTGCTGCGGCGAGACCACGGCTATCAGGAGCTAACACCAGGGTGGAAGCAAAAAGCGAGAAAGAGGGTGGGGGGGGAATGAGAGAAAGGGGAACGGGCGGGTGTGACGCCTCACACTAGGACCGAAGGGAAGATCGAGATTCGTTCCCCGGCTGGACGATCGCAGCACAGCAGCCTGTGCCCCAAGCGGGCTGGCAGATCATCCAACCAAGACATGTCTTTCTGGCGCAGCATAGCACAGCACAGCACAACACAGGCCAAGCTAGCACAGATAAGGAGCTAAGCCCAGGTCGAAGTTGACACTGATGCCATGTTGATGTCAACACAGCTCGCTCTCATGCTTTGTGCATCTCAATCGACGGGGGACCCATCCACTTTCCCTTTATTTCCGAGCCCGGGCCCTGACCCTGGCCCTTGTCCCCAGCAGATTCGCCAACGGCGTCTACCAACCTGCGGCATGCATCTAGCCCTGCGCAGGGTCAAGTAGAACCAGTCATTCCCAATGATGGAAGCTCTATTGGGCAGATATCTCGCGTGATCCCGGAGAGTGGCTCACCCAACAACTAACTATGCACTCGCTCGGGCAGTATCCCGGTTCAACTTTTTTTCTTTTCTTTTCTCCGTCCTCCTCCCCTGCCGCCACTAAAGAGGGTTAGGAGAACCGAGATCAAGATCAACCTGTCGGAAGGAGAGCTACTCGCATGAACCCCAGATTTGTTTTCCATTCCACACGACGTCTGTGCGCGCATGCTGCGGATTAGTGTCTAGTGTCATTGGATTGAGGGACCTAATTAAACGGTTCGGCCTTGTCGAGACCTCATCCCTTCAATTCCTGTGCACACCCTAATTTGCTTTCCCCTTGCCACCCCTAGAATCCTATCCTTACGCGCCGTTGGATCTTTCAGTTGACTGCGCCGAACGGAAGTGGACATGATTTTTTTCTCTATCGATTGACCTGATAAGTTACCGGACCAGTTTATTTGCCATTTCCATTTATTTCCATTTATTTTCTATTGCCATTTCTTTTTCTTGTTTTTTTTCTATTGTTTTTCCTGATCTAATTATTTTTCCACCGATCTTATTCGATCCGTGAGCTCTCCAACCCTCTTTTTTTTAAATTTTTTCCCCTTTCTTTTCTTCCTCCCCCCTCTTCTCTCTCTATTTTTTTTACATACTCACTCCGTTCGTTCTCCTCTCTCGGAAGCCCCGTCTGCAAGTGAACCTAGTCACCGCGTCGGCGCAGGCGCAGGCACAGGCGCAGACACAGGGTAACTATTTTACGCTTAGTGTCCCAGTGGTGGATGCAAATGACGAAGATCACCAGTCAGCATTGCTTTGCACTGCTTTACTTTACAGAGCAGATGTCAGTGGACCAAAGAGCAGGACAAGCAGGACCAGCAGCAGCAAATTATTTAAAGCGGGCGCCAGGGAAGCCCGATCCATGGTTCAGGGTACCCGCTTCCGTCCTTGGGTCGGAAGAACTCTCGTGAATCCAAATCCACTCGAGCTCTCCTGTGTATATTTCACCCTCCCTTCCCCCCCTCCCTTTTATTTCTCTCTATCATGCCTCCCCCAACAAGGCAATTCCACCGCCTCTCTATCGGCCAGATGCCAGCGCGGGACTCTAGGTCCGCCCGCGCGGGGCGGGCGGACCCTTCCGGTGAGAGACTTCGTGAGGATAAGGGTGATACTTCGCCAGAGGAGAGTGAGGAGGAAGAGGACAGTGAACAGAGCAGTGACGAAGAAGAAGATGAGTCTGAGGATGAGTCTGCTGCTGCAGGCATTTCGACTATCTCGGCCCATTCGGGAATTACCTATGACCTCAGCCATCTAGATACCCAATCCGAGGCTCACGCCTTGGTGGGTTTGGGAGAACAAATCGACGTCCTCAATGCCCGCTCGTCATCTACTGGATATGACTTTGAGCTTGTGGATAGACCTCGAGTTCATGTTGGCAAGGATTCTACCACTTGTACCTGCTCGGCTTTTCAAGAAAGACCCGAAGCAGCTTGCCACCACATATTTGTGAGTTGTTCCAAACACTGAGAAAAATGGAGAGGCGGGAAAAAGAAGACTGCGGCAGAGACTTCAGTGGATAGGCTACTGAAAGCAATGCTAATCCAGCTCCATATGTAGTGGGTTCTTGACCAACTCCACGGTTGTTTCCCCTCCAATCCGCAACCGCCCTCCGACGAAGGTGTAGCTCTGTCTCCCGACGGTCGACCACAGGTCGGGGCACGCATTGAGGATCTCCTAGAAGGCCAACTGGAAGCCGTCACAGGCCGTTTGGATTGGCAGTATATGCGAATTGACGGCGACGGCAGACGAACCGGCATGACACGCGCAGAGAAACTCCGAGACATACTCTCAGCCTTCAACTCGAACATTCTAACAGAGAGTTTTCGCCAAGATCTCGTTGAGAAAACGACACACGCGCGCACCGCCGAGCAGTGCGTCGTACAGGGGGATGTGGAGGCAACAATCTTCCGCCTAGCCATGCTGAACGACGGCCTATTCATCGACCTCTGTAAAGCCCAGCCCGCCCAAGCCTGTGCATCGATCTACTTTGACAAAATCCAAGAACATTGCCGGCGCCTCCTGCGCGATTTCGACCGATACTGCGCGACGGGCGAGCGGCCGACGGATCCCGGGAGTCCTGGTAGCAGTATGGTAGAGGTGGACGAGGTAGTTGCGCAGTTGCGTAAATTGGTGCAGCATGTTCGGATGAATATTGCGCTGCGCTCGCCGCATGGTTCGGAGGGTGCTGCGAAAGCACTTGTTTCGATTCTTGAAGCGGTGACGGCTCGCAATAAGGATCCTCTGGATGGAAATAATTGGGGCCGCTCGTCTTTTCACGGCGAGGATGAGGATCAGCGGAATTTGTACCATTTGCTGATCGGGTCGGAGGATTCGGATATCAATTCTGATGAGGAGCTTTTCGTCATTGATGCGCTGGAAAGTCTCGCCCCGTCTGATCTGTATCAGTTCATAAACCAGCTGCAGCCTATTCGGCAGCGAATGGAGGTGAATCGTGCGCCTAAGGCGTTCCTTCTTCGGTTGGGAGCTTTGGTTCGAAAGGCTCAGTCGGCTGGTGCTGAGATTGCCTCTGGATCTGGACAAAAACGGCCAGCAGTGGGGGGTTCGGGGGGGCAACTCGAAACGGACTCGTTGATTGATTCTTTGCCTTTTTCCACTTACTTCTGCTCTTCATTTCTTCTTGCATCACTATCATTGTGTGGATTTCTGATACTCTGTCATTGTCATTCTTGGGCGGCCATCGCATTCATTCCAATCAAATACCCCCTGCATCGTTTGTTTGACCCACAGCGAGACTCCAAATGCTTGTTTCTCTCTTTTCCAGAATTCCACTATCATTGCTTTACCTTATTAGTGTGGCTACCCCAGGTTCTAGCCTGCAATCATCATCCATCTAATCTGATCGATCTCAACTCGTCTTATCATCGCATTGCCCAGCTTACCACTATACATAGTAGACTTTCTAACTATAGCATGAGTCTTCCTCCGAGTCTATGCTTCAATTTGCATTCTAAACCATTTTCCCTATCCGCATCGCCACAATCATCAAAAACCGGCTCATTCACATCGTGCTCTACTCTGGGAGCCAACCCCAACCCCGCAAACACAGCATAATGACCACTATACAAAATTCAAGACAAGGGTGTCAGGTGTAGCATGGCGTCATAAGCCCTCCTAAAATTCCAGCGCGCCGGGCTGGGGCCCCCCGCGCCCATGGTCCGGCACGCGCTTGGGTCGTGTCACTCTCGCCGCTACATGGGTGACAGTAGCCCGATTTGAGTGCTCGAACCGTGGAAACTTCACCGCGTTTTGGGCTTGGATCCCCACTTTACTGCACGGCCTGTGAAAATAATAACATTTGGTTTTAAATTGGACGAGTTGATTATTATGTGATGAAAGTCAGTAAAGTAGCGCATTTAATTTCTCTACGGTGCGGAGAGCTGGCCTTGTTTATGGGTGAGTGGGTGGGTGGGTCTATTGATTATCTGGTTGGTTTTGTTTCCCGCACGATTTTTCAATTTCTTTTCTATTGGAAATTCATATCACGGAAGAGACAAGACTCGATAATCGAATGAATTCAAAATGAGATAAAATGCAAGTTAAAAATTAGCCTCGAAAATGTCATCTTCTCTTTATTTCTTGGTAAGTTCCCTATGATAGATCGGAGTGTTGGAGAAAGAATCGAGTCGTTAGCTTCTAGCGAGTGCGCAAGCTTTAAAGTGTACGGTTATGCCAACTTGAAAATAACAATCCCTGTCGGTTCTACGAGGACATATTCTATATTTTTTTGGCTAGTTATTTAACCTAAGTCTCTCGACGGAAATCCTGTTACCCTTACCATATTCTGGGGGCATCTCGGCCCTGTGAACACTCATTTTCCAATAAATCCAGTCGCGTCTACTGCAAATAAACACCATGCATTTACATCTGACTATCATCATTCTTCTCGTCATCTGGGACAATGGCACCGCATGCGTCATAATGTGCGATCAACTTGGTTCTAATCAACTACGGGAATATCAAACACAGGGGAAATTCGGATAGATTATGGAATACCAGCGAGAGCAAGTCTTGAACATAAAAATGAAGAGACTATAACATATTATTTTGATGGAGTATCATAATATAGCCATCATTAAGGGTATAGGTGGTTGATAATTCTACAGCAAGATTTCTATGTGTCACGGTGTGTAGTGCGATTGTGGAGTCGGCGGGGAACACGGACTCGGCAATTGCGCGGACTCTACCAAGAATTTCAAAAAGTGACAGCATTTGAATTTCAATTCAGGGAATACTGGGTGTGTTGAATTCTCCATCTGAGTTTGGGCCTCTCCTTGCTCTCGAAATCCTAATTGCTGCAGAATGTGTCAAAATATACTACATACTACTCTAGAAAATTGCACTGCTCACTTCTCGTTCCACTCTTGCCCGCTTCTATATTTTTTTATTTCCACTTAGTATGGGGCCATACAATAATTATTTTGTGGTGAACTTTTCCCTTTTTGGTGGTCTAAAAGCCTCGGGCTGGTCCGAGCTTTTCGGGTGTGTGTGGAAATTAATACAGCATTGTCCGCTTTTTTTACTTGCCCGAGCGGGCTAGCTGTGTAGATTCTGGCTTCTTTGGGAGCTTTGCGGACAAGTGGCTTCTTTTTTGGTGGAGTCTGCTGCTAAGGCTTTTTCTTCCGGGTGGGGATGTGAATTTGATCGGGTGGCCTGTGTTTAGTGGAGGGTTGGTGGTTTAAATTCGGAGATGTTGGGTTGGGCTCATGTTTTATGCAAGTGTTTTCCAGGAAGGATGGTTGGTTGTGGATGTTAAATTTCTACATTGAGAGGTATTAATGGAACGGAACTACTATTTCTTCTCGCCGATTCACACTTCATTTCATGCTGTGTATAGGCCATTGTCGTCGGTTTGAATGGAAGCTAGATCAAGGTAATAATCGCCCATTCCTTTCGTCGTATTTTTATCAACGTAATATTCTTTTCAATCATAATCCGTGGTTACTTGGTGGCTCTCACATTCTTCTGGTTAGTTTATGCATTATTCATGGAAATAATCAACCCTCGCGCCGGAGGTTGGCTGAGATCAGAATATCCGAGTCAGGCATGCATTTTCTATATCAAAACCTTGGTACAGCCGGAAGGTAGTTTAGGGTAACATTACGCTTTCCTTGATAATATTTGCATCAAAAGGGCTTCCTCATCAATTTTTTTTGGACATGGCGAAGTTACGAAGTGCCGCGGCTTCGGAATAGTGGTTGCCATGGTAGAAAGGTCGGTCATGCTTCAACTGCTCTCATCTGGCGGCAATGCCCGTAGTGCTTATAGAAAATAAAACTTAGAATCCTCTGAACTGATTTGTTGGTTTGAACTGTAAATTCGGTTAAAAAAATAAATTTGAAGTCTGGAATTTTAAAAATCCAATCCAACTCATATCAGGGAGACTGAGCACCATGAACCCAGTGGAGACCAAGTATATATATCCAGCAATAACTGGGACTAGGATTTGAGTCCGAGTCAAGTTTCAACTTGTTCCAGACTATCCCAGCTAGTCAAATATGTCCCGATAATATTTTGAGGGGTATCTAGACTAGTAAATTGATCCTTAAAAGGAGTAGATATTATGCTAGTGGCCATTTGACTAAGTGATGTGGAAGAATCATAGAATATCGTATCCCTTGGCTGATAGCGGCATAAGTGGAGCTCCAATATATACACCAGGCCGGCTGGCCCAATGGCAAGGCGCTTGACTACGAATCAAGAGATTGCAGGTTCGACCCCTGCGTCGGTCAACTTTTTGGAGAATTTTCACTTTTTCCTTATCTTTCTTCATAAGGATGACTTTTCTTTTTTGCGTCTGTTATGCACCGAATCCAATGGGCAAGTCTCTTCATTTTTTGCTCCTCCCGGTCATCCCTTACAGCAATGGCGGTCTACGAATCAGTTTAATTGAGTCGAAACAAATGTATGATACTAGTAATATCGCTTTATTTAATTCATCAATGTATACACATACCAATACGAGAGTGCCTTAATTGCTGTCGAGTGTTATCAGCCTGAGAGGTCTAGAACGACACGGCCCTGCAATTTGCCCTCCGCCATCTCCTGGAAAACAGAGGTCAAAGCATCCATCTTCTCGACCCGATAGTGAGCCTTGATAATTCCCCGAGCAGCAAATTTCAGCGTCTCAATTGCCTCAGTGCGATTCCCGACCGCCGAGCCCGTGATGGTGTAGTGTTTATTGATGAACGACGACGGGAAAGCCGTCGCGATAGCCTTAGGCTCATGCTCGGGGATACCCACGCAGACCAGGGTACCGTTGAATCGGAGCAGTGGCAGAGCTTGAGCATAAGCGGCATTCGCAGCTGTACAAACGACAGCAGCATGGGCACCCAATCCATCGGTTAGGGATTGGACGTGTTTCTGGAGGGCAGCTCCGTCATCATCGGTAGGGAACTGGGTGATGTCGACGAAATGCTCGGCCCCGGATGCTTTCACGAGCTCGGCCTTGCTGCCGTGATCAATGCCAATTACACGCAGTCCCATGCCCTTGCTGGCGAGTTGCACAGCGATATGCCCCAGACCACCGCCGGCCCCGGAAATGATGACGAACTGGCCAGGCTTCGCATTGCTGCGCTTTAGAGCTGCGTATACTGTGACACCAGCGCACAGCATGGGAGCTGCCTGGGCGGAATCCAAATCATCGGGGATTGGAGTCACATAGTTGGCGGGCCCAAGTGCGTATTGTTGGAACGTGCCAGGGGTATAGTACCCCGAGACCTTCTGGTTGAAGCAGAGTCCATCGAAGCCAACCTGGCAGGGCTCTGGGGGATTTCGTTAGCAGGTAAGGCATATCCGGTGTGAAAGAAGAAGTTGCTTACGGCAGTTGCCACATGCACTGGAGACCCATTTGATACCGACGCGATCGCCAACCTTCAAGCCAGAGCTTTCGGCGCCTTCGCCAAGCTTGACGATCTTCCCTACACCCTCATGGCCACCAACCTGACCGGGCTGAGTGGGGAAAGGGAGCATGCTCCACTGTCGTAGATCAGAGCTGGACACATTCTATCACGAGAGGAAGACCTACAGTGTTGGTCATGATGCCATAGTCAGAATGACATACGCCGGAGTGTGTCCTGCAATTGGGTTAATTCTCGACCAGTCACCAGTAGTGAATGAAGGATATACGGACAAGTTGATAAGAACTTCACCCGCACCAGGCTCAGGGACGTCAATCTCCACGACCTTTGTCGAGACCTTTCCCGGTTGGTCGAAGACCACGGCCTTTTGCTTCTTGGGGATCTCAACCATATTGAAAGGTTGATACTAATATATCGCAGATGAGAGTGTAAGAAAATGTCGAGAATTTCAGCTCGAATGATGAAAGAAGGAGGAGGTTGTTCTAGGATCGACAGCAGGCTATTTGAAGGCTTTCCCCGCCAAGTGAAGGGGAGGTCCGCTTCATGTGGAGAGCGGGGCGTAGCCTATCCGAATGCACAAAACCATCGGGGCCTCGGAGGCGGAATAAGTCCTGAGCAGAAGAGACCGACCATACGGAGTACTTACGTCTGTTTTATTCGTCACTCTAACCGAAAACAGGGGGACGCTGATGAGGGGTGCGTGGTGGAGTCATCATGAAGCCTCGGTTCCCTAAGTGCGACCAACCTGCGATCAAATCAAAGAGATGAGTATGAGTTATTTTAATCCAGCTGATATCGCGAGAAAAGATTTGAAATCGGCATATTGAAGCCGGATTGACTAGATCTATATAGATCTAGGCCTCAAGGTCCTCGGTCCCTTGCACCCCTGGACTGCATTTGCATTGCATCGCTGCTCGCTCGGCAAGCCCCGCATCCCCGCACGCCAGCACGAGAATATTAAGATTGGAGCGACAAGCGGCTACTCAGGGTTGCTTTAAACATTAAGAGGATTCCAATTGTACAAAGATCACGAAAAGGAAATAACGCTAGTACATTCTATACCTACTAATCTCCACTATTATAGTATAGGGTCTATTCCACCTTTACATCGAAAACTCTAGCCGGTTTCCTGCATAATCCCGCGCGAAAAAAACGAGTGGGATACTCCTTTCCCTTTGTACCTGCAAGTAAAAAGTAATTCAGTCAAAATACAGACCCGGTGCTTTCGGGGGGGGAGGGAATGACTGACCAGAATCCACCTCTCCAGGTTTATCGGCCGTCAGCGGAGCTGCCGGCCCTCCCCGGACATGGTGATCATAAATGGATTTCTTGAGCGCCTCCAGCTCCTCACGGCTGTTAACCTTGAAGCATGGATGCCGGGTTGATTTCGGATCCGCGGCGTTGTGGTCGGTGATGTGAATCTGCTGTCCGCTGGAGCCGATGTTGAACCTGCGGGGCATCATGCCAATCAGCCAGAGCTTTGGTGAGGTTTAGGAGAGCGGGAGACTTGGTGTCACTTACCAGCATATTGTGCCAATCTGGAGCTCAGGCACAGGTGCCGATGTCAAGCCAAGAGTCTTCACATAGAATTCCTCTGCTTGCGCCAGCGTGCCGGGCGTTACCGTGAGATTGATGTGTGCGATACCGGAAATCATGATGGATGTCGCGAAGGCTGAGAGGAGAGATCCAAGGAATTCGTTTTATTTTTTGAAGGGTGTTTGAAGCAAGATAAGCGCGACGGACCGAGAGAAGTTATATTTCTCTAAGACGCGGGGTTTGTAGTACGTGGGGTGACGCGGGGGTGACACCATTTGGAGGCTCGGAAACCACATCCCGCTGATTGGTGATCTGCTGCACTCCACATTGGAGTAGATTTCTCGCTGACACTGGAACGTTCAACCGGGATTGGCTTAGATGCGAATCATGAGTGAGTCACATAATCCCCTCATTTTTGAATATCGGGGTTTATATTAGGTGACCGGGTCTGTTCGCAACGGAAACTTTTCCAGAGGACCGGATTCAGATATGGCCATGTTTTGTCATTCCTTGTTAGGCTATGGAAATATACTAGGAACTCCCAGTCATGGCGTCATCCATGGATATCTAAAGCCCGATGCCGATTCGAATTCCGAAGTAGCAAACGCCAAAGTTCACATATCGCGAACACAGCCCTAGAGAGATTGCGCGCGAGACAGTTGCTTACCCGGATAAAGACATAACCGATACCAGGGAGTCACGAACCGGGAATTACTCACCAATCCCGGTACAGCCAGATCCTGAGTGATACGACTATACATACACCGACATGCAATCCATGCTTTGCTAGGCCCAAGCTCCGACAATGCTCATGCAGAAGGCACCCAGGAAGACCAGAATGCAGGCATACACTCGCTTTCTCCCGCGAAGGACACGCCAGCTCTCATCACTGAGAAAATCTTCAGACATGAGCTCGACCAGGGAGGCAAAAATCAAAAGTCCAGACGACATAGCATTCATGCAACCAACAACCAGCAGGCCGACCTCCGAGTCGGGACTGTATAGGGTGTGAGTGGCAAGGCCGATAGCTTGTCCGATGGGGGTTCTGCAGACAGGTCAATTTACGAAGAATATTTGATGGGGCAAGATGAAGCGCAACGTACGTGCAGCCATAAGCAAGGGACATGATCCACGGCTGAAGTTGGTCCTTCCTCCAAGGCAAAGAGGCGATTCGCGAGCCCAATGCCAGACCTTCGAACGTTTCTGTCTCATTTCGTTAGGCGACAGAGGGCACTTAAACACCACATGAAGATGAACTTACGATGAAAGACAATGGCAATTAATAAGACCACAAACTCCTTACCAACAGAAACACTGAGGGACATGCCAATGAAAACACTGTGGAAGAGAATACCCATCTCAAGGAGATAAACTTGCATCGTCTCTTTTTTCTGCTTCTGTTCTGGCGATAGGGTGTATGAGTCGTCTTCACGCTCAAGGTCGGTGTGAATGGTTCCATTATCCTTCTCATGATGAGTTTGGATATTGGGGGCCGATGCGACTCGAACGATTTCTTCATTGCCTTCGCCCATTCGATTGATGGCCCTGCTGATACTCGCTGATCTTCCGACAAGCGGACCCATGTCCCGCAAATGGGATCCAGCGTCTAGCCCCATCGGCTGGGAAGAAGTTGGTCTTGGAATATTAGCGTAGAGGGTATTATTTGCGGTTGGAGAGGAACTCTCTTTCTGGCCCGAGCGTGTTGTGTCAAGATCGGCTTTGGGGGTTCGATTTCCTCCCCGGCAGACATGTCTAGCTGGACTGAAAACCATCTCGATAACCGTGACAAGAAAGATTCCGCCCAGTGCAATTGCCCCCGGCATTGCCGGGTAGTCCTTTGTCCAAAAGTCTGACAGGCATGGGTCTCCAAGGGAGGTGAAGGCAGTTGGGAGAAGATGTACGAAAGCTGTGGCGATCAGAACGCCCGTTCCGAAATGACTCACAAAGAAGAGGAAAGAGGCGGGTACATGCAGTCGGGGAAAGCGTGTTGCAAGGATCGGAAATGCACAGCCAAATCCCGACACGAAGAAAATGATGAAGAGAGCGGCAACGTGCAGTGGCATATCATATGTATCGCCGCCGACTCCTCCAGATGCGCATCGCGATCGCTTCTCCGGCTCGACAAAAGATCTTTCGATAGACGAGTTCTCGACGAGCAGTGGCTGGGCTGAAAATTTATGCTTGCTGCGACCAATGCGGGAGATGAGAATTGACATGCAAATAACCGAGAGCAGCCACAGTCCCCAGTCCTTGACGCGTTGGGATGAGATAAAGTTGTTGTTTTTTGGAGATATTTTCTCAGAGACCAATTCAATTGGGCCCTTTCTAGAAGCGAGGCGTCCTATTGGATATTTCAGTAAGTAAGTCGATGAACAGAGGAGAAGGGGATGTCCCGTTCATACCTGACTTTGTCAGGGACGCCTCGCTCCGCGTAAGTGGGTGATCGCGCGCATTGGATTTGCCTAGAGACGGTCGATGTGCACAATTCGAGCTACTTCCTAGCAGCTCCAATCCATTCTCATCTGATTGATTCTCACGAGCGTTTGAAATTCCGATGAGGTCTTGGCGAGTCGTCAGGTCCGGCGCGAAACGGGGCGGGTTCTGGTTCCAGTCATCGTGTAACCAGGTGTTGTCGGTGCGGGAGGGGCAATTCATCGTTTTTATTCTTCTAACTGATACCTTTAGTCTGCTTACTGGGACACAGAAATGTTACAGGGGCCCTATTTGTGCCACTCGCGACACAAGGCAGCATCGATTCTGGAGGCTTGGCAGGCCGGTCCGACTTTGCTTGGCAGCGGAGGCAGCGGAGCCCTGTTTGCCTCCGTGACTGGCTTTGATTGATCCATCGGGCCGATTACGCAAGCTTTAGCGTTTTTAAACATGGATGACATGATAGATTGAAGATTATTGCAAACAAAATGGCCCCTTCTTTGCGAATGATCGTCGTAAATGGTAAGCTCCTACCTCTACTATGTTGGAACAGGTACTCGGCTTAGGTTATCCATGTGTTTGTGTTCTAAATCTCCCTATAAAAGAGGCCCAGGAATCAAACTTTCGTTTAAAAATTGATGGATCTATAACCGAGCCTTTGTCCTTGAATTCGGGCGAAGTATAGTTTGTTGAGTCATGCTTGCCAAAAGCCGACCATTCGAATCCCACACGCGCCCCTTGCTATAAACTCTTGCATGATTTTCGACAAAACTACTCTGTTCTGGGTAATCCCATTCCTCAAGATCAAGTTCATGTTCAAAGAAGCGGAGGGAAAAGTCTAAGCTTGCACAAGCGCTCGCTTCGGATGGATGATACCCAATATTCAAGGCAGGAATGTATGCGAGACCTTTATCCATATAGAATGAAAGAGCAGATATTTGCTTTGCTTCATTTTGAAGATGATCACGAGCTCGAAACCTTTCTGTATGGATCGACTTTGAAGAAAATGTTGCGGGGCTCTCTTGCTCATGAATTCGTGAATCTACTGGGGCGGTACCGCGGGAGTGCGGTTGCATTTCGATAAATCTCTCTATATAGTGATAGTGGTCGTTATCCGAGCAAGATATTTGAGAGGGGTTTTTTGGGGGCAGCAAGCACACCATGGACTTGGGTTCCATTACATGGAAGTCAGCTAAAGCGACCAGACAAATCTTGGAAATTACATCTTCATATTCCTGTGAGAGGCGAGTCTCTTTTGTCTCAAAGCTTTTGCTCTGTCTAACGTACTCGACGTAGCAGAAAAGCTTTCGATCGGTCTTTGCTGGCCGAATGAAATAGCCTGAGATAGAATAGAGGTGAAAGTGTCTGCGAGATTCTTGATATGCGGCGCTGGTTGCAATTGCCAGAGAACTACCACCAAATCTAGTCGAGGTCAGAGACCCTAGCCTCGCTGGATGACACATGGAAGCGAAGCATCCAGGGCTTACTGAGTGCACCGCAATTTGTTGACCGAGGGTAGCCGCTTTGTGGTGGGCATCATGGAAACCTGACCGTTCTGACCGGAATGATTGAAGAAGAAAGAAAAGTGAACATTCAGAGCCCCGAATTCGGGAATAATACTGCGCTGGATCTCGTAAGCCGGAGAGGTAGTCAGTTGTCTCTGGAGACTTTCAAAGTTGTCATCGGAGACTCCGATTTGTCTAAAGTGTCCGAGATGCCTAATCACCCCGATATTAGTAGAAATCTGCCACGGACTAGTACTGCATCCATAATCGCTGCAAAGCCAGCTAAATTGATGCTGCATCGATTAATTGCACTGTGGCTCTCCTCTTTCTCAAGATAAGGATATGGCCAAGCAACCAGACTTTTAAAAATGAAGTGGAGTTTTCCAAGGTTCCGAGTAAAATAGAAACGTGAGAATGAATATATATAGGTTGATAAAGCAGCTCAAAGAAATCAAAAGCTAAGATCTAATTATTGGATCATCACACCAGTCTTCAGCTTCATCTGCTTTTATGTTTTCCAAACGCGTGACGGGGCCAAGGCCCGGAAATAAAAATACTGGGGGGTTTAATGAATGCAGATTTGTTCTGAAATCTTGTATTGACGAGAATACCGTCGTGTCTACTGTATTTTAAAGCCTGCAGCGGCCGGGGTGGCATAATATTAGTCACATTCCTACTAAGGACTTTCAAGTTCTTACATGGAGACCTTTACCCGGGCCCTTCATCGGAAACTCCTTCACTTTTCAGTATATTTAGTGCATACCGTGACTCAAAACTTTAATGCACCAGTGGCCATGGAAGGCTATGATATCTATGAAATACTATTCACACGTCCCAACGGCCCAATATGTCAGGATGATATCAGTCAGATCAGTCAGAAGCGAACTATTAGCCCCGCAGTGGCCGACAATAGTGAGTTTCATACTATCGCCATCATACTATAATGGATGCCACTGACTTCCCCGAGGCCTGGCTTTGGACGATTCCTCAGCTACCTGTCAGATATGCCTAGAGTCGTTGCAAAGTGCGTCCGTTTATCGAGAGCTTTGCTGTTCGCACAGTTTCCATATTCCTTGTATTGATGTTTGGCTGAGCCGGTTTGAAGGAAGCTGCCCGACCTGTCGCATGACATTTTGTTACATACGAAGGCCCGGGATAAGACAACGACTCCTTCCAGAAAGACATTTAAGAAGACCCATTGAAGGGGAACCTTTGCACGGTATCCGACGTATCTTACAGTCAATCTCAATCTGGATTCGGGGGGTATCCCGGGATTCCTAGTAATACTCTCAGAGACAAATAAACACCTTTCGAACGGGGGATGTTCGAGAAGAATGAGTCTTTTTTTGCACCTTAATGAACTCGATTGGAGAAACATAGAAATGGAATGTACGGAGAATTCAAGTATCCTGGAACCGAGGTAATGGATTTTCCATGCGTGAGAGGGAAGTCGAGGCTGAGGGCAATTGCGGCAATTGCGGAAACTATACGGGAATTTTCAAAGGTTTTGATGCAACCCACCCAAGTGACCTATATTTTGACTCATTTTCAAGCTTCCACGAATCCGTTGCCCTAGAGAAGCCCTTCTTCTCGAACCGCTGGAGTTAGTCCTTTCAACAAACCAATCGATCGATATTTGCTCCGAAGTTTCGCTCCCTAGAACTTGAGCCGGTGTTCAATTCTTTATACCGGCGATGCGGCTGAATCGAAAGCTCGACCAACAACTAGACAACGAGAAGAGTGACCTAGAACACGCATCCGCTCAACCAGACCAAATCCCCGATGGAGGCCTCATAGCGTGGGTGCAAGTTGCTCTGATGCACATCGTATTTTTCAATACCTGGGGCGTCGCCAATGGCTACGGCATCTTCCAGCAGTACTACACCCAGACACTCAACCTGTCAGAATCGGCAGCATCATGGATTGGGAGCGTACAGGTCTTTCTTCTTTTTTTCATCGGTGTTTTCGCGGGGCGTCTTACTGATGGCGGATACTTCCGAGTCATATTTGCCTCCGGTGTTTTGCTTCAAGTGTTGGGGATTTTTATGACATCGTTGACGACAAAATACTGGCAAATCTTCCTCGCGCAAGCTATTTGTCTCGGAATTGGCAACGGGATGGCATTTTGCCCGGCGTTGGCAGTTCTCTCCCAGTACTTCAAAAAGAAGCGAGCCTTCAGCGTTGGACTAGCGGCTGCCGGTGGTGCGGTTGGCGGACTTGTCTATCCGGTCTTGATCAACTGGCTGATCTTCAAGGATGGCGTTGGATTTCCATGGGCTTTGAGAGCTATGGGATTCATTATGCTCGGAACATACATCCCGTGCTTGATATGGTTCAAGCCACGCATACCACCCCGGAAAAGCGGCGCCTGGATAGATACATCTGCATTTGCTGAGATGCCATTTATTTTCTTTTCTTTGAGCATGTTTTTCAATTTCTGGGGACTTTATTTTGCATTTTTCTACATGGGTACCTTTGCCCGGGATCAGCTTCAATATGCGGAACCAATTTATCTGTTGATGGTTCTCAACGGCGTCGGCGTGGTCGGACGAATCGCGCCATCGATCATCGCAGATAAGTGGACGGGTCCTCTAAACGCTCTAATACTGTCGAGTTTTGCATCAAGCTTGCTTGTATATTGCTGGGCAGGTATACACTTTATCGGCGGGTTGTTTGCCTTTACCGTTGTGTATGGATTCCTTGCAGCTTCGCTCCAAGCTCTTCTCCCAGCAGTCGCGACTACTATGACACCTCACCCAAGCAGGACGGGAACTCGGGTGGGAATGATACTCGGTTTTGTTAGCTTTGCAAATCTTACCGGTCCGGCAATTTGCGGTGCCCTGATCAGAAGACAGGATGGAAGCTATCTGGGTGCTCAAATGTTTGCAGGATCATCGATTCTTCTCGGCGCCGTAATGGCCTTGGCGGCAAGGATCGCAAAGACAGGAATAATCCTAGGCGCGAAGGTGTAGGCAATAAAACTCCATGTTACACGCTTCAAGTTCGGGTGCATGTCTCCGGCTGAATCCTAGACAGTGATATTTTTTCTCCTGTTTCTACCCGCAGCCCAAATCCCCCGAATGTTGTAGTATCGCGAATGTCTTCATCACACATATCAAAGGAATGAAAGACCAATTGGGGGGGGGGCTTTGCTCTCGTACCAGTAGCTGTGGATAACCGGGCCACACGGGGAAGGGAGATCCAGTCCTCGGCGGCGACTGGCCGATGACCGAAAGCTTGAAGTTTTCCAACTTAGCAATAGTTGAGTCGTTATCAAGGGAGAACAATGAGTAGAACTGATTTCCCATTCCAATATCTCTAGAAATTAATTCGACCTTGGGAGCGGTCTCGGGTCTATCTGGCGGCTGAATGTTTTGCAACTTTTGTCCCTGCACGGCAAGAGTGACCCTCCCGGCCACTAGGATTTAGCGCTCAGGGCCTGGGACTTAGGGCTCAGGGACACAGTCTGGGGGGGCTCATCAGCGCCCACGCGTCATCTGACACCGCGTGTTGATCCATTGAGCACCAACACCGCTGAGTTCGGCGCACGGCAGAAAGTTAAGCTCCGACAGGACGGGAGGAATCGGTAGTCCAATCAGTAGGCATTTGAGAGGTGATAGCGGGCTCCGTGGTTGGTCGGAGAATGCCGATAGTTGCACTTTACAACGCTAGAACTGCCTGGGGTTAGTTCGAACCCAAGAAAAGCAGAAAAAAAAATTAAAGAAAAAAAAAACCTGGTAGCACGATGCTTTGCCGAATTGGGGATACGATTCCCGAGGACGATGTTGGTGATGATTGCCAGGCTGACTGATTGATTGCGGGACACAACTACCTCTCTCGTCCAGTTGCAGTCCAGTGCAGTCCAGTGTAGTGCAGTTGTAGCTGATAAAGTGATAGACGGCACTTCCCCCTCCCCCAGAAACGATCCGCCTCCGCAAAACAAGGCAAACAAGGGGCAGTAACGACCATTCAAATTTATTTGGGGGCACTCACCCATTGGAACGAGCCAAGAAAGTGGAGCGAATGCTTAGCGAAGGAAGGCTGGCCTCGGCAAACGCTTTAAAACTTGAAGTCCCCCTGCCCGTCCCCCTTCCAACTCCATCTCGACTTTCTTTCCACAACAGGAAATCTTGACGCCATTCGAGACTTTCTGGAGATTTATACACATAATATGTGTGGTATAGAGGCACAAGTACCTTTTGCTTTCTGAAAACCGTCTCTTCTCCAAGAATTCAAGAATTCTCGGGTCGTCGTGCCGATCACCTCTCCATCATGAAATTCGACTCCGGTCTTGAACGGACCGATGACCAGGCTGCCCTGGCTCGGCTCGGCAAGAAACAAGTCTTGAAACGTCGGTTCGGTTTTCTCTCCATCGTTGGTTTTGCGATGGCCGAGTTGATCACTTGGGAAACCGTTCTGACTCTGTTCAACCAGTCTTTCGAAAATGGTGGTCCGGCGGGTGCCTTTTATGGCTACATCATTGCCTGCCTATCGACTTTGTCCACTTACACCGTCATTTCGGAACTTGCTTCGATGGCTCCCATCGCCGGTGGCCAGTATTATTGGGTTTATATGCTCGCCCCAGCGCGCTGGAAGAAGGTCTCGAGCTACCTGATTGGATGGCTCACATGTCTCGCGTGGATTGCGACCATCGCAACTGAGACAATTTTCCTCGGTACCATGATCGAAGGCTTGATTACCCTGAATAATCTAGAATTTGCCCAGCAGCGTTGGCAAAATACCCTTTTGGCCTGGGCCAGCATCGCCGGAACATTCTTCATCAACGTGGTGTTGCCCAACGCGCTTCCCCGTTTCGAGATCGCAATGCTTGTACTGCATCTGGCGGGTTTCGTCGCCATCATGGCTACATTGCTGGCTCTATCCCCAAAGAGCACCCCCGACTTTGTTTTCCACACAAGTCTGAATGAGGGTGGTTGGCCTACCCAAGGGATATCCTACTGCGTTGGCTTCATCGGTAATATCGCAACCTTTGTCGGTGCAGACGCCAGCGTACACATGGCCGAGGAAGTCGCCAATGCGGCTGTTGTGATTCCACGGGCCATCATCACAGGCATGACATTGAACAGTGCCCTTGGCTTCGCAATGATGCTCACTGTTCTTTTCTGCATTGGTGATGTTAAATCCGTCCTGGGGTCCAACACCGGATTCCCTTTCATCCAGATCTTCTACAACAGCACACAGTCGTACGCAGGTGCGTCTGTCATGACGGCGGTCATCATGGTATTGACCATGGCCTGCTCGATTGGCATTACTGCTACCGCATCTCGTATGACCTGGTCCTTTGCACGAGACGAGGGCCTGCCCTTCTCCCGTTTCCTGAAGCAAGTGAACCATCGCACCAAAATCCCCATCGTATCAGTCTCCGTAGTCTGCGGATTTGCCGCAGCCCTGACGCTCATCTACATCGGCTCTACGACTGCCTTCAACGATGTGATTTCCCTGACGGTCACCGGATTTTACAGCACCTATTTCCTCCCAAGCGTATTTCTCCTCTACCACCGGATGAAAGGACACATTCTGCCCCACGGAACTATGCTCGATGGCCTCCCGGATGCACCCGCCAGTGCGAGCGCCAGTACTAAGGAGAAGCCTGCTGCCCCCCTTGCGCCCCAAATCCCCTGATGCAGACTCGGATCAACCCAGCCCCAGCCCCGGCCCATCCTCTAGCCCCGAACGCAACCCAACTGAAAAAACCACCAAGCAACTCGAGTATGAAATTTCTCAAGCGCCCCTGATCTGGGGCCCGTGGAAGGTCCCGGGCATCCTCGGAACCATTAACAACCTTTATGCATGCGTGTACATGCTCTTCGTCATCTTCTGGAGTGTCTGGCCTCCTAGCACACCAGTTGATTATTCCACTATGAACTATAGTATCGTCGTCACGGCCGGCGTGCTCATTCTGAGTGGAATCTGGTACTTTGTGCGGGCCCGGAAGGATTACTCTGGTCCTTTGATCGATGAGGAAGTTGCCGAGATCATGCATCTTTCTCCGGCTGCCATCAAGGCGTCATCTCAAAAGACCCAAGTTTAAGCCAAAACCTCGGAACTGATAGGCCATCATTACATACTCTGGGCGTGGTTCGCAACTGAATGATCGAGTTTTGAAGGAGCTGGAGTTGTTTGTACAGGCATGTGACGAAGATACCATGTATTCTAAGATTTGACGACAGAACTAAATACCCTTCAATGCAACAAGCTGTTAAAAAATCCACGGAATTCGAAGCTCAATCCATCACTAGAAAAAGGCCGATCGAGTGCTAGCTGACTTCATGCATGTCATGATCAGTACAGCCCAGGACGAATAAGCATCACCCCTGACGAACATGTTCACGATCGAGACTCTGGAGCAGCGCGACCCTATCGACTACAACAAATCAAATTACGATCGGTCTCCAGCTTGTGAAACTTGTGTAACTAAGCAAATATGCTTCTGAGGCTGCAGAATGACCCACCAGCCTCATCCAATCAAGATGCGAACTCAAGCTTATACCTGAGCGGTAAACTGACAGGCCTGCTGATCTGCCGGCCAAGCATGACGCCGAATCCAAAAGCGTGCGTGAATTTATGCGTTTGATTTGGTGACACGCCTGGGCGAACACACAGCCCCCGATCAAATACCTGGGCTTCTGCGCCCGGGCTCTAGCTAACTACTAGGCGGCCTGCGCAACGCCTTGTTCGTTATTAATTCTTAATACGAACCATGGGTCTCATATGGCTTAACTGGCCTGGACTGATTTGGCAAACTGACGATTCAGAAAAGGATGGCGGACAATAGGAAAGACCATGAACTTCATCGACAGCCGAAACAGTTTGTTTTGTGCTTTGATGGCACCGGGAACAAATTCGCCGGTGATACGTCGGATACTAACCTCGTGAAAATCTATCGTGTACGAAAAACGAACCCTGTCAGAATTCGATATCACAGCTCTACTGACCCTTTCACCGTTGTTTTTGCTTTAGATGCTCGATCGCAGCCAATCCCACCAGTACCACTACTACCAACCGGGAATCGGCACATACCTCACCTCACACTCACTTGGGAGCAAAGGGAGACTGAACCGCGTCAAATCGTCGTACAAGAAAGCAAAAGATGCCGCGTTGGGTTCTTCCTTCGATGAGCATGTCCTGGGCGGTTACAAGTTTCTCATGAGATACTATTCACCCGGCGACAACATATTTTTCTTTGGATTTAGCCGGGGGTCCTACACGGCGCGCTTTCTGTCCGAGATGCTTGATTTCGTCGGTCTCCTCCAACCTGGAAATGAGGAGCTGATTCGTTTCGCGTGGAAGACATTCGCAAAATGGCAACAGCGGAAGGACTCCACGGAGAAGGATAAAGAGGAAAGACGCAGACTTTTCGCTTTCATGCAGGCCTTTCGTGAGACCTTTAGTCGGCCTGTTAGTCGAATTAAGTTTCTGGGTTTGTTTGATACTGTTAATAGTGTGCCTATATTTGAAAATGCGTGGTTGGAACGGAGCAAGTTCCCATATACGGCGCAGACAACTGCGCGGGTTATTCGACATGCTGTCTCGATTGATGAGCGTAGAGCCAAGTTTCGACAGGACTTGATTTCTGAGGTGAAGCCTATTGCCCATGAACCGAAGCATCCGCATCGACTGAGGCATTTTCTTTCTCGGGATGATCAACAGGAGAAAACAGAAGTGCCTGAAATTGTACTCAATGCCACCGAGGAAGAGCGAAGTACAAGAGGCCAGGTGGTTCCTCGTGCGGAGGAAAGATACCGCGCACCCACACCCTCGCCCAATCGACGACATAGCACGGAATTTCCCAGGAACAATGCTCTATTGTCCGACAGGGTCTCACTCAAGAGTACTATTTCTCGGCAACCACTTCACGTCCCATATTTGAATGAGCCCGAACACGAAGGAGAGGAATATGGGGACGGACAAGACATTTCAGAGGTATGGTTTTCAGGACAACATGGCGATGTTGGAGGGGGTTGGAAACTCAACCCTCAAGACAATTGGCCATTGAGCCACCTACCTCTTGTGTGGATGGTAAAAGAAGCCCAGCTCGTTGGGCTGGAGTTCGATCCCGAGAAACTCAGGCGTTTCAACTGCTTCGAAGACGATAAGGGAGATGGGCCAATTTACTTTCACGGGAACATTTTACCAACTAGCACCCCGGAGACTCAAAGTGGCCCCTTCAGTCATCGAAACCACTCAGATCCATTCCAAGAAATCGTAACCCGCACCATGGATCAAGGGATTGTGCACGACTGTCTCACATATGGGGGTGGACTGTCATTCCTTTCCACATTGTCTTGGAGGCTAATGGAATATCTGCCATTCCGAAGAATGGATCTGCAGCCAGACGGGTCTTGGAAACCGATTAGCTGGCCCCTTCCTCGTGGTGAAGTGCGCGATATTCCAGATAATGCCCAAATTCACGTCTCTGCCATCCATCGTCTGAGGACTGATCACAATTATCGACCTGGAAATCTTATAATTGGCGGTGGTGGACGGGGTTTCAAGCGGGCGCCCGAGAGATATGGGATTGGAGAGTGGGAAATTTGTAACCATAAGGGAGACCTTGTCCGAGAGACTTATATTCGAAAGAAGCCAGAGACTGCTTGCATAGGTGGGACTGTATAGTCCTCGATGCATTGTTCTGACTGGCGCGTTTCTGCTAAATAAAGACTTCCAAGGTTAAACATGTCAACCAAACTTTCCGCCAAATGCCCAGGATACGGGTTTCGCCATATCGACAATTTCGTTGTTGGACAATTAAATCTGCCCTGTGCACCATGTGGCAGAAACATGTGCGCACCTGCTCTTGAATATAAAAGTGTAACGGTTTCTTGTGAACAAAGATCAATATCTTTTTAGAAGGAGCTCATAGATGGTCTAAATTAGGCCGCAGTGCCTTTTGCGCAATACAAGAATGATCTCAATAGATGTTTATTTAATTTATTATTATCTTGAAATTAGGAGAGTCAGAGAGAGCGCAGCTTAAACGTACTCTGCATCTATATTCTTGACACAAGATAATAAGCCAAGGTGTCGGGTGGGACAAACAACTTACAATGCCGACAAGAAAAGTACCCGTCCAAAAATTCGATGGGGATGATGAGAAACTTTTCAAATTCAGAGGAGACTCAATTCTTGCCTCTCGACCTTAGATATACGCCTCGATTTTGAAATTGGTTCAAGCTGAAACTATCGCGATGAACTTCCCGCAAATCCGAAGTCTCGTGGCAGACATAGCCGCCTCAGTTGATCTGTACGAGTCAACTGGATCTGAGGAGTTCCTAGTCGACACCCAGGAAGATACTACTCGACTGGCGCGTGCGCTAGAGAATCCCCGGGATGCCATTGTCAAACATATTTTCGCTGTGATTATCAGTCCTCCACTGGAGAAGATATGATCACAGGTACTGATCACCTAGAAATATAGCCATCAGTTTTGGTAATTGCGAAGATAGCTCATGAGATGGAGATCTTCACATTACTCTCACGAGGGACCGTCCCCGTACCTTTGGCAGAGCTGGCTGCCTTGAAGCCGGCCGATCCATTATTAGTTGGCTAGTAACACATCTCAGTGAGAAAATAATTAAAAACTAACTTGCTGACTTAATTGTCTATAGAACGCATAATGCGACTTCTAGTTGCCAATGGTTTCGCGGATGAGCCAGTGCAGTGTGAATATTTACCCACGGCCATCTCGAAGGAAATGGCTCAAAGAGGCTCTGTCGCGATGGTAGAAACACTGTGAGTATCTAGCTCACGGCCTGAGGGTGATCTGGAGTTCTAATTGCTAAAATATGACTGTTGATTGCTGTAGCGCTATAAACTTTCTCACCTACATTCAAAAACTTCCCGAATATCTCAAAGCTATCAACTACCGCAACCTAGACGACTCGCTTTTTGCCCCTTTCCAGTACTGTCATCACGTTACCGTCGATGCCTTTACATGGATAAGTCAGAATCCAGACACACTGAAACGTTTTAACAGCTTCATGGAAGGGTACCGTGGAAATCGCCCTCATTGGAGCGACTGGTTTCCCATCCGTGAGCGTATTCTTGATTCCCAAGTGTTGGATAAGGATAAACCGCTCTTGGTGGATATAGGTGCTGGAAGAGGGTATGGTTTGATGAAGTTTCGGAGCCGATTCCCAGATGTCCCTGGAAGATTAATTTTGCAAGACTTGCCCCTTGTGATTGACGAGATTCGGGGTGCGTGCGACTTGAAAGCTGCCGGAGTTGAGACCATCGCTTTCAATCTCTTTGCAGATGTTCAGCCAGTCAAAGGTAAATTTAGCTCATTCCGTGTGCCAGATTTTATTTTAAAGGTTGCTAATCCATTCTCTAGATGCACGAATCTACTACATGAAATCCGTACTGCATGATTGGCCCGACACAAAGGCCGCTCTTATTTTGAACAATATCAAGCAGGCAATGAAGCCTGGGTACTCTAAATTGATCCTTGAAGAGTTCATTTTACCAGATACAAATACTCCATCACTTGCTTGCATGACTGATCTGGCGGTCATGATATTTTCTTCGGGCCTGGAGCGAAACCGCAAACGCTGGACGGATCTCATGACGTTGACTGGCCTGCGGATTCTGCAATTTTGGGTTCCCAGAGGCGATGGAATGGGAATTATCGAAGCAGAAGTTTCTGAGTTTGAGCAGTAGAGAACCATATCTTTATGATTGAAGTTATTCAGCATCGAATTGGGCCCCGCAGTCATGGGTAACTCATTTTTTCTAAATTATAGTGAAGCAACAAGACTCTCTCCTTGACGGAGGAGGTCTTTCTTTTCTCTTTTTCATTCATTCATTTTTGAGAATTTAAATACTTCGAATATCACAACGATAAGGAACTTGTGTCTTTGATTGTATTTGATTTAGTAAGAATGGTTCTTGTAATGTCTAGATGATTAAGTAGTCATCCTGATGCGATGAATCCGAGTTAAAAGTCTGGAAATAGTTAGGAATCAATACCATCATGGACGGGAAGAAAATTCCACGAGAACACTCACAAAGGACATCCAGGGAATATTACTAGTATCATTCTTTTGCTGTTCCGCACGGGCATTCCATACTTTCTCAAGCAAACTTTGAGGGGCAGTGTTTCCCATTTCCGACCGAGCCTTGATTTGCTCCAATCTCAATATAACATAATGCCGTGAGTGCGCTGACAGATTATCGGCCCCAGCCATAAACAGAGGAAGGACCATAAGCTCTAGCAAAGGACTAGTCGAGGGAATATTGGCCACCGAATCCAGAATTTCGAAAACCGAATCTCTGATCTTCGGTTCAGAAGCAGGCTCGGAAGGATCAAGCAAACGCCAAGCGCGCAAAATACATGCATGGCGAAATGCATTCGAAACCGAACCCCAAAGCACATCGTTATCCGGGAAAAAGCAACGTGAGCTGTCCCAGAGGTACAGCTTGCGAATTGAACTGTGGATAGTATCATGGAACTCCGAGTGTTCCAACCTTCCGGCGGCATACTCTTTCGCGCACTCCAGGATAGTAGCAATGATGAGAACTATTTCCCTGGGACAACCATTGACCGACTCGAAACGTAAGTTGCATAAGGACAAAATCTTTGAACGGAGCTCGTGAGTGAAGCAGAGTCTTTCAGGGGCAGCAAAAGCACGTATGATATCTAGCCTTTGAAGTTATCGCTTTATGAGAGAAGAATTCACAGAGGGAAAAAATGATAGACTTACCAAAGAAGATTTCCTAGAAAGAAAACAGTTCTCTCCTGATCAACAGTTAAGGTTTGGTCAAGTTTGAGCTGAGAGCAGATTGACATAGCGCCCGAGATGTGTGCACCATGTGTAGATATGCCGGTTTCGCAGATCTACACAAAGTTTATATTAGAGTGACTCTGAAAATTAATAAAGCCGAATGACAACTCACATCATGTAGTAAAAGGATTTGAATTGTGGCAAAAACGGAATCTACATCGCTTCCTTCGAAGTTCCGTGAGCAAACCTTGTTGATGGTAGTGCCGAGAGCATTGATGGCCTTGGCGCGATAATCCACAGCCACCGATTCGTATAGGTGCCTGTCTGAGTTTAAATGCCCCATATGACAGGCTGATAGACCAAGAACTGCATAGAGAACATTTAATTGCTCATATGCTAATGGAATCACGTAGAGTCGATATGGGTTTTCCTTTTTGTCGTTAGGCTGCGCAATCTGATGGGGACAAATGATGCGGTCATCTGCGATATCCATTTAGTAATTTTACCACGATCAAATCGCCCGATGATAGTATATAACATACAGTGAACGAGGAGCGTTTCTGCCTCTTTCGAGACTAATATCTTCCTGTGCTCTTGGTAACCTGGCGTGCTCTCAATGTTGCCCTCTGACGATGCAACAGATGAGCTGACTTTATTCTGGGACGGTGGCCCCCATGAATGAAACGCTAAACCTTGCGTAGATGCGGTTGGTTCAGTGGCGGTAGAATCTGTAGTTGGGGTGGAAGCAGAGTCCTTGCTGATTGGAAGGTCTTGATTTTTCCATTTGCCACGACTGGCTATCCCGCAAAAACGAAACTTGTCTGGATAGCCTTCACATTGCAGTCCCATTCGAATGCAACGCCTACACATCGGCCGCGCACGATCACACTTACGCGCCTTCTGGCGGCAGGTCAGACAGGGAGCATCTGGACAACTCAGAACTTGGCCGGCAAGTGGATACGTTGCAAATTCGACCTACCTCTTTGTCCCATCTTGGATTCTCACTGTCGCCATATCATGGCCGCATGATTTTCTTGAGGGGAAAAAAGGACTGAAGCTGAACGCTGTGACTATCGTGTTTCGTGTTCTCGCGGGGTCGTGGAAAGGCAGGAAGGAGAATCACCTTGAGGCGTGAATATGTCACTTACGTAATACATTTTGGACCACACTGGAAATGGAGTTACCCTAGGGTAGTTAATTACAGGACAGAGTGATATCACCTTCAAGTTGGTCGAAATAGCCTCTGTATAACAATTGGTGCTATTCCATTATATACTAGCACATATCTAGGTCAACCGAAATAAACCGAACATTCTCGGGTCCCCGATATGTGGAAAATGCCATTTTATCTACTCCGTACTCCGCACTCGGATTCGCGCCGATTCCCACCGACTTCCTAAGGTTTGGTGGGGCGTTTATAGACCAACGATTAGATTGGTCTCCCAACGATTGCCGCTGCCACCCACGTGATAGTCGTCCCAAGGGTTGATAGCCGTCTGCTGATAAGTACCTGCGCGTTAACTGGGTGTACGCATATCCCCTGCCCGATGACACTCCACAGGTCCAGTTTATTCCGCATAGAAGGTGATAACTACGATAAGGGGATCAAAGGGTCGTCCCCTAGGGCAGGGTAGTAGGGTTTGATGTATCTGTATTCATTATAGAAATTGTATTCCAAAAACAATAAAAAACAACAAAATCTTGACAACTTGAATTCTATGCTGTGTTAGTCTCACTGACCCGATCATCTGCCGAGTTTGGTTCTTGTGGGGGAAATAGAATGGGGGGTATAGCTTAAGCCCCGGATTTTCTCCGTCTGCACCTCTCCCACCTCCCACCAGTCCAGAGAAATCACCAGAGATCAAGCCCTTTCTTCGCTCTGTCGAGATAATGTCTGTATCGCCAGTGCTCGCACGAAAGCCATCATATCAACCTTTTCAATGTTTGATCTGCCAAAGCCGGTTTACCAGGCACGAGAACCTCAAGCGACATTCTGCCCTGCATAATCGTTCTCAAAATGATGCCTCCCTGCCCTGCGACTTTTGCCATGCCACATTTTCTCGCCCGGATTTACGGAATCGTCACATGAAAAGGAAGCATCCAGATCAGGAAGATGGTCGGATAACTAAGAGAAAACATGGCGTTGCGCAGGCGCGGCCACGAGCTTCTCAGAAGGGCTCATCTCCTAGGGAGAATTCTGCTTCGCTATCGCCAACGGACAGCCATAATGACTTGCAGTCGCATCACTCTGAAGGAGACTTTGGAATGAATAGTGGAATTTGGAACGCCCCCGCACCATATGAGCAACGCCCTTCCGACTTCGGTTCTCAGCGAGACCATGCGGAGAGCAGCCATCGTGCAGCTACTGCTTCTTTGGCACAACCATTTCTGAGCGATTCCACATGTATCAACCAGATTGTCCAAGAGGCAACAGATCTTGAGCAGAGCATACTTCTCGGCGCACCCTTCCTAAAACCAACACACTCCTTTGGCCTACAACTTCATCAACCGGGCCCCGCACACTCCATTGGCCCAAATTTGACAGGCATCGAATCCAGCCACAGCTCCCCGGACAAAATATCATCCCATGACCTACTGGAAGCGCAGGGTGACTGGTTTCCTTCTATTCTTCAGATCGAACGCGGATGCGACCTTTTTTTCAGACACGTTTCGCCATATGTACCTTTTCTTCACCAGCCAACCTTCGATCCTTCACAAACCGCCCCCATATTAATTCTAAGCATGCTTTCGCTCGCGTTTCAACACGGAGACGACCCAGAATGTGGGAGTCAAATAGGTTCGGGCGCTGCTTTATCTGTACATTGTTTTCACCGCGCCCGTTTTCTCGCAATTTCCGGCGATGCAAGATCCGATATGCCACCGCAAGACATTGCCATGGTCCAATCATACCTACTCCTTCAAATCTGTGCCATGATGTTCCTTTGCGGAAAGGACTCAGCCCACGGCCTAAAGATGCACTCCAGTATGATTTCCCTCGCCCGAGCCGGGGGACTTATGCAGCCGAATGCAGTTGAGCCCTCAACAGCCACAGATCTCGACTCATTGTGGCGCGAATTTGCAAGAGCCGAATCACATAAACGAACACTCTTTGCCGTACACCAGGTCGACGCCCTTTGGTATCAATTCCTATCTATCCCGCGATCTATATCACACCTCGAAATTAAACACGACTTGCCCTGTCCTGAAGACCAGTGGAAATCAACCTCATCAGCGGAGTGGGCTCACAGACAACTCGTTTCAAGGAATTCCGGGCCTTCGGTACAATACGCCGATGCCGTTCGCCAATTCCTATCGGCGGACCCGGATCTCCAAGATTTGCCATCCTTCGATCCGTACGGCGCTGTCAATATTGCGCAGTTTCTCATATCCAGCGCCCGTGAGATATCGGGATGGTCTACGATGACGGGAATGCTTAGTATGGAGAGATTCAGTGCTTTGAGGTCATCACTAATAGCACTGGGCCCATTTGTGCGTCCAGAGGTGCATACGGGAGATCTCACCAATCTCGCACTGTGTGAAGCAACCTGGCAAACCGCCATGATCGAGATACAGCTTTGGTCGCCCTCACATACTGGCGGAATTGTGGAAGGAAGCATCGATGCCGTTCTGAGCCAGTCGACATTTTTGGCGCCGTCGGCAGAGTTCCTTTGCGAGCCTGAAACTGCAAAGTCTGTTCAGCCTCACGTTGACTGGTTTTTGCGATATCTTGAGGCAGTGGTTTTGCCGGGATCAGAAGCACCCTGGGTCGCCCTGTACGCGTACAAAGCCTTCTTAATAGCATGGCAGCTGGTACGAGGGGGTATTCCAGGCGCGATGGAAGTCGTGGGCGTTGCTGATGGCGATGAGAATGGAGCCCTTGAATGGGCGAGAAAAGTCTTTCTACGCAGACAGAGATGGCAGTTGGGCAAACTTATTCTGGAATGTATTGATGCATTAGGGAAATGAGGCTACTATATGGAGGAGGCTTTGCTTTCTACTACTGAAACATTATATATCAAATCAAGTTTCCGTTAATGAATAGCTGAAAAGCTTTGATGAATACAATAAATAACACAGGAATTTCGTAACATGCTTATAAAATCAGTACTAATACATTTCGTACCGCCAGTTGAGTTGGACCATTTCTTCCGTGACACCGCCCTTCATAGCCTTCGCAATGAGTACTTCCTCTCCAGAGTCAAGACGCTTATTTTCACGCAGTATCAACCAGCGGTAAACGGTGATAGTGATGGCGAACAAAAAGGCAGCACCCATAAGAGTTCCAAAGGCAGCATAGAAGTGTGGAGAGGAGTAATATAGATAGGAAGCCCAGATGTTGGAGGTACCACCAATCGCATTGACCAAAGCCGAAGCAGCAGCACGCTTAGAGACTGGTCGGGCCAGGTGCAAGTTGATGGTCTTGTAGAGAAGCAGTTGTGGACCGACGGAGGCGAAAGGTAAAATCATCATCGAGAAGTATCGTGCGCCGGTATTGAGGGTCGCCATCTGGATCACGTACATGACGATTGCGATGGCGATACAAACAAGGATCAAGGGATAGACCGTGTTCTTCCGATCGGAGTAAAACATGACCCAGTAATAGACAATGCCAGCGAGGATATAGGGAGGGGCTGTAAGCAAGAGACTGATCGTGCTGTTGAAGTTCAAGGAACCAACAAGGGTAGGGAAATAGTTGGCGATAGACCCCTGTGTCTGGGACATCATGTTGCAGAAGATTAGCAACAGTAGTTTCGGATCAGACAGTGCCTTGGCAAAGCCACGTAGAACAGTTTCATTCTCCGAAGCCTCTGCGGCACCTGACTCAGATTCGATACGCCAGACAGCGAGGTCGCGTTCCACCTGGGAAAGGATACGGCTGTTATGAGGGAACTCGGGCATGATGCAAGCACAAATGACACCAACACCGACCGTGACACTGCCCTCGATGATAAAAAGCCATTGCCAGCCAGCGATACCGTGTGCGCCATCTAGTTGGAGAATAGCCGCGGCGAAGAGTCCACCGAAAGCGTTTCCAACTTGTTGAGCGATATAAAGACCAGCAATACGCTTGCCGAGTTCCGTCTTTGTGTACCAAGCCGAGAGATAATAGATCGCACCGGGGAAGAAGACCGCTTCTGCAGCACCGAGAACGGCACGCACGGCAAGGAGCTGACCGTACGTCTTCACTGCTGCTGTTGCGGCCGATATACAACCCCAGATAGCGACAGCAGCACAAATATACATTCCCGGTCGAGAAATTTTCGTAATGATAAGATTGCTTGGGATTTGAAAAGGAAGGTAACCGACGAAAAGAATCGAGACTGCAGTGGCGAATTGTTGAGTGTCCATGTTGAGATCATCCATGATTCCCTGCAGCTTGGCAGCAGCCAGGTTCTGACGATCGATATAGTTGAGAATATAGAGAATGCTGATGGTTGGTAGAACGAAGAGATCGACCTTGCGGACAAGCTTCTTGTTCAAGGCCTTCATTTCATCTTGACCAAGATCACGAAGGGAATCTGGCATCCGACGGTAAGCAGCATCGGTGATGTCGACCTGCCCTTCAGTGGTCGACAGCTTGTCGTCAGTCGCAGACGACATGGGTCGTTTCTTGGTATCCATGCTGACTGACATCTTGAAGAGGTCTTAGATGTAATCAAACCGATGGATGGGGTGATTGTTGTGAAAAAGCTCAGTAGGTCCGGTGAGCAGGCAATGACTCTCTTAACAGCTCCTCCCGTCAATGCTGATCTATATAACCAACACGCGGCAGACAACCGTTATCTAACCTCTAATCTCGGGAAAGAATCCGCTAGAAGTCTTAGCAAGGAGTAGCCGACTAATGATCGCGAGTTCTTTGCAATTGACCTTGACTCATTGATTCACAGTCTGATAGCCGGTCGAGACAGCAGTAGATAAGGACAGGGAGGAGCGCCCAAACTGATATCACAGCCCAATTGGAGCTAATCCCCGGATGGTCCGTGTCATACTGCAGATCTGGGGTACAGCTGAGGTGGACCGGGAGGAGTGTAGTGCATAGTTAGCGGGTCTGAGTAGTGTCTGGGCGGAGGTTGTCAAAGTTGAGTTTGGGGGGAGCTCCTCCCGCAGATAAGCGGAGTGGGACTCGCCTGAGGTGGCGATGTGCCCTACTTACCCAACTAGGACGAGACAGTGCATCTATGGAACTCCAATTCTCCAAAAATGGAGGGGCAGTTGAGCCCCGCGAAGATGGAGAGCTCTCAAGAATTATTTGGGCTACTGAGGTAATACGTGTTCGAAATGGAGAATTGCTCATCGCTACTAAAGCATACTTATTCACGCGCATTCTCGTACTATCGTACTATCTTCACTTCAATCCCATTCCTACCTACTCTCTTAATCTCAATCACCGAGAAGATCAACACAAATTCAATCTCAACCCGCAAAAATGAGCTACCCTACCGCACACACTACCCAGATTCAGAACTCTCGTCTGAGGGTTCTGAACAAGCTCAAGTCGGGCGAGTTCCCCTTGATGACCTTCATGGCCCTCCCCTCTGTTCGCGCGGCCCAGATCGTGTCATTGACCGGTGTTGACGGTATCATCATCGACTGCGAGCACGGCCACATCGGAGACGAAGCGATGCACAACTCTGTCGCAGCTATTTCAGCCCTCGGCGTCTCCCCCGTCATCCGAATCCGCGGTCCCGCCCACGACATTCTCAAGCGTGCGCTCGACACTGGCGCCCACGGCATTATGGTCCCACAAATCAACAACGCAGACGAGGCACGACAGGTGGTCGCCTCATCTAAATTTCCCCCTCAGGGAGTTCGCGGTCAAGGATCCGCTTTCCCAGCCATTGGACACGGCCTCACCACCCCCGAGTACATGAAGTCCGCCAACGAGACAATCGTGACCATGATCCAAATAGAGACGCGCGCTGGAGTTGAGAATGTTGAGGAGATTGCTGCTGTGGATGGTGTTGATATGATCTTCATCGGTCCTAACGACCTTGCCCAGTCGCTTCTCGGATACACCCCCGCCCGTGGCGATGAGCCTGAGTTCGTTGCTGCCGTTGACAAGATCATCAACGCCGCCCGCAAGCAGGGCAAGTGGGCCGCTCGCATGGTGAACAATGGCACTACTGCGAAGGAGGCGCGGGAACGCTACGACACAGTCGCTATTACTGGTGACACCAAGGCCATTCAAAACTGGTATATGGCTGAGTTCGAAATTGCTCGGTCATAAGGGTGGATGGAGCTGCCACAGCATTATGTGAAAGAAAACTTATAGATATAATGAAACATCTTCTTCGCTTCAAATCGCGCATCTCTATTTGGGCCATGGTCACGATTGTCTCGTTGGCGGATTTTACGTATTTCAAGGTAGCGATAGCGCGACTATTTGAAGGTTATTCCCAGTGACTCGGATGAGACTGCAAGGTTTCTGTGAGCATCATCAGCTATAATTCGCACAGGTTCTGGTACGGTGACATCTTCTGTTTCTCCTTTCATCTTGATTTAGATAAATTCTCAGGAAAAGAAATAAATGAGGAAGTAGAGAAAGCATTATCTCGCCATGGCTGATCGATACATTCCACGTCCAATTTATCCGTTCAAGACTGCAAGCAAGCAGGCGGTCCGGTTCTTGATTCAGGGACAGTATGACCCGGAACTGGTCTACGGTACTGAGTATGTCATATATCGACTAGATTCTCCATTCGCCGCGCCACTTCATCCAACGATGAATGGGTGGCTGAGAAGCTCAGCGGTTGATTTTCGATCTTCCGCGCATTCCTGTAACATTGCCCAAAGCAAGTTGGCAAGGTTCTCCGATTCCTCTTCGCCAAAATCAGGTGGAATCTTCTCACGAATATGCAAAGCAAATTGTAGAATGCCACCCTCAAAAAGATCATGCATGAGAGATCGCAGAATCCTATCAACTTCGTCCTTAGTACAACCAAAACTCTCTATCGGAAAGAGCGCTTCGTTGGTGGTAAGTTGAAATATCTGTATCCAAGGCTTAGAAAATGATAAAAAGTAAGATAACAAGCCTACCAGACAACCCAGAGCCCATATATCCACCTTCTGATTCCAAGAGTGTTGGATTAGTAACTCAGGTGCTTTTAAAGCGACCGGTGTTACAGGAGAAGCATTATATTGTATGTTCCACAAAGCTATTGTAACAGTCAATACTCTATAGCGTTGAAAATAATAGTGGGGGTCGGACCTCCGCCCATATCGCCAATCTTGACTTTAAGCGCTGAGAACGCTACATCGTCTAACATTCCGCGGGGACGTTGCGAGCTCACAAGATACCGTGGTGCACTATTATCAGCCTCAACTCCTGAGAGCCATTGAACATAGCTGAGTTCAGGCTCGATCAATATTTCGCTTGAGATGTTAGAGTTCACAGTGAACAATATATTAGCTGGTTGGAGGTCTATCCGGTATCAGTATTTGGGAAGCTTTTCGTCGTCAGAGATACATACCTCCGTGGATCAAACCCTGATCATGAATAAGATTCAACCCCTGTAGTAATTGTTTCGAAATCTCGCGAACATAATCTGGGTAGCGTGGCCTTTCTCGAACAGTCATCGCTTCGCCATCAGATATCATAACTGGGAAAACGAGACAAAGGTGCAAGCCGTTGGGACCCCTATGCTCAAAATGGTCCAATAATTGCAAAACATTATTTCTTCCTGGGCAATCCGTACTCGTTTTCGATAGATGAAGGAGAATAGAGAGCTCTTGGCTACCACATGAAACATTGGCTTTGAGAATCTTCAGCGTCACATATTTTTGAAGCCTGGTAAAGAAAGGCGTAAGGTTGACAATACAATCATAGGAATTAAAGATGAAGCAAACTGTACCTTGTGTCTTTGGCGAGCCAAACTGTAGAAAACTGGCCAAAGGCCCATTTTCCGATGACCTGATACCTGTGGTGAAAAGTGTCCTCGAGGTGGACCGGGTGATAGCCTCCAGCGCGGTACTCCTCAACAGGTTCAACGACATCATAAATCCGTTCGAAGCGGCGCATTCTTTTCTCTCTCGGTAGCAACAATAAGATGGTGATGCTACGCGATTTTGTGTTGCAAGCGAGAGGGCAGAACCGAAGGGAACAGGTTGACTTCGAATGCCTACAATCACGTGATTCAATATCAGTCAGCCACTGGCGATCTTGAGGCAAAAACTTGTCAGTTTGCGTATGTGACTTGGATTAAGTGGCAAGTGGCTCTCTTAGTGCCTTCTTTAATATAAGTGGTGGCACCAGTTTCGGGACGGACTGTAGTATTTCCAGCGGGACATGTAACTACGTACCATGAAAATAGTCTTGTGAAAGACACTGGGCAGTCTTAGTGGCTAAGCTCAAAGATAGCTGGTGCAATCAAGTGAGACCTATTATTATACTGGCACATAGTTTGATCTGCCAACCGACTATTTTTTATTGCATAAGTTCACTAGTCGATCTTGTATAAGAATGCTCATATAATTTTGATTTATTTTATTATTTGTCTATCAATCGTAACTTCTAAACTCGATCCTTATGCCTGAGCAATGCACTCGATCTCGATGACGGTTCCGTTTCCAGGGGGAACGGCCTGGAGGCAGGATCGAGAAGGCATGGGCTGAGGGAGGAAATCGATGTAAACCTCGTTCATAGCCGCGAAGTCCTTCATATCGGCTAGGTAGACATTGTACTTGACAACTTGCTCGAGAGAGGAGCCAGAAAGCTCGAGGACCTCCTTGAGGTTCTGCAGGACGGTGCGCTAGAACAGAGATGAAATTGTTAGATATCGTGCACGCGCTGGTGAGGTAGCTGATCACCGGATCAAACTTACAGTCGCCTGCTTGATCTCACCGGTGGCTGTTTGGCCGGCACAGAAAACGAGACCGGGAACCTTAGTCGCGGGGCCTAGAGAATTGAGAATTGATTAGATGTGTCTCCAATAATTCAGCGCAAGTAGCGTGTGAATCTAACTCACAGTTGTGCGGCTTGGTAGGGAACTTTTCGCTGGAGATGAGCTGGCGAGACATTTTGGTATATGGTAGAGAGATTGAGGAAGAATTGGAGATGAATATTTTCGAGATAGAAGTTTGAATTGGGTAAAAGGAAAAAAGTTCATGATCTCGGTTTAAATTGTATATCTATTCTACCCCTCCCCCACCTGACGATAGCAGTTTGCCGACAGCTTCAAAGGAGGGGCAATTCTCCAAAACCTGTGGAGGAGCTCGTAATCGGCGAATGTCCGACTCGGCCTAGAATACTCAAATGTGAAGCGTCGTTGTTCTATCTGAGACACTACGGATGTGGCTTGAGCCTTATTGGGAGGAGTGGGAGGAGCACCTCCCACTCCTCTCACTCTCCTCCCATCCCATGCCCCACTCGCCGCACGTCGCAGATCGATTTCCTTTGTCGGCTAGCATCGACCACAGAATCTTATTTTTGCTTTATCTCCGCCTGATAGTCTGCATTGATCTAATCAGGAGGAGCTCGCCATAGAGATAGGAGGTCAGCTGGGGAGTCCCACAACTCTATGCGGAGGAGCAGATGAGGTTATGCACAGCAGTTTCATTAGGGCCCTCCTAGAGCCATGGAACCGGAATGAGGAGAGAAGTCAATGTCGATTGGGTCTTGTGCTCCTCTGGTCCAAACAAGGAGCTCGCAGACGGCCTGGGGCTCGAAGACTGTATCGCGGCACGATTAGCAAAATTAGTTCCGGGTCGTATCATCACCCGATTCAATTAGGATATAAGACGCTATTCAACCGGAGGGCTAGAATTGGCTCTAGTTGCAACAACAATTTTCCCATTCTCAACATTCAAGATATAGTATTCAATAATGGCAGTCGCAGCCCCTTTCAACCCTCCATCAGCCAACCTTCCTGGCAAGCCCACTGTGGCACAATGGGTCCCTCCCCCAGTCACACAAGAGAAGGAGAACTTTGCTACACTCCAGTCGATCGATCTATCCTTACTGGACTCGGAGGATCCGGCTGTTGTCGATGCTCTCATTCAACAAGTGAAAACTGCCATCCGAGATGATGGTTTTCTTTTCCTGGAGAACTATGGTGTTTCCCTAGAGCAGGTAAATAACTACGACATATTCCCAAAATGGGTCCCAACATTCAGTCTCTAACACCCATTCTCGCCAATAGTTGCATCGCCAATTTGGTATCGCACAGTATATGTACGACAACATAACCGAGGAGGATAAGGAACGTCTTCTATTTGACCCCGAAAGTGGCATGTGGTCTGGTTACAAACACCCATACGGATTCAAGGTAAGAGAGCTATCCACCTGGGCAGATATGCGAGTAAATGGACACGAGTTCTAACGAGCATGCCACTGGTAGCGTCAACGTGGACCCGCCGATGGAATCGAACAATTCAATTGGTATAAGAGAGACTGGGAAAACATCGAGAACCGCGTTCCGACCTGCCTACATCCCCTGATGGACGAAGTTGAGGCTTTTGCCAACTACCTGACCAAGTCCGTCAACCGAAGACTTCTTACCTTATTCTCGCGCGTCCTTGAGTTGCCCGATGACTACCTGTGGGACAACGTTCAATCTCACGGATGCCCAACTGGCGAGGGATATTTCCGTCACGCGCTATTCCGCCCAGTCAAGAAGGAGACACAAGAAGCGTCCAAGGGACTACGTATGCATGGACACACTGACTTCGGTCTGACTACTCAGCTGTTCTCCGTCCCTATCTCTTGTCTTCAGATCTGGGGCCGTGATGAACAGTGGTACTATGTTCCCTACAAGCCCGGTGCTCTGGTGATCAACATCGGAGATACTCTGGAGATCGTGTCTGGTGGGCATTTCAAGGCTACTCGCCACCGTGTTTACAAGCCACCCGCCGACCAACTTACCCAGGAGCGTCTCTCGCTAGTCCTTTTCAACAGTTCGCTCGGTGACCTTCGCATGGGACCTGCCACTGGTAAGTGCCACAAGCACTTTATTTCGTTGATTCAAATAGCTGGATGCTTACCAAATCCTCCTTTTTCTTCTAGATTCACCCCTGATTCAACGTGAAGGATGCGTCGAAGAGCAAGGTGTGTACAAGGAATTCAAGAGGCTCACATCCGAAGGCAAGCTCGTGCCCACAAACAAGCAATGGCGCGAAATTCAAATTGCTACTGCGACGGATCCTACCGACCAAGTACACAACCGTGTTGGTGTTCATCAAGTTATGATTGATGGTAAGATCATGCACCAGAGAGAATACATGGGTGTCAAGGTTGTTCTGCCTGTATAGAGGACATCGTGGACTTTTGTTACGATCTAAAGACGGGACTATGGGATGCCGGTGCGCTATGAACATAGGGAATTTGAAGGAAACAATATGTATCATTGATTATTTAGCATGCAATTTACGATTTGTGTTTTTCTCAGAAATTCTTCAAGCCGATGGCGTGGATTTCATTGATAGTATGCCTCGGTCCCTTCCGTGCTATGGGAATCTGCAGGTTTTGGACATAACTGAATATTTGTGTAAGAGATCGATTCCAATCATTATGAGGGGCCAAGACAACAAAAACATGCCATAGACCTTTTACTTTGATCTCCTTTATAAATCGGAAAATCGGAAAATTGTCAGCGAAAAGACAGGCTCAGTCGTTCCGGCTAATTTGCCCACTCCAGCCCGCTTGGCTCGGGAGAATGACTACCGACCGGAGACACCCAAATATCCGACCGAATTTATCCACCCACGCATTCACACTAAAATATTTGAAATTAATTTGATATCTCAGTTTGCCTAAATTAAAGCTACATTTTATTTCTTTGTTAACCAAAATCATCTACATCGACGATCGAACACACGCTCCCAGAGACGCGACGTTAACCCCGCATCTCCCCGCAAACATAGCACCACCTCAAAACGACATCGAGAAAATCCCCCAGAGGACCCCCAAAATGCCTTTCCCAATAGTTGACTCGCATATACACCTATTCCCAGCATCCCATCTCCCAACACTAGCCTGGAACACCACAGATGGCCCCTTAAGTGCGCAACACAGCGTGGACCAATACCGACATGCGACAACCAGCGTCCCCGCCGCACCGAATTCCAGCAATGACAAGTATTTAAGAGGATTCATATTCCTGGAAACAGACCGCATTTCCTCGACTGAAGAATCAACATCGGAATCCTCAAATGCTCCAGGCTGGAAACACGCCCTCGACGAAGTATCCTTCTTATCGCGCATCGCGCAGGGGAAGCCCGCCAACGGCGAAGGACACCTAGCCGCTGATAAAGATATTTGCCTTGGAATTGTTCCCTGGGCCCCCGTACCCGGTGGGCCTAGTGCCTTGAAAGCGTACGTGGAAAAGGTCAAGGAGAGGACGGAGACGGCGGAGGTCTGGCGCAAGGTGTGCGGTGTGAGATATTTGGTTCAGGATAAGCCTTCCGGGGTCATGCTTGAACAAGGATTTATTGACGGGCTGTGCTGGTTGGGGAAACAGGGGCTTGCTTTTGACTTAGGGGTTGATGCGAGACAAGGTGGACTCGGTCAATTGCGAGAGGCTGTTGAGATGATAGAGAGGGTGTCCAGTGCCGCGAGGGAAAGTGGTGAGACGGCAGTAACTATTGTGATCAGTGAGTTTATCCAATTGCGCAGTCGAGTGGTTGATGCTGATATTTTGGTAGACCACCTTTGCAAGCCTAATCTTCGACTTGCGACCGACTCTCTTACTGCACACCCTGAGTATGTGGAATGGAAGGACTTGGTCACCCGTATGGCTCAAGCGAGTCCCGCGAATTATATGAAGCTTTCTGGGGTTTTTTCTGAGATTTTACCAGTGTCGTCGGAGGATGAGGTCGATATCAATGGCCTAGCTAGTCAAATTCAACCTTGGACAGATGTCGTATTCGACGCCTTTGGCCCCAACCGTGTGATGTTTGGCTCTGACTGGCCCGTGGCCAACATCGGGGGTGGCGGAAATAATGTCGCTTGGAGCCGGTGGATCAGGGTTGTTGAGACTATTATAGACCGAAGAGGACTGACGGAAGAAGCAAAGGAGGGAGTTTGGGGACAAGTAGCAGCCAAGGCTTATGGTATTCGGCTATAATATAGAAAATTCTTATTTTTTTTATCATAAGGTGAATAAATCATGCAATGCCAATTTTACTGCAGATTAACAAATAGTCCACCGTCAACGAGGAGCTGCGCACCAGTCTATACGCAGAAATGATTAGCAGATGCATCCCTCAGAGGAAACACGGGGGGGGGAAATTCACCACATAGCTACTCAGCTCCTCACAGGCCAGGAACACCGCTGGTCCTGCCAGATCACGCGGTTGACCAAGTCGACCCAATGGGATACGCCCTTCCATATAAGTACGCTTCACTGGATCCGCCATATCGGCATCATTAAGCTGAGTGCGGATGGTACCGGGGAGCAACGCGTTACAGCGGATGCCATATTTTCCCAGTGCAACTGCGGTTGACTGCATCAGACTTAGCACACCAGCCTTAGTCGGGGTATAATGAGTTTGCTCGCCGCCGCCAACAAGCGCTGAAATGGAACTAATGCCGATAATGGAGCCACCGGGCGGGGACTGAGCCTGTGCCATTTGACGGGCGGCGGCTTGTGTAGCGAAGAAGGCACCGGAAAGGTTGGTAGAGACGGTGTGGTTGAGAAGAGAGGGCTCAAGCCTGTTCAAAAACATCAGCAAATTGAGAATAGACTTTGATCTGGACGAGGGCGAGGGCCCTACTCAAGGAAATCGGCAAACTGGCATACGCCTGCGTTGCTGACGAACACGTCTAGTCGGCCAAAGGCCTCGACGGTTTTCGCGACAAAATTACGCCCCGTCTCTGGCTGTGAAATATCTCCTGATACTGTGATGAATCGACTCTTGTCTGCACCAGCTTCGATCTCGTTGATTTCTTTGCGCAGAGATTCTAGCAAGTCGTCTTCCTTGGGTCCGCCGAGGTGACTGATTGCAACTTTGGCTCCATGTCGAATATAATCGAGTGCAATTGCCTGGAGGGGGACGATCAATACAATGGCCAGAGCGTGGATGTCGCAGCTGCAGAATAATAGGCACACTTACCCGTCCAATACCGGTTAAACCGCCAGTGATGGCAGCAACTTTGCCAACAAGTAATTGAGGAAGGGACATGGCAGTTTTGTAGATACTCAATTTGAACTCGCAAAAGGGTTTCCGGACTCCAATGTTCGATGCGCTTGATTTAAAGCGAGAAGGTTGTTAAACGTGTCGAGAACCTGACAGCTGGAACATCCCACCCTCGCGACGCATTTTCTCGCCCCGCCGATAAGATCTCGGGGTCTCGCGATGATGTTCGCCCGAGTGTGGGGTTGCTTCCCCACACCGAGGGGCAGCGGTCCTCCGTGTGGCCGGCAACTCCGAGGCGCGTGCCGGAGGAGAATCCCCTGTGATTTGTGGAATTGAAATGACGCCGTCGCAGGGTTTCAGCCGTGGTAGGTCGTATTTTTACTGCTAAGGAAGGGCTTGAACAATTTTCTGCCTCGAAAAGAAACATCACACTAGGTGGCTGTTTTTTTTATCCGGAACGTTTCGGTCTATTGGATTGAATGGGTAATGCTATTTATGTACATGGACATCGTGATAGAACGATTCATCAAAGGCAGATAAACATGGGAAATGTTTGAAAGTGGAAAAAAGTCGTCAAGATGGCCGCACTTAGGCGGAAGAGCCGTTGATGGCCTGCTCGTCATCCGGAGCCCGAAGAGCCTTCTGGGGCGCAGGGTTCAGCAGGGTGGCTCCTGAGATGAGAGGTGCCGCAGGGTTAAGCTCAAGACCAAATCCAGGCTTATCAAGAATCGAAACATCAAGGTATCCGTTGACAGGGATGGGCTCATTGGTGAAGAGGTTACCGAAGACGGGCAGGACGGACTTGCCATCAGGAGAATTGGCCAGGTATTCTTGGAAGGGGCTGTTGGACTGGGAGACGACGAAGTGGTAGGAGTAGGGTCCGGAGGCATGGGGAACGACGGGGATATCGTAGGCAGCAGCAAGGGCAGAGACCTTCAGAAGCTCAGTCAAGCCACCAAGCCACATAACATCAGGCTGGATGATATCGAGGTTACGGCCTTCAACCAGCTTGCGGAAACCATAGCGAGAGAACTCGTGCTCGCCAGTGGTGAACTTAACAGTAGGGTGAGCACGCTTCAGCAGAGCGTGACCATCGAAGTCATCGGGAGTCAGGCACTCTTCCCACCAGTCAATGTTCAGACCCAACTGCTCAGTGCGCTTTACCAGCTCAATAGTATAGGGGACGGTAAGAGACATATAGCAGTCAACACGCAGAGGGAAATCAGGGCCAACGCTAGCCCGCTGCAGACGAAGATACTCAACGTTCTTGAGCAGACCATCGGTGCCCTCGTCAGGACCGTGGGGAAGAGCCACCTTGGCACCAATAAAGCCAGCAGACTTGGCAGACGCAGGCTGGGGTCCGGTGCAGTAGAAGTCAAGACGCTCGCGAGTCGCACCACCAATGAGCTTATAGACAGGCTCATTGCGGATCTTTCCCTGCAGATCCCATAGGGCCAAGTCAATGACCGAGATCACGGCCACAGGCAGACCCTTACGGCCGTAGAACATAGAGGCCCTGTACATTTTCTCGAACAAGTTGTTGGTATCACGGGGGTCTAATCAAAATCAATCCAGCATGTTAGCAATGCCAATGCATCACGAAAGCGTCGAGACAATCTCATACCTGCGCCGATAAGGAAGCGCTCAAAGTGCTGGTGAGTAAGCCAGCAAGCAGGGGGGGCCACCGAAACCGGTGGCGAAACCCTTAGTACCATCTGTGGCCTCGATCTCAACGCAGAAAGAGCCCAAAACATTGATTCCCCAGGAAGTGCGCGAGCCGCGGTACTCCGCCCACTTGGTCATGGGAGTGGAGATGTTGCTGTCGATGAGCCAGTGGCCACCTTTGACCTGGGGAGGACGTTAGTTCTTTGCCCAGGTGGTTTCTTCCAATCTTCGCCAATGCTATTTTTTCCTGGGTAGTTCTTACATTGTGGTAATCACCGCCGGAGCCGACACCATCGATGATGAAGGTGCGGATCTCCTTGATGCGGGGAAACTCGGTACAACCCATGATGGCGTGTGGAAGAATGGAAAAAGACACAAGAAAGGGAGTTCAATGCAGAACTTCAATTAAAATAGGGAAACAGAGATGAGAAAGAAAAAGGAGAAACTCCGAGAAAACGTGGGGGAGCAACACTTTTTCAAAGCGGGCAAAGTTGTGAGGGGACCGAGGGCTTCGGTGCTGGCTGACCCGAGGGGCGAACGCCAAGTCCAGGGCAGCCACAACAGACCGAGAGGTTATAGCAGTATTCTGTATGATATAAATGGCCGATGGTGTTCTCGGACGAGTTGTAGCGAAAATAATAGCATCAGTCCGGTTGGAAATACTATTTTGGCCTACGTCACGAAATAACTGCGAATCGATAGCCTAGTATCTGGTGTATAGAATAGCCAGGGAGATAGATATACCTACTACTAGTACTACTACACTACTACTGTAATACTTAAATATTGAATCAAATACAGTGATTCCCACTAATTTGAACTCTATTATAGAACGAAACTCAACTATTATCACAGCGTGAGTGTATCCCTGCTGCCCGTACCTGTTTTCACGTGCCCAGGTGGAAATTGCGGGGTGCCCCGGTTTCTGCCTCAGGCCGCAGTCCAGTGACTTTCCCCCCCAAACTTCTTCCTTCCTCTTTCTGCTTCCTCGGCCCTGACTTGCCTGGATCTTCTCGGACTATCTGCGATTCTCTCGGCCTCAACCCGCTCATCCTACCGCGATTCAAACTAGACCCGCGTCATGGTGTGACCCCCGCTAGCTTCGTCTGCAGGTCCGGCCTATCTCGCTATAGCAAAATGCCGAACGATGCTTCCGCCCACTCTCTGCCCCCCCGGTTACAACTTGAACCTCGGGGATCCCGAGAGAGATCAGAGCCCCGCTGAGTACTCTTCTGGTCTCGACTCAGATAACGATGCTCTCACCGTCAATGGCTCCAGTGGCTCGCGAGCGCTGAAACGGAAGCGTCCCCTCACTGTCTCGTATGTGTCCGAGTCGATGGTGCCGCACTTGCGACCACCCCGACGCACGCTGATCAGTTGACCATATGAACTAACTGCCTTAAGGTGCGAACTCTGCAAGCAAAGAAAAGTTAAATGCGGTAAGTCGTGCCAAGCAACGTCAATTTCGGTCTGCGACGTGCGACGGAATCTGACTGGCCTATTGAATCAAACAGATCGAGTACAGCCCAGTTGTGGCTGGTGCACTCGCAATGGCCATCTTTGCCAGTACAAAGAGCGCAAGAAGCCAGGCCTGAGAGCTGGATATGGAAAGGAATTAGAGCAGCGTCTTGGTACGTACTCGGCCATCTCTCCATTCTGCCGAGGTCTAACCGCGCCTGTCGCTAGATCGACTGGAAGATATCATTCAATCTCAAGCTCGCCTTATCGAGATGCATATCCTGCAGAATCAACCAACTTTGCGTCATGATATGCGACATGCCGGATCAATTGCATACAGCTCGCCCTCGGAGCCCTCAGCCGTGCACGGCCCAAGCCCTCGAGGCGCCCTCTATTTCAACGATCCCAATTCGTCGGTAGCGCTACCATCTCGTCACGCCGAGGTATCCATCACGACGCCTTCGGATTCATCGGTTAAGAATCTGGTGTCCAACAGTATACATAATGGTGGGTCAGCGTCGGCGATAAATGCATTGCCACCAGCACCCAATGCGCATAGCAACGACTACACTGGAAACGAGTCATCTTTGGAAGTCCCGGTCAGCCTTTTCGCCAACCAAGAACAGTCTCTCACGGATCCTGATCTTGATCTGCCTCCATACGATCTGCTCTACGCATTAGTGGATCTTTACTTCGACCATATCAATTCTTGGTGCCCCATTCTCCATCGACGATCAACGCTGGACACCTTCTTTGGTCCATCCCCGCTTGAAGAAGACGATCGCATGGTCTTGTATTCCATTGTGGCAACAACCCTACGGTTTTCAACAGACGCCAGATTGAATGGACAAAATCGAAAGCGTTACCATGACTCCTCGAAGCAAAAGGTCTTGCTTTATGGACTAGAAAATTCGTCCGTTAAAGCTCTCCAAGCGCTAGTAATCTTAGCATTGGATCTGGTCGGCTCATCCAATGGCCCTCCTGGATGGAAGCTGCTTGCTTTGATCACGAGGTCTGTAGTCCAACTCGGACTAGCAGTTGAATCAAAGTCCTCTCTCATTGCTCCTGTATATCCATCGATCTATACTCTACGCGCCGTTACCTTGTCCGAGCCAGATTCATGGATCGAAGACGAGAGTAGACGCCGCTTGTTTTGGATGGTATATCTTTTAGACCGATATTCGACAATTGCGACGGCATTTGATTTCGCCTTGGATGACAAAGACATCGACCGCAAACTCCCTTGCAAAGATGAGTTCTTTATGAAGAATCAGCCGGTAGAGACAAGACGCTTCCACTGCTCTAGTGACCGAACCGACTATCTCAGTCATGCGGATAATGTTGGATCGTTTGGTCTATATATCGAGATCTTGGGCATACTTTCCCGTGTTCACGTATTCTTAAAGAGGCCCGTAGATATTGGGTCTCTAGCCGATGTCGAAGAATGGCAGGCAACCTATCGAAAACTCGACAGTGAGCTCACCTCCTGGGAATTCAACTTACCCGCCGAGTATGCATATGAGAACTCCTCCCGGCTTTTCAGCGGGTCAAAGCAAGGTCGGACTTTACACAGTGATTGGGTCCAACTTCATGCAACCTACCAAACGTGAGTCTCATTTAGAGAACCCTATGATAAAAAACAAAATCACACCTTGGCTTCATGCTAACAGTTCCCAGTGCCGTAATCCGCCTACACTCATCCGCCGCATATCCAACAACTAGATCCCCGATATTCACACCGTCATACAGCGCAAGCCAGCGATGCCTCCTCGCAGTCGACAACATCCTCTCAGTAACCCGCTTCGTCGTCGAAAACAACCTCCTTGACAAACTAGGACCCCCTTTTGCCTTCACCCTCTGGGTCTCAGCCCGTCTCCTCCTCGTCCACGGCTCCACAATCGCCCACACAGTCAGCGCAGACATAATCTTCTTCGTCGACACACTCGCCCACATGGGCCAACACTGGAAAGTAGCCGAACGCTACAGCAATATCCTCCAACGCGTCCTAGACGAATACGGCGAGTACCAACAATCCGCCGCCCTCGACGCCGAAAGATCCACACCATCAACAGTAAAGATCCTAGCTGATATGCGTCGCTGCGCATTCGACCTGGACTTCTTAATCTCCCGTCAACCCCGCGAATCACCCTCCACGGCAAGTATCGGCGGCAACGATCCAACACGCTCCTCTACCTCCGGCCTGGCCCCGCGAAACCTCGCACCGAATGAGTTGGAATACCTGGATGTATTCGGATTTTTCAACGTCCCTCGCGTCCCACCGACACGAGCCCCAGATCCAGCGGCTGCAGCTGTACAGCAGCTGGAAATGACCGAGTCTATACAAAATCCCATGTCCATTCATGGCTTGACAAGTACGACCCCGGTCGTTGATGGACATGCCCCCGTCAACACGAATGAGTTCAATATCACAAATTATCTCATCCCGACGCCGGAAACGGATTGGCTATTCAGGCCAAATGGTTGAATTTAATTGACGACCCCTAGTTTCCTGGTTTTTTGTTTTGTTCTGTCTTGTTCATAGTGCGCCCCGCCTCACGAAGTGATGTATTCTAGTATCTTCTATCTATACCCTAACCCAATAACTCCCCTTCTCTTGCTGACCCAAGCCATTGGCATAAATGACATTGTACATATTCTGTCTAGTGAAAATGGCAAGAAGGTTGCAAATATCTCTCGATATTTTCGATTCTTCACCGAGTAATCTCTATCTTGGTATACTATAATTTCCCACTTTCTTTGTGCTCGAGCATCTAAATTTAAATTCCATTCTTTTACTAATAGAACTCCAACTGAGCTCTAGCTTGGTTCTGGGCTTAATTTGTTGTATTCGAGGCCGTAGTATCTACCCCACAGTAACCAACACGCAGAATACCGGTGCCCAGGTGGTGTACTAGTAGTCCGAAGCACGAAATAAATTGGAAGGAAGAATCTTGGAAACAAAAGTAGAAATCAAAGAACATAATTTGCCAGCAATCCGGGTACCAGACCAGGATGAGAAGGCTAGTTTGAATTTCAGTAGATACATCGCATGCCAGTAATAACTAATCATGAGCCAAACGAGAGGGTACCACCCTACATTGGCACAGTGCCTCCATCTCCATCTCTAACTCCATATCCATATCCATCTCCATCGTTTTCGCTAACGCACTCACACACCCCCTCCCTCTATTCTCAACGACGACCAGGCTGCACCCTAACAAGAATCTCCTCCAGAAAAACGTCCAAGACAGCATCAACCCCTCCACCCATAGGAACAGGATCAGTCATATCCAACTGATGAAGTCTAGTCAAAAGGCCAGAAATTTCATTCGTGAGCCCCTCCATCTCAGTATGGACCTGGACCCTCCGTTCCCAATCCTGATTTTCTTCCCGGCTCGGGTCTCGCTGGCCCTGCCCGTAATTCCGCGCCGGGTCGTGCCGGGCGAGATGTCGGCCTCGCCGATTCATTGCTGTGCGCAGAGCTGGGAGGAGGACTGAGCCGTAGGCTGTGGCACGTTCTATTTCTGCTGGGGTTTGGCGGGTGGGAGGGAGGTTGCGGGTTACGGGGTCGGTGGGGGTTGGTTGGGAATTGGAAGCTGAAGCTCGGGTTGGAGTTTGGGGGGCGGCTGCCGTTTCGTAGTCGGGGGTCTTGACGGCCTGCTGCGAGTTTGGATTTTAGGCCTGGGCTTGGGGCTGCGCTTGTTGTTGGGGATGCGGCGGGTTGGTGTTGGAGGGCAGAGTGCTGGGTTGGACGAGGGGGTGTAGGGTTCACGTTCACATTGAGGTCTGGGAGAGGGCGTTGGGATGGGGGCACTTTGCGAGAGATATGTCCAGGAGTACGCGGCTGCTCGCTGGGTAAGTTGTTGGTGGGTTGAGCCGTGTTGACGACGGGGAGCTCGGTAGGGGCCGGCTTCGGTGATGATCCGGCACCATTACTAGCGAAGTCTACGGCTGCCTTTGCGTAGCGGTCATTGGGAATCGTAGGTGACTTCTTTTGTGGTGTATTGGGTGTTAAAATCTGGCGGGCGTGGTGAGCGGCCGAGGGAATTGGTTGAGCAGCTGGCTTTGATGGCGATAGGGGGAGAGGCGGTAGAGTGGTCGTAGAAGAGCGTGAAAAGGGATCAGCAGGAGGAGGGATTGCCCGACTGGAAGCAGAGGGTGTGCCGTTTGACTGCGGCTGTGACTGTTGTGACCTCGACATAGGTGGTGCCACAGGTTGTTTTATATCGTCTTGCAAATCCCATTCTTCCGTTTCTTGACTGCGTGAGTTTGTATCAGAGTCCTTCATCGGCTGCAGTGCAGGTCCGTTAGCTCGACCAGCGGGTCTAACGGTTCCAAAGTCCCAAAGATCCTCATGGTTTTCAGGAGGATCCTCCACGGACTCCTCGATCTCGTCATATTCATCATCATCATCGCCATCTCCCCGGTGCGTGGCCTGCCAACGCTCAGCGCGCTCGATCAACTCAGTCAAGTATGTCGTTCGCTTAGCCTTCTTAATGAATGGATGTTCAAGCATTTCTTTCGCAGACGGCCGCTCCCTGGGATCCCGCTTCAGACACATTTCGACGAATTGTTTGAATGGCTTGCTAAAGTTGCCATTCAGGCCTGGGGGTGGATTCTTGGGAATCAGAAACAGAACTTTCATAGGATGAATATCTGCGTAGGGCGGATCTCCACATGCCAACTCAATAGCCGTGATGCCCAGAGACCAAATGTCTGCTTTATAGTCATATCCCGATTGTTTGATGACTTCTGGGGCCATCCAAAAAGGCGTTCCAACAAAAGTATTCTTCTTCGTCATTGTTGCCGACAACTGACCCGAAACGCCAAAATCAGCCAATTTGACCTGGCCACTGGCACTCAACAGAATGTTCGCAGCTGGCAGACGGTTAGTTAGTTTCCCTCTCAACTCGATTTTGGTTTCGTTGAACAATGGCCAACTTACCTTTGATATCCCGGTGCAGTTTATGGTCACTATGCAGATAATCCAAACCATGCAGAAGTTCTCGCAAAATAATCGCAATGTACTCTTCATGGATCACGCCAGGACGAAGGAGTCCATGGCAACTCCCACCCGAACAAAACTCCATTATAATCCACAGATTGGATCCCTTCAAATATGAGCCATGATACTTCGTCACATATGGAGACTTAAGTTCAGACAAGATCGCGATCTCCTGGATGATATCATCTACCTCATCCTCGGCGTTTTCGACATCGATAATTTTAATCGCAACGGATTCCCCGGTACGTCTATCAACCCTATGAGAGACAGATAATCTTAGTGAATGTTCAAAGCAAAGCAATGGCAGCGCGGTTTGACCTACCCTTTGTACACCCTGCCAAAACTTCCACCGCCTTGAAACATGTCAGTAATCATGCACATTAGACCTGTGGCTGGGGGAACCATCTTACCAATACATGATTGCTTGGTGTATATAGACTCTGGGTCTATCGGTCCAGGCATGTTTGCGAGATTGTTGTGGTATGAGAAATACCCAAAGAGAACCACTGCGCAGCGACGCCGAATGCTCCGATCAACAATTGACAATTGATAGATTCAGTGAATCCAGTCCCAAAAAGCAGAACAGAGATGTTGCGAGTCCTGATAGGTGGCGAACTATTCTCCTTGTGCGATTGAGGTGTGCTCTAGGAGGTGGCGGAAGAAGTGGAGGTGAGACGTGCTGGATGGGGGGTCGGAATCGACAAGACGGAGACGAGTTCAGTGCGGGGGGGGAGAGAGAGAGAGAAAGAAAATGAGGTGGTCGTTGACGCCTAAGAGAATCCTTAATTCTTGCCAACAGTTAGCCACAACTGCTGAGTTTGGGTAGGAGGAACTGCGCAGGGGTCAGGAATGGGTCGGGATCGACTTACCGGGGAGGAGTCGAGTGCGGGCGTCAACAAAGTTGGCATGAGAAGTTGACAAGCCGAGGAGAGGTAGGGCTCGTGCGTGCACCAGTAGAAATCATCCAGAAAGCATGATAGCGCGCGAGATGTAATTCAAGATATATGGTGCCAATTGCCAATTAATGCAGCAGAGTGAAAATGAAAGTGAAAGTGGTGATGGAAGGGAAGCCTTGCCTTGTTTATCTCCTTCAGGCGGGGCCCGATTCTGCCGGGCGGTCAGCCTTATCGGCTGATGTATACAGTGGGATGTAAACAATGGATTTGATCACTACAGAAACGACAATTATAATAGGATGTATTGTGATATGAATGGAAATGGAAATGGAAACACAGCAACGCTGAGAATAGTGCCCTTTTAACATGGTCGCGACATTTATTGCATGATTCATTGGAAATCTAGGTCCGAGACTGTGAAATGGGGTTCTAGGGTAAGGTTACTTCATCGTTCATAGCTCATCGTTCGCCCTCCGTTCATCATCACTCTGAGTGGCTGCTGGATACTGTATAATCGAGTCCTTGCATGTGGCAAGTGCTCTGCAGAGAGAGGGAGGAGCGAATGAGATGACTTATATCATCTTACTCCGCCAAGTACCCGATGTTCACCGTGCCGTTTTTCAGCCCTGCCTCCTCGATGCTTGTCGAGAGGTGATCTATTAAATTCCGTCCCATAGCATTCAGGTCAAACTCCACTCCGACCTTGTCTTCTAAAGGCGGCTCGGCCTTGAGCCATTCATAAATACGCTGGACGGGGTCGCTGAGCGAAAATCGGCGGATAACACGTCCGGCAGGATGACGGAATTGGATACGGGTCGTCGTAGCCGGGTCCGCGGCAGGCTCGGTGTGTGGTTGATTGTTGGGAATGGAAGAAAACGCCGAACTTGAGTGGGATTCCTCATCTTCTTCTTCCTCCTCTTCGGGCGTCCCACCCATGATGTCGTCTTCTTCAGTAGCTCGGCCCTTGCCTTTGACATCGTCGGTACTGCGAGTCAAATCATCAGGATCTCCCTGTTTCTGACCGGAAGCTGCACTCTCGCCAAGACTGTTCCTCATCGCCATCTCCAGCATTTCCTCTTCGGTCATTGCATCCACGGTCTTCCCCTTCTCTTGTTTCCTCTTGGCCACGGGGTTCCGGACGTTGTGGTTCAAGCTATAGCGGTCGAGGAACTCATGTAGTTGCATGAGAAAGTCTGCAGGTTTGATCACTGGAGGACCCGACCAGATCTTCATCTGCTCGCCGGTGCGAGGATCAACAATGGCAATGTGCGGGTAGTTATCGGAGACATCGCTGGCTTGGAAGTAATATTGAATGTAGGCGGAACCCTTGGGATCATCCTTGGAGAATTGAAGAAAAATGAAATGTTCCATTACAGTTTCTTGGACCGTCTTGTCCTTCCACAGATCTCGGTTGAGAACTTGGCAATCAAAGACAGACGAGTCTTGGATGTTGACGAGCAACCATTTCTCCTGCGCTTTTCCATCATCCCGGGCCACGTCCCAAGGCACCCTCGACATGATCTCGAATGGAGGACGGAACATTTCTGCAAGCCTATTTTGTTTCGAAGAGGCCTCTGATGCGCCCCCGGTGGCTCTGGAGAGTCGCTCTTGATGGGTTTCTTCAGAATCACCGGTCCAAATCGAGGCGGTATTTCTCTGGTTGAAGATACCTGGCCGACCTGGTGAAAGTTGATCAAACGTTAGTCTTCATGCCAATAATAAAAAGAGTCGAGGTCTTAGGAGTTCCCAGGGGAGTACCAACCACCTCGCCCGCGAGCACGCAGTTGGCTCAAAATATTGGTATGCATATCATCATCGTCGTCGAAATCGGCTGCTCCAGGCCCCACCAAGGTCTCCGTCGTGCGCGCCATGGGCGCTCGAACACCCTCATCATCAAAATCGCCATTACCCCCTCCTGCACCTTGGGCACCACCTGGACCACCAGCGCCGTACATCTCTTCTTGTAGTCGGCGAGCCATGGCGGCGTCATCCTCGAATGTTACGCCCGCGGCGCGGGGTGTTGGACGTTCGGTAGGATTATTATCATCGGAGTCGGAGTCGATATGGACCACACCTGATTCGTCTTCGAAATTGGAAGGACGGGGAGGTTGCTGGGGCTCCTCAGTCAATGGGGCACCTCCATTATCGAAGTAGAGTTGCATGGCTTGTTCGATGTTGAAATCGGTAAGCTGCAGGTACTGCGTCGCCAGCTCTGGGTTCGAGCCGGTGATATCACAAAACTGGGCGACCACGTCGCTCTCCATAGTGGGCGGTTGTGATGGATGAAAGGATCGATAGAATAAAGGAAGAGAAGAGTTGGAGACGATGTGAAAGGTAGAGTAAGAGGCGCGTGCAGGAGTCTCAAAATGTCACAGGTTCACCTGATAACTTCAGTGTGGGGGAAGCTGAGGGGATGCAAACAGCTGCAAACTGAGGATTTAACTCAATGAGGACCCCACAAAGCTGCAGAAAGGGCGAGATGACATTAAGATGCAAGATCGGAATGGGCTTGAAATTGCGAACAACAGGAAAAGAAAAGTGACAGGATCTTCAAAAGTAGTTGGGAGAGTGGACTTCCAAGAACTACAGAGAGCACGGAGCAAGAGTGACAACTTTGTAGATCGAGGATCTGCCATGACGCAGGGGTGCGGTGAACCATAGAGATCTCTTGTGCAGTTATGTGTAATCAATCACGTGAGGATATGTGCTGTTGGTCATTGCAGTCTGCCGGAGTCCACTTTTACCGTGTTGGGCGATTCCCACGCGTCGACGCGTCGGACGAGACCCGCGTGGTTATCGACAATTCGTGTGCCCACTCAACAACACTAACGCTAACACTTGCATTGCATTGCACGGGCATCTACTCTCTTCGCTCCTGCTTTTTCTTTTTTTGTCTTGCCTGGCACTTTCCCTGCTTCCTTCAGCCATGACAGCGTCAATCCTGGGCAAGCGCTCTCGTGCCGCTGACACCGAAGGTGCGTTGACAGTTGACTTCCCACTGATACTCACCTGCTTCACACCTTCCACATGAACTAACTCGATTATGATTATTTTCCAGGCCTTCCAGTGCGCACTGCCAGCAAGCGCCGCACAATCGCCCCTCGAGCTCCCCGTGACGTCGCTGCGCTTCCGCCAAAATCTCTTCCCCGGACACGATCGAGCGCGAGACTCGCCTACCAAGCCCCGGCGCCAGAACAGGAAAACGAAGATGTCAAACAGCCCATCGAGAAGCCTCGAGTAAAGGCTAAAGCAAAAGCGAAGCCCTCTTCCAAACATACTCTCCCCGAGGAGCCTACTATACCAACTGTACAGGGTGCGTCTCCAACCAAGATCAAATCGCATTTCCGTACCTCAAAGCTCGTGCTCGTCGAGGGTAAGCCGAGTGCGCCGGAGATCCAAATAGACCAGATGGAGCTAACCTCAGTCAATTGCAGAAGAGAAAATTATCGAAGAGGAAGTTATCGAAGATAGAGTCATCGAAAAGAAACCTACAGAAGAGAAAGAAATCAAGAAAGATACCGACACCGCGATCAAGACTGAAAGTGATATCGAGAATGAGAAACCGGCACCCATAGAGTTCAAAACACCTCAAAAGTCCCGCTTCCGAGATGCTTTACAACAATCCCCCGTCACCCCTCGCCATCGGGTACAGGTTGGAGCCAAATCTTCAACCCCAAGGACCCCGCGACACTCTGATCTCCCGCCGACTCCCCGTCCAAGTGCCACCCCGAGTATCGCTCAATCCGTCTACTCGCAGGCTCGCCAACTCTTCGCCCGCGGTGCCAATTCCGGTCGACTGGTCGGACGCGATGCCGAGCGAGAAAAAGTTGCTACCTTCATCGGCGATTGTGTCAAGTCCCAGAAGGGTGGCTGTCTGTACGTTAGTGGCCCCCCCAGGCACAGGTAAGAGCGCCATGATCGGTGAAGTTTGTCAGGATATCGATCTGTCCTCCGTCAAGGTATCCCACGTGAATTGCGCGAGCATGCGAAACGCCCGTGATGTCTACAGCCGGCTTGTTCAGGATTTCGGCGACCAAACGGATATGTTCAAGAAAAGTGAGGGTGATCGTCTGAAAGCCATGTTCCTTCCATCCAAGGTAGAAAGCCTCTATCTGGTCTCTCTCGACGAAATGGATCATCTGCTTACCGGCGACTCGGGTGTACTGCAATCTTTGTTCGAATGGTCATTACATGCCAGGTCGAGCCTGATTCTAATTGGTATCGCCAACGCCCTCGATTTGACAGATCGATCCCTGCCACAACTCAAGGCGAAGAATTTGAAGCCCAATCTTCTACCATTTCTACCATACAATGCAGCATCAATCGCGAATGTCATCACCAATAAGCTCCGGTCCCTGCTCCCAGATGGAGGAGAGTCGGATCCCAAATTTGTCCCTTTCCTCCAGCCGGCAGCTATCCAGCTCTGCGCGAAGAAGGTTGCCTCGCAAACCGGAGATCTTCGAAAAGCGTTTGAGCTTATCAAGCGTGCAATCGATGCCATCGAGCAGGAAACCCATTCAAAGCTAGAGAAACAAGCGGCCGATGCAGCCGATGCCTCGGTTCTTGCAGAGAATAAGAATCTCTCAACAACTCTCAAGCCTATTCCCGCGGCTCGACCCCCTCTCATGGCCAACTACAACTCTATGACAGCACCTCGTGCCAGCATTGCCCACGTCGCCCGCATCACCACGTCTGCATTTGGCCAGGGCACTATCCAGAGACTCAAAGGTCTCAATTTACAACAGAAGGCTGCAATTTGCTCTCTGATCGCTCTTGAACGCAAGCGCCGGGATCTCGATATCCCCAGCACCCCGTCCAAATCTCGATCCGGGGCCCCGACTGTGAAGCAAGCATTCGATACATACTGTACGCTTTGTCGCAACGACAACATCCTTCATCCGCTCACTTCTACCGAGTTCAAAGACGTCCTCAGCAACCTAGAGACTATGGGCCTTGTCGGTGATTATCAGGGTCGTGGTCGCGGTGGTACCCTCGGTGGTGGATCTGATGTCCGTCGAACACCCTCCAAGTCCGGCAGCGTCATGTCTACGCCCCACAAGGGCATGGATGAACAAGGTCTTCTCTGTTTCGTCTCGCAGTCCGAAATCGAGGGCCAAATTGCGGGTCCTGGTGAGGGTATCCTGCGACGACTTCTTCGGGGTGATGGTCTCTAGTTTGAAGGCATTCCTACTCGGCCATGCAACTGCATGTGTTCTGTTTTGTTCTTTTATTTCCTTATCGTTGTCTCGTCCTGCTTGGAGTCCTTGGCGTCCTGAAGAGGACATTTCTTTTGTGATAAACATCTGGCATTTCCGGCGTTCGATCTGCATCTTTTTATGTTTTAGCGCCATTCTCATGATTCTCTTTTGTTTCTACGATCTTTCCCTTTGTGACCTCATTCCATCAACGTCCGGTTTTGAACTGTCTGTTCGATGGTACCCATATGGATTAATGCCAATAAAATATTTTCAAGATAAGAAGATTAGCATTCACGATTAACCTAGTGAGGGTAATTGTGCCCCTGGTATAAGTAGTCTTGTCAATTCGGGTAGGGCCTACTAAGAGACGTGCGAGAGAACCTTGGAAAGTGTCATATAGAGTGACCAATTCGACTACTATATGACATTGAGAAGACGGAGTAGTATAGTTCAAGTTACATCTTAGAGGACAGATTAATTTACAATTTGAAAATTCTCCCCAAGATACAATTCATGAACTAGAAAGGGTCTGTAGCTCTATTGCTTCATTCTCTTTCCTTCTTGAACGCGACACGGAGTAGTAAAAGAGAAAGCACCCTGCTGTACAAGGCACTGTAAGAGCAATCCAAACCCAGAACCGGGAAGTTTCCGCTAGCCATTCATTGGTACTGAAAAACGGCATGGAAAAGAGAGCCTAAATTAGAGTATATAACATGAGCAATGTTTGGTGATTCTCCCTGCATTGTAAGGAATGGAAACCTTGGAAGTCAAAGCTCAATGGTTAAAACTCACAGCAAATGTTGCCCCAGGGAGGAAAAACATTGTGACGACAGCGATCTTGAAAAAGAAGCCACACGTTAGTCAAAAAAATGTATCATAAAAGCACTTTCTACGCACAGTTCGCATAGCTACACTATCCCGTTTCATCTCTTGAGCAAGCTCATGTGAGGCCTTGGCCATCTCACGACCGACAATGGTGTCTTCCTGCATTGCACTCAAGATAGCCTGCATATCCTGTCCATTTGCGACTAGTCGTCTATTACTGTTGATTTGTATGCGATTGAAGAGCTAAAATATACAAGTTAGATGGCACGAAACAAGCCCTCATGCAAAGAAAGAAAGAAGAAAAAAAAAACCAACCAGTGCAAGATTATTCTCAATCTTCTTCTCCAACTCCCTCGTAAAATCATGCAAAGCCTCAACCTGCGAAGAAACCTGACTAAACCCCCTAGAAGCCTGCTCGAGTGTATTAAACCCCGAATCCTCATCATCATCCGCACAAAGCGCATCAAAATGCGTAGCCAAATCCGTCACAATCCCCTGCAAAGACTTCAGCTCCGAAATATAACGATGTAAATGCGCCGCAATAGAATGCAGCGCCTGATTGATACCGCCGAAAACCGTTTCCGGCGTAATATGCGAGCCACTTAGCTCAGTCTGCAGTCGGGCCTCGTATTCGACTAATTGTTCGTTCACACTGTTCAATGCATGCGTCCACCACCGCGTCGTGCTGGTGAGGTAAACGAGATGACTGAATGCGCCGAAGCCGTAGCCCATTCGTGCATTTTTTTTTAGGTTCATTACTTGGTCGATTCGCTGGCTTGGCTCTAGCGCGACTTTTGTCCAGCGGCCGTGCATGAAGTCGAATGCGACGAATGTCATGCGTTTTGAGCCTGGCAGTACGCGGGAAAATATTCCTATGCATGATCGGTGGATGCTGAGTTTTATGTCGGGTAGGTCGAGTTTGTGAAATGGGTTCATTTGTGTTGGATCTCGTGCTTCTTCTGGAGCCTTGGAACTACTGGTAGTACTGCTCGAGCTGCTGGCTCCAACTTGGACGCGGATTGGGAGGATGTACCAAAAGTCAAATGCTTCCGTCTTTTGGATTTGGATTTTTCGTGATCCTCGGCCGTTTGGAAGATAATGATGTGAGAGGGCTAGGACGAAACTGAGTGGTATCTGCAATTTATCGACCAGTGTTTGAAAGCATGGGGCGGAGATACGGAGCTGGTGCGCGTCTTTCGGTGGTTGTTCCTGTCCATCGTGGACAAGGTGTTTGTGTATAAAGCTATTTTGGTCAGTTCATGAACTCTAACTTGGACTGAATAGATATTTTGAGATCCCTACAAGAATTCACTTGAATTATTCGCATGTGTATTATTCTATCTTAAAGGTCAATTTCGGCACTAAATAATCTCAGTATGCTAGCACTCACGCAAGACTCGATTTCTCTTTGGGAGTTTAGTTCTTGTATCACTCGTGAATTGGGGGTATAAATTGCACGCTTGACAAATGTTGTATCGGATAGCTGCTTTCTAAGAAATAGAAAAGCAGAACCTGTTGTGCTGCCATCTAGATGATCACTGGGAATCTAATTGAGAAATGTTCCCAGACAGCATAAAAGAGTACTTACAGCTCAGGAGCATGCCCATTTTGATACATGGAATCCATCATATCTGGAATGATTGGAATTCAAGCCCATACTAAAATCCGGTCGGATCATAGAGGAGACATGGGGGGGGACCTATGATTGCTCTTACCAAAAGCCCCAGGGGAACCTGGGTAACCCAGTTGGTTATCAGCTGCATCGAAACGTGAAAGGTCAATGCATGAACGCCAGCCAGCCTCTTCGGTCTGACAGCCCTTTTCCCCGCTCCCACAAGCAGCAATCTTAGCCTGTGATTATCATTGGGCATTACATTATACAAAACCCTCAAGATCTGCACCTCGTATTTCGAAAATACTCTCGCAAATTCTCGCCCCCAAAATGCCTGGTTTTCGTCGACGTAAAGAAAAATCTCAGACTTCGGCTCTGGATGCTTCATGGATTTTGCCATCGGATGGAGAAAAGCAGAGCGATACAGTTCCAGCGACATCAAACGATGCATTGAAGGACACTTCTGCCGCATCCATTGACAAAAACATCAGGAGTGAACAATCTATCCCGATTATCACCTCATCAGATCCCAGCAACTTCCAAGATCATCAGGAAATTACCGCTGATGTAGGCAACGAGGCTTCCCGGGGGCAAGCGAAAGTCCCTCATATATCGCATCCACATATTGCGACACAGTACAATCCACCAAAAAGCAGGATCAAGCCGCGCTACGCGAAGCAACATTCCTCAATGTGGCTGGACGAAAGTCCGGAATCGAGTCTATCAGCAGGTAACCGACACAATGACATAAGTCAAGACCCCATGAAAGAGGAAGAGCCGCAGGCAGACACAAGCCAGTCCGTCACAGCATTTCACCACGGTTATCCCTTTTCAATCTTTCGCATAGACAAAACGCCAACTGCGAGCCCGGGCAATGCTGCGCCTCCAGTACCTCCCTGGCGCTATTTGTCGTCGAGCTACTCCCCCAGAAATGGCTCCGTGTGACACTTCTATTATCATCAGCCAATTGAAAATGTGTGGCGCTCCGGCTGTGTTTGCATGATGAGGGGGAGGTGGGCTTGAAGCTGGGGTTGGTGAACACCCTGCCTGTTTTTCATATTTCTATATCATAATCCAGACCGAGAACTGTACTCATCACAACACTCTTTGCATTATCTTAAACTCTGTTTTCTGTAAAATATTTCAAAATGGAGACCCCGAAATTCCCAATAACACCTAACAACCCCATTCCACGAAAAAGCGCCCAAAGCAACAATATTCTGAGAGGCTTACGAGACAGTAATGATGACCCTCCAATTTTCTTTCGCAATCTGAAGTCTAACTAATCATCTGGATACTTGTTTGTAGGAATTCGCGGCGATCGATCAAGAAACCTTCTCGAACCATCTCCATTATCCCACTTCACACCATCCGGGTCGGAAGGCGATGAAACGCCTCCACGGAGCTCCACAGAGCTCCCTGTCGAACTTGCCATCAGAGGCCTATCTGGGTCTACTCTTAATCGACCCTCAAGTTCATCTTCACGGAGCCGCAAGACTCTGTTACCCGTCCCAGCCAAACCGTCAGCCCCGATTGCCATTCCAGCCAGCGAAAAAGATACATCACCAACACTGCAGGAAATACCACTGACATTTGCAGTGGATGTTTCAGGCAGTACAAGTGGGAATATTCTCCATCAAGAAAAACAAGCTATCCGGGCAGTTTGCTCCACTCTGACCGGACAAGGTCTCGAAGCGAACTCATCTATACTGCCCTGGTCTCACTGCGCCTTCTCCCCTGTCAAACTGAATCGAATTCAAGATCTTCGATCAAGGGGTGGAACTAATCCTGCGGTATTGTTGGAAGATCAGGCGTGTAGATCCCAACTTCAGAACTCGGATCTTTGGTTCCTCATGACGGATGGAATGATCGATGAGCCCCATGTTCACAGTTTTGCCAACGCGCTTCCGGGAGCTGGTGTGCACGGCACAGCCTGTGTCATTGTCCTTTTCGGGTCTGCTACTCATTCTCCATTTTCATGCAATGTTTCCGTGGGCATCTCTGTTTTCGCCGTCGCTCCGCATTGCATATTCCTTTTCCACGACGTAAGAAGTGAAAAGGTTTATGTTTTCCAGGCAAAAGGTTGCTTCGCGACGCTACTGCCAAAAGACAAACGATTTGCAGCTTTTGGGGAGTGGACGCGATGGACTGACTTGGTCAGAATTGACTATAAAGATCTGGCACGGGTCAGGGTACCAGCTGCCACCAAACTATCCCAAGACTCAGTGCTACTTCCGGATGGACGGAAATTCGACATGAACAGCATTTACAACAATAATATGTCAGATGCGGATAAAATGGACTTACTTTCCGACTACACGGCTCTGGATGTTATCATTCTGGCCGCGAAAACTCGGGGAAGAGACACAGAGGTAAAATCGTGGATCTCCAATGCTCGCACTGCGAGAGAATCCCAAAGCCTCATGTTTCTGCGACGTGAGGATTCGGGCGGACAAGCGAGATTTTACCTCTTATCCATCCTGGAACATGCAGTTCGCAAAAGTATCGTCGCAGATCAACCCGAGCTCATGTGGCAGAATATCCGAACATCATCTGACTCTATAAATGGTCTGAAATTCAACCTTCATGACCAACATGCCAAGAACTGGCACGCATTTGAAAAACAACTCAACTCAGAATCAGATCTGTCGACAAAAATGTATCGGGTTTTTGACGATGTGATTACCACCATGAATACATACAAGGAATGTGGGACGAGTTCTCCTGCAATGCTGATGCCCATGACGTCCCCTCCAGTAGGGCATGCTAGAGACCAGAGGATGAGTCCTTTGCATAGTCCAAATAATCAGAGACATGTTCCCTATATGTCGAGGAGCAGAGCACAGATATCATCAGCAGCGCAAGATCTTCTGTTTCTTCATGAATTCAAAGGCAGAAGACAATTCCACGGCAGCTCTTACCTGAGAGAAGCAAATTACAGTACTTGCTACGTATGCGGACAAGAAGATGTCATCCAGACACTCCTACTGCAGAAGTACCGAGGAGACGAGGAAACCCCCAACTTCCCAAAAAAAGCACAGTCACGCCAAACATAAATACCCGATGGTCCTTGGAAACTACCCGGAGACAGACATCATTCTACCACTGACATCCTGCGATGCCTGCGCGTGGCTCTTGATTCAAGAAAAAGAGCTACCAAATGGCGAGCGTATTGACGCTGCATTACCATTGGTCTCACTGGCCGAAAATGTAAATCGACAACAATGGACCAACACTCTACTCAGAGCCTTCGGAAATCGTTTCCATGAACGGATTGTCCTACTCGTCTTCCTTTCCTCGCTCTATTCAACAATCGAAGATATAATCGCAAATGACGAACCAAATTCATACGATCTCATTCAAAGTCTCGAGTGGTGCGCTCGAGCCTTGACCGAGCTACCTGGAATAGCTATCGCCGCGGGCCTCACTCCGGCCGGCACGCCAATGTCCTACACCATGGACGAGACAATGTCTCTACAAAAAGCCGTCGGATTAATATTTTCGCCCAAAAGCGCGGTCCTGATAGAGTCGTCGTTTTTGATGTACCCGATCGATGGATTTGTAGCCATCGTCCACGTTGCCGAACTTCTAGAGCACGTTGAGCCGTACCAAATTGAGATATTTGTCTGGAGACGGCTGCTTTACCATTTTACCGAGCAACATATCAAACTTCACGCACAGATTGGATTCGATGAAGCGAATGCGAAACTCGAGGAAATTGTCTCCGAGAGACCTCCTTCGTCGTCGTCGAGCTCGGTAAACAAAGACTCAGATGAGCCGTCTCTAGTCGTGTCACCGAACCGAGTCTCTGTCTCCTCATCTATACAAAAATTGGATGGAACGTATCTTCTGCCCTCGTCTTCGGATTACCTGGAGCAGTTGAGACGCATGGAGTCGTTTTTTACTTCCATTGAAACCACGACGAAGTATGATGCTGCACTGGGTGTCTTCCTTCACATGTTGCTGGATACTTCGGTTTCTCAGCAACGGGGTACTCTCGATGTTTCCGATCTTTTCACGCAAGTTCGATATAGGGCGGATGAGATAAAACGATCTCATGAGGGGTTGTATGATGTGTTTGTTGATCCGAAACCGATTTCCAAAGAAGATGCTGTGAGATTGATAGAGGCATGGCATCAGCATGGCGATGTTTCCCACAATGTAGTACTATAATCTACTCCTTTTTTTTGCTGTGATTATATAGTTTAGCAAGCATCATCTTTATTGTAAATTACAACTTAAAGCTATATTTCGGCTAGTCATCCACTAGATGTGACCTAACTAGGGGTGCCATCCTGCTTTTTAAGTTACCACTCCGGTAGAAAGAGTTCAATGAGACAATTCACCTTAATTATAGAACCTAGCTTAAAGGCGATCAGGCTGTGGCGATCCATGGACCTGGGACCTGGACCATGGCGAAACGGTAGCCCCACTTTAACCGGCAGAAAGGATGGCGGTGTGGGGACAGCAAACAGATATGTAAACACATTAGATTTGGAAGGCACGATGGACTAGGTAGGAGGCAACAACAAACAAGAAAAAAAGGGAAGGAGAGAAAACAAACCAGAAATGAATGCCTTGTCCCGGTTTCGACCTTCAACCTGAAAAAAAAGCAAAAAGACAAGGTAGGCACGCATCGGTCCCTGTGCGCCCTCTTCAAAGCCTCCTCACTCTTTCCCCCGAATGAACAAGGCCAATACCATTAGACCATCCGGAGGCTTATTACCCAGGGAGACTTGTTTGACATTCTTGACCAATGTCCCGTCCACTGTTTCCCTATAAATTTGGAAACAGCTGTTGTGTACACCACTCTCCTCTCCTCCTCTCCTCCGCTTATTTCTGCTTTGAACATTTGCTCTCCCTCCCTCTCACACTGAATTGTTAAGATCAAAAATCCATAGAAACGGAGTAGCTTCAACAAAGGGAGCGACAGCTGCCAGCTCCGGATCATACACTTTGACCAAGACGGATTTACGTTACTACCTGGAGGCAAATGAGGCAGAAAGTCGTGAAGCTGCTTGTCCACATAATCTGATGCAGAGAAATAACATATACATACATAGCTACAATCAACGAACAAAACAAAACAAAACAGGCAAAGGCAGGGTATGTTATGATATGTATGCGCGAGCCCCTAATGATACGTATGTCCGGGTCCCAGCCGAATCGAATCAAGCCATAAAGCAAGAACCGGGCCGAAAAATTGGATCTATACAAAGACCCGTCCGTACGCGCAATCCAAATTCACAAAATCAAGTAAAAAGAAAGCTCAATCTCCTCATAGAAATAGACATCCATCCAGTCAGTCAACTAACCAAAAAAAGCTGATAGCTCCAAAAGAAAGGAGCCCCGGTTTAATCGTCCATGGGCTTATCCTCCAGAGTCACGCCCTTGGGTTCCTCGACAATGCTACTCCGGTTGCTATCCGTTCCGGCGGTAGCTGTGGTAGGGAAATTGGAGAGACTGCCCAGGCCGGGCTTACGGGCATAGCGAGCGCTGGAGCGGGGGACGGAGCTGCGCTTTTCGAATTCAGAGGATGTTGGGGCGGGCGTGGGGGTTGGTGTTGGCGAGCCGTCGGAGGCTGTCTCTGGCAAGGGAGGGCTGATAGAGCCAGAGGAGGCATTACTCTCGAGGACTTCACTAGGAGAGTCGACCAGGCCGGTACCGTTCATGGCGGTTGCGAACTCGACTTCCTCCGACTGTGTATTGACGGTGGGGTGCTCGGCAGAAGAGGGGGGTTCGTTGGGCACGTCGAGGCTAGTACGGACTGGGGCGATTGGGGTGCGACGCTCTTGTGGGCTTGTAACATTGATTGGGAAGCGGGTAGATTCAGAGGCGCCGCTGGATCGGTCACGGCGGTGTCGTTGGCGAGGAGCGGGACTTGTGGCTCGGCTCTTGCTGGCAATGGCTCGTTGACGGGCTTCCATTGCTGCACGGCGGTTGCTCTCATCGGTGCTGATGGCACGAGGGCGGCTGGATGTGGAGATACCCAGTGCACTTGACTGGCGCTTCAGCTCACCGAAAATGACATCTTTGTGGGCAAACAAATCGCGAATCAGTCGATAGGCGTGGCGCTCGTCCATGGTCAGGCTACTGTCGAAGCGAGGACGAAGGACGCAGGCGGAGAGATTTTGAGCGAGGGAGGTAGTATACTGCTCGTCGGCTGAAGTCAGGTCAAGCAGGCGTGTGAAGTGGGTCATGATGGCATCAAGCGTGGCGATGTTAACGAGACGGAGTTGTCCAAGCGTGCTTTGCAGGACCTTGATCCGTCCCTCTTCCGTGGTCTCGTGAGCTGTGGTGGAATAGATGGTCTTGACGATTTCGTAGACTTGAGAAGAAACAAGAGAGTCTGAAGTTGTCAGTCGTGTGATCCAGGCTACTATGAGCTTTTAGGAGGGGGTAACGTACCTGGCAATTCAAGGAGGTACAATTTCAAAACGCTAGCAACGATGGGTATCTCAAATTTCGGCAGGATTTCGCGGTAATCCACTTTGCTGTTGTTCAGGGCAGAACGCAGCTGGTGGATCGTAGTCAACGAGGAATCATGAAGCCAGATTCCACGCCGAGCGTCATCACCCTCGAGTTCGGGATATTCTAAGAACGTTTAGTTTCACAGCGCATTGTGAAAATTCTAAAAAGCTAGAACTCACGATTATCAAGATAAGTCAAAATCGTAGTCACCAGAATGGGGACACGTTTACGGTCAACCCGAGCTCTGGCCTCAAGATCGACACCGAAGTTTTGTTCTAAGAAAGTCAGCCTTGGTCCTCAACTATGCGATACGGGGAGCATACCTTCGACAGAGCCGTAGTAGTTTTCATACGCCTGTACACGAGGGACAAAGCCACCGGTGCGATAGTTCTCCAGAAGATAACGCAAATCTCCTAGGGGCTGAATCGTTTCTTGATACAGCATCATGTTATCGACGGTACTCTGAAGGTTGGGAATGACATTGCTGATGGCGCCAGAGAAGTCGAGCACAACAGCCTTGATAGCCTTGAGACGATCAAGTTCACACTGCTCCATGAAGCGCAAGTTATCAATAACGTCCTCCTCCAAGCGGCACCGGATTTGATCCAGTCGGCGGATAGCTCCCTTATAACGCTCATCAGCCTCACCAGCCTCGCTCCGCAGCTTCTCGGAGGGTGTCTCGTTCGGATATGGGTTATTCAATGGGTTCCAGCCAGCAATCATTTCGGAGACAGATGCGATAGGCGAATCGCTTCCACTTCCGTCCTCGCTAGAAGCCACCGATGTGACGCGCATCAAGGGCCGCTTCTTTTCAGGGATACCAGTAATCTCGAACACCCTAGGGCGCCATTGGTAGTTCATTTTCGAGCTGTTGGCGAATGTGTTGCCCATATTACCGATCAAGCGAAGGAAGCCGTTGTCGACCAGTTCCTGCCCAAGATGCTCCGCCTGGGCGAGGTTGGTGGCACCCATATGATTCTGGAGATACTCGACGATATCCGCACCAGTGGATGTGTTCTGATACGTGCCAATGATAGGCACCTTTGACTCGCCCAACTTGATGTTGTTAAGCATGTGGAGCAAGAGTCCCTTGATCTCCTCTGGCGGATAGACCCGATCTCCCAACTCAACGGGTTCTTCTTCCTCCTCGGGCTCTTCCTCGGCAGGCAGCACAATCTTCGGTGTAGGTTTGACCTTCGGGCTGGATTCGGGGTCCTGGAACGCAAGTTTGTTCTCCTCTTCGAGGTCCTCGACCACACGGCATTTGTTAAAGTAGTGGCTCCGCAACTTCTTCACCACCTCCACTTGCTTCGAGTGTTCCTTAATCCGTGCCTGGAGGGTATCATGCGAGGTCTGAACACGGAAGTCGTGGCCGTCGCTCCATCGGCGAAAGGGTGCCACGACAAGTTCCCGAATGTTACTGGCGATTTTCTGGTGGTTGCGGGAGGCCTCGACCATCTCGGTTCGGATACCTTCGTATGCCTAGTTCAGCCATGCAGAGGTTAGTTCTTGTCCATGCCGAGAGAAAACCTCCCAAAAAAACAAAAATATTGATTTGTGGACGTGCGAGTGTCACATACCTTTCTCACACTGGCTCCGTCATCTTTGCCAAAGCCCGTCGCAGTCATGCGATCGACACTTGGCGCGATATCACCCATGCGGAGACCATATTGCTCCTCCGCATCTGCGCGCAGAGACGCAATGGTCAATATCTGCCTGTTTTCCGTAACTCCCTGTTGCAACTTCCCATACAGAACCCCGAGGCCAGTGGCATAATCGGGGGTCCAGAAGGAGTCCGCGAAGCCAGGCATTATTACCGAGCCAACGCCGACGGGGAACACCACGGAGATTCAAAGAGTAGCAACAATGAGGTGAAGTACCCTAGCGATGATTGCGAAGCCGGAGCTGAATATTCGTATCGGTCGGAGATGGAGGAATTGGAGACGAGATCGAGAGGGCGCAAAGAGGAAAAGGCGAACTCGGGGTGGAACCGAAAGTTCAGCTTTGTCGGGGCTGAAATTGAGTCTTCTCCGGACGGGGGGATCTTCGCACAAGGCTGAAAACCAACGGACTGGCAACGAAGGAGGTGGGAGCGATGTGACTGGGGGATGTCCTTTGAATGCGCGATAAATCAATCGAGTAATTCGAGTAACCCGGGGTCGGTGGACTGGGGAATGCGAGTCGCGCGGCACGGTAAGCGCCAGAGGTGGCGTTGAAACAAACGAGAAAGAGAGTGTGTGTGAACGAAGAGAAGGGGGCCGCACGTCAAAAGAAAACAATGCGAAGCCACCCAGCAATGGCAGAACAAAAGAGGATGTCTGGAAAAGGGGGGAGGGGAAGCGATTCAACAGGAGTCACGGTGATGATGTTGATGAATTCCCATGCAGTTCGTCAGGTGGCTTGTAATATTACGTTCTGGCGTTACAGGTACGCACGTATACTAATTTACTACGTACAACAGCCTTGTTGGCTCCACAACACTAGCCACCCGGCTATTTTTGGCTTTGGAAAATCCTGGCCGTTGGGTACAGAAGCTAAAAAGGGTGTACGGAGTACAGGATGCTTGATTGAAGTTGGTACAACTATTTGGGTTGTCTAGCTTCACTGGATTGCATCTTGATATCGACCGATCCAACAGGAACAGGACAGCTCTCTGCATCTGCAGAAGCTCGTGTCTCAGGAGTTCCGGGGCCAAATGACTATGGTACCAACCAGCGTAAGTAACTAGATTACACAGCCCCAGATGTGAGCACGCCAAGTCTGGAGGCTCCAAGGATCGGCAAAGTCGTGGGTCGCACGTACATTCCAGAAGTGTATAACAGTGCGAAAGAGCCCTGGAGCAAGAAGAAACTGCGAATACGACTGAAGAATTTGAAAAATATTGCATATAAAGATCATGTGTTCTTGATTATGGTATCTGTCATCGAAAAGGTCATAAGACATCGAAGATGGAAGATGGGCAAAAATACTAAATAAATAGGAAAGTATTACATGAAAGACCACAAGTCTTCACAGAAGCTCCCGGCCAACACCACAAATAAAGTCCGTCTAGCAGAAAAGCTTGTAGAATTTCTTCCACATTGGCCAGGCTGCTTGCTCGGCATGCTCCTGCTCAATCAAGTGCTGAACATCCATGTCACGACGACCTGTTGTCAAATCGACATCTCGAGATCGCACGAACTTGGTCTTGTAAATAAACTTGTACGGGATGTAGAAGAGAACAACAATGGGCGCGGCCAGGTACGACATGAAGAAGTTCTCTACACGCTCACCCGCAGTCTTCTCGGCGTAGCCGACAGGTGCGAATCCGACCCAGAACTGGGCGATGAGGACCAGGCAGTTGAAGCCGAAGCCAATCCAAGAGCCAATGACACCAGGCTGGGAGCGGAAAGCCAGTTCGTTCAGAGTGTGGCCCTGCAGCTTCCAGGCACGACGGAATCGGATGTGGCAGAGGCAGATCGAGCCCCAGGTGAAGATGGAGGATAGACCTGAGATAGCCATCATCCAGTTGAAAGCATCAGTCTGCTTATCAGATGCAGCCAAGAAGCAGAGCAGACCAATGAGGGAGGCGGTAATAATAGCAAAGATGGGACGACCCTTGCGGTCGATATAAGCGAGGAAGCGAGGAGCTTGGCCCTGTTCGGCCAACGCAGCCAGAGTACGGGAGGAACCATAAACGGATGAGTTACCAACAGAGAGCACAGCAATCATGATAACGACGTTCATGACCGAAGGAAGACCCTTGATTCCGGCATTCTCGATAGCAATGACGAAGGGGGAAGCCTTAGCATCGGCTGAGGAACTACCCGAAAGCAGCTTCTCGTTGGTGTATGGAACCAGGAGACCAACAAGGGTCAGGCAGACAACGTAGAAGAGAGCAATACGCCAGAAAACCTGCTTAATGGCAGTGGGGAGAGACTTGCGGGGGTTGGCAGTCTCGGCAGCGGCCAGACCGACCAGTTCAGTTCCAGCAAAGGCGAAGGCAGCATTGACGAACACACTGCAAAGACCCTTGAAGCCATTGTTGAACGCGCCGGGGTCCTTCCAGTACTTTCCTCCAATATATCCGCCCTCGGGGCCACCACCGCAGTTGAGGATGATACCGAGGATACTAGAAAGAAGAAAAGAAACAGGTTAGCAAGGTCTTACGGTGATGGAAGATTTGCCAGAACATGGCTTCTTCCCAGGAGAGTGTGAGAAGAGAACGAGAGGAAACGTACATGAATCCCACAACAGCAACAACCTTGATAATAGAGAAGACAAACTCGGCTTCACCATATCCACGAACACCGAACATGTTGATAGAGACGATCAACACCCAGAAAATTGCAACCCAGGCCGCATTCGAGATGCCGGGACTCCAGTAATCTATCGTAATGGACGCGGCGACGATTTCCAAAGGCAAAACAACCAACCACTGAAGCGCATAGTTCCAGCCCATGGCGAAACCCCAGGCGGGATCCACGAAACGAGTCGAGTAGTGAGAGAACGAACCAGCAACAGGGAAAAGAACCGCCATTTCACCCAGAGCGTGAACAGTGCAGTATAACATAACACCAATGAGGCAGTAAGCAATGATGAGAGACGCGGGACCACCAGTTGCCAGGACAGAGCCGGAACCGACGAAGAGACCAGTACCTGTGGTATGTTAGATCTGCCGAGGCAAGATACCCATATACTATAGAGTATGGGAACATACCAATTGAACCACCAATGGCAATCATCTGCAAATGACGACCCTTCAGCCGACGCTGCAGAGGCGACGCGGCCGTGTTGGCAGCAGCACCCTCGATATCAAATCCAGATCCATCAGCACCCTCGGAATGGCCGCCCGTAACGTTGGCATTAGGGTCGCGCTTGAAGCTGTCAATGAATCGCTGGCCTAAACTGGCCTTCGTAGTATGAGTGTCTCCATATGCAGGTAGTTGGTCTGGAGACGATGTCTGGACCGTACTCTCTTCGAACTTCTTCTCATCCATGATGAAAGATTGTTAAAACCAGAGGGAGAGGGTGGTGTGGATTTATCGGGAGGAAAAGAGGGGGCGAATTTTCACCAGAAATAGGACTCTAGAGGCAAATCCTAAAAGGTTTACCTTAAGAAGCAGCGCCTGAAGTCACTACTCTGAAGACTAAAGTGAAAAGGGGCGGAGTGATCGGAGGGAGAGGGAAGGGGGGAGGGGGGAGAACCGAGGCTACCAGAGGAAAGGAAAGTGAGGAAATTGGGGGAGGCAAGTTGATTTAAATACGGGCAGAAACGAGGCCAGGGATTCTCAAGAGGTATTTCTCGCGGTCGAGTCTCTGGCAGGTTGATCGGGCCAATGGGTGGCACTGATATCGCGCTTGGGTACAACAGATGGTCGAGGCTAAAGTTGGCGGGCATCGAGTGATCCAATGATGCCCTTGGCGCTGATGAGAGTTTTTGGGGGGAATTAAGCTGCTTTCAGAGTTCCAGTACATCTACGGAGTGTATTGTAGACCCTAGTCTTCTCTATATCATCCTAAATTGTGGAAATAGCTATTGAGAACCTCCGTCTTGCATCAAGTATTTCGAAACTATTCGCGAAGAATATCATTGCCGTCTGTCATTGTATGGGATGATATCTATTCAACTCGATAAGAAATGCCCACAGTGGAACCGAATCCACCAGAGCAGCAGCATGTTCACTGTTTCGGAGTTTGTTCGCACTAGTGCGTCTCTCCGCCACCCACACTTATCACTCGCGTGATTTAGATGGAATGTCAGAACGGGACGATCCTAACCCCGGTGTGGCCGATACGCTACGCTACGGTTTGATCCCAGCTTACTTTTTGCCTCGCCGTGGTTCAAGACTAGCACATGGGTTGACCTCCGATACCTCAACCTCAACCCCTGGTACGACCCTGCGTCTGCTTCGGCCCTTAGTTCTATCGGGGTTTCTATCTCTGTCTTTTCTCCCTCCCTTTCCTTCTCCATATCTACCCTGCTTCCTTCCACCGCCACATCCCAATTAGAAACACCAGAACGGCAGGGATCGTGCCCCCCACTAGTCCCCATGCGGCCGCCTCTCCGCACTTTCAGCGATAGGCGATCTTGGCCCAATCATTGGTTTGTTACCATAGGTAGGCTGATAAGGTCAAAGGTCCAAGGGAGGTGGGTCACGGCCCTGCCATCTCATCTCGGGGGGGAGGGATCCATACAATAGAATTCTCGTTTTCCTTTTTTGCTGGGGCGGTCCAGGTTGGGGTCTAGTCGGGGCCCAATCATCTCGAGGGAGTTCCAACCCAGCAAGCTTGCTGCATCTCACCCACCCGTTTAATCAGTCGAATCATGGATGGTGGCGGCCGGACGGGATAAGCACTTCTTTTCAGCCAGCAACCGCCCCCTTACCTATGGGAAGGCTTCCCGACGGGGATCCGTCCCTGCTGGGCGCCATGGGATGTGGCCACGCATGTGTGCAATCTCCAGATCCCTGTGTGGAAGGTGGTAAAAGACGCGACATGGCTACATACGAGGCTGGATCGGAATCGGGCGTGGCACGCATGTGTATACCCCGGACAAAACACCTTCATCCTCTTAGCGAGTAACTACCTACTAGTTCTTAAGCGCTAATATAACGGAATCTTCCGGTCTCCGTTTTTCAGGATCTTGGATACATAGACTTGGTCGGGGCCACTGGGGGTCACCATCGCCAAGTCGTGTCAGTGCAAACCACTGGCCGAGGCAAGTCGCCAGCGCGATGGTCACAGTGAGTTATCCGCCAACACCCGTGATTCGTCCCGCCCGTCGCTCACTCTGCCACTGATATGCATGGAAGCACGGGAGAACCAATGCTAAACCATGGGGTGGTCGAGTATTCCCCGGCGTATGCGTCGTCGTCCCATAGGTATCACGCGGCATGGCGGCGCCTCGGTCACGATCATTCGATGACCCAGCTTTGGATACTGCATTAGAATTCTCGTGTCCTCGCCCAGCGCCCAGATGTCTGGGCACACTTTTCTCGGATCACCAAGAACTCGTCAAGATCAGGTTTGGTAAATTGAGTGTTTTGTTCTCGTGTCTCGGCAGCTGCCAAGTTTCTTTGCTTTGCTTCGCTTAGCTTCGCCCGGACTGTTTGCTCTCCTGGATGGGGAGAATTGTAGCGAACTGCAAGGGAAGATCTGAAAAGTTTCTGATCTCAAACGGTGCGTTGTAGATCGTACGACCAAATCCTTCTAGAAGCATATTTACCTGCCTTTGCAGTTGGGAGTAACTCGATATAGACTGGGTCTGGCCACAATATGGGGGAAGGGAATTGCCAGTGGTCAGATCGACCCTGAGCGCAGGCGCAGCATCGTTATCGAAGCCTCTAGCCAGGCGCTGATCCTGTTCAGACAGAATCTAGGTCCCAAACGCCCGACTCTATCGTAGAGAACCCCAGGCATGATCGCAGGATCGCAAGGGGTTCTGGAATCAGCTCCTCAGCCCAGGCTCGATGCAGCGATTCCTGCGACTGCGCCCGATACTCGAGACTTTGCGCGCGATGCTTGACTTTCAGCCACGGCAGCCACCCCTTTTGATGGCGCTCAACTGGCGTTGTCACTGGCTACATGCGCTGGACAGATAGCCACGGTAGCATCGGGCTGGGTTGGCAGTGCGCGTGCTCCTCGGGCGAGCATTGCCTTTGTAGGGGAGCCAAGGCCGGTCGGGGTGTTGCAGCTGGGCTGTCTATTATTTGGTGTCTTGGATTTGATTTGATGGTGGTGATGCGATGCGATCGTGGATGTTTGTATTCACTGGGATGTTCGGAGGCGGAGATATCCTACAGTCATAAGACAGATAGTACTTAATCTTATGATTTCTTCTGCCCCTTTTCCCTCACGGTATTCTGTGTTTTTATCGAACATATCATCCTCTAATTAATACGAGTAGACCCTGCTGAAGTGAAGAATAAGTGGGTACGGGTCTATCTCTCTACTTTGTACGGAGTAGTAGCCAACCACCGGAACTGCACCTGATTCAGGACTCTATGGGTCATGCAATGCTTTCTGCCTAATCGCCACTCGCCAAGTGAATCGCAAAACACAGGATGACCTGAGTACATTTTCAGCGCTGGATAAGCGAAATCCCCGGTCGCTTTAGAGTTGTCCCACTCGCCGAAGGTGTGACTTTAGCTCTCACTACAAAATGCGGGGAGATGCAAGTTGTTAGGTAACAGTTTCCACACTCTCGCCCGGGTTTCTGGGGTAGACCAATTCGCACGGCACAGCTTGACGAATGATGCGAATGATGACTCGGTCTTTTTGTCAGGCTATTTTGCGCGAATTAACGCCCAATGTTGTTGTTGGAGTGTGAGATGCTGCCACACTGTTAGAATCGGATCCCTCAAGGGGTCCAACTGAGTCCCCACAGAATTCGGCAGGGCCACATGCTTCCTTTTTCTCTCTCTCCTTGTCTTATTTCGGATTTAATAATCCAAGAGTATTGTTCACACACTTCTGTTTAGAAACAATTGACATTGCTACTCCTACTTCCTGTAATATTTCCTACTGGATTAGTTATTAGGTAATCTATATCATATGAGACTTGAATCATGAATCCTGAACTCTACATGGACTCCGCTCGTTTCAAAGATGCATACATGCATCAAACTTTGGCTAAAATCCCGAGCAGAACCTTGCTCTGTCTGTCTTTCAACTTACCCCATAAACCGGCCCGGTTCGGTCTACCCCAGACTGTCTTCCAACATGGTTGTGATCTTCACCCCGGACTGGGAGGTGGCTAACTAGTTGCCGCAGCTAGTTCACGCACGTTCATCTAAGAAGGGAGGTGTTGGGGTACGGAGAACGTTCAGACATGCATATGCGATCCACCATGATTTCATTTAGGAGAACTCGACCGTGGGGCACTTCGTCCTGTATTCCCTTCAGTCTGGGGAAACCGGGGCTACCCATCCCAAGAAACGATTTATTCGGCCCTCATTCTACGCATCCAGACCCCACACTTTAGCCACGCCCCCTCCATCTGAATACAAAGCCCGTGATTGTGGAGCCTTCAATTCCAAGATTACGCGTGGTTTAATCGTAGCAGTGTCAAGGATATTAGCTGAATAGCCGGTTATCACGCCCGGGGTGCACAACAGGGGTTCCTGGATGTCCGTCTATATCCGCTGCTAAGCTAGCCGAAGCATCTAGCTTTGGGTGGCGGTGATTGATGGCTTACAGTGTGCATTGGGGCTTTGAGTGGCGCTGGATTTGTGATTGGGGGGGAGATTAGGTGTTTTGTGTGACGGCGCGCCAAGGACCTCTAGAGCTGGTGTGATATCGACGCAGTACTCCCGAGGCGCGTTTGGCGGGAAGTCTTCGTAGAAGTCTAAGACATTAACGCCTCAGGAATATACCCTTTCCTTGGCGATCTTGGAAATAATACAGTAAAGGGGGTGAGCTGGAATAGTTCCAGAAACTGGCGCGTCTTCATCGTTAAGGGTTGGAAAAGGAACAAGATCATGAGGTGTTTGGTTGAACCAATTAATTCTATTGATGTTTTCATGTCATTGCATTCGGTATCATTAACACACAAAGTTCTTTTCGTTATGTTGAAAAAGCAAGCTCGCTTATGCGCCGGCAGTAGGGCCTTCTCCACCGGGAATCAACTGGAAAGGGTCAGTAGAGCACCCAAAGGTAGCTAGAGGTAAACCATACCATGCAGATGTTGTTTCCATTCAGCAGAAGCTTGGGCAGCTTGATCTGGGCGCCAGTGTAGTCGCTAAAACCGAGTTAGTCGCCATGATATGTCGAGAAGGTCTCTCACTGGGGTGATACACGCGAATATGACAGCCAGGTGTCACTTCGCGAATCACACCACGCAGGGTACATACAATTCAGTAACATCTTCCAGGACCATGTCTGCGACTTTTGTTAGCATACTCTTCCATCAACTTGTTTCATAGAAAGGAAGGGATACTCACTGACGTAGTCATCAAACCCGAGCAGGGTACCGGAGAACTCTGTAAGTCATGTTAGCTTCTCAGTCCACCTCTATCAACTAATTAATTAGCACCTACCCTTGTCGCCCTTCATCACAACCCAAATCCGGGAGCCGACACACTTGTCGATAAGCTCTATTGAAGGGTTAGCGGGGGGGTCTCGCGGATGGCGGGGCAGTTGAACACTCACCCAGAGGGAGCAGCTGGGAGGCCATGATTGTTGGTATTCAGTGAGATCTGCGTGACCTGACGAGATTCTCCAGCGACTTGTTCCAGCAATGAATTGATACGGCGTGCAAAGAAGGGGATGTATATACAAAAATCGGCCGTCGGGGAGCTGCGATCTCTTTGCATCACGTGGTACCAAACACTAGTCCTAAAAAGGTATGGTGTCGCCTCTGCGCTGCCTGACTGCTTGTCGCCGCACCTTCAAGTTGCACTTCTTCACAGCTCACAGTTCCTCGAGAAGTACATGTTGTCGGTGAATTGAACTGTTCGCGCGATTGAATTGGTCCAACACATTTTATGTGTCTTGACCAACCGAGTTTCTTTCGCCTGCAAACCCACTATGCTTGCTCCGCAGCATGCGGAACTGGGGGAGCCTTCCGGCGAGTCTGAGGCGTGCGCCCTCGGCCTGCCCAGCTCACTACAGTCCCTGCAATCGTCGCTGCAATAACCCTGCCACGGTAAATGCCTTCGGCTCGACGTTTGTGCTCCACACCTGAGGATCATTTTCAATGCTAGTTTATTGACATCCATGGCTTTCACAGCGCTCAATACTCCACTCTCTATGCAGCACCTTCCTCCCTAAGAACCGCCCGTACAGGAGAAAGACTAGGTCGACGAATAAATAACGCACGAATCGTACGCCCTTTCTCGAATACACGCTGCTCTCGAATCAAGCTTGAGGAAGAGGACGAGGAAGAGGAGCCGCCTGCTCGTCCCACCCCCACCCCACGCTATGGAGGAACTGGAAAACGGCCGCTGAAGAGGCCCATGCCGGTCAAAGCTGAACTAGCACAGCTTATCAGGTCTCGAAGAAATGAGGCGCCTCTTCCTCCGCCTCCAAAACCTTTCAACCCGGCTGAATTGCGAGCAATTGACAAGAAGGCGAGCGTGGCGTTCTCGCTCAATCTGCCTCAGCTGAGTCGTGACTTTCTGCAATTGAAATGGGCCCATCTTGAGGATCACATACTGCACTGCGCGGCGATCAACATGCAGTTTCAGACGGAGTACCACGAAGTTATTTCGGCGCTGGTCGTCCAGATCGAGGATCAAGTACTGCAGAGCAGTGCGATTTGCCGGAGTCTGGAAGACCAATATTGCAGGGTTGCGTTCCGCCAGGTGCCAGGTCTGACCAAGGATGTATCACAAGCTATCCTTGATGTCACAAAGTTACGGCTCATGGCAAGCACCCTGCTGGTTATGCACTCGCAGCGTGTTACGCAAGATTTGCGAAACCAGCTCTACCAGGAGTTTATTCGGCCCCGAGACATTGCGCGGCACAGGATTGATGGACTTCTTGATTACTCCACAGGTCTTAGACTCAGCTACGACCTCTTGAAAGAAAAGCATAAAACCGTTAAGGAAGGTCTGCTTGAAATCAGACACGACTGCCGTCTCTTAGGGTCGAAATTCAAACGATATTGGGATAAGTTCGGAGATGATTTGCAGGAGTTTAGTTATACGGGGCACTTTTATCGCCATGCCTGGTTCAGTCGCCAGAAGAGGCTTGATCCTCTCAGGGCGGCAGAGCCATGGAATATAACCAAATCGCCGGCCGAGTTACCACCTGTGGATTTTGAACCAATTGAAGCCATGCTATTCGACGATAAAAAGTATCTTCCCGCAAAGCGAAAGCTTGAGAAGCGCCCTCTTCTACACGCAAGTCGTATTCGAATGATGTTCATGCGTAAATGGAAACCCGGAATCTCCGCCCAGTCGCCAGAACTCGACTTGCATTGGCGGCAGCTCGATATCATGGCACCTTTCTTCCTCCAGTTGAAGCATTATGATATTCTGTATAACGAGGCTCGTTATCTTCTGGGTACTTTCACTGGCCAGGTAGGACCATTGTGGTCTAATATCGAACCAGACAGGCATGAAATTCACAAGGTCGCCTTGTACGGATTCGTCGCACGTGTTCGAAAAAGTCGAATTGATCTAATCGCGGAGCTTGAGGAATATAGATTCATCAACTGGGTTCGCATTGGATTAGAGAAAGAATTTTTCGACAACAATCGGCAGAATGAGATCCAAGGGCGTGGTTTGTTCGTGGTGCCGCGTCCGCTGAGCGAAAACCTCCCGCTTTTTGAGGACTGGACTCGAAAGCTTACCTCATCGATCCATTACTCCTGGATCCCTCTTAGGGCCCTTCTGGTGTCCAATGGTCCCGTTAGTAATGGCGCTGTTTGGACAAGGTGGCTGCAGATTCTCGGGGACAAGGAAAGGCAGCAAGCCCTTGATAGGCGTGCCGAGACTATGAATTTGGGCTTCGTTCCTGTCCAACGCAGAGGAAGAATTCGCCCCAACTTGCCCACCAAAAACCAACAAAAGGCCTCTGCTGCAGAAAAGAAGCCGTGGCCCGTTGATAAAAAGACAAGTGAAGATACTGCTGCAGCGAAGAAGCCGTCCAAGAAACAGGCAACGCCAGCCAAAGATCCTAACGCAGCAAAGAAGCTACGGGAAATCCGGAAAATGTCACTCAAAGATTCCGAAAATATGACCATTGGGCAACTTGCTTCTCGCGCCGAAATACACACTCGTGGTGGCAAGCAAATAAAGAAAGAGAAGCGCAAGTCATCTCGTGCAAGCCGAGATAGTGAGCGAAAAGAAGTCTCCAAAAGCGTGGACGAAATCGTGGGGCAGCATCCAGATTCGAAGAACGATCCAGAGATACCTTCTCCGAAGAGCGATCATTCAGCAAAGGCCCCTAGTCGTGTCTCGTCTTTTTTCAACTCTTTTGGTTTTTTCCAACAAAATTCCTCCAAACGAAAATACAGCACTCTCGCGACAACCTTGGGTAGGACCAAAGACTGCAGCCAGCTTGAAGCTGCAATTGAACAGTCATCCGATCTCAGTCTTCCGACCACCGGGACCGTCTCCCCATTGGCGGGGGATGCAGCTCTACCCAGCGGACTGACACCACCCCGGTTCTGGAGCCACAGTTCACAGCGGGGACCAAATGGTCAAAGGCCTATAGTTCACTACTGCCGGTCCCTCGAAAGCACAGAAGAAGTTGCCCAGCTATTCTTCAACAGCAAAGTCATCGGCTTTGACATGGAGTGGAAAGCACAGGCAAGTGCTTCCGATACTATCCAAAACAACCTCTCCATGATCCAAATCGCAAACGAAGAGCGCATCGGTCTATTCCAAATCGCTCTTTTCAAGCCAGCTCGTACACTAGACGACTTCGTCGCGCCTTCGCTGAAGCGTCTCCTCGAGTCGGAAGAAGTCACAAAGGTCGGCGTCTCAATTAAAGCAGACGCAACGCGTCTCCGCAAATTCCTCGGCATCGACACCCGCTCTATATTGGAGCTTAGTCATTTGTTCAAGCTTGTTAAGCATGGTCACACGGATCCCAAGTTGGTCAATAAGCGAATGGTCAATCTCAGTGAGCAGATGGAGGAGCATTTCGGATTGCCCCTTGAGAAGAGTGAGGATGTGCGTTGTGGCGATTGGGCTCGTCCGTTGAATTACCGCCAAGTCCAGTGTAAGATTTATTGTTCCCCTTTCTCCCCTACTTCCATTTTCACAGAGCAATGCTGAATAGATGCTTTTCCTATAGACGCCGCAACCGACCCTTACGCTTGCATTTGTCTTTTCAACACCATGGAAGAGAAGAGGGTGGCTATGGATCCTATGCCGCCTCGCCCCGCGCATGCGGAACTCAATTTACCTATTCTTCTTCCTCGAGAGAAAGTAACGAGTGATGAAGAGAAGGAATCTCTTTTCGATAAGACATCTGATGTCGATGTAAATCGGCATCCTTGATCTCGTTTCCGTGACTTTCTCGGTCCTTGTCTTCATTCAGCATTTTGAAAGCCCTCTTTTGCCATTTTTTTGCATCTATTGGTTTACATAGAACCGGGCATCGCATCTCATCTCATCTTCCTCTTGTTTGATGTTAATGTTTACACATTGGAGTCTTTCACCTGCCCAGGTGGGCACTTGAGTGATTGTGTATAAAGATGGATTGCTGTATATTTCTCAATCGACCCGAGACCGTGAGCTTAAGAACATGAAACTTGAAGATACTACTTAACCCCGGAAGTCGCCGTGGAAAACTAGTAGCCACCCAGCTGGATCTCTATATGATTCCTTTCGTTCAATGTTCTACCTAGGTACGTGGAACTCGACCACAGTAAACATCACAAGTATGCCCAGGTGGGCGGCCGTATTGTGACACTGCTCAGGCTGAAGACAGATATTGTTCCCTGAGAGAACCTCACATTGGGCAATGCATACCTGGGTTTCAGCGTTGAGACAAATCGAAATAGGTATCATAGATTGTGCATGTCTCCGCCGCTAACTAGTACAAGCGTACTACTAGAAACTGGGGCCAGGGCCAGGGCCAGGATCAAAACCTTGGAACACTACCTAGGTAATCTCGGCTCTTTGGAACTTCCGAGTACTAGTAGGGTATTACTAGGTAGGTAGTGGTAGCCCCGGGCCTGAATATGTTCGAAATTTCGATTATTTTCGGTAGTAATACTAATACTAGTAGCCTTGGAGTATAGCGTCACTGGGTATAAATTCATGTGATCTAGTCAAGTATATACAAACATGCAAAATATTTCCGTAAGAAAAAGCATTGTGCACAACACATGCACTGTCTCTTATCCTACCCCCTCAACGGCAAAACCTTAGCCAAAAGAACTTCCTGCCGACAAAGCGGACACTCAGGCTTCTCCCTCACCCAATCCCTCACACAAGTCCAGCAGAAAACATGTCCACAAGTCGTAACGCTCGGATCCTTAAAGACCTCTAAGCAAAGCGTACACTTCCGTTGCTGACCCTCCGGAATCCACGATACCGCACCAGGCTCTTCTTCCAGATCATATCTGGCGGCCGAAGCAGGTAGCAACGGGACCGCGGACGGGTGCTGGATGGAAGTAATCAGACCACCGCCGGCCCCAGAACGATCCCCGTCACCTGCAGCGAGGGAAGAGTCATCCTCATTGGCGGAAGCACTGATCTTGCGGACATGCAGGAACCCCTGAACGGCAATTTGAAGGACCATTAGGACGCCGAGAACTTCGTAGCCGACGCGTTGCTCGTTTGCGTCAATTTTCTTCGTGAAGACGTAGCGCAGGCGCCAGATGCGTTTTGCTAGGTGGTAGTAACTACCTGTGAAGTAAAAGGTGATTATGCTAAGGGCGTAGATCGGGGACACGGATGTGAGTGAGTCCAGGTGTTCGAGAATATATTGCTGGAGGCGTAGCTTTGTGAAGAAGCGGCGGCCGGATGACGCTGATGCGGATTTGGGAGCATCGGGTGTGGAGAGGGTTGGTTTATTGAGGAGAGTTGCTTGTTGTGCGGCGCGGAATTGCTGCTTTGCGATGCTGCGTTCGAGTTTGGCGCGGACGCGTTGGCGGAAGGATGGCAGGGCTCGTTGTAAGGTCCATGGAACTAGGATCGTGCTGAGGATGTAGCCGACTCGTCGGGTTATGGCTGGTAGGCGAAGGGTGTCATCTTCTAGTTGGACTAGATCGCAGTATTCTTCGCCTAGGGTGCGGTTGCCAATCGCGGTTGTCAGGGAGAAGTAGATGAGTTCGGTTATGTGTTTGATGGAGTTGGAGTGGGCGTGGGCGTAGCGGGCTCCGCGGAGGGCGCGCACGATTGATTGGGCTTGTTGGACGAGACCACCTGTACAGAAAGCATCTTTCTCATGAGAGCGGATGATATCTGGGGAAGTTGCGAAGGGGTAGAAGTGGGAGGTTGACGAGCCGAGGGAGTCGGTGTTGGGTGTGGAGAGGGAGAGATGGGGGTCGTCGTCGGCCATGGTGGGTGAGGTGGGAGGGTGAGTGAGTGTGTGAGTGGTCAAGAAGAGATTGACTGGATGTATGTCACACTGGTGATCAGTGCCTTCCCAGCGACTCCGTACATAACACACCAACAAGGAGAGTGGAAGTGAAGCTTCCCCGGAGACAAGATGGAGATGGCCGATCCCCGGACTGCCCACCGCGACAGCCGAGGCAGTTGAGTGTCCAGGTCACCTGACAAAGTCACAGTACCCACGTGACTATTACCTAATCGGCCGCACCCGGCAGCCACCAACCAGCCACCACCACCACCACCTTCCTTGTCATGAAGAAAGACTACTGTCTCTTGTATATTGTATAAAATACATTTTCTGTACCTCATATTCAGTACTCGACTTTATCTCGTACATCTTGTACATCTCATACATCTTGTGCATGTACCTTTCGAAATTGATGCTATTTCGGCAAACACAGGCGAAGACTCTCAACCAGTGAAAAGACGTACAGGAGTGGGTGCAGGGATCACCATGATGCCATTGTGGGTTTAGCGACTCCCCTTGGAAGACCTGGATGCGCCCCTGACTGTCGATCGCTGCGGATCTTTGCGCGCGCATGGTCTGGCGACCGCTCTGGTGCAGAGAAATCATCTCCACCGGCTCCAGCGAAGGCCCAGACTAGTCGCGTTTGAGTCGAGTGTTGCGTCCGCAGTGGCCCAGTGGCCCCCGACTTGCCTACTCCGTACTACCCAGTGGACTTGTGGATTGCCCTGGGCTGCCCAGTGGACTGCCTGGACTGCGGTGGACTCTGCCTGCGGACTGGCCTGCGTGCTTAATAACCCGAAAGCGGACGCGGCAGTCTAACGTTTCAATCCCAATCCAATCTATTCCTATTCCACTTCTTGCTTCCTCACCCCTAGTCATTCTTTTTCTTTTTTTTTCGAGTGTTGACCCCACGGGGATTTTACTTTTTACAAGAACAACCCTTCCTACAACCCTGATCCCTTCTCCCTTTCATCCATGGAATAATGGGGCCTGATCAACATGCTCAGTTGGATGGCTTTGGGCGGACCTTCCCATTCCCCATCCGGGTAGCTGCCCTTATGGTGGCCGGTACGTGGATTTCGCGATCTGGAACAGGGATTGGGTCAACTGCTAACCTCTTTGCTTGCCAGGTTTCTGGGGTTGGGCCATAATCTTGCAGTATCTCGAAAGGACCGACATTGTAAGTGTGGCGTACCCGCAATCCGCAATCCGCAACCCCTCTAATCGACTACCTGCCCAACATTCAACATCCCCCAAATTATCTGTTCGAACTGCCTTCTAACTGATTGTGCCTGGCTTGCTACAGAAAATTCACGATCTGGTCGGATATCCTTCCTCCACGAATCCACGACATCACACCGCCGCCTACCGCCTCGCCGCCATCTTCACCATTCCCCTGGCCATCTGGCAGATCGCCTTCTGGATCGCCACACACCGTGAATTCAAGCTGGTCGAACACTTCGATTTCATTCCGCAATCCGTCTTCGTCATCCTTCTCATCATTCTCATATGGCCGTTCAATAGAGCCGCCCGATCAGGCCGCGTACGGTTCCTCCTGACTTTCAAGCGGGTTATTTTTGGCGGTCTGGCCGAGAACGCAGAGGCCAAGTTCGGTGATATTCTGCTGGCAGATGCCCTGACGAGCTATGCCCGCGTACTTGCCGACCTATACGTGTCCTTCTGCATGTTCTTCACCGATGGTTGGCACTCCACCAACAAGCCCAACCGGGCTTGCGGAAACGAAATCGTCGTGCCGATCATTCTGGCCGTCCCGAGCGCCATCCGACTGCGCCAATGCTTAACCGAATACTTCCGGGCTCGTCGAGCACCCTCACGGCGAGGGGCTCCCAGCAAGGCAAACCAGCATTTGGCCAACGCCCTGAAATATGCCACTGCCTTCCCCGTGATTTGGCTGGCGGCCAGGCTCCGCAATTATAGCCCTCTGACTTTCCATGGCTACAGCGAGGTCTCTATTATGCGCCTCCTGTAAGGAATTTGCTCCCCTCCCCGCATTTTGGATTCGCATAGTTCTAGTCTCTCTAATCTTCCATCTCTCTCAGATTCATTGCCTCCTTCGTTAATTCCAGCTACTCCTTCTGGTGGGATGTGGTTAAGGATTGGGACCTGACCCTTTTCTCCTCCGAACGCTGCGATTCGAGCCACCCCTACGGCCTACGCTTCAACCGCTGCTTCCACTCCGATCGCTTGTATCACTTGGTGATCTTCACTGACCTTGCCCTCCGATTCTCCTGGCTGTGGCGCATCCTCCCAGGACTATCATGGATCACCGAGACGGAATGCGGTTTATTCATCCTGATGTTCCTCGAAGTAGCCCGTCGGTGGATGTGGGTGTTCTTCCGAGTAGAGGCCGAGCACTGTATGTTTCACTATCCGCTGTACCATCCCGCGTACAAAAATAGGCCCGAGCCGCTCATCGCGGTTTCGGATTTATGAGTCCGATGACCTGATTAGCTAACCATATTGTTTCCTGTGCAACAGTTCGGAACAAATTCGGTCCCAATTATGAAGAGATCCACCTTGGCGAATCGAACGGCAAGATCGACAAGGATTGAGTGTTTTTTGTAAAAAAAAAAAACAAAAAACAAAAACTTTCATCCTATTTTGCGATTGTCGCACTCTACCGCAATTCACCCTTGACCAACAAATTTGAAAACGAGCATGAGACACAGAACTTTCCTTTTATTTCCCACTTTACATCCCTATCGACTACCCCCTCCAACAAATACCGTCTAGAACACTTTATAGATACGAGACGAGATCCGATTCTCCGAAATGCTTGCTCGGTGTCTGGAAAGCGCATTGATTCTACCTGTTTGCCTACTGTTCAATATCCATTATCCATTTTCCGATCGATACTTGATTTGTTTACCCTCGGGCTCGTCTCATTCGAACCACCACTTCGCCAGGCTGGGCATTTTTCCCTTTTTTTCTTCCCCGGTTTCGCCACTGTCTCAGAATTTCAATTCGAACTTGACTTGACTTGACTAGGGTAAGGTTTCGGCTTTTGTTTTTACTCTCGTTCGGTTTTGCTTTTTTTTTTCCGAGTCAGGGTGCGGGGGCTCATGTGTGGCATGCATGGAATGGAGCGAGGAGTGTTTGCGAGTCTATTTTTGAACCCTTTTCTCGTTCGGCCCTGATTTTCCAGGGATTCGGAGTGATTGAGCATCGAAGGGCTTGGGGCTTGGCTTGCCTTTGTATATATACCTTTCTTTTTCTCGTCTCGCTTTCCTTACCATATCTTTCTTCGTGTTTTTCTGGGGAAGCTTGCTAGGTTGCGAGTGAATGTACAATATGGGTTCAGAGGACTTGGGTTCTTTGCTAATGGGATTTCGATATGATACATCATTCATGTCTGTTCAACCGTAGTATCAAGAAATGGAATACTAGTGCTAGTCCTCTAGTGACAAGAAAAGGTGATCTTTCAGCGTTTGCACCGGAGCCAGCCCACCACGCCCGCCGAGCTTCGTTTTGCGAGTGTGCAGTGCCTGCACCTGGAGCTGCTCGGCCTCTTCCCACCGACCCTGTTCCACATATGTTGATGCTAGGTTGGCTATCCTCGAAATTGTGTGGGGATGGTCCTCGCCGAGCTTAGCCTTGCTCGTCTCCATCGCCTGCACCTGGAGCTTCTCGGCCTCTCCTAATTGGCCCTGGTCCCTGTACGTCAACGCCAGGTTGTTCATACTCATAAGCGTATCGGGATGATCCTCGCCGAGCTTCATCTTACTCGTCTCCATCACCTGCACCTGGAGCTTCTCGGCCTCTTCCCACTGACCCTGGCCCCGGTACGTCAATGCCAGCTTGCTCATACTCGAAAGCGTAGAGGGGTGGTCTTCACCGAGCTTCCTCTTGCGATATTCCATCACCTGCACTTGGACTTTCTCGGCCTCTATCCACTGACCCTGCTTTGTGTACGTCAACGCCAGGTTGCCTATGCTCCTAAGTGTGTCGGGATGATCCTCGCCAAGCGTCTTCTTGCGAGTATGCAGTACCTGCACCTCGAGTTGCTCGGCCTCTTCCCACCGGCCCTGGCTCCAGTATGTCGCTGTCAGGTTGGCCATACTCGTAAGTGTGTCAGGATGGTCCTCGCCAAGTGTCACCTTGCTCATCTCTATCACGTGCACCTGGAGCTGCTCGGCCTCTTCCCACCGACCCTGCTTCCAGTATGTCGATGCCAGGTTGTCTATACTCGATAGCGTAGAGGGATGGTCCTCGCCGAGCTTCGTCTTGCGAGTCTCCATCACCTGCACCTCGAGTTGCTCGGACTCCTCCCACCGGCCCTCGAGCCAGTATGCTGTTGCAACCATGTTTGTACTATCAAGTACATCTTTATCGTCGTCATTAAATAATAACATTCTCTGATCTCTTGATTTCGTTGCCATTTCTCTCTCATATCCATGATATTTCCATTTTGCCATGCATACCATGCACCCTTGAAAAGCAAAGTCGCCCATTGCTCTAAAGACTCTAGTGAATTTGGCCGTTGTGACATTGCGGACTTGACATGAGAAAAGAGTGGTCTGCACCTCTCCCAGTTTTCGTATTCACCGGTGGGAAACTCTTCACAGAGGGTGCTGATAAATTTATCCCTCCAATGGTCTATTTGTCCGTGAGATTTTAACCACGCGCGTGTAGTCAGTTGCACCAGCCGATGCATCGTAAAAGAAGTGCTGTTCTCCTTGACAGATATAAATGAATAGTTACTTAGTATGGCGACGTTATCTTCAAAATCGGCACCTAGTTCAAATTCAGATGTTTCCCTGTCACTGAATTCATTTGGAAGTTCTGGACTTGATATCTCGTTGACCTGAGGTTGACGTAAGATAAGGTTCTCTGGTATCCCTTCCCGATCGAAAAAGCTCATAAAAGAAAGTAACTTCGCAGCAGACGGCTTTGTTTGACGTATATAGTCAAATGATAGTTGCCAAGTTACCAAAATTGAATTCTTTGCTTCCCAGTCGCGGTAAAGGTAGCCTGCCTCTTCTTCCAGAAGCTTTGTCGCTTCGCGGTCACTCTTTTGGAAATCTCTTAGGTAATGTGACACCGAATAGCGAGGCGCCCGAATTTGAATATAGCTAGCGGCCTGTACAATCGCTAGCGGCATGAATTCTAACGCGTTCACTAACTGTTGACTTTCTTGTCCATCACATGGTTGTTCGAGCTTTCTTCGGAGAAGCTCAAGTGCTTCAGACCCTTCCATGGGTTTAACCTCAATAAGGTCATGGTGATGGACTATCTTTAGTGCGACCTTCCTGTTTCGGCTGGTGATAATGATAGATCCATTTTGGCTTCTAGGGACGTATTCTAATAGTGGTTTTGTCGAGGCGTTCGTTAGGCTTCTCATCGGATCTCCTTTGCCTACCACCGGAACCGGGCCAAGAAGCTGATCGTCATCAACGTTGTCAAGGATACATACCCATTTCCGTATTTTCTCATTCCGGAGCCATTTTTCGACCAATTTGAATATGTCAGTCTTAGGATCTTGACGCCCCGGGATTTTAACCTGGTCCGCAATGTCCCGGAAACTTTCTTCGAATCGGGCTTCGTTACTTGCATGGACCCAGAAAACCCATGTCGCTGGCGATTTGGATCGGACCTGATAGGAGTATTCGATGGCAAGTTGTGATTTTCTTCGAGTTGTGAGCGAAGCCTAAGTACTGGTCTCTCTACACTCACCCGACACCGCCGAGACCCACTAGCGCTATTCTCGACCCTCCCCCCTGGCACCGAGGCTTTCTCGTGAATCTTATGGAGCAGCGTGTCGCGAGCGACAAAATGTGGATCGCGCGGGAATGGAACAGTCGATAGAGGGCTAGGCGGGGTTTCCGGTCGCTCTAGGATGGGAAGCAGTGGTTAGTCAGTCGACGGTAAATTTGTCCAGTTCCTCGACTCACCCGGCGGCAGATGGAATTCTGCGTTGATCGAGCCACGGTTATCTCCGATCTGGAGCCCATGGTTGTTGCCACGGAACGATATCGATGCCATGATCAACTAAACTGCATCGTTTGGAGTTCATGACAAGACCCATTAGCCGATCCTCAGCTAGAGGAGGGGCACATGTCCAAAGCTTCACCATCAGGTGACCTTGCGGCGCCAAGAGAGGGATCTAGCTAGATAACCTCATTGGCAAGGCGGACATCCCTTCTGTTTGCTTGTTGCGGGACCAACGGTCTAGAAGCCCTTGAGACCATACAAGCTTATTACGGATGCTTTTATATTGTTATTCACAACCGTACTGGAATACTGCCAAGAAAGGGGTTCGGGGGTACATTAACCGTAAAGGTATAGCGAAGTTTCAAAAGAGGGTTAGAGAAAGAATCTCTGTGTGTAGGTGGTGAATCTGATTTCGATCCATCCTGTATCTCATATTCGCCAAGGATCTCTTTGCTGAAATGTTCAGTCCTTTCTTTCATTCTCTCTTTCTATTAAAATCATACTGAGAAGCTAGGGACGGAGAATCTTACAGCGTGCGTGGTCATCTTGCACAGATCGTCGGATTACTAGGTCCGCCACCAGTGGAGATTCTCCCACTTGGAAGTAATAGCAAAGAGTTCTTCGATAGTGATGGTAAGTTAGAATCCCCTTCCCCCACGAATGAAATCGAGAGACTTACATCTGTACAGGAAATTGGATCGTGGAAGATATTGAAATCAAAAGCGTGTCCCTTGAAGACAGAGCCAGGTCACGGACAATCGTGGGAGAACAAAGAAGAGAATTTCTATAGTTCATACGAGGCCTCCTTCAGTGGCTCCCAGTGGACCGTATACCGCTAAGCGTTATGCAAATGCACCCATTGCTTTGGGATCAAGAGCTGGATCCCGATTATGAAGAGAGGTATTATGAAATACCAAGGAGAAAGGCCCGGGAGATCCGGGAGGCGTGCCGTGAATCGGAAGAATCTGGGAAAGAGGTGCAGCCCCAATCAAATGAGAAGTCGAAAGTAGATGAGCATTCCGAGGCTGGTAGTCTCATCAGTGAAATGGTTTGGAGCGGGCCTACCAGTGATGTAGCACCTCTGAGGTTTAAGGATATTGACCTATCCGATGCATCTAAGGACAACTAGCCTAATTAGCTGTCATTGGAGAGTCGAACTGCCATGCCACCCGCTAGGGGCTCTAAGATATAGTACTATTAGTATGATATTTCACTTATTACAGTATTCTGAGTATTTCTGCATTTTCAAAGCTATCCTTCAAATACAGTACTAGTATTTATAGGTACTAGTTACATACTGTAGTCTCGACAAACAGTGTGACCACCTACACTCTTTCTTGTTTCTAAACCCTACTACCGACAAACTATAATCTAGTACTTTTGAATAAAGCCGTGCTAGCAATGTAGCATTCTATGTCTTACAATACAGTAGAAAATGTTGAGGCCTCAGCCTCGCGTACTCCAGATTGGCCTTTATTACAGCCTCCTTCCTTTGTCTAGATTATTTTCATCACACACTTTCATCATCACCATCTCTCCTCGTACATGGTAGTATTCAACCTCCGACATCAGCAAGACACCACGGGGTGCATACTAATTACACAAAATCGACCGTTCAATACGGCTTGCTCTGTTCTCCTCTTTCTGTCTGCCACAGCATCCTCTGCTCGCCCTGGAGTGACAAACCAGGAGTTCGCACGATATTCTCACCGTTCGCCTATCTAATCTTCGATATCTCCAGTATCTCTACATCATCTTCCAACGAGCACACTCTTCTTCATTTCAAGCAATGACGACCCCATCCGAAGAAAGTGCAGGGCACTTCGTAAACAAGTAAGTACCTGGGATACCCTTAGTAAATCGGTTATCTGACAATTGTATTATTTAGCATCCTTCCCCTCTATCAAGGCCCGTCTGTTAAAATTAGACTACAGCCTAGCAACAAGGAATATGTGGTTTCCAAACCCCTTCTCTGTGCGGAATCGTCGGTCTTCTCGAAAATGTTCAACCGTGAATTTCTAGAGTCGCAGCAGCAGACGGCCACTCTGGAAGAGACTGAGGACGATGTCTCGGTGCGTAGCCTTGAAGCACTTTTTCAATGGCTATATCGACGCACTGTCGAATTTGAGATAGAAGACCCAACAAATCATATTCCAGCAGCGTTGGAGCTCGCAAGACTTGCAGACAAGTACGAGATTACTGGGCTCGAAAATACAATAGCCCAATGTATCGAGGACATCATAATTTCCACCCCTCATCCAAAGAACAGCGCCACTTCAAGTCGGCGAGCTTTCAACACCCACACTTACTATCTCAGACGTGATCATATTGCCTCAGCAAGCATTTTGCATCAAGGGCATCCGGTGCGAACTGTTTTGGCTGCTGCATCCGTTGAAGGGTTTCTCCGCACCGAAACACCCAAGTTTAGTGAAGAGATTCAGGCCTACCCGTCTTTCGGAGCCGACGTCCTCTTAGAAATTAGGCGCACCCTACATTCGGGGATGACTCAGACTTTCACTTTTGAAGATCCCATCAGTGGAAAGAAATTGAAGGCACTCAGGGAAACTTGAATGTACTTAAGTTGTCTTGAACCAGTGGCATGAACGATAGTTGTCCTCGTCCAGGCGTTTGTGTGTACATGATTAATTAAAATCTAAGAATGTAGCCCATGATAAAGTCCAAACTTGTATCCTTGGAAGTTCAAGTTGGCAAAGTATACTGAGAGCCAGGGCTGCGTGAAGTGGGTGAAGTTTTACCAATGAGGTATCATCCGTACTTGGCCTTCGGCAAGTCCTCCAAGTTGTCTCGGCATGTTTGGAAGGTTTTAATAACGGAGTCACCCAAGGCAAAGTCAAAAGAAGAAATTTGTGCATGACCAGTCGTAAAACAATTCGAAAGGCCGATGAGTTATATAAAGAAAATAGCATCGCATCGCTCATAGAAAGAAAAGAAAAGAACACCACAAAACACCCTTCGAAAAGAAAAGAAAAGCACTAGATAGATGTAAAAGCAGACCAAACACTATAGCACATGAAAGAAAAACAGAAAGAAAGATAACGAGAAAAGAAAAGACCAAAAAATATGAACTTCAATGCTTAAATGTGGAAACTGTTGAATATCGTATCGTCCCTGTCGTGATTACCATGCCATGCCACATCCCACATTCCTCAAAATCATATGTCCTACCGCTGCCGCTACCTCTCACGCCGATCCGATCGGCGCGGCGGCGGAGAGCTATGATTCTCAAAAAGATCTTCCAAATACGCACTCGGTGCCCGGCCCTGCTGCGGCGCTTGACTAAGATTCAACGAGCTAGTCGACGCACCAACATACGACTGGCGCGCATTATGCTGCGCATCGTAGTATGTACCCGCACCAGCACCGGGACCAGTCGGTGGCAGGGACGGGGACGAACTGTTAGGCGGGTATCCTCCTCCGCTAGTATTCGGCGCACCACCAATCGAGTCCCTCGACGTCGAGTTATTACCGGCAGCAGTGTAGAACCCGGGAGGCAGGTATGTCGAGCCACGATTATTCGTCGTCGCATTGAGACTATGATGCGATCCTGCTCCCGCCGCGCCCGCACCACCGGCAGTCGGGGAGTAGAAGAGACCGCTGCCGCCGCTGGGTCCGCGCTTGGATGAGGGCTTGTAGCTGGCGCGGGTGGCTGCGCCGAGTTTCTCCAGCGAAACGTCGGTCGCGGGGGCGGGGGCGTAGACGGTTGATCGTTTCTTGCGACTGCCGCGGAGGAGGCGCTTGGATTCGGATTGGGCCATTGCTGCGCGGCGGACGGAGCGGTTTACGGACCATGCGACCATGCCTCGCCAGGCGAGCACGGCCAGGCCGATTAGGCCGAGGCGGCGCCGACGGCGATGAAGACTGTTCCCTCTGGTGTGTTTGTTGTCTGCATGTATGGTGCGTTTGCGGTCGGGGGTACGGTTACTATGGGGGCGCCCGTTGTGGTGGTTGATGAGGATGTTGATGTCGTTGTTGTGGAAACGGATGATGTTGTGGTGCTGTCGGTGGTTGAGGTTGAGGTTGAGGTTGAGGTTTCCGTGGAGGAGGTCGACGAAGTTGTCGTTGTATCCATGGTGGTGGTAGTTTTGTCCGACTTTGTGGAGGTGGAGGAGGATGAGGTCGTGGTTGTTTCGGTTTTCTCCGAGGACGAGGTTGAGGTGGTTTCCTTAGTTGTCGCAGTGGTTTCGGTCACGCTAGGGGTGCTTGTGCTTGTGCTGTCACTGGTGGAGCGATCGTCGGTGGTCTGGGCGACATCGGCTTTTGTCTCCGTCGTTTTATCCCCCGCCTTCTGGGCAGACACACGAGTAGCGATAACAATCACCAGCAAAAAAAGGAGAATCAGTCGTGGCTGGGATTTCCCCAGCCCTCGTGGGAGAAGTCGCATGGTGACCAGGCAGTAAACAATGAAATCAACGGATTCGATTCTCCACAGCGGGTCTGTGGAGTGTATGTAGATGGACGATCAGCGTGGATGCACAAGGTGAAGAATCCTCTGATCCTAAGCTCTTTCAAAGAACCTTTATCCCTGCTCTTGACGGCCCTCGCCCGTAAACGAGATCGTAATTCGTCCTGGCCGACAGGAAGCCTAGTCGGTGCGGTGTCTGTGTTCCTGGCAGATCAGGGGCTCGATGCACAATTTACAGGCCGCAGTGTGAGAGATAGACCATTGAGGTCAGTAGGTGAAACGAATGACTACCCCAGAGTGGAGGACAACGAGCGTTAGGGAATTAAGAGAGGGAGAAAAACCGCTTGGGGTAAGCGAGAATTAGAAGGAAGCGAAAAGAGGCGCCAAGTGAGTTGAGGCAAAGCGAGACGAGGTTGGCGGCCTCAGGCCAAACTCCGGGGTGGAAGTGTCACATGATATGCTACTAACTATAGCATGGCAAAGCAAAGCAGAGAAAAGCAGAGTAAAAATTACTCAATGTTATATCATACATGAAAATACGCAAGAACAAGAAATGTACCCCTGGGCCCGAAAATAAACGAGGAAATTGATGAAAACATGCAGTGTGCAAGGTATAAATCTAGCTTTAGTCCACCTCTCCCTCCGATCACTGCTGCTTCTTCGCAGCGGCGGAGGTGTCCTTCTCAAACGCAGCGTAGGGGACTTGAAGGCTACTCAGAGCACTGACACCGATATACAAAATGGTGACAAAGAGGAAGGTTGCAATCAGACCCATGAAGATACCTGTTCATAACGTTAGAAAGGGTCAAGTATCAAAGCCAAAGAGGGGTTAGGTTACGAACCAGGAGTGAAGAATTGGTATTCATCAAACAGAGACAACCTGCGGTCTGAGCCGGAATCATTGGAATCGGAGTTGTAGGAGGAGTAGTCACGCTTGAGGTCCATGTGGACGGGATCCTGGTAGCTAGAACCAGCTCCATCGGACTCGTAGATCACAGAGTCGGACTCGGGGAACTCGCGAGGTGAGGTAACGAAGAGGAGAGTATACTTGGACTTGGGGGGAAGACGATCAATGATATCGGAGATGAGGCCATCTGGGTTGGATCAGAGTCAGAACATTTTCCCTAGTCATTCCTTCATAGTAGCTTCAACGTACCATTATCGGACAGCTGGCTGGCACGATCCGAGCCCAAGCTGAGCATGGGGAATTCGATGTCAATAACCCGAGGAGCCGAATCAAAGTAGGAGGGATATTCTCCAGCTATGCGCGAGCGTCAGTTTCTAGCTCCCATGCATATCTCATATATCTCCTCGTCTATCCCTCAACGGGTTCCTGCAGGGAGGTTCAAGCAACTCACAGGAACCATCAATGGCAGTAGCCTCCGCCTTGCACTTCTCCTGAAGAAGGCTCTTGATATGACCTCCATCTAATAGTCCCGCGACTTCATTGACGCTCATCTGCGACCGAATGGACTTGTCCTTGCCCATCATCTTCGCGCCAAGGCGGGGTGCCGACTTGCGAGTCGAGAAATCGGAGCTGTGGACACCGGGTTGGTGGACGACGACATAGTAATCCGATGGACAGGTGCTCAGGGAAGAGCTCAGGTCATCGAGTAGCGAAGCGCTGGTCTTGATATAGGCGGAGTTGGTCAACAGCCTAGGGGCGAGTGATTAGCTGGCCGTAGCTTTCGGAGGTGGGCCATGGGCCACAGGAACAATCATACTCGGAAGTTGAGGCCATAAAGAATGGCGAAGTATCGCGGAAGGCATCAACTGCAGCTGCCGCAAGGGCCAGCAGTCCAAACCTGCTTAGATGCATGGTGTGGGTGTGTGTGGATGTGTGAAACTGGGGGAGGAGGGTGGTTAATGCCAATGCCAATTGCCAACGTCAACGGGGAGAGGTTCAGCCGCCGCTGGTCTCGGAGGCGGTCGACAGGCCCGGCCCGCCTGAGCTTCACATTCAACCCGACTTTTTTTTTTCTCGGCTTTGAGAATATCCTATCGCACAGCGACAGTGCGCTTTTTTGATTTTCTTTTCGTCATTGGGTCAATTATTTGATCAACTTCTTTTCTGCTTCTATTTTGTCATTATGGGCCCCTCTGTCAAACGCCGCAAGGTCTCCAAAACCGAAGAAGTCAATTTCGACCCAGAGGCCCGTCAAGAATGGCTGACTGGGTTCCGCAAGCGCAAGCAGGAACGTCTTAAGCATGGGCAGGCTGCGGCTGAGAAGAGATACAAGGAGGAGCGCAGACATGATCGTGCCAGGGTAAGTTCTGCTTCTTGCAGAATTCTCTGTCTCCCGGGTGGAAATGGGGTGGAAATGCAGGCGGAGGACTAACCTGTCTTTTCTTATCTCTCTAGATGCGCGAAGAACGTGCCGCTGAATACAAAGAGGCTTTGGAAGAGCATCAAAGACAACTGAAGCGTCTCAAGGAGATGGACAAGCAGCTGGACAGGGAGGTGAACGGCGATACCAGCGACGCCAACCCCGATGCCGACTCGGACGATGAGGAATGGGGCGGCATCGAGGAACCACCCGCGGTAGACTACGAGGCGGAATATATCGACGAAGACAAATACACAACCGTGACAGTGGAGGAAATGGACCCGTCGCGAGAGGGTTTACGAAAGGCAGTACGAGAGAACGACTCCGACGCGGAAGAGGAGAAGAAGGAATACCCGGTCGAGTCTGCCGAAGAAAAGGCCGACGAGAAGAAACCCAAGAAAGCGAAGAAGTACGGAGCAGACCGACCTAAGAAGGTCAATAAGAAGCGGTCCTTCCGGTATGAGAGCAAGGCGGACCGGAAAGTCAACCACGCCAAGCAACGGGCATCAAAGTCGAAGAAGGCCGATGCACGGAGAGAGAAGTGAGGGGAAGAAAGAAAGAAAAGAAAGGAAAAGAAAGGAAAAGAAAAGAGCTGGTTATTTTCTGTCGATTTATTCTTATACCACACCATATGCAAATACTGCTTGCGCATCAAATATCTATGACTTTCACGAGACGAGACTGGGGTGGGAGGCACAAAAAAATGGTGGATTAATTCGAGCAATTCGACCCGGTACCGTAGTCAATATGACATGTGTGCGATGGAGATAAAAGTTGTTCTCCAACACGGTAGAAGGATGGGGAATAACGCAACCGGCCGCTGTATGATAAAAAAAGAAAACAAAGCAGACAGCTCGAAAAAGGGAAGTGAGCCTGCATCCAACCCGACGTATTCCGACACCCTACAACGATACCCAGCTTCCTGCTTTAGACGTTGCTGATGGAGACCTCCAGCTCGTGCAGGTCCTTCTCGAGCTTGCCGTGCTTCTCCGACATCTCCTCGTACTTGGCCTCCCACTGGTCGCGTTCCGTCTCCAGTGCCTGCACCTTGCGTTCGTAGTGGCCGGCCTTGACGTCGGTTTGGCGGAGCCTGTGGATGGCAAAGTTAGCGGGCTGTGGTGCAAAGCAGCAACAGTTGGGAGATATGGTGCTTGGGCGTACTTCTCGTTTGTCTCGCGCAGAGTCTTGTCGTTCTCCTCAGCCTCCTCCTCGAGGAGCTGCACCCGACGCTGGAGGGCCTCATTTTGGGTGTCGTGTTGGGCGCTCTGGTTGGCGGCGTCCTTGGCGTCCTTAACGGAGGACTCAAGCTTCTCGACTTCCTCCTCGAGGAGCTGGTTACGGTGGTTGAGGGATGTGATCTCCTGCTCCTTGGCGAGGCTTGCCTGCTCCAGGTCCTTGACCTTGGCCTTCAGCTCCTCGACGGCATCGTGAGCCTCGTCAGCCTCCACGCGGAGGGCGTTCATACGCTATTGGAGAAGACGGTGGTTAGCATCGTGTGATTATGCTCGGCAGTGCAGATGCAGGATTGATATGCAGGGCACGGAAGGAGGGGGGTGAGGCAAGGTGCAAAGTGCAAAGGGGACAGCTTGTCCAAGCTACCCCGCCAGACAGGGACAGGGGGTCCAAAAACACATACCTCCTTGATCTTATCCATTTTGAAGGGAGTATTTGAGAGATGTGAAAAAGTGGGGAGGGGGAAGAAAGAGGATGGAAGTTAATATGTATGAGTGAAAGGAAGTCAAGGCTGTCGCTCAGCGTAGCCGGGTGGTTGGTGGATTGGAAATGGTGGGGGGGAGGGAATATCCTTTGGGCCAGAATTGGGAGAAGAAGGGGAGACCAGAGAGAGACAGCGGACCAAAGAGCAGGGGGAAGCATGAGGCGGTAGACAGTACCTGCTTACTTAGCATAAAATACGTGGCGGCACAAGTACCCGGTACCTGCCCAAAGTGGATGTACACAATTATTGCAGCCTCACAAGCCAGGCAGCAACAGTACACAAAAGCCACCGTACCGACCAGCCAATCACTGCCTTCCGATCGCCGCGTCTCCACGGGCAACCACTGACAGCGATAGCGACAGAGCATGCTCTAGAGCAGAGCTTCACTCCTCCTTCAATTTACCTTCGAGACAACGACACTTGAAACCGTACCAAATACAACAAGTGCTGTGCATGCTCACAGCCCATACCAACTCGCCGCCATGCTGGCTATCCGTGACCAGGAAAACCTGGTAAATACCCACCAAACCGCCGCAGCCGCCAAGCCCATGAACCAAGGCATGAAGCAGCTCGCTCCCAAGACTCCCGGCAGACAGATCCCTCTTCGAGACGAAAACAACCCGTTGGCATTTGGCAAGAATACCGTAAAGGGCAATGGAGTTCGTCAAGAGAATGGCAAGCCTGGAAAGCTGGCCCCAGTCACTCCGATGGGTACGCGCGACTTCTGTGTTTTGATATTCCTCAAAAAGATCCCAGCTAACTTAAATGTGGTGCTAGAACCTCGAAACCGTGCTCCCCTGGGCGTCAAGACGAATAATCAAAAAGCCAGAGCTCCCCAGACACCCGCTCCCTTCGGAGGAACCTTGAAACCAGGAAACACGAACCGACGCGCCTCCACCGTGCGCAAGAAGGCCGGCCCGGTTCTACAGCAATCCCAGACAAAGGTCTTCACCGAAGCTGCTCAAGATGACGTCCCGGACATCGAATACATGCCGCCCAAACCGACAGGTAAGATAAGACGTGGAGATGTTTCATGGAGTGACTCGAAAACGAAACGCGCGGGTGCTGATAGATTTTCTAGATCTCCCGGATGTTCCAGACGACATCACATACGACACAACCTTCCCTCAATTCCGACCAAAGAACCGCGCACTCGGATTGGAAAGTGTATACGGCAAGCAACAAGTCGGCCGCGATGGCCTCACCCAAAAGCAGCGGAAATTCCGCGAGGACTCACTGAGGTGCGATAAGATGGCCGAGGAAATGATCATGAAGCAGCTAGACACCATCAGCTTCAATGATCCCAGCGAAGACGAATCGATGAAAGCCCCGGTGCCGCAACCACGCAGCACCCGCTCAAAGGCACCTACATCGACTGCCATGCGTCACACCCGCACCGTCTCCACGCTTCGCTCCCGTGAAGCTGCCAGCGCTCTGGGCTCTGCACCCACGCCAAGTGCAGCTCCTACCCGTGTGGCCGCAGCTCCCAAGTCCCGACTGCCATCCGCCCTTCCCTCCGCCCTGATGCCGACGAAGAAGACCCGGGTCCCAACCAACCCGTCATCTATGCGCAACACCGCCGCGGCCGCTACCTCCAACAGCACTCTCGGCTACTCCAAGGGCCGAAGCGTGTCTTCCACTCTGAATGAGAACAAGGAAGACTCAAGGCCTTCCAGTACCCACACTACACTCTCACCGGAGACATACATGCAGTTTTACGGCGCCCCGCCGCTGGGCTCGGACATGTGGACTCGTTGCAAGGCTGCTGGCTGCTTCGATTCTCCCGAGGAAACCAGTACTGCGCAGGAACTTGAGGACAATCTTCCGACTTTCGAGGAAGATGATGAGGCTTTGAATTTCCAGCTGGCGCTGTAGTAGCTAGCTGGTTTTCATTCGGTCTTTTATTTTTGGTATGACATTGTTATGAAACTTAAACCACTATCATTTGAATTACTTTTGTTTTGTATTATTCTATTATCTTTCTTTGCTTTCAAGATCTTTATCGGGGTGGCCTAGGCTGGGAGGGTGAATTATGGCGTATTATGGCGCGATATGGTAGTAGCTCTGGTATGGAATTGAATTTCTGTACAGTCCCCTGGAGGTTCGAGTAGTGGACTATTGTACTTCAAGTTGACTTGAACGAAGTTCTGAGATGGCTTTTCTAAAGGCGGCCTACCAGGCAATCCGCGTAATAATATAGTCTAGTAAATTCGCTAGAACTTCGTAAAGTACTACTAGTAGCTGATACTGGTTACCCAAGCCATAGGTGAACTTTGGAAATCAATCTTGGAACCTGAAAGCTCGGAACTTGAAATCAATGGATCCATGTCAAGTTCAACCTACTATACTGCTAGTACCAGTACTCCAGGGCTACTAGTAGTAGTACTACGAGGTCCGTTCCAACTTGAACTTGGCACCGGCGGTTGATAGCCTTGACTCGGAGTGAAGATATATAGTCGCATGAGGTCCTAGGGTCCGAAAAATATATCCGTTCCCCCAAGGGTTCAGAAACTTGTTGAATGGGCAATCCATATTAGAACCTGAAAATTCACACAGAGCCTCTATTTACAACCTACTACTATACAATATCTGAATATAATCCGATACTGCTAGTGCAGAATTTACTGCTAGGTATTTGGTTGTGATTTTAGAATGCGAGCCCAGCACCTGGGTTGGAGAGTGAGGTTCCAAGGTTGCGACCGCCCGGTGATCAGGCCCCGAGGCCTCACCTCCGAGAAAGAATGCGCTATGACTCGGACCGAGACATTTAAGAATGGATCTAGGGAGAGGAATGGTTCGGTTAGAGCCGACTGACGCGTCAGGTAGGAGATATCACATGGGAAGAAGCCCCCTCCGTCATCCCTTGAGTTGCTTGTCTTGGGAGAAAACGAAGGCTCGTGGGTGTATTTCGATAAAAATTTAAAATCTAAATAATTACGGATACTTGATTATATCGACTTGAATACGCTGACGTCTTGTAGTTACATTTCCCCAACTCTCTTCTCGTACTTCATTCAGCTGACTACCGTCTACACGCATGACACAACTACTACTCACATGGTAGGGTTGAAAATATGAGCAGGGGCTGAGAGTTAGAACTATCTTGGAGTCCCTGCTGACATTTACCTAAACTTTGAACTAGCCTTTCTATGCTACATATATTCCCCGACTAGTTGTGAGATCTACGTGATCTTCTGAAAATCAATGCGCGTCCCAAGGTTCTGGGAAAGGGGCGAAAAGCTTATTGAGTTATATTTAGTTCACAGGCGACTTTGAACAATGTGCATAACAAAAGTAAGCAGAGTTTTATCATTGGATCACCCGGATTGAGCTAGTCGAGGTCTCAACTTGAGTATACTTGGGGTCATTGGACGATGGTATTACATAGACACAACAAACAATTCCATGAGACAAGGGCCAAACGGGAGTCTACGAATTCGAAGGCACTGCCACTACAAGCAGAAAATAGTCAAGATTAAGTGATTCGTATTAGAACTACTTCAATAACCCATATAGCAAACCATCATTCCAAATATCTGACATGAGACCCAAGATCAAGAGAGTGGATTCAAGTCAAAAGCAAGAAATGCTCTAGGATGGAGCTTCTTAAAGAAGGTGGTTGAGAGAGCACTGGGCGTTGACGTCCAGGTTGATGAGGTTGCCGCTCTGTTGAAATGATCAGCAAAATGTATATTTCGAGTTAAGGTATGAGAACTTACGGCGACATCCTTATCGTCACAGCAGTAAACGTCACCGCCGGAGCAGGACTCGCCCAGAGCACCGGGGGCGACGTTGCCGAGGGTCAGAAGACCGGCGTTACCGTTGCCAGAGCAGACAACAGACTGGCCGGACTTGCAGATCTTGCCTTCATCGGAGCCACCGGCAATGGCGGTAGCAGCGAGAGTCAGAGCGATGAGGATGAACTTCATTTTGAAGGTTGGAGGTAAAAGTGGATCTGGAAAGGTTAGTGACTTGAATCGCTGAGTGGAAGCTGTCGTACATACTGGATAGATAGATAGATTTAAGAGATGATTGTAATGTGTTGGATATATTCAATTCGGCGACCTTGAGGCCCTTTTTAAAGTAGTCCGAGTGTTCTAAATCCGGAGGGGGCAGAAATATGATGCCGAGAAATATTGTACGAGATCTCCATTCCACGTTGCAGATCATATCCCTTGCTGACGTGGTATGTAGAGTCGATCATTATCTTTATTAACTACACGTTGCACTTCACCATTCCAAGGTAGACAGAAAGCGTTCGATTCGATTCTGTTTTCCAACACATGAAAGTATCAGATCGTGACTCACAAACGTAATAGCGTCTAATAATGCTTTAGTTGTGAGATGACTCTAGTTTCTCCCATCGTACCTGGCCAAACACGTGAGAATTCGATATCCCTTGATAACCCGGCTCACCGAGTTGGGAAAGGGAGGCTCCAATGAGCAGCCCTCGAAAGGTATGGATCATCGTTCCGGAGATATGACACGGTGGCTTGGTGGCTTGGTGGCTTGGATAAGATTATCTGACTGCTTGCGGCTGCAGTGGAACAACCCTGTTTTATGGATTCCACACATGTTCAAAGGTACTAAGATATGCAATAGACCACCTTACAAGAATTTGATCAATATAGGGGGCCTCAGGGTCACGGCTGCTCGTATTAGAGAGGGGCGTCATTGACTTGGCGCTGGTGATGCTTGCGTGGGTGGTGCTTTGAAATGAAATGGAAACCAACCAATGTAACAGGACACGGAAACGGTACCCGGGTGGCCCTTGGGGTATGTGAAACAGCAGATATAGTAAAGATTGTCATAACCCACCTGCTTCCTGCTTCATGGAACTAAATCCACTGGTCAAGAGGAATAAGGTCACTGAAAATATTAACCATTGTATCCTCAACTAACAAAGGATAACCATTGGCCGCAACTTCCATCCGGACCTTGATTTTGGAAGTTCAGACTGGCCTAGTCCATTACCATCACCTGTGATTCAGGGAAGACTGCCTTCAAGACTTGCTGGCCGGCTTGCTAGATCGGGTCATCCCACACGCTGAGAAAACCCATTCAAACTGCATTCGGGTGGCAATCAAAAATGAAGATCAAGAAGAGCTTCGTTGCATTATGATTCTTTGATTTTCTGTGGAACTTAGCTGTGAATCCCGTTCTTAGGAGGAGTGATAATATCTGCCTTCTTTTCCTTCTGAGAAGCGTTCCTCTCCAATAAATATAGAATATCAATGGCACGAAGAAATAGCTGTGACCTAATCCTGCCATACGAGACACCTAATTATGATTTTTGTTTAACATCCACTACGTGAAGCTTTCAAAGCTGCGCTCGACTCTTTGGCCGAAGAGACGTGAAATTAGACACAGCCAGTTCTCGAATAAATAAATTATTTCAGACGCTCATCTTCCTGCGACGGAATTTGATATCAACGGCCGGATAATACGCGAGAGGGCCTTCATTTTGCTAAATGTTGGACATGGGTCCCACAATGCGCGAAATTGCAATTTCAACGAAGAGTAGACACATGGCGAGATGAATTAAGTTTATTGTGGCAGAAAAACGTTTCATTCACAGACGGCGGGCGGTCTAAGTTGATCTCAAGTCTTACCATTGTCCATATTGGGTTGAGCAAAAATTTAGAACTGTTAGACCGAGGTACTAATTTTGAATTTTTTGCGGGGTTTTTCATTTCACTTAATATTTCTCAATTACATATTGGCCTTGCACGAGAGATTTATTCCAGAGAAGATTGAAACTTTGACGTGGAGAAGGGCTTCTAGATTTCGTGTATGAATCATCAGCGGGCCGTGGAGGAACCGTTTTCGGAAGCGAGCCTATGCTTATTCAAGCTAAATGGGCCTACCAAACAGGCAATCGGGCAGTATACGAGGTAGTATAGCACCGTTGCATGTTTCTTTCTCTTCAATTGGACGTTTTGGTAATAGAAAGCTCACCCTTGAAATTTATAAATACTCCCAAATTCACCTCCACATCCTTTACGCCTCCGAACATCCATCTCTTTTTTCCACCACCCATCAAAAGGTACGATGGTGACCTTCATGAAATTACTTCTCATGAAGACCTATCTTTGCTAACATTTCCATGAGAATAGTTACCATCAGCAAGCCAGCCACAATGAAGTTCTTCGTCGCCTCTCTTCTCTTCGCCACTGCCCTGGCCATGCCTACTTCTGAAGGCAATGATGACTCCGGAAAGACTGTTTGCGAGAGCCACCAAAGTGTTGTCTGCGACAAGAACGGCAACGGTGGTCTTCTGTCCCTCGGCAACTTGCTCAACGGTCTTTTGGGCGAGAGCTGCTCCGGTGGTGATGTCTACTGCTGCTCGCAGAGCGACATTGAACAGGTATGTGATCTGTTAGACATCTGATTAAGAAAGGATACAAAAAGCTAACTTATTCCAGGTTGGTCTGATCAACCTGGATCTCAACCTCCAATGCAGTCTCAACCACTTGCTTTAGATCTCAAACCTTGTATTCAAGGACATAATCCTACAAGTTGAGACTTAATCCTAATAAAATAATGTCTATTATTTCGACATAAACGCAACTTCAAATAAATGTAGCTTTGTAGCTGAAGTCAAAATGAGTACAAGTTGTATCAACTTGAAAGTATCCTCTGGAAAAGATTATATATCGCTCCTGCTCAGGTGAGTGTCCGAGGAAAGTTTCTCAGACAACTTGAAGCTGCCATTTAGGACCACATGTCGAGAAAAACCTTCCACAAGAGACACAGATTTCTAATCGACGGAGGCTCAGAGCTTGAACCACGACAGTGGCCCACTGATATATGCGAATGACTAGATGACTAGGAGGGAGCAAGGCCGCAACGGAGGTTGAAAGTGATATGCATGTCTGAGGTTTCTCAACCTCCACACTAACATCCCACTTGTATATATGGTGACTCTCAACTAAAATACAACTTCGAGAAGATAGCTTTACTAAATCAGAGCAAGTAATTGTTACAATATTGTCCTCGTTGAATTTTCATAAACATTCACTTTCGTTAAGCATAAGTCGTCAATAAGAGCCTTCTTTCTCGCTGCTTAATTCTTCCTCCTCTTCCTTTGGACGGGATGATTGGGTTTCCGACAGAGGCGCTGTTGCATCACGTTGGATATGGCAGTTGGACTCCTGCGATTTATATTGACTTCTAGCATTGGTCTTATAATAGCCTAAGAGGTGGCCTTGATTGACTTGGCCAGCCGTATTTTTCGGAGAGAACCCCCCTGGGATCAAAAACTCCAAGGCTCTGTTGAAATTAGCATAATGACCTTTTTTGAAGGGAGGCACACGGCAAGTACATTAGGAGTGCAATACTTCTTACATGGCCATTTGCCGTATTTGCTAAAATGTTCTTTTTCACTTTTAGTCAGTGGCTGATTTGGGCGATTGTTAGTACGTGTTATTTGCATCGTTTCTCTAGCAGACAAAGGGGCGAGTCTCCTTACCTCGGGCTTTGGTTTTTCGTTATGGCTATACATTGTAGAGATAGTCAGCGATATCGAGCAGAAAATCTCTTATCCAGTTGATATAGTTTTAGTCCGGGGTACTTTTGACCGCCCAGGTGGGTTTCTATGACGATGACACCTCCCAAACCTGCCACCCGTCAAACTTGCCTATGGAAACTCAAGTTACAGAAAATATGGCCTGATTGGATGGAGAGTTTGCCGGCAAAAGCCGCCCTCCTTTTGCGGAGACCTGTACCTGGGCTAGACTTCGCCACGACCCGCGGGTGGACATGGTGGCAATGTCTAGACCCTATAGAGTGACTGCTAGTAGTGAGCGGACACTGGTTCAGAATAATAAATATTGCATGATTTAAGACTCACTGGCAATAGAGTACTTTCAACTTAAAATATTCTCCGGACCCTCAGTCTGATGCTGCATATTTCACACTAGACTAGCATATACTACTAAGGCTTATTCAGGTCTCGGCCCCACTAACAACTGTTGGCCACAACATCCCTGGAATTCAAGTGAATTTATGTTAGGTATACCGACTAGTAGTAGAGAGAGGACGGTGCCAATAGAATAGAAATATCAATTGGTATTCATCAATATTGCTGCCTAGTCTAAGATTAGTCAGTCAGATTAATTAACTAAGCACATTAAGTTATGTAAATTACCCTATTTATACTCCGACTAGCGCAAATGGGAAGCCGCGGAAGTAGCCTCACCGCCTGCCCAACTGCCACGATTTATTTACAGATGCTCTCCTTTTCATCGTCACACCTTTCACAATTGGACATCTCACAGCCATGACGACCCCTCATCCGGAGTCCACCGCGGACTGTGAGTTTATTCAAACTCCTGCGGCTTCTGTGCAGTCCAAACCTGCCTTTGACTGCGGTGTGCCAACCACCCTAGTAAGTAATCTAGCTCTATAAAGCTCTCGGGGGTTACTACAGCAAGTAGTACGGAGTGCTCACACATTATACTCTCCCAGTACCCGGCTATCAAGAATGCCCCCGTCCCCGCCGATTCTCCGGGAAGCGATAGCTTTTCCAATGGCTTGATGGCCTTCCTGCTCTTCGTGGTGCCCTGGTACCTGGCCCGCCAGGTTCGCGGCGGCTTCTACACCACCATCTTCTTCGCTCTCTTCACAACTATTCCCGTTCTCATGGCTTTCTGGAGCATATCGTCGTCTATTTCTCCCCGCAAGACTGAGAAGGCCAAGTACTGTGGCCGCCCCGTCGAACACTACCTGCAATTCCACTCCGAGCACGACCGTGCTACTTACCGCGGCAAGAGCAAGATCCCCATGGAGGTCTTCTACGAGAAGTACTTCAATGGTGAGGTTGATTTCAAAATGGATGCCCTCGAGGCTCTCGAATACCGCCACGACTGGGCCAACTTCAAGTTCACCATGGGTCTTTTCAAGCACTTCCTGTTTGGCTTTATTCCTGAGATGCTCCTTCACACTCGTTCCCAGGGTACGAATTATCCCTCCTATGTGTGTCTTGCTAAATAAAGCCTTGCTAAATAACTTTGCAGATGAGGAGCAGGTCCGTGACCACTATGACCGCGGTGATGACTTCTATGCTTGGTTCCTCGGCCCCCGTATGATATATACCTCCGGTATCATTGGTGACATCAACAAAGAGGAGACACTTGAAGAACTGCAGGACAACAAGCTGGCCGTTGTTTGCGAGAAGATCGGTGTCCAGCCCGGTGACAAGATCCTTGACCTTGGCTGCGGCTGGGGTACTCTTGCTAAGTACGCCTCGGTCCACTACGGCGCTCACGTCACTGGTATCACTCTCGGCCGCAACCAGACTGCTTGGGGTAACAAGGGTCTCCGCGTCGTTGGTATTGAAGAGGACCAAAGCCGGATCCTGTGCTCCGACTACCGTGACTCCCCTCGTGTCGAGGGTGGCTACCAAAAGATCACTTGTCTTGAAATGGCCGAGCACGTCGGTGTTCGACATTTCAGCACTTTCCTGTCTCAGGTGTACGATATGCTTGATGACAATGGTGTTTTCTTCCTGCAGATCGCTGGTCTCCGCAAGTCTTGGCAGTACGAGGACCTTATCTGGGGTCTGTTCATGAACAAGTACATCTTCCCTGGTGCTGATGCTAGTACCCCTCTTGGCTTTGTCGTCGACCGCCTTGAGGGTGCTGGCTTCGAGATCAAGGGCGTTGACACTATCGGTATTCACTACTCTGCTACCCTCTGGCGCTGGTACCGGAACTGGATGGGCAACAAGGACAAAGTTGAGGAGAAGTACGGTAAGAGATGGTTCCGCGTAAGTCTCCACGAGTGTCATGATCTTTTTCAATGTAAATTGCTGACAAATCCCTAGATCTGGGAATACTTCCTTGCCGCCTCGACTATCACCTCTCGCCAGGGTGGTGCCACCTGCTGGCAGCTCACTCTCGTCAAGAACATCAACTCTACTCACCGTGTCGAGGGCATCCAGTCCCAGTTCGGTCTCACTGGTGCTCGCCAAGCTGCCATCAACCGTGCCAACGGCACCGTTCCCAGTGCCCATGTCGTCAAGAAGGACTTGTAAATTTTCCGTCCGGACTCATCGCCTCCTCTCTAAGATCCCAAATTAGTCTACAAAGATCAATTGCATGAATAGAGTGTTGATGAACGTCTCCGTGACGTGGTAATCCTCAGCCCACGGACTGCGAACATATTTTTATGGCATATCTATGAACCGAAGCGAATAGATCGGCCAGTAAAAGTCACAACAGATGGGGGATGAACTACAGACGGGGATATGGATATGGATTCAGGCTGTGCCCATCATGCACTTAGTGTGTTCTCTATGTCCGTAACTCGTTCCGACCAAGTAATCGATCATCGTGAGATCTTAGTTCGATTCTCATATTTTAGGTATTTCGGGATTGTACTATGTGGGCTTATAGCTTTGCATCGGCTTCATATTATAATTACTGAAAACTCCCCCAAGCTTATCGCCGTATAAACTCTGCCATCAACAATGACGTAGGCCATTTTCGATCGAGATCGCCCCTGGCTGAGTGGGTCTGGTCATTCTCGATGTGGAAAGCTGAAGATCGCGAGCCGCCCCTCAACACTTTACAGATTCTGCAGCCAGGCCATTTTCTTCAAGATATCTAGCGAAAACCAGAGCAACAGTTCCGGAGAAACCACGTGAATATGAATATTTTCACATTGCTCGCCCTCGTGGCCGTCGTTAGCGCCGAATTTTCCTGCATCAAGCCTGTCAATCCCATTCCTGCCGGCCCCCCCTGGCGTATGCTGCGAGGAATTGGACCAGAACGCACTACTGGACTTCTTATATACCGGAAAAACATGTATGTCTTCCCTGGGCAACTATAGCCAAGGTTGTGGTTTGATCTGCAAAAAAAAAGAGTTGGCTGCTAATAGGTTCGAATTGAAGGCATCAGAGCCAATAAAGTGGATGAAGCCAAAAGTGGAAAGACAACATATAGCTCTTGTCAAGATGGACAAACAGCAGCTTGTTGTGATCCGGTACGCCTATATTGAAAAAAAAAAGATATCTTTGGGGATAGTGCTAATTGTTTATTTGTGAGAACAGCTTTTGACGAAGCTCAGTCAAGCCAGTAACCCTGCATGCGTTCTGCCTGATGATAGTGCGTAAGTGATATTCGCGTATTTGAGCCCAGACTCTGTGTGAATCTAGCCTACTGCATGGTTATTTTCGGGAGAAGTATTTCGTCAAGTGGATGATGACCAGATCTGATTGATCCGTATGTTATTGCATAGGACTGGATGGCCTGAGACTATTCGAACCAGCTTCCTGAAGGGCTTGGGCAAGCATCAAACCATGTGATTAACACGACAATGAATGTATCCTGGATCCTATTCAACATTCAATGAGGACAATCAACCTTCACAGACATGATTATCTGTGGCATCATCACAACGTCGCTTTCTTCTCAAACTAGATTGCACTTCCTCAAATTTGTCAGCGTCAAACATGTCCAATTTGGCTTTTCCCCTGATACTGTCAAACGCTTGCTTATTGTAGTCGACGTTTTGATGGTTGTCATCATTCAGTTACTGCATGGCCTTGTCCGCAACCTGGGCGTTGAAGACTGCCACACCAGCCAGATAACCAAGAATAGAGCCTTTCCAAGAAATGTTGAATCCAGCATCATTTGCCGTGTTGAAGGCGCTTGCATAAGCCACAGTGTAAGAATCGATGTTGTTGTAATCTGAAGCCCTCATGCCCGTGAAGGTCGTCCACGCTTTGGCGTCGGAGAAGATGCGTTGGCCTTTGCAGATCGTGGCCAGGGCTTTCCAGATATCATCGGCGAATATAACATCCTTGTAACCAAGCTTTGTGTTTTGCAACAAAGGCATTGAGATATTGCTCAGCAGTCACTCACCAACAAGACGACCTTTCATGCACCAATTTTCACCCATCTCGGTTGTCGGTCTTGGACGAGGTATGGTTTTATCGATCAGGCGGTAAAGGGAGTTCGTGATTAGAATGCCTCTCACGCTTCGCTCCCAGTCAATCCAATTTGTCACTCTTGTCAGCTTTTCGTTAACAACAGGCAGGCTGATGGGGCCCTCTGGCAAGTGTGTCGCTTGGGTAATCGGCGGTGCCACTGCACCTTTCATATGTGTGGCCCATTCGGCATCGATTTGCTCGTTTGTGAAATAAATTTTGCCGGCGTTCGCCATTGTAGCTTCAAAAACGGGGAATGAGTTTGATTTCTTGATCGTGATAACAAGAGGACTGAAATGTTCGATATTGAAACCTGCCTGATCCGGTAATAACCTAGCGACGGAGGCCAACTAAAGTCATGGAAATGTGAAATGATCCCGAATAGGAAGAAGGGAGACGGAACAAGTACTTGAAGCTGTTGATGAAGGTAATATAAAGCTAACAAGAACTTGAACTGAAGCTATAGACGACAAACGATAAACGGCAAAACAAAGAACACGAGCTGACTCGGTATCGTGCCTGAGGCTTCCGGCCTCGGAATTCCAATTGAATCGTCAGATGGAAACCCAAGGCGAATTTGGTTCTGCCTAGGTAGTAATGTCCTACTAGTATAATACATAAGACTTTTCAGCCATATTTTTAGACGGAAATTATGTTCGTTTAGAATTTCGATTGCATCAACATGGAGATGTGTTTCAGAAACTTTCAGATTCATCACAGTTCAAGATCCTTATAGATAGTGACGAAAGATGCACAGAAGGAGAAGACCAGATATTCAAAAAAGAAAAGTATATTGCTAGGCATATTTCAACTACCTAAAATCATTAAAAGCAACCCACGAAGGATTGTCATGAGGTATCAAGTGGTTCAAGAATCTAACTTGAGACCACATCGATCTAATTCCACCATATTATCATATTTTATTGTAAGTTCCTTTTCAAGGGGCTGTTACCCTGGAAGCGTTCGGCTGAATCGACTGGAATTAAGCTTGAGCATCGTTCTGACCGGTAACGACACCCTCTTTCTCGACATCCTTTGCAGAGCCGGAGCTCTCGGAGGGAGGCAGGACACCACCGGAATGGCCAATTTGGCGATCGATCTTAGCCTTTTCTTCGTCGGTCGCATCGGTGATCTTTACGGCAACTTCTTCGCCGAAGTTCTGAGCGATTTCCTCAAGGGTAAGGCGAGCGGTCTCGGGCCAGAAGAAGTAGATTACTATCAAAATAGTCAGCATGATTAGTCCATGGAGAAATCCAATGGGTTGGATGTCTTGAACATACTGGGAATGAAGAAGGCAGACCAGCAAATGATGACCAGATAGTATTTCCAGCCAACATTGGCGAAGCCCATAGGTGCCGTTTCCAAAAGAATGAGTGTAGCTGGAATATTTTAGTAAATGCCGTTCGCTCCTGGAATGAATAATGTACTTACCGGCAAACTGGCCGAACAACGAGAAACCCATGCCGATCGGGCGGATTTCGGTAGGGAAGATCTCGGAAACGTAGAGATACATGGTAGTGTCACAGCATGTACTTTGAAGGGATTAGTATATCGAAAACATGGAATGCAGTATGGAGAAATTGAGACTCACCCCTGGAAAGCCAGATAGAGATAGATGAAGAAGATACCGAAACCGTTCCCAACCTTGTTGGTCGTGCCAGCGTACTGCGCTGTCATAGCAGCAAGGCAAGACGTGCTAACAATGATACCAGCAAAACCGGTCATATACATACCACGTCGAGAGTTGACTTTGTCGTGAAGCCAAGCACCCAGGGGATTGTAAATAACACCTACGAAGGAGTTAGTATTATGATATCGAAGAATTTAAAGCCAGCCTTACCGGCGGTTGTCAGCCAGACAGCACTTAGCAGCAAAGGCATACTGCCTTCCATGCCGAGATTGGTGTACAAAAGAACAGCATAGTTGTTCTGTCTTTGTTAGCAGGATGTACTGCAAAGACAGCCAGAACTTTTGGACTCACTATGATGAGAGGGCCGCCAAATTCGGCACCCCACTGAGTAAGGAAACCAATGATCATGCGCTTCCGGTAGGAAGGCTTCTTGAAAACGGCCTTCCAGACACTGCCGTAGGCTGCTAGCTTCTCTGCCTCTAGTTGAATCTGCTCCTTAGTTTGATAGAACTCCTCCTTGGCGACTAGATTGTCGGGATCATCGGGAGTTTGACGTAGTCGCTGAAGCACAAGCTCGGCCTCGTTAAATTTCCCCTTCGAAATCAACCAACGAGGGGAGCGTGGCAGCCAGGGAGAACCGATAAGTAGAACCAACGCGGGCAGACACTGCAGAGCCAGAGGGAATCTCCAACCGAAGGCAGGGATGGTGCTCTCCGCGTAGTAACACGCAAACCCGACCCAGCCAGCAAGCATGTATCCGAAAACAAGGAAGATGGCATGGTGACCGACTAGCCAACCGCGACGCTGGGCACTCGACATCTCCGAGAGGTACATAGGGCAGACGGTGACCAGAATACCGATTCCAAGACCGCAGATAAAACGACCTGCTTGGAACATTCTTTTTGATGTTAGTGGCTGGTAGCATTCAAGTAGAGGCTTAGGTGTTTTTCATACTCAATTGAGTTGGCACCACCCTGCAGTGCACCTCCGAACATCGAGAAGAAAGCACCAAACTGAATGTTCGCTTTGCGACCGAAGAAATCACTGGACCACATAATGAACAGTGTACCAACAGCACCACCAGCGCTGAAAACACCATTTGCAGTTGAGATGACGGGAGTCGTGATCGTGTCATATCCAGGCTTTCCTTCTGCGGGAAGGTTGAAATAGGTATACCACCCTGGCTGACCGATCGTACTGGAGATGATTGAAGCACAATAACCGTAGGTCTGTATGTAATATGTTAGCCTTGTAGCTGGCGCATATATACCAGTGATGATAGCTCACCATAGACCCAATGGCAACAAAGATGGTCACCAGCCTGTTGTAGGTACTGGTCTGCGACCCGAACCGAGCCATGATGAAGCGATTCGGAGTCTGGCCCAAAGGAGAGAGTGCTGGTTAGATGGTCAAAGAGGATGGCAGCATAGGTTCGTGACTAGGCAGGCCTAAGTTCGCGGGAAAAAAAAGAGCGAGCAAAACACACTTCTCCCTCATTGCGACCAGCAAGGGGGCAACAGACAGAGAAGTCACTCGTTGACAGCTTGGTGGACCCGACCCACCAGCATGTGGATGCAATTGTTTTAATAAAGTTCGACCGTGAGCAGAAACAACTCACTTGCCGATCGTTCACTACAGCGGCTAAGGCTGTCACAAGCGTGGGCCCATTGTACAAAGCGTATTAATGGCGAGACCGAGTCCTCAAACTTACGAAGATGGGCCATCCAGGCCAGATGCAGATCAACATCACGGCAGAATCCCAACAAACGAATACTATTGGCATGCCACATTCATTATGCGGGGTCAAACTGCAGTGCAGCATCGAGATGGTTCGAGTTCGGCAAAAAGGATAAAAAAAAGTACTAGTAATTTACATCGCAAAACTGACGCCCTGGGATGGCAGCATGTATGGAAACCCACGAGGGGCAATTGCTCCACCCCGAATTACTCCCGAAACTTTCACACGAAGATTGACTCGGTTCTCTTCCGCGAATATGCCACTATTTAGCCAGCTTCTGATATATTGCCCTTGAATCATACATATCCCTTCTTGACACTATCTGGTCGAATACGAGGAGGATCAAAATAGAGCCATGTCTCAATCTCCTTTTGATATCCCCTTTGATGAGCTTCCCAACCCCAAGCAGGTTTGGGCGGGAAAGCCTGGCAGCTACGAGGAGGGGCTAGGTAAACTGGCAATTCTGACCCCCGAAGTGGTAGCCAAGGCGGCTGCGAATGAGATCAAGACTGGCCGTCGTGTCACTATGGGATGGGAGTTGACCAAACTGGACTATCCCAATCTCAACCGGCAGTCATGTCACCATCAAATTGTGCCCCTCCTCGGAGGTATTGCATTTGATGATATTTATACGATGAATCCTCGTAAGTTACAACTATAAGCGGAGTCTGGACTTTTGCTCGCATAGCCTGCATGGAAGTTGACCAGCCACATAGAACAAAGTAGCCAGTGGGATGGACTGCGCCACTTTTCTCAAACAGTCCCTGGTCAATCCGAGCGTGTTTTCTACGGCGGAACGACAGCTGAAGAAATTAACGATCGTGGAAATGATCGCATCGGACTTCAACATTGGGCGCGGGAAGGAATTGCCGGTCAGTCTTGATATTTCGCCTTCTGCTTATCTCAAACCTTCGGACTGCCCGGGCCCCTGGAACTAACGGTCATGGCGTGATAGGACGTGGAGTATTGATCGACTATGCCACATGGGCTGAGAAAAAGGGGATTGAATATTCGACTTTTTCGACGCACCAGGTGCGCTTGTCGGATATTCTTGAAATTGCCAAGGAAAGCAATATCACCTTCCAAAAGGGTGATATCCTCTTTGTTCGCGTTGGAGTCACGAAAGAATGGGACACCGTAATGACGGATGCCCAAAAGAAGGCCTACTCTGAGAATTCCAGTCCTGAACACGCCGGCGTGGAAGCGACAACTGATGTGCTCCGGTGGTTGTGGAACAGCGGATTCGCCGCGATTGCCAGTGATGCCATCAGTTGGGAGGTAAGACGACAGATCCCTTGACATTTTTCAAGCCATCTGAAAAGCCGAATATTTGGCCACAAGAGAATTATTCTTTAACACACGTCATAGGTTTACCCTCCTCAATCCCCCGATGTCTTCCTGCATGAGTATGTACTCGCAGGATGGGGCATGCCGATCGGTAAGCACGAATGCGATATCCACACCGGAGAGAGGAAATGTTCTAAAGCAAAATAACAGGGGAACTCTTCGATCTAGAGGTGTTATCGCGAACTTGCGAGGAGCTGCAGCGGTGGAGCTTCTTCGTGGCGTCCGTGCCATTGAATATGCCGGGTGGTGTATCCTCTCCTCCCAACATGATGGCCATCTTCTAGATATGAAATGAAATAGTTAGCAAAATTGGCTTTTTTTCTTTCACCGAGAGCGGGACCGTCAATGAAACTCAATGCAAGTACCGAAAAATTAATCGCCCTCAAGGTTTACATCAACAACTTAATTGATTGTACTGAATCAGGTTCCTTGAATCGGCCGACAACAAAGTGACGGTCGCAGATCCAATAGCCAAACAAATATCTTGATTATCGCCACCTTTGAAGATCAGTACGGAGAATGGTACGAATTGTGAGTTTTTCTTGAAACGAAAGCGAGTCACAACCCGTACTCCGTATTCCATATGTACATAGATGTGAATTTCGGGTCCAACAGGGAGTTCCCGCTGCTTTTCGCCTCCAATATCCTACCTCGACGAAGATCCGCATCCGCCAAGGGACCCATTCCCCAGACTGGCGGGAATATTCATGTTTTCAGGAAGAGCACAAAAATTAGAATAACGGCGGAGGCAGCGTAGTAGGAAATGAGCAGCGTTGGAGAACGGGCTGCGGACATCATATCGTGCCGACTTTCCGATCAACGCTTTTCTGCAGTTCTCATCATCTGCCGGGATCGTCTTTGAAGGATTATCGGGTTTAAGTCCCCGAGTGATTCAAGTCACCAGTGCGAGAGGTATGTGGAACCCATCTCGTATTTTTGACTTCTCCATCGTCTTTCCCAATTTGCTAATATTTACTAAAGAGTTCCCACCGCGCTCTGTTCTGGCCGCCTCGATCCACCCCCAAGCCTATCTAATCCGTTAGCCTGCATATCGTCAGCGTCAAGAACCCCTGCCCCGGGCAGGTGACTGGTGGAGATCCTACGTCAAGCTCCACTTTCCGCCTCTCCCGTGTTATAGTGTGGCTCCACCAAAAGCATCGAAATCCTTCGCGTCACGACACAAATTCCAGATTCAGAAGTACGTAAGAGCGGTACATAATTACATACGAGACTCCCTTCTCCAAATGATGTGCCCGGGTACCTCCAAATCCGTAGGCAAGACATGAGCAGCAGGAGACAGTTGAACTTGAAGTTACTACTTACAACTTAGGTACTCGTACTAATTTAAGCCTCTGCCAGTAGAGTCGCCCGGTTGTTCGGTGTACGCCCGAGTCCCAAGCTGGCCTGCATATATATTATTCAAGTTGTTTCGACCCCGTACCGTTCCAAGCCCTATCTAGTACTACTATTGAACTGCCGTGATCGAAGGATCAATCGATATCAATAAAGTATGGTAGAAACCATCTTGATAAAGCAGGTCGTTTGGCTCTTCCGTGGCAAAACTAATCGCTAGACCTATTTTGATACTAGTAGACTTTGAAAAATGCATATTCGGAATGCATGCAAGGTTAAGCCTTCTTAATCCGTTGTCACATACTATCCGAGGGAAACAGGTTTCGATAGTTTAGATAGGTAACTTTGGAGTATTGTAATTATTTGAACTTACAATAGCAAGTACTCCGTACATGTACCGGAGTAGGCAACTACTCCATATTATTGTGGTGCACTAAAATAGAAGGTAAAAGATGCTCGCCCTACCCACTTCCGCTTACTTCTCCATGCACACATGACCATCTTGTCTAGAGTGGGTATCTGCCAATTTCCCTCGTGGGGCACATGCTTGCAGAAAGTGTTTCGAAAAAGCCGATCGGACCTTTCCAGTCCACCGGTTCGCCGTCAGTTCGAAGTGGATACTGTCAATACAGAAATTATGAACCTAGTTGTCGTAAGATGCTCCCGGTATGCGCCTTGAGCAGGGGGATGATGTGCCAAGTGTTGTTTCGAGTATAATATCCAGAGAGGACCCCAAAAAGACCCGTCTCGAGTCCTGTGATTTTGGCCCTGTGAGCATATACTTATGGTGTTGATATGATGCCGTCCATCATGGCGTTATTGTCACGAGATTCTGGCGATGCCGACATCGAGCGCAGTGTGCAGAAGTGGAATTATGCTTGCCAGTCACTATGTATCATTACGATGACCATTTTCTTTGGTCTTCGACTTTATACTCGTCTGTTCATTCTGAATGGGTTTGGAAAAGAGGACTGTAAGTGTTCTTCCTTTCAGAATATTCAAACGATAGCTAACCTGTTTCAAAGGGGCCTGTATGGCGGCATGGGTATGGATAACTTTGCCCTCTAGTTCCAGGATAACAACTAACGCTCTCGAAGTTTCTCGGTGTCTGCTACTCAATAATTGCCCTCCTGAGTATGTATTGTATCATGAATTTACATGAGTTTTCTCACTAACAGTCTTTTAGTGGGACATTACGGAGGAGGACTTCATCTCGCTGACGTACCCGACGAAGACCTCATTCCATTTTCAAAAGTGAGTTGGACACAATTCCAAAGGTGTTACGGTAACTAACATCACAGACCGTTTACGTGACATTGGTCATGTACGGACCAACAGCATACATCACCAAATTCTGCCTTCTTTGGATCATGACCCGCGTATTCAGTCCATTCCGCAAAGCCGTCATTTTCATTTACGCCTTTATGGGAATCATGCTCGCCTACTACATCCCGGCAGTCATTGTCAAAATTCGACTCTGCAACCCAATATCTAAATTCTGGGATCCCAGTATCGAGGGCAGTTGTATGAACGAAAACGCTATCATCATGGCCGACGCTGTCATCAGTGTTACTAGTGATCTGATAGTCCTATTACTGCCATTGCCCTTGACTTTAAGCCTTCAAATGTCGACCAAGAAGAAGATGAGAGTCATTGCCATTCTTGGTGCGGGTGGATTGGCTGTCGCATCCAGTATCATCCGTTTGATTCTGATTGCTATTACCGCCAAATCGAAAGATACCACATTGGCCTTTATGAGGGTTAATATGCTTGGGTATGTCGAAAGTTATCCTAGTACACCCCCGCCCAGGGTGCATGTTTGAAAACCCACTGACTCTCCCATCTTCCACAGCAATGCCGAAATCTCTATTGGAGTGATCTGCACCTGTCTCCCTGCCCTTTCCGCCCTCTTGAAGAAGGTCCTCCGAGAATACTCGAGCAATAAAGCAACGACGAGCCCCTCCGATTATAAGATGGACACTCTACGAAACCAAAGCAAGACGCAACGAAGCACGAAGCAAATGAGTGTTCTTGAGAGGGAGTCTGACGAGGATGTGCTCATGTTCAACGCACAAGGCAATCCAAGGATTGAAACGACTATCAACGTAGACAACGGGCATCATGGCAATTTACGAAGCTCGTCTTTTGGTGGTATTGGAGTTACAAGGACAGTTGATGTCGACGTCTCTTCGGCTCATGAAAACCGACATCATGATGTTTAAAACAGCCAGCTCCTGGAATGTGATATTAGTATAAGGGAAAATCCCATTTTTAATAATGTCAAGCTATACGTTTTTTATCTAGCATATGAGGGCTTGCGAAAATCGACGACGAGAATGGACACTTTTGAAAGTCGCAAACGGCCCCCTTTCCACCCGAACCCGTGGACCGGACTATCGAACTGAGAACTTCTCGCGCCCTTCACCTCGCTGTACATGACTTTTGATGAATTGAGGAGAAAATGACATTGATGGAAGGCCGAGCAATATACGAGTAGTGCTTCCGGAAATCGGTATCACCATACAGACGCTGGGATTGGTTCTCGAGTCCTAATGCCAAGAACGACTAGACGTGATTAAGGGAAGTCCTGGAATATGAATATTCCCGTGTCGTGGCCAGTACAACGACGGCGTGTCAGAAGGTGCTCAAATACAGCAAAATGCGCCATTAGGCCAAAAAGCGTGCACATGTTATGATCCTTAGGGTCATAGGTATTTTCTATAGGTGACGCGCGCTGTCGCACGCTGTACCCCTGAAACGATGAAAACGAAGGGATGAGGAGTTCTAATGCCTGAACTCTCAGGCAAAAAGTCCACGAAAATACTGCCAAGCTGCCAAGCTGCCAAGATTCAGGACCCTTGGCCCGCTGAAGTCTAGAATGTGTTGAGTAGATCTCATGATCTTGCCGCCTAGGTTATGTCATGAGACTCTGGTCTTATGAAGACTAGGCTCACAGTTTCCCATTTTCGTCTCGACAGTCATTCTCACAGTAATTGTGATATTTTACTGTAGCTATGTGCCGCAAACGGAATAACTTACGACTCAGCTGCAGCACATCCGCAAAATTATGGATCCAACCTTAAGTCAAACAAGGATGGATGCTTGTATCTCTGTGGAGAGTGTGGTCTTGCGGGGTAATCTAGCGCCGACCAGGCTTTTCATGATCACTAGCTCATTTTACGCCTTGGTGATACAAATTTGAGTGGCCGGGCAAGACAAGATCATGTGGTTCGTGCGCAGACCCGTGTAAATTCCACGTGGCATTCAAGTTTACTTTTACTGTGGAGCCATATCTCACACTCCTCTGGTGCGACTTAAATCCCAAATTCGAATCAGACGTGGTTGGATATTGTCATTTGTGAATGAATCCAGAGACATTGCATGAAAGCCAGACAGCGGAACCTGCTTACAAATATGTGAAGTATCACTAAGCACTTTCTGACAGTACCCATATGCTGTTTGTGCCGCCGACTTCGCTATGACCGGAGAGAAAGTTATCTATATAGTGGTTTGGAGGTCCGAATTTTGCTAGATAATATACGAAGTGACTCGTCTTGTTCAGTTAGCCACAAACATGGGTCAACATTTGCCTCCAATTTAAACTAACATTTAGCATCCGGAGCGGATGACTGCCGCCAAATTCACGAACGACATGTTAATCATCCGAGCCCGCAACCTTGTTTTCAAATTTTCCGTGGCTTCATTGTCCGTGGTTCCTCGTCTCTGTCAAAGAAAAAGCCTACCATCAACTTTGTGTTGACAAAAGTACTGTATTATTTGATGTTCACCTACGTATTTTCATATCTAAGACAATAGTCCTATCACTACAAAAATACAGTTGATTATTGGTGTTCATTCTGCCTCATCAGCTCTGGCTATGTGGCAACTGACTTGATTGTCAGGGAAAACCTTAACTTTGCCAACTGTCAACAACCAATGATCAAGAATACTGATGTTCATGGAAATTTCATATCCAAACTATCGTAATATGGGACGTGTTCCAATCATGATGTTACCAACATGCATTGATTGCAGTCAATTTTTGGTTCCGTCAAGCTCCAGCAGAGAAAGCGGGGTGTTTACTTGCAATCGAGCTCTAGCACTATGTTGCTTGGTATGTTCTAAGAGTCGAAGGTTGGTACTACTTAGTATTTCGTTGACCATTTCTAGCGCACGATGCTAAGCATTTACAGAAAAAGTCTCGTCGCTATGAAAGTAAACCTACTGGCGCCAGTTAGAGCCATAATGCTTTCTTTCCTACAGATGCGTAAACCCTTCGAGGGATATCTTATTATATTGCACGACGAACGATGCTAGCCAGTCCCATTATTGGAAGAATGCCAAGTCCTCCACGGGGAAGCTGGGTATAAGCGTGAGATTTAGTTACTATATTGCAAGAAGATCATAGTATCTCCGCGGTAATTTGGGGATTCGTTTATTGGCTCGTCGCGTTAGAATGGCCAGGCCAGGCCAGTCTACGATGAACTAGCTTTGGCCAGAATGATTTCTGGGGAATACTCAACCACAGTGAACCCCGCAAATGGCTTGAGGTATTACGACGGGCATAGGCTCATTTGCAACACAACCAGTAACATAGCTGTTTTCTCCAGCATATTCTTCTATCATTAGATATATGCTTTTAGAACTACTCGGTTGCTAGTGCAGACGATCCATGAATCGGTCACGATTTGACTTCTATATCCCAGCTTGCCTAGAACCATATTTTCGAGTTTAGGGTAAAACAAAAGTTATGTCTCCGCAGTTTGGATCACAGGACTATGTTATAGCGCCTGACATACAAGAAGCGCCTTTGTCTAGACCTACACGTAGGTATCGTCGGATCATTATGACACACCTAGGCAGCAGGCTCTATTAGTCTCCATACAGCGGCATTGAAGTAACCCTAGGTATATATTAAGACAATTAACCCGTTATGTTTCATGGCCTTGACCTTAGCTAAACCCACTTCACGTACATGTTTCAAGGTTGCTAGCTATATTCTTTTCTATATCTTTCTTGTCAAGTTATCTTCTAAGGTTGAGTCTACGGCTCACCGGTATATCTACTCTCAGTATGAAGGCCAATTATGCCATTTTTATGGTGCTTTTGCTCTGTCTAGTCTCTGCTTCACCTACGGAGAGATATAAAGGAACTCACAATAATAAAGGTACTGCCATCCGATTTCATTAAGAGACCTTATAATAACAAATTCCTAGTCTCCAAAAACAAGAAGTGTGACAGGGTAGACCCCGGTTGTAAAGCTTGGGATTCAATCAGTTGCACATGCAATGACAGCAAATATGGTTTCATGATCAACCGCCAAGCTAGTGATCAAGGTTCACAGAGTGATACTGCGACCAGCCAGAGCGCAGAAACTTGTTCCTCCTGTACTACAGGAGGAACAACATCACCGGGAGAAACAACATCACCAGGGGGAACAACAACAACAACAACGGGAAATACAACGACAACAACGGGAGGAACAGCAACAACAGGGAATACAACGACAACTGCAGGAACATCAACATCGACACAGGAAGTCGACAAATGTCACAAAAAGCATTGCTGCAAAAAAGGCTGGGACCCTCATACCTGCCACTGTCAGGGCTCGTGGTGCGAGAATTTCGATCCTACATGTAAGGTCTGGAACTGGAAGTACTGCACGTGTACTGAGCCAGGAGGTGGAACTCAATGTAAGCCTGAATGCAGACCTTCTTGCCAGAAGCACTATTGCTGCAGATATGGCTGGGACCCCAGTTCTTGCAGTTGTCGGGGTCCGTGGTGCGAGAATCGCCAGCCCCAATGCGACGACTGGGACTGGGAAAACTGCAAATGCAGATCGAAATGTCCTGTCTGTCAGTGTGATAAACCAAGACCGCCCAGCTGCAAGTACTGGGACGAGGTTGAATGCAAATGCAAAGACACGACCTCGGGGGGGAGGTTGTTCAAAGAAGCACCCCAATTGCAAGATATGGGACAACCAGCACTGCGATTGTGCGGTGTGCAACGACAAACCCACTGATTGCAAGGACTGGGACGATGAAAACTGCAAGTGTAAGACGTGCGCGAAGCCGAAGCCTGCTGATTGCGAGGAGTGGGATGATGAAAACTGCAAGTGTAAGAAGTGCAAGGCCAAACCCCCTGGTTGCAATAAATGGGACTCCGAACATTGCACGTGCAGTGGCCAATCTACCAGTGGAACTGCCACAAATAGTACTACCGCGAGTAGTACTGCCAAAAGTGGAGCTACCACAAATAGTACTACCGCGAGTACTGCCAAAAGTGGAGCTACCACAAATAGTACTACCGCGAGTAGTACTGCCACAACGAGTACTACTGCGAGTAGTACGAGTGCTAATAAGGGGGGTGGAACTACGAGTGAAACTGGCGGGAGTAGTACTCCTGTGAATAGTCCTCCCGTGAGTAGTCCTCCCGTGAGTTCTGCTGCCGAGAGTAGTCCTCCCGTGAGTTCTGCTGCCGAGAGTAGTCCTCCTCCCGAGAGCTTTGCTGCCGAGAGTAGTCCTCCCGAGAGTAGTCCACCCGTGAGTATTGCTGCCGGGGGTGGAAGTGGACAAGGTGGAAGTGGACAGGGCGGAGCTGGAGGTGGTGGTGGAACTGGAGGAAGTGGTGTTGGAACTGGAGGAGGTGGTGGTCAGGGTGGAAACCCAAACAGGTCACTGCGACTGAAATTGCTGCGAATGTGGAGGTCCTAATTGCCAGCAGAACAGTTATGAATACTGCAAAGTCTTTTGGTAAGTTACCAGGTTGCTCATTTTTCTAATGTGTTTGTTGAGGTGCAGGATTGGCCCAACTGCTGGGTTTTTATGAAGTCAAATTTCTTAACTCTGAGCTATTTGGAGGAAATAATGAGGAAAAAACTTATTTTAACTCATGTACTTCAAGTTAGTCGGTTTGTTTGGACATTATTCAACTTTGGTTTGGGCTAGTTCATGTGGAGAAATTGAAAGTAACATGAACTGCCATTTAACTGATATACTAGTAATGGCCTTCGAGTCAGAAGCCAGATCAAATTGACGTATTACTAGTACTCCATCAAATAGTAGTCCAAATAAAACGGAAGAAACTTGGACAGGAAACGAATATTACGCCCGTGCGTGGGATAGATTTTTGCTCAGTTTCGATTAGAGTTCGAGAAGCAATCGAAGAGTATCTAAAAGCTGATGACAACGCCACATACCTTCTATATATCAACTTGAAGAAATACAAAGAGTGCTAGTGGCTTGCATAAAATATATCCAGTGGTGATAAACCTTGGGCTGGACCCTAGTCTAGTACCAATGGTGTGTTCCAAGTTTGGGAAACTGTTGCCAGCTGTGGCTATACAATAACAAGAGAAACAATAGGGAGGATCTATTCAAACAAACCGAGGTCTCCAAGCTAGAAATTAAATTCATTCAACTGTGCGAATTCATAATGTCATATCTAAATCCAAAATCCAGGCTACGAAGCCGGAAACAGAGAAAGAAAGGGTATCAAAAGTAAAATGTGTCTCAATCAATGCGTTTATACAGCTTCGCCTTACCAGATCCAGATCCGGCAGAGGGAGCGCAGCAAGCACCGGTGACCTCCGGGTGGAGAGTGGACTTGTTGAAGGTTTGAGCAGATTGAGGGACATCCAAAGCAGGATTCTTGGTGAAGAACCCATCGGGTTTCAGCATAACACTAACACGCTCCATGGGCATGACGGGGAAGTCTTCGATGCGGGGGTTATGAGTTAGACCGAAGGCTAGATAGGAGTTAGTGAGTGTTATAGCAAAGATGAAAGATATATCTGGAAGGAAGCTTACTGTGCCAGAGAACAACGTCCTCGTTCTCGGTGTTATCCTTGCGCTGGACCCAAGTCTCGACACCCTCGGCACGACGACTTTGGTTCGTGAACTCGCCAGCGGCGTAGAGTTCGTCGTCCTTATATTTGGTTATCCAGATAGGCTTGGTAGCGAACTCAGCTCGGCGGTAGCCGAGGGCGTTCTTGTTCACAAGAAGCATCTGGCTTGGCGCAGTCTGGAGCTTGTAGGCCACTGGTTTATATGTGATGGGGTTATTAATTGAATCGTTGCGGATTTTGAACACGCGGTTACGGTCAACACTGGTGTTTGCCGTGCTAGCCTTGTTCATAACTGTAGACTCAGTAGTGTAGCCAACAAGCCATGGGTTGCTATCATCTTCAGGCATAGGTACACTATCTTCATAATAAACAGTATTTTTGAAACCATCAATGGCAGGGTCGATGCGAAATGAGAACATGTGTTGATGAAATGGAGCCATCACGCCAGGGCCTACATTCGTGCCCCAGGGGACAGTCTGGCCATTCTCATTGTCAAATGGAACAGTTGATAGAATTCCGGTGGCGCGGACCTCAAGTTCAACGTTTCCTGCCTGGTCGAAGATGTATGCGAAGATGTATTCATAATTGGCAACCGTGCAGATCATTTGGAGAACTAATTGACGGTTACGCACGACGGTAGCAGCACCGGTCCGATAGTTAGTGTGCTTGTGCTGTAGGCCATTATCCTGTTCATGCATGCAGATCACGTTCTTTAATTGAACTGGGTTGCCCTTGCAGTCATTTCGGTAGCCATCAAAGTATTTGATGTGGCCCAGGCAATCACATCCGAGAGACAATTGATTAGCATTCATGCCAAAGCCCGTGTCACCAACATCAAATGCTTGCTTTCGGTGGTATGGAGCACGAGGATCTTCGAAATATTAGTCAAGAGACACACAAAATCGGTCAAGTGGTAGCCTACCTCCATATGGCACAGTCATCTCCGAAACAGCAAGACGGTAAAAGACATTGCGGTTATCATATGTAATGTTATAGAGGACAAGGCCCTCTCGAATGTTAAAACCGAGACGAAAGCGCCACTTCTGCCAATAGATTGAGTTTCCATCTGATGTGTACGAGGGGCCTTCTGGCTGCTGAACAATGTACGGTTTCAGGTCCGTTCTGACAGGTTCATCCAACAGATCGTGGGTATATTGGATAGCTTTGACAGGCTTCCAGGGCTGTGTTTGAGTAATTTCAGAATCCGGGCCACCAGGAAGATAGTCCATGCGGACCAATTCGTGAGTGAGACCGTCAAACACCGGGGAGAACTTGCACGGCAGAGAGTAATGGTTATTCTGAGGGTGATCCACCTCGACCAAGTACATGAAGCATTGGAAGAGCCGCCGTGACTCGGTCTCATTATCTGTTCCATACATCCAGGGGTCGTTGCAAACTGTCACCCCGGCGGGCAATTGCAATTTTTCAATTTCGGCGAGAACCGCGGGGTGTCTCATGCAAAGCTCTTCGATCTCCGTAATTTCGTCGGGGTCAATGGGGCCCTATAGAACAATCTTGTTAGACAGAGGACCTTGATCGCAAAGAAATGCCTATAGAAAAGTGACGATACATACCTGTACCTCGCGTGGAAGTTCCTTGGCATATACAATGGTCCGCTTATCGGCGTTCAAGACAGCCTTGTAAAATGCGCCAGTGTCGAGACGGTGAAAGAGGGTGTAGAGGAGACGGGCCGGTGGAGAGGGGAGAGGTCGTCGTAGGCGCTCGGCCTCAATGTATGGCAGGACATCTTTCTTAATAGGCTCGTTCACATCAATCCGCTTATAACGCAGTTCCACTCCTGGGAAGGTCGCCTCGAGAATGCGGACGGCGAGCTTGATCTCCTCCGGGAGAGAGGGGTCGAAGGGATGGAGGGGTTGAGTCACCATCTTAGCGTATGAGATGACCCGGTGGGGTGAGTGGGTGGGAGGGAGGAATTGGAGGGAGGGGAGGACAGGTCAAAATGGAGAGAATCCGGGGAAGCTGAGAGGGGAATTCCAAGGTTCTTGAGAGGGGAAGGGCAACGGGGAATGGGGAATTTAAGAATCGCGTATCTTTTTCTTATCGGCTACAAATGGGATGTACTTTCTCTTTGCGGACTAGCGTGCTTCCCCAAAGGGCAGCGAGTGGATCGCGGGGGCTTGGCACGTGCTTTGGTGCGATCTATGCACTACGAGTAGGTACTAGTTGGTAACTATATAACTACTACATTGTTACATATGGAATGTACTAGCAGAGTTTATCATCATCCGTGCTTACTCTCGACAGTACCTTCTCTCCTAGGACTAACACATATCGATGTTTCACAACGTGAGTATGTGAGTATGTGTATGTATGCATGCATGTTGTACATAATCTAGGGCCAGGGCGGTCCCTGACAGCCCGATAAGAGTCACGTGCTGGCGCAATTTTGCCCCGATCGGGTATGGCGGACAGACCGTGGCTATCAGTTCGCGGGGAACAGATCTCGATGTGACCTTCACTCCCCCCATCCACCATGACAACCTACGCTGATACCGGTTGGGCACGTTCTCCGAATATCTCCGGGGCCACCCCCGCGAAGAAGATCCGAAACCGTCAATCTGGCACTCCATGGACTCGCTCGGGATGCATCACCTGCAAAAAGCGCCGCAAAGGTTGCGACAAAGCCAAACCGAGGTAGGACTTGTTTCTGCAATATTGATTGATCAAATATATATTAAAAAATATTGACTCACCACTATCCAGCTGTAACAATTGCCTTAAGCAGGGTCGAACCTGCGAAGGCTATGGAGATCTCTGGGTGCAACCGTTGGGCCCGTCAGCGCAAGTCTTCAACCAAGCAGACGAACAAAAACGACGACGGCTGAGTATTTCCACGCCGTCTCAGCTCATGTCCCCGGCACCATCGCCCTCTTCAGATTCATGGATGTACATGCAACCTTCGCCTACTACAATCTCGCTCTCCCCGAGTCCATCTCAACCTTCCTCGCCACGAGGACGAATCATTGATCTGGAGGAACGACCAGACCACGGAAACCAGATCGATGAACACACGACACCTCCATCATGGATCCAAAGCGATATTCTGACAATGATTCCACGGCAACACAGCTTTATCAGCCACCTAGGCGACCGTGAGACTCATTACCTGCAATACCACGTGGAATTCGGATCTCGACTTCTCGCCAATCTCGAAAGTGACGATAACCCACTACGGTCCCTACTAATTCCTCGCGCAATATCCTCACCCCTTCTAATGAAGGCAGTTTGCGCGGTCTCTGCTCTTCACCTTGCCAACCGCTCGGCGGGGTTCAGCGCACAAACTGCCGCGGCAAGTTTCTACGGCCGAGCTCTCAGCGGTATCCGGACAGCGATCGCCGAAAGCTCTACAAATGGTCTCTCCGATGATACCATGTTGGCAGTGGGGCTACTGTGCAAGTATGAAGTTGTTCGTGGAAGTGTGAAGCAATGGGTGGTTCACCTGAATGCTTTACAGCGGTTAATAGCTTCTCGCGGTGGCTTGGTAGCCATGGACCGGGATGCAGCAGAATTTCTGAGAGGCTTGTAAGTCATATAACTCGAGGCTGGTGTCAAGGACACAAGGCCACAATTTAACTAACAATTGCATAGATATGTTTACGCCTATAACATGGCTCGAATTAGCAATCGCAAGCGCATTACTCCTAGCGAGGACTTTGCCACACATACAGACCTGGGCCCGCCCAGATTGGACATATACATCGGATACACCGAGCAGATCTTGAATCTCTGCGCAAGCATCGTCGAACTTCCCACTCTACAAAATGACCTGATTTCTCTTCGCCTCGCAATAGCCTCCATGTGCGTTTCGCTCTCCCATTAAGGAAACTTGAACACAAATTTCCAAATTAAAGAACTGCATTAGCTAACTCACTGTTCTAGAAACGACTCCCTCCTCACGTGGTCCCATACCAACACCCGCTATATCATCCCCCAGGGACTAACAACCGAAACCCTAAGCCGCCTCCAACTCGTCGCAGAATGTTTCCGCGACGCAGGATTCGTATACCTCCACTCCATCCTCGAACGCATGCAAACCCAAACCCAACCCCAACCCCAACCACGAACAACCGCCGATACCCCCTACCTCGCCGAAACCGAAATCGAATTGACTTCATTAATTTCCATACCCAAAGCGATCGCCGTTGATAGATGTCTCTCGCGCATTGGATCACTTCATCTGGACGACCACTGCGAGTACTCGGCACTCACATTCCCGCTATTCATCTCAGGCTGCGAGAGCGAAGTCTTTGCGCACAGAGATCTCGTCGTCAATTCACTGGCGAAGCTGCAGAGTAATTTCGGCATTGGGAATACTCAGCGCGCGAAAGAGGTATTAAGGATTCTGTGGTCGAGAAGAGATGCCTATACTCGAAACCCGGCTGGCAAGAAGATGGAGAATGTGCATTGGTTTGATATTCTGGAGGAATTGCAATGGGATTTGACACTTGCGTGAATCGGCATTTCGAGTCTCATGTGTCCTTCTCTGCAGGCTCTCTCTTCCTTTTCCCTTTTCCCTTTTCCATTTGCTTCTTCCTTCTCTCCAAAAGTCCTCCTACACTGCATCCACCACACCCCTCTGCTACGATATGATGTTTATGTGAATTGTACGGCATAGAATTGTAATATATAGAGCAACGAGCAATGTGACAACGTCTGCATCATGAACTTCAATAGGGTATTTAAAAGCGTTCACGTAAAACCCTAACCCTACAAACCGAAACCGCTCCAACCCCCAAGAACCCCCAGAAAAGCCACCAACAGAGAGAGAGAGAGAAAGGCCAAGACAAAAGTGATGCATGGACACCCAGAAGGATGATATGGATACGAACAAAAGGACAGTCCAGCTAAACTCAACTCAACTCAACTCAGCCCCATATTCACCTCATCACTCAATCCAAACTCCCGCTCCGCCCTCTCCGTACCCCCAGCAGCACGCATCCCCCAGCGATCAAGCCGATCCTGCGAGCTCGCAATCTCTTTTTCGCGAGTACTAGCACTATCGCTCGTCACAGCACTTCCCTCGCGAGCACTATGCTGCGACGGCTTGCGAGAATTGGTGCTGATCGGGCGTGGGGGTGTGACACGTGCACCACCATCCGAAGAAGGGCCGTCCGCTGAAGGCGCGGGATTCGCATTCGAATTCGCATTCGGATTCGAGCTGGTAGATCGACCGACATCAGCAGCGGAGGTTCCGCCACCGTCGCCGCCGCTGCCGACACTGCTGGCGCGATCTTTCTCCTTACTGCCGCTGCTGAACCAGCGTCGGCGGCGGGATTTGAGAGGCGTGGAGTTGGAAAGGCCGGCACTGGTGCCGGTGGTGGGCTCCTGTTCGGACCCTTTCTCTTTGGTGGTTCCTTTTTCTTTTTCCTTTTCTAGGGCCTGGGTTAACGCTGAGAAATTTTCTTCGGACGGTTCGTTGTTTTCTTGTGGAAGTTCGACGAGTTCGGCGTCGCGGTACCACTTCCTTCGTCGTGTATATCGGTCCCATCCATCTTGGCCACGGCGTCCGTCATTCCACTGATCACACTGTTAGAAATAGGTTGGGGAGAATTTGTAAACCGGACTCGACGCATACCTTATTATCATAGTAGATCCATCCCTCGACATTAGACGTCTTGGGATCCTTCCCGTTCGTAGAGTTATCCGCACCTTCGATGCGCCACTCACTTCCCTCCACCCAGCGCCACTTAGAGCCACCGGTCTGAACATCAGGAAGTTCAAACGAGTCCTTCGCCGGAACAGAATTCAAATGTTCATCAGTCCAGGCGCCCCGTTCAGCCGGGAACAAGGAATAAGTCCACCCGATTCCAAGCCAGCGCCGCTGGTTCTCGTACACAACAAAAGTAAATCGCACTCCGGAAGCATCTCCACGCCGACGAGTCGCAATATTCAGACCCTGACCCTGACCCTCGCCCTGGGCTTGTGTCTTTGGCGCGCTCGGCCCATCTGCCACCGAAAGACCGGTGATCATGCCGCATAGACGGCGTACAGCCCGGGAGCGCCAGAGAATGACGCGCGATACTCGGGCCGGGCGCGAGTGGTATGTGAGAATTATAGTGCCGGCAATCATCACGACGCGGCGGGAGGTAATTAGGTAAAAGGGAGGGAGGGTTAAAGCGATCCAGATGGGTGTCACCAATAGGATACGGAGGAAGAGAGCTGTTAACGCAGGACGAGTCGTTGCGGACGTTGCCGTGCGCTGTGTGGATAGGAAATCGGTCAAATCGAGCAAGGGTTCGAGTAAGATATTACACCGTGTTGTGAAAGTACGCAAAGTCTCGACGATATCGTCCAAGCTTTTCTGATGGCGAGTCGTGGTATCTGCCGACGTCTTCCCCGGGTGTTTTTCGCCGGTGGAAGTTGTTGATGAGAGGGGTGAATAGCGCCGTCCATACATGCCGAGTATCAGGCCGACAACGACGAGAATCGGGCCCGCCCAGAGAATGATGGCATCGCTATATAGCACCACTGTCCAGAAGGTGGCTACCAATAGGAAGCTCTGCCATGGATCCCCGGTTGTCCATGATAATAGGCCGACGAGTTTATTCAGTGGTAAGAGGAATGGGTGGGAGTAGGCGAGGGCCCTGGTGATGGACGGCGGCGTAGCCACCAGCAGTGGTGATTTGCGATGCACGATGACGCTGGAGCGTTGCCGCGAGGTCAGGGCAGAGCCGGAGATGGTAGAAGGAGAGAAAGCGGCGATGGTCGGAGGTAAAGAATCAGACTGGCCATCCTGCATGGGCGTTGAGGGTGCCATGGAATCGATCCACGGAAGATCTTCTGGATAACATCAGATGGGTTGGATGGAGAGGGGAGGGGGGGCAGGGGAAGAGAAAGGTACCTAAAGCTGCCATCCAATTACGGAGACGTCATGGGAGTCGTTGTCAGCTCATCTGGAGCGGGCGATCAAATGCTTTTAAGGGCAGGGCAGGGCATGAGGGAGGTTCGTCGGCTCCAAAGTGATCTGCGGGGGGGAATTTGGGGGGGACATGTGACTGTGTTGAGGCCGAGAGTGGTGGGAGTAGGAGAAGAGTATAGAATAGTACATTACATCTATGGTATGTTATATTCTAGAAATAGAAATAATGATCATGAGAATTATGTTGAATGAGATATATATTTACATTTGCTGATATTACTCTAAATACTATACTCCGTTGTGTTCCCCGTGTCTGCCTCTACTGTATACTCACTGCTCACTCCAGCCGACGCTAAAACGCGCAGCCGAAATTTTCCCCTTCTTCCTTCTTCACCTCCTTGTGATCATCGCCCTTCCCCGTCCACGTCATGGTGAGTACTTTTCCAGAGATGAATTTATTGAATTTCTTATTCCGTCTCATTTCATGTCATTGGAATTACCATTAACAATTCTGCTCTCCACTCCAGGCGCACCGCATTGTCTCCCAAGTCATCATCACCGGAGCCCGGGTCTTCGGCCGCGCCTTCGGTGAAGCCTACAAGCAGGCCCAGGCCACCGGCAAACACAACGCCGGCAAGAAAGGAGGCAGTGCCTTCAGCGGTGGCTCCGGAATCACCCTCGATGAGTCCTACAAGATCCTCAACGTCAAGCCCCCCCGGTGGCGGCGCCGAACCCAGCGTCGAACATGTCATGGAGCGATTCAAGAAGCTGTTCGATCTGAACGATCCTCAGAAGGGTGGCAGCTTCTACCTTCAGAGCAAGATTTTGCGTGCGCGCGAACGGATAGAGATGGAAGTCCGCCAAACACAGCGAAAGACTGCCCAGGATAAGGAATTGAGTGAAGGCTGGAACCCCAAGGTCTACAAGGACCGGTGAAGCAGTACCCGCCATAGGGGTCACTTCCTGACTTCCTGCGCGTCTCGTCGCATCCTCTATCCTATTTGAATTATTGCGACATGGGTTTGGGTTCCGTTTTCCACCTGCGCATCCTCGTCCACCCTTCCGCTCGTCCACCGTCCACCCGCCCACTTCGGTCGCCTCTTGTCGCGATCAAAGTACTCCGGATCCGCTCGTCTTTTGATTTGGCATAGCATGGCGTTTTTGGGGGTTCCCGTGAGGGAGAAGCCCTCTCCATTTTATTCTCTCTTACCTGTTTTAGACTGAGGGATTGACATCGACTCCTCGCGATGATTTGATCTCTCCGGCCTCTCGGGGCCCTGTGTATATCATCTACCCTTCTACCCCTTCTCCCCTTCTCCACTCTGCCTTGGGAAAATCATATGTACTATAGCTGTAAACTGAACATGTTCTAATGCCGTTGTCCTGCATCATCAAAGTAATCAAAGTAATCAAAGTAATAAAAATCACAAAAGTACCACTTTTTTGCCACCGCCGGAGGAAGCGGCAATTGGGAACTTCCTAACTTCCTCCGAGCCACTCGCCCTTCAATCCCCCCCGATTTCACTAGCACCGGAAACTTGAACTAACTTGAAAATGGAAAGGGTTTGGCAACAGCCTTGAACCAAAACTAACCGCCATGGCGCCATGGCGCCATCCGGAGTGGAGTGGGGGAAATCGGGGAATTCCAATTATCTTCATTTCTGTCCCACTCCGACCTCCGCATCGGGATAATTCGATCCAAACTTATCCTACTCTTCCCCTGTCTCTATCTTCTATCTTCCCTGAATATATTTTTCCTCTCAATCATCTCTCTCTTTTCTCTTTTCCCACCTAACTGAATGTCTGCCACCACAACCGCTCCGAACACCCCGACAATGCGCCCCTCCACCCCCCTCTCAACAACCCTCCCCCCCATTAATAATGGGCACAGCAACCTTCAACTCCCAATACAACGCAGACCCCTACGCCCTCCCAACAACAGAACTCGTCCACCGCGCCCTATCCCACGGAATCCGCGCCTTCGACACATCACCCTACTACGGCCCCGCCGAATCCCTCCTCGGCCAAGCCCTATCCTCACCCGCAATCACCACCTCCCACCCAAGAAACACATACCACCTCCTTACAAAAGTAGGCCGAATCGCCTCGTCCTCATTCGACTACTCCCCACCCTGGATCCGATCCAGCGTCCGCCGCAGTCTGAACAGATTACACACAAATTATCTAGACGTCGTCTACTGCCATGACGTCGAATTTGTCACTCCCGCAGAAGTCTTAACCGCTGTGCGCGAATTGCGACGCCTTCGCGATGAAGAAGGTGTGCTGCGCTATGTTGGTATCTCGGGATACCCGGTCGACGTACTCTCAGCACTTGCGGAAATGATTCTCGTCCAGACGGGTGAACCGCTCGATATCGTTATGAGTTATGCGAACTTTACGTTGCAGAATACGCGGTTGGCGACACAGGCGTTGCCTAGGCTGATCAAGGCTGGTGTGGACGTTGTACCTAATGCTTCGCCGTTGGGGATGGGACTTTTGCGTAGGGATGGGGTGCCGATTGGGTCTATGGGGGATTTTCATCCTGCGCCTGATGCTTTGCGGGGTGTTGTGCGTGATGCGGCGGGTGTTGCTGATGGACGTGGGGAGAAGTTGGAAGTTGTTGCTATTCGATTTGCGCTTGAGTCGTGGTTGAGGGATGGGGCTGGGGCGGGTGGTTTTGGGGCGCCGATGGCGAAGGGTGTGGATTCGGATCCCGGGTTTATTTCTGTTAAGAGTGTGGGTGCTGGGAGGAGATTGGGGGTTAGTGTTATGGGGGTGAGTAATGTTGCTGAGTTGGATGAGACGTTGAGGGTTTGGAATAGTATTGTTGATGGGCTTGAGAATTGTGAGGATGGGGAGTTCGAAGGGAAGGGTGCTTCGACTCCGACGACTTCAAATATTTTGACGCCGTCTGAGGGATTGATTACTGATCGGGCTTGGTCTCGTACGCGCCGCGCAAATATTTTGCAGCTGGCTGCTGAGATTCGTGATGTTATTGGGGAGGAATGGGTGGATTATGTTTGGGCAAGCCCTGACGCGGACTTCAAGAACTCGTTGTCCGAGGAGCATCTCGCTTTCGTTGAGAGTCTTGAGGTCGAAGGGGAGGTCATCGATTCCCCTGCCATTGACTATTCTACTCAGGATGAGGGAATGTTGACCCCGCCGTTGGATGTGGAGAGACGGCTTGAGTAAATAATGGACGATGATGCGCGGTGTTGATATTCAGTGTCCAGAAAATGTGGCTATTCCCAGGTTGCCTTCGACTGTTCTTATTGCGGAATTTGGGTTGTATATAGAGTTGTTCATATTCATACGAGATACTACTAGTACGAACTAGTAATATTCCCGCCGTCAATTCATGGCAAAGACGACAATAAATACTATTATGGTTGAATTCAGAAAGATGATCATCCACCTGGGACCTGGGCAGCATCGGCAGCCCTAGAGAGCTTGTGGTAGAAACAGCTCTGGAGGAGAACTTGAATAGTGTGGTCAGAGTAACATCACCGCTGTTGCGTTGCCAACTTTGTCTTTCCACCTGGGCATGGCGGCAGAAGCTGTTGGGGTCTTGAGGTGCAAAGATAGATTATGCACTGCGCTCGACCAAGGTCCTTCATGCTACCCACTGGTTTCATGCTACCCACTGGTGAATCCTCTAATGTGGATCAGTGGTCTTTTGAGACTCTATAGGAGTGCAGCCATGAAATGATCATATGGATGTCGAATTGTGGAGGAACGGAACGCGTATCAAACTGTGTCGGTCAAACGCTTCTTTCAGCATGGCCGTAACTCATAACATCGAAGAAACAAGTTATTTGGAACGAGGTGCGGAAATACTTTGACGAGCTACGCCAACTTCCATCCTCAGGATGCTTTGGCAATGTCTGTAAAAGACAAATTCTAGTCGAGATTCTTTGGACACACGAGCCAGATCCTTTAGTGAATGGCCTGTTTGGTTCTCAAGAGGACCTCAGCGAAGCAGTGGTTCGATAGGGACCATTATACTAGGAAATTAAACAGCAGATTTAACCTCGGACTGAGCTATAAAATACCGTGATACTAGTAATGGCATTTCTTCAAGTTGGCTTTCCCTTTCCGATTTAGTGCTTATACTAGTAGTGAATTGGAAGAACACATTTATTGATTAAGAGTCGAGATTTTGTACTCGACAACAAAGATAGCCCCCTTTTTGATCTACTCATTCCGTCTATGGATTATGACCAGTTAATAAACCGTCAGCTACCACCTGTCATGCCTCGGCTCAACGAACGAGACTCCTTAGGTACACAGCAACGGCTGACTAGCATCACTGTTCTGGTAGTAACAAATACCATCACAACATTCATCCCGACTGCCATTGTTCAAACAGGATTGTCCAGCTATATCAATATTCCTGTTAGTATTCCTGACTTGGAAGCGTGGCACTAGAAGAAGGAATAAAAATGCGTACAGTTTCCACATCGTGGGACCAATTCCATCGCGAGAGCTTCCGGCTCTGGAATAGCTGCGGCATTGACCAAGGCAGTGATGGCACCGAGAAGAAGGAGGCTGAGATATCTCATGATGACTTGAAAGGCTTCGTTTTCGGTAAGATATATACGAGTATTTGGGTAATCTCCGTATAAAACTGAAACTGGAGGTTGAGGTGGATTGAGATTGAGGAAATCGCGAGACTGGAAAAACAAACACCTTATCCCCGGGGCCAGTGGCTACCCAGTTTCGCCTATTTATAAGCCCTTCCAGGGCCACTTGGCTCAATTCCGTCGGTTAGATGACTTTCAATCATGATCCACATTTATTGGGGGCGAGGACGGCTCGCACTCTTCTTCATATGAACCAAGAAATGATCTGCACAAACTGTCGGGGCCAGAAATGGTTCTATGTTTTTCGCCCCAAATTACTTAAGTCAATAGTACTAGTACTAACACGCGTTCGTTTTATCTGCCAAAAATTGTCATGCTGTTATACAATGGCCCCGTTCCAGATCTCGCCTTCCTTGGTGCTGACTGCAAGCTGAGAGGAGGCGAGTGGTTGTGAATAGAAGCCTCGCTACAATGTATGAAATTTTGTAGTATGAAATCGTCATTTTCGGCGTCTTTTTTAGGTTTTCATATTCTATATTAGATAGCGGGCCTGTGAATATGGCTGAGTAATAATGGACGATGATGCGCGGTGTTAATATGGATTGAGTGTCCAGAAAAAGTGGCTATTCCTAGGTTGTCTTTGAATATTGTCATTGCGGAATTCGGGTTGTATATTATAGAGGTATTCATATTCATAGGAGATAGTACTAGTACTACAGTCATTCCAAAATAGGCTTGACTGATACACACTCGATCACTCTTTTCAAGGGATACTAGAAGGACCACCCTTTCTGCTAATCAGACCACTTCCCTTGTACATTTTTTCTTAGCATATTTTACCATATAAACTTTGGATACACCTCCCCCACATCCAGTATACAGTGGCGCCGCAAAGGTTTCCAACTAGTAGCTACCTGGGCCTGAAGATGGAATAAATTGGCCAATCTGTTCCATCTCAGGTTGCTACTAGTACTCTATATAAAATGAGGTTAATAAACGAGTAGGTTTAAATTATATAGCAGAAAAGGTGCTAAGAGTGGTCCAATTAGCAAAAAGGGGGGTTCTTCTCCCAGCATCCCTCCTCTTTTCTGGACCTGCTGCCAAGACATTAACGTAGATTTTTCTATTACCTTGGGAGCCTTCAGGTCCGGACCAGAGACTACCTAAGTAGTACATATGGAGAGATACTGGAATGAGATTGTTGCCGATAGGAGACTTGCCCTTAGAAGCAGATTTTATTATGCAAGCCTATTTGCAACTTGCTATAGTGACCAACTACCCAGTCACAGGACATCACTCTAAAAGCCAAACAAACAATTCCGCTCGATAATATCCTCAAGGTGCAAATCACGTAGACGAAACCCAACTCCCGCAGCCGAACATAAAAACTCTAGTTCCATTTTGAAGTCCGCAAACTTCTCTAACATGGCAGGTATAGGACGAGGTTTAGCGTTAGACTCCTCAGTTGACTGCTGGACATGCATCCAGTTTCCCTTGACCTCTAAATAAGTCAGGTTAGGGTAGCGGCACTTCCCTCCTGAGAGCAGGTCTTTAAACTCCTTAGTTAGTTCAGTTGTATGCTCTGATTCTAGATCATCAAGGATAAGGCTTTCCAGCGTCAGAGGCAAAACATCACTGAATCTATTCCTTGATGTGTTGCCCATGGAACTCCAGCCCCGGTCCCAGTCTAGTATATGAGATATCTGCAGCCGAAGTTCCTTCAGCGCACTGAATCCTGCGAATGATCCGACGTAATCATAGTCGTGACTCTGGTAAGTGGCATACTCGTTGGTACAATCGTCGGTCAATGTTAATGTTTGCAAGGTCTCCTGATGTCTTTGCAATGGTGGGTAGTATCTCGACGCGTACATCCCCTCATCATCCGCACTATGCGGGTTATCGGAATGCTCAAAGATGAAAGATTCGAGGCTCTTGGGTGCGCCGATCAAATCCGCGAAGCCTCTTCGGGAACAACTGGACTTGAGGTGGATATGAGTGATATTGGAGTACCGAATATTGTCAGGCACGTAGCTGGCCGCATGGAACTCTTGATCTTCGACATATTCCTCATCAGATGTACCAGCATCACATATCATATCGCCACAGAAGCTTCGTAACGAGGGAAGTCGAAGTATTGGGAGAAAGTGCGATGAGCTGAGGCCACCATCTACATCCGAACACACGAGTGCAAAATGTCTTAATTTAGACAAACCAGAGCTTTCCTTTTCGGCGATCCTGGCCATCCACTCGAGAGTGTAGTTTGAAAATCCATCAACCTGTAGGACCAGGTCCTCCAGATTTGGCATGAGCGCCAAAAGCAGAACAGTCCATTCATCATTATTCTCTCCACTCTTTAGTTGCAAGTCCCATCCGGATAGGTTGTCGTTGGGCCCCAATGTTGATTTCAGAACTGGTAGAATAACCTCCTGTTCATATCGCACGCCGGAAGTCGGCTGCCTGGCAACGGCGACACGAAAAGTGCGCACTTCTTGCGCTAATTCCGGATTGAATGCGAGTGTGTGTACCAAATGACTCAAGTGGCCATTGCGGTGCTCTATCAGGTCGATCGATGTAAAGACTTTGGGTAACAAAACTGGATATAAGGCACGGCAACAGGAGGCAAGCCGTCGAATATCCGTGTGGCTATCCAGATAGCTTGCTATTGAGAACAGCAACTCTGCTGGTAACGTAGAGAGCATATTTCTTTCTGAAAGGGGGGCCTGAGTTAAAGCATAGTGAAGATGGTGTTTATGGCTGGTTAAGAAAAACTTTTGGACATCGGCTGGCCGGCAGCACCTTCGCCAAGCCTACATCTGTCATGCAAAATTTCGGTGGCACATAGGGTCAAGCCACTATCCACATAATTTGCAAAGATCCATCTGAAAATTCTATGGGATTCCATGGGCTTCATCCTACTATGATATGAACGGCGCATTTTACCGAACCCCTCAGTTTAATGCGCCCAGCTAAATAAATGGTCGACGCTAACTTGAAGCAGCGTTAGTCAAGGCGATTTCGAGAATGACTGTAACTAGTAGTATTCCCGCCGTCAATTCATGGCGGAGTCTATAATCAATGTTACTAATATGATTGAATACAGAAAGAGACTCATAATCCATGGATGCCGTATTCTATTCACTAGCATGTGAGGAATCCTTATTGTCTGAGTTGACCTCCCCTGACCCGTCACCCGAAGCAGCAACTCAAGATCCAGACTCGCTCTCGGACTCTTCATCTTCAAGCAGCACACGAGAGAAAGCATCGGTGAAATACACCGTGTCGTCGAAGTCTAGATCTTGCCAAATCAAATCCCAGATGGTTTTACCATCACTGTTCACCAAGTTGCAGTCAGTGTAGGCTCTTCGTAGCTCCACCAGGCTGTCGTCACAAGTAATTACCATACCAATCCCTTCATGTAGGGGGAGATTGCCACGGTTATTTTTCGCCATAAAGTCCGCCCGGTCATCCCGTCTGAGGATACGAAGTCCAACTGAAAATGAACTCCGTGCAGCCATATGCAGAGGAGTATCGCCATTTTCGTCCTTAGTATTGGGATCGCTGCCAGCTTCAAGAAGGATCTTGAAAATATCCTGTTTGCTGTTATACCATTCAAAACTGCATGCCATGTGAAGGGGAATTTGACCGAATGAATCTTTTGCCATGGGGTTGGCCCCTCTTTTGAGGAGGAGCTTGACTGACTCTGTGCAGTTTTGAAATGTTGCTTGATGTAGCATGGTGCGACCAAGAGGGTCTTGCGTATTGACGTCTGTTCCTCTTTTGAGAAACCACTCGACAACACGCTCACACCCCTCTTCTTCGGCATCAGGATCTCTCCAGTAAGGCATACGGTGTGGCCAGCTGTTTTGATAAACAAAAGTGCTATCATTTCCTGTATCGACGATGCCTGGTGGTAGTAGTGCAGTCCGTCCGAAATCAGAGTGTCCATAATCCAAGGCTCGGAATATTGGATTAAGATTTGTCGACTCGATGCAGTTTATACTGGCACCTGCCTCGAAGAGAACCTCCATCACTCTAATATCACCAGACTCCAAAGCCAGCCGAAGAGGACTTTGGTCAGAACCGTTCTTGGCATCAATATATGCGCCCTTTTCGATGAGGAGAGAGACCAATCCTGCTTTTTTGTTCAAGACAGCCAGATGTAGCGGCGTGTCGCCGTTTGGATTTCTCACATTTGGATTTGCTCCATTTTTTAGCAACAACAGGACGGGATCAAAGCGTCCCATACATGCCGCAATGCATAGCGGTGTGGTGCCAACTTGAAGGCTATGGTCCAGATGGTCTTCAGAGCCACCATGGCCGAACCCTGAAAGACTTTCCTTTTCCATCCGTACAAACTCTTGAAGTGAAATAGGTTTTTGTGCATTAACATTCCGATCCAAACCATCGGGATTCACGCCGTAGTCCAACAACGTCTGCACCTCGCGACCCAGTCCCAAGTATGAGGCTATCCACAATGGCATGAACCCATACCGATTTTTCAAATAAGGATCCGCACCATAGTCCAGTAGAGTCCTGGTCAGCGTTTTCTCATAGCCCAGGCGACTGAAAATGCCATTCTCGTTAGACAATGCTCCCCGGGAAGCCTTGCCTAATCCATGAATAGGCGCATCACCGTTACCGTCAATGAAATTAGGATTGAAACCACACTCCAGAAGCACGTCCACGGCGATCAAATTGCCTTCTATAGCTGCAATCTGTAATGCGGAAGTGTTGCATTGATACAGAGAGTATAGATCGACACCCCGATCATGGAGTAATCTGATCATTGGCCCATTATCACACCGAGCTGCAAGATGAATTGCGTTTTGCCCATCCGCGAAAGGAATTTCTGGGTTTGCTCGATCCTTGCGGAGGAGGACATCCACTACCGCAATTTGATCACCTTTGATTGCTTCACTGAGGGCATTTTGGCAATATACATTCAGATTCATGTCGCCGCACGCCTTTTCTCCGTATTCGATCAGAAGCGTGACAATCTTGACATGTCCACGGAAAGCTGCGATATTAAGGGGCACCTCTATGGTCCTCGCGGCATCAGGCCCATCAATGGCGCCCACCTCGATGAAAATTTCAACGGTCCTTGAAAGACCCCGTTCTGTTGCCCAATGAAGTCCGTAATTATCTGTTCTCGATATAGAAGAGCGGTAGAGGTGTCGGTTCAAATGGGTATGACAATGTCGATTAGTTCTGGCAAAGGCGTTTATTTCTTTCATCGACTGCAGGTTTTCTGCAATGGCCACCAGTAGCTCGTTTGGTAAGTTGAGCGATGCCATTACTGCCGGTAGAAAGAATCTTTAACAGAGACTACCTGTAATCAGATTCAAGCCAGTTTCCAGAGTGAAGTTGATGTGCCATGACTCATGGCGCAGGAATTAAATATTTGTCCTGAAAGCCCGCTAAGGTCTGATCGAGGCTAGCACAGCTCGCATCACATGGGAATAAAGCAAAGCTCCAACTTGAAGTTTTCGGCATTATCAAACTGAGATTTGAATTTGGATCGATTGGTCTTTTTTAAATCGCCCCGTCATCTTATCTAGCTGTAAACGAGGAGCTGTTAGTTACGCTATTGTTTTGGTTTTGCCTCTTCTAGTTTAGCGCTTGTATTGACGGTATAGTACATTTCCTTTAATCTGATATTTTTAATGCCGGCAATTCTGCCTTTTGATAGAATTCTTCGATCAAAAAGGATCATGATTTCTCTACGGTATGTATTAGCACCGAGTCAAAACAGCAAATGCAGGCGCACCGCCTCGCTGCCAGTATTTGGGGGCAAAAAGTGGTGTCAGTCAAGCGAGTAAACGTTCAAGGGCTGGGAAGCATTACCTTGGAAGTCTTCATGGATGATGGCTCTTGTCGGATTATTCAATTTCGAACGCAGCCCCTGGATTTGAATCCAGCTATCAACCAACCGCCTTCTTGGAAGCTACGCTCCAGATGTACAAAGATTGAGAACTCGGTTCGTTCTAGGGATAACGTATTTGTCTTTCATATGGAAAGAATAACTGGGAAGACCTGGATGGAAGCAGACGAGCACTGGGAACCAGCCCCCGTGCAATGCGTAACTTCACTCGGTCGTGTCTTGTCCAAATGCTTCGTGTTCAGAACTGAACACGAAATCGAGAACTATGTCAAACCAAATCTCCAGAAGATTCTCAACATGCCAACTCGCTCGAACATTGATGTCAGGCCCTATTTTCCATTAGTAGAGGAACTCGTCGAGGTATGCCCGAAGCTCAAGAGATTTTCAGGCTTCTTTTCACATTTGGACCTCAACACGATGAACATCTTTGTGGAAGAAACAAGCCAGCTTCATGGGGTCATTGATTGGGAAGATGCCCGAGTGCTACCGTTTGGCTTCAATTGTTCGGCCATTCATTTTCTAGCTGCAGAGTTCCTGACTGTAGAGTCTGGGAATATTGAGTTGGTAGAGAGCCAGAATTATGAGGAAATGGAACGAGGGTTCTGAAAAACCCTGCTGCAAAATGCACCTCCTGATGAGCTACAGGTGATCAATAAAAATCCGAATCTCGTGCGGCTTGCAGTCATCACGGGCACCATTTTGAGGATTTTGGGCGTTTATGTTGTGGACAGTAAAGAGGTTACTGATCTTCATACGCCGTCACTTCATGCCTTGCCTGAGTTACTTACATATCGAATACCAGCCTTGCGAGGTGAGAAAAGGCCTTTCCTGGAGCTCGCTGCCGAACAGGATTATAGGCTGAAGTTCATGGCGGCTTCCGTCTACATCCATGGATTGGCGAGATTTCAAGCTGACCGGCTCGGTTGGTGGCCTCGCCAAGCTAGAATCTTTTTTTAAAAAAATCCCGTCATTTTCGCCGTCGCTTTCAAAGGTCCTCGGATTCTAGTTGTAATTGTTCTTCTACCGAGCATGTCGAGATAAGAGGTGACAGGAAAACAAATCATTCCACCAATTCTCCAAAATCATTGCATACCTCGTATCCTCTCCAAGAAATAGCATATAGCTCGTCCTCGATGAGAAGGAGGATCGGAAGGGGAGTAAACACCAGTCAGACAAGCAAGTAATCTCAGATCACCACTCGGCCAAAAGGATTCATTGGACTAGATAAAAAATACCTTTGGAATAATGATAACAGTGAGCGAGTTGAATCAGCAGTCACAGAAGATCTGCCGATGCTCAAAATGTAGCGTGGTGCAGTGCAGTGCAGTGCATCAACACAAGTCGGACAGAACGCTTGAAATCATAACCGGTTCGGGGGAAATTCGAACTCGAACTCGAATTGGTATACCTGGGAGGGGGTAAGTCCATCCAAGGGTTTCATCATTCCGCATTCGCATTCGCATTCGGGTTAGGATATGCTTTGGGCTTGCAGGGTAAGAATAAACCAAAGACAACAAAAAGAGAAAAAGGAAAGCGCTGAAAATGCAACAAATGGTGCTGCCAAACTACCACCGAAAGTCAAGGCCGACATCGACATCATCGTAGATGTATTTATATTTCCACGGAGCGTAACGGAGGGTATCTCTAACAATTAAACAAACACGCAGAAGAAGTTGACCGATATCGTGCAGTCATAAAAGACTGTACAATAAATACAACGCGGGCGACGTTTAGGCGGCGCGAATCGTAGGCGGCGGACCAGGAGGCAGAGGCGGAGGCGGTTGAGAATATTGCGGAGGTGGAGAAGCCGGAGGTGGAGGGGGGATTGCGGTAGATGTCGAATCGACTGGAGGACTCGTACACCTCACGCAGTTGGAACCGCTGGACCATGTACTCTTCGTAGTTGGCGGCAATTATTGAGCCCAAGATACTGCCCTTTGTGTCTTCGGAGTTTGTCAGTTCAACCATACGCCGAGACAATATGGTAAAAGCCTGAGAGAAGGTCCGGAACACCAATGCGATTTCCTTGGTTCCGCCCGAGATGTCGTTGTCTGGGTTGTTTGGGTCCTCAATCGTGAGACGATCCCGGCTGGCGAATTGCTACGGTGGGGTGTTAGGACGGTATATTGTACAATGGATCGCGTATTAGGGCTCCACTTACCTTGCTAAAGAACATTGGAGGATTCATACGAATACCCATTTCTTCATAACGGAAGATATTACCGTAATAATCAAAGAAGTTTAACAGGATCTTGCCCAGATTGAACTCCTCACGCCGCGGCATATGCTGCAGCAGACTCGCAACCAGGCAAGTGATAGAGAAACCACCCAGGCCTCCGGTCGGTACCTCATTCAGTCCTCGGATAAGCAAGAACTGCTTGATGACCGAAACGATTACTGGCATCGCTGGATACTGGTCCTTCCACATTCTGAACGTCTCGTTCGCTCTAATACCACTGTCATTATCAAAAGACAGGTCAACGCGCAGCCCAGTAACCTTGTCCACGAATTTTATAATGGGCACACGAGCGTGCGCAATACTTTCAATGGACCCGGGAACCGCGATGCCAGCGTTCTTGATGAATGCACTGAATGCATAGATCTGGCCAGGTCTTTCGCCAAAGTTTCTCTTCCCAGAGCGAGTGAAATCTCGTGACATAAGAACCAGATCAACATCGGCAATGGGGAGGTACAGCCCCGAGGCAAAAGAACCAAAAGCATGCAGTTGTACGCCGGGGTATCTCTCCTTGAACACCATCTCCAACCGCTGAATGAGATCCTGTCGCACAAGGTGTTCAAAGTCATGGGGCTTGATCCAACTGTAAAAGGAAAGAACCTCCTGGTGTAGACGAGTGCCCATATGTAAAGCACTCATTCCATCAGTCCAGGGTGTAGCAGACTGTGGGGACAGGGCCTTCCAAGCATAAAGCACAGAGCCATCACTGTGGAACCTTGACATAGGTTTTCCGACCTTTGTGGAGAAGCCCTTAGGTTCATCATCACGGGTTCGTTTGCGCTGCAAAACTGTCGAGTCTTGGCTCGGGACCTGGCTCTGGTTCTGGTTTTGATTCGCCATGCTCTTGGGGCCTCTGGGGGCATTCGCCGGAGGAATTTCTCTTCTGTCCTCTTCTTCCTCTTGTCCTAGTCCATCCATATTGCCCAACGAGATGAAGTCATGGTTGTCGGCCACCGCATCTTCCTGCTTTGGTGCACTGCTGGCTGCCAGCCGAGCTTTGCGAATCAACTTCACGACATCAAGTTTCTTGCCCGTGGTCTCATCGGGCGGCGGCAAGACTGTATATGGGTCGGGGTTGGACCATTTTGGGGCTGGCGCTGGGGCTGGTTTAGGCCTTGAATCGCCATCCTTGTCGTCAGACGCGATTGCACGTCGTTTTCGAGGTCGCGATTCATCGTCTGAAGAGTCTGAGAGGTCCATTTCCGCTTCCTCGCTGTCACTCAACGCGTCAAGAGACGCGAATTTGGGGGTCAATTTCCCATCGTCTGCTGTCAGAAGCTCCGGTGTCGTTTCTCGATTCGGCGCTAGCAGAGGTCGCTCGGAGGTATGGGGGAAGCGAAAGGTGAAATCGCGTCTTGGACGCGACCGACGGTCTCGGTTGTCTCGACCTCTTCCGGATGGTCCCCGCGGCGCATCGTTCCCTTGGAAGACGAAGGGCGCCATGGCGTTGAGAAGGGAGAGTGGGCGTGGGATTTGACGAACTGGAAAGAATACTTTTGCGAAATCAGTTCTGATGCTAAATGGAGGCCCGCAGAAAAAAAGAGATGTGCGTCTTATCGTGGAGGCGGTGTTGGGTGGCAGAAACATCCACAGATCACAGAGACAACTTAGATCCATTAAATATTTAGTCTAGCTAGGCTCACTATGACTCCCATGATATTCTCGCAGACCTTTCTCTAAAAGGCCAACAAGGTCCTTCTGCACTGCCAGTTCGGTAAAGCTAACTCTCCCCGTTGCCCATTCGAGCCAGCCCTCTACTCTGGCTTCTCTCCCTCTCAACAACCCCACACTCACATCAATTATCGTTGGTCGCCCAGTGTTGTGCCAGAAAACGTTGGCTCCGCAACGTTTGCAGAACTCCCGGTATACATCTGGGGAGCTCTCATACCGCTGCATAGTTCCACGATCAAAGGATAGTGGCGATCGGTCAGCGTTGAAGAGGTTGGATCTGGGAACAAAGGCCCAAGCTTGGATGGGAAATCCACTGCCGAGTCGACAGGAAGTGCAGGCACAGGTCCCTGCGAGATACTTGGTATCTCCATCGCATAACCACCATTTGACGTCGTTGGGGTTGTCTGACGATTTGGAGTGATAGGGTACTAGCAAGTCAGGCCAGGGTGACCATGCCTGGGATGAAGATACGTCTGGTCGAGTGATGTAGAATTGGATGCCTCCGCAGTGGCATTGAGCATGTAGTTCGCCTTGATGCAGCGGAATATTCAGCGTATTCTGACTTGTGCTGCTGGTACTGACATCCACTTCGTCGGAAGACTGTTCGAAACCGGCCTGTAGAGCACATCTTTCCCTTGCTGGCCAACCTGGAAGGAATGTGCTCAATCCGCCATCGCCAGTATCCTCGGACTGCCAGTGCTGGATACTCTTCACTGGAGGAGTGTCATCTAATACTACGACCCCCGCGGCGACCAGATATCTGCCACTCGATTTCAACCTGGCAAAGATGTGAGCACCACAGGTTCTACAAAAGAAGCGGCTAACATGAGGGGATTCGGAGTAGATCTGTAGTCCATCCAAGGTGGCGGGCTCATGCTGCATGAGATAATACGCTGCACCCAGGAGGCCAGTGATGGCGCGACAATTGGTGCAATGACATAGTTGGAGCAGGGAATGGTCTGCGACAGCATCCAGATGGATCGACTGAGTTACGTCTCCACATAAACAAGTGACCGAGGTTGCCATGCGTGCTTTATGCGTGCTTTGTTGTTTGCTTTTTGCTTTTTGCTTTGGAGAATCTGATTTGCTTTTTGGAGGAGATGATTGGCGCGTCGAGGTTGACCTTGGGGCGAAGCTCACTCGGCTCACTCAGCTTGCCGATATTCACAGGGTCGAGTGCTCGAGTGCGCAAGTAGTGCAAGATGGTAATGTGCTCAGGCGGGGCGAGCGCAGAAATGTGCTCTCCTTGTACTCGTAAGTAAACCTAAGAATAACTCTGGAACTACCATTCCCAGTGCGGCGCGAGTACATCAGTAACGTAGCAGTAGTACCGGGAAGTCACGGGCGGTCCGAGTATAAAAAGCTGGCGGCGGCCCGTCCTTTCCTTTCCCCCCACCTCATCTTCCCTGCTATCGCTTGCTTTACGCTCAACTCTACGTTTCCCACTTTTCAAAACCACCAATACCTCTCTATCTCAAAATGGGTGAGTTTTCAAATCCTCCTTCTATGACCCCTTTCGCTATACCACATGCCGCATCTCCCGCTTCACCCCTCCAATCTTTGCTTTTTGCCCGAGACCCTGGCAAGGCGGGGTCATGGCGGGGTTACCTGCACTCGTGTTTCCCCCTCCTTCAGTCATTGTAACAGACGCTGACCAACACCAGGTTCCGACCACGGCTGCAGCTGCGGCGCTTCCTGCCAGTGCCCTGCCGGCGCATGCCAGTGCCCCGTATGTGAAATCTTGACTCTTGACTCTTGACCCCTTATCATTGTCTGAAAAATGACGCGACACAATGACCCGCTGGCTAACCCCCCGCTTTTTTCCGACTCTTTAGAAGTAAACCATTCAACTCGATCGCCATGCTGTGATGGGTAGCTGCTTGAACGGATCTTGTTCATTGTCGAATCAAAATGCGAATGGAGATAGGCGATGAGGGAGAGATCTCATCTACCGGATGGTAGCGTTGTGATGTGAGATCGGGCACTGCGGAGTTTTACCGTCGTTTGTGTTTTCCTTTCATGCAAAACAGAGCAAAACAACCCTCAAAAAAATGTCTAGTCAATCGTTGTAGTCGAAATTTTATGACTGCGGGTTACTGAATCACTTATATTCCTTTCTATCAAGTACCTTGTGGGCATCGACCCAATCTTCGGGTCGTTTAGACTCGGTGTATGTGATGAGCTTAACTGCGCATCATATCCTCGACAGCAGATATGCTACGACATCGATTTGATGTACTTCAGGACTGGATAATAGTCACTATCTAGTTCTCAATACCATGCTGCAGCAACAGTAGTAGCAGAAGTAGCCTGACGTAATCTCCCGGAATCAGCGTGCTACCCTTGCTACCCTCGGCTGCTCGACGCCCCCAACCTACCTATGGGAGGTCTACACCTGGGCCATTCTTTTCAAACATTCCGATCCACCCCAGTCAACCTTCCCGTCGTAACAACCATATGCGGCAGTATTTCCACGCCGCCAGATCCAATTTCTATCGGCTTCCGCGGCTGATGTTTGCCGATGCGTCCTTTTTGCCTCGATAACGGCCCCAGAATTCCATTATTCTTTGCAAACAGGACAGACATTGGCCTGCACTGACCCAGGAGAAAATAATAGCGGGTCATCTCAAGCCGGCTTGGGTGCCTTGCAATACTGCTCTTGGGCCCAATAGGTATCAGACCGCGTGGATATCGGGGGAGGGTCCGTGGGACCAAAAGTATGATATGCTTCAGTAGCCTTAACTTGGTCTGCAGGAGAAGACGAAACGATCCACTTTGATTTCTCGGCGCTTCGGCCCTGCTCGATTCCAGCAAGTTTGTGCCTGTGCTGGTGCGGAGCGGTACGTACGTTGGGCCCGATCTTGGACCCGTGCGAGGATAGCTATGTAGCTGTAGGTAGGTCCCAGTCCCGGTGAGAACGTAGGGAGTTTGTGAAGCATTCCATGTATCTGATTTCACCTTCTCTTAAAGAGGATACCATTCTACAATGCCACTTACGAAATATCATTTCCATGTGGGTTCTACGCTTTCTACCGCTCCTTCCGATTCCTTTGGTCCGAGATTGTATGTAGTATTCGCTTTTGATAACTCTACCAGCTGGCGGCAGCCCTATGTAATCGATATCCAAAGTGTCTCGCTTTGCTTTTGCTTTCTTAGCTCATAGAGAGCATCATTGCTGGAACAACGAGAGCCCGCGGCATTCCACTCCACCACAGTGGGCTTGGATATGCAGCTTCAGAATACAGAACTGCCAATAAGCCCTCGGGGCGCCCCTCCTCCAAGGTCCCCAATCCGCACAAACACCAGCCTCCTCATAGGCTGCAACGCCCAGATCCCGACCCTGCGCCGCTCCTGGCGCCGAAAAATTCATCATGGGTCAACCCCACTGTATGACGGACCACGTTGCCCCTGTCGGCCATCGCCATGGATATGGCCGTGACTGTACGCATCAAGTAACGTGAGGCCCGTCCCGAAAACGATGTGGAGATCTAGGCGACCTGCGCTTTTTAGGGTCGATCTAACATGGGATCTTCGACATATGGCCGTCATAATCGTGGTACGATGGAGGCCTCGACCTTGATGATGGAAAGAGAAATTAAAAACCGCTCCTCTTGGAGGGGAGAGTGGTATGGCGTCCTTGCCCCAGCTCCACATAGTTCAAACCGCCTAGTATACCGCGGAGCAACTCCATAATCGTAAGACAACTGAAGTGGAAGGATGATGCCTGCCCAATATTAGCGTCATTATATGTGTGAATCGAGACAGATTCAAGTTGTAGATGCTATGTACTGCGAAGTCGTGACAACTCCGTCATGAAGTATATTAGTCGCAGTGTCTATAGCGAGCAAGTACATCGAGTGTCTGTAAACAACACACCCATAGAACAACACAAAACGCCCAGAACACAAAGAAAGAATCCCCATCCGTCGGAGTTCTCAGAAAACGAGAGAAGCAAAAAGAAAAGGGAAACACTACCCCCCAGCAAGCTGCCATAACCTACCACAACAACCACACCTCGTCATCCGCATGAACCTAACCGGTCCGAGCCAACACCAACACATCGATCTGCAGAAATAGCCACAAAGGGCACTCCACAAGAAAACATATCGGAGATAGCAAGTAGCAAGAAAGCGGCCACCACCGCCCATCATACAATACCACTTCTTCCCCACCTCGGACTGGCGAAAACCGGCCACTGAAACCAAACAATACCCCGGTCATTGGCGAGAGCGTTAAGACTTACCCGCTCTATTGAAGCGGGTAGCGCGTGAGTGGGCGTGGAAAAAAGAAAGTGGAGACCGTGAGGAGTAGGAAGGCCGTACAATACGGTAGATGCATACTACCTACTCCGTACTGAAAGACCATTTGACTCGACCACGCGATGCGCTGGGGTTTGCCTCACGGATCACCCTCGGCCGTGGCTGGAGAGGGAAATCCAGCCAGCAACGAATGAAGAATTAGGAAATATTGTTTCCTTTTTTTGACTCCGTTCCGAGTCTTCCTTTCTTCTTTCCGGTATCGAATCGGGGCCAACTTACTCCGCAGTTGTCGTAGCCTAGCTTACTACTAGCTGTGAGTTTGTGAGGGATAGAGAAAGAAAGAGAGAGAGTACGGGAGATGCAGTATGTACATCAGAGCATAGCAAAAGCGAGGCTTGAGAATACCTTGGCATCACTACAATACTAGAAGAAGTATAAAGCTAGCCTTTCAACCCCCCAGCCAGTCCCTTTTTTTCTCCATCCAGACAAACATCCGAATATCTCCCAAACAAAACCTTCTTAAATTTTTCGTGGTTTCATTCCATATCCCAACCCATCCATCCAACATGTCTCCCTGCTCGTGCAACTGCTGCTCCGGCAACTGCAACTCTTGCTCCTGCTCTAGCTGCACCGTATGTTATCCTTTTTTTCCTTGAAGCAGAATATCTACTCCATCCCCCTCCCCCCTTGTCTTGGTTATAGGAGGAAGGTCTGATTATTCTACCAGCACTAAGCTAGCTCACACGCCGTCGCCACCGCCATCCTCCTCCAACTCGACAACCCATACCAGACCCGGCCTCCCGTTGCTCTCGAACTAGTTAGTAGGAACCAAGTTCGGAACTACTAGTCGACTGTTTTCCTGTGCAATATAAGCTTTTATCATGATGGGGTCTGGTTTTGATTTTTGGGGTCTTTGGGATGGGTTGCTTTGTTTTTAGTGTATGTTTATGCTATTCGGTCCTTGAGCCGTGCAATATTATATTTGGATTTTGTCCAATGTGCCAGTGATTTGTTTCACCGTAAGCGACTAGGAAATAGTAAGAATGTTTAAGTTGATGGATGAAGAGGCTTGGCATCTTGAAAGTAACTTGAAACTTGAAACCTTGAGTGGTAAGCTTCAAGTTGAGTTGTTCAAATTTATGTATTTACTGGGGCAGTGATGTCGTTGGTTGGAAATGTAACACGCTTGTATTTATTCGAATCAAATCTAATGCTCACACCTCAAGTATTTGGAAGCAAGGCGGCAAATCAATCGATACATATGCAATCAAACAGTTCACACTACGAAACGTATTCACAGCTCGTCTTTCGACCGAGGCACGCTGTCACCCTCATCGCCACCAGGGCAGACGGCTGGAGTTGTGACGAGCATCGAGTAGACACACTTCTCGTCTTCAGCCGTCTTGAGGATCTCGTTCTGTTCACCACACTCCAAGACAACCTTGGTCGACCGGTTAGGTCCGTTCCAACAGTGCTGGCCGTTGTCGTACTCGAGTGAGATCTTCTCGATGGAAATGACATCTCCCGTCTCGTTCAGCTCCTCGACGCTCGTGTAGCCAATCCGAACGAACTTGCCCATGGACATGGACGAGCCACCCTTCCTTTGGAGTTGTTTGGTGTCTTCCAAGAAGCAGTGCTCATAAGTATACTCGCCGGCATCTTGCTTAATACACTGTCCCTTGAGGGCACGGAAAATCCCAGCGGTGCCGTAGTCCTTTTCAAGGTCGGCGTGTTGGTCGCGAAGCTTGTTCTTAAGATCTTTCAAAGTATCTTCCTCGGACTTGAGGGCATTGCGCGCCTCAGTCAGAGCCTTCGATTCTGAGGTCGAGCCTTCCTCGGTCTTGGCGATGATTCCACTGGATTCGAGGAATGCCTTTAGGGAAAAGAACTGGTCTTCGAGGAAGTTGACCAGAGTAGGTGGAAGCCAGGCGGCAAGCTTGTATACTGTTGCCGTTTTTTAGTAGATGTCGATGCAAGTATCGGGGGCTTCTCTTACGTATATCAGATTCGTTGCAGCCATCCTCCGTGTTCTCCCAGTGTGCCCAGTCAACGCCGGAGTTCTCATCATCAGGCTTGGCAATTTCATCCAAATCTCGCTCCTCGTCGGCATTCTCATCGTTGCCAAGCTCACGGGCAGCATAGTCCTCCCAACCGCGAACAGCGCGCTTGACACCCTCGTCGTTGAAGTTAGGGTTATATTCAACCTTGAATTTAGAGAGGATATCTTCAAGCTCCTTCAGTCGGGAACGAGTCTCGTCTCTCTGTCCACGAACAACAGAGAGCGCATCACGCAATTCTTCAACTCGGCCCTTGGCAACACCAGCAAGCGCATTGACCTTGCCTTTGCCCTTTCCAGAACTCCTAACCACCTTGCGCTCCTCATCCTCGGCCTTCTTCAACTCAGCCTCAAGGCCCTCAACCTTGATCTCAGAGCCCTTAATCTCAGCCTCCAGTCGGATAACATGGTCTTGAATTTCCTGGACCTGTCGTCCAGCATCCACAAGAAGCTCCTTCTTCTTCTTCAACGCGGCAGTCATAGACTTCTGTCGCTGCTCCTCCTCCTTCCGCCACTTCTTACCAATCTCCTTGCAGCGGTCCTCGCACTTGGTGCCTCCAGGGCGGGCCCATTCATCACTACCATCACAGCACAGCTCGTAGTCGCAAATTCCATCATTGACACGCTGGAATGGCACGAAGGAGGGCCGGTGGCCCTTATTCTTGCAGTAGAATCCGGGCAATGCGACAGCGAGCTCTTGGTCGCTATTTCCCGGACGTTCTGCCACCGTCAATGGCGAGTTACGGGAGAGGTGTGAGCAGGCAGATGTGCCAGGCTCATCACTGCCGTCCGGGCAATCGCAGAAGTCATCATTCACGGCGGAGAATGGAATCTTAACCGAGGGATTCGAAATGCAGGTGAAGGTCTCTTGGTCCTGGTAGAACTTGGTGACTGCGGTTCCATATGAATTAGCATGAGGGATGACAATATGACAAGATATATGAGCAGATGGCCCTTATTTACTACCCCATTGATGATCCGCCGGGTGTGGACACTTTCGGGGTGGGGATAAACAGATCAGGGCTCGGGTACTTACACTCCGGGGCAACACCTCGAGGGCGTGGAACTTTGTCGTTGCTTGCCCGGGCAGTAGACCCGGCCACAGCCAGCAGGAAAAGCGACTGAGGGAGTCTCATGATTGAGGCATTGAGCTGGAGAAGGATTGCGGAGAGAGCTTCGGGCCAGCTGGTGATAAGGTCTAATCGCCCTCACACGTGCTTAGTAAGCACCGCTATCTTTACAGAGTATCACATCGGTGGTGGCAAAGATGGCCGTCGCAACGATCTAGACTCGGCAGTCACAACAATGGGTAACGACGGTGGAAGGTGAGTTTGAGTTTTCTGCATACACATCGAGAATCTACTTTTGAAAAGTGACTGACATGACAATTTCACAGTATCCCCACCCGCCGCGAACTCGTTCGTGAAGCGGCCCGCGCTCCGACGACCGCTCAACTAAAAGAAACCCAGCGCGAACAGCAAGAACATTTCTGGGCAACTTGCCCACTTTCGCATAAGGCGCTTGCGCGACCGATTGTATCAGATAGTGTGGGAAACCTATACAACAAGGACGCAGTGCTTCAATTTCTGCTCCCCGGAGACGATGGTGAGGGGATCAGCTCCAAGTCCGACTGCGAAGAAGTCCTGTGCGGCCGAGTAAAGTCTCTCCGCGACGTCGTCGAGCTTCACTTCGAAGTTGACACCGAGCTGAGCGAACACCCTTCGGACCGCATCAATGCGCACCGACACCAGCGCCGCGAGGGCTGGATCTGCCCTGTCACCGCAAAGCCAGTTGGTCCGGGCATGAAGACTGTCTATCTCGTTCCCTGCGGACATGTCTTTGCCGAGGAAGCCATTCGCCAACTGAAGGGTGACAAGTGCTTGCAAGTAAGTTTATCCCACTAGAGTTACTTTGCGAGGCAATCCCAAGCTAATACAAATGTCCTAGTGCAACGAATCTTACGCCGAAGAAAACATTATCTCCATCCTACCCACCAAAGAAGAAGACAAGCAACGCCTCATTGCGCGTGGCCAGAAGCTTTCTGAACAGGGCCTCACTCACTCTCTGAAGAAGGCACCCGGTTCAAAGAAACGCAAGAAGCATGCTACCACCGAAACTGCGACGGACGCTCCTAGCGCTTCCACAGAAAAGGCCGATTCTGCATCTGCTCCCAAGCCGAAGAGTCAGAGCAATGCTGGCACGCCTACTCCGACTCCCTCTGGGAATGGAATCAAGAATGCATCCACTGCATCACTTGCGGCGCGCGTCCTAGAAGAGGAGAATGAGAAGAAGAAGCGGCGAAAGATGATGGGTCGCAACGAGAATCTCGACAGCCTATTCACTAAGAAAGACGATGGTAAGAAGAGTGCAGATTTCATGCATAGAGGTTTCTCTATTCCCGCTCCGCGGCGGTAGTTTTTTCAGCGTGATTCGCCATGTCGATTGATTTAGTTAGGAGTTGGTTACGGAGTTTTTAGGGGACCTTTTTGCAGGAGCGTGTATTTAATGCCAGCTACGATCGTGCACGAGCACTGTATATATCTTTGAAAATGATGAAATTCTTCAAAACAAATGCAAATAAATTTCTAGTATACACAAAAGGATAGCCTGATATCAAAACGACGAATGCCTCGAGAAGGACCGAAAGCTACCTGCGAGCCTCTCGGACCGTCCTCATCTTTACAGAGACGCCATCAGGTGGAAACGCCAGACCACCTTTGACCAAGTTGTACATTGCCTCCTCAATCATTATCAAGGCCCTCCACTTAAGCCCGACCCTGGCGCGTCTCCGGCTTCTTATGTCTGATATTCGTCTTGGGGGTAATGAGGCCGCGTTGAATGTACTCGGAGTAAATGACCTTCTTGCGACCAGCGTCCTCGTCGCGGTCAGACTGGCGGATCCGAGTGGACTGGAAAGCGAGGCTGGGCGGCAGCAGGCCAGCGTCCCAAGCGCTGTGCAGCGACTTGGTGACATTCTTGGGCTTCTCCTTCAATCGGGATGAGAGGGCGACAATCAGTTCGCCGATGGAGTTAGATGCGGTAATAGCCTTGTCTGGGATACGACGGTTGTGCAGCTGGCTCAGGCGCTTAATGTACTGTTATGGTTGAATTAGCAAGTTTTCGCTCAGAAGCTCGACGTGGAGAGGTACATACAGCAAACTTGATCTTAGGGTCAACCAAGGAGAGAAGTCGGTAGGGCTCGGTCTCGACTTGGCGATCGCGCTTGACGAACTCGGTCGACTCAATTTGGGCCGCTTCCTCTCCTCCAATCTGATTGAAAACAAAGACGAGGGCTTCCTTGGTTTGCTCGTCGGGAAACTTGATCTCCCATCCCTGGGTTTCGGAGGGCTGGACGGTACAGCTCTCGATCATCTCGCGAATCTGGGTGTTGTGTCGGTTGACCTGGCAGATGCTGTCCAGGGGTTTGCCCAGCAGGTGAAGCAGGCAGATCTCCACGGCGGTTTGGTGGGCAGCAGGAAGGATAGGACGAGTGCGGGTTTGTTCACCGAATCTAGAGGTATCGATTGATTAAAATCCATCCGGTGTCTTCGGGGGTTACGGGGACCCTAGGCTCTCCTCATAAACAAGATAAAGCGAATTCAACACATACCGGTGATATTTATCGGCACTGGAACTGCCAACCTGAGTCCATTTCTGCTCAGGAAGGTATCCAACCTTTGCCAATCCGGCCCAGGTCTCCGCCTGGACGTAGTTGTCGCCCTTGGCGAGCTCAGAGGTCTCACCTCCAGCCAATTCGCCGTCCGCGGCAGTGGGCTGTTGTGACAGCTGAGAGTCTCCGGTGTACGGGTCGGCCGCGCCAGGTGGCTTTTCAGAGTTCCACAGCTTGCGACGGGTGCGGTCGAGGAAAGACGGGGAGTCGGAGGCGTAGCGACGGGTCTGGTGTTGGAATTGACGGGCGAGCGGGGAGACACGTGGAACGGCTTCTTGCCTGCAGCTCGAGCAGACATACAATGCCTCTCGTAGAGGTAGGCGTGTGACGGGGCGCATCGTTGCGGTATGGAACTCGAAGTGGTCAACTTGATGCGCGGGCAACTTTTGCTCGGCGAAACAAATTGAGATACCAATCACGTGATGTCAATGCTTGGCAGTTTTTATCTATGGGCATCTACTACATTGTACTAGTACTAGTATCATCACATTAAATCGAATTTCGTGTTGAGTACTTAGTGACTATGAGTAAGATTTTTGTTTACAGTCGGGCATATATGGTTCAATGGACTTATTATGCCTCGCACTGACACTTCCGATTGTTTCGGTCACAGCTCGGGAGTGATCTGGTCTAGACTATATATATACCTTCGCTGGGATATTCTGACTAAGAAAATTGACCGCGGTAAATTCTCAATTAAAATATTGATAAACTACCCAATTTATCCACCTTGGTAATCAGAAAACGAGAATCCATGGAAATAGCTAAATCTCGAATTATCGGGGTTTGGGGAGTCAAGGATGGCCATAAGGCACCTAACCCCGAACTTGAATATCGACCCGAAAATATTCGGGGTTACCGATGATATTCCCGAGATATGGTTCTACTGGGTATACATAGGTGAAATTAAATATCAAGGTATATAATAGCAGTGAATCTGGCCCCATAGCACATCATTTTCCTCTCAAACTACCTAGTACTGAACCGCCAGCATCAACAGCTCAGCATGCCTGCCCTAGTATATGACACAAACACCACAGCCTTCGAACTAGTCAGCGACTACAAATCCATCATCCAAGACAAGACAATCTTAATCACAGGAGCTTCTCCAGGATCACTGGGTGGGCATTACGCTCAAAATATCGCAAAAGCCAACCCCGCTTGCATCATCCTTGCCGGCCGGAACACAACCAAACTAGAGCAATGTACCAAAGAAATCCAAGTCGCAAGCCCCAAAGTCAAAATCCGCACTTTGAAATTGGATTTGAGTTCCTTGCAGAGTACGCGTGATGCAGCAGCCGAGGTAGTAAACAACTGGGATGATATTCCCGTCATCGACGTCCTAGTCAACAATGCCGGCATCATGGCGCCGGAATATGGAGTTTCGGTCGAAGGATTTGAATCGCAATTTGCTACGAATCATCTTGGCCCTTTTCTTTTCACGAATTTGATTATGACAAAGATTCTCAAATCTACCAGTCCAAGGATTGTTATGGTTGCTAGTGATGGGCACCGACTTAGCCCGTTGCGGTTTGATGACTATAACTTCGATGTGAGTGAAGAACCCAAGTAAGAAATATGCGACGAAAGAAGAACTCTTTTGCTAAACATTTATGAAAGGGAGGAGATACCTACGATAAATGGGTTGCCTATGGACAGTCTAAAACAGCCAATATGCTGATGGCATTGTCGTTGGCGAATAAATTGGGGATCAAGCATGGCCTGCTTGCGTTTAGTATACACCCCGGTGTTATTCTCACGAACTTGGGAAGTCATCTTGATTGGGATGATGTGGATGTGAAAGGACTCTGTAGGTTGGCTCTGTGGTGACAATGTCCTACATACTTTCGATCTAATTCGCGTATAGGGTCAACTGATCGTCGGCTGGGAAATGCAGAAGGTTGGAGAACATCCTTTGATTTCAAGACACCGGAAAGAGGCGTCGCAACACATGTTTATGCTTCTTTCGACCCTCTTCTTAAAGGTATGTGCGTCTTTGCAAATTGGTCCCAGAGAACAGGCTGACATACTACTATCAAACCAGCGAACAATGGCGCCTATCTCATCGACTCACACATCGCAGATTACTTGCAAGATACTCTGAAACCATGGGCAACCAGTGGCTTCGAAGCAGAAAGGCTATGGAGATTGAGTGAAAATTTGGTGGGCGAGAAATTCCCTTACTAGATACTACACATAGACGCGATAACGTATTCAATCAAAGGAGAGAAGAACTATCGAGAATACAATTATCTATTGTATGTAAAATGTATATACACTGCATCGCTCATATCATAGTGTAAAATAAGAAGGAAAGGAAAAACTCCGGAGAACACAAGGCTTTTTTACTCCCGAACAAACATACCAGCCATACCCATACCGGTACCAATGCACATGCTGACAACACCAATGTCCTGACCGCTGCGCTCCAACTCGGGCAGCAGATCAGCCAGCTGGCGAGCACCGGTAGCACCGAGAGGGTGACCAATAGCAATAGCACCACCGTTGGGGTTAACTTTGGCCTCATCAATACCAAGCTTGCGGACACTGTACAGAGCTTGGGAGGCGAAAGCCTCGTTGATCTCCCAGACACCGACGTCGGGAACAGTCACACCAACGCTCTGGAGCAGCTTGGGAATGGCAACAGCAGGACCAATACCCATCTCATCAGGAGCACAGCCAGCAACGGCAGAAGCAACCCAGCGAGCCTTGATGGAGCCAGACAGACCGAGCTCCTCGGCGGTGGAACGACGCATCATCAGAGCAGCAGCGGCACCGTCGCTGACCTGGGAGCTGTTACCGGCAGTGCTGGCGCCGTCAGCGGCGAAAGCAGGCTTGAGAGCAGCCACCTTCTCGAGGGAGAGGCCGTGACGGATACCGTCATCCTGGGTAACGGTGATATCCTGGGGAGGAGCATCGGGGTTCTCGGCGGAGTAGGACTTAGTGGTGGTAGGGACAATTCCGCTGAAGCGACCGGCCTTCTGAGCGGCAGAAGCCTTTGCGTGCGACTCGACGGCGAAAGCATCCTGGTCCGCGCGGGAGATACCGTAGCGCTTGGCGACGTTCTCAGAGGTCAGACCCATGGGCATGATGCAGTCCCGGGCATCCTGGGAGTGAGACTCCTTCAGTTCGGGCCAGAGGACGGTGGGGATTGCGCGGGAGCCATAGTTGCGAGTCATGGACTCCATACCACCACCGACACCGATATCAGCAGAGCCGGCGCGAATGCCGTTCGCAACGGCGGTGATAGCGGCCAGACCGGAGGAGCATTGGCGGTTGATAGTGTTGAAGGGAACGGTGTTGGGGAATCCGGCGTGGATTTGGGCCATGCGGCCGGCCTTTGCGCCACCGAGCTCTTGCAGGACGGAACCAATGGTGCACTCCTCGATTAGGGCAGGGTCGAGGTTAGGGTTGGCCTTGAGAGTGGCGCGCAGGACGCTGGCGAGCAGCTCTTCGGGGTAGGCATCTTTGAAACCACCCTTCTTGGCACGGGTGACGGCGGTACGGAGAGAGGAGAGAATGACGATGTCGTTCGGCGACTTCTGGAGCACCTGCTTGAGTCCACGGGGAATTGGGGAAGCCATTGTTGCGGTGGTGTTGGGAGGTATATGTGATTAGGAATGGGGTTCGGCGAAAAGTGTATATGGGCCGAGGATGCGTATATCCGGGGAATTCGGGAGCTCTCTTCGAATGAATCTGGGGTATGCCTGCACACTGTACAATTCGAGCGCGGAGATGGAGGAGGAAGATTGAAGCTCGACAGAAAATCGGCCGTAGCTGTCGCCGGCAACTCTTATAGGAAAATGCCGGGTGAAATTCCGGGGTCGGAAGTAGCAGAGAGAAGCCAGTCCCGTCGCGAGGCCCGGCATTGAAGATCGGCTAAGGGCTCTGCCGCGTGTGGGGTCGAACATTCAACCATACTCGTACTTCTACTCCGTACACCGTCATTCCATCCTTGAGACCCTAAATGAGTTCTTCTTCTAACCAGAGGAATGAGAACTTATAAATCCGATTTGTTTTTGGTTTTCTAGAGTAAAAGAGAACAAATCGTTCACATACTGAATATCCGACGGTTCACCCACTCAGCCGACTCGGTTGATTAGTCATCATCGGATCGGAAGAGATACCATGAGAATTGCCACGAGGTTACCGAGTCGGATGAATAGGGAAATCCCAGGAAATCCCAGGATTTCCCTATGACCTACCAATGGAAAAATACACACAGGCCGAGATAAAAGTGCCACTTGAGCGTGTCTCGTGCTTGCTGGACCGACTTTCCCGGGGTCTTCTCGAAATGTCCCGAAAGCGCAGTGGTGGAGGAGATGGAAACGATTACTCCAGCTATGAAGTAGGATTTCTTCACCGCGTGTACGAGAGTATATTTCGAATACTCCGGAATTACAAATGCGAGAACATGCGCCAGCTTTTGATGCCTATTCTGCCATATTCCATTTGCAACTTACGGAATTCAAATTAGCGCTGTCCACATCTGACGATACCGACCTGGATACATGGGTGGAAAGTAATGGACAAGGTGGTTTTTTAAGAGCAAAGCTCGATGATCTTCTTCTTATGCTAGTTTGGGCCAGCTCCATAGAGAAATGTGATATACCCTTGCGCTTTCTTGAGGAGATTGGCCATATTGTTGAGCAGTATTCTCGAATGGTACGTACAAGAAGACAAGATCTTCCGGAAAATGACACCCAAGCATTCGAGGGCCACATACTATGATGTACTAATCGCCAGCATCCTTTCCATCGCGCACGGCGTCGAAGAGAGTCAAAATATCCGCCTGACTTCTTATGCGAGTTGGTATGCTGTTATATAGACTTGGAATGTCTCTCGCCTGACTCGTTGAGATGCTTGAAACAGCAGAACTCTACTTCTGGTCCGAACTTGCTACTTGTGGCCGCTATTTCTTTCAGATCAGAACTCATTGACCATCTACTCCTTGAGGGAAGAAGTCCCCAAGAAATGATTCTCATGGAGCCGATCCGACCCGCTGTCAACGACTTCAGAGTTCAACCCATAACAATACCAGCTCAAAAAGTGTCACATTCTGTGTGGTTAATATTTCTGTTTAATGCTGTGGAGGAATTTCTCTGGAACTTGCAGCGGCGGATGCGAAAAGGCTCGCAGAAAACTCAACTAATCCCTGGGGACAGTATCTCTGTCTTGAAAGTGTCGTCACTCCCTCTGAACGATTGGACTCACCCTTCGTTTATCGGGTCACCTAGAACATGTCCATATTCAGCCCAATCTCGAACAGCTGAATGGATTAGTGGAGATGGTATAGATATTTGTCCTTGAAGAATTGCGCCCATCAATATATTTCTCTTGAGAATCTATTGCTAGTTGAAGTTCATACGCAATTGTATACGGTGCGGCGTTCGGCGTAGTGCGGCGCTCGGCAGTTGCCGAGTGGCGGATCATCGCTGCTTAGCGCGATCTAGATGCTTAGGAATGGCGAGCTCGAAATTTGGCAGCCTAAGTAACCATCGGCTTCTTTCTTTACTGTCTCCATCGACTACAAGAAACCGACTGCAAAGTTTAAAAAAGGTAAATGCTCAGCCGTGTTGGATCTATGTTCTCCACAACTGATTGATAACCTTGCTTTAGTAGGACCCTGAAGGAGCTGCCCTGGGGCGGTTGACATATAGACTATAGCGGAATCTAATTCTGACTTCCTAGATAAGCCCGATATAGAAAATTATCAATTTCAAGCCTCTTAATGGTAGTCAACCTGTGGATTTGATCTGATTCTGTTCTCAACGGCAAACCGTAACTGTTGCCTGTAGAACTCTTGGCAGTCGGCTGTCATGGAGGCGCAGCGTTGAATTGAATCCATGGATTATTTCCGGAGGCTTGGCACTTACCCAATTAGGCGCGTATACTGGTCTTAGTGATGTGAACTACAGAATTTCAAATCTCCGCCAATGTCTATATAAGTATGTCGAATGTTTTGAGGAGTTCTATTTTCCACGCATTACTTTCTATCTTTTCCTTTCAAACCCATACAGAACAACCTTCGAGTCTCCAATTGCCCTGATATTACCAATCACCTCACCTCACGAACCATTCAATTTAACAACAAATTCAAACTCGAATATCTTAAAAATGGTCAAAATCTGGATCCTCGCTAGCTGCATCGCAGCGACCTTCTCAACCGCCACCGCTTCCAACCTCCTCCAAGAACAAAACATTCCACTCAACCTCGCCGTCGAGATCGCCCAGAACGCAGTCCAAGCTTGCGCCAAGCAGCAATACAGCGTTTCCGCAGCTGTGCTTGATCGCGAGGGTGTCCTGCGAGCCCTCCTTCGCGCCGACGGTGCGGCCATTCACACTCCCGATGCGGCACGCCGCAAGGCCTACACAGCTGCGTCGGCACGAACTGTGACTAGCACTATGGTGAAGAACATTCAGAACCCGGGTGCCGCCCAGCTCGTCGCAATTGATGACTTCTTGATTCTTGCCGGTGGTGTGCCTATTAAGGTTGGAAATGAGACGATCGGTGCCATTGGCGTTGGTGGTGCTCCCAGTGGGGACTTTGATGAAGCTTGTGCTCAGGCTGCCCTCAAGCAGGTGGCGGATAAGTTGCAATAGATTGTCTGTTCGGCAGATATATTACTTAGAGAATCATACTAGATGAAGGTCTTTGCCATTTTCTTTTCTCTTCTAGCACCGGCGTCTGTCGATCTATATCGGGCATTTTGTAACCTTATTAAAGATGAAATTAGTATGCGATCGTAAGAAAATTTAGAAATTAAAAGAAATCATTCCATTCGAGGGTTCCATAAATGTCCAAATCTATGGATGTAACGGCAATACTTCCGAGTTCCTCGTATCGAAGATTTCGTTGAATATATGAAGTTCACGGGTGTCCTCTCCGCCATATGGTATGGCCTCGGCAGGGGTCCAATTCAATCTGTTAGTAGTTACTAGTAAGCCATGGAGAAGTTGAGATTTAGATTTGGCAAAAGTATACAAAATCACAGATTAATTACATCCAAATAGCATTCATCATCAATATAAGATATGCAGTGGCAGGGTAGTCGTGTCAATGAGTGTAGAAGCCTTCAACCAGGTTCGGACTCATCTACACCGGCACCGCAAACCTCCTCAGCACCGGATCCTGAAGAAGCCTATCCAAAAACTCCCCCTCAATCCCGGCCATGATCTCCACCCCTCCATTCGGTAAAACAGGCAAAACAATCTGAGCCCCATGAATCATGCCGATCCGGGGCATTCTCACAGCCTCAATCCTATTCCCCAACATCGAACCCCAATCCAAAGAATACAAATCGAAATTAACCCACGACGACAGTGAAATATTCCTCCCCGAAAGATCCAGCATTGCCGACAACGCAAGACGAGTCGGGTGCTCCTGATTCTTGACAAGCGCTGCGACGTCGCAGATAGAATGCCCCTCAGTACTGGCGATAGCCTTGCGCACGAGCACCGAAAGATCGGCAATATTGAGCCGTCCGAGCATTTTACGGAGAGTGACTGTGGTCGTGCAACAGGTCATGAAACAGCCCAATGCCTCGGGGTGAACCTTTGGATTCGTCCGCAACCGTCCGTCCATGAAGATGCCAAAGTTGGTTTCGGGATCACTCTCTTCCCCTTCCCCGAGTCCCTCAGGCCGCAGAGGAAATTGCGCTGCCATGATCGAGCGCCAGATCAGCGCGCAGATGGCGTCGTTGGTAGATATCCATTTCTGGTCAGATGGCTCGGTCGCATTTGATGGATCAGCCTCTTTCTTCAATTTTGCCAGCGATTCTGGCGAAATGTAGAAAATTTGGCCGCGGTGGGTCGTAGTTAGCATTTTCGGTGGCATTTCTGTTGGCGTGAAAGGCAGGAGGATATATTCCGGATGATCCTCCAGTTTGCCCTTATACTGGGCGGGCGGACTTATCGCCTGTTCGCGATCGTTCCAGAGGGCGTCCGGAAGCTGGACTGGGTTGTCGATATTCAAACCCTGCGCCCGACGACATCCTTCTGCCCAGACCTTCGCCCATGTGAAAAAGCATCCGCCGTCTCCGATCATGTGGAAGACGTTCCATGATAGAAGAAGCCCGCCGGGAATGAAAGTACATTGCGCAAGCGAGATGGGCCTTCTTGTATCGGGTGTTGGCCAGACTTCTCGACGACAGAGGAGGTCTCCTTCGAAGGCGGATGGGGGAAAGTTCTTTGCCTTGAGCTCCGCAAAGGTATATGGGAAAGCACCTGGTGCCCGTAGGTCCTTTGCTGTAACAAGATCAATCTCTCCGTCGCTTGGCATGCGCAACTTCATGACATTCTTCTGCCATGATTCGAGGTCGGGAACTACCTCACATGCCGTCTCTGGGATTTGCTTCGCCAGAAAGCAGTAACCCTCTCGAACGACAGTGAAGATTTCGTCGGGATTGTAGTTCTCCCCTAGCTCGAAAGGGAAAATATAGCGCGCATAGCCCCGGGGGCTGATCTGCTCTATAGCTGTGAGTTTTGGAATAGATCGAGTTTGTTGGATGGATCCCATAGTGGATATATGATATGGTACCGTGGATAGTGGCAGATCGTCCTGGAGGGAGAGAAATATGTGTCAAAATGGGAGAATAACTGCCCCGCCAGGAGCAAGAAACGAACTTAAATACCACGTAATTAGTGGAAACTAGTTTTAATGACATCCTCGCACTATGGAGCCGAAGCGGTTAGATTCATGGTGTATGGCCAGTCGAAGGGGCAAAAAAGTTCCCAGTGGAGGCGAGCGGGTCCGACAACAATGCATTGTTGAATTTGGCCGCCTGTCAAAAAAACTAAAAGTACAACGCACCCGCCGCTTGTGTTTGGAGCTAGTCTCGGACCCAGCGTGTTGGGATCGGATTATTACTATCTACTGGCTACTTCCAAGCGATAGAAACTCTGTTCTGAGACTCTTGATACTCGTAGACTAATTACGAGTAGTAGTTGCGAAGTCGTCGATGACTGATTCGAAACCCTGCAACTTATCAATATACACTAATTATATACCATGTGCATCCCCATAAGGAGACATTTTATCCTTTTCCTTTCCAATCGGGCTTCTTAAACTCATGACCCTGTAAGCGTCGTGTTTGTGAGTTTCAAACCAATAATTCCCCCACATGATACTGAATTGACCAGCAGTTCCGAATCCAAGGCTCTCAACGTATAGCAAAGCATTTTGCGCCCACATAAACCGGTCCCAATCTTTCGCATGGGCGTATACCCGGGATGCCTGAGTTGCGACCCACACCGCGTAAGACATGCCCCATGCATTCATGCCTTTTTGACCACAGTATGGAAGGCACCGAGCAGCCTTGGAGACATAAGAAAGTGACAGGCGATGTGCTTCGTCTTGAAAATCGTCAATCAAGAGATTGCTACGAGTATGATGGAGAGTGCCTTTTGCGTTGGCTAGAATCCGACACTGACGAATGAGGGGATAGAGGAAGGACATGGCTACCCAGAGTACCGAATGTAAAATGGCATCATCAAGACAAGAAAAGCGATAAGCTGGGCCGAAAAAATCATCCGTGGGAGAAATTCCAGTATTTAATTCGCCACGGGCGTATGTTGGGGGCTCTCTCTCGGGATTAATCTTCGTCCAAAAATCCAGGTGTTTTGTTTCAAGGGCGAGGCAGTCGGCAAGGAGAGATTTGAAAGCAGCATGATCAGTGGTATTGGTAAGGCTGACAGCCTTGCCAATTCGTGAAAGCTCGATAAGAAGCTCGAGATACTGAACCCATATCCCGCCTTTGCGTGGCTCTTTGAGCCATGTTATTATATCATCAGATTGATGCATGAATCCAGTGAGAGCCTGAAAATGTCCGTCAGGGTTAACGAAGTTGAAAAAATGAACCAACACGGTGTTTAAGATTCACTTACCACCTGGAATTTCTGATATTCTCCACAGACAGCATCCAAAAGTGGGGTTGAGGGTATCCACTTCAGGACTGAACTGTAGTGTCTCATGATTGCATTTAGCCCATCTATATGTGCAAGCCACTGATCAAGACTATGTGGACAATAGTGGTTCTAGAGAAGGGTGAGTTATATGGTTGGGTGAGTGGCCGTTGACTTCGTACCTGGATCTGCTGGAAGATAACGGTAGTATAAACAATATCCTCAGTGCTGACAGTATCGGCTTTGCGACTCATTGCGCACGCCAATTGGCGAATAGCACGATTGTATAGCCGAACTCCATGCTGCAAAATATGCTCATCATGGTGAAATTTGCCTTGGAAAATGTACGCCAATGCAGAACAGGCAGTTTCTAGCATCAGGCTTTTTGGGGATAGGGCAAATATGCCCATGAAAACAAAATGCGTAGGATTGACATCCTTTGTGAGCTTTAGACAAGGAAAGTAGTCTGCGCAGTAGGATGACATAACTTGGCAGCGCATCATCGGGCCTGAATCGATGGTCGGGGGTATGTGCATGGTGAGGGAAGAAGTGATGTCTAGCTCACGAATGCCAGGGCCCAGACCACGAGCCAGCGTCAGCGAGTGCATGTGAATATGCTTGGAATTGTGTAGAGCCGTTCTCTCTGCGATGAGGCGTCGAGCCCGATGTATAGTATGGTCTGTATCATCTCGGAAGACGAGGTCATTTAGATTCCGGTACTGGCAGTCCTTGCCTCTACGGGTGCACCGCTCGCAATGAGGCTGTCTCTGATCGCACTGATTGCAGATAGACCGCGGTTAGCGCTTAATTGACGCAGTCAGCGAGTCAGTCGGTACACTCACGCGCACCCTACTAGCCCGGCAATTTTCACAGCCCTTCGAGACTCTTGACATCGTGCGTTCCCTTAGCACGGGATATATGAGAATATCTATCGCCCAAGAGGCTCGAGAAGAAAAACGGGTTTCAAGCTTTTTGATTAGGAAGAAGCAATTTTTCACTCCCCTGAATGCAGTCCTCGTCGAGTCAAAGGGTGATTGCGGAGTAAGGAATCCTCAGCTGCATTCAAAGGATTTGGCCCCCAATCGGCCCCACCTCTCTTGGCCATTGCAAAATGGACTGCTGTCCTAACCCGATCAGGTAAGGCCTGGTATATGGTTTGACATGACGATCACAGTTATTTTTCAAGGTAAAGCCCTTGCAAAGAATAAGGCGTGACGCGAGGCGTAAAATCAGGAGCGGTTCGCATTCGGTTGAACAGTACAAAAAATGTAGGCTTTCTCGATGTAGCAAGAGGATCATCAATATCACTAATGGGGTAGTTTGTCAAAGAAGATAACAAAGACCGGGGCACGAATAGTGAGAGGAACAATTTAATGTTCTTTGATAGTAAATTCTAGTCAATCATAGCAGTAGTTACTAGTTGGGACTAGCTAAGCTCCAGCTTAACTCCAGGCAATTCATTTAGGGAAAGAGCGATGAGCTTCCCTCTTCTTCCGTCGCTCCTTCCCTCTTGACCTTCTGTTCACTTCTTCCCCTTCTTTCTTCAACCTCATTCAACCTCACTCATCCTCTCTCACATCTCTTTTCCCATTTCCTCTTTCATCGTCGCCTGCTATCTCTCTTTTACCACCTCAAAGTCAATTCAACATGCATCCTCCTTCCCCATCTCGCACTGCTAGAAGGCGAACTCTTCGCAAGTCCAACAATGCCGGCATGCACTCCCACTGTATTGGGGTATGCAACGAGTCCAGATCTCGAAAGCCATGATGTCGAATATCAAAGCACTGACCCCTCTCTAGGCCAAAATGCCCTCCCATCTGGCAAACCACCCTGCTTCAGTCCACGGCATAGGTACTCTCCCAGCCCTGGACATGCCCAAGCTGGAAGCAACCATGGACTCCGTCTCTCTGGAAACCACGTCCACCGCAAAGCCACACGATAGAAGATTCCCCGTCGAAAGATACCCAAAGAACTTCTCCATGCACGAGGTCGAGGCCAAAGTCGGAAACTGGACATATCTCGCCTGTCCCGATTCCCCCGTCATATGCGAGGACTGCAAGAACCACCCAGGCCATGTTGACTGCATCGTTGTCGCCATCGACAGTGTTCACCCAGGTAACCCACAGACGAGCAAGAAGATCTCCGTCGCGGTCTTCTACGGTCATGAGAATGCGCATAACTTTGCTAGCACTTTCGAAGAAGAACACCCCACTGCCCAAGTTGCTTCGCTGAAGGCGTGCTCGGCGGCGTTGTCTCGGTCCTTGATGCTTCAAATGATGTGGAAGTCGGAAAAGGCTGCCGATATGAATGGAAAGAAGAAGTCTTGGCCTTTGCACACGATGGTCATCAAGTCCGATTCTGAGTACCTTGTCAAGGGTGTCACGGATTGGCTGCCGAAGTGGAAGAGCAATGGCTGGAAGAATTGTAAGGGCCAGGCCGTCGCGAATGAGACTACGTGGAGATTGATCGACAGCATGATCGAGGAGATGGAAAGCAAGACTAAGGTAGAGTTTTGGCTGGTGAGCAAGGAGTCGAATGAAAGGGCTCACTCCCTGGCCGTTTTTGCCTCGGAGCAGCTTTGAGCGCCGTCTACGGGGAGTGGGACACCGATGGACGATGATGGGCGATGATGGGAATCACTTACTACAGCTGGTATTGATATTTTCTTTTATATCTGTTCCCATGGTGGTTATCAGCGATGATCCCCGCGATCTTGTTCTGAATCTGTCTCATTCCAGACTGTGGTGACGTACTTTCTTTGTCTCTTCGAATCACGAATCATCACCAATATCATTATTTGATTTCAATTACGAAAAGAACTTTTAGTCGTAGTAATAACTTCAGTCTATGAAATCTTTCTCGAAAATTGGGCTACCTACCACCTCCTCTATGCGCGGCATATTTGGCCCCCAACTTGGAACACCAAGAAGACCAAGAATCCTATGGAGGCAGTGCAGTGGGGGCCGTCCATATAAACACTCATCCCCCGTAAAAAAAAAATTGATATTCAACCTGCAAGTCACCCCTCTCTATTTCAATTGATATGAGCCAGAGACCCGGAAATACTCCTGACTTTCCAATTACCCCAATATGTGCTTCGGCCTCAGCTCCTCCAAACCCGCGAAGCCCGGGCTTTTCCCACCTCGCCGCGGCCAATACGGAGACAACTACAATCAATATCTTCGTGATTACGATAAATACCAGAAATCCAAAAAGGAATATGCGGAGTGGAGTCGGAAGCGCAATCGCAGGCGCATGGCGAATGGAAATATCGCTACCCTTGGTGCTGGTGTTGCGGTTGCGGGTGGTGGTGGGGCGTGATTGGGGTTATGGAGCGCCGCATAGTACAAAGCTTTGTGGGGACATAGATTTTATTTTATTTGGGGTATCAAGATACAGGTCTCATTAATTCATTCACACATCTTCTGCCCTGAAACCGGGCCCTATCAAGCCTAGCGAACGGCGGTCCAGATGACCGTAGGGAGTGGGCGATACGAACTCTCGGGTTTCGACATTTGGGCTTCGTTTCTCTACCTTGTTATCAACCGTAGTGAGTATCGGCCTGGATGATTGTAGACTCTGAGCGAGCCCCTCAGGGGTTGGCGTTCTGGCTCGACTCTTCCACCTTGTCTTTGGCGTAGGCCGACATCAGCTCTTTCAAAGTTTGAAGTACTTGAATTCGAACTCTCAATCCAGTCCGATAATTCAATGGGTATCCGTGAAGTTGCATCAATTCGAGTCGTAGGAGCTGCCAATTAACTTGGGTATTGGATTTGCGAATCTCCTTCAGTTCGAAAAATACGTCTTCGTTCACTCGGCGTCGCCAGAAGCTCTCCGGCAGTTCCCATTCGAATACAGATAGCAAGTTCCTAAGATTCGTAGCTTCCCAACTGTTGCAATCAGGTCTGCAGATGTCTTCAGCGATAAGAAGAGCGATGTCCATGGGTACTCCGTTCATTGGATGTGACGGATGTGATTCCTGAATCGACTGAACGGCAGATGTTCTGGCTTTCCTTGTAAGTTTAACGGCTCTTTCTGCGAGAGCAATAATATTCTGAATACGGGGGATAACCAGAGGATTTGCAGGGCTCCTATCAGCCCTGAATATCCAAGAAGGCTTGTCTGCCACCCGCATTGATCTTGCCGTGTGGACAAGTTGTTTCAAGTCAAGGGTTTCCAATTTGGTTTGAATTGGGTCGCAGATCTGTCGACCGAGGAGGACCCAGCAATGGGCGTGGAGCAGGTACCCTGTTCCGGGAGATGTCTGCTGCTCAGGCATTGCGTCCCGTATTCCTCGAAGTCGAAAGTGGGTGAACGCTGGATCATGACAGGAAGATCCTGGAAGAACTGGTATTTCTCCACTCCGTGCGCCGATTCGTGCCATGGAAGAGTCCTTGGGAACAACGGCGAAGTCTCTGAGGTCGCTGCATCTCCAATCTGCAATACAGATGCCGGTTAAGTGGAATCGACCATTCCTATCGCTGGCGACTATCATCGAACAGTAGTTAGTACCTGATTGAACATCGCGGAGGGATAAAGGCTGCTGTTTGGGCGGGAGACTCACTGGCTCGAAATGTACATCCACCTAGCCAAGGGTAATTGACAAGGTAATGTTCCTCAACGTTTTTCACTGGAACCAGTACTTGATCTTGATCAGTGTTTCGCTTGAGTTGCCTGCCTATAGCCTTCTGATATGATTTCAGAGGACCGGAGTGTTGAGCAGATCGAATCATGATACCGCATAACAAGCATGAGGGCCAGCCTGACGACCATGACGGAATGTATTCGAGTTCGTCAAAGGCATCCATGTTGTGATTAGAATATGACGGACTCAGATCTTTTGTGAGGCAGACCAAGCGATCATGAGAAATGGGAGGGTCTTTTTGAGGTGTGAAAAAACATGTGTGGAGTGAAGGAAGTGAGGTGAAGAAGAGTCCCCGTCGCCGTGTTGTTGAGACTGAGGTGCCTCAGGCACCCAGGCGTACCTTCCTCCGTTACGACGCCGGGCAGTAGTTATTGATTTCAATAAAAGGGAGTATGCCATGGCCTAGGGAGATATTTAGTAAAATACACATCAAATTGGAATATTCATTCGAATTTTGACTGTTCCTGGTATCCAATCGCGTACGGTTACGGGTTGCTACTAAGGTTCTCGATGTCAGGAATGCTTCACAGCACTGCTTTGTGTACTACTTATTAGGCGGTATCTTTTAATTATCCGAGATGCTCCTTGAACGTTGGTTCTATTAGTAGTATGATGCCTTTTATATGCAACCCTTGGAAGTCTAGAGGTATAGGCGGCCGACTGGTACGGGAAAACCTACTGAGTTGGTTGCCGCTATAGAGCGCCGGAGTGTACGGAAGAAGACATATGGCGAGCGAGATAGCAAAATTTGAGAGCGAGTAGAAATTAAACTCATTAAAAGTATGAAAGATACAACACATTTTCAACCCATCCATAGATTCTCCGTGTCCCATACTTTCAGTCTTCAGGGGGTTGAGTTTAGACTCGGCTCCTCCACCTTGATTCCCAGATAAACCGACAGCAGGTTTCTCAATGTCGGAAGCATTTCGCATCGAAGTTGCAATCCATATTTTTGACCCTCCTCCACACTCAGCCGCATCATCTCAAGTCGTACAAACTGCGATAGCTGCATAACGCTCCGTAGACTCATGCCAGGGAAGGGCCTTTGGGGGTAAGAACATAGTCGATGGCCTTCCACGCGGGCTGCTCGATGTTATCTGCCATGTCAATCCCAGTTAGGCGAAAAATTCCATTCGGATCTCTGACGACTACCGTCATAACATAGTTAGTATATCTTATTGAGAGGGCCAAGGATCTGCTTGCCACTTCAGCCCTTCACCTAAAGGGCCAGATCTGACATGCAAAAGTCACATTCGTAGATTGCAATAGGGAAAGAATAGACGAGGCACTCTGATGTACTTAAGTAATAAAATAAAAAGTTTTCACTCTTTTTCATCGGTCTATTCTCACCCACTGCTCTATTACTAGTATCTTTTTCTTCGGTCACTACTCAGATGTAATATTGGTTTTCTAATTTGTAATGGGCCGTCCCTGTTGGTGCCGCTCCTACATATCCATAGTCAGTGTCTCTCTATGGGGGAAGGTACCTAGTGAGACGGGGAGGGATGCTCGTATCGGCACGATCAGAACGTGCGGGTCGAATGGAACATGGGAATGACGCCAAAGCCACCACCAAAGCGAAAGGCCTTAGGCCGATGACTATCAGGACGGAACTGCGAGAGTGTAAGGTGTGTATTTAAGCTATTCCTGTCTCTCGAAACTAAGATATTGGCCAGCAATCCAAATGGAGTTTAGCCTGCTATAATGGAATCGATCAATCAAAACATTTTGCCTATATCGACCGCTTCTCCCCAGTACACTGGATAGTACTAGTCCCTTAACGGAGTGGTGATGCTGCATCATGTAATGGCCGGTTCTTTAGACTTCAATGTTGCACGTGAATGCTGTCTGAGTCATCCCGTCCTGTCATCTCCACCCACTAGATTGGCCAGTAGCACCTATGTAGCGGATTTCCTATGCGAAGTCTTGGCTTTCCCGTTCCGTTTTAGTGCTCAGTGAGCGCTGCTTTTGCTCTCTGAGTAGATCTGAGCACGTCTCTGAGCAACGTCGACCTGATCAGTGATCATCACGTGACTACTCTGAGCTGCTCTCTGATCCCTCTGATCAGCTCAGTGAGTCTGATCAGAGCACTCTGATTTGCTCTCTGAGCATTGCTTACATGAGAGCCAGTGGCCTGACTCAACCACCCCAGTAAAACGCAACACGCTACCCCTCACAAAAGTCTCTCCCCATTTTTAGAACGCTCAAATGTTCCATCACCAAAAAGTTACGCATCACAAACAGCCGCAAAATTGCGTGGCAAAACTATCTCCTAGGAGCAAACACACAGAGCAGCTCACTTCATTGTCCGATGAAATTCTGGTCGAAATTCTGCGCTCCTGGGAGCAATTCGTCTAGTTTGCCTTGGTATGCTGCTTCTCGCAGAGGTCAAAGGCCAGAGAGGGTGGGGACCCAATTGTCTACAACTTCCAATTAGAGCTACATGTGTTCGGTTCGAATCATTCAACAGAGAAGTAGTGAGTTACAATGAAATAGCCTTTTCGTAGCTGAATGCTACTGACAAAGATGGTCTCGTGGACAATTAATCCTATGACTCCCCCGATCCGAGATAGGGCGAGATTTCTTGCAGCGGCCAATGAGCAGGCAAAAAGGCCATGGCACTTTGCTACTCCTAGGAGCTTGAATTTCGATTATCACCTTCACTTCTTCTCCTACTCCTCTACAGATACAGATCACAGATCCTGGGAGCGAAGAGAACATAATAAGCCTCACAATTATATTGAGGGCCCATAAAAAAGCTATGCTTCAGAAGCCACATTCGATGCGGGCGTTTACCTCGGTGTCCTTAATTATGAACACTGAATATTTTAATTTTCTCCTTCAATATGATATATAAGTAGTTTAATACCGCCCCTCCCGATAGAATAAATCGAAACCTCTCCCTACCAGTGCCGTACCACTGTATCTGATTTTATTTGGTCTTATAATGCGTAATAACCACGTATCTCCTATAAGGTATTTGAAGATCAAACAAATACCATCTTTTAAAGTGTTTAGAGCCGTGTAAATTAATCAGTATAGATTCGGCAGAGAATAAAAGTAAGAATGTGGATAACTTTCGTTTTGTTGAGCTGTATGACCCTTACTAATTTGTCTGCTATAATAGATTCTAGGTATCATATAATTTTTAATCTTGATGCTACCGCATATCTATTCATTTAAGATAAAATTAACGAGAGTAGCGAAGGCTTAGAACGTTTAGATTCCAATTCCATAACCACCTTGGTTACTACCTCAGTAGCCTGTACAGAAGAAACAGAGATACCAGAGCGTATTCTAGCAGAAAACACCATAATTAATTCTCAGGAAATGAGGTTTAAGAGAGCGATTGATTATATGCAACCTTCGCTACGGGAGAGTGGAAAAAGGATAAGAGTTTCGTACCCCCTTTAGGGAGCTTTTAAAGATGATTAATCTGTAAGTAAGGAGCAAGGAAAAAGTCCTTTCCTACCTTCAGAGAAGTAATCAGTCAGTAAAGAGCTGATCCTAAACATACGCCAATATTTAGAAATGATGATAAACTATCTTGATTCTGTAACGCGAAATATATTATCAGAGATAACACTGAAGATAAAGGTACCATTACAACTTACGACTCAATTGCTGCTGCAGAAGTACAATATAGAGACTAAAGAAGTAGAGTTAGGACCAGGTTTCGTAGAAGATATAGCTCCTAAATATAAGAAAACAGAATTTATCTTTAAGAAATATGCTGACGAGAATGGTAAGCGCTATGGCTAAAAAGTCAGAAAAGGATTTCTGTAAGCCGCTTAGTGAAATCGTCCGATAACAACTAAATACAGTTAAGATAAGAGAAAAATAATTAATTTATATGTATAGAGCCACTAAGAGTCACTGAAGTTAAGTGTGTATGGCCGGATAACTTTAATCTGTTCTTAAGGAAAGCACGAGTCCGGGCTTCTGTTTATCCTACTTACTGTTGGGCTGCCTTGTATAGCACTGGTTTAGTATTTTACTTTGTATATAAGATACTTGACACCGCCACAATAAATTACTTGAAGCTATATAGTTTAAAAATACATTATGTATCAGTACATACATAAATATCTGTATCTCTGTCAGTACAAAGACATGTCAGTAATTACATCAACTAGTCAAAACACTGACGCTTGTGGACGATCAAAGGGACACCCAAAGGCTACTAAGCATAAGTAATAACCTGGCTACAGGCTCAGAACATGCTATTTGCGGTAATTGTACAATCTCCTTCATTAGATACCTGCCCATGAGCAGTTTGTCCAGTAAGGGGCAAAGGCTCATAACCAGATCAGCACAAAGACATGACGAGTCCAAATTTAGCTGTGTTATTTGCAAAAATCTAGTACTGGGACGGTTTTTCTCCATTTAAAACACTACATACCGCAAGAAAAAATCGCTCCCGAAGAAATACAATAAGATTTTGGAGATTGACGGGCTACGAAAAGAAGCTGCCCAAATGCTGTTCGGCATCTGACGATCATGCTTGAGAATCAAAAATCACTTCATGATATGTTGCCTAGACTAAGGTGCTTGGAGCCATTACCAGAATCTCTGAAGCTCCTGGGAATTAAGAGAACCATCGAGAAGTCTTCTGATAGGTCCAATTATGTGTGCCAATCTGCTCGCTGTATTCCACACGAGCTATAAAAGAATGCCTCGATATCTCTAACGAGCAATAATTTTTCCTCTGTCACCCGGAGCCTCTCGTACTTATTGCTGATGGATATTTCGGACGTTAGTCTGCAGCAAAGTAGCGCATTCGATTCTTGAGAAATGGATCTTCGAACGGGACGTGGAGCTAATACATAATGGATTCAAGTTGCGAAGCAACCATATTAGATCACACACACGAGGCTCGTATCTACAATGGCCACAGACGGGCTAAATTGATGAAGTTGATCGATGAAAGAAACATCACGCTCTGGAAAGAGTACGGTAAGATATCTGCAGTTACTGCCATATCTGATATGTACCGACTCGCAAGATTTTCGGGAAAAATTGAGAATAGACACGATGAATTTAAGCTACATTAAGGATTCCCTTTTCCTAGCACCAGCTTGATCAAAAAGTTCGTTCTATGGTACATCGCAGGACCGAAAGGACGCATTAGCAAAGATGGAAAGCCTAAGACCCGGAAAGTGCTCGCCAAAAATGCCACACAGAAGCTGGCTCCTCAAGAAAACGAGTGCAGGTTTGGAGAGTAAGTGAGTAATGATGAATTGATTATTCTCTTGACTGACCGATAAGGTCGATCAAAACGTATTATCTACACTTGGATCAGGCACACTAAAAGTATTTTTTGATGCAAGTGCAAGATGAAACTCTTCATTTCGAAGATTTGATACTGTATATTACCACAATGCATGAATAGAATTTGACATAAATTGGGGTACATACTCAAGAGCAAAAGCGCCTTCAAGCTGTGTAGCTCAGATTATCTGCTGACAATTTTGGAGATGTCAAATATTATCTAAATGCTTCACTGGACGTAATGAAAATTCAATCAGAAGAAGATAACACCGATTCTAAATATATGGAAATTGTTTTCTCTATTCAATCCTCATTACAAAAGACATATTTCATAGGACTCACATTGATGGAGAAAGTGCTCAAAAAGAAATGTTCAAAAGAGAGTGCTCAAAATAGAAATAGAGTGCTCAAAAGAGAGTGCTCAAAAGAGAGTGCTCAAAAGAGAGTGCTCAAAAGAGAGTGCTCAAAAGAGAGTGCTCAAAAGAGAGTGCTCCAAACAGAGTGCTCCAGATAGAGCGCTCAAAATGCTGAATAGAGCAAGCAGAAGTTAAAGCTTTTTCCATACGACGCTGACGGAGCTCAAGCTTCACAAAAATATATTTCATGAACAGGGAACGCGCACGTCAATTTAATGAGGAATTTAAATCATACCGTGTCTCTTTTTTCTCTATTCGTTTTCAAGACTCGCCAAACTGCTTTGTACTCGACGCGAAAAAGGTCCTTCGACCTCACAGCCAATACATCTTGCCAATACTGTACCTCTAACCGACACTCGATCGAGACCATCCGACGGATCTCTCTCAAACTGGACAAACTCAGACTCTGAGGCTCCATTCTGTCGCCTGTGTCTACTGTCACTATTATTCATCTCAGCTCAGCTTAGACATCCCGTACTTTGAGATATTAGAGCACAAGCAACAGAACAGATACTCGTCCGGTCGTCCTAACGTCTCCAATCAATGAGTAAATGGGGGCAATTATAAGTGCAGAAACCACCAATTCGACAGGTAAGATGCCAGGGTGTACAAAAAAGAAAAAATTGTCGCTGATACTCAAAATCTACTACCAAAAATGCTTTCCACTCGAACTTTCTGACTGTTAAACAAGGAACCGGCACGAATGGCAGTGCTACGCATATAAAAGGCACACTGATGTTTGATTCAGGTTCGTCGTCAGAAATAAGAGAAAAGGCCAAGGATGTTTTTGGTAGTAACGGCGATACCGACTCCCATGAGAATCGAATTGTTGATCAAGGAGCTGAAGACTTGGACAAAGAATCGACCGTGAATGACGCAATCAGCCATTTGCAGGAGGAGCCTTGTAAGATTATCTCTTCATGTGAGCCTCAGAACAGACCTAAATTTTGCTTGGGCTCGGATGGTCTGAATATTGCACTGTCTTCTTTTCCGCTCAATAAAGATGGCTTAAATTCACCGACTGGTAAGCCTGCAGATACTCACCGGCTGCCCGGGCCGCCCAAGAATTTGCAATTGGGCTCTAAGCGAAGGAATTCCCTCGCCGTTGAAGTGCAAACCAAAAAAATCTACAGGAACATCAGGCCTCGTATTGACACAACGAGGAGTAATTTTCAGTATGATAATGCATGTGAAACAGACCATACGTCTCCACTCTTATCTCCACAAAGCAATGCGCGCCACCCAGAGGTCATATATGCAGACCAGAAGCCATCTCGTTCCGGAGAGTCTCCACATAGTCCCAGACGAGATAGATGGCTTGGTCGTTTTTCTTCCCATCCAGCTCTGTCTGATCTCTCCTTCGCTGTAAAGGATGAAATTGAAAGAGTATATAACGGAGTACTACGACCAGATTTCGCTGAAATCATGGCAAAACATATTCCAACCTGGCTATTTACTGGGCTTTGTCATTCTCTTCTGGAGGCAGTCCAGCCCAAAGTTGACCTTTTCAAGGATCCTTTGGGCCACTCCATTGAGTTTTCTGCGGAAGGAGATATACGCTATCTCAAGTCTAGGTTCGCTCATATCAGGCTCTATCTAGACTATATTGCAGAGTTCACCCGGCAAAAGAAGTCTTGGCGTCCTGACCTGACCGCAAAAACAAAAGCCATAAACGTTATTTGTGGGACAAGTTCCATGCCAAAATTAGCAGCAGACAAAGCTCGCCGACGTTTTCACCAGTACAAATTGATAGGTGAGCGCTGGTGGCTGTGCGGGTGCTTCCTAGGACATGGATTTTTTCTCCTCTGCAGTGAGAAAACGGGCAAGAAAGTGTTGAGTCTTTCCAGTTCATATCTAGTAAATTCTTGTGATTAACGAGTCTGCAGGCATCAAAAAAAATTCTGATAGACGAATTCATTCTCTATATGCTATCGAATCACACGGATCTCTTAGCTTGTAGCAGCAAGTTCGACCATATGGCAGACTCCTTACTGGCCGGCCGCACAATGTCTGTCAAACTCAGTGAGCATGAAATCCGACAGTGGATCTATGAGGCCAAGGATGCTGGCCCGAACACTATTTTCTGGGAAAGGTGGAATACCAACGCTCTAGCAAGCAAGGCGTCTGAATTTCTTCTGGCTCATCCACCTATGGCGCCAGTGTAATTGATTTTGAGAATTACTTTTTGATCTAGAATGTTAAAGTTGGTGTTCTTTTTCTATAAAATTTGGCTAATAGCCTTCTGCTGCGTTCTACCCTTGACTGCTCCCGATGTAAGAAGAAGCCTGCGGATTCAATGATTTAGGGGTATAGTTCCAGGCGGCCGAAGATTCCTCGCTGTGGTAAGACCGTCTTTGTCAGAGAGCTAGAGAGTGTTAACAGAGACTCCTCCAGGTTATACACACACACACACACACAATTCATTAACGCCCGGCGGCTGAGCCAAAAGGGCAACTATCACTAATCTACCAGTACATACATATTAGGGTATACGCCGTATCTCCTTAGAGCCTATACGCTATTTCCTTCCGTATTTGTTATTTCCGCTTCTAAACTTAGAGCTGGTCTCTGTAAGTTAGTATTGGTTAGTAGACTTACTTAAAGGCGTTTCTTTAAGTGTTCAATATCCTATCCTCGGCAGTTGAAGCGTATCTACTGTCTGTTATAAGGTACTAGAGGGTAGTAAGAAAAGGTATTCTATCAATTTATCGGTAAGCCTAGGTAGCCTTAAGTCGACCTATAGTAATCGTAAAGTATATCGAGGCTTATACTGCTTCTAAATTCGGCTTCTACTTTTAATCATCAGGGGATGACTTCCCTCCTAAGAAAAAGAATATATTACTTCAGTAAGTATAGGTATATTACAGTATTTCTGTCTAGTATATAGTCTACTTCCGATATTAAAAGAGAAAATAGTCTACAGTTTCTCTTGCTTATCTATATATTGTAATGGGGAATTCCGCTCTCAACACCGGTATCCCATAGTCAGGTGATTGGGGCCTTAGTAACAAGGCAGCCATATCGTTTCGGAAGAATAAGTAGCGTTCGTTCGATAGTATCAATAACAACATGCATGTTCCCCCTTATGATTTATTCTTTCTGCGCAGTCTGATGAGGCTGAGGTTGCGGTATCGGTGTATCGCATGTCCATGAAGACTCGAATGTCTTACTAGTCGCATCTCTATAGCGTCACGCTCTGTCTACTACTCTCCTGCACTCTGCGAGTGTGGTGGTTTTGTCTCCTTGTGATCGACCCGTCTGCTTGACAGACTGACAGCGAGCATTCCCATCTTACAGCACATAATAGTTCCAATTTTTCCTTAGTTGGGAATTGATTTGCGACCGCTCTGTTACTGGTATGGACCATTTAACAGATATACCAGTTTTGGGTACTGAGTCAAATAGTATTTAAAAGTAATAATCCCCGGCATGGTAGCATGATCGCCCGCTCGCGTCCCCCGAAAGAAGTCGCTCTTCTCACTAATTTGTTTTTTCTGATTTAGATTTACGCTTACAATCATCCATAAAGAATTATGCTGGAGAAATTACCTCTTAAAATTGTTCTTGCCATCGTACAATAGGTAAGTAAGATCTTATATCTCTAAAGGAGTATGAAATTGATAAGTATAGCTGCTATCTTGAAGCATTTGATCTTTGTGTTTGGTATTATTGATAATGTTCTCTTCTTGTCGGAAGCTAACCTATCAAACAATTGCTTTTCAGGCTAAAAGTGAGTGGGCCCTTAATGTTCTTAATATAGAAATATTTCTCTAGTCCTATCTTAATACGAAAGCTATATGGTATATTTATTAAATAAGGAACCTTGAATTTTATGTACTAATTCAAATTGTGTGCCTTAATAGATGTGCTTATTACAATGTGTTTCGCAACTGTGCTGATTCAAAATGTCGGGGTGTCTTAGGAACCTCTAATGAAGCGAAAGCCTATAAGCAATTCTTAGATGATATATCTCGTTAAGTATAAATTGTACTTGGTAGTTTGCAAGCTGACTAGCTAAAGTCCTTTGTATAAGTTGACGGTAAAAGGACTGGCTATTAGTAAACTTACTGATTTAAATAGGTGGCAACTAGAAACTTATCTTCCGTAAGGCATCCTTGATTATAACGGCTCTATTTTTAGACAACGAAATAGTCTTTTAAGCCTATTATTGGTTACAGATGCCTCCTGTCCCTATGGAGGTTAATCCTTCAGTAGCCTTCGGGAACTTAAAGCCATAAGATCCTTGCAATAGAATGGTATTTATTGCCGAACTGAAGTTGACACTTTACAAGAATATATTAAGCAAAATCGTTACCATTTAAAAAAGCTCAATATTGGTTTTGTAATTTGTGGCAATGGATTTAATTTCAGTGAAGATATCCTTGGATTATCGTTCTCTGAGGCAGACAAATAAGTCAGAGCAACTATACGGAAAGTCCTCTCCCTGGAGCATCTGTCTTTAACGAGAACGGCTCTACCTACCTTTATCCAACTAAATAAAGGAATAGTCTTTTATTCCTTATAAGAACTTGCTTTGTAGGATTACCCAGAAGTATTGGCTTTCTTAGACCTTCTCTCTGACTCTGTATTCCCCCTATAAATAAAACGGTTTAAGTTATATTTCAATGATACTGTTCAAAAGAATGAGATACAACGTAACCTTAAGTAACTTCTCCGGTTTCTCGTATCTTTTAAAGGCTTGATAGACCTTTACCTAAGATTAATAGGTTTTTGCAATACAGAACTTATATATTCTGCTATTGCCAACCATCGTTCTTCTTTGAAAAGGCTTATTTATCATAAGCGTAAGATAATCCCCGGTAATTACTATGATCTTGATGATATGTGCGACTGTATTCTATTGTGGCTCTATAATTTGCCACAAACTCTAAATTTTTCCGAAGTATCATACTTGGGACTAAGCACGCTACCTTCCTTTATGGTATTTTAAAGCCCAGCTATCGTTTTTTTTTATATACTAACGGATATAGATGCTAATTTTGAAGCTTAAAGCGAGTCAATCAGTACTGTATGCTCTCCACTTTCAATTTAGCATCTGTGATGGCCATTATCTGGATTTCAAGGAGATAGTTACTTCATATCTCTTAAAAAGGCGAACAGAGAATTTGCGACTTCTGGCCAAGGAGACCTTTCTGTTTCCTCCTAAGCCTAATAGCTTAAGCAGAAGCCTAATCCGCCTTTTCTCTTAATATAAACCAATAGGAAGCGAAAGCTCCCCTTTTATTGTGGATCCAGATATATTTATTGATTTTGCTAAATAGGCGTTTAGACCCTTCGGGCTCCCTCAACTATAGGTTCTGGCTATCGGAGACTTCTTACACAACAGTTAATATGATAGACAGTAAATTTTGATGGTGCGAAGAAATTGCTCGCAGAAAGATGCAGAAAAGGATTTTGAGCAGTTTAGAAAGAGCAGCGGTTGACCTAATTAGAGCGAAACCTTTGAAATCGTAACCGCTACCGATAAGGATACGTAGATAATGATTAAGAAGTCAGATTAGGAATTCTTATCCTTATGTCCGAGTTATAGCTTGTTAGATTCTCCTTTTGGATAGCTTTTCCCAGGTAACTTGCCTCAAAACTCTGCGTCATCCTAGACTGCTAGTCCTGACAAGTAATGAGCTCCCTATATTCGTCGTTATATAGATCAAACTTACCTCTTTAGCAAAGACCGCCTCACGTGGCAGCGTATAAGAGAACGCGAAAGGAATATAAGTACTTAAATTTCATGTCCACGGAGCTGTAAAATATATCGGAGCAATGCAAAACTTGGGCTCACTCAAAACGAGCTTGTAACCTAATCATAAATTTTTAAATTTTGACATTTTGCTCCAATTTGGCAAAGAATGGCTGACACTGCGCAATAGGAAATTTCAAGAGGATACAAGCGTCATACAGTACAATTTCAATAACAGGAAAGCTTTGATTAGCTTTTCGCTGCACAAATGTGGTAGTAGGATTAAATGTTTGAAATCTCACTGTACTCTACAGATCCAAAGGTGAATCTTTAGTCCGAGCGATAAAAGCAACCAACTCAATCAAAGTTGGCGGCAATATTGAGTACAAACCATTCAGGGTCAAGTGGGCTTTTATAATCAGGATCAGTAGGGCAAGTACTTCCCATTTCCGCCAAAGAGCTCGAGAAATTACCTATATGAATAAATGGCCAGTTGAATGTGACGCTTTGCTTCCAGACAGGGTAGAGTCTTCAAAATAAGCCCGTATATCACTCGTAGTAAATTACCCATCAATGATTCTTTTCGAGGTAGAAAAAAGACGTATTCATCTACAAATTCCACAGCGAGATAGCTTAACATACAGAGCCGGAGTTCTATCCAGTCAACCCGCTCTTGAATAAGGAATGTGGCCATGTAGCTGAACAAATCTTTTCCATACGTATCATGCGATAGTGGATCCGGTCCTAGCCATAGTAATCCATGGAGGGTGTCATGTGCAGGATAAAACACACATTCCACAACAGTGTCGTCATGGCCTGAGCCTATATAAGAAGGCATATCCAGCAATCCATAAAAATTTTCTGAAGAATCATTGACGTCAATACTCCATAAAGGATCTGTGCGTTCACGTATCAGCGGTTAACATTGCTCACATTAGCTCAAGATCGTAACAAGCCCCAAGGATTATACATAGCGAGTGCAAGTCGTAATTTCCGGCAGTGCCAACGGTTTCTGTTGCTAGAGACAAAAAATGTCAGGAAAACAGCGCAATCATATGCTGGCGTAGCCCGTCGTTTAGGGCACCGCTTCAAATATGAAACCTGAAGGTGCTATGAATACCCAAATTCCAGGTAGCAATGAGAATAGGAAGAATTTCGTAATTTCGGTTTAGTAGAGCCTTTTCGACGAAAGCTCTTTTCATTGACAATAGTAGGTATTGAGCAGTCACTCGCTGCTTTTTATGCCGGAAAACAAAGTCCTATGCGCATTGCGAGGGGTTGGACAAAGCATCAAATTAATAAAAAAAATCAATTTCATAATTGATGTTTGATCGAGAAACTTTTGGTTTCCTTATTCAAATCTAGCCAATTGGGCACTGGCTTCTAGATACCCAATTTCCTGATTGACTAGTGACTATGGCTTGATTTGCGATACTTTCACATACGTTCTTCAGATTGAATATGCTTACCTCGGCTACTGGTTCCATCGGTATGTATTTTTCCAGCGCTTGGTCGTTCGTTCTTTCTCAGAGATCATTGCCAAGTGTGTATCACAGCTTCGGTCTAGGCTGCTGTATACTACTAGTGGCCTTGAATGGCTACTATCTTTTATCATCGTATCTAACTTTCTGGCCCAATGTTTACGAAACGGGCAACACTACGGAATTGAATCCGTTCATATGATTGAACGTAGTACAGTAATGATGATGATGATGAACGTAGTACAGTATGGATGGATGGATGATTTCATTTACGCTGAACCCTCACGAACGATATGCAGCCTACCACTACTGTATAAATCCGTGTACGTACAAGTTCAGAGTCCTCTTCCTGAAGGAACTTAGAGCCTCGCCGAGGCCTGTCGTGGCCTAGTTGCCGTTTCGTTATTAAGCTGCCCGCTTGGCGCCCGACTTCGAAACCGTTGTGACGTCTCCGCAAAGTCCAACACAGCATCCACTGTCTTGGATCGACGTAGTATAGTAGTTTTCGAAATCAGCTATAACTCGACACTCTTGCAGCTTGATTTGATTGAATGATATTCAGCAGCTCCGGCCCCAGGCCGCTTTCTAGAACAAACATTGTATTTTACAATACGGAGGCGAAACTTCGCTGTCTGTATTTTAAATAGCTGCTCTAATAGTCCGGTGGTTGAAACACTTCATTATTACTATAGACACTCTATCTCAGTGCCCTTCCCTTGTTTTCCTGATCAGGCTTTCCTCCGGACCCTCGCCCACTCACCTTGCATCTCATGTCGTATCTGCTCAATCTGTAAAACATTCCATCCAACAGTGTTGTGATATGAGACTGGTGTAGATCAGGAACTAAGCCGAATCATCGCAATAAATCTCGGTTTATACCTCTAAGCTACAACACATGCTTCTGAACTATAATATATGGTAATGCCTCATTTGGCTCATCTTTATAAACAAGTTGTGGGATTCATCAGAGGACCTCGCGAAAAAAGGCACGATTCATATAGTGGATGTAACAGTTTGGATAATCATTTAACGCTTAGAATCCTTCTGTAACTTCTCACAAATTGTAAGAAAAGTAGTCAAAGCCGTGAGGCTAAAATTATCGCCGAAGGGCACTAGAATTTGTAGTGTCCCGCATTTAGTTGAAACAGTCGTAATATCGTGGACTAAGGCAACCACTGTATCTGTCTCTTCATCCACTGGCATCAGCCTAGATTTACGTTTCCAGATGAAGAGTCGGGGACCGCTTGCATTGGACAAATTACCATTTGCCTGTGGTGGGAAATGCACCAACGTTGTGAATCGGTACTGGATAGAGATTGGTGTATTTTGATGCATATCAGACCACCACGAAATAGATGATTTGCCACTAGGACTTTTTGCATAACCAATGTCATTGAGACTGTTTTTTTTCGATGAATTGACAATGGGCCACTGCTCCATTGGGCGCATTAGTCCCACTTTCATAAACAATTTAGCTTGGCTTTGTGGGACTCTGAGGATGCGATTGAGCATGGAATTTCAAGGAGTGATCCCCTGAATAGATACGGTATTGGTGGTCTGCGTAACGAAATATATCCATGATGACCGGCTCGTTGCCCTCCGACAGTGCTGCAGTTATGACAGGGTCTTGGGCCCGATATTCAGGCGGAGAATCGATGTGAATATCCATGTCAAGTGAAATGGTGTCTTAGGTTTGGCTCTGGTCCCTAATTCTGATGAAACTCGGCGCTTAGCCTTCTTGAGGAGAAATACAAGATGAATAGTGTAAATAAGTGATGACGCACTCTAGGGTGGTTTGACTTTGGCTTTCGCGATGGCTGTACGCTATTACCAATACAGGGCTAATCGTGGAGAGGAGAACTTGGCTGGTCGATTGGCCGCCATCGCCATTTGCAGTTCCAATGACACGTACGCCCGCCTATTTGGCCCATTTATATATGTCCAATACATTGACCGCCAGAAATAAATGATGAGTAGGCTCGGGAATCATCCCTGTGCCCGAGCCTCCTTCATTTTTGTTTCAGTAACTGTTTTCACCTGCCAGGGCATTACGTATGTAGTGATCTTAATAGCTAATTTTGACTGCAGCTCTAACCGGCCAGATCCAAAAGATCAAGAAAAGTTTGAGCTCTCGCTGAATCCCATTGAACATACATTTCCAGCTCGCTCTGCACAAATAGGTCATGCAAGGCATGTCAGGTGCAAAGAAAAAAGGCCGGAGGCCTACAAGCCAGAATGCGAACCTGATCCGCTTTGTCAACCTGACCCTTTCTGCGCAATTATGTAAAAATCAGGACTTGTTGGGTAGCTTATGTATTGGGATCTGCATTTCTATACAAGCCAGACTCCACGTATCACCAGCATTTTATAGCGCTTAGAATTGGAATAGCGCTTGCTCAGATACCGATTTCATAATGCGTCTTTGTTGCCCATATGTCACCTGTGTTTTCTTTGCACCTTACCTGATGATTACCAACAGTATCTAATTTAATACTTGTTTCTTGTACTAGTAGTTTCGGGGTATAGCTGGGGTGGGCTACTTATAGCAGATAGTATTATCCTCTTGTCCAGCTTCTTTTGTATTTCTTTAGAGAACTTCTTGAAAATTATATATCGACTAACAAGGTAAAAAGATATATTTTAGAATAGCAGACTGGACTAGTGCCCTCGGATTTTCATTCATCAACTACTATTATTGTATATATTAGGAGAGAGCATCACATCGCAGCGGGTATTCTAACCCGCTCTCACGCCGTTCTCACCTCTCTCACCCCAGTCTCCAGAATTCTCACCCATATCACCCGCGCTCACCCTAACATAAAACTTGACGCTATTATAAGATCCAGGGCTCTTTGACTACTGGCAGCTTTTAGTATGTACCAGATACAGCTAGGAAGGGGAATATAGAGCCCAGAAAGGGCCAGTTCATTGATAGCCATCGCTGAACGGTCAAACAATTACTAAGCCACCTGGACTTTTAAGATATGAAAAGTGCTCTGGTGATTGCTGGAGATGATAGCTGCTAATAGTGGTCATTTTGAACTTGTATATTGTACCTAAGTATATCAACATCTTCGACGAATCTATCATGTTTCAAAATCAAGCTCTGCCCCTTATAACTCATCATCCTCCCCATCAAAGTGAAAATCCCATCCATATGTAGGTCCTGCACAGTATGCGGTCCCAACAAGCAACTTAGAGTTGCAACTCTCTGCACTCAACGATGGATTGACCTCCAGGAATAGACTCCAAGGTATCGATTCCTGAACACAAATTGTCGTACAAGTCTCTTGAAGCTGTTTGTTCGTAACAACGTGCCACTTACCACACCGCAGAGTTGTTTCATTAGCAACGGGTACATTGTCGGGCGGAGGAATTTCTGGAATGGCGTAGCCATCGCTGTAGTCCGGCGTCGTGGTGTCTGTATCTGGAGCGTCTCCCGTTGAATTTCCAGCCTGCGGACCGAGACAAATGACATGCCCGTAAGCCACATCACTGTTCATATGCAGGTTTTTACACTGGTTGTTAAGCCACGGATTGTACTTCTTTAGAGTAAGACCATCTTGGTACCCGACATTCTGCGTTATTTCAATGGAGCTGCAGGTGTCGTTTGACTGGAGATTATAGATATGGCTGCACTGGAATGGGATGCAAAGTTTTGTTCCCGAGGGAATATTGTTGCAGTTCTTCAAATTGACGTTGCCCATGAACAGAGCAGCAGACGCAACTTGGTGAGCCCGAGAAATTGAGTCGCAGGTGTCTCCTTTCACGGACGTATAAGTCACATCAGAGGGACAGAATTCCGTGGTGGGCTCATAGGGATCAATGGTAGGTGTCAAAGGATCCGGGATATTAGTAGGCACATTGAGTCCGCACTTGGAGTTGATATTTTCCAGTTGCAATTTCCAGGTTTCACTGTAGTAGGAGTATGGAGTGGATTGCATCTTTTTGTAACGGTCCACTCTACAGAACGAGCAAAGCTCATCAGTTGATTCGTCCCAGGAAGTTTGTTTGTTCAAGACATCTAATATCCGAGTAATTGAAGTTAGCAGCTTTCCGCAAAAAATGGATATAGCCACCCAACTTACCACCGCAATATTTCCCAGTAGCAGGATCTTGAACACAAGTTTGATTCCATGATGCCCAGAGCCTACCTCCCCTAGAATTAAAGGGGAAGGAGGTCTGATTTACACCTGCGCAGTTTTCGGTGACATGGCTGAACCATGACTTGATAGAGACTTCGCATTCAGCGGAGCACACCTGCTTACTGAGTGTATCATTCTCAAACCCACCTTGCCAATTAGCAACTTGGAACCCTTGAATCTTATCAGGACAGTCAACCACCTGCGTGAGCGCAGATTGGCAAGATGATGGAAGCGTGTTCAGGAAATTCCCATCATACTGATCCTCATACAAGTAGAATCCGGTGAAGTTTCGCCTGCCGATGACACTTTCCTCCGCGCGGAACCAGCCAAGCAACGACGAGGTATATCCGTTTCTCGAATCTTTGGACCAAATCGCTGTTTCACCAAGAGGGCTGATGGATTGAACAATTGCTTTTGTCACAAGATTAACCAGCCAGATTCCACTACTTTGCTCAACATAGAAAGCCTTTTCTTGACAATTGTTTGTTTTCAAGCAGTCCTGGGAGTATGACCGGAACCAACTGTAGATTCCTGGAAAGAGAGGGCAAAGATGTCAGTCGATGATTTTGAAGTTGTTTGCAGATGGATCAAAAGCATACCTGCCCCCAGAATGGATATAGATTCCGAGTCCACTATTCTCACTGCCCAGGAGGATGTGCATGTTTCACAATCAACATCCACGGGATCATTCGGGAATCTTCCAAGGGTGAAAGGCTCCGGCATTGGAGGACTAGGCTGGAAATAAGGAGACTCTGTTTGAATCATCCCCATAACCAAGTCCTTAGCTCCAGATATCTGATACTGATATAACACACTATGCTCAGACGCTGTACCATACATCCACGTGGGACCTTGGCTCTCCACGAGAATACCTCGCGCCACGTAGACGTCAACTTGATCCTGCGACTTTATGTCCATATCGTGACCTGCGACCCATGCCCAAATATTCTCCATATAGGCCGAAGCCTGTTTAGTAATGCGAAGCATGAGTGACCCAGCAACACAGTCTTTGTGAAGCGACGAAGCCTTCTTAGGGCACTTATTTGCTTGAAGCTGGGATCCGATAGCGCCACCAACCCGGAAATGGGAATCCTTTTTATTGTTAGCAGATGTTTTGTGACATGTGGGATAGTTAGTACGTACCCCAAAGTCCGGCGGAACCTTGACTGGATTCATGAACATTCCATTCCATAAGAACAGCCCCAGCTGTAGGCCCAGATGTAGTGAACATCATATTCTGAATCTCAAGAACTCCAATATCCCCCTCGTTTCCAACCTGAACAGCCACATGGGGACTCTCCATGTTCTCAAATTTGATACCCATTGCCATTATTTGCGGCCAGGCTTGACCAATGATTCGGGATCCGAGAGGTACATGAACAGTATCCTTGATCACATAAACACCATACGGAATATGAACAATCGCAGACATATTCGCTGCATATGACAGAACGCTGTTCAAAGCCGCCGTGTCATCTGTGACACCGTCGCCCTTTGCACCGTAGGCCTTCACATCAAATACCTGCCCACCACCAAGATCGTAATACTGCGGACGGCGCCTAGTGAAGAAATTGAAGGTTCCATCAACATAGGACTTGCTGCCCGTTAATGACCTCTTGCGATTAAGAGATGGCAGTTGAGTCTGCTGCGCAAAGTGCATCCCACTATTGTCGGCGTAGAGGCCAAAGCCCCAAGTGTCGAGCATGACTTCATCCCCGCCGGCTAGGAGAGGCTCGGTGCGAGTGTCTGCCACAATTGCCTTCTGGACATTGAAAAACCCCACATTTTGTAGAAGGACCGCTGTAGAGTTGTCTTGGTATGAGGATGTGAGGATTCCGGTCGCGGTGTTGGCTATGATAGCATCAACTAGGATATAAGCCCCGACGGACTGACCATCACTCATTGAGCCACCAGCCTAGTCAGGGTTAGAGGGATGATGCAAAAAAAGAGACCTAGAGAACAAGACAGTAATACGTACCCCTCCAACAACAACAATTCCGGTTCCGCATGACTCAATGACAACATCTTGCATCGTCCACGCCCAATCCCAGTGGACTTGAACAGCAGTCTTGCAATTCACGAATACTAACTCGCTTGTAGTGAATTGCTGGTTTCCAAGGTAGGCCCTTTCTATTGTTAGAGTGAATCATGTCTTAGTGGGATCGAGTCCAATTCATACCCGAAGTTTCCACCCACAAAGGTGAGATTGCCCATGAATCCTCCGCTTCCATTCTCCATGTATATACCCTTTTTCATGTCAGCCAGGGTATATGACGAGAAAACGATAAAGATATGGTACCTGTTGTGTATTTCCATTTACTTGAGACATATAGAAGTCAATGTTCTCAAGTGTGGTTCCTTGGGCGACTTGCCAGTGGATGGCACAGACATAAGCATTGGGGTCAGTGCGAGTAATGTCCATCTTGAAGTTACGAACGCTGCGCAGGAAGTTGTTTGTGTTAAGGTACCTGGATGATTGTTTTAGCACTGTCACTGTGGACTCAAATAAAGATATCTCCCGAGTCTCAAAGGTTCAATAGTTCTAGAGACACTGGAATACAGGGAAGTAGCCTTACCATTCCTCTGAGTCTCCAACATACACATCAGATGTGAAATGGTAGCTACAGGCCACGTTTTTGTCAATGAAGCGATTGAGCAAATGCACACTAGATGGACCCAAGATCCAGGGGCCAGTGTTGAGTGGAATGACCGGGCTCGTGCGGTCCGCGATGCTCTTACAGAGCTGGAGAGCCACGTCGGGGAGATTTACATGGATGATCTCGAGCTTCAAGGCCTCAATTAGCTAATTTATTTGGAAATTCTCTCAGCAAAAAATACCAACCCCTCTAGGTTGTTCCAATCGATCCATGAATAGTTCGAAATACAAAATCTGTGATCAAATAGGTTCATTCTTCTCTGGTTCAAATGAAACATGAACATGAATCAGGCGGCTTGACTTTCTATTGTGATAGAACTCTGCCGTTCACGATACTCAGACTCGGTGATGGTCGGGTTTCTTGGCAATTTAGGTTCTCGTAAGCGGGAAAAGATGTTGTAATCAGATGGACAGAGAAACACATCTTGCTTCTCAATAAGCGATGAATGTCCATCTGTATAGATAACGTTTCCGGGATTTTCCATTCCCCAGTCTCCCCATTGTTGTTCGCCTGTCTGGAGATTTTCACAAGATAGAGCAAAGGAGAAAATATCGCGTAAGCAAATTCTTAGTGACCCATCATAGAACTCCGAGCATTCATTTTCAGGATCCTCTGGGTCAAAGTCACAGTCGATCACATTAACGTATCCGACTAAACCAGAATCAGATGCATTACTCTTTGGCTCTGAACTTGCCAAAATCGACCGTATAGAGCGGTCATCCAGAACAAGGCAATAGTCAAATCGAGGTCTGCCAATATGACGGGAGTAGCCCTGTCCCTCGGCCCATTCAATATGTCGTTTGCGAATGGTTTCAATCGAGGCAAATTCTAGCTTTGGATCCTCGACAATCACATTTCGATAGCCCTCGCAAACAAGTTCACGAATATTTGGCTGGGGTGGGAACAGACGCTCGAATCCTTTCGGAATGGGACCCATTGAGGTGTAGCAGTACCGATCAATCTTTGCAATCACAGCAGCCCAGTCCTGGTCAGATGTAGCTTCAAAGCTTGTGCGATAGATAACAAAGCCCCACGGCCAACCGCCGATGCCCCTCGAGTGAAACTGGAAAAATCGAGGAAGATGGCCATTCCAACCCGATCTCCATCCCGGTTTTGTTTGAAATCTTTTTCTTCTCTCATGGGGGAGTTCCTCGGGGGGGAACTCGGGTGATTGCCATGGTGTCGTCCATGAGTTGTCATGGAAAAGCTCCGACGCCATGCTTCCAACCTAGGAAGATTTCCGATAGAACGCCCCAGGGTTAAGGAAATATGAGATTCGAGAGATAGTAGATACCTAGGTGTATGGTACCAAATTAAAGGCTGCCAGCGATGCCTCGCTTAAATGTGTCCGATGGGACTTGCAGTTCGCTGTCGTCTTGGCGGGGGATTTACTGGTTCGGCTAGCCTTTGCTTGGCATTCTGCCGTAACTTCAATGCGGTGACCTAAATCGGCTTGGCTCACCTCGGACTTTTTTTCCCCAAATTTAAGTCAAAAGAGTGAGCTGGTATAGATTATTTCGAAAAGTACTGAATAATAGCCCTCAACTTTGAATGCCTAGATCAATATATAATCCACTATAAATCCTTGAAAATTATACGAGGAAAGGATGAGGAAAGTGCAGCAGTAACCAGGTAGAAGTAGGCCTCGCCAAAACCCGCCCGCGAAAACCCAGCCCATGGGCCGGGTTGGGTCTTAGTCAGCAAACCCGTGGGCGGGTTGTCATATAGGGAACCCAACCCAAGACCCAAATGGGTACCCGCGATTACCCAAAAAAGCAAAAAAGGTTGACATAGCATTTTACATTAGATTATGCAGTAACTTTCGATTATCTAATGGTACCGACTGTATAACTGCTGGTCTATGACTGAATATATTTGGAAGAGTATAATGTGCTTAAAACAAACAATAAAATTGGCTGATTACAAGGACTAGTATAGTTCATAACCTCGCAGTCTGCTTGAGGGCATTGTTACCCGACCAGAAGATCTCTTCTGGCCCCTGTCACCACTCAATTGCGTAATTTAAGGTAGAAGTAAATCTGACTCATCGTCCTCCTCTATACTCTCTTCCTCTTATTCAAGGTCAGGAGTCTGGCTGTATATAGAGGTCCGGTCAGTCTCTACCAGCGTATACTCTACTTAATATAGCTCCTCTAACTCAAAAATACCCTCCAAATTCTCGCTCTCTTTAATTTCCTTATCCTCGCTAATCGGCGCTGTATCCTCCTCAATTGCTCTCAACGCTTTATCCTCTTCGACTGCCTCCTAACTGTCGCTCTCTAACGGTTTCTCTAAACAGATTAATTGCTGCCCCTCTAGTGTAAGCCTTTCTGAGCATATATACATTATCAAATCCTAAATGGTCCCCTTATAAAGAGATCCTCGACGATAATAATAAATATCTTGTACACTATTAAAAAGCCTTTCTATACCCGCACCGGTGGCCAGGACTAAAAGCAAATCTTATACAAGCCGAGAGAGCACTGGGAACTTACGCTTATGCTCTTTCTAATAAAGTCATAGTAATACAGGGACATTCGCTATACAGGGTTAGTCAGTCGTTCCAGTATAGTATGTCAATTACTCGTACCTTCTCTAAGATACTGATCTACTTCATTATATTCTACCCCTTTATAGAATATATTTGTATTAGATAGCTCAAGAAGCTGATTAAGCTCTGTGCTATACAAAGTAGAAGACCGTTGCACTGTACGGAATAATAACTCAGGGTTCTGCTGCTGATATTATATAAAAGATGCTCTCAAATATTCACAGTACCTTTTTAACGTATCTTCGTAGTAAGTAGAGTACTCTCTATTATCGAAAGTACTTAACTTATACTGAGGAGCAAGTAACGTTCCAGTACTATAGAGAAAACTGTAATTACGGTAAGTCTTTTTATAATACTCTCTCAACTTCTGCCTTACAATAAGCAACGCACCGTACATATCTTTTTTCTAGGGTATTGCTTTTCTCTTCAGTTTTCGATTTGACCGTTTAATATACTTAAGTAGTTTTCTGTACACAAGGAGCACACTATAGATTATAATATCTCTGGTCTTTATCAGAGCCATAGTGAACTGAAAGAACGGTTTAGTCAAATGAACCAGGTAGTTAATTTATCTCTATTTAACATCAGTAACCTTGAACTACAAGTATTCATAATCGCGGCAATATTTATCGATTATACTTCTTAGCCGATGTGCTCGGCGAAGCATCAAAAATGTTGAATTCCAGCGTATCTGAACGTTATATAACAGAAACAGCCGGGCACCATCTGATTAGAGGCATAGGAAAGTATCTCGTCATTGTAGGCTTGTATTGACAAAGACCGCAAAGGATCGAATCTACTTTTATAAGCGCTCCGGTTATATTGACAAACAAACATAAATATCTTGGCTCACCTTTGTCAGAGTATAAGCTACGTCTCCCTGGTTGGCCGAATCTTTCAACCTATTTGCTTGAGTATCGGACCAAAAGGTTCTTACTTCTTTGTTCTTAGGGGCTGCCCTAATATAACCCAAGAGCTGTTTCAAGCAAAGCTAGATTACATAAGCCATACAGGGAACCCAGACTATTGATTCTCTGGAGCTAATTGCGCCGGTGGAGATCAGTCTTTCTTGCAAAGCTCGTATCATAGTATCGTTGTTGGTAGCGTTATCTGTAGTAACGCTAAAAATACGATCCAGGAGCTTGTGTTCCTCTAGTAGCTAGTGTAACACATTACTTAGGTTATTTCCTATATAAGGACCGTACAGCAGCTTAAATCCAAGGAGCATTTCCCTATAGTTCTAATCTTTATCAATAAAATAAACCATAATAGCTATAAATGCCTGCTAGAACGGACTAGTCCAATAATCCAAAGCAAGGGAAACCTTAGCATCATCAGGCAGATCTTATAACTATAAGTCCTGCTGATAGGTAACTACATCCCGGAGCCATCTTCGCAGGGTTTTGGCTGACGGGAGTTCTAATTCCCTGGGACCAGAATATAAAAGGCTAAGCAGCCTCTGAAATACCGGATTCTCTACTGTCTGAAATGGCAAACGGAGACAGGTAATTATCTTCAATAACTACTCCTTAATCTGGATTGCTGTTACCCTGTGGATATTGGATAGTTCCCTTGTGAAATGATTCTGCAATGAATCCGAAATCAGTGACTGATGAAATCCCTTTTTCTTCCCTTTGCGACAGGTATTGGACTTTTTGTATTGACTTATAGCGCTTATCCCATTTCCTTTATATTGTGGATGATCAAGCACAGTAAGGTAAGCCTGGCAGATAACTCGAGGACGTCCAGAATCAATATCAGCCACTTGGTCAAAGTGTTTCCACGCCTCAGCGTGACGTAATTCGGTGGACCATTTAATTCGGGATTGGCCATCTCCGTTCAGCTTTTGGCCGTACTCCGTTCCATTCCACTATTCAAGAAACTCTCTCTCTAGATATGACTCATACGCAATCCATTTCTTTCTGTATTGAGGTCCTATATACCTGAGTGTCGCTGGAGGTCTTCGAGAGGTTCTGTCGTAGGTTATGCGGGGTCTACTGAAAGGCTACAGTCTATCTTAGTATATACAGAGGTCAACTTATGACATTCAGAGGCCAATGGGAGGGGCTTATTCTCTTACAGAGGATTGAATGTCAGAGTCCAAGAAAGCGTCAGATAACGGCTTAATAGACAGCAGAGGACTGAAAGACTGGTGTATTGATCGCGATGACAAGGAAGAAGACACTATACTGAAGGAATAGGTTGTGCATATTAGAAAGGATTTTTTTTTTATCTTGAGCGCTTGGTTGTAGATTTTGTTGACTCGCGTCGTGCGTTTGGATCTATCTATTCCTGAGTTGCGTAAAACCCGCCCAGAGATGAATATGACTTTGGGAAGGCTACTGAGAAGGTCCAAATCACTGATTTAAATCATCAGATAATAATTTTGAGCTCATTTAAAAGATTCTGAATCGATAAATCTGTATAAAATCATCGATGCGGCCTATGGTCCCTTCGGATATGTAGGTGAAGTAGTAAGGGCGGTGATTTTAATATAGAGAATATATATTTCCAGGTCAATAGCGTTTATTGTTTCAGTATAACATCCACCCAAAAGCATGACAGAGATAAATTACCAAAATTACACTAGGTGACTAATCAGGTTTATCCACGATTTATGCATATTTTTGGGTATTTTGGGCAACCCGCGGGTACCCGCCAAGAACCCGTAGGCGGGTTCATCAAGGCCAAAACCCGCGGTGGGCTGCCCGTGGGCGGGTAAGGAAATTCAAAACCCAACCCAAACCCGCGTTTGGCGAGGTCTACTCTGAGCGCCCGTCACGTGATTTACTACAGCTCACTGACTCTGAGCCCGGACTGAGTTTTACTCAGTGAGTCTGAGTCTGAGCGTCCTCACTAAAGCGGCGGCAGTCAAAGGGGGAAGGCCCCACCCGTCATAGGAAATCCCCTACGTAGAGTTACCTATGTAGCTTCCTGCATAATACACGCTTTTTACCATTCATCTCTTCACACGATAGATCGCGCTCCTTGCTGCTGCTACAGCATTCAAGTTCAAAGGTGACTTAACCAGAACTCGTTCCTTTTTCTTAATTTTCCAAATTTCTTCACATCGCTTAAATTATTCAATATTTCACTTCACGATGGCAGATCGCCAGCGCCCTGTCAAAACACGGTTTCTCGTGATTTCCGACACACATGGCCTCGAGACGCTTGCTAAAGATACCCCGAACCATTCTGTAGACGTCGTCATCCACTGTGGAGACCTGACTACAGAGTCCAAGCTTGAGGAATACAAAGGTTCTATTCGCCTCCTCCATACCATCAACGCACCGCTCAAAATTGCAATAGCTGGAAACCATGACTTCACGATGGATATTCCTGCCTTCCAAAGAAAAGTGGCTAGTGTCAAACCACCTTTGGATCCCACCCTGGTCCAACAGACGTATGGCTACGAAGGCGAGGCGAGAAAGTTATTTGACCGAGAAGTTGGAATTACTTTCCTTGACGAAGGGACTCACGAATTTCGATTAGGGAATGGCGCGATTTTGAGAGTCTATGCCAGCCCATTCACGCCCTCGCTAGGTGATTGGGGATTCCAATACCACCCTGATCACGGTCATGATTTTTCAATTCATAATGTCGATGTTGCTATTACCCATGGTCCTCCGAAAGGTGTAATGGATATGACTTACTCGGCTGAGCGAGCAGGGTGCCCTCTCCTTTTCGAAGCGATAGCCCGAGCTCGGCCTCGTATGCACTGCTTTGGTCACATCCATGAAGGCTGGGGAGCCAAGCTCATTACTTGGCGCCAGAAACCGAGTGCCAAGCCTTCGCATTTGACTGATATCGACAATGAGAGATCTATGACAATAGAAAAATTATCTACAATGCGGAAAAAGATAGCCAAAATTCCCGCGGGAGTTTTCTCCACCAGCCATTGTTGTTCTGATCCAAGCCCGCTCAAGATGGGCTGGCAGACCCTTTTTGTGAATGCTGCAATTGAAGGGGAGAAAGCTCTACCAATACAACCAGCATGGATCGTGGAGCTAGATCTCTCACCAGCATGGTGTTGGTAGATCTGCAAGAAAACGTGTCATAAACAAATGGAATGAGCTCGCCTGTGGATCTGATCAGGCTTATGCAGTGCATTAGTGAGGGTACCCAGGGCAATTCAATTACTACAATGCCATTATATCACACCCGCCGGCCATTCACTACTTGGGCGAATTCATGCATCAAATCGGCATTATGGGCCAGTTCCGCGACGTGATATACGAAGCGGTAGATCCGGAGGCTAATGAACAATAAAGTCCTGACGGGGGCTTAAAGCAGGGCATGAAGACGCTGGTTATATCGAACGACAATTGGTGAATCCACAAGAGACTAAATAGAAGATCTCGGCACAGATTGAAGAAGATCGAAGACCTGGAGCTGTTGTAAGTGCTAGAGAGCTATATGGGATGTGGCCGCATAGGGTCTACTGTGAGCTGGCAGTAGTGCCCAGGTGGCGAGTATTAAATTGTGGGGTTTCACGACAGTTTTGCTGGGTTTATTATATTCTTTTACATAGCTACGGCCAGCTTTCATTTATTTTATTACATTGTATACGTGTCGTTTGCATGGCTCTGGTTACCGACGGAGGTAACGCCTGCATAGCCATTACATTCTGAGTTAGTAGGCTGCATTTAATTGAGCTTTGGATTGAATTGAATTGTATGGGCACTGGTACTTTATCATGTTATCAAATATACCTATTTACTGCACTTAGTACTACTCATATAAGGCCAAAAATGAATACAATAATGTATTTTAGTGGAAAAAGAAGGGAGGAAAAAAGTAAAAAATATAAAAAAGAGAGAGGGAGAGACCCAGGTGCCTCCAAAACGGACCATATCGGGCCAAAGGAAAGGTGAGAGGAAAACATACAAACTAGAGGATTTTTCCATCCTCTTGCTTTAGAATACTATATAATACCAAACGATCCAATCTTCCCAGACATGACCTCCCGGCTTCACGCATATATTCCAGTTCTTCTTGGCTTAGCCCTGGGATAAGCTGTCCTGCCTTCGCCACCTCCGCCAGTAGCCATCGAAAGTCATCAGCCTCTCCATCACTCCCACGTTCAACCACCGTCACGGCCCTCAGTCTCAGCAAGTCCGACATGGACGCGACAGAGCCTTCGAAAAAAGGCTCTATTACGTGGATTCGTTCGATAGCGTCTCCGATCTCGATGATATCGACTCGGACACGAATACCTTGGCTACCATCGAACGCAATCTTGCCGTCGGGCTCGAGAGAAAAGTTGAGGGCGCCGTCCATCACTCCCTTGCAGATATCGTAGATGACATCGCTCGGGGCCGCAACATCCACGTCCTCAGTGTAGAAAACCGAGTCATGGGCAATGCTGGCAGCACCGCCAACCAAGACGAGTTGACGACGTAGTTCAGGGCGAACCAGGCAGGTGGTTGCTCGAAAGCATTTAATCAATGCTTGTCGTAGTGGTGCAGAGATAGGACTGTACTTTGGCATACTTCGGAGGTAATAGGCGAAAGCAGACTTGCAGGGTACCTTTAGAAGATTAGAATTCGCTTACCATCACGTAACTTGTGTATATTTTAGCACTAACTGGAGTTGCTGGTCGGGATTGAGAGGGTCTGGGCCGGATCGTCGTTTGCTTTATTCAAGTTGTTCCATATTAGTTAGTATACAAGGCAAACTACCAATAGTATAACTCACGATAAGCAGGCGTAAAAAGGAGGCCAGAGACAAAAAAACATATAGAGCTTTTCAAATATTAGCTTATATTGAAAGCCTCAAGCTCACATTAAACTCACCTCTCTTCAAATAAAATGTGGCCGGAAAAGAAAGACTACATCGGGGTTGCAGCAAAGACTTGTTTTGATACTTTCACCTTGGTTGGTTGCACTTTCCAACTCAACCAACTCTATCCTCTCTACCCTTCTACCTTCCTGTTCTATGTTTATCAATCAGTTCATTGAGCTTCTACCTCTTACTTTCCATTATGAATAGAGTGATCGAATTAGAAACTGTTCAGGTACTTTCTGTGTAGCGATTACAGCGCGTTTGTTTGCCGCAACACCCCGACCCAACACCACACCACCTCCTTCCATACGAAAAACTAGCCTGCTTCATGAAAATTGTCTCACTAATCCGCTGGAAACTCCCCTTCCTCGCAGAAGCATACCGTCTCGCGACCATCCCTCCAGACACAGACATGACCACATCCATATCCATATCCACCACTAATACCGAACCAGACACAATCTTACACGCAGGGATAATGTTCAAAATTGATTTCTTTGAATGCTACATCCTTCTCGAACGCGCCATCGTCCAACTACCCCAACAAAAGTATTACAGAGAGTAGGGGTGACTCCAAGAGTAACCCTGAGAGTGACTTCAAGGGAGTTGACACATGAGTATACAAAGGGCTAGATATATAAAAAACTCTTTTCTCACACATATACTTAGTTCTTTGTGATCAATCTTATCTAAGTTGCTTGAGTACACCTTCACTTCTATACAGTATAATTACAACTACAACTCTACAAGTAGAGAAGCTTTCTGGACTGATCTATTTGACACACTCAACTGACATATCCTCCAAAGTTACTTAACAGGATATTAGCCTACACAAGGCTTAGCACAAGCAACAGGATGATTGAGAGTTAATGCATAAGGATTACCCTAAGTAGGTTTGAGTGACTACATACAACAAGGTAAGTCTACCAACTGACCAACCACTCATAAGTAGTAATTAGTTAGTAACACATAACAGGTCGGTAATGATAGCATAGGAAAATACAGAGGAAAAGAGGTAAAAGTATCACAATAGTTAGAGCTAGTATAAACACAACCTAACAATCTAGTTGTATTGCTTGTTGTACCCTTATAGACTTTACCTTCATAGCCTCATTAACTTCAACACTATAGAGCGCACAGGATATTTTGAAAACTTAAAGATCACAAAATGCTGGAAAGCTGACTGCTAACCGTGTAAATTCGTTGGCATAGGGAGGCAGTAGAGACAGTTACAACCTGTGCCATTGCGCCCATTTCATAATGCCAGCTTCGTTTATCCGGACATTTTTGATTTCGTTTGCAAGATGCATAACCTCAGAGGCCCTGCCTTGCTCCACATTACTCAAATTATCATTTTTGAACACTTCGAGTTACAACAAGATTCCACCACTCCCTCTAACAGCCAATATAGTAACGCCTGCTCCAGTGATAGACCAGCCTACAGCTTCAATAGATATATTGGTAGATAGAAATTCGGATAATATAGTGGTAGTTTGGTTGTAGATCTAATAATTTAAATTAATACAGTCATAGTAAATAGAATTTATCAATCACGGTCCGTACTACCTTGGCTTAGTTGTTCAGACAAATTCAAATGTTGCAGGCTGATGGAAGAGTGTGCTGATTCAATTAATTCAATACAAGAGCGAACACGGTTTTATATTAAGATTAAAGCAGCAAACTGATCATTTACCTAGCCCCGCCTCAGCTGTACACATCGCAGTGTAGCAAGGCAGACATAAGTTGTAATACTTCTGCATGAATTGGGCATACATGCAGGCTACAGCCATATTATGCAGCTATATGCAGCTAAGCCTCATTATTGATGTAGCTCACATCACCAAGACCACACAGAATAAAGTATCTTGATTCGTATTCCATAGATAATTCACTATGTAGCATTCTCAACAAGGCTGAGAAAAGAAGGACGCTATTCATCTGCTGAGGGGTTACTCCGTAGACAGCCCATCAAACGCGGTTAGCAAACCTACCCCGCCTTTGAGAGTGAGGCAGCGAATAGTCGGCCAATTTCAACTTGAAGTTAGACATTGGAGGTCGAAGTGTGCGGCTGAAGGAAACATTCGGAATGAGTGTTTGCTCCTGTCACCTGTACCTATCTTGGCCCCTATTTGTTCTCATTACATGAAAAAGTGTAAAAGGAAGAAGATCTTATTCTCTTTTGCTCTGAGTGCTTTTACTTTTACTTTCCCTTCTATCCTCTTGCTATATTTACCCTGTTTCTTTAATCAAAGGCTGACAGCTTGAAATCACTATAAATGAAGATAGCTTCTATTTTTGTGTCTATATTTATGCTCGTTCCTGTTGAGTTCCGCTTGACTGGTACGCGAAATTCAGGATTGAGGGGGTCTGTATTATTTGTGATGAACCTCGCCCCGTCTGAATATCAAGTAATAAACCCGAGCCTTTGAAAATGAGCGCGGCTAATACGAGATTTGCATTTTCTGACCGGCTCTCTTGATACAAACTTCAAAGTTTGTATTTAACGATATCATACAGAGGCCTGCCCGGGACGTCGACAGGATGTTATCTCTATCTCTGAGGCCTGCAATGGCGGCTCTTGATCCTTGTACAAGCCCAGACATAATGCGTCTACTGGTACTCGATTTGTCTAGCCCGAATTGCTAAATTTCCTGTATTGAGGTGGCCAAGATCTAGTCTTTATAAGCTATCACTATATCTTTTAAGTCTATATTTGCGCCTCGAAGTATAGCTCAGAATTCTTGAGATATATCTCCCAGGTACGGCTGTAAGTATATCAGCCAGTTAGATAGCTGGAGCTTTTCTCCTTTTTACTATTGGTAACTTATTTCGATAATGATAATGTCTAGGAGACTTATCTTATTAAATCTAAATGTACTGCTGGCTCTTCTTAGGCTACTACCGATCTAGAGAAGGTATGTGTAGCTACGGGTATAAGGTATTATCTCTGCGTACTAATTATCATAGAAACTGTTCTAGGAATCGACTATATCCATATAAACTTGTGGGCTGGTACTATAAGCTTATAATATCGTATTTAATCTGCTCATAAGGTACTTAAAGCCCTGAGGGCCAAAGTGATAGGGCAATAAAACTTAGCGAGGCTTATTAAACAGTTTGAGTATAATAGATTTCAGTAGATAGGATACGGGCTGCTACCTTCAATATACCACCTATTATCATAGCCATTATCCTCGAGATCTATTAATAAGAAGCTATGAATTATTTCATGGGAGAGGAGAGAGATAATCTCTTCCTCTGTTTTATAGCAGATCTTATTATTGTATTTAAATATATAGCTTTCCAGATATAAGCTTCCCCTATACCCTCTTATCACTCGCCTAATAAAGATGCTATATGAGGTGCTTTGACTCTGAAAGAAGGCGGCAAGCTTGTGAAAAAATGACACGTTATATTTGTTGATATAACGAATATTATCGGGCAGTTCCCTAAACTAGTTAATATTCGCACCAGTAAGGGGTTACTTATTAGGTGCTAGATTAGGGTAACTCTTGGTGGGTCTAACTATAAAGACCGAATTTGTAACTGTTATAGGGTCCCCGTCTCTGGAGATAGGCCTTGGGCCCTCGCCATAAGACTATATAGTATATGTGCCTGGTGGTGCTTGTGATAAATCCTACTCAACGACGTTATGCTATATTTGATTTACTGTAGGTCAGGGGAGGAACTATCTCCTACTACTAGTGAGGCCTCCCTGGTCATGATATATGTCGATACGTAGACTGATCGGTGTTTTGATATCTATATTTTAAGGAAAGACGTTAAAATATAATGTGATATTACCAGTGGTACTACGCTTTACGTGCTATTCTTGATTAGGTAAGTTTGGTTTGGTTTTGGTAAAGTAAATAGGGATTAGGCCGTCGTTATTGAAAGCTAATATATTTTCTTCGGTAAATTGATAAGCAGGGATATTTCTATAGCGTATCTTAAATATAAGAAGAGCTTCGTTAGTAATATAACGTAATTAAGCTAAGCTTTGTTAGATAGATAAAGAAGATATGCCTTGGTCGTCAAAAAGCGGGTAATAGAGATCCTGAAGATAGGAGGTCTATCGGTTGGACAACGTAAACTAAATCTTCTATAGGGAACTAATACGGTAGAATAATTATTTATAGAAAATTAAAGGACTAGAATTCTCTAAGGAAAGGTGCTTAGGTAGGTAGGGGAAGTGGGGAAATGTCACAGTTTAAATAATCAGAATACTAGCGTATTTATTCACTAATTATTGGCTTTATAAGGCTTCAATACTAGCTAATATTATTATCTTTCGATACTAAGCCTTATTGAGCTTATAAAATATGATTCTATTCTCCTTACTTGACTCCCACTTATGATTTAGTATTTAGAGCTTCAGTCTTTTTTTATTATCTGCCTATGTCTTCTTTTCGGGATTCTGTTGGGGTATGTTGTTATAATAGTACTTTTTTTACTAACGGACAAGAAATAAATTCCGTTGATCCTGATAGCTCCTCTATGAAGTCGAATGAATCTTTCAAGATATATAAAATGTTAGTGCCATGAAGCATTACACAATGTGTTATATTAAGCTCCTATTATCCTCTATAAGTGTTCGGCATTACGGTATCGATGAGCAATATTATATATTGATCTTGCTTTGGGGCCCTTTGCCGGCTATAGGGTGGCATCCGCCGCAAGTAAGATAATTAGCGTAAGATTGATATCATCTGGGTTGGCAGAGACTTAAAGTCAAATATCTCCCTAACCCTTACTTATGGGAACTTTAACCTGTGGGAGAATTGTATACAGGGGAAAGATGTTACTAAAAGAAAAATTATTATCGACTAGTAACTTATTGTAATTATCGGTGTTAAACTGAATATAGCTTTCCGACTGGAATTTTTCTATCAGATCCTGAATATTAGTAGCGGTAAAAATAGTACAATAATTATTGTTGACCGGCGGATTTCATTCATTTCCTAGTGCTTACCAGACTTAGACTTAAGGTATCTCTGTATAGTGCCTATTGAGATAATAGAGATCTTTTATTGGTATCTGACCGATATTAGACAGAATAGTAAGCCACAAATAGTGCAAATTGTCCGACTTAGACTATTGTTTGCGACGTATGCAGTCGGAGTTATACACGCTAAGGCTCAATACCGACAGCCCCTATAGTTAGCTCTGTCTTTTAATATTAATCACTTCCAGGTTCCGACTAAAATCCCGGTGTATTCCTTTTCGCCGTTTGTCTTACAGACGCCGGCATAGAATATGGAGTTAACGCTTCTGGCCCTCTAGTATCGCCCGCAATGCTAGGTCAAGGGAGTGGTCACCATACTGGGTCTCTAGTGCATGGCTAATTATAGTTCTGGGTTCTTTGTCGGCAGAGGTCAGGTTGCTATTCTACGAGTATAGCGCCTTTGGCCAGGAGAAAGTTTTCAATTCTCCCTACTAAAAGTGTATCCCTAATAGCGGCTGATCCAGCCTATAGGGCTCATAATCAAGACAAATCTTCTAATGCTCTAAATCCTTACCAGCCGTTTCCATAATCAACACTGGGTGCTTTCCTTTGACCTTAACTGTCTCTCCGGCGACTGCAAGGCTAATTTTCCATTCTAAGTCATAAGTCTGTTTGATATTGTAGGTGACGAAAGTTGGGACCTCTTGGACACACAACTCATGTTCAAGTTTCAAGTCGAGCATTTCACCTAGATTAAGCACGTGTTAAAATTCAAAGTCCATTTAAACCCATTCCTGGGTTCTGATCCTCTAATTACAATGCCATGTTATATTAGTCTGTCCTTGTGCTTTGGGTTTCTGTTCAATGCGTCACGTTTTCATTATGCATTCACCCTTCTCACCCAGGTCGCGCGATGGGAAAGCGGCGATCAACTACCCCCACTAGGCTGGACCTGGCGATTGGCTAGCCCAGCCATTCGGCGTGTGGCTAAAACACAGCAGGTAGTGCGGTAGGTGCCGCCCGGGTAAGAATGGGGTGCCCGCCGCTTTAGCGTCGCGCGACCCGGGTGATTAGGGTGAGTGCGCAATAGACGGGGTGATGACGGGGTGATAACGGGGTGACACCGGGTGAGACTCACACTTTTCATGCAAAGCTCACGCTTTGACCCTCCAGGCTGAAGTTAAATATACATCATTGACTAATCTACCACACCTGATACACTAGTCTACTTGGCATCTGCACATAGCCACCTTCCATGTCCCAAGGAAGGAATGATGAGTGATTCCTTTTTAACTCGGTACAGTACCTTCAAGCCAGCAAATACATCTTTTATAATGCATAGAGGCGGTCTCTATCAGATCATTCAAAGCCCGAGAAGAGTCGAACTTCCGAGAGACCGTACTAGACGAATGAATCGTCTATCTTGTTTTAATTCAGACGTATGTTTTATCATTCCATTCTGAAGGGCGAGGGGAGGTTATAGATACCACGCTGTGCCAGGTTGGGGTCTTCCATAGTGTCGACTTCCGGTGGTGTGACTTGCTTCCTGGTCTGTGGTGTTCGCCTGCCAACTGGTCACGTTAAATGGTCGAACATTCGGTGAAGGTATTTTGCTGTTAGAAGGAAGGCTCTCTGCGGGGAGAGCAACGGTGAACTGGAGATTCTGGCAGCTGCATGATATCTTCAGTGTCATCATTGCTGGTTTGAGATTTTGATGCTCGAAGATTTAGATTTCTTTCAGTGCTGCAAGAGGAGGGGGACTTGAACTTAGATCTCTTCGTATGCAATGCAGAGGAATGTACGGAGTAGATCGGCCCTCGTATTTTGCAGCGCCACAGAATATCGATATTCTGATAAGCCAACTTCACCGCTCCGCTCCAGGAGTCACAGACGCGATCAGGTTTTTTCGATTAGGAGTTACCGGAAGCAGATCGTAGAAACGGAGTTGAGTTAATCCTTTCTGTAACGAGCTGGAGGAGGATGACTGCTAGTGCAATGCACATGCACCCTCAGGCAGATCTGGGCTCTCTTGAACCTTTGGTTCTTTTGTTAAGAGGAGGTAAAATAAAGGTCGAAATAAAGTATATTTAATATATCTAGGATCTCAACTCTGCTCTCAGCCTCAACTCAACTACATCTTCATCGTTTTCTTCAATACAGAGCGCGTCATTTGCGGCCTCAAAAACCGATTTCCTGATCGCCTCCATTTTGCTTTTTGTGCAGCGGAGAGTCAGGTCAAGTAGATTGGTCCAGTCCTTCGCAGGATAACGCGCCGTCGGATTTGCCAATTGCTTATTGTCAGATCCTGATGCTGCTGTCATGGGAAAATCGCCAGGGCTATTGCTGAGTTGACTGCAGATGGCGACACTTGTGTCTGGGCTTATTTCTTCTGAGTCTATTGAGGCATATGGATACCGTGGAATGCTGTCGAATGGAGACATGGAGCCCAGTAGGCCTTCGGAGGTATCCTGAAGTTCTTCAGGCAAAGTGCACTTGGGCAACAGCCTAATACTCTGGGGCTCCCAGTATGACTCTTCAAACAAATTGCCAATCCCTAAATCACCATCGAGTACTCCCCCCTGAAACAATGAAGAAGACGAGGAAGTTCTTGCATCTGTGGGCCAACAATTCTCTGTTTCTAACATGGCATTTGAGTTTGCCACCTCGAGGCCTTTCCAGCCATATTGAGCCGCCTTGGCGGATAGGCCATTACCATCGAATACACTAGCAATCCTTTCATCTTGAATTTCCTCTTCGAATATCATATCGGCATCGCTAGAAGTTTCAAAACTGCTAAGCTGTCGACTGTTTCGATATCCGGCCGTTGCGATGAAATTAGGCGAGTGGGAGCGAGATCTAGATTGGAATGCTGACAAGACCCGAGGTAATCCATTTAGCCTATTTTTTCGACGGACGAGGAGTGCATGTCTATTCTTCAATGATAATGCGGCCCGATTCTTGAAATGCATCTCAGATAACATCTTCCAATTTCGTCCGTGCTGCTCAACGCCAATGAGTAGGCAATTGTCCTATCAAAAATTCCAATAAGCTCCTATCAGGCATATCACGTCGATCTTAAAATCTGACTCACTTCTGCAGGACTCCAAGGGCTATGATCAAGATTTGGATCTAGAACTTGTTTCCAACGCTTAGAGCACTGATCGCTGGTTCGTGTGCTGACTTCTTTAGAAACAACACCCCACTTTGGGCCATGCTTTGCAACTGCAGCGCGCAGCTGATCATCCTCAATATCCATCCAGCTCCCGAAATTGGTACTTCCTGCAAATCGCTGGTGCCAACGTTTGCGACAGTCCTTATTGTCTCGTTTGGGGAGGTAGCTTGCTATCCAGAGCCAGTCGATCGGCGTCGTGGCTGTGGAATTGAGTCAGCTTTATCAGAGCTTGTAATTGCTGATTTACTCAGGACCAAGAATTTGAAGGGCTCAATCAACTTGCCTTGATCCACTGCTGCTTTCAATATTTGGTCTTCGGTCTCAGTCCATTTGTGACTATTTCTCATCATACTGAGATATTTTGTGCTGTGTGGATAGTCAAAACGACGCAAAAGAATTTCAGAGCATAGAAGTGGGAAAGGTTACAAGAAAAGCATCTGCACGTTTGGCGCGAATAAACAGGCCATCCGAGTATACTTCTGGGGGCCATATGCACACAGGATTCCCAAAGGCTGGTTAGTGGCAAATCTGATTTTGAAAGAAAAGGCCCTGGCATCAAAAGAGTATATCCGTCATTGGCTCGCAGCGACGAAGATATCAGCTGCATAATCCAGCCTCAAAAGATCCACATCTTGGATTGTAGTTGCATAAAGCTCGATATAATCGTCATTCCCATGTGACACTAGGGCATGTCATAGTGAAAGATTCGGTAAAAACCAATAGCTCAAGCCTTTTGCGCAGGCTCAAAATTGTTTCAAAATGTCGTTTAATCTCAATTGACCTCGTAAATGGCCCTGAGCTTTGAAGCTGGAACAGATAAGCGATGCGTTTCCCTCGCAAAAGAAGATATTATCTTCGCTTATGCTGGAAGTCCAAAAATCAACCGATAGCCAACTAGATGACTTGAGAGCGCCACCAAGGCTGCGCGCTTTCTCGAGCATCATCGAGCTCCACCTATGTTGTAAATAGAACGAAGATTCACACAGCCTTGATTTTAGATTAAACAAATAGATCGAAATATGTTCTCATAATTAAAACTGGTCCATGATTGGCCCTCTGAAATGCAGAATGGTCTCAGCTATGAAGCCCAGCCTGAAAAAGAACCGATTCCTCGCACAAAAGTACTGATCAGTTAGTTGCTATGAGAATAAAGAGAGCCCCGCAGTAATCCATGGGCAAAAGTTAAAAAATTACCACCTCCACTTTGTTCGGATCCTTCCTGTGCTCTCATCTTGCAAGGTGCCATTTTTCTAAGGTGTAGCGGGAAGAAACTGTTGCTTCAAAAACTGCAGCCTTTATAAATTCAGAAAATAGTAATTTTCTGATCTGATTTCGTGGTTGCTCAACTTGAGGAAGTCTTAATTTCAACTAGTAGGAATAAGTTATAATCCGGACTTATAGGCCTTCACACGGAAGGTAAGTTATATCCGAAGCACGTCACTGGACCGGCGTCCATTACGCGCGGAGCGAGGACGCAAGTGGGTCGGATCAAACGGCCCGGTCCATAAAACAGAGTTTAAGTTGTTCAGAAACACCCGGACGAAATCCGGCCCACTTGATACGCACGAGGCTCTCAGAGTCGTCCCCAACCCAACCTGGGTGCAAACGTGGTCAACCGAAAAACTGCATGCCCTGAGAACGTCGGCAACTTTCGAGCCGAGAAAATTTGGCGACTGACTCTACGGGCTGCTCTGAATGACGTTCTCACCCTAAAAAACATCTCCTGGCTAACATGATCCCGGTACTCTGGCATTTACCGCTTCTTGATGCTGTGGAATGATGTGGTCCGGATAGTCTTCGACGGGAGATTTTTTTTGCCGTTTATTAAAAGTGCAAAATATCCAATTTGGTCAATCTTATTCTACTGATTTCTCGAAACGCGAAATTCACCCCATACTCTAGTCATATTCGTCCTTCCGATCCACGATCCATCGAAAATGCAATCCTATATCCAATACAGGCAGCTACGACATTCTGTCGACAGAAATCTCGAAGAGAGCTCCTTTATGGGGCAGAAAATCTCTCATGCTTCCCCGGTCGATGTATCTGGAAAAACATCTGATTCACTCGACGCCGAGATAGGCCAAAAGTGCCCAGAGGACCCAGAAAAGGCGCTTTCTGATAATGGCTGTTCTGGAGTGGACTCATTGAGAGGAATCCAAGTCAAATTACGTCCCGGTGCTACTGGAAGTCCACTGAAAGAGGTATTTGTAGTTGGGTGGGAAGGAGAACATGATCCTCTTGACCCACGCAACTTCAGTCTCTCCAAGCGCATGATAGCAACGCTTATGGTGTCTGTGCTATCATTCTCGGTCGGAGCGGCTTCATCGATAACTGCTGCCGTACTTCCCCAGAGTAGCAAAGATCTCAACGTAAGTGAGGTTGCGGGTTCCCTGGTAACTGGTAGGTCAAATCAGTTCATTATGCAGCCTAGTGCAGATTATAAGTCATATTAACACAGACCTTAAGGCATGTATCTCTTTGGATTTGCAACAGGGGCCCTCGTTTCAGGACCTTTATCCGAGATTTTTGGTCGCAATATGGTATACCTTAGTTCGCTCGTTATTTTCATGATCTTTGTGATGGCTTCTGCCCTTGCCCCGAACTACGGTGCGGAGCTTATTTTTCGCTTCTTGTCCGGTGCCTTCGGTTCTCCACCTCTCACCTGTGCAGGAGGTACAATCGCAGATCTGTGGAACCCACTTGAGAAGACGCTAGCGTTCCCGTTCTATGCCATATTTTCATTTTCGGGGCCTATTCTCGCACCTGTGATCTCTTCATACATGGGCCAAAGCAGCCTTGGATGGCGCTGGGCTAATTGGATCATCTTGATCATGTCGAGCATCGTTTTGGTTATAATTATTCTAATACAACCAGAGACCTATGCTCCTCTCCTTTTGAAATGGAAGGCAAAGCATTTTCGTATGAAGGCGGACGACACCAGGTTTGTATCTGAAATGGATATTAGCCACGCCGAGGTAGGGGCATTCGCACGGATTTATAATGCATTGAAGCGGGAATTTCTTCTCACTTTCCAGGAGCCAATTATCATCCTTATTTCGCTGTATATGACAGTGATATACATCATTATCTTTACGTTCTTTGACGGTTATGAATTCATCTTTGGTGATGTTTATGGATTGTCGCAAGGTCTTACAAACATCATTTGGTTGGCAATGTTCGTTGGAATGATGTTGGCGGCATGCCATGTACCGTTTATCTATCGGTGGACAAAAATTGAGTTCGTCCAGACAAAGGAAAGAAATGATAGCAAACACACTCGGCCGGAAAATCGGTTGTGGTTTGCCATGCTTGGGGCACCTGCTATCCCCATCGGTCTATTTTGGATGGCTTGGACAGACTTCGTATGTACCCAAATCATTTATTTTTTCGTCTTTCTAATAGAAAAAACTTACTAACTATCTCGGCATGGGCTAGTCTTATATTTCCATCTGGTCGCCCATCGTTGCATCCGTTTTTGTAGGCTACGGTACCATTTTGGTATTCACTAGTTCTTACATGTATGTTATCGATGTCTATGATATTTATGCGGCATCTGCTTTGTCATTTATGACGGTATCACGCTACTACGTGGCGGGCGGAATGACTGTTGCTGGAATTCCGTTTTATCGCAACATGGGTGTGCATTATACCTTGACGATCCTCGCTTGTATCAGCTCCTTGATGACGCTTGTGCCGTACATTTTCTATAGCTACGGGCCGAACATTCGAGGCTGGAGCAAGTACGCGACAAACAATCATAGCATAGCCAGTGTGGCTACTTGAAAACCCCCATCTATCGAAAAGATGGAATTCACTCTGCTTGAAGTATTCATTGCCAGATGTTATAAAGTCATATTGACATATTTAACTTATTCCACGAGCTTTCCCTTCCAGTAGGTAATTACAATGCATACTAGTTGGTAACACGCGCACACGCATACACCCACCGCACAATTTATTAACGCTCGACGGCTATGCTAAAAGGGAAACTATTACTAAAGTACCAGTACATGTCCTCAGATATGCAATGTCTTCTTGAAGCCCATACATGTTTACTATCGCGGTAATTTAATTTCCCTTGATGGTAGAATACACCAGGTCCGATTTATAGACTTTGGGAGTAAATCTTTAATGGTGATTTTCTCTGCTTTAAAGGTCACACCACTCCTCCTTTCCCAGTCAGGTGCTTTATTTGTAGCTACTTTAACAACTTACCGGCTACTCTGTAGTGAGCCCAGTTACCTATACAGTAAGTTATCCACAAAGTTAATTACTTCGCTAAACAATATCTGTATTGGAGAAGAGGAGAAAGATTAGAGATAGGGGAGATAAGGCTTTCAGTTTTAGATGTCTGTCTATTGATTCTCATAGTCATCGCTTGTTCCAAGTAGAATCCTTCGACCTACCGAAGTACATTCTCTGGTATGCCTTATTCCTTTATCCTCTAAAGTACTTTCTTTTTGCAATTCTGTTCTAGGTTCTTTGATATTGAAGCAGATAAGCTTAATACCCCTCAGCGTCTATATTTGCTTCTAACGGGGTAAGAGTGCTAACTCTGTTGACTGCTGTTGGCCTCCGAAGTGGGTAGTTGGGAGTAAGTTATAATTATTTTATGTATGTAGCTTCTGACTTAAATTCTTGCCTACAGTTAATAAGAGGGTATAATTCTTTATTGTTTGGTGATTGTGAATTTCCCTCTATTTTGACAGTGTCTAGATGGGTTTGTATCGGTACATTCTTATTCGTTTCCTACCAAATCTATACAGCCCATGATTCATGCTAACCTTGGTACTTCTCTCTGTAATACCACCCGTCGTAGTTATATACTGTACTTTAATAACGTCTCAAGGTATTTTGCATTTGAAACCATCCTGCAACGACGAAACTTTAGCTGAGGTATTAATAATTTTTGGCGCTGGGCTGAAGTGGACTCTGCCGCCTTTCTTGGGCTGATATTCTTTATTGAAGGTCTCATCTAAATAGAAATCTGATCGCTGCTCTCTATCTCGAGATGACAAAAAGGCAAGAAGAAGTGGTGTACTTTGTGTACTTCTCTAATTAATGGATTTCCGGACGCTTTTTGGGCTTATAAATATTTTAGAGAAAAGCAGTTGGGCGCACTGTATTTCATACAATGCCCCGAAAGCCAGAAACTGACACTGAAAATTTAGGCGGTAGTCAGGCAATACTTATACTATTCATTCCCTCATGAAAACAAGCGCGTAACTAAAAATCATCACTTTCTAAGCCGATACTCTAAAATCAATATTTCCAAGCAACGTGCTGTTATACGTTGAGCTACTTCCCATTTTCCGCAAACTGGCAGTGCCACCAAGTCGCCATGTTCTTCTTGTACCAATCGACTGTCATCTCTAATCCAGTATCAAAGTTGATTCGCTGTTTCCAACCGAGTGCTTGAAGTTTGTTCCCATCAACTGCGTAGTCATTATCGTTGAATGGACGATCGGGCAGCCATGTGATCATATTGCCAAAGTCTTTGACCGGATCATGGCCGAATAACGCTAGCATCATAGCTGCCACCTTTCGATTGGATATCTCGTAGCTAGAATCAACATTATAGATCTCACCAATCTCGCCCTTGTGCAGGATAGTATCAAAGGCATCGGCTGCGTCTGCTCCATAAAGAAAGCGGCGGGCGTTGTCTCCATTTCCTTGGAGCGTGAGGTTTTGACCTTTGAGCATCAAGCCTGCAAACCTCGGTATGATTTCTGGGATTTGTTTTGTCAAGTCAGCTTATATTTCTCGATCAAAGGAATTAGGCTGATGAAACTAACTTTCGGGATATTGTCCTGGTCCGTAAACATTATTGCTACGCACGATAATGATAGGAAGACCAAAACTCTTTTGGTATGCCATCGCGTACATCTCTGCTGCAGCCTTGCTAGCTGAATAGGGATTTGTCGGTCGCATTGGTGTGGAATTCTCCATTGCCACTTGGCCGTTCGTTTCACCATAGACTTCGTCAGTCGACACATGGATGAACCTTTGAATTTTACCATAGGAGCGAACGGCTTCTAGTAGGCTCTGGGTTCCCAGCACATTATTTTGTGTGAATGTGAAAGGGTCATTAAACGAATTTTGGACATGACTGCTTGCTGCAAAGTGCAGGATACAATCCACGCTGTAGGACTGAAGCGCAAATAGGACGGTGTGTTGGTCGTTAAGGTCGCAATGAAGGAAGCGAAAATTAGTGCAGGTAAATAGGTCCAGGATGTTGTTCAGCGAAGCGACCACATCCATCTTATCCAGACATATAACATTATAGGTCTCGGCATACTGCCGGACCAGATGTCGAGTTACCCAGCTTCCACTAGCAAGGATAAGTTACAAGTCCACATAACAGTACCATGATACTGAAGAGCTAAAACTCACATGAAGCCTGCCCCTCCGGTGACAAGAATCGTTTTCAAATTCGGGAGAGGTTGAAATTTGCACAGTCCGGTCAGAAAGGCATCGATTGGTGCCTCACTACGCTCACTCGGCGATACTGAAGTGGCTGGTGTTTCGGTAGCTGCAGGTGCCATTCTGTACGGTCAAGTTTTCGGTTCGGGTAAAGTAAGGATAGTAATGCGTTGGACTGAAATGACTCCTAGTATTCTGTGCAACTGCCTCGTGGAAGTCTCAGTCCCTTTAATATTCTGCATTTCCATAGAATGTGTATGTAATCAACCAGTGTTATTATAACCGGAGTCAAATAGACCTTGCGTGATGTGGGTCCAATTTCAAAGGGACTGACTCCGTGTTTATCTGATGCGATACTGGGCCACTAACGAATATCATAAACATGTTGACTATCGGATACTAAGTACCCGAAGAGCCGGGAAGCGCCAGAAACCGGACATGAAGTTGATTTCTCGCCGAAGCCCGACCCCGAATGCAACACTGACTCCGTTTCAACTCCGGGTACTCTTGGTATCTATAAAAGAGCTGGATTCTGCTATCATTTCTGAATTAAATTTTTACATTTAAGCACGGACAAGTGATCAATCATACGGATCCCACTATCAAAATGACAGCCTCGTCATCTAACGAGGTATTTTTAGTATTTGGTGCGTATGCCTCGGAAAAGCAGTATCAGAAAAAGTCAATATTTGTAGGCATATTGACGAAGAAAAATTAGGCAATGGATGGGTGTCTGGGCTGATCCAGGAAGAGTTATCGAAAAATGGAGATCGCTACCAAGCCTCGTCTGTACGAATTGAAGACCGCGAAGCAGTTCTTCGGTGAGTGTCATGAAAAGAGTCGTGCCTGGCCAGTATGACTTACATCGGTGAAGCGAACTCGATCGCGTGAAGCCTACCCGTGTGATCAACACCGCTGGTAAAAGAGGCTTTCCGAACGCAGATTGGTGTGAGGACCATAAAGATGCAGCAATTCGATCCAATGTGATCGGCGCTGCTAACTTGGTGGACTGTTGCTTCTTAAGAAATGTTCATATTACTCATTTCGCTTCCGCCTGCATTTATGATGAAGATGAAAGCCACCCTTTAGATGGCCCGGGCTTTACTGAGGAGGAGCCACCAAATTATGCTGCCTCTTTCTACTCTTACTCAAAGCTTGTGTCAGAGCAGGTTTGTGTCCTTTCCCATTGTTTGTTGTCCTGATCAAAAACTAATACTTACTTACTCCCATAGGCAATCAAGAGTTACCCAAACGTTTTGATCCTCCGTCTTCGCAACCCCCTTGCCGCGGATCTTCATCCAATGAATTTCATCACGAAGCTCATTAGATACGAAAAGATTGTTAATGTTCCTAATGTGAGTGAGCATCTTATTTCGGGATCTGATAAGCGGAGAAACTCACTACTTCAAGTCTGGGACCATAATGACGAACATGACACCAGCTGCAGTCCTGCTTTCGAGACACCGTGAAACTGGCATATTCAACTTTGTGAGTCAATTTGACAGTTGCGAAATGAAGCCACGGGACTGACAAATTCCAGACAAATCCAGGGACATTTACTCACAACGAGGTTATGGAGTTTACGAAAAAGTTTATTCGGCCCTCCCTAAGCTGGACAAATTTCAGCCTCGAAGAGCAGAGAAAAGTTCTTAAAGCACCTCGCACGAATGCCAAACTGGATGCGTCCAAATTAGTCAAGACATTAGCGGGATATGGTTACACCATCCTGGGCGCCCAGGATGCGCTAGAAGAAGCTTTCGTCATAATGAAAGCCAAGGGATATAAATGAATCTGCCAGTAGTGGTTCAGACGAACGGAGAATCCATCTTAGTGAGGACGGTCGATTTATTCGGCATATACCTAGGAAATAAACATTAAAAATTGAGGCTTAATCCATTATCCCCCCCACCTATCAATCTACATATTTATTTGCCTTATCAAAACCGCTGTTCTTAAAATCCAGTAATATTTTCCAGTCCGTATAGAGGATCCAATGGGAGCGAGTCGGATAGTTGCTCTTGGATGCTAGCTTCCCAAGTCTTTTCCGCGTTATGCTGAGGTGGAGAACACTGCACGGGTGGCACAACACTCCCATGGGCTATGTTGAAGGTTTGAAAGATGCAATCCATGTCGTAGTCAAATGACTCTGAAGGAATGGGAGGTACATCATTTGGAAGGAAAGATTGAGAGAAATTTGCGACGGAATCTGTATAATTCCTAGTTGAGTTCCCACCGTACAAACCGCATGTTTCTGGAATAGTTGCACAGCCTTCTGTGGTCATGTTACCGGGGATTTCAGTAGTGGAATTGTCGTTTTCATCAATGCCGACACGTCTCATGAGGTTTCTTATCACCCCCAATGCTTTCTTTGGTCCTAATGATAATTCCTGGTGCTCTCTAAGCGTCGAAACACACCTCTGGAGTGAGGCATGGGCTTGAGAGTCCGATGGGCTCTGTGCAGCCACTCTGGCATGAATTGTGGCGCTGACGTATGTTGCGTAAGACAAAGTGTATGGTGCAAATCTGGTCGAGAACATTTCCCGGTAGCAGGTAAGTATTTTGTCTATTGAACTAGCTGCCGAGACACAGGTGTTGAATGCAAGAGGTGCGGCAGACAACGACACACCGCGCAAATGTCCATCAGACACAAATGGACGGTGAAGGAGTATTTCCAACGTATGGTACAATGCCCTGTGTGAAGTAAGCAAAATGCGACACTTGTTTCTTTTTGAAGTCGGTTCTTTGGCTTTACCTCAATGAGAGAATATGCGGGGATGCAATCCCCCTCGACATCTGCGACAATGTGTCGGTCAGCACGGATGGAAGGGACTTGAGCCAATTTTTGAGTCGATGGTAGAGAGATGATGAGGCCTCAAGCAGGCTATTCGGTTCCTTGAGTGTGCTGCGCTCTGTGTATAGAGTGTCCAGGATACCAGACATAATGATGGAAAGAGAACAGTAGCCTTTCAGAATTGAGATATTATGGGCTGGTAGATCGGAAGCTTCGTTGACGTTCGCATAGGATGATGCCTGTAATGTCTCATACTCTTCAAATTCGTCAAGGAACCGTGGATATAAGCTTGTGTCAGCATCACACAATCGAATGCACCTCCCCTGATATAAAGACAAGAACTTGTCGATAGCTAGTTCGAAAGCGGTGAGTTTTGAGGCTCCAATAATATGGGAAAGAATTTCCTTACAGTATGCACCCCAGAATACTCTCTGTCTAGCTTCAATATCTTCAGGGGCCAGTTTACCCACTCTCGGGTCGGTTTTATGGCCGGTGTGTAAGCCCAGATCTATGATCATATTGATAGCCATGCCAGAGTATAGCCAAGACAAACTCTTTTCATCACACCAGTTGAACAAAGCATGAGACAATAGAAGAAGCGCTTGCACTGTAGGTATCTCGCTTTTAGTAATGTGATCCCCAATCAATTCCATCGCCCGTCGCCGAAATCTTCGACCCGCTGTCAGCGCTTCTGTCCGATCATCGAAGACTTCCTCATGGGAACAATATTTTGAGGCGGTGAAGTAAATGGCGTTGAGCAATAGTTTAGAGAAGTATGGCCCATGACATGCCATATCCCTCATAAAGGTAGGTCTATAGACAACTGCGCCGACGTCGAGCTGACGGTCCCAATACAAAGATAAGAGACGCATTGCGACCCGAGAATCTACTCCATCGAAATCAAATCGACTGGAATTGAAGTTAATTTTCTCCATTTGACCTACACGTCAAACAATGTTAGACCACGTCTATTGCATCTAGGAAAGAAGACCTACTTAGTCTGGCTGAATTTGCAAATAAAGCGTTCCGAAGGGCTTCCAACTCCTCAGCATGGTGAGAAGGCCCTTTAATCATCATTTCGAGATTTGAAGTGATCTCATCAGTGACAGCACTTGTCGGTCCATGCGATTGCGCAACAGTGTCGACCTGACTGGAGGGCTGGGGATCTAACGGTGGAGTACTTAAGCAGGGAAGACTCTGGCGTCCCTCGATACTTGGTCCATTCCATAATTCCGGCGTGTGCACTGACATCAATTCCAGTGACTTGGATGCAAACTCGGCTGAAGTTTGAGACTCAGCTGTTTTTTCAACTCGTTGGGGCCTCAACCCCTGCTCAAAATTGGCCAGTGAATCTTTCAGATATCTATTTTCTTCCTCCAAGCGGGATATGCGAGCCTTAGATGGCCTAACCCAATCGTTAGTTTATTTCCCAGCAAGCCTTGGCACTCCGGCAGCCTACCGAGGAAGCTTAAGTGTTTCTACATAGGCACAATCTTTTCCACGGGCCTGGCATTGCTGGCAGATTGGGCGATCGTTACTGCATTTGAGCTGTACTCGGTGTTAGCTTTGATTAGATTATAATATGCTGCTAGTATAGCTAACTTGGGGGATATTTGATATTGGCCTACTTTTTTTTGACGGCAGTACTCGCATGCAGTGATGGCTCGCACTCTTTGTTCTCGAACAGCAGCTTTGTATCTGCTGTTGCGAACAGGTGAAGGCATTTTCCTAAATCGGTGATTGGCGGTTCATACTTCAGTCAGACTCACAGATGCCCGATACTAGCCAGTGATGAACCAGGACAAATGGCAAATCTGAAGAATTTGGTGGTTTTATCGAGGTCCTGGCTCTTCAAAGATGTCTCAGATGGTGAGGTGAAGTCCGGCTTCAGTGGGCTGCAGTCTTGACTTACAGCCCGGACGGTGGGTCGGCAAGTGACTTTCCGGTGGGCCAAGGCCCAAATCCACAAATAGCAGCTTGAAAGAACGTACCTGATCACATGATGCGGTATTTTCCAGTCCAGCGGCATGGAGATAGCTCACATGTCATTTTCCCGTACGGTGCTGAAACAGCTCTCGCCTTAGCAAATAAAAGGCTAAGGAGAGAGGCCACTCGGCCTCCTCCTAATACCGTTTTCATTTCCTGGTGTTTACTACATTATCTACAAATTCGCCCCGACCATTTAATCTGACCTATACACTTTATATCCATCAACGACTCGCTTTAAAAGCGCAATGCAGCGGCCACTGCCGAGAAACCTCGTTTTCAAAGTTCGCTTCCGGTCGGCTGCAACCCCCATAAGTAACAACCTACAGTCAACAGCAACTTCTGACGGATATGTTGATGTTCTGGACGAAAGATTTCCATGTGACAACACCAAAAGTACTGGAAGTCACTCACGCAGAGTTTCTATTCCAACTAGCTTCTTTGACAACGACTATTCTACCGAGTCTGAATGGGTGGAGCAGATTGACGGACTGATAATTGACGAGGGCAGTGAGGGCTCACATCGAGATAAGAGTCGGAAGTATGTTGGTCAATGCAACGGTAAACTTATCAGGCGTGATCAAATACGGGCTCAGTTTCGTTCTGCCATGGGGCAACTGTCGGAGGAAGCATGTCTTCTCGCATTTAGTTTGATGGACAGGTTCGGCCGTTTAAAAGCAGATTTTAAGAGTCATCCGGTCAAGAAAGGCACTGGGCTATGGAGCTCGGGGCTAGAGAGCGGCGACATATTTCTAATCGAATCCTTGCAAGTCGAGAAGCCATGTCAACTTTTCGAACAAGGCATTGTACTCGTGAAAACTGTGCTAGAAAAGGTTCGGAGGCAAACACCTGGGTTCGTTGCTATTGTACGTCCAAGTGGAGCTCCATGTGATTCCAGTAAGAAAGAAGTACTCAGACTTTCTCCAAAGATGTCTTCACTAGACAGTTTGGAATGTTTCTGGCGGGAATTGGGGTTTCGACGCATAGGATCTTCGGCGTGGTTTGGACTTTCCTTGGACCCAAAACACCCATGCCATCGTCTAGACGCTGCCCACGACTTTATGATCCCAAAAGTCCCACCAATGACTTCGGGAATCTCAGACGATGAGATTTTACCGAGAATGAAAGCTGCTCTAAAATTTAGCAGTGATGATGACTCTTTGAAAATCCTTAAGCAACTCACACATGATGCAGCGAGGGATGGTCCACACCTGGGATCGATCGATACTGCGAATGGTGACACCATTTTGCACCTTGTTGCAGTCGGCACCAGGCCTAATTGCGTGCGATTCATTTTGGACAGGAAGAAGTCACTTCTCCACATGCGCAATTTCCATGGCGAAACCCCATTGGATGCTCTCGTTACAAAATTGGAGGAAAAAAGAACCACACATCGCCACGATGCCATGGTCAAAGATATTTCGGATAATTTTGCTGGGTTTAGCGATCCTGACGTTGACTGTCTTATACTTCTGGATGGCAGTACTGATTTCAGCGAAACAAATATCCAGCGCGTGAGGTACGGGTGTAGTTGTGGGCAATGCATATCTGGCTGCCTGAGCCCGCGAATGCGCGTAGCCCTGGAGCTTGTGGCCGGTATATGGAGTGAATTTCTTTGCGACTTTATCGACGATGGGGACTTATGGGTTCGGCAGAACCGCGTGTGTTTCACTTTCCTCTCAGATGATGTACAGATGCATCTTAAGAACGACAAGTGTATGAGGAATGGGTTCAGGAATCTCTGTGTGCATTTCATCAATTGCCTGCGGGGGAATATGATTCCTAATGATCATAACGTGCAATTAGTGTTGAATCACGGTGGTGAGTCACCTCCTGATTCATGGTACTTCCTACAACGAGGTGGAAGTGTTGATGCAGTAGCTTCTATGCTCTTCCAATTCGCAATGGAAAGCGATGAGCTGGCTGGGGATGCCACGCACTCCGAGGATCAATTTCAGCTCCCTCGGTGCAGGAACGACCATGAATTTGGCTTCGTCAGTGGATTGTGTGGATATGAGAGAATATCACCTAGTAAAAGTCAATCTGCCAGATTCTGAATCATACTGGACAGATTATCAAAGGATGGAAAATTAGAACTTTCAATTGATATGTGCACCTATTTACAGTGACGACTATGGTGATATGAAATCTGTACTGCTAATAGGAATAGAAATATGATGTATATTCTCCCCTTTTCATCCTTCATACTGCAACAGGCATTGGTAGGAGCCTCCGGGCGTGGTTGGCCTGCCTGGTGCGCATATATGTATCCCTGAGCACGTTCTTGTCAGGTTTAGCACGTGTTAGAATTCAAAGTCCATTACAACCCATTCCTGGGTTCTGATCCTCTAATTACAATGCCATGTTATATTAGTCTGTCCTTGTGCTTTGGGTTTCTGTTCAATGCGTCACGTTTTCATTATGCATTCACCCTTCTCACCCAGGTCGCGCGATGGGAAAGCGGCGATCAACTACTTCCCCACTAGGCTAGACCTGGCGATTGGCTAGCCCAGCCATTCGGCGTATACGTGCTCAGTAGTCGGGTGGCTGTCGCCCTGGTGAGAAATGGGTGAACGCCGCTTTACGGTCGCGCGACCAGGGGTGAGAAAGCTGAGGGCGCAATAGACCGGGTGAGAAGAAGGGTGAGAACGGGTGATTCTCACCCTCCGTCGCGCGACCACTGCACTGACCCTCTCAGCTGAACTCGTGATTGGGTTCCCCTGATCCTCCTGAGACACTTCTTCTCTTGACATCTGCACACAGCCACCATGTGAGATGCAAGCTCAACAGCACATTGACAAACAGGAAAAAACATCTAAAAGCTCGTGTCGACCAGACCAAATGGCCACTCTTCCCCATTGATTGGACAAAAAATGTGGTTTTCATGTGCATGTAGCTGGTTGGATAGTCTTTGCCGTGGCGCCCTGAGCCTTAGGTGACCTATTCAACGATCAGTGTCCTGCATATGGAAAGGGCATGTTATTGCCAATCACGAGGTTTCAGTAGCCGCCATGCTGAGGCAGAGCACCCTCGGATAACTTGTGTTCTGAGAAAATTGAGGGCTAGTCGCGCAACCCGCAACAGGATGTGATTAATGATTCAACCCGATCAAAACCAACTTGGATCTGTCGACTTCCCCGTGGCAGCCCATGCTTATTCCTGTTCAATTAGCACGTCACAAGAATACCTCTCGAAATGAGGGGGGGGGGGTTGGGGAGATCCTGCTTTCGGCAGTCCTACTTCTCATTCTTCTCCAACATGAGACTTGCTGACCAATATGGGGCTTTCTGAGAGTAAGGTTGTACCTGAAACTTCTCAGATGCCTGTGAAGAAGCAGAAAAACAAGGATCCTCTCCACATGATGGCTTTTTACAATACCCACCTATGACTTGGTCTAGAATACCTCCAAAATGCATGGACGCAGATACCTGAATGTACTCACGGTATATCACCCGAAAATATGCAAAGCCTTCACCCTTAGGCTTGAAGAGGAAGAGGAATATCAAGCCTTTGATAACTCTCGCGAATCTGTTGCAAAAAATCTATCTCGCTGGACGCAAAACCCCCATGATTTTCTCTATGAGTCGGACCTAACCGATCAATGGATCAAAGGAATAGTGACGATCTGAATTGGGAAGCACCCGCTTTGGTTTTGTTTTATCAACTTTATATCTTGAGCGTCGGAGAGACACTGAATCGATCCGTTCACGGTTTCTGAAAGTCATATTCTAGACTTGTGAGAGATCTTAGGCAGGCAACGACCTCGTTCCCGTACACCCATTGAATCATTGCCTGAATACTCTTTCTCTCAATTCATTCACACACCACCGGAAAAGATTCCATCTCACGTTAGATACTTGCGCCTCAATCTAGAATTGTTTTTTCTATTTCTGCTGAATGCCTGCCGTATTCTTTGTTAGGTTTGGGCGAATAAAGCTATTGATATGTATTAGCTTGGGATATGGGCAAATAACTACGCCCTTGGCTCTTTATAACCCGGGAGCGTAAATGTTCCTGGAACATTACCTGCATCTCGTCAGCTCATTTTGAAGTGCGATGGATCGAGAACCATGGGAATTAATACATAGCTGAGTCATTTAATGCGGGTGGTGCATGGGCATAAATCTGCTTATATTTGTGTGTAATATACGACGCTTGATGATGAATTTTGGAATTGGAACTATTACTACTTCCAAACTCACGATTGATGCTGACTGTGCAGTGTGTCGCAAAGCCAGAGACTGCTACCGTGGGACTTTTTCATCTTTCACTTTTTTTTTACAAAATCTCGATACAGCAGAATTCTCTCTTGGTCTACTCGTTTCTGAATCACATCGATATCAAAAATCAAAAACCACTCCGAGACTTCTACGCCACATCACACATCGCTTTGAGACCTGAAATCTCGAAAATGCCACGATATGAAGGGAAACTTTGCGATCTACTTCGCCCTTTCAGGCAAGCCCGTAATTCTGAGCGAGAGACAGAAGATTACACTCCCCTCCTTCCAGAGTATGACATTTTAGAAGAAACCAAGCCACAGAAGACACGGCTAAAAGATCCCGCCATTCTTCGTTTAAATAAGCGCACCTTACGGCGGATCTATCAATACCTGTTATTAGTCCATCAAGCTTGTCTAGCCCTTAGCTGCAAAAAGCTCTAGGCAAGAACACTTCAGAGGCAGGTAGATTAACTACCAGGAATACAAAGTGAACACCGCGCCCGTGAGTTAGATAGGATTCTTGCACCGGTGGTGGAATCGTGTCGATGAGACTGGAAGCTCGATTCCGGAGTTTTCGTACACTCGTAATTTCGGAGTCCGGAGTTACAATTTCATCCTGTGGGGGGCAGAAACAAAATTGCATTTTTAAAAGGGATCGATCGCATCACATCGCAAATCCTTGGAATACAGGATAGTTAAAAGATACTCTGTCATAATGAAGGCCACAGGCTCGTTTGCAACTTGTCTCCTAGCGTCAGTGGGGAGGAACTCCAGTGGAGTGGCCTTCCCGGGTCAGCCTAACTACGCCGCCCTTGTCTCTCCGTATAACCTCGACCTTCTCACAACTCCGGCCGCCATCGTCTTTCCTCAAAATGCAGCACAGGTTGCGGCAGCCGTCAAGTGCGCTGTCAACGCGGGCATTAAGATCCAAGCAAAGAGTGGAGGACACAATTACGGCAATTTTGGATCGTCGACCGGGGAGCTTTCAGTGAACCTCGAAAACCTCCAGGACTTCAGCATGGACCGCACTACCTGGATGGCTAAATTCGGACCTGGAAACCGCCTCGGTCAAGTTACAGAGCTTATGTTTAACAACGGAGGACGACAAGCACCGCACGGAGAGACATTCGATGTCGGACTGGGTGGACACGCCACCGTGGGAGGCGCCGGGGCTGCATCACGCCAGCTGGGACTTCTCGTGGACTTTGTGGAAGAGGTGGAGGTGGTCCTCGCGAATTCATCGATCGTTCGAGCATCGAAATCGGAGAACGAAGATCTTTTCTTTGCCGTCCGCGGCGCTGGCTCCAGCGTCGGCATCGTGACCGACTTCACCATCCGCACTGTACCCGCGCCGCCGGTGACTGTTGACTATACCTATGTGTGGGCAAAGCAAAATGTCTCATCGCAGGTGAAAATATTCCAGAGCTGGCAAAAGCTCCTCGCTGGCGGCACTCTACCACGTGAGATGTCATACGGATTGACCGTCACGGCTAGTAGTATGGTGCTGTCGGGGGTATACTTCGGTAGCGAGGACGAGTTTGCGACGCTCAACCTCACTAGCCACTTTACAACGCCTCCACAAGTGAGCGAAACAAAAGTCTACACCAGCTTCTTAGAGGCGTCCAAGGCGTTGGACGGGGCAGTCAGCGCCGCTGGCATCGCTTCTCCGTCGCACTTTTACGCCAAGTCCCTTGTCTTCACTCAGAAGACTCAGATCCCTGAAGCGACCGCCCAGCGTGTTTTCAACTATTTGGCCAACACAAAGAATGGAACAGACTTGTATGCCCTCAACTTCGACGGCCTTGGCGGGGCAGTGAGCGATTTCTCTCCATCGGAGGCGGCCTATCCTCACCGCGACACGCTTTACTTTATGTTCTCCTTTGCTCGTACCAGTAGTAATCTCACTGATACGACGATCCGCTTCCTGGACCAATTAAGCGAAGTTCTGACGAGCGGCAATCCCAAGGCATATTACGGACAGTATGCTGGAAATGTGGATCCACGGGAGACGAACGAGAAGGCCCTGGCCGGGTACTATGGCCAAAACCTGGATCGACTCAAGCATATCAAGAGGGCAGTGGACCCGAACGATGTTTTCCACAACCAGCAGAGTGTCCCTGTGTCTTGATTACTTGAGTTTCTCCGCGTACCAATTCTAGCAATAACATAATCATTTTGGTCGAAATTAAGAAACTGACATGCAACTGCTAGAATAGCCCCTTGATTGGATCCAGCGGGTTTGAGATCGTTTTCCGACCAGGAACGGCAGCAAATCATTTGGTGTTTGTATTCATGCTTTTAATTAGGGAAAATGGTAAACCTTTGAATCATGGCATGGCCGTGCGGAAATGTCCGAAAAAGCAAAAGTAGCAAAACTCCAAGCTCTTTGAAATGGTAGGCAGCGTTCAAATATGTATCTGGTCAAGTCGCTGTTGACAAGCCAGAGGTGCCAGGAAATCGAAGTTGCGACCACATTCAGATAGCGAGTCGGAGACTTCTTCTTCCTCGGTAGGCCATCGATCTGGTGTCCAGCATCGGCAGTCTTTGAACTAGCTAGACAGATGTAGCTGGGGTACTTCATCAAATGGAATAGATGGAGGTATGTCAATATATTAAAGCTAAGCAGGGTGCCTCGTCCTTTCCCCCAGTTTGCATGGTCGTATATATATCATGACCCGAGCACATCAAAATTGAGCACCTCTTCCGTCCTAAATAAGAATTCATCGAAGTCAAAGCGGATATCTTGGAAAATATCATCGAAGGACATCCCTGCGCCTTCCACCAGGGGCTCACACCCACTCTGTGCGACTAAACCAGTGGGCTGTAAGATCTTGGCGGACAGGGCCTCAAAGGTACAAATGCACTTCTGAATATATGTACTCAGGTGGACATGTGCGCGGAGACCTGCCAAAACATCCTGCCATGATTGAGCGACTGAGTCGGTAAAGAGATCGGATCCGACCATGGCTGCGAGGAAGATCACGCCCGCGATGTGAAGGTAGTAAATACGTGTCCACCAAGGGATGATACCGATAGGCTCACAGGGCTCTAATGTTTCGGTCACCAAGGCAGTGACACCTTGCGCGGCATCGACGCACATCTTAGCACATTCTCTCAGAAGCCGCTCGCTGAGAGTTGCGGGATTCGTGGACCTTGATTGGCCATTGGATTTCATGGAGTAGAAGCGGGCGAGTATTGGCCTGTAGAGATAGATACGAGAATGGAGAAAACTATACAGTAGACGATATTAGAGAAGCAATTCTCAAAGTGCAAAGAAATAGCAAGTACTAGCTTACCGAAGGTGTATCAAATAGCGCTCCATTCGGACTGTCCTGTCATCCAGAAACTTAAGATTCCGCAGTTGTAGATCGTTTGGAAGACTGGTCTCCCATTTGTTGAGACAAGCGTCTAGGCGGACCGCCGCGGTGTGGTATTCCTCCTGTTGATCTAGACAAGGCACCACAGATCGAGAGGCAAGGGTGCTTCGTGTCTGAATCTGGGCCATCTGAATCTGATTGCCTATCTCGTGAAGTTCCAGTTTCCATCGAGAGTGCCCGGTTGGATCGCCTCCCTGCTGACAGTCACTTGTCGGCGATGGAATGAGTGCCAGCACTGATGTCTTTCCGAGTGACCAGGAAACACACCTAATCATATCAGCGAGGTTTCTGAGGTGATATTAAAACGGATATATACTTACCGATCCAAAATAACACAGCTTGCCCAAACCTTACGCTTCAAACGCGCGTCATTGCCGGCATCTTTGCCCAAGGGAGTCTCAAGGGAATTACAACACATTGTTTGCGCGATGCGCATTGCCAGTCCAGCAGTCATCCATGTCTTTTGCTGATGAGTTGTGCAATGGAGGTATCGGTTCATAAGCATCAAGCACTGCACACGCTCAAGAGAACCGGGTTCCCAAATAATCGACTCGGTCGGGAATAGCGCCCACGCACGTTGAAAATAAATATTCCCCTCTTCATTCCGCAAATTGAATGGCACCCGTTCCTGTCTTTGCACTGCGAGGGCAAATATCACATTGAGGATACTGAGCTGAATGTGATGGTCCGTATGCGCGAGGCAACCTTCCGTCGAAAATGATTTTGCATATATCTGCGAAAACTGATCATAATCCAACACAGGCTCAACCGGATGTATGTGTCGCCAATATATATTGACGAGTTGATCTGCACGAGCGCGGGAGGGCAACTCGGTGGACTCCGAAAGAGGGGAAGATCGCAGGGGCAAATCCAGATCTCCAAATAAGGGCGCATCGACCAGTGGAACAAGGTATGTCGTAGCTGGTGGGGCTCGACCAGCTCTCTCCTCTATAGCCGCCGCCACCTGGCCGGCGAACCGGCCGTGGGCTGCGTAGTATGGACGGTTGAGATTCGACTCCGAGTTCGATTCTCGGTTATTATCCGAGAAGGAGCGTGACTCAATGCCTGGGAGAGTCAAGCTTGTCGACGTCGAGGACGCCTCAATCGAATGAGCTGGTGAAGATGGAGGGGAAACAAGGACAGGAGCATGCTGAGGTGTTTCCCTTGGACTAAGCTTGCGCGGAATGTCGCCAGCCGCACCAGGACGATTGTAGTTACAAGACTTTCCTTTGGTTTGACACCTAGTGCATGCTGCACATTCTTTGTATCAGCATGGCTCGTGAGCACTAAAGGGGTAAGTGAAGGACAGGGGTGTAGACTACCTGGACGGCTGCCGTCACATTTGATCTTTCTTGACCGGCATGCCTGACAAGCTGTGGTGACTTTCAATCGCTGTCTGCGTATTACCCACGAGTCGTTGTGCTCTGGTTGAATCATGTTGACCGTTCCAGTCGTAGCCATGGTGGAGCTCCCATTATCGTGTCTGGCCAGTGGACATCCTGTAGGTATTGACAGAGCACCCAACACGGCGACGAAGTAGGAGGGAAGTCGTAAGGCTAGGCTGGAAGATGATCATGCGGGGGGGCGTAAACAAAGAAACGCACTGCCCAATCAAATGGTATTCCGTCAAAAGTACCCCATAGCGGAGCGCTATATGATTGGGTAATGCCACCAAGTCTCACTAGCAAAGACCAATGGAAAGCAGGACCGCCTCGACCCACCGTTATTCCAGTATCCAATGGACATGCATCCCGCTTTCACATCACGGAGGGCATGAACAATAAATACTCCGGTTTCCCTGAACGTAATATATAGACCACAAAAGCCGGACTTGTAAAAGCGCGATCAGATAGCTGTGTCCGCTTGGTGCTGTTTATTTCGACCACGATGTCCAGCGCGACCAAAGTCAATGCCGACCCGGCCGAGGTTGAGAAAACACCCGTTTATGATGGCCATGGAACCGAAGAAGATCCATTCGTTGTGGAGTTTCAAAAAGATGATCCGGGCAATCCCATGAATTGGGGCTCTTTCAGAAAGTGGTTTATCACATTTGTTGCGACGATCTCGGTTTTTGCTGTCACTCTGACCTCCTCCGCATACTCCGTCTCCGCCAACGAGGTCTTTCAAGACTTCGACATTAGCTCCGAAGTCTTCACTCTCGGTCTTTCCCTTTTCGTCCTAGGGTTTGCTATCGGTCCCGCTCTATGGGGCCCTCTGTGAGTACAACCAACTCTCGACAAACAACTCTCCAGCACTGTCTTGCTAATCTTCTTCAAGATCTGAACTGTACGGCAGACAGAAACTGTGGATCATTACCCACGTCGCCATGGTAGCCTTCCTGGGGGGATCAGCTGGGAGTAAAAATGTGGCTACGCTGTTGATATTGCGCTTCTTTGCCGGCACATTTGGGGCATCTCCCCTCGTCAACTCCGGCGGCACAATCGCCGATCTCTTCCCGCCAGCTCAACGTGGACTCGCCCTCACCGTTTACTGCGTTGCACCGTTCCTTGGTCCCGTCCTTGGCCCGGTCATGGGAGGCTTTATCTCCGAAAATGTTGGCTGGAGGTGGGTTCAAGGCGTGTGCACTATCTTCATCGGGATTGTCGGCATCCTTGGAGTCATCTTTATTCCCGAGACTTACGGCCCGGTCCTGCTGCAACAAAGGGCTAGTCGTTTGTCAAAGGCGGATGGAAAGTTTTACATTAGTGTTCTTGAGAAGAGTCAGGGCAAAAAGAAGCCATCTGAAGTCTTCCAGCGAGCCCTGTTTCGTCCCTGGATCTTTCTGTTCCTTGAGCCAATCGTCTTGATCGCTTCGGTCTACATGGCAATCATCTATGGTACAGTTTATATGTTTATGGGAGCTATGCCAATTGTTTATAACGAAGGCCGTGGCTGGAGCGAGGGAATTGGGGGACTTTCATTCCTTGGTATTGCCGTCGGCATTGTGTTTGGTCTTATCTATGCGATCTGGGACAACAACACCCGGTATATGAAACTGGTCCTCGCGAAAAGCACAACAGCCGAATCCCGACTACCACCTGCTATCGTTGGTGCAGTCGCTCTCCCGATCGGAATGTTTGCATTTGCATGGACCAATTACCCCAGTATCCATTGGTCGGTAGCTATCATTCTATCTGCACCTTTCGGCTTCGGATGTGTTCTTGTTCTACTGCCAATCATGAACTACTTGATCGACTCCTATACAATCTACGCGGCTTCAGTCTTGGCCGCGGCTGCTATTTTCCGTTCGGTCATTGGTGCTGTGTTTCCTCTGTTCACGACACAGATGTATCACAATCTGGGTATTCACTGGGCGTCTAGCATCCCGGCCTTCATGACACTGGTATGCGTGCCGTTCCCGCTAATCATGTATCGGTACGGTATGCAAGTGCGTATGAAGTGCAAGTACTCGTTTGAAGCGGCGGAGACCATGAAAAAGATGCAGATGCAGCAGGCCCAGGCCAACCAAGCAAAAGAGGATGATGCGGGCTCAGAATAAGGAGATATGACACGGCAGATTCGTGGATGTGAAGTCTAAAGAGGTTTACATGAATTTCAAGTATTAGGGAGATCATCGGATTCATGCTGTGAATAGAAGCTGGTAGCAAGAAAGATCAGGCACTTTAATTGTATAGATCTAATATTATGTTTCCACATGAACATAGAGATAGACTAGACATCTACACAATTCATTCCGGTTTCTACCACATTCGTTGATTTATGCCACAGCAGTAGGAACAGTGCGCTGTTCCCCATTCAGCCCAACACCATCTTATCTACCCTAAGGCATGGGAGTGGTTGTGTGTGTATGTTTCAGATAGGTGCTGCCCCTTCTGCACTGCCAGACTGCCATCGAGCCTCCTCCCCCCCTCACTATTTTTTCCCCTAAGGGTGGCGTTTTTACTAAACTGCTTGAAATATCCAACCTTGAGCACGAGTCTGTATCCCGAACCATTAATGTACATATAACACTCTAGTCAATACAAATAAAAATTTATTTGAAATATGAATTCAAGGGTGGAATTTCTATGCTCTAGCTGCGTAAATGGCAAACCATCATCATAACAAAATTTGATCAAAGTGAGAAAAAACATACACATTGCAACAAATATCTCTCATTTCTCGAGCAGCACTATTCCCTCATCAACATTGGAGAACATTCATGCCGTTGAGAACTTGGCATGAGGGCTCCGGTCCACGACATCTGCAGCCAAAAGGCTCAGACTGGGACTTTGCATGATATTGAAAATCGACAGCTCGGCGGCAGCATGGCTAAAGAGCATATTCCGCACTTCCACAGCAACAAGCGAATCGACACCCTGCTGTGATGGTGACTGGCCCAGGTCGACTTCTTCAACAGGAACCAAGAACATATCGGCAAGCATTTCCGCGATGGCTTTCCCCACGACTCGGGTGGCTTCATCGCGGGATGTGCATGCAGATATCTGTGATGCCAGGGAGTCGTTGCCATTTTGCTCCTGTTCCTGTCCGCTGGAAACGGGTGGGCGATACTTGAGTGGCAAGACACGCATGTCACGACCGAGATCACCATCAGCGTCCCAGTGGCGTCCAGGGCCTGAGTTTATGCCACCTACAATAAATTGGGGATCATAAGGGTTTATGATGGCCGATTCAAGTGAGGATAAGACGTGATCCTCATCAATTACCCTGCGTCCGGCTTTGAGAAGGGATCTGCGAAGGGTCTCGGATGAACTAGCCTCCGCGACATAGCCGACCTCATTCACAACGGAGAGATCAATTGAAACAGCAGGGAGACAGCACTGCTTGACGCGCCAGTGTGCCAGGGCGTCCTCGTATGCACCAGCAGCCGAGTATGCCGACTGACTGGCATAGCCAAGGATTCCGTTGATGGAAGAGAAGAGCACAAAGAAGTCGACATCGCCTGGTATGTTGAACTGATTGTGAAGATTCCATGCGCCAGCAACCTTGCTCTGGATCGTAGCCTTCCAGTCTTCCAGTTTCATTTTCTCCACGAACGCGTCCTATTCAGAAAATAATTAGTCTCCAAGCCATGGATCGAGACAGCATGGTTTAGACATACCCTGAGAACAAAAGCAGCATGGATAATACCCCGGATGGTTGGCAGTCCCTCCTGAGCGCATAAATCGATGGCCCGGTCTAGGTCATCCTCGTTGGCGACATCACAGCTGATAGGCAAGACGCGGTGGCATCCTGCTTCGCGAAGCTCATCAGCAAGTGCCGCTGTCTTTTCACTTCTAGCAGCGCTGCGTGAGAGGAGGATAAGATTCCTTGCTCCACGGGAAACCAGCCAGTGCGCCACCGATTGTGCGAGGCCACCGCTGCCACCCACGATCAAGTAGGAGACATCGCCAGAAAGATTTGCGGCCCCTGTCCGTGGCAAAACCGGAACCACGTCACCCGGGCTAGCCGAGAAAACAGCTTTGCCTAAATAGCGTTCATTCTGAAGGTGAGACGACTTCGAAATTTCCCCCAAAGGATATATATCAATAGGATGCACTGGTGTGATTGCCTTGGCCTTGATGAGCTGCATCACTTCATTCAAACATCTGTGAACGTCTGGGGACCGATGCTTCAACAGACTGTGAATGTCAACAGCCGCGAAGGAAATGCCATAAGAGAAAGGTCGCATCTCCAGAAAGCTGTTTTCCTCCGAATCTCGCCATCCGGTTTCGATAAAATGGCCGAGGGGTGCTACAAGTTTAAAGCTTTCATGAAGGAGCTGTCCGGGTAGCGAGTTGAGTACAACGTCGACTCCACGGCCATTCGTAGATCGGCGAGTTGCAGGGCCAAATGATGCATCTTTACAGCTGAATATGTGGTCGGCAGGTATACCATACTTCAGCATGACCAAGCTCCGCTCACTGGGGCCATCGACGGTTGCGAATATATCTGCGTCCAGGTGTTGTGCAATCATGATGGCTGCTTGTCCGATATCTCCGGCTGCGTCATGAATCAGGACAGAGTGAGTGTTCTGTAACCGTGCCATCTCCACGAGTGCAAAATATGCTGTGATAAATGCCACGGGTATTGATGCTGCCTCTTGGAAGGTCATGTCGCCAGGGACGTGCATCGCAAAGCTGAAATCCACTACCACCCGGTTCGAAAATGACGATCCATTTGACAGACATAGAACACGGTCACCAACAGAGAAGCCTCGCGAGGCTGCATCGGTGCCAATCTGGGTGATAGTTCCCGCGCATTCAAGACTGGTCAGAGAATTCTCTCCTCTGCGCAAGGACGCTCCAAAGGCTCTGGGTTCGAGTTGAATTGAAGACGAGGAAAGCACTGCTGAATTTTCAAGGACAGACTCGTCATCACTGAAGGCCAGAGAATCGGGTCGCAAGGTAAGACGCCGATCTGACTGATAGAACGGTTCAAGAGCCACCATCTCCCGCGTGTCGGCATTCAGAGCGCGAGAGGAAAGAATTCTATCTCTGAACACATCATGGTAGATTCGAGGGATAAGGATCACCCCACCCCTCTCGGCAAATTCCAGTTCCACTGGGCCCTTCTCTGCGGATTGATCATTCCCGGTATCGCTAAAAGCATCGCAAAGTACCCGTGCGATTGAAGACGCACCGACCTCGGACCACTGTGGTCCTTTGGGGTCTAAATCAATTGTCAGGAGTTTGCGACCAACGTATTCGCTGCGAAGAGAGCGAACAAATCCAGGAGCAAGACTCAAATCGGGCCTTTCACAGTCAACAGCACCACCACGAGTTACCCAGAGTAGGTCTTGACAGGAGGTACTCATGGCACGCACCCCTTCTAGGGATGCTGAATCGAGGTCATAAAGAATTGGCTCGTTCATTTCGCCCACGAAGATGGTAATTTTGCCGGAGAGAATTTCGGGTTTGGCGACGACAGATTCAAGATTATGAACAACCACTTCGTTTCTTTCTGAGCTGTTCGTGAAAATGGAAATCGAATCCTGGAGACTCTCCAGCCATGATGCCGGGGGAGGTCCACTTTGATGGCTCGTAACGAGGATGAAGTTGCTTGGATTTATCCTCTGGGATGAGGATATTGGTACGGTTGAAAATATTATCATTGAGCTCCAGGTTTCACTCTCGCAGTCAGGCAGCTCGAGAATGGGTTCGGTGAATCCAGCGCTCCGAAGATGATGATCCCAGAACCCATTGATGGCCATTGTAGCCTCTGGTTCCTTGCGCTTCTCGGTCAGCGGCTGATCAGAGACCAACTTGCTGACGAACTCCACATCGATCTGATCTTTGATATCTTCTATCAGCAAGAGGGATCCACCGGGCCTGAGGAGACGCTGAATCCTGTCAAGCGAATCAGGAAGGGATTTGGTACCCCGATTCAGGTCAGAAGCAATGACAATGTCGTAAGTGGCATCTGAAAAGTCTTGTGTTGGGAGATCATGATTGATGTCGAGTTCGTCAAAAGACAACAGGTCACCCCATGACAGAAATGTTTCTCGCGCCTTCTCTAGGGAGCGTTGCGAAATATCCGTGAAGTGATACAGCGAGGCATGTGGACCACCTGAGTCCTTGGTTCCCAACGCTTCAAGGGCATATTTGGTCATCAAACCAGTCCCTGCGCCAATTTCGAGGATACGAGCACGAGGGCTTTTATGGGCGAGATGTCGCAAAATACCCGTGAGCTGCGATCCAACCCGCTTTACCTTTGGTATCTCGCTCAAGAAGCGGATCAAGATGTCGTCCGTCGGGAATAGTTCGTTTGGCGTTGTTTTGCCTCGCAGAATAGATACCAATTGGGCACCCAGACGATGACATATTTCGCCAGCCTCACCGTGCTGAGATGCCTGATAGATCTGGCGCTTCCTGTCTGAATCCAGGGCTGAAACCCACTTCTCACTGCCAGCGCATAACTTTCCAGATGCAGCCCGCTGCACTGTTGCATTCATCCATGAATAAAACGAAGCATGACGAGGTTGCATGTTTTGAACTTCGCGCGGGTGCAATGCCAGTAGCGCATCCTGAAAGAAATAGACACACGCGCGCCAAATTTCCCGCGTGGAAGAGTCATTAAAAGGATCGGTTTCGCAGGCCAATTGCTTCTTTACCGATGACACTGTTGCTGGAGAGGCGGACGAAATGTCGAGCGACCAAATTGTTTTGCTATACCACTCATTCTCCCAGGCATCACTTTGTTGAAGTGACACGTTTCGCCCCAGTGATTGATAAGTAAACCCGTTCATTTCAAGGACAGTGTTTCCGGTATCATGGTCCGAAACCAGTACATCTGCCGCCATCCCTGAATCGTCATTTCGAATGAGCGAAGATTCGGCCTTGAAAAGATGCGCCGGGGTGTGGCTTATCTTGCTGGATACCCAAAATTTCTCAACAGACCTCGGCACCTTAGCGGCAAACTCGCGGCCGGCGATTCCGGGAAGAGCAGAGTAAGGGGCAGTGATGATGGAGTCCAGGAAGACGGGGTGTAAAATATTGTCACGAGGGAGGTCATTGGGCTGCGACGTGTCTGCAACGGAAATAGTCGCGAGGCTGCGCATTTCCGAGCCGGACTGAACAATGTTCTGGAAGTTTTGAAACATAGGACCGTGCGCTATTCCCAGGGACCTGAGGTTCATGAACAAATCGGCGGAAATTACGCGTCGAGAGTACCCCTTGATATTTCCTAGGACAGGTCTGGAGTTCCCAGAGGGAGCTTCAAATTCGACGGATATCAACCCCTTTGCGTGTTGAGTCCATCTATTGTCTATGGTCACAGTCCACACTTCGAAATGACGCCACCCATGAGAGGCAACATCTCTTTTGTCGACTGGGCGAATCGTTGTCTGGATCTCAATGCCATCTGCCCCATCTGGGATCATCAGAGCTTGTAGGAAGTCGACGTCTCGTAGCATATAGCCGGAAACTTCTTTCGCTTGGGTTGCCTGGGCACTGGCCAAGAGCTTTCGAACTGCCTCGATTGCCAGGCATACATAACCCGCGGCTGGGTAGACAACGTTAGACTGGATAGCGTGGTCCCTAGTCCATGGGGACTCAGATATGCGAAGGACGTGCCGCCATGATGGGGTGAGCGGGTTCGATCCCTCCACAAGTGATCCAAGAAGATCATGAGGAGGCTCCGCTCTCTCGCGAAGAGCCCTATTCAATCTTGGCTCAATCCAATGTCGGGTTTGGTGATTCCAGGGGTAGGATGGCAGATCTGTGAGCACGGTGACATGCTCGTTCCGCCCAAAGGCAAAGTTGACACTTGATAAATCAACAGGGTAGCCTTCCTGAAGAAGATTAGCAGCAAGCGACTGCATGCTATCCCGGGCACTCATTTTTCGGACAAGAGTTCCAAAGTATGGAAGCTGTATGCCATCGAACTCGGGCAAGGCGAGGATCTGCTGAATGGGACCTCCCAGAGCTGTATGAGGCCCCACCTCGACGATGATATCGACGTTGGAGGCAGACAGGTCTGTATCTCCCAACACCATGTCAGTGAAAGCGGCTGTAAACTGAACAGGCCGCACTAGGCTCTCAACCCAGTGCTCAGGGCGTGCAATTTTGTCGGCGTGGGTGATCCGGCCTCCAGTCACTGGAGAGGAGAAGGTCACAGCTTTCAACATGTCGTATTCTTTGTTTTCGGCTTGAATACGGTCAAGTGCCTCGCAATAAACATTTGCAATGGGAGTCATATGATGTGAATGCCAGGCAGTGTCCACTTTGAGGCGTCGGGCGAATACTCCTTTTGCCGTAGCGAGTTCTTCCAACTCGATCACCGCTGAAAGGTCCCCAGAAACTGTAATACTCGATGGACTGTTAACACACGCCACGACGGCCTCTCCCGATGTTAGCATGCTCAGATATGACTCCGTTTCTTCTAGTCCGAGTCCAACAGCAATCATGCCGCCCTTGACAGGTCCTTGGAGACTCTTGTCTGAAGCTAAAACAGCACGATAGTAGGAGAAGGCCATAGCTGCCCGGTAACTTAGCGCCCCAACGGTATACGCGGCTGCAATCTCTCCACTCGAGTGGCTTGTGACGGCGGTTGGTACGACGCCCCAGTCCCGTAGGAGATGTACGAGCGAAATCTGCAATGCAACACAAATTGGTGTGCTCAACGCAACTTCGTTGATGCGGGAAGACTCGACATTGCGCGACAACTCCTCTATCAAGGACCAATTGGCCCCAAACTGTTTCAGATATCTTTCGGCTTCTTCAAGCGAAGCTCTGTAAACAGGATAGGCGTCAACCAGCTCCCTCCCCATCGCATGCCACTGTGCACCTTGACCGGTGAATACCATGCCAATTCTGGGACGACGGGAACTGCGCGTCGGCTTAAACTTCGGGGATTTGAGCGCTTGAACGATCGCTTCAGTGCCGCCCATGACGCGAACTGGATGGGCTGCTGTCCACGGAAATCGAGTACGGCGCTCACCCAGTGTGTAGACAAGACTCTCTAGGAAACTTTCTAAGCTTTGATGCCTGAAGCTGTCTTGTTCCAGAAATTCTGACAGGTTTGTAATCATCCTTTGGCAAGCTTGCTCATCTTTCCCACTCAAGATTAAAACCTTGGAACAATCAAGGTCAGGCTGTGTATGAGAGTCGAGCTGCACCAGTTTGGCGCGCTTTTGGGATGCATTCAGGGCATCATTCGTATATCCATTTTGCTGTCTGTTGGCATCAAAGCCATGCGAGGCCCAGGAGGCACTGCCCTCAAGAATGATATGCGCATTACTGCCTCCGTATCCGAAGTTATTGATAGAAGCGCGCCGGACCGGAGTCGATGGCCATTGTTCCAATTCACGAACCAATTTCAGATTCCAATCTTCGAAAGATAGCTTGGGATTTGACTTTTCGAAATTGATGGATGGCGGAATGACCCCTTTCTCGATGGCAAGGGCTGTCTTGATGACACTTCCTAGTCCACTTACTGCTTCCGTGTGGCCGATGTTCGTCTTGATTGACCCAATGAGCAGCGGTTCCCGATTAGAAGAAAAAACAGATGCGATAGCACGCGCTTCGATGGTATCCCCAGCCTGCGTGCCGGTACCATGAGCTTCGAAATACTGTGTTTCTCGTGGGTCCAGCCCTGCTTTGCGATAACAACCGCGCACCAGAGCCTCTTGGGCTTGAAGGCTGGGGGATGTGATGGTTTCGGTTTTCCCGTCTTGATTGAGCATTGATTCACGAATAACGGCCCTTATTGGATCACCTGAAGCCAGGGCATCGCTCAGTCTTTTCACTACCAAAGTAGCCACACCCTCCCCACGACCGTAGCCGCTGGCGCGTGAGTCGAATGCATACGACTTGCCATCGCTAGATAGAAATCTGGTCGAGAATTAGTGCTACCCGAGCAAACATTTGTTCAAGGTCAGGAACTAGGTATACTCACCCTGCAGACCCCAGCGCCTTGAACATGTCAGGGTTGAGGGTGAGGTTGGCTCCACCCACTATTGACATGTCTGCCTCTCCAGTTCGCAGACTTTGGACGGCCTGGTGAATCGCTGTCATACCCGAGGAGCAGGCCGTTTCTATAGTCATGCTCGCCCCCCGCAAATCGAAAAAATGCGAGACCCGATTGGACATCATCGGGACACCTGTTCCCGTAGCCATCAACCGAGGAAGATTATCGGCATCTCGGAGTAGACCGTCTCTATAGTCATGGACAAATAAACCCATGAATACGGAAGTATTTGAGCCTGCAATTTGGGCTAGTGGTAGACCGGCTGATTTTTCTCAATGATTAGATTTTGCAAGAGACCGGGAAGAAAAACGAAGAGAGAAAACGGAGAACAACAGAGCACTCACCATTTTCCAAGGCCTCGTAAACTGACTCCAGCTGCAGGCGGTACTGCGGATCCATGGACTGAGGGAGGGTCAATACATGGTCAGATATCACGGGCTCTGCCACTTGGTAATTACCGCTGCTGTCTCTCCCGAGTAGCCAAAAAAGGCCGCATCAAACATTCCAACATCTTCCTGTAGGAAATGCGCACCTTTGACGTGTGTCTAGAGTTAGCCATTAGTAAAGCCCATTTCATGTTCCATTCGGAAGCGTCGTCGGCTCACCGTATTTAGCCGTTCATTGTTTGGGTTGAAAACGCCGTCTGGATGGAATCTCGACTCGGGAAAGGGTGACCAGCCACTTCGGCCCTCGAGCAACATTTGCCACAGCTTATCGGTGTTGGTGGCATCTCCCGAGAATTTGGAGCTCATGCCAACAATAGCAATGGGCTCGTTGGTCCAGCCATTGCTAACTTCGTCGCCGATGCTTCCCATTGTGTCTCGTTGAGGTGTAGACAAGCGGGTTGAAGGACGAGGCGTTTGTGTCGGTGGTTTTTAGCGACCGCCGAACTTACGAGATCCCAGAATAGAACCCGAGACGCAGGCGGCCTTCATTTACATCCTCGCTGCTGTCAGACATTGCAGCTTTGCAGGTAATTCGCGATCGGAGTCGGTTGAAGGCTAGGAGTGAGACGGGCGGAGTAAATCGGCGCGACGCGGAGAAAGGGAGAATCAAGAACTCCGCGCTTTCTCACAAGTCCGCCAGCTCACCTTGCGGAAACCGCGCACCCTCCCTCTAACAAAGCCACAGAGACCGGCGGGCTGTGCTATGGAAATGGCAAGTTACGAGGTGGTTTCTCCGGGAAATCCCGTGGGAAGTTGTAAAAGGTGGCCATGCCATGCGCTTTCACCTGGCAAGGGTCTCCATTTCAAGGTGCTACCAGTGGTACTCAACTTTGCCACACAGATTGTTTACCCCGGTGAACTCGCATCAGAGCCAGATTAACTATGGCTGTGTCATCTGCCAGGACTCTCCTGTTGTTTGGGCCTGGTGCCATGACACTGGATGAACTCTACTTCGGACGCATCCTGGCATTCATCAAAGACGATCCTGCAAGCCATTGGGCTGTCAACGCGATCGAAGATATCGAAAGTGGCTGGAATATTCTCTCCGAATCAATTCCTAAGTTGAAACAAACCGCTGGCGACACCCATGCTCGCAGACTCGTGGACTGGCTTCAGACTGGTTCGATCAGCTCGCAATCCACGGTATCCGGGCTTCCCAATGCCATCCTCGGCCCTCTTGTCATCATTGCACAACTCTTGGAATATCTACAGCATGCAAAGTTCTCATCCCAATCGACACCTTCTGGATCCGGACAAGCATTCCACGCGCCTCCTCGTGCGCAGACAGAAACCGTCGGGTGCTGCCTGGGCATATTCAGCGCCCTCGTAGTATCTTCCAGCTCCTCTTGGGCTCAGTTTCGTCACAATGCCGCGGCAGTACTCCGCACAGTCTTTGTATTAGGAGCTCTCTCCGATGCGCAAGACTTGTCCGATCCTACCGGACCATCAATTTCATTGATTGCCTTTTGGAGAGGAGGCCAGTCGCTGGCAGACCTACAGAAAGTGCTGGACAAGTTCCCCGACGTAAGTTCACTCCCTTGCTGCGGCTACATTGATATAAAAAAGGAGATGCATCTGACAAATCAATGCAAAAGGCTTATATCTCGGTCCTTTACGATGACAACCGAGCAACCGTGACAACCTCCGCTCGTACTGCTTCGGCACTGAAAAGTCATCTTCAAACTACCGGTATCACTGCAAATGAAACCGAGTTCCATGGACGCTTCCATGCAGGTGAGCTATACGAAAAGGACCTTGAAGCCTTTTTCGCGTTCTGCAGGAAGAAACCCCTCTTTCAGCTACCCGATGCTTCTTGTCTCATCTTGCCTACCCGTGTGAACTCGGCAAGCGTCATGACTGGCACAGAAAGCATGCTGGAATCAGCCTCGCGTGCCTTCCTTGTGGAACAGTTTAACTGGATTAAAAGTTTTCGCGCAGCTGTCTCCGGGTCTTTGCAGGACAGAAACTCAAGAGTCGTTGAATTTGGCCCTGAGCGATGCATACCTCCAACTCTTCTTCGAAGGCTGAACAGCCAAGTTACACACTTCGACTTCGAGGGTGCCACCCAAAGTGCGGCAACTCCGAGTCTGCCGCCCGGTGTCGCAGAAAATGACATCGCTGTTATTGGCATGTCCTGTCATGTTGCGGGTGCTCAAGATCTCGAACAATACTGGAAGATTTTGCTCGAAGGGAAATCGCAACACAAGGACCTCATTCCCAACGACCGATTCGCCATGAAAACCATCTTTCGTCCTGATGATGATGAGCAGAGGAAGTGGTATGGGAATTTCATTGACGATTACGATGCGTTTGACTACAAGTTTTTCAAGAAGTCACCTCGTGAGGCGCTTCATATGGACCCCCAGCAAAGGCTCATCCTTCAAACTGCTTATCAAGCTGTCGCCCAGTCTGGCTACTATCACCGACCCGGTGCAGACCGTCGGATTGGCTGCTATATCGGTTGTGTCGCCAACGATTACGAAAACAATATTTCCCATACCAACCCTACTGCCTTCTCAGCGACTGGTGCTCTACGAAGCTATATTTCTGGGAAGGTCAGTCACTACTTTGGTTGGACTGGCCCAGGAATGATGATCGACACAGCTTGTTCGGCGTCAACTGTCGCTATTGACTTGGCATGTCGCGCCATTCTCAGCGGCGACTGCTCAGCAGCACTGGCTGGAGGAACCAATTTCTATAGCACCCCGATGTTCTTCCAAAACCTGGCAGCCGGGACCTTCCTTAGTGCTACAGGGCAGTGCAAGCCATTTGACGCAAAGGCCGATGGATACTGTCGGGGTGAAGCCATCGGCGCTGTTTTCCTCAAGAAATTGACACATGCTATCGCTGATGGCGACCAAGTTCTGGGGGTTATCTCGGCAACCGCTATCAACCAGAACCACAACAACACGCCAATCTTCGTTCCAAATCCATCGTCGCTGACAAATGTGTTCCAAACCGTTGTCAACAAAGCAGGGTTGAGAATCCAAGACGTCTCGGTAATCGAGGCACATGGAACAGGGACTCCCGTGGGTGACCCAGCTGAATATGACAGCATCCGCCAAATATTTGGTGGTGTTGCTCGTGCAGGACTTCGACCTTTGCAGATCGGCTCCGTCAAAGGCCTCATTGGTCACACCGAGGGTGCTTCTGGAGTTGTGGCTCTTATTAAAATGCTGTTGATGATGCAGGAAGGTCGCATCCCTCCACAGGCCAGCTTCACCACCATCAGTCCTTCAGTTAATGCGTCGCCAGCTGACAACATGAGCATCACAACCTCAGCTACTTCTTGGGATGACAATGTAAAGGTGGCGCTGATCAACAATTACGGTGCTGCCGGATCCAATGCCTCGATGGTCATAAAGCAGGCGCCTAAACTTAGCTCGGGCCCTCAAGAGGATTCGTTGCAGATTCAAACTCTGACCTCATCGACTTCCACCTTTAGATGTCCGATCTATCTGTCCGGCCTCGATGATAAAGCTGTTCGAGCTTATGCTGAAAAACTGCGCCAATTCATGAAAACCAAAGCAATTTCTGGCGATCGTCGTGGTATTGAAAATCTGGCTTTCAACATTAATCGGCAATCAAATTGGTCCCTGGGGCGCAGTCTCATTTTCAGTGCGGATTCCATTGATCAATTCGACCAAAAGCTGCTCTCCACGGAGACGGCTGAGACACCCGCTGTACGGCCGGTCATCCTTTGCTTTGGAGGACAGGTCTCCAAATTTGTTGGACTTGATCGTGGCTTGTTTGAGAAATCCACAATTCTGCGTTTGCATCTGGACCGTTGCGACAGCGTTTGCAAGGCGATAGGTGCAAGTAGTATCTACCCTGGTATCTTCGAGCGCGAGGCTATTCAGGATCCCTCCGTGCTACAGCCACTGCTGTTCTCGATGCAATATTCATCTGCCATGAGTTGGATTGACAGCGGAACTCAGCCTGCTGCAGTACTGGGTCACTCATTTGGTGAGCTCACTGCGCTGTGCGTTTCGGGTGTACTCAGCCTGGAAGACGCTTTGAGAATGGTTCACGGCAGGTCGATTATCATCCGTGATGCATGGGGCCCTGACAAGGGATCTATGATGGCTATGGAGGCTGATCCGAAAGAGGTAGATGCCCTACTTGCGTCTTCAAAGATACACCTCACTGGAGATGAGGCTGCGACTATCGCCTGTTTCAACGGCCCGAGAAGCTTCACCCTTGCCGGGTCAACCGCTGCTATTGATGCTGTACAGAAGACAATCACGAGCGACGGGGCAAGCATTAAGCACAAGAGGTTGGATGTGACCAATGCTTTCCATTCCACACTTGTCGAGAAGTTGAAGCCGGGCCTGGAGGCACTGGGCCGCAAACTTAGTTTCGGGCAACCCAAGATCCCACTGGAACTGGCTGAGTCTGAGCGACAGGATCGCCGGCTCTCGGGCTCGTATGTTGCTGAGCATATGAGACAGCCTGTCTTTTTTAACCACGCGGTCCAGAGACTCGCTAGTCAGCACCCGGAAGCCGTCTGGCTCGAGGCCGGTTCGAACTCTACCATAACAACAATGGCAAGCAAAGCCCTGGGCTCCCCCAAAGCCTCAGTATTCCAATCAGTGAATTTGACTGGCACAACTCAGGGCTTACAACACCTCTCTGATGTCACTATGAATCTATGGCATGCTGGAGTGCGCGTTTCCTTCTGGCCACACTCGTATGCGCAAACGTATGACTATGCGCCCATCATTCTTCCTCCATATCAATTTGAGAAGCAGCGGCACTGGCTTGAGTTCAAGGTTCCTCCAAAGCCTGTCATAATTCAAGCGTCGCAATCTGAGAGGCTCAGTGCTGACAACAATACTCCCCCGATGGGTCTTTACACCTTCTTTGGGTACGGGGACAAGAGCAAGCAGCAATGTCGATTCCGCATCAATACTGGCGTCGAACAGTACGTCAATTTTGTCTCCGGGTATACCATGGCCCAAGCTGGCCAAGCTTGCCCAACCACATTTGCAATCGACATTGCCACGCAGGCCATATCGAGCATCCATCCGGAGCTTACCGCCAAAGCCAGGAGCTTGCGACCTGAGATTTTGAACATTTCCAACTATACTCCTATCGTTGCAGATCCGTCCAAGGTTTTATTCCTTGACTTCGAACGCCTCGGCGGCGATCTTGAAGGATGGAACTTCAAATTCACCAGCTTGATCAAAGGCAGTGAGGTGGCTATTCATATTGTCGGACAAATATATTTCCAGCCCACTGATGGCAACTCAACCCTGGAATTCAATCGATTGGAACGTCTCGTGACACATGATCGTTGTCTACGGGCCCTTGAATGCAATGACGATGCGGATGAAGTCATCCAGGGCCGCAGCATCTACAAAATCTTCTCTAATGTCATCGAGTATGGCGAGAAGTTCCGGGGTCTTCAGAAGCTAGTCGGACGATCTTATGAGTCTGCAGGTAAAGTCATTCGTCGCCGATCTGATACCTCTACGCCGGACTTTGCCTTGAGTGAGACCTTTGCCCAAGTTGGTAACATTTGGGCAAATTTCATGTCTCCCAATCGACGCGACGTTCATGACACTGTTTACGTTGCCAGCGGAATCGAGCAGTGGATGAAATCTCCAAGCATTCTCCAGGAGCTCTCCAACAGCCCACGAAACGATCAGACAAGCGAATGGCATGTGCTCGCCCAACATAAGCAGATCGATGGCGATGCGTTTATTTCGGATATATTTGTCTTTGATTCTGCAACTGGTTCCCTCGAGGAAATCTTCTTGGGAATAAGATACACACCAGAGTCCAGGTCAGTATATATATGATACATTTCTTGCTAACCCGTGCAAGCCTTTCCAAGCTAACTGGTCCGACAGAAATACAATAAGCCTGTCTTCTTTCGCTCCAGATTTCCCAATTGGAATTAATCGCCCATTGCATATCGCGCAAAATACGAACATTGAGAACCTGGCATCTGTTCACAATGAAATCGTAGGCCCTTTCACTCAATCTAAAACAGAGCCATCCACACGTGTCGACGCACCGAAAAGAAACGTCAAGGGAGATCTGTGGATGAAGCTTCTCCCTGTTCTCGCTGATATTTCCGGACTCGAAGAGGACGAAATCAGTCAGACCGACTCGCTTGCTGACATTGGAATCGACTCTCTGATGGGAATGGAGATGGCCCGCGAAGTTGAGAAGACCTTCCAATGCACCTTGGAACAGTCGGAACTCATGAGTATCTTCGATGTTCCGGGAATTCTCAGCTTCCTTCAATCTACTCTGGGTCTTGATAATGCAGATGATGTTTCGGAGACATCTGACTCTGCTCTGCGAAAGTCTCCCGCGTCTAGCAACGAAGCAATGCCGTCTACCCCCAATTCAATGGATGACTTCGTCGATCTCGCTATGGAGCCGGCTTATCTGGACAAGGGCCTACAGCTGCCATCATCAACCATTTTGGAGGCTTTCCGAGAAACGAAGGGGAAGACCGACGATTACTTGAAAGATTGGAAGTGCGCTGGCTATCTCGGTGGCGTTTCTCAAAAGCAAACCAGATTATGCTTGGTGCTTACGAGCAAGGCGTTCAAGCAGCTTGGCTGTGACCTGGAAGCAGCAAAACCTGGCGACGTGCTTCACCCTGTTCCGTTTGTCTCTCGTCACCATCGATTCCACGAGTACCTCTACAAGATGTTGGAAGAGGCACGAATCATCGATCAGAATGAAGGCATTATAACGCGGACGGCCATACCGCTTCCTACGCTGACAGCCGAAGCAATCCTGGATGATTTGATGCGTTATCATCCAGAAGACGGATCATCCCATCAACTGACATACAATGTTGGTTCGCACATGGCGGATGTCCTTTCAGGCAAGGCCGACGGTGCGCAGTTGATTTTTGGAGATTCGAAGAATCGCGAGCTCGTCGCCGCCTTTTACGGAGAATTGCCATTCAACAGGCTGTACTTCCAGATGATGGCTGAATTCCTTTCGCAACTCTCCTCGAAATTGCGACTCTCCGCCAATAGCCAGGAGCCCCTCAAGGTCCTGGAGATGGGCGCTGGAACTGGTGGAACTACAAAGGTGCTTGTTCCGGCCCTAGCAAAGCTGGGAATCCCTATAGAATACACCTTTACCGATCTTTCGCCATCCCTCGTTGCTCAGGCCAAGAAGAAGTTTAAGCAATACCCGTTCATGAAGTTTGCTGTCCATGACATCGAGCAACCTCCTTCCGACCCACAACTGACAGGGTCACAACACATTGTTATCGCCAGCAACGCTGTGCATGCCACCCATTCGCTACAAGTATCAGCACAGAGCATTCGCAAGTTCCTTCGTCCCGACGGATTCCTCATGTTGCTCGAGATGAACAGCACACTCCATTGGGTAGATGTCGTCTGGGGCACTCTAGAGGGCTGGTGGCTGTTTGATGACGGTCGGACACATGCCGTGGTCGATGAACAGCGATGGCAGAGAGACCTCCTCAGTGCCGGATACAAGCATGTTGAATGGACTGACGGCAAATTGCCTGAGGTCCGTGTACAAAGGGTGCTGCTGGCGCTAGCTGGCGATATCGAGAAGGACATCGATCGTTTGGCTCCAGCCCTGAAGAATTTACCGGGTCGTCATGATGACCACGATACGCTCTCGAGTGAGGAACTGAGGGCTAAGAAGCAGACCGCAGACGATTATGTGCAACGCACGGTGGCAGGCTTTTCTATACCAGATTACTCCGGGCAACCAGAGTCTAGCGGCTCTGCCAACTGCGTTCTGGTCACAGGAGCAACCGGCAGTCTGGGAAGCCATATCATCTCACATCTTGCTGGTCTTGATTCAATCGACACCGTTTACTGCCTCAACCGGCCTAGCCTGGGTAAAGGAAGGTTCAAGGACTCCGCTGACCGTAATCCTTTACGCCGACAGCTGCAGTCTCTCGAGTCTAAGTCTATTGTTCTGGATCCTGCAACGCTAGCCAAAATCAAGGTCATCGAAACGGACTCGTCGAAGCCACAGCTTGGTCTTGAGCGAGATCAATACGATGAGCTGCTCTCCCACGTCACGCACATTATTCACAATGCTTTTCCTGTGAACGGTATGCTTTCTCTTAAGCAAAATGAGCCCCAGTTCGCCATAATGCGCAACCTTGTCGATCTGGCAGCTGGTGCCTCAGCCCGTCGCAAGAGTACGGACTTCAAATTCACGTTCCAGTTCATTTCGTCTCTCTCCGCGGTCGGAAAGTATCCATCTACCCACCCTGGTCAGACTCAAGTACCCGAGAGACAGCTAGATATCGACAGCGCTCTTCCAAACGGATATGGTGGAGCTAAAGTTATCTGTGAGCGGATCCTGCTCGAGACACTGGGAAAGAATCCTGACCGGTTCCGCGCCATGACCGTGAGATTGGGCCAGCTGTCTGGATCTATGAAAACAGGCTACTGGAACCACATGGAAGTTCTTGGGTTCCTGTTCAAGTCAGCCCAAACCCTGCGAAGCCTTCCTGATGTGGACGGCGTCTTGTCCTGGCTGCCTCTTGAACAAGCCTGTGCAACTCTTGCCGATCTACTCCTGCGTGATGCACCAGACTGCCATCCCATCTACCACATCGACAATCCTGTCCTCAGGCAATGGGCGGACCTGATTCCTGTTCTGGCTGATGCTCTTGATGTTCCTCAGAAAAATGTGGTCGCCATCGATGAGTGGCTCAGGCGTGTGCAGGCTTACCCTGGGGAAAACCCATGGGACAATCCCGCAGAGAAAGCGATCGAGTTCTTCCAGCACAAGTTCGAGCACATGTCGTGCGGTGGAGTGACTATGTCTACCGACAATACTTTGGAACACTCGGCGACATTGAGAGCTGTTCAGCCGATTCATGATGAAGTGGTGAAGAAGTACTTCCAAGTCTGGAAGGAAAGTGGATTTTTGCGATGATTGCAATGTTTTCCTGTCTTGTTCCTTGATTCCTGCCTAGATCTTGCTCTTACAATCTTAGTTTCTGAATATGAAATTTGCAAATATTATGTTTCATTTTGCTGAATTGGACTCTTTTGTTCGAGTTTTTATGGTCCACGTATATTTCATTTACCTCAACCTGATAAACTTTCGTCCTACGAGGCGTCGCAAATTTCGCAAAGAGGCAGAACAAATACTCGGGTGCAATGCAAATAAATAGTTCTTTGCCAGATGGTTCACGCCTGGTTAGTACCTACTAGTAGTGTAGTGTGGAGACCCCCCCCCCACATATCGCTCCCCGCCAGATACTCTAGAAAGACGCCTTCTTACACCTCCGGCCTACCTTTACGTAGGCCCTCACTATTTTCACATGCTATAGGCTTTGGGTGTTGGTTTTGCATCAGTCAGATCGACCCGTGTACCATCGAGTGCACTCACTGCCTTCGAGCGTTCCCCTCCTCACTAGGTAAGGTACTGACCAGGGACATTTCTGTACCTTAGGTAGGTTACTGGGCAGAAGACTGGGTTGGTGACCAAGGGCAGGGACTGGAAGGTTATTACTCAATAGACTACTAGTCTACTAAATCACAGATAGAGTCAAAAACAACGACATTGTCAATTTGCTGACCTACTTCCAAGACCTGAAGTTACATCAATGGTGTGGAATTTACAAATATGACTATCTAGCTAGGGCAGGTTCAGCATCGTAGCGAGTCTGGACCAGCCCATGTTCCTCAGACCAAGTGCACGGGTCGAAAAGGCAAATCGTACCATAAGGACACCTCGCAAATTCACATCCATTCGGAACTGCTTGAAAGTAACGATAATTCCACAAGGTTTCCAGTTTGCGCCATTTGGCCCCCACTGGGTCGAAAGTCCTGCGACTGTAGCGTCGTAAACTCCGGAGTCCGTCGCTCAGGCCAGCTTGCATCTACTCTGTCTATTTTTTTTTCCGAAACTCCGATGGCTGAGCATTCGAGACCTTCAAAACATGCCACTCCTGTTAAAGAAACTCCGTGGCTATTGCGTATTGCTTAGATACATCTAGGTGTAGGTTGGATGGGCAAAGTCCACTGTCCAGAGCGGGAACTCCCCAGGTTGGATTTCTTTGTTCTCGGCCTGTTTAGTTTTTAGTTTTTTTTGGTTCATTGTTTTACAGCTATTGTTTGACAATTCCCTCTTTCATCTCCCGTCATGACTCGACCAGACAAGAAGTCCCTCGAAGTGGCCATCGTTGGTGGTGGCACAACCGGCCTTGCGCTTGCTGTCGGACTGCTAAAGCGTAACGTGAATTTCACAATCTACGAGCGCGCAGAGAAATTCGAAGAGCTTGGGGTCGGTATTATTTTTACCCCAAATGCGGAGCGCGCGATGGAGGCACTAGACCCTCGCGTGCTCCAAAGCTTCACGAATGTGGCGACGCACGCCTCGGGTGGCACTTTCAGCTTCGTAGACGGATTCGGCGAGCGAGGCGAAGACCCACAGTCATCTGTCGAGGACTTTTTGTTCGAGCTTCATGTGGAAGAAGGCTACAAGGCCTGTCGACGATGCGATTTTGTGGATCAGGTTGTTCAACATATTCCCGAGGAGAATGTTCGGTTTGGGAAATGGTTGGAATCGGTGGAAACGGACGATAACTCGGGGAGGGCCATTCTGACATTCCAAGATGGTGAAAGAGTGGAAGCAGATGTTGGTATGTCGTCGTTATGCTTGTTCGCTCGCCATAGAGAGAAAACAATATGCTGACCCCGGGATTCTCATCTAGTGATCGGTTGCGATGGCATCCGCTCTCGCGTACGCGGATCCATGTTCGGAACGGGACCATCCAGCCCACGCGCCCAATATTCGCACCAGCTGGGATTTCGAGGGATGGTACCCCTAGAGAAAGCCATCACTGCTCTGGGTCCAGAAAAGTCTGCCAGTGTACTCATGCATACCGGCCCGGGCGCATTTGTCCTAACCGTGCCGCTTGCTGGGGTCAACGCGATGCACATTGAGGCATTTGTTCTCGATAAGAATGAATGGCCCGAGTTCAAAGCAGACAGTGACAGCAAGCGGTATGTCCTTCCGGCGACTCTCGATGAAGCAACTGACGCATATACGGATTTTGGCCCCACGGTCCGCGCCCTCGTGTCTCTGCTACCGGAAAAAATCGATAAGTGGGCCGTGTTCGACATGTTGGACGCACCTGTGCCAACGTACGCTCGGAGCTGTGTGTGTCTGGCTGGCGACTCGGCTCATGCATCTACGCCAAACCACGGTGGTGGCGCCGGCATCGGAATGGAGGATGCTCTGGTTCTGGCGGAGGTCCTGGCTGTGTTGTCGAGAAGATCCAGCTTCGATGACTTTGTTATTTCGGAGGCACTCGCGGTGTACAGCGAGGTGCGCTATGAGCGATCACAGTGGCTGGTTCAGAGCAGTAGACGCACTGCGGAGCTTTTCACCTGGAAGGATCGTGAATATCGGACGGATGTGGAAGAAGTTGGTCAGGATATCATCGCCCGAAGTCACAAGCTGTGGGATTATGATATCGATGCTATGGTCACAGATACGTTGCAGATGCTCGAGAAACGTCTGGTTTAAATTTCCCATGATCACTCAAATGTCCTACGGATATATTTATGAATAATAGTATATCAATCATATCACAACATTCAGAATTTTTCAAACACTGCATGGGCAACATCAACAGTCATGTCATCTCTTGTAGGATCTCAGAATAAACGGGTTTAAGTCCTATTTCCGATCCCTACATGTTCGGATGCGATGTGAATAATCATATTGAACTTGCAGTCTTCTCTTCGAGGTCCACCACTCTATATAGTCCATTGCGGCTGCGCGATTTCTAGTGTCGGAGGCGTGGTCGGCGCAACGCCAGCTTGCAGTTTGCACAATATCTCCCGAGCCAGATTGTTGACATCGCTGAGATATCCCAGGGCTATGAGTAAGCTGTTGACGCCGGGTTGCTCTTTTTTATCTGTGCTGGGCAATTGAGGCGTTGTTGCACTTAGAAACATAACAAGCAGTGAAATTGCATTTGGCAGGAAGGGGTGCATCTACCGCATTGTCAGTAAAAGTGTCTGTCGTACTTCATCATTCGACACGTTTGACTACCTTCAGGAAAGCAATCCGAGGTGCGTTTTGAATGATAGACACCGCATCGAGCACGACTTGGTTTGCAAGTTGTTTGTACTTCAAGGCCTGCATGTGGTCCTCCATCGTTTTCCCTGGCTTGGATTCGGCCGTTTCACTCAATGACACATATGCACTAGATGTTAGAATCCGATTTAATGCAGCCATAGGGTCACATCTAGGTATAGAAGGCGTGCAAGAATTGACATCCGGAGATATCTGCTTCTCGTTTGTGACCACGGCTGCCAGCGCGGCGAGGGATTCGTGTCGGATCCAGAAGTCTTGCGACTCGGTATCGGAGGGGGAAATAAAACTCGACTGGGTAAGGCGACGGTGCGCAACGCATCTACCGAAGAGGTTTGCCAAAACGACACATTTTGAGAATGAAGGGAGGGATGCGCAGCTGTCGGTGTTGTTCATGGTTTCGAGGAGGAATCCCATATGTGTAGGTTGGTTGCCAGTTTGGAAATCTTGTTCAGGCATTGGCAAACGCGTGCAGATCTACATTAAGCAGTCAGCATAGAAGTATACCTTGTCGGTCAACGGGTGCACGTACTATCTCTTCATGCAGCATGACCGGACGGTCGTTTAGCATACTTGCTAGCCGGTCTAGCACAAAGGCCGCCCAGAGTGTCCGTCGCTTTTCTTCGGTTTCCACCCAGGCTTCATCCAGCAGCGTCTGGGAAGCGGGGGATGATGTGGAGGAAGATGAAGTCGAGTGTCCACTAGTCGGGGCATTGCCATCGTGAAAGTCTAGCTCTATTAGACGAGACAACTGCAAAAGCCGAAAGGTGCGTTCAGCTGTGAGGTGGGCCTGGTGCTCTGGCTTCCGGAGAAATTCATAATGGGCAAGCAGAAGCCAGGCTTGGATGCGCTCGTGCTCGATTCGACCCTGTGGGTCTCTGGTTCGAGTCATCCATGGTAATCCAGTATCGCCCGCACTTTGCGCCTCCAGCATACGACGCGTCTGAGAGTAAAGTGAGTCCGCAAACGTGCAGAATTGAGACGACATTGCGGCAGCGACAGTCCTCATTGCCGAGCGCAAGCAAGAGCGGGCGGGTGAGACATTCTCGTCTCCTGTCCAAGAAAAGTATCGTTGTTTGTGGACCATCGGAGCGATAGAATGGACTCGCTCGAAGTATAAAAGATCCCTAATTTAAAAAACGTGTCAAAGTTTGCCTCGTTTCGTCATTATTGTGGGACTCACAGATCTGCGCGCATGAGATCAGACATCTCGAGCTCACCATCGTGTACAGATGTCGAAACTGCGATATGGGTTGTCGAGAGGGGCGCTATGGGGAGATTAATGTGACTCATATTAGACACAATGTCTCTGTTCTTCAGCCCTGGCCAATCTTTGCAGCTGCCATAATCCAAACCAAATGGCCATTCGCCTTGGGATATCTCGCCAGGAGTCAGATCCAGCATATTCCATGTATCCATGTTCATTCCTAGATGAATGTCATCGTATAAGCTCATCTCCTCTGTCGTATCTCGCTCGGGGCTTGCTTCGATAGAGTCCAGCGGGAGGTCTACTTCGGGGACACTCTCTGCGCCGGTCAAACGTTGTTCAAGCATCGCTTTCTCAGTCAGTGAACATCCAATAGTTTCCAGATGGGCCTCGCATACAAACTCTGGTCCTCAATTCCTTCATTTGACCCTTTTTCGGTCCCCTTGGAGATCTTTTGCTCACTACAGTGCATGTTCTGCCCGTCTCCGCGCAGATACCGCACTGAGGACGCATTCGATCACACCGTGCTTTTCGCCTGCGACACTCCTCGCAGGCTAGGCCTGACTGTTGCCTCGACATAATGTGCGCAAGTTAGACTGGGACCCTTAATCGTACTTTTCTCGTGGAGAAATAAGCCTTTTCTTCGCAGTTTGCAAATGAACGGATCAACGCTACAAGAAATATAACGTTAGCCACGCATGAGGGTCGTATCATGCTCGTAGCTAAGGAGAGCATCGGCTGTGCGCTAGGGACGCATTCTAGTGTTCTGGTGGTATTAGGCGTCCGTGTGTCAACGACAGGCTCCACGGCGACGGACCTCGTAGGGGTCCGATTGGGCAGTCCTCACTTAGAATATGTCCTTGTCGGAACCCCATTTACCCCTCTTCAATAATTAATCCTTTCTCTTATCGGCTCTGGTGGTTCTCATTTGCCCGCGGTGATATCTTTCACAAGTGTTGCCACCTTGCCTCGTATTCGTCAATAGACTAAAGTTTTGACACGAGCGGAGCCAAGTCATTGTATTCTTGCACCATTTGTGCTCCTTGTCTGGTGGAGGGATGGCGGACAGATCAAGATGGGTGCTGTGTGCCGACTGAGTGGTGGACCAATATGTGAATTGAGAGGGAGAGTGTGTGTGTGCGTGTGTGTGTCTGGTCTGCTGGGGGCCAGGGCAGGATCCGGCTCGACAGTCTTGGCCAGTGGGAGCATCGAACTGGTATCTGTGATTTGTGAGATTTTAGCGCCTATTGTAAAGCTTTTCGCCCGTAATATTCTGGCTTTCCTGCACGACACCCGTCTGAAGGATTTCCTCAGGATTCACAAGCATGGTGGCGTGTCAGATACCCATTCAGGGCGCCATCAGGACAGGATAAGACCGAAGCCACAACCGCACAAGCGAATTGAGTATGCCAAGTGACAGTCCGTGTTACGTGCCACAACACCTGGTAAAAAAAAAAAAAAAACACAGTTCCGGGCTCGGATTAAAGGATATGCTCATCAACGGATCTGGGTTTGCAGCAGCAAAGATCTGGTGGGGTCCATCGCCGTGTGGAGTCTCTCGGCGCGGACCCTGCCGCGTGGGGTCCGCATGGCGAAACCTCATGGATCCTTGCAGTAGCACTACATTGGAGCCTTTCGCAGTCCCTGAGTCGCCGCTAACAGCTAATCCCAACAGTTGGGGCTGGAATGGTGAAGCCGTCAGGGGTTACCGGCTGCGGTCATGGTGTTTCTCGGCGGTGGGGGGTTCTCGTATCTGCTGGGCCAGGAGGAAAAAGTACGACTCATCATGGACTCGAGCATGGCAACCGCCAAGTATCGCTCCGTACGGACAGACAGTTCCATACGGATCGCCAAGGCCCCGTAAGGGCACGGGGATGACCTTGAACAGCAGTCCCCGGAGCATCTTCAATCATTCAATCATTTCAATCCACATTATATTGATTCCGCTTGACTACATTGATCTCCTCAGCATACTAGGCTATACGAATATAGCCTACCCACAGGGGGGAACGGGATTGGCTCCAGTATGGCCCCACACCCCCAATGACGGTGTATTCGGTTTGATTTGGCGCCGTATCCGTTTCGGACTAGGGGGGGTCGAATTCCTCCAGAAACGCACCTGTGGTTCGTTTGTTGCGGATATACCATCCTGTCCGTTTTGAGAACCCTAGGATCAGTGGAAGTTCTATTTTGGCGCGGCTACACTTTATCGTATATTTGTGGTGAGGTGCGCCTGGGTGATATCTCCATTCAGTAGGGTTTTCCGGGTGTTCAAACTCCACACTGCGATCCGCAAGCTTAACAAATGGCGTGGGGGCATATTCTCTGGCTGATGTACATTGAACCTGGCCCGTAATCCTATACTGGAAGAAGATACATGTAGTCTTCTGAATTCCGGGCAAGCCATCAAAGCCGAAGAAAGTATTGGATGGAACAAAAATGAGCTGATCCTTGACACCTTCGAAGATGTCATGGTTGCTAAGTTGTCAGGCTAGAGACCTGTGACTAGGCAAGGAATCGGACGGATAACGAAGGGTTTACTGGTCGTCGATACATAGACTAATTCTTGAAGAGATCAAGAATCCGGAATGTTTGTGGGATCTTAAATATACTAGGGTTTGGGTAGGCCTCGATACGCAGGCGTCTCGAAGGGGGGTTTGACCCTGAATCGACCTCGAAAGTCCGGGTATCACATAGTCGAATCCTGTGACAGAAATCAGAAAACTGAATTTATATATTCCTAATTATACTTGATTATAGTAATAGTACCTATAGGAGGTTGAAGGGCTATCTCTGTGATATACATTACTTAGAATATAAAAATAAAGATAACCCCAGAGGCAGAACAGGCTAAATACCCTAAGTCAGAGTATAGCCTACAGGGTAAAAACAAAAAACAAAAATATGGCAATTGTCAATGCTATTTTAGCCGAAGATGACGTCAAAAACTGCCCCGGGCGAAGGACGGGGAATTTGATCACAAAGAGGGCGAGAACTAAGAGTAGTACTGGTAATACTTACTAGGCCAGATCCTCTACCAGATACTCTATTACTAACTCTACCTCTAGTATGACCTTTGCCTTTTGTATAACTTCCTTGACTTACGGTATCTCTAGTACCGCTAGAGGGACCTATAGCAGCAGTAGCAGGGGCTAGAGTAGTAGTAGCAGTAGTAGAAGCTAGAGCAATAGTTAATATAATAAAGAATATCGAAACAAAGATAAAAACCTAGAGATTAAAGAAGCTAAAGATAGAAGGAGGTAAGAGTTGAGGATTAGACGAAGGAAGTTTTTGCCTTAAAGGTATTAAAGAGATTATATTGCTTTGTTTGTATTAATATACAAATGCACCTATAACGGAACAGACGGAGAGCCTTTGATTAAGGTGACGCTACTAAGTTTAGATTATCTGATCTAAATCTAATATTTGTTGATGATTGAGCTAACTATTTCTAGAAGGGGAGGATAAATTGTCATAGGATTTGAGCATCTGATGGTAATAGGGTGGTAATTGGAACGCTGATCATGTAGGATACTGGCTATATCCTGCGCTATAGGGTAGGTAGGGGCTTTTCCTCGTATATCTAGGTCTAGTATCTAATCTTCTAGCGAATCCTCTTTAATTGGATCCAATTTCATGCAATTTGTGCGTATAATAGGCTTATGAATAACACCCTTCACGCGATCGCGTAATGTTGAATGCGGCACTTCGAATACACACGCAGCCACGGCAACTGCTGCAATATCTTGCTTTTTCAAAACCTGTATTGCAAGTTCAATCCTGCCCTCTTGTTCCACCAATTTTCGTCGTTTTTCATGGCGTGTGGGTGGCATGGTGGTGGTTTGGAAAAGGAGAGTTGCAACACGCGACGCGTTTTTAGCGTGTCGTGGCGGGTAGGGGGTATTCCACGTTATCAATTCCCCTAACTCGCTTGGGACTTGCGTTATGAAGTGGCCTTCCTACTGGGTAGAGCTAGTCCCGTCTTGGCAAGCTTTTGGACCTGAACCAAACCGAACCGGCACACATGGATGATGTTGACTGGTTTACCGCCATGTCCCCGATTCAAGGGGCATGATATATCGGAAGACGGATTCTACATAAACACTTCCAAAACATGATAGCCATCATGGAATGACCCTTGGCCGAGAGGATTTTTTGACAACCCCATCTTGCGGCTGAATCCCATGTAAGCCTAGATCAGCCTTACAACGCTGAACCGCTCACCAACCAACCAGCTGAGCAGTTCTCCGACCAACTCAAAACTCGGCCATATCATCAGATCTGATCATTGACATGATAGATCCGGCCATCTAGGCAAAGGAGTGAGTTTGATCTGACCGCAACCCTTTGCTACCAGAAATCATCTCGCTTGGCGATATGTCCGACCAAGGCGGGGTTTTTGGCGCCTTTGGTGCGGTGCTTGGTTATATCGGAGCAGAAGCAGCCACCGACATCTGGTTTTCGTCGTTATTATGGCCCCAGCGATCATTCTCCTACCTCACACTTCGATCCATCCCAACCCTGGCTCTCCTGATGCCCATGGGGGGGTCCTTTGCACAAAGCCGCTCTGAGCACCTTCGATATCGCGAACGCCCGAGGTCTCTTGAAGGGCGCCCACGAGGGCCACATGCTGGGCACTTCGTTCTTTAAGCAAACGGACTGGACCTACACCGTTCCCGGTACTGCTAGTTCCGAGCCCCGCGCAGCCCGTAACTGCATGTGGGCGCGAGCTCTTCATTACATGCCTCTACCCGCCGAAAAACCTGGATCACTGGCAGGACTATCCCCTCCAGCCACGGGCGCTGCCATCGAGAAGGGCATTCTCCCGCCCGTCGACAATGGCCGCATCCCCGTACGAGCGAAAGTCGCCGTCTACCACCTCATCTTCACTCCAGCAACGGCAGAAGATAAAGCCTCGCAGATGGCGTTTGTGCACGAGAACTGCGGCCGACCAGGCTCGCACGTTTACCTCAGCATCTTCATCGCTGAGCTCTCCGGCATCATTATCTTTGCCGTCATCTACGCCATCGGCCGATCACTCTGGTGTCTCATCTGGCTAGCCCCGCTGCTCCTCCGCCTCCTGAGCGCCTTCTTCGCCCTCGACCGCGAGCCCCTCACCCCTATCTCCTCCTCCATCTCATCGCCATCAACCACGCCGACCACCGAAGCCGAATCACCTCGTGATTTCGTCCTGCACTTCCCTCAATCCCAAGGCGGTGACCTCATGCTGTTCACAGGTCTCTCAGCCATCGTGCAGCAGTTCTTCCGACACTACGGCCACCCAGTCCGGAACCGAACCCGGGAGATTCTCCAGATGTGCATTATAGCACTTTTCGCCGCTCTATTTCCACTAGGATTGCTGGCCTCGACTCTCTGGATGCCGCCGCTGGTTCAGTACGCGTGGACCTGCTACCAGCTATACATTGTCATGTCAATGCATATCGTCCGGTACACGTCGTTTGGACGGGCCACGAGCACGGAATCTAAGATCGCTGATTATCTGGCGGATCGGCCGGATATTCTTTTTGGAGAGAAGAGGCATGGGGCTGAGACGGTGAAAGTTAGTCTTATTGCGACGTATCATGCGCGGCATCAGGAGGGGAGGGATTGTTTGGAGCGGTTGGTGAGACGGTAGTCGTTGGTTGGCTGCAGTGATGTCTTGAGTGCAACTGAGAATTAGCCTTTTTTTTCTTTCTTATATTCGTTCCATCTGCATCAATAAATCTGATCTCGTACTAGCAGAAGCACAGCCAATAGCAGCACAGCGCGTTCGCTTAGTTTTTAATTATATAGCCCCGCTTCTGACCTCGTCGTTCGTCTCTACGAATAAACACTACTACAAGCGTCTTGCTATTCTTTACACATATATTAGACAGAAAAGCCAGCATCACAGCATGAGCCCCGATGACTGGGTGCCTGTGCGCAGCACCAAGAGGGACAAGGGATACCCCCTCGCCACGTTGATGCAGGTGGTCTACGGCGAGGACATGGGCATGGGAGACGGGTACAGCAGGTGTTTGTCGATCATGTATCGACTGGCTCTAGAGCAGGGCGCGGTCGACAGTGTTAAAAACCCTGACGGCACGGTCATCACGGGGTTTAACGATGATCGTGCTGAAAGACTGCAACAACATCTTACCCGGGCAGGAACGATCGTTTTACATTCTCTGGAAATGGTGGGCGACGTGTTCCCGAGTGTGTATTGTGGACGAAGCAGAAGAAGAATACGATGATAATTACGACGACCTCTTTGGCGACGACGAGTCTCACTTCTACCCACAAAACCACGTCGAGCGCGAGACGATCCACCAGGCCGGTGGGATCTGGTACAAACTCCGCTTCGACTGCGTCTACAACAAGTGCATGGCAACGCTGTTCAACGCTGAATTCGAGAACTTCGTAACACACCGAAGCGGCGACGAGCTGGTGAACCTCCGACGGGACTTGGCGCAGGAAGCTGCTTGTCTAACTATTGCGATTCAAGCTTGCTCCCCGCGAAGCCACACCCAACAGCCAGCTCAAGTACCATACTCTCCAGATGGCGAGAGTTATCTCGCTCACCGGTCAGAGAGTTCCCCGATCTGGCGCGCAGGGAGACGGGTCCTGGGGAGCAGCGACCTGCCCGGGCTGGATCCTCGCTGCAGCGCCGGCTCCAGTATCGACTCCTGCCCTTGGCTGGGAGAGATCCGCGGGTTCCCGCTTTACTTATGGGATGTGAAAGAGCGGAGGACCGTGGAGGTCGTTTCGCTGTGGGACGAATACGATTTCGACATCCCGTACACAGCCATCAGTCACACCTGGGGCCGGTGGCGGCAGCGCGATCAGCCTGGGGTTAACATGAAATCGCGCGTGCCGTGGCTGATCCCGCGGAACTCACTGTTCGATGTCGAGCAACTACCAGATATCCTGGCGCAGATTCCCACGGATACACCCTATATCTGGTTTGATCTGGTTTGCATTCCGCAGGAGGGCTGCGGGGAGGAGCTTGACGAGCAGCTGCGGCAGGCCATGTGGACGGAGGTTGCGAGCCAGGCATCCATCTTCAGGAGCGCTAAACACGCCATTGCGTGGTGGAATACCGACTCCGCCCCGGAGTCCTGGGACGGCATGTGCAGCGCCATCCAGTGGATGTCCTCAGTATATCTGGACCTCCAGTTCTCGGATGGGGACGAGTCTTCCATACGTATCCCGCCGTGGAAATCGCACGACCGGCTCCAGGCCACGGGGCTGTTCTCCCCGGACATGACCAGCCTGCCCTGGTTCAGCTCCCTGTGGACGCTGCAGGAAGTATGCCTGCGCCCTGACATCTGGATGTGCAACAAGAACCTCGACCTCCTCACGGTAGGCGACAACGGGGTTCTCGTCGCCTTCAACACGCTCGTCTCCCTCACCGAACGAGTAAAAGACACACTCACTAGGAAACTTAACGATCTAACTACCCCAGCAGACCACCTTCTCGAGCGCTGGAAGCCCCTCGTCCACCCAGGCTTCCATGAAGTACTCGACCTCCTCCATCGCACAGGAATGGACAACCTCCACGAGCTCAAGCGCGAGCAGATCCTCTTCCTAGCGACCAGCCGATACTGCAGCCACAGTCGTGCGCAGGCGATCATGTCCGTCCTTGGTATGACAGAATGGTACAACTCCGCCACTGCCATACCGGAGCAGCGCCAGCCCAACAAACCGGGCTTCGTCTTCGACCAGTACCCTCTCGCCTTCGTGCAGGAGGTCGCGCGCAGTCTGGGCTCTAGCTTCTTCATCGCCGCCGTTCTGGCGGATTACCCGCCCGTCGACGATGTGAAAACTCAGGATGTAGTCCGGGGCACTATGCTCCCCTTCCGGGCCCGGATCTCTGAGCCGCGACGCCTGTATGTGCCGCGCTTAGAGACGGCGGACCATCCGTCCGTATCAACGTGGGAGGTCCGCGACGACGGGGCGGTGTTCCTACCGGAGGTGGAGATCCTCTTCTCATCCGATAGCGACTATGACGATATTAAGTATATGAGATGCTTTGTCGATTTGAGTATGCCGGTTCCTGAACATATTGTTGAACGGGAGCACTTCCAACCCCAAGGGAGCATGTATCATGGGGATCTCCGGTACTGGATTAAACAGCTCATCCCGGAGATCTATGGAGTGCGTGGGACGTACTATGCTATTCATCTTCGGTACCGACCTGGACAATGGGATGGTTTGTTGTTGAAGGCCGCCGATAGTGGGGACTCTTCGCAGCCGAAGAAGATGATCAAAATCGGGAATCTCCATGTGCTAACCTTGGTGGGAGATGGGGAATATCTGCCCAGGTGTGACTCAGTGGACGTTAACTGGATTGTTTTGTAGATTCGGATCTTTGTTATTATGATTGCCTTATCATATTGCACAATCTGTCTCCGTATACGCTCTAGAACAGCTATACGGCTATAAGGTATGATACGCAAACCGTCTCTGGCATGGTCGAGAAAAGAGGAAAGTCATCTGTCACGAAATTCTAGTAAGCCCCAAAGATCCAAAATAGTATATTAATAACCAACAGTGCCCAATCTATTAATTAAAATTTTAGAATGGTAGACCTAGATAAGTGCCCTAGAGATACTATTTAGTTGTTTAAGGGTAGGCATTCTTACTCTATGCTTATCTATTATTATCTCTCTCTCACCCCTAGTGTAAGTGTTACATGAAGTTGAAGTAGCCTGCATATCGTCGTTGAAATTAGATTTGAGGTCACGTGATGCATCTAGATCTGTTGGAGTGCGTACCTAACAAGCAGCGACTCCGCTAGGCAGCGGGGAGATGAGCTATTGCAACTATGAATAGTTGGATCTCTTTATATAGGAAAATTATCACACTTGTACCTCAATCTAGGTTTTAACTGTTGGGACGAGGGGTCAGGGTAAATAAAATCATCATCACACGTCTCAATATTCAATAATGTCCGTTACAACATATCTCTCACAAGTATATAAATGTGTCATTATTCCAAGACTTGAATAGAGTTGCTTGAAAACGCTGCTACGGTAGGAAACGTAATAGGGATTAACATTTGTTTATTCGGTATTAAAAAGAATTAAAACGCAGTAAATAAACTCTACAAATAGAGATATATCAAATAACAAGGTTGGTTTTTTACACTGGCTTATAGATCGAAAGCAAATGGTACGAACTAGACCTCCCTAAAGTTACCATCAAACTTCTTACTGTCTCTCCACAAGCACAACCACGAGCACGAACACAGATTGCAATTCCACCCACTTAAACGTACCTAAAGTAAGACGAGGCAAGATCCTCCGAGACTAAAATAACAGCTCAGCTGAAGTGAACTGATGCGGAAGATCTTGTGACAGGCGAAGAGATTCCCGCAGAGCTTAGAAGCTTTGTGGCCGGTTGTATTCGGGAGGGTTTGCAGGCTGTGTCGGAATTGACGCAAGCCTTGATTGGATGGGAGGAGAGTAGGGGTATACTATAATTGTATTTGTGTAGCGCCGTGTGTAGGGATTATTTTATCGATTTATATTATGCTGATGTTGAGTGTAATTATAATTCAAGTTGTATCCCCGATAGACATGGGAACCTACTAGTTAGTATGCAGTACATACTAGTAGGTCATATTCAAAAAGGCAAAAGCAAAACGAAGCAGGAAAGGACAAAAGTAACCATTAGTGATATCATAGAAAGTCCATCCTGAGCAAAGGCACCTCCTAGAAAACCCCTTTCCATCCGTTCCGTCCGTGGTATTCAGGATATCCAAGCGCTAACCGCGGACAATGATTTGTAGTCTGCATATAAAGGCAAGGAAGCAAGATATAGGGCTATGTTATACAGCGCAAGAAAGCAAGAAAGCAAGAAAGCAAAGCAAAGAAAAAGCGAATCGCAGAACCTAGGGAATCTTAAAAACTGCCAAAAGAAGAAGAAGAAATCAAGACACATAAACTAGCAAGGGTTAATCATAACAGTCGTTCAGTTGAACCGACACAACCCAGTCCAGTCCAGTCCAGCACAGCTCAACTTCCTCACGCCTCGTACAAACCACAATCAAGCCCGCTGAATAATATGGCTGTAGTGGCCAGGAACTTTGCACCGACATTTATCGCAATCAGCACGATAACCCATGACCAGCGCCGAGCGGCGATGCGGAATAGGACACGGGGTGGGCGTGCGCGTGGCGGATTGATTGGAGGTGCTCCGCGACATGGGGTGTGCTGCTACCGGGTGCGGCGACATGTTGCCGTAGTCGAGGCCTGGCGTCGGCACGCGGGTTGGGTAGGTGCCGGGGTAGACTAGTTCCGTGTCGGACATTGTATCGCACATTGCCATATCCGTGTCGCTGACTGGACTTGGAAGTCGAATTATGGGGGGTTCTTTGTTGAAGGGGGTTATGTCTTCCATGTCCATGGGGGTGTCGACAGCGGGGGTGAGGGCTGGAGTTGGTTCGAAGTCATCGTGGCCGAAGCCTGGGGCTGTGAGGGCCGAGGCGTTGATGTCGAGGGAGTGGTTCTCGTAGTGGTTCAGGGCGTAGGCTTGTTGCCATGGGGAGAGGTCGTCGCCAGACAGGAGGATCTTTGCCGGGGCTTGGTTTAGGTTCGGATTCAGGTCCAAGTGGAGGTTCGAAGGTTTAGGGCGGAAGACTTTGGTTGTTGTGCCGGTGTACAATGCATGGCTGTTGGTATTCTGGGCATCTTCCTCGTCCGATGAGTCGATGGGGGTTAGGGTTGGAGCGCGAAAACGTAGGGCTTGGTCGATGTCGGCAGATTCAGGGACGGGGAGGGAGAAAGAATTGGACCCATGGCCTTGCCACGGCCGAGTTTTCTACGACAATGAGTCAGCGATTCTGCAGGTCAGATGGGGGTGGGTGACCGAGGTGGTGTTCTTTGACGCGTGAAGTCGCGAAAGAGTAGGAGTAGATTGGTACGTACCTTGGGGCCAAGGGGGTGGAGGTCGCCGTCATCATCGCGGGAGCGCTTTAGAGATTGGGTGCGAAACATGATGGATGGTAGAAGGAGAGTCAGGGAGGATGCGCCATCCCCTGAGTGGGTGAGATCATGGGAAGTAAGGGCGAGGGGAGGTTGGAGGTGGTGGTGGTGGAGGAGGAAAGTAGGAGAGCGGGAGAATGGGAGGTGGAGCCGGTTGCCGTGGGAGAATGGGAGTATACCAGGTATACACCAGAGTACACAGTAACTATAGATGGAGTAGATAGAGTAGATAGAGTATACTATCAGATCAGATCGGGTCAATTATATGATAGTAGTCTTACTATATTATTCTCTTTTATTTAGAGCATTATAGAATCCTCCACTATGTATATTTGCACTAGCACTCTGTGTTGTACTCTGTACTCTGTACTCTGATCTGTACAGTACAGGTATGCAATGCAGCTGCAGGATCTGATCTCAGCTGAACTGACTTCGCGGCTTAGCTGAACGGCCCAGAGAGGAACTAGCACGGTGACACATGCTGTAGTCAGTTGCCCACAGCATCGGTCTATATCATTGCGGGGATTGTGATTGGCCGAGTATCTCCGAGGGGAGCAGAGGGCAAATCTGTACAGTACATGGACTATTAGTTGGGCTGCAGGCGATCTATCAGATAGTTACGGTAATTATAATAGTAATAATAGTAACAATAGTAATAATAATAAATTATTATTATGCCTAGTCCTAGTATTACCATAGTGACTCGTATCAGCATACACATACACATACTGCTGTACTCGCACTGCCGGACTGCTGTCCCTACCTCCGCTGCCCACCCCACTTGGCGTATTTTGCCCGCAAATCCACAATTGACTTTCTTCTTTTCTCTTCCTCGCCTCGTCACTCACTTTTTACATTTATATTTCGCCTGCTGCTCTGGTAAGTTGACCTCTTCTTCTGTTTCTACTTTAATTCCACTATCCACTCCTCCTAACCATTCTCCCCTGCTACAGCACAGTCTCTCTGCGCAATGCCTCTTGTCAACACCACCGAAGTCAACGAGGACACTCGCGGTAAGTATCTCTGAATTACTCTGCACTGCCTGCACTACATTCTTTCTCTATTTTATTTTATTTTATTTCATTGCATTACTCTTTCATTCCCCCTCATACGATTTCCACCCATGCTAACCATCCTAGTCCTCGGCTACGACCCTCTTCTGCAGCCTCAGTTCCTCCAAACCGAAATCCCCGCCGTGAGTCATTTTTTCCGATCCCCCACCAAAACCACCAACCCACCAACTTCCAAACTAACAATTCCTCCAGCCCGACCGCGCCATCAAAGCCGTCCGTCAAGGCCGCAATGAAGCCGTCGAAATCATCGAGCAGCGCGACGACCGCCTCCTCGTCGTCGTCGGTCCCTGCTCCATCCACGACCCAGACACAGCCCTCGAATACGCCCGCCGCCTGAAGGAACTCTCCAACAAACTCTCCAAGGACCTCTGCATCATCATGCGCGCCTACCTCGAGAAGCCCCGCACAACCGTCGGCTGGAAGGGTCTCATCAACGACCCGGACATTGACGAGTCCTACAACATCAACAAGGGTCTCCGCGTCTCGCGCAAACTCTACGTCGACCTCACCAGCACCGGACTCCCCATTGCTTCCGAAATGCTAGACACCATTTCCCCCCCAGTACATGGCCGATCTAATCAGTCTCGGCGCCATCGGCGCCCGCACAACCGAGTCCCAACTCCACCGCGAACTCGCATCCGGTCTCTCCTTCCCAATCGGCTACAAGAACGGCACGGATGGAAATCTCACCGTCGCTATTGATGCCATCGGTGCTGCGGCGCACCCGCACCGCTTCCTCGGTGTCACTAAGCAGGGTCTGGCTGCTATTACCAAGACCGCAGGTAATGAGCATGGATTCGTCATCCTGCGCGGCGGTAACAGGGGCACGAACTATGATCGCGATAATATTCGTATTGCTCGTGAGGCGCTTCGTGCGAAGAAGCAGCGTGAGGTGCTGATGGTTGATTGCTCGCATGGTAATTCGAAGAAGAATCATCTTAACCAGCCGGTCGTTGCGAAGGAGGTCTCTGATCAGCTTCGTGAGGGTGAGACTGGTATCATTGGTGTCATGATCGAGTCGAATATCTATGAGGGTAATCAGAAGGTTCCCCCCGAGGGACCTTCGCATTTGCTCAAGGGTGTTTCTATCACTGATGCTTGTATTAACTGGGAGATGACTGTGGATACGCTGAATGATTTGGCTGATGGTGTTCGTGCTCGTCGGGAGATTCTCAAGTCTAAATCGAATGGCACTCACTAAGTGTGTTGCTGTGTGTGTTTGTGTGTGTCTGTGTTGTGAAAATGTATTCTCTGTTGATTTTTTTTTACTTCCTTTGTTCTATCCGCTCGGGCTGAATTCTTGAGATAAAAAAGTTTCTTATTCTGTGCTGTCTTGTCTATCTTGCAAAGGAGGGGAGAGATTTACCATAGACTCGTCGAAAGTGCAGCGTTGGTTAGTACTTCAAGCTTATAGTAGTTTCCCTCAAAAATGGTGCTTAGGGCTTTTTCCTGCTATCTCCAAGTTTTTCCTTCCACATGTCGCCGCCCCCGTAGTGTGCATCTCAGTCTCTCTCCCCCCCACCTGTAGATCAAATTGTATACTTACCCCAGACACAAACACCCCGGACCCACCGATAACCCAGAATTAAAGTCACAGCTTCCAGCTCTTGGGATCAGAGTTTCCACAGGATCTTCAATTGACCTGCTGCTCCACCGGGGCGCATGGGGTGGGATGGACTGGGCGAGGGAATGGCGAGGGCAAAGCGCTCTTCCGCCGGATTTTGCCCGACTCGGTATCGGGTGACCCCTGTTGGGATTAGCGGTGGGGACTTGGGGAGGATTGCTTTGCCCTGTTCGTTGGGGTTTTTTTATTATTATTTATTTTCTCTTGTCTAATGGGGAAGAATAGAGCCTATCGTTGTTACGTGGTGGAGACATGGTGGTTTTTCCTATGTGGCTGTATGCCAGTGTTGCACTGGCACGGCACGGTGGAAGTGGAGAACTTGAACTTGAAGGAGCAGGTTTTTTCTATGTACTGTACACAATATACACGGGTGTTTTCTGCCTTGATTTTTCGGTCAAGGAGAACACCTGAATCAGATAGGAACACAGCCTTGGGAGAAAGAGAAGAGAGGAAAAGGAAAAGGAAAAGGAAAAGAATAGCAAAAGAACAGCACTGAAGGACAAATGCAACGCCGGAACCCCCCCTGTCACGATGGAAGCACGCTGCGAGGGAGCTCGTAACATGCCATGCAAGATTATTCAAGGACTCGGATGACGGTGGAATGGGTGTGGGAATCGGATGGAGTTGGGACCGGGAGGTAAGGTCCCCCGATGGGACGGCTGCGATGGCGATAGCGATGGCGATAGCGATGGCGATAGCGGCAGGCCCAGCGACAGCGACGTCCACGACGGGAGGGGATTATAGAGGATGCGATGGCAGGACTCTGTGCTTTTCATTGTGTTCATTTCCATCGTCCCGACCCCGACCCCGACCCCAGGTTTCTTCCAAAATCGCCTCAGTCCTACCGCACCCAGCCAAAAGTCAACCGGTTAGTCCAACTGCGCGTTGTTGCTTTCGCAGCCTGCTCCGCGTTCTCGGCCATAACATCCAATTGTCCCGGCATCGGGGCGTTGACCTTCTTAGCCGCGGCATCGGCAGCCTCCTTCGCCTGCAGGGCATCCCAAACACCCGGCTGCAGAGCCTCAATGTCGGAAGATGCTGATGACGGGACCTGTGCGGCAGTATCTTCCATATTCATCTTCTCGAAGAGGAATCGCTTCGCCTTGGCCCATGGCTTCTGAGCCTTCTCCTCCGCGCGCTTCTGCTTCACGATCTCAGCAATATCCTCCTTCTTAATCAGGTCGATCTGTTCTTCGGTGGCGGAGCCGTTGGCTTGGGCGATACGGGCGGCACTCAGAACGGCGAGTTCCCTTTCGATCCAGAGTGTGCGTTGGCGTCGGTTATACATGGTCAGCGAGACCATCGAGTAGACTGTGAGGACACCGCAAACACCTAGAACAGCCATCGAGATTAGTCGGGGGTTCATTTCAATGCCATCATGCACAATATATCGCATCAGAGACGTAGATCACGGAGATAGCACTGCTGGTCATGCCATGCCATGGTTGGTAAAACCACCCATCCATCACCTCCGCGTCCACGCCCTAGACAGATCGGACAGGACAACTACACATACCCGAAGCAACAATGAGCGAGTAAACCATGCCCTTGTGCGCTCTATTGGCGAACTTCCGCCCAAATTCAATTAATCGATCCGAACCCGACGATGACTGCGCGACCCGAGAAGCCCGAGCCTGCGCTCGCAGCCGTTCAACCTTTTGCTTCGGCGTCTCGGGTTGCCCATCTGGTCCGCGCTGCGGAGTCTGGCCCGCAGGCTTGCCGCTCGAGGCATTGTCTTTCTGCATGAAGTTGGGCAGTTCGTATGGCGCGCCGCCGGGTTTGGAACTGGCGTAGGGACCTGTTGCTGTGAACCGCGTTGCGTCCGCGGCGGATCGGGACATGACGGCGGTGGTCTGATGTGAATGTGAATGTGAATCCCCCCCCCTAACAAGGGCGGTTGATGGGATGAAAGATAAGTCAATAGAGGAGGGCTTGTCAATGCGCGTTAATCTGGCTCAAGGGCCCTGCGTCGAAGTTCAAGGAAGAATGATGGGTGGGAAGGACGTCGGCGGTGGGATTCGATGGGCAGGTGGAAAGGTAAATTTTCAGCGGGAGATGCGCCAAGACATTCGGACAGCTTCACCCCAGACCACTTCAAGTTCAATATAGCATCCACTCGGATCACTCCACAAGGCTATTTCACAGGCTTATTGCCATAAATTAGGTACTCCGAAGACCTACATATACACAGGGTATCTTCTACAGATCTTATTTATTATCCCCCTCTTCTCTCCCCTCCCACCAATGGAGTATCCCTACAATAGCTCCGACCTAGACTCCGTCCTCAAAACACTGTCGGGTCTAGCGTCGCAGCAACAATCATCTCAGAGTACATCGACACCACCCAGTCGATCAGAGACACCCCAGCAAAGGCCACAAGGACCAAAAGAAGTCCATGCTCCTCCTCGCCCACCTTCCAATCCACCCAAACCATCCACCTCAACTACAGATGCATCAACCATCACCACCTGGCCCGCCGCACTCCGCCATGTGATGCGGATAGTCGGCCAAAATGAAGAAACTCAGCTCCGCATCCGCGGCCTCATCCACAGCCAACATAGCCACGAACGGCAGTGGTGGAAGAGCCGAGAGGCATTAGTATCGCGGCAACAATCCCGCGGGGAGAAGAAGAAAGAGCTCGACGCTGTATTGTATGTATTAACCAGTCCGTCACTCTGTTAAATTAGCGTGCAAAACCTAACTGTCACTGACTTCATCGTTGACAGACGATCTATCGGAGCACCCGTTGATCAAAAAGAGATATCGGTACGCCGCACAATTTCCCTGCCGAGGCTTATCTGCCAATCATAAATCCGTCATTAACAATTCACATTTTATATCTTTTTTTCAGACAATCCAAGACGACAAAGCAGAACTGGACACCTACGATGCGAAAGTCTACAAAGTCTCGGCGAAAATGGCCACTGCACTCATGTCTGAACTGCGAGGCTTGGATATTCCTTTCTTTGCCCTGAAGCAGAGTCTTGTCAGGGAGTCGGAGTCGGATCGTCCGTCTGAAGTGGATGGATTAGACTCTGGGAAAGTGACTAAAGCCGAGCTCGTTGAACTGCAACGACGAATGCTGGGATTACTTGAGGATTTATGTAAAGAGTGAATGGTCAATGTCGGCTGGCCGACACCTTCAACGAGCTGCCTCCACTAGATACCTATTTGCATGGCCCCATCTATCACTGGTCCCCTTCTTACTCGACAAGCTTACAGCCAAACTTTGAAATTCGATCAATCACCGGCGAGCACTTTATTTCTCTCTGCGTCTCCTCTTCCAGGCATGACGTAAAGGACCTGCAGCATGGTCCATATTACAAACAAGCGAAGGATTTACGACGACTCGATGGACCCAACACCGAAAGGGCTCATCTATACCGGCCAGGCCAGCCCCTATTACTGATGTTTAAATCACATCTCGATATGATGTCTTTGTCTCTACTCAATAGCAGGGAAATTCCTACATCTACAAAGTGCAGGGAGTACGGTGGAAAACAGCATTGATCTATCCAGGGAAAGCTCAAACTCGACAACAGAAGCACAGAAATGCAAACATCCATTCCCCATGGGACCCCATACCCACTGCCCATCAGAAAAATCTACCAGAATCTACACCAGTTAGCACGTCGAAGAAAAGAACGACAAGAAGATCTTGAACACATACCTCATAACATAATCACAAATGCTCTCCCCCCCATAAGAAGTCCAAATCGACTGTTCCCGCACTGGAGTTCCAGTATGCGCCGCATTAATCATAAGCCCCTTCTTAATGAAAATACCCACATGCGAAACTCCAGACTTGCAATTACCCCCCTCTGCCCAGAAGAGCAAATCGCCTTCCTTGGCTTCCGATCGTGGGTACCTCTTCCCAATACTCGTCGCATCGTACTGCGTCTGCGCCGTGCGTGGAATCTTCTTATGCAGCGACTGGTACAGCGCATACTGCGTCAAGCCAGAGCAGTCAAATCCTCCTCCCGTTGGTCCGTTATAGTTGCCGCCACCCCAGACGTAGGGGAGTCCTTTTTCTTTCTCTGCGGCGTCGACGATTGAGCTGCCGTCTCCGCTGCCACTACCACCACCACCGCCGCCGCCGCCGCCGCCTCCACTAGCGTCGCACTTATCGGCGACGTAGCTGGTGCTGCCGGTCTTGACGTAGTAATCGGTCACATAGCAGTTATCCGAGGTTTTATCCCAGAGGCTGTCGCCCTTGACGTCGGTGCCGGAGGCTTGGCAGATGATTTTGATGTCTTCGCCGCTTTTGTAGCTTTTCACGACATCGTAATTGGTTCCTGGGCCTGAGCGGCAGTTAACGGTATCTCCAGTGATGGGGTAGGCGCTGACTGCGGGCAAAGCTGCCAGAGAAGCGGCGAGGATTGAAGTGAAGAGCATAGTGGATGAACTGTGCGTTTATAAGAGGGAATAAGTTTGAATTTGTTGTTTTCAAGTATTTAGCTGAGATTTTCTGGAATGGTTGTAGAAGAGGTACTGGATTTGCTTCAAGTTGTTTGGATATGATCTTTTAATATCATGGGAAGTAAAGGGCTTTTATAGATATTTTCTCCTGTTGGTACCACCCCCGACAGGCCAACGTCAAGTTCAATAATAGAATCATTTACAACCTGGCCACGTCACGAAGCCTCGTGTTGCACACTAGCAAAAATGTGTTTATGATCATCACGACCTCGCGATACTTACTAGAGATTACGGGGGAAATGTGTCGCCCGGGGGCCAAATTTCGTATTCCGAGTGTGTCAATTATAGCCAGCCAGTCCTCGATCAGTGTTTTTGTCAGCCAAGAAATTGCAATATGCTTGGTACTCTTGCCATTCAAGAAGCTTCGTGTTTCTGATGTTCCTGCATTCCGTATGGATTTGTACCAGTAGAGTTCATGGCTGCGGGATCGCGGGCTAAAAATAACTCTGCACGACATTTTGAGGCTCTAGCGCATGGTGATCTTTCGTATTTGTAGATGAAATGCTACACTGGTTCGTATGGCTCGGAGAGGATCATTTCTAAACTTTCAAGTTACTCTCGTATTTACCTTTTCTTGCTACTCTCTGTCATGTCAATAAGCTTGGAATTAATCAGTGGTTATCGTTAGCTGCCGCACGTGTTCTATCGAAGTTGTTTCCCAGCGGGAGATACAGTAGCGTTGCAAAAGTTTGAAACCCCGTATTGCCCACATCATTGACCGCCTTCTAATGGGAAACTAGTAGCTACCTCAGATGGAATAGGTAGGCCAATATATTCCGTCTTAAGTAGCTACTAGTCTGCGATTAAAAGGCGGAGACAGGAAACAGTCAACATGGGGTTTCAAACTTTTGCAACGCCACTGTATAACCTTTAACTATACGATGCAATCGGCTTTTACGAGGCTACTAATGCATGTATACTGGCACCCCCTCAATACGAAGGGAATTCCTCAGCGGTCTATTTTTGTCTACAGTTCGGGACGACAATTATTTTACTGGTAGTACTAAAAATGACATTGAGTTGCATTGAAGCATTATGGAGCTGAATGCCCCTGCGGCACTTTAACTAGTAACATTAAGATTCACTTGAACGAAAACACAAGCAGGTATTATTGACCGATTGTCGTCTCTCACCCGTGACCTCGGTCGATCGACTATGCTGTTACATTCTTGACCTCGTCCGAGTCGGCCGTGGCGATGATTGGAGGTGGTTTGGGGATATTCTTGCGGAAGATATATCGCTTGATGAACCAAGGAAGCCATACGGTCAATTCGTGACGAATGAAATCTTTTGTTGGGACGGAGAAAACCTCTGTGATGTGTGTTAGATATGATAATTCTGGGTGTTATCAAATCAGCGGCTGGAAGAAACTCACGGTCTAATTCTTCCAATGTCAGTTCCTTCGTCTCTCTCACGAAGCAGAATATCATAAACCAAGCGATTAGGTTTAACCCGGCGTAGAAACCGACTAATTGGAAAGTGTTGGTTAGTATATACCCAGGTATGTGGGTACTATATATATGGTAATTGCCACTTACAAGCACCGGTTTGGGTCATGACGGTTTCCATACGGAACCAAGTAAGCCCCAGGATACCAGCTATAAATCGTTAGCTTCAAGTTAATGACTCCAGATTGACTTCTTGTAAGTCTTACCAAAGGTGTTGTTGATACAGACGGCCCAGGCCATTCCTTGCTCACGCTGAATGGTGGGGAATACCTCGGCAGAGTATTGGAAAGCAACTGGTCCTTCTCCCAGAGAATAGCAGATCGTGAATAAGTAAACAAATCTGTTCAGAGACATCAGTCATCGGCTTTATCTGCGAGTGGACTTCTAAAACTCACATGACAACTGGAGCGACATGCAAAGAAGGCGAGTCTGCTTTGTTCAAGATAGACAGACCGGCCGCCAACAGGAAAATACACATCAGAGGGAAAGTCTAAGACGGTTAGCATGCAATGTATTTCAAGTTATATTCTAAATCTTGAGAACTTACTATCAAGGTCAAAGTTCGTCGACCCTTGGTATCAATGAGGAACAGGGTTGGAATGGTGAACACGACCTGGACCGCGCCATAACCAAGTGATGCATACAAAGCTTGCGTGTCATTGTATCCAGCATTGGAGAAGATGGAAGAACTGAAGAAAGAGATGACTGCGCGGAGTTAGAGCTTGACTATCGAACAGGAAATAATAGAACTTACTATTGATACCGCACATCTGCTGGGCAATCATGACAGTCGAGGCACCATAGTTTGCGCGTCTGATTCTCGGCACGGCGAAAATGTCCCACATGCGAGCAAAGTAACCAGCTCCCCGAGCTTCTTTGAGCTCTTCCTCGTAAATGACGTATGAGTAGTAGAAATCTCTCGCGCCGATAATTGGGTGGGCCCTGAGGGCCAGCATCGATTGGAATGCCTTGTCGTGCTTTCCATGCTTCATGAGCCAACGGGGCGATTCAGGGCAGAAGAAGATGCCAATGGCAAGAACAAATGAAGGAATGAAGGCCGAGCCGAGTTGAAGACGCCAAGCAATGTCGCCGGTATCCTTGACTATGATGTTCGCGCAGAAACCAAGGAAGATTCCTACAGAAGAAGCAGATTAGCGATTGCGACTTATACCTGCCTCAGATTCGAAATAACATACCTGCCACAACCCAGAGCTGCCAAAACATAACGAGGGCACCGCGAATTCGAGCGGGTGCCATTTCAGCCGAGTAGATAGGGACCGTAGCGTTCTTTGCTCCAATACCGATGCCCATGATAAATCGACAGACGAAAAGTTCGTGCCAGTTTCGCGCAAATCCAGAACCAATCGGCGTAGCAACGAGACACAGTGCAGTGACGAAGATCTCTCCTCGTCGACCCAAGTAGTGATTCATTGGGTCAACAATGAATGCACCGCTATCGACATAATTAGTTCCCGAATTACTTGATAATCTGCGAAAGCAAATTCTAGCGCCTGGGCATATACAACTTACATCAGACCAGCCGTCAAGAAAATAATAGAATTGATCAATCCCACAATCCACTCATCGCGACCTTTGCCCGTGAGGCCAAACTCCTCGGGGAATGACAGGTTGGCTCCGTTGGCTCCAGTCTGATCCCATCCTTGAGTGGCCGCACCAATGGCGCACAGACCGATGGAGTACCAGAGCATCTTGGGGCCGTGCCATTTGTGATCCCTTTCGTATACAAGCGCGGTCTTTTCGTCAGCGTGTAAATCGTTGAGTGCCTCGAACTTCTTGGGCTCGCGAGCAACTTGGGCAGCTCGCGCGAACAGGTCGGCATGTTCGGCCATATTATGCGTCTCGGCAAAATTGCGGGCATCGAGAGCGGCTTGTTCTCTGGAAACGCGCTTTTCAAAAGGGGAGTATTGTCAGCTTTTCCCTTTGCCTGGTATGTTTTATAAAAGCTGGTTGCATTGGGGTCTCACAGTCAAAGGGTTCTCAATGATGTTGACACCAGAAGCTATACGCGGGGTCGTGGCATCGGTCACGCTGAGTGTCCGTTTCTCATTCGCATGCTCCACCTGAGCCACCTGGGTGGGCTCTTCGGCGAGCTTTTTCTCGCTCATATTGATGGTGAATTCTTTGCTTTGATGGTATAGACGAGAGAAGAGATAGTGAAAGGAGGTGGTGAAAGAAGTAAACCAGGTCCTGAGCCTAACAGTCACCTGTGGGTCAAAGAAATCTCCTGAAGGCAAACCCCGTGGGGAAAACAGATTGGCACCTGCATCCCACATATAACGTTATCGAGCTCGCTCGGGCTGAAAGCCGGTCAAGCCGAAAGTAACCCTTGGCGGGTCTCAGCCCCCTTGGCTACCTTTGAAATGACTGCACAGACACCGGGCGTAAGAGACTAAGATCCTTGGGGCGGGATCCTAGCGGGCGGCTTGGGGTAAAGTTCATACTTCTTACTCTCAACATGGCCCTGGAAGGGAGAGTTCAGTGGCTTGGTGGCTTGATGGCTTGAGAGTTGGTAGATCATAAAATCGGGCGCTGGAAAGCCCCCATTTCAGAAAGATAGGGCAGAATAGTCTGACACAGCAAATCAACTACATACATGTTCATACGAGTAGAGAGAAAAGGGTGGCATTATTGTGCAGGACTGACTCCCTATTCGACCCACTTAACAGGCTCGAAGCGTAAGCGTCGAAGCGGGGAGACGGGCCCTTCCACCAATTGCCCAACAGGCCAAGACTGGGGGAATCCTTCACTTTTTGGGTGGCCTAGTTAGTCATGGGGCATAACGAGCCATTCACGCCATTGGGCAACCTGCTAGTCATGCACATCTGACGATTGGGGGCGGTTGGAGGTGATTTTTGCTTGACCGGCTTCGTAGGAAGTATGACATGACGAAAGCCTACCCTCGGTAAAGCCCGAGACTTGGTGGGGGTCAGAAGATGAGGCGCGCCACACCGCTGATCTAGTCCCAGTTTGTATGCTACGGTATCCTTGTCAGGATTCGAGTCAGCAACGCCCGATAACCGTAGGCTTTTTTTGCATTGCCTGACTCCCCCTGCGTCGTACGATCCTGCACCGCGGCTGGTCGGCATAAGCTCAGAACAGTGCTCTATAGATCGATCGAACTGAATTCGCTTGGCTTGTACATACTCGAAAGCTTGCAAAACTCGTTGTTACACGTGGATCACACGTGGGTATCTTGGACCACCCTTGGCAGCATGGCAGATATCTGTTTAACCGGCAGAGGAAGCAAGGTAAGAAAGTTCACCGAGCCATGTAAGGAGGTGATGGTATCGGGCAGAATTTGAGGACGCCCCACTAATCATATTCGAAAATTGTTTGCCCCGGATACTTATTTGAGTTTATGCCTAGAGCCCCCCGGGTTCAATAAGTGGGACCTGGTCCGTGAGGGGGGAACTGAAATGAACAATCCAAGAATGTCCAAGACTTTCGAGGGCATATTTTCAAAGCTTCATCAATAATTTTCTGTGCAACCGTTCCTTCGATTCCATATGCAAGCCCCTTTACTACGTCCAACGCCCGATCTATGTAGTACCCATCAGAATGAACGGTCGACCTGGCTCTTGGCATGACTTTCCAGAAGGACTCCTTTGCATAATCAGTCTGTGTGACTCCTTCCTAGCCCCACTCTCATCTTCATTGCTTTTGTCATAGTAAGCTTTGGAAGCTTGGCCCCGGTGCTATCTAGCAGCCTGAAGCAGAAAGTGCTCAGACGCCGCGCCGGGCTCGGCTTTCCCAGGAATCAACCCGGGGTCGGCATGCGTTCTCGGGCCTCCTTGGCCCGGGAAGTGAGCGGGAACACGCCATACCTTCCGTTAATTTGCTTGAAAGATGCTCTTTGGGTATTCTCGTATTTCTCTCGGCCATTTTACGCATTTTACGCCTTAAACTTGGAGATACAGCTGCGACTGAATTCAGTTTGTCTGTAATTCCATCCATGGTCTCGTCTGGGGCCAGACTTTAGGCGAGGCGAGCTGTTGATGTACTTTGACACTCAAAGGACGTTTATTCCAGCTCTCCGTTCGCGGTTGTTCTCGACGTTGGGCGATCAGAATGTCTATACTGCTTGTCACTTACTATCTACAACTGGGACTTGTGTGCCTGGCGGGCATAAGTAAATACATGGACGCGTTTTGAAACATATAGGCGAGGGCATCTCCTTAGAATGTCATTTCATCGAACTTTCTCATCCTTCGCTTCACTCGCGTCCACCGTTGTCACCAATACAATTCCTCTTCTCGTTCTTGCTTTCCTCCCTAGGTGATTCTCTCAATGGTTCTGTCGAGTGATACTCTCTTGCTCAGTCCCATGTCTCATTCACACTTTTTCGGTCAGTTTCTGACATTTCAGACTGACACTTCCCAACTTCTCGACTGCTCTGGAGCGTAACTTTGTGCTGCGCTCTTAGAACCTCGACTCTACTCCGCAGGACTTCACTGTCATAAAGCGGCAACACCACTTTCCCAATCAGGCCCCACGTCTCTTGAAAAGCGACAGTGGTATCGTTTTGCTTTAATTTTGTTCGAATAAATCCAGTTTGGCTTGTCGGAGTCTTAAGGTGATTGTAAATATGGTAGATAGGTTGTGAACTAGAACGTCTAGCACAAATTGACCCAATACTTTACGACCCACGAGATCTTCGTTGTTACAGTTGCAACAATCCTTCAATCGGAGGCTAGAATTGTAAGAGTTCTCGTCAAATAACTAATGCACCTAGTATTATACACTATGGAAGTGTCCTGGAGTCTTATGCGAGTTCCGAGGTGGAATTGAGCCAACACAAGCCGTTCGATAATTGGGATTTTCAAGTTTGTCCCAAGATGCTAGGTGGTCGTCTCTAATCAAAATTCTCAGCATTTATATGTCAATCGAGCCCTGGAAGATAACTTGAAGTACTACTAGTACAAGTAGTAGTACTACCTAGTGTAAGATGGGAATGCTCGCTGGCAGTCTGTCAAGCAGACGGGTCGATCGCAAGATGACAAAACCACTACACTCGCAGAGTGCAGGAGAGAGAGTAGTAGACAAAGCGGTGCCCTACTGAGAAAACAGCATTCAGAGTATTCGAGCCCTTGCTCGAATGCTAGCAATCCGAAATAACGAAAATAACATTGGTGACCCGAAAGGTAGTGTGTAAGTTAACTATCATCGAGGGCTTATATACTGCCTATAAGGCCTAAGGCCTACAACGTCACCTGACATCGCCAGAGCGAATCCCCCACTACACTAGGTAATTAGTATATTACGAAAATTTGAAGGAAAACAAAAATATGCGCCAAATTCTCAATCAAATTCATTTCAACTTTCCGAGAGTTATCCTATAAATGAGGTGTATTCAAGGCCATCAAGCAGATCGATCCGGAAATGAGTCCCGCGCAAGGAAGGGTCAGGACCCAGCCACCAAAAATGAAACCCAGCTGTCTCCAATTAACGGCGCCGAGATCATAATTCATCAAAGCCACACCCATAGAGGCACCAGTAAGGCATTGGGTAGTGGAGACGGGCAGACCAAGACGCGAAGCCAATAGTACAGTGATAGCGGCACCAAGTTCAACACTGAACCCACGAGTCGGAGACATCTGAGTAATCTTGTTTCCAAGCGCGCGGACGATGTTGTAACCATAGAACCAGAATCCAAGACCTAAAAGTAAACCAGCTACAACGAGGAACCAGACTGGTGTCGGTGCTTCAGTTTCCACCACACCCGCGTTGTATGTGCTGTATACAGCGGCCCAGGGTCCGACGGCGTTGGCGACATCATTCGAACCGTGTGCAATGGACATCATCATGGCTGAAACAACTTGGCAATATGTCCATAGGTGCTCGACCCGATCATCGTATCGATGCGCTCGGGCGTGGATGGCGCGTAGTTCGGGGGGAGTCGTGGGTGACAACGTCCCTTGTCACTCCCTGCAAAAATAGCCACTTGGTATATCCCCAGTATCTCTTGGGATCCGTCCAAGAAAGGTCCCTAACTGGGTCGATGAATCTTTCTTTGGGCTCAACGTGCTTCGTGCGCGGCTTGGCTGCAGGGGTAGACGTAGAATCTAATTTCTTCTCTTCGTCATCATCCGGTCGCTCGGTGTACTGCTTTGGTGTGATTTCAGGCGAAGGAAGCACGGAATCCGCATTTGCAGTTGTTTGGTCCTTGACCATGTCTTTCTGTCCAGCGAGTACCTCGCCATATGCGTCTTCGTAATAGTTGGTAACCGCCGATTCCCTGGTGCTCGGGAAATAGAGAGGAGGGTCTTCCCTCAAAAGCAGAGGCCCGAGAGGAACATGATAGAACCTGATTCGAGGATCATTCTTGAGAATACGACGATGGAAATATGGGACGAAGAAAACGTAGGAAACGAGAAGACAGCCAAAGAAGACACCAAGGATAATTCCAGCCGCCTTACCGGCTCCGAACTCCTCCAGCGAGGGTGCAGTTGGGGCCTCGACGACAATGAAGAGAGCCAAGATGGCACCCGTCATAGACAGGTAGAATGGAATGAGACGCATGGCCCACTTGAACGAATCGCGTCGCTCAAGTACCGCATACTTGAGTGTTCCGAAGATGAGCGCAGAGAATGCAGCAGCAATAAGTGGAGCAATGCCCCATGATGCAGCCACTTGAGATACGCTTCCCTTTTCCCAAGCCCAGCTAATCGAAGACTGAGATGCGAAACCGACACCGATGAGAGCGCCGACGATGGTCTGGGTCGTTGACACGGGGAAGCCAACCATGGTGGAAAACATCAACCATGATGCACTGCCAACCTCGGCGCAGCCCATAGCCAGCATGAGAGCACCAGGCTTCCCCTCAAATCTGTCCACTCCGATAATACCATTTTTGATTGTATCTGTGACTCTGGCGCCCATTGCCACAGCACCAATGAACTCTGTGATGATGGCCAGGACACCTGCTGTGGCCATGTTTAGGGTTCGAGCCGCGATCGAAGTCGCGTAAGAGTTGGCGACATCATTTGCTCCATTTCCGAAGGCACTGAAAACGAAGGCGATTGTGGTAAGAGCGAGAATCCAATCGTACTTGGCGGTAGCTGCCGGCACCATGTTTACGGTTGCCTCGCAAGCGGGAGGGAATGACAATGAGAATTTGAAATTTTTAGATCGAAGTCGAAGTGAACCAGAAGAAAAATATTGCAGACAGCTGGCAATTTTTATAGGATTCCCTCAGACCGTATCCATCGCCAAGGTTCAGCCAGAGCGAAGGTCCGCGGGCACTTGGCTCGATGCCCACCGAGTGGAAATCTAGCCTGCCAATATGTGAGTTTCGGCCTATGACAATGTCATCACAAGCAAGGTGCAATGAAAAATCCGCACCTACTGGTCCGAACAATTCGCCATCGTACAAGAATTCACTACAAGTAAGAGGAAGTTGTTGCTGCCGAGAGGATGCCAAGGCCGGACTGAGCTCGATACTTGGCGATGAGAAAATATGAAATGGCATTCCGGGGCCAATAATATTTTACTGGAGAACACGTTTTCTGCAGGGGAGATCTGATTGAATGAGAATCCGATAATACCATTGGTTACTACTCGGCGCCGAGGCCTTGGAGGTCTTGGTCCGCTGGGCGGACGTCTCGGCGGAAAGTGGATAGCACTGCCTCACTTGTCTGTCCGGTTCCAGAATCGACAATGACGCTGGCAATTACTCTTACTAACATATGATGCATGTATTTAGCGTATCTATCTAACTGCGATACTTCTTTCCGAAATACAAACTAGTTGGATCGGGATGGTAAGGAAAGAAATGGCAACAGTATCACTTTATCGCTGATCATAGAATGCCGATGTTTCATAACAGGTCTCGGTTAGACACTCATACAATATTTCCCATTCACCAGAATCGCCCATTCTTTTTGAGAATACATCCTGTCCGACGTCACATGAAGAAGCCTTAATCCACCCAATGTTTTCAAATGCATACCCTGTAAAGTTTTCTCTCTCACACATAATACTAGTACTTACTCGTACTGCATCTTACCTAGTCGAATATTCTCCACTAATGATAGGCCTGAAGTCATCTCTATGGCTATACTTTTGAATATCTAGCCTTTTAGTCTTCTAGGGTTACTATCTTCTGTCTTTCCGCGAGAGTTGCGCCTCCTCCCAGCAATCTCGATTCCCCCCACCCTACCTACTTTGCATCGTCTTACGTTCGGGGAGTAGCACAAACATGTTACCCCGAAACCTGTTAGATAAATAGTGTAAATTCTCCACTTCCGAGAGATTCGCTATTACGTCTATCCTTATTTCAAGTTCTTTCTTAAAGGAAACGCCTCTACTGCTATCCAAAAATGAAGGATTCTTTCGGTTCAATCAGGAAGATATGAAGTGAGGCCCCTACAACACACATAAAATCCTCGGGCACTATGCCAATCAAAGTTCAACCCATGTCAGCATGGCAGTCAGCAAAGGAAAACCCCAGAGTTGTTCTGTTTAGCCTGGGTGCTTGTGTCAACTCTGCTCTCTGGGGCTTTGATATTGGTAGGCGAAGCTTTTTCGCGGCGGATTATCTATAGATGACTAAATTTATAGCCATTAACGCGGTCATAATGGCAATGCCAGGCTTCAAAATGGTATTTGGATACGAGTATGGTTGGAAGTTCCCGAAACCAAGGGAAAAACTGCGGAGGAGCTTGACAGACTATTTTCAGAGAAAAGGCCTGCCTGGAGATTTCAGTAATGGGCATACATTTATCTCGATTACTTTCTTCTATCTATAGGGAATTTCAAATTGCAACAAACCTCCCATCGAAAGACTTTATAACTATGGTACATTGTTGAGGCTGTATGCCTCAGACATCGGGCCGCTCTCCTTCACCTTCCTATTTCGTTAGGCTTGTCTTGGCATCCATCGACCACCTCGTGCATCCTCTTTCTCATCCCTGAGCACATACTAAAAATGATTTTGGAGAGATATGCGGTGGATGACCTATTTTGCATTGTCGTTAACTATAAGAGACATGAGATAAAGTGAAAAACATAATGCACTAATGATGAGGGGCTCTATCATAATATAATTCCCGATTAGGTCTCGGCAGCACCATTTCATTCCCATATAACCCTCTGTTCCGCGACTAAAAGCAAAGACCGGAGCCTAAACCTTGGAATGAAGGCCGATGGAATTGCCGTCACCACTATCAGTCTACTACTAGTAGTACTACTAGTGCTACATCTTCACTGCGCCCAGCTTCAGATTCTACAACTTGAAATATCTCATTAAGCAGATATACCGACTACTATATATATATCTCTCGAAGTTTATATCTCTCTCGAAGTCTTCTTCAATCTATTCACAGAAGCGTCAAGTTCGAGCCCTGGAGTGACGAGTACACTTGCAGTCTCACGAACTAAAATACTAGACTCACACCGATGTCTTCAGAGATTGGCACCCGGCCATCCAGGCCCATAACCCCGGCGAGTGCTACACTATACGGACTGCCACCGGAACTGGTAGACATAATCTTCGGATACCTCTCACCAGCTGATAGATTGTGCTTCAGAACGACATGTACACGCTTCTCCTCAAAGTATGCCTCGCCATTACTGTATCCGAAAAATATTCGACAACTATCGCCAGAACGTATTCAACTTGAAGACCCCTCGCCTCAGGTTCAAGTTGATTGTTATATTCCAAAAACAAAAGCAAAAACAGAAACAGAAGCTTCAGGCACACATGCCAGTGCCAGTGCCAGCAACGGGGTCAACTCGACCACCCAGCCACGCAATCAGAGAAGCCGTGACAAACTACGTTCTCGATTGAAATCGATGAATCTCAGGGTGCTGGTTGCTTGGTCAAAGCTTTGTCCGAGAAAAGTACCCGGTACTGCGAAAGTATTCAAGGAGGACAAGAAACTCGCAAAGCGCGAAGGGAAAATAAAACAAAAGGCGTCCAAACCGCAACCGAGCCCGAGCCCGAGCCCGACAAAACCGAAACCAAAACCTGCCCCTGTTGTTAAGAAACGTCGCTCGACTCGGAGTCGGTCACGGTGGGTTGCCCCTGCATCAACTGATTGGAACTGGAACTCATGCTACTATGACAGTGCTCCGGCATCTACTGGGTGGGACTTCTCCAGCTCATACTGTGATACCACTAGCTTTTTTTGCACCACTTCGGCTATGGATTGTTGTAGTAGTTATGACGACTGCTGCTACTAGTTGATATGAGATGGCACACTATCTGGCTCGTTCACTGTCTCGCTCTATCTGGGAATCTAGTAGACGGTCGGCTCTTTGGGCTGAAGTATAACTCCAGTGGGGCCCCGGAGTATATATGCCCAGGTGGATTTGATATTGCAGATGCCGACCATACCGGAAGGCGTTTTTACGTGAAGCTGAAATTTTGCTGTTCCTGGGATGGATGTCATCAACCCGTGACACCAGATCTTGGGTTTATCCTACCTAGTAGTATCGTGGGATAATCATGATTCAAGTTCATGATGCTTTCAAGCTATCCCAATATAGCTACTACAGCCAGCTTTCAAAAAATATATCCCCTGAAATGTTGCTTCACAATGGATATCTACGACCTTCAACCAAGAAGAAATTCCCAAAAATACCCTTAGGTGGGCAGTAGAGTAATAAGTTCCTAGACATTAAATGCCTCGTCTCCCTATCGAATGAGAGACCAACCCGAACCTGAACCTTATGATCGAAAAGACCAGGGCCAGGAGCAGTTCCATCCCAAAGATACTAGTAAAAAGCCGAACTCCGCCGTCCAAGAATAAAAGAAGAGAGAAAACAGCGTGATGGAAATTCAACTCGAAAGAAACCATAGACCCATGCAGAACATTAAAGAAAGAACACCTCGCAAATGCTAATAGTAATTGTAGGACAGGCGGGGGTAGAAGAAACAGGACAAGACGCGACAGGAATAATCCCGTGGGGTAGGAGGAGGGGGAATAACTGAGTAGGTACAGATCCTACTCATCCCATCCCCAGGAAGGCAGCCAGCCAGCCAGGTAGGGTTTCTACCAGGTGGGCGGCCAGTCCACGCTTCTTCATCGACATGATCCAATCCAACCCGACTGCCGTCCATGAAAATAAGAAATCATGCAAGCACCCACCCAGAACGACGATGGAAGACAAAAGTGGGAAAATAAAGATGTGGCTCAACACCATGACCGATGAGGGAGAAAAGAAAAGAAGAAAAAGTGACAGAGAAGGAGGTAGAGGGGGTGTAGGTAAGTTATCTAAGCAGGGATTCATGCATCGTGTAATTTCAAGTCGGTCGAACATCGTTCTTTTGGCATTATCGAATTAATCGGATTTGCTTTTTTGGAAGACGGGGATCGATGACCATATCGTATCGCAGCGTATCGCATCTACCTCTGCTCATCCGACTCGGCAACCGCAACAGCCACCGCGACAGCTGCACCGAGGATCGCGCTCTCGTGCGCGGCCTCGAGACGGATCAGGGAGGTGGAGGAGGGGTGGCTTTGTTGGGCAAGTTTGTCGAGGTAGTTCTGGCATGTGTCGCGGAATCCGGGGTACTTGTTAATGACAGTGCCGTCACAAGCGATGGTCATTTTCTTGTCCGAGTCGTCGCTCTCGACGACGGTGATTTCGGGAGTTTCCTTGGCAAGAGGGTCAGGTTTGGTGTTGTTTGGGAACTCGACTTCGTTGCTGAGACACCACATGCTGTGAATGGCGGTTGCGAGGTATCCAGCTGAGCGACGGGAGACATTTTGACAGACGCGTCGGACGAAGCGGAGGTCGTCAACGGATGGGTAGCTGGGGAAAGTGTGTTCCTTTTGGAGGAGAGCGGCGGAAGCGGCCATGGAGACGGAAGAATCTTCTTCAATGAATGCGACAATGCTGGTGTCGAAGGAATAGGGCTCGCGCATGGAGTGGGGGAGTTCGCCGCCGAACAGAGCGGCGGTCTCGACGGCCTCCGCGATGATCAGACGCACGATCTCTCCGAGGTAACGACCAGTGATCATGTATTCCAAGGGTTGATAGTCGGGACGCAGGTGAGTGCGATTGAGGAAGTCGTCCCAACGGGACATGGGAAGGACGCCGCCTCCAAACATGCTCATTTCGGTATTGATGATAACGTGCTTCGCATAGTCGAACCAACCGTCCGGGCGGGTGCCGAATTTGTTCTTGCCGATCTCGTGAACGGGGAAGTGGATCGCCATGTTGGTACCGGTGCCCAGGATGAGTGACATGCGAGTCTTGGGGTCGACGTAGGCGCGCGAGAGGAGAGCTGCGGAGCTATCGTTCACGATGGCGGCCATTTCAACATTCAAATCGCGCTTGTGGCAGGAGTCCGTCAATAGTTGTCCCAGATCCATGCCCTCTGTTCCATCGGAGCAACGAAATCCCTTGCCCATTTGAATGACCTTGCCGCTGCGGACGGAGGTTTGATCGATCGGGAATGACCAGGACAATCCAATGGGCAAAGGCGCATCACCACGTCCGTAATCAGCGCCAACTTCTTTGAGTACGGTGTCGATCTGATTGGCCATCCAGTCAAAGAACTTGGTTCCTTCCAGCAATTTTACAGTATTATCAATGTATGAAGAGTTGACCTTGACAATGCGCATCTCCTGATCGGGGCCGGACAATTCAATCAACGCGACTCGGAATGTTGATCCTCCCACGTCTAACGCTAGGTATGTTCCCTTTTCCGAACCGGTGGGCAATGCGTGGGTGTATGAGGGGAGCATGCAGTATGGGCTGTTTTGAAGGCAATCGCGAAACTGGCCGCGGATCTTCTCGGACATGTCGATCATCTTATCGGTGGAGAGGGGCGTTGCGAAGAGATTCTCGACCTCAAAGGCGAAATCATCGAGTGTGCGGCGACGCCAGTGGGCGCCCAGGAAGGGCTTCTTACGGCGATGCGAAAAGCCGCGGAAGAGGGAGGGGAAGAAAATCATTGTTTCGAGAGCCGACACGACATTTTGGAAGAGCTCTTGCAAGCGATGCAAGACTTTGACCAGCGGAGCCGCCATGGTTGTGAGGAGGGGAAGGGTGTGTGTAGGTTGTTTTGAGGGTGAGCAAGGATGAGGCTGAGGCGAGTCGAGTCAAGAGGCAAGTCGAGAGGCGAAAGGAGCTCGGAGCGAAGGGAGGGAGGGAGGTGGGATTAAGATATTCCCCAGGCGGAGGGATGATGGTCGGAAGAGGTGGTGATTGAGTTCACAGCAGCATGGGACTGCAAGAAGGGAGGTGGGTGGGAATCATGGGCGTAGAGTAAGGCAGGTCAAGATCGAGGTCAAGATTCAAGAGGATATTCGCGGGATGGAAGTTATAGGGAACAAGGTGACACTCCCACGGAGTAGCGTAGGTGGATCGGAACAGTGGGAGCGTAGAGGAGAGTCGTAGAGGAAGAGTCGTAGAGAAAGAGAAAGACCAGATCCCCACCGTAAAAGAAGGGACGAAGCATGGATCAACATTGGCCCATTCTTGGAGTGTCACCAGAGTGCAACTTAGAACTTGACGTGGGAAAGCCCTTGCTGTATGGGTATTACTGTATGGTCCTGGTGGTAGCAGGGGACGTACCAGCCGGGTGTGGTGGCAATGGTCGAGTACCTGGTATTGTTATTACTGGGCATATGGAGTACCATGGAGTACCCTCAACTATCTTTATCTGATCTTTTATTGTATTCTCTTCCTAGGTCATACCCCTCTGTTTAATTCTGCCTGGATAACATTGCTTTTTCTTCTCTTTTCCTCTCTTCTCTTACCATACTCTACTGTATGTTCCCCAGTACCGAGATACCGAGTATACCGAGTATGTGGTATGCGCATACTCAATGACCCCCTTGAGTGCAACGGTGGTAGTCGGCCCCAACTGGTCGGGACGGTTACACTCATGTGGAACCCCCCAACTACAAAACTGTATGGGGCCCCACGACCAGTTACTACTTACTAGGAGTTACTACTAGACACAGTTACTGTCAGTTACTGTCAGTTACTGTCTACTGTCTACTAAGTAGTATCCCCTTGATGCCTCACTGCCCTAGTATATCCCCCATCCTCTGAAACATCCCTCCGCTACGGCCTTCTTCCCCTTTTAGGATGTCATGCTCGATACATTCGCATGTAACCACAACCACCAAGCTTCAATCCAAGCCAACTTGATCCCATATGAGTACACCATAGTGTCCCTGTCCCGTCTTTGTAGCAATCTCGGTGCCTGGGGCCCTGCCAAGGAGGTCAGCGTATCCCTTGACAGCACAAGCACAGGAGACAGAGATAGGGTTAGGAACCGCCAACCGGTGCATTTGACTTTCTTCAAGAATGCTCCACAACAACATGACATCAACCCTGTCTCATCACCATAATCATCGCCTTCGGAGTCGTACTGTATGTACTCGTAGCCCTTCATCGTAGTAGCCTCTAAGCCGAGGCCTTGGAAACTCGAACTCTTTCTGCTGCCAATGTACGAGTATCCACATCACAACGGCAGAGCTCTCGGCGACCAATTCCAACTCCGCCTTATGTTGCTGTGGCACGCACCATGGCATGGCATGGCCAAGTATGTCGCGACCCGCCCTGTCATGCCTTCTCATCGACTCCGAATTCGCCGCCACGAGGATGAAACCGATCGTCACAGATATGCCCGGTGCATTCGCCGACAGGGGTGGGTAGGAAACCCTCCGCAGCCAAGTTGCATCTGAATATCTCGTACGGAGTAAGCAATGGACCGTAGTGTTCTTTCACGACCTGATTCGATCCGATCCGACCGGCCCTTTGAAGCGGTCTGGTCGTGTGTCCCGGATAAGCACGGACGGGGGAGAGGGTTGGATTCGATGTGAACGTGGTGGACACAAGAAGCCGTGCCCTGCCCTGCCTGGTCGTTGACAGCGGGACGGGAGAGGGCGCATGGCACGCAGGGTCTTTGGACACACCTCGTCAGTCTTAATCTTGATGTCTGTTGCCGATGTCAATGCATTCACCCAGACACGAGAAGATGATTGCCGGGCCGAGGGTGATTCTACTATTCCGCGTGTCTTACCCCACGGGGTGAGGTGATTTGCGGGGAGAGCGAGTCAGGGCAGCGAAATGGTTCTGTCGATGCTCTTCTCCCATAGGTGGAATCCGACTGTAAGATCTCAGTAGAGTCGACTAAGGAGCGTCTGGAATAGTTTTCCTGCCTTGAAGACGCTCTGTTCTCGTGATCTGCGTTTTCCTGGGAGCGCAGGGCCAATGCCGGAACACAGAGATGGCGCTGGGAAGTGATAGTTCTGTCGATCTTCCCTGAGTCCCAAAATTGAGGAGATGCATACTGGTAGTCCTGAACAATCTTCGTCTGTCAGGATGGGATATTTAATCGCAGAGGGTCTCGCTCAGGTGGCGTGTGGTTCGTTTAGTAAGGAGAAGTGTGAAGTTGGCTGTATAGCAGGTCAAATAAGGCATGAGCGAGTGCATAGAATAGTGAATGATTGCTCACTATGAAGAGAAGTCATCTTCTTGGACTGCAGGTGGGCTTGCTGGTGATTGCGGGGGCTACGACGGCTATCGGCCAACCCGCAACTACCTCCAAGTCAACAAGAGCGCCTCTGCTCACCACCCTCTTCAATGCCGCATCCGACAACGAGAACAATGCAATTATATCAGACATTGCGGCTCTACTTCAGCAGCCAAACTCGACGACTGCCCCATCCTCTGTCGAGTCAGCGTTATCAGCTCTTCGAAGACAGTTATCCAATGGCGCACCCAGTATCGAGGATGCCGCCTACGGCATCACCAAGGCAGGCCTGATACCACCCGACATATTAAACCTGTTAAATGGATACGCGGATAGCGAGCTCAACTCCCTTCAAAACAAAAACCCACCACCCAACGACAACATATACCCAACCAAAGCACCCGGGGATGCGCCATACTCATTGAGTGAAGAGACCCTCCGCTCTGCCATCCACATCCCCTCATCATTCGAATACGGACAAAACAACAAAACACCCATAATCCTAGTTCCAGGAACCGCAATTCCCGCCGGAACAACTTTCACCTTCAACTTCGGCAAACTAGGAAACACACACGCAGTAGACCCAGTCTGGCTAAACCTCCCATCAGCCTCTCTCTCCGACGCCCAAGTCAACGCCGAATTCGTCGCCTACGCAATAAACTACATCTCCACCCAATCCAAATCCAACCAACCCGTCACAATCCTCTCCTGGTCCCAGGGTGGCCTAAACACACAATGGGCACTCAAATTCTGGCCATCAACCCGGTCCAAGGTCAAAGATTTCATCGCCATAAGTCCAGACTTCCACGGCACCGTAATTCGCACCCTCGTCTGTCCAGCCCTGTCCTTACTAGTCTGCACCCCTGCCCTCTGGCAACAAGGGTATAACACCTCGTTCATACGTACCCTACGCGCCCACGACGGCGACTCAGCCTACGTCCCCACAACAATCATCTACTCGACCTTTGACGAGATCGTCCAGCCACAATCCGGCCCGTTTGCGTCGGCTTTGCTCCGAGACGTACGTGGCGTCGGCGTCACGGCTGCGCATATTCAGACTGTTTGTGCGGGTCGTGTCGGTGGCGGGTTTTATACGCATGAGGGGCTGTTGTATAATCCTCTTGCGTGGGCGTTGGCCCTGGACGCCATTGCGCATGATGGGCCCGCAGATTTGGATCGGATCGATCGCGATGGTGTTTGTGGGCTGATGGTGGCGCCGGAATTGGATTTGTCGGATTTATTGGGGACGGAGGGGTTGTTAGTTATTGCTGTTATGGAATTGGTGCTGTATAAGCCACATACGATTGCGGAGCCGCCTATTATGGACTACGCGTCGTCTTGAATCGGTTTTGAGGGGAGGTAGTTAGTGGTGGTACGCGTCCTGGGGCTTTGGTTTTATTTATTGATGGTCTTTTAGTCTTTTCTTTTTTGCCCGGGGAGTACGAGTTCGAGTCTACACGTTGGTTGAGTTTTGTTTTTGTTTTGTCAATTGCGTGGGTTCTCCTTTTTTTTCCCCATTTGGGACCCGTCGATTGTTCCAAGGTTTATTGCCAGTGTTTATTACTCCTGAGCCACAGCGGAAGTAATTGTGGAGGCCAGTCAACCTTAATGGGAACGATTTTTATGGGAACTCCTCATGGCGTGGATCAAGGCTTCTCTTTCTTTTCTTTACTTCTTTTACCCCAGTCTCCTCATTAAACCCCCGAATGACACCATTCCCTTAAACATATGCTTAACTGTGATAGCCTCATGGCGAAAACTCTTAGCTCCAAGGTTGCTTTGGTCGAAATTGCATTGCCGTGTGGTGCTCCACCGGACTAGCCTTTTACCGTTTTAACATGGCCAATGCCGACGCTAGAAAAGCGGAGAGATTCCCACGCAGTCTGGAGGACGTGCAGAGTAGACACTGTCAAGCGAAGAAGAGTGGGAATTGGAGACCAAGATCGTCATTCTGCCGCAGTGGAGTTCTCCTGAAAGGATCTTATCATAATCATTTAATTGATACTATGGAGTACCCTAGAGTACTCCATAACTACTGTGTACTCCGTACCCAGGTGTGTGTATGTACGTAACCCGCATAAAGTGCCAAGACTTCCCCCTTGGGCCGTGGGTTTTGTCCGCCACTCACATCCTTCCGGGCCTCGTGTCCTTCCCCCATTTAATCGGGTCTACCGGCTTAGCCCTGTGAGGCGTGTGACGAGTCTTTGCTGTGTCTTGCGTATTGCATCTGCCAATTGCCGAATGAACACGCATGAACGCGAATGGCGGTGCTAGTGGTGTTACGTTCGGGGTTCTGCCCAGTGGCTGGCCCTCGCTGGACTGGGCAATCAAGACCGAACGAAGCAACGCTTCGACCGTGATGAGGATGGTCTTTTGTGGAACCCCGACTGGGCTAAGGATACGAGTGGAATCAACGTCCGCCTCGCTCCCAAGACCTCGCTCTAAGCTGCGCTTTGCACCACTCAGCGTCGTTGCTTGACCGCGACTCCACCGTCCGAAACAAGTGCCAAGAGTCTTCGCCTGGATCGTCAAATTCCACGCCATCCCCTGAGGCCAGTCGGCGGCTGGAAGACCGAGAAGAAAAAAATGGAAAAAGACTGCGTGGAGTCTTCTCCTGCCTCTTCTTTCCTTAGTCCTCTCCACTCGTTTGAAAGTCGGGACGCCCGAATGCTTCGTTCCTGGGCTATCTTGTAGCCGTCCCCTCTCTTCTCCTTCTCTTTTCCCATCCCTGCTTTCGTCTTTCTCCGTTTTTTTTTCTTGTTGCCTGCTTCGACTGGGGGAAGATCGCGTGCTTCCCTAGCCACTCTTTCATCATGTTGTTCTCCGCAGTATTATTACTATGTTCCCTGCATAATGTTGTCGCGCAGCGAAAAGATGCGGACTTGATGTCCTTTGTGACGGTTGGTGGCTCCCCCCCCCCTTCTTCTTTACTTTTCCCCGCGGCTTGTTCCTGAACGAAATGCTAATGTTGGTTTGCAATTCCTATAGCTCCCCGAGGTTCGCGCCTTGAAGTGGGAAGTCAACTACCTTGATCGCGAGAAAGTGGCCCCCGGATACTGGTTCGTCGCCCCGTACGGTCAGATCTCGCCCGAAGATCCCACCCAGAAGTACCAACAATATCAAGTTGGACCATATATCTACGATGGCGATGGAAAGCTAGTCTGGGCCGGCTCCGTTCAATACGATAATCAAAATGTATTCGACTTCCGACCCGTTACCAACATTGACGATGAGATAGAGCTATCATTTATCTTGAACTGGCAACTCGAGGACGAGGGAGGAGGCAAGGGAAGCGGAGTTGTCTTGGACAAGAACTATAAGCAAATACGCCAGGTCTTCCAGCCTGCAGACCTTCACGACTTCAACATGCACGAATTCAACATCTTGCCCGGGGGTAAGTCTGCTGTCGCCTGCACATACCTCTCGCAAGTGATCAACCTGGCCGAGTTCGGACGCCCGACGGAGGAGAGCTGGGTGGTTACGGGTGGGTTCGTTGAGTTGGACATGGAAACTAGCGAGGTTCTGTCCCAGTGGAACAGCAAAGATGCGATTGCCCTTACCGAGTCGAACATGTTTCACTCGTGGGACTCGCCGTGGGGTAAGCCGGGCTGGGATTATGTGCATATCAATGCTGTCGACAAGAATGAGGCCGGCGACTTCATTATCTCCTTGCGGTTCACCAACACCATCTACGGTATCTCTGGCGAGACCGGCAAGATTATGTGGCGTTTGACCAGTGGCACTACGGGTGACTTCGATATGGACTTCACCTTCTCCAAGCAGCACGATGTGAAATTCGTCTCTTCCAACGGTACCCACCATGTGATCTCGATGCTGAACAATGCTTCCGATGAGCGGGGCAACGACGAGAACGTGTCCTCAGTGCTCTTCATCGAAATGGATACCGAAGCCATGACCGCCCGTGTCATCAACCGCATCAACCGCCCCGATAGCAGCCTGACCCGTCTCCGCGGCAGTGCCGAGACCCTCCCCAATGGCAACATCTTCGCTGGTTGGAGTGAGCGAGGCTACCAGAGCGAGCACTCTCCCAACGGCGACACCTTGATGACCGCCCGCTTTATGTCAACCCGCTACTCGACCTACCGCGCCTACAAGTCCGAATTCATCGGTCGCCCGACCAACCCTCCCGACGTCGTTGCCTCGGTCTACGGTACCAATGACGATGACACTACGACCATCATCCACGTTAGCTGGAATGGTGCCACCGATGTCGCTGGATGGAACTTCTACGCCAAGGCCTACGACCGCGGTGAAAGCGTGCTCATCGGCCACGCCAAGAAGTCCGATTTCGAGACCATGTATATCGTCGATGGATACATGGACTGGATCACCGCCGAGGCTGTCGACGCCGAGGGCAATTCTATGAGCAAATCTCATGTCCAGCGCAGCGAGATCCCAAGCAACTGGGAATCTGTCGGCTTCAAGGGATCCGCCGGGGGCCCTTCTCCAGACGACCCTTCGATCATCAACCAGGTCAAGGAGGGCACGGACAAGGAAGATAACAGCGACAAAGCCAGTGATGACAAGGAGGTCGTCGCGGATAAAGAGAAAGAGACCAGCGCTGACCAGGCCGACTCTTCAATGGATATGGACATGGGATCGGACTCGAACTCGGACTCCGCGCCACAGCAAACTTACGCCGACGCTAAGGAAGTCGCTAAGGCTGTTTACCGTGCCTACGAAGTTATCCGTGGCGTCGGTGGCCTGCTGATCTTCATCTTGCTCGCCTGCTCCGTCGGCGGTATCCTCTTTGGTTCATGGCGTTTCATCCAAAAGCGCAGACGTCGCTCATACCAGCACGTCCCGTCAGAAGAGGGACTTCCTGTTGAAGAGATTCATCTGCGATCGCAAACTCATGACTAAATCAAATCCCTCGCGTCTCTGCAAACTCACTCACCCTTTTCGGATGACTGTTTAATTTTCTTGTCCAATTTTTTTTTCTCGAGCATGATTACAAGCGGTCGCATCTGCCTTCGCCTTCGCCTTCGCCATCGCATTTACATTTTCTTTTTTGATTTGGGTCTGTCTTTTCTTTCGTGCCTTTTTCCCGGTGAAGTCGGCTAGAAAGAAAGAAGATCAAGAAACAGAAAGAAATTTTATACAACACCAACCAACCATCCACTAGCTGTGGATTTGAACGAAATTTATCGGACACCTTTGCTTCCCATGCCACACCCCGGCTGAGAAGGAAGGAGAGTACGTACATACATACATACAATCAGGTTATGATCGTTCCACGCATATCATACCCCATCTGGCGTTTTTCTTTTCTTGGATTCTTGATTTTGAACTATAGGGTGTACATTTTGTCTTCATTCCGTTTTCTCTCAACCTACGCGGGGCTTCTTGCAAATCTAAAACTTGAAACTTGAAAAGGAAATTGGAACCAAGCCAGAGGATCTCAAACTCGACTCGACTTCTACCTCGAACCTGGCAGTGGATTGAAGAAAAACTCCTTTTCAACCCCAATTATGTTTCAACCTTTTCCTTTTCTGGTTTCTTATTTGTTGATTCTCCTTGTTTTTCCCTTGTTCATTTCTTGTGTAATACTTATTCACGCCTGCACCCTCTTACAAGGTTTATTTTTGAATATTCCATTCCAATCAATGTACATACAGTATAATATTATCTATCCTCCTGTCTCACCAATAAAGATCAGAATCTCAAATCTCAAATCCCATAGTGCCTCTTCTCAAACACCGAACCCAAACTAACTAGTAGACTAGTCTAGTCCTCGAAATTGTACATTAAACCCAGGGCCCAAAATCAAGTTACTCCAAGTCGAGCACAGCGTCCGGCCCCGCCCGTCACCCCCTGATGTCGATCCATGCCGGTTCGAAACCGACACCGTGGCGAGTTGCTTATCATGCCAAGACAGCCCTAACAGCACTGGGCATGGGTCCCCGTTTGATCTCCTGGATGTATCATCGGGGCTATTGTCTCGTACTCGTAGCAGAATACATACAAGTCAACCCACAACCCCGTACTCGTACTCATGCAGATGATTGATTTATTCTGGAATTACAATACGTTCGTCACTATCTGCACAACAGCCACCACCTAGATATTGGATCCATATATGATGTGTGGATTATGCAGTTCCTGCCAGTGGCAATAACTTGAAATACGTATGCAAGCACTCAGGAGTCGCCAAGAAATGAACCCTGTCAATCATGGTGGATTTGGGTATCGCTGGTCGGATCACAATCTCTTTTTTTGATTCCTGCCCTCCTTTGCCTCAGATGAATTTCTGGTTATTTTGTAGCCTCGTGAGGGGGTTCAAGCTACTTGACTGGTTGCTGTTCCTGGCCCCCCAACCAGTCAGCCCTGTCGCATGCATTACACCTCCAGGGCTGTTTACCATTACCTTACAAGATTTCACGTCCTTTTGTACGGAGTCCCTAGTCGTATTGGAAGCTATCTACAACTTGAACACAGCACCCACGGCAATATTAATGCTTGAGGCACTTGATTCAACAAAGTAACGTAATTCCCGCTCGAGTGAGCCACCCGGCCGTGTGGGCCACCCCAAAACACATAGTAAATTCCATTTTCTGTCCCTCTATATTTCAACCACCAATAATCAATTTTGTCTGGTTTTAAGTATATGTACTTTTATATACGCAATGTTATGATATATCTTGATACTAAGATATTCAGCTCAATACGTTATCGCCTTACTGTAAAATACAGAGTAATTTAGACATTTAAGCAATGAATATGTATACCTCCACCTTTTATTGCCTTATTGCTCTCATACTCTATAAACTAGTTACAGATACTATTCAGACTAAATAGGTTTAACTTCCCATTTAAATTACGCGTGGTTGTTGAGATATGAAGTTGTAATTCATTGCATTTACTATGTGTTTTGGGGTGGCCCCACACGGCCGGGTGGCTCACTCGAGCGGGAAATACGTTAGTTACACACCCGCTAACTAACGTAATTCCCGCCCGACCGGGTCACCCTCCCGACCGGGTCACCTAACCCCATTATAGAAGTTCAAAATCGATTATCGCAGCCAACACCCATTAATTCAACTAGATATAGCGATTTTTACATTTATTAATCTTGTGGCCAATCTCCCTACACCCACTACACCTAGGCGGAGCCCTAGTTGCCCGCCTATCTGCATGACTAGGCAGTTCGCCCTGCGCATGCGAATCTACTACAGCTTCTTCTGCTAGCAAATCTAGCTGCGTAAGTAGCTGTAGGCCCTCTTCAACAGTTAATCCCTCTTCGCAGGGTATCTGCCTAGTTGACCGATTGCGTTTCTTAACTATCTTCTCGTTCGTCATACGTAGATTCGCGTTCTCCTGCGCAAGCAATGCAGTATTGTGTAGCGCTTCGCAGTGGCCCTTGATAATCCGATCAAATATAGTTTTTGATGGGCTCGGAGGGCTATTTGACCGCCGGTGTAATAGATCCTTAAGCATTGAAACTTGCTTTTGTAGCTGAACGACAGTTCTAGGCGTTTTTGGCGTAGATTGGCTTGATCTGCTGCTTGGCCGGCTGTTTAGTGGTGACGGAGTTCGTAGAGAGATATTGAGCTTTGAAAGTACTCTTTCTGCGTCGACCGGTACTAGGCCACTAGCTGCGAAGCTATTCTGAATAATAGCTGGCTTTTGGAAAGCCTCTAGCCGTGCGTGTTGATAGTTCTCTAAAAAATCGTACTTGTCGATATGGTTGTATCCCCTACGTGCAAGATCGCTGACAAAACGGCTATATGCTCTCTTAATAACTGCAAAGCAGCCAACATCTAGTGGTTGTAGTAGATGTGATGCATGCGAAGGCATACAAAGAGGTATAATATCGTTTGCTGCACAAACTTGGTTGAATTGGGGCGAAAGATGGCTACCATGGCCGTCAAGAATCAGTAGGCGAAATCGGCCGCGTACACGCGAATTTGTTGATGGGATAAAAAGCTTTTGTAGCCAACGTAGGCCAATTGCGTCGGTAGTCCAGCCGTTATCAGAGACCTCAAATCGCCAATTTTGTGGTAGGTTTTTAAACCAATCTGCCATAGCCACTTTACCCTTAAAAATTATACACGGCGGTAGCGAATAACCATCGGCACAGATTGCTTCGATAGCAGTAACCCATTCACGATTTCCTGGCTGTAGAAGACGTCTCCGACCGTAGTATTCTGCTCGAGTTACTACCTTCTGCGAGGATATAAGGCCCATTGCAAAGCCTGTCTCATTAAAGTTATAGATATCCTCTGCTTGTATTCCGTTCTCGTCAATCACACTTTGTACAGTCGTAAACCAGGCTCGCAGAGCTTTTGGGTCTTCGTTCAATGCACGTTGGTAATCGTATCGTACTGAGTAGCGTGTACGAAGCTCATCGCGACGTTGAACGAATTTTGATGGCCAATTCTTGCCAACAGTAGGCGGAGGTTGGTTACCACGCGCAGCCAGTAGGGTATTAGCCATCTCTCTTACAGTAGCAGGCCTAGGCGCTGCTCCACGTGCATCCATAGAGAGTATCCATTCAGTAAGCGAATCCTCTTCTAATTGGGTCAGTTTATGACCAGTTGGGCGTTTATCAACGCGTGAGGTTCGACCATCGGCACGCGCTTGCAGTGTAGAGAAGGGTATTTCGTATAGCTTGGCTGCCGCGCGTAGAGATTTGATACGGCCATTTTGAATATCGTCAAGGGCTAATAAGATCTTGCCCTCTTGATGAGCCGACTTCTGCGAGGATTCAGTGCGTTTTGGTGGCATGGTAGGTGGTTGAATTAGGTAGATTGGTAGGAAGACGCGATTTTAGATGGGTTGACCCGGTCGGGAGGGTGACCCGGTCGGGCGGGAATTACGTTATCTACCGTATGTAGTAATGAGGTAGAGAGGTGTAAGATGATTTATTCTCTATTATAACTTGAAGAACAAAATTGCACCTTTTATTCACGTGTCATATTCTAGCTGCTTCGAACTCTCGATTTTCCTCCCATCCTCCTGTTGTCCATCCACCTAAGGTCTGAATCCTCGGAGCTGTCGATGTATAGGCTGCTCAAGCAGTGCATCGATTCAGCGAAAACCCCACCAGGAACAGGTTAGGTTTTTACAGGCACCCAGGCCATCTATTGGACGGTAACTGCATCTCCATTGTCATGCAATGCATGACTAATCGGACAGCTTCCCCGCAAGTTGGAAGGAGGTAAGTTTGATCAGCAGACTCTCTCTTCTTCTCCTTCACCCCTTTCTCCCCCCCACTTCCACTCTCAACTTCTCCCAATATTCTCCTATCAACACTTCCAACCATGACTAGGGGATTCGCAACCATCTCGCCCGAGTGCGAGACCGTCTTTGATGAGGTCAAAGAGACCGACAACCTTGATTACGTCATTTATGAAGCTTCCGCACACGACAAGAAGATCACCGTCAACAAATCCGGCAAATACAAGGAATACTCAGAGCTCCTTGCCAACTTCAAGGATGACACTCCTCGATATGCCGTCGTCGACTTCAAGTACGATTCTCCCTCTGGCGATGGTCAGCGACACAAGCTCGTCTTCATCACGTGGTATGTTACATTTGTCTCCCCCGCATTTTGAGGCAGCGATCCTGCAGATCCCCTGGAATGGAGCATGCTAACCACCAGGTTTCGCTCAGGGTCCCGGAGGGCGCGAGCATTCATGACAAGTCATACTACACCACCAACAAGGACCACCTATTCCGGGCGCTCTTAGACATTAGTATCCATGTGCAGGCACACACCCAGGCGGAGCTGGCTCACGCAGCAAGTACGTATCCACAATTCGGGGAACTGTCGTCGACAAATCTAACATACCGCTTCTGTCCAGTTATGAGCCAATTCAAGGTCCTCTGAGAGAATTTTGATGTCTTATGGATCCGGGGGCTCTTGAAGCCGGGAAACCGAGTACCTCCACTCTATTCGAGAATCAATGACAGAAAGGCATAAAGCCTAGCAAACAAATTTTCTTTCCTACAAACAACTGTCGTAGATCATAAGTCGGCGAAAATCCGGGCCTTGACAGCCGATGTCGGCAATTCGCATCCGCGAAATAGTAGGTGTAACTTCGGTGCTCTGAACTGGAAACTTATTCCCGTCACAACCTCGGGAAGTAAAAAAGCAATAGCGATTGATGTAGCACCAGGAAAATTCTATCAACCTTGCTTGAACACCTTAATACTGCACTGGACCGGATGCCGCCCTGGCGTTACTGGCTTGGAATGCGGAATAAGCTTCCCTATTCGGGTAGCGACGTGGCATCCCTGAGCTACAATCAACCATTGACATTGAAATAGATCCCGAACTGATTCGCATAATCTTCAAGGGCCACAATTGTGAGCCTAAAATTATTTGAAAACAAGTGAAACTTTAAGCAGTCCTAGTCATAGATAAGACATCTGATTTTCTGCCTTTCGTAGATGATCAAACCGCTCCTGGAGGTGTATGTATTACTATTTGTCAAAGGTCAAACTATAAATGTCCAGGTCTAGGATCATGGAAGCTTTATTGTGTAACTGGAGATATGCTCGGTATCTACTCATATAACTAAACCGGCTTGTTCGGCTAATATTCAATCTGGCTTTTTTAAGAAAGTATCTAGAACCATCGAGGTTTTTGCTTCTCTAAATCATTAGATATTTGTTCAAAGTCAGCCAAATTTAATCTTGACTGGGGAACATTGTAAGGGGACAACATTCTAGGCAAATATAGCCTCAGAAAGGGACTTGTCAATGTTTTCTGCCAGACTGGCACAGCACATTGCCGAGTAATTCTGGGCAAGCCCAAGGAATGTGTGCTCTGCATACTTAAAGCCCGCCCATACCACCTTGTCTTCTCCCGGCAATGTCAGCAAGAGCAACTCTCCTTTCAATCTCTAATCTCCAGCGCCGGATATTAAATCATGATTTGGCTTTCGTGCAAAAGTCTCGTTATTTTCGGTCTCGGACTGTTTGTTTCCTCCGGGAGTTGTGCTAGCAAGCCGCTTGTTAGGGATGTTGTCATTATCGGTGGCGGCTCCTCAGGCACCTACGCTGCGATTAGACTTCGTGATCAAGGGAAATCAGTCGTGGTGGTAGAAAGAGAAAGTATCTTGGGAGGCCACACCGAAACATACGTCGATCCAACGACCAAACAGGTTGTGGATTACGGACTTGTTCTATTCCACGATCTGCCCGTCGTTCGACAATATTTCGCACGACTGAATATATCCAGCGCCCTACAAAACCTTTCACAGATATTCCAGCCCATCACTACATATTTGGATCCCGACACTGCTCAGACGGTCAACTTCACTCCTCCTGATCCATCGGCAGGGCTAGCAGCCTACGCCCAACAACTCGCCCAATACCCGGGCCTGGAAACTGGGTACAATCTCCCCAACCCTGTCCCAGAAGATCTACTGCTGCCATTCGGACAATTCGTTGCAAAGTACCCTGAAATCTCAAATGCGACATTCTCGATAGCTCAGTTCAATCAAGGCCTTGGCAATATTCTTGATCAACCAACATTATATGTTTTCAAGATACTTGGGTTCGATGTCCTAAACACAATGGCGAATGGGGCCTTGCTTCCGACCAGCGGTAACAATCATCAAATATACGACCAGGCTTCAAGAATCCTCGGACCAGATGTACTTTTCAGAAGTACTGTAGCGTCTGCCCGACAAAGAGATGCAAACGGAGTTGAAATAGATGTCAACACACCAAACGGAATCCAAACAATAAAAGCAAAGAAAATACTCATTACAATTCCTCAAACCCTCAATAACCTACTCCCCTTCAATCCCGATCACACTGAAGCAAAAATATTTAACGAATTCAGAAGCGTGGGATACTACACCTCCCTAGTACGAAGTACAGGACTTCCATCGAACTTCACTTCCAGCTCCGCATCAGCCAATACCTCCTTCAACATCCCAGAGATGCCAGCAGTCTATTCTGTATCCGCTACCGCCGTCAATGGTGTTTTTGACGTCAAGTATGGCAGTCAGAAAATTTTGTCGGATGCTTATGTGCAGGGGGAGATACTTTCGTATATCCAGAAACTGCAGAACAACGGGTTTACGGGTAACTTTTCGGGAGCGGCCAATTTCTTACGTTTCAAGAGTCATGTTCCATTTGAACTAACTGTCTCTCCGGGTCGCATTGCTACTGGGTTTTATCATGATCTTTATGCTTTGCAGGGTTATCGAAGTACGTGGTATACAGGCGCTGCCTTTCATGTCCAGGATTCGTCGAAGCTTTGGAACTTTACTGAGACAGTTGTGTTGCCCGGATTACTGAAAAGCCTCTAATTGGGGGATGGAATGGTCTGATTGAATGGATTCCAGTTAGTAGTTAGGTTTCACCAGCGAGTATAATCTTCATATCGGTCAAGCTAGGTTGATATCTACAAAACCAACGAGCCCAGGTAGCAAGATATTGAAGCACTGATACATGTCCACTATCACATGCTAGATTATAAGGTAAGAATACGGGTAAGTACATATCGGGTATTGGCTCCGTAAGGCCAGACGTCAGATCACAGGTGATTCACCCGACCCGGACGGAACCAAGATCGAGATAAAAGGCCAGGGTCTAGAGCTTCAGTGACTCGCTTAGGCTCACCAACCATCTTGCGAGGATAACGCACCTGCATCGTCCTGAGTAGATGGATATTTGAGAAAGAGTGATATTCACATGTCGACATTTGACTAGACGGGCCTCGTTATCTATTTGCGACTGCTCCTAGTCCTGGTTCTGCGACACGGTCCGTTGCAGGAGGATGTGATTGATCTATGTCGAATGCTTGGCTGAGACCGTTCGTAAAAATTCGCTCGGTGGGCATGAGGAGGATGGAGGGTGTGGAACTCTGCTATGGAGAACGCACCCTATGAACGGTCGTTTGAGGGAGCCGAGGGCTCCGGATGCTTGTAATCTGTTCATTTACATTTAACTACCGCAAATAATAGGTCGAATTATTCAGAGCTACAGTTGTTTCCACTAAAAAGAACGCCACCTGTTTGTTTCTCGGTCGTTTTCTGTTCCTGCAGGGGCGCCAGCGATCTTCTCAAAGGCACGCTTTGACAGGGCACAGTGCTCGTTCCACAATTGCAAGAGCCCGACCGGTGCCACCACCAGGCCCTGCGAACAGAGAAGATCCGACATGAAGCGACCGTTTTTAAGGTTTAATATGACGAGCGTTGTTGCCGAGGTAGATCAACCGTTGTCAATGGGTCCATGTTTTGGGATATGCAAGAGGCAACCCTGGTTAGAGGATGGGTTTGCGGGGAGGAGGGTCTTTTCTGGAAGGGAAATCCTCGGAAAGTCCGCCGGGAAACAATTTGCATGCATTTTTGCATGCATCTAAAGACTCATTTTTTGAGGCAGAGTGACTATCTTGGACGATTGTGTCGGATTTGTTTCAGGTGCCGGGGAGCGGAGCCTTGAATTAGAGCGAAACCAGTTCCTGATAATATGAAGAAACTGAAATTCAAGAACCAGAGGGAGAATTTTCAGCGAATTTGGGAATTGTAGGTTTGAATTTGAGGCGCTTGAGAATTGAGGTTTCAAAGAGGAGTCTAAGTTTCGGCAGTTGAGGCTCTTCACCGTGCTAAGCTTGGAGTCAATCCTCATTAGGCTACGCGTTCCGGGGTTTTACCCACGGCTATAAGATGGTCTCAAATTCAAGGCTGGGTAAAACCAGGGCAACTGTAGCTGTCAAACCCCGGGTCTATTAATCTGATTTAACGGGGTTGAGCCCAATTTTCAGTCTTGCGCCCGACCAAGTCTTTGATACTCTGATACCCAGTCTAAACTACATGTCCTCCGTACCTTGTGGCAACCTCTAACAATCAATAGTGCCCAAAACTTGACCGAACCCAAAGAAGATCCTCTCCCTGGAAAATAAATTTTCAGTCACTAGTTTCGTGATTGACTTTCCTTCAAAGGTATCGACCTTACGATACAAGGAAGGTGAAAACCAAGTTAAATGAAAATCCAATATTACGAGACTCCTCCCCACTTGATTTTCGATCGCAGAGGCAATCGGGAATAAAAATTCTGGGAGGGCACTCCACACGGAGTACTCCGTACCTACACAATGGGGAGTATCGATTGGATAAATTGACGGGGCCGTAGTAGTCACCCCGAGAAATGCCGAGAAATGCCCCTATTGATTGCCGCCAATCTTACTAGAAGATAGAGAAGATTGGCGCTCAGGGCAAGCGCATCGCGAATCAAAGCCGACGGGAATGGGCTCCCTTGCCGTGCGAAAAATTAGTGTTGCGCCTCGGGCGAATATAAGCCTATCATTATACTCCACTTTCCCGCGCTCCATACGAGTAAGCAGTTCAGCTAAACTTTGAGACCAGGGTCTGAGCTCCACTTGGGGTGAGCTAAGCTAAACCCTATACTAGCCGCTCTCTGACTGGTGCAAATTGTCAGGAGGAGTGGCAACGTGGCTGAGATCATCCCCATAGGGGTTTTCTGAATTGCGTCACCTTGCAAATTGGATCGAACGTGAGATATCCACATTCCGCATTGGCAAGATCTGTCAAGTGTTGAGGGAGAGCCGTGGAGATGTTGAATAGGGAGGGGCGTGTAGAAAAAGGAGAATAATACGAATAATAGTGGTAATAATAATGGTAATAAAATATTCAAAATTGGAAAATATGGGAGCGGGAGAAATGGAAATTCAAAAATGTGAAAGGTACAGAATATGAAATAATATTCGGTAAGGCGCGGAAAAAAAAAAGAAAATAATTATTGAAAACACGTTTCATTCAGTCGGCGCTGAATGAAGCGTATGACATCCATATTGTATTTGACAATATACAAGAAATGTGCGAGGTTGTCGCCGGGTGAAGTACCAAGACAACACTCCACGTCGCCCACGTCGCAGTAGCTTCGCAGCGAGGCCTTGTAAGGCTCGCACCACTCGGGGTGAATGCGTGGGTACAACTATTGAGTTTAGCATCGGGATTCCATTCGGGATATCCGCGAGTGTAATATGCCCGAAGGGCAAACAATAGCTGTAGAAGTGACTCGGACTCGAACGAAATAGATCGCTTACCCCCGTCCCATTGGTGCAGGTCCCGATGTTCCAGGGCTGTTGCGGGAGAAATGTCTCCTCGCCGTAGCAAACAGCGGCAATTACTAGCGTTCCAGGCATATTTAGGGTTCTCCCGCCAGACCGGACGAAATTTGGCTAGAGCGGATTTGATACGATGGAGCTTACCACTTTTGTTATACTTTGGCTCCAAGGCTGGCACGGGGAAGAGCCAAGACGAACTGGTTCCACATAGACCGTCCATCAGGACAATTCCTCCCTGTGAAGATTTCATGTTTCAGCTGGATTTCATATCGCCACCGAGGAGAGGAATCCAGCCGGGATACATTGGTTGCATGGCCGTTCTTCGGGGATTTGTTTGCTAGCGCACGGGGGAAGCGATAGTAGCCGCATAAACCTTCTAGCAGGAGAACACGGTTCGAGAAGGAATGAATAGAAAAGCAGATCTGAAACGGGATGTGTCCGACCATGGAATGAGGACTTACCAATGAGTATCCATGCAAGAAGATCTTCGAATTTGGGCAGTCGGCGATGTATTCTCGGATATATTCCTGCATCAGATATGCCCCGTTGCCAGCAGCGATACGGTGATCGTCTGCGCCGTGTTTATAGGGCAAAGCGATGCTAGTCGAGCCGGGAATAAGCTGCAACACCAGATTCTGGATAGTCACCATTACATTCAAGTGATCGCCTGGTCCCTGGCCTCGGATAAGGATGGCGTGCACTCCAGTGGCGCACTGTTCTGGTGGCGTGGACTGGGAGTGGACCAGGACACCGAAAGCCAACACGAGGTTCTGGAATCGCATGACGGGCCCAATTGATTGGGTCGGGGGCGCGGACGAGTGGAGGATGTGGGATGATTGTCGGGGGTTTGCCGTGTCTGACTTTGGTCTGGTTCTAGTTTTACCTTCTGGTGGTTCCTTTGAATCTGGCTCCAACTCTGGTTCGGGTTGAGGCTGTTTCCTTTCTGATCGCTAGTCAGCTTGTGTCATTTCACCTTAATATGACCATGGACGGAAACGCCAGTGCACTGACTGGTCATATGTGGTGGTATTCTCCAGGGGTATGCCTGATACTATCGAGAAATGGCTGATGATGATATTAGCCGTGGTGTGTGACAGGCCGAGCTAGATCTGGAGATTGGGATCGACAAGCTCCACCGGCCTGAAGATGAGTGGCTCCCACTAGGAAACAGGGTTTGGTGCCAATGCTTGTGGGGCAGTCCTCAGCTTATCGAGCCTTCTGGTCGATCGCGATCATCGACCACATGTGAAGTGTGGGAAAACGGGAAAATGAAAATAGGGGAGGATGAAACATTTCGACCCTAGGTGTGTTGCCGAGTGTCGCAGGTACTGCGTACAGAGAGTATCAAGGAGGTCTTAAAAATGAAAGCAAAACTTGAATGAGCATGTCGTACAAACCAGCTGAGGCTAGAGGCTACGTACGCCATTCGCCTGCTGTATGACAGCATCTTGCGATTGAACCATCATATTCCAAGGTTCTGTACGGAGTAGGAAGAAGCAAATTAATAAATAATAAATGTGATCAATGATACTGTAAACGATAATGACAACTATGTAATTCCCCTGTAATAAAGATTCCGTACGCCTATGTATACCCCTGGTGATCACAGATCACATAAACCAATCACAAATGATACAAACTTATATAATAGCACAGCGCAAGGGGATTCGCCGATCGACATAATAACAGCCCAGAATGAGGAATCTCATTTTCACTCCTCTTCTTGAGTCTTCTCAACAAGATCACGAACCGCATTGGCCAATTCGTTAATCACCAACCCTGAGCGGGGGATAGTGTGGCCCTTCCCCGTATCGAAGAAGGTGGCTGTATCCGGGTCGCAAACATTGTAGAGTGCATATGCACCATGGCGGAAGGGATCTACCTAGCAATCAGTATTGCCGAGCCAAAAAAAAAAAAAAAAGTAAGGGGACCGGGAGCCAATAGTTGGGAGTACATACCGTTCGCGCCAACAATATGGAGGGTGGGGACGTCAACCAGATCTTCGACCTCGTCCGCCAGGAGAACCCCCCTTTCCGGCGACATGGGTGGCCAACCAGTAAAGAACATGGCGCACTTAATGCGGCGCTCACGGCCTTCCTCCTCGAATCGCCGTTGCTCATCCAAGATGAAAGTAGCGGCCATAGAGGCACCCTCGCTGTAGCCGATAATACCTCCAATGTCTGGGTGCTCCTCCAGGGTTTGGTAGAGATAGTCCATGACATTCTTGTAGTTGAGCCAGATAACTTGGCGATCGCCCACCAGGTCGCGCATCACATCCTCTGGATTTTGTCCCACGGGGATTTGGCGAACGCGACTGATCAAAGAATCTTCGGCGGCACCGCCATCATCTGCCCAGCGATAGTGAGGACCGATACCAAAGTACTCCTCGAATCCTGTATATTGGTGAGCTTGGTGCTGGATACAAGAGAGCGCAAAAGCCTCATACCTGCTGGTGGTGTGATCTTGACGGGGGCGTTGATGTAGTGGAAGGACGCAGACTGATCTTGTCCCAGGTCCTTCTGAAGGGGAGCTATATAGTATCCATGGTCAGTTATAACGGTCCTCCTCTCTATACTATCAATTGGGCTTTCTCTTGCTGCATACCAAGCTGGATACTGATGTTCTTTGGGAATAGTTAGCATCTTTCCCCCGTAATCAGTTCAAGTCCAAGTTGAAAGACTCACTTCGACATTGCCAATGGCACCGTGCAAGCAGAGAAACTTCATGGTTGTTCTAGTTCTAGACCGGATGAGAGAATGAATGGAATGTTGCACAGCTGATAGAGGAGGAAAGAGAAGAAAGATAGTCCTCCCTGGCTGCTCATAAATCAGCCAATTCCCTCCGAAACATGTGATCGGCGATCCAAGTAGCTCCGTGCCTCAAGCTCGCGTGGATTGTGGGTTGCATGGCCGATGGGGCGCCGTGGGTCGAAACGTACCTGAATTTGTGTCTAACCCCAAGGGGCTTGTACAGCAGTCCGAAGTTACGCACCCAATACGTTTATCGCCTCGGCGCAAAAAAGAGGGCGCAGATCGTTTCCATTGAAATTTTTTTGGAGAAGCTCTGGATCGCTCCTGTCAGTGTCCATCTGGACAAAAGTCTTTGGTTTATTTTATTTAATCGTGAGTCCCGTCAATTCTGGCGAATCCACTTCCACCAATTCTATACTTTCCTTCTTTTAAACCCCTCCTCCACCCCCCTCCTCCTCTCCTCCTCCCCTCTCTATCTCCTTCTCTTTTCACCAAAAAGGAGAATCTCATATACCATGAATAGTGCCGAGAACGGGTCACAGCCCGACGGTGTGAATGGGGTGAATGAGACTCACGAGCCCATTGCGATCATCGGTTACGCCTGTCGTCTCTCCGGTCAGGTCTCCTCCCCCGGCGACTTATGGGAGCTTTGCACACGCGGTCGCAGTGGATGGTGTCCCATCCCTAAAGACCGTTTCGACTCCGGTGCATACCATCATCCTAATCCATCCAAGTCGGGAACCACAAACCCCATCGGCGGGTACTTTCTCGACGAGGATGTCTCCCGATTTGACGCCCCCTTCTTCAATGTCACCGTTCAGGAGGCCATTTCCATGGACCCCCAGCAGCGATTGCTTTTAGAAACCTCGTACGAAGCTTTGGAGAGTGCTGGCATTCCCAAAGAATCCCTTGCCGGTCGTAATGTTGGTGTGTTCGTCGGTGGCAACTTCGCCGATTACGAGCTGCGCAACTTGCGCGATATTGAAACTGCACCAATATACCAGGCCACCGGCAATGCGACATCCCTCCAATCAAACAGAATCTCCTATTTCTTCGATTTGTCGGGTCCGAGTTTGACCATCGACACGGCCTGTTCCTCCTCGCTCGTGGCTCTCCACTATGCTGTACAGAGCTTGCGCAGTGGTGAATCGAAAGAGGCCCTTGTCGGAGGTTGCAGATTGAACATTCTCCCTGATTATTTTGTTTCCATGTCCATGTCACAGTTAGTACTCCCGCTCAAGCTTCTTTTCCCCCACATTCAATCTTCCGGCGCAATCACTAACCCTTTTTTTTCTTTCCCAATTATAGATTGTTCAACGACGAAGGAAAAACATACGCATTCGAAGAGAGAGCCAAATCCGGTTTCGCGCGTGGTGAGGGTGCTGGTGTCGTTCTTCTCAAGCCCCTCTCGGCCGCAATCCGCGACAAGGATCCCATTCGGGCTGTAATTGCTCATACGGGCGTCAACCAAGATGGAAGGACAAAGGGTATCACATTGCCGAATGAAAAGGCACAGGAGAACCTGATCCGTCGTGTTTACGCTGAGGCCAACTTGAACCCCGACGAGTGTGGTTTTGCCGAAATGCACGGCACTGGTACCAAGGCCGGAGATCCCATTGAAGCCGCTGCGGTTCACGCAGCACTGGGCCAAAACCGGACAGCCAGAAACCCCCTCTATATTGGATCCGTCAAGTCCAATATTGGCCATCTGGAAGGTGCAAGCGGTATTGCATCAATCATTAAAGCAGCTATGATCTTGGATAATGGATTGTTGCTTCCGAATGCCGACTTCAAGAAACCGAACCCTAATATCCCTCTCAATGAATGGAACATGAAGGTCGTGAATTCCACGCGACCCTGGCCTCGAGGCAAGAAATATATCAGTGTCTCGAATTATGGCTTTGGAGGTGCCAATGCCCACGTCGTGATGCAGAAGCCTCCTGCGCCAACACAAGCGGCGGACGACGCCGAGGTTGATGGAGACCCCAAGCGTCGCCTATTCCTCATTTCAGCAAACGATAAAGACTCGCTCAAGACTAGAATTCATGATTTCGGCGTTTATTTCGAACAAAGACCGGAGGTGTTTGAGAACTCTCTTTTCGGGAACTTTGCCTACACTCTCGGAAGCAAACTGTCGCAGCTTTCATACCGCGTTGCCGTGTCGGCGACATCGCTTGATGAGCTTGGTATTCGCTTGGCTCAGTTGAAGGTCAACCCAGCTCGAGTGCTGAGCGCGCCTACCATAGCATTCGTCTTCACTGGACAAGGAGCTCAATGGGCCCAGATGGGTATCCCACTTATGACCGACTACCCAGTGTTCAAGTCTGCCATTGTGCGAGCCGACGAATGCCTGCGCAAACTTGGTGCGGAATTCTCTCTTCTAGAGGAGCTTGAGAAGGATGCTTCGGAGTCTCAGATCAACTCCCCTCATTTGAGCCAACCGGCTTGCACAGCACTCCAGGTTGCGTTGACTGATCTGCTTCGGTCTTGGGGCATTCTTCCTTCTTCGGTTGTCGGACACAGCTCTGGTGAGATCGGTGCTGCGTACGCTGCTGGTATCTATGACCTCGAGGCTGCAATGGCCCTTTCATACCGCCGTGGTCAAATGACCCAGCTCCTCAAGAAGACATTCCCTCTGCTGAAGGGGACCATGATTGCCATTGGCGCTGGCTCTGAGGCTGTCAAGCCGATGCTGAAGACTCTTGGAAGCTACGCTACTATTGCCTGCGTGAACAGTCCTTCCAGTGTCACCGTTTCTGGAGACGTTTCTGCTATCGACGAGCTGGAGCCCATCCTGCAAGAGCAGGCATTATTCAACCGACGCCTCAAGATCGATGTGGCATACCATTCAGACCACATGAAGAATGTCGCCGAAGCCTATCTGGCCGCCATCGAGTCCATTCAGCCAGCAACTACTTCTACCGCGACCTTCTTCTCTTCCGTGACTGGTCAGATCGCCCAGCCGTCTGAATTGGGCCCCGCCTACTGGATTCAGAACCTGACATCCTCCGTCTTGTTCTCTGATGCCCTGAGCAAGATGTGTGATAATGAAGAGACCCGTCCTCACCTTCTCATTGAGGTTGGTCCCCATTCTGCTCTGAAAGGTCCTATCCTTGATATCCAGAAGAGCTTGGGTTCCGCGGCGTCCAAGATTGGCTACGCCCCGACTGTGATCCGTAATGCCGACCCTAGCGAGTCCGTCATGGATGCCGCTGGCGCAGCTTATGTACGCGGAGCATCTCTCAAAATCACTGATCTCAACTTCCCTTGCAGCAATGCTAATAACAGATCGTTCCTGAGAGATCTTCCTCGGTACCCGTGGCAGCATTCTACACGTTACTGGCACGAATCCCGTATCGCAGACAAGCATGCCAAGCGAGATGGTGTCCGAAACGATGTTCTTGGTGCGCAGGCTATGTACTCGAATGACCTGGAGCCAACATGGCGCAATATCGTTCGCTTGGATGATATTCCCTGGCTTCGCGACCACAAAATGCAGGGCATGATTGTCTACCCAATGGCTGGTTATGTAAGTCTTCCTTTCATCATTCGATCTTTTTTTAGAAAAAAATACTAACAGACTTAAAGCTGGCTATGGCTATTGAAGCTGCACGCCGACGCGCCGCGCAGAAGGAGATTCCATTTTCCCAGTTCGAGTTCCGAGAGGTTTCTGTTGGATCTGCGCTTGTCCTGACGGATGATTCCTATGCCGAGACTTCCATCACTCTTCAACCATTTGCCGAGGGTACTCGCGGCCACTCGGATATCTGGGATCAATTCCGCATCTTTTCGTGGTCTGAAAAGCGCGGCTGGACTGAGCACTGCTCTGGTCTAGTCCGAGTCCGCACCAACAAGAAGCAGCAGACCTCCGTCTCCAATGTCGCCGAATCCGAAGAGAAGTTCTTCTGCTCCCAAATCGACAAGGTCAAGGAGTCGGCCACGTACAAGATCGACATTCAGAACTTGTACCAAGTTCTCGCAGATGTCGGCGCAGGCTATGGTGCTCCATTCCAAGGACTGGAGAACTGCTTCTCCGACCCTCGCCACTCCTGTGCAGACTTGTACGTTAGGGACACCAAGAGCGGAATGCCTAAGAATTACGAGGCTCCTCTGACAATCCACCCGACTTTCCTCGACGCTTTGCTGCACCTTGTCTGGCCCATTCTTGGAAAGGGTCGCATGGAGCTTGATACTCTCTACATGCCTACTCTGATCAAGAGCTTGACCATCAGCAGTGAGATCCCCTCCACTCCTGGAGATTATACCAAGGCTTGGTGTATTGGAGGTCCCAGTCAGCCATCCCCTGAGCCCACCAAGTTTGATCTTTGGGTGACTCCTATCCACTCCAATGAGCTCTTGATCAACATGGAGGGCTTGGTCATGACTCCTCTTAAGGACGGCGGCTCGCTGGGCAATAGCCAAACTCGTGATCTGTGCTACAAGTTTGAATGGCAGACCCTGGCTAGCTTGGAGAGCCCAGTCGAGGCTAACGGCCACGCCGTGACCGCTAATGGAGCAATGAATGGCCATCTCATGCCAAACGGCATCTCAAATGGCCCTCTTACTCCTCTCACCCCTGATGACGCAGTCACCATCAATGGAAACGGCATTCTGCATCAAACCGATCTTTTGATCACCCAGTTTGGAAAGCCAGATGGTAATGTCGACAAGTTGAAGGAGGCCATTTTCAAGGACAAGTCCAAGTGGCACCCGATATCAACCTCACTGGAAGATATTGATGCTACTGAGAAGCATGTCGTCGTCCTTCAGACCGGAAACAAGACTCTGCGTGACTTGACCGCGGACGTTTTCGAGAAGATCCAGAAGGCACTATTGAATGCTTCCCACCTTCTCTGGGTCTACCGTCTGGATAACCCAGATGCTCAGATGATTGTTGGTTTAATCCGCAGTATTCGCTCTGAGACTCTGGCCAAGGTTGCCACCCTCGGACTCGAGACCGAGAATCTGGAGAAGCCCACAACTCCCATCCTGGCCGCCATTGATGCTCTCTGGCCGACGAACGGAGCCAAGCCCGTCGATGACTTCGAGTTCAAGGCCAATAACTCTGAGCTCCTGGTTCCCCGCGCCATGCATGACTCTGCTACCAACGCCTTCGTTCACAACGAGACTCACGAGATGACTATCGCTTCCCAGCCATTCCAACAACCCGGTCGTCGATTCAAGCTCCAAATCGGTAACCTCGGTGCTCTGGATACTCTTTACTTCACTGAGGATATTGTTCCCGAACTTCCTGACGACGACATTGAGATCGAGGTCAAGGCCACCGGTCTCAACTTCAAGGATATCGTCGTCACTATGGGTCAATTGGCCCAACCTTACATCGGCATCGAGTGCAGTGGTATCGTCACATCCATCGGCAAGAACGTGACAAGCCTTCAGGTTGGCCAACGGGTCATGGCTCTGCCACTGGGTGCATACTCGACCTACGCCCGTTGCCCAGCTACGAGCGCAGCTCCCATCCCAGACAACATGACTTTCGAAGTTGCCGCGACCGTACCAGTTGTGTTCACCACTGCGTACTACGCGCTCTTCGATCTGGGCAGATTGCAAGAAGATGAGCGGGTTCTCATCCACGCTGGTGCTGGTGGTGTTGGACAGTCGGCCATCATGCTGGCACAGATGATCGGAGCCGAGATCTTCGTTACTGTCGGCAGCGTGGAAAAGAAGCAGTTCCTCATGACGCAGTACGATATTCCGGAAGATCACATCCTCTACAGCCGTGATACTTCCTTTGCCCGCGGTATCAAGAGAGCCACTAACGGCGAAGGTGTCGATGTGGTGGTCAACTCGCTGGCGGGTGATCTTCTCCGTGAGACCTGGGAGTGCCTGGCACCATTTGGTCGCTTTGTTGAGATTGGTAAAGCCGATATCACGAAGAATACTCGTCTCGACATGTTGCCGTTTGAATACAATGTCTCGTTTGCCTCGGTTGATCTTACCAAGGTTGCGGCCCGTAAGCCTAAGCTGATGAGACGTCTTCTTGACAATGTCACTCAGCTTATGGGTAAGGGTGCTGTGAAGCCTATTTCGCCTGTTACTGCGTACCACATCTCGGAACTCGAGACTGCTTTCCGCACATTGCAGACTGGTAAGGCCATGGGTAAGATTGTGGTTGTTCCTCACCCTGAGGATCAGGTCAAGGTAAGTCAATTCCACGATGAATCAGCATGATGGCAGTCAACTGACCTTTTCTTCTTTTTAGGCTGTTACATCGAAGACTGGTCATGTTCTGAAGGCCGATGCTTCTTATATCCTCATTGGTGGTACTGGCGGTCTTGGCCGAAGTATGACCAAGTGGATGTCTTCAAAGGGCGCCAGAAACATCGTGCTTGTATCACGAAGCGCATCTGTCAATGACAAGGTGCAAGAGCTGATGGATGAGCTGGCCGTTGACGGCACACAAATTACCGTCAAGGCATGTGATGTGAGCAGCCGGGCCTCAGTCGAGAAGCTTGTCAAGGAAGATATGAAAGATCTTCCTCCAGTACGCGGTGTTGTTCACGGTGCTATGGTTCTTCGGGTAAGAAGCCTTTCCAACACGCGCAACCTCTATAAAAATGTCCAATACTAACACTTTCACCCAGGATATCCTCTTCGAAAAGATGACTCTGGAAGACTTCAACGCAGTCGCCGAGAGCAAGGTCGAAGGTGCCTGGAATCTCCACGACATCCTCTCCGACTCACCGCTGGACTTCTTCGTGGCCCTCTCCTCTGTGTCCGGTACAATCGGTAACAGAGGCCAAGCCGCGTACGCCGCAGCAAACGTCTTCCTAGATGCATTCATGGAGTACCGCCGCTCGCAAGGCCTGCCTGGTACATCCATCGATCTCACCGCCGTTCGAGATGTGGGCTACCTAGCCGAAGTCGACAGCAAGCGCCAGCAGGAGGTTCTCAAGAACATTGGCACAGACGGAATGGACGAAGCCGAAGTGCTGGCCCTTTTCGCGGCCGCTATCACAGGAGATCTTACGCGATCCTGCGGCGGCCACTGCATTACAGGTCTCGAGCTCGGCAGCACGCTGGACCACTTCTGGGCGCAGGACGCCAAGTTCAGCATTCTGTACGAAGAGGCCAAGGCGAGACACGGTAGTGGCAGTGGTGCTGGAAATGGACCCTCCGTCCCACTGAACACTCAGCTTGCCAATGCGCCGTCCAAGGAGGAGGCGTTGCAGATTTGTTACGAGGCTCTGGCTGCTAAGTTGGCGCAGGTCCTTGTTATTTCGTTGGAGGATATGGATCCTTCTATCACTGTTTCCTCGCTGGGTCTGGACTCGCTTGTTGCGATTGAGATTCGCAACTGGATTGCTCGTGAGGCCAATGCCAATGTCCAGGTTTTGGAGCTCTTGTCTAGTGGGTCTCTGATCGCGTTGGCGGAAATTATCCTTAATAAGTCGCAGGCTTAGGTGGGATTGGATTGAGCTTGTGGTATCACAAGCAGAGCGGTTATTTTCTTTGTACTATCTTTTTTATGTGTTGATGTCTTATGACGTCTGTTTTAATTTTGCATTTCTTTGCATTTCTTTGCATCTCTATATGAACACCTTGGAATAGAAATCATTTTGATATGGATATTGATACTGCATACAAGCAAATGATTAGAATATCCACTCTCCTACTAAACTTTTGTGTATAGAAACAGTGGCAACTTTCTCTCATACCATATCCTTGATTATATACCGATTTGTTTCTATTCATCGCCGAGAATCTTGTCGTCCTCCAGCGCAAATTTATCAGCATGGACTTGGGTTAGCTAGGGAGTGCTGTGCAGCGTCGACGCCACATTTATCTGCTCTTAGTGCGCTCGTGCTGATCATGGCTCAGCCCTGAGAGTGAGGCCATGAGGCGACGAGATAATTTGAAACTTGTATGCCGGGGTTGACGGTCAATTCAGTCGCTGGTTGGCTGAGTCTTATCCGCGTAAATTAGGCTATGTTGCCTGTCAGCGTTATTTTGAAAGCTGTATGGCTGGGTTGACGCTGCTGACTCTGACCTGAATTAGATGCCTTATTATGGCTCAGCTAGTATGTAGATGCCTAGGGCACAGCTTGCTTCAAACCTATCTGCTGGGGCGGACTGTCATCCCCAGTGCTGATTGGCCGGCTCTTACCTGCCCTCCTTGACAGTCTCTTGCGTCGCGGTCTGAGCCACGACACCTGGAAAAGGTGTCTGTATTGAACACAAGGGTAATTTCTCAAAGTAGACGAAGACCATTTGATCTTATATATTCGATTCCAAGGTTGGAACCAAAAAATCGCACTCATCCGAGTCCAGATTGGAGCCTTGGAGTGCAACACATCTCGGCTATATCTTGATATATATGTAGCTAATAGTACTTCCATGAATCCATGCAGAACCTTGGAAGACCAGAGGTTAGCCAAGTCAACTTGAAATAATATACCATTAAAAGTTGTATAATTGGCTCGAATACTCTGTATATCATCCACAATCCATCTCTGCCTACTCCGGAGTGTAGGTAGTATACCACATCCAGCTAAGCTAACCCGTTCCGGCAGTCTCCTTTTTCTTCACCTCTCCAACCCTCCAAATCCGAGTCACTGCAATCAGCTCCATCTCAATGTCTCTCTTCTCTTCCACCCGCTCAATTGCCCTTGGCCGATTCACCTCCCGATCTCTCCTCTCCAAACCACAGCTCGCCTCCAACGCACAGCCCCACCGCTTCAATTCCACCAACAAGCCAGGATCATCAACACCTCGCCCATCCTCCTCCGCACCCCAACAAAGCCGCTCAAATTTCCCCGTCATCCCAATCATCGCCATTTTCCTCCTAGGCTCCGGCTCCTATATTTTACTCGTCAAGTCCCGCACCGGTGTGAGCCAATCGCGCCCGTCAAACTAGGCTAAGCCTCCTGCGTTGATCCCGCGCCCACGCCGCAACCCCTCCAATCCACACCGCACCACACTTTCCTCTCCCCTCCACCCTCCACCCTCCACCCCGGCCTCCCTCCACAACACCCTACCAAACCCTCCAATTCCGCCAAAACCACCACAATGGCACCTACCAACATAACCCCCCGCTTCTCCACCGACGAAGTAACAGTCGTCTTCTTCCTCGGCGGCCCCGGCAGCGGAAAGGGCACCCAATCCGCAAACCTAGTCCAGAACTACTCCTTCGTCCACCTATCCGCAGGCGACCTCCTCCGCGCCGAGCAAGTCCGCGAAGGATCCTCCCGAGGCGCAATGATAAAAGAATACATCACCGAAGGCAAAATCGTCCCCATGGAAGTAACCGTGAACTTGCTCTCCGACGCCATGGCCGAGTCTTTGGCTTCCAACCCGCCTCCCGCTGGCAGCAAGGCTCGATTCCTGATCGACGGATTCCCGCGTAAACTTGATCAGGCGGAGTTCTTTGAAGCGAGTGTTTGTCCGTCGGAATTGGTGCTTTTCCTTGATTGTCCCGAGGATGTTATGGAGTCGAGATTGTTGAAGCGGGGCGAGACGAGTGGGAGGGATGATGACAATGCTGCTTCTATTCGGAAGCGATTCCGCACGTTCGTTGAGACTAGTATGCCTGTTGTTGAGGCGTTCCGAAAGGAGAATAAGGTTGTTACTGTTAAGGCTACTGGGTCTGTGGATGAGGTTTATGAGAGTGTTAAGGCTGGGATTGAGGAGCGGGGTTTGCACCCTCGTTAAATTGGGCTTGTTGGGGTTGGGAGATGGGTGTTTGTTTGTTTGTGTATAAAGAAAGGGTTTCTCTTCATCTAGATCAATAGAGTTGTCTTTTTTTGCTGTAATTAGGGGTTTTTGGCCAAATTTGTCTTGATCGGCCCCCTGAGATGAGGGGCATTCATTCTGTCGAATACTCGGAATTCAAGTGGCTGTGACTACGCGGTATTAATGAAGTCTAGAAATATTGTTATTCTTGATCATAAGAGGTCAGGAAATAAAACAAAGTTGTCCCACCGGGAAAACATAAAACATTCAAGTAAAAAACAGACATGACATGACTCGTGGGGATCCCAATATCAACGGGCGGCCAGTAGATACATTCCCTCCAACTGGCCTCGACAAAAGAGACAAAATAAGGAAAAAATAAGAAAATAATAAATGCACGAGGAGGAGAAGAAGAAGACAGAGAGAGAGACGGGGGTGGTAGGGGTGGGAGGGGGGTTTTCCAAAAAGAAGAGATTCTCTCTCCTCTTCTCTGCCATCTATTATCAACTGGAAGAATTTTTTGCAAAATGTCTTTTTTTGGTCCACTTCACTTCAACACTCCAGCTCATAGAACACCTAATCCAAATGCAGGATTTGCCGCAAAAAAAAGTAATAAAGCAACCCAGAAGTTTTATTTGTATTCTTTCTTTACTCAGCAGTGCCCTCAACCTCACGGGGTTGAGAAGCCTGCTGGGGGTTGCGCCGCCGGTCAACGAGGCCTCGGGCCTTGTCACCGGTTCTACCGGCAGCAGTGGCGGCCTCCTGGTCAGCAGCAGCCTGGATACCCTCACGGACGAAACGCTCACGCTCGGAGCGGATCACAGTGAGGACACCCTCGAGAGAGCGGCGCCAGACCATCAGACGACCCTGTACCTCAGACCACTGCTTCTCACCGAAGACACGGTAAGTAGCGCGGTGAACGAGGAACTCGGAGCGCAGCTGCGAAAGCTTACCCTCGACCAGACCAGCGCGAATGGTATCGATGACCCACATCTCGACGTCGGAGGCGGGGACACGGAGAGCGGAGGCGATGGTAGCGTAGGGGAGCGAACGCGAAGGGGTGGAGGAGGCCAGAGAGGTCAGGGTGAGCAGACGCATCTTAGTCTGCAGGGCGTCGGAGGCATCGGCGAGGACACCGCCAGAGATCGAGGCGAGTGGGTTGGCACCGATGAACTCCTCGTAAGCGTCGAGGGTGTCGGAGGTGAAAATCTCAAGCAGCTCGAAGAGAGTGCTGTCGCTGGAGCGGAGGCCCTGGACGGTGTCGGAGGAAGTCAGAGGGGTGAAGTCGAAGACGGTGGGGCGACGCAGGGCAGAGGCGAGAGCGCGCACACCCAGGTCGCGAGCGGCAGGCTTGGTGGACTCGGCAGCGGGGATGGTCTGCAGAGCCTCGACAACGTGCGTCTGGGCGAGGTCGTCATCACCGGCGGCGGTGGCAGCATCAGCAACGGCCAGGTGCAACTTCTGCGCCTCCTCGGCGTCCAGCTCCCAGGCGGACAACCATGTGGGCAGCTGGTTGAGCAGCTGGGGCTTCAGGGCCTCAAAGGCGTATCCGGATCCAGATTGGCGGATGATGGCAACGATGGCCAGGAGGACGTGGTAGCGGCTGGAGTCGTTTGCGGAGAGGGTGTTGAAGATGGTGGTGAGGATGTTGATGGCCAGAGTAGGGCCGAATTGGGGAGAAGTGGTGATGGGCTTAGCGAGATAGGTGCAGATGCGAGGGAGGAACATGTCAGGGTCAGAAGACTGGTGCACAAGGTGAACGAGCAAGTTGTAGGAGGGAGTGATCTCTGTGTAATTCCAGACATGTCAGCATTTCCTTTTTCTTTATTTCTTCATGTTCCCAGAATTTTGCAATAGCGCGGCCTGACGATATTCGACGGATGGTCTTTTTTCCTGGTCTGGCCACACCACAATTGCCCGGGGGTTTCCCACTCACCCTTCTCGGGGGCACCGTTCAGAGCGGTCGCAGCGCCGACAATCTTCTTGAGGACCTCATCGTACTGCTTCTGGTCGGGCTCGCCTTCGGATTGTTCCTGCTCGCGGATCGGCTGGAGGAGCGGGGCGATCTCGGACTGGAGGCTGCCCTCTTTGCGGAGGGAATCGATGTAGTTGGCGAACTCCTCAGCGAGCTCGGAGAACGAACCCTCAATGAGGAGGGTAGTAGTCGGAGCGGGCATGATGTGTATGTGGTGGGAGGAGGAGGGGGGGGGGGGGAGAGGAGGGAGAGAGTGTTCTTTGATGGTGGAGTCTAATCGATAAGTTGAGAAATTTCAGTGTGTGCCAAAAAAGTCTTGGCGAAGGGAACACCGCTGCCGCAGAACACCAATATGCATACACACATACTATACTCTGAGTATACTCGTTGCCACAACACAGCTACACTGCACTGACGAACACTAGGTTTACTTTTACGCTTAATATAAATTGGTTGGATTGGAATTTCATGAATAGTTTCCTGAGGTTCAAGCAGATTGCCATTGGCTCAGCTACTGGGGAGCCACACTGTCTATGCGGTCTGTACCTAGGGTACCTAAGCTGATAAACTTAGGCGATAAGAGAGGTAAGATTTACCGAGAGATAATAGGTTCAACATCTCAAAGCACAGTTGAAATTATTACTAGGCACCGAGGTCCATTATGATAACGCTAAGCTAAGACAAGCATGGACGGGCATAAAAAGCGGATAGAAGGGCATCCACAGCCGAGAAGAACGGGGAATCTGACATTCAAAAAAAGAGGCAACCAAAACAATGCCGAAGTCGTGAACGCGCTGAAATAAGAGAATAGGACAATTGAACGCGGATGACTCCCAAAATAAGGTCTCGGACCAGAACCGAAAGACACCAGGACAGATGAATGCTCTTCCTCACAGGAACATGCGGATAGCCAAGAACATGGCACCGGCCAAGACACCGGTCGAGTAAGAGCCCTCGCCCATGGCAATGGCCGCATTGCTGGTGGTGGCGGCCGCAGCCACAGAGGACGAGGTCGCGCTGGAGTCCGAGTCGGTAGAAGTGGTCATGGCGAGAGTGGTGGTAGCGGAAGAGGAAGCGGTAGTGGTGGTACTGATTGCACTGGCGTTCTTGCTACCGCAGTGAGCAGCCTCCTTGCAGGCCTTCTGGCCATCGGCATCGTTGGGGTGAGCCTCAATGCACTGCGCGAAATTTCCTTGGCAGACGTAGAAGGGGACGGTTTGGATGTATGGAGTGACATCGGGAGTCGATCCGTCAGAGCACACACAGTCGAACACAAGGGTTTTCTGCAAAACGGTCAGTCATGAATGATCCGTGATCAATGCTCGGAAAGAGATATCGCATACCGGGTCGCAAGTGTTTTGCTTGGTTCCGCTCTGGCAGATCTCGGGACAGACATTGCGCTGACCGGTGCACCACGAGTCTAGGAGAGAAATTGTTAGCGCAGCTCACGCAAATTGGGGAAGGCGATTGACTCACTCAGCTCATCGGGCTTGACCAGGCCAATGTTGAACCCTGCGGGGAAGGTGTAAGACGTGGAGTTTTGGCCAAGAGCGGCGGCCGCGAAGGCAGAGACGAGGACAATGGAGGAGCGCATGATTGATTAATGTGTATGGGGATGTTTGGGAAAGGAATCCGGGAAGTGAGATGTGGAAAGGTTAAGAGAGAGAGAGAGAGGTGAAGAGAAGAGAAGAAGAGAAAAAAACAAGAAAACAAGGGAACCAAGGGCCCAAATACCACCCTAAGGGAAAGTGCCAGTGCCGCCAAGCTAGTACTGTAGTCAGTACGCAGGGTGACTGGGGTGACTGGGGTGACTAGGGTAACGGGGAGGAAGGAGGAAGGAGCTGGGCATACCATACCACATGATCTCAGTATCTTTACTCTTCCCCCCGGATTGATTGTTTACTCTTCCACCTCCCCTACAGCTTCTTATTTTGATCGACATCCTCTCCCTCGCCGCGTCCAATACTGCCGGTCCTTGCCGTGACTCCCGTACATGTTTGGGTCTCGCGAGACCCTGCCGAATAGCGTACAGAGCGAACCGCGGGAGCCATAGTCACTGCATCCTAGCACCCGAGCAGATCCACTTCAACGTACTTTTGTTCAACTTGTTATTGCTAGGTCTGCAGTACCGATAGTGCTGATAAGCCGGTCCTGTCTCAACACTCTTCCCTTGTTTATTTCTACGGGGTACATACATTCCAATCCCGAATTCCCATCACCCCGGCACTGCTCACCCCCTTGCAGCTGTCATCCCAATCGCATACCCAAGTAAAACCGGCAAAAGAAGTGCGACAGTGGCAACCCCAGAGTTTGAGACACATGGGAATGCCAAAAATTGAATCCCTCTTCCAACCGAACCCTCCCCACCACTTTCGGCACTAGCGTGACTAGCTCCGTGGTTGGGCAGGTTTTATCCAGTCCCATCCGACCGCGCTAGTATATTTCCAGCATAACTCGGTGACCCTGCGTGAAACATCCAAGTCCTAAAAACATTCCAGATACCTTATCGTGTGCGATACGATGGACTTCGTGCTCTCACACAGCCTGGGATATCCCATGAAGAAGCCATCAATATGGCAGCACTCTGATGTCTAATGGTATCGGCAGCTGCTAGCTTGAGGTAAGGTTTACATCCCAGCGGGAGAGCTGTTCGTCTAAAAAGCTAGTTACCCCGCATAATAGCACTGGCAATATGTATCATCATTAATCTGTGGGTGCCAGAGCTATGGTTATTCTATTACGGCTCAATCTTGATTCATCCGAGTTGTTAATATTCCAATTCAAGTTGTCACCATCTATACTACTACTCTACTACTCAGACATACAATTGGGGCTGGCCCCTTTTTTCGAACCTTGGGGTTCATAGAAAATATCTCCCCAGGAAGAGGAAGAAGCTTCTTAGATCAATAGTTTGATCTCAGACAATCTGGGCCCTGAGCTTAAGATTGGCTAGACCGGCTTACCAGTACCCCATGGAATGGTCATTTCCCCGAGCGTCTGCGCTGACACCATGATCAAAAATCATCATTAAAATGCGGGTTGGGCGAGCTTCAGAGGCAGTAAAAAGACAGCTCATCAGGTGATCTTGCCATTATGCTGAGTCTATCTTTGGCTGCTTCGAAGCCCAGTCCACATTCAGCATGAGTTGCATCATCTTCTCGTTTCCTCCGTGAGCCGCACCCGGCATTAGGAAAACGATGGGCTTCAGATACTTCCCCTCAAAAATTGCGTCCAGGTCCAGGGTCTCGAGAAGAAAGGCTAGCTTTGCAGGATGTCGGCCGATTGCGCTGCTCACCTCGAAATGATAGTCACTGTGGTAATCATTCTGGTCGAAACCTCAGTCTTTGCCGGAGCGTGGCACTTTGATTTTGGGGCTGTTGTCATGAAGGAACTCAACCAGTTCGATCTTATTGAACGTGAGTGCTCTCGCCATGCACCAATTATACGAGTTTCCATGAAATGAGTGCTCAAAGCCCTTTGAAATGAACGCCTGGAGAATCTCGAGATTCATGCTAGCCGCAATCATCCACGTCGGGGTCGTTAGGTCGTTCGGATTATCAGCGTTCGGAATATCAACGTTCGAATGGCATAGATCACAGCCAAGATCAAGGAGGATAGCTTGAAGAGAGATACATACCGTATCGTGTAGCTAAAGCCAACGGATCTTCATTCAACTACTGGCGTATGCCAGTTAAACCAACTCCATGGTCAACGAGAACTTTAACAACTGCCTCACGTCCGCTTCGGAGGGCATCTGCCAACGGACTACAGTGACAGGTCCACTCTTTGGGGACACTTGGGGAGCTGGGGTCCACTCAATGGTGGAAAACATTTTTGACGAGGTTGGCATGGCCCATTCTGGCCGCCATGTTGATTGGGTGAATTTGAAAGAAGTCAGCGGGGCTTATTAGCTCTCGAATCCCTGCGCGGAGCAGCTTCTTGACACATTCTTCTTTGCCATGTTGGGCGCATTTTCGTAGGACGGTGTACTCGAAGTCATCTATGTTTGGCGGAAAGACATCACGCAGGTGGCGGCTCAGTTCTTCGGTGACAATAGCATAAAAGCGGCGATTCGTCTGAGAGAGCGCACAGAGATCGGTGGATCGATGATAGCCGTTGAGATTGGCTAGAACTATTGGCACTAGCTCCGTCGGGAGATTAGCTAGATCTGCCATGACTAGTCAATACTAGACGTCAGAGTAATCTAACCGTTGTGTGATAGAGATTGGTGAAAGTGCTAGCGTGGCAGGAACGGGATTTGCGAGAAGGTTGGGAGCCCTTGAGGAAAGAAGACAAGACCATCAAGCCATGTGAATGCCAGAGGGCAGCCTGGCCGTGGGTTCTTAACAAAAAGTGATTCTCCATATGTATGTCTTAGAGTGGGGACATTCACCATAAATAAACCATGGCTCTGGCTTCATCTCCAAATCAGGTTCAGGCTTATCACGCTCCGCTAGAAGTCGAATGATGGACATGTTTCCAGGGGTGGATATGCTTTCAAAATACGGGAAAATCTCAGAGACGGCGAAGCTCAAAAGATCAACATCTTCATCTGGGGCCGGATCTGTTACTCGATCGAACATCAACTTCAACATATCGATATAGCCTTTGCTGATTGCCTCCTCAAGAGGGTTGACTCCTGGCTTTACTCCATAATCGAGTAACATATTCACAATATTGATATGGCCATGTTCAACGGCAATATGGAGGCAGCTTTCTAGAAGGCATTGCCAGCCTTCTGGACCAGCATTCAGTTATTTTGAGGTCCAGTCTGTACCCAGCATAAGTTTCATCGTACATTCATTCCCTCCATTTGCCGCACCTTTCATCAATGATTCAATTGGCAGCAGGTCCTTCCCATCGATAGCAGCGTCTAGATCAAGACTCTCAAGCAGAAAGTCAAGCGCTTGAGGGTATTCTCCGATGGCGCGACTAACATCAAAATAATAATTGCCGGGTTTCATGTAACAATGAACAGATCCAGAGCATGAAGGAGATGGCACTTTGAACTCAGGGCTGTGATCATAGAGAAATTTGACAAGTTCAATTTTATCATGCGCTAGTGCTGCTCCCAAGGGCCACGCAGCTGGTGCAACTTCCTCATCAACCTCCTCACCATCAGAAACACCAGACAGAGGACCTGGAAAAATGGCCTCTACGCCATTCAAGTTCGCGATGAACATCTGGAGAATTTCCAAGTTCGAACTTACAGCTACCGTCCATGCGGAGCTCGGACGACGATCCCAAGAAATGCCGTTAGGTGTGAGTGGATCACACCCATTGTCAAGGAGTAGTTTCACCACGGACACATGACCTTTTTCTGTTGCAAGAGACAATGGCTGACTCCCTGAGAAAGCTTCTGGGTCTAACCTAGGTCCATTATCGATCAACAGTCTAACAACAGACTCATGCCCAAGGTATATGGCATCCGTTAATAAACTTTGGATCCTTTTATGATCTGCTATGATGCCGTTATCCTCTCCATAGTCGATGAAAGCTTTCATGATGTTTGCGTGTCCATCTTCGATAGCAGTATCAATTGGGCGATCGTGAAATTTGTCGAGATGGACTGGCATTTTTGCTTTAAGCAACCTTCTCACGGAATCTTCTTTCCCATTCTCTGCAGCCCACGCAAGAGCTGTAAGCTCGATTCTATCCGGGCCATCCTCAAATGGCCACTCCCGACTTACCGTGCGAAGGATACGACGTAGATGGTGGTCAAGTTCCTTACTGGCGATCGCATAAAAGCGACGATTGACCTGAGAAAGCGCACAAAGATCGACACAACGGTAGTAACCGTCGAGATATGATAATATCATATGCAGGACCCTTTCAGGGAGAGTAGTGAAGTCCGTCATCGTTGATTAATCAGGTGGTGGTGAGGGATGTTGAAGAAAGAGCAATGCAACCTTCGTTGAATCGACAAAATTATTTGTAGTCATGTACTCAGAAGTGCGTCATCTACAATAAATACTACACTATGTGCCGCTATATAGTACTTCGATCTCCAGAATGGAGCTTGTTGGTTGGAAGTGACCTATTGATTCTCATCCAGGGATCCAAATCGAACACCGCGGTTCGGGTCTAGCAAGCCACTCGGCAGGAATATTCATGATAGTACTAGTATTATACAAATTAAATACCAAAAATTACCAAAAGAAACTGTATAAAGTGCACAATATTGCCAAGCCACTAAAGTCCACTGAATCTTGGCATATTTACAATGTTCATTATTTGAGGGTATACGGGTACCCTCAAAATACTGCGGGTTTTTGCAGGCCAGGCCCGTACCCTCAATTTGCGGGCGGGTATTCCGCAGTCTAATGGCGACACTTATGTACTTGGGTCAGAAGTCCATATGGCTTATCGAGCTGGGGGCCCAATCTGGAAACGGGACGCTCCGCAATCTAGGATGACTCCCACATTCGCGCTGCGCTAACTTTACCTAAATTAATCACCACCGAACACACTCTAACTCCGAAAACACTGCGGAGAGCAGGTATGCTCCGAAGGTCAAACAGATCCCTAAAACCGGACATTTCTCTGAAGATACGCTCTGATGATCGGCATCGAGGTTGAATACGCTCTTAAGGCTTACTACGCCCTTGAGGCTGATACGCTCCGATGATCGACATCTAGATTTTGAATACGCTCTCCAGCTGATAATCAACATCTAGACGTTGCATACGCTCTATAGGCAGAATACGCCCCAATGATCGACCTTTAGAAGCGGTGCCATGACTGTAGATATAAAACAACGTTCATATCTCAGTCAAGAGTTTTTCTCCATCCACCAAGACCAAACAGTTCCCAATATCATTAAAATCTTCCTTTTGATCTTACATTCAAGAAGAACGTTCTTGCTCCTTTCAACATCTCTGAAAATGCATTATTCCAAGCTCCTTGCCGTCGTCACCGCTGTCTGCATTCAAAGCAGCCTTGCAGTCAAGGTCTTGACCTACAGCGGTCGTGACTGCACTGGCAACGTGCAGGATGTCGTCGTCGATGGCGGTGCAGCCTGCGATGGCTCAGTCCAGCAATTTCAGTCTTACAGGGAAGATGGATTCGGAAAGAGTAACGGACAGAGAATTGCGTTCTACAGCGAGCCCGGGTGCACTTCGCAGTCATTTATCTATGACACGTACTCTTATAATGGAGATTACTTCCACTCAGGCCAATGCTACAATATCGACGGTCATTCGCCTGTGCACGTCGCTCAGGGTATGAAACTCTATTAGCAAGGTGTGTTGGTATTTCTGCGCCCATAAAAAAACTGAAATACGTATTTATTGGCCCTTCGGAAATAGGCATCGCGCGGCTCACCTCCTCGCCCATTTCACATCTGAGACCTTCGAATACGAACGTAACAACGAGGCGAAGAATACGAGTGGAAAAAGCACGGCAGGTGAACGGGAGTGAGTTCTACAGATTACTCGGTACTAGCAGAAGGGAGGAGAGGCAGGAGAAACTGGGGGATATGTATGTAGACTTGTTGGAAGTCCCATTCCTTTGTCTTCCATAGTAGGTTTTAGCACACATGGTTCTTTCATGTCAAATAGCTACATCTAGCAGATCTCTGCTATAATAATTATTTGATGCTCAGAGCCTTATTGATACATTACGTGATCTGCTCTTAGCTGCTCAGTGAGTCTAATTCTGAGCGCCCTCATTAAAGCGGTAGCGCCTAGAATAGTAAAAATCCCCACCTTGCAGGGGAATTATGTTAAGTATAAAGACCTGGGTAGAGCAAGCAATTTGATTCTGGCAAAGCTAAGCTAAAATCTCACTTCGGAGGACAGGGGTAGACTTTTTGCCAGTACCAGCGCCATAAGAAGTCGGCCCTTTTCCCACGGTCACTGTGAGCAATCCCAGGGTCATTATCAGGAGTATCTCCAGTGGCTTCTTCGACCAAAGATTTTATCTCAGACAAGGGTCTGTTACACTTTAAAAAGTGCTCTAGAAAGACCTTGACGACGATTGCTGGCCCATGCATTGTCTCTTTCATGGGAATCAATTCTCCGTTTTTTGAGCAAGTAGTGAATGGATTGGCACCTTTCTCTAGCAGAAGTTGGGTAGCCTTTGCCAGATGTTCGGCAGTAAAAGAAAATTGCGTCCTATTTTCATAGATAATATAAAACTGGGATAGTTCTTTGGGAAAGTCCTGCCGCTCGATCCTCGCTCCGTATTTCAAAAGAAGATCAACAGCCAGTTCATTCCGCCCTGCAAATCTGTTGCCGTTGCGGCAAGAATTAGTGGAATACTGGACGATGATGCGAGGAATTCGGATTTAACGTCCGAGTTGGGATCAAATCCTGCCTTGAGACATTGCTCCAGGATGCCAATTTCACATGACCGAATTGCTACTACAAAGATAGTCTCGTGAAATGGGTCCTCCAGCAAAAGGCTGCCGCCTAGGACAGGCTTCAGCAGAATTTCCAAGACCTCTGCACTTTCACCTAGAGACTGAGCCACGTCCATATTGAAAGATTTTCCCGTAGGAATCACGGTACCAGGCTCAAAATTCTCCACTAAAAGCCGGATGATCGGTATGAGAGCTTTTTTCGACGTTGACGAACCATTGATAAATGACCCAAGGGCAATTTCCAAGAAATAGCCACAATCTGAACCAGAATTTGCTTCTAGATCAAGCATCAGTTTCAATATCTCATAGGATTCTGCCCTGATTGCCGTAAAAATGAATCTTCCAGTTTCCTCAGGTCCTGGGAGTGCGCCATAATCGAGTAACATCTTTACCATTCCTGTTTGGCCATGTGTAGTAGCAGAAAAGAGACAGTTTCTTAACTCATTCTTGGAATATTTTGAGGCCCAGTCTGCATCCAGAATGAGTTCCATCATGTCTTTATTCCCCAACTCTGTCGCAACATCCATCAAGGCCTGCCTTGAGCTATACTCGCTGATGATAGAACCTAGGTCAAGGGCCCCGAGCAGAAACGCAAGCTCTTGAGGATGTCTCGTGAGTGCATAACTGACTTCCACCAAGTAAACATACAAATATTGAGGCGAATCAAAAAGCCAGTGATCCTCAGGGCACGTTTTGAGCCTAGGGCCGTGATCATACAGAAATTTGACGAGTTCGATTTGATCCCTCTTTAGCGCTTCCATCAGGTACCAATTATCCGAATCGGGGCCATTAAATTTGGGCTCTATACCCCTCGCTATGAACAACTCAAGGATTTCCAAATTCGATGTTGCAGCATTCGTCCATGCGGAGGTCGGGAAGTCTTTGTCAGTTTCGGCATCAAATGTGTGCGGATCACATCCGTGGTCAAGAAGTAGCTTGACGAGAGATCCATTGCGCATTTTCGTTGCAATCGACAAAGGCTCTACAGGGAATGTTCGGTGTGTCCCCGATTTTAAGCTAGCTCCGTGATCAATCAAGAGTCTAACAACTGCCTCATGCCCCCCCTATTATAGCAGCTGGTAATGGCATCCCTTTTCCATACCATCCTTGTTTGATACCAGGCTGGTGGAAATCAACTCCATAGTCGATGAAAGCTTTCACGATGTTTACATGTCCGTTTCTGGCTGCAAGGGTGATTGGTTCAAAATTGAAAGTGTCCCATTCACTGTGGTCTCGTATGTGAATTCCTGCTTTTAGCAATCTCTTAACAGATTCTTCTTTCCCATTTTCTGCAGACCACTGCAAAATATGGCTCTCTAGGCCCTGTTTCGTTCCTGGAGAAAATACATGGCGTAGATGACGGTCAAGATCCTCAAATACAATGGCGTATAAGCGGTGATTAGTCTGAGAAAGTGCGCATAGATCAATGCAACGATAGTAACCGTCTAGGTTTGCTATTATCATAATCAGAAGTTCTGCAGGGAGACTAGCGAGGTCTGCCATGATTGATGAAGCGTGGAGAGGTTCTGAGGAAAGAGAGATGCAACAAACCGGGCGACAAAGCCTCTGCTAGTCATATACTCAGAAGTGAGTAATCCACTGTAAATTAACCATGGACCGCGCTGTACTCCGATCCCAGAATGGAACTTGAAACTGTTGAAAACGAATCATTGATTCTCATCCAAATCAAGCGCCACCGTTACTATAAATGGAAAAGCACTAATTGAACGCTCACGTCTCATTCTGAATAAGCATGACTCTATCCATAAATAAAGAAAATCATGTCGACCCTCAAACTAATAATGCTGGCGTATATAGATCTCACGTGATATGATCATCACTCATATTTCCGAATACAGCCGGACCGAGGCTAATCTAATCGATTCTCCAAGACCCGCGGCCAAAGTGTATGGCTCTTCGGAAAAGCGGATGAGTTTAACAGCCATTAAATCCCACCTGCATCTTCTACTCCGAGCATCCCCTCCCCAAAACCCATCCTCATATACCACCCCCACCGCAACAAAACCCCACAATGGCCGAAACAGACCCCGCCATCGCGCATTTCCGCTCTAACCCATGGGCAAACTCACTAATCTCCTCGGCGGACTACAAGCCCATCCGAACCGACTCACGCCGAATGAAGCCCACCGGCGAAGATGGCTACTTCGCAACCACACTCGGCACATCAACTACAATCCCACACGTCCTAACGCTGCAACGCCGCGACATTTCCCCAGCCCCCTCCAAAACACCCACCTGGCTCCCCGCAACAAAACAAGAAGCCGAGGCCGCAAAGACAAATCCCACGCCGAGCGCTATGCCCGCGGATATAATAATGCTTTTCGATCTCGCGAGCCCGGGGCTCTCAGGACACCCGGATACCGTGCACGGGGGTATAGTCGCGACGCTGATCGACGAGGCGATGTCGTTGGCCGTTGGGGCTCATACGAGTGGGCCAGCGTCCGATGCTGGCAATAATGCGCGTGGGGGTATCTTCACGGCTCAGTTGGATGTTCGGTATAAGAAGCGGGTGACGAACCCGGCATTGCTGGTTGTTAAGACGAAGGTTGTTGCGCGGGTGGGGAGGAAGTTTTGGGTAAGGGCGCAGGCTTTGCAGGAGGATGAGGAGAGTTCTGGTGGTCATCTTGAGTGGGCGAAGAGGAAGATTCTTAAGGCTGAGGCTATGGCTTTTTGGATCGTTACGCCGGATGAGAAGCTTTGAGTTGGTGGTGTGGAGAGGGGTCATGGGTTGTAAATAGATACACCGGGCTTTCTTGTAGATTAGACCATTGCCGTGGGGGTTCAACTTTATATCCACGTTATAACATTTGAGAGATATGAATTTGAGCGAGCAGGATTGTACATACTGAAAAGATACCGCTGGCATGAACCACTATACTGACTATTACTGGCACGGGATGGCTTATGTCTTTCTTCGCCATCTTCAAGTTGAATGTAGTGTCTAGTAACTACTAACTAGTAGTATTGAGTAATAGTAGTATGTACTTTGATCTATGAAACTCGACTATATACATCTATCTATCAGAATCAGAAAAGTTTACAACTTCTCCAACTTCCTCGTCCCAATATTCCGACTAGCACTAACAACAAGACCAACCTGCGTACTCAGCGCAATAACCTCCCCATTCTGATCAAGCACCGTAACATCCAAGTCCGTCCTCCCATCCCTAACAACCTTGGTCACAATCCTAGAATAAAGCCACTCCACCCCCTCAGCCGGCAAATGCTTCTTCATATCAACATTCAGTGTAACAGTCGGATACCAAAACTTCGCCTTCCCCTCAGAAACCTTCTCCCCCTTCGCCTTAGCCTCCGCCTCCGCAGAAACAGTATCAAACCCATCCAACGCCATGGGAAACATATCAATCAAATAAGGAATAGCCGCATCCGTCCACCTCCCCTTAACATCCCCACCAGGCTGAAATCTCGCCCACTGATCGATAGCCATACTCCCCGATCTCGCCTGCTGCGTCTTACCCTTCCCAGGTCCATAAAGCTCCAATTGCGCCGCCGCCCGACGAAATTCAGGATAAGGCGGTTCAAGCTTAATCCACTCGCCATCTTTCCCATTTGCCAAAGCTGCAAAGTCGATCTTACCACCGGGTCCGGAACCGGATGGCGCAGCGGGCTGGGGTGTCCAGCCTGTGTGGGCGCTGATGCCGACCTCGGCACTGGGCGGGCTGACGGTGATATAGCCGGCTACTTTGATTTCTAGGAGGTCTGGCTTCTTTTCCGAGGGTTGGAGTAATTTCACGTGGATTGTGCTTGTTCGGGCGCCGATTTTGACGTCTTCGACTTCCATGACTGCGGGCCCGGCGGCCGTGCGGCGGAGGAAGGATAATTGGAGGGAAATTGGTGAGGCGGGTGTGTCATATTGGCCTGGGTGCGCGTGGGCGAAGTGGACGAGCGCTAGTCGGTATAGAACGGAGGTGGTGTAGCCGCCATGGGGAACTGCATTTTGGGTTCTTCTGGTTAGTGATGCTGCTGCTGCGACGGGTTTCATGGGGTGGGTGAGATACCGGCTCCGATGCACCACTCCGTGCGCAGGTTGGCGCTGTATTTGTTCGCGCCTTCTGGCGTGACGCGGATCGCGTCTTCGAAGGAGGCGTTGACGGGTGACATGGTGTAGGGTGTGATGGGTATGAGGTGAGGAATGGGAAATTAAAGAGAGAACTACTCCATAGAGGTAGGTACTACGATGTATACTTGTACTCCGCAGCTCTCGGTGAACCTCGGCCCAAGGCCCTTTTCCCCATAAGATCGATCCACCACCGCTCGGTCTCCACCTATCGGCATGGATGTTCAGTTGAAAGGATTCGGCATGATTATGCGATTATGCGATGGGAAGATGGCCAGAAATTGTGAATATTTTGAGCAGCGCGGAATTTTGGGTCATGTGAAGATATTTGATGCTGCCTTCGACTGACAGAACTCAAGGTTTACTTTCTACGGTTGAATTACGGAATCCATTGCTAAAAGAGTAGAGAATGTATCGTGGGTATTATAGCGTGCCTAGAGACGCCAGAGATGATGCTGTACTATCCAACGGTAACTATCTGATGCAGTAGATGTATGGTAGTATGGTAGTATGTACCCAGAAGAGGTGACCATGTACTAATAGAACCCCTTGATATCCTTTAGAAATAAGAAAAATCCGAAAAGAAAAAACGCCATTCCTTTTAAGCCCCCATGGACTCGTGTTGACGTCGTCGAAAGCGATTATCCATGCTGGTTGAACAGATGACAACGTCTCTATCATTACTGCTGCGTCGAGTTTGTCCCTGCAGGTGCTGCTAGCTGCTGCAGACAAGAGAGAACACCTAAAAGAATCAGCGGGGGTTAACTTAGCTCATCAACTTGTTGATTGGAGCGAAAAAAAAACGAACCTGTCACGCCTTGCGTCAATGTCGCCCTAGCTTCCGTGCTTCTCGACCCCAATGTCACAGTCATTGCATAGTCCACAGCCTTGGCATCTTCCAACTTGTTCGCCCACCGGAATACAGGCTCGTCTTCACGGTTGTCGCCAATGATCAGCAAAAAGTCGGGTTTGGAGACTTCTTCGTTCTGCTTCGAATCTTCTAATGACCACTTCCAGACCTTCGCAGCAGCAGATGACTTGTTCGTGCTGGAGGTTTCTACAATCAAAGCGCCCTCGACTGGAATCGCATGTACGCCATGACCAGCGCATGCATCATTAATGTGATCCGCGCATTCAGCAGCCAATCGCCCAGCGCTGAGGCGGTCTTCGGCCGATCCATGGTGAAACACAAGGGAACAATGTCGCTCTTCCACCCAGCTCCCCTCGCTGCGCACCTTGAAGTAAGCCAGGATGGGCGAGACTGCAGTCTTCCACTTTTGAATGCTATGCTTGTCGGCAAGATTCGACCACTCATCGGAATCGGGTTTGCGAACGAAACATCCGTTCTCGGCAATCAGGCCCAGGTGGTTGACTTGGCGGAATAGCCGCTCCATCTCCTCGGGCATGCGAGAGCTCATCACGTAGACAATATTGGCAGGGTCATCGGTTAGTTCTGTCAAGGTTGTGATTGCACGCTGGGGCGTGGTAAGAATGATACTACGTGGAGATCCCCATGAGGCGAGTGTGCCTTCATAGTCGACAATCATGAGTCGGCGCTTTGACTGTCGGTATCTTTCAATTAGTCGCGGCGTAGATAGTCGCGGCACGGCCATGATCTCTCGTGAAGATTGCTCGTTCCAAACCTGAGTCAGAGTCTCATTGAAGGACTTGACCCAGTTGGCGGTCGAGTTCTGCAGTACTGCGCGGTGCAGTGCCTCCCATACCTCCTTTTTCTTTTTCTCATCCCTGGTGAGCGCTGTGTGAATCGCCTCGGAGCACTGTCGATAATCCCAAGGGTTGACCAACAGTGCGTGGTTTCCAAAGACTGATGCACTGCCTGTAAATTCGCTGAGAATGAGTGATCCATATTTCTTATCGCCGTAACTGCCATCCTGACAGTACACAAACTCATGGCTGGTCAGGTTCATGCCCTCGCGGAGACTGGTGATCATTAAAGCGTCCGCTACCGTGATAAGTGCAAGGTATTGAGGGAATGCCAAGTCTTGTTTCAGGAAAACCAAGGGCTGGTGTGCCAAAGTCGAATGGTTGGAGTTGATGCGCATGGCAATATCAGAGATGGTTGCCTCTAACTCCGGCTGCTCTGTGGTGCTGGTTGCCACTTGGATGAGAACAACCTTGTCCGCCCACTCTGGATATGTGTTCAGAAATAGCTCGTAGCTCAGAAGCTTCTGCCGAATACCGCGGACAGAGTCAATCTTATCCCGTGAGACAATCAACCGCTTGCCCTGGTAACGATCGGAAATTGTATCGACCCATCTTTCGACATCGGCCGCCTTACGACGTTTGTCCCAGGAGGTTGGATCGATACCAATTGGGAAAGTCCCAACGTTGATAAAACGATCTTCCATCTGAATGCCCTCATTGGTGGCCTCCACGCACAGAATACGACTGCAGGTCTGCAAAAAGTGCCGACAGTACTCGGTCGTCTGAAAACCGATCAAATTGGCGCCGAGGATACCCTCGAGAAGTTCTTTCCGCGGGGCCAAACATTTAAAGACCTCCGACGACGGGAACGCGATGTGTAGAAAGAATCCAATCTCGGCATCAGGCAGCATCTTGCGCAACATCGCAGGAACAAGCAGCAGATGATAATCCTGGACCCAAATCGAATCGCCGCGCTTCCAGTTCTTGGCGATACTCTCTGCAAATTCCTGGTTCAGCTTCACATAGTAGATCCACGAATGATCTTCATAGGCCTTGCTCTTTGGGTTGTCTGGAATCTGGTAATGGAAAACGGGCCAAAGAATCGTCTTGCAAAAGTGGGTGTAGTGTCCATCAAAGTCACCATCGCTAACAAAAACCGTCAACGAGTCGTACTCGTCTTCCAATTTCTCGGCAATCTCAGTGCGCGTGTAATTGATCAGCGCATCAGTGGGCATTCCCACAGTGCCGACCCACATCAGCTCACCCAGATATCCAGACTCTTTCGCGGAACGAACGGCATTCCGCAAACCACCGTTGCCTTGCTCGGCGGTTTCAACGGTCCAATCTACTCGGGAAAATGACTGCTTGCGGGCGAACATCTCCGGCTTGATGACCCCGAGGTATGGATTGGTCGCCTTGGTTTCCGGGGTCTTCGGCGCAGGTTCCTTGTTGGGCATAACATGATCCTGGTGCTTCAAGATCGACGGCGACGGCGACAGGAGTGTCTGAGGCCTCGGTTGATTCAGCGATGTCGTAGCACCCCATGCTGGAGAATGACCTTCACTCTCGGTGAGGAGTTGACTTTCTGCGTGTTCCGGAATCGGGGCTAACGCGAAGTATCCATCTTGCTCTTTCTCGGGCTTCCCGGGGTTGCTTGTAAATATCCGCTCATGGTCGGTTGTCGCACCGGGGGTTAACCCTTGCTGAGGTTTAGGATCATTCTTCTCGAATAAACTGGCGCCCGCACTGGGGTGCGGAGTAGCCGGTTCAGCCCCCGCATTATTAACGGCGGTCGGAGGAGGTGGGACGGCGCGATAGCGAGAGTTTTCAACGTGAAAGTTGACAGTGTATGGTAAAAAGCTGGCAGAAGGTTTAGGTTAGGGTCTGACCTTGAATTGGGTGGAGACATGATGATTGATTTCATGGTGGCTTACAGAGACGCGATGAAGACCGTCATGGTGGAACACCAATCTCGACAGAGGGACAGGAATGGCGGGCACGGCGCGATAGGGACCTCGCGTAAAGCGATTGAAGAAAAAAAGTAGCAGCCAGATAGCGATTGAAGAGCAATAACTGTTGTGCCGGGTATAAAGCTGTCATCGGCCAGCAGGAAGCAAGAAAAGTTGATCAAGTTAAGATCTGTTTCTCATGGCTACGTCATGTGAAAGTAGATCAGGTGGTCCGGTACTCCGGTGAGTAGTTGTAGACTACTTGGAATGTATCGGGTTCGCCAGGGCTGGGTGTATGAACTGTTAAAATGCAGCAGTCGGGGGTTCTGCTTGTTCTGTTCTTTTTTTCGGGCATAGAACGAGGGCGAGACCGCGGGGCGAGAACCTGAGCTTCCAAGGCACTGGATGGCGTATTGAATCAAACGGGGCCGTACAAATTGCCGGTGTCTCCACCCTGATCTTGATGTTTTATTACGGTATTACATATACCAGAGTATGAGGCATTTGATGTCATTGGCGGGATCTCTTTGGAATAAAAAGGGCTTGATCGGCAGTGAAGGTGTCATTCGCTCTTCCAAGGTTTATATTGAATCAAGCAGCCAACTCAATCTATTCATATACATGTATATACTAATATTGTTTGCTATCGGTTCTCAATGTGGGAAGGGGGTGGTTTGACACATTCCGGGACTGTTGGTTGGCAGCGGATTTTGATCGGCCTGTCCTTGTTGGAGTACTAGAGTCTAGTAGCGCCTGTCAATTGCCAAGAATGCGGCATTTAAAGTCAAAGAAAAATTTCCGCTCATACCACAATCTGAGCTCTAAAATTGACATTCGCGGTGGCTTTGCTTTCGGAGCGCAGTCACCTGACATGGATGAGGTAATCTTCAATGTAGACGCTTGGCAGTAACGAGGCTCCTTCATCATTCTATTCTCAACATTGGAACAACTCCTCCCAGGCATGCCCTTGCGTCTCACCTCAGCCCCAGTCTCCGGTGTCAAGAAACGCAAGCCAGCCGTCCGCAAGCCTCAGGCCTCCCCGTTTGCCGCCCATGCCCGACGCAAACCAAACTCCGCCGCAGCGAGTGGCGTGAAGCGGGCAGCCGAGGGTCTGCTTGATGATGACGACCCTCTTCCAGATATAGGCGTATCGCATTATATATCACACGCTGCATCCGTTGAGAATGTCGTTCAAGCAATCGAGTATATCCGGACAAAAATGTTCGACGAGCTCCCCGCTCGAGCTGGGATGAATAGCACGCGCATTGCGGAGGTCCTCAACTTACGACGGTCACTGCCTCCGCTAGCGTCGGTAGCACATGTGCATATGTTGATCGATTCGCCCACACAGGTGGAAAGGGAGATCGTAGAGTTGGTTCAGGCCGGCCGAGTCCGGCGTCTGGTCGTTCCAGGCCGGGGCAATGATGCAGCCGGGCTAGGTGATTGCCTGGTTCTTGCGGACGAGTGGGAAAAGTTGGTGCGTGAGAACTCATCTCTCGATACGGATGTCAAGGGTATGTGTTTCGGCCCGGGGGTTATTGTCAAGGACATGCAGCTGACTTCATATTTTCCAGAGAAATTCCTCGACATACTTAGCCGCATCGGAACTAGTTCTGCGATCTCACAGAGCGTATTTAAACCGGAAGAGTATAGGGCACTGATGCGTGCAGGATTCCTCGTATCATCCTCTTCATTTACACAAGGGTCACTGAGTCTTGCGTCTCTTCCTAAATTGCCCACCACGGCGATTTCGTCGGCCAGTCGGAGCGAACCGGCTAGATCTTCTGATTCCAACCGATCTGTGCAGACCGATGCCCAATCTCGCGCCGCGACGCTATTTTTGTCGCTGCCAAATACCGGGACATATCTTCGTTTGCTAGGCGCTGGTCGTGCTCACATGCTGGCTCTTCTCCGACGGTCCAGCTGCAGCGAGGCCCCCATGGGCTTATTGAGAGACCGTTGGGATGGAGCAGTGGAAACCGAAAAGAGCTTTCATCTAGCCAAGAGGGCTCGCGGGGAATTTGCGGGTATTTTGCCAGGTAAAACGAAGAAATGGAAAGATCTTTATGGCATGCAGTTCGGCTGGGTGTTGGAGGAAACTGTGGGGGCCGGCCTCGTGGAAATCTTTGAGACCGGCAGTGTAGGACCTGGAGTCCGCTGCATCTAGCGTATGACTGCTGGATGATTCCACAAGATATTAGATGATACCCTTTGAATATATAATATAAATATCTATCACTGTCACTATCCTATCACTATCACTATCACTATCACACTCACTACTATCTCTATCTATCTATGCAAACAGATCGCCCCACCACGTCAGCGCGAACCACAAACCAAACAAGCTCCGCCGATCCCTCGGTCCCTCAAGCTTTGGTTCCTCCTTTTCCCCAGATTCCTTCAAGTTCCCCATTCCAGTTCTCCGTTAGCAGTGCTATTCTCAATTCCCTGACCAAGATGCCCCTAATCCAACTCCAACCTCACCCCTTTACAATTCTCCCCTCCCACCCATCCCTTCCCCCAGGGCCTCCACGCCCAGAAGCAAGACATGTCGCCAGCACCGCTCTCCAAGAAGCTCTTGAGCTGCTAGATTCAGACCTTCCAACCTGGGAAAAGGACCCCAAAACGCGCCACTCACCCCCAGCATACGCAGACATCTGTCTCTCTCGAAAATGGCGCAAATATGAACAAATGCCAGAAAATTCTCCATCCAACTTGAAGCGAAAGCCTGAATTCTGGGTCTGCCGTCAAAGCGAGCACCCGGACGCAGCCGTCGCTGGTAGCGCGCCGTGGACTGAATTCGAAGATGGACTGCGGTCGGAGCATGCTGAGCACGAAATGGAATATACGCCCAGTGTTACTGGTGTCGAGCGATTACTTCAATGGACGGAGCAGGAGGTTGGGGAGTTGGATATGAATGGGGTTACGTTTAAGGATGTGGATCTTGAGGGTGAGTGTGTCCTACGATGGGGCGGTATTAACCAATCTTCGTTTTATTCTTCTTCTCTTTTTCTGTCTGCTTTACAGCAAGAGCTAAGGCTAATTCAAATTCAACAGTCAATTTAATAACTCACACATTCCACCCAACAGCCCTTATTTCCCCACGCTCCTTCATCTCATTCACCATCTCCGCCACATACGACGCACACAGCAACGAACCCTCTCACCCATCAAAAGGTTTCATAACTGTTCAAATACCCCTTTACCCAGACCCATCAACCACGCCAACAGCAATCCACGAAAAGATCAAATCGGTCGTACCGAAGCGCACAATCTTCGCCAACTATGCCAGTGTCGAGCGTGTTGCGAAGAAGAATCGTCCTCCGGAGTCTTCTTCGTCGCAGCAGCAGCAGCAGCAGCAACACGCGGAACGCGAGCGCCACGTCTATCCCCCGCTTATCCAGTGGACTATGGCGACTACCTCTGATGCTGGCGGGTTGATTCCGCAGTGGGTGCAGAGGAATTGGACTCTTGGTGGTGTTCCTCGGGCGATTGTTGCGGATGTGGGTTTGTTTCTTGATTGGACTACGAAACGGCGAGCACTGGCGTAGTCTGGGTAAGGTAAGGTAAAAAAGGGTTGAGTGGTGGGAAGTGGAGGGGGAATGCATTATGATACAGTATAATGGCAGGTCTGCGCACTAAAGTCTTTGTATTTCCTGTGCGAAGTTGTTCAGTTTGAAATAAATTCAATACTAGTAATACTTGTGATATGGCTGGAATTTACTACCTTGATCAACACCCACGCATGCAATTGGGGTTTTTCTGTTCATAGAGTCAAAAAACCACAATCCTCATCAATCGTAATGAATACTATCTCTTGACTATTTCCTATAACTGAGAATGCGAGATCTATTAGTGATTGAAAATCTACTTAGTGTTTACGTTAGGAAATAAGGTAGCTTAGCTACTAGTATTAAAACTTGAATTTATCTCAGTCAATTGATTGAACCTGGAATACCTACTAGTAAGAGTGTTTATATTTCTCATTCAAATCTGAGCCGAAGTAAACCTGCTGGCACGACGGTAACCAGCACACCACTCGCTTCAAGTTCAAAGCACCTCCTTCAAAACGCCAAAAGCCTGCAACGAAGCAGCCAACCCACAAGCAACGACATTCGGCAAAATCCCATTCTTAGCATACCAAGCCGAGCTAGACCAAAGCAAGACATTAATGATAGCCGCCATGGCCTTGTTCAAGGGATCTGCTAGGGCAGATGGGTTGCGGGACCATTGGTAGTGTAGGATTCCGGAGAGGAAGAGGAATGCGCTTCCCTATAACCCGACGAGGCAGTCAGCCATTTGTTAGATAGGGCCGGCCAGGGTAAGTGGGTGAGGTGAGGTGGGGGAGGGTAGTCTTACCTGGTACCAGCCGACCTTTCCACAGGCCCAGGCTCGGCTTCCTTTGATGTTTTTGAAGACTTTGTCGGATTGCCATTCTTTGCCGCCGATCTGGGGGTGTGTTAGCTTGGTCTGATTTTGGTCTTGGTCTTGGTCTGCATAAGACGAATGCAAGTTTAAACTTGAATGCAAATGCATGAGGCTTATCTCGGCGGGGAGATCAACTTGTACTTGTAGTAGTTCCACGTTGACCAGTTGGTGACTTAGTACGTACAGTGTGAGCAATGGAAAGCAGAACAAAAGACACAGCCGAGGCTGTAAGGGCGCCGGATGGTGCGGACATTTTCAAGTTCAAGGTATTTATGGAACTGAGTTCGTTTTGTTTTATATATCGACTCGGACAGCCCTGTTCAAGCTTGGAGGGATGAGATGCGATGTTGGAAGGTGCCCATGTGAGTGACCGGAGCTCCGGGGGTATTTCAAGGCAGGGGGGGTGGGTTGAAGCGAGCCTCGGTTCAACAATTGGGTCGAGTGGGGAATGAATCTCGGATCGACTCCACATGTTTATGCATGGGATGGGGATGGGATGGGGCAGATGGATTGAAGCTTAAACATTAATTGTACTTGTACCTACCAATATACTTAAATAATTGTGATCTAATTCTATTTCCAATTATATTATAATCAGTGGTCGATGCTAACCAACATAGCATTACTGGAGGACTCGGAGATTATGCTTATTACTAGACACTGTAACATTGGGTATATTATCACTACCTAGGGATAAATAGCTGGACAGAGAAGTGAAAAGGGGGTGAGAGTGAGGTGTCGAGGGGGGGTCGAGATATAAATAAAAAATATGAAAAATGGATAAGACTAGAAAACTCCAAGCCAGGGTCGTTCCATGCATCCTTGGCAGTGGAAGTACGCCGAATTCCCCCCAGTTGACCATTGAAGAGAACACCTCGCAAGAAGAGAATTTGTAGAGAAAAAAGAGATCAAAAAAGGGAAAAGGAGGGGAATTTCAAAAGAGTAGATAGATATAGCCCATTCCCATAAGCTCAAGCCCGAAACAAGACCTTCTGGAAAGGGGCTAATATCGATCGATTAGTGCAAAAAAGGGTAGAGGTCGGAAAAAGACGAAGGAAAGCCACCAACGCCGGCAACTGTCGGGACGTTGATCATGAGACATTCAAGGATTTCCATCCTACTCAGAGGAGAGGATTGGAATAGAAGCATATCGACAAGAAATATCGACGAATTTGGAAGAAGGCGCAGGAAATGGTGGGTTTTTCCTTGCCAAAGAATGGGATGGGATGGACTAGGCGAGATAAAACCGTATCATACATGACCATCATATGACCATCATCGCGAACCTGAATTGGGTTGATTTAACTCCACCGGTTGAGGCGCTGAGTTTGATGCGATATGCGCACGCAGCGACGCAACCTCTTCTCGTAATCCCACCATCTCGTCGTGCATGGACCGAACATATTGCCAGAGCTTATCGATTTGGCTGGGGTCGCTGTTTGACTCTGGGCCATCCAGCCCCACCTTTGGTAGACCGTGATGAGAGCCGGAATGACCGTGTTGTGATGTGTGTTTTGCTGGTGCCTGCAGGCCGTATCTGGCATCAGGAGAACTAATAACGGGCGGGGGAAGATGGGGCGCTCCGGTCGGTGGTGGCAAGCCCAAGCCCGGTGGGGGTGGGGCATGGTTTGGCTGCGCTGTTCGAGGAGCGAAAGATGATTGAGGATGAGGCAAGGACTGGCCCATGCCGGGGGAGTGTGCGAGGTGAGGTTGTGTACTTCCGTCGTGATGCGAGAGGGAGTTCGGAGAAAGTGGCTTAGGGCTGTCGCCGACATTTGTTGCGGTGAAAATGGACGAGCCAGATGTATGACCTGCGGGTGGGAACGTCATATTTGAAGGTTGTGAAGTCGCTGCTGTAGAAGATCCCGATCCACCGTGCGAGCCGGGAGGTGGGTAGAGAGCACGGCCAGCAGCGATCGGTGGATAAGTACTAGGCGGGCGGGGGTGGAGAGAGTCGGTTCTGGAGAGAGAATCAACATCGGACTTGCGCATGCCCGGCATGTTGAGTCGTCGCTCGTCCTCCTCATCCATACGCTCTGGCTCAGCATAGACCAATCCATTCATTGCGTCATCTGCCGGGTGGCCATCACCGTAGTCGTCGTCTGCTGCAAAGCTGCCCATGCTGGATCGGCGACCAGCGCAGCCCCCTTGACCTTTATTGTGGCGCGCAAGCGCGTCACCGCGAGCAAATCGACGCCCGCATTTCGGACAGATATGAGGGCGCTCGCCTGTGTGGAGTTTGGTGTGTCGTTTCAAGTCGTGTAATCGGCGGAAGCGAGATTGGCAAGTTTGGCAGACGAAAGGTTTCTCTTGGCTATGGGTCAGAAGATGACTCTTGAGGTTGTGTTGCCGTGTAAACTCTGTTGCGCAATAGGGACAGCGGTGCTTCTTTGCGGACGGCGAGCGCGGGCTCCCTCTATTATAGCCCGCATCTGGCAAGCTAAGTCCGCGGCGCGGATCGCTAAGGCTTGGGCGACGAGCGTTTATAGGCGGGCTATTTGCCGCCAACATCCCTGGACCGCCACTGGGCATAGGATACGAAAAGGCTTTATTGCTGTCTTGGTCAAGATCCGAGACCGCCCGAGGACGCGGTCGATCGCCATCCTGTGAAGCTGACTCTTCGATGGGACCTGGGCTCGCGACGGTTGATGTGTGCATGAGAGAGTTCGAGTTGTGATCGATTGATTTGTAATGGTCTGACGCGGAGTCATTCGGGTGTGAGTCTACCTGCATCTGTTCCGGCGATGCGTGAAGCGAAGGCTCATGGATGGAGGGGGCCGGGGACCTCTCGCTGGCCCCCAATGCTTCGCGGGCGACCTGTGTGTTGTTTCTTTCGGGTTCCCGATCTTGTTCTGCCGGCCGATCCGCCGGCATCGTCGCTGGACTTGTCATCTGAGGGGGTTGAGATCGCGAGACGTGTAGACCGGCGCTGGCGATGGAGCTTAGATTGGTGTCAGGTTTTGAGTGACCTTTGATAAAGGCGACGGGCTCCGGACTAGAGAGAGAGGTGGAGGAAGCGGAAATGGAGTTTGAAATGGCGACAGTCTCGTTATTGGAGTGCATCAATGCCGCCATGGAGGCAGAAGGTTTCGCGCCAGCCTCGATGGGTGGACGAACCAAGGCGATGGCTACTTCCGACGACATGTTAGAAAATGTACGCGGCGGAAGAGAGCATGGGGGGGAGTCTAGGGAAATGGGAAAGGGGAAAGGAAGAAACCAACCGCAAGAGCTTTTGGAACAACCGAACGAGAGACGGGGTGAGAGGAGGAGGATGAAGGCGAGGCGAAGTCCACGGCGTGTGGGGCGTTTAGACTCACTTTCACCTTCAGGCAAGTGTGGCGCAAGCTGACGAGGTTGGTTTCAGCTTTTCAGAGTTGTTGGACTCAGAAGAAGATCCACTTGGAATGTCTAGGGGGGGCTTGGGCCTTGTGTTAAAATAGCAAATGGGGAGTGGAATCAAGGAGATTGGCGATTTGAATGAAGCCAGGCCATCAGGCGTGGAAGTGTGGAAGTTTGGAACCGTGGCGGGTGCGGGTTGCGCAGGAACGAAGTTGGCTGAGAGAGCTGAGTTGGGGCGGTGGAGAAGAGGGGAGGAATGTTGATAACTTTGGGTTAATCAGCTGAAAAGGTTGGAAGAGTTGGAAGAGTGGGTGATGCTCATTCACTGGATCCCAATAGAACAAGACTAGAGTAAAAGAGAAGAAGAACAAAAACAAGAACAAGAACAGTAGCAAGAGAAAGAACAGGAACAGCAGCAACAGCAGCAGCAGCAACAGGCAGAAACAGGATAGAGCAACAGTACGTGTATGGTAATATTTCCGGGGGGCTGGCGTGGCGCAGTAACAAATTAGAGCAATTGGCGGCCTCATGCCCGGTATTGTATGGTCCTGGTACTCATGTAACTCACATCTAGTCACTCCTGGTCGGCCACGGTCGAGGCTCTTGGAAATGAACCCTCTAGGTATGTACTGGTACTTATTCCCGCATATATTATTACCCTTGTGATCAGGTACCTCTACTTGGTTAAGATTGAGGCTGTGTAGCCGCTAAGGCGTTTGTGGCGGGCCGTGGGTCTAGCACCAGCAGCACTCACAACCAGCATCAACACGAGGCTTCCCGTCCCTCCCCTTTCCTCCATACTCATACTCGTACTCTGCGGCTGAGGGACACATCTGTTTAACTCTGTCTATATTCCTCCTTATGCACCGTACCCTCCGGAGAATACAGCCATGTACGACCGACGTACCACCAGCCCTTGCCACACTTCACCCGTGATGTCACCTCGTGGACATCCTCATGTCGCTCGGAGGGGCGGGCGGCAGATCTACTCGAACCCACCTTGTTTCGGGGCCTGACCGTGGAAACTAATCCCAATGTCAATGTCAATGTCAATGCCAATGCCAATGCCAATGCACCAATGCTTTTCTGCAGCGTTAGGCCCAGTCTGCTGCTGCTGCGTCTAGTTTCATTTTACCGCCGACCCGACTGAGGCTCAACCTGTTCTTCAGTCGAGGATCGACAATATAACATAAGCACAGCTGTAGTGAATCAATCCAGTCGCGTGGGCTGTGAGGCTTCGAGGCTTCCACTGGGATGTACAATACATCCTGTGCATGTACATACTGTAGTGGGTGGGGGGTAGCGGTGTCAGTACGATATTCTAAATGGGTCACAGTCAGACCAATCCAATCTTCATGTCGGCGAGAGTGGGGAGAGAAGAAGGCCTCCAAACCCCTGGAGGTAGATCAGTCAGATGAGGCTTTTCGATGCATCTCCCCAGCACCGGGGCAATTACCAGGCGGTCATATCTGCATGGGCCGATGAGGCTCTTGCAGGCGGCCTTGCATAGCCCGATAGCTGTGTAGTCTCACGGTTCGGATCGGGGGTCGTGAGCTTCAAGTTTCATCCGGCATTGGCACTTGAAGGATTCTCTACCAGGATTTCCACGGAATCGTGCTTCACTCGCTGTCAATGCAAGGGCAGGGAAGGGATAGAATGGGGTGGCGAGCGGTGATGGAATTGGTGGACCTCTAGAAATGTGGCGTTCGCAGATTTTTATTCTTGGGGTTTTGGATCGGAAAAAATGAGGATTTGGCATAGAATTGGAGTAGGAAAATGAATACGAATACGTCGAATAACTGTTGTCATGGCATCGCTAAGTGTTGTCGACGGAAACAGATAGGTAACGGCCAGGGAAGAAAAGACACTAGCAAGTTTACCTCCAGGGCATGGAAGGATATACAACGTGAAGTATCCCGATACTCCAATTCACATGACATGGATTTGAATTCCATAGTTCTATAATTACTCTCCTGCAAACCTGGTCAACAGCCACCTGGATTCCCAATTCGGCAGACATCTCCACATTTGTTGTGTCGGAAATATTCTCCCCACGGATCCACTTCCATTGTAATTGTATTGATCACTGGCCGACACCCTAAATTGTGGCTTGGCCGGGACTACGTCAGACGAAAACAGTGGATATGAATGAAAGGACAGCTTGGCCAGTATGAATCTGTTGCTGTGTAAAATTAAGTTCATTATCGCTAGAATGTTCCAACATGGTCAGATCCGCCATCGCGTTTCAGGATCCTTGGTGCCTTGCCTAATTACATCAGAGGTGTGGCTGATGTGAACCATCAATAGTAAGCTGACAGCTGTTACTTGATAGTCTCTCAGGTACGCCCATTTCTTCTATGTATGGATGGGTCGAATCTCCACTTGGTGGTTTTTTAGAGGGTTGACTAGAAATAATTAAGAAGTTGGGAGGGCCTAGAAGAGTTGACCAGATCTAGATACACCTGTATGTATTAGTAACTAGTTATCTTTCGCCTAAGAGAAGAACACTTCCATTTGTGCTGAAAGGCAAGATCAGTCCCTGGAACTGAAGTGTCATATTTACTAGAAGTGAATTAAGGCTTTCTTCTGAGGTATGACTAGTGGCACTGCCGGTCTATCCGGCCTGTCACGAACTCAGGGCCGGGAAGCATCTAATATTCACCGGGTTTGAATATACCAGAATATTACCTCTACACCAGAAATTGACTGTAGAGCTTATGTTGTTATAAATGTGGGTTCTATTTAGTACAAGGCAGCTCAAAATCTGAGTTAGATAGTCATGCTCGTTGCTCTGAAAAGTACTGCTAAACCAGCAGGACATAACAAGGCACTTCTCTACAACTATGAACAAACTAGTCAATGGACAGGTCAATCATCGATATCAGGTCAGCGTGATCTATCTGTCCTACCGCGGGAATCATGGTGGATCTTAAATTATAGGGAGTCTAAAAATAGAAGATGCTGGAGGCATGAGGGGCCCTGGCATTGAGTCTTACAAGTTAGGCAGTGCAAGTGACCGGGGTATACAGAGTACGAGTATATGAAGAATCACTGTTCAACGTGAAGGTTGGGAATAGGAGTGCATGGAGTGCATGGAGTGCACTGGCAAGTTATATTATGAATCGATCCAAGCACTTTTTCTTCTGTGTAGCCTCTCTAAAACTGTCGGAATTGGCGAGACAATTGCATGACTGCTGTAATAATAGTCTAGTTAAGCCATCTACTAGTGTGTCTCTATATTCGCTACGGAGTAGGTGGTTATGTCTTCTCATAGCAATGCTTAAGTCTGGTCTTGGCAATGCTCCCGTCCAACCTCCCCAGCACAACCACTACATAAATGTATCACACTACTCCGTACTCGTACCCCTCCCCTCAAATTCCCCCGCGCACTGGCCTCGGATACATTCGACTCGAAACATGGCGAAGCGCCAGGGGAAGGACTTGGTGCTTATTGACCCTGTGTGACAAGCTTGCATCCCTACGGAGATGCGGGTTGGCGGGTATTTTGGTCCCGGCTTGGGCTTCATGCCCCGTGCTGCTCCTATCCTTCCATCCCACATCCCACCCCAATTTCGAGCGGTTCGGGAGGAGGTGTGGTTGGCTAGGCGATCGGCGGATTAGCGCCGGTTGAGGTGATGGGCGTGCATCGTGAGGAGGTGCCCGAGGCCGTTTAGTGTCTCTTACTGGCTGGAGACTCCACTGTGACAAGCTCGACCGATCACCTCAACCATCCAGTCAGAGTGCTGAGTCTGCACGACCGACAGTGTGAAGATGCAGGCTCCTCGTCCAGAGGGACCGTTCCCCAATCACGATCTCCGTCGCACCAGCACTATTCCCCCCGGCGCTTACTCTGATCCTGGCACGAAGTGATGAGCGACCATCGGCTTGCAGTTCTTGCCCCCGCCCCTCGACTCGACACTGGCGCTGATTGATATTCAAGAAAGCCATGGCCGGCTCCTGCGTCTCCTCACGTTTTTCTCTTTCTCCTCCTTGTCACCATCCGCCGCCTTGACTGGTTCTGTGTTTGTTTAATCCGTGGACAGCAGGTCTCGCTCACGGTTATCCAAGGTGATCCTGCGAAAACGTCCATATTTCTCAGCAGTTGTTACACACGCACACAGCTGGGATCGCAGCACACAATTGACTTGTATTCGCTCTTGGCCGATTTTATTTTTCTTCTAATTCTCGAAGAAAGGCCTCTTGGATTCCTATCAAGAGCTGGCTCTCTTGATCGATCTTTGTTGATTTCAGATTCTATCGCTCTTCCTTGAAATGTCGATTTCTGGTGATAGCAACAACGGTTCTCCCCAGAACTACGCACCCGTCGTTCCAGTGGATCTCACTCGCAGTTCCTATCACAGCGCAATGGGTCCCCCTCCACAGCAGCACACAGCCAACGAGACTCGCAGCTCCTCCGAGAGCAGCGGTGCTTCTCTAAAAAGCCCCCGCACAGCTCGGTTCGCCGAGGCCACAACAATTCACTCGCCAATCGAACCAGCAACTAAATCTCCTTTCGCCGATCCTCAGAACAAGAACGCTGGGGGTGGTGTTGCGGATGTTGGTTTTGGTTATGTATCGGCGAATGATCCAGCGAGGCATGTGGACGACTCCCTCCCCCCAGCCTCGCCATGGAGGGCCGACTTGAAGGTGCCCAACACTGCTCGTTCATTGAACCCACTCAGCCCTACTTTCCGCGAGGAATACATGCTCGAGAAGCAAGAAAAAGTTGCGGATAAAGAAAACGCCCGAGATTTGGTAAGGAAACTTCTACTTACAACCATTATCAATCGCTCAAGTTTCTAACCTTCGTCCAGAGAATCAAACTTCGCGTTCGCATCGCCAAGATTTTCCTTCGTTTCGTCAACTTTGGTTGCAGTCTGATCATATTGGCTCTTCTGGCAGTGACTTTGACCGTTTTCAGAGCGACAAAAGCCATCCCGACGCGCAACTCTCTTCCTGCTTGGGCCGAGGGCACAAACCCATGGGCTCAATACATGCTTCTGGGAATGGCTTGTGTTTCACTCTTTGCCTGCTTGATCGTCTTCTGGGCTTACTGGAAAGGTGGTCACAAACGTGCCGAAAAGACCGCCATCTACTACACCGTATTCTCCATATTCTTCTTCCTTTTCAGTTTGATTATGTGGGTTGTCGGTGCAGCTGTCTACCAACACTCCAAATCAAGTGGGAATGGTAAAGACATGTGGGGATGGTCCTGCGCCCAGAATACTCGTGAAGAGATATACAGCAACTCAGTTGACTACGCTCTGCTATGTCGTCTTCAGGTAAATATTCGCGCCCCCTCCCCATCCAGCCCAAAGTTTACAAAAGCTGACAGTTAATCAGGACTGGGGTCTCGTCTGCGCCATCATCGAAGTCGTCATCGAGGTTCTAGCCATCCTGATCTACGCCGTAGTCCTCTACCGTATCTGGACCAAGCGCCGACTGATGAAGAGCATGAACGGCCGCGACCAAGCACGAGATGATCTCTACCTCGCCCAACTCCGCCTCCAATCAGCCCCCAACACGCCCGGCTTCGCAGGCTTCTCATCATACCCGCCTAAATCGCCTTTCGCCGCCGCAACCCCGGTTGACGCATACTCAGCCGCAGAGAAAGGCCAGGCCCCGAGATCGCCAACAACAACGCAATATGCCTCGCCGCGTTCCCCAACCCGCCCCGTCCCCTCTTTCCAACTCCAAGCCCCACCCATCCGCGTCCAACAACCTACCCCCCCAAACAGCTCAAGAGGAATTCGCTGCTCCCTCACACTCCCCGTCCCCGCCTCCCCCGCAACACGTTGCTGCTGCGCCGGGCGAGACGGAATACGCCGCTGTGCCTATCCCGGGCGGTTATACCAGTCCCATGGGTCCGGCTTTCCCTCCTGCGGTGCACAAGTACTAGAACTTCCAAGCTTGAATGCTTTGGTTTTACGTTACGTTGCGTTTTCCTGGCGTATGGGAGCGAGAGAGTCAGCTTGATTTCGTCCCAAAAAAATTATAAAAAAACCTTTATTGAAAAAAATGTATACGATCGTTTTGCGGTCGAAATCTTGAACATACCTATCTCCTGTTACTTTTTTTCGTTCTTGGTTCTACTATTTTATATTCCCTAATTTACCCATCTGGGGTTGGGCACTGACAAATGATGTACAAGGGCGTTAGCGGTTGGGATACAGATACCAGTGCTAGTTGGAGGGCTTGATTGTTTTACTATTGCTATTGTTTCGAAAAACTCTTTGCTTCTAAGATTCAATATTACCATTCCATCTTTGAGAATACTAAATTCATATCTTGCTATACTCCCAGTTCCTGGCAGGTTCAACATAGGGCTCCAAGGTTGCTTAGACTGCATTTTCTCAACTACTAGTATATTGTGTTCTTCAAAATCAAAAACAACGCTGTATTTTCTGATATACTATTACTGAATGCCTTCAAGTTCAAGTTAATATCTGAGTATAGATGTACTAGTATTTCTTGGAAAATTGAGTATATAAAAATTTGGACACCACGATACTATCCCAGCTCCAACCTGAATGATCCCATGGCAGCAATGAAACTCCGAGTCTATATCCAAGGCTCTTGATGATACTAGTATCTCAGCTCTTCCAAAGCCCGCATTAGCTGATCAGATGTCGGTAAAACATGATGACCCCCCTTCAACCAATCAACATTAACAATACACCCCTTCTCTTCCATCTCCCGCTGAAGAACTTCAATCCGACCACTAGGAACAAACTCATCCACCTCCGCCGGGAAAAGAAAAACCAATTTACCGCGTATATCATCCGTAAACTTCGACGCAAACCCACTCGTAACAATACTCGGCTCAGCCTTCGACCGAAATCCCGGAGGGAACGCCTCATGCGCAATGGCATCGGGATAACCAAGACGACAAACCAAATCACTCAGAGGCCACGGAATCCACGCCACCAAACCATCTACTAGAGAATCCAAGCTCGTGACTGGCACGATGCCAATAGCCCCTATCACTCTGGGCCGAGCTAAATGACCAGCTAGGCACAGTGCACCCATTGAACGACCGCAGATGACGATGCGGGCTTTCGGATACTTCTCGAGCGTCCAGTTGATGACAGCTTCGTCGTTTGCTATGGCGGCAATTTCCATTGCGCCGTCGACATTTGGTACGAATGAGCTTGCGTCGTAGCCGACGAAATCACGACCGATAACTGTTATCCCGTTCTCGACGAGGGGTTGGAAGATTTCTTTGGAGAGATATCGTGTAGGTCGGAGGTTGCCGTGGAAGAAGAGGAGGACGAGGTCTGGGTCCGAGTCCTGATCTGACGATACGGCTTGAGTTGGATATTCGTGAATTCCGACTTTGCTTCCGACTGCAGATGTTATGGTGTAATGGTTGCCGTCTAGTTCGTCGCCATTCCGTCCGAGATAGTCGTACTTTAAGGCTCCTGCATTACCGACGAAGAGTTGGCTATCGAGGGTTTTTGCGAGACGTCGTGTCAGCCAGTCTGGTGTTGTTTCAGGAGTGTCGGACTCGCGAATGGTTTCGAGTGGGGTTGTTTCTTGGTTTGAGGGTGGTTCGATCATTTTGAAAGGAGTGGAAGTGTCTGCTGCTGAACAAGGATGAATACCGATCAAGACTATGTCCTCCACCTAGCTGGAGTATTCCAAGTATGCAGTGGAGAAGCGCTCTGTATTTATCTGTAGGCCCCCAGAGCCGCTTGATCAACTCAATGAATAGTAATCTGCGCTAGGGACTTGGCGGGGGGGCGATGCCCTTTGTCGAGTACATCAAGTTGAATTAAGACGTAGTAAAGAATGAATCTTGGAAAATAGAAAGAGAACTCTTAGGTTTCAAAAGTAGTTGTCTGGATTCAATCCATAATCCTATCAAAGGATCTACAAGCAACATGAACTTGAATTGGATGTGTATGCAAAAGGTCACCGATCTCGCATTGGGAATCAATGGAACAGCAAATAAAGATATCCCCAGCGCCACTCTGCAAGAGCCCAAAATCCGAAACAACTCCGCGGATCAACTAAATCCAACCCATTCTGTCCCTGAAATTCATGACTAACACGTGTTCCGATCTAAGGTAACGGACCTATACATACATACATACTAGCATGTCAAAGAAGGAAGCCTACATCCCACCGCCCTCTTCCAGAACAGCATGGACATCCCGACTGACAAAGATCTCTTCCAGGGTAGCGGCACCGCTGGCTATCTTAGTGATATCACTCTCGAGGACCAGACCCTGTTCGTTGGCCAAATGCAGCAAGCAGATGAACCCAAAGGAGGTGCTGATATCCCGCAGTGTTTCGACAGGATAGACCGCCTTCAGGTTGTTCATGATCTTCGTGAACCGAAGCCGGCCATCATCCCCGAGGTCAATGGCTTTTTCTGGGCTGCTTTGCTGGGGTGTGGGTGTGGGTGGCGTGGTGTCGGCTTCACTCTCAGGTTCGGCTGGTGGTTCGCTTGAGACGGCACCTGGTTGTGAAGCGGAGGCGAAATCGGTAGCAGCGATGAGTCGCTCACCCATGCCTCTCCACATTTCGTTCTTGAGACGTCGAACATCAACCTTCTTCGCTACACGTGCATAGTTCACGTAGTCTGGTCGGGCGCGACGTGCGCCTTGAGTAACCAACTGCGAACCGTATCCGCCCTTGCTTGGTGTCGCGCCGACCATGTTCAATAAGGCAGAGAGTCCGGTCTGTCCGCCGGCATCGCCAGCTGCCGCACCTTGAGTACCATCAGTAGGTGGGGAGAGCATCTCCCGTGCGTCTGCGAATGGCAGGTTGTCATCGTCGTCGTCAAGGTCCATGCCATTAGGGAAAGCAAGACCATCATCATCAGCGAAGAAGTTGGCATCATAGGCACCAGGAACGCCTTCTTCATCCACATCTTCAGTCTTGTGATTCGCCCAAAATGCCTCGTCCATGTCCCCGTTACCGGATGTTTGGTCTGGTCGGTTGTGGTTGATCCGTCGTGACATAAGTTTCCTTGAGCCCATTTGAGCTTTTGGTTTCAGGAACAGCCGAAGTAGTTGACGGGAGTTGAAGTGTTTATCGTCAGGCAATAGATTGCGACCCTTAGTCTTCCATTGCGTCTTGGGTACGGAAATGGCGGAATTGGAGCTGGCAGGAGTGTAAATCAACTCCGCGAGAGATGGATCAAGCGACGCCCCGAAGTCAATTTCGAAAGGCTCTTTCTCTTTGCGTTGCTTTGGTGCAGCGGTAGTGCTGGCGGCTGTGTGGTCCTTGATTCTCCGAATTTTCCAGTGCTCAGGACCAGCCCAGTTCTTGGAAGCCGCATTGTCGAAGTAGCTGAGGATATTCTCATGGTCTTGCTTGCTAGGCTGATGCGACATGGAGATGGCGTAGGCGTCTTCGTTATCGAGGTCTTCATCCCCATCGGCATTTTCACCATCCTCCATTCGGTGAACCTTGAGCATCGGCTCCAAAGCAGCCTCGCGAGCCCATGCCTCTCCTCCATCACCGAAACCGGTGTCGCCGCTAAGGTCGAAACCAGCCAATGTACCATCGTCATCATCGAAACCGACCGCGTTGTCGTCATCAAGCATAATCCCTGAGGGGTCTTCGACTCCGTCTTCATTCTTATCCTGTCGCCATTCCTCGGGTGCTTTGAGGAGTGGGATGTCCAGTGAACCGTTAGGGTCACCCAGGTTGAAATTCTTCAGGGAGGGGCAGATATCCTGCTCGTCTAAATAATCCAAATCGGGGAAGAACTGGTTGGCCAGAGTGGTGAGATCGAGATTCGGGTCATCTTCAAAGGTTTCGCTGGCTTTCTGGATAATATTCGCCTTGTTGTCCTCGTTTTGTAGCTGCTCTTCGGCTTGCGCATCGTGATCCTCGGAATCTTGTCGATCACCCTCGTCTGTCTTAGCACTGTCATCCACAGCGTCGTCGCTGCTATCAAAAACGATTCTTCCCTGGCCATCGATAGCAAGGTGGTTCAGCAGCAATCCCTTGGCACCGCCTTCGTCGAAATCAGCAGATGCCTTCTTGAAGAGCGGATCCACCGCAAACTCCAACTCAAACTTCTTCAGTTGTAACGATGTAAATGACGGGGCAAGCGTAGATTCATGTGAGCGATTCTGTAGAAACTGGTCAGCGAGTGCACATTCCCATGACTTGATTACAGTGGTAGTGAGACAAACCTTCTTACGCGACTTGCGGGTGCCTCCATCTTCACCGTCTTCATCGTCGTCTCCATCTTCTCCCTCGGCATCGGCTTCACGGCCTCGCTTGTCGCGGCTATCGGCCAAGCCACTCAGTAGCTTTCCAGTCTCGGTTGCGACACTATCCACACGGCTGGTGTAGATCTTCACACATCCATCGAGGGTGCAACTGGCCTTTTGGAAGTTGACGCCGTCTCCTTCCTTCAAGAGCGACATATCGTGGAAATAGTCGATCAGGGCGAAGTTCCAGGAGTTGTTTGCGTTGATCTTGTTATCCGTTGCCATCTTCATCCACTCTTCGAAGTTGGCCAGAATAGGCACACGCTTCATCGGAGTTACACCCCGACCACTAACATCGCTGTCGCGGCCACGGTGACCGGTCGATCCCCGAGGTGTTGCGGGACTGTCACTCCCTTCGCGGTTGTAAGATGTGTATCGACGGGGGGGGCATGGGTGTCTTGACGGCGGCCTTAATCTGATTCATCTGGCGGTCATGAAGGGCTTGTCTGGCTTCCTTCCGAGCCGCCTTCTCGCCCATATCATCGTTAAGAGGAACCCTGATAGTCTGTTAGAATCCGGGCGCTCCACGTACAACCAACTGCGAATGGATGCGACATACTTGATAGGGGAGTTCTTCTGAGGTGTCGAAGCGCCGTTGGAACGGCGATGATGCGCCTTGTTGACTACACGAGGCATGATTGCGGTTTCCCCCAGCTGGGAAGATCGAGATGCGCTGGATGTTGGTTGCTGGTTGCGATAGCCGGTCGTGGTTGCAGCTGATGGAGAGGGGCGGGCACAAACAATGTCAACAAACACACCCCACGTGACTTGCCTATCGCACGGCAGCGACGACAGTCGCGCCTCCCAAACGGGTGATCACGTGGACGTGCGTATTTATCTTATCACGTGTTATCGCCTAGTCTTGGAGGTGTCTAAACCGGTCATCGCCCCCCATTAATTTTGGGTCGTTGGAGCCTACTGGAAAAACCTTCCTTGAATACCTGGCGATTTCCCTGATTTCTTCAAGATCGATCTGCATAGCCACATTTCTCAACTTCTGGTGGTGGCTTTGCAGAAACCCAAAATGCAATAGAGAGTGAGTGCATTGGCCCACTCTTCGCTGTGCAGGCTGACATCACCAAGCTCACCGCATTGGCAGCTCCTCACGTTCATACCGGGTCAATGGAGGGGGTACACGCGACTCAAATAACTTGCTGCTTCGCTTTCTCTGCATAAACTGCGGGTCAAGGACTACTCCAGGGTTTCATCGGCTCACAATGCAGCAGTGTCCGTGGCCATAATGCTCCAGTCACCACCCTTCTTCCTGCGGCCGGCCCGCAAAGTGCCTCGGTACTCTGTACGGCCGTTTTACACTTCGATAGCCGTTTTTACAACACTGACAATATTGAGCTTGCTTATTGCATGGGTTGGAAAAGGTCAAGCCGATCGTACTACAGCGGGCACACTTCTTCTCAAGCGCGATAACGAGCCAGAGGTATGACAACAATCCCGTATTACCAGCCTCTCCCTAGGCCACTTGAAAGCTAATTCTTACACTGTGTGACTTGGATATAGTGTCGTCTCGTACGTGAAGTCAAAGATCAATGCGCATATGTCCGTGACAATTGCCCAGATCACCAAGATGGCCTATTCTCTTATTTACAGCTATACTACTGCGCCCTCCCGAATGCAAAACCGCTTGCGTTTCTCATCTTGATCCTCTGGTTATCGCTCCTCTTCAGTACCATCGGAATCGCTGCTAGTGATTTTTTATGTATCGACTTGAGTACACTGGCGAGCATTCTGGGCTTGAGCGAGAGTCTCACGGGCGTTACTTTCCTCGCATTCGGCAATGGAAGTCCCGATGTTTTCTCAACCTTCGCCGCCATGCGCTCGAATAGTGGCAGCCTAGCCATTGGCGAATTAATCGGAGCTGCAAGTTTCATCACTACTGTCGTGGCCGGCTCCATGGCTCTAGTTCGCCCCTTCAAGGTCGCGCGAAGGAGCTTTGTCCGGGATGTTGGTTATTTCGTGATCGCCGTCACCTTCAGCATGTTTTTGCTAGCCGATGGACGGCTTCATGTTTGGGAATCGGCTGCAATGGTTGCTCTATATGCCTTCTACGTTTTTATGGTTGTGACATGGCACTGGTATCTGGTTCGGCGTCGAAAACGTCACGAAAGGGACATGGCAGCACGGACACATTTCCATATCCCTGACAACCAGGAGCTGGAGTACGAGCAACCTTTGGATGACGATGATCCAGGCGTTGCATCAGAGTCACGCGAGTCTCGGGCTCTTCTCCGCGGTGCATCCACTGATGACTTTGATCTACTGGAACGCGCCGAGAGAACCCCCCAGTTGGAAGGAGGAGGACGAGGAGGACGACGAAACCCGCAACCGGTATTTAGCCGAGATTCGAGACAATATGCACGTTTATCGACCTCAGTATCGATCGAGACGAAACACTATGAATCCGATCCGAGCAAGTCTTGTTGGTGCGCTGGAATTTCAATCCGTGCTGCACTCGCTTGAGAAATCGAGAAATATCAGACACGGGGCGACAAGCAGCCTGGGCAGCTATTCGGACGAAGGCAATTCGTCTGCTCAGTCTTGGGACACTAGATCTGTAGCATCTCATCCTCGTGCTACCCGGCCCTCTGCGCCTAATGACCGCCTGTCGCCGCATAGCGCGGAAGGCTCTAGGGCTCGAGCAGTGTCAGCCAATGATGCTGATAGAGTTGAACTGGACCCCAGTGTGCTAGGTCGTTATCAAGAGGAGGTACCACAGCTTACTATTAGACGGCCTTCTGAGGAGGTGCCCACTCGACAATCTGTGCAGCCACCTCGAATCGATACGAATTTGGCAATAACGCTCTCTCCCTCGGCATCTACACAGGCATCGCCAAGCGGAAGCCCCGTTGCCGCGGATGCTCCCCAAACACCCGACCTACTAGCTCCACCAGCCGCTTTCAGCTCTCCCAACTATCAATCAAGCATGACTCATGACCGATCGCCACAAGCAGTGTCGCCACGAGGCACCAGCCGCAGCTATCAATCCATGGCCGTCTTAGAAAGTCCTTCGGCCCCGTTCCCGATATATGTCGACGACACTTCAGCTCCGTCATCGCGCGCACCCAGTATCCGTCTACCCAATCCAGTGGCCAGTCCAGCAGAACAGCTCCTTGTTCATGATCCCTTTGACGATAGGCTCACGGATAGCTCTTCATGTCGGTTGAGAAAATGGTGGCCTGATTCTGTCTTACCTCCCCCTCAGCAACTTGCATGTACACTTTTCCCAACACTGGCTGGCTGGAAAGGCAGAAGCATCATGGGACGTTTTCTAGGGATAGTTGCTGCGCCAAGCGTGTTTCTCCTAACAATCACTGTGCCAGTCGTCGAGCCCCAGGCTTCAGAATATGACGAACCAGACCCAATACCGGCGGTGGTCATCGAACAAGTCGATACTGATGGACCTGCTCCAAGAATAAGACTACCAGCGGACAGTCCTACCATCCATCCCATGGGACATGGTCATAATGATTCTATTCCCGGGATAACAACGACACATCCTCATCCGCACAAACATTCACATGACGACTCTTACAGGCGACCCCGCTGGGACTCGGAGCTGCCAGCAGCACCCCCGCCTCCAGCAATTGACTCTGTAACGTCCGTCAAGGACTGGAACCGCTGGCTGGTCTCAATTCAACTGTTCACGGGCCCATTCTTCTTCGCCCTGATTGCCTGGACTACCGCAGACACGTCCCTCAATCCACGCAACTTCATCCTCCCAGCCCTGATATCTCTGCTCTTCTCTTTCATCTGTCTCGCACTCCTAATCATCACGACACGCAGTCGCCCATATAATCGACTCTCCCGAACAAACCACTCAGAGCAGCAGCACGATTCTACCGCCCCAGAACTAGAACCACACCCACAACCTCTCCCACACTCATGGAGACCCGTCCTCTCCATGCTCGGCTTCCTAGTCGCAATATCCTGGATCGCAACAATAGCCACAGAAGTCGTCTCCCTCCTCAAAACCATCGGCGTAATCCTCGACATCTCAGACTCCCTCCTCGGCCTAACCGTCTTCGCCGTCGGTAATTCCCTCGGCGACCTCGTCGCCGACATCACAGTCGCAAGACTCGGATATCCCGTCATGGCTCTGAGCGCCTGCTTCGGCGGACCCATGCTCAACATCCTACTCGGTATCGGTCTGGGCGGGTTATACATGACTGTCAATCGATCAGGTACTCCGTCCCGCCGTGACGAGATCTTTGCTGGCGGGAGTGGGGGCGGCATCACTGCTGTGGAAACCTCTTACGAGATTGAAATCTCCAAGGTCTTGGTTATCAGTGGTGCTACCTTGCTTGTTGTTCTGGTCGGTCTTTTGATCGTCGTTCCGCTGAATGGTTGGCGCATGGATAAGAGGATTGGGTGGGGGCTTATTGTTGTTTGGTGTATTAGTACCATTGGCAATGTGATTGCGGAGTTAACATAAAGACTCATACTCATACTCACACTCACACTCCGCTTTTCTGCTGTTTGCGTGCATGCAGGTTTGGGTTTTGCCCTCAAGCTCATGTGGTGTCGTTGATTTGACGAGATCATGCATAGTCATCTTTTTTCCTTCGGCTCTATCATGTCTTTTTCATTTTCATTTTTCCATTCATTGTGAGAAGTGATGTGGAGTCTATAGCATTCATTATATTCAAGTTAGCTTGGCTATTCCTTGTGGTCGCATGCCGGCCACTATTTTCAAACCACCATGTTCAAACCACCATGTTCAAACGTTTTTGTGGTAATAGTGTAATTCTGACCACTCAATCCTTAGTATTACATATACCATGCTCCTAATTAGACCCGGGGGGTGTCCGAATAGTGATTAGGGGTTAGCGTAAATGAAACCATGATCCATCCATCCATCCACTGTAGAGGCTTACACAAACTCAGTCGAGTCTAGCAGTATTTTGCAACTGATTGACCCATTCGAGAATCCACTCACAATTCCAACTTCACTACACGCGACGTAGCCTAATAAAGAACACCACGCTAATTGTAGCCACAGCGACACGATTCATTTGGATTCCCGACTCCATTCACAATACCCAGGCATTGTCCACATTTCCGAGGACGACGTGGACTAGATAATAATTTATGATTTCCAGACTTCTTCTTTTTGCGGTTCATCTGACCCTTGTCTTCCTCGCTTTTATTGGAGCCCTTAGGAGTATTTTCCGCCTTGGGGTATATCATTCACAGCGAGCGGTTTGTCGCCATGAACACCTTCACCAACTTTCGTTGCGGGCTTAGGATATGCTTGGGAATTTTTGTTGACAGGTAGAGGACCTGTGATTCTGTCTAGATCTTGTCTAGCTCGTTCTTCTGCAAAGGCCACATACTCCGCTACCCTCGGCTGTACTGTCTTTTGGTATACCACCCCCTTCCACCCACATTCCCTAAAATCACCACGCCCTCCGGCTTGCATATACGAGATTGTGGGGTCTGACAGTCAAAGTGTCTAATCATATCCATGAAAGGAGGAAAAGCGGTGGAAAAGATACGTAGACGCTGGTCTCCTCATTTTCCTGGCCACTAAAATGAGTAAGTAACCACATTGAAAGGATGAATTAAACAATAGCTCCTAGGAACTGTACCGACACTCTGGTGAAGCTCTCAGTGAGTGATTAGGCTGGCTAAGGAGACCTGGGCACCGTGTCTACTTGGAGAGGAGGCCTAGGAGAGTGTGAAGGGGAAAAAGTCTGTTTCCTGAGACTAGCTGGCTGGTTGATGTGTTTCCCTTCGACCCTTCCCGCCTCCCCTCATTCTTTCCCAAATGCACCTGCCTCTCCCCAATTCGTTGAGGGTCCCGCACAATGCCCCATTTCACAGGTAATAAAGTCGCTGGCTCTATTAAGGATCGAAGAGCCCGAAAAGGGGTCGGGAATAGACAAATTTGCATTTTTTGCACGCTCGACACTTCCTGGAGAGAGCTTGCTGTTGATATCCCATCTTGATCAGCCCCAGGTTCTTGAGTTTTTTTCCCCGAGTGAATCACTTACCACAATACAATTGCATTCGTAACAAAAGTCTTTGTTCTTCTATTCATATGTAATTTAGATTAGCTTCTATCCTTTAAACCCTATATTTTAGAGCTCTTCGATCACTTACTCCGTCATCCTCCTGTTGGGCCAACCGAGTATTAAGCTCTTGGACAGGCACGGCAACCACCATGGCCGTAAACATGACCGTAAAGAGGAAGGTAAAAATCTTCATATTTTGTCCAATTTCCAAGACGCAGACAGGTAATTGACTAGGGAACAGATGATTAACTTTTGTAAAGAACTGGGAGGAAGTATGTCCTCTTTATACCTAGAGGCCTGCCGCAGAGTCCATACTTTCTAAGTTATTTTCGAAACTCTACCGACGATTATTGCTTGGTGGCGTAGCTGAAACAGAAAATAGCTTCTCATAATAAAATGCCGATCACTCCTTGTAACTTGGCTTAAGGATGAGAATGCTCTGAGACCAATACCATATCGATGGATCTTGCTTAAATGTTTACCAAAGCTTGCATTGAGGTGCACTGTACGCATAACGAACAGCCGGGCCGTGTGGGTTTATGAAAATAGGTAGTTACTCTATAAAGCATTTGACGTAGGGCGGTTTTGCTGTTTGGTGAGTGATCGACATAAAGATCGACATGGTGATCAATATAGTAATCGATCCAAGTGGAGCATGTTTTCCAATAAATGCTGTCGGCTATGGCAGCGATAGGAAGGGATATAACATAGCGTTGATCACTAGAGCATACCTATTGAAAGTTAATTAGTAAGACGGGGAAGCTCAAGGCAGCCTGGTCGGCACGGGCAGGTCGAGATAAGAGAGAGAAAGGGTGACAGGAGCATAGACAGAAAGAGACAATCTATAAAAAGGAGCTTATATTATTACGGGTAGGTACAAGAAGTGTGACAATATCTTCTTGGGCAGTATCATGTGAGTAGGGGTTGAAAAAGCATCTCTGTTTCCAACATGGAAGGCGATGTAGGGCGCTGTTGTATACATTCTTCAAGCCAGTTCTCGTCAAATTGTGATAACATTCATGTCTGTTGACCAAGACTTCCGCGGGGGGGGGGGGGGAAGGGATTTGGATATCTGTTTACAAGGTGTATCTGGGTTATATCCTGTGTCAAGGTTGCAGTCTTTTGACAAAACTGGACATGAATTGAACTGTCATTTTCTTGTTTAATGGATGCAGAACCGTTTTGGCCATGGATGGGTACCTCTTCAGCTTACAACCTTTGGAAAGTACTACTAGGAACGCACTGGCACAGAACACCTGGGCAATTATAAGCAGTGAGAGCAAAAAAAGCAACCAATAAGTATTGTGAAGAATTACATAAAGAGTCAACTACCACCAACGCACGCATAACATCCATGGATATAACTAACTACCCAGCACCAAGTCTGAACCTGAACCTGAATTTGAGTTTGAGTTTGAATTGGATGATCTGACCCGATCGATAATCCTTCAATTCCACGAAAAATATAACAAGTCCAGACTCCCAACTAGCCTTCTCTCTGTACAACTATGTTCCAAAGGTTCGATTATGACTGCCTCCACAACGAAACTTACAACACGCGACCAGCAGATGAGCTAGTGCTGCGGTCGTTTGTCTTCGTCTTCTTCAACCCCATTCCGGCCTGGATAGAAGCTAGCAAAGCTGAGCGGTTGTCACCTCCAGCTCCAGCCGCGGCAGGGGGTGGGGGCGGAGGGGCTGCTGCTGCAGGGGGAGGTGGGGGTGGAGCACCAGGGGCACCAGAGGGGGGGTGGTGGGGGCGGTGCTGCGGGTGCAGAGCCCATGCCTGGGGGAGGAGGAGGAGGAGGCGGTGGTGGAGGAGGGGGAGGAAGACCAGCTGGTGCGACAGGAGATGAGACATCGTCACTGGCTGGCTCGGGGACAGCTGCGGGTGCGGGGGGAGGGGGAGGAGGAGCGATAGGGCTCTCTTGGACCGGTGTGGTGTATTCGGAAGAGGGCTTGTCTTCGTCCATGGCGCTTAGAGGACGGGGAGGGGCCATGGTACCGAACAAGATGCTAGCAAGCTGTTTGGCACTACCGCCTCCTGGGCGCTCATCCTCGTCGTCGGATGAGTCTGCGTCGGAGCCGGCGGCGGACCAGTCATCGTCTTCCTCGGGGCGAACACGGCTCTTGCGCTCCAGGGGACCGGCACCGGTGAAGGTTGGCTTGATGGCTTCTTGTTGCTGGAGGCGGTGGAAGGGATTCGTGGACTGGGCTGCAGGAGGTGAGGTCGAGTCTGCAGGAGGCTGGCTCTGGCCCAAGGACTTGTAGTAGGGGTTCTTGGACTCGGCATCCGGGGTAGCTGCTGGCTGGGAGCGAGTGCTCTCAGGGGATGTAGGCTGCTGCTCAGGGCTGAAGGCCTTCTCGATTTCTTGCGCGGGGGGCTCGGGGATAGAGATTGTAGGAACGGGTGGCGGCGCATTCAGAACCTGGCTCTGGGTGGGAGTGCTGTGCTGAGGAGTGATATCCTCAGGGCCCTCGTCATCTGAAGAGCTCTCATCGTCAATGCCCTCGAGTTCGAGCTGCAATTGCCGCTCACGCTCCTTGGCAGCCTCGATTTCGGCACGCTGGGCTGCAAGACGAGCTTCGTTGTCCTTGGCTTCGCGTGCAGCTTCTGCCTTGCGGCGCTTCTCCTCTTGCTTCTTCACCTTGCCCTGTCGGACTTGCTCCTCGAGAGCACGGAGTCGGGCAGCTTGGGCTTCCTTCTCTTTCTCGAACTCGTCCTCGTGCGACTGGGCCTCACCCCTAGTATCAAATTAGTACAAGATATACCGATATAGAAGGTTCACTCGAATATACTTACTCAAGACGCTTGGTCTCTGCCTCCTGGGCTTCCTGTTCTTCCTTAATGGCCTGCTCACGAACAGCATGTTCCTTGGCAACCTCATCCGCCTTCTTCGAGTCAGCTTGACCGGCACTATCGGTCCGAGCTCTGCGAGTAGGAGGAGCCGGTGGGGGCTTCTTGCCCGCCGTCTTGGGGGCAGCAGCTGCGGATGCAGAACCGCCCTTCTCCTCAGCTAAACGGCGTGATCTCTCTTGCTCCCGCTTAGCATCTTCCTCCTCGGCACGTCGAACGCGCTCCTCGCGCTCTTTCTTTTCCCGCTCCTGGCGTTGCACAAGGGTCTCTTCGGAGCTGGCAGGCTTCAAGCCAGCAGCAGCCATGCGCTCGGCAATACGCTTCTGCGCACGTTCCCTGGCAGCGGCAACGCGGTCCTCGTGTGTGTTTCCGGGTACAGAGCTTGAGGAGTCGGTAGATTGAGGCATAGAAGGACGAGCCGGTGCCTCCTCGGCAGCAGGGGCGCGGCGCTGCTCTTGGGTTGAGCGCTCACGGCTGGGCATAATGTTAACATATTTATGTAAAGAATCGATAGGGTTTACACTTACTCATCCTTGCGCACATGCGCGGTCTTGCTGTTGCGGCTCAAATCGTAGATGAAGTCACGAATGATATCCTCCACGCCAAGGGCATCCTCCCAACGGCGCTTCTCGTGTTCGCGCGTGGAATTCTCGCCTTCGTCGCGGAGACTGTCCTCAAGGCTGCGGGTAAACTCCCGAACACTTTCCTCCACGTCACGGGTCATAACGTCGTTACGCTCTCGCTCGGCCTTCACGTCGGCGCTCTCGCTCTCCAAGCGACGAGCAGCCTCGCCGTCATCACCCTCCGCGGCGGGAGCAGGACGTCCTGACAGTTCAGCAGCACGAGCCTGCATACGCGCGCGGGCGCGAGCCTTGATCCGATCTGCCTCGGTAATCGCACCGCCAGGTCCAGTACCAACAATGTTACCAGCGCTGCTGGGGTGCGCCTTGGCATCTTTGAGACGGAAAAGTTCAAGCTTGGCCTCAGCAATCTCCCGTTCAATACGTCGAACATCGGAAGCGGCCTGCGGAACCTGGTCTTCATAGCCTTGAAGCTGACGACGGAGGGATCTGCGCTCGGCCCCACTGTCAAGTTGACGGAAGCTAGCATTTGGATGGGTGTCAATATCGTCTTGCACGCGACGAATCCGTTCCATAAGGCTCTCTGCTTCACGGCGGTCCCGACGATCATGGACATCATCATCCTCAGCACGGTTTTCGTCTTGGAAGTCAACAGCATCAAGCATAATCTTAGCTTCGCGAATCTTTTTTCGCAGCTGGTCAGGACTGAGATCGTCGCCCTCGGAGGTTTGGGAAGAAGGAGCCGGGGATGGTGTGCGAGCGTCGTTACCAACACGGCGACGGGCGCTTGAACGGTAGCCGCCTGCAGAATCATTGTTCTTAAACATGGTCGCGTCCTTGCGACTGGCTCCAGATTGGTTATTGGGACCGCCGCGGAAGGAGTGGTCCTTCAAGTAGCTGACTCCCGTCTTTTGAGGCTGCAAAAATGCCCCGGTGGTCTTCCGGGTCTCGGCATCTTGAGACAGAAGCGACTTGACTGTGCCGATGGAATCATTCAGGTGCCTAGTAGATGGGGGGGATGAGCTCGGGGGGCAGGCGAGCAGGAACGGGATATCCGTTCAGAGCTCGGTAGATCAAGTGCATTCCCACGGCGAACTCGTCCATGTTGAGACGTCCACGGTTGGTAGGATCGGCCAAAGTCCAAATCCGCTCGAGGTCGTTTCGGTTCAAACCACTCTGCCCCATGATCTCAATAGCAGTCTCGCCACTGATGAAGCCCTTTCGGAAACCATCCCAGGCGCGGAAGAGATCGTCATAGATCTTCTTTTCCTCCTTGGTAATAGCCCAGGCAACTTTAGCATTTCCGGAAAGATTGGTGGTAGTAAAGCCACCTTCACGGCCGGGTTGGGGCATGAGTTGCTGCTTCATGGCCTCGATATTAGGGAGACCCTGCGCGGGCGTGTTAATGAAACCCCACTGTCCAGGGATACCCGTCGGTTGCGCCTGTAGACCGCCAGTCTGGGCAGGGCTCAGGTTGGAGGCGAAGCCAGTAGGCATAGGCGGCATTGGAGGTCGGGGACCACTATATCCTGTGGCTTGCGGGTTGGCCATGAATCCAGTCTGCTGAGCCTGAAGGAATTGCGACTGGTTTTGGCCTGGGAAACCGGTTTGCTGAGGCTGCATGCCAGCCTGCTGATTGAAGAAGCCAGTGGGTTGCGCAGTGAGTTGGTTCAAGAGCTGTGTGTTGCTTGGTTGTTGAGGCTGAGGCTGCTGGACTATAGGGGGTGTGGAATTGTTCTGGAGCACAGAACCATCGAAATTAGGAACATTAGTACGCTGGGCCGGCTGGGGCTGCGTGTCGGGGACATCGAACGAGATGATGTCAACCATGCTCGAGACCTCGTTCTTGATGGTATCGGGCAATGCGGAGGGCAGCTCACGGCCAGTCAGGCGCAGATTACATAGATACATTGCCAATGCGAATTCAGGGAAGAAGAGCTGGCCGGACTTGGTAGAGTCTGACAGAACCCAGATCTTGGAAAGATCAGTACCCGTCAGCTTAGAGCGCATCAGGAGATCCCTCGCTTTGTCGCCATCCATTGTTTTGCTATCGGTGACGGCAGACTTGAACAGCTGCTCGAACTTGGCCTGGTCCTGGGCGGTAATGAACGACAGTCGGATGCTTGGGATGCGGGCGCCATTCTTCGGCGGCACTTGAGGAGGGGGGCCAGAGGCGCCGGTATCTTGGAAGGAGCTCGCGATCTCGCTCGAGGTCTTGGGCCGATTAGGGAGGCCAGTCGCTTGAGCGAGGTGCTGTTGCGGGATGGGTGGCACGGGCGGCACAGGCGGCTGTGACTGGGTCTGGTTTTGGGGTTGGAATCCGGTATATTGAGGCTGGAAGCCCGTCGGCTGGGGTTGTTGGGGCTGTTGGGGCTGTCCGGGGTACCCAGTGAACTGCGGCTGGAGCTGTTGTCCCGCGGGGAATCCAGTGGGCTGAGGTTGGAGCTGCGCATTACCAAACGGTGAGGGCTGGCCGGCGAAACCGGTCGGCTGGGGCGCGAATCCCGTTGCTTGGGGCTGCATCGGTTGCTGCTGTTGTCCCTGAGGGAATTGCGAGTATTGGGGTTGCTGCTGCTGCTGTTGCTGTTGCATGAATGGTGCCTGGCCGGGTCGGCCACCAGCACCACCGCCGACGAAGGAATTCGACGAGGAGAACATTATAGACACGGCGCTCGCATGGACAAAACAGATGCAGAAGAACCGATGAGAGATTGATGCGAAGAATGAATGAATGTAGAGGGGGTGGGTGTCAGGAGCAACGTAAATGACGCCGTCGCAGGGACGCGGAGGCCCGCCCGGCTGATTAGTCAGGGGTTCACGGTCCACCAAAAATAGCACAGCATGGACAGCATAGACTATAGTATACTACACTGAGTATTGTATAGAATAGGTATTACTTGCGTTAAATGAGTTGAATACTTTATATTCAAGTGTTTTGGAATATTTGCCTAACTCTAATAATTGTACAAGTAGGGTATTTCAATGCCATTATTGGCCAACATCCATATCAACCAGGTCTATCAAAGACCATGTTCATAAAAAGACAAAGCAAAGGACTCGGTGTAACCTAAGTATCAGTATTCTTGCAGGTAAAGCTGTTGCTATTGGAATTGGCACTAATAGCCGTACCAGAAGCATACAGCCCAAGCACACAAAGAATAAGACCAAAGCAAGCGATAGCCATATTCAAAACCATAAGAGCAATCTTCCTCGGCGAAGCAGTCCACTGACCATAATTAAGATGCAACCAATAAACACCCGAGAGACCATAACTAAACCAACTAGCAAAGAGAGCGCTAATCAATCCATTCAAATCACTGAAGACGGGGATAGCTTCGGCAATAATCCACGCAACAGTCCAACAAGAGATACCGAGACCGACCCAAAGACCGACAGAGCGCTTATTACGCTGGTGAAGGAGATCGGACTTCATGTTCGTGCAGATGCGGAAGTAGATATATTTGAGACCGATGTGGCCATTGACGACGCCGGCGCCGATTATTGTTGGGATGGCGATTCCGAAGGCTATTTTGCTCATTAGTGGGCCGGCGGAGTTGAAGGCCGGGGATGTCACTTCGGTTCCGATGTAGAAGTAGACGACGATGGCGACGGTGAGATAGAGGCAAATCTCAAAGCCTTGGAGCATGAAGAGAGACTTTTTGAAGTTTTGGGGTGTTTCCATCTCCGCGATTAGACCGAAGAAGGCGACGTGGGCGCAGTAGGCGAAAACGATATTTGAGACGGCTTGGAAGCCTGTGTAGAGGGTTGTCTCTGTGGTGGCCTGGATAATAGTACCAGGGGGGGCTTTCGATTCCGACGGAAATCATGGTGATCATGACAGCGGTCAATATACTGAGGAATGAGACGAAGGACATCCAGATCATGCCTTTCATAGTACGTGGCAGGCAGAGGACGATAGAAATGACCATGCCAATTATACTAAATAGTATAGAGCAGGTGGCGTGGTTGGTGACAGTATTCATCATAATACGGAAGGTGAGGATATGGCTTCCCATAATGAAGAGACAGAAGAGAAATTGACCAGTACCGAAGAGCTCGCGACCGAACTTGCCAAGTAATATCTCTCCGGCATCACCTAGGTTCTGAATGTGTGGGTACCGTTCTCGAAATAGGCCAATGTTATAGCCAGTGTAGGTTGCGAGAAGCCCAAGACCAATGATCAAGATAACGCCGGGGACTATGCCCAGTATTGCCATAGCAGAGGGTAGTGAGAGCACACCCAGCGACACTGACTCGCATATCATGAGCAGACCACATTGCCTTAGAGTTAGATGTCGCGTTAGAATCCCTCTTTTTTTCAATGCGTTCAAGACCTTGCTTCATTGGATACGTACCACCACTTCAATGTTTTGTACTTGATCTCGGCATTTTCCTCGTTACCAAAGGCATCTTGGACTTCACCAGGCTTAAGCTGACCTTCCTCCTCGTAAAGAGACTCTTCCTTTCTCTCTACAATCTTGTCGTTCTGGTAAACGGGCGGTGCGGTATTAACCTCCATTCTGGTCAAATTGTACACAAAGGGTGTGAAAATGATAGGTTTCGAGAATATTCTTAATCAAAAGTTCCACAACCCCATGAAGTGAGAGATAGAGAGATAGAAGAGAAATCTGGGGGGAAATCAAGCCATCTTTATAAGTTTTCGAAGATCTCATCCTCGCATGGGATGCTCATTTCCCCAGTTTTCTCCGCAGGCTAATTCCTCGACTCCTATAGTGGGATTATCACCAATCAACAGCCAGACCCATGAATTTAATCCCGAATGATAAGCTTTAAGTTAAAAAGCCGATAGCTTAGCGGTCATTCCCCGCAGATGATAATCTTGGCGTCGGTGAATTTGAACCTTGATAAGGGTATCCAGTTGAATTTCCCGACAGAATGTCCGACAATCCTTCAAAGATACAGTAAGGATAACAATTGATCTCAACCGAAATTTTTGTTCGTCCGGTGGTTGAGCCCTATCAGTAGATTTGTTATTATTTGCGGTCCATTTAATTAGGTTTTATGTCAAACCAACCCTTCCAGGCCGATGGGTCGCCACTAGGTTCTCGTTTCCACAAGGTGACTTTTATTGCAGAGGCATCCATTCTAGGTACACGGCATTGAGTAAACGCCATTCATAACTATCAAGAGTCCTCGCCGGGACTTCGGACTTCGGACTAAAGCGTGCGAACCACTGCGTGCCAGTCAGGTCAGGTCATGTCAAGACTCGCCAGTGTGTGAAGAAAAAAAAACAAAGAAAAGAAAAGGAAGCTCCAAATCTTCTAAAAATCAAAGAAAAGCAAAGCAAATAAAATCTTAGCGCCGCTCCATGCGCCAGATGAAGAATCAAATTCACGACATTGCACCAGAGTCTGAAAAAGCGAGACTACCAACCCTACTCGACAGCAGCCTGTTGCTGATTAGCCGCATTGGCCATCTTGCGCAACTCGTATTCCTTGGTAAATTCTCGAGACAGAATTCCCAGATCCTTGATCAGGGCTTGGCAGGCATTGATCACTGCGTCGCGCGGGGTGACTTCGCCATCGGTCTGTACGCGCAGCTGGAAGTTGGGAGTAAGAGGGTGGGGGACCTGGTCAAGATATCAGCCTGGTATTCCTTGACATTGAAAATAAAAAGGAAATGGGAATGCCTTACGCGGTAAGCAGAGAAGATAACGTGCGAGGTCTTCAGCAGACGGGTGCGGAGCATGTTGGCGAGGGTGTGATCTTCCTTGTGGAAAGTGAAAATTGCAGCGGAGGGGAGACCTGGTAGTCAGGTCAGTTCAGTTCTTGGTGTTAGTGCTGCGGGGCGGTTCAGGAGAATTTACGGGTGTCAATGTCGACATCGATCTTGTTCTCGCCAGGCGCGAGCAGAATAGCCTCGTAACTGGGACGGAATGTTAGCAGGTGCGCATTACGCAAAGCCAGACGTGCAATGAATCGTGTTTTCAATGGAGTTCAACGGGGGAAGGACAAGGACACGATTCCGGGGTGTGGGTGGGAGGGTCTGGGTATTAGATTCTCTTCCTTGAAACTGACACATCAACGCCATTAGTCTGGAGACCAGGAGGAGCCCAGCGCCCAACCGGACGCGCAGGACGTCCTGCAAGCTCCCGCGCAAAAGTGACGCTGCTGGGTTCAAAGGGGAATTCCGAATTGCGGTTTGCCATGGGAGGAGGTGGGAGAGGTATTCCCGGGGATTTGGGGGGAAGAGAATCCATCGTGTTGACAGTCCCGTTCCCAAACAAATGATATGAGTAAGAACAGAATAGGGAGAAGAATGGAAGGTGCGAAGAGGAGGGTTGTGGCCGTGGAGCGAGTGAGTCAAGTGAGGCAAGTGAAGCCAGGAGCCAGGCAACCCTCCATCGCACCTTCCTTGACATGACGGCTCCAGGTTGCCGGCTTCGGGGGGCAGCAACAGTCCTCGAGGAACCGAGGAGAGGCACGCCAATCCACCGAATTCAATTGGAAGGAACAAGAAAATGACCAAACGGGCAAATTTGCGAAATAAAAAGTAAGGGCAGCATTGAGCACGCAGATAAATCAACTAGTACTCACCGATCCGGCGCGTTCATGATGCTGAGAGCTTAATTCTTCAAGGTGGAAAATGATATGTAAGGCGAAAAGTGATTCTTTTCGACGTGGGGTTGGTTTGAATGTATAGGCTTTATAACCGAATTGACCAGGCAAGTGGTTCGATGTGGAAGGCCGAGATATACGACTTCTAGCAAGGCTGTTTCCAATAAAGCGCTTGCTAGTGATTAAAAGGGACCCGCTTCGATGATGCGGTTGATAATCTCAAAAGTGAAAGTGCCAAGGCTGCCTCGGGTTTGAGTTGATGGCCGCTAGTAGAGACGCAGCTCGTTCGGCCGAGACGGATGTGCTGTTCAGCTTGATAGAGCTGGCGAAAAGCCTTGTGGCGTTGGATTCGGAGTTGATCTGCGGGTTGAAAAGTGTCGGGGCCGCGATCAAAGACAGATGCGCGATATCAAACACGTGATTTGATGATTACCCCGTGACTGGCACGTGATAGCGCTAACCCCAAAATGGCTGTGGTAGTTCAACGTCTTGAATCTATGACTGAAGGGGTACATCGCGATTATTGAGTATTAAAACTGTCTAACTCCTGCTTTATAAATTATTGAGTACTATGTATCTCGGTAGGCATTTTTATTGGCATGCGGGCTGTGTAGGTAACTGTGCCCAGTGTCGATCCTCTGCAGCGCCTGCACAGTATCAAATACGACAACAGCGGCAACAATATGAAGCGACCTTTGAAATGATTGTAAACTTAAGAGACTCATCTTTCATCGTGAGTAAATTTTATACTCGTACATCCAAAATCCAAATATGTGATCAATTTTGTGATCTGGTGTAATTTCAAATATATACCTGCCCAGGTAAATGCACCCACTACCTAATAGCCACCCAATCCACCAAATTGATCGGAACTTTCTACTAGTACTAGGTACCTACAACCCTTGAGGTTGACTCGCGGAGAACTTGCCCTGATAAAAATTACTAGTAAGATTATATCATGATATAGTATAATCGACCTAGGCCGAAATGTATTATGTGAGAGAAGATAAAATGCCCGGATAATATGAAATGCAGAGAACGAGACGCAAAGACAATGACAATGACAATGATCCAAAAGATTCGATTCGACTCGACTCGACATCGATGGAAAAAACACAAACAAAACGAGGGAAAAAATAACAAGATAAATAAACTCGAACGCCATGCCATTCCTGCGCCAATGCCGGAACAAAAAAAAGAAACACAAACTATGGAAATATGGAAATATTGAGGGACATATGTTCTCGTACTAATGATGATTGATAGAGTTCGCTTCGCTGGGCTTCGCTGCGCCTCACCCGCCTCGATGTGGATAGATAATTCATAGTTGGAAGAAGACCCGGACCCGTCTGCCTGCCTAAGCCTGCCGCACGACGAGACGAGGCGAGACACTGTTGCTTGTCGATAGAGAATTCCATATGGAATACCTAGATCGTATTCAGATTCATGGGTGTAGTAAGAAATGGATGGTGAGCTGTTGCAGTTGCAGTTTTTCATGTAATGTCATGTCATATCGAGTGAGGCGAGGCGAGGCGAGGCGGAGATGAGAGAAAAACATCAAGAATGGGGTGTGGTGTTTCTATACAGCGCGACGGGCGTGATTGTTGACTGTGATTGTGATTGGTGGTGGTATCAATCCAATCGAGCTCGAGAGCTTTTTTTGGGTTGGGGGCGGATTGTCTTCGGTGACGGATTGTGTGAGGGGTAGGGGGAGTTAATGCAATGCACTCAATGCACAGCACCCAATAAATCGCCAAAGGAAGAAGTAGCCCTCTTCATCTTCCAGCTATTCTTCTTTTTATCACGTTTCTTCATCATATCAGCCCAACCCTCGTCCTCATTTTCATCCCCTGAGCCGGACTGAGCTTGATGACGGCCCGACGGAGACTGGCCCGCTTGTGAGACAGGTCGCACGGTGACGGTAGCCATGGTCGTGGACTTCGCGAGGCTGGAGTGTGGGCGAGACGCGGACATGGGGGAGAGGTGATTTTCATCGTTCCAGATTTTCAGATGCGGTGAGGTTCCGGGCCGTTCGTTCTCATTATTAATGACAGAGACGGGGCGGTAGCGGGATGCGAGACCTGCGTTGCTGCGCTCTGACGGAGCAATGGAGGCGGCGTAGCCTGGATTATTGTTGGGGAATGGGTACCCGGACATATTGGGCATGGGAGAACCGCGGCGATTGGCGATGTTGTTGGGATCGAGTAGGCCGAGGGTTCGTTGGTCGAAGTTTGGCTGGGCGCCGCCGGCTGCGTTTGGCATGGAGACGGGTCGACCTCCGCTGATTGATGGGGGACCGGTGGGCATACCTGGCATTGGCATACCTGGCATACCCATACCGGGAGGCATTTGCATGCCCGGCATCATTGGTGGCGGAGTGCCTTGTCCGCCTTGCATGGCCATCATGTTCCGCATGAAGTCCATTTGCATCTGCACCATCTGCGACATCTGGTTGGAGAGGTTCAACTGGGCTTGCTCTGATTGGGTGATTTGACTCTGCTGTTGAGGCATCATCGAATAAGGACGAGGGATACCACCTCCCATTCCACCCATCGGATCGAACATTGCCTGAGTGTTCGGGCTACCTCTCCTGGCGGCTCGAGCCCTCTCCTCATTGGCAATCACGTTAATCAGACCTCCAGGAGGAGGTGCTGGAGAGGATGCACCTCCATATACAGAGCCTGAGCCACCACCAAATGCGAGTGATTCGCGATTAGACTCCCGAACTGAGACCAGCGCCCACGTAGGGCTCTGGCGGCAGGTTGCGTGCAAACGCCGGCAAGTTGTTTCTATTATAAGGGTCGGCACCGTGCATGGAGTGAGCAGACGACGCATAAGACGGCTGCAATGAGGCGCGAAGGTTCGGGTTAGAGCTGGCATTGTTCAGACGAGTGGGTGGTCTGTTACGATTAGGGAACCCGTGGGCGGCCAGGATACCAAGCGGGACTTCGTCGTCATCTTCCTCGGTGCTTTTGCCGCTGGAGGATTTGTCACCCAGGTGGGAAAGGCGGTTTGAATTGAGATTGGGGGTGCTGCTGCTTGCACCGCTCATCTCGGGGCGAAGTGACGGTGAAGGACTTTTCTGACCTGTCACCTTCATCATCTGTTGGCGGTATACAGAGAGATGGGCCTCCTGCTTCCTGCGCTGTCGCTCCGTCTCGCGCTGCTTCTCGGCCTCATCTTCCTCGTCATCGAATTCATCATTGACATATTCATCATCACTCTTCGTCGCGTTGCTATTGGAACGACGCAGTTCTTGCTGTTGGCGGTAATGTTCGAATTGGGATGGGGTCATGACCTTGTTTCCCGGGGAACTTCTCTTGGGCACGCTTTCAGCGAACTGAACGGCCAAACGGCCATGGTCTGCAATAGTTGGATCGGGGGATTCGCGACCTGAGAACATCGATTCTGGCTCCTGGTCTAGGTAGCTAGGACTAGCACTAGCCGCCTTGCCTTTGTCGAGATAAGGTGTTGCGTTGGGTGAAGGACCACCTTCGGTCCAGAGCAGAGATTTTCTGACCAGGTTGGCGTCTTCGTCTTCAATCGGGCTAGCGTCCCCTCCGTAAGAGTATACTCCACTCCGGCGCAAATTCGAGAAATTGGACTGTCTTCTATTGGGGCGTTCGAGGGCACGATGGGATGTGGTAGCACCGAGGGCTTGGTTGGGGCCGGGTGATTGCCTGCGAAATCCAGTCACGGTGTCGACGGAGGATTGAGCTGGCGAACCGGTATCCCTTCCTCTACCGGCATCTTGATCATTAAGAAGGCCTTCCTGGGAATGATGCCTCGAATGACGACTGTCCCATGAGTAAGGGGAGGGCTCGACGGGAACTGAGCGGTCTGTACTAATAGGCGGGGGTCGTGCATTCCTGCTGGCTTGAAACTCTGGAAGGGCTTGCGTAGGTGGAGAAGAGGAGTACTATATCATCAATTAGTATAGATCCCTTGCATGATAAGATTAAGAGCCTCCGCGTACCTGATTAGGTCGTTGAGGTTGAGGGGAGGGGTCCCGCAACATGGCGCTATCCCTTTTTCCTATTTGGTCGAACATCTTTCCAAAATCGTCCGACCCTGCCCCTAGATCCCAGTGCGAATCTGGAAGTTTTGGCGGAGTCGCTGTATCGTTGGTACTTCCCGACACCGTCCGTTGCCTCGTCTCCTCCGGCGGCGTTGCATGACGGGGAGGAGGCGGAGGCCCCGAGTTCGAATTCTTACTGAATCGACCACCGAAGGAGAAGGTTCTACCAGCGGCGGCGCGTAGGGCTCCGGAAAGTGGAGGTGGCACGGGGATATCGTGGATTCGTGAATGCGGGGATGCGGTGTCGTCGGATGGGATTTCTGTGGAGGAAGGAAGGGTAGACGACGAGCTCAGACGAGTGGACGTCGAACTCTCGTATGTTGCACCACTATGGTGTTTCCGGGTCAGACGCATTCTCAGGGAGTCCAAAGGTCGAGCGTGAGGGTGTTCATCATACCGGTTCTTGTCCAGGGGCTGCTCGGTACCCGCGAAGATATTGTCATCTTCCAACATGGATGGCACTACATTACCCTCGCTCATGCGTTTGGTGAGCGGAGCGCCCTCTGTCATCGATCTATGAGGCCCCGGACGTTCGAAGACCCTGAAAGAGGACTGCGGGCGTGTCTCCACGTCTTCCAGGATGTTTCCGGAAGACTTGCGTCGTTGAAAGCTCTTGGGCAGCTTCATGGGCATTGTGAGTGTCTTATTGGCCCTCACGAAGGAAAGCGCTTTAGAATAATCCGAATGTATTAATGAGTGCTCCGGGTATCGTCGTGGTGTGCGCCCATCAAGGTTCTGCTTGGCCGATCCTGGGACGGAGAAGTGGAGGGATTATCGGGAGGGACTCGGGGGAGTTGGATGTGTCAAATGCAAGTTGACAGCCAGCAAAAAACGACGTGTCTAGTAACGAGATTGACGATCGGCCGGCGGTCGCAAGGGGAGAGCAGAAGAAACAGCGAGTGGGGAGAGGTTGTTGATCAGGGGATGGGCTGGCAAAGGCAAAGAATTGCAACGAGTCAGTCACAAAGGAAGCTTCTGGCACGGAGTTAAGTTCCCGAAACACCACAACACAACACAGTTTCCTTAGCGGCTGATCAAGGCCCATTCAGAATCCACAGCGATCGGGTGATGCAGGCGACACACACACCTTGGCAGTTTTGGAGCGATTGGAGTGATTGGAGTGATTGATTGGATTGGGTTGGAATAAGATTGTCCCTTGGGTGGAAGAGGAGGGATGTTGGTAATCAGGAAGAGGAGGGAGAAAGTGAGAGAGAAAATTAGGACGGCAGCCAAAGAAAGAAAGTAGTGTGAGACCTCAGAGCAGACTTGTAAAGGTCGGTTTCACTTGGGCTCCGCTCAAGATTGACTCCCGAGACGGACGAGCGAGTCAGATCGGAATGGGGAAGCAGCAGGTGGGGAGTGGATCAACAGGGACTTTCTCGGGGACGGGAGACTGGAGATAGTAGCTGTTAGACAGCTGGGTAGCTGGGAGCAGGAAGAATGAGGCAAAGTTTTTGAAACGAATGAAGAATGTAGAGGCAAGAATGAAGAGAAAGGAAAAAATCAGCCGTTTGAGGGAAGGCCGAGAGTCAAAATCAAAAGTCTAGTCCCTGCATTATTGCCTCTTGTGGCTGATAGTGCAGGCAGTACACTCTGTATAATGCAGTACACAGTACACAGTATATTCAGGAAACTAGTATACTAGGATACTAATACAGTTTGCGAGTACAGTATAATACTCACCACTGAGTACAGTATGTATGCACAATGATGTTCAGGCGTCGGATAGTCCCCGTCTGGTCAGGCCAGACCATGTGAAACCTTTCTTCTATCAATAGCGAGGGGTGGTGCCCTTTGCGGCCTAAAAATAAACATTACTAAGCGAGGGGGAACCAATCACATTCATCCATCCATACATACACTACACACTACCGGTACTAAATATACCGACTAGAGAAAAATTCACATTCTCAAAAACGTTCTGGGCCTTTTCGAGAAAGGAATGTAGTCGCAAGCTATATCGGTCTAGCATAGGTAATTAGGTATACTGAGATCGTACTAGTATTCCCATTCTGTCTCAGGGATATCGTCTGATACCGGCCTTTGATAGTCACCAGTCACCCGCTTTCACTCCACATTGGCCGACTCGACCGTACCACCGCCGGTCACATTCGGGTCATCCATCAAGCTTGGTGCAACCAGAGATAAAGATACATAGTGACGGTACGAGTACGGAGTACTAGAAAATCAGAACTTGAAGAAATACTGTAGTACAAATCACAGAATAATATAACTCGAGATCGCTACAAAACATGGAATGGTGGAGCAACCCCCTCACGAAGGATCCACAAAATGAGTCGATCAACACCTCCCTCGCCACTTCCCAGTCCCATCTATCCGAATCCCAAATTAGGGTGACCAAAAAACATATCGTACAGATTGCTTAGCTTAGATTCAGTTTTGACGCAATCTTCCTCCTCCTCCTCTTCTTCCTCCTCACTTATCCTCCACACAATCACAAATCCAATCCAAATCCAAATCCCCTCCCTCTCCTACTAACCCTCCCTAAGCCAAATCCTCTCTGTGGATCTATTTAGCAAAGTGAAGATCATAATTCAACCACTTGCGCGCAACAACACCATCCACATCCAAACCGGGTGTACCATAAGTCAAAGGCGCATAGAAGATAAATCCCCAGATCGTAACGCCAAGAATGACGGTAGTAGCCGCCCAGGCCGCAATGACAGACTTGCACCCCATGCGCTCCTTCGCAGTGACGAATCGGCGCACACTCCGGCTCACCCGTCCCTTAGCCTTGCCAGAGGGATCATCGGCGGGAGGTGCGGCGGTGTCGGGATCGAGTGGCTGCAGATTGAAAATAAACTCAATCAGCGCACCAGTCACCATTGTCGAAGCTAGGTGCGAGGGTAGATAGTGGTGCAGGAAACGTTGCCGGCCCATTAGCCAGAAGGGGAAGTAGTGTGCGGCCCAGCACAGGAACAGGAAGCCCGTGCTGTTGTACAGGCGTGACCGGGTACCGGGGCCCCAAACTGAAAGAAAGAAAAAAGAAATGGTTAGTGAATTGTTCACGGGTCGTAGTGGGGTCGATCAATTAATGTCTGAACTTACTTTCTTCGAGAGCGTCCACGCCACGGCGGAGTGATAGCTGGTCGGCGCCGACGATGCCGGCGAACACGGCGAGGAGACTGCTGGCAATCCACCATCCGATGGGGTTACCGAGGAAGTAGATTTGCTCACGGGTGTCGTTCTTGGTCCAGAAGCTCACACCGCGGAGCAGGAAGGGCCACTGGAATGGCTCGGTGGCATAGGGGTGGCTGCTGGTCAGGGCATTGTTATGGTGGAACATGGCACCCTGCAGCTCGAAGTACTTGCGCAGGAAGGAGATCTGCTTGGGCTTGCGCTCCTGGCGCTCCAGGCGGGGGCTATCCGGCTCCAGACCGTCAATGGTCTCGGCAAACCACACGTTGCTAGATTGCAGGATGTTCTTGTTGCCGTTGATCTCGGCCTGCTTGAAGCCCCATTCGGGAAGGGGGGTGGTGTGTGTCCACATGGCAACTCGGGTTGGCACATGAACCAGCTTGAACAAGCTTGCAAAGGTGCGGAACTCTTGCTCCGGCTTGCCGTTCTGGATCTGGATCTCGAATAGGGTGTCGTTGTGGCGATCGCCGGCGGCCAGTTCTTGCGAGACGGTGGTGAACTCCTGGTTGGTTGGGAAGGAAGGAGAAGCCACATCGTGGGTTAGGAGGAAGGTGTCAGTGCCCACATGGCGGAGTTGAATAACATCTCCATTCTGCACGCTCTTGGCTTCGCCGTCGTCCGCCAGGGGCTTGGTGGGGAGAACTTGCCACAGGTTGTTGGTATCGTTGTGGGGGTATCCAGTCACCTGCTGTCCCTGGCTGGAGATACGGCCATCGTCATATCGCAGGGGGTAGGTCTCGTAGTGGCTGTGGAGGAGAACCTTAGTGTCCTTGTGGCGCATGGTGATGCTATCGAAGTACTGTACACCGACTGACTGGGCAGTCATGGCATTGTCGCTGAGAGTCTCCTGGAACTCCGGGGACATGAAATCATCGCCGGGTCCGGAACGGGTGAGAATGGCAAAGTGAACCTGGAACCAGAAGAGATAAAAGAAAAATGGGATGACAACAAGGCCAACGCCACGAGCAACAAAGTGCTTGCCGAAGCTGACCATATCAAGAGCACCCTGGCGGCGATTGATGTCCAAAAGATTCCACAAATCGACCAGGACCGCCGCACCAATGGTGACGAAGGTGAAGACACCGACGTACTTGGTGGAGATGACGCAGCTCAGGGAGAATCCAGTCAAAAGCAGCCACTTCCACCACTTGCGTCCGAATGCCTCATGGCGCAGCTTGTAGAATTTGACGTAGCAAAGAACACTCAGAGCCATACTCAGAACCAGGGTCGCGTCCAGCAGAATGAGACGATCCTCGGCAATGTGGGCATTGTCAAACACCATCAGACCGGCGGCCAGAACACAGGCGGGCAGAGAGTATCCAGATTCCCACATGGTCAAAAACACGACGGGAATCGTCAGGGCACCAAGGGTGGCAGGCAAAGCGCGAAGGGCCACATACGGGACATTGTTCTCGATATACGAGTCACCGATGTTCTCAAAGAAGAAATGGCCATCGAATCCAATCAACCAGCCCATCAACGCGAAGAGTAGTTTCCCAAACGGCGGGTGGACATCGAAGAAGTACATGCGTTGGAGATAGTAAGAGGCGAACTAGATAGAGCAATTGCAATTGCGTTAGCTCGGCCAATCCCCCTTTTCGTCGGACAACATAGCGCCGCGGAGCTTCGAGGAGCGTACCTTTCCAAAGTGAACCTCATCGAAAACCACCTCGTTGGGGTAATCAATGCGCCAGAAGCGAGTCGCAAAGGCCAGCACGGTCAGAATGATTATGGCCAGCCAGTAATCCCATTCCGAGTGTCGCTTGCCGGAGGCGACCACCGGAGCTGAGCCATCATTGGAGGGGATGACGGGGATATCCTTCTTGCCACCTCTCTTGCGCAGAGAAGGCGAGGACGACATGATGGGCGAAAAAAAAGGAAAGAAAGAAAATATCAAGGGAAGAGAGCGACCGTGAAACTACCTAAAGTAAATAGACTTCCGAAAACGCGCAACGTTAGCACCGAATCATCAAATTGCGAGGAAGTGGAGAGGCCTCGCGGGGAAGAGGTGAAGATAGACTTACCAGAACCACCAAATAGCATGGCACTCAATCAAACGAGTGCCAGAAGAAGCAGGGTGGAAAGGAGATGGTCGGAGGGGGGGCGGCGTGTGAGGCTGCGTGTCCTTCTTGTTGGAGAGGGCGGTGGCCCGGGCGCACATCACCGCAGCCCTACCAATCACAGCCGGGACGCCAGTATAGAAGAATGAGCCGATGGGGATGCTTTATGCTTTCGGACATGTCAGATATTATAGCAGTCAGGAGGTGGTAGATGGAAATAGATATAATAGTATTGACGTATATAATAGAAAATATGCAGTTTCAGACATTCATTAATGCACCCAAACCCCCCAGAATGCATCTACTATGATGATTTCGTTCCAAATATACACCGACATGCCAAAAACAAGTCTCGTAGCTCATGGGTATCAGTCAAGATAAAAGCAAAAAAAAAAACAAACAAACACTAAATCCTCACTCATTCACTCATCGTCTGTCAAATTCAAAAGTTGCACCTCAGTCTGAACCAAAGACTGGAAGTCGCTCCGTGACATGCCCGTCGCCTTGGCCAGACGGAATAGACTCTTGATACTGGTACTAATGTGTTGCTTCACGCCTACTTCGTAGGTAGATTGACTTTCTGCTTCCTGCTCCAGCTTCGCGACAGCATCGGAACTGCCCGAAGAAGCAGACGCGGGGCGGGGGTGGTTGAGTGCATGAGCAGAAGCTTCATTGGGGATATTATCGTGGGCGTAACCATTTGTGCGAGGGCCATTTGCCGGGTCTTCAGATCCACCCATTGATGAACGTAGAAGGTTGGCGAGAATATCTCCGTTCAAAGACGAGGGTCCAACCTCTGGCTGTTCCTCGGTCGGATCATGGCTATCCATGGCCGGCTGCACGTCACCGTACTGGGAGAAGTACGATGCTTCAGAGAGTCCGGGAGGGGCCCTTTGACGAGGACGCTGGTGCGGGGGTCTTCACGTTGGGTGTTTCCCCGCCGCCTGGGGTGGCATCATACTGAGCCCAGTAATCATCGTCATCGTCATCTTCTTCGTCCTTGGCTTGTTGTTCACTGTTTGACTTTTCGTCCTTCTCGTCCAGAATTTCTGCCAGAAGCCTGTCTTTTGCTTGTGTGGTCGCTTCGCTAATGGAAGACGCCCACGTGTTTTCGTCGTCGGCTGGGCTCTCGCGCGGAAGTAGTTCCGCCACGCGCCAGCCACGGCCATGCTCGTCGGTGGGGCACCACAGGTAGATCACGGCTAGGCTGTACTCTGGCAGCACGACTAGTGACTGGAGTGTCTCGTCGTCAATCCGTTTGTAGGTTGCGGGCAGGTCGTCCGTGAGCTCGATCTCGCCGGAGACGGGGTGCGGCTCGAAAGTGGTGTTGTCGACGATGCTCTGGAGACGGTCCGCCTTGGCGGGCTCCCAGCAGAGAAGCTTCAACCATGACTCGTCCGGGGAGGTAGATACTGAGGTAAGGATTTGTAGTCGTTGGCGGAGGATTGGGGAGAGTAGTGGGAGGAGGGCTGGTGGCGGGCGTGGAGAGACAAAAGCTGTAGGAAGACAAGCGAGGAGGGGAGGGAGCAAAGCTCGAGAGTCGGGAGAATTGATGAGCTCGACCATAGTCACAAGAGGTATACTGAGTGACTTGAAATCCGGGGGTGTGGAGAGAAAGAGAGAGAGAAAGGAAAAGAAAAGAGGGGAGAGGAGGGACTCTGGGGAAGTGAAGTGAAGTGAAAGCTCCTCAGTTTCTCAGGCCGATCCATTCGCCCGAAGCGTGGGGCAGCAGCGGGCCGGAAGCTTACTGGCTGGTGTAATCGGACTACTACTAGTATATCTTCACTTCAACTTCAACTTTCCCATATGCCAGTGACTCATATGAATAATATAAATAATATGTATAGCTTGGAATTAGTTGATTCTAGGTATATGTTGACCTTTAGCCCCACTCAGTAGTTTGTTTGACGTTACAATGGAGCCATGACCATGGCAATGTCAGTCTTTTGGTGGTACCTTCGGCTCGATGTGACCCTGCAGATGCATTGGGAATAGAATCAACAAAGTAGACTCTTTCAAGTTATCGGCATCGGAGAGGTCGGGTGCTTGGCTGCTCGCCTTTGGGCTGATTTCCAACTCCTTGCGTTGCCCGTCCAGGCTTTTATTTCTTCTTTCTGCGGGGGTACTTTATCGGTCCAATGAAACGCCCCATGGGATGCTTGTTTAGCCCCAGGCTTGTCTTCCTAGATTTTGGTACCTGCGGCATAGCCAATAGCTCCGATTTGCTTCCAAGGATGCGCAGATCCTAGCAGGGTACATGTTTAAGGTCGGGATCCAGACGCTTCGCACAATCTGGCTACTAGTAACTTGAACCAATGTTCACTTTTGGTAAACTTGCAATAAGAGCTATATACACTAATGGGAGCTAGATGATCAGGTGTCCAGGGCCCGCCATTTATTTGTAGGCTGAAATGCACTTGTCGCAACTTAAAGCATGTACTTCTGTGCCCCGACAACATCTTATCTCTCGTCCTCATGAATGATATGACCGGTCCCCCTTGGGGCAAGCTAGCTTTTGAACATTATCTTCTAGTAAAAAGTCTTGAAGTTTTTCGTACTTGAGCGCTTTTGATGGCCCCGTTGACTGCCAGTGAGTAAAGAAAATTTGGGACTATATGTTCTTGCCAATTGAATACTGCGTTATGGTCCTGTGCCTAGCGACTGTTTCATTGAGACTAGCTATCGGCTCTCAAATGTAAATGCTCAGACATAGAGCAATATTCTGGCCGAATGTTGTGTGTCGAGACATGGCTAGGAGAACTAACAGACGAATTTACCTGCAGACGGATCCTTAGGTTTCAAGTCTGCATCAGCGATGCAGCCCCCACTGCCGATTTCTAAAGAACCTTGGTGTAGACTCTACTCCAACTTACCTAAGCCATTTCCCCCGTAGTTAAAGGAAAGTCGCTGTTTCGTTGTGCCTGGTAAGTATCACATCTCTTGTCTTTCCGTATCCACGCTCCATCTATCTGACTTCATCATGTCTGATGTAGATGACCAGACTGGTCCCCTGTGGGGCAGGCTAGGTGTTGAACAGTACTTGATTGTAAGATACTTGATTTATATTTGGGCCCTTGCCGTCACACTAACCTGGCATAGACAAACTGGGACCGTTTTTCTGTTGAAATGCCAGATCAGCAACGGAAAAGACTTGTGTCTAGATTTCTTAACACCCCCCCTTGAGCCAAAACAAGACTGCGAAAGAAAGCCCACAATCACTCCTCTACGAGAGCCTACAGCGGAAGAAATTGACACGATTCTTCGACCTTACCGTTGCGAAAAACTTCGGTGGCACGCTGATAACATATCCATGAATGCAGTATGTCCTATGCTCCTACGCACACATTACACCAAAAACGCAGATGACAAAAAACGCCACGACAAAATCATGGAGGAATGGATTAATGTGGACCTATTTGAGGAAGAAGCTTGGTGGGCAGTCCTTGATGATGTGAACCTATTTGATTTCGGGTCCGAATGGCGTCGTATTTACGATGTTTTACCTGAGATTGCATATCCTATTAGTTTCAGAGGGGTGGAAGAGGGCGATCAGAATATCTTACAGGATAACTATACTGAGCCACAGGATCATGTGGAGATGCGGGCGTTTTTCAAAAGAGATATCGCAAATGCGAAACAATATGACCCTGAAGCTTGGTATAACGATCGCGAATCGGTGATCGAGTCTATCGGTACATTACAGGTGGCTGCTACGTACACATTTATGGTCATTGCAGATGAGGAAGCCTTCGAAAGTAGGCGTTTGTACATTATTTATCTCGATGGTCTTCGAAGAATCATTCGCGAGGGTCGTATTGAGCCTGATTATTATAATATTGGCACCGTTGCAGGCTTATGGGGAAATTGTTGCGCGCTACTGGGGCCAGAGTATACATCACTCAATGAGATGTACCGAATCAATGGTGAGATAGGGAAGGAATTGTATCAATTAACGGAAGAGGATCTCGCAGACCCATAACTTGAAGCTAGCTCTAGCTAGAAATCTAAAGACTTTGCATTTCATACCAGAAGTAGGCATGTTTAAATTAGGCTGAATCATTAAAGAGGCGAGATTAGTAACGGAGGACTCAGGAACACGGAGACAGGGGACAAGGGAGAAGAGGCATATTATAGTTGCCCGGCCAGGCAAGACGAAAAGAGAGGGCGCCTAGATGGGGGTGCAAATGGGAGCCATTTTCGGCGATGGTTGCACGTGGTATCGCAGAGAATGAATGACTGTTGAACGGCGCCAGCTTCTTTAAAAGTAAAAGGAAAATGGCCGTGTCTGGCGCCATAATCGGACATTTTCGGTGTTAATTTCAAAGACCCTCATATTCCAGTTGTAAAAACCAGTGGCTACGGAAATAATGGGGGCCTAGATGTCATTTCAGCTTAATAAGTACTATAATAGTATCTTTTCAAGTGCCACATAGAGACAGAGAAAGAATAAATACTGATATACTATATTGACCAAAAATAGTACCGTCGTGGAATCCATATGCTAGAATACCGGGGGGGGGGGGCGATATAGCTAATTTTGTGGAAGCCAGCAGGCCTTCATACATTATCTCACGGATCAGCAAGGAGCTCCTCAGTCAACTGATATAATTCGCGTCCAAGATCACCGTTCACTCGATATCTCTCCGAGACGGTTGGATATCCCATAATATCAGCCGTACACATCCATATCCCGACGATATTAGCGATATCATCGAGTTCTTGATCAATACGACCCCCGCGGACCACCCTTCGAAAGCCGTCTAAATAAAGCACCAGGAGACTTCCAGACCGAAAGGCTTCCTCACCTGCAATGAGTATATACGTGTTATTTTCTTCTGTTATAGGTAACGGTGGCCTGGGCCTATGAGATAGAAGGTGTCCCTGATCTTGGAACCATTCAAGAGGAAGGATATCGATGTTAAGAAACTTAGTGACGAGCCTGCTTCGTTGCTGGTCTGGGGTTTCGGTCGAGGAGGAGTCCCAGTTCAGCATTGTAGAGGTAGCAAGATACCAAAGGGAAAATGATCACGATGGAAACCTACCATAAAGTATTGCTCAATCGCTAATCTGCCCCACGCGGGCCCTGTCTTGTCAGACATGATGATGAAGTGTGAAAGCTCTGTAGGGGCCTCAGTTACAGCCGCGGGGCATTGGGGAAACACCATTGCAGTAGGTTATGCCAAGATAAAGCGCAGTGACTAAGGCAGACACACAACCCTTGTCAGTTCTACATATTCTTTCATCCATGGTCTGTAGGCACAAATATCCCTGAATTATGTTATTGAAGAGAAAAAGGGGTATATGGTATATGGCAGACAAAACGTGCAGCATCAAGAGATATGCAAGACAAGAAACAGTCGAAAGCAAAACGGTGGCATTCGGCCTTGCAGGAGGACCCCCTTCCGCTAAGAAACTCTATCATTCTGCTCCAGCTTTCCAACTAGTCGTTTCATGCCCGTCCACTCATCAGCAGGTACCTCCTCAGAAGGACCACCCAGGCCCTTGCCCACTTCAAACACCGTAACCACGCCGTTGAGTCCACCGGTAGCGAGACGTCTGCCTTCGCGTTCCTCCCAGGCAACCTTGTTAAGACTACGGGAGATGCCGCCATTGGAGCCACGGGATGGACTAGTGCGTACAACTGGAACTTCGGTGTCTGTGTAAAGATCCCACACTTCCAAGTTGCCGGCGCCGTCAACAAGAGAGAAGACGCCAGGTCGGTGGGGGGGACCAACGTGCGTCGTATACAACATCCTCACGAGTGATGTCCAGAATGGGTGAAACGACCTGCGCGGCGGCTGTGCCGGAAGTGACAGAAGCTGTTGTGGCAGGTGCCCGCACACGCCAAAGTTTCACACTCCAGTCAAGACTGGAGCTCAGCATCAAGTCACCCAGATCGACGGGGCCGCGAGCAGGGTGGAACGCGGTTGACATGATCGGGGCGGCGTGGCCGCGGTAGGCAAGGCGATGGTCTGTGCCGGCCTTGGCCCCAGCGCGATCATATCGGTGGCAAGGATATATACCACCCTCTTCGGTACCGACAATGAAGAATGTCGGGTCAGACTGTGGGAATGACATGGTTGTTGGTGCAAGGTCTTCCGTCTTGGATGGAGGGGGAGTAGTCAACTCGAGATACTCTTGGGGCTGGGAAAGCATATCGACTGTCCAGCCACAGACCACTCCATCCGTTGAAGAGGTCAGAATATTGTGCGCATTCTGGGTACCAATGATAGAGATACTGTACACAGGGTGAGTGTGTCCAGATCCAGTCAATGGCGTCTTTTGAACGGGAGCACCTCCGCCAGCGCGAGAGGAGCGAGTATCCCATAGGAGGACTTGTCCCGAATATGAGCCTCCAACAATGAGATTAGGATGGAAAGGAGAGAATTTGGCGGTAAGAATGTCGGAGGTAGAGTGGAAAACATATTCGGGGCGTGACTGCAAATGTTGATTCCAGACTTGCACCAAACCGTCCGGCTCATGGGGAGCAGATGGGTTCTTGGTGTAAGATGCCAGCACGAGCTCAGGGAACTAAAGCTCGGGTTAGTTGAGACTCAACTTATCTCTCGAAATAAAACACGACGTACCTTAGGAGAGAAGCTAATGTCACTGATCATGCGCTTCTTACTCCACCGCTCGTCCCAAAACTGGCAAACCTCTCGAATGCCCCTCCTTTTCTTGCCAGTTTCTTCGTCTTCTTCCAGGTCTCCATCTATACCACCCATTTCGTAGTCTGCAAGAACATCGTATTCCTCATCGAGAGCCCGCTCAATGACCTTTGCGGAACGCTCCACAAAATCCAGGAAATCGTCCGATGAGGTCACAGCTTTGAGCTCATCATCCTCAAGTGTACGCATGGGATATCGTAGGTCTGACGACTGTGCGGCCGTAGCGTCTTGCCCGGTTTGGTTGGTCGCCTGCAATTCCTCTTCAATCTCGGCGCGAATCTTTTGACGGATCTCCTCGTCGCGCTCACGACCCCGCCGACTAAGACGTTTGTTCGATCGTGAAGTTCCGGCGAGCTCTTCATCACCTGAACCAATCGACTCATCTGGATCTTCTGGGAAGTCTAGGCCATCTGTCTGGACACCCTTGCTATATGTAACGACTTCTGGTTTGGGTTCAGGGGGCGGCGGGGCATGGGTTTGGGGTTGAGCTTCGGGCGTGGGGGCAGTGTAGGGTTCGTCCCCGACAGTCTGAACGGCGATAGACTGGGACTGAGGTCTGGACGAAGGGGTATAGGTTTCCGCGTTCTCTCCACTCAACTGGCTGGCGCTGAGTACTGAAGTCGGCCGACTTCCTCGGCGCGACTGGTCCTCAGCACCATGGCTAAGGGAAGCCGACCCAGGACGGTCCACCAGACGCGAAATCAAATCATCAAGTTCAGCTCTGCTACCAGAATGACTGGGAACCGGTGAAGCGATCTAATATGACCCAGTTAGTTTCCGTATGTGAGCTCCCCGAGTCATATCTCCGGGGGTGCATACCTCTGAAGCATCTCCAACACTGTACCGGTTGGTGGTGAACTCCTTTTGACGGAGGTCGCGCTGTTTTTTCAACTCAGCAAGCTTAGCCCGCTTGGCCAGGATCTCATTCTTGCGCTGCTGCATGGACGACATCGTGAAATCATACGACCTGGTCGAAGCGTTGTAGCTGTAGTAGCGTGTTGCGCTTTATTTACGGGATGACATAAGCGGACAGGCCCGAACGGCGCCGGAAAAACTCGCGCAGACCAGGGACGTCTAACCTCGCCTTGCCCAACCCGAGGATTCACTGCCATTGACGGTCGACTCTTGTTGAACGGTTTTCCGATTTCCCACTCCTTTATTTAACGTCGCATTCCCGTCCCCCGGATATTCACAAAAATGGCTAGCCAAGGTGTCAACGTGAGTATCATCCGTATCCTTCCCCGGCAGGGACCGATGGGACACGCCCCCCTCCCAATGCGAAATCTGATGTTGACCATCCACCGTCAATTTAGGTCCTCCGTTACTCGGCTCTCGTTGCCGGTCTCGTCTACGGTGTTTACCACCAGTCCTCCCTCAACTCCCAGACCAAGCGCACCGAGATCGAGCATGAGTACACCCGCAAGGAGCGTCTGATTGAGCAGGCCAAGGCCGAGTGGAGGAAGAAGACCCAGCCCCAGGAGACCAAGACGCAATCCTCCGGCCGTACGTGACCCTTTAACACTATTGATTCGTTCTCGTACAATTATGGCATTCGCCGAGACCGAAAGGGCCGAAAGGGCCCCAATTCCAGAGACACAGCGCTAACTGATGGTTGCTACGTTACAGTCATTACCGATTTCGCGGACCCCAAGTTCGACCTCGAGGCCTTCCTGCAGGCCAAGTTCGCCGAGAACCCTTAAATGCGATGAATTAAATAGAGTGGAGGAATGAAAACGCATCTCTTTGCGAAACTCGCACCTCCCGTCCCCAGGGTATTTGAGCATTTGCTCGGGTCCATTTACTGTACGATTGATCGGGTCTGATTTCCCCCCCGAGTTGCGACATTGCGAGCGAAAGACGGAATGGTTTCTTTTGGTTTCGTTTTCTTTACTATATCGTTTTAGACGTTATCATTTTGGTCCTGTACATACCCTGGGCTGTGTCGTGCGCCTGTACAATACAGTTGGACCTCAAGAGCAAAAGATCGTGTTAAGCATTCCGGCGTTATAATACTGGCTTCCGTGTTCGACTAGCCAGTCCGTAATCAAGTGCTATGCTTTCCTGTCCTAAACTCCCACGATAGATTGTAGATATACCACTCCATGCGATCACCTTCTCGCCCTTCTTGCAGTCATTTATCGCTTCATATCCCGTAATAATATCTCCAACAAATACTCTAACGATTCCCCAGCATTGCCATTGTCTCACGAATGCCGCGGGAGGGTTGGTTATCGGTGGGGGGGCACCGTGATCGGAGATGGGTACAGCAATTGAGTCTCTGGTTTCCAGGTCCACCCGCAATCGGTGAACTTTTGAATGATTGCCTGGTCGCCTTTCTCTGCAGCCTGAATATCTAGCCCCAGGTATCCTGCTGCTACAGCGGGTCGAATCGCTTTGTATGAGGTGCTGACAGCGATCAAGGTTTGGTCTTGAAAGAAATCTACAGTACGAACGTTAGTAAATCGGCAATAAATCGTTTCCCAGGCTAAGCACATACTTTCATATCTTTGCACCAACGGTTGCAGGGTTTCTGGCCACGGCAACCCACGCAGGATCTGATAGACCTGACCATGTTCGTTCTGCCAGATGGCTCGCAGCAAAGTCAGGCAATTTTGTAAGGAGGGATCGTGAAGCTTTAATGTTTCGGGTATTCTCTGGGTAAGTGCGCGCGCTTCTGGTCTATTTTAAGTCGAATTATTAGCGACTACATCATTCGAAGTATGATGGAGAGCTTTCACATTTGTTTGGTAAGAAGATGAGCGAAGAAGAAGCCAGAGTAGTACAGGCACAACGTTTCAGGATCGCCTGCACCTGTCTCGGTGCCACCGCTGCCAGCAGACGTGAGACAGGCATCTGATTCGTATTGCGACAGAATCTCGAAGAGCTGTGAAGGAGGAGCATTTGAGATGATCACCTTGGAGATCTGCTCCTTGGTGAGAGGAGGGAACTCCATCAAATAGCAGTAGATATGAGATAAATATTCTGTACTCGTATGAATTTAGGAGTATCTTGAGCTTGACAAGGCTCAGATGTAGGTGTGGTGGTGCTTGGTTGTTGAATGGATGATGCGGGGAGCAGTCGGAGGTGGCGTCGGGGAAAGACGCCAAGACCTTCAGAAGTGACCACCTTGCGCAGCTCTCCCTCTTGCAACCTTCCCACCAGGCAACCCATTGGCAGCTCTGCCCCATTCGTTTCTTGTTTTCATGATTCATCTTTGTTAATTTGGACTTTGCTCCTTCTTCCAGGCCATTATGGCCCAGTCTTCCCCTCGATGTCTTGCTGAAAGGCAGCTCCGGCAAGCGCACGCGTGGTCTATTGCGGATCATCATCCTCCTCACGATCGCTGCGGCCGCCGTCGCCAGTCGCCTTTTCAGTGTTATCCGTATGTCAATGACCCTAACTTGACTGCTCGTATATATAATCTAATCTCAATTCTAGGATTTGAAAGTATTATTCACGAATGTACGATCCCCTCGTTCTAGCTCACTCACCCAGCCCACGACATCTCAACGGCCAGATATACAAGGATGAGATATTGACCTACTTTCAATTGCAGTCGATCCGTGGTTCAACTTCCGAGCAACAAAATATCTTGTTCAAAATGGCTTCTACAGTTTCTGGGATTGGTTTGATGACCGTATGCTTCCCCCTTCCCAATGCTTGCGTGTCGTTTAGGTCCCATCCGTATCACAGAGCAGCGCTGATACAATTCCTTCCCCATTTAGGAACCTGGCATCCTCTGGGTCGTGTCACTGGTGGCACTTTGTACCCCGGTCTGATGGTGACCAGTGGTGTCATCTACCACATCCTCCGTCTCCTTACAATCCCTGTCGATATCCGCAACGTTTGTGTTCTTCTTGCCCCCGGATTTTCCGGCTTGACAGCCCTGGCAATGTACCTCTTGACCCGTGAGATGTCTCATTCCCCATCCGCTGGTCTTCTTGCGGCTGCGTTTATGGGCATCACCCCCGGTTATATCTCTCGTTCCGTGGCTGGTAGCTACGACAATGAAGCCATTGCCATTTTCCTGCTTGTCTTCACCTTCTTCCTGTGGATCAAGGCTGTCAAGAATGGCTCAATTATGTGGGGCGCATTGACTGCTCTGTTCTACGGATACATGGTTTCTGCTTGGGGTGGATATGTTTTCATCACTAACCTCATTCCTCTCCACGTGTTCGTTCTGCTCTGCATGGGTCGCTATAGCACCCGCCTTTACATCAGCTATACCACCTGGTATGCATTGGGAACGTTGGGTAGCATGCAGATTCCCTTCGTCGGTTTCCTGCCTATTCGTAACAGTGATCATATGTCGGCTCTGGGTGTCTTCGGTCTCATTCAGCTCGTCGCATTCGCTGAATTTGTTCGCGCATACCTGCCCGGCAAGCAGTTCCAGAAGCTTCTCACCTCCATGGTCCTGCTTACCTTCGGCCTTGGATTCACTGGCCTCGTCCTTCTGTCTGTCTCTGGCGTGATTGCTCCCTGGAGTGGACGTTTCTACTCACTGTGGGATACCGGCTATGCTAAGATCCACATTCCTATCATTGCCTCCGTCTCTGAGCACCAGCCTACCGCCTGGCCTGCTTTCTTCTTTGACCTGAACTTCTTGATCTGGCTTTTCCCGGCCGGTGTGTTCATGTGCTTCCAGAACCTGAAGGATGAGCATGTCTTCGTGATCATCTACGCTGTCCTCTCCAGCTACTTCGCCGGTGTCATGGTTCGTCTGATGCTGACTCTCACCCCGATTGTCTGTGTCGCTGCCGCTCTGGCTCTTTCGACCATCTTTGATAGCTTCCTGGTTATGACGAAGCCTACTCCCGAGAGCAAGGACAAGGCGAACGCCGACAAGTCTAAGGCGTTCTCGTCGACCAAGAAGCCCGTTGTTGGCATTTACTCTTACTTCTCGAAGGCTATTGTGACTGGTTCCCTGACCATCTACCTTCTGATGTTCGTTGCTCACTGCACTTGGGTCACCTCGAATGCGTACTCGTCTCCCTCGGTTGTGCTCGCTAGCCGCCTGCCTGATGGAAGCCAGCACATCATCGATGATTACCGTGAGGCCTACTACTGGCTCCGTCAAAACACTGAGGACAATGCCAAGATCATGTCCTGGTGGGATTACGGCTACCAGATCGGTGGTATGGCCGACCGTCCCACTCTTGTTGACAACAACACCTGGAACAACACCCACATTGCCACCGTTGGTAAGGCCATGAGCTCTCGCGAGGAAGTCAGCTACCCGATCTTGCGTCAACACGATGTCGACTATGTTCTGGTCGTGTTCGGCGGTCTCCTCGGCTACTCGGGTGATGATCTGAACAAGTTCTTGTGGATGGTCCGAATTGCGGAGGGTATCTGGCCCGACGAGATCAAGGAGCGTGACTTCTTCACTGCTCGCGGTGAATATCGCGTTGACGAGGAGGCCACCCCCGCCATGAAGAACAGCCTGATGTACGTGATTTTTAACAAGTTTGATGCATGCAGAGCCACCATTTGCTAACCCTATCACTAGGTACAAAATGTCTTACTACAACTACAACTCTCTCTTCCCGGCCGGACAAGCCGTCGACCGCGTTCGTGGCGTTAAATTGCCCGCGGAGAGCCCGACGCTTAACACCCTCGAGGAAGCGTTCACCAGTGAGAACTGGATCATCCGTATCTTCAAGGTTAAGGATCTCGACAACTTCGGCCGTGACCACAGCAACGCTGTTTCCTTTGATAAGGGTCTGAAGCGCAAGCGCGCGACTAAGAAGAAGGGACCTCGCGTTCTGCGAACTGAGTAAACCCTTCTGACTAGGAAACGATCTCTGTATTGTCTGAATTCTTTTGTTATTGCACTTCTGTCTACGACACCAGGGCTTTGACCCCTGTGTTTTCTTTGCGGGTGACATAAATATACTTGAGTACAATAGCTTCGACATAGTATACAATGAAACCGCCTGGAGAAATGATCTCACCTTGTCCGGTGCAGTAGATACTACTAGGAGTATTACATAGTACTACTAGTAGTGAGTTAAGAAAGAGAAGAGAAATGTGGATTTCAGATAAGGTCAATGTAATAGTATACTACACCATACTATTCCCAGCAAATCCACCCTGTACAAGATATCTTATCATAGATGCCAATGAATCAAAGCCGCTGAGCTCACAAGTCAAGAATCATGACCTGCCCAAACTAAAAGACTCCATAACCCCAAAGTGCTCCGTTGCTGTTTTTCCGCCGAGAGGAGACCGTGTTGGCGGGGCCTTCTTCCCATTCCCACCCCTCGCAATCGATACGGTTATATGGTACACATAGAAATCACAATTCAATGACCCCCTCTGGAATTGACTCAGTACCCAATTCCTGGTAGGGCGTCGATATTGTATTGCTCTTATTTCTTCTCGGACGAGGCGGGGATCTCGGGGACCTTTACGTCGGAGAATTCTTCTTGGCCGACGGCCTTGATAGTGTAGGCATCTGTTGAAAGTACGATAATTAATCTCTCATTCGTAAAGTATTTATGTCAAAGACATGGTAGGCTTGAAGGAGTGGGGGAGGGTTTGTCGTAGGCAGCGGGTGGTATGATCCTCTCTCTGCGCCGGGACTTCTGGGTCGCAGGAGAGGGCAGAGAACTGGGTATGGAGAGCATTGTCTATCAAGGAGTACATACAGACACCGATTGTGAAGGCGAAGAGTCCGAATCCAGTCAGGGCGTTCTTGACCAGGAACGGCCGGCGGGCACGGAGGAGGGCGGCACCGGCGCGGTAATCCTTGCCGTAGTATGTGGAGTTGAAGCTGTATATCAAAGTCAATTCAGGGTGAACATGTGAGTGGGAATAATATCAACTCATCAACTGACATTCCGGCGGCCATGGTGAAAGTGTTGGGTTGGTCTTAAAGGAACGAAGCGTAACTTTGAAGTTGATTTGGTCAGTGCGGAAGATCAAGTCTTGGCAAATGGTCAGCCCATCATAAGTGGTCTCTCATGCTGATTATTATTCTAGTTATTTTGTTGGTGATTGGACTGAATGAAAGTATTGTAATATTCCTTAGAACTTAACTACTCTGAACTTGTTCCTATTAGATTGTGCTTAGTCGTTCATGCTTAGTCGTTCGTGTTGTAACAATAACTCTGCAGTGCCAGGGTAGACCACCGCGCCCGATATCGATCAATCAGTTCCCCAACTTTTCTCGGCCCCTACGGACCTTTGCTCCCTACATATCCATCCTTTGTTTCCAGAGCTTTCAAGGCCACACCTCGCCTCCCCTTCATTTCTACCTCCCCGTGGCCGCTCATCGCCTACTATCTATCGAAATATCTCCAGCCATTAGCGCGTGGCTGTCCCCTAGCAGCGCGCTGCTCTGATCGCGTTTCGATCCGAAAGCAAGCAAACACGCAGTGATCGCCCATTGCGCCGACCTCACGTCCTTGCCTTTCGACCTGCCGCATATCCTCATCTAGATCCCACCGTTTCCGCGATGGCTCAAACGGCCGTACAACTCAATCAGCTGAATGCAGCTCGCAACCTCGTCCTCGGCGACGCAGCTCTCTACCCGCAGATCGTGAATGGAATTCTGCCTATCGTCGGGGCTAATTCGAGAGTAGAATTGCGAAGATGGGGGGGCAGAATTTATGGCTGAGACCTTCTCTAGCCCGGTTCTGTCCGCGCCTTTGAAGGAACAACTTGCGCCTAATGTGCTCCAGACCATTCAAGACACCTTAGCTCTTCCTGAGACAGATGTTGCCGTACTACAGGGCTTGGTTCAAACTGCGGCCAGCTTGTACCCATTGGTCTTTCGACATATGTATGTTTTTGCGAGTAGTCGATTTGGGTTTCTGTATTAACAATCTTCAGCGTGAATCAGCCCGGGGATAATAAGTCATGGGAGACGATGACAATGATTAAAGAAGACATCTTGCGAAAGATGGACTCTTTCCCATGTCCAGTCAAGATCTGCTGCGTCAAGTTCCTGCAGCGCGTCGTTCAAGTTCAGACACCAGGACTGATTTCAGACCCAAGGGTATGTTTTACAAGTCTACCTTGCGCTGCCCCCTCGATGCTGATCTTTCTTATAGCGACCTGAGCAGAATGAGACGTCACTGGCCATTGTCCCTCGTACTCATCCTGTTCTCAAAATATCTTATCTCGAGGCTGAAGCATCGGGCCTGCTTGATCGACTCTTGGGCGTTTTCCAAGAAGAGACATGGTGCGACATCATACCCATGACATTCGATAGAAAACCGTATACTTACCCCGTCTTAGTGATGCGCTAATTGTCAATGCAACTTTGAACTGTCTCTCACCACTCGTCCGTACTCGCCAGTCTATCGCCAACAAGATCATCAATACCGTTCTTGAGTTTTTCCCAACTAAACATGTCCGACCCCCATTTACGCCAATCGTCCGAGTCAATGTCAAATCCATGGAGCGTACAGCGAGGGCCTTACTTGTCAACATAATGAAGAAGAACCCGAACCACCCTTACGTGGGTAAGATGCAGATGTACATTGAGCGTCTTATGCAATCCAGGCTGGAGGAAGTAGATGACGCATCTCGGAAACGTGCATTTCCCATTGAACCGACAGACGGTTTAGACACCGCAAAGCGTGCCCGTTTGGATGCGCTTACTCCTCCACTGCTCAAGATTCCCCCGCTACCTCCAGGACCTACGAGCTACGATCAGCTATTTACATTAACCCAGGACGTCGCACTGTCCTCATTTGATGTCAAACAGCTTCCTGTCGAGCTCGTCATGAAGATCACGCTGCCTCTACTGCAACACGTTAACCCGTCTACGCTTACACAAGCTGTTGATGTAAGCATCTACATCTGAATATCCCCTATGAGATATTATTGTTAACACGCTTTCAGGCCGTCCGGAATCGATTAGAGACCATAACAAAAGAGCAAAATCTGAAGCGCCAACAACAGCAGAACGCGACCTCACTCGACGATGACGAAGATTATGAGCCAGATTATGAGCCCATGGATGTAGCAGAAGGCGCCGAGGGCGAGGGCACTATTGCAGCAGATCAAGTAGCAGAGCTACAGCCAGATCTGGTATCATTGGGTCCATTCGTCCTGCCTCAGCCGTCACCTCTCGGCGAAGAAGAAGCCGCCGAAGTCGGCCGCAGTGCCGTTTCGCGCGTTTTCAGCATGATTCACTTGGCTGAGACCGCTCCAGCATCAACAGCCTCTGGCAAAAACAAAAGCCAACAGCTCGGTTTCTCCCGGCTGGCCGGAAGCACTTTTGATCGAGATGCTTGGGTCGTACTCCTTACGCGCCTTGCCACTCGCGCCCCAGCTGGCCTGGAAGCAAGTGATAAGATTGGCAAAGGGGAATCGGCGCTTGCATCTCGCAAAACAACGATTTCAGATTCTATTCGCGAGACGCTTTATCGATACATTTTGGAGGACTTTCGCGGTCGTCTTAATATCGGTATCACTTGGCTCAACGAGGAATGGTACAATGATAGAGTACAGATGAAGGCAGCAGCGACGCAACGTGATGAGAGCGAGGAGTCAGACTCGGAACCGGTTGTCGCGCTTCATTATGATTACTGGGCGACACGACTCTTGGATGGATTTTTGCCATACTTGGATTCGAAGGATATTAAGGTCTTGGTGCGCTTCCTCAGCGAAGTACCCGAAATCACTATTCCCATCACTCAGCGCATTGCGAGTCTCGCAAAGGACCCCGAACGTGTGAATCTCTGCGTTCAAGCCCTTATGTAAGATTAGCTTCCCCTTCTCGTCCCTGCCCCCCAAACGCCTTTTACTGCAGGACTGACTTTCCCCGCTTTCTAGGTACTTGGTCATGTTCCGGCCTCCGGCACGTGAGATGTGTCTCGATACACTCGAGGATGTCTATAACACTTGTATGTTTTCCCCGGTTTCCACCTGATATCTCACTTTCAAGCTTTTGTTCTAACTCATCACTATCTAGACGAGGAATCTCGGCCCGCGGCTGGCAAGGTCTTGTCTAAGTGGCGACCGCAGGCTATTCAAGCGCCGGAGCCGGTTTCCAATGGTACATCGGCACAGCAAGCGGACACACAAATGGCAGTTCCCCAGGAAACATCAACCTAGCGGCACCTACCCTGTCAAATCAGGGACAGAAGCGTTACAGGAACCTGCTTCCGATTTCGAAAATGAGAATGAAGACGAATATGAGGTGGATCCTCCAGCAAAGCGAGGGCGTTCGCTTCAGAATGCCCAATTGAGTCCAGTATCTCGAATGTTCGAGATCTGACTACAGCAAACAGTTATGTCCTCGGCGACGGATGGTTCAACAATGGTGGGGGTTACTGGGTCATAATTGCGGAGGTTCTCCCAGCTTTGTGGCGATTTTGAGAATGAGAATCGAAGTTCGGCTGATCTGTCGAACCATGACGTGGTCGGAGCTGACCTTTTTCTACCTCTCAACCTGGTGGAAAACTTCAGGAAAGAGGCTATCTATTCCATTTACAAGCGGAAACCTGTTGATGTTCACTGGACATGTCCCCACTCTGTTTACAAGCGTTCATGTCTTTTCTAGGTCTTATTCTACATGCAATATTCTTAACCAGCTAGGTCCATTTAGCTATATCTAGCCAGCGTATTGGGGTAGCGGACATGGTGGAGTAGCTGGCGATAATTTTGTAAATTATTACTTAGACCTCTAAATTACCATCACTTGGGTAGATATTTTGATGCAAATACTAGAGGCTCAAATAGATTTGATTTTAGAAAAAGACTACGAAATATGAGACTTAGAGAGAGAAAAACACTGCCATGGGCCTACTACTATCTGAATGGGTTCAGACTCGGAGGGATATCATGCATTTTATACCTAGTATTTGCAACAATTCCAATGCCCAGCTCAACGCCCGTAAAAGATACAAAATATTGTTTTTTTTTCAAGACAAAGCTTCAAGAAAAGCTTGTCACGTTCATGGCTTCTGACCACCCGCAGCACGGTAGGCCGCAGCACGCTTGCTGCTCCGGCCCTTGGGCTTACCCTTCGATCCACGGCTCTTAGTCTTAACCTTCATGCGAGATCCATCTTCAGTAGCACGGTGACCCTCGAAAACCATCGAGTTACCAGCAATACCGCCCTTGCCGGCCTCCTTAATCTTGGCCGCACCCGCACGACCGAGGAGCTTGTTAGCGCGACCCTGAAGTGTCTTCTGAGCAAGATCACCACGACCACCATTCTTGCCGCCATCATCCTCTTGCTTCTTAGCCATCTTTCGCGCACGGGTGACGCGCAACTTGCGCGGCAGCATGGGAGGGTAATTCTTCTCGTTGAGAAGGAGAGCGGCCTCGACGTTATTCGCGTCGAAGAATTGGACGTAGGCGAAGCCCTTGCCGACGCGAGTGGCGCGGTCACGAATCACGCGGACGAATTCAACGTTCTTCTTCACTGTCTTCTTGTCCTTGGTGTCCCCTGTGTTCTGGTTGAAGATTCGCCAGAGACCCTCTTCGATATCAGCGGATGCGCGAGCCTTCTTCTTCTTGCCATTGTGGTCCTCGGTGATACCCTCCTGGTCGACGAAGGAGAGGTTACCCACGAATACGCAGCGCTTGTTGTCGATTTCAGCCGGGTGGGCGATGCTGTCGACGCGGATGTGGCGGTCCAAAACGACGGTTCCGTTCAAGGCTGAGGGGGGCCTTGCGTGCGCCTTGGATAGTGTTGTAGACGGCGTAGGCGTTGGTGCTGGGCGTGGTATCGTCGAGGATCTCCCGTCTGGCGAAAGATGCGCGCTTGGGGAGACCGCCGCCGCTGGCGAATGGGACGGAGCGGAATCGAATCGACTCGACCTTGTGCGGGCCGCTGGACTCGGGCAAGCTGGATAAGTGGGAGGCCAGGTGTCGGAGGAGAGTCTTCTTGGACGATTTGGATTTGATCGCCTCGGTGGAAACGTTGCCCAGGAAGACGGTTCGGCTGGACTTTTCAACTTCGCTGGCCTTCGCATTTCCGGCCACGCTCTCGTGAACTGGAGGTGGAGCACTCTTCTCCTCCTTGTCGTCACTGTCACTGTCTTTATCCTCCTCCTCATCCTCCTCCTCGTCATCGTCAGAGTTATCACTCTTGTCGTCGGACTCCTCATCAGGCTTCTGACGCTTGGTGTACTCGGCCTTGCGCTTTTCGGCATCCTTTTCCTCCTCCTTGGCGATGCGGCGCATGTAGGTTTCCTCGACTTCCTCCGCAGGACCACGCTTTCGCTTGCGGCCTTGTGTTTCCTCTGCTTCCTCCGCAGACTCGGAGTCGCTTTCTTCAGAGGCAGAGGCATCTTCCATCACATCATCCTCCTCCTCAACCTCGTCGGTCTTTTTGGCGGATTTGCGTGCATCCGCATTCTTTTTGTACTTGACAGTCGGTGCTTGGACGGGTCCAGACTAGTTAAGACAATGTTAGTTTTCGATTGTCACTTGGGTAGGTCGAATTGGAACGTACGCTTGCCGCGAAGAGCGAGGACAATGTTGGGTCCAAAGATGCGCTACCGCTGATGAATGGGAGGCCACCAGCGGCTGGCTGGCTCTCCTCCTTAGATTGGGATTTGGATGATTTCTTGCCCATCTTGTATTGTGTGTGTGGTGACTCCCGGGAAGAAACAAATTTCTTCAAGGGGAAATTAATGGGTTGAGTTGGAATTATATGGGGTGTTCCACGCATACCAATCTAGCCCCGAACTTTTTTTTTCGTTGCGCTTATCGGTCCGGGCGGAGCTGGGCTGCGCATCACATGATTGGAGGGCACTCTGGGGCAAGTCAACTCACATACATGCTTGTGTATGGGAGGTTCTTGGGTATTGTATGGGTTCCTAGGAGTTTCTGGGTGGATAAGTAATATTAGTAGCAGACTCTTTTATTATTCTCTTTTATAAAACTACTCCTTACATGGATGGACACGTCTTTATCAGTAAATTTCTTCAAATCACCTCATATTCCTACCTGATATAACTTTCAGAGGACTATTGTCATTCGACCTCACGGACCTCCTCTGTTATCACAGACTGCAAAGAACCATGTGATAGAACCATAGGTCAACTGCCATACCCTATACGAAGTGCTATGCTTATGCAACGCCGTCTCCGGCGACGTCAGCACCACGTGACCCTGGAGGGTTTGCGGCGGTGAGCCTCGGGGCCCGGCAGAACGACAGGACGATTCCTGGGCGCCCCCATCATAGCAAGGTCCGTTCGGTTCTCTCCCCACCCCTGTTACGATTTTACTGCTCGATCTGCTTCCCCCATCGCTCTCGCGAGCATTGCGGACGATCCTTGTTATCCTCCGATTCTTCATGCCGACCGCCCTCCAGCGACCCTCCACTGTGGTCCTGCCCGCTTCCTAGCCGACCTCCCCTCGCTCCTCAGCACCGGCGCATCGGTGATCTGACAGCTTTTACTGGCATTCTATACTTGTGAGACGCGTGGACTTGGTCCTAGTTACTCACCTGTGTCTCTGGAACACACTGGTGGTGAGAATCGTGTTTGGTCGCGAGCAGCTTTGCTCGTTCCCAGCGGCGCTCCCGGCGCATTGTTGAGACGGTACGTCGCTTGCACCTCTTCGTCCCATTTGTGATCTCTCTAGCTCGCTGGTATGGTGAAAAGGAGAATATAGCCCGCAAGGAGCTCTTTTTTCACGATCATTTGAACGCGCGCAGTTGCCGGCCCTCCAGCCAGCGTCGCTTGCCGGCTTTGGGGGGTGGAGGCGTTGCCGCGATGATCAATCTCCGCACCGCCTTCTCTGGAGGCGCTGACCTACCATTCCCTCCCACCCTACCACTTCCCCTCCACCACCTTGACCCGGGTCATTTTGACCCAGCTAGCATGGCAATTGAACTAATCAATTATATTGTTGTTCCAGACTCCCCACGAAACCCTTCCCTGGTGGATCGGTGACCTTGACGTCCTACCACTCCCACCCACAACCCCAACCGCCGCCAAGCAAGCAAGCCCTTTGGCACCACACTCCCCTACTATACCTCTTCTCCTCCTACATACCGCCTCTCACTGCCCTAGTGCCTCGCACGACTGCAGATGGAGGTAGCCGAAAGCAGAGAACAAGCCTCCGTCGGTCCAACGACGGGGGCAGATTCTACCATAACCAATGGCGAACGAAATCCCTTCTTGGACGACCCGCTCATGGACGATGGACGCTCTAGCAGCTTGAGTGAAATCGACGACGTTTCGGACGACGAGCCTTCTGACTTTGAAGAGTCTCCTAAACCCGAGAGGCAGCTTGAAAACGACTCGGAGGCGGAAACCGAGCGCCTCGAAGATTCCCCTCACAACATTCGAAAGCGAGACATCGTGCTCAGTATTGGCAGCGCTGGTCCCAGTCCGAGTAAACTCCACCAGTCCACTACCCTGGAGGACGTGGACGAGGAAGAGGAGCATGCGCTGGATGACTCGCCTAGCAAGAGGCGACCCTCTCAAAACAATGGAATTATCGAGGAAGGTATGGAATTGCTCGATGACGTTGAGCTTCCCGATAGCATTGGGAAGAAACGAAAACGCGTTGAGCTCGGTGACGACACTGGCACAGAAATCGGCGACGATGAGCCACTGAAGAAACGCCGGAGCTCCCTCAAAAGCGATTTGAGCGACCCAATCGACGATGATACCCCTCTCTCCCCAGAGCCAATGATGGATGACGCTACGGCGACCATGGAGGACGAACTTCCGGTCGACGACCTTCCCGAATCAGACCTACCCGCTGTGACAACTAAAGGAAAGAAAAGCAAGAAGGGTAAACGGAAAGGAAAACGAAGTACAGATGTTGAGGGGGATACGGAAGGCGGCGAGCTCATCGCAGAGGATGCTGTTGACGACACCCTTGTCGAAGATGAAGAGCCGGTGGAACGTGTCGAGGGACCCCACAATGCAGAGGTCGCTGCCAGAGTTGAAGAAGAAAGTAAGTTGCATGCCGTTGGAGCCTACCTGGGATCAGATTTGCTTACATACCATTCAGCTGCGAAAAAGATGTCTGCGATGGAGTCGTTGGCAACACTAGAAAAGGAATTCGCAGCGTTGCGTGACAAGTCAGGACACCTCCCCTTTGCGGATCCTTTTCCATTTGCTAACCTCTTCTCAGGATCTATGATGAGCGGATCTCGAAACTTAATCGTGAGCTAGAAATGCTGAACGGACCAAACCCGACCCATCCCGAATATCTGCGCCAGATCGAGTGTGTACAACATTACCGGGATGCCAAGGTCCAATACGAACGGACCTTGTATCACTACCGCATGAAATCACTCGTTACTAAGAGCATGGCCGAACGTGCGCAGGCTCTCAGCACTTACTTCCAAAAGGTTCGGGATGTCCGCGAAGTCCACTCAAGCTCGATCAGCCAGCAATTCTATGCCATCCAGCATGATCGTTTCAAGACGGACGAACTGAGCCCCCACCACATCATCCCATTCCCTACCCGCCGATCTCAACAAATCGCGCACCAAGCTGCGTACAATCAAGAGGTTTCGATCATGGCGGGTGTCGCGAAATACGTTGGTTTCCCAGCCGCTCCAACCTTGCTAGGAGCTCGCCCATCAGAGCTGGACGACGATTTGGAGAAGATGGGAATTACAGTCGAACCTCGTGTCGTGGTCTCAAGACAATCGCAATCGTCCTCCACGTTACAACCTCGCGGTGCCATGTCAGCCATGTCATCCAACATGTTCCGCACCGCAGCCGAGGCCGAAGAAGCCTTTTTGGAGCAAACGCCGTGGGCCAATCCGCAACATCCAATTCACCAGCAACAAGCCCAACACCAATACCCTCAACCTCATCGACCTCAAGGGCGGGCCTTTGAGGCCTCTAATGCATCATCATTTGCGACACCCGCAGCTCAGAAGCGGGTGGTGGATGTGCATGCTCCGAATGGATCAGCATCCACCATTCCCGAGAATGCTTCGGCTGCGAATTCATCGGCCAACAACACCCCTTACGGCATTGAGCAAGACCCGCGACACCCACATCAAGGGTCGTGGCGACATCCGGACTATGACACAGAACGTAAATCCGGCTTTCGCTCCCAAAGTTCCTCCCCACTCGATGTTCGAAAATCCCAACCACACCCGAGTCACGGCCTTGAGCACGGTTCTCCAGTAGCAGACGTTTCTTCCGCCCGCAATCCTCTCTTCTCCCCTCCTCCCCCCCGTTCGATCAAGTCTGTTCCAACTCTCTGTCGGTCCAAAACCAGATACTTCCCTCCTGACCTCGAAACCCGTTGATGCGGTTCATTACCGCCCTCGGCAAACCGAAGTATCAACGGGATCTGGATCAAGTCATATGCCAGCGCGATAAGCATTGGGCAACGAGCCGAACCCAACGCTGATATTTTCTTTACGCACCTTCATGACTGAACAAATTCCCCGACAGAAACATCCCATCACTCGATCTGTATCGAAACTCCACATTATCCCATCTCCTCAATCTCCTCCCGCCTAATGAAGATTCCCCACTGTTTGACTTCTGCTATTGCTCTCTGCCGACAAATGTATTTCTGATCAGCGTTCCAACCTAGAAAGAGAGAAGGATGACATATTGTTTGTGTATGAACCGCCGGCTAGGTCAGGTCATGTCTTTCTGAGCTCATGTTAAATATGATATGGAGATCACAGACTGCTGGCTTGACCTAGCCGAGTTCGATTTGGATGGAAAGAAAACCCCCCCAGGTCATATACGACTTTGTTCTCCCTATCTCTTATCCATACGGAGGTGTTTGTTACCTTATGCGGGGGTATGTGACTTGTCTTGTGCCTTTTTTCTTCTCTTTTATTGTGGATCTTTTCCCTCTCTACTTCAATAGGAGTAACCTTAACTTCAACTCTTGCATCGTTTGTTTCCTCGGGGAGAAATGGGCCTTCTCTTATTCTTTTTTTCCCTGTCTTTTGTTGGCGTTTGTCGGTGTACATACCACGCATATATGTCGGCCTGTTTATGGTGTTTGGTCGAAATGCCCGCCGTCTGGCGTGAAATCTAAACGGATGATTCTAACTTGAAGGTCTTTGAATGACTCGGTCGTATAGTACTATTCTGCTTTTCAGTAGCTACTGATCCCCCACTGTACTGTAAATATGGCCCCCAAGCATCTCGAAGCGCTCGATCACCTGATACCTGCAGCATGAGGCGGGGAACCTCGCTCGTGAGATTGTTGACCCCTCGACCTGTTGACAGCAAATACCTAGGTACCCAACCTCGTCAACCACTAGCACTGATGCATTTAATCGACATACGCTCCCTTCCGGCACTGAAACTCCAGGAGTTCGTCGGGAGTGAAATACCAAAGAAATATGCTATCCTTTCTCACCGCTGGGGCCAGACCTAGGAAGAGATATCGTTTCAAGAAATGCTGCATCGAAATGCCGTGACCACCGACTCAGAGAAGAAGAAATGGCAGAAAATTCAAAGTTTTTGTAAAAAAGCTCGTGATGATGAGTTCGAATTCGCGTGGATCGACACATGCTGTATCAACAAGGACAGTAGCGCTGAGCTATCCGAGGCCATCAATTCTATGTTCCAGTGGTACCGACAGGCCACGAAATTCTATGTATATCTGGCTGATGTCAATGATGTTAAGCAATTGGCTAGAAGTGAATGGTTTCGGCGAGGTTGGACACTGCAGGAGCTATTAGCACCGCGTAACATACAGTTCTTCTCGTATAACTGGGCTAAGCTTGGAGACAAGAAAACCCTACTAGGGACATTTGCTGCGCTTACAAGAATTCCTGTGTATGTCCTGGATGGTAAAATGGAAATTCAGCTTTGTACTATTGCACAGAGAATGTCCTGGGCTTCTCGGCGTCAAACAAAAAGGTCGGAAGATATGGCATACTGTCTCATGGGTTATATTTGATGTCAATATGCCTCTACTCTACGGAGAAGAGGGAGTGAAGGCCTTCCTTCGGCTACAAGAAGAGATTTTCAAGGTCTCATCTGATATTACTATCTTTGCCTGGACCAGCCCGCAACCATCTCCTAATGATATCTATACCCTACATGGCCTGCTCGCGGAATCGGTGGACTGGTTTGCCGATTCCCACGACATCCTTCTCGGGCGTCCGAGGTATTTCACTGGCCAGGAGCCATATACAATGACAAATATGGGACTTCGTGTTACCTTTCCTGTGGTTGCTTACCTCGAGGATACGCCATTCACTTGCCTCGCTTATATCTATTGTGGACGTCGTACTACGGCCAACATGAAATCTGTTGTCGAAAATCTAGGGATATATCTGACAAAAATGGGTCACATTTTCTACAGAATCGGGACCAATTGTCTCCCAGTTATAGAAACAGACTGGAGACGCGAGCCATGGCAGAGTTGCACGATATATGTGCCCCAAAAAGGCCGAGACCGAAATCTAGAGGAGTGGGGAGGTCCAGAGGAGTGGGGAGGGAAGGTCAGTAGGCGGTGGGCCTGAATACAGGCTTCGTGATGGACTTCAATCTTCAATTGTAGCACATGAGTGAGCAAAATCATATATGATTTTTGCGTAGGTGCTCTTTGATACCTCATAGCACCGTGGCAATACATGTCACTTAACTTCATCATGGCATGGGTGTAGATGGAATGAAAAAAATGGATACCTCATACTGATGGCAAATGTCATCCCAAAATCATGTTTGAATTGGACAGCATGCATCTTCACTGTCAGAGTCAAGAGACATTGAGTGCTCTGTGAAGTTTGGACCATAGATTGTACATTTGCTTTTGCTGGAGATCTGCAGACTCGGAGAAATTGGATTGATTTCCTGCACCAGCTGCATGTTTACACGCTGTCACTTACAGTGGGGCCGTTACTGTTCAGCGGCTGTTGGCTTGTGGATCATTCGGAGATCTGGCGGTCTAGAAGGTCAAATTGTCGGTATCAACGGAGAATTAGTATTGCAAGGCATGTCACATTCGATCCACTACACTGCATAGTGCTTCTAGCAGAAGTACCAGTGATTGGCCATGTAAATGGGTCACAAGCTGTTCCGATGTAAATCGTCGGGAATAATCAAGATTCGACGATTGCCTAGGTATGATCGGGGGTGGGGGCGGACGGACACGGAGTATTTAATAGATTAAATCCCTTGGCTACTAGCAGGTATTAAAGATCTGAAGCCCCTCAACTTTGCGAGCTGATCTCAATTGTGAAAGGTGAAAGCCAACTTGAAACACGTGGACCCGATCAACCTTCACGGTGTGTGTCAGGAACCACAGGTTAAGGTTTACATTTCCGAGAGACGAAACGCACACAGTCCACTGGCAGTCTCGTGGAACTCTCCTTTATCCCTTTAACCCCCGAGTCCCTCGTGCACCATGACTTGGTCCAACATCTCGTCGCCACATGCGGGCGCGACTCTCCGGATATGGAGGAGACTCCAGGAATTGAAAGAGAAAAAGGCAGCCATTGTCCTCGACGGTAACAACCTTGATATTGCCTCCATCATCGCAGTAGCCCGCCATGACATCAAGCCCACCATAAGCAAAGACGAACATCTTGCAAAACAACTCGAGCTAAGCGTGAATACCCTCGCCGACTACCTATCTCACCAATACGTTGTATACGGAGTCAACACCGGGTTTGGAGGAAGTGCGGATACAAGGACCAGTGATGTTCTCGATCTTCAGGTTCATTTATTGCAGCATACGCAGAGTGCAATTATCACTGAGGCGGATAAGAACCCGGCCAGCAATTCAGAGCGAGAACCGTCCCATGTCATGCCACCCGCGTGGGTTCGTGGGGCTATCGTTGCTCGTGCTAACCAAAACCTTCGTGGGCACAGTGCTATACGACTCTGCGTGCTTGAAAGTCTTGTGGATCTGCTATGCAAAGATATTACCCCAATGATACCGCTCCGGGGCACAATCTCTGCCTCGGGTGATCTTATGCCTATGTCATATATCGCTGGAGCGATTGCTGGGAACCCTGACGTTTTTGTTCAAATCGGTAAAGGAAAGGATGCCAGGGTGATTCCCGCTTCGGAGGCTCTGAAGGAAACTGGATTATCACCGTCTGGGCTAGGCCCGAAAGAAGCATTGGGTCTGATTAATGGTACTGCGCCGTCGGTCGCGGTGGCCAGCTTAGTACTATTTGATGCGCAACAGTTTGCATTACTCGCTCAAATGCTTACGGCCTTTGCCTCGGAGTGTATGGGCGGGAATGTTGAATGGGCATCATCATTTATCCATACTGCACGACCCCATACCGGTCAAGTTGAGGCCGCTAGCAATATTCGGCAGTTCTTAAGTGGCTCTAAGTTCGTTGATGGTCTTGAGTCAAGAAAAAGGACCGGTGAAGGTCTCTGGCAAGACCGGTATTCAACCAGAACAGCACCACAGTGGATTGGTCCATATCTGGAGGACCTGCTACTTGCCCAACACCAGCTAGAGGTAGAGCTAAACTCCACCTCCGATAATCCTATCGTGAATACTACAGAGCAAGGTGGTGGGGAAGTATACTCAGGCGGAAACTTCCAGGCAGTTACTGTTACCTCTGCTATGGATAAGACACGGCTGGCCCTTCAAATGATCGGACGGATGCTTTGGTCCCAAGTCACCGAAATCATCGGCCCCAACACCAATAATGGACTCGAAGCCAATCTTAATCCCAGTGAGCATGAGAACTATACCATGAAAGGTATCGACGTGAATATGTCCGCCTATATGTCTGAACTGGCAGCCTTGGCGCACCCGGTCTCCTCCCACGTCATGTCCGCTGAGATGCATAACCAAGGAATCAACTCTCTTGCTTTGATCTCTGCACGACGAACCACGGAAGCAGCAGACCTAGTCGCACATATGAGTGCTTGCCATATCTACGTATCCTGCCAGGCGGTCGAAATGCGCGCAAATCACATCCGATTCCTTTCAACTGTACATGCAAAATTGATGAACGTCTCCTCAGACGGCGCTCTCTCTGAATTGAAACTACAGGAAGTACAGACCGAAGCCCTTGCCAAGATTCTATGCCCCATCGTTGAATCAACCTGGTATCACTGGAATGCGAATACATGGAGAGACCGTATACCTCACGTTGTGGACGCGGCGATGTCACCAGTTACCGACTTCCTGGCCTCCAATGAGAACGATTGTACAATGCCGATGCTCATCGCATTCAAAAAGAGCTTCCAGAGCACGATTGAGAGCACGGCCAAAGAGATGTTCTACCCAAGTCCTACAATCGCCCCCTCAGATGTCGCTGCACAGCTTGGTCATGGATCTGCCCAGTTGTACTCATGGGTTCGCTCAACGCTCAATATACCCTTGCACTGTGGTCTGAGAGATGACCCTTTGTATAACGTCCGTGAGGGCCTGCCTACGGAAGACAAGAAGACTATTGGGAGTCGCGTGAGTGCTATTTACGAGAGTCTGAGTGGAGGCGGAATGATGGACATGGTGTTGCAAGGTTTAGATATCATCCGAGGGGAGATTGCGCTCTGTGCTTCACCCTCGGTACATAAATAATATTTCTCGCGCATTATCGTTACTATCAAGATACTTAGAAGAATATATCGGGGTTCAGGGTTTTCTTCAATCAGAACAGTAATTGCTATACATGTGGTCTTCGGTAAGCTTTTACCTGCATAAGGTTAGGATTGGGGCGTATACGGAGTTTTATGCGGGAAGGTACTTCTGTGGTTCTTTGGGTGCCTATCAGGCACGATGAGGATTTCCCGAGGAGGGATATCATTAAGGCTCTGAGACCTGTTAAGGATAGTAGTGGGTTCAAGTTGGGCTTTGGGAAGAAGTTCTGGGATTGGGATTGGTGCGAAGAGAAGTTGGAGCTATTTCGGTAGAAAGTACTCTAGTAGTAAGTACCAGTATCCTGACGTCATATAAACAAGTTGGATCGACGATGTCGTTTCAGCTGAACTTTTGGTCCTAGAAAAGACCAATCCCCCTTTTTGGGGGGCATCAACCAGATGAGATATTACCAGAAAGTAGCTCTGCTATTTCACCCATAGTATCAACTGCTAGTAGTCAATTGTGGACAAAGTACTAATAGTGATTGTTGTGTATAGCACATATAAACTTCAAGGGGATGACGTGCGGGGTGACTGCGATAAGATAGAGCCCAGCTTAAGGTCCAATTAATTTGAACTAGGATTCCAAGACTTAAATTGCCACCAGGTGAACATCAAAGAGAAGTAAATGGAGATTACATAGCCATGTGATTTATCATTTTCCTTGAAATAATCCTGAAATACTGTCAGAAGAGGTTTCCAATCAACTTAAAAGGCGCGTCAGTTCGCGGGTGCGGGTGAGCTCTGGTGGGGTTGCAGCCTGATCTGATCGTCAACCATCCCCCCGGCTTTTTATTTTCTCTCCTCTTTCTCTTTCTCTTTCCAATACTATTGATTATCCTACAAATACCCCTGGCCAAAATTTCTCATTTGACTCCTCTCCACACACATAACCTTGGAGCCACAGGACACCAACACCAACAGTGACAGCAAAGGTTATCTCACCATGCTCCCCCTCCGCTTGCGCCGCGGTCTCTTCGGACGCTCAAATCGCAACCCGGACGAAAACAACCAGAACAATGATAACAACGACAATGACTCTTCCGGCGAACAGCCTCAGTCAAGCTCCCTCTCCAAACCAGATCCAGATACAGAGAACTTCTTCCCCACGCTTTGGGACGTGCTCAAAGTCCGATACATACTCCAATGGAAGCTCAAGAAGCTAGTACCTCCCGAGCTGGTGGACGCTATCATCGACCAGGCAGAGTATTGGCCCTCGACGAAGCATGTGATGGAGGGGCAGAGGAGGATTCTTTGGGATCGGGATCAGGTCTTGTTTAAGACTGTGCCGCTTTGCTTTGATAGGAAGGTTTGTCACGGCCCAGCAGACCCGATGGCTTAAAAGGTAGGGAAATATGCTGATTAAATTATTTTTGCGACTCTAGTCTCTTGAGGAAGTCGAATCTCCTAAGCCCCTACCACACCGCACTGCTCACCCCTGCCGCAAAATCATCTTCCACCTCTCATCTCACGACCAAGGCGGCTCACGGATACACGAAGATATGTATCAAGGGTCATTTACCTGGTTCGACGCAGAGGTGATCCGCGAAGCGCACAAGAAAAGGATGTATGTGGACGGCACGGAGCAGGAGATTCTGGAAGATGAGACGGGCAAAGAGAAGAGACACTTTGAACCAACTGATGAGCTTTTGCTTCCGCGAAGTAAACAACTACAAATGAATGGGGCGAGGGTTTCGGAAACGCAGGACCGTGTCATTATCTGGCATTATCTGGATAATGTGTCGCCTGAGTCGACGGAGGCGCATGATATTGAACGTACTGAGGGCCGTGGTCGGTATACACTGGACGGGCAGGTTGTGCGTGAATTGGAAGTTGGGGATTCTGTTGCGCTTTGGGGTCGGGCGAGGTTTGGACAGTGGGCGAATCATGTTTTTCAGGCGAGTGCTAGGGTGTTCTGGGCTGTTTGATGAGATGATGAGTAGCAGAGTTTGTAGCTTGAGGCATGCGGCTGGACTGGACAAGACCTTATCTACTACTTGTTGTTACTAGATGTGCTGTTAGGCAATTCTGCAAATGAAATTACTGAATTGGCTGGTCTATTTTTATGATTTCACCTGAAGATAGAAGGCAAGTCTAGTCCATAGCCATAGTCCATAGTGTACTAGTGTGCTAGAACTAGTGCTGCTGCCTGAGGTGTCGAGAATTGCGTGCTCGCCAAGATCGACATCCCGTTGATGTATAAGACTACCAGCACGCCCACCACCAGCTTTCCTTCTTTCTTTCCCCAGAATTGGCCCAAAGATGCCTGGAACATGATGCTGTTTCATCTGATTACTCGAAAAAACCCCCGACAACCCCCTTGAGGGCTGCCTCCCTTCGACCATGAGGCCATACCCAGGATGCCCATTATTTCCCCCCCCCCTCTGGCCGCTCACGCACGCACACCCGGAACAGCCGACAAGCCGACAGGCCGACGACAACCGTCCGCGACAGTGGGGCCCACTGCGTCAGTTTTCACTCTCTCGGCCGGCATTAGCCAATTCGAGGACCTCGATAATCAGCTGAGTTCTGTTGGTCTGGCCTAAGAGCGGGATGTGCATTTCGACCGAGAGATGGGATACATGGGCAGACGATGATGATACCCAACTCCACTTCCTGGCCGCGCGATGTGTCACTGGTTTGAGGTTCCCGTGCCTTTGGCGATGGTCCGAACTGGTTTACTGGTTGTTGGTTGCGTTATCTGCGCTACCAATGATGATCGGGAGGGGGCGAAGGGCGAGGACGACGCTTCCCAGGGGATTCCGCCCAAGGTTGACGCATTCCTTGTGTTGTGCCCTTGGGGTCTTGGCTGAAATACGGATACTAATCGTACAAACCAAAAAAACCCCTCCTTTCTTGCGGTGTGCGCCGTGTGACTTTTGCTTTATTTAGATACCCCAATCAATCCAGTTTTTGGTCTGCATCTGCATTTCCTCTCCTCTTTACATCTTAAACTTTGTTCCCTCCTCTACTGCCCAGTTTCCCCTCCCATTTCTTCAAACGACTCCAGATATCCCAAATCCCGCCAAAATGACAACAACCCGCAAATGCGCCGCCGTGGTCGTAGGCGCTGGTCCAGCCGGCGTCGCAGTCGTCGGCAATCTCCTCGAGCGACAACTAGGCTCAATAGCCTGGATCGACCCCAGTTTCGAGTCAGGCCGAGTGAACCGCAAATATCGCGAAGTTCCCAGCAACACTAAGGTCTCCTTTTTCCAGTCATACGCCACATCCCTCCAACCCTTCCGAACCATCATCGAAAACACCCCGCGCCCAAATGCCTTCACCACCATGGCGAAACTGGACCAGGAGAATACCTGCCACCTACACTACGCCGCTGATATGATCCGCGGTCTTACGAATGGCCTTGTCAAGATGGAGCAGGTCTATGCTTATCAGGGCTTCGTTACGGCTGCCACTTTGAGCTCAAAGGTAGGCTACCCTCCCTCCCTGCGAGACGGGACGCGAGAAGGTCGCAATATCAAAAAGCACCGCTAACAATGACATCACAGCCCGACCAAGCAAGATGGACCGTTCGCATCAAACAGTCCTCCGGCAACGAGGCAAACGAACTCGAAATTGAAACATCCCGCCTAATCCTCTGCACCGGCTCCCACCCAACAAACCTCCCCGTGCCCATCCCAGGTCTAGAAATCCACACCCTAGACCTGAGACACCGTCCTGAAACCCTCAGTTCTCTCCGAAACCCTCCCCACCACAAAGCCCACCACAGTCGCCGTCGTCGGCGCCTCCCACAGCGCTATCCTCGCACTGCTAAACCTCGTCACTCTAGCCCAGTCTTCTCACCCCCACCTCCGCGTGAAATGGTTCACCCGCCACAAGCTCCGGTATGCGGAGTTCATGGATGGGTGGATATTGCGCGATAATACGGGGTTGAAGGGGTTGGCGGCGGATTTTGCGCGTACTCAGCTTGAGGAGGGCGTATTGGGGAGTTCGGATGCGGGGAAGATTGTTACTAAGGTTGATTGTGCGGGTGGTGAGGCGAGGGAGAAGGAGATGTATCGGGCTCATCTGCCGGATTGTGATTATATTACGCAAGCTGTGGGTTTTACGAGGGATCCGTTGCCGCAGCTTGTTAAGGGGGATGATGCGGAGCCGTTGAGTATGGAGTTTGATCATGAGACGGGTGCTTTTCATGAGAGTGCTCCTGCTGGTGAGAAGATTCCGGGCCTGTTTGGGGCTGGGATTGCGTTTCCTCAGCGGGTTGTTGATCCGTATGGGAATGTTGAGTATGCGGTGGGATTCTTTAAGTTTATGAAGTTTTTGAAGAAGGTTGTGCCTTCTTGGTAGGGGCGATGATGGATAGATTGTGTGTTGATTCCAGCTGCCCTTTTTTGGGTTCGTCGTGGTTGGGCTTTCTTTCTTGTGCTTTCTTGGATACGGAGCGATACCTGGCGCCCTTGGAGTTCTTGTTACTTTTGCTTGTTAGAGAATATGAGACCTAAGTCTAATTCTAGTCCTAGTCGAAGACTTCTCGAATATCTTTAGATCTTCCGGTAATCAATCTGCACGGCATACGGCTCATAGTCCTTTTACAGCATAGCACTATCGACTTCTCCAGAACTACCTATGTTTGCCTTCCAAACAAACCCCTAGATTACCTACTGTGCATATCCACCGATTTCTAATAAATGCAAGGCCTGTATCTAAGTATTGCTCTTCTTCTGTCACCCCATCGCTAGTCCCAAGGTTCGTCACCCATCGCTCACCGTGTCCCACAGACACATGACAGTTCATAGCTTATGGTGGTCATCACTAGATCATATTCTCCTCTATCTTGTAAACTAGTAGACTATCCTGGTGCTTGAGTCTTCCACTCCAGGTCAACAACCACTCCAATCACACCTGACATGGAGGATACCGAATCTTTATCAAGTTCCATAAACGACCTTTTGATGACGCCTACGCATACCAGTATACCGGACTCAGGGTCATCCTCAGACATCGCTTCCGAAGCACCGCACCTAGCACTAAAGACAAATCCTCCTTACGACGGAGCGACTTTTATTATCTGCGAGCTCTTGGGAAACTCTATTATCACACTTAAGGATGGAAAATTATGCATGTTCCCTAGAATGGACTGGAATAATGACTTACTAGTCAGTTGTCGCTATGACCGTGGCAGTCACTGGCGCTGTGTGGAAGACAAGGGCCGCTGGTTAGGTTTCAAGAATGCGGTTTCAGGACAGTTCATCGGGCACGACAATAAACGGAGTAATAACTGGGGTTTTCGCGCAAAGAAAGAAGCTCACAGGCATTGGGAATTTTTCTGCGCCCGGCGTCATTGGAGCGGTGGCTATGAGATGCTTGTAAAGGATTGGGATAGCTTTCGTGCGATGAAAGTTGGTGGCCCTGATAACACTGAGCTGTTGGTTGCTGAAGAAGGAGAAAGAGGGACACTATGGGAGTTTCTGGAAATTGAAACGAAGTATTGATGTTCAAGTTGACTCATGGACGAAGAAAAGCTGCGAATCTATAGTAGTATTATTGTATTTGCTGCTATAGTTAACTACCATCTATTGCTTACATCAAGATTGATTTAGTCTGGGTCCTTTTGTTGAAGGGGGGCCTTAGTCTTCTAGCACTAACCTCAGCGTGGCATCAACACCAGAACAATACTAGTATCAATGGCCCTCCCATCAGTGGTTATTCACTGGGATGTAATTTTCAGAGAAATATCGTGTATAGAAACAACCACATCTGACTGGCTGAAATTTATCGACTACGCAAATACTTGTATACTGCTAATTAGTTACTGTATTCGGCCAACTTTTCTAGGTTTTTTTTTTTTTGATAGGTCGTTGTCTTGTTTTGTAACTTGAATAAGTCTCTATAAATCGGGCGCCGAAAGGAGGGGGCCCGCACCGTATCCGTCGACGGTCGATAGTCAGACGGTCATCAATAGATAATCATCACCATTCTCTGTTTTTGTAGATTTCTCCAAGTTACATACTCCATATCGAAAACTACTAGCCTTCTTACCATGGAGAATATCGAAACTGCATCAAATTGTTCATCCGATTTTGTGCTGACGCCTACTAATACGTATACAAGTCCACCAGGGACACTCACTGCCGTCGGCCCATCACCGTGTGCACGAAGGGTAGGACCCCCTTATCACGGAGGGATTTTCGTTATTCGCGACCTCCAGAGAGGTTCCGTTATTGCAGAGATAGATGGAAAGTTATACTCATTGCCTTGGGACAATAGTAATTGGTTGGTCGGTGGTAGGGATGGGCGTGGTAGTCACTTCCGCTGTGTGGAAACAAGAATCGCTGGTTAGGGTTCAAGAATACGGTTTCAGGGAGTTTCATCGGATGTTCTGTTAGCAAAAAAGATCTATGCGTTCGACATAATGTGAGCGGCGGCTATGAAATACTTTTGATGAAAGGGGATGGTTTCTGTGCATTGAAAATACATGGGACTGATAATAAAAGGGTGGTGTTTGCTGCGAAAGGAGAAAGAGGAGCAATATGGGAGTTTTTGGAAGGTTTTGGAAGTTGAAACACGGTGTTGATCATGATGCTGTCTGGCAGATGAAGAAAAACAACGAAATCATTCGAGTCTTGTTGTTATAGTATACTACCAAGGTAATACTTATTGCTATAGTTCAAAATACTATACTATTGCTTACATCGAGATTGGTTGATTCTTTTATTCAAAGATAATGGAGTGGAACAAATTATGCAACCTACTAGAAGAAGGATATTCTATTTGCTGCATGGGTTAAATGCCCTTGAAAATGTGAATAAAAGATTTAAGAATCGCGGCAGAGTATTTGATACCTAAAATCTCGAAGGAGATGCTGTCAATTTCCGATTCCAGTGGTGAGGATCTACATTTATGATAATGCAAGTGTTGATTAGAGTACTACTAGTTGACGATCTGCGAGTCCTTTTTCGAAAGACAACTTTCGCCTACTAGTAAATTAGTAAATATAAGAAACATGAAGTTAACCTTTGAACGAGATTTTCAAGAGCGAAGAAAGCTACACTATCTCCATTTGGAGCGGCAGGTAGAATAAAGAAACTTGATTACTGGCGAACATCAGTCGATCTTAACTCTGAGCCCCGTTATTCTGCTGGAAGTATGAGAAGATATTCATGGCCCTCTGGCAAGCTACCCATCCCACTGATCTTTTACTACCCCCAGGACCTCTAATGGCTCCGTGTGATCCACAAAAAAGTTGGTGTCGACACCGGAAACCATGCCGCTCGCATTATGGGGGTCAAATATAGTCCCCCGGAGCTCAGAATCATGAATGTAAGGGACTAGCGAAGCAGACAAGACTTCACTGGCATTCTCGCTAATAAAGCTGAGGTCGACCTTTTCGATGGTTCCTACCCGATGTGAGAACTGCGCAGTATATAGCTTCCGGTGAGACTTACTCCCATAAGCTTTCGCAGCAGCCAGACACGCAGCGGGGTGTGAACTCATTATTCCGTACATGTCATTGGAATTGCCCAAGGGTTCGCAAAAGACCAGTTGCAAGTCCCTTTTCGCGGTGATGCTGATCGACCACAAGTTGAGTAATCCAGCAAACAGCCCTGCTCTGCCACATCCAGCGACAAGCAAATGCATGTCCGGCGAGTTTCCCGTCAACAGTCACTCGTGCGTAGGAACTTTCACTCTGGTCGGTGCAGGGAAGGTATTGTTCTCGCAATCGTCGCGCATTCAGTTTGACGGGCTTTCCTGATAAGCCACACTAGAGGCTGTCTCTGAAAAAGATAATTGTGTTATCCCATCTCACCAGGTGCATGGGATAGTTGGCCCCCAAGTTCCATAGTTGCTGTTGAAAAGGTGCGCGACTTCGGCCAACATGTCGTCAGTCATCATTTCCGCTTTGAAAGTCTCGTATAATTGTGAGGTCATGCTGATATGCATTACCTTTTTAGCTTTGCCGTGGGAACTTTCAATGAGAACGAGGTGAGGATCGGCGTTGAGTGTAAGTCTCTGGGAGTGCCTAGATATGAGGCACGGTTCCTGACGCATACATTAGGGTGGGGCCGTTTATGTATGGTATCACGTGATACTGATCGGAGGAGGGGGTCCTTCCATTTTGGGAAGGACCCTTTGGTTTGTGATGATTTTGTCTAGCTTTTGGACATGAGAAAATTTCCAGGTTCTGATACTGAAATAATTTTTGAGCTAAAGGCTTGAGACCGAGGAAAAAAGAAAGCTCATGATGGTCCAAGACAAGGTTTGAAGGCCTCACGTCCATGAGTCTTCTTTGTCCCTGAAATGGTGTCCAAAGCATTCCCACTTTGAACAGCCCATTGCTCCCAGCTAGACTCTTTCACTAGCCATTGGTCCAGGTCACTTTTAAGGTGCCACCGCTGTAGTACTCAAATATAATATTGCTGATAAACATCTGTGGATTGCTATTATGGAGGTCGGGGATTGGAAAGCACTGCAATGGCAACCGCAATGGCTGAACTATCCCTGCCGTACTTTGAAACTTGAGCTATTCGAGATTCTCTTGTGCCTGCTGTGTATGGATTTTTGAATGCCGCGGTCGGTGGAGTGGGCGATTGACCACCTTGAGAACATATAGTTTATTGTCGCCCTCGTGTAAAATGCAGAATACCCCAGTGATCTTATCACAGGATCGCCATATGGGGTGTGGAAACCGTTGACCAGTTGCCGCGCGATACCTTGTAGTATATATATCGGAGCCTAGGAATATTGAAGCTCTCGCTTCAATATAGTGGTATTTTTAGGCTATTGGAATTGGCACGTGGCCCTAGGCACTACCGTTACAGATCTCGTGTTTCTCAACAATTCTGTAACGTTGATGGCTCAACAAGACGGAAATCGACAGGCTGGCGGCTAAATTACTCTTGATGGATCCACCGAAACATAAAACTGCAGGTTTTTGGCTAAATAAACTGATTGTTATGCTCATACCAGGACATAAAATCGAAAGGATTGAAAATAAAAGCCGAGCACGTGCAAAAAAGGCCATCAACAAAGCCCGATGCCGATGCCGAGTTTCACGAAAAGCTTAAATTAGGGGGCGGGGTTTCAGGAAATCCATTCCAGAAGCTGGACCCTGGAGCGAAAGCTGGGTTTTCACTAATAGAAAGAGTTTCCAAAGAGAAAAAAGCTACAATTCCACCCATCATATAGCTAGCTTGTTGGTGCAAATAGCTATTTTTACTGAGTTACTTCAAAATACCAGGTTCAATTTCGGGCGTCTTAAGTTCATCTTTTATACGCCATACAAGATCTTCGCGAACTCACAACTCTCGCACTTCTATCTATGAATATGGAAAAGTGGAATTACAAAGATAAAGCTCATTGGCCCGCATCGCGTTCGTGTACATATGGAGACCATGGAGAAAGCACCCAATAGTCAAGGTTCGTGATGGTGGGCCCAACCCCTTAGCGTACGTTTTCCATGACAGTCGATGTTACCCTGCAGCCGTAGCTCATTCAGAAATCCCAACCTGCTTCATATGCAGTAGGAAGTCGTTATGGCAATTGATCATGGTGCGGCTGCTCTCGTGCCATCATTGGATGGTGCTATCTAAGCGCGATGGAGTCCGGCAGGACATCTAACGGGGTAGTTTCCATTTCCGGTATCCTAGGTGCGTGATCTCGCCTGTCATTGCTACTAGTATTAGATTCGGTAGCTAAATTGATGAACCGGCGAATCACTTGCATAAAGAAATCTCCACTTTGGAAGGGTTCGTGTTTAGACCGTCGCTTCGAGAACCCCTAGTTCCATGGCCATATCGCAGAATTCTGAAACTTTCCCCTCTCCCCCTCTCGCTGTCTATTGAACTTTCTCCCCTCCAGGCTTTTCTTTTATAGCGAGCATTTGTCTCTTTTTTCATGATTTTGGCTGGATTTACGGGTCGTGTGGTTGAAGATGCGACCTTGACAACAAACTATTAGCGACTATCTGATCACAGAGCTGATTATAGCCGTCCGTTCTAATAAGCGGTACATAAAAAGAGAAACGATAATCAGAGAGAAAGCAATACTTTCAAAATGAGTTCAAATATGCCGTTGGCGGGTCCAAGTCTGGCTATCTTTATCATTTCTATGGTCATGATGATTGTTTCCATTGTGGCCGTGTCGATGAGAACGTTCGTGAGGCTCTTCATTGTTCGGGCTTTTGGCTGGGATGACGCCCTTATGCTTGCAGCACTAGTAAGTTATTGGTTAAAGAAACGAATAGAGGCTCGCATTGTACTAACTATATCACAGGCCCTGTTCTTGGTATTGAACGTGTGTTCAATTATTGGAGCAAAAAACGGGGCTGGCCGTGATAAAGGTGATTTCACCGATCACGAGGTCTATAGAATAGCTCTTCTGGTGGGTACTTGTTGGGAATATATGATACTTATCTCCAACTATAATTCCGGGTCTATGATTCAAGCTAACCACAATGTTCGTTTCTAGTATTGGTGGCTCAGTCAAATCTTCTACATCTGGGCGTCGGTACTTGCCAAGATATCCATCGCCGTCGCCCTCCTCCGATTAACGATCGAAAAGATCCATCGCATAATTCTCTTATGCAACATCGGGCTCACAATAGCTATTGGCTTCATGTTTTGGATGGTCATGCTTCTTGATTGCCACCCAATCTCATACTTTTGGGATTACGCGGATCCTTCGAAGTCAGGAACGTGCATGTCTAAGAATGATTTGGTCAAAGTCGCATACGTGTATAGCTGCTTGACAATAGTATGCGACCTGACACTTGCGATCCTACCAATTTTCCTCATTTGGAGATTGCAGATGAGCTATTGGACGAAAGTTGCAGTTGCGGGAGTTCTCAGCGTGGGTGCAATGTAAGAGAATATGTATGATCCTCGGTATTAGATACCCTGATCGCTAATGTTGTTGAAATAGTGCGAGCGTCGCGGTCATAGTTCGGTTACCGTTTCTCCGCTTCTATGCCGACACAAATTTTCTACGTGAGTCTCTACAGAGCACTGGCAAATGGCGAGATATCATCATTGCTGGCATGACAAAATCATTCAAAGGAAATGCTGATAATTGTTCAAGATTCTACCTACCAAATAGCGATATGGTCCGTTATCGAAACCGGCCTTGGAATCACCGCCAGCAGTCTTTTCACCCTCCGTCCACTCTTCCGGTGGTTTCGGCATGAAAATTTGTCATATGGTCGACACACCCGCGGTCCTAGCAGAGGATATCCTGGAAGAGGCTATAATGAATGCCATCTCTCCAGTCTCAACAAAGATGGCTTGAAGGAATCAAACCCGAGAGTTCAGGCTCCTGCCAATATATATGGCAGGAGAAGCAGTGTGATAAGCACCGTGACGCTTCCACCACTGCGGGATTTTATTACTTCCAACGGCAGTGAAGAAGATCTATACCCCGAGAGGAGCCCGTTTGCTTCAACAAATGGTGTCACTGTTCACACGACATTTACTCAGGTCGTTTCAGAGCGAAACGAATAAGTTTTGCTATCTAGTATTGTTTTATTTAGCTTTTATGCAGTTTTAGCCAGTTTCTTTATTTTTACGAGTGCATGTTGTTCAATATATCCAGTTGCCTAAGGTTTCAAGGCTTTTTTAAGATTATGTATATTATTGAACTAGAGGTAGTCATATATGGAGACAAAAGCAACCATTAGTAGGTAGCACTGGCACAGATTAGGTCTTTGGGGTAGCAAAAGTCTTCAGGAGCCTAGAGTACTGTTCAAGTTCATAGGGCCTAGGAACCATACTAGTAGATAACCAGATACTTGAGCCTACTAATTGAAAAATGCCCAGATGGTCATCAATCGAGTACAACATCCATTGATAATCATAAACATCACATCAATTTCAATAATCTGTTCACAAAATTATATGTTCACGAGCCCATTCATAAATCAGCTCTTTGACCTAATCCAATTTACCAAGTCATCATCAATACATCAGATAACCCATATCCATAGCTCGTTCATCCTCATCCTTATCACATCAACACTCCACTCTCTCAAGTTCATCCAAACATCTCCACGACCAAGAACAACATAAAGCATCACGAATAAGCAATTAGCCCCCACCAACCAGAGCATCATCCCCTAAATCATATCATGATATGCCAAAACAAAAGAAACCCATAAAACATAACCTTCTCTCTTCTCCTTCATCCCGCCCCATAAGGAGCAAAAAGAAAAGGAAAAGATCAAAGAGAATCTTAGCTACATCAGATCCGATCCGATCAGATCATGAAAGCCCCAACAACACCAACCCCAGCAAGCATCGCCGCAACCGGCGTCGCAGCATACCCATTCGCAACATTAGTCCCAGTCTGCGTTTGAAAGACATCCGTCCCCGTAGCCGTAGCCCGAAACTCACTCTGACTAGAAACCGCCTTCCGATCATACCCCGTCGCAGTAACGGTCCAAGAAGTCGAAGACTGGGACCAAGTCAACACGGTCCCGCTCGGCGGCGCGGTAACAGTTCCTGCGACATTGTGCAGAGTGGAAGTTCCGTTCGAAGGGAGATCACCCGGTTTATAGAATTTATCGCTTGAGTCTGTGAAGCCGATTTTTTGGCAGTCTGTGTTCTTGAGGGTTGAGTCGCAGCTTGACCAGGCCCAGTTTGGAACCGAGGTGTAGAGGTTTGGTAGGTCGGAGGGGAAGAATAGAGGCCAAAGATCTGCGCCGGCGAGTCTTGGTTCGGTGTGGGGGCAGACGTCCCAGGATCTGGAGGTCTGTTAGCTCCTTTTTCGACTTTTTTTTTTTAGGTGGGGGAGGAGGGTGGAAGGGGGAGTAAACGTACGCGGAGATACTGGCACTAGCACCACAGCAAGCGCAATCAGAGGCCTGCTTCCCAATATCCAACCCATTCGGCAGATTCGAAAGATCGCCCAGATCACTGGGGATTTTGTTCAGGCTTTGACTGGTGACATTCTTGATGCAGGAGATTTGTTCCTTGCGTGCTGTGAGTGTTGACTGGAGGACTTTGCCTAGATCACAGGAGCAGCGGTTTGGCGCGTTGTCAGGAGCGGGCCAGAAGGGGATCGGTTCTGTTGCGCTGGGGCAGATGGCGAAGTATTGTTGGACGAAGAGTTGGTATTCGCATGAGTAGACCTATTAATTTTCGCGATTGGGTTAATATCAATAGTGGGTAGTAGGTGGACGGATGGGCCGGGCCGTACCTGATTCCAGCATGTCTGCGCCATACAATTGATATAGTCCTGGTGAGAACTACATCCGCAATCAACGATGCAGTTCCCATTGCCATTGCAGTTTCGGATACAGGAACTCCAGTCATCTGCTACCTTGCGGTTACAGGAGGTGTAGTCCGAGCCGGAAGCGCAGGCGTGAGAAGTAATGTTCGTCTGAGCCTGGGAGATCTGCGCGAAGCCCAGGAGGGCTGCGGCTGAGACGGCGAGGTATCGGATGCTAGATGGCATAGTGATGTGATGTGATGAGACCTGGCGAGAGCGAAGGTAGTAGGATCCGATTGGGCAAAAGGGCTAGCTAGAAAGATTCCAAGACTAGGACCGCTTCACTGGGAGAAGGAGGAGTATATTTTTTTCTTTCTTTCTTTCTTCAAAGAACCGCTCGCTGATCAACATCGTAATTGTCAATCGGGACGCAGGGCTCATTTATAGCCCTTCACAAAGGCAAACACTGCCAATGCACACGCCCACACCGCGTCCATCGGATCTCCGGCTTATGCACAGAGGGAGGGTCGGCGGGTCGATCATTGCAAACCGAGCTGTCATCGTTGGCACTGCTGTCGCATGGTTGTACAGGGGTGGAAATGGAAGGGGACATCCGATCCGATTCAAGTTCAAGTTTCTTGGCTTGGCTGGGCTGGGCTGGGCTGGGCTGCAAGGTGAGTGCAGGGCTATGTATCCGTATACTGTAGTCTGCCATGCCCTAAGCCCATGCAATGGTGCCCATTGACCAATCACAGTTCAATCTGGGATCTAGGGTCCGGATCTACTGCATATCTCACATGCAGGCAGTCACTTTTCCTTCCTGTCACTTCGACTCATCAGAGATGTCCATAGTAGGGGAATAAAGCATGAAGCCCTTCATCCGCTTGCCCCTTCACTCCAGTTCTCGCTACTCCGTAAATAGTCGCGGGCTGCATCATATGTTGGTTCGCCCTTGCGGCATCAGCACGAGGTGCTCGTTCCAAGCCCATTTATCGATGATCCTTGCTTCCAGGGGAAAGATTTTGGGTCGCGGATGACGGTGTGCTGGGATGACGGGGATCCCTTGATGCGAGATGGAGATGGAGATGGAGTGCGAAGATCGAGACTGACCAGTTCGCATGCGGTGAGAATTGCATGAACGAGAGCACCTGCGCAGTACATACTGTAGAGGCATTTTAATGCTTACTGGTCTGGTTTCTATGATAGACCGTCAAAAAAGATTTATTCTGCCTGCGAGGCGAGGCAGCAGACCACGGGCATATTTCATTGGGATTGCGTATATACGGATCCTAGGTACATATGTAAAAGATGGAATTGCGAGGCTGAGCTGGTCGAGATGCCAATGACATGAAACTGCAGACCCGACAAATGATATTTTATCGTGGCAGTGGCAGCAGAGTCAGAGTCAGAGTCAAGTCAGGCACAGCTATCTCTGCGGCGGTGTGTGTGTGTGTGTGTGTGTGTGTTGCGTGCCTGGACGCCTGAAATGGAGACGTCAGATCGGCGTAGGAAACTGGGTTCATTGCAGTCGCCCTCCGTACCGACACTTCATACATAGTACTAGCATTGTAGTACTGTAGATGCATAAACGCGACTGAGTAACTCGTACACATACTGAACTTCGTCTCGATACGAACACAGATCCACACTGTGACTACCATGAATTAAAGGTAAGACAAGATGAACATCCCGACGTCATCTACCGATATCAGATACGATCCAACCATAGTTCCGACATCGTATCAGCGAGTGGAGCGCGCTAATTCCAGCGGGAGAGCGAAAGAGAGAAGAAAAAAACATCAAAGCGACGAGATCCCGCAACTATCGCCCGCTAAACCGTTGAGTCTCCACTGTGTGTTGATCCTCATTACCCATATTTCCCCGCCCTTTGCTCTGTTCGGACTATTGGTTGGAAGGGTGGGAATACTCGTTCGTACATGCATGCATTGCAGACTAGAGACTGCCTCAGTCCTGATTCCATGGAAATGAGCGATTTTGACAGGTTTCCGCCTCTTCCTCTTCTTTGTGTGTGTATCGGCGCGGGCTTGGATCCGTAAACAATTTCTTCCGATTCAATTAAAGTGCCGTGGTGAGGGTCAAAAAGTCAAGCTCATTTCCGAGACCCACGTTGATCGCGGGACCACTATGGAGTCCATACGAGAGAGTACGAGTAATTAAATAACATGAACTTGGGCCTGAATGAATCCAGACCGCCGTTTGGGGCGGAAAGTAAAGTAAAGTCGGGGAAAGTGAGTATCGCCACGGGTGAGTGTGGGTTGGGTCGGGTTGGGTCTGGGGGTCAACTTACAATGCTCTTACTCTACCACCACAGTGACCCTCGAGATGAATTGTGATCGTGAGGAAACTGGAGAAATAGTCCTCGTAGTAATAGTAATATGTTATAACATTGATTTTATTTCAAGGATTCCATCCCCATCCCTCGCGAGAAGGTTAGGTTATCAAGTTCCACTTCACACACACATAGAAACACATACACATTAAACCGACCGGGCGTAATTCTGTGCAATGCCAGGCCGGGAATAAGTAAAAAAGAAAGAAAAAAAGTAAAATATCAAGACATGGGCTGTACAAGACGTGAAGAAAATAACAAAAAATAACTAATAACCAATAAATCCATTCCATTTCCATAACCCTCGTAAACAACCACCTTACATCATCGCAATAGCACCGGCAACCAGAGCCAACATAGCGCCAGAAACGCGGTTGACGCCAGCACCGTTGCCGTTAGGCACAGCGGTCGAGGAGGCAGAAGCGGAAGACGAGCTGGCGCTGCTGCTGGAAGCAGTGGTGCTGGACTCGGACTCGGATGAAGTGGTGGTAGTGGCAGCAGAGCTGGAAGCCTTGGTCAGGGTTGTGGCGGTGGTCTTGGCAACCTTGGAAGTGGTGGTAGTAGTGGCAGCATCGGTAGTGGTGCTAGCCTCAGTGGTAGTGGTGGCCTCGGCGGTGGTGCTGGTAGTTGATGCCTCAGTTGTGCTGGTGGATTCAGCTGAGGTGGTGGTTGGGACGGCGGTGGAAGTGGAAGCCGAGCCGGTGGCACCGACGACGGTGAAGTAGGGGAGGAAGTTGTATTCGTCGGTGTTGTCGTCGTTGATGATTTCAATGGTGTATTCCTTGCCCTTGACTAGGTTGGTGGGCACGGTCCAGGTGAATGAGCCGGAGTTATCAATGTTGGCTGTGTGAGGCGCATGTCAGTTCCGACGGGTCATTTTTCCGTTTTAAGGATTCAGGTTCAGGTTCGGAGGCGTTGTGATATTGTGATATATCCAGGAGATAACATCACTCGCATATGAATTTCGGACTCGGAGACTTACAGGCAATAGAAGTTCCGGAGGTGGCGGTGGTGACAGAACCGGACTGCAGACGCAGGGAAACGGTGCTGCCAGCCTTGTGGTCCCAGGTCACGGTAGTAGAATCACCAGCAGTGAAGGTGTAACCACCAGCCGGGTTGTTGAAGTCATTGTTGGTGCTCTTGGCAGCAACCAGAGCGGCGAGGAGCGAAGTCACGATAATGAAGCGCATGATGAGAGTGGTAGTAGTACTAGGAGTAGTAGGTGTGTGTTTGGATTGACGGGGGTATGGTATCTCAAAAAGAGCGAAAGAGTGGCAGTTAAGAGTCAAGGAGAGGCAAGGACTTTAGTCCAAGATTGATCTAGCAAAGGAGTGTCTGTTGGAAGCGAAGCGAAAGGCAAAAAAGAAGGGCAAAAAGAGGCGTAGCTTCGCCCCTCCCGGAAGGGCAGGGAAATCCATCGTTATAACAGAACAGACGAGTGACCTCCCTTTGGTGCCGAGCTAGGAAGGCGCCGGCACTAGCAGGTTGGCAATCACTTGGAATTCACCTGGACTAGTCTCGTCTTAGTCTAGGCTTAGCTAGTTAAAGCCATGCTAATCCCTTTGTGGGAGGACGCTAGGAGATATCAGGACGAGGCTGGCCAGTGTTCACCCATGGGAAAGTGAATTTTGCTCGTGGATCGCCGCCACGAGCCCATCCACCAGTATCCACGAGCCTCGTATTGGTCCAAAGTCAAGGCTGGGGTGCTGCTTGGCGGTGTTGCCAGCCACTCAGAACCCTCGCTTGCAAAGTACCTTAATGAAGTGGGGGGGGAAGAGGGAAAAGAGGAGATTGCAACTTGGCTAGTGCCTGGCAGCCTAGTGCCACTGCCAGTGTCCAGTAGGATCTAGCCTAGGCAGTCATTTCGGGCACAAAATCATGTGGGGAGACTTTGCCCGGAAAAACAACGGGGAAAATTTTTTAGTGCCTATTTTTATGAACGAACGACCTCGGGGACTAAGGGACTGTTTTCCCTTGTTTTCCCTGCTCCGTTCGTCGTTTATGGGGCATCCTATTCTTAGTGCTTTTCTTAGCGGTCGTCTAGCTGGTGTTGGTGTTTATCCCCGAGTCTACTCCGGTGTACTCCGTACTGAGTACTGAGTACTGCCACTCCCAGGAGATCTTCGAGATGAGGATGCGCATCTGAATGTTTATCATTTTGGGGCTCACCCGCCACGCGGGACGGGCCAGTTGAGATTTGGGCTGCTTCCCCTTCCCTTCCCTTCCCCCTTTTTGCTTCCTTGGGGGTTGTTTTTGTTTTTATTTTTATCCCCCCCCCCCCTTATTTTCGGCAGGGGATTCATGTCGTACAGATGGGGAATGGGGAAGCACAAGAAAATAATAGAAAAGAAAAGAAAACGTGGGATCATCCTCAACAATTACTACTCGTACTAGATGCATGTCGCATTGCGCTTGATGGAGTGCTAGATAGGGATATCCGATTGCGGGGCGTCTGTCCCGATGGTCCCAGGTGCAGTTCCACTTCCACTTCCACTTCCACTGCCAGTCTCTGAGGTCGAACCTTTCGGCTCTTCCAAAAGACCATTTTGTCCCAGCCAGGCAATGACTTCCATTGCCCGCCGATCCTCGTCTTCTTTTTGCCGGTCCAGTAGCTATGGAGTACAAGTTAGTATATCGTTCGTAGTGTAGAGTGGAGGAGGAGTCCCGGCGGGGGTCCGGGGGTGTTGGTGTTGGTGCTCATGCAGCCCGAATTACTATTACTCACAGCAGAGAGAAGTCCCTTGCGCCCCTTCTCCTTCTTTTCCGGCTTCGCTTTTCGTCGTTCGCCCACGTCATGTGAGAAACTGCATTGATCTCCGCGATTGCACTTCCCATTGCGAGCAAAGTGCCGGCACAATTGCTTCTTGCCTTCGCGAGGCGGCGGGAGAACCTTCTCGGGTCCTTGTCGTCGGCTACTCACCTGTTCGGGAGCCGAGTCGCCGTCACTCTCGCTCTCACTCTCGCTGTCACTGTCACTATCACCTCCACTATCACTATCAGAGTCTAAGCCCGACTCGGAACCACTAGATGAGGTCCAGTCGCCGCTGACATGCCTCGATGCCTCAGTCTCAGCCTCAGCCTCGGGCAAGAGATCCATAGGTCCGTCCACCTGATCAGCCACGTCAATAGTCCCCATGTCCGCCTCCGCAGGAACAGGCTTAGCGGCAGCGGTCAAAGCCCCCGGCTCTAAAGGCTTGTCCATCGTATCGATGGTCATGGGATCCGGGACTTCAGCTGGCGTCTTTGTCTCGGGCAGCAGCGCGACATTCGGTTCGGCAACAACAACAAGGTCACCAGCCCCAGTCTCCACGTTGCCACCGACGTCCTTTTGCACGGGATTTTGATCCGATCCCAGTTGTTTCTGTAGAGCAGCGACCTTGAGCCGAGCAGCTTCGGCTTCAGCTTCCGCTTTAGCAAAGCGCTTCTGTTCCCGGTCCAGATTGCGCCTGATCTTGTCGGCCTTTCGCTGTGCTTTCATCACGGCATTTAATGCCGGGTCCACATTTGGATTATCGCTGGTAGGCTTTGGCGCTCCCTTTGGCTTTTCTTTGTTGTCTTTGTTATTATCGCCTGACCCCGCAGCTGCTGCTGCAGCCTTCCCATTCATTTTCGCCCTTTCATTCATTTTCTCGCGCCGGACTGCTTCGCGCGCATCCTTGGCTTCCTGCACAACCTTCTTCCTCTCCTCGATCCGTTCAGCGGTGGGGAATTTCTTCCGCCGCTCCGCAATCCACGCCGCGATATCAGCGGATGATTGCAAAGTAGCCGTTCGACCTTTATAGGAGAATTGGAGCGGTGCGGATTCCGAGCCGCCCCCACCTTGCGCTAATTTGGACTCTTCGTCCACATCTTCTTCGTCCTCGCTGGACTCGTGGTCTTCCGTCTTGGGGGTTAGGCCGAGCTGGTTATGCTTCCGCTTGCGTTTCTTTGGTTTCCGAGTTGCGTTTGCGTTTAAATCTGCGGCCGGTGGGGGTTTGCAGGGTAATGGGTTGCCGAAACTTGGAACTGCGGGTGCGGCCGGGGTTCGTGGTGCGCTGGGCTGGGGTTTATTGAATGCGGCGGAGTGATCGCGCTTATGGGGAGGCCTTGATTTGGGGCCGTGATTATTATGGTTGCTAGGTGGGTGGGAAGGCCAGGATCCTCGTCCATGTCCATGTCCATGCCCGTGACTGGGTGTCGCTCCTCCGTATGGTGCCGGGGTAGCGGGTGGTACCTCAGAGCCCCAGGGTGACCCCATGACTATGGGCCCATTCTGCGGCGCATGTTGATGGAGGACATTCGACGGGTATGGTTGTGTAGATTGCGGAGGGTAGGATGCGGAGGGCGTAAGGCTGGGAGTTGCATTGTAGTGGGGAAGAGGTTGATAGGCCGATCCAGCGGGTTGATGAAAGGTTTGCGGAGGTGCGTAGGTAGGCGTATTTTGAGGATGCTGAAAATTTGACTGCGTGTGAGGGAGGGGCGGGGCCATGTACGACGTCGCCGAGACTGGTTGAGATGGATAGCCGTAGTTCCCAGGCGCGTAGTTGTAGCTCGGTGTGATATTGTTGTTGTTGTTGCTGTGGTTGTTCTGGTTGTGATTCTGGTATTGTTGGCGGTTCCCATTCGAGTGATTTCCTCCTCGGCCGCGATTTCCCTGGCCTCTTCCACGTCCTCGTCCGGCGCCACGGGCATTCCAGTGTTGACCATGCGGCGCTGGAGGATGGGCGGAGGAGGAAGAGGAAGATGCCTGGGGAACTGGCGGAGGAGGTGGTGGTGGGGGGAACGAAAACCCCTGGGAACTCATGATCCCTCGGAGAGTCCCACCGTGAGATCGATTTACACCATCACGCGCCGAAGAAAAAGCAGTCAAAAAAAAGCTTGAATCAGAGTTGCGCTTGAAGTTTTCCTAGGTTTTGCTTTCTGACAGCTCCGAAGTCACGTGCGGAAAAGGATCCACCGGCTTGATTGGCGACAGGCTTTTTGGTTCCTCGATTCTCTTGTGTAAGTGCATCGCAGCACGGCCCTTGATATTTGATTGGGAACTCTTCCAGTCTCGCATATCCTTGGTCGTTTCATAAAGATCCCTTTCGTCCCGCCGGGTCGCTGCCACCATGTTTATCCTTGTACGTTGAAGCCGCGGCTGAAAACGGGATATCTTTTCACTGACTGCACTGCACTAGACCACCATCTCCGATCTGATTCAGATCTCACCTGAGGACTTTTCGAAGCTCAGTGCTGTGGCTATTGAGGATAATATTAATGAGAAATATGCCAACAAAGTACGTACCCAATCCGGGCCAATTCGGTCAATTTCCGCTTCTCCGGATGGTACTGACTCCGCTCCTGCTAGGTAATTCAAAAAGTCGGTCTATGCGTTAGCTTTTATGATCTTTTGGAGTCTTCAGATGGCCTGATTGGTCATGGAACTGGTCTGGTGAATGTGAATGGTACGTTGAACCTCCCCTCTAGGTTTGTTCTTGTGGCGGCGACTAACCTCTTGATAGTCAAATTCCGAGTGATTGTGTTCCGGCCTTTCAAGGGCGAAATCGTGATGGGCAAGATTTCCAGTGGAACCGAGCACGGTATTAAGAGTATGAACCATCGTCGTCACGAATTCATTTTATTTGAGCATGAACTGACTAATCCATTTACATTTGCAGTTGCCGTCGAGTTCTTTAACGATATCTTAATTCCACCGGAGCTTCTTATGCCGGGCGCCAGATTGTGAGTTGATTCCCCAATTATCTATCGATCTAGGATCCAACTAGAAATCTCCGTCTCAACGGATTAGATTACTAATTCAATATAGTGATTATGTGGATCAAGTATGGATCTGGGAGAACGAAGAAGGCTCAAGCTTCTACTTCGATGTCGGTGAAGTCGTCCGATTCCGCGTCGAAGCGGAAGAATGGCACGATCAGATCCCCAATGCTCCCGAGTTGGCGGACGGTGCTACATCAGAGCGAAAGTCACCGTATTCGATTATTGTATGTTTTTACAGGCGGGAACTGATACTGAAACTATCTTTGTATCCATTTTGGCTTCACATGCTAATTTAATCTATAGGGCTCGATGCAAATGGCTGGACTGGGTCCCATTACCTGGTGGTGAGGGAGGGTCACCCGGGCATATCATTTTTCACATATCTGTGTTGCTACTCGTGGGATGCGCTGGCTCTTTACATTTCTTTCATCAAAAATTAGATACCCATGTCGGCGGTCGAGCGGAGACCGACGGCGCAAAATTGATTCAAAAATATCACTGCATCTTACGTACTACTAGTAGATACTTCTACATAGTACAAATTACTGTAGGGCCTCAGGCCTGCGACTTTGTCAGCCCACCCTGCCTTGTGGCCTTTGTGGCTTTTATGTTGCGTTTGTCCTTTGATAGTAGTAGTATTTATTGGTAGCTATTGCTCTGAGTGCTTTTCGCTCCATCATAATCCAGTTTCATCTCATATTGGTCCGTTCCCGTCATAGAACCTCGGTGTTGTAACGTTTGATATCTGGGATATCTCTGGATCCCATAGCACTGCTCAGGATAGGGCTAAATGGGTCCATGATAGTGATGCCGCTATTATTATGGTTGATATGGCTGACCTGGCAAGTATTGAAAATGCGGTCAATTGGTACAGTATGTTCTCTCAGTTTCCACTGCACTACTAGTAATTTCTTTTTACCTAGCTCTGAGCTCATAGTTTAATAATATCTAGTCTAGGAGAGATTCTGTCATCTCAGAAACATTCAATAAATCGACATCGCTACCAGTCTTAATTTATTCCCGGAAGGCCTATGAAAAAGCGATAAACGTGCAATAGATCCAACAGAAATCTCTTGGTCGGATGAGATGGGGGACACGCCAGTTTTTTACAATCCATATGTAGATCTTGCTGGACCCGAAGTGAGCCAGATGGAGGCGGCCCCCCGGGGTAGCTGGGATGAAAGACCTATTAAATGGATCTTGGAACAACTTAACGGTCAAAAGGTGGTATATTATTTGAATCTCTTTTTACCTTTACCTTAGGAATTTCACTTAGGTTTATGCTCCGGCATCCCGGCTCCGGCCCGTAGCCCGGAATACGTAAGAAGGAAGGCCGAGTGGGAGAAGTCATTAGAGGGATACCGGCTGCCCGATGTGGACGAGGCAGACTTGTGATTAATGAAGCCTCAAATCGCCCCTTGGCCAATTAACTGGGTTTATTATCAATTCAAAGCCAGCATCAGCGCAACTGAGTCTTCATCTATCTTAACTACCGAACTGCCATCTGGCTCTGGCCCTAGTATAGTTACCACTCCCGACAAGTTATTCCCATTTCTCAAAACAATTTCAAGTATAAAAAAGGGGCTGGCTTCATCTTGACGTGTTCTGGTGTCCGGAATACGTTATAATAAAATGAACATGAATTTGATTTCCTCCATGGCCAAGCAGATAAGATTCCGACCTAGGTACAAACAGAGGTACGAGTAGAATCAGACCAAGTACATAGATTACTAGTCTGAGTGCACTGTAATGTAATTGTTAAGCCATACTTGAGCAATAGGGGCAATTTGCTCACTTGGTGGTCCTCCTCACATTGTGTCCAGTAACGGCGTCCGTTGATGCAAAAACTGCATTGTTGCTTACGCCCCGCGTAACAAGACTATTTATAGTTAGCGTTTTTTCTATTGGTCTTAGAACGCTTGGGTATGAAGGGTAAAGTCACGCCGCGGTATATTCTGTTGATTCCTAATATTCCATCAGATTTATTTGCGTTTTTTCCATTTGGTGAAACGGGAACAGGATGCTCCTCAATCGACAGGCCCTGTGATAGAGTGGCCTCAAAGGTGCTCCGACATGCTAGCGAATCTGATATGAGCCCTGTTAAAAAATTACTTTTTTATCCCTTTGATAGGACGAACTCCAACCTTGAACATCGGCAGGCTCTCCCTGGGGAAGGGCTGTGACTAATATAGCATTGATAGGCAGGATATTGAGGACAGCGTGCGTGAGAAGCATGTTACAAAATAGTGTCCGAATTTATCTGAAATGCGCTGTTCAAAATTAATCATCAATAGAACCCAGACCAAGGCCTTTATATACATCTGTTTTTAGGATGTGTTAGCTAGCCCGCTGGCGAATTTGGCTTTCGTTGCTTATGTGTCTTATCGGGTGGACAGCGTCACGTCGGGAAATTACTTGTGATTTGTGATAGAGCAATCATATCTGTCGTGATAAACTTGCGAATGCAAATTCAGTAGCAGAGGATAAAAGCGGATCGGTGACCTTAGAACAAACCAATCCGTGTCGATCTATCCAAAGGGGGTCTCGCTCTACACGCAACCTCGTACTTCTAAGTCTGTGGCACATTTAACATGCTACGTATAGCGCCTAAGGTATTTATCCTATTTTAAACTTTCTTAGGGCTTCCGAAAGGCGGTCCGGAGATATAAAGAAATCTAGCGATCTCACATGTTGGTTTGTCATCCAATATTACCTTTCTCGCTCAGCTAGAAAGATCAGGAATTTCAATCCACCCTGCTCACCCCCTGTCGCGTGACACTAAAGAAGCTGTCGCTATGTCCCACCCGGGAGGCATCTACCCGGTTACTAGCCACACATATGTCACAATAAGTGCGCTTGAGTAGACAGGGAGCCATGCTCTTCATTTCCAGTGGTCGTACTAGTATGAGCTAGATATAGCTGAATAGAGAAGTATATAGACATTCAAGTTTGACCAACAATACCCTGTTTCATCCAACCTCAGCATACATTGCAACCTAGATTATGCAGTTCTATCACTCTAGCCATTACTCTCTGGTTGCAAGTCTTGTAACATCAATCTACTGAGCTTTTATCTTTTTGGCTGGAAAATGCGTAAAGTTATAGCCCCCGTAACGTCGACCAATATAGGCCTTGATGCCATTTCTACTTCATTTAAACTATGTCGATTTCTATTTACAACTCTATAACTCTTCGCAAAATATAAGAGAAAGGTAATCTCAGAGAACGAGCCCCTTATCACGGATTGTAGCTTAGCCCGTGCCCAAACCGAAATAGGGGATCTGTAGTGTCGCATGGCAGATCTGATTTCGAATTTTGCACAGCTTCCGTCGAGGAAGGCAAGTCAAATGGCAACTTGCCTTCTGGTTGACTTATCTAACCGATTGTATGCGCGAGAATCCGGTATTCTTACGGAGATTGGCTTCATACGCAAGGGGATTGATTGGTGAAATTCAATCGACACCTACAACTGCCTGTTACAATTACTTCTGTCTACTTATTGCAACCTTCTACCTGTGGGCGTTTGTGCGTTTACAACCCGGTGGAGAATGTGAGATGCCTGAAGGAACATTTGCACTCCATTCCCCTGCTGCCGTCTCCAAAATTGACCAGCACCCTGATCCGAGTGTGCACCCTGATCCGAGTGTGCACTCTGAACCGACTGTGTTACAAACCTGAATTAAAACCGGGTCGGGTGCACTCGTTCATACAACGGGCGTTGGGATTCTATCCAACCCAGGGGGTGCCCGCCGGCTATTGAAGGAGTTCCTCCGAATAATCCGTTCTCGGACTGGGTGGCCTACTCTTCGTGAAGGTTTAATCATGTGTATGAGCGAACTTCTGAACGATTCTTCGCCGACGAATGGAATGAGATATTCAGATTAGAAGAATCAAGATTAAGTATTTACTTGATAAAAAAAATTTTATCTTCAAGTTACAGCTCAGGTTCAGGCCTATTGTCCCTCGCGGCAAATGAGCTTCCGAGGCTCACCGATGTGAAGTTGATCGGCCATTTGACAAATAGTTCCAAAGTTTGCTTCCGGTATATATCAGAATTTGGATTATGGTCCTTTGTCCGTTTGCGAAGCGATAGTATATGAGAGTGATACCGAAAAGATTTCAAGTCGTTGACTGGAAAGCTGGGTGGGCTACGACGCGTCGTCGCCCTGGGCGGAGAGCCGACATGTAGATCTCGGCTCCCCACAATCCTCCCGTTGTGGGGCGGGAGATCTTTCGAGGAAAGGAGAAGAGACCATATTCTTGATCTTTGGGGGAAATTTATTTATGCGTATCTTGTCTCATTGAATAATCGCCATCCCTGATATCTCGCTTTGTTCTGGATACCAAGGTGTGATGCAGACGAACAGACTGGCCCATCTTGTCCGCTCTGGTATAGCCTTCATGAGGATGAAGGGTAGGTTCTGATACTAATTCCCCCAATCATTGGAAAATCGCAAAGTATCGGTATCTTTTAATTCCCCCCCTTGGCATTGGAACTTGAATAGCCCTGGAGTGACCTTGATATAGTTTGCTAGAATGGTACAGTCACATGACTGAGTCTTCTACTATTACTACGAGTCACTAGTAGGTATACCAGTGCCTCACTTTCCTAGCTATTCTTCTTTCTTGTGCTGGCAATTTGTGGCTTCTTCTTAATCTTCTTATTCTTGTCCTCCTTCATCATCTCCGATACTTAGCATCCGTATAAAGAGCATTATGGTTAATGCTGGGACCCAACTTGCCTCGGCTCCAGTGGCAAATTCCGGATCGGGTACAGTGCGCATACCAGTCGAGATCGAAATTTTAGAAAATAGCGTTTGGCCAATGGAGTTAAAAGGAGATACTCGCATTGGTGTGACTCAAGCTACATCCCTGGAAATAAGTATATGTATAATGTTAATACTAGTATCATGATTGTTAATCCGATACTGTTTAGTATGACCAATTACCCCGATCACTCCGACTGATCGGACCAAGCAGACTTTTCGCCGACAAGGCGGTCGCGGCTCCATCCGGCAAAAGACGCCAATTGTGGAGTAATCTGCATCTCACGACCACTCACAATGAGACGATCGATCACGACCCACCTGAGAAAGCTGCAGGCAACGTAAGAAAAATTAGTGACAGTCCACTGGAGTCCACTGAGTCCACTGAATTCAGTTCCAAAGTTAGAGCTTTCAAACTTTTTTGTGACCTTCCCAAACAGGGCCAACAAAGCATTGTTTCAATCCAATCCGGCCACTCCGACGCCTCCCACGTTTCGTGCTTGCTAATCAAAAACCTTTTCAACCTGAGTTTCCAAAGGCGGTACATCTCATCTTATCCTACATCAATCACGACATACAGCTCTTAAAGCAAGCCTACTTTTAAACTCGCCTCTTTGCTTTTTCTTCAACTACTACTTCTTTTACAATTGCATTAATCCAAACACATCCGCCAACATGGGATCTACTGAAAACACTCACACCACCGAGCGTCGCTTCGGAACATTGGCCGTCCACGCCGGTGCGCCTCACGACCCTGTGACTGGTGCTGTCATCGCTCCCGTATGTTATGCGCTCTCCCTTGATTCAACCACTTTAACTGACAACGAGCGAAACAGATCTCCCTCTCCACCACCTTCGCTCAGACCAGCGTCGGTAGCCCTGTCGGTCTCTACGAGTACACTCGTAGCTCCAACCCCAACCGGTCAGTCACGCCATGTAAATCCCATTTTTCAGCGGTACTAAATGACTAACTTCTTCACAGCGACAACTTTGAGCAATCGATTGCCGCTCTCGAGAACGCCAAGTACGCCCTTGCTTTCTCTTCTGGCTCTGCCACTACTGCTGTTGTCCTGCAATCTCTGGCCGCGGGATCTCACGTTGTCTCGGTCTCCAATGTCTACGGTGGTACCCACCGCTACTTCACCAAGGTCGCCGCCGCCCACGGCGTTCATGTGACCTTCTCTCCTTCCATTGAGCTTCACGTCGAGGACCTCATCCGTCCTAATGAGACTAAGCTCATCTGGATCGAGACCCCCTCCAACCCCACCCTCGGCCTGGTCGATATCCAAGCCGTTGCCGAGATTGCCCACCGCCATGGCATTCTCGTCGTCGTCGACAACACCTTCATGAGCCCCTACGTTCAGAACCCGCTCAACCACGGTGCCGACATTGTCGTCCACTCCGTGACCAAGTACATCAACGGCCACTCTGTTAGTTTTTCTCCTCAATCCCAACCAATTCCTAAGCCACATATCTAACATTCTCCCAGGATGTCCTCATGGGCGTTGCCGCCTTCAACTCCGAGGCCCTAAACGAGCGCCTCACCTTCCTGCAAAACGCCATCGGCGCCGTCCCCTCACCATTTGACTGCTGGCTCGCCCACCGCGGTCTAAAGACCCTCCACCTCCGCGCCCGCGAAGCCACCAAGAACGCCACCACCGTCGCCAAGGCCCTCGAAGCCTCCCAGCATGTCATTTCCGTCAACTACCCGGGCATCGACTCGCACCCCGACCGCGCGATCGCACTCAAGCAGCACCGCGACGGTATGGGCGGCGGCATGCTCAGCTTCCGCATCAAGGGCGGCCAGGCCGCCGCGCACAACTTCTGCAAGTACACTAAGGTTTTCACTCTGGCTGAGAGTCTTGGTGGTGTTGAGTCGTTGTGCGAGGTTCCCTCCAGCATGACTCATGCTGGTATTCCTAAGGATCAGCGTGAGGCTGCGGGTGTTTATGATGATCTTGTTCGCATGAGCTGCGGTATTGAGGATTCGGAGGATCTGAAGGAAGATGTGCTTAAGGCTTTGGAGCTTGCTGCTTCTGGTAAGAATGGTAGCGCTTAAAATGTTCGGTTATGTTTTTATGGTTATGGCCGGTCTTTTTTGATGCGGTTTATTGCATTTGCCATTTGCATGCATTGTGACGAAATTAGATAATAGACGATTTTCCTTGAGGGGTGTTGTTTTGACACCCCATTTACTCTTCAGATATCTTCCTTCTGTAGAATATTCTGGCGTAGCAGAGCCTCGTATCGTGATATTTTTTTCCTTGGAAGACATTTATGTGTTCGGCCATGGTGTAGAGTATTTTAGTAGTAGCGTCATGTAAACTACAATTCTGGAGTGTAGGCTGATCCATGGATCTAGTATACCCGTCCCGCAGACCAACAGCTTCACAGCTCCCGAAAAGGACTAGTTCAATCCGTTGAGCATAGTCACCCTTAACGATCTCAAATACAACTTGAAATTTAGTCTCAAGCTTCTCACTTCTATTACCATACATCGTTTCAACCGATCTTCCATAACTACTACTACTACTATCAACATGTATACTCAACCCACTATAATCAACAACCTCCGACAAAAGAGCCAACACCTCACAACAACGAGCACAGAACGCGCCATAAAAGCCTACATCAGCACCAGACCAATCAAAGACGAAAACACCACTCACGAATCAACAGCACTAACGAACCTAATATCCGATTTCCATGCGGAAAACATGTCCTCACAGGAGAGTATACACCTTCGACACATCCTACGTACGCGTCTAAATCTCCATACCCAAGTAGATCGGTACGTCGAGATATTAGGAATAAATTATCTACCATCTATTGAAGTATGGCGTGAAGGGACGATTGTCCATCTGGGGATAGTTTTTAGTCGGGAGGAATTTCAACGCACGTATTCTGTTATTCTTGATTTGGGGTTGGTGAATATTCCTCCTGATGAGGATGGATATCCGGTTTTGTAATATTTGAAACCGGCAAGGTATCTTGCGGCTGCGTTTGCGTGGCTGGATTTGGGGTGAGAGATTTTGAGAGGGCTGTTGGGGAATTGTGGGGGTTGTATGACGCGCAGACGGTCTATGTGAAGTCTCATAAATATCGGTTTGGGGGGAGATTGGGGGTTAAGAGGGTTGGTTCTGATGGGGGCGGGCATGTTCAGCATCAAGGTGCTACTACTAGGAGACATGGGGATCCTTTGAAGAAAGGGTTGAGGGGATTGAAACGCTTTGGGGATTCGATGCTTAATTATTTGGGTAGTGCTGCTGTGGTTTAGACCTTTAATGGAAGTTTGGGTGGGATAGGTGTTAGCTAAACGGATAGCATAGCTTTGAGCATTGATATGTACGGATGAGAACCCTTGGGTTCGCTATATTCACAGTCTAGTATTTGAACAATTTATATTCCCCTACCGTTCTCGGAAAGCATTTGTATCAAGCCTGGAAGAAAGAGCTAAGGCGAAACGCTCGACGTTATACCATACCACATCAGCCATAAGCAATGGCATACCTAATTCCAACTTCAAGCATTCATAAAACCCATTGGTTTCCTTCAAACCATTCAGCTGTTAATTTCTCTTTCTCTACTCCAACCAGCAACGATTTTCTGAACCATCTGATCCATAGCTTGCATCGCTTTGAAAAATTCATCCAATTTCTCATTAAAACAGCGTAACTCCTCTTCTCCCGCATGACCATAGAGACTATCTTGCTCCTTCATCAGATTCCTTATATGTCCACGTATCAGTTTACTGAAACTGATTAGGTGCCCAATAATATGCTTCTCGAAAGCCCTGCATCTGCTTTCTATCGCATGTCTGAATTTGGTAAAGTCCTCTATGCTCACTTCGGAAGGTTTTCGCTCGAGGGCCGCGACTTTTTCCTTCAGAGCATTGATTTCGCGGAGAAGTGTGGCAGTGATGGCATGATGGAGGGAAATTGTAGTTTATTCTCACAGGCCCTCCGGCCGGGTATAGGGTAATTAGTTGGCGAGGATCTGTCATCTTTTATCTTCATTCTGTTCCAGTGGTTGTGGGGGTTGTCTCGCGGGATGATGTAGCGCGATACAAGATATGTATAGTATCGAGGATAAGTATAAGGAAGAGTGAAGAACTTCCGAGTCGAGGCTGCTATACCAGTTTTATATTGATGAGTCATATTTCCTTCTTTAACAGCCGTGCTAGATCAGTATTTCCAATATTTGGGTTGCATTGATTGAAATATTTTTCCATGGAACAGTACTAGTAGTAGTATCAAAGCTACTATACCGAATTGAGACGAGATGAGGCGCTTCGAAGCTAGCGATTTGATTTCCCCATACTCCAAGAGCATGAATAGACTCGGACTAACGGATATATTCCAAATACAGAATGGACCAAACATTAGTTGAAAGCTCAAATATTCCAAGGTTCAAAACACTCCGAAGCTGTAGATAGTTTTCTGGTTGCCCAATCGGGCAAGTGGGTGAATATTAGTCATCATATCTGCCCGCCGCAATTTTTGGTATGCGGCAGCGAGAATCTCAGAGTAGATAGACTCACGACTTTTTTGACATCGGATCGTCTCGAAAAGGTGCTGAATTAGACTACTAGCGTCGTCCATTGTACCAGTCCTCTGAGAAAGGCTTCTTCCGCTACCAGTCCGCTTCAATCGTCCCGGGACAGCGCTCATTATCGGCCAGCCTTGAGAATGGCGTTTAGCTTCGGCTTTGCTGGAGATGATATCGACATCGATGACACTGAAGTTAAAAATGAGTCTCCGTTTGTTCCCGCTGCCGCTGGACAGGGGGCAAGCAATTCGCTTCCTGAGTTGGTGAAGGCCAACAAGCATGACATGGATGAATGGGTAAGCTTTTTCCAGAAATTTGTATCTTGTATCGCTTTTTGAAATTCACTCTGCTGCGGTATCTGAAAGGGTCTCTGCGACTGGTGTAACTCTAAGCTATCTTGTTTTTATATGTTTCGGATTCACATCCCGCGTTTTTCAAGTTTTCTTCGAAAGTTCTATATATCACTTCTGGATCGGGTCTAACTGTCAAACAGCTCTCTATTCTGCCGTCGCAAATATATTACAACCGACTAGAAATCGGTGGCACTCAGATAGTCATCGCCCGTCGGGAAATATTCGATATCCGCACTCAATTGATGGCTGAGGATAACGAAGGACACGACAACGAGGAACTTATCTCCGGCCTGGAAGAAGGCGACTTGAAGCCCAATTTCTACGAAGGCGGCTTCAAGACGTGGGAATGTGCTCTGGACCTAGCAAAACTGGTCACAAGTGAAAACCCAACCACCCAGTCCCCAGAATCACAAACTACTACCCATACCATCGAGGTTCGTACATCCATCCCTGCATCGATATCTTACCTTTGACCGTGGACCGCATCGCTGACACTAATACCCGTGCACAGCTTGGTGCAGGAACTGCAGTCCCATCACTGGCTCTGTTCGCGCATGCATTGAGCCAGACAGAGGCAGTGGAGAACGGGGCTCCAATTCGGAAAACCCATTTCACATTTGCAGACTACAATGATTCCGTCCTGCGTCTCGTCACACTGCCTAATCTCATTTTGACTTGGCATATTACCAAGTCACAGGATGCTACATCGGTAGTTGAAAGCCAGGATGGTGTTCCACCGGCTAATACTACCCAGGATGAAGAACTGGATATCACGTCTGAACTACTCGATGCCTTCAAGGCTGACCTTACGCGGCGGGGTATTTCCCTGAGCTTCATTTCTGGTGCCTGGTCCCCTGAATTCGTGGAGCTTGTGTTTTCTTCACCTTTCGGAAGTGGAGACGATTGTCAAACATTGGTTCTTGCCAGTGAGACAATCTACTCCCCTCTATCACTGGTTGCATTCTCCGAAACTCTTCTGGCGCTACTGCGTCGCTCCAGCACCCCTTCAAGCAAGACTCGGGCTTTGGTGGCTGCAAAGAAGGTCTACTTCGGAGTGGGAGGGGGCGTCGATGAATTCCTCGCCACATTAAAGAATGTTTGTGCTGATGAATTGGAAGTTCAACAGAAGGTGGACATCCAGTCGGAAGGAGTCGGCCGAGTTGTATTGGAGATTACACCAGTCGGAAATGGCGTGCAGTAGAATATCAGAGTAGAGTCAAATGAGATTGAGCCTTTGAATGCAACAACCAAGAAGTACAAGAATGCCAGTGTGAAGAATTCAAACAAATGAAATTCAAGGGATCAGGTGCCGGATTGAACTTTCAAATCCTAACGTATATGTACATGTTTTACCTCATTGCGCATGTCTAGTGCAAGACAGCCAACCCAAACAGAGAGAAAAAATAATAAGACTCGACTCCATCCTCTTCATCGCAGAGACCTTAGACCTGTGTCCGAGCAACCCGGGCCTTCTCGGTCTCCCGGTTCTCGCGCTCGTAGTGGGCAATGACCTTGCTCAGGTCAGCCTGGGAGCCGGGGGCAAGGTTGATGATAGGGGCGACGTTGAACAGACTATAATAGAGAGGGGAAATTCATTCACACATTAGTCACACCAATGTCGGACCCGGAACGGGAGGGAAAATAGCGGTATCACATACTCATTCTGTCTCAAGGGAACGAATTCGCGGGGTCCTTCACTTTGGAGCAGGTGGCGGTCCTCGGCGGCCTTCTCCATAATTGCGGTGTGAATGGCGTTACGCTGTTCAAAGGCCTCTTGGGAAGGCGACCACTTGGCAATGAGGTCGGAGATGAACGACTCCGAGCCGGATTCCTTTTGCGCCTTGGTGAAGCGGTAGATGAGGTATGCGGAGACAATGCTACCGGCGGTGATGTAGAAGCTGCGCTGTTCAGTGGAAACCAGAGGTTAGCAATTTCGATTCCGTGGCATTGGCGGTCTGTTGGGACTGGGACTCTTGAGTCTTCAGGTTCGGGTTGGCGGGGAGGGAGCTTACACCGACGCCTTCGTTCACGGGCTCAGCGTGGGCGTGGGATGAGCCGAAACGGCGAGGAGCCTGGGTGCGCAGCACCTGCCGCGTCGAGGCAGCACAGCTTCTGGCGGCGAACATGGCTGTTGGGGGATAATTGAGGAAAGTCGGGTTGGTGATGACCCTTTCCGCCGCGATGATAGGATGAGGTTGCGTGCCGACAAAATCACGTGTCTATAGATCACGTGCTGGTGACCCTACTGAGACTGGGTATAGATTTGCCGTTCCCTACCGCCTTGACGCGGGGCGGTGTAGGTTTGATCTCGCTAGTACAGCTAGCGCCTGGGCCGTTAAGTCGGAGTGGAGTGTACATAGAGCACCTTGGCGGGACCTTGATTTCCAGAATTCCAGAACCCATTCTGGTTCTTTACATCTTCCCTCCCCTCTCTGTCTATTATTGTTTTCTAGATCTATGCAATGCAATGTGAGCCCCGCGGCGATGAGAAATCATCCTGCATATGCAAGCCCATCGGGAATCAAAGCGCCGGGTTCCTGGGAGTGGATGTGATGGGCTGAGATGACATTGCCTCATTTCTTCTTCCTCCTCCCCCCCAACAAAACTAATAGCACTATTTTCGAGCAGGGGCCCATCGGACCCATCGTTTCTTGCCCATCATTGCGGTTTTTGCAGGTCGTGTCGGGCTGTCGATTGAACATGTCAGCTTTGAGAGGGTCCCCACTATGGCCCTGCGGTTTACTTGTTCGTCCTCGCCTGATTTTGTTGGTGCCCAATGCCCCCATGGCGCACAACAATTGGTCTCTCTTCGGTCCGAAGTTGAATCTGTTCGCTTCACATTCCGAATACTGGGTCTGCGGATTAGCGTTGCGCTGCAATCTCCATCTATTCGGCCTGAAGATGGGTACCAACGCCCACTAAGGTTCGGTCCGCTGCGGTCTTCCCAATAGGGTCGCACATTTCAAGTCTTCCATAGTCGCTTGCAATTGAATTCTCCTTGTCGCTCTTTGCGCCCTTCTGACTTCTTCCTTTCTTACTGGAGATTGAAATTTGGACTTGCCCGAATTGTCTGCGTGCTCGAACGGGCAGCCTTGCCTTCGTGTATCGCACTGATTTGTGCCCACTCGTCTGACTGGATAGCCCAGTCATTGACTCTCTGCCCGATTGTCGCGTATTCGACGCGGCCTTGACTCAATATTCTTAGCAAATTGAGCCCTAGTACCCCTTAGTCTGGCTAGCGTTTGGGCTATATCTTGAAGCACCGCCTGGCAACTTGCAAATGTACAGTGCAGACTGAAGACCCATGGAATCACCAGACCCGGAAATTTACTCATCAAGTTATTATATTTATTGCTCACAGTGATCTTATTGGAAACACGTCTTTCCATCATCTACCCATCAACCCATAGACTTGGGCACGCATCACTCAATCGCCATGGGAGCCGGTGGCAAGAAGGCGAAAGCCAAAGATAAGAATGGGAAGGCTGGAGCAAAGCAGAAAAATAAGAACACCAAGAGTCCTGAAGCGACAGCAGAAGACCAGACGATAATTCAATCCTCGACTCCTGACAGCCCGGCCCCTGTGGTACAAGAACCCGAACTCGGCCAACCATCGCAACCAGTACTTGAACAAATCCCAGAAGCCGTCGAGCCACTTGAACTTGAACCTTCTCCAACTCCAGTCGACCATGAGGAACCTGAGACAGTCTCATCTAAACTTGAAGAACCCTCAGATCAACCACCCTCTCTGAAGGGAACCGAAACCGACACCGAAGGTCCCGTGTCAACCGACCAAGATACGGCCGAGACTTCTATAGAGCCCGAAGAGAGCCAGCCATCAATCGAAGACAGACACCAGCCTGAGCTTGTTGAAGAATCCAACAAGCTGGAATCAAGAGAACAAACGCCTGTTCCGTCTCCAGCTGTCCCATATTCGCCCGTGCCATCGCAAGTACCACTGCCATCACCTTCCCTGACGGAGGCCCGGTTTGTGTCCAGCGCTTCACCAGAGGCCGGATTCTACCCTTCGTCTCCAGCAGTTGTGCCATACGCCTCGCCTGTGCCGTACGCTTCACCTGTGCCGTATGCTTCACCTGTGCCGTACGCTTCACCTGTGCCGTACGCTTCACCTGTGCCGTACGCTTCACCTGTGCCGTACGCTTCACCTGTGCCGTACGCTTCACCTGTGCCGTACTCTTCACCTGTGCCATACGCCTCGCCCGGATCATACGCCTCGCCCGTGCCATATACGCCACCCCGTCCATACACATCACCTTTCGCATCGCCCTTTGCGTCGCCCTTTGCATCACCTTTCGTCTCACCCATACCCAAAGTCAGCAGTCCGCTGGCTCGTTCTCATTATCCATATATGCCTCCCGCCATGCCTCCAACAATGTCTCCCACCGCAACACCCCCACCACCTCAAGCACCAGCTCCTCCTATGATGGCACCTCCACCCCCCTCCATCAACCAATCAAAGCTATACTACCGCTGTTCACTCGCCTGTCATGAGCTCTGCCGGGGTCGTTCCACCATATGCTCATTATCCTCCCCCCTCAGCCAAGCCCCCAATACATGCACCGGAGCTACAGTGTCTCTGATCAGCCATATGCATCTTCATTCCAAGCCCTCCGGGACCTACCCCTACCGGGCAATGGCGCAACACACGAGAACGGCACTATATCACCTCCTGATAATAATGACGCCGAACATATCGAACTACTGCAGCGCATCCAATCTGCAATTCCAGACATCAACCGTCTACTGCATGGCTTCCAACACACCCACACCCGACTCAACAGTCGCGAGGCAGAAATGAAGCAGATCGGCAACCAGCACGAGCAAGCATTAATGCACAAAGAATTCTATATCGAGGCACTTCAATCACAAATGAAAAAGACCGCCAACGAAAGTGCCGAAGAATGCGCTAAGCTGAAGAACACTATCAACGAACTGCGCCTTGAGCTCGGAAACTTACAAGAGAAGCAAAGAGATCTCGAAGATGGATTGGCGACGCACCAAAAGTCCAACGAAGAGCTTTCTCAAGGCAAAAGTGACCTCGAAGCAGAACTTGCCACGTTGAACACCAGCATCGAAGAATCCAAGGCCGCGCACGAGAAGGAGCGCGAAGAGCAGAAAGATGAGCATACCAAGGCTCTTGCGACGCAGAAGCAAGAACTGACGGAACTCTTCGAGGAGATCAAGAATGAAGACGAGAAGGCTGCTGCTGAGACTCTTGAAGCGCGCGAAAAGGAACTCCGTGAACAACACGAGGCTGACAAGGGTGAATGGGAGAAGGAAAAGACACTGATGCAGGAGACGCTCGAGACTCACCGTAACGAACTCGAAGCGATAAAGACAGAATTGGCTTCTAAAATCGCCGCGCTTGAAACCAAGGAGAACGAATTGGAGTCTCGCCTTGCCGAACTCACCTCGATCCGCGAAGAAGTTGCCCGTACAGTAGCCGAGCTCGAATCTAAGGAGAAGGAGCTCCAGGATACTCGCGACGAGAACGCGAAACAGATTGAGATGATCCAGAACACCCATGCGGGTGAGTTGGATTTTATGCGCGAGGGCCACGCGAAGGAACTGGCTACCGCTGCCCAGGAGCTCAATGATAAGATTGCCGCTGTTGAGGCCCAGCTTGCGGAGAAGGAGAAGAGCTGGGAAGCTGAGAAGGCGGGCTTGGTCCTGCAGATCTCTGAGAAAGATGGGGAGCTGTCGAGCTCTGAGCGGGAGAAGGAGAGATTGGAGGGAGATGGCCTCGTCAAGGAACAGCAACTTCAGCGTGCGGTGGATGAGATGAAATCGACTATTGATCATCTGGATGGTGATTGCGACCGGCTGAGGAAGACACTCCACAGTCTCGGGGAGGCCACCGATCTCAAGACTAAGGGCGACCGATTCTTGTAAGTGAGCCAGCAGTCTGAGTTTGATCATTCTTTTCCGTTCTCTATATTTTTCATGTTTATGATTCATGATCACGATCACGATCATGTTCACCTAGGCATGTCCATGTCCGTCCATGTCACTCATTATTATGTCTCTTTTGTCCATGCAAAGACCGATCTATTTCCTTCACTCTATAGAATGTCGATATCGCCATAAAACCTGAACTTGAACCTGAATGTATATGAATGATTCTAATAAACCCCCTTCTCTCTAGTACCGACTGTTTCAACCAACTCTCCCAAATGATCCACGATCTCTCCCAAGACCACTTCGCCTACCTCCCCATCGATCCACCAAAAGACATCCTCTCCAAAATCCCCTCGGAACTCCCCTCCTTCCTCGACAACAGCCCAGCCTCCCGCGACCTCCGATGCGCCTACATCCGCCACGTCGTTTCCAAAACCCTAACCTACCGAGTCTTCCAACCCTTCCTATTCACCCTAGGCCGACGCTACGACAAAGCCGACACATTCTTCCAAATGCTCTCGATGGACATACGCCGCAAATCCGTTCGCCGCGAGGCATTCTGGCGCCAGCAGACTCTAAAAGCAGCATACACGACCTCGGACGCGAAACAATCTATCAATGTCGCTGCTGCTGTGATCGTGGATGAAATTATAGATCATATTAGACATTTCGCTGATCCTAAACATTTGGATTCCCTACTAGTCACTGTTCGCAAGATCGTTAAACTTGCGGCTGAAACGTGGCGACATGCTCGCGTTGAGCGAGAACTGGTTCTAGCGCTCCTGCCCGCGCCAGACGCGGAGGATGTCTCGAACGAGGGGTGGTTGGAGTATGGAGTCGCGAAGGAAGCCAGTCCGATTCAGAAAACCGTTCCTGATCCAACTCGCCATGTCGTTCTTCGGACATTCCCGTGTGTGGTGCGAGAGGCTGCGCATGAGGACTTTGCTTTTGCGTCTGGGGAAAGGGCGAATTCGTGCGTTTACTCGGTCGGTGAGGTTCTCTTCTCCGATTCACCGGTTATTATGGCGCGGTTGCAGGAGGTGGCGAAGAAATCTACGGATACGTTGGTTAATGAGGGGGGTCAGTTGAATTTGAACTTGTCTCCGCCGAAGACGCCTAAGATTGGCTCGCAGGAGAATGTGAATGTGAATGTGGTTGGGCCGCTTAAGGGGATTGAGAGATCGGTTGCTATTCATAATTCGCCAAAGTTGACGGTGCAGTCTGCGCCGAATAGTCCTAAGGGACAGTTTATGAAGACTTGATGAGGTGGGAGGTGGATATGTAGAGGCGGGAGTGGGAGCGGAAGTGGGGGCGGGGCGGAGCGGGAGGGGAGGGTCCCTTTCTGAGACAGGACTATTGTTTCTTTTGTTTTTTGTATTTTGTTCGTCTTTCTTCCTTGGCCTGTATTTTCCTTTGGAATTGTTGGATATAGGGAATTGGGGTGTTTCTGTGTTTGCAGCGATTGAGCGACTGAGCGATTCAATGATTCAGTGACTTCATGTGGTGACTTCATGTGTGTGACAGTGAGAGTGTATGTGTGTATAGGAATGGATCAGCTTGAAAACTTGAAGTACGAGTAATAGTCAATATTCCGTGGCACTGCCATATATGACGTGTGGAATGTATCACATTGTCTCAGACCCTGAATCCATACCCGTGTCCATATATACCCCGCAGGACCAGATCCGAGTGAACCATGGAGCATACGCGCCACCCAAAATATCAGGAACGCAAGCCAGCTGGGTTTAGTCTTCAGCCCTATCTGCTATCTGCTATGTGGCTTTGCCAAACGGACCCCACGGATATAATAATAGAACTGAACATGCCATACTTTGGCCCCCATAACTCAATCGTGACAGGGTGAATATCTACGGAGTGGCTCAGTAAGCCTGCAAACACTGCAAATATGCGCACAGCCATGTTTCGTCGTTTCACAGAAGTCTGCCTCGTGGGGTCGAGATAGGATGAAGAAGTGGGATGTGAACTATATTGAATGTATTGTCAAGGGCAAAAAGAATTCTTTCAATTATTTACCATTCTTCTGTAATTCGGGGTGGCCGAGTGTTCATGTGTTCATGTGTTCGCAGGATCAGCGCGTAAACCAGCCGAGCGCGCGGGGCCGTCAGGGCGCTAAATGAGGCTCATTTCCATTTCCACTCCATTTCCACTTCACCACCACCACCACATTCCACTCCCACAAGGCTGACCTCGACACAATCGGCCCTGGACAAGTAAGTAAAAAAAGAAAAAAGTACAGAAAAAGATTATCCCATGCGACCACTTCCTTCATCTCCTTCTTCCTCTCAATCCTTTTTGTACCCTCCGCTTCCTCTGGCGCGGCCCCCATTGCTGACAGTCCACAAGCTGACTCTCCAACTCAACTCGACTCCCCTCTTCAGCCGGGTCGCGCGCATCTTTTCTTTGCCCACGCGCACTATTTATTCACTCCTGCACGGGGTCTCGATGATCGATGACCGGGTATTTGAATCTATATAACCCCCCCTAACCGACGGAGTAATCTGTACCCCAATGCCACTTCAACTTTCAGTTTCCCACTTCCTGGCCCTCTCTCGCCCCCTTCCGACGGTGGCTCGCCCCAACTACCACCTGTCGCATCTGCTTCTGCATGGGCGGAACTAACTCGCGATCATCTGAAAATGTCGAGTCCCCACACTCTTCACTCGCCGGCGGGGCATCCCCATCCGTTGGATCTAAACACCTCGGACCCTTATCTCTCGGCGCCATCCGATCCCGAAGAGTCTGAATTTCAGGCCAGCGCAATCCGTTTGACTCCAGTCGGTGGTAGCCCAGGCCACAGCGTCTCGTCTCCACCTGATGGGGCCGGCGCTGCCTCGGTCTCGGTCTCGGGTCACTCTGCTCAAGGCCAGGGCCAGGCCCAGGCCCAAGACTATCTGTCCCCGCAGAATAACCACTATATCAATCCCAGCGCCTCTCTCTCTCCCAATAATGGCGAGTTTCTCGCCCCCTCCGATATTGATCTTGCCAGTGGCATTGGGACATGGTCAAATGGGGCCGCGGCTCCCTTTGCTGCGGCGGTATCGCCAACATCGACTCACCAACACCAACCCTGGACACCGATCATGGGGATGAATACCTCGTCGCAGTATCTCAACCCAGAAATTACCGTCCCGAGCCCAGCTTCTGCAACAGACTATCCTTCAGCCCAGAACAACGACTTCCATATCACGCCGGGGTCTTTTGTGAGCCCAACACAACCAGGTCTCGGCATCTCGAACCAACCATATACACAGCCACGACTTTCCGTTTCCTCTGAGCAGGCTCCAAGACAAAATAACGCAGCACCCGTCGTCGGTAGAGGTCGGAGCCCAACCGTCACTGTGGAATATATTCCGCGTGGTGATTCCCCAACTCAGGAACCTAGTAGACACGTGCGACGCGCGAGCCGGTCGTCTGCTCACCTCTCCGTGACTGGACTAGGAGACCAGTCGAGCGAGGAGGAGGGATATGAGGACGATCAACAGTCTATTTCATACACTCCTGTTGAACGAACAGACGGTCACCATTGGCATGGTCTTGATCCATCGTCGCGAGGAAATGACTATGTGCTAAGCCCGAATGATCTCCAAGGCGAACGAGAGCGCGAGCAGAAGATCGAAGCCATCAGTCGTTGGTCAGAGCGCGTGGGTAGTGAAGCCGGAGATGACCCTGCTCTTCCTTCGTCTCGAAGGAAAGTACCGAATAACCGACTTCGCGCAAGGAGCACGGGAGACCGTCCCCTTCAACAAGAAGACTATTTCAACCTGAAATTTGGCCCCACCGGTCAGGCTATCCCCCCCGCCTCGTCTCATACTGCATGAAAGTAGCGAGGATGAATATAGCGAGACGTCGGAAAGCACTGCCAACGCAGAAGAACCGGGCCGATATGACCGATCAACACCAGAGGTATACTCCTCGCTGGAGCAGAAATCGCCGGTAGAAGGCGAATCCCGTCTTTATCCCTGGAACGACTATCCACAAGGTCCAATTCGAACAGAGATGATGCAGCCTGACAGTTCGACGGCAGCTATGGTCGCTTATGAAAAGCGCGCGAGAGATTTGGAGACGGCTTCTCTCACTGCGACTATCGACAATAACAGTATTATTAACTTTGGCGCGAATTTCGAACGAATGAGTATTTATGATGGGGCACCGAAGAAGCCAGAGAAGCGCAACAGCACTTTCTTGAAGCGCTCCTACCAACAGGCATCTAATATGTTGAAGCGCCAGGCTTCGGATCTTTCGCTTGCCACGGTCAACTCTCACTCCCACCATGCAAGCCCAGAGCCAGCGCAGCGCAAGGATAGTGGCTCTCACCGACACCGACTGAGTCTGTCCACAAAGCACTCACGGTCTCCAAGTTTGAGTAACGCTCTCCTGTCCATGTCAGGCCAGCTGGCTGCGGTCGGCGGCAGTAATTCGGTTCAGGCCGCATCTCCCAATGCTGAGCCGAGCGCTGGCAGAAACAGTCTCCAGGGTCGGAACAGTCTTCAAGGCCGGAGCAGTCTCCAGATCAAGGCTCGTGGGCGAAGTAGGAGCGAAGTTCCCAGAGCCCCAACACCGGGACTCATTGACTTGATGACCACTCATGGTGGTCCGCCCGTCGCTAGTATTACCCGATACCAACAGCAAGAGCCCAGCGCAGTGCCAACCCCAACCAGTGCAGCACCGGAGCTCGAAATGGCCTGTGGTGAAGATGAAGACGACATTGATTTAGCCGAAGACAAGGGCCTTGTGATGCATTTCCCACCCATCACGCGTCTGCCGGTGCCCACGTTCGAAGGGTTCAAGGCGCAGATCATGCAATTAAGCCCTGGCTTGGAGCCTGCCCTGATTCATCGATTCGCACATGCACAGGTTCAGCGGTACAAGACCCTTGTCGAGCTGCAGCAGAAGCATTCCGCTACAGTCACCAATCGAAAGTGCAAATCTGGCAAGTTCTGCAGCGCGCTTGGGGGTCAGCCGGTGCTGTTGCAGCAGCAGAAATCGCTCGCTGATGCCGAAGCTGGACAGACTCAATTCCGCATTACGGATTATAGTCAGGGTGGCGATCAACATGTCAAAGGCGAAGGAGCCATCGCTGCAGCGCAATTTCCTCCAGGCGTTCCTCTCCCACCCGTTGCTCGACTGCCAGCTCAGTTTGAGTGCCCGATTTGCTTCCAAGTGAAAAAGTTCCAGAAACCCTCTGATTGGACCAAGCACGTCCACGAGGATGTGCAACCGTTCACGTGCAGCTTCCCTGAATGCATGGAGCCCAAGTCCTTCAAGCGGAAAGCAGACTGGGTTCGACATGAGAGTGAGCGACATCGACAGCTTGAGTGGTGGACGTGCTCGTACCACGACTGCTCGCACATCTGCTACCGCAAAAACAATTTCGTCCAGCACCTGGTTCGCGAGCACAAGATGCCCGAGCCTCGGGCGAAGAAGACAAAGGGATCGACGACCACGGCGGAAGGATCGGCAGCTACGCAGCGGGAACAGGAGTTCTGGCAGATAGTCACTGACTGCAGGAATGAGCCCGAGCAGACTCCAAGCAAGGAGCCCTGTCGCTTCTGTGGGAACGTTTGTAGCTCCTGGAAGAAGCTAACGGTCCACCTGGGGAAGCACATGGAACAGCTAGCCATGCCGGTTCTGGAACTAGCAAAACAAAGCTCGTCCACCCCTAGCCAAATCCAAATCCAAAGCCAAAGCCAAAGCCAAGTCCCGATGGTGGGCGGGTCCGTCGAGTCTCACCACGCACCTGCACCGTTCCAGAACCTCCCACACCCAGCAGAAGACCCTAGTGCACCAGTACAACTAGCTCGGCAACAATATTCCACTAACGATGTCGGCGGCCCAGCCAGCCACAACCACGCCTTCTTCAACTACTCCGACATACCCATGGCCAATTATCCGTCCATCTCGGGCACGCAGCTATCGATGGAACCGGAATCGATCGACCTTCCCGGCGATCAGTTCCCCAGCTACGGCATGGGACAATACCATGACCAAGCCACGCTCCACCCACCGACCCAGACCCACCCCCTGCATCAACAATCGTCTTCCTCGTCAACGTATCCACCGCCCTTCAACGCGGTTCCACGCGCCCGAACACCCGAGACGAACCCTACCATCGTGCAGGGCTCCTATTCGCTGACTTCTCAGCTCCCGCCTCAACCTCACCCTCACCCTCACCCTCAACAGCCGGCCTCGTTGTACTCCGCTCCGACCCAAGCTGGCCCTGGCCCTGTCCCTGACCCTGCTGGGTATCCGACATACCAACCTGTGGCGCCGAACGCTAATGTTATTAACGGCTCGTATACTTCCGCGTATACAACCAGTTATTCGTCTCAGATGTGATGAAATGATCTACGACTTATTTTTTTCCAATCTTCCTTTTTTTTACCGTGACGTTATGCCCTTTCTTCAAGTTTTTCTTGGGTTCAATTGGCATGCAATTTGCATTTTCTGGGCGTGCGTCTACGTGTCTACCTGAGTACAGTAACTACTCTACATATACCCTTCCCCCTTTCATTTTATTGTGAATCGTGGATCTTCATTTACCCGTTTCCGTTTCCCGTGTCGGCTGATTGCTGCAAAGTTGTACGTCACGTTTTATTAGTCGTGCATGAGGGAAGGGTGAGGATTTACTTTTTGCAGATACTTTTTCTGAGCTATATTTTATTTCATTTCTTTTGGTTTTCAATTTATCGACAATGAATCTTTTCTTCTTCTTCTTGCCTACATACATACGTGCATACATACACAGTTGTAGTACATAGCTTAACCTTCATTAATTTTTGTACATAGTATTGGCTGCCATTTTCCTACTAGTTCAGATGGGCCAAGACCAAGAACTTGAAATGTAGCCAATCTTTGTTTTTTTGAGTCCCTCATGGTATGTTTTCTTTTTCCTATTTCATTCAAATTCTGCATGTTTACTTTTTTCACTCCTCGATAGTCTTCCAAGTTTTTTCCCCTTCCCTCCAGTCCAGTCCGGTGCTTCCATTTCTGTTCCTCCTCCTCCTAACAGGGTCACGTATTCGGAGTTAAGCCATTTCCCGCATGCGTGGAATGATGATGTACTAGCCGAGACTATCGCGGGATTGTATGTACACATATTTTAAGGGGCACTGGGGAATTTTGTCTCAGGCGGCCAGTGGCGCGGCGTATGTATGCATGGCATATGAGCCATCATATTTTTCATTATGTTCAGAGTTTGATCGGAAGTTAGCCGTCCTCGCGTGTTTCAAAAGGGGGGGGGCCTAAGGGCTCAGGAGACTCGGATCGGATGTTTGAGCCCCGTTGAAGATTAGATTCTTAGAAGGGGTTCGCCCTACCCTCCCCAGCAACGTACGACGCGTGGATGGAAAGTGTCAGGATGTTTCACGTCTATCCCTTGCTAAACGGCATGGCGTCGGGGAACGAGGGCGCCGATCGTCCCTGTCACAGCCCGATTTGGTCCTTGCGTCTAAAGAGGGTTCGGTTCGTGGTTCGGTTCGGTTTTTAGCCACACTTTTTCTATTTGCAGTGGCAGTGGCAGCTGCAGTTGCAGCTGTACTCGTACGAGTACCGTAGGTGGTGCGGTTGTGCGGTTGTGGTTCCAGCCTCAGCTCTGTAGGTGTAGGGAACGCTGTGACCTTCGTAGAGTACGAGTAGGTAAGTACGAGTATGGAGCAGCTAATTTAACTACACTAGGTAATTTACTATCGTCGATCGTTGGGTCCGGATAGGTTCATTCGTGTTCATGCCAGTGTTCATAGGGTCCTCCAAAGCCATCCACCAGGAAGTTATATCCCAACAACTCATCGAATCCAGATACCAGTTGTGCGACCCTAACATGAACTATGGCTCCGATAGAGTGGGAGCGTTGGAGCGCCAGATTTCTAGCGCGAAAAGTCAAGCGCACAGAGCCGATCCAGACTGAAGGGAGGGGGATGGGGGCGATCGACCTCCCAACCCGGGTGAATCGTCGCAAGATGCAGCGGGGCTGTGCAATCAAGGGATGAATGACATGCACATTCCACGATGGAAATCTGAGTACGAGTACAGAGTAGAGTGCACGAAGCTCGCTTTCGCTCTTTCTTGTTTCGTATTTGTGTCCCTTTTTTTTCTCTCCCTTTTCTTTCTAGACACCACATTCCGCCCTTGATTGTCCGCGTGGTTAACCGGCTCGGGGCGAAAAGTGGAGTTATTTTTTTGTCTCTCTCTTGTGAGGTTTTTGTTTTATTTTATTTCATTTTATTTCATTTTCGCGTGCGCTGGGCTTGCATGTACCTCGTTTTTTTTTTTTGGCAACGAGGGGCTTGCTGCATATAACCTTGTCATCCCCGATTCGATCAGTCGCTTTTTCATGTTCTTCTCTTTCTGCCAGATGTCACACACTCGTTCAAGTTTTTTGTGATCCTTATCCTGATCCCGACTTTCCTCTCAGCTTGTTTCAGTGTGGTCTTCCCGATCTATATACTCCCCTCCCCCATATATCCACATCCACCCGAACCACGATCGATCCACTCCTCTATACTTCCTGTTCTCTACTAGTACTACTCGTACTAAACTAAAACGGCGGTGGGATCTTGACCCAATCACATCATCTACATGGAGGTTCGTGTAAACTGAAGATCCGTCATCTTCTCAACCCCACCTTTCCTCTCCATCTTCCAGCCATTCCAAGGAACCCTGGAAGGTTCAAGTTCAAGTTCAGTTGTTGACACCGTCCTCTTCTTTCCCACAGGACCCTCAAATGACCTGGCAGGACTCAGGTGATGTCCTTCAAGGCATCATGGTCGGCCCTGATGCCCACCACCCACCAACTCTAACTATGGGCGATTCAGCCTCAACATTACTCGACCTCCACCTAAACACAGACCTCTCATCTCTCGAGGCCCATCCTCCCACTCACAACCACTCCTTCCTGGGCCCGTGGTCCTCCTCCTCATCCACTGAGCAAAACTTCTACTACCCCCACCACTACCCCTCCCGACTCACAGGCGCTCAGGATGCTTGGAATCCGCTACAAGTCACCGGCGTTCCATCATCCGGGATGTCTCATTTAAACGTCTCACCGGGGGGTGATGACTATGCCTTCCAAAAACCCCACTATCGGACCCCGTCTGATAGCGGGAGTCAGTATATGGGCAGCTTGATCTCGGGTGACTCCGGGTATGCAAGTAATAATGGCGCACCTCAGTCTGTTGTTGCTTCTTCTTATGGTATGGACTCGAGTCCGCATCTTAGTGCTAAGGAACATGACTTGAAGTTTGGCGAGGCTTTGGCTTTTTATGATCAGCAACAGCAGCCTCATGGTATGGGGGTTGGGAATATGTTTATGAAGGATGATTGTTCTTCGCTTTCGCTTGAGTCGGTTAAGTGTGATCATCCTGCTTGTTCGTGGATTGGGAAATGTCCTTCTGATAAGAGGTAAGTTGTCTTCTCTTCATCATCACTGTAAAATGCCAGTGCTAATAAATGAATGCAGGAAACACGAAGCTCGCCACCGGAAATCCTTCAAATGTGACGAGGCAAACTGTCCCCGGAAAGAGGGCTTCGGCACCATCAACGACCTTGCCCGCCACAAGAAATGCGTTCATAATAAAGAACCCGAGCGCGGGCCGAAGATGATGTACCTCTGCTTTGGCAAGAACTGTCCACGTCCCAACAAGCGCTGGCCTCGGCTGGATAACTTCAAACAACATCTGAGCCGCATGCACCACGAAGAAGACGCGGATGCACTACTCAAGAAGTCTATGGACTGGTACGAGAGTGTGACTGGTCATCGCGGCCAGAAGATCGAAGACACCTCACAGGATGATTCGATGCTGGACATCCCGCATGATATGATGTCCACGCATTCTGGAGACCTAGATGCCGATGGGGATATTGCCGAGTCATATTGCAGTTACGATGCAGTGGATTTCCCATCTTCTCGTGATCCAACGCCGAGACCATTCCAGAGCACACAACACCTTGAAGTCTCTCCCATCCAACAACATTCACAATTCTTGTCCCCGCCTCGAGCGAGTGACAGCCGCATCGAGCGAAGCAACGCCAACCCCGAAACATTCGTATCCGATGCCGCAGATAACTTAATCACCGCCATGACGAAGAAAATGAACAACCGCCACCAAAGACAAAGTCACAACAGCGACGAAGGAATCGAGCTCGAGCCTGAGAATCCAAATCTATCTCAACCTCAGCGTCAGATTCTTCAGAAAGTACTATTAGCAGCCCTCGACCGATTATCAGACGACGCCTCAGCCTCAGTCTCAGTCCCACCCGCGCCAGTCCTCGTCCCAGTCCCAGTACCGGCCGAAATCAAACAAGAGGGATTCCAATGTGATCTTTGTCCTAAACGAACTCGTCTCCGCTGCGAAATGAAGTAAGTAACTAACCCCTCTCCATCCCCCTCCCCCCAACACACTCAAAATCCCCTCCCACCTTGGGTTCGCAGTTCCTAACAATTTCACCCAGAAAGCACCAAAAACGCCACGAACGACCATACGGCTGCACATTTCCCCACTGCGCAAAATCATTCGGCAGCAAAGCAGACTGGAAACGACACGAGAGCTCACAACACCTCCACATCACGAGCTGGTTGTGTAATTCAGATTCGGGTTCGGATTCACACGAGGACGGCTCCGACTCATGCGGCCGAATCTTCTACCGCGAAGAAACCTACATCCAACACTTAACCCAGTCCCACCACATCGCGAAAGCGAAATTAAAATCCACCCTGAGCACGACTCGTCTCGATCTTGCGGATTCACGCCATTTCTGGTGTGGGTTTTGTAATCGATCTATATATTTGACTCCCGGGGTTGTTGGTGCGGCGGCATTGGATGAGAGGTTTAATCATATTGATGTTGAGCATTTTAAGAAGGGGGAGCGTGGGGGGGGATTGGTGTTTTCCTTCGAGGACGAGTATTGGGGGGTGGGGATGAAGACGGGGAAGGTCAGAGGAGGAAGAGGAGGTGTCCTGGTCTTTAATGTGATATGATAATTTTGGGATAGATTGATGTGGTGCGGATGGTTTATGAATATTCTGTATAATGTTATACCATTTTGTCATGATTGATATGGTTCAGGGCGAGATTTTTAAGATCTTATGTAGGAGGTGCGAGAGATGAAGTAGTAGCATGTGTTATCTGTGACAGAAGCTCAGAACCCTGAAAAGTGGTGATGATATGCGAATTTGTAGAGATCTAGGAGAATGCGAGGCAGCAGCGGAGAGGCGATCTTGGAGGTCTGAGACATCTCCGCCTCCAGGGATATCATAATCAACTTCACCCGTTTGTAACAAATCACATGGTTGTTGCTTTGGGATGTTTTAAGTACCTAGGCATCTGCAGGTCTATCTGTATAGAGTTGTCTCCTCTTCCTCCTTCTCTCATGCTCAGCCTTTTCAAGTGCCACTACATATTTGATCTTTATCGTATCTGAGTTCTTCCCACCGTTCATTGTCTCTTTCTCAAATTCAGTCTCAGAAAGCTTCGTCATCCAAATCCTCCCAGTCCTACTCCACACGGCGATCGTTGTAGTAGCGACGGGTGATGTTGAAGCAGATCGGGTTATTTCGATTCTATTAACCGAGCACTCGTCGACTCCCCCACCGCCCCGATATGATGGCCGATAATCTGACGGAATATACAAAGCTCTTTTCCCCTTGAACTCAATCCAAGATAAATCATTTAATGAGTTGTAACGAAAGCCCAGGTATTGGGCGTTGCTCAAGACGTTCCGCGAGGCATTGCCATCTAGGGAATTCGGGTCACTGTTTGGCATGGTGATGCAGCAAAAACCAGCAATCAGCCATCTATCATTAGGGCCGAAAGACAACTTGCTGGGTCGGCATCTTATTAGTTCCCAGTCAAGGATCGAGATGATCGCTCTGGGTGCTCCGGTATCTGTATTCCATATGAATATCAAATGCTTAAGGGGAGCTCGGAATGGAGGTTTGGTAGGTAGAAAGGTCCGCCATGAAGCAGCCACTGATTTCGAATCATCGCTAAATGCGACGTTCTCGTACTCTCCATGGCGATTATAAGGCTTCTTGATCAATGAGGGCTTTGAAGAGGGCAGTTCCAGTTTCCAAATCACGACATGTTGTGGATGGTTTAGGGCCACCAGCTTCGAGTCGCGCGAGAAAAGGACTATGTCCCGGTTGGATGATGACCTCCACTTTTTGTCGACATTTAATGTACAATTTCGGGTTACTGTCTTAATATTATAAATTCGAATGTCAATTCCGCTTCCAGTGAAGACGAATAATTCCATATCAAATGAAAATGTGCCCCCAAATCCTCCATCTATGGGTGTGCGATGCTTTATAATCCCAGATAGTGTTTCTCCTATGACAAAGACAGCGTTTTTTGAGAGACCCGACAGATCCGATAAAGAGGTAGAAGCGAACAAACTCAAATCGTGAGAGAATTTCAAAATCCAGGGTGTTTTAACACTAGCTGCTTTTCAACGGCCCCGGTTGAAGTCTGACTGACTGTGACTATGGTGTCCATTGGCGTCCATAGCGCAACTCGCTCCAGGTCTGTTGCAAAGTATTGCCTATATCAACCCCTGAATGACGATGGTTTGACAGAGCTTGCGATGTTTGATCATGAGGCTCTTTTGACTCATTTAATAACATCATCATATCCCAGATTTTGACATGACCGCTGCGTGGATCTGACGCTAATGCCAGTAGTCTGCTGTCGTGTGATAGTGAGAGTTGACTGGATCCGGATACATCCAGCGTTTTGAGGATAGACCAGTTGGAAGTGTTTCGGATTATTATATGCTCGTGTCTCGATGCCGATACCAATAGTTTCAGTGCGTGAGGGGCAATCATCAGCCTCACTATCAAATGACTGGACGGCGCTATGAACTGTCTTTTGCCCTGCAGCTCGCCAAAATCTAGCTAGATCAGTCTAAGCATGAGAGAATATATATCTCATCATGCTATCGCACCTCAATATGATAATCTGAATGCAGATTTGGTGAGTCGGGTTTCGACTACTTTTTGACAGCCATTATGGCGAAAATTGAGGAACGGTTTGAAGAAGGTACATTGTGGTGAGGAAATAGAAATGCGAGATGCAGATTTAGATAAAATACTAGTAATGTACAATTGATATATTAGGCTGTCGCTGACTTTTATTTCTGTGCGGCTGCCAACTCGCGTGCCTTTTTCTCCAGCCCAGCCATTTCTTCTAGAAAACATTAGTTCGAATCTCGAACATCAAGGGGTTAGAAATAATAGATACCGTTCTTCTCCAGCTTCGACTCGTCCATCTCCAACTTCAGCCAGCTCCAGTAGATAATTTGGTAGGTGAGGATTGCCCCAAGGAAGACTTTGCCGAAGGGGCCCATGAAGGTCTTATATTTGGACATCTGGCCACTTGTCAGTCCATCTTTATATTCAAAACATGCCCTCATGTATCGTGATAGACATTCAAAGGACCTTAGAAGCTCCCTCCCAGGACAGATACTTACCGATTCCCGATAGGCACTGGGCTTTTCGGCGTTGCGCAGTAAGGGCGTTGAAGAGAGGAAGCGCTTGGCTGGCGCACGGGCGGCTAGCCCGAGCCCGAGGCGGGAGGCGGGAGCCAATCTTTGGGCTGATTGTCGGACGAGCATCTTCTGAGTTGATGTATGATGTATTGTGGATTGTCTGGAATTGTTGCGTTGCTGGCTGGGGGTTGAGGAGCGCGGATATGACGAATGGGGTTTAGCGTGAATTTTTGGGTCGGGCACGCGTGGTCTTGGCTCTGGGTTGAGAGTGATGGACTCGGAGTGGTCTTGGTTTTTGGATAAACTAGGGCTGTAATTATTCTGAGAGGATGAGATTCTAAGTGAGAAATTTACCTTGCGAGGAATACTCAAATAATCGCTCGTCATAAATTTATTACTGTATTCAAGTCCATGAGGCCCAGCTGGATTGCCTCATGCCAGAGTTTTATATATTGCTGGCACATAGTTCAACCTCTGGCGAGAATATATTTCAACCAACCTTGGTATTAATGCGAGACAGCCATTTGAACATCACCAAGAGAGGTAAAATTTCAAAACATTCACCATTGAGTATATCTACGTGCACACTTTCACTATTATAGACAGATTCTGGCCTCCGCTCCGTTTTGCGCACCAGCCACTGCCCGATCTATAGATGAGTCAGCAATCACATGATATCAGGTCCGGTTGAATTCTGGCGGGCAGGCATAGGAAGGAGCCACAACCCAAATGTTAGAAAGCGCCCAGCAGTGCTTCTACCAAGTCCCTAACTGTCCTCTGACACCTCCTTTCACCGTCATGATCCCCCGGCCTCCCCATCGCGCCTGGAACCCGAAACACCGCGATCGGGGCTCTATTACATCGGATATGATTATTTTAAGTGAATGAAGAGCTTAAATAAGCTCGCCATTCATCATTTATGGGGGTCGAACTTGGGCATGGGCCAACAGGGTGAAGCCGAACGTATTCGACTGAGGATGGCCGAGTGGTCCGTGCTGGGATGACTAACCCATCAGCCACACGACCCCCTGTGGCTGGTGGACCACTCAGCCCAAGCGCGAGTCCTTTCCGCCCTGGGTCATTCACTGCTCGTGTTGATTGAGATAGATGGACTGTTTTTCTAACTGCTCTGCAATCTGTCACATCTTGCATTGTGTTACTGCCCCAGAGGGCTCTCTTTGTCTAGATCCCTCAAGTTTGGACGCGTCAAATCCGAGTCCGTGAGACCTCCACCGATTGTTACCGGTTGCGCCTCACCATCCCTCCTGTCGCCAACTTCCACCCGTCGATCAGCAATTGTCCCGTGGGTCATCGACTGCGACCGAGGGAACACTTCTCTGTGGGCTGCGTGCCTCCTACCCCAGTCTTTCTTTCATCGCCGCAACCGATCTGTCTTATCCTTTGTAAGCTCCCCATCGTGGCCTTGCTATCGCGAGGCACTCGACAATCGAGACAATCATCGAATCTCAGCCCATTTTCAACCGATATATCCTCAGCTTGGTGTTTTATCGCGATTCTTCTGGGCCCTAGCTGACCCAAGTGTTCCACTAGTCTGAACCCTCCCTCTACCTCGTTCGCCCACCATGCGCGGCGGAAAACGCACCCTCGAGGAGCTCGCCAACAAATCCGATTCGAACGACGAAGACTACAGCGATTCTCCCGCCCCACGAAGATCAAAGTCAAGCCCCAGAAAGAAACCCGGACATGGACACGCCAAGAAGAGGCGACGTCGTGATTCGAACAATGATATTGTGTCCGATGGCCTCGATCTGAGCGATGATGATTTATCCTTTAGCGAATCAGAGTCGGAACAAGACGACCCTAATGTTCCACGCAATGCACGAGGTACTGCGCGTCGAAGAACAACTCAATCTCGACCGACGTATGAAGAACCTTCTGACGAGGAATCGTCAGAACGAGACGAGAATGCCGATGCAGATGCCGACGGAGAAGCTGAAGACACTATCGATGGACCTTCGCCCAAGAAGAAATCTGCTATCGTTACGTTAAAGCTTAAACCCGAAATTCTACAACAACCACAATTCGCTACTCGAAGAATGACTCGTCGTACCCGTGGCGCCTCAGAGGACATTTATGCTCTGACCAATTCTGGACGCCATATGGAGACCGTTGAACGTGGCACTCTCAGCCCAGAGGCTGAAGGTTTGCGCCGGAATTCCCGGGGCCGCCGATCATCGAAGCAACCTGTCTTGAGTGAGGTTATGGAGACAACCCTGGAAGTCATGGAAAGTGCGCCTCAGAGCTTTGCCGAAGGTGATACGCCAGCTGTCCCCGACGCCGAGGATAATAATGGTGATGTCGACATGGCCAATGATGATGGGGTTGTCCCAGAGTCCGAGAATGGTGACGCGAAGGTCGAAAATCACGAGGACGAGGACGAAGATGAAGATGACGAAGGACCTATCACTCGGCGACGAAGCCGGCCGAATCGGGACCAGGAAGATAACGAAGAGGAGCCTGAAAACGAAGAGCCTGAATCCCGTCGGTCTGGCCGCAAGAAGCCATCCTCACAGCGCAAGAACGATGAGAGCGACTTCGAACCTGAGGAAGAAGCTTCCAACGACGAGTCTGTGGATTCACATTCTGCCAAATCCTCGCCTCGAAAACCAAGCCAGGCTCGCGATGAAGAAGAAGAAGACAGCGCCACTGGCCGGCGTGCCGGTTTGCGCAAACGACCTTCACGCGCCCAGTCCGAAGTCGCGGAGGAACTTGCCGAAGAACTGCAAGACCTGCGAGGCGGTCGCCCTCGGCGTCGTATGGCGCAAGAGGTAGTCTATGAAAAGCCTCGTCGGAGCCGCAAGGATGTTGATTATCGCATCATCCGTCCTGACTTGGTCCTGACAGCCGATGATGCCGACAATGATTTCGTTACCGAGTCTCCATCTCGCCGTGGGCGTGGTGGCGGCGGTGGGGGTTGGCAACGAAGTTTGTTTCCAACATATGGTCCATTCGGTGGAGGTGGGCCTGCAGCGATTCTTGGCCCTCCTGGCGCCCCTGCTGCGACTGGTGGCGTGGAAAGCGACAGTAGTGATGACGAACTTCCTCAGCCTCACCATCCGAAGGGTCATGGCCTAGCTACCGGCGGCCTCGTACCTCAAGCTCATTCAGGTGACCCGGCCCAAAATACTTCTGGCACACCAGCCAACTTCGGCAAGGTCAAGGACAAGCAAGCACTGGCTGATGCGGATCCGCTTGGTGTGGATATGAACGTCAACTTCGACAGTGTAGGTGGATTACAGGGACACATTGATCAACTCAAAGAGATGGTCTCGCTTCCATTGCTGTATCCAGAAATTTTCCAAAGGTTCCATATAACCCCTCCTCGGGGTGTGTTATTCCATGGTCCTCCTGGTACCGGTAAGACACTTTTGGCCCGGGCATTGGCGAACAGTGTTAGCTCCGAAGGCCGCAAGGTTACTTTCTACATGAGAAAGGGCGCAGATGCTTTGAGCAAATGGGTTGGTGAAGCTGAGCGTCAACTCCGACTTCTTTTTGAAGAAGCACGCAAAACGCAGCCCAGTATTATCTTTTTCGATGAGATTGATGGTAAGAAGTTCTCCCCATCGTTAAAAGCCTTTTTGCTAATCGGATTTGCATAGGTCTGGCGCCCGTGCGTTCCAGTAAACAGGAACAAATCCATGCATCGATTGTCTCCACTCTCCTGGCATTGATGGATGGTATGGATGGACGTGGTCAAGTCATAGTGATCGGTGCAACCAACCGACCTGACTCCGTTGACCCTGCTCTTCGCCGCCCTGGCCGCTTCGACCGCGAGTTCTATTTCCCACTTCCTAATATTGAAGGCCGACGTGCGATCTTGGACATCCACACCAAGGGGTGGGACCCTGCCCTCCCCATCCATATCAAAGATGAGCTAGCCAAGATCACCAAGGGCTACGGTGGTGCCGACTTGCGAGCTCTCTGTACCGAAGCTGCTCTCAATGCTGTTCAGCGAGAATACCCCCAGATCTACAAGTCAGACAAAAAGCTCATCATTGACCCCCAAAAAATCGATGTTATCCCCAAGGATTTCATGCTGGCAGTCAAGAAGATGGTCCCATCCTCTGAAAGAACAACTTCCTCTGGCGCAACCGCATTGCCTCAGAAGGTCGAGCCCCTGCTGCGCCAGGCGCTAGCCGACATCGAGGCTTCTCTCGCTGAGATCTTACCCCAGCGAAAGAGACTCACTGCTCTAGAGGAAGCTCAGTATGAGGAGCCCGCAGATGGAAATGGATTCCGACGAGAACAAATCATGCAGGACTTTGATCGTTCGCGAATCTTCAAACCGCGCTTGCTTCTCCGTGGATCCCGAGGAATGGGGCAGAAATATCTCGCAGCGGCCCTCCTTCATCATTTTGAAGGTCTTCACGTTCAAGCATTCGATCTTCAAACGCTTCTCAGTGACTCTACAAGGTCGCCAGAGGCGACTGTAATCCAACTTTTCGCCGAAGTGAAAAGAAACAAGCCAAGTGTAATCTACATCCCGAACCTTCACTCTTGGTCAGAAACGGTTGGCCACACTGTAATATCCACGTTCTTGGATTCGCTTGACTCAATACCGCCTACTGATCAAGTTCTACTACTTGCTGTTCTTGAATCAGGCGAAACGGAAACGGATCCCGCTTTACTCAAGGAACTGTTCGGTCTCTCCAAGATGAATATGTTCGATATTGAAGCTCCTGGAAACAAAGCACGACATGAATTCTTTGAGAAATTGATCGAATACGTTCAAACCGCACCAACCGACTTCCCTGATCCCGCAAAACGCAAAATGCGGAAACTCGAGGAGCTCGAAGTTGCACCTCCGCCACCTCCCACGCCTGAATCGCAAATGACAAAGGAACAGATAAAGGCTCAGAAGAAGAAGGATCGTCAGACCCTCAATCTCCTGAAGATCCGAATCCAGCCGATCATGGACCAGATTAAGAAATATAAGCGTTTCCGGTCCGGAGTGATCGACGAAGCACAAATCCGATACCTGTGGGAAGAGGCAGATCCGAATATTGTCACCAGTGATGTTCCTGTCGACGATCCTTATACATACAGACCTTTCGAGAAGGCTTACGATAAGAACGGCGTACCTGGTCTTCGAGAGACCGTGTCCGGCAAGTTTTTCTACAATATGGAGATCGTAACAATGGAGAAGCGCTTGTCCAATGGTTACTACAAACGTCCATCTGACTTTTTGGCGGACATCAAGCGAATTGCTAAGGATGCACGTCAATTGGGCGACCAAGAACGACTGTTGCGTGCGAATGAACTTCTATCTAATGTCGAAGTTGACATTTCTACTATTGAATCGGCCGAGCCAGCGCTCTTGGCAGAATGTGAGAATGTTTATCTTCGTGAAGTGGCTCGTGAAAAGGACGCAATCGAGCGTGCCAAACTCGCTGCTGAAGAAGCGGAGAAGGCAGCTTCACGACCCGTCTCTGCTAACGGACTCCTTGGCAATGCTGAATCAAAGGCTTTCTCTGCTCATGATTCGCGTCCAGTTACACCTACCAAACTGTCAAATGTCAGCTTTGTCAACGGGAACCACAACGGCGGTGGCTCGGATTTGAACGAGTCCGGTTCTCATGCTCAGAGCAATGGCTCCCATGGCGATGGTGACGGCGACGTCTTCATGACCAACTCTGAGGATCACTCTGGCGATCACTCTGGCAGCAAGGATACCCAACACAGTTCGTTCGGACCCTCTGCACAGCCGAAGCCAGCATACTCGCACACTGCACCATCCCAGCAGCTTCGGCGAGAGTCTGGTCTCTCCAGCTTCTCACAAAAGGGACCCATGACTCCCATGGCCCCTGGGTCTCAACCAGCTGACTACACAAATGAAGCGTCTACTACCCAGACAACCTCCGACAAGAAGTCTTCCGAGCAATTGTCCAACCAACAAAATCAAACACAGAGTCCCCAGGTCTCACGGCATGAGTACCCTGACCTTACGCAATATCCCGATCGCGTCTCCCAGGAGGAACATCTGCCCGATACCCAGCAGGGAGGTAGCAGCCAGCCTTCGCCGTTACCGCGGGACTCGCAAGCCTTGACCCAAGCAGACGAGCAGAGCGGCTTGAATGGCAGCCATTCGCAGTCACAGCCAAAGCCACAGCCTCCTCTATTTGATGCCTCCAAGCCCACAGCGAATGCATCTACCAATCTGCAATCGTTGCTGAATAGTGAACCGACGCCTGAGCTTGTTATTGACCACGAGTACATCATGCATCTGCACACAGAGCTGACTCAGCAAACAAGCGGCTGCTCTGTGGCGCAGCTCGAGCAGGTCAATGCTCGGTTGATGGACTACATCTGGCGTATGCGCGGCGAGTGGAACCGGACAAGTGTGGCCAAGGGCATCACTGAAACGTTCAATGCGACCTTGGAGGATATGCAGTCCATGCAGGAGGTCGGGCCGATTAGCCATCATACCAAGCAGCAAATGGCCAATCAGCCATACTAACTGCAGCTGGTGACGGTTTAGAAGCTGTTTTGCAATCATCTTCGCTTTCTTTCCCCTTGTTAATACATTTGTTATTGTTTTTTCAAACCTACTGTCATGTCTAGGCCCGGCGTTTCATTCTGTCATGAATAATTGTTTCCCACTATACCGACTTTTTCGTTTCTCTCTTTTCTTTTCTTTTTTCGAGGGCGAGTGTGAGAGTGGGTACAAGCGAAATGGGAGAGTTCTGGGAGGTCCCAAATACGTACATCTAGAAAGAAATGGAAACACGATCTGAATATTATCAAACTACTGTAGAAGGGTCTCCATAACTCAAAGAAATGTCCAAATTGTTTCCATTATCTTATTGTCGACAGGTCTTTGTGCTGACCTCGAATCTTATACTTCGTGGACATGTGACGTTCGACCCACTAAACACCTGGCCTTTGCGGTCCTGCACCTTGTTTCCGAGACCCTTCTTTCAACAATTCCACCACCAACCTCGAATTCGCTCCGTAATTCTCTCCTGAGATCATGACCAGAGCTTGAAATATCTATAAACCTCCTTTCGACCTCTGGCGCCCCCTTTCTCATAAGATACACACTCCCTACCGCACATCTACCACGCCCGCACCGCAAACATGGTGAACTGGCTCAGTCTCGCCGTGCCTTTGGCCTACTTGGGTGTACTCATTGGTTCTCTCGCAACGTTCTCTTCTCTATATCGAAAGCGCAAGGCCCGTACGTCTCTCTCTCTATCTCCCTTTGGAATCCAATCCACCTGTGCCCCGATTCCGTCTTTGCTCTTTGCCCCTCGCACTATGAAGGGAATGGAATCAAGCGCCGAGCTAACAACACCTCTTCCTTCGCTTTAGAAAAAGCTATGTCCCTGGAACCCTGGTTCCCAGCACACCTCCAACGTGATATTTATTTCTCACTCCTCCACCTCGACCCCTCCTCCGAATCCGAGAAAAAGACCCCCCAATGTCCCCGAGTCCGTTCAGAAGGCTGCGCTCCTGCGCCGCGCGACGGAGGATATCCGCCGCGTCATGACTCTGCGTAACCAGAAGCAAGCTCTCTCGGTACTTCTCCAGCGCGGCAGTGTCGGCGATGACCTGTGGCAGCGATTCATGCGGGCTGAGAAGGAGATGGAGGAGGAGGTGCGCGATGTTGTTTCCGAGGTATGTTTTCGACCGCTACGGGAGTCTTGGAGTTTTCGCTCGGAGATTGCTTTCAGAGCTAGCTCTTCACCCTAGGCCCTTCTGCGAACTTCGTTACTGACTAACTCTTTCTTCTCTCCACAGGCAAACGCCTACACTCCCAACTGGGGCCAGACAATCTTCCAATCCGCCAACGAAATGATGAACAACGAAATCTACCGCCAAAGAATCAAGGAGCATGAGGAAAAGCTCGATGAGGAGCGCGTTTGGTGGGAGAAGAAGCGCACCAGCGTGAAGGAGAGCTTCATGAAGGAACTGAATGAGGATGAGACTCTGTCACCACAGACCCAGACCCCCGCCGCTAAGACTTCTGAGACCGCCACGCCCGCGAAAGCGGCAGCTTCGGTACAGGGTAGTGATGATGATGCAGTATTGGTTGAGGCAGATCCGTCGAGTAACCAGGCTTCGCCGAGTGGTGGGAAGAAGAAGAAGGGCAAGGGCAAGAAATAAATGGCGCACGGGCTTGTACTATTATTTCTTTCTGCTCCTGTCTTTAATTCAATAGTTATTTCATATAGAATTACCAGCTGGGTGTTGTTTGGGATTTTGAATATTTTTCGAGACTGGGTTGTGTAGTATGTTTTTGGTATGATATTCGATATGATTGACTAGTAGTTAGTACTAGGATTCAAGTTGACAGATCTCAGGAAAAGAGTGCCCATGCATGGGTAAGGATCGTGGTTGAGCAAAAGTTAAGAGAGGGAAGTGTACATTCCGATTCAAAATTCGACAAAAGTAATATACAGGCCTGTTTATATGCAAGGCTTAGAGAATAATTATGAAACGCCAGTCCATGCAGTGAACTTCCAAACAAAAAGCCAAACCCGGCCTCAGCAATTAGAGTAGTTTGCTGTCATTCACCCCTAAAGGTGGACCAAGATCGATTTTGCCAACCTGCATCTCCGCTGCAGCAATAGCCAGCTTTTCTTCCACTCGAGCAGGGTCAAGACTTTCTGCACGACTCAGAACAATACGTAGCAGATTAGCCATGATCTCAAGCTGATACTGTTGCTTTTCGTGAGGGTCAAGCTGATCAACACTCAATCCTTGCGTACGCAAAGCCATGGATTTGCGTTCGCCAAGCATCTCGAGTAGGCGGGTAACCTGGGTGATGCTCTCTTTGCTCCGTGGCGTCGAAGACAAGCGGCGAAGGCGACGCTTGGGAGTATCAGTTGGAACGCTTGCTAAGCGGGCCACCTGTAAGACTATCATGCGGGCAGTGGTATCATCTGGTGTATAACCGAACATTGCGCGCATAGAATGCAAAGCAACGAGTGTACCGGAAACATCTTTTGAAAGACAGAAGCAGCGCACAATCTGGTCATATAGATCCTTCGAAAACTGCGACAGCGTCTCTTGTCGGGCACGCGAGGGAAGCTTTGAATACCACTTGACCATATTGGCATATAGCTCACGAGCAGATGGGAAGCCGGCATCAAACGCAGTGCGCCCACGATCGTATTGAATCTTGGCACAATCCCATAGACAAGCGTATGTCTCGAGATCGGGTCGGACGCTGACAGACATCCTTTGGAACTTTGACCACAGAGATCTGATGTCTTGTTTCCGGAGATCCGCATAGAGAAGGTGATTCATGAAGTATGCATTTGGCTGGATTTGTGCATCTCCAAGGCATTTGACCAGATATTTCACCATATCGTCATCGCCTCGACGGGTATAGTGAAGAAGCAGAATGGAAAATGTTTCGATACCGGCAGAAGGTACTTCCCGCTTCAGGAATTTCGGTATCCGGCTGGGATCGGTCACCATTTGATTCGTTTCAAGCTGAGGGGCTGGTTTAGCTGGCTGGAATCGCTCCCAAACACCATCGATTCGGTGTTGAATCATGGCCCATCCAAGTCGCTCGGCCTTGTCTCGTGAGGCGGCGTTGCCCTCGCGGAGCCAACCGGCCATTATACCATTCAGGTGCTTGTTATCTGGCCTGATTCCACGCTCGTACATGAGCTCGATTACCAGGGCAGCCGAGTCAACCTGACCCATTCCAATGAGCTTTTTCATCCAGCTTGCATAAAAGAATCGATTTTGAAACTGACGGGGTAACAGTGTGAGTGCCGATAGAGACACCTTGTTGACCGCTTTCTCGTCGATGCTTGAAGCATGCAGATTACCAGCCAGGCCAAGAGCTGCTTTGTAAAGGGCCGTGGAATCGTTGGCTGGGTCTTGTCCAGTCACCATCATGTCCTTGAAAATGGCGACTGCAGTATCCAATCGACCAGCTGTAAGAAGACCGATGCTGACTCTATCATAGTCTTCCATGGTCATGTCTGGGCCCAAGAATGTTTTCAGCTGTAGATACAAGGCCCATGCTTTGATCTCGGCTTCTGCCCCTGGGAACCTTCCCCAGGCTGTAATAACTGGTATCAACACTCGTGGTTGGCGAGTGTTGTCATTCGAAAGAAAAGCTAATGCGATATCCTGGGCTCGTTGAGGGTTGTTTTCGGCCGCGAATAATCGTACACCAAGCATCCAATATTCTTCCAAGTCTTCCTTTGTTTGAGAAAGCTTGGTCTGATAAGCTTCCCACTGTTCCAGTGCTTTTCCAGGATCACCACCATCATTCAGAACTTTGATATAGGAGAGGATCTGGGGTGTGGAGAGAGGTTTGTCGATATCGGCTGCGTCTTGAACGAGGGTTTGAAGGTGAGTTGATCGCGCGGATTTGGCCGAATCGTCGGTAGCTTGTGATTCCCATACTATGTCCATGGCTTCTGCTGGAAGCGCATCGAGGAAGCCTGGAATGGCCTGTTTGCACCGGCGATAGCACTTCCATACTTCTTGCCTGGCGCGTTCGTCCGATCCATTTGCAGTATATCGTTGTAGGGAATTCTTCAATCGAATAGCGTAAGGATGAGAATCGGGACCCTCGAGTTTTGCCTCAGCGAACTTTTTGGTAGCCAGCCTTCGACGCTGTCTGGCGCCATCTTGCCAATTCTCTTCCTCCAGCGCCATTCCATGGAATTCCTCCTTCAGCATATCATCCAATTCCCCATCAAATACATCGCTTAGCGAAGGTTGAGGTTCTGCCGGGTTCTCTTCGTCGTATTTCCGTAGGGCCTCCAGGGCAATCTTCCGGTCGTTCTCTGGCAAACTTTGGATAAAAGGGCTGTCGGGGTCGAAAGGGCCTTTCTCTAATTCCTTGAGCTCTTCTTCAAGCTTCGCCAGCTCCTGCTCAACCTCCTCTTTTTCCTCATTATCCTCGGCTTCGGGGTCAATCTTGCGTCGCTTCTTGCCATCTTGTTCGTAAAAGTTAACTTTGTCGTTTGGCCCGCCGAAGTCGAGACGGCGCGCGGTCACAGCGGAAAAGGAACGTCGGGGAATCGACGGGCTGCGAGCCGCATAGTACCACCGAGCTCCTCGAACAACCTGGCGGAGCATATGGAATTAATTAATCGATCATGGGGGGGGGGGGAGGTGGGTTGATAAAGTTGATAAGAGTTGCAGAAGTTCGCCGCACGACTTCCGTCGATTTCCCCTTTTCGGGTTTAGCGTCTTCCGCCCTCCGCGAAGTTGCGCCGGCATCAACTCATCCCTCGACGCGCTTTAACAAGATTGAGCCCAGCAATGGATCCAGACGGCCTCGAAGAAGCGCTGGACCTGTCTCGGGACAGGTCTCAGTACCAAGTGAGTCTTGACTTCCCGTGCTCTTGCAATACGAGGCTAACCTGCTACCAAACAAGGGCGTTTATATCTACCAACCCGCAAAACCTGGGAAATCGGCCAATGAACCCCCCAAAGAAGCGTCGCAAAGTCTCCTCCACCGGTGCCCAAGACCCTAAATCTGATTTGCAACATTTTCTACCTCTACTGAATGGAGAGGAGAGCGCTGAGGGTGTACAACAACGACTGAATACCTACAAGCAGCTGTGGTCCGAACAAGAGCAGAAGATCCAGGTGGGAAATCGATCAACAAGGGTGCTTGGAATATACCTGCTCACAATTCTGATGTAGGGAATTTTGGAAGATGTGGATGCGGGAGTTCTCACAGACGTGCTGTCCTTCGTGAGAGAGACGTCTCCCCAAACGTACGGCCCCTAACCACTCGGAGTCATGGTCTCTGTCTAACTTATATCTACCTAGGTGCAATGGATGTATACCGACGGCTCTTGTGACAGTGGGATCCAATGTCTCATCCCTTAGCAGATTACTATCTCGCCTTAACGATCACTTGACCTCAAGCGGCGAGGGTGGCGTTGTGGTATTGGAGTCGGGCGACGCAACCAATTTGAAGAATTCATTGAAGAACGTTATTCGAGCGGCAGTCACAAACACCGAGGGCAATGATGGATATCAAAAGTTCCTCACGGATCGAACAGTACGTTTTTGAAGCCACAATATCCACGCATGCCATACTGATAGATAACAAGGGGCCTCGACTACTCGGATATGACTTGGACTTGCTTAACGATTACGTTCAACGAAAAGGGACAAAGAAGTTGGTTATTGCGTTGCGAGACAGCGAGGCATTTGACCCAGCTCTCCTGACAGACCTGCTGTCGCTATTCCAGTAAGAATGATATAAAGGCCGCTTTGAGATCACCGCTAATGCATTCCTAGATCTTGGCTTGATCGTATCCCGTTTACTATACTACTTGGTATCTCAACATCTGTTGAACTTTTCGAAACCCGGCTTCCTCGATCTTGTGTCTCTTTACTCCAGGGCAAGCATTTCGAAGTTCAAGATGCAGGTAACTGTGTCGACCGGATATACGAGGCCCTTCAAACCAATCCGAATGGAAAGTTGTGGATCGGGCGTAACATCACGAGCACCCTATTTGAAAGAGCAAGCGACTACTTCCAAACCCCAGAAGCGTTCAGTCGTATGGTCAAGGTAAGATATGCATATCTTTACAGCGTATGGAGCGTCAAGTTTCTAATATGTGAAAGTATGCGTGCATGTCGCATTTCTTCGCCAACCCTCTTTCTGCGCTACTCGGAGACTCCAAACAACCCGAATTATTCCAGGGTCGATTTATCGAGGCGATCAGAAACCTGCCATCTTTCCAAATGTAAGCACAATTACTATGGTGGCGCAAAATCATTTTATTAAGAGACTCGCAGGTACTGTGAAGACCTGGTGGAAGCTGGCTCGCCTATGGAAGTTCGGAATTTACTTGAGAATGATCAGCATTTACTCGGAGAGGTTTTCAACCACCTTGAAATCGGCCAGCAAAGAATGCGTGATATATTCCAGGCAGTGACTCTCATCCATGCTTGCCTCCAGCATACCCAAGGCACGAAAAAGTCAACCATATCGGATCTATCCGTCCGTGCCTTAGCTGGAGAGCTCGGCGAATCTCAGGTCGTTGATGATATGCTGGCTACCGTCAGGGCTATGGATTCCGAGAAACTTGAGGGTGTTCTTGCAACCCTACCACCCGCTTTATCCCACGATTCAACCCTTGCGGAGCTCAAAACGGACTTTGGCACATTGCTGGAGACCCGTCCAGACCAAGACCCTCTACGCAGTGAATATAACATCAACAGCTCCGTAACCAAGACAACTGTTGTTCAGCAGCGCATTCAGCTCAGCAAAGGCAAGGCCAACCTCTCTGGGCAGGATCTCGAGTATACCAAGATCATCGATCGACTAGTGGCTGCATTGCAAGAATACTTCACAGAAATTCTGATTCGACCACAAGAATTATTCATGCATGAAGCATTTTTGTTTGATCTGCGCAACCCACTTAAGGATAACTTTGCGCCTCGTCCACGTTTTGCGATCGAGCGTGCAATGGGTAGCCCTTTCGACTATTTGATTTCTTCGTCAGACGCCGATCAAGGCCAAGCCAGGATATCTGCTAAGCAGCCTGCTGCTGCTATCTTATACCGGCTTTATCTGGAATCCGGTGCGTTGGTCAATGTCCATGACCTCTGGCAGGCATTTCTTGCGGTTTTTGAAAATGAGGAGGGCACGAAATGTGACGAGCGTATCGTCATGGCTTTATTCTATGGCGCCTTGTCTGATCTGAAGATGTACGGCATGGTCAAGAATGCTAGCCGCAAGAAGACCGACCACTTGGCAAAGTCGGCATGGCTGGGATTATAGTTACGAAATTTTCTATTTTATAGAGAAACCAAACATCGTAACGAGTTTCAAACATCAATCAATCATATTCCCTAATCTGGGATGGGGTATCATAGACATGTAGTCGAGTTTCAAAAGTAAAAAGCCATAGCCTGCCTACTCGCAGGCTTCCATTGGCCCAAAAATGTAGCAAATTTTGCGGTATCATTCTTGGACTGGTCTCTGAATGATATCAGCTCTTCCGAGCGGCCGTCCTCCTTCACTTAATACCATCGCTTCCCTCCGCCGTCGACGAAGTGCTTGCTCTGCAGCGTTGCTTTCTCGATGCCTTCTCGGTGAGGATTCAGGGTATGCTCCAGCTGTATCCTCTCCGTCCACCATCCACACATCGCTGTCTGCGTCGTCATCGTCGCCATCTTCATCATCCTCATCGTCATCCTGGTCATTCTCCTCAATCATGCTGCCCATAAGACCATGTTTGCGGAGTTGCTTGACACCATCGGGGTGCGAGGTCAATGTTCCAAATATGGAACTCATGACTGCGTCATCTGCCCACCATGCTTTCATGAGAATAGCCACGTCCTGTCGACGTGAAGGCTCGCGCAGCGCACAGGGAAATGGGTATTTGCAGAGCCAGCGACTGACAATGCCGGCCTCGATCGCAGCATGTATATTTTCAGGCAGGAGAATGTTTAAGATAGCAAGTGCTTTCTTCTCACCCACGGGTCTTGTTTTGGGGAGGATAGGCGAACTCGTGGTAGACGTTTGCTCGGTATGTTCGTCCAGAAAATTGCAAAGACAATTAACCAAGGCTGTATATGTCTGGATGTCTCGGAGTCGGGTGCAAACGGAAGTTCGAGATACTATTGACGATAAGTAAGCAGCAGCTCCAGCAACCATATATTTATGGCGGACATACACGCTCTGTTCGAGACCAGAAAGTGAAGCGCGGTCAATGCCCTGCCTTGCCGGAGCTTGTCTTTGGATGCCAGATCGTCCAGTAACAAATCACGCGTTCCACCCTTAGTCGATCGCTCTGAAATAATACGCAGCGCCCTGTTGAATATTAGCTGGTGACTTGTGGTGACGGGATTGTCTGTCATACGCGGCTCGGAGGTCATGGCTCGTGCTCTCGGAAAGCTTCAAGAGGGTATCTAGCTTGAGAACTGAGAAGTCGTCAATATTGGCAGTCGGAGACTTATTTGAGCATATATAGCACTCACCTTCCTCTGTCCCCTCACTGATAATCTTGTCTTCTCGTTCGATCTGCTTGATCTCGGTGAGATCAACGACTTGGCGTAAGTCCGTGGCGATTCCACGCACGGCGAAGAAAAGCGATATGCCTAGTAAATTCAGTTTTGAGCTGTTCCAAATCAGATTCAACCTTTCTCACCTAGGCATAGCCACAGCACGCCGTCCCCCGAGAAAGGAGCCATGATGTGAAGTGCAAGTGGGTGATAATTGGAGATGCGGAGATACGCTCGATAGTCGGCAGAATCGTCACCGCCTCGGTGGGTCCATTTTTTTTCTTAATCGTCGTGAAGCAACGAAAAAAAAAGGAACCACTCCGCAAAGTCCAGCCAGACAACAATGCCGCCTTCGCAATTGAAGCAGCTGAAGACTTCGCTTCGGGATAGCGGTGTGATCCGCCCCCAGCAGTCTAAGAAGCAAAAGCGCGAAAATGCGAAGACCGGTGCTTCGGCGCAAAATCGGAATCAGCGCAATGCCGCTCTGCAAGCAATTCGAGATCGATTCAACCCTTTCGAGATCAAGGCTCCTAGCAACAGAACCAAATTCGAAGCGACAACTCGCGATGGCCCCTCAACAGCCGCGAAGGGGTATCGTCCAGGTGTTACCAAGTCTCTGGGCGAGGAAAGGGTGGGTTACATATCTAGATACTTTCTGGGCTGGTGATGTTCATAGCTAACCATAACGAACAGCGCCGTGACACACTACTGAAGGAGATGAAGGATCGCCACAAGACTGGCGGACTAGTCGATCGCCGTTTCGGTGAAAATGATCCCACCATGACCCCCGAAGAACGAGCCGCCGAACGGTTCGCCAGAGAAAGCCAGAAGAAGATGCGCAAGGAATCTATGTTCAACCTTGAAGATGAGGAGGAGGATTTCCAACTCACCCACATGGGTCAGTCATTGACCCTCGACGGGAAAACTCTCGACGATTTCGATGCCGATGGCCTGGACGGTGGAGAATCTGACGACGAAAAATCGCGAAAACGGAAACGAGTCCTCCCTGAAGATGGGGAAGAAGAGGAAGAAGAGGAAGACCAGGACTTCATTGATTTTGGAGCCGAGGGCGAGGGTCACCCCGAACGCAAGAAATCTAAGGCCGAGGTGATGAAGGAGGTTATTGCCAAATCCAAGTTCCACAAGCACGAGCGGCAACAAGCCAAAGAAGATGACGATGATCTACGAGATGAGCTGGACAAGGAACTTCCTGATCTCTTCGAGGCTCTTCGCGGTATGAAGGCCCCGCCCAAGTATGATGAGCCTGCCAAGCAGGATCTGGCAGCTATGAACCCAGAGCGCGCGGCTATGATGCAAGCACCGGAGCAGCAGGACACAGAAAAGCAATACGATCAACGACTCAAGCAATTCACTTTTGACAAGCGGTCCGCACCTACGGATCGTACGAAGACGGTCGAAGAAAAGGCCGAGGAGGAAGCCGAACGACTCAAGAAATTGGAGGATGATCGACTCAAGCGAATGCGTGGAGAGAACGTCAGCGATGATGAAGATATGGCAGACGACGATAAAGATTCTTTCTTCGCAGGAGATGAGTCGGAGGAGGAAGAGGATGATGCGATGGCTTTTGGTCTTCCAACATCTTCGACTGTGCCACGTGCCCCCGATATGGGCGTCGAGGATGAGGACGACTTCGTTATCGACGACGACCTTGTTGAGACCAGGTCAAATGTCAGTCTATCTTTGGATGGTAGCGATATGGAGGAAGAGGAGCTTTCAGAAGATGACGAGCCTGATGTGGCCGAGCAGGAGGACGAGCTCATCAATGGAATGACCCTCCCAACATCAACAACCGGGACAGCTGTGGGGATCACTCAATCCGCCACCGGTAAATTGGCTTTCACATACCCCTGCCCGGCCGATCACGATAGTTTCCTTGAAATTATCAAGAATGTGCCGGCTCAGGATGTTCCGACAATCGTTCAGCGCATTCGTGCCCTGCACCACCCGCGTCTCAAGCCCGGCAACAAGGATAAGCTCGGCAAGTTCGCTGAGATCCTCGTGGAGCATATCGCTTATATGGCCGACGAGACCGAGGAGCCCTCCTTCGCAGTCATCGAGAATATTCTGCGTCACATCCATTCGTTAGCCAAGACACACGCCATTAACGTGGCAACGGCGTTCCGTGCGCGCCTTCGTGAGATATCGAAGGTCCGTCCCCTAAACCTCATCCCCGGTGATCTCGTCATTCTGTCCGGCATCTCGACAATCTTTCCTACCTCAGATCACTTCCACGCCGTCTCCACCCCTGCTCATCTGTGTATTGCCCGATACTTGGGACAGTGCAACGTTGAAGACTTGACTGATCTGGCAAGTGGTGCCTTCGCTGCAACCCTGATTATTCAGTATCAGGCCGTCTCAAAGAGATACATGCCTGAATTCATCAACTACGCGTTGAATGCCCTCTGCAATCTGGCTCCTACAGAAATGGCCGCCGAGCTTAGAGCTTTCCCCCCCTCGCAAGATTGCAGAGACCCTCCGCCTGGAATCATCCAAGAAGATCTCCTCGCGGAAGCTGCAATTCGACGACGTCATCAACTCTCCTAACGACCCCAAGGCGGAGGAAGAACTCAAGCTATCCCTTATTACCACATTCGCCTCTCTCCTTGGCTCCTCTTCGGACGTGTGGTCCGAGAAGTCTGCCTTCACCGAGATCTTCACACCGGCCCAAGTCGTACTCCAGCATATTTCCAAATCTTTCAAGAACAAGGTCTTGCCCGTCAAATCTGCTCTGGACAAGATTAACATGAACCTGACCCAAGCCCATCTCACCCGCCGCCCACTCTTCCTCCACGACCACAAGCCGCTAGCTATCAAATCAGCCATCCCCAAGTTCGAGGAGAACTTCAACCCGGACAAGCACTACGACCCGGATCGCGAGCGTGCCGAGACCAACCGCCTCAAGAAAGAGTACAAGCGCGAGAAGAAGGGTGCCATGCGCGAGCTGCGCAAGGATGCCAGCTTCGTTGCACGCGAGAAGTTGCGCGAGAAGAAGGAGCGCGATTCCGAGTACGAGAAGAAGTACAGGAAGCTCATTGCCGAGATCCAGAGCGAGGAGGGTCGTGCGGCGAACAATTACGAGAAGGAGAAGAGACTGCGCCAGGGCAAGCGCTAATCTACTCTGTAGCTCGGACTCTCTTCTTGTCTCACTCTTTCTGCCAGGCTACCTTGGTGGATGCTTATGCATATGTCTTGTTTTCTTTGCACATGTTCTGGATAGGTATATACTCTCTTTGTTTTGCCCTTGGGCTGGTGCATGGTTGGGAATTAAAAGTCGAAATACATCGCACATTATCAGTATTAAATCTTCCGTTCCAATAGAACGCTATATTCAGTGCTCTAAATTCATAGTTTGCCTGGTATGTTCCTTACCCCACAGTTGCTATTTCATAAGTGGCAGTCTCTTACTAGTATTATGCGAATACCTACTAGTGGTAGGTAAAATTTCCATTTTGCATGCGTCGTGGGAGAATTTCAAGTTCTCGATCGCGATTTCATTGGTCATAGGAGGACTCGGGCTCGCATAAGTCTTCGATGCAAAGACCAGCCCAGAGAAACCTTGGATATAACTATCAGCCTAATCTCTCTCAACAACAGGGAGACCCCAGAGAAGGAACGAAAAGCCCCCGGGGGGCCCTCCAAGATCTGGATCTTATACTTACATTCCCTTGGACCCGTCACGTAGGACACCAACTATCTGCATGACAATTTCAGGATCTCGAAGCACAAGCAGTCCGTCTTCTAGGCGATCGTTGAGAGATGTGGTAATATCTCGATCGATGTCAGCACTGAGCTTTTGTCTATCGATAAGCAGGAAATATTGTGGCTTGGTCCACTTGAACAAGTCTTCTTCCAAATCAGGTCGGCCTGAACATATAATTTTCAATTTTCTGACAGGTCCACAACAAAGTGTAGCCAATGCCCGGGCGATGTCCCGGACCAGAGCTGGCTTGCACTCATCCAATCCATCTAAAACAATGCAGTAGGTCTTTCCCTCTCTCTAGTTTGGAGAGCAAAATTCAACAGTCTCGCTCGTGTCGACGTTCTGGCAACCATCTTGCATCGAGAGCAGGCTTCCATGATCACTTCTTTCCATAAGGAGATCGAGTAATTGGCGAGAAATACTCCCCAGAATGTTCTTTGCAGTCAATGAATCCTGGTCTTCGGAGGAGCAGAAATAATGAGATATGGTCTCATGATCTTTGCGGCATGAATGTAGATAGGATATCACATTGGAAATGAGGACAGTCTTCCCCATGCCCATTGCTTCTGAACATCAAAGAATGGCAGTCTTAGGGCATTCTTTCGATGTAAGGAATGTAGGTTTCTTCATCAGCCATTCCGCAGTCAAATGAATTCGCTGTTTGAGAAATCGTTTCCACGGTCGAATATGGTCAACAGAAGACAGAGTCTGTCGAATCTTGGTTTTCAAGAATGACGTCTCAATTTCCATCTGGTCTATTTGCCACTGTCTTGTCTCTTTATGTTGATTTGATGATCATTGGAGAAATTCAAAGCCGAAGGCCTGAAAGAGGCATTTTTCCTGACTCTCATACTCCAAAAGCTGTTTGGTTTCTTGTTCTGCCTGTGCTGACGCAAGTTTTGTTTGTAACTCGATCTTATATCTGGCAGATTCAAGCCGATCAATGAAGCTCTTGAGCTCGGACTCGAAAGGGGACCAGATAGAAGAGATGGCTTGTGCGGCAAGGTCCGACGAGACACCTCGATGATCTTGATGCATAGCTAGACTATCACGGAACAGTAGTCACACAGCGCTTGTTGAAGATCAAGACAGCCGTGGTAAATATGGCTAAACTCTTGAAAGGGCGGATAAATAAGGCCAATTTCCATGATCATATTGGTGACTTTATCGAAATAAGAAGCGACGTTGCTGGCCACCGTGATGGCAGTCTTGACCCCGCCCATGCCCAGAGCAGCAAACTTTGGATTGGAGCTCACGAACGTTTCGACGGCCCCCGCAAATTGCTGTGTCGGACTTAAGAAATTACACAGTCTTGGAGCAACGCCTCGTCTTGTCTTGCAATTATCCTCAGTGTCGAGCTTCGCAGCAAAAACAAAACTCTTTCAGCGTCTGGTATTGTCGTGCTGTCTTTGAACTGCTGCTGCTGCTCTGCCGTCAGGACATCCTGAAATTTCGAAAGAGCTTTTTTCAGAGACTCTGTTTGGGACGCGCTCCTTTCCTTTCCTTGATAGTTGAAGGGCCATTTCAAAGACTGGATTCACGAAAACGATATGACATACCAACCCGCTGAGACTGAGGCTATTGTGGATGAAGTTGAGTCTATCTTGTTGCGACAGAACGATTCCATGGGGTTACCCAATATGCGAAAATCCAACGGATCAAGAGCAGCCTGAAGAGAATGGTCAACTCCGATGGGCGCATGAATTATCGCGAGGCTGTGTTTGGGCTGCGCTTACTGGACTTTCTTGATTGGATGGACAATTATGGCATTTAATTGGATAGCTCTTAGCATACTGGTGCCCGAGGCCACTAATTATATTATTCAGGAGCTGGCTTCACAAAGATTTGCGCAGCGGCTGCAGGTGCGTTGTCAACAAGATCTTCATAAACAATTGGCTCCGTGATTAGGCACGCATCACGCAGCCCCAGCTGCCAGCGGTCGTAACCACCGCGGGGCACAGAAGTGGTCGTCCACATGCCATTCTGACGAAAGTCATTGGTAACAGAGACAACGACATCAATTGGAACATTGGGAAAGAGTTCGGAGAGCTCGTCCTGGAATGACTCTGCGTCGTGGAGGAGGACCCAGTCTATGCCCTTCTGAAGAGCGATACAGAACCGCTTCTGTTCGTCTAGAATCTCTGGTGTTATTGTGGCAGTTTCTCGGTAATACACACTCCATGGGACGTCGTCTTGCGTGATCAGCTGCATGGCAATAGCCACATCAGGATTGCGCGCGACCATAGCCTGAGCAGAGAGACTATCGGTGACGAAGTAGTCGCCCATGCCGCCTTGGAATAGATTTCCCAGCATTTCACCACCCAAATCCTGAATATAGTCGACTGATCTCGCATCAACACCGTTCTCACGCAGCAGCATCTTGAAGAAAAGGCCAAAACTGGCCCCACCACCCGAATTTATCAAGACAGTGCGCCCAGCCACTTCAGATACCTTGAAACATTTGTCCCTGGCACGTCGAATCAAGGCGAGAGGCGCCCGATTCGCAATCTGTGCGAAGACAGTATAATTCTGTACCCTGTTGCGGTACATGGACGGCACCCAGATTCCCCCAAGGCACATTGTAGCAGAACCATCGGCGAGTGCGTCGAGCACATCGTCCCAAGGTGTAGGGATTTGCACCGTCACGTCGAGTCCCTCTTCCCGGAAGAACCCATGCCGAAGGGCAATGTACTCTGGGAGGTAATTGAGACTATAACCAGTGGCGACAATGTGAAAGGGTTGCATGTTTAGCCTCTCCCAGCTTTGGGCTACAGATTTTGTGGTATATCGGATCAGGTTGCGGGCGAAATGAAAAGCGGTATGGTATACAAGGAGCTTTGGTGCCGCAATAAAAAAAAGAAATGCGAAATGAACTCTTCGAATTGTTGGTGTGAGTGCTGGAAAAGTATTTGAGAGCGTTCACTTAAAGACCTTCGTTAAATTCACATCCAACGCTAATGCAATTGGAGATTTTCTTATCATCAAAACCTTGCTAGGTCGACTTTTAACGATTTTCGGAGAACACCGATGGTCCCACTGGCTCTTTTGCGGGGCAAACTTTCCATGCCTGTGGCTGTTCAATAATCCCGATATCTATGCGAGGGAAGAACATTCCTGGAATGGGTAGTATTCAGCACTTTATCGCACAGAATATCAAAATCATGAAAGGAGTGAATGCATGTGCATTCGAACAAGTGAAGATATCCGGGAGCTAGGCAGCAACGGAGGGCGATATTTTATGCCTGAGGCATAGGTGCCTCAGCATCATTTGACTTCTTAGCTCTGTCCGTGTACAACTTGAAGGCTTTATTCGGTCTAGAACTCCTGGTGTAAGCTCCTACTCTAGAGCATCCTGATCTAATTATAAGTCCAAGTCTATTGATGCGCCAAAGTGACAAATGCCATATGTGAATTCTACAAAAACAAATAAGGGTAACTACATCCATGAACCATGGATCCTAGAAAATACTTTCAATGAGCTAGATTTTGCAAATATTTCCAAATGGCGGACGCCTAATATATTTGGAGCTTGAACTTGCGATCTTGATATATGAGGAACACTATATTACTTGCAACCCTGCCCCTCCCCCCCTCCCCGGGAAGCTGTGTATCTAAAATCACATCGCGTTGATCCGAAAAGGCTCAGGGTTACTTTGCTTGGCAACTAGAATCGGGTTACGATCCCGAAATCTCCACCAGCATTTCTCGATTAGGCTATCTATTCCATTTCATATAAGAGATTAATTACATGGGCCTCATTTATCACCGGAACTTCAACAGCCTATTCGGACACCAAAATGATACATTATATGCGCGAAGAAACATACCTCCTAAACTATCTTATGAAATCCCACCAAAGCTTATTTTATGGATCTACTGGTCAGGGTAACTCACCTAGCTCTGCTGGATTCTCGCTCTCACCTTTCTCACTGGTCGCGTGACTCTCTCCCTTTTCAGTCCTGATACTACGCACGACACTACTCTGTACACTTACTAGTACTTAATATCAAGTTACATCAAGAGTTCCTATAGAGCTCCTTTTCATTTAAATCTATATATGTACTGGCATGACTATGTAACAAAGAGACCCCAATCGTTTGACATGTGTAAAAATTGTCTCCCCCAAATCATTGGTTCATTAATTTAACCGGAAGTAACGTGAAGAGGGCCGTTGCCATCGTCCTTGGGGCAAGCGGTATCGGTATCGTCGGACTCGAACTCGACAACACAGCTGGCGTCTTGTCCGATAGCAATACCGATGAAATTGGTGTCTGTCTGCCCGTCTCCAGATCCAAGTTCGTTGCCATCACCATCCTGCACAGCACAGCTGTCAGGGTGACCCGCAAAGTCAGCCTTGCAGTGGAACTTGCGAGGAGAGGCCCAGCAGTCGCCCTCAATGGTGAAAGTGCGGCCGTCACCGGTGTTGTAACAGGGTGAGTGGTCATCGGGGAAGCTCTGGTCGTAGATTGCATCACCAGCGTCGTTGATGATCGCGAACCCGGAGTAATGGCCGCTCTGACTGCCGCCGGCCGGGCCGGAAATGGTAGAGAAGTCACCAGCCGACCAGACGACCTTGAGGTGCTCGGCGTAGATGGGTGCGGCAGCTGCCAGCATATAGAGGAAAGTGCGGAGAGGAGCCATGGTATTGATTGTGGAGTTGAGACTTTGTTGATGGAATAGAATTGAGAGCTTGTGTTGTCCTTGGGGCAGCTTCCCGAGGGCCTTTTATACCTCGTCGAGATCAAATTGTACCAACAAAATCTGACGCCAAGAAACTTGCGCCCTTTTTCTACGAGTAGAGTCAGGTACAATTCGTTGGAATGTAGTAGGAGCTGTGGAGACTTCACAACTTCAAGTTTGAGGAACATAGTATAGAGTTCGAAGGCATGAATCATTGAGCAGGGGTCCACATTTAGTACCTTCCAAAGTCACCTTCATATCCTCACAATGACTAAAATAAAAATATTAGTAGTATACCAAGATCCCAATAAGCCCCTAGCTCTTCAATCACTGGACCATGAGCATATTCCCCCTTATTTATTTTCTAAGAAAAAGAAATCGCAGTAGTTGAGCGCACTTCCTGCCACCAGACTGGACGTGCGACTGTCAAGCAAGGCTAAGAGAGGCGATATGTACATACGAGATGTCGGGGATCTTTGACAGCTCCACAAAAAAAGGGGCCAAATTATCCTGGATAGGGTTGAGTATGGTAAATTGGCCCCAATGACTCGGAGTCTGACTCGGAGTCTGGCTGTGACGAAAACCGATATGGACAACACATCGTCGATCCAGAGCGAAATTCAAACATGCCAAGGGTTTAGGTACGACTTGCCCAATGACAACTGGGAAATGGAAGTGTTGATCACCGACCCATCTTGGGGTCGTAAACCGTTTGTCCCGGTCCCGTGCTGAACATAGATAGCTAATATTCCGGTAGGAGCTCCCCGTGTGTGGACTTATCTCGCATTATTCAGTCCACATCTTAGCCGGAATCTCTCCATGGCCCAATTCTGTCATTTTTGACGATTTCAATGACCAAATTCGCAAGTCTCGATTCATAAGTTAGCCCCCTTGAAGGTGATGACGTAGGATCTGCATAAGCAATTCACATAGCCGACTTAGTCTCAGACCTCAAACGGGGCACTGAAGAATAAGCACTAGTAACACACCCGCTAGAAGCAATTTGGGGGCAGCTCAAGTCAATAATGACATCAAAAGTCTGCAAGCCAAGCAGGCTTGTCACTTTAATTCCAAAGAATCAATTTTTATGCAATAGAATGGAAAAGGGTACATTTTCGTCTCATCTTTGACTTAAAATACCCATGGAGATCGAGTCGGACAACCTTGTAATGGAGTAACTTGCTACTGATTAAGATTTGTTCACAGCGCTACTGTCAAAGTATCATCTCCGCATCTTTCTGATAGTGACGAGATTAGATAGGATTCATACCCTGCCGACAATTCTTGTGCTTATGGCCGAAGATCTACGATCTTGGCGGGGAGATCTGCCCCGAGGCCACTTTTTGCGGCAATGGGGGCCAAAACCATCATACCCTTGGAAGGTCCTCAGCCTTCCTATTCCAGCTAAACTGAGCCAAAGCCAGGTCTGCTGAGCATCGGGGTCCACTTTCATTCAGAAAGGCACACCAACCCCATTACCGGGGTAATTGTTTCACTTTGATTTATCGCCCTTTAACCTTTAATGGAAAGGATAATTCAACATTGAACTTGATTCTATATCAGATCCATTTCCAATTTAATGCATCTAAATGCCTTAGCTTTATGGTCTGATGTTTCACGGGAATTATAAGTACATCATCAACTGGAGGTGCACCCCACCCCAGCGATTTATCCTCCCCTTCAGACTCAAGTGTCCTTCACGACTCAACGAATATTATCGGACAAAATCAACCTCCCCAAGTACCGCTAAAGGTCAAAAAATACTCCAGGGCTGGTCATAGTTTATCTAGATGAGCTCTTATTGGCCACGCTTCCAACGTTGCTTGGGGTATTGCTTTATTAGACCAACATCCTTGTTCGGAGGGGTGCTAGAAGGACCACCCTTTTCGCTAATTGAACCGCTCTTAGCACATTTTTTGGCTATACATATGGAACAGGGCACTTTCCGATCCTAGATTAATATGTATTTATTATACATGTTTGGATACACCCCCGCCACGTCCAAGTACCCCCGATGAACAACTATCTGTTCTTGTTTAAGAGTTCTCAAAGATATATAGAAGTTCTTCCGCCCGCTGCTATCTTATTAAACTATATTTAAATATCTTAATCAATATCATACCAAATAAATTAACATATTACTATTAGTTCATTAATATTTCTTTAAACAGAGTACTAGTAGCCACTAGCAGTTGGTAACTTTTACGGCGCCACTGTACCTTGTGAGTGAGTGAACACGAGAGAAGATCACGGTTATTGGAAAAAAGCACCCTTTTTTGGCATTTAAAAAATAATTGGCAATTGCGGCTTGTAAATGGGCATGCCGTACCTGCCCATGGGCCATGGGTCTGGCAGGTCTACGGGCAGGTACTACTCGTACTATTACATCTGCCCCAGTGACAGGCGCAACCCTGATCGGTAGAGGGTGTTTCTATCATATCTCTATCCCATGAATCCTAAATTTTCAATCTTTCCTTGATCAAGCAATCATCACAATGCCGTTCTACCCAAATTCCACCATGGTCACTTTGACCACCTTCGCCACCGTCTCGTGGTAATTATAGCCTCCGCGAGGTTTTGTCCGGGGCTGCCAACCTCCAAGGGCGTTAATCTGGAACTGGCTCCAGACGGGTAAGTTAAGCTCACGAGCCTCATCCTTGTCCCTATGCCCTAGTATTAAGCGCTAACAGTTTTGGGTCATTTTAGCGGCCGAGGGCACCACCGCTCCCCTCCCAGTCTTAACTGAGCCTGGGGAGGCTCCGACCCTTGCCTGACCCCGCTGTCTTGCCCACCTCCGCAAAGGTGGAGGTCGTACCGGTCTCGTCCCGGTACACGCTTGTCCCTCTTCCACCTGCGGCGCCTGCAACACCACCTCAACCCTCCCACTGGCTTTTCCCCCGCGGCCTGAACGACCCTTGGGACGACGGCGCTCCTCTGGGCTTTTTGACCGTTTTGGCTTCCCTCTGAGAACGCCAGTGAGACGAGATGAAGGGAAAACTGTGCGTTTTTGTATCATTTTTTATATCCTTTATTTTTCTGAACATGGTTTGCTGGTGGTGTCTCTGACTATCTTGGTTTTCTCCTGTAGATCTTGTGAGCCTCATAGTTTACTGTAGCTGATCTTTCCTTCAAAATTAGATAAGAAATCCTCATTTTCTTCTATCATTGGCATCAATACTGGAACAAACGTTTCATAATTCTCTTCCAACCCCGCCCAGATGGGTTTGTATGAGCACAATCAGTATCCCCCAGAACATTAGCCCTATAATCTGACCGAAGGCCTCCTAGTTTAATCATAATCTCATCAACTTCGACAGACGGAGTGATTGTATGGGCCACGGGAGTACGGGCGGTTGAGAGTGCAAGACTCGATTCCCTTGGCTACCCTGGTCCCTGAGAAGCTTTAAGAATCATGCCTATAGTCTTTCAAGTTGCCATTGCAGTCCATGTCGTCCTGGTTCTGGTCCAGCGTATGTCGCGTATGCTGGTTTGAATCCAACTTTAAAGAAGTATAGGATTGGTCAATTCCGTTGGCTGTGAGCTTTGCCATGGTGGTATAGAGTTCGCCATGGCCACGAGACACGCGTTCTTTTTAAAATTTTGCCATCTCTGTTGTTATCTGCCCTCCTTCCTCAAATATCTCGACTCCCTGTAGAGCAATTCTATACATCGCTGGGGATCACCTCCAGAGAAATCAGCTTGCCCGAATTCATCTCGAGAGATACTAGCTGGATCGGTTGTTCGAGAGATTTCCTCTTCCCATTGTTTGCTCTTGGTCGCCAAACCAAACATCCGATTGGATGCTTCTCGCATGGACCATTCGCTCCTAATTACAGTACTGAGTATGCCATCTTGACTTTGCTGACGTGCTCATACGAAGTTATCGTACTAGGTAAAAGCAGACTCATGATGTGACGAGAATGATATATTAGCACATATGAATATTACGTTTCTAGGCTTTTCCAATCCAAAAACAGCAATAATCATTGAATATCCTTTCTCATAAAAACAATTTCTATATCCCACCTGTTTCCATTACCATCCCACACGTCATAGTAGTTCGGCACAGTCTTGATAGGCGTGTATCCCCGGCGACCATACCAGGATTCATTTGTGATCTGTAGAGAAGGAGTGATTTAATATAGAGTTGAAGGATGTGCTTCGAATGTATGTTCTTACCTTTGGAATGCTCCCGTATGTAGACATTGCAAAGTCTTCTCTGATTTGGTGTTCTTTCGTAACCGTGTCAAGCATAAGAGTCTGGGCGCAGAGTGGCTCCCGAGCCGCCATATCTTCGACTGCGTCCATAGCTGCACGTCCAATTCCCCCACCTTGAAGTGACTGCAAGATGAAAAAGCTTTTAATCCAGAACACTCGTTCAGAAGGCATGTCAATACCAAGTCTTTCCGCATCTTTGTTCTTGGGATCTAATGAGATATGGCCAATTGGGACAAAGGCTACCTGTAATGCACGGCGTGTCTTCCCGTTGACTGATTCTGCAGTATCGTGAAGCACTTCTTCATTCACATTGGGAGGTTTTTCAATTCCCAAGTCTGACTGACGGACCTATAATCTCAATTAGCAGATATTTCTTTCGGTCATTCATGTAGCAGGAGATGATTGGTTAAACTTACAATCCAGTACATGCATTTCTCACCTCTAATTTGTTGCTGTCTCCATTCCTCCTCGACCTTTTCATGGTCCCAATTGCACTGTATTCTCTGGTTATAGAGCCACCGTCGATGTGTTACTGATTCAGCATCCCAAGGGATTAACGAAACCTTCAAATTCGAACTCATACCTGCGTCTGGAGATCAGGAGCAGCAAGTTCTATCATCAGAGATTTAAAATATCAGATTTTGTGTTCTCTCCGACGAGCCGCATGTTCTGCCGAGTAAATCACCAAACCAATCAGAGAGATGAATATTAACCTTTGAAGAATCTGACATGCCGAAGGCCCACATCAGACACCGGGCCGGAGACCCACATCAAACACCGCGGGGTCCGTTAATGTCGAAGCTGCGGGAGTTCCTACATGAGTAGTAGGTGCTAGTTATTAGTAGTATACAGGTACTATATATATAGTATATGCTAGCCTGTCAGTTCATATTGTCGGAAATTTAGATTTAACCACGAGACCAAAAACGAATCCGTTTCAACGTGGACGAGGTTTATGTATGATCAACTGTCGAAGCGAGGGCTCACGTAAATGAAATTATCATCATCATATTTTTATCTTGAATTTATATGCAAGCCATGCGAATGGCACTGTCATCCTCAGTTATATCGGCTGTGGTATCGGCCTGCCCGGGACACCCGTATGAAATACCCCCCAGGGGATTCTTGCATCCTTAATGGCGTTGATTTCCTCGAGTCCTTATGGGAAATAACCCGACCATACAATCGATAAGACATCAAGCCATTGGGCCATCACAGAGAGAAATCTGGTTTCATGGTGCAGTTGTGATGGCGATCCCAAGTGCTTCCATACTGATCTCCCTATCTTTCCCGCAGCGCTTCGGGCGGAACATCAAGGCCGCCTCGCAGACCCCGAAGCCAGAAAAACCAAGGGCCTGGGTTAATATCTAAGGACGTGGGTGGCATGTCGAGGACGAAGAACTTTATATGAGTTTTCATTGGCAATTCACATATCGGAAGCTTTATCCATGAGAGTCGGGGAAAATGTAAGAGAAGGGGCGCCCCTCTTCTTCTTGAGAGGAGACACATTCCACGTTCCTGCTTTCGAAGAATGCATGCGCTTTCATAATCAGCCTTAAGGATTTCTCAACGCCCGGAGAAGGCGAAGAACCATGGATAAGTATCCATCGCTGCAGAAGAGCACGCAGATGCGGGCCCAATTCTATCAATGCAGCTCGGCGGAGCTGTGCCATCAGTTGGGGGTGGCAGAAGCCACCCATGAGAGTCAACACTGCGGTCGCTAGCCTGCACGTAAATATCCAAATGATGAGCCTTAAGAATACAGTCAAAACTCTTGTTCTAGAACTTACGACAAGGAGCACAGCCATGTGTCAACCATCACTGTATAAGGGATCTGCTTCAGATGATGCAGCTTGAAGAGGCAGGTATCCAGGGCTATGCGGCACCCATCTAACACATGAAGATCATTATTGAGATCAAACGACGGGTTAGCGAGGGCCCATTCCAGGTACGGTCGGTAAATCACACTCCGGCAGCTAAGATACCACTGTCGGAGGTATTCGCTGTATGGGTCTTCGGCGGGCTTCCCATCTTCTTCGAACTGCAAGCTGGGCGGCAACGTCTGGTACCAATCTTGCAGCTGGCGGGCCAATTCTTGGTTGACAGAAAGGAAGTGACTGGAGTATATTTGGAGCCCGGTTTCGCGATCGTACATCATGTAGTGGGCTCTGTTGAGAAGCCGGCGGAGGGCAATGGTCGCGAGGAGGTAGAATGTGGATTTTTCTCCTTCTTCGGGGTCTTCGTGGGTGCGGAATTTCCCGGGGAGGGAGATCATGGATTCTTTTTCCGCATTGTAGTTTTGCGGGAGCGATGGTAGCTCTGAGATGTAGTTGCTGTAAAGGATTTTGTGAGTAGGCGGGTTTTTTTTAGCTTTGGGAGGTTGCACACCTCTCTAGTACAAAGCACGACCAGAATACTCGGATGATGATCTCGCGGTCGTCACGCTCTGAGTTGTCGAAGGTACATTGCAATAAAAAGCGACAGCGGGTCGCTGCGCTATTAACGTGGGACCATGTTTGCAATGGCCTCTGCAGGAAAGAGAAATAAAGGCTATAATATGCCATTGTCAGTTCCGTCCTAGCGCATTCGGATGGTCATATTCCCATCTTACCCAGTAAGTAGAAGACATTGGCATGCCTCTACACTCATTTCTATATGTGCCAAATGCAGCATCTTCATGGCAGCATTGAACCATGCCGAACCCCTTTGTTTGAGCTTCTGAGACTCATCGACTGAAATGCCTTCGTCTATCACTGAAGCCCCGATGCATCCCAAGGCCATTACCAGTAATGCTTGGCACGACTGGGAACTAGGCTCCAGGTCTTCATGTGATACTTTCAATTGGATAGACTTGAGATTATCCAAGCTCATCGTCGGAAACCAAAAGTTGTATGTTTGTTGAAATATGCTCACCATCGCTTTGACTTCGGACATGCTCACGCTGGGAAATATGGCATAAAGTGCATTCTTAAACGGCGAGCGGTTATACTCCATCGACAATAATGATTTATTAGCCTCCTCTCGAATTGACGGTTGATCCAGAAAGATAGGCCACTTCAGTAGCGATTCTGTGGAAGAAAGGTGGCCTGATGACAGGACGGCACTCTCGGTGAGGTCCTTGGAAGTGCTAACACTTGCATGTTGGCGTGTATCTTGAGACATTGGTCCAATTGTTGACATCGGTGACGTCGAGCTTGTTTGTGCTTCGTTCACTACATTGGATCCTCTGGCATTGAAGGCCTGGGATTTGTTCTCAGTGAGGAGAATCACAGAAAGGAGGTACAGGCATGCTTACCATCATATTCTTGAGCTCATCGATTGAAGTTTCCATTCGTAGCACTGTATCCAAAATCATCTCACTTTTCCCTCTTCTGATTCAAAATGAGTTTCCGGTCTTCGAGAAACTTAAATCAAACACTTACGAAATAGCTTCCGTGCCATATAAACACGTTACATCCAAGCTCATGCAGGGTCCACAGGGATCTCGGGCATCACATCTGGCAAATATGTTACTAAATATGCAGCAATGTGGTTAGTATTCGGTGTCAACTAACCTTGTTTTACGTTGGCGACATGAATCGCACTGCGAGTCATGTTAGTCCCCGCTCCCGGGGTGGACTTGCTAAAATGTGAGAAGTAGGACAGGACATCGTGAGACAGACCGCTCGTGCCGCCCGGAACCTCTTCATTTCCGATGTCTGCGAACAGTCTTGGACGTAAAGACTTGATTAAGTCAGGCAATGGCTTTCATCGACTGCAGTATATGGATTAGAATGTAGAATGTGTAGAAAACGAGTCGTAAAAACCCACGCGGAGCTGAAAGTGGGGTTGCACGTGACGCGCAATCGGCGAGTTTCTATACTTCAAGTTGAATGAATGTTCAATTTTGGAGTTAAGATTTGGACAAGTGAAATGGTTGAAGTGCCTTCAAGGACTACGGCGCTCGATAAGCGCAGGGTGGTCAGTAAGTAGTTGTATATCGGGGTATTTTCCTGACCACTATTGCCCACCATTATTGACCCCCTTCTGATGGCAGATCAGTAGCTACCTAAGATGGAATAGATTGGCAACCCCACTCCATTTTAGGTAACTGCTAGTCCACCATCAAGAAGACAGAGACCAGGACGGTCAACAAGGGCTTGGAAACTTTTACTGTGCCACTATACTATAACTACCCTTTTCTACCGGCCTTAATACCCCGATATGCAACTACTGACCACCCTGCGCTTCTCGAGCGCCGTACAGAGACTGCAGATACCGCCTACCTGAGAGGCTAATTCCGATATGGCTTTCAAGTAAGTAGGCCCAATCTACGGTTTGGTCTAGACTCTACACTGACTGACTCCAACCTTGGAATATTCTATAATTTTGACAAAGAGCACTCATATTTTCATCCGAAGGGTGTTTTGATGTAAAAGTCGTTAGGGGTTAATGATGCTACTAAGAGTTTGTCATTTTATTGATAGACAGGTGGTTACCTAGGTATATACCACGACGTTTCACATCCTATAGTGAGACAGGTTCTAACAGCATGCCAAGCGCGATATCTTGCACAGAAATTAAGTGCTCATCTATAGGTCCCGGCCCACACGCCGCAGTCCCAACTCCCGCGACCTGCCGGTCCAATCTGACGAACAAGGCACCTTCATCGACCAGGTCACAAGGATGCCGGGCATCTTCTATTTGCTTGTCGGAGTGCCGGCTGGCGGTCCAGCTCAACCCACTAGTACCCCCAGTCAACCAAGTGCTTTCCTGCGGGGTTGCACGGAAGCCAGTTCCATTTGACGAAACGAGCTCCAACCACGCTGTGTCCATACGATTGCCGTTCTCCTGGGGAACTTCATAATCAGTCCGCAGAGAATCAATGCTGTCAACATTCCACAGACCGAACTTCTGCGCCGCTTTCTTGTCAGGGTAGGACTCCCCGGGTCCAAGCCCGAGCCAGCGTGCAGATGTCAGATCAGAGCTGACGCGAAGATTCAAACCAACTCGTGGGACAGTGGTGGGTGCAGCACCCCTGGGCTGTAACTTGATGGATACAGACAGTGACCCGTCGGGCTTGACTAGGTATTGTGCGAGGCATTTCCAGCCCCAGGAGAGAACCGGTGGCGAAAGGAATGTCTCACTTTTGACACAAACATCACCTGCCCCGGATGATGTGATTTCGAATGAGCGAAGTTGATTCGTGATATTTTCCACTCCGAATCGCTTCCAGTACGGCGCAGCGGAAGGTGCATCATTGTCCGTGGGAGGACGCCAGAAGCCAGGAACCATGGCTGGCCCGGCATCTGGGCTGAGACTCGAGAATCGTGTTCGACTTAAAAACCCACTTCCTTAGATGTCCGTGGATACGATCAAACTCAAAGGACCAGTCCGTTCCGCTGATGGAAACAGTGGTCTTGGCAGTGTTGATATTGATGGCGTTTTGCATCTGACTAGAGCTCAACCCGATGGCAGAGGGCTTCTCAGAAGGGACGGATACCAACTCTTGCGCCCAAGCAACGGTAAAATCATCCTCATCCCATTCGACTTTCTCTCGCTGGTGCAATGTAATGGTCAAGAAGGCCGGGTGAAAGTTGTGCTGGAAGAGCTCTGCTGGGAGAGGCACCTCCGCAGACTGCCCGGCTGAAAGATGAGGTAGTTCAAGTAATCCGGTTGCCAGAGTTTTAGCTCTAAGATAGCTCATTAGTATTCTCGATATCATCCAATTAAGAACCATGAAACTCACTCTTTGCCAAATGCCTCAAGCTTGTACGAAGCTTGAAGATGGTCTAGATCCAAGAAGTCGTATTTGTTCTTCAGAGACAAAACCTGTCCCTTGATTTCCAGTTTGACTGGCTCGAAAGCCTTCTTTAACTCCAGCAGACCCGGGAGCGGCTCATGGGCACTGTTCAGGAGTCCATCCATCACGAAGGTTCCGTCATTAGGATAGTCATCGAAGTCTCCACCGTAGGCATAAAAGCCGCACTTACCGTCTTTACCTTCTACCCACAATCCATGGTTGGCCCATTCCCAGATGAAACCACCCTGCAAGCGTGGGATTTCATCAAAGCATCTCTCGTAGTCTGCCAGCAGACCTGGCCCGTTGCCCATGGCATGGGCATATTCGCAAAGAATAATCGGCTTGTCAAACGTACCGTCATCGGCAACATCCTCAGTAACTGCGAGTGATCGCAAGCGTTCAATATCAGGATACATGAAGCTGAACATATCTGTCGTCTCTGCGTGAATGTCACCCTCGTAATGAATCAAACGCGTGTTGTCAAAGGCCCGGGCGGTCTCAACCATGGAGCGATGGCAACTACCGAAGAAAGCTTCATTTCCCATGGACCAGATGATGACGCTGGTATGGTTTTTGTCTCGTTGAATGAGTGCTTGCATTCTGTCAACGTAGGCTGCTTGCCAAGCGGGGTTGTCCGATGTGTGCATGCCACACTTTGGGAATGTTTGGGCTTTGCGGTCCTCATAGCCAAGCGTCTCGTCCATGTCCATCGGGCGAGCTACTGCATCATAGAAGCCATGGCACTCTAGGTCAGCTTCGTCAATGACCCAGAAACCCAGCTCATCTGCCATGTCTAGAAGACGAGGGTCAGGAGGATAGTGACTGCATCGAAGGGCATTGACATTGTGGGCTTTCATAAGAAGCAAATCTTTTCTCATGAAATCCAGTGGCACCGCCCGACCCAGAAGAGGGTGATGATCGTGTCGGTTAACACCACGAAGCCTGATGGCCTTCCCATTGACTGTGATCAGACCATCTTTGCGCTCTACTTTGCGGAAACCAACTCGCTGGGTAGTCTTCAAGGTCTTGTCAGATCCCGGGGTCGATAAGATCATCTCCACTTCATATAGGTAAGGCCGCTCGGCAGTCCACTTCCTGGGAGCAGTTACTGGCACTTTGAGCTCAACCTTGCAAATTTCTGGCTGCAAGATTCGTTCCGCTGAGGATATCGTCTTTCTCGTGCCACCAATCAAGTCAATCAATCGGATTTCAAGGCTACTTTGCTTCGATACCTGGTAATCGATCGTTACGAGCAGTGTTGCGTCTGTGTAAATCGAATCTAGGTCTGTACGAATGAACCAGTCATTCAACCGATCAGTTTTTGGGAACGCGATTAACGTCACGTCGCGGAATATTCCTGTATCATAGTGTCAGTGGATGCTTCTCTCCTATTACGTATGATCGCAATGTCATTCTAACCGGACAGCCACCACTGATCTTGATCCTCAATATAAGTCGCGTCTGACCACTGATAAACGCGTACAAAAATCTCATTGTCACTGTTCCTCCGAAGATAAGGCGTAACATCGAATTCGGAAGGGTTTCTGCTGCCTTGTGCATACCCCACCAAATTCTGGTTCACCCAAACGTGGTACGCGCTGTCGACCCCATCGAAACGCAACCGAATCTCGTCGGTTTCATTCCACTCCTTTGGCAATTGGAACCGACGGCGGTACGTTCCAGTAGGATTCTCGGTAGGTACGAATGGAGGGCACACTGGAATTGGGAATTGTGTGTTGGTGTAATTGGGCTTACCCCAGCCCTGCAATTGCCAGTGACCCGGGACACTGATCTTGGACCAAGCCTCATTCATATCTTCCTTGTCAGGCACTGGTGCTGCTAACGGGGCCCTGGCCATCTGGAATTCCCAGTCTCCATTGAGGAGCATCGATGTTGCAGGGATGTGATACGCTCGCGCCGGGAGGCAGTTTCGTCGAAAAACCGCAGGATTCATGTAGTCTGGCCGCTCAGGGTCGGCCTGGGGAGACAACTGTGTGATCTGTTGAGACACCATTGTGATTGAAGATCGCGTCTAATTCCTAGGGAAGTGGTTCACCGTTGGAGTGGATTGAGCCTGTGAAATCAACTGGGCTGCATTCTTCTTATACCCGCCACGGACAGCCTGAGAGAAGAGAATTTGGCTCTCGGGAGGCCAGTGAAAATTTACATGATTGTTATCACATTTTCTTTTCTGGTTGACGCAAGTCCGGTCATGGAGAGGGGCAATGTCTGTAATATTGCGGTGTTTTGCTGAGCCGGGTCAATCGGGGCCGGCAGGTGTTGTCAGAGAGACCAATCAGAAGTGCCGGGGCTAGCGGCACCGGGTGTATCGGGGCCGGCGGGTCGGTTTGCTTGATGGACCTTTCCCGTCTGCGCTACACCAGTACATTTTCAGCAAAGTGCAATGTGCGGACGAACTAACCTACCCCACGCCTCTGCTCTGATCGGTTAGCTTCCCCAGATGCAGACTTCCTGATGACCGGAGGTGGAGATTCTGGAGGCCGAATTGAGAGATGCGGAGGAATACGATCAATATCAGACAAGATCCAAAGTGTTTAAAGCCCCCCCTTCCCCCGAGACTCCCCATTGAGCAACATCAGATTCTGACAAGACCTGCCAATTTCATCTCTCCTGCACTTTTCTAATTTACTCCTCTTGGGCCCGTGGGTCTGGGGTTAATTGATCGTCATGGATCCTGATAAACAACAGGTGGACAGTGCCCACGTGGAATCCACGCCGGTCACGACGGGCCTGGAAGATGCAAAGCTCGCACAGTCCAGGGCAATGCAGAGCCGAGAGCATGACATCTCCATGAAAATCGCCATTTCTAAATACTGGAGGTCCACAGGCTACTGCATCTTCTTCTGCATGTCTGCAGTCCTATGGGGCTACGATATGCAGGTCAATGGCGGCCTTCTTGCAGCGCCCCAATTCCGTGCTGTCTTTGGATACACGCTCCCAGATGGCGAGACCATTCTTCCTGCAAGATGGCAAGCTGCCTTCAATATGATTGCGACGGTGGGCGGCATGATTGGAAGTCTCCTGTGCGGGCCTCTCTCGCTTCACATCGGCCGAAAGCTGAACTTGGCTCTCGCCTGCGTCATATCCTCAGGTGCCATCTTCTTGCAGTTCTTCGCCTTCCATCGGGGAGTTCTCCTCGCTGGAAAGCTGGTTAATGGCATTGCACTTGGCATGTTCCTTGTCACTGCCTGCGCCTACTGCTCCGAGTCCAGTCCTGTCGCGATTCGAGGTCTCACGACCGCCCTGGTGAACTTTTTCGTCGTGATTGGCCAGTTGCTGGGGAACTGTCTGATCAAAGCCTTTGGGGATAGATCAGACACATTTGCCTATCGAATCCCCTTTGCCTTCCAGTGGTTGTTCCCGTTGCTTCTATTCTCCGGGGTGTGGTTCTGCCCCGAATCTCCCTACTGGTATGTCCAGCGAGGCCGGATTGAAGACGCCAAGAAGTCTCTTGAGAGATTCCAGATTGGCGGAAATGTCGATCAATGGCTCTATGAGATCCAAGAGACCGTTCGAATGGAAGAAGAATCGGCAAACTCGGCAGGTTACATTGATTGTTTCCGAGGGACCGATCTCCGTCGAACACTGATTATCTTCGGCGTCTGGACAATCAACTCTTTCAGTGGCGTTAATTTCGTGTTGAGCTACTCTACTTACTTCTTCGAGAGTATGTCATTCATCTTGATATCCTATATTACCTGACTAACGTCTCTTCTTTGATCAGTTGCCGGTCTTCCGACCTCCCGCTCCTTCGATATGGGCGTGGGTGTGACTGCTGTTGGTGTGATTGGAAACATCTGCTCGTGGTATGTCATCAACGTTATTGGAAGACGGTCTCTCGTTCCAGGAATGGCTGTTTTGACGATCATTGTATTTGTAATTGCCATCCTGGATGTCGTCCCGGGCTACAACCACTCGATCGCTTGGGGCCAATCCGCTCTGATCATTGTCTGGAACTTCTTCTATGACCTCACTCTTGGCCCGTTGGGATACGTGATCTGCGGAGAGATGTCTTCGACTCGGTTACGGTCTCATGTAGTGAGCATTGGCTTCTTCACGCAGAACCTGTGGACGCTGGTTATGACCATCACCGTGCCCTATATGATCAATCCCGACGAGGGAAATCTCCGAGGCAAAACTGGCTTTATTTTTGGTTTCTTCTCCATAATTGCCACCGTCTGGACTTACTTCTATCTGCCCGAGACGAAGGGCCGGTCTTTTGAGGAGCTTGATCACCTGTTCGAGCAGAAAATCTCTGCTCGCAAGTTTCATGCTTATCGTCGGAGAACGGAGGAATGATTTATATCTTGGAAAGAAAAAATGAATATGCACCAACGTTATTAAGGTACCTAACACTTGTTTGAACGAGAGAACTACGGCGCTCCATAAGCGCAGGGTGGTCAGTAGTTGTTATAAGGGTATTTTACCTGACCGTCTTAAAAGCCACCTGTAACTTCTCGGTCTAAGATTACCAGTGTTCCATATACATTTTTGGACAAAACTACAGTAGTACCACAAAGGTTTCTACTCTCTAATTTTCCACCATTATTGATCATCTTCTAATAGCAGACTAGGCTAATCTTTTCCATCTTAGGTAGGAACTTGTCTCCCTTAGAAAGATAGAGACTAGGGCGGTTAGAACACTAGCCATTTTAGACTCAGAATTTACAGGTGGCCTTCAAATTATGTGTCTAGATCAAGAAAGTACCAGAAATCAAGCCAAGTATCTCGTCACCCCTTGCCGCTCTGATCAAAAGACCTAGGAGTCTACCTTTGTTTCCCACCTCACTCTCCGCTCGTTTGACAGTATATCGGCCAAGTCACACGAGAAACATGGTCTGTGATAAACCACGGCAGGAGGCCCATTCAGCCATTCAGTGGCCACAGCCCTTCGTCCACGGCTGGGCTAGTGCACTGGACCGATCCAGACCCTGACGGCAGCTCTAGAATACTAGAAGAAAACCATCCTGACCCACAGATGTACATGGTGCGTGTGATGCAAAATCGAAATTTGTTAGCCTCAGGCTCCCATGGGCGCACCTCCTCACTCGCTCATCTTTTCCTGCATCTCTCTCCCAAACGAAGAAATGAGATATCTTTCTGCTCCACCTTCGTACCAGTGTGTGCTCTCTGACTAAATATGCACGTCGATTTCAGCAGCGGCACCCCAAATGGACCCTGATCAACTGATTGCTACGCGGCTTCTCGCCGCACATGATAGCCAAAGTGGGGTGCCTCTGTAGATAATTCGAGGAATGCGACTTTACGACGCCATGCACAAGGAGACCACCGATTAAGATGGTGCAAGTTATGACATGAGAAGCAGGGAATCTCTTACTAGAATGCCGGGAGGATCTCGTTCCAGCCCTGGGCGATTATGTAGTACCACCTGCAGGATTGTGGAGTAGACATGCGGAAATAGATTCCTATTCTGCCTACATCCTCTCCGCTACTGCATTGTTGTCCTGCTCGGGTCTAAACATGAGAAGGATCTCATAGCAGACCCTGGTTGGATCTTACTACATAACACTCTCTCGCCTCTCATTTTGACTTCAGATATGGGTTAAATGGAGTCACTGGATCCAATGACTGGGCTACTCAGAAGAGAATACCGCTTACAGTTGCATATTGGTCAGTTCACTTTTTTCGTGTGATAATAGCAGGTCACTAGCTGAGAGTGAAGCCAATTGCTCCTACCCAGCTCGGTAAAGCAGCTCCCCACAGTAGAGACGTTCTTTAAACGGGGCCTCATCACCCTGTTCCACACAGTTCTTCCAATGTTTCCCATATCCTCTAGCATTTAACCCTACTTTGACTTCCCAGCTTAACTTTCTCGAGTCTCAACTGCCCAAAGCTTCGTGATTATCACACATACACCATGGCTCTAGCATACGGTCAGGGAGAGTGCTTTTTCAAGAAAAGCGCTTTGAAGTCTTATGTTGGTGAACGCTTTACTGCTGAAGACGAGAAGCAATTCTACACCACACTGGTTATAGAAATGATCTGGAACCAAGAAGCTCACTACGGCGAAAAAGCATGTAACGGTGACGCTGGTTACCCTCACAAACGATCGGATTATGACACATATAAATGGTATTTACAGCACAAGACGGGCACAGTGAGAACAAACGAATTCAGAGATTGGTATGGTTTCTGGAAACATCTGCCCCTCTCATATGGGGCATACTTTCAGCCAACCAAGCTTGTTAAGCACGCGATGTGCACTAGTGGGAAAATATTTGAGAAAAGACATAATGGCCAAGCTTACGAGGTATTATTCTCCTCTACTTGTGCAAATATAGAACTTCTTTTTTGCTTACAAAATACTACCGTTGACTAGTTCATGGTTCACGTTTGTCCCTTTGCCCACGACAAAGGAAGAATGGGTTTTTATTGACGTAAGGTTACTGATCTAAGAAAAGACATCTACCCTTGAGAGTTGTCGCTAAGAAGGATTTAGCGTCTTTGTTCTATCCGTGCCATCTACGTCCCAGTTTCCCATAAAGCCAGTCAGAAGAATCAAGATCTCTGCACTTATCTCCACGTTCGATTCAACAACATGAGCAACATCACACTTCAACATCATAAAGACAATACCCCAAGAATTTGCTCAGTTCTTCGACTTGGAGGCCGTAGAAAAAACCAAAACAGAGCTCACATGCCACGAAACATTTGGCCTTCAACATGATAAGAAAACGGCTATCGGCATAAACATAAGGAAACTTGTCACTACTCTCATCGTTCCTCGCGAATATCACAAGTACGATGCATTCAGCTCGAGGGCCATTATTCTCGTGGACTCAAGCCTTATTCCGGTCGCTCCTCTTTCCCAAATGTTCACAGACCCGTCTATGGCGGATTGGGCAAAGGTGGCATCAAAAAACAATGGTCTCAGTGTACAATGGACTGAGGATAAAGACGAGGCAAACGAGTGGGCCTTGAAGTTCCTCAGAGACACTCTTGTTATTGCTACTGGATCTATCCCAGTAATTGGTCCGATCCTTTCCATAGGGACTGCATTGACTTTCCAGATGCTCATTGACCCAGATGAGTTCATGGATGAACTTGCTGAACAGCTACCAACGTTCAGATTGCTGGAGGGTATGATGTTCGAGATGAAGAAATTGACCTCTGAAACCCGGAAAAACATGGTCATCAAATTGGACGTCGCATCTTCGATTCAAATAAACGCAACGAATACGAACAGCAGCGACTTAGTGCAGAAAGATCCCGCGCAAGAGCAGAAGGCAGATTCAGAACAGAGCCAAGATGATTCTAATGAGGAATACTCCACTGTACCGCCATTTAATGCAATTTCCAAAGCCGAATACGATGCCACAATTTTCAAGCGGATTCGAGGGCAGATTGCTGATAAGTTCTTGCAAGTACTTATTCACCCAAGGCTATGGCCTAGGAAGTGATAAGGACATGGTCTATGCCTTGATCGCAAACCCTCCAAAGGAGCTCCAAAACAAAACGATAGAAGAGCTAGTCGAGACTGTTGAGAACAATTGGGTACGTGAGAGACTCCAGACAATGAGACGATCAAACTTCACTGCAAAAGATGAAAAGGAATGTTGGACAACGCAAGACCGGAAGCAGAGAAAGAGTTGCTATCGAACGCATTATCTGGCACCAATTATGCGACTGATGATTATAATTGGGCTGCGAAGGATGCGGAAAATGCAGAAACGGCGGAAAAGAAAGCCAGGGAGGCAGCCGAATTAAAGGCCGCAGGGGGAAAGGAAAGGGGAATTATGCAGAGATACGGGATGAGATGGGATCTGAAATATCTCTCAGACCCGAACCGCCTCTCAGGCTCGGACTGATATGATAATGTTCGTATAGTACCCGTGTGAATACAACGACCTACCTCATGGTGCTACTCCCGAGGTCTGGATCTTTATCCTTCCAACGTTGAGAATATCTCCACTCAATTCCAAGGTTCTTTCGTTACGTCAGAATAAAATTGGCTTTGTTACTCTAGTCGCCATTCTCTTCGATTAGTTCCTGGGTATATTAAGATAACTTCTAAACTACATTTTCGGTCTCTATAAATCAACCTAATACTTTCAGTTGAAGAATACATCATATTTCATTTCCATCATACGCTCTAGATGAAGGATCCCCTTTCGATCGTTGAATCAAGAAATTTCGGCTTGATTGACCCTTTGGTTGGATATTGCGTTGCCGTTGTTACAGCTATCGAGTTTGATGAAAGCATGGGGAACCATCCCTATTCAAGACACGGGACGGAGCCGTCAAGACTTTCATGATCGAAGGTTATTGGGATTTATTATAACATCCCACACGATACTACTAAGACGGTTCCTTCGAGTCATTCACGCATGATTAAACACCGTTAGGTAGTATTGTTAGCATCATGATGCCAAGAAATATATATATACTCAGGTGTCGACTGCCAGCCTGGAGTGTGATGTAACACGAGACCCGGCCAAATAGCCTTGGAAACAATCCAATCACATTCAGTCACAACTGCCCGCCACTAACTTGAACCAGGCAAGTCATGGTCCGGTTGAAGCCCGAATAAACCCCGCCTAGGTACAATAACCAGCCCCGGGTTTGCCCCAGCAGAAATAGCAAATCGCCAGATCTTCCGGGGTGCCGAATCTTCGGAGCGTTGTGCCTAATCGGGACCGATCCCCCTTCGCCCGGCCCCGGATTCAAGGAAACTCTTTTTTTTTTATTTAATCTTTTTGATTTCTGGAGTCACGCGAGTTTGAAGATTGCGCAAATGCAACTGCAAATCAAATGCAAATGCACTTGGCCGGTTTAGAGGCATTACGCTATGACGAATTATCCACTGTTTCCACCCCCCTCCTCTAGCTCTAGCTGCTCGATCGACCTTCCCCTCCTCGCGGCAGGCCCGCTTCCAGCGACTCTTTGGGCATCTCGCAAGGGGTGCAAGCACCGGTCGGCCATTTTCTGCCCTGCTGAGAGGTTAGATATCAAATATTAGACTGTCGGCATTCCTCCGGACGTGGGGGAGGGGTGGTGTCTTTCCCCCCTCTAGCTTTGCAAGCCACAAGAAAATCCCTGTCACACTGATGATTTGTTCTTAGCTGAGCTCGGACCGTATTCCTTCGCCAACAACCCTCGGTCATCCGGCGTGATGACCGAGGGTGGGACACTCCGCATTCCAATCCTGCCGCCCTACGGAGTCTACGGAGTCAACGGAGTCCTCCTTTCGCTGCCAAGGTTTTAATACCGTGGCTGTGGCTGCATGACATCGCACTGGGTACTCCGGACTTTATTGTGTCCGCAATCGCGTGGAAAATTGAATACTACACATACGAGTAATCGAGAACCCCCCTTGTTGTATGGATTTCGCAGAGAACACGCAGTTTAATAATTTCAATAATTGTGGACAACACTCCTTACTGGAATGTTTGAGAATCCACCAACACCACACAGCCCTTGCTAGCCTCGCGTTGATCGGGAGGCCATCTCGGCAAGTGTTGCGTTGGCCTTAGCTCCCGGCTCGGCTCCTGCGAGTGGCAGATTGGTACATCCGTAGCGCCAGCTCCTGCAGGGCTCTGACACCTTTAGATTACTCTGACTTTACATACATACGTGATCCTGCTGCAAGCGTAAGGCAGCGATAATTAATCCCGCAACATCTGCAGGATTTACAGTCACAAGGCTAGCCCAAATATTGCCTCCACACAACGCGCGCAGATGAATGAGTATATTTGTACTCCGTATGTATGCTTTGTTTCAGTCCATTGACACCGTCCGGAGATAGCGACACGGAGTACCTGGACCTGGACCAGCACAATACGAACAGAGCCGGTGGCAGGATTCGGGCCCTGACCTTTCCCAGATCCTTGATTGGGGCCACCGGATCCGCTTTGGAGCGCGTGAGTATCTGAATTCTCCAGCAAAGCTGACCTGAGTGGACTCTTGGTTCCATCCTCAGCCCTCGACAAAGTTAGCAGTCCCCGCAAATCCCCGATTGTGGCTGTTGTTGGTTTCCCCATAACGAATTTCGTCATTTCTAGTTTTTTGACTTGGGTCGTTAAGGGGGAAAATCCACCAGAAAATATTATTGTGCGTGGCTCTGGATGAGCCTCCTATGTGGATCTATCCAGATGAAGTATGATTTTCATTGATTTTTTGAAGAATTATTGATTCCAGGCCTGTTTTTTGATGTTCATGATCGGATCCGCAACTATGAACTGTGAGTGCCTGTATCCGCAAAGTCCGAAAATCGGCACTTCTCTTTCCTCAGCAAATTATGCACAAGTATTGTATATCAAGCAAAGTGTGCATCCCGAAATGGTCGGAAATTATGTTGGAGGGCCGGTGGCCGAGCCAGCTGATTCCTGCCTAGGCATTTCACAGGAATGTATCTAGGCTTACTCGCAGGAAGTATAATTCTGGACCGTCGGACCGCACGGCTCTTTAAGTTTCCAAGTCAGGGTTGCGCTCCGGTCCTCGGCAATTTCGGTTTGTCACGGGGACCTATCAGGGGTAAGATGGAATTCTGGACTCTGTGGGGAGTTTCTGAGTTCCGTCCAGGCCGTTGGCATTGGCGTTCGTGTCTGGGGGTGAGACAGTTGTGCCGCCGGTTGCATTGGGCTAGATCCGCTCTTAATAATGAAATAATCGACATTTGATTGAGGAAAGCCTGGAATAATCTAATTAGAATTTGAAGATTATTTTCCAATTAGATTATTCTAATTCTCAAATTTGTAGTTATGTACATGCAGTATAACCACCGACGGGGATTTCTTGTTGTACAGGATCTAGAGTATTTTCACAGCTATTTATCTCTCTTTCTCTCTCTCTTCTCTCTCTCCTCTCTACTCTGTAAAGTACTCCGTGTCTGCAAGATAATCAATGTAACCATTATGCACAGCGATCATCACAGGTATCAATGCTTCGACGGTTTTATTCCCGCAGTCAGTGGAGCACATAACAGATCAGCGGAATAGGTAGGCGCAGATCAAGTCATTCTCCAGGGCTCCTGAAATAGGTAAGCCTGCGAGAGACGCCTCCACCTAGGGGCCCGCTTCTTCTCCGCCATCGGCGACTGGAGACACCCGTAGAATGCTCCAGTCCTGGCTGGACTGCTGCTTTCCCCCGTCCGCCCCAAAGCTCACTAGCGGCTGTGATCTTCCCTCAGGACCAGCGGTCCGGTGGCTACTGTGCCGCGGGACCTTGGGGGAGTCGGCGTATTTCGGGGAATTTTGGGGAAGTGGAGATTTTTTTCTACGGATTATATGTATTTCTTTCTCCTTTGCATGAATTTTGATTCAGATATAATTGTAGTGAAGATAGAAAACAATGGCAATGAAACCAAGAAGGAGAATCCCAACAGTTTCACCCTAAGAGGGTTATCATGGAACTAGTTTCGTTGTCTGTTCCATATAGCCGACTGTAGCCACCACCGGTACGGTATTTCATTACATACCGTACCGGATCCGGTCGCATTTCCTTGACGGGGGCTCCACTCCAGAAAATTCAGACTCAGGGGATTTCATGTTTTGCAAGATCTAATACTTCAAGTTAAATAGTAGAATCAGTTTGAGTAGAAAGATGAGTAAATTGAGAATTTAGTCTACAACCAGCATGCAGTACTATAGACTATAATTATATCCTTCATCTATACTCGTTGTAGTAATTCTCTCCTGGCACAGTAACGTGACCGGGCCGATGGCAAACGCTAACCCTAATTCGTGGCCAGTGACGCAGTGCTGCCACCCCCCGGTCCAGCGAGTTTACAGTGAACTAACGCTTTAGTCACAGAGGGAGTGCAAATGCCTCTGGTGTGGGGAAGGCGGCCCCGGTTGGACGAATGACCACCACTGGATTTGGGGGGTTAATTTGACTGGGTCTGCCCCAACTGGAGTTCGTCAAGTGGGACCTGGGGGGGAAGACAACCCATTGAGAGTCAGTCTTGCGATTCATACTTAAAATGCATGTGCCCCCCCCCATCAGCGCGCGCCTCCCCCGGTTTTTTTCTTGTAGTTCTTTGACCCTCTCCACTCTCCTCGCCCTTGTGGCATCTCATGCCTCTTTTTTCTTGTCTGTGATTTCGTCTTGTTCTTCGATTCTTCGATTCTTCGAATGTCCCCCCATTCGCCCCCGGCACACACATCATCATGAGTAGCGCCACCGCGACAATGACTGAAGAGTCTGGAAAACGAAAGGCCTCCGCCGCCGGTATTTCTGCCAACCGCCCCGTGAAACGCAGAGCTTCCAAAGCCTGCTGCTGTTGTCGTGCCCGCAAAGTCCGCTGCGATGTGGTAGAAAATGGCTCTCCGTGTACCAACTGCCGACTGGATCAAGTCGAGTGTGTTGTCACGGAGAGCAAACGAAGAAAGTTCGTCTTAGCTGCAGAAAGAAACAAAAAACACAATAGTCTTTTATTGCGTGTCCGAATAAAATACTAATGGTAGAATCTGCGTGCAGAAAGTCGCGTGTCGACCTTGAAAATGCAGCTCCGTCCGAATCGCCCGAGGCGTCGGAGGAAAACCCACTGCACCGATTCGACATGGGCATGCCTGACATGGCTCCCACGTCTCCTTCGCAGGCCTCTGTCGATGCTGAGAATAACCAGCATATGCCGCATCTGCTCTGTATGTTGGAACAGCTGCCAATGGCTAACAATGATCTACCGCTAACAATGTATGGCAGATCAATCGCAGGCAAGCCGCATCGGCTCCGATGATCGCTATCGCCGTCGTATGGCTCCAAACCCAGCTGTTCCCTCGACAATGCCCCTGGCGAATGCTACTCTGCAAATCCAACAGCTGCTTGATCCCAACTTTGGCAGCCCACGTGCCACCGCCAGCGGCTTCTTGCCGGATTATATCCGAGGACTTCCCGCTCGACTACAAAAAGAAGATATCGACTATCTGGCCGCGAAAGGTGCTCTGTCAATCCCTGACGTGACTCTGAGAAATGAGTTGCTCAAGGCCTACATCCACTATGTTCACACATATATGCCTCTACTGGACCTCGAAGAATTCCTGCAAACCATCGTGCAAAACGATGGCATCCATCGCATCAGTCTTCTTCTTTTCCAGGCTGTCATGTTTGCTGGAATGGCCTTTGTGGATATGAAACATTTGCAGGCAGCTGGATACCAGACTCGAAAAGCTGCGCGGAAAATCTTCTTCCAGCGGGCTCGGCTATTGTACGACTTCGACTACGAGGTTGACCGCATCTCTCTAGTGCAGTCGCTTCTTCTGATGACCTACTGGTACGAAACCCCTGATGACCAGAAGGACACCTGGCATTGGATGGGCGTCAGTCTGTCTTTGGCCCACACAATTGGTCTCCACCGTGATCCCGGTAACTCGCGGATGGACCTTCGGCGCCAGCGGATGTGGAAACGCATCTGGTGGAGCACGTATACCCGCGACCGACTGATTGCCTTAGGCATGCGACGACCCATGCGTGTGAAGGATGACGATTGTGATGTCCCCATGTTGACGCTGGATGACTTCGAATTTCAGTCCTTCTCGCCTGAAATCGTTCAGATGGTGGGAGACTCAGAGATTCTGCAGAACGTGAGCTATCAGCGTGAGCTAGCACTCATGTTTATCGAGAAGGCCAAGCTCTGCCTCGGTGTGAGCCATGTGCTCTCCGCACAGTACTCCGTTCTCAGCCACAAATTCGGCGGTACTATGGAGACTACCATGATGCTGGTACCGAAAAAATCGACCGCTGAGAGCTTCGAGGTGCGTCATTGCGACCAGGAACTGGAGAATTGGCTGGCCAATCTCCCAGTGGAAACCCAATATACGCCGTCCGGAGGCGCGAAGCTCTCCGAGGCCCAGGAGGTGCTTCACTCGCACCGAGCCCTGTTGAAAATGGTCTACCTCACTACATCCAGTGCCCTGCATCGCCCGCAGGTCCTCCCCGCCCTCCCATACCCATCAATGGATGCCGAATTGCAAGAATTGTCTCGCAACAAGGTGCGATTCGCCGCAGTGGAAATCACCAGTATCGCCCAAGACCTCCATATCCTGGACCTGACTCGGTACTACCCAACGACGGGCGTGACTGTCCTGCTCCCTGCAGTGATCATTCACCTCCTAGATATCAAATCCAGCGACCCCGCCGTACGAATGACCAGTCTTCAACGCTTCTACCAGTGCATGCGCATCCTGCAACGCCTCCGTGAGATCTACGCCTCCGCCGACTTCGCCACATCATTCCTAGAAGCTGCAATCCGCAAAGCCGGTATCCAACTCACCGTCGCACCGCAAGATGTCCAATCCTCCTCATCCTCCCGCTCCCGCTCCCAGAAGCAGCAATCAACCAGTAACGACCCCTTCGATGTCCTCATGCGCAGCCACACCCTTACACCACCTCCAGACTCTCTCGCCCAGAAAATCCCCGATCTGACCTACCCCAAGGCGGCCCCCGCAGGCGGGCGAGCTGCCGCCGCCGCCGGAGTCGGAGGCCTTTTCGCCTCAACACCACCACAGTCCGATGGTAGCGAAAACGGCAGCACGCAAAACCTGAACACAAAATATAACCCTCACCACGACGCATTCGCGATTCCCGACCTCAATGCTGACCTCAGTCTCACCGAGCTGATGGACCTTGCCAACGACGCCGAAGTAACGCAAAATGACTTCGACGCGCTGATTAACTTCGACGACGCGGGTAACGAATACTTTGCAGAGGAGAACGCGGCCCCGCCTCCGCCTGAGGAAAAATCCGGATTCGATTTCCATATCGATAACGGCAATATGATGGGTTTCGACACTGATCCTAAAGCAATGGATTTCGCAATGACTGAATCTCATGCCGATCATCACCATGTGGGTGCTACCTCGGCCGAGGCTCAAGCGCGACCCGGTCTGACGGCCGATCTTGACACGGATCTTGGAATGAATCTGAATGAATAAACACATGCTCTCCAGTGTTTTGTTCTTTCGTGTACTTCATTTCCAGATTATGCTTATGCTTATGCTTATGCTTTTGGGAATTAGCGGGCAAATTTTTCTTTTTCTTTTCTTTACCCCTTTTACTAATTGTTGCAATACGGAGCCTGAAGAATTGAAAGAAAGGCACAACCGGTGTTTTGGGAATGGTTCTCTTTTCATGTCTCTTTTCATCTTTTTCTCTTTTGCCTTTTTCCTTTTATTTTTTTTATTCCCTTTTTTTCGTTTCCTGTTCCGCTCTGATGACCACCACGACAAACGTCCATATTATCGATAGATGGATCTGGATTTGGATTCCCAAAAGCATGAGTCCATGTGAATAACGGTTTATACTCAATTAACCCAATTTCATTGAGATTAATCTCAAATTGCGTCCCTTGATCCAGTCTCCAGTATTCCAGTATTCCATATTGTGTACTAAGTTACTCGCTAGTAGATAAGTTAGTGACTAAATAGGCACCAGCTATGCAATGTACATAACTAGTCCCTTTCCATCCATACGCCGTTCGGCGGGTCCTAGTCTTCAGTACCCATGCCGGTGGAACTATAATTTAGCCTTTGAACTAATTCTCCGATCCTGGTTTGGTTCTCTGGGTCATCGGCGTCGCCGTAGATCGACGGGGTTCGGTTCAGACCGACCCCCGGCCTCCGACTCCGTCTCCGATGGACAACATCGGTATCACATGCATTCTTCGCACACACCGCACTGTCATCTTGCATGGGCGATCCACTAGTTTAATTAGTTTACTCTAGTTTCTTTTCTTTTTTTTTTTAAGTGCACGAGGTCAATTTCGTCATCGAGTGTGTATGTACATACTCGTACGGATAGAATAGTATGGGTCGTGATGGTTGTGATCGACAGGGGTTTGGTCTGGTCTGGTCTACATAGCCGCCTCTTGATATACCTAACTAGCACAAATGTAGATTCTAGCAAAATGGCCTGGGGTCTTTCACAGGTGCTGTAGGGTTGTACTAGTGGAGTTGATACTACATACGGTATTGAGTGTTTTTACAATTCCCTTGCGTTTTGGGTTCGGGTTTGGCCCAAGTCTGACGATTATGGCCCGAGTCTCCTACATGAATCCTGAGTTTTATACCAGTACTCATCTTCCTCCTGCCCTACTATCCAAAACAATCCACAGGACTCGGGCGGACATTGATATATTCAACAATAAGTATGGAATTATTTCACATCTCAATTCAAGTTCAAACCAGGACTCGAACTTCATAACACATCGAAACATGGACATAAACATAAACATAAACATAATCTTCGTAGACAAAGAAAGGGAAAGAAAAAAGATAATCACATCGGCGAATAGGGGGAATCAAGACTGAAACAACCAAGCAGAAGGAGAAAAATAAACCAGAAAAAAGAACCCCGAAGAAAGTCCCCTTCATCCATATCCATATCCATACACAAGCACAAACACAGACAGCATCTAGCATCTGTTTAAACACCACCACGACCCATCCTCTCAATCGAACTCATAATCCCACCACGACCAGGAGTGTACATCGCAATACCCGACTTCCCACCGCTATTTCCACGAGAGTGGCCAGCGCCAGCCGGCGCACCGAATCGCGATCTCTTCTCACCGGTAACGGGAGGACGAACACCACTGGACCCAGAACGACTCACGCTACGGCGAGGATTTTCAGCAGGCTCGGCGGATGAAAGATATTCTTCTCCATGACCATGACCATAACCACCGGCAGACGAGACGGAAGGTTCGCGAGTCTCGCGAGTTTCCTCACGTTGTTGAGGAGGTGCGGCTTGGGCTTGGGCCTGTTGAATGGCAAGCCATTCATCAACAGCAGCGACAAGTTCACCCTTCTCAACGCGCTCGGATTCAAGATCAGAGCGAAGGCGTTCGCTGTCCTCCTTCAGTGAAGCCATTTCGTGCTGCAGACCCTCGATCTGAGCCTCGAAGACACGCTTCTCAGCATCGTACTCGTCGAATTCACGGGCGATCATGCTGGCGTTGGCGTTGACCATATTGTCGTTTTGAGCAGTATCAAGTTCACCCCGTAGACGATCCTGTTCTTCATTTGCAGCAGCGAGTTTCTTCTCCACTTCACGCAGGCGCTTTTCCCAGCGAGACTCGTAGCTCTTTTTCAGTGCTGCGACCTTGGTCTCGTGCTTGCCCTTGTACAGGGTGTGAAGCTCACGAGCAACCTTTTCCACGGCATCCTGCACTTCCCGAGCAGTAGCTTCTGTCGATTGAGAGACCTGGCGGGAGCTGGAAGAGGTATTCGATCCTGAAGATATCGCAGAACGCGCGGCAGAGAGTTGGCTTTCAAGTTCAACAACCCGGCCTTCTAGCTGTTCTTTGCCTTTATCCGCTTCGTCAGCTCTTCGAGCTAAACGTTCGCGCTCGTGTTCGCCGTCAACTAGTTCAGACCGAACTGAACGTAAAACGCTTTCCATTTCGTTTCCTCGGCGGTCCCATTCAGCCTGCTCCATCTCCAGAGCTTCCCTGCGACCGGCCTCATTACGAACTTCCTCCAATGCTTCGCCGACACGCCGCTCGGCATCTGAGATAGCTGTCTTCAAACTGGCAACTTCAGCATCTTTGCCGCTCAGAGTAGCTTTCAGCGAGGAGATTTCTGACATGAATCCAGATTTGAGAGACTCCAGCTCTCGTGGGGTGATGCTCGGAAGGGAGCGGGGCGTCGGCGCTGGTGCCATTTCATAGTCCAGGTCCAGCAGTGAGGAGAATTTAGATGGAGATCGGATAGATTGTCGCATGGGCCTCATCGGCGAGCGTCGAGATGGGGAATAGCGACCACCTTGTTGTACGGACTGATGGGGAAAGAAGTTCACCGAATCGCCAAAATCAAGCAAATTGGGCGCTGCGCGGGAGTTCTCAAAATCGCGAGACGGCCGACGTCTGGGGGTGGGCGATCCAGCGGGGGATCCGGTATCAAGCAGAGCACTCGCCCTGTTGTAGGGTCGTCGAGCAGTACCGGGAGTAGAGGGTCCGGCACTCTGTCGATACATCTCGTTTCTCTGAGATTGAGTGTGTCCGATGCTGCCGCGCATCGACTTGAGAGGTGAATCGGCTCTTAGCTTTGCGAAGGAAGTCATGTCGGGCAGAACCGAGAAGTTACTCAAGCCGGTGTCATCCATAGAGTCGTGACAATCATCTCCCAGCGCGGAATTTTCGTCCGCACCAGCGTTTTCATCTTGGAGAAACGTTGACATGCCCTCGTTGCGTCTATCTTCCATCATGCTGTTTGCGATAGTAGACTGGTCTCGTGTAGCGCTTGTCATTGACAACAGACTCTCGTTATGAATGACGCTAGATTCTTCATCGAGATCAATGTGAATATCCGGTACCTCTGACCGGCTGACCATGCCCTTCTTGCATGACTCCTGGGCTTGCGCTTCTTCCTGGCCTCGCGGGGTCTCGTCGAAAGATCGCTTACGAGGAGTAGCTGCAAATGATTGTCGCCCTTCAAGGCCAAGCGAAGTACGGTGTAGTGAACGGCGCGACGAACGAAGCTTCTGCGCCTCAAGCGGCTCCTCGGGGGATCTTTGTTTAGACAGTGAGGAGCGTGCGGCGGCTGGAACTGGAGGGGAGTTCTCGACGCGTCCAATTGATTCGCGAGGGCGAGGAGCTTCGTGCAGCTCTTCCGAATCGGCAAGACCTTGATTTGAATCATCTTTCACATTGCGCCGGACTGGCGAGTGTTGCTTGATCTCCCCGATCGACTCTCGTAGCGATTCGCGAGAGCGCTCCTCGGGCTCGGCATCATTCTCCTGTGCATCATTCTGTGCATCCAACTGAACCGGAGAGTCATACGCATCAGCGGGAGTTGGAGAAGGTGATAGTGATTGTTGAACACGACCGATAGACCGGCGCGAATCCTGGTGAAGATCATATTCCCGCTCATCAAAATCAGCAACCTCAAACCCGTCTTCCTGCAAATCCGCTCTAAACGGCGAGCTCTCCGGTTGTAATTGTTCTCCAACGTCAGGCGAAAGACGCTGCATTTGACGCAATTTCTCAAAACCAACAGTTTCATCTCGCGCATCAGGTCGAAAAGGTGAACTAGCAGGATCTTCAACCGCAAATCTATTTTCCAGGCCTGGCGACAAGGGCTCAACGTCTCTCAATTGTCGGTAGTTAGCGTCAGCGTCAGCGCCAACCGTCTCATCCTCATATTCATCCCGCACATCAGGTCGGAACGGCGAGCTAGCCGGATCGTTAACGGCAAGTCTCTTGTCCAGACCCGGTGATAAAGGATGCTCTTCGCGTAGTTTTTGGAAGTCCACCGTTCCGTCTTCGTCTTCGTGATCGTTTTCGTCCTGCGCATCGGGTCGGAAGGGAGAACTCATTGGATCCTCCGGTTGCGCGAGGCCAAATCTATGCCGTGGCGTCGTTGCTGTTGCTGTCACTTGTTGCTGTTGATGTTGATATTCGCGTAACTTTTGAAAATCAACCGTGTCTTCGCGGGCATCAGGCCGGAAGGGCGAGCTAGCAGGTTCCAGCTCCGACTCCAGTTCCAGTTCCTGCTCTTGGAAGTCGTCGCGGTCATGGTAGTCATTATTCGCGTGAAAGTCGTCAGGGTGGAAGTTTTCTTCGTTCTCGCTCTCATTCGGGTAGGAGTAGTTTAGCTTTGGGTTTGGGCTTTGTGTGTTGCGATCGGTCCAGGTTTGTTTCAGTGGACTTGAAGGAATTGTAGCGTCCGGGGCCGGGGCCAAGGCCGAGGGTTCTGTGAGGAAAGGTGATGAGCCCATCTTGGGAGATGACCGGGCTCGTGAATTTTGGTAGGAGGGTGAAAGGGGTGATAGTGGATTTGACATGGTGCCGGTGGGCGTGTGTGTTGTGTTGTGCTGAGCGGAGCTTAGAGACGAAAGTCTGTTTCTGTTTCTGTTTGGGTCTGGACGGTTGGCGATTGTGGAGGGCGTTGCTAGGTAAACAACGCTAAGCCCGATTGGGAGGGGAAGTATAACGCCCGATTAGGAAGGACTGGGGGTCAACAGTGTACTTTAAGTACAGTGTTAAATCTAGTAATTGAGTTATTGAAAGCCAATTAGTACTATTACTCAAGGTAAGGTGGAATGATTTAATCATAACAAATACAAATTTCATTAAGTTGCTCAGAAACAAATGCCATGATGCGCTTGCGCTCGCTATCGCTGAAATGCCCATCGCTAATATGGCCAGTAAAAAAGCCAAACAGAGCATCAGCACGCTTAGAAAACAGATTGAATAAACCAGCAATTCTCCCCCTTCCTTTTTGCAACAAATTATGTATGTTCAGTGAATAGTATGATCAGTATCTAACTGATTCAGTTGAAAATCCCTACGCATCTTCCTGCGTAGCGGCATCAGCAGCGGCATCGGCATCGGCATCGGCATCGGCATCGGCATCGGCATCGACATCAGTCACAATAATGTGTACCGATTCCTTAGGCGGTTCCGGAATAGGAACATAATGACAAGGAGCCGCAGCCTCGACAGTCGCTGTCGAATTCTTCTTCTGCTGAATGAACGAAAGCTGAGCCGCTCCCAGAATAGCGACTAGGCTGCTTGCCCACCAAGCCACGCCCGTACACCCGAACCCCGCACCAGTGCTGTACAGATAACCAGCAATCGGGGGTGCAAGGGTACGGGCCGCCGCTCCGGCGGAGGCAGCTAGACCGTTGATCTTGCCTAGAACGGAGTCTGAGGGACTGGCTTGTTTGAGCAAGATCAGGAGCACGGGGTAGTCGATAATGGAGAGAATATTGCGGACAATCAAGCAAGAATAGACGCCCATAAAGGTGAGGTTTTGCGGAAGGAAGACCAGGAATGGAACGATGAGATAGGTAATCGGGTGCAAGATTGTCACGACGACGAACAGTTTCCATATACCCAGCCACCCAGCCAAAGCAGGGAAAACGAGACTTTGGATGACGAGTGCGATTATGCCGTCTGTCGACATTATCATGCCCACGGTGCGGGTTGAAAGACCAAGACCACCGGGAATGTTGAAGGGCGAGTGGGAAGAAATAGCCATTAATCCCTGGGGACCCTTATCTTGAAGGAAGATGGGTAAAAGATGGTCGTATGTCATTGAGTGGTAGGTGAAGATAGTCAGCGCAACTACGAGCATGATCACCCGCCAGGTAAATGCTTTCGGCTTCGGAGGCTTCTTCCAAGCGGGCACCGTGCCATCGGAGTGAACATTCCAGATCTCGTCTTCGTGCAGGTGGACTGCATTGAAGGTGCCGTATGATTCGGCTCGGAGGTCAACTCCCGCATTAGCGGTTGCGCCAGATGTGGCTAGCAGGGGCTGTTCGGCAGATGTGTGCTCGAAGAAACGGTGCGTGTTGCCGGGCTGCATGTCGGGATGGGTTTCTTGGAGGAATAGCCAACCACCAATGATGCTGAAAAATAGGAGAACGGAACAGACGAGGTTGGGTAGTAAGTATGGAAAACGGCCGAAGAGGCCGTCGGCGGGAAATACAGAGGGGAACCCATCTGCTGGTCTAGCAAGTAGACCTCCAATAGCTATGTAGACCAATTAGTATAATGCCCATCGTTTGTGTTTATGCATCAAGTGACTCGGATGTGACTCGGATATTCGCAACGTACCAGGTCCAAGGATAGTACCAATTGACCAAACAAATGGCATGACAGCATAAGCCCTAGCTATAAGATTGTCAGTATATTGCCCTGATAAACCCAGAGTCCTTCCCAGGGTCGGGTGGGGTCAAAACATACGCTCATGCTCAGGCCTTTTAACCAACTCGCCAACCATAGTCTGAATAACGCCAATATTCCCATTCAAAGCGCCACCAAAAGCGCGACCAGCGAGGGCAACCCAAAAGTTAGGCGCAAACCCGACCATGAGCAAAGAGAGCATCGTCCCAAAACAACCGGAAAGTAGAATCGGCTTCCGGCCCAGCCGGTCAGAGAGACTGCCCCAGAACATGCCAGTTAGGGCCTCGGCGAGCGAGAAGGCGGAAATCAGAATCCCCGCGTAGAGGGATGCTTCGGCGCCGCTGGCCATGTTGAAGTCTTTCACCATTACCCATGAGTAAGGGAAAATGGAGGTGAGGGCGATTGGTTCGGCTACGCGACATATTGCTGAGAAGAGGAGTGGGTTAGCTTTGCTTTGCAAGATATGGTGAAGGTGAAGAAGTAATGCGGGTGGCGACTCACAGAGAAGGAATAGTTGCGTGGTAGGGAAGCCATCGTGGGAGGAATGAGATCTTTTCTGTAGTGTTAATACCATCGTCCTGTAGAGACAATTTAGACCTTACGACAATCCGCCCCCGCAAAAGTAAAAGTCAAAGTCGAATCTGTCGGTCTAGGTGTTTCGCCAATTTCTGGCAGTGGTGCACGAGAGCAAAGCGGAGATGAGTGGAGCAGAGCAGAGCAGAACAGAACAACGATTGACGAATTGCTCCGTGCGAGTTATCGACGCGTTGTGCAACCAAGGAGATGTAAGGTGAATGCCAGTGGGAGGAGAAGGGAGTAGGTAGGTAGTAGGAAGTAGGTAGAAGAAGAAGAAGAACAAGAAGAGGGGTAGATAGGAAGGCGGACCCAAGTATAAATCTGTGGCGGGTTCTGTTACCCAACTTTGGTTTGGACCGGGAGCGGCGCTAAGGCCCTCTGATAAGGATGGCCGTGGCCCATGTCGCCGAGTCCGGTGAATATCCCTTGTTTAGGCTTAGATAGTTTCTATATGAGGGGGTGTTAACTAGTAGTAGTGTATACCCTAATACTGATCTGGCTATTCCGAGATTGATTAAACATGTCTGCCGATGCATTGTGCAGCGAAAAAAAAAATCTGCCATGTCATGTGGTACCTTGGATGGAAACTTCTAGTGGCGACTCAGGCACAAAAATGTTTAAGTTGCATCGAGCTCGGACCACCCGACTTATACTTCGGTGTTAGGCGCCCTCCGGAGATTTATGCATGCAATAATTATGGTCAAAATTCTAGTATTCTGCAATGTATATCCTCGGAGGAAAAGTAATTTATCACTCTAAATTTATTCTGAAAAAAAATGAAACAGTACGCACCACGCGATTGTTTTGAGCCGCTCCTCCCTCAAGGTTCTCCCACCTCCCCCTCTCCGCGCTTATCCACATTTGTACTTACTTAGCGGCCGTTGGTGGGTTTCTTATTCACCAATCATCCAATCACAACCTTGGGAACCTTGCGGGTTCCCGCAGAGGTGGAAAGAAATCACAAGATCAGTGTCGCTATAGGTTAGGCTAGAGAGCTAGCTCCAGATCCTGATTTTGCTTGTAGTGGCATGCAAGCACCCTTGGAAATGTATTCCCAGGACTTGATACCCAATGCTTCACATCAAATATAAAGGTACCACTACGGAGTAGAGTAGAGATAGAGTACAGATCAACAATTCAACCACGCGATTGAAGCTAATTAAATTCAAGTCCAAACCTGAAAGTATCAAATCAAAAGAAAAAAGTCTCTATAATGATTTCGGGGCTGAAAATTGGATGCTATGGATGACAGAATAGTCCCGACACACGAGCAGTCAATGGAATCACAAAAAAAAAAGATAAGAGGATAACCCCCTTCACTCCACTCCACTCCACACCCCGGACAGGCAAAACAAAATAAAAGTAAAAGAGAATGAAATGCTAGTGAACCACTACCAGTTCCAACTGCGCCAGCTAATCGATTTGATTCCATGCGACCCATTGTGTCACACAAACACAAACATACAACCAAGGGAAAATGGAAAGAGCGAGAATGTAAGAGAGAGAGAGAAAAAGGAGATGGTAAAATGATCGAGCACAACCACAATCACAACTTATGAAGTAGTCTCCGTGTTCGTGGGTGTGTTTGTAATTTCAACCGAGCGGGTCTCCAGCTCCTTGGGTGAAATATCTTTCGAGCCCTCTTTTTCGGTATCTTCGACATGAGGATTTGAAACAGCCGTCGGCTTAATCGGCTCAACATTTCCGGTATCGGATGAGGGTTGGTGTAACGAGGGACTCGCGCTCGAAGAGCCCTCTCCTTCTCCGCGATGGTGAGAAGTATCTTCCACATGCTCAGACTCATTACCCTTCTCCTCGTCGCCGATGACAGCGGCTAGACTGCGGAAGTTGAACATGGGCTCCAAAGACATGTTGCTACCGTCGGCAGTGTCGTGGCCAGGAGTCCGCTCTTCTGGAGTATTGTCAATGAGAGAGGAGGCTGAAGAGGCTGCGCTCGAAACGTGTCGGAGCTGGGACTGTTTGGATGGCTCGCCTGTGCCTAATAAATCGGTCGAAGGGGCTGTTGTATCTTGCTCGCCAGCTGCCGAGGTAGGTCCCCTTTCCACGCCTTTGCCCTTGCCGGTCGTGGCCGTGGATGGCTCTTCTCCAATTGACGAGGAGCTGCTGGCAACTCTTCCAAAGGAAGTCTCTCCAGCTCCGGGGACTTGCAATGCCGCGCTGCTGGCATTGGTGCTAGTATTATTGCTGTATAAGCCGGCCTTGCGAGCCACCTTATCAGCCTTCTTGGCCTCCTTCTCCCTCCTTTTGGCTTCCTTCCTCACCTCCTTCTCATCCCTTCTCCGTCGATCTTCTTCACTGGCTAGACTCAGCCGTATTGCCTCCATCATCATCATTTCTTCAAGATCATCGATTCGAGTGCGCCTTGAGCTGTCACGAGGGGGCGCAATATTCCCTGCCCCTGCCCCTTCCTCGGCGGAATCGGTATCGGGGGCGGTGCCGGGGGCGGGGGCGGGGGCGGGAGCTCGAGGTGTTCGGTCTTGCCGCTCAGTCAAAAACGCCAGCGCATTGAGAGCGGGGGATCCGGACCGGCCGGAGTCCCCATGGGTAGCTCTTCGAAGACCCCTTCGCCCTGAGACCAAGGCCACGGGAGTCGCTGCCAGAGCCAGAATTCATCAAATAGGCTGCAGTATGAAGTGCGGTTGCAGCCGCCGAACGACGTGCAGCATGTGCTCGAGCATTGGCCAACTTCTGGGCCCAATCTGGACGGATTCTATCCGTTGTGACTACAGTGGGATCCGTAGCGGATAATGAAGTCGCACGGCGGCGACCAGGTATTGGCGCAAGGGTCGCAGAGGCGAGAGACGAGGTGGAGGATACTGGAGAGGTGATATTGGGAGAAGGGCGGGCACTGGCGTCAGCTACGTAGGTCAGACCTCGCCGGAATGTAGGCGAAGGGTAGGTCACTCCAAATTCAGGCTGGACACAGAAGGGGCAGGCAGAGGGTTCAGAGACAAGTTGGCCTTCTTCTTGCTCGGTTCTTTCGCCGCCATTGGCTGCGTCTGGGGCGTTCGAGTCAGGCTCTCCATGCTCCGGGGTATGAGGGTCCGGCCGCTTAATTTGAACAAAACATTCGGAACAAATGGGTTGGTCGCAGCATCGGGTGCGGTTTAGATAAGGTGGGTAATACAAAAAGCAGATCGGACATTCGCTTGCGTCCTTGTATAGGTTGACTTCGATTGGCTGGCCATTGACGAAAGGGTCTCGTGGAAGTTGTAGTTCCCGGGGGGTGAGATCGGTCTGCGAGCCATGTTTCGATGTGGTGAGAGCTGCTAGAGTCTTTGCGCGTGTGCGGAAGAGAGGTGATGCTGATGTTCCTGATGCAATCGGAGATACCGCCGACGGTAACGATTGGGCGGGATTCGAAGCTTGGGATATATCGGAATTGTCGGACTGCGAGCGGGATGTGATGGGAACAGTGAGATGTTGGATGCTAGCCATATCAACTGGTTCTTTCCTCTCAACCGCCTTGGGAGGTGTATATTCTAGCTCGGGCGGAATTTCATCCGCTAGAGGGATAGACATCCCCCGAGCTGCGGCCATTAGCTGATGCTCGGCCCATGACTCGGAGAAGTCATTCAAGCCTCTCCAGAAAGGAGCGAGTCGGCGCTCAATCTAAGACCGGGATTGTCAGAATCGCAATGCTCATGCATAGGAACTGCGGGAGTTCCCCGGAAGCTCACCATCAACTGTCGAACCACTGCCTTGTTGAAGTCCTCGGTTCCCACGTAGACACCCTGTGTGACTAGATATCCGCCATCGACATGCTCGTCTCTCATGCTGCGTTCCCTTTCTTTGACACGAGCCACGCGCTCCTTCTCCAAGCGACGTGCTTCACGCTCCTGTTTGGTCTCTCGTCGATGCTCGAGGGTCGCCACTTCACGATCATGGCTGCTACTGCCGATACCAAGCAGGGACAAGTCAGGCCGACTGCTTCTGCCCGACCGAGGTCCCTGGTATGGAGCACGGCCGGGAGTATCGGAAGTGCCCGATGACCATTGTTGGCTCCGATGGCGCGGTGTGGAGGATCGCGACTCCTTGGTTTGGGAATTCCCCATGGCGATATGGAATGGTTGATGGAAGGAGGGGTTGAGCCGATGTTAGGTCCCAGAGCACACGCGGCGGCGTAACTCCGATCGGAGCGGAGAGGAAAGGGCCCCCAAGGGGGAGGGTCAAGGTGGGTACTCTATTATTGGGGAGGGGAGGGGGCGGGGATGTTGATCAGGCTAAAGAGAAACACCGCACGAATGCAGGGGAAAACATCGGATAGGTTGGGGGGGGAGGGGTGGAGGAAAGAGGGTTTGGAAGCGGGGGAGGATGGGATCTGGGGAATGGTGAGAGAGGGAGAGAGAAGGATAACGGGAATGGGAATGGGGATGGGGATGAACTAAATCGGGTACGTAAAAGGAAAAGAGACCAGATCTGCCAGGATCGGAAGTGGCGGATACTCGTAACTGGAGCGTGTCTCTGACCTCTGACCTTTGACCCTTTGCTAGTGTTCTCTGGTCTCGAGCAACTGGGGCACTATCAGTGTGGCACTGCCCCTACATTTACTCGTACAGAAAAGAAATCAAAGACAATAAGGCTGGTCTGGCCCTGTACTCATTTAGTGTTGTCGTGTGCTGGTCTCTCGTCATCACCAGATCATTTACTCGATTACATCAGCCCAGACCTCATGAACTACTGCAGCTATCTACAGTAGTACCTACCTCTCTAGGTAGGTAGGTACTTAGGTTTGTAAAATTATGCGTGACCTGCATTGTTGTCGATCTAACGACAGAAGCTATTGTGGCACCCTGGAGGAGAGAGTACGTGTAATCAAGGTATCATGTACTCCGTACCGACGACGGAAATGAATGACTGGGGCCGGGGCAGTTCCTTAGTATCGGGTACATCTGCGCTAATCTGTGTATGGTAGAGTGTATGCTGACTACCGCTAAACTCCGTTGGGAAACTGCAGTTGACCGTACCTCCCGTGACTCCCGTGACTCCCGTTGGTGGTCCATTCAGGCAGGCGGTGGCAGTACTTCTCCTCTGCGGAGATCCCAAGAAAAAAAAAATGCCTACAATATAGACCATGTGCTACAAACAGTCGGATCTCCCCCTTCCATAAGATCCGGGAGATTTGAATTCTCTCTGCGATGGTCGAGCCAACTCCAACAACAAGACTACACATCACCCCTCTCAATCCCGAAATCCTCCCCTCGGTCCTACCCCCATCAGTCCAACCCTCGGCCACCGACATTTCCTTTCACCACATTCCCACATTCCCGAAAACGACTACGGATATATCACCTTGCCAACCATGGAAGCCGAAAAGATCCAAAAGAAGCTGAACGGCAAGATCCTCAAAGGCAAAAAATTCAAAATCGAGACGGCCCGTCCATCCAAAAGACAAAGAAACGAGGACAGGGACGAAGCCGACGCACCTGCGGAGAAGAAAAAATCAAAGAAATCCGAACCCGAGGATGGCGTTATCGAGGGCTATGAACTGGCCCCAGGCCGTAAAGTGAAGCGAGGCTGGACGGAATCTTCTAAAAAGGAAAAACATAGATCGTCCGACAAGAAGGGAAGCAAGGATGACAAGAAGGAAAAACCCCAGCCCAAGTCCAAATATACCGACAAGTCGGAGCTTCTGTTTCGAACAACCCTTCCGCCAAACCGAGTTGCCAACGAAACCGACGACAAAAAGGCCAAGAAGAAGAAGTCCTCGTCGCGGGAAACCGTTGTCCATGAGTTTGAAAAGACATATACGCAGCCGAGTTTCTTGCGGTCGATTGGAGAAGAGACCAAGCCTTCGACATCATTCGATGAAGAGAAGGGCTGGGTGGATGCTTCGGGGGATGTGAAGGAATCTGCGAGCAAAAAGAGCCGGAAGGACAATTATCGACCGGGTCAAATTGCTGGAACTAAGGAGAAAGCACCGGCTAAGAAGTCTAAAAAGAGCAAACCTGAAAGCAGCTCACCTGCACCAATTGAAGCTGAAGATTGGACTTCTTCCAGTGGCTCATCTGATGAGGGCTCTGATTCCGAAAGCGAAAGCGAAAGCGAAGGCGAAGACGAAGGCGAAGACGAAGGCGAAGACGAAAGCGATAACGACTCTTCTGATGATTCGTCCGATGATTCATCGAACGATTCCATCGTAGAGGCCTCCAAGGACCAAGAACCCGCAAAGGAGACAAAATCCTCCAAGGCCACGCCACCCACCTCAGACGATTCAGACTCGGAACCCAAATCGGCGGCGAAGTCGGAGTCGAAGTCGAAACCCTCAAGCAAAGAGGAGGGTGTCGTGGAGGATCCTACACCTACTGAAGTCCACCCTCTGGAGGCTCTCTTCAAGCGAGCCGCTCCAACTGATTCCGAGGATAAGCCCGCCGAGGACACGAATGCTGGCTTCAGCTTTTTCGGCGGCGGTGATATCGAGTCCGAGGACGAGGCCCAAGCTACCGAACCTCAGACACCATTCACGCCATTCACCAAACGAGACCTTCAAGACCGTGGTTTGCGAAGCGCAGCTCCGACCCCCGACACAAGTCTGATCAATCGGCGCATGAATTGGGAAGATGAGGAAGATGACGAGATGGAAGACGACGCCGCCGTCGATACTCCCGTTTCCAAATCCCGAAGCACGAAGCTGGACACTAAGGATGAAACAGAGTTCACGAAGTGGTTTTGGGAGAATCGTGGTGATAACAATCGTGCTTGGAAGAAGAGGCGGCGCGATGCTGCCAAGGAACAGAGACAGAGAGAGAACCGGAAGAAGGGCATGAAGGGCAAGTCTTGATGTTGGTGATTTATAAAGCAAAAGCAAAAGCAAAAGCATTTCCGGAGCGATTGCTGCGTTGTATATTGCATAGAGCATAATCTATATAATGGTACCATACCTAGTTATATGATAAGATTCAAGTTGATATAGACTCAGGCTGTCAATTACTATAATCTAAATGTAGACATGTTTTTAATAGAGGAGCCGTATACTTCGAAGCGGAGCTGACTTGGTCGATCATCAGTAAGTCACGTGTTGGCCGATAGCTGCGATAGCCACGCAATGGGATGGAGCCCGGAGACCGATCAAAAGCTGGCGTCATCTCAAACCACAGCCGCGATGCAGCCCCTACGGAATGCGCAAAGTGGCAGAATGCACTGGCTGCTTCTGCTTCTTGCGCTTCTCTCCTTCACATCTTTAACAGCAGCATCCAGTAAGTCCGAGGCATGGATGGGGAACCGCGGCGCGGAGACTCACGACTCGCGACCCTACCTCTTGAGGAACTTCCTCCAGCGATGTATTGAACAGAAAAATACAGTACAGTACTAATATGATACTTTGCTTTACTTGTCTAGCACCAACATCATTCTGCAAATGCACATGTTTCTCCAATAGCACGATCATCCCCCTCGACCCCGCGAAATCCGGCTCCGATCCTCTCGACAGCGTGGTGAACCTGTACCATCGTGCATTTGACCACGCACTCACCGACAGCGACAGCTCCGAGTCCGGGCCCGAGCAACAAGCAGCTCCCCAGACCGGCGATCGCGATCTATCCAAGCGCGCCAACAGATACCGCCAACTCAACTGCAACGACTGCAATCGCAAATTCTGCCTCGACTATGAATTGCCGACGTGTAAGGGTGCCAAGGAGGATGATGTTGTTACTACTTGTTTCCGTGAGTGATTGATCTACCCGCGACAAGCGAAGCCCAATTGTATCGCATCGCAGTCCTGCCTACGAATACCGTTATTTGCCTTTTGGAGTGAACGGAGTACTCCGTACGTCACACCGGGCTGTTTTGTTGGAGGATCGGCAGATGTTGAGATGCGATGCGATGCGATGGACCACGAATACGAACCTGAAGCGAACTGGAACTAGTTGACTAACTATTGAATCCATCTTGTACTATAGAGCGTGATTCACGAAAAGACGAAACGGTTGTTTTTATTTTTATTTTTGCGACTGGTGGATTGCTCGCCTGGGCGCTTTGCAAGCCTTGGATTGAGCGATATCTCGAGGTAAGAACAGTCCCACGGGTGAACGGTTGCCTTCTGATCTGCGCCGGTGTGACTAACGGTGTGGGATGTGTAGGCAGCACGAGAACGCCGATCGTATATGCCTGTTAGTGAAGATAGATAGGTTGTTGAATGAAGGTCATTGTGTATATCAGTAGAGTATCTGTACTCTAGAGTAGAGTGTAATTGTTCAAGGTTCTCTGTAATCCAGGGACTTGTACTCCGTACTGTGTAGAAGCTCAAGGGTAAACCTTAGAGAAATGACGAAATCAGACATGATATCCTCGGCCAAGTCCGTGCTAGGAAGCAGATCTCCAATGAGATTGTCGTCATTGGGCACCTGTGGAATGCGGGAGGTTAAAGCGAATGAAGTCCCGAGTTGCCCCCATTGGTAGTGTATGTACCAATGGTTTCAGGGGGAGGACGCCCATCCACCGATCTATTTACACTAGCGCTCCTCCCAAGCCAATTTTCTGATGGGTCCAATCGCCCCCACTGCGCCTTGAAGATATGAAACACGATGAAATAAATGAAGAGCCATTAACACAGAGTGGGTGGTGAGTGACCCCACCACAATCGTATCAATCAAATTGCCCATTCCGGCCGCAATGGCTGATCGCGGCCACGGATGAGAAGGCAGATTCCATGTCAGATTCCATGTCTGGGATCGGCTAATTTGCATGAATGCATCATTGGGTATGGGACAAAGTACGTACGAGTACGGACTGTACGATAGCATTCGGTCGTTGTTGGTCGCTGTCGGTCCCTGATGAGACTAAAAGAAGTTTGGATCGAAGAGTGGGTTCGTTGGTTCAGGCACTGCGAACGAAAACTTGCTGCGTTCCCCCGAATTAAGATTACACCGGAGGGAGAAGAGGAGGGGGCTCATTTCAAGTTTTTTCTCTTTTTCTTCTCGCTGTTTTCTCCTTTCTATTCTTTCTATTCTTTCTCGTATCTCATCTGACCTCTCACAAATCTATTCGCATCCTTCAAGCCCCGATCGTGATCGTCCTCTTATCTCTCAGTGGCGCCCGCGATAACCTCAGCTAGGGTACTCTAGGTAATCTAGGTACCTCATTTAACCCACCGGTCTGCGCTCTCTTGATCAATTGGCTATTTGCGCCGCTCACAATGGCCATCTTCGACTCCGAAAAACGCCCCCGCGGTCTGCGCGTCCCATCCCTCACGGCTATGAAAGCCGGGACTGCCGCCTCAGTATCGCAATTTTCTTTCCACAGAACAAAGTCCAACGAAGCGCAAACTCCGGAAGAGAAACCCGCTCCTCCCCTGCCAGTGCCCTCCTCTACTGGCTTCCCTGCACCTGCTCCTCCTCCAACAAAGCAACTACCACCACCTCCCCAGGGTAGTTCCGGTCCTAAGAAGGAGCTCCCTCCACGGCCGCGCATCACTTCCAAAGTCCCTCCGCGCCGGGCTGTCGGAAGCACCAAAGGTCGTCCTAGTGAGACTTCTCCTACCTCTGCCACATCTCAGGGTCAAGGTCAAGGAATTCGACAGGCGTCGTCTCCTATCATTTCATCTTCCCCGCCAAATAAAGAACAGCCGTTGCCGCCGACTCCGTCTCTAGGTCTGCGCCAAGCTGCTCCTGCTCCTAGTCCAGCTCCGACTTCACCCCAACCAGAGCAGGAAGCTGCATCGCCTGCTACTATCAAGGCTTCCAATCAGGGTCTCCGACACACGGAGCCTTCTCCTTCTACTGTCACACCTACCTCGCCCCAGCTGTCCAAGCCGCTGCCTGCACCAGTACAGCAAGTACAGCAACCACTCCCACCAACACCCCCAGTCGGACCTCAAAGCACAGGGTCTCCAGAACCGACTGCTCCAGCTCCAGCTACAGCTCCAACTCAATCCCACCAACCACCAGTCCAGCAAAACCTCCCACCAACCCCACCACCCGTCACCCTCTCCCCACCCCCAACAGACACAGCATACGCAGACGAAGAAACCGACGCCCTAACACCACTGGAAGACTTCATCCCAACCCCAGATGGCTCAAGCACCCCATTAGACCTAGAGCAAATGTCCAGCAACGAAGCAGCCCCGCCAGGCCCGGGTCCAGGTCCAGCCCACCCACCAACTTTGCACGATATTGTCGATATCCCCGCCCCACCACTGAATAAAGTCCACCACGCCTGTTTCCAGGAACATCGGAATATGCCGATTGCGCAGAATGTGTGGTGCCCTGTTCCATGCATGACGTGTCATAAGAAAGATCAGGAGATTCGGCATCGATGTGTGTTTTGTTCGTTACGGGTTTGTGAGGGGTGTTTCCGCTCGTTGCAGAAGATTAAGGGGAGGGGATTAGGGGGGGTTTTTGAAGACGCTTGAGCAATGATCTTTGCCCGTGGAATGTTTTACCGCTGAGCTTAAGGTGCTTTTCTTTCTGTTTTACACATGTTAGTGGTTGGCGCTGTGTGCGGAGTGAAATGAGACTATCGACAGGTCCGATTTGACTCGGGCGTGTTGAGATTGGTCTGTTTGTATACTAGCGGTGGTGGACTGGACTTTGTTTTACATTTCTTTTGTTTTTGTTTTTGTTGTTGTTTTTGTTTTGTTTTGTTTTCTGTTTTATGATACCAAGGAACAAGTTTTGTGTATACTAGGATTAACCATGGAGGATCAGGTGGGAGTCGGGCATATTGATAATCAGTTTATGTTATGTCTCTGCGGAAAGCAAATGGATATCTTGAGACTTGTATATTCAGTTTATCATTTGATTTTGTGTCGTCGTGGTAGGGTTTGTAGAAGATAAAAGAAAACTCGTAAAGCGTACAGTCCCGGCCTCCTCTCCTCTGCGCATGGTCATGTTATTATCTATTCATCATAGACATCTTCGTCATGCCTCGTCAGCTTGGGGGACAATAGGCACGAGAGAGGTGTGCATGACGAAAAGACAGCTCCATGTCTCCATACGTAGGAGAGAAACTAAGCCGGGATAAGACAAGATGAGAGGAGACGTTGACCTCAGCGGTATATGCAAAGAATCACGTCGAGTAAACAGTGCGTACTAGATTAGATGCACTAGACTCAACTCAATCATGATCCTCCTCCGTAAGACCGGGACACCCCTCCAACTCATCATCCCGCTCATACCGATACTTACACCAAAAGCAATACCGATACGTTTCCCGCAGGTACAGCACTAACTTATGCAATCTCTCCGAGGCCGGCAGTTCATTAAACGCCTCCAATTCCGGATCTTCCTCTTCAAGCTCCTGCTCAACTGCGGCGGTATAAGGGTCGAAATCGAGTCCGAGCCGTGTGCCAAGAGCCTGTTCGTCTTCTGGCTCTCGCTCTAGTTCTGATTCTGAGAAGGTGGGAAGCCGTTGTTTTGGGAAGAATGATGATGGGAGGGAAGTGTGGAGCGCGTGACGGGCTTGTTTGTCTCGCTCGTGGTTCTCTCGTTCCCGCACGAGACCGCGATATAGGACGTTGATCTGGGCGGTTGGTTTGTGTTGGTGTTTGGGTTTTTGTATTTTGGGCCCGGTACTTGGCGGGTGATCGGCGTTGGGGTTGGGGTTGGTTTTAGCGTCGTTATCAGTCACACCACCATCCTGGTCGTTTGCCTTGGACTGCGTCTGTGTGTCTGAGTCCCGCGATGACGATGCAGATGCAGATGCAGATGCAGCAGTAGTGCCAGTGCCAGTGTTATTCTCCTCCTCAGTATCCAGCCTCTCAGCAACTTTCTGCGCCGCTCGAACTTGCGCCTCAGTACGCTTCAATTCTCGCTCCTCCCGGACCCGATCGCGATAGTCGCCTTCATCGCGTTTGATTTTTTTCGTAGCTTCTTCGGCCTGTTCCCGGATTTTGCGCTTCTTTTTCTCATCCATTCCGATTCCGCCGCGGTCTTCTTTGAAAATAAGATTCAGGGGCTCGGATCGGGTGGCTGAGTTCTTGGTGTGCTTGTCCTTGTCCTTGTTGTCCTCGTCATCTTTGTTCTCGTCACCTGCCGCCTCGTTGTTGTCGCGTTTGCCAAGGGATTGTCCCGGTTTGAAGCCTAGCTTCGCCATCATTTTGAATCCCTTATTCGTTGGGTCTAAGGTGCTTTTTGATAGAGCTTCTTCGCGGCGCGCAGCTTCTTCGGCTGCTCGTTCGGCTTTGGAGGGGACTTTTCCCCGGGCCTCTGCCTAGATTGAGTGAAGGTGACGAGGTCAGCGGAGATCATCATGCGGGCGCGACCAGGGGAGGGGAGGGGGGACAAGAGCTACTACTCACCTCACGTTGTTCCCGACGCTTCCGTTGGGTAAAGGTTTCCTTAAACTTCGGCTCTTCGATCACCATGGACATGTAATCGTCCTCTTCCCCCTCATCGGTATCTCCATGATTGGGCGACATGGTTGTAAGATGCAAGTTGCCGTAAATGAGAAACGCAGATTGGGTCGGAACTTTTTGCGGGGAACAAATTAAGGTGGGCCCGAGCTGAAGCTGCTGTGGACTGCTGTGGTGTGGTTAGTACCACCGACTACAGCTGACTTCCCGCTTCTTTGCTTGTTTTCTCCTCCTCCGGCCATTCCCCCTGCACTCCCCCTGCACGCAAGGGGAGAGAATCCGGGAATTTCATTTGTCTCTGGGTATTGGCATTGGTGTTGGCGTTGGCCCTTGCCCAGTCAAGATGGTCGCTCCTTTGTTCCGCGAGGCCTGGGCTCTCGTTCTCACCCTGCTTCGCGCCCTGTCTGGTGATTTCGATTCCGGCTTTTCTTCTACTCTCCGTTCTTCCTTTATTACCTGGCTATGCTGCCGTTTTCAATCTCTCAAAACTGCAATTGACTTCGTCATGGAGCTCTTCTACCTCTTCTTTTGTCTGTCTTTGACTGTCGCACAATCCCCCGTCGTCAACCTAGACTATGCCAGCTACCGAGGACGCTCCTTGCCAAACGGAGTTTCCCAGTGGCTAGGAATGCGCTTCGCCGCTCCTCCCATTGGGGATTTGCGCTTTGCTGCTCCTGAAGATCCGACGACTCAGCAAGGGGTTCAGGACGCAACCAACGTATGTTCTATTCTATGTTTTGACGACACAGTCTATAGAATCAAACAACTCTTTATACTGACCCACGCTGACCTTGTTGTTGCTTCCAGCATGGATTCCTCTGTATCCCCGTCGCAGGCAGTCTGAATACCCCGATTGCAAGGCAGAGATCCGAAGATTGTCTCTTTTTAGATGTTTATGCGCCCACAAAGTCAATCGGGGCAAACACCAACAAACTGCCCGTATACTTCTTCATTCAAGGTGGAGGATTTGCCGACCTCTCCAATGCAAACTATAATGGATCGGGCTTGGTTCAAGCCTCCGGTCGAAACATGATTGTGGTCACATTCAATTATCGCGTGGGTCCTTACGGCTTTCTCGCTGGTGATGAAGTGGAGAGCGGAGGTAGTCTCAACAATGGTCTGAAAGATCAGATTAAAGCTCTGCGGTGGGTGAAGAAGTATATCAGCAATGTAAGATCGACAGCACAGCCTTCTGACAGTCTTCCACGCTTGCATACTTCATTTTACTAACTTGACTCAATCAGTTCGGAGGAGATCCAAACCGCATCGTCATCGGCGGCGACAGTGCTGGCGGCGCATCCGTAACCCTCCTCCTATCCGCCTACGGCGGTCGAAACGAAGGCCTCTTCATCGGCGCAGCAGCCGAATCCCAAAGTTTCGGAACAATGCTCAACGTCCCCGAAAGCCAATTCGCCTACGACAACCTAGTAACCCGAACAGGGTGTACCGACACAGACGACACCCTCGCCTGCCTCCGCAGTCTAGACATAACGACTCTACAAAATCAAAACATCGGCACCCCACTACCCGGCGGCAAAAATAAACCCTTATATCTCTACAGTCCAACCATAGACGGCGACCTAGTCCAAGACCACACACTCACTCTCTTCCGCAAAGGGAAATTCATCAAAGTCCCCGTTATTTTCGGCGACGACACGAACGAAGGAACCATCTTTGTTCCGAAGAGTACTTCTTCCCTCGCCGCGGCGGATACATTCATCAAGGACCAATTTCCTAGTATATCCGCGGCCCAAATGTCCAGGGTGAATAGTATATACCTCACACCCAACCAAACAAAGATCTACCCCGGTTCATCCGCCTACTGGCCTCCCACATCCACCGCCTACGGAGAAATCCGCTACATATGCCCCGGCATCGAGATGAGTTCCATCTACGCAGCCGCAGGCGTGCCCAGCTGGAACTACCACTTCGCCGTACAAGACCCGCACTTCGAGTCCATTGGTGAAGGAACAACACATACCGTCGAGGTAAATGCGATCTGGGGACCCGATTATGTGAGTGGTGTTCCGCCGGATTCGTATTATACGACCAATGCGCCCATTGTGCCGCTTATGCAGGGCTATTGGACGAGTTTTGTGCGCGATTTGAATCCGAATACGTACCGGGCGCAGGGGAGTCCCGAGTGGGGGACGTGGGGGGAATTATAAGAGGATTTTTATTAGGACTAATCAGACAGTTATGGAGAGTGTTCCCCAAGCGCAGAGGGAGAGGTGTAGTTATTTGGCTAGTATTGGGGTGGATTTGAGGCAGTGATTTGAGGGCCCTTGGGCTGTGGGTGGATCGTTGATCTCAGTGTTCAATATTATATACGATTGTGCATATCTTAGTCAGATACCCTTGTTAGCAGAAGTTCTGCTGGGTTATGAGAAATACATTGACTGGTTTTATATAAACTAGAAGTGGAGTTTATCAATATTTGCAAAAGACTCGGAAGGGGTTTTGAAGAGCATGCTACTACTAGTAGAAGCAAACATACCACAAGGGAGGAAGACCACGGTATACTAGTAAATACCGCGAGCATCTAAGGCTAGAGCGTGATATTGATGGATGGTTCATTTAACACTAAATAGCTATAGCACTAGCATATAGTTATTAAACACCGTAGGAATACTGTATCTTGATTAAATATGGTCGTGAACGGCATAATAGTCTCTCTCCACTTTCTCCCAGTGGGATTTCCCACGGCTTAGCCAGCAACAGCAAAGCATTCATTCCAAGTGTGGTCAAAGTGCCAAACTCGTGTCCTAGACGTGTTCGAACGATCCCTGGGAAGGAATGGATGAAAGCTGAAAGCGGGAATGAGGCGGCGAGGTGTTCCATCGAGAGAGAATTCATGGTGATCGCATGTTTCGCACAATTGTGTAGTGAATAATGGGATTTCAGAGAAAGATTCTCGAGATTTATCGTGGACTCGCCGCCTGCTTCCAGCACCGAGATCACACGAGAGAGACGTGAACTTGAACGAACTGCTTCCTCACCTTCTTCTTCTTCTTCTTCTTCTTCTTCTCCTCCTCCTGCATTCGCATTTGCCAACTGTGGCTGGAGATTGGCGACAAACCTCATTCGGGAATAGTAATGAAGGCTCAACTTTTTGTCCAGTTCTTCGTCCGTTTCTACCGTGAATTATATTTTAGTACCACAACGAAACGAAGTCATTTTGATGCGTTGAGTCTCACCATCTCGCCCTGCAGCCGTCCCCACTCCCGGGCTTAGAAACAAGATATTCACCGAACTTTCCTGCCGCTGAATCGCATGGCAAGCGTTGTCTACCTCCCGTATTAGCGAGACAATCAGTTGCGATAAAATTCACTGTGGTTGCTGGAGTTCGTCGATGATTCGCGATGCCCTGCCAATTGTTGTCCTGTTCATCCCTTTCATCTGCCTATCCAGGCTGCATCTACTTCTCGCCGTATCATCATGCCCTGGGTCAAAGTCTCCGAATCCCGATGGGATCGCCCAGCAAATGGGATGGAGAGTTATTTTATCTCCATAGAAAATCTCACAGCCTCGCCTTTTGAAGGTCGTCATCAATACACGATCAATTCCCGGTTGAAGGTTGACTACGATCTTTCGCCATCCGAGAAGGAGAAGACATTGCGACATGCTTGGAAGCAGCTTAGATATCTGCAACCGCAGATCGCAGCAACAGTTGAGGGTGTGAAAAAGGTCTATGAGATTCCCGACGATTTGGCTTTAGAAAGCTGGCTCGAGAGAATATTTATCATTTCCAATGCCAGTGATGCTGAAGAGTTGAGTCGCGATGTGTCTCCTATTCTCCAGGCAACTCTCTACTATCTGCCCCGATCATCTAAGCTCGTAATTCGAGCTCCTCATTCACTCATTGAGGCCGTGGGGATGATAATGTTGTGGTATAGTTACCTCACTGTCCTGACTTCTCCTCGCGTAATAACATTTGGCGACCAAGTGACTCGCCCTGCCCGACTTGCTGGAGACCTTACTTGGTCACCCCGAGCCGCCTCGGGCAGATATTATGGCCAAGGCACAGGAAATAATCAATACTTTCGTCACAACGCCGGGTATTGGGCCTAAGAATGAGGTGGGTAAGGTGGCACCCGGCCCTACCCAAAGACGCGAGCTGGCATTCTCTGTGGACACCACGCAAGCTATCATAGCCTGCAAGAACAATGGGTATAGTGTTACTGCTGCCGTCCATGCAGCCTTTATTCGAACCCTCGTGAAACAGGCATATCCTGCTGGCGATCAGGCCAAATATGCCACTGCAACCAATTACAGCCTCCGCGATCTTCTACCCGAACCTTACAACTCAACCGACTATGCTGCCGCCTTGTTTTACACGCCTTGTGCCTTCAGCCTTGATTCGCCAGAAACTTTCAGTGAGACAGTTCGAGCGCTTGATATTGCCTATAAAACGACCTTCCGCGGGAATCCCGAGAACGTGGAATTGAGTGGTTCTGTAACTCGGGCCCTGTATGAAAAAATGCAGGACCCAGAAGTTCTTGCAGGCCCGGTTCCTCGCGATGCTCTGGTCAGCAGTCTGGGGGGTGTTGAGCGTCATCTACAGCACTCATATGGTGCTGGTGATGGCAGTGTTGTTGTCCGTGATTTCAAGTTCGGCATCGAGGTCGTTGTGGGCTATAGCATGTTTTTCTTCTATACCTTCCGGGACCAGCTGCGATTAATTTATAGCTTCAATGAGGCATCTGAGGACCCTGACAATATTCAAACTTATCTTGAGGATATGCGAAACATATTGCAAGATGAGTTACGGGTGCAATAGGGTCAATCTTACCCGGTACACAACCAAGCACACTCAATCCACCGCCAAATGAGAGCTCGGTTATGAAGAAATAATATTGATTTTATCAGAAGTTCTATGGCTTTGGAGCTCTCTTGGTGGAGTGTTGTCGATGTATTCCCTCTATATGTTATTATAAACGTGCAAAACTCTCTATCGAATAGAACTCGAAGTCCTCATTTGGTCAATTTTACTTTATTTATTGATCATGATTCCATCCGACCAGTAATCCGGATTTTTAATCCTCGAGGCTTGATTGCTGTTCGGAAATTATTTAAATATTAGTTAATAGCGGGAGTGGAACCAAAATGAGATGAACTGATGTGAGTGAAGGGCAAAAGCTCTTGGGGCAATGTCTAGCACCAAATACTATCAAAGGACAAACAGGCCACAAAGGCACAAAGCAGCGGTGTGGACTGACTCAGCCGCAGGCATGAGGCCCCAGGGCCTCAGTACTAGTCGCATCATACGAAAGTCCAGTTCCTAGCATTATACAGATTAAATTAAATTTCACAGAGGAGAGATGCTCTCGCTCTTCAGAGGTGGCAGAGAGTAGTAGTCTCTGCACTATTCTACCCACAAGCATCGCCAAGCCATCCGTCAGTGCTTGACTTGAATGGTCAAAAGGTTGAACATAGCTCCAATCCTGCCATATCAAAATCAATTCTAAGAACAAAACCCAATATTAGTTAAATATTGTGCCCTGTAGAAAGTCGCGTTGTTCACAATGCACAGTCTCGGGTTCATTAGGCAGCACTCAATTCAAGATATAACTTTTCAAATAAATCCAGTATCTCGTACATACGAATCTTATGATTACCTCATAAAAAGGCCAATGTTACAGCCGGAGTTATGCCACGATTAGATAAATCGTAATTAGTTGGAATGACGACATAGTGGATGTATGTTTAGCACTACTGCACCAAATTTATGATGTACAAGTGGTTCGTTCGGCAACCAATATGCAGAAGTATGATATGTAGCATTGAATTGTCATCGGGTATGCGTTGACATGCGTTATAGCTAGTAATCTATTATGCAAAACGAATCTGAGATGCGTCGGTAGTTGCCTATCGGAAGATGCGGGGAATCCCACCCCAATTTGAAGTTTGACCTCTCTACTTCATACATCCACTCTACTCGGTACTCCGAATCATCTGCCTCCAGATCACAAACTACAACCCAACTGAATTCTGCACAGTTTAGGTTGCCTCTTTACAAGTCCATTGAAGCTATCGACTTTCCCTCACCAGGCTATTCCCTGGTTTTTGAGCATCCCTGAACGCACCCCACCCAGACCAACCAGTTAGCCAGTCCGCCTCATGCATCAATTAGCGCTGCCGATCCTTCCCCTCTCTCAATAATGGATCGGGGCAATCAAAACTCTTGATCCTCTGCAGTGCCTCCTGGAGCCTTGCCAAGTCTCTCCAGGCTGTCATGATTGATTCAAGTTGGGACCCTCGTATGAAGGATGTGACCCTGGCCCGGAGCTCCTGCGGAGATGGCTGGTGTCCCCACGATATGCAGCCGTTGAGCCTGTCTACAAGCGTTCTCGTTGGCTCATGCTCCTCGACTCCCCTTATCCTCCTTCTGCTTCAGGAGAATTTATGACTGGCGATCACGACTCTTCCCGGGGCGGCTATCTCCGGTATTATCCTAGTCCTGGCTCTCTGACTGGATATGCCGTGCCATGGCATACGATCCAAACAATGTAGCCTGAGCGAGCTGTCCCCTCATTTGGGGTAGATCCTTTAAGTAGCAGTCGGCAGCCCCTGGCCCACAAACAAAACGTCTTCTTCCACTTTCGACGCTGCTCTTCACTTCTTCATTGTAACGTGGAGACAGAGATACAGACACACCATGCGCATCAACACGTGGATCCCGTTCCTGGTGCCCGTCGCGGCCGCCAGCTTCATCCCCTTTGGCACCGAGTTTGCTCGTCGACAACTTCCCAACGAGCCTACGGGTGTGAAGACAATTAAAACGGCCAACAATGTCACGATTCGCTACAAGGAACCCGGGAAGGAAGGTGTTTGTGAAACAACGCCGGGTGTGAAATCATATGCAGGTTATGTGGACTTGTCGCCCACAGAACATACATTCTTCTGGTTCTTCGAGGCGCGCCACGATCCGGAAAATGCGCCAATCACGCTGTGGCTTAATGGTGGCCCGGGCAGTGATTCGCTGATTGGCTTGTTTGAAGGTGAGACGATCGATGTGTATCGAAGATTTGCTTTTTCAAAACAACTATGGAGTGAAATGTACTGACGGACCGTGTTTTAGAATTGGGCCCTTGTCATGTTAACGAGAAGTTTGAGACTTATGTTAATCCCCACTCATGGAGTGAGGTTTCAAACATGCTCTTCATCTCTCAGCCTCTTGGCACCGGTTCGTAATGACTTCGTGCTCTGAAAGTATGACATATCACTGACCTTGGTAATTAAGGGTTCTCATATTCCGAGAAGGAGGCAGGCTCCCTGAACCAATTGACAGGTGCCTTCCAGGGTGAAGATGTCGCCGGTGTTCAGGGTCGCTACCCTGTGATTAATGCTACTATGATCGGTATGTCAGCTTTGCTTACTTGCGTTGGTGAAACTTCAACTAATTGAGGTCAAGACACAACCAACCTCGCTGCCGAAGCCACCTGGGAAGTCTTGCAGGGATTCCTTGGCGGACTACCAAAGATGGATTCGAAGATCAAATCGAAGAGCTTCAATTTGTGGACCGAGAGCTATGGAGGGTAAGCAGTTCCGAAGACGGCTTTTTCCCCCTTTCTTCCAATACTTATGCTAATACATAAAATAGGCACTATGGTCCAGCCGTGAGTACTAACTAATCATCAAAACGAAGTGCCGACAAATTCACTAACAAGCAAACCTTAGTTCTTCGACCACTTCTACGAGCAAAATCAGAAAATCGCCAATGGCTCCGTGGACGGCATTGAGCTAGAGTTCAACACACTTGGAATCATCAACGGAATCATTGATGAATCTATCCAGGCTCCCCACTACCCAGAATTTGCAGTTCACAACACCTACGGCATCAAAGCGGTAAATTCATCATCTTTTTTTTCATTCCTAGGTTTCATGGCTCCATACTAATTCGAGACAACTAGGTCAACGAAACTGTCTACAACTATATGAAGTTCGCAAACGAAATGCCCAACGGATGCCAGGATATGATCCAGAGCTGCAAATTCACCAACCGAACCTCATTGTCAGACTATGCAATCTGCACAGAAGCCGGCAACATGTGTCGTGATAACGTCGGTACGTCGAAACTCCTATCTCCTATATACCACATCACCCCCTCCCCCTTCTTCCCCTCTATCTATCCAAATCACGACCTCAACAACCCACTAATCCAACCCCTCACCACAGAAAGCCCCTACTACGTCTTCAGCGGTCGAGGAACCTACGACATCCGCCACCCATCCCAAGACCCAACACCACCAAGCTACTACGAACAATACCTCGCCAAAGACTCAGTAATGAACGCCCTAGGCGTAGACCTAAACTACACATCCTCCAATTCCGAAATCTACTACGCCTTCCAACAAACCGGCGACTTCGTCTGGCCCAACTTCATCGAAGACCTAGAAGACATCCTCTCCCGACCCGTCCGCGTAGCCCTAATCTACGGCGACGCGGATTACATCTGCAACTGGTTCGGCGGTGAGGCTGTCTCCCTGGCTACAAATTACACGCATAGCAAGCAGTTCCGCGCTGCCGGGTATGCTCCTTTCCTTGTGGACGGGAAGGAGTATGGCGAGACGCGCGAGTATGGGAACTTTTCGTTCACGAGGGTTTATGAGGCTGGCCATGAGGTTCCATTTTACCAGCCTGAGGCTTCGTTGCAGCTCTTTAATCGCACGCTTAATGGGTGGGAGTTGCCGAAGGGCGAGAAGAAGGTTAAGCCGAATTTTGGGTCGAGTGGGCCTAAGTCTGCGACGCATACGCAGGCTTCTGTTGCGCTGCCTACCTCTACGGGGGTGGTTGGGTCTGCTGTTCCGTGGATGTGAGAAGAACTTGAACGCAGTGGTGTGCCAGTGCATATATATGGCTGTAAGGAGAATTTACATGGAGTAGACTTGTATAAAGCTGCTGCTGCTGCTGCTCTCATCTGAATGCTTAAGTAAATACAAATCAATATTATTTCACTTGAATCTAATCTGTTCATAGTATTCATAGTAGGGTAGATATGGATCGTCTATCCGGATTTTCATATCGCACAACCAATTCCAGAGTCCCACCATCACACCCACGGTGCCAGACACGGACCTAAAACATGAAAGGACGCGCCTCGTAAATGCATATGTTCGTGGCAACCAAGCCGAGAAATCGAACCCTTTAAAAAGAAAATGCAGGAAAGGAAAAAATAATAACACAAATGATGATACAGTAAAACTGATTGATACCTTCTGGTGTCCCGTGGTGTGGACGGTATACCGTATATATCAATATCAATTGTTTACGCCTTATCCGAAGCATCTTCGTGGGCGCGGGGCTTCTCGGGGAGATTAATTCCCTCACCGGTCTCACCGAGGATATCGGCGGCGGTCTCGTCGGAGAATTTCAGATCCTCTTCGACGTCGGTGCTATCCTTCACCTTGAAGAAGATCACAGGTGTTGCGACCAGCATACTGCCAAGGAGAAGACCCCAGCAAGAAGCGAACTCAGTCATGAAGGGAGTCTTGACGGCATCCAGGCTGAAATGAAATGTCATTAGTTAGGAGAAAATTGGGTCGGTGTAGATGCCTTCAGGGGAAAGACTTACCGCCACATTCCAGCTGCACCGGCGGACTGGATACCCTTGTAGAAACCGGCAAAGTTGGCCAGCTTGCGAGCGTTGTTGGACAGGGAACCCATGTACCTAAGGAAAATCATGTTAGCAGATAATCCCCAGAAAGCTAGCAAAGCTCGCGGATATTACTTACCAGTAGGTGCAGGTCTGGAAAGCAGCATCATAAAACCCATAGAACATATACAAGAACATCGGGCCAATATATCCACTATCAGTGAAATCCATATCGGCCTCAACAGTCTCACGCGTATACCTCGTCTGGAAGGCATACCCACCACCCCAAATTCCCAACGTAATAGCGAAAAGAATACCAAAGTTGATCTTAGCACGCATTGGGCGCGAAAACCACTTCATATCAAGAAGTTGGCCAAAAACAAAAGCACCAACCATCTGCATCAACCAGTACAAAAGACTATTCAATGCACGAGTGCGAACAGTGAAATAGGCCAAATTGACCGCGTTGAAGTGATATCCGTAGAACCAGTTACTGGCCAAAAACATCGGGAATAGCCACACGATGTACGAGTCGCTGAGGAGCGTCTCCCATAGGCCGAGGAATTCAGATTTCCAGGTCGGATTCTTAATCACGATTACGCGGGAGCCGTCCCTGCGCTTGATGTATTTGGAATCAGCGAGGGTCCAGCATAGACCGAATCCTACGGCCATTAGGACGAGGAAGGCGATATAGGTGCCGTTATTCACGTTTCCGGCGGTGGAGTGCATGTTCTGGCCGAGGGGGACCTGTGGAGGAGAAAAAGCAATTGGCGATTAGCTGAGTTCAATGCACCTCTCTCTCTCTCTCTCTCCCTTTTGCGAACTTACCAAACTACCAATGACACCACCCAGATTGAAAATAACCCAGAAGATAGCAATATACTTGCCCTTCTCATGCTCCAATGGATAACTCATCATAACGGCACCCTGAGCGCACCACAGCAAACCAGCGCAAACACCCAGCAAAGCACCAGCAAAGATCAAGAAGCCCGCATTCTGATTAATGTTGTACGAGAGCAAGGCGGCGACGTAGAGAAAGTAGCCGAAGCCACCGAGCGACAAGGTAAGGCGAAGACCAATACGATTGGCGATCGAACCGGCGAAGAATCCCACGACGGCAAAGGTACTATACAACGCAGTGTTGGCGTTGTTCACATCGGTCGCATTCACTTGGCCACCGCCACCAAGTCCACTGACCGCATTGTACATGCCGGGACAAAGGAAGCAGACAAAGGAGACGAGGTAGAGCTGTGTCTCTGGCGATGCGAACCAGGGTGCTTGCCATTTGCCAATCTTGAAGATTGGCTTGTACATCCAGTCCGGACCGACGACGGCGTCGTCAACTGCGGGTTCGCCTTGCACGGAAGGCATGGTCTTTTCTTCCAATGATTGTGCGACCGGTGACTCTGTGGACGCCGGTGCAGGCGGTTGCTGCTCCGGCTCGGGGGACATGATCTGGGGAAGAGCCGGTGGGTTTGGAGGAGTGTAGATCGGAGATTGGAGGAGACGATTTGGGGGGGGGGTCAGATCAACGATCTAGAAAAGGGGTGGCTCCAATGGGATTGCGATCGTTGATTGGATTGGAATGCTTTCCCACGTGAAGAATAACAAGGGTGATCGGAACTGGGAAGGGAAGAATGAAGGAGATCGGAAGAAGCTGCACTGAGCTGCGAGAGATTTATCAGAGCTGAATTCGGGGGGGGCCGACTTTTTTTTTAGTTCTAAAAAAAAAAGAGACTATATCCCGTGGACCTATAGTAGCCGAGGCTAGCTTATCGATGTTTCACAGATAACACAATCGGTACGGGGAGTATCCTAGGATACCTTGGGGTAATTATAAGTAATGGAAATGAATGGCACGATCCCATGGGGAGAAGTGGATTTATTACGATAAATTTTGCTCATCATGTGGGCAGTTGTGGGCAGTTGCGGGGATATCGATGATGGGGTTGTCTGGAGATTCTGGAGCCGCTGGAGACTCTGGAGAAGCATCGAGCGAACCACAAAGGATAACCAAGGATGGGCAGTGATAACCAGCGACAGGCAGTGGTAGTGAGATACGATAGAATACCCGCTCTAGATGCGACCGAAAACAGAGTTGCATCCGCTTGCAACCACGACCAACGATACCACAGATTACCCTCCCGGTACTGAATTACATCCCCGCATGCGGTTAATACGGTAATTACCGTACCCTCCACAGTGTCATTGCAGTAGATTGCAACTATAGACTGTGGGGGGCGACGTACAGCCAGTATTAGCCACAACCGTCACTACTGCAGAGTATAACTGCAGTGGTAGTATATACTACCGGCTCTACTGACTAAAGTACGACTACTACCGAATCTGGTACCTACCACATCGGTATGCCGAACCCAATGTCCAATGTCACCTCGCAAACAATCAACTGTTACATCATCACTTCCTCCCCCGACGCGGCCAGATCTATTAACTTCTTGTGTTCCCCTGTTCCTTTTGCCTGTTCCTAATTATCCATCGTCATTGACCGTGACTTGACCTTGGCCTCAACATCAAGATCACCATCAACATGCCTGGCAAGACCACCCCCGCTCCCCGCATCACCAAGTTCACCAACTGCCGCTTGGTACGCGGGTCGAGCCTCGTCGAACAAGATCTCTGGATCGACTCTCTCACCGGCAAAATCCTCAAAGACCAAGAGGCCTTCTACGAATTACATCTTTCCCCCGATGAAATCATCGATCTCGGTGGTCGCATTCTGGCCCCGGGTCTCATCGATGTTCAGTTGAATGGTGCCCAGGGCTTCGACTTCTCTGTCCCCTGTGATACCAAGGAGGAGTATGATGAAGGTCTGCGAATGGTTAACCGCGGCCTCGCACGCACTGGTGTCACCTCTTACTTGCCTACCCTCGTTAGCTCAACCGCCGAGGTTTATCACAAGGTTAGTTTACATTTACTTCCACCCTTTCAATACATCCCGAGAACCTCTACACAGGAACTCTCTCTCTCGTCCCAAAGCAGAGCAAAGCAGAGCAAAGCTAACCACCCCATCCAGGTCCTACCCTCCCTCGGCCCAACAGCATCAACCCACCAACCCACCGACGGCGCCGAATCCCTCGGCGCCCACGCCGAAGGCCCCTTCATAAGCCCCGGCCGAAACGGCATCCACAAATCCGAAGTCCTCCGCGCAGCCCAAACCTTCGAAGACTTAATCACCTGCTACGGAAAGGACAACCTGGACTCCACCAGTCCAATCAAAATGATAACCGCCGCACCAGAAGTAGGCAACATGATGTCCCAAATTCCCGAAATCGCAAAGCGAGACATAATCTACGCAATCGGCCACTCAGACGCAACATACGAACAGGCCGTAGCCGCCACCCACCAAGGCGCAACAATGATAACCCACCTCTTCAACGCGATGCGACCCTTCTACCACCGCAACCCGGGTATCTTTGGTCTATTGGGTCAGTCCGAGCGTCGTCGTCCTTATTATGGCGTTATTGCGGATGGGATTCATTTACATCCTACTTCGATTAAGATCGCCTACAATGCGCACCCGGAGGGACTGGTTCTTGTCACTGATGCGATGCGTCTGTGTGGCCTTCCGGATGGTGTCTATGAATGGACGAATGGCGAGCGAATCGTTAAGACTGGTGCCAGGCTGACGCTCGAGGGCTCGGATAAGATTGCTGGTAGTTCTGCGACTTTGATTGAGTGCGTTAATAATTTCCGACGGTGGTCGGGTGCGTCGACGGCGCAGGCGATTAATGCTGCTACTGCAGTTCCCGCGAAGTTGTTGGGGATGCAGGGGGTTAAGGGGTCTTTGGATGCGGGGGCGGATGCGGATTTGGTTGTTCTGGGTGAGAATGATGATCCGTATTCTGGGGCTACTTTGACGGTTGATCAGGTTTGGAAGTTTGGGGCTAAGATTTTTGATTCGGATGTTAAGGGTGGTGCTGCTGTTGCTGTTTAAGGAAGGTTGACTGGAGATTAGGGGAATGGTCTGGGAGGTTTTGCTTTCGTCTGTTGTGTTTTTGTTTGTTTTTTGCTTGCTTCCTGTTGTCTTATTATCTGTTTTATTCTGCGTCTGCGTCTCATGATATCTACTGGTGGGCGAGGGCCTGGGCGTTTGAGGATGTTATCTTTTTTCTTGCATCGATCCCTGCGACAAGCATCTAACCTTACTACAAATTTTACACGCATCCCGAGCATCGCATCGAATCTTTATCTTTACTTTTGATAGACTTGAAATTTACCCTATGTTAGATTCAAACTGATGTCTTGCTATTCTTCTGTAATTCTAATTTTTGAGTTGATTCTAACGTTTGATTTGATTTATCTTTTTTTTTTAACTCACTGCAGTTTGCATTCCAAGGCCCCAGGGTTAGTATATAATAGCGGGGCGCTACGTATCAAAAGTCTAGGCACATACTATACTACTACCAGTACTAGACAATCCCAGGCTACCTTAAGACAGCACGTTAAAACATCATTAAGTAACGTCGATATGCTCGGTGATATTCATTTATATACCCAAGAATCCAAAAAAGAAGACCAAGACTCGGACACGGGCCCCGGGTACTACTATACTAGATCAATCACGTTGACTAAGGGAGGTTATAAAATCTCCTCCCACCACTTTGATCTCACGGAGCTCGAGCTCGAGCTCTGCTCTGCTCTGCGCCGCTCGCTGAGATGCTAAACACAAAAATTTCCAAAAATACAACTTTTCAGACATACGGTCATGAGAAGAGGGAACAAAGAGTCAACACAGTCAACTATGTCATGCTGTTCCCGCGCCCTCGCCCGCACTTAGCTGGGCTAGGCTAGGCTAAACTTCGCCTACAGACGGGGCTGGGAGCGGGCCCAGCCAGCCTCCTCGGCGATAAGCTCAGCAGCACGCTCACCGATAGTCAGAACAGTAAGCATGGGATTGATCGAAGGCATATCAGGGAAGACACCCGCATCAGCGATACGCACACCCTTAAGACCGCGAATCTTAAGCTTAGGATCAACAACAGCCAGGGGGTCCCGAGCCACATCTCCCATCTTAGTCGTACCCGCCGGGTGGTACACAGTGTGCGCAACACGACGACCATACTCAGACAGAGCCTCGTCGGAAGTCACCTTCGGGCCGGGAGCGACTTCGCGCTTGATCCAGTCCTTGAAGGGGGCTTGCTGGGCGACCTTACGCGCGACCTTGAGTCCCTCGACGATGGTGGCGGCGTCGTAGCCTTCGGGATCGGTGAAGTAGCGGAAATCAAGCGAGGGTTTCACGCTCGGGTCGGAGGAGGTTAGGTAGAGACGGCCGCGGGAGCGGGGGCGGGGGATGTTGGGGGTCATGCAGAAGGCGTCGATGGGTTCTTCGTAGCCTAGGCGGGTTGTGTTGAGGGTGAAGGGGATTTGGTAGCAGTGCATCATTATGTCCGCGGCGCGGCCGTCGAAACCGGCGGCGTCGGGGGGCTTCGCGGCGGAGGAAGATACCAGCGTCCGAGTCCATCGTTGTGGCGCTGTGGTCGACGGGGCGGTTTAGCTCCCACATGATGATTGACTCTGGGTGGTCAATTAGGTTCTCGCCGACTCCGGGGAGATCCTTGATGACGGGGATGTTTAGGGATGATAGCTGCTCGCGGGGACCGAGACCGGAGAGCATCAGGAGACGGGGAGTGTCGACGGCACCGGCGCAAAGGATGGTCTCCTTCTTGGCGCGCAGGGTGTGAGTAACGCCGGACTGAAGGGTGACATTGACACCGGTGACGGTGTCGCCCTCGACGTTGACCTTGGAGACCCAGGCGTTGGTGAGGATGGTCAGGTTGGGGCGCTTCTCATCGCCGCGCAGAATGGGGTGGATATAAGCCACACTGGCACTGCTCCGGCGGCCGTCATCAGGGTTGTAGGAGACGTTAAAGAAGCCGACACCCTCGGTCAGCTCACCCTTATTACGGATGTCATCGTTGAAGTTCTCAATGACGGGGATATCCATGGCACTGGAGCAGGCGGAGATCCAGTCCTTGCAGAGCTGGTTCCGGTGGCGGGCGTGCACGGGCTGGATGGTGTTGCGCAGGTTATCAATGATACGGGTGAAGGTCTCAAAGTCCCAGCCCTTGCAGCCCTTGTTCACCCAGTTGCGGCAATCGTACTCAAAGGGACGGAAGGAGATCAGAGTGTTGTGGCTAGAGCAACCACCGAGGACCTTGGCCCGGGAGTGTCGGATGTGGCTATTGCCTACGGGGAGTGTTAGTGTTCATTCATTCTATTCTAAGGGCGGAGCATGTGGGCTGTGGCTGTGGGATGAATGATGCAAAGGAAAGATTCAGGTTCAAGGCTGTCGCAAAGGGAGGTGAGGTGAGGTGAGTTGAGGTGAGGAGCTGTGTCGTACCCATGGGCTGCTCAACGGTGGGATAGTCGTAGTCCAGCTCGCCACCGAGGAGGTTGAGCCACTCCTTCAAGTTCAGGACGCGGTCATCCATAAAGTCACTAGGACCGCCCTCGATCACGAGGGTGCGCTTGTTGGGCAAATACTGGGCAAGACGAGCGGCAATGACACAGCCGGCGGTGCCACCACCCACGACAATGTAGTCGTAGCTGTTGACATCGATGCCGGGGAGATCGTTAGTGGTGGCCATATTGGAGATATTTGGAGGTTGGAGATTGATGAGGTCGGAGGAGAAGAGGGGAGGGGAGAGAAGGGGAAGATCTCTCTATTTTTAAAAGTAAAAAGAAGAGGAAGCTTAGAAACACTGGGGCCACGGGTGGTATGATCCAACGAGCCAATCCCTCTCAATCGACAACCTTCATTCGGTGTAGACGCGGTTCAACTTTTTTTTTTTTCGCTTTCTTTTTTTTTCTGCCTTCTTTGCGTTGGGACTGGGGCGAATGAGTGGTGGCGATCGTTCGAAGTGGAGTCGGAAAAGAGAACAAATGACCCACTCGGTTGCCAACGGTGTTTCGTCGATAGTTTTGAGACGAAGATAAATGAGCGGGGAAGGATGGGAAATGAATAAGATAAGGGAAATTCAACCCGGATCAGGAGGCTGACTTGAGTCCGGATGAGACCGAGCGTGCTATCTCGAAAGAGGCGTCGAAAGACACGAGAATCTATACGTCACCACGGAGCGCGAGGGGAGGAAAAGAGCCCATCGTGCCCGTGTTTAGTGCAGTTTTCCCGGTGGGTCATCCTGGAGGAATCTGACCACGGATGTGCGATGCCGCGCTGCTCTAGCGAATCTGCAGTCGAACACCCCCGCAAATCCAGAGAAATGAGAAAATGAGGCTGGTTACGTACAAGCGCTGCTCCACTCGCGTTTCGTCGGCCCAAGTCCGGCAAGGGCGGTGTAAAAGATCAAGATAGTACTACCAACTACTCCTCGTACCTACACCTCGGGGCCTCCTACTTGCTTGCACCTTATCAGAGTCTAATTCATTTCCCCTCTTCCTCCACCGCAATCATGTCCCTCTCATTCCCTCCCCGTCAGCTATATTACGACGGTCAGATTCGTGCCGCCTCCTCCGGCAAGACCTTTCAAACTATCAACCCCGCCACCGCAACCCCGCTGGCAGATATCCAAATCGCCTCGAACTCTGATATCGACGCTGCCATTGCTGCCGGTGATCGTGCATTCCCTTCATGGTCCCAGACTCCAGCTATTGCCCGCGCTCGTATCCTTCACAAAGCTGCTTCTCTCTTGCGCGAGCGTAATGATGACATCGCCCGCGTTGAGACTCTCGACTCCGGCAAGGCTTTCACTGAGACTAGCACCGTGGATGTCGTGACCGGTGCCGATGTCCTGGAGTATTATGCCAACTTCATTGGTGGCGGTGGCCTTAATGGTGAGACTACACAGCTCCGTGAGGATGCTTGGGTCTATACCAAGAAGGCTGCTCTGGGTGTTTGCGCCGGTATTGGTGCTTGGAACTACCCCATTCAAATGTACACCCTCCCCTCTCCTCTCCCCTTTTCAAAGGACAGCTTATTTTCAAAGGGATTGTTTTGCTAATTAACCATCTTTTTTAGTGCCCTGTGGAAGTCCGCTGCCTGTCTTGCCGCCGGTAACACAATGGTCTACAAGCCCAGCGAATTCACTCCCCTACACGCCCAAACTCTAGCCGAGATCTACACCGAAGCCGGTCTACCCGCCGGCGTCTTCAATGTCATCAACGGAGCCGGTGATGTCGGCGCCTACCTGACCAGCCACCCATCCATCGCCAAGGTCTCATTCACCGGCCAAGTAGCAACGGGCCAGAAGGTCGCCGGCTCTGCCTCCGGTAACATGAAATATGTGACAATGGAGCTAGGCGGAAAGAGCCCGTTAATCGTGTGCCCAGACGCAGACCTAGAGAACGCAGTCGACGGCGCGATGATGGCAAACTTCTACAGCACGGGCCAAGTCTGCACGAACGGTACTCGTGTCTTCGTCCCCCGATCTCTCAAGTCTGCTTTTGAAAAGAGTCTTCTTGAGAAGATGGCTTTCGTTCGCGCTGGCCCGCTCTTCGACGAACAGACTAATTTCGGACCCCTTTCCTCGTCTCTTCATCAGGAGAAGGTCATCGCTTATATTCGTCACGGTATCGAGACTGACCGCGCAACACTTCTCTGCGGTGGTCCTGGAAAGCCTGACAACGTGCCTCGGGATCTGCAGGCTGGATTCTGGGTAAAGCCTACCATTTTCACGGACTGCACTGATGATATGCGAATCGTCAAGGAGGAGATTTTCGGCCCCGTTATGTCGGTTCTGTACTATGATACCGTTGAGGAGGCTTTGCAGCGGGCTAACGCGACTGAACTTGGTCTTGCGGCTGGTGTCTTTACTAAGGATTTGAATCAGGCTCATCGTCTTATTGATCAGCTCCAGGCGGGTATTACTTGGGTTAATACCTGGGGTGAGAGTCCCGCTGAGATGGCGGTTGGTGGGTGGAAGAAGAGTGGTTTGGGTGTGGAGAATGGTCGGAGGGGTATTGAGGCTTGGGTGCAGAATAAGAGTACCCTTGTTGATATGAGTGGGGCTGTGGCTACTGTTTTTGCCAAGCTGTAAATAATAATGTTCTTGTTTAGTTTATATGACCGGAAAAGGTTGCATAGAGGGTGGGGTGCATTTAAAATTTATTTGACAAGTTAGCACATGAATTCGTTCTTCTCCTAATCCAAAGGTATAGGTATAGGTGGTACTATGACTAGTAGTTAGTAGTTCCTCCCATTTTTGAACTAGTGCATTTTAGTTTATCTAAAGCCTGAGTGTAACCTGGAGTGCATGGATCACAGAAATGCCAAGTCATGCATGATACTACTATGCATGATACTAGTACGAAAATGGTACCTGCACGAAGTATACACTACAAACACACACTACACACAACACAACACAACACAACACAACATAAATAAACTGAACCAACTGAATTCTAAAAGGTATCAATCTAGCCATACCCTATTGCGCCCCAAATTATGTGATGCCGTTTATTCGCTGACGCCTAAATGACATTTCGAATGCAAATTCCAAAAAAAGAAAGACGGATATCATATCCACCATAGCCCATCCCATCCCATCTATCGATTAACGATCGAGATAAAGGAGAAAAAAAAAGGAAGAGAAAAAGCACAAAACGCCACAACTTATCCAGGAAACGGAACGAGAATTCCACAATGCAAGCGATGACCCGAGAGAAATTATGAGATGAGGAAAACGGAAAACGGAAAGGAAAGGGAAAAAGAAAGAAGCGGACTCAGATCAAGTCAAAATCCCAACCCCATGGATGAATGGGGCACGGCAAGGCCCATATGGACCTCTCACTGAGAAGTCATACGACCACCCATCCGGTCAAAGATCAAGTCATTCTTAAGCGCACCGTCCAACCCCCCCGATAGCAGAGTCGACCATTCGCGAAGACATGCTATCAGGCGTAAGCTCATCGTCTTCCATAGTAGTCCGAAGCTCCGTATTAATACGAAGATCCTTGGGAACCTTCACAGGCGTGCGGTCAGGAGTAGGCTGCTGGCGCGGCGGAGCAGAAGTTCTCTTAGTAACAATAGGCGCAGGCATATAAGTGCGAGGACGATAGACGAGCGCGGGACCCTGAGTCCGCGCATCCGTACCAGCCGACTCAATCGATTCAAAGTATCGCACTGTCTTGACCTTCAATTCAAGCGTGGCATCCCGATCGCAGACTACCAATGGGTGAGGGTGTAGCTGTAGTGCGGAAAGTGTCCACATATGATTCACACCGTCTTCGAGACCCTTTTGTAAGGCGAAGGCTTTGTGGGCACCTGTTGCGACGATGACGACTTCGCGGCTGTCCATGATTGTCTGGATACCGACTGTCATTGCCATGCGGGGCACTTTGTTGACGTCGTTGTCGAAGAAGCGTGAATTGGCTAGGATTGTGTCGTAGGCTAGGGTTTTGACGCGAGTGCGGCTGGCGAGGGATGATCCTGGTTCGTTGAAGGCGATGTGGCCGTCTGGTCCGACGCCACCGAGGAATAGCTCGATTCCGCCGAATCGGGCGATGCTTGCGTCGAATGCGGCGCATTCGGAGGTTAGGTCTTCCGCGTTGCCGTTTAGGATGTGGATGTTTTGTGGGGGGATGTCGACGTGCGAGAAGAAGTGCTTGTACATGAAGCTGTGGTAGGATTCGGGGTGGTCGCGAGGTAGGCCCACGTATTCATCCTATATAGTTGGTTATGATAAGTATTTTGAAAAGCCGAGGTGTCCGCGGCGGTATGGTTGGGGCAGATGTTGGTACATACCATGTTGAAGGTGACGACATTCTTGAAAGAGATCTCGCCGGCGCGGTGGCGCTGCACGAGGATCTTGTAGATGATCTCGGGGCTGCTGCCGGTAGGAAGGCCCAGGACGAAGGGTTGAGCTTCGGTAGGGTTGAAAGACTTGATGCGGCCTGAGGTGAGGTTGTTAGTATGTCTTGTGGCTGGGTATATTGTCTGCAATGCAAGCCAGCAAGCCAGCAAGCCCACTGGTGACTACTCACTGACGATGTAGTCGGCGATATACACCGACGTCTCTTGAGGGTCCTCGCGAATGATAACACGCCTGTGATGGGGTCAGCTTGTCCCTTGCAGGGAAGGGAAGGGAAGGGAAAGAGAAGAAGCCATACATGGTGGATAGTTACGTCAGAGGTCAGAAGTAGATATGAGTAGAGTTGAGGTGAGGTGTATTAGGATTGTGAACCTCTTGAGGATGAAAAGATTGGGGAAGGTCAAGGTCAAGAGAAGAAGGAATTGAAGAGAGGAAGATAGGAAGAAGTGATTAAGGGAAGAGAAAGAGAGACGCCTCCCATGGATCGGTTACGTCGGGGTTGGGTGTACGACAGTAACAAAAAGATCAACCGTGTCGTAGTAGATGTGGCTCCGCTCTCGACGTCCAGGTCGACTACGGTTACTACATCCCACATCGCTAACAGGTCTAAAGTACAAAGAATGGCCTCCGCAAATGTCATTGTTGTAATGGGCCATGTGGGCAGGCTGTTAACGTTGGTACGTGTATCCAATGGACGGGGCCCATATGGCCCGTATCTGGACAAGGAAGCAGGTACCCTCTACATCCTCGATCTTTTTGCTGGAAGCATCTATACCATGTGGCCAACTAGAAGAAGAATGGGGAATGACGCGGTGGTCAAGGAGCAATTAAGATTATGATTGGCAGATATCCCTCTTGGGAGTCCAGATAGAGCGGAGCCTGGATGTCATGCTGGCATGAAGGTGCCATCGGGGCGATGAAGAAGTTGCATCCGGTGAAATCGGCAAAAGTGAAGAGGAAGAAATAAGTGGGAAAGCTGGGGGAGGAGAGTGCAACCTTAGCGTCGCAACCAGCTTCGTTTTGTCACGTATAGTAAAATGGTGCCCCACGTGATGCTGACTAACAAATGTCATGGTTACTCCAGTTTCCCCCTCATAGTCCATTAGTTTACTACGGATTACTAGTACGATGTAGGAAGGGGTATAGAGTAGGGTCAGTGTGTTTCCCATAAAATTAAAAAAAAGATCAACAGGTACTCCGTACTCCGTACGTCTGGGGAAGACCTGGGGAAAGGAGAAAACGTGGTGTGGCGTGGCGGTGGCTCATGCTCAACCCCAGATAGTACAGCATAGCTAGTACTCGTAGTAATACTAACTATTCTGCCAATATACCAATACTACTAGTATACTCGTACCCTATAGACTTTGACTTGACGGGCGGAGAGATCCGCTTGCCCGCTTGCTGGTTATCTGACTTTCCCCCCCGATTGCGGCTCCCCGAGGTCTGGAGCTGCTCTCATTTGTCGCATTCGCATTCCCTTCTTCCTCTCTCCTCCTCCTTGTCACCTGACTGCGAACTCGGAGTTTCTAATCTCATCCTCCAGTTCTGCTTGCGGCAACCGTCTCAGGCTTCAACACTCTTTGCGCCTTGCCCTTTCGCCCTTCTCCAGTTGGGCTCCGTTGGCATTCCGCATCCCCTCCCCCAGGGCCATGGCCCCGAAAGAGGACATGCTGCCCCCGGGCTGGGAGGATCCCGATAGGTATGTTGATCGCCTTCTTCCGGTGCACCTATCCCAGTCACCGGTGCACCACCACACCTCCCCCCTCCCTCCCTTCCTATCACCATGCCCATCGGGCGCTGTGGAACCCCATCGATCCCCCGCCATGCCCCCCTCTCGGCGCGATCTAGGCTATTTCCCCTTCGGGAAGCTTTGACATCTGCAGAGGAGAGGCCATAGGGCTGGCGAGGGCTGGTGAGGACGTGTGGAGATGGTGCTGGTGCTGGTGCTGCGTGCAACACTAAACACACCAATGCTGACCTACCACCCTATAGGCAAATGGGCCAGCTGTTTATGATGGGCTTCGATGGCACCACGGTCAGCCCTCAGATTCGGTCACTCATTGAGAACTATCATTTGGGATCGGTCCTTCTCTCGGCCAAAAACCTTAAATGTATCTACTTCTGCTCCTTCTAGGGACTCTATAGTAGCCCAGCCCAGGCGCAACCTGACCCCCTATCCTAAGAAGTTACTGATCTCGTGAACCCACAGCTGCGGAGGAAGCTACCCGACTGGTCCTCGAATTACAGACCATTGCCCGCGATGCTGGTCACCCAGTTCCACTGACGATCGCGTTGGATCAAGAGAATGGCGGCGTCAACAGCTTATACGATGAGATATATATCCGCCAATTCCCCAGTGCCATGGGAATCGCGGCGACGGGGTCAAAACCCTTGGCTCATGAGGTTGCCGTTGCCACGGCTCAAGAGCTCAAGGCCGTTGGGGTTAATTGGATCCTGGGCCCCGTCTTGGATGTACTGACTAATGTCCGAAATCAACCCTTGGGCGTTCGAACCACCGGCGATGATCCCCAGGAGGTGTCCCAGTATGGTGTCCAGTTTATGAAGGGATATCAACAAGCGGGGCTTGCGACTTGCGGCAAACATTTCCCGTCCTACGGAAACCTAGAGTTCCTCGGCTCCCATACCGACGTTCCCATAATCACAGAGTCTCTTGAGCAACTTAGCTTGAGCGCACTGGTTCCTTTTCGTAATGCGATCAACCACGGCTTAGACGCGATGATGGTAGGCGGAGTCTCCATGTCATCGGCCGGGATGAATGTCATGCATGCCTGTTTGAGCGACCAAGTTGTCGACGAGCTCCTACGGAAAGATTTGAAGTTCCAAGGAGTCGTTGTATCAGAATGTTTAGAGATGGAGGCACTGACGCACAATATCGGGGTCGGTGGCGGAACAGTGATGGCCAAAAATGCCGGCTGTGATGTCGTTCTTCTTTGCCGGTCATTTCCCGTGCAGCAAGAGGCAATCAACGGGTTGAAATTAGGCGTTGAGAATGGAATCATCGGTCGCGCTCGCATTGAGCAGTCTTTACGCCGCGTTCTGGCTCTCAAGGCTCGCTGTACCTCTTGGGAACAAGCACTGAACCCTCCAGGTCTTCTTTCGCTCACACAGATGCAGCCTTCACATACCAATCTTTCTACTCGTGCTTATAACGACTCGATCACCGTGATGCGAGACAAGAATAACCTCCTTCCCTGTCCAATATCGTTAATTCAAGCGAAGAGCTTTTGCTCCTCACGCCACTGGTCAAACCACTTGCGGCTTCGGCAGTTACTCTTTCTGTTAATGAGACAGCACACGGTGGCCTCGACTCTTCATCCTGGGAAAGGACCTCTTCAGTGATGAGTGGGGAAAGTGTGTTTAAGGAACTCGGCAGATCACTATCTCGTCAACGAAATGGGCGTGTTCTGCATACTTCTTATACGGCCAACGGCGTACGGCCCATCCACGAAGATCTCGTCAAGCGCGCGAGTGCTGTAATTGTTGTCACAGCAGATGGATATCGCAACAAGTATCAACAAGCATTTTCGAAACATATCTCATTACTTTGCCAATCGCAATATTCTTCAACTGGAGAACGACTGGAAAAGCCTTTGATTGTGGTCTCTGTCAGCTCGCCCTACGATTTTGCCATGGACTCTTCGGTTGGAACTTATGTCTGCACATATGACTTCACTGAGACAGCACTCCAGGCGCTCGTCAAAGTTCTCTATGGTGAATTGGGCCCCACTGGATCACTGCCCGGGTCGATCAGTCGCAGTCAAAAAATCCATCAGTCCCGGCAGCACTGGCTGGTGGAGAACTGGAATGAAGAGCGTGACGGTAATGCCTTGGATGCCTTGCTAGATGCAATGCGGGAAGACTGTACACAAGGCCAGCGCTCCGAGCTCCTCGGTGCTACCTCTAGCAGTTTCCTACTACGGAAAGAAGATATCGACGAGGCACATTTCGTGGTTCGCAACAGCAGCACACAAGCCCTGTACGGATTCTGTGCAACCTACTTCTTTCAATCCTCGGGCACCGGCGTGATTGGATGTTTGATCGTCGACCCAGCCCGTCGCAAACTGTCAATTGGACACTCCCTCCACAGCCGAGCAATTCGCTCACTAGTCCAGCGAAAAGGCATGAAAAGATTCCAACTCGGCTCGCGACTTCCGGGAATCTATCTCAGGCATCCCTACCGTCAGTCCCGTGGAGCGAAAACGACTACGGCAATGGTTTGCCAATCTCGGATGGAACACTTCACTCGCGCGTCCTGTGTGCAGCGTGGTGCTGCGCAACTTGGCGAGCTGGACACCGCCGGAGGGGCTGACGGTAACGCTGCAGAATGCCGATGCTGTTTACGACTTGGTTTACGGGTGGGACTTTGCTCGCACGATCCTCGACCACATCAAGACCAATGCCCGGCAGGGCGTGGCTGATATTTACCGCATGGCTTTGGGCGGGGCGCCGAATTGTGGGATTATTCGTGCTAAGCGGTCGACTGATGATATGATTCTGGGAAGTGTTGTTGTTTACAATGAGCGGTCTAGTTTGGCTGAACATATGCCGACTTTACGAGCTACCAATACTCCCGTCGGTGGCATTTCGTCGCCTGTTATCTCCCCCATTGCGGATGATTACTCGACCGTGATGCAGGGCCTGATCCTGTTGGCCATTCGCCAGATCCGAAAGTTAAATGCCAATGCTGTGGTCATGGATTGTGTACGGTCTATATCCCCCTTCTGATTTGAATCACGTGCTAATCGAAACCAGGTGGACGGCGACGGCAATTTTGACTGTCTTTCTTCGATGGGCTTCACCATGCTACACAGTTTTGAAGAGGTGAATTGTGATGCAGCCACATGGTCGATGATGCATTCATCGTAAACGATAGATGTGTGTGTATGAATGGGCGCAATGGGCGCAATTCTTCTCTTTCCCTCTCAATTGTTCTGGGCCTTTTAAGAGAGACAGCAACAGCGACAGCTGCTTACTCTTACCTTTTTTTTTTTTGTTTCTGCTTTCCGATTTGTTGCATTTTATGATATCCATCTGGCATTTTGGCTATAGGCCCGGGTCATGCCTGTTTTATTCGTTCTGGAACCGGGTCTAGGGTTTGTGATGCAGGTACATGCACTCCCTCGAGGGGTTTCCTGATTGGCGTGTCTTATTTTTCGTTTCTTTTTCTATTTTCTATTTTCTTTTATGTTGCCCTTTTTTCTCGTGTGACTCGCCCCCAACGGGGCCGTTGCGCCCAGGTCGTTTGTTGGTGGGTAGGACAGACAGGCTGCACGGCGTCATCTGGACCAATCTTACATCATTTTTGTGGATATATGGTATGGCATACACCTAGACATAGTATTTTTGTTTCGGTCGAGGAGTGGGAGTCGACCTAGTGGTCAAGAGACAACGTGTCGATCACGGGAGATCCGCACCCTGTTTGCGCCCAGCAGAGTTTGGATGTGGATTTGGATTTTGTGTTCAAGGTTTTATTATTATTCATTTATTTCATCATCATATTATTATTATCTTTTATTTATTTTATCCTTTTATTTTATCCTTTCCAGAACCCCCCCTTAATTCGTATCTTTAGCCTACCATTATCAGGACCATCACCACCATCACCAATAGTAAACCAGAACCAGCGCCAGCCTCGGCTCCAACCGACACCGCCCAGCCCAACATCATGCACATATGTTATGCGCGGAGAGGAGTGGAGCGCCTAACGAGGCACCAGAGTAATCATGGCTGCTTATTGGGCCGGACGTCCGTAGGTGCGTCTACCTGCTCCGTACAGTACTGGAGTACGGAGTACTAGTACTGCCAGTGGGTTTGGAAGCTAAAACTCGCTCGCCTTGGCTCATATGGAGTACTGGTACTGGTACTTTTTATCAAACTATCGTACGGGGAGAAATGTGGACTGGACGGACTGGGCGGACTGGACTGGACTCCGCTTGGCGCCGGAAGCGAACAAAAAGAACTTGAACACTGACTGACTGTATCAGGGAGAAGAGGGTAAAAGTCAAGCATCCACTTTTCTTCGCACGGAGAACAATAAAAGAGGCTCGAGAGACATTGTAAAAAAACGAAAGGAAAGGAAAGGAAACCAAACCGGGTTGGAACTTGAACCAGGTCACTCGTTTCCAATGGGTTCGGTTATCGAAGCGGCCGACGTTTTAGTTTTAGTTTTGTGCATGTTCTGCAGATTCTAGAAGAGAGTGATCTCCCTATACGAGGTTTGCAGAATGCAGAAGGACGCAATGGAAGCGGCGCTAGGCTAGCACCGGAGTGTCGGGGCACATTTGCATCCGGGGGACCCATTAAAGCTGCTGCTGCCAGGACTTGCGGGACTCGAGACTCGAGACTCGGCCGTGGTTTGCCTTTAGGGGAGCGTTTTCAATCTAGTAGAGTTTATTCTGGGTATCTAGGTTGATTGGATTGGATTGGTGGCAGGGAGGGATTTTTCTTGGTTTTTCATGTGGGAAATCCCGCAAGTCGTACAGCTGTCTGGTCCCATCTCACCTTCTCCCCACCAATCACTAATCACTAAACCAATCTCAATTGGATCCGTATATGGCCTAGAAGGAGATGAATTCCACATTCCTTATCTTTGATCCTTGGGTTCACATCCCCGCCCGCCCGCTCTGGGAGCTCCCAGCGGATGCGGACGGTCGCAGATGCGGGCCGGTCTTGGAACGACTTGACTTGATTTGACTTGACTGCCTTGAATGATTGTACGAGTACATTCGTACGGGGAACACGGAAGGACAAGGGGAAACTTGAAAGGAGCTGATACTGAAATGGGTCAATGGCGGGATCTAATTCATTCCATCTAGATCCCATCGATCGACCTCGGTGATCACCGGGGGGGTACATGTATTCCTGTTCGTCGGGAAGTAAATCCAAGCAAAGCTAAAGCCAACCAAAGGTAAAGCTTGAGAGAGGCTCTCGGGGCTTGGACTGAACTTGGACTGGACTGGACTGGACTGGACTTGGACTTGTTCTCAGGGGCGACGCATCGAGTAAGGCGATCCAGTGGATGGGATGGGATGGTATGGATGGGATGGGGGAATGAATGGGGGGGACTTTTGTGGACCACAGCAAGTTGTCAAAGACCCTGGGGATCCACTGACGGTCAAAAGGCAAAGGTCAAAGGTCAGGATCAGCCACTGAGCAGTTCAGGCTGCCCGGCCTTGGCCACTTACACTAGTGTAGGTCGAATCGGGTAAATGCACAGGGGAGATGAAGGGTGAGTTCGACAGATGATCCTCCCAAGCTTCTTTTCTTTGGCTTTCTGGCCCCCCCCGCCACACCCGTCACGGTGGTCAAGAGTGGACGGGGATGACTGGATCCCGCTGAGTTGAGTGTTCCACATGCTCGTGATGCCGTTTCGGAATTACACAAGCGAATGTACTGGATGCATCATGTCGCGAACCTGCAGCAGATCATGGACCTTTACGTCTTTCCGTAGAGGACGAGGACGAGGACGAGGACGGAGATGGCCGAGGCCGAGGGAGAGGGAGGAGGCCCACAATCCTCAAGTCTGCCTGTTGGGTGAGTTGCCAAAGGCACACTCCATATGCACACCACAGGGCAAGACGAGGCAAAGCAGGGCAATGCATGGCATCACATCACCTCCCATTGCCTGTTCTGTCCTGTCCTATCCTGTCGCTGTCCTCACTCACACTGGACCTGACCTGACTGACTGACTTACTTGACTTGGTTCCTGACTCCGACTGGATGCGTGCGGATGTGGACTCGCCCGTTCACAGTGGGACCCCGATGGGACCAATTAGCTTGGTAAAATCGTTAGCATCCGCTAGCATTTCTAGAGCGGAGCAACACGATCGCAGTCACGCAGGCTCGGGGCCCTGGCCCTTTTGTTATCATTGGTCTGAGTGTCTTCGAAGGCACTGCATGTCAGACGGGGCCCATGTTGATCATCGATCCTTCTTCGAGGGGGTGTGTGGACCGTAGAGGTGAAAGAAGACCCTCAGCACTGGATCGAGTAGTGTATGTAGTGTAGTGTAGTCTACTCCGTAATGAAGTAGTGTATCGGACTCGATGTGTGTAGGGTGGAGAGATACCATTCCCCATACTCGGAGTGGATGATAAAAGAATCCCTTCATGATATGATATGATAGTACAGAGTACAAGTACTCGTAGTTAGTACCCCCTCCGTAATTAAATTATAATTATCATTCCCATCATAGCTACACTTCCGTACTATACGAGTACCCCCCCCCCCCGGCTTTGATTTGCCTCCGTTCTACTTTCGTTCGCCCCTCCCCTCTTCCCTTTTCCCATTTCCCATTTCCACCTCTTCCCCTCCTCCTCTGGTTAATTCCCTTTAATTTAATTAACCCTCCTCATTTGGTCATCCGTGGCGTTTTTCAGGGTTTGATGACTTTTTCAGTCTTCTGCACTGCATGATCTTCAGGGCCTTTTAGAGTGCACACACTCCCCTCTTCTCATTCCCCTCCTCTTTTAGTGCCGAGAGCCGGTGGATCGCCCCTGGAGTGCCCCATTTGAGGAACGGCCAATTTTTTTTAAACCCAGAAAGTAAATCACTTTCGCGTCGACCCGTCAGACCCAGTTCTGGTTCTGGATCTGGATCCTTAGTCTCTGGTTCACCTGTGGCCTTGTCCTTGTCTTGTCCGTCTTCGTCGCTTCTCCGCAAAACTCGCGGCTCCACTTTTCCCCCGAATCCGTCGGCGCATCCGCAACGCATTCCATTCCACCTCTCTCTCACTCTCTCTTCCTCTCTTCTCCCCTCTTGCTCGTCCCCCTTAGCTTTCTTTCCCCTTGTTCTTACTCTTGTATTCTTGTCACTGCTTCTCTTGTTCCTCTTCCTCCCTTTCCCTCCTCCCCTCCCCTCCCTCCTCCTCCTCCCCCTCCTCCCCCCCCCAGCTTCGTCAAGTCTATATCCCTCGCCATGGAGGGCTTCGACACCATGGCCATGCCGCCCTATCTTGCTAGCCCGTTATCCCTCGGCAATCTTCAGGGTACCGATTATCTCAATGCTATGCCCGGTCTTGATTTGCCCGATCACCGTTCCAACTTTGATTCCGAGACTTTTGTTAGGTATGATCTATCTATCCTCCTCGTGCCTACTATCTACCCGCGGGTACAGGTACAATCTCCTCGTGGTCGGAGACTAATCTAAGGCGCGTTCTTCCGCCCTGCTTCTAGTGATGATCTTGCCTTCACTACTCAAAATGGCCTACCACACGCATTGAACCGCTTCCCCTCGGGTTATGATGATACCTTCACCGATATGGTCACTCCATTTGATCCCGTCCCTCCCGAGCAACCTCAGGATTCCTCCATCGATCACAACAATAAACTGCTGAGCTTCTCATTGCCCGCCTACCACTTCACCTTGCTCGACTACTCCATGCGCCGCACCTCATTGTCGGTTTCCGCTCAACTTCATGGAATGTTCTTCTTGGCCGAATCTCCATATACAACCTCCCCATCGGAGAACGCCCCACCTCAACAAGGTGCCGAGCTAACATGTTACCGCCGGAACCTCTTTCAGATCACTGGCTCCGTAACCCTACCCCGAGGAATGCGCTATATTATGACCGACCAAGGTGATCGGATTCCGATTCTCGCGCAAGAGCTTACCGTGTCGGCGACGGAATCAGTGGAAGGAAACCCAGTAAAGATCATATCGGTGCCATGGAAAACGCCATCAGCCGCTGCCGCCAACTCCGGGACTGCCCTCGACGAGACGAGCACTGGCACCGCTGCCAAGATTGAGAAGGAGCCCCCACCAATTCCGCTCGATATCATGGCTGGTCAGGACTTGGATACCGACTACGCGACCTTTCCGATTGCCTGGAAACGCTTGCAATTCCGCGTCGCGACTGCCAACAATGGACGGCGCAAGGAGCTACAGCAACACTTCGTCGTTAGGCTCAAGGTTGTAGCAACTCTCTCGACTGGCGCCAAGATCTCCATCTCCGAGGTTCAATCGGGTCCTGTGATTGTTCGCGGCCGCAGCCCGCGCAACTTCCAGTCCAGAAAGGATCTCCCACTAAGCGGCAGTGCCGCGGCCTCGCGAAAGAACCAGGCCAACTCGGCCGCTGCGCTCAACCGCACGCCGACCAGCGACTCAGTACCACGCCGCGCCAGCGTGACTCCAGCGAAAGCGAAGGCCCCCTCAACGACCGTGCAAAGTAGCTCCCCCGAGACAACCTCCGTACCACCCCCGACAATGATGCAACAACCCACCGACTGGACCCCTATCCCGCAATCCAACAACGCCATGATGTCCCACGCCCACCAATCCATCTTCCCCCACTCCAGTCCAGAGCAACAACTCTCACAAGCGGCCGACTCCCAACGACGCGTCAGCGGCACAACAGCCGGATCAGCAGCGCCGATTAATCTATCCCTCTTGGACGACGAAGACCGAGGTGACGTTGGGAGCTTGCAGCTAGATCAAAAGATGATGGCATCTTACGCCAACGTTCCGGAAATCCCTCAACAAAGATCTATAAATCTCGACCAATCCGCCGCACCACCTTCAAAGATGCGCAAGCTTTCCCACGGCATCTCCCAGCAGTCCCAGACTCCCTCTCGAAGCGCCTCCTCATCCATACCCCTAATCGAGACGGCCAATCTCCCGCAACAATTCGTGTCTTCACTACCATTCCCGAATGAGAGTACCGATTTTCTGTACGAATACTTCCCTCTCGGACTGGATGACTGGCAAGCCCCCGTGGACGCCGTTTACAGGCCCCATGTCGTTCATCATACCAATATCCCTGAGATGAAGTTCGTCGCTTCCCGGGGTCGCAGTAAGAGGTATTTTGCTGCTGAGGACGTGTTTTGAATGAAAGTTGAGATTATACCATTGGTTTGGGTTAGGGTTTGACCGGCGCTAAAGTGGCGTTTTCGTTTTCGTCTTTTTTTCGGCTTTGGAATGTTTGGGATTTGCATCTGCATTTACACTGGGATTTGGAGGGGTTATTTTGGCCTTTTGAGCTTTCTCGTTATTAGACGCTTTTCTTTTTTCCCTGTTCTGGCTGCTCGGGAGAAACGATTTTCCCTTCTCTGATAATATGCTGGGGTTGAGTCTTTTTTTTGGTTGGTTTCGCAGCATCGCCTCTGGGGATTGGATCACGGTGTGGATCTATTTTTGCTCATTGCTCTTTTGTGAGGGGAGGGGTTTGGGGGTGTTTTTTCGAATTGTTGTCAGGTGCAAAATCGGCGATCCAGGGCGGTGTTTTGGAGTTGTCTTTTCTTTTTCGCCTTATCTTTATGGATGGGTCTCGGATGGGTTTCAAACAAGTCTTTTCCTTCCCGTTATGGGGAGAAGCCTTGTCGAAACTAGGCTTTCGCTTTGGCTTTTGATTCTTTCATTGGTCACTCAGTGGGACTTGATTTGATATCTACGGATTTGATTCTATATGCTCGGTTCGGATCGGTTTTTTGGTTATATCCCACCTCGTGTTATGATGCTATGTTGCTATTTACTGCGTTTTTGATCTGGTCGATATTGAGAAATGGCCTCAGCGCACTTTACTCTACTCTACTCTATTCCTGGCAGAGGCCGGAACTAGATCAATACTTTTCAAGAAGAAAAATTTTAAACAGATACCAATTTTTTCCATTGCTTTCAAGTTTCTTCATAAATTATGCAGTTTTTTGGTAGTATGCATGCATCTGACTGGGAGGTGGTAGATATGTATCTTAGCTGCTGATCGTGAACGCGGTAATTCCTCTAGCCTAGACTAGATTGATAAACATAAGTGCCCGCAAAGAATATCTTCCATACATTTGCAAACTTGAATACTCTCTTATCCATTCTAGACCCCCCTTCCCTTTCTTTCCTCACATCACTCAGATATACCCCAATCCATCCCCACCAACAACCTCCAAATCAGCCCTAATCTCCCACTCCGTAGCCCCAACCCTCCCCGCAATCTCCGCCTGCCTCGACCTCCCCAAATTCAACCACTGTCTGACCAAAGTCCCATCAACCATCCCCCGCCCACCCGCACCATCACTCTCAACAGCGCGAAAGGCGCGCGGATTCAATCCGCCCGCGTGCTCGATCGTGTTGATTAATTGGGACTGTAGTGCTGAGAGGCGTCGGTAGGAATCTTCCGTGACGGATGTTACTAGGCCTACTGAGCCGTTTTGGGATGTTAGGAGGATTTGGTGTGTGGATGTTTGTGGGGGGATGTCGATGTCCATGTCCATGGCTGTGTCGGAGTCGGAGTGGGAGGTGGTGGTGGTGGATTTGAGTAGTTCGGATGAGACGGCTGTTCGGGGGAGGAGGTTGGCTGTTGTCGCGAAGTTTCCGGTGTGGAATTTGCTTCTATTTAGGAGACGGTCGCCGTTTGAGGATTTGGGGTCTATAAAGAGGATGGTGGGTTAGTTGGATGTTTGGGTTTGGGCTGCTAGCATAGCTAGCTGCACGCATCTTAACGATGGCGATGGCGATGGCGATAGTGATAACGTACCTTCAGGGTCATACTGCAGCACATGCAGATTGCAGTCACTGTCGGCGACCAAGATGTACAATTTATTCCCGTCCGGCAGGAAATCCGCGGTGACAACCTCGAGGTATTCCGGGTCCTTGCCGAAGAGAGCCATTTTATATGGATCCTCCTGTTGTGTAATTGATGGTCAGCTCATGTGTTCATGTAATGCGTCGTGATGGAGAGGAGAAAGTGCTAAGCTAATAGAGGGAGGAACGTACCGAGTAACCCGCAAACCAAAGACCCTTCATAGCATCTCCAAGTAAAACCATGCCCGTGCCTTTGAGTTCCTTCGTAACACTGACATAGCACTGCATGTCCATAAAAGCCACCGGGAGAAGACTACCATCTTCCTTCAAGCCACGGACCATGGCCTTTTGACCCTGGGCCACGATCACGAATCCCTGACCACCAATTCCCGATAGCGCAGTCACGGCGCCCTTGACGATCTCCTTGCCAATTAGCTTCAACTTGCGACCTGTTTCAGGCCGGTCCGGTTCAGGAACCACTTCAATCACGTCGAATACATAGATGCATCCACGTGCGGGGATATCTTCGCCCTTGGCCATGGCCGTTCCGACGACTATGAGGTCTCTACGCTCGTGCGTATTCTCCGAAACCTCGATGTTGACGTTCTTCACGGCTGTTACATGTTCCGCCAGCTCGAGCGGGTAACTGTCAATAACAGACCAAGACTTGGGACTTATGACTTTGATCGAGCTTTGCGGGACTTTGGGCAAGAATGATGAGCCTTCGCTCCGCCATTCTGGGTGTAGTTCGTCGTTCTCGGGAAGCTTGAAATCGACGTTGACGCTAGTGGCCACGACGTAGGTTTCCGAGGCGGTGGAATAGGCTAAAAGGTCCACTTGTTCATGGAGTGGGACTTTGCGCGTCGTCCACGAATGGTCGAATCGGGTTTCCGGTGCGAATTGGCATGCGCGAATTACATTCTCTGAATCGGCATAGATGAAGCCTTTCTCGCAGCCGAGTGACGAACTGTCAAAACCGTCTAGCCATTTCGTGAAATCTCCACGGAGACGGACTAGATGTGGGGAACTTGCTGAAGTTCGAAGGATAAATCCTGCAGAGACACCGGGTAGGAAAACTCCGCTAAGTCCTGATATGTCGTTGAATTTGCGCAGTGGCCTTGCGCGGCTTTGCATTTCTTCCGATGGTGATTTGGAAGTTATGTTCGAAAGGCTGTGATGGGCTTCTCGGAAGAATCGGAGCTCTTGGGTCGGCTGATCACCAGTTGTTATGGAGACTGTGACGGGTTTGTAGACAATGATTTCGTCGTTCTCGGTTCGAGCCTATTCTTCAGATTAGAATTTTGTCAAATGCCTAGTTAATGTAAAAGTTCATACAATTAAGTAGGGTGAAGCACTCCAACGATCGCCGAGGTCGGCAATGAGGATTTCGTTGATGGTTTCCTTCGTATTGGATCGTCGTGGTGGCTCGGCTGACAATATCGGCTGTAAGCAGTCAATGCCATCGATCAACGACAGTTGCTTCATGTCAGGAAGATGGATGATCTGAAAGAATCAGTGTTAGCCAGAGGCTCAGGCCCGAGCTCAAGGAGCATCGCGTTTTGCATCAATAATTTACCAGAATTTTGTAGTCTGAAGTCAAGACAAACAGAAGTGTGTCGCCACCATCCACAGCATCCGAGGCCGAAGTGAATGTGTGGCTTTTGTCCTTGTAGAGACAAATCGAACGACATTTCAGATTTGAAATGTCATCCTGTAGCGCAACTTCATCTAGATCGCCACTTTCATCCGCTTGGAGGAGCAAAAGAGAAGCATCGTCCCGAAGTATGGCAATGAAAGGATCCATTAAGCTCGCGCTGACAGCGACTCGCTCTTCATCGGTATCTTCGTCCCAGATCGGATATATCTGTGCTAAGCCCAGTTCTGGAGAAGTTTCTCTTATAAGCGTTCCATTTCAGATTACCCCCGTACATCAGAGATTATAACTTACCAGAGTCATAACTTCGAACTTCGTTCTGTAGGACTTGGACGAGACGGGATGATCCTGCCAAAGGTCCAATGTCGATGGTATGATCCCCGTTAGGGTTGAAATCAGGGGCCTTGTAAGGTTGCAAGGCTGAGTCTTCGACTTTCAAGACCTCGGACACTTCATTGATCTCTGTCTGGCATGAAACTATGACATATTGATTGGCAGCTTCCTCCTTGGTGAGAATGGTAGCAGACCATACGGCGTCGGCTCCATCGATGTTCACGGAGGCTGCCACAACAGGGTCTATCTCACGCTTCATGACGACCAAGCCACCGGCTCTGTCGGAACCTTGTGATGCGACTAGCTCCAAATCGGCAGAGACTTCCTTATCGGATGGATTTTCCTGATCTTGGTCCTGGTCTTGCTTCTTGGTAGCAGTGAAGGGTTTTCCCAGTGTCACATCTCTTAGAGGCCCAATATTAGAGAGTCGGTCATTCAAATAGAGGTGATAATATTCAGAGGTTGTATTATCCGAGCCTGTGCGTTGATCGGCTCGAATGGGCTCCGGTACAGAGGAGTAAAGATCATCGTCTTCGATCTCATCATCGTCAGAGAGATCATCCAAGCCATCAGCTCCTTGTCTCGATTCTAGTCTTGCCTTCTTATGGGAAGCAGTCGAATGGGACCACCCAATAAGAACCGAATCTGCATCTTCGCTGCCAATGAATACATTGCCGTCGCCGAAGCATGCAGAACAAGAAGCTGCTGAATTCAAAAGACTTCCATCTGAAGGTGCCGGTAGGCGATGAACTGACATTCCGGAAACGGATCGACCATCAAGCTTAAATCGGATCAAGGCCATATCCCCCAATGCAAGTGCGAGAACGAGATCACCACTGTCACCTCCGAGTCGCTCCACAACACAGCCCTCCAAGCGGAAAGCTAGATCAGATTGGTCGCTCATAGAGAATGACGAAACTAGGCGAGCAAATTCGTTCACGCCCACTGCGTTGGTTTTCCCGGCTTGGTCCACGTGCACAATCTCATTCGAACCAATGAGCAATGCACCTCCCACAGGAGGTGGAAGAGCCACTACCTTGAATAGATCACTGGGTAGCCTAGAGACAGATAAGAGGGTCGTCGAAGCCCGTTGCTCGAGATCTAGAGTGAAGACGGTGTAGAACATCACATCTTTCCTCTCGTGAACCAGGGCACTTGAAGTTGCAACGTGAGAATACAAGATTCCAAAAGTCGGCTCCCTATATTCGTAGAGGAATTCAAGGCTGACTGGGTGCAATAAAGAAGGGTCAAAAGCCGTCAAGGACAGGACAAATGAGGCCGCATAAGGGGTTTGATATGTTGTTCCGTCGTTATTCTTCCCAACAGCTGGGCGCTCTCCATCAAGATCTGAGTCATAGTCATCCATCACCAGATCATCCCCTGCTTGGTGAAAGGGTAAAATCGCGAGGTTGCGGATCCCGAAGTTGAACACCGCGCAACGACTACTCGGGTCCACGCTGAGAATGCTGCTACATCGGCTCAGATCAGGCGCCCAGGGGCTTCTCGTTAGATCATCTCGCTCGTAGTAGTGAATGGAGACGGTAGAGATTCCATGGCGTTCGGGATCCCATTCGATCAAGGAGAGCTTCGCGTTGCGAAGCGCCAAAAGAATGGCCTCTCCGCCACTTTTCGTGTTCAAAGTTTTGACGCGACTCAAGTCTGTGACTGTTCCAGGCAATTGATATTCCTTTTCCAGGAGTAGCTTCGTTCCTGATGGGTGAGATGTTGACGAGTGGGTCTCTGAGACTTCACCTTGTGTTTGAGCGGAGGCTTTGATGAGGGAGAACACCTGCAACAGGGAAGATCGCACCACGATCAAATTTTGTGCTGTAGCGGATATAAAGGGCACCGCCAATGCATGGGTGACCCCCGTTGGGGGTAGTAGCTCCGTATAGCACTGCATTGGAAATGGTCTCTCTCTTTCAGGAGATGTGGTTCCAATGGTCTATTGCCTGCGCTCGATATTGTCGATGAGCATTGCAGCTTCAGCTCTGACCAGGTTCAAAGCTTCTCCGTGTCCGTCGGAAGTGAAGTGAATTTGGGAAATGCAGATTTATGTCACTTGGATATCTCTCGGATTGTTTGTCGCAGGGCGGGTCGGAAGACATGGCACGTGATCCAGAGCAAACAAAGTCACGTTATCTGTCTCCAACCCAATCGGGTTAGCTTATGACGACAGACGCGGTGTCGGTTTACTTCGCGGCCTTTGGAATGAAACTTGGACTTGGACTTGGACTTGAATGCTAAGCTTGTTTTACTAAACTCGGTGACGGTGATTTCTATACCGTCTCACGTCAGTCGAAATTTCTGCTTCTCATGCGGAATCACTTCACTTCAACATGGCGCTTCTTCAGACATCTCTGATCTGGATCGTCTACGGAGCCGTGATAGCTGTCTTGCTCGCGGCAGCTTCGGTTTTCATTTATGTTTATCAAACTCCTCGAGATCGCTCGCCATCTGTAACTTTGACTTGTATCATTGCAATCACCAGTCTGCTTGCTACGGTGCTTCTGCTTCCGGTGGATGTCGCACTGGTGTCGTCAACTACTTCATCCAAACTAGGCCAACGGAAAGAGTGGGCAACCCAAGAGGCAGTCGACCGCATCACCTATTCTCTGACTATCATTTATTATATTCTTTATTCCCTGGATGCACTCTTATGTCTCCTGGTCATCCCCTTTGTCTACTTCTGGTACGAAGAATATGATGAAGTGGCCAGTGAAAGTGGAGAGCAGTCATTGGGGCAGCGCTTCTGGGGCGCTTTCAAGTACACCGTTTCATTCATTGCAATCGTGATTATCCTTTTCCTCGTGGGATTTTTCGCCCCTATCTCCGACAATAAGAGCGGCCTTGACTTTGATTATTTCAAGAAGTTGCTCACTGAGAACCGTAGGTCTTGGTCACAATCCACGAAATTTAAAACGAGACTAACATTGCTGCAGATGGGGAGCGTGCCTTGACATTTGCCCTTGGTTTGCTTATGACTCTTGGTCTCTGTCTTTATGTTCTATACACTTCATCCGGGCTCGCGTTGCTCCCGATTGGCTTGATCAAAACGGCTCCCTCGATATCCAACCCCACTTTGCGTGTGAATACTGCGCAGCAACTTGAGACAAATCAGGAACGACAACACCAGCTGGAGGGTCGCTGTGGGGCAAATCCGGAACTTTTATCCTCCAAGGACCGTCGGGAACTTGACACGCTCATTCGAGAGGAGAGAACTTTAATTCGACGTCAACGTCTAGTCGATGAAGCTCAAGGCGAAGGACGAAGCTGGCTCATACGGTTGTGGTTCAAGATCGAGGCCGTCTTCCGTCCATTCAAGCTGCTTGGAGGAGTTATCCTACTCTTGGTAGCGCTCTTAGTGTGGGTCTCAATGCTCCTCACGGCCATCGATAAAGCAAAGAACTCGATCTGCAAGCACCGCTGTGGATATATCCTCGGACATGTCAACATTTTCAATCCCGTGAACTGGGCTTTGGTTCATTCTGCCAAGTTCTTTCCAGTCGACTACGCCATCTTCACGGTGTTGGTGTTACTGCTATTCTGCAGCTCTGTTGCTGGCATTGCCGTGGTTGGTATTCGGTTCCTTTGGATTAGAATCTTCCAAATTCGAAAGGGCCATACCTCACCCCAGGCTCTGCTCATGGCAACTTCCATGTTGATGCTGATTACACTAGCGCTGAATTACTCCATTTCCATGGTAGTCGCTCCGCAGTATGCAACTTTTGGCCCACAAACGTTCTGCGACAGGGAATCAATTTTGCCTTTCGGGCAGCCAGACTGCTCAAACAGTAAGGAGCTCATCAAACCATGCTCTGAACTGGCGAAGAACCCTGCCGCGCAGCGGGTATGCACCCCTAGTGTTGTCAGCACGTTCTTAAACCGTATCACTCTTAATTTCCCTTTCTTTGGTGTGGTGTTTTTCTGGGCACAATTCTTTTTCCTCGGTGAGTATCCCTATCCCACGGTCTTTGTTAATGTGTTCGCGTCTTGAACTAATACCCCTTGCATTCAGGTGTATATCTGATCGTCTTCATTACTACTCTGTTCCGATCGCCGAAACTGGACGAGAGACAGCTGGACGAAGATGCCGAGGAGGCCGAAGAAGAGGGTCTCCTCGCGAATACTGGACGAAGAATCAACGCTAACTGGCAGGATATTACTGGAAGAAGTTCCCGGGCTGGATGATCCGGGGACTGATGGCTGTGGCGTGAATCAGGGTCTTGATTATTCTTGCATTTTGACTGAGAATTTTCATCATATTAATTTGTTAACTCTGATGTATACGATGTTTGAGCGTTCACAGAAATTGATTAAACAAATTTAAGGAATACATGGGAATCTCCATCTGGTGAAATTGATCACAGTCGCATAAGAATTGATAAATTGGCTCGGCATCCGCCAGCGGAGCTTGAACCAGAAGCCTTGTAGTTTAAGATAATCAAGATTAAGCCTTCATCTGCTCGTTGAGCAGGGCTAGGGCGCTCTGGAACGCCTTGACAACATCATTGTCTGCATGCAAAAGTCAGCCCTGTTCTCCGAGACAACTGAAGCACGATCGTCTCACTTACAGTGCTTTTTCTTATTCTCCACGCTCACTTCGGAGTTTTGTACGTGCTGCATCTGTGTCTTGAATCTATGGAATTTTTAGCTATCATTTTCATGGCCATGACCTTTGGAGGCAGTTTCCTGGAGGACAAGGTTTCATACCGTTTTAAAGCCCGTCTCTCATCTTGTAAGACAGTCGTTTGGGACCAAGCTGTGAAAGCCTATCTCATGGTCAATATTTAAATACATCACATTCGGGTGCAGGGATGAACAATTACCTCTAGCAATCTTGCGGTCTCGACGCGAAGCTCCTCCTCTACCCGGCTGTGCTCATCCATGGCATCCGTGTATTTTTCTTGCAGTTGGTCCCAGTCACATTCAGCGAGTCCTTGGGTGAGACGGGTGACAATGGGAAATTCTTCCACTGCAGCTGGGCTGTGGGTTTGACCAACCCCTATGGATTGAGATGTCATATTAGATTGGGCATCGCCTGTCGATTTCATGGTGACTGTTTTGCAATGGGCAATGATTTAATGGTAGTCCGAAAATTCAAGAAAACCCAGTGGCCAGTACCCAAATGAGTTGGTGGGCAATCAATGCATATCGGGATATTCCACTGGTTGTACACAACCCGTTAAAAGGGCACAGGCAGATCCTATGAGATTACATGGCTGGGTCCGCGCCCGGCCGTCAGGTGACGACATCACAACGCGCCCTCTCCGACACCGCTGCCAACTCTTCTCCTCACCCCTCATCCTCATGGTTCTCGGCGGCAGCTCTGGTAGCTCCTTCGACATACCGTGGAAATGCCGCCTCTGAACTTCCGTTGAGAGCTATAAACTAACTGCGATGAGCTGTCATATATGCGACTCTGCCCACTCCCGCCTCCCACACCTCTGTCCGACATGTGCCCGCAACCGTCTCTATCCTCTGCGCTTGGAAACCACACAGGCTCTTCTAGAGAAGGAAATCCTAGCAAACCAGATTGAAACAGCCGTTTCCCATGGACCTTTGGAAGACCAACACCTCGGGCCTGGAGAGCGGTCTTCGAGATTGAGCCATCAAAGTACTAGTACTCGTACTTGGTCTCTCCAAACGACCTCCAGCAAACAAGTCGCCTCAACATCAAGGAGGGACGACCTGTCCCGAAATACTGCAGCCTTGAAAGAGGAGATTAGGGTTAAAAAAGCTGACCTGGCGGAACGAAGAGCAACTCTGGCTCGGAGACGCGCCGATGCTGAATCTGCTCAGTACCAGCTTGTGGAGCGGGAAACGGCTAGTCTGACGGGTATTCAGAATGCAACCAAAAGAGCTGAGCATCTTTGGCATTCTTTGCATAGCAAGACGGCGGAGGCAAGGATCTTTCTTTGTCGAGAAGCTGCCCATCTCTATGGCTTACGACAAAAGACGGCGAGGAAGGGCGATCCTCATCAGCTATACGTGCTAGGAGGCATGCCTATAGTGGATTTAAGGGACATGAATGGCAAGTCTTCCACGATGGGCACAAGGATTGTGCGCGCACAGTATACTGACATCTTTCAAGGTGCCACGCCCGCTCAGATATCGACATCCTTCTCGAACGTTGCTCAGCTCCTTGTCCTAGTCTCACACTACCTCTCTCTCAGGCTACCAGCTGAAATAACCCTGCCTCATCGAGATTACCCAACCCCGACCATATACCCGCCTGCCTCCTCATATGATTTGCGCGGAATGAGCAGGAGGAATACCGCTCACTCTTCGCCGTCGAGTCAAGCCACCTCGAGAACGGGAGATACACGTACCCAGTCTCGTCCGCGGCCACTTTTCATTGACAAGTCTCTTCAACGGCTGGCAAAGGAAGACCCTGCCACATATGCGCTCTTTCTTGAGGGAGCAACATTGTTAGCCTGGGATGTGGCGTGGTTATGCCGAACTCAAGGCATCAACCTGACATCTGACTCTTGGGAAGAAGTTTGCGATATGGGAAAGAGCATGTACCAGCTACTAGTTGCTCCACCAGCCCAGCCGTCTTCTCTGATGCGAGCTTTTGCGAGTCGCGATACACAGACTAAGATCAAGTCCACCAAGGACTCCCCGCAAACGACGATACAACGCAGGAAATCATTCCCAATGCTTGGGCACTATTCACACGGCACAGTGCACTCTTTTCTAGCTGCATCCGAAGGATCCGAGTATGTGCGCACCTGGAAGCTACCAACGCCCACAAAGATCGTGGATAAATTAAAGGCCAATCTACTTGGAGAGATGACCAGTGCAGAATGGGAACTGTTAGAAGAAAATGAATGGGACGATGGGCCTACAGAGCCCAATCAGCCACCTTTCATACAGAATCCTGACATTTCAAGCTCACCTCCACCCCCCATCCAACCAAATGAAGGGGCAAACAATGAATCAGCCAGCAAGGGCCAGGGCCAGGGCCAGGGTCAGGGCCAGGGCGCAGATGAAGGCCGTCGCTCGAAAGGCAATAGCGGCTGGATGAAGCTCAACAATAGATAGAAATATGCGCATCAACGACAACAACGAACATACCTCAACCACACTTGCTAGTTTAGATATTAAATACAATACCATTTGCAGAACTCCTACCTACGAGTAACTCGGCATCATCCACCGGAAGCTCCATCTCCATCTCCATCGGCGAGGCTGCGGGATGGCCCCGGGATCCGCGCGGTTAGTAAGCTGCCGAGATAAGATGGATAATACGCGTGCCAGGTGGCCCGAAACTCTCCGCTTTGCTTTGCTTCAACGATGCGCCCGAGATCGGGATCGGGATCGCCTATACGGTGCTAGTACATTGCAGGATATTGTAACGCGAATCTGATTGCGTGATCCCAGCCTTGGCACCCGGCGGAACTTTCTTCTCCGCCCCTCGAATTGATCTTCCGAGCTTGCGGATGTGGCTCGGGCCCAGCAGCATCGAGTACACACCCCGATCAAAGATGCAGAATGCGCAGGCATTGGATGTAGGCGGGAAATCCCTTGGTGAGCAATCCATCCCAATACCAACCCCAACCCCAACCCCGCCAATACCGGGCGAGAACTTGCTTCTGACTGTCCGCCAGATTTCGCCCTCGACGCCCTCTCTCAACTCCCCGAATCTCTCCTACAAGCTGAGCTTAAACGACGAAATGGGAACTTTGTACGAGCTTCGGACACTGATGATGGATCAACCTGTGGCTCCGGGCAGCGAGGTGCGTATAACACGCCTCTGCATGTTATGGCGCTCTTCCTCATTCTCGTCTTGAGTACATTTGGTACGTACCACCTCCTTTTTCTGTCTGCTTCAGGATGGTGTTCAGCAAGAGATCGTCAAATAGTTAACAACCTCTCTCTATATTAGCATGCTCTTTCCCGGTTCTTGCACGCCGCTTCCCCGGTTTACCCATTCCACGTCGATTCCTTTTCATATCCAGACATTTTGGGACAGGCGTTTTGATCGCTACAGCATTCGTACACCTGCTTCCTACAGCCTTCATGTCATTGACAGATCCATGTCTCCCCAAGTTTTGGAGCCACTCCTACCGGGCAATGGCCGGGTTTGTCGCGATGATGTCTGTATTTGCCGTCGTGCTGGTAGAAATGTTCTTCGCGATGAAGGGGGCAGGCCATGTTCATGGAAACGATTATGATACTTTAATGGGCGATATTGGCCGTGAATCACTGGATGACTTCCGCCATGGGACTCGGGACTATTTACACGACCATGACCGGGAAGCATCGGGCAATATCCGCATGGAAGGCCTACGACAAAATGACCCGTTGGACTCCCCTGAGCCTACTGCCTCGCACGAATACGAATCCGAACACCCACATGCTATCGGCTCCCAATCAGATAAAGGGGAGGACGAAGATGCTGATATTGAAGGCCTTGACGTATATACAGACGACACCACCCCTATCAATGGACAACCCCGTTCCCGTCCCTCGGTGCACTCTACTACTGCTCGCCGTCACCGGCCGCAATTGAGCGAGCACTCCAACATGCCAATGCAAAATCCTCAACGGCAACTTTTGCAATGTCTCCTTTTGGAAGCCGGGATTTTGTTTCACAGCATTTTCATCGGCATGGCGCTTAGCGTTGCAACGGGGACCTCATTCGTCGTTCTACTCGTCGCCATCAGTTTCCATCAAACCTTTGAAGGCTTCGCCCTCGGTTCGCGCATTGCGTCGCTAATCCCCGACCTTTTTGGCCCCTCTTCCATGAAGCCTTGGCTCATGTCGCTTGCTTATGGAACTACTACACCTCTTGGTCAGGCACTTGGTCTAATTCTGCATAATTTTTATGACCCTGCGAGTGCGACGGGTCTGCTTATGGTGGGCATCACCAACGCTATTAGTAGCGGGCTTCTTCTGTTCGCGGGTCTTGTTGAGCTTCTTGCTGAAGACTTCCTCAGTGAGTCTAGCTATGAGACTCTTCAGGGTAGGCGGCGAGTTGAGGCTTGTGTGTCTGTTGCCTGTGGTGCTATTTTGATGGCGCTCGTTGGTGCTTTTGCCTAAGAGCCTTGTAAATGAAAATGTAGCATTAGTTTACGCCATCTCATGCCCTGTTACTGTTAATTTTTAGCTTTAGAACAACTTGAATGAACTATTCCACCTTGCATATGAAATTATCCAATTCATTTTCAACTTCCGTATGCTTTCTGTATATCAAAGCCAATAGTTTGAGTTCTTATATAGCAACTACTAGTTTTACATCAACACTTAACTACCACACGATCGATATACTAGTATACTTGGTCGAGTTTGAACATTCATAAAAATTAAGTTTTGTATTTCCGAAATTTTATTTGGTACGTAAACCCAGGTATCTACTACCAGCTATTCTTGTAGTGGTATCTCACACGCAGTGTTGAAAATCAGTTCATATCCATACATCATTAATATCCATTTAGAGGAGCTCGAGGACGAGGGCGCTAGCACCACCGCCACCGTTGCAGATGCCAACGCAGCCGAGCTTACCCTGCTTAGCCTTGAGGACACCGATCAGGGTAGACAGGATACGGGCACCGGAAGCACCAAGAGGGTGACCAATGGCAACAGCACCACCGTGGATGTTAACCTTGTCCTCAGAGATGCCGAGCAGCTTCATGTTGGCAAGGGAGACAACGCTGAAAGCCTCGTTGATCTCGAAAGCATCGATGGACTCCTGAGTCACGCCAGCGTGCTTGAGAGCCTTGGGGATAGCCAGGGCAGGGGCGGTGGTGAACTTGTTAGGCGCGTGAGCGGCATCACCCCAGCCGAGGATCTTGGCAATGGGCTTGAGACCGAGCTCCTTGACCTTGGCCTCGGAGACCAGGACGTGCGCGGCGGCACCGTCGTTCAGGGGGGAGGCATTGGGGGCAGTCACGGTGCCGGTGCCGGGGATGAAAGCGGGCTTCATGGCGCGCAGCTTCTCCGGGTTGAGGTTCTTGGGCTCGTCGTCCTGGGAAACGGTGACGCCGGGCTTGCCGCGGAAACCGGGGATCTCAATGGGAGCGATCTCGAAGTCGAAAACTCCGGCCTTCTGCGCGGCTTGGGCCTTCTGGTAGCTGCGGATGGCGTAGTCGTCCTGTTGCTCGCGGTTGAAACCGTGGTCCTCGGCGCACTCCTCGGCAGCGAAGCCCATGAGCTCCTGCTTGCCGTAGGCGTCCTGCAGACCGTCCTTCTGGATTCCGTCAACCAGGCTCTGGTTTCCGTACTTGGCACCAGTGCGCATGTTGGGGAGGTAGTGAGGGGTGTTGGACATGGACTCAGCGCCACCGGCGACGACGATGTCGGCGTTTCCGGTCATGATGGTCTGGGCACCGAGGATGACGGCCTTCAGGCCGGAGGCGCAGACCTTGTTGACGGTGGTACAGACGGTGGAATCCGCGAGGCCAGCACCGATAGCGCATTGGCGGGCAGGGTTCTGTCCGACACTGTTGTGAGAGAATTTGTTAGTGACATTGCCAAATGAGAGCAATTATCTATCCTATACCCTATCCTCAACTTACCCAGCAGACAGAACATTGCCAAAGAAGACCTCCTCGACATCGGCGGGGTTGATGCCCTCAGCACGCTCGACAGCAGCTATAGTCCTCTGTTAGCAATGGTTTCAAGGACGTGTCTCCGGGGTAATGATGAAGGATTGGACATACACTTGATAGCATGGGCACCGAGCTTGGGGGCGGCAAGGGTGGAAAGAGAGCTGCTTCATTGTTAGTTTATCTGGCGAAGAGGGCAACAAAATATGAGGGGCAAGTATATAATTACCCAAGGAAACCGCCCACAGGGGTACGGGCGGTGGAAACAATGTAGACGGGAGGAAGGGAAGACATTTTGGTGCAATGTAAAGGAATTGAGATCAATTGATGAAAAGGAGAAGGAGAAGATTCCACCGAGGGGAACGGTACTAATATAGTGGGGGGGGGGGAGCCCTGGAGTGAGGAGCTGTACGGTGTAGGCGGGAGTACTTGGGAACGCTCGGACCAAGTGAAAGTTGAGAATCTTCCAACCTTCCACTCCGTCACGCCAGCACCGAATCGGGGCTGCGGATCATCTTCACTTTGCGCCCATTCCTGCCAGTCCTACCCACAATGGAGGATCTTTATGACGAGTATGTTCTTTATATTCCCCCTCCTACCTGACTGCGCTTTCAATTTCTATTCCCCTTTACCAAATGCGCAACGCGTTCTAACCAGGGGCCCAGGTTCGGTAACTACATCGGCGAGGCCGACTCCGACGAGGAGCAAAATGAGCAGGTCCCCGAGGCGTTCAAGTTTGATGAAGCATTTGAAGATGAAGAGGAGGAAGAGGACGTGAACGACCAGCAGTTAATGGAGGTCGATGGTAAGCCTTGTTGCGCTGCTCTGCGCTTCGATTCATTTCCGCTCCCCGTTCGCTAATCCCCGTCTCGCGACAGATGGACCTTCAAACGCCGTCATTTTGCACGAAGACAAGCAATATTATCCTAGCGCACAACAACTATACGGTACCGATGTCGAGACCATGGTCCAAGAGGAAGATGCGCAACCTCTATCGGAACCCATCATCGCCCCCGTCCAACAGAAGAAATTTGCAATCGCCGAAACAGAGCTCCCTCCCGTTTATTTCTCTCGCGAATTCATGTCAGATCTGCTCAACTTCCCCGATCAAATAAGAAATGTCGCAGTTGTGGGCCACCTGCACCATGGAAAGACTGCGTTTATGGATATGCTGGTTCGACAGACACACGACCTGACGGAACGTCTTGAGAAGCGCATCGGTAAGCGCAAGGAGGAGCAACTGCGATACACCGATGTTCACTTTTTGGAACGCGAGCGCGGTCTTTCGGTCAAGTCAGCCCCGATGAGCTTAGTTCTCCAGGGCACCAAGGGCAAATCCCATCTTCTCAATATCATCGATACCCCCGGACATGTGAACTTTGTGGATGAAGTTGCTGCATCGGTTCGCTTGGCAGATGGTGTAGTCCTTGTTGTTGATGTTGTCGAGGGTGTTCAGGCGAATACTGAGCAGATCATCAAACATGCAGTGCTGGAAGATATTCCCATGACGCTGGTTGTGAACAAAATGGACCGCCTCATCCTGGAACTCAAGCTTCCGCCCAACGATGCCTACTTCAAACTGAAGCATGTGATTGAAGAAATCAACACAGTTATTGAAAACGTCTTGCCAGGACAAGGTGAACGCCGACGATTGAGCCCCGAGAAGGGAAATGTTGCGTTCGCTTCTAGTTCGATGAACTGGTGCTTCACATTGCAATCATTCGCCAGGATGTATGCAGACACCTATCCCCGACTTGACTCCACAGAGTTCGCCGCGCGACTGTGGGGAGATATCTTCTACAACCCCCGAAGCCGGAAGTTCACCCGCAAGGGCGTGGAAGAGAACTCCAAACGGGCTTTTGTGAAATTCGTCCTGGAGCCTATTTATAAGCTTTATTCTCACACCCTTAGCGAAAGTCCCGAGGACCTTAAGGAGACATTAGCTTCGGTGGGCGTCCACCTGAAGCCGTCTCAGTTGAAGTCGGATGCAACAGAGCTGCTTAACCTGGTTTGTGGGCAGTTCTTCGGCCCTCCCAGTGGTTTCGTCGATATGGCAGTGCAACACATCCCTTCGCCAGTCGAGGGCGCCCAGCGCATGCTAGAACGGTATTATACAGGGCCATTGGATTCAAAGGTTGCAAGCTCAATGGCAGCCTGTGACCAAGATGGACCCCTTGTGGTTCATGTCACCAAGCTTTTCAGCAGCACTGACGCTACTGGGTTCTACTCGTTCGGAAGAATTCTGAGTGGTACAGCTCGTCCCGGTCAGCAAGTTCGTGTCCTTGGTGAAGGCTATACCCCCGAGGATGAAGAAGACATGGTTGTCGCAACTATTTCCGACACATGGATCGCAGAGACTTGCTACAACATCTCCACAGATGGTGTTCCTGCTGGTAACTGGGTTCTCTTGGGAGGTGTGGATAACTCCATTGTTAAAACCGCCACCCTGGTCCCCCTTAAGCTCGAAGAAGACGAAGAACCATTTATCTTCCAGCCCATTAAGCACATGACCGAGTCGGTCTTCAAGGTCGCTGTGGAACCCGTCAACCCCTCCGAACTGCCGAAGATGCTTGACGGTCTGCGCAAAATTAACAAGAGCTACCCTTTGATCTCAACCAAGGTCGAAGAGTCTGGCGAGCACATCGTACTGGGTACGGGTGAGCTATATATGGACTGTGTGCTGCACGACCTTCGTCGACTGTACTCAGAGATGGAAATCAAGGTTTCTGATCCGGTGACACGTTTCTGTGAGACTGTCGTTGAGACCTCTGCGATCATGTGCTACTCGATCACCCCAAACAAGAAGAACAAGATCACCATGATTGCCGAGCCTCTGGATGAAGGAATCGCCGAGGACATTGAAAGCGGCCGGGTCAGCATCAAAGACCCTATCCGGAAGGTCGCTCGCTTTTTCGAGGATAATTACGACTGGGATAAGCTTGCCGCTCGCAGCATTTGGGCATTCGGCCCCGACGAGATGGGTCCCAATATTCTCCAAGATGATACCTTACCGTCTCAAGTGAACAAGCAGCTTCTTGGAACTGTCCGAGACTCGATCACTCAGGGTTTCAGCTGGGGAACCAGAGAAGGACCACTATGCGAAGAACGTAAGTCTTACTCTTTTCTTTGATTCATAGACATCGATACTAACCTTCTACTTCCAGCCATTCGCAATACCAAGTTCCGACTCACAGACGTCTCCCTTGCCGAGCAAGCAATCTACCGAGGAGGAGGTCAAATCATCCCAACCGCTCGTCGCGCCGTCTACTCTTCATTCCTAATGGCTTCCCCGCGTCTCATGGAACCAATCTATTCCTGCACAATGACCGGACCCGCTGACGCCGTGGCCTCGGTCTACACCGTTCTCTCTCGCCGACGCGGACACGTCCTCTCAGACGGTCCTATCGCGGGTACACCGCTATACTCCGTCCGCGGCTTGATACCAGTGATTGATTCCTTCGGTTTCGAAACGGATCTTCGCATCCACACCCAGGGCCAAGCCTCAGTGAATCTGGCCTTTGATAAGTGGAGCGTTGTACCCGGTGACCCCCTGGACCGCGATGTCAAGCTGAAGCCCCTCGAGCAGGCCGGTGCTATGGCCACGGCTCGCGACTTTGTTCTCAAGACGAGACGTCGTAAGGGGTTGGCGGAGGATGTTACAGTTAGCAAATTCCTGGAACCGGAATTATGGAAGGGATTGAAGGAGAGTGGTGTTTTGGACTCATAATTTCATTCATTGGTTTTTCTTCCAGTAAGGGAAGAAAAAGAAGAAGAAAAGGAAACGCAACGAAAAGGGTTTGGAGAACTATGGAGTCATCACCGATGCGCCGAGCGGCGTGGCGCAATCGCTTTATGTATTTCTACCCTAGGTAATGGTCTCAAGTCAATTATACACCGCATGAGTGTTTGCTTCATTCTTCCAAGTCTTGCTTATCGTATCATGGAGGTGAATACATAGAGAAAGTTCAAGTTTGGTTTATTTGGTTTTGGTTTTGTCATTCATTTCAAAGAGACCTTAAATCCCAGCCCTTATAAGTATCCATATCCATATCCTAAGGTACAATACATCGGTATCACAATCACATTCACTCATATTCATAAATCATATCATCGACAAGTCTCCATCATCTTAGCAATAACCTGCATAAGCGCCCCATTTTCCAGCGCCGCCGCAACGCGCTCCTTATCACCGAGCTGTTTATTCACCTCATCACCAGTGCTATGAGTGCCTTCTTTAATGCGTACATCCATCCGGAAGCGCGGGGGAAGAGATTGTTCCAGTCGAACGCGGACACCGAGGCCGATGACTGTTGCTAGACTGCAGTGTGTGATTGTGGGCGTGATGAGGACGGTGACTGTTTGGAGGGGAGAGGAGGGAACGCTTGGTAGGGTTGGTTTGATGGATATGTCGGGGAGGGAGACTACGGCTAGTTCGCCGAGGGAGAGGGGGTGTTCCGGGTCGGAGATTAATTTTATTAGATCTGGATAGGATGAGGTTAGTACAGTACACATGTACATGCACATAGACACTAGTTGGGCGCAGTCTTACCGAAGATCTCTTGCTCGTCGATGGGCTCCTCTAAAAGGTCGTCGTCTTCTGAGTCGGAGGAGAGGAAATCGGCCGGGTTGGGGACGGCGGCGAAGATACCGGAGGTATAATCATAGTCGCCGGATTTCTTGGTGGACCTGGATCTCGTGGGGAGATCGGCCACGTTTAGGATCGTGGGGTTTGAGTTCTGTACCTCCGCCATTGTGAGTGATGTGACGAGTATACGAGTAAGAGTAAGTGACGAGGGGCAAACTGAGGATTAGAGTCGACCCGATTTGGCAGTCCGTCCCACTCGGACCGATTGCGGGCTGATCAGGTGCATCCACGTGATCAATAACATTTCCTACCAGGTGATGTGATCACGTGAGAAGAAGCAGGATACAGTCGTGTTCACGTGACCAGGGCAAATGGAAAATAAATGGACCCGGTGGACTGGATCGACTGACTAGTAAAAGTTACAGGGTACTCTGGTGGAGGATACTGTAGGATCCTGTAGGGGTAGAGGGAGAGGGAGAGGGGACTATGGCCAGAGTCTGAGACATTACGTCGATTAGACTCCGGTCACGGCAAAAAATGGAAAGCTTCTTAATATCCAGTTCGGTACTTGGCATTTTCTACGGAGAATTTCTCTTCTGTGTGTATCTCAATCTACCCTTATCCTTATTCCCGTTAAGGTTCCCGGTCGACCCTAATAAACCTTTCTCCAGATTCTCCAACTCTGCGTAGCCAGTGTAAGTGTACGAGTACGCGTGTACGAGGACTCCGTAGGTACGAATTCGGAAGAACCTCGGCTCAATCGAGTCGAATTTGATCGCCCGGCTCCACGCTGACTGACAACAATTTGCCTCCTTTTTCCTACTTTCCCTAGCTTTTTTGCTTTTTCTCCTTTCTATGTGGTGATGTATTCCTTTTTTCCCCTCTCTATTCAGCTGTCCATCCCGAGCTGAAGAATACATCATTACTCCGTACGCGTAGTCAGCCTTGATTCTAACCCTAAACCCCCTCCCCCCCCCTAAACAAACTCCCCACGTCCCGAAAGCTTGGATTAGGTTTGGATAGTTTGGCAAGGTCGGGTATTTTCACTTGGGCAAGTTGCCGAAGTCGATCAGGATTGCTGCATGGGCCTCCACCGGAAGAACCCAGCAACGCAATTTGTAACCATGGCCGTTCCAGTTCGTGGGCTTCCAGAATCTCCTGGTCCCCACCCCTGTGTCCTTAGCTCTGCATGTCTCGCGCTCTTAGGGTTTGTGAAACCCAGGGCACCAATCCCGAGAACCAGGGAAGAGGGGGAGAGGAGGAAGAGGGTTTGGGGTGTTTCAACTGAATGAGCTTTGCCTTGACTTTGCCTTGACTTTGCCTCGACCGAGGTCTATCTACGTATGGTCATTGCTTTGTCTTTCTTGGCCGGGGTTTAGTGGGATTAGTGGGATGGATTCTTGTTCCAATACACTACACGTGTAGGAGGATGCATGGAGTAGATAAAGCAATGTCTGACTGAGCTACTTTATTCCTTACACTCAGTATACACTCAGTGTATACCAGTATAATACATACAAGTTGGTCAGATTACGACAGAATCAGAGCCAGAGTCAGAGGCAGTCAAGATATATGACATCCACTTAACCTCTCTGCTTCCACCTCGGGCCGTACTTAGTCAATAATTGGCCATGTGTTTAACCCTGGAGTTCGGGATCTGTAGATTAAACCAAAGCCCCCCGGTAAAGGTAGGGCTATTATTACGGAACACGAGGCAATCTTTGATCGCCCCCCTTCTCCACTTTGCAGTGGAGGAGTGGGCGCTATTGGATATCCATGAATGTCCACTACCTTCTTGGCAGTCGAAAGGTGCACCCCTCTCACCTCTCAGCTTCCTCCGCCATTTTCGATCCTCCCCCTCCTCCTCCCTAAACCAAAGTAAATGCCCCTTGTCTCCACCTTTCCACATTGCGCATTCATGATGCTCGTTCCTATTGCCGGTGTCGCCGTGTTGCATTTCCGACTGACTGTTCTGTTCTAAATCTAAAGTCTACTAAGTAACGTCTCCACGTCTCTCGGAAATCCTTCGATACTTCAGATCGCATGACTCGCTAACCTGCGCGCAGTCTGCACAAAGAGTCTTTTCCTCTCTCTCGCCCACACAACCTTTCCTTCTCGTCAAACCGAACTCCATCAACTGGCAATTGCGTGCGCGCGCGCATGGTCCACGCTTACAGATCTGCCCAATCTCTCTATCCCGGACGTGATCAAACCCGCCGTGCGGAGGCTGGTGCGATAACCCCGAACTCGCGACTTGCGCCGGCCCATAGCGCCGGCATTGTCTGGTCTCACTATTCGCCAGTAACAGTAAACCCCCCTGCTGTTAGATATTGCACGGACGATCCTCGCGCTCTCTTCTCGAAGTATCCCCTGTGTCGTTTCCGCCAGCTGCCGCCCGCGACGTGGCCTAGAGTTTACTCGGTGATATTCACGAATCTTCTTTCAGCTCCAATCTCTGTTCCTTTCAAACCACACACAAACACACGTCCTCCCTCCCTCTATCTCTCTCTCTCTATTGTTTTCGGTTTCCCAAGGCAGGCCCTTGCAAGTTCCGATTTCTTCAAGTCGCGGGTTTCTTGAATCGTGACGTGACCCATCAACTTATACTTATAATTCGACCTGCCTCCCCCTTTTTTTCAGAGAGATTGGAGCAATGCAGGGTTACTCATTCGCCCCTCCGTCAGGGCCTCCTCGAGAAGGCCAAAAAAGTAGATTCTCCCGGATATCAGTCCCCACCGCAGCCCAATATGAAACGCATGCTGATCTTTGGGCGTTTTAGACTATGTGTTTGTTGATGAACATAATCGACACAAAAGACTGAAGGGTTTGTAATCCCACTCCCTTCCGTTCCATGTTCTATCTCGACTTAGATGCTAATAATTGATAGTGATGCGGGCATGCAATGGCTGCCGGAAGCGAAAAATCAAGTGTGATGCTGCGACCACCAATACATGGCCTTGCTCGGCGTGCACGCGTCTGAAACTCGTCTGCGTCCCTCCCACTATCGGGCAGGACGGTGAATTCCTTGACGGACCGGGTGGAGAGTCCATCGATATGGGAGGCCCTTCCAGCGCCTCCGAAGCCTCTCATCATTCATTCCCGGTACCTCCGACATATAGAGATGGCAACCAGCCGACGATGGCACCCTTATCTTCTTATGACTCAATGGGCATGTATTCGCAATATGTTCAAGCACCGCCAAATCAGCCCGCGATGTATAATGACATGCGGTCCCCTCCAATGGTCATGTCGCACCAACCCTATCAACAACAACCTCAACCCCAATTGTATCCAGGGGCGCAGCACCCCTCGCTTGGCATTGCGGACCGAGGAGTGTATGCTGAGAGCGAGCCATCCACAGCCGAGAACCTGAGTGATGTTCTTGGAGAATTGAAGATTGATGAAACCGGCATAGGTATGGCTTTTGTGCTTCCTCCTGTATCACAGTGACGTTACGAGGTTACTAATCGATCGCAGCTCCATATATTAGAAGACAAAGAACAGATCGCGCCGAACCCGATGTACCGGTTCAAGATGACGTGGAAGAAAAACTCCCGCCTCTCAGCACAGGCGCTGGCGCGACAATCCGAATTCCACCCGAACTTATGCCCGACGAAGACGACGTGATGAACTACTTCAAAATTTATTTCGATGAGATCCATCCGTACCTCCCTGTCATACCACGTGCGCATCTGTATTATCAATGGCAGAATGATCGCCGCTCCATCTCTCCCCTCCTGCTGGAAGCTTTGTTCGCATGTGCAGGACGTCTGTCCGATGAGCCGGCCGAAGGTGCCCAATGGCTTGCTTTGGCAAATAGTAAGTCCATCACCATGACTCACCACAACCTTTGGCTAATTTCTCTCCTCCAGGGCACGAAACCAATTTCATGGATGTTCCGCGCTTAAGCACGATCCAGGCACTGCTCCTCTTATTGAAAGCACGGGAGTCATTGCCCAAGAAGGGCTATTACTACCGGTCCTGGCAAACGGTCAAGACAATCGTATCGATGGCCAAAGATTTAGACATACATGAACATTACAGCACTCATGCCGAAGGAAGACCCTGTGACCTGAGTCCGATTGAATGCCTGGTCCATACTCGAGTTTGGCAGGCTATCTTGGTAGTGGAGATCATGATCGGTGCTCCTCAAGGTAAGTGTCCATTTTCTATCTCTCGATAATTCGCTTGGGAGAAATCAGTCACTTACCATCTTAGGTCGCTCGGACTACGGCGTTGACATCGAAACTGTGGACATGCGCCCTACGCTGGACATCAGGGGCCTTGATGCATATGAATCGGATCGTTCCAGGCAATATGCATATTTTGTTCGCAATGCGCGTCATATTCGAATCATCACAGATATATATCACAAAATCAAAAAGCAGAAAGACTGGGGAGCCAATCCCCAGTTTGCGCAGAAGAATCCGCTATTTGCAGATTGGCTTCGCAGCTTACCGCCCGATCTTCAGGTCAATTACCCAACCGATGGCTCCCCGCCATGGATTCCGTCTCACTTTGTGGGTAATATGCATTCTCATTGCCACTTGGCCATTATTTTGTTGCATCGCCCGCAACTCGCCTCTCAGTCCTTTGCGGCTGGGGGTGACTGGAAAACACACTTTTCCTTGTGTTATTCCTCGGCAAAAAGTATCTGCCGACTACAGGAAGCCATTCTTGAACGATTCGGCCTCTCTGGCCTTCTTTATATGCAGCGCGGAATCAACTTTGCCATCTACTGCATTCTCACTTGCACCATGTTACACTTGGTTAGTGAATCTTTATCCCAATCCAATCGACTCTTCCTAATCCAAAAAACAGATTGCTATCACATCTCCAGATCCCGAATTCAACTCCGACGCGCGAGAGTTCTTCACGCGCCACATGCGCATACTGGAACGCTGCTCAACCGCCTGGCCTATGCCCGAGATCCAGGCCCAAATCGACTCACTACGGCTCGCCTTTTCCGCAGACATCCATCGACCATTTGAATTGAAGCCAAGTTTTCCATACGGGAGCCCGTCGGAGCCATATCAGCCCAGTCCTCCCATGGACGCGCACTATCATCCGCATCTAGGCAATGTCCAATCCAGAGTGGGTCTCAACGCACATCCAATCACCCCTCCGATATCCGCTGGTGCTGAAGACTCCAAGTCCGACACTTCCTCTCAGTTGCAGTCCTTAGGAATGGTTCCTCATCAACCGCCCACAACGCATCCCCTTGACGCTCCCCTGGTGGACGAAAATAGCTGGGACCCTACGCGCATTATCAAGTAATTAGCCCCGCCTCCTTTCCTTCCAAGGGTTCTCATTCCAGGTCTAGATTATCTGCGTGGTTGATTGCCCATACTGTTGAATGCGAATGCTAATATTTCCCTCTTTGAAATTTCTAGTCAATGGGACATGGCTTTCTCCGTCAACCCATCAACCGTCAGCACAAATTCACCCCCAATGCCAATGAACACCCCCCAACCACAACCAATCGGAAACATGGTGAATCAACATCAGCATCCACATCAACAATATCCCATGCAGTACGAGTCTCCTTCAAGAACCGTCCCATCAACCCATTCCGTCTCCGTTTCTCCCCCGCAATTCCAGGCCCCGCCTGTCGTCTTTAGCGCCAGGGACTGGCAACAAAGTGTGGCCAGTGTTTTCGATCCTCAGGGATTGAAGAGGCGGTGGAATTACTCTGTCGATATGAATGCCGACAATAATATGGCTAAACGACAAAGAGGATGAGACAAGCCCTGAGCCGATCCGATCCGATAGTTTCACAATCTCCATCCACATCCACATTTCCCTTTATTTGTTCATGTTTATCATTTTCATTTTCCGGTCCGATGTCCATACTACTCTACTACCCCCGGTGTCCAGGAACTACGACTACGGTTACGACTCGTGTATAAAATGTGATGTGATGTGGCCAGGTCGTCTACGAATCATTCTCTGATGTATTCACTGATGTCGATTGGCTGAAACGAAAAATTGGATTTCAATAAATCCACCCTTGTATATCATGACAACAAACTATGCCTCCAAATCCCTATCTCATCTCCTTTATCTTGAGGAAATGAGATTTGGATGGCCTTTCTGGTTCATATAAATCTTCCACCCAACGCCTCCAATTCGTGTATAGACTCATGTGTAGACGTAAATGAAAATTGCATTGCAGGGATAGGCCACCTGGGCAGGCGAATGAGTGGGTGTCTGGGTGTTGTGTGATGCATAGTGTGTCGTGTTCATCGGCTCAGCCGTGAAATATCATAGCCAATTAAATGGAATAAATAGATGGCAGAATAGAATTCCCAATCGTCATGAAACCCCAATTATATGGCCGTGAAACATTATCGTTTTTCGTATATTATTCTCAGATGTTTTGCGTTTTGCTGAAGAGGAGAAGGAAAGGCTCGTGGCCAAGGTCAAAGAGGAGCGTTTATTTGTCGGTGACGGATTGCGATGTCTCCAATCCAGCACAACACCATAGTATATCTATCATCCGGGCCATCACCCCTGTCGCCCGAGACCAATCCTCTCCTCACGCGAACGGACGATCCTCGCTTTATCACCGGGTAACGGTTTCAATTCATCACTTGGATCGAAGCCTGTGTTGGTGTTGGTGCCGCTCTTCCCTTGCTCAGATGTTGCACATCTGCTTTGTTCCTCTTGTTTGCGGAGCCGAGACTCTTCGAATGCGGCGATGTCTTCCATCGTGACTGTTATGGCGGTGGGTTTGCGGCGGAGCATTCTGATTGTGTAGTTGGTGTATTTTTTGTTTCCTTTTTCTTTCAGATTGAGAGAGAAATAAAATAAAACAATGGCCGTCAATCGTCGAGGTTGCGGTAGCCCGCATTGCGGTCAGGTGCGGTTTTCTGCCGGGGCAATAAATACACGGCGGTGCTGCATCTTTATATAGAGAACTGACAAAGTACCCCTCGGCCATTCACGTTTTTTCACCAAGAGAAGAAATCTATAATTTAGTATCTAGAATTAAGCTATTATACCAGTGAGCAGAAATAAAAGCAGCTTCCAGTACATTGACACAGTCAATCTACAAAGTACATAAGTTCAAGATAGAAAGGCGGCGTCCAAAGCGGTGAATCTTTGACGCGGCCCGCCGAGTTCAACTGAGTCTTTCCCAAAAGTTGAGTTGGTCCGGCCAGTGGGTTCGTTCAACTTTCCACCATCTCCTCACCTCACACCACAAGATGATGCGGCCTCAGCTCAGGCAACTCGCCCGTCACACGGAAGCCGTGCGAATTGGCCTCTCCGCACCCGTGCGTCCCTTTTCCGTTTCCTGCGCCGCGAGAGAAGACGAGAGCAAGCCATCAGGTAGGTTCAATCCATCCTCCACATACTATCTACACCTTAAGGGCTATATCAAGGTCCCAATGCATGAATTGGGCTACCAATGCTACCCACAATTCAAGTTTTCTGACATATTTCTTCCCCTGGACAGCACCAGCCAACCCCGAACGCCGACAGAACGCCCAGACCAAACCACGCAGACCTCCAACACAGTCGCGTGGCCCACCATCCGGCGCCCCGAACAGACGCCCGGCCAACTTGAAAGCAATTGATGCCCGATCGTTCGCCGCTCCCGCCGCAGGAACCGACCAACCTCGCATTATCCGCAGCCCGCGAGCACGCAACGTCCGACCCGGCGGCCAAGGCAACCAGGGCCAGGGCCAATTCCAACGCAAGCCCTTCAACAAAAAGCCCCTCGCCAAAGCCAAGGGCCGTCGTGAACGACGACCCCGCGACGCCAAGAGGGACGATGGCGACGAGACTCAGGAAGCCGCCGAGGAAGCTGCCATTGAAAAGATCGAGCAGGAACAGGCTTTGAAGGAGCGTCCGGTGCCGGTTCGTTATGAGCCGCGTGATATTGATTTCTCTACACTGAAGGCTACATGGCCTTCGCTTCCCTCGGATGCAGACTCCCGCTCTGCTGCCGTTCTCGAAAAGCTCGCGAGCCTTGGTGGTCGTTTTGCGAATGGGTATATTCCTCCCCATGAATTGGGTAGACGGATGTGGAAGGGTGAGAATGTCTTGTTTGAGAGTGAGGCTGAGCAGATTCAGGCGCTTGAGGAAGTTAAGCGTCTTTCTCAATTGCGTGCTGATAAGATCTCGCAACGGAAGGGTGAGCTTGTTGAGCCTAACGAGGTTAAATTCAGTGCCCTCAATGCTGAGGGTACGAAGACTTTGATGGAGAAGTACGCTCAAGGGAAATATCCTGCCCTGGAGGCGGTTGGCAAGGACCAGCCTGCTGCTCTGGGTGATGTGGTGCGGAATCTTCGAAACAATGGCACTTATGAGACGGCGGGTAAGAGGCCTCAGTTTTTGGCGAAGGTTGAGTCTTTACTCTCCTCCAGCTCCAGTCGTGTGAAGCGCGCTTGAGCATATTGAGATGGGCTTGATATGATCGTCTCATTGCAGCGTGTGGATTTTGTATTATACATGGGGTTTTCGTTTCCTTTTTTTCCTTTGCTGTTCTTTTTATCCCTGGCCTGGGCATGTTTTTGGGCCCTTCACAGGCTCTCAGACTCTTGTATCTAAATTTACATTTTACATTTGAAAAGTGTTACTACTATCACATCACCATCCAGAAAAGTCTTCTCAGGCTCGTAAGAAATCTGCTGAAGCTTATGCTTATGCTGTTTCCAACATCTTCCTAGCCCCATCAAACAAATCCTTAACCTCCTTATGACCCTTTTCCGTAACCTTCTCCATCTGGACCGTGGCATTGCGCACATCATCCGGTCTCGCCGTCTTCTTCTTCTGCATATCCTGTAGTCGTTTGTGCATGGAGCCACGCGCATCACGGACGCTAGCAGCTGCCTTTTCAAAAGCAGCCTTGGCAACAGTCACGCTTTGGTCTCGGGATTCTTTTGTCGGGGGTGGAATGGGGATGTTGAGTTGGAGCGGGTTGTGGGGGTCTGCTTGCGGGGTTAGGGATAGATTTGAAGAGATGATTGATGATGATATGGGTTTGATGTGCTGAGAGTATCGGTTAGATTAGCATTCAGTCGCATCCTTTCCATAATTGTGAACTGAACTGATTGTATTGAAACGGAAACTCACCTCCTCCTCAGCGGCTAAGATAGTAACCATCCGCCCACCCTTAGGCACGACCTGAGCCAAATCGCCCAGCTTGAACGAGTCGGCACTATCCTTGCTGAGCTGGACTTTTAATCCTTCTAGTGTGGCGGTGTTAAATCGGCCCCCGGCGCGAAGTTTCGAGAGGTCATCTTTCAATCGTGAAACGGCGGTTGATATGCCGGTTTGAAGGTGGGAGAGATCGAATGGGTCTGGGCCTTCGGAGCCGGTAGCGGCAGGGCTTGATTGTGAGTCCGAGGCGGAGGTGGGTGCTTTCTTGCTGCTGCCCTTGTCTTTCTTTTTGTATAGGCAGGGTGAATTGGCGAAGGTACGTTGGTGCAGATGCGATTGAGGCGAGGTCAGGTGAGGGAGGAGAGCAGGTTGCCAACCTTTAAATACAGGGCGAGATTGAGTGGTGAGCCTAGTCGGTAGGCGAGTCGCGACGCGTAGCATTGTGGGCAGGGGTTAAAGGTCTTAATTCGAAGTAGAGTAGAGTAGAGTAGAGTAGAGAGAATGTGAGGGTCTTGCTATCGGCCCCAGAGGGCAAAAAAAGGTTGGGGAAAGCGGAGAGCCTGCAGCTGCAGCTGCAGCTGCAACGACCAAGCATGAACTGCAACTTGGGTAGTTCAATCAGACCACCACTCATAGGTCATATTGAGCATCAAGCTGATAGACTACGACTACTTGTTACTACTCTACTCAGATACCACCAGTAACCAAGACACGCAGAGAAAAGGTCGTCACACATTAAATTTGCAACGTTAAATCTTCGTCTACAGGAACCGTACTTTTTAAAGACAAAATGGAAAGGGGTGACGGTGACGGGTGAAAAAAGAGAAAATACTGCGCCCAAGTGTGCCCGGCTTCAAACACAAAAAGCAAGGGCCAACGCTGCCCCTAGATCTATACGGCTGCGGCAGACCTTCCATTATCCGAGGAAGGGGGTCATATGTTGGCCGATCCTATGTTCATCGCTATCGCTTCGCTTCGTTCGCTTAGCGGGTAGCCATGGCCTTGGTCATGAGACGCTTGAGGGCCAGCTCCTTCTTCTTGAGGTCCTCGGGGGTGGAGTCCTCAACCTCCAGCTGGGCCATAGCGTCAGAGAGAGCGGACTCGATGCGCTCCTTGTTGCCACGCTTCAGCTTCATGGCCAGGGTAGGCTCGGAGATCATCTCCTCGACACGGGAGATGTAGGACTCGAGCTGCTGGCGGGACTCGAACTTCTTGGTGAAAGCCTCGTCGCTGGTCTTGAACTTGGCGGCGTCCTCAACCATCTGGTCGATCTCGGTGCTGGACAGCTTGCCGACAGCGTTGGAGATGGTGATGTTGGCGGTACGGCCGGAGGTCTTCTCAGTGGCGGTAACCTTGAGGATACCGTTGACATCAACCTCGAAAACACACTCCAGAGCGGCCTCACCGGCACGCATGGGGGGGGAGGGGAGCAAGAGTGAACTCTCCCAGGGAGGTGTTGTCGGCACAGTTGGTACGCTCACCCTGGTAGACGGGGAACTGGACGGTGCTCTGGTTGTCAACAACAGTGGTGAAGGTACGCTTCTTGATGGTGGGGACAGTCTGGCCACGGGTGACAACGGGGGCGAAGATGTTACCCTCCATGGCGACACCCAGGGAGAGGGGAACGACATCCAGAAGGAGGAGGTCAGCGGTCTCGGCGGAGGTAGCCTTTCCGGAGAGGATACCGGCCTGGACGGCGGCACCGTAGGCAACAGCCTCATCGGGGTTGATGCTCTTCTCGAGCTTCTTGCCATCGAAGAAGTCGGACAGGAGCTTCTGGATACGGGGAATACGGGTGGAACCACCAACCAGGACGATCTCATCGACCTTGGACTTGTCCATGCCGGAGTCCTTCATGACCTGCTGGACGGGGTCCAGGGTGCCGGAGAAGGCCTTGGCGTTCAGGTCCTCGAAACGGGCACGGGTGATGGTGGAGTTGAAGTCCTCACCATCGAAGAGGGAGTCAATCTCGACAGTGGTCTGGGTAGCGTTGGACAGAGTACGCTTAGCACGCTCGCAAGCAGTACGGAGACGGCGGAGGGCACGGGCATCGCCGGACAGATCCTTCTTGGTCTTCTTCTGGAACTCCTTCTTGAAGTGGTCAAGGAGGTTGGTGTCGAAATCCTGACCACCAAGGTGAGTGTCACCAGCGGTGGCCTTGACAGTGAAGACACCACCCTGGATGTTCAGCAGGGAAACATCGAAAGTACCACCACCCAGATCGTAGATGAGGACGTTGCGCTCCTTGTCAGACTTGCCAGCACCCAGACCGTAAGCAATAGCGGCAGCAGTGGGCTCGTTGATGATACGCAGAACGTTCAGGCCAGCAATGGCACCGGCGTCCTTGGTAGCCTGACGCTGGTTGTCGTTGAAGTAGGCGGGAACGGTGATGACGGCCTTCTCGACCTTCTTGCCGAGCTTGATCTCAGCAACCTCCTTCATCTGTTTTATTGGTTAGTATATTGCAATCTGTCTCTGAGGGGTTTTTTAAGGAAAAACTTGCCTTCATGAGGACCATGGAGGAGATCTCCTGGGGAGTGAAGGTCTTGTCCTCGCCGAGGTAGGCAACCTGGACGGCGGGCTGGTCACCCTGGGCGACGACCTTGAAGGGCCAGGACTCAACATCCTTCTTGACGATGGGGTCGTCGAAACGGCGACCAATCAGACGCCTGTGAAAAACCTTCTGGTCAGAATTTTTGTTCCGTTTAAAAAAAAAATAAAAAATTCAATTCTTCAAGGATATCCAAGTGGATCCCCGCAAAAAAGGAATATCAATGGATCTTGATAGACTCACTTGATGTCGAAGACGGTGTTGGCGGGGTTCATGGCAGCAGCGTTCTTGGCGGCCTCACCAATCAGACGCTCCTTCTCGGTGAAAGAGACGAACGAGGGGGTGGTGTAAGAACCCTGGTCGTTGGCGACTGGGTAAATGTTAGCATGGAAATGGAGCGAAGTGGTGGTTTGTCGAGTGAGAACGCACTGATCTCAACGTTGGTGCCCTCATAGTTGGCAACGCAAGAGTAGGTGGTACCTGCGCACAAAAGAAAAAAAATTGGTTAGCGGACGAATCTTGGGAAGAATGGAATTGAGACAATCATACCGAGATCGATACCGATCGCACCGTCGTACACCTCAGAGTCGGCCATTGTGAAAATAAGTGGTGGGAATGAAAGAGTGGGAAAGGATGGAGAAGAGGGAAGGGGAGGGGTCGAATTTTTTTAATAAAAGCAGTGCCACACATCGGGAGGGCAGAAATTTTTCGGGAGCGGTAGGTCACGTGTTATGGGGGAGGCGGAAACGAGGGAGGCTTACAGTAGCGTTGCAAAAGTTTGAAACCCCATATTGCCCACCATTATTGACCGCCTTCTAATGGGAAACTGGTAGCTACCTAGGATGGAAAAGATAGGCTAATCTATTCTGTCTTAAGTAGCTACTACTCTGCGATTAGAAGACGGAGACAAGAACAGTCAACAAGGGGTTTCAAACTTGTGCAACGCCACTGTACCAAATACAGTGGGTGATGAAATGTAGGAAAACTTAGGCGTAAGGCTTGAACTTTAGGGAAACCTCGGGTGAATATGATAGGTTTAATATTATGATAATGACCAAGACAATAACCAGAATAAAAAAAAAGAACAGAAGAGAGACTCGAGAGGCAAAAGAAAAGATAGAAGGGGGGAACGCATGATACCTCGGTGCTTCAACATACCCTCCTCCAATAAATGCAGTATGCAAGAATACACTCATCCAAATGTTATACAACAGACCTCATCGCAACAAATTGAAAAAAATAGTGACCCGCTCATAGTCCACTTCTGAGCCCGGGGGGCCGGATTTCGGTGCCCCTCTTGGCGGCCCGGCAATCGCCTCCAAATCAACCTTTGTAGTACCCGGGTGGAGTTGGATGTCGTACGCCAGCGTAGTTGTCTCCCCAGACGGGTGAAGTCGATGTGTGCCCATAACAGCGACCAATTTGGTCTGTTTCTCTGCCGTACTAGCTGCCAATGTAGGCCTGACCGTCAGGATGCGATGCGACGGCGGAAGGCTGATTGTGATTGCCTGTTGGCGGAGAGTTGACGATGGAGGGATGTCCAGGCATAAATCTTGTTGTAGAGCAAGTGATGGGTGGGTCGAAATTTGCACATTCTGAATCAGAGCAGAGCTTGCATCTGTATCACTGTCAGTGACTACATCCAATCTATTTGCTCGGTTTCTCGAATCAGCTTCGATTCGGGCGGACACTCACCTTGACCTGGGCGCCTCCATATTGAGTCGAGAGGTGACAATGATTCAGGGGGTGGGTGGGGAGGAGCTGGGACTAAATACATCAAAGTCAGCGCAATCAAGAGCATATGGGCAGGATCGAGGGATAGCGCCACACCATCATACGGAGCGACTCCACCAGTAGACTCGAGGGGGACGCCCTGGAGAACATGAGAAGAGCGTCTCTCGGGATGCTGAGATGATGCCATGGGCGTCTCATCTTTGACATGTGTAGCATCTCGCACATTCACAGGCACCCCGTGCGGCTGCTCAGAAGCAGAAGGAGTGGTGGCGATACTAGATCGGGGACTGCCGATCTGTCGTCGAAGAGATCTTGTTCGAGGAGAACGTGGTGCATCGGCATCTTGACTTTGACTGGCTGATCCGGTTCTCACAAGCTCTTGTTGTCGTTTTAGAGCGTCGTTATCAACAGCAACGCCAGATGACGGTACATCCTTAGGTGTCTCGGAGGTCTGTCCAGACATCTTCAATGTTAACCTTTGCGCTGCGGGCTCGGAATCCCTTGCACCCATCTTCAATCGAATTCGAGGCATTTCGGGGGCACCATCTACCTGCATAGAATCGGGCACCAGCTTCTTTGCTTCAGTCACGCGCCGATGGAAATACTCCTGGGTTGACATTAGCATTAGCACAAAGACCAGTGCAAATTTACATGATGCGATTCAGGAAAGACTTACCTCCAAAATCCCCGCAAGAACCACGATGTCACTATCGTCTTCGTTATACTCCCTCGCATTTCGCCAAAGATAGCTGACCTCTTCTTCGAATGATTGCCAGGTAGGAAATGCGGTCGTCTTGGAGGGATTTTTGCGACTTTCAGTGCCGCGCACCTTCTGCTGAATACTTCGTATTGACACGGGATGATGGATGAGCTCGTAATAGTCGCGGTATAGATTTCGGTCGGGCTTTCCGACAAACGGGTATGCCACTTCTTCACCACTGCGGAGAAGGTTGGTTAGCTTCGCGTCATCCTCCACGTTCCATGGGAAGCGAAAATGCCTACTCCGAATCCTTCAATCTGGACAGTTCAGATATGATCCTATCCTGTGCCGATTGAATAGTGTCGCCCTCGAAGTTCGCCTCAGATTCCTCTTCCTCTTCCTCTTCCTCTTCCTCTTCCTCCTCCTCTTCAGGGTCCGAGTTCACATCGTCCGCCTCGTCCGCCAGCTGAGTGTCTTCCTGGTCCGGTAAATCGTCATCCTGTCCCAAAGCTCGAAATGTTAGCGACACAATTCAATTCGCCCATGCGACGTAGAAGCGAATGAAGGAGGAAGTGGAGATGGAGATGGAGATGGAGATGGAGATGGAGGGGGTGCGGGCTCTGACTCGTGGCGGTCGGAGCTCGTCGCACAGCTCCGTCGCAAAGCAGATTTGCATGAGCGGAGCCCAGCATCCCTGCTTGGAGGAAGATCAATGCTAGACTGTCCGCAGGAGCGGGCTTTCAGACGCGCATCGGAGGGACGGGCAGTCATCTAAACAGGAGGAACGCGCACGATTACTTACAGAAACTTTGCGCCGCTTTTGTCTGCGGAGCTCTGGGGAAGCCGCAGCCGCCGAGCGCCGTTTCGAGCTCATATTTAGGTCGGGCAATTGAAGCGCAAGGACTGGATAAGGGAAAAGTAGTCTTGGACGAGGGATTCCCAGTTCATACCTCGAGGGGTGCAACCGACGCGCGCGCGCGGCGATCTGCCCCGGAGGGCCCACCCGTCGGCTCGCCGCCTTGGGTAAGTCAAGCAAGCATAGGCATTGGCAGACAAGTAGGTAATTAGATAGTAATTAGATAGTAATAAGATAGTAATAGTATCTATAATAGCTGGTATATGAATTTAGGTGTTCAATAATATCTCTGATTATTATGAATTGTAATTAATAACAATACTGCCTAGAGCATTAACATCTGTTAAGCAGAATAAACCATGTGACATATATGTACTTCACACATACTCCGAGTCCGAGTATAATAACGCCAAGGTCAAAGTCAAAGTGAGCAGACCTCGAGAAGTGCCGGATACTAGTTACTATTGATAAAATGCAGATACTATCCTTAACAGCACTTTTCGGTATTTATAAATTCAATCCAGAGCCAGACAGATCTCCCAGTAACATATCTACTAGTAATATACCCCATCCACTTGTCGCCTGAGGCAGCAACAAAGTCCACGCCGACCCCTCCATTTTCGTCCCGAAAACAAACCCGCTCTTCAAAACGCGACCCCATCTTTCTCTCTTTCCCCCTCCCTCTTTCATCTCGGTCTCCACTCCAAGGACACCTTGATATAATCTTGATCTCTCAATCAATTCCGGTCCGTGTCTACTCTCGCAAGCTGCGACACCCACCCTCCAAATTATTTCTCGCGGAACCCCCGACTGACCTCCGCCACGTGCAGCTACGGATTCCTCTACCACCCATTCTCCTAAGACCTTCACTTTCCTCCTTTCACAATGGATATCGATCCCATCCGGCGAAACAAGAAACCCCGTCTTCTGCTGGAGTCGGAGCGCGAGCGTCTTGACGAATTCATTGACTCCATCCACTACTCAGCCAGGTATGATATGAAATCGATGCTCGGGGGTTGCTCGGAGGTCCGACGATTTTTAAATCATTTACTGACTCGACTCGGTATCAGGTATTCCGATGACGCATTCGAGTATCGCCATGTCCAGCTGCCCAAAAACATGCTCAAGAAGATCCCCCAAGATTATTTCGACAGTGCCAAGGGAACGTTGAAGTTGCTCTGGGAGGAAGAATGGCGAGCGTTGGGGATCACACAGGTGCGTTTAGGTGGAGGTAGAAATGGAAATAGAAATGGAAATCTCCTTCTGCAGACCTCACTGACACGCTTCTTCATTTTCTAGAGTCTGGGCTGGGAGCATTACGAAGTCCATGAGCCAGAGCCTCATATTTTGCTATTCAAGTCCGTCACCCTCCAACTCCAACTCAAATCCCCAAATCTATCGCTGACCTGTGTTTCTCTCTTTCTTCTAGGCGTCCTCTTAACTACCAGCCCCCGCTGACCCAATAAGCTCCCTTTCCTCACGAATTGATGCTGTTGCAGTTGGAAATCCTACCTTACTCCTCCTCCCATACCATCCCCTCCTCCGTTCTCACTTCATATGCTAGGCTCGACTGTGGTCTTCCCCATTTTGTTTCCTTTTTATTCTCCTTTTCTTATGATCGCATGAACATGCATAGCTTGTTATGTTCACTAGGGCCCACGGCAGCTTCGTAATGGAAGTTCCGGAATGAGATATGATTCACATTTTCCTTCTTCAATTTCCTATGAACATGAACCGGCAGCGGCAGCGGCCTGGAATATCTAATGCATTGTGCAGAGCTGGGGCTGCTCCGCCTGCTTGCTCCCAAGACCTAGGTAGCACAGACACAGACACAGACACAGACACAGATGCGCGGCCTTTTGAATGTTTCTGTTCTGGCCATCAGACCACGTTCTTTGCCAGCCATTCCTCCCATTGAGCTGTGCTGAAACCACTGCTTATCCCACGCTCTTCCGCTCCCTGGGCGGTGTCAGTGATTTGGTTGCCTTTCCTTCGAGAGAGGTTTGTGCCTTACATTGAAAAATACAGTTGGTGATACGTGCACCCCAATCACTCGGTCCGTCTAGATTTGTGTCAGTCGGATGTTTCTTCCACTTCCAGGAGTTCTTCCTATATTGGGCGAGGGGCTGAAAAAAAAACAAAAAACAAAAACAAACCTTGACTATCCGCTTGATATCATCTGTGACCTGATTACCCACATTCAGCGCTCCATCCGGGCCGAGGGTATCGGGAATCTTCAATAGATCCAACACCTTCCCCTCATCGACGCCAACGGAGCCTGCAACCTGGGCCAGACGCTCGTATGTCTGGTTACGGGTTTCATTGACCACGTTCACGTCAAAGAATTCACCCTGGACTTTGAAAAGTGCCGCACTAAAGGCCCAGAATTTCTCGGGTGCTAGCCGGAGAACGGCGGCGCCGGCTTCGTGGGTGAGTGTGGAGGATGGGTGCCAGGGCTGGATATGCTGGCGGAAGATTACTTGGAGTCGTGGATTGTATCGTTGGGTGATTTCGGAACTCAGGGAATAGAATGTATTGAACAGTTTGGCTGAGAACTGAATAGCGGGTCCGAGGTTTTAGCTGAGATATCAAATCAAAGACGAGGCATGTAAGCAAGGATTAGATTAGACCAACCGGGCACACATAGTCAAGGTCTAGATAGGCCGGTCAGCATATTTCATCACGAAGAGGATATAACTCATACATACACAATTCAAGAGTATGCTGTGTTTCTTCTTTCTTACCGCCCGAGAGCTTGATACCGGCAAAGTTAGGAGGAACAGACATGGTGATGGTGATAGTAGTGATGATGGTGGAGGAAGTAGTAAAAGGGATGGTCTTGGGGCGGTCGTGGATCTGGCGTCATACTAGTATTTCCTTACCCCGCCGGTGGAGATCTGGGCCAGCACCGCCGAGCTATCTGCTTATAACGGGTTGGTGGTACTAGTAGTACATATACACATGACCCGCTATGATGACACCATGAACTACATTTTCCTCGGCTTCATACCCAGCTACGTAAATTTCACGGGTCATCTTGCTTCGGTACGGTGATTACCACCAGGATACCTGAAAGTTAAGTAAATTTACAATAAAATTGAGATTATCTTTTTAATCTGATATACATCTTGCTTGAAATGGGTATAAGAGTTATTGTTGGCTATTTTCAGATTCTGTGTACTTCCTTTGGTATGCGGTTAAGTGGGTTCGAGCTTGAAAAATGAGGGCAACACAAGAGAGCCAAGCAGACAACAGTCACCTCACCTGAGCGGCCGTTGTTTATGATAACTCAAGTCTTTGAGTTTTACATCCACAGTTCGCCATCCAGGCTTCGCTGGGTCATACTCGCCCCGAACTTCAAACCGGCAAGACCCATGCGGCCCCTGCACCCCCACGGGGCCAGAAAAGAAGAAAGAACCCCGGAGCGGAGTTCGAGGAGATTGAGATTGATGGTCGTGCAGCCTTAACTTGAAGGCTATAGATGCCAAATGAAGATCGGACCCTGGGCCGAGATCAGGCAAAGGGAGCCGCTGCAGTGACGATATGATAAATGATGGGTGGAGTTCGGGTTCGGCATTGGATGGGATGCTCTCCGTAGGACGGTCGGATATTCGCGGTTGCAGTTGAGACTGCTCATGGGTGGTCATGGGATTCGGTTGGCTTGAGAGGGTAAACCTCCCGTTCAACAATTGTACATCGTTCGGTTGACCGTCGGGGTTCATTAGGCGGTCCATTTGTCTCCTGTATAAGACATAATAGGCATCCCAGATTGCGAGTGCCACGTGCGTTGGTCTCATAAATGTCGACAGCCTATCACCTATCTCTGGGCTCATCGGTTTTGTCGCCCACAATATTCCGTCATCTGTAAGTTCCATCCTGTGTATGGTTAGCGCGAATTCATCAATTATATACGATTCAACTGGAGCCAAGCATACCCAGCGCGCACATATTCCGGCGGAGGACGAGACGGAAACTGTGGTACCAGCCAAAGTCCTGTTAATGATAGTGGACCTCCAAGAAATGGCGAGATCTGCTCAGAGGCACTCTGGAGGATAATGGCCGCAAGTTCATCTGGCATTTGTTAGTGTTGGCTCGATTCCGGTGGAATTCAGAAAACCAAACGAACCTCTCAGCTTTTGCAATTTCTCGCGATCCTTTGATATCTTCGAATACACCTGCCATTCCGGGTCTGATGCGGTGTAGAATTCACCCTCCTGTTCTTCCAAGTACCAAGTAAGGGGGATGAATACGGGCTCATCCTCCTCTGCCTCCTCCTCTGCTATTTCCTTATCTTGGCGCTTGGATTCAAGTAGTTCCTTTTCTTTGAGAGGTTTTTTACGTCTTTCCAGCTTTTCATCGGGGTCCTCGTCCCAGTTGGCGTAAACTCTAACAATGACAGTCCAGGTATGGAAAGCGACGCCGTAAAATAAACATTTTCCGATAAAGGACCTAGTTCATAAAACAGTCAGTGGAAAGATCCTTGTGAGAAAGCCGATATAGACATGAGCTTCCAATCGCCCAGGGAATTCCATCAGGGCTGCTGTGCTTTGTTGCCATTGACACAGGCATCTCTTCAAGTAGGGCCTGCGCTGGAAGGAACACAGAGCAGCAGGTCTGAAGCCGAGAAGAATGACCGGGTCCCAGTGGACCATCTTCCAATATCCCAAAAATATAACTTGAAAGTACTAGACTCACCTTAGCCAGGGTCGTCGAAATCTCACATGTCGAACAGGCGTGTGAGCGGTGATCGTTTGAGGCCCAGTATAGAAGCGCGAGGGACGTGCTTTACTTCGCAGTATCTGCCGTAGCCAAAGCATTGAGAAAATCCGTCCAGAAGAGATCCTCAGCCACAAGAAGCACCACGGGGTATTGATATTGACATGGAATGGTGGGAAGTCTTGGGTTTCGACGAATGTTAAGGAACACGCCGATCGCGGGCGCCGGCCGGCCGCTTGCCACGTGACGCGTTATCGCAATGGACAAGTTCCCGCTCGGGAGGGAGCTACGCTGTTGCTGTCTCCGTTCTGTCTTTGACCTTCTCGACTGACCCCATTCAAGACAGTCTCTTGTCGGCCCAGTAAATAAGGGCTCTTGTATGGCTGTCACGCCCACGACCACGACCACTCCTCGCCCAACCCAACCCAACCCTTATCCGTCTCGAACCACTTAAGCTTCTCCCATGATGCACTGGCTTTCGAAACTCCTGGCCCTGGCGGCCACGAGTGCAGTGGGGACGAATGCTTTCGAGTCCTCAATCTTCACATTTCATGCGGACAACCAGGCCTCCGCCGATTCCACCGGATCACAGACCGTCTCGGAAGATGTTGCCCGACTTATCCTAGAGCTCCGCATGAGGTCACCTTTACATTCGAAGCTGGGAAGCATGGATCCCGATGTTGTGGACAATCTTGATCAGTATGCGGACTTTCAGTACTCTCTTTTTGGAGGCTCGGATGCCGAGGATAAGCTCGGCCGGAGCATCATTTTCCTAGAGGGACTTGATGAGGAAGTTGGTATGTTGATTGAAACTCGTAAACCGATTTAAAACGACTCATCAGCTCACCATTTTGCCTTTTGATTACAGTGTCAACTCTCCGCAAGAGTCAAGATCATAGCATTTTTGTGCCCCATGCTTCGTCGGCCATGGTCAATGATGCCCTGGAGCCTCTTATGAACAAGGCCAATGGAAAGCATTGCACATATAGCCAGCACGATGGCGCATCCCAGAACTCTCGGGTATGAAAGCTTCCACCCCATTACTAGAATATGTGCCATTCCCTTTGCTAACAATTGGCTTTTAGTCTATTCAAGAGTGCCTCGCCTACAACCCCGTTCTCTTTCACGGCAGCGGCTTATCTGATCATGATATCCTCGGCCTAGTGGATTCAATGGAGACATTCGTCAGCAAGAATACAAAATTGACTAGTTCAAGACTGGTATTCGAGGTAAAATAAACACACATACGCAGCCCAGATGGAGTAATGGCAGCTAGCTAAACATTACCACAGACGAAATCAGTCAAGACTGCCCAAATCGCCAAGTCTCTCGAAGCTACCTTTGCCGATCTGGCCAAGACTGCCCAATCAACCAACATTGAAATCACAATCGTCGCACTCCCAGTAATCGACCACACCCAGGAATCCGCGCAAGTCCAACGACGCTCCGTGGAGGCTGTATCTCAAAGGTCCTCGGCGTCAGCGGACTTTGTGCACACAAACCTCGCACCAGTGTGCCACGCCTCAAACTCTTCATGCGAAGACGCAACAAATAACTGCTCCGGTCACGGATCCTGCTTCTTGAAGTTCGGACCTGGTAATGAGGACGCCAAGGGTAACTGCTACGCCTGCAAATGCCGACAAACGACCGTTAAAAGCAGTGATGGCTCTGTCAAGAAGATCCAGTGGGGCGGTGTTGCTTGTCAGAAAGAGGATATTAGTTCTCCATTCTTCCTTATTGCCAGCGTTACCATTTTGGTTATTGTTCTGGCGGGCAGTGCTATTGGAATGCTTTTTAGCATGGGCAATGAGGCCCTTCCCAGTGTTATTGGTGCTGGAGTGGGAACTTCAAAACAGCAGTCGTGATCTGATTTGATCTCATCTGATCTCATTTATTCCCAACATTCCCAATGGGATGGGGAATTTCGGTGTTTGGTATTTTTATTATCTTGTATGTGAACTCGGTTAATTGCTTTCTTTGGACATGACATGTATTCCAACTGCTTAGAATCTACCCTATCATTCGAGTATTTAAACTCGGGGCTTTCTGATATCCTTCATTCTTTATCGAGATCGAATTACTACTACGTAGTAGCGTCAGCTAGTGTCACATCTCAAAGTGACAGGTCTTAGTGTCTCTTGGCGTAATTAATAGAGACCAGAACTTGACGTTCGTATATTACTGTAGCTTATATTTACTTTCCTTTGGCGAAAAAAAAGCTGGATATAGTATGTAGCGTAAATCATCATTACAGGTTGCGCCCCAGAGAAAAAAAGGGCATGTTTCCCAGAATTGGAAAACAAGTACGCACACTTCAATCTCTTCAAATATCAAACACAAGGAGGAAAATTCTGCAATGCCACTCTGCTCTCACGAGACCAGGCCAGGCCATAGGGTGGGGCTTTGAAATGGGTATTGAGATGTCTTGCAAACGCGTACAGGACCGAGGTCGAGATCGAGGCCGAGTAATTACATAAAATAGATAAAGACATGGACAACGAAGCAGCTGCTTTATATCGACCAAACATTCCAGATGTTGATCCAGCATGCAAATGGTTTTTTAATATCAGTAAAATCGTATAGTCCAAAAGACTAGGAAAATCGGGGGCAAAATTCATTATGTAGTGCCAGCCTCGAGTTGGGCTGGGGTTCGAGTTTCTCCAGCGGCGAAGCCTGGAGCCGGAGAACTCCCGGGCAGTTGTTGTTCGTTTGTTGGAGATGTCTGTGTCTGCGGAGATGGATTCGAACGCAGACGAGAGGGGATGAAACGCGACCATCGCGACTGTGATTGTGTTTGGTTCATGTCGGATGTAGTTGGTTCGGGGCGAGTTCCTGCTCGCGGGGAGCTATCTTGTGGTGGGTATTGAGGTGGAGGGGACGATTGGAAAAACCGGCTAGGTAATGCCACCGGCATCCGGAATAGATTCGACGCGCCCCCGGGTCGTGCTGCTCGAACAGGCCTGGCGAGGAGATCAATACGACTTGTTGCAGCACGACGTCCGTTACGATCTGCACCGGCAGCCCCGTCGGGCGCCTGTGAGCGAGGCTTAGGAATATAGTAATCAGCCTTGCACAAAGGACAGCAAGCCCTTCGACTGGTCAACCACGGATCGACGCAGGAGGCATGGAAAGCGTGTCCACAGGTCAATCCACGAATATCATCATCGTCCTCGATGGTATCCAAGCAGATCGCGCAGGAATCACCAGGGTTTGGCAATAACTCGGAGGGAACGGCTTTTCGAATTTGATCACCGTCTTCCTCGTCCTCTTCGGCCTCGATGCCTTCGTTCACCAATGAGTGCCGCCACTTTTCTTCCGCATCGGCTGCATCGTCGTGGTGAACTACGGATACGCCCGTCGCAGGAGAAGCTTTCTCATCCGCTGGTCGTGAGGTTGATTCGAGATGTGAAGCAGGTGTAGAATCACTATGTGTTTCTTCACGCAGACCGTTTTCGACCGAAGGCGGCGAGGTTTCATCCGTAATGGGCGCAGGCGCAGTCGCAGTCGCAGTCGGGGCGGAAATAACACCACTTTCGTCAGCCAGACTCGGCGGTCTACTGTTCGGAGCCGTGATGCCACCTTCAGTTGGAAGGCCCTGGTGGGCACGGGATGACCTCCACACCTTGTATTTCACCAAGGGGAATCGCTCATTGACCTCATCCATCGACATGAGTTTCTTTTCGCGTCGTCGGCGATGAGGACGTGGCATGGCTACCAGGTCAATAGGGTCGCCAGTCTCCTCGCCGTGCAGCTGGCGGTTCCGTTGATTATATCGGAAACAGTATTTGACACCGACAATGATCCTGTTAACCGTGTTAGTATTGTGCCCAGTCGATTCTTCACGCCAAGGAGGCTGCAACGGCGCAGTTTAGTGATGATCCAACATACCATAGATTGGTGAAGACGACGCCAAATCCGAGCGCGACAAAAAATAGTAGCGGCGAGCTCGTGGCGCCTGAGCCCCCGCCGCCTCCGCTACTGCCAGTTGTGGTCGCAGCACTGGCGGCTGCCGTGGTGGTAGAAGGTGCCATCCTGATCAACAAGGCAGGGGGTTGGCGATGGGATCGTAGGGACGTAGGGATGCAAATCAAATGCTAGGTCCCACTAGATGTCAGGATTACAGGGCGTCCGTAACCATTCCTCCAGGTGCTGGATCGAGAAAGCGCACGATGCGTAAATGTTCACTTGTCGTGTTCTCAAGGGGGGTTTGCGGGGGTTGGAGGAGGAGAAGGAGGAGGTTGGTTGTTGGCTGTTGGCTGAGGGTGACCGACGCTTAGGTCAATGCGAGCTGCATGCAAGCCGATCAGACCAGGCAACTGAAGGGAAGAGGCGTTGCGGGTTAAAATTTTGAGAAGAGGCTCCGAATAGTCCACCAAAGGGATCAGCCAAGCGAAGTACTCATATCATCGTAAGGTGGATCCTGTAGGTAAAGCAAAGCAAGAAGGCTGGACGCATGCGGAGGAGCAGAAGAGGAGGTTGTCGGTCACGGGAACTCGGCTGGGGCTGAGAGGAGAGCGAGAGGGGGCTGGAATCAATAAAGGAAAAGGAGAATACGAAATACAAAGTAGATAAAGAAAAGAAAGTTCAGGTAAATTGTAAGGGGCAAGCAAGTTGAATAAAATTAAATTCAATGTAGATCAATATGAAAAAAAAGGTGTAGCGATAAGGGAGTGGAGTGGAGTGCGGTGCGGGTTCGGCGCGGCGATGTGATGTGGTGATGCTCGTCGGGAAGAAGATCCAACTCGACCAACCACCACCATCATCATCACTGCCAGCACCTCCGCCACCACCCCGAAGGGCCACCATTCTGCTATATTTCTGCTTGATTTTCGACCTCCAACGTCTTCAATACAGTTCGCCCTCCATCAAAACCGATCATGGCCGAATCCATCACCCCATCAGAAGCCACCAATCCTGTGGTCTTCTTTGATATTGCCCTTGCAGGTAAGGGCGGTGCTGTCAATGTCAATCCTAAAGCAGGATTTCAATTACCCATTGCATAAATCGCTAAACCCCAAATCATCTAGGCGAGGCCCTTGGCCGAGTGAAGATGGAGCTATTTGCCCACAAAACTCCACGAACAGCAGAGAACTTCCGCCAATTCTGTACGGGCGAAACCAAGTCCTCCAAGGGTCAACCACAAGGCTACAAGGGGAGCAAGTTTCACCGCGTTGTATGTACCCTTCAAGCTCTGGAGTCTTCTCTGGGGTTTAAATCCAAATTTCGAAAATCGCTAGTTATGGTTGGTTGATAACTAACCAACTGCGCCTCCTTTCCAGATTAAAGATTTCATGATCCAAGGTGGTGACTTCATCAACGGTGATGGCACGGGAAGTTGTACTATCTACGGCACTCCCAAATTCGCTGATGAAAACTTCGAGCTTCAGCATGATCGGCCTGGTCTGCTCAGTATGGCTGTAAGCACACCCCCTTCCCCTCTTCATTCTTTATTTGCATGTATTGACGCGATCAGAACTCCGGCCCAAACACCAACGGCTGTCAATTTTTCATCACAACCACCGCAACCCCATTTCTAAACAACAAACATGTGGTATTTGGCCAAGTCATTGATGGACTGGATGTGGTTCGTATGATTGAACACACACGTACCACCAGAGATAAGCCGAACCAAGATGTTTCCATCGTGCAGTGTGGAGAGATGTAAAAATAGCCCTACAGAAGAAAAGAAGAGAGAGAAAAATCAAGTGGCGATAATTGTGAAATGAAATATATCTTCATGGGATGTCAAACATCTGATCTATTCTGCCTATAAAACGCCACCACTTAAGAGACCCTGGCCTGAGATGGGGGCCACCGATACGAACTTTCGAAAATCGAAAACCTCAAGACTTTTTTTTGCCTCCCTAATTTGATATTTCTCGAAAATAGAATAAAATACCCCTTAGAGTCCTAAAGTAACATTTTGCCTTGCATATTGCCATTCAATACCATTATCGAACCAAACCAATTTAGATCTTGAATTTGCTCAAATATTCAGTTGCAAGCGAGACAGCCTCGTCAATTTTGTCTGGGTTGGTACCGTTTCCAAGAGAGGTTGCTCCTTTACCTCCAGCCTTGCCTCCAACGGCGCCGGAAACGACAGCGGCCCATTCTGTAGCAGATGCACCTTGGTCACCAAGTTCCTAAAAATTGTGAAATATTAGTTTAGTTCCCATCAAAAGCATGTTTTATTTGTATGTGACTTGACTTACCTTGGACACGAAGCAGCCATGAGCAACGCGGGTGTGCTCAGAGTCAACAGCCATAACATATACGTTCTTGTTCTGCATTTTCGACTTGACGTGGTTGATAGACTCGCTGACAGCCTTCGCGCTGGCCGGATTGGGCAGCTTCACGACAAACCACGAGGAATCTTTGTTCTCAGGGTCTTGGAAATGGGAGTTGATAGCGTCAACGGCCTGCTTAACCTCAAGCTTCTGTTGAGCCTTTTGTCCATCAAGGACCTGCTTGTTGATAGCAGTGAAACGAGTACGGAATCGCGCCTTCTGCACAGCGGAGATCACAAGTTGGTTGAGGTCCACTTGGATTTGCTTGGCGTCACGTTCCTTCTCGGCTCCAAGAGCCAGGCCATCCAATCGGTCAAGGCGCTGTCCAAATTCTTGGGCTAGACGCTGGACCTCGTGAGCCTCTTCGCCAGTGACGGCGATAATACGACGGATGCCCTTGGCGATTCCGCTCTCTTCCAGAATGATCAGGTCCTTGATATCGCCGGTCTTCTGGACGTGGGTTCCGCCGCAGAACTCGATGCTGACCTCCTTCCAGCGGGGATCCTTCACATCACGCAGGATTTCTTCCAGCTCAACGCCAACAGAGACAACACGGACGGGATCGGGGTAGGTTTCGCCAAAAACGGCTCGGACGCCGGAAATCTGCTGAGCAGTGGCCAGAGGGACTTCTTGGGAATAGACGGTGCAATTTTGGCGGATGTACTCGGTAGCCTTTGCTTCAATCTTCTCCAGATCGGTGTCGGAAACCGCGGCCTTGTGAGAGAAGTCGAATCGGAGCTTCTCGGCTGCGACAAGGGAACCCTTCTGGTCGATTCCATCGCCCAGAACTTCCTTCAGGGCAAAGTTGAGAATGTGAGTACCGGTGTGGTTGTTCCGGATCGGCCAGCGGCGGAGTTCGTCATACTCAGAGATGACAGAGTCACCCACGGACAGTTTACCATATTTCATGAAACCGGTGTGGAGAACGTATCCAGCGTAGGTCTGGACATCACCAACCTCAAGCTCGGCCTGGCCGTCAATGACAATCTTGCCGGTGTCACTTTCCTGGCCACCCTGCTCAGCATAGAAGTTGGTCTTGTCGAGGATGAGCCCAAGTTGCTCGCCCTCGGGGATGCTATCGGTATTTTCATGGAAACTTCTAGCATGGTAGATGGCCTTGACATGGGCAGTAATGTTTTCCCTGCCGAATTTGGCCGAATCGTCCGTCTTCGTAACACCGCTCATTTTCTCCAGCTTGTTGATATCGTGGACATCAAGCTTGACGGCACTTGCGGCCGCCTTCTTCTGTCCTTTGCTGGCCTCCTTGGCCTTCAGGCGTGCTTCTTCGAATTCAACATCGTCGATGCGAAGGCCACGTTCCTCAGCCATGATTTGGGTCAAGTCAACGGGGAAACCGAAAGTGTCATAAAGTCTCCAAACATCAGCCCCGTGGAGCTTGTCATCGCCCTTGACCTTGGCCTGCTGGGCGTATTGTTCGAATTGACGCTCGCCCCGATCCAAAGTCTTGGCAAATGACAATTCCTCCTCATCCAGAATCTCCATCACGTCCTGCTGCTTTCTCGTTAGCTCGGGGAACATCTCGCCAAGCTGCTCGACAACAGTGGGCACGAGCTTGGAGAAGAAGCTGCCGATTTCGACTTGGAAATATTTACGCGCGAAGCGAGCTCCTCGGCGCAGAACACGACGGATGACATAACCACGACCCTCATTGTTAGGGGCGACACCATCGGAGATAGCAAACATGAGAGTTCGCACATGGTCCGCCACTACACGGTAAGCAGTATCGATACCATCGGCATCTTCGGCACCAAATTTGCCGCGGTATTCCCGAGCTCCGGTGGTCTCTTGGATGGTCTGGAAGATAGGTGTGAAGACGTCGGTATCGTAGTTAGATGACTTATCCTGCAGGATAGAAACCAGACGCTCGAATCCCAGTCCAGTGTCGACGTGCTTGTTGGGGAGAGGTTGCAAGGAACGGTCTGCCTCGCGGTTGTATTGGATGAAGACGTTGTTCCAGATCTCCAGCACGTTGGGGTCATCCATGTTGACCAGGTGGGCGGCATTTCGGCCACCGATGCGGTCATAGTGCACCTCACTGCAAGGACCGCAGGGGCCTTGGTCACCCATCTCCCAGAAATTATCTTTCATGTTGCCAGAGAGGATGTTTGCCTCTGGAACACCCACGGATTTCCATAACTCCTTTGCCTCCAGGTCAGGTTCCACGCCACTGGCCTCATCGCCTTCGAAGTAAGTGACATATAGGCGGTCAGGTTGCAGGCCATAGACCTTGGTGAGCAAAGTCCACGAGTAGTTAATGGCTTCCTTCTTGAAGTAGTCGCCGAAACTCCAGTTACCGAGCATCTCGAAGAAGGTCTAAGATTGGCGCATGAGGTTAGATTGATTTCGAGTTAAGATGATCGCGATAGAGACTTTGTAGGCCAATACTCACATGGTGGTAGCTGTCCTTGCCGACATCGTCCAGATCCTACAGCGGGTGGTCAACAAACTGAACCATATTCTTACCACGGATGAATGATCATATCCTACTCACATTGTGTTTTCCACCGGCACGAATACACTGATAGGGAGTGTTAGCACAAGATTCACAAAAGAAAATACCCAGGGAATTGCTACCTTTTGCGAGTTCACTGCACTTTTTAATTTCGCAAAGTCTGACTGCGGGTCAACGGTACCGAGGAAAATCGACTTGAACTGGTTCATGCCAGCATTGGTGAAGAGGAGGGTTGGGTCGGAGAGAGGCGCGACGGCCGAGGAGGGAACTAAAAAGTAAAACCAACACCAGGTCAGTAAATGTCGTTGTGGTATAGGCGTGGGCGTGGGCGTGGCGGGGAGAGGAGAGGGGCAAAAGACGATCGCGGGGTCACTCACCAAAAGTATGACCATTCTCCTTGAAATAATTCAGGAAAGTCTCTCGGACCTTTGGAGCGGTCCATTCAGGACTATTGTCAGACGCCATCCTGGTAAGCGTTGGTGGCTTGGTGGAGGTGGAAGAGTGGACAAAGCGAGGATGGAAGGTTCTGGGAATTTGGAGTTGGCGCGCAAAGGGAAGATGAGTCAAGGTCAAAGCCAGTTCCCCCCTCAGAACAACCCCAGGCCCAACCCACATTGACCCCCCTTCTCAAGACTGATCTATTATACCAGAACGCACACACACACAGTTCCCCTTCCTACCAACCAAGATCTCTTGAGCTGCCGCTCGTACTCAATAACCAGAACAGGGGGTGTTGTGGATGGCGCGGAGTGATGAAAGATCGCAGCACGGCAAAAAGCGCGCCGCAGAGGGTGACCCGGATGGCGCGCAACCACTAACCAAGAGATTTGGTCGACTCCAATTAGGTATGTCCTCTCCCGGGGCTGACCAGGTGAAATGGGTTGCGATTGCGCTGCGACTGCGACTGTGTTGCGATTATGGATCTTCAATTGACATGTCTTCTATCTCGCAGACAATGTTAAGCCGAGCCCCGGTGCTCGGGCCAAATACCACGAGACTCCGACTCCAACTCCAACTCCAACTTCAACCTCAACCTCAACCCCAAATCCCCTCCCAGTCTGCCCACCTCAAGGCCAAGCCGATGACCATGAGTCGATGATCCTGGACGACACTAAACACACCACCTATGTATACGACCTAGATCGAGAATTGGCCGATTCCGATTCCCCGCCCGGCGCTCTAGTCCTTTTGCCTCTAGCGGAGCGTATGCTCGCCGTACCCGGTTCGGTCCTTTCAGATGATTCCTCCCAGGGGAAGGAGTTGGTTCTTTACTCTGATCCATCCTCGCTTTCGGTTCCGATAGAGCATGATAGTGTAAGAAGGGCTATAATTGAGTCAAGAGCCAGAGCGAGGGCCAAAAAGATTCAACAGCAACAGCATTCCCATTCGAACGATCCATCAGATATATCACCATTGTCATTGGCTCCATTATATTCGATTTCGCATTCGGATTCGGCTAATGTCTGTGATGACGACCCAATGGATATTGATTAAGAACTATGATCAATACCTGGACACTTGTAGAGAGAGAGAAGAGAGAGAGAATATAGTTGAAATATTGTTAATCATACACCCAACCATGTCATACAAATTGATTATCCCCTCCCGGTGAAACTTCTATCTCTTCCATCTTTGGAACCTTTTATTTAGATCTGAGTTAATCCCTTCAACTAGTAAACCTTATAGCAGGCATCATATCCTAAGACAATTTAAGTTTCCTTTCAAGACAAAGCTTTACATAGAGGGCACGTGTGCCTTAAAGCTTAGGCCAACCTATTTAACGTGGTTGGTAAGCGAGCTGCGCATACAAGCGAGCTGCGCAGCCGCCCACTTTTTTGCGTCCTCCCGCGTTCATCTATCTTCTATCAAGCACCATGCCTCTAACTCGCGTCCATTCAAGCCAAGACTCTATCGAAAGAGAGGGCCGTATATTACTTACTATATAGGCTATTTAAAGGGAAGAAATTATATCTATACGCAAAACAGTACGTCGCTTTAATGTACCCGAATCTACACTATATACACAACTCCACAGTACTACAAATCGCGCTATAACTCACGCAAACTATTATAAATTAATATAGATTAAAGAGGAACTTCTTCAGCAATGGATATTATTACTAGATTAACGTAGAGCTACCCCTATATAAGCTTACGTACGAGAAATAGCTAATTTGCTTCTTATAAAGCACGGTTCTACCCCTATCTAAACTATCAGTAAAAAATAGGTATATAACTTTATATAATGTTATTCAGAGCTTAAATCTTGTTATTTATAACGATATAACTATCAGTAAGCACTATAAGAAGATCTAAAGATTATCCAGAAGTAGTTTGATCTTGTTTAAACTATAATTCAGTAATACAGTATCCTTACAGATAATATCTATAACTTTAACGAAACTAATTTTGTAATAGGCCTCTGTATAACTTAGAAAGTAATTACTTAATCAGAATACTACAGTCAGAGATTAGTTTTATAGCCAGAAAATTATAAGTAGATAACCATAATTAAGTTAATCAGTACTTTAGGATAGGCTCTTCTACTAATACTTATCTTTAAGGATAAATAATATAACTAAGTATAGTTTAAAGAGCTTCTGTACAACTAGTACTTTAAAGTTAGTATAAATAGATAGATATCTAATAAAATAGGTCTTTACTGGCTTTAAAAGTAATTTATTCTATTAATAAATTATTATATATATAGATAATATTAACTCTTAATTCTTAATAGATATAGAAATTATCTTATACCAGAATTTAACTAAATCTATACAGATTATAATATTATACTGATTTATATACCTATATATTCTTTATATCTTTTATAACTACTTAATATTAGATATTTTACTGTTTTAAAATATACGTACGGTAATTTAGTCAGCCAGAAAATATAACTTAGGATCAGCTATATCAATAAACTTAATTTTCTTATAGCTTATCTATAAGCTTATATCAATATATTTAAGTCAGATACTATTTAAAATAGCTTTTAAACAGCTAGAATAGTGTTACAGGATTCAAAGTATACAATACCCCAGACTTTCAAGGCTGATTTATAGACGAATCCCCTTTGAGTCATCTGTATATCGATATCTACCCAAACCCTAATATATTTAAGATCCTATAAGTATTCTGGATTCTTAATCTTCTTAAGAATCAGTCTCTGTATTGACTACCTAATCTGATCTCTACTGTCCAATATCCTTGCCTAGTCATAGGTCTCTAGCCTAACAACTTAGTAACTATTATAATTCTGATTCTTCTCTTTTAACTACCTAAGGATTAAAGATAGTACTCTCTATATAATAAAACCCTATATCTTTCTGTAGTAGTATACAATCTAAAGTCACTATACCCCCCTCTCCTATAATTTGACCTAAGATTAAATCAGCCCCAGATTAGCATAAAAACCCTATAGAATCTAAGCCAGATCAGATATTAATCTATAGAGCTACTGTATATAATACTAACGTATCTCCTCCCCCCCTCTTATAGGATATAGATCAGAGGAATTATAGGTAAACCTATAACCAAGAGTATCCCTGAGCCTAGAAGTATTAATACAGATAGTCTAGAAGAGAAGAGATATAAACTAAGGTATCTTAAAGAGTTCCTAGCGATCTAGGCCTATATTAAAGAGCTTTCTGCTTAGGTTTCTAGAAATCTAAATACCAGAACCTTCCTAGATAAGCTATCTAAGAATTATAAAGAAACTAAGACCAAAAAGCATAAGAAAGTAGAGGGTTTTAAGGTCGATAAATTTAAGAGATTCTTTAGCCTTTAGGAGCAAGGAAACTAGCTTTCTTAGCTTAGATATATCTTCTAAGGTAATCCTAAAGTCTATAAGGATAAGGAAATAAGGATCCTTACAGAAGTTAAATATCTTAACTCTGACTATAAGAATAACTAGACTATAGAAGAGAGATACCTTAAAGATAATTATAATAACTGCTTTAGTAGCTAGGAATATTTTAAGGAATAAACTCTTACCTTAATATATAATAAAAATACCTTTACTAAAGAAGTTAGTAATAAGATAGAGTATTACTACTAGTAATCTAATAAAAAACTAAAGGTTTTTTACTACTGTCTTACAGACCTAGAATATTACCTTCCTTAGGTCCTCTAGGATAAGTAAGCTTACCGCTATATATTAAAGCTATAGCTATAGTTAATACTATATATTCAACAGTATATAAAGGTTTCTCTAGAAACTTAAGTATAATAAGTAGAAGAAGTATAGAGTACCTAGGAATTTACTAAAGTAAAAGTATATAAGTATAATCTATTTAATAATAATTCTAATTTAAGCTTAAAATACCTATAACTTAATAACTTATTTCTAAACTAGTCTAATAGTAAAGAATAAGATTAAAAGAATCCTAGAAATCTATACTTAAAGGATCCTTACAGTCCTAGAACTAACCTAAATTAAAATAACTATAACTTATACCTAAATTAAAATAACTCTAACTTATACCTAAATTAAAATAACTCTAACTTATACCTGAATTCTCTTTATTTTAATAGTAACCCTTATCTATTTTCCCCTTAAAATAATAATAATCTAAATAATATACTGTTACGGACCCTGCGGCAGGAGGGGTCAGGAACACAAATGGGCCATCAAGAGCCAACCATTCTACAAACACCATGACCGCCCGCAGGTCACGTGCAGAACACTGCGAGGAATCATGGCATTCCCACCGCGAGGAATCATGGCATTCCCACCGGAGCCATACGATACGCAATAATTAGGGAACGCAGTGGGAAGACCACGAAGATCATGACAAGGGATCAGCGTACAGGGGAAAGGAGGTAGGTCATGAGGCAGGGCACTTCGTACGAGCCCGGATGACCTACAACGGGACGGTCCGCACGACGGACCATAACCTACGATACGATGCGTCCTGAGGACAAGACTATCGCAGGACGAACCATAGTTTCTGGACAACTAGGCAAGGAACTATAGGGGTTCTTACGATAAGGCCTGACGCAGGGACAGGAGGGTCGCACGACTACTACGTGGCATCCTAACGGTACAATGGGATCCTATCCTACCAGTAGGATAGGAATCCCAACAACCGGATAGGACGAACTAGATATATAAGGGACGCTCATTACACATATATATTTAGTTCTTCGCGATCAATCAACCTAAGTTACTACAGTATACCTTTAGACTATTCTTCATTCAGTTTTATCTCTTGTAACAAACATACTACAAATAGGGGAGCTCTTCAGACTGACCTATTTGGCGCACTACCTAGCACATCCTTTAAAGTTACTCTACAGGATCCGAGTCCGTATAAGGCTTAGCACAGCAACAGTACGATTGCAAGTCGATACTTAAGGATTACAAGTAATAGATATCATACCCAATCAAGACACACTGAACAGCTAGTAAGTTGTTGTACAATAATCTAACCACTTACTGTGACCAGTTAGCAATACGTAACACATTGATCGCCCTGTCAACACAAAACTATAAAGTACAGTCATTATATCATCGTACGGCAGTAACAGCAAAGGCAAGGCAGCAGAGCCTATACCTCCGAAAACGCAAACACGTTAACCAGATCCAGAATCGGATGATAAAGACGAAAAAAGAGTCAAAGAGTTAGAAAGATAAGTCCACCTCCTCATCAGCCAACTCAATACGTTTGGTCAAGGATACAATCGTGATATAAACGAGCTATATAAGTCTATTCAACAGACTGACGTACAGCTCGGTGTACCATCGCCTATAGCACCAAAGTTACCTAAGGCGGAGAACTTCGATAGAACTCGCTCTAAGTTACGAGGATTCCTCATACAAATAAACATATACCTCAATGTCAACAAACATAGGCTGAACACTAAAATAAGCAAAGTCATCTTTGTATCAACCTATCTCCGAGGACAAGCATAGGATTAGCTCGAGCCATACGTCCAAGAATACTATAAAAAGGATAAATCAGAATGGTCAACCACCGTATGCAACATCTTCTTAAGCTACCTTAAGTTCAGGGAGTACTTAGAGAAGACGTTTGGCGACATTAATACAAAGAAGACAGCCGAACACAAACTTAAACGGCTTTAACAAACAACCTCAGCTTCCGTATACACTGCAGAGTTTATATAGCAAGCAGCTATCCTCAGATAGGACAACTATATATTAATCCCATACTACGACAAAGGGCTTAAGTTATACATCAAGGATAAGCTGGCACAAATGGATAGACCCGAGACGATAGACGCACTCATCGATTTCACAGTTTAAATCGACAACCGGTTTTACAACCGACAGATACAGAAACGAGAAGTAGAAGGATAGAGATAAGGCAATAGACGCTCGCCTTACCAACGCTTCCAATCTCAGCGACAACAGCAACGACCTAATCAGAACAGCGACCCGTACGGTCCACGACCTATAGAGCTCGACGCAGCGAGACTCCCGGACGAAGAACAGAAACATCGGAAAGACAACAGACTCTGTTTTAATTATGGCAAGCCGGGCTATATGTTGAGAGACTGTCACAGCAAGAAAAGCGACAGGAAACTATAGCAACTATATACAACTCAGGAGAGAGGAGCGTACGACACCACTGGGGTAGAAAAGATACAGCAACTCTGCGCTACCTAGGAAGGTAGACAACCTAAGACGACTCTCTTAGAAGGGGCTGTTCAAAAGGAAGCACCCAAGAACGGCGCAACAGGAAGCACCCCAACTCAGAAGAAAAAGCGGATCAGGAAAAGCATGATCCAGCAGCCTAGCCAGAACTGGATAACAAGCTGGCCAACGATAAATAAACAAGCCGAGTAGGCAGCAGGATAGCTACCACTGTATACCAATAAACAAAAGGTAGAGCCAGAACCTAAAACGCAGGAGCTCAAAGCAACAAAAGAAGCCGACCAGGCTACAGTCAACTCATAGCTCAAAGAGTACGACAGACAGGAACAGTATCTGCGGATTAACCTAGATACAGTAGAGAGCTAAGGGTAGACCCAGTATACATAGGAACCCACCAACTCTCAGGAACTAGTAAACGAGTTCCCGGAAACACCTTAAGAGTCCCCAAGACATAATAAAATCCCAGAGACCCCATCAGAGGGATACTGGATAAGCTACCAAGAGGAGCAGGAACTGTAACAAGTCTACGAAACTGGTGGTATAGCCCCAGAAGACCCTCGCAGGATCCTCTTTAACGAATCGGACAACAACAAACCAGCGCCGTACGTCACCAACATAGAAGGAATATACCTATGTTACAGAGAAAATTACGCCTGTATCGGATACGCACGATACCCAGATCACGACCTAAGAGCCACGATTAGATACTACGACTATGACTGTAGAACATATATATAAGGCAAACTAGACCATAGAGGAATCAAACCTAAGCTACTACAACGACTACAACACCCAGAGTAGAGACAACAACTCGCAGCAACGGTATAGGGGAAACATATAAAGGCAGAAGCACTAATTACCTTCTACAGAGGAAATAAGATCAGTATATGAGTCATAATCGACTTAGAAGCAGCAGGAAACTTTATAGATTTAAGCTTCGCTTCGACCAGCAGAGTGCCGACTATTAGGAAGGCTTGCGCCACTCCTCTTATCAGACTTAACGGAGAAAAGCTAAGTAAAGGAATCATACACTATACTGAATAGATTGATATAATTATCGGCAACCACCTCGAACCTATATACTTTAACATCATAGGGTTAGGAGGATACAACGTAGTGCTCAGTATTCTATAGCTACGCCAGCATAGCCTAAGAATCAATTAGCGAATGGACGAAATCTACTTCGACCACTGTAAGTATAAGCAAACAGAAACCAGATAGACTGGAAAAGAACCACCGAGCATTAAAGAGCCTAGCCCCGGGACAGCAGGTACCTATCACAACCCGTATAAAGACAAACTTAAACGGAGTCAGCGGTCCAGAGGCAGGGCATCGGGAAGAATCATAGATGTTAACGTTCTTGCGATAACAGAACAAAGACCGGATATGTCGGACGACGAACTTAAGGAATATATCATAATACATCACAAATCACGACAAGCCCTCTGTACGACGGAGGAAGAAACACAGATACCTAAGGAGTACCATAAGTACCAGGATATGTTTGAGCCACCACCAGACGGTAAGCTTCCGGAGCATAGTCCATTTGACCATAAGATTAGGCTCAAGGAAGGTAAGGAACTGACCTTCAGGCTAATCTATTAGTTATCGCCATTGGAAATAGAAACCTTGAGACAGTATATCGAAGACAACCTTAAGAAGGGATATATCCGGAAATTATCGTTATCGGCCGGATATCCGATTATCTTTGTCCTAAAAAAAGGGAAACGAACTTCGACTTTGTGTGGATTATCAGCATCTAAATAAGATTACTATTAAAGACCGATATCCACTGTCTCTCATTCAGGAGATACAGGATCGAATTCAAGAAAGTATTTACTTTACCAAATACGACATTACCAACGTATACAACCGCCTTAGGATCAAAGAAGGCGATAAATGGAAAACAGTGTTCAGAACGAAATACGGGCATTTTGAGTATATAGTCATACCGTTCGGACTTATAAATGTGCCTGCAGTATTTTAATGTTTTATCTTTAGTGTGTTAGAAGAATACCTTGATATCTTCGTAATGGTATATCTTGACGATATCCTAGTGTTCTCTAAAACCATAGAAGAATACGTTGAGTACAATAAGAAAGTGCTACAGAAGCTCAGAGAAGCAAAAGTTATACTTAAACTCAAGAAGTATAAGTTCTACGTTAAGGAAACAGATTTTCTAGGATACGTAATCAGCGCAAATAGATTTAGTATACAAGAAGACAAAATCAGGAGTATTCTGGATTGGCCAATACCCAAAAATATGAAGGAAGTTCAACAGTTTCTGGGGTTATGCAACTACTACTGACGTTTAATCGACAGGTTTGGAAAAGTTACGGTTGACCTTAACAAACTAACGAAGAAAGACCAAAAGTAGGTCTGGGATGACTAATCAGAGAATTCGTTCAACGACCTTAAGAACTTGTTTATCGAACGAACAATACTTACACCAGCTGATCTGAGCAAACTATATACAGTAGAAACCGATATATCAGACTATATACTTAGAGCGAGACTTACCTAACCAGAGGATGACGGGAAACCCCGACCAGTTGTATTCTGGTCCAGAAAAATAATACCCGCAGAAATTAACTATGATATTTATAATAAAGAGCTGCTAGCTATAGTATCAGTACTTAAGGTCTGGAGAGTATACCTAGAAGGAGTAAGTTATTAAGTTCTTGTGAAATCGGATTATAAGAACCTTATATTCTTTACCAGTACAAAAGAATTAACCAGACGATAAGTATAATAGGCGGAAACTTTGGCAAGATACGATTATAGGATCAAACATTGCCTAGGCACAGCTAACAGCCAGGCGGACGCGCTCAGCAGAAGACCCGACTATACGGTAGGGGTTAAGAAAGCCGTTCCGGCCATACTCAAGGAAAATAGAGACGGCTATCTAGTGTATAATTACCAAATTCTGGCCGCCACCAGCGAAATTAAGAACGATGATTGGATAGAAAGACTGAAGAGCAGTCTCATCGACGACCTAATTATATAGAAGGAAATAGATAGAGAGTATATCAAAAATGACAACGGGTTGATCTATATCTATAGATTAATCTACGTCCTACGACGACTTTAAGACAAAGCAATATAACGATACTACGATGACCTAGTATACGGTTATATAGGAGAAGAAAAGACAACAGAACTCCTTTCGAGGAATTACTATATCCTAAGTATACGTAAGAAAGTAATAAGATACATCAAATAATGCAATACCTATCAGCGGAACAAGCTATCACAATACACTCTATATAGGGAGTTACAGAACTCAGAAGTACTAATATAACTATAGGAATAGATTATACTTGACTTTATTACCAAACTACCTAAATCAGACAGATACAATATAATTATAGTAGTAGTAGACCGATTAACGAAATATTCATACATAATACTAACAACAGAAACCATTAATACAAGTACTATAGCCTTTCTATTGTTCAGATATATATTCGCCAACTATAGAACACCCCAGAAAATAATATCAGACAGAGACAAGCTCTTTACAAGTAAGATATGGTAATTATTCACAGACATCATAGGCATTAAGCATAGACTCTCTACTGTCTACTATCCTTAAACAAATAGCCAGACAGAGAAAACAAACTAAACCCTAGAACAGTTTCTAAGGCACTATATAAACTATCAGCAAGATAACTAGGTAGGACTATTACCATTAGCACAGTTTACGTACAATAACAGTATATATATAACTACTAAGGAAACACTATTCTTCGTAAATTACGGGTATAATCCCTTAATTATTAGTAAAGTAATCAGAAAGAAAACAGAAGCAGAGTTATCGAGACTACTAGCTTCAGAACTTAAGCAGCTGTACCTTTAGTTGGCTAGAGACATCGAGTTTTTCAACCTATAAATAAAGTACTATTACGACAAATCCCGACAGAAGGGACCAGACTTCAAAAAGAAGGAAAAAGTATACCTCCTATGTCAGAACATTAAAACTAAGCGACTAAGCTCGAAACTCAACTACCTGAAACTAGGACCATTCGAAATTAAAGAAAAAACAGGACCAGTTAATTATCGTTTGAAACTACCAAACAGTATGCAACGTATCTATATAATATTTTATATCTTGTTACTCGAATCCGTACCAGAAAATACCGAACTCGCTACAAATGTAGAAATCGAGGAAGAGACCGAAAACGAATATAAAGTCAAAAACGTTCTAAGTATAAAATGCGTTAACGGAAAACCTTACTATCTAGTGAAATGGAAAGGGTATGGTACCTCGGAAAATATATGGGAACCTATCGAGAACCTGACAGACTGCCGCCAGCTGGTTCAACAGTACCACTAATAGGTGAAGGGGACTTTACGGCCCCAGCCGATAAAAAGGCGTCTAGGTCGTCCCAGAAAAGAGACGGCAAGGGATCTACTGACGTAATCATCTGTGTTAGAGTAGGATCCTCAGACGTCGCCGTAAGGACCTGATGGTCCTGTACCAAGGTATGATTAATTCTCTCAGAAGCGGTACGAGAAGACTTAGCCTTACGCTCTTTTTGCTTGGACTCGATGCGTTTATCCTTAAGGCGCTGTAACTCCTCTGCCTTGTGATACTCTAGCTCCTCGAGCTCAGCAATCTTCTGATATTTACAGGCAATAAAATCGCCAGCATGCTTCTTTAGCAAACGCTTCTGCTTCCTAAGACGGGCTAGTTTGGCTAATATCTCTTGCTGGGCAAGGAGGATTTTCTCTTCCTTGTCCTCTAAGGAGGTCTGTGAGGCTAACAAACGACGCTATTCAGCGTTGGTAAACGACTCTTTAGGCATCTCGCACTTCACAGTGCTACCAGTATGGTTATAACCAGCATAGTAATAGGAACGGTCGGACTAGATATACGTCTTGTTCTAAGTAATACAATAAAGGTAAGGCACGAGAGACTTAAAACCCTCGTGCTCGATTAACTGGTAAAGTTTACGATCTGAAACGCCAGAAGAAGGTATGATCAGCAAAATATCAGGAAGGAATTTAAAAGAATAAGAAAAGCCTAATACCTACCGGAGGGGGGTAAGGGGTTATAAGGATTCTTGAGGACGAGAACTAAGGAGAGAGGAGGATGATGTTACAGACCCTGCGGCAGGAGGGGTCGGGAATACAAATGGGCCATTAAGAGCCAACCATTCTATAAATACTATAACCGCCTGTAGGTTACGTGCAGAACACTGCGAGGAATTATGGCATTCCTACCGCAAGGAATTATGGCATTCCTACTGGAGCCATACGATACGCAATAATTAGGGAATACAGTAGGAAGACTACGAAGATTATGATAAGGGATCAGTGTACAGGGGAAAGGAGGTAGGTCGTGAGGTAGGGCACTTCGTACGAGCCCGGATGACCTACAACGGGACGGTCCGTACGACGGACCATAACCTACGATACGATGCGTCCTGAGGATAAGACTATCGCAGGACGAACCATGGTTTCTGGACAACTGGGCAAGGAACCATGGGGGTTCTTACGATAAGGCCTGACGTAGGGACAGGAGGGTCGTATGACTACCATATGGCATCCTAACGGTATAATGGGATCCTATCCTATCAGTAGGATAGGAATCCTAACGACCGGATAGGACGAACTAGATATATAAGGGACGCTTATTACGCATATGTATTTAGTTCTTCGCGATTAATCAACCTAAGTTACTACAGTATACCTTCGGACTATTCTTCATTCAGTTTTATCTCTTGTGACAAATATACTATAAATAGGGGAGCTCTTCGGACTGACCTATTTGGTGTACTACCTGGCGTATCCTTCGAAGTTACTCTACAGGATCTGAGTCTGTATAAGGCTTAGCACAGCAACGGTACGATTATGAGTCGATACTTGAGGATTACGAGTGATAGATATTATACCCAATTAAGACATACTGAACAGCTGGTAAGTTGTTGCACAATAATCTAACCACTCACTGTGACCAGTTAGCAACGTGTAACATATACCTATTAGAGAGATTAACTAATCTATCAGAATCCCTTTAAATAATTATTTTAACTATAGTAAGCTAGACTATTAGGTAAGTAAATATTATCTACCGCTAAGAGCCCTAGGGATAAAGATCTAATAAGCTTATTTAAGACCCTAGTATTACTATAACAATACTTAATTAAGAAACTTAGGAAAAGCGCTAGAGTTAAACTAGCTCCTATAAGTTCTGACTTCTAGCCTTAAGTAGGAATAGTTATCTGCCTCTATATCCTGATTTATATCTAAAATAATATTAAAATATATATAGATATTAATATCTATATAGAGGTAGATCTTATTAGTTATAAATTTATTTAGAAATATTACTTTAATTAAGCTAAGTATAATACTCCCTTTTTAGAAGTAGTAGGCCAATAAGATATCCCTACCTATAGTATATAGACTATTCTAATTACTATATATAATTTTTAGAGAACTAAATAAAGATTTTTATATTTCTATATTACTATTAATAAAAATCCCTATCTATTAGAATCCTTAGTACTATTATTAAATATAACTATTTAAGAAATATAAATTATATTAGCTCTATAGCAGAAATAATAGTAGTTTAAATATAAAAAGAAAACAATAAAATAATTAAAGCCTTACTAGTTTATAAAGGTATATAGAAACTAAGCTTATATCTTTATAGTTATTAAGATACCTAAAGAAGTCTAGCTTCCCCCAGAAAAAGAAGAAAAATTAACAGTAAGTTAAGACTAGATTCTCCCTAAATTATTAGTATTTTAGGATATATTTAAGGTATAGAACTCTAAGATTATACTACTGTAAAAGAAGACTGACTACTTAATTAAGCTTAAAGAAAATATATTACCCCTATACGGCCTAATTTACCCCCTCTTATAAGCAGAACTTATAGAGTTATAGAAGTATCTTAATAAAAACTTAGTAAATAGTTAAATCAGACTATTAAAGAGCTTAGCTAGTATACCTATCCTATTTGTACCTAAAAAGGATAGAGGACTATATCTCTATATTAATTATTAAGGGTTAAATAAAGTTTCTGTTAAAAACCAGTATCCTCTGCCCCTTATCTTAGAGATCCTTAACTATCTTTCTAGGGCTAGATATCTTAGTAAAATTAATATATAAGATATATACTATAGGATCTATATTTAAGAAGGAGAAGAATAGAAAATAGCTTTCTGTATAAGATATAGCTATTTTAAATATATAGTTATACTATTTAGCCTTACCAATGTACTAGCGATATTCTAAAGCTATATTTATACTGTGCTTTATAGTCTCCTTAATATTATTTATATTGTATATCTAGATAATATTCTTATCTTCTCTAAGATCTATAAAGAGTATATAGAATACCTTAGTCTTATACTTAAAAGGCTAAGAAAAGCCTAGCTATTTATTAAAGCCTCTAAATATTAATTCTATAAGTGTAATAGTTACTAAGTTGTCAGGCTAGAGACCTATAACTAGGCAAGGATATCAGACGGTAGAGATCAGATTAGGCAGTCAATACAGAGACTGATTCTTAAGAGGATCAAGAATCCTGAATACTTATAGGATCTTAAATACATTAGGGCTCGGGTGGATATTAATATGCAGGTGACTCAAAGGGGATTCGTCCATAAATCGGCTTCGAAAGTCCGGGGTATCGTATACTTCAAATCCTATAATAATTCATCCTCCTCTCTCAGAGATAGTTAACTCAACTACCAATAAAGGTCAGAATTAGGTCAGGCAATCTAAGCCGAATAGCATCATCTTATACAAAGGCCTAGGGCAGGTACCGCTTTGGGTATATTTATACGTAGATATAAACAAAGCAATACGATCTCTTTAATATCTCTGAGATAAAGGCTTCTACCTTCCTATCCTTAACTCTTACTTTCCTCTTATCTTTACCTTATCTTATCTCTTTCTTTTATTGTTAAATTATAATCCTTCGCTATATCTGCTGCTATTAGTTCTGCTGCTGCTGAATTTAGTGGTCCTCCTCCTATAGATACTGTTTATCCTTCTGGTAGTCGTTAGGGTGGTTATCATACGGCTAAAGGCAAAGGTTATACTAGAGCTGTAGGTAGAGATAGTGATAATAATAATAGCCCTAGAAGTATGGCCAGTACTGCCTTTAGTCTTTATTCTCTCTATAATTAAATTACCTATTCTTTATTTACCTTCTGTATTAAGTATATAGCCAAAGCAGCCCTTTATCCTCCTACTAGCACTGTTCCTACGATCTAATATAACTAGGATTATTCTAACTTAATTATCTGTACTCTATACAAGAGGGATAGGAAGACTTACTTCTAGGTATAAGATTCTTCTGATTTATATTTAATTTAATACTGATTTATCTTAGATACCCTATAGAATCTATAGTAATTTATACTAGCTTTAGTTAATCCTTAACTAAGTATATAAAGTTTAGGGCAGTAGTACTGCTATTACCGTTGCTAATAGTGCTATACCTGTCTAGGGTATAGGAAGTAAGACTGTAGCTATCAAGGGATCTACTTACCTTCTGGTATTATTTCAGAAGATAATCTCTGTCTATCTCTTTTAGTATAAGCTCTATTTTAATATATAGAATACAGATTAAGCTGTAGAGAGATATACTATATTTATCGTTAAATAACAAAAGGAGTTAAATACTAAGGCTAGCTTACCTTCTGCTTAGCCCCCCTAGTTATTCTGGTAACCTTCTATAGCTGTAGATTAGTAATACTGGTTTTGATCTCTGGTAGAGTACTATTTAATCCTTTTTCTTAGAGATTATAGTAGGGTTTAAGTATAATATAACTCTGAATAGTATTATTTTAACTCTGGCTATAGTACAGATTATTAACCAGATTAAGGTACTTTTAGATTTATATAGGCTTCTATAGTAGTCTTTATTCTTTATCTTACTTATCCTCCCCTTTTATAGTCGAACAGCCTCGTTTGGCAGGAGTCTGATAGCTTTTCTTTTCAGTATTAATTCGGGTATAGTTTAAAAGAGTTTTAGGGGTACTTTATTATCATTAGGATATAGTTTTTTAAGTTTATTTCTTTCTGAATAAAGATATTATATCTTTTATATTTTCTAAGTACTCCGTAGGTTCCTATTAATTATATTCTAAGGGCTATCTAGCCTATTTTATATAGTAGTATAGTACTCTATTAAAGGTTTGTTACGGACCCTGCGACACGAGGGGCCGCGACCTACAGATGGGCCACCGAGAGCCAACCGTTCCTAGGAAAAGAACGCAGAACCGGATCACGTGACCAACGGCCAGAATCAGCCTCTGATTCGCCGTGTCAAACAATACTGCACTAAACCACGAGACGGCTAGCGCGACGCAAGAACAAGCGTTCTTTCTACCGTCACCAACTTTACGCCAGAAGTACAAGTACCCGGTAAGACCACGTGACCTTGGGTATACCAGTGGGTATACCAACGGGTAGATGGGAGGGTCGATTCTGGTATACCACCAGACATACCCTCCAACATACCACACCACGGAGGATTAGGTATATAGGGACGCTCGTCCACGCACATGTATTTAGTTCTCCGCGATCAATCAATCTAAGTTACTGTGACGTACCTTTCGGATTACTCTTCTAGTTTCACACAAGTGACAAACCCACACAAGTACGGGGAGCTCATCGGACTGACCTACTTGGCGCCCTACCTGGCACACCCTTCGAAGTTACTCAACAAGACCCGAGCCCGTGTAAGGCTTAGCATAGCAACGGTACGGTTGCGAGTCGATACTTAAGGCTTTATTGGTGTTTGCTCTTGAGAGGCCGAATCCAGCCCTCTCAGCGCAAATCGTTATTCTACTGAATAACAAAAGTGAGTTCTACCAACTGTCCAAACACTAATAGTGCGACCAGTTAGCGAGTGCGTAACACATTGATCGCCCTGTCAACACGAAACTGTGAAGTTTAGTCACCATGTCATCGCACGGCAGTAACAGCAAGGGTAAGGCAGCAGAGCCTGTGCCTCCCAAAACACAGTCACGACGCCCTGACCCCGAATCGGACGACGAGGATGAGAAAAGAATCAAAGAACTAGAACGACAAATCAACAATCTTATCAACCAGCTCAACGCATTCGGTCAAGGACACAATCGTGACATGAGCGAGCTACGCGAGTCTATTCAGCAGACTGACGCACAGCTCGGCGCACCATCGCCCATGGCACCGAAGTTGCCTAAGGCGGAGAACTTTGATGGAACTCGCTCTAAGTTGCGAGGATTCCTCACGCAAATGAACATGTACCTCGACGTCAACAAACACAGGTTGAACACCGAAGCAAGCAAAGTCATCTTCGTGTCAACCTACCTTCGAGGACAAGCATGGGACTGGCTCGAGCCATACGTCCGAGAATACTATGAGAAAGAACGCTCGGAATGGTCGACCACCGCATGCACCATCTTTTCCAGCTACCTCAAGTTCAGAGAACACCTGGAGAAAACATTCGGCGACATCGACGCCAAAAAGACAGCTGAACGGAAGCTCAAACGACTCCGACAAACAGCCTCAGCATCAGCATACACGGCTGAATTCATGCAGCAGGCAGCTATCCTTGGATGGGACGACTATGCATTGATTCCTTACTATGATGAAGGACTCAAGTCGCACATCAAAGACGAAATCGCCAGAGTTGGTGACTTCGACACAATGGATAAACTCATCGATTTCGCGGTTCGAATCGACAACCGTTTTTTCGACAGACAAATGCAGAAAAAGGAAGTGGAGGGATGGAGAAAGGGCAACGGACGCCCGACCCATCACCGGTTCCAACCTCAACGACAACAGCGACCTAACCGGAACAGCGATCCGTACGGTCCACGACCAATGGAGCTCGACGCAGCAAGACTCCCAGACGAAGAACAGAAGCGTCGGAAGGACAACAGACTCTGTTTCAACTGTGGCAAGCCAGGCCACATGTCAAGAGACTGTCGCAGCAGAAAGGACGACAAAAAACCACAACAGTTGCGCGCAACTCAGGAACGAGGGGCGTACGACACCACTGGGGTGGAAAAAACACAGCGACTCTGTGCGACTCAGGAAGAAATACGGGACGAGACAGGGGATGTCCTAAGAACATTGTCACAAGACAGACTAAGACATGAGACAAGTGTCCTAAGAGAGGCCACGACACAGGACGGTGGGCGCCATGGGACGAAACCCAAGGAAGACGCAACAGGAAACGCACCAACTCAGAAGAAGAAGCGAGTCAGAAAGAGCATGATCCAACAGCCTAGCCAGAACTGGATGATGAGCTGGCCAACGACAAATGAACAAACCGAGTGGGCGGCAGAATGGCCACCACTACACACCAATGAACAAAAAACAAAGCCAGAACCTGAAACGCAGGAGCTCAAGGCAACAAGAGAAGCCAGTCAGGCTACAGTCGACTCACAGCTCGAAGAGTACGACAGACAGGAACAGTATCCACGGATTGACCTGGACACAGTCGAAAGTCAAGGGTGGACCCGGTACGCCTGGGAACCCATTGACCCCCAGGAACTCACGGGCCGACCCCAGGAGCGGGGCACGCGGGACCCAGGAGCCACGAATGGACTCCCAGGAACGCTGGAGATCCCAGGAACTCCACCCCGGCTCCCAGGAACGCCCTACGAGTTCCTAGGAACGCCTCAAACGTCCCCAAGACATGAAGAACTTCCAGAAACGGTTAAGGAGCTCCTACGACATTGGACAACCTTGCCTGAGGAAGAAATACAGGAAATCCCAGAGACCCCACCAGAGGGATACTGGATGAGCTACCAAGAGGAGCGGGAACTACGACAAGTCTACGAAACTGGCGGCATGGCCCCAGGGGACCCTCGCAGGATCCTTTTTGACGAATCAGACGACGACGAAACGGCGCCGTACGCCATCAGCACGGAAGGAACATGCCCGTGCCACAGGGAGAATTGCGCCTGCATCGGATACGCACGACACCCAGATCATGACCTAAGAGCCGCGATTGGATGCTACGACTACGACTGCAGAACGCATATGCAAGGCAAACTGGACCATGGGGGAATCGAACCTAAACCGCCGCAGCGATTGCAACGCCCAGAGTGGAGACAACAACTCGCAGCGACGGCGTGGGGGAAACACATGAAGGCAGAAGCACTGATCACCTTCCACGGGGGAATGAGATCAGTGCACGAGTCATGATCGACTCAGGAGCTGCAGGAAACTTCATGGATTCGAGCTTCGCTTCAACCGGCAGAGTGCCGACCATCAGGAAGGCCCGCGCCACTCCTCTCGTCGGGCTTAACGGGGAGAAACTCAGCGAAGGGATCACACACCACACAGAATGGATCGACATGATTGTTGGCAACCACCTCGAACCCATATGCTTCGACATTACGGGATTAGGAGGATACGACGTGGTGCTTGGTATTCCATGGCTACGCCAGCATAGCCCAAGGATCGATTGGCGAATGGACGAAATCCACTTCGACCACTGCAAATGCAAGCAGACAGAAACCAGATGGACTGGAAGAGAACCACCGAGCATTGAAGGGCCTAGCCCCGGGACGGCAGGTACCTATCGCGACCCGTACGAGGACGAACCTAAACGGAGTCAGCGGCCCAGAGGCAGGGCATCAGGTAGAATCATGGATGTGGACGTCCTCGCGACGACGGAACAGCGTCCAGACATGTCGGATGACGAACTACGAGACTACATCATGATTCACCACGAATCACGACGAGCCCTCTGTGCAACAGGGGAAGAAACACAGATACCTGAGGAGTACTCCGAGTACCGGGATGTGTTTGAGGCACCAGCAGATGGCGTACTCCCGGAGCATGGTCCGTTTGACCATGAGATTAGGATCAAGGAGGGCAAGGAGCCAACCTTCAGGCCAATCTACCAATTATCACCGTTGGAATCAGAAACCTTGAAGGGGTACATCGAAGAAAACCTCAAGAAGGGATACATCCAGAAGTCATCATCATCGGCTGGATATCCAATCATCTTTGTGGACAAGAAGGACGGAAGCCTTCGACTTTGTGTGGACTATCGGCATCTGAATGAGATTACCATCAAAGATCGACACCCGTTGCCTCTCATCCAAGAGATGCAGGATCGCATTCAGGGAAGTGTTTACTTCACCAAATACGACATCACCAACGCATACAATCGCCTCAGGATTAAGGAAGGCGATGAGTGGAAAACGGCGTTCAGAACAAAATACGGGCATTTTGAGTATACGGTCATGCCGTTTGGACTCACGAATGCGCCCGCAGCATTCCAACGTTTCATTTTCAGTGTATTGGAAGAATACCTTGACATCTTCGTGATGGCATACTTAGACGACATCTTGGTGTTCTCCAAAACCATGGAAGACCACGTGCAACACAACAAGAAAGTACTGCAAAAACTCAGAGAAGCTAAAGTCACACTCAAACTCAAAAAGTGCGAATTCCACGTTAAGGAAACGGATTTCCTAGGATACGTGATCAGCAATAAAGGATTCGGCATGCAAGAAGACAAAGTCAGGAGCATTCTGGATTGGCCAACACCCAAAAATGTGAAAGAAGTTCAACAGTTTCTAGGGTTATGCAACTACTACCGACGTTCAATTGATGGGTTCGGAAAAGTTGCGGTGGACCTCAATAAACTAACAAAGAAAGATCAAAAGTGGGTCTGGGACGACCAATCAGAAAATTCGTTCAACGCCCTCAAGAAGTTGTTCGTCGAGCGAACAATACTTGCACCTGCAGATCCAAGCAAACCATACACGGTGGAAACCGATGCATCTGACTATGCACTCGGCGCACGACTTACCCAACCAGGGGATGACGGGAAACCACGACCAGTTGCGTTCTGGTCCAGGAAAATGATACCCGCAGAAATCAACTATGACATCCACGATAAGGAACTGCTAGCCATAGTGTCAGCACTCAAGATCTGGAGAGCATACCTGGAAGGGGCAAGCCACCAGGTTCTTGTGAAATCGGACCACAAGAACCTCACATTCTTTACCAGCACGAAAGAATTGACAAGACGACAAGCACGATGGGCAGAAACCTTGGCAAGATACGATTACAGGATCGAACATTGCCCAGGCACAGCCAACAGCCAGGCGGACGCGCTCAGCAGAAGACCCGACTACGCGATAGGGGTCAAGGAAGCCGTTCCGGCCATACTCAAGGAAAATGGAGACGGTCACCTAGTGTACAATCACCAGATTTTGGCCGCCACCAGCGAAATCAAAAACGATGGTTGGATGGAAAGACTGAAGAGCAGCCTCACCGACGATCCAATCATGGAGAAAGAAATGGATGGGGAATACATCAAAAATGACAACGGGTTGATCTACATCCACGGATTGATCTACGTCCCACGACGACTTCAAGACGAAGCGATACAACGACACCACGACGACCCAGCGCACGGTCACATGGGAGAAGAAAAGACAACGGAACTCCTTTCGAGGAACTACTACATCCCAAGCATGCGCAAGAAAGTGATAAGATATATCAAGCAATGCGACACCTGTCAACGAAACAAGCCATCGCGACACACTCCATATGGCGAGTTACAGAACTCGGAAGTACCAACACGACCATGGGAATGGATTACGCTCGACTTCATTACCAAACTACCCAAATCAGACGGGCACGACATGATTATGGTAGTGGTGGACCGATTGACGAAATATTCATATATGATACCAACAACAGAAACCATCGACGCAAACACCATGGCTTTCCTGTTATTCAGATACATATTCGCCAACCACGGAACACCCCAGAAGATAACATCAGACAGAGACAAGCTCTTCACGAGCAAGATGTGGCAATCATTCGCGGATATGGTAGGCATTGAGCATAGACTCTCCACCGCCTATCACCCACGAACGAATGGCCAAACGGAAAGAACCAACCAGACCTTGGAACAGTACCTAAGGCACTACGTGAACTACCAGCAAGATGACTGGGCAGGACTGTTGCCACTGGCACAATTCGCGTACAACAACAGTATGCACACAACCACTAAGGAAACACCATTCTTCGCAAACTGTGGGTACAATCCCTCGATCGTTGGCGAAGCAATCGGAAAAAAGACAGAAGCAGAGTCATCAAGACTACTAGCTTCACAACTCAAGCAACTGCACCTCCAGTTAGCTAGAGATATCGAATTTTTCAACCTACGGATGAAACACTACCACGACAAATCCCGCCAGAAGGGACCAGACTTCAAAAAGGGGGAGAAAGTGTACCTCCTACGTCGGAACATCAAAACCAAGCGACCGAGCTCGAAGCTCGACCACCTAAAACTGGGACCTTTCGAGATTGAAGAAAAAACAGGACCGGTCAATTATCGCTTGAAGCTACCAGACAGCATGCGACGCATCCATGCAACATTTCATATCTCGTTACTCGAAACCGCACCAGAAAACGCTGAACTCGCTACAAATGTGGAAATAGAGGAGGAAAACGAAAACGAATATGAAGTAGAGGAAATTCTAAACATGAAACGCGTCAGCGGAAAACCTCACTACCTGGTAAAATGGAAGGGGTACGATACCTCGGAAAACACATGGGAGCCTACCGAGAACCTGACGGACTGCCGCCAGCTGGTTCAACGGTTCCACCAGGAGACTGGCCAAAAACACCATCAAGGGAAGAGACGTCCGGGACGGCCCAGAAAGCATCCGGCATCTGGTCCATCGACGCCACCAACCTCGTCAGACTCGAGTCTGACGTAGCGGCCAACTGACGAATCTCTTGCTGCTCGGCCAAACGGTCGAACTCGGACAGTTCAGCAAGAGAAGGAGGATCGTCCTCGTTGAGACGATCCGACACTACCGAGTCGTGATCCAACATCCGACCACCACGATCTTTAAGAAATTGTTGATGCTTTTGCAAGCGAAGTATCTTCGCCATCGCTTCGTTCATCTTTTGGGAATACTGAAGAAATTGCTTTTGGGCCTCCGTGAGGTCCGCCGACACCTTCTGCTCCTCCCGCTGCAGGTCATCCCACTCCTTGTCGGTATGGAAGCTCCGTTCGCACACCTGGCCTCGACGGGCGCAGGTAGAACACTTCTTACTGTTCGCATAAGGACTCATAATGCAACACTTGCCGCGAACCAGGCAATAATCACAAGGGGATGACGTGGGGCGACCAGACTGTTCGATTCTAAGGGCAAGACGATTGTTGTCAGCGTACTTGTTACGTTTCGGTTTTTGAACAGCGGGTTTAGGCATGGTGAACCATGACGGGAAAATTAAAAATCAAAGGGACCGACACTTACCTGAGGGGGGGTGAGCGGTTATAAGGGATTCTCGAGGACGAGAACCAAGGAGAGGGGGAGATGATGTTACGGACCCTGCGACACGAGGGGCCGCGACCTACAGATGGGCCACCGAGAGCCAACCGTTCCTAGGAAAAGAACGCAGAACCGGATCACGTGACCAACGGCCAGAATCAGCCTCTGATTCGCCGTGTCAAACAATACTGCACTAAACCACGAGACGGCTAGCGCGACGCAAGAACAAGCGTTCTTTCTACCGTCACCAACTTTACGCCAGAAGTACAAGTACCCGGTAAGACCACGTGACCTTGGGTATACCAGTGGGTATACCAACGGGTAGATGGGAGGGTCGATTCTGGTATACCACCAGACATACCCTCCAACATACCACACCACGGAGGATTAGGTATATAGGGACGCTCGTCCACGCACATGTATTTAGTTCTCCGCGATCAATCAATCTAAGTTACTGTGACGTACCTTTCGGATTACTCTTCTAGTTTCACACAAGTGACAAACCCACACAAGTACGGGGAGCTCATCGGACTGACCTACTTGGCGCCCTACCTGGCACACCCTTCGAAGTTACTCAACAAGACCCGAGCCCGTGTAAGGCTTAGCATAGCAACGGTACGGTTGCGAGTCGATACTTAAGGCTTTATTGGTGTTTGCTCTTGAGAGGCCGAATCCAGCCCTCTCAGCGCAAATCGTTATTCTACTGAATAACAAAAGTGAGTTCTACCAACTGTCCAAACACTAATAGTGCGACCAGTTAGCGAGTGCGTAACAAGGTTCTTTTACCTTAAATCTCCTTAACTTTCTATTCTTCTTTATCTTTAAGTTCTGATATTAGTATCAGTAAATTATCTTTATTTTAGCTGTTCTATAGCTTAAGGAAAGAGATAGAGAAAATATTATATAGTCTTGAATACTTTTCTGGTAATATAATACAGTATACCTAAATACTGATCTTTATAAGGATACAGAAGGATCTGATTTACTAGGGAAATAACTTCTTTTCTTTAGCTTTAAAGTAGAGGTTTCTTATTAAGAGGGATACGAGGCTTCTGACTTTAAAGTCCTTTAGCTTATAGGTTTTATTGTATAACTTTTGCTATAATTCCTGTATAATTTAAAGCTTTCTTATAGCCTTTTTACGAATATTTTAAAGATAAATTACCTACTCTTCAGTACTTAGGGCTTCTTTCTTAAGTACTTTATCTAGGGCTTAGACTTAGAAGTCAGGATTATATCCTAGCAGTATATAGAAAGGAGTCTTATTAGTAGATATATTAACAGTATTATTATATACAAACTATACTATCTTAAGAAATTAAGCCTAATTTAATTACTCTCTGTTAATAAAATACCTAAGATAATCTTCTAAGACCTAGTTAAGTCTTTCTGTCTGTCTGTCGGTTTAGGGATAGAATACAGTAGAAAATTATAGCTTAATCTTAGAATAATAACAGAATTATAACCAGAACCTACTTATAAAGATAGGTCCTTAATCAGATATAATTCCTTCTGGATTTCTATATTTAAGTTTAATTTAATTAAAGAAGAGCTTGGTAAGGTTTTCTGCTAATATTATTGTTAATACAGAGAGAAATCAGAAGAATTTTATAAGTTAACAGATAATTACTAGAATTATATTATATTCTTTACCTTTAAAGATTATAATAGAAAGTCCTATAATAAAGTCTATACTTAGCTCTGTAAATAGTTAATAGGGAATTAGAAGAGATTAGAGTTCTCTATAAGGTTAATACTTTGGTACTTTAACTCCTTAATATATTGGGTACGTTACAATATATTTTTATATATCCTTTAGCAGCTTTTCCTAATAAAATTTCCTTTTTAGAAGCTCTTCTATATATATTCTTTTAAAATATCCTATAAGTTGTTTATTATAATAAAGCTTAATTAGTTTTTATCTTAGATTTTCTGTAACAGGGATATAGAGACATTCTTTATAATACAGAAGCTTTTTAGAGTTAATACTCTAATACTTTCCCTATAGAATATCTTCTAGGGTTGTATTAATTCTCTTCTAGACTATCTTATCTTTATCTTAGAGTTCTTTAATTAATAGTTTTAGTTTTCTTAGGGATTTATCTGTAAGTAGATCTTTATTTATAGTTACAGCAAATACTATTCAAGGGAGTATAAATTAAGAGCGACTTAAAACCTTATAATATATTATATTATAGCCCTGACTTAGGAAATCTTCTTTATTATCCTCTGGATCTGAATAATTAGCTTTGCTAGACTTATCTATAGCCTCCCCTAGATCTTTCTGATCTATAGGGGCGGTAGTGTTATTTTAAACCTGGTTTAGCTCTGACTCTGGGTCGCTAGCTAAGCTATTTATAGTTAGAGAGAAAGATAGCGATAGACTTCTATAGGCTAATATAGTTATAATTATTAATCCTTGCTCCTCTCTGCTTTCCTTTCTAGACGGTCTTATATCTGCAGAAAACCACTGTATTTTTATAAATAATATAGCCGTAATTTACTTATAAATCAGGCCTAAAATCTCTTTAGCTGGTGGAGGCTTCTCTTTGCCAGGAGTTTAGGATAATCTATCTGCTAGATTTATCTTACCTAAACAGTGATAGATTATAAAATTAAAAGGTATTAAGGATAGATACTATCAGGCTTATCTCCTATTAATCTTCGGTTGGTCTATAAATAACTTTAAATTATAATAGTTAGTTAAGACTTTAACTTAATACTAGCTTTCTTTAAGGTATTAACACTAGTGCTTAAATAAGTAAATAATTATAAATAGCTCTTAATCTAGTATTGTATAGTTCTATTCTGTAGGTAAGAATTTCTTTGACCAGAAGGCAATAGGATACTATATTCTTTGATTATCTGGTTATAAAAGGATTCTAGCTATTCTAAAACCTAAGGTATCAGTCTTAAGTCAGATAGGTCTCTCTAGATTAAAGTATTATAAGAGAGGTATAGTCAAAAAGATATTAATAAGGTCTTAAAACACTTTTGATTTACAGTCGTCTAGCTTAATATTCCCTGGTTTCTTTCTGTCCTTACTTCCTTTAAGGAGTTCTGAAAACAGTAATATAATTAAGGAATATTTCTCGATAAACCTTTAATAGAAGTTATAGAATCCTAGGAAGACTTAGATATCTCTATAGGATATAGGCTGCTCCTATTCTTAGATAGCTTAAACCCGTTCTAGGTCTATAGAGATACTGTTTTAACTAATAATAAAGCTGAGGAATTTAACTTCTTTCTTATAGAATTAATATTTAGAGGCTTTAACGAATAGCTAGGCTTTCCTTAGCCTTTTAAGCATAAGACTAAGGTATTCTGTATATTCTTTATAGGTTTTAGAGAAGATAAGAATATTGTCTAGATATATAATATAAATAATATTAAGGAGACTATAAAGTACAGTATAAATATAGCTTTAGAATATCGCCAGTATGTTAGTAAGGCTGAATAGTATAACTATATATTTAAAATAGCTATATCTTATATAGAAAGCTATTTTCTATTCTTCTCCTTCTTAAATATAGATCCTATAGTATATATCTTATATATTAATTTTACTAAGATACTTAGCCCTAGAAAGATAGTTAAAGATCTCTAAGATAAAGAATAGAGAATACTAGTTTTTAACAGAAACTTTATTTAACCCTTAATAATTAATATAGAGATATAGTCCTCTGTTCTTTTTAGGTATAAATAGGATAGGTATACTAGCTAGGCTCTTTAATAATCTGATTTAACTATTTACTAAGTTTTCGTTAAGATACTTCTATAACTCTATAAGTTCTGTTTATAAAAGGGAGTAAATTAGGCCGTACAGGGTAATATATCTTCTTTAAGCTTAATTAAATAGTTAGTCTTCTTTTATAGTAGTATAATCTTAGAGTTCTGTACCTTAAATATATCCTAAAACACCAGTAATTCAGAGGGGATCTAGTCTTAACTTACTGTTAATTTCTCTTCTTTTTCTAGGGGAAGCTAGACTTCTTTAGGTATCTTAATAACTATAAAGATATAAGCTTAGTTTCTATATACTTTTATAAACTAGTAAGGCTTTAACTATTCTATTATCTCCTTTTTATATTTAAACCACTATTATTTCTGCTATAGAGCTAATATAATTTATATTTCTTAAATAGTTATATTTAATAACAGTACTAGAGATCCTAATAAATAGAGATCTCTATTAACAGTAATACAGAGGTATAAAAACCTTTACTTAGTTCCCTAAGAATTATATATAGTAATTAGAATAGTCTATATACTATAGGTAGAGATACCTTATTAGCCTATTACTTCTAAAAGAGAAGTATTATACTTAGCTTAATTAAAGTAATATTTCTAAATAAATTTATAACTAATAAGGTCTACCTCTATATAGGTATTAATATCTATATATATTTTAATATTATTTTAGATATAAATCAGAATATAGAGGCAGATAACTATTCCTACTTAAGGCCAGAAGTCAGAACTTATAGGAGCTAGTTTAACTCTAGTGCTTTTCCTAAGTTTTTTAATTAAGTATTATTATAGTAATACCAGGGTCTTAAATAAGCTTACTAGATCTTTACCCCTAGGGCTCTTAGTAGTAGATAATATTCGCTTACCTAATAGCCTAGCTTACTATAGTTAAAATAATTATTTAAAGGGATTCTGATAGATTAGTTAATCTCTCTGATAGATATATTATTTAGATTATTATTATTTTAAGGGAAAAACAGATAAAGATTACTACTAAAATAAGGAGGATTTAGATATAAGTTAGAGTTATTTTAATTTAGATATAAGTTATAGTTATTTTAATTCAGATTAGTTCTAGGGCTATAAGGACCCTTTAAGTATAGATTTCTAGGATTCTTTTAATCTTATTCTTTACTATTAGACTAGTTTAGAAATAAATTATTAAGTTATAGATATTTTAAGCTTAAATTAGAATTATTATTAAATAGATTATATTTATATACTTTTACTTTAGTAAATTCCTAGGTACTCTATACTTCTTCTACCTATTATACTTAAGTTTCTAGAGAAATCTTTATATACTGTTAAATATATAGTATTAACTATAGCTATAGCTTTAATATATAGCAGTAAGCTTACTTATCCTAGGAGACCTAAGGAAGATAATATTCTAGGTCTATAAGACAGTAGTAAAAAACCTTTAGTTCTTTATCAGATTATTAGTAGTAATACTCTATCTTATCGCTAACTTCTCTAGTAAAGATATTTTTATTATATATTAAGGTAAGAGTCTATTCTTTAAAATACTCCTAGCTGCTAAAGTAGTTATTATAATTATCTTTAAGGTATCTCTCTTCTATAGTCTAATTATTCTTACAGTCAGAGTTAAGATATTTAACTCCTATAAGGATCCTTATTTTCTTATCCTTATAGACTTTAGGATTACCTCAGAAGATATATCCAAACTAAGAGAGCTAGTTTCCTTACTTCTAAAGGCTAAAGAATCTCTTAAATTTATTGACCTTAAAACCCTCTACTTTTTTGTGCTTTTTAGTCTTAGTTCTCTTATAATTCTTAGATAGCTTATCTAGGAAGATTCTAGTATTTAGATTTCTAGAAACCTAAGCAGAAAGCTCTTTAATATAGGCCTGGATTACTAGGAACTCTTTAAGATACTTCAGTTTATATCTCTTTTCTTCTAGACTGTCTATATTAATACTTCTAGGCTTAGGGATACTCTTGGTTATAGGTTTATCTGTAATTCTTCTGATCTGTATCCTATAAGAGAGGGGAGGAGATACGTTAGTATTATATACGGTAGCTCTACAGATTAATATCTGATCTGGCTTAGGTTCTATAGGGGTTTTATACTGATCTAGGGCCGATTCGATCTTAGGTTGAATTATAGGAGGAGGGGGTATAGTGACTTTAGATTATATACTACTGTAGGAGGATATAGGGTTTTGTTGTATAGAGGGTACTATCTTTAATCCTTAGGTAGTTAAGAGAGAAGAATCAGAATTATAATAATTACTAAGTTGTTAGGCTAGAGACCTATAACTAGGCAAGGATATTAGACAGTAGAGATCAGATTAGACAGTCAATATAGAGACTGATTCTTAAGAGGATCAAAAATCCTGAATACTTATAGGATCTTAAATACATTAGGGCTTAGGTAGATATTAATATATAGGTAACTCAAAGGGGATTTGTCTATGAATCAGCCTCAAGAGTCCGGGGTATCATATACTTTGAATCCTGTGACAATAAGAAAAAAGTTAAATTCCTCAGCTTTATTATTAGTCGAAACAGTATCTCTATAGACCTAGAACAGGTTTGAGCTATCTAAGAATAGAAGTAGCCTATATCCTACAGAGATATCTAAGTCTTCCTAGGATTCTATAACTTCTATCGAAGGTTTATTAAGAAATACTCCTTAATTATATTACTGCTCTCAGAACTCCTTAAAGGAAGTAAGGACAGAAAGAAACTGGGGAATATTAAGCTAGATGACTATAAATCAAAAGTATTTTAAGACCTTATAATACCTTTTTAACTGTATCTCTCTTATAATACTTTAATCTAGAGAGACCTATCTAACTTAAGACTAATACCTCAGGTTTTAGAATAGCTAGAATCCTTTTATAACCAGATAATCAAAGAATATAGTATCCTATTACCTTCTGGTTAAAGAAATTCTTATCTATAGAACAGAACTATATAATACTGGATTAAGAGCTATTTATAATTATTTACTTATTTAAGTATTAGTATTAATACCTTAAGGGAAGCCAGTATTAAGTTAAAGTCTTAACTGACTATTATAATTTAAAGTTATTTATAGACTAACCGAAGATTAATAGGAGATAAGCCTAATAGTATCTATCCTTAATACCTTTTAATTTTATAATTATTACATATTGCTAACTGGTCACGGTGAGTGGTTAGATCATTAGTAAACAACTTACCAGTTGTTCTCTGTATTATTGGTCGTATATAATATCTATCACTCGTAATCCCTAAGTATTAACTTATAATCGTACCGTTACTGTACTAAGCCTTATACAGACTCAGATCCTATAGAGTAACTTTAAAGGATATACTAGGTAGTACGCTAAATAGGTTAGTCTAAAGAGCTCCCCTATTTATAGTATATTTATTATAAGAGATAAAACTAAATAAAGAATAGTCTAAGGTATACTGTAGTAACTTAGATTAATTAATTATAAAGAACTAAATATATATATATAAGGAGTATCCTATATATCCTAGTCCTCCCTAGTATAGTATACTAGATAGTATACCTAGTAGTATACTAGATTATTCTGTTCCTACTACCCGCTGATATACCTTTTGGTTATATAGGCAGCCTGATTAGATACTAATATAGTCGTTCTTAGGTTTGTCTATAGAACTATATATATACCGGATAATATCCGCCATAAGGACACTATATCGTAGATCACCCTAAGTAATCACCAAGCCTAATCCTGTACAAGATATTTTTATACAGCCCCGCTTCTGTTCCTAGGAGTATAGTTCTATTCGGTCCTTGTTCCTAGGAAGCATCTGTATAATACTTCTCATTAGTAGCATATAACGTATATATATAGTGGCCTATTCTGTAGGGTTGATTAGCTCTCGGTGGCCCATCTGTAGGCTGCGGCCCCTCAGGTCACAGGGTCTGTAATATCTATAACATTATCTCCCCCTCTCCTTGGTTCTTGTCCTCGAGAATTCCTTATAGTCGCTTACCCCCCTCTAGGTAGGTGTCAGTCCTTCTGTTTTTTAATTTTCTCCGTCATAGTTTAATATACCTAAATCTGCTGTTTAAAAATCGAAACGTAACAAGTACACTGACAACAATCGTCTTACCCTTAGAATTAAACAGTCTAGTTGCCCTACATCATTCCCTTATAATTATTGCCTTATTTATAGTAAGTATTGTATTATAAGTCCTTATACAAATAGTAAGAAGTATTCTACCTACGCCCGATAAGGCTAGGTATATAAACAGAGCTTCTATACTGATAAGGAGTAGGATAACCTTCAGCAGGAAGAACAAAAGGTCTCAGCAGACCTTACAGAGGCCTAAAAGTAATTTCTTTAGTATTCTTAAAAAATAAATAAGGCAATAGTAAAAATTCTTCGCCTACAGAAATATCAACAATTTCTTAAAGATTATAGTGGTTAGATATTAGATTATAACTTAGTAGTAACAGATTATCTTAACGAGGACAATCCTCCTTCTCTTACTAAGCTTTCTGAGTTCAACCGTTTAGCTAAGCAGTAAGAGATTCGTTAACTAGCTGCTATATCAGACTTAAGTCTGACAAAGATAGTAGTATTAATAGACCAGATACCAGATACTTTCTAGGCTATCCCAGATATCTCTTCCCTTAATAGCGTTTTTAGTCAGTCTTTTAATAGAACTGTTAAACTAGCTGGCAGTAGTCTGTCAGGTTCTCAGTAGGTTCCTATATATTCTCTGAGGTATTATACCCCTTCTATTTTACTAGATAGTAAGGTTTTCTATTAATGTATTTTATATCTAGGATATTTTCGACTTTATACTTATCTTCGGTTTCTTCCTTAATTTCTATATTTATAGTAAGTTCAGTGTTTTCTGGTATAGTTTTAAGTAATAAGATATAAAATATTGTATATATACGTTATATACTGTCCAGTAGTTTCAAACGATAATTAACTGGTCCTGTTTTTTCTTCGATTTCAAACAGTCCTAGTTTTAGATAGTCAAGCTTTAAGCTTAGTCGCTTAGTTTTGATATTCTGATATAGGAGATATACTTTCTCCCCCTTTTTTAAAGTCTAGCCCCTTCTGATAAGATTTATCGTAGTAGTACTTTATTTATAGGTTGAAAAATTTAATATCTCTAGCTAACTGAAGGTATAGTTACTTAAGTTCTAAAGCTAGTAGTCTTAATAACTCTACTTCTGTCTTTCTTCTGATTACTTTACCAATAATTAAGGGATTATACCTATAATTAGCGAAGAATAGTATTTCTTTAGTAGTCGTATATATACTGTTATTGTATACGAACTATACTAATAGTAACAGTCCCGCCTAGTTATCCTGCTGGTAGTTTATATAGTACCTTAGGTACTGTTCTAAGGTTTAGTTTATCCTTTCTGTCTGGCTATTTGTTTAAGAGTAGTAGGCAGTAGAGAGTCTATACTTAATATCTATAATATCTGTAAATAATTACTATATCTTACTTATAAAGAGCTTATCTCTGTCTAATATTATCTTCTAAGGTATTCTATAATTAGCAAATATATATCTGAACAACAGAAATACTATAGCGTTTATATTAATAGTCTCTGTTATAGGTATTATATATAAATATTTCGTTAATCAGTCTACTACTACTATAATTATATTGTGTCTGTCTAATTTAGGTAATTTAGTAATAAAGTTAAGTATAATCTATTCCTATAGTTGTGTTAGTACTCCTAAGTTCTGTAACTTACCGTATGGGGTATATCGTAATAGTTTATTTCGCTGATAGATATTATACTGTTTAATATATCTTATTACTTTTTTATATATATTTAGGATATAGTAATTCCTTAATAAGAGTTCTGTTGTTTTTTCCTCTCCTATATAACCATATACCAGGTTATCGTGGTATTGTTGTATTACTTTATCCTAAAGTCATTATAGGATATAGATTAGTCCGTAGATATAGATTAACCTATTATCATATTTGATATTATCCCTATCCATTTCTTTCTGTATAATCAGATCGTTAGTAAGGCTTTCCTTCAGCCTATAGATCTAATTATTATCTTAGATTTTACTAATAGCAGCCAAAGTCTGGTAATTATACACTAGATAGCTATTATCGTTTATTCTGAGTATAGCCAGAACGGCTTCCTTAACCCCTATTATATAGTTAGGCCTTCTGCTAAGCATATCCGCCTAACTGTTAGCTGTGCCTAGATAATATTTAATCCTATAATCATATATTACCAGGGTTTCTACCTATTATACTTGCCGTCTCGTTAATTCCTTTATGCTTATAAAGAATATAAGATTCTTATAGTCTGATTTAATAAGAACTTAGTAATTTACTCCTTCCAGATATACTCTTTAGTACTTAAGTACTAATACTATAGCTAGTAATTCTTTATTATAGATATTATAGTTAAGTTCTGCAGGTATTATCTTCCTTAACCAGAACGAGATTAGTTATAGTTTTCCGTTATTTTCTAGTTAAGTAAGTCTTACTCTAAGTATATAATCCGATATATCGGTTTCTACCGTATATAGTTTCTCTGGGTCTGCCGGTATAAGTATCGTTTGTTCAATAAACAACTTCTTAAGGTTCTTAAATAATTATTCTGATTAGTTATCCCAGACCTACTTTTGGTCTTTCTTTGTTAGTTTATTAAGGTTAACCGTAACTTTTCTAAACCTGTTGACTAAACGTCAGTAATAATTATACAACCCTAGAAACTATTAAACTTCCTTTATATTTTTAGGTATTAGCCAATCTAGAATATTCCTGACCTTTTCTTCTTATATACTAAATCTATTTTTGCTGATTATATATCCTAGGAATTCTGTTTCCTTAACGTAGAATTTGTATTTTGTAAGTTTAAGTATAACTTTAGCTTCTCTGAGTTTCTGTAATACTTTCTTATTATACTGGATATAGTCTTCTATTGTTTTAGAGAATACCAGAATATCGTCGAGATATACTATTACAAAGATATCAAGGTATTCTTCTAATATACTGAAGATAAAGTATTAAAATACTGTAGGTATGTTTATAAGTCTGAACGGTATAACTGTATACTTAAAGTATCTGTATTTTGTTCTAAACGCTGTCTTCTACTTATCGTCTGCCTTAATCCTGAGGTAATTATATATATTGGTAATATCGTATTTTATAAAGTAAATACTTCCTTAAATATAATCCTGCATTTCCTAAATAAGAGGTAACAGGTATCAATCTTTAATGGTAATCTTATTTAAATACTGGTAGTCTATACAAAGTTAAAGTTTGCCTCCCTTCTTTAGTATAAAGATAATTAGATATCTAGCCAATAATAATAATTTCTAGATATATCCCTTCTTAAGATTCTCTTTAATATATTTTCTTAAGGTTTCTATCTCTAATAGTAATAGCTAGTAGATTAGCCTAAAGATTAGCTCCTTACCTTCCTTGATCCTAATCTTATAGTCAAACAGACTATACTCTGGGAGCTTACTGTCTGGTGGCGGCTTAAATACGTCCCAGTACTTGTAGTACTCCTTAGGTATCTATATTTCTTCTCCTGTTGTACAGAGGGCTTATTATAATTTGTGGTATATTATAATATACTCTTATAGTTTGTTGTCTGATATATCTAGACTCTATTCTATTGTTATAAGGATACTGATATCTATAATCCTACCTGATGCCCCGCCTCTGGGCCGCTAACTCTGTTTAGGTTTATCCTCGTACGGATCGTAATAGGTACCTGCCGTCCTAGGGCTAGGCCCTTCAATACTCGGTGGTTCCCTTCTAGTCTATCTGGTTTCTGTCTGCTTATATTTACAGTGGTTAAAGTAGATTTCGTCTATTTACTAATTAATCCTTAGGCTATGCTGGCGTAGCCATAGAATACTAAGTACTATATCGTACCCTTCTAACCCGGTTATATTAAAGTATATAGGTTCTAGGTAGTTACCGATAATTATATCGATCTACTCAGTATGGTGTATAATTCCTTTGTTTAGCTTTTCTCTGTTGAGTCTGACAAGAGGAGTGGCATAAGCCTTCCTAATAGTCAGCACTCTGCTGGTTACAGCGAAGTTAGAGTCTATAAAGTTTCCTGCGGCTCCTGAGTCAATTATAACTTATATACTGATCTTGTTTCCTCTGTAAAAGGTAATTAGCGCTTCTGCCTTTATATATCTTCCCTATGCCGTCGCTGTGAGTTGTTGTCTCTACTCTGGGCGTTGTAGTTGCTGCAGTAGCTTAGGTTTAATTCTGCTATGGTCTAGCTTACCTTGTGTGTACATTCTGTAATTGTAGTCGTAACATCTAATTGCGGCTCTAAGGTTATGATCTGGGTGTCGTATGTACCCGATACAGGTGTAGTTTTCTCTGTGGCACGGGTATGTTCCTTCTGTGCTAGTGACATACGGCGTTATTTTCGTCGTCGTCTGATTTATCAAAGAGGATTCTTCGAGGGTCTCCAGGGGCTATGCTACCTGTTTTGTAGACCTGTCGCAATTCTTGCTTCTCTTGGTAACTCATCCAGTAGCCCTCCGGCGGGGTCTCTGGGATTTCCTGTATTTCTTCCTCGGTAAGGGTCGTCTAGCGTCGTAGGAGCCTTTTGATTGTTCCAGGAAGTTCGTTATATCTTGGGGACTCTTGAGGCGTTTCTGGGAACTTATTCGTTGGTTCCTGAGAGCCAGCGGGTTCCTAGGCGTACTGGGTCTATCCTTGACTCTCTATAGTGTCTAGGTTGATCTGTGGATACTGTTCTTGTCTGTCGTACTCTTCGAGCTGTGAGTTGACTGAAGTCGTTGCTTCCTGTGTTGCGCAGAGTCGCTGTGTCTTTTCTACTCCTGTGGTGTCGTACGCTCCTCTTTCCTGAGTTGTGTGTAGTTGTTGTGGTCTTCTGTCGTCTTTCTTGCTGCGACAGTCCCTTGATATGTGGCCTGGTTTGCCACAGTTGAAACAGAGTTGATTATCCTTTTGTCGTTTCTGTTCTTCGTCGGGGAGTCTCGCTGTGTCGAGCTCTATGGGCCGTGGACCGTATAGATCGTTGTTCCTGTTTGTCTGTTGTTGAGGTCGCTGCTGTTGGAATCGGTGATGGTTGGGCCGTCTGCTGCCTTGTCTCTATCCTTTGACTTCCTTCTTCTGTATGAGTCGGTTATAGAAACGGTTATTGATTCGAACCGCGAAGTTGATAAGTTTGTCTATGGTGTTAAAGTCTCTGACTCTTATAATCTTATCCTTGATATACGACTTAAGTCCTTCGTTGTAGTACGGGATTAATGTATAGTCGTCCTATCTAAGGATAGCTGCTTACTGTATAAATTCAGCCGTATATGCTGATGCTGAGGTTGTCTGTCGGAGGCGCTTTAATTTACGCTCCGCTGTCTTCTTGGTGTCGATGTTACCGAATGTTTTCTCTAGGTGTTCTCTGAACTTGAGGTAGCTGGAAAAGATGGTATATGCGGTGGTTGACTATTCTGAGCGGTCTTTCTTATAGTATTCTTAGACGAATGGCTCGAGCCAGTCCTATGCTTGCCCTCGAAGGTAGGTTAATATGAAGATGACTTTGCTTGCTTTAGTGTTTAACCTGTGCTTATTGACATTGAGGTATATGTTCATTTAAGTAAGGAATCCTCGCAACTTAGAGCGAGTTCTGTTAAAGTTCTCGGCCTTAGGCAGCTTTGGTGCTATAGGCGATGGTGCGCTGAGTTGTACATTGGTCTGCTGAATAGACTTGCGTAGTTCGGTTATATTGCGATTGTGTCCCTGGCCGAATGTATTGAGTTGGTTGATAAGGTTGTAGACCTGTCGTTCTAGTTCCCTGACTCTTCCCTCATCCTTATCTTCTGATTCTGGCTTAGGTTGTTGTGATTGTGTCTTGGGAGGTACGGGCTCTGGTGCCTTACCCTTGTTGTTACTGCCGGTTGCTGATATGCTGACTATGCTTTACAGTTTTGTGTTGACAGGGCGATTAATGTGTTATGCGTTGCTAACTGGTTACGGTAAGTGGTTAGATCGTTGGTAAACAACTTACCAGTTGTTCTCTGTGTCGTTGGTCGTATGTGATATCTATTACTTGTAATCCCTAAGTATTAACTTGTAATCGTACTGTTGCTGTACTAAGCCTTATACAGACTCAGATCCTGTAGAGTAACTTCGAAGGATACGCTAGGTAGTACGCCGAATAGGTCAGTCCGAAGAGCTCCCCTATTCATAGTATGTTTGTTATAAGAGATGAAACTGAATAAAGAATAGTCTAAGGTATACTGTAGTAACTTAGATTGATTGATTACGAAGAACTAAATATATGTGTGTAAGGAGCGTCCTATATATCCTAGTCCTCCCTGGTATGGTACACTGGATGGTATACCCGGTGGTATACTAGATCGTTCTGTTCCTACTACCCGCTGATATACCTTTTGGTTACGTAGGTAGCCTGATCGGATACCAATATAGTCGTTCTTAGGTTTGTCTGTAGAACTGTATATATACCGGATAATATCCGCTATAAGGACACCGTGTCGTGGATTACCCTGAGCGATCACCGAGCCTGATCCTGTGCAAGATGTTTTTATACAACCCCGCTTCTGTTCCTAGGAGCATGGTTCTGTTCGGTCCTTGTTCCTGGGAAGCGTCTGTATAATACTTCTCATTGGTGGCACGTGACGTGTATGTGTAGTGGCCTGTTCTGTGGGGTTGATTGGCTCTCGGTGGCCCATCTGTAGGCTGCGGCCCCTCAGGTCACAGGGTCCGTAACAATAGACAGTATACTGCTAGAGTAAATTAATCTTCTAGAAAAGTTATTAACCTAGCTAACTTCCTATTATTAGAGGCAGAGTAGTAGAGATAAAATACTATAGTCGCTGTTATCTTATTATATTACTATTATCTTAAAGGTAGGCTACTATATAGACAATATAAATAGCTAGCTCTGAGTAATAAGCCTGACAAAGAGTATAAAGTAATAGATAATAAAATAATAAAGATACCTATTATTACTCCTAGAATATTAAAGAATAAATTACTTCTAGAGAAGGCAGGGAACTATATCTAAAAGGCCAAAAAACCTTAACAATATTTTCAGTATTATCGTAATATCCGGCTATCTGTTTATCATCGAATATATAAATATAGTAAATATAAATCAACTTTGTAATACTTTTGAGGAAAGTACTTAGAGGATTAGAGATATTATATATATAGTAAGGACCTTCTGTATGAAATATATCTTTGTAGATATACAGAAGATATTTATTGTCTTACTACTGAACGTAATTATTACCCTAAAGAAGAACCAGGATCGGATATTGATATAGACTGAGCTGTTTAATCTGTTTAGCTAAGGTGATACATTATAATTGGTGGATATTAGAGCGGCTGATTAGAGTAGGGCGGATTTTTGGGTGTTAGGGAATATTCTCTACTGTATGATTTAGCAAAGTATGACTATTTGTTAGGCTGGTCCCTGCCAAATTTAGATTATGTGGTCCTTCTCTCTGTAGATGTAGATACTGTGGATAAGACTATGCGATAAGGGACGAGGTCTAATATTAACTAATCTCTGCTATTAATCTTTATCCTTTTCTCTGCCTATATAAATAGACTTGCTATCTTCTCTTCACTTGGTGTTCTCTGGTTGACCTATGGAATACAACAATTTTTAAACCCAAATATAATACTGTTCTCTCTGTGATGATCGACACGAATATAATTATACCTACTTGCTAGAGTAGTAAGACTCCTAATTGGATAAGTTTTGCGGTTTGAAATTGTAAATTTGCGGTTCTGTATGTAAATTAGCGTTTTGTGGGGTCTATGGGGGAAAAAAGAATGAGAGTCGAGCCTACTGCCTGCGAACCAGCAAGTCTCTGAAAACTTGAAACATTTGAACGGCAACGTAGTTTCCCCTATCCTGAAACTCACCTGATGCTGTGAGCGATTCTTCGTTAACTTAGAAGAGAGTATTGGGATGAAATATTATTTAATGTATAAGGCTGTATGCAGACTAAACACAAATTGAGCTAATCGCCTCTAAGTCGCCTCTTTATTGTTAAATGGAATTGGAGATCTTGCCTTACCTTGTATCCTAGCTCTTTGCTAAAGACCTTCTACTTCCTAGCTCTTTTAAAAGACTTAAATGGCTCAAACCAAAGACCAACCAGTTTTTAAAGTTAAGTGTGTATGTAGTGGTAGAGTACGTATAGGTTGCATTATCTGTAAGTTAGTTCAAATTTGGAGGGTGTGCCGACCGTGTGATGAATAGAAAGATTGCTTATAAATTCTAGGGCTTGACGACTTAAATGTGACGAAGAGAAACCAGTGTGTGCTAGGTAAATATTAAATGCAAAGACCAAGGAGATCTGCGTTGAATTAATTATGAATGAAATAGATGTTCACGTTCTGGTCGCCATTGCCAGGGTTATCAGCTACTTATGCCTTTTGTGGAGATGCCTAGGGTCCTGGCCCCTACCGCTTAAGTTGACTTGCCTATCGAACCATAAGCCTTAGAATTCTTTTTCTATAGGATAGCACTGCAGTTAGCAGGATTTTTTAATGGCGTATTCTTTCAACCCAGTGTTCTCTATACTAGCCTTAAAGAATCTGCTATCTGTTAGACCCTTACTACTATTGCCATCGCCTATAAGGAGAAGACCTTAAATCTTGTAAGCCTTGGCTTAACTTCCCCTATGTGGCTTTATAACAGAGCCATCCGTGGTACTGTATAAAAAATAATGAAACAACCGAATATAATTTCTCTGGTTGCTATGATCAGTATTTTGTTTGTATATCTAGAATACTTTCAGGGCAATATGACAATATCTAGGTCTTATATCACAAATGGCATTTAGATTTTATAATCCTGGATCGAAAACAAGATAATTCAAAACCAATTATCAGATTTCGATGATAAAATAATTGATTCGTACTTTATAGAGACTGAAATCAGACTGATTCTCTGTTCACTATGTACCATTGTGCTTGATAGGGATACAGCTAAGAACTATAGGCTTCTTATAAATCCTGTCAATATTGATGGCGATCTTACGCTAGGTAATCAATTTGATACGATCCAACAGGCTAGAGTTAGATTGGTAGACTTGGTCAGCTATATGAATTGGCGCTTTGATAAGCTTAACAAATGTTGTCTGCCAGGATGCTAGTATAACGATAAAGCTTCTCTAGTTATAAACAGCGCTGAGAAAGTATTTGTACAATAGAAGATCAACTTTAATGCTCTAGTCCGTCGGTGTGGTTTTTTATAGGCCAGAAAGCAGAGGAATGTGGCTAATGCCGTACGACTGATAAAGCTAGATATTGGCTTTGGACTTCGTAACTATCGCGCTGACAGCAAGTATATATAGGATTCTGGACGATCAGACTATAAAGAAGTATTGTGTCTGATCGAAGGTCTTATTATAGATTAAGATTACTACAGTCCTGGAAATAGCTTTAGGCCCTTAAATTTAGACTTCGCTATTATATATTGCCTCTATATATTGTCTTGGAAATGCTGATGGCCGTGTCTTCCCCGCTGGGGTCTTGAATTATTTAGAAAGATATATGGTCGCGAGTGGCTTCTAGATACAGAGAAGTATCTTGTTATCTTCTCTTGTATTATAGAGATAGAGGAGGCGGGATATAAACAGTTTATTGATAAAAGTCTTTCTCGGGAGAGTATACTTCTTCCTGAACACCTTCAAATTTACTACTTTTCTGTTGTAATCCAAAAGTCACCATTACGAGCTGAACAGCCTAAGAAAGAAGCAGTGACTTTCTAGAGTAAGCCTTATAGTGTAGATAGACCTTGGCATAGGCTTACAGAACCCCTGCAGCTAGGTGCTTCTGAACTGGAAAAATCTATAATACTGTTTTACCGCTCTAGATTAACTTGTAGGCTAGATCATTCGCTACTAAGCTACTTGAACATGCAGTATCGATAGTAATACTAGGTTCTGAAGACTGAAGAACCAACTTATGCGATTGGACAGCATATTAGGCGATGTTCCTGTAGCGGCAAATTTCTGGGCATCTAAGTTATCTTTTGTTATTATGGTCTGGTAATTATTACTACTGCACCCTATGAAAATGTAAGTGTTTGAGTTATAAACCCTCTCTATGCCAATAACTGCGTTCTCTAGAGCTTGATATGATGTTTTAAGCGCTAATCTCTGTTGCGGATCTATTGCCGTGGCTTCAGTGGCTGTAATGGAAAAGAAAGGTGCGTCAAAGAGGCTGAGATCTTTAGATAGAAAGTGGCCGCCACGATTAGATAGAGTATTATAGCGGTTTGGATTAGAATAATAATGTGTATTGATATTTAGCCGGTCTGCTAGGAACTCTTTTGATGCGTATCGTCTATCTATTAGCATCTTCTAAAAAGATTCTGGAGATACTGTATCCTCCGGGAATTTCAGCGAGATTCTAACGATTGCCAGCGCCGGTAATGGGTCTTGTGAGGACTCGGATATGGTATTCAATCGTAAGGGAATAAAATTGTTGAGGGTCGCTAGGACTTTAAATGCTCTGGTAGCTACTAATAAAAGTGATTCTTAGAACTGAGTAATGCTGGTTAAAGAAAGGTGTAGCTAACACTATATATTTCTAAAGCTAGTCTAAATATCTACGTACTACATTAGATAAAGGCTATAATTAACGCTTAGGATTTTATATTCAGGTTATGAGCAGGCTTTTTCCTCGGGAGCTTTAAAGTTTTGGTTTAACACTAAAACGTTGGATCGTACTCGCTAACTATAGTTCCGCCTGAAGCTACCGAAAAAAGATTATTGTTATACTTGATACTATCTCTGCGAATTTCTTTTACTGAGTACGACCGTATATGCAACGTTGCTGAGTTGCTTACTTGTTGTTATATCGTCCGTTACAGAGGCTGATACGGATATTGTTGAGGTAATGGCGGGTATAGGCATCAAACTGGAGCTTGAAGGGTGCAGAACTCTCAGATTAGGCTTAACCTGTCTAAGATCGGTAATCTTCTGTCCACAGTTATCTTTATATTGAATTAATCTAAAATTTTTGCGGAGCTCTTCGTCTGTGGGTCTCTGGCTTAAATTAGATCCGACTATCACGATCTTGTTGGGGTTGAGCAAGAAGTCTCGCTTTCTTATTCTATTTGCCGGATTGTAGAGCTCTTGGTATTGTATCTCTTCTTCTCCTTGCTCGGTTTTAAACCATGGATCTCGGTTGAGAAGCGGATAACTAGGGTAATTGGTTTTGTCCCTAATACCCTTCAGATTTGTATATTTATTGAGGGTCAAGCTATTATCACCGTCTGCTGTAGCGATATAATTGTCAAACGAAACTGAGAAAACGTCCCGGGTATAGACTGCCTTGACCTGTGTCCATTTAGTATACAGGTTTCCTCTGTGCGCCGGAGCCTCTAAACTGATCATAGTTTGAACATCTTCTCTTCTGGCTATTTTTGGACAACCTTTGAATTTTTGGCCAGCAGCTCTATTTTGGGTCTGAGACAGAAGGTGAATAAATTGTTTTTTATCTTTTGGAACTCGGTTCCTATGTCCCTCCAAATTTTTGTAGCCGTTATTTACCTTAATATACTTTGCAGCGGGCTACTTATCCGCCTGATATTTAATATCTGCGTTAACGAGGTACTGATTATGCTTATTATACTGCTCGTCCACTGCCCCACGCTTTGTATAGGGCTCAGGGGCGTATGGACACATTATATACGCAGAGTGTAGGTTGTTACTGATTACTGAGGAGTAGTGCCAGTACAGCTGAGGGTATCTATTGCAGTCTAGTGTGATAGTCCTCGTTGTGCGCCCTTGAAGCTGATCTGAGATTTCCGTTGTCGTGCGGGCAGACTTCTTTCGTTGCTTGTAGTTGGGATTGTCGGCTCTCTTTATACTGTATTGATCTGTAGTTCGTGTTCTCGCTGATGTATGTGATGATTTTGGAGGTCGTGTTTTGGTTGGTCTCTTGGTCACTCTCTTGGGCTTAAGCTTGTTTTCGATGGCTTTGATTGTAGCTTTGCCCTCCTTCTCGACCAGGTTGCTGCATGCTTTGATGATAAATCGGTTGGCAAATACTTCTACCAAGCTTTCAAGGCCGGTTGTAATCTCCTCTAAATTGAAATTAGCGCTGTTCCCCAAGACTAGTTTAATAGAAAAAGAAAAGAAACGACGATATACCAAAAAAAAGGAACCGCTAGTTCTGCCCCGTTAAGGAGGGCCTCAATGCCAGTTATAATCAGCGTACAGAGTAATTTTACAGCAATATCTAATCTGACTTGTTCGGTACCCGCCTCTGTAGTAGCTTTGGCCTGGTCACCGAATTTAGCTATGATCGGGTCATCGTCATCGTCACTTTCTTCGCTATCCGGGTTGCTGTCTACTTCGGAACTGACCCCACCAGGAGGAGCTGAGAAGGCAGAGCAGTAAAAACTAGCATAAGTGTTCCCTGAACAGTCGAGCTTTCCAGACTTTATGTCTAGGCGGTAGCGAGAGCTTTGGATGAGTTCTGTCTCGTTAATCTCGCATCCGCTGAAACAAGGCATTCCCAGTCCCCTGCCTCCTCGCCATTGACAATTTCCAACTATAGTACCATCTGTACAGCACAGAGTCCGCTCTTTCTCCATCTTTGTCTTCTCAAAGGCACTCCTGGACGTCCACAGATTTATCCCAATCCAATTTTGCAGAATAATCATCCCTTTGTTTGATCTTTGGCCTACCTCTTGCCTTCCCATGACACAGTGAGTCCTCCTGAACGCAATGTCTTTGCAACCGGAGGAGACTCTGAATTCCCAAGCGAAGTTTGCCTTTGGATAACTAAACCAGATTGTAGTATAGGTTGAGTATTTGTGAAGGCAGAGCAATGTCAGTTAATTTGACTAGTTTATCGCAAAACTAAGGTGGCATTTAATGTAGGAAGATATTCCGATTCCACGTTTCACCCACTGGACCGTGCCAAATTAAGTGTTACAGCACTCATCTGCCTTTCCTCACCACATCATTCCTTCGTGTTCCCCTGAGATCCAGCCACATGTTGACTCCAGTCAGCAATAGTGATTGACATTGGAGGTAACTTCACATCTTCGTCCTCTAGTGGAAATTTCCACACATCCGCTACCCGTTGATCCGGTCGAAAAGGAGAATCAAGCAGCCACTCCGCCTCCCCCGACGAGCTATCGAGTTCAAATTCAAATTCAAAATGAGTGGTATGACCGAGACGATATTTTATGTACCTCAAACATGGCATATGGCGAGCTGCATGGCCGAGGGAAATGAGAGTTCGGTGGAAATGTTCGCGGTCGAAAATAGGCCGCTCAATTAAGCCTTCTTCAAGGTCACATATGATGAACTCCCAGTCTTCAACTTCATCGATTCTGAGTTGGCCCTCAGGTGTTGGATGAGCAACCCACTCGCCTACATAATTAGACTGTTAATAAGATGAGGAATGCGACTTCTCTTGCCTGGCCGAAGACTATTTTTCAAACGAAGGGCACGGTTAAACAGCTGATGGCGAGTTGATGAACATACCTGATGGAAGTCTTGGAGGTACATGAGTTAGCTCTACCACTTCTAATGAAGGCCAGTAGAGAGATCGGGAAGTCGGTAAGGGATGGCTTTCTGTATCCAAAGGAAACATGAAATCTGGTGTGAGCGAAAGGTTGCGTATTTTTAATTCTCTGAGCGATAGACTCAGATTTAGAATGTTCTGAGAAAGGAAATCGTTATCCGAAAGTAGAACATTCAAGCCAGATATCATTTCTTTCCATGGGCTCTCATCCTGGTTACGGAAATTAAAAATCTTCAGGCTATGTGGCATGGTCAAAAGACCGTCGGCCACAGCTATCGAAGTGTCAGCGTTTCGGCTCTCAGATATTTCGCTGCGCATTTTATGTAGGTATTCTCTTACCTTGACGCCTTGCTTGAATATATTCAATGTGATCCGGGCGAATGTATTCATTTAGGTCCAGTATGATCTCTGTAAGGCTTGTACAACGCCGAGCAATTTCCATGGCGGATCCGGCCCATATTTGATGACAAGGGTAATCATAATGAAAGAAAAGACGATCGATACACGCGACAGCCGGAAGAAGGGAGAGCCCGTCATCTGGAAAGCTTGCCCGATAGACAGTCACTGACATAGTTCTTCCCTTTGTATAATTATAGCAATAGTCACCCGCAATGGGGAAATCAGTTGTGCGAGGCTCCTTTCCCTCTTCGCGACCCAACAACGCCAAGTCAAGTGAAAGCCTCGAATCGGGATCCCACAGTGTGAGAGTGTTGAAGAGATCAACTATTGCCGACTGAAAGGCAATATCATTATTCTGACGTACACTGTTCTCCAGGTTATATCCTTTTTGCTTGCGGGTTTGCCAATCCGCAAGGTCAATAGGCACAACAATGTGGTAGCTCAAATGACGGATCAGACCTCGTCGTGCCACTCCATTGCCAGAGGTCACTTTCTGAAAGTGACTCAATGGCATTGCCCTTCCACAACCTTCCTTGCTGACACCATCGGCACTGAAAACGTTGATCGGTTCAGCGTAAATGAGGGGCTCGAAACCGACTTGCCATTGACGGCATACTCGAGTACAAGGAACCAGAGAGGCCTTTAGTTCCTGTAGGTGCTCTGCAATCAAACATAATATCTCTTGAGGAAGATGGGGAGCAATGCTGGGATGGACCATGGGGATAGTACTCCCGCAGTAAGTCTTGAGAGATTGATGCGCAGGTGGGTAAGCGAATTGGGTTGGAGCAAGCCGACGGTTGAGGGGTTGCCAGGATCACAAGGGGTGGGGCCGCCCTGCCTCGCCACCGCGAGTGGCCCTGGATGCCTTGGCATGCCAACAATACGGAAGGAAGAAGCGAAAGGTCCCTGCATGTACATACACACTAAGAGGGGCTAACAGTGGAATCCCTTTCGTCGCATTACTGGTTGGTTCTTTAGCTCGCGACTTGTTTCTTGTTCTGTGTAAAAAGCAAGAAATACAACTGGTCACCCTGAATGTACAGTATGATATTCGTGATTCATGGAAATATAGTCCTTCCAAGGTTGATTTCGACGAATATACCTGATGTCAAGCCCTCGGAGTCTTCCAGATATACTCATGGGACCATTACCTTTGCGCAAAAATTCCTCAATAGCTCTTCGATAATTTGCTTGCGATATCAACACTAACCTAATTTCAACCTTGGAAGTCTAAATTGTATGTCTTGCCTCGCTTTTCATTGTTTGCCTCAGTCACATGTGGGGACCAGTATGATATTGTAAATTTCAAGCAGATACGATGGTAAACCTGGGTAAGGTAGATTTCTAGCCCGAACGTGTAAAAACTGGTAATAACCTGGATATTTCGCTAGAAACCCTCGCCTCTGCGATGAACAGGTGACTTGAGCAGGGGAAACAACACTACGAGTATACACAAGACGATCTAATGAGGGGATTTGGGGCCAAAGGTTTCATTTCCGGACTATCCGTGCCAAGACGCTACCAAGCTTAGCTACGAAAACAAAGCTCCGACGTCAGAAAACATCCACGATTCGTTGGATACGCCCGAGTGAGGCGCCGAAAACTCCAATGATTTCCCACCTCACGTAATCGAGTCAACGGTCCGAATCACGCCAGTTTGTACTTCTTTATGGTTGTCTCTATGCCAAGATCGTACCTGCATGCTGCTAATTTAACTAATGCTGCACTTAGCGATATGATCATCCTGTGGGTTCAATCCCGAGGTCTCCTTCCGCTGGTGGTTGGTTAGATTCTAGTGTAGCTCGGTATGCGAATGCAACGTCGCTGGGATAATAACTTGATCATTGTTTCATATATTTATGTATGCATTCCTTTTGACCCCGCAGGGTCTTATGAGGTCTTTAAGCTTCTTAAGGGTCCACAAGTGGCGGCGGGGCCTGCCGGGGGCGAAAGCTCGGGCCCTGTTTCAACAACAACGATAGCCGAAGCTACTACTCATGAGGGTACATCATAATCCGTAGTGGATTCCGGCGAGGGAAGATATGCATCGCGATTCACTCCAAGATTGGTAGGAAGTGATCAATGACTCACTCAACTTCCACTCCTTGTAAAAAAAGATCATCGTCATTCGGGAGGGTCTAAGTCTCCCCCCCCCTTTTCCCCTCTCTTTTGTCCTTGGGGGGGGAGTAGTAAAAACCAGATACAGGCGAATTTGAATGGGGAATTCAAGGGTCCCGATTAAAATCTTTACAAATTACATTCATACGCTGACAGCTCCAAGACTTGTCTGCTCAATTTACTCAGGTCGGCTCGTTGCGCTGGAAAAACGGAATAAATCCCAAGTGTTGATTCGAGGTCTCTATGATATGCCAATGGCTATGCCACACAACGTCAATGTGCTTCATTGCACTCCAATACAGTATGCATAGTTGAGCCATAACCCACTGCAATTACCATTGAGTGCAGGATTCCACTCACATAGCTCGTCCAAACTTATATCGCTATCTTGCGCAATGTCATAGCAGTAGACTCCTAGAGATAATAATTCAGCACGTCGTTAGTTAGGAAGAAGGCAATGAGGGAGCTGACCGTCTTTATCATGCATCAGATACTTCGGTGGAGTGACATTCGCGCAATTTCCACTCGAAGTTGCGGTTGGGGCGGTATTAGTCGTGGTGGCAGGGACAGATGTGCTCAAGCCTGGAGTTCCAATGCAGTAGGCATAACCGGCCCACAGCCCACTACAGTCGCCATTAAGAGCGGGATTGAGCTTATAAAGCTCAGCGAGAGTAATATCATACTTATCTGCCATTCCCTGACAATAAACATCTAAGAATAACATGAGAACCCCGTAGCAGCAGCGTAGAATGTATCGCCAGTAGGAATTTACCGTCATCGTGCATTGCGTATTTGTTACAATCACATGGAATGCCGCTTTGGGTAGGACCCGGAGCGGTCGCGGAGGCACCCGTGCATGATGATGCTGAAGTTGGAGTAGAAGTAGTTTGGGTACTAGAACTCGGGTAAGAGGTGTCATCGAAGCCGTCACCGTCTATACAATAAGACACGTTCAGCCAGATATTTGAGCAGTCGCTTTTCACGCTCGGCTGTATCAAGCGGGATATGTGGTTAGCATCTCAAGATTGCTTGCAATTTGGTGGGCACTTAATTCGCGTTATGAATTAGTAAGAGCTACCCTGTATACACTAACCACATGCACGGAAAATAAATTACTTACGTTCCATGCATAGAATGCATCGAAGGCGATATTGGCAAATGACAGGATCTCATCACAAGGTGTTGCTTCATGATGTCAGCAGATATAGACTTGAAGTATCTTGGAAAGTTTCGGTGTTGGAACATACCTTTTGACGTGTGATACCAGCTGTAGCAATTTGGAGTCGAATTAACGGCTGCGCCGGATGGAACATCTACGTAAGGCAAAACTGTGGTGTTCAATTTACTTGTGTTATACCCGGTCCCTAGAAGCGTGCAGTATCGCGTATTATTTGTTAACATGCAATCATATACATCCAACGATGGATTCCAGGTGGCAAAGTCTGGAAGGTTGACACCTAGAGCAAGCCAGTCACAAGGCACTGAGCCATAAAGGTTGTCTTTGTACTCTTCACAATCCAAGCGTGTCTTCTTTGCCAGAGGTGCGGTAGAAGGGGTGGCAATTGGGGTGAATGAGGTGAGGTTGGTTGCTACGGGCAAGTCACCCCAAGATACACGAGTTCCCACAAACTGAGTCACGTATGGTGTATAATCCCCATTCGATACGCTGCTGGTCAAGCTTGCATATCCAGGGTATGTTGAGATGTCGCCAACCGGTTAGACGCCTGAATATATTAGCAGTGAGAACTGAAAATGATTATTTGTCATGTATGTCAACAGCTAAAGAAAAAAAATTATTTCTTTTAGTAAATTAGATTTTTCTATATTTCTATAAATATTAGTATTTAGATATATTATATTATATTATTAGAAAAATATTCAAAATTATATAATATTTTCTTTATTTTTTTTTTCTTAAGCTATAGAATAGCTAAAATAAAGATAATTTATTAATACTAATACTAAAACTTAAAGATAAAAAGATTTAAAAAATTAAAAAGATATAAAATAGAAAAATCTTTAATAATATACTATACTACTATATAAAATAAACTAAATAATTCTTAGAATATAACTAATAAGAATCTATAGAGTATTTAGAAAATATAAAAAATATAATATCTTTATTTAGAAAGAAATAAACTTAAAAAACTATATCCTAAAGATAATAAAAATTCTTTAAAACTTCTTTAAACTATATCTAAAGTAATAATAAAAAGAAAAATTATTAAACTTCTATTAAATAAGGCTATTTAACTATAAAAAAAAGTATAAGTTAGATAAAGAATAAAAACTATTATAGAAGTCTATATAAATCTAAAAGTATTTAGATCTAGTTAATAATATATACTATAGCTAGAGCTAAAATAATATTATTTAGAGTTATATTATATTTAAACTATACTATAATCTCTAAGAAAAAAAAATTAGATAATATTCTATAAAAGATTAAAATTAGTACTATTAATCTATAGCTATAGAAAATTATTAAGATAACTAAAAGACTAAGTAAAAGATAAGTTAGCCTTAGTATTTAATTCTTTTTATTATTTAATAATAAATATAGTATATATCTCTATAGCTTAATCTATATTTTATATATCAAATTAAAGCTTATACTAAAAGAGATAGATAGAGATTATTTTTAAAAAGATACTAAAAAGTAAATAAATCTCTCTATAACTATAGTCTTATTTTCTATACTTTAGATAGATATAGTACTACTTTTCTAAACTTTATATATCTAGTTAAAGATTAACTAAAGCTAGTATAAATTACTATAGATTCTATAAGGTATCTAGATAAATTAGTATTAAATTAAATATAAATTAGAAAAGTATTATATCTAAAAGTAAATCTTACTATCTCTTTTATATAAAGTATAGATAATTAAATTAGAATAGTCCTAGTTATATTTAATTATAGGAATAGTACTAATAGAAAAATAAAGAGCTGCTTCAACTATATGTTTAATATAAAATATAAAAGAAAGATAGACAATTTAATTATAAAGAGAATAAAGACTAATAATAGTACTGATAATACTCCTAATTATTATCTCTATCTCTAGCTCTAGTATAATCTTTATCTTTAGCTATATAATAATCTCCTTATTAAACAGAATCCTTAGTATCTATAGAAAGACCTATAATAGTAATTAGAGTAGTAGTAGTACTAGCAGCAATAGTAGCAGTAGATATAGTACTGATAATACTCCTAATTATTATCTCTATCTCTAGCTCTAGTATAATCTTTATCTTTAGCTATATAATAATCTCCTTATTAAACAGAATCCTTAGTATCTATAGAAAGACCTATAATAGTAATTAGAGTAGTAGTAGTACTAGCAGCAATAGTAGCAGTAGATATAGTACTGATAATACTCCTAATTATTATCTCTATCTCTAGCTCTAGTATAATCTTTATCTTTAGCTATATAATAATCTCCTTATTAAACAGAATCCTTAGTATCTATAGAAAGACCTATAATAGTAATTAGAGTAGTAGTAGTACTAGCAGCAATAGTAGCAGTAGATATAGTAAAAAGATAATAATTTAATAATAAAGAGAAAGAGATCAAAGAAGATAAAGATAAGAGAAATAAAAATTTTTAGATGAAAGCTTTTATCTTAAAGATATTAAGGAGATAATATTACTTTATTTATATCTATATACAAATATACCAAAAGTAGGATCTGTCCTAGGGCCTTTATTTAAGATAATACTTTTTAGCTTAGATTATCTAACCTAATCCTAACCTTTATTAATAGTTAAGTTAACTATCTCTAAAAAAAAGAAGAATAAATTATTATAGGATTTAAAGTATATAATACCCTAGACTCTTAAGGCTAATTTATAGATAAATCCTCTTTGAGTTATCTATGCATTAATATCTACCTAAGCCCTAGTAAATTTACAATCCTATAACTACTTAGAATTTTTAAGCTTCTTAAGAATTAGTCTATATACTGACAGTCTAATCTGATCTCTACTATCTAATATCCTTATCTAGTCATAGGTCTCTAGCTTAACAACTTAGTAACCATTATAAATTATATAAAAAGAACTCTATAAGCTTCTACACTGTTAATATATATAAAAGTATATTATATATATTAATGTTTTGTATATCTTAGTTAAATAATATAATAAAATTTTTTTTGGTTTATCTATAATTACTTGATATATAAGATCTATTTTAATATATTGTATACCCTAAAATACCTTAGCTTATATATATAAACAGTATATAATAAGATACTATTATTGTTCTTTATTAAAGAAAGAAATTCTTTTTATATATCTATTAGTCTAATATATCCTTTATTTTATTATAATTAAATTCTTACTTAACCCCTATAATATCAGTACTCTTAGGATATAAAAGTAATCTCTGTTTTAGAATTAACATAGTAATATAATCCTTAATATAGAGAGTTAGATAAAGCTAATAGTATATCTCTATGCTATATTTCTTAAGTAATCTATAGAGATATAGCAAAATTATTAAGGAGTAAGATATTAACCCTAGTATATCATATTCTAAAATAGCTTTAATAAGCTTAAATATAATCTTACAGAGAGGCTTATCTAGTAACAGAGGAAAATATCAATAGTTACTATAGCCAATAATTAAAAGATATAGGAAGTATTTCTAGTTATAAGGTATATAAATCTTATATTTGATATTTTATTTTTACTTAATAAGATAACCTTAATCTTTATTGTATATAAAATCTAGGGTTTTTATAAGTTTAACTTATTAATTTAATATAACAGATTTCTTTAATTTTACTTACTGTAGTGTTTGTTCTTTATCTTTTAATTTTAAATAAAGTAGTAGTTTTTATTCTTTTAATTAGATTAGGAGCTACCTGTATTCCTATATAACTAAAATTATAAAATAATATAATGACTTCCTAATCAGAAACTATATATCTAAGAATATCAGGGGGTCTAATAAATTAGATATCTATCTGCTAAGCTAACTAAAAAATAGTATTATATACAGACTCTGGATAATAGTAATTAAATTAATCCTAAATATCTTAAGGTCCTAGTCAAATTATATATATTAAGAATATAAAATATATAGTTTAGTCTAATTTTAAGCAAACCTACTATATAATACCTCCTTAATGTAGAGCTATATTATTTTAATAAAGCTTATAGAATACCCTAGGATTAATCAGATTATATTGGGTATTTAAAGTAATAATATTTAGATAAGTATAGCAGGCCCAGGCCTGAGGAGATATTATATAGTATTATATAACCCTTTCCTACAGGAAAATAAGGTAGAAGCTTATATAGACAACTCTTCTTTAAGATTATTATAAACAGCATATAGGCCTAGCCCTAATTAAATAGTTATCGTTACAGCCCTTTATATATAATACTCTTCTGATTTAATCAGTAATTATAAAATTACCCGTAAAGCCCTAGAGATTCTAGATATATAAAGAATATACCCCTGAATTACTACTTATTTAATACTGATTTAACTATAAAGCAAAAATTCTAAAGTCTTAGGTATATAAAGAATATACCCCTAAATTAATATTAATTTAATATTAATTTAACGATAAAGTAAAAGTCCTAGAAGAGAATATTCTTAGATATAATAATTAAAAGAATTATCTGTATAGTTTATTATTAATTTAATAATAAATCCTAGGATAGATATAGATCTTCTCTAGGAAGAACTATAACAGTAAACCCTACTAGATATAATTATACAGTAGCTAATATATATATAAACCTTATACTACTAAGTAACTATATAGTAAAAAAAGTATATAGAATAGCTAGAGGTAGCGTTAGTAAAGGCTATAGAGAAGAATATATAAAAGAAGCCTAAAGATCCAAAGAAAAGATCTGATCTTTTAGCTAAAAGATTATCTTTCTCTATACTACTGATTTAGGTTAAGCCTTCTTAATAACCCTAAGTAAGACTTCTAGACCTACTACTATTTATAGAAAGTATAAATAACTAATTAATATAGTAAATTGTAATAGAGAATAAGCTAGTAGTTAATAGTAATACTATTAGTTCTAAGACTAACTAGTTTATCTATATATTTTTATAACTAGAGAAACTTATATAGAAGAATACTAGTATATATATAAAATACTACTAAGATACTAAAACCCTAAAGAACCTATTAGAGTATCTAGAAGGTATCTATAGTAACCTAAATACTAAATAAAAGCTACTTATTATCTATATTAGCTAAGATAGCTAAAGAAGACCTTATTCTTATAGTTCCTACTATAATTAGAGAAGAAATTTACTAATATAGGTATCCTATAATAGCTAGATAAAGCTAAGTAATAGATCTTATTAGAAATATTAAATAAAATATAAATAATTTACTGATAAATTATAGTATTCCTATTATCTTTATAGCCCTAATTAGCTATCTATATAAAATCAGTACTAATATAGATAACTTAAATATAAGTAAGTTATAGTTTTATTAAACTACTAAAGTAAATAATACTAATAAGATAGACTAAACCCTAATAATCTTTACTAACTAAACTAAAGTATATATAAACTACTAATAGAATTATACTAAAAAGTAATTAAAAGGGCCTAATAGGCTAGTAAGAATAAAATTTAGGATTATTATTAGAATAGAAATACTACTAATATAGGAAAGCTAGTTACTATCTTACTAAATATCCTTATCTCTCTACTTTCTGGCTAGAAAACTATCTTAGTACTATAGGGTTAATAAAGAAAGAGAGTTATTCTACTACTAGATTAGAGAGAAAGCTAAAGTAAAATATCTATATAAAGAAAGTAGAGCTAGTTATTAAGAATAATATATATAGTAATAAATATATATCTACTAATAAAAGTAAATTAGAAATAGAGTAGCTCCTATTCTTAGCTATAAGCAGAAGTAAAAGAGAGTTAAGAAATTAGATAAAAGTAAAGAACTACTATAGTTAATATTATATTTAATAAGACTTAGTTTATAGAAGTATTAGTTAACTATAGCTATATTAGCTATATAATAATTAATAGCATACTTATTAAGTCTTTTAATCTTCTATATATTAAGATATATATATAATAGCTAGACAGTATTATAGTAAATTAAAGATGAATTATTTATATTATCTACTTTAATATAGATATCTATATATATTATTAAGGACTAGATAGATAGTATCATCCTAGGCCTACTCTAGATTAAGAATATATAGATATCTATATAAAATCTTATAAAAAGATATAATATTAGAATTAAAAAGATTATTTTATTAGGCCTGCTAATAAAAAAAACTAGAAGTAAAATAAGTATTAGTAAAAGATATTTAATATTATTTCATAGGATAATAATAATAGATAAACTATAAATTAGAAAGGTTATATTAGATAATATTAAAAAAGCTATCTTTTAGCTAAAAGATAAGGTCTTTATCAAAGAGAAATTTCTCTATTAGTATTAGAAGTAGCTTAATATATTTAGCTAATAACTAGCAGATATATTGCTATCTTATTAACTAAAAATTAACAATAAAATACTATTAAATAAGATTAAATTAATATTAAAGAACTACCCTTATATAGACTTCTCTATAGTATAAGTAAAGAAGAGCTACTCTATCTATAAAAGATACTAACTAAACTACTAGATAAAAACTTTATCTAAATAAGTTATCTACTATAGTACTAATACTATTAGTTTTAAAGCTAGATATAATTATAGTATTTTATAAGGTATAAGTATTACTAGGTAAAGAGTAGAAGATAGTATTTTATATAAAATATAGTCTTTTTAAATAGAATATAATACTGTTCAGTCTTATTAGTATACCTACTACTTTCTGAAGGTTTATTAACTAGATATTATAGAAGTATCTAGATAACTTTATATCTGCTTATATTAATAATATTATTATCTACTTAGATAATTCTATTAAGGTACTCTAGAAGCTTAAGAAAGTAGAGCTATAATATAATATTAGTAAGTTAGAATTTAAGTAAGATTTGGTTAAATATCTTAGCTTTATTATATATACTAGTAAAGATATATATATTAACCCTAAAAAAGTAGAAGCAATATATATATATAGGAAGCACTAAGAACAGTCTATAATATCTATAGTTTCCTAGGATTTGCTAGTTTCTATTACTTATTTAGATCTAAATTTACTACACTATTATTACTATTAATAAGGTTAATAAAGAAAGATATATCTTTTTAATAGGATTAAAACTACTACTAGGATATATTTAATAAACTAAAGAACCTATTTATTATTACCCTAATACTAAAATATTTTAAGAAAGAAAAGAAAACTATTATTAAGATATATATATTTAGATAGGCTATAAGGTAAAGTATTTTTATAATATTAATAAGACAGACCCTAACCTCTCTGCCTTAGTACTAATTCTTAGTAAATAAAAGCTATAGGATAAGTAAGAGAAAGTAAGGCTAGCTAATAGTATTTACTAAGCCTATTTAATAATAGTAAAGAATAGTAAGTATAGTATTAAGATTAAAATAAGTATAAAGATTAGTCTCTCTAAGTATTATCTAGATAAATAAAGACTATTATATTTCTAACAATAAATATAGATTCTAGAGAGTAAATAGTTATAGACTAGTATTATTTAAAAAGTATATAATTCTAATATTACTAATTATCTAGGATAAGACACTATATATATAATACCATCTTAGAGATTCTTCTAGCCTAGAGTAGTAAAGAATATATACTAATTTCTATAAAACTATACTACTTACAGAAGGACTATAGTTTAGTAGGATATAAAGTATAGTTTATTAAAACTACTCCTAATTCTATAATAAATCTAGGCTAAATTATCTATAGATTTTAGTATAGAGCTATCCCTAGTAAGGGAGGATAGCTCTATAAACCTACTAATTATTATTAATTAACTTATAAAGAGTATAATATTAATCAGTATAAAGAGAATTATATTATAAAATATAGTAGATATATTTCTAATATACTTCTATATATATTGTAGCTTACTAAGGATAATTATCAGTAACTAAGGGTTATAGTTTATAAGCAGATTCTAGTAAATAGTATATAAAAGGCTAGTAATTTAGTACTAATTATCTACTACTTTCTAATTATAATCTAATAGAATAATAGAATAAGTAAACTAAAAAAATAAAGGATTATAAGGATATTTACTATCTATATATAGGATAACTAAAAGAGATTATTATTAATAATTATACTATAAAACCAGACTAGTATAATGCCCTATATATAGCTAATTTATATTATACTAATAAGGTATTATAATATAGTATTTTAAATATATATTTTTAGTTTCTATACTAAATTTTATTTAAAAAAAGACATAATATTACTCTGCTTTTATATATTTAACTTTCTAGTCTATATTATTCTCTTATATATATAAAGACTAGATATTATCTATACTAAGCCTCTTTTTTACTATTCTTTATATAGGTATAGTATCTCTAATATCTTTATAGTATTCTTTATTAATACTAATAGTATATTAGAAATAAAGATATATTATTATTATCTAATTCTTCCTTAAATTAACTAAGTACTATATTATCTAAAGTCTTAATTCTATCTTAGACTATTTTATCTTTAGGATTAAAAAAATACTCAGTACTTATAATATCAACTATTTAAGGCCTTAATATTAAAAGATTAGATAAGATTTTATTAATTATTAGCTAGGTATTTAAATCTTAATCAGAACTATTATTATATAATACCTTTTTTAAAATAATTACTAATAGATTAAGCTAAAATATTAAGTTTCTAAGTTTATATTACCTATTATAATACTTTAAGAATATTTATTAATTTAATAGGATCTTAACCTTAATTAAATTTAGAAACTATAAATTAAACCTATTTTTGTTTCTAATAGGCTTTCTAAATTCTAATAATTCTTTAATCTAGTAGCTAATATTAACTTATTAAATTTAGAGAAAGCTAGATAGTTAAAGTATTTTATAATAGCTAAGAACTTTTATTAATAAAATATACTATAGCTTTATAGGCTAAGAAATTATCTATTAATAAAAAGAAAATTTAATTAATTATTTATTAATTAAACTATTATAGTTATTCTTAAAAAATTTACTAACTATCTAAGCTTTTAAATTCTACTTCTATTAAAGAGTTAAATTTTTAATATTAATCTTTATATAGGCAAAAGTATAAGGTTTTTTGGCTATTCTAATAAACTAATAATAGAGCTTTTTAGAGCTATTAGAATTATAATAAAATAGAGCTAAAATTCTTATTTATTATTATATTTATCTAGGTAAAGGCTTTATAGTAAGACTTTAATTAGAAATTTATTTCTAATAAAGAGTAGTTTTATTATAGTTAAAGATATTAAATTAGAATTATAGCTTTAGCTATAGTTTCTAAAATATTTCTAAGTTTATTAAATAGTCAGTAATCCTAAATATTTTTATAGTTTTAAAAGACAGATAATAATCTATTACTAAAGATTAGAATCAGTTAATTAGTATATATTAGAAGCTTAGTCTAGTAATCCTAAGCTTTTTCCTAGATAACTTCCTCGGATATTAGAATATTACCTTAAGTGAGAGTAATCTAATAGATTAATATAGCTTTAAGATCTAGCTACATTACTGTGTGCTACTGCTTTATATAAATAATATAGTCAGAAGGCTTAGTATCTAGATATTTATATTTTAATAATAGAATAGTAGATAGAGTAGATTATAAAGGGTAATAGTTATTTTTTATTAAACTAATAAGCTAGCTATTATTATATAGTAGAAGGAAATTATTAATATTACTCCCTAGGTATAGTCTTTTAGCAGTTTACGATTATTTAACAGAGTATTCTAATTGGTTAGGTTAATTTATAATAGGCTTATTAATATATTGAATAGTAAAATATAGGTAGAAGTAAAAAAGGAGGCTATATTATACTAACCTAGTTTTACAGTATATATATTGTATATTAGTATAGCTAGTAACTAATCTCTGCCTACTATTAGTAAGAATTAGCTATTAAATATTTTTTAATATTATAATAAGCTTTATATATACTATTTAGTATAATATAAGTACTAATATATATTAATAAAGACCTAAAAGTACTATAAGCCTGGTTTATAACTGTATAAAGTATAATTAATAAGAATAGTATATTAGCAGAGAATATCTATAACTTTAATAAGATAGGCTTTATAATAGGCCTTATATCCTTATAGAAGATAATAACTTAGGTAGAATACTATAGTCAGATATCTTCTATAGCCAGAAAATTATAAATAGGTTATTACTACTAAAGTAATCTATACTGATAGTTATTTACTACTACTATATATAACTTTTAAGGATAAAGTAGCTATAGTAGATTAGTTTAAAAACCTACTATAAAACTAGTAATTTAAGGTCTCTGATGATAGTTAGACTACTAATATAATTAGCCTATATTGACTATAAAAGCTTTTTTTCCTATTGATAAATTTATATATATAGCTAATTTACTAACTAATTCTTAATAACTATAATAGCTATCTTATACCCTAATTTAACTAAATTTATATAGTAAATAATATTATACCTCTTTGTGTATCTTTATATATATTATATCTACTATAAGTACTAAATATTAGCTGCTTTATAATTATTAAGAAAGTATATAGCTGTTATATCAGTAATCTTATATATAGGGGATGTAACTATATTAATAAGTATGATTTCTTAGAGAACTACTAGTCTATATAGCTAAAGGCTTTCTAAAAGCTAGTTATTACTTAGAATAGCTTTACGGTTAGTAGCTTAGTACTGGCTAATATAGAAAGAATACTTTTAGAGCTTAATATCTCTCTATAAACTCTGTTACTATAAAACAGTCAGCTAAATAGCAGATTAAGCTAATCTATACTAAAAATATCTTGAATAATTATTTAGCTATAAAAGTAAGTTTTAATATTTAAGGATATATTATACTAGTAGCTAAATAGCTCTCTAAACCTATTAAAACTATATTTAATCAGATTATTAAGGACTACTATACAGCGCTATATAATACTATATTACTTATATAGGAGAATATAAATCTATATATAATAAATAAGAAGATAGTTAAGAAATATAATTAGTTAACTAGGCAGATACCCTATAAAGAGAGATTAACTATTAAAGAGGGCCTATAGCTATTTATATAGCTAGATTTAACAGTAGAAGAAACTATAGTAGATTTATATATATAGGGTAAACTACCTAGTCAGACAGATAGGTAGATAACTAGGGCTCTGCCTATATATAGTCGGTATAGGGAGATTAGCTATAAGATTAATTAATATAAAGATTACTATATGTAGTTAAATTAATAGGTGTTGGCTGTAATAATTAATTTTAAACTTTTGTAATGTGGTTAGGTAACCCGGTCGGGCGGGAATTATGTTATAGCTAAGGCTTATTTATTATAGTATTTTCTAGCTATATAAATAAGATAACTCTTTGTATATGATATTTTTAGTTATATATAAATTAGTTAAAGTTTTTCTTTTTTCTTTAATTAATATATACTATATACTTTCTAGCCTTAGGCTATTAGATATATAAAAAAATTACCAAAGCTATAGGGCTATATATAATATATATAGATAGAGTTATAATAGTAATAATAAATAAGATAGCTATCAAGCTAATATTAGTAGTATTACTAGAAAGTAAGAATTACTATAGTAATTATACTTTAATAATTAGAATTACTAAGCTAGATCCTTGAAAATAGTCTAATTAAGAAAGATAGCATTATTAAACTTAATTATTAGAATAATAATCTTAAGCTAAGTATTCTCTATCTTTTAGTAGAAAAATAGCTATCTAACCTAGGTTATAGTAGACAGAATAAAGATATATTCTATAGCTTTAGTATAGAATATATAGATATTTTCTTTAGATCAAATGTTATCAAAATCCTATAAATAATAATTATATATACTAGCTTTTAGAGCTAAATATCTTATCTAAAGTCTTAGTACTAATTAGTAGTCTTACTAGCCTAGATAGTCTTAATAAGATAATCTATATTAATAAGCTAATTAATCTAAAACTAAATATTACTTATTATTAGATAGTATCTAGACTATAGAGATAAGTAGGGCTTTATTAGTACTATTATTAATAATATTATTATAATCCTTAGGAGATAAGCTTTATATAAATAGCTTAGTTAGTATCCTTGATAGCTTTAGCCTTACTACTATAATACTAAAGAAGATTTACTACTATAGACTTAGTTATCTAAACTACTAGCTAAAAGTTCTCTTAGAGTATTAAAGTAGTGCTACTAAAGACGGTAATATTATTAGAAAAAATAAAGCTATTATTAGTTACTATATCCTCTATCTAATTTAGGATAAGTAAAAACTAGCTATTTATAGTTATATAACCTATATAAAGAGCTTTATTAAAATTAGCCTTTAGGGTATGAGGGTATAGTAGAAGAATTAGAATATTGATAGAGAGAGATACTTTAAAATAGAGATTTATATTTTATAGCTTTGATATACTTATTACTATACTGTATTATAAGAGTATAGATCTCAGAGAGTTTAGCTAATAGCTTACTTTTGTCTATTTTAGTTATTAGAGTAGTAATAATATTAAGAAATCTAATAAAGTAATCTAAAGATAGAAGATTTTAGTTATTATCAACTAATTACTTCTAATATTTAATAATCTTTAACAGAGAATAAGTAAAGACTATATTATTAAGATTATATTTATTATCTCCTAATAACTATAAAGCCTTAGATAGCCTTTTCTACCTTTCTTTACTATAGTAACTATTATAATAATTAGAACTAGATAAAAAGAATATTAATCAAATTACTATAGTTAGGGGAATAGAATAATATACTCTATAATAAGTAAAGTATAATAGAGCAGTTGATTATATTTTGCCAGGGAGTTATAGATTAATTACTAAAGGAGTCTATAAGGTTCTTAAATATATCAAACAGAATAAGCTAAATTAGCTTACTGACTAGTGTATTAATAATCTTATTTTCTCTATTAAATAATTTACTACTATTAGAATTTAGTAGGGAAATGATATCCTTATTATTTTAAAGATATAATAGACTATTAAAAAGCTTATAGCTACTACTATGAGAATAAGGTTTAAAAACTAAAAAATAGCTAAGAAATATAATATTATATTTTTAGGCAGTTTAGTGTTCTTTATTAGGGCTTAGAAATTATCCTTGGGTAATATTATTATTTAGAACTTAGTTATCTCTTCTATAATATAGTTTTATAAGAAAAAAGAATTTAGATAATGTATAAGGTATTTATAATTTAGATATATTTAGTCTTATTATTCTTTTTCCTATAGATATAGTTAGTATATAAATAACTATTTAACTAATAAAAATTCTTTAAACTTTAATACTTTTATATTAACTATATATATAAACTATAGTCTCTAAGACTATAGACCTACTAATAAAGCCTACAAGATATATATATATATTATTTAGTAGACTAAAAAGATCTTTTCTATTATCTATCATTTTATTAAATACTAAAATAATTCTAATAATAGGATAAAAATAATAAATCTATATTCAGATAAATAATATCTACATTATTATTAGAGATTATAATTTTAGACATAAAGCTAAGTAGTAAGTCTAGACTTAAATTATAATATTATAAATAGTATTTATATATATTATAGACTCTTTAGAAAGGATTTAAAGCTTTAACTCTTTATAATATATACTTTAGTAAATATTCTTAAGGCTTAAAAAATTAAAATTAAAATTTCTCTATAAATAATTTTTAGTTTTCTAATATATAGCTTATACTAGATACTAACTATAGCTTTTTATACTATTATTATTTTATTTACTATAGAGAAAAAGAAAATTAAATTTATAATATATCAATAGGAATTAAGAAAATCTTTTATTATTTAATATATAATATATAAAATTTGATTATAGTAATAACTTTATTTTTCTAGAAATATAAGATCTAAAAGACTAATACTATTATTATATAAGTCTTAGTAGAATAAATATTCCAATACTATTTAGTAACTAATTATAGCTATATACTAATAATTATTATTTAGAGATCTTAGTATCTAGAAATTATTGGTATAAATCTATCTTTATATATCTAGGAATATTTAGTAGTATAGTTATACTAGATTATTAAAAAGAATTATTAACTATTTAACCCTTATTAGTTATATAGTAAATATTGAATAGGTTTCTTTATCTATAATATACATTAATAGCTAAATAATACTATAATACTAAATATTCTCTAAGTCTAGCTATAGTACTGTTACGATACTAAGTATATTATTATAGCTAATTTTAATCTTTATTATCTTATCTAAAATAGACTAAGATTTTAGATAACTATATACTTAAGATAGTAAATAAGTAGAGTATTATTATCTTGAATTAAGCTAAAAATAGTTAGGAAGTAGATAATAACGAGAATAATAAAATAAATAAAAGTAAAAATAAAAATACAGAAGTATACTAAGCAATAGAAAAAAAAAGAAAAAGAAAAAACTTTTATTATCTGTACTCTATTTTCTCTATATACTAGACTATAGTCTATAATAATCTATAATTTACCTATAATTCTTAGCTATATTCTTATAAACTTTATACTTAAACAGGAATAGGCTAATAATATAGAGTATTAATTAGTCTATTATCCTCTCTATATCCTAATTAATATTAAAATACTTTCTTTAATACTTGTTTATACTATAATTAGCCTAAGATTAATGATAAAATATTAATAAAGATAATTAAAGAGTAGATAAAATTCTAAAATCTTATTTAGCTAATTATATATAGTTAGATATTAAATTTTAGATATTTCTATAGATTATTTAGATTAAAGTATTAACTTTATAGTTAAAACTATTTATATAGGCTAAGCCTGTATTTAATAAAGTATACTATATCGTTATTAAAGAGTATTATAATCTTAGAAAGTATTAAAAATATTTATAGAATCTATTTAATTTAACACTATAGAAAATAAAGTACTCTATAAAAATAGTTAACTAATAATAAGCTATTACTTAGTTCTTACTAGTAGATCTAGAAAATAATTAAGATAGGCCCTATAGGCCTTATCTCAATAGGCTTATTATTAGCTAGGTATATGTGAAGTAAAAACCATTCTTCTAGTTAAGTATTTATTAAGCTCTAAGAAAGAAAACTAGTAGAGCTAATGAAAGAAATGATATAGATATTTAGTACTATATCTTCCCTAAACTTTCTACCAATAAATCTTTCTAATTAAGACTAATTAAAAAAATTTAATATCCTAAGTAGTTCAATTTCTTTCTGTTTATTTAACTAAAGGTTATTAAGATTGTTAAGGCTATTCTTCTATATAAAGTATTTAGTAGTAATAGTATTTCTAATCTTCTATAGTATAAATTAATTAATAACTCTGCGGTTAATAATATACTATGCTAGTTATTTAATATATATATCTCTATATTAGCTATAACCTTTCTTATTTTTAGTAATTTATTATTATTATCCTATATAAGATTAAGAAGCTAGATTACTAATAAGTAAAGGTATATTATCTTTATTAGATATTCTAAGAGGGCTTTTGAGTTCGTGGTAGTATAGTATATTAGTTATATAATTAAGTAGTATACTTTATTATCTAATATATATTTAGATAACTATAAAGATATCTCTACTAACTATATAATTTATTAGATTATTGATTAGATCTATAGTATTTAAGGTAAAAGATAGCCTTACTACTATTATTTAATATATTGGAGGTCTATAATAATATATCCTATACCTAATTATTTTATAATCTCTGTAAATACTATTTTAGGTATTTCATTACTATAGATATAGGTCTTTCTAACTAGTTAAATTACTAAGGTTAGGATATCAGAAAGTATTTTAAAAGCTTTCTGATACCCCTAATCCTCTATCTATAATATAGATTTAATTAAGGATAGTACTAAGGCTAAGGTCAAGATAGCTCTAACTAATAGTACTAATAATAATATTAAGATAAGCTCTAATACTACTACTGCTATTATTAATAATACTAGTACTATAATATAATTTACCACCGAGCAGGTTATACTACTGAGCGGGTTACCTACCCCTATTACAGAATTTTAAACTAGGATATCTTAACCAAACTAAGTTAATAATTTGAATATAGCAATTTTTATACTAATTTATCTTATAGCTAATCTCCCTGTATCTACTATATCTTAGTAGAGCCCTCTTTGCTGGTTTGTCTGTCTGAATAGATAATTTGCCCTATATATAGGAATCTAATATAGGTACTTCTGCTAGTAAATCTAGCTATATAACTAGCTATATACTTTCTTTAATAGTTAAACCTCTTTATAGGGTATCTGCTTAATTAACTAAGTATACTTCTTTACTACCTTCTTATTTACTATAAATAGATTTGTATTTTCTTCTACTAGTAGTATAGTATTATATAGTACTAACGTAATTCCCGCCCGAGTGAAACACCCGCCCAAGTGAAACACCCGCCTGAGTAAAACACCCCACCAGAAATCGCACGTTCTGACCAACTTACATGCTTCAACCATCTACCATGCCACCAAAACGCACTGAATCCTGGCAAAAAGCGACCGAGAAAGAGGGCAGGGTTCTATTAGCCTTGCAAGCTATTCAAAAGGGTCAATTCAAATCAATTTGTACAGCTGCGAAGCAATTTGGTGTATCTCATGTTACCTTATCTCGACGGGCAAATAGCCTACCCTCACGCGTCGATATACGCCCAAACGGCCATAAATTAACCTAATTAGAGGAGGATTCGCTTACTGAGTGGATTCTCTCTATGAATACACGTAGAGCAGCGCCTAGGCCGGCTACTGTAGGAGAAATAGCTAATATCCTACTGGCTGCGCACAGTAGCCAACCTCCGCCTACTGTTGGCAAGAATTAGCCATCTAAATTTATTCAACGTCATAATAAGCTACGCACACGCTACTCAGTACGATACGACTACCAGCGTACACTAAACGAAGACCCAAAATCACTACAAGAGTGGTTTTCTACCGTACAACGCGTTATTAATAAGAACAGTATTCAACCAGAGGATATCTATAACTTTAATAAGACAGGCTTTACAATAGGCCTTATATTCTCACAGAAGGTAGTAACACAGGCAGAATACTACGGTCGGAGACGTCTATTACAACCGGGAAATCATAAATAGGTTACTGCTATCGAAACAATATACGCAGATGGCTATTCGCTACCGCCATATATGATCTTTAAGGGCAAAGTAGCTATTGTAGGATAGTTTACCGATAATCTTCCGAAAGATTAGCGAATCGAGGTCTCTAATAACGGCTGGACCACTGATAAAATTGGCCTACGTTGGCTACAAAAGCTTTTTATCCCATCAACAAATTTGCACATATACAGCCAGTTTCGCCTACTGATTCTTAACGGTCATAGTAGCCACCTTACGCCCTAATTCGACCAAATCTACAAAGAAAACAATATTATACCTCTTTGTATGCCTTCGTATTCATTACATCTACTACAGCCACTAGATATTGGCTGCTTTGCAGTAGTCAAGAGAGCGTATAGTCGTTTCGTCAGCGATCTTACATATAGGGGATATAACCATATCGATAAGTACGATTTCTTAGAGAACTATCAATACGCACGGCTAGAGGCCTTCCAAAAGCCAGCTATTATTCAGAATAGCTTTACAGCTAGTAGCCTAGTACCAGTCGATACAGAAAGAGTACTTTCAAAGCTTAATATCTCTCTACAAACGCCTACACCACCAAGCAGCCGGCCAAGCAGCAGATCTAGCCAATTTACACCAAAAACGCCTAGAACTATTGTTCAGCTACAAAAACAAGCATCTATGCTTAAGGATCTACTACACCGTCGGTCAAGTAGCCCTCCAAGCCCAATCAAAAGTATGCTAGATCAAATTATCAAGGGCACTGCACTATTGCTTCACAACGCTGCGTTGCTAGCACAGGATAATGCAAATTTACGTATGGCGAACAAGAAAATTATCAAGAAGCGCAATCGGTCAACTAGGCAGATACCCTGCAAAGAGGGTCTAACCGTCGAAGAGGGCTTACAGCTAGTTAAACAGCTAAACCAGCTAGTAGAAGGTAATGGGGTAGTATCGCACAAGCAGGGCGAATTACCTGCTCAGGCAGATCTACCACATACTAGGGCTCTGCCTAGGTATAGTGGGTGCAGGGAGATTAGGTACAAGATTAATACATATAAAAATCGCTATATTTAGCCGAATTAATAGGTGTTGGTTGAGATAATCGATTTTGAATTTTTCTAATGGGGGTAGGTGTTTCACTCGGGCGGGTGTTTCACTCGGGCGGGAATTACGTTATATAGTAGCCCTTAATAATCTGATCTAGTATAGTTTTTAATAGGTTTAGAGAGCTATTTAACTACTACCTTAGCAGATTCTTATATATAGAAGCTTACTTTTATAGCTAAACTATAGTTCTAGGTATTTTTAGCGTAAATTAGCTAGATCTGCTACCTAGCTACCTGTTTAGTGGTATAGGTATTTATATAGAGATATTTAGCTTCAAAAGTATTTTTTTTCTATATTAATTAGTACTAGGCTACTAGCTATATAAAGAGGAATAATAATATCGTCTGTATAGATTTAATTAAATTAGTATATAAGGTAGCTCCTATAGCTATTAATAATTAGTAGCTAAAACTAGCTATGTATATATATATATAAATTTATTAATAGGATAAATAATTTTTATAGCTAATATGAGCTAATCTTATTAATAGTCTAGCTATTATTTAAGACCTTAAATAACTACTCTTTTAGTAGGTTATTAAACCAACCTATAATAGTAACCTTATCCTTAAAAGACTATATATAGTAGTAGTAAATATCTATCTATATAGATTACTTTAATAGCTATAACCTATCTATAGTTTTCTAGTTATAGGATAAAGCACTGACTATTGTAATTTACTTAAGTAACTATCCTTTATGCTGATATAAGGCCTATTATAAATCTAGTCTTATTAAAGTTATAGATTTTCTCTAGCTAAATATTATTCTTACTGATAATATACTATATAGTTATAAACCACTCTTATAGTAATTTTAGATCTTTACTTAGTATATTCTAGTAGCTATAATATTTTAAGTAGTATATACAAAGCTTATCGTACTGATTAATAAACTTTAATAGCCAATTCTTCCCTACTGTAGGGGAAGGGTTAGTACTGTATATAGTAAGAAGGATATTAGCTACTTCTCCTATAGTAGTAGGTCTAGATACTACTCTATATAAAATCTATAGAGAATATCTATTTATATATATATTAATATAATGGTCTTTTAGTATAGTATACTTATAGTATTAAGAAAAATATATTATATAGCTTTGCTGCTATATATAGAGAGTTAATATAACTATTCTAAATAGCCTAGAGTACTAATAGGATATTATCCTTCCGGTTGACTAGCTTTTGTACAGATTCAGTTTGTTTTAGTAGTATAGTAGGTTGTTAAAGAATAGGTATATAGATAGGAACGTAATTTTAGGGTAGATAACCCACTTGGTGGTAAATTACGTTAATTAATAGATAGATAGATAATACTGGTATTTTAGTAACTAGGGATAGTAAATAAGTTAGCCTATATAGTATAGAAAAGGAGTAAAAAGATAGATATATAGGTATAGAGATATAGCTCTCTATTTAATATAAAAAGGTATACTTTTTACTTTTATTCATCCTTACTTCTAAACTATAATATCCTAATATATCTCTTTTCTTCTTCTAAATATATATAATCCTTATTACTAAGAATATTAAATTCTACCTTCTATATTATCTTAATCTAGAGCTTTTATTTTAGTAGTATTAGGATAGTGAGGCTAAAATAGTAGCTAAGAATAGAACTAGTCCTTATACTCTCTAGAATCTTTTAAACTTAATCTAAAGAATCTCTATAATAAGTATATAACAATTGCTCTTTAGATATTAGTAAGCGTCTCTATATTCCTTCTGACTATAGTTATGGCTTATATTATTAATATAAAAAAGTTTAGCTAGAAATATAGTATACTTGATTAGTAGTATTTTTAAAATTATTATCTATTTAGTCCTTATAGTTAAATACTATCTATAACTAATGATTATCCTAATAATATAATTAGTATAGAAATCTATCATTTTCCTTTTATAGCTTTAGGGCTATAATACTAATTAAAATACTACACTAATAACTAATATCTAAAAGTATCTTTTAAGAATAATTATTAATACAAATTCTTATATAGAATAGAAAGAATAGATATTTAAAGACTTCTATTCGCCACTCTTTAGGTAGATTATTGTTAAACCATCCTGCCATAGCTACTTTACCTTTGAAGATTATATATAGCGGTAGTGAATAGCCATCTACACAGATAGTCTCGATTACAGTAACCCACTTACGATTTTCTGGTTATAGAAGAGATCTCCGACCGTAGTATTCAGCGTAGGTAACTAACTACCTTCTGCAAAGATATAAGACCCATTGCAAAGCCCGTTTTATCAAAGTTGTAGATATCCTCTGATTATATACCGTTTTCGTCAATAACGCTTCGTACGGTCGCAAACCACTGCTAAATTAATTTTAGATCTTCATTTAGGGCTCTTTAGTAGTCGTATCTTCGAGAGAAGCGAGATCAAAGCTTATCACGGCGTTTAATAAAGGACGATAGCTAATTCTTCCCAACGGTAGACGGAGGGTGGTCACCGCGCGCAGCCAGTAGAATATTAGCCATTTCTCCTACAGTAGCCGGTCTAGGGGATACACTACGTGAATCCATAGAGAGTATCCATTCAGTAAGCGAATCCTCTTCTAATTAGGTCAATTTATGGCGAGATGGGCGAGAATCAACGCATACAAGTACACCTTTTGCGCGGTCGGCTAGGGTTGTATGAGGTATTTCGTATAGCTTCGCTGCCGCGCGGATAGATTTAACGCGGCCATTTTGAATATCAGCAAGGGCCAGTAGTATCTTGCCTTCCTGATAGGCTAATTCCTGCGAAGATTCAGAGCAAATTGGTGGCATGATAGGTGGTTGAAGGTAGTGTATTGGTAGGAAGACGCGATTTTCAATGGGGTGTACGGGACGACCGGGTGTACGGCACAACCGGGAATTACGTTATATAGTTATTTTATAAGTAATCTTATATATAGAGAATATAACTGTATTAATAATTTTAATTTCTTAGATAACTACTAATATATATAACTAGAGGCCCTATAAAGGCTATCTATTATTTAAAGTAGCTTTATAGCTAATAGCCTAGTACTAATTAGTATAGAAAAAATACTTTTAAAGCTAAATATCTCTATATAAATACCTATACCACCAAACAGCTAGCTAAGTAGCAGATCTAGCTAATTTATACTAAAAATACCTAGAACTATAGTTAAGCTATAAAAGTAAGCTTCTATATATAAGGATCTGCTAAGATAGTAGTTAAATAGCCCTCTAGGCCTATTAAAAATACTAGACCAGATTATTAAGGGCCACTATATAGCGCTATATAATACTGTACTACTAGTATAAGAAAGTATAAATCTATATATAGTAAATAAGAAGGTAGTAAAGAAGTATACTTAGTTAACTTAGTAAATACCCTATAAAGCAGGTTTAACTATTAAAGAGAATATATAGTTAGTTATATAGCTAGATTTACTAGCAGAAGTATCTATAATAGATTCCTATATATAGGGCAAATTACCTAATATCTAGGCAGACTAACCAGTAAAAAGGGCTCTGCTAAGGTATAGTAGATACAGGGAGATTAGCTATAAGATAAATTAATATAAAAATCGCTATATCTAAATTATTTAACTTAGTTTGGTTGAGATAGCCTAGTTTAAAATTCTGTAATAGGGGTAGGTGATCTGCTTAGTAGTGTGACCTACTGGTAGTAAATTACCTTATATATAAATATAGGACTTATGGCTTCTTATAATATTTAGATATAAGAAGTATATTTATACTCTCTATAAGTAGGATCTACTATAATAATACCTTCTCCTGGGCATCTGTTAGGACTATACTAATAGCCTTATAGCCAGAAAGTAAGTTTCTAATCCTATATATATTAGTTAAGTGTCTGATAGGGAATGCTAAAATTATATATATTATATAATAAATTTATCTTTAGTATATAGGCGGCTATATAGGCCTTAGCAATATAAGATTCCTTAATTTAAGTAGATTTAGGTATAGTAGTAGATAATAATATATAAAATAGTCTGAATAGCTTTAAATTTAACAGATCACTGTTATTTATATATAGGTATAGCCTACCTATATTATAAAGAGAGTATAGGTAGGCTCTCTGAAGGTTATTCTACCAGAACTATCTATTACTTTTCTTTTTATAAGTCTTTTTATATAGTTACTTCTATCTTCTGTTTATTACTCTCTATTCTATACAGTACCTTAGTATCCCTAGGCTACAGAGAGTAGTTTATAAGTACTAGCTACTAATCTCTAGATAGCTGTAGTAGCTTTATTTAGCTAGTATAGGCCTTAGGTTAATACCCTAGTATAGCGGCTATTACCCTGAGTAAGCTAGATACTGGGTATATAAAATGATAATTGATTAATTTTATTATAATAGTTATTATAATAATTAAAATTAGATGAATATAAATTAAACTACTATAATTATAAAAATAAACTAATATACCCTATATTAAATATAGAATAATAGATCTATATATTATATTATACTATAAAGAGTTAGAAAAATATTATAATATTTTAAAAAATTAAAATAATAATGATAATAATAATTATAATTCTTAGAAATATTTAAAAGTATTTATATTTCGTTTAAAAAAAAATAATTAAAATGTTACTTTAATATATATTTATATTATTAAGGCTATTGGAAATACTAAAGTAATTTATCTAAGTATAAAAATAGTATTTGAGAATTTTACTAATCAAGAAATTTCTAGAATAGTAAAAAAGATTTTTGATTAATTATAAAAGCTTATTTAAAAATTACTTTAGAGTATATTTATATAATCAAAATTATTATAAATAGTAAAATAATTTTTCTAAACGTAGAAATTCTTTTTTTTAATTTTTTAAAATAATAGATCATTATATATAGTTGGTTATATTCAGAAGCTAGATATTTCTTTAAACTTTTAAACTTTATATATATACTACCTTATTAAGGCTATTAAGACTAGAAAAGTTATTAATCAGCATTAGATTTTTAGATAAAATATTAACTTGAAAAACTACCTTATAGAATTTGAACTATATTTTATCTAAAGAAAGATATCTTTATTCTATCTATTATAATCTAAATTAGATTATTAGTACTATACTAACAGATAAAGAAAATAAGCTAAAAAAATAATCTTAAAACTATTATTATAATAGTTTAATTTGATATTATTAATTAGACTATTATAAAGAATCTAAGTTAATAAAGTATAATTACTATAATAATTAAATTCTCTATAGTTATAGTAAAAAACATCTTGCTAATTAGTACTTAAATAATACTAAAGCAACCAACTATACTAACTAATAATATTAATATATATATATAGGGATAAAGAAAGACTATAATACTAAAAGCTTATATTATCTAGTTTACTATATAATTTAGTAGATTTAGTTATAGTTAAAATAGCTATCTAAAATGGTAAAGTAAAGCTTAGTAAACTAACAATACTATTATAAAATATAGTATACTATTTACGTATTTTTGCTATAGAGATACTAGGTAGGTTTCTAGCTAAGATCTTTCTCTAGAGTCTTCTTATACTAGTAATAGAGAGTCGAGAAATAAACTATTTGTATAATCTTATTAGACTATATCTAGATAAATATTATGCTACCTATATACTTAAGGTTAGTATATAGATTAAAGATCTTTATTATAGTCTTATAGAATATATCCTTGGTTAGTATACTATAGTTCTTAGAGCACTATATATCTATTTTTAAAGCTTGAAAAGTATAGGATAATAAACATTTTAGTAGTTAAAATACTAATCTTACCGATATACCTAGCTATAATATTAGCATATTTATTACTAAAAATCTACAGGTAGATCTAATAGATATAAATTTAATTCTAATTATTATAGTAATTATAATAGTAAAGAAAGGTAAAACTTTTTTATTAAAAGCTTTATAGCTATTATGTTCTAATACCTATAACTTTAGTATTATCTTATAGGAATTAAATAAATATCTTAGAAAATTATATATTAGTAAAAATAGACTGATTATAATAGTTTACAGAAGACCTTATCTGTAGATATTTTAACTAGCTACTAGTACTAATATTTTTTCTCTATCTTTATTCTTCTCTTATCAATACCTCTATAATAATAGCTAAAAAGATATAGTATTCTATTAAATAGGCCTTATTATTTAATATCTCTAGGCTAGATAGTATATCTAATACTACCCTAAAATATATAATCTAATTATTCTTAATTCTGAACTTTCTTACTATTTTTCTTAATAAATATATCTTTATCAATTCCTATCCTTGGTATTTCTATAGCTCTACTATAATAATATTCTAGAAACTAGAGAAGTCTAAGTATATAGTTATTAAAATCTATTAGCCTATTTAGCTATTTCTTTTTCTTAGTAAAGCTTTAGAGTTAGTAATTATTATCTTCTTTAGTTATCTAATTAAAATCTATAGTCTCTACTACTATTAAAAAGTTTAATAGATGAGATTCTAAATAGCTATTAAGTTTCTTTTTCTATTAATCCTCTACTTATTCTATAATACTAATCTAATAGATAATTTTTATCTATATAACTAGCCTAATTATTATAGAATAAGTTTTAGATATACTTAGATAATAATAATTGATTATATTAATAATATTTTTATTTTAGAATAATATTATCTTCTATAATTATTAGTATCTTAAAATATTATATAAAGAAATTTATAATTATTAGACTATTTACTATCTACTATAGTTTATCTTAGATAAATATATTCTTTTCTATATATAATAACTATACTATATACCTTCTAAAGTCGATAATTCTATTTACCTATATAATAAAAATATTAAGATAAAATCCTAGAAAAAAGTAAAGTATCTTAGTATCTATCTTAATAATTATTTGTTATATAAAGCTTAGATTATCTACTATTATAAATATAGTATAAAGCTAATAAATATATTTTATTTAATTATTAATATAATATAGAGTATTATTATACTATATTTTCAGTATATATAGACTAAAGTTCTACTATTCTATATAACTACTAACTATTTAGTATAGTATACTGAAGTTACTATTCAGCAAATAAAATAATTATTATCCTATATATCTAATATTAGAATTTATATAAAATTATTAGAATTTTCTAACCTGATATTCTATATAGCTTAAAAAATATTTTTCTATATATTTCTAATACTAATTATCCTATAGTATCTTATTAAAAAAGTCTATCTATATATTTATATTTATTCTCTAGAGAAATAGATTAAAGCTATATACTAAATGCTTATCTACTACTATCTTTTTAATATAGATATAAGTTCTAGTATCTATTTTTTACTTTCTTTTCTAATAATTTATTATTATTATTTTATTTCTATAGTATATAGAATAATATATAATAAATAAGCTAAAATTTAATAATAATCTTTATTATTAACTTAAATAAATCTAGCTCTTTATAGTCTCTTTATGGTAAAAATAATTTTTTATCTAGATTATCTTTAATAGAAGCTACTATAGTAAAGAAATATTATTAGATATTTAATGGTTATTTTAGGCTAAGTATAGCTATAATATATACTAATAGTAATAGTGTTATTATTAGTATTATTATATTTATTAATATTTAGACTAATTATCTAGATATTTTTATTAACTATACTATCTAGACTTTAGCACAACCTAAGAGGACCTAGGACCCAACCTAACCCCACCCAACCCAAAGGGGGTTTGCATCTACTTTATAGACCCAGGCTTAGGTCTTAGGTTGTTGCTAAGGCCCTAACCTAATATTAGGTAACCTATTAGGGCCCTAATTTAGTGTAAATCTTATAAATATAAATTCATATAAGTAATGTATCTTTTGGCTGAAAGATTAGGTATTTGGTTTATAAGAATATCAGAAGAATATCAATATAGAAGGTTAAATTTTAATTTGATTAGCTAGTACTGCTTAAAATTACTGTCTGCTTGGCTTTTATGCTTTCTCCCTAAAACCTGTAACTGAGTTATAGTCCCTGGTAGGTCTATTTACTCTATATCTGTATTAATTAAATTCAAAGATTTATATTAGCCGCTCCTAGCCTGCTTTTCTATTATCTAGATCCTCCTCCCCCTCTTTATTATTACTAATCAGATCTAGCTTAACTGTAACGTAATTCCCGCCCGAGCGAGACACCCGGCCGACCGAGACATCCCATCCAAAATCGCGTCTTTCTGCCCACACATCAACTTCAACCACCTACTATGCCACTAATTCGCTCTGAATCCTCGCAGAAATTGGCTAATCGAGAGGGAAAGATCTTATTAGCCCTTGATGATCTTTAAAAAGGCTGTATCAAATCTATTCGGGCAGCAGCGAAGCTATATAAAATACTGCTTGCTATACTACACTACCGCGCCTAAGGACACCTTTTACGCGTTGATATACGCCCAAACGGCTATAAATTAACCTAATTAGAAGAAGATTCACTTATTAAATAGATTCTCTCTATAGATTTATGTAGAGCAGTACCTAGGCCGGCTACTGTATGAGAGATAGCCAATATCCTACTGGCTGTACGTAGTAGCTACCCCCTACCTACTGTTGGCAAGAATTAGTTATTAACCTTTATAAATCAACACGATAAGATTTAATTACGTTTCTCTAGACAATACGACTACCAGCATACACTAAATAAAGATCCAAAATCGCTATAAGAGTGGTTCACAACCGTACAATATATTACTGATAAGAACGGTATATAAGCAGAGGATATCTACAACTTTAATAAGACAGTATTTATAATAGGTCTTATATCTATACAGAAAGTAGTTATACAAACTGAATACTATAGTCGGCGATCAATACTATAGCTAGGAAATTATGGATAGGTTACTACTATTAAAGTAATTTATACAGATGGCTATTTACTACTGCTATATATAATTTTTAAAGGTAAAGTCGCTATTACTGGTTAGTTTGATAATCTACTATATAATTAGTGATTTAAAGTATCTAATAATGGCTAGACTACCGATAAGATTGGCCTACGCTAGCTAGAAAAGCTATTTATCCTATCAACAAATTCACATATATATAGTTAATTTCGGCTACTAATTCTTGATGGCTATAGTAGCCACCTTACGCCTAAATTCGACCGATTATATATAGAAAACAATATTATACCTCTGTATATACCTTCGCATTTATTATATCTACTATAACCACTAGATATTGGCTATTTTATAGTACTAAAGCATATATATAGTCGCTTTATAAGTAATCTTATACACAGGGGATATAATTATATTGATAAATTTAATTTCTTAGAAGACTACCAGTATATACGGCAAGAAGCCTTTTAATTAAGTACTATTTAAAATAGCTTTATAGCTAGTGGCTTAGTACTAATTAATACAGAAAGAGTGCTCTCGAAGCTTAATATCTCTATACGAACACCTACACTACTATACAGCCGGCCAAGCAGCAGATCTAGCTAATTTTTACTATAAAAACCTAGAACCGTTACTTAGCTATTTAAACAAGCTTCTACATTAAAGGATCTGCTAAAAAAACAGTCAAAAAGTCCTCTAAGCCTATTAAAAACTATCTTAGATTAACTTATTAAGGGTCACTGCCTATCGCTATACAATACTGCATTGCTTATGCAGGATAATGTAAATCTACGTACAGCAAATAAAAAGAAACGCCAGAAATATAATCGGTCGCATAAACAGATACCCTGCAAAGAGGGTTTGACTGTTGAAGAGGGCCTACAGCTAGCTACGCAGCTAGAACTATCAGCAGAAGCACCTATAGTAGAATTATATACACAGGGCGAATTACCTATTCAGGCAAATAGGCCGGCTACTAGGGCCCCGCCTAGGTATAGTGGGTGTAGGGAGATTGGCCACAGGATCAATTCATGTAAAAATCGCTATATTTAGTCAAATAGATAGGCGTTGGTTGAGATAATCAATTTTGAAATTTTCTAATGGTGATGGGTGTCTCGGTCGGCCGGGTGTCTCGCTCGGGCGGGAATTACGTTATCTATATTATATGATTTATTGAAGTCTATAATACCCTAGACTCTTAAGGCCGATTTATAGATGAACTGCCTTTGAGTTACCTATATATTGATACCTACCTGAACCCTAATGTATTTAAGATCCTATAAGCACTCAGGATTCTTGACCTTTTTAAGAATTAGTCTATATACCAACTGCCTAATCTGATCTCTATAATCTGATATCTTACCTAGTCAAAAGTCTCTAGTCTGATAACTTACTAACCATTATAATCTATATTGTTATTGTCTTACCCTCTTACTAGTTTAATTTCAGCAAGGATAAAGAACTCTTAAAGCTGTTTTGACTCTGTCTTCCTAAGATTATCTTGTTATATAAAGGAAAAGCATAAGTTTCTTAATTATTTATAATTTTAGATAACTATACTAATAATAATATATATTATAGGCAGTATTGAAGAGTCATTAATATTTAACACCTATACCTATAGCTAGAATTAAGAGAATATTATATACTAGTATAGCAATAGTTAGGAAGCAAGACTAGTTCTTCTGCCAGAAATAGAGAGGTTCTATTTTAATAGATCTTAGATTAGAAAGTATTAGTATATATAGATTATTAAAGAATATAGAATAGTTAGATATAAGCTTACCACTATTAGTATAATATATTACCTTATTTCCTGCTGGTTTAGCAGATATTTTATTATTTTTAAGTATCTTATTAAGATTAGAACTTAAAACCACTATTACTAGTAAATTATCTACCCTTTGGTTTAAGGTAAGCTGCTCTTAATATAGAACAAAAGTATCCTAAAAAGCCTTATAATAGGTATAAAGGCGGTCCAGAAGACTGGTGTTACGGACCATGCGACATAAGGGGCCGCAACCTACAGATAGGCCACCAAGAGCCAACCGTTCCTAGGAAAGGAACACAGAACCGGATCACATGACCAACGGCCAGAATCAGCCTCTGATTCGCCGTATCAAACAATACTATACTAAACCACAAAACGGCTACCGTAACGCAAGAATAAGCGTTCTTTCTACTGTCACCAACCTTACACCAGAAGTATAAGTATCCGGTAAGACTATATAACCTTAGGGTATACCAGTAGGTATACTAACAGGTAGATAGAAGGGTTAATTCTAGTATACCACCAGATATACCCTCTAACATACCACACTACAGAGGATTAGGTATATAGGGACGTTCGTCTATATATATATATTTAGTTCTCTATAATTAATTAATCTAAGTTACTATAATATACTTTTCAGATTACTCTTCTAGTTTTATATAAGTAATAAACCTATATAAGTACAGAAAGCTTATCAGACTGACCTACTTAGCGCCCTATCTAGTATACTCTTTAAAGTTACTTAATAAGACCTAAGTCTGTAGAAGGCTTTGTATAGTAATAGTACAGTTATAAGTCAATACTTAAGGCTTTATTGGTATTTACTCTTAAGAGACTAAATTTAGCCCTCTCAGTATAAATTATTATTCTACAGTATAATAAAAGTAAGTTCTACTAACTAACTAACCACTAATAGTATAATTAGCTAGTAAGTATATAATATATTAATTACCCTATTAATATAAAACTATAAAGTTTAATTATTATATTATTAACTAGCAGTAATAAAGGAAAGATACTAGCTCCTATACTACTATAGATATAGACTTAGCAGAAGAATAACTAGGAAGACTAACAAAAAGCTAAGGTAAATATCTTAGAGAGATATATTAAGAACCTTACTGACCAGCTTAATATATTTGGTTAAGGATATAATTATAATATAAATAAGATATATAAGTCTATTTAACAGACTAATATACAGCTTAGTGTACTATTATCTATAGCACCAAAGTTACTAAAGACAGAGAACTTTAATAGAACTTACTCTAAATTATAAGGTTTCCTTATATAAATAAATATATACGTTAACGTTAATAAATATAGGCTAAATACTAAAGTAAGTAAAGTTATCTTTATATCAACCTACCTTTAAGGATAGGTATAGGATTAGCTCGAACTATATATCCAAGAATACTATAAGAGAGATAAATCAGAATAGTCGACTACTGTATATAATATCTTTTCTAGCTATCTTAAGTTTAGAGAATACTTAGAGAAGACGTTTAGCGATATTAATATAAAGAAAACAGCTAAATATAAGCTAAAGCAACTTTGCTAAACTACCTTAGTATTAGTATATATAGCTAAATTTATATAATAAGCAGCTATCCTTAGATAGGATAACTATATATTAATCCCTTACTATAACAAAGGACTTAAGTTATATATTAAAGACAAAATTATAAAAGTCAGAGACTTTAATACCCTAGACAAACTTATTAACTTTACAGTTTAAATTAATAACAGGTTCTATAATTAACTTATATAGAAGAAGGAAGTTAAAGGATAGAGATAAGACAGCAGACAGCCTAACCACTATTATTTCTAACCTTAATAATAACAGTAATAACCTAACCAGAATAATAATCTATATAGTCTATAACTAATAGAGCTTAATATAGTAAGACTCCTAGATAAAGAACAGAAGTATTAGAAAGATAATAGACTCTATTTTAACTATAGTAAGCCAGGCTATATATTAAGAAATTATTATAGTAAAAGAGATAATAAAAAGCTACAGCAGTTATATACAACCTAGGAGCAAAGAATATATAATACTACTAGAGTAGAAAAAATACAGTAACTCTATACAACTTAGAAAGAAATATAGGATAAGACAGAGAATATCCTAAGAATATTGTTATAGGATAAACTAGAATATAAGATAAGTATCCTAGGAGAAGCTATAATATAAGATAATAGATACTATAGGATAAAACCTAAGGATAATATAACAGAAAATATACTAACTCAGAAGAAAAAGCAGATCAGGAAGAGTATAATCTAATAGCCTAGCCAGAACTAGATAATAAGCTAGCTAACAGCAAATAAACAAACTAAGTAGGCAGTAGAATAGCCACTACTATATACTAATAAACAAAAAACAGAGCTAGAACCTAAGGTATAGGAGCTTAAAATAATAAGAAAAGCCAGTCAGGCTATAGTTAACTTATAGATTAAAGAGTATAACAGACAGGAATAGTATCTACAGATTAACCTAGATATAGTTAAAAGTTAAGGATAGACCCGGTATGCCTAGGAACCTATTAACTCCTAGGAACTTACAGACCGACCCTAGAAGTAGGGCATATAGGACCCAAAAGCTATAAATAGACTTCTAGGAATACTAGAGATCCTAGAAACTCTATCCCAGCTCCTAGGAATACCCTATAAGTTCTTAGGAATACCTTAAACGTCCCTAAGATATAAAGAACTTCTAGAAACAGTTAAGAAGCTTCTATAATATTAGATAACCTTACCTAAGGAAGGAATATAGAAAATCCTAGAGACCCTACTAGAAAGATACTAGATAAGCTACTAAGAGGAGCAGAAACTATAATAAGTCTATAAAACTAGTAATATAGCCTTAGAAGACCCTTATAGAATCCTTTTTAACAAATTAGATAATAACAAAACAATATTATATATTATTAGTACAGAAGGAATATACCTATACTATAGGGAGAATTATACCTATATTAGATATATATAATACCTAGATTATAACCTAAGAGCTATAATTAGATACTATAACTATAACTATAGAATATATATATAAGGTAAAATAAACTATAGGGAAATTAAACCTAAGCTACTACAGTAATTATAATACCTAGAGTAGAGATAATAACTTACAGCAACAGTATAGGGAAAATATATAAAGGCAGAAGTACTGATTACCTTCTATAGGGGAAATAAGATCAGTATATAAGTTATAATTAACTTAGGAGCTATAGGAAACTTTATAGATTTAAGCTTTACTTTAACTAGTAGAATACTAACTATCAGAAAGGCCTATACTACTCCTCTTATCAGACTTAACAGAGAGAAACTTAGTAAAGGGATTATATACTATATAGAATAGATTAATATAATTATTAGTAACTACCTTAAACCTATATACTTTAATATTATAGAACTAGGGGAATATAATATAGTACTTAGTATTCTATAGCTATACTAGTATAGCCTAAGAATTAATTAGTAAATAGATAAGATCTACTTTAACTACTATAAATATAAATAAACAGAAACCAGATAGACTAGAAGAGAACCACCAAATATTAAAGAGCCTAGCCCTAGAACAGCAGATACTTATTATAACCTATATAAAGAGAAACCTAAATAGAGTTAGTAGCCTAGAGACAGAATATCAGAAAGAATTATAGATATTAACGTTCTTATAATAATAAAACAAAGACTAGATATATTAGACAATAAACTTAAGAAATATATTATAATATATTATAAATTATAATAAGCCTTCTATATAATAGAGGAAGAAATACAGATACCTAAAGAGTACTATAAGTACTAGGATATATTTAAGCTACTACCAGATAATAAGCTCCCAGAGTATAGTCTGTTTAACTATAAGATTAGGCTTAAGGAAGAAAAGAAACTAACCTTCAGACTAATCTATTAGTTATTATTATTAGATATAGAAACCTTAAGATAGTATATTAAGGATAACCTTAAGAAAGGATATATCTAGAAATTATTATTATCGGCCAGATATCTAATTATCTTTATCCTAAAGAAGGAAAACAAACTTTGACTTTATATAGATTATCAGTATCTAAATAAGATTATTATTAAAGATTAATATCTACTATCTTTTATTCAGAAGATATAGGATTAAATTTAAGGAAGTATTTACTTTACTAAATATAATATTACTAATATATATAACTGTCTTAGGATCAAAGAAGACAATAAGTAGAAAACAGTATTTAGGATAAAATATAGGTACTTTAAGTATATAGTTATACTATTCAGACTTATAAATATACCTATAGTATTCTAATATTTTATCTTCAGTATATTAGAGAAATACCTTAATATCTTTATAATAGTATATCTTAATAATATCTTAGTATTCTCTAAGACTATAGAAAAATATATTAAGCATAATAAGAAAGTACTATAGAAGCTTAGAGAAGCAAAAGTTATACTTAAACTTAAGAAGTATAAATTCTATATTAAGGAAATAGATTTTCTAGGATATATAATCAGTAATAAAGGATTCAGTATATAAAAAGATAAAATCAGAAGTATTCTAGATTAGCTAATATCTAAAAATATAAAAGAAGTTTAATAGTTCCTAGGGTTATATAACTACTATTAGCATTTAATTAATAAGTTTAGAAAAGTTATAGTAGACCTTAATAAACTAATAAAGAAAGATTAGAAGTAGGTCTGGGATAATTAATTAGAGAATTTATTTAATATCCTTAAGAACTTATTTATTAAATAAATAATACTTATATTAGCCAACCTAAACAAACTATATACAGTAGAAACTAATATATTAGACTATATACTTAGAGTATAACTTATCTAACCAGAGGATAACAGAAAACCTTAATTAGTTATATTCTAGTCCAGAAAAATAATATCTACAGAAATTAACTATAATATCTATAATAAAGAATTACTAACTATAGTGTTAGTACTTAAGGTCTAGAGAGTATACCTAGAAGGAGTAAGTTACTAAGTTCTTATAAAATTAGATTATAAGAACCTTATATTCTTTACTAGTATAAAAGAATTAAGCAGACAATAAGTATAATAGACAGAAACCTTAGTAAGATATAATTATAGGATTAAATATTACCTAGGTATAGCTAATAGCTAGGTAGATATACTTAGCAGAAGACCTAACTATATAATAGGGATTAAGGAAGCTATTCTGGCTATACTTAGAATAAATAATAACAGCTATCTAATATATAATTACCAGACTCTAGCTACCACTAGCAAAATTAAGAATAATAATTAGATAGAAAGACTAAAGAGTAGTCTTATTAATAACCTAATTATAGAGAAGAAAATAGATAGGGAGTATATTAAAAATAATAATAGGTTAATCTATATCTACAGATTAATCTATATCCTATAATAACTTTAAGATAAAGTAATATAATAATATTATAATAATCTAGTATATAGTTATATAGAAGTAAAAAAAATAACAGAACTTCTTTTAAAAAACTACTATATCCTAAGTATATATAAGAAAGTAATAAGATATATTAAACAGTATAATATCTATCAGTAAAATAAGCTATTATAATATGCTCTATACAGTAAGTTATAGAACTCAGAAGTACTAATATAACTATAGGAGTAGATTATACTTAATTTTATTACTAAACTATCTAAATCAGATAGATATAATATAATTATAGTAGTAGTAGACTAATTAACGAAATATTTATATATAATACTAATAATAGAAACTATTAATATAAATACTATAGTATTCCTATTATTCAGATATATATTTACTAACTATAGAATACTATAGAAAATAATATTAGATAGAGATAAGCTTTTTATAAGTAAAATATAGTAATTATTTACAGATATTATAGGTATTAAGTATAGACTCTCTACTACCTACTATCCTTAAATAAATAGCTAGACAGAGAGAATAAACCAAACTCTAGAATAGTTTCTAAGATACTATATAAACTACTAATAAAATAACTAAGCAGGACTATTACTACTAATATAATTTATATATAATAATAGTATATATATAACTACTAAAGAAACACTATTCTTTATAAATTATAGATATAATCCCTTAATTATTAGTAAAGTAATTAGAAAGAAGATAGAAGCAGAGTTATTAAGACTATTAGCCTTAGAACTTAAGTAACTATACCTCTAGTTAGCTAGAGATATTAAGTTTTTTAACCTACAAATAAAGTACTACTATAATAAATCCTACCAGAAAGGACCAGATTTTAAAAAGAAGAAGAAAGTATACCTTCTATATTAGAATATTAAAACTAAGCAACTAAGCTTAAAGCTTAACTATCTAAAACTAGGATCTTTTAAAATTAAAGAAAAAATAGGACTAGTTAATTATTGATTAAAACTACTAAACAGTATACAACGTATATATATAATATTTTATATCTTATTACTTAAAACTATACCAGAAAACGCTAAACTTACTATAAATATAGAAATTAAGGAAAAGACTAAAAATAAATATAAAGTTAAAAATATCCTAGATATAAAATATATTAACAGAAAACCCTACTACTTAGTAAAATAGAAGGGATATAATACCTTAGAAAATATATAGGAACCTACTAAAAACCTAACAGACTACTACCAGCTGGTTTAATAATTCTACCAGAAGACTAGCTAAAGGTACTATTAAGGAAAAAGATATCTAAGATAGCCTAGAAAGTATTTAGTATCTAGTCTATTAATACTACTATCCTTATTAGACTTAAGTCTAATATAGCGGCTAATTAACGAATCTTTTACTGCTTAGCTAAACAGTCAAACCTAGAAAGCTTAGTAAAAGAAGGAGAATTATCCTCGTTAAGATAATCTATTACTACTAAGTTATAATCTAATATCTAACTACTATAATCCTTAAGAAATTATTAATATTTTTATAGGCAAAGGATTTTTACTATTACCTTATTTATCTTTTAAGAATATTAAAGAAATTATTTTTAGGCCTCTATAAGATTAACTAAAACCTTTTATTCCTTCTGCTATAAATTATCCTACTCTTTATCAGTATAGAAGCTTTATTTATATACCTAGCCTTATCGGATATAGATAGAATACTTCTTACTATTTATATAAAGACTTATAATATAATACTTACTATAAATAAGGTAATAATTATAAGAGGATAATATAGGGCAACCAGACTGTTTAATTCTAAGGATAAGATAATTATTATTAGTATACTTATTATATTTTGGTTTTTAGACAGTAGGCTTAGGTATATTAAACTATAACAGAGAAAATTAAAAATCAAAGGGACCGATACCTACCTAAGGGGGGTAAGTAGTTATAAAGGATTCTTAAGGATAAGAACTAAAGAGAGAGAGAGATAATATTACAGACTATATAATATAAGGGACCATAACCTATAGATAGGCTACTAAGAGCCAACCGTTCCTAGAAAAGGAATATAGAACCAGATTATATAACTAACGGCCAGAATTAGCCTCTGATTTACTATATTAAACAATACTATACTAAACTATAAAACAGCTAGTATAATGTAAGAATAAGCGTTCTTTCTACTATTACTAATCTTATACTAGAAGTATAAGTACCTAGTAGAACTATATAACCTTAGGGTATACTAGTAGGTATACTAATAGGTAGATAGAAGGATTAATTCTGGTATACTACCAGATATACCCTCTAATATACTATACTACAGAGGATTAGGTATATAGGGACGTTTGTCTATATATATATATTTAGTTCTCTGTAATTAATTAATCTAAGTTACTATAATATACTTTTCAGATAATTCTTCTAGTTTTATATAAGTAATAAGCCTATATAAGTATAGGGAGCTTATCAGACTGACCTACTTAGTGCCCTATCTGGCATACCCTTTAAAGTTACTTAATAAGACCCGAGTCTATAGAAGGCTTTATATAGCAACGGTACGGTTATAAGTTGATACTTAAAGCTTTATTAGTGTTTGCTCTTAAGAGGCTGAATTCAGCCCCCTTAGTATAAATCATTATTCTACAGTATAATAAAAGTAAGTTCTACTAACTGACCAACCACTAATAGTGCGACCAGCTAGCGAGTGTGTAACAACTGGCTATATATACTAATTATTTAGTATGTTTTTCGCATCTATCCCCAACCTCTTCTTTTCAAATACTTCTTACACTACTAACATACGTTAATTCGGCACTAAAATAAGTGCTAATTGTAGGCCTAGGGTAGAGCTTTTATCTGAAGTATGTACTACTATTATATATATATATATATAAATATAGTATATTACCTACTAAAATTACTTCTGATATTGGTGTTTTACAGTCTATAATATACAAAATAACTAAATACTTTTAACAATAATACAATATAAAATTAAGACCTTGTTTAGGTACCCCTAGAATATTTAGCCTTTTAATATTTAAATATACTGTTCTTTTAGTATACTAGAAGCCCTAAAAAAGCCTTAGTAAGCCTAGTACTATAATACCTAGTTATCTATCTTAATTAATAATTAAGTAATTCCTCTACTACAAAAGCCTTTAGAGGTTTAAGGTACGCTATTGTATACCTATTTCAGAGATAGTTACTTAAAAGTAAAAGAAATTTTACCAAACTTAGCGATATAAGGCCCTTAATTACTGCCTTAAAGACTTTATCTTTTCTGATAAATATAGTATCTAATATATTCTAAATTTAAATAGTTAATATATTATATATCTTAAAGAAGTATATTAGTAAGGACTTATACTTATTAAGCCTTATATAAAAAATATTAGTTAAATAGTTTAGGCTAATATCTGGCTTAAAGAGTATATAAATTTTATAATTATAGAGTATAACTTTTTATAAATTTAAAATAGGAGTTATATAACCTAATCTTACCTTAATATTTTAGAAAGTAATTTTATTCAATACTATAAACCTAGAATTATCTTTTAGTAAGATATCGCTAAGATTTATCTATTATATAGGGTATAAGAGTAGTTTAAATATTATAGTATTAAGGTATTAGGTTAGCCTATATATTTACCTAATCTAAGCCCTATTAAACCTATATATTATATACTTAAGTACAAACTATATAAGCTATATTCTAATCTATTAAATTACAGTATCTCTAAGACTGATTAGAAGTTATTCAGAAAGGTAATAATTAAGGTATAGGATACTCTAGATTAAAATAAAATTAATAGCTTAATTAGATTAATATATACTTATATAATTATTTGCCAGTAAGCCTACAGCTTTTATATACAGTTCTAGGTAATAAAACTTTATTTATATATTAAATATTTATTAACTTATAATATATTTAAAGCTAGTAGAAATAGATAATAAATTAATTAAGATATATATATTTAAATATAGTAGTAATATTATAGCAGAATTACCTAATTAGGTAGTATAGCCAGACTTCTGGCCTAGGTCTTTCCTATACTATATAGCTTTCTAGTTACTAGAGAAAAAAGAATTAGAATCTGCTGTCTAGTGCTAGTATTATTCTAATAATATAGATATACCCCCTAATATTATCAGTTTATATGTAATACTTATTAGGTTTCAGACAGCCTATAATCAGTGCTTAAAGTATCTCGGCCTTCTATAGAATATGCTTTTGCTTTAGTAGGGCCTGAGCCTTAAAAAATAATTAAAGAGAGTATTATAAAGTTATAAGATAAGATATATTATAATTTCTTTTGTCTTTAAAAGCGCAGTGGTATAATTAAAGAACAGTTGTATAATCTGAAGAAGATACTTAATCTAATACTATTCTTAATTACTAAGTAGTATCTCTTTATAATTATACTCCTTATAAAAAGGTATAAAGAAACTTTGTAGCTTCTTAGTACATTAAGTATTAAAAAGGTTAAATTTAAACAGGTCTTTATATCCTAGACTAGTATAAGCTTTAGCTCTTTAGTTTGATACTAAAGAGAAATCTCCTAGTATTACAGACTAGTATATATATAGATAGTAAGATAGCAGACCTTATTTAGGGTATAAAAGATTCTTTTAACTAAATATTAAATATTAGCTTTGCTATAGATAAATTCTGCTTAGTCTATTTGGTTTCAGTAACTTTATTCTGTAGAATAGTATATAGCTGATTAAGGAGCTGATTTAGATAAAGCTAGATAATATAGGTAGAATAAGGAATTTATATAACTATAATATTATTAGATAGTGCCTTCTGGATTACCTTAACTATTGTTTTGTTGTTTAATATATTATCAGTAGTAATTCTAAATATCTAATACTGAATATTATATGCCATTAGGGTCTTAAGAAGAATTCTACTAAGATTCTCTCTAGTATAAGGACCTAAAACTGGTTTAAAACTAAGGATAATCTCTTAATATACCTAGTTACTATCTATAAAATAACCAGTAGTTACTATAAATAACTGATTATAAGGGAAAGTCTAGAGATCTAATATAATTAATATTGTAGTATTATTTGGCAATATATTAAGAAGATACTTTTGCTTCTGTTGTATAATATCTTATAGTCAATAATATATTATAGTAGTAGAGGGTAGAGAGGGTAGGGAGGGTATAGTATAAGTAAGTAGAAATGGTTTATAAAAGGTTAGATATTTAATCAGATATAAACTGTTTGTCTTATTTATCCTAGAAGAGGCTATATATTAATATATAATATTAGATTAGGCCTAGGCCTGTTATAAAGGAAATATAAATGCCCTAGATACTATAGAATTAGTTAGCTAATATAGATAGAAGGTATAATATAGTATAACTATAATAGTATATAGGTACAGTAAGCTAATAATATAGGCCTCAGTAATTTATAGGAGCTATAGAGAGAGTAGGAAGTATATTTAAGGAATAAATAAGCTAGGAGTAGGTATCACTATAACCTATTTTAGGTTAAAGAACCCGACCCAAAACCTAACCCAATCTATAACCTACTAGGTTTAACCCAAGAACCTATTTAAGACCTATTCTAGCCTATTTTTATATAAAATATAGGTCTTGGTATTCATAAATCAGATTACTAAGCAATAAGGAATTATATTATTTACAGAGGTATTAGATAGTTTTTTATTTTAAGTATTTAATTTTAAGGTAAGTCCTATATTCTATATACTATATAATTTTAAAGAATTCTAGCTTAACAGAGTAATATTATAAGCTATTCTATTACTGTAAACTATTTAGTTAATACTATAATATCTCCTAGGCCTAAAACTCTAAAATATCTTTATCTCTGATTATTAAGCTATTATTCTCTGAATTAACCTTCTCTACCTCTATAGTCTCTATAGTTAGGACTAGGTCTATAGGTAGGCTAGCCTTTTTCTGGTAAAAGAAAGAACTATTACTGAATACTGCCTTCTCTATTTACTTAATAGATTTATATATTAGTGTAAATTACTAATAGATATCCTTACAGTATAAAATAATTATTTCCTAGACAGTCTAAGAGTTTATGCTAAAGAGGATATCTAATTCTTTAATAACTATAGAGCTTACTTATCTCTATTAGCTAATAAGATAAGATAAAATCTCTAATATAGTCTTTAGATAGGTAGTAGCTAGGAATAGGTATAGTATCTTCCTATACTTAGTAGAGGTATACCTTAATAGTATCTTACTTATTAATAAAAGATCCTAATAAGCTATAGACAGTTTATCCTAAGTATTAGATTCTAGGGTATTAAGTATAATCCTGTTATCCTGTATATAAATATACTAGAGAAGCTTAGTTTAATAAAGAAGAGTTATAGGGTTAGTTAAGCTATAGAGAAATATTATTAATTTTATATATCTATTGAGTCTAGTTAGTCTAATATTTTACTATATTAGCTAAATTCTATATAGTATTATTAAAACCCTATACTAGGCTATTCTTTTTCTTTTTCTTTAGGCTAGATAATATTCTTTAACAGAGTTCTACTACTATATAATATATTAATATATACTAGGCAGAATCTTAGTATAGTTCTTTTTAGACCTTACCAAAGCCTGTAGGCTTTTGGGCCCGGGCCTATCCGGGCCGCTAATTTGGCGGGCTGGATAGCCTAGCCTGTAGGCTCAGCCTAAGATATAGGCCTGTAGGCTGCTAGTAATAGGCTTCAGGCCGCTAGTAAAGCCCAGCCTACAGGCTTGGGCCCTGAACTGAGGCCTGCAGGCTTTTAGGCCTGACCTATAGGCCTATAAATAAGATAAACACTAGAGTATTTAATAGTATATAAGTTATCTATATCTCTAAGGTATTATATTGTAATAATTAAAGCTTAAAGATATATATTATAACGTTTTGTCTGTTTACGGCTCCTACCTGATACTTAAAGCTAAGTTTCTGGTAGAAAAAGTAATTCTAAGTCAGAATAATTACCTTAATCAGGCTCAGATCTATAAGTAATTATCCTCTGTATACTAAGTAATTAATCTACTATAGCTACTACTAAGGCTCTTTTAATCTAGGCTGTATCCTCCTCCTTATTATTACTAATAGGCTCTAGTTTATCTCTCTTTTCTAATACTCTTCTTTTCTCTTATTCTGCCTCTATATCTTATTATAAGAGATATACCTCTTAAATTATTAAATCTATAGTTTTACTCTTAAACTCAGAGGTATAATTCAGTATTATAAGATTCTAAATTATTCTAGGATTTAGTAAGCTATATTAATAATAGTAAATATTATAAGCTAAGTTAAATAGGCGCTTAATACCTATACTAGTTATAAGAGTAGTAAGAAAGTCCTTTATAAAATATATAAGTAGAGGATATTTTTATTAATAATCCTTCTAGTAAGTTAGAATACTCTTTATTTTTATATTTTTAGAAATACTTAGTAATAGCTTTTATTATATTAAATAATTAGAGACAGACCTATACTAAGATACTAACTGATTTTATCCTAATTATTTTACTGTAGATCTTGTACTACTAAGCTTTTAACTAAATACTTAATATTGTTTAAGCTTTTATAATTAGAGCTATTCTTATATAGATTATTAGCCTAGCTATTAAGTTATTAGCTTTTATAGATCTTAAAATACTACTATAAATATTATTAATATCTTTTATCCTAGGGTATAGGGCTATTCTTATCTTATACCTATTTATAGATAGTAAAGAATCTTAATTTCTTTTAAGAATAAAGGATTATTATAATAGTAAAAAGATTACTATAAGAGTTATAAGCCTAAGAATAGTATTTATTAAGCTTTTCTTATATAGTCTTAAGAACAGTAAGTATTAGCTTCTTCTACAAAACCCTTTTCTTACTAAGTTAATTAATAGATTTCTTTAGATAATTAAACAGCTAATTATTAATTATAAAAACTAAATAAATTATAATGTTCTTTATTCTAGAGAGGACTATTATATATTTAAAGAAAGGATCTATAATCTAAAGAAAATAATCTACTTAGTACTATTACTCTTAATTAAGTATAAGGTATAAGGTATTCTTTTTAAGATAAAATTAATTAAAGAAAAGCTATAGATATTTTGCTTAGTAAAGTATTAGAAATATAGAGTTTTAGTATATACTAATATCTTAAATTAGAAGAATCCTATATTAATTAGGCTAGAGCTTTAGAAAGCTTTTATAGTGTTAGAGACTAGTATTAATATAGATTATAAGACTATAAATCTAGAAATATAGTATATTAGTATTAAGCCTTTCTCTATAATAAAAAAAGGATAAATACTTACCTTCTTAAGTATATAAATAATCTCTTTTTTTTCTCTAATTTTTATATATTACTTTTTTATTAGACTAGTACTTAGTTATATTATTTTTTAGTAATAATTTTATATAGCTAAGAAGCTAACTTAATATAAGCTATATTATATATATAAGATATAGAACCTAGATAATTTATATCTGCTTATAAAAAGGCTCTAGCTCCTTAGATTTATAAATACTTTATATTAATATTTTATTATTAGATATATTATTAATAATAACTATAAGGATCTAGTCTACTAGCTAATACTTCTGTTGAATTATAATTAGGATATTTATAAAATTAGGATCTAAATATTCCCTAGAAAAAGGCTTAAAGCTAAGTAAAAGCTTTTAATAGTTCTAATTAGTATTAATAAAATAGGCAGTAATTACTATAAAGGCTTACTAGAATAGAGAGATTCAGTAGTTAAAGACTATTAAAAGCTTATTTTCCTTAGGAAGTAATACTAGTATTTTTTCCTAGTACTATATTTATGAATATTATCCTATAATACTCTAAGATCTAGTTAAGATCTAGTTAAGATCTAGCTAAGATCTAGCCAAGATCTAGCTAAGATCTAGCTAAGATCTAGTTAAGATCTAGTTAAGGTATAACTAAAGATAAATATACTATAACCAAGGATAAATTTACCTATTTTAGGTAAATAATCCTAGAACCCCAAGGTCGCCTAAACATATACTAAAATAGTTCTAATCGCCTAAACCTACTCTCTAAATTAGAGAGGTATAGGTAGTAAAATAAATAAGGTCCTATTATAAAAATACTATTAGATATAAATAAGACCCTCTTAGCCAGATATAATAAAAAAGACAATCAGAAGATAATACAAAAATCAACACAGCAATCAGAATTATCTATATCAAGCAATCAGATCCTTAATCTTATTGATTACTCAGTAATCAGCTATCTATAATTATTCCTCTTTTATCTATATTCCCCTAAGCCTAGTAAGACCTTAATAGTCTTATAAGATTAATTATTATTTCTGATCTGTTTAGCTATCTCTCTAAGGATTAGGATAGAGAATATTCTAGGGATATTATATCTCTAATCTAGGAGAAGATTAAATTATATAAGTACTACTTTTACTAATAACTAAATTATCCTTATCTTAGATAGAACTAGGTAATATAGTATACTCTTAGCTAGTAGCTTATTTACTAGGATATAGTATACTATCTTTACTATATCTTTTTTAGGCCTAATTATACCTACTGTTTAATCTTCTTTCTATACTATATAAAGAGTACCTAGGTAGAAGAGAAGATATTCTTTTAGTATATTAATATTAAAATTAATAATTTTATACAGATTAGCTATAGTAGAAATATTCTATAAGGCTCTGTTTTACTCTATAATAAAGATAACTATAACTATATAGAGATCTTACCTAAGATATATTATTATATTACTAATTAGTAGAAGAATATTAAAAAATATTATACTATATAGGATAAAAAGCAAAAGAATAGATTAGTATAGAGGATTGATCCTACTATATAGACTTCTAAAGATACTACTAAGTATAAAACTAAATAGACAAAGTAGGTATATAAAACTATTGATCTTTTGTATAGTATCTCTGCTAACTATATATATCTAATAGGTCTGCTATACTAGGGATATTTGACTAAGCCTCCCTACTATCCCCTATAGCTTAACTAGGCTAGCTACTATCTGTCACTATACTATCCTTCTGTAGTTTATCTAGATATATAAAGATAGTATAACCTTAGATATACTAGAGTTAGAAGAGTAGGAGAAACTCTCAGTAGCCTATCAGAATCTGCTACCTACCCCTAAGACACTATCAGACTAAACCTCTATAAAATATAGCAAAATAGCCTATACCTTTCCTACTACTATCTAGTTATAAACTATAATAGAGATAATATCTTATTTAGTCAGACAGTAAAAGTAGGCTAGCCTAATTATTACTAATAATCTTAATATCCTCCTTAGGCCTGATTCTGATAAGGCTCAGTCTATAATTTACAGCTGGTGTACGGTTACCTATAAATACTTTTGTATTATATTTAGAGAGATAAAGAAGATAGAGAAGCATACGTTTAGTGATAATTATTTCTTCTACTAAAAAGAAGCAGGTTTACCTATAAAGATAATAGATACTACTAAAGAGATAGCTATAGAGGATAGTAATAATAACAGCTCAATAATCAGGGATAAGAAGCTGTTAGAGCTATAAGCCTAGATACTTATTGTCTAGTAGATTAGAATATTAGGACTAGTTTAAAATAGTATTATAGTAAACTTATATTCTTTTAAATTATATAGTATATAGAATACTTAGACTGAGTACTAGAGCTAAATCCTTATAAAAATATATAAAATAAAAGTAATCTAGTATAGCTGTAAGAAATATATAAAACTAAGTATATTTTTAATAAGTTATATATAGGATTCCCTCCTAAATAGGCAGGTCACAGGCCCAACAGGCTTTTCAGGGGCCTATAGCCCGGCCCGCAGGCTGTAGGGCCCACAGGCTCGGGCCTAAAACTGAGGCCCACGGGCCGCTAGTTGCAGGCCGCGGGCCACCAAGGCAGCCCGGCCCGGGCTTTGGCAAGGTCTAGTTCTTTTTGTCTTTATTGATTAGTAGTAATAATCCTTAGAGAATACTACTATCTCTGTTAGTTTAAATATAGTTATTAATATTAATATCTATATACTAAAAGAAGGTTTTTTTCTCTAATCTATATAGTCTTAGTATAGTAAGAAAAGAAAATAAGGTAATAAGTATAGTTAGAATAAAAGTAGATATTGTATAGATAATAGGCTAGATTATACTATATTAGCTATTATTCTAGTAAATACTATATAATCCTATTTTAGCAAAGATATAGGTAGTATAGCTATATATAGAAGTAATAGTTATATATAATAATTTCTTTTTAGATTAGAAAAAGAAAACTTTTTAGATATTCTCTGTTTTAGTTATTAGTAAAATAAGTAAATAGGCTAGGGATAATAATAGAGCTATTCTACCATATAAAATATAAAAGCTTAGTAGATAAAGAAGATTAACACTACGGAGATTTATATAGTAGTATATAATATAGTAGCTCTAAGAATATAAGCTAGTTATATTCAGTAAAATTAGTAATTAGGGGAGAAAATATAATTTATACCTAACAATAGAAGCTATATTAGTTATTATTTATAAGCTTAACTTTAAGAGAAAATTTAGAAAAACTTTTTCTTAAAATAATTATTATATTTATATAACAGGCCCAGGCCCGAGGGAATATTATATAATATTATATAATCTTTTCTTACAGAAAAACAAGATAGAAGCTTATATAGATAATTCTTCTTTAAGATTATTATATACAGTATACAGGCCTAGCCCTAATTAAATAGTTATCGCTATAGCCCTATATATATAATAATCTTCTAATTTAATCAATAATTATAAAATTACCTATAAAGCCCTAGAGATCCTAGATATATAAAGAGTATACCTCTGAATTACTATCTATTTAATACTAACTTAATAATAAAGTAAAAGCTCTAGAAGAGAATATTCCTAGGTATAATAAGTAAAAGAGTTATCTGTACAGTTTATTATTAATTTAATAATAAATACTAGGATAGATATAGATCTTCTTTAGGAAGAACTATAATAGTAAAACCTACTAGATATAATTATACAGTAGCTAATATATATATAAGCCTTATACTACTAAGTAATTATACAGTAAGAAAAATATATAGAATAACTAGAGATAGTATTAGTAAAGGCTATAATGAAGAATATATAAAAAAAGCCTAAAGATCTAGAGAAAAGACCTAATCTTTTAGCTAAAAGACTATCCTTCCCTATACTATTAGTCTAGGCTAAGCCTCCTTAATAATCCTAAATAAGACTTCTAGACCTACTACTATTTATAGGAAGTATAAATAACTAGTTAATATAGTAAATTATAATAAAGAATAAGCTAGTAGTTAATAGTAATACTATTAGCTCTAAAACTAACTAGTTTATCTATATATTTTTATAACTAGAAAAACTTATATAGAAGAATACTAGTATATATATAAAATACTACTAAGATACTAGAACCCTAGAGAACCTATTATAGTATCTAAAAGATATCTATAGTAACCTAAATATAAAAATAAAAGCTATTTATTATCTATATTAGCTAAGATAGCTAGAGAAAACTTTATGTTTATAGTTTTTACTATAATTAGAGAAAAAGTTTACTAATATAAATATTCTATAATAGCTAGATAAAGCTAAGTAATAGATCTTATTAGAGATATTAAATAAAAATAAAAATAATTTACTAATAAATTATAGTATTTCTACTATCTTTATAGCCCTAATTAACTATCTATATAAAATTAGTACTAATATAGATACCCTAAATATAAGTAAACTATGGCCTTATTAAACTATTAGAGTAAATAATACTAATAAAATAGACTAAACTCTAATAATCTCTACTAACTAAACTAAAGTATATATAAACTACTAATAGAATAATACTAAAAAATAACTAAAAAAGCCTAATAGGTTAATAAGGATAAAATTTAGGATTATTACTAAAATAAAAGATATTACTAATATAGAAGAGCTAATTACTATATTACTAAATATCCTTATCTCTCTACTTTCTAGCTAGAGAACTATCTTAGTACTATAGGGTTAATAAAGAAAGATAGCTATTCTACCAGATCAGAATAAGGTAACATTCACCAACTGTTTAACCACTAACCGTGACTAGTTAGCAACGTGTAATAAATAAAAAGAAAAAGTTTAAAAAAGTTAAGTTTGAAATAATAATAAAAGAAGATCTTATATTATATATAGGCTTTTAATTAGCTAGCTTTTAACAGCCAAAAGAAAAAATTAGTAAATAAGGAAGGTATACCTAAAGTAGAAGTCTTATAGAGAAGGAAGATATAATCTAGAACAGAAGAGAAGAGATCTTATAAACTAGACTAGGCTATATCTTTCTGCCAAAAGATAATCTCCTAGGTCGCAGTAGTAGCAGCAGAACAAGATTACTATATTAACTGGGCTAATATATATCAGAAGTAACTAAAAAGCTATATATAAGAAAGGACTTATTTATAAGGTACAGTATAATCTTTCTACTAAAAGATAATCTCCTTAGAACTAACGGCAGTAAGATATATCAAAATAACGATAGCTATACCTATAATACTGATAATAATCAAAACTTACTAAAAGGTAAAGCTTTATAAATAGAGAGTATTTATACCAGATAATTATTTACCTAAAAGATTATCCTCCTGCTTAGCATATAAGCTAATATACTACTTATCAGCCGGCTATCTTCTTTAATATTAAAGCAGCTCTGATACCAAAAAGAAGTATTAAAACAGCCTTAGAAACAAAGCTGTCTTAATACCTCTTTTCTCGATTCAAAGAACAGAACTCTACAGAGCCCGTATCCGATTATACAACCCACCGAGCCAGATCACCAGTGGGTGACTGTCCCTTGTCGAAAGACGACGGCTGTCCCCGTAGCAAGCAGCGTCACTCCCCGAGGATGGTAGAGCATGGCCGACGATCACCCAAAATCAATAAAGTCTCGGTCGTCATTGACAACTGCCGAAAGAATAAGCCCGGGCGATTATCTCGAGAAACGAACACTACAAACCCCTCATTTCCCACAATTCGTGCTCACTTTTCCGCTCCAGAATAGAGGACACCCCATCGACCTCTCGTTTCTCAAGGAAAGGGTTACCGTAGTCCGCGGAAGAGGATCGCCTGCTAGTGGAGCTTAAAGAAGAGGAGAACCCTACAGGAGCAGAATTGGTCCGACGCTTTGATCAAGTTTTCCTGGGAAGAGGTTCAGGCTCTATTCAAGTGCACTGGAGTACGAAGCTCAGCAAGCGGCGATCATCGCCTGCCCAAAATTCGTAGGGAATGCTGTTTTACCTACTCAAGTCCCCCGGGAGAGTAGATAATGCCTGCTCATTCAATTCCAGTCGGAATGTTTACCAGCTTACTCACCCCCTGGCGCGAGTCGAGTCATGCCTCAGGCACCGACTGCACCAACCCGCTTTGGCCTTTTGATATGCTGATGTTCTGAGTCCTTGTTTTCTGGAATATACGTCGATCCGACGGTTTCGGATCGCCTAGACCGGACGTCTCGTCAGTAAATGGATAAATTCAGTTCTACTTAATTTTTTCAGCAAGTACAGTCACAGGGCGAGGTCATTAGTGTCTCATTTCTTGAGTTTGTGTTGCCGAAAGCGCTAGATTGAGAGAGTGCTCTCAGCAAGATAGCCACAGTATCTTGAATAATGCGTGGCCTTTACAGACAGGTGAATGTCGATTGTCTAGGACGTAAACGGCGGACCTGTGAATTACTGGATGCGGTTAGTTTTGCGTAAGTTACTTCACCGTTTAAAACTTTCAATGTCATCATGGAACTGTACTGACTTCCTATACTGACTTCCACCTGCGCGAAGAGCAAGATATCCAATGCCACAACCATACAGATGGTCTTAATAAAGCTGGCTTCCTTGAGCAAACTACTAAAATCCGAATCTTCAAGTGCCGTAGCATTCACGTCCATCACGTTGGATGACAAGGGAGTCTTTCCTTTAATAGCAAAATTGTGTAACTATAGGATTATACCCAGGTGCATACTTTCTGTAAATTATGTCAAGTTGATTTCGAATATGACTATAAATCTACTATTTACTAGTATATCGTTGAGCCATGAAGATTCTCGTTACCCTAGAAAGTCATCTAGTTATCACGATATTTTATAAATTTATAAAATACCCCCGCAAACTTCAATAAGAGTAAGATAAGCTGAATCATTCAACAGACCGTGACGTTTAACACGCATAAGTATAGCCTCCATTCGCTTTGCAAAAGCCCGCCTAAGAATATAAACATAGCTATCAACGGGGCCATAGTTAAATCATCCGTCACGCTATGAGGTTATTCGTTAGACGTTGATACCATTGTATAGAAGCTTGCTCGTAGTGCCAGAGGGAGCCCTGGAGATAGACGAGGTAGCAAGCTCGACAAGGCGTGCGCAAGCTTTATCAGCTGTCACGCCCTCGAGAGCAATCAGATATGCAGCAACACCAGCAACGTGTGGAGCGGCCATAGAGGTTCCAGACAGGGTCTTTGAGCCACCACCAGGGTATGCAGCTGTGATGCCCTGCCCAGGAGCATAGAGGTCCACTGTAGTAGTACTGTCAGTACGCTGCTTTGACTAGAAAAATTCTTCAAACTAAGGGAGGTGGAGCTCTTACCAACAGATCCGAAGTTAGTGAATGAAGCACTGCCGTCTGAGCTGGTAGAGGCCGCGATAGTGCATACTTCCGAAGCAGAAGCAGGGGAGCTGTTGCTCGCATTCTCGGCTTCATTTCCGGCAGCAACAGAGAGGAAGACACCGGACTTAACAACATTGGCAGCGGCGTCATTCATAGCCTTGGAAAATTCGCCACCAAGAGACATATTCATAACAGACTTTCCAGTGACCCCGCGAGACTTTGCATCTTTAACAGCCCAGTCCATACCAGAGATGACACCTGAATTAGTGCCAGAACCATCGGCACCAAGGACCTTGACAGCAACGAGAGAGGCCTTCTTTGCAACACCGTACTTGCTACCGGCTGCAGTAGATGCAGTGTGGGTGCCATGGCCATTGCCATCGGTATTATCATTATCAACAGTGTTAGTACCCCACTTAGCGCGGCCCCCGAAGTCGGAATGTGAGATATCAATCCCGGTGTCGACGCCGTAGATCACGACGCCCTCACCGGCAGTAGAATCATACACATAGTCGGTAGTACCAGACTTCTTGCTAGATATGCGGGCGAGACCCCATGAAGGAGCATTAGATTGAACCACGTTCGCGGTTGCGTTCACAATCATGTCTGGTTCAATGTACTTCACCTATATTTTCACGAGTTAGATTGCAAAAAGCTCCCGGAGTCAAGATTGGTAGTGAAGGAACATACTGCCGGGTCATTAGCAATATCCTTGACGGTATCCTCGTCAAAGCTAGCACTGTATCCTTTCAGGCCATTGATTTCAAAATGCTTTCCTGGTCCAGTCTCGCCATTCTTACGGCGAGAAAGACGAGCATGAACATTTGCAGCCCAGTCACGATGCGTTTTAAACTCAGCGGTACTAACGTCATCGTTCATGACAACAATATAAGAGCTAGGAATAATTGCGTCGGTATTACTGGCGGTAAGAAGAGTACCGGCATCGACGACTGCTAGGGTCGCAAGGGACGTGACGAGGACCTTAAGGAAACCCATGGTTGTAGTTTGAAATGATATAGATCTGAATAATATAGTTTTAAACCCAGGAAGATGTTGAATAGAATCCTCAACTTTGGGACAAGGAGTTCTTTTTTAAATATACAGAGAGTTTGGAGAGATACTCATCGCCGCCGGTATTCCGGTCTCCACACCATCTCTATTATCATAACCTGAGGATGAGAATGATGAGATATCCTCAGCCCCGACGGAGAATCAGTAGATTAAACGGAGTAACTCATCGCTTTAGCCAACGATCTTTCTTTGATTAAGTGACCAAGGAAATGCCAAGGTGCCAAGCAATTACGATTGTAACACTCCCATCGCCAACGCAAGATGTGCAGAAATAGCGATTGTCTATAGCAAGCCTAGTCCCAGATGGCTATCATAGGAGGTAACCACAGGGGATTGCGGGCTCTAGGGCTCATCTAGCCGTTGAGGAATTTAATCTCCGTGCTGAAGATTCTAGCGAAGAAGGTGTGATTGTGAATCTTGGCGACTGATTTTTAGATCGATTGCGACTCTTTGCCCGTCGGTAGTCCGAATAGATGGTGGAGGGTCTTGGCTAGGGAGCTACTGTGAGAAGGCGTATTCCACACAGGAGCCCTAGCAATTCAGGGCATGAGGAGCATAAGTGTGGTGAAGAATGCCAAAGTATATCAGTAGCTTTGTCTTGCGCTATTTTGATACTTTACTAGTATATGACTTTATTGATGTGGGTTATCGCGTTAGAGATATACCCCAAATTAAGTAGAACCATGGTCCAAGTAGCAAAAGGGCGGTCTAATTAGAACCACTCAACATATCTACTGTACTGCAGCTAACCCAGATTAGTAAAAGCCCGAATATGGCTTCCTGATCTGACCCGACTTAAAATTATCAAAGCTCCTGCATGACTTCGCTGCGGTTTTTTTGCTTATATGAGTAAGGATCGGCAGTCCCTGCACGGGAAGGCAGCTCGACTCACCACATATACAAGGCGAGAACCATTTCATTGGTTTATGGTAAATCCCCAGCCTCACTTGGCACATGATGACTTGGTTATTGGCAAAACGTGCTATTTCCGTAGTGCCACTTTCCCACCCTTTTTTCTTCATCCTCCGCGCTTCTTACTCCACTCCTCAGCATACCACTGCCCCGGTTACCAATAGCCCTGAAACAGTTGACTTATGTCAGTATCTCGGAGTCCCGATGATTACAAGATCGGGTGGATATGCGCACTGCCGCTTGAAATCACTATTAATATCTATCTATCTTTATTATTTCAATAAATACTCTAAACTTTATAGATAATAATAGCTTTATAAAACTATCTGTGATATTATCCTCTACTATAATATACCTTATAATGATAATCTCTCCTTTACATATATGATTACAAAGTTACGGCCGTTTCTGGCACCAAAACAGGCCATTTTCGGCGTCGATTTCACAGGTCCTCAGATTCTATTTGCAACTTGAGAAAGGGTGGGCTTCACAAAATGATTCGTGGGTGACAGATGATATGTTGCGAGCAATTGGAAGTTGCGGGCCAGCTAGTTGACCTAGTTAATCCCGATTGTCTGAATGTGGGGTCATCTCGCTCTTTTCTGAGGCCAGCACTTTTCCCACCATCAGTCTAGCACACAAGTCACTCACTTTCGCGGTGTTGAACCGGCCCTCCATTTTTGTGATGAGCTTAATTTTTTTTCGAATAGAGAGACCGGAAATTATTTCCGATCTGTATAGCCTTATGTCACAACAACTATGTATAATAACACATAATTAATAAGGTGGTGATTTCTCATGAACTGATATGTACAAGGGCCATATTTTCCTACAGTATACTAGGGAATAGATCTGATGCTATTTAGCATACCATCTCCAGAACCCTAATTTGGGACACAAGGAATAGCTTCCCTCTACAAGCAAGCCCGTTTAGATTATTTCCATGAACGAAATATTCGTACATTGTCCATTAATTAGCTGGCCTTCCTGTAGTTTAATGAACCAGACTTAAACACTTGCTACTCTGACGTATATATATAAGGTAACAGGAGACATCGCTCCTTTATACAAGGATTCTATAACTTGATACATTTCTAGCTCTTTCTGGGTCTACTCCCAGAGTTGATTGTGTGCCGTCTTATCTTGAGATACCTTGGTCTGGGTTCCAGGTCAGCCAACAGGCTTATAGTAGGCTCCATTTGTAAGATTTCGCGATCAGTAGTGGTAACCCAGTATATATTATACGCCCCCTTATCGGGAGTGAGGGTTTTTCTATACGTATTAACTGTTATAAATACCCTGTCTAGTATACCGACCGAGGTGGGTGTTGCCGATATCAGTAGCAATTATATCTAAATTTGCGTACTTTCTTATTTGAAACAAGATCTTCCAGAAATTCTTCGTATTATTATAAGTATTACTATAGACATTAAAACGCTCTTAGAGTAGCTTCTTCTGCTTAGCATCTTCCTTAGTCTATCCCCAAGAGGCTGAGATATACTCGTACTATACAGAATAAAATACAGCAAACTCCTAATTAAGTATTCTAGCCAAAGCTCTGTTTTTAACTATAATATTACTTAAGTTAAGATTACAATGAGTAAGGATATAGAGCTTATTCTTAGGCAGCTGTAACGGGCCCAGGCCCGATCTGATATCACGTGTTGGAACGTGACCTCTTCCGGGGTAAACAAGACGAACAGCACACAGATAACATCCTTTCCTTGGGATTGTTGTAAACAGCATGCAGGCCTAGCCCCAATTAAACAGTTGTCACTACAGCCCTTCACATACAACAATCTTCCGATTCGATCGGTAATCGTTAAATCACCTGCGAAAGCCCTAGAGGTCCTAGGCATACGAAAAACAAATACGCCTGAATCCTTATCAATTTAATACTGATTCAACTATAAAGCGAAAAGGTCCCAGAGGTCCTATGAATATAAAGAACTAATACCACTGAATCCCTATTATCCTAATACTGATTCTGTCATAGGATTCGAAGTATATAATACCCCAGTATCTCGAGGCTGATTTATAGACGAATCCTCTTTAAGTTACCTGTATATCAATATCTACCCAAACCCCAGTGTATTTAAAATCCTATAAATACTTAGGATTCTTAAACTCCTTAAGAATCAGTCTATATACTAACTGTCTAATCTGATCTCTACTATATAATACCCTTATCTAGTTATAGGTCTCTAGTCTTATAATATAGTAACTATTATAATTCTGATTCTTCTCTTTTAAATATCTAAGGATAAAAGATAGTACCCTCTATATAGGCATCGCCAGAACCCACTATAACCCGGACCCAACCCAACCCAACCCAACCCAACCCAACCCAACCCAAAATGGGTTTTGGGTCGAATACCATAACCCATTGATGGGTTTTGGGTTATGGGTGATAACCCAAAACCTAATTGGGAACCCAGTGGGTTCCTATTTTAGTGTAAACAAGGCAAACATACCAAGCTTTTAAATACAGGATGTATTAGTGCTGTTTTTAGGCCTTATATATAGGTATTTTAAGTTTTTTATTTAATATTATTATTATTCAATATCTAATATATATATACTATAAATTAAAAGGCCAAGAAGTAGTGTATTTAAAAATAAAATAAATTACAGAGCTCTATAGTAAAAATAGTGGTATACCCTACTAGGTAATATATATATCTTTACAAAAAGCCTTATTTTTCTAATAACTCTTTCATTACTGTATTTTTTAGTCCTAAACTTTAAATATATAATGATTAATACTATATATATATATCTATATAAAATCTTAGTATCTAAATCCTTCTAGAAAAAAAGATATAAATTAAGTATTAAAATACACTACATAAAATTTATGAATAAATTATGCCAAAATGGGTTGAAATGGGAACCCATTGGGTTTTGGGTCGGCATCTCCAACCCAAAATGGGTTATGGCGATGCCTACCTCTATATATTAAAACCCTATATCTTCTTATAGTAGTATATAATTTAAAGTTACTATACTCTTTTCTCCTACTATTTAACCTAGGATTAAATTAGTCGTAGATCAGTATAAAACGCCTATTAAACCTAAGCTAGATCAGATATCTATTTATAGAGCCACTAGGCATCGCCAGAACCCACTATAACCCGGACCCAACCCAACCCAACCTAACCCAAAATAGGTTTTGGGTTATCACCTATAACCTAAAACCTACCTATAACCTATTTAGGAGCCCAGTAGGTATCTATTTTAGTCTTAAATTTTAAATATATAATAATTAATACTATATATATATATATATATATAGGATCCTAGTATCTAGATTCTTCTAAAAAAAAAGAGATAAATTAAATATTAAAATATACTATATAAAAATTATAAATAAATTATGTAAAAATAGGTTAAAATAGGTACCTATTGGGCTATTAGGTTTAACCTATTAGGTTTTAGGTTGGGTTGGGTTAGGTTTTGGGTCAGTATCTCCAACCTAAAATAGGTTATGGCGATGCCTAAGAGCTACTATATATAATACTAATATATTATCTTTTGTTTCTTATAGGATATAGATTAGGGGAATTATAAGGTAAACCTATAACTAAAAGTATTACCAAGCTTAGAAATATTAATATAGATAGTCTAAAAGAGTATATTTTAATACTTAATTTATCTCTTTTTTTTCTAGAAGAATCTAGATACTAGGATCCTATATATATATATATATATATATATAGTATTAATTATTATATATTTAAAATTTAAGACTAAAATAGATACCTACTAGGTTCCTAAATAGGTTATAGGTAGGTTTTAGGTTATAGGTAATAACCCAAAACCTATTAATAGGTTATAGTATTCAACCCAAAACCTATTTTGGGTTAGGTTAGGTTGGGTTAGGTCCGGGTTATAGTGGGTTCTGGTGATGTCTATCTATAACTAATCTGCTGCCTATATAATTGACTATAGTGCTAACTATGGCAACCTATATAATTAATTACTATTTGATGCTAATCATAATTAATACATTACAACAACTTATTGTCGTATGACCATCATAATTACTAATAATGGTGGCCTGAGGCCTGCTAAACCTCAGGGATAAATAGCATCTCAATCTCCTGTAATCCTAATAACACACATCCATGCAATACATCAATCATCCTATCTATTACCAACAAACAGCTTCTTATTGGATCATCTGATCTACCAGTACTTCCCTGAGCCTAGTAAGACATATAGTCTTATAATATATATATATATTTATTCTTAAGATAGGCCTATAAAAGTTAGAGTAAGACCTTATTTACTATACTAACTTTATTCAGTAGGAATTAAATCTAAAAATAATACTATTAGTATATAGAAAATATATATTTTATATAGAAATAAAGAATACTTACTTATATTCTAAGCTTAGTAAGGACTAGACTAATATTCTTTAAAATTATAGTTTTTATATCTAAATCTATAAATAGACTCTTTAGTAGATAAATTATAAACAGAATACCTTTTAGTAAGACTATAGGATAGTTAGAGATTACTAAATACTGCTTATAAGTTATTATAAAGATATAATAGTAACTATTTAAACTAATCAGAGCTCTATAGAAATTATTAATATTACTTTTATAAAGTCCTAGACTATATAGTAAAGGCTTAGTACTATAATCTATATTAGATTCTATATTATTATCTAATTCTCTACTCTGATCAGAATAATTATTCTTAACAGTATCTTTAAACTAATCTTTAGAATTACTTTTAGTCTAAAATAAATATATAATTAGACAATATTCCGTATATATAATCTATAAATAATTAATGTAATAATAACAAATACCTTAAGATTATAAATAAGATTTTTAAAGTCTTTTCTTACAGTATTTACCTTATATTCTCGTTCCTAATATCTAAAGAGTTCTAATAGTATTAATAGATATTATAGACGCTAGGCCTGATATTCCTTACTAAATAGAGTATATTAAACAATAGATAGAAATAATAGTAGAAGAGAGTCTATTTTAGAAGATAGATTATAGGAAAAAAAAAGAATAATAAGACATAGTTTTTTACTTCAAAAAAAAAGAAAAACATAACTTAAGTCAAAAAGATAGGGGCTGGGGGCTAAATAAAATCAAAATACGCTAATTTTATTGCTTATTAATACTAGCAGAGGTCGAGGTTTTCTACCTCCGCTCAGCTGTATGCCCCCCCCTATGGTGTGAACATATGAATAATTCGTTTGACAAGATTCTACATTCAACAACAATCATGTTCATAATTCTGTCATTTTCTGAGACTGCCGAGGCTGAGGTTGCGGTATCGTTATATCGCATTTCCATGAAGACTCGAATGTCTTATTAGTCGTTCCTCTATAGCGTCTCGCTTTGTCTACAACTCTCATGCACTCTGCGAGTGTAGTGGTTTTGTCCTCTTGCAATAGACCCGTCTGCCAACGCAGACTGCCAGCAAGTATTCCCATCTCACAGTATTTAGATAGGGGATATAGATCTATATAACTTTAGATAATATACAAAGCTTTATTATAATGTAAGGATTCAGGATAAAATAAATTTCATTTCATATAGTATTATAAAAAGTAATAAAGTTAGAGAAAGAAAAGAGAGATAAGCTCTTACGGTTATTATAGTATAGATAGAACGGATGGTTGTGGGTCACATGATCGGGGTAAATGACTCTAATAATATCGGTTTGTTATATCTTGAGTCCTACTAGAAGCGATTGCCAACTAAGAGTCCTATTAAGCACTTACTAAGACCCATGCTGACCTTATATCTGAATTTCATAGCTGATGGTCAACTGAGGCCTAAGGCTGCAAACATGTGACTTGTCATAATATGTCCCACAACAGCTTTTGACTGCTGTAATAAAGTGATGAAAAGATTGTGAATCATTTCAATTACCGCGGCACTTATATACTGCCTTGAGGCTCATAGAAATATTAGAGACTTGACAATGCCAAGCTTACAAGATCTCCCTAATGAGCTCCTTATCCATATCCTGTCCTCTATCGGCGAGAATACCCCGCCCCCTGAGCATTTGCTTGCAACGGACGACGACCATGACGAGGAAGTCGATCTACAAAATCTATGCCTTGTTTCGCGGACCTTATGCGAGGCAGCACAGCCATTTCTTTATCGCTCCTTTTACACGGACGGACTGCTAGACCGCCTGAGCTCGGTCATATCCTTTGCAAGGACCATCTGTCAACGTCCAGACCTGGCAAAGCATGTAAAGGATTTATCTATCGTACCATGTGAAGCTCATACGACTCGGTGCCTACCGTATGGAACGAGCCTCAAGGTCGAGGAAAAAGCCCTTTTCAAAAGTGCAATTCAAGACCTCGACTTAGGCGACCAAGAGCAGATCTGGATTCAGGGCATGGAGGAGACAGACCTCGACATTTTTACCGCCATTCTAGTCGCAAAGACCCCGAATCTTTCAGATCTGAGTCTGGCAGCAGGAAGATCCTCCATCCTCAAAGCGTTTGATAATCTCTTTGACCGAACCCCATTGTTTTTGTCCGGTCTCAAGTCCTTCTCCATTGAATGTGAAGACATGTTCACCGCATACTCCATCCGTCAATATGAAAAGCTCCTTACTCTCCCGAAACTCAAGACTGCGCATTTTGAACTAGGCGATCTCAATGGTGATTCATTTCCATCTAGCTGGTCCCCTGGGGCACTGGCACTGGAGAATATCATATTCAGCCAATGTCACATCGACGCCGGTGCTCTTCAAAAGCTTATGCAAGCTTGCAGGGGACTGAAGTTGTTTAATTACATGAACTTCGAGTCAGTCCCAAGCATGCAGCGTGCCAGAATAACGATTCAAAACCCGCGTGCAGAGTTTAATGCCGCAGAGGCCCATGAAGCTATGCTTTTGCAAAAAGACACCCTTGAGGCCTTCTGCCTCAACTACCATTGAGATACAATGGCCAGAGATATTCGGGAACTTGAGCGGCATATCTCCAGTCATGTCAATATTGGCTCTTTCCGCGAATTCTCTGCCCTCAAAAAAATTCAAATATCACACGCCATTTGTCCGCTGCATCCGGAATTACCTAGGTGTATCAAGGAATTCACCATCGATGACTGCGAATTATCTTTTCGAAAGGAGATCCGCAACATCGCGAAGGATTGTCGGAAAAAGCTCTATCCCGACTTTGTGAAGTTCAAGGTGCTTACATCGGATGTCTCGCAACCTATTATGCTTCCCGGACAGCGTATACCAGACAAGGGGACTCCGCAAGAAATCTTCATCCAGCACCAACAGCTGTTCCAGCCATCCAATGTCGATTTCCAGATCTATCCATACAAGATGCTGGATCTAGACGATCCGGATTTAGACAGCGACATGGATGAGGACTTCGATGACTATGAAGATTATGACGGCGAGGATTGGTATGATGATATTGAGCAGGGACCAGAGGGCCTAGTCCGGCATATGCAACGAACCGGGATGGGACCTATGGATATCATCAGGTCGATGAATCGGCATCGTGCAGATGGCAGCGTTATTCCACCATGGGAGGAAGAGTAATTAATTAACCCGTCCAATCTTTCTTTTCGGAGAAGTTCTATACGCCCCTCAAAGGTAATTTCTATAGGTTAGTTATGTAGAGAAGATCTACTGTATTGGAGTGATCGAGTTTGGTGACAGGCGTTAAGGGCAATGGGATGGGTTTTTGAAGTTTTTTCGTTGCCGGTATTAATTTCCCCAGAAATAACCCACATAATTGGACTAAAAAGAAGCCGTCGAATAATGTAGATGACTATTAAACAATGAATGTGCCGAACCATCCATGGCTTTGGTGTACCCGCGGGGCGGTACTGGTAAATACGGGAACCATAGGATGGGCATGCCAAGACGCTGAGTCAGCACTGATAGGGCGATAACAAAAATCTTTGAATCTTTCGGACTTGCACCGCTTTGGTCAGTTCGCGAAATTAGCTGTGTACTCACTTCCAACGACATTCGCTACGATGGGTGTTCACAAGAAATCGCGCAAGTTCGCTCAAGCAAAGAGAGCTATCTCTCTCCGTGATAATCGCCTGTTCGTTGATTCCTCTCCGCAAATTTCTTTGCTTCCTGCGCCTCCCTCTCACCCATCACGACTGACACAAAGCTATACAGAAAGGAACCCACGAACAAGGAAGAGAAAAAGCCCAAATCCGATGACTTGGTCCGCGAAGCGTTCGTTTGGCCCCTCCCACCCCCCCCCTTCCCCTCGCTGCTTCCTTGCGATTTAACTGACAGTCTCTCTTCTCTTCTCTTCTAGACCCCAGGCTCCTTCGTCTCTTTTCTTCCAATATAACACCGCCCTGACACCCCCCTACTCCGTGCTCGTCGATACCAATTTTATCTCCCATACCATCCAACACAAGTTGGAAATCATTCCCACCATGATGGACTGTCTCTACGCCAAATGCACGCCCGTCATTACCGACTGCGTGATTGCCGAGTTGGAGAAACTGGGCCAGAAGTACCGCCTGGCATTGCGCGTTGCCAAAGATCCTCGCTTTGAAAGAATCAAGTGCGATCACAAGGGTACATATGCCGATGACTGCCTCGTTGATCGGATCATCAAGCACCGTGTCTATATTGTGGCGACAAACGATCGTGATCTCAAGCGACGAATTCGGTAAGTTTGAGTTAGCATCTGCTCGCCTAGTGCAAAGCACGACGACTAGACCGAGGTCCCAAGAAGAAGAAGAAAACGCTAATATCCTCATCAGCAAAATCCCCGGTGCCCCAATTATGAGCGTCGCAAGAGGAAAATACGTGATCGAACGTCTCCCCGATGCCCCCGAAAAGTGATGAAGAGTCTCCTTGAAATCTCCGCCCGATTGCGTTCCCGCCGCTCCGCCCTTGCACAACTGGACTCAAAAAGAAAATCTCCAACCTTGGATTTGCTCCGGCTGAACCGATTCGGGCGTACCAGTGGCTCTCCCCCACCCCTGCTGTGGATGTCGGGGGTCTGTGCAAACAAGTGGTGTGGGCTACTGCGTACATTTAATATCTGTGCTGGTCACAAATTGCGATTCAAACCGCTCGCGGTTCTGGCAGAATGGCTGTCATCTGCAACCAAAAAAGCAAAGCACCAACCGGCTCTTCGCTGGAATTCATATCTTTCGGTAACCTCCCAGGCGTCAGAAATAGCGCTACTACGGGGTCTTTCCCGTGCACCGATTCTTGTACATAGCTCAACAGTTTCCTACCAAGCAAGCTACAATGGGGCAATAAATCCAATTGCCCAATAGATACGAGTCGTGTCTTAAGAGAAGAGAGAAAAGAAACCCGTATAAAGAATTGTCACCTAGGATATTCCTCATCCAGATACCGAGTTTCAGTAAATTTGAACAGTATAGGATATATGACAATGGCAAATGTTCTACTCAGCCATAAGTCTTAACCATCTGATGAACGACTTTCCGGCAGCCCTCATTTTCAGAAAAGCCCTGGACGATATCATGCCGTGACCTCATGAGAAGATATAGGGGAGGCAAGTCCTTCAAGACAGTCCGGTAGGGCCCGACATCATAAGTCTTTGCCGCAATTTGAATAAGTTGTTGCAGCATTCGAAGAGAGTACAGAACAGCCTGTACCTGAGCTAGGAGGTGAATATCCTCCCAATCAGTGCCTTTGCCCATAAAGCCTTTGCCCAGGAACCCTTGCAGTTGCTTAGCGGTTGGTGGGGTCGTTGTATTCGATAATTCTTGATAAACCTCCGAGAGGGCAAACAAGAACCAAAAGTTTGACGATGAATCACGACGGTCAAAGGTACTTCGAGCTAGATCCAGACGTCCTTGGAGGTGTCCAAGGTCAGAAATCACAGTCTTCTCGCCAGCGAGAGTGACCTGCTCCGCGACAATTCTTCCTCCCCGCCGAACAAATTCATAGATAGTCTGGGACTGGTGTGCGGCAGGGCGACTCAGATTGAGTAGGGCATAGCCAAGTGAGCGATAAGACCGAGCTTGCTCCCAAGCACAGCGTCGAGAAGAGTCCTCGTGGAGAATTCCAAGATAGACATGGTATTGGGAGGCTTGGGTATATGTATCCGGGGAATCAAATTGCCAGAATAATTCAGAGACCCTAGGATCCATTCCGAGAGTGAAAAGCTTTCCCTCCGAGTCTTTCTCTGTGGTTGTTGCTGCATGAAGGCTAGGGCGAGGCCCATACTCATACTCGCGAAGAAAATCGCAATATTCAACAGAGCGTTTTTCATCGACCCCATATTTATATTCTCTAGCCAGGCGGAGAAGCTTAGAGAAAGGGGCGTGCGGGTCTTCACGAAGCTCGTAGGCAAAGCGTTGAATATTGGGAATTCCAAATTGGCGAGATAAAGCGTGAGGAGTTATGCCCTGTCCACAAAGTTTCAATTTCAATGCTTGAGTTGAGTTTGAAATTGAGTCCTCTATACTCTCACTCTCACTCCCACCCTCCTCGGTCAACTGCAACGAGTTAAGAAAAACAACCGAACCCTCAACTCCAAGATCATGAACCAAAAGGTCCGAATCACTCGTCAAAATAGCCGATTTAGTACTCTTTGCCACGCGAGCACATTCAGTATCTGCCTCACCCGGAACCATTACCGTAATATTTTTCCAGGGATATTCATGTGGAAGAAGAGTGACATCGAGCTGATATTGAAATTCATTCCAAACCCCCTCCCTACTCCAACGACCGCAAAGATCTTCAAAAACAGCAGATACCATGAAAGGATTATCCGGCAGATTTTTCCATCGCGCAGGGAGACTACGACCAGTATTCCATATCTGGCCAAAAATGACCGATGAAGACATTTCCCGCCGAGTCTCGGTCCCGGATCTTGGAGGCAAAACTTGACGCCGACATAACTCCAATTTCTTCCTTGATTTTTCGACGCGGGATAGTCTTGTATGGCGCTTTGAAATAGGGAGAGCGCCATCAAAGCAAATTCCTTTTCTGTTAAATAGTTAGATACAACAAAACCCAGAACCCGTCTGTAGTCTTTTAGAAAAAGATTCAGAGAAGAAGGAGAGAGTAACTGTACACTTCAACGCCCAGTTTATCCAGTTTACAAAGAAAGGCCACAACCCCACGGCTGACCTCGTTACATGTCGGCTGGACGTCCAGGATGTCACAGCCTGGGTGCATATTGGCGAGCAGGCGATGGTAGACATCGTAGACCAGGCTCGGACCATCGATTACGACATTTTGCTGGTAAGAAAGTTCGGGTTCGGTGTTATTGCGAGACCCGAATGAAATGGTCTCAGCGTATGGCAGCAGATGTCTGGTGAGATATGAAATACCCATATCAGATGAATTGACGCGGGGGAAGCGACATGTAGAGGGGTGGTTGGCGTCGAAATCGAAAATTGGAAGATTAGTCAGGATCCAGGATCCCCAGTATTCGTATCCAATTTTTCTCCGTTAAATTATTTATTATCGTAGGATAGGGCTTAGTACTTACTCGTAAGAGTCTACTTAAGAGATTTTGAAGGAAGCAGGAGTTAGGATTACTTCGAGATTACTGATATGTAAATGTAAATTCATTTCCTTTCCAATAATATAATACGTCAAGACAAGATTTCTCTATTTACGCCATTAAGTCCAAAAATTTGCAACTCGCTTTTGACATGGCTCAGCTCAGCTCAGCTCAGCTCAGCTCAGCTCAGCGTGCAGACCTAAGGAAGCCCACCACACCACGACAGTACCCCACCAATCCAGCCAGACGCTTCCCTTCCTGTTCCTGTTCCTTCGCCCAGGTGCTCAAAGCCTTCCGCAGCAGACGGTACTCAGGCTCATCCTGACGAGCACAGAGCCCAACAGTATCCGAGTGAATCTTCAGGAAAACAGCCATCCAGGCATTGACCAATTCAAAGTCCCTTCTCGATTTCAAGCGCATGGTCAGAGCATCGACAAAGCCGGCTAGCTCTGAGAAACCATTCTGCACACGCGGGTCCAGGGAGCGGATCTCCAGATCAGCTCGGGCAGGTGAAAGAGATTTGAGATGCTCGATCATTGGCTCATAGTTGCCGGAATCATGACCAGACTCCAGGAGCTGCGTGATGGGGGAATCAGAAGATCCAATGAACCCGGACTTCATCTTCGAGACTCTGGATCGCTCCGCCTCCGCGCTTTGCACGAGTGAGCCCAATTCGGCGTCGGCGGCGACTGCGGCTGGGTTGGGCGAGGAGGTCGCGTCTTTACCGTGAAGAGATGGCAGGAAGAAAGGGGCCTTTTCGGGGGCCTTGGGAGCTTCCTTGGGACGATTACGTTCCTGTAGTCAATTAGTTAGAAATCGATCTTTTAAACTGGGGGATATTATCCTGTTACATACCTTGATAGAATCAAGGTGCAGGAGGCCTTGCCATCTGCTGCGAGGAACCAGACTGAGGGTCATCATGTCCTTGCGCAGTTGATCAGTAGCGAGCACAGGTCCTTCCGTGTCGTCCTGTTCGGTCTCGTCCACGAAAGCAGCCTCAACAAGTCCCGCACCACTTTCGCCAGAGGTGGTCGGCACGCCAACGTCCTCAATAACATCTTCGTCGAGATTCTTGGTAGATATCGACATGAAAAGGCTGCGGTTACTCCAGAGGCTGACGCCAATGCTTCCTGCATGGGCAGTTGCCAGAAACTCTCCGGTAGAGGGCATAGCGAGAGAAGTGCAAGTACTGGACACGCGGAAAATATCAATGAGATGTCCGGTTGGCAGGTCCCATACTCGAATCACGGAATCCATTGAGGCGGCGATGACCCAGCGACCGTCATTAGAGAAGATGAAATCATTTACTTGGCCGACGCATCCCCAGAATTCACGGACAAGCTTTCTGGTCTCGAGATCGACCACGCGAATTGAAAGATCGTCGCAGCTGAAGGCGACCAGCTCGCTTGTTTTACTGTAGCGGAGTCCCGTAACGGCAGCCATTGGATGCCAATCCAGCTGATCAATTAATGACCCTGAGAGCAAATCCCAGAACTGGTATGAGTGTTAGTACGGTGGGAGCAGAGGTATGAGATGAAGATGTCGTACCTTGACTTTGCCATCCAAACCACAACTGACCACGGTTCGATTGAGGTTGTCAATCATCAAACCGGTGACAGCTTTGGTGTGCTTGGCCTCCTGTGCACTCAAAGACGATAGAGTGACTGTGTTGCGCTTCGCCAAGCCCGACTTTGGCAAACGGGATGGGAAGCTCTGGCGGTGCATACCGGACTGCATGTTGAACATATCAACAGCGCCTCCTGCGGATCCAACAACGGCGAAAGTACCGCACTGAGACATTGCGACGCTCTATTTCTCGAGTTAGTTACACCGAGGCTGCAGCCGAACAGCGTAGCAAAATACACATACCTTGACTTCAGTTCCATCGCTTGTAGCAAAAGCCCAACGTCCTGCCTTCTTTTTGCCCCAGAACCAGGTCCTGGCAAACTTATCTCCTCGGTGGCCAGTGACAACACTTTCCCACCCGGTTAAACTGGTGGCATCGGCATTTCCTCCCTTCGGGTTCGACCAGATAGGGCCCGAAGACTTAGTTCCCATACCCCCATCACGATTCAGCGAGCAAGCCACACAAGTGACCTCGGGTGCCTTTAGCTCATCCACCATAACAGCGCTCGAGCCCGACGGTCCAAGTTTCTTCGCCTTGCTTTCTAAGTTACCCTGAGAAATCTCTGTATGTTGGCTATCCTTCCGCAGACTGAGACCCCAGAGGCTGCAGTCCTTGCTAGCGCTGAGCAACCACTTGCCACCAGAGTCGGAGCCGTCTGAGGCCGCGGGCAGGAAGTCGAGAGCACTGACGGCGCCAGAGTGGCCACCGCGAGAATGAAGAGGTCGGGGAGTAGGCGAGAATGGAGATTCATCGAAAATCCAAGTCTTCAGAGCATTGTCATCTCCAGTCGAGACAAGAACGGGCTGATTGTCAAGAAATTCGACCCGGTTTACGCCCATGCTGGACTCGCTTCTCGAAACTCGATGGGCGCCACGCAGGATACCAGCCACACGACCACCCTCGTTCAAGTCCCACATTGTGATATCACCACTTCCACTAGCTGCTGTAGCCATCACGCCCGCCTGTCGACCATCGTGGCCGGCTCCCCGACCGTCGCTTCGGAAAGTGATCGACGTTACGGCTGGAGTACGGGAAGATGCTGTCCGCAGACTGAGAACCAGTTGACCCGAGTCAACGCTCTGGATTGACAGGGCGCCGCTCTTATGGGCCACAGCGAGGAGTGAAAGAGCCGGGGTGGACTGCATTGCGGTCACGGGGCCAGCCTCTGTAGACGGCGCCGGTAGAGTGTAAATCAACTTCCCACTGCGAAGATTCCAGATATCGATACCACCATCAGTTCGGCCGACAAAGATCTTGTTGAGGTAAGTTGGCATGTTGCACAGGGCACCTGTATAAACCAATTCCGCCGACGATGCGTCCGGGGCAGATCGAGGGCGCAAGCTAGCATAATGTTCGTAGGTGCCAGTCTTCCAAACCTCCAAACCGCCCGCCCAGCAACCAACCACCCACGAACCAAAGACCATCAATCGTTCAATGGGCGCGTCGAGACCCGGGCTGTCGAGGCTAGCGACTCGCTTGCCACGCTTGAAGACCCAAATGCCTCCCGACGACCGGGGTCGAAGATGACCCCATGCGGCGAAAGTCTTATCCTGCCAGGCATAGGTCGCGGTGATAATCTCTGGGGTTTCCGGGCGAGTGAGGAAGACGAGGTTCAGGCCTTTGCGCAAGTCGTAAGTTTGCAGCGAGTGGCCTACCGAGGTGGTGATCTGGTAGGTTGATTTACCCAAGCGCACGCTGGTGAAGGGGACAGGGGTCGGCGAGACGAGTCCTAGAGTCTTTATTCGACAGAAAACATCAAGGGTTAGCTAGAAGATTGAGAGAATCCCTCTCGCCAGTTCAAGACATACCCGGAAAGGCGCGAAGATTTTGGAACCGCCACGGGGCTTGGAGCGGAGTTGAGCATCGGGGGCTCTCTTTTGCCTCTTTGCTAGAGGCTGGTCATGTCTCTCATTCGCGACGGCCGGCATTGTTGCGGACGAAGATGCGAAACGAGGGTAAAAGTTGGGGAGTTGGAGATCAGATCATCGACGGGGAAAATTGAAGCAGAAAAAAAAGTGGAACCTCCAGTTCTGCCGTACAGCGGCGGAGGAGGCATAGGAGTACAAACACCCTGGGGTGATCACCAATGCCATAAGATAGAGTGATTCTAGAGGAACTGTAAACTAGAGTGATAGCTTTAATACTAAACTATTAACAGTTCTATATTTTTTAGCAACAATTCCTTACCCTTCTCTTTTTATCATCTAAAGTCCACCTAGTATTAATATCTACCTCCGCGGCGGAGAGCTCCAGACCGCCTTTGATGCGAGTGCAGATACCAGCACTTAGTAGTGTGATATTTCTTAGGATATTCTATGTAAATTAGAGAATATATCTAGAGTACCTTAGTATATAGATTTTAGATGGGGTATAGGGTATAGATACTAAATCTATAAGCTTCACTGCCTAATAGTGTTCTCTAATCTTTATATCAAGATGATGCTATATTTATTTATCACTATCACCGTGACCAGACCAACTAGAATAAATACTATCAGATTAAACAAAGAAATACAAGTATAAGTACCCCATTACTCAGTATAGATATTACCATAATTAGTAATTAATAGTAAATTCAGTCTACTGGTATCTTTAAAGTGGCAAGTGCGTGTAAGTAATGATTGCCGTGCCGGAAAGGGCGATCTTCCCGCAGAATCAAATGCGGGCATGACATTCGCCTCTTCTTCTTCCCCTCGGCCTCTCTTCCTCTCCTACATTCTTCCACTCCTCCTCTCGCATGCCTCTACTTGTCCAGTAACCCTCCACCTCCAGGGTAATTGGTCTAGTATAGAGTCATTCGTTCTTCTCTCTATTTCCGCCTTTCGTCCCATCCTTCGCCTTAGAGATTCCCCCCCCACATTGCCCCTCCGCGCCGCAATCTGCCCTTACCGACATGGATGCCGATGACCTCAACAATGGCACCTCCACCAATATAACGCCAGAAAAAGGGGGCTCAGATACCCTCCGACCAGTCCCTCCCATCTATTTAGACCAGAAAGACTCCTCTACCCTCGATGCATCGCTTAAACAGCAAAGCCCAACAAAGCCCAACAAGCCCGATGCCGCCTCTGCCTCGGAATCCCGCTCGGCTCCTCTAATCGGCAACTCGACCCGATCATCCAGTCGGGCCGCTCGAAGATTCAGTGGGAGTACTGCTGTAAGCACCGCTGCCAGCTCCATTAGTGAGGCGGATGCTGGTCCCCCCTAAGTGGAGGATTGGAGTCTGTGCCTTGGATGTGAAAGCTCGGAGCAAGCCCAGTCAGAATATATTGACTCGACTCCAATCCAAAGGTGAATTCGAAGTCATTGTATTCGGTGACAAAGTCATCCTTGACGAAGCCGTCGAAAACTGGCCGGTCTGTGATTTCTTGATCGCTTTCTTCTCCGACGGGTTCCCCCTCGATAAGGCGATCGCATACGCCAAGCTCCGCAAGCCATTCTGCGTCAATGATTTACCCATGCAGCAGGTCTTGTGGGATCGCCGATTATGTCTCATGATCTTGGATCAGATGGGAGTACCCACTCCTAAGAGGCTCGAGGTAAACCGTGATGGTGGTCCTGTTCTCGAATCGGCGGAACTCGCACAGCACATCTACAAATTAACGGGAGTGAAGCTGGACGGACCGGAAGATGGAACAGGAGGTGGTGCCCCCAGAACACAGAAAGTGTCCATGTCCGAGGATGGGGAGGCATTGGTGGTTGATGGCAAAGTCTTCCGCAAACCTTTTGTGGAAAAGCCAGTGAATGGTGAAGATCACAACATTCACATCTACTTCCCTAATGACCAGCAATATGGGGGAGGTGGACGTAGGCTTTTCCGCAAGGTTGGAAATAAGAGCTCAGAGTATGACCCCGAGCTTTCTGTTCCGAGATCAGTCACCGAGACGGAGACAAGTTACCTTTACGAGCAATTCCTGCGTGTCGACAATGCCGAAGATGTCAAGGCCTACACCGTTGGCCCTGATTTTTGCCACGCCGAAACACGCAAGTCGCCGGTTGTGGATGGGTTGGTCCGACGCAACACCCACGGCAAAGAAATCCGTTATATCACTCAATTGACCAAGGATGAAGCAGCGATTGCTTCCAAGATATCGAACGGATTTGGCCAACGAATCTGCGGCTTTGATATGCTTCGTGTGGAAGACAGAAGCTATGTCATCGACGTGAATGGCTGGAGTTTTGTGAAGGATAACAACGACTATTATGATAAGTGCGCCAAAATTCTCCGCGATACTTTCATGGTTGATCGAATGAAGAGGTTTGGATCAATGGAATCGTCGGAGCCTCCATCACCGGATATGGGTCACTCTAGGAAAAGCACCGCGGGCTCTCACCGACAAGCATTGAAGACCCTGCTGAAGTCCCCGAGTACATCCAGACTTGCCAGGTCGCAGGAAGCAACCCCATCAGATACGTCGACTGCCACACCTTCGCTCGCATCGTCGTCTGGCCTGGAGGCCGTTGACCCAGTTCCCAACCTTGGCAGCCTGCCCCCTCGAGACAGCCACTCCGAAACTCGCGGTTACAGCCCTTCCAACACAAAGTCTCCTGCGATATCGGTTCACCAAACAAATGAGGAAGCCCTTGCGCCACCACCTGCCTCCAAACACTCGTGGAAACTCAAGGGAATGGTGGCGGTGGTTCGACATGCCGACCGTACCCCGAAGCAAAAGTTCAAGTTCACTTTCCATAGTCAGCCATTTGTGGATCTACTCAAGGGACATCAGGAAGAGGTGGTGATTAAGGGTGCTGCCGCGTTGTCTAGTGTCTCGGATGCCGTCAGGACCGCCTTGGAACAAGGACTAGAGGACATCGAGAAGCTGAAACTGCTTCGTACCTCTTTAGATAAGAAGGGTGGTTGGCCTGGAACAAAAGTCCAGATCAAGCCTATGTTCCGGAAGCGCAGACCAGAAGAAATGCGTGAACAAGACTCCTCAGCTAGCACGCCCAAAGCGACAGCACCGCCACCGGTCGAAATGGAAACCGAAGAGCCCCTCTCGCCTATTCCTGGAGAATCACCAGAAGCCGAGGCACTGCGGAAGTCACAGACACGCAGTGATTCTATTTCAGGCCCCACATTTTCCCGCTTCTCTGCAGTAGAGAACGATCTCATCCTGGACAAACTCCAGCTTGTTATCAAGTGGGGAGGAGAGCCAACGCATGCTGCACGTTACCAGTCGCAGGACCTTGGTCTGAACATGCGAGATGATCTCAAGCTGATGAACAAGGAAGCTCTCAACAATGTCCGCCTCTTCACAAGCTCGGAAAGGAGAGTGAGCACGAGCGGTAGGTTTTGATGGTATGGTCGACTAAGGATGTCTATGCTAACAATTACCAATAGCACAAATCTGGGCCTGTTCATTCCTCGACCAGAAGGAGCTACCAGAAGACTTCATACAGGTCCGAAAGGATCTGCTTGATGATTCAAATGCCGCCAAGGATGTCATGGACAAGGTTAAGAAGAAGCTTAAGCTTCTCTTGAGAGAAGGATCTGCACCTTCACAATTTGCATGGCCCAAAGACAGCAATATTCCCGAGCCATCTGTTGTGCTGGCTACGGTTGTCGAGTTGATGAACTTCCACCGAAGCGTCATGCGTCACAATTTCAGCAGACTTGAGTCCGACGCAGCCAAATCTCCTACCTCGTCGGTTAACAACGCCGACGAACCGAGCCAAAAGGATTTGAGCGCCGAAAACCCTGAGATTTCCAATATCCAGGGACGTTGGTGTGCAGGAGAGGACCCGAGACTTTTCAAAGAGCGATGGGAGAAACTGTTTGCCGAATTCTGCGACACGGAGAAGGTTGACCCAAGCAAGCTATCTGAACTCTACGATAGCATGAAATTCGATGCTCTTCACAATCGACAGTTCCTGGAATGGGTATTCATGCCACCTGACAATGACCGTGACGATGATGACCGGTGCAGTGTCAAAGGCAAAGGCTCGTCCAAATCCGACTCGGCTTCTGATGGGAATGGGAATGGGAAGGCCGGTTCTGATTCCAGCGAGAAGGAGAAGGAGAAGGAGGCAAGTGACGAATCGCGCTCCGAGAATCACACATTTGCCCATCGACTTGGATTGAAGAAGCGACTTCATGTACCAGAGTCACTGCCACACCTTCGCGCACTTGATGATTCCTACGACCATTACTTCAAGCTTTTCCCTGGCTCAAGCTCAACCAAATGCAAGATGGACGAACGTCTCTCCAAGCTCCGGGAATTATACAAGTTAGCCAAGGTGTTATTTGACTACGTGACACCGCAAGAATATGGCATCACCGACAGCGAGAAACTCGAAATTGGCCTCCTCACATCTCTCCCACTCTTGCAAGAGATCGTTCGCGATCTGGAAGAAGTCCAAGCATCTCCCGACGCAAAGTCTTTCTTCTACTTCACTAAGGAGTCTCATATCTACACGCTTATGAACTGTATCCTGGAAGGTGGTATTCAGACGAAGATTGCCCGCAGTGCCATTCCCGAACTCGACTACCTTTCCCAGATCTGCTTTGAGCTTTACGAGGCGCGCGATAGCGAATCGGATCTTAACTCTTACTCCATTCGCATTTCTGTCAGCCCTGGCTGCCACGCTTTTGATCCGCTTGATGTGCAATTGGACTCTAGGCATGCCATTGGCTGTGCCCCGCGACGCAGTTTGACTGCGCATCAAGACTGGAAAGAGGTGATCGAGACACTTAAGGCGAAGTTTGACACGTAAGTTATTGTGTGCAAAAAGGAGAATGATGTTTATATTTTCTAACTTTCTCAACAGAGTCAAACTTCCCAAGTCGTTTATTGCCGTGAATCTCAGCGACAAGCATATTGCTCCACAGGGCGAGGAAGAAGAAGGCAGCCCATGATTGCACCCTTAAAACTATCTCGACCACTCCGCTCCACTCCGAATAGGAGAAATGTACGTTTCTTTTTTACAACATTGGACATATGGCTTTCAGTTTCAGATGTTACAGGTCTCTGTATCACCATGTGTATATTTACCGTTCTTTCTGGTTCTGGTTCTCCGCTCGGATGGCATATTGATTGTATTGTATTGTGTATTTGTATTTTTTACTTCTTGGATTGAGGATTGTGGTGATGGCGCTTCTTGCTAGAGTTGGGTAGGTCTATGGTATTGGTATTTCTCATTAACTTTCCATTACCTTCTAAGTAATCGAACCAAGTAAAAAAAAACAAATAATTTATAAATATAAAACTCAATTGAATCCAGTTATTACTCGCAGGAATTACTTACCTTCAGCCCCCACTCCATTGATCTACCGGGGTACCCCAAAGGATGCGCAGGATGCATGGGGGAAGCCCAAGTTGCCCCGCCGCTTATCAACCGCGAGGATCACGGAATCCCATGATTTAAATCGCCGATCTACCCCCAACGATCCGATCCGACACTCGATGCAAACAAAACAAGCTCTTTAAAATGCCCTCTAAACACAATGTGGAAGCAGACGCCGCCTCTGTGGAGGGGAATATCTTAAGATGGACTTCTGGCGGAGATGAAGGCCAGGTGGAACTGGATCACATCGTTTGCGTGGTATCTAGTCCAAACACAGCACTTCAGGCCCAGGGCCAGGGCCCGGGCCCAGGTTATCGAATTTTATTTCTCGAAAGCAAAGAAGAGAAAGCTCAAGACCAGGAGAATGCCCCCATGCACCTGGGCAAGATCGACATATCGACTCCTCTCCCAACAGCCCTGACTCCATTCCTGACGCAGATCCCCACCCACCTCAAGAGTCAACAAAGTGCAAACGCCGAGGCAGAGCCCATCCAAGTGGTGATATCAACACGATCCGGCACCGGCACCGCACAAACCGTTTTCAAAGATCTCGTCCAACCTTTGCTAGACGGACTAGGCGTTAACTACCAATCCCATGAAACGCAGTCAGCACAGTCTATCATCTCGTTATCCGAGACGCAGTTTCTCCCTCAAGCTTCTGCCGGCGTGGAGCAGACGATTATACTCTTATCCGGTGATGGAGGGCTGATCGATATACTGGATGTTTTTTACAGAAACAAATACGACAGTACGAATGGTGTCCAACGAATGGCGGCCCCTAATATCGCCTTGATCCCTTGTGGAACGGGGAACGCTATGGCAAGTTCTATCGGACTACGATCAGGTCCGGCTTCGAGTTTGAAGTCCTTACTCAAGGGAAAGCCAGTGTCGCTTCCGGTATTTGCGGCGAAGGTTTCGCCTGGAAGTATGATTGTTACAGAGGAAGGGAATGGGCGGGCGTCTATTCCTATCGCGCCTACTGATTCCGATACCTCCGATGCTTGCGATGTCTCCGCTTCGCAGCAAGTCATGTATGGCGCCGTTGTCGCGAGTTGGGGTCTCCACGCTGCACTAGTGGCAGACAGCGACACGACAGCGTATCGAAAGTTCGGGTCAGAGCGGTTCAAGATGGCGGCGCAGGAGCTTTTATATCCGTCTGATGGGTCTGAGTCTCATCGGTTCCGGGGGCAGATTACTATCACGACTCGGACGAAAGATCCGTCCGAGTCTACTGATGGCATCCAGCAGACGATATTATCGGAGCAAGAGCACATGTATGTGCTAGCAACTCTAGTACCTAGACTGGAAAAGGAATTTCTTATATCGCCCGACTCGGAGGCCCTTGGTGGGAAGATGCAATTTCTACGCTTTGGTCCTATGGCTCCGGAAGATGCTATGCGACTTATGACGCTGGCGTATCAGGGTGGTCAACATGTTCGCGAGGAGACTGTTATGTATCAGGAGGTTGTAAGGGTACGAATTGATTTTCATGAGGATGAGGAGAGGTGGAGGAGATTATGTATTGATGGGAAGATTGTTGCTGTAGAGAAAGATGGGTGGATGGAGCTTTGTATGGAGGAGCGGGAGTTGTTGAATGTTATCAAGTTGTGATTAGTTTAGCATTCAAGAATCAATGGATATACTCGTACTGTGGAAGAAGCACTGCAAAGTAAAGCAAAAGGGGCAGTGCATATTGTACATCGTCGATCCACTGCGGGATGGCCGCGCATCACGAGGGCAGATCGATTGCCCTGAAAGTACGAGAGACTCCGACACTTCCGTCTTTCCTGACAATCTCACCCTCACCCCTTCCCCGGCTCCCCTTATTCTATTCTTCACATACCATGGAAGCATCCATATTCGATGCTGATCACCCCTCGAACTTACTCAGCTTCGCAAACTCCCGATCAAGGAGCGACCCTCACCCGCGCTGAAAGCGCATCCCGCTACCATACACTCGCGGGTTGGCGCCAGACTCCCACAGAGGCTATCTCGGGTTCCGAGATGCTGTTAGTTCATCAGACTGGCAGTGTGCGCGTCGGAGAAATCGCCAGGTGAGTTGAGTCCTGATGCGGTCGCGCATTCCCCTTCGCGCGCTACGCAGCCAAGCCCAAGCCAAGCCATTTTGAATACCAGACACAGACCCAGACCTATAGACCTATACACCCAGACACAGAGGAGCCAAAGCTGATAATTCCATTCCCAGATATACCTTCACATATACACCAGCATCAGACCCGATCCTCCCCATCCCATCCGAAATCTACGTGCGGGTGAAAAATACCTCCGCAATCCCCCTCCGAGCCGCATATCTCCATGGCCCATACACCCTCTACACAGCCTGCTACCCATCCAAATTCGACCCCAACTGCAAATATACCGAGCAGGACTCCGAGGGGGCCCCCCAATTCGAACCATACCTGAAGGCCGGAGGAAATTGGGATGCAACGATTAAGATCCCGGCCCATTTCGGAGATTCACATGCTCTCTCCGCAGGCCAGACTGCGCCTGGACAGGATGACAGTGTAACCTGGGTGATCGAGATCGTGTCGCAGGTCATATTCTCAAACAGTGCTGTAGTCCACTTTGATCTTTTGATCGGACGAGATGCAAAGTCCATGGAGTTCTTTTCTAGTAGTGGGTCGTCGACGGCCAGTCTTGGTCCTCCGGGTAAATTCAATGAGTTATGGGGACCAGGAACGAGGGGTCAACAGATGATTCCTACAAAGGGGATATTTTCACAAGCTGTTACGCTTCGCGTCGATGATACGGCCAGTCTTTGGAATAGTCTCCCGCTGCCGTCGGTGCCGTCACAGCCTACCAAGACAGAAACAGATGAAGTCGGTGATATTACGTCTAATCTGGAGCAACTCGATGTGACTGCTCCCGAAACCTCAAAGCCAGCCTCAAAGCCAGCCTCAAAACCACCGAAAAAGAAGATCCATCTGGTGGTACTAACGCATGGCTTGCATAGTAACCTCGGCGCCGACATGCTATATCTGAAAGAAAGCATTGACGCCGCCATGAACAAATCCCAGAAGCAAAAGCAAAAAGACACGGGTGTCTCCGAGGGAGACGCCGAACAAGTCATTGTCAGGGGATTTTCCGGCAATGCCGTCCGTACCGAGCGTGGAATCCAATATCTCGGAAAACGTCTGGCAAAATACATCTTACTCATGACATATCCGGACCAACCATACTTCCCACTGAAAGGATCAAAGACGAAACCATTTTTCAGCACTCGCAAAGACCAGACACAAGCCAAGCCTTTCCTGGAGCCTCACTCACTGCCCGAAACCCGAGATGATTCTTTAGACGGCGAAGACCACGCTTATCAAATCACCAGCATCAGTTTCGTCGGACATTCACTCGGTGGTCTGATTCAAACATACGCAATCGCATACATTCAAAAACACTCACCTGAATTCTTCACTCGAATTCAACCGATCAACTTCATCGCCCTTGCAACACCATTTCTGGGTCTCAGTAATGAGAATCCGATGTATGTTCGCTTCGCACTAGACCTAGGCCTTGTAGGCCGAACAGGACAGGATCTCGGACTCAGCTGGACAGCACCTAAAGTGCGAAGTGGATGGGGTGCAATAATTGGTGGTCGAGGCTCAGACGCAGGGAAAGATCAAAGCCAACCATCTGATCCAGGCGCCAAACCGCTATTGCGTATCTTACCTTGTGGACCTGCGCATGAGGTATTGAAGAAATTCCACCATCGAACGCTTTATTCGAATGTTGTCAATGATGGAATCGTTCCGCTGCGAACTTCTTGCCTTCTCTTCCTCGATTGGCGAGGTCTTGATCGGGTTGAGAAGGCGAGGAGAGGGAATGGTATAGTGGGAACTATGGCTGAATGGGGCTGGGCCGAATTGACAGGAGCGAATTCGAAATCGTCGCCTAAATTGGCACGATCGGCTGAAATGCCGGAGCTAGCTGCTGGTGGTGGTGGTGGTGGGGATGGGGCTTCTGCGCTGCAAGGCCGCGAAGCAATTGCTGTGAATAGTGAGAATTCGGCACCGAGCGCTGAGCAATTCCTCGTGCAACAAAGACCTCCTTCACATCATAGCAGTGCCCATGAGTCTGCATCTGCATCTGCATCTGCACCCACCTCTGAGAATAACTCCGGTCCCTTGAGCAGTTTCCTCTCCCTATTCCGGACCAAAGATACAAAGCCAACCCCAAACGTCAAACACAGTACACCGAGTGGCAAGCATGCGAAGATCTACAAACGAAGCCAGACCCTCGGATCCTTCGACACCGAAGAGTCGCTATCTCCATCAGCTGTCCGGGGCAACTCCCTCTACGAAGAAGACGCCGGGGTCTACACACCCCCAAAAACAACATTCTTCGAATCTGCAGGAGATTTGCTCATGCCACCATTACCTCCGAGCGAATTCATCCTGGATCCTGCCGCACGGTCTCGAACCATTTTCCACGATCGTATCTACCACCCCGATGATATCCCGGCCCCGATGCCAGTTAAGCGACGAACGACCGCATTCGGCTCATTACAACCCGGCAAAAGTTCAAATTCCAAAACGGTTCCTCCCTCATCAACCAGTTTAGGCACCCAAAGCCAGCAGCAGCAACAGCAGCAACAGCCTCAAGCCGGCGAGAGTGGTCTCAAAGTCGAAGAAAAGATCGCCCGAGCCTATCATCGCGATCTAACCTGGCGCAAGGTCCTAGTTCGTCTGGAACCAGATGCTCATAATAATATTATTGTGCGGCGCATGTTCACTAATGCGTATGGATGGCCTGTTGTGAAACACCTCGTCGATACGCACTTTGGTCCCGCTTCTATTTCTAAAGACGATACGCTTAATCGGGATTCTGATCGTGCTAAGTCTCCGAATGTGGGACCGACGAGTTCGGGGGATGAAGTTGAAGGGCAGTGCGATAAGAATAAGACCAAGACTGGCGAAAGGGATACCGCGGGTACACCTCAGAAAGAGACAGAGACAGAGATACACCAGGGGGAGACCCAAACCCAAACCCAAAGCAACAACAACAACAACCACAACCAGGGTGACGATCTCACGCCAACATGCGAACGATGCGAGAGCGAGACCTTTGGAGACCCAGCAGGGAACAGTAATGATTTCGATAACTCATCTCATAAAACGGCCAGCATCCATGGAAACGGACACGAACGTGCGCACTCGCATTATACGGATGTTTCCCGTCAGGACTCGGCGCGTTGGACGGATCGCCAGATCGACGAGGATAATGGTTGTGAATCTGGCTTGGATGAAGATGATGAAGATGCGGGCTATCGCTGGTCTCCGGCTCTTCGGCCAACGTAGCCTGGTAGTCCCACGAGTGAGTGAGTGAGTGAGTGTAAGTGTGAGTGGGTGGGTGAATGTTGGGAAATATAGAGATTGTACATAATGATACCCAGACAGATCGCTGGACATACTAGTACCGTAACTTGAGTGAACCATGCTATACTATTGTATTACAATAGTATAGTAATTCCATAGATCTCAATCTAATCACACCAGAATACAAGACAAGACAACCCTCTCTAGACCTTCTTCCTTCTTTTCTTCCCTCCCATCCACCCCTTTTCACACATTACAATCCAAGGTTTAATATGTCAACCTTCCCTGGATAAACCCCCAAAACTCCTCAACAAGTTCCCTCTGCCCCTTTTCAGCTGCCCCCCCTCACAACCAAATACCTCCTCCCATCAAGACTCACCTCATTCTCCCACCCACCCGGATTTCCATCAACAATCAAACCCCCCGCCTCATTCAAAATAACCCATCCAGCACAAACATCCCACTCCCAACACCCGCCCTCCCAATAAACATCAACAACCCCCTCAGCAACAGAGCAAATATTCAACGCCGCACTTCCCAAACTCCGAAAAGACCGCACCATAGCCCCACCATTTTCCTTGCTCGAGCCCAATTTTTCAAAAGTCCGCGTCTTGACGGTCCAGTTTGGTCCGCTGCGATCTGAGCCCCATTCAATTGCGACTAGGGCGTTTGATAGACCGGTCAGAGGCTCAGCCTTGCGGAGCGGGAGGCGCTGGTCCCGATTCTTAAAAGCACCCTGACCCTTAATGGCAGAGTAGAGGGTTTTGGTGGAGGGGTTGTAGACAACTCCTACGGTGGGGATCTTTTCGATTGCGAAGCCGAGAGAGACGCAGGCGTGGGGGAAATTGTGGATGAAGTTTATTGTGCCGTCGATTGGGTCTACGATGAATGTTGGTGCGTTTGTTAGAGGGGTTGTTGGAGAGTAGGTTTCTTCGCCGTGGAAGCTGGAGGATAGTATATCAGAACCGGGTAAGTTAGGGTATATGAGTGGTAGGTTGGGCTGGGCTGGGCTGGGCTAGGCTGGGCTGCGTACGCATAGTCTGGGTATTTCTCTTTCAGAGACGTTGAGATCATGGTTTCGACTGCGCGGTCGTATTGGGTTACTAGATCGGCGCCTGGAGGGGAGGGGGAGGGAATTAGTTTTTGTTCTTGTTTTGTGTCATTGTTGATGGGGCCTCGTACTGTTCTTCTTGGATCCCGGACCGCTTGTGTCTGGGAGGGCATTGTTGATGATATCTCCAGCTTTATAGGCCAGATCGATCAGGGTATCGTGGATCTCGTTTAGATTGGGGGTGGCCATAGTGAGGATTGGGGGGGAGTCACGGTGTACTGGAGAAGTGGGAAGGGAAATCCGGGGGAGGTTTAAGTTGGGGTTGAGTTGGGGACTACTCTAGTCGTAGTCCTGGTTAGTATGTATACCGCCCGGTAGACAGTAGACATGGAAAGATGAGAGATAATTGTGAGTAGAGAATAAAAATGTAACTTAATTGATTTAGTTGATTATATCTGATCTATCAAACAACTAGATATAATTAGAATATACTAAATATAATATAAATATAATATAAAAATAAAATAAAAGTACTGTTCATAGATGCAAATGGAACCCCGCGGTGACGTCGGAGTTCCCCCACTTTGGCAGAAAAAAAAAAAGATTGTCGCTTGAACTCTTCACTTCTCTTAACTTCTACACACTCACATCCCCCAACACAATGCCTACAGAACTCGAAGAGGTGAGCATTCGGTGCTTGGATTACTCCTTGCTTGACTGCATCAACTGACCCTGCTAGCTGGTGGAATTCCTACACCACGGTAACACTCAAATTCGAGGGATTGGTAAGCCTGACTGGCCCCATATACCATGATCACCTAGGATCCAAACTGACACCGTTTAGCCACTGAGAACCTGGTCGGTTTCTCTACCGCTCAACCGAGTCTCTTCAAGCGTCACCAATTACTTCCCGTCCGTGACTTGAAGCTCCTAGCCTTGGACTATACCGTGCGTGCCTCTTCGTCTCCATCTACGTCTCCGTCTCCGTCCCGCAAATCAGTCACTGATTGCGCTTTTCTACTATACAGCCCATTGCAAAGAATGCCTTAACAATCCTGATCAACTTGTCCGGCGACGAGGAAGTCCTGAAGGTCCTCGCCGAAGATGACGAATTCATCGAGACCTTGCTCTTTAAATTAACGGTCCGTCCATCGCCCGTGCCCCGCCGCGCATTCTCACAACCACTAACTAACCTTGATTCCATATGTTCAGAGCATCAAGGAACCCAATGCGGACGAATTCGCAACTCTGCTAGCCAACATGGCCAAATCCTCAGCCCTACAAAAACTATTCGCCGTAAAGCGCCGCATCCCCGAGAACGTCTCAACCTCAGCAAACGCCATCGACCAACTCATGGACTGTTTCGTCAAGGGCGCCGAGGGTGGTCTCAACAAAAATGCCAACTTCGACTACCTCTCCTACTTCTTCGCCGATCTGTCTCAAACCGAGGAAGGACGGAAATACTTCACCACCCGCCAAGAGTACGACGGGGTGGTACCTATCACAAAGCTGACCGTCTTCACGGAACACAAGAGCGATATCCGTCGCAAGGGAGTCGCCTCCACCATCAAAAATGTCGCTTTCGATATCGACTCGCACCCGATGCTTTTCGACGAGGACGCGGCTAATCTGCTTCCCTACTTGCTGCTGCCCATTACCGGTCCGGAGGAGTACTCTGATGAGGATATGTTATCCATGTTGCCGGATCTGCAGCTGTTGCCTCCGGATAAGAAGCGCGATAGTGATCCCACTATCATCACTACCCATGTGGAGACTCTCATGCTCTTGACTACCACTCGGGCAGGTCGGGACCTTATGCGCCAAGTGAAGGTGTATCCGGTGGTTCGAGAGTGCCATATGAATGTGGATGATGAGAATGTGCAGGAAGCTTGTGATCGACTGGTGCAAGTTCTTATGCGTGACGAGGAGGGTGAGGGTAAGGAGGAGGGTGGACAAGCGCAGATTGAAGCACCGCGCGTCGATGAAGATAATGAGGTGACGGAGCTATTCTAAGCAAAAAGAAGGAGTATAGAAGTGTATAAGATATCCATAGAATGAAATACAGCAATGTACAGCAATGTACAGCAATATACATTCAATTGTGAAGTACCTCGCCAGTAGTACCCATGCCAATTCATGAATATAAATGTTCATGAGTACCTAGGTATATATGTTCAAGTTCATAGTTCTTGCTACGGCGGTGTGGGGCGAATCCACCTCCCTCGCTATCTTCCCTTTTCTCCCACTTCTCCCACTTCCGGATTTCTCTCCCACTTCATTTTCAGTTGAAACGGCGATCCCTCTTTCCTGCGCACAGCTCTGGGGAATCAATTCCAGTGACACCCCCCTCAATCACCCATCACGGCTGCCATTCCGCTGCAGACGCGGAAGCAGTCTTGTCCCCCGCCGCCGAGGGGCGAGGCGCTTCCCGCCGAATCGGATCGAGTCAACCACAACCACAACTCCAACTCCAACTACAGCCATAACCAAGGCCAAAACCAAAACGACATTCCCCAGCTCGACCTCCCCGATTCCCTCGACGATGGATGTGACGACTCACACCACTCCATAAACTCCCCTCCCTCCTCCTTCGGCTCCCCCGGCTCCTACACTCAGCGTATTGGGAGCTTCATGTCGCGTGCCCCTCTTATCCGCACCTCGCCCGCGCTGGGCTCGACCTCATACGGAGCCGTGCGCATCCCGCAAGAGGATTCCGATGACCCCGGAACGTCCCCCCAGTCGGAGAGACAGAGGCGTAATTGGACTCAGGATTCGCGGACCAGCTCCGATAGCTGCACCGGTGGGCCCTCAAATGAGACCTTAAATGAGGGACGCCGATCCAAAGCCCGACGATCACATTCGTCCGGTCGACGAAAGAGCAGTGGCTGGTATAGGAGGAATCGTCGACCTTCCGAAGCAACCTCCGATGTAGGAATGGGCGCCGATTCCAAATACTCGTTTGCGACGGGCCTGGCGGTACCTGGTAACCCCGTGGTGCAAGAAACACCGGCCTCTTCGCCATACATTACGAGTGATGAGGAAGATACCTTAGACCTGGATGGTGACGATACCAAATCAACCGAGGAAGATCCTCCGGACAACTCGCCATACGCCCAAGTACGAGCTACAGTCCCAGCCACAGACGATATCACTCTGTCAATCAATACCCCGCGCATGTGGATTCTTTCCCTGCTTTTCTCACTGACAGGTTCGGCGGCCAATCTCTTTTTCTCTCTTCGCTATCCTAGCGTTGCTATTACACCGATCATTGCGCTTGTCCTCGTTCATCCTCTTGGTAAATTCTGGGACGGGGTTCTTAAGCGGACAGGTGATCCGCTCGAAGTCTTTGAGAATGGAACTTTGCATCACCGTGAACTTCTCTCTGGCGAGATTGATGCTCCGGAGATCAATTGGCTATCTAGGATGCGTCTTTGGTTGGCGCAGGGTCGGTGGAATGAGAAGGAACATGCTTGCGTTTATATCAGCAGCAATGTCTCTTTTGGATTCGCTTTTGCAACAGATGTGAGATCTGCCCTAACCCAAGTTCACACTTTTCGTATTATATACATGCATATGGGTTGTTTTTTGTATCCTTTTTCTAATACGTGAACAGGTCATCGTGGAACAACACAAATTCTACCAGCAGGAAGTTCCAATCCTATACCAATTGCTGCTCATCATCTCCACGCAAGTCCTTGGATACGCATTCGCTGGCCTCACAAGACGATTCCTCGTTCGGCCATCAGCCATGATTTGGCCCGGTACTCTCATGTCAACTGCGATGTTTTCAACTATGCACAAGAATGCCAATAAAAAGGCTAACGGGTGGAGTATCTCTCGATACAAGTTCTTTGTCGTCGTTTGGACGGGTGCCTTTCTCTGGTATTTCGTTCCAGGTTTACTGATGCCTGCGTTGAGCTACTTTAACGTGATCACTTGGTTCGCTCCTAAAAATGTCGTGGTTTCGAATCTGTTTGGAGTTGCATCGGGCCTGGGAATGTTTCCGTTAACGTTTGACTGGGCTCAAATTGCCTACATCGGATCTCCGCTATTAACGCCTTGGTGGGCCGCTGCGAACATTGTGACCGGTTTGGTCATTGTCATTTGGGCCCTTGCCCCAATTTTGTGTAAGTGTTGGATGCCGCATGTCACATGCTCGGGCGTGTATTCATCTCATTTCATCTCTGACTGTTCTACCAGACTACAAAAATGTGCTCTTTTCGTCCTATATGCCCATCCTCTCCGCGGCAGTATTTGACAACACTGGGCACCCATACGACGTGAGCCGGATCTTGACTCCGGACTTTCTATTCGACGAAAAGGCCTACGCGGACTACTCGCCTGTATATCTACCCATCACATACGTCCTGTCTTATGGCGTCCAATTCGCTGCCCTAACCTCTCTGGTCACCCACACCATCTGCTGGTATGGCAAGGATATTTGGCAACAAACACGCAAAGCATTCGAGGAGCGCCGAGAAATACCCGGAATGGAGACCTACCAACCTCTGCGAACAGAACAAGTTCCTCCTCCCGGCCGTCGGAACTTTGATTCCTCGGGTGATGCGTCTCAAGATGTGAATCGAGAGATGCCTCCGGGCATGGAAGATGTTCATTGCCGTCTTATGAGACGCTACAAAGACGCACCCATCACATGGTATCTCATTGTACTCGTCACAATGCTTGCCACCGCAACTTTTACCGTGGAGCAGTACGTTTCGTTACCCGTCTCGAAGGGGTTTTAGGCTTTCGGGCTTTCAGTTGAATATTACTAACTTCTCCTCTAGCTATCCCGTGCACTTACCCTGGTACGGACTATTCCTCGCCCTAGGCATAACCTGCATCTTCTTCATCCCCGTCGGCATCATCATGGCCGTCACAAACCAACACAGCAGTCTCTACCTAATCTGCCAACTGATCTGCGGCATCGTTTTCCCGGGCCGACCAGTCGCAAACATGATCTTCGTGACGTATTCCTACATCAGCTCAGCGCAAGGCATAAAATTCTCCTCCGACCTAAAACTCGGCCATTACATGAAGATCCCGCCCCGAATCCTATTCGGCGTCCAAATGATGGCAACACTCGTATCAAGCCTAACACAAATCGGCGTCCTGAACTGGATGTTCACCCACATTCCACTCCTCTGCACACCAGAAGCAATGAACGGCTTCAACTGCCCCATCGCACGAGTCCACTTCAACGGAAGTATTCTCTGGGGTGTAGTCGGACCACAACGCTTCTTCGGACCGGATGGCCTCTACCGCCCACTCGTGTGGGCATTCCTGATCGGCGCCATTGCCCCATTAGGAGCGTGGATCCTCGGCCGACGAAGTCGAAAGAATTTCTGGCGCAAGGTGAATTTCCCCATCCTTTTCGGGAGTTTGAGTTGGATCCCGCCGGCTACGGGTTTGAATTTTAGTATTTGGGCACTTGTGTGTTTTGTGTTCAATTATGTTATTCGGAGGAGGAGGACGGCTTGGTGGGAGAAGTATGCTATGACGCTTTCTGCGGCGTTGGATTCGGGTCTGGCTTTTGCGGTTATTGTTGTTTTCTTTGCGTTTATTTATCCTGGTTGGGTTGATGGGTTTAAGTGGTGGGGGACGGAGATTTATAAACAGGGTTGTGATTGGGTTGCTTGTCCTTATAGGCCCCTGGAGCCTGGGGAGAAATTTGGACAATAGCTGAGGGCTTGGAATTATTATGATCATGATCGATGAGTGAGGAGTTGTTTGTACTCATACTCGCCAGGTATATAATGGTGTGCTACTACTGAATGAATGATGTCACGAACTGTTAGTTTATGAAAGAGATTATAATGAAAGAAGTCTAGTATAGGAGAGCCCTCGCAACTATTTTGTTGAGTATTCAGCCATTAAGTTCAATTAAATCCATGGATGCCCAGGTGTGTCTCATCTCATGATGTTCCCAGATGTCCATCTGATAATCTCTTTGTCCAAGCCCGATGCCAAGCCCGATGACTAAGTCACTATCGGTCACTGACCTCACTTCACCTCACCTCACTCGCGCCCTCCTCTCCTTTCCCCTCATCAACAGCGCCATCTCTCCGATGCGCTCTCCTGTTTGATCGAGAAACACGATACCACAAGCCAACCAATCTCTCCTCGTCCACCATGTCGACGCCAACAAACCCCTCAAACGGCCGAACGCCAACCGGGCCAAACGGAGCTCCGCCAATGCGAATGCGTCGCCCCAGACAAGCAGACCCCCTAGTCCGCCCAAAGCGAAGAGGACCAGTAAAGGCTGCCACAGGTGCACCAGGTGGCCTCGCACCACCATCTCGGCCAGGTACACTCCGCCAAGTACCCGCAACATCAATCAAAACGCTCCCAACACGGCCTCAAAACCCGCAAGCTTCCTCTTCTCACCCCGAGAATCCTGCCCTGTCAGCTATACCACCCAACGCCAACGCAGCCGCCCTCCAAGGCGACCACTCCGTAAATGGCTTCAGCGGACCCCTCCTCTCCACAACCTACACCGACTATCCCGTCGTAACAACCAAGCGCGCCTTCCTAGAAGGAATGAAACACCACATCGCCCGATTCGCCGCAAAACGACCCGTGGATCCACGCGACGAGTCCCAATTCACCCGACCCGTCCGCCTACACCGACGCGACCCACGCACCCGATCCCACGAACACAACCCCGAGCGTCTAGTCGGACCAAGCGGCGAACAGCTCACAGAAGCCGACAAAGAAGCCATGGACGCCAAGCGTGCACTACGCGATAAAGAGCGCGCAGAGAATCAGGCTCAGATTGCTCCTGCGGCTGGATCTTCTAAGCGGCCTAATGCGCCGAAGCAGAAGACTCAGCAGGTTTTTAAGAGTGATATGACACCCGAAGAATTGGCGCGTGCTAGGGTTAGGTATGAGGAGGCTTTGCCGTGGCATATTGAAGATTTTGATAATCGCAATATTTGGGTTGGGAATTATGAGGCTGCGCTTTCGGAGACACATGCTGTTTTTATGTTTGATCAGGGTCAAGGTCAGCAGGGCCAGGCGAAAGTGCGAATGATTCCTGCGGAGAAGTGGTATAAGTTCAGTGCGAAGAGTCAGTTCAAGGCTCTTACTATTGAAGAGGCTGAGAAACATATGGCGAAGCGCATCAAGGATCCGAGATGGTTTATGGAGAAACAGGCTGAGATTATGGAGAAGAGTCAGCTGGACCAGTATGCGAAGTCTCGGAAGGTGTTCTTTGGCAAGCAGGGGACTCAGAATGGACGGGAGGGCCTTGAGGGTGGAGAGATGGATTTCGAAGAGGATCGATTTGCGGATGATGAGGAGCATGGTGATGATCTGTTCAATGACCAGGATGAGGATACTAAGGCTGCAGAGAAGCGGATTAAGGAAGATCAGCTCAAGGCGAATGTGTTTGATCTTAAGAATGAGAAGGATTATGAGGAGGAGGAGAAACGCGAGAAGTGGGAAAAGGAGGCTCGTCATGTTCAGGGTAAGAAGGTGCGGAAGGCGTTGAAGAAGCGTGAGAAGAATTATGATTATAGTTCTGGGTCGGATGTCAATCCTTACACTGATGAGGAGGTAAGAAAATACCCTGCCCTGGGGATTCGGTTCCATTTCCAGCTTGAAATGACACCAGTAACTCGACTGATCTAACAATATCCCAGAGCTCCGACGACAGTGAAACCGAGCGCCAGAAAGAAGAAGAGAAGAAAAAGGCCGAAGAAGAAAAGAACCAACAAAAAGACTCCGCCTCATCAAAAGGCAACAACACCCCCTCAGGCCGACCAAAACACACCGACCCGCTAAAGAAATCAACCACATCCCGCAAACGCCTCGGATCTCCCAACGGCTCAGACGCAAGTGGAACAGACACATCTCGCAAGAAGGCCAAGAACAAGCACGCCTCTTCGCATCCGACGCCACAGCCTACATCGCGACCAATTTCTCCCACCGCAGCAGCAGCGGGCAAAAAACGCGTCCGAAATATCCCCCTCGGCGGATCTGGCTCAGGCAGTGACGTCGATATGGCCGGTTCAGGCGCTGAAATGAGTGAGAGCGGTAAACCGAAGAAACTTAAGCTTAGTCCGCCGGGGACTGGTGCATCCAGGACTGGAACGCCTGTTGGTTCACGCGCTGGTAGTCCTATTGCTGGTGGACGGAGTTTCTCTGGGAGTCGGGCTAGTAGTCCCGAGGGCGCGAGAGGTAAACACCACCCCCAAACTCCGAACCAGCATTTCGTTTCACCCGGTCTATTTTGTACTCACGTTGCTAACTCCGTATACTCAGGCCGATCAACACCTATCCCAGGAAACCAACCCTTCCCAACACCTGCGGAAATCCACGCCGCGATTCCGGCAACGGGTATCCAGAGCAGTGATCTATTGCGGAAATTCCGACCTCGCATTGGCGATAGTAAGGAGAATCATCGGAGATTTATCGCTATTGTCAAGGATGTCAGTGTCTACGTTAAGGAGACGAGGTTGTTGCAGCCTGGTCCTTGGAAGGGGTAGGAGGGAGTAGTTTCAATACCAAGCCTGGATCGGGAGGGGTGGGTTGATTCAGTGGGATGTGCGCGAGGAGAAGAGAAGAAGAGAAGCAGAGAAGGAAAGATGCGTAAAGGAGTGCACAGCGAAAGAAAGAAAGAGCAGGAGTATCTAGGTGGATAGTGATAGTGATTGATATCTTGGTGGCTCAGAATGAGGATGGAGTGGAGATACTGTCGAGTTTCGGGTCTGGTCTGGTCTGGTCTGGACTAGACTGAACTGAAGATAGAATGAAGTTCATTTCATTCAATACAGGAATCTGATGTATGATAATTGCCAATACATTTGTGCTAAATCTAAATCTAGATCTAAACCACCTAGGCAAGCCAAGCTGATCCGCAGGGTTCCAACATAACGAACTTGAACAAATGAATTTGAATTTGAATTCGGACAAAGTGAGTTATCTGTTTGACTACTAGTATCATCTGGGGTTACCTTACCTTTAAGTCTGGATCCTATGTGGTGGTGACTCGGATTTGGTAGTAGTAAATCCTGTGACATAAGCACTCTGTTAGTATAGAGTAGTCTTTCTCTGAATAGTTATACAAGGCTTACTTAGTTTAAGATATACTACTATATGAGATCAAAAGAGCAAAGGTTATATAGTTTTCTTGCAGTAGTAGTAACAGATACTAAGACTTAGTTCCAGAATCATGATACGATCTTGGATATGCCTGTTATAAGGATAATGAATTTGGTATCCATATTTTCATAATTAATTATACTAAGTACCTAAAAGTACATCCAAGATAAGCATATACACCCAAGGTCTAAAAGAAGAGAATCCTAAGCCTCGAAGCACCACTAGTAGCCGTAGCCGAATGAGCAGGAGCAGTACTAGTACTCATCACAGTCGCAGTCGAAGTCGAAGTCGCAGAAACGGCAGATTTGCCATTAATTAGACTGGTTGAAGATGAAGATGAAAGGTCAACAGAATCAGTCTTTGACGAGCTTACGCTCGAACTGACGGAGCTTGCATCGCTTCCACTTCCACCCTTGCCGCATTTAACAACAGTCTTCCAACCACCCGCAAAGACGTCTTCCCACCACGAGGACTGGGTGCTGAGGGAAAAGTAGAAGAAGAAGTATCCAGAGCCAGGTTGGTTGTGAGCGTTTTGCATGAACTTCATTGCACAGTTGTCGCTGCATGAGAAATCCTCGCTACCCCAGCTATCGCTTTCGGCGAAGGTTGGGTAGCAGTAATCGGTTCTGCAAAAAAAAAAAAAAGAAAGTAAGCACATACTCAGTACACCCAAAAGCCAAAGTAGTCAATTTGATTTTGCGTTTCTGCACAAACTCACCCATTCATCGCACAGCCTCGGCCATACATATACTGAAAGACCTCACCAACAGTAGAAACAGGAACTGAGAAATCAAGAGATCTCCCGTTATCAAGACCGGCTAGATCGCCATCCTTGTCACAAGTAGCCTTAACATTCTTGACATAATCGTCCAGTGAGTCTTTACAGGTCGTGGTGCAAGTTTGTCGCAAGTCCGAATTATCCGGGTGGAAGTTTATGTCCAAAGACGCCACGAGCTTGAGAAGAGTTTCATCACAGTCGATATTGGCGCTGTAGGCATCCTTGCATGCCTGGGAAGTGGTGTCTGCCAGGTCCTTGGTGGTATAGTCCCAGCTAGGACCGGAAATGTTGAGGCTGAAGGATGCAGCAGCTTGGCTCAAAGCTGCAGATAATGCGAAGACGCGGAATATCGTGGTGGCGGGGGCCATTTTGCTGGATATTTGCAAAGATTTATAATGGAAGGGTGAAAGATTGACGAAGAAGAACTTGAATATCCCCGATAATAATAACCTTGGAAAGAAACGAAAGACGAAGGTTAGAAACTTGAACGGAATCTGTCTGGACTCGGGAATCGGAGTTATAAAGAAAGCAGCCTCCGGAGTTCACTGCCGGATTTTAGAGGAAATGGCTACTAGCCAACTCGTCTTCCGGTCTCCGTCGCTGTTAGCGAGGTTTTAGTCCTAAATTGGACGCGCTACTTGATAGCCCCCAACTTTTCAGGGGCCATTCCGGCCAGTCCCTGGAATTTAAGCCTCAAGACCCACAGGGTAAAAAGTCAGGATCGGTAACGCCGAATTGAACGTGAACGATAAATGGAAGAGTGGGGAGTGAGATGATTTCTCGAACTACTCGTACTCCGTACTGTATCTACTAAAAGTGGCCGCTTTTAACAAGGGGCTTTACTCGTACATGAACCAGCCCCTGTAACCTTTTATGAGAAGAGAAGATCTGAGGGTACAATAATTATTGAACATAAAGAACTACGGGGAGGGGGGGGTTAATGCGAGCTACTGACGGCTATCTTCCGCGGCCCAGAACACAGGAATTTGAACTGTGCGTCCGCACTTTTTGGCTCTCTTTAGCCTAGCGCTGTATTTATCCGGTATTCTGCCTATTTTTTTGCTGTCGAATCCCACCTGGTGAGGCATCCTATCCCATAGTTACACAATGATATTCGAGTTGAGCATAGAATACGGTTCAAGTTTCGGTTCAGTGTCAGATACAAGCCTTGGAATGTATGAAGCCCTGGAAAATTTCCTTGTAGCTTGGAAAGGGTACTAATACAGTGCAGTAGTATTTCCAAGGTTGAGATATTATATCAGTGTGCCCAGATCACGGTATCTCAGGCTGTCTTACTGAGTTGAGTAATACACTGACACTACGCATAAGGTCCTACAACTACTAGTAATTACGCTGGAAAGAAGTACTAGAGTTACCAAGACTTGGAGCAGAATGAAGTAGAAAATACTAATAAAATGAAATAAATGAATTCAACTCTTAACATCAAAAGATATACATGCCACAGCAAATAGCGCCAAAACCACAAAAAACCAGGCAGAACAGAGACATGTCACATCACGACCTGATTGACAGGTCTTTCTATGGGAGATACAGAAAAAAGAAAAAGAAAAACACAAACATTAGGTATTGGCATCGGCAATGCAATGACAAAAATCACAGACGTTCTCGAAAGTCTAACTCAGTGCTAAGCCAGCTTCGCCTAAGCACGAGCAGCAGACTCACCACCCTCCTCATACTTGTCCCAGTTCGCCAGAATAGAAGCGATACGAGGAGAGTTCGTCAGACGGTAAACATCTTCAAAGTACTCCTTCGTGATCTCAAACGGACGCGCTGTGACATTGGGAATGTACTTGCCGATCAACTTGCTCGGATCAATAGTGGTCTTATTGATCTTCTTCAGCAAGAAAGAGCGGAAAGGCTTGACGCCGGAGCGCAGGAAGGTACTGTGGAAGGGCACATCGATACCCTTGAGCGGGATGGTTGCGAAACCACGCTCCAAGTTAATGGGGCGGGGCTTGGCCTCGGTTTGCTTGACGCATTCTTGAATAATGCTGACGAGGTGCGCCTTGACGTCTTCGATGGACATGCTCTCCATCAGGGCGGGGATGTCAATGTTCTGCGCCTTGAGGAAGTTGAGTAGGTTGGTTAAGCAGTCTAGGGCACGGAGGTCACCGGCTGCGACGTATTGCATGTTGGCGACGTTGTAGTTGACAATCTCGAGGAGCCAGCCGGTGGTCTCGGAGATGTTTTCCACGACGTATTGGAGGGCTTGCTCGTTGAAGGTCTTGGAGATACGGCTGGGGTTGACGGCGCACATGGAGTAGTTGGAGCGGCCTTGCTCGTCGCGCTCGACGGCGACTTGCATTGTCAGACCACGGTAGAAGACGACGGAGACCAAGGACTCGATGGGCATGACGTCGGCCAGGGCGGCGAGGGCTGAGTATTCACCCAGAGAGTGACCAGCGAAGCTGCTGTCGCGTTGGACCAGACCCTTGGAGCGCATGTCCTCGAATGAGGCCTTCTCCATGAGGGTGAGGGCGGGCTGGGTGAACTGGGTAGCGGAAAGCAGACCGGTAGGAGAGCGGTAGGTGTACGAGGCGGTAGTCTCGTCGACCTCCTTGAAGATCTTCTCCGACTTGATGGAGCCATCGGCGTTGACAGACTCGAAGGTCATCGAGATGTAGTTCTGGCGGATGGCCTTACCACGGGGACCACCGAAGTAGACAGTGAGCTCCTTGGGGTTGTTCTTGACGATGTCGATGATGGAGAGACCGTAGTTCTCGATGAAGTGACGATCGGCACGGTCCCAGACCTCCTTGGCGACGGGGCTGCTGGCATAGAGCTCCATACCCATGCCCTGCTCCTGGGAACCTTGACCAGTGAAGACGTAGGAAGTAATGGGCTGCTCGACCTCGGCCTCACCGTCCAGAACCTTCTCCTCGGTCTCCTTGTTGAAGGCCTCGACCTTGATGAGCTTGCGACCGGCAATCATACCGACGTGCTGGAGCTTGACGGTGATCATGTCGTTAGGCAGAACCATGCCGACCAGGGAGACGTGGAAGCCACGGACACGACCGATGTTGTTCTCGGCAGCCCAAGTCTCGACCAAGCTGCGCACGGCGGCACTGCTGTACATGCCGTGAGTGATGGTGCCGGGAAGGTTGGCATAGCTGGAGAAGACACGCGACACGTGGATGGGGTTGTAATCGCCAGAGACACGAGCGTAGGTCTCGTTGGAGGCCGGGGCACGCAGCTCCAGAGCAGTCTTGCCACTGAGCGGGATGGGGTTCTCGAAGTGGATGGGCTGCTCGATGGAGTTACCGTTACGCTGGAGGTAGTCGATGACAGGGTTGCCGTGGGAGGCACCGGCCTCGTACTCCACGGAAGCGACCTGAACAACCTCCTTGGTGGGAAGCTCCACCAGGACCTGGCCGATGGTCTGCACGTTGCTGAAGACAGTGGTGTTCTTGAAGCGGATCAGAGACTGCAGACGGAAAGTGAGGGTCTGGCCGAGCAGCTCGATGTCGCTCTCATCCACGCGGAACCACTCCTTGGAACGGAGGATGGCAACGTCACGGCTGGTAGCCAGGTGAACCTGCATGGGAACCTCCTCCTTGCGCTGGAAGGTGTTCTCAAAGTCGGTGTAGGCACCACGGTACAAGAACTGGCTAGTGACGTGCATGATAGCCTTGCCCTCGCGCTTGATGGTACCGCAGACCTCGACCATCTTGCCAGACTCGTTGTTGATGACGGCGTTGATCTGGGCAGTGGTGTCCAGAACATCGCCAACCTTCAGGGGCTGGGCACCAGGAACCATCTTGAAGCCGTTGGACAGGTGGACCAGCTTGAGCAGATCACCGTCGATGGTACGGGGGAAGATGGGCTTGGTGATGGCCTTCCAGCCAGCAACAATAGCAAAGTCCATGGGAGCGTAGACTTCCTTGCCGGGGCGGTCGACAAAGGCCTCACCGGTGTTACCGACGGCGTGGACGAAGTCGGCAACAGCCTGCGAGGTGATGGTCTCGGTTCCACCGTTGAAAGTGGCAGTGGTGGGGGTGTCAAAGGGGACATCCTTGTTGCCGAACCAGATGCGGTAGTAGAACTCCTTGATGCGGTCGTTGCGGTCACCCATCACCTCACGGATGGGGGCGTAGCCGGTCTCCGGGTGGTAAGTGAAGAGGAAGTTCAAGGGAACAACGCCATTCTCGGCGGTGCGGCCCTCGAAAAGGGTCAGACTGATCTGGCCGTTCTCGTTCACCTTGGCCTCAACGGTCTTGACGAGCTTGCCAGACTGGTAGGGCTCACGGACGGTGATGACAGTCTTGGCAGGAGTGTTGGGGTTGGTGATCTCGACGTAGAGGCCGCCGGTGGGGGCAACGATGCGCTTCATGGGGTTGGTCTGGAAACGGTGGCCCTGGACGTAGACATCGGCCAGGAAGAGAGCGTGACGCCAGGAGTAGGAATCGCCGGCGAGGAGACGCAGCCACTGGTCGTCATCGGGGAGGACAGCAGAGGGAGAAGCGGACAGACGGAAGCTGAGCTTGTTGGGCTCCTCAGAGACAGTGAGGCCATCCAGCTCGGGCTCATCGTCAGGGTTGGACAGTCTGCCACCGAAGTACTCGATCACGGGGATCTTGGACTTGTCGCCACCGTAGACATCACGAAGCAGGCCAGCGATGTGACCGTTGTGGACGCCATCAAGAATGTCCTGAACAGGCTCATCCATGATCTTGGAGAAGTGAGCGGCCATAGGACCCTGCAGAATACAGGTACGGCCGACATCCTGGTCAACAACAGCCTCGAGATCCTCGCTCTGCCAGAGAGAGTCCTTCTTGAAGAAGTACTCGAAGTTCTCATCCAGAACGGGGACGAAGGGGACGGGCTTCTGACCACGGCGCTGGCAAAGCAGAAGGAAGTGCTGCACATCCTGAGCGTTGATCAGTTGAGAAGCAGCCTCGGGGTAGGCAGCAAGAATGTTGTCAACAGCGGGGTAAGGAGTGTCCAGCTCGGAGTAGTTCTGCAGAAGTGAAGCCTGGCCGTTGGCGGTGGTGAAACGCTCCTCAACACGGCGGAGGACGTCACCAGTGAGACGCTTCAGCGAGTCGTCGATCCAGCGAGACTCATGCTTAACGTACATGAGCTCGACCATACGGTGGACAACCTCGGCATAGGTCATGTCCTCCAGATCGACGGTCTCATTGGCAGCGTTGCGGCCGAACCACACCTTGTGGAAATCATCGTTGAGCTTCTTGATGATGTAGTTGCGCTGCTTCTTCAGCTCAGGAACACGCTTGGCCTTGTCAAGCTTGAAGATCTTCTGGTCCATCTCCTGCCAAAACAGAACACCACGAGTAGCGAGCTTGTGGATAGGCTCGCCCATCTCGGAGAGAACGGTGATAACACCACCAGTGGCGCCCTTGTAGGTCTTCTCCCACTCCTCATCGTCAACACCGGGGGCATCGACGATCGCCTTCTTGGCGTTCTTGGAAGTGTGGGCCTCCTTGGCGACCATCACACGGGAAGCGAAGAGACAACCATCGAAGGGCATGGCAGGGTAGCCGAACTTGCCGGACCAGGTACCGGAGAGGTAAGGGTAAGTGTCCTCAGCGCCACCAAAACCACTGCCAGCAACGAGAACAATGTTGTCTTGCTTGCGAATACGGCCGTACATCTGGAGGATGGGCTGGTGGAAATCCTCGAAAGAGTGGTGACCACCGCCACGACCACCGGTCCACTGGAGGAGAATGGGGAACTTGGGGTTGGCCTTGGCGATGTTGATAACCTGCTGGATAGCATCGACGGAGCCGGGCTTGAAAGCAATGTGCTTGATACCCAGAGTCTCGATGTACTCGTTGGCAACCTCAATGGACGGCACACCAGCACCAATAGTCAGACCCTCGATGGGGACGCCATCAGCGCGCAGGCGACCGATCAGAGGGATCTGCCAGCCCATGGCACGGGGGTTGACATAGATCAAGTTGATAGTGATACCACGGCCAGGGGGGATGACCTTCTCGATCTTGTTGACAGCCTCGGTCATTGTCTTGGCGTTGTAGTAACCACCACCACCCAGTTCGATGTGGTAACCGGCGTTCATGGTAGCGGCCACGAAGTCCCAGGCGACAGTAGTAGGGGTCATACCAGCGACCATCACAGGGGGAATACCGAGCAGGCGACTCATCTTGGTGTCGACGTAGGTCTGACCGGTGGAAGTCTGCACGAGGCGAGGGCCATGCTCCTTCACCCAGTCGGTGGCATACTTGACGGAGTGCTCATCACGGTCGAACAGCTCAGGCTTGTAGCCGACCTCGGCGTTGGTACCATCCATCTCGCCAGCCAGAATGACACGGACACCGGTACCATCCTTGTTGCGGTTGGTCAGAACACCGAGACCGGAAATGCCACCAGGGCCGAAGTCAACGATGTGAGTGGCACTGGGGAAGACGGTGGCCTGCTCCCAGTTGACAGGATCATGAGTGATCATGCGAACCAGAGCGGGGACGGCGCTCTCATCGCCCAGCTGGCGCAGGTCATCGCCAGTCTTGGTGTGGAAAACGGGGATGACGAGGGACTTGGCGGGCATATCGACATCCTCGAGGTCCTCCAGGATACGCTCATAGGCAGAGGTGAGGTACTGGCTGTGGAAGGGGGCGGTGATGGGGAGGAAACGGTTGACGAAGCGAACCTTGCGCTCAGTGAAGGGAACACGGTTCTGGTCGAGACCGGTGGGGGCCCTGACCTTGCGGAGACGGAGGTTCAGACCGTAGAGAGAGATGGGAGGACCGGTGACAACGAAGTTGCGAGCACTGTTGACCAGGGAGATGGCGATGTGGCGGTCCTCGGGCAAGTGCTGGTTGGTGGCATCAATGTGCTCCTGGACCTGGGCGCGGGACAGGTCACGGATTGAAAGCATGGGGGTGGGGGTACCCTCGCCATTCTCGATCGAGTCCTGCAGGACAGAGGGGGCAATGGATGTACGGGGGTAGGCCTGTTGACTGCGTAGACCGATCCAGAAGAGCATGGTCAGAGCATTGCGGGAAGCCTGGGCGAAGGACTCCCAGCTGGTGGCCGTAGCAATAGCGGCCGCAGTCACAACGCCTTGCGAGTGACCAGTAGTTCCTCGGATACGCTCCAGCAGATCGCCGGGCTGGCGACCCAGCACCTTGCAGGTGACAGTGTAGTGAGCCAGCTGGACCAAACCGATCAGAGGAAGACTGACGGGGGCGGAGACCAGGTAGTCGGTATCGGGTTGGGCATCGCGGTCCTGGAGCCAGCGGATAATATCCAGACCCTTAGGGTACTGCTTGCTGGCCTCGGGATCCCGAGAGAGAGATTGCAGGAGCTCTGCGGAGGAGACAATGAGGTCCTCGACGAAGGAAGGGTAAGTAGTATAAACAGCGCGCAGCTCGTCAAAGTACTCCTCAATGTTACCCTGACCACCGAAGACGGTGTAGATACCGGCGGCCTCGTCAGAGGCAGCACGGAAGAGAGCCGAATCGTAGGGCTTTGTGGGCCGGCCGGCGGCGGCACGTCCGGCGTAATAGGCCTCGACGACCTGGTTTTTCTTCTCGACGATACCGGGGAGAGCAGCGGCGACGGCGTGAACGTCGTTGCCGCGCATAAAAGCACGCTCGAACTCATTCAGGACCAGCTTGAGAACCTCATCATAGCTGCCCTGGGTATCATCCTCTCCGGCTTCGACTTCGCGGGCAACATGACCAATGTAGCGGGCGACCAATTCGGCGACGGAGGAGGGCTCATCGTCCTGGGCCAATTCATCTGTGGGTTCGGGTAATGATGTGGCGAAGCCGTCCTTCAACTGGGAGGCATGAAAGTGAACGGAAGTAGGAACGAGGAAAGAGAATTCGAGAGAGCCATGCGACAGGATGAGGGGGCGCAGTGACTGGGAGGAGCGGGGGGTATTGATACCGGTCTGGGGGCCGGTGGATGTGCCGTACATGGTGGTGGTGGGGGGTGGCAGTGGTGAGAAGGAGAAGAGGAGTCGGAGGAGGTGTTAAATGTATGTGCAGTCGTAAATTCCCTCTATCTCTATCGGGAGTCGTGGTCAATTGACTGTGGTGGTAGTCAGCAGCTGCGGTGCGGTGGTGGAGAGGAAGGAGTAGGTACCTCTAGATATCTCAATTGACACGAAATAAGATTAAGTAAAGTAAAAAGCAAGAACTGAAGAGGGGGAGGTAGAGGAGGAGGAGGTGGAGGTGGAGGAGGGACGACAGAGGGAAGTAGTCAAAGTCGGCAGGGCCAGCGATGGTGGAGGTGGTGAAGGAAGCAACAAAAAAAAGATCAGTTGAATCACCCAAAACGGACTAGCGTGGCCCCGCCGAATTCAACGAGTTTGTTGGTAATCTTCGTTTTTAGTGGGACGCTGGGGCGTTGGGATTGTTACAGTATGTATTTTATGGAGAGTGGAGAGTGGAGAGTATAGAGTCTACTCTAGTGCTACTGTAGTACTAGTACTAGTACTCTATTACTGTAGAATCAGGCACAGTACTCGGCCATACATACTCAACATCCGGCCGAATGCCGGACTTTGTAGTAACAATAGCTTATTGGGTTACCACCAGTAACTGTTGATTTGATTACTCAACTGTCACTATCCCCAGTACATACTTGCTGTACTTACCGCCCACCACCAGTACCACCACTGGTTACTGGTTACTGCCCACCGCCTAACTACTGCCCACCACCACACCACACCACACCACACCACACCCATCGTACCTGTATTTGTATTACCGACTATCAACTCCCACCTTTTTTTTTTTTTGCTTCCCATCCCCATCGGGTCAACCTCCAGTCCTGCCTTGACACTCCTCCTCCTCCTCCTCCACCTCCCCTCTCCTCTTCCCTTCTCCTCATTGTCATTACTTGTCAACTTTTTAATTTCCCTATTCTCTTCTTTTGGGGGTTCCTTCTATTAAACACCTGCAATTGTCCCCGACTGCGACACCATCTCCCCCCCCCCGTCGCGCCATCCTAGGACGCTGGTCCTACACTTACAACAACTTAATATATCTCCTCCCTCCCTCTCTCCCTCAACGATACCCCCTCTCTCACACCATTATGCGTCCTGAGATTGAGCAGGAGCTGGCACACACCTTGTTGGTGGAGCTGCTCGCCTACCAATTCGCCTCCCCCGTCCGATGGATTGAAACCCAAGATGTCGTCCTCGCCGAACAGCGCACTGAGCGCATTGTTGAGATTGGTCCCGCAGATACCCTCGGTGGAATGGCCCGCCGCACACTCGCCTCCAAGTATGAGGCTTACGATGCCGCGACCTCCGTGCAACGTCAAATCCTCTGTTACAACAAGGACGCCAAGGAGATCTACTACGATGTCGATCCCGTAGAGGACGAACCCGAGCCCACTCCCGCTGCGGATGCCGCCCCTGCTTCCGGTGGTTCAGCTCCCGCCGCTGCTCCAGTTGCAGCTGCAGCTGCAGCTCCCAGTGCCGGTCCCGCCGCCGCTGTCGAAGATGCTCCCGTCACTGCCGTCGACATTCTGCGATCTCTCGTGGCTCAGAAGCTGAAGAAGGGTCTGGCCGATGTGCCATTGACAAAAGCTATTAAAGATCTCGTTGGAGGTGAGTAAATCACATGCAATGGCATACCCCAATGAACCCCCGCTAACGTCGATCTCCCGCTCTAGGTAAATCTACATTACAAAATGAAATCCTGGGTGATCTGGGCAAGGAATTCGGCTCAACTCCCGAGAAGCCCGAGGACACTCCCCTCGATGAGCTTGGTGCCGCCATGCAGGCCACTTTCAACGGCCAATTGGGCAAGCAATCCTCCTCCCTCATTGCCCGAACCGTCTCCTCAAAGATGCCCGGTGGCTTCAATATCACAGCTGTGCGCAAATACTTGGAAACCCGCTGGGGTCTGGGCACTGGTCGTCAGGACGGTGTCCTCCTGCTTGCCATTACAATGGAGCCGGCCTCCCGTCTTGGCTCAGAGGCCGATGCCAAGGCCTTCCTCGACGATGTCACCAACAAATACGCCGCCAGCGCTGGTATCAACCTGTCCACTCCTGCTGCCGGTGCTGACGCCGGTGGTGGTGGCGGCGGTATGATGATGGACCCCGCTGCCATTGATGCTCTGACCAAGGATCAACGGGCTCTGTTCAAGCAGCAGCTCGAGGTGATCGCCCGTTACTTGAAGATGGACCTGCGTGCCGGTGACAAGGCTTTCATTACCTCTCAAGAAACCCAGAAGGCTCTGCAATCACAAATCGACCTGTGGCAGGCCGAGCACGGTGATTTCTACGCCTCCGGCATTGAGCCCTCCTTCAATCCCCTCAAGGCTCGTGTCTACGACTCCTCTTGGAACTGGGCTCGTCAGGACGCCCTGAGCATGTACTACGATATCATTTTCGGTCGCCTCCAAGTGGTGGATCGTGAAATTGTCAGCCGTTGCATTGGCATCATGAACCGCTCCAACCCTCTTCTCCTCGACTTTATGCAGTACCACATTGACAACTGCCCCACCGAGCGCGGCGAGACCTACCAATTGGCCAAGGAGCTGGGCCAGCAACTCATCGAGAACTGCAAGGAGGTCATGAATGTGCCCCCCCGTCTACAAGGATGTCAATGTCCCTACCGGCCCCGAGACGACCATCGACTCCAAGGGTACCATCGGCTACAAGGAGGTGTCCCGGTCCAGTGCCCGTAAGCTGGAGCACTACGTCAAGCAGATGGCTGACGGTGGTCCCATCTCCGAGTACAGCAACCGCAACAAGGTGCAGAATGACCTGAAGAGCGTTTACAAGCTCATCCGCAAGCAACATCATCTCTCCAAGTCTTCCCAACTCCAGTTCGATGCGCTGTACAAGGACGTCCTGCACGCTTTGAACATGAACGAGAGCCAGATCATGCCCCAGGAGGGTGGCAACAAGTCGGGCATCAAGCGTCCTCTCAACCCCGGCAAGGTCGAGACCATTCCCTTCCTACACCTGAAGAAGAAGAGCGGAGACAGCTGGGACTACAGCAAGAAGCTTACCGGTATCTACCTGAACGTTCTCGAGTCCGCCGCCTCTGGAGGTCTCACCTTCCAGGGCAAGAATGTCCTCATGACTGGCGCTGGTGCTGGTTCCATTGGTGCTGAGGTCCTGCAGGGTCTCATCAGTGGTGGCGCCAAGGTTATCGTTACCACCAGCCGATTCTCTCGTGAGGTGACCGAGTACTACCAGGCCATGTACGCCCGTTACGGTGGCCGCGGCTCCCAGCTTGTTGTTGTGCCCTTCAACCAGGGTAGCAAGCAGGATGTCGAGGCCCTTGTCGACTACATCTACGACACCAAGAAGGGTCTCGGCTGGGATCTCGACTTTGTTGTTCCCTTCGCTGCCATCCCCGAGAACGGACGCGAGATTGACAACATCGATTCCAAGTCTGAGCTGGCTCACCGTATCATGTTGACCAACCTGCTCCGCATGCTGGGTTCCGTCAAGACCCAGAAGCAGGCTCACGGCTTCGAGACTCGTCCCGCCCAGGTCGTCCTGCCTCTGTCCCCCAACCACGGTACCTTTGGTAACGATGGTCTATACTCCGAGTCCAAGCTGGCTCTGGAGACCCTGTTCAACCGTTGGTACTCGGAGAACTGGGGCAACTACCTCACCATTTGCGGTGCGGTCATTGGCTGGACCCGTGGTACTGGTCTGATGAGTGGTAACAACATGGTTGCCGAGGGTGTTGAGAAGCTTGGTGTCCGCACCTTCTCTCAGCAGGAGATGGCGTTCAACCTTCTGGGTCTGATGTCCCCTGCCGTTGTCAACCTCTGCCAGCTCGACCCCGTTTGGGCCGACCTGAACGGTGGTCTGCAGTTCATCCCCGACCTCAAGGGATTGATGACCAAGCTGCGCACCGACATCATGGAGACCAGCGATGTCCGCCAGGCTGTCATCAAGGAGACCGCCATCGAGCACAAGGTTGTCAACGGCGAGGACAGCGGCGTTCTGTACAAGAAGGTCGTTGCCGAGCCCCGTGCCAACATCAAGTTCGAGTTCCCCAAGCTTCCCGACTGGGAGGAGATCAAGCCCATCAACGAGTCTCTCAAGGGTATGGTCAACTTGGACAAGGTTGTTGTCGTCACTGGTTTCTCCGAGGTCGGTCCTTGGGGTAACTCCCGTACCCGTTGGGAGATGGAGTCCAGCGGCAAGTTCTCCCTGGAGGGCTGCGTTGAGATGGCCTGGATCATGGGTCTGATCAAGCACCATAACGGTCCCCTCAAGGGCAAGGCCTACTCCGGCTGGGTTGACGCCAAGACCGGTGATCCCGTCGACGACAAGGATGTCAAGCCCAAGTACGAGAAGTACATTCTCGAGCACACCGGTATTCGTCTGATCGAGCCCGAGCTGTTCAAGGGTTACGACCCCAAGAAGAAGCAACTGCTGCAGGAGATCGTCATCCAGGAGGACCTCGAGCCCTTCGAGGCCTCCAAGGAGACTGCCGAGGAGTTCAAGCGTGAGCACGGCGACAAGGTCGAGATCTTCGAGATCCCCGACTCTGGCGAATTCACTGTCCGTCTTCGCAAGGGCGCCAACCTGCTCATCCCCAAGGCTCTGCAGTTCGACCGCCTGGTCGCTGGCCAGGTCCCCACCGGCTGGGATGCTAGCCGCTACGGTATCCCCGATGATATCATCGAGCAGGTCGACCCCGTCACCCTGTTCGTCCTGGTGTGTACCGCCGAGTCCATGCTGTCCGCTGGTATCACCGACCCGTACGAGTTCTACAAGTACGTCCACCTGTCTGAGGTTGGTAACTGCATTGGTTCCGGTATCGGTGGTACCCACGCTCTGCGCGGTATGTACAAGGATCGTTACCTGGACAAGCCTCTGCAGAAGGATATCCTGCAGGAGTCTTTCATCAACACGATGAGCGCCTGGGTGAACATGCTGCTGCTGTCTTCCACCGGTCCCATCAAGACCCCCGTCGGTGCCTGCGCCACTGCTGTCGAGTCCGTTGACATTGGTTACGAAACCATCGTCGAGGGCAAGGCTCGTGTCTGCTTCGTTGGTGGTTTCGATGACTTCCAAGAGGAGGGCTCTTACGAGTTCGCCAACATGAAGGCTACCAGCAATGCCGAGGATGAGTTCGCTCACGGCCGTACTCCCCAGGAGATGTCGCGTCCTACCACCACCACTCGTGCCGGCTTCATGGAGTCCCAGGGTTGCGGTATGCAACTGATCATGACCGCCCAGCTCGCTCTGGACATGGGTGTCCCCATCCACGGTATCATTGCCCTGACCACCACCGCCACTGACAAGATTGGCCGCTCCGTCCCCGCTCCCGGCCAGGGTGTCCTCACCACTGCCCGTGAGAACCCCGGCAAGTTCCCTTCGCCTCTGCTGGACATCAAGTACCGTCGTCGCCAGATGGATCTGCGCAAGAAGCAGATCAAGGAATGGCAGGAGTCTGAATTGCTCTACCTCCGCGAGGAGGCCGAGGCCATGAAGGCCCAGGGCGACGAGACCTTCAACGAGTCCGAGTACCTGCAAGAGCGCGCCCAGCACATCGAGCGCGAAGCCATCCGCCAAGAGAAGGACGCTCAGTTCAGCCTGGGCAACAACTTCTGGAAGCAGGATTCGCGCATCGCTCCTCTCCGCGGTGCCCTTGCTACCTGGGGTCTGACCGTCGACGACATTGACGTTGCCTCCTTCCACGGTACATCCACCGTCGCCAACGACAAGAACGAGTCCGACGTCATCTGCCAACAACTCAAGCACCTCGGCCGCAAGAAGGGTAACGCCGTCATGGGTATCTTCCAGAAGTACCTCACCGGTCACCCCAAGGGTGCAGCCGGAGCCTGGATGTTCAACGGCTGTCTCCAAGTCCTGGAATCCGGTCTCGTCCCCGGTAACCGCAACGCCGACAACGTGGACAAAGTGATGGAGAAATTCGACTACATCGTCTATCCCAGCCGCAGCATCCAAACCGACGGCGTCAAGGCGTTCAGCGTGACTTCCTTCGGTTTCGGTCAAAAGGGCGCCCAGGTCATCGGTATCCACCCCAAGTACCTGTACGCCACTCTCGACGCAGCCCAATACGCATCCTACAAGTCCAAGGTCGAAGCCCGTCAAAAGAAGGCCTACCGCTACTTCCACAACGGCCTGATCAACAACTCCATCTTCGTCGCCAAGTCCAAGGCCCCCCTACGAAGATGACCAGCAAAGCAAGATCTTCCTCAACCCAGACTACCGCGTCAGCGTCGACAAGAAGACTTCCGAACTGAAGTACGCAACCACAGCCCCCAAGACCGAAGAAAGTGCCCAAACCGCCCAAATGGTCGAATCCCTAGCCAAAGCCCACGCAACCGAGAATTCCAAAGTCGGCGTCGACGTTGAGAACATCGACGCGGTGAACATCGACAATGAGACTTTCGTTGAGCGAAACTTCACCCCAACCGAACAAGCGTACTGTCGCAAGGCCGCGTCTCCTCAGTCCTCGTTCGCTGGTCGCTGGAGCGCTAAGGAGGCTGTTTTCAAGTCCCTTGGTGTTTCTAGCCAGGGTGCTGGTGCTGCGTTGAAGGATATTGAGATTGGAGTTGATGCTACCGGTGCACCGGTTGTTGAACTTCATGGTCAGGCTGCTGCTGCTGCTAAGGCTGCTGGTGTCAAGTCGATTAATGTTAGTATCAGCCACAGTGATTCGCAGGCTGTTGCTGTTGCTGTTTCGCAGTTTTAGGCCAGCTTAGCTTAGGTTGAGCTAGGCTTGTGACTGTGAGATTAGATTGCGTTGCATTGTATGCCCCCTGTTCTGTTCTGTTCGCATATAGATGATGCCATTGCCACTACGAAAGTAGGTGGGCATTTTGTCATTAACCCGCCTCCCCTCCCATCCCCATTCCATTTACTTGACTTTTGAGACGTGATGACTCTGTGACTTATGTTTGTCTTTTTCATGTTTCATGTTGCACCTTTGTGATTTCATTTTCATTTTCATCTTTTTTTGTTTCTAGATTCAATTCGGGCCGGGCCAGTTTCGTCTCCTGGCTTCGTTAGTTCCCTTGGTGTGATGTGGTGTTTATGTTTATAGTGGGAGTAATGATATGTTTAATTCTTTTCAAGATTCTTTTTACTCATGTTTATCTCAACTTTATTCCAGTAGTATCTGTAGCACTGTAGTAGTGTCTAGGTAGTGGTAGAGTCCAGTATTTTCATTTGGGCTTCCAACTTGAAGGTTACACATGTGCTAGGTAGGCTCAAGTTCAAGTTGATTTCGTATAACTAGCAACTTGAAGTAACTTCAAGTCAGTAATATTTTTGGTTGGTTCACTGAGGTGAGTAGGTACAGGAGAAAGGAACTTGAAGATTGGAGTACTAACTATATGAAGGTTGATCCTATGGTTCAAGTTATTCTGACTCAGACTCAGACTCAGGCTCAGGCTCAGGCTGTTAAGGATGGATGCCAGTGGACCGGGTGAGCTATGTTCAAGTTACTAGTAACGTACTAGTACATACATAAGCATGCCAGTGCTAGTAAAGTCAAAGTTAACTACACCTCAAGCACAGGACTGGTCTGCACTGGACCGGACCGGACCGAGTTACCCAAACCTCGGAAACCTTGGAAGTATAAACTTGATTGTAAACAGTGACACAAATTCTTTTCATATATACACCAAAAACAAAATAAAATGAAAATAACACCACATCTAACATATCCCCAATCGCACCCCACCCCACCCAATCAACTCAACTCAACTCAACTCAACTCAATCAATCAAGAAGCCCGATTCAACGGCCCCCAATTCGCCCGCGGATTAATCTGATACCTCACCAATCGCTTATGAGTATGTGAAACCGAAGAGTCCCGACCTAACTGTGCATCGAAGCGGATGTCCAGGGTACTCGGGTGTGGTTGCGTTGCAGTTGCGGCAGTCTTTGCCTTTGGCACAGCAGGACCATCCTGTTTCTTCTCTTGCTGCTGGTGGTGCGCATGTCTCAGGACCCGATCGATAAAGCGAAGCTTCAACCTTCGTAACGAGATCAGAAATATCTCGACCGGACTCGATATCGGAAAGGAGGTCTGTTTTGAGACGAGCTAGCCAAGCGCTAGCTTCGGCACTGCCCTCAGCCTCAGCTCCGCCATTGCCATTGCCACTGCCATTACTGAATCTCCCCCGATCCATCCTCATCAACCCCGCACCAGGAGTCCCCGGTTTAATAGACCCTTCCTTAACGGGAGCATGCTGACGAACCCACTCGCGCATAATTTCCCAAATAACAGACCAAGGGGCGTCGGTGCGGATTGAATTCGGCTTTGCGTGTGAGCGCGTGCTTCTGTATCCGATTGAGTGGATTGCGCCGCGGAATTCGTCGATGGGTGGTGTTTGGCAGTGGAGGGCTTTTGAGAGCGCGCCGAGGATGAAGTAGAATGGGTATTGGTCGCGGAGGGAGGGGTCCATTTTGGCGATTATGGAGGGGTATTCTGAAGAAGATTGGGCTTGGGATTGGGATTCTGTCATCTCTGACGAAGGTTGGGCAGGTTTGATAGATGATGGTGTAAGATCCAAATCCTCTTCCAAGGCCGTGGTAAGCATACCCTCAAGCCGGGGAACAGTTTGATAAACCTCCTTATCCAGCGTTGGCAGGATTGACAAGATCCGCTGAATGAATTGCGGATTGTGTAAACGACCTCCCCACATCGGACCGGCGAGATGAGTCTTGAAACCGCAGTGCTCGCAGTGCGGTCCTGCAGTCGGTGCTTGGGCCAGACTATGGTAGCTCATGGGGTTACCTCTTTTATCGAGCTTATGTTTCGTCGAAGCGAGGTATTGATTGCTCCAGGCCCCGCAGCCTGAATCACAATTATAGTGCAGCAAGGTATTACCCGCGACGAACTTGACCTGCGCCGGCGATCGAGATACACGCACGAAAGTCCGGGCATAGAAGTCGATACTTAGTGAAAGTAGTGGTTCAATAGAAAGTCCATACTTGGCAGCAGACATGGCGAGACCGTTTAGGATAAGTCTCAGACCACCTTCATGAGAGTGTGAGCCCTTGATGGGCACACCACCGTACAGAGAGAAGGCTTTCTCTGCGTACCCCGTCGAAGCCCAGACTCCCGCGTCCGTGCAGGTAACACACAACAGACCGCCGTCTTTGACGCCTTGGACTGCGGCGTCCATGAAGGGCGAGGCTGTGCCGTAGGGGTCTAGATCGATTACGTCGAATCGTTCGGTTGGGCCGAGGGTGTACATGTAGGCGCGTGCGTCGCCTAGGTTGGGTTGAATGCGGTTTCCCAGCTCGTTGTAGTCGATGTTTGTTTTCATGGACTGGATTGCTGAGGGGGAGAGGTCGTTGCCGACGATCTTAGTTGCAAGGGGGATTTCGGAGGCGTAGCGTAGGGCACGGAGGCCTGTTGCGGAGAGGGCGTCTAGGATGGTGAATTGGTGGGATGGTGTGGTGGTAGAGTCTTCTTGCTTTCCATTCGTGGGAGTGGCAGTGGCAGTGGCAGTAGGAGCAGCAGTAGCACCGACGGCCTCGACATCGACATCGACTTCCACTTGTTCATTCGGATTCTCTGTCTCCGACTTTTCAGCAACTTCTCCCTTTTTATTTGACTGGTTCTGATCCCCCTCATCCTCACGTTTTCGCTTCTGGCCCTTTGACCCACCATTCGCAGTGCGCTTCTTGGCCTTCAGGTCATGTTTCTGCTTCTTCAGATCAACGACATGTTCACTGAAAGCGCGAATGGCCAGAACACTGAGGTCACGGTTGAATTGCTGGATGGGGTTGTAAAAGACGGACTGCGACTCGTCTTCGGTCTTGAGGTCTCTTCGAGTAGCCTTGGAGGCGGCTTCTTGTGAAGGAGGGTTTAGAATATGGGCCAGACCCTCCTTGATGACATTGTACTCTGCGCCGCGGAATTCCACGAGCTTGCTTTGCAGAGGGGTGGGTGCTGTGGCTGTGGTTGTGGTTGAGGGCTCCATGGCTCTGGCGGAGTTGCTGAAGGGTGCAGCACCGAGGCGGTGGAAGACGGTATTGGAATTGAGGTGTGAGATTGAGCGAGTACAAGTAGCACTAGTAGTAAATTGGCATCTTGGGATTGCAGCGAAGAGCGACTGGTACAAGCGCGTCATGAATGAATGCGACAGAAAAAGAAGTTGGCGGCGTCGGCGAAAAAAGATTCCGCACGGACCAAGTGGGACTAGCAGAAGTGGAAGTAGAAGTATACACTCGATATAAGTATTAAGTAGATATTTTTTATAGAATAGTATGTATGTATTAGGATTATAATAATAGAGTACTAGTATACATCACAACCACTGCCCAATCAGTGGAACTTGGCTATAAACCTCATTCCACCCCTTCGCCTCCCACCCAGCACCTTCACCCGCACGCCCAACAATCCCCAACGCACCCGCAATCCAAAGAGCAGCTCCAACAGCCGCCACCCCATTAACAACCCACCAAATCTTCCGCTGCCTCTTAACCCGACCCTGGCTCTCCGAATATCCAAGATACCCCTCCAAAGAACCCTTCGAACCCCGCTCCCTGCGCACAGTAGTAACTCTCCACCCTAACCAAGTCGCCCACCCACCAACAAAATGCCACACACTCGCCGCCACAAAAACAAGATAAAACACATTCCAAAAGATCCGACTCCGCGCAATACCATGCGCAACATATCCCAGGCCCACGCCCGAACTACCACCCTCCACCATCAAAGGCGTGGCGCGATTGACTAGCGCATGTAGACCGATCAGCGGCGTGATAAGAAATCCAGTTTTCGCTTGTAGAGAGGTGCGCGGCCACCAGCGCAGAAGATCACGCTGGGCACGGGTTTCAGCACCGTATAAACGGGCTCTCCGTGTGGCGCGGATATTGCGGAGTGCGATTCCGGAGCCGATGTGTGCCAGCACGGGCAGGGTGAGGACGAGATGTTCTAGGCCTGGTGCTTGGTAGATTGGTCGCGTGAGGAGGAGGTAGGGCTCGCTAGCGGGGATGGATTGGGTGAGGAGTGGGATTAGGGATGTATTTGCGAAGTGGAGGATGAAGAAGGCTGTTGGGGGGTATGTAGAGTATCGTTGGAGACCGGATACTGGGAGTCAGTTAGTAATTGTAATTGTAATTGTAATTGTACTTGGGATAGGCTGGCTGGAAATCGTACACAATGCATCCCAACGATGGGGACGGAGGCCCAATGTTGAGGAAAGACCGCAGGTGCGTGTGGGTGATTCATCCACGATTTTGGGAGTGTATTCGCCGCTCTCCAGGTTCTCCAGGTCGGAGGTTGAGTCGTCCACGGGTAAAGGGTCCAGTTCTTGCATTGAGATGATGGATTTGGCGTCGCTGTCCATTGGTTTGGAGAGGGAAGTCATGATGGATGTAGATGTGGATGTGATATTTGTATTGCTTTTATGTTCGTGACAATTAGGAAAGATAAAAAACAGAAAGAAACAAGGAGAATCGTCGACTATCAGGGCATTGTTGAGTGGAAGTCAAAGTTGAAGTGGAGGAAACAAGCAAAAAAGGGAAAAAGTTGGGGAAGGCCGTCACGGGCAACCCGCTTTCTCTGATTGGCTGAGATGAGCTACCCTTGACTTCACCTCCATCTTCATCTTCAACTTCACCACCTCCACCTCCTCAAGAAAAAGAAAGAGCAAACCTTCAAAATGCCACCGGTACCTCAAACTCCCCCTCATCCACCCAGTTCCATCTTTTTCTAACAACCAACCCAACCCAGCGAGGATTCACAAATCCCGCCCCAAAGGTACTATACCCTCCCTCCACCACCACAAATCAACCCCCTCACTAACAACTACACAGACAGAATCCGCCCGATCAGCACTAAGCTCATTTACCTGTACCCTCTGCTCAAAGTCCTACTCCCGCCACCCAGAATACGAAGCCCACATCGGCTCCTACGACCACCAACACCGAAAACGCCTCCAAGATCTAAAACAACTTTCCCGCGACCCCAATGCTGCGGAGAAAGCACGGCGCGCGGAGAGGAAGGCTGATGCCGAGGCTGGATTGAGGGTTATTGATACGCCCACACCCACAACCACCACCGGCGGAGGAGCCGGGGGTGGAGGTGGAGCTGAAGCTGTTTCTTTTGCGCAGAAGGCGAAAGCGAAATCTGGCGCTGGCGGGGGCGGGTTTAAGAAAGGTGGGTTTAAGAGTTCGTTCGCGTCAGTTAAGGGGTCTTCTGCAACGGGATCGGGATCGGGAACGGGATCGGGACCGGTTAAGAGGAATGTTCTCGGTGATGATGGGGATGATGATGGGAATATGAATACCGAAGCCGGGATTGATGGGCAGACTGGAAAAGAGGCTGTGAAAGCTGCGCCTACGGCTACGGCTACGACTACAGGGTCCAAACTCGTTCGCGATGATGTCGAGAGCGATACTGATGAGGAGTATGCGCGGGATCTGGATGGTGGGGGGTATTATGATCCGAGACGGCCGACAGGGTGTTTTGGTGATTGTGGAGGTGTGGGTGTGAGTGGGAAAGAGGTTAAGGCTCTGTCATGAGCAGCGAGGGTTTTGTTCTGTTCTGTCAAAGTTACAGACACTCATTATCTGCTGGAGCTGAGGTCTGGCCTGATTTGAGGAATCTCGATATCGTTTGACTCGATTGGTCGGACTCGGTGGATAGGACAGAACACTATTGAATATTCATTCAATGGGCAGTCATGACTCCCATGGCTGGCGAGTTTGATGAAGAATGCCCTGCTGCGGTATCCCATTGGCTGCTATATCCTCTGCATGCAAAATTGGAGATACAGGTGCTTCGTCTCGTCTCGTCTCGTCTCGAGCACCACTGTCCGAGTTTGTTGAGAAGAAATTCGCCCGTCTTATTACCGTTGCAGAGAGTATCAAGACAGACTCGGATGCCCTGGCATCCCTCACGTCTCCACGATGGGATCATTTACTTGGTGACCATGACCACACCAGAAGGCTGGAGTAAAGAATTTTTTCAAGTCAAGAAGATTTCTGAGATGAGATCCTTGGCATGATGTCAACATCGGAGACAATTCCAGTGATAAGGGAAGGGAGAGCTAGCTGGGATCACGGCCACAATCACATTCACGACCACGATCATTCTCTTTCTGTTTACATTTCATCAGCATTGTTCCGGCGTTAGGAATCTTGGAGACTGGCTTCGGATTCACTGGTTTACGCTTACGGCTACACTGTAAATTTCTCCGTCTACAATCTACTCATGTGGTCCTGTCCTATAGCTCAAAGATATCACGACTGAATTCCAATGTCTATCAATCTAACAATCGCAGGCCAGTCCTCCACTCCACCCGACCCCGCAATTTACGCTGTAAAAAGAACCTGAACAAGACGCAGACCTGTGAAAGGTATAATGTAATGATACATAGCTTTCCAAGAATCTGCCTAGGGCGAGTATGAAAATAACGACATGATGGAAACAACGATATAGGGAACAAGAAAATGGGACAGATGAAAAAAAGGGTACTAGGCACAATGGTTTGGTTTTATTATTGCTCACACTTGCTCACGCTCGCTCACGCTCGCTCGACTCACTCCACTTACAAACGCAGGATCTTGGCAGCCTGGTTGACAATGGTGTCATTCTGGGGGAAGGCCATATCCTCGAGACCCTGGGCGTAAGGGGTGGGAACCTCAGCACCGGTGACACGGGCGGCGGGGGCGGTCAGGTAGTCGAAGCCGTACTCCATGGACAGAGCCATGATCTCCGAGGCGACACCGTACATGGGGTAGCCGGACTCGACGACCATGAGGCGGCCGGTCTTCTTCAGGGAGGCGATGATGGTCTCAACGTCCAGGGGCTTGATGGAGCGCAGGTTGATGACCTCGGCGTCAACGCCGTACTTCTGCTTCAGCTCGCTGGCGGCAGCGAGGGACTGGCCGACGCAGCGGGAGACGGAGACGATGGTGAGGTCGCTTCCGGGGCGCTCGATCTTGGCCTTACCGATGGGCACGACGAAGTCGTTCTTCTGAGCGGCCTCGCTCATAGGGAAAGCCTGGCCGTACATAAGCCTGAGCGGGAAAAAAGAGGTTAGTTAAAGTTGTTGCTTTGTTCGGGTTGTTCCCGATGCTGCCCGTGCGCCGGGCGCCGATCTTCGGGAAATGTTTTCGTTTCGGGATTGTTTTGGGCTCAACACTTACTCGTTCTCCAGGACAACAACGGGGTTGGGGTCACGGATAGCAGCCTTAAGCAGACCCTTGGCATCCTCGGAGCTCCAGGGGGAGACAACCTTCAGACCGGGGATGCTGCCGTACCAGGCAGAGTAATCCTGGGAGTGCTGAGCGGCGACACCGGCGGCAAAACCGTTGGGACCACGGAAAGTGACGTTGCAAGGCTGGATACCACCGGACATGTAGTGAGTCTTGGCGGCGGAGTTGATAATCTGATCGATGGCCTGCATGGCGAAGTTGAAGGTCATGAACTCGCACTAGAGGGGTGTCAACCCGTTAGCTTGTTGCCCGTTATGTTCCGCGATCCACCCATCGCGAGTGGATCGCAATTGCATTTCCCCGGGGATCTTATTCAACTCACAATGGGGTGCAGACCAGCCAGGGCAGCACCAACGGCGATACCACAGAAACCAGCCTCAGTGATGGGGGTATCAATGACCCGCTTCTCGCCGAAGCGGTCCAGAAGACCTCGCGTCACCTTGTAACTGCGGGAAAGCTCAATGTCAGCGGACAATTCCAAACCAAGCATTCTCGAATATCTCTTCATCTCCAATGATAAGGGGCCCTTACGCTCCGTTGTACTGTGCGACCTCCTCTCCCAAGATGAAAGTCTTCTGGTTGGCCTCGAGCTCCTCGGCGAGAGCCTCGTTCAGGGCATCACGGACGGTGACCTGCTTGACACCGGACTCGGACTCGGAGGCATATCCACGAGAGCGCAGAATTGAGGGAGCGCAAGCGGTCTGGGTGAAAGCCGGGCGCAGAGGGGTGGAGAGGCGCGAAGAAAGCAGACGGGCCGCAGGGCGGAAAACTCGGGGAGCGACCATGGCGAAGGTGGGAGGAATGGAGGGATGAGAAGTAGAAATCGAAGGAGTTGAAGGTGCGGAAGGGACAATTGAAAAGTCCGCAAAGGTCGAAAGCACCAAGTCGTGGAGGGAGGTGAGACCAAAAAAGGTAAGTTGGTTGGGGAAGGATGAGAAGCCGCGCCGGAGAAACTTTGACGATGGCAGCAAATCCGAAGATGTTGGGCGCTGAGTCAGCAGGAGTCGGTGGTGGTGCGGGTAGTGCACACCGGACGCTCCTTCCGTGAGAGCAGAGAAGAGACAGCTATAGCTCCTTCCTTGAGTACCTTAGAGTCACGAGAGTCGAGTCACGAGTATAGTCACGGTACTCACAGACTCACATCACTCTGTTCTTTCCTCTCTTCTATCTCTCCCTGTCCACCTAGCTCTCACCTACGTCCCCTCGACATCTACACTTCCCCGACCCCCTTCCCCCCGCAATGTGGTGGTCGGTGTTGCCCTTGCTTTTCCCGTCGGCGCTCGCCGCTCAACCTGCCGCGCCCGCCCCCATCCGTGCTCCATTACGCGATCTCCATCTCGGACAACTCAACTTCCTCCACACCACCGATACTCATGGCTGGCTGGCCGGTCATCTGCAGGAGTAGGCCTATCGGAGGTTCTCCATTGTAGTCTCCACTAATACCCTTCTCACAGGCCCTCATTTTCGGCGGACTGGGGCGACTATATCTCCTTCGCCGAGCGCATGCGGGAAAAGATTGAGGCTCAAGGTCGGGATCTGCTAGTGGTCGATACCGGGGACCGAGTCGAGGGAAATGGCCTCTACGATTCTTCTCAACCACAAGGGGTCTACCTCTCGGAGATCCTCCGCCACCAACATATCGATGTGATGACCTCCGGGAACCACGAACTATACAAACACAACACCTCCGAAGCTGAGCTCCAGGTCACCGTTCCCAATTTCCGAGGTAGCTATCTCGCCTCGAATATCGATATAATTCACCCGGAGACCCAAGAGCTGGTCCCGCTGGCCTCTCGATATAAGAAATTTACTACCAAACAACAGGGGATTCGTATCGTAGCTTTCGGCTTCCTCTTCGACTTCACCGGCAACTATAATAATACCGTCGTGCAGCGCGTGGAGGAGACCATCAAAGAAGATTGGTTTCAAGAGGCTATTAACGACGAAGAGGTCGATCTCTTCGTCGTCGCCGGACACGTCCCCGCCCATTCCCCAGAGTATAAGGCCATCTTCACCGAGATTCGGTCTACCCGGGGACACGGGACACTCCGATCCAGTTCTTTGGCGGACACCAGCATATCCGAGATTATGCCCAGTACGATGCAAAGGCCGTCGCTCTCGCCAGCGGTCGATTCATGGAGACCATCGGGTTTATGTCGATCGATGGTCTATCCTCCACTAACGACCCAAGCACCACCGCCGGCCCCGTCTTCAAGCGACGATACATTGATAACAACCTCTACTCCTACTACCATCATACAGGTCTTGACGAAAGCTCTTTCCATACGGACAAGGGCCTAAATGTATCCCAGCTCATTACGGACTCGCGGAGTGCCCTCCACCTGGACAAGATCCACGGGTGTAATCCGCGTGACCTTTGGATGTCACGAGCCCCGTACCCACACGATGATAGCATCTATACTTGGCTAGAGAAGGAGGTCTTGCCGGCTACATTGAAGAATGAGTCTCGTGGAGACGGAGACCGCCCTGCAGTAGCCGTTCTGAATACAGGCGCTATCCGCTTCGACATCTTCAAGGGTCCCTTTACTCAGGATACCATGTGGATCATTTCCCCATTTACCAACGAATTTCGATACGTGAAAGACGTTCCTTACGATAAAGTACAACTGATTATGGAAGTTCTCAACAAGCAACCACAGGTTTTGACAAGCTCCTTGGAGGAGACGTTCGATGGCGTTGATGCCTTGTGCCCCCCAGCTCAAGTCAAACATCTTGATAGTGTGCTTGCGAGCCCAGAACCATCGAATGAATGGCATGGTTTAGATATGGCTGGCACGGGCCAGATACCCCTGTCGGCTGAAAACCCATCCGGTGCAGTTGTTCCGGGATATACAACCCAAGATGATGCCGGTCACGACGGAGATGACACGATACACTCCCCCATTTCCTTTTATCGTGTACCAAACGTCTTCCAAGCGACACTGTCTGCAAATTCGTCGGCTACGCCTGAGACAGTAGACTTGGTGTACATTGAATTCCTCCAGTCGTATCTCACGCTGGCGGCCAAGTTTGCCCAGCTTGATCTTGACTTTGCTAAGGAGAGCGAGAGTTATATGCCAGGCTCGACGCTGACGGATTTGGTCTTGGAATGGGTGGGGAAGAACTGGCCATGCAATTAAGTGATGTACGCTTGTCTTATTAAGTTATTGAGAATAGATTTGAGCATGAATTTCTAGTCTGGTGTTCACTGGGTTGTATTTCAGCATCTATAAGCACGGTATTCATAACTATTTGTTACATTAAAGCATCCATTCAAGTTCTAACCTAGGGCTACTACTAGTAGGCAGAGCTGCTCATCTAATCGAATTGGATATTATGTTACACTGTCCCATCTCAACTCTGCAAAACACCGCAATGAAACATTTAATCACCACCAGTAAAAGTAAACACACCCTTTCCAGAGCGATATCCACCCAAAGTCCCCTGAACACTCTCCGCAAGCTCAGGACCCTCACTATCCCAGCTCCAAGAAACATTATCAACAGGGATATCCTGGAACTTACCGGAGCGAGTAAGTTCAAGAACATCCTTAATAGTATTCTCCTTAAGCTCAGGATTCCTATCCCCCCCACCGACTAACCCAAAACCCATCAAAAGAAAGATTCTTAAAGATCAACAACCCACTCGGCAAAGCAACAGGCTGTTTCGACATAGCACCATACGTAACCATATGCGAGTCCGGCGCAAGCGTCTTCGCAAGCGCAGTAGCATTCTTACCACCAACGCAATTCAGCGCAAGTCGAATAGGCTCTTTACCCTGACGCGTAAACTGATGAACCATATCGCGAAAATTGCCCGAAAGCATTTCTTCCTCAGTAATCACGACCGTAGCACCGAGGGCCTTTAGTTCAGCCTTCAAGGACTCGGTTTCTTCGGGCGTAGGACGTTGTCGAATAACATTTAGTGTCTTCACACCCCATTCGCGACCGAGTTGAATAGCCGCTCGACCAACGCCGGAATTAGCCCCGTTTTGAATAAGCCACTCCTCGCCGGCCCGCATCCAGTCCCAGGAGCAGTAATCGCGGATCATTCGGTATGCTGTGACTGGGTTTACGGAGACGGTGCCGATTTGGAGAGGGGTGAGACCTTCTTTGTTTTCGATTTTGATGAGTTGGGATTCATCGAGTTGGGCGTGTGTGCGCCAGGTTCCTTGGCCGGTTTTTTTCATGATTACCCAGTCGCCTGGTTGGAACTTCTTCACGCTTGCTCCGACGGATAGGACTTCGAAGGCGCCTTCGTTGCCGCCGACTGCGGCGGGGATGCTTGTGCCGAGGCTGGTTTCAAAGGGGGGGTTTGCTGGGGTAGACGCCTTGGATTTGGTTTACGTCTGCTGGGTTCATGGGGGCGCTGAGGAGGCGGAGGTTTACTTGAGAGCCGTGGGGCGCTGAGATTGAGTGTTTGTGGAGGCTACATACCAGGTGGTTAGTATGGACTGGATTGGGAGCGTAGGTGCAACTGCAACTGCTGCTAGAGGTGGAGGTGCAGGGCGCATACCTAAGAACATCCTTTGGCTCGCCATATTTTGAATACATCAATGCCTTGGCCTGCGTGTAGCCGTACATCGAGACGTGTCTGCGGCCCTCGGGCAATGTGGAGCTGTGGCCGGAGTTGGCGGCGCATTGAGCTTTGATGGCCGCGGGGAAGGCGACAGGGCGAGTGAGGCCGGCTTGTCGAGTGCCTTGGGCGGCAGCTCGGAGGGAGCTGCGCGATAGCATTGTGTGTGTGTTTGTGTGTGTAGGGTGAAGAAGGGATGTTGGAGTGGGTGAGGAGGAGAGGGAGAAAAAGAAAAGAAGCGGCGAAGCGGAAGGAGGAGATGACGTCGGCGTTGGGGAGTTCGCTCGGGCCGAAGGAGAAGGCAAATAGCCGCATCTAACTACTTCATTGTATAACACCGGCGAAAAAGAATGACGTGTTCCTGCGTCTCTTTGTTTTCGTGCAAGGTGCTCTGGATTATTACTAGAAATTTTGTTTCCATGGTCTGCGAATAGTGTGTGGGATTGTTCAAGTTCGTGTACGGTCTAGTAAGCTATCACCTGACCTGCCAGTATGTCTCCGAGTCCTCCTAATATATATACCTCCTCCAGGGCTCTAGCCTATTTATAATTATATACTCTGGCATCTCTCTCTATTTCCGACTGACAGGGATATCGTCGGATTATTAGTCCATTTTTCCTCGAGGAAATAGAACTCATTAAATTCTGCGGCATTTGAGGTGGGCTGGGTTTTGACGAGCCAGAGCATTTCCAAAGAGGTCCAATGTCTCGTCACAGCCATGTAAAATATTTGATAGGACTGGCGTCTTTGTCTCATGCTCATTTACTCGACACTGGCGAGGATGCGATCAGATGGGGGCTGGAGAGCAGGCTCTCTAGTCATCGCGACATCTCTTTGAAACCCATTCCTAGACCCGATTCGGGATTTAGGGAATGTGGAAGTGGAATAGGCTTCGTTGATTGCAGAGTTGCAATAGAGATTGTACAGAACACGCATTCTTTGCCACCTACAGACCACATCCCAGACAATTTCAGCAGGGATTTTATCGCCACATGTCAAAGGGCTTAGAAATTTGTAGGCTAGAGACTTGCGGTAGGTTGGGTTTTCCGCAATAGGAAGTGACAGTGTCTCATAGAAATCTTCGGAAAATTGTCCATACAGATTCGTGCGTTGACTTAGCTCAACATCATATTCGTGATGTGAAGCCCGTGCCTGTCCATATTGTCAAACTATGTACTGTAAGAATAAACTCGAGCAAAGTCCGGACATACAATAACGGATCTGAATATCGCCAATCGGACGCCCATTGGGTTGAAAGCACTATAAAGATACTTGCAGCATCTCGCAAAATGCAAGGCATCGTCAATATCATCAAGTGATTCGAACACGTAAATAATGATTTCGACTGGGAAACTCAGTATATGGTGCATATTGCTGGATTGGAAAACGACTGCAGTGATAACAAAGGCAGTTAGGAGTCAAAAGCTATCAGCAATTCTGGTCTACACACTGATTTAGTAGCCAGTGAAAGACAGCCTGAAACAGAGAAATATGATATGACTCAGCATCAAGCCCCAGTAATGCTTGGCTTGGGTAATCCCAATTAACTAAAGTTCTATTTATGTTTCTTTGTATGTTCTGCTTGAAAGAGCGGTCGACCTCGATTAATATGATGGTTGCTGGTGGTTGACTTGTACTCACTCGGGGATTCCACACTGCTCATACTTGCATAGTAAATATTAGTTACCGATAAACAATACGATGATGGAATTACTAGGGGAAAAATGCTCTTATAAAGGAGACCAACTAGATGCGATGGAATGATAGCACAAAGGTGGTGATAAGATGAGAAGAATCGAGACTATGTTGAACAATGAGGACTCGACACGCCAGTGACTATTCTAGAGCTCTTTGTGACAGAAAGATATATAGTTCCGGCGATTTTTTTTTTAGAGATTTAGAACACTCGTGAGATTTCACCCGATCGAGAAATCTCACGAGTAAGTATAGAAGATGGGGGGGGTTGACCCACATTGAGACAAATCTCCCCTCCTGATTATGTCCGACTACATAGATGCAGGTATATTCAGAGATATTGGATAAACATGAGAGAACAAGTTTGAAAAAGAAATGCGGGGTGCATTCAACCAATTAGTAGGTAAGGATTTAACTTCGTTGACTACCATTTAATCCCACGTGATGGTGCACTGCTTCGGCCGTCTTCCGAGAATTCCATTTGCTGCTTTTCTCCCACATACATTTTGTGCACTGAAAAGTTACGGCTTCGAGCTTTCTTGATTGTCGAGCACGCTTGCCTGAACCTTCTTACTTTAGTTGGAACCGTAAGCTCCGGGCTTCGGGAAATACCTGATCTCTCCTCCCAGCGAGGTTTCCCACAACTCATAATAACAATCCTCTATATTCGCTTGACCTTGACTATCCTAGCATGTCGGTGTCTTCCGCTAAGGCCACCAAAAAAAGCGCCTTCTCCTGCGATCAATGCAGAAAGAGGAAGGTCAAGTGCGATGGACATAAACCCACTTGCGTTCGCTGCACTCGACGCAGTGAAATCTGTGAATACAAGCTTTCCCCCACATTATCCTATACCCAGAAGCTTGAAAATAGGGTCAAGGCATTAGAGCATGCTCTTTCAATTGCACAAGCAAACGAATCTACGTCAAATACTGCAGAGCAATCTTCCTCAAGCACGTCGACGGCTGCGGCGTTACCGCCTGCGCCAACAAAGCGGACGTATTTGAGGTCAATAAACGGGCTGAGACTCGATAGGAAAGGCGCAATTACCTACCATGGTGCGACAAGTTTTTTTCAGCTACCAGGCTCGGACTTGAACGAAGCATTTGACGGGCAAAGCGGGGGTGCCTTCGAAACCCTTGACGAGGGAAATCGAAGGAAAGAGAAGCTGGTCAACAATGCATGGCAACAGCGTGCTTTAGAACGGCTTCTGGAAACTCCAGTGTGTCACATCATTGCGTACCGGTAATCTATACTGACACCTTGTTATGTGGTAGGAACCTTTCCAGTTCTTGCTCAATATTCACTGGTGTTGGATACAACCCCTGTTCAATTTCATCTACCGTCCTGCTTTCACACGTATGTTTGAACCTCATGAATCCCATTACTTTTTTTTTGAATAACGCAAGACAGGGGATATGGAGGTTCTCGGCCCTTATTATTCGCATACCCTTCTTAATGCCATGCTCTCACATTCCGCCCGTTGGTGCAAATATAACGCGGGAATTCAGCTTCTCCTTGAGCCATACGATAATGGAGCTCTCTTCTCGAGACAAGCACGCTCGCTGGTATTCTCTGAAGTTTCGACGGGCCATCCAAAGGTACCAACCATACAAAGTCTCTTGTTATTGAGCGCGCAAGAATGTAGCGCCGGAAATCGAACCCAGGCCTGGCTGTACACTGGGATGGCAATCCGACTGATTGAGGATATGGGAATCACGTTCAATACCGGTAGGAGCCAGTTGGAACTAAACCTTGAAGATGAGGACGTCGAAATCCGACAGCGACTTTTCTGGAGTTGTTACTTCTGGGACAAGATGGTCAGTTTATACTTGGGTAGAACCCCGATGCTGCAGCATTCGGGCATCAGCCCCGACCAGATAACATGTCAGTATATCCCTTGCGCCAGGAAATGCTAGGCCAGGTGTTTGAAGACATTTCTTGGGAGTTTTGCGAGAATCATAAGGATCGCTAATGTACCACGTCTCCTTAGTGGACGATTCTGCAGAGAATGAACTCTGGTCCCCTCATGGGGTCGCGTATCCTGAAGGCTCAGAATACCCACCAACTATGGCGAACTCTGTCACTTGTTTCAGATGGATGTGTCGGCTTTCTATCATTTTTAATGAGATTCTTATTCACATTTATGACCCGACAAAGCCGCACACCGATGCGGAGGCGAGGGCTTGTTTACAGAGTGAAAAGCATTCCCTGAAACAGTGAGTGAACATAATCGATATCTCTTTTCTGAATTTCTAATTATTGACTACCTCAGGTGGTGGGAAGATCTTCCAAACGTCCTAAAAATCGATACGGAAAACCTTCCGCAATACTGTCCTCCTAATCACATTGTCACTTTGAAGTAAAGTCACCATGCCATCAATACAGCGCTATTCTAATCTATCCCAGCTGCCTATACCATGTTTTCAAGATCCTGCTGTATCGGCCGATGCTGTTCCAAAGGGATTCGATGAACGGTAATCGACCCCGAGCGAATGCGCATCATCTTCTGGAGTGCATATCGTCTGCAACGTCAATCGTTACAATCTATGACCTCTTCTGTCAATCCTTCGGGTTTGAATATACTGTTCTCTCTTTATCTTATAGCATCTATACCGCAGCATCCATTTTTCTCCTCCAGATTCAGGCTGCCTCACGTCCGGATGCGCAGACTTTGACACGGCTCAGGTTTTGTATAAGTGCCTTGGAGCGACTCAGCGTTTCAAATCCAGGTTTGACTACCATATTGTTTATTCACGGGAACTTTATTAACGTCCACTATAGTTGTTGAGAGCGCACTGGGTCTTATAACCGACTCATTGTCAAAAATAAGACCGGACATACTCCCCATTGTGTCCACGAACGACGAAGACGAAACTGTGAATGTCACAGTGCAAGTGAAAACTCAAAATGAATTTTTATCTCCAGAGTCCAATCATACAGGTCATCGGCCAGGGTATTTGGAGTACCCCGATCCAGTCATTCAGGAAACCGATCATGAAGAATTTACTATATCTGATGAGACCCTTGAAGCATTCCAATTTCTTACCCCCATTGATGCGGCTTTTGGAATCAGTGATGATCAAGTTTACTAAATGGAATAAGTTGGAACATCATATTATATACCTTTCACACGCGCATGATGTTCCGTGAATCGGAGCTCACAAATTGAACGACCTGTGCGTACACTGTGAATGTTATACCACTCGAAAGCTATGACAGAACTCAGGTTAGTCGGAAGACAGGTACTGGGTACGAAGTCGCTTACCATTAAACGCATCAGACGTGGTGTTGTACCTCTCCAAAAGGCACAAATCCCCTCTCTCTCCGCAATCTTGGCCGCGCAGTCAACCATACCATTGTACTCAGTTCTAGCACTTTGAAGGCGCGTTTTGATACTATCGAATGGCATGGAGGCATACCTGTCTCTTGTCAGTGGAGAAAGTTCGGCTTCCCAGGAATGTAGGGAAGCGGTGCATTGGGTACGTACACCGTAGCGATTCCGCTGAGAGCCCCTATCGCTAATGTTGTGCTGACTCTCCCGGCAAATTCAGGCCATCGCCTCGCTACTTCGCCCTCCAGTATCTCAAAGGTCGTAAAGCGCACGGCAGAATTCATAGCCTGTTTACCCACCACTGGTGCCGTGCCTCTCCAGAAAGCACCAGCGCCCTCATTTTTCAGAATTTGTCGTATCGTGCCGGCCATTCCCGAGTCCCCGGTTCCTGTCCTGGCTTTGCCTGCCTCGATCATTCTCGTCTTCAGTGCTTCCGCTGGCGTGACAACAAGAACCGATTCCGCAATCCCAGCCGTGATACCAGATAACAGCGTTGCTGTAGTTGCGTTGAAGGTCCCGAACGTATTGAGCCACTCTTTACTGCTGGAAAATGCAAAGAACCGGATAGAAGATTTCAGGGCGTTGCTGCTTGCCAGAGCGGTACAACCGGCGTATAGTCCAGGTAAACCCTGTGTGCTGATGGTTGAACGGAGAAGGGAGAAGGATGATGGGCGTGAGGATATACCATTTTCAGGAAGCTGGCGTTTGGTTTTGAGGAGCTCAAAGGGATACTAGGTGTCAGAATATCAGCTGATTTAATGGCCTGGAAGGAGTGTGAATCCAGCTCTCCCGGAATAAGTCGCTTACAGTTATAATCGTCTCTGAGGCCCCCGCAATGCCACCTGCCAGAAGTTTTGTACTGACAGCTGGTGGACTGCCTTGATTTAACTTCTGTGTTCTTTCCATCATTGCTCTTCTGAATTGATATCGGTTGATTGAAAGAATGGGAGTATTCAAAGAATATGAGCTTTCTTCTGCTTGTGAGGATGCTCAGAAACTCACAGATTAAAGTAAGACGTATCATAGGATGCAATAATGTAGTAGCGGTACGAGCGAAAGTAATAGCTTGAGGAGAGAAGGAGGAAGCTAGGACAGAAGCTATTCATACAGGTGTAGGCGTGGATGCCTTGGTGGATGCCACAGGCGTAGGGCATCAACGACAATAGTAACAACGCCTGTTCGTTACACTGCTTTCTTATCTACATCCCAGACGGACAGTGCACGATGTATTAGGACAGATGCACAGCTCGGAAGTTGACCGAGAAGAAATACAGAGCTACGAGTGCATAGTTCCTAAGATCTTGGAAAGTTCAAGTCCGGCTCTCCATGGTTCGAAACGCCACTAAGCTCAATATGCCTGGTTAGCCAGATTTCGAATTATTTGAAAGCGTAGAGGGATTTAACACAAGAAGAGAGAGAAAACCGTGGAATCCAGTGTATGTAAAATCACTATACAATAGGATCTTCGTGGAAATATGGTATTACGCGCAATGGCTTTTTTACCTAGAGTTAATTCACAGTAGAACTCGAAGGGTGTGGGAATCGCCGGTGCTAGCTTCGGTCAAAACAGGATATCAAGCACGTTTCTTTCATGCTCCAGGTGGCGCTAGTAATTCCTTGTATTAAATTGATATATTCTGTAGCTCTAATGTGCCTGACTTCGGGGTCATACTCCCCATAAAGTCTCAGCATTGCCTTTGAAAACCCTCTCGAGCAAAGCATCATCATTCCCGCACCATTCTATCAGCGCCTCAATGTATGGCTTGATATCCAACCCCTCAAACCGAGTATGCGGCCAATCGCTAGCGAACACTGCCCGACTCATGCCGGCGACTCTCACCAACTCTTTTGCAACCGGTTCTAAATCCTTCCAAGCCTCATCCTGACATATCCTGTAAGGTGCGGAAAGCTTGACGTATGTGGTGCCCTGTAGTAGTAGATTGACCAGCGATTGAAAACCAGGAAGACTGTACGGGTCTCCAAAGTTCAAGCGGCCATTTAAAGCCGGTGATCCAAAATGATCCAAACAAACGGTAACTCCCAGCTTCGGTACGACCTTCTCCAAGATAATGACAGCATCAAGCGGCACGTACAGCTGTAAAACCCAATTGTACGGCCTTATTATATCTGCATATCTGTGTAATATGGTCACCATCTCCTCCTCCCTCATGTGCTTTCCGATGGATTGCGTATTGACACGGACTCCCCTAACCCCCAACTGATGCCAATATTGCAAGGTTGAGGGGTCAATTGTCTCCGGGTCAAAGGCCACTACCGCACGCCCGTGATTTGGTCCCAGTGCGCGAAGTGCGTCTAGCATGCATGTGTTGTCAGTTCCGTAGATTGAAGGCTGTACGAGGACGACATTGCGGAGGCCCAGTGATTTCTCGAACTTCAGCGCTTCAGAGAGAAGGTGCGTTTGGGGCATGTATTGTGCGCCCTTGGCGAGGGTGTACTTGACTGGGTCGGTCTAAAGTTTTGCCAGGAATCAGTGTTGCATTTGATTTCCAAGCGCTGAGTTCATTCAAATTCCATTTCTTTGCTTTAGGGATGGCCCTTCATATATGATCACTTACTACATGCATATGGCTGTCCCAAGAGTCGGGGGGAATCCGATTGAAGGGAAATCCCGTTTTAGTATGACCTGTGCTAACTTGCGGTTTATCTTGTTGTAAAGATAAAAAGTGTAACAGCGACTGAACAAGACGAGAAATGTCCTGATTAACAGTTCTGACGAATCGGTACATCTGTAGAGAAATCATTGCACTTGATACAAGAGGGTGAGTTGGAGCAGACAAGAGTGTGACAAGCACGGGAAGTGTATCAGGAAGGAAAGAAAAAGATGGGTTGGGCACTCGTCCATGGGAAATTCCCCTGAGATATCTTACCAGGCTCTTTGACGAGTCAAAACATTCTGCATCGTCAATTTGATACTAGCTTCGTATCCAATCTAGTGTTCCAAAAAAAAATCAGAACAAGTATGACATCCAATGTCAATTTCTCAGCAAATGTACATTGCTGGTGACGCTTGATATCCTAAGGATTTGTGAAGATGAAGGTCTGCCAAATTAGCCAGCTATTCGGAAGTTGACCGAGATATAGAAAACAATTCGATTATGTGCAGTTTCGGTGAACTTCCGAGCAGAGACTCGTCAAATTTCATTCCTTTCAGCTTACGTCTCCACGGGTAAAAGAAATGTTGAATTATTTTCTATATCTCGGTCAACTTCCGAGCATATACTGGCCAAGTTTCATTCCCTTCATTTTACGTCTCCACGGTCAAGAGAAATATAGAATTGTTATCTATACCTCGGCCAACTTCCGAGTAGAGACTGGCCACATTTTGTCACTTCCATTTCACTTCGCTACGGGGTAGCGGGGTAATTCCGGGGTATGGGGTGTATTGTTCCAATTCAAAAAAACTATAAGTGCCTTTCCTTCCATCTCACTTAGGAAATGGCGTAGTATCAGGCCACTTCTTGAATACCGCGTTCAAATCGGAACCATGTTCAAGTTGAAGAAGCTTAACGCTTACTACGTATTCACAATTATCATCATCGCCGCTGGAGGAATACCAAAAGGCAAGCCAACAAGCCGATGTCTTCCGTATTACTATCAGATGTTAATACTTTTGCAGGCTACGATGAGGGCGGATTCAGTGCCTCCATTGGTTTAGATTCGTTCAAGAAAGACTTCAACCTCATTGCCGATCACTGGGAAGACAATCCGAGCGGTCTAGCTGATCGCAAAGCAAATATATCCTCGTTTGGTGTGCTGGGAGCAGGATTTGGTTCGTTGCTGGCCTTGGTAATTACAGACAGACTTGGTCGACTTCGATCATGGCAACTATTCATATTACTGTGGGCTAGTGGGACGTTGATGCAAATCTTTTCCTCGGGCATCATAGGCTTGATGCTTTTTGCACGGATCTGGGGAGGTCTCGGTGCAGGTGGCCTGACTGTCGTCGCACCACTGTATCTCTCTGAAATTGCACTGGCGAAGTCCAGAGGAACTGTTGTCAGCATGTACATGGTGGTTTTGCTTTCGTTCCTTACAATCGGTTGTTCTTTCTTCCTCCCGAAAGTCTTCCCAAGAGCCAACTAACGAGATTTTGCAGGCTTCTTCGTCAACTATGGTGTCAACTCTACAATGGCGCTCAGTGCGGCTCAGTACCGTCTCGTACAAGGAATCCCTCTAATCCCCGTCGGTGTCGCGTTCCTCGGTTCCTTTTTCTTATCAGATACCCCTCGATGGCTCGCATCCAAAGAAAGAGACGAAGAGGCACTAGCAGCCCTCACACTTCTTCGACGTTCATCCGCGGGTGATGCCTTGGTTGTGTCGCATGAGTACCGAGACATCAAAGAACAGATACAGATGACGGACCAAAATGTTGGCGATGTTTCAATTTCGAAAATTATCAAAGAGATCGCAACCACTGAAAGTTATCGGAAGCGGTTTATCCTAGGTGCACTCATGCAAACGGTTGCCCAATGGAGCGGGGGTAACGGCATCACTTACTACATCCCGGAGGTGTGTAAGCCCATTCTATCCATCCCATTGAAAAGTGATACGCCTGGTTTCCTAACATTTGAAACCCTTTTTTTAATATCTAGATATTTACCTACGCAGGAGTAGCTGGAGGCAATACCTCGCTCATAACCTCGGGTGCCTACGGTATTGTCAAACTAGTCTTTACCATGGTTTTCACATGGGGACTCGTTGACAGGATCGGCCGACGACGCTGCATGTTAACTGGAATTAGCCTCCAGTGCATAGCCCACATCTACATGTCCATCTACATGTCCGTGTTCCAGAACGGAGGGAATAATCCTGCATCCGATGCGGCCATCGCCTCGGTCTTCATCTACGCCATCGGCTGGTCGATTGGTCTATGTACAGTGCAGTACCTATATGGCACAGAAATCTACCCAACTCGTATCCGTAGCGTTTGCTATGCGAGCAATATGACTTTGCACTGGTTCTTTCAATTTGCTGTGGTGCGGGTAACGCCGAATATGTTTGTTTCACTGGATATATACGGGGCGTACATATTTTGGTCGATAGTTTGTGCGATTGGGCTCATATTGCTGGGGTTAATGGCACCGGAAACCAAGGAAATTCCGATGGAAAGAATGGAGGAGTTATTCGCTGGACGATGGTGGATGGGTTGGAGTGCTAAGGTTGATTTGACGGAATTACCTCGTGGAGATGCTGAAAAGCCTGGAACAACAGCTGTGGAGAAGGTCTGATAGGGCGCAAAAAGAACTATGATTATGAATGAATATATGAATAATTCATTTTTAAGTAACTATCTATTGAAATATCATACTTTACTGCTTACGTTGATCTCAACATATGGCAGTCACACCCCAAATCAAAATACCCCATAGGCTGCAAGCCGCCACAAACTGACCGTTGGGTGAGAATATGGCAGACTTGAATATTGCCTTCAACACTAAATCTTACAGTTCCCGTCATTGTGTCTAGAGACGCACTTCTGATTTCGAAAGCAAATTACTTGCGGTGACTAGCATTTCCCCATTTGGGGAGAAATTCATCGACCTAAATCCGCCTGAGGTGGTTTGAAAGATCTGCACAGCCGCGCCCCAGTGCCTCTCGACCTGTGGTAGCTTACATATCCAAGTAGGAAAGTTGCCGTGGAACTCTCTTCGAATTCAGGATTTATGAAGTGTAAAAACTATCCCCGATGCGTAAATCTGCCGAGAGCTCTTGCTAGTAAATAATAGGCAAGGCTGGCACCTGCGTATGTACATATTCGCAGGCTCCTAGACTCCTACTAGTACTGCATGACCATTACTGGTATACGGGTAGGTTAGATTGTGCCACGTCCCATCTATCACTTTAGTACCGGCCATTGTCTGTCTGCAGCTACAAAAACGATTTGTTTCTTTTTGAATTTAATTCGAATACCTCTGCCCTTCCCTTCAAAAATTACTTTCAAAATCACAAGTTATATTAAATTATGTCATCAGCGAATATTAGTAGCTCATAAGCGATATCATACATTACTGCTCTCGTCGATCTCGGTATATGAAAGTTGCTGGTGGATGGTTTATACCCAGCTCGGTAATTCCACACTGCTCATATGAAGTAAATATGAACTACCGATAGACGCTATGATGATATATTACTAGGAGTGAAATTTCCTACCACAAACTAAACGAACTAGATACGACGGAATGGCAGCATAAATGTGGCGATGAGATGAGAAGACCCGAGGCTATAGAGAACAATGAAATGGTGGATGTGGAATGACTCGGCATACTAGTGCCCGAGGTCACTTAGAAGGTATTGCCATATTCACGACCCCTATTAACAACTTGGAATTTCTACTTTAAACCTTCGAATGTGGGCATACACAGGTAGGTATTGAATTTGGCCCACTAGGTAGCTGCTGGAGTAGATACTGAAGTAGCCCAACATGGAGAATATTCTATAAAATAGAACACCATCTAAATATCTACGACACTATGTATGGAAATAGAGCGACTTCGAATATAATTCCTCTCACTGTAGCAATCTTGTGTCAGGTATCAACCTTACACCTTTGGCAACCCCTACTAATACTACCATGGCAACCCATTTCTTATCCCCGGTCTCACTTCGAATCTCTATTGTAGATATCGTTGTACCTGGCCAGCGCTTGCTTCACCAGAATTTCGTCCTCAATATTCTGAAAGCGAGCAGGGTCTAAGGCCTTCAACAAAGCATCATCCTCAGAACTCCTTTGTTTAGCTCCCCCGAGAATCTGTCTTGATATCAATTTTGCTGTTCCAGCTGCAGTGGTAATCCAAATTGCAGCACAGAGCCACAAATTGGATAAACTTGGGACTCTTCCGGCGAGAGGGAGATTATCTGGAGTCACTGCAAATATCCCATTGAAAGGGCGCTTCTCGTCCGGATCGTCACTAGGTCCTTTCACCAAAAATTGATGGCGATTTTTCAAATGTGAGGTTGCCTCCGACAGAACGTGCTCAAAGCTTTCGAGCCATGGCCCCATTGCTGACTTTGTTGGATTCGCCTGCATTGGCGGGTGATCATAGCTTCCCAACCCATCACGGTCGCCATGATCTCTGGCGTAGACGTGGTGATCTAGCCAGCGGACAAATGGATACGGTGTTCCAGATCGAGGAGGTCGGGGAGGGGTAAAAGTATATGGATGTGCAACGGGGATGATAGGCACTGGGAATTTAACAATATCGGTTGTTAAAGGAGAAGTCCAGATACCCGTGGCGAGAATGACAATGCTACCATTCAATGCGATATCTCCATTCGAGGAATTGATGGTGGTCATTTGATGACCTTCAGTTGCGAAACCAGTGACTTCTTCTTCAAGAAACCGAACGCCCTTAGCTTGGGCCTCGCTAATATAATAAGAAACAATCCGAATAGCATTTGCCGTCCCATCCGATGAAAAATGCAGCCCAGCTTTCACACTTTTGGCATCGATAAAGTCCGGGGCCAATGATGCAGCGACTTCTGGTGAAATAATTTCGGCGGGGAGACCGGAAGACTGTGCAGCTTCTTTTCGGCGATGCAGATTCTCGACACCATTGGGGGTTGACGAGAGTTCTAGTCCGCCGACAACGTTGAATCCGTCGGGGACTTTGATGTACTCGGATACCGTATCTTTCGCAAGACTGGTGAGAACAGGCGACTCATTGTACTGGCCTACGAAGCCTGGTGCATAGCCGGTTGATCCTGATAACTTATCAAGATATTTATCGATGAGGACAATTTGGCGGCCATTGTCCTCTCTGGAGAGAAAGTAAGCGAGGGAAGCGCCGAGTATACCACCTCCGATGATAAATATGCGGTTGGAGGAGTTGTCATTTAGGTCGGAAATTTCCACGGTTTGCAACATTGTGAATTTTTGCGTGCGTGATATCTAGAAAGTAGACAGAATCGCGTTTCTGAGGAGTCAATTTAAGATATGCCAAAAGCTGGATGAACGGCCTGCCGGTATCGGATACATTGAGCTCGTATATCCGTGCTTAGCCGCGATACGAAGGAGAAATGACTCACTTGTTTACTTGGCATCATAGCAAGACTGGTTATATTCAGCGAGTCTTCATGCATAATGACGAAGGAATATTGCAGATCGTTGTTTCAGACCAATAACTAAAGAAGGTAAAATCGGAAAATAGTCCCAGACATATACTAGGTTATGCGAATTAACATAGGAAACTGAAAGAAAGTACGAGGATCTCTTAGTGAACAGCAAAATAAATAAGTACTAGTACTATTTTCAATGTACATTATTGTGGCACAGATATGTTCAACCTTAGGGTGTCTGGCTACTATGGTGGTGTTATTAGTTTGCCGCCCTGGCGAGGATCTCCGCGTATCTCTATATTTCTATACATAAGAGGTATCCTTTGATGCTTGAAAATTTCATGCCACTTAATCAATGAGATTAACTCATACATTTTAATTGGAAAGTAGTTCGGCTCGTGAGCAGCTGTCCTCGAAGTAAGTTGTCCTGAAGTTAATTCTGCCGGTCGTAGAATTTACTCCACTTCCGCTCCTAGAGAGTAGAATGACGGCATCTTCGAAGGATTCTTTCAAAAGATGATAAGACAAGAAGTTCTTTCAGAGAGAAAGATAAATTTGATTCTCCTTTATCATGGTTTCTAATGCCAAAGAAACTAGTGTTCAACACAAAGACAATGTTAATTTTTATATTGTTTCAATGTGTTTTAGCAGTTCTCGAGGTTATTGTCCGGTTAGAACAAAGACATGCTCTAATTTGTTACTGTGGAACTTCCCGCTATAAGAACCCTAAGCCTGGCCGTCTCCGAATATCGTTTTATCATCCATCTCATCATCACATCGCATTATTATCTGCTCGAGCCCACTCGGGCCGAGTTACTTCAGCATCGGCCTTATTCCATATTTAGACCACCCACCTCCATATACCCATCATGCGTCCTCCAGCTCCTACCCAGCCCAACCAGGCTGCGTGCGAAGCATTCATCACTGAACGTAAGCGAATTGTTGATCAGATCTCAGGCTGGGCCGATCGGCTAAACCAAAAGGAGGCAGATTCAATCATCTACGATATTAGGCAACTAATATCGATTTTGAGAGAATGGGATGACCTACGTGGTGAGGAAACCGGCGATTGCTATCATCAAAAGGTCCAGAAGATTATGGATTCATTGCAGTTTGTGTGGCATCAGGTCGATAAGTGGCTCGAGGCTGAGTGGCTCAAGGAAAGGGAGCTCACTCGCGATTTCCCTGTCAGTTCTTTCTATTTTATTTCCCAGGTATTCAACATTGTCGGGTGGCAAGTCGGACGACTGACTCTGCGGGGTTATGGTTATAGTGATACCTATGCTATCGACACTGCAAGGAGGCTCGAGGAAACAGAGTGGGGTTATGTAACCTGGGGTAGATGTCGAGGCCCCGCCATGATTCTGACGGAAGAAAATGACCCCAATGGTGATATCGCTAAGCTGTTGGTATTCTGGAATCGTATCCATATCGATTTTATCGTTGGCTGTGCATGCCTTCAGTGCCTGGGGGTCTAGGTACGGTTGGGATGTCTGCACAGAGAGCGATTGCGAGAGGACGCTTTAGCCTTCTTTATTCTGAGCTTTGTATTGCGGATTTGGTTTTCATATATAATATCATATTTATCTTGAACTTTTTGCTGAATTTTTGGTTAAAACTGAAATATATTTTACTCGTATTCTTCCAATCCTTAAGAAAGCGAGCAGTCTGTAGGTTTAGAGAACAACAGAAACTCTATGCTAAACTGCTTAAAGTACTCCCTCGGTGTAGCCTGTAGAACCGACGAGTTCAAATTATGTAAGACATCTGGTGATGCTAAAAGCCCCCCCAAGGGGGCCGTCGGACTCCTGCAGTGAAACCCTGCAGCAACATTGTGGCTCCTCCCCGCAATACGAGCTGCAGGAGGTAAATCAGCCGCGGAGGCTAATAAACCCGACGAACGACTCATCGCACATGCATATGATTGCGGGATAGGTCTATGTGACGCTCCACTGTCGATCTTGGTCCAGTCACATCAGGCCAAGGCCGCAGGTCAAACCTGCATCTGCAAGGCTGATTTAGAGTCGGTTTCATTATTTAGACTGCCAAGTACCTAGACCTTGATACATTCGCGGAGAACCTCGGGCAATGACCCCCAGTCTGGCAACATTCCTTGCTCTCAGGCAGGGTAACGCATTGGCCTCATTCCGCATCCCGTCTTTCGATCTCAAAGGAAATGGGCAAACAGACTGGCAGTACCTTTTCATCCCACAACTCCTTGGCTGAGCCCACTCGCCCAATCAGCGTATTTTGATACTCCACTTTGTGTTCTCGGCGATGGAGGGTCTTGTGTTTGCTCCTGGGAACTCTACTCGAGGATAACCCTTTTTGGTTTCAAACAGCGAGCAACAAGAGAACTGGAAATACGAGTGCGTGAAATTCCAAGAAGTACTTTTCCCAAATTGGGATTGAATGTGAGTTCAAAGTAAGTTCCACCAACTCTCTTTTCAAATCGTCCTCCAAGGTTGTCATATTCGATCTAGGCAAAATTATAAATATCTTCAACTTCCCTCCGAGATCAAATCATTCATTCAACCATCTTGATCCAAAAGCCTTTCAAAGCAGATCACCCTTGACCAAATCAACTTACAAGCTCTCTACTATATCCTTCAAAATGAAGATCTCCGCCAGCGCTCTCCTCGCCCTCGTCACCATTCTCCCCATGACCAACGCCTGGATCTTCACCACTAAGAGCGGCCAGTGGGATGGCACTAAGAGCAGGGCCTGTACCAAAGCCCCAAACAAGAAGGGTACTACCTATGACTGGAGCGCCCGTGGCTGTACCATCCGCATCTACAGTGACAGCAAATGCGATAACCAGATCGGCATTGCTGATAAAGATTGGAAGAAGCACGAGCTGAGTCGCGACATGGGAGCGTTCAAAGTCAGCTGCTGAATGGCTGAGAAAATAACCGGGGGACACAAAATGGTTATATTGAAGGGAACTCAGGGATTGCCCATGTTTCTGTCTTTGTTCTCTGTGTTTCATTTTGTTCCTCGCTATTAAAGTTCACGTATGATTTTGTTCTTCGTATCTATGGAATGTGGAATGAGCGTGGCTCTATTTTGTCAATGTTTCTTATGACAGGATATATATCAACTACAAGAATGAAATAAAGTCACTGAGGCTCAATTAATGCTATAGGAGCGTGAAATATATTATAGACATGCAAGTCAGCGGGTGGTCATACAATATCCATAGCTGAGATTGAGCAACGCTTGTCAGCAGAAATATGGATTTTCCCTTTTAAAGAGCCTTGTGTATTCCAAGAATATCTCTACTTTCTCATAAATTAATTTTTATAGCCTCAATGTCATTTTCCTAATAATAATATTTACTTGTCACTTCGATGTATACAACCACTCCGCACGGGCCACCGGTGATCTTCACTTCCGCCCGCAACGCCGCATTTCTTCTTCTCCTCTTCTCCTCACACCCTCAGCCTAAATGTCCCTGCTACGCGAAGCGGAGAGATGTCTCGCTAACCAACATGCCCACAATTTAAATGCCTTCATCACCCCACTGTCGCGCTCTGGGAAGTGGCTGGACCGCGTGAAGGAAGCAGACCAGCGCAGCGAGAAAGGTACCGTACCGCACCGCATCGGATGATCCAAATCACCTCCACCAAACGTCACCATAGACTAACCAAGGGTTTATTTGATGATAGGAACTCCTAAATCCGCAATCGATGGCCGCCTGATCTCGATCAAAGACAATATCTGCACGCGCCAACTACCGACGACATGCGCCTCGGGGATTCTCGATAAATTCACCAGCCCGTTCAATGCTACAGTGGTAGAGCGATTGGAAGGGGCTGGGGCTGTGATTGCTGGAAAGACCAATCTAGATGAATTTGGAATGGGATCGCACTCGGTTCATTCGCGATTTGGACCTGTGAAGAATCTCCGGCGAGACTCCGCGGGACATGAGATATCGGCTGGTGGGAGCTCAGGTGGGAGTGCAGTGGCTGTTGCTGCAGAGCAATGTTATGCGTGAGTTGGGACATACATACCTTGGAATTGTTGGGATTACTACTGATATAGTCTGTCTCGCGCAGTGCAATTGGAACAGATACTGGTGGCTCCGTCAGGTTGCCCGCTGCATACACGGGAACGGTGGGCTTCAAGCCATCATACGGACTGATCTCGCGATGGGGCGTTGTGGCATATGCGAATTCACTAGACACAGTTGGGATTTTGGGAACAAATACTTCCACCGTTCGAGACATCTTCTGTAAGAATGCGCTCCCTGCTCTGCTCTGCTCTACACTCGACGACATGAAATCAGAACTAGACCAGCTAACACATTTCCAAGCCATCCTCAACCACCACGATCCCCGCGACCCAACCAGTCTCTCCGAATCCTCACGATCACGAATTCTCACCCAATTACAAACCTCCACTCTCTCCACGCGCCTAACATCCAAACCCCTCCGAATCGGCGTCCCACTCGAATATAACATATCCGAACTCACCCCCCTCAGTCCGAACCGCCTGGCTCCTATCTCTCGCACATCTGCAAAAGCAAGGCCACACCATCCATCCGATCTCATTGCCAACAACCAAGCACGCCTTATCTGCATACTACGTCCTCGCACCGGCGGAAGCTTCTTCAAACCTCGCCAAATACGACGGAGTTCGCTACGGCACCCGCGGCGACGGTCCAGATGGAAATGGCCAGCCGGATGGAGTTCTTTATTCTAATACGCGAGGTGTTGGATTCGGATCGGAGGTTCAGCGCCGCATTCTTCTTGGCACGTTTAGTTTGAGTGCGGATTCTATGGATAATTATTTTATTCAGGCGCAGCGTGTCCGGAGGCTTGTTCAGCGGGACTTTAATGCCGTTTTCTCGGTTCAACATCCTCTATTCGATGTGCAAGCTGTTCAATCTGACTCGGTTGGTGCTGGTGCTGGTACTGGTGCTGGCGCTGAAGTTGACGTGATTGTCTGTCCTACTGCACCTTCGTCTCCGCCACGGTTATCGGATCTAACTGGTGATTCTGGCCAGTCTTCACCTTTGGATGCCTATGTCAATGATGTGTTTACCGTGCCGGCTAGTTTGGCGGGTCTTCCGGCTATTTCTGTGCCTGTGACGGTGGCGGAGTCTAGCCGGGATTCTGGCGCTGATGAGTTGGCTGGTATTCAGGTTGTGGGTCAGTATGGAGATGATGAGTTGGTTATGAGTGTTGGGGAGTTGCTTGCAGGCAATCGACTTGGAGAGCAATAATTGCAGAACACCGGGCGTGGATGATATAGGTCGACGGTGGGCTGGCTCTGCTTGATATATTTGTATTACTATAAAGATACCATCTACTGTACAATTTCTATTCAAATGGATATACCCGCATACTGGTGTATTTCCCCTCAAGATCTGGATGAGAGCTCATGGCCATGATATCTTAACCCAATATTTCAATTCAATGGTATCATATCTTCGAATATGTGACTATAAACACCAAACGCCTCGCCTGACATGACCCAGGACATAATAGCCAATCTGGCTCGCAATTCAAACATTTTCTCTCATCTCATGTCATCTCGACATCTTCATCCTGTGTAGCAACAGGAATCTCTACACCGATAGTCGGTGTCCCAACTACCCCATTACTCGTCCCATCTACCGCCGGAGCCGCAGAGACATCAGCAATCGCAGCCGGGGTAGCCTGGTTACTATTCGCCGCGGAATCAGAAGCCACCGCAGCACCAGGCGCCGAGGTAGACTCCGGTGCAAGGATTGTAGAATCAAGTGCAGCCCCAACACCATTTTGTAGAACCTCCGAGCCACCAACAGCGCCGGAGGCAGTTCCATCCGGCGTATTGTTATTACCAATGACATCGCCATCCACACCACCCCATGTAAACATTGCCTCAAGCTCATCCACGATATCAGCAACGACATCTTCGACAATTTGGTCATTGAATCGCTCGCCGATGGGACGGATGGGCTCGCCGTTCTCGGTCTTCTCCGGTGGTCCTACCCACCACGGCCCTTCAAATCGACATTCGACTGCGCCACCGCCGTAGCAGCTGACAGCGGGATAGTAGCCGATCATACCGTCGTCTGCATTTTCACGCTCGCCAATGCCGAGGTTATTCGTACCGTTCGCGAGACGACTGGCTGGTGGAAGGAATGCATAAAGATCTTTGAATGGAGATCCCATCTTGACTCCATTTTTGAAGATCGTGATGCTGGAGCCTGGAAGTGTGCGCAGGGAGGCATCTTCACTGTTCAGTGGAGAGGGATGACCAAAGGTGGGTGTCTCCTTCAAGTTGAATGCGTAGTCGCGGAGATGTTTGGTCGAAAAGACGTTCGACTGCTGCCAGCAGAAATCAGACTTATAGTGAAAAGGGATGCGGTCTCGGATTATATTGGAGGCGACCGGGGCCGGAGCTGCGGATGGATGGGCGGTATCAGCACCGTCTCCAACTCCATCCACGGCAGGATCATAGGTTCCCTCGACAATCTTCTTGTGTGTAGCTAAAGGCGGTAGTGTAATGAGCATGCCGATGACATCGCCTTCGTTAATAGCTTCGCCCTTGGGGAAGAAAAACTCGCAGCGCATCCGATTGACCACTTCACCATTGACATCTCGAATTCCGTATCCGTAGCAATCAACTCCGACATTGACGTCGAGATCTGCTTCGCGCCGGGCGAATCCTAACCGGACATGGCCACGAGATGAAGAGGCAGGACCACCGGGTCGAAGAGCGGCCTGTGGATCATTGACAACGCCACTTATCACCCGCGCCTCGTAGTAGTATGTTCCCTCTCTCGCGCACACATTTGCGCGCGCTGTATGCCACGCATCGCTGGTCGTTACCGCCGTCGCATCTTGCGAGAAGGATATGGCGGCTGGGGAGTCCTCGAAACTGAATCGGGCATGGTAGGGGCGGACGTCCGTTTGGCGATATTTAATATGGGGAAAGCCTGGGTCGGCAATGGCGTAGGAATAGCGGAAGCCGTTCTTATTTGTGAGCTTATCGACGACTTCGTAAAAGTCCCAGCTCTGGCCGAGCACGTCGGAGGACTTTTTGGTGACGTAGCTCAGTTGGCGAGGATGTGGGGGGGTATCGATCTGAGGAGCGCGGTTCGGCGAGCAGGAGAGGACGGAGAATGGATAGATTTGAGCTGGGGAGTGCAAGGCTAGCTGCAGCTGCACGTTTCTTGGGTGGTGGTGCACTTTCAAGGTCGAGGCCTTTGGCTTCGCGTTTCTTGCGACTATCACGCTTGTTCCGCTTTGCACGGGCATCCCCTTGTACTGATGCGTTGCTTCCTGGAGCTGGAGAGGAACGCGAATTAAGGTCAGAGATTGCGCCGTTAAGCAGAGGGCCATTGCTGGGAGGTATAATAGGTGAGTTGATATTGGATGAAGGTGCAGATGAGCCCGGAGCTTGAGCGGAGGCCATGGTGGAGAACACTGCGGGGAGAGTTGATAGGGAAGTTCCTTGCTGAAGCTATCCTTGACCGATAAAAGTCAAACTTTGTCGTAAAATATCGAAGACCAGACTTGACGGGACCAGCAAGACCGACTGGATTGGAGTGAATGTTCTGCTTTCTTTCCGTTCAACGCGAGGAAGAACAACGCGGCGGGCATCGAAAGCGGCAGAAAATTGACCGAGAGGCGGTGAGCCTAAAATTGGAAGGCGGTCGCGATAGCAAAAAAGAAAAAATTACTGATTAGACCCACGTGACCGAGAAATTTACCCACAAGCAATCAAGCATTGCATTGTAAACCGCCGTACAAGCTCGACGCTTTCTTTGATTTACCCCAGATTCCCCCAGTCGACGGAATTCTGCAATATGCCCAAGGCCACCAGCTCGCGCGCCGCCGCGGCCCGCCGCCACAACCCTTTGGCGGAAGATATTACGTCCGCGGGGCAACTCCGGGCCCAGTCTAACAAGAAGGGCAAGAGTCGATCGCAGGGTGAGGAGGAGGAGGGCGAAAATGGACAACGCTTTATCGATGCTAAGATGTCCCGCAAGATCTTGCAGATTGGTCAGGAATTGGCGGACGAGGATGAGGCCGAAACGAAGCGCGCCAAGGGTGCAGGCGAGACCATGCCGAACCCTGCCTTTGATTTTGATGCCCGATTGGATGAGCAGGAGATGGAGGCTCTTTCTGATGACGAGAACGCCAATTATGAGAATGATGAGTGGCTTGATGACGATGTGGAGAACGCTGTAAGGGAGAACATTTATGCAAACGATTTGGATATGCGGCAGACGCTAATGCTTGTTTGTAGGAGGTTGATCCCAATGATCTCGACTTGTTCAATAAGTTCATGCCAGGCGACCATGAAGAAGACCCGATCTTCCACCCCCGAGACCCCAATGCTGCTGGCCAGACTACCAACCTTGCCGATTTGATTTTGGAGAAGATTGCTGAGCACGAAGCCAGACAGGCCGGCATTGAGACTGGTGGCCCAAAGATCCAGGGTGGTGGACTGGCTGAGGATGCTGTTCAGATCCCTGCTAAGGCTGTGGAAGTTTATGAGAAGTATGTTATGAAGCGAGGCTCTTTTTTCCTCTTTTTGAAGACTCAAGCTAACACCCCACTAGGGTCGGCATGATTCTCTCTCGTTACAAGTCCGGACCCCTCCCCAAGCCCTTCAAGATTCTCCCATCCGTGCCAAACTGGCCGACCCTTCTCGACATCACCCACCCCGAGAACTGGACCGGTAACGCCATCTACGCCGGAACCCGCATCTTCATCTCCTCCAAGCCCCACGTGGCGCAAGAGTTCATTTCCACCGTCCTCCTGGAACGAGTCCGCGAAGAGATCCACGAGACCAAGAAACTAAACGTCCACACCTACAACGCCCTGCGCAAAGCTCTTTATAAACCCGCTTGTTTCTTCAAGGGTCTGCTCTTCCCCCTCGTCCAGAGCGGCACCTGCTCCCTCCGCGAAGCCCACATCGTCTCCTCCGTCATTGCTCGCGTCTCCATCCCCGTCCTGCACTCCGCCGCAGCTCTTCTCCGCATGTGCGACCTGGCCGCAGAACAGTCCATGCGCTCGCTGGAAGCCACCGGTGCCGTGAACACCTTCATCCGAGTCTTCCTGGAAAAGAAGTACGCTCTTCCATACAAGGTCATTGACGCCCTGGTCTTCCACTTCATGCGCTTCCGCACCGACAACGACACCAGCATGGGCGATGGTCCTGGCAGTGCCAAGGCTTATAAGCTCCCCGTTCTGTGGCACCAGTCTCTGCTCGTATTTGCCCAGCGTTACCGCAACGATATCACCGAGGATCAGCGTGAGGCTCTGCTGGATCTTCTTCTGGTCCGGGGACACAAGGATATTGGTCCTGAGGTTCGTCGGGAATTGCTCGCTGGTCGTGGTCGTGGTGTTGTGATGCCCGACCCGGAGGCGCAGAATGCTATCGACGCTGGTGATGATACGATGGATGTGACTATGTAAAGACGCTGTTGACGCTGACGCTGATGCTGCGGTTTCTTTCTATGAAAATTTCCCCCCCTGCATATACCACCTACGACCTGGTCATGAGCACGTATTGATGGAATGGCGTTCTTGTTTTGCTTTTTTTTCTCTCTTCTTCTCTTTGTGCATATAATTCCCCTGGTGTCGGAACTAGTGGAGTCGATAGATCCCACAGCCTCTATGGACTAAAAGTATTGGACATTTATTCATGGTTCCGTAAATTCAGGTGTCTTCTAGATTTCTGCTGCAAATAACATAAGACACGAATATACTCGAGGGCAATCCGCGAGACATGGCACCGATTCGCATATTGCTTGAATGCCTATCTGAATTATTGACTGATTTATTTCGTACTTTGTTTCAAATCTGTTCATACCTTGCTTTCTATTTCGTATTCAACCTAACAGATGATTTGCTAGTATGATGCTCACTGTATCCTCTAGATTATCGGAAGTCACGCTTGACTAGACTCCGCCATAAGACCTGAAGGTCATTCGCGACACATGACGTCTGTTGGAGCAGAATCGCGATTGACGCTTGACGACTGCGGAACAAGGATGGCGACAATTCGTTCTGAAGATAATCCTGCGACGTTGGAAAATGCAGACCGTGCGGGTACTGTTGCGATGAGTGCGCATGGACAAACATACTAGTATCTGTCCCTATGCCCTTTAGATACCAGCCAGCATTCAGTTGGGAAACAACAACGAGAATTCAACTTCTTATTGAGGGCAAACGGCTTCGAGGGTTGCTTCGCAGTATTTGCAGGATATCGAGAGCCTCTCGGGGGTTTGATGGGCAAGAGAGCACGTGGTCACCTCGTGACACTGCAGACCCTAAAAGCTTGTTCCCACTGCCAGATCTGGAGCCACGGCGATGGAGGTCAATTCCATGGATTCGGAATGGAAATAGGATGTCCGGTCACAGGGGATTTTAGTCCTCGGTGATCATACTGGAAAGTGGAGGTTCTCGCGCAGGGACACTGGTTTGTATAGTTTGCCGGAGACAAATGGCTGGTCTAATGTTCAATGAGTATTCAGACATGTGAAGTCTGTTGGAAGAGATCATGATGCAGAGTCGTGGTGTTCTTGGAATTTCCCTTTCGTGAATGGGATTGTCTTGGGGAGAAAGTGTGGAGGGAGTTCCCAAGGTTGTGCAGCTAAGCGCGGACTATGCACTAGTCTACACCTTAATTCTACCCCAGATTTCTCATGACATTAACTCTTCATAAATTCATAATTAATTCTATAGTATGTAATAGTGGAGTAGTTCAAGTATTTACCAATTTCCAAACACCGTTGTTGTTCTGTTGGCGCCTCAATGGGGCGCACCTTGGGAACTTTAGCACTATCGCGGCTCTTACCAAACTGCAAGCGCCGGGCAGATCCGGCGCTAGCTAACCTTAAAATAAATCGTATAGCATCTTTTTACAGTACTTTTTTTTTTGAATTCAGCCACATCATAATCTCAAAGTCAGTGTATTCTCACTTATTCCAAATGAACAAGAGAATGACAGTCAACAAACCAGGCGCTGACCTCATATCCCCACTTTATATCCCCATATCCCCTTCCCCACACCCCCACGCACATCCACATTCACCCATTGCTCCTGCCGCCAGAAAGGACTCACAGTGACTGCCTCCGTTCGATGTGACGTGGTATTTGTTGTTGTTTTGATTCGTCTTCCTCTCTTATTTCTTCTTTCTTCCTTTTTCCCATCTCCATTCACTTCACTTCTCACGCACTATTCTCAACAACTTTCAAGTCACAATGAGCACTCCCAGCAAGCGATCGAAAGGCGCACCGGCCCCGGGCCTAGGGCTCAACATCTCCGATGCAGAGATAAAGGTTTTGATTATCGCTTTCGCATGTAGTACTCCTGGCAAGGTATGTCCTCACCTACATCCACCCCATCCCCACCCCCCAAACCAAGCATCGAAAACGCGATTAGCATCGAACACCATACTCGAGAATCATCTTGACCTATCTTACCTCTCTCTCGCAATCCAAAAGACCACTCATTTTGCACTCAAAACCCCCATCCCTTTCCATCCCCATACTCCCGAACGAAGCGTCCCAAGCATCTCGAACACGCAAACCATGCAGCACAATCCTCAGACTTCATTTCAGACTGTCCCATCTTTCTCTCCCAATCTAAACCCCCCCTCCCCCGCCTACCCCCAGAATACCGGAAAGAAACACTCCACTAACATTTGCCCCAGGTTGATTTCGACCTTCTCGCCACACGAGGCGGATACACCAAGGCATCGGCCAGGGTCCTTCTTGCGAAGGCGAAGCGCAAACTCGCCGCACAATTTGCGGAAGTCAATGTCACCGATAACCAGGAAGACTCCAGTACCGCCAACCCTCAAGCGGTTGAAAATTCGGGTACCGCTCACCTCCAAGGGGCGCAGTCTGCGGCAGATACAGTGGTCAAGGAGGTTACTGCCCTTCTGTCTGGAGATTTGATGTCTCCCATGCGCACGGACCTGAAACGGAAGCACTCATTCAGTGAAGAGGAAGAGGTCGCGGGAGATATTCTCTTTGACATTTAGTTTCTCATTTGAATACCTACATGGGGCGGTCAATATGGGTTTCCATGACCTTTATTTGAAGGTCCGGATGGGAGGTTTATGTGCAGGAGTTTTTTCCTCTCCAAATCTTTTTCAATTGTTCTTCACAATTTTTCTTTCATGCTCCCCTTCGTTTTTGTTCTTTTACTTGTTTCCCATGCTTGTTTCTTGTTCTTGTGGGGCTCTTCATGCTTTGTTTTCCTATTTCCATTCAAAATAGCCAAGACGGAGTGGCAGTTTGAAAAGGTGGAGGCTAACGACGAAAATCCTTCCAAAACCGGTTATCCAGCAGTTCAGTCACTGGGTTCGACAATTCTTCTATTCTTGTTTCTTGTTATTGATGAATTTCACGATCTCTTTTTCTATTTTCAGCTGAAATGGCCAAGACGGAGAGCAGTTTGTAAGACGTTCAAGCGTTTCAACTTCAGGTACGTACTGAAGTTCGAAACGTAAATGTCCGCTCCATCTTGGTTGGCAGAGTTGTTGTCACTCGTGTTGTTTCTCGACATTTTCTTTTCAAAAAATATTCCATTTACTGCTGTTTCTTTGCAAGTCTTTATTGTCCATCTTTCTCTTCTCCTTTGTCATTTTTAGCGGTCGAGGCGGAGGGGACATTTAAGACATATCGGAAGTGAAACTTCAAGTTCAGACTGTTATTTCTCTCAACATTTCTTTTCTTTATTGACTAGTTCTCTTTCTTGCCATCTTTGTAGCGGTTCGAGGCGTAGATGGCATTCAGAACGGACATACGAGAGTTAGAACTCTAAATGTACATTAACCTGCATAGCTCGATTTACCGGTATTCTTCGTAGGTGAATAAAAGCGGTCTCGTCATTCTTTAGCTCATGAAAATATTCGGAGGCTAGTTTCTAGGCACCGTGTCTTTTGGACCGGACTGTAGATCTTGGGGGAGGTTATCCGTCTCGTAATGTCTCGGCTTCGCATATTCATTCCTATCGATGCTTGCCGAGTCTACTAAATCTACTGTGTTATTACATAGAAAATAACTCCCTCGTTGAAATTATGTTCTTGATCGAAGAATACCAGGTTTGTCGAGTCTCCGATTTAATGACTACCAATCCAATGCCAAATTGGGTCGGTCGGTACTCCGGTGGCAGCCAGAGTAAGCACTCTTTGTTCCACGTGATACATGATCCATCTTCATCCATGCCCAGGCCTTTATAATACAGCATGGATCGAAATCAGATTCACCACCTACACACACAGATTCTTTCTCGGTCCATCTTTTGAAACTGCGCTCTACCTATTACGGTTAACCGACCCTCGAACCCATTTCTTGGCAGTATTCCCGTACGGCTGTAAATAACAGCGTAAAAATAGCCATCGTAATAATCTGGTATGTCTCAAGGGCTTCTAGAGCGTTGATCGTGCAAATAGGGCAAACAGAAGGCAATTTTCTTGTCAGTGTGGTTATCTGGCCTGAATTCGACTTCTCCCTTCCATCAACTACTCAGCATCCACAGGAGTGACCACTGTGAGAAAACGACGTGTTTAGAGACAACATTGGTTTGGTGAAGGCTTTCCTATACGTTATTTAACAATGCTGGCTTTCTGATTGGGGCCTGTCTCCGCCAGACTAGTATAGTTGCGCGTTTATTATGGTCGGTATATAGCTCCTCCAGCTGAAGAGTGTGATTGTAAGTTGGAACCTAACAAATTGTCAGTTTTGTCCTCAATCGCCACTTTTAATTATGCCTAGAATATATATTCAGTCACCACCTACTATTGAGTCTGCACGTACTGCTTGTATGAGGACATATTCCACAATAATCCTCAGATCTATAGTCCTCAAGCACCCAATCGGAAAGTGCATCTGCGGATTTGAAAGAAGATGCGTCTCAGTCTAGGCCTTGATGGCTTGATCGTGCCCTTCTTTACACAGTATAGACTGGTGGGGTTTCAATTTAGGGATGAGAAGACACTCTCTGAGCTTCCACCATTTTTCCTATGGTGAGCCGCATGTCTTCCATATATTTCAGCAAAGTCTCATTATCATCACGCAGACGCCGAATTGAATTCTCCTGTGCTCGGAACTGTCTAGACACGAAATACAACTATCAGTCCATCCATTTGTCAGGTAGAAAGGCAAATATACCTACTGGTTCAAAAGAGCCAGCTGGTGAGACCGCAAACGCGACCTATAATTATCCCTGTCCCGGATCTTCTCCATCACTTTCTCTCGCACCATATACCACCGTAGTAGCTTTGGTGTCGCGCCGAGATTCCAAGCAAGTCTCACAGTTGTTAGAGCAACAGCAAGAAGAGGGATTCCCTTAACCCAGCGCTCTTGACCCAGCTCATAATCCACCTCGTCCTTGTACAACCACTTGAAGACATTATAGTGCGAATCAGGCTCGATGCTTGTCTGTCCACGGACTTTATGGGCTAGTGCATCACCTCCAATGGCTTTAGCGAGCTCGATCATAATGCTGATCTCAGTTCGCCAGAGTTTGTGGAAGATTTCTCGCACTTTTTCAAAGCCTGGCTGAATCTCAATCTGGCTCTCCATCAGACGAGTCTCTTCGATCGTGGCTTTGACGGATTCATATATGTCATTCATTTCAACATGGCCATTTTGGAGAGTGTTGTAGCGAACATAGACGAAAGTGAAGACGGCGGCAAGGAACGTGAGGATCCCGGATATGTTCGCGGTGGTTGATAAAGGGCTGTCCTCCATTACAAGGTTGAGTTTCCTCAGACTGTTATATCGCTTTCTTTGTTTTATTTTCTTTTGTGTTTGTGTTATTTCAATGTAATTTATTCTTGCAAAAATCAAATATAATGAAATGAAACCAGACCAAAGAGATCACAAGGGGTTACAGAAGCTGACCGCCTGCATTTGTTTGGTTTGTTTGTAAGGGGTTTGTTCAACAAAACAAAAAGCCTATACAACAGAATAAGATGGCTGTTTTTATCTGTTCAGTTACAATTGTAATGGAATACCTCTAAATTCCTAGAAAGGGTCGTCTAACCTATAATCATATGCAAGATAGAGTTCATGAAAGCTAGAAAAATAATTTCAAGGTGAAGCTAATTTCGAGCGGCCCTGTATATTCAATATTCTTGTCAAGGAGATAAAAATGTTTTTATCAATCAGGTGAACTTGATACAAAACACCACATAGCGAATAAAATTGACTAAACGGGTCTTAGTCGCCCTATTGGATGAATCGGACAAAGAGTCGAATAAGAAGAATTGCAGAAGCTATCGACATGGCCGATACGGCCGCGGGTACAGTCGCACCATATCTGAATAACGCCATATTTATAGTCGATGTCTAGTAGTAAATAGTATTCTCGAACAACCTATTATTGTGTCATAGCTACTAGTAGTACTAGTAATTGATTTTGACGACTTAGTTACTATCCAATAATTCGTAATAGCGCTCATTTACTAGGATAATTGCTTTTGAACGGAGTATCTGTACCTGTACGGAGTACCTTCATGCAGAGTCCTCATTCCATTCAAGATTTGATTGCAATTAGTAGGGAAGTACTCCGTACTGCGCTGCATAGATGGGTACTTCGTACACAATCAATGCCCGGGACAACCACCGCCCCGCCCCTTTGTGATGTCGCATAATCAGAATCATGTTATCCAACCAATGTACTTTTGTGGATGCACGGATATGAAGTACGGATTATATTACTTCCAGGTCTGTCTACGGAGTACTTTGTTCTAAGTAATCTCCTCTGCCCCACAATTTCCGCACCCGCGGCACTTCATCAGACTAGTCATTACTGCCAGGTGCTACTGCAGGCACCAAAGCACATCATACATAATATTGACTTACACTGCAGACTCGGACTCGAATTCGAACTCGTCAATGCAGCAGACAATCACGGAATCGCGAATCACGAATCACGACAGTCTTCCCTCTAAATAATTTCTCCGGTACCCACTTTCGCATGCCAGGTACATAGCGTTTACCAAAGAAGGTCAAGACAAAAGTACGGATCTTCAGGGGAGGGATGCTACGTGACGATCAAACATGGCGAAATGGTGAAACGGAATATCGTTCGTACGTACGCACTGCGACGGAGTCCTCGGTAGTTTTTCATCTCCTGTTCTCCGTACTAGAGCCGGCCCCCTGTTTCTAGAAGCCGCTAACAATGCCACTAATGAGACTTACTCGAATTAGATACTCCGTAGACTCCGTGACTCCGTGCTTGCAGGGGTAGGGGAGGGGGACCCTCAGGGTGAAGAGGAGCACGGAGTACGAGCATTCTAAACCATTCTACAATGATCCACGGAAGTCTGGAGAATCTATCCGTGCGACCAGTCAAGGAACGTAATACGGACACGGACTCCGGTGCGCGGCCCCTGTGGAGCCCGGCCGCGTCCAATGGCGACAGAATGGTGTGGTGTGCCCAGGGAGTGCGGGCAGGGGATGATTGATCGAGTCTACGAGTCGTTTGCATATGTATGTATACTGTGCTACAAGACGAGTACACTGCAGAATCCAGTGGGTGAGTGAAGGAGTGCCAGCTGAAGTGATGATGGATCGACAGCCTTGTTTGGGGGATTGGATTGGGGGGCCTAGGACTGAACAACGCAGTCAAGTGCGAGTGTCTGGGGCGAGGCAATATCCAGTGTATGCAGGGCCAATGGGATGCTAGCCAGACATTCCAGATTCCAGACTCGACTCCTTAATGTGCAGGAGGGGCGTGTGGCGACGGGAGACATTCTTCCGAGAGATGCGCAACGTAGGACCGGCCCACTTGGTCCAGGCGGGGGTACGAGTACGCCATTGCGTGTGAACCACATTCTGGAGAACAAAGCGAGTCAAATGAGAGTGAGGGCAGAGTAGACTCTTATGTACTCCGTATCCATGAAGTGTATTGTAGGAAGCCTTGCAGTAGAGTGCGAGAATACCGTTGTTAGTGCTGATCATACTCGTACCGATCTGCTTGGGGGCCGGGGGGCCTGGGGCCAAGAGCTATTCATAGCGAGGCTGAGCGTTGAAGTAGCTGAAACGGGGGCCCACTTGGCGAATGGGGGATGTTCCAGGGGTCAAAGGGGGTTACGACACAGGGAGTTGGCAGGGAGTTGGCAGAGACAGAGGGGGAGAGGGAGTCCAGGGGGGCAATCCCGTGACTTGGTCACTCTTGACAAGTGGCCTCTACTTAAACACTCCCACGTCCGCTTTCATCCACCCACCCAACTTATGAACAATCTGTCCTTTTCCCCCGCTGACTCATATGGGGTCGACCGTGTAGACGTGGCCTGACTCTATCTGATCTCGATTTGACTTGATTTGATCGCCCTCGTCCTGTCGGTTCTGATCTTGTCCCTCCACACACGGCACCGGCCACCATCCACTATACCTTCACACCCACACACATCAACATTCACCACACACACACACACATTATGACAGACACGATAAACCCGATGGACCTCCCCGGTTCACCATCAGACTTCCCCTTGACCGTCTCCCCCGCAGACACCTTCGACGACTCACCCGAGCCCGAGTGCGAGGATGACGATGTCGAGATCAAGGAGGAAGATGATAAGAAGACCACAAAGAAGAGAAAGTCCTGGGGTCAGGAACTTCCTACTCCCAAGACCAACCTTCCCCCAAGGTATGCTCAATCATCCTGTCACACCACTGCCCCAGACCAGCCCCACTAACATCCCCAGGAAACGAGCCAAGACAGACGACGAGAAAGAGCAACGCCGCATCGAGCGCGTACTCAGGAATCGCGCCGCGGCCCAAACATCCCGCGAGCGCAAGCGTCTAGAAATGGAGAAGCTGGAGACCGAGAAGATCCGAATGGAAGAACAAAACCAATTCCTTCTTTCAAGGTTAACCCAGATGGAGGTTGAGAACAACCGACTATCCCAACAAGTCGCTCAACTATCCGCCGAAGTCCGAGGCTCTCGCAGCACAACACCCATCTCCAACAAAGCCACCTCCCCTCCTCCCGCCATCACCGAATCTCCCACTCTCACACCTACCCTCTTCAAACAAGAAGGCGAGGACATCCAAATGGAACGCATCCCCTTCCCTACCCCCGCCACCTCCACTCTCGATTACTCCCCCACCCTCCAACCCTCCACGCTGGCTGAGGCCTCCGACGCGACACAACATCCTGCCGCGATGTTGTGCGACCTGCAGTGTCCGTTGGTAGCCTCGAAGGTAGTGGCGCCGCCCTCCCCCTCTTCGACCTCACTCACTCGCATCACGATGTTGCAGCTCCTCTTTCTGACGATGACTTCCGCCGCCTATTCCACGGTGACAGCGCCGCTGAGTCTAATCCTTCATTCCCTGAAGACGGGTTCGCCTTTGGCGCTCTCGACGGAGTCTCAGATCTCAGTTCTTTCCCCTTTGATTCATTGGTTGATTTCGACCCCGAGTCTGTCGTCACCCTTGACGGCGTCAACGTCGTCGACCAATCGACCGGTCTTTCGGATGAACCTACTTGCCCGACTGCTAGCGTGCAGCCCAGCCTTGGCGCGTCCACTTCGAGATGCGACGGGCAGAGCATTGCAGCTAGCGGTTAGCGAGCAGTTTACATCTGACCAGACACGGACCCGGTTGGCTGATGATGTTAACGCCCCGGAGGGCCGACCGCGGTGGGAGTCGTTGTTGACTATGATCTGGGCTATTGATAGACTGAGTGGTCAGCGACAGCAGCGTGAAAGTGAAAGTGAGCGCGAACGCTCCGGACGGCGACGAAGCAATGGACATGGAAAGGTACGGACACGGAGTTTTCGGCGTTCCCCCCCTCGAGTCTTTATCGAGAGTGGGTAAGCAATTGGGTTAAATGTATACTATACTATGGCTTATGGCTGGTTTTATGGCTTTGCCGATCAATCTCAATATTTCAACAAACACCAACAGATCTCTAAATTGTAGTTGTAAATGTAACTGTAATCCCCCCTGCAGTACTCCGTACTTGATTTACCAAAATATTTCCTCCGACCCAGGGAAGGAAAGAAGTTGGTCGATTCCCACGAGAGACAACTTGATACATGATCACATGACCCTACCCCTGCGGTCCAGAGTCCCCCCTTTCACCTTCTTTCTTCCTCTATTCCTCTCTCGGGTTATCTTTGCACTCATGAAGGAAATTCAACGCCAGTTTCCGGGTGTGCACGGGGTCTGGGGAGGAGGCATCTCCTTTGTCTATGAGGTCCATCCTCGTATCGTGGTCAAGGTACCCACCCAGGTCCGGCTATGTAGTACCCAAGTTGGAAGTGCTAAGTAAGAGTCTAGATCTATCCCTTGCTTAGTATTTGATAGTTGTATCATTGATTAAAATCACAGATGTTGTTGGATTTTCCATTATTAGTGTCTGGAATAGGCAATATCAACCAGTACGACTAGATCTGTAGGCATTCTGCGGGTGAAAACAAGTCGAGAAAGAACCGAACTGAGATTCGAGTATAGTAATTAGAATATCATCGCCGTTATTCTACAATAATTCTAATAATTCTGAAATAATTCTCGAGCCATACTACCACTGGACTGTGTTGTATCTGCCTACGCTAACGAATGCGGTCAGTGACGTTGCCACTTCGGAATTGCTCAGCCTCCGCACTTCGCCTTGAGACACGAGACATCAACACTACACTTCACCCTACACTCTACACTCCAGCCTCACCCTCTCTCTTCCCTCTCTCTCTTCTCCTCACGCCCCTCACACCGCAATCATGGTCCGCAAAGATCCCATCTTCGAAGCCCGCACCAATGTCAAGGTACACACCCCCCTCCTCCCCACCCCGCTGCACCGCAGATCCAGCCTTCACATCACACCCCCCCTCCACCAGCCTACCCTCACCACAATGACCAACCCATTTACTAACCCAACCCCCAGCTCCACTCAAACCGCCTCAAAAAAGAAGCCGCCCGCGCCGAATCAACCTTCAAATCCGAAAAAGCCAAAGCCGACCGCGCCATGAAAAACCGCGAATTCCAAATCGCCCGCATCCACGCCTCCAGCGCCGTCCGCGAAAAGCGCCGCCAAGTAACCCTGAAATCCGAAGCCGCGCGCGCAGACGTAATAATCAACGAACTCAAAGCCGCCCAATCAACACGGGACACATCACGAACCCTCGCCCTGGCGAGTCGGGGCCTGGACGCGGCGAGCAAGAGCGTGAATCTGGAACATCTTGTCTCGCATGCGAATAATTTCTTGGCCCGGAGTGAAGACTTTAAGATTGCTAGTAGTGCGATTGAGGACGTTGCGCAGGGTGTTAGTTTACAGGAGTATGGGGCTGAGGGTCAGCATGAGGTTGATCGGATGATGGAGCAACTTGCTGATGAGGCCGGTGTTGATATGAGGATTGCATTGGAGCAGGATACGGAGGTTCCTAATGCGGAGGTTAAGGGGAAGGAACAGGCGCAGGCGCAGCAGCAGCCGGCGGAGGTTGAGGATGGGCTTGGGGCGAGGTTGAGGGCCTTGCGGGCTGCTAATTAGTGTCGGCCACGAGGTGTGTGGTGTGGTATAAGGTGGTGGTTTTTACGAAGTTACGCCCTGCACAGGATTGTTCTTTGCTTTTCTTATCGATGTCTTGATAGGTTCAAGTAGTCTATAGGTGTTTATGGACTGGTCTTCTCTAAGAGTAAGTGCTTCTCTACTTCTGGGCGGTTGGGGGAGTAGAGTATACTCGGTCATCTACCGAATGTATTAGAAGTTTACTGTAAAGATATGAGTGATTTATTTTCGTGGACCCTTTGTCAATAGTCTATGCATTGGAATCTGTTCATAGTTGCAGATATGTACTACTAGTAGTACCGACTCAGAGGCAAACTCGCCTCTTCGGGCATTGTGCCTTAATTAGAGATAGATCGGATCGTTAGCAGATAGAAACCAGCGGGGCTCGGGGAGTGCCCGAATTTATTCCGTTGGTTTGGATTGCTTTGATTTGCTCGGCTGTTTTGTCCATAATTGAGTGACTGTTAGAATTAGCGAGGGTATTGGTTTATTCTACACTGCTCACTATGATACTATTATACCATATATGACGATAATCTGTGATACTCTATGCTCTGGTATTATCCCCCACTGCACACTCTTTTCTTTCTCTTCTCTTTTACTCTCCTCCTCTCTGCTCTACTCTACCCTCTACTAGACTCTATTCCTGCCCAAGGGAATCCTTCCATCTCCTCCCATCCAATCAGCAACTCCTCGCCCCAAATCGCAATCTCCACCATTCCCCATCGATGCTAGTTTGTCTTAGATTTCTCCCAATTCGACTAGCCCCACGACTAGAGCCTCTTGGACCCTGCTCTAGTCGACGAAAAAAGGGGTCGACAAGCGCCTCACGGCGAGACTAGCATGCAGTGACCCTGAAATTGCTATCTGCTACTCCGTAAAACGCATACTAAAATAGTCCTAAGCAAAATTTACCTTGCACGCCACCGACCACATAAAACCATGGCAGCAGCCACACTCCTTGACCCTTCTCTGCAGGGGAAGAATCACTCGTCTCGAGGCTCAAGCTGAGCAATCGAGTTCCAAGACGCAAAGATGATATCCACACACTCGTTCAAGTCCCTCGTTCTTACCAGCCTCCTACTCCAAGTTGGCTGGTCTCCACTCGTTCACGCCGCACCCTGGATAATCACCGAAGCAAACCAAGTCGTCCCCATAACGCAGCTCGCCTACGACTCAAACGAAGACTACATAACAAAAACAACCACGTCCATCGAAGCAATCATTCCAACAGTAACTTCCCTCCCCGAAGCCCTGTCAACAATAACCCAAACAAACACATACTACGGCGACACCATCACCGCAGTCGAAAAACTATACCCCTCTGGCGTCGGCACAGCCATAGACTTCAACGCCGGCTATTATGACGATTACTACAGTTCGGATTCAAAACATACAACCGTCTTCGTAGTCGATTTGACCTACACCGCGCCCACAGGCTGCTCATCTACATGGACAACTACGACAGCCGCAACATTGAGCGCTCTGCCCGCTACACTTTCCGCCCTGTTGCCCAGAACCCGGACTTCTGTCTCATTGTCCGTTGATACGAGCATTGCCTTTCAACCGACGACTTACACATACGATCAAGTCTGGGTAGAACCCACCCAGGTCCCCGCTACCTCACTCGCCTCACTGCGCAATCGAAATTACCCCTCTAGTCTTTATGGAGCCGGGGCCAATTGTTACTATCACTCCTCCTACGCCGACGGCACCGATTCCACTACCGATAGGTACGATCCCAATACGGGCCTGAGCTCCGGGCCTGGTTCTACTACTTTTACCCCTGGCACTTCCTCTGGATCAAATTCTGACTCTGGCTCCGGCACCAGTTCTTCATACCCATACGATTATTACGGTTACTGGGGCGAATACGACGAATGGAACGGGAAATACTACAGCGGGATCAGTCTCCTAGCAATCGTCCTAATCAGTACCCTAGGCTGGATAGGAATCTGGTTCCTAGCCGGAATTCTTGAAGCATTCATTCGATTCCGTCGTCTAATGCTCGGCTGGCAGACTCGTCGAGGATTACCTGTTTGTTGGGCGATGACCATTCTCCCGCTGTCATTATGTTGTCTGTGGGGGTTTAGAAAGGGGTATCGGGCGCGGTCGGTGGATGATGCGGCTATTTTGAAAGAGAGGTGGGAGAAGATGGGATTTTGGAAAAAGTTTGCCCTGTTTTGGGTTTGGGGGTTTAGATATAAGTATCCTACTGTTTTGGGTCCCGCGCCGCCACAGGTTAGGGTTTCTAAGAGGCCTGGTTATGCTTGGGGTGGGTATGGGTATGGGAATGCGGATGGGGTTCATCCTGCGCCGTTGTTGGGGGGCTGAGGCGAGTTTGAGGTCGAACGGTAGTCAGAGTTTGCCGGGTAGTGCGAGGGGTCCTGTTCATGTGGGAGGTCCGGCTCCGGAGATGGGGCAGGTTCAGACTCAGGTCCCGGTTCATCAGGGTCAGGGTCAGCAGGGTTTGCAGCCTTTGCCTAGAGCGGTTGTACCGGAGGCATCTGGCGCACTGGGTGGTGAGAGTGGGGGCCAGGGGGAAGTTGGACAGGCTCATTCTCGTTAAGTGGAGTGAATGTTGAGGGTCTGGAAGTCTCATGTTTATATGCCAGTGGTTTATAGCTCCTTGGAGCTGTCTAATATTAATGAATATTTGGAGAGATCTACTTTAAGAAGTATCAATTTGAAGTTATCAATGCCAATGGTGTGGGTAATGTGATTCTGAGTACTTGGAAATATAGGATAATTTCTCAAGTATGTACTAGTACTAATAGTAAGCTTGCATTTGTGCCATAATAGACGGTCCATGCCCAGGTGTTACTCTATAATACTCGTAGTACAGTAGTTTTCAATCAGTAAACTATACCTCCACTCTTGCGACTTCTTTCCAGTTAGTTGTACAGCCTCTCAAAACCCTGCAGTTTACGAGTGACAGCGCATACATGCATACGTTAGATGCGCATTACTTACCCATGCTGCTATAGACTGAACGGCTCAAAAGCCCTGCATAGAGAGGCGATCTGGGGCAAAGATAATGATTAGACTATTTTAAGATGGGGCTAATACCCGGGAACTAATAGGATGCACGGGTCTGAAAGCCGCATAACACGGCCCGATAGGGCCACAGCATCATTGATTTTCGTGAGACCAAAGAAACCCCACATACTTGGCCCATTGTCAAAGAGGTTACCTACCAATTAGTCACCAAGAACTTTGCTTCTCTTTTCTGAAGCTTATACAGTACAAACGGGCTACACATCCAGAATAGCCAATCTTGTGACCAGTCATGTTCTATTGTGGCGGAGTCATGTTCCCTTGAACTGCACATGTCATCGTCCCCGTTAGTGATTTCTCTACTGGCTAAGGGTAACAGTGGACAGCAAGAGATGTTAATTATGATGTCAGGATGCATTTGCTCATAAACAATAAATTGTTGACTCTCGCTGAAAGGACAACTTACTCGAAAAGGCGCATGAATCGTTCGATTTCCCTCAAATCCGAAATATCCAACGGTTGTCATCGTCCTTAAAAGCAAAAGTAGATACCCCTCCGGTGAACGATGTCGATAAACACTCTCCCATCTACCGTACGCGCTCTGCTGCAGGCAGACCCCACCTCAAAAACTATCACCCTTGTCGAGCGCCCTCTGCCAATACCGAATTTTGATAAGGGGGAACATTTAATCCGTGTTTATGCTGCCGCTCCTTGTGCAGGAGAACGCCTATGGCCCAGTTTTGGTGACATTCCTGGGAAAGAAATTATCACCTGTGACGATGTTGCAGGGGTCGTCGTGAGCACCCCAGAAGGCTCTCCATTCAAGGTAAGAGACGAGGTGTACGCTCGCACGAGCTATTACCGCCCTGGATGCGCTCGTGACTACGCAATTGTCACTACAGATGAATTAGCTGGTCGCCCCTGCAATCTGAGTTGGGCGGAATCCTCGGCAGTGCCACTCGCTGCGGAAACGGCATGGCAAGCTCTGTTCAAGCATGCCGGAGTCGGAAACTTTGATAGCCCGAACTGGAAGGGTAAACGCATCTTGGTGACTGGGGCTTCAGGGGGGGGTTGGGATCTGGGTCGTCCAGATTGCAAGTCAAACGGGGGCGGAAGTGGTCGGTACTTGCGGACCAGATAACCTAGACCACGTCCACTCTCTAGGAGCAAAGCAAGTGCTGAACTATCACTCGATAAAGATTGCCGAGTGGGGTCAGAACCCATTGAACAAAGTCGACGTAATTGTTGACTGTGTTGGCGGGCAATCACTTGAAGATGCCTGGTGGTGTCTCCGTGACAATAGTGTGATCATTAGTATCAATCAGCCGCCGGAAGACAGACGACCCGTGAGGTGCGAAGTTTCTGACGTGAGAGCTATTTTCTTCATCATGGATCCATCCGGTGCAGATTTGGCAGAAATTACAAAGTTGGTGGAAAAGGGCAAATGCCGGCCTATTGTTGACAGTGTCTGGCCCTTGGAGCAATTTCAAAACGCATACGAACGTTTGGATAGTGGCCGTGTCCGAGGCAAGATTATTTTCGACCTCTTATTGAATACTCAAAAGTAAGATGGCGCCTTAATGATGAGACGAACGTTCCTGTTGAATTATCCGACAATGACGTATAGCCAGAGAAGAATAAGCAGCGATATGAAGCACCAATTGGCGAGGTTCTGCGCTAGTAACATACATCCTAAGGATAGTAGTCGCGATTTTCATGCGGCAGTACCCTCCCGGTCAGCGTCTAAAACAATAATATTGTGCAACCCATCCTTGATAACTTGATCGTCAATAATGAGAACCGCCAGGAACTTAGCTCCTTCCGATCCATTGTTCTCCGATCGAACGTGATGACAGCCGGGGGCTTCATACCACATTTCTCCTTTCTGGGAGACGATGGGTTCATCGCAATTCATTTGATTTAACACAACACCATCAATCATCATTGCAATAGCTGCTGCGCCCGAGTGCGTATGCGGAGGTGTAGCTGCGTTAGGAACCATATCGATCGAGATGATAACGACGGCTTTCCCTGGAATATTGGATGGATGGTAGACATTCACAATCTTGAAGTCCTCTCGCGGACGTCTGTATATAAAATGGGCATACTGGAGGCATACTATAGTCATCAGAATATTAAGTTGCTTACCCTTCAATGTGATAAGTATCACCGAGCTGGACTACGTTGGGCATTGTGGAGGACATTCTCAGGTTTCAAGTTCCAAAGTGACTAACCGCGAAACAAAAGGTTTTCTGGTTGAAAGACAGTTCCCGGCGGACTTTTAAAACTTCCCCGGGTTTAGTTGGATACCTGGCTGAAACGGGGCATAAATCCCTACGTCATGTGCTGAATTGCAATTGCCACCGGTTAAAGGAACATGGTATGTATTCCACGGACAAGTCGAACTTCTAGTCTCAGTGGAATAGTCTAGATTGCTTGACCGACGGAGCATCCACTGTAGTGGGAGTTTCGATGACCGCAAGACGGAAAGTATGCTGAGATTTTGTTCTCTAGTCCGTCTCTGGCAGTCTTTCTAGACCAGCCTTTGGCGATAAGGGCTCTTCTAATGCTGGAGGTGGTAATCATGACCTAAAACTCCTCCCATATGAATACAGCTGTCTCTTCGAGGTCGTGGCCGGGTTTCTTCGATCAGTGATCAAGAGGCATCGGCCATCAGAGGCGTCACAGTTCAAGATACCCTCCAAGTCTAATTTGTTCCAGTATGCACTCTCCTAAGGAATAGAAGGAAAATATACTGATTATTACCACTAGATAATACTACTAGTGACTCTATCTTAATGGCACTAAAAAAAAAGAGAAAAAAGGACGAATGCCAGCAGTGCCGGCAAAAAGATATCTCAGGTAAGGTTTGTAGGAATAGCCGAACGGGGGGGGTCGAACCCCCAACCTTGAGATTAAGAGTCTCACGCTCTACCGATTGAGCTAGCCCGGCTGGGCTGTTGTTTGGGGGGAGCAGATTATGTTACATCAGGCAAGTACTCCCCGGTAATCACTAGTCCCCATACCTGGGGCACTCCTCGAATCTCCACAACTCATCCATCTCATCTCATCTCATCCTCAACTACCGAGTCGCCCTCGGCAACCAACCACTGGGGCCAATATGGACGAGCAGGCCTCCCAAACCAAACAACCGGCCTGTCTCAATTGTCGCCGCAGTAAAATCCGCTGCAATAGGCCCTCCAGCCACGCCCGCTGCGAGAAATGTCGCCAGTCTAATGTTGACTGTGTCGTGCCGAACCACCACTTGGGTCGCCAGAAGGGTGTTAAGAAGTGAGTGGAGTGGTGATTTATTCAAGCCCTGTTGATCATTCAAGTCTCTTGTAATTTCGTGGACATGGCATGGAATATATAATATGAATATGAATATGAGCATGAATATGAACATGAACTTGACCATGAATAGAACCTTGGAACATTCGCTAATATATACCCCCAGCAAACGAAAAGGCCTGGAAAAAGCAATCCACCAGATCGAGCAAGCGATTAAACGCCCAAAACTCGACTCATCCACTAGCTCAGCAGATGAGGCTCAACGCGCTATCTCTGGACTCCAGGAGCTACTCTCGCGCTTCCAGGGTCAGTTGAGTCACTCACCAGAGCACGGCAGGCTCGGGTCCGGGGCCGGGACCGGGGAAGGAGAATCTGAAGCATTCTCATCAGATCTGGAACGAGATCGAGACCTTCACCCGCACATCTCCTCTCCGTCACCACGCGAAGCCCCAGAGGAGAATCTTGCGCTAGATGATGCGGAGAATCCGCTACAGCTTTTAGCGCGGGCATCGGATTTGCAGCTCTCGCCTGTTGGGGTACGGCATATGCCCAAGTCGCCACCCTTACCCTTGATATCAGCTCCCTTGTCTTTATCTTTACCACAAGAGGGTATTGGTCTTGCCGTGGACCCGGGGGTCAGGGACAGGGACAGAGGTCGGGGTCGGGACCAGAGCCGGGATTTTGATGCGGAGCTTGATCGGCGCGAACAGAGTGCTAAATCCTTCTTCGTACCTGCCCGAGCAAATCTGGATGTAGGGGATGATTTGGATCCGGTGGAGTTGGGTCTTGTTACATTTGATGAGTCGGAGTCTTTATTCTCTTTGTAAGTTTTATCGCTGGCTTCTTACTTTGCGTTGTTTTCCCCGTGAGGATGCTTGCCGATGCTTGCCCCTAGGGTCAACCCACCTCCAGTCCCACCCCAATTAACCTTCTCCTCCCTCCACAGCTTCTACCAACATCTCGCACACACAAGATGGGGCCTAGATCCCCTCGTCCACACAGCCCACTTCGTCCGCACCCAATCATCCTTCCTATTCACATCGATAATGGCCGGCGCAGCTCTATTCCTCCCATCCGCAAGCGCCCTATCAAAACGACTCTCCCGCCACGTAAAATGGCTTGCGAACCGCGTAATGACCCACCGACACCGTTCCGTCGAGATCGTTCTAGCTTTCATGGTAAACGTACCCTGGATGGCACCCGGGGACCGCCTCGGTGACGACGACACGTGCGCGTATATTGCAATGGCATTGACTGTTGCCCTCGACCTGTCGCTTAATAAGATCGTTACGCCTTCGTCGAGTTTTGGAAGTGATCTTATTTTCCAGCTCGCGAGGGCGGATTGTATTGATGCTAAGCGTGCGTTGCTTATGGATGGGTTTGATGATGTTGAGCCTGGGTCGGAGTGGGGGAGAAGGTTGTTGAGGAGGAGAGAGAGGGCTTGGATTGCGCTTTTTGTTGTTGAGAGGGGGTATGTATTCTGAATGGACTGCATTGAATTCGAGTGGAGTGGAGTGGAGTTCTGATTTGGCTGGCTGATGGATGCTAATAATGCGTGCAGTGTCTGTCTTGCTAGAGGGAGAAGCTATACGGTTCCGCCGACGGCGCTGATTGAGAATTGCGATATGTGGTATCGGTCTGATATTGCGGATCGACGGGATGGCCCGATGAATTCTATGGCTATATTACGGCGGGATTTGGTAGGTTTCCTGTTTTACAATGCAATGCAATGCAATGAAATGCAGCTGGCTAATTCATATAGGATGAACTATTTCGAAAAGTCAAATCAAGTTGCGATAGCTATAGAACTGGTGATACCGGCTCCGAGGCTGCCCACGCGTATGTGCCATACCATCTGGCCTGACAATCTTCTGATTTGACCTTGCTAACCCACCACAGAATAAAAACCACTATTGAAAATTTCTACGAACAATGGTTCACGACTTGGGCCATAGCGATCAGTGAAGACGGCGGTAGGAAATCTTTCCTCCCAACATACCTATCACAACTGACATCATCTACAGCCCGCTCTCTCCCCCCCCTACGTCGAAATCCTAGTAACACACACCCAACTCTCAACCTACGGCGGCGTAATCAACCACCCAACAGCCCCAACAGCAGTAAAGCGGTTTTTCCGCGCAGCAGGTCTATCTTCCGCATTAAATGTCCTCCGAGCCGCAATCCAAGGCGAATCCCGACTAAAATCAATGCCAAATAATACCGTCATCATGATTTCCTTCGCGGCTTGTTCGGCGCTCAGTCTCAGCGTCACGCCCGGTGATAGTCAGTCCAGTCTCGCCCCCAGCGTGAGAACACTCATTGAAGAAACGGCCGGTGTACTTGAACGTATTGGTGCGACGCCGAATCATCGAAATGGTGCTTCGGTTTTATATGGTCGTTTTTTGAGAGAACTTATAAGGAGGGGTCCTACGCTTCCGCTTTCGCAGAATCGTCACGGTGCAGAGCATCACCGGATGGATTTAAATGAATCGATTCTATCGCCGTCAAACAGAGGCCTTGATGGTAATGATAATGCTAATGCCAATGTCAATGCCCAGGGCCAGGGTCAAAACCAAGGCCCACCATCATCCCTACCCACTATCCCATCACACCCAGCACAATCACAATCACTACCACCAACCGATCTCTGGACCGAACCACTTCAGTTCTCCGCAATGTCAGATGACCAAATCATCGACGCGGTGAATCGTGCGGGCGGGAGTGCGTTTGGAGCCTCGATTCCTGATGTCCCCTTTGATGATATGCTTAGTTGGGATTGGCCAGATTTCGCGAATGCGGAATTTACGTTTTAGGTAGGCATTGCATTGCATTGACAACCCTGCTGTAGTTAATACATACGAGGGTACTGTATGTATGTATACCCTATGCGGATGCGATGCATGATTGGTGGCTGTTACAGCGGCGGTGGAGATGAACCGCTCTTTTAGATGTCCACAAGACTCACCCAGCCTTGTCGTTCGACGTCATCGCTCCCAATACACCAATCCCGACAATCCCGGACTTGGATGCTCTGGGTGTCCCATTGAATCGAACTTCATCTTGTTGGACTTGGACTTGGACTTATCTCGAAATGTATATATCCCGAATGAACTATCTGCAAACATACTAGTATCCAACAACAACTATTCCAAGAGAAAGGAAACCCGAACCACTCCTCTTGAGGCCTATGATTACGAGTGAGAGTACCAAACATCCATCTATCCCCGGGCTATATTAAGCTTGAACTTGAACCTTTTCAAATCACCCCGCCCCCCACTCGCATTCCCCACACTTTCGTTCCGTTGCTCTGCAGTGGGCAGCCATGTTCGATCAAACAATGCTAGCCCCAGGACCCGCGGGCACGAGTATGCTAGGCGAGCGGAGGGGTCTAGAGCGACAAGCGCGTGAGCATGAAAGTCGCGAAGAAGACGCTTTTGGAAATGAAAATGGAATCGGGGTTGAAAGTTTGAATGAGGATGGGGGTGGGGATGGTTTACCACGAGCACAAAAGCAAGCACAAAAAATGCGGTACAAGGACTCGGGGGAGCGGGGAGAAGCGCAGGGTCTACAGCTACAGTTTCAGAATGAGAGTGCGAAGAGTGATTATAGTGATGGGCCGATTCATTCGCGGTTGGAGAGAGATGGGGATGGTGGTAAGAAGAGGGGGATTTGGGGGGAGGATTGCGAGGAAGTTGACGGGGGTTTGATTTGGGGTTTAAGGTTGAAGTTTGGGTTGTGGTTTTGATGTGTGTTTCTGGGAGAATGTCTTTTTGTTCTGGTTTAGGCCTTGGTTTTGTGCTATATTATTTTTTGATTCTAAGGTTCTCTTGCAATGAATGGTTGTTATGTATTTGCAATGATATATGGTGGATAGTAGGAAGTGGGAATAAGACTCAGGATTCCCTGCATTTTAAGGTATATTTAGTAGTTACTAGTAGATAGTACATAGTACCAAAGTAGTAAATGGCGATACTGGGCCCCGGGGATCCATGAACTCAGAGATTACTATCGTGACGAGACATAAAACGCCTCCCGCAGCAACAGTTGCCAATGCGAATACACACTTCTCACGGTCTTTTTTCGGTTCCTACAGTCCTTGTGTCATTGATTTTCTTCATATTCTGCTCGTCCTGCCTCCACGTAGCAGTAATATTCCTGGTACTTGGCGTCACCACCTACACTCTTTCATTGTTTCTTAACCTTTTCCTCTCATGAGGAGGCTGAGTGAATATTCCCGAGTCGGCGTTTTTGTAAACAGGGATAGGAGTTGACCATGTCTCAAACTCAAACAAGCCTACAGGATTTCACCCACAGCAATACCATGGATGAATAAATAGCACCAGTGGAACAAGAAATCAATCTTAGGTTGACAAGCCCGTATGGCGAGCTGATCAGTTGACTCTGTGGTCGTTACGTCTGCCAAGCCCGGATGTATGCCAAGCCCGCCATCGCCAGCGGAAAACAGTTCTGACTCGTTCAGCTATGAACAAAAATAGCATCCATTTTCTGTCTACCAAGCAGTTCTTCCTCCAGTATCCAATCTTGTGATACCTCGCCCTCGCCCTCATCCTCGCTCTCGCTCTCGCTTCTTTTCTCTCCTGTTTCCCCTAGAACCCGACGAATCCAAATTGAGAACCACTTAGTCGGAGATCTCGAACCGGGGGCTCTCCGCCACAAAGAGCTCGCAGTGTATAATTCCCTTGGTCTAGAGCCACATCTATGCCGTCGGATCAAACCTTATGCTATGGTAGCTATTGAGCTTTCCTGATCGGGAATGAGTCTTCAAGCGGCTAGATCACCTAAACTGCGATAATTTTATCATGTTGCCATTCACGACCATGGAATAATTGAATCAAGGAAGAGCTTCATGTCTTTTTGTCGAGAATACGGGCATACTATAGCTCACTTGATGACACTTACATCCATCGAAGCATGTTTTTTTAGATCAGAAAATAGAAAGAGAAAGTATCCACACACTAATACTTAAAGCCTCTCGAATCCAACATCTACAGCTTTTTTTCATCATCCTTCAGTGACCAGATCAATCCAAACATCAAATACTCACTATTTCAAACAATACCTTCCATTGATTCATCATGAAGTCCCCCGTCTTCATCCTCACTGCCCTTCTTCCCCTGGCTGCCCAAGTGGCCTTGGCCAGCCCAGTCGCCGACCCTGACTCTTCCCTGGAAGAACGAGGAGGCAACTGGAATAACGGAGGCAAGAACTGGGGAGGTAACCATCAAGGTCCTCAGGATTGGTGCAAGATAAAGAAGCCCTTCTGGTGGCATAAGTATCCTTGTGATTCCAGTAACACAGTTGGTCAGGCCAAGGTCGGCGACACCTTTGCACCCGTCTGCAAATACCAGTATGTGCTTCTTATCTTCTTGACTTGCTGCACTGTGTTTTACTAAATCTATTTTTCTAGGAATTGGTACCAGAATTCGCAAGGATGGTGGGCTAGGGACGATAACAAGCCCCCACGCTGCGGTAGGAAATCCTCTTTTCTAATCCTGTTCGGATCATTTGAAGTTCTTGTATGAGTTCTAACATTTTCTCTTACAGATGTCCATGTGAGAGATTGCCATTGAGTAGCCTCGACAACATCGCAGAATAGGGCTTGCCTGCCCTGGGGAACTTCCTGACTTTTTTCTGATTTCTTTTCGACTTTAATTATTAATTTTGTGGAGGGTAGTTTGTCGATACGCGAGCTGGAACTTTGTATTGCTAAAATTAAAATAATGCAGCGGCGAATAACACGGTTTCCGCTGGTACTGAAATTCAATTGACGTTCTTGATCTTATCTGACAATTCTCATAATAAGGATGTTATTTGGGGCTCTGGTAGTTTATCTCTTGGCTCATAACTAGGCTTGGCGACAGGCTGGCGGAACTTGCCACCCTGTATTTGGGCGACGCTAGGGCCCAGGGTTCATTGTTTATTGTTACTAAAATAAATTGTCGGAAGGCAGATCCGTCGACAACAAGTATTGGCTAATATCAATGATTGGATTATATTTTGAGATAAACCTTTTCCCAGCGCGATGCGTCCAAGGTTCATGGTGGACAAACTTTAATTTTTCCGCATCTGGTTATAGGTCGATTGCTTGAGATGTCCTCATTCCGTGGTTGCTTTGCACATTCTATTAACTTGAAAACGAAGCCATGCGACTTGAACAAGAGAATATTTGTCAATAATATACTCAATGAGTTCTTTGCATTTCCATAGAAGATTCCAACAATGCTACAGCGAGCGCGCAGCACCCAAACCCTCGGAAGCACACGGTCTATAACATAATCTTGTAAGCATCTGTCTTTGCCAAAAGTAGGGCCCTGAGTATACTGCAAGAGTTGATCTATATGGTTTAGTGTGTCCTAGGTCTAGGATTGCGGGGAAGTTGAAGAGGGATTGATTTGTGCTTTCACATTATATCTGTGCTACAAGTGGGACGTTACATTTGGTTGTTATTTTAATGGGCATTGCTATTCTGGGAGAGATATTATTGTTCCAGGTGGGCACTTTAAGCTTGTTAATCCCAATCGTATCAAATTGTGTAGCTAACGTTCGGTCGCTCATAGTCCTCATCAAAATCGTCTTTGTATATGCCTGTACCATAGTCCACCTGATTAGGAAGGTTGTCCCACTTGAAAGGGTTCTCTCCACCATTGTACAGGAATTCTTTTATATCTTGATCAACCCAAATTGCTCTACCCGGTGCCACGATGCCGTATGGAGAGATACCAATAGAAAGTCTTGGCCTGGAAGCGAAATCTCGCTCGTGCCATTTCATTTTGTCACGTATCTCACTGAGCAGTGAGCGATAATTTCCTTGATCTTTCAAGAATTGCAAGAAATTCAACGAAATGGTTTGAAGATTCGCAGATAAAATGGTAAGTGCTTCCATGATGTCGTATTGAGCCACAATCAATGTCGATAAATGGAAATGTCTCAGCTTGTGCCAGCTAGTGATGGGTAAAATGCTTTGCAGTGGAATAAAATGTTCCATGGTGTACTCTCCCCCAGCGTTATTGTCTACTGTTGTAGAAAAACTGAAATATTCCAGTTCAGTGGCACTACTTAGCATCCGATAGAGGTAACCGCTCCGAAAAGCCGCCCATCCTCGGTATTCTTGCCCTCCTATGACCAAAGGGAGTTCAAGGCGCCGGATTCCAGGATTGGTAAGAACCGTCGCCAAATTGACGTACTCATCGCAAGGAGATCCTAAATTATCACTGGGTGAGTTGAACATTGTGCAGTTCAGCCCCATGCCAGAAAGTCGATTGGTATCGATCACTAGTTCAAGAAGACTAGGCGACTTCTCTTGAGCTAATACCCTCGTGATCATGCGGAATCCGTGCCATTGCTCCTTTTCAGCTTCGTTCATTTCCTCCCATGATTCTGCAGGTGTGTAGGAAATCTCCCCTCTCCCTCCTGGCCACCCTCGTGGAATGGGATAGTTTAAACCGTAAGGAAATGCCCGGATCATGGGCGTTTCATATAGCGGCTCGTAAAGATGGCCATGTGTGGCTGTTGTGATAGTCACCCGCTTAAGAGAAGGGAACTGCTTCAAACCGTAGATGAAAGCTTCCTCGTCCCTTTTCAATTTCATCGTATCAGACTGTTGCATGTGTATATTCTGATAATATTGCCAGCATATGCGAAGAGGCGGTTGCGCATTGGCTTGACGTGCGCGCAGAATATGACCTGGACGGTCTAAATCAAAATTCTTTCGGTATTTCATATTTGTGAGATTCTCCAGGCAAACTTTGACAAACCAATGAGGACAACCCTCTTCGTCATCAATCAATCCGGCTTCAGGGTCATCCATCTGCATGATTTCCTCCATCTCGTAGATATCTGGTTCCGGAAAGGGTGGAAAGTGTGCATCATCGTATATAATCTCGGTTATTTGGCTGCGAAATTGGTCGTGATCTGCGACCGCGCGGAAGACTCTGATATTTATCGGGTTGGCAGATAGAAACACACGAGTCAACCGTAACTGAGCAATTTCTTTGATCTTAGTGCAAGCAAGGCGAAGAGATTTAATGCCAGAGTTGGGAAAATAAGAGCATATAATTGAAATGAGTTCCACGGGAAGGCAGAGAAGGCCACTATCGTCAGACGGGGCTGCCATCTTTCCAAATACGAAGAAATTCGAGGTGCTGGAGTGATTATGCCTTGGCTGTTCGTCGTTCTTATTCAAACATTCTCGGATCGGAGAAAATAGGGAAGCGAAATTTTCCAAGTAACGCGCCAAGGATGCAGGGGTTAGATTTCTTTGAGTTAACTACGCTAACGTCGGTTACAGGCAATGCAAGCGAGTTGGACAACTCCAATGATCATAATCATATTAGATGTCATCTTTGACTGGTACATCTTGATATATTAACAAGCACTGGAACTTTGGATAGGATTTCCTTAACGGCGTTTCTTTTTATCCAAAAAATAGAAATTCATCAAACTAGGGCCCTCACGTCGTTTCAGTTTCCCTTTACTACCGCAGATATAGCATTCGCTGTTTCCGCTGGAATACTGGCATTCGGGAAATACCCAGCCTGGATCCTATATACGCTAACTTTGTTCCCGCTCTCCTTCTCGATCATCTCCATAGATTTTTGTTGTATGCTATTAAGTACGTTACTACTAACGTAGCTAACTCAAATGGTAATAAAAAGTGCAATGCAAATAATCTAACTAATGTTGCATTATTAACAGAAAAAAAATCCTTAAATAAATTCAACTACATCTTGACCTATTCAAGGTATAGCACTTGTTAAGTTAGTACTAACTGTAGCAACTTATAAACATATTTATCTATATGGTAAAGCATAACCCAAGAAAGCTGTAGCCATTATCAATATAACTATAACAGTACCTATAGCTCATGTTAATGTTCTTGCTGATTTATATGGTCCGTAGTGAGGTGCTGCGAGCCCGTACTAGTATCCTCTTATCTAGTTATATGATACTACTGGTAGCACTTGAATACAAAATCAATACCCAATTTATCAGAGACATAGCTCTTGCATCTACTTGTAATTAGCACATAGCTACCAACTGCTACCTGCTATTAGTTCCCTCCCCCCTCCTCCCAACAGGATCAAAAGCCGAAACCTCAATCTCAGCCCTCATCCTCGGATCCCCCAGCCGACAAACCTGCAAAACAATCCAAGTGGGATAATTATCCGGCATCCACTCTTTGAAATTACGAACCATGGCCTGGATCGCTTCGTCGTCGAGCGATATATGGAACGAATTCACCCTATAGACCTGTGACCATCTTGCGCCGCCGGCATGTCTTAAGGTCGTATCGATATTTTTAAAGGCTTGGTCTATTTGGGCTGCGTCGGTGAGGTCGGGCGATTCGTTGCCTGTTGAGTCGTGGAAGCCACCTATGGTTTGGAATTTAAGTGAGTAATTACCATTACCTTGACTTTGATGAGGTATGGTATGATAGAGATAAAATAGTCTGCGCTAACTGAACGCAGCGCAGCATCGACTCACCCTGACCTGTGCAGTGGATAAAATCTCCAGTTCGGACGGCGGAGGAAAAGCGGTAGCTTTTTTGGTGGGCTTTGCCGAAGCCTGGGTAGGCGTATTCTTTCATGGACATTTTCGGGTGGAGTTTGAATTGAATTGAATGATGGGGAGGTTTTTAGTATTGGATGGAGGACTGGTCTTTCAAGTTCTCAAACCGTACTATGCAAAGGGTCTCGACAGAGGGATAGCCGCGAGATTGTCTTCTTCTTATACTACTTGTGAAATATAGCAACTTCATTAGTTACACTGGTTCTAATTAGGCCATTGTGAAGTGGAGAACTTGAAGTTACTCGAAGTTGTACCTACACCAGTGGGATTTATTGTCAGCTCTTTCATTGGCTACGGTAGCACTGCTAGTACTACACAAGAAACCTTATAAAATAACCAACGTAGTGTAGTTAATAGGTAGACGGAAGTAGTTATATCCAAAACCCACTATGTACAGCAGGGCATATCTAAATATCTACAGTATATACACAGCACAGCCCAGCACAGCATAGCACAGCACAGCAGACTACAACTTCGCCATAGGAGCAAAGTTCGACCCCTGCCCCTGCCCAATAGCCTTAACAATCTTATCAACACTATTCAGAATCCACTCATTCCCCTCATCACTCGCCAACCACCGCGCCCCCTGCTCACTCTCAACATCACTCGTCCAAGAACCATCCTCCAGCGCCTTCCGCAGTCCAAAAACATGCGAAAGAACCTGCGGCGCCACACCCGACTGCGCGCGCAAACATGCAATGGCAACGATAGAAGTGAGCACACGGCCCGCACTGCTGCTGGCGCTGGTGCTAGCGGCACGCTCCGCGGGGTCCGAGAGTAAAGCGCCGTAGTGACTATTCAGAATAATGACAGGCAAATCGGGGTGTGAATCTGCGAGGCGATTGTAGAGCTTTTTCTCGAAGGGGCGATAGATTGAGTCCCACAGGGTGTGGCCGCGGTCTTTGATGGACGTTATGTTTTCTGGTGTGGGTGTGCGGGTGGGGGTTTTAGAGAGGTTATCGGCGATTGTCTCGGGGAGGCTTGTTTTAAAGGCGTTTAAACTGTTTATTGTTCGGGGGATGCCGTTGAAACTTATGCATTTGAGACCGACTTCGCGCATTAGTTCGGCGATTTCGAGGTCTGTGGGCGTGGTGGTGGAGGTGGATGCGAGAGTGAAGAGGGCGGCAAGGGATTCGGGGGGAGTTCATGGTCATTGTTGCTGCTGTCTGAGGTATTGTTAGTATTGGACTTGGCATTGCAATGCAATTGGCTAAGGCAAGGGTGTACTTACTGACAGGGCTAGCCATGAGGGTTGCGACACATTATTGGCCTTGGCGGATTGCTGGATGTCCTGGTAGATGGCGGTGATATTCTTGGGGGGCGGGGACAGTATGAGGGCGGGCAGCTGGGCTATTGATGAGGGCCTTGAGGCCGGCAGATAGCTTCGACATGATGGTGGTGGAGGAGGAGGGGAATGTCTTGGGGGAAGAGTCTTGGGAGATGAGGTGGAAAGAGGTTGAAGAGGGAAGAAGCGGAAAGAGAAGGAGCCTCGGCTGTAGAAGTGAACTCCGACCGCGGGTAAGAGTGTGACCAAAAATACCCAAAAAATACCAAGGATACACGTCACCCCCGCTGGTAATATTCGTAATGCAGTTCACCCGAGTCAAGCTTAAACCAAGAAAAAAGATCTGGGGAAAAAGTGCGGGGAATTAGGCTTGGCTCAACAAATTAAAGAAGTTGGGGCTGAACTTTGTCTGTCTATTCGCTAAATTCGGCCCCTAGAATTGAATCCCGAGTGGTATTAATCTCCAGGGCCTTTATCTTGCCTCCGTCTCACGTCGCGCTTCTTCCCTCCTGCTTTCCTTTCCCCCCCCCTGTACACCTGCATTCTGCATTCTGCATCTCCCCCAGCACAGACGAGATCAGACCAGATTGAACCACACCACACAACACGATGGAGCCAAAACCAGTGAGCTTAATGCTGGAAGAGGCTAAGGAAACCCCGTTGAATCGTTTTGGAGACGATGCCCACCAGTCCAAATTAAGCCGGTCGATTCTGGTGAAACTGGATACGCGGTATGTCAGCTTAGTCCCAGTTCTAATCCCAGCCCCCTATTCTTTGCGACAGCGACCGTGCTAACAGGAGCTACGCATCAATTAGGATTCTCCCAATGTTGGCCTTGCTCTTTCTATGTTCATTTCTAGATCGAACCAATGTCGGAAATTCGAAGATCTATGGTCTGGAGGATGATATCAATATTACCGATCACCAGTACGATATTGGCTTGACCGTGTTTTATCTCACTTATGTGTGCAGGTAGGTTATCCTCCCGCGTGTCTTTGTCGCCCGCCTCCCCCCTAGCTGGTCATCGTTGAGCGCATTACTGACTTGGACTCCCTGGGGGACTCTAGTGAACTGCCGAGTAATCTCGTACTGAAGAAAGCGTCGCCGAAAATCTGGCTACCATTTTTGACTGCGCTATGGGGCATCATCACCATGTGTCTCGGCTTTGTACAGAATTTCGCTCAATTCACCGCGGTTCGGGCCTTGCTTGGCATTGCGGAGGGTGGTTTGCTTCCAGGAATGGTATGCCTTGCTTTAACTTCTTTAACTACTTTTACCTTGAAAGGTTACACCGTTCGGGATCGAGTCTGACATCGTCGTGTACAGGTCCTTTATCTGTCAAGTTTTTACAGGCGCGGGGATTTGGCTTTGCGCATTGGTCTTTTCTATACGGCGGCTTCATTGTCGGGGGCCTTTGGAGGTATGCTTCGTCCACTGTACATTGACCTGATGGGACTATTATACTAATTTTTAACTACTGTTAGGTCTTCTTGCTCGTGGGTTATCCGAAATCGGTCCTCGAGGAGGACTGGAGGGTTGGCGATGGATTATGATTATTGAGGGGCTTCTGGTAAGTGCCCGACAGCGTCAAATTCTCCGATAAAAATGTCCGGCTAACAATTCTACAAGACTTTCGCCTGTGGTGTACTGAGCTCCTTGGTTCTCCCCAATAGCATCGAGACAGCCTCCTTCTTGACCGAAGAGGAGAAGGATTTCGGACGAGACCGCTTGCTCTTGGATAGCCCCCCGACGGCAGATGGGTAAGTTGAGTTAATTGACTCGGGTTTATCCAGTCCCCAGTCCCCAGTCCCCTTGCAAGACGAAGCTAGACTGGGCTACTGCTAACACAACACCCGCAGAACACTTTCCGGCGAGAACGATAAGTTTAGATGGTCAGAAGTGCGCCGCGGTATCCTGGAGCCGCAGCTGTGGCTCTCGGCATCGGCATATTTCGCGATTTTGTCTGGGCTGTACTCCTTTGGCCTGTTTGTATGACACCCATTCACTATTTACCTTCCCCCTGGACTAAAGGTAGTCAAGAATATAAGAATGCTAACTTCCAACTTCCTTAGTTACCCACCATCATTGAAGGTATGAACTTTGCCAAAAACGCCAACGAAGTGCAGTTGTGGTCTGTGATTCCCTACGCGGTGGCCGCCGTTTTGACAGGTAAGCCCATCCATATCCCCCTTTCTAATCATCGGTTATCTGCATATACTCACTTTTCAGTCTTTGTCGCATTCCTCTCCGACCGTCTCAAACTGCGTGGCGTAATCATGCTTTTCTCCCTCCCCATCGCTATAATTGGATACGCCGTTATCGCCAATACCAGCAACCCGAAGGTCCAGTATGGCATGACTTTTATGATGGCGACAGGCATGTACGCAAGCGTGCCGTGCATTTTGGTCTGGATGTCGAACAATTCAGCCGGTCACTATAAGCGGGCTACGACGTCAGCGATGCAGTTGGCTATTGCTAATTGCGGCGGATTTGTTGCTAGTAAGTTTACCTACAAGGGGCTAGTCAACTTTCAGGGTTTGCTGCGGAAATTTCATTTTCTAACAAGTTCAATTTAGCGTTCAATTATCCCGCTAAAGACAAGCCGCTGTATCACCGCGGTCATACTATTATTCTTGGCTTGTTGGTTTTTGCATGGTTTATGTAAGTTGCTTTGCTCCCGATACCCAGTTGAAAAGAAACGGTCGATGATTTGTATGAATATATTAAATACTGACTGATCTTCTTTCTTTTTAGGATTCTTTTCAATGTGCTCTATTGCGCCAAGGTGAATCGCGATAAGCGGAATGGCAAGTATGATCAGTATGCTGGATATGCTGATGATCGGAACCCGGAGTTCAAGCTTGTTCTATAAATAAGTACATCAGTAACTACATGCACGAGGTTAACGACCTGCGATTGGTTTTACATGGAGGAAATTTGAATGGGAAATATGTTATATAATAATCCATCAAATATTATAACGACCCGGCGAATTTATGGTGTGTAACTCAACTTGAGGGGGGGGGGGTCGGACTCGCCCTGGGAGGGGCTGACTCCTATCGTATCTGGCTATTGGTAGTAGCTATTACCAATTTTGTATGGCCCCTAAGGCCGTTCATTCTGTAACAACTAGCTACTTCAACTAGCTATTAATGCTTTTAAGCTGAGTGACTGTTTCAAACAAAATCCTGCCTTACTCTTGCCCACCTCGTAAGCTTGATTTTCTCGTTACAAAAGCAATGGTGACCCGCAACGTTGAAAATAATAAGATAAAATCAAATGCATTGAACCCAATGAGCACAGCCCAATTCCGCACCATCTCAACCTTCATTAGCCGCACAGAACTGTCCCTGGGTAGAGCCAAGTCCTGTAGTAAGACACACCCATTTGAAACCATTAGTATCCGTCAACACTGCAGCACCTATCAAATTACTACAGCCGGGATTCTTCGTAACTTTCGATTTGATATCACTAATCACATTAGTGATATGGGTGTTCGGGGAGCTCTGAACCCGACACCACCAATCATCTTGATTCTTCACCTGCTTCAGCGTGGCATAGTCCGATTTCTGCAAGCCCCCCAGAAGCTCTCTAACGCCACCGGGCTTTCCTTTCCTCGCCTCACAAACATGCATGTGGATCTGCTCCTGCTTCCGCGCTTTAACAGAGTTGATCACCAGAGCCTCCTCTGAGGTCGCAATGCTCTGACCCCATTCCCAAGGCTCTTCCGACGAAAGTTCCAAGATCCCTGCCATTCGTTTCTTGCTAGTAATTTTCCCATCGGGTAACCGGATCCATGAATGGGTGCTGGGACTATCGGGACAGCCATCTTTCAGGCAATTGCACACTTTGTCAAACCAGAGAAAACAGGAGTCGCAGCCGGCATTGGCTTCGGTGCAGCCTTCGGTTTCGTGACCAGGCATGAGCTCGCTGGAGGATGAAAGATCCCTGCCGTTGCATGTTCCCAGATCACTTTTGGAACATCCTGTGAGATCTCCTAACTCGCATTTACATGTGCCGCCGACGTTGTCGTCTTGAATCCAGTCTGAGTGGCAGCGGATATTGGCCGGGGGAGGACCCTGTGCAGAGGAAATACTGAGCAATAAAGCAATGGCAAAGTATAGTTTTATGTAGAATGTCATGTTGAAATTCACTATTAGAATCGCCTTGGTTTTGGGACGTCCTGAGGAATAAGTGTGATTTTGACAGTGCTCGCCCGTGTTCTGGGGATAGATAAATATTTTCTCCCTTCATACTACAACCCTCTATTATCCAGTCAAAGTCCGTCATCCTCGCTTGCAAGGACCATATTGAAATTGTGCTGGGCTGGAACGATCATTGACTATTAGTGCTCACATTTTCCAGGGTCCCGTGGGGTACCCGCAGCCTCCGAGAGCCTCTAGAACTCCAGAGCCCATGGTTGAACGGCTAATCTAGGCTGGTGCCAAACCAAACAAAGTCATTTGACTCAATCTTTCCCAATGGCGACTTGTTATTTGGAGGCTCGGAAGAGAATGGTTCGTGTGACGACTGAGGCGCTTGAAGAAACGTTTGACTAATTTCTGGAACAGACGTCCATTCCTCACTGAGCGTTTTTGACTCTACTCAAAATCCATTACCTTATTAATTTACAACAGTTTTCACTATTATTGACTTGACATAGAGGAGTAGGGCATACCTTTGGCCTCAAAGTGTATTGAGCTTACATTCTTGAAATATTTTCGGGATCCCACGAATCAGTGGCAGCAAAACTATTCGGAAATGTTACCCAATGACCCCTTGCTTTAGCTCAAACATTTCTGAGGCCGGTGCAAACCCAAACAATCATATTGCTGCCCTGAAGGTTATATGGCACATTATGGTATCAAGGGATGCGGGTTAGTTTCTCTCTCAAAATTTGAAGCTTTCCGCCAATACTAAAATTCTCCTTACATCTTAGCTCTGAACTTGTGGCGCTACAACATTCATCTGGCTTGCATTTCATACTAAAAGGAAGGCACTCTCAGCAAATCAAACTACTTGAAATTCGCCGTAGGGATATTAATATAGCATGTCGAGAATTCTAACCCTCGATAAAGAACATGCCTATTCAAAAGTTCCGTCTGCTATAGACTGCATGTTCAGCGCGTATAAATGCTAGAACTAGACGCCCATCAAGGACGATGTGCCTGCTAGGTATAGAATATTAGTTTCTCAGCGTTGAGAAACCCCCTCTGTCAAGATGCACTTCGAGAGTGTCGTTAGTTCTCTACTGCTCATTGCAACCGTGGCTCCTGCCCACGCGTGGCAAGCTGGATCCCCGGGCAATGTCAAGGTATTTCACGCAAAGACATTCATCCAAATCTCAGCCTGAATATACGTCTAACAAGTAATTCCACTTTTCTTTCCCGACAGGAACCATCTTATCCCGCTCGGTGCTACCCAGACCCGTGCCTGAACATCACTTTCTCCAACGCCTCGTATGTATGTGGAGACGAAATGCTAGGCCCGGTCCAGCTTCCGCGACAATTCCCACTGTCAACCGAACTGGCCACCTACTATCGATTTGGCGATCTGTGCCCATACGAGTTCCTCGCAAAATGGACCTGGCCCAATGGATCCTACCACTACCCGCCAGGCGATGGGTTCGTCCTCAATGCCAATGGCAATCCTATCAAGGCAAATGTGACTTTGCCTGTTGGCCGAAAGATTGACCGATTTGGAGGCGCAAGTGGCACTTTCTTCAGTCCGTTGGGTGCCCCGTATATCGAGAGAGCTCTTCCACCTCGCAACCTGAATAACAGTGATGGCAACTTCCCATACAGTTATCATGTTTATCAGATCATTAAAGAGCTGGATGTCGAACTGGGTCCTATCGCTCCGTGGTTCGAGCAGCCGGGAATGGGAACGCAGTTCGCAACCGAGTTGAATGTGACAAAGCTCATAGAGAAGGAGTTCATTAAAGAGCTTCCCAGATCGGAGTATGATGATAGTTCGGACTTTGCGGATAATTATACGCCTGGACCGAACTCTTGAGCCGGGTTTAATCCAGGAAACCTTGGAGGCCTTAGCGATGATAAACGAAAAGCGCACAAATATGGCGATAATGAGAGAATAGCGAAGGACCTTGAAGTTTTATTTTAGTCGAATTTAATAATAATATTCTATCTTGAATCTTTTTCTACCTATGGTGTTTTTAAGGCCCTGGTAAATTTGCTATAATGTAATCAATATTTTAGTCTACCCAAAGAGATCACCGCCATTCTTGGTGAAGAATATTCCCTTCCGAGGTGCTTGAAACACCAGTATGTATTATAACACCACTGTTTGAACAAAGCGTCAGAGCATACTTTTAATCATTATCTCGATAACTACAATCATAATTCATGCCACAGTAATCCTAATATCTGCTACGATCACGTCAGCTCCTAGTGCTTATATTTAGCTCACTACTTTTTGCCGGTGGGGTATATAGTATCTGCTCAGGTCTGTTTACTAATAGACTCGAAGTGCCTTCTCCCCCCGAAGATGCATACCCATGAAATTTCGACCAGGTTTTAAAAGCCAGCGAATATCTGAGATTATTTTAGACATGCTGCTCAGTTGTCAGTGCTCAGTTGTTTTTACGTAGCTTGGAGTGGTCGAAGACAGACCCACAGTGTGCATGGGATTCCCATTCCCATGGGAGTACGCTAACCATATACAGCTAGCGTATAATTTTTATCTAACCTAAATAAGTATTTTTTATATTTTGTACAACTCTTGTAAAAATATATATCTGCGTACCTATAAGGTTCCTACACCACTACTTCTATATATATTTTACTCCCATGGGTCCCAGATGCACAGGTCTATCCATCATATAGAGAGAGAACAAATTAAACTTCAAAACGATATGTCATATTCATTTCATTTTATCAGCATCTCGCTAACTCGCTAACAATAAACTCCCCCTTCCCCTGGTCACCACCAACTATCCCTCGCCCAATCAACCCTAGTCGCCGCACGAAGATCATCAACATTGAGCATATCAACCCCCCTCACGAACAAGAACCCGCCAAACATAATTCCTCAACCCCACCGGCCACCCAGGCGTCCCCCAGTATCTAACTTTCAAGCCCCGCTCATGCGCACCCCGGATCTGATCCCTCAGTTTCGCCAACTGGGCCTGCGAAAGTCGAGCTAGTGGCAATGACCCGATTGAGCGGTGGAAATTGACGGAGGCGTAGTAACTATTTTGCCAGGAGTAGGGGGTTCGGATTGAAGATGTGGGTGTTGTGGAGAGGCTGTCCAGCGGGGCGTCGTAGAATATGTCTTTGTGTGGATTCGAGAGGATGCGATGGTAGGGGGCTGAGCCTGTTGCTACGATCGTGATGGGGCGGGTAATTATCTCGGTTTCGGAGCTGGAATTGGTGGTGGTGTGGCTGAGATAACCGCTTTCTCGGAGTGGGCGGAGGGCATCCATGAGGTGTTCCCACTGGTGTTCGCCGCTTTTGAAGTCGATAAGGAGGACGAGGGTCTGGGTTGGGTTTGTCGAAAATATGCCGATTATTTCTTTTGGAGGGTGAGCGGGGATGTGAGTGTGGGCGTCGGCGTAGGATGAGGTTAGATCTGAAGGTTGATCTGATGCTGGGGCGGATTCTGATGCTGGTGCTGATTGTGATTCTGGAGTCGATTCTGATGCTTGAGCCATTGCCAATGGCGATGTGGAGACCGGGACTAATCCGTTTAGGTGGGGATTATGCTGTTTTAGCATTTCCAGTAGCGGATTCAGATACAGGCTGTTTAGTGTTTGTCCGCGGAGGATTGTGTGTTGCGTATGGCCGACACGAAGTATGTCGTTTTCTAGCCATATGTCGGCTTCCACGCTTGTGCAGCCGGCTGAGAGGGCTGAATAGAGAGGTACTCGTCTCCAGTAGTCGTTGTGCGAATGGCAGGGTACTGGTTTGACGCCGTGGGTGAAGTAGTTCGTGAAGAGGGATGGTCTGTGTCTGGGGTTGGTGGGAGTGTCTTCGTGGGTTGAGATGAAGAAGGTGATATTGTCGTATGCTAGGGTGAAAAGAGTAGTCAGACCGCTGTTGAGATATTAGTATTTATTTCTTTGCATTGCATGCGTATCGCGTATAGTGCTGATGAGGATAGAGATATGGGGATGAGGATAGAGATATGGGGATGTGGATAGTTATCGAGGCTCGGTTCATCGAGAGAAGACGTACAGAACCATCACAACGGCCCAGAATAATCTCAGACTCAATATCCTGAGTGTTTTCATTTGAAGCCACGCCCGCATATCACAGCTGGTCATCTTGGATCTGACCCTGGACCGAGAAGACCAAGACCTGCATGATCGATGATTCCGGGCACGGATCGGATCCTCCAGATCCATCGGATCCATCAATGGAAGGGCTTCGTCTTCCGGAATCGAATGTAGCGACATCGGTGGGGGTGAGTGCATGCTATGAAAAAAAAGAATGTGGTGGTGATGCTGATGTTGCTTATGGTGATATGATGACGGTAGGAATATCCCCGCAAGGTTGCACTGTCAGAGACCAGGGTCGAGGGTCGTGACACGCCAAGAAAGGAAATGAAGCTTGATTGCCATAGCCTTTGCCGATCCAGGGTTACCTTTGTGTTATTCTTTTGCCTGGAGGGGGGCTGTTGGTAGAGTCATTGTGACTGGTTGTTAATGTGGGTGCCTAGTGGAATCCGCCAGGGGGCCAAGTAGGACTCGGAACTAAAACCAGAAACTCGGAAACGCAATTCAAAGCCATGAGGAGGAAAGATTACTCCTTGGGGGCCATTTGAGCTTTTATGCGTCATTTTTGGGCTAGTCGCCTATTTTGTACTGCTTCAAGGCTTTGGTGAACTATCACAGGGTCCACTTACTAGCGCGAAACTGAAGGTGAGATGGGCTTACCACTTTAGGAATAAGCATAAGTTTTATTTGAGGAGTGAGATTAGGTGAGCCTATGAAATACAAATACCCTTTTTAGATGTGTACAGAAGGGAGTAGAAGAAACAGATGGACAGTCAAAGGAAATAGCTTTGAGCGCCGAGGTGCGTTGGGCTTCAAAGTCCGCCTTATTTGTTTCTCGCCCCCAGAAAGAGCGGGGCAAGAAGGATTCAAGAAAAAAAGAAAAACAAAAAAGAAAACAAAAAGAAAAGAGCAAAATTCAGTTGCCGCCTCTGTGCGTAAAATAGTTCAAACAGGCCCTATATCGAATTTACGTTCTCGAAAATGCTAATAGATACCAGGTGAGACAATTTTTCTTCGTTACCATCTTTAAGATTCCTATACAAGATCAATATTTTCCCCCAGTAGAACCGAACCTTAAATTTCCAGAGCCGCGGTTCTAGTGTATTGTGTGTATGCTTTTTTTTGATACAATAAAGCCGTGAATTGCACTGTGATGGAAAGTTGAATGATAGATGTGTCTAATACACCCGAATTGAAATGACCTTTTAAAGAAAAAGCAGCCACATTTGCCACCCTAATCAACTCTATCCAATGTAAGTTACCATGGTATAGTTTTAAACACCATATCCTTCTTCCATCCTAACAATTGCCCCCATTCATGCGCCGCGTACCACAGTTTACATGATTGGACCACCAACTCCACGAACCCACCCAGACCAGAAACCAGCAAAGCCGATCTTTGCGGGGTTGTTTCATCTTCACTTCATCAACCTGTCCGGGTTATCGATGCGAGCATGGCGACAGCACGCTCATGCGGGGCTCTCGGGGCCAATTACAACGAGAAATTGATCTGGATTAAGCATGACGAACTGAGACGCGTCAACGCCAAGTGGATCCGCGGCTTCATCGACATGCATCAGATCGACAGCCACCACCAAGACCAAGACCCTAACATGAAAGCCCTATTCCGGGCGATAGATGCCGGGTTCAATGCCATCCTTAGCCTGAAATGGAATTACACGAGTCTTGATTTTCCAGCATCAGGCAGCTCGGAATTAGCTGCTGAATTGAACGTCTTGGATCGTTTGCTTCCTCTCGTCCTAGGCAAAGTCGATATCCTAGTCATCGGCAACGAACCATTCATTGAGGCAAAATTGGACCAGAAGAATGAGCACCTGAATGTATTTTACGAAACGATGGCCCGGGCTGTCATTGAATTCCGTCAGAAACACGACGACACAATGAAGACACGGTTGTACATGGGAGCTCTGAACAGACTCGACCTCCCCTCCAAACACACATCAGAAATAGAAAGATTCCTGCATTTCATCGCTGTCACTCCAGAACTCGACGGCGTTGATATACACCCACACATGATGACATTTGACGGCCACCGAAGCATGCTAGAATATTGTCTAGCCCGCATTCGCCCGGAGCAAACATTCCTCGCAACAGAATTCACAATGGTCTGGCACTGGAAGGCACACATGAACGACACGGTGTCATCCGAATTCTGCGCTAAGTACGGACTTTCACCCTCAACGAAGAATCACGAGATCATCAGTGTGGCGATGCAGAACCCATGGCCCCTTGAGCAGTGGAAGGAGTACTTATTCAACGAGCCTTGGTATATGCAGTATCAAAATTTTATTACTGATGCTATGAGACTATACCGCTCGACTGGTCGGCTTGCGGTTGCTACTTATTCTCTTTGTCCTATGCGAATGCGCAAACTTCCGCTAAAACATGATGATACGCCCTGGATGTTGAATGGTGTGTATGCGCCATCGACTGTTCGGCTTAGGGAGGATGGCTCACGATGTGAGAATTTTCCTTGGGCGGAGGAATTTCGTCGGGCACAGGGTGAAGAGTAGGCGTGGTATATCATTTTCGCCTCCTCGAGCGGAAGGAGGATTCATTCTACTCATCGCAAATCTTTCGGAGGGAGCGTATGAACTGGGGAGAAGAAAAGAAAATAGAATAGAATCATTGGCTATTTGAAAGATTGTATATCTCTTTTCGTCACCACCACCTCGACGAAGGACCATCTACTCCGACTTTGGAGGCCACTTCACCCGACGCTCAGCACGCACGTACAAATTATTAGGCCGAATCAACTGAAACATAGGATCATACTCGACAGTTCCAAACTGCTCCTGAGTAAACTTATACCTATACAACAGCTTTGGCAAAAACACCTTAACCTCCTGCAGTGCAAAGTTGAAACCGATGCACATACGCGGCCCCGCAGCAAAGGGAATATACGCCGCCTTATGGCGATTCTTCACTGCCTCCGTATCCCAACGATCGGGATCAAAGCGGGCGGGATTGTCCCAGATAGCTGGGTTATTATGGACGTGGTGTAGGGCCGGAATGACGATTGACTCTGCGGGAAGCTTGTAGCCACCTGGGAGGATCATGTCGACCTTTGCGGTGCGGCCAGGTTGGTAGGAGGGGTTGTGACGACGTTGGGTCTCTTTGATGAAGTGGTCCATGAAGGTGAGTTTGTCGGTGATATCTGCCGTTATCTGGGTGCTGGCGTCGATGTCGTTGTCGATTAGTTCTTGTAAGAGGCGCTCTTGCATCCCTTCGTAGTTTACTACGGAGTAGATGAGCCAGGAGAGGAGAGAGGAGGTTGTTGTGAAGCCGGCGCCTGTGGCTACGACGAGCGCGGACATTAGGCTCGCTTTTGGGAGCTTTTCGCCCTTATTGTCTGTAGCGCGAATGGCGTAGTCTAGAGAGAAAAAGTTAGCGTTGGAGTTAAATGAAAAAAAGCGTAGAGTCAAATTGGTATACTTACCAACCATGTTGGTCGCTTTCAAGGCAGCATCTTGAAGGGGCAGATCTTCAACACCACCACGCGAGGCATTTTGAATCGACTCGTCGACCATCTCGATAATGCGCCATCTAGCATCCCGCAGCTTCTTCGGGTCACCGAACGGCATCTTCGCGTACCAATTACCCCACGCAGCAACCTTTTTGTTCAAAGTTAATGACTCCGCAATGCGGTAGACCAATTCGTGAGGCGGGGCATTAGGAGAGGTGAAGTGTTTGAAATCAATTCCCAAAACAAGTTTTCCCACAGCCTGCGATCCCAGCTTCAGCATATATTGATACACATTCCAAGCCTCACCCTGCTCATCCAGCTCGTCAAAAACGCCAAACGCATCCTCAACAGTCTCCTGCATGGTCGGTGCGTAGTGACGGACAGCCTTGGGCCCCAGCGCCGGGGGGAGGAACTTGTGCGCGGCGCGCCATTCTGGCGTATCGGTGTCACCGAGGAAGACGCCGGCTTCTTGGTTCTTGATTGGGTAGAGGGGGTGGGATTCGTTGATTTTCTTGGTAAAGAAGTCTGATTCGGAGAAGGCGATGGCGGACAATTGGGGGTCGTTGGTGTGGTATATCGTGCGACCCATGTTGGTTGTTTGGAAGATTGGACCATACTGGTCGAAGAGTCGCTGGTGGTTTCCCAGATGGTCGGGGTAGATTTCGAAGAAATTGCCCACAAAGGGTAGACCTTTTGGTCCTGGGATCTCGCGGACTGGCGCGCCATCGATGCTGACGGCGATGGGCTCCTCGGTGGCTAGGACCTCGGTCACGGTTGTGAGTGTTGAGTCTTGAGCTTGGAATCCAATGCCTGTAGAATGGAGTGAGTGGATATTCTAAATATTACTGGGAGGAAACACAAAATACGTACCGTTAGGCTCGACAATGGCAAATTGACCTGCAATCAAGTGTTGCAGCCCTTGAAAATCTAATGTCGATTCCAGCTCGACATATTGAGACGAGGAGCTAGGCTCGCCCAGAAGGTGGAACGATTTTCCAGGCATACTATTGTTCTGTCAAATTGAAGTAGAGAATACTAGTAGCCAGAACACCAACTAAATGCACATACGGACACACCCGATTTATATCGAAATTGCATCGCCCACCAGTTTCGGGTCAATAATGTTGACTCCGATGACTCCACCACCCTACGGCTTATTTCGAAGAAATTTCTCGCGCATAATTTGCGACATTTTCATAAATGTAGCTCGAGCCTTAGAGTTTGGATTGGAAATCCTGTTAGCCTGGTTGCCTGCCTCGGCAGTTTCAGTCTTTTTCTATTGACTCCACTATCGAATGGAGTGACGATCGGCGCTGTCACTAACGAGAATAGGAAGTTCAGCCTGCCAACGCAGGATTTTTCTTGTGGCCAGACGTCTGAAAAGCTTCTCATTGATCGTTATATTGAATACATAGCCTTTATCTGTCAATTTACTGAAATATATGCCCTTTAAATAACTGTCTAATGAATTGAGTAGGTTCTCCTATTGAAATATCAAAGCTCCTGAATAGGGAAACGGCCATCCGCGGCTCGCCCCACTCTGTCCAAGGTTAACTCGGTATCAGCCCACTGGAGTGAAGCAAATATCTTCACGCTTTCCCCTAGCGGGAACGGATGGGGCTGTTCTTCGGGTTCGCGGTGAAATCGGCATCGGTACGCCGTCCCGTTTGCGGGCGCTGTCCGAGCCGCGTAGTCTAGAATTTTGAGGCCTTTTTAATCCCGAGGTACAAATGACAAGCGGAAAAAACGGCAAGGAGGATTTATGCAAAGATAATTACGATAATTCCTTTCGGCGAGTTTCGGTTGGCCGAGTATTTGATTATAGATAGGTCTGTCGAGTTTGCCGTTCCACTTTATTACTTCGACTCGTACGGTGCTTTCTCTCGATTACTGCCCTAGATTTTCTTTCTTCTGCAAAACGATATGACTGCTTCAGATATTAAGGAGCCTAAGGCTCAATGGCAGACCGAAGTCGAGCTGCCAGAATACACATTAAAGGATATCGCGGCGCATAATACTAAGAAAGATACATGGATCGTGATCCACGGACAAGGTTTGATTGAACTTATCCATTTTGACCGGAGCTCTACTGACTATCTTCAGTCTTCGATATCACAGAGTACTGTCAAGATCACCCCGGTGGTGCAGAGGTACTTGTTGAAGTCGGTGGTCAAGATGCTACTTCCGAGTATGAAGATGTTGGTCACTCTGAAGATGCGCGTGAAATCATGCAGCCCTACCTGATCGGTACTCTGAAGGATGCCCAGCAATTCGTGCGACCTAAGGCAGTTCGCGTGGTCTCCCAAAAGGCCACAGAAGAGAAGAAGTCGTCATTTTCGTTACGGACTATCGCAGTTGCAGGTGGAGCTTTGGCACTTGTTCCAGCGCTCTTTGTCTGCAACCCGGGAGCTATGCACCTCCCTCATTTTACCCACCTACTTCCCAGCCAAGTGAAGGGTCTTCGTCTGCCTCGAGGCGGCTTCGTGAATGGATTTCTCGCTGCAAGTGTGATCTGTGGCTCCATCGGTGTTATGCTTGCTAAGCAAGCCAGCCGATTCACCAAGATCGAGTCTGGATTCATGCGATACCCGCCGCGCATCAAGGCGAAAAAAGTGATTCGCGTTGATCCGCACTTAACACGCGGATTCCTCGAGCCGCAACAATACCAGCGTCTACCTCTTGTGCAGAAAGATCAGCTCTCATCCAACGTTTACCGCTTTGTCTTCGCTCTGCCCAAAGCAAAGGGCGTCTTGGGTTTGCCTATTGGCCAGCATGTCGCGATCAGAGCCGAAGTGGATGGCAAGACCGTGACTCGCTCCTACACTCCTACCTCTAACAACCTCGACCGCGGCCGTATCGAATTAGTCGTCAAATGTTACCCCGATGGTCTTCTTAGCGGCAAATATCTCGCAGGCCTTTCGATCGGCGATGAAGTCGAGTTCCGGGGCCCCAAGGGCGCAATGAAGTATACCAAAAACCTTTGCAACAAAATCGGCATGGTGGCTGGTGGAACTGGCATCACACCCATGTTCCAGTTGATTCGGGCGATTTGCGAGAATGACACCGACACAACGGAGGTCAGTTTGATTTACGCGAACCGCTCCGAGACTGATATCCTTCTTCGCGAGGAATTGGAGACTTTCGCGCGCCGCTATCCTAAGAACTTCAAGCTGTGGTACATGCTTGATGCGCCACCCAAGGACTGGGCGTACGGTAGTGGGTATGTGGATCAGACTGTTCTGGCAGAGCGATTGCCCGCGGCTTCGCCTGATACCAAGATCATGCTATGTGGACCCCCGGGGATGGTGAGTGCGACTAAAAAGAATTTGGCTGCGCTGGGTTTCCAGAAGCCGGGTACGGTGACGAAGTTGAGCGATGAGGTTTTTTGTTTCTAGATTGATGCCGGCTGGATTAGGGAAGAGCCGAGGTTATTTTTTCCTTGGGTTAGTGGATTTCTTCTAGAATTGCATTGAATGGTGTTCCTGGTTTTATTTTATTTTAGTGGAGCTCTTAGCTCGATAGACAAATCAGAGTTTTTGCATATCAGCAGTTTCGGGATCCCCGTTCCCCCTGAAACCCCGATTCGGCCCGAACTCAACAAAACTTGAGACGAGCCGAAGAAGGAAAAAGAAGGGAATAAAGTGGAATGAATCCCGAGTCTTAGGAGATCTGTTGGTTGGGACCCCCACTTGACTGATAGCTTTATGCAAATGACGCCCGTTGATAGAGTTAAATAGATGGACCGAGGTAAAATTGTAATTACTTCGACAATGCATATCTCCACCAGACTGATCAATTCTGGATCTCAAAGATTCCATTTGCACTATGCACGCTCATTCTGTATTATTGGCTGGCCGTCCGCCCAGGGGAAAGGCGGAGTTTTTGCGTCAACTAGATCAGCAAAGGCCAAAAGAAATGAGAGGAAAAAAACAAGCCGGGCCGAAACGAGAGCATCTCCGAAACTCTATCACTTTAAGACAAAAGCAAAAAATGGCATAAGGGAATGACAAACACTTCATGGGTTATACAGTGCTATCCTGGATATGGTCTCGATATTAAGGAGATATGCTCAACAGGCCAATATGATGGTATATGAATTATAAAGGGGTTGCTACAAACAGCCATTTTGTGATATCGACATCCCTTCAAGTTTATTATCAGTATGGTTTATCTAGATTAGTTGAACATCGGAAGTTGAAAATCCACTGACACTCGACAAATGTCTTCAAAGGTAGTCTCTATTATTTGATAGAATAGTATATATACCATCTATATCCATCTCATGGTGAAAGGTTTCATACAAACTCATCGTCCCAAGTTTGCGCATCCTCAGGAATTGCAGTCGATTCATCACCTTCGCAAATAATCTTAGCATCTCGGATCTCCGGTGGCAGTAGAAATCCACCCTTGATACTCCCCCAGGAAATATCACCACGCGCCGACACGTTGTCCGATGGCTCGAAATGCTGAGGACAAATGGGCGTTTCGAAATGCTTCACCAGTACTGCACGATAAATTGGATCGGTCGGTTGTCCCAGACATAAGACCGATCTCGGTCCCATCGTACATACATCGCGCGCCAAAGCAGGGCAGCGGACTGTGTTCGAGGCTTGCGATTCCATAGATACTCGAAGCCCTCGACGAAGACTTTCTGCGTAGGTCTCGTCGAATTTCTGCCTCTTCTTCTTGATCTTCCTTCTCCCTACCATCTGATTCACTGGGGAGAGTATTGAGTGCCATGGCGAAAGCAGAGTAGCCGTCCAGCGCATCACAGTATTTGCACCAGCCTACTATCCTGGAGGCCCGAGGGGGGTTCAAGACTCGAGGCAGTCGATTTCAAGTCACAATGGAAGTATTGATCGATAGTTTGCGGGAAAGTCGAGGATGGAACTACGTGGTGATCGAAGGTGGTTGAGATATTTCCAACTTTCTACTTGCCGAGTTAACCTTGCTTGCTGAACAAACACCACCACCACCATAGACAGAATAGCTTACCTCCTTTGGTTCTTCCACAAACCACATACTTTTTCCCAGTGGAGATGTTACTCTCGATGCCCTCTTGAAGTATTCTTTGAATTTCATCGTGGTGGATTTCGGCAAAGCCGCCCTGGTTTTGGCCCAACAACTGGATTCTTTACATGCAATATTATCCTGCGGCGTCTCAATGTCAACAAAGGCATGAGTTGGTACGGTGATACCTTGTCAGTCATCGAGAAACTTCAGCTTAAGCCCCAAAGGCGTGGCTGAGCCATCCTGTGCATCTACGACGGCATTCCCGCTCTCAGCGACAGCCTCGGTGGGATAATGAACGGCGACATCATATCCCAAGCGCAGCAGACCAAAGGAATGGACACACCCTTCCTGCCAGGATGCTTCAATATCCTTCTGATTACGAAACAGCACGATGAGAAACCCCGAAATTAGCATGCGTGCCCAATCGCCGCAGGGGAGAACCGGCGCAGCAACTCCAGCTCCGACGCTGGTAAAAACTGCCGCGGATTGATGCTCCGGTGCAGAGGATCTTTACGAGTCCCACTAAACGTGTGCGACGGCTCGGGAAGCAGAACCTCGGGTTGGACGTGGATCGCGCGACCGGCCGCATGAGTGTCATATACGGGGACGCTAGGTCCAATGCTCACCACCCAGATCTGGTTACCATCAGCCTCAGTGGCCTGGTATACAAAGGGGCATGCCGCGAGCGAGCGATGATGTGTGCGCAACAGTCGTTCATTACCGAGATGAACGTGAGTCTCGCGAAGAGCGCTAGCAGAGTCGATTTCTCGTGGACCCCACTTGTCTGAATGTGTTCCTAGAGAATTTTGGGACAAGTTGTCAATACGCTACGATTCTCTAGTCTTTCAATTCCCCTTTACTCCCCTGTAGCTGTCACTGGCCAGAGCAAGGCAGGGGAGGGGAGGCTGACTGGTTACCAGGTTCAACTCTCGAGGCGGGGGAGGACCAGGCTTGAAGCTATCCACAAAGTCGGCGGGGATCGGCGGATAATTGTACGGATTGGTCATAATCTAGATGATCTTGAGATTCTTTGCGATCCCTGCAGGATTGGATTGCGCACGGCATGGCCCTGAGGAGGCTGGGGACTGGGACCCCCCTGAGGGCCCTATTGTGGGCCATCAAGATGATGTCAATCCCCAGCAACCATAGACCCGACCCGCTATGACAGCCACCAGCTTGATGGGTCCGTGCCAATCAATACAGCTGTAAATGCTGGATTACTCACACCAGAGCTTCCTGGAGATTCATTTGTCGACAAGTTGCAGCATTCCGCTTTGCTTCCCGCTCTGTCGCTCTGCGTAACAACAACAAAAAGCTAACCAGCATGACGCAGGGAGCAAGATGAGCGGTCAAGCGACGTGGAGCCGAAGCAGACAAACTCTGCATCACACGCTGACAATTGGGATGAACCCCATTGCCTCCCGGTGGTTGCACTACGGGCTGTAGTGCGCTGGGTCTCCGCCAGATTTGCTCCAGAAAGCCTGCTGAATTGCCAATCCCAGTTCGATCAGCGACCGCCAATCTGCGCTATTACATCGCGATCGTGCCGATCTTGTCAGCTAGTCCCGAACTGGTCGTGAACGATGGAGTCTGGACATGCGCCATTCCCCGCTGGTGTCCAATGACGGCCAGAAATGAGATCTGTCGATCGGAGACCCAGCTGAAGATTGGTGTGAAAGCTGAGGACTCTGTTTGGCTTTAGGACTGGTCCCCCGCCCCTCCCGTGCAGAGCTGACTGTTTTGTCACTTTTTCTTCGCTTTCCTGTTGTGTTTTTCTGTATACTATTGTGATATCCCACTACCCATCATGTCGAACGAGATCCCTGGACCCCCCCGGTGTGCCGCTGCTGGGTAACATCTTTGATGTCAACCCCAACGAAACCTGGAACTCGCTGATCAAGCTGTCCAAGGAATATGGTGAGTGACTGACAGAGCAAGGGAGCTCTCCTCGAAGCAACCGAGGCTACTCATAGTGGTCCAAAGCTAACCAACCGATCTATAGGCCCTATCTTCAAGATCAATGCCCTCGGCCACCAGATCGTTTTCGTCGGTAGCGTCGCTCTTCTCGAGGAAATCTGCGACCAGAAGCGCTTCCGCAAGTGCGTGACCGGTCCTGTCGTTGCAATCCGAGATGCGGTGCACGACAGTCTATTTACTGCCTACGATGAGGAGTCGAGCTGGGGAATTGCCCACCGCATCATGGCGCCCTACGTCACCCAGCAAGCGACCGACGAGGTTTACAAGGATATGATGGAGGTTGTTCCAGACCTGACCAAGAAGTGGTCCTCCAGCCAAAAGCAGAAGGTTCTGGCGTCTCGGGACCTGGATGCGATCCTGGTGGCATCTTGCAATAAGTGCTTCTTCAACCAGCGCTATTATGCTATGGACAAGGACTCAAAGAAGACCCTCGGAATGGTCGATGCATTCGAGGGTGCTACCATGGAGGCGATGAAGCGGCCCACTCGCCCCAAGCTCCTGAACCTGTTTTATCAGAGCAAGTTCTCCGGACAGATCAAACACATGCGCTCATACTGCGCGGAAATCATGAAAAGCCGCAAGGAGACCCCCGACCAGGTCCGCAAGGATCTGCTGGATGCCATGCTCAACAATACCGACCCCGAGTCCGGCGAGAAGCTCAAGGACTCCCAGGTGATCGACGAGATCATCTCCATGTACATCGGTGCCGCGACCGCCGCCAACCTCCTCTCCTACGCCCTGTACTACCTAATCAAGAACCCCGAGGCCAACAAGAAGGCCTGCGAGGAGATCGACAGCATCGTCGGCGACAGCGGCGAAATCCAACTCGACCAACTGAAGCAGCTTCACTACGTCGAGGCCTGTCTGCGCGAATCTATCCGTCTATCCGCCACCGCTCCGGGTTTCAACATCGAGCCCATTCCCTCAGACAGCAAGGCCCCCATCATGCTCGCCGGCGGCGAGTACCAAATCCCGCACAACCAGCCCATGATTGCGATTCTGAACGCTGTGAATCGCGACCCGGCTGTCTTTGGCGAGGATTCGGAGGAGTTCAGACCCGAGCGTGTTCTCGGCGAGAAGTGGGATAATCTCCCCGCGGCTGCAAAGAAGGGCTTTGGTAACGGCAAGCGTGAATGTTACGGCAAGACCTGGGCCTGGCAGTGGTCTTTCTTCACTCTGGCTAGTATTATCAAGGAGTGCTCGTTTGAATTTGCGGATAAGAACTACAAGTTGACTTCAAATGGTGCTTTCAGTGTCAAGCCCCTGGAGTTTAACCTGCTTATGAGCCCCCGCAAGAAGTAGGGCGGTGATGGATGATGGATGATTATACCAAATTATGTGTGCTACGAGAATTATGTGAGATTGCAGACATTTCAGTTTCTTCGGGTTAGTTAGCGATTCATGATTGTCGGTAATGAAATGTGTCTATAGTAAATTGTTATGTGAATGTCTAACACGAGTCTTTAAACTTCTTTTCTTCTTATCGGGAAATATCTCGATACAAACTGCAGTACCGCCTAGATTTTCATTCAAACACCTGGGCAAGCCACCAATGTCATTCCACTCCCAGTCTCTGGAAATAATCGAGCGGAGCTTTCTCAAGTACATATCCAGCATGATTTGAAAATAAGGCACCGACCAAGTGGCGTTTATCGTTCGCGTTACCTATCTATGGTTCCACCAAAGCCCAATCATCGAACATCCGACAGAAGGGATCCACACGCGTATCATAGCTTTCAAAATCCATGCTTAGAGATGTCGACCAAAAATCGTTGCTTAGTTCCTCGGTTTGTTCAACCGAAGCTATGCCGACATCCAAGCGGAGACCTTCATCAGCTCGAATATCCGGGTTTGCTGGACCTCCGCCGGAAGGCTCAACTGTGTCTGAATATTCCTCCGACCCATCGGACATATTCTGCTGCTGTAGAAACTCTAATAGTGAAAACTTGGACGTCGTCTGTCCTTCCTGGGTACTTTGCTGCTTGAGAGAAGATCTCCAGATTTCAGTAAGCGACTGGGAGAAAAGGTCGTCACTTCGTGTCGCGTAGAAATTGGTAACAACATCAAGACTGTCGATAAAGCCATTTATCTCAAATTGCTAGGATTGTTTCAGTAATGTAACAACAAACAGCGTTAGTGACCGAGAAGAGAAAAAAGAAACATACGATTTCTGCAACAATCTGATAAATATCGGTCAGCCTTTCCAAGAAATTCGAAAGAATCATCAAATAGTCGCGTAGTGAGCTATCGGCATCCAAGTCCCACAACCTAACCAGTATATTTGCGCACTGGTATGCATAAATACCAAGTGACTGGTCAGTGATCCTGGACATATCACACTCTAACAGTGTATCGGACCAAAGTCTGCACATGTCGATCGCATATTGTAGGCATAGTTCCCTACACTCCTCCGCATAGTCGAATGGGACATCGCGCTGGATGATTTCCGGCACTGATTCACGAATCCCTGGAATCATCATTCGGTACAAGTCACAGTGACATTGTATCCAGAGAGAATGCAGGGTTATATAGCCCGTTAGCTCTGTCATGTAGGCACGAGAGAGTAGGTTGCGTTTGTTATTTTGGAGATGGGTTGGTAGAGAGTGGGCGAAATCGAGGAGATTCGCGTCGAGGGCTTGGATGATTTTCTTCGCTGCGTAGGGACTTTCTTTCGAAGAGATGATTTGCTTCGTGACCCTATCAATGTATTTTTTCAATCATTAGTTCCCGAGGCCACAAACGCGTTGATTTGGTTGTGTCGACTTACTCCAGAACTTCGTGGCGTATTTTGACAAGTCTAGGCATATGACCCATCAAGCCTATTCCATCCTCCAATGTCCCTGGAGGAGAAGTGGGTGTCAAGGTTGCCGTAGCGGTAGGGATATCTAGCTCGAAATTTCTTTCCTCGCATGGCAAATTGAGATGCATCGTGCTCGCCTTGCAAAGGGTCAATTCTGCAAACCCCCCAGAGTAGAATTTGTCCAACATGAAGATGGACCACATAATGCGACGTCGAACCTCTTTGGAAACGAAGGGCATCGGATCGGTACTCTCATAATTCAAACGCATCCCATAGGCGATTCTTGCTGCCATGGCCGAAGATGTCCACATATTCGAGATCTTCCGATCGAGTGAGTACCAGCAGATGAGAAGCAAGAGAATTTGTAGATTTTCTATTTTCATTTCGGCTATTCTAGGCCACACCTGCCCTTCGACCTCCTTCAGCCATTCAGACGCGTAGTCCTGGCGTGGACTACTTCTTTGAAGGAAGCGCGAGGCGATTCCACAGACACAGCGAAGGAATATTGAATCGAGTTTATTGTGATGAAAGTTCCGGAGGAAGGAGGCTTTGTGGACGAAGCTGTACGCCGGAATAGGATTGAAATATTCGAGGTAGGCGTTGACGTGAGATTCGAGAAAAATCTTGTTTCCTGGTAAGTCCAGGCTCAAATTCAAGTTCAAGTTGAAGTTCGAATTTGGCTTTGGATTTGATTTTGTCAAGGACATGACTGGCCGTGATAGTTCATTCTGACCTTCGGCGAGCTGAGTTATATCAGGAGCATCTCCGCTTGTGGGAAAACAGATGTCAGAGAGCATGTGTCGTGGAGGAACTTTGGCAGTGTAAAACGGCTGCACTTGCCCTGGGTCTATCGCACCCTTTCTTCGCTTGCTGGGCAGGTACTGGCAGTCCAAACCTCTTTGCTCGCAATGGCGACATTTCGGCCAGCCACCACTACACCGCGACTTTGAGACGCGACAAGGTCGACAAGCTTTGAGGCCACGGCGCCTTTCGATCCCGCCAATCGTATATCCATTTCGTGAGCTTGTTGCTGCTTGTGCTTGGGAGTGTTCATTTGCGCCATGCGCCGTGTGACTGGAAATATCGCTTGGTGTATTCTGCGATGGTACAAATATGCAGGAAAAGTTGAGTCTGCTACAGTTGGAACAACTTGGTATTTTCCCGTCACAGCGGACCTGATATGAATGTTGGCAATTGTTGACATTGAGATGTGCCATTAGACCTCACCTTTCGCTTTCTACATTGCAAACATGTTTGTTTCTTGGCCGCATCCTCCGCCATTTTGTCGCGAGATATTCCCATCATTCCAACAATCCAAGGATTTACTCAACCCCCTTCGAAAGAAGGATCATGGCCAGACGGATGAGAACATGGTCCTTATTTATGGCGGAATCCCAAGTACCCCTCATTGGCCCCACGTCAACGGTGTCTCCACATCAGATGAGGTTCTTGTTGATTATTTTCCCCGCGTTTTCGCGTCGACTTGGCACTAAAAACGCCCTGCCAGAAACATGGACGGCTCTCGGTGACCGATAACCGGGATATGGATACGGCAGTCGGTCATTCGCCATATAGACTCCGCTTGAGGAGATGGCTTAGCAGGTCCAGCTTCACGAAGCAGAGATGAAATGTCGTTCTCAAAAGCCAGGGGTCGCCCTGGTCCATGGTGAATCGGCAGAGGATACGCATTTGTGGAATCCATCATGTCGATTTCGGCGATTACAAAACATTTCAATCGAACGCTGGCGTTGTCGTGCACGCTAGTTGCTATCTCCCAGCTCAACTATGGATTCGACAATCAAGCTTTCGCAACGACACAGTCGATGACTGCTTTCACGAAACAATTCGGCGAATACAACCCTCAAACGGGGGCATATGCTATTCCGGCCTATTATCTGTCGCTGCTGAATAGTCTGAACTATATCGGCTTTGCCTTGGGTGGGTTAAGAACATGAATTTCGAAGTGATTGGAATGAAACTGACGGTTTTTACAGGGTTATTAATCGGAAGCCTTATCAGTCGGAGATATGGGCGTCGCCTCTGTATATTTTCCATGAGCTGCTATGCTCTTGTAACGGCTACAATTACGGTGACCTCCCAGAGCAAAGGGCAGATTCTCGCGGCGCGAATCTTGAATTGTATGACTTCGGCCCAACATCCCTTGGCTTCGTGCTAATCCTGACTTAGACGTTTATGTCGGCATGGAGCTATCAGTTGTACCTGTCTATCAGTCAGAGGTTGTACCAGCTCCGGTCCGCGGATTTGTGGTGGGAACATATCAACTGGCCATCGGTGTGAGTTTCATACAGAACGTGACGCGCGAAGCACACACTAATCGACCTCGACGTATAGATAGGAGGAATTATTATCAACAGTATTTGCAGAGGAACCAGTACCTTGGAAGGCAACAAATCCTGGAGAATACCATTTGGTCTTTTCTACGTGATCCCTTGCGTGATTCTGTCTATGATTTGGTTAATCCCAGAGGTATCATCCCCCTGAAATTAAAACAAAGATGGCATACTAATAGCTATTTCCAAGTCCCCCCGCTGGCTTCTTCTTCAACACCGCCCCGATGAAGCCGAACAATCCCTAAAACGCCTCCGCCATGGAACGATGACGAGCGAAGCGATCGCGAATGAATTGGCCTCCTTGAAAATTGGACTTGACATCGTGCCCGAAAAAGGTCATTTCAAAGAGTTGTTCGGCGAGACAAACTTAAAACGCACTCTGATCGTTATCGCCATTAGCTTTTTCCAGCAAGCCACCGGCCAGGCCTTCTCGAGTCAGTACGGTGCTATCTTCGTGAAATCGCTCGGCACAGTCAACCCTTACAACTTCGCAATCATCACAAGCTGTATCACCACGGCGGCATGTCTCATTTCGAACCTTTTGAGCGACAAAGTCGGTCGGCGAAAGCTTTTCATAGCAGGCGCAGGCATCCAAGCCGTGGCGCTATTTACAATGGGTGGCCTAGGAACAGCGAGTCCGGTGACCTTCTCTGAAAGCACCGCGATAGCAGCTATGATGGCGATCTTTGGAGCTGGGTTCGGACTGGGCTGGGGACCACTCACGTATGTGGTTATCACGGAGCTACCGGCTTTGTCGCTTCGTGATCATTCTCAGCGTGTGTCTTCTCTCACAAACATTGCGGTCAATTTCGCGGTGACATTTTCGATTCCATACCTACTTGATGACGGCTATGCGGGTCTGCACTCCAAAGTTGGATTTATCTTTGGGAGTATTGCAGTGTGTGCGTGTGTTTTTACATATTTATGTGTTCCGGATTGTCAAGGGAAATCTCTTGAAGAGGTGGATCGACTTTTCCACGAGGGTGTCCCTGTGAGGAAGTTCAGAGATCACCAATTGGCTCCATTGGATGAGACCGAAGAGGCGAATAAAGGGAAAGAAATGCGAAGTCAAAGTCGCGATGTCTAAGTTTTCCTGTTGGTATCATCGGTTGAAAGTTTACACACGCCCAGTAAGCCCTGGGTGATGCTCTAATGTCTACAAAATATTCGATACCGTAGTATTCATAGGATCCTCTTCAGAGAATTACACTGGTGGTTTATAGAGGCTTTTCAATCCACTGGTTACTTGAACATGGTAGTATGTTGATGATATCGTGCTAATGAAGAATGGTTATTCTCAACACGAGCATATTGTACATTGTAGACCGTTCCGACTCCATGATAGACCCTCCCTTCATAGAACCGTAATGTGTTCCCTGACGCTAACGCCCTTCATGTTCTTAAAGTTCCGAAAGCGGACCAATATCATGAATGAAATCAGTTTCCCCACGCTCATTCACAGCTTCTTTGGCCACGCGGTTGGCCACCCAGTTGTCTACTGTGCTGATGTGCCAGAGCTGAACACGCATTCCGCTCGCCAGCCAGCAGTTTTCCAGTTCCATGAGAAGATATTTCCAGAGGTCTTGATTCTTTACCGGGGTATTCGCTTGAGTTGTCCACCCATTGTTCAACCAGTCGATAACCCAGGACGTGATGCCCTCAACCACGTAAGTGGAATCGGTTGCGATGACGAGACTAGAACAATTCTCCATTCCCTTCCAGCACCGGAATCTCAACGCACCAATCACGGCACGAAGATCCGCACGCTCCTTAGTTTGTGAATGGTACTCTCCAGTCGGACCTTTGTTCTCCAGTCGGAAGGAGACATATGCGTAAGGTCGGACGATTCTCTTCAACACAGGAGCAAACACGTATGCGCAGCCTGCTTTCGGGTTTGTTTGGCCATTTCCTGGGCACACACCGGCTATGTAGATCAGGTGCTGTTCATTGATGGATTGGCGCACATTTCGGACTATGGGCGGACTCATGCTAACGTGCTGAGCCTTGAACAGTGTCTCCGGGGTATCTTCTTGATTTGGTGGAACGAAGGTTTCTGGGAGGATAAGCTTGGCGGTCGGTCTGTAGCCAAGGCATCTGATAGGAGCGTTACTCAAGCCATTTCTGCGGAGGGAGGTTTGTTCGGGGAGGATGTGGTCCTCATGGCAGAGGCTGCAGACGACCAGTCGATGCGGGCCACAAACTAACTGACCGCTGGGAAGCATAACAGAGCTGTCTGCACGGGAATCAATGCCTGGACGGGGGTCCATTTTGGATATGTTGCTCAGTTCAGGGACGCCTTGGGTTGATTCTTAGTCTTCGAGTCGCTCACTTGGTCTGAGATGGTGATTGACTGAACTGTGTGCCCTGGTGGGAAGGTGCACAGGGTGCAGACGCACCCCAGAATATCGAGATCAGGAATCCCACCGGATTCAACGAAAGAGTTCGGTATGAGATGGTAAACTTAAAATAGGAGAGCAAGCTTGAATTGAATTGATTGAGAGTAAATGTAGATGAATGCAAAGTGTACAAAATTAATCACCCGATTCGGCATCGGCATCGGAGAAACCGTTTTTCGCACATCGGGGAGCGAATATGCCGGACGGAGTTAAATTTCCGTAATTCTGTGACATTACCGAGCCATAGCGCCTTCCTTACTATAAATCTCCCTATGGAAAGTTCTTTTATTGGATAAAGAAACATTTTGAATTGCAAGATGATTCAACGGAAGCGATACTAATTCGAATCCAGTTGTTTGTACGCATGAAAAATGGAAAGAAGATGTACGGATTGAGGTGCTGGAAATAATCTTGAATTTGAAAAGACACTAGTCCCTACTATTAAATGATTGATGCCAAATATGAGTACACAATATAAAGGTTGAGCCTCGCTGCTATGTGAAAAAATCATATTTATTTTGCAGAAAAAGGCGGGATACATGCATGCCCAGGTGATGCCTGCATGATATACGCCTGGTGTGCACGCAGGCAGCATGTGCATGTAAACAAGGAGTGGGGATGGAGGTGATGGTCGTGATGATATTGATGAATGGTGGTAGGGTGTAGGTAGATCGTGGTAAAGATATGAAGATAAGCAGCTATCTCGACAAAAGGCGGCATGACATACCAGCCTCAGCAGCATGGCCAAGATATCACCCACTGCCCGCCTTAAGATAATTTCCAAGAGCCTCGCTAGCCGTTAGGTACCAATCTCGTCAATCACTCAAAAATTCTAAATATAGATGAAGATCAATAAACGACGTCATGATAGAGCAGTCGCTATGGATTTCGGGTTTACCGGCAAAAATTGGCCCCCAGGTTCTGCCATGCACCAAAGTTTCCGCCCAAGGGCCCCATGGGGCCGTATCTAATTAATCGTATGGTTATGCTTTTGTTTGTCCGCATTGGCAGCTAAATAGTGGGTATATCTTTGCACATTCAGATAGACGAGCGTGAAACCTAGAGACCCTATGCCATTTCCCTGTTTCCCTGACCTACGATCTACACTTAACCAATATTTCTAGTCCCACAGCAAAATCATATGAAAAACTTCCCCAACTGATTATATGACCACAGTCTCATCATGGGTGTTTTCTTGGCGTAGCTTGGTATTGCGCAAATGGAACATAATTTGAAAGGTGGCCGAAATAAGGTCATCTCACACTCAATAAATCGTTAAAGCCAAGAGGTATTCCAATAATCAAGCAATGTCGCTCCCCGAATATGCGGGAAATCGTTCCTCGGCTTGTTTTTTTCCCCATGTTGCCTGATCGATCTGCATTTTAGGGGGCCCACAAGCACCCGGGGCTTTGTTATTCAACAATGAAACCGGAACAGGATCATTAGTCCTGCTTCAGGGAAAATACCGATTTAGACCAAGTGCTCCATGGAACTTGAAGCCAGTGTAGCCAATTGGAGTAGAAAAGCGTATACTCAATCTATTTGATTCATTTGTATCTTCCATCACAACATCTTTCCTATGTACTGCGAAGAGGGTAATGGACTTTAGTAAAAATAGCTATTGGATACATGATGATCTCGCCATGAATCCCGAGTCCCGCATTATACAGTGGCGTTGCAAAAGTTTGAAACTCCTTGTTGACTTGTTCTCCTCCGCCTTCTAATCGCGGAGTAGTAGCTACCCAAGAGGCCAAGATGGAATAATTGTCCTATCTGTCCTTTCTTAGGTAGCAACTAGTTTCCAATCAAAAGGTCGATACTGGTGGGCAATATGGGTTTCCAAACTTTTGCAACGCCACTGTATCTATTTGAGAGATTTGCCGTGAGGGTGATATTCTCGAGATTTTCTTGGAGCTTGATGTCATAAACTTGTTGCCAGAATAGATCTTTGCATATGCCGACTTGTCCATCCCCGTGCGGCCAAAAAGGCCAATGTCGTCATTGTTCCGAAATTTAACTATACAGAAATGAAATTTGAATTATGTTTCATTTGTTTTGGGTACATATACTCCATATTATATGGAGACAATATCTCATCGTCAAGTATAAAGCGCCTCTGATTGCCCTGGAAAATCTGAACAGAATCAGTCTCTTAATCAGCCAATTATCCTTTTTCACCATCAATTTCCCAAAAATGAAGTTCAACATCGCACTCGCAGCCGCTTTCATAGGCCTTGCCGAAACCAGCGCCATCCCAGCCGATACAGCCAACTTGAATGTCCTGGCTCGCCGTGATCCCGAAGACAAGTCCGGCAACTCTCAGTTCATCCTTACCTGTGATACTCAAGCTCTCCCTGTCACTGGCGGTGCCGTTGGTGAAGGCGAAGGAGGCGATAGTACACAAAACTCCGGCTTATATTTCAATGCCCAGGGCACTAAGGTCGAGGCCGAACCCGACCAGTGTACCTCCGAGGACCCCTTCTGCACCAACTGCCTCTTCTCGGGACATGACCTCAGCTCGCCTACCAATGTCACTGGGTGCTACAACGCGGCTAGTGGTGACAAAGGCTGCACTATTAAATTTGAGTATGGAGATACGGACTACAACAACGATGATGGCGTGCCCAGTTGTGGCCACGAAGATAAGAATGTGCCTTTCGGTTCTAAGCTTAGCGCTTTCTGCTACTTTGATGTTTGAGTGAGAATTGAATGGCTAGGGCACCTCTGCATTTTATTCGGTGTAAATACCGGTTATAACTATGACAGCGTGACTCGATTCAACTTACTTGCATTAGCAGGCAGGGTACTTTGTTGTACCGAACATAGATCATCTAGAAATTCTATTCAACCTGCCAAATTTGTTTATAAAGATCGTAGGTCATATCCACGCGCAAGCTACTGTGACTGTTAAGTTAGATGGCATAGTACTGGTAATAATTCGAATATAGGAATTCGTAATGACTAATTTAATAGACCTTGCCTTCTTTCCACCCAGTTTCCTCAAATAAACTTCCAGTCAACTGGCAGAGAATACACCGATAATAGCTCGTTCAATCTCTTCTAGTGGCCAACCCTGGTACATGCAGATAGTTGAGAGACAGCGCTTCCCGTCCTCACAGCCTTACTTAAGCCACACTCCGGCAGGTTCTAACGCATAATTATGAATCAAATCACCAGCTTGGTGCGATAGAATATTCAAGCCCGTCATCTCTATCTGCCTCTCTGAATTTGTCGATTCCTCCCTCCACACCATTTTCACCCACTGTCCATATACCACTTTCAACCATCACCTTCCACCGATCAAACAAATTCTCCAATCTCTGCGCTCGCCGTTCGCCCCCAAATGAATGGAAGTAGCCATGTTGAAAGAGATTCGTGAATGAGCCCTTGGTATATTCAAATATGCCATCGGTAACTAGTCTGTAATCACTCATTCTCGCCCGTCGTAATCCGAATGGAAGCACGATATGGAACCCCGCCTCCTCCATATCATAATTGCTCCGACGTACAGGCTCACTGTAGAGTCCAGTTGGAATAGGGTTTCCCAGCTTCAAATCCTCATGTGCGACAGAGAATAGGCCATGGATTTCGTGATTAACATTTACCAGCCTATCCGGGGCTGCAAATATTAAGACGCCTGGAATACAATCCTTTTCAAGGGGTATACCCATATTGGTAAACGTCTGGCGCCTTATAAACCCCTCCTTATCGTGCGGAACCTCTAGTCCAGGCGCGATAAACGTGAAACGTGGAGTTTTAACCCGCGTCAAGAATGTGCGAATGAAGCAATCCCGTGGCACGCCAGCTGCATCCAGTTCTGTATCAGTAAAGAGTGGTGTGCAAGAACTCATCGGCAGAAGTGAATCAGGAGACATTCGAGATTCGACTACAGCCGAGTAGCGCTCCATCGCAGCTATTGTGCTTTCAACTTGGAGATCGCAGTAAGGGAGCCATGACCATATACCAAATTGTGATCGATTTGTTGGGAGGCCCGTATCACCACATAAACTCCCTTCTGGAAATCCTGCAACTATTTTACCAATCCGAAGCATATATATCCAATGGGTCAGAATAGTTTCTAGCGGAAACCACATCTCTTCATGCTCATCTACAGGCTCCACGCTGTCCGAATTCTCGATAGTCATAGGGAATGACGCCAGATGACGCTGCTGGTCGTAAATAACGCCCAGATTATGCGAGCCCAGACCGCACTGAGTCCCATAAATCAAAACAAATCGCTCTTTGTCTTCTTCCATCTCACTGTTATCGTCATAGATGAAATATTCGTCACAAAGCATCATCTCAAGACGATTAACCCAGTAGAAGAAATCTGGGTTGGGATCATAGATTGAATCCAGGAACGAGTTAAGCGGAGTAATGAGGCGGCTCCGAATAGCTGCTATATCCTCTTCTGCCTCCTGAAAGAACCACTCTTCGCTGGCTAGTGCATCAAGGTCGGGTGTGTCTCGTTCGTGACGAGCCATCCAACCATACGCGACTAAGTAGTTGTGTAGTCTAGCACAGCGCTCGTAGTCAAGAGCGCCATCACGGGCAGGGTTCTCGTCAGACACTAGGGCGTCTTCAATGTCAAGTATTTGTTGTGGAGTGGTGTTTACCTGCGGCATGGCTGAGTTGATGTCGAAGGAAGGACATTGGCATGTTTACCTGTAGAAGAAAGCATAAGTTGTTCAAGTTGACACTCGCTTAGGCGACAACGGTAGCACTAGGCATCAATCACGTGGCCACTCGGCTAAACCTGCCATGTCTTGCTCATCCTTGTTCGCCTTGTAACTTACCAATCCAGCAAAATTACATGTGTTCAAAATATATTCCAGTTAAAAAGAAACATATCACTTTTCGGCTTCAGAAATTTTGTGCGTTCATCTTCTTGGTGGACAACTCGGTAAAAATTACCGCAACTCCATCGCTCACCAATCAGCCTCGAGACGTTGCGGCGACAACACCTTGCTCAATTGCGCCACTAATCTCACTGTTTGGTACTATGTAGCTCACCTTTTAGGGCATGCGTTGATACACCTTAATGCATATAGAAAAGCTCCATAATTACACTTCCAATTTTCTGCTTAATGCCCGGGCGGAATTTTGGTTCGAGCATTTCGCATTAATATATCAAGAACTCCACCACTGCGGCTGAGCTCTACTGCATTCGCACTTCACAGATTCTCACTAATTAGGACATAAATATCTATCTCACGGGGATCAGATCGCGGAATGAGGGGAATGTCAGACAGGAGGTGCATTATTAAAATATCATTCGTCGAATTATTAGCGCTTATTATCCTCGGGGGAGGCTGGAAGACCAACAGACAGTCGGAAAACCACAAAATAGGGAATGGTCAGCTTTTCTTAACTGATTAATGTCCAATCAAATATAAGGCGGAATATTTATTCATTGATACACTTCCTCTATTGGCCCTCGGAACTTTTGACAATATGAAGAGAATTCTAACATTCACCGACAGGTTGGTCATGCTCGTATAATCAATCCATGTATATTTTTCGAATATAAATATTCGATTTATGCCACAAAGATGATGATTCTGGTATATTTTCTTTCAACCCCCCCATCTTCCCAAAGCCTGATGAAAACCAACCTCACGCCTCCTAAAAAAGCTCGATTTTAACTATCGAAATGGAGAATATCATTGATCAGATCAAATCGCTAGCACATGACGCGGACGAGGGCAGTCGGAGGAAGATTCTTGATGGACTTCGCGATCTTGCCTTGTCTCTTGAAACGCCGCAGGATACAATGCAAAGGATTTCATATCTGGTATGTAAAAATGGCTTTCATTGAAGATCGTTCTGACTTTTGAGCACAGCATCTTCAACCTGCCTTGGTTCGAGTCGGTCTGGACTTGAACATCTTCAAAATCCTCGCCGAAAGTGATCATCCACTCAATTTAGATGAACTGGCTGCCAAGACAAATGCAGCACCGACGCTTTTAGGTGAGACATTGATTTACGGATCAAGCGACCACTATAGACTCGTGGCAGAGTTTGAAGTCCATTGCTAATATTAAGCTGGAAGCCCGCGTTTTACGCTATCTCGCGTCGGTCGGCACAATCAAGGAGACTGCAGACAACACATTCACCGGTAATAATATTACTAGATCTCTGAGTGACGAAGGTATTGGTAGCGCCATATACCACAAGTAAGTTCTCATCTTCACAAAGTTCCTTGATACTGAATATCCTTTTTTTTCTTATTCCTTAATTTTGCTAGTGTGAACATCGTTGCTCCTCCAATCTTCGCTCTTCCGGACTTTTTGGCAAAGAACAAATATCAAGACATTACAAGTTCGGTCAACACACCTTTACAACAGGCTTTCAACACTGATAAACCGGCATTTGTCTGGGCCCAGACGAAACCGGAACTGTTTGTTCATTTTAACAAGTTCATGGAGGCAGAACAACGTGGGATGCGTCGATGGTTCGATGTATTTCCGATCGAAGATAAATCCAAGAACTTGAGCCCGGACCAAGCCTTATTTGTGGATGTCGGAGGAAATATCGGTCATCAAAGCGTGGCTCTGAAAAAGCGACTGCCCGACATCGAAAATGACATAATTGTGGAGGATATGGAAATAGTTATCCCGAACGTTATACCATTCGAAGGCGTCATAACTGTCGTGTTTGACTTTTTCCAGCCCCAAGTGGTCAAAGGTAATCAATCCAAACGTTCCTGCTTTGAGATATTTTCTGCGAGAAAATTTGACTCTAATAAGGGGGAATAAACAGGGGCTCGATTCTACTACTTCCGCAGTATTCTGCACGATTGGGCCGACGAGAAAGCATTGATAATACTGAAGAATACCATTTCTGCACTGGGACCCGACTCCGCCATTCTTATTGACGAAATGGTTCTGCCGAATTCTGGGGTCCATTGGCATGCAACACAAGTCGATATGGCTATGATGTCCTCGCTCGCGTCATTGGAACGGACTACTGAACAGTGGCATACTCTCTTGGAAAAGGCGGGTCTCAGGATTGTGGAGATACACACATACTCAGCTCGGTATAACTCAATCTTGGAATGCGTGCCGGTATAGAGGACCTTGTGCTCAAATCTTGGAAATGGCTTGGCTGTACCCGCTAGTCAGAGGATCAGAACTGAATTTGTAACTTACTATCTACTATTTGGTATCTGATAGTTTATGGGAAGACTCAGATTTATATTGTCCGCTTGATCTCCTTTCTGATTGGCGGGGAGATAATCAGAATCGAGATTTGGATCTTTCAGTCTACGCAAGACCTTCGTGAAATAGGCAAGGCAGCAGGGGGGGTTGATTTTAGAGCTCACCGTCAAATTTGAATAAAAGATATGAGATATGAGATAGCAAGCATGGTATTGACATTGGCGATGTCAAAGCTCAGGAAGAAGCCAATAGAGATAGAAGGAAGACAAAGCCAGTAGAGAGAGAAAGAGGGATACAGAAGGATATTTGTAAGTCCACCGAAGATTTTGAAACCCACTGCCATCCTTTCTATAATAAAAGACAGACGAAAAGAATCAAGATCCATCTGGCTGGGCTTGTAGAGCCAGCAGGTGGGTTAAAAATCCACAGAGCGCTAAAATCAAACGCGCTGAACCGACACCTCCATTAACATCTCCACAGTAAACTAAATCGTCGTGTCCAATTCTTGCTCCTGTAACGGCAGATTCTGAATTGACCACTCGCCCTGCCTCAGCGTCGTTATCTCTCTTGGCGTCGGGAATAGGGACAAATATTTTCTCGTGCGGTCTAGGATTCTGCACGTGGCGAACATTGACAGTACGCTGTCCAGGTAACGAAGCAGGTCTTAGGAACCTGGGGTAGGCATTCGAAGGAACAAAGCAGATGGTCTTGGCGTGATAGTTACCTGGTACCCAGGTAAGACCGAATGCTTTGAAGAATACTTTGAAGCGATCTAGGCGAATAAAGTTTGAAAAACGTAGGCCGACGATGGCCAGTCCCCTGCTCTCGATGTAGTCTTTCAGCTTGACCAAAACTACTCGGTTTTCGGGGTCTGCGAGGCCTTCATCTGTCACGATGACTGCCTTGAAGTTTGTGCTATCGATTGCCTTAAGCGCGGTGGAGGTTGTCTTCACTCGTGTGAGGTATGAGATATCGAGGAGGCGGCTGATAAGTGGTTTGTAAACGTCATCAAAATATTCTAGGCATGAGAGGGAAAGGAGCAGGATATTAGGCTTATCCTTTGCCGACGCCATTTTTGTGTTCTAAATTTGTCGTGGGAGGTAAGTAGACTGGAGCAGTAAGGAATGACTAGAAGTGAGAAGTAGGGCAGACAAATGCGGAGCGGAGTGAGTGGGAAGGCGAAGTGCATGGGAAACGCCTAGCAGTACTAGTAGTAGGTATAGAGGTGATGGCCTGGGTGGCTCTTTGGTGGTTGCCATGGGCTGCGCGCGATTTGATTTGTTTACTTCCATCTACAATACTTTGCCTTGTCTCGATCAACGACGGATTCTGACAACCCGTCAACTATTAGGGGCCAGAATCTGATGATGGCACCAGGGAACAAATGATGTTTATAAATATAGAAAAAGAAACCCAAAGAGAAAGAAATAGTGACGTGAGTCAATGGATAGCATGGGAGCACGAAAAGGCTACTGGATAATATGCAATGATCAGACGAAGAGAGAGGGAACGAAAAAGATGAGACTGGAGTTAAATAGCTATTTATTAGTCAAAGGACAAAGAACAAGGACCTAGTAATAAAGAATATATGTTGACTCAGGAGAAAAAAACTATACAAATTACAACTTGAAACTACAACAAATGAAGGTCTACTGGAAGCCGCTACTGACCTGTAAACAGATACCCATCGGAGGTGTTGAGCCTTCCGTATATACTGCGACGTATATAGCGCCGCTCTTTCTCCTCACTCTTCTCTCCGATAGCCACTTTCTATCGCTTCTCTCCTTCGCATCCCATTTAGGGTACCCGCTAGAAATCTCAAATCTGATACGGGATATTGATCATCATTCCACACGCCACCATCCCTGACGCATTAGAATTGACAATAAGCTCTCAGGTCACTCTGCGCTACCACGAGCCGTAAATAGAGTTTATTATCCTATTTTGCGCCAAAACTTCAATTGCATTTAAATGTCGGTGTGACGGAATTAAGCATGAAAACCTGCGATGCTCCATAGCGACAACCGGCTCAATAAAGTTTCTACCTGTAACATCAGTATCCTAAAATTACTAATTAGTGTTCAGCTACAAATTTGGACACAGCTGCTATGTGTAAGTCCCTATGCTGCTCACACTATCTATACCGCTTACGCCATATTTTTCGCTCGCCTCCGCTCCTAATACATGCGCGCGTCGCCAAACTGGTTACGGGCGACCTCTCGGACGGTCAGCGTAGTTGCCCTTCGCAGGCCGTACTAAGCCGCACAAACCTGAATTAAAACCCAGTTAAACGATAACATTCGTATACTTTCCCACGATGTTCCACCTTTCCCTCCTCTTCGCTCCACCTACACGTCATGGTGGGGTCGGTGCAATAGAGTTCTCCGGAAATAGCTTCCACTCCAATCTACAAATCATGAAGTCGCTGAAGGCACCATGCATCTGCTTCCTCACGCCGAAGTTCAATACTCCATCATTATTCTACAACTTCAACCTCTCTTATTACGTTGCGTGATACAGTATTAGAATTCGGCGCTGAAGATTACATGGCAAAGTTTTCACTTCAACTCAAATATAGTTAAGTGGCGAAAAAAAAACAGCATGAAAAAAACATCAGGTGAATGCCAAGGCATGTGTTCGGTTACCTAGCGAAGATCGTCACGCCTCCTACCGTAAATAATACGAGATAAGATTTATGCAAGTACGTTGCGACTTCCAGATCATTGCTGCATAGGTTTATCATGCACTAATCTTGAATTTCGAAGAAGGCAGAAACCTTGTCACTCTCGAAGAGCTTGACGGAACAGATATCCTGGATGGCAATGCCAGCGGTATTCTCCCAGGAAGCATCTCACGGGAGGAGGGTGGGGATTGAGTGGGATGGGAGGTGTGGAGCACTCTCCGTCATCGACGGGAGGCCACTTGCCCAGTTTGTTTATAAATTTTGCTAATCCATCCTTCAAGACTTCCGACAACTTACTGAAATTCCTTTCCGAAGCACAATCAAACGTTTGCCTACCTTGCCAACTATAAAGATGGATTCACTCGGCGGTATTGCGTCCAAACTCAAATACATCAATCAAGATGAAGATACCATCAAAAAAGCCAAGATCGAAAATTGCGTCGGCTCGGTCAAAGTCCCTGTTGGAATTGCCGGCCCTCTGAACGTCAAGGGCACCGATGGAACAGATGGCGTATTCCATGCCCCATTGGCAACTAGTGAAGCTACACTTGTCGCGAGCTGCTCACGTGGATGCAAGGTCTTCAATGCTAGTGGTGGTGTTCAATTCAAAGTACTCCGAGAGACCATGACGAGAGGCCCCGTCTTCTGGTTTTCTTCACCGGGGGATGCCATATCATTCTACGACTTGGTACCAAGCCTCTTCTCCGAATTTCGAGACGCTGCACAATCTACCAGCAAACACGCCAAACTTCTCAGAATTGAGCCTCAACTCATCGGTAGCACCGTTCACGTCTTGTTTGAATACTATTGTGGAAATGCCGTGGGCCAGAACATGGCTACATTCGCCACCGAGAAAGCATGTGATCGTTTCGCAGCATCAAACAATGCCCGTGTTGTGAAACTTCAAAAAGTCACTATTGAGGGCCAATTGGCTGCGGAAAAATCTCTCTCTTGGAGAAACATCCTCCAATCGCGTGGCGTGGCTGTCATGGCATGGGGGACGGTCACACCGGAAGCTTGCCAGAAAGTTCTAGGGATTTCAACTTGGGACCTATATCAACTTATCCAAAATAGCAAGGAGGCTGCTACGCGAACCGGGCAGCTGGGCTATAATATCAATCAGGTGAATGTGATTGCGGCAATGTTTATTGCGTGTGGTCAAGATGCTGGGAGCATTGCGGAATCAGCGTGGAGCCACTTGGCTACTGAATTCAATGATGAAACCAAGGAGCTGGGTGTATCAACATACCTTCCGAGTCTTCCAGTTGGAACTGTTGGTGGGGGTACTGTTTTAGATACACAGAGAGAGGCGTTGGAGATCCTTGGATGTATTGGTCCAGGGTCCAAAGGTCGTTTGGCGGGTCTAATTGCGTCATTTTCTCTTGCCCTGGACATCAGTACAGTGTCTGCAGTGACCAATAACACATTCGCAGCTAGTCATTACAAGTTTGCAAGAGATCCTCCGAGTCGTGAGACACGGTCGAAGCTTTGATACTTTTTGGACAGAGACGATTGCACCCGTGTACGGGACTCCATAGCGGCAACCGGCTCGGTAGCAGTTACGGGTACTATCTCAATATTCGTCTCATTGAAATATCCATTCGGTTTTCAAATATTCTCTACTCCCTAGTCGAGACGCTCACTGGTAGTTTCTAAGGTTCCTAATGTCAGGTTTTATTTGCAGTGCGATATAGAGTCTGGTGGCCCATTAACCCCTACTGTATTTACCAGCTAGCTTCATTTAGAGGAAGATCACTCATAAGCCATTTGCGGCAGTTTGATTTGTCTGAAGATAATAATTATTATAATTACAGGTTCTTAGCCTGCTCAGGGGCGTTCTAGCCACCGGCTCTCCGCGGGGATGGGGTCTTTGGGCGCCGGTGTAGCCCTCCACGGTGGCCAATATTGCTATCAAAATACAACGAACCGGACCTTTCCAGCTCCTCAATTCGGATGATCAGGTCATAGATCGTTTGATCCTTGTTCTAATTAACTCGAAGCTTCGCCTCGTCAAGGTGTTCTCCCACTTTGTAGAGTTCGCTATTCGCCGATTCGGCCCCATAAATCCCGAGTTCGGCATCGGTGAAGCCACTGATCTCTTCTTTGGACTTATTTCCCTTGACCCAGTTCTTTCTCCAGGCGATTGGGTTCTTGTCCCTATCGTTATATAGTTAGCTCCTATCTGATGGCTCATCCCCGCGTACATGTGTGTCTGATCGCAAGTAAAGTGTACTCGACTTACCACGAGGAAGAGGAAAGGGATAAGTTGCACTCCCTCGGGATCGCTCCTTCCATCTGTATCCTACCTGGCTCGGTCTACGCGCCTTCCTAGTTAGATGCCGCTATTCCGACGACTAAATCATCCGATTTGATCCATGGTCTGCGAGAAATAGGATCTGTAAGACCGGAAAACAAAACGTACGACCGAAAGTGCGTACTTGGTACTAGGAGCGGTGGCAATTATTTGTTGAGAAAGGAAGCTATTTAGGATGGCGGCTTTTTCAAATCTCTGATACCTACTTCTCTTAGGAGGGTCAGAAATCCTTATTCTCTATCTACTGTTCATTTTTTGATAATAAAGAACTAAAAAAAAAAACATACAACAGCAGGGATTCGCATGTGGTCACCCACCATACTACTAACCTGCCGGCGTGTGGCTTAAGTACGGCTGAGCGGACGGGAAGCCCTGTTCTCCACACCCTATGGTCGTATGTACTGGAAATCCCCTAATAGAGGGATATATTAGGTCCAAAGCCCTCGCAATGGATGATTAGAAAAAGAAGGGGTAGTGGGTGGGACATCTAGGACATCTACTAATTTTATGGAACGTCGGAAGCTTAGAACCATGAAAGTGGTGGATGCATGTGGGCCCCAGATGACGGGTAGAATATTTACGGTGCTCGATAAACGCAGGGTGGTCAGTAGTTGCATATCGGGGTATTTAGGTCGGTAGAAAAGGGTAAGTATAGTATAGTCACTAGTGGCACATCAAAAGTTTCCAACCCTTGTTGACCGCCCTGGTCTCCGTTTTCCTTATGGTGGGCTAGTAGCTACCTGAAATAGATTGGCAACCCCAATCCATTTCAGGTAGCTACTAGTCTGCCATTAGAAGGTCAATAATGGCAGGCAATAGAGGTCAGGTAAAATACTCCGATATACAACTACTGATCATCCTGCGCTTATCAAGCGCCTTAAATATCTAGCAGGCCTGGGCAAAAACGGAAAGGCGAACTCGACGCCTGAGGCATATGCGAAATGCTTCAACACTAGCAGGCTTTGTCTCACAATTTCCTTGCTGAGATAAATATTGGAACTGAAAGATCGGATGTCACTTTCCAAGGTTGGTCGATACTTCAAGGAATATACCTCTCCTAGATACCAAGATGTTTCGGGACTTATTCCAAGGTTTGAGCCAGATAGTCCGGGCGAGGGTACTAGTAAACGAATTGACTATATATATCATCATGATAATGGCTGTATGAATGACTCGGAGCAGCTCGTATGTTAAGTCACATCATGGGCAGTATTTTTCCACGGACAGGACAGTTTAAATAGACCCTATTCTTGTGAAATATGGTTTACAACCATCAGGAATGGTTACAGGAGGGTTGGATTGCCGAGTGGACGAATTGTATAAGGCTACGACGCTTACGCCGCTGCTCTCTCTCTCTCTCTCTTCGCAGCGATGAAGGACAGTCTTAGTGTAAATTGGTCAAGATGATTTCGAGAATGCTTGTAAATATGTTCTTACTTATACTTGTCTGTTTCAATAGTGACTATGATATCCTGGAAAGTATCTACCCAGAAATTCAAAGCGACACATTCATGGGAACATCAATATCACGCCCAGGTTTCCGCCGTATTCCAGCTCGAGCCCAAGAGCACCACAGCGATAGCAAAGAGTGAGGGGTTGCAATATACTCTCCGACAGTAGCATAGCCATGAGACAAAGTCTCAAAATTGTCGGCTGGCTTAGCAACTGCAACCACATGCGCTGCAACCGCCAGCGCCACATTGGTCAGTGGGAGAGCAATCGCTCACGGTCGAGCAGCCAATCCAGTTTCCAAACCCGTTATTCTCAGCCGTCCAGCACCATTCTCCGGAGCCAGGCTGCGCGCAAGACTTGTAACAATGGCCACCAGCACTGCATCCGAGGTGGTTCTTAAACCAACAGCTACGCGACTCGAGGCTGCGTACTTGGAAATCGCCCTCAGTGACGGTCTTTCCCGCTTTTCCTTCGGGATGTTCTTTGCAAGTCCGGACGGCATTGGGATCAACACCATCAGGGAGGTTTGAGGTATCCATGACACCGAGGTCACCACAAAGTGACTCGGCCTCAGCCTGGGAGAGTTTGGCCGCCGAGGCGAGGCCGAGAAGGCCAAAGGTAGCAATGAAGTTGATGACGATGGTGGGCTTCATGATGTTTGAGTATATTGAGAAAATATCGGAAACAGAGTCGTTAATTTAGCCACAATTTGAAATATGTGCTTGTAAGGCTTTGATGGTGAGCGTAGGGAATGGATCCAACGGAAATATGTTGGGCTTTTATAATTGAAACCAAAGTAACTTGTATTCCTGCCCGTTTTGATGCATAGGCCACCAAACTCACATACATGAATCTTGACAAGGCAGACTATACACCCAGGTTGCTGCTTACGGTGACCCACTTCCAGCTGGAATTTAGGGCCAATAGAGATTTTACATGTCAAGTGCCCAAAGCCCCTCGTTGCATATCTGCTCTTTGACTACACAAGCCAATTATTTGTCCATAAATATAATTTATCTTACTGCCATACCCACCTCTCTACATGTCTCAATTAGATGGAGTAGTAGATGTTTTTTTTGTGAATAACATGTAGTTTCTAGTCAATGAGAAGAGCCATGATGAAGATAATACGAGAACATTCCAGCCCCAAAATCAGCAAAAGCTTATCCGACAGTCTGAAACAGATGATGACTGAATATTTCCAATTGCAGTCTTTTCCTGCGCTGTTTATCGGCTCTCTACGATTTGATGTAACTATTCTTCCTGTGGCAATCACTTGGGGCCAAATTCAGGAGGGCCATTCTGCCTCTTTTGCCTCCATGAGAACTTTGCTGCTAAATTTAACAAAGTTAGTGCGCCTTGCCCGCGCAGCATACTGGGATATTGTGGGAGAGAAGATAAACCTAACTTCTCTTCAAATGTTCATTGGACGAGCGTATGAGATCATCGGAAGGGGCTAAAAGCAGGATTCGCAATGATCAGTAACGTCAGATTTGCTAGAAGGCTATGTTGAATAACGTAACATCGCCCCTGATCTACATAGATGACTGCATGAAGGGCTATTATGTCTCTTCATAGGAAAGCCTCAACTACTTGGGATGACCGAAAAAAGAAAGTCTCCTTTGTAAATTCCTCAGTTCTAATCAATGATAGGAGTGCAATGGACCCTAGTTGTTTTGACTTTCATTCTCGATTCTCGTATTGCATGCTGACCCCACTATCCTCAATTCGTCTACTGATTCCCTTTCGACTTCTCGTAGGCAGCTTGATTATCTTCAACCGCCTCGCGTCTTGCCCTGTCCTCCTGCTCATTATCCCCTGGTTTACTCGGCAGAATCCCCAGGTGCGGGATTAAATAGACCTTCTTGAGTGGTCACTTTTGTACCATCAACGTCACGAAAGTCTTCTCGTCGTGCTAGCTCAGCTGGCATGACATCTAGAAAGCCATTGATCTGCTCAGGACTAAGGCCACGGGCATCAAGGACTTCGTAGTTGCCTGAGATAGTACGTAAGACACCGTCTTTGCCAAGGTGGGTAAATCCGCCGCCTGAAGCATCACGCTTCATGTGCTTCACAAACTCAGGGACGACCTGGTTCCAATATGTTAGCACTATAATCAGATACTCGATGACATCGCGTCAAGTGGGGCAACTGAGCTGTAGGCGGTACATGCAGCTTTGGTGGTGGCTTACACGGCAGTTCATGTTGAAATATGTAAATGAGAGTTTTCAGCGATTATCAAGCCTCAAAATATTGTTATGTACCAGGAAGCAGCAGGAAGTGGGCCAGGCACCGTCTTAAGGCGGGAGATATGGGGCGAAAAGAGGGGAGAATTCAGGGTCTACAGCCCCCACCTTGAGTCACGTCCACTCAAAGAGAGCCATATTGTCATCCAACCAAAGCTAAAATGACCGATAGCTGCGCGGGAGCTAAGATAAATTATTGTGCAGAAGATGAGTATGTGTTTCCTATCCAAGGCGAGTTGAAACCTACCGAATTATGTATACCTAAACCAGGATACAATGCCATCGTTTCATCGAATTTTTCAATTTCCATTTGTCATTTCCTGCTACTATGTATTCCCGATCTTCAGGGTGAAATACGAGCCTTTGGCCCCTTGCAGATGCTACCGCACCAATCTTGACCTTTTTTCGGTCAGGCCTCCCATGACAATAAGCACAGGATTTTGGCCCCATGCAATTTAGCTTCTATTCTTTCACCCAGAGACCCGGAATGTTTTCAAATTGCGCTCACATTTGACCAGAGGCTATTTTAGTATCTGAACATTTGCACCGTTGCAACGAGGCGCGCAAGGCTAAATCGGAAGCCATTATTCAGAATTGGTATCTAACATGATTCTATACTAAAGCTACAGATTTCGAGTATTTGAAGTGGGCGTTGTCCCTTCGCCTTTGTAAAGATATATTGGAAATCACTCTATTCGCTTATCACAGCATCTCAGGAAACTGTATCTTCCGTCTTGTTTATCTTCTACACTCCGGCCTTGTCCAAAAAAATGAAGATCGCATTTGTTCAAGTTGTTCTTGCTGCGCTCGCAATTACCCCTTCTCTTGGGTCTATGTTAGAGGGCCATGATGACCTAGCGGAAGCTATCAAGGTATATTATTATTATTGATTTATTGTGCAATTAGAAAGCTTTTCGTATATCCTATCCGAGGACTTGCTAACATAACATTAAAAACAGGGCCTCACCAGAGATCCCGATGCCCGGGGGTGGATCCAGCTTAGTGATACAGGATCTCGACTTCAAAGTGTTGACAGCAAAGGAAAGGTCCTGGATGAAATCCAGTTGACTACTGAGCAGGAAGCTGATCTTCGCAGCAAGCACGCTGCCAAGGTGGACAAAGTCAATGCGAACAAAAACGCTGATTCTTCTGCTACTTCGACCCCCAAACCAAGCTCTGATCTTGAGAAGAAAAGCCCCGGATGTGCAGATTGGTCAAGTATCTGTGATGTGGGACCTGATTGCTATTTCTACAACTGCGATGATTGCTTTAAGATCAATCCCATCGGTGTCTGCTACAGTTACTCTTAGATATTTGCGGTATGAGGAGTTTTACTGGCTCTTGGATTCGATAGCTATTGACCTTATCCTTTTCAATACAAGTGCCAAGAAACGAGCAAACGGGAAACAACAAACTTTTTGACTGGAATTGGCGGTGATATTGCATTATAAATTACGTTACTTCTAAGTGAAGCTCTCGAGTGATAGGATATTGTCAGGTCCTTTCTTTCTGTTAACATGCTTGGCTCGTTAATTCGTTCTACTGATCCCTTATGTTTTATTACTGCAAATATGCGATCCAACAGGAGCCCCAGTCCTGTGAGAATCACGCATTTGGCACGAGGCTCCTCATCCTCTGATCTGAAAAGGATCAGGGGTGAAGTAGATATCGACTTCGGTTACTGATAGACGTATGGAATCAAGAATACTTCACAAGAAAAATCTAAAACTTTTAGAAGACAATGACGAGAACGATGGAGCGTAGAGCAGAGTATAGTCATTCCCCTTTCCTTGAATAGTTGGCCCATGAATAGTTGGCGGCTACTGTATCCTTTCGACAATCATGGGGCTTGGGAAAGGGGCCAAAATAGAAGGAGGTAAGTAAAGCAAAAGGAAGTGGATCAGCTAGTGTCGACAGCCCATCATATAATGGGCTGTCGACACTAGCGCACTCGGCAAAAACTCGCCCCATGGGGTAGATGGACCCCATCATAATAAAGATATTTTTTGTAGTTAGAAATCACAGATGACTATCCGGGGCTTTTACGTCAAGTCCTATATTCCACATCAACTGATAAACTGGCTGACTGATATACTCCGTATGGCTATGTGATTTCAACGCAGCCATGCCCAGGATGACGGCGTTTCTCTGCTGGCCCCCTTACTCGATGGGGCAAAAGTTATGGATCGGCAGAACTACTAACAGCTTTAGAAATGATTTTCCGTGGTAGGTATCAGCTACGTAACCAAATTCATCACATTTGTAGATTGGTTGGCACTGAATACCGACACACCGACGAAAGGATCAGTCGTACTTCGAAGTGTTGCCCTGGCCCAGCGCCCTGTCTGGGGGCAGCACGCATTAGGCAAAATCTCGTGAGTATCAGTTCCATAAAACCTATAAAAGCGCCGTTTTGGAAGTATGATCAGTAGAAAGAAATCGTTCTATTATCCTACCTTCTCTATCACAACCCCAACAGTTCAGATTCAATCATGAGATTCCTCAGTCTACTTCTCGTCTCAGCCATTGCCGCCCTAGCCAGAGCCGCTAGTGATGATGCCAACACAATGAGAAGAGGAATCAGGGATGTCCTCGTTGGCTGCGGTAGTTTCTACATACCCTAGGTAGCAACATTAAATCAACTAACAATTGTTATCTTTAGGAAACGGAAGATGCAATGCGGGCGAAAAGTGTTTCCCGGGTAAAAGTAATGAGCACAGTTGCCCAACAGGGGGATCATGCGCTTTCACCTGTTAGATTGTCGAAGGGAAATCTCGTCAATGAAAGGCTTGGGACAGATCAATTATTAGAAGATTTCTAGGAGTGTGCCGGATATATGAGACTTCATTCGCTCAGGTAGGATAAACCGTCAACCGTTTTGGATGCTGTGTTTTTGCCAATTTCTATCTTGTCCAGCCAGTTAAAGTTTCGGTCAAGTCTATTCTGAGAAAACTTTATAGTTTGGGAATGGTATTGAAAAGGTCGTTTGAAGTTCAACACGCTTCCTCCGCATATAGTCTAGATCTTGATTTGATTTTTTTTTTCTTTTCAGCAACATCATCCTACACAAAGGCAAGCTCCCATGATGCAGAAGAGCGTCCTTGAATATTAAGTCACATGGGACAATGTTGTCCAGTTTCTAAGGTGGCAGGAGATTAGTTGCGGTAGCGGTAGCGGTAGCGGTTAGCTCCCCATGACCGCGGCCATGCCGAAGCCTACTCATGGTCCTACGTGCCAGATAGTGGGGGATGTATCCCCTTCAAAGTATGGAAGCTTGAATATTGGCGATATCTGCGGCTTGGTGAATGTGTCATTCGAGATTGACCACCTATCAGCCAGTCATCCAATAGCCTATGAACGCCGATCGTTCACAATTCGCTACAGTGGTCCAAGTACTATGCCTATCATCGAATGTAGGGAATTACTACAGTCGTCAACAACGCCGGAATACGGCCACAGAAATATTGATCGTGTGGTTGTGTGGTTGTGTGACTTGTCTCTGCTGAGGGCCTCATTGCCTCAGGCATTCACCCACCCGAAACGGGTAACTAACGTAATTCATGTACGAGTCGGCCACACAAGCGAGCCGGCCACCCCAAAACACATAGTAAATGCAATAAATTACAACGTCATATCTCAACAATCATGCGCTTTATTTACTTGAAAGTTAGAATATAGGCTTTTCTGAGCGTGTGAAATAATATATCATACCTAGGTAGTTTCAAATAATTTAGATAATTATTTTGATGCTTTGCAATAAAATACTGCGTAATTTTGACATTGGGCACAGAAATATATATATCTCTTCTAATACTTCTAGTAGTTTTTCTATACTTTGCCAGTGGGCTAAAAATACTATCTACATTATGTACTACCAATATCTTATTATAAATGGGTATGGTTGTTGAGATATGAGGTTGTATTTTATTGCATTTACTATGTGTTTTGGGGTGGCCGGCTTGCTTGTGTGGCCGACTCTATGTGAATTACGTTAACTAACTAGTGAGTCCCCCATTCACAGTTTCTACTCCGCAGACCCTTACTAAACTCTCTTCCTTCGGAGATAAAATTTTCTTTGCTGCTTCTAGATGTTCGAAAATCACCGACAGTGCAGATCCACGAGGTGGAATGGTACGTGCGAAAAAGAACGTTGTGCTATCTAGCACCAAAGAGGCGACAGAGGTGGCGATCGCGATCGCGATCGCGATCGCGATTTCTTTCAGCTCAGGATGTGACCCCACGATCAGTACAGAGTGAAAGTCTGACTATTGACTGAGGTGCTGCTGGGATAAAAAAAGAGTCAAAAATGACAAGTCTCCCATATTGCATGTGTGCCGTGGGGAAATTTCACGGGCCGGTCCTTTGGGATGGCGAAACGTTTGCGTCGTAAAGGGCGCCCCGCGGAGTACATGGAACAATGTCTTACAGATTGTGAGACCCCAGGGCCACGTGTGCCATATTGTGGTCCAGGGTACTCGTTGTAAATAAATTAACTTTTTTTGTAGTCTCTGTGGGCTTAATAGGGCGCCTAATTGGAGTCCAGGCTAGGTTTAGGGCGTGATTTTGGCTTATTTCGGCGAGGTTACAAAAGCTCAGAGGTGAAAGAGATAAGGTGAGCTAAGCCTAAATGCGGGTCTAAACTAAGCCAAACTGGCATTTGGGACCAATCAAAGTCTTGGTTTTTACGATTGCAAGTGAATGTTCATCGACTAATTGCGGAGCCTGATGGCCGCGCAAGGCAATAATTGGCACTCATATGAGTCGATCATTTTGATTTCCGGCCCTCCCGATTTATATTCCCACTTCTCCTCGACCTTTGAGTCCTTCGCGCTCCTTCAGGATTTCTGGTTCTTCTGACGCTGGTTTTCAGCCCTTTGGTCCCTTCGCTTTTCGAATCCCAGCTTCATACTCTTACTGCCTATCTATTGACCAGCACCCCATCGCAAAGTGATTGTTCACATGGGAGGCCTCGAGGTTCGATGGCCTAAATATCAGCCGATGGAGTCCACCCTTCGCCTGGTTGGCTCCAAAATTAAATGGAGACCTGCTCAACGACACCTTGTGCAGCTTGTCATAGCCACGGGAGGTCTCCTTTTGACAGTATGGCTCTATCTCAACCTCGCCCCGGCATTGCCATCCTCCTCCTACTCCTCCTCCTCTCCCTCAATAATGGACCAAGCGATCCAAAAACATAATCAAACGCAGTGCATCGACTTTGACCCAGCACCTGTGTCAGAAAAGTTACATTCGACCATAAAGCTCGAGAAACATACCTACAATAACGAAGATATTTCGGAATTCGTCTGCAGCATCATGAATCACGATATGAATCTCACGGCGAAACTTGACTGCTCTGCATTTATTGACTCTCGCTATGGACATCTGCGACCATCCCCTTCCGCCTCCCCCCCGATCCAATACTACTTCGCATTAGACCTCTATCAGGCCATGCACATTATCCTTCCGCTTATGGGAACTATCATCGAGACAATGCGTTATTTGGGACCAGAGTACTGCGCACTATCTATTGTGGAGGGCCGTTCGACAGATGGAACATACGCCATTCTTGCCGGTTTAAAGACCGAGCTTGCCGCCATGGGCGTACCCTACTTCCTTTCCCGGAGTTATTTAGACCCCAAAGCCTCGGGCGAAAATCGAATCACGGCATTATCACACCTCCGCAACCTCGCTCTAGAACCGTTAATTGAAGAGGGCAAAAAGAAGAATGGTCGACTTTCCGCGAATCCGACAATCCTCTTCATCAACGATATCGTGCTTTGCCCGGAAGATATTCTTGAATTATTACATCAGCGCGTTCTACAGTCCGCAACAATGACATGTGCTTTTGACTGGAACGCGAACGGGGGCTCATTCTACGATTCCTGGGTCTCGCGCTCAATGTCGGGGAATCTTTTCTTTGAGGTCACTCATGATAGCCAGCACTGGTTGGCTGATGATATGTTCTTCGACCACCCCGACAGCGCATCTCGTTGGGATCACTCTCTCCCGATACAGGTTTATTCCTGTTGGGGTGGAATGGTGACTCTAGATGCGGCACCGTTCATTGAGGGCAAGGTGAGATTCCGTAGCTCGGAAAAGGATGAGTGTTACATGGGAGAACCGATGACACTCGCCAAGGATCTGTGGCGTCAGGGTCTGGGCAAGGTTCTCGCTGTACCTTCGGTGAATGTTGCATATGAGTATGATCGAGCCCGCGATGCAAAGGATAAGCGTGGGTATGTCGACAAGATTGTCGGCCATACTCAATATAGCAAGGAGGAGGAGATGGTGAAATGGCAGAAGACCCCTCCACCACAGGTGAAGTGTATGCCAGTGTTTGGCCGACAGTGGTGGACCACGCCGGTTTAATGATATTTTTCTGAATTTATTGTACATTAAGACATACCCATACTGTGAATACTACAAACTTTTAACTTAATACTCGTTGTGGAATTCAGCTAGATATCTGAGCCCTGAAGCGATCTACCTGATTCCTAAGAGCTGCTGTAGAATCAAGAACAAAAATGGTATACTGATATTTCGACATCTAGCACTTGTATTGCCTAAGAATTGATTTTACGGCCTGGAATTGTATCAGACAAAGAATTCATCGAGAACTACCTTTCCCAATGTAAGCATCTGTTGTTCCTCTCATGATCGGCGATTTTTCGGATGCTGCTTCGGGCAACGCATCAATTCAAAACAAGCGACTCACCACCGATATTGAAACTTAGATGAAATACAATACATTTTAGCTAATATAATACATAGCATGCGATATCTAAGATAAATTTAAGCCTGGTCTTGCCGCTGATCCAAAAGTGACGAGTTCGCCGCACTAGCGCCTAAACGGGTAAGTGGACACTGCTCGGCCGCGTATGCAATGATGCGGTCATGCGCCACAACACAACGGGATTATAGCCCTATTCTGCTCGAAGAAGTTCTAATAATGAAACAAAGAGCTGTACTTATTTAAGGAATAAGGATGATTGAAAACTTTTCAAAGAGCCAGTCTGGTATATTGGTTGGTCATGATAAGAAACAAAGACGTAACAAAAAAGGACCTGCCTTAGTTTCTATATCCACAAAGAATGTAAAACAAGATACCAACTGGGTATAGATCTAGACCATACTCCATTGCTGCGACCCCGGCGCGCGCGCTGAAAGAAAAGGCGTTCTAAAGTCTATTTAAAACTGCATAGCAAACAAAAAGAAAATTGCATCTCTCATACCATACACAGCCCGTTTAGCTGCTGTAGTCGAGGGTAGCAGCCAGGCGGACAGCGCCACCAGACAGGTTGCCACCGATTCCACCAATATCAGTCTCGGCGGTAGTGTAGGCATTTTCGACGGTGGCAGCATCGGCAGTGATAGACGAGCAAGTGGAGCCAAGGGCATCGCAGATCTTCATACCCTGGACAGACAGGCCGGCGTTCTGGGCGGCGATGGCAGAGACGTCAAAGCCGGACCAGGCCGAGTTGCCGGAAGAGCCAAAGTCGAATTCACCCCAGGTGGAGGCGTAGCCACCGTTGGAGTCAGTGGGGATGGTAGATCCCTCAGCAGCGGCCCAGCCACCCTGAGAGTCCTGGTCGAAAGCGATGTACGTAGTGGCGCCGGCGGCGAGGGTGAAGGTCTTCACCGCGTTGCCGTACCAGCCGTCCATGGAGCCGTCCGAGCCGTACTTGTTCCAGATGGCGACGGTCCAGTCATCGGTGTTGGAGCCGGTGAATTGAACGACGTACTGGTACTGGCTGGCGTCCGAATCGGAGACCTCGATGATATTGCTGCCGTATGGGTTGCCGACGTTGCCGGAGTAGGTAATGCCGTTACCGGAGGCAGTGGTGACTGCGCCAAAGCCCGAAGTCGAGTAGGAACCGCTTGACGGGGTGCTGGTCCAGTCGGAAGAGGCACTGGAGGTGGAAGTCTGGCGGCGAGCGTGACCCTCGGTAGGGCGAGCGAGGGAGCCGGTAGTGAGAGCTGCCAACAGCATAAGAGACTTGGTGAACTGCATTTTGATTGTAGAGATTGTGGGACAACTGGAAAAGTTGTGAAATATAAAGAGTGTCTTTTGGAGAGTTTCAAGAACGACTGTATAAAGGAATGACAGAAGTGTGAAACTTCCTGGTTGGAACTAAAAGAGTGTAGTTCTTTTTGCGAAAAGAGAGTGTGGTGTGAAACAGAATCATTAATCGGGGGACGAAACGAAGATATAAATACCTATTCTGAGACGCAAAAGGGCTTTGTGGTGCGCCGCCACGCCCGCCTCCACCGTCACTGAAAAGACCCATAATCCAGTCACAATCCACGGTGCCTGGTACCTGGACAATGATCCATGGGCAGTGACGCCGGGGTTGTACGTACGTCAGTGTGCGAATAGAATTGTAAGGCGTTGGTTCCAGAAGGGCCGACGCCGTGGGATTGATGTGTGGCCAGGCCATCATGGGTCATTTTGGGTGGAGCGTGGCTTGCAATGAGTCTGGCGATTGGCGCTAGGATTGGAGGTGAACCTTATCCTCTGGTCGACGAGAGAAATCCAACGGTGACAACCGTAATTGGTGTATGTGTGGTCCCGGAGGTAGATGGAGGCGTGTGAAAGCATTGTGGAGTTCATCATTCGTGGAGCCCCCAGTTTTCTATTGAACTGTGTTTGTTGCAACAAGTGGACTGGCCAAGGGCGTTGCAAAAGTGGATAGTAAGGGGTACCTGGTATGGCCCTTGGGTTGAGTTGGACAAAGCCACCGGTCTTGTGGTCACATCTTGATCCCATGTGGTTGAACCCTCTTTGCTTCTTCTTTGGAAAGACAAAGGCCGACTCTCAAGGGTGATTTGACGTGCCTAGAAAGCGGCGTATAGAAAGCGACGTAAGACAAAATTCTATCTTCGTAACTCAATGGAGAATCCGGCCATGTACCTGGGCGGAATTTTCGCTACGTCTCGCCAGCCACAAGACGCATACTGTGGGGTGGATTCCATCAAACTTTTCACGATGTGGACGAGTCGACGCTGGCTAAACGGGCGAACAGCTTCAAATCCAGTGCGGTGGGCCTCTTGGCCGGCAAAGGAGTTCGGTGGACGATCCGGTTGTTTGTCCGAACACTAGCGGCTTGTGACTTGGGCTGAGACCTGAGGCCCAATTCCCAGAGGGCGTTCACCCTTCCCCCTCCACCCCTCCCTCTTCGGATGAGACAACATTGTCCTGAATACGACTTCACATGCAATGCCAATGTTGTCGAACTCACTCTAGACTCTTCATAGAATCTCCCCTCATCCAGAAAGGATTGTGTGTTTGCCGGCTAATTTGTGTCGAGTTTGCATTGCGCCACGGTTTATTGAAGAGTGGTCCAGGGCAAGATGAAAGCAGCGCGATTGGATACCTGCTTAGTAAATGTGGAAGTATTGTGGGGAATATTTGGAGCAGGGTGGAGCCTCGCTATTAGCTTTGACAAATCAAAAAACATTGTGGTCTCTTGGCAGGGCAGGATGTGATATACACCAATCAGCGCATTCTATCTGCCAATCCCCATTTTCAAATTTCTAGTCAGATCCGTGGGATGATGTCTTGTGCCTGGGCTCGCTTGTCTTCCATGGGCGCCATGGACGCCATCCGCAGGGGCAAAGGCAAATGACATATGAAATAGAATCGAGGGTGAACAGTGTTGTGTGTCAGGGGTCAATGCAGAAGGGGCAAATTTCTATCGCATTGATGGCTTTTGCCATCGCGACGTGATGGACTGGACATAGATTTTTTTTTTCTCGGCGATCTTCAAGTTTATAATTGCAGCCTTATTCAAATTAATTCTGATCAGAAATCCCGCAATTCCTTGGCGACATACAAAGGCCCCGCTCACACCAGAATCTTCGCCGCTCACCTGCTTGTGAACTCGCAACGAATGTGGATACCTCGTCGGGTAGTCCACTTGAATCCTTCTGAAATGTCCTCTAGGGACCATGAGGCATACCCAAGACCCGCTGTTCCATACCATTTTCGAACTCACCGAGTCCATTCTGCTGAGAATTTCTGGGTTTTGGCGACGGCTATTCCTATCTAGTGGGACTAGTTCACAAGATGGATCCCCTTCTGTGCCCATTTTCTCACAGAGGGGGTCCCCGGAAACCCTCGCGTTGGGTGGAAATCAAAGCCGCTTCAATATTGATTCCGATCGCGTGGTCTAGATTTGTGATGGTCAGGCAGTTCGACCAGGCACATGCGTCCAAATTCCTTGTCTGGCGCTCATGTGGGAGTGAATGGAGCCCACGAATATGTTCATACATGTGATTCGGTACTAATCCTTGTCTGGTTCTTTGAAAATTGAAAGCAGTCACTAGTGATCTCGTCAGAGCTTATTATTGCTAAGATTATGCCATCACAGTGTGGTATCTAAGATTTGTTCACAACAGGAATCGTCCAGCCACCCAGAAACAATATTTGATAATCTGACACAAATACTAGTATTAGAGCTAGAAGGAGATTGCAAGAGCTCGATACTCTTAACGATGCTGCGGTTAAGAAGAAATATATTATGCTTTTCTCTCCATCTGCTTCCTTTATTTCTTTTCCTGCATATCCTCGACAAGGGAGCTCAAGAAGTGAAGGTATATACCTGATGAGCAGTCAATTCTATGCCGGGATCCTCAAGTGAGTAAATATTTACCGGTGCAAGACTTGCGTACACGAAGATGAGAAGCTCTGGAGAGTATATCGAATGAGAGAGAGAGCAGATAGAGGAGGAGAGAGTGAAGCTATCTATGATACAAAAGGCACGGCACGGCAACCGCGATTCCTGAGACACCAAGGCCTCAACAGCAAGGACTTTTCCAGCAAACACAATGCAACGAGTAAACAGTGTGTCTGCACATTCTAGATCATCTCTAAAAGACTAAAAGCGCTGCCCTTGCCGTCATAATGGCCAACAAACATGAAGAGAAGGCAAACAAGGAGAAACGGAGCATGAGCTTATTCTCGGTCGCATGAACAAGGCTATGTAGAATGCGAGTTCCAGTATATGCCCAAGCAAGGATGCCATCGATATCATCACTTTTTCCCCGACGAGCGATCGCCAGAGTGAGAGCTATGGCATAGAACTGGGTAGGTTGCTCCATCAAATGGTTGTAATTGTCCCTCTTCCAACGAGCTGCGGGCGGCGTCTGAGCTTCAAGTTGGCTCTTTGTTGTGGTGTTGTTGACCTTCAACTTTTTGATGATCGGTATGTTCACGGCATACATCCAAACTTCCATTGCCAAAGTCCATCCATTGAGGGCAATAACAGGCATCAAAAGACCAGATGGAAGGTTATCCAGCATTTTCGGTCCCACTGCAACTTTTAAATGGTCAAATCGTTTCAAAAGGGTTTCGCAATGCGAATGACATTTGATCGGACATAAATGATGTGATATATCTACCTGTCAAACAGGCAGAGACATTACTTACCCCTCCCGGCCCATTCTCCTCCTGGAGCTAGCACTCTTTTGAGAGATGCTGCGGGGGGTAAGAAAAGCGACAGCCAGTAAGCGGTGATGAGGGCACTAAGCTAGCCCCTTGCGTAGATGCCAAGAGAATCCTTCTCCGGGAATATCCGTTGGTTGACTAGTTCATGCTGAAAATCAGATGAACGTAAGTGGTTTAATCTGGCAATAGAGGCCTCGGGATTATTGGTGTACGAAGAGACATGACCAGCTTGTCAGGTCGGCCAATATGAATAGCGATTTCATGAGATGATTATCCAAGATCGTATTAAGTGTTCCTTGATATAAATAGCGCCACGTAATTTCACACAAGGCTGTGCTAATCAAGGTAGATAAATTGCTATGGCTGCAACCTCTCTTATGGAAAGTCGTCAGAATCAGCAGACGTATCATTTCCATATTGCGAATAAGCAGCAAATCTGTCGTCGGTATTTCTGAATATGTTCAATCAAAGCTCATTAATGCGCCAGTAAGACTTTTCATAGCAATGGCATTAATGACATCAAAAATAAAGGGTGGTTTACGTCTAGAGGTAATCGATTTCACTTCCATTCTGAAAATTCTTGAGTTACATATTTATTACAATGCCAGGCAATAGATATTACCTTGGGTTATAAGGGGGACGTATAAAGCTTAGCCTGAGTGAAGAAAAATACTTGATTCTCAGCACGAAATATTAAAAGGATGCTGCACTTTAGGCTGAGTTAAAGCGGGGTGACCTTGGCAGCTAGCCCCTCGCGAGATCCCTGTCGCGCTGTTTTCTTTGATCTAACATGGAGGTTCCTCAAGGAGGATGACACATTGGTTTGACCAATTACATACTATCCCATGCTACCCCCTGCATACGAAGCACAGCAAGTTTGAGTCCTATGTTGCCCCTTCCCCGTCCGGAGGAACATCCATTTAATTCCCGTCTTCCCCCACTTCACCCACCGAGCTCATCTTATGTAGATCGAGGACACTAGTTCTAACGCTAAGCAGCAATTTCAAAATTTGACAATATTTCAGAATATTGGACGAATTTATCCGAAAAGCGGGGTTCAAATTCCGGGGCTTCAATGTGACATCAGTACCTTGGGAGGAGTAGCGATTCATACAGCACTGGCAAATGGTATAAACATGTCGCTTCTCCCGAAATCTAGAATTTGTAAGGGTTGGGTCAATTCACAAAATAGTGTCTACCAAAAGCTGCAGTTATGTATCGGCGAATAACTTTATGGGTGTCATTTTTGATGTTCCTTCTTGCCCCTTGCAGTGCCATGAAAAACTCCAGCTACCAGAACCCGGTCTTACCAGGCTGGCACTCAGACCCGTCATGCACTAGGGTCGATGATGTATTTTTTTGTGTGACGTCGACTTTCGATGTCTTTCCAGGTCTTCCAATTTATGCTTCAAAAGATCTTCTCGGTTGGAAGCTTGTAAGTCATACATGGAATCGCGAGAGCCAGCTGCCCGGATACAGTGCAGGAACTACTGGCCAGCAGCTGGGGCACTATGCAGCGACTATCCGTTATCACGATGGTACTTTTTACGTGATATGCGTTTATCTCGGTGCACCGGCTGAAACTGGTGTTCTATACACCTCCAAGAATCCGTATGATGAGTCTGCCTGGAGCGATGCCGTTACTTTCAATGCATCTGAAATTGATCCGGATCTATTTTGGGACGATGATGGTAAAGCTTATACTGTCATGGCAGGCATAACTCTTCAAGAAATCGACCTCAAGACTGGTGATCTGAGCGACTCCATGAGCATTTGGAATGGCACTGGTGGTGTATATCCTGAAGGGCCTCATCTCTACAAAAAAGATGGATTCTACTATCTTCTCATTGCCGAAGGAGGAACAGAGTTAAATCATTCAATCAGCATCGCCAGATCGACCAAGATTCAGGGACCCTATGAGTCATACAAAAATAACCCGATATTAACAAACCGGGGCACCGACGAATATTTTCAAACAGTTGGGCATGGCGATCTTTTTCAGGATACTGACGGGAGGTGGTGGGGGATATGCTTGGCAACCCGAGGCGGTCCATCTTGGAAAGTCTATCCAATGGGCCGAGAAACAGTCCTTTTCCCAGTTACTTGGGAGAAAGACCAATGGCCCGCTCTTGAACCAGTGAGAGGCCAAATGACAGGATGGCCCTTGCCGTCGCGTACTCGAAATATCCCAGGCCAGGGCCCCTTCAATTCCGACCCTGATGTCTATGATTTCCAATTTGGTTCTCAAATTCCCAGGAATCTTGTCCATTTCCGAGTTCCTGGAAAAGACAGCTTTTCGGTCACGCGAAAAGGGCTTCGTATTATTTCAAGTAGGAGCAATTTGACGGGAATCCCCGACAATTCTCTCCTGAGTGGACAGAATGGGCTTGGTTTCATCGGCCGTCGCCAGACTGACACATTTTTCACATATTCGGTCGATTTGGATTTCGATCCAAGCTCGGTCGGCCAAGAAGCCGGAGTGAGTGTCTTTTTGACCCAAATGAACCACATCGATCTTGGGATTGTGCTTCTCGATTCAGATTCATCGCCTAATGGTCACCGGTCGCCTCGGCTTTATTTTCGTTTTAGAACAGAGGCTAGTACTATGGATAATATTCCCATCATTCCGGGAAACCCTCAACCACCGAAAATTGTTCCTGTCCCACATTCCTGGATTGGAGGGAAAATCAGGCTTCAGGTCAAGACGCTGAACGAGACTCATTACGAATTTACTGCGATGCCTTTCTCCAATCCACATGCTGCTATGAAGATTGGAATTGCTTCTGCTCAACTCGTTAGTGGAGGCAGTGGAACATTTGTTGGAAGTTTGGTTGGGGCTTATGCTACTTGTAATGGTGCAGGATCTGCATCAAAATGTCCTGATGGTGGAAGCCTATATGTCAACCGTTGGAGATACACTGGAGATGGACAGATTACATCAGCGAACGAAAATCTTAAGTTACTGATCTAGGTGGGGCAAAGCATAAATTGCTTTAGGTCGTCTAGAAATATTTTTATGAGGTGCATCGATTTGGTCATCAGATTTCTAGTTCGCTGTTCTGTTGGATGGAAATTTTGGCAAGGAGCATGGGCTGAGTTAAGGATGCTCATTCTTGCAGTCGCCCCCACAGGGGTGAATGATTCGAGCAGAATGTATTGGAGGAAGTTCCCCGGAAAATTAACCCGCATGGGGGCTTTCACGAGCCTAAATAATCGTCTTCACTTTGTCAGCGCAGTGAGCTTCATCAAGGTATCATCCACAGGGCTGGGCGGAATGTGGAGGGCATTCTTGGGGTCTTGGCATACGCTATGCATGGAGAACTAGCTCAAATTTCAGTGAGATGAGTTGAATAGGTAGCTTCAAAATTCTACCCCTGCAATGAGCTACAGTTATCGGCGAAATCATATGTAGATCAAAATGCGAAATGCAATCTCCGCGTCGTCGGCTACCTAGAGGTGAATACGAGGCAGCTTGAAAGAATTGTCCAAGGGTTCATGGTTACATCCGCATGGAGAGAAATGATCATTGTCTTCATGCCAGTTGAACTTTAATTATTCGCGCGGGGATACTTTGAAGAAGCAGAGCCCTAGGGAAAATCATATGACTAATCGAAATGCCCCAGGTTTTCAATTCCTGTTGGAATTCGTCTTGACGGCAATGATGCTATAATTTACCTCATAACCCGCAGATCCTACGAAATATGATGAAATAAATGTATGTAGGGCGGAGAGACCAAAACGCCCTTTGGAGGAAGGCTTGTTCATGGTATATAACCACGGCATTCGTGTCCCCGTCGATAGTTGTAAGAAGAAAACATTACTGAACAACACTCCATCTGAGTATCCATCAATCAGTTTCCGACATGCAATTTTTCAAACCTTTCCTCCTAGGATTCCTGTGTGTTGTCGAAATAACTGCAGCGCCAGTCTCGAAGCATGACATGCTTATGAATTGCATGAACAAAGAGTTGGACAATATGAACAACGAATATCAGTTGGGTCCTGACGATATGGGAAAATTGAAACGGGTCATGGATAAGAAAATCATGCAGTTATCTTTCGATAAACCCATGGAAACAGAGCACAAAAAGCGACCGGGAGCAGCATCAATGGCTCGCAAAGCTATGCCAGGGGTTCCGCCCGATACCATCGATAAAATGTTGGGTGGCCTCGCAAAATCGAGCATGCATTGCGCAAATGTCCTGCAATGAAAGATCCGGCGTTCAGTTTCTATGTGACTCGATAAACGGGGGAATTGGCCGAATGATAAATGTGGAAAAAGATTTTGAATTTTTGTTTGTTACTCGAGAGATAGCTCTTTTCGTTTTCTTTTATATTGTGATTTGCCGACAGAACCGTGCAACTGTGCGAAGTTCATGTGTACAAACCTGTTGCTGTTTTCGGAATTTAGAAATGAGTTTTCATTTGAACTCTGTCCTGTGATTCAAATAAGCCACCCAATTCCAAATCTCTTACCTCGGAAGTTCCAATGAACGAGTTAGTTTGATTGGAGAGTTGATTAGATTAAAAATACTGGATAAGGTACTGTATAATCACAAAGCGATTACACCTATGTAAATGAACATCTAACTTGAAGTTGATGCCCTGGTGCAGAATATAAATGCATAATACAAAGTTGCTTCCTAGTAGATTACGCACTAGTCACGGTATCACATTTCGACAGTTGGTCCGTGATCCTCGACTTAGCCTCCAGAGCCGGATCTAGTACTACCTAGGTACTGCTAACATATATTGTGTAAGCCTTGGAGTCGGGAGGCTCCGGGAGAGAGTAAAACCATGAGTCAATTTTTTGGACATTGCCCAATGGCACATGAATCATAAGTACGATGCCAGGCAGCCTTTACATATAATGCTAGCCTATATTTCATTAGTATTAGGCTTGGATTATGATTATCCCTAGGTTAACGACTCCGCTTAAATTCACAAGGGGTGAGGACCGTGCCAAAGACATCATCATAATGATATAATGTAAAGCCCCCCCCCCCCCTTTTTTTTTTTTTCCCCTCTCGATAGGCTCACGGATGAATCGATGATCTTAACGTTATTTCTAGGCTCGAACAACTACTAAGCACAGCATATATTCCTGATTATTAAGAATCCTGATACATACGACCATAGGGTGTGGAGAACAGGGCTTCCCGTCCGCTCAGCCGTACTTAAGCCACACGCCGGCAGGTTAGTAGTATGGTGGGTGACCACATGCGAATCCCTGCTGTTGTATGTTTTTGCTTTTCCCCCTCATTTTTGGTGTCATCTTCTCCCTTGTCTCTTGGTTGGACTTTTGTCCGTGGGATATTTGGTTATGACAGACGACTGGACACGTGAGGAGACAATATTTCATGCTCGAGCCCGTGGCGGCCACCGCGGAACATAATTACATCTTCCGAACCCTAGGGAAAGGAGAGATATCTGCTGGATGATCTATAGCTACATAATATCCCAGCTCATTGGTAGGAAAGTATAATTGAAATCCGAAGGGCCGCGTGGTAATTCCTCTACTATAGCTTTCGTGAATTCCCTGTATTTGGCTAGCAAAGTCCTTGCATATCGTCATCCCGGAGCTCCTCAGTTTCTGACAATTTGGTACAAGCTCTTGAAGATGAACCTCGTGATTCGTTGGGAAAAATTTCTCCCTACATTCCAGATCCTGCAGTGCATCACCGTGACCTTAACCCGGAAGGATCGGCGAGAGCAATCGCGAGGAATGTAGACGTCTAAAATTGTCCGAGAAAATGTCCGCCAGCTTATAAAATAAAAAGGAAGGCCGTAAAGCTAGATGCTAGAGCTTAACACTCAGGCCGCCATCATTACCGAAAAGATGGCGTTCACTTCGACCAACCGTGGATTGCGCCAGCTGAACGTCGGCATCGCTTTGATGTTGTCCGCATCAGCTACAGCCGGCTATAATGCGAGCCAAATCAACAGCTTACTTGTACTGCCTGAATGTGAGAGCTTTCCTTGCAAGGTGTCTCAAGTTGCCATGCTAATCATGAGAAGTCGCGTTCTTTTTGAGTGGACTCAACGCTAGTGCCAAAGGTCTCATCATTGCCTCCGTTTCATTAGGATCTTTCCTTACCTTCATTCCCGCCTCATACATTGCCGATCGCATGGGACGCCGAGTATGTGTTAGTATTGGGGCTCTATTAGTTATGATTGCAGCTATAGTTCAAACAGCTGTGACACACCCTTGGGCTTTCTTCGGCGCCCGAGTAGTGACCGGTATGGGAGTTGGCATTTCGCAAACCGCTGCGCCGCTTTTGATTGCCGAGTCAGCACATCCCAGACAGCGAAGGAAACTCACAGGTTTATACAACGCCGTTTGGTTCTGCGGCTCAATTACAGCTGCCGGAATCGCTTTCTCCACATTATCTCTACAAAATAGCTGGTCATGGCGCATTCCTTGCCTAATGCAGATTATTTATCCAACTTTACAACTAGTGGCCGTTTGTGTCATCCCCGAGAGTCCAAGATGGCTGGTTTCCAAAGGTCGGAGAGGGCAAGCATTGGCAATGCTCACAAGATATCATGGAAATGGAAATCGAGAAGATGTGGTGGTACAGGAGCAGTATGACCAGATCTGCAGCAGCATCAGTGCGGAGGAGGATCTCAAGTCGGCTTCTCAATGGAGCGCATTTTTGAGAACAAAGGGCGACGCACACCGACTAGCCATTTGCATTCTTTTGGGGTTTATGCAAGAATGGACTGGAAACGGTAAGAATGGCTTTTTATTCTTCTTACTATGATTCAATTTCTGACTAGCTCATCTAGGCATCATCTCCTATTACCTTGCCCCAATCCTCTCCTCTGTTGGAATAAAAGACTCTGTCCACCAGTCAGCCGTCAATCTGAGCCTGCAAGTTTGGAATCTGATTTTTGCTGTTGGTGGTGCAAGCACCTCTGATCGCTATGGGCGACGGGTCCTCTGGCTGAGCTCGACAACTTTGATGATGATTTTCCTGGCAACAATAACCCTCATGACTGGTCTTTTCGCGGAGCTACAGATAATCGAAGCTGGAATCGCGGTAGTTCCAATGCTTTTTCTCTTTTGCGCCTCTTACGACTTCGCCTACATGCCCCTTTTCATCGCATACCCCGCCGAGATCCTTCCGTTCCAGCTCAGAGCGAAAGGACTCGCCATCACTCTCACAACCGACTCACTTGCCTGCTTCTTCAATCAATACGTCAATCCCGTGGCATTTTCCGTTCTTCATTGGCGGTACTTTTCTCTTTACTTGGGTTGCCTTGCTTTTTTTATGGCAGTTGTATACTTCTTATTCCCCAAAACCCAAGACAGAACACTGGAAGAGGTCGCCCGCATTTTCGAAAGCAAGGAATGCCTTTCGGTGGAGTCTGCCGACGAGGAGAAAGATTTTGGAACCGTGCCTTACGCCCCGAAGAGCCAATTTTAGGTTGGTATTTGTTGACTATATACGGATACGGGAACTGTTACATATCAATTGTTGATGGATTGTTCTACAAATTTGTTTGATAGTTTGTGTTTATTGACAGCATCCGATTCTACTGAACAGAGCCGCTTGTCACGTAATATATTGCAAGTGGCTTCGATTTGACTTTGAATTCAATATAAATTACATAAATATCCATTCCAAAGAAGTGATGCATACGATCATTATTCACGACCGACATCCCCACACATCCAGGGGCTACTTTCCACAAAGGTGTAAAAATATCTGTATACACTTCAAGTTGTATATTCCACATCATGCATACCCTAAACAGTGGCTAGTCATCGGCGAGGGTGAGAGACTTTTGGCCCGTAAGATCTAGTAATATAACTTAAATGCTGGCTCAAAAATTCCATGAGCGACCGTACGCCAGGGGAATTGCACGCCCATAATCTGTACAGGTTACTGACCACAGTAAAGCCTACTAGTAGTACGATTCCTGATCCCCACAATGATTCCAACTAAAGGGAACAAGACATCACAATACGGTCACCCAAGAAGGCTCAACATCTGAAAGGTATTTCATTATTGACTATATTTGTGGGAACTGAGCAAGCTTCGCCTTGATCGGGACTTTCTGAATCTGCAAGGGAAAGAGGAGCGTCATCAATTTGTCAGAGAAAAATTACAATGCTGTCATTTGGAAGGAATTTAGATTTCTTCAGCCCCTGACCCTAGTGCTTATATCAAAATATACGCCCAGTTGGCGATCTTCAAGTTGGCGAGGCTTCGCTTCTCATTTTCCGACAAGCATACCTAATCGACAAGGGACCATGTGGGTGAAGGACAAGCTATGATAGGCGATTGGGTTTATTAGGGGCGACAAGTCTAATATTCCAAGCGGATATTTGCGCTGCGGCCCTGTTAGTGCTGACTATACAAGCCATGTCCCGCTGATCGCCGTTTCGAACTAATAGACACGAACTGTCCAACTGTAAAATCTCGTGAGAAATCGAAAACCTTCGTTCAATAGACCGAAAGGAAAATTTGAACTCTTATCCCAAATCGTGGCGTTCACCCTTTTGTCATGATAGCCCCCAATCTGTACTTTACGGAACTAATTCCTTGAAATTGGCCCCAAGGTCAAAAGAAGCCCCCAAAAGAATAACAAAAAGATGAAATTTCTGTACTATCAATATTTATTACGACCATAAGCTGACAGGATCCGGAACGGAGAATGTTCTTTTCGACTAACTTTGTGTAATAGTATTCCCGACGACGATGTAAATGTCGGCAACAAAAGACTCAGATCATTATGTATAAATACTCTGGTACACATCTAGTTTGCATAAATCTATAGAATAAAGCCGGGTTAATCTTCCTCGGTATAATTTCAGGTTAATCCTCACATCATCTTGACCGTTAACTTGAATTTAATATGATGTTGAAGCTCGGTGGACTTATCCTGTGCGCTCTTATAGCAACAAGTGCAGCACATCCCCAGAATATCCCAGCAGCTCGTGTCCATGCACGCAGTGTGACGTCGCTTGCTGTCGTCGCAGCCGCAGCCGCTACTAGTACCACTACCACTGCCACAACAACTTCCACTTCCTCGACTTGCACGGCTGGTGACACCTCTTCCACCAATGGCGTGCAGGCAATTCTTGATTCTACCGGTGCCCTTGACTGGCTAGATACTTATGCTCGACAGCATGCCAAACGGTGAAAGCGACTGGGTCAACTCCCTTTGGGAAATTGTTTTCCCCGGCGAGGGCACCTCTCCCTAGACTGGCTGCGGAGACATTGGCTGTGACTGTGATCCATCTTCGATGTGCTCTGCATATTCCTCTCAATGGCATACTGGGTCTTTCTATCAGTTTCCCTTCTGCATAGCAAGGTCAATGTCGTCCATGACAAGCTTCTTTGGACTGGCTGGCTAGTTGGACTGTCGATTGACCAGATTGCCAAGGACTTTTCCTCAGTCTCTCCAGATCAAACATGGGCGAAGTGGATTTCCGCAGCTTTCAGTATGGCAGGCAGGATTGCGACCGCTGAGCAAGTCTCTTCGTGGAATGGTCGGATTCGCTGCTGCTGGACTGACAGACGTTAGTCTGACCAACACCAGAGGTGATAGTGTTGATGTAACTTCAGTGGAGAATACGCTGAAGAATATCGTTGGACTGCAGGGAACTATGTCTCCAGTATCCTGCAAAATGCGACTGGAAACGGCGACTCTACGACGCTTCCAATCTATACGTATACTACTTATGAGCATGGCACTTCCTGCTTTTTCGCAGACAGCACAATCTTGGTTGATGAGAACAAGGACAATTCATCCTTCATCGCGGCCTACGACAACTTTGCAGACAATATCGTATGTTTTGATTAACTCGCATCTTGGACAGAAGCTTACTTTTCGACAAAAGGAGAAAAAGCTAGTCGATGTCGCAATGAAGACGGCTTGGTATGTGTTGGTAGGAGAAGAGGACACAAAGCAAACAAAGCAAACAAAAGGGAAATCCGCTTTGTCAGTGGTTATTTGGCCAGAATACGAATTCGCTTCCTCTCAACATCTCATCCTCCACAGCTCCACAGGAGTCTTCTATTTGCAAAGCCAGAGATGTTGAAGAAGTTTTAAAATGTGGATTCTGATCAAGAACCTCTTTATTGACAATCCTACGCAGGCTAAATTTCCTGCGACCCCGGGGTGGCTCCAGTCCAAGTCATGGATTGCCCATTAGAAATGGAACCTTACAATATCTGGATCAATCAATCATAGTGCCAGAGGATAACCAGGTGGTCTACGTCTAGTCCTAGGTGTCCATTCACCAGCATTTGAAGGATGAAGGATATTGCGTAGATAGCCCTGGAGGTATATACTAATATTCCTGTATTCTCATATGTAACATCATTTTAAATATTGAGCAATCACTTAGCAAATGCCACTAACCCCCAGCCGACTTACAAACCGTCTGCATAATTTCCACTACCTAGGTCCTGAAGAGCTGATCGGTGGCCAGCTGTGATATGAAACGGCAGGATTGTCGCAGCGACTTTAATGATGAACGATCCACATTAAAAGATGTGCGAGCGAGTAGTTCGCTGGGCAGATTGAGAAGGCGTGACATCTAGGCGTAGAATTCGCAAATTGATCAGTCGAAAGTCCCCTTTTTCTTAGCCCTAGGCTCCCATCGTGGCGTCCAGACTTCCTAATTCGGTAAAGCCTCAATAAGTCACATGACTTAGAAGTAGACTGCGGCAGGTGATCTGATTAGAGACAGAAGAAATTACCTGCTTTGATCTTATACCCCGTATTTGCCTTCAGAGACGATGTATATTCTCGTTTACACTACTCATGAGTTAAACAGGTGAACTTAAGCGCTATTATATGTAAAGAATAAAGTTCAGAGAAGAAAAGAAAACAAATCAAAGGTGAAGCTGATTTCGAGCGACCCTGTGCGACGACGGAACACTCATGCAGAATCTATTCTTCAACGATTTCTGAGCATCATCGATATGAGATACATGCAAATCTGGGTAATGGGATCGTGGGAAAGGCGTCGCTGACATCGGGAGAGAGTGGCGAAAAGTCCATTGGGGTGTGAGTTGGAAAGAGGATTAAAAGTTGTGAATAGTGTCATCTCTTATTTCCCTGTGGTCACGACTAGGGAAATCGGCGACAAGAGCTACGATGGAGATTACCTCGGCTTCCTGATCTTGAGGCGTTTCCGTGCTAGGCTAGAAGGACTGAGGGGCGATGCCCCATAATAATTACAACATCTTAATTGCGATGAGCGGAACCCCCAATTCTAGGCCTTGTACGAGCTTAGATCTTGTATGGGCCAAAATCGCCAGTTGTGAGGCGCTTGTATGCAAAGGAAGCAGTGGAGAATGGAGTTAGAATTGACCTTAAAGTAAAATGCTAATCCTTAAGTTCAGCGACTGAGCTTATTTTGAGCAGACGCAGCGCTTCAGGGTTCCTCCTACATAATCATACGAATCCGGCGATCCCGGAACTAAAGGCCACTCGGTCGCGGTTACGACGCCCGAGGCCGGAGCTCGGGCTGCATGCTACGCCTCGTTGCAGTTCGCTTGGAGGTGCTCCACTGCATTCCCGTGGGTCACCAGAAGGCGGGGGAAGTCGGAGACATGGAATTCTGGCCTTTGCACGCGAGGCCTACGTAAACAGATCTGGATTTGGCTCGAAACATAGAAGCAGTGACGAAGTACGTTGATCTCGAGTAGCCAAGCTCATATGAAAACTATGAAAGAGGTTTAACATTTTGCCGGCACTGGAAGTGGGACTTTGTAAGGTTGCAGCCGCCACGCTGAACCTTGAGTTTGAGTCGAATTGAGCTAATCGACTGCGACCGTGCGAGTCGAGGCGAGGCGAGACGAGGCTCAAGCGCGGCCGTCCTCCAGACTTCGACATGATACATGTGCGAATAAGCACATATGAGCAGTGGCTATTCTGACGATACTGTCAAGATCATCATAAATAGATTAATTATTCCAGAACACACTGAGACAGTTGCCTTCCCAGCGTAGGGGCTCGGATCTGGGGCCCCACATTTTGTTTCTCTTCTTGATTTTCGGTGGCGGATTGTCCACGGGTGACATGTCTTGCCACAATGCGATTGATTGTGAGATGGGAAGAAAACTCACTAAGTGGGATCTGAGATCTAAGGTCTGAGGTCTATATATATCTGGAATCGACATGAAGTTGGGTCGCTATGGTGAATGTCAATTGTACGAGAGAAGGACGCGATCGCAACTCAAATTGGCACGGCCCCAATGCTGTCTGTCACATTGACCGCTAGCTTCTCGGCATTCAATGATTCGACACTCCAAACTCCGTACTCCTTCGGTAAGGGGATCTTCTAAGACAAGGATTCTCCTGATCATACCGAAATTCTCTTCTCTGCTGTTGACTAGGGAAGTTAATATTTCGCGAGTTGAGGAGAATTGTTGAGATGTGATCGATTCCAGCTCTTGAGGCCCGGCCAACGCCCCCTACCGCCGATACCGCCGCTCGCAATCCTCCGGCACTTGTGATACTTTGCACTAAACACGTGGATGGCGGCAGGGATATGACCTTTCCAAGAACTATAGGAAAACCTAGTTTGACAACTGCCGCCTTAACAACACTTCTTGTTAGGTAACAGTGCATTGCCAACATGAGCGAGAATTAGGATGCATTCTCAATCTATTATGGCAAGGAAGGCGGCTGAATACGCTAAAGGGCGACCGGAGCTGCGACCGGAACTGCAACGGTAAGACAGGGGATGTTGCGGGTTCGTGCAAGCAGCGGAGGCCATGACATCAACTTGAAATATGAACCGCGTGGAGTTGATAACTAGAACATACATGCGCGATCATCGTTTCCACCTATGTACTTCGTAAAGAGAATCGATCTTCTAACCCCAGATTTCATTCGTCTTCCACTTTTTTCTTTCTTCTCTCTTCTCCATCCGATCTGTTACTAAAAAGTCTCGGCGTAGACCCATCGAGTCCGCCATAAACCAAGCCCCTAATGCACACCAACACCTATTGCGGAAATTACAGAGCAACACGAGCAGCACACGCAGCCACTACCCCGGACTCTACCCCGTATACCAACCTCTTTTGAGGCCGGGATGGGGCGACCCGGGGCATAGTAAAGGCATTCCTATGATATTCTACCGAGGTCGGTCGCATCCCGCCGCCTCCACAATTGGAATTGTGGGGAAAAATGCACCAAGTCGGCACTGTCGTCGATCACCGGGGACCGGCGAGCACCGAAACTGCACCCTCGTACTTAGTGTTGAGTTCGCGCAGCACCCTAGCGCTTTGTATAGCACGATCCAGCCTTCTATATCACATCTATATGATATAACAGAAGAGTTCGGCAACGGTGGTCTATCTCGAATCATCCATCCCCAACATTTACACCATCTTCACATTCCAATCGACCCGCTTGCCGCATTTCATCGCCATCATGGGGAAACCATTCATGGGCTTCCGGGGCAATGGCCTCCTCAGAGCCGCAGTCTGGCTCGTTGTCTTCCCGACATTTACTTGCTACGGTTATAATATGAGTGTGGCTGGTGGTCTTTTGACCCTGGACGCGTTCAATCGCCAATTCCCACAGATGGACACAATCAACACCACGGGCGCTACTCAAAAGGAAAATTCGACTATTCAAGGTTCGTGAACGGCTCTATACATGACATCATATAATTTCAATGGTGATCATCTCTAAAAGGTCATGTTTACTAGGCACGGTTATTGCACTCTACACTGTCGGCGGTATCTTCGGCGCGCTTTCTTGCGTTTATCTGGGTGATCTTCTTGGACGACGAAAGGTCATCTTCTTCACTAATTTTATCACCATCATCGGCGCGGTTCTTATGGCATCCGCCTTCCAATTCGCTCATTTCATCGTTGCCCGACTCATCCTCGGCCTGGGCATCGGTGGCTATGTTGCCACCGTCCCTGTCTGGCAATCTGAAATTTCCCCTGCGCACAAACGAGGCTCGAATGTCGTGACAGATGGTATCTTCGTTGGTGCCGGTGTCACGCTTGCCCTGTGGATCGACTTTGGCCTTTTCTTCGTTGAGGACAGCTCTGTTTCGTGGCGTTTCCCTTTTGCCTTCCAGATCGTTCTATCTCTTATGGCTATGATCAGCATCGTCTTCCTCCCTGAATCTCCTCGTTGGCTCATTAAGGTTGGCCGCCGTGACGAAGCCCGCGTGGTTCTTGCAGCCCTAATGGATGTCGATGAAGATGCTCCCGCTGTCGAAGATAGCATCGTTTCTATTGAGACAGCCCTCCTTGTCTGCGGCTCCTCTTCTTGGAAGGATATGTTTACAAATGGCAAGCAGCGTCTTTTCCACCGCACCTATCTCGCTGCGACCGGTCAAATGTTCCAGCAGATGTGCGGTGTTAATCTGATCACCTACTACGCCACAACTATTTTCCAACAATACCTCAGCATGGACCCCGTCCGCGCTCGCATCCTCGCTGCCGCTATGGGTCTTATGCAACCCTTTGGTGGTTACCTTGCCTACTTTACCATCGATCGCCTTGGCCGCCGACCACTGATGCTCTACAGTGCTGGTGCCATGTCCGTCTGCATGGCTCTTCTGGCTGGTTGCACCTCGGACGGTGCAAAGAATAACACCGGCGCCCTCGTTGTGGCCGTCATTGCTCTATATTGCTTCCAGTTTATCTTCACTGTCGGTTACTCCGGTTTGACCTTCCTCTATGCCGCCGAGATGGCACCTCTTCAGATCCGTGCGACCGTCAGTGCTGTGGCGACTGCAACCGTCTGGGTCTTCAACTTCCTGCTGGCAGAAATTACCCCGGTCGGTTTCGCTACGATCGGAAGCCGTTACTATATCGTGTTTGCCGTTGTCAACGCGGCCATTGTGCCCTCCGTCTACTTTTTCTTCCCCAGACCAAGGGTCGCTCGCTCGAGGAGATCGACGAGATCTTCGCGCAGTCAAATAGCATCTTTGACCCCCCGCGTGTCGCACGTCGCATGCTTAGAATGCAGACCACTGAGGCTGCTGGTTCTGAGAGCGGCGAGAATACAGGCTCTAATGACGATGAGATCAAGCACGACCTCAAGGCATAAGCTACGAGATATGATATTTTAATCGAACTGGGTTCGAACACTCAACATGAGTGATATTTTCATTTGTTTTTGGCCATTGGATGGTTATGGAATTAACCAAAGGTTTATTTAGCAATGGCACATTCCCAGGGCACAGGCCACTCGGGGACAAGCCGGGCTAGACCGAGACTGGAAACTGAGAAGTAGTGAATGAATTGTACATAGGATGCATTGCGAAAGATCTAGGAGCATACAATACCCAACAGAGATCTATTTTGGTAAATACTTAATTCTTTTATGTACTATTTTTCTAAATTAACTATCGTAATTGCCGCCGCTTCCTATCTATCTCATGGGGCGAAGTGCCACGGTGGGTCTGGTTATCGACGGATGATGATAATTAGATAATGCTTTGACACAGCTGCATTTGTGAGATCCACTTCAAAATACAGGCCAGCCTCGGCCGCGGGCCTCAGAAAAAACTACCCGTGAAAATGTTCGAGTCTATAGATCCACGGCCGAGAAGTTAAGGGAGAGTTCTGTATCCCAGCTATATAACTAGTATAGTTTGAATGAATGTTCTGGTCATCAACAATACAAGAAACCAGTCGCATCTACAAAGTAAAGAGCCTTGTTACAAAATGACATCTGAAGAACCACCAGTCATTGATTTCAGTCGTAAGTCTAGGCGGATAATCTATTTTCCTTGCTTCTACGAATATCCGCTAAGAATCAATTGAACGGGCAGCATTTCATGGCTCCGACAAGTCGAAGAAATTGGCGCTTGTAGAGCAAATTCGACAAGCCTGCGAACGCTTCGGGTTCTTTCAACTGATCAACCATGATGTCCCGCTGACTCTTCAACAGCAAGTGATCAAACAAAGCAAAGAGCTTTTTGATCTACGTCTAGAAGTAAAGGAAAAATACGGGAAAGGTAAAGTCTTCAATTTTCCCTTTTTAATCCCTATTCTCGGTCGTTCTAATTTACTAAAATTGAAAAGACATTGGAGGGTACAACAGAGGATATGAATGTCTACGATCCCAAAATTTTGAGAAGCAGGGGAAAGGAGACCTGAAAGAGGGATTCTACATGGGGAAGAATCTTCCGCTCAGCGATCAATATGTAATCGATAAACGATTCGGCCAGGGGCCCAACAAATATCCCGCGGAACTCCGCGACCCGAAGGAGTTCCAACGTGTGATGGAAGAGTATCACAAAACAATGACTGCACTAGCAGTAAATCTTCTCCAGGTCTTGGCATGTACACTGAACCTGAGCACGAACTTTTTTGATGATTTCTGCGAACATCCAGTAGCTGCTCTTCGGCTTTTGCACTATCCGCCCCAAGACCCAGCAGCAACCGAGGTCGAGAAAGGCAGGTCGCCGTGCTTGAATCCCTCAAATTTTTAACTTTTACTAAATCAATCCTTAGGAATTGGCGCTCACACGGACTTTGGCGCCATAACAATGCTCCTCCAAGATGAGACAGGTGGTCTGCAAGTTTGGAATAACCTTTCCTCGGAGTGGGTGGACGTCACTCCGATTGCCGGAGCTTACGTAGTGAATCTGGGAAACATGATGATGCGCTGGACAAATGATCGCTATTTGTCAAACTTGCACCGGGTGATTAACAAGGGAGGCAATGAACGCTTTAGTGTTCCGTTCTTCTTTTCCGGGAACCCGAACTATACAGTCAAGTGTTTGCCTAGCTGCGCAGATCCGCGGGTAGGAGCGAAGTATCCCCCAGTCAAGGTGCATGACTGGATGAGCGGACGCTTTGCGGATACCTACGGATCATCGAAGAGTATGGCATTCGGAGACCTCCGTCAAGATGTTGTTGCTGGAATGGATGCTAGTAGAGTTTAACGGGGTGACTTTATGTGGAGATGGTGATCATACGAAATGAGCGGCTGTGCCAGTTGCAGATCATTTCTATTCTACTCCGAACCGAAGTTTAAGATTTTCAATAGCAAGATGAAGGAAGACCTTATTCTTTTCACATGTCAAATACACTGAAGATGTCTTCCCAGGCCATGTTATCTCCCAAAAGAAGATCTGACACATGCGAAACACATGGATCAGATGAAAGCTCCATAGCCACATTCGATCCCGAGTCCGACTCAACTTCTACCCGAGATATTATCTCTTTTAATGAGAACTGCTTTCTAGTACCTGCCTTGATGGCTTGCTCAGTATCCAGTAAACTTTCAATGAGCCCGACCCCTCTTTTAGCAATAGTGCTTTTGCTTTGGTTAACTTGCAAGAACTGCAAGCTCCGCAAAGCCAGATCTCGAATTTCATGCGTTTCAAAAATTTGTTCATTCTCGTCCTTTGAAAATATCAGTTCAAATAGCAGCCAAACCGCTGCTGTCAAGACCTGTGCATTCACGGTCCATAGATTGCTAACGATATGTGTGTCAGGATGATCGGGCAGCGAAAGGAAGTCCATAAGGTAACGACGCATGAGTGGAAGGCAAGAGACCTGGATCGAAAGCTTTTGTGTTAGATCGAATGCGATATCGAAATAATCTTGACATACTTTAGTATATGCGAACCATGGGTCTTTCAAGCTCATTATTTGAAAATGACGATGAATACAGTAGAACTGGTCTCTGAGATTCAGCAAAGGACTGCAATTCATCGGATTTCGGTAACAATGCCATACCTTGTGTGCGATCGATATAGAGAGAACGCGATTTTGCTGGACGATATTTCTCGGGGTTTCACCATCAAGATTTTCTTTGAGTCTGAAGAAGCGCGGCATTCCGTCAACCAGCTGCTTGAGCTCACGGTCGGACTGTAGAACCTCTGAATAAAGATTCCTCAGATCATCGCCACTGTGACCACTCCCTGATTTTGTTTGCTTGCACATTCTGTCTTGTAGTTTCCAAATTATAACCGATCCTAAAAACAGAAATTATTAGCCATGTGCTAAGAATTCTTTTTGATAGACGATACCTTTATTGAGAACAGACGTATAGCTTCCTTGTGTGTAGTAATCCTTGCTTTGCTCAACAATATCCGTTGGCAACCCCATTTTTGAAACGTCCTCGTCGCAGTTTTTGGGCATCTCGGTGTCGAATTGAGAAGGGTGGATGTTGTAGGTGTTGTTGAATGGGATTTGTAGCCAATCCTGTCGCACTAAAAACCACCACGCTCTCTTAGAGACTTCACGATCAATTAAAAGCTTGCTTCTGGTATCTGAGTCATCGCATCTGGGAATGCTGAAGGGCGTTTCGGAACCTAGACGATGAATACCGAGGCATTGTGCAATTCGACTTGCGCTCGCAAGTAGAACGGAAATCCTATCTGACTGTCCAGAATTGTGCCCGATGTAAATAAGGAGGCAAATGGCCTGGACGCTGTATATGCTATGATTCTTCATAAAATCCACGGCATTGAGGCTGTCTATACTCTTTTGATAGCACAGCAATGACAGCTCAACTAATGAGGAAGTTAACGCAGTATTTCTCACCAGTTTATTTGAACTATAGACTTACCACCGGAGTAAATCTCGAAGTCTTGTAGTTTTGAAGGATGGGTGTGATACAGAGTGACCTGATCTCTTGTCAATCAGTCTGCTCTGGTATCAAATGGATAGACACCTAGGCAAGACGCACAGAAAGCATCGAATAGTATAAAGAAAGCCACGACTGCTTAGTATTTGACGTGCTAGAAAGCTGAAACATATCTTTGCACTGCTCACGAAACGTCGGCATGTGAACAACATTGTGAATCCAAGCAATGTACTCTTCGTGATAGGCCATCAATTTTTCAACTTGGGCTGCTGTAAAAAGGAAATCAATAGCTTGAGATACATATCCATCTTCTGTTTGTTGGTTGGAATGATTAAAATCAGCAGTATTCAGAATTTGCTGACGGCTAAACGCCAGGAACTCTAGCGTAACAGCAGCATCTTGAGAGACTGTGTCCAATATTTTGTGTCGCTTCTGAGAACATGTAGGATGGCTTTTACTTTCGGTTGAGGCTTCGGGTGTCACCGATAGTGCGCCCGGCAGAGAGGTGTCGGAAACGTTATTATAGCGTAGATGGTGTTCAGTTTCACAGGGTCGGAGCCCCTCGCTCGAGACGGGCTGCGTCTCTGGGATTGAATTCTCTGGCTGGTTTCTTGAATCCTTTCCCCTCCGTCCTTCATTAACCCGATGGCGAAGTCGGCATTGGGATTCAATTCCTCTCTCAATACAGGAAAAACAAGGGATATGTTTCGAGCATCGCAATTTTCTTCTAGTGCATTCAGTGCACGAATAAGACGGGCGCAGTCGCCTAATCGGAGGCTTCGGCGTTCGTGGGCCAGTGGGAGATTTCATTCTTCCTTCCAGTCCCAAAAAGATCAAGGTTGAGAGTTATGGCTTTTCTTTGTCCGGTCTAGAATATGAGTGAGGGGATCTTGAGAAAATCCCCCATAACGGCGTCCTCCGATATGCGGGGAGACCCAAGGTTGATAGGAAAGTGGCTTATCACTTTTAACGTAATCAAACGCCGAACGGAAGAATCAACCAATGCTATTATGAGCAACATCATGGGAGAGTTTCCAAGTAAGAAGTAAGGTTACATTCATCTAAAGCCTTATAGATGATTCCGAGTACGCCAGAGCTGAAAAGTCGGCTTGGGTACACATGTTAGCCGAAACCACCTAAGGATCCTTCGCGACGTATTTCTCATTCTCGATGGTGATAGAACTTCGGAGCTTTGAATAGAAAAGTGATATTTAATTTTATGCCTACAGTTCTGGGGTTCCCTGCCTAAATTATTCTCCCTTGCCGCGTTTTTGGACATAATAGATCGTCCCAATTAAACACATTTAGCATTGTCGAAATCATATATTATCAGTTTTATATTTATGTATGCACTTTGTGGTTTATTTTATTAGAACCTGATTATCTTTCTTCGATATTTGCTACTGTGCAAGCCTAGTCAAAAAGTATACCGACTTATTATGGCTTTCATCCCGAGGTTGTACTGCCGATATTTCTTTGGTATCTCCTAAATATCCTTCGAGTCTTTTCAATCAACGACTAACCTTCTAGACTTTCGAAACGGGTCAAATAAATGTAGTTATTGAATTACCATAAAACCTTCTAATGACGTGGCGGGAAAATGTGCCATCAATTACTACCTGTAGAATAATGATCCCGAGGTCGATTAACTAGTGCCATCCATGGGTGAATATGGATGCCCAGGTGGGCAGGTTATCCTTAGACCTCTCAAAAAGAGATAGTTTCCGAGGACCTCGGAAGTCCATGCCCGGTCCTCCTAGTACTAATATCTACATAGTGTAGCGGGGAGCCTATCTGCGAAACAGGTCTAGGCCACTGGGGGTAGAGGGAGTATATGAGAGGAGACCTAGGGATAGAAGAAGAAGAGGGTATCTGATTGTCTGCTTCTGTACGCATTGTAGTAGTCTTATATTACATAGATCCTTAGTTATACTGCTATTTTGATACTCTGCGGACTATTTCCCCTAGTACACTAGGTAGGTACCGGTACTTAAACGGATAGGCCGGTGGAATATATATTCCAACTTGAAGGTTTGCAACCTTCCAAGGCCCAAGCCCTGGAGGTTCGAAGGAACTTGAAGTTGACCACCTCCAGGGTTCGAGATAATAGGAAAATATATACACTTTCCACTTGGTGGTTTCAAGTTTAGATGTATATCTGCGATATCTGGTCTAAGTGTAAGGCAGCCCTGGGGATTGAATACAGACAAACAGAGCTAATGGAAATCAGTGCGTGCGCGAAAACTTTTTGCAAGGCAAAATTTTGCCCACAGTACGCGACTAGGACGATATAAATCAGTTAGTTATAGAGACTATAACTGAATAAATTGGGTTCAAAATCTTGAATATACAAGAATTATTCTTACGTTGACAGCATTCCTTGTTCTTCCAGGTTTCGTGCTCGGTCTGGGGCCTCGGACTAACAAAAACGCGGGCCTCGGGAACCGAAAACCTGCTTGTTCAAAATTGCTTTTTTCGTGGAATTTTTACCCTTGTCGATCATGCAGATACCCATGAATCGCCACAGAATCGATCGGGCCAGATAGGCTAGTTGAAAGGAAAGTAGTCGGATTAAAACCATGACTGCAGATAACCTGCTGGTGGCGCTTCGCCTGGTGATAAAGTAAATACACGCACCCATGTTCACATCGTGCATTCTGACTGGATACTAGAGAACCCCACGCAGCTATACACCGATTAAACTTGTCTCGAATTCCATTCTGTCTGCCTCCTCGCACGAGCAATCCTTCCCTATATACCCTCGGAATTTCACGCTACGCGGAGTTATACTTTGGCCTTGAAGAAGCATGGCTCTCATGCATTGGTGATCCCGCGGATTGGATCTGCGAGTGGTCGGATAAGGTCGTTCAAGACGCCTCGATTCCCAGTGACAAAGAGCGAGTTCGACACCTCCTACGCCTCCTTTACATTCCGGAACTTCCACGGACGAGGCTCCTCGAAGCCGATCTTTGCCTATTACGATCAATGGGTCCATACGATCAGCTGTTGACTCAGTCACAACACTTCGGGGGCGAAATAAGAAATGATTTATACCAACGGATTATGGAAAAACCACACCTCCTCGTTGCTTATATCTGGGTCATGTACTCGGCTATTCTCTTTGGCGGACGTGAAATTCGCGCTCAGCTGTTGAAAGCCGGGCCCGAATTTTGGGGCTTGTCGGTGACAGACTTTGCCTCTGAGCGAACACCATCTCCTTTATCTTTCTGGAATATAGACGATAATATGGCCGTGCGAGCCAAACTTCGCGATCGCATACTTAGTGCCGAACGTTTATTGACATCTCAGGAGAGACAAGATGTTCTGAATGAGCCAAAAGAAATATTTCGCGAGTTTGAATTACTAACAACTAGTCTAGATGAAGATACGAACAAATTTAATGTCTAATTTCAAAATGTGAAAAAAGATCTATTGTTTTTACCTGGGTTTTCTTCTGTTTTCGAGGAACTCGTAAACACGGAGTTTGTTCACGAATTGCGAAAGATCTTCGAACTTCTTGAATAATTGTAATAACGTTGCGAAATGTTTCCGTAAAATCGGACATGATATAGTCATAAAAGAGCGTGTTCACATAAAGTTCGGCAGATGTCATTCCCCCTCATCTTCCCCGTTTCAAGGTGGGGTTCATTTCCCTTCATACTCCAATCCCGTGGGTTCTAGTTATGGACTAGCAGCCGAGTTCGCCGTGGTTGTTGCTGATGCATTTGTCTTTTGATGATCAGCCGAAGAGTCATAATACCTCATATTTCATAAGAATAGACTTACTCAAATCAATGTGGGCCGAAGCGTATGGGTGTCCCTCCTTAACATTGCGGCACATGCATTCCAGTTCAGTGTGCCCTCGAAGACTGCAGTTGATGCAAGAGGCGGTAAAGTCACCACTTGTCCCAATATTAGTTTTTGTAGGCTGAAACTCTTTCATTCTGAACTCACTTCTTTCCACACTTGAGGTTCCCCTTATTGTTCTTGAGACAACGGTTTAGGTCGAGTGTACTGGTTCGGTATTGACCATGCTCATTTTCACGGCAGTCCGCGCGAATTTGGGTTCCCCTTCCCTCAATATTCTGGCAAGTGTCGGCGAACTTGGATGCACCAGAAACCGCAACAGTTAAAAGAGGAAGAAGAGCGAGACATTTCATGAAGAACTGCATACTGGCGGGGTGTTGTGGAGGCTACTGGTCTGTAAGTGAATGGTTTTTGAACTGGCTCTGAATGGAGTGGACTTCAGGCGCTCTCCTACTATTTATATTTCGTTCGGTAGACAAAGCGTGGTGAGAAACAAGTAGTTCTCTTACCATATACCGATGACATAGACTTGATGCATGCAATTGCAAGGGACCTTGGAGGTCCGGTTTCTCCTTACTTAGAGCCCTTCACCTGCCCGAGAGTATTTTACAATCGGCATCAGGGCCTTGAGATCATCCTGCATGTGTCTATGGATATTGACATGACATACAACGCGAGAATCCATTTTCAAATAGCATACCTTTTTTATTAAGCACGAATTAGCATAGTTATTGCAATCTCTCGTTATAATTCAGTTTCGCTCTCCAGAGATCTTCAGATGAAGGAAAATAGCCATGCTAAAATGGGATGGTCAATGCTTAGATACGTAGATTGACCTAAAGTATCTGGATATGCAAGCTGCGATCATTTGAATTGTACCTAATTGCCTCAAACTAGATCCATGTAAGTCAGAGTATTCTTTTTATCACTCACTCCCTCAGACTCCGATAGGAAGAGGGCGGTGAGATTGAGGTCGTACTGGATCGACTGTACGTTAATGCCGATCCTTATTCTGCAAGGGGCATTGATCATAATTCCTGCGGACAAGTATATGTAGCCCGTGATTTGATTGTATTACCTCATCTTTGAAACGGGCCCAATAAGAATCAGTCTCTGTGCATGGGACTGACTAACCGAAGAGACTTTTAATCGCCTAAATCGTGGAAGGCTTGCGTCGAGCGCGTGCAGCACCAAAAACTTTATAGAATCCCACATGACAATGACAGCAGGAGATAGATTTATCTTGCCATGTTTTCCGTTGCATTCTGCTGGTTATGAACAACCCTTGATTTAGAATAGGGGTCTTGGCCATGCGCTCCATGGATGTCAAGGCTACTATAAGTAATTCGAGCCCTTAGTGGACTCAGTTTCTACCAGTTTATCTGAAGGGTGGTCATAGAATTTGAGTAGTTATCACGAGAATGGTGAGTATATACGTTCAAAACATCAAATGTTTACGACCACCACGTTCGTTGGAGATGTTCATGCCAATTGCTCCTTTACCTCGCCCATATAAAGAGCATTGGTCCTTCAAGTTTCCCATGTCTTGGCTGAGAAAGATGTCTCACAAATTAGAGGTAAGGGAGAAGAATGGGGCATCTTCATAGACAGCATGATTCAGTGATGTTTGGACGCTGCCGCGCGCCGGGGGGGTAGCCGATCATCTGATCCTAGGGGTCTCCCAGCCTCAAAGAAAATCGCATTAAAATGCGAAAGGGGCGCCAACTTGTGTGAGATCCCATTTCTAACAATGAAATGCCCTTTCAAGAAACCAAAGTTCAAAGCAGGTCGCTTCATGTTATAGCTAAATTAGGCTGATTTCAAAAACGCATCGACAAAACGCTCAGGGTTAGAAAAATGAGAAATTACAGTTTTAAATCCCCAAGCCCGGATTCTTGCCATCCCTGTCGCAGCCCAGCCTTGCACCCATGGATGAAAAGCCCCAGCTGTCACCGGCCCCCCCTGAGTCGTGGAGAATCTGGGGAAGCCTAATATCTTGTGGGGCACTAGTCACTTAGCGTCTCAGTGGTACGAGGTGCCGTTTGCAAGCTTGTTCCTTTAAGCCAATAGTGAGGCTGGCCACCTGTGCCGACCGGGATTAGGGCCATCTTCCCGTCTGGCCAAGGACTATTCTCCGGTTCAAAGCCAATCGCTTCAAATGCCCACTTCAATCCTGGTCAATTTTGTAAGATCCTTTCGGCTTCACGAGGCTCGACCTCACGAACACCAACGCGACCCTCGGAATCTCCTCTTGTGGGAGATACATCCGATTAATTTAGCCTAAAACATTCCCAGTGTCATCTTTCAAGTCCGTGTCCGTTTCTACACGTCTGCTTTTGGCGACGGAGTGAGAAAGCTTAGTGAAGCCTTCTAACGCTTATCCCCGTTTTCGCAAAGCTCAAGCTCGCGACCGGGATATTAGGAGGCAAAGATTGGGGTTTATCCTATTTTGCCACTGGATATTAGGCGCAATGACCTTGCTATTGATCGAGCTGATGGCAAGATCGAAAATAGTACAATCTTACTGTGTGTCTGATTTGCTCATACACCTCGGCTGATCCCCCGCTTCTAAAACCACGCGACCGGAATGCCATAGCAAGAACCGGCTTGTCTTTATCCTATTCTGCCGCGGGATGTTAGGCGAAATAGGCTGACTATCGATTGGGAGACCCTTGACTCTTAAATACTCTCCCCTTGCCAGTAGTGATGGGAAGCTGTGAATCTCGCATACACATTTTGCTCCTGTACTGGAAGATATTCCAATTCTGAGATATTCAACCTGCGAGGCGGAAATACAATGGGCAAAGATACCTTCGAGCTGGCCGGCCAGCAATGGCCCAAGGTGACTTGGTGGAAAATGAAGGGGATGCGCTTTGTTTACCTCACTTTGTGGGCCGCAATGATCACTTCTGCAACCAATGGTCTGTCCGCCTCAGATAATCGTGTTTTAACGTCGCTGACATAGTACTCCCAGGATACGATGGCTCTCTTATGAATGGCCTGGAAGCTATGGATTCCTGGAATGAATGTAAGGCATAACTTGACGGTTAAAACATGCGCTTTGATAATTAACAAAAATGCAGCCTACAGTCATCCCACCGGATCCACTCTTGGTCTTCTTGCCGCTTCTATGTCGATTGGCTCAATGCTTTCTATCCCCGTTGTGCCATATGTCGCAGATATTATGGGTCGCCGAGCCGGTGTTGTGATTGGCTGCATCATCATGCTTTTTGGTGTTGCAATGGTTTCCATTGGCTACAAAATCGCCTTATTTGTGGTCGGTCGTATAATTCTTGGATTCGGTCTTGGTATTGCACAGGTGAGAACTTGAATACTATATTATATTAACCCACCACAGAGAACTGACTTTAAATATAGGAATGCGCACCACTTCTGGTCACTGAGCTGGTACATCCCCAGCACCGAGCTATCTACAGTACTATTTACAACTCGCTTTGGTATGTGGGTAGCTTGATCGGTGCATGCGTTGCATTGGGTATGTCTTTATTATTCCCAGTTTCATATACAATATAGCTTACGTTGGTCAAGGCACAAATCATATCCATGGGAGTGAATGGTCGTGGCGTGTTCCATGCCTCTTGCAAGGAATCCCTTCTATCTGTCAACTGGTTTTCATCTGGTAAGAAATGAAAGGAGGGATACACAGCCTGTTGTCTTGCATGCTGACATTAATTTAGGACTGTCCCCGAATCTCCTAGATGGCTGATTTCCAAAGGAAGACTCGAACAGGCCAAGAAGGTTCTGGCATATGTCCACGCACAAGGTGACGAGGATGATGCTCTAGTCAATGTGGAGTTTGAAGAGATCCAGCAGACAATTGAACTGGAGAAACAGTTTGAAGGTAATAGCTGGTCCGAATTTTGGTCCACACCGGGTAACCGACATCGTTCGATTATCCTCATTTCGATTGGGTTTTTCTCCCAGTGGTCTGGCAATGGAATCGTTTCATACTTCTTACCTCAGGTACATCATAAAAGCCAAATCAAATTTACCAGCGATTAAATCTAACAATAATAGGTCTTGAAACTCATTGGGATCACCAACAGTAACACAGTCCTGACAATCAATCTCATTCTCAGTGCGGTAAATGTTGTTTCTGCTACTGGTATTTGCTTTTGGGTCGATTACTTCGGACGACGCAAACTTTTCCTCACATCCAGTATCAGCATGTTGCTATGCTACATCGCAATGACTATCGCGCTTGCAAGGTTCTCTATTGAGTCTAACGATGCTTCTGCACGAACCGTGCTCGTCTTCATCTTCCTTTACTACATTGCCTACAATATTGGATTCAGCGGTTTGCTGGTTTCCTACTCATCCGAAATTCTGCCTTATCGCCTTCGTGCCAAGGGCCTGACGATCATGTTTTTCTGTGTTGATTTGAGTCTCTGGTTCAACCAATATGTGAACCCTATCGCCTTGTTGGACATCGAGTGGAAGTACTATATTGTTTATTGTGTCTTCCTAGTGTTTGAGATTTTTGTTGTCTGGAAATATTACATTGAGACAAAGGAGATTCCGCTGGAAGAAATTGTGAAGATGTTCGATGGAGATCGAGCGATTCTCGGCGGAGCTGCTGCAACAGATAAGGCCAATCAGCTTATTGCCGATAACGCAGGACACGTGGGTGGGGATAGCGAGAAGGCAATCACGACACAGGTTGAGCTTCATTCCTAGGCAACAAAGGTCTGTTTGGGGTTGGAAGGACCGGGCTTGGTCAAGGTTGAGAGTTATATCAAATTTTAATGTGTAAAGGAGTCACAAACAAGCGAGCAAGTTATATTACTGGGCGTCTGCGATTTCCAACTACTGTAGATACAGATGTGAATAGAAATATGGCAGATCATCCTCGCCTAGTGAATTTAATGAGAGGTCGTCCCAGATTACATGGATAGACGTAACTATATGTACCACCATGCTTGTTTGCCGGTACGAGGATGATTGTAATTCAAGTTTCAAAGTTTCTTTGGGCGCAAACTCAGTTTTCTTTGCATATTCTTAGATTTAAAACAAAAGTGAATTTACTATGTTCTTTGGCATCAACAGAGATGGCTGAGAAATGGTAGAATCCGTTGAACTGAAGCTAGAACTCGAAGTAGCCGCAAAACAAGTTATTGAAACTGCGATTGCGGCAGCTATTCAATCATCCCGGGCTAGATATAACCGTCATTCATTATTACTATACCTAGGTATCTGGGTGATCCAATCTGAACAAACTGTAGCGGTGAATATCTCAGTCAGGTTACCAGTTCTGTTCATCAGTACTAGAACGCCATGTCCAAACCAACCTTGGAAGGACTACATTTTTGAAAACCTGCAAACAAACTAGCAACAAAACAAGGTTCTGAACCTACTAGCTCAATCGCGTGGCCACCGAAATTTAAGCCACCGAAAACAGAGAAATGCTCTACCGACTGTGCGGTAGTAGGATACAGACTTGCCGCTTGCGGAAAGTCCTCGCTTGAGATAGCAGAACAACCATACAATGTGGAGCCTTGTCATAGGAAGGTTGCCTAGCTACCTTCCGGGGAGGCAGAAGTGGCGCATTAAGCCGCCTGGAACGATCCCACTAAATTAAGTTCTGATCTTAATCAATTTCCACTTCCGTCCATTAACGATCCCACCACCCACACTAAACTCGCAAGACATGATAAGATAAATGTCAGGTCCTCATTGCGAATATGTTGCTTTCAATTTTATAATATGCCAAGGATTTCATAATCTGAAAGAATATCTGCTAGTAAAATCCATGGTGGTAGTTGCACTTGTTTAGCGGAGTGGCAAAACATGAGCTCAAGACTTCACCTGTGAAACACAACCATGGAAAGCCTCTGTTCATGAGGACTTTCCACACAAACACATGCGAGACCAATGATCTACTATACCCACATAACGAGTAAGATGATGCTCTATTCCAGGTTCAAAATAAACGCTTAGACAAGATCACAACAATTTGCGCTATAAATTAGAGGTCATTTCCGTCCTGTCTAGGCTTTTTTGTTCATCGCCAAAGTACGCTGGAACGGTGACTATAGCTCAACACCTCTTTCCAAACACCATTCATTTTCTTCCGGAAGCAGGGAAATCGGTACGGCTTTGCTACTTCCTAGATCGTGATGATCATATTCTCAACTTGCATTCAGGGGCTCGTGACAAAATGCGTCTGTCTCTGATAGCATTGACGACATCCTTGGCCGTCGCAACTATTGCTGCTCAGGTGATAAATTGCAGCGAAGATTTCGGAGGACTCAGATATCAATCTTGATCTTGGCATCGACGCTAAAAAGCGCAATGACGATGTAGACAATTTGAGTATTGGCCTTGCCGCTGATGTTGACGCTAAGAAGCGCGATGAGGATGCAGAGGACCTGCTTATTAGCGTTGGCTTGTAACGAACTCGAGTTGTTACCATTGTTGATGTCTGACGCAGATGCATCCACTTGGGCATCCACTGCCTACACTTGTATCTAGCCTCCGTCTCTGCTTCCTTCCTCCTCAAGCTATTTACTTTCGCCGAACCGCTACTACTTCATTGCTTGATCGCTACTTCGTATCTTGGTTTCTGAGTATGTGAGTATTCTACCTGGCGCTGGTGTTGGTTAACAAGCGCGATGAGGGTGCAGAGGACCTTGGTATCAGCCTTGGCACTGGTGTTAGTTAATTGATACAATGCAAGCTTCCGTTCCACAGTTACGGTAATAATCGACCTCCTGAAAATTCGTGGCATATTTCACTCAGTTTTAAACAAGGTACCAGTCGTGGGGTATATCGACTGATGGCGGAGTTCATCTACTACTAGTATTAATCAATGAAAATCTCAAGTCGTTCATGACTCTCAATTCATAGACCTTGAATTGAAATAATATCTTATTGGGAGCCACTATTTTTTCTCAAAATCGTCAAAAGTAAAATGTCATTAAATGGTCATTGAAAATGGATCTTACTGGAGGTTTAGTGTTTGGACCACTGGATACTGATCACTGTGACCGAATAACAGAAAGATTTCTCCAAGGAAAGGCTTTAATTTGGTAATTTCAAAGGATATTATCAACCTGGAGTGCCATTAAGAACTATTTAAGAGGCACAGAAGAAAAAAAGGAATGCTTTGAACTATCCTGAAAAAGCGTATCTCGAGGATCTTACTCGGCAAATCTATTTGCCACTCGGTGAGGAACAACAGAGAGCAAATAATTCATAGGTTGATAAAAAGTTCTGACGAATAAATTCAGCCTTTTGAGCGTAGGAAAAAAAAAAAGATTGCAGATGCCGATTATCTATAATGGAAGTTATTCGCCTCTAAATATTAATACAATCTAGGTACTCGCTCGTTATGATTAGTTAAGGATTCTAGCTATTTTCGTTCGTTTACGTGATATATTTCCATGGTATTTCATTTAGTATGGGTATTTCTAAGGGTCATAAAGTCGCTTTCACGCAGCCGGCCGGTAGTTTATCGTTAATGTTGCATTCGGTTGTGGGTAGGGGGAGGTATGTTGAAACCTGTCGCTTTGGGTCGGATCCAAACAGGGGATTGTTGAAAAGAGCTTTGCTTGGATCATCATTATTTCATGGGTAGGCAGGGAGGTGTTTGGCGATTCTTTCGTTCAGGCGCGCTGGGATTTTTGAATGATAAGCAGCACTGCTTTGTCGCCGTGTCCCTTTACATAATCTATCAAGTCCTTGGAAAGAACATCCACCACACCCTCTGCCCTCAACTTCTCTACCTCAGCTTCGAACCCACCGGGGGCCCAGATCTGCTGAAGAATTGTGGCGACAACAATACCCTTTGGCTTGGTAACGCGGACGAGTTCCCTGAGGGCAGGGTCGGGTCCAACATGACCAAGAGTGAAAGTACCAACGCATGATACAATATCGTAAGTGTCGTCCTTCTGTGCAATTGGCTGGTTCATATCAGCCTGGGCCAAGTCTCGGTAGGCACCAGTATCGCGTGCAATATCCAGCATAGGCTGAGACAAATCAATACCATCGATTGCTCGTGCGCCTGAGATAGCAAGGGCTTGTCCAACAAGGCCAGTTCCACATCCGGCATCAAGGATCACGCTATCAGCAGGTGATTTAGCAGCCTTGTATTTGATAGCAGCTTGAGCGGCAAGAACAGGAGCAACGTATGACTGAGCAGAGTCTCCAACTTCGGCATTATATGTTGCGGCCCATTTGTCATAGATATCCATGCATTCCTTGGAGCTCGGGCTATCGCGAGCCTGGTGAAGGTAAAGCTGAGAGGGTGGCACGGAGGCAGACATTGTGAGAGGATGTTGTTTAGGTCTTTATTTTTGAAATATTTGAAGACCTTTTATTGAGTTGTAGGGATTCGTAGGAGAGAAGGTTCGGTTTTCTGCGGAGTTGAGTTAGGTTTGGTTCTGACCTGATCCCACGGGCGAGGATCCCGCGTTCTTATAACAATTGCGGCCCTTATATAATTCAATTACCTCTTATATTCATATCGAGTATGGCGTGATACCATAAGATGCGGGGTCGAGAGAGAAAGACCCCAATGGGATGATGTTTCGGCGATCGATGATGTCGGTGGATTACGATCCCGAGATGTTCCACGACGCTCTAGGATAGCCCAATACTGGCCACATATGAAGACCATGGTCGAATAATTACTATAAATCAAGACTTCTCCAGGTATAATTGGATAGCTTCTATTTCCCTCATTTATGATTTTCTCTGAAACCCTAGATTTTTCATCGATACCCAGTTGCTCTGCTGAATTTCAACTATCCACTCATACAGATACGAGCAAAGCTCTGACGTGCCAATGGTATTGTAAGACATGGTATAAATAACCTGAGACTCGCTTTAATTAGTTGATTCTAGGAAATACGCAGCCAGCCAACTTCTCTTGGCCTGTATACTTAGGTTCACTTCTATGCATGGAGATGTCGAGGGTCCCACTGGTTTCTGTGTCCTAGCGTGTTTCCACGCGCCTCGCGTAGACCCCCGCTTCTGTCAATCACCTACCGTAGTGTCGTAATGGTTCCACGCGCCCCTCTAGCTTTGATATTGATCAATAGAAGACAGGTATCGAAAAGTAAGCTATACCTCTTTGAACATGGCCATTTGGTTGGCATGTACATGTTTAGCGGTAATTATGAAAGCATTACCAAAGCTAATAATCCTCTCGTTTTAATATCTGGGAACACCCATGGCATAATCTTTTGGCGCGAGAATGAAGATGAATGAAGATGAACTGATATAGATCTACTTAGTCATGCGTGGAATGCTTATCGATTAGACAGCTTCGGTCCGAATGTCCCGGCAGGAAGAAGATAAAGATAGTATCCTTTTACGCAGGAACTAGATTCGAAGGGGGTCAGTCTAGAACACGATTTCCCCTTCTTACCCACAGTGCGGGGTCGGTAGTCCTGTGCGTCAGCGGTGGCGAAGCACATGAAAATCGGATGAGTGTCTTCCGACCTAAGACGTTGCTTCTGGCGTGCAGGTGCAGATGCGTTAGTTCCCTGTGCGCCTGAGTGCTATTTTGTGCAGTAGCCGTGTGTCACATATGACCTACGTATAGCAGTCGATCGATATTGCTGCAAGCTAATTCTCATTACATGAATGATTTTATTCACAATAGTCTCTCTGCCGATATGACGAATACTGCTCTCCTGAATCAGTGTGGTATTTTCTCAAATGGGGATACCTTTTAATCAAGACTAAACAACAGTATGTTCTAAGAAAAAAAAGGATCGGAAGCTGTACAATTGGATTAATCTGCATTTTCTGCTCACAATTTGAGTCTCGAACATTGAAAACCCTGACTCTCTTCTTCAGATGGATTCTAACCATCATTATTTTGAGTGGCTTGCATTTTCCAGGAGAAACAAGCCTGTCTAGTTTCTAGCAACTATCCCGAGCTGCCCACATACCGTGGCCAAATCTTCATGACTACGAAAGGAAAATAAGGGGCTACGGTAGGCGTCTCGACGATTGAGTTTAGGAGGGTGGGAAGCGGGGGTGGGACGGCACCCCGTCAATCTCCCAACAAAGTCGGATTGAGTGGGGTTCAGGCGGGGCTGCGGGCATCATACACATCAGACAGCTCCCTGGGGCTAAATCGGGGAATGGAGACAGCACTAACGCGTGAATGGAGCATGTGGGGATCAATCAGCCTTCCTGACCTCAGCCCAGTGTCGACGAATAGTTCTCGCACAAGGACTACTTTCATTTTTCGTCCAAGCGCTATAGCCCTGGGGTGATCAGACATTTCCCAGGCTGTGCTTGAGCCCCATCCTGAAAAAGTGGCCCCACCTGGCAGGGGAAATCCGGTTTATGAGTGCATGAAACTTGCTGGCAGCCAATTGTGAACTTGGGGTGTTGAGTCCTTCAAGGGCTAGGCCTAGCAGCTGACCAGCCTTGCCTTTTGACTGCGGCCCTACGGAACTCATTGGACTGGGATGGAAGCCTGCTTCGGGGACTGCCATTTTGGAGGATGGCTGACGTGGGTGAGATCGGAATCGTAGTGGTAACCAAGTTGAGCGCAGGGCTTTTGTGTAGGTCAGTGTTCCAGCAAGTTCTTTCGGGGTCAGAATGTGCTATTGGAATCGAAGTCATTTTCTGCTGGCGGAGATAAAAACAAAGAAATAAATCCGGTCTCATCAGCTTTGTATTCGGGTTGCCAAGTGAATCTTTTGCAGAATCCTGTTCAATATGGAGAGTTATAGACAGATAAATCAAGTTTAAATAGATCGAACTGGTATCAAGAGCAGCGTGGGTAAGAGGATGAGGAATAGGACTTTAACTGAGGAGGGCTTTCTCTCGTGGGAGCACTTACGAGAAACAATCATGTCGTTGCATTCAGGCATCATTTTTTTCGCAGCATTTTTATTCGGGGGTTGAGACCAGATAAGGTTTCTAGTAAAACCTTGGAGCTTAGAAACACATCGGCAGGCTTTAATTTGTGATTTTCTACCGGCGGGAACGGTATAATTGTCCACATACTGAAATAATATCTGGAATTGATGTAGCCTTCCGATTCGGATGCCTTCGCTCTGTTGTATCTGGATTGGTCAAGCCGTCATATTCTTTTGAGCCGCATGCTGACTATAACCTCGTACGTTGTACTAGTCGCCGGATAAATAGAAAACGGCAATACTAATATTGCCAATTTGCCGTCTCCTCCTGTCAGATCAGTAACTGGAGCCTCTTATCCTGTACTAGGGAGTCCAGGGCTTAAAACTCGATGCTTAATTACGCGTCGACTCTTCTTAGTCAAAGGATAGTCCCGAAATAGTACTCCTTCAAACCGAAATGCCCTATATATATACGTTGTAGATCTTATTAATAGCTTCAAGTCTGATCATCTCAAATGGATGCAGCTCGCATAGTGAAATTTCCTAGAATTATTATCTCACTAGGCAGTCCCAAATTAGATTTCTTGCAATCTATATGACTGCGGGGTCGTGTTGATACTCTGCAACTACTTGCATTTACCACCCCTTTCCGCCTCTACCTCTGCATAAATACCAGCGTTTCTAGCCGACTATAACCGCCTTTTCAAGTCCCCGAGGCTCATTTTTCTCTCTCGCTCCAAGTCTAAACATACAGCAAGTGATTACTTCGAAGTAAAACAAACAAACAAAATAACTTGAATCCAAGGAGGGATCACTCCATACACTGGCGTGGCCATGGAAAAGGCGAGGTTAGTAATGACGATGATCCCTCGGAGTGGCAGTAAGTATATCCATTGGGAGTAAAGGAGAGTATATTTTTATTTTAAGCTTGAACAAGAGCCAGGGTCAGATTGTGCGATTTATCGAGCTCATGGCTAGTACTGAAATCAAGAAGCGATAGAAGCAATTCCTTTCGCAAGGAGAATAATTGTCAGAAAAGGGAAATGGGAGGAGGCTCACCGTAAAATTCTATTGCAATTCAACACGAGATTATAGTTACACTAAAAATCAAACAATTCATTCTCCGCTACCAAGAATCACTTCCAATACTTTCCAATTCCCCCGTCACTCCCAACAAAAGGATCAAACTGGGGATTTTCCACGTTCCAAACGGCATCAAAGTCCGGAGAATCCCCACCATCTCCCCAACTCCAATTTTCTCCATGCGGATAAGCACCCATCATCATGAACCCTTTCATCTCTAACCCCTGTACCATGGCCCGTGGATCATCGGACTCGATCCCCCGCGCATTTCCAGTCAGACAGTTGACGTGCGGATGTGAAGCAAAGGGGTCATAATTCTTATGCGCGACACCAGCCGGGATAACGAATAGGTCACCGACATTAACATCCAACAGAAACCCACCTTCTTCACGTGCATCGCCGTAAGTATGTCTTTCTTCGTCTTCGTCGAGATCTGCCACACCCCAGCGAATTTGACCCGGTCCTGATACGACAACCATCGCTTCGTGGGTTTTAGGATGGTAGTGCGACCGTTGACACCGGGCGTATTGTGTGACCCATTGTACTTCCCACCCGTTCTTCACAAAGGTATCATATGCAAGTCCTATGTCGAGCTTGCCGTCCCGGACGAAGGCGTTTTTGTAATGAAGAAGTGGTTTGGGGGAGTTGGGGATTAGTTTTGTGGGGGTGATATTGTAGGTTGTTGGCTCATGCATGGTGAAGATGTACTGTATTCGTAAGAGTCTTTTAAAAAGGGAAGTAGATTTTGGTTTGCAGTGATTTAATCATGAAAACTGCAGGGTCCCTCCGTGAGAGTGAAAAATGTGGAGTGGCCGGTCTACCTTTATACCAAGGAAGCCTGATGTGTGCGGGGTTGCGCGAACTATGCTGATGACGAGATGCCGATTATGGGAAGGATTTTACCTTACAAGCATGGGTCAGATAAGGGATATATTGGATGGCGGTAAGAATACCCATAAATGTACTAGCGCTTGACATGTATGGTCATAATTCGTGTTTAATCACACCAGCCTCGGGTGAGCTACGGCGATCGACCCGATGCGTCGGAAGTGAAGCCGATGGTATCAAACCTAATTATAACGGCGCTCTCAAACAAGAGGGACTGTACAGTGCCTTATAAAGCAAGGCCTCCGTAACACACAACCTTGATTGGTGAGGCTTTCGTAAGAGGGGTCATATCACAGTTGTTAATAATAGTACTTCATCCGAAACTGCTATTCTAGAAGGGACTCTTGTATATCGCCACTTTATATTTCTGACGAATTTCCATCAGGGCAGAGTGTAGCCACCGTCAATAACCATATTTGCGCCGGTCATGTAGCAACAGGCATCGCTAGCAAGAAAAACATAGGCCTATGCGGGTCAGTATAAAGTGGGCAAGACACAGCACGGTGGGAGAAGACAGACCGATTTTAATTCAGCTGGATCACAAATACGACCTCCGGGCACCATGGATAGCCACTTATCAAAAAGCTCCTTTGGCTGCTGGGTAAGCACTGCAGTTTGTCTTAGCATTATTATTATTGACATAAGATCAGAGTTAGTTGAAGAACCTACTCTCCGTCATGATGAAACCAGGCGAGATACAGTTGACTCTCGCAAATTCCGTCCACTCAACAGCCAAGCTCTTGGCTAAATGCACGGCCGCTGCCTTCGAGGCATTATACGCGCACTGTGTCTGGGGGATATTGACCAGGATAGCACTGACAGAGGCCGTAATTATAAGATTACCTTTGCCCTGACGCTTGAAGATCTTTCCCGCTGCTTGAGCAGTCCACATCACGCCGTCATAGTTGACACGATTATCTCGAGCCCAACTTTCCTCGTCATATTCCAGACTTGGCCGATTGGTGCAAGTTCCCGCATTTGCGACGACGACATCCAGGCGACCGTTTCCGAACTCATTGGCGACCTTGTTTAGAGTGGCGTCTATCTCACTGCGACTGGTCACATCGGACTGGAAAGCTTGGATACGGCGACCGGTCTCCGCGGCGATCTTTGCCGCGGACTCAGAGGCATCGGTGCTGGCTGTGTATAGAAGGGCAACGTCTGCGCCAGCTTCGGCCATTCCACGTACGACCTCAAGGCCGATTCCACGTGCGCCGCCTGTTACGGCGACGATTTTGCCTTCCAGTGAGAACTGGGACAGGACCGGGGCGTTGACATTGGGTGGTTTATAAAGAGGCATGTTGGAGATGTGTGTTTTTGAAGACTTCGATGAGGGGGCGGGGTTTAACCATTAATCTTCAGAGACTCTTGAGCCTCGTGGTCCCTCGCTGCCCCTCCATGATTGCATAGACATAAAAAGTGGAGAACGAAAGAAATTACTGGGGTGAGAGTCGTGCGGAGAGAAGAAACCTTGGAAGTCGGCAAATTCTCCGCTTTTGTTAAATTACGCGGTCTTCTTCTCCATCCCCCACTTACGATAGTCAACATCAACAGATTGACACCTCGCAAATTTGTTACATTCTATTGGGGTCACATGCCTCCGCAACAGCCACGGTGAACGCACTGTCATGCCCGAGTCCCGTCCGAGAAAGAGTCCGGCCCGGTCGCGTAAGGGGTGGTAAGTGGTCGAGTCTGAGATCGGCATTGCAATCAGCTTAATTGCTAAAAACGATGCAGTCCGGAATGCCGAGAACGCAAAATCAAATGTGACGAAACTCGGCCCGAGTGCAAGCAATGCCTCAAAAGTGGGCGTGCCTGTCGTATCATCGATGGACTCTTCCGGGCGCATTCTCTTTCCATTCCAACCAAAACCGAGTCGACATCCCGTTTAAAAAAGTCTCCAAGGCCGACGCAGGAAGACAATTCGTCCCCGATCAATGGTATGTCTCGAGAACAGCAGTTTTCTCTGCCTTTTTCCATAGGAAGCTCTCTGATTACCCGTTTCCAGCAACTCCACGCGCAGAAGTCAATCGCAGCACGGACGGTCCCACAACACCAGCATCTACCTACGATCACGCATCGATAGTCTCGCCGGAGAAGGAGAGGAGATTGGTTCCCATTGGAGGCTTACTGTCGCAAAGTTCACCACCAGGCACATTCCATGCGATCGTTGATACCCCCCCAATCTCATTATTGCACTCTCCAAATTTGCCCGTCATTGCCAGTCCCGCGGTTACACAGAATTATCCAACGGTCGCCGGAAATGCTTCTGAACCGAATCCCACCATCCTCGGTCCAATAATAGAGGAAAGCCACAATGATCGCGTCGAGGTTGCATTTTTCCTTCGTCAATTTGCGGACCTAGGCGGGCAATGGATTGACATTTGTACCGGGCAACGGTCTTATTTCAGTCAATATATCATCCAGCTGTCAAGCCAAAGCCCTCTTATCCGCTACTCTGCCTGTGCGATAGCTGCCAAACAACTCGGTCAAATGAAGCATTCGAGTCAGGCGACAGAGGCAAGCCGTCGGTTCAGCATTTTGGCATCTAGTATGGTTCAGCCGAGCATCGATTTTGAGTGGTATGGAGCAAAGTATTACGAGAAGGCAATTCTACTGATGGCCCGTCAAATCTCACATGGGCATTCCATCATCGAAAATCATCTGTCACCTGGTGACATCTACCGCTCCCCTGGAAGCGATAGTAATCACTTTGACGATCATGAAACGACCTCATCGGCATTCCGAATCCTCGCAGCCTGTATCCTCAGTTCCTACGAGGAACTGAATGCAACAATGCGAGCCTGGACAAGCCACCTAGATGGCATCAACAAATTACTACGTCCACACTTGGATCTCCCGATTTCCCCGAATAACTTTTACCGGGTACCTCAATCGCTACGGGCATTGAAGGCATCGTTCTGGTACTTTGCTTTAAATGATATGCTGAATAGCTGTGAGTAATCTATGAGATAAGTGTCGAGAAGCATCATTTCTTACCAATTTGCAACAGTGACCCTCCGCCAAGAATGTCGCGTTAATGTCCACAATGTCTCTCTTTGGCAAAGAATGGGTGTGCCGCTCGGAGACTTTGGAGAGCTAGCACTTGATCTGATCGATGAGTCTACTCAAGAAATTATATTTTTTAACACTCTTGTCTATATCTTATGCGAGATAGTGGATAAGGTCAAAATGAACAACACGCTTTGGGACAGTGTTGATATAGATCTAAACAAGTGGTATAACGCCTTACCACCGGAATTTCTCTTCTCGATCACACAGCGCTCTTCAGCAACTACACAACACTCCCGCGAGACACCGGAGACATGGTTCGGCTCCGACACCTGTGCCATCGCCATGGCGTTTTACCATATGGCACGAATCCTCCAACTGGTCAATGAACCCCCAAAATCAGACCCGGTGCCATCCCAGAAGCCGCATGATCTACTCAGCATATATAATGCACTTCAACGCGGCTTGAATTATCATTCAACTGAGATTCTCTCCATAGCGGGTGGGATGACCGGGATGACGGTACAAAAGTATATGCTCCAACCACTCTACATCGCTGGACGATGTTTGTCTTTGGAAGAGGAAAGACGACATGTTGTGGGTCTTTTGCGCCATATTGAGGCCTCTATTGGCCTGGCTACTGAATATCGTGTCAGAGATTTGGCTGATGAATGGGGTATTTCTTATCACTTACTGTCGCCGCAGGCGGATGATGGCAATGTCAGTGTAATATAGCAGTCCAATTATCACTTAGGCTGATTATAATTTTATTATTTAAATCATGAAGATTAATTCTTCTCGTATGACACACTGGCCTGTAAGAACTCCCAGTTGAAACAATAAAAATATGCAAAAAGTGAAGTATTTCATGACTTCGTGGGGCGAAGTGGGCCTCAGCAAACGCGGGGGACGCAGAATTTCCGTAAAACCTCTCAATCGGCGACTCACCACCTCCACCCCGATATCACCTCGAATCCTTCGGAGATCCCCTTGAAAAGTCCGACAAGGAGTTCCCATCACTTTGATTACCTGCGAAGCATCTCTTCCCCCCTTTCAAACTACCCGACCCACCACCACCACCATGCCCGTCATCAGGAATTTCAGCCTGCCGGCTTCTGCGAAGCTGCTCGAACTCCCGGAGGCATCCACCTCAAAGCTGTTCCTGGCCTTTATCTCGGGCGATGACGCTATTACGAAACAGCCCTGGTGCCCCGATGTACGCGCCGCCCTCCCTCACATCGATACTGCGTTCGCGACACCCGATGCGCCGACGGTAGCCATGGTCTCAGTGGGGCAGAAGCCAGAGTAGGTGTCCTGTCAAATCCCAAACTTGAAGCTGGCATATCTTTTTGAATATATGAGTACCCTGAGCTAACTGACTCGTTAACTTCTAGGTGGAAAGAGCCAAAGAATGTTTATCGTTCGCTGTGGAATGTCAACAATGTGCCGGCGCTCGTCCGCTATCAACGCGTCAACGGAGAGGTTGTCGAAACCGGGCGCTTGATTGAGGGACAGATTCTGGATAAGGTCAAGCTGCAGAGCTTCATCTCTTGACCGGTTGAGCGCAACCAATCATTCTTTTATCTTGACCAGAGTTCATCTTTTGACAACTCCCGCTCTTTTCTTTTTCCCCGACCGTGCGACATGTGTACTCCTGTCAAAACGGCAATACCTCTTGTAAATAGACTCTTCGCTAGCAATCTATCACGGGAGAAATTACTTTGAATATTCGATCACATTATAGAAATACAGGATTGAGATTCCCTTCCCGTTACGACATACTGGCAATTATATCATGCGTCCCGCTTGGTATCCCAATGAGCGATAACCTTCTCAAATGCCTTGGCCTGCGCAATCCCAGTCGCGGATTGCTCGCCATCAAACATCGCTCCAATTTCTTCTAGTGTCGGTCCTTTGGTTTCAGGGAAGAAGTAGAATATGATCAAACACTCCAACACGAGACTAGGGAAGCAGATCGTCAGTATCAATGTGAGAAAAAGCGAAGACTTGATCAATACTCATACAACAATATAAACTAAATAAAATCTCCAGTGCAGGCTTTCAAGGCCTAGTGGATTGACCCACTGATTAAAAACGCCACTGAGAGCTGTGAAAAAAAACACAAGGTGTGGCCTTTGGCGCGAATATTATATGGTAATATCTCAACGGTGTACGACACTGTGAGCCCAGGCCACACTGCTCCCGCGACACCGTAGAAAAGAAATATCATCGCAATAACCGCAGTACCAGAAGCATTTGATTCCGTCTTTGCGTAGACTGCACTGTAACACGTCCAAATGCTAAAAGCTATTAGCATCTCAACACGGCAAAGAGGAGAAGCACCCGGCGACCGGCTCGATCAACGAGAAAGGAAGCTCCCAAGGAGACAAGCCAACACCATATAGTAAGGCAACCGTTAATATATGACTGTGTAACTGAGCTGCTAGATTTAGTAGCTGCCGCAAAGAATTTTCAAGAGAATCGAGAGTCGCAGCTTACTCGGTAATCCCGACAGTCTTCAGGATGGCCACAAGCTGTGGAAGCAGTTAGTATTCATGATGTTTTTCGTATTCTTGGGCGATATTCAGCAAGACTTGCATAGTAAGAAACAAGCCCGTTGCCGCTGCATTGAGGCAATAACCAAGGCACATCGTTTCCGGTTTCCCCTCGTCCTCACCATGTTGAGGCTTTTATGGCCTACCACATTTCGTCTTACGTCGGACGTGTTGCCGTCGCTGGGAAAAAGGAGTATCCGATACCACTATGCACAAATATGTGGTTGAATTTCGACGATGCATCTCAATTGGATATGAAAGGGGTTCCAATTGTGGTTGGGGGTGGTGCGGAACCAGGTGTATATCCATCCGGTGGTCCATGCCCTCACCTATTCGATGTATGGCGGCGCAATACCCAAAACCTAGACTTTCTCGCTCCGGACCTCTACCTACACGACTACACAACTATATGCCATTATTACACCGAACAAAGAAACCCGCTTTTCAATCCTGAACAGCGACGTGACGAAAAGGGGGCTCGGAGAATGTGGCTGGCTCATGCTACATATGGAGCTCTTGGTACAAGCCCTTTTGGAATTGATACTGGAGCCGAGATTTCGGGTCGCGAATTTCGACTTCTTGCTCAGGTTTCTCCGTATCTCTTGGGCGCCGCTCCGGAGGATCGTATGGGTTTCTTCTTCGACGAAGAACCTTCTGAAAAGCTTCCCGAAAGGTGGGTACGAGTTTTCGGAGACATTGAAGTCATCATTGAGAGGGCATTTGTATTCGGAAAACCTGGTCCAGGGGCCGGAATGGTTTTTCATCTTGGCGATGCTAAGTTGCTTGCGGTAGGGCGAGGTTTCCAGGTCAGGTTCAGGCCTGTGCCTAAGGAATCTACTTTTTGTGGAATTCTCCACGCAGTGGAAAAGGAAGTTAATTATAAAGGGCAATTGCAAACCTTGAGAATACTCAATGGCGATGAGGCGACAAGTGGAGAGTTCTTGATCATGCCTAATGATGAGCCTGATTATGGAGGATTCCCGATTGCAGTTACAATTCCAGCGAAAACATGCATTGCTGAAGTCGAAGCATATTATGTGATCGAAGACGATGATGATTGATTGATTGTCGACCAGGGCTTCCAATTCATTTCAGCCATTATACGTCAACAAATGAAACCAAGATACGACATTTCTTACTCTTAGATCGCAGGTAGAAAATTCGTATTAGATTACGTTTAAGCATAAAATTGCTTGTTAAATGTAGTGTTTGAATTATAGTATTGAATTGATTGCTATTGATATGTTAAGCCCCTTCCTTTCCAATCCAATATGCCTTCATTTCTGACATGCAGCTGATTGCCAGTTGCCTAGCTATCGCCCTTTCTCCATCAGACCAAAACTTGGCATGGATGATCGCCATTTTTCCTTCGATATCGTTCTCGTTCGGACCACTTATATGCCACGAGTAATGTAAACTGCTCCATGGCATCGGTCCACCCAATCGATGAACATAGTTCAGAAGATCTTGCTCGGGGAATTCATGCCCGAACAGATTAGGATGTCTCAGAGTTTCTAGATAATAGTTATAAATCTCCTTCGATGGTGAAAATAACATGCATCCGGCATTGAAGTCTTGGTTCTCAGGATCCAGATCCAAGAACGGGTATGGATGATCTAAATCGTAAGACTCTGGCGAGGCAGCGAACATGTATTTTTGAGGTAGGCGACCGATTTCAGTGTCGGGGCCTGCGCGATTATAGTCAATAGTCCTAAGCTGAGAACCCTCGTCCTGGAAGATCGCATCAATTGGTCGCGTAATCACCATGTCTGTATCCATTACAAAGACCTTTTCGTATGGGAGCAGTTCAGGATCAAATAGACGCAGTTTCGTGAGCACCTGTTTATAACGTCCATTTGCCCAAGACGCATCTATTGCTTCAATCTCGATCACGGTTGCTCCATCTGCTTCAAGCCGCTTGCGCTTGCTTTCGCTGACATCTTTTGTCACCAGCAATATCACTGGAATTGGATCTGTCTCAATGGGATCCGTAAATCTGGTAGTGGGCGCATGGAGCAGCTGATACACTAGTGTTCGTGCGCCGACAAAATATGTGTCGTCGTCATAGTCATCGTCGCCATTCTGGTAATCACGATATGCACCAAGAAAGACAGCGACGCAGTATGGACTCTTCGCACGAGAGGGTGTCAGAGCTTTTGCGACCGGAATCGTCGTGTCTGGAGTGGTGGGCGCGCTGTGGGTCGAAAGAGTGTTGGAAACGGCAGGCTGTGTGTCCAGATATGACTCGGGATGTCGATCAAATGGGCGTGGAGCTGCGTAACTCAATCTCAGCAGGTAGAATGCGATACCGGCACCAAGCAGAAGGAAGAGTAACCTCCTGCGTTGTGGTTGTGGGAAGAAACTCGGGGCGCTCCCCATATTGGTGCGAGGGGGAGAAACCTCTGTGGAGTTTGATCATGGAATTCTTTTTTTGTCACTCATTGATGATTCTCGCTAGCCCCTTTAAGTGCTATTTGATCACAATTATTTACCACGCTAACGATTAGCGGAAATTTTTGGGGCAGAAGTAGATGGCCCCCACACCTGACAGACCTGTCGATCGCTTTTTTTATGGATTTTACCACCCCCAGGTCGTCAAGGCTTTTTCTCCTTGCTATAATTCATGCATAAAAGGGAATTGGGGCTCGTGTGGAACAGAAGCAGATGTTGTCAACGTGGTGAATTTTTAAGGCGCATTGTTTTAACCCCTTTTCTATTGGTGATTGGGGCCAAATAAAAGGTCGACAGGGGCTTACTCACTCTGCTTGGATAACGTTATTCAGCAACTGGGTTCTGTTGATGCATAGTACGATTGCTAAATTTCCCAAAGCTACTAGGCAATCAACTCGATATCCGCATGACACTTCTTAAAACGAGCCAAGTCAATAGCTAAACACCGAGTTTAATTTCGAATACAAGATATATTAGATCGTTGCGATGTTTAGAAAAATCCCAAAATGCTAAATTAATTCTACCCTTCCACAAAACATTTTCTAACGCCTTGCTGGTAATTTTGGTTCAAATCAACTCATAAAAAAAACAGACAGCCACCTATTTCTCGTATGCGATTATTTTAAGTTCAACGCGACTGACTCCTTCCATCGTCGCTACTTGATCTCCCAGAAGCCGATCTGTCCAGGGGAATAATAACAATTCTGGCTTTAAGGGCTGCGTCTTCCCTGGCACGATTTTCGCTCTTTTTCGATCCCCCGCTGTGCAGATCCATGATATCCATATCATCCAGGTACTCATCCGGTAGATCCACGCGAATGAGTACGCCTCTAGGTCGGAAAAATGTCTCATTCCAATGCGCCAGATGCCTTGATAGCTGCTCACCACGAGCACCAGCCATCGAAGCGATTAAATTCCGCTGTTCCTGTCGTCTCCTAGCGTGCTTCGCGACCAGGACTGCAGGTATCGCACCAAGAATTCCGATCATCACGCCTCCCAGCGCGAGTGTCCCTAGACCTTTGCCGATGACAGTGGTCCACTGTTGGCGGGAGAGTTTGGCTTCTTCACAGATCGCTGCTGTGAATTCTGTCCATCTTTCTTGAGAGATTTCGTGCCTAGATAGCTCCTCTGGGTAGGCGAAGCCGGAACTTGTGGCTGCATTGCGGGACGGTACTTGTAGGCCGCGACTGAGAGTTGATGAATTGGCGAAGCCTGGCTCGGAAGAGTCGGGCTCGAGAAGGATTTGGTCTTTCTTTTCGTCTGTCGGACTATAGTCCGGAGAGGGTTCATAGGGTGGTAAGGCCTCTGGCCAGCGACTAGTCTCCATTTTTGATGTTTCGAAAATCGTTGGTAGCGTAGCTATCATATCATACAAATGTAAGATATTCAAATGTTTCAAGTTGCCAGTGTCGATCTTGGTTCCAATGCGAGAGAAGTCAAAGTCTTTGTTCATGTAGTAGATATCCAACTTTCAATGGAATTTTGCCCGAATATAAAGTCCGGCATGGAGAGCCGCAGAGGTACTCAGACTCGGAGTGAGACATCACCCGGTCATCACGTCACCTTCTTCTCTACCAATGATTTCCTCTTATCATACGAAGTATACGAAATATACGAATCAGGGCCGAGTGGCAGTGCTGCCTGGGACTCAGAGTCATCATGCCTCACAAAGGTAAAAGTGTGCCCACATCATATTAAATGTCCATCTAAGCTCAATCAAGCTTGGTGTACAGCCGATCTAGACCCAGGGGATCCATAAAACGAGTAACTCAATTACTTCTTCAGGACAAGCCTCAAGCCTCAGTTCCCACGTCACCGCCCATAACCACGCCGAACTGTAACGATAGCCAATAAGAACTGACCAGGAGTGATTCCGGGCGGTCGGAAAGGTGCAGCCTTGATCAGTTTGAAGAGAAAGAAAATAAATGAAAGAAAGTCATGCTTGACATTTTAGTCCGAAGGCCGGGCCAATCAGAAATGGATCTCAAATCCAATCGGCAACCAACCCCCCCTCTCCTCCCCCTCCCTTGATTGCACAACGTGAGTCACAGGAAATACTCGTTCTCCCTCGTACATAAGCCAAAAGGGACGTGCACGCGGAGTTCGGAGTTGTTGTCATCTTCACCACTCAACGACCTCGATTATAGCCACTCCCCACGATCAACATGACCACTCGATATCGCGTCGAATGTAAGCAAGCCAACGCAATCCGTCTGCCTTAATTCCAAGAGCCTTGCTGATCATATCCAGATGCGCTTAAGGTACCCAACCCAACCCCCTATCTGTAGATGTGATACGATGCCCTTGTTTGCCCCTCATTAACCCCGCAAGTAGACACACCGCCGCGATCAACTGGTAAGCAGCTTCACAGAACACAACCCATGTCCAATACAACACTAAAATCAACACGCCATAGATCGAATGGATCAAGGTAGGCTTCCAAATTCCTGCCTGGAGGGAGCTCCGAACGAATATCGCGCAATGCTAAGAGCCGCAATAGGGTCTCCTAGCTGTGCCTTTCGTCCTGCACTCCCAGCCCACCGTCATCTACCAAAATCATAGCGAAGGCCTGAAGACTGTCGCAGCCGACACACACCAGCGCTATGCAGAGATCATGCTGGATGTGGAGAACTTGATCTCCGACCACAGTAGGGACCACGTCCAACTGACCCAATATCAAAGACATCACGCACCGCAATACTAACACAAATAAACTAAGTCCACCACGAAGCGGCCGCACTTCCCGGAAAGTCAAAATTGAAACTTCTCGTGCCAACCGTAGGAACATTCTTCACGGCGCTGCATCTTCAAGAAGCCTTCAACTACCAAGACGAGCGGCGCTGCATAAGCCGAAGACGCTTTGTCGCCCCGTCCTTCAATGACATTCGTCTAACCCTCAATTCAGCCCAATTATTGGGTCTCAGTTCGAACCAGCTCCGTCAAGCTAGTCACCTTTGATGGAGATGTAACTCTCTACGACGATGGCAAAAATCTAACACCGTCCAACCCGGTCATCTCACGCATCCTGCGCCTCCTCGCTCAAAACCGGAAAGTCGGTATCGTCACGGCAGCCGGGTATGAGGAGGCTCCAAAGTATTATGAGCGATTATACGGACTTCTTGACGCTGTTCACAGCAGCTCGGATCTTACCGAATCTCAGAAAGAAGGGATTATCGTCATGGGTGGTGAAAGCAATTTCCTCTTCCGGTACGACAGAACTCAAGAGTGTAAGCTTTCCTACGTCCCTCGTGAAGAGTGGCTACTCGATGAAATGAACGCGTGGAAAGAGGATGATATCAAGGAGTTACTTGATTTGGCCGAGAACGCTTTGCGGACATGTAAGGATGCGCTGAGTTTACCTGCTGCTGTGCTGAGGAAGGATCGGGCTGTGGGTGTTTATCCGGTTAACGGGGTGAGGATCAATCGTGAGCTCTTGGAGGAGACTGTCCTTGTTGTGCAGAATACAGTTGAGAGATCTGCTGTTGGGGCTAGGTTGCCTTTCTGTGCTTTTAACGGTGTGTTATTTTCTCCCTCCCCTTCTCTCGTTGTGCTATGCATATCCCATTCCATGTCACTTAATTCTAAATCACATTTTTCCAGGCGGAAACGATGTCTTCGTGGATATCGGCGATAAATCTTGGGGTGTACGTGCCTGTCAACGATACTTCAATGGCATCGATCCGGGCAAGACACTGCATATCGGCGATCAGTTCTTGTCGGCTGGTGCGAATGACTTCAAGGTTAGATTCAAGTTTCCAACGTTCTTTAGGGATGAGAAATTCTCACCTTCCAACTTGATTCTAACGTATTCGTCGCTTTTCTAGGCTCGTCTTGCTTCAACCACGGCGTGGATCGCCAGTCCCGCAGAGACCGTCGATCTGCTAGATGAGTTGGAGGCTGCTGTTGGGAACAATTCGAAGTAAACTTGTCGTTATTTCATGGTTGCATTGATTGGACATAGTATTCGTTTGGATTACCCATTGGAAAACACTCGATCATTCATCACGTCGAAAGGGGTTCATCTCCTTCCTAGCGACATTACACATTTCGGCAACATACTAGTATTATCGATCTCGCGTTTTTTACTTCAATTAATAATGCAACTACGTTCAAATTTGGGAAATATTAGGCTAAAATGCGATTGACAGATCTATCTGTTATCTAGCACATAGCATTGTATCATATGAAACGGAAGAAAAAAAGGGTAATAAGAGCTCCCTTGCTCGCGAGTTTAATGTTGTGCCGAGATGGCATGTCGGGCATGCGTTGCGTTGCGTAGCATCATACAAACATGAGGGGGCGGCGGCTGTCACTCGAACTCGAAATCAAGCGGAGTAGGACAGATCAGATCAGCAGAAGTAGAATGACAGCCCTGTCTTGGGGATATGGACTGTCTCTTCTGATCATTCATTGGAAGCCATTGGAGGATGTGGGGATGTGTTCCGGAGGTTGGAGTGAGATGGAATGGGATGGGGTGCCGGGTAGTTCCTTCATGGAGAGTTCGGCACCGAAGGGATAGACGGGATAGATTGAACGGTGGAGGGTCCTGGAGAGGGAGAAGAAGGAAAATGTTAACATCCAGCACCTAGGAAATAGAAGACGGAAAAACCACGCAAGAATGGGATTCGGGAGGGCGCGAACGGCGGGCAGTCAGTCGTAAAGCCAGCCAGCCAGGAAGGAGCAGCGTCCAGAATGGCAGAAACGAAAACAGAAAATCCAGGGGGGTATAGGTAGTGTCGTGTTGACGAATTACGTACTCTCGTAGCAGAACCAGCCTTCTTGAGTACGCGACGCAGAGCGGCCGGATAGAACGTTCACGACGTCCTGCAGTTCAAGCCAGAACTCGGACTTGGGGCGGCGGCGCTTCCAGTCAGTCTCAGTCGCTTCAAGGCCATCCTCGCCACCCATCGGCGAAAACAGGACCTGTGAGCCCTTGACACCGATGACGGAGGTGGAGAGATGGTCGGCGGCGATGGTGTCGCGATCTTTGCCGGTAAATGACTCAATGTGCTGCACACACCTGATGGCCATGCGTAGTGCGCGCACACGGTCCATTGGCGAGGGCTTACCACCCTGTTGGAAGTGACCGGGGACAGCAGATCGAGATTCAAACTTGCCCTTGGCTTCCTCCTTGATCATATCTGCGATAAATTGAGTGGTGTAGGTGTTGGAGGCACATTCGTTGCGAAGAATGATCTTTCCAGCACGATTGGCACCCTTGTCGCGAATGAAGTTATCGCGCAGGAAGTCGATGTCGCGCGATAACGTCTTGATGTCAATTCCCTCTTCGGGGATATAGACAGCCACGGCTCCGACGGCCAGACCAGCAGTGGTCGCGATGTAGCCAGACTTACCACCCTGGGTCTCAATGACGAAGACACGGCGACGAGAGGAAGAGGCGGACTGGCGGATGGCATCACAAAAGTCGATCAACGTGTTCAGGCAAGTGTCGCTGCCAAGGGAGTACTCGGTACCGGGAACATTGTTCGAGATGGTGGCGGGCAGAACGACCATGGGAATCTTGAAGGCGTCGTACTTCTCGCGAGCCTGGCGCAGCTCACTGACGGCAGTGAAAGCCTCGAAGCCACCAACGACGAAAAGAGCGTCGAACTTGTACATCTCGAAGCACTTGGCGGTACCTTCCATATCCTCGGAGGGCAGACTACGGTTAGTACCGATGTCCGAACCACCTTCGTTGACCCAAGAATCGGATTCCAGCCACTTAACCTCACGAACGGAGCTGATGGGCTTATCGGCGTGGTGGCGACAGAGACCGGGGAAACCGTTGTGAATAGCAATGGGGGTATGTCCACGAGTCAGACAGTATGCCACCGCAGCTCGAGTGGCCGGGTTCATACCACCGGCGGGGGCACCGACATGAATGATGGCAATTCGCATTCTCTGTAATTGGTTAGCAAAGGTTGTCACTTCACAAAGGGTATACAGGGCTGGTCTACCTTGCCCTCGGGAAGATGCAACTTCGGGTGGTCTGGGGTAGAGGTGTTCAGGTATGCGTGGTAGTATTCCTTGAATTCAGCATCACGGCGAACCATGGCGCCGGCGAAGTCCCTGTCATGAATCTTCTGGGTGACCTCTTGGGTTTCCTTCACGGCATCCATGAGGGGAGTGCGCATGATCTTGTTCTCGCGAATCGTGATAACAGGCGAGGGCGAGTCAGCGTTCATTTCCAGCACGGCGCGAACGGCCTCAACACCCTGCAGGGTGGAAAGCCAGCGGTCATAGGCGCAGGCTGCACCACCACGCTGGGTGTGACCCAAGACGGTGGTTCGGGTATCCAGACCCAGACGCTGTGTGAGGATGTCCTTGATGGTCGAACTCGAGATCTTGTTGAGTTGGCGGTCCTGCGCTCCCTCAGCGACAATGACAATGGTACGGCGCTTGCCTCGCTCCTTGCGGTTCTATTGTTCGAGGAAAGTTAGATACGGGATCAGATCTCGCCTTCCAAAGTCAATTGGACTCGACTCACCTTGGTAATGACATTGCACATCTCATCCTCCCATCCGTCCTTGGGAGGCATCTCCGGAATGAAAAGCCAGTCAGCGCCAGTACTAATGGCGGACATCAGGGCAAGCCATCCACAGTGACGACCCATGACCTCGACAACGAATCCACGCTGGTGTGAGAAGGCGGTATCAAAAACATCGTCAATGGCGTCACAAATGCGAGTCAGCGAGGAGTAGCAACCGATTGTCGCGTCGGTGCCGGACATGTCGTTATCGATCGATCCAACCAGACCGACAATGTTCAGCTGCTTGTAGGGCTCGACCTGTTCCGCAGTCAATTCGCCGACCTTGATCAGCTCCTCCAACAGACCGGGCCACTCGGCACGAAAGACATCGGCACCGGTCAAACTGCCATCACCACCACAGACGACGAGAGCATCGATACCGCGCAGCACCATGTTCTTCGCCGCACGCAGGCGACCAGCACGCTCACGGAAAGCCATACACCGGGCGGAGCCGATCAGAGTACCACCGCGGGACAACCAGCCACGAACATCCTCCCAGTGCAGCTGGCGGATCATATTGCCGCCATTGACCAGACCCTCATATCCTTCGAACACGGCGTAGGCCTCGCAGTCGCTGTGAATGGCCATTCGGACAACGGCCCGCACGGCGCCGTTCATACCGGGGGCATCACCTCCGGAGGTGAGCACTCCGATGCGACGCTTCTTGGTCGAGTCGGAGATCTTAACGGGCTCCATGGTGTGATAAATTGGTATCAACCACAACCAGTCGAATAGCAACCACTGGAGATGTGAATTGAGGGGAGAAAAATGGGTGAACTAGTGGAATTAAACACAACGGTCGTCAAGCTCAAAGACTCAAAGGACCTAGTGGAGGGGTCGAAGCCAATTCCGGTGAGACAAATAAGAAGTGGGGAGTTTATTTCGTCACTGCGTCACTGCGGCCGTTTTGACTCGAGATGAGATCAGAGGCGGACTCCCGAAGAGGTTTTGAATGGGGGTTTTTTTGGTCTCTTTCACTGAGTGGAAATAAATTAAACCAGATTGACTGGTTTGAAACAGCCAAAACCAGTTCTTTGTCTGGTGATGAATGAAGCCGAAATTGTTTAGAGGTGCAACCACCCAAAAACTGGGCGATCGTCGCAAAAACTGCTGACATCACCGCTCCAAACTAGGTTTAGTGCGGGGAGCTTCCTGCCTGGAAAGTGAGGTGTTAAGTTGAGTCATCAGGCCTCGACAGCAGGCGGTGAAGAAGCAGCTGATATTCGGGCAGATAATCCGAGTAGTCAGCAGTCCTGCAAAGCGGTGACAAGCTCCATTCAGGCATCAAGGCATCACAGAAATTTCGAGAACCTTCATGGTTGGAGCTCCAAGCTATGCCCATGCCCAGCCTTTAACCCCGGCCACCTTCAATCATCTGCATAACTGCACTTCTATTCCCAACATGGCGGACGCATTGAAATCTGAAGGTAACAAGGCCTTCTCGGCCAAGGACTACCCCACGGCCATGTAAGTCTCAGACATGCTTCATCTTCATCCAAACTACCCCGCGTATCGTGAAAATCTGGGGCGCTAACGAGTCTGCTGGGAGTCGACAGTGAGAAATTCACCCAGGCCCTGGAGATCGAACCCGAGAACCACATCCTCTACTCCAACCGTTCCGCTGTCTACAACGCCCAGAGCGAATACCAAAAAGCCCTCGACGATGCCGAGAAGGCGATCGGCATTAAGGGCGATTGGTCAAAGGGCCACCTCCGCAAGGGTGCCGCCTACCGCGGTCTCGGAGACCTCTGTAAGTTGTGGATACCAGCTTTGAACATTGCTGTACGTGACCATGGCTGACTTTCACAGTGGCCGCCTACGACTCCTACGAGGAGGCTCTGAAACTGGAGCCCGGTAACGCCCAGGCCAAGTCCGGTCTCGATGCCACCCAGCGTGCTATTCAGGCCGAGGCCACCGCCGACGGTGTCCAGGGAGACCCTCTCGGTGGTCTGGGCGGCATGTTCAACGACCCCCAGATGATCGAGAAGCTGGCCAACAACCCCAAGACCTCTGCCCTGCTAGCTGATAGTGAGTTCATGGCCAAGCTGGAGCGCCTCAAGTCCAACCCCAACGCCATTGGCGAGGAGATGCGTGACCCTCGCTTCCTCCAGGTCATGAGTGTTCTGCTCGGCATCGACATGAACTTCGGTGGCGAGGGTGGTCCTTCTGAGGCACCTCCTGCGCCCCAGTCTAAGCCCGCTCCTCCCCCCCAAGGAGCCCACCCCCGAGCCCGAGGATGAGGAGGCTGTCGCCAAGCGCAAGGCCCAGGAGGCTGGTGATGCCGAGAAGAAGATTGGTAACGACTTCTATAAGAAGAAGGAGCACGACAAGGCCATTGAGCACTACGAGAAGGCTTGGGAGCTGAACAAGGACATCACTTATCTGAATAACATCGGCGCCGCCAAGTTCGAGAAGGGAGACTACGAAGGCACCATTGAGACGTGCAAGAAGGCCGTCGAGGAGGGCCGTGACCTGCGCGCTGACTTCAAGACTGTCGCCAAGTAAGTCTTGCCCGGGCTGGAATATATATCCGGAAGTTAACATCCACAGGTCCTTCACCCGTATTGGTTCCGCCTACGAGAAGTTGGGTGACCTCACCCAGGCTATCGAGTCCTACAATAAGTCCCTGATGGAGCACCGCACCCCCGAGGCTCTGACCAAGATGCGCGCCGCCGAGAAGGCCCGCGACACTCTCGAAAAGGACTCATACATGGACCCCGCCAAGGCCGAAGAGGCCCGCGAGCTCGGTCAGAAGAAGTTCCAGGAAGCCGACTGGCCCGGTGCGGTCGACGCTTTCACCGAGATGACCAAGCGTGCCCCCGCCGACCCCCGCGGATACTCGAACCGTGCCGCGGCGCTGGTTAAGCTGATGGCCTTCCCCCCAGGCTGTGACCGACTGCGACGAGGCTATTAAGCGCGACCCCAAGTTCTTCCGTGCTTATATGCGCAAGGGCCAGGCTCTTGTCGCGATGAAGGAGTATAACCGTGCCCTGGATGCTTTCACCGAGGCCGCGGAGAAGGATGATGGAAGCCACGCTCGCGAAATTGAGCAGCAGCAGCAGAAGTGTCTGGACGCGCAGTTCAGTGCTCGTGCTGATGAGACTGAGCAGCAGACTTCTGAGCGTATCCAGAATGATCCTGAGGTAAGCAAGCCCTCCCTTCTACTCAACCCTAGCTTAGTGTGAGATGTGTGTGTGTGTGTGTGTGTGTGTGCTAACTGAGACCCTACTAGATCATGTCTATCCTCCAGGACCCCGTCATGCAGAGCATCCTGCAGCAGGCGAAGAGCGACCCGGCGGCTCTGCAGGAGCACATGAAGAACCCACAGGTGCGGATCAGCGTGCAGAAGCTGATGGCGGCGGGTGTGATCCGCATGGGCCGGTAAAGAGTTGCCCGCGACGAATTTAAGATGTGACGAGCTGTTTGCAGATATCATTCTTTGTTCACCTTAGTTTACTCATTGGTTCATCTATGCTTACCTATAGCTTAGCTTCATGTATTGATTGATGATTTGATATTATTGAGGAAGTGGTGCATACTACTGTAGTAACCAGTGCGTACTCCGTACAATACTAGTAGTGTGGCTTGAGTGGTATTCCCCGCACAGTCGATGAAATAAGCTCAACCTCGTGGCCGGTGCCTGGTCATGTGTTGGGCTAGACCGATGTCTGAAACAAGAAAAGGCCAATTTAGTTACTCCGTAGCTATGGCACAGATGTAGGCACAGGTAACACCTCCTTTGCTAGGACTAACTAGTGCCAGTCCGAGTATTTCCTTTTCCCAGGTCGTACTAGCATATAATACTGACGCAGATCTCGGAACAAGAACCACAGATCACAGTGGAGACAAGCCAAAGTCAAACACAGATAGCGCAGGGAGCTGAACACGGGAAAGCTAGACGAGGAAAAAAAAATGATAAATAAAATATACTACCGACTCGGAGTAGACTACAGAGTACGGAATACAGTAAACACCAATGTCCAACTTGAAGCAGAGATTTCAGCTGTGCCACACCACATCCCCACATTGGTATCACACATGCCAACCTCGGTGAACTCTCGCCGATCGAACTCCACTAGGTAGAGCCGATGTGGGTTCAGGGACAGCTACATACTGTAATGTTGGATAGGGCTACGTACTATAGTATGTAGTACTACTACTCAGTGGTCATCTAACCCATATACATCTATGCTAACCTAAGTACCGAGTACTCGTACTGTTACTGCAGGCCGCGGAATAGATATGGATACTGACACGTTCCTGAACCCAGCCCCCTCAGCGAAAGTGATGTATCGATTAGAATTGACTCCGACTCGGATCCCGATTGTGCAGACTGCATGCATCTTGCAGTGCAGATTCCGCATGGATATGTACTCGTACTCCCTAGGGAACTCGGGATTGGTGAGGACTAGGCGCTTGCCCCAGTTCTATGCAAGTGGTGATGGGATGGCGATCGGACTGGCGCTAGAAAACCTTGCTGGCAGCTATCGAGTTGGGTGGGGTTTGGATTATGGAGGATGAGGAGTGTGATCGGTGGGGGTGCCACGTGTACTACAGGAGGTAGGGTCTTAAGGGAATAATTGATGGTAGGTATGATGAGTGGGAGTAGGGGGCGTAGAGGAAATAGTATAAATGGCTATATTATGGATATGTTATTATAGGGACGGAGTATAGGGGAAGGGGGATATCTGGTTGCCTATGCGCAGAGAAGGACAGGGCAGGGCTGTCCCCAGCCACAGAGATCCACAAGAATAGCATTGGTTAAGGAAGAGAGTGGGCCTACCCAAAATGGAAAGACTTGTGGCGGTGCACCAATAGTTTGGCTGGAGCTCACATTTCTGGGTACAAGTATTATTAGGAGTATTATTACTATATTACTATTGTTTGGATAGGGGTATACCTACAGAGTAGACAGTATACTATAGTATACTAGGCAGTAACCCTGTATCAAGTTGTATATACTATAATAAATACTATTGCCATATCTACAGCCTTACTCTGTACTCGTACTATACCCGATCAACTAGCTAATACGTCACTGATCTTCATCTCCGATCGCCCCAGTCGATCGCATCGTGTAATTACCAATTCAATTTGTTTACAGGGCAGGCAATTTCGAAACTAATTAATTTAGTTAGTACTAATTAATTAGCACCCTACGGTCTGCCTTGATATTCTCGTATCAGTAATACCCAGCCACTAGAGCAGTACAGTACGAGAGTACAACTTGACGCAAGCGGCTGGGTGGTTCCTGCCACAATTCCAATTGGCTTCCTCCCCTCTTTCCTCTTTCCTCTTTCCTCTTTCTCCCCAAGGCACTTCCGACTCTCCTCTTCTTCTCTTCTCTTCTTCACTTTGCCAACTTACGACCCTCACTCTCACTCTCCCTTCCATCCACAGGGCTTATTGTAAGCGCCTACCTCTACCACTCTCCCCCTCCCCTCACAACATTCCAATCCCCGGATTCGGACTCGCATTGATCAATCGGATTGGTCCGATTGGGATTCGTCCCACCATCAGCCCATGGGAACTTTGAAGCCTACATAGTGCACATCCTAACCACCATTTTCTCCCCAGACTACCACTCCATCACCACCTTGACCACTCGCCTGTACTTAACACACTTGATCCGATCGCCGCGATGGCGTCCCTGGAGGCGGAGAAGACCGAGCTGAGGGAGGAGGGGGTTATCCAGGCCGCAACCGAGCTGCAGCAAGACCCCGAGTCCAAGGTCAACCCCGACACCGTCGAGCAGACTCTAGTCGATGAGTCGCGTAAGGCTGGCGCCGCTGCATATCAATTCGATCCGGATGCCTCTCCAGACGATAAAGCGGCTGCCGCCGAGGCTGTACGTTCAACCTAGAGAGCTTCCCGAGCTCCCTCCGAGCTCCTCCCAGCTCCTCCTATTCCATTCCTTTGCGCGCACACGCTAATACACACTCATAGAGGGTACCACCCGGATTCCACCACACTAAAAAGCCCAAGGGAATCTCAGTAATTACAGACAGAGTGAGTCGCCTCACCACCTTCCTGCGCGAGACACCACCCCTTCACGATCGGTTTACTGACCTCTCATAGGATGACGGCAAAGCAGATTACGACCTTCCTCCCCCAAAATCTGCGACCGCACTCATCGCCGAAGATGCCAATGCTACCGACGCCAAACCCGGTGCCGATGACGACATGCGATGGGCGCGCGACCGCACCGGTTGGGAACCCAAGTTCCACAAAGAGCGAACGGAAGAAGAAGATGCCGAGGGCACACTACTAGACCACCAAACCTTCCTCGAGGGCCGACTCCCCGAAAAGTTCTTCGGCGATTGGTATCACAATGCCGGAATCATCATCTTTGCCTGTCTGAGCTCCTGGCTGATCGCGGCCTTGGGCGGTGGTGTTGGCTGGGTGCTACTGGTCATGGCTGCTTGCAGTACCTACTATCGCACTTCCATCCGTCGAGTGCGCCGCAATTTCCGCGACGATATCAGCCGCGAGATGTCCAAGGCTCGTCTCGAGACCGATAACGAGAGTCTCGAGTGGATCAACAGCTTCCTGGTGAAATTTTGGCCCATCTATGCTCCTGTTCTCTGTGATACTATCATCAACTCTGTTGATCAGGTTCTGAGTACCTCGACCCCCGCTTTTCTCGATAGCCTGCGCCTGAAGACCTTTGTCCTGGGTACGAAGCCCCCGCGTTTGGAGCATGTCAAGACTTACCCCAAGACTGAGCCCGACACCGTCATCATGGATTGGAAGTTTAGCTTCACTCCAAACGATGTGATGGATTTGACCGCTCGTCAGCTGAAGGACAAGATCAACCCCAAGATTGTCCTCGAAGTCCGTCTCGGAAAGGGTCTTGTTAGCAAAGGTCTGGACGTCATTGTCGAGGACATGGCTTGCTCCGGTTTAATGCGCGTCAAGGTCAAGCTGCAGATTCCCTTCCCCCACATTGAACGTGTTGATGTCTGCTTCCTGGATAAGCCCGAGCTCGACTACGTTTGCAAGCCCCTCGGTGGTGACCACCTTGGATTTGATATCAACTTCATCCCCGGCCTCGAGACCTTCATCAAGGAGCAGATTCACAACAACCTTCAGCCCATGATGTACGACCCCAACGTTTTCCCCATCGAAATCGCCAAGATGCTGGCAGGAAACCCCGTCGATCAAGCCATTGGTGTTGTTGCGGTTACGCTGCACGGTGCTCAACAACTGAAGAACCCCGACAAGTTCTCCGGTACCCCCGACCCGTACGCCGTCGTCTCATTGAACAACCGCAAGGAATTGGGTCGCACCAAGATTATCCACGATACCGACAGCCCGCGCTGGAACGAGACTATCTACGTCATCATCACTTCTTTCTCCGATGCCCTCACCATCACCCCGTACGATTGGAACGAGTACCGCAAGGACAAGGAACTTGGAACCGCGTCCTTTGGATTGGACAAGCTTGAACAAGAGCCCTCTCACGAAGGTATCTACCTCGAGGTTACGGCCAGTGGTCGTCACCGCGGCGCGGTTCAGGCCGATATTCGATTCTTCCCTGTTTTGGAGGGTCGCAAGCTCGAGTCTGGAGAGCTGGAGCCCCCACCAGAGGTGAACACCGGTATTGCTCAATTTACCGTCGAGCAGGCCAAGGATCTGGATGGCAGCAAGAGTCTGGTCGGCAAGCTGAACCCATACGGTGTGCTGCTTCTGAACGGAAAGGAAATTCACATCACCAACAAGCTGAAGCGAACCAACAACCCTATTTTCCAGAACGCTTCTAAGGAGTTCCTCGTTACTGATCGCAAGACCGCTCGCCTGGGTCTCATCATCAAGGATGACCGCGACCTCATGGCAGACCCCATCATTGGCCGCTACCAGATCAAGATGAACGATATGATCAAGATGATGGAGCAGGGCAAGGATTGGTTTCACCTGCACGGTGCTGGCGGCGGACGTGCCAAGCTGCAACTACAGTGGAAGCCCGTCGCCCTCGGCGCCGTCGCGGGAGGTGCTGGATACGTTGATCCCATCGGTGTCATGCGTTTCCACTTCAAGAATGCCACCGATCTTCGCAACCTGGAGGCCATGGGCAAGTCGGATCCCTACGCTCGTATTTTGCTTTCTGGTATTACCCGGGGTCGCACTGTGACCTTCCGCAACAACCTGAACCCCGACTGGGACGAGGTCGTGTACGTCCCCATTCGCAGCCCTCGCGAGAAGCTCTCGATTGAGGTTATGGACGAGGAGACCATCAACAAGGACCGAAGTCTTGGCTGGGTAGAGCTCAAGGCCTCCGACTTTGTTCGTGAGACTGAGACCGCGGGCGAGTACGAAATCGACAACGAGAAGCAGCTCATCAGCAGCGGTCTGCGCATGGGCAAGGGTGGTGTTAAGGGCCACATCAACTACACCGTCTCTTTCTTCCCTGCTGTGCCTGTCGTCAACCCTGACGATGAGGTTGAGGAGGAAGCAGCAGAGGGTGAGGACGTTGCTAACCTTGACACCCCCGGTACCCCGATCCGCAAGAGCATGCACTCGAAGTCTGCAAGCGTGGACTCGAAGGCTTCTAAGATTTCCAAGTCAAATGGCGTTGCGACCAATGGTGCCGCCACCAATGGTGAGGCGACTGCCAACGGCCGTCCCAGTCTTGAGACTAACAACTCTCGGCCCGTGACAACCACCTCAGAGACCGCCTCTGTCCGATCGATCAAGAGCATCCCCAGGACTTACATTGCTGCGGAAGACCTTGCCACCTACGAGTCCGGTTTCATTGTGTTCAAGTTCCACGAGGGCAAGCTTGCGCATTCCAATGTGCAGCTGGAGGTCGTTATGGACGACTACATGTTCCCTGCCTATGTCTCTCCCAAGATCCACTCCAATACTCTCACGTCTTCTGATATCGGCGAGGCCTTTGTGCGAGAGCTTGAGTTCTCGAAGATTACCCTGCGTTTGGTCAATAAGGATGATCCGAAGGATTCGAGCGAGGAGCACACTGTTGCTAAGTTGACTGGTGATACTCTGCCCACGCTTCAGCGCATCCTGGTAAGTTTCTTTTTCCCACATCACTTCTCTCGCCATTTATAAGGTCTCATGCTAACCCCCACCAGTACAATCCCACCGAGCTTGTTCTTCCCGCTACAAATGGCGAGTCTAGCAAGGTCACTGTTAGCGCTCGGTACATCCCAGTTCAGATGAAGCTTGACCCCAGGGAGAGCATCAACAACATGGGCACCCTCCGCGTCAAGGTCATGGATGCCGCCGACCTCCCCTCAGCCGACCGCAACGGCTTCAGTGACCCGTACTGCAAGTTCCGCATCGGCGATGATGGTGAGGTAATTTACAAGACCAAAGTCCAGAAGAAGACACTCCATCCCGCCTGGAACGAATACTTCGAGACTCCGATCAAGACTCGCATCGGCGCCGACTTCCACGTCGACGTGTACGACTGGGACTTTGGTGACAAGGCCGATTTCCTCGGCGCTGCACATATCGATCTCGAAAGCCTAACGCCCTTCGAGCCCGCCGACATGCACCTCCCTTTGAACGGCAAATCAGGCGCAATCCACCTAAACCTCCTCTTCAAGCCAAGCTACGTTGTCCGCTCCCGCCAAGGCTCCTCAACCTTCTCCGGTACCTTCGCCGTACCCGGCAAGATTGTCGGCGCCCCAGTCAAGGGCGTAGGCTTCGTCGGCGGCAACGTTGTCCGCGGTGCATCCTTCCTCAAGCACGGTGTAATGTCACGATTCGGCCACAAAGACAAAGGTGACGATGACGCCTCAATCATAAACAGCACCCTTGACGAAGACGAAACTCCCACCGATCGCGGTCTCAGCCCCGCCACCGCCCTCACAGACAACAATCAAGCCTCCAATGGCACCCACTCGCCGACCCCCCTCAACCCCTCAAAAAGAACACAGCCGCAACCGCAGCACAGCATCCGCCTTCGGCGACCGTCTCAGCATCATCGGCGGCAGCACGACAGGTGGCAGCGGTGACACCGGCACAGCAAATATAACAGTCGCCAACGCAACAGGCTTCCCAGGCAACGCCCACGTCCGGGTAATCATCAAAGCCCAAGGCAGCAAGAACGGCAAAGAATTCAAGACAAAGGCCGTAAAGACTTCCTCCGGTATCGTCCAGTACCAGGAAACGTTCAAAATCACCCACACCACCGCGGACACGCAGTATCAAATCCGAGTCGTGGACCACTCGACTTTCGGCTCGGATACTGTCCTCGGTGACGCGCCTTATTTCGTCGCGAACCAGGGCTCCGAGGAGAATGTTGAAAAGGCTTTCCCGGTTGGTGAGGGGTCTGTTACCCTGCGGTCGAGTTTTGTTCCTGCGGATGTTGGCGCGGGGAACCTTAGGCCTACGACTAGTCATTCTACGACTGGTGCAGGATTGGAGGATGGGTCTGAGAGTCCTGATTCGAGGAAATTGCCCAGGCGTAGCTTTTTGAGTAAGCGTCAGCCTAGTACCGGTGGGCAGTGAGGAGGTGATTTAAGTGATGTGATGTGCTGGTATGTGTTGGTTACGGAGTGGATGTGGAGAGAGTACTTAACTTGACCTGGGAAATTACCTTGATACATGACACGTTGGTAGTTTTCTTGGGTTTAGCTTGGGACTACGGTCTAGGTTTGCTTTGATTGGGATGGATTGGACGAGTATTGTGATATCCTTATTTCTTTTTCATTTCCTTATCTCTTGTGCAAAGGCTCGTTGTTTTGATTTATTTCTTCCGGTTAGCGCTGTTAATGGATTTCCATTTCATTGGATTCTACTCCTATCATTTCTAATTCTTGTAGACTTTATGCTTGGGCTTCTGGATGGTTCGAACTAAATTCGTGTCGGGTTTGTAGTGCGTGCCTGCTAATTACATGCGACGGAGGATAATCATTAACTACCAAGATCAAAATAATGTACAACCTACTGAGCAGAGATGCCACAGCGCAAGCTAACAATTTTTCGAATTATATTATTCATCATGAAGCTATTTAACTCCGGAACCTCGCAAGCATGCTGTTTTTATACTACGTGATCAGTTCTGAAATGACAATGAGTTATGCTTCCAAGGTCGGATGGAATGGACCGGTAGATTGAAAAGGCAGCAAGAAAAGCAGTAAAACCTTTAAATTCCTGCCTTTATATTCCTGATGCATACCTTTTGGCCTCAACTCATCCCAAGGCAGTTTGGCCGAGTGGTCTAAGGCGATTGACTAGAAATCAATTCTCTTCGGAGGCGGCGGTTCAAATCCGCCAGCTGTCGGTTTTGCACATTTTTTGTGCCCTTTAGCCCTGGAGGGCATGGTTTTTGGTGAATCTATTGATAGAATTAAGTAGCATGCACACCTGATTCGTTTAGCCCTGAAACTATCTAACCACCTCCAGCCCGGCTTGGGTTTTACTCATATCCTTATACTCTCGTACTCAACTCGCATCCCCTTAGACGTCTTTGACTCCCTATCTTCCTCCTCTGAGGTCCTCCAGCCCGAGTCCAACAACCCAACCAAAGCGTCTTCAAAAAAATGACCCATAGAATAATGATCTGCGTCTATGTCCTTAAAGACAGTACTCGCTGGCAACCGCTCGACCATAGCCCGCACCATACTTATCGGCGCATTTATATCCCGAACACCATGCCAGATCTTAATCCCCTCATACCGTACATCTTCGAGTTCAAAACCCCAGGGTTGAGAGAGCAGTCGAGCTTCTTGTATTGCGGCGTGTGAACCCTGAGTGAAGGCTTCGAGGGAGGATGATAGGAGGTGGTTTCGTGCGCGTGTGATTGATAGTTCATCTGTTTCGAGAGAATCTTGCTTTTCGTAGTCTCTTTCCTCTGGGCTTGAACTTGAACTGGCATTTGCTTTTTCGGATGCAATTGAACCTGTATTTTCTCCTTTGCTGCTTTGTCGTTGCTGTTCAAGTCCTTTCACACCCTCAATCCACCTATCAATCAACCCACCCACAAACTCCGTCTTAACAACCCACCTCAGACCCCCAAGTATACCATCCGCCACCCACCTAATAACCCCCGGATAAGAAACACTCCCCCAAGCCAAAATCCGCCTACTCAACGTAACATCTTTTGCATTAAACTTTCCTCCAACACCATACCAAGGCGGCGATCCCGCAATAACACCAACGCCCAAAAGCATATCTCCAGACAGCGCATGCGCACAAGAAATCGCGTACGGACCTCCACCCGAACAACCCAAAATGTAGAAACTGGGTAGACGTAGGTGGTGACCTAGGGCGCGGATATCATTTGCCCAGGAGAGGATTGTTCGGGATGGGTCTGGAGTTGAGAGGCCGAAGCCTGGTCTATCCGGCACGATTAGGGTGAAGTTATGCTTTTTTGGCCAGGTGGTGAAGCTTAGGCCTTCCAGGCGGGAGGAGGGGTAGCCGTGGAAGTAAATTATGGTTTTGGGCGGGTTTGTTTCAAGTTTGGCAGAGGATGATGTGGATTGCGGTGGTGCCAGTTGGGAGTTGTAGATTGCGTAGCCTAGGGTTCGGCCGGAGGGGAGGGTGAGTTTTTCGTGGAGTAGATGTGGTGGTGGGGGTTCTGGCGAGGATTGAGTTGTGTGGGCTCGTTTGAATGAAGGTTTTGGTCTTGATGATGCGGAGCAAGAGCGTGATTTTAGGCATGCTGTTTGTATACTTGTGGGAGTTGTTGCCATTTTGCGGATAAAGGGTGATGCTGAAGTTTGCATTTTTTTGAGCAAGTGTGAATTTTGTCGGATCAGGAGAGGAATTGGTTATTATTCAACTTGTTGGGCCCTTTTGCTCTGTTTTATAGTCCCTAGCCATGGCGTGGCGTTCGCTGGTGTTCGGAGGTCGAGTGAGCTCGTGTTCGTAAAATACGAGCACGATCAATACTTAACACGAGCCGAAACATGAGTTTGACTAGTGAGTGCGATTGGTTTTCGCTGGAAAGACAAGGTCGCCCCACCCATTATTCAAATTCTTTGAACTAAACCATGATGTAGATGCAATACTACGTAAGAGGGTCAAGCCTGGCCCATTGGCTCCTATTGTCTTGACTCAGTGGACCTTATGGAAAACACTCTAAGTCATCATTTGACTTCATCACTCACCATCCTCTATAATACTCATCAAGACAATGGATCGTTTTTCATGTTAACTTTTGAACTCTTATCATTACATCTTGGATGGATGGATCTGAATCATCCCGAAGATATTCATTCGAAATTTCATCAACCAACGAGTTTCCAAATTCCTGCGCCCACCATACATCATTACCCAACCTCTCGACAAGAACACCCCACATCATCAATATCAGCAGCGCAACGTTGTCATTGCCTTTCAGTGCTCGGACATATTCCTCGCCCGCCATATTCAACCACCCAAGGGCATACCCTCGATAAACAGGACCAACACATCTCTCAAAGCAGTCCTGCAACAAACTCAATGCCTTCTTACAAGCCTCCCAGAGGGCGACCTGCTCTATTCGCCGCTCGGGTGTATCCCAGACAGTGTGGACGATCCTTTCATCATTCAACTCTCTCACATCGGCCATTATATTTGCGATAGCTGGATCCAAGGTCGTGAGGGGAAGATCTTGAAACGGCGTCAGTTTTTGCGCGTATTCATTCTGACTAACCCTGTGTTCCTCATCACTTTCTGCAATCTGAACGGCGCCACGAACAAGTTCGAAATGAGCAATGGCCGTTTTAACGATGTTTTTCTCTAGTGGTTTTCCGAAGCGCACGGTTGCAAATGTGAGCACCATCATCATAAGCGAAAAGCAAATTGCAGCTCTGTGGTCCGCACATGGACTAGACGAAGACAATTGGGTGCGGAAATTGGACAGTGCGAGAACATGGCGCTCAATCGCGGAATTTATATACTTTTCGCGATTGGAATTTGATTTTTCGTCGTTTTGATGTAATAGTAGAGCATTGGCGCTCTCAAAGGCCGATAATGCTAGTATCCCGTTTAGGAGGAAGTCGTATTGAAGCGCCAGTGCGGGCACGGTTAATTGCCAAAGCTTTTCGTCGCCGGAACCAGGAGTACAGCAACTTTTATAAGTACCAGTAGACCATCGATGCATGAGTTGGAGATCCAGGTGGTGGGGATTGGCGGGAAATGTCGGGCAAGAGTTGAGGTAGTCTGGCGATGCTGCTTCTGCCGTATCCTGACTCGGATTTGGCGATATTTGTGGACGGGTTGTGATCTCTGCGTATTCGCAGTTTACATCTCTTGTTTTGCAACGCTTGCAGGGTGGACCTGATTCGTCGCATTTGACATGGCGACGCTTGCATGTTATGCAGCCGGTGTGAGACTTTTGATGGGAGCGGCGAGGGGGCATGGTGCGGGTGTGAACCGGCTGTGTGCCATTCTAATATATTCGTGGATTCGCAGTTATCCCGAGGCATTCAACTTCCAAGGTTCCGAATATCGTAATAGGTGTTTTCGGCGGGATAGGAAGAGGGCCGAGGCGTGAGATCGGCTTAGATACATCCCACGTGACTGAGATCCATGGAGGATGGGGCGAATCAGGATGAGTCGTGGTTGCTGATGCGAGGGCTGGAATTATTATTGTTTTTTTTAAAAAAAAACCGTTGGAACTTTCGAAATTATTTTTCAAACCAGATCCTTTCAAACTGCAACATGTTATATGTTGAATATCTGAAGCAGGGCGGCTACAGCAAATTTATCATGCGTCCCCGTTGAAAAAGACTTTCAAAATTGAATAGTTATATGCAGCTATATACACCGGATTTTGTCTTCCAGGTGGGGCTTTCCTTTCTCGGCTGCCGCCGCTTTTATGAGGGCGCTCAGGCTCAGGCTCAGTAATCGAATCACCCCAGTCATGTGAGGCATGACTAGTACAATACACCGTAGTAACCTGTGTCCACCGCTGACCTCATCGGCATAGACGAGCGCAGATCTACCAAGAATCCTTTTCTGCCAGGTGCGTTCTTTTTCTTTCGTCTATTTGTTCACCATGTCTATTCTCAAAGTACCCCCCGAGCTTTTGATTCAAATCGGGAAAGATGTGGAATGCCCCGATCTGAATCGTTTTCTTCGATGTCATTCTCATCTTTACGGCATTCTAAACAACCTCCTTTTTCAACGTAATATTCACAACACCTCTGCATTATGCTGGGCAGCGGCTCAGGGTTCTGAATCTACTTTCAGACATTTCATTGATGCTGGGGCAAATGTTCAATGGGAATCTCAGTACCTCGCCCACTCGGTACAATACCATGGAAGACGCTTCCGATGTCCACTTCAAATAGAGATGATGAAAGAGCATCCAATATCCCATGCAGCAGCTCAGGGTCATACAAGAATCGTGGAATATCTCCTCGATCTAGGAGCCGATATTAATTATCGAGATCGGGACGGTTTAACGCCCCTCGCTCTCGCTGCTCGCGAAGGCCATTTGAATCTGACTCGGAAATTCATATCGCTGGGCGCAAAGCAACTATCACACGACAAAGAGGAAAGATATCCACTTGTGCAAGCCGCATTAAATGGCCACCACAATGTTGAAGACTATCTCTTCGATCAGCTTCGCCAATACCCTTACAGCAAACCAAACCCCCGCTTAGACCTCTACTGGATGTTGAAATACGCCGCAGAGCACGGCGATGAAGACCGAATACGGTACCTCCTGGCGCAGGGAGCGGATGTGAATTTTCAGCTATCCATAGAAAGTCATCCGCCTCTATGTGGTGCGCTTCTATCTCCACGACCAAGAAGTACCACCCAGCTTTTATTAGATTATGGAGCAGACCCGAACGGAAAGGCATCACCATCGAAAAATAAATCAGCTGGGAGATCTGAACGGGTGCAATCCACAATCAATCTTGCACTTCAGAGAGACGAGAGCTACTGTCTAATTAATCTCCTAATACAATACGGGGCAGTAGCTCAATATCACAGCCAAGCTTTGATTACTGCAATTCGCTATGGAAAGACGAGGGAGTTTGAGTATCTCGTGGAGACGGGTGCCAGCTTGTCTGCGAAATATCGCAGAGTATCTGTCGCTGAAAGAGCTATGAATTCTGGCTATCAACCTATTATCGACATTTGCTTGAAGTATGGAGTTCGTTAAGATGCAGCGATTTTTTGGTCCCATTTACACAGATTGAACCTATGCCGACGACATTATTGCGATGAACACCCTATAGACCTTGTTGACCGGTACAAAGATGAGGTCGTAGTAATTTTCCTTTCCCTTGAGGTCGAATATGCAGTATCCAAACTCTCCAAAACATCCCTCGCATGAACAGGCTGCCCCGATATCACAGGAAGATTTCGGCGATGCCGATGCTCCGGAAATCACTTGTGTAGATCTGCGAGATCGGTATGAACTGTCGCCCATGGCCGCCTTCGAGCCGCTGCGCAGTGCCATACTCGACAAGCTTCTGTCGGTGCGAAAGGAACAAGCACAGTGTGGAGTTTTGTTCTCGGCTAACCACCTGGGCGCACTTTGGAAGCCAACTTGGGATCTGCAATGCGAAATCGAGATAGTACGGCCTTTGATTGCCTTTGCGTCGCACGACGTGGTTTCCCATCGACATTGAGAAGGGTGGCATGCCTAGTGGACTTCTTGAGGCAAGCGAACGAAGCCCGCTGCGAGGCGGAAGATGTCTATTCGTTTATCGCTTCGGCCCTCTTGGTGGATGCTTACCCTCTGGAATGCATTGTGAGCCCACCTATTCCTAGCTAATTCACCCAGTCTGACCTCTCCGCAGTTTGCTCCTCTATCTTCTCTTTGCTGACTGACACCCCCAGTGTTCCATCCAGAACATGTTTTCAATACGCTGTATAGAAGGGAATGCACCGAAGCTTGGGCCGTGCAGGATAGCGCTGTTATGAGCGGATCCGACTTCTGTAACGAAATCCTGAGCTGTTTCACTGACCTCATGAAATCAATAGATCCTACGAACCCGTCGGCGGCTGTTCGGCGGCGCATCCTCCGCACATTTCACCGGTGCTGAGGGGTTTTGCGCTCCTTGGCCAGTTGTTTCTTCTGCCTGAACCGAGAGCCGGAGCACGTGCTGTCATGTCGGCATGCGATGTGTGATAACTGTGTTGTGGTATTTGGGTGCCGTAGCCCGACGGTGGGACACTATCTCGATGTCACACGGTGTCCCTTTTGCGACTCCGAGGTTCATCTCGCAGTACGACAGCTACCGCCAACAAAGGGACCCAATATCCTGAGCCTTGACGGCGGCGGCGTGCATGGGATTAGGCAACTAAGTTTGCTTCGGTCGTTGGAGGAGCGGTTGGGAGGAGATCTTCGGACGGCAATCTTCGACCTATGTGTAGGCATCAGTGTGGGTATGTTCACAGTGAAAAGCTTCCATAAGGATGACTCTAGCCTGAGCAACCTGGAGATCGCAATGTTCTGACACTCCGCAGGGGCTTTGAACATCATAGACCTGGTCTTCAATCACTCGTCCGTAGACGATAGCTTTCAACGCTTCCCGGACCTCGCACGAAAGATCTTCCAGCAGCCAGCTAAGCCGGCCCTCAAATGCCTGGCCTGGATCAAAGGTGTCGAGCGTCTTATCCGAGATGGGAAGTATGACGATCATGTGCTTGATGAAACCCTGAAGGCTGCTTTATGTCCAGATCTTCGAATATTCGATGTAGAGACAACATGCGGCGTGGGAAGTCGCGTGACCGTCATCGCCAGCCGCATCTCGGACGGAAAGGCCTGTCTGCTGGCCAACTAACCCCCATCCCGGCGACATGAAATGCCTTTTGTGATGAAACACCCGCCAGGTACCTACACATTCGAGCATCGTTACTCTCGATCCATGTGGGAATTGTTGTCTAAGAATAATGACAAGTGCAATTTGTTCAACGGTTATATCACGGCTCTTCAGAAACAAAGAAAATCGTTTGTTCAGATGCTGAATTACAGGATGTCACACACTACTTGGAAATACGCTCTCAGCTTTTACGACGCCAAGATCACTCACTAAGATATCCGAGAAGGATGAAAAAGACTATGGAGCATGATCCAACTTCTCCGGTCGCCATGGTCATCTTTCTATGCCATCAAAATGATGTTAAATTTGAAGATATCAGTGTGAGCAAATTTCTTGGCAAGGAAAAGGTACATAAATCAACAAACTTGCTAAGGGGAATACATGGAAAGATAACAATGATGTAACTTCGGGTATGGAAAATACAACCATCGCTGGGCATAACAGCCACAGCCCCGTCTGTAAATATTATGCGATGTTACGTCCCTAAGCCTAGACCGACTATCAGTTGACTACGGTGGCCGTCCATTAGAAATCATGTGCTAAACGTCAATTCTTTCTTCTCCTTCTCTTTCAGCGGCCTCTCCGGGCGCTGCTTCATCTTTCGACTCGTCATAGACAGAATAATCACCCATAAACAAAATCAGCTCACCTTTACCACATCCTTCCCTGCGCTTCAGCTTGGGAAACCTCTTGGCATACGGCAAGAAAGTCGCAACGTTGATCTCTGGGGGCCGGTTTGGGTCATTGTTCCGCTGGTCAAAGACATCTTCATAATCAACTTTGATCCCCTCCAATGACTCGCGGTGCAGCAGTAGCACGTCCACGAATTCTTCCACGGTTGCATTATTCTCAGCTACCGAGTAGAGGTTGTGGTGTCTGAAGTCATCTGTATGCGAGATACCAAGATACTGCAATCCACGCGGAGCACGTAACGCCGTTGCTAAAAAGCCGAATGAGACAAATATACTACCAGTTGAACGAGTATATATCAACATGAAGGCTGTAGTTATTTCTTCAATTCTGCCGGGGTGATTAATCAGATTTCCATTTCATTTGGCTGCGTTGTGGTCCATTCATGATACCAAAGCTCCTGCAGATCGGCCTCGATTCTATCTGAAATGACAAATCCTTTTCGGCGGATCTGGTAAAGAATGTCCAGTATCTTCCCCTGTAAAGTACTGGATTTGACGAGGGTGCCGGCCATCCGCAGTGGAAACAACAATAGGACGCCGGGGATTTCTGTGTTCGACAAAAGGATTTGAGACTGTGACAGAATCATGGTCACCTCCGTATCAATCTCACGTTGGTCAAGTTGAGGAGTCTCGCGCATTTCCCAGCATGAATAGAAAGTAAAATTCCGACAATGGTATAGAAGCAAAGCGCCATGCATGATGACCGCCAACCGCGTATAGTCGTCTTTGTGCATTTCCTCTAAATTGCTTATCTCTTTACAGTTGAGAATAGCTGCTTTGATTTCGATTCCTTCTTTTGCGAGACAGTCCAAACTAGGATCAAAGCATCTACCCTCCTCCGGAATGCTCTCAATTCTTGTGAAAAGCCTGGGGTCATTAGCGGCGTCTGATAGCGGGTTATAATTTACTTACCTCTGAGCAAATGTGGCAGCCTGTATCATCAGTGTGATAATATTTTTCATCGCAATTGGCCAATTATCCCGATATGAGCGCCATGGGCATTCCAACGGAGAAATCAGGGTGTCATCTCCATAAATAATTAACCTGTTGGCTTCAAGAAGCCAGAAAACATCGATCAAAGACTTCGTGGGTATTGAAAGGGGATCTGCGGGTTGCAATAGAAGGATCATCCTGGATAGGCCATAGGTCATATGCGTTGCAAATGAATCACCGGAATTTTCAGCGATAAGCTATAGAAATACTTAGCTGGAGTGGTTGATATAGCGGATATTTCCATACCTCGAAAAGTCCATGAAGAAACGTACTCCAAAACACATCCTCTCTAAAGACCGAGGTTATCGTTGAAATTTCCGCATCGAGATATTTCAATGATATACCACATCGAAGAAATGCAATATTTCGAGGCGATTTGGTCCCAGTGAATGATCTTATAGATCCTCTTCTACTGGTATCCAAAGCACCGATCGCGATTGCGATATTCGAAAGTAGTGGATAACGACCAATGATTGCCATTATTTCTCTGGTACTGGCAGAAAATTCTCTGCTAAAGTCGCATCGCTGAAGGAAAGATGCGAAATGGTCCAAGTATATATCGTCATCATGTCTTCGCATTTGCAAAGGAGTTGCTGAAAGTAAACCGTGCTTAGGGGCATGGATAAATTGAATCGAACGCTGCTGCACTCGTTGCAACTCGCAGGGAGTCTTCATCCGAATGCATCTTTGACAGGCTGGGCCCCCTTCGCACTACTCATAAATAAGCACGCTGGTTTATCAAGCGGAATGAGGAATGTTCGAACCTTTACCCGTAGTTTCGCACATGACCGACAGCGCCTTGTGTTTCTACGCTTGTCCAGAGGCCCAATGGCGCGCTTCCTCAGTTCGATCGGCGCTACAGACTGAGTTTCTGTCATCATTGAATTTCCAAGAACATGCAAAAGGATGAAGGCAAATCTCGGGGTTCGGTTGGTTTTTAATCATGTGACTCGTATCACCTGGCCACAATCATTGGCCAGCACAGCCGCTTGAAAGTGCAGATCCAGTTAGTATACGATGGAGCCGAAACGAAACCGGAATTGTTGTGTACTCCGAAATATTATGCATTTAATGTGTCTGATTTGAGGAGGATTTTCAAAAGTCGAAAACCCAACCTCCAGGTATCGACGAGCTACTCGCCGGGGATATGCAAGGCACATTTTCTCCTGAATCAAATTTTCATTATTGTTGAGCATTCATTGAGTCTTTGAAATTGATATATATTGGAGTTCCTAGGATAAAATCTATCTGACAACGGTGGTGGCTCGGAACACTCTTTGGTAGCGAAACTTTACTACCACACAAGATTTGGCCCAAGTGTGTGGTCCAATTAATCCGAAGGCACATTGCTGAGCACGGGATTCTTAGGCCTGAATGTTAAAGTATTCGGTGATGACCCTTGTACGTAGTCCTGGGGAGAAATAGTCATATCCAACCATGATGTTGCAGTTGTTCACATAGACTGTGACAGGGATTGCCCCCTGGTACATAATGTTCCACTGATGACGTGCAATATTAGCTTCAGATCTACACTTATATTCCATAAAAGAAGTCTGGGTTATATTACTCACCGTTGCCACAGGCCCATCGTTGAATTGTCGATCAACTAGCCCACCAAAAACAGCATCATTGTCGATAAGAAAGCTTTCAGGAAACAAAGGAAAGTTCGAGTTAACGAACCCCCTCCACATGGTTGGCTTTCCAGACTCATCATAACTAGTAAGCGTGTTATCCACCAGGCCGTCCTTGGTAGAGTTGGCGTAATTGAAGACGGAAGATGCCAAAGTGCCATTGTAGGCTTCATCAGCACGGACAAGAAGCTGAGATGGGGAATTTCTGATATAACCAGTCGTAATGTGCGACAGGTTTTGATTCCTGAAGTTCCGTCAGCATGACTAGCAAGATAAAGCGGGCATTATTTATTGCGACCTACCACTTGTGTTGGATGAAGTTGGTCCCATATTCAGCCTTGATGGAGGGAGGCTCTGGCTGTTCGAATCCGAAAGAGAATTCGACCACTGAAGAAGGGAATGGAGAACACTTTGAAGCTCTCACTTCCAGTATGCAAGTGGCAAGTGAGGCGTAAAGTAGATGGAGGAAACGCATGATGTTCGAATAGAAATGATAGCTGATAAGCGTAGAGAATCTCGGGAAGATGATACCTGGCTGGAATTGAAGATTCTGGATGGCCTTGACACTGGAGCTTTATAGCTCCTCGAGGCGGACACAGGAGCGTCTGCGAGGCCGATCGAGTCGACGGACCGAGCTCGCAACGCTCAATAGCTACCAGTTCCGGATACCAAGGCTAGGCAGCAAACAGGGTTATCGTTTATGAGCAAAGCTATAAGACTTTAAACTATATGGGGCCTATCGAGGGCTGTAATTTCGCTCGTTTATTACCTAATTGGGTTCTAGTACGATCGGATAATGGAGTCGAAATCCCTACTTAGAACAAGGTTGACCTGATACTAGCCGCATATCAGCGATCGTCGTTGGAAATATGCTATGAAATAAATAATATCAACTTGCATAATTTCCAGGATAAAATAAAATGCCCTCGTTCCACGGAAATATAACTTTCATCTCGTTGTACGGTATTTCCGGAAACACTGTATCGGCAAATAGGTTCTACTCATAAGGACTAATTCCAGGTAAAATGTACGGAGTACATAGTGATGCCGATCGGGTGGGCCCGCTGTTGGGTGAGTTTACGCTTGACCGTTTCGGGTAATATTCGAGCGTGTCCAGGTCAAAAATCCGGGTTGAAGACAAATTGATTCTTGATTATTAGGCTACACAATAGCACTTCCGATTTACATATCTTTCCAAGTGCCATAATATTCAGGCCCATGCCCCTTTACAAAATTAACTTCTACTGGAGTATCACGTGGAATGAGAAGAGCGATGTATTGGCTTTGGGGTGTCTGGTAAAACCTCTGGCTCTATCCTTGCTGAATATCAAAAATATTACCAGTCATTAATGGTTTTGGCTAGTCAGCTACGACGCAAATTGCAATTAAATACCCATGTAATATTTAGGAGTCGGCCTGGAAAATAAAGCTATACACTTTTCAATACCAAATCAAGTGAGCAGAGTCTGAGCCTGGATTAACTCCGAGTCACTCACTTACTTCACATGACGACATCAGTTAAGTATGTAAAAAACCCCGCACGAAATGTGCTTTCAGGCGATCCAATGCAGTACATGGTAGCGCGGTACTTTACTTTATTCGAGAAGTAAACGCCCCCGCGAAAACATCGGATACTCAGTTGCCAAATTCTGTGCACAGTGATAGGTAAACATACTTAATTGCAGTGCATTTGTATGTTGATTGACTATCCAGACAGCTACCCGTCGATAGATTCCAACTAGTAGGTTAGTCTCAAAGGTAAAGGGAACTCACATGTAATTTACTTTGATCCTAGTACGGTAGAAATATCATCCCGTTCAGGGCTGGAGGTTATTAATCACCGCTAGCATCCATGGATATCATGGGCCAGGACAACCTTCACGATATCATTTTTTTTCACCATAATGGATGCGGAAAGCTGCCAAGAGTAGGTGACGAAATTCGCCTGTTTCACCAATAGAGTAGTATGATATCGTCAAAATCAGGGCTTTGTGCCTCTACTTGCCTTCTTAACCCCCAGTCAAAACGGCGACAGCACCACTCACATGGCGTAGCGGACTGATCGAGAGGAAAAAACATCGCTTCAACGGCCGCCCAGAAACAGAGCCTTGGAGATGACTGAGCTAGAGATAGTTGACACCACATAGACAACCTTTCCCGGAACAGACTATTATATATACAAGTTTTCTCCCGAACAGCCATACAGCCAAATGTGTCTGTGCATCTCCAAACCGCCGACTTTCGAGACAGGACATAGTAGTCACGCTGTGGCTGTGCAGCCACAATGTCTATAGCGCCGTTGAGAGAGTGAAATGCAGATCTTGTTGGCATGCCTTATAAAGGATGAGATGGGTTTCACTCTCAGGCGTTTTATCATATAGTGTTTTCTGGAGCAGATCACACTGCCTATGATTAATCTGCATTAGAGATGAGATACTTTTCTGGGGCAGGTATTCCCCCACAAGGCAGATCAGCTCATTCGGAAGGTCGGTAAAAGACATCCTAACTGTCCTCGCTTAATGCAGTCATGACTCATGAGTAAAGTAGAGCAAGATTGCTCCACAGATAATACGTAAGACGATAGAGTCATCAGGCGGTGTGGTGTGTCAGATCGGTGCTTTGGGGGCGAAGAAATGGATGTTGCCCCTTGAGCCCGGTATTCGTGCCTTTCCGAGAATGCCCGTTAGATGATGATATTTTAATGAAAGTGCCCTAGCTTCGTCGGTATGCATAGCTATCGGCATGGTTGGCATATACTAATACTAGTATTGAGCAAGTCTTTTTACTTGTTTGATGTACTCTGACAGCGATGCAATGTTGAGGATTGTATTAATCTGAACTAGATCGGACGGTCGAAATCAAACAAAGCATAACCCTGCCGTGAATATATGGTGGTGTGACTATTAGATTTACATCTAGAATCGATGCAAGCTCTACTCCCCCTTCTCCCTTGCAAGCTTCGCCCGATGCGAAATCTTCGCGAAGAGAGGCGCCATTCCTGCATGATTACACTCCGGCTGCTGGAAACTTTCCTCCGAAAGATGCGAAATGCCCGATCCATCCCGTTTCTCAAAGCTAAAACCAGGCGCCTGTTTATAACAGGAGTACTGGGCGTCTGCACCGCGAAGAGCACATATCTCATTCGTGATGCAATCGCCAGTACAATCCGGGACGTTAAACCCACGAGTTCGTCGACTCCAAAAGTCTTGAAAGACAGTAGTATCTTTTTCCATAGCCACAGTGACATTATGCCAAAATGCTGGCGTGAGCTCGATGCTGGCGTCCTTCACGGCTGGTGAAAGCTTTGATCCGTAGTCTGCTTTGGCAGAGTAGTAAGGTTTCCATTCAGGTTCCGTCTGGAGTGAAGGATCAGTGATGTTGGCAATATACTGCGTGAAATCCATGACGCCAAAGGTAACGGGGTCGATTTCGTAGACCCGGAATGAAGGAGGGCCGGAGGTAGGTGTCATCGAAGGCGCGACATAGCCCATTGCCGTCGCGGTGTCCCAACTTCGATCCATGTAATTGGAGTACGACACCTGAAACTCATCTGTATGGGTGTGTCCAAAGAATAGCGCGGCAATTGTCGCATCGTACCGCTGAATAATCTGGTCGAAGTAGTGGGAGTGGTCGCGGAAATGGTCCGAGTTACCAGTTGGAATGTGTGATATAAGCCAGACGCGCTGCTTCGCGTCTTCGGCTTCCTGTAGCTGCTTGATGAGCCAGTCTAGCTGGTTATTTGGGTCGAATTCCATGGGCTCAGTGTAAGAGAAGAAGTTGTATTTGTAGTAGAAGATGCTGTTATAGGAGATTATTCGCAGTTTGCTGTCTGGGTGCACGGCGGAGTAAGAACCATATTCGCTGGCCTTTTGCACGGAGGAAATGCCAGTCAGGGTGAGCCAGTCTTCGGCGAGGGCATCATAGGCCCATTGCGGGTTATATTTGCTTGGGATTTTGTCGGATGGAAAGAGGTTGAGAGGTGCAGCGTCATGGTTACCAAGAGCGGCATAGACAAGTCCGAGGTTATTTTCCATGGAGCTGTAGGTCGCGTTCAAGTCTTGGAGTACTTCTGTTTTGTTGACGAGCCAGACATCGTGGGCTACTACATCTCCAGTGTATATTGAGAAGGCGGGATTGATATCTGCAATGGCGGCCATCATGCTCTCTTGTAGGCGATGCGGCGGGTCGCACTTGGAATTTCCCCAGGGTCCGCATGGAGAAGTGGTGTTTCCGGGGGGCGTCTTTCTCCGTGTATGCACGGCAGCAGATAGGTTTCGAGCACTCGTAGTTAGATCCTTCTTCGTAGGAGAGGTCGACATGAGTATCGCTGAAGTGGACAACTTTTATAGGGGCTTTATCGCTTGGTAGAGGGCGGGTGGTTGGTGGCTTGGGCGAAGGAAAGGAGATATCGTATGGACGGACTTTGGGAAATTCGCATAGACCGACCAAGCTTGCGCAGAATGTTTTGGCTGTGTGGGAGCCCGGCTTCAGGTTCTTCAGCGAGTAATATACAGCGGGACCTTCGTTGGCAATCACGCCAGCGCACACATCGCTGTCTTCGGCCTATCTTGCATCAGTTTTCTGACCTAGTGAACAGGAGATGGACCTTACACCACTGATGGAGCAGACACCGGTTATAACATCCTCCATAAAGGATTCACCAAGACCGGAGACAAGCTTGAGACCGCCGAGGAGGGCCTATATGATCAGATCATTGTTAGTTAAGCGGAATTATAAGCTGTCAAACTGAGTTCTTGGTCACTCTACCTGGCAGCTGAAGCAGTCTACCGCATTTTTGAAGTCATCCCAGATGGTGGTGATCCAGTCATCGGCAGACTTCTGCTGGGCAGCTGTAGTCGCTACTGGCGCGAGAGCGACCAGCAGAACAGCCAACTTCATCCTTACTGGAGGACTGATACGTTTCCGGTTGGCCGAGTTGGTAGGACGAAAAGATCTGCCTATACTGGATTTGGCGAAGCTCAAGCTGAAAAGCTACTGGACTCGGACGAGAGCTCTGCCTGGGCATGCCGTGACTTATACCCCCCCCTTCCCCTTTCCCCTTTCGCACGCTAGCAGAGCCCAAGCCCGATATTAACCCAGCCAGCTAAGCGATGCTACAGTTCACTTGGCTATATTATGTTCCTGTATGAGAGGAAGAGGTGAGAGGTTCGTGTGATCTGCGGGCTAGTAGAGCTCTTGACAGCGGGTATGAGTTGACAAGCCGAGGACAGTGATAGGCTCGGACATGTCGATCAAAGGAAAGGCATTGACGAGTGAGAGAAAGAGGAGTAGAGCCACCGGGGCCTAAGTGGTAAACGACGAGGGCCCCGAGAGGAGAATTCGCGACGGCATACTCAAACCAGTGAGTAGGACCTGCAGCCAAGCGGCTAGCGGGAGCGTTTCTGCAACGCTGGCAGTGTGGCAGAAGCCCATCTCGGAGACCGAATATATGCCGTCGGGGATCGCATCTTGCAGAAGTCTTGGCTACAGACTTAAGGCGGATTTTCACATGGGAGCCAATTCCACATCAAATCCCATCTTATCCACGGGACTCGGACTTAGTCATAGTTTGCTTGATGGGCACGTTCCTGCGGATGATTCTCTAATATTCGCTGGATCTCACTCGCCCCATCCATTGAAGGTCTCGCACATATGATCGTGCTGGGGTTGAGAGATGCCAGACCGTGTTGACATGCCAAGCGCGTGGGCTGCAGATAGACATCCCTGATAAGACGCTGCGGTTGCTCTGGGAGCCCTGGATGGGCAGGTTTGAGTTTGGGTTGTAGTTTTGAATACTTGGCGCGAACAGGTCGGTCGATCGAGCATTAGTGAGTGAACCTTCGCTTTTCTTCGGCTAGAGGAAGATGGAACTCCCCATCGAGAGTTAATCCAAAAGTCTCAATGTGTAATGACGAGTCGGTTGTCGCTCAACTCACGTGCACGCACATGATCAACCAAAGAGCTCTTGAATCGCTTGTGTTAGAGGGAGACAGAACCCTAGAGAATATGAGCATCCTGGAGGCTGGAGCGTGACCGCGAGATGAGGGCAGAATATTTGATGAAGCGACGGAACAGCCAGGAGTACGATATTATCTAGAATGAGGGGAATAATTTGAATCTGCTGGACCAGTTCAGTTCAAGTTGATTCGGTTGAACAAACTGTCCACTGGGCAATTGGGCAGGTGAGAGGAATAGACTACCTGGGCAGATACCGCACAAGGGGTGAGGGTGGGTGGGTAACCAGCGAACCGGCCAAGCGAACCGGCCCCAAACACCTGTGGACCGCCCCGGTGTAGGTCAAGTGTAAAATTCAAACTGGAATGCTACTCAACAACAATCCACCTGGGCATGCGCGTTATTCTATTTCTGTTTTTTTCTAGTAGTCTTTATCTTGGATTTCTAGCATTGGTTATCTTCTTCTTCTAGGTCTCGGATGATTCCATAGTTTAATTACTAGTAATGTAGTAATATCAACAAATACAATATATTTATTTTTGCCAATAGTACACCTAGTCTATGATAATATATGTCAGGAAGAAACATTTTGGAGAACAAGAACATCGATCAACAGCATTCAGTGCATGAGCGTAAGGTTCAGCGGTTGCCAACTTGAAGGTTGAAAGGATGCACCAACAAATGACACCAGAGCTAACTAAATTGAGCCTGTTTTAGCTTCAGATGCTGCAGGTACTTTGCATCAACAGGGGGACATTCCAGTCTGCTGCGGCCCTGCCTTTCAAGTGCGGCACGAGTGTTGGTTTCATCGAGCGCAAACATCACATGGCCGAGACTCAAATACTCCTTGAAAGTTGACCACTCCAAGCGCTCTTGTTCCGTGGTCGCATGCTCAAGCATGCGCTCAGTCCAAGTGTCAATGTCGACGAGGATTCCTGCTTGGCCATCCTCACGAACTTCAGAGATCACCGATGGCAGCTGCGCCCATGATAATGGGACAGGGTTATTGATGTGGAATCGCTGGATCTCTTGGCCGGTGGCTCGGTGAGTGGCAAGTTGAGCAATCGTGTCCATCTGGTTATCGATTGGTAGGAGGTTAACTGTTGCATCGAGCCCGGCACCAGCAGAGGCAATATCTGGCACAACGCCTGCCCGAATCATGCCGAGGAACAGGTTGAGCGTGAAGTTCTCACGAGGAGTGGGAATTGACGAAGTCAGAGGTGCGGTGTGGCCAGAGCAACGGTAGATTGTGGTCGGAAATCCGCGCTGAGATGCGGTCTCAAGGAGTTGCTCACCTACCCAGCGGGTTTTGAAATAGCCCGAGGCGTTGGAAGTAGGGGGGGGCGAAGGAACCCAGATTGACCTCACGGTTTGAGACAATACCTGTCTTGCGTGTCGAAGTATTCCAGCTCTGCATGTGTACTGCACTCCAGGTCGAGATATAGTGCAGGGAAGTGCTGGAACCCAAGGCAGCAAGGCGGATCATAGAATATACGCTTTCCACGTTGCATTGGCGGAGATCGGAGTAAGTCTGTAGGAGGGACACATGGCCACCAGTATGGAAAATCTGCTGGACTTGTCCAGCAAGCGCTTGAAACTCGTTCTGTCCCAAGCCAAAGTTCGGTTGAACCATGAGCCCAGGAACAGGACGAACGTGACTAGATAGCCACTCCGGTGTCACGATCGTGTCTCAGGAGCTGATTCTGCTGGAATAGCTGCAACACTCCAGCCGAGTCCAAGGAGCTTCCGATACCGAGAACATAAATTGTAGCATCGGGATTTGCTGTGAGCAACGCCTTCACCAGGAAAACACCGATGAAAGAGTCGGCACCTAGAACCAAGATTCCAGTGGGATTCTGATTCTCATCTGCACCTGCTCGAGATGTAGGACGATGTTGGTAATCGTCTGGTAAGTGAATTTCACGGTCCCAATCGATGACATTGAGATCGCCGGCTGATTTTGCGACACTAGCTTGCGTTGGATTGGCCCTAGAGTCAAGCAATGTAGACAGCTTTGCAGGACTGGGATTGTCGAACAATTGCAAGAGCGTGATCTCTTGTTTCAGCTTGCGCTTCAGAATCCCCTGAAGCCGCAGTGCGAGAACACTTTGGCCTCCGAGTTCGAAGAAGGTGTCTGTACTCTTGATCTCCCGGTCGGATCCCAACTTCAAAACTGATCGGAAGATAGTGATAATTGTATCCAGGGTTTGGCTAGAGGGGGGCGTCGGTCGTGGCGACTTCGGATTTCGCGTTCGTAGCACCGGGAAAAAATGGCTCAACATCAATACGACTCAGCGCAGCTCGATCGACTTTTCCACTAATCAGACTTGGGAACACATCCAGGACCTGGTAGGAGCTTGGCAGCATGTAGCTGTTTAGCGACTGGGCTATGGATTTATGAGCAGAATTGATAGAATCCTGGTACAGTTGCTGCTTTTCTCCGGGTACCCGGGGAATCAAGAACGCGACTAGCTGGCGATCGTCAGTCAGGCCGTTTGGTGACTGAGGTTCGCGCACCAAAACGACAGCTCGGGCGTGAAAGATAGCGTTGTTCTTGCTGAAGTTATTGTTCAGCTGATTTTCGATTTCTGCAAGGTCGATCCGGTAGCCTCGTAACTTGATTTGCTTGTCACCCGCGATTCTCCCGAGAAAGTCAACCGTGCCATCCTCAAGATGGCATGCTTGATCGCCTGTTCGGTACAATTGAGTCCATCCGCGGGCTCGGAACTGACCCTGTACAAAGGGGTTCTTCACGAAGGCTTGTTGCGTCTTTTTCGGGTGACCGAGATACCCAGGACTCAATTGGCCACCGCCGATGCAGAGCTCACCGCGAACTCCGACAGGAACCGGGCGCAGGCGTGAATTGACGATATAAAGGGTTGAGTCTGGCAATGAACGACCGATAGATACAGAGGATTCTGTCTTGAGTGATCGGGGAACGGGATGAGAAGTGACTTGTGAGGTCGCCTCGGAGGGTCCATACTCGTTATAAACTGTGGTGGACAAACCCAGGTCGTAGATCGCTTTCGCTAAACGGGCTGGAAGAGCTTCTCCTATCAAATTGACTGCTCGGAGCGCAGTGCATTGTCGAAGATAAGAATCACCATGCTCGATCAGGAGTGCAAATTGAGTTGGCGTGTAAGAACCCATTGTAACACCGGCATTTTGCATGAACTTAGCTAATTCACCGGGGTCTTTTCGGACTGGGTAAAGAGCCAGAGCGAGAGTTGCTCCTGTAGTCAGAGGTGCCCATATTTGAGCGACGGAGATATCGAAGCAAATGGACGTTGCACTCAGAACAATATCCTGATTGGCGAGGCGATGTGCCCGCGTATAGTTGTCGAGCATTACTCTTGTATTCTCGTGGGTGACCACGACGCCCTTCGGCGCTCCGGTGCTGCCCTAGGATGTGTCAATAATAATCTCTAGCATCAACAACAAAGACCACTTACCGATGTATAAGTCACATATGTGGCATACGGATCTGGATGTTGCTCCATAGGAGGCAAAGTCTCGTCGCTCAAGTCAGATGTGTGAAGAGACATAAAGCGTGCTGTCGTCTGTTCTTTGATCCCACCTACCAAAGACTCATAAGGTTGATCAACAAGAACAATCACGCTAGAGGAGTCCTGGATCATGTGTACAAGTCTTGACTCAGCGAAGTCGGGGTCCAGGGCCACATACGTACCGCTCAGACGTGATACGGCGAGCATAGCTGCAATGGTGTGAATAGAAGCGCAAGACAAGATGCCGACCCGATCACCTGGGGTAATGCCTGAGTTGTGCAGAGTGGCTGCAAGCTTCTCTGCTAGAGCAAGAAGTTCTTTATATGTGATCGATTCGCCCCTGGAGGTGGTAATTGCATTTGAGCCAGGGTAGACACGAGCGCTTTCTGCGAATGATCCCCAGAGAGACCGGCCATCATCAACACCAGCACTGATTTCCTCAGTCCAGAACAGCGCGCGGAGTCGCGTCAATTCAAGATTTCCAACCATCTCAATCTCCTCGATGGGCTGGCGATAATCCTGAACCACGCTCGTGAGGAATGTGCTGAAATTTTGGAACAGCCGCTCCATGTCTGGCTTGCTGTAAAGGAATGAATCAAACTCAAGGCGGAGTTTCAATCCACCCTGTTCGTCTTCCGTAATCTCGAGCTGCATCTCAAATGCAGTGGGCATATCCTCAACCCAGACCTCTGGAATATCGAAGTCGACTGTAGGATAGGTTGGTGCTTTGGCGTATGTTTGGTAGTTGACAGCGATCTGCCCAAGAGGAAAATGACTAGGACTCCACCCGATGTTCATGGCCTCCACAATAGCATCAAATGGAGCTTGCGACCGGCCTAGGGCGTCAACCGCCTGTGTCTTGATCTGCGTGACTAGCTCATCAAAAGTCTCGTCACCCGTCATCTCAGAACGAAGTGGGATCATATTGACAAAAAATCCAAGCACTTGATCAAGTTCGGTATGTGGTCTTTCACCACTCACCACTAAAATCGTCAGGTCATTTTCACCAGTGTATCGGTGCAGGAAAGCCCGCAAAGCAGCGGTAACAAAATGGAATGAAGTGGCCTCGAGACGACTGCAAATGCGCTTCATGCGCTTGAAAAGCTGCTTGTTGAGCTCTTCTCGCACGATATCACGCTCCCGACTGGAGCTAGCAGGACGATCATTCTGAGCAAATGGCAACAGTTTGCTAGCGGCAGGAGAACCAGCCAGCGTTTTGCGCCACCACTTCAGTTCATCCTGAATTTCAGACATTTGCAGCCTCTGATCGTGCCATAAAGTGAAATCAACATATGACAGTTTGGGCTGGGTTACTGTATTGAGGTTGGTACCGCTCGCAATGGCATTGTATAACGTGCTGATTTGTTCTACAATAAAATTAGATTAGAGCTGATGTGCGAGGGGGAAATCCAAATATACTTACCCATGAGTGAGGCCTTGCTGCCGCCATCAATGGCCATGTGGTGGATGCTGAGAACCCAAGCATACCGGGAGTCTGCAAACTTCACCAAGGCAGAACGGATGAGCTGTCCAACGTCGACATCGAGAGCCCGTTGGCGAAGAGCAGTAGCAAAAGAGCGAAGAGACTCTTCGGGGTCTGATGTGTTGCTAACATCGGCTTGTTCAATTGGAATCAGGCCATTCTCAACGATCTCCTGCTCTGCAAAATCATCACCTTCAAAGAAAGAGGTTCGCAAACTTTCATTGCGACGGCCAAGTTCTTGCCAAACCTTTTCCAAGACGGACAGTTTTGGTGTTCCATCGATTATCAAGGAAACTGAAACATTTAGCGAGGCACTGTCAGCGGTAAGGTTATGCATGAACCAGAGACGGCGCTGGAAGGTCGACATAGGGATCTGAGCCGGGCGTGGGTTCACTATGGAAATCACATCCGAAGTTTTGGCCACAGTCGAGGCCTGGGGACTTTCAGATGAGGCAGCCTGCGTGTCATTGGCACCAGGTCCCTTCAGAGAATCATTCGCAACCACCAGGTCGCAAACTTTGGCCACAAGGTCACCAGTCGACCTTGAACCTAGGATATCAAACAGAGCAAGGTTGACCCCAACCTCCTTCGAGAACCACTTGCGGAACTCGACTGCCACAAGAGAATCCATTCCATATGCAGCCAGAGGCACGCCGGCCTGAACAATGGAACGGGAAACAGCCAAGGAGCTAGCAATGCGATCGGAAAAAGCATTTAACAGCACAGGAAACATTTTATCGGATTCTCCTGCTTGTTGCAGGAGCTCGGAAAGCTGCTGCTCTTCCGAGTTGCCTGAGACTGTCGACTTCTGGCTGCGTCCGGCATACAGGTTGCGGAATAAAGGTTTCTTGGACCAGAAAAGATCGGTCCGACGAGTGTTGATACCGCTGAGAAGCTGGTGGCGATCTCCAACCCATCCTTCCAGGGGCTGCTGCGAGAATACCAGCTGGCCATTTATCGCTTCTTCAATTTGATAGAATAGTTCCTCCTCTGTGAGAACATCCATGCCAATGCGATCGATGATAGCCCGCAGATGCGCATCCTCGGCGATGGCGCCAGCATCGGCAACTACTCCAACGTTCATTGCGAAGGCCGGCAAACCTTGTGCATGGCGCCACCGGACAAAGGCATCGAGATAAGCATTTGAAGCGGAGTAGTTGGCCTCTGCCATAAACCCGATAATGGCTGAGATGGACGAGAAGCAGATGAAGAAGTCAAGCGGGAGCTCTTTCGTCGCGTGATGAAGGTTTTCAGCGCCATACACCTTGGGTCGAATAACCGATGCCCATTGTGCAGCTGTCATTTCAGATAGGGGTCCACTCTCTAGAACCATGGCGGCCTGAATCACACCGCGGAGACTATCTCCAATGAGCTGGACACAGTCACGGACATCTTTCTCGGAGGTGACATCCCCCGAGTAAACAGTAACTGTCGCCTTGCGATGCTCGAGCCAGTTCACAGTCTCCTTGGCCTCGGCCTTGCGGGCACCCGAGCGCGAGAGGAAGGCAAATTGGCGAGCACCACGGCGGAACATCCACTGAGACAGAGCACGACCAATACCACCAAGTCCACCAACGATCAGGTAGGTCTTGTGAGATTGGAACAGCGGTTGCATGCTGCTATAGGTGGGTGGTGCAACTGCTACTTGCTCGCCTGCGCTTTCAAAGAGCACTAGCTGGCCACCACCGCCATTCGAACGTGAGTGTCGGAGAGCTTGACTGGCCTCTCCATATCCAAACTTTGTCACCGGGCTGGGAATAGAAAACTTTTGCTGCTGGAACAGTTGAAGGACACTCTGGACTAGTCGGGGCCCCAGGCGATCATCTTGGCGACTGGCCGCTGCCAGATCGACCGCAGTATAAGAATATCCAGGAAGGAAGGCGCCGGCATTCCAAGGGGCGGAGGTGGCAGCAAGGTCGATAATCCGGCCACCAATAGCCAACACGTCCCATAATTCGTGAGTGAAAGGAGTAGAAGCATCCGTACGAAGAATGACATTGGCCTTGGTCGCCTTCGAAGTGGGGACAGCAGTCAACGCGTGTGCACCCACCGCCTCTGCCAATTGCACCGCGACCTGGGCAAGGCCAGAAGCACCACCGAGTACAAGACATTGCTCGTCTGCCCTCAGGTGAGCGATATCGAGCAACGCGTAGTGTGAAATTATGAGGTTGTGCCCAAGAGCAACAGCATCAGTGTCACTGATCTCGCCCGGGATAGCAAACGTGAGTTTCTCTGGCAAACGGAGAAGCGACCGGTGAGCGCCCCCTTGAGGCGAGTACGCGAAAATGCGATCACCAACACGGATCTGGGAGCCATCCGCATGAGCGCCGACACGAGTAACGAATCCGACAGCAGTTTCTCCCAGGTGGCTATCGTGTAAGGTTCCGGCGACAATGGCGGCATCTCGATCGCTGATGGCTGATGCAGACACTCGAAATTCAACCTCATGGTCATCGAGTTTATCGGTAATTAAACCATGGCCATCCGTATACACGATAGAGTCTGCTTGTCCTGGGGTGCGGAGAACTTCCAAGGCTAGCACTTTATCTTGGGTGAACGCCTGTCGAATAGGCTGGCGACCAGGACCATTTGGCAGCTTGCGGTTGAGCTGATCGTCAGTGAGCACACGAGGAATATAAAGCCTGCTGTTGCTGACACGTAGCTCATCTTCTGCCACAGAAGGATCTAGAACATGCACTGCAAAATTCCCAATTGCTTTCGCGTCGGACGTATCGGACACATCCAGCGTCACGAGATGCAGATCTTCGTTCTCACTGCGCGCCGCACGGGCAAGACCCGTAAACAAGGCCTGTGCAGGGCGAACGGGCTCTTGGGTGGCGCCTCTCAGAAGCCAAACGATCTTCAGAGATTCCGATACAAACAGAGCTCGAACAGCATCAAACTGAGTGGGGTGATCTGAAGACGCATCGTACAACAAATCTTCATCCAGGTTGACGAGTGAGATGATGTGGGTGGCCTCCTTAGGGACTGCTTCCAAAGTGCTTGTCTGAGTGCTGGGGTTCCGAGTTTCGATGGCAGCGGCAATAGCCAGTGTCTCTGGTGATGGCTGCGAGGAAATAATAAGATGCAGATTTTCCTTGACTGGCTGTTCACGCTCCGCTGCAATCTTCTGCCAGACCGTCCATTGTCCGGCCGAGAAACGCTTTTGCAGGCCCTGTTCAGCGATATCTGTCAAGGTTACCAGGAAGCCATCGTCTTTCACCAGGGACAGCGGATCTGATTCTGTGCGCTCTTCCAGCACGACAATGTCGAATTGGTCATTGGCGAGGTCAACCTCCTGCCGCAAACCTGGGAGAAGAGCATCCAGCTGCTCGTTCAAAGCAGGCATTGTCTCATTCGCGGCAAGTACCGAGAAACTCTGGATCCGGCGATCCTCAGGGGTTACAACTCGGGTAAGCAACCTTTGGGTCTGTAGCAAGCCAGGGGTGACATGGAGAAGCTTTGCCGCCGGAAACTGGTGCGCGTAAATCCCCAGCAGATCACCAATGTCAGACGAAAGCGACTTCTTATCGACGAGTCCTTGAAGACTAAACGCCTCTTGCCAATGAATTCGGAAAAACAAATTCCTGTCCTCATCCAGGCTCTTGTCTCCAATTCCCAGTCCAGTAACTTCCAACCCTTTCAGCGTGACAAGCTGAGTATTGGAGTCTCTGTCGTGAATGAAGATGTCGCTTCTGCTGACACGGGGACTCAGACGTTCATTATCTGCCCTGACCCAAAACTCCTGGTCTTCCGCGTCGTGCTTCCGACGAACAAGAGTGCCCGACACACGAACCGTGTGAATGGAAGTTGGGATATAGGAATCGTCCAAGGGCCTCTGGAGGTGAGTCTCAAGGGCCGCGAAGAGCGTGTGCAGAGTGCAGTCGAAGAAGCTGGGATGCAGGATGCACTCGTCCTCCGGTATTGTCGTCACATTCTTAGGACGGTATACCATTGGAGCAATAGCAAAACCGGGGCCGCTCTCGATGGGGCCACGCATGAGACGGAAATTGTCCCCATACTGCAGGCCCACATTATAAAGTCGGTCGTAGAACTTCGAAGGAAGCTGCGAGCGTGTGGTCAGTGCCTGAAGATCGGCAAAGGAAGATTCGGACTCCCAGCCCTCACTCTTGGCCGTTGAAGCAATCGCAGGGTCTCGGACAATTGCGGAGATGAGTCCTGTGCAATGCTCCGTGGTCTTGCCATCATCAAATGAGTAGATTGTGAATCGGCTCCAGGAATGAGTAGACTGGGTCTGCTGTTCTCCAGTGAGATCAACAAGGTCTAGCATTGTCTCTGTTCCGGCGTCTGACTCGGGAATAGACAGCGCCGCTTTGATAGTGACATCCCGAATGATGATCTCATCCACCGCGTTGGGCTCCAGATCGGAGGTGATAGCCTCAAGGGCCATCGACAAGTATCCTGCGCCGGGAAAAATAATCTTGCCATCAATTGCATGCTCTGTGAGCCATGGAAGCTCGGTCGGTCGAAGGTATCTCTGCCAACGGCGATGGGCCGCAGGTGTGCCTGGGACTAGGGCTCCCAAAACCCCGTGACGGGCCTTTCGCTGACGGTACTCCTGGGCAACTCTGGTCTCAGACCAATAGCTCTGATGATCCCATGCATAACTGGGCAAGTCATCCAAAGCTCTTCCAAGTTGGTGTTGTTCTTGTTTTCCAAACGGACCCATCACATGCCCGGCATTCACTGCGGCGAGATCGACGTCATAGCCCAAGGTAAACAGCTGCCCGGCTGTAGCAAGCAGACTCTCATACGCGTCCACTTTGCGGTCCAGCGAGCCAATGTATGGCAAGTCAACCCCTAGCCCCTTCATGATCTGCTTGGACGGTCCTCTCAGCGCAGGATGGGGACCGATCTCAACCAACACGTCAAGAGCGGGCTCTTCGTCTTCGCCGATCAGCACACCGGCCAGCGCATCGGAGAACCGCACCACTCCTGTCATATTGGCCGCCCAATATTCGGCATCCATAGCGCGTGCTCCTGACGGTCTGCCTGTGACGCTGGAGAACATCGGGACTTTGCCTACCCGAGGCTGAAAGGTGGACAATGTGGATAGAGCTTGTCTGAAGCCTGGTGCGAGAGGGAACATGTGATGGGAGTGGAAAGCTTGTTCAACTTGCAGTCTCCGGGCGAAGATATTTTGTTCGTCAAGAGTGGCCTTCAGTTCCAGGATAGCACTCTCGTCCCCAGAAAGAGTGAGACTAGACGAGCTGTTTATGGCTGCCAATGTAATACGGCCATTGAACGGCTCCAATGCAGTCTTCGCCTCAGACTCCGTCATTGTCACCGCCATCATTGCTCCTGATGCGGAACCGACGCCCTTTGACATGTAAAGCCCGCGGTAAAAGGCGCAGGTGATGGCATTCTGGAATGAGAGGATACCTGCTGCATAAGAAGCGCCAACTTCTCCCGAAGAGTGGCCAACGACAGCCGATGCTTTAATTCCCCAAGAACGGAGAAGATCGACCAGTGCGAGCTGGAGTGCAGTACACAGGGGCTGAGAAAATTGGCTCTCCATGACACGCGACTCCTCGGCTGGCTTGAGAAGTTCATCAACGCAGGACCAACGAGGAGCGTCTGGGAGACGCTGCAACACCCGGTCACATTTCTCCAATGTTTGGCGGAATAGCGGACACTGATTTATCAGCTGTCTACCCATGGCATACCACTGAGCTCCCTGTCCAGTGAAGACAAAGCCAACACGTGGAGGTGAGGAAGCTTTACGCATCCACGCGGCCACTGGCTTGGGAGAAGCAAGGTCGGTCACCAGGCTTGACAGGGTCTGGCCGATAGCAAAGGAACGGTAGGGATGCAATGTGCGACGAACACTGTGGCTATACGCCAGATCAGCCACTGCGATCTCTGGCCGCTGCTCCACATAAGCCATGAGGTTGGTGATATGGCGCCGGCCAGCATTTTCCGAGTGTGAGGATAATGGAAGCAGGAAAGGGCGGTTCTTCAATTCTTCGTCGGAAACAGTGGAGATGATGCCCGGTTGCCTCAATGGCGAGTAAGCGTCAAGAATGATATGAGCATTACTGCCACCAAATCCGAAGGAATTAATACTGGCACGTCGGGGGCCGTTAGTGGCGGGCCAGTCAATCATTTCAGTGGCGACCTTGAGCTTCCCACGCTCAAAATCAATCTGCGGGTTGGGGTTCTTGAACAGCAAATTTGGTGCGATCTTTCCCTTTTGCAGCATCAAGCTTGTCTTGATTATGCTGGCAATTCCAGATGCACCCTCCAAATGACCCAGGTTGGTCTTGAGAGAGCCGATATACAAGGGCTTGGAACGCTCTGGGCCAAACACAGATCCGATGGCGTTGGACTCGCGCGGGTCCCCTGCTGCAGTACCGGTTCCGTGTGCTTCAAAGTACTGAGTGTCAGCGGTGGATAGCCCGGCAGCCTTATATGTCTCTCGGATCAGTGCGGCCTGCGACTTCGGGTTGGGCATAGTCAACCCCTCCTTGAGTCCGTCATGGTTGATACCGCTTCCACGAATAATTGCCTTGATGGTATCGCCTCCAGTCTCCGCATCCCGGACGCGCTTGAGAACAACGACACAGACACCTTCGCCACGGACATAACCAGAGCCATCAACGTCGAATGCACGGCAGCGGCCATCAGTTGACAACATTCCAAAATCGGTCATCGTGATATACATGTACGGGTCAAAATGGATTGCAGACCCGCATACAATAGCAACATCACTCTCTCCACTTTGCAGACTCTGGTTGGCCAGATGAAGACATGTCAAGGATGATGAGCAGGCCGTGTCTAGCTGGTAGCTAGGTCCATGAAGGTTGAAAAAAAAGGAGATACGATTGGCGAGGATAGAGTTTGTCAGACCCGTGATACTGTACTTGGGATAGTGCTCAAGGTTCCTCTGTGCCTGGACTGAATAATCGTTGGTGAATGAACCGACAAAAACACCGGTCCGAGAGCCACTGAGCTCATCAAGGGTGATCCCAGCTATGCCATGTCAGTTCATTTTCTTTGAGGTCATGGCGCCTTTTGTAGACTTACCATCCTCGACAGCCTCATAAACGACCTCTAATAGCAACCTTTGCTGCGGGTCCATCGCCTGTGCTTCCTTTCCAGAGATATTGAAGAATTGGGCATCAAATTTATCGAGCCCTTGGTCCAAGAAATAACCATAGCGCGCATTTGTCTGTCGGTTTACAACTTCCATCAGTATCGGATATCACTGGGGCCTTTTCAGACAGGAATAAGCAACTTACCGTTCCTTTGTTTGTTCCCTGTGGATGAAAGAATGCGTCTACATTGTATCGATCCTCCGGCATCTTACGCTGGAGATCCTCTCGTTTTTCCAGCACGTCCCAAAGCTCACGCGCATTTGTAGCACCGGCAACCCGGCACGCCATACCCGTGATGGCAGAATGGTTCGTCCGGATTCCCGGCCGAATGTCATCATCACTGACTTCCGAGATGACAGTCGAGCTATAACTAGACGAAGTCTCTATGTCATCCGACTCTGTTCCAGATGATGGACTAGAGTAAGTGGCAATGATGGGAGCCATGATTTTATAAAGCTCGGTCTATATTCTTGGTGTATTTTTCTATGGTTTTGCAAGTTACTGGCTTCCTGGTGCTGTTATATAGCCCTGATATTGATCCCTCTTACGTGATTATATCGCTCTCTATCTACGAATTGAACTAAAATCTCATCTGCATCAGAGGCTCCCCACCACGAATATCCAGTCTAGAGCTGCATCGGCCTACGAGGTTTGGAGCATTGTTGCAGCGAAATGCTGAATACGAAATCGATGGGACTATGAAGGGGCCAAGTAGCGGGGCCAGTCAGCATTGCATTATTATCGACGAATGGCGACTTCTATTCAAGCCACAATCAAACTTCGAACCCAAGATTTGAAGGCTTACCCATCCTTAACGGTACATCGCGCAATAGAAACCCAATCTAAAAAAAAAAGCCAAGCTTACGATGAAGCACTTGCTGCACGTGCCTAGTCTTCGTTCAATCATTCCGCAACCCACCATATACGCTTGGTCTGTATGGTTAATGAGAGCGGTGGGCTCTCTATCCGTGGCATCTGGACGGGAGAATATGGTACTTTGAATCTTTGCGACAAGAAGTGCAGAAGTTGCGCGGTATGGTTTAATTTGAATTGACAATATGTAAATCTGGTAACTAAATTTCGCAAAAAAACACGTGGTACTGTTTGACATAGCCTCCATTGAAGGAACACGAGCATGGATCGGATCATCAAGTAGCGTCAATCGGTCAGTACCGGAAGCATCCCCGTGCCAGTAGTTGAAACCCTGCAACTTTTGAGTACAGGATGCCTTATTGAGGTTCATGCCCCGATCACAAAAAGCGAACACGCATCAGGTAACTACATTCTCGTATCGTACTTTAGCGAGGCTGAATGTTTGCGTGCTCAGATCTGACATTCTCCACTCACAATGCTGCAATCCTATGAAGATCGTATTCCTTCGGTTAATTGGCTATAATTTGGCTTTTTCTCTCAAGCCAGCGGGTACAGTCAGTCCTCTCATAGACTGCCTAATACGGGACTTCGGGTATATCCGATTCCCGACGGCCCGCGGGCAGCCAATATGGGAGGCTCCCGATTTCTTTTTCCGAGGTTGCACGTAGAATTTTTTTTTTAATTTACGTTCTGTATTACTCTATTTACTAAGTGGGCCTTTGGATAACTCCATTCTTTCCAGTGTGTCCATTCTGTCATTTCGTGTCCGTTTGCTCGTGTCTTCTTCTTCCATAACCTTTCGATAACAACGATTAGAGAGGCTACACAAGGACTCCTTATGTGAAGAATTGTCGAAACTGGGGCGGAATTTTCAAACAAAAAAAGTGATTTATATGGGCCAAACGGTGGAGAAAGCGCCAGGATGCCTAACGTTTCTTCAGGGCGGCTTGGCTGTGGCTGAAAGCGGCGATCCACACGCTTGGCAAGATCGCTCTCACCGCGTACGGTACCTCTGAAAGCATTCTTTATTCTAGGCGAATTTGTCGTACTAATCTTACAGAAACTTATTGTCGGATCTTAAGGTTAATTGAATGGACATGGGAATGGGATGCGAAGAGTTTTATCACATCATTTTCCACAGTGCGCACACTTCGGCGTGTTACTATTTTACGTGCACCAATCAGCGTCAAGCGGACATTTGCAGCGCCAAAGTACGAAGCGAAAGTCCGCACCTGCATATTCCACCAAGCTTTGCACTCGGTCCTCGCCCTTAGAAGCCACCGAGCTCGGCATCTCCTTAAAAAGCCCGTGGAAATGCCATGGCTATCACCTCACGAGTTAGCTTTTCATGCAATTGCATTTCTTGTTACCTTCTCCTACATTCCATTTGATCATTCCGTTTCTTGTTTATTTTATTTTTCTCCCATAGATTGATATCAAGAAATCCTTACGTGCGATGCCAACGCACCAAACGAATTCGACTAGCGAGTCAACTCTGGCCGAAGCTCGTCCAGGGCCAGATGTCGAAAAAGATGATCACACTTCACCACCATCGGCCGCAGAGGTTGCCACCAATGATCCTCCCGATGGAGGCCGTGATGCTTGGTTGGTCACCTTTGGCAGCTGGTGGGCTCTCTTCATAGCCTTCGGCTGGACGAACTCCCTTGGTGTGTTTCAGAATTATTACGAAAAAGAACTACTGCGCGCTTACTCTGCATCCACAATTGCTTGGATCGCATCCACTCAAATATTCATGATGTATGGTGGCGGCATTGTCTTGGGCAAAGTGTTCGATCACTACGGACCTCGGTGGCTGTTGCTTGTCGGTGGATTCGCTCATGTGTTCGGCCTAATGATGACCTCTATTTCCAAGGAGTATTATCAGATATTCCTGTCGCAGGCAATTTGCAGTGCTATAGGTGCCAGCGCCATCTACTATGCCTGTCTGGGCTCACTTGCTAGCTGGTTTCGGGCGAAACGCGCAACTGCTTTTGGAATTGCCGCCTCTGGTGCCTCTATTGGCGGTGTTATATTCCCTGTAATGGTTGACCGTCTCATCGACCAAGTTGGCTTCGGTTGGACTATGCGCGCGGTTGCCTTCCTCATCCTCGGGGGTCTTGTTATCGTCAATCTTACTGTGAAATCGCGGCTGATTCACGAACCGAAGCCAGTTCATATTCGACAGTACATCAAGCCTTTCACGGAAATCCCATTTCTGCTTTTGGTCATATCGCTATCGCTTTTTTCGTTTGGACTGTTCCTACCCTTCAACTTTATTACTGCTCAAGCGCAGACCCTCGGCATGTCCCCCAATTTGGCGAATTATCTCGTCGCGATTCTTAACGCAACCAGGTATGTTTTTCAACTAAACCTCGCGATTAAGGAAGTCTATACTAATTCGTTTAGTGTCTTTGGTCGTATCATTCCCGGTCTGATCGCTGACCGGGTCGGTCGCTTCAATGTCATGTCTGTGGCAACCCTGGTTTCGGGTATTCTAACCTTTGCGATATGGCTCACTGGCCGCTCGAACGTCGCAATTATTCTATATGCCGCATTCTTTGGTTTCTTTTCTGGCGCTTATGTCTCTTTGACACCAGCTCTTATTGCCCAGTTGTCTCCTATCCAGGAGATCGGCATTCGTACAGGAGCTCTATATTTTTTTGTGTCAATCGCCGTGCTTACAGGGAGTCCGATTGCCGGGGCCTTGGTTGCTGTTGACAAGGGTAAATATGGCTATTTGGAGATTTTTGCCGGGGCCACAATGTGTGCTGGTGCCGCCCTGGTCGTGCTGACTCGTGTTGTGAAAGGCGGATTCAAGTGGGCTGTTTTGTAAAAAGGACGATTTCGATGTAATTCAAATATACTAGTATATATATATCAGGTAGCAGATTTAAGTTCTCGTCAATTGTCTCGGTAGTCGAAAATGTTACACAAAGCTACTAGGTATGGATCACAAATTTGCAATTCCACTCGCCCGCGAGGTCGCGAAACATATTTTGGTGGTACTAGGTACTAGTAACTACTTGTAGACCTCGGGACCCACTGCCCAGGAACCACCCACCTGCCAGTGGGCATCTAACTCGGACAAGAACCTTCCAAGGTTGGAACTTGAACCTTCAAATTGCATCTATCACCTGGGCAAAGTGTAAAAAAGGTAAAGCTTGCGATGGCTTGACTTAAAGGATTTGGACTCAAATTGTGACCTTAGGGTTTCATCAAGATACTATCCCTACCTTTAGTTACAGCTAGGAATGAATAAACCAACCTCTTGGAAGTTCGATGGATTGGACTTCAGTGAGTTGCAAAACAATTTAAAATTACAACCAGTCAAAATCCATTATGCTCTACTTGTGAGAGAGGAATTCTACTGGCGAACACTGATCAAAGAAATGATAACTCTGATTCAGGTCACATAAGGCCCAAAATCATAGATCTGCGCAGTGATCGACCGCAATTGTGAGGGGCGGACGGACTTTTGACGCGCAGATTCGGCGAAATCGGCCCCCAAAAAAGCGATTCGGACTTGGGAACAAAGCCGGCTACGTAATTTGAACTACTAGTAGTTACTAGTGTACTACTTTATGCATCGGAAAAACATATATATCCTTCCCCCGCATCTTGCCACCTTGAAACTCCTTATCCAGGCCAGATCCTATTCTCGACAGCCTTCAAGTTGGAACGTCCACCGCCGAGGAACATCGGTACAATCATACGTCACACCAGTAATACTACATAGGTGCAAAGCAAATATTTCTTCATCATGCTTCCTCTCAGCCCAGATGGTGCATTTAATTTCGAGATACTCCGCACCCTAGCTCTTGCCCGCTACAGAGGTGCAGACATCGGTGAAGTCTTGGAAGCAGCGGAGCATATCGAACCAGGAAACATGGAAAGCTTCCACGACGCCTTCGCCAACCTCGCTTCACGCGTCCTAGCACAGGCCGACGGAATCAATGCTAAAGCCCACCCTGTTTCCGCACGAGATGCTTACTTTCGGGCTGCATCATATTTCCGCGCCGCAGACTTCTTCATTCACGGCAATCCAAACGACCCCCGAATCAATGGTCTCTGGACCCAACAGACACTCGCATTCGACAAGGCTATCGCACTCTTGCCCATTCCCGGGGAGCGTGTTATCCTCCCAGCGGACAGTTTCAACGTCCATGGCATTTTCTTCCGCGCCGATGACAATTTCACTAATCCCAGACCAACTTTGATTCTCGGGAATGGGTATGACGGCGCGCAAGAGGAGATGCTTCATGTTTCTGGCTTCGCTGCGCTGGAGAGAGGCTACAACGTTATTGTTTATGAGGGACCTGGACAGCCAACGATTCGCCGAGGGCAGAACCAAGGGTTCATCCATGATTGGGAGAAAGCTGTTACACCCGTTGTTGACTACCTGCTCCATCAGCCTGAAGTTGACACTGCACGTATCGGCTTGCTGGGATACTCGCTCGGTGGATACTTGTCTGTTCGGGCAGCAGCATTTGAACACCGCCTGGCAGCTGTCATAGCCGTGGACGGGCTTTGGGACATTTATAAATCCTTCGCGAATGATCTTTTGCCGCCTGAGTGGCTAAAATCATTCGAAGCCGGTGATGCGTTGAGCTTGAATGCTCAGATCGATGAATTCCGCTCTCAGACTGATACATCCACCACACTTCGTTGGATAATTGACCAAGGACTGTGGTCTTTCAACGTCGAAGATGTGAGCGGGTTGCTTGATGGGATCAAGAAAATGACACTGGAGGGGCTCGAGGGCCAAATTGAATGTCCAGTTTATGTCGGTGATGCGGCCGATGATCATTTCTTTCAGGGACAGCCGGGCTTAGTGAAAGAAAATATCGGAGCAAAGGCGACACTTGATACGTTGACTGCCGTGGACGGGGCAGGTCATCATTGCCACGTTGGAGCCGCTGTCATTATGAATCAACGGCTGCTAGATTGGTTTCACGACATTGTTTTGAAATAGTGGAATTCACGTGTCTTGCTTCGATTTTCTGAGTAGTCTGCGAACCAGGAGAGAATAATTTGCTACTCTGGGGTCTCCATGAATTATGTGTTAGTGATGAAGATTTCTGATTGAAATGAATGTTTTGCTCTTTTTATGAGTGGTTTCTTTTGTGTTTTCTTTTGTTTCTTTTTTCATATAATTCGGGAGATCTGCAGGCTTATTCCGTCCTTTCCTATCAAGGTTAGCGCGGTTGTAGTTACATTCCTGTGTTGCCCGCGGTCTTTCATGCCACCTTCATATTCCACTCCCGCCAAAAAAATGAGTTCCACCAGTCTTTCCTGTCGGCGCTGTCGAAGGTTCAAGGTAATTTACATATATACGCCTTGAATCGGTCACTTAGTAACAGATATAGCGCAAATGCTCCCGCGAACTGCCAACTTGTGAACGCTGTCGTCATTTAGGAGTCGATTGTGCTTACCCCCAGCGCAAAAAACGAGAAGCACGTATCGTGGCCACGCCCAGAGACGACAATAGCACCGCACTCGAAAATGTATATCAAACTAGGCCTATGGGGGTCCAGTCAAATCTCATAATGGCACTAGCGACAGATACTCAATTAGCCTCGCAAACAAATGGGCTCACCCTGCTGGATGTCTACTTTTCACAGTTCATTCCTTCCAGTATTATTTCCCAACAAGGACGCACCAAACGACTATATTTAAATGGCGAATTATGTACCGGTGTTTTGCACGCCATGTTCGCCTTGGCTTCTTTATTCTTGGGCCGCACACAGGCGCCAAGCAAGTGGCGTCGACTCGATGACTCGGCAGACGTCTCCCAAATCGCTCCTCACCACGGCCAGGACTGGGCGAATAATGCTGGGCACATCGCTTCCCTCCAATTGCAAGTGCCTTCTGTCGACACCGTTCGAATGCTTTCCAATCTTACTACTTATTGGTTTGGCATTGGTCAGAGAGAAAGGTCCCAGGCGGGTGCGAGTAAGTCCATCCTGGTTTCAGATAATATCTATACTAGTTTTAGGCTCAGGCTTACGCGCACATAGATTTAGTTATACAGGCAGCACGCGACTTACAAATGCAAAGCTCACATCTGCCGAAACCTCAATCCCGTGATCTGCGATGGTCTTGTTTCTGGGCCGACACAATCTGTCGATGTTTCGTCCTTGATGATAGTTTCGCCAACTCAAATCAGGATATGGATATATCTGATATTACCCAACCCTACAACAGGTTTATCACCAAGGATGTTGATAACACGTTGTCGGTCTCACTGGAGACACGGCCAACTCCTGGGCAGGAAGCCTTGTTCAAGGCATTGGGCCTCTGGTATGTTTTTTCGAGGGCTATCTGAGGATTTTGAACCATATTAAATAACTTTGTTAGGCGTGAGGCTAGAGCGTTCATTCGAAATCTCAGGTTCATTTACAATCTTGCACCCGAGGCGGCTCTGACGGGGAGGTGGGCAGCTCTCTTTGCGTTGGATAGTAAAATCATCTCCTGCTATTCATCCTTTCCCACCACACTACGCAACGTTTATGGGGGTAGCCTCTGTGACTCAGGCGAGGTCCCAGAACTGTTGCTATCACTTCACGCAGTCTACCACCAGTGTCGAGCTCTGCTCCATCTTTCCATGTTCATGTTCCTACGACAAAACGCCTCAGCACCCCCCGATTACGTCAACTTATGCGCCCGTGTCTCGATGTCCCACCTGAATAATTTTGCAGATGTCGCTACCTGCTTTATGTCTCTTGCTCCATTTAACGCCTCGGCAAATCCACCTTTTATTGCATATTGTGCTTTCTTGACAGCGTCGATCCATTTGGCTTCTTTAAAGATGTTTCAGGGATCTACCGGAAATCCACCCTATACTAGCCCACCTGCGTTGGCTTTATTGAGGAAACGAGCCCTATCCAGCCTTCTTGTGCTGCTGCACCTCCAATCTTATTGGTCCTCGTGTAAAGAACTGGTATGTAATCCCAGTTTATTTCTTACTGCCTCACATACTACCCGAGATCATATAGCTTACCGGGTTTCATTCACAGCTTGACCGTCTTCAACCATTATGCTTCCCTGTCCGAATATCACCGGCCGATATAGAAAAACATGGCCACGATCTACGAAATTCATCCGATATCCTGCCCTCGACCACAATTCCTGATGGAACTCCGTTGGCTCCACTACCACCACATCAAGAAGAACTCGAGAATATCATGAGTCGGCACCTTGCGCAGGTTCTGCAAATGGTAGACCTAAGCCATCCGGCCTATTTTTCATTTCAAAATCTACAATCGTCACATCAAATCGCGGGTCATCCTTCGATCCTTGATCAATCGGCGAACTTCTACCCGCAACCATACTACACATGGCAACCCGAACCTGAACCGACACGAATATCTCCAATTCCCGGTCCGCAACCAATTCCCTACAATGCTATAGTCACAGAACCTATATATCCTCATCACCATAAGCCACGGAGCTGGATTCCGGCTCGTCCGGTGGCCTTAGAGTCTACGGGATTTGAATACGATGAGCAGGATCTTGAATAGTAGGATACCTACTAACTATGTATATCTCGACGAATAAAGTGTGTGGACGCGGGTACCCTTCAGGGGTCACTCCGGGACCCCGGGCCCTTCGCACTTTTGAGAATCAAGGATATTGAAAAGGAGGGCGTAATGGTAGTACTACAGTATCTGCGTGTCAAATATTTAGATATTTCCAAGTACCAACCTTGGAAGGCTTAACAGAAAACCCACTCTAAAAACCTTTGACGTACATTGTTGTGGAGCGGAGTAACAGGGACGTCATATCTGCCTGCCAACGCAGCCAATTTGGGATTTTTGGAGCTCCGCACGCCGGCAGGAGATTTAGTCCTTGGGCTTACATCCAGTCACGGTATTTAAACTTTGATAAGAAAAGAGCAAAAGTTGCTCAGTGGGAATAATACATTTTATAAGCCACCTTGGGATAAAGTTATCTGGACACATCACCTGCCTATATTGGTACCCTCGACCTCAGGATATCAAGCGAAATGTCCGATTCAAATCAAAATGAGTCCGACCAGGATTTAGAAGGTCTGCCTCCATCTGTGAGACGGTACATTTACGAAGGACAAGATCACTTCTCTCGAATCGTCGCAGTTGAACGAGAACGCCTACTCAACTCAATGCAAAAGTCTCGTGAACACAACGAATTCAATACTGCATCCGACGATATCTCCAACACTGAGCCAGCAACCTGTGAGGTCACCGAATTCCTTATTTTCAATATTGATCCATTTACCTTCCGACGGGATTTCCTCGAACACAATCCGATCCTTACCTTCTCCATCCGACTATCATTCAATCCGAAAATGCACACACTTATCATCAAGATGGTTACCGCCGAACATACCCAGGTCGGTGCCATTTTCAGAAAGGCCGTCGATGGGGTTCTTGAACCTATGGGGCTTGATAACGCCCTCAATTACGTCTACGAAGCTGTGGATATTGATGTCAATGGAAGAAGGAAGCAGGCAGATCTAGGCTGGGGGCCAAGAAGGCCCCCTCCTGGCTGTCCTAAACGACCCACAGTGGTCGTCGAGGTTGGGGTGTCTGAGACGCAAAGTAAGTTATGCCGAGACGTAAATCTTTGGCTCGATCCGACACGTGGAATGGTGGGAGTAGCGATTGCAATTAAGATAAATTGCAAAAAACCGATGATCACCATAGATAAATGGACGTGGGACCCAGCTACCAGGAACGCAGTTCAGACACAACACATCGAGGTTTCGGAAGACCAGACAGACAAGGTCGAGCTGTCTGGAGGTCCTTTGATAATTCCGTTTCGTCACTTATTTCTACGAGACCCCCAGACCCCAAGAGAAAAGGACGTTATCATAGATAGGGAATGGTTGATTGATATTGCCGAGCGGGGTTGGGAGATGCAATTTCAGTAAGCATTTTTGATTTATTCTTATTAAAAAGTTGATGATTTAGCTTGGGTGTTTCGGGTGTCTTAAAATAACCCATTCTGCGTCCCGAGAGGACAATGCGTGCACTGATTCCAATTTGAACATCTATTTACTGGCATCATAAAAATGCCTCTAGAATACAAATATTTGCTCAAGCATCGACCTCCAAGCCTACGTTAGGGTTCAAGTTCCAAATTCAGATTGATACTCCGCATCAGAGAAAGGTTCTAATCCCACCGAAAATCTTCTTGAATTGACTTCCCGTTGCAAATGACCAAGTGCTAACAAATTACGATGATGCTATGTCTCAAAATGAGGGAGAAAATCCTCGGACGTCAACCCGAGATGCCGAAGACGTGGCATAAGACTTTCAATTGATTTATGGAAATAGCCACTCTCGCCCTTGGCCGGGAAGCGTTCAAATTCCTTTCTTTCAGCTAACCAAATATCAAGGTCTTCTAGATCAACAAGCGGGACATCAAGCAGCATGGAAACGACCGTGTCCATGAACGCTGCCAATTGGGGCTGCGGGAGCGATGGGGGTGGATCCTGGAAGTGAAGAGATCTAAGGTTGGTAAACTTGGCAATGTCAGAAGAATGACACCTTGTAAGGTTGTCGGTGTCCAGCTTATCATCGACAGATGGTGTTCCGTAGGTGTTGAATCCAAAATCGACCGGCACACGTGTATAGCAAGCATATGGACTTTCTGATATTTTTCTAAGCCGCTCCAGAGGCGGAGTCATCGTCCTAGGGAAAATGAATTCAGCCTTGAGAAGGTGGAAGAGCCAGCGTGAAAATCCTTCCGCTATAGGCTTATTTCAGTGGAGCCGGAACACGACCAGACAAGAGGGTGTGTGACTCTTACAAGGGCTATTGGATGAGAGAAGTACCAAACTTTAACCCAGGGTGTACTGGTGTATGATTACTTATACAATGCCGCAAGGCCAAAGAGTAGATCGCCGGTTCAATCCAAGAACCAACACCATGAAACGTGTTCCGTTAGTATAGCGAACTTTACTCAGAGATCCGGACTGGGCCTTCAAATTATCCCAGAATATAAGTATTCATTATGTCTGGTGATCAGGAAAGATATTTTGTATAACAATCAACTCTCATATACACTTACGACAAGTTAGGCAAACTGCTACTCTCTCACTTTATACTTTCTATAGTGGCCAGCGGCGTTATTGCGTCTCCATTTACGAAGAGGGAAACCTCTATTGCATGTTCCAGTGGCAAACAGACACCAAAATGCTGCCAGAGTGTGGTTCTTGTCAATATACTAGGGAAGACTGTTGATATTGGAGTCGGATGTGTAAACTGTATGGTACCTCACATTCTAACTTGGGCTACATTGATCAATTTATAGTGGGCAGCTCGTGCAAGGGTCAAACCCTTGCTGTGATACCGAGAAGACAAGTCGCGTAGATTGCGTCGGCGAAGTGATGCTGACTTGACAAGTTTCTCATCGATGTTCTAACCGTTTGCACTGAGGCTATTGGGGGAGGTAGCAGTGGCCAAAGCGGTAGTGGTGGTGGTTGACCGTTGGCCTTGGACCACATTTGCCCCGACCATAGGACATGAAAATGCTAGCAAGAGTTTCGACGTACAAATAATCTTTGATCAGTCTAAAGCTTGAAAGCAGCAACTTAATAATCACGTGTCATATTCCTTTGATGGGTTAAGGAAGCTACCACGAAACAAACTGTCGACTAATAAATCAAGGCTTTTACAGAAATGTTCGGAATTTCATGGCAAGGTGGGTTCAAAATTTTGTATGAGTTTTCAAAAGTTGGCGCGAATAAGGGAAGGGATATCAATACGATAACTGCTTTACCATGCTCCTTTTGTGGACGCGAACACTGGAAAATGTGGATGTGGATATGGATGTGGATAGGCGTTACGGAGACGTTTCAGGGGAAGGGGGGAGGGGAGGATGGAGGGGAGGGGGGGTCTTTATTTAGATGCGAACTACTAGTATTCAAACTAACGAATTAATTAATGCAGCATGGTGTAGGGAGTATCCGATTAACAAAGCACAGTACGAGTACTCGTACTCCTTAACCAGGGGATTGGATTGGATACTCGTATTCGAATCTCAAGATTTCATTTCATTAAGATCCATGGCATCCTCCCTTCACTACGGAGTACTCTACCCGTTCAAATTTCAGGGACCGATCCACCAGGACAGGCCTAGACTTCGATTCGTACAAATGTACTCCATAGAGTTAGTCCGCACGCATACTGATAGGCCCAGGTGTCAATGTCAACCCCAACCCCTACCCAACTCCAGTGGTCTTCCCCAATTTCCCACATGTCTGCAAAGGTGCATCGGACTGGGTCTGACTTGATCTGAGCAGGGGCTTCCCGAAACTCTGTTGCCTGCACTGCCTCGATGATCAGCGAAGAAGCTTGATTTGCGCGCGCTAGGCCCCGTCGGCAGTGGCGGAGTGTGGATTAGATTGGGGGTGTCGGTATTTGGTTGAGATGGGGGTTCCTACCTTACGGAGTAAGAAATTACTACTAGTATTTGCTAATGTGTTATATTCAAGTTCAAAATTTCCTTGGGTTTTTGGGCTGCGCGGAGTGTTCCGAGATATCGGGTCTTTGTGGGATATTTGTTCGGGATGTGGCGAATAGAGTGGGGGTTGCTAGAGAATAAGCTATTTTGGACTCCGTATGGGTATCTACATAGAAGTGATTCATCCATGGATGCTGGGTTTTGGTTTGACTATATTTAGTAGTATGGTGACTGATCCAGGGGAGAATGGTAGAATTTACTAGTACTAGTAGTAGTAGTAGAGCAGATTTGTTGTCTTATCCTTCTTGGCTGGAACTTGAACTTCAAGTTGAAATTCTAGTGAGTCGCCAGGCCAAAGCTTCAAGAGCTGCAGTTGGTGGGGGGGGAGGGGTAAGATGCAGTTCGGTTGGATAAGCTGAAGCTGTAGTTATGAGCGGTTGGTTGCAGAGCAAGCGAAATATGGATGTGTTGGTTGAGAGATACCTCACGCAAAGATAAATTGCAGAATTTGCGTGAAGCAAAGCAGTGGCTGATTGCGCAGTACATAAGTACACTATAAAGTTTACGGTGTACTGTGTACAGATTAGAGAAACCTTGGAACATCACTTGAGGTGGCTTGGGTACGTGGGATGTAGCCAAGCATTGTTGCGCTGCGCAGGGCAGTCTACTTGGCAGGTCTAAGATGCCGATAGCGATTGGGATTGCAGCCAGTCTCAACGATCGGTGGCGCAGAAACAGTATGCACGTTCAGGGTGGTTGGGGCGAGATACTCTGTACAGCTACCTGTCAGAGCTGTACCATAGTCCGAGCACACCGTGACCGTGCATTGCACGAAGCGGAGCAAAGAACGGATACTGAACCCTGCACCCAGTGCTTGCTACCAGTGCTTCTGATAAAGGATGGAAAATATATCCCAGACAGCTTTGCAGCCCTGCCAAGGCCCACCCAACCACCCCTGGACAGATATTTGGCATTACGTAGGCGCTAATTTTGGCGGGCGGTTGGGTTCGGTGGAGGCTAATTTGCGGCCGCTCCACTTGGGCCGGGCTGGCCTTGAAAGACCCAGGAGGGATGTACTCCGGGGGGTAAGGGACAGGGACAGCCAGTTGCAGAGCTAGCACCGAGACAAAAGAGAGACAGCGAGAGACATTGGAAAGGGATTGTCTTGAATGTGACATGGCTTGGAGTGAGATGGCATTGGGATATCAGTGGCAATTGTAATTGTAATTGCACTTGCAATCATGACGACAATTGCGATCGTCATCCTGGTGGTACGAGGTACAAGGGACAAGGGATTTTGTAGGTGGTACATTCCAGGGTCGACGCCTCAACGGAGAGGCATCTGCTGCTTTCAGCACGAGGGCTCACGATCGGCCAGGACGCGTGGGCCCGGGCGGGGTGGAGAAGTCCACAGGAGAGCAAGGAAAAGGGGCTCTGGTCTGGATTCGGGACTGTGGAATCTGAATCTGTCTGAATCTGGAATCTGGATGTCCTTCTGGAATTAGCATGGAAAGGGTTTGCGGGAGATTGTTCAGCCGTGGTGGTGGTGGTGGTGGTGGTGGTGGTGGTGAAGCATTGGTGGTAATGATGATGCGGTGAAGTAGTGGAGTATGAAGCCATCCTATGAAGCTATCAGTATGGCAGAGACAGGATAGAGTGCAATGAATGGATAGAGTAGAGCCATAAATAACTCAAGAGCAGAGTAAGTCTAGAATAGTATAGGTGAGTGGAAGTGGAAGTGGAAGTGTAAAGGGGAGAAGTGAAGAACAATAAATATCACGTTACTCCCCCACCTCCTTCTGCTTTGCTTCCCTCCTCCTCCTCCTCCTCCTCTCTGTCTCTCTTTCTCTCCATCTTTCCTCTCTCCATTGATCCGTGAGTATTCCTTGATTTCCTTTCTATTCCCCCTCCCTGTCACTTGTACCTGGTACTCTGTACTTTCCACCTCCCAATTCGCCTTATCGGGCCACTGTTGTTGGTACTACTGCTCTCTCCTCTCTGCCACTGTCGACATGATCGACATGCGTGGCGACTAACCCCTCCTCTGTGTTGGCGTGGACGTTTCCTGTGTTCGCCTTGAAAATCTCCTCTCCACCAATTTCCCAATTCCTTTTGTCCCTTTCTTTCTTCTGCCCCGCCATCTCTTATCTTGTTGTTGTCCGCTACCCCCATCCACTGCCCGTCGCATCTCCTCTACCTTAAGCTCTCCACTAACTGCTATCCCCAACAGTCGCAGCCTCCAAAAAACCCCCCCTACAATCCTCCACAATGGCTGCTAAGGCGCTGCCTACTCACCTTGCCCCCCGCGGCCGATGCTTCGTCCGGTTCTTTCTCCGGGAAGCACCATGGCAAGTCGCAGTCCCACATGGTAAGTGCCTCACCGCTGCCTCCTTGAGGAGTCGAGAAAAGAGAAGAGTTGCACTTTGTATGCCTTTGTATTTGCGTTGCGGACATCACACATTTTTACTGGATCGTTCTTGCCGGGACCATCGCATTGTCTATTCATCCCGTGGATCGCAGTGCTTCTACTTCTGCCCCTCCCCAGGGTGGTCTCTGTTTACTTCCCATACCTCACTCCTTCCTTCATCTACTCGCCACCTTCTGTTCTCCCCTCCCCTCCCCCATCTACTCTCCTCTACTCGATCGGCTTGCTACACATTTTCCTAATTCATCCTCCTACCACCCCTTTCGCCTTTTTGTACCCCTCATGCTAATAATGCCCCACTCACTCCAGGCTTTCGAGAATGCCTCCACCAGCGTGGCTGCCTCGCAGATGCGCAATGCCCTGAACGCCCTCTCCGACTCCGTCACTGAGCCCGCCGACAAGAAGCGCTTCGAGACCGAGATGGACAACTTCTTCGCCCTCTTCCGTCGTTTCCTCAATGACAAGGCCAAGGGTAACGCTGTCAACTGGGACCGCATCGCTCCTCCCCAGCCCTCGCAGGTCGTCGGCTACGACGAGCTCGGTGCTGATGCCTCCGTTGAGTTCCTGAACAAGCTGGCTGTCGTCAAGCTGAACGGTGGTCTCGGTACCTCCATGGGTTGCGTCGGCCCCAAGTCCGTCATCGAGGTCCGTGAGGGCATGTCTTTCCTCGACCTGTCGGTCCGCCAGATTGAGCACCTCAACCGCACCTTCAACGTCAACGTCCCCTTCGTCCTCATGAACTCCTTCAACACCGACCAGGACACCCAGTCCATTATCAAGAAGTACGAGGGCCACAACGTCGATATCATTACCTTCAACCAGTCCCGCTATCCCCGTATCATCAAGGACTCCCTCCTCCCCGCCCCCAAGAGCTTCGATGCTCCCCTCCAAGACTGGTACCCTCCCGGTCACGGTGACGTCTACGAGTCCCTCTACAACTCCGGCACTCTCGACAAGCTGATCGAGCGCGGCATTGAGTACATCTTCCTGTCCAACGCCGATAACCTCGGCGCCGTCGTCGATCTCCGCATCCTGCAGCACATGGTTGACTCCAAGGCGGAGTACATCATGGAGTTGACCGACAAGACCAAGGCCGATGTCAAGGGTGGTACCATCATTGACCAGGACGGCAAGGTCCGCCTGCTGGAGATCGCCCAGGTCCCCAAGGAGCACGTCAACGAGTTCAAGTCCATCAAGAAGTTCAAGTACTTCAACACCAACAACATCTGGATGAACGTCCAGGCCATCAAGCGCGTTGTCGAGGAGAACGAGCTGGAGATGGAGATCATCGCCAACGAGAAGTCCATCCCCGCCGATAAGAAGGGTGAAGCCGACCAGGCCATCTACCAGCTGGAGACCGCCGTCGGTGCCGCCATCCGCCACTTCAAGAACGCCCACGGTGTCAACGTGCCCCGTCGCCGCTTCTTGCCCGTCAAGACCTGCTCCGACCTGATGGTCGTCAAGTCCGACCTGTACCGCCTCGAGCACGGCCAGCTCGTCATGGACCCCAACCGCTTCGGCGGTGTTCCCGTCATCAAGCTTGGCTCTGACTTCAAGAAGGTCTCCGACTTCCAGAAGCGCATTGGCAGTATCCCCCGCATCGTCGAGCTGGACCACCTGACCATCACCGGTGCCGTCAACCTGGGCCGCAACGTCACTCTCAAGGGCACAGTGATCATCGTCGCCACCGAGGGCAGCACTATTGATATCCCCCCTGGATCCGTCCTGGAGAACTGCGTTGTGCAGGGTTCCCTCCGTATTCTGGAGCACTAGATTTAATAATTGAGCCCCGGTCGGGTCTCGGTCTCAGTTTTCTTGCTGTCGTCGATTCGACTTTTTAATTTGGTTTTGGGAGGTGCATTCGATGGAATCATGGAGTATGCTAAAGATGTGCCTTGTACTACATTACAATAATCCAGCGTCTTGTTTTCGGGCTGCACTTTGCGGTCTGGTCTTTTCTTAAGTACGGCAGTTGCATCTATCTCCTCATCATTATTCAATTGATTAGTTGTAGTTGTGTAGTTGTAGTATTGACATGGACACTGGCAGCTGGAGTGCTCTAGTAGTAGCCGTACCATTACTTCAAGTTCCTTTCTGGTTAACTAGTAGCAGGTCATGTCTTTCCCAGACTATTCCGAGGTTGTACTAGTGCATCGATGTCACTGCACTGGCTATTTTGCTCACCAGAAGTGTTTGTTGTTGTTGTTGCTGCTGCTGCTGCTCTCTTTTCCGTCCTCGGATTGGCGGGGTGTTGTTCCCGACGACACTAGTAAACGTCATCTTGACACCAGCCAAAGCAAAGCCCCCTAGGCGTTCCAAGAATGATGTCTTCCCTGTTTGGTCAAAATGAGACAAGGATTTAACAGCCGGGTACTTGATTCTGCGATATTGTTGGTGGAAAGTTCATTCGATGCGGTCTCGGCGGCTGTAGTTACCTCCCAACTGTTCATTTAAGTCCTGGTGAACTTGGTCTTGATCTTGGACATCCTTGCAGGGTTATAAAAATGCACAGGGCTTTACAAGTTTCATTCTACTCTTCCTCGTTTTCTGCTGCGGCTGTCTTTGGCGAGAGATAGTTAGATCCCCCTTGCCATGTGAACAACCAATTAAGACCCTCTCATCCCATTCCAGTTCCCTTTCGCCTCACTGGGTTATAATTCCCTTTCAATCGCCTCTCTTCTCCTCGCCCCCGTCGTCATTTCCGCGGCAAAGGCAAGAATTAGACAATGGCGACTGTTGTTACATTAAAGTGTACTGCGGCGTATACTACAACCACTCTACAACCTCTTAAACAATCACCCAAAACAAGTTCAAGTCGAATTTATCTCACTGGTCCTACTACTAGTATACATTGTTGGTGTCTACCTGCAGTATAGTATTAAAATACCAATACCACGGATCCAATCGATATGACCTCCGATCAACGCCACATCACAACAGGTCCCTCGCCAATCTCAGACCAAAGCAGTCCCCCACCGTTCAAAAATTCCACATCAACCCAAGCACTAGCATCCAGCTCGACCACTGCACCAGCTGCCGGAGGTATGTGTTCAAATTCCTCTAGCAGTTCTACAGCAATAGACCGTGACACACTGGAAACTGCCAGTGGCAGTACAAACACACCATGGAAAAAGCGAGTCTCAACAGCATGCCTAGCATGCAAAAAGTCCAAAAGGAAATGCTCCGGCACACCACCGTGCTCCAATTGTCTCACTTTCGATCGAACATGTGTATTCGATGAATCACTCGATCAGCGCCGGCGAGTCGCTGCCAAGCGAACCGCTGATGAATTATCCTATCATCGTGATTTGTTGAATGATCTTTTTACGCTGGTGAGGGAGGCGGATTCGTGCGCTGCGCAGAGACTTTTGGAGCTTATAAGGGATAGTGCGGGTCCTGAGGATGTTAGGGAGTTTATTCATGAGACGCTTTCTGGGTTGAGTGGGAGGTTGAGGGTTGAGGGGATAGAAGAAGGAGGAGAAGGAGGAGGAGGAGGAGGGGGACATATTTCCGATTCTTTACTTTCCGCAATGAAAACGGGCTCAGTTTCGACTTCGACTTCGACTTCGACTTCGATATCGACTTCGGCATCTCGTGCTTCAGGCTCGAGCTCGGGCTCGGGTTCAGGCGCGAGTCTAGCAGCAAGCGACACAGCCAGAACGGACGAAGAAAATATCCAATCCACCATTTCCAAACTGGAAGATGTTAAAGATGTCATCAATATCGAGGGATCCGAGCCGTCATTTCGCAGTAAAGTCATGGATCTCCATTATATCTGCGATGAGGCACCGATCAAAGTCCCCGCGAAACCTTGGACGAATGTAACGGATGATGATGATCTTGTTTCGCATCTTGTCTCGTTGTATTTTACTTGGGATTATCCTGTACATACGTTTTTGGATCAAGATGTGTTTTTGAAGTATATGGGTGCTTCCGGTGGGAATGGGGCTGGGCCTGAGCCGAGGGAGGGGGAATTTTGTAGTGCATTTTTGGTGAATGCGCTTTTGAGTAATGCCTGTGTGAGTTCAAATTGATTCTTTTCTTTTGTCACTTCGTTTCTTGATTCCATCTTGATTCCAATTTGGTCTTTGGTTGGATGTTTTGCTTTAGGGGTTGTTCACATTGTTTCCGAGCCTCCAATGCTTGGATGATGCTGAGGCTGATCGGTGCGATGCTTTCAGTATTTCTCTGAATTCTCTGAAGCATATGTCATCCCCGGCGACATTTCCTCCAAAGGATGTGACTTTCTCGCTGAAGCAGAACGCCTCAAAGCGGATACTCCCTCCAGACCCAGTCTGGCTACGCTGCAGGGAACGCTTCTGATGTATGAGCGGTATGCGATGTCTCGCGACGATGATCTGGGATACATCATGCTTCATGAGGCCATTCGTATGGGAGAATCGCTCGGACTTATCGGCAGTTCCGGTCCGCATATTACTAGCGAGCAATTGTCCAGGGACATGGATGCTTCGTGTCGGCGGACGGCGTGGGGACTGTTCAATATCGATACGTGGGTGAATAAAACCCACTGCGCTCAGGATTGAAAGGCTAACAAGGTACAGGATGGTTCATACGGGCTTTCTTCGCCCTTGTCTCATTTCCCATGTCAATATGCCTCGTGTTGGCCGCGATGTTGGTCAAGATCAGCTTCTCTGGAGACCGTATCCGACGCATCGGCAGTCACGACCGTCTGAGATCAGTTTGTACTTTGATGAGGCGTGTAATTTGTCGACTATTGCGCGTGATATTTCAAGGAGTATGTTCGGTGAGGAAATATCTGAGCAATTGAATCGCGAGGACTTATATGAGCGGTTGATGCGGTGGAAGGAGTTGTTGCCGGATGAATTCGATGGTGGGATGCCGCCGCATTTGATATTGCTATTGTGAGTAGCCCTGGAGGGTTCTATATTCCTATGTATCCTTCTTCTGCATGTGGCTCACACGACTCATTAAAGAATGCGATTCCATACTCTCGCTGTCAATCTGTTCAGCTGCGTCCCCTACTACGACGTCTCCAACTCCTCTGACGCACCGAAGACACCAGAGAGTCCACGATTTTCACCAGAGCCCAAATACACTGCTTGGAATGTAACGCAAACCGCCGCACAGGGTATTGCAGCACTAACTCGTCTCCATCGTCGCGAGTACGGAATGAGTCGGGCCCACCCGTTCGCTCTCTACGCGATCACTTTGGCCCTTTTCACGATGATGGAGCATCAATCCTTCAATGTCCTCGATCAGGACTTCCTATCCCTTGCTAGCGCATTGTCGATTGTGGCTAGTCGTTCCGCCTTGGGTCGCAATCTCTTCCATATCTTCCGACAATCAGTACGAGCTAAGGCGCAAGGCGACCGCATTCGCGACGCCAGTTCCGTCCCCGACGACTTGAAAGACCTTTTTGACGAGGAACCGACCAACCAGGGCCACACTCGTTTTGATGATTACGCAGAGGGGTTGGAGAAGCTCAACCGAGATGAAAAGTACCACGGCATTGGTGAAGGCCAGAGCCTCCAGGATTATCCCGGCTTGGGTCTTTCCGACATGTTGGATCGATATGAGAGCCTCAGTCTGGGAAAGGACAGCATTTTACCTGCACGACAATATCCGGCTCCATGCTAATAGTAATTAGTATCTGTCGATCACGGGTGGCGTGCGTGTCCCCTCTCCTATGCGGAACTGGGGAACATTAATCCTGGTACGACCAGACCCTTGATTTGTTGGATACTTCGGACATGATATCATTCGGTCATCCGTTGCCTCTCCACAAAACCTGATACATTACCGCTCAGATCCAGTCATTTCCAGAAATCTCGCCTGGAACCAGGGAGTGTTGGACGATTAACCAGCAAAATCTGCATTTGATGATCTTTTTTTTATTTAACTTATCCGCCTTCTCATTTGCGCCCTCTTGTTTGCGCCCGCACTGGCCTTTCTAGCCACTCATAGTGCCCGCTCATGACCCACTCCACACAGCCGGGAGCTATGACTACCTCCCCACGAGAGGTAGACCGACTTCGCCAAATCAGATGAAGGATTGTCCCTGGCCGAGGAGATGTTGGAGTGGGGTGAGTGGAACTTCTTGACTTGACTTATAAATGAACACATACCTCATTTCATCATCGCTCCTTCATCTATCGGTCGGCTGTCAAATTCTGTAAATTAATCTCCTTGATCGACTCAACCGACGCATGTCGCCCTACACCTCTATACCACCACCACCCCTGCCATCATGTCTCGTCGGAGCAGTCAGGGGTACGACATCCCTGTCAATAACACGAATCATCCAAACTGGACGCCTCCTTTGGCTATTAATCCCAATTCATCAATGCCTCTTGATGAAATGTCTACAGCGCCCACGCGGTCCATGGACTTGAACATGCTGCAACCACACTTACCCTCCCCTCCTATCCGGAATCACGTAGAGCATAACAATATGCATGGCAGCAAGGTCGCTATACCTCGCATCACCGGACCGAATATCAATCGAGCACGTCGACGTTCAGCTCGAGCCTGTGAAGCGTGCCGACAACGAAAAATCAAGTGCGACGGGGTAAAGCCAACGTGCGGGCAATGCAACTACCACAATAATCAATGCTCCTATGAAGATGTCAAGCGGGTGAGAGAACAGAAGGAGTTGCAGCTTCTCGGACATCGCGTGGAGTATTATGAGCACCTGCTGCGCAGCTTGGAAACAGAAGTGGAACCGCATGCAGCGCGCAAAATCCGAAAAACGCTGAAGGTAAGCATCGACAATCGATTGTTTTGACAAAGAGTTCAGCATTTGACGAATTCGTGCTCCATACAGTGTAAAGGCGCCAAAAAGTCCGAAACCGGCAATAATGGCGAGGACTCGGATTCTTCTGTTGGTTCTCTCGAGGACATCGATGAAGTGGGTGAAGACTTGAACCGCGATGAGAGCACTCGAGCGGCTGGCTTCTTTGGCAAGAATTCCGAGGTCTCGTGGATGCAACGTCTGGAGCATAATGTCGACCGCGACTCTACTATATCCCCTTCTCCCATCACGCCGTTTTATTCGAGTGACACCCAATCCTCTTCCCACCGGAAGTCGTCTCGCGATGTTTCCCTTCACATTATGAACTATCATCTAGACGACCTGGCCATTCCACCGCTCGACGACGCCGACCCCTTTGCCGTGCCGCCCCGTGCCGTCGCCGACGAATACTTCAATGCCTACCTGACTTTTGTTCACCCATCCTTCCCAGCCATTCGGAGAACGACATATGTCGCCCAGTATCGGCAATTTTATGACGTCCCGTCCAACCCACCGCGAAAATGGCTCGGAATTCTCAATATGATTTTCGCCATCGGATGCCACTATTCTCAGCTCGCTGAGCCCAATGCTAGTCGCCGGGAGGATGACTCGGTTTATCTAGCCCGGGCACGGAAATTGGTTTTCGACGAGAATATTCTGTTTGACCACCCGGACTTGCAGCAAATCCAGCTTGAGCTTCTGATGGCCTTGTATCTTCTGTGCCTGGGACAGGTCAACCGGTATGTGATCGCAGCACGTCAGGCAACTGATATTCAAATATTCTAACGAAAACAGGGCATCCAAGTTTTCCAACATGGCACTACACTCTGCGCTCTCGCTCGGTATCAATCTTCGCAACACAGACGGTCGCATTCACGATGGGGCAAAGGAGGCTCGTGGTAGATTATGGTGGTCCATCTATTCGCTGGAACACCTACTCATCTCAATGAATGGCCGAGCCTCCTGTGTGAGCGACAGCCTTTGCTCTGTACCGCTCCCGATGCCAGCTGAAGAAGAGACATTCGATGATCCCGAGGTGCAGCTGCTAGTTCAGAACTCAACTCGTCGTGAGGATCAACTCAGGCCCACTCTCTTGGAAACACAGAATCAGCGCAGAACGTCGGCTTCCTGGATTGCATCCCGCGATCCATCGTCGTCGCTCTTCTTCCATCACCTCGTCGATCTGACTCTCATCTCGCAAGCCGTTCTTAGCAAGGTCTACAGCATTGAGGGCATCCGTGAAGGCACGAGCCAGACGGAATTCCGAATCCAAAGTTACAGTCGGAGCCTCAATCGCTGGGTATCTAAACTCACCCCCAGCTACCAGTTCAGTCTCCCAGACACCGGGTACTGGAAGGTCAATCCCAACCTGGAAGATGATTCCATCCCAAACACACGGGAAAGAGTCTGTCTGGCGATGAATTACTACTCTGCAAGAATCACTCTTTGCAGACCGTGCCTTACCCAATCACCGAGCACACCACCCACCGCCAGTCCGAATCCTACAAACCCACGACAATCACAACCATCCGCACGCACCAAACTCCGCGCAGAAATGGCCACAAACTGCCTCCAAGCCGCATGCTCCCTCATCTCAATCTTGCCAGATACCCCCGAGCTCTCCTGGATAGCCCGCAAGACTCCCTGGTGGAGCGTCCTGCATTTCCTCATGCAATCCACGACCGCCCTCCTCCTCGGACTATCATATTGCTCCTTCTCATCCCCGCCGATGAATTCCAGTGTCGATAACTCGGAACAGTCAACATCACAGTCCTCCAACACCACTCCGTCTAGGTCCCCACCACGCCCACTCCTGGAGGCGGATCTAAACATCGCGGTTACAGAGACCAAGAAGGCTCTCACGTGGATTCATACAATGGCTGCCATGGACCCTGCCGCCTGTCGTGCGTTTAAGCTCTGCGATGGACTGTTGCAGAAAATTGCGCCGGGATTGGCCCTCGACTTGTCGGATTGGCCGAGTGTGGATACGCTTCCTGGTGGTGATTATCTTATGGATGAACGAATGACGAGATTGGATGAATTGGTGGATTTTGAAGGCGGTGCTGGGGATGGTTACTTTGATTATTCAGGTTAATAAGGAGCATAGGCGTACTCCAGCCCTGGAGGCTGTGCCACAGTGGACCTCGGGATGATCGATTCTGCCCGTACTATATCTATGATATATATCATGATGATGATTATCAACGCGATCAACAAATTTTAATTTCATGATTCTGCTCAGTTTTAATCTGACTCCGGAAAGAGATAGAAAACCTTTGGAATTTACATGCAAATCCATCATTGATTTATCAAGCCTACTACCTGGGACCTTTGGTTCCAAGGAGGTTGCTCCCATTCGGAAGCCTGAAATTTTGAATCGACGGTATGACTGGAATAAATAGTTAGTGGTACCGGTAATTAATACATACTATCCAGCACCAGAACGGGAACACTTAGTACTACTAGTGAACCTTGAAAACCTTGCATTTCCAACGCAAAGGACTCAGGACCTCTTCCACATAACCGAGAATTCCGCAAATACTAACTATGAGATGTGCAATCTACGCGAAGAGCCGTACTAGTACCAGATAAATCGCACAACCTGGAGAGTACAGGCTGATAACCATGAGCTTTGTAGGTGTGGCTGTTTCCGGGGCGAAAGATTGGCCCTCTGTAATTTCACGTGGGGGCTATGCATGGAAGTATTTACAACTAGAATATGAGGACCTGTGAAATCGACGCCGAAAATGGCCGCTTTTGGCGCCAGAAACGGCCGCCCTTTCCACCCATAACTTGGAAAACGAGCCGCCGCTTGACCGCCCTCCTTTCCAGTACCTATCTATTTCGCACCCACCTAGCAATCTTAAGTCACCGTCCGGCGACGAGATTAGCGCCCGTTCGACATTCACTCACTTCCCTGCGATTCCACCTGCCACTAAACGACGCCGAAAATGGCTCCCCTTTGCAGCCCCATCCAGGCGACCTCTCTTTTCGTCTCCTCTCGCCAGGCGCCTATAAGATGCCTCTGCTCCCTCCCCTCTCTCTCAGTAAACTTAAGTCTCTCTTCATCACCAGAGATACAATTTGGCAACAATTCTACATTTTAGCAATTCTTGCATTAGAAAAATTCATGCAACGAGTAATTTGTGCTGGAGTATTACGTTCACTGATCAATGATCGCTTAATCAAGGCACAGGAGATATGATGACGATGCACGTCGAACACGAAAGGTCATAAAATACGCACTGTATATGCACTACACATCTTCGATAGGGTATGATAGGCCGAGGGCGGTTAGTGTCTCAGATAAGATTGATTCTTTTGGCTTTTGCCTATCCTACTTATCTTCAAGTAGTCAACCACACCCCCGCGAACCTATCAGCATGAAACCGGGAAAATGTTTGATTTCTTGTCTTTTTTTTGTTGAAGGGCCACCTAGGGCCACCTAGAATTTCTGTTCGCTTATGCAATTACGGCTTTAGGTAAAAATACAAGATGAGTGAGGACAGTCTAGAAAGCTTAATATAATTTCTGCGAGTCAGTGCTCGGCTCTCCCTCGATCGCAACTCTAAACTAGAAGTCAAAGTGACGGTATAATCTCAACGTGGCGATCACCCGCAGAATGTTTGCTAGTATTACTTGGAGGTAACGGCCAGTCCTTTGTTGACCGTATCTAAATCTTAGACAGTTACAAACGTTGGTTTGGGGTAGTAGATATACTTCAAGAAATCAACAGCCTCTTCTGTAGATAGCGGAGCTTGTGGCATACTAATTATAAGGTAAGGAAAGCCAAAACCCAGAATTATCTGCTGTTAAAATATATACCTGGCCCGTCTCTCACAAACGAATACCTATACATATATCTACGTTACATATCCTAATTTACTCAGATGCCTTTTTTATAAGAGTTGTTTTATGGTGGTATTTTTTTTGTCTCTTCAATCTCCTAGGGCTTATAGAAGAGACAGACTTAATAGTAGCTATTATAAACTAGAGCCTTACTTTTCAAGTAGCTAGGGGTTAGAATTTGTCTTGATAAAACTAAGATAAGAACAGTAAATCCAAGACAGTAGTAAATATTTGCAGATACTAACTAGTGTAATGGGGAATTCCGCTCTCAACACCGGTATCCCATAGTCAGGTGATTGGGGCCTTAGTAACAAGGCAGCCATATCGTTTCGGAAGAATAAGTAGCGTTCGTTCGATAGTATCAATAACAACATGCATGTTCCCCCTTAAGAGTTATTCTTTCTGCGCGGTCTGATGAGGCTGAGGTTGCGGTATCGGTGTATCGCATGTCCATGAAGACTCGAATGTCTTACTAGTCGCATCTCTATAGCGTCACGCACTGTCTACTACCCTCCTGCACTCTGCGAGTGTGGTGGTTTTGTCCTCTTGTGATCGACCCGTCTGCTTGACAGACTGCCATTGAGCGTTCCCATCTTACACTAGGTATAATAAAAGTAATAGTATATTTATAAATCCTGCTCAAATACGCTATAAGATTTGGTTAGGAATCAACGTAAATATTATATATTTGTGGGTAGTAAAATTCAAGCATTGCCTCTTAGTAAGAGGCTGTTAATTACTGACCTAACGTTAGATAAGGTTAGTACTATAATAACTCCTTTACCTAGCTAGAGGTATATATTTGCTAAGAAGCTGCTAACTTACTCTAGGAGTAGCTATTTACCCCTGAAAGTAAGTATATTTAGGTTATTACCCTACTACTGTATAAATACGTTTTTATCTGCTGTTTTAGAAATAAACTATTATATAAACTATCAAGGTGTATGTAAACCTACCTTAATAAAAAGACTATAATGAATCAGTAACCGCTATAAAGTACTCCTTTTTCGTATTTGTTTAAGACCTATCCTAAATGCTTAAATATATGTGTGAAATATAGAAAAAGAAAATATAACTGTGGGCTTTGGCGAATAGTGTCAGGGCGCGGGCGGACAGGATAGTAATAGGAGGAGATCCACCGGATCAGTTCGTATCAGGAAGTATTCTAACTATTCAGATTGCGGGCAGACGGGCAGACTAGCCTAAGCTAATTTACAAGACGTGGCTCGAGGAGCCATATACGGATCAGAATCTAAGATACAGATAAACAAAGCTAAGATCACGTACCCGTGATCTTACTAGAACAGGCCTGGCGGGCCCGTACAGACAACCTCTCAGGTCGCACCGTGACAAATAGCTGTTAAATAATATATTATTTTTATACTTATTTTTAGCTATAGTACTCACCTATCTCTTTTTGAATTAATAGCCTTTCTTTCAATGTAGAGGCGGTAGAATATACTGCTTCTTCAGAATAAAGTTTACCCGGTCTTGACAAAGACTTGCTAACACTGGTGAGAGTAAATACCTTATTAATGCTTATGTTTCGCTGTACTATTTTTCTGAGTAGAATATATCTTTTTTGCAACTAACTAATTACTGCGGTATATACCAATACGCTGATCAACCTAGTGGATCTGTATACTATTACCTATACAATAGACCTAATGTTTCTCTGGCTAAGCTTTACCCTATCACCAAAGTTAAAGCGATTTTTATTCTTCTGAACACAGTTATTATGGTAAAGGTGGTGAAGCACTAAGTCCTCTAAAAAGTATGCCTGGTGAAAGACTACCCAGAGTAGAGATTATCTCCATAAGCTTTCTCACGTGTATTTCCTATTAGTCCGCAGCCCCCAGGCTGTAGCCTTGATTTTTTTTCAACCTAGAATGATGCCTTGGCTTCTAGGCGAGCATAATCAGACCCTTGTCCCTGTCAGGCCAAAATAACCGCAACATAGCCAGGAGGAATCTAAGCGGATCCCAATTGCACGATCCACAAAGGGTCACCTAGTCGCCCATGTCCGTCCGGACTCACTGGTGTACAGTAAAAGACTCGGTTTTGCGGTTTTAATTTGTTTGTGTTTGCTAGATCATTCGGTCAGCGGTCTGATCCAGTGGCCAGCTGACAGTGACAGACACCAGGCCTGGTTGGCCTATGGGCCGGGGCTCGTGAGCTGACTGGGACTAGGGGCTGCGGCCTGCGGGGCATTGACCAGAATATGAGGGCTGGTGGCCCGGCAAGCTACTGGCCAGGCGATGCATGTCCAATGTTGAGGAACCGTGGTGGAAGGACTGTGGATTTACGGGCTTAGTATACTACATGCACTCTTTGGTAATCCGCCACTGCCCAGCCCTAATTATTGCGGCCGTAAATGCATTCTGAACGGGCTTTCGTCAAAGATATTCAAGCGACAATCTACTGGCAAGCTATATGAGTCAGCAATAAGATCTTCAATCACTGATCAGATATTCGACCCGCTGTCTGCGATCAGCCTTTCTTTTCTTCTATTCATCAATTCAACGCCAATTAGAGGTGCATCACTATTCTGCTCCAATGGGCAGGATGCCAGTTCAGTTGTGAACTTGCGATACAGAAGTGAATATGTGGTCGGAGTGAAATTGAATCCATCCACCGCCCACCACCCTTCTTTTCACCACCCTCCCTTTTCACCACTGTTGGAATATCCCGGTTGCTGAGATAATGAGGCTGGGCTCACGTGAATACGTGTATCTCCGTCTCTTGGTCTACTTGTATCTTAGACAATATAACACAACACAATCAAGTCCCCTCAATTACATGAACATTGAAGCATCACTTAATTCTTCCAACAAAAATGTTGGAAGAATGGATTAGTGAAGCGTTGAAAAATTGGTCACTGAAAGTCGTTGAAAATGTTGAAGTATCCCGGTTGCTGGGATACTCATGAGGCTGAGATCACGTGCATACACATATACCTGATTTCTCAGTCTACATGTATCTTAGACATAACATGCAATACAATACAATCAACCCCCCTCAATAATATAAGCACTGAAGCATCACTTAATATATTAACAGAAAAATCTATTTAAAAAGACTACTAACACGGAGCCGATGAAAGTCGCTGGAAAAAAATTATTGAAGTTGACTTTTCGAAGTAGACAATGGCATTGTTGAGAAATGGCAATGTTCTTCAACGATCGGTTTCAACGACTTCTGGCATTAACTCTCTCCAACAACTGCCTGAGATAATTACGATAAATCAAATCCTCGAACAATTTTTGGACTATTCCCTTTACCTACTTCCTATCCATACCAAGAATTTCAACGACTTTCTGACACTAATATTTCTAACTTCTAACCAGCCCCTTTAACACCCTTCTCACCTACTCGCTATGCCAATTTTTCAATAACTCAAAATTTGATTATACTAAAGATTCTCTCGAATTAGTTGCTTCAACGTCTTCTTCTAACAACTTCTTTTAACCGCTTCTCATCAGAGTTTTTAAAGTTAAATCGTCTAGCGTTTGTTTTATTTATTAAATAATTCTATAACGCAAAATCTTCTAGCAAACCTCTCTGTTAATACCTTTAATAACCCCTTTAACAATCCCCTCCAGTTATTTTTAACGACTTCTAAATTGAATGCTCCAATATTATTTAATTATTTCTTCAATGTATCTTAGATTTTATAATTTCGATGACTACCTAAAAAAGTTTTCCCTCAATAGCCCCAAAAAATCTTCTTAGGTTAATGGCTGGAAAAGCCGATAAGGCGCACTTAGGGGATAACACTGATTTCCGAAACACTACATCACGAATCAACATAAGAGTTAACTTTGCTAGATTAGGAGCTATGGTTCCTTGTACCGCCCGTGGAAGTACTAACTAAGAAACCTAGGTGAGGACTGAGAAATATAACGTAGGGCATATTAGGTTGTAGCTTCTTATCTTACAGATAATACGCATTTCCTCCTGCTAATATAATATTCCGGTAATTTACGATATATACCCAAAATAAATAAGGCTAACACAGATTATCCGAGAGTAGTTTAGTATATTTAGCAATAAATAGAAATAGAGAATTTCTGGTTTTTTACAAATTTAGTTACTGTAGTGGGGGAATCGCTCTGGTGATGTCAGGTGACGTTATAGGCCTGAGGCCTTACCTTCATGCAGTATATAAGCCCTCGATGATAGTTAACTTACCATCCACCTTTCGGGTCACCAATGTTATTTGCGTTATTTCGGATTGCTAACATTCGAGCCCTTGCTCGAATACTCTGAATGCTGTTTTCTCAGTAGGGCATCGCTTTGTCTACTACTCTCTCTCCTGCACTCTTCGAGTGTGGTGGTTTTGTCCTCTTACGATCGACCCGTCTGCTTGACAGACTGCCAGCAAGCATTCCCATCTTACATTACTTATATAATTAAGCTACATAATACATGCTTATGTTTATATAATATATATAAGTATATTGATAGAACCTTACAAAGAGATACAAGTAATTCAAACAACTTAAATAGCGAAGTCCTCCTAGTCTCTCTAAGTTAGTTTCAGACCTAATATAAGAGAAGAACCGATCGCTTAAGAAGCGTGAATATTTATACTTTTAGCTCAAGGCTTAAAAGTTGTTAGATCTATATATATCGCCGCGAAATGCTATTTGCTTTTAGAGGCGTGATATTTTCTGGGTTTGGTTTAATGCTATCTTACTTTATATAATATTGGCAGTGCAGTTGGAAAGTGTGTGTCAGGGTCTATCTGGACGTAGACACTGTATTAAACTCTGTTATCTAAACTTGCCTTCTAGCCTAATATAATATTGGCAGTAGCCGTTTACAGCTCTTTATTCGAGGTCGTCCTTTGGTATCCTATTAGGACGCCAGAGAGAAGTGCTAATATTATGAGTTATCACTATATCCAAAAAATTCTCTGTATCACAGGGATCTGCCTTGCTGCTTTAATGATTACTCTTGTACTGCCTTGCGGAACCCGAAGCTATTGATGAAGCAGAGTTAGTCAGAAGCCGAGATTTCAGTCTCCAAACTCGCTTATATAAGGACTACCGGATTATAAGATAGTGTGATTAGCTGGACCTGCCGTCCCGCTGGGTTTGGCTAACAAAGCTTTACTCCTAGGATTCTCGAATCTCTTGGTCAGCTAGGTTTATTTTAAAAAGTGATTTTTTCCAAAGGAATACACGGTATAGTAATAGTCCAAAATTCTGCTAGCGGGATCCGGCACAAAAGGATAATTCCTTAATTCTTGGATAAGAAGCCTTGCCTATCTAGCCACCTATGACTATGCAGAAGCCGCAGATTTTAATATACATAGTGCTATAGTATATGTGAGGATGCTCAGATACTCACAGAGATCAACGTACGGCGTAGCATACGAAGCAAAGAAAGCAGTAGCGGTTCGACGAAAGTAATAGCTTGAGGAGAATAAGAAGGAAGCTAGGATAGAAGGCTAGATACACAGGTGTATGGCGTGGATGCCTAGAGTGGTGCCGTAGGCATAAGGCATCCACGAATGGTAACAACACCAGTTCGTTACAGTATATACTATTGCTCCAGAAGCTATGAGAAGAGCGACCTTCCCTTATATAACCTTCTATAGGAACAGTTTGTAACTTAACTTGATAGACCTTCTCCGGAACATAAATAAGCTATATACTTCCTAGTTGAGTCAGATAATCCATATTTAATATAGGCCTTATGTAGACGCTAATGTGATGAGGACAGCATCTGATGGACAGAAATCAATCTCTTTATACCCTATCTTGGAGCCGATAAACTATCCAAAGGGGTTATGTGTATCGAGCCTAATACTATATAATGTCGAAATTTGGGTTCTAGATTTGCAAGCTTTGCCCTATACAAGGAAAAATTCTGCGTCTCTTTGGTATATCGCGAAGTATATTTGGAGGACGGGTCAATCACAAATAAAAGTATCTTAGCTTCTTTGAATATATCTTATACGTCCACTATCTTAGTATAAGACAACTTAGTCTAGTTGCTACTTAACTCTGCTATTAGCAGTCAGTAATTATTAAGAACTATTGCAAACTCAAGAGTCTAGAAACATCCTGAAATTCTCCTTTAATTATAGTAAAGCTCTACAAAGCATTCCCTACAAGATAGTAGCTCCAGCCATGATTCCCACTACTTAGTAATACAGATTCTGGTCAAAGATGGCCACCACACTACGGTCTACTAAACGTAAAGGGTTTTTCTTTAGGCATAACTCAAATCCCGCTATCTTAATTTAATTCTGTCACGTTTTCCTAGTCACTGGATAGGCTGTCCATGTGAATCAACAAGCTTATCTTACGATTATAAGAGTGGTAGAACTGTCTAGACCTCTGAGGGACTTAAGACCTCTCCAGGATTAGGACAGGTTGCTCCTAGGATCTGGGATTGAGATCCTCGGAGCTTCAATGCTTATTATTGGTACTGGAATGTAAGCGGTAGCCTATCGAGGGCAAAGAGATTGAATACCGCTAATTACGACGATATAAATTCTTATGGTTAGTCCTTGCCACCGGGATGTGGTATAAATATAGCTGCGGCCTGCTCTTTACTCACCGTTTATCCTCAACCGCTCCTCTCACTTCGACTCTGACTAATTCCGCATCTCAAATAGCCACACAAAATCTCTCAAGGCAAGGTACATCACATAGGATTAGTCAGTCCATGATGCACTGTGTCCAATGAAGGTTTGTTACGATTATGACTCAGCAGCTAGTCCAAAGTTGGTATTTGAGAGCCGGGGTATCCGTTGAAATGTATGCGTTTCAGAAGGTAAGTATACCCGTGCTTCGAAAGGTCACTTAGAGCTTAGGCTTTCGTGCCGAGGACCGCGATGTGTCGGTGATGTGGAGAGTTCATAGTTACGATATAATGAGTAACGAACATAGAGGCGGCCCATATTAAATTAAGACTTCTTAGATTATAAACCCGTACCAAGTGAATTTCTTCGCGATTTCGATATGACTTGAGCACAAATTGCCGCAAGTTCGGTCATAACACCGTCCATATATTGCAATTGAAGCCAGTCGCCGAGAGTAAGCTTTCGTACTGGAATGCGGCGTATCAAGATAGGAACATCTTCCAACAGTTTCATGTCATTAATGGCATCTGGATCATGGGGGTTGGAAAGTATGTTGCAGAAAAGAGTCAATACAGCAGTAATAGCGTAAAAGAGGGCCACCCTGGTTTGCCAGCCGACCGTCAGTTATGAATGGTTACTAAATATTAAGCATTGGAGCCCTTACCAAACGCATTCGGGGTGCACAACATATAACATTTTATGAAGAAAAGATAGCGTTGAACGGCTCGCAGTAGTGGAAATACTTGTACTGGAAGTGATGTTGTCGATCCTTGGAATATCGGTTGTGCAATCTTGGAATTTGCTGCTGGCCTGGTGGATTACTGCCACGGAATGATAGTACGCAAGTCTCAACATCACTGCTGACGTGTTCAAGTTGGCGGCCACTGGTGTTTCCTGGGAAAAGTATAAGGTCGGACGAAGCTCTTCTGGAAGGGATTGCCTCCATTTCTCTAGTGATTCATCAAGGCTGCGGATGCTTGATAAGAATTCTGGTTTGGACTGCCGAGCAGAATGAGCGCTGTATAACCTCTCGTATACTCTTGATTTTAGCAATGAGAGACGGAGGTCCCAGGGGAAAAGTGGAAGAATCTCATCATCTGCCTGTGACACATTGTCACATAGATTGATGTAATGCAGCCTCACATAGTCACAAGGCAGAGTGAGATCGCAATGTGCGTCAATTATACAGGGCGGTTGACCAGTTCTGAGACATATGTCTTTATCGAAAGAGTAACACAGCCAAAAGAGATCTCGTAGGTGGCATCTTATGTTGCCTTTGTTGTATTTGGATGAGGAAGTGTTCAAGGGCTCATCGGTATACAATGTATGGGCCCCAAGTGTATACAAAAGACGCGTGGCGATCGATAATGTTGCAGCTGCGGAAAGTAGATCACCTATAAAGTATTGGTGATGCAGCTAGTAGATCGGTTAAAATCTCAGATGAAATCATGTGAGGGTAGGGTCAGTACTCACCAGCATGATTAATGACTGGAGGCCATCAACTGTTGACTCCTGGATTACTGCCGTGGTGAAGTTCTGCACCATTGAGGCATAGGTCTGGCAATCCATGCTGCTCCCTTGCGTAGTATCGTCAAAGCCAAACAATGATATATGAGAGAGAAACGCATAAACGCATGACTTGGCACTAGCAGAACCTGCGACTTGTAGGGGATTATAGGCGAGGTCCAGTGTTTTCCCGAACATTGACTGGCTAATCACGGGGAAAACGCGACTTGGGAAGGATGAGTTATAGACCTTGATATACTTTTCCACACTTGCTCTATCGAGAAGCTCAGGGTGCCGAAGAATAGAGCTCTCAGGATTCGTATGCGAACTAGGCGGTTTTAGTCCGTCAAGTTCGAGAGAAAATATTCTGTCAAAATTGACTTTATCTCCAACCTGGGACTCTATCCATCTTTGGCCTTGCTCTGAGAATATACGGTACCCCCCGAGAGAGGTGATGTTGTTCAAGAACGCATATCCTGGTCTCAAATGGCGTATTGTGTCAGAACTTTGGAGAAGTGGTTCACCAAGTGGGTAAGATGCACTATGTCTTGTATCAAGCCTGATAACCCGGAATTTTCCGATCGTTAGCGGCATCGTCTGGTTACGCAAAACAAGGTTTGGTTATGAGCAAACGAGCCGATTGGTTCATGACATTAGGCAGCTGACGGAGCCGAAGAGGACGACATAGGACGAAGAGCAAACAAAGCAAAGCAATCAGGAACCAAAAGACCCATCTACTCGGGTAAGAGTCATACCTGGTATTCATCTGTCCTCGGAGTCGATTGTAGGTGCAAGCGAGACTATGATGCTCGCACCAATTGCACTGGGGGAGAGCTGCATCACATTGGATCTACCGAACCCGGGATTGGATGTCAACGAAGAGACTGAGTCTATTGTGTCTAATGGCGTAGAAGTACTACACATGATGCAGAGGCATGAGAGGTATACCTTTTTCTTATAACAAGAGTCGCATGCCCTGCGTCTCGGTTTCCGGTTTCCCTTCCGTGATCGTGGTGGACCGGTGTATAGTTGGCGGTTTTCGTTCATGTCTAGTGACAAATAAGGGGTACCGCCCACATCAAAAGGGTAAACAAGTAGTAAATCACTGAAAACCTCAGTTACAAAGTTCCAGTGCGGTTGCAGAGTTGTCGTTCGAGATTTTGGTTTGTGAAAATCGACATTCAGAGGTACTCGATCCCGCTGACTAATCGGCGACTTGACGTAACTAACGTAATTCCCGCCCGAGTGAAACACCCGCCCGAGTGAAACACCCCACCAGAAATCGCGCGTTCTGACCAACTTACATGCTTCAACCATCTACCATGCCACCAAAACGCACTGAATCCTGGCAAAAAGCGACCGAGAAAGAGGGCAGGGTTCTATTAGCCTTGCAAGCTATTCAAAAGGGTCAATTCAAATTAATTCGCGCAGCTGCGAAGTAATTTGGTGTATCTTATGTTACCTTGTCTCGACGGGCGAATAGCCTACCCTCACGCGTCGATATACGCCCAAACGGCCATAAATTGACCCAATTAGAGGAGGATTTGCTTACTGAGTGGATTCTCTCTATGGATGTGCGTGGAGCAGTGCCTAGGCCGGCTACTGTAGGAGAAATGGCTAATATCCTACTGGCTGTGTGCGGTAGCCAACCTCCGCCTACTGTTGGCAAGAATTGGCCATCTAAATTTATTCAACGTCGTGATGAGCTACGCACACGCTACTCAGTACGATACGACTACCAGCGTGCACTAAATGAAGACCCAAAATCACTACGAGAGTGGTTTTCTACCGTACAACGCGTTATTGATGAGAACGGTATTCAACCGGAGGATATCTATAACTTTGATGAGACAGGCTTTGTAATGGGCCTTATATCCTTACAGAAGGTAGTAACGCGGGCAGAATACTACGGTCGGAGATGTCTATTACAACCGGGAAATTGTGAATGGGTTACTGCTATCAAAACAATATATGTAGATGGCTATTCGCTACCGCCATGTATGATCTTTAAGGGCAAAGTAGCTATTGTAGGATGGTTTACTGATAATCTTCCGAAAGATTGGCGAATCGAGGTCTCTAATAACGGCTGGACTACTGATAAGATTGGCCTATGTTGGCTACAAAAGCTTTTTATCCTATCAACAAATTTGCATATACACGGCCAGTTTCGCCTACTGATTCTTAACGGTTATGGTAGCCACCTTACGCCCTAATTCGACCAAATCTGTAAAGAAAACAATATTATACCTCTTTGTATACCTTTACATTTATTATATCTACTACAGCCACTAGATGTTGGCTGCTTTGCAGTAGTCAAGAGAGCGTATAGTCGTTTCGTCAGCGATCTTACGCGTAGGGGATATAACCATATCGATAAGTACGATTTCTTAGAGAACTATCAATATATACGGCTAGAGGCCTTCCAAAAGCCAGCTATTATTCAGAATAGCTTTACAGCTAGTGGCCTAGTACTAGTCGATGTAGAAAGAGTACTTTTAAAGCTTAATATCTCTCTACGAACGCCTACACCACTAAGCAGCCGGCCAAGCAGCAGATCTAGCCAATTTACACCAAAAACGTCTAGAACTGTTGTTCAGCTACAAAAACAAGCATCTATGCTTAAGGATCTACTACACCGTCGGTTAAGTAGCCCTCCAAGCCCAATTAAAAGTATGCTAGATCAAATTATCAAGGGCACTGCACTATCGCTTCACAACGCTGCGTTGCTAGCGCAGGATAATGCGAATTTACGTATGGCGAACGAGAAAATTATTAAGAAGCGCAATCGGTCAACTAGGCAGATACCCTGCGAAGAGGGTCTAACCGTCGAAGAGGGCTTACAGCTAGTTGAACAGCTAAACCAGCTAGTAGAAGGTGATGGGGTAGTATCGCACGAGCAGGGCGAATTGCCTGCTCAGGCAGATCCACCACGTACTAGGGCTCTGCCTAGGTGTAGTGGGTGCAGGGAGACTGGGCACAAGATTAATACATGTAAAAATCGCTATATTTAGCCGAATTAATAGGTGTTGGTTGAGATAATCGATTTTGAATTTTTCTAATGGGGGTAGGTGTTTCACTCGGGCGGGTGTTTCACTCGGGCGGGAATTACGTTAGTTAGTTAACTAGTCAAAAGAAATCCGGGGCCGCATGAGTAATCAACGGATATGCTTCGGGGTACTCGAACAGCCGAGGCCGACTTTGACCGCTCGACTGTTGGACCGCGCTTAAATGGAATCTTCTTACCGTTCGTAATCTCGACATCGGAAGTGAACGTGGTTCGACCGCCAGTGTCAGTCATTATATTTCGAATCTCTATCAACATGGCCGAGCATCCTTCCTTTACACTTGCCGCTCTCCGTAAGTTCTCAATTCGATGCATAATACAGAAATCCCCGAGTCACTGAGTATTATTAACCGAAAATAGTTCCTGCTGGGGGGGTCTTGGGGTATCTAAAGACACGCTCAGCACCATCATTGATCGCAGGAGTGGGACTCGGACTTTCATATGGATACGCTGGTGAGTGCTAATGAGCGACACGTATTTGGGGCGCTTTTTCCTACGCCGAGCTAACCAAATTGTTAGGTTATCTGGTCAAAGAAAACAGGGACTACGGAACCGAGTTGGCCCTGGCAAACAGTGTACTCCTGCTGGCTTCTGCAATCCCTAGAATCATCAAGACGCAAGCCAAATCCCCCGTGCCCATAATTCTCGGAGCCACAGGATCTTTGGCAACTTTTTACTACCAAAAAAAGGTCCGGGAGTTCCGATTCGGAGTCTGATAACAAAAATCAAATAAGTTTGTCCAGTCTGTTTAGTCTGACGGCTCTATATTGAAAGAGAATGTCCAGCACTATCCAGAAACCATACTGGAGGACAGAGTTAAGGGGCCGGAAGAAGCTGATCAAGAATGTATTTACTTTATTAAGAGGTCCTATCTCGATTCAAGAACTTCTTACAATGTCTTCGGATTAATGTATACCATATTCTGCTATGCTATAAGCTATGTTTGATTTATTCGCTCATAATCACCTAGGTTCCTTTCAAGTCGACCTTTTCCATTGTCCCCTTAGTGTACCAAAGATGAATGATAATCATGATATTAACTCGAGATCTCCCGCTTTCAAAAATTCCATATCAGGCCCCTTACCTTGATCAGAAATTCAATCGAATCAGCAACCATACGCAGGCACTACACTGCGTTCCTCATTAGGTCTTTTACGAGAGTTACCTAAACCTTTTCCAAGAATTCAATTATCATGTCCGAATGATAAGGGCGGGCTTATTTGATGCGGATACCGCGATGGCAATATATGAAAGCGTTATTGCTCGCTTAAGGCGACTATACCGGTCGGCCTATATATAAAGATCTTATGTGCCTTTGCGATTAGTTATCTTATATTGAAAGTGTCGGATTTACACGCTGCGCATAAATCCCGGTGTGTGCACAAAAAGCGATTGCGCACGAGAGCAGACAAAAGGCCGTGTGATCTAACCATAGATCTACGATTATCGAAGAATGACTGGACACGGGGAGGTATATCGGCTTACCAAACAGGAAGGTTGAACAGTGGCTGGTTAACGCAGTATGGTTAGGTATGCGTGGGAGCTCTACTCATGAACAAAAGGATGTCCAAATAGGTGGTAATTATAATAAGAAGTACATGGTAAAATGTCACAGGGAAAGACTGATATAATCCGAAATAACAGAAGTGGAATACAAGAGTGATAGGAAATCCGTTGCTTTTCTAGCTGATGAGATAGTGAATAATCAATATCATAGATCATAACGCAGTAAGTACGGATAAACCACCTCGTTGACCTGGGGATTATGCATACAAACGCATGCACACGCAGAATGCGTAGCAGTGGGATGTAGGAGGTGGTATATGGAGGTAGATGTATTAAGAACGATATAGGGTAGGATGTACTGAAATGCAAATACTCTTGAAACGTTATTGTATACTCGAGTATGCGTCGAGAAACAACGTCAGTGTCTACAAGGGGTAATTTATTTGCGAAACCGAATGTGTTACAAACAATTTTTAATTGATGATGCAGATTCTAGTTTACAGCCGATACAATTAGAAAGTGGACAGGGCATGCTTCTGTGTGTATAACTATAATAAAATTTGTACATCATTACTATGCATGTGAATAGCTCAGATAAATCCGCCCTCTATTTTAAGTAAGAACTCTAGCAGGATCTACCCAAGTCACGCCTAATTCTCCCTAGTACACCGATATATCCAAAATACTGAAACAAACATTAAATCCGCAAATCCCATCCGATCTCAGGTCCCAGATGAGGTAGAATCTCAGCAACAGTGTTGACATCCTTGTCACCTCGTCCGCTAAGATTGAGGACAATATTCTGTGCGCCTTTCTTCATTGTCTTGGCGAGTTCAATGGCACCATGTACGGCGTGGGATGACTCAAGTGCGGGAATAATACCTTCATACTCTGCAAGAGCGCGGAACCCGGCCAGGGCTTGGGCATCGGTCGCAGCAATGAATCGGGCCCTCCCAATTTCCTTCCAGAAGCTGAGTTCAGGCCCCACAGCTGGGTAGTCCATACCAGCAGAGACAGAGTGCGTCTCCGAAATCTGCCCGTATTCATCTTGTAGTAGATAGGTATATACTCCGTGAAGGACACCTTTACTGCCACCGGAGAGGGTCGCTGAATGGCGAGATGTATTGAGGCCATCACCACCGGCTTCCACGCCCAACATCTGGACACTTGGTTCGTCTAGGAAAGGATGAAACATCCCTGATGCATTGCTCCCTCCTCCGACACAGGCTACAATAGCGTCAGGAAGCTTTCCAATAGCATGTTGCATCTGTTCTTTTGTTTCTTGCCCAATGATGGACTGGAAGGTGCGCACAATCGTAGGAAAAGGGTGAGGGCCAACAACCGAACCGAGAATGTAATGGGTGGTTTCGACATCTTTCACCCATGCACGCAACGCTTCATTCACAGCATCACGCAGCGTTCGACTACCGGACGTGACCGATACTACTTTAGCTCCGAGAAGCTTCATCCGGAACACATTCAGTGCTTGACGACGAACATCTTCCGCGCCCATGTAGACAACACATTCCATTCCGAACTTAGCGCAAACTGTAGCAGTGGCCACGCCATGCTGCCCGGCGCCCGTTTCGGAAATGATTCGTCTCTTTCCTAATCGTCGAGCTAGGAGGATTTGGCCCAGGGCATTGTTAATCTTGTGGCTCCCAGTGTGATTGAGATCTTCCCGTTTGATCCAGATATTTGCCCCGCCAATCATTTCAGTAAGACGTGCAGCAAAGTATAACCCGCTCGGCCGGCCCATATAAGGGTAGTAGGAACGATATTCTTCCCAGAAGACCTGGTCTTGTCGTGCCGCTTCAAATTCTCGGTCTAATGCAGATAAACAGCCCATCAATGATTCTGACACGTATTGGCCACCAAATTCACCAAAACGCGTGGAAGCAACGGGTCCCTGCCAATTCGTGAGATCCGTAGTATCCAAACGCTCATCCTCTGAAGTTATTACCTGGGGCATTGCAGCAGGTACGGGAGATTCTAACTCAGTGTCATCACGTAAAATCGCACCATTCTCATCCCGTTTGAGCTTGCGCCCGGTGATGCCAGATAGATGCTTCTCCACGCATCGGGCGGCTTGGCCGGGTGGCGCAGCGCCGATAGTATGTATAATCTGACTGCCAATGATACAGCCTTCAGTTAAGGCTTGCACGGATAGGAAGTGTTCTCGTGTACTGATGCCAAAACCGAGAGCAACTGGTGTATCGCGGGCATGCCTGTGAATACGGCTAAGAAACTCAGGAAGATTGACGCTCAGTGATTGGGAGGCACCTGTCACACCCAGTCTGGAAACAGCGTAGATGAACGAATCGGCTATGCTGCACAGGGCTTTCATACGAGGGATGGGCGTAGATGGAGCAATGAGGGGGATGTAAGAAAGCCTAATGATTTTTAGCTCATAAATGTAAAAAGAAGACGATCCTGTACGAACCCATTGCTGACACATAGTCTTCTGAAACGAACGGCTTCCTCAATGGGGAGGTCAACCAAGACGAACCCACGGACACCTGCCTGCTTGCAGTCGTGCAACAGCTTCTCCTCGCCGTATTGAAGGACTGGATTATAGTACCCCATAAGCAGGACTGGTATCCGTAATCCTCGACGTCTTGCTTCTCGCACCATGTCCAACACCTCCGACACAGTGACACCATTGGTGAGAGCGATCACATTGGCCTCTTGGATAACAGGGCCGTCCGCAATAGGGTCGGAGAACGGCATGCCAAGCTCGATCATATCTATTCATTTATAGAGCGTCAGATGGTATGAATGGATATAAACACTTATTCACCATAGTGTATTGATAGGTACGCACCTGCACCGCCGCTCTCAAGACTGAGTAGAATATCTGGCGTCTCCTCCACTGTAGGATACCCAGCAGTAACATACGCTCCCAGAGCAGCGCGGTTCTCATGCTTCGCTCTAGCAAATGACTGCTTGATATGCTCCATGACTGGCACACAGTAAGTTGTTCAATGCGAGATAACACGTGGGCAAAGCTAGCAGTTGAAGGGACTTTTTCACAAAGATAATTGACTGACGTAGACAAAGTGACCTGAGACCATTATATTTCTCTGACTGATTTTCTTGAGCTTTTATTATATGTATCATTAATGACTCATCTCTACGGATTTTTTTTTCTCTTCTTCTTTCGGTCCGAAAAAGTGGCAATAGTAGAAACCATGGATTATACGGAGTAGTGCCGACGCTCCCCCGACGCTCCACGCCCCCACTGTACGTAGGTAATGGAGACATGCTCCGCTGACAAAGCGGACCGGCCAATCCGCATCTTAGACCAATTACAGTATATTTATATCTGGTATGGCGATCGCTGATCTATGAACTGTAGAATTCTACAAGCTTACGACCTGCAAAATGGCTTCCTTTAGGTACCACGCGCTTCCTGGCTTTGGAGAAGAATGTCGCGAGAAATACGGGTTTAGCGATGCTTGCCTCATCGGCAATCGGCTAGTCGTCACCGGCCAGAGTAAGCAATATACCGGCGGCACCTCTGAGGACATAGGGCTAATTATATTGCTAAGCTGGCATGGATCCCTTGACTAGGGAGACATCTCCCAAAATCGAGGAGCAAATTGCGCAAGCCTTCAAAAACATTGATGATCTGATCATCCGCACTCTCGTCAAAGAAGGTCATACGATTAAGGAGGGTGATTCTGGCTGGGATTACGTGGTCAAGCTACACGCATTCTTTGTGGGATTGTCCGGAATGCGTGCAGTGGCACGGGAAAATATGGTTCACTACATCAAGAAATGGTGTCCCCGCCACCAGCCGTTATTCACCATGGTGGGAATCGAAAGCCTGCCATTTCCCGAGCATCTCGTGGAGTTTGAAGTTGATGTATGGATTCCTTGAAATGGAGCATGCTATTGTACAACTAGATTCATTTTTAACTCTGTTTCAAGAATTGTGCAACATGGACAGAAACTCCTTGTATTAAATGACTATTGCATTCACTTCATGCCTAAATCTATTCGTATCATGTACCTTGTGATCACACAAATACGTTTTCAAATATTTATACTAAGATGCACTGAAAATACGTTTAGACCCTTTAAAATGAAAGTCCCATAGATTCTCCGCCTACGCTTAATCTACCAGTTTTATTTTTCGAGGGGCGGGGGGGCAGCTCTTATGTAGGTATGAGATATGAAGAACGAAGTCTATGCCGTGTCATATGTCGCATGAAAGCAATATAAAGTCCAGCTATATAGTGATCTAACGTTTCTACCCCCGCCTTTACCAAGAGACCTTCTGCCCATTATAATCAACAAATTGACCAGACGTGGTCGGCTTCGTTGCTACCTCAATCTGCAGCAACGTCAGTAACCTGCAGCTAGTAATGGTAGTCAAATTCCTGCATACCTGGTGAGTGATACCCTGAACGGTTTCCTGGAGGGTTACAGGGGCCTTCTCTAGCCCATTGGCCTGTGCCGCACGACTGCCCATGTCTGTTTGTACCATTCTACCCATTGAGAAAGGTGAGTTTCATCGTCAGCGTTCCTTGTCTCCTGAAAAATGGAAATGCAAAGGCAAACTTACCCCGGATCAATGGACAAAGCGATCAGGTCCTTATTCTCCGCATCCATCTTCTTTACCAGATAGTTTCCAGCCACTTTTGACATTCCATAAGCAGCCGTCAACGAGGGAATATGTTCGATCATATGAATGCTTGCCAGGGCCGTAGAGATATAAGCAAACTTGGGAACGCTGGCTTTCCGTAGCAATGGTGCAATGGCTCGAAACAGTCTAAGCGGTCCTAGCGTATTCACTTCGAAGTGAGACAGCACGTCGGAGTCGGTCATTTCTTCTACCGGTCCGAAGTGGTTGCAAATACCAGCATTAGCAATGACAAGATCAATATGCCCAACAAGATGCTGCTTCTGCATTTCCAATACCGCTTCTGTCGCACCCATTGGACTGTCCGCACTCAACGGCACGACGATCAGGCGGGAGCCTTCACCCTTTGGCAGCTCATTGAGCTCTTTTGCATTTGCGCAGGAAACATCTCGAGCAGCACCAATGACAGTCGTTTCTGGCTGAGCAAGATAATGTTCCACGAGACCTCTTCCAATGCCTACAAGTTGAGTCAGCCACAGGACCTACCACACTGGGAGGAGAGTTCCCGCTCACCTCGATTAGCCCCGGTGACAAGAACAACAAAAGTCATCGTGAAATATGTCAAATACGTAAATCCAGCAATTTTTAAATGCTCGTACTCGGGTAGTCATTAGAGTAATCGGTCTTGCTGTCCGAAATGTCCGAATTTATATTGGGATAGATACTGATTTCACAGGGAAGCCCCACACCTGATCTCGGATTCGATCTCGGATTCCGCATCTACCGATCAGGACCGAGAATAAATAGAACAAATGGGGAGTTGAAACAAACAAGCCTCGGACCGGAGAGGCTATGTTCCATGGTAGCGGCTAGTTCGCCGCCAAAGCTCCACCAACGCAGCTCGTCGAGACTAATCACCGTCGGTGTCGGCAGATGGTGAACTGCCGAGATACTCCGAGCTTTCCAGCTTGATGATCGACAGGGTTTATTGCCGTTCTTCCTTAGAGTCGGCGGGCCGAATCCGTTGGGACCCTTGGCCTATTGAGTGCATGGCCCAGTTGGATTCAGGCGAGGTGTCCGGTCTCTTCCCGGACGATGCTGCAGCGGTTTGGAGCACAACTATGGCGGACACTTAGGTTATGCTCCGAGCCTTCACAAAATATCAATAATCGTGATCGGTGTATCCGGAACTCAGGTTTGGCGGATGGGACAGATGGGACAGCATCGGATTGGCGTCAGGTTCATGTCGATCATTTGCATGCCTACCGCTGACTCAGCGGTAGCAATAGCATCTATAGTCTCTTGGGTTCCTGTATACTGCCCTATATAAATTTCCAGCGTCGCGTATCCCGTAGTTGAATCAATCCCTTCACAGTACCCTAATACAAGGCTACACCAAATTGCAAAGACAATGACAGTTGCCAAGCGAAATGTCGTGGTGATCGGTGCCACTGGCTCTCAGGCAAGTCTTCTCACATCCGCACGTCATTTGGACGATGCAGGTTGCTGACGTTGTATCTATAGGGCGGATCTGTGGTTACAGAGTTCCTGAAGTACCCTAATCTCTATCATGTCCGGGCCATCACCCGTGATCCTTCCAAGCCTAAGGCTCAGCAGCTCGCTGCTCAGGGAGTTGAACTTTGTCGTGCAGACCTGGATGGTGACAGAGAAACCCTGACTGCGGCCTTTGCTGGTGCGGATGTGATCTACGCACTGACTGACTTCTGGCAAAAGCGGTCTGCTGCTGCAGAGATCGAGCAGGGCAAGGCGATTGTGGATGCTGCTGCTGGCGTAGTGACGTTGCAGCACTTAATCTGGAGCGCTTTGCCAGACCCCGTCGCCTTATCTGACGGCAAATATCTGAATGTGCATCACTGGAAGGGTAAGAGCCTGATTACTGAGTATATCCTGACCCAGAAACCGAACCTCTGGGCAAAGACGACTACCATTCTCTTCCCCAATTACTTTGAGAACACTTTGACCGATCCCCAGCGGTACCTGCCCGTCAAAGTGAGCTATTCTGCCGATAAAATTCAAGTTGAGTACTCACCAAAATCGCGATTTAGGACGCCAAAGGCACATACACGCTCAAGTTCCCACACAGCCCTCAGACGATTCTGCCTAATGTGGCGATTCGTGATACGGGCAAGCTGGTACATCAGGTCCTCGAAGCTCGCTCTACCTACTTCACCAAGACCATTGCCTTCTGGGCTCAGGCGCTATCCGAGGCCGAAAAGCTCGCTGAGATGGGCTCCTGTACGACACCCTTGTATTAAAGTAGTGGTTCGTCATGCTAATTCCGGTATCAGACTATAACGTTCCCACTCGCTATCAAGCTTCGACTGCCAGCGAATTCCAGGAGCTACTCATGACTCGTGACGGCATGTCGGAGGACATTGCATTGGACTTCACTGAGCAGTTGCTGATTTTCGAAAGCTGCGGAAATGTCTACGCACGCGAGGAGTTCGTGCAAGCTAAGGATGTAAGTCAATAATACGCCCTCCTCGATTAGCACTACATCTGCTGACCGTGTTAGATCCCCGGACTGAATCTTCAGAGCTGGTCCGAGTTCATTTCGGGAGCACAAGCTGCTCTAAGAATGACTGAGATGGGATGGAAGCATAGACAAGCCGCTTGTGTAGATATATAAGTGAGAGCCAGGCTAGTGTTTTAGATCTACAATAAAATAGAAATCCTAGGCCCTGGAAGAAGACACTGAAAAAGCGCTTAGCGCAAAACTTCTAAACCGTAAATAATGTTTGCAAGGTGTTAACGAAGCTATATTCCAGGAATATAGAATAATAGCCAATAATTATCCGCTTCCTACGGCATGAGACCGCTTGTGAATTCGGTAGCCTTTGCAGTGACCGACCTAGTGAACTGGCTTCGCCCCCCCGCGCGTGTGCAATATCGCCAGTTTTGTTCGAGGCTGGTGCGCCATGCGCTCTGGTATGGGTAGAAAAAAAAAGCTCAATGAGCCGTTTAAGTGACTAGATGGGGGTTGTGACAAGGGCTTTCTAGAATATAAGTTTATGTTACATATTGGTTGTGCGAGCAAGGAGGATCAATTCGGTGATTGGCATGGTGTTGGGTGTAGGGTTCCGAAAGGAATAAAGGGATGCGAATATACGACATATTCATATTCGCGCGAATAAACGTGTTAAGAGAAGTAATTCTATTAAGTTAAGTTATCACTCTTGTTGGAGGTGGGGCTCCTCATCTATTTATTTGTTTTTTGATGATCCCCATTATATGCTTTGACCACCGTGATACTCAACACTCCCACTCAATGGCAACCACCTTCAAGGGTGCCAGTGACCATCCATCACGGTGATGCAGGGCCCCGTTAAAATCTTCAAAAACCTCTCAAAAAAAAGAAGGAAGGGGTACCCCCCCTGCAGTTTAAATTTTTTTCGAGGCCCGAGGCCCGTGGCCCGAGCGAGGTGTCACTCGATGCCAAGCCCTTCACGAAGCCATTCGAATCGTCCTCGTGCAAGAGGCTTGGTGAGCCCATCGGCAATTTGTTCGGTAGTTGGAATATATTGCAACTCCACTATTTCAAGATCTTGGACTTCTTCTTGCCACTTGCGCTGGATTTCCATATGCTTCGTACGCGAGTGGTATTGTGGATCCGAAGACAGGGCGATGGCTCCTTGGTTGTCACCACAAATGATCGTTGCAGCTTTTCCTTGGTTTATGTTCAATTCATTCAGAAGACTTCTCAGCCAGACTGCCTCTTTGGTTGCCTCTGTCTGACTTGAAAATTGGGCTTCACAGGTCGAGAGAGCAACTACGCTTTGGCGTTTCGACTGCCAACTGATTGCACCACTGCCAATGTTGAAGATATACCCAGCTGTTGATCGTCGAGGCAATATGAAGCACAGGTTACAAGACAGTATATTAGGGCGCTAAACCTAGAAAGGGGAAACTAACTGGATGCAGTAATTCACAGGTCCGCCATTTACATAAAAGAAATTTACCTTTTGATTCACCTTCGAGAAGAACGTCCCTTATTCGTTCCAAGGTTCTTTGTTTGCCAAGAAAGCTCTAAAGGTTTCATTTGTGGGGGCTGGAGTTCATAATTTGGAAATTCCGGAATCGATATATCGATTCTTGCCCAGGCGTGCGAAGCTTTTGGCAGTGTCCAAGTTGTACTTCGACTAAACGTGAGTGGATATTCACTCCTGCGAGCATGTTATTGATGTTCCAAAGGAAATCATAAGATTCAACTACTAGGTACTTGACCAACACAAAGGGTACAGAGCCCTGGAGGTATATAAATTATATTCAAGTTTCAGTTACTAACGCCCGCAGCCAGGAAAAAAAAAAGCAACTCGATTACGGGAACCCTGGAAATCGACGAGTCTTTGCCCAGGTGATCGATTCCACTCTTGAATCAGCCTGGATGCAATGCATTGCTGGCACACGAGAAAGCCTGACCGAATCCACCCGATCTGTAACTATCAACGACCGATTGCACCGAAGCCTAGAACATGCACGAAGCCAGTTAGTCACAAGACCCAAAAAGCATATACTATACGTAAAGGGGAATGCAGGCAGGAGTCAAACTCACAAAAGTCCCCGGTCCCAAAAACAAAAGCCCAATGCAAATAATAAGCACGTTAAATACCAACTCAGCCCATTCCCGAATACTCTTTCTTTTCATAAGATTAGGATTCTCAGCCTGCCGCATCCGAATCCAAGCGAAACCCCAAAGGATAAAACCAAAATAGGAGCCAAAAATCGCACTCATGATCGAAAGCAAATTCGTGAAGAACGGAATGACCTCTGAAATAATCCACGCAACAATCCAAAGGAATAAAAGAATAGCCGCCCAACTGACCCACCCAATAACCGTATGATTCGCCTTATGACGAGTGCCCTCAAACATGCGAAAGAAGATAAATCTCGCCGAAACCGAAGCGTAAAGAACGCCCAGGAAAATGAGCGTGGGGACCATGAATGAGAAGGATATTTTCATGTAGATGTCGTTTCCCAATGAGGCGAAGGCTGGCGAGGTCATGTATTGATTTCCGACGAAGACGTAAATGAGAGCACCGACGATTGTGAATAAGATAATTTCGGCGACTGTGACTGCTGCGACGGATTTCCAGAAATCTTCTGGCTCTTTCATCTCGGCTATGAAGCTGGGGATAGTAATCTGGCCTATGAATGTGAAGCTGATGTTTAGAAATGCGCTCATTCCTTGAACGAATGTCGTACCGGGCGCCGGGAAATTGCGTATAACGGGGTCTCCTTTGGCCTCGGTCCATCCGAAGGGGTGGTCTTGGATTCCTGCGAATATTACGGCCAGTAGGATGGAGATAAATGTCGCGATGGCTGAGAATGTTCCTATTTTCGATAGTGTGCCAAATGTTCGTGGTAGAGAGCAGAAGAATGACACAATTGCTGTGAGGAGGGCCAGGGCAACTGTGCAGAAAGGGTGTCCTGAGATTGTGTTTAGATACTCAGCCCCGACTAGACAATGGAGTGCCTAAAAACTCTGTCAATATCTTTTCACAGCTTGAACTCTCACACACAGAACTTCTGGCATTGAGGTAGGTATACCTGAATAAAAGTATTGTTCAGCAAGAACATGGCGGCCGCGATGTACCACACGATATCTGAATCGAAGAACAATATTTTACTTATATCGCAAACATCCCGAACTTCGGGGTGTCGCAGGCAAAATCTCCTGCATATTGCTTAATTTATTTCTCCCCAATGATCAAAATCAGTAAAGGTAAGACGCACCATATTGTCAACGATGTATAGAGCACTATCATCGCAATAGCCAATGTTAACAGTAGACCCGGGATGAGACCGAGAACCGAGTATGACCACGGAAACGACATGATGGCTATGCAGATGTATTCCGAAAATAGCAAGGCGGCGGTCTAGATAGAAATTATCAGTTCAGCGAGTACTTGGAGACAGAGTGATATTCGCAACTTCACCGGCCTACCTTTTGCCAGCTACATGTTCGATAATTGATCGTGTCTTGATTGCTCAGGACCTCTTGGTCGCCAAGGTTGTCAGTCATTATGGAACCCGTTTCTACCTTGGCAGCATCGTCGCATGGGTAAGATGATTTCGGCTCTTTTTGATGTGAGTTGCTTGGCTTTGTGATTTGTGATTCGGACTGGATTGAAGGTGGCCGTGACTGAGACGTAGGGTTGATGTCCATTTCCGGATGGGTGTCCATTTCCGGAGTGTTGTTGCTAGGCGGACTTTTTTATCGATAAGGATTTCTCTTGACGCACTTGGGTGTATCGGGTTGCTTCTCCTATCGTCGCTTGCAGATTTGGTTGCTCTGGGTAATTGTTGATGTTTAATTCTCCGTTGAGTAAGATAACCTGGTGATTTCCAAATAGAGGCAATGGTCATGGAAACGAATGGGAGATAGAGGAGACCTGCTAGCTGCACTAGTAATAGAAAATAAACTGAAAAGTGAATCAAAGAGCTTTGATACAATGACTTAGATTCAACCGAGCTTGAAACGGACAAAATCTGGGGTTGGTTGTGGACAGAGATGTGAGGAAAGGGGCAGCAAGATATCTTGTAATACCTCACTTTACCCCACACGGCACACCCATTATCCTAAACGGTGAACCCCAAAAAGCGGGACTAGCGATGCTGTCAGCATTAGTGATAAAGTTCAGATAGCAATGAACCGCAAATTCAACCCGGAGTCTGTTAATTTGCTCACTTCAAGACAATATCAGACTATGAGTTCATCTCACCCCGCTCTAACCTTGGAACCAGCCAACCCCCAAGAACACACCGCATATTTACAAGAGAGCTCAATGACGAACTGTTCCACAAATATTAAATACGGCAGCGATAATTTCTCCGAATTCCCGCGCGAAATTTCTCAATGCCAATATTTGCCCAGGTGTTCATGAGGGCGCATGGCGGGATTCTTTACCCGGTCTACTGTTCCGAAAACGGCGAATGATAACCATCCCCCACAAAATATGTGCTAAGGCCTCTTGGGAATGGAAATCGTACCTGAATGGAGATATTATGTCCTTTACTCCGCGCAGAATGTCCACATGGTCACCAACGGCTCCTTGGTTTTTTAATCCCTCGCATTAGGTAAATTGAGGTAATTGTGTTCGTCTGGTTCGGCTCCGAGTATGGAGTAGGAAAAGATAGAGAAAGACCCCACCAGCGTTCAGACTTCATTTCAGCGACGATTCTTTCTGCAAAGATTGCTGGTATTGAGAAGAAATTTACAGTTCTCGATGAATTTGCAGAATGTATAAAATTCTGAGATAACTAGAGTGTTCATTTTCGTGCGCTACCTTTTCTATGCTGGGTTGAGATAGAGTGCGGTGGTCAGATCACCTAGGACTCTGATATTAGCGTAGCCGCCGTGCATTAGTGTAGGTGAGCATGGTCCGATTGGATGGGTGGAATAGAATGGATATACCTACCAAAGTAGGTCATAGGCGTAGTGGTGCCCAGGTCGCTTATCATCCCGAGTCGACATGTCGGCCCTGGGGTAGATAGAACACCAAGATGAAATTGTGGACGTAGCGATGGAATCAGGAAATGCATCATAGTAGAAGTTTTGAGAAGTGAAAAACAATGCAGGTATTCGCCCATAAATTAGGAATATGTACTACAGCATTAGATATTTAAGACAAGAGGACCACCGGCTAAGCAGGACAAGACAAGACATGCACAAGACACAAGATCAGGCAAGACGGAGACATGAACAGGGAAATGCGAATAAACGGGGAAAGTTCAGAACAAGCCATATCAAAACAATGCCCATGCGAACTTGAAAAGGGAGAGAAGAGACAAGAGAGAAGAGAGAAGAAAGGGAGAAAAACATGCAGAACGCCGCCGGAAATTTCCTCGACCGTTTGATCAGAGGGGAGTCGAGTCAGAGCCCGTTGATAGGACAGGACGGGACATGAGACATGCGATATAGAAGATATGCGAGAACAAGAGCAGGAGAACAGAGTATAAAAGCAAGATGAAAAAAAGTGCACTCGAACTGGGGGAATATGGGAATGGAATGGAATGTGTCGTGGACATCAATCAAATGAATCAATGCAAGAGATAGGGTGAGGTTATTTGTAAAGTAGGGCTGGAACGTAAACGCCGAAGTGAGGTATATTGACAGTAAGATGTCGGAGGGGCGGGATGGGATGAAAGGTAGGCGGCTATGTTATGTTGGTTGTGGCTGCAGCTGGACCTGGAAGGTATGTTGATGCTGGTATTGCGGGGCAGGTCTAGGCGGGGCCGGTGATTGCGATTGGGAGTGCGGTTGTTGCTGATTGGGAGACCGGCCTTGTGGCTGTGCTTGAACCGGGGCTTGGGCAGTTTGGTGGGCCTGTATAGACGGGTGCTGCAGACTGTGCATAGGCGGCATTTGCATGTATTGCTGGGGGGGGGTGTTGGCCGTGAAGCATTGAGGGGTGGCTGCTGATGCATTTGTAGGTGCGGCATTAGCGTCTGGCCTGGCTGTGGGAGGACCTGCTGGCTTGATGGGTGGTGCTGGCTCTGCTGCTGCATATGCTGCCCTTGCTGTCCCATGTGTTGCTGCCCAGGCTGCTGTGGCAGTTGCTGCTGCGAATGTTGTGGAAGCGACATGCCTTGTGCCTGTGGTGAAATGAAGGGCAAGCCCGAGTGTGCCGACAGACCAGAATGCGGGTGCGGTTGGCTTTGTGAGGACATTGACTGGTGCTGTTGTTGTTGCTGTTGCAATGGCTGTTGGCCTTGCAGCTGGGGTTGGCCTGACATTGACATATGGTGTTGGCCCTGCTGAGGGTAAGGCGGCGTCGCACCAGTATGTTTGTGGGCCTCCTCATTTACTAGAGCAGCTCGCTTCTGGGCTGCGTTTGCATCTGATGTGTGAGCCGGTAAGGTTGATTTGTCTCCGTGCGCCTGATCGCCATTTGCTGTGCCACCAGCGGCGGCGGCTGCAGCTGCTGCAGCGGCAACATCGGCTTTTCGAGGTCTCCCACGAGGCCGGCCCGTTCCGGGCTTGGGAACATATGGCTTCTTCGGTTTTGGCGGCGGCAGAGGCTGTCCGGTCGCCTGAGCCCAGGCAATTTGATCGGCCTTGCGTGGCCGTCCACGTTTCCTTTTGAGGGGCAATGGGGTTCCATCCGGGCCGATTATGGTTCGTTGTGGGGTGCTCGTTCCCGGTATAAGCGCTACAGGCGTCATATTGGGACCAAACGAGGCCTGTCCGGGATGTGATGCTGGGAGGGGCTTGCCAGTAGCTGCCGCGTGGGCTGCCGCGGCTGCATTTCTTGCGGCAACTTCTTCTTTCCGCGGCCGACCTCGTTTGCGGCGTGTCGGGGTTTGTGGTATCTCCCCATTCGTCCCCGCGACCGGAGTTAATCGGACATGGCCATTCTGTTGTAAATCTGGAGTGGCAGTGGCCGTGGGAATTGCAGTGGCCATGGACGAAGAGACGGGAGCAGGGGGAGGGGCAGTAGCTGGAATAGAAGGTACCGCCTGAAACGAATGCTGATATGCAGATTGGGATTTGCTGACCGTAGAATGACGAGGTTTCGACTTCTTCTTCGGGGCAGGGCTTTGCGGCTCAGATTTGACATGCGACTCGGGCAGAGATATGACGTTTCCTTGAGCAGGTTGGCGGGGTGGAGGCATGAAGGAGCCCGTCGATTGATCGATTTGTGACTGGGACGGCTGAACTGACTGAGCGGATTGAGATGGCGGTTGATAGTGCTGGAACTGAGTCGGGGTGAATTGAGATTGTCGGGACTGTTGCGGGGATTGAGTGTATTGAACTTGAGCTTGTGCCTGAGCTTGGGCTTGGGCTTGGGCTTGGGCTTGGGCTTGAGGTTGGAACTGATATCGTGACTGAGGCGGTTGGTATTGGTTGAATTGAGTTTGCGGATGCGATTGAAAGGAATTTTGATGCTGGTAGGAATGTTGGGCTTGTTGCTGAAGCTTTTGTAACCTTTGCTGCTCAAGTTGCTGCTTCTGCTGCTCTGCCTTTTGTTGGTCGAGCCGCTGTTGTTCCAAACGTTGCCGCTCGAGTCGTTGCTGTTCCAACCTCTGTTGCTCCGCCGCCAGCTCTTTTTCTACACGCTCTTTCTCCAGCTGCTCTTGCTTTTTTCGTTCCTGCTGCTGTTGTTCCAGTCTCTGCTTCTCAATGCGCTTTTGTTGCTCTTGTCGCTGTTGCTCGGCACGTCGTTCAGCCCTCTGTTGTTCTATCCGTTGCTGCTCCGCTCGTTGCTGTTGCTCTAGGCGCTGCTGTTCCTGTCGTTGCTGTTCGAGCCGTTGTTGCTCGATACGTTGCTGCTGCTCATGGCGCTGCTGCTGCTCCAACATCTGCTGCTGCTGTTGCTGGAGCTGCTTCTGCTGCTGGTATTGCTGTTGCTGTCTTTGCTGTATTTGCTGTTGCGTTTGTTGGGGCGACTGTGGTTGGGAATGCGATTGTCGCTGCTGGTTGATGGCAAACATAGAAGGACTAGCCATTGACGGACTGGCAGAAGGGTGGTTCTCCCGCTGCTGAACACCCGAGTGGGGCAGGCGGTTCATGGACTGCTGAGGAGAAGAGACGCCCATGCCTTGGCCATGCGAAATAGCCGCGGAAGGGCTCATCCCCGGAGGTTGGCGTAGATGAGCGAGGCTATAACCGCGTTGCATGTTTTGCATGTTGTGCAACGCCATTGGATCCTGATTCCTACCCATCAGATCTGGAGAGCCTTGCGGGGCGAAGTGTCCGGGGAATTGCGCAAAGCTGGTCGTTGGGGGATACCCCGCGAGTGGGCCCGACGTCGGGGCCATCTTGCGCATATCGGGAGACTGGGCGGTGGTATAATTTTGCTGGGGAGGAGGTCGGAAGAGAGGTTTATTGCCTGCGTATGGAGATCCATGTTGTGATAGGTTCGGGTTTGCGCCTAACGATGGGGTCTGTTGGCGCTGGGAGCCGAGGGGATGTTGCGGTTGCGAGGAAGGATGAGTATGGGTTTGTTGGGATTGCTGCTGCTGGTGTTGTTGCTGCTGCTGCTGCTGGTGTTGCTGTGGCTGCTGGGGATGGAAGGGCTGACCCCCGTATCCCATCATCTTCGAGGTGTGATCTCTTTGAAGGTTGCCGTCAGCGGCGAAATTCGGGTCGGTTGCTTTTTCGTCGAGTCACGCGAGATCCATGCGATGGGGGGTGGAGGAGGATATCTGGACGAACGGTCGCCGATTAAAGGACCACACGAGTAAGACTCGACGCAGATCGCAACGACAACAGACAATCGCCGCAAGAGCCAAAGGTACAGCTGGGCTGGACTGGGGCGATCTGGGCGCGCCGCGTGTTTTGTTGTTCCGGCCGAACGAGAGGCGAGACAAGGCAACAAGGCAGCAAGGTGTCAAGGCACTAAGGCATTCAGGCACCAACCCCAATCGGGAATCCCAAAAAGGATTAGGGGCTACTTCTGCCCGGAGCCGCCGTCAGCGCAGTCGAGTTGAGTTGAGAAATCAGCAGCGGGCGCACACGGAGAGGGAATCAGGGGGGAAGACGAGGTGAAGTCCAACAGGGTCTGAGAGGAAAAAAGAGAGAAAAAAAGGAAGAAGCAGACCAAACAAGCCAAGTAGGCCAGATGGGAGGAACAAGGACAAGACCAAAAGTGGATGACGGCCTGGATCTGATCTAACGACAATTCGAGGGGGAAGAAAAAATAATTTATTTTCTCCACATCACGTGATACACAGGTGTATACAAGGTGTATACAACAGACTACAGTGTATACTTATTCAATGCATAGATTATATTAGTATTTTACACCTCTTTTCCCCTCCTCTTCCTCTCCTCTCCCTCCTCCCCTCCCTTCAAATTACCCAGACATGGCGCGTGGAACAGTTTCCCAGATACCACCCCCCGCAGAGTCCCCATACTAACCACTATCCACAGCATCACCACCAGAACAGACAAAATCTGCAAAAAAAAACCACAATTAGCAAACACTTCATATACATCCAGCTTAGATTGCCTTTGAAATACCCACCGTCCCGAGAATATGGAAAAACTTCGAAGGAAGCTCATTCCCCATCTGCACCGTGCTCGCCGCAAACACCCCCAACGGAAACGTGAAACCCCACCACCCAATATTAAACGGAAAGCTCTTGGACCTTATAATCGAGGCAGACGCAAAAAACAACCAGACAAGCCCAAAGCCCCACAGAATCAGTGCAATCAGAAATCCCAATGTGTAAAATGTAGACCCGGACGATTGTTCCAGTGTCTTCGTTTGCGGGAAGATCAGCTGGGCACATTGGCCTAGTTTCATTGCGCTAAACACATTCAGTTCAATCAGTCAGAGATCCTCGCCTATAAATGGAATAAAACGAGATGTAGATGCTTGAGCTTGAACTTACCCATATCCCCCCCTGCCCAAGCGGACCCAGAGGAAGAAATACACTCACAATCACCGCTTTCGGCGGTAGTTTGTGAAGAGTCAATCGCATCAGATAAATAACCATCACCATTAGGGCAAGCGGGAGACCCATTCCCCAAAGCACATAGCTGGCGATGACTGTCCACAGAGCATACTGTTCATTAGGCAGGATCTCGGCAACAACTGCCCCCGACGCAGCCGCCACAATACAGCTAACAATCGGTAAAAGCCAAACAGCCGTCATCGAAGATAAATGCGTCTCGCTTCCTTTGGCCATTCTAATCATCACCGGGTCTCATTAGCCTCGGAATTTTGTCTTTGGTGTTTCAGTATAAACCGAGGAAAGGGGAGGGAGTCGCAATCTCACAGAATAAAAGGCAACGAAAGAGCTGTCAAGACCGAAATAACCGCGTCGAAAATCCACAGTCCCCACGCAAAATATCTTACCCATACACCCCAAACAGGTACGCAGACGAAAACGACCATGTTAATTATCGTCGCTAGACCCATTGGAAACGTTCCCATGAACATTGACTGTACCGGGTGCGTGATCATCACTGTGAAGATCTCGGGGTATAGGGTGTAGCGAAGAAAACTGATTATAGTCCCCAGTGCAAAGAGGAGGACGTTTAGGGCGAATATTACTACGGAGATCCAGTAAAGCCATACTCCGTTATAGGGAAGGTTGTGGAGGAGGATTGAGACTATTCCTGTGCCCATTGTTACGGAGAACCATCTAGCTGGAGATTAGTGGGTGCATGCGACGAATGTGAAGAAGTCTAGAAGGGAGAAGGAAGGGGACCGACGATGGGGTGAAATTGCGAACAACTCTTCTCCATCCATGTTCATGTTTCGAGCTACCCTTCTGCGGTGGGTTTGCAGATGAGGTCTTTTGAGCTTCAGGTGGCGACTGTGTGCTTTGGCGAGGAGGATTCGCTGACATGATTGAAACACAGAAATGAGAAAGTCTCTGTTGTGTAATTCAATTAGCCTCAATTGGACTGGTAATAGTCAGTTGAAAAACAAAGAATCGTCGGGTTAGAAGTCTTGAGAGGGTCTCGAGGTATGACTCGTTGATCGGTGTCGGCCGAGGTTCGGGAATGTCGGCACGTAACTAGCATCCGCTTCAGGGTTCATCCCCACATTCAAGTTCCCAACGAAGTCCACTTGCCGCCGTCAAGTTGGACGTCAAAGCACGGAGTAATTTATATGAATTTGAGATATTTTGAGGTTGTTGAATCTCCCGAAGCAGGATAATCGGTCATGATTTTAGACAAATTTCACCACTAGTACAACAGCGGCCCTTGGTAAAACCAAAACTGGAGAAAATGTTATTCATTACGGCTGTTTGACAATGCGAAAAAATACAGTACTTACTACTCGCTGGACGAAGATTAACTAGAGTAGCTTGCGAACTTAAAATCTAAATCAGAAAGAGGATCTACATCAATCTTCAGTTTCCCCACACTCCAGGGAGACCAAATCGGGCAAGGGAGGCTGCATGACAGGAATAGTCCTACTAAGAATCAATTTGTTACTCAGGCTCCCTGTTTTGGAATCGTGATGGTTACTTCGACTCCCATGCTATTATTTAGAGGATAGTATAAATGTGCCAGTGCATCTGCACGGTAGTAGTAAACCATTACAGGATCAACCACCACGTTCCCAACAAAAAAACTGAACTTAAAAATTCTGAAAATCGTAATCATTTAAATTCAAAATAATAAAACATAATCGAACATTAAACCCACTATACCTCCTCAGATACAAATATCCTCTCTTTCAAATAACCAAACTTGGAACATTGGGAGAATCTACTTGTTCAAACCGAGCGGGTTCTCAGCTGTCTGCTCCTTGCCCCCAGTACTCGACACACCATTCTGCACACCTTGTCCAACGCCCTTGGTGGTATTTCCCAGTCCCTCGGTTGCGCCAGAAACCGTCTGTCCGGCGCCTTCTGCTACGCCGCCGACCGTGTTGCCGAGTCCACCGACCGCACCTCCGACTGTGTTTGTTACGCCGCCGACTGTTTTGCCGAGGGTGTCTGTGAGTCCGCCGAGGAGGCCGCCATCTAGGTAGAGGTGGAAGGTGAGTTAGAAGTTGGTTTGAGATGCGATAAGGGTGTGGTATTTTATAGGAACGTACTGTTGTCTTGGGACATTTTGTATATGGGGGGGGATAGATGTTATTGCCCAGGTGGATGATAGAGAAGGGGGGAATTTGAGATTGGATTCAAAGAGATAAGTAAATCTTTGATGGAAATGATAAAAGTTGAAATATATCTTTACCTCGACATCGCGATCACAACAAGTTTAAATACTAACCCGGTAGACATCTTACGAAATATGATATAATGCGTCCTACAAGCCACATTGTCACTGTCATAACAACCCTGCCACGCGGCCCACGAATCACATCCCCACATCTGGCCTGTCACTTTGCAAGCCAGGGCCATCGGACCAGTTATGTCTTTCCTGACGTAGTGACATACAGGGTATCCACAGCCTTGATCGCATTATCAGGGATGGAGTCGCGTAAAGGTAAGATGGCATTGGTTGGAATTCCCTGTCGGCCACGGCTTTGTGGATCACGATTTCCCCCCCTGCGGTGGATGGGTGGCTGATGTTTGTTGAATGTGAACTTTCTTAGATTAATGATAGGTTATGCCCAGTCCTGGGGGTTGGTTGTATGACTGTTGCGTAACGACCTCACGCCTGTTTTGCGGAATGACATCATCTGGTCCATATCCTGTCCTGGGGAATTCTGTGGATCGTACCTTGGTTGTTCAAATTGTTTTATATTAATTTGGGGGCAGTGCGGACTAAGCATGGTCAATGCGCTTGTTCTTGCGCTGCCGGGTCCTATCTGGGACTAGTTATCAATGTTATATTTGCTGAGGTTCCTATTTACATAAGAATGTCTATATGGAAATGCACGCTGTTAACAATTGGTAGATACATGTATATGTCACGGGAGCTGCAGGGCGATCCCCCGGGGCTCTAGAGTAAGTAACTTCTTCCTGAACCGAGCTAAAGACTCGCCTTCCCTCGTGACTCGTAAGGCATAAAAACGACCAGAATACCGGCCGCTATGAACAATGCACCACTGACATACACCGGAGCGGCGGTCTGAAGGTTGGCAAACATGGCAATGATAGGAGCCATAATTCCAAAAATGCGATTCGCAGATGCTGTCAAGGCATTCCCCGTGCCACGATCTTTCGTCAGGAATATCTCTGGCGTATACGCATACAGCACAGCATACATGAGACTGCTCATGAAGGTGAATGCACAGTTCCACCCCAGCAAGGCATTCGAAGTTTTCGCTGTCGTTGACGCGAGAAGAAAAGCGCCTGTTAGAGCCGTGGAAACTGACAGTGCGCCCTTTCTTCCGAAATTAGGGAGTTCCACGAGAAGTCCACCCAGCAGACAGCCGGGGATACCCATCGTTGAAATAATGAGGGAGTTCCGGTAGGTGATGTAAACGGAGCCGTCGCCGAATTCTGCTCCGCGAGATTGTTGGATATATGGGAGGAAGGCGTTGTACAGAGGGAATCCGAGGCCAATAAAGGCCCAGACAAGAACAATCAAAGTCGTGGAGAAAGCACGTTTGGGCGTATCGAATAATGCACGAATGTGATTGAACTTCAGCTTTTCCAGCCTCTGTCGAACAATTGTTGTTGCGCTGTGATCATGCGCTTCACCTTCGTCCAAACTATCCAGGTCAGCCTGGGACAGCGACGAGGTCTTGCCATTACGACGCGCCACCTCATGTACAACCTGCACGGCTTGGTCATTCTTCCCCTTGCCCATCAGGTATTTCGGCGATTCGTAGATAGTGAAGAACGCGAAGCGAGACACGAACATAACCATAGCCAGACCCCCCATCGCAATGAGAAAATACCTCCATCCCATATTATCACCCTTAGTGCACCCGTCCGCCTCAGCACAGGTCATTTTCCCAATCAAAGGCCAAGCCACCAGATTCGCCAAAAGCTGCGCAAAAGCCCAATCAACCGACAAAACCGTCAACAAATACTGGTGCGAGCCCGGTAAAAATTCCAAGAAAATCGCCGAATCAACCGGTAAATTCCCCCCAACACCGAGCGACCACAACGCAGCGAAAGTAGACGCAGCGCCGAAATTCGGCGACCCCGCCGCCACGAGCCCGAAGACTGCGGTGATGCCGATCGTCAGATTGAATGCCCAGCGCCGCCCGAATATGTCACAGCCGAAGCCCCAGAACACGGCGCCGACTAGGAGGCCGATGTTCTGCGCGAGTGTTAGGAGTGGCGGTTTGGAGACGGCGAATTCGTATGAGAGGGGCGTGAGGATTAGAGATGTCACGATCGGCCATAGATTATCGCTCGCCCAGCCGAATCCAATCACCACGAACAGCTGCCATTGATACCGGCCCATGCCGATTTCTTGGATCGCGCGGTTGAGCACGTCTGCTTTGGCGCGGTACGTCGCGTCGGGACCATCTTCGGTCGGGAGATCTGCGATCGGAGTAGGTTGCGGAGAGGGTGATTTGGGATTTGTCTGATGATCATGGTTATTTGTTGTACTATCCACGGCCATGACGATGGTGGTTGGGAAGTCCTAAATGGGACTCAAGGCATTCTTCCTGTAGGTGAGAAGAGAGAATTCCGTTCTTATATGAATACCCAAGCTCGTGCTTCGGTGTCTATTTCAAGCTGCCCTGGCACAGACAGGGACAGCTGACAGCTGGATGCAACGTCGAATCCCTTACGCGAGAACTCCGGAATCTGCATCAACAAGCGCGAATCAGGGCAGCTTTAATTGCCCCGCAAACTCTATCGCGGTGGGGATCTTGGTTCTCCTCGTGTTCGATTGGATCGTGGCATGGCGTGATCGACGGGTGTGTTTTCGTCTTCGTGTTTGTTCGTGATTTTAACGGTCCTTGAAGTGCTGGAAACAGTGGAGAGAGAGCTGACGGGAGTTGAAGTTGGCAGGCTGAGGAAAGTTAAGGTTGAAGTTGGCGCGGTGGAAGGAGAACCTTGGAAGGTGGAGCTGCCACTGATGACACCATTTGCTCAGAAGGGCAGCACTATGACTACAGTACTATTAGTAATACTACTACTACTACCACCACCACAACTTCAAGTAAATCTAGTGACTGTCTTCCACCTTGACTGAACTACTCAACTTGAATGCAATTTTGTCTTCGGCAGCTAAATACTGGTTTCAAGATTTGCAGATCTCAACAACTTGAATACCACGAGAAATATACAACTGATCGTTGATGAGAATCATGGATTTCAAACTCATCGAATGAACTTGAACCTGAATCCTATTTTCCAAATGAGCAGATTGCAAGCCCTATTCCAATGCAGTGGCAACCTTGTAGTAATCCGTTTATCAACTTAGAAAAATCCCAATCACCCACCTAGACACGCACCGACACTCCCATCTAAGCAGAGCTAGCCTTAGCAGCCAACGCACTAAATGGCGTCGCACCAGGATAGAACGAAGTAGGAATAGTAGGAATAGGAATCTCAGAATCCGTTCCAAAAGCAGTAGCCAAATCAGCAGCCATAGAAGCAGCCGAGTAACCAGTCGGCGCAGCGCTGACAGTAACAGTAGTCGAGTACGAAGTGACATCGCCGCTCTCCTCCTTCAAACACTCGCCGGAGCCGTAGGCGCTGTTGCAGACGTAGGTCTGGTAGTCGCCCTCCTCGGTCCACATCGCGAAGTCTTCAATGGTGACATCGGTGCAAGGTGCGCCGGGTGCGCAGTTCACCTTGATCGGGCCGCGCTGGGCCCCGTTCGCTTCGGTGCCTTTCCAGTTGCTGATTGTGATGTTGTTCAGTTGGACGCCGTCGCCGGAGACGGTTGACATGCTGCTCCATGCTTGGTCGATGTCTCAGGGAGTAGGCGTTGCCGTGGCCTGGGGGTGTTAGTGTTAGTGTTAGTTGTGACGTTTATGTTATGTAGGTGGAACTGTCGGGTCTTGGTAACTTGAAATCTCGGGGTAGAATGGTCCATACCGATGAAGTTCTCTAGGGTGACGTCGGAAACAGAGCCACTGCCGCCGTTGCTCTTGATCATGTACATCTGGTTGGAGGACCAGGTGTAGATGTTGCGGTAGGTGATGTCGCTAATGTCAACGTCGGTGGAGAGCGAACCCATGGCGCAGCCACCGCTCCAGTTGCAGTAGATGTTCTCAACCAGGATGCTCTTGGAGGGACTCTGTTTCGCGTTAGTAAAGAAAGGACAAGAGGGTCGTGTGAAAATACGTACCTTGACAGTGACACACTCGTCCTTGTTGGTGACCTCGACCTGGTAATCATGAGAAACCGTCCAACAAATCCCAACCGAAACTAATAGAAATCCCAAATTAAGAGTATAAATGCACCTACATCGTGAATCCAAATATCATTCGACCACACATCAATACCATCCAAGCCACCAGAGTCACCACCACGAATAGCCATGTTATAAACCTCACCATTAGAGCAAGTATCCATGGAGAAATGGAAAGCAGGCGCGTCAACCAGAATCAAATCATGAACTGAAAAGTCCGTAACCTCATACAGACGTAAAATACGAGGTCCACTCAGAGATCCCTCCTTGTGGAACTCATACCCGTACCCCTGCACCGCACCCTTGGAGTTGGAACTGAACAGTTCAAAGTCGGAGGTATGCTCGATAAAGATCATGTTGCCTCCATCCGAGCCGGTGCGATAGATAGTACCATCCATACGAATAGCGGTACTCTTTCCACCGGTCAGAGTCACCCATGACCCGAGGGCATACTCGCCAGACGGGATATACACCACGCCGCCCTCTTTACAGTCATCCCAGGCAGAGCTGATGGCCGGGCCGATATCAGTCTTTCCATCGGCGACGCCGTCGTAGTCGAGGACACTGCAGGTTTTGGTGCTAGCCTTGGTGGCGTAGTCGGTTGTTGGACCGGTGGACCAAGAGGGAGCGGCGGATGCGAGCAATGGCGCCAGGCCGATCGCGAGAAGGGAAGAGACGAACATCGCAGATGTCGAAATAAGGTTGCGAAAGCGAGGGTGGTTTGGGTTGAAAATGAAACAGAATATAACAAAGAAAGCAAAAAAAAAGTCAAAAATGAAGGGATGGCTGCAGAATAGAGCAGAGACACGGCGGGCGACGTCGTATATCAACGCGAGACAACATATGAAGCTGGATAAGACATGTGTTTATATCTCAAACGGGGATTCGGCCAAAGGAGAAATTCTCCCGTTTACCCCAGTCAGACCATCTCGGCCCCACTGAGTCTTCATTGTATGTGGTACATACATACTGCAGCCGATGAACTGTCTCGCCTTGTTCGAGTGTGGATGTTCTGTCCGCGTGGAACCCCACCACGAAACGAAACAGCCATAGGACAGCTGCAACAGATATTGGCATTGCCCCACATCATCAGGGGGCTCCTTGGTGGAAAGATGAAATTGTCAGGGTGACAGGGGGACTGAGAGCCGTTTGGTATTGATTGATCGGCAGGTTAGAGCTAGTTCTGACGCACCGGGCTCGACGCTAAGGATTGGTTTTAGCCGGAGACAGTTGAAGGAGCTTAGTTAGGGTTCGGATGAGTGATCCTATTTGCCAGGAGGCTCCATTTAGTTCTAACCGTTCAAGAGAAACCGGGACAATAAAAAGGGGCGATAGCTGACGAGGAGAGGTGGGTTTAATCTGTCGGCAATTCAGAGTGGTCCGGGGCACTTATTAAGTGGTAAATCTAATCAATCTTTAGTAGTAAAGCCTATGCAGTGCATAGCTGAGACCCGTGGACGACAATGTGAATGGACCTATAATACCAATCACCTCGTTCAAAGTTATTCCGTTCAGATATACTAATCGAAGGTGCGAGGTATGCAGAATATTTAGGCTCGATCAAGGTGAGTGACTTCGATAGGCCATACCCGGCACAGGGTCACCTCCTCGGCAGGTTTTAAGCAAACTACTCTAGCGTGTCATACGCATGCCACGGCGCCATCCGCCATCCCCACAGCCTAGTCTAAGATCTACAGGCAACCTACCAAGCGAAGCTTAACGAGCACTGGCAGTCTACGTATACGCGGCGATCTCGGCAAAGATTTACACCTACATCCGAAGCATGAAATTTTCTCAAGAGATCTGAATGATATCTAGCTGCAAATTCTAGCTAAAGACTCGACAGCAGGAGCAAGAGGGAAAAGACGGTATAATCCTCAGCAAACTTTCATCCATCGGACAAAAGGTTCGCTGAAATTCCGCCTCGCACCTCTGCTCATCTCGATAAAATTCTCTCTCCAACCTTTATCCAATATCCATGTCCGACAGACACTTTAGATCATCAGACGCTCGACCTGGTTGCGGATGGTGCGGATCTGAGCGTTCAGGTCACTGGCCTCGTTGGTGGTGATGGAGCAGGCGATGACGGGGCGGGAGACACCGGTGGCACGGCCGAGAGCCATCTTGGAGGGAACGTAGACGTAGGGAACGTTCTTGTCCTCGCAGAGGAGGGGCAGGTGGAGAATGATGGGGAGAGGGGTGGTGTCGGCGGCCAGGATGACGAGGTCAGAAGTTCCACTAATGGCAAAAGTTAGCATGAGGATAATTTATCTCTTGACGGATGGATATCGTACCGGTTCAGAGTCTTGGTGGTCTCGTTAGCGCCCTTCTTAAGCTGGCGGATGTGACCAGCCTGCTGGACGAGGTCCAGAAGAGACTGCGACAGAGTCTCGTCGGCAATGGGCCAGGCTGGTGAAAAAGTGAGTGTTAGCGAATGCACCGATTTGGGCGGTGGGTGAAAAAAAGCTTACCGGCGGAGCTATCTTCGGCCATTTTGAATTTGGTAGAGGAGAATGATATCAAGAAACCAGATCTTTGAGAAATGGCTCACGCGGAGGATCACTGCCTGTAGGATAGACGTAAAAAGTGCGGGTGGGTGAAGTTGAGGTGTGGAGTGAAATTTTCGGATGTGAAGATCTTTGATACGGCAGAACATTTACACCGCCTTGTGTGGGCTGGCTGGAGCTGGCAGATATCACGTGTCACGTTGACCGCCCTCTGGAGGACAAGCACATTCCATTTACGGAAGGAACGCGGGGAGCTGGCCCTTCCTTTGTGTTTTTGTGTTTTGGTATTATTTTTTTGGCAGGCACGATCGGCGCCTATGTTCATCACGTGCATGTAATTTGGGTGGGCGTCAACGCCGTCGAGGGTCAACCTCGTCTTAATTTTGGTTTATGCTAATGCTTGTCTATCATATGCTAACTCGTATGCTTATATACATTCTGTGCAGGATCATGCACTCATCTCCCATGCTTCACATTAATTGCTCACGCACAATTATCTCTCATGATTTAATCTGTGCTGCTATTCACAATTGTGCTGGCAAGCTTCGAGCGTGCCCGGAGAGCAGGCCCATACTTGTACAGCACAAAGGGGATCAAGGTCAGGAGGGTGGCAATCAGTGCCAACAACAGACCCGCCCACTGGCTGCCGAGGTTGTGGAAGAACTGCGACGCGAACAGCGGAGATACAGCACCAAGCGTGTTACGCATGAATCCCTGACCGGCGATCGCGGATGAGGAGTTCTCGCCGTAGCAGTCCGAGGTATAACTATAGCAGGACTCGAAGATGAAGAAGATACCAACACCGATCAATGCAAGTCCGACAATCGGGCCGAACCAGTGCAGCTGCTTATACTGAGTGAAGCTGTAGATGAATAGTCCAATGGGAAGCCAGACAGCGCCAAAGAGGACACCGTACAAGCGGTCCTCGGGCTGGGTCTTGCGACTCTTGTCCGCCACGATGGTCTCGTATTTGCGGATCTGGAAGAAGTTCAGACCGAATGCCAGGGTTGTGCCGAAGCACAGGGCGATGTATGGCAGGCCGGAAGTACCCTCACCCCAGCCGCGCTTCTCTTGGTATGTGATCGGGATCACGGACAGGAAGAGGAAAGCCAGGAACCAAGCGAAGCTGATCCACAGTCCGAAAGCAAATACAACGGGCTCAGTGAAGAGCATGCGGATGGCCTTAACTGAGGAGTTGTGCAGCATTTCCTTAACACCGGGAGCTTCGAGATCGTTGTGAGTGACGAAACGCTCGTCACCAGTGTTCTGGCGGAGCATCTTGGCGCGCTTGGTGAGGGTCACACCACCGCGAGTCTCCTTGAGGAAGATGACGATCAGAATTCCAAGGGGAATGTTGGCCAAGCCTTGGATACCTTCGACCCAGCGCCAGCCCAGAGCCTGGTCGATGAAGCCGGTGTAGATGGGCGCGGCGACTGTTCCGAAGATGGCGATGAAAGAGAAGGATGCCATCGGGATGGCGCGATGGGCAGGTGTGTACATATCGCCGAATGTTCCACCGACCAGGATGGTTCCGACACAGCCAAACAGACCGAGCAGACAACGGCAGACGAGGATTGTAGCAATGTTCTTTCCGAGGGAGAGTCCAATGAACATCAGAGCAAAGCAGACGTATGCTCCGACATAGACAACGCGACGACCGGCCAACTCACAGAATGGTGCCAGGAAGAGAGGTGCCAGGGCGCAGGTGAAGTTGAAGCAGAAAAGACCCAATTGACCAATTTCCGTTGACACACCAAATTCCTCTGTCATGCGTGAAATCCCGGCGCTGTATGCAGTGGTGGCGAGACCGATAAAGAGTGTCATTGCACACAGCAGGACACTGATGAACGCTTTGTACTTCGAGTTCCAATTGAACGGGTTCTCCTTGTCTCCCTCCGCAAATTCCAGAATAACGAAGTTCTGGCCATTATGTTGAGATGGTTTGGTAGCTGTAAGGGGAAGGTCGAAATCGACCTCCTGTACCAATTTACCCTCAAACTCTTGGGAGTGTTCCTCGTATAATTGTTCCCGGTATTTTCCTCCGATGACCCAGTTCTTCTGATATGTTTCTTCGTGGGCGACTGTCGTCTCACCGTTGGGGATGTTCTCGTTATGAGACGACGAGATGGGTTGTTGTTGTTGCTTTGGCTTCATGATGAATGTGGTATAGTGTGTCGACCCTTAGAGCAACACAAGTATGTACGCGGATGAAGGGGAGAAAAGATTCTGAAGACAGGATCTGGGTAGGAGGATAAGGACGGAATATAAGTTCGCCCCAGACAGGCGCAGTGCCTGGCGTCATCCGCAAAACTCCGGGTTTACAAGTATGGGGACCGGGATACAGCATGGGGCGTGGGGGTTAGTTTGGTACTGATACTCCATAGTGCTCCAACGTGCTCCGGCTCATGTCATTTGACCAAATTGACTTTTTCTTCTAGTGGAGGTACACAAAGGAGTGTTACGACCGGTAGCTTTCAAACCTTGATCCCTTAGCTCTCTGCTTTCTCGGCTCTCACGCTGCTCGTTACTACGATTTCCATAGATGAATAATTATTTTGTTTGTATCTCATAGCTCCAACTCCAGATTCTACTCGAAAACCTGGGCTAAAATCCGTGGTCTCGACGTCGTCATTGATGCTATTTTCCCCGATTCGGAAGCAGACCGATACGATGAACCATGCGCCGTCCCTCTGTCGCATGAGACGTGTGGACCACGATAATGTTGGGCGAATTGTCGTTCAATACAAGGACGCCACTTATTGTGAACAGGCCACTTTCGGACAACCACCGGGAAGCGATTATTCGGCAAGATCCTAATAATTGCGAAGAAAGACCGATTACATCCCGATGCCGCTTTCGCCGACGTTCTCGGCATGCCTTGGGGAACTCGGCCCCACCGCCAAACCACCGGCATGCCGAATGGCGACTCGGAACAAATCAGTTTAGTCGGAGAGGAGGGGTTTTCGACTCTTTTTGATATCAAACTTGTAGATGTAGAAATGTATGAACGTTGTGTTTTATTTTGGGAAATTCTGGGCTCCATCCGGTGCAAACAGTGGGAGACATGAATGAGTATGTTCTGGTGGTCTTGTTTCCCAGTTCGGTTGACCGAGAGATCGTCCGGTCGGTAGATCCTCGGGAGGTCCACCTCATATTCGTTGAATGACGATCGATGCGTGGTTTACTGTGTCCGGTATACCCCGACAAAACTGGGCCTTCAGATTTATACATTTTAAAGTGAGGCAGGTCGCGTTTTGCTTCGGGGGTCCCGCCGACAATCTCATCTGCATTCAGATTCATTTGGGCATGACTGACGTCTTTTCACGGCGTACGGAATAGAAATGGAAGGTTAAATGGTTTTCCGCCCTCACATGCCTATTTAAGTAGGGAACTTCTCATTCCTTAGCCGCATACAGTAGCTTCTGAGCACTCGTCATTGCTCAGCGAGCAATTCTATTCGTTCATCACCTAGGCTAGCGTGAATCTTCCGATTGCACTCGACTCGAGCAGCGGTAATAAATACGAGAAACGCAATGAATAGTATCCCTGGGTATTTATTAATTCATTACCATCGATACTGAGTTTACGAATCGCGTCGTTCTCAATGTTGCTAGTACTAGTAAGCCGAGGCTGTATTTATGTGATCGGTGGCAAATGATAAAGAAGAATATCTCCGGCTAAACCACAGAGCATTGTTTTCAGCTTTTTTTCTCCCAACGTCAACTTGAATTCTTTGGGGATCACAATTCTTCGCGCCCTGGAAAAATTCTAGAAAAATTCTGTAAGGCTTCCACGGTGACTGAAATTTGAGTCTCAAAACTCTGCGCTGGCACGTTTGATCATATCACGTGCATCACCGAAGTTGCTCCGACGCACATGTTAGTAATCTAACTTCAGCCAATGATCGTTTCCGAAGCGATGATGGGCTTACTTATTCATTTCATTCCATGACCCGGGTTCGCATGATTCAAGACAGTGCTAAGACATGTCTGATCGTTCAATGGGGCTGTAGCGGCGGCGAGCGGGGCCTTTGTTGTGGGAGCTTGCCTACCGACAACCATTCTGGGGATTTGGGAAATTCAGTATCTCGTGTAACGAATCTAATTTGCCCTTTGAATATTACTTTGTCTATTTATGGACATGCCGAGCCTTGTACATAGGTTGAACACTTTGCTTTTGAGTGGTTGGTGGTTTGTTCAGGTGAGCGGAGGACATTATGATCTTGATTTTGTTAGCTTCATTGTCAGTTAGTTTACTCGATTTACTGATAAAGCACATGAGCAGGAGATTTACAGGCAGAAACGGAAGGTGATCTGTGATTCCTGAGGTATCCCTCCTTCAACATAAAGAGTCTAGCAGAGGGCCTTGAAAGACTTAGCGTCCGGACTTTTTTTCGTGAAAGAAAAATATAGAAGGTGGTCGACGTGCTGACCAGTGACAAAGGAATCGAGGCTCGTCAGAAAAGATGGAGAAAAGAGGGAAATACCCCAATAACAAAGTTTGAAGACTTGCCCCATGATTGGAACGCACGCGAGCTAGACCTTGATCTAAAGTATGTTATTATGACTGGTACTCTCAATTCCTCCGCGCATCTTTCTAACTTACCCAGTGATATTGATGCACAGATATTGAGATGCGAAGAAAGAATAGAAGATGGGATCATGACTCAACTGTTTGAAGCAAGATTGACTGAATACAAAGGAAGAAGAGACTATGCAAAGTGAGTCAAGTGCTTCCATTTACTATAATCTCTGCTACTGTCTTCTGGATGTCTGAAAATAAGAAAGTATTATTTAACATGGCATAAGTGGAGTCGCAAGGAACGAGCCCGCCGGATTAGATTCAAATGTCTATAAACGACTTGACGCCTTGGAATACATTTTGAAAACAAGAAATACTGATGGCGACAAGAATAATCAAATTCCAAATATCAAATCGATAATCGAAGCATATAGATCAAAGAGCCTTCCATGGGCGACAGGTCTTGTTACATACTGGGCAAATGGCAAACAATTGTTCCAGCCACGCCCTTTTGACTGGGATGGGTTTGAGGCTATTAATTCTGCAAACGAAGGCCATAAAATTTTTTGGGTAGAAGGGGTAAGGGGAGAAAGTTAAGTCCTCCTGCTTAAGATTTACAAGACTGAAGCACTTTTAGGTTTTAGGACCCGATCCTAGAGTACAGCGTCCGACATTGACTGTACCTCTAAACGATACCTGGACATTCACTGTACGTATCATCATACCATTATGTCATATGGCAACCAAACCTATATCTCCAGCTCATTACTGACAATTTGCAATATAGTACTCCGTTGCTCTTAGACTGCCTGGTTACGACTGGTGGGTTGAAATGCTCTTTCTATACGATACAGCAGCATCGTATATGACTATCTACGAAGGGGATCTGTACGTTTTGATTGGCCCTAACCACGTCGCAAACCCTCCACCAATTCCAATTCTTGGAGACGGTACTGCACATACTGCAAATGGTCTTGCAATAAACAGCTATTTTGAAATTGAGGCAACGGCCCTGGATAGAAAAGGAAAGCGAATGACAAGATGGACCAGAATAATATGTTGTTTGGAGTTAGGACATCATCCAATAGATACTCCGGCAGATCGATCTGATGGGCCACTCTTACGCTGGCTGCTCTTTACCTCCACGACGCCGGACGATAAAAACGACATAATCTTTTCGACTTCAAAAACTGCTATGAACATGACAAACAGTATTCCAGTGGAGATAAGAAGGTCACCTTACGAAGGAACTGTTCCTGACTTCTATCCAACAGCTAGAAAAACGCCACTCGAGGCTATTCATCAAACAGTCGGTTCTAATCCTCTATTTGGGAGGGGCCAGCAACATCCACCACCTAGGGGGAGGAGGGTTCCTGAGTGAGTTGTGGTTTCAAAGGGTCAAGTTATATCTATGCTGTATTTAATGCTTTTTGTTATTCTGGAAGAAGGGTCTCGCCCAAATAGTTTCGAGTTCACTTCTTAACTCTTATATAAGTTTCCGCTGCCAGTGTTTGGTTAATAATTGAATTCATCGAATCCTTAATATGTTGTTATAGTATGTAAGAAAATAGTGGATGAGGGAAGAAAGAGAAGCTATCATCTATGCACGGAAGATACAGCATTGTTCGGATTGAATGATTCAGTTGTACTAGTTCCTTGGTCGTGTGTTGTTTTATGGTTCGACCGGCGGGCGTTTTCCGGGGTGTTTAGCCGCTGCTCACCTCAGTTCATCTTTCCTGGTTCTGTTCGGTGGACTCTTCTTTATGCTTTGCCTGTTCCGGCTCTTGATCTGCATATAGTTGTATGAGTAGTGCAAGCAATCGAAACCTGATAAGAGATGCGAGCACTTAATATTTGAAATAATTGTAACGCCACGACAGTGACAATTTTGAGCACATAATGGGAGGCTAATCCGAATCGGTAGGGTGACAAGGGTCCTAAAATTATAGAAAAGAGCAAAGGAAAAACAAAAAAAAATACTTACAACAGCTTTTGTATGTTGATGGTCACCTAGCGCCCACGGTTTCGTCCTAGGCGGCTCGCCGCCCCTTTCAGCGCCCATTAGTCTTTTACCTGAAGAGACGAAAATGGCATGCAAAAGTCGCATTTAGGAACTTCAAGATGGAAAATTCAACGTGGTGCTTAAGTGCACAGGAGTGATAAAATAAAGGTTCTTTCTTTTTCCTCACCTGCCATCTATCTAGTTATTTTCTATTTAATTTGTTGCCGTATTTAGTCATTTCTTCAGTAAGCTCCACTTTAAATATTAAAAGTGATTATTTTTAATCAATCTTGATGATATCTGTACGGGCTAGGTCCCGATCTATTGCCCAGGACTCGCATGGCCTGTGCGAAGTGATCCACTGTAACGAGCATCAACTAAGACGACTGCTATTGTAAATTATAAAACCTATCCAGTCAACTACTAATGTGGTATTGAACTAAGAGAATACAGCCAGTAGATATCGGATCTTCATTTTATTTAGATCCAGTCACCAGGATTTCCCTCGCAGTATTCAGGGGCAATTGACTATACTTTGGTTCCTCAACAAATTTCTGGTAATCCAAATTGGAAATTCAATAGAAATACTCGGCCGAACGACTCCCATCCTCCTCATCTATCCAAAGAACCTTCCGAAGATCTTCCACGCCCATGAACTCCGTGGCTCTCGCTGTGCACAAAACTCATTCCACTCCCAGATCCGAAGTTTACCCAATGGATCCCCCGAGGTATCTTCTTTCCACATATTTTGTGGGGGATACGGGGACAAATCGAAGACAAGCCTGTATGCGAAATTCGCCGCAGCCGAAGTGGACAATCCTAGTTTCTTATCTTCTCCTGTGATAAACTCGCCTTTCTCGATACGGATGGCAAATTTCCGGGAGGTGAAGGCATCGTCAGAGAGACGTAAGGAATTGACTGCAGCGTTGCCTTGTTTCTTGTCAACTACGACCGGTTTGTTCTTTTTGAACGGCGAAAAAAAAAGGGACTGTAGCGATTGGTCAGAGATATTTCTATCTCACATTGACACACTGGAGAGCTTCGTGTATCGATTTCGGAGTCGAGTATCTCGGGATTCTGGGCTTTCCAGTCGAACTCTGCGGCGATGAACATGCAAAACTCGCGGCGGGCAAAGAGCTGAATAATATCAGCGTGAATATTTATGATATCGTCTCGGCTCGAGCTGAGAGCCCTTTGCATGCTCTGCTGACATGAGTTAACTTACATTCCCCGTGCCGTTTGTCTTGAATTCGATCCAGGATTCGTCATTCGAGTCCCAGTACCAGAACTTGTCGCAAAGAAGCGACTTCAACGTCGATTTCATCTTGGAGATGGTGGAAGAAAAGCTCTATTCAGATCTTGCAAGTTTCAAGGAGTGGATATGAGGACTCCTTTGGATCCTGCCTATCCAGCATCTTGAGTGATCTAATACAAATCACCAGGCTGCCCGCAGGGGGCCAAAAGACAAGGGCCCAAAGGCAACTACTTTTGAACCCCTTATGACGTCATCCGTGACTGGAGAGCGCCAGGTTGTCTACCTGACGATAAACAAACCTGTGCAATACCTCACAGGAAATACAGCACTTGTAATAAAACTCGAACGGTCGAACAGGGCGGCAACAAAATCACAAAAATTGGAGATCAGGGCTCATGTATTGGGTATAACTAGACCTCGGGATGGACTACCCACTTCCGTATACCGGTCAAACAGGTCATGTGCTGATGTAACAAGGTAGTAAATACTCCAATAGAAAACGAAAAGGTTCCAAGGTTTGAAGTATCTTTAATTTAGAGATTAGGAATACTTTTACTATAGTATAGTTTATTTCAATGCTTCTTTTGTCTTATTCATGTTCTAGAACTTTTTGTACTTGCAAAACTATAATTTCTAACTTTGCTCTGGTAGCCTATGTTGATTAGTAAATATATTGCCCAGTATCTAAATAGTAGTATCCATGGATTAGTGGTAGTAGTGATAGGATTAGGTTTTTCTTTAGAGAAGTTAGCGTTGGTTACTTTATTATAAAAAAGTCTTTATCTGTTATATATTGATTAGTCTTAATAGCCTAAGATAATATCTTAGTTACCTATAGTACCTAATTTAATACTATATTCTTCAAGTTATAGAGTTTAGCTAGAGTAAGCTACTTATAGCAGATAGTATCCATGGATTAACTACTTATTTCTGTATATTCTAATACTTATAGGTAAAACTATATAATACAGCATATACCTTTCTCCTATCTAGCTTCTTTTATATTTCTTCTAGGGATATCTTCAGTCAAGGAGCTAGGTAAAAAAGAATTAGGAATAGCAGACTAGATTTATACCCTTAGGCTTTTATTTTATACTATTGTAAATTAGGAGAACGTAACGCATCATAGTAGGTATTCTCACCCCTCTCACCCTGTTCTTACCCGCTCTCACCCCGTTCTCACCTCTCTTGCCCTAGTCTCTAAAATTCTCACCCATATCACCCACACTCACCCTCACTCAGAAACTGACGCTATTTTAAGATCCAAGGCTCTTTGGCTATTGACCGCGTTTAGTATGTAGCTTAAGTACGGCTGAGCGGACGGGAAGCCCTGTTCTCCACACCCTGTGGTCGTGTGTACTAGGTATACTTGGCGAGGGAAATATAGAGCAAATGATCGTCAGACTAGTAGAGTTTTATTGGATCTCACCCCATCGACTCTTCAGTTGATGTTGCGCTAATGATTTCTCAATGACTCAGCTAGTAATGAGAGATTTCCAGTCGGGTTTGCATATCCTGAATATCATACAAAATGAGGCCCAAAACAGAATAGCAATGCTTATATTTACATTTGAAAAGTCTAATTATCTATACAAAGATCTCGAAAGAACCCACAAGCAAAACTCCCGACCAGAAACTATCAAGATGAGCAACTGAAAACACCTCCAACTTTGCCATCGCGATATTTGTTTCTCTATATTATTGATTAGTTTCTTATCTTTTGTTTTTGACGGAGGGATCGGGGAATGCAAACATACAATATCAATGACGCATGAGTAGATACCAGCGCCCAGAGTCACAAGTCCAATCAAGAATACGAAGACATTCAGGGCGCCCAGGGCAAGGTTCTTCGGTGTGAACATGCTTCCCTTTCGAATAAGAAGGAACCACATCATGGCTGGGAAGTAGAAAGTGAAGCCAGACAGGAAAAGCGAGCACATTAGCGAGAGTAGGTCGTCGAAAAATGGAATGACCTCCGCAATGATGAAAGAGATGATAATGGCAGCCACAAGCATGGCCAGCCAAGTGATCCAGCCCATAGTAGTGTTGATGAACCGGATATAGGAGTTCTTGAAAATGCGACCGTGAATCATGCGCCCAAAGACCACCGCGTTGATGGAGCCACTGATAAATATGACGGGGAGTGCGATGCCGAACACAACACGGCTGAGGGTAGGTCCCGCAGAGAGAAGGGCAGGGCTCTGGACATCTTGACCAACAAAGGCGTAGATCAGAGCACCTGTCATGGTGTAAACGACCATCTCAATAGCGCCCAGTGTGCAAACAGATTTCGTGAAGTCCGTGGGTGTGTGCATTTCATCCATAAAAGAGATCTGGCAGATGGTGATGGTGTAGGCGAAAATGATATTTGTGACCGAGATAAAAGTCTCTGCAAAGGTGATGCCTTCCTTCGGCCACGCTGACCAATTCACGTTTGACAATCCTGTGCTATTCGTGGCTTGAACTCCAGTACCAATGATGGTGACACCCACAGCAATTATAATCGAGGCGAAATCAACATAGCCCAGAATAGCCATTTCCGTAAAGCTGGGTGGGATGGCGAGAAGAAGAAGAATGACGGATGACACAACAGCAAAGACGATAGAGCAAATATTGGTGTCGATAATAGTGATGAGTGCAATCGAGCCAGTAAGACAATGCGATCCGATCAGGAAAAGCAACTGCAAGCTCAGCATGATAGTAATAAGCTCGTATCCAAATCGCCCACAGCCAAGTTTGGCGAAGAGCACCTGGCCCGCGTCGGCATAGTTGGTGATGTGAGGGTATTTGACCTTGACCTGGCCAACAACATAACTCGTGTAGATCGCGATGAGACCGATACCGACACAGCAGATGACACCAGCTACCATTCCCAAGGTGGCGAATGTGGAAGGAATAGACAGCGTGCCTAGCGCGATAGCTTCAGTAATGAGGACGACTGTGAGTCGCTTCCACCCTAAGCGACTAAACTTCTTAATTCCGTGCTCGTGTATTTGCAGCTCTCGAGCGTCCATATTGTCGGGCACAAAGCCATCGCTGACTTCAGCCGGGAAGTCCTCCTTGGCATCGCTGCCGCTAGAAACCCTCATTTTGGGCGAGTGTGAAGGTCAAAAAACGAACGCGAAAAGGAAGATAAGGGAAATAAAGTTGTCGAAAACCGCGCTGATCAATAATATTGAGGAGAAAGAAAGCTAGGAAATTTTTGGGTCATAAGAAGAACCTTCGAAAATGGAGCTTCTGCCAAAAAATTGCCTCCGATATAGGCGATGTTCGCCGAATTAGGACTAGTCGGATCCACTCTTGCCGTAATCGGAAGGTTAAGCGCCCCAGATTGGGTGACTAAGCAGCCACCTTCCCTCCTTGGGAGCCTCATCGCCTCTCGTTTTGATTTTTATCTTTTGATTATTTTAACTTTTTAACCTTGAAACTTTTTAGCTTTTCTAGAGAAAAATAGAAATGACTTTGGGAAGAAAAGATGAGATGATTCTCTAGGCACTGTATACGACTGAACAACGTCATCAGAAAAATCCCCTGAGAACTGGAGTTGTTTGACTCATGCCAAGGGGTGGCAACTTTTGGCCCACTTAGTGCTTGAGGGGTGTTGCAGAATACTCGTAACCCACAGGGCGGAAGGAAGTCTGAATCCGAGGTATACCGCGGAGTAGAACGGCTATTTACCTAGGGAAATCGGCGTGAGGTTACAAAGGACAGTAGCATTGATGTCATTTAATTAAGCATACTAGTGTGCAATCAAATCTGGGGTTCACCCCGGAGTACTCCGTCGTTTGTTTTTCAACATTGGCTTCCAGGGGAACCCTTCCAGTTATATGACTAGGATACAACTATAACGCCGAAAACAATTTATCTCGAATATACCATGAATAAACGAAATACACGCGCAACCGTTGTGCATTCGCCTCCTCCACACCGATTACACAGCATTTAGCGCGGCTATTTAGGCATGAAGTGTTGACATCGTCTATTGGGATGTTTCCGATGGGCTCGGAGCTTCAGGACAACTCCGGGACTCCACCACACATTACTCCACGCAATCATATCCCCATTTGTCTTCGGGTGGGCCAGTGCCTGAGTCATAAAAAGAAAGCATCACGTGGTCTATTAAAAACAAGCGCCGAGTACTTGTACGAAAGCTTGCACAAGTTGAGGATCCAACGATTTACCCGTGCCCACGGAAAAATCTCAAATTAGGACTCGGGCCCAAGCTTTGGCAATCTAAAATCAGTACGGTCGGCTACTATATTCATTTTTCATTCTTCGGAATCTCCCCACTTCGGCTCAAAGCCCAAGCTGGCAGTTTATTGAGTAACAATATAAGAAGTACATGTCAGAGGAATGCTTTTTGAGCTGGTAAATTCGTGGCTTATAAGCAGTAGAAGTGGACTCTCCTCTCTGTCTTGTTCTTCACAGCCTTTATCGAATCATGATTTTTTTTGCTTTTGAGCCACGTACATCAAGGTTTTGATATAGCCATCGTCCAACTTGAATCTAGAACAACCAAGATTTGTCCCTACCCTTGCGGCGACCTAGAATCAGAACATGCATACTAGAAGACAGACGCTTCAGGCGGCGAAAGAATACCGAGTCATTTGTAGATACTACTACTTCTCTAGTAGCCTCTAGGGATCCCGGTGAGTAAATCGCTTCTGCTATTGGTTTTGAGAGTCGATTCACCACTAGCCTTGGAGTATATCACATCGAGTTTTTATCTGTGCATGGTACATAATTATTGAATTCATGGATGTTCCAAATTCAAGTTGTGATATGCACTGGCGGTGAGAAGCAGCGAGATAAATTATTATTAGTGTTGCATGAGATCCATAGGAGCTACTAATTTATATATTTTGAACCGCCCAGGCGGGTGGCAGACAATTTAAATCCCTGAAGCCCTCTAGGAAATAATTCTTGTTGAAACATTGACCATCCTGACCGACGGTGTACTATAAGAAACTGTTCTGCATCCCGGAGACCCTAAAATTTTGGCCCCTGGCCATATATAGCAATATTCGCTGGGTAACTATTGAGATGGTGGCGGGCATCGCCTGCAGGAGGGGAAATCTGGGCGCGAACCGTGGGGCGGGAAGGAGTTAGTGCCAAGGGGTGAAGAAATCGCAATATCAGCCATGATCGCCCTTCGCTCCACCAACTACTGTCAGTAGGATATCACAAGTCGATTGAGTGGCCCCACAATGTGCCATTGCTTCCAAATGATGCTCGGCGATAGGTTGGATAGAGTCTTGGTGAAAGGTAGCTAGCCGGGAACTTGGTCTTCATTGTAAGCAGAGCTAACCCGAAACTGTCATGATAGGCAAAGCTGGAAACGAACCGTGACGGTCAGTGCATTCAAATAAAGCGATCGCTCATGCTGCGCCCGTCGGTCGCAAATCTTCAACCTCAACTCCTAGTCTTGCAGCTTCAGTGAAGAAAGATGTCGCAACCCAAACCGATTCAGATCGTCCTTTGTTTTGATGGAACGGGGAATACTTTTCGCGCTGATGGCACGGAGACCAACATTCTCAAGATCTGTCGGATGTTGCAAAGAACGGATGAGCAGTGTGAGTTTGCTGGATTTACTTCCTTTACGCGTGCGACTGAGACTAATCTAATGCTTTAACAGTGGTTTATTATCAGCGTATGATCTCAACCAGACCCTTAAACGCCTCCTATCACAGAAATAGTTTCGTGAGCTAACAAATCTCAGCGGGAATCGGAACTGAAATCACACCAGGTTCCCTGGCAGCAAAGACACTGAAGAAAAGTAGCCATCTAGGAAAGAGTAAGACAATCAGTCAGGCTCTAGGGGGAGTCGTTTGATCAGCACGTCTTGGGTGGCTATAGGTTTTTGATGCGACACTACCGGGGAGATGGAAATATCTTTATTTTTGGCTTCTCTCGCGGAGCTTACACCGCTCGATTTCTCGCAGAGATGCTCGACTACGCTGGACTATTGGGCCCGGATAACGAGGAAATGGTCCCCTTCATATGGGACGCTTTTTCGCAATGGAAATTGACCCGATACGAGGGAACAGAGAAAAGGAAACAAGCGACAGACTTCCTGAACAATTGTCGGGAGACCTTATGTCGTCCGGTGACTAGGGTGAATTTTTTGGGTCTATTTGACACCGTCAATAGCATTGCTGATTTCGAAATCAACAATGACACGATGCCGACCGCCCGTGTGATCAGACACGCGGTAAGTATTGACGAACGCAGGGTCAAGTTTCAACCAGTCTTGCTGGATTCAGGCGTGAAGACAGGAAAGACAGTAGGTAGCCGAAGTACCACATACAAAGAGCGGCTGGATCCTGTGAAAACAGAGCCCCTAGTTGTACCTGGTGTCCCACTATCCGTGGATGATTCCGAGAGCGAAAATGGCGATATCAACGAAAAGAGCCCGGCTATCCGCGGGTCAAAACAGAAAGCCGACGACGGCAGTCAGGATCTGCAAGAGCTTTGGTTCCCAGGTGGACATGCAGACATCGGCGGTGGATTTCAACGCGAAGCAGATGAGAAGTTCCAGCTCAGCCACGCCCCATTGGTTTGGATGGTCCAGGAGGCCCAGCGCGCAGGTATTGAATTCGACCAGGAAAAGTTGTACAAATACAAATGTCTGGAGCACTGGGAACAAGACCCTTCAGCAAGCACTCACTTCAATGAAGCGCTTCGACAGTCGAGCACGGAAGGCCTACTCCATGATCGGATCGGGTTTGGCGAAGGGGTCTCACCTATTTCGGTTCTGGCGTGGCGGTTGATGGAATATCTCCCCATTCGTCGGTCTGACATGCAACCTGATGGGTCGTGGAAACTGGTTTGCTGGCCGCTACATCGTGGTCAGGCCCGAGATATTCCATCTTACGCTCTGATTCACGGATCGGCTGTTCATCGCTTGCAATCAAACCCTGAGTACCGACCGGCAAATATGATTATCGGCGGTGGTGGCAGAGGCCTAAAGGAGGTTAGTGCTGAGTATGGTATTGGCCAGTGGGAGGTCATTGGTTATGAAGGAGATCCAACTCGTGAAACGTATATTCGGAAAGGATGCAGAGATCCTAGTCACCACTAAGTGAAGATGGTGGGAACTTTCAAGTTCGAGAAGCTGGACTTTAGCATATAGTAGGACTGGAAATGTTAACCCGATAAATTTATTGTCTCATACCTAATTCAAGTTATCAATTCGTTACAGCACTTCCGGATATAGGCATTGCCATAATAGCACTGTAAATTTCGGGAATCATCACTGGGGAGCAGAGAAAACGAGAGATAGAGGAACAGAGGTCATGACTAACGAGGAATTGATGATGGATTGCTCATGCGCGCTTCTTTGTCCTCATTGTGATAGACAATGGCTTTATTCAACTATCCCAAGACCTGTGGCTCAATTGTATCTCTTTGTCCATTCATCTTATTTGCTGAGATCTATCATTTGCCAAAAATCAAACTGAGGTCCTTCAATATAAGAGATGTTCTCACCCCTCCAAACCATCAGCATAACCTCAGTGTGTGGACTAGAGTGCGTTAACCATCCTTATCGATTGTATCCAAACTATCACAATTCATTTTTGAAAGGTACACTGATATGAAGAGTCATCTCTGAGCTCGGAACCAGTAGTTAACTATTCACAGCATGTGGAAGAAATTCGATCCTCCTTCCGAGCAATGGTCGCGCAAAAGCCCGAAGCATACCGGATGGGAGGAATATGTTGAAGCAGGAACCAATATTCATCGTTGGATTGAGGATCCAAGAGTCCAAGGGTGTTTCGTTCTTCGAATTTCCCTAAAGTTTACTGATCTTTCTCAACAAGGTTGGTCAATTCGACAGTTTGCGGCATCTTTCCCATCAGCATGTGTCCATGATGCAATCACCCTTGGAATACCGTATACCGGACCAGTATCAGGGAAATCAGATTGCTCGTGTATTGGAATTAAAATGGAATTTCAGATGACGTATCATGATCATCCTAGCCACCGTTTGGAGGGAACAATTGCCAGGAGTGTCATTTTTATTACACTCATGGAACGAGTTCTCGGAGCCCCGCGTCCCTGGATCTCAGAGCTTATCAAGGTTGCTTATGAGAATGAGTTACCTCTTGACACACTTCGTCATATCTTTTTCAATACCGTTATTAATGAAGACACCAAGCATATGATCAAGAATCTTCTTTACACAGATGAGCGAGGGCTTTCCTGGCCCGATGATGAACGGCGAATATGGGAGTATTCGACCCCGGAGTACCAGGCGATACTTGGGACGCGGATTGGCAAAGTCGTGGGGTATTTTGTTTTGGGGGCATTTACAAGGGGTACTCGACGTATTTCTCGAATTGTATCATGGGCGGGGGTGTTGGAAACTATTACCCTGCGATTTGAACTTGAAGAATGCTAATTTTCGACAGATGCCAGCATCAATCAATGGCATATGATCTGAGTTAACGTACTAGTAGTATAGTCCACCAATACTTAGTCAGTAAACTCCATACATCATAAATATACAAATGCTATTCAATGGACTAATTTAGATCGCAACCCTTCAGAAACAGCGACAGAACGTAGGTTTTGACATAGGCTTTTACGTAGGTTAACAGAGCTGAGTGCGAAATGATGATTGTTATAGAACCGATTATAGGATCAAGGAAGATCAACTGCGCGATTGGAACGCATCGAGGCATCTGCGGCAAGTACAATACTCAGCGATCGAACCGCGTCCTGCATATGCTGAGATAAATCTCGATCTTCGAGAATCGAATCGAGCAAAAACTGCTGTTCACGGGCGCAAAGCTCATTATGACCCGGTTCGTCCTCCGTCGAGAGGATATCATCACGCGGAAGCCCATCAACCACAGTGCTAACACGTATCTTCGACGTCTTCGTGTGGCTATCTACATCAGCCGAGCCACCGGCGGCTGCCACGCCCATCTCGTCCATGACGATAGAGACGGACCCCTTCGGACCGATCACGTCTTTGACAAAATACGCGGTCTCGGACATCATCGGACCCCAGCCAGCTTCATACCAGCCGACTGAGCCATCAGCGAAAAGAACCTGCAAATGTCCATAATTGACCTGATCGCCTGCCGGGATCTCATCACTGAGAGCAAGACCCATACCACGAACCTGTACCGGTTTACTATCGGTGATTTGAAGCATGACGTCCAAGTAATGCACTCCGCAATCAACGACAGGGTTCTTCGCATCTTGAAGAAGTCGTTTATGGATATTCCATGCCTCGCCAGTTGATCGCTGATTCAAATTCATTCGCATCACAAAAGGCGGACCGAGCTGTCTGGCCTGGCTAATAAATTCCACCCAACTGGGATGGTGTCGAAGAATATACCCGATCACTAACTTCCGATTTGTGCGGCGTGCTGTGTTCACGACTTCCTCCGCTTCAGCGACCGTTGCAGCTAACGGTTTCTCCACGAAGACGTGGGCGCCGGCTTCCATCGCGTCCACAGCGTAGTTAGCATGTGTTGCCGTGTGCGTGTTAATCGATACTACATTTGGCTTGAGGCAGAGTGCCTCCTGTATATCGCGAAGCGTTTTATAAATCTTTAGCTCTTCCGGAAGGTGTTTGATGGGACTTCGATTAACAAGAGCGACAATCTCGAAGCCAGGATTGTGGTGGTAGGCCAACGCGTGGCTGATGCCCATCTGGCCGACGCCGATGACTGCCACTGTCAGTGGTCGGCGGGTCTGCTCCATTTCAAATTTGGGCTCTTGGTGTTTAACAAATGTTTGTTGCTGTCCAAGGAGAGTTTGAAGATGCAATGTTTGGGGATTCCCCGCATGATGCAACCCCCCTTGCCTCAAGAGGGCTAGTTCTGCGAGCCATTCAGCCCCCAATGTGCCCCGCCTATATCAATAATAATATTTGTAGGTTAAATCTTGCTGTGGGGACTTCAATTGCATCCCAGATGGCGTTTAGTTGCGCATTATTTGGCAATCAGAAGTAAAAGTTTGTGCGAGGTGTCTGAAATTTGAGTCGGTCGCATATCCCAAAACTTGGTCCATGAGACGAGATACGAAACTTGACTAGGTAAGCCCTTTGTCTCATGTTAGAGGACCATTTTCATCGGTCGCTGTTGCTAGAGACCTCACAAAAAGAGAAAATCCTTGTAGACTAGAGTGAAGGAAGAGATTAGGATCGCTATTTAGCGGGATCAGCGACGAAAATGACGATGGCCACTCAACGGCTCGAAACAAAAAAGGAAAGAGTGGGTACGCCGCCATTCATAGACTTTCTGAACAATGACGACCCGCGGTCCAATAGCCCCTGGATCACAGAGTGACTCGTCGAAACTCCAAAATACGTCGATCTCTCCCCTTCCGACGCGGCCTCGGGGGGCGATCTTCAAGGGTCCTGCTGTGAGACCGAGACCCGCCATTGCTCTCAAATCAGGAACCGGCTCAATAATGGCTCCTCTGACTTCGATCTTCGCCCTTGGCGGTCTGCTTCAAAACTGCCACCGGTCCCAACTTTGAGCAGTTGTGATGTTAACCATGAACACTTTCTTGTCATCATGATGGATGTTGAAGTGCACCCCGACGAACTCACTCATGATGTATACCCCTTGCATTCCTTGGACGACAGCAAGGTTAATCATTGTTTCGTCAACTGGATGATGCGGTTTAACGATGTCCTCGATGCTGAGAAGTTGAATGAGGCTTTATCGAAGCTGTTACGGATGGGCGACTGGAAGAAACTAGGCGGGCGTTTACGATTCAAGGTATGAGGGCGAGCTGAAAGACTTTTTTCATTTTTTCATAATGGAGCCTGAATGACTGACATTGAGCAGGATAATGGGAAACTGGAGATTCATGTCCCAAGATCCGAAGGACTGGAACACAGAACAGTCTTCTTCACTCATAATTCTCACGACACTAGGTTGGAGGATCATCCGATCGGCAGGCAATTTCCCAAAGAGACTGAAGGTCCTTCTGTGCAGACTATCACCACAGATACGCGACCATTTATCGCTCGGCCAAATTTCCCAACTTTCGACAATATGATACGTCAAAACGAGCCCATTGTGTCCCTGCATGTGACAACCTTCGCAGATGCGACAACAGTTGCGCTCACATGGCCCCACCTTCTTATGGATGCAATGGGGGGACACGCCTTACTGACCGGATGGTCTTCGGTTTTGGCTGGTCGCGAAGATGAAGTTCCTGACGTCCTTGGTGCGCGAGAAGATATTTGTCGACACCCGATCATTACTAGTGCGGATGACTCTCTGGAAGAGTTGAAAGTCGAGGGGAAGCGTCTCCAAGGCCCAGGCGTTATGATGTTCATGCTTCGCTTCATGTGGGATAAATTATGGAGTTCTAACCGAGAACGACGCGTGATATTTTTGCCAAAGGATACTTTCTCCAGATTGAAGGAACAGGCATATCGGGAGATCACCGAGATTACCTTTCACGAGGAAAAACCCCCATTTGTTAGCGACAGCGACATACTCACAGCCTGGGTAGCGAAGGCATTTACGGCGTCCGAGCCTAATAATCGACCGGTGACCATTTTGAATTTAATGAATGCGCGATATAGAATTCCGCTTCTTGCCCAATCAGCCGGCGTCTTCATTCAGAACATGGTCCTGGGAACATACACATTTTTGTCTGGGAAAGCGGGCTCCGAAACTGTCGGTTCTATCGCTCTACAGCATCGAGAACATCTCACGGAGCAAGCAACAGAGAATCAGGGGTTGACTCTACTGCGTGAAATATTCCATGAAAAGGATGCAGGGAGGGAACCAAAACTTTTATTTGGAGAATCGAATATGGTACCGATCATCTTCAACAACGTCCTGAAAGCCAAATTAATCAAAATCGTCGACTTTTCGCCAGCCATTGTAAGGGGAGGTGATGCTGGTGAGAAACGGCAAAATCCTCCAGGGACGATGGTCAACTACTACAACGAGGCAATCGGGCCGGGATATGTTGGCTTCAATATTTTCAATATGCTTGGTCAGGATTTTGCTGGGAATTATTGGCTCATGGGGACTTTGTTGCCTCGAGCCTGGGTACAAATAGAAGAAGCCCTGAGAAATTTGAAGCGATAGTCCGAGCTTGGCCTGCAGGGTTGTTCTATTCGACCTCAACTAGGTGGCGGATGTTGCATATACGGACCTCCAGACTCAGAACAGCCGGACTGGCTCCATTTGTGGCGTTTCCTACATTTTTATATTGTTGTTTTCGGGTAATACAGGCTTTAGCGAAGCGTGATTTTTTTTCAAATAAGCGAAATGGAATCAGCTCAATCCTAATATTTACCACTTCTGCCCCGTGCGAGTTCAATCAGGTCATTCATTTCTGGTTCGAAGTGGATCCGAAAGGTCTCAAGGAGATCGGCGACAGCATAACTGGGTTGTGAAAACCGAGTAATGGCCTGGTCAACTGTTGGCAAGTCCTTTGGCCAACGGTAGTTCTTTTCATTTCCAATCGCAAAGGACCCATAGCCTTGCAGAAACCCGTCACCCAAGACCCAGGAGCACGGGAGATATAGTGCTGCCCCCCCTATCAATCATCATCCTAAGCGACGCAAGATATGACGACTTGTTGATGGCCGAAGTATTAAATCCTCTGTTCAACCAGTCTGCTGTTGAGGAGAGAAAGAGGGCCCAGACAGAAACGCCCTGATAGAGACCATTGGGGTCCGCCCCAAAAATGAGAACCCGGTGGATAAGGTCGACGTTTGGGACTGAGTACCCAATATTCACGAATGCTTCTGATGTGAATCTTGGCCGGAGAATATAATCTAAGATCGGTCGGCCGTTCTTCCTTTGGACTTGGTTTGCAGTGAGATATTCTGTACAGTATCCCCGTAAGTTGAAGTCGATTGCCAGTGTGAGAAAATTGCTCTTTTCCTCATGCCAACTACGCAGCGAGGGACCAATGTACCAACCCGGGCCCATAGAATATGTTTCATGACCGCATTGGCATGCAAATGCCTCAATAGCGGGCTGGAGCATACACGCAGCTCTGATGGATGGTGCTGCATCTATAAATTTGGGAATCGAAAGGGCACTCATAATATAGCTTGCGAGCCCTAGGGATATACTGCGGCCGCATCCAGCTTTCTGTAGCGCTAGAAACTGTGATATTCTGGCATTGACGATCAACATCCTCGCATCGTATTCGCCTCCAGTTTGTTGGTGGAGTAGGCCCTCAATGTGTGGAGAAACGAGAAAGTCCCGGGAACATCGATGCAAAAAGTCGACTGTTGGCATGAAGACTTGAAGTAAGTTGGGACAATCAAAAACCTCTGGGTATATTGACGGCTCAAACTTCAGGTCTTGATAGAGCGAAGCATTTTCTAATTCCTCTGTTGTAAATTCGTGGCCAGAAATGTCAAAGAAGCTGCAAGGGTTGTAGGTGCATTCAAGCAGGCCCATACATCTGCTGTTGAGTCGCCTAATCGTTGAGTCGAGTCGAAACCTAAGTCCCTCACGGTCGTTCATGGATAATTTGGGGTAGTTGAATGAATCCGCTATTGCAAAATCAGGGCTTGATTCGTCAGTGAATGACAAGTCAAGTAAGCGGAGTGGATGCAGCGTGGCAAAGTGATCTTCTTCATGCAGTGCAACTTGGAGCATGACAGAGGCCTCTCGCATGTGCTGAGAGTCAATTGAGGAAAACAAGGTTTTGAAATATTCATTCAAATCGGCAGGTATTTCATTCAACTTCCGGTGTAAAGTTTGAATGCCATCTCCATCACGAATTCCTTTCAGTAAATCACGAACCACAAGCCGTACCCATAAAAATACCCCTTCAGCCTTGTCCCCAACCGCGAGAATAAGGGCTTCTGCAATTTTTTTATCACAAGAAAGTAGCTGGTGGAATCGTAGATTATTGAGAAATTTTGCCCTCACATATAGGCGAATGTCTTCGCGCGTGAGATCCTCCAGTCGTATCCTAGGGATTCCGTTGAGGCTGTCTTGGAATATATTCCAAGGCCTGCTAGATAAGAACACCTTCACATTTCCTGTAAAAGCCAGTCTTCTAAATGTTTCAATCAGCTCTTGACGGATCTCATCCGTGCATTCAAATTCGTCAAGCCCATCAACAAACAACAAGACTTTGATGAAAAGCTTCTGTAGAGCCGAAATGCAGTTTTGAAGGCAGGAAATTAATTCCAATTTGTTCCAATCAGCTAGCGCAATTGAAGGAATCTTGGCAGTACTCCATCTGGTATCATCAATTACCTCTCTTATCAGATCTGGCTTCTGTTTGAGAATCTGCAACAATAATGAACGCAGAAGACCTTCCAAGGACTTCTGTAGTATTTCCCCAGGGCTCCAAGAAAAATAAGAGGCACGAAGAACGGAGCAGCCCTGAGCCCATGGGAGCATGTGTTCTTGCAAATTGAGCCTCTCGGCCAGAAACCTCATTAGAGTAGATTTCCCGGATCCAGGTTTACCGGATATCCAGTAAATATTTCTTGTTTCAGTATTTGAAGACAACCATGTGGCCAGGTCATCCCACCTCTGTACCCCTTTCTGCTGCGATTCCAGAACCCACTCGTACGTTTGGTCATGGGCTGATTCAATCTGTTGTGCACGGTCTTGCATCCGAGGGAACCGGAGACTAGCTAAAACTCGTTGCTGAGCGGATATGTCACCCGGCCCCCTTTCAGAAAAATCTCCATGGTCCTTGATGGCACTACCTTCAAATAGATATTTCGATCTCGAATGATGGGAACCGTAGACATGCCGAAAACTAGCTTCTGTAGAGCGGGAAAAAAGCTCCCAATGTACCAAATGGGGGCTACCTGCAGCCAACCGAGCCATTCACAATCAGTCAAATAATAAGAAACTATCTCAGGGCGCTTACCGTTGGGAACTGTTGGCTGCTGCAGCCCTTGTGGCCTCACGTATTGTTGCAAGACCTCTTTTGCAACCGCGGCAGCAACAGCAGCCGCATAGTCTTGCCAGGTCTTGCTTTTATGGCTATCCGCATAGTCACACACGCCTTTAATGACAAGACAATTGAATTTATCCCAAACACCGACCCCCTCCATCTCAAAAGCAATAATGCCCTCCAACAGCGCATGCTGATCTCTATGCCGTGCCGACCTTACAACGGCGTTCCCAGTACCAATGGACCCGATGTGTATTTCAAGATCCTGAATACTGTTACCCGATTTCACGACCTCATGCAACCGATGTCGAGCGACTAGTTGTCTCTCATCGCACAGAATGTCACTGCATGATGATGCGAGAGCGGATTGACAGACAGCATCCGCAGTACCACTGCACCCCAAGCAGTGGTCATGATGTTTGTGTATGTACTCTGAAGCGAAAAGCATGTCATGGCTCGCGCCCGGATAATCTATATTTAGCCGTTGCAGCAAATGTCTCAGATGCCATATGGATCCGCGCCGGAGTGTTTCGAGGATCATTGGAATCTTCCAGCGCTGCAGAAGCCCAAGTATTTCTTCATTAGGTCGACCGTGGACGTCAAGTAGTGAATCCTTGCGCCGGAAGCTGTCGTGGTATTGCCTCCCGTAGTCCAGCTCAACAACTGCCTCACTGATGATGACGTCTCCGAGTAATATCTCAGAATTGTCTTTCTTGAATGGAACTGCACCACAGATACCAACCAGCAAGGCAAGCTGTATGGAGCTGAAACTCATTTTGAGGGATCGCGAAGCGCTCGATGCTGCCACTGGGCCCATATTAGGTAATGTTACAATGACCACGCAGTGCGAGCCCATTCTTCCAAAATCATATGAGTTATCATCTCCGGCAATTTTCCCGTAGTAATGGCGGCAATCATGCCATATCTGATCCATGGCACACAGAACAGCATTGGTTTCGCGGGGTAGGGCGCATATTATTGCTATTTCGAATCCATCGCGGCCCAATGGACGGTATTGAGAGTTGTCCAGGGGAGTGAGCGAAGGCTCTGAGAATTTATCCCGCAAAGCCAAGGAGCCGGACATCTGGCAAGAAGAATTGAATGGGCAGCTTAGCACTTTTCAAGCCATCAGATCCCGCCTCAGGCTCATGACAGACACGGTTTGTTGTAAGAGGCGGGGTAAAAAAACAAAAAAACAAAACCGATATTGGCTTGTGGAGTTGTGCACATGACCCCGCTATGAATGAACTGTTATCCTGATGCGATATTAGCACTATGTCTTTTCTGGTCGTTTCTATGACCTTGGAGATAGAATTATTTGTGTTCCTCTATAAAACACGACTCGATTTCCAATCTTCTATTCTATTGATAAAGCGGGGCAATCGTACCAGACCATTTTGTGAAGCAGTTTCAATGTGGGCCGAGGAACGCCTATCAGAGTCCCTTCGACATGATGGTGCGGCCCGTCGAGAAGATGCTCTTCGTATGGAAGTCCCCAGGTGGTGGATATATATGAACTTGAATGACTAGATGTCTAGGCGTGAGTCAGGAGCGGAGGGAGGCAATATGTATTATTATCTCAGATAATATATCTACGGAAGAAGTAAGCCTCCATCTTCTGAGTCGAGTGAGTTCCAGATAGCATCCAGCTGCCCAGCGGAGTACTTTCGCGCCTTCTTTGACACCCTGTCCGTCATTTCCCCCTCTTCATCTGCATGATTGGCATCCATTATTGCAGAAAGGAGGGAATCCGATGACAAAATAACACCAGGGTTACTGGGGATACTTTGAGGAGCCTCTTCACGGCTTTGTATTTTGGCTTTGGTTTGATTGGGTCCGTCATCGTCATCGTCTGTCAAGTCAGTGATACCTGTCTTCGACACTGGCCGTTTTGTCTTCGGTCCTTTTGGCGGAGACACACCGAACGGGGTGACTGGTTGTGAAGGGGAAACTTTTCCACCGACAAGAAGATATCTCGGCTGAATCCAGTCTATAAATTGCACAACATAGTGTGGCATTTTACAGACAAATTTATCCGGGCAGTTCACGATCTCGTTGAGAGAGATAACGTACTGCATGTCCAGCACGCTGTGTGGCCAATTCCTACCCCCCGTACCTCTTGTAGAAAAAGCCAACGATGTCGCAAAGTTTTCCGAAAGGTAAACCCCATTCCCACTGGCACGACCATGTGCGATTTTTCGAAAATGAAGGCCCTCTCTCAGGATACCGTGCCAGTTATAAAGGGGGGCTTCCGTGCCATGCGGAAATCGTCGAGGGCTGGATGTTTCTTGCGTGAGTTTGTACGGCTTTCAAGAAGCGTTGCTCCCTATCAGGAGCCCCCTGTATGAAGCGAAATCGAACATGTTTAGTCATCTGTTCGTGGCGATGTGCCGATTTTCCGGTTTCATGCACAATGTAGGATCGGTTCGAGGCAATGATCCAACGAAGTAAGTCGAAGGCTGCTGGGCTAACTTTGCCCTCCAAGCATGAGCGAAGACCTCGAGTGCTGGATTCGCCGAGGAGATTTGCTATTTGATTGATGCTTGGCAAAGTATCCAATAAGAGCTTGATGGCACCTCGTTTGTCTTGAGGCGACAATACCTCAAAGGCTTGATCGTAACAAGTGAATTTGACAGGATGTTTTCTAACATGAGAATAGGGAGGCACCCAACTCTGCGTCGCTATAGGGGGTGGGGAGGTGATTTGATTAATAATTTTCACTGGATCGGATAGAATAACCTCGCCTGCCTTCCGAGGTATTCGCTTAACCTGGCAATGCCAGGTGACTGTGGGCTTGACAGGCTCTGCGTCGCGTATCATGATCCAATCACCTGAGTCAATCTTTTCCACGCCCGAGCCGGAAAGAATCATGGTCACTGGATCTAAAAGAGCCCGGCTTGTGAAATCGGGATTTTGAATCTCCCCATTCTGATCAAAACCATAGCTATTCTTAAGCGGGACCTTCAGACGCAGCCCATCTGGGAATGATTCAAGATGACCGGATATTGCGCTCGCATATGCGAGAGACACTAGGAGGTCAACTACCATCGGCTTTGACCGAACCTCACACTCAATGCTGGCTCCCAACCCTAGCTCCAAGTATTGGAAAAGGCATAGTCCACGCGAACAGACGTAGGGTTTCAGGGATTCGAAACCATCACCAGTCTTGCAATGGCAGACCAGACAAAATTCTGGACACCTCACAAAGTGGCGGAGGGTGTATTGCATGGCAAGAAGTGGCAATGACATAAATTCCACTTTCATTCCAGCATCTGCAAAATGATCAGACTCCATGAGATGAGGAACAGGAGTAAGCCATTCATCTGCAGCCCAATATTTTTCTTCCGGCCCAGTAGCATCGATTGTCTTGCCTTGCATTTCATGACAGAAAAGCTCCGCACCTGTCCATGAGAGGTTGAAGTCCCTTCGAAGTTTGGCAATGGCAAGAAACCGTTCATTTAGGACGTGATGCAGAGAATATGAAATAAATAAATCTCTGAGCCCTGGTTGCCTGTCTAGGTCGGAAGAGAGATCCTTTTCATTTCGCGGCATCTTATCACACTTGAAAATATCCTTGGCAACATGCGGAGAGGTGAAACTATACTCACAAAGACCCACTCGCATCTCAATACCAGAGAGGGAAATCTCGTGAGTCTGGAGGATTTCCTGCAGGGATTGGTATGATCTGGGATACCGGATGAGAAGAATAAGAGTTTCCGAGCGGTCAATACCCCAGACCTGCAGCGCATCGTTGGATATATCCAACTGGGCGATTTGACAGGACACTGAAATGATCGATTTGCCCATTGTATCCTCAATATATCCGACTTGAAACCCTTCTGCACTGGCGGTCCGTAGATCATGATTGCGAATCTCATGAAGAAGTGAGGCGGATTGTGGACATGATACCCATTCGTACCCATCATCAAAGTTAAAGCTGTCATCAAATTCATTCAACCCTTCGGAGTCGGGTGTGTCTTCCTCGGAAGTCGCATCAACCCCATGGCTTGTGGATTGAGAGGCGGGAGACAACAGGCTATCGATAGTCATCAAAGCATCGTGGATGCTGAGGCGCGAGAAGCGATGTGGGTCCTGGCATTTTTGGATGAGGCTGGTGACTTGATCTGTGGTCTCATGACTGGAGATACTGGCGAGAAAGCTATGGCTGTCGGGGTAATCGTGGGCATCTGGTCGATATTAATCATAGCAGTTTATTGATGCAGAAATTCACCCGACCCACCGCTAACCACAAGTAGAAATTCAATTTCGGACTTTTCATCTCCGGGTAAATTCAATATGAAGGAAATAGAGTAATCCAAATCTCCAGATTTCACGTCCCTCAAATGAGCATACCGGCCTGGTTGGGAAGCTTCTTGGCGATGAGCGCGAAACTCACTGGCCGGCATGGCGAGAACGGAAGAGACGATCCGAAGGTTGTGGAGGTGTCTGGTAAATGTTTTTGAGCTTCGGGTGAGGTGCAAAGTATTTCTTCGTTCACTTGCCCAGATTGCTGGCCTTGATGCGGGGTGATGTTGAAGTGAAGTTGCCGAAGTTTGTGTGTTGTTGCCTGGTGGTGCCTGATGAAGGGACAATGTTGACGTACGGAACGACCCCCTGCAAACAACAAACTGATACGATACCACCACTTCCTGCCTTGTGAGTCACTGAAAATGTTTAATTTTGTAATAATTGAAACATCCTTATTTTCGTTGATATTTTGAAAGACTATCCTATTGAATATTGTAAGTGTGGGGCACTGTGTACTTTTGCATATGACAGGGCATCTTGGCCTGGATCATTATTTAGGATAGAGAGAGGAGTGTTGGTGTTATTCAGATTTCTTAAATAATAGTACTTTAACCAATAGGAAATCCACCTTCAGCCTCAGCCCGACCCACCGGTGCTTCGTGGGGGCCTGCCAGCTACCGTTCCAAACGGCGATGCTCCATCAGTCCCGCCCCGCACTCTCTGGCGATCCTCGTCGGATACAAAGGAGCCGTCTTTGTTGGGAGAAAGGTATCGAAACATTAGAGCGGTCCCTCCTATGACTCCGATAATGCTGACAACGGGTGCAGTAAGACGATTCCTTCGCGCATTGTTAGAATCCTTGGAAGATCTTTAACAAGATTCCATTTGGCTTGCCACATACATCTTCAAGTTTGTTTCCAAGGTGCTCCCATACTATGCTAGTAGCCTAGAAGCAATTATGAAAGATAGGTGTTTGTTTCCTCGAATTGCAGCGACTTATTTAGGGAGTCTTGCTCTTTTTATCGACGGCATTCAATACTAATTCTGACGTCGAGATATATTGGAGATGACATCATCAACGACTAATTCATTTAGATCACAGGAAAGCCTGATTATTGCTTATTCTTGAAGTTTAAGTACAATTCAAAATAAAATCCATGTCTATCAGTGAACTATAAATTCCGGATGTATTTTCTAGATTTTAGTGAAGACACTGCATAGTACTAGTGGTATCATGGTGCCCGGGGCACATCCAGAATCGCGATACATAGCAGACAAAGTACGAAATTATTGCAACCTTTTGGAAGGGTTGACTACTGCCACATAGACTGAACCTGAGAAGCAACAGCTTGATTAATTCGAAAAAAGGCTGAGCGTTATCAGAATATCCACTACTGGCAATCCTCGCGTGCTAGTGATATTCGAGGTACAGCCGGACATCCCATCGCCGTTCGAGATTGTCAGAAGTGGGGCTACTCACTGTGGACGCGTCTCACAAATGATTCACAATGCGTCGTATGCGTGTCAAGGGCTGAACCCCACAACAGCTGATCAATCTTGCGGCCTATGCGATTCATGACTTTCGATCGCTCCCCAGTCAAATACAGCAAACACTGAAATGGCGACTGATGTGTGAGTTTAAAGATGAAGTCTTACGATGTAAATAGCCATAATTTGTCCATTTATAGATTTCCTGCATTGGATAATTGCTAGGGAGCTAGAATATGTCGGTGGCCTTTATTTCCTATCGTCCAATATGGACTGGTTTTACCCCATAATTTCGTCGAAAGATTGGCGAACTTTGCCATAATATTGATCATCGACGAGGAGCTTCCAGCCTGTCATCGCCATAGCCTTCCCTGAAGTGACCGAGCGCTCATGTGCTTCATCCGTACCCGCCGCAGCAGTGAATTGCCGAGTGTGATTGTGTGCTCCGTCCGTGACGGGGATACCAACCAAAGCATGGAGAGCTGGAACGACCTGGGAAACATTTCCCTGGTCGGTCGATCCTGGCATAAGAGTATCATCACAAGCCGCGACGTGAACTCCCAAATCTCCAATGGATTCCTGGTAGCCCTCGCACAATGGAGGGATAACAACCAAATCTGCATACATCTGGGTTTCCTCCAGCTCAACTTTGCATCCAGTGGCTAGAGCGCCTGCATCTAGGCACTTGCGAACACGCTCACCCAGTGCACGCGCTCCCTTCTGGGTGCGACTCCGAATTGTGTACTTGGTACGCGTGAGCTCGGGAATTGCATTAGTCACTTTCGGCGCTTGCATGATAGCACCGTGGATTCTTTCGTCTGGTCCGATCTGCTGGCGAAGCATGGAGATGTTGTTGTAAGCTGACACCAGGGCGTCGAGCGCATTCACGCCCTCCCAGGGATTTGCGGCCGCGTGTGCACTGACACCATGATACGCTGCGGTGATGTCAAAGCAGGCGATGGTTGATCGACCGCCAATTCCTAAAACCTTCTCTTTGGAGAACTCATCCTCGGCCATCGGGTGCCTAGTAAAGATTAGCAACATACCACACTCGATCGAAAATATGTTGAGCTCACATCATCAAAGATACGTCCACATTTTTGAAGGCACCTGCGCGGATAAGGTCAACTTTACCGCCACCATCCTCCTCAGCGGGCGTTCCGAGAAGCTGAACTTGACCAGAAAGACCGAATTTTTGAATCGCAAATGCGAGGGCCATGAATCCGGTTACACTGGCGGTAGCGATGAGATTATGGCCACAGGCATGTCCAATACCAGGAAGGGCATCATATTCGGCGTTAAAATTCACACAGCGACCGTTCGAGTCACCAACGATAGCCTCAAAGGCTGTTTTGAGTCCATAGACATGTCGCTTCACGGGGATATTCTGAGCCTCAAGGAATTCGCAGATTACATCGTGTGAGTGGTGTTCTTCATATGCCAACTCGGGATTTTCATGAATCTGCCACTTGTCGTTAGAAAAAGGTAGAAGGGTAATCGGAGATTATTCTGGCACCGACCTTCCGATTCAACTCTCGCAGAGGCTCTGCCAGCTCCTTGATGTATTGGCCAATAGCAGCCTGAACCTCGGTTTTTGAAGGGGGAGTCATGTCGAATATTTCTTGCTCTTGGGGGGGGCTGTTCACATAAGATAAGGAAAGAAATTGCAATTCCTATCATTGGTGGTCGAAGTCCTTCTTATGCATGGACAGCAGCGGAACTGTCCGCCGTAGTCCGCCCCAGCGCCGTGTGGAGTGCCGAATAGTATACCGGTTGACCCCGTTATCTCCAGGTGGCTTGCTGCGCGCAAATAGTGTTGATTGGAGAATAGACCATGGGTGGGGGGGTGTCCACCCCCGCATGCACCTACCAAGTATGCCCGACTATAAATCGAGGGAGCTTGCTTGCCTTTCTGTGCATCCCGTTTCTATTAGAACTGACTTCTAAACAATATCGAAATATTCGAAATATTTGGAAAAAAAAAATATGACCAAGGCAACCTGGCAAGAGAAAGCCGGTGCTAAGCGAGGGGAAGCGGCCACGAAGATCCCTGTTGAATGGCGATTGCCGGCCGAGTTTTTGACACAAGACGAGACGGGCGATGCCAACGTTTTAGATATACCTGAAAAGTGTGGTATTCTCACCCCAGCGGAAATAGAGATCACTGAAATTCAAGATGCAACAACTCTACGAGAAAAACTTGCCGCGCAGGAGCTGAGTGCTCTTGAGGTAGCCACAGCGTTTTGCAAGCGTGCCGCTATTGCTCAGCAGCTCACTTCCTGCCTCACTGAAACAATGTTTCCCCAAGCCCTGGCGCGCGCGAAAGAACTTGATGAGCATATCAAAGCGGCTGGCAAGCCATATGGACCTCTGCACGGGTTGCCCATCAGTATCAAGGACTCGCTAAACGTTCAAGGGGTTCATTCGAGCTTGGGGATAGTATCGTTCTTGGACGACCCGCCTTCCAGCCAAAACTCGCCCCTGGTCGATGTCCTCCTTGCAGCAGGGGCTGTACTATACGTCAAGACCAATGTTCCACAGACTATGATGACTGCAGATTCGCACAACAACGTGTTTGGCCGCGTGCTCAACCCCTATCGTGCAAGTCTCACGGCAGGTGGAAGCAGTGGCGGTGAAGGTGCTCTTGTCGCTATGCGAGGGTCTATCCTGGGAATTGGAACCGATATCGCTGGATCCATTCGGATTCCTGCCCTCTGTTGTGGCACCGTTGGATTTAAGCCCAGCGTGGGTCGTGTACCCCCGACTGGGAAAAGTGCTGGTCGGCCTGGAATGACGGGTATCGCTGCCGTTGCGGGTCCTTTATGTCACTCAGTCAGGGACGCCGAGATGCTCCTTCGGGTTGTGTTTGATGCTTCCATGGATGATATGGATGACACTGCACTTGCGTATCCCTGGGTTGAACCTGCGAAAAGAACGGGAGAGTTTTTGACCATCGGAATTCTCCCTGAAGATCCTCAACAGCCTTTGCATCCCAGCATGCAACGCACCTTGGCGATTGCTATAGAAAAGTTGAAAGCTGCTGGGAATCAAGTGGTGGATCTTTCCGGACAAGTGCCCTTTATTGCAGCAGCTTCAGACTTGGCTTTCGATTTCTTCAGGGTTGACCCCGACCAGACTGTACTGAAACGTCTCAGTGATAGTGGGGAGCCTGCCATCCCATCTCTTCGTTTCACTTACGACTTGGAAGGAAAGGGGCCTGAAACAACACTGCGTGATTTCTTCAATTTCAATGCGAAAAAGGCTAAAATATCAAGCCAGATGCGAGGTGTTTACCTTCATAACAAGCTTGACTTGATAATTGCACCTGGCTTCCAGACCACAGCTGTCCCTCACGACACGTATGGGGTTCCGATATATACTGTTCTCGCCAACTTGGTAGATGTATGAACCCATGATGTAAATTGCATCACTCTGAATATAATGTCTGGCTAACAAAATTTCTCAGTATCCTGCTTGTGTTATACCGTTCGGCAAGGCTGACGCAGCTGCCGATGCGAAATTTATTCGCGATGTCGATTATTATCCATTATGTTAGTGCAAACTCAACGTGAAGAATTCCGACCTGCTTGCTAATCTTCGCAGATGAGCCCGAGCGAATAGAGGGAGCTCCATGTCACGTTCAGCTTATTGGTCGTCGCCAGAAGGACGAACTTCTAGTTAGTCATGCCCAGATTGTGGAAAGTATTCTGTCGAACTAGTAGGTGGACGTGCCGAAAAGGTGGCATGGGCAGCCGAGAAGGATCTGGTAGGGTCTGTTCTCCGAATGGAAATTGGTTTCCAATTTTCAATTTCGCTATCTTTTCACCAAAGAATTTGATCTTGATTTTGACTTTCGATTTAAACCTCAATGGGTAAATAGTGCGACGTAGTTTTGGCCCCATTCTGTTCAAACCACAGTTATAAATCGAGTCTCGTCTTATCAATTCCCAATTTAACGACACTGTTCTCTCCGTTCGACATATTGAAAATTCTTTGAGATGAGGCAATCACAATTTGAAGTGAAAATTATTCCGACAAAATCGGAGTATGCTCGGCTTGTGGATGTGCTGTGGGCGGCCAACTTCAACCCGTACAAGTAAGCGTAGTCATTGCCCCTCGCGAACGTCTTCGTCTTGACGCTCCATCTAACAGACCGCTGCTTGCCACATCAGCCCCGTTTTCACTGCTGTCCACCCAATTAGTGGTCACACCCCCGAAGATCGCGCCCGCGACAAAGAACTTGACACCGAGATCCGCTGGAATGCAAGCGAGAAAAATCCATTTTCGCACTTGATTTACGTGATAGATAACGAAACAGGCGAAGTAGCGGGTGGCTGTGAATGGTTCATTTTCCGCGAAAATCCATTTCCGAATGGACCCCAACCTATCAAGTGCACTTGGTATGCCGAAGGAACGGAGCGTGCCGAGTACGCCGAGCGCATGCTCTCCCAAGCCTTTTTCCCAAGACAGTCCTGGTTCCAGCGCCCGCACGCGGGTGTCAACGCCATGGGCGTCCACCCGAAGTATAGACGTCGCGGTGTTGGTCGACTTCTTATGGAGTGGGGTCATGAGAGGATCGATCCATTGGGCTACGAGAGCTTCATCGAGGGTAGTCCCGTCGGACGTTGGCTGTATGAGGAATATGGATATCGAAGAGTTATGGGTCTGCACGTTGACTTTGACAAACCTAATCCGAGTGACGAGTGGTCTAGATTAGTCCATGAATGTAAGCCACCTGGAATTATGCTACTTTGGCGTCCCCCTCGAGGGGAGTGGTCAAACAAGGTACCTCCTGGTCCATGGGCCGTCTCGGAGAATACATTCAAGTAGAAATTTGATGCTTCAAAATTCTCAGAGTTACAATAGTATCTGTCAGATTGATAGGATAATTATCAAATATCGTATGCACAAACTAACAGCCGTGACTAGCATGGCGTAACTATAATTAGTTCAAATTCAGTCCGCTTGGAGGTTTGCGCACACCCTTCTGGTAATCACGCCGGTCCCGCTTTGTTAGAGCAGAACCCTTAAACAGGCTGCTACTTGGTCTTTAACTTCTAATACGTACATAATGGAATAGTCAGAGTGAACGTATTGCAGAAATGATATTCAGGAATCATATTTCGCGTACAATTGCAGTCATGTCTGCGGTTTCTGGTTATAAGTGAAGGTTGATCTACACGGACAAAGCATTTCAGAAACATCTTTCTTTCCAATAATGAGCTCTAGGGGTTCTCCCCTTTCTACTGGTATCATCCATCATGCCTCGTAGCAGTACGTGGTTGAGCTCTGTCCCGCCATGTTCATAGTCAGTTAAACCAACCCCTCAGCCATAATTCACATTTGTGATAGTCGCGTTCAAATCTATCCATATCTGAAGTCTAGGGATGGATTCCAGAGTTAGCAAATGTTACCAAATTAATTCTTCGCAGCCATGACAATATACCGTTCGTGCACACGGAGAAAGTTGTGGGGGCAGTGAGCACGTGAATCTTTCCGGGAGGGGGGATGCATCTAGCTCGCCGGTACAATAGAGAGCTAATATCGCGCTCAATATGAAAATCACATATCCGCGTTCCAGGACAGTTCATCATGGGCAGAAGAAATACCTTCTCTTTTTTTCAAAATTTAGGACCATCATTGTCCCCATGTTTTCATGTTATTATAGGTCTACCCTCTCCTGCGACGAAATAAAGCCTGCTGTGCCGGACTTCTAAAAGCCCGAAACCCCGGTTTGGGCCGCGCTAGGTCATTCTAGGGTGTTTACAGAGCGATCTGTGGGTCTCAGACTTTCCCATATACAGTTGAGTGCTGCGCGTTAGATCAACCCTTCAAAAAGGATCTTACCTCCCCTCCTCTCCCAATCTACATTTATGACTTTCATTCTATCTCTTCCAGTGACTCACTCTGGAACCCTACAGCCGCCACGACACACCTGTCGACGTCTCCATCGACCACGCCACCGTCACAACATTTCGTCATGAGTGAATTCAAGGTCTGGACTAGATGGCGGCCGCTTGAGGGAATCGAGGCACCCACTGGCGAGATTCATTGTCAATCACAGGAAGATGACAGCCAATCGCGCTCACGCATTTCTATCACCTCACCGCATCGCGCCAAGAGCCTTTTAAAGCGCGAAAATTCGTGGACAAGTGGATTTTCATTTGATGGAATCTTTCGGCCCAATGACAGCAACCACGACGTATTTGAGCGTGTCGTCTCATCCGCTATACCAGATGTACTGCGCGGGAAATCTTGCAACTTCTTTGCTTATGGCCATTCAGGAAGTGGTAAGACGCATACAATGATTGGTTACGACTTCGAACACAAGAATGAGCTTGGCTTGTGTTTGGCATCTGCGCATCATCTGGCGATGGAGCTTATCGCTATTAATGCACGAAGTACTGCTTCCAAATTTGGTATTGGTCTTCGAGTCTATGAGTTGCGCAAGAACAAAGCTATTGATCTTCTCAATGAAGGCAACGAGTGTTTTGTCCGCGAGGGGCCAGATGGTCGCCTTCATGTGCGGGGTGAAACTGAGCTACTTGAGAACGGAAAGGTCAGGGTGCGCCCAATTACCACCAAGCCCTGCTGGAACTTTGTTCAACTGCAAGGTGAGCTCCAACAGGGCTTGATGCGCAGGCAAACTGCGACGTCATCGATGCACGATCAGAGTTCGCGTACACATGCTATCATGGAGCTAGAAGTAATAACAAAGGATTTACTTGAGGCTAGAATCCAGGTCAATGAGCGGCAATCAGAGCTTGTGCCGGTCGGCAAAATTGCGACAGATATTTACATTGAAGAGCAAACCCGCGGCATTATTTTAACGGCAGACGGCAAGTATGTTTCGAATCCCGATTACAAGATCGACCAAGAGCGCATCGATGCAGCTGAGACGAAAAAGGCAGAGTTTGAATCAGCCGTGCAGAAGGCTGAAGAGTATGAGGCGGAAGTCTTCACAGCCACAGCTCGAGTACATCCATGTATTGGGGGTAAGCTCGTTTTTGTGGACCTGGCAGGAGCAGAGTTCCTCTCTACCTCGAATACAAATGCGATTGAACAAACAGCTCTGGAAAAGCAACAAGGGAAGCAAATCAATACTGACCTTCTTGCCTTGAAGGAGGTTATTAGAGCTAGGTCTCTCGGTCAATCACGTATCCCTTATCGATCTTCGCCCTTGACCATGGTGCTGCGGGAGCACTTCGAAGCAAAACCCGATACACGCTCAGCTATGATATTGACAGTTTCACCCAGTGGGGATCAATTCGGAGCGACCATGAATACATTGAAGTACGGCGATCTTGTTGGGTTGGCAAATACTCGATCTTCATTCCCTCCTTCTAGTGGCCAAAAGAAAGAGCAACATATTTCAAGCCTGCACAAAAAATGATGTTCGATTGAACTTTTTGATTTGGAAAAGATGTCCGACAAATTGCAATCTTGGCTTTTTCTTTATTATGGACACTCTATGTGTACAAAAATATCCGCTCAGGTACAACATCCCTCGGAAGAGATGGAAACTCGAAAGTCCCGATCTTTATTCTTGCAGTACTAGCTCCAATGGAATTTCTAGACCAACGGTGGAATGCCCCATCCTCCCTGTAGCCCGATACGAAAGACCGATCTCCAGTGTATATGATCTCTATATGAGGCATGAATCGAAACTTGGCGCTAGCTTAGTATCTAGAGGAAGTGAGACTGGGACCCGGAGCATCGTTTCGGAGGCAGATCCTTTCACTCCATGAAGTGCGTCACTCGAATTGCAACATGGGCCCGTGAAACATTCAGAATTAAAAATGGCCGGTGGACATGTTTCCCATCGAAGGGAAGACACATTCAATTCAGGCAAGGACATAGCGCACGTATAGACACCATGTCGACTTTGCCGAACAGGCCCAGAATCAGAGGCTCGGAATGGCGCGGCGTGTGCTGTGGTATGGGCTACCAGCTTGCGTGAGATTCGGCTCAATTTGGGCGGAATTCCACTGTGGCCCGATTCAAATGTTACCCTGATAGGGATGATAGCTGTGCACACTTTTGTATGTTGTTGACTGGGTAGAAAAATCGTGACTGATCCTGGTGCGAGTGATTTAAGCTGGGGCTCTGTCATTTCTCTTCTCCGTGCAGCGAGATATTTTGATGGTAGCTGCGATAGCATCAAGTCACTGGAAGCACCCAGAGGAATTTTGCCTTCGCAAAAAGGAGTCACAGTGATTTTCTTCGAGGCGTAATTCCATCCTTCCTTTGATCGAGATCCCCCAGCCTGTTTGTTTGCAACTGTTGCCTCCACAGCATAAGTAAGAACATGGGAAGCGTTTTGCGTCTTAGCCAGCTACGGTAAATATGGAAATATAGGTTCGGGGCAGCTTAGTCGTGAATTACAATTGAATATATCGTCTCGAGTGAAGATCCTGTAGATTTCGGATTGGACATGTGATTCTTCGCAAATCGCGATGAAATATTGATTAAAATTATCGACTGGGGTATATGTTGAAATGTCTAGACGCTCTATAAGTACAATCGGAAAATCGTAGAGGAATGTTAAATTCCCTTTTTATACAATGACACAAGGTTGGTGGTGTCCTGCCAGAATCTCAGTTTAGACTGGCTTGGTGGTATCATCTTGCAAGTCTTCAGCAGTGACTGTCACCTCGTGGCTGTGCTCCAAATCGGAGAGGACAAGCCACGTGGGGAAGATGCACAGAAGAGTGATTCCGAAGTTCAAGCCAATGCTGACGAAGTGGTTGGCATTGCCCTCGGACTGCATGGCCCAGGCGACGGTCTGGCCGAGAGCCTCCATTCCGCGAAGAATACCGGTGTGGTATGAGAGCGACGAAATGTCGGTGCTGTACTGTCCAACCAGCCAGTAGAGAAATTGTTGGAAAGCCTGTCCTCCGAACTGCCAGAAGAATACCAAGGCATAGGTCTTTCCGAAACCACCCTTGAACCAGTCAAAGAGAGGGGCTTCGGGCATACCATAAAACTGGTTCTGGAGAATTGATGCCCAGATCCAAGTTCCGGTAAGAACGACAACGATCGAGATGAAAGCGATGCGAGCGCGAGTCTTGATGAAAATTGATTGCCGGTCAAGTAGAGCAGCGATCATGAAAGAGGATGCGACACCGGCGAAGTTGGTGAAGAATGAGTTGAAAGCGCGGGCCCGGACGGTGAAGTAGCTGGTCACCCAGGTGCTCATGAAGCCGTTGTAGAAATAGCTGATGAAGAAAGCGGGCAAAAGCAGGAGGACTCGGCGGGTCTTGAAGAGCGAAAGAGCGGCCTTGAACTCGGCAGCCCAGCTGGCCTTCTTGTGAACAACAACCAGAGTGCGATCCTTGCGCTGAACCTTATCGGCGGGGCTCAGGAAGAGCGAAATAGGGAGACCAAGGCACATGATGACGATGAAAACGATGTAGGTTCCGGTGCTGACGGTGCCTTTATCGGAGTTCTTGGCGTTGAGGCCGAGACTGATAGCACCGCCGACGATGGGACCAGCGGCCTTTGCTGTCTGCCAGATAGCTAGAAAGAATGTTAGTATAGAGGTTGGGTGATTTATAATGTGTTTCAAGGTTCCCAGTTGACATACCAAGGTAGAAAGCACGGTCCTTCGGGCTAGGATAACCGATAATGATAGCTGCCTCCGCAGCCCAGAAGAAACCGGCAGAGATACCACACAGGGTAGCTCCGAAGAACATCAGCCAAGTGGTTGATGAGTAGCTGTTGGCATATAGACCACCGCCATAGATTGGATAACCAATCGCCCCCAGGGCCAGGCCGTAGCGAAGACCAATGCGATTGTTAATAGCTCCAGCCAAGACACAAACGACTGCGAAAAGACCATAGACCAGAGCGTTCGCTCCGGAAACTGCATATGGCTCTGCAGCTCCACCGGCTCCCAGATTGTTCAAGGCATCCCACATGCCAGGGGCAGTGAAGGAAACAGCACTAGCGATGGCGATCTGGAAAGGAATGGATCGGTATACCGATCGCCAGCGACTCTGCTGCGAGACCTGTGTGTCAACAGACTCAGCAGCGACATCCCTCACTTCTTTCTCGGCAGTTGTTGAACCCATTTTGGTGGCAAAGATCCAACACTTTTAGTGACGATTAAATATAAAGAAAGGAAAGAGAGAGGCCTCCGCGTGAGATATTAAATGGGGGCGGGGTGAGCCATCAAAATGATATTCGGGGACAACCACGGCAAAAAATCGCCCCTTGCGATGGCGTGCTCAAAAGTTAGCAGCTGCGACAGCGGGACCTTCCTTTGACAGGCTAAAACCACGCGAGCAAAATTTAAAATTATCGGCTTAGATCCGAACTTGAATGTTCCCCATAGTTCATTTTAGCTACACTCCAGTTCATCTGTAACCCACAGATACTAGTACTCCAAAACTATAACGATACAAAAAGTACCGGTTTCTCCATTCTCATTGTTGCTGCATGATCTGTGTGCAACCTGGATACTCCTGCCAAGGACTCTTGTGGCCTAAGCGAGAATAGCGATGCCATGGAATCAAATCGCAGATGCCGAAATATTCTCGGACCCACCGGGCTAGATTCCCTTTACGTAAATAAGCGTGTGTTTTTCTGCACGCCATCTGTCTCCAAAATGTCTTGATTATTCCTATGAAATCTAACTAACAATGAGATATCTAATTTCGAAGTTTCTACAAGTTTTTTGAGAGAATTCAGAGGATAGAACAATGAGGTGCTTTAGAAAAGAAATTTCGAAGGCGAACGCAGTGGCGACTTTCGGCATCCCGAGACCCGAGACCATGGACGGCTGGGCGCCAATTTGTGTGGCCTTGAGAACCTGGCGAAAACTTTAATTTTGTTTGGCAGGAAAAGATCCACATCGTCTGGGGCTAATCGGAGACTACGAGGCTGCAGGGAATGCTACATAGATCAAAACGTAGCACGAATCCTTCAAGTTGCTGGGTTGATACCCTGCATGAACATTGGAAATCATTAACCCATTGTATAGTCTCCAAAACCCCAAGCTAACGAGAAAACTGAAGCCAAGCGTCAATACAAAAGAAAGGAGTATGAATGTTTTTAAGATATTTCCCGATCGAGGCAAACCAGTCAATGGATGCAAAAGGATAAAGAAAAAAAAGACAAAGATGAAGAAATTGAAAGTTGAAACTTCCAAGGGTGAATGAGTGGAGAAGAAAATCCCAAGCCCAAATTAAGGATGGCACGAGCATGACTCTGACCTGCCGTGAGTAATATGATAAAGTCGCATGTGTGATTGCAGCTTATCCTTGCGACCAAAGGTTTCCTTACAATCACGAACGGGACATTTAAACTCTTCAGGAGAGACATGAGTGGATTTAATGTGTCGCCAGAGACAAGTTTGTCGGGAAAACGTGCTGGTACACGTGCATCCCTCCCATCGGCACTTATATCTCCCATAGTGGTTGACACTAGGTAATGCATGTCAGAGAGTGATGTAGCATAGTATTCGTAAGTCATGAGGGTATAGTTAATCGTGAACACATACTCGATGCCCGCCGCTTGACGGGATTGTGCCCCTGCCCCATGTGCACATGTATTTTCGTAATTCGTAGTGTCGAGAGGTTCTTCCGGCGAGGAATTGAAGGACGAGATCCTTGCCATTGGAGTGCTCTTGGGAGTATTGGGGTGACAGGCTGCGTTGTGGGCATCTGGTAGAATGTAACCATTTGGACTACCGACTGGCCAGGGGATACAATTGGGATGATGGAAGGAGGAGGGTGGTGTGATTGTTGGATTTGAGCAAGGAGATGCTGAGATAGGAGATATACCGGGGTTCGAATTGCTATGTGGTGCGTGGTGTAACCAGTGCTGTCCGACCGGCATCGCCGGTGTGGGATAACAGGCTGGGTTGGTCCAGGCGACCTCTGAGTACCCTGAATCCCAGTTGTCGTCATTTGACGACAGGGCTGGGCCGTTGGGGCGGGTGTTGTGCGAGGGAGCCGCCATGATGTGGGTAACTGCACAAATTCGTAGAGTATGTTGGATTCTCACAGAGCCGTTCGATAGTGTTAGGGTAAAAATAGATGGAAAAAAGAGCGAAACCCTTTCTGAAAGGCAGACTTTAAATAATCGCCATGACAATCACTAGAAGAAAGGTCCACTTCTTGGGAACAATGTTTAAATCAAGCTGCAAAAACACATCAGATCGATTCCTCTTGCAGAAGAATGCCAGGACTAGGGGCCATTCACTGTGCATGGAGAAAACCAATACGTCCGATCGACAGTCTGGCGAATCGGACGCGTTGGAGTGCGCAGTGCTCAAAGACCTTCCAGGGTAGATACGGTAAAACCGGGGAAGCAGCTCCCGTCAAGCTGGTCAAGGCTGAAGGCTTGTAGATCATCCAAATTCACGGATTTTCTTAGATTAGTTCATGCATGTATAGTGGGGCAAATGTAGCTTGAATGTCTACCAGGATACAATGTCGCGTGTGTAGGTAGCTTTCCATCCCCACGAACGTTCCGGGCCGCGCAACTAAAAGAAGAACTAGTATGTTAGCTGGAACTTTATAACATTCTTTGAGGAGATACAAGCATGGCAAAACACATGGTACCCCATGAAGCTGTTAGCACATTACACATTACCCCCTGTGGAAAGCATTTCTGGAATTGAAATATACGACAGTACCATCCCACATTTAGGCAACGCTGGTTTGAAACAATTCTATGATGCCTATGCATGAATGTTGGACAGCACCGTCTGCGGCAGAGCTGCCTGAGAACTTCGTCACCAGAGCAATCATGCGAGCCATACCATGGTTTAAATCGAGCAGTCGAGCTAGGCTTTGCAGATGACATGGGCTACCAGAGGAACGAGATAGCTTCATCACATACCGCCTGCAGCAAATGAGTCCAGTTTGAGCCGGCATGTCTCTCCTTAGCTGCATGGCCGCTCAAGGGAGAAATCGTTGACCAACCACGAGGTGACCACGAACCCGCTGATCTGCAGGATGCCAAAATCACGGGGTAGCGCCCGAAGCGATGATCCTGGGAACCCGACCGTCCAGAAACTGCAAGAATCTAAGGGTGAAACAAGCTAGGGACAAGATCTGGGCCCAGGCATGGACTCTCGTCGGCCCTAGGGAGATGGCACCCGCGCCCAGACTCGATTAGCCTTACTATTCAGCATCCACTTGAAGACCTCATTCCAGCATTCTTTGCATATCGCCTTGCAGGGTGCAATGGCGCTAATGCCGGATGCGTCTTCCCTGTCTAGAATATCGACTAGTCCGATGCTAGTTAATGGGTTGAGCCTCATTTGTTACCACCATCCCCGAGGCTGGTCACATGAAAATACATTAGTCTATTGACGTCTGAATCATGAAAATCAGCTACCGATCCAGCGATGAGTCAGAGCAAGGGCCCTGGACAAGGTTTCAAAGGACATCATGGTGTGGGGGAGTGCATGTACTTTTGTGATTGCAACACCATTCAGAGGAACAATATTTTGCGCTTATCATTTTGCAGTATCGTGTCCGTTAGTTAGCTGTCTGAATCAGGACTGGGAGAAATTCTCAAGACCAGGGCCCATGAGGTCTTCGAAATGATGATCCCGTATTGGCTTCATGCAGGCAAATGCAACTTGAAGATAAAATGGTAGAACGAGTAGAATCTCTGGTAGTCATCGCGTCAACAGGACAGGTAGCAAAATGCCAACAAGTCGAAAAATCAATCACCAAAAAGCTGGAAGACGTCGGGACCAACTACTAAAAGGCCGAAACAGTAAACAGAACCAACTGATTGTGAAATAAAGACTAAAATCAGCCTCGATCCCGCTAAAACTGACAACAAACACGTCAAATCAAACAAAAGCTCCACCAAAAACTCTAGGGGCACTTGTGGCTTTGGATGGGACTTTTGTTCCGGGTTTCTGGAAGTTTTCATTTAGTTTCATTACTACACTCCGAGGTTGGTTTCAATTATTTGATTTGTTTATGTGAATTCAAGTTCAATAAATCAAAACGAAGATGTTAGTTTTTATTACTGGCATTAATGAGATACGTCAGAGATTGAGATCGCACTCAAGTTTGTGATGAACTTGATGTGTCATGCGACATCAGAGTGTATATTGCGTTATAGGTATTCCAGGACAGATGAAGCACTGGATGGCTTCACACCAACTCCCGGTCTCGGGGTAGCGAGGACATGAGGAAATGGCCTGAAATCTGCCGGTTGGGGGTATATCATTCAATCATCGCGTTCAACTTCGGGCCTCAGACACACTATTCGCAAGGCGAACGGCATCGTAAAAAAGCGCCTCCGCCGATTCATCGCAAGCCATATCATACCATAACATGATATCGAGGACTCGTTTGACACCTAGCCAAGAGGAGATCCCGCTCCTCCGTAAGGTCCGTTCCAAGGCCGAAGTAAAGAATGGTCGCTCTGGCATCTGGGTTGCGGCAATCCCGCCTAACATGAGGATCCATAATAAAGGAATCCGTGTTTGCGGCGATGTCCATAATCCAGAGGCTTCTGGGTCACGGAGGACACCTTGCAGTTGCTGGGCTAGACTGGCTAGCGGCGTGCTTTGAGCTGGGACAGGGAAAATAACGCCGACGGAAAAAATCCAACACGCTAACCGGCAGGCCTCGTAGGTGATAGCATGTGCGGGGTGGACGAACTGGTGAGATATTGTCGACGCGGGTGGCAGAGACAGAATGGTATGTTGCGTTAGGTTGCGTTGGTCTGCTAGTAATGAGGAATCATGGCTTGTTGCGAGATTAGCTCGGACAATGTTGATGTACATGCGGGCGGCTTGGAATGCCTCGGCCATTTGTGGAGTTATTCCAATGCTGCACAGGCGACCGAAGCCACGGTCGATATCGGATTGATCGAAGCCTAGGAGGGGCTGAAGTTCGATTCCATAACGAGACTCATCTACTGGCCAGAACTCGAAACCTGGCTTGGTGCAGAGTACACTCGCGGTGAATATGTCGGAACTTGGGGTGGGTTAGCTTTCGCACTGAATAATAGGGTTGTAATTTTTGGGCCAACGAACAAAGAGATAGTCGCCGCCACCCCGGCCGTTTCTATACTTTGCAGTCCACCGCGCATGATGATGAGTTGCACCAGCCCTTGAATATGGATCATATTAGGAGGCAAGCAGCCGTAGACATTGAGCCACTGCAGGCTTTGAAACGGTGCCTTGAACGGAGTGGGCAGCTGTCGCCTGAAAGTGTCGTCTTTTGCTTGGTGGTGAGCCATACAAATCACACTCAGGATTACAGCGTCACTAACTCGGCGAGAAGGGTCTTTCATCGCAGCATTGATCAACTTGATTGCTTCCAGCTCGCATTGCTGTAAAAGACGCTCTTGCCTAGGACCAAAGCTGGAGCTCGGAGTGACTTGATTGAGCCATTGGACTCGTTGGTGACAGAGCGATCCGTATATAAACGCCGTAAAGAGGGCAGGATCAGATAATGACAGAGAAAACCAAGCTTCGCCAGCCTTTTTCACGTGTCTAGACCTAGGGATGAGCCCGGGCCATAATACCGTTGTCACTGACGGAATTGTTAGTGAATTACTCCATTTCAGTCCGGATCGGGATTCCATCAAAACGAACGGTATGTCTCGCATGGGCTCACGATTTCTGGCGGGAATTGCGTAGGATATGTGCCAAAAGGGTCGAAGAGGCCGGAAATCTGGGGCTCGACGCGGGTCACCTCGTGCCATGGGATGAAGGCTATTGGTTCTGTCGGCGAAACCGCATCATCACTGCTATCGCTGCTGTCGCTGGCGTGGGATGGGGGAAATGGTGATCGCTGCCATTCCCGCAGCGGTCGCTGGTTCAAGCCTCTGGTAGAGATGCCGCGGCGCGGGGCGGGGGCATAGCGGGTCGGCTGCGGTGAGGGACGCGAGACAACAATAAACGAGTACGATGGGCCATCATCGCTCGGCAATAAGGGGCGGGTGGCAGCCTGTGCATTCTGCGAATTATTGGGAGTTGATCCTGTTGACGCGCCTATCGATAAGGCGGGTGAAAATGATGTCGAGGTCGAGGCCGAAGCCGAGGCTGACGCCGACGAGGGAATCGACGACACCGAGTTGGAAGCTGCTTCTGCCGTACGATCTTTATCTCTGGTCTGGTCGGAAATCCATCGTCCCACATGCGCTCGCACCAGGCGATGTGCTTTTATTCTTTCGGTCTCGGATGCAGGTCTGGCATTGACGAAATGGATTCCGTCTGATTTGCGAATGCCACCTCGCTGGTTTTTCTTGGATGCCATTCTCCCTCAAAGCCCAGTCATCACCAGCGGGGGCGAGAAATGCAGTAGTCCAGGATCTGCATCCTGCGAGTCAGAAGTCGCAAATCGCAGGTCGCAGGTCGCAGGTCGCAAGTGGCCGGTCACGAGACAGGTAGGATGTTGTGTGGAGAATAGAGGGGTAAATTGAGATGAGGAGAAGCACAGAAGAAAAAGAGAGAAGTACTGAAGAAAAGGAGGAGAAGAGAAGAGAAGACGTGGGGAGAAAAGTGAAAGTGAAAGTTGGCCTAGTCGTACGTCGACCCCGTGACTTCCTCATCTTCTTCACCTTCAGTATTCTTCCTCAGCTTAACTCAATTTACCTTCTTCTCAACCGCACTCCTCAATTGACATTACTCCACTGAATCTGGACCACCGCCATCCATTGGATTATGTTTCCCTGGTGGATCATCCTCTTTAGCGCCGCATTAGACCACACCCCCATCAACTCTACCGTTCCTTCGCATTGACTCATTGACTTATTATCTTTTGACCAGGCCCAAGCAGAGGAATACCGGTCATCCAGATCTGCATTCTCACACAATAAGTACAGTACAGTGTGCAAAGTACGAGGACCATGCTGATCATTTACCCAAGCAGGGAGTGGAGAGGGGCGGCATACGGGATAAAGTACACAGTACGAATGCCATGGCTATCTTTATTTCAGCTTCCCACGGGATGATCCATTCAATTCAGACCTCATCTCGATTCAATCGATCCCTATCCCTGCGCGAAACAAGCCATGGCTTACGCCTAGCTTGCCCCTGTAAGCAAAGCAGATAAATGACAGCTGGCACCGCAGATCCCACAGGTCCTTGGCTAGGTGAAGTGGAGACGAGATGGTGCGGAGAGGGTCAAGGTCCATCTCCAAGTCCCCGCTATTTTAACCGAGGTTGTCTTCAAGTTTACCCTTGGAACTCGAACTGTCCTAGATATCGTACCCGCGGAGTATACTCCGTACCTGTATATGACTCCCTTCTATCCACCCCTTATTTTCTCACTATCAATAACTCTCGATCCTGGGTACGAGTACATATCATATCTCAGTGTGTACTCGTATGAACAGCCAGGGCCTCGCTTTCTATGTGTCACAGCGCATGTCGGCATCTGCAATGCCGATGGTAATGGTGGGTAGGCAAACTAGCGTTCGAAGCTGTCAACTGTCAACTGTCACCGTCACGGCAACCTCGTATTACAGAGGGGCAACTCCAATCAACAACCAATCAATCTCGGAGTAACCGAATTTAATGAACCACCTAGGACCAAGAGGCAAATCTTAATCCTGATCCTGCGCATCAAGAGAAGTCCGCATCTGTCCTAGTTTGGGTACTAGTCGAACTTGAAATCCTGGCCATCTGGAGGATACGGTTCATTTCAATTTTGCCGACGAGTACAATTTCGTATGGAAGCTCGGATTTGGAAGTCGATAGTTCAAGTTGGAATTCGGAGGTTGTTGTGGTTCTCGGAATATTCCATTCATTATACTACTACCACATGGAACTGTTAAATAACCACTAGCAGCTATTATAAAAAAAAATACAATCTCGTGGTAAATAACATCAATCACTGCAGCACCTAATCAATCTCCAGCAGAGAATACTTCGCACTCCCCCCAGTCGCTGGATCAATATAAACCTCCAAAGCCTTCTCCACCGCAGCCATATACCCCAAAACCTGCTCCTCCTGCCATCTCCTCCCAACAATCTGCACAGCCGTAGGCAAACCCGCCATCTTTCCAGAATCATAATGCTTCCACGCCCCACGGGCAATAGCATTATCCGCACCCAGTCGCTTAAGCACCGTCTTGTAAGGGGTGACAAGAGCGTCACGCACAGCATCCACATGGCCGACCGGTATCACACCGGCGGAGTAATCAAGCAGGTTCCACAAAAACGTGTAGCCGCACGAGGAGACGGCGTCGTGCATGGCTTTGTGCGGTAGTGCGGGTGTCGCGTTGACCGGGCACAGAATAAAGTCATATTGCTGGGCTTCAGCATCCCACCATTGGTGCCAGGTTGCGCGGAATGACTCGCGGGCGGCGGTTAGTGTCCATAATTGGGCGGCGGTTTTCGGGCCAAAGTTGCGGATTAGGGTTGCGAGGGCTTTGTCGCGCTTGATGTAGCGCACGTACAGGTAGTAGAGATAACGTACGGGTCGGGGGAGGTGGGCGACTCGGCGGAGTTGGTTTGCGCCTGGGTCTGATGGCTCGAAGGTGTGTAGGTTGGATTCGAAGTGGTGGCAGCCGTCGGAATTGAGGAGTTGTGATGCCAGGTTTAGGCCGGTGAATGGGTCTGCGTTGGATGGGGTGGTGATTTCTGAGACGGTGTGGCCGGCTTCAGTTAGAGCTGCGACGGTCGTTGCAACGGCGCGTTCGATTGCAGGAGTTGGAGGTACGACACCTGGATAGTGAGTTAGTCTTTGCTGAGGGGTTATTTACTGCAAGAGAATGCTAGAGACATACCATCGTTGCTCATCAGACCAATGCGGAGGGGCTTGCTCTGAGCTTCGGTCTCGAGATCTCCACGCCACGAAATGGGGTGCACAGAATGATCGTACTTCCAAGGCTGCATGTTGATGATCGCGCGGGTGAAGTAGGTGAGGTCATTCAGGGTGCGAGCCATTGGGCTGAAGACACTGGGAATACCTTCTTGGCCCGGCATGCTGGTGCTGACACCAGCCTTGGGCCAGCGACCAGTACTGCAGCGCAGCGAGTAGATCCCACTCCATGCAGCAGGGACACGGACCGATCCAGCAACATCAGAGCCAATGCCGATACGACCACCCAGCGCCAGAAGGGCGCCTTCTCCGCCAGTCGAGCCACCGGGGGAGTAACCTGGGACATGAGGGTTCAAGCAGGTGCCCCAAAGGCCATTGGCTGACTCAAAAGATAGCAAGGTAATCGGCAACGCGGTCTTTGCATAGGGCACAGCTCCTGCGATCTGATCAGTATGGACGATGTGATAGTATCCCGAGTCATTCTTTAAAGCACTTACCGGCATCCTTGAGTAGTCGCGCCATGGGACCATCCTCTTGGGCTGGCTTATTGGCGAATGCCGCGTAGCCGACGCTTGTATCGAAGCCCTTGACCTGGATTGAATCCTTGAGAGAGACGGGAATTCCCGCTAGGGGTCCCTTTAAGTTGATATCGGACTTGAGCCATGACTCTGCCTCGGGAAGAAGTAGCTCTGTGATGCAGTTGGTGCGCTTCTGTGCTCTCACCGCAACTTTGCCATATGTGCGCAGGACGTTCAGCGGAGAGGTGGTGTCGGCTTGGACATCGCGTACCAAGTCCTCGATTGGTTGGTCGATGATATCCTGGTCGGTCTCGGTGATGTGAAGGTGGTAAGGGTATGGTAACGAGGTAAACCGGGCAGCGCGTTCCGCTTGTTTTTGATTGCTGGTGTGAAGTTAGAGCTGTTGGGATGTTTCGAGAGAAGTTGGGGGAGCTGTAGGCCGAAGAAATACATACCGTATACGGCGGTAGGTGAAATAGTCGAATGGGGGCAGCATGATGGATGTTGTGGTGGGATACAACGGAGGTCACCCTTGGGCTAGGAAGGGGGAAAAGCAGAGTTAAAAAGAAGAAGAAGTTGAAAGAGGTGAAAGAGGTGAAGCAGCAAATGTGCGGGGAAGGCGTGTGGGGAGTTGCGATAAGCCCCTTCCATCCGATGGGATCGCCGAGGCTGGCCGCAGCGGGGTTTAGTCCGCTGATAGCCAGAGCTATAGTGGTATGCAGGTGGATATTAGAACTAGTTGGAAACTGGAAGTGAATTGAACCGATTTAATTTGATATAGTCTTCCAGATTACTATAAGCATTAGATTGGAACTTCCAAGGTTGAAGTGAGCAAGCATGCGTCCAGCTTCCTAATCGGGACTGAGTATATAGAACTTGAAGGTAATATGGATGGTACTTGGACCCACCACCTGGGCAATACTAGTAGTTATTTATCATTACAGATAAATATGGATCCAATTGAGTCATTGTATCTTCTATTATGTATTTTCATTCAGTATTATCATGGTGCTATATAAACTACCAATATTTCCTAGTCCATCTCGATGCCGCTGGAGTTGCGGCGGGTATATCTCCAATTCCTTCCAAGGTCAACGCCAACAATCGCTAGAAATGCAAAACTTGAAAGTGAAACATCGCCAAAGAAATCATGCTTCTATAGTGTTCGTGTTTTCTTTTTTCGATCTCGCTCCGAGTCGTTCATGGCTCCGGTGACTGCAGCCAGTTGTGTTTGGCTAGCCACCACACAACCACACCGCCAGTCACCGCCAAAATAATGCAGAAGAAGATGATGAATCCGCAGATAAGCGACCGCTTGCGTTTTTGACGTTCTCGCTCGAGCCAGGAGTCGGGTTGTCTGTGTAACTTGTTAGTCAACGGGCATTCGAATGGGTATCATTCGGAGAATGAGTCTTACTTCTTGATAGCTTGTTCGAGATCTAGTTGGCTTTGTGTTTTTGCTTGGTCATCTCTGTGGACAGCTGTGGAGAATCGCTTCCAGAAGTATGGGTCGCGCACGAGTGCCATTTTAGATGTAGACCGACGATAGATGGAGTTGTTGCAGAAGTACTTTGGTTGTTGTTGTGCTGCGAGGCGGCTGTTGACACCCCTTGCTGGAACTTGAGGCCGTTCGGAGCGTGCTTTTTCTTGTGAGAGGCTTGGGATAACTCCTTGTATTTCTGAGGATCGTGCGCAGGAAGTGTTTCTAGATAATTTCGGACGGATTGACAAGTGGTATGGTGAGGGTATGTGCGACCGTAGAAATGGTGTGTGAGCAGGGAGGGCCGAAGATTAGATAGAGGGACAGAGGGGATCCAGCACACTTAACTGATGGAAAGAAGGGCTGTGCGATCAGATGCAGGCCGAGGAATCCAGCGCCCGCCATGCTGCCTCTCTCTTGGGGCTGGGCGGACAAGGCAGCTCATATCTGGCCCGTCTGGCCCGGCTCGGATATGTGAGTATTCCCCCAGAAACACTGGGATAAGAGGTAATTCTAGCCTATTGAAGGTGGATAGTTGTCATGGTTTCCATATGGTCCAATAGAACCAGCCTATTCTGTTGAGGAATACCGCTGGTTGACACGGTATGCCGATCGGGAATGAAGGGGCTCATTGCCTGCTGATGGCAGAAGTTGTCGGTGGGACCGAGCCAATAAAATGTCATGGACTGAATCTTTGGAATGCACATCGTGTTGATCGACTATCGGCATGCGGCACATCTGGTGGCTGAATGTCGTGCAGTACCGTTGAGCGGATCTCTTTCGATATGCAGAGCACGTATTGGTCGAGATCCTGAGAACCGATCTGGAATTTCTTCTGCCGTATACATTATCAAAACATGACCAATGATTCTTTGAATCTTATTGTCTTCAGACCCGTGGCAGAACCTTAATTTACGGGGTTCATTGATTGTTGGCATCAAGGGGTACAATTCGAACCAATGACGCGTGGAATCAACAACGAACAACACAGTTTCTTCTCCTTCCCGGTGTTTCTCGATGAACCATAAATACTAGTATTGTAGACCCACCCCGCATTTAGGGGCTGCTGATAAAACAAATAAACAATCGGGTATCTAGTCAACTCAAAGAAATTGGGCTCATCTGCTGACGACTGGTTCCTCCCATCACGACACATAAATCTGCACAGGAACAGTCAAAGATGCAGAGGCACTACCTCGCCACTTGCTGTGATCCTGATATGAGAGTATTGTCTTGAGGGCATACGCCCTGGAAATAAAACATGAGTGAAAAGTAGGCGGATACGCCAGAGTATCTGGCAGTGCGATCGAAATGTCAACAGACGCCGTATAAAATAACGCCAAATCGCTTCCCTCGGCCTTCGCCTGTTTTCTCCAATTGATGAAACAATCTTCCAAGTGTAGCGAGATTGTTTCAGACCAATATGTCTGCCTGGAACCCCAAGCCGATGGTCCTGAATGGTCAGGGAAGCTAAACCATGGCTCCATGCCGAAGAATGTCATTGCTTTGAGTTTGATTTCGCTTGATACCATGTGAGGTGGGAGCTCTTTCTCACGTGCTGGGTCGAATCGAAGGTTGATTCGTACTGTCGTTGATGCTTCAATACTATTTTGGGGTTGCGGTCCGCGGCATAACTCTATTCCCAGCGGTTGGAAAGTTGACAGCACCAAAGTTCCGACTTCCGAACGCAGTATCCCCTTTTTGAGGCACTTTTCCTTTCTTATTTTGTAGTATCTGCTTTCCGGGGCGAGCAGGAGCGGGGCCATCTCCGATCGTCGAGGCAAGATATAAATCGGGTAGGTTGTTTCTTTGAGGATTTTCGGCCATTCTGCGTTCGACATCTTCTCAACGACTGAAAATTTGATGCTATATGTAATCTCTGCTTCGGATGGCGACATGTCGTGGGTATTCTCAAAGTATTGCGATATTTTGCCTAGGCTCGGGAGAAGTTGCAGGTGTTCTTCGTGAACTTGGCAATTCGCGCAGGTATGGTGGCACATTTGCGCCGGGATATGAGAAGGCACGACAAAACTGAATGGGATGCGATGTATTTCTTTCGGCTCGAGGATTGTTTCTGGCACAGATTCTTCTACCGGGAAGTCGACACGCAGAAATGTCTTTCGTAGGGTATTATGCGAGACGGGAAGATGGTTGTCCAGGTTATCTGTTTCTGTTGTCATGTTTCCTATTTTCGAGTTAGCTGTTTCTATTTGTAAATGGGCGTTAGTGCTCTCAAAATACCTTGGAAAGTAATATTGATGTTTTCCAGTCGTGTTGCATGACGTGGTGCAAAGAGAACTTCGCCTAGAATTACATCGTCTGTTTTGAAAAACGGCGACCCCGACTCGGAAGAGTTTAAGTTGCGGACGAATATTTCCACTGAAGGTCTTTTCATGATCGGTGATGGTTTTCAAGATGTTAGAAAGGGTTACTTCCATCTGGGCAGCTGCTGGTATATATTTGCCGACGCTCGGCGACGGACCAGGCGAATCGGGCAGTAGAGCCAGTCGCCGGTCCAAACACACCAGTCCAATTCGACGAACACCGAGATCCATTAATGAGGGTTGTTCCTGGAAGGGGTTCAAGTTGTTCCTGGAAGGCTTTATTTCTGGAATTTCCGATCCAAGGTTCAAGTTGAAGGTTGAGATTCTTCCCATCTTCAACTTTGAGTAGTTTGCCATTGGCTCGAAACTGCGGATATCGAATTGTACGAGAGAATCGTGTTCATCTGGACGAAAAAGCAACGACGTAATAAGCGATCGCATTTCATGACTATTCGCTGGTGACCGAGATAGAGCACTTCGGGATACAACAAATCAACCTTCTTATAGTAGATTAAACTAAGCCTCGGGTTTAATTATATAGTAAGAACTCTATTAATTATACTCGGTATTTGATATTATGGTGGAGTTGTGTCAATCCGGAACCACCGGAATCGCCACTCGGCGAAGTTTAATCTTACCGACCGCCGAAGCACACACCGAGCAGAATTTCACCGAACGCATACCACTACACACCTACATACGCATATCGGTCTAATACTATTGAGTTCGGCATAAATGCGTACTTCCTCGTCAAAACCGCCGACTCATTCGGTCGTGAAAGGAAAGAAGAAAAAGTCCATCGCGTAAGTCCTGCCTCCGCCGTGGTCACACCCGCGCTGACTAGCCCAGTTGCCAAAGATGTCACACGCACAAGATCAAATGTTCTGGCGAACAACCGTGCACCAAGTGTCGCAATTCTGGACGCGCTGCCGAATGCACCTATGTTAATCGGGATCGTCAGATCAAGGTCCACGAGAGGTGGGTGTGATTTGATCCTGCTCCACCCACTAGATTCATACTAAGATTTTGCAGTTATCTCGATCAACTGGCCGCTGAGAATGAGCGGCTGCGTGAGCAACTCTCACAATCACCGGCAACTCTGAGCCAGTCTCCACACTATAATGAAGGTGAACTGCCCCCACCGCGCTCGCTTCGCCAAACACCTGGCTAATTTCCAGCAGATGGCCATGTTTCGGATGGTGATGCAGTCGTACAGAACCCCATGATTGGCGAACGAGGATGGTTTCAGCCTTATGACCATTCTGCTCCACCAATTCATATCGGGGAAGCAGCGTGCACTGCCTTTGCAACTCGCTTGCGTCAAGTCCTCACCCAGACGAGGGCGTCGCATATGCCGAGGATACAGTATACTCCCGAAGCAACGCTGTACAAACTCCGAGATTCTACATTGGAATGGCCGGGCTTGCCACAGGCGCGCCTATTAATCCAAATTGTCGTCAATCAGGTTAGCCGTGTATATCACCTGTTTCTCAGAAAATCGACGATTCAAGAGTTGGAAGACGTCTATCGCAAAGGAAGCTTTGATGATCCGATATTAAAGACAAAGTTCTTCGCTCTTTTTGCCATGGGTGAAGTCTATTCCGCACGTTCAAATACTAAACTAGAATGCGGAGTTCCCGGTGCTCCATACTATGTGAATGCGATGACTCTGATTCCCATACTCCCCGAGAGGCCGAGTATGACCGTCATCGAGTCTTTACTCATTTTAGTAAGCGTATCTTTATCGTTCTTGAACACCACGGCTAACCCTTCAGTCCTTATACTCCTACTTTCTGAACCGACGCCATTCCGCATTCCTCCTCGTCGGTAATGCAATGCGTCTTGGGTTGACTTTGGGATTGAATCACGATATCCCTGAATGCAACTGCCCAGATCCTGTCGAGCGCCAACACCGAATTCGTCTGTGGTGGGCAATATATGTTTTCGATAGAATGTATGGATCAAAAACAGGTTGGCCCATCCAAATCGCCGACGATGACATCCACGTCGAAATGCCATCAAAATTAGCCTGCGATCTGCACGAGGAGCAATTCTCCGATACTGAATTTCTCCTCGCCAGTATTCAACTGGCTCGTATAACAGGCCAGACCATCGAGAAAGTCTATAGTCGAAAGAAGCAGCCGGACTCGTTTTTGCAACGAGAGCAAAAGCTACTTATCTCCTTGAAGGAATGGTCGCAAAACCTTCCTCCGCATCTTCGACTCAATAGGAACAGCCACGCCCCAAACAATGTGGTATCTTTGCACCTTCAGTTTAACCAGGTAGGACTCATATTATTCGTTCAATAAGAAGGGTATCTGAGGTTCTGACCTACACAGTGCATCATGTTGGCAACTCGACCTATTTTGCTTTTCACACTCATTCAATCCAGAAAAGACCCAGAAGAAGACTCAAACCAGTCCGCCAAGCTGAAAGAACAAACCCTGAAGACTCTGGGCGACGCATGTCTTCATGCTGCAAGACATACACACTCGCTTATTGTCGAGGAGTGGGCAAATGGCTCCCTTCCAATCTACGGCTACTTCTACGCACACTATCTCTTCTCTTGCGCACTGATTATGGTAATATCGAGTCAAATCAACTCCGATAATCACAGCGATTTCACCTTATTCGAAACTGCTTATGAAATTCTGCGCATGATGCGCGACCACGGAAACCTTGCTGCAACGGAGTTCTACGACAATTTAGAAAGTGTGCGAGAGTGTCTAGACGAGGTACATGGATCCACCGCCCGGCACGCATCGTCGAGCTCTCGTCTTCCAAGGCATGGAAATTCTGATCCTCTATCATTTTCACCTGACGCCACGCATGGACCCAGTGAAGTATCTTTGGGCGGAAATTCGGCTTTGCCTGATTCTATGGCACCGGGGAGTCTGACAGACGAAATGATATTTTTGGATCAAAGTATGGAGGACTTTTTGGCTCAACCCGATGTTGATTTTGGGCCATTGGATCCCTCGGGAGTACCTATCAATGTGGCGGATGCGGTGTACTCGTGGCCAAATTTCTCACTTTGGACGGCGTAGCATTGCGCGTGCGCCAGTTCTCAGATAAATACAATAGCCAGTTAATCTCGAGGTGAGAAAATTCAGAAGATTTCCTCAGGTCTACTTTAATGATTACTGCTAGATGGTCCGGATGGTGGGTTCGCCTGCTGTGTTCTGTGGACCAACGAGATTGCAATAAGCGTGCCTGTAAATCCATGGAGGGGAAACTACATGGGATAGTATATCTTCTGAATATAAAGAGGAAATGGCCCTTGGATAGTCATAGTATTTCCGGGCATCGGCCCGGGGATCACAACCTACTAGTACACTCTTTCATTGTCTAAGCCCCAATGCCAAGACACACTTGGCCGCGCTAGATCAACTTCTGCAATAATCAATTCCTGGATCTTGCCAAATACAGATGCTTACAAGATCATGTTAATACCGTGTGGCTTCCGACGGCTTCAAGTTTGGGCATACAGGTGTAATTGTTGGAAGCTTCCGTGGAAATATAAACAATCAAACGTGATGTGCAATTCAACGTGGCCTCCCATCCTATTACTCCCACCCTCCCTCAGGTTTCCATAGTGGTAGTAGCAAATTGAGCATCATTTGGATTGTGCTCATTGGCTTAATATATTAATGAGTTATTCGAAGGACACTGCCATTGATTTTCAACAAATTGACGTACATTCCGTGTGGGCTCTGGTGTGTAGGGAGATGTCCGTAAGAAAATATTGAGCTGGTAGCCCCTCGCATTACAGTACGCTTTAATCCTCTTCGTTCAGTTGCTAGGGTTGGTTACCTATTTTCACGTCAAGTCGAATAATCATATAAGGATTTCACGAAGACTCACATGTAATATACGGCGAGAATAGTCATTGTATTCATCAAGACTACCATTGCTGTGGTAGCATTGTGTCATGTAGGCACCATTAACCCGGGGATCAGCGAAGGGCAATACATTCGAATTGTCGCCATCCTTCATTGTGGTGTCATCAGAGTTGTAATCGGAGTCAATTCGGCGTTTGTGTCTTTTTGATCGCCACCAGAAAAACGCAGCGCCCAGAAGAGCAGCAAGCGCACACACTCCAACCACGACACCTACAATAGTAGCAGTCGCGCTATGACTTTTCGAGGGCGGTTCCGGAGCTTTCCCGAGCGACATGTCACTCGAAGCTGTCACTTTTGATTGCGAGTCGTCAGTACTTGACGATGTGGGATTCTGGGACTCGGAGTAGGTCGGGACGTCTTTTTTCAGGCCTGTTGTATAGACTGAATAAAAGCCATCTCCACCGCCTATGAAAAGTGAGCAGCGGAATCAGATGAACATGGTAAAGTTGATCATACACATATCAGGAAGAAATCCATTGCATGCGCGATCGCACTTTTCTTGAGCAACTTTAGTCTGGTTTGGAGGTAGTTCGTTGCCACACAAGCAGTCAGAACCTCCAGTTAGGGCAAAAGAGGCTGCTTGGGTTTTGACACATTGTTGTAAACACCATCCAAAGCTTTGATATATGTATGTTGTTTGGTTCTCAAGGCCAGAGCTTCTTGAGTAGCAGCCAATGTAGGTAGATGAAGACATATCCTGTGGCAAGCTCAGTTTTGCAGGAAACCTTGCAAAGACAGCCTGAGATCTAGCAATGGCCAACTAAATGGCTACTCAATTTTCGCTATTGAAAAATGGATATTGGGCAGTTATGAAAGTTTCTGAAGTTCGACTTGGGCAGGATGGTACCGAGTGGAGTACTTTACGTTCGACAGATCGTCGATAGATAGTCTTTTGACAAGGTCGCATGACTTCGTGTTCGAGTTACTAGAAATGCATAAAGCGACCACGTCTGGTCCTCAAGCCACGGGGCTGTAACTAGTAGGCTTAGAAAAATGAAATCCTGACTTCCGTAAACCTTGGACGCATCGGGTTAGTAAAAGGTTTATCTCAGAGATTATCCTAACTATCATTTAGATCAGCCAATATTCGATTTCGATAGGTCTACCTTCGGCAGATCGATTTTAGGAAATAGAAAGTCCACCCCGGGTCCTACCGTCACCATGATACAGGGTGGCAAATTCCCGCCAACCCGCTGCCAAGCCCATGAGCCAAGAGATATTAGTATTAAGAGACATAAGGAGATGATGCACACCTATATTCTTGTATCCAGTATAGGTATTAATTGATTTCCAGGAGCTAGACCTCTACGCTTTTACTTTCTCTCATGTTAGTATTGCTCGAATGGGCCTATCAGTTCTAATAAAGGCATAGCTATAAGCATTATCAGATGACATCAAGATAATTGATCTTTTCATACTAGCAGAGATAGCCTTTTTTTCCCCCTAAGCTTGAAATACTTGAAATTAAGTAATACAATGTTTCGGTTAAAGTAATGATAGATCACTCTCTATTGGTGGCATAAATCTAATTCTCACAGCAAGCCAGGGAAATTACATATAGCCGGGTCTTTGTGGCAGAAGGTCCACGGTTCAAGATCTCAGACAAAAAGGTTTCCAATTTGGATTCGTTGGTTTTCACACCCGAAAAGCGGAAGCAGTAGAGGGCGAGAGCGAGAGCGAGAGCGAGCGCGTGAGATCATGAGACTGGGCACCGAACAAGAGATGCTTGGTAGAGAGAATACGGGGACGCTTTTCCCGCTCGTATCTCAGGAGTGTCTTCCGCTGGCGACCTGACAAGGCTTGGCATACGTCTGCGACCGCAGGAGTCAAACTGATGAGCTCGCCATACGGATTTATAAACCTAAGGCATCAGGAAACCAGCCGTAGCTCATTATTGTTCTGTATGCAATGCAAATATTACGACTCGTACTTAGATATCGGAAATCCGCACCCATAGCGTAATAATTTGATTTTGGGTAGGGTGTCGACAGGTACTAGTCATCGTTGACAGAAGCCAATAAAAGTCTGTAACGTGATGTTTAAGACAAAGTAGCGTCTGTTCCATGTCGAAGCCAGAATTCATCTTAGAAAGAGGCAGGAAAACTAGTAGTTCCGATGACCATATCCTTGAAATATGCCAAGGTTAATAACTGTGGGCTTAGGGGACTGACGCTTAGGCTAGCCATCAATGCACCGTCAAATCGATTTATCTATACATAACAACCATAAAAACTCAAACACGTATTGTCTTATTGGGTTAATGCTTCTGTATTTTATGTGGCTAGTGTCACTGAGCTCGCCACTTAAGGTACAAATACCTTTGTCTCGAGAATTAATTTTCGATCCAATCGTTGACGATTAGATGTGGTGAGACCAGGATAAGTCGATGATCATTCCAGAAAGCTCGAAAGCTCCACCCGACATCTAATATAGAGGATAACTCAGAAATTATATTTGAGAAGGTTTCATGATTTATCTTTATATTTCTCTTCATTTCCTTGTTTGATTATAGCATCATCTCTTCAGAAGGACTTCTTCACATCGAAACGGGTTTTTTGGCATTATGGATTGAGAAACAATGAAATAGTGTAGGTGGCAACACCAAGTCTCGGAAATACTATACGCCAGTTCCGTATAGATCTATCATAATCTCTGGTGGGCCCGGGAGGCTTATTAGTCTTACTTTGCTGGGCAATGGGAAAGAATCTCAGTCACAGTGCTATGCAACCAAACAAAGACAGGGAGGTACCTATTTTATTGCCCAGGTGTCCGAACTGGGCGCCTTGGCTTTATCAATCGCATATCATACTACGACTGGTAACTACCGACGGGCAGTTCTTTGTCAGAAGGCATGGATACCTAATTTAATATGTCATGTTTTTGTACAGTTCATGCTGAGTAAGATGGTTCTTCTCCTATTGTAAATAATTTTATTTTGTAGAGTCAGGTTCGAAACTACATTCCACAAAGTTTCCTTTAGATTAGATGAATGGAAGTTCCAGAATTTGTACAGGTGTTCAGCCAGTGGAGATGTCCCTGGATGGATAAGCCGGGATGCATGCGCGAAAGTTCCGATCTTGCTGCCTGACTGTTGCTGCCAACCATGCGGGATTAATGTATACTAATGCAAAGGTTTCAATTAGAATGTCTTATTTCATGCAGCAGGTGTGTTATTTGCGCGGTCCGACTCTGACGTGCTTTATTGGGCATCTACTTCAGCCCGACTGTGCCTGATATGTATAGTACCTATCCGAGTCTGCGCATGTGCAACATCGAACTGATGCAGTATAAGTGAAACAGAATTATTCTATGCATTTCTATCTATACTAGTTAGCACCTACTACTAATACCTAATACCAATACTAGGTAGTATACTTGAGTGGCCTGATATCCCGTGACTTGGCACATGGCAGGCACGGCTGACTTTCTCGCCAGCTGAGCACTTCACTTCATCTTCTCACGTTTCCTGTCACCCTGAGAACCTCATCTTGATCACAGTCTCGCACTATCCAGGTGCCAACGCTATTCGCACTGCGTGCCTATTGTGACTCACGCTAGGAGTCATCCAATTCGCATTTGATTATCGTGACGCCCCCTCGAGCCTCCCCAATCCCCCGCAGTGGGTCCATGTGCGTGCCTGACCGCTCCTCGCTGCCTGGGGATGATCGCACTGCCTTGTGTCTTTATTCTGCTTCTGCGCCCGGCGATGCCCTGGAATCTTCAAGTTCCTCTGCATGTCCTTCTAACTGCGCCAGTCCCCAGCCTGCCATGTCTTCCGCGGCGAATTCCTGGGGGACCCTAATCAATCCTGACAAGAGCCCTGCGCCGCTGTTGGAGCAGTTATGTTTGGGGATCGCCCAACTGATGGTACGCCCACTCCTTGAAACCCGGCCCCATGTTCGAGAACATTGGAAGCTCTCCGGGGCCCACGGTTCACCCGTTCGATTTGCATGCGCCCCATACTAATGCCCTTTCCTTCACCACAGCCTTCCTTTGACTCCAGCGGTACCATCGATCTCACTCCCGAACGACTCGCCTCTTTCTATCGCAAAGTTGGCGGCAACTACGACTCACTATTTCTCGAGACCAAGTCACAGGCCCTTTCGTTTATATACCAATCCGTCGGATGTTTCCACAGCCTCCAGCCCTCCAATAACCCGTACGAGTCACCCTCAGTACCCTCGCTCCTACCACTCGGTTTTGTACGATGGCAGACAATACAGCTTTTAATGGACCCGGATGAGCATGCACGCTTTCTGCAGAACGCAGTCAACCAGTGGAATATTGTCGATGCGAAAGGTGACACCTTCCCGAAGGACATCCCGCGAGATGCATTCCCATCTGAACCCGACCCTGAAATGCTCCAGTGGCATGAAGGGGTGTGTCGCAAACTCGAATACGACTTCGTGAAGAGACAGGCCTACCGCGCATCTCCTCCCAACTTCGGTGCATACCACTATCATTTCAGCGGCAAGGAATCTTTGCCCGATGAGGAAGACTATTTCACACACCCACCCCGTCGTGCGGCATCGCATCGCCATGGTGGACAAAACGACTCAGATCGACCGAGCCGGCGACGCCATCACCACCACCGACGCTTGAGCGGGAGCACCCTCCATCCAGCTCACGAAGGTCGGATCGCACCAACGGTGGAAGATCAGGGATGTCAACTCCGCGCGTCCGATCGCCCTCCCCACGGACAACTCGTCCGCCGCGCTCAAGGGGTCGAGATCGCGAAAGTTGGTATGGCCATCCACTCAGCCCAGGGATGGCCGACGGTCCAGTCTTCCCAGATATAATAGACCACGACACCCCACCGCACATGGAAGAGCCCGAACCTCCTAAACCCGAACACCGTTCTCACAATCACAACCTGTCGCCTCCTTCCAATGCCCGAGCACGTCGACACTCTCACGACGCGTACATGCGCAAACCAGCACGAGAACTCTCACCCTCAGCACCACGACGAAGCTACGAGTCCCGCCCGCAACGGTCGACCATATCGCATTCCGAAGCAGCAGCAAGAAGTCGCCGCCGAGAAGAACGTTCTCACTCTCGAACGCCCGCAACGCCCGATGTGAAATTCCGCGAATTTTCCTTCGACGGTCCCGTGCCCGCTCCAGCACCAGATCCACCGCAATATGCGCAACCCCCACCACCTCCGCCCCGCGCTGTACCCCGTCACCGTTTCAACCTCGAACCTGACGATGGGCGCCGGGGCAGTTACAGCGGCGGTGGAGGCGCCAGCGCGGGAGGGAGTCGGCCTGGCAGTGGAGGCAGTGGATCTGAACGACCCCGTTCCTTTAGTAGTGCGGGTTATTACACCCGATCATCACGCTGGACAAGTCCTTCCCGAAGTTCTGCAGCGAAACGCTTCATACCGACGAGCGTTGCCGAGGACGGAGCTTATCTCCCTCCGCGGAGACCTATATACGACTGATGAATAACGTTACTTATGATTCTGACTGAGCAATTTCTGAATTTCTGGCGCGGCGCTGATACTGGCATTTTGATTTTGTTTTATCATGGGATCATGATCATCTTCTCTCATACTTCACCATCCTCTACTATCTATCATCCATGGATGGTAGAATAGTCTCCCACTCATCGATATACATACAGGTCTGGGGTCTTGGGTGGTATCTGCTCTTCAGCTTCTCTTCTCTTCCGAGTCTCTGGTATCTAGTTTCCTTCTATTACTTTTGGTACTCGAATGATATACATAAACTCAAAATTTTAATGCCAAATGAACAAGTAGTCAAACTTCTTAGTCAAGCTCAAGTTTTCCCAGGTCGAGACGAACGTAAATTATTACTGAACACCTGGGCATCTTCCAAGGTTACAGGGGAATGTTTCTAGTTATAGTACCGCTCCAACTTCAAGTTGAACATGAGCCGTCGACCATGATGGATTGTAATATTGCCCCAGCTTTGGCAGGCTCCTCTAGGGGTGTGTATTAGCCTTAGGCTTAAGGCACCAAAGGTCTACCACGAAAAAATGGCTATTAATACTAAGGCGAGAAGTTATCTCCAGGTTGCTATATCTTGTTCTCAGAATAATGAGAGATACAGGTGTAGATTGATCTCAAATATAGCGGCCCGGGAAGTGGTAGCGGCACCACAATTAGCAACATTGACCCCCTAGCCCTTATCCATGCGCTCAGTGAGGAACGATATTAGTTTCTCTTCAGCAGCACACTCATTGACCTTTATGTCTTCAAGGAAATAATATTGGATCAGCAAATCCATCCGGTCGGCCTCAGATCTGTCCATCACCAACTTTTTCATTCTCTCCGTCATGGGCATGGTTAGACCATGCCCCAGGCAAAATATAATCAGGTCTTCAAAGGCATTGCTCATTAGGAAATCACGAGAGGGTAATCTTACTTCCTCCACAACCGTTGAAGCCTGTTCAGGACCTTCCTTCGAGACATATACGACGTCTGTTGTATGCTTGATAAGGTTAGCGGCAGCGGATCTTCGAATCTCTTGGACATTGCCATGGTGGGGTGAGTCAATAGAAAGACCGACGCGTCTCCCATCAAACCTCCAGATTGCTTTCCAAAGCCGATGCAAGCCAATTTCCGGGAGATGTTCTCTGAGGATCCAATCCAAACTGCGAAGACTGCCTGCAATGGTAGCCACCAGGACAATTTCTGATGGCGGTACCGTTGAACCGAACTCTCGAATGAGCCACTGCAAGGCTGGAGGATGGTAACAAGTGGCAGTTGCAAGCATTTATTCGCACAAGAAGAAGTGTGCTTCTGGTCCAGTGGCTTGGAAAAAATACTGTAGTACTTTGAACTCGCCTGCAACCGCTCTGAATAATGGTTCTGCGAATGGAACATCTGGGCCAAAGACATCGATGACATGCCTTACCGCATCCAAGGATGGGTTGTTAACAACCATCTTCGAAAAGGTTTCCTGTGAGATCGGCACATTACTGCCTTGGTTATGTGAGAGAATCAGTCGTGACGTTTCTTTGTTTCCGCCGCTCGAATGATGGCCTGTTCTGTGATTCTCACGTCGGGCCATGCGTCAAGTAAGATATCCAGAACCTCGTCATTTGAAGCAAAGAGCTCCACTCCTTTGTCCCGGTCGCCAACTTCAATAATATTCCTGGCCAGGCCGGTCATTGTTGTCGTTTGAAGGGTTTTCAGTGTGCTCAGCGGGGCACGCCCCCTCGTGACGGTCCCCTTTACCACGACGGAGCTTTGTTCGCAGCTTGTTCAGCATGCTCAGATGGCGGAGTGAGCTCGGCACGATATTTGCTGGCTTTCTAGATAGAGATACAGAGGCCGGGACTTTACTCCGTACATATCATTGATAAGCTTTGAAAATGTCAGAGTGTTTTTGGCCCCTCCAGATCAAATTGACGGGACGGGATGAACATCTCATCATGCATGAGACTATGCCCTTATCAGCATGGTGCCATAAATGCCAGAAACACAGATTTTCTCGGAAATTGTACCTGGGCAGCATATTTATTCATTGTTTCATTTTCTCAAGCGCCCACTACTATTAGATGGTTATTCAAGTAATAGAGCCACATACTGGTTTACATATGTAAAAGAAACAAGGCTATGTATCCGCGGTCCTAGGCGGTACATACTTGTACTGTAATTTACGATTCTGGTCTGGGTAATATCTTAATAGTACCCACTGGCACCGACCGTGGCCTGGGCACCTGGGCACACCATTGAGAGTATACTGAAGTCATCTGGACGAGTATTGACGGCTAGTATCACCATTCGAGTACCCTAAACTTAAACTTAGTATAGTGAGAGTTCTGACCTATATAGAAGTCTATCAATGCTACTACTAGTACTGTTACTTCAAGTTGTTTTATAGCCTAGAAGACCTGGTTAGAAATAGGACTAATCCTCGATGGAAACCTGAAGGGGTATGCTATGATTTGCGAAGTGCCTGTTTCTAGGGATTTTGTGATGACTTCGGTCTGCAGGGGAGTACTGAAGCCTCAGGGCCAAGGAGTCTTTTAGTACCTATTAGTATTGTTACAAAATAATCTTCATCATATCACGAAGCTTGTTGTAAGCCATGGAGTTTGGTCTAGCTGGCCCCTTGCCTCGTCATTTGACCATCTAACTTTGGAACTTGAAGGTTCCAATGTTGGAATGCATGGATTCCTCAAGCCACGGGGAGCTCTGCCAGGTGGAGAATTCCAACCTGAAACTCATGCAATGGGATTGAATACCAGATTCTACACCATACGATATTTAAATGTTTTCCATCATCGTAAACGCATTCCGGCATTGAATTCGTCTAGACGGCAAATCCCTCCACATCATGACCCCGGGACGAGGTCCCTCAATTGCAATACAGTCCATGGATATCTGATTTTCGGGTAAACATAAATCAATCACCCCAAGAATAGATCAGCTACGGGGTATCTATTCAGGGCGATGGGGATCGGCCACGCGGAAGTCCGTGCTGCAAAGCTCAGCTCCTAACCTCCCTATAATACAGCCCCTTATATCGGAGTCTGCCGATGAAGCCAAGCCTTATGTACCCCTATAGCATACTCGCATACCAAAAATTCTGTACAGAAGTGAGTTAGGCAAATAAGGATCGGCCATGGCTTGCAGATCAAGCGAATAACGTGTCTCGAAGGATGCGCTAGGAGCGCCGACTGACAGAACCGGTAGGTATGTGCAGGATCATAGCCGGGGAGGACAGGACCGTTGGCGAGCCGCCTAAGCGAGATGATTTTAGGGTTCTAGATTCTGCCTACGGAGTAGCTCGAAAGCCGAGACCGCGCTAGAAGCTAGGCTTCGAGAACAGACCCCCTGGACGCTGGTTGGTGGGTGCTGGGTGCTGGATCAGGTTGGATTGGACTACGAGTAATGCCGTTCAAACCACCCGCCAAATCTACGATAGCTACTGACTCAAACAAGGTTTTTTAGATCTGAGTTGGGAACATTTTCTGCCATTGACTACGAAGAGATCTTCAAAAGATAATTGTTCGCAGATCGCGGCAATCGGGGAGATCGGATTGAAATCGATTTCCATCGCGATTCTCTTCTCGGTACCAAAGCTTTTGGCGCATTGTCCCCGTCGTGTTACCTCGTTCCGGCTTTTTTTTTTCTAGGCAAAAGGCAATAGTGCTTCATGCAAGGGTGGAAATGGTGGAACTGGACGGAGTAGCGGGCGGGTACGGAGTACACACACGTGTGAAAATTTCTCCGTTGTGGTGGGGCGTGTCGATCTGAGGCTTTCCTTAATTTGGTGATGGTATTGCTGGTGCTGATTGGTAGGGCTGGTCTGAAAATGGGTTATCCTTGTTTAGCCTGGAAACAATGCGCCTTCTGTCATTTCGTCTTCCATTCATAGTCCTTGGGTCTACTACGAGTAGTTTCCTAGGCCATTATAGTGTGTTTTGTCAGGGCCGACTTTGACACTGGCGTGTCATTGATGGCCTGAATCTCGACGAGTTTTGCTTTGCAAACCTTGGAAGATAAAAACAGTCCTGCCAGCATACGGAGTACATGGTGTATTAATGCTAAGTTCTTTCTGAATCATACAGCAGCTCAGGACCATGGTGCGGTCTTTGGCATGGCATTTGTCGCTCCCCGTTGATGTGCGGAGATCATTGTTTTTCATCTCCGAGGCGTCCCTATCCACTGAGGGTCAATGGCGTTTCCGGTTTGTCGGATCTGAAAGCTGTCAGATACCAATAGCCGATAGCGAATCACAATGGTCATGGTCCCTGTTGAGGCTCCTATGTATTCCACAATGTGCAGATCCACCTGCTGACCATTGTCTTTTCGTCGCTTGTCCGCCGCCACTAGAGTATCACGCTAGCTTAACAGGAGGAAATATCTTCCTTAACATCGGAAGGGACTCGACGGATATTAATAATTCGTGCTTTACCCCGTACGATCCTGTTCTTTCCACTCCACAACACTTTACACTCAATGCTTATGTGTTACACCACTGTCAGCGACTCTTGAGACAGAACCACAAGGCTGTTAAGAAGTGAAATTTAATTAACAAGGCGAAGCCATGGTCGTCTACGCCGATGCAGCCCCAGGGCTGGCAGCCACAACGATTCTACTTACGACGTTGGCACTAATCACATTCGGTTTGCGCGCTTATTGCAGATTGAGCCGCAGATCGTGGGGTCCTGAAGACTGGATCATGACAGCAGCATTGGTTTGTTCTCATCGGATCCTCTTATAAAATATAGTAATTGTCTAACGCATCAGATAGGCACCCTTTTTTGTACTTGTTGGTGGATGTCTTGGGGGGGGCATTTAATGGAATTGGTGCTCATACTACCACGCTTGCGAAGCCTGGCAATGAAAAATACTCAGCCGAGGCACAGAAGGTGAATATCACTCCGATCATACTCAGACTCCGATGATACTAACTTTGAATCGACTAGTTTTTCCTGATCTTCGAGGTCGGCTACTGCTCTGCTATTATCCCAATCAAACTGAGTATCAGCTGGATGTTGATCCGTGTGGCAGAAGGGAGAAAAATCTATGTTTATGTGCAATACGTCGTCATTAGCATGTTTGTTTTGATGAACATCATCGCGTTAATCTTTATTCTGATCAACTGCATTCCCGTCCAGTATGATCCCGTGCCCACACCATGCGAAAGAAAGATACTAATCTAATATTAGAGCTGCTTGGGATACGGAACTCCTCAAACATGGTGGCCACTGTCAGCCCAGCTATGTTCTCGCCAACGTTTACTACGCCTGTACTGCCGTCAACATTTTTACTGACTGGGTTACTGCTTTCCTGTACGTCCTTGCCACATCCCATCTACATTATGTCAATGAAAATGATCTAATAAATCGCAGCCCGGTACCTTTGCTTTGGAATGTGCAGATCAATCGTAACACCAAGATTTCGATTATTGGACTGATGGGCCTTGGAGTTTTGTTCGTTCACCCCTGATCTTCAATCTCCCGTAACAGTGATTAACATTCTCTCCCCCCTACTTTAGTGCATCCCTCTCAGCCTGTATCCGCCTCAAATATACAGTCGCCCTTACCAGCCAGACCGACTACCTCTTCGAAGTCGCAAACGTTGTGATCTGGGGATTCGCAGAAAATGGTATCGGAATGATGGTCGGCAACATCGCAACTCTCCGTCCGCTGTTCCGCGTCCTCCGCGACGGCAAGACCTCCGACTACAACAACTACAACAAATCTCCCGGCTTCAGTGGCTCCCGTAGTGGAGGTGCGATGTTCTCACGTAACTACGAGCTCGAGAGCGGAAAGAACCTTAACCATACTACTACCGAGGTTGATCACGGCCCGCGTGGCAGCTTGAGTGATGGTGATAGCCAGAAAGACATCCTGGAGAATGGACAAAAGCCTGGCCAAGCTGATATCCTTGTCAACCGTCAAGTTATGGTGACCTATGACTAATCCTTTCGGCTGCGTTGGCCTCTTTTTCAACCGAAAATGCATATACTCCCGTGTCGTTCCTTATTTCTCCCCCATATAACCCACTGGTGTCCTTTTTCATAGCGTGGCTGATCTTGCATCCGTTCCCTGTCTTTCTGTTTTTATGTACATACTAGTAGAGATACTCTTACGCATATAATTTTCATACACTGCATCTCTTACAATGAGCGATCCTCCTTTGGCAATGCTGTTCCAGATTCTATGCCGAGCCAAGATGGTCAAAATCGCATAACTCTCCAATTTTTTCCTGCTATTAATTCACTCGCAGTAGACCTAAATCAGCGTGGAAAAAGAAACACTAAACACTAAAACTCGGGGTAAATCCGGGGCGCAACGCCATTCTCGATCTGCCGATCCTTCGGAATTCAATCACCGACCGGAAAGTCTTAGCATCATTCCCCCCCATTGGAGAAGATCTTATTCTGCACGATTTCTACTGGCCAGCAGGTCGCTAGACTTCAACAAATACATTGAGGCTGACAGGACCATGGATCGCATCCCCGTCGACTTTGACTGAGTCTTTCATTGATGTCTTATCGGTTCTTCTATCCCGCCACTCTTTGCTTCCCCGCGAAATCCACGCCACCCGAGTTGTCAACTCTCAACTTGCGCATATCCGCGTAGTAAATTGACTATGCAATGACCATCCAATCCAAATATGTCACCAAAGATTGCATCCAAGAGGAAGCATGCCTCTATGGCTTGTGTTCCTTGTCGGGAGAGCAAGATCAAGGTAAGCAAAGCTCTTCCACTCCCCGCAATCCGTTCAGCGACTGATAAACCTCACCCCCAAATAGTGCGATGGCTCTGAGCCAACTTGCTCTAACTGCATAACCAAGTGTCGGAATTGTCATTATCAGTCGGTTGATAAAAGGAAGTGAGTACAGTCTATCTCCCGACGCGTGAATTGTAACCACCATGTACAAATTGCAGCATCTGACTCTGGATCCTAGACTTCCTCTTCGGATAGCCATTGACTTGCTCATCGGAAGAGTCGATCAACTATCAGAATTCATTTGTCAAAATGGCCTCCAGCCTCCCCCGAACCCTAAAGACAAGGACGCGGCATTGAAGGAGATTTTAAATGCTCTTGGGTCGACCAAAGCGATCCCCGGACTCGAACCCTCCTGCGAATCACAAATGTCTCCTATTCTACCAAATGATCCTAATCTGGACTTTGGAAATTCGCAAGATATAATGGGGCCACCTCTTGTTCCTGCAGTTCTTGCGCCCCCGAAGATCCCAATTGCGACTTCACCCGACCAGATTTTACTTCCAGCCGCTTCTCAGACTTCCCCCTTGCCACGGCCCTCGGAGCAGGGAAAATTAACACCTTCGGCAGACACCCCGGAAAGCATACTCAGCAGCTGGGATATGGATCTTGCCTACGGCGGCTCGGCAATGTCCGCGCCCACCGACTTGCAAAAACTTATTGATTCGACTTCTGAACGCGATGCTTTAGGTCTCGACTTAGATGGAATGGCCCGATCGGTCAATAATGCAGCCACTGCCGCCACTCCGACTACAAGCGATGATGGATCGACCTCGATCGACGACGCCAATACTACAACCGATATCGAAGGACTCATCGACGACCTTTCCGACCGAGTCGGCACGCTACGCATCGGGCGAGGAGGCAAAACTCTCTTTTTCGGTCCGACGTCTACATTCAATCTACGCGATATGCCGCATTCTGATACATTTGACTCCCATCGCAGAATGCAGAGTAACGATTTTAATAGCCCCTGTCGAGTCGAGGCTGACAAAGAAGTACCTTCCGCCCTTGAGGAACACTTGATCAGTTTGTACTTCAGTTGGCAGGATCCGTCGTTTCATGTTGTTGATCGGAAACTGTACGAAGATGCTAAAGAGAAATGGTTCGCTATGGAGGATACTTCTTTCTACTCCGAAGCTTTGCGGAATGCGATGTGGGTGTTCTACTATTTCGTTGATCGTTGAGTCACATTTCTGACCAGAATTAAATAGGTGTGCGATCGGTTGCGCATTTGAAACAAGATTCCATCCAGGTTTTGTTACGTTTCCAAAGACTTTGGTGGACTTTTTCGGAGATCGGGCACAGTCATTGCTTGAGTCTGAACTAGACTTCCCGAGTGTGGCGACTGTTCAGGCGATGATCATTCTGAGCAGCCACGAGATTGGTAATGGCATGGATTCTCGAGGGTGGCTTTACAGTGGTGAGTGTGAGAGAAATAGAAGGAATCATCCACAGTGCTGACTTCATATGGAAAGGAATGGCAATCCGGCTTGCTTTCGATCTGGCATTGCACATTGACATGTCCTCGCACGTTTTAAAGGGAGTCATTTCTGCTGCTGATGCGGATCTCCGCCGAACCGTCTTCTGGACTGCATATACCGTTGACCAGTGAGTTTGGAATCTCTCCATTAATCGAATCTTGCACTCATACCTTTTAGTCAATTGGGCTTCCATCTCGGCAGGCCTTTCCGCACAAACATGGACGACGTTACAGTTGGTAAGCCTTCTCAAGACTGTTGTAACCAGTCCCAGGAATGGATACCATACGAGGGTCCCGCATCCTTAACCCAGCGATTTGATGGTCTTGATTGCACAGGGCTGGTTAGTCAACAACTCGTTTCTCTTTGTGAAATCATGGCACCATGTGGATATGTCTTGTAAGACCCCCGAGCCCCTCGATCTACGAGCCACGAACTAATTACCTCAAGATACACAACATCGAAGATTAACAAAGCTACGATGCAAGAGTTCAATGAAAGAATTGTGGCAGAGCTCTGCAAATGGAAAGCCAATCTGCCACCAACATTACAAATCGACCTGAACGACCATACATCTCCTTACCCTCCGCATGTGCTACTATTACAGTAAGAAAATTCCCATTTGCTGCGCTCAGTAGCCAGATCTCTAAACCATCACAGTATGCAATATCATCAAAATATCATCTACGCCCACAGACCCTGGATGTCCAAAAGCTATCTTCAACCACAACCACCTAAGGGCCTAGGCTATCTTCACGCACGGCAAATGTGCATCGAATCCGCCATATCAATTGCCAAGATCATCCTTCTATACGAAACCAGATACACTCTACGCCGTATCAACGTCAAAGCGGTCTCCATAACATCCTCTGCCGTTCTCTTCCTTCTCTTAGCCGCCGTTTCCAACTATGCCTCACATTCAAAGGCGCACATAGTCGCCCATCTGGGTACATGTTTCCGGGCTCTCGATGAGTTCTCGCTTTCTTGGATGAATGCAAGACGTGCGAAAGATTTACTCGTCACCTTGCAGCATCAGTGGGAACTGCGGACGCGTTCGGGGAAGATGTATCGACAGGCTGATGGTATTACATGGCTATCGAATAAACGCCCCCGAACATCAACCCGAGATCCAGTTTCCGCGTCTATACCCCCCTGAAAGATCCACCCGGGCTAATGGTAATCTTAATGCGGCGTTAGGACCTGATCCGGAGCTAGACTGGATGTTGATGACTGATGACGATCTCCTCTCGGCAACATGTGATCGAGATATTTTTCGCTGGGATCCTACTTCTGTTGTGTTTGATAGAGAGAGTTGATAGGGCTATACGTGCAAATGGGTATACTGTTGCCTGGCTCACATCTAGCCATTGCCTAGCTATACATGTAGGGTTTTTGTGTTAATAAATAGATGGCTCTTTCACATATCACTTAGGTCTATTCCCGATCTCCTTCATCGAAATATTGTTAAATTCATGATAAAGAACATAGAATCGTGATTGTGGTGGCGAAGCTTGTAGTGTGGCTTGTGCACCTGTGACCCGGCTTGATTTGCCACGCCGAGCTGACTATACGGGTCACCGTATAGTGTGCATGACCTAGTATATTTCTTTTAAATTAATTAGAAGGTATGTCATTTGATTATCATAAAATCTGACCTAAATTTCCAAGTTTCGCTGGTCCTGCCAGTGAATTGCAGTATGTATAGTCGGTCACGTGATGACGTGCATGTTTACGGGGCGCCTGTTTGGTTTGGCCCTGCTTCAGTTCACCTTTGAGCCTCACTTTTTCATCATTGTACGCGTCGAAATTGGCGTTTCAAAATGTTGACTCGACTGAGTCTACGAGGTTCAGTTCGATCTATCATTAGGTGTTCAAGCGCAAGCTTGACCCCGGGGTACAGCCAAGCTCCGGTTCAACATGGCTTCACCAAGGCATTCATTGCCAGGTCAAATCGTTCATATTGTCAATCTTCACCAAGATTCAACTCTCCGGATATTAAGATCACATCGGAAGAACTCTTCCGATATACTGAAGGTCGATGGTTGGTTGGCGATGACCTCAATCAAGAACTGCGTTACGTCAAATTTGATGTCCACGAACTTTGTCGCCGTGCTGCTGAAGACGTTGGAGATGGGACCAAGGTTATTCGCGTTGACAAAATACCTTCTTTGAATAGCAGGGTCTTGCTTTTGACCATGGACGATGGGAAGGAAATCATAGCGAAGATCAAATGTCCAATCACTGGTCCGGTGATGATGACGACGATTTCGGAGGTTACCATCCTTGCATTCCGTATGTACCAATGTCCCCGTTTAAATGGCCTTTGTTCTATTTGTCTGATATCCCTTCCCTAGTGGATGGAATGACATCCATCCGAGGTCCGGAAGTGTACGGTCTCGAATGTGATGAGGAAAAATTGGGTGCAGAATACATTCTCATGGAGAAGATGAAGGGGGTCCCCTTGACGCAAAAATGGGGCTCAATGAGCAGCCTGGATCAAATGAAGATAATCGATCAAGTCGTGGAGATGGAAAAGGAGCTTGCAAACCTCAAATTCCCGGCGTACGGCAGTCTTGCTACTCCAGTTCTGTCGGAGGTGGATTTCCGCACATACCCACTGTCTTCATCACTTGACCCCGACCGGCATTGTGCTATTGGACCATGCTTCGACTCAGACTGGTGGTATACTCGGAACCAAGATGGCACTCAGGCCAAAATTGTAGACAGTGGCCCTTGTAAGTGCATAAATCATCCGGTGGACGAATGCCATTAAGAGGATGACTTTGCTAATTGCCTTGACCCGCTCACAGGGTTGACTCTTGCAGAGTATGGACATGCGATTACGCAACGCGAGCTTGCGCTTATCGAAAACGAAAGCACAGCGCCCGAAATCCAACGACGACTTGAGAGTTTTGACAAGTCCCAGTCTCTCGCCGAATATAAGGACCTGCTGAAGAAAGTGCAAAGTGTGATACCGATTCTCTCACGCGATCAACGTGTGCTTGACATAGCAGAGCCGATTTTACGAAACGACATGCTAGGCCTGGAGGATATCTATGTTTCGCTAGAAGATCCGACCAAAATTGAAGGGTTTATCGGCTGGCGGACAAGCAAAGTACTGCCGCTCTTCGTGCAGGCTAGCCTACCAAACTTCGTCCCACTCCCTGCTTTCTACACGTACGGTGCGCACACTTACTCTCGCCCGGATGATTTCGATACTTTAAGTCCCGAAACCAAGCAGTCTGTTATCAAAGAACTAGACATGGCATCGAGAGCCAAGTATTACGAGTTGAAGCGGTGCCAGGAAATCAAGAAAATGAACAATCCATATGAAGTGAACCGCAAACTGTGGCGCCTCTTCGAGGTTTGCGCGATGCAAGGTTCTGGGAGTATAACCCCACTCCGCAACCGACTCCACCAATTGTTTGAGAACTGGTCTGCACTTGGGCTTCCTGGGGCTTGCCCTTTTTCCGTTACAGAGGCTGAAGTTCAGCGGCAGCGACAGCAGGAAGACAAGTTGATCGCGTCGCTTGATGTGGAGGACATTGTGCGAGACAAGCTTTCGACAAATTCTGTTGGGTGGATTGCGAGTGATCAATGGGAGGAGAAGCTCAAGGCGAATCAGGAGTTGCACGAGGATTTTGTTCAGACGGTGAGCAAGGATATAGACGCTGAGTCTGCAACGCAGATGTGGCCGTTTCCGCCGAACTCGAAGTAGATCATGATACTATGGCACGATTGAATGAATAATGAATACTAATCTCCGCTCGACTTGAATTCTCTGCTCCGGGACAATTTTCGACTTCAAGTTCTACTATTTATGGAATCATGAGGTTTCGCTGGCAATCTGGGACGTCTTCAACTTGAACAATTCCAAAATTACTATAGTAGGTAGGGACCCTGCAATCACGCATCCAGGAGCCCTGGACCTGCCTGCACTCTGAAGTTTTTCACCTGGCCAACTTGAAATTCGTGTACCAGATATATAAACCTGCCCACCCACTGAGACCTGGGCAGGTGGTCGTTTTCGAACAAAGCTTGGAACCCCTGAGATCGAATGAGTCTTTTAACCAAAAAGGCTCAGGCTAATCGCTACTAGGCCCTACTTCCACCTCGTCGATATCACTTGACAGTATTACTAACATCCTGACCACGCGGATATGCACGTTGACGCCACAAGGAGTCGGATCAGCTGCTAGCGTATCACCCCCGACAAAAGGTGTCTCATTACTCTATGGCTGGAGATAATCTATCTGCAACTCAACTTTATGGAGATATAAAGTGTCAAACCATCCCAATCGAGCATCCATGCCCTCCTGCTGGAAATGGCTGCGATGCAAATCGCCTATACGAAAGACATCAACAGGCGCGGCTCACCCGAGTTCCCCCGCTCCCGAAGCGGCTAGCGGCTGTCTACCCGTCGCGGGGCGGCAAACGTTGACCTTGCCGCCATCTGCTAAACCTGCCACTTCAGGCACCGGCCCAGGTACAGGCACGTCTTCATCAGAACGGGCTCATGACGGGCTTCAAATGGGGCCCGAGCTGATGGAGACTCTCAAGCGGAATGTCGCTTCGGAAGATGGGTTGGCGGGTTCTCAAGGGGTGAGCGATGGCCACCGGAAGAAACCTCGGTTGAGTCAGGACCCGTGTCCCACCCATGTCGATAGAGCTGAAGCTGAAGCTGCAGCTGCGTCAGAACCTGGATTTCAATATAGGTTAGAATCTGAGCCCGCGTTGTGCGAGTCTCCCTTGCATTTCGCGCTGCAGGGTGGCCGCGATGATGTCGTGAAGGCTCTGTTGGCTGGAGGTGCGGATGTGGAGCACATGGATAATCTCGGCCGCACCGCTCTATTTTACGCCGTACTGGGCACCGAGGAATCACTCCGATCGATCCTCGAACAGGGCGCGAATATCCATCATAGAGACTATCGCGGCTTGACACCTTTGCTTTATGCCGTTTATCACCGACGCGATCGTGCCGTACGCGTCCTGATAGAACACGGCGCCGATGTCACTGCAACAAGCAATATCGGCGACAACGCGCTGCGCTTATGTGTGGATATCCAATCCCCCAAGTCAGGATGCCAGGGGACTATCGAGGCCTCCCTGATCATGATGAAACTACTCCTAAACCACGGAGCCGAGCTGAATATACGCAGCACGGCCTTCGACATGACACCATTACTGAACACCGCGGCATTTTCCGACTTTGTTACGGGCGCGCAGTTGTTGATTGAGAACGGCGCGGGAATCGAAGAAGTTGACCTCATGGACCGCACGCCGCTTCTTAACGCGTGTAATACTTTCAAAACAACCGACGGCAGCATGGCGCGAATCCTTCTACAACAGGGCGCCGAGGTCGAGCACAGAGACCACAAAGGCAGGACAGCATTGGCGTTGGCTGCCTCAAGAGGTCAAGACATGACTGTCCGCATTTTACTTCGCCATGGTGCGAATATCGAGGCTCGAGACCTCGTCCTTCGAACTCCGCTTATGCATGCCGTACGGGAAGGCTGGCCCTCCGTGACGAATGTGCTCTTGGAAAATGGTGCCAGAGTGAATGTCATGCAACGAACAGGTCTGACTCCTCTCGCAGTGGCCATCAAGGCTCTTCGCAGAATCATCGAACACTCAAAACGGCACTCCAACCAGCGCCATGTCAAGGTTATCGGCCAGTTGCTTTCCTACGGGGCTGATGTGAATCTCATCTCCGATGAGGCTCGTCGGATATTGAGTGGAATTAGCCAACAGAATGGCGATGGCTGGTCATTATCGGAAAAAGTCGTCGCTGACGTCATACGCGAGGCAGAGTCATCGACTCGGAATAGCATTTGAACAAACTATGGAAGAGAGGGCGTTGCACAAAGGCTGTGTTCGATTCATCTGTATAAATGGCGAGATTTCAAGTGCAAATACTCGAAAAGGGGCATCGATGTTATGCGTTCTCCGATATGTTATATACCTATACCTTGTTGATTTTAACAAATGATTCTTTCATGTACATGGCATCTTCTGGCATTCCGTTATTTGCAATATTTGCATTGTTCATTATCATAGCATTCTTCAAATATCACAGTACATGGCCTATATACCATAGGCCCGCTGACCACCTCCTTCGATGCTCCCGGATCTTGTCAATAGTGGCTCTCGTTCCCAGTCTCTGTGAATCAAGCCCGGGTGGTCTTCACGAGTCTCGACTGTAGTAGTCGAGCCGAGCAGAATACTTGTCTTCCAACTCACATACCCGACTAGCGAGGCACCAACAACAGCGACCATGACCGTCAGACCGGCATTCACAGGCACCGGGTCACCCTCAAAGGCTTTCAGAGTAAGCGCATCAAGCCCAGCTTGCGCGAAATTCCCCACGCCAGCGAGGCAGATAATCAGTCCATAGACCTTCCCGAAGGTTTGGAAGCCGAATACCTTTGCCGCATAGTCGGAAATTGCGGTATAGTAGAAAGGCCTGTAAAGGACAAAAAGGATTATGTTCGCGTAGGCAGCTTCTGTGCTATGTGGTATGCAGCCCAGCACGCCCATCACGGTGGCCGTCGAAACGAGAATCGCGAGAACAGTACGTGTTCGCAGTTTGTCCAAGAATGTTCCAATAAATGGAATGGAGAAAAGGCCACCGACCGGGAGCATAATATCAAAAACAGAGTTTATGGTTCGAGCTTCAGAGGACGAACCGAGCAGATATGTGTATTGCGTACGGAGCGATGCCACGAAATAATTGATTCGAAGCATCATGAGAACGGTAAATAGTGCAATCAATGCGAACCATGCTGTCTGTAGTTGTGAGAGTGCACTTTGGCCGTGGAGGACACCCCAGACGCCACTGGTGCTTGTGTTTGGTGCATTTGGTGGAATTGGCAGGGGTTTGGGGGTGTCAGGTCGTGAGCGAGCGGACCGCGGGAAAGTGGCCGACGAGGACTTGAGAGACCGCTGAATACAGCATCGTCAACCCCGGTCACTGAGAAAAAGAGAAGCGGTGCCGTCATCTAGAAGGTCTTGGATTTGATAGACGATGCTTTGACGTTCAGCGCGGCGATTTTGGCGCTGTCTTTCACTCTCATCGCGATCCTCGATTGCTGTGTCAGTTTGATCTCTTCGTTCTGCTGTTATCTGTGTCTCAGCATGTTGAACTAGTTCACCGGCAGTTTTGTACGATGTTGCAGGCATCAAAGTCAGTTGTGCCACGGTGATCAACACCGGAACGATGAGATAGAGGAGGAAGAACTTTTGGACAGAGAAACCACCAGCTGAGCGCTCATTGATGAGGCGAAATATGAGAAATACTGCGCTGGATGCATCAAACGCCCCGGTCAATGACGACAGGATAAGGCCTGAGCGCAAGGGGAAAGTATTGGATAGCTGGAAGGAGGAAATGAAGATGAAGGGCCCGCCCAAAGATAGAAGTAGATAGCCCGGAATGTATCCGTCGAAGGGTAGCTGATCAGCAAATGCGAATATGATGGCACCAAAGGCTAGGAGCACACTCCCAATAATTCCACTGACTCGTGGGCCCCAGGAATCTAAAATGGTCCCCACGGGGAGAGCAGAAACATTGGTTGCAACAGCAGCAATTGTGAACATCAAATTCAAGCTTTCATATAGAGGTGAGCATGAGACGAGGACGGGGACGCTCTTCCCGAGACATACCGAATTTCCTGCCCGTCACAGATGGGCACATTCTGTTTTAGTTCATCCAACGAGCAATAGTTTCGATACACATTCTCGCTGACGAGTACCGGTTTCAAAGCAGCAAATCCAAAGACAATGCCGGCCGAGACAAAGCAGTACACGACTGCCAAACAAACCTGAACTGAAAGTGGGTCAGCGATGCAATCCTACGGCCTCACGTCTCTGCTTTCGCACTGGGGATGGGATGGGGAGGGATTCGGCATACCGACTCGCCTGGCGGGGCTCACTTCAAACGCCCCGGTCGTTTCCGACAGCCAGTCCCTAGACTTGGCTTTGGGTTCGGGCAGTGGTGCCACGGGCCCTGGTGCCCACCCCCGCTCCGCACGAGTACTCGTATCCCGCGTCGTGGGGGATACACCTCTCAGTGAACGATCATCGCGATCGTCGCCTCGTTCGCTCCAGGCGGGGCCAGCATAAGGATTGAAATTGAGTCTGGAATAGGTGGAGGGGAAAGAGGAAGAGAGAGATTCTGGTAAGTCCTGATCCACGTCAGACTCCTCATCAGAAGCCGTGGAGCCCGTTTCCTCCAGTCGCCCCCGCAGAAAGGCCGCCGGATTCCGCTCCCACCCTTCGAGGAACGATATGCGGTTGAGCGACATCTTATTTCCTCTTCTCTGGTTGAAGCTGGGAATGGACGATGTCACGACGTCCCAAAACAAGGAATCCGGGGAGTCACCTGACCCCCCCGCTTAATCACATCGCGCCTTCCCAAACAAAACAAAAACTGGCGGCTGGCGGCAGCGGCAGCGGAAACGCAAGCGTGGCAGATAAGCATAAAACACGTGCTGTTTCCAGACTTCACTATAAGCCTATAACTACCAGTCCTTGCTTACTCGTATTCATCCAGACTACAACTATTGTCCCCGATCACTCGGGATTCAAAGGGTGGATTATACTTCATTCATCATCGATAGTACACGAGTCTAATCTCCCAACTCTCAAGAGATGCCTCTTTGGGTCTACCTCCGGCACATCATCTGAAAAAGGCAGCTGAAAAACTCGGCATCTGGTCCTCCCCACACCCTCCACGGACGAACGCACACTACTCTGGTTATACGTCCGGCAAAGCTCATTTAACTTTGTGGGCTGCAGACGCGTCACGGAATCTTCGAGCCCAACAGTCTTCACTTCCATCGAATCACAGCATCGGCTTCGTACGCCTCCAACCCCCCAACGATCGACAGGGTTCGACGGGTCCGGAGTACGCTACCCACGGGTCCAGTGAAATGAAACCCGAAGCAATCACGGACAGTGCCGAATTGCCTTCTTTGATTCGCCCCACTCGGCCTTTTCTGTGCCACCGAATCTCCTGTGCCACCAACTCCAACCAACTTTTGCGGGATTTGTCAGGTACAGGAGTCGATCCCGGCGTCGCCGGCCCAATGATCATAATGGCGCGCTCCTGGCTAAACTCGGTCGCGGAGGGGCAGGAAAGTCTGTATGTACGTCTAGCGTGCCTTTTAACAGTTAGTACCAACACTAACTGCTGCCATATGGGCGACTGCTGAACAATGCTGAACAATCGTCCCGAAAATATGGCTGGCATCAACGGACGTGTCCCCTGAACCAGGTAATTCGGTGAAAAATGCCCGGTTTCAAGTGGGTGACAGCTTGTCGCCCCTGGCTGCGCTAAATTTGCATCTCAAAGCTTAGACATTTGATCTTGCCGGGGCATTACCTCACATCAAGTAAGCCACAGTCAGCATGACATGACCTATGATGACAAGTCCCATTTGCATTCAATCAACATCGAAGAAAAAATCTCTGACTGCAAACTCAACCGTGTACTCCGTACCTCCCTACCGTGATTGGCCTGATGCATACCGCTAAACATCTGTCGCCAGGATTCGACCTTCCCACACAGCACAAAGAAGAAAGAAAAGATTGGAAATTTACGAGCATACTAAACTGGGGGCCGTTTGAGGAGCAAGGAAGCCTCGGCCGCCATAATTCATCGTAGTCAAAATTTGTATACAATCCTCACCGTGTTTGACTCGCTTGTTTTCACCTTGCCGGGTTCCCGAGGTCTGTCGTGGTGTCTCGGCGACGCCCTGTTTCCCAGATCTTTCTAGTTCGGGCAACGATCGGTTTTGATCGGGGTGAGTGCAAAAGTTTGTTGCGGATGCGTGGGGGTGTGCGTACCAACCAAATCCAGCAGGAGACTGTCAAAACGCTGGGCGGGTGGGGAGCGTTGCAATCATAATCAAAGCCGGGCCACCACTGGGCCCCTGCCGGGCGGGTTCCTTTTCTATCAGGACCAATTCGCATGAAGCTCAGCCTACCCTTGAAACCCGCCCGACCCAACAAGACCAAAATATACCCACGCTAAGGGGTGGTCGAGGGGCAAAGCCAAAGAGGATTCTCCCCTCCTGGTCGAAGCTAATCTCCAACAGCCCGGGCGTTGGCTGGATGGTACTCCAAAAAACCCACGCAAACTCGCTATGATCTACCCATGCCATTTCGTGATCCCCACCCTCTCCGCTTAAGATATTGATTAGCAGTGCTCCATCAATCATCGAGGATCGTAGCCTGGCCGTTTCCCGGGGCGTCTTTATTTATCTCGTAGCCTCGGGCCTGGAATACCGAGTTATGATTCCTTTCTGGAAACCTTCCTTCTTCGTGTGTCTCCCCGCTACTGTCGCTGCGTGATGAGGGGATGGTGAGTGCAAATTCGGATGCCTACGCAAACGCCAATTCGCCAAGTTACTGACAAAATTTTTGTTTAGCCTCACCTGTCGGCTGCGCCATTTGAAATGTAATATGGTGTTCCCTACATAATTCATGATCGTGTGCGATATCTAACACTCTCTGCAGGTGACAAATCGGGAGCAAAATGTCTGCGGTGCCAGCGATCTGGTCGCGAATGTGTGCCGGCTCCCGGCAAATCTGAAGAGGTCTCTTTTCGCCACGGCCAGAACCCGTCTCTACGTGGAAAGGGCCCCCCGAGATACGGGGAGAGCGATCTAGCGTTTCCAGATGACCAGGTCTGGGTTGAAACATCTTCTGAATGTAAGTGAGAGACGATATTTGTCAAACCTTGCACGATATGGTCGGCAAATGAGACGAAAAAAAAAATTAAGAATAAGGAGGGAAAAAATTAACTTTAGACCTGCAGATTCCTTCAAAGATGAAACAAACCAGACTGCATCAGAGTATCATGTTGTGTCCGTGAGAGAACCTAAATCGGCGTCTAGATCGCCCTCGGAGTCTCGTTCGACCTCGTCCTCAATCATGGACCCCTCTGTTCAGGGTCTGAATAATTCTGTTCCTCTCTATGTCGCGGATTCGCGTGGCTCACGTTCAACCTCTGCAAATTCACCCCTCTCCTCAAACACGCCCGTCGTTCAGCCAAGGTTGGCAAGCATAAACGAGGCGTATTTACTTCGGCATTACCAACAGTACCTAGCACCATGGGTGAGTTTCTTTTCTTTTCAAACTTCTTTTGATACTACATGACTAACTGGTCAGCTCGATGCCGGGGACCCGGAACACCGGTTTACCTCGGATGTGGCCCACCTGGCTAGTCGATGCCCATTGCTTCTTTACGCATGCATCGCTGTATCAGCATGCCATCTATCTCGGACGGCAAATACGATCGCTCCTGATGTCGCCGATAATTATCACGAGCGCTGTATCTCGATTATGTTGCCAGTGCTCGACAAACCCGAATTCGACATTGGCATTGATATTCTCCTCAGTTCCACCGTGATCCTGCGCTTCTTCGAACAAATCTCATGTACGTTAATCTCTAAATGATCCCCTGCCCCCACATAATCTCCGACAAGCACGTCCCCCGGCTAACCCACTACTCTCAGCCCACACTCCTTCCAATGACCCGCAGCGCCACCTCCTCGCAGGGTCTGTCTACATCAGTTCACATGTGGACTGCGCTATCTCCGGCGGCCTCGCCTCGGCCTCCTTCTGGGTCTTCGTAATTCAAGACATCCAGTTCGCACTTACGTACCAGAAATGCCTTCGGCTAACCTTTGCCCCCTTCGACGATCGCCTACGCCAGTGGTGGGTCGCCAAACCGGTCCTTAGCGACGGCGACTGGGTTAATCGGGCAATCTGGATCCTTGCCGAAACGATTGACTTTTGCTATAACGTCTCAGGGCGGAATTACGGTGGTCATTTGGGTGTTGCTGGCGAGAATGCTCTCAAGCAGAGAATTCTGGAATGGGAGCATGGTCGCCCGGATACGTTCGTCCCGTTGCATATCTCGTCGCCGGACCACGCACGAGGGAAGCCATTCCCGGTTGTGCTATACACAAGTTTATGGCATTGTAAGTGTTTTGTCTATTGTGTTGTGCGCGATGCAAATGCGAATGCGGATGCGTCGGGGCAGTGTGGAGTTCGGGGCTAATATTGCTTTCTCCTTGGCAGCTACCGCAATGCAACATTTATGTCTTGCCAAGGCACTAATGTTGATTCGCGAGACGGAGGTCTATGAAAACTCGCACGAGCAGCGGGTTTCAATAAAGGTAAATACTGGGTGTGATTATGATGTTTGGGTCGCTGTTCTAATCTTGTCTACAGGCACGAATTACTGAAAACCTCAATTATCTCTTTGGCATTGCACTATCCGCCGATGATGAACCATCGTTGCGCATCATGGCTTGTCATGCCCTGTGTGCCTGTACGTTTCCTGGAAGAATTCTTGTTAATGCAATTGGTACTGACCCTCCCTTTCCTTCATTATAGGCAGCTCCTGGATAGACGAACCTCTAGCCCAAAATTTATTATTCGATCTACTTCGTCGCACTGAACGAGAGAATGGATGGCCATGGGCATATGTGGAACAACGGATTCTCCATACATGGCAGGGGAATTCGCGATAAAAGTGTTATTATATACCCATATTGTTCTATTATGAACCGAGAATGACAAAACACAGATGTACTATCATATGTTTCCGGGCCATCGGTAATGTGTACGGCGCTCCATAAGGTACCAAGTAGTATCGCGTTTATATCTCTAACAACTTGAATACTGGATACAGGCTATTTACACTACCACTAGCAGTGCTGACATACTGGACTCTAAGTAGTAGTAGTACTTCCCGGTCCTGACTCTGAGTCTCTAGAGCTACTATATACCTACATCTCGGGGTTGATGGTGCACATTATCGAACACTAAAATTAAATTAATGGTTACGGCCAGCACGCATAAATCATCTTTTTATCCTACTACATATACTTTGTATGTTCTTCAGAAACCGACTTCAAGTTCAATTGGTTTTGCATTAGAGAATATACACCTGGGCAGTAATATTACTAGTATAATCCGAACTGAATGTCTATGGATTCATACCCCGCATACATCTGAGTAGTTAGATCAAGACGATCAATATCAAATTTACATAAGCAGCAAAGAATAAATATAATCATCTTACCGACGGGAGGGAAGATCGCTCAGTGGGCTTTTCCTCGCCGCGCATCCGCCACTCTTCCCCACGCCGCGTCGCCAACCACAAAAAACCCGCAGCCACCATCAGTAAGCCGGCCGCGATAGTCATAAACCATCCGACTCCGATCGCCTCAATGGCAGGAAGACATGCAGCCGTGCCCGCTGCTGCCGCCACATTGCGGGCCATATAACTTCCTGCGACGGCTAGCGAGCTTTTGCCTGTTCCCTCCATCACGTCAACGCAATATACGTTCAGGCTGACAAATGGCATCACTTGAAACACTCCCTGAAGAAATAGCGCAACCACTACTAGGGGAATGCCGCCGACTGCCTGCTGCACTGCCCAGCCGTACAAGAGTGAACAGACTGGTAGGGCTATGCCCACTACACCCACCGTACTGTTCAATCGGTCCTCTGGCACTCTTCGCCCGCGTCGTCGGATATACCGTCGCACTGCCCAGTCTGAAAGTTGCCCGCCGCAGAACAACCCAGTCATAAATCCTGCAGAGGGCGCCAGATAAAAGAGACCTGCCTGTAGGGGCGAACTGAGATGGAAGCGCGGATTGAGCACTTCGCGGATCGGCGTGAGAGTGGAGTACATATTCCAGTGCAAGATGACAACCGTAATGGCATTGATTGCTAGACCCGGGGCTGAAAACAGAAGCGTGACTATCTCTGATGGATTAATCAGGTGAATGAATTGCTTCACCTTTCCGCTAAGAGACAAGTCGGCGAAGATCCGAGTTTTCCTTTCGTGAATCGTTTCTGGCAGGAATATAGCTAGCAACAGCACCGACAGGCTCGCCATGCCGGTTTGTGCCCAGAATATCACACGCCATGAGGCATATGATACTATCACTCCACCAAGAAGAGGTGCTATGCCTGGCCCGAGGGTGGTGCTCACCATCAGCCATCCTAATGCGCGGCCGCGCGTGACGGCTGGGTAAATGTCACCAATGACGACAGTTGCAATAACCTGGCTGGCTGTCACTTGAGGTGCGGTAAGGAATCGAAAGATAAAGTAACTTGGAAGATTCGGGGCGAATGCGGTGCCCAGACTAAACGCGAGCAATATAGCATTTGTCGCAAGGAGAATGGGCCGGCGACCAACAGTGTTTGCGATTGGGGCATATAGGATTGGCCCAGCCACTTGACAAAGAAGCATCACGGCATTGGAAATTGCAATGGTAGTTTCTGTCGTGTGAAATGTGGCGCCTACTTCTGGGATAGCCGATATGACCGTGGTTGTAGCGAGTGTGCACTGAAACGATGACCAAACAAGGACCAGCGTGATAGCTACCTTTCGTCCAGGCGAGAAGCGGTTGTAGATATCATCATTGTCTATAGAAACCTCGACGTTTGCCATAGTGTGTTTCTCGATTCCAATCGGTTAGAACATATTACGGTGTAAGCCAAGATTCAGGAATAAGGTAAGCCACAAAACAAGGGATAACTAGGGGGGATATACCCCGTACATGCTTCTCAGGTCGGACGAAAACAATGACGACGATACTCACCCCCCGAATGCCGTCTATGAGTAGAGACGCGCGTACTTTGATTTTTATTCGAAGACACACCCCAGGTTTCCTTACTTGAGTCGTAATATAAGCATTCTCGACTCCATGAGACGCCGTAGCATCAAACGGCTGTCCATAGTAAAGGGGAAATCAGAGCGTGGATTACCACTTACCTTGACAAGCAACCTTAAAAGAATGCATGTCGATCAGCCGCTCTGTCGATCTCATCTCTATTCAAAAAGAGATTTGTACTTTGCGCGTATGCGAATATCAAGCTTAGTGCCCGGTCATTTCGAGATCGGTAGCATCGTCACACCTTTGATAGGTTGACTTGATGGTCCCATCTATTCATTTAGTATGCTGCTCATGGGTACATTCCATGAATGATGTCACTACACTCTGTTTCAGCTAATCTATGCCCAGGTGTATTACGAGTCCGATGTTCGGGTTCGTTGCCGCTAGCTCCAATAAAAATCTGGGAAACATGCAAAGTAGTATAGTTTTACCTGACCTACTATGCATAACGACGCATGGTGGAATGCCAAACCCAAAGACTCATCACCATTCATTTCCCCCTTCAAGTAATATAAATAAGGCTGCGCAGGCACTGAACACGCAATTCCAACTTGAAAGTTGAATTACAAGATAATCCACCAATTTCACAACCCTTTGCCATTCTAGATACCTTGCCGACGAGCAAAATGACCAAAGTACAAACTCTACACACTCTCTCGCCCCGCTACCAAATCCGCAAACTCACGCTCGCCGATCTATCTTCGGCAAAAGCTCTCCTTGTGCAAAGCAAGACATCTCCATCCTCAATATGCCCAGCCGTGGAGTCTGGAAACCAAACAATCCTCGCATACCAACAATACCATGCAGTCGAAGATCTAGTCCGTCACACAATAAACTCAAATATGTCCTTCGGTGTCTTCGACACTGAATACACATATCGCTATCCCTCGTCAATCAAAACAGGTGGAAAACTACACTGGGACGTGAACGATATCAGAGCATCGTCGAAACAGCTTCTCCACCAAATCGACTTTCCTCTTGTCTCTATCGCATTAAGTCATGATGCAGCAGATCCACCCGATGAGCATGTAATGCGGCGGCATCTTGATATCCGACCTGGTTATGCGCAATTATGTGCACACCTCGAATCACTCATTCCAGCCTCGGCTAGGGATGGGTATAGAGATGCACCATTGGGAAAGGTGCTGATGAGGAAGGGGTCGGTGACGAGGGGTGATTATGAAGGAAGAGGCATTATGAAAGGTCTAGCCCTTTGGCTGGTCGTGGAGGCGAAACGACGTGGATTTGAGATTATTGAGATTCCGGTTTCGAATGCGATCGTGCGTAGGGTCTGGGAGAATCTGCCGCCACCGTGTAGAGTGGTTGTTATGGCGGAGTATGTGATTGAAGATTTAGAAGTTTGCGACGAGAATGGGAGGAAAAAGAGACCCTTCGAGGGAATTAAAACGGAGATATGTCAGCTCAGAATCAAGCTATGAATTAATGTCTTAATTGAAACGGAGGCCCTTCCAGTCTCGCTTGCAGAATCCCAAATCTGTTTAGTCTATTTTTGAGGCCACCCGAAGGAACGGGAGAGCTATGAAAGGCAAAGCTAATAGGGGTGATATCAACAGCCATTGATTGTTGAAGCCAATGTCTTCGATTGGAGACCCAAGCTGCGGGGATCAGATTTACTAAGAAGCGTTCATCGAGGAGGTGAATATACCTGCAGGGGATCAGTCCATGTGAAACATTGAATGGGGAAAGGGTGCAGCATGTGGACCATTCTAGTCTCGCCTGGCATCAATATAAAACTGGGAAGAGTAATTTACCGTCCTGAGTTCTGGAAGAAACGGTACGATACAATCTAAACTATTTGCAGCTTTGTGATATGACCGGAGCACCGCTGATGATTGTTTCGAAGACCTTACTACTGGAATACCTTCGCCATGACAACCTTGCCTAGAACACCACGCTCACCTTGGGACCCGCAGTTACTGGCGCTCATCTCGAGGGCTGATTGGTTGCGTGGCAGTTTATGTGGGAGATATGATGGCAGATGTGATGGGTCATGTTATGGGAGAGAGGATGGTACAAAGGGTGGGAAAATGGATGGGAAAATGGATGGGAAAAAGGATGGAAATTTATGCAATGTTGATCGAGAGTTTTCGAGGTGGCGTCGCGCAAGAGGTATGATTGGCTTGTGGCCTTACGCGGTCTGCCCAGGTGCGACCGTCACCATCACCATTAACATGCTCACATAGGCCAGTGGCCCTGACAGCACATGGGGCCATTGCATAGAGCTTAGGCAGAAAGCCATATTTTTCCAATTCTCATATAAATGTCTCCCTACCGTACAAGAAGCTCGAAACTTTCCTACATCATCCAACCCCTTTTTTGTTCGTAGGGGCTTCTTCTTCAAGTTCAACGTACATTCTCTTCATAATGAATTTTTCGGTATACAATCAAGATAATACACCAGGAATTGAAGCTCAACCACAGCCAGCATGGCACAGTCAAGTCATGCTTATGTGGCAAGCCAGTGACTTGAATGGAGCGTCTAACAAAGTTTCAACGCCCGCAACTTTAGACCCTACATCCGGGGGTCTGATGCCGTTCCCAGGGGAAGAATTGGACTCGTTGGATTTTCTTTCTATGCGGAGTCCAGTTTTCTATTCCAATTTGGCGACCCCCATTCACAATGACACACTGCAGAGCTTTCGCTATACCATGGGCGACGGAAGAACGGGCAGCGATTTGTTATCTACTCCTGAAATCGCTTCAGAGGTGGTCAAGTACGTGCCAAGTATACGATTTTGAATAGGGTACTGACAACCTTCTAATATAGTCCCGTTAGCAGTTCTATTGCTCTAGTATGCCCTTGGGTTGGTTGCCAACGACCTGGTCCATTCTCTAAAAAAGGATCCCTCAATCGCCACATCCAAACTCAGCACGAGGCCCCACGTTCCTTTCAATGCCCTCATCCCAATTGCGGCTTGGCTTTTAATCGCAAGGACAATTTAAGACAGCACTGTCGGTCGGTGCATCGGGATGTAATTTGAGGTGCAGCTTGGTTTTCCAAGGTTGGAGGTCGCCCTGGGCCGTTACAGACCGCAGCATAGCACGGTAGCGGTGCTCCATAGATACAATCGAACCAGTATTTCCTTATAAACTTACTACTATGACTCTCTGCAATCCTCTCAGTGAAGCTACTCTAGATGCACAAGTTACCTGAGCCTAACAAGTTACTGGTAGTAAGGCGATGGGCATGTGACCGAGTAAGATCCATAGTACCGACGGGAGTACTGGTACCTAGTACTGGTGCTGGTGGTATAATAATCTTCAATATACTGTCTCACATACTACTGGTAGTACTACACAGGTGGCGATTGGTGGATGTCCGGCGGCTATGGAGCACCGTAGCACGGGGTCGCGGTCTTGACAATCCGATGTTGTGGAGATAAAGGTTTATTCTCATCTTTCAAAACTTCTAGCTATCCCCGGGGAAAGTTAAATAAATTGCCAGTGGCTTATTTCTTTGTGTATATAAATACATCGAGTAGAGACTCATCCGTCATAACAGCGTAGAAGAAAAACAAAGCTACCTATAAACCAAAACACCAGAAATATACACGATATCCACAGATAGACATAGACTAGTATAGATATTAGAACCAACCTCACAGCTAGGCATGGATGGCACGCACGCACCACCTAAAACTGCAAAGCATTAAACCCCAAACTCTCAAACGAAACCGGAAAACTAAACAACCCCTCATCCATCATAGTCTCCAGTGCGAAGAAACCATCCGGACCAAAATTAGGATCCATGCCCATTTCATTACCGGGCATGCCCATCATAGGCGCCATGGGCATGGCACCGCCAGCACCACCACCGCCAGGGCCAGTGCCCATTGGCATTTCTGCGAATGTTGGGGTTTGTTGGTTGTTGTTGGTTGTTGTATAGGGTTGGGGGTATTGTGAGTAGAATGCCCGTGTTTGATCTGGCTCAGTGGTTGATCCTGGTGTCGTTGATGATATAGATGGGTTTTGGTTGTGGATGGATGGTGAGAAGGAGGTTGGTGGGGCCCAGGGGTGTTCCGGCTTGGGAAGATGGTTTAGTGGGTCTAGACGGCTAGTTGGGTTGGGCGATTGGGATGGTGGGAGACCGGGTGTTAAGGTTGAGGGTGTGTATGCTATTTGGTTTCGGCGTTCGGAGAATGGGTCTGCGGTGTCTTGCTTTGTTTGGCCGGAGGATGCTACTATGCTGAGAAGTTCGAGGGGGGTGGTGCTTCCTCGCATCTAGATATTTGTTAGTACTGGTTTGCTTCCTTCTTTTGGAAATCTCAGGACACGTACCGGTTGCTTCACTTCAGGGGTTTCTGAATTTGTTTCCGTGGCAAATATTTCTCTCAGCGCGGGGCCGTTGTCCTTCTGTCTGATAAACCAATTCCGTAACATGGTGATGATGTTTCCGAATTTGGCTGCCGCACGACCGCCGCCGAGCGAGGCGGCGTTTCGGTAGTGGTTCGTGATATGATCCAGGTAGTACTCCAACTTTAGACTCTCAATGTCGATCACTTGGCCAAGGCGACTGTCCGGCGCGGTGAGGAGACAATGTATCTTTATCAGGCTAACAAGGGGGTACGATGTTCGGGCCAGTGCTACTGTTGGTAGACATGTAAGTCTATCCGAGTCAACGCTCATGATAATGTCAAATGCGTGGTGAATCGAGCTGATGCAGGTGGTCAATGCATCGATGAGAGGAGCAATCGCGGATGTCGGGAGCTGATCACCCGAGGATGACTTTATGATACCATTGTTTTTGCAGTCGATGCCCATCGCGGTTTCATGGACAAATAGATTAAGCACATGATAAGTGTGCGCTAGGACGTCTAGGAGAGGTTAGTAAAAATGACATAACGATTAAATGCGGAGATACAAACCTGAATATATGTCGTCTGGAATATCTCTCCTCCATTGCGATAGCTGATTGGAGAATCCTCGGATAGTATATCGGACCTTACTATCGATGAAGGATGAAAGAGTTTCGGTATCATCGGAGAGTTGCGTACTAGCGTCTTCCATGATGAAAGCCAATTTCACCCACCAGATTGCCTGACGATCGGTAGGCAAAGCATCTGGATGAGTTTTAAGGGTCTCAACACATTCATCCATGTAGCTTGACCACCTCAGGAGCTGGGGTCGCCTTAAAGCAGTAGAAACCCTGTCGGGGTTAGCATTAGAGTAACGTATTTCAAATGCGGAGAACAACTTACTGCACCGACATGAAATAACATCCTAACCACGTCCTTCTTGCCTCTGGACCTTTCATATCTCCAGGCGGCTTTTTGATCAATTGCTCGCGAAGTTTCATGAAAGGTTTTGGTTCATTACTGACAGGACGATTCAGACCAAGATCCATACATAATATCACGGCAAGGTGAACCAATTGATAGAATTTCAACTCTTCCAGTTTATCTGGCGGAAGATACCAGATAGAGCAGACCATCAACGCTTGCACAAGCTCCAAGCATTTCTCACCCTTGACAACCACGCGATCGGCGATTGTTTGATAAGCGTCATTGAGGAGTGAGACCTGTACATCCTTTTTGAATGGACCGATCGCCGTAGCGATAATAGCCAGGAAGAGAGCAGGTTTATCACGACGCACATCACCCATGGTAGTCCCAGGCGGAATAATCACAAATGGCATCTCTGGTGCCATGCGGGTGACATAGCGCTGGAAAGCCGCATTGGCCGAATCGATGTCCACGATGCCCTTATCGATAACATCAGCAAACGCATTCGCATTCTCCTTTGGAGGCACAATGTCCCCAGCATACGGGCCACGCCAGTGCACCGAGTCCGAAGGTCTCGGAAGCTGTTGCGCGGAAGGACTATCCGAGCGAGCATACTGCGAAGCAAGAAACCCATCATGATTACGCTTAGTTCCTCCAACCGGAGCATGCGCATCATGCAAAGATGGCTGCGATTGCGATTGCGGCGAAGGACCCATAAATGGCTTATTATGGGAAGCCTGTAGGGTGGCCGTCAGGGCGTCGATTTTCCGCTCTAGCTCCGTCACACGACTATCGGTCTTTTTCTGGCGCTTCCTAGTCGGCGCTGTGGTGATACATGTGCGATGCGCTTTAGCGCAGCGCTTACACGAGCCATGTGGATGCGTTGGATCGGGGTCACAGCGGACTTTCAACTGGCGACAGGGCTCACAAGCGCGTGGTCGTTTGACGTCGTCGGGTTCGGCGGAGGTCTCGGCTATGTGTGACCTGTCGAGACCGGGCCGATCTCCCAATGGTGCACCATGACCGTGCGAGTCGGCTAAGTGGTGTGACGGGGGTTCGGGATAGTCGGAGGACATTGTTGTATGTTGAGGAGTCGGTAGTCGGTCGGGACGGCGAAAAAGATGCCGTAGTCCGCGAGGGATGAGATCGAGCGGTGCAGCAATGCGGAGATGGAGACCTCCCGGCGGGGGCCCAATGGTTCGGCCTGTGGAGCGCGCGTGGTGGGAAACGAAGTGGCTGCAGCTAATTCATTCGCTCTGCTAGAGGTGGAATGGCTTGTATGACAGCTGTCTTGTGTGGATTGCTTCCCGCGAGGATTCAAGATTGTTTTGCGACTTTTAGAGAAGAGCGGAGCACGGCGGACGCAAGCACCGATCACCGACGTGGAACTCGTTGGCTGTGGAGACTTGGCGCTGGCTTAGTAGGCAAGGGGCGTTCAAGTTATATAAGTAAGGTAGCTGTCAGAAATCGAAAAATAAGCCTGGACTGGACTGCGGTAACAGTTCAAAGCAACGAGGATGAAGTACGAAGAGAGTCAAAAGGAGCTCCGAAAAAGAGAAGTGAAATCGGTCAGCGCACGTGACCGGGCCAGACACAACAACCACAGCAATGAGTATAGTATACTACGAGTATTTACTCCGAGTATAGTATATATGAGGACGAGTAAAGCACTGATGGACAGTCATTGATCGCGATGAGGGGAATATACAAAATCACTGACACAGAAGAAACAAAACACCACTCAATCCAAACGCCAAAATTGCACATCACATCAGCCACCTCCAACAAGTCTAATTCTACCCTTTCTACTAGTATGACACCTTATGCACCGGGCACTCAGCCTTCCTCCCAAACCAATCCACAATACATTCCTTGTGGAATTTACAAAGACACTCCAACCGGGCTAGGACCTGCCCAACCTCATAATCCTCCATGCAGATCGTGCACTCAGCTACCGCACCATCGTCGCCAAGGCAGTCCTTCTCCGTCGCGGTGAATGCCAGCATGCGAGCGATGGGAGGAGACTGCAACGGAGCCTGCTGCGCCGGGCCCTCCGCGGGACCTTGACTGACGGGGGATTCACGGCTTGCCCCGTATCCATCGATGCATTGCCGGATATGCGCTTCACGGGCTTCGACGGGATGTTCGTCGTCTAGTGGTGGGAATCGATTGCCACAGATGGGACAGAGATCGCATTCTGAAACTGCCGAGGGACGCTGTGCTTGCTGTGGTGGATTGAATATCGGATATATCGAGCTGGTTCGTGAGGTTCGTTCTCCTGGCGGAGCTTGGAACGATCGCTGAACATCCTGGCGGAGTCCTCCCAGGGTCGAAGGACGATCATTCGCACCAACGGTGAGTCGGCCGTGTCGTGAACTGCGGCTCTCGGGCTAAAAATGTATTTTATTAGCTTGGAAGCCAGGAAGCGGGCAAGGAGAAGACGTGATTGAAGGACTTACCGTCCAGGTGCCTCCCATCGTGGATGACAAGGAATGGGTGGAGCGGTGACCATGTTGGCGTAGAGCCTCGTATCCCAGCGGATTGGGATTGGGATCTGGCACACAAGGATTACAAAGACGAACTTCTTCCCCGCCTCCCAGGGCAGGATTGAGGGCAGAGTTCGAGGTCGGGGCCTCATCGCCTGTCAGATCGACTACATTAGATGAGGAGGATGGCGAGGAGCCAGGAGGCGGAGTAGTTGTGGATTCCGGCGGCCGAACAATATACTGTCGGGGGATTGTAATCCGATGAGGCGAGCATGCAGCACAGACGACTCGGCCACACTTTCTGCAATGATGTTTCCGATGCCAGAAGCTGAAAATTGTCCCGCAAATTGGACAGCTTGATACCTCCGAGTCGGGTTGCCACCTCGGAAGACTAACATCTTGGAAAATCTCGTCGAGAGTCGTGTTTCGCTGCGTCTGCCCTGAGATAGGCAATGGACCTCTGTCGCGACGATTGCGACTAGGTCCCTCGGCGCCCTGCCACCTCGGCGTGCTCATACTCGAATATCGCTGGTGGGCACCTGGCCGCGATAGATTAGAAGACTCGCCTGGGTATCGATCGGAAAAGGACCTGTTGCGTGTGCTGGGGTCATAAAAATCCGAGCTTTGACGCCGTGGCGGCCCGGCAATATCGGAGTAATGGCGCGGTGATCCTCCTGAAAATCGTCTGGTAGAAGTAGGCGACATTCCGTACATCATATTTTCGAAGCCATCGACCAAATCTCGCGAAGGGTGGGGCATGAACATGGATGACGGTCTTCTTCGGGATACTGGCTCCCGGCTGCCTCCCTCGACCGCGCCATTATGAGACGGAGTCATATCAGGAAATCTGTAACCGCCATATGTTCCCGGCGCTTCTAGATTATCTCGGGATGACCTTCTCCCGAAAGCATGAGATCGACCCGGGGTATTACCAGACCAATTTGTTTGAGCCATATCGACATCGAAGATAGATGCAGCGGATGGAGGACCTCTTTGCGGTGCGGGGTATTCGTCGCCGATATAGCTAGATCTTTGTGATACCCTTCGAGACAAGGATGCCGGTGAACGGGGAACTCGCTCCACCCTGTTCAGCGCCGGAGGTGAAGAGCTAATATCTATTGCTGTATCGTATGTTGCTCCTGCCAGTTCGGGCCGATTTTGCGAACGATGTTCTGCTGGAGGGGCAGATCTATGGGGCAGGCTTCTGACAGAGGTTTCGCGGCCGGCCGCTTCACCGGGGTGTGTTTGAGTCCGAGTTTGTTCTGCGGGGGCATTATGTGTTGGGGGTGTGGACAAATCGGTAACATCAGGGTCGGAATCGGAATCGAGGACGATGGGGGCTGAGCTGGCTTCAATGGGGGCGTCACTCTCGCGACGGTCTGTCTGTTGGTCCCGCTCGTGAGGCAGATCGATATCCTCGCCAGGAGGGCTTGTCGCAGGATCCGGGGATGATGCGGTACTTGGGAGAGACATATTGAGCGCCAATCCAGGGAACTCGGGGGTTTATTAGATTCAAAAGTATGTTGAGAGGGCTGCGAGATCACTCTCGGCCGTAACCATGCAGTCCCTTCGTCATGAGATAGAGGTGGAAAAGGTAGAAGGGGTGCGGCACTGGATCTTTCGCCCGATATGGCTCGTTATGCGCGGTCCGGGGTGGCAATCACACGATGAGGCTCAAGGATGCAGATTGGAGTGGTCTCGTGATGCAGGAGTCAAGGGGCTGTCGTGGTAAAGGCGGTGTCTGTTGGGTATCTCGATCCAAGTTGTTATGCTGCGAGACCCCACCAGCTGCACTGGGTATCTGGATGTCGACAATCTTCGAAAGCGCAAAGGGGGCTGGTTTGTTTGTAAGTGCAGGCGGGCTGGGCTGATAAGGCGTGACCTTCCCAAATTGGGCCAGTCACGGTATCAGCCCCACTATTAGGGCGGTCAGGACGGGCAGAACAACACATGACGTCGCCACCTTCAAGTATAACAAAGTATAGAACAACAGCAACAGTCCATGGTATCTACTAGAGAGCCCTCCAAGATACACGAGAGCTGGCATCCCTTACACCACAATCACCGCATCTACCTCACGGTTCACGTAGCACTGCTTCCATTGAGGGACTCAGCGCAGGTCTACCAACAAGTAGTACCCAAACCATGAAGAGATCCTCGCGCAGCTCAACAGGAGACGAACAGCAAATCGCTACATATGGTGGCGATATATCACAAGACAGCGAGGAACTTGAACGGGCAAAATTCCTAGCGCTATGCATTAACACGGGTACCATACATAAGACACAAGCGGAGACCGATATGTCCAGCGTGAAGTCAGACGCAATCGCGTTCAGTATGCAGAAGGATCAGTATCTCAAGACGCGAGGAATACGCTCACGGTTCAATTTCTTAATTGAGCCCATCACTATTGAATTAATTCAAGTAAGTGATAGCTACAATGTGGAAGAGCTACTTTAATATTTTAACAGCTGCTTAGTTCACGCTTTGGAATCTGCAGGGTGGTTATATCTCTGTCTGCGACCGACTGAATTGCATTCCTCCGGACAACTGCCATAACTATGAGTTCTCTAGACCACCGATACGGCATCCGTCCATGCCCCCAGAAATCTTCATTCACTATCTGAATCACGACAAAGGGGATTTGAACCCCATTCGAAACGATTGGCTTCCTCGCCTGCCTAAGCGGAAGGACAAAAGAGTGATCGACTGCGGTGAGGCGTGCTTGGGATGGAGAATGCATATGATCGAAGGACCAAATCGCGAGGTGATCTTTTCGATTATGATGATTACAATACTCGCAAGCATTTTGACTGGAATCCTGTGGGCGACCCTTCGAAATGATGTCCAGGGGGGGTACTGGCCTAGGGGCCCGGATTGTGGCTCTCCCGCCTGCGATCTTGACTGCATTTCTAGCCAGGTCAGGAGGCATATGATGAGAATACCGTAACATATTCCCTGCAAAGAAGGCGGGTTGTGTTTGGGGTGGGGTTCCGTGCCGTTGTACTATTCCAAAGTTTATATTTTCCCAATCAGGCTAGTGCGAGTTTCAGTTTCAAAAATCCCCAGGTCTCATTTGAAATTCACAAACCATCCCCTGTCCAGAAGGTTCTTTGCAAGCCCAGCAAACAAGGATTACTGGCTCTCCCCCGATAGTTCGTTTCGATCCAATAACCATTTACAAAATTTGTTTGTGGATTTTCGGCACATCCTAAGGAGTCACCTAGCTCTGATTTTATACATGCGTCACTCCGCTAGAACTGTTCTTTACCTGATTGCCATCTGCCGGTTAGCTCAATCGGATACGGCAAGGTCAACTTCGATCATGGTGGACGGTGACCCCTGCAAACTCCAATGTTGCAACAGGAATCTCGATGGCACAGATAGCTTGTTACGCGCTGAAAGAGGGGTGTGCAGCCAACTGCCTATATCCCCTGCCGACAATTTCGTGACGACTACTTCCAATCTCCCTGTAACCCGCCCTCAGCAGTACTCCAATACAGAACTTCTCCTCCAGGCAGCCTTGGATGGAGATACTGAAGCAGTGCGGAGGTTGTTTACTGCCGGAGCCGACCTTGCGTCATACAGACACCAAGCTGAATATATGAAGGAAGAATCGAAAAAAATTCATATCCTTTACCCTCACACAGACTACAAAGTATCCAATATCCTATATCGAATATACTCTGTAAATTGCTAATACGTTTGATACTTCAGAGAGACGCGCTCGAGGGCACAACTGCACTCCACTTGGCAGCATACGGCGGCCACTTTGAAGTGGTAAAGCTCCTTATCCATGCTGGAGCGGATGTCTTTGCATTCGATTTCCCTGGCTTGACGGCTTTACATTGGGCTGCCTATAAAGGGCACCAAGACATAGTGGCTCTGCTACTCGAGAATGGAGCCAACCCATCAAGCCTTCCCTACCATTTGATGGACACACTCGGTGATCCAACAGCAAAAGGGTCTATGGGGCTGACGGCGATGCTGGATCGAACTAATGACGATGCTTCTTTGCTTTTTGGTAAAGTGCCGCCATTACATTGGGCGGTGGCTGGATGCCATGACAATATAGTACAGCAGCTTTTGGACTGGGGGGGCTGACCTTCATATGGAAGGCCTTGGAACACCTCATACTGCACTAGAAGCAGCAGCTGGTCGAGGTAATGGGGAGTCAATTAAATTGCTCAGGAATTCGGGCGCTCATGCTAGTCAAAGAGCCTTGAATCTGGCAGTCTCCTCTGCACATACGGAAGCTGCAAGAATTCTCCTGGACGCCGGGGTTACTGCTTCCCTACCGGACCCATCAGGATTGTTGCCACTGAATAGGGCAGCTTCCTTGGGCCATGAGACAATCGTACGTCTCCTCCTCGAAGCCAGAGCAGATATAAATTTGGTGGATGTCACTGGAGAATCAGCACTGCATCTGGCAGCTTCCGGAGGCCATAGCTCTGTTGTGCAGCTTCTTATCAATGCTGGAGCCAGTACAACTTCATTGGACGAAAGGGGGATGACACCATTACATCACGCGTCTCAAGGAGGGAATCTGAGAGCAGTCCAGCTCTTACTTGATCACAATAGTATATCGGAATCTCATCAGGATTTCAACCAGCTTACAGCATTGCACAGTGCCGCAAATTGCGGCAACGTCGAGGCATTTAGTGAACTTCTTGATGCCTTTGAGAACGCTGACGCACTGGCTACATCCGCACCAATGCCGATATTCCACTTGTCCTTTGGACAAGTAGTGGAAAGAAAACAAATTGTTCACACTGGTCCACTTCTTCATCACGCTGCATATGGTGGAAGTCAGCAAATCCTCTCAATACTTCTGGAAAGGGAGGTAGACATCACAGCCATAGATGATCATGGAATGACCGCCCTTCACTGGGCTGTCCAAGGTGGTAGAACAGCCACAGCTGCAGCAACAATACAGCAACTACTTGACGCTGGAGTCGACTTGTTTGCACGTGACAACTGTGGAAGAACTGCACTTAACTGGGCATCCTTTCCACCCCGGTTTGATGAACTTCTTCGTCGGGAAGAAGGTTCTGCTATCGCTCCTGTAATTACACCGACTCACATGAGTAGCTTGACATCACTTCATGTAGCTGCCCGAAATGGACAACAAATTGAGATAGGTGATTTGATTTCCGAGGGAATCGATCCTTCCCTCCCTGATGGCACTGGTATGACCGCACTCCATTGGGCAGCGCGAAGTGGACATGTAACAGTGTTACAGCAACTCCTCGCGGCGGGAGCTGATGTATTTGCGTTGGACAAATGCGGCAGGTCAGCAATTCAATGGGCAATCGAGGAAAGGGAGAATCAAGCGGTGGTATTGCTGGCAAAAGAGCAACTGGATGCTTGTCAAACACCAGATGTTTCTTGCCCAGCCGAGCTTATATCTCTCCTCAGACGTTTTGTTGACGAATCAGTCTTGTACCACAGCTGAGGACTGTTGTCAAATACTATAATGACCGCGCATGCCCAGATGATGTCCGGGTGGATTACTCCACTCTATTACTGCATTACAATTGATAACACGGATATGCTATAAAAGCACCAGTGGACCCCAGAGCTATCTCAAATCTTTCTAGGTTAAAAACTGTTTAAGTCGTCAAGAAAGCCGAGCAGGGAGTGACTTAGTATACGCTGTTTGTTCTGGAACTAAAGCAGAGCGTAGCTAAAAGGCTGAAACCAATTGCTAACACTACATCTAAATATGATTGAGAACATTTCTGGGTACGGGCTGTGAAAGAGAGCGTAAGTGTCTGATGAGTCTGTCTTGACATTCTACTGTAGAAGTGCTAGGCCAGCCATTGCTACACCCAAAATCAGACCAGAATTATCTTTCACAAATGCCTCGTTTGCACCCCCGGTCTTCGTTGCGCTCACTACAACGCTAGTCCCCGTGGCAGTCTCGCTATGAGAAGCTGCTGCTGTTGTAGACGCAACCCCCTCGGTCTTCTGAGAAGCGGCAGTCGTTGTAGCGGCCGTGTTAAAACCCAGATCAACGGAAGCGCCTGGCAGAGTGACAGTCGACGTAACAGTATCCATGCCTGTGACAAAAGAGCCGCTCTGGACACCCACGCTAGGAGCAGCCAGTAGAGTAACACAAACTGCCGATGCTCGATCGTCGATATAAGTACATCCGACTGAAGAAGTACTGTCGAGGGATTAGCTACGTCTCAATAAATAATTGTCGCTGGTTGAAATATCCCGGCTTACAATGTTTCTGAGGGTTCGGTGTATGATAGTCCGACAGATGATGGGGCAGTGACAACGGTGACGCCAGTAGCAGGCAGCGAGCAAAGAGTGGCCTCGCTATTACACTTTACATTGTATGTGGTATGGGTTTTATCCTGTGGCATTTTAATGTTAGATATCAATTCTTTATGATAGAAAGGTTTTGCCACATACGCCTGTAACGGTGGAAACGGAGTAGTCACTCAAGATAAGAAACTGGGCCAAGAATGGCGAGCCAGCAGTAGTTTGAGCATAAGCGGCGGAGACTCCGCTCAAGGCAAGAAGAGCGCGAGCGAACATTTTTTCAAGTATGACTTTGGTGATAGTGTTGGCAAATGCGGAGTATTCCGTGGACCGAAACGGAAATCTCTGTTCGATTTTTATTCTGAAGACCCAGGGGCAATGTACTCATTTTGTAATAAAACGCCAATGCGATCGGATCTATTTTTCGGTTCCAAGCCGAATTGGTCTTCGGAGTTGTGGTAGCTTGGACCCTCGCTTCCAGGGGCTTCGTCGCTGGTTGGGCCCTCGGCAAAATTGGCGCTCTTTCAAGCTTCGCTAGTTTAAGCCGCTTACTATATTGGGGCAAGTGGGAGCTACCCATACCTGTCATGTGTAGAAAGAAAAGGCAATAGTCGTGTCTTAATCACGCATGGCACCTAAGACAGTCCGGCGAATGTCCCGACTAAACCTTTATGGTGCAAAAATACTTTGCAATCTGGCTTATTACGCGCTTTCGTCCCGTATTTTTTCATTATTCATCTTCAAACTCCATTTACCTTTACTTCCCTCTTTCCGTCCTACCGCTATACTATCCCGGGAGACTGGAGGAATTTTCCGCTCGACTTTTCGCATAGCACTTGACCTCAGCTGCTGCGCGTAACTATTCGTCACGGATACCTGACCCAAACCGCCACCCTGGACACACTGAAAAGGATCTTCTCTATCTTGGAATTTGTGGAGCAATATAAATCACTTCAGGATAGAATATTATCATCCAGGTCACAAAACACCTGTTCCTTTATTTTGATCAAGATAAGCTGCATGGCTACTCCAAGTCGGTGCCCAGAATATTTTCATCCGCAAGGTATAGGGTTGACCCATTCGACTAGGTGATCCAAATGTCGGATCGGTTTCAACTCAATTCCTAGATCTACCCTTCGAACTCCGATGTCAAATAATCAACGAATCAATCAGCGGAAATCTCCTCAAGTCATCATCGCAAAGTGGCGGTTTCAGGACTGGGGATGAAATAGAGCCGCACGATTTCACCATAAATGCCGCGGGTCTCAAATGCCACTTCCTCAAGTCCTTCAACCTTCTTTCTGTCAATCGACAGGTGAGACATGAATCAATGGCAATAATGTTCCAGAAATCCTCGGTATGCATTCATGTTGAGATCCCCAGATATGGGGGACTGAGTAAAGTAAATATGTCAGTACCTGGAGTTCTCAACACTTTGAATGCGTATCCTCTATTATGTGAGATGACACGGAAAGTTACGGTTGTATTTCGTCCCGAACCCGCCATAATGAGTGGTCCTTTGGTTCAAGTGGATGAAGACGTGGTTCCCCTTATAAGACAGCATCTAGGGGTTTCGGTGTTGGTAGGAGTGTTTCTGGTGATATTTGCCCCCATCTATGCTCTGGTCAAGGTGGCTGGCTGGGCTCATAGAGCAACCCCATTCCAAGGGAGGCATGCGTATCTTCAGGCTCTCGTCGGTACTCTGAAATATGAGTTCAAAAGCCGCAAGTCTCTCAATGTCATTGTTTATCTGGACGATTTGTATTTGCAAGATCTCAAGGCTATTATAGGCTTGTTTGAAGCTACATCTTGCTCCATCATGTTTGAAGAACGATGGCTGCAGTGGCATTATCCTGCTGTGCGATCGCGTGTGGTGGGAAAGTATGAAGCGGACTATAAAATATTCGTCGAGCACGCTGCTGAAGAAGCTGGGAACAACGTTCTTTTGGCTATTTCGCCAAGTTTAGAGGAGTTCGAAGTGGATGAGACCGACGATGGCGATACGCGAGGTAATAAAATTATTGGGAAAAGACGGCGGGTCTGGCTTGGGGAGGATCTATAATTCGCGATTGACGGATATTGCCCTCGCTTTTAGAAGGTGACGATAGAACTGAAGATAATGGAGAAACCGGACCCATCAATGATCCTACATGTCCTACTATGAGAAGGGTCTTAGACTCGTGCAGTATGGTGTACTAGTATTTTTAACAGCTTTGATGGCGAGAGCATCCATCGCTTCCTCCTGATACCATCATCGAGGTCAATAACCATCTTCTGCCCAGATGTTTTGGCTTTCGACACGATTTTCCGCTCGTACGTTTATATTTCGAATATTCCCTTCTATCAGTCTATAAAATCAGATCCGTCTTGGCTCACGGACGTTCACCAGCCGAATGGAGCCAAGTGGAAGTCAACTGCTACTTGCGCATCATTCGAAGACTCGACAAAGGAGAGGCGTATGTCATGGGCCATTGTAGCTGGACCACAGCCGACAAGTGCGAGTTGCTTCTCCCCAGATAAGCGGAGAGCTTCGATTTGGCTTCTAATGACATCGTTGATCATCGGCCTTCCCTGCACGAAAGTTGTTTTTAGGGTTCCCCTGCCCGCATTGGTAGGAACCTCTTCAGAGGGTACTTTCTCGGTCGCGATGTTGGAATTAGATGAAGACGACGGCGAGACGACGGTATCCATGTTCTTTGTACTCTCGTTGGGCCCGGCACGAAGTTCTGGTAACGACATCTCATCGTCCGAATCCATCTTGGAAGGTATTGTGAGATACACATCCAGCGATAGCTCGATATCTGTTGATGCAAAGACGGCTTCCCAAGTCACCATGTAGCGCTCATAGACAAATTGGTAAAAGGTGGGGTTCTTTACAGCCCAGACTATCTTGACCCTCTTGATCCTCTGGTCAGTATGCTTGCCACTCTGCACCAAATCAACCAGGTCTTGCATGAATGATGTTGCAACCGTGATACCGGCGCCCCCAATGACGAAAAGAGCAGTTTCGGAATGCCACGGGCAGAAATGAGAGCCATACGGACCCTCGACGGAGATGCAGGATTTCCTCGCAGTTGATGAAGCGTCAATCTCTGATTTTTCATGATTGAGTAGTTGGCTCCGGAGCCTGGAAGTAAATCCGCTTTGGACACTAATGAGGAAGATGAGCTCGGTATATGATTCGTCTGTCGTTTTTACCGTGTTCCAACCGCTCAAAGTAAATGGGTGATTTTCCCAAAACTTGAGAGAGCGCCAGCCGTAAACATAATAGTAGCTTCCAGGACGGGGAGAGGCAATCCGTCGTACTCTGGTCCTCAACTGGATAACATCTGCGTCGCGGTTGTATTCCGCAGAGGAGTAGGATGCAAATTTGTTCCAGGTCAAAAGTCGGACTATTCTTACCAATCTGTCAAATGACCAAATAGCAATACAAGGCCAGATGAAATTGACGTAGTCGGGACCGTCAACGGGTAGATGACTAAATATATATCGTTAGTTATGCATTGGAGATGCGATATTGAAAAATACTCACTACCACAGTCCAACAAGACAAGCAACAGCAAAGCTTTGATGAACGATCAAAAACAGATCGTAGACTGATTTTCTAATTGGTGCACTTGCGAGAAGAGTGGTCAAAATTATCGAGCAAGCAGCCTGTTCGAGGGCATTAGTCAATATCTCAAAAGGTGCCAGGGAGCCTTTCTTACAACAACACCCATATACCAGTCGACGTCCTTCCAAAGTGGAAGGAAATATTCCGTTCCAAGCTCTGAATTTTGACAAAAATCAGCCTGATTCACCTCCTCACAGGAATCTCAATCCACCTTTGTATTGATAAATGCAAACTGCCATTCCATGCAAAAATATCTCGATGGCACACGCTCTGCCTATCCAACGGTGGAAGGTGTTGAACGTGGCGAAGTCCCACCGTGTTACCCATAAGAGCAAGTTGTTTCGCGTCGCGAACAGCCACATAACTGGCAGATTGTTGATCACCAAAGCACCCGCTCTATCTCCGATGTACCGCCATAGCTGTGTGGATTTCTTGGTGAAACTGATGAATCGAGGCAATCAGTGAATATCCTTTCAATAAGATTAGTCTTCCGCAGTCGGTGAATGATGGTCTTACTAAAGGTTTTCCGAGAATGCATGATAGTCGACACACATTAGGACTATACTGATAATGAAGTATATCGAAATGATGATGGCTTGTAGTCTCGGAGTGGAAGGCATGCTGAAAATTCGATTTTTCTTCCTGGTTATCAAGATCGGTGGCACGGCCAAGTATCGGCCGATGAAACCCTGACATCTCGCTACTTTTTTCGACCGAAGGATAGATGAGTCCATCAAATATCGAATAAAGTTATGCATAGTACCGAAGAGGACGATAAGTCCCCAGAAGCCGACTATCGCGTAGCTGCCGATTCCCAGAAGTTAGAGAATGCAGGGGAAAATCGAGAGAGTGTACGTTTGGAGTTTGATTATTTACCCATAATTGTGTCGCTTCGTTCTTTGATTCTCCCAGTCAAACTAAGTACCAATTAGTATTAACTCAGATGAAATGGAGATCATGTCACTTACGATAGTCTGATACCCAATCTGAAAGAGACCTTGATCAACCGAGACAGGGGTACTAAACTCAGCACCCAGTTGAGTGTCCTCATAGGTGAGAGTAGGCCAAGATTTCACCTCTGCTTCTGTGACATTATCGATGATAGACCACGGGAGAAGTTCCATCCCTCCATCCTCCTCGCAAACCTGATTGAGGCCATTCCATCCGTCCAAAAGTCCGTTGTCCGAGCAGTATTCTCGCATGCAATTGAATGTTGACTTCACTTGAAGGACATTCCCGCACAAAGACCCATAATAGTCTTCTAGAGCACTGATTCCTGAAAAGCCGATATTGGAAACTGTGGTTTGACATCCAGTTGCACATACAGTGTTCAGGTTAGTTTTGACCGCCGCAGCTGTGGCCTGCCATAGGCAAAAGGCGAGGAAAAATGAACTCATCGCAGGACCTTGAATCCTGAATCCGCCGTGAAACAGAAGATGGACAAGGTGACAACCGCTTTCAGGACAGGAAAAGTGCTCAGTGGCACGATGATCAATGGTTGATTACATACATATTATTAATTCCGAAGTTTTTCTACAGGATATCGACAAAGGAGCAACTTAATTCCACCGCGTTTGTCTAGCCAGGAACCCCGAAGTATAAGCCAAGATCTAGAAAGCCCAAACCTGGCTAGGATCGGCAGATTCCCATGTCTCACCAGCCCATTCGGGACGTTGAAAAAGAGAGTTTTCCTATCAGATCGGAAGGTGTGAGAGGCATCGGGGGATTTACTTTCGGATATGGAGTAGGGACCAGTTGCATAGCCTCAATATGGTGGGCCAGAGGACCAGAAGCACGGTGAATGGAGTTTAGGCAGATCTTTATGCTTTCGTATTTGTTTGAAGATCCCCCCCCCCATATGCTGGGTTCGTAATTTAACTCAAGAGACAGCCTAGTTGGCCGACTTATCAGATTAGATGGGATCTGATAAACGTGGAAGATTAACGAGTTGACAGACGCACTTAGTGCTCATTGCTTGAGTTTGATGACAGGGCAGTCAGTATTTATCAGGATCCGACTATTGCACGCGCCAATTCTAGCTACGCCGCTTGGCACCTTGGCTTTCTGCAGCTGTTGGGAATATTCGGAGTACAATAACCCCATTAGGACCTATCGAGAATCGTCAGTGCTGGTATTCGTTTTTCCACCAACCGGCCGAGTAAAATGCACGGATCTGGACCCTATTAAGGGTTCTTTCCGAAGAATAATAACAAAGTTTGGGGATTCCAGGATTGTGTGAAATGAGAATGCTTCCCTTGGCTAATCTGATCAGAAACTCGAGTTTAATTGGCCTCCCATGCCGCCAAGTTTATTTAGATCCACTCGTTCTCGTATCCCTGGCGAGAACGAAAAACCTCTCTGGGTGCAATAATGTCGCAGGAATGGCAAACCAGAACTAATTTTAAGAAGCTCTAATAAGTGAAGCATACCAAGAAATAACTTTTCTGGCGCTCAGTCCGTGGGCATATTGGCCCATATATAAGTAAAAAACTGCATTTTGGATCATGACATTACCGACCCCCGTCATTGAGCCCCACTACGTAGGGCGCGGATTTCTGCTAACATTTTAATTTCTCATTTGTCCACCTGGGCGTTATGAAGACCCTTGGTCAAATTATGCATTGATTAATCTTACGGACTATGACAGTAGTGAGCATAAGTCTCGTCTGGCTCTGCTAAAATTGTACTACCACCAGTAACTAAGGTAATGATGAACAACTTCAATTGATCGCTACTAAAACATCCCTCGATTAACCATAAATTCAAAGCAGGTATACCGTATTCTCTTCTGAGTAATTGGCAGTGGGGTCTATTTTCCCTCCGCTCGTACGGAGGAACATTCCAAGGTTGGCACTTGCAATGGTGGAGATCATCAGTAAGTGATTCCAGTGATGCCTGTGCCAAATGATGACCAAGGATTATGCAGATGATAGTTAGGTCAGGATTACAAGTAAAAGGTTACTGGCCGATAACTACTAGTAGCTGCCAGTTGCTATTACCTACACATCAGCAAACCTAAAAGCAGCATGAATCCAGGGCCAAACAGCAAGAGATAATAATATTCCAACTACTATATCCAAGGTAGTACAAGTAGAATTTGAATGCGTAGATCAAGGAAACCAAACACTGTCAATCCAGGGTAAACACAGGCTATGCTAGGACTAGTAAAAGAAGACTTGAAAGGAAAGGAGAAGATATAGAAGAGAGCAGGAGGTGGGGGAGAATTAATGTCCAGTGCATTGTTTTTTTTGCACGAGGGTGAATTGAATTAAACCAAGCCAGGTCAGATCAGGTCGGGATGCAAGCGAGGCGCGAGCATTGGAAGCAAACACATCCCAACAAGTCAAAGGCAGAGACAAAGCAAAAAGCTAAAGCACAGCAAAACGCCCGCGACAATTTTTGAAGATCGCCTGATGAGCATCGATAGTAAGGAAATTCGTGGTGCTTCGGATCCAAGAGGTAGCATACAAGAAGTTTTGTTTAGATGGATGGTGGTTTGGGAATTGTTAGGGTGTGAGGGATGGAGGAAGCGGATGGAAGGTAGTATAAGGTGTTGATGTGATGGATGTACATTTGGTTATGTAGTATGGGTATTTTCAGGGTGCAGCTGTTCGATCACTAGTTCTGCTTGACTCCCCGTGAAAGAAGTTTCTTCGGGACTGGTTTCGTGTATATTGTCCCTCGTGCGGTATTGTGCGACATAGCCCATGCTAGATGGTCGGTCTCGTCGGGATCCCTCCCGGCCGGTTCGGTGGCTTGATGCGTTGGATTTGGAGGTTGAGGCAATGGAGTCACCGCGTTCTCGGGATGGCGAGCTGCTTCCACTAAAAGGCAGACGTGCAGTGCCCGGAGATTCCGCCTGGAGATGACCAGAGTCTGGAGCGCTCCGAGAGGGCGAAGTGGCTTCTGCCACCGCGGGAAGGTCTGGCGTAGTGGGGCGGTCGCCATGCTCCGAGGCGGCTGCTTGAGTGCGGCGAGATCCCACTCGGCTGGGAAGTTCTATGCTGCCGACGGAATTAACCTGGGGGAGAACTGGGGCGCGCGCATCGCTTCGCTTCGGGGTATTATCGCCTTCAGAATCTCGATATGGAGCCTCATCGCCCACAGACACATTGCGGGAGTGTCCGCCAGGGGTCTCGCCGGCCGCCTGGTCCTCGGGATCATCTTGATATGGCGCTTCGTTGTAGCCCTCGGCGGGGAATAGACCAGGTGGAGGGGCGCGAGCGCTTCGCACGACCTCAAAGCCCTTGCCCTTGTCTTTCGTTTTGCCCTGGAATAAACCGCGGAAGAACCCTGTTGCGGAGGAGACTGGACCAGTGGGGTCAGCAGGACCTGTCTTCAACTTCCGAGTGCCCATGTGTGAGAGTGGCGGACCACGGACGCGATAGTAAAAGTCAACTTCACGGACCGCATAGTCTTTTGGTTGTTGAGGATCTTCAATCTCCATATCGTCTTTGGGTGCAGGGAGATATGCAGGCACTGGTGTATTCCGGCCAGACATGGGGAAGCCCTCCCCAATTTCATCGTCAGCGTCACCCGAACGGCTGTGCTTCAAGTTTGGTTTTAAGAACGTTCGAGAGCTCCTCTTAGACCGGTCGCCAGTTCCAGGCTGGGTAGACCTTCGCACTGCACCAGGCCTTGGGGGTCGGTAGTATGGATCACGTGGGTGAGCACCCATGAAGGTACTGCTGCTTGGTGAGATACCACCTCCTCCAGTGTACGCGGTCGGCGAATGAGCATATATACCGCCGCTAGGGGCACGGCTATGTGAACCACCACCTTGCGAGCTTGCATACTCAAGAATGCCACTAGCACGTCCTTCGCTAGCGGTGGCACGGTTCAGTAGCAGAGCGGAGCTGCCTGAGAGACTGCGAGGACGAGAACCTTCCCATTGAGAAGACATCCGTCCATCGACGTTAGCCAGCATCGCAGCCTCGGAGCCCATACTCTGTCGCGAGAGACCTTGGCGAGCCTCACGCCTTGATAGCTGACGCATGCCAAAGACTTTGGACAGACCTCCACGGGTGGAACCGCCGGCACCGGCCATTCTTGCCGAGACCTCAATCAAGGTCTGCAGGGCATTGAGAAAGAATCCAAACATCAGAACCAGAGCATGGAATACGAGAATCACGTAGCCGATCCAGCCCCGCGCGGCGGAGGAAATCGTTAGAGAAGGCACAAAAACAACGCTGAGGATGATTGTGAGGAACCGAACGAAAGAGAAGACGCATTGGTAAAGGTTCATGTGTGTCGGGGACGCGTATGGCCGGAAAGCGATGATCGTCAGCACGGAGACCACTTCGCAGATGGCCAGCAATACGACCTGGGCAATTCCCGACGGCTGCAGGGCTCCAATGGCAACACCACGGGCGAAATTGAGGAAGATCGGAACCATGGCGAACGCAGCAGCATCGTCGCAGTATGTGTTATATAACGGTCCATATAGAAGAACGGTGGGAAGGTCGTCGAAAAGATGAGATTTCGGGCGCGTGGAGACAATGACTCGAACCATCCATATGGAGAAGCAGAGAAGAATGACGATCACCAGTGCCGCCAGGGCCACGCTATATGCAGGGGAGCCACTCGCGGTGACCAGCTGGAAGAAGGATAGAGAGATAATGGGAAGGAGGAAATAGTTAAAAACAATGCGGATCACGTTGCCAACGGTGAAGGGCATGTTTTTGGCCCGCAGGTCCTGCTCGGTGGTGTGGGCTAGTTCACGATGCAGCCAGCGCAATGCAAAGCCCAACTGGATCAGCAGCGTGATACACCCCAGGATCACAAGGAGCCAGATCATCATGCCAGGCCACATATCTTGAGTGCTGCCCATGCCCACTAATTGGTTCATCCGATCGAGTCCGTATGTCGCGTTAATCGCAAAAACACCATCTTGGATCGGGTTGTTGCCACCTCCGTTGACGAAGCTCTGGTTAAACATGAGGGCCGACCACGAACCCTGGCTCACGGCCGGTTGGAAGAATCCAGGGTATTCCAGGGAGAGTGATCCCGTCAAGACGACGAACTGCAGATACTGCAAGCAATCCGCGAAGCCGGGGGTGACTAGGCGGAGGATATCTTCATCGCGGCCATAATTACTCGTCCACCGAAAGACATCGGTCGTACCCCAGGGTGTATACATGGACGCTAGCAGAGTAGCTACTCCCACCAGGACCAGAATCACCAAGGGGACGTATGCAAGGGCATTTTTGAGCGGCGCGCCGAAATCTGGGGTGATCGGCACGGTGATGCAGGCTAGCTCGGAAACAGCGGCATCGCCGAGAAGGATTGTGAACTTGGGAGTGATGGTCGAGAAGCGATAGGTAGAACCCATATCATGCTGGACGGAGAAGGATCGCAGCGTTCGCAAGTCGCTCCTAAGTAGAGTTGTTGAGTCAGAACCAAATCATCACACCACAAACATCACCAACATCACCAACAAAATAGGCTTACCTGTTGGCATCGAAAGCCGGCGCCAGCGGGCATTCACCCTGGTTCACGGTGGAGCAAAATGGGGTTCCATTATGCCAGGGCATATAACTCAGGACGTCAAATTCTGTCAACAAGGTGGTGTACTTGTTGGTCGTTTCCCCCAGATTCCAAATCTTGCCGTATGTCGACGAGGAATTCGTCCACTCGGGGTCACTTGGAGAATAATTGTAGGTCGAACCATCGGTCGTTCCGGAGACATTGCCGTAAATTGTAACATTCAGTGGGTGGAGGGGATCGGAGAGATTGAATGTCGCGGAGACGTCGAGGGGTATGAATTGGAGCTGCAGGGGGTCCGATTCCAAGATGGATTTTTCCAGACAGTTATCAAAGTTGATGAGGGCAGCAGTGGTGGGTGAAATGCAAGCGAATAGACACAGCAGGGCGATCCACCACAAAGAGCGAGCATAAGCTGTTTGGATGGATGGCCCAGGCTCCAGCGAAAGGCGCCGCCGTCGCGGCCGTTGTCGTTTGGACGTATCTCGCAGACTCCCATGGGGTAATATGGTGGTTGTCTTGATATCCGCAGTTTCCCTGGGCAGTCGGCCCACGCGCGTCAAGTCGCGACACATCTCTGGGTCGGGCATCCGGGATGACCTCCTAAGGGGGGGGGTCAACCCCCGGTGTTGGAGATCGAATCCACGTTGTGTTGGCAATCGGAAGGGTCGCGGGCTGGCGAGTGGGCTTACGCACACCCAGCAAAGGGATATGAAAGCTCGAATGATACGGTTCCGAGAGGAGGGAGGGGGGGTTAGGCAGGCGGAACAAGACGAGGAACCAGGTCGTTCGGAGATGGAGGGAGGGGAGGAGTGGAACGCGAACGCAGAGTACGTAAGTCTGCAGGTTCAGTTCAGATCAGGCTGGGACGGGAGGATCCGGGGGGCAGAGACTAGAGAAGCCCCAGTGGATGGTGGTGGTGGTAGAGGTGATGGAAGGAAGAAAGAGAAAGTAAGAGAATGAAGTGATGTTGTTGGCTGCTGCGTTGCTGCGCCTTGTTGGGTCTGGTAGGTCAGGTAGGTCTGGCCAGGGAAAGAGCCAAGCCGGGGACCGCAGGGCAGGTGCGATAGTGCGATAGTGCGATACTGAGTAGCCCAGTCGCACCTTCCCTTCCCTTCCAATGTTTGTTTTGGGTTGCGCCTGCCTTCCACGCACTCTGATCGCTCTTGCCTTGACTAATTGATTACTTTATAACGTCTACCTCTCCTCTACTTCTACTTCTACTTCTAGTTCTACTTTACTTCTACTTTACTTCTACTTCTTCCATGTCACCTCTCCCATACCCAGCTATATTCAAATGTTTCACTCCATCCACCCACCCACGCCATGCTTGTCTCACTTCACTCGCTGATCCGCCTTGAAAATTAAAAGGCAATCTCATCCTCATGCCCACCACCGTCTCCTTCGTCATACTCTCGTGTCGATCAGGAGTTCCATTGCACGATCGTCCACTCAATTCCGTATAGTCTATAGCTCGACACCTCTGTCCGGCCTGATCGTCTCAATGGGCCTCCTTCTTACTGCAATCGTCTCCGCCTATCCATTTCCGCCTACTCGTACCCACGAGTTCAAGCAAGCTCAACCTGGCACGATGTCTCAGTGGCTGTGGAATTGTGGCTGATATTTTTCAGCCAGGTGGACCACTCACCACCTGTTGGCTGTGGATGTGATGTGGGTGTGGATTGTCCCTTTGCCCTAATTCCCAGTTCCCAGTTCCCAATTCTCAATTTCCATTCGGATATGCAGATACGCCACACCGACTGCTGTGCATGGGATGCCTGAACTGGCGAGCCTCGCGTCAATACAGCCAGCCACTCACCTGCTATACGAGGATGCTTGTATGTTCGAGTACGAGTATGTACTCTGGGTCTACTATGACCCTGCATTTTTTTCCCCAATCATGCGGCCAGATAGCTTGCATATAGGAGAGCCATTATTCTCACAATGCTCCAGCCAAGAATCCACACGGTCCATCTGAATCCTTCACCGATGGAGTATTCAATCCCTAATCTCCCCGGCTGCTCAGCTGGGAACATGGCCCATGCACATAGCCCAATCTCCTCTGTCCTTATCCCCATCACATCCATCCTACTCATTCTCATCCCGAATAATCCCCCTACCACTCATTTCTCCCCCAGCTTCACTATTCAAGCTACCACTCGTGAGGAGATCCGCAGAACTCGCACTTATATCACCACCGCGTCGACGCCCGCTCTTTATGGGTGCGACTCCACAGACCGACACCTTGAGCTGCAAAGCAACGGTGCAGCCGCTCAGCATCCAGACCAGTGTATCTCTTCTTTCTACCCCACTCCCTACATCCAGCTCCCTTTCCCTTTCCTTTGCATATTTACTCAGACAGTTCTGTGCCATTGCAGTTGTGGATATCTTCTCGCGCTATCACTGATCTGCAGAACGTTTCCATTTCCGTACCGCGCACATCTTGTCCCTTTTCTTGTTTCCTACACCTCCTTGGTCGGTTTTCAAGCATTCTCCCTTCGATACTCCCTTCGGTACTCCCGTCGATACTCGAAGCTCGACTTCCCTGGTCGGCGTGCATGAATCTTATCGCTCGACAATACATCACAGCGCGATTCCCCCTACCATGGTATATTCCTGCGATCGGCCGCTCCAGAAACACAGCACTGCTTCAAGTTGCATACGTCTTATCTAACAGCGACAGAAAGGCTACCTCTTATACAGACGATTCCGGACTCCATCTATGCGCGTCTTGTCAGGATCTTCAGTTTGGCTCACCGTCCGGGGTACCTTCCCTTTCCCTCTTTACTAATACCCAACCAAACCCGCCCTCCCCCCCCTCCGACGCCTAATTCGGCGATTTCCTCGGTAATGAGGGCAAACGCACCCATACTTTCATAATCTGCCGGGTTAGTACAAGGGGACGTGCCCTTCCAGACTTCGAGTGCTGTAAGTAATCCCCGTTCGACTCGGGGACCCGGCATTTCGTTTTTTCCCTTCTTCGCTTTTACCACGGCTGTAGTTTTCCTTTTGCTATTTTTTAAGTAGGATGTTAATTACTCTTGGTTTTTCTTTCTTTTGGGGCTTTTTGGGGGCTTTTTGATGTCTTTGAGGTTGTAGAGTGGAATTGGTGACGTGTAGTGTGTCTCATGCCAGAGCTGTGAGTGTCTAGGACTTTTCAAGGTTAAGTTTCTAGAATACTGATGAACTTGAACTTTATACGTAGACTATTACAATAGTAGTACGAGTGGTAGTTAATACTAAACAATCCCTATAGTACTAGTAGTACTAGTAGTATCCTCGTGAGCCTGGCTAGAGACAATGCGGTGAATGGTCACGGTGGAATAGTATAAGAAACATGGCGCTATTGTGGACAACACATTATACGAGGTCGAGGTCACCTGGGCAGTGTATCTGGTGGAAGTACTATTTCAGGTTCCCGATGCCCAGGTGGAAACTTGAAAATTCCATGTCGCGTGACTAAACTACATTTATGGATCGATAAATTATGCCAAGGTCACAGTGACGGTGTAGATATATTTTGACGGTTATTGCAAGGGAGCTGAGCACTGACCACTGCCTGCCAGTGCCCAGGTGGGCACTGGCACCATACAGGGCTGGCACTGGAGTAGTATCTGCCAAGCGAGTGGTAGGGCTGTACCTAAAGGTGTTCTTTATTTTAAAATAACCTTAGAGCAATATAACTTATTAATACCTAGTGTTCACTACGGCGTTCTCCGTAGTCCAGGACTGTCAGATTGCTTACTAGTGGGTAGCGTTGCAGTCCACTTATTAAATGCAATTTGCGACCGCTATATGCCCGCTAGTTTACTCTTCCCTAGCTATAATTATCCCTGCAAGGAGAAGTGGGAGCTGGAGAATGGTTCCTCGTTCTTAAATTAGGTTGGTCTCAGGTGTGACCTAGAATAGACGCAGGGTGCAGCCAATGGCAGTTGGGAGCAAAGGCCACCGGGCGCCAAATGGCGTGTGGCGTCGGATCCGCATGCCTGGCGGGAGGACCAAAGGGGGAAGCCGTAAGGATACAATATATGCATAGATATATAGATATACTAGTATTGATATACTGCTAGCAGAATAGATAGATATTATAATTGTTACTATAGTACTAGTACAATAAGATAATCGCATACATTATGCCGATATACTATGTATGCTGAATGCCTCGTCAGCGGACCCGCCGCCCCAGCAGGATCGCTCGATGTGGATTAGGCGGTTTCATGCTGAGACGGTCCACCTGAAGTCCGGAGAAGTGGATGGTCAGAAACAGCTACATGATAAGTGTGAACTATATAGTCATGGCAATAGTATAGATCTGTGGTAGATAATACCTAGGTACTAGTAGTATATACCTGTATACTATAAGTGTGTACAGATACTATAAGTGTATGTTTATACTCTATACTCTATGCTCCTGCACTCCTGTACTATACTAGGATACTAGAACTCATCACTATCAGGACTATCAGGATCACTCATTGACCCTCCTACTTCATTCCTATATCTTGACTCGACTAGATACCGTGGTACTACTCTTCTCCTGCAGCCCACAGCCCACTTCTTAACTAACACTGGCAGTATACAACCTCTCTCTCCCACACTCACTACTATACACACACTCTCTTCCGACTCCATTCTGCTCTCCGCCGATCTCATCTCCACCAGGACTAGAAAGGACTAACAAACACCCAAACACCCACCCAACACCTCAGGGCCTTCCCTTGATCGTCTGCACGGGCTACACTACACCCACTACACACACTACGCCCCTCCCGCCTTTCATCCCCCCTTCACTTCACCATCTCCCCGCCTTCGCACTGCCCCAATTCACCACCACCACACCACCAGTACCACTTGGGCACCCCTGACGATCTTCGTCTTTGCCACGTCTGTGTCTCTGTTTCTCTCAGGCCGTCATTGTCATTGTCACTGACACTGACACTGACACTGCCCCCCACTGTCCCTCTCGACCAAGGACTGGTTCCTTGTTTCCCTTCAGCTCTGCGATGTGCCATCCTCCCCGACATGCCTGCCGATGACCCTTTCGCCTTTCTGGCTGCTGAGCAGCCCAAGCCCGCCCCTGCAAAGAAACCTCACTGGAGAGACAAGTTGTTCTCAAAGGATAAGAATCGCTCCACCCCAGACAGACAGATCGAGGACTTCCTTGCGACCTCGCGACCTGTCCCGGATGGCCTTGCGCCCAAGGCCGACATCCCCAAGGACTACTCCAGTGCCCCTCAAGCTCAAGTTTCCCTCCCAATTCACCATCGTGACCATGCCCCTCCTTCAATCCCTTCAATCCCTCCTATCTCGGAGGAAAACTATGCCGCCTTCAATTTCGACCAGGGGTCCCCTCCTCATCTCCAAGATGCCCCTCCCCAACCACGCCCCCTGCCCGCCGAACCAGCTCGGAAACCCACCATGAGACGTCGCAAAAACAAGGGCCTCCGGGTCGGTTTCTCGGATCGTGCCCCCGAGATAATGGGAGAGGGTGGTGATGAGTCCGAGTTCCCCACCATCGAGATCTCCTATAATCGCAAGCGAGCGCTGGAGCGACAAGCGGCGAACCCCCCCGCGCCGGGCCCCTTCACGCTCCCCACTCCCGTCACTCCGAGTCAACACCACGCTGGGCGAAGGTGCGGAACGTCGACGGGGTGGAGGTTCCCCTCATGGAAGTGCCACCAGTCCTAATTCACGACCCCCGCCCACACAGAATGTGCAGGAGGCGGATTTGTTGAACACCCTGGGTATTAGCAACAAACCCGGTTCGCGACTCTCCTTTCGTGGGTCGCCAGACTCGCATTCGTTCGCCGAGCGCGTACGGAATCAGATGCAGGCTGAGGAAGGTCGGGCTTTACACAACCACTATACAGATGATGTTGATGTCGCATCCCCGGCGGATGACGACCAGGATGATCTGCCTAGCCCTGAATCGCCCCCCGAAATGCCACCATCAGCATTCAGCCCGCATGACGCGCCACCGCCGAATTACGATACACCTCCGATGTCGAGCAGCTCGACTCAAGCACCCTCCCTCAAATCCGTCGTTCAATCTATTCGATACCCTTCCAGCCCGGCCGTTCATCGGCCCCCAGCCAACCTCAGCCCCGTCGACCCTCGAGGCCCCCCACCGGGTCTCGTCCCAGGAAGCCCCTCCAAACCATCATCTCCTCCCAAGCCTCCCGCTCACGAGATTCCCCCAGCGAACCAGTTGGTCTCCCCTCAGCAAGGTCGCGAGCCATCACGGAGCCCAAATCCACCGAAGTTCTCTCTACGCAATGTTGCCAATCAGGTGGGCGACACCTCGTTTTCCGATTTCAAGGATTATATTGCCCGATATGATAGCATCTTGACGATGGCCGCGGAGAGCGTGAAGCCGTTGATGGAAACCTCTCTGATGGAGTGGGTTCGTGCGGCAGTTTGGTGGTTCCTGCGTGGAAAGACTCGGTTGGAATCCTTTGCTCGATCGCGCGCAACGGCACCGCCGAGCTATGCTAAACAGGCCGTCATCGATCTGGGCAAGTCTCTGTGGATCAATGAGAATATTATTCCTACACATTATGAACTCGCTCAATACGGGCAAATGAGTGTGGACGCTCTTCTCGCCGTGGCCAACACCACCGCTAATAAAGAACTCGTCGAAGCCCTCACCCTGCACCAGACTACCCTGAACCATCTGCGCTCTCTTTCCATGTCAATCAAGCGTAATAATATTCTTGCAGTCATCCTCGGCGATGAACAATCTCCTAGTCACCTGGACACCAGCATTTGGCTCAGATACCCATTCTTCGCCCCGGACGTATCCGCAGTTTTATCAGGCAATGCGACACGATCAATGTTGGCCGATAAGCCTGGCAAGGCTCCGAGTTTGTTTCACATGATGCCGCTCGCCGACACCCCGAGGTACTTCAGTTACGGCAGCCTGTTTGTCCAGGCATGTGTCAGCTCCAGCGAGGACGATGGCGAACAATACGCCATGCCGTGCGCACTGACCATCATTCGAGAGCGCTCGGACTGGTACGTATTTGCTGCGATTACCAGCCAGAGCCAGCTTGTCAATATCATGATCCAGTCCGACCGCAAGCAGGGTCCCACCTGGGACGACGTGGAATGGCAGGTTCGAACACACTCTATGCGAGTGAAGCTGCCCCGCGGATTCGAGCTGGACGTCATGTTCAAGGAAGAGGATTTCAAAACCCTTTGGAACATTGTTAAATACACGCGGAAATCGGAGGGTAGTCTTTCGCCTGAAGCCGGGGAGACGGTGGTATTCGAAAACACCCTCAAAGTATTCCAGTATATGGACCCCGGCGCGCAAAAGGCATTCCCGCCCGAGCCATTGGAGCGTTGCCGCATTCGTTTATTCGAGCGTCATGTCAAGGTGACCGAGGGTACTGGAACGCGGAACGCACACCGCGGTTTCAGACTTGCCGTCTTGACAAGTCCCAAGGTTAAGACTCTTAGCAGCATCCGTCACGTTCTGGCGCAAGGGGCGCCTGTCGTATTTGGGCTGTTGAGAGGAGAGGATGGTGCTGCGGCGCTTCTGCTCAAGGTTACGGAGGACGGACGCACTCGATCTATGTTGATGACTTTCCATGAATCGGAGGAGCGTACTCGGATGCATTCGGTGTTGCTGGGCATGGCTCCTCGGGAGGGAGAGAGCAAGACACCCGAGTACCCTCTTCGCGCTTATAGCATCGAGCAACCTGGTGAGGCGGGGAGTGGCAAGGAAGCCATTAATCATTTACAATTCCCTGCTGGTAATGTGTTGGTTATTGATCAAGAGGATTCTTATGTGGAACACGGTTATGGTCCAACGATTTTGTCTGAAAATTTGAGGGCGTTTATTGCTACGGAGTGGGGGTCTGTTACGGATCGATTTAATATGGGTGAGTTGAGCTGTGTTGAGTTGGTTTACTCAAGGTTTTTCTTCTCCACTTTGTCTTGCTTTGATTACTGACGCGCGCAGGCCCCGGAGAATTGAAGCTTGGGCTGGATGTCAAGAATCGGACTGGCATGAGCTTGTATCGACCGGCACAGCAGGATCTCACGGTTTCGCTGGCGGATAATCTTGTTCGTCCTGAGATGCCGGACCAGGTCGCCGACTTTCTTCAGAAGATGACTGCGAAGCCGATGGTTCGTCGGCTGGACTTTGCAAACATCCAGGGTAGGTGTTGATGGTTCACATGAGTTGGATTGGATTATGCTGACAGTTCTCAGCTCTTCACGCATTTGAGCAGGCCGTCACTGGATTCTCGGTGATTTACGATAGGTGAGTTAAGAGTCGATTTTCGGGCGACGCGCGCTGCGTTGCGCTGTGCTGTGTTATGTTCTGTACCCCAATGAAGCTGTTTGCTAACCAATTCATCCAGTATCGCATCCTCCTTCACCATCTCCCGGCGCCGCAGTATGGTCCCGATCTACAAGAAATGGGAGGCCAGCTTGGCGCGTGTCCAAATCGTGAAGCAGGAGAAGGTCGTGCAATTGCTTGCTTTCTTCCAAGACTTCCATCACGGTTCATGCATGAACTTTGTTCTCAAGGGCACCGACCACATTGAGTCCTTCGGTCGGTCCGGCAAATTCGGTATTCGAATTGTCGATGCGAAGTTTGCTCTTCCGAAGAAGGATGATGATCCGGGATCGGCATTTGTGTGTCTTGACATGCCTGAATATCCGATTGAACACGATGATATTGCTATTACGTTTGATTCGGAGGCTGGTGAGTGAATTCTGAGTACCAGTTCCTTTGCCAAGTAGTGCAAAATGCTAATTCTTTCCCTTACAGAGCGCACCAACTTTAAGGTGGCCTTGCCAGGATCTGTGCGTGAACCATCTCGGATGGGTTCTCTGCGGCGATAGTCCAGAGCAGAGAAGAACAGAGCAGACCTAACTTACCTCTATCCTGTCATGCCATGTCCATGCATCTATCATCATCACCATACCCTCAATCACACCATCCTACATTTATATCGGTATTCCTCGGGCTTCCCCACACCACGTGACCAATCCCCTCCTCTGCCCCTCTTGTATCATAACCTCTTCACGCTTCACACTTCAGACTTCACACTTCTTCTCCATGCCAACGCCTCTTCCTGTGCATACAATTCCAAGAACATAGCATAACAATGGCGCATTCCACTGGTACTTCCACGCGTTCCCTACACGCCGATGACCTCCTAAACCTCGTCCCCGACGTCGCTCCCCCCACTGCATGTGGCCACAACCTTCCGCTATCCCAGCGATCCAAACCTTCTAGTCCCCGCAGCAGATGCGGATGCCGCTGCCGCTGCCGCTGCCACCACCGTATGAAACCTACCTTAGCTCAGCTCACCTCCAGTTCCAACAAGAATGAAAAACATTATGCTAACAACCACCCACCCCCCCCCAGTCCACCCCATCCCACATCTACTCCCGAATGTCCGCGCCAAACCCAACCCGCCTCGAAACAATCCTCTCCACCCTCTTAAACGGCCGCGCAATAACCTACTCCTCCGGCCTATCCGCCCTCCACGCATCCCTAACCCTCCTAAACCCACGCTCCATCTCAGTCGGCGAAGGCTACCACGGCTGCCACGGGGTAATATCCCTCTTCACCCGAACAACAGGCCTCAAAAAATTACCGCTGGACTGTGCCCCCGAAGATCTGGAAAGGGGGGATGTCATTTTATTAGAAACCCCTGTTAATCCGAAAGGAACGGCGTTCGATATTCGGCATTTTGCGAAGAAGGCGCACTCGCGTGGCGCGTTTCTCGTGGTGGATAGCACTTTTGCTCCGCCGGGATTGCAGGAGCCGTTTAATTTTGGTGCGGATTTGATTATGCATTCTGGGACGAAGTATTTCGGCGGTCATAGTGATTTGCTTTGTGGGGTTTTGGTGACAAAGTCCGACGGTGACGAGCAAGGGGAACGCTGGTATAAACAACTTTTTGAAGACCGGGTCTTTTTAGGAAGTGTTATGGGGAATATGGAAGCATGGCTTGGAGTTCGGAGTCTTCGGACGTTGGAAGTTCGGGTTCAGCGGCAATCATCCAATGCGCAGAATTTGGTAACTTGGTTAGATTCTGCATTGCGGGCTCCGAACCCCGCTACCGGATCGGTGGAGGAGAGTGTGCAGGCTGTTCTGGAAGAAGTCTTCCATGGGAGTATTCAGAAAGATGGGGGGCAGTGGTTGGCTGAGCAAATGCCTAATGGATTTGGGCCTGTTTTTGCGATTACGATGAGGAGTGAGAGGGCGGCGAGGTTTTTGCCGAGTAAATTGCATTTCTTTCAGCATGCTACTAGTCTTGGTGGTGTTGAGACGTTGATTGAGTGGAGGACTTTGACTGATCGGATGGTTGATCGGAGGTTGTTGAGGGTTAGTGTTGGTTTGGAGAATTGGGAGGATTTGAGAAGGGATTTGGAGGGGGCTTTTTGTGAGTTGGCCAAGGAGATGAAGGAGTAGAGTGGGAAGAGTGGTGATACTACTAGTAGTAGTATTTCTGCGTGTTTAGATGGGGTTCTTTGTATATCTTGAATATCTATAGTATTATTACATGACCATCGAATCGGGAGTCCCCGAGGCGTTGATTGATTAGGAAAGTCCATGCATAAACACAAATTAAACTAGTGTAGTAACTAGCGTAGTATCTTATAGTAAAAGTAGCTGATAATTAACTGATAACTGATAACTAACCCCACCTCTCCAAGTCCTTCATCTTCCCTCCACCACCAACCACAACCACATCTGGACTTACTTCCTCTCTCTCTCAGGTTACCACCCACAACCTTAGAAAATGACAACCTCCACATCAAACTCCCCCCCAATTTACAATCCACTACTTCGCCGCCGCAAGCACATTCACCGCCAAGAACACAGAACTCCTCCCCGCCCCACTCCGCCTGGCAGACCTCTTCCCCGAGCTGGAGAGGAGGTACCCCGGTATTCGGGAGAAGGTGCTGACTTCGTGCGCGGTGAGTCTGAATGGGGGCTATGTTGATCAGAATGAGAGTGGCGATTCGATTTTAGAGGGTGAGGGTGGTGTTGTTATTGGGAATGGGGATGAGATTGCTATTATTCCACCGGTTAGCTCGGGGTGAGGGATGGGGATGGGATGCTCAGCGGGGTTGGTTAGTAGGGGCTGATTGAGGAGCAATTCATTGGTCTGAACTGTGGGGTTTGATTTTATCTGTACTTTTCCTTTTTCGTCCTTTCTACTGTCGGACGCCTGTATGCATAATTATATCGCGACTATCGATGATCAAGATCAATGGACTTTTGCTGATTCAAATATGTCCATCTACTCCCCTCTTCACCTGAATTCGAATGTACGACATCTCGCTCATTCAAACTCGAAGAGAATATTCTATTCCATGACCTCCAGGGCTTCGCTACTATCTCCTCATTGGTCGCCCCGATCTACTCACGCTGCAGCAGTTCGCCCCATGGCTTTTCTCATCCTCCAACGATGAACGATAATTCTGCGCTGCACTGCACGTATGACGATCGACGAACCCGCTTGACTATTTCGAGGCATTGCCTGCGCATCACATGTCTCTTCTACAGGGGTCGAGTTCGTGTTCTATTCAAGTCATCGCAAACACTACACTGCCAGCGAATAGATCATCTCAATTTGAGCCGTTTGTGCCTATGCATAGGTGGTTCCCCTTCTGAGACCGGGCGTCTGGTAATCTTGTGTTGCCCCGCTGCTTTCTTCTTTACTGCCTTTTTCCCCTTTTCTTTCCTCCTCTGACAGTTTCTTGCGATGTTCTTTGTGGACTTAGGTAGTCTTCTTTCAAGATGGAGTGTCCCGTGCACAACTCTGAATCTACAATGGCCAGTGATTCGACCCCTGGATACCTAAGAAGCACTATTTCTAGCCGGAACAAAGCCATAGGAAATGGCTTACAGGACCTGGGGATACGTCAACGATGCAACTGCAATATCAGAGCCGCTGCAGCGGGTAGGAATGGTGAGTTAAACATGGATCCAGACTCGTTGGAACACTCAAGATTAACCTCAATCCTTCAGGAGGGATTTCATCGTCGCAAGTCCCTCACCAGGGAGTAACCCCTCAGCGACAACGCGTTCAGCGACAAGAACCTCGGGAAACACACCTCGAGGAAACTGGACCGTTTTCCCCTAAGACAAAATCAGATACATTTTCGCCACCTCCACCACCTGAACTATCTGAAGCTGGATCCTATTCATCCTCATCTAATGGTTCTGAGTTGGCCACGGAAGATGGCTCAAGTAGTGGCGATTCTAGTATCGGAACTAATGAAAAGACCGCCTCTTCCACGCTTTCTGAAGCTAAATCGACAAAGCGCTGGTCAAGGGAGCAATCGTCATGTGATTTGAAAAGTAGACAGCCTGTTCATCACCAGAGCACATGGGGATTGAAGAGCGGAGAGATTCCGGTTCCCGACGGTTTCGGTGCATGGGCACGGGATCAACCGAAGTACGTGTTCACGGTAGTTGAAGCCTAGAAAGAAAAGACGATTTCAATGCTGACCAGTACAATGTCCAATCAGCGATAGCTGCTGTAAATGAGTAAATGAGGTCGCGTGTAAATTTCAAAAGGTTCTCTCTGACGAGGACTCGATCGTTTACTTGAGGGGGAGAAGAGATTGAAAGATGGAGAATTGTGATTTGCTTCTTCTTAATTTTCTTTATTTAAAATGCCGATCATTGGAACATGAGTCTTTGTTTCATTTTTTCTGGAATTGAATAATCGAATCAAATTTACAATTTAATTGAAAGTTGCGTGTCCTTTGGCTTTACTTGTGCTGAAGAAAGAGAGCAAAAATAATAGAACCAGGGAAATCAAATCACCAATAATAGAACACATAGCGTGTGCGCTTTCATTGGGATTTAATTAGCCTAGCATGATCTATTCCGAACCGTGGCGCTATAGTATAATGTCTTTGTCTAACAATGCACTCATCACTAGTACCACGGATAAGAGATCCGATCTTCTTTATTTCCTTTGAATCGTCTTCCTTGTTAATATCTCGACTATAAAGAATCTTGAAACATATAGTAGAGAAGCCAGACACGATGAAAGCCGTCTGAAAAAATAGATGGGGTTACTGGATATTTAGAACTCTTTTATAGATACAGTTCATAGTATATAGAGTGACTTCGGATCATGCCAGACGGATTTTATAACCATCCTCGCTATATTTGAGACTCCTCAGAGCACTAGTATCCCAAAAGTCTATACACATATTCACAAGTCGGTATGTCGAGTTCTCGTTCCAACTTCAAGAACGAAACCGTTTCCAGCAACATGAAACGCAATACTCCTGTTATCGCTCGCGAGCCGCGAAAGACTCGAGGTAATATATTCCCATAATGAAATATATGGTCATGACATGAAGCTTACTTTAACATTAGGATCTGGAGAAGCTAGTAGTTTCCGCAGCCAGCGCACCGGGGAAGGAGAATCCAAGGGTCATACAGGCACTGGAAGGCGAAAGGTGGAAGTGCCCATCTCAACTCTGGCATGGTTCGCCGGTGGCGGAACGAGAAAAAAGTCGAAGCCCAAGAACGCCGACTATGGGAAGGAGAAGGAGAAGGCCGAGCAGAAGCCCCCGCCCCCGAAGAAGACTACGTATGTTGGTAACTCGTTTCCTGGTGGGCAACTCGTTAGATCATCTCGTAGGAAGCAGACTGGGGATGGTAAGGTTAAACTCAAGAACGGTGGCGGATTTCTTGGGTGGTGATATTGGATATTATATGAATTTGGTTCTCGTTTATACTTAGATCGTTCTCGAGTTGGCCTCTTTTCTGCGAAATTCAGTGCAATTATATGATCTTCAGAATCTGGATACTTGATCTCGTATTTGCCCTCTACTTATACGATACGCTGGCGGTTTTAGTCGTTCCTGGTGTCCAGAAACATCTCATTAGAGAGGAGAAAGGGGAAATTATAGTATAGATTTGGTCGCTCTGTCTATTTTGCTCACATACTATAAGGATCGTGGTATTTACCAGGGCAAGATCATAGCAGCCCCCAACGCAGCAGTAACTGCCGAGATTCCAACCACATAGCTAAATCCATCCCAGACTGACGCGCGAGCAGAAATTCTACCAGCAGCATTGGAGGTAGCTGTGGAGGTGGCTGTCGCAGTCGCAGTTGCAGACTTCAAGTCGGACTCGTGATGCAGCATCGTAATCACAGGCGCATAAGAAAATGCGCTGTAGAGAGACGTCTCAGCGCGGTCAAAAGTTTCCGTGTATGTATCTGTACGGGCTGTAGTAGCTGTCTCAAATAGAAGATATTCGGTCTGAAGAACTGAGGAACTGTCTCGCGTCAAGGTGAAGATCTCTGTACTCGATCCGTATTCGTAGTTGTTTCCTACGCCGACCTGGTAGCCAACAGTAGCTTTATAGCCCTCAATTTCAGAGTAGCAGAAGCCACCTTTGTCGGCAGTCATACCGCTGGGAGAGATGTTAGCCATCCGATTTTACCAGAATTCTGTGCTTTTTCAGATAGATGGGATCTGGACTTACCTTGGACAGCATGCCACCATTGTCTCCTTAGGTTCCAAGATGCCCTTCAGAACGGAGGCAGGATATTCGTAGTCATTTCTGTAGTAATAGTAGTCATCCTTTGTGTCGGTAGTTGTAGTGGTGGTAGCGAAATAGATGCCCGATGAACTGAGCGAGCTACTGGCGTCGCGGGCTACCAAGCCAATCGTCTCCCAGTCTGAAGGGCAGTGCAGGCCAGGAGAATAATAGAAATCCCGGTTAACCCAATCTACATATTGAGCTGCAAAAGCAGATTTTTGTGCTTCGGAAAGATGGTGAATGGTTGTCTCAGGTGTGGCGGTGGTTGTCGGCGAGGGAGATGGCGTACAGCCGTCGAATTTGATCCTCAGGGTGGGCTCTGCACCATACTTGAGGTTCAAATAATTTCCATCGTCAACCAAGTAACCAAGCATCATACGCCCAGATGCAGTACAGCTCGGAGCTGGGGTGAAGGTCGTTGTGATGGGGCCAAGGTTGGAGAAGGTATACCAACCCGCGGAGACGGAGGCGTTCAATCCCGTCATGGTTGCAATTTAAGGGAGGAGTGGAGTGAAACGGCCTTTTACCAACTGATTAGACGGAAATGATCCATTATAAACACACCCAGATCTCCTTCGCTTCCACCGCTTGCAGGCCAGAGGGCAGCCTAAGATTTGGGGCCGTTCGAATGAGGCTAAAACTGCAATCTCCACTACGCTCGCTAAACGGCGAACTGCCGCCCACTCCGACTTGGCAGAGTCAAATCTACAAACCAGAGGATCACCCGATGCCCCTAGGACCAACTCTAGCTAGTTCGAGCTTTCTAGGGTCGTATGGCCTTGGAAATTCTGGTTCTCTAGCTTCTTTAGCTTCAGTTCCGACTCGCTGAGACCGCCAAGAAAGATGTTTAGCGTGGTGCAAGTGGATCAGATTTGGCCACTATCGAGTTTTAACGCAGGATTCTCTTGGCCACGGAAGGAACCCATCAAGGGGTCTTTCAAGTCCGCGGACTGAATGGTACGGTTTGGACTGTTAAGGCAATTCCATCTCCGGATCTATCTGAGCCCTTTGAATCTTGCACAGCTCTCCGCTCTCTGTTTTATTCAATTCCAGTCTGGCATTATCAGTGAATTTTATCATCGCCAGCAGAAAGTCACAAGAATATCCATCAGCTTAACACTTTTTCGACATAAACTCTCTCATTACTACGCCCATTAATGGTGGGGCTCATTTGATTTGCATAGGAGTTGTTGGGGAGAGGAAGTTGGAATCCGGGAATAGTTGGCTCTCCGTGGCCCACCAGTAGGTTGCGTACATGGCACATGGTTTCCTTCTCACCGAACTACCTATGATCTATCTAATCATAAAAGCACAATCGTACGTTAGAAAAAATCTTTCGGAAATTCAAAAAGTCGACTTTTTCTCTGTGCAACAAAATTAGTAAGTGTCATTTACAAGATCAAGTCATTCTTTTGGAGCGGAATCGATTAGACGAGAATTACAAAGGAAGTTAAATGGAATTGAATTGGTTTTTCTTGATGACCCACCCGTACTAACTGGCTGCCAAATAATTAGGAGGAAATAGTAGAGATGCATGATATTTTATGAGACTAAATGCTAGTTGGCGATTCACATAATCTGGCCCCATGAGGACCACGTTCCCTCAGCCCTAGCTTCAGAAACAGCTACTATGTCCTACATCCTCATCGGTGGCGGGAATATGAAGCTGGTCCCTCCAGTGCTCATATATTCCCTCCGGAATCAACCCCTTCTTCTCAAGTCTAAGAAGCAGATACGAAGCCCAAAGACCAGAACTCTGGGCTGGGATGGCCCTAGCCTCTTGCTCGACGATAGGCCCTGCTGAAGCTGGGATCTGGGCGACAAGGTCCTTACTCTCGATCCACCAGCTCTGGAACCGCTTATTGGATTCAATTGCAGGCTTCCAGTATCCTGGCCAGCCCTCGCAATGTAGCCGAATGCATCGCTCCGCCCCTGGATGGCTCATGATGATCAGTGAATGAACAGGGTCGCAAAGGAACTGCTTCCTACCAAACGCGACATAAACGTCATAGTGTGTCTGATCGACTTGGGACATGATGAATGACTATGCAGAGTAAGTGATGATAAATGTAGTATATAGCAAATGATAAATATGATGGTGGGTGTGCTGCTAATAAGGCTGTCCGATGATACCAAAACCTAATCACTGGGAATACCCGAGGCTTCTTATAGGACCTCCCTCGAAATGACCATCATAAAGACAAACAATGAGTTTGAGGTCTACGAATAAAGATCAATCACTTGTTTCAGCTTCATTGAAAATTATTTCTTTATGGAACTAACGTTTATTGTCTCAAATAAACAAAGGAAAACGGGAAACTCGAGTAACATGGCAAAGATCCACAAAGCAAAAGCAAGCCTTGGAAGGTAAAATAGTTGCGGATGTTCAGCACTAGATAGCTGGCAGCTATGTATCGCCTTTTGCTGGTAGGAAGTTTTTGGTAACCCCGAGATGAGAATATACAGACCTGATGATAAAGCTTGCCTGTATTCATATCTACTAAAAGACGACTTGAAGCTTGTGTATCAATATTGTTCAATAGTATCTAAACTTATTCTATACCTATCTCATTTCAGAACCGTAACTCTATAGTAGAACTCAAATATCTTTATTCAAGCAGAACATTGACAGTCGTCAAATATTCTTCCCCTTCTAGGCGCTTGTCTACTCTTTCAAGACTGAGAGGATTTAAACAATTTTGCTTAGAGGTAATGCAGTTTTCATTCTCTCAGAAACCTTGGAATACTACTACCCCAAAGCAAAGCTTTATAGCGATTCATGGTTATGCATCTTCGAGGGCTTAAGCGCTCTATTAAGCCAAAAGATACAGTATGTACCTCATTTACAGGCGAGCTGAATACCGAGAACTCACAACGGCTCTTATATAGTCGCTGGACGGATGGGTGCCTCGGAACGAAGGAACAAGGTGAAACGGGTTATCAACCTCACTGCTGTCCAAGGCCAATTTTGACGTTGCCAAACACTACCTGCAACTGGCAAGCTAATACAGCATGTGTGTGTGTGTGTATGGAAATCATATAACCTGTCTCCTCGTGAGTTGAAGCCCTGGATTGGGGTACAAGTGTGATTTTCGTCTAAGCTATGCAAGGACCAGCTATTTGTACCTGCCACTATATGGACTGGATAATGTCTGGCAGGAAGGGCTTTCCTCTCTCGGCCGCCGTCGGGATTAATTAACCTTAATAACTATTCACATCGCGACGAACTATTACCTGTATTACACCTCCAGGTTTTGCCAGTCAGACCCACGGGTTTATCGCTCGCCCCGCCGTTAGTCGTTTGACCGCTCCAACAGGGGACTTCGTCTTCATAGTGAGAAATGCACATATACCTCTTTCATTCCCTTCCTAGCTTGATAGCACCTTACAAGTGTTTATATACCTGCCGGTCAGGCTCCTCCCCGCAGGAAACGACGACTCTAATAATTTGTATAGCCTTGAAAGTATAGCTAGGCGTCGCTCCAAAGTAACGCATTTCCCCGCATTAAGTTGCTACGATGCAGCAATTTTTGGAAGACCTCAAAAACCCCCAATAAAGCCTCAGCCTAACTGCAAAATATTGCTATAGGCTCCATTCTTTTCTCATAGTTTAGTGAGGATGTTATCGATAAGGAATGGACAGCGTCGGATGGTAGCGGAAGCCTCGATTGGTATTGTTCGCCACCATTACGACAGCCCGCTAGCAGCGAGTCTACGCGACCAATACGCTCCGCGAATTTTGACAAGTGGGAGCTTTATTTTACGCGAGGCACCAGAGTGGTAGTTTTCGTAAATTAACACTTAGGTAGTCTTATTTCCATCTCCGGCGATGCATTCAGAAGAATCTCTGCCTAGACCCTCTCGTATTCAGTTATTCAACCTGATGACCGTGCTCAAGAAGGAAACATCTTGATCCAAACTAGTGGCATGCTTACTCTCAGGTGCCAGACCGCCGCAATTGGAATAAAATGGAGATTCTAGACCTAGAACGCATCATTGAGTTCATGAAGTGTCATAGATTCTAGGATACACTTAATGGAAGTTATCGAGCGGAAAAAGTAGAGATATCCAACCCGGCTTGCTCTGAACACATCCTTCTCTCTGGAGTGGAGCGGTATTTCAACGAAATAATATACACCATCTTCAAAATGATTCCTCAAAGGATCCTACTTCTCAGTGTCCTCTTCTTATGTTCAAGAAAGATCACCGGTCAATTCATCCACATCTGCACAAGTGATGAAATCTCTCGTGATGACGTCGCCTCGAATGGATGTACTTGCCGACAATTTTTCCCTCACGATACCTGCACGAAATGTCCAGTTGGTCCTTCTACTTGTACATCGGAGGATTCAGGAATCTGCCTTTCCGACTGCAATTTTGATTGCACATCAAAACAGAACGAGAACAGCGATTCCTGTGGGGTATGGCTTCATTCAGTCTGCGAGTGCAAGCAAAATCCATCACTTTGTAATTTCCAGCACGGAAAGGGAACGACAGGCTGGGTGAAACTTGGCGGGCAGGGCAATTTAGCCACAGTAGATCAGCCGTTACGCAACATCTTGGCCCTACAAAACCACGGAAGTCTTGCAAAGTCTGCTTGGGACTGGGGCCAGCAACTTCCTATTTCTGACCTAAGTACCCAAGGCCTGGCTATCAACCCTGTGCGATCTATAAGTCAGGATCAAGTCCACATGCACATTTGTGATGTCAACCCCGGTATGGTGGCCTTTTTAACAAAGATTTCCACCAACTCTGCTATTTCAAACTATCAAACAGTGCAACCGATCAAACTCGAAAAACCATTCATAAGTGACGGTCATGATACTCCGGACACAATGTGGTGTCTCGCATCACAAACCAAAAACACACCTATTGACGGGGAACTTGTTTATAACGCTATTAATAGCGTAATGGGGAAGCCGAAAGTATGCAATTTCAATGTAGCTGCGGCAGTGATACGTGACTCAAATGGCTATACATGGGGATGTGTTACAGCTGATCGTGGTGATTCAGAGCATCGGTTCTTGAACACATGTAACAAGAAGTGATTATGGTGTTGCGGAACATCGCAGGTCGTTGAAAAAATCAAGTATGTACTTGACTGCCTACTTATGTATTTACGATAATTCGCTTTCTTTACCAGTTGATCTGCTTTCTGATTCACTTCCGATTTCACTTATAACAGTGCAATTTTTTTGTTTAAACAGAATGACTAATTGCTTTGGTATTCGGCAAAGAATTGGGCAGAAGCTTAATTATCCCGAATCCAAATCACACTTGGCCTTGAGGCTCATACCAAAGATCGCCAGATTAAACCTGTTACTTCTCATTGATTTTCTTCAATAGTAAAAGAAGGCTATTAACTCTATTGGCCAAAGCGTGGTCCTTTGCTACGAGCCTGTTTTAGGTAGCCATTCTCGTGATAAATTGTACGTCCCTACTTGTCTGTTAAATTCCCACGTTGTGGATAGCTGAAGGGTGCAGATTGGGTAACTGCTCAAGTAAGGCTCAACCCCAAGTAGATGATAAAATACTTCTTGATGACAACTTCAGCTCTCTCGCATTTATTTTGAATCATATCAGTGTCTTTAAAGTCTCACGATATGGCCTAGAAGCTTGTAAATATCTGAGTGGAGTCCTCGGCTTTTCTTTCTGCTCCGAGTCCAAATATTCAGATCGCAATTTACGGAACAAAGAGAACGATGCTGTCTCATTCTGCTTTTCTATCGCACTTCAGGATCTGTTTTTTCGATATCTAGTCAATAGCTAAAGCATTGATCGGGTCAAATGATAACATCGTGACTTAGACTCTTTCGCAAAATGACACAATGAATTCTGTATCTATTAATATACAGACCCAATCGCATAGGTAACAGTTAGTTCTTTGTTTATATGGATAGAGGCTGCTGGAACAATGCCTTGTTTTGAATACAAAGAAAGTTAAGCTAGCCACAATGCTGCATTTTTATACGAGTCCTGTCTATCATATTCTGCTTCATGTTCGCGAATTCTACGTTAAGCCGCATCAGAGTTCGAGGGACATGTATAAAAACCATCCTACTTCATTCTGAATTTCAATTTATTCTAACTTCAAACATTGATTATCGAAACTCTACCAAGGCCTAGCCACATAGGACAAACAGGTATGTCGAACCAAGTCAATGAAGAAGACCAGATGGAGTGGCATTTGGATACTGATGTTATGGACTGGGAGGACAACATTGCCGTTGCGGACTGGAGTATTCTCACTAATCCATCCCAAGATGGCCAGAGCGAGCCTCCGAGCCATGGTCTTGTCCCTCGGAGGCATTCCCTGAGCCATAGTAATGCTCAGCATCAGCAGGAGCTTGGGGTGTTGGATATGTCATTCGCAACTGGTGTTATGGACTGGGAGGTTGAAAATGAAGTTGCGAACTGGAGAATGCTTACCAATGCATCTCCAGACCGTCGGAGCCAGAGTAATCATTATAGCCCAAGCTTTACACGCAATCAAAGCGATGACGTGAGTCAGGGCGGGTTATATGATGGGGCTATTGATATGGGATTTGACGATACATTTGTGGGGGCTGAAGATACTGCAGTTGGGGATGCCAGGGTCGACGATACGGCTGTGGATACCGACAATACACTGGTAGCTATGGACGTTGACGATACATTCGCGGATCTCGAGGATAAATTTCCGGATCTCGACGATACGTTGACTCGGATGGATGTTGATGATACACTGGCAGTTGCCAGTGTAGACTTGGTGGCCAATGATACAGCCATTATGGAATTTGATTTCAGCAAGACACTTTTAGACTTGGAGGCTGGCGATAGGGTTCTGGATTGGGGGACTAAGAATCAGCCTCAGGTTCCTGAGAGCCAGCCTGAGACTTCCATTTTCCCAAAGGGACAGGAATTCCTACAAATCTGCACTATGTTAGGATGCGCAGAGCGCATGGTGGATGGCCGTCATTGCGAATATCACAAGGCACAGGAAATACCGACTACGTGCATAGACTTCGGATGTACCTCTCGGAGTATGGTAGAAGGCTATTGTTTTGACCATTGGACGCAGGCACATGGCTGCGAGCCGGATAATGAGCAGTTTGATTGCAATTTCCCCGGGTGCATTAACAAGAAAGAGTCCGGCTCCTTGCTCTGCACATGGCATGCGGATGGAGAGAATCCAGATGATAGTCATTTTCGGCGCCGGAAGTGCGAGTCTACTGGTTGTATTGCGCAGAAAAGAAAGGGTCTATACTGCGTGTCCCATTGGAATGAGTTAAACCCTCATGATATGATTTGTGCCTTTTCTGGCTGCGCTAACCCTAGGCGGAAACATGAATCATATTGCGGTCGGCATATGAAACAAAAGGACTTAGTTCGAAATGGCCCCAAGTATAGCACACGGGATGCTTGCACCTTTCCAGGATGCCCGAACCGAAGAAAGAAGCAGAGATTATGCGAAAGCCATTGGAACCTCGAAAATCCGGGCCAAAAATGTCGTACAAAAGCCAAAAAGGTTTGCACGACCTCTGGATGCGAAAAGAACGCCTGGAGAAAATCCTTATGTTATCATCATGCGGCAGAAATGTGGCCTGGTAGCATCATTTGCGAAGTTTCTGAATGCGGAAATAACAAATGGAAAGGTGGATTGTGTGAGAAGCATTTTGGGGGATCTCGGAGTCGTGTAAAAGTCTCATCAAAGGTTTGCACGAGCACTGGATGTGATAAAAGCTCCTGGAGAAAAAGTTTATGTTATCAACATGCAAAAGAGATGTGGCCTGAGAGCATACTTTGCGAATTTCCTGGATGCACACAAAGAAGGCGCAAAGACGGATTATGTGAGAAGCATCTCGATGGTGAGGAACCTCGTTTTCAATAAGGTTCATAGAAAGCCGGAAAGGAACTTGCAGTGAGTACATTAGACATTCTCGAAAGGGATATAGCAATGCTAGTAAGCCGATTGTCCAGGCGACTACATCTGAATGGGACATATATGTTGCAAAGTCACAGTTTTCTTCCTCAAATGTTGTGGACGAATCTGAACTTGGAACCTTGAAACTTGAATCTTGCCGTTAAAATTCTCTGCTGGAAACGGTGATTACCTGCTGCTCGTTTTTGATGTTTTATATCCAGCTTTAAGAATACATTCCTTCAAGGATTCGAAGATAAACGTGGGCTACCGTGGCCACACTATTTCCACTTTATTATCATATGTGAAGCTTTTATTAACCATATAACTGTAATTACCAGTCCTGCCCCTCAATTTGAAGGATAACTTCACCTGGATTGTTTATTTCCCATTTGTAGCTTATCTCGAATCACAGGCCTTCACAGAAACCTGCAGTTGGAAGCTGGAAGTGTGTGTTTGCTTGATTATTGCTAGTATCAATTATACTAGTCGTAATTCGTAATTATGAGGCTGACATCTTTACAAGCTGTCATTAGGGTTTCGCCAATAATATGGTAGATCTTTTCCAACCCGCCCATGGCTATTATCGTACTAAATCTACTTCTGAAGCGTTCGAAATATACTCCAACACTCAGAACAGGCAGGAGATCATCCTCTTAGATCTTGAGATTTCTACTGACGAACCTTGGAGTAGGCATGGCCGTCTTACTGTCGCCACATTTAGATCATGTAGAATTAATGAAACTAGACGCTTATTAGTATAATACCCCTATGTTATGCTGGGATGATAGCGGCAGAACTTAATCACAGGATTTTGACTTGACGGTATTCCAGGACTGGCACAGCCCCTTCATTTGGTAGTATCCGACGCTTAAATCCCTGCTCCGATGTCGAGCTTTTCTTTGATGGCCTTTTGCGGTATAGCTTACACCCCGAGCCTATTCTGTCCGGTTGAAGTCATCAAAGATCGAGCGAGGAATATATTTTCCTCAAATAATTTTTCCCGAAGTCACTGCTGCAGTGCATACTAGTAAACCTGCCAGTTTATCTTTATTTGATTCCAAAGTTGGTGGAATTTGTAGCTTGGAAACACTCTCAGTTGCTGAGAATAGTTTGAGGCGTATTTTGTGGAAGATGAACCCCAAAGACCACTCAGGGTCTTTTCTCATATTGACATCGACGGGCAGGGAATACGTTGGAATACACCCTGTTGTTTACAAAATTAAGACACATTTATTATTACTAGTGATTAGTACAGTATACCCATGAACTCATGTCATGGCAGAAACCTGCTGGTCATATCTAGGAAAAGCCGTTATTTGCCAGTATGAGTAGTATATTTAGCGAGAGTAAGCTGGCAGTATTTCTTTACATTTTCTGAAAAGATGAACTCCAAGCGCCAGGAATCAGATCATTAGCGCATTGCGCAAAGTCAAACATGAAAAGCAAGATAACCCCCAATTTAATGCACCTTCCTTCTCATAAGCCTCATTACATCCAGCTCTCCGATCCGCACACTGCATCGACACTGTTCCGTCACTGCGACACCTGGTAACAGTAAACCCAGCTCGATTCAACAGATTATTTATCATCGAGCTCGGTCATAGCCTTCTTCTGGCGCCACAAGCAAACGCTGCAGATAGACGAAAAGAAAAACAAAATACTGTTACTGTCAGAAATGTACTCGAATCCTGTGTAAGGCGCGGTATCCTAGACGCGTGTGAACTCACCAAAGAGCAATGCTCAATCCCCAAATAGCCTTCGTCTCGATGCAAATTGCCTTTGACGCGCCGATCCAAGAAGAGTAGCCGATTTTCCCGTTGATCGTAGCGATATAGCTAGACAGCTTAGAGGAAAATGCGTAGACGGTCGCGTCCTTGTATCCCAGCTCCGCAAGTGTGTTGCACTTCAAGTAAGACAATGGCTTGCCCATTACAACAGCCACCACGATGAGGGCAATTAGAACAGCAAAGTCTGCGACTGCGCTGGCGAGAAAAGGTAGGATATTATCGACGAAGAGAATTGCTGAGATGATGCAGTAGACGACTGCGATAGTTGTCTGGGTTCTGTTAGTACCGGGTCTGATACAGTAATGAGATTGATTGCTGCAATCATACCACCGATATAGTTCCGATAAGAATATTTGGAGGAGTTGCATTGTTCGAAACGATGGAAGAAATGAATTTGGCTGTCATGCCGATTATCGCGATCAGCGAGCAAAATTGGAAGAGCCGGGCGATTTGGAATGTAGCGCCGAGAGCTCCGTAGCGACCACCCATTTTGAAGAATATGTGAAGGAAATTCGAAATGAAAGTTCAAAAAAAAGCGATTGAAGATGTTTGGAAAATGAGACGAAAGCAAGGTCGACACAGTCGGAGTTAAAGAAGGAATTGGGCAGTTATTATAACGGACTGCGAGTGTATGAGGCAAGAAATTGCTTGCAAAATGAGAATGAGATGTGAGAATAAGATGTCAAGGAGTGTGTGGACAAGTCTAGACCAGAAGCCAACAATGAAAAGTGAATAATTAATGATGCAGATTGAAGAATGGAAGTGAAAATCTGAAAGAGATGGGCTGAGACAACTTATAAACACCAGATCAAAGAGCTCAACCCATCTCTAACAGCCCAGCAGGAAAAGAGACACGATCTAGACCGGATAAATTTAGCAGCATTCAAAACGTGGTCCAAGATCTAGATCCATCCCCAGAAAATGAATCATAGTCCCTTAGAATTGGCGTCAGAGATGATCTTGTTAGACCCCCAAGCGCCGACAACGAACCAATTAAAGCGTCTGTATACTGAAAACATCCCATCCGCTCTGCCGGGTGGCCCAGCATCAACATCAAGGCCAAAGCTCCAGCCTCTCCTAAACAGGCGCTTTGCAGAAATGACAGCTCTAGCTGCAAGAGCTTTTGCTTTTTTGAATGCAGATCTTGGTTATATTCAAAATAACTGGTCGGGGATTTTGTGGGAGCGATCGCGCCGCAACTGGTTGGCTCCACCGCGGGCGCTTGGAAGGGAAACCCTAATTCCGACGAAGGCGCCACAGCCACTCGTTCCCCTGGCGTTTGCATTTCTGACGCAGGCGGCTACACAAATAAGTCAGGTACGAGCTTGCATCCTACTAGGATGTGGATGCGAGGACGATCATGTTTCATGTATGTTGCCAGCCACAGTAGTCTTGGAACGCCCTTGGAAAACATTGTCTTGGGTGCGCTACTGGTGGCTTCTGCGCATTTCATATACCTGGCCATGCGCGATGAGAATCTCGCCTACTTCTTGGACTGGTACATAGCCTACCCACTGGCGCTTTGACTCATCGTGCAGATCTTTTTCCTGAGGAACGCCATCCCAATAACTGTTGGGATTGACAACTGTCGAGGTACAATGGATTGCGCCGCCAGCCCAGCAATGAAAACCTACGTACCTAGGTAGGTAGGCAATGTCAATGGATACGCTGAAACCTTTTGTCGCAAAGCTGAGTATACAATAGGCACTCCGATTGGTCAAACTTGATATGTTGGTCATTAATTTTCATTCAGAAATTAGTTCAAAGTATTATGAACAATATATATCTCCAACCAAAAGTCACCCATCCTTGAGCTTGACGTTTTTTCTAAGACAGAATATTCAAAGACGCTCACTCATTCAATCTCCATCCACCACTCGTCCGCTTCTGGAAGAAGCCATCAGGGTCATATCGCAGACGTGTCGCAAGGGCCTCTTTCTTCGATGCAGGGTCAATACGGCCCCAATAGTCCTGCCGGAAATACGCATCGTTCATGAAGAGCGGGCGATAAACGTCAGGCAGGAGACCTTTGTCAATGTTCTTCTGAACAAGGTTGCCCATGCCCTGGTAGAGCTTCTGGTTAGCTTGATCGATCTTGTCATCATCGATAGAGAGCGCGTAAGAGAAGTCAAGTTCAATGAAAATATAGTTTTGGTCCGTAGGAACGTTAAGCAGGTCGCCACCGCGGTCCTTGGCTTTCTGGGAAAAGGTCTTGGGGACGGGCTGGAAGGCGATGGATCCTAGGACACCGGTCACGCCGAGGACGTCCTCCGTGACATTATACCAGTGGTCGTAGTACTCCTGCAGCACGCTAGATCCGACAGTCTTGTTGGGAACCGGTGTTGTCTCTGTGGCGATAGTGTAGCGTTGGCCGCTATCTTTGTTAGTATCTGAATTTTATAGGGCGATACATGGAACTTACTGCAGGATAAAGAAGTCATTGTTCTTGAGAAGATCGTAGTATGTATCCCAGGTCTTGGTGGTCGAGGTGTGATCAATAGCGGTAAACTCGTCAAAGACGCCCGCAGGAGGTTCGGGTCCATCGTAGAAAAGGAACATGATCCAGAAGTCAATGAGTGCGCCGTGCTCGGAAGTCAGAATAATAGCTGCCTTGTCATCGGGGTATTCGTCGACAAAGTTGCGCAAAGCCGAGAGCACCTGGGGGGTCTTGTCGGCCGTGAAAACATAGTTACCACCCCAGACCTTGTGCTCTTGGGGGTGGGTTTGCATGGTGTACGCAGTAACAACGCCAAAGTTGTTACCGCCGCCCTTCAATGAGGCGAAAAGGTCTGGACGGACGAATCAGTATCTTGCCGTGGCGGCGAGTTGATAAGAATCTTGGCTAATCTCACCTGTGTTTTCCTTCTCATTGGCATTGACAATAGTGCCATTGGCCAGCACGACCTCGAAATTCTTCACGTTGTTGGCTGCCCAGCCATACTGTGTGCTCAGGAAACTCATTCCACCTGTTAAAGTTAGCAATTGGGTTGCAATATCGCATGAACTCAACACTAAAAAGCTTACATCCGAGCATATACCCTCCGATCCCAACGCCTCCAAGTCTACCACCCACCACCGCACGTCCGCCAACAGCATCATCCAAGCCCTTCTGAGCTTCCTCCCAAGCCAAACCAGGGCCGATGACTGCGGTTTGATCCTCATGGTTGTAAAATACCTGGTCAAGGTTTTTGGTAGAAACTAGGAGTCCGTCTTGGATACTTGCGAATCCATTATTGGGCATATGACCGCCCGACTTAACTGCAAACAGAGTGTCGACGTCGTGAAGCTCTTTGATCACCTGCGACATCTCGGCCGCGCTGGAGGGTGCCGCGATACATGTCGGCTTCAGGTCACCACATGCTGCTGACCAGTACTTGGTCAGATCGGTATTGTAGTTGATCGAGATCGGGTATTCGATATCAATGCCGGCATTTTTGAGGGTTGAGCAGATGTCTGCTTGGACGAGAGGAAAGGCTGCCAGAGCAAGCGCTAGGGCTTGCCACCCGCGGGTGGAAAACATGGCGAACAATTTGTTGGGATGAATTAATTATTAGAAGGAATAAGTCGATTTGAAGTCCTCGTGTTAACTTCAGAAATTAAGTTCCTCGCAGAAGGGAACCGATTAAATTGAAAGCAAACCCTCGATTGCTTTTTCAAATAAGGGGATCTGCAATAGGTACTTAAACCTTTTTTTTTCTTTCCCTTTCCATTTTGCAACTATGGATTAGGGAGTGTTCCCGGATTCGGTGGATATCCAGGAGCCACTGATCAGCCTCCGGAACGATGTGGACCTAGTAATGGGGGCGTGAAGAGTGGAAAAAAGCAAACCGCGGGGTGTCGGCGGATGTGGGTATCAGGAGGGTCTCCATCCGGCTCGGATGGAGTTATGCAGTTCCCATATTTGGCAAGGAATCCCTAGCGGTTGACCTCTACAGAGGGGCCATGGGCTAAAGAAACGTCGATGATCAATCTCATCTCGGTTGGATATCCTTGAGATGCACATGGCAGTGGCATCTATCTATCGTATAGAAGCAAACTTGGGCCATTGGGACCTCGGGAGAAGGGGCCGTGAGGGGATGTTCTTCAGGATCGAAGGCTGAAAGGCTGATTAGAGAAGTATGAGGCCGCAGCCGAGAGTCTAACTGTGTCGATCGCCGATGCACTATGCACTATCTGTGGTCACGGATGCATGCCATGCACGCGACAGGACGCCATCTGGCGTAGACAGCGATTAAAAATCCCCGAATAACAAAGACGGGTAAGTCCCGGAAGTAAGCGGCGTCAATAGTTCGTTCCTTGGGCGCGGACGAAGTACTGCGGCTTGTGTGAACAGCCAACCATGGATTAAGTCCAGACCGGCTCCTTCATCCTGGCCCCACTGATCATCTCAAGAGTGAGACAAGGAACGAATGGCCTGACCATATCATAACTCTGAATTGAGACGTTAAGCAGGAGTTGAGTTTTGTGCGTAGATGCCCCTAGGAAGACAAATTTGCCTTCTAGTCCACTAAGTCCATTGAGTCCACTGAATGGAAGGGGTAAATCGACACTTCGCGTGGCTCACGGCCATAATTATTCCGAGAGGTGTCCGTCAACCTAATGATCAGCCATTGGAGTGGGCCGACAAACGGTATCCTCCTGGCACCAAAGAAGTGGATCGAATGGCAAATCAGACTGCGCGGAATGCCTGAATGGTTCCTGGATTTTGAACCTGAATTTGGTAGGAAGGCCGGTGCATTGCCAGCAACGCCATCAAGCTCGGACCGACTTCGCTTAGACCAGTAGAGTAATGATAGTCGCTGTCAACAAGGTTTTGGGCATTTGCTCTTGTTGGTGATCGACGGGGCTCACGTTAAGCAGGGCGATCAATGTGGGATGAGATAACCTTCACATGGTTTAAATCTACCGAGGGTCACGGCAAGGGTACGGGGTAGATATTAGGATCTCCCACTGGTGCGGAGTAAAACACGATAGCGAATACGTTGAATACGCGGGCTCTCCTGGGTGCTTCTGAGGACGATCTGGAGAAATTGGAGAAATGACCTTGGTGCCTGACAAGATGACAAGATGACAAGATGTGGGGGCTGATTCACTAGCCTGAAACTATTCAGGGGGAAGTGTCGGTCATCAGGCAGGCCATAACCAAACCTGGTATGTATACTCCGTAATCCCTGCTCAAATCCCTATTCAATAGCCGAATGGATCCGTCCCAACTGCGGCAAATGGAGTTCGCCCACAGCCTCCTGAAAGAAAAAGACTGGGGGTGTTCCTGCAGTTGAGTTACATCGTGGCGGTAATGGGGCATGCCTTGGCAAGATCAGCCTTGACTGGAAAATGATAACCTCGAAAATGCATGGAGAGCAAGAGAGAACACTGTTCCCATCATGCGACCATTCAATATGATTAGATGGTCTAGTAGAAGCGAGATTGCAAAGTCTTTTGAATGGTTATTGTTATTTGTATACTTCGAATGCGCGAGTTACTGCCTGAGTGCCTTATCGCCTTATTTACCAGGCATTACTATATTTCTCACCGCCCTCTGAGCGGTGAATTCCTTTTACAGGCAGAATAACCAATTTCGCAACTGATGATGCTATCTTCACGTCAACCATGCTGCGATCAAGGATTGGCGTCCTGCAGACAGTCGCCAATGTGCAACAGCTCTGTTTGCGCTGTTTATCCAGACAGCGCCAGTCATCATGTCTGTCTCTCCGGACAAGGCACGCGCCCAGGCCGATTGGCCGCCGCCTCTTATCAACCACGCGCATCTTGAGAGCCATTCCGACGGAAACAACAAAGCAGGATCAGATTGCAGACACAGTATGACAACTATTTTCCCTAGCCTATACCATGACTAACTTATGTTTTTCTTTAGAACTCAGCGGAACCAAATTCCAGTTCCAACGAAGCATTCTCGCAGGCCGAGCTCGAAACCTATCGCGACATCAGAGAATACCTCCACAAATGGCAAGCAACGAACCCTCTGGTCCTTGACCCTGTCCGTGACGCTGGTATCGGAATATCCACCGATTCACCAGGACAAGGAGTCCTAGGATCGATGCTCAACGGTCGTGAATCCAGCGAGTCGCTCTGGGCCAACTCGAACCTCAAGCAAGAGGACGACTTCGATACTTCCGAGGAATGTGAGGGTGAACACCTGGAACCGGGTGATATGGTGGCTCGTCTAACCACGGATGGCGTCTTCATATTTGCAATCTACGTGCGATCCGTCCACCGGCAAAAGCAGTTCTACACCAGCCGCGGAAACTGGCGTGTCTGCACCAATCGCGAGGTCGACTTTGTATTCAAGGACTTTGCGCCGCCGGAGCTTCTCGATCCTATCATTCCATATTTCCCTGACGGCCTCACCGAGGTCAACTCGGAAATCCAGTCTGTTCCTGAGGGCGGGCTTCCGCGACCACTTGGGGCGCCGTTGGTAAATATGATGAACAATTTTGAAGAGCATCTCCTATCATTCTATAGGGACCACTCAAAAGTTCTTGATAGTCTGCATGAACTGGTGGCGGACGACTCGGAGTTCCAGCGTCTGACCCTCGAAGACTTGACCATGAAGGCTCTCTCCATCGACGAGTCGGAACTTACCCCGATAAACATGTTCAACGTGCATCAGGCTGTGCGACGCCATCCCTTCAAGATTGAAAAGGATATTCCTTCCTTCTTCAGTCGGACGTATCTTATCCAGCCCATGCGGATCGCCAAAGTCGTTGATCAGGTCATTGATTGGGTGCGCGAACACCAAGATTTCTGTATCCGTGCCGTCATGTCCAAAGAGCAGCCCGGGCGAAAGGACCACCCTATGCACCAGTTTATTCAGAAATCGCAGCGCATGATCCGTCTGAGTCGGAAGGTCCGCTCGCCAACTATCATGTCCAGCGTCGGTCCTTCTTCACAACAATTTATCCCCGGTGATGATGGCAAATCTATGATGTTTCGCGAAGTCCTAACCGAAAGGTTCACCGCTAATGACCAAACAATTCTGGAGTTCATGCAGTACTACGCGATTCCATCTGTCATCATGCCCTCCGGTGCCCTAAGATCGGCGGCCTCGCATATAATGCGAGCTACGGGGATGTACAACACGCTCGGACTGAGTGAGGCATCGACTCGCTTATTCCTGCAAGAGCTAGGAGTTATCTCCCCGTGGGAAAATCTCGGTGTCTTAGACCAGAGTCTCTTGCTACCCGGTCACGGAATGTCCCTCTTGGAAGACATGAAGTGGGAAGAGGTGGAGGAGTCCTGCAAGAGCATTCCTCTCGAAGACTCCATGCAAAATCTTCGCAAAGACTGGGGTGATCTACCAGTCTACTGTGTGGACGATGTTTCAGCTCAAGAGATCGATGACGGAGTCTCACTGGAACGCATCCCCGGCTCAGATGACATGTTCTGGGTGCACATTCATGTTGCCAACCCGACGGCTTTCCTGGACCGTGGCCATCCCATTATCGATTACGCCGCGTCACGCGTTGCAACTACCTATGTCCCTGAGAGAACTTACCCAATACTGCCAACCGCTTTGACACAGGACCATTTCAGTCTGGCAGCTGGCAGACCAACGTTGACCTTCAGCGCAAAGATGAACCTCCAAGGTGAGATCCTAGAGACTGAAGTCGTGAACGGCACCATCCGAAACGTGATCAGCATCACACACAGCACTCTATCCAAATTTCTCAACGGCTCCACCGAATCCGCAGACTACCTCGCCGTCGGTGATAAGTCTACCTGGTCCTCACCACCGACCGCCCAAACCTCCCGCCAAACCCTCACAGCCGAAGACAAAGAATCCTTCACAACCCTTCAAAAGCTAATGCAAGGCTTCCGCACCCAGCGCCAAAAGAATGGTGCAATGGATCTCCAACCCTCCCACCCAGGCCCCTCACTTTCCCTCCAAATCGGAACCGCCCCATTCAAGCCCTACGAAATGCAAGTCACAGAGGGCCGATACTACGTCGGCGACCCAAAGATCAAACTACGCATGCAAGACTTCAACCCGCACGACGTCCGCGATGAGTCTAAACACTATCTCATCTCACTACTCATGAATCTGGCCGGCCATATCTCGGGCCGATTCTGCGCGGACAGAAACATTCCCGTCGTGTTCAATGGTACATGGTATGATCCGGAGTATCAGCGCGTGACGCGTGATAATGTCGCCGAGTTCGGCGGACAAGCGTTTTATCGTCTTGCTATGCCGAAGTCGTTGGCCAGGTCTAGTCCAGTGCAGCATCATATTATGGGCTTGGACTCTTATGTCAAGTGTACGAGTCCGCTGCGTCGGTTTACCGATGTGATTGCGCATTATCAGATTGAGGCTGCGTTGCGGTTTGAGAATGAATTTGGGCGGAGGTTTGATGGTCGAGTTGATCTTCCGGAGGAGATCGCTACTGAGGCCGAGCAAATCGAATCCGAATCCGAATCCTCCTCTCCATCTTCCTCCCCCCCCCATACACAACAACAGACGTGGACATGTACATCCCCCACGCCCAACAAATAACAACCCGAGTTCGCGACATCTCAACCTTCGCCCGCCAACACTGGTCCTGCATGCTCCTCTTCCGAGCCTTCTACTTCGGCGAATGCGAACTCCCAACAACATTCCCCGTCCTGCTACGCGCCAAGAGACTCACCCTCGAGCGCGACGGCCTCAAGTACTCCGGCGTCATCTCCAATCTCGGCGTTAACTGTACCGTGTCAATTCCCGCTGATTGTCCGGGTGTGGAGAATATGGATGTTTTTGGCATTGTTGAGGCGAGAGTTGTTGGTGTTGATATGTCTAAGCTTGATGTTGAGATGGAGTGTGTTGGGTTTATTAAGGCGTTTGAGAGGGTTGGGGAGTGGGCGTAACTACCTGAGGCAATGTAGATGGAGGGCCTATAAAGGCACTTGTATATTATTGTATATAATTATTCTTAAGTCATCTAGTGGTGGCTTGTGTATGAATAAATCTCCGACAACTTTTCATCTTCAGCAATCATAGCTCCGAACCTTGGAAGCTAGCATTAGATTAAAGGTTTCTACATGAAATTACTAATATGCAGATAGTTCTATCTCTGAATAATGAGACAAATAACAAACACCAGCACGACATCTTCCCTCCTCAAGATCGAACTTGAAGCATACATCCCATTTCATCTCATCGTACCCAACCACCACTGGCACACCGGACATCCTCTACACTCACGCAGAATACAGCATACCAACCCAAACTAATCAACATCCCCGTCAGTGGAAATCGGCGTATGCAGGGCCAAACCTTCAGCCAAAGCAGGCGTGGGACTCGGAGTCAAGTCTAGAGAGAGACATCAGAACTCTCAAGGGGATCCAACTCCATACCCTCCCTCCCCCCCCCCCCCCCCTCTCAGTGTAAACCCGATCACCGTCCGGAAAAGCAACACCGGCAAGTCTCTCCTGAAAGATAAGTTTCACAGCCCGACCCTTCCGCCCAATCCCCTTTTGCACAGTTTCAAGGAGATCCCGATATCGGGCATGTTTTTCCTGCTGTGTTTTGTATAACCGAAGTACGGCTCGCGCGGGGGATGTATCGAGGGTTTCGCGGTCTTGGATGATTTCGTTGTAGATTTTGGTTAGATCGTCGAAGGCGAGGCAGGTTTCTTCGATTTCGAACTCGGTTGTGAATGCTTGCCCGATTTGTTTCGCTGTTCTTGAGCTGTGTCCAGCCGGGGGTTGTCGTTTCTGTTCTTGCTGCTGCTGCTGCTGCTGCTGCTGCTTCTGTCGCTGTTTCTGTTCCTGTTCCAGGTGATGTTGCTGATGTTGTTGCTTCTGTTGCGTTTGTTGTTGCTGTTTCATTTTCCAGGAGTGGGTTTTCAGCTGCCTGCGCTTTTTCGAGGGTGTATCTTCATCAAGTTTGTCGTTGCTTGGTCGTTTGGAAGTGGTGGTGGCTTCGCTGGTTTTGCTGCATACTGGTGTGACTGGTGTGAGTGGGTGTTTCTTCTTCGGGGATTCTGATTCTAATGTGAGATTCTTCAGTGGTGATTCCAAGGTGGATTGGGCCTTTGACATTGGATGGCCAAGCGCCTCATCGAAGAAAAGCGTGAACTGCTGAATTGGAAAGTGGAATTGCACGTTCATATTGTTGACGTAGCGTTCGAGGCGTGTCTGGTTCCACACATTTATTGCTACCCGCGTAGGAGACACGGTGGCCGTCTCGGCCGGGTCAAGGTGAAGATTATATGAAGCTGCTTCGCGGATTGGGGGGGCGAAACCAAAGGAGTCCTCACCGAAGAAAATGAGGGACAGGCGTGAGTGATCTTTGGTATAGGTGGTGAAGTTCTTCTGGGTTCGTTCCAGGTCAGACTTGGGTTCCCAGTTGATTTTCTTCCAGGATTCCGTCCGGAAGGCTTGGATCTGTTCAGACAGGAGCATGGCGTCGGCGGGTATGGCACTCGGTGAGGCAATGACTAGGCCGGCGAGACAGCCCGGGTAGATTGAGGTTGAGGATGCACTGAGGAGCCAACTTCGTCGGGCGAGATAGTGGCCGCCGAGTATGTAGTATCCTCCGTACACAGTGAAGAAGGGTATGCCATTTGCCCATGAGATGACGGGTGGGCCTCGAGGGATTCGATCTCGTTTGATATGGCCATCTGAGTCGAAGTCATTCGGCCAGATCTTACCGCGACACATCCCTCCAATCCTGCCTTGGATGATGGCGAAGACGACTTGGTCCGACAGGCGCTCGTTGGGGCTTGGGGTCTTCAGTTGCGGATACCATTTTCACCATAGTAGTACTGCGGTATATTGTTTTGAGGCTTCTGGTCCTGCAATGATTCCTGTGCACAAGATTGGGCAATTCCTCGACAGGTGGCTGCGAGAATCTGGATTGTCCTTCTGGCATCCAGGATGTCGCTCGCGGCAGTAGTGTATTCATCGGCGACGGTCATGATGAATTGTGGCAGTGGACAAGGATGGATGGAGCTAATGTAGCAAGGAATGAATTAGCCACGGGGTAGTAAATGGTAAGTGGAGGAGAGAGGAGATAGGAGAGATGAATGCAGTCGAGGTGGAAGTAAAAGTAAAAGAGTGAGTGGAAGTGGAAGTGGAAGTGAAAGTGAAAGTTCAAAGAGGAAATGGAGTGAGGGACCCGCCGAGTCGACCTCGTCGGGTACAGACAGCATACAAGGACTACTGGGAATAGTAGAACCAGTAGAATACAATCACTTCGGCTTTTCTTACTTAGAATCTATTCTCTCATAAAGCAGCGACCATATCATTCGATAAATACGATGATAGTATGCTAGTATTCACCGACCTGGACTTCACCGACCAGCCTTGTCCCCGTAGATCGTTAGATATAGATATTCAAGTTAAGCGCGGCAATAGATCACCACGTCTTGAGAATCCGTCCTGTTTCCGGATTTGAATCCAACAAGGTCCATCCTCGCTCGTAGTTTCAGTGCCATTGATGCACTTCCAGCTCGTTTCGGTCAACCAGCGTCCCCCACAACGTTCAATTCCGCGTCTTGTGTCCGCGGCGTATAGTACGGTGTTCCATGAGAGCCGTATGAAGTGTCTGTTCTGGTGTATATCAGTAACAGCTCTGACGGGAAGTATGAAGGATGGTCATACCTCTGGCAGAGAAACATGGCTTGCGTCGAAGACCCATTTGATTGACCGTATTACCGTCGGATCTGAAATAAGAATGTGGGGGAATTGTTTCAAGATGTAGAATGAGAGAGTCCTCTGAAGAATTAGATAGCAGGTCCCCTTCGGAAATGGTCAGAAAGGGTACCTTCTTGGCAAATGTAAGATCTCATATTTACCAGAGTGCATCTCCAAGTTGTGACGCCCTCCGGTACCACGCGATTTGCGCGCAAATCCCTTCAAGACCCATTGAAGGTAATTTTCCCTGGGCTCTATATGGTATATCGTATTTCCTGGAGTCTGATCCCAGCCTTAAGAAAATATTGGCGGTCTTTACTGGATATCAATGTCAGCAAGCGGTTGCAACGACGCGGGAGGGCAATCTCTAAACTACTAGTACTTATCAAGTCCGCAAAGGAGGTCGAAATCAAGAGGTGGAATTGGAGAGAAGAGCCTGAGAAGCTCAAGGGAAGTTGTTTTTGGATACCTAGTCACGTGCGCTTTCCAATCTTGTCTTTCTTCGAAGGAAGGCACGGAATCTAGATACTAGTCCAGGTAGGCGCGGATGCCTTGGTGGATGCCATCCGTCAGGAATCGACAATGACAATAAGCTAGTACTAACTAGTAGTAGTTCATTACAATAGGTGGGTCCTGGGACGTCGATCTAGAGAAGAGTTGCCGGGTTAGTTATTTTTGGATCAGTAATAATACATAGCATTACAGTTCTCGTCTGTCTGGAATTTACCGTTCAAAACCGAAACATGATTCAAAGTAGGGAACTAACTAACACTTTATTCGGTGTCTTGAATCATGTGATTAGGGTTTACGTGGTAGAATGATGGTTATGGGGACTTCCCGATACCACGGACCTGGCTGCGGGAATCGGATCATTATTCCCAACAACAACATCCCAGTTCCACTGGGCAGCCACATCGGGCATGCCATGTGGTGATTCTAGCAGATCATATACTCCCCGGCCAGTACGAGTGTGTACAGTAGGAGCCCTTTTAGTGTGCATTAGCGCATCCATTGTAATTTTACAGTATAAAAACAGCCGAGTACTCATACAACTGGGGCTCCTACTGTAGAATCAGTGACGGGTGATATTATAGAATAGGGAAATATTAGTACTGACTACGGTGATAGTCGGGACCCCATAGACGGTTAATTAATAGATAGTTTCCCCAGAGGAGATTTGGCAGACAAGCGTCGTTTAATATTTGGGAGATCTTCGCGACAAACTTGTTATCCAGGGAATCAGCTTCGATGGTGAGATCAGCCGTGGTGGAAATAATATAAGCATAAAGTTGAATGGGAAATAGATGGGAGACCAAGTGCTGCCGGAGATTAGATTACTTGGCCATACCGCCTTTGAATAAAGGTGATTATTGCCATGTGACAATTCTCGTCGAGTTGATATTGAGGCTATTCAGAGATTGTATGGTAGTAGTAGTAGTAGTAGTAGTAGTAGTAGTAGAAGAACAAAATAATAAAACACAGCACCAGTACAAATGTTATATCATACAAACCAGCCCAGCCAGCCAGCCTCTAAATCCTCTAACCAATACCCACCTTATACACTAATAGTAACACAAGTATACCTCACCTCCCCTCCCCTCCCCTCCCCTCACCCAAAAACCTCCTTAATCAAAGCCTTCTTATTAACCTTCCCCATTGCATTCCGAGGAATACCCTCCAAAACCCTCATCTCCTGCGGAATTTTATACCCAGCCAACCGATCCTTCAACGCCCGCCGCATATCCATCGGCCCCCAGGACTTCCCATTGCGCCCACTACTCGCCGCGCCCGGGTTCAACACCACTACGGCGGCGATCTTCTGGCCCCATTGTTCGTGTGCGAGACCGACGACGGCTGCTTCGGCGATTTGGGGTCTAGGATGGGTGGGTTGGTTAGTATCAATTGTGTGCCAGTGTAGGGTGGCGTGTGGCGTGGTGTATACTCACAGAGAAAGTAACTCCCTCTCCACCTCGAGTGCACTGATCTTCTCCCCGCCACTTTTAATTATATCCACGCTCTTCCGGCCGGAAATGAAATACATCGGACCCTGTGCCCATTCACCACTCTCCCCCTTCCCTGCCCCATCTACAATCCTCCGACTGGCAACATCCCCAGTCTTAAACCAGGGCTTACCTTGCCCGTCCTCAACAAAACTCTCCCTCGTAGCACTCTCATTCCCCCAATAAGAATGAAACACCGTCTCGCCTCGTAACTGAATCTCCCCCTCAACAGGTCTCCCACAATCATCAACCTCCACCCCATTCGGTATGACCTCATTAGTCTCCGTATCAACAAGTCTCGCCTCCACACCCGGCAAAGCCCACCCCACACTCCCATCCACGCGATCATCCCTGCTCAACCCGCAACTAAGCGCCATCCCGACTTCTGTCATTCCGAAGCGTTCGAGGAGGACGTTTCCCTTGCTTAGTTCTGTCCATTTACTTTTCGTCGGTGTGGGTAGGGCTGCGGAGCCGGAGATGTTGAGGCGGAGGTTTGTGGGGAAAATGGCTTCTTGGCCCGCTTTTTGGATGGAGGGTGGTTGAGTTGGATAGGAGGCCATTAGACGGTTGTAGACTGTTGGTACGGCGGTTAGGAAGGTTATTTTTGATGCGGTGGTAGTGTTGCTGGCAGTGTTGCTGCCGCCGCCGCCGCTGCTGCTGGGTTGCAAGAATGGCTCCGCTAGTCGTCTCCAGACGGCGTCTGTGTTGAAGGGGTACATGAATTCGATGGATGAGCCGGCGAATACGGGTGTTATTATTGCGTTTACGACGCCGTGGATGTGGTGGAGTGGGAGGAGGTGGAGGAGGCGGTCCTGTGGTGTGTATTCCCATGCTTGGAGGAGTGATCGTGCTTGGGCCGCGAGGGCGGATTCGGGGATTAAGACGCCTTTCTGGGTGTTTGTTAGCGAGGGTTTCTCGAGGTGCATTGGATTGAATGGATTCTTGGAATGATCTGATCGGATGGGATCGGATCAATCCAATCCGATCTCATCCCATCCTATCCCACTCAATCTAATGTAGGCTTTAATCATACCGGTCGATTCGTAGTTCCAGAAGTATAAAGCATCATCCCAGAAACAGTTGGGTCCAATTTATCAGACTCAGACTCCGGCTCCAGTTCCAGCTGGGCTGATTCACTCGGGTCAGCGCCGGTAGTCAACTTGGAGCGAATATCAAAGACTGGCTCGCGCGCTAATCCCGAGACAAGCACTTGGTCTGCTTTCTCGGCATATTTTTCCGTAGCGAGGAGGACTTTTGCGGAGGAATTGTCCATTATATATTGCAATTCGCTGGTTGGGAATGCGGGGGATAGTGGGAGGGCGATTGCGTTGCTGGCGAAGATTGATAGCATTGTTACTGGAAAGTGTTAGTTGAGTGACGGCATATAGCAGGGCAGGGCAGCAGCGCAGACCAGCAGGGTACTGCGAGAATAAACATACCAACATAATCATAGCTATTTTCAGCCAAAAAGCCGACGCGCTCGCCGGCCAGATTGGGCCCGGCTTTGCGGCGCAGATCTTCGCGCGCGCGGAGGACATCGCCGATCAGATTTCCGTAGGTGAAGGTGCGACGGCTGAGGCTGTGGATTACAGCTAGACTGTTCGGGTCATGGTCCTTGATTGCTTGGAAAATGGGGATGTTGGGAAGCTTGTGCGAAAGAGGAGGAGGAGTGGCGGGGGTATAGCTTTGTCTGCAGTTGGAGATGTCGCTGTGGTCGGAGATGGAGGTGGAGATGCGGAGGATGTGGGTGCGCAGATATGCGCGAGAGGGTTGCGAATCTCATTGGTATAGTAAAGAGAATTAAATTGGGTTGGTATCATAAGTCAATTCAGGGATTAGTGAGTGTGCGAGTGAGAGTATCCTGTGTTGTGTTGTGGTGAAGTGAAGGGAATGACGTTCCGCGGGAATCTTTTCCTCTCCGCATTTTCCCTTTTCTTTTGCCTCAACTCAACTCAACCACAACCACAACCACGCCACTCCAACAGCACCACTCAGGATCACATCCACTCACCACTCACCACCATTCAATTTCAATGCTCCGCCCCTTCCTCGCGCGCTTCCCCCTGCGCCGACCCTTCTCCACCATGTCCATGACTCCAATGGAAGACCTCATGCGCGACAAGGTACCCTCAGCTACGACTACAAGCATAGCTATAACCATACTAATACTAACTATTCAAACAACCAGATCGCCCACGAATTCACCCCAACAACACTCATAATCCGCAACGATTCGCATAAACACGCCCACCACGCCGCAATGGAAGGCTCGACTTCAAAAGAAACGCATTTCCAGTATGGGCCCATCACACCCAACCACACTACACCAATCCACATACATATCTGTAGTGTTGTGCTATGCACTGCCCTTGCTAACAACACTCCAGCGTAACGATAACATCCTCCTCCTTCGAGAAGAAAATGCAACCAGCCCGCCATCGAATGGTGTATGCCCTGTTGAAAGAGGAAATGGCCCGGGAGGGCGGTATTCATGCATTGCAGTTGCGGACGAAGACGCCGGCGGAGGAGGAGAGGGAGGGACAGCGGGAGAAAGATGGACAATGAGTGATGGGGAGATGGTGGTTGATTGGTTTGGTTGGATTGAGTGAGGCTAAGGTTGTTGTAGCGATATACCCAATCTATTTCTATCTTTGGTACAGATACATCCACCACTCTCTTCGACGCTGGTTTGCTATGCTCTGCTCTGCTCTGCTACGCTACGCTGTGCGATCAAAGAATCATATCGGTATTACATAGATTAGCGCCAAAACGGGCACCGAGAAACGAAGAGTCTAGTATATACATCCCAAAGCCATTCAGGTCGGATCAGAGATCAGACCATATCAGATCGGATCGGATCAGATTAGTGAGGCCCGGGAGCAATCATCAGTCGCGTGCAGTCAGCGCGCTATACACGGACAAAGACCAGGTCAAACAAGGAGAGCCGATCGGCATTGCTTTTACAAATGACATGCGAGAGGGGGTGGTATAGAAACGAAGGGGGAAGAACTGGGACAGGGACAGCGATAGGTCGGGAGTACAGAAGGTGTAAGAAAGCGAAGATGGAGCAGAAAGGAAAGGAAAATAAAAGCGATAGGTAAAACAGACAGAAGAAAACAACGTGTCGGGGTCGTGCGGCCACTATTTGCTCTTGTTGGCTTCGGTGACACCGACTGCGACACCGACGATGATGGCGATGATAATGACTAGAATGTATTGTTAGTGATGGACTTGGGTGGAAGAGGAAGAGGATGTAGACATCAAGCTGGATGTCACAAGTAGTGCCACTGGCTATGGCTGGGCTGTGGGGGCGTGGACTACTTACTAACGATGATCAACGCATACCACTTCCACCGGCGGGCATTGCGGGCGCTGGTAATAGCGCTGTCCAACTTGGTGTTGGCCTGCGCCACATTGCGGTGTGTCTCCTCGGCGCCCTGCTCAATCTGCGCAACGGCCGGTTCCTGCTGGTGCACCAGCTCCGCAACCTCCTGGTACAACTGACCGAGAGCGATCATGTCCTGCTCGATCTTGCGGATCGCGGCGGATCGCTCCATAGTCGCTTGGCGAGCATCGTTGGCCTGGCGGGATCGGGTTCCGGGGGTCTGAATGGAGTTAGTACATCTGTAGGCTGCATAGACGACAATCCCGGTCTTGTGAAGTGGGGATGGAGAGGAGGGCCTACCATAAAGGCCTGTTCTTGTCCCGCCATCACATTCTGTACACCCTGCTCCAATTCCTCCGGGGTGGCTTCCGGGTTGGCAATCTCGTAGCGTCGGCGAATCTGCTCTTCCAGGCGCTTGCGGAAATCGGACTGGGTGCGCTGGTACTGCTCGATCTCACGGCGGAGGTTACGGTTCACGTTCTCGACCTGGCCGCTAACGCGCGGGTCACCGGAGCCGGGGGTCTCCTTGATGCGCTTGAACTGGTCGCGCAGGTAGCGCAGGGCGGTGTTGATCTCATCTTCGATGTAGTCGACGTTTTGGCGCGCGACTTGGTCTTCCTTGCTGGTTGCGCTGTCGAGGAGGACGTTCTGGGCGGGGATGAGGGTGGTTTCGCGCTTGGTGCGGAGCTGGTTAATGCCATCGCTCATTTCCTTGCACTTGTTCAGGATGGCTGAGGGGCCACCGCCGGATTGCTGCTGCATGTTGGACATTTCTGGAGGGGGGGAGTGGGAGTTAGCGCTGAGTGGAGTCGGTCGCGACGCGATTAGGGAGATGGGAGGGGGTTCTGATCGGATTGATCATTTTGATGCAGTGATCGAGATGAGAACTCACCATATCCGCCATTGCCCTGCTCGGCCGCACCGCCGTATCCGTAGCTTTGTTGCTGCTGGCCGTAGGGGTTCTGTTGCGCGCCATAGGGGTCATACTGGCCGTAGCCACCTTGGTTATCACCGAGACTCTGATACTAGCAACGTTAGAAAGAACAAGGGTGGTGGGATCCCGGGAAAACTCACGCTCATAATGGCGATGGGAGTGAAAGTGGGAATGGGAATGGAAGGGGGAGGTGAAGGAGGGAAGGGAGCTCGGGAGGGTGAGACGGGAAGGGAAGTTGAAAGTGGAGGTTGTCGGGTGTCAGTGGGTGGTGTCCTTTGGTACTGCTGGAATGGTTGGCGCTTAGCAGTAATGGTGCTGCACTAGTAACCTGAAACTGCAATGGAATAGTAAGAAATTAAGGAAGGAAAGAATTAAACAGATAGACTTGAAAAATGGAAAATGAAATAAAATCAAATGAAGGGATGATAATGGCAACTTGAAAGAGACAGTCTCAGGGGCGATGAGTTTTCAGTGGACCCCTAGTGTGGCTGATGTTCTATTCTCAGTTCGATCGGCGGTGGCTGTAGAGGTAGTATAGTATAGTATAGTACGTACTATGGTATATAGTATATAGTACGGAGTATAGATATACTATATATACTACCTAGGTATATACTATTCTATATATTCTAGTATACTGTATCTACTGTACTGCACTGCACGCAATAGTAAACCCTTCCGCATCGAGACCTGCAGTCAGCATAACAGTCATAACAGTCATTCCACGATACTACTAGTAGTAATAGTAGTGAAATTATACTAGAATATAGAATTAAATAGACTAATTGACTTTACTATATACTATACAGAGTCATACCTAGGGCAACTACTAGGGTAGGTCTCTGTGAGTCTATGTATCGGTCGCATGTCTAATCTCCGACTGCAGTGACCAATCAGAGTCGCCAATTCCAAAGCTGCAACCAGACATTGGGAAACAGTGGTAGATAGTACTTTCAAGGTGACTACTAGTTACTGTAGTTAGTACCTCGGATAACCATGAATACCTACTAGTATTACTAGTAGTAGTAGTATACTTAAGGCTCCAACTTAGATACTACTACATTCCATGGTTGCTATTGTCTGCTCAAGGCAGCTGTCACTGCCCGCAGTGTTCTAAATATATCTCACATAAGCAAGCCAAGCATCAACCATTGATCGGCCAACTGCAGGCAACTATCCACACCGCCAGTGGCCTAGTACCTGGGCAGGCTACTACTAGTACTAGTACAATGCATGATATTTACTACTCTTTTACAATTCAAGTCATTTTGATAATAATTATGTTTATTTACTAGAGATTAATCATATCTCATACTCATATCTGCACAGCAGCGGCGCAACAAGACGCCCAGCAAAGATCCCAGCAATGAAGGAATCATGACAAAAACAAAATAAGCTATACAATGCAAATGCGAAACAAAGAGATCTACTCTTTATCCTCCCATCTACGGGCAGCACGAACGGAACGAAATGACTATGACAATGGCAATCACTGCTTAGTCGAAGCGCGACGCTCCTCCTCACGGGGAGCCTCGGGCATCCAATCATCCGCATCAAGGGCATTCATATCATCTTCCTGGGCATTGAGGTGGTGGAAAACAAGCCAGAAGATAATACCAGCCGCGAACGAAGCGCAAGCCAGACCGACAAACATCCACAGAATAGCCGGGTCGAACGCGGCGGGGGTCAGGGCCTCGGCGAGGGCTGAGCCGAAGGCGTTGGTGAGTAGGTACATCGACTGCACGAATGACTTCATGCTGGGAGGGGCCTTGGTGTAGGCGTACTCGAGACCGGAGACGGAGGCGAAAATCTCGGAAACACCAATGAACACGTAGGCTGGGGTTTGAATGGCGATATGCACGTTTGATTGCGCGGCGACGCCGTCGGTGATGGTGCTGTTGGCGTAGATCAGGTGCTGCACGATCGCGGCGTACATCATGGCCAGGGAGGCGACGACGAATCCGAGGGAAATACGGGTGATGGGACGGAAGGGGATGCGGAGACGGCGCATCAGTGGGTAGACGCAGGTTTCCAGCAGGGGGATGAAGACGATGATGGAGATGGGATCGAAGTTCTGCATCAGGTCGTTGGGGACGCCGTGGCCGGCCATTTGACCGGCTTGGGAGACGAAGTTGCTGGAGAACTGGCCGTAGACAACCCAGTAGATAGGGTAGAAGGCGAAGACGCGGCAGGCGACGAGGGCACGCTTCAGCTCGTCGATGAAATGATCATCCCAGGGGACGGCGGACGAGTTGCCGTTGTGCTCGAGTTGCCAGCTAGGCTTGGGGGCGTCCATGTTGCGGTTCATGATCATCATGCCGAGGGCCTTGAAGGCGTCGGTGATGATGGAGCCCTGAGGTGGGCGGACGACGTAGTACTTACGTCCGAGGCAGAGGACACAAGTTCCCATGGCGAACATGCACAGGCAGAGAAGGTAGCCGGACCAGAAGCCGATGTACAACTCCATGTAGGGGGTAGCCAGCAGGGAGAGCGAACCGACGTTGATGCATCCGTAGAAGATCATGTAGATGCGCTGGATGGTCAGGGCGGGGTCAATGATAACGCGCTCGCCCTTCTTGGTGGTGGACATAGCCATCTTCTTGCGCTTGTACTGGTCGGCAATCAGAGGGGCGACGTTGGACTTGATACCACCAGTACCGAGACCGATGATCAGAATAGCCACAATGAAACCACCCAGACCGGCACCGTGCTCCAGAGCAGCGGGGATGGAGGTGCAGACCAGGATGAGCAGACCGACGAGGTAGACGATGCAGAAGTAGACAATGGTCTTGTACTTGCCGAGGTACTGATCGGCGACAATGGCACCGAGGATGGGAGTCACGTAGCACCAGAATTGGAAGAAAGTGGTCAAACCGGTAGCACCTTGGTGAGCCATACCGAGGGCACCGCGGCCCTGGCTACCGTCGAGCGGACGCTGGACGTAGTTCTGGAAGAGACCGGACATTCCATAGTAGGTGAAACGCTCGCACAGCTCGACAACGGCGACCAGCCATGCGGAAAGAGGCAGGTTCTCAGCGATGTGACGGAGGCTGGCCTTTTCCTGATCATTGGGCTCCTGGCCATCGGGGGTAGGACTCACGTCCTTGACATCGTCAAAGGCGGTCTTGTCATCGGAGACGACGATCTCCTGATTGGGCGCGTAGGAGGGGGGACTGTGCAAGGTAGGTTAGGTTAGCTCGAGTTCGATTCATGATCGATTAGATCAATGAGGCTGTATTGATACGTACACAGCCGCTACCTCGTGGTCGGTCATGGCGAAGAATGGAAGTGAGAAGCAGAACAGACAAGCCAAGGGCTGAGGGGGTCGCCTCTGCTCTATATGTACTTTGTGTACAAAAATTCGCCCCGAGGCAGTGGGGATGCTTATCGGCGCGTGAACCGAAAAAAAGTTAGCTCTGTCCACAAAGACCGTCCCACTTTGATATGGGAAAGTAATTATCTAGCTTGGGTCTCCTCCTGGGTCTTCTCCGGTGGCCAAAGATAAACCAATCGTCCGTTGTTCGCGGCCTGCCAACCACGGATGGGATCGGCGGTCCCTTTGTGAATGGCGAATCGTTTTGTTTCATTCGAGATTGACCCACAGAATGTAACCCCGCGGCACGGACGCAAGCGATGGGAAAAAAGTGTCAAGCACGCGAGAGATGCAGTGGGCATGGTGGGCCCCGAACTGTTAGGCAATCAACGGCCAGGAAATGCCGGCCGGAGTCCCAGCTGACCCAGGATATTAGCCAGGCCTTATCTGCAGTAGCATGGGGTGGGATGCATTTCCAGCCAACGGAGGCGTCAGCACATAATCATCTTAGTAGGACTTTGTACTCTGTACTCAGCAGTACTCGGTATCAATTATCATCGACCGCAATTGATAGTTGCAGTTTGCAGTTGAATTGAGTTGAGTCTCCGAAAACAGTCGGAATGCCGGAATGCGCCACGGGGAGTCCGCCACAACCCGATCGTTGGTTCGCAGAGTCTGCACTCGGAGTCCATCCGGCCTCCCCGGCAAACAAAGAAAACCAACCCTAGTGTGAGATACGGATAGATTCGCGGGATTTGGATTTGGTGACTGCGTGGACTTTGCTAATTAGGACATGCCGCCACCACACCACGCGAGGAGCGGAGGTGCCGCGGCGTGCAGCGGGCGATGGGCTCATCCGCACTCCTATCTCTGCTATCCAATCCTTCCGCCTTCGCCTTTGCCCGAGGTGTTCGGTTGTTGTTGGCGTTGGTGTTGGCTGATGCGGCTGGCCATGGCTGGCCATGGCTGATGCAGGCTCCATGCGTGTATTTTCCCCCTTCCCCGTGTACTCCGTAGGTTCTCGCCCCTTTCCTTTCCCCGTAGTGGATGATATCCTCGGTAATCTGTCGATTTTCCGCCCCAACACCCCAGTTTCAATCCACTGCAACGTTGGACCCCCGCGACGAGTTGGGGAGGCTGGATGCTTATCGCGTGCAGGAGTCCAATCAGCGGTTACCAATGGGAATTGGTTGCGCTTTGAGTTTCGGCCATGGTGTCTCACTGGGATGTTACCCCGGAGTCCGCTGTGCGGGGAGTGTACCAATGCGTTCAATCAAGCTGGTACAGATCCAGGGCTGGACTGGGCTCAAGCAGGTTGTCATCCTGGGCAGTGGCAAGTGAGCCCGAGATGTGATCCATCGTAGCTGCAAGGGGAGTCGCTAATATCCGGGGTAATTTTTCTCTCGTAAACGTAAAGGTCGAGGTTCGACCTTGTGTGGGCATGGCGGGTTCAAGCGAAGGTGCGGTGGAGTCGGGCGTCCTCTCGACCACCCTGACGCCAAGGTCGGGAGATAAGAGGTGAGTCGTGAGTATTGGTCATACTATGTCTTGGGTATAGGTTTGGTTGAATCGAGTATTCTGGAGGTGCATTGTATGTGATCTGATGTTGGATGAAGTCAAGGGAAGTGACTGCAGGCAGTAAAAAGCTGCAAGAAGTCAAGACAAGCCTTGCGTAAGGCAGCTGGGGGTACGCCCGTCTAATAAACCGTGTTGGCAATGCTTATCGCTCCGACTTCGCTCTGGTCGACCAACGAGATGCTCGTGGCTGGGTTTAGTCTCTGCGAAGGGCGCGGCAACTGGGGGAAAGGTGAGCGGCCAAGAGTGCCCAGGCTGGGCAAAGATTGGCAGGGACAATTGGTGAGAATGGGTAAAAATGGGTAAGAATTGGCAAAGCATTGGTAAAGCATTGGCATTGGCCCTGGGAGATCTGCTATGTGAATTGGTAGAATCCTCCTAAAAAGTATCCGTAGTACGTGAGGCTCAACGTGGAAGATGGCGAAGCACATGATCAACTGCCGCTACTTCCTTCGACTAACACACACACACACACACATTCTCTCCCTCTCTTCCCAACTCCAACTCCAACTCTACTCTACTCTACCTCATCTGACTCTTCTTCCTCCTCTTCCTCCTCTTCCTCCTCTTCCTCCTCTTCCTCCTCTGCCTCCGAAATCGCTGCTCAATGGCGACATCGTCAGCCACCCGTATTCGCCAGAGCCAAAGCCAGTGGAGTCAGACATCTTCCCTTTCCAGTCGCCGCCATTACAGAGTGGAGCAGAACAGACACACCGGAAATTTGAATATGTATCTCCTCCGTGGCTTCCGGCTTCCAACTTCCGAAGAATAGGCCATCCAATTCCTAAGGTCTACCCAAGTACGATCGCGGTCCAGCAAATCCCCTCGGCCAAAGTCCACTCTCCGGCTCCCTCCACCCATACTCCATCACCCTCGCAATCCAAGACGCCGTCTCCGCCCCAGCCAACAAACAAACAATGTAAAACGTCGCGTCTAGTCCTGAACTAATCCCCCCCAGCTGTCACTACCTGAACCCGCGATTCACGCACATATCCCCCATCTACGAATCGTCGTTTCACAATTCGCGGTATGTCTTTCGTCCCGTTGCCGTGACCGTTACCGTTGCCGTTGCTGCTGGCGCCGGCGCCGGCGCAGATCCCCCGCAACATCTCCAATGCATGCTGGTGCGTCGTCACTGTTGTCCCGGGCAGAATCCCCGCCGCACCGAGCAGGAATGCCCCCGTGCATATAGAGAAAATAATCCGAGGTCGGGACGGGTTTGTCCGGGCGTATGCGCGAACGAGATCTTTCTCCGGCGTCTTGTGCTCGACTAGGGCGTGGATCAGGGTTGGGGCGGCGCCGGGCACGATGAGAATGTTGAAGGTACTGATGATTGGGTAGGCGTTTGATAGGAGCATGTCTGCTCTTATCTTTGTTGAGCAGCTCGTTGTAATGGTTTCGTCGCGGGCGATGGTCGTTATTTCGAAGATTGGTTGTCCTTGAGGCTCACTGATGTCGCCGTCGTCTTTGCCTTTCTCTTTGTCCTTGTATCTGCACGAGACGTGGGAGAGGATCTCGATTGGTCCGGTGAAATCGAGGATGTCTGCGCCGTGGAATATTAGGACGGCGACTTTGTAGACTATGGGACTCATTGTGTAGGTACTGCTGGTAAGTGTATATACTAGTAGATCCTTTTCAGGTGGTTTGTAGTTTTGCATTGGGCTTGAGGTCCATGGTTCGGAGTGTAGGGGGGACGGCGTTGTGAGTAGATATAGAGTTATGGCGCAATACCGTTTGAGTTCAAGTTGGCCATGAACTCTCGATACTATCCAGCTACAGTCGTGTGACCCCTAAGAAATGATATCTGCCGACATCAGGGTTTATTGAATTCACTTTCGGGCTCGGCGGTGCAGAAGGAATGCCAGTGGCTACTCCAGTACCAAATGACCCCAGATAGTCTCAAGTATATCAAGTATAGTTTCTTCCCACCATATCCAACCAAAACAGACATCTCACATAATACTAGTCGTACTAGTAGTAATATACCAATACTATCCCGAACTAATTATCCCCAGTCATCATGGAATCCTCTCCCTGTTCTTCCTTCTCCATCATCTCACCTTCCACTCTCTCCGTAATAATAGCACTCAATCCCAAAGGAGCCATAATCCCGCCCTGAAACAAATATCAGCCGACAAAGTTATACCCAAAGTATAACTAGTATACCACGGCAAAGGCAACTTCCAATGAACTCACCGAAGTCAATTTCAACTCATAATCCGGATCAACAATCCAAACAAGCCTACGAACCATCTCAAACAAACAAATCTTCATCTGCAACACGGCAAACCCCTGTCCCAAACACTTCCTCGAATGCGCATTAAACGCAATAAAATGACACTGCACCGTTTTACTCCGCACCGCCCCATGAATCCCCTTCACATCATCCCCCCCACCTCTCAGGCCGGAATGTCCTCGCATCGCTTCCCCAAACATTCGGGTCCGTGTGTACCCCGTACGCATTCCACCCCACCCACGTGTGATTCGGAATGGGGACTTCGCCGCCCAGAACAGCTGATGATATCGTTACGCGGTTTATGAGTTGTGAGACGGGCGGGTAGAGGCGGAGGAGTTCGAGAATTACCGCGTACAGGTAGGGTAGACTGTTTATTTGGTCTGTTGTTGGGTTCGATGTGGAGAGGGATAATACCGCTGCGCGAAGTTTGTTTTGGACGGTGGTGTTTGAGCCTAGGACCCAGATTGCGCTGTTGAGGAGTTGTTGGGCGTTTTCGTGTGCGGTTAGGAAGGTTACTTTTAGATTGGCGCGGTATTGTTCGGTTGTTATTTCGCCGGTTGATAGGGCTTTGTCGAGGCCGTCGACTACTTGTTCACCGTCGGCGTCGGTGGTTTGGATTCGTTGTTTGACGGTTTCCACTATGAGGTCGCCGAATTCTTGCATTATGGAGAAGGCGGTTGCGCGTTGGGGGAAGAGGGTTGGGTAGCGGTCTAGATCGGGGAAGTTGAAGAATAGTGGTTTGAAGAGGGTTTTTTTGATGATCGTTTGGAGTTGTTCGAGGCGTTGGCCTGGTTTTTCGAGGCACTATGTTCAAGTTCGTGCGTGTCAGTAGATGTACTTTATTGAGGATATAGTTCGCTGTGGATGAGGTATACCTCCAAATCAACATTCATAAAATTAATCCCCATACAACTCAATGCCCACCGTTGAATAATCGGATTCACCATGACACCTCCACTATCCAAACTCTCCTGCTCTTCAATAAGAACATCCACAAACCGGCGCGACTTCAACAACAAAGGCCCCGAATCCGTAATCCGCCTCTGCAACCCCGGCTTCATAATCGAAGTATACAACTTCCAATTCTCCCCATGCGCATTAATAATATTATCCCCAACAAGCGAGGCAATCACACTCCAGGGAATTTTCTTCTGGGATCCTGCTTTCGCATACACATCTTCGTGCCGGAACATGTCGACTAGTAATCGCGGTCTGGTGGCGAGTACATTCCACCGTCCAGCGAACCAGATCTTCACGGCACCGTATTTTTCCAATTTGGGACGCAGCCATTTGTCGTAAATGTCGTCTTGGCCCATGTCGCTCCATAGCCCCATTATTGAGATATAGATTGGTACTGTTGGGATGTTTTGCGGCATGTCGTGAGGTATGCGGATGTACCAGTATAATATTAGGAGGAGGGAGAGGAGGACTGCTAGGGCGCTGCGGGCAAAGTTTAGGAGGGACCAGTCCATGGTGGAAGATAGGTGGATAGGATGGAGTTGAAAGACTCGAGGCTGCCAGCGGAGAGGGGAATTTGAAGTTACTATAGAGTCCTGGTTCATCTGGGCAGCCTTTTGATGGCCGTTGCTGTCGTGTGTATCGGCATGTAGTGCTGACTACCACCGCTTCATTAAGGCTTCACAGCCGGAATGGACCGAGTCGGATACTATGTGCTAATAGTAGTTAATAAGGTCCAGTGGAACGTGCTGACGGTACGGCTGAGCTGAGATTCTGTATCACCATGGCGAGGCTAGACTTTCGTTGGTTTGTGCGGTCTTCGACTTGGAATGCAGCACACTCAGTAGTGGTAACCTTGGAAACTTTGGAACTCTGGTTAGCTCGAGTTTCTTTAGTGTTTGTGTAGAAAATCTTGAATTCGTTCCAAGATTTGGAGTAATAGTAGTAAAATTATATACCCAGGTCACGGTGGCCAGAGGAGGACAATTGAGGGCAAGGTTTAATACTGCATGAATCACCCTGGGCAATGCTGTGTATACCGTGACTTCCAGTAACGGTTGGCTGGGATTGCGATCTGACTAGAGCTTACTTACTACACCCCAACGCTAAGTGACGGTAAATTGGGCGCCGAAAAACTACCTTTGACGCCGTTTTAGGCAAAAAGTCATATTTTAGGTGTCAATCTACTTAGTCTATCCTAAAATAGTAGTATGTAAGGTGTGTCCTAAATAGGTAAAGTGTGTATTACGCGGGTCGGTTAGACCAAGGAAGGTCAGCCCTCGGAGCTGCGGGTGAGTGCCAGGTCTAGGAGCTTAGAACTAGACGCCTGGACTAGAAGAGTCCATGCAAACCTAGCAAACATCGAGGTCTTTGAGTAGGCAATCTGTTAACATTTTCGTTTCCACCGCAAAAAATGATTGGTTTTGAGAGTATTATGGGTGAGCCCCACCAATGAACCCCGCCGCCCCTTTTCTCATGAACTCTGGCATTCTCCTAGGCTGCATACATCTTTATTCATCTCATGTTTACCATGAATTCCCGATAGGATAATTTGTCTCAAAATCCACCATTATATATTCCATCATGGCAGCTAGGGCCCCTCTATGCCGTGACGATTACACGGTCGGATGGATCTGCGCTTTACCCCTGGAGATGGCAGCCGCAAAGCTTATGTTGGACGCCATACACCCGAATCTACCTCGCCCACCGACAGACCAAAACACGTATATTCTTGGAAACATCGAGAAACACAATATTGTTATTGCCTGTTTACCAAGTGGCGCATATGGCATTGTATCAGCTGCAACGGTAGCGACCCAATTGCTCTCTAGCTTCCGCTCTATCCGTTTTGGGCTTATGGTCGGTATCGGTGGAGGTGTACCAAGCAGCAACGCAGACATTCGCCTAGGCGATATTGTGGTGAGCCAGCCAGCAGAAACATCCGGAGGCGTAATACAATACGATCTTGGTAAAACATTAAGCGGCGGTCAATTTCAGCGGACGGGGATGCTTAATCGGCCACCTAAGGTCCTGCTGACTGCCCTCGCTACCCTCCAAGCCCACCACTTCACAGATGATAGTCGAGTTCTTGAATTTCTCTCTGACGCCCAAGTCAAAACGACCCCGCGCAGAGCTACAACTTTTACACGGCCAACTCAAGAGGACTGTTTATATCAATCAGAATATATCCATGGAGGATCTGCTACATGTATCGATTGTGATCGATCTAAACTGGCTCTGCGGTTTTCACGAGACCATCAAGAACCAGTGATCCACTATGGACTGATAGCATCTGCAAATCAGGTAGTGAAGGATGCTAGACAGCGAGACCAGCTAGCTCGAGACCTAGGGGTCCTCTGTGTGGAAATGGAAGCTGCAGGGCTCATGAATGACTTTCCTTGCCTAGTGATTCGAGGTATCTGTGACTATGCTGACTCCCACAAGAACAACGAATGGCAAGGATATGCGGCAGCAGTGGCAGCAGCCTATGCTAAAGAACTTGTCTTGGTGGTTCCGATTGATCAGATTGAAACTACTCTAACAGCAAGAGACACGCTAGCAGATCCTGGTAAGAGATCATGAGTTTCAAACTATATCACTTATTGCCTAATTCGAATTCATGACTAATCAAAGTTTCTGTGTATAGTCCACCGCTTCAATGTCCCTCTAGACCTTACCACAGTGCCTGTAATTACAAATTTCGTGGGAAGGCAAGACGAGCTAGACAATCTATGGCAGTATTTACAACCGACAGATACTCCATCTCAGAAAGTTGCAATTCTTCACGGGCTTGGCGGAATGGGAAAGACGCAGCTAGCGATTCGCTTCGCGCGAGATCATAGAGATCATTTCACGGCCATATTCTGGCTAAGTGGCAAGAATCGCGATACACTCTTGCAATCGTTGAGCTTTGCCATAAACCAAATACCAGGACAGGGTTGGGATAGCGAGGCCACTAATGACAGAGAAGTGGAGCAACGAGCTAGGCATATGTTACGTTGGCTAGCATTGGATGGCAACTCGCGCTGGCTAATCATTTTTGACAACATCGATCAATATTCCCCCTTCAACGGCGCTGTTGGTGATAGATATGACATTCGGGAATTTTTCCCTAAATCAGACCATGGCTCCATTCTTATCACTTCTCGACTTCAGGACCTGAGTGAGCTAGGAAAGCCTTTCCCGGTTTACAGGCTTGACTCTCATAACTCAATTCAACTACTCCTACAAAGCAGTGGACTATCAGCAAGGGACACCACTAGCAAACTTGACAGCAATCCAGGTACTATGGCACTTGATGAATAGATATTATAGATTATGCTAATACATATAATAGATGTCCTTGCTCTTGCTAATCGTCTGGATGGACTGCCTTTAGCTATTGTTATCGCCGGGGCATTCATGCGTGAAACTGGAACCAGCATCACTGAGTACTTACAATACTACCAAGAATCTTGGTCTGAGCTACAGCTACAATCAAATCCCGGTCGTCAGTACCAGCAAGGCAATATACTGCAAACATGGATGATCTCATATCTTGAGATCCAGAAGCGTGACCCAAGCGCAGCACACCTTCTATTGCTACTTGCTCGTTTTGATAATCATGATATCTGGTACGAGTTAGTGAAGAATGGCTGCCATAGCTCAAACGTCCCGGACTGGCTCAAAATGACTATATCAAGCGGACTCGCGTTCAAAATTGGTGTGAAGTCTCTCATCCGATTCTCTCTTCTTGAGAGTAAGCAACAAGAAGGAAGCTATACGATACACCCAGTAGTACAAGACTGGTGCCTTCATGTTGCCAACACAGATCAAAATGTGAACTTCACGCAGCTTAATGAGCTGGCACTTATATCTGTTGGATACTCTGTGCCCAGTGAAAGTAATAGGGTCTGTTCAGAGCTTCAGCAACGGCTTCTTCCACACGCCAATCATATATATCATCTAGATTGGTCAGATGATAATATTGAGACATGGTGGGCATTCCTTCGTTTAGGGGATCTTTACATTAATCAAGGCAAGCTGAAGGAGGCAGAAGAGATGTTCCAGCGAGCTCTGGCAGGATATGAGAAGGCTCTAGGTCCTGATCATACATCTACTCTTAAAACAGTCAACAACCTTGGTGTTCTCTACAAGGCCCAAGGCAAGCTGAAGGAGGCAGAAGAGATGTTCCAGCGAGCTCTGGTAGGATATGAGAAGGTCCTAGGACCTAATCATATACATACTCTCGATATAGTCAACAACCTTGGGGGTCTCTGCCTAAATAAGGGTAAGCTAAAGGAGGCAGAAGAGATATACCAGCGAGCCCTAGCAGGCAAGGAGAAATCCCTAGGTCCTGATCATATATCTACTCTCAATACAGTCAACGACCTTGGGGGTCTCTACCTAAATCAGGGTAAGCTAAAGGAGGCAGAAGAGATATACCAGCGAGCCCTAGCAGGCAAGGAGAAAGCCCTAGGCCCTGATCATATATCTACCCTCGATACAGTGAACAACCTTGGTGTTCTCTACTATGATCAGGGTAAGCTAAAGGAGGCAGAGGAGATGTACCAGCGAGCACTAGCAGGCAAGGAGAAGGCCCGAGGTCCTGATCATATATCTACTCTCAATACAGCGAACAACCTTGGTGTTCTCTACGAGGTTCAAGGCAAGCTCAAGGATGCAGAAGAGATGTACCAACGAGCTCTGACAGGCAAAGAGAAGGCCCTAGGTCCTGATCATATATCTACTCTCGACACAGTCAATAACCTTGGTGTTCTCTACAAGGTTCAAGGCAAGCTCAAGGATGCAGAAGAGATGTACCAACGAGCTCTGACAGGCAAAGAGAAGGCCTAGGGCCTATGCATACATCTACTCTCAATACAGTCAACAACCTTAGGGGTCTCTACAAGGCTCAAGGCAAGCTGAAGGAGGCAGAAGAGATGGACCAGCTGTACCAGCAAGCACTGGCAGGCAAGGAGAAGGCTCTGGGTCTAGATCACGATAAAACTCAGTGACCTGCGGAGACGTTGAACGCATTAAGCATTGCAGTTGCTAAATAGTGCCTAATTCTCTGCAATTTCTTACTAACATGGCTCCTTGTGAAGCGCTAGGGTAGATCTGACTTGTCGAACGATTGCATGTATTTATGCTCACTACTCTTTGCCACCGTCGCATTTTGAGATCTATTGAGTCTGTAGCTATCGTTGTATCATATATATATATTTATTTCCAGGGATCAAGCTTTCGGGCGATCTTTCGGTAGCTCAGGATGTTTGTGTCAGAGTCCTACCAATAGGAGATTCTCCGTGAATAAGTCCCAATTTCCCACCTCAATAACGAGTTATACCAGAAGGAGTTTCGGTCTGCTTAGAAGTCTTACGGATAAAGCGTTGTTTGACTGCGCTCGGAGTTCTTCCAGGGAACGAATCGCGGATTCGACTCTATAGTAATTTTTGGGAGTCTCTCAGCTTCACTAATCGGCGCTCGTCTTCGTCGGGCCACTTCCTGCGCGTGATATTGCCATGCTTGTATAGTCGTAGCTTGTCGAACAGGATTATCTATATTGCTACAGTGCTTGATGCAATGATACCGTATGCGTGCTGTAGCGTTTTTGTTACAAGCTGAAGCACCGCGAGATTTTCTTTGAGGATATCGGTATCGGCGAGATTATCAGAGAACTTAGCCTCAGCAATGGCCAGGCTATAAAATCGCTTCAGATATTAAGATCGCATTCCTAAGCCCGGAGAGATAGTTATTTGTATAGTCCTCTTCGCTTTCAAATAACGAACTTTTGGTTTTTAATTAACTCGCTCGTCTTCGTGACTTGCCCCATGGTGGCAGTGTATGATGGTCCTGGGATCGAGCCAGCCCGGATATGAAGAATCAAAGATTATGAGAGGATTTCTGTTAAGGTTTATTGAATGGACAGCGGGATAGAGCCTGCATTATGAAGGAAAGAGTGGATGGTACAGAACAGATGAGACTCGGACAATTGCTACCTACTAGTACCTAGGTAGATACTAGGTGGGGGATCTACAGGCCCAGATATATATTCCGGTCTAGCACTTAGTACCCCCCTAGTGTCTCCTAGTACTCCAGGGCTAACTAGTACTACTACTAGTAGTACTACACGGTGACTCTGAATCATTACCTTGCATCCATCCACTACGTACAGCTACTAGAACCAATTATCTGAACGAGGAATGTCCAGTAAACTTAAGTATTGAACTATGAAACCATAAACACGGACCAGTACCAGCCACGCACGACATATGCCTCATAAAATGCGTTGTTAAGGGTAAGATACATGTCGCAAGCAATCAGGTCGTCGCTGCATATTCGCAGCAGTAACATAACTGGATATCATCACTTTTCACTTTCACTTCACTCCAGGGACCCATCAGGGGGCCATCAAATGTCAAATGAAACACCCGTGGACGCCCCCGCGCCATCTATCCATCCACCGGGTGCCACAGCCAGCAACCACTGCCACTCCAATTCCCCGTCTCGATAGATCTAGACAGTGTACTTAGCCTTGGCACGGGTGCTACCACTGTGCGCAGAATCAGTGTGTCCAGAGAACTCAACCACATCCGCCTCATTGAGACGAAGCACCTCCTTAAACCGACGCCCGATCGCCTCGAGAATATCCTTGCCCTGCGCGGGTGTGCGGGTACTCTTGTCGCCCTGGATGCTCTTGCCCACGGTGCGGGTCCACAGTCCGACTCGGTAGAATCCCTTGCGCACATTGACTACCACGCCCATGACTTCGTTGTCGGCGTCTTGCTCGAGCGTCTCGCCGATGGCGGCTAGCTGTGCGTGTAGCCAGAGGTCGTCGATGGGGACGGATCGCTTGTCTTTGAATTGGTATGACCATTTGCCGCCGTGCTTGTTCTGGGGGTCTTCCCATTCCGGTCGTACGCCCTTCTTGAAGAGGTGGTAGTCGGCCTTTAGGCCGAGTTCGGAGGTTGGGGTGATGTTGTTCTGGTGGTGTTGGTGTTAGTGTAAGCCTTGGAGGATAGGATAGGTCTTGCGGGTGAAGGAGGATGGAGGGTGCGGTCATACGTAGATGCCCCAGAATTCTTCGACGGAGCTGAATGTGACGACTTCCTTGAGTAGGTCGTTCCAGTTATCGCCCTAGTAGTGAATTGCGTGTTAGCGATGGGATGCGCAGTGTTTGTTAGTACTAGTCTGGTGGCCGGCTTACCTTTCCACTGGGGGGGCTTGGTGAACCACAGAGTCCACTCGTGCATGAGAGGGTGCTTCACGTTGAAGTTCTCGGGGTCATGGAAGACGGTGACCTCGTCGGTCGAGGCGGAGACCGCAGGGGCGGCATTCTCGTCCGTCACGGGGTGACCATTCTCCACGGCAGCCATGGTGGGTGAAGTTGTGGTGGGTGAGGGGTGGGAGAGGGTGAAGTTCAAGTTGTGCTAAGAAGGCGAAGGCGGAGGCGGAGGGGGAAGATTTTCGGGCCGGGAAGGTGCCGTCGGTGGACACAAAGAGACGTGAGGACTCGGACAAGGTGAAGGGACTCGAGAGGCGATGGGATAAGGGAGGATGGAATCTGCACCAGGCAGGAAAATGAGGTACCCCGGGTGATTGAGTGGTCGGGCGGGAAATTTCGAAATTCTCGAGACTTTCCAGTTGGGCGATGCGGACCACAAAAACTGCCTTTCCTTTTTGGGATGGGCGGGTAGAGATGCACCAGAAAAGTAGTAGTTAGTACAGTATATTAACTACTAGTACTGAGGAATTAAATTGAACAGTAATGTTTATCTTATTTTATTCTATTTATCTTGACTCGGACCAACAGTACTCGAGTACTACTAGTACTACGGTCGCAAATCTCAAATCTTGAAAATCTCACATCACTGTGAATCTAACAATATATATACCGTGACCTATCATGAACAAACCAAGCCAAACCTGGCAAACCTGAAACTTGAAGCAAACTTGAACCGGGGAATCATAAGACCAGACAGAACCTCTATATGCCAATGATCGCAAACAATGCACATGAAGATGATGAGTGAATGAGGATGGATGCCCATTACGCCTCATCGCTGTTCATCAAGCTGAGGAAACAGTTCCAGCCTGGGAAATAAATTAGTCCAGACACATCGGGAGAGAAAAAAACGGAAAAATAGGAGAGAAACTCACCCAAGCTAATCACATTCACCACCAACACACGCAACTCCAGTGGCACAAATGTAAAGTTGACGCCCTGCACAAACGGCCAGACCATACAATTGGCCTTGTAGGCCGGCAACCAGGAGTGCTTCAACTTTTCGAGCGGAGAACCACCCTCCATAATGGCCATGGAGGAAAGGAAGGCGGTCAATTGGACCGGCGCGAAGATAAATTGGTCACAGCCGACACGGGCGAGGGTGGTGGTCAAGGTAGTGTTGAGAACGACATGACGCTGCAGGAAACCGAACCATTTGGTAGCGACGGGACCGAAGACGGCTAAGAGGAGCGAGGTATTAGATTTTAATCTTGCGACAGAGGGGAGAGGGTCATTGGGGTATTGTCGGTCGTACCTCCGCCGTAGAGGGCCATGCGCCCGGTGCGGGCAAAGTCGTGCTTCTCGAGACCGCGGCGGTCGACGGCCTGTTGGGCGAGGGGTGTCGCCGGAGGCGAAGAGTACCTGCGATTGTGAATTAGCGACAGGCTCGACAGGACGGAGGGCATAGGGCGGAGAGGGGAGAGACGTACAGCGCTGGTGATGCTGGCTGTGAGGATGGGGCGCTTGGCCAACTTGGACTGGTACCTGAATGAAGTCAGTGTTTCGTTTTTTTCCTCGGAGAAGGAGAACCGTGGAACGAACCAGCGCAACATGGTGAGTGTGAAGGGAATTAAGGAAGAGAGTAGGTGAGTGTCAGCGAGAGGAGGTGAGAGGAAGTCGGAGAGAAAAAGAAAGTATTCCAGAAGTCAAGAGAGAACAAGAAAGGCGGGCCCGCATGTTTAAATTGCGGAGTCGAGGAAATCGAGGGGAGGCTATCGCTTCCCAAAGGGGAAATGCAGCCGCGTCGGGAGGCTCAATTTGGGGTCGGAACAAGTGTACATTACAGTATAGTATAGTATATAGTGTAGTATATAGATATAGAATATAGTATATGTATTATGGAATTAGAGATAGACATATTAGGGCACTGTTTAGGGGAAAGTAAATAAATAATGAATGTTGAATAGTCCGAGTCTGGTGTGATGATGCGCATCATCCTGCTTGCGAGGGCAGGGGCAAACCTGTTTCCCCGGATCAGATCAGGTGATCTGGATGGTTGGTGCCTGATGGTGCAGGCACCAGATGTACTGTGGTCACATGACACACCCGTGCTAGCGCACGGGTATACCACGTGACCTCCCGATCTGGACTTAGGGCTAGGGCGTGTAGGGCATCGAACACGCTCGCTTAGCCCACCTCCGCCCCGAAATTTTGGTGCTAACCGCTGCCCGTGAAGTTCGACCATTCGACCCTCTATCGACAAATTCGCTTTCGTCGCCCTAACATACATCCAAAATGGCTGACGCTGCTCCCCGTGGACGTGGAGGATTTGGCTCGCGCGGCGACCGTGGTGGTGACCGTCGCGGTCGTGGCCGTGGCCGTGGTCGTCGTGGTGGAAAGCAGGAGGAGAAGGAGTGGCAGCCCGTCACCAAGCTCGGTCGTCTCGTCAAGGCCGGCAAGATCACCTCCATGGAGCAGATCTACCTGCACTCTCTCCCCATCAAGGAGTTCCAGATTGTCGACTTCTTCCTGCCCAAGCTCAAGGATGAGGTTATGAAGGTGCGATACACATCAACAATCCGATTCAACACCCATCGAGAACGAATGCCATGCGAACTGCGATCATGCGATGAGAGACACCAATTGGACTGGGAGCTGCAGCAGGAGGACATCCAACTACGACAAGAAGGATCAAGGAATATCAATATCAACACCAGAATGCGACAGATGCTGCAGCACCCCACCAATTGATGGCCATCATCTGCGTCATTGCATCGCAAAGCAATCACACACTCAAACTCGAACCCGAACCGAACCGAACATAATTGCTAATTCATTATTTTCTCCCCAACAGATCAAGCCCGTCCAGAAGCAGACCCGTGCCGGTCAGCGTACCCGCTTCAAGGCCATCGTCCTCATCGGTGACTCCGAGGGCCACATCGGTCTCGGTATCAAGACCTCCAAGGAAGTCGCCACTGCCATCCGTGCCGCCATCACCATCGCCAAGCTCGCTGTCCTCCCCGTCCGTCGCGGTTACTGGGGTTCCAACCTTGGTGAGCCTCACTCTCTGCCCGTCAAGCAGTCCGGCAAGTGTGGTTCCGTCTCCGTCCGTGTATGTATACCTTCAACCCCGCTGGATATGGAATTGATCCAGATATTTATTCCCCCATGAACCCCACTAATCCCTTTCACTTCAGCTCATCCCCGCTCCCCGTGGTACCGGCCTTGTCGCCTCCCCCGCCGTCAAGCGTCTCCTCCAGCTCGCTGGTGTTGAGGATGCCTACACCTCCTCCTCCGGCTCCACCAAGACCCTCGAGAACACCCTCAAGGCCACCTTCGTCGCTGTCGTCAACACCTACGGTTTCCTCACCCCCAACCTGTGGAAGGATACTAAGCTCATCCGCTCCCCTCTCGAGGAGTTCGGTGATGTCCTCCGCCAGGGCAAGAAGTACTAGAGGAGTGCGATTTGCGACGATGCATGATTTAGTTCCGAGTTTCTTTACACACCCCCAGATTTTCTCTCTGCGCTAGATGACGAAAAATGGCTTGCGGGTATGATTTGAGGTATCCCCCCCCGGGCTCGGACGAGGTGTCCTTTGGATGTATTTATCGGGATGGGATTACAAAAATAGCGAAGTCAGCCATCTACCATCAATTTTTCTTTTGTAGGATTACCCAGTGAAGAGTGGTATATCTACTCTGTAAACGACGTAGATGAGCTTGGAAGTGGGGATAGGTCCATACCTACGACTAGATTGTAGATCTGATACTACTAGTAGTACTAGTACTATGCAAGCCATGGGCTGGACTCTAGCAGTACTCATGGATAGAGACCCAATGAGCTGGTCTCAGTTCACTGAATGTAATCAACCAGCATCCAAATCGTCATGGCCTCTAGATTCACCATACTTGTACCTTATACCTCATACGATCATCCCAGAAGATCCATGTATCTACTAGTACACACGAGACTCATAACTCAACCTAGTGCCAGTCAGCCTAGTAACATAATATTGATGACCCTCCCCCCACCAACATGAATCATGCAAAGGCCCTGAAAACCCCAAGTCGACTCGGGATCTCGCAACTTACCACCTCTATAGGCTAGACAGCCGCTAGGGAAGCCCGCTGCGCCATGAACCGCAGCAGGGCAAAGGGCAACCGAGGGTGCCAAGTGCCCGGCTCTTTGACTCGAAACCCGGCCCTACCTGTGGCTCTGGGTTGATTTCTCCGGCGCGAAACAGGGCGGAATACGAGGTGTGGGAACTGTAGACGTGAACCCGTAGAACTTGGATTTTGGTTCTTCAAGGAATGTATAAGTAGCGAAATAGCAATCGATTCTTGAGAAACTTACTTGAACGACTTACCTATAGCTTAATTGATGACACAAAAGTTCGAGGTATACAGCATACGAGATACAAGAATGAGGTCAACACTAACCTTTAAGGTACATTCCTACCTTATTATCTTATCAACTCTATTCACCCCTTCTCTCTCCTTCGATACCACATCCTGGTCAAGTTCTAGCGCCACCAGACCCGATTCCACGCGGACTTCCAACGCAGGCCCTCTCACGACAGTCTTCACCCCACCTGCTTCTTGCTTTACCCCACACACCAGCGTGTACTATGGCATCCCATATTTGTTACAGGGCGTTGATGGCCCGAATGGCGACGACTGTGCGCCAGAAGGTTGGAAATTCGATCGCTATTATAGTCCCGGTCAATGTCCGTCGGGTTATAAGGCTTGTACGTTGCCGACGGTGACGCAGAGGGTTGTTACTACTGAGATTTGTTGTCCAAGGTATGTTGTTTTGTTCTTACGGTCAACTATTGCGTGGTTTTTTTTTTTTTCCCCCTTTTGCGGAGTTTGCGGTTCGTTTAAGTTGATCTATTTGAAATTATAGTGGCTTCGACTGCATGTTCCAAGACTACTGCGCCAAAACATTCAATAGCCCTTCCACAATTACGTACTCCGATTCAACGATATCAATAAAGACAAGTGTTTGGGCCGCTACGGCTTCGGCCATTCAGATCCGGTTCCAGGCTAGTGATTCTTCGGTTGTTCCTGTTCCGACGGAATCCTTTAAATTGCCCATGCCTAAGAAGGAGCTCAGTACCAGAGAGAAGGCGGGTATTGGTATTGGTGCTGCAGCGGGTGCTGTTTTGCTTGGTCTTGGGGGGGTTCTTTGGGTGGAGGATTTGGAAGAAGAGAAGATTGTCCAAGGCTTTGGAGAGAGGGCCGGTGAGGGAGTCTTCAGTGCCGGATGAGCCGCCTCCGGCTTATTCTAGGACGAACTTGAAGAAGTAGAAGTTTTGGGTTAGGGTGCTTTTGCTTTTAGCGATTCTTAGATTACGATACACAATGAATAGATTATGGATTGTATTTGTCTAGTGTGAAGAAGAAGAAGAAGAAGCTATTTAATAAGCGACCCGTTGACGAAACACACGAGTGGTCACAACAGCCTACAGTAATATTCGAAATCAGTTTTACCTCCACACTCTTCGACTTTAATTCCCGAACCCTAATTTTAAATACGCTAATCCGGATATGGTATATCCGTTTATCCCCTTGTTCCTGTAATAGAAATTGTATTTTACATAACGCCGGTGGGACCTTGTCCAATGTAAATTAACAAGAAACCACTATACATACGATACCACTCTACCCCTCCCCTAAAAAAACAGTTTTCTTCCCCTGTAGATAAATCTTGCGTAACACCCTACACTAGGCTTGCAAATATCGCCCGGCAACTTTTCCCCTCAAATCTATATCTAATTCATGATATGATAGAGAGCCAGTCCCTAACCACTACTCAAAGGCCGAAGAAGTTGATTTGCAGCAAGGTCACGATCATAAAGTATTCACAGAAACTAGTAGCAGTTCTCCAGCGCCCACACAACCCCCAACTCGCATAAGTCGAAAACGAACTATAACACCGCTAATGATCGACGCGCTCTGCCACCACCTGTCCGGAAAACCCGGGCCTGCACCTCCATGAGATAGCTGTCTTCCTCTAGCAACATCGAGCCATTCCTAGGAGCAATACCATTGTAAGGCGACAGCACTCAATACTCTAGATGGCCATGTAAGTGCAGTTCTTCTCCCAGTAAAAGCCATGGAAGATGGATCGAATTTCAAGTCCTTTAGTATCTCAATTCAAACGACGCACAGTAAACGAACTAAATTTTATTCAATCCCAGCAATGTAATCACTTAGCTATATGTTGACAGATCCTCTAAAGCGTCCATGAGAATAGATGACAGCTCCGGCCGGTAAGGCCTAATTGTAGCTTCCAGTGCAGATTTCCCATCAGAAGCCTTGACATGAATTTGTTCGCGAGTGCAACTCCTCGCCAGTACTTTAACAATATCCGGTTTTCCATTATCCACAATGGCCCTGAGTGGCGTTGTTCCAATAAGAAAGTTGTATTTGTTTTCTCTGTGAACCTTGGCGGACAGATCACTCCCAGCGGCTATAAGATTCTGAGCTGAGCGAGAAGTCTTTACCGTATGAATCGGCGTGATACCCTCAACTGTAGCATTGTTGGGATTTGCACCAGCATCCAATAGAATGACAAGGATATTATCAAGGCTTCTGGATGCTGCGGTGAGCAATGGCGTTATCCCAGATAAATCGCATGCATCCGGATCCGCTCCAGCGTCAAGTAGCAGTTGTACCATCTTTACAGACTCATTATAGACAGCGAATGTTAAAGCGGTTGCTCCTTCGGGCATTATCCAGTTGATGCTGTCTTCGGGTGGATAAAGAAGTTGACCATACTCATCCCGTTTTAGTATCTCACACACGGTGTTGATATGGTCCTGTCTAACGGCAAAATGCAAAGCAGTGTCTCCAGTACCTGCACGTATCACAGGATTGGAACCATTTAGCAGGAGTAATCGAACGACTTCGGTCTTTCCCAGCATTGCAGCAAAATGAAGCGGCAGGACTTTCCGCGTTTTAGGCTGCCATGTGGCATTAAGACTTTCCTTATCATTGTGCCTTAAATATCGCTTGACAGCTTGGAAATCACCTTGTATGATAACGTCAAAAATGGTAGAGATCTCGCTTTCATCGTAGGCAACCACGTTGCCAGTAGCCCCCTTTCCGGGCTCGTTGCTCACATCTTCAGAAATTACTCTAGGTATGTTTTGTACCAAGGAGCTGGGAGTGGAACTGACTTGAGCAACCGGGGTATGGTCTGTGGTAGGGTCAATATGGTCACTTGCCAAATGTACACTTCGTTCTCACTGACTGCTTAATTCTTCGCTCAATTCACTAATCGATTTTCTCCATGACTGAACGGGCTGCTGTGTGCAAAGTGGGTCATAAGGTCCAGTTTCAGGGCTGTCAAGTATACAACTGTGAATGAAATGCTTAAGGACACCGGCTATTTTCCGGTACCGTGAGTCTGCCATATTGCTGCACCGAGCCATTTGCATATGGTTTGCGTCAATACTCTCGACAGTTTCTGCGGACCTTGGTAGATCGAGCTTAGCAGAAAAGCTGTCTACCACCTGCCAGCAATCTTAGTTAGAGAGAACTTTAGAGAGCGTGTAACAAGAAATATTGGGGTACCTTATTGTGTAGTCCTTTGAATCCCGTCATTCCTCGCGCCTCTTGAAATGAGTGTATTTTGATCTTAGAGGTAGTTATAATGTTCTTGAAGTCCTCATGAATGTTGTCCAGCACCTCACTATTGGGTTCCAGTGCTTTAACAATCTTTTTGTTAGAATCGTGTAGCGTAACAATGGCAATATTCGCTGCAATCGCACCCCATGGTGCATAGCTGCTCCCGCGATGAGGTGTACCAAGGAAGACAATCAATTTCGTGCGCTCGCGACACGTCTCGGATCTTCTTATCGCCTATCTACCACGTAAGCCCTAATGTACCAAATTTGAGTGCTCGAAGGTAGCAACAAACATCTTTGGTGATGATACCGCCAAGGCTGTGCACTACAAACAAGACAGGGTCCTAATATCGTGAGTCTAGTCATCGCATCCAAGGGGCCAGATCTAGGTATACCTTGTTGTTTATCTCTCGTTCAAAACACACTGCAAGATCTTGACCGTGCTGTGAAATACTATTCTGGTTGTTGGACTGGAAAATACCCTCTATTACGTCGGCATTATAGCCATATGTCCATACTCTCGCCTCAGGAATATCCCTCGTCAGGAAATCCTCTGGCCAAAAGCTCTTGGCAAGTTTTGCTTTGTTGGAAACTTCCGCAGTGTTTGAGTCGGGCGGCTTAGACTTGGACCAAAACCTGCGAGGCTTTTGTTTGCCTGGCTCTGCGGCATCTGAGGCACGATCCGCCTCTGGGGCGGCTTCCCATGTCCCCTTCGGATGTCCTCGCAAACCATGAACAAATATGATGCTGCACTTGGTCAGTTCAGTTCTTCGGTTGGTCTGGTTGTCACGAACTTTACTCGATACTGCCTGTTCTTGGTGCCGTTCTCACCCAAGAGCTGTGTAAATCCGATTCGTTGTACGTCACTCATTACTGTACTAGTAACTCTTATATAGGTAGGTCAGTCTGAGTTTTCATCCAGGACATGAAGACTGAGAAAGAATGGATCAGTTCAGATTTCTAGCAGGTATAGCAGAGGCTGTAGTGAGTGAAATTTCGTTCGGAGCATGTATCTACTCTTAGATCAAATGATGGGGGATTGCCCTGTTGTTCTCTTTGCATAGAAGATTCTATCCCATTCTAAAGGAAATTACTGTATTATACCAATGACTCATCCATAATTACCAGAGAATACAATACAGCTCAACGTGGATTACAGGGTAATAGCTAAAATTAGACTAGCGTGTTTCAAGCTAGGGTAAGGGAATGAAAGTCTAAGAGTGTAGTGGTAAATCTGATTTCGAATACCACTGTACCTAGGTATTCTATACACAGTCAATGAGAAAATTGGAATATCAAAACCTGCCCCGATCGACAGCCCAAAGAAAGTTTCCCTCTAGCAGTGGCAGCTGCCCACTCCTGAACTCGGTATTCTGCGGGCACCTTGAGAAGTCGTTCCCCCTTATAGGTGATCCAATTTCCAACAGAGTCCCGCCCATATCCAATAATAGGCTGAGACAAATGGGCTGAGGGATCGGCATCCGGGAGAACATCAGGCAGTTGATAGTAGCACGTATAGATATTGTCATAAATCACGCGCAATCTATCCCGACTCGAGCCATGGAATTGGACATCATCAATGTGACTTCTGTAGCACGTTTCACCCGGGCTGCTTCCAACGAGGCATTTGCGAGATGACAGCTTTGATATTATGATCCCTTGTGGCCAATTCGATGACATGTCCTCCGCTAAAGGATGTACCAAACAATCCCACTTGGTCAGAGTCAACATTCTCCAATCTTCGTGTAAATACGATGGCAGATTTCCAGTCCTCTTGCTGTTTTGACCAGTCAATCAGCGCTCTTGGTAGACCTTGAGATCCCCCGTTGCAGCGGTAATCGAATACAACACACGTCTACCCCAGTTGGTTGAATCTATCGGCATAGACATCGATTTCAGCTCCTTAGTTCCTCCTAATCCGTGGGCTAGAACAATTGCTGAACCGGGACATGAAGATGTAAAATGGTCTGATGAATAAAGCCATCCACACATCATGTCATCAGAGGAGGACGGGATTTGGATGTCGACGCGTCGCTCAATTCCTGCGTTCGCCATAACTTCGGTGTTTGTTTGAAAGCTGCGTCAGATGAATTTCTAGCAAAGAAAGAGGGGCTTAGATAAAGCCCATTGATTCTGTCAAAGTGGCGAGGAGTGAGTTGAGCATGCTCATTTACCTCGGCGATAAGTGTCACACTTTCTGTGAAGGAACAAGAGTTAAGCCCAATTTTGGGATCCGATTATGATGCCTAGGTAATACATAGCCCGATAGTCCTAAACCAGGGCAGAAGTGTATATTACAGTAATATAAATACCGGAACGCACACGAAGTAGACAATTCGAAGCAATTATAGCATTCCTCAGCTCTTCTTCAACACTGCCTAGGTGCAATACATTTATCTCTCATATTCAGCCAATTTAGCTATCGAAGCAAGTTTTTGCTCTGTTCTCAATTCCAAAAGTTCAATAAAATCCTCCAATTCTTTCAAGGTTCGTTTCAAAAACCAAATCTCAATTATTACCCTCTCCAAGTAGGAGCTGCTTTCTTTTTAGACTCAACCCCACTCAAAAATGCTTCGAGAAGCCGACGCCGGTAAGTCCGATTCCTATCATCATTCAAAGTATCGAACCGTATTTTTACCAGCTTTTCTTCTTCTTCTGGGGTCAACTCAAAGTCACGGTTCTGAATACAACACCCACACTCCGAAGTGCAGTGACCAACCCCTTTCATCCTTCCCGGTATGATTTCGCGATTCTCGCAACATCCACAACCCCGACCACAGCATCCGCCCTTGCCAGCACAATCGTTCCGAAGATCCTTGTGGAGATACCATCTCGGATTCTCACGGTTTTTGGAATAGGCTCGCGTCACAGGCCCGTTTAGAAGCGAAGCTTCTAAGTAGTAGTAGCTTCTTTCTTCCTCCCAGTATTCTTTGGAAATGCTATCCAGTAGCTGAGGGTATTTCATGTGCGCCTCCCGTCGGTTCTCGGGGCTTAGAAATTTGATAGCCTGATACTGTTGTCGAATTACCTCTTCTCTCTGGGTCAATTCTCGAAGGCGTAAATCGGATTCGATGAGGTTAAAGACTGCGATGCTCCAGAGCTCTGGGAAATTCTGATATATCTTCCTTTTGACGACATTGGAGTCATGTCTGGCGTGATATCTGATCATCGACAACCGGAGCTTTTGGATAGAGTTGAATGAACCACACTGGTCGAGCAGGGCGTCAGCTGCCTCGTAGAGAGGAATTATAACCCAGCCCAGCATTCTCGAGAATTTGTCGCGTAGATGAATTCGGATGATATCCTTTTGTTTCTGACTCTAAGGAGCACCTTCGGTAAATAGGGATGCGGGGTAAGTGCCCAGGTACACAAAAAGATATACTACCGTCCATCACTCGATGACGAAAAATGAGGTAGAACGCTATACCGGAAACTGTCGTGTTTTACTATCTCTATTATTGGGGTGTGTTCGAAGGGCAGCTGCGGATGTTTGATTCCGAGTTGACACCTGCTTTTTTTTAACTCTATTCCTAAGGTCAGACCGTACTTGAAATAGTAGAATGCAATAGAATGCAGTGATATTGTGTTTGTGTGTGTGTGTGTATGTGAAGAGAGAGTTGTGGTGAAGAAGTAAACTATGAAACCTGCTTATTAACGAGTGGGATGCCGGTGGGAGACCGATGGGCTCCGGTGGGATCCGGTGGGAGCCGCCAGCTGAACTTAGATTCCTACAAAATCCCACTATGTCGACTAGACAAAAGCCCGAAGGCGATCGAGAAGCTAGTGATGTTGATGAAACACCTTTCAAGTGCCCATTCAATGGTTGTAAAGCAAGTTATCGCCGAAAAGAGCATTTGCAACGCCACCGGGCAAAACATTCCCAGCACGAACCGTTCAGATGTCCAAATTGTGAGCGGCAATTCGGTCGGAGGTAAGACGGTTTTGGATATCGTATTATACCCTTTGCCAGAACAGTACATTCTGACTGTTGATTCTAGTGACACTCTTCGCCGACACCTCCGACAACATCATAAAATCAACGAGCCAACGAATCGTGCGCGGAAGGCGTGTGAGGCTTGCCAGGTGGCAAAGTCCCGCTGTGAAGGCGGCCCACCGTGCGAGGAATGTGTACGTCGAGAGACTGAGTGTACATTCAAAGAGGAGGGTCCTATCCTGAGAAAGGACCATCGCCAACCTCTGAAAAGCCAGCAATCAACCGCTATAGCAAACGACCCTCAGTCTCCCAGTATTCTGGAGAAGAGAGATAGGTGCATTGAGCTTTATTTCGAGAAGTTCAATCCTTATTGGCCCTTTATTCATAGAGCATCTTTCTATGCGCCCCGTGAGGTACCCCTGATGGTGCAGTCGATGATTGTTATTGGTCTATGGGCTAGTGACGAGCGGGCTTCGCAATCAGCTGCTAAGGATCTTCATAATAAACTTGACGCGGCTATCCGAGAGCAGACGGTAAGAGTTTCTTCGCAGGAATTTTGTTTCTTCGATCTCTGATACAAGTCGGTTCATAGGAAAAATGGGATGCTTCAGATTATGAGGTTTCTAGCAGTTGTCGCTGGCCACTGGCGACATTCCAAGCAATCCTCTTACATATTATATTCTCTTGCATGATAGAAAGTCGGGATAATTCTGATTTCGAGCTCAAGGCCTCTCTCACCCCGAAGACTACCGAATTATTTACTGCGCTCGTCCGAAGTTCCCGAAAGCTTGGTCTATTTTACTACCCAAATATTCTCGCTCAATATCGAGATACTGGTGACGAAGGGTTGGCCTTGCTATTTATTGAAGAAACAAAGCGATTTAATCTGTCGTTGTACAAACTTGGCAGGAAATTGAGACTTACAAGCGTCGGCCCGCATACCTTGGATTGGCGGGTTAATACAGATGAGCTCCAATTTCCAATGCCAAAAGGCCGTATCTGGGTTGCTGCCACTAGAAGTGAATGGGATCGTGCAGTACCAGTTGGGTCGATCGGACCTGAGCTCAATGAAACCGTCGAGAACACATGGATGTCAAGATCTGCCGAGTTATTGGAGTATCTTTAAATATAATATCTTTCCTGCGCTGAGTAATAATCGAAGTTTGGAATCTGGAATATTTCACCTTTACAATAGTAGTTTCTGTACATGACTGGGGAGGTTTTAGCTGTAGATTTATGAATGCATTATTCTCTTGGGATAGAATCTCTTGAATAGTGATGATGAATAATGCCCAATCCCACCAAGTACCGGGATACGTGTGATTTATCAGCTTAATTAGGCGATCTTCCTTGCGAGTGGAAGATCACATAAATACCTCGCCAACCGCGGGGGGGACTTGCACATTCATCTCTTCAAAGACGGAAAGAAAAGAATTGGCACTTTGATTCCAATATGGCAGCACCGCAAACATACAAAGCCTACCGACGCAGCAAGGGGGGCATCCCGAAAACCCTCCAACTGACAACTGAAGAGCTTCCGCCCACTTTGGATGCTAACCAAGTCCTCATTAGAATCCATGCCGTCTCTTTAAACTATAGAGATGTAGCAATGCTACACGGAACATATCCTGTGAAATATCTTGACGAAGGAATCCCCGTTTCGGACTGTGCTGCTGAAGTGATTTCGGTCGGTTCTGGAGTCCACGATTTTAAGATCGGAGACCACGTCACGCCGATTTTTGACTTGAAAAATTTGAACGGCACGGACGATCAGAGTGAAGGTCTTGGTGGGGAGGCTGAGGGTGTGCTTCGAGAGTATGCCATTTTCCACCAAAATGTTCTCCTGCACGTGCCCGAGTATCTCTCTTGGGAAGAGGTGAGCCCCCAAACCCCTGAGAGTTATCTTTGATTTCTGAGGGCTGACATTTTCAATCTCTCATAGGCAGCATGTCTTGCTTGCGCTGGTGTGACGGCATGGACAGCTCTGGAAATGCCTCGATCAAAGGGAACAGCTTTGCTCCAAGGTATGATATACCGCCCCATATCATAAAATCAAATATCTATACTGATTTGTTATCAGGCACTGGCGGAGTCAGCATGTTCGCCTTATTGATCTGCCTGGCTGCCGGGATCCGCCCGATCGTGACATCTTCATCCGATGAGAAGCTTGAAGCCGCAAAATCGTTCGGTAGACCAGGCTCTATCGATACCATCAACTATCGGACTCACCCGGAATGGGACGAGGAAGTTCTTCGCCTTACAAATGGGCGCGGTGTAGATGTCGTGATTGAAAATGGTGGTCCAAATACCGCCGCCAAGAGCCTGGCTTCGATCGCGCGAAGAGGTGTTGTTTCGTTGGTTGGATTCCTGGGCGGATTATCTGCCAGTACTCCACCAGACCTGTTTTTGCCGGCAATGCTTAAAACTGCTACGATCAGGTATGAGTTGAGAGAAATCATGAATCTTCCAGGACTTACTAACATGATATACTACGGGTAGGGGGATTGCCGTCGGGTCGAAGGTTGATGAGAAGAATTTGTGCGATTTTCTGTCGGAGAAAAAGATTAGTCTGAAGGGGATTTTGGATCAGAAGGTTTTCTCTTTTGAAGAGTCACAGGCTGCATTTGACTATTTGTATTCTGGAAAACACTTCGGCAAGGTCATCATCAAGCTCTAAATCTTCACTTTGCGGGTGGCTAGTTTAAGCTGAGTCTCAGGTATCACACAGACTATATACGTGACCTAATTAAATTACTTTCTATGATACTAGAACCAGTGATTATTAACGCGTGCAGCTATGCTGTGAAACCTGCAGCATCCAGATCGACCTAGGCTCTAATTGGTGGAACCGCCACCGTGAAGGCGATCGGCCTGGCGACAGTGTAACGTGCTCGCAAGCTAGGGGCTGCTCGTCGAAGCAATTTCAAGTGGTGGTCTCAGTTAATTAACAAGGTATTGATTTTTTTTGCCCGCTATTCATAATCAAAGATCTTGTTTCTGGACCGAGGTTGAGATGAGATGCTGTCATGATCAAGTCACTTTCATGTAGGTGGGTCTGTCTGCCCCACAGCTCACAGAATCGAGAAGCTTTTAAGCAAGTTGCAGGGTGATCAAAGTTTTGAATGCTTGTCATTGTGTTTGTGCAGTCCTTGATTGTGCTAGAAAAAAATGATTCAAGCTGAAAATCCCTTACTAGGCCAGCCAATGATGTAACAAATCGAAGCCTGCATATAAACCTTTCCAAACGGTCTCAGGGTAGGACCCTCTCCTGCAACCAATTCATCAAGGGATATATTCCGAGAAAACATGAATTCGATTCTTCATTCTTCAAAGAAGGTCTTTGGGCCCTCTTTCATCCAATTAAACTCCCGGCGGGTGCAATTTCCTCTCTCATCTAGAGGCAGAAATGTTTCAACCACGACTGGTGAGCCCGTTGAATATAGCGGGTACCCTAAGCGGTAAGTCCAAGACTAGTAACACTAAATTGAAGTGTGCTTTTTGATTCTTAAAGACGTTGCTAATCATTATTCGTTCTAGAATTTGGGTGATCGTGGGTACGGGGGCTGGCTTAATGTATTATCTCTGGCATCGCGGCAATGCGAGTGCCCAAGCCGCAGCCGGAGAAGAAACACAAAACCACCATGGGCCCAATAAGGAAAAGGTCAAGTCGCCAGGGGACAGCGTGCAGAAAATGGAGCGCGCATAAAATGTATATGGTAGCCTGTTAAGCGTGGGGTTGACGATTATACTAGTACTACTGCATATGTAAGCAATGGACATAGCAGAATACTTTCCACATATGTATACCTATGTATTAGTACCTCGATACTTGCATCTGAGTAAAACAAGGCCTGCAAGAATATTAGTGAGATTGTATCCATCTAGCGCGTAAATTAGAGAATATGGAGTACAGTAGGTTTCCTCTTGCGTGATGGTATATGCATACTCTAAGACGGAGATCATTGTAGTAACGAAATGGGGTTGTTACCATTCGTGGGTGCCTCATGCCTACGGCACCACTCTAGGCATCCACGCCATACACCTGTGTATCTAGCCTTCCATCCTACTATTACGTTTGTCGAACGCTACTATTTTGTTTGCTTGCTACGCTACGCCGTATCCTGATCTCTGTGAGTACCTGAGCTCCTCACAATCATCAGAGAGCCCTGTGATATAGGGGCAGTCTCGAGTAGCCTGTGTCTGCAAGTCTAGATTATTTCAGCTCGACAGATCGCAAGCCTCCTGTCGATCAATATACTAGAATATTCATACATACAATGTGCAGCTGCAGTGCATAGAGATTGGTCATACCAGTAACAGGATCTGCATAAGCCCCCCTTGTACGATACTGAATACCCTCACTAAATACCGTATTATAATGTATTGTAATGTATTTTAATATAATTTAATATATTAATTAAATACACTATAGTGTATACTGTATACAGTAATACTGGTGGCAATGACGCATTACAACGCAGGAGCTACCCGCCTCCACCGAATCCTGCTTTGCTTTGCTTTGCCCTCCGCTCCTTCCCAGTTTGCCATTCACCCATTAACTTCTACTTCTACTTCTTCTTCTTCTTTTTTCCTCATCATCTTCCCTTCTCTCATCCTCCCCATTTTCCCATCCATCTTCATCATGATCGTCCCCTCGGACTTTGACGTTTTTCCCACCAAGGTGGAGCATGCCCATCCCACCCACTCCATCGACCCTATCCCCACGGTGATCCCGGGTGTAGGCCAGGTTTACCAGGAGCTTCACGCCACCGGACACCGCACTCTCTGGTATTGATTCTCCTGCCAAATTATACCTCTAATCGGACTCCAGCTTACCATGTACATTCTAGGGTCGTCACTGTGTTGATGGGAATCTCTTCCGTGGTCTTCTACACCCTCGCCGCCCGGGCCCCGCTGGTAAGATCAGATCTCCTCCGCATCCCCACCCGTCAAAAGATAGACCCCGGCGCTAACCCCACACTTTCTTCTTTGCTACTCTAGTCCAAGCGTGTCTTCCACACATTGTCTGCCTTTGTCACAACCATCTCCTTCATCACCTATCTCGCCCTCGCAACCGGCCAAGGTTTCAATCATGCCTGGTCCCCCATCGAGAACCACCACAAACATGTCCCCAACACACAGGACGACCTCTACCGCGCCATCCCATGGCTGCGCTACGTGAACTGGGCCCTCTCCACTCCGCTCATCCTCACCAACTTTGCTCTCGTGAGCGGTCTACCCGGCGCTCACTTGGTCTCCGCCATTGCGGCGAACTGGGTCATGTTGGCCGCGGGATTGCTCGGTACATACGATGGTCATACCCGGGCCCGTTGGGCGTGGTTGACCATCAGCTGCCTGTCATACATCACTGTCCTGCACTTCGGCGGATTCCATGCCCACCGTGCTAGTCAGAATAAGGATGACCAGGTTCGACGCTTTTTCGGGGCTATTTCTGGCTTAACCTTTGTCGTGTTTGCCTTGTACCCGATGTACGTACCCTCTTGCTGTGTGTTCATGTGGACGTCTCTAATGCTGACTATTTTAGTGTACTTGGAGCTGGTCCTCTGGCTCTCAAGCTGAGCGTCGATGCTGAGACCGTCGTCTTCGCTATTCACGATATTCTGACCCAAGGAATCGTCGGCTACTGGCTTCTCTTGGCACATGACAACGCCACCGCCATGTAAGTGATTTGATTTGATTTTGAGCTCCATGGCGACTCCTTCTTACTAACGGCTCCAGTACCATCCACGTCAATGGCTTCTGGGCCCACGGTGTCACTGAGGGCGCCATTCGTCTTCCAGAGGACGAGGAGGGTGCTTAAAGTACCCTAGGTTCGACAAGCTCCCAGACTTATTTTAGGACGGATGTGTGTCTTGATTTGAAAGGAGCCATTTTTGGCCATGGAGGTATCGCCAAATGCAAATCTGCAGATGTAGGTTTTCGGTGTCTTTTTTCTTTTGTTTGGATGAAAGGGTTAAGTTGATAAGTGCATCATGAGTTTTTGATGAGATACGCCAGACTTCAAATTGTTGTTTTTAATTTAGTTAAATTACCTATCGAATGAACTGAACCCATTCAATACTTCTCTCAACCAGCATAACTCCGAGTCCTCGAATTCGTGAATGTAGTAATACGTTCAAGTTGCTCTTAGCACTCAAGGACTGACGTCATCCAAGCATTTCGAGCTACTCACGATGTCAATACATTTAATCCTTCTGCAATCTCCTACCTTATTTTAAGCGGGCATTACAGCATAAACCTACAAGTTACCTGCATAGTAGAATACCGTATTCTGATCGATGGATGCCTTAAGAGCCACGATGCCCATGTCCCCTCTTACCAGTAGTAGGGAATAGATGATCTCACCCTTTTGCCTATAAGTATAATACTAGTATAAGCTAAGTAATGTGTATGGTAGTTTGCAGTCTGTGCGAGGACATTATCTTGGGGCGGAATATCCAGATGTTGGACTTCGGGCTGTCCAGTCTGTTCTGGGAGATGAGGATGAATGGGGTGAACTTCGGAATACTACTAGTTACGGCACGCCTATGGGTCATGATTTGCAGTTCTATAGGATATTCCGATTATATCTATGCCATATGGTCAGGCGATGGCAATTATGGCTCTCGCAGAGTATCTGCGGACCTAGTACTATCTGTGACGCCCAGGTGGATGGCAAGGTTGCACATTAGTCGACATTACTACTACTAGTAATAGGACAAAGTAGGATGGCATTGCCAATAAAAATACATTTTGATTGAGATGCTTCACCAGAATGGGGTGTGTTGGTTTGAACAGTTCTATGGTATATGCATATAATTACAAAGGCATTTCTGGAGGAAATCACGCCTCCAGCTCAGCCACGACAGACTCGCAGCGACCACAGATCGCGTCTGTCGCATCAATCTCAGGGACGGCATACCGCCAGCATCGCGGGCACTTCGACGCCTGAGGGGAATAGACGTGCACAGTTCCCTTCTCGCCACTCGGAAGTTCGCACTCGTCTTCATACTTCCACTCTGCGTTGGCAATGTTTCCGGAAATGGACTCGCCAGATTTGCCGATCGTGACGGAGGACACGACGAAGAGGTCTGGAAGTTCAGAAAGGTGGCGGTGGAAAATAGAGGTTTCGTCACCGGGTAGGGAGATGTGCACAAAGGATTGCAGAGAGGAGCCTAGCTGCTTCTTGCTGCGGGCTTGTTCCTGCAGGTTCTTGATCACTGAGTGGACGGCGACGATCTCCTGGTAATTGGTGTCCAGTGAAGCATCCTGCCATTCCGCTGGAGGGCTGGCGGCGAGGCGCTGTAAGGGGTGACCGATGTGTGACTTGATGGCTTCCGGGGTGTGTTCCCAGGTCTCCTCGACAAGGATCGGGGTGATGGGGCCGAGTACTTCTTGGAGATGGGTGAAGATGTAGAACAGGGTTGTCTGGGCGGCACGGCGGCTGGCACTGTTCTCGCCAAGGGTGTACAAGCGGTCCTTGATGGCTTCCATGTAAAAGGCTGAAAATTCAAGGTTAGCCCAGCGGTTGAGGATGTTGACAGATTTGTAGAACTCGAAGTTGTCGTAGGACTTCTGAGAAGCGACAATCATGTCGGAGAGGTGCTTCAAGGCAATGCGGTCAACCTGCTGCAGCTGGTCGTACGCCACGGCATTCTTCGGTGAGAAGTCACCAAGAGCGCCCAGCAGCAGCTTGAAGGTCACCCGGAACTTGTGCAGACTGGTATGAACGCCTTGCAGGACCTGCTTCCCAATAACGACATCGTGGGTGTAGTCGCTACCCGCAGCCCACAACCGAAGCGCATCAGGGCCTAGAGCGTCGAAGGAAGGTTCTTGGTTTTCGGCCTGCTTCTTGCCCTTGCCCTTTCGGGGCTTCAGAGGGGGCAATAAGGTACCGTCCATAATGGTCTGTGGGGCGATGGTGTTGCCGATGGACTTGCTCATCTTACGACCAGCCTCGTCCAGAGTGAAACCATGAGTGATCAGATTACGGAAAGGGGCACGGGTATCAGTCTTGCCGGAGGCGAGCTGGTGCGCAGTGTAGGTAAGAAGACCCGACTGGAACCAGCCACGATGTTGATCGCTTCCCTCGAGGTAAACATCTGCAGGGTGGCTTCGGCCTTCCGTGGGCACATCAATCTCTGCCCAGCTAGTACCGCTGTCAAACCAGACATCCATCGTGTCTGTTCCACGGCGGTAACCAGTAGAGTCATCACGTAGCGATGGTAAAACCCAAGCGAGGTCATCAGCGCTGTCTGTCCACCAGGCATCGATACCGCGCTCCTTAATGGTGTCCATAATATGCGACACGCTTTCCTTGGTGAGAACAGCCTCGCCGGTGGCACGGTGGTAAAGAGCGGGAATGGGGACACCCCAGGAACGTTGGCGCGAGATACACCATTCGCTGCGGTTCTTGATGAAGTTTTGGAGTCGGGTCTTGCCAGTCTCAGGAACAAATCGGACATCTTCCAGCGATTGCAGCGCGTTCTTACGGATGTCTGCCACATCGGCAAACCACTGTTCAGTCGCCCGGATGATGATCGGTTGCTTGGATCGCCAGTCGTAGGGATATTTGTGCTCGTATTTGTGTTGAGCAAGAAGTTGGTTACGTTCCTTTGCAAATTCTAAGACTGCATCATTACCCTCGCCGAGGACGGGCTTGCCACTCAAACGAGAAGGATCATGCGGCATAGCCTTGTCTGTAAATCTTCCCTCGTCGTTCACGGGTGCGAACACCTCGATTCCACGGGCCAAGCATGCTTCATAGTCATCCATACCATGTCCAGGGGCGCAGTGAACCAATCCAGATCCAGAATCAGCGGTCACGAAGTCAGCGGCGATGATCGGCTGCGCTTCCGCCTCGGGGCCCTTGCAAAGAGGTCGGTAGGTGGCCTTTTCGCCCAGTTCGGATCCAAGAATGTCAGGGATAATGACGGACAAGTCTTCCTTCAGCATCTTTTCCATGTAATCGATACGGGACTGAGCGATAAGCAGACGACCGTGTTGCTCCGACTCGACAATCGCATAGTGTAGCTCTTCGCTAACCGCAATTGCAGCATTGGCAGGCAATGTCCATGGGGTAGTGGTCCAGATAACAGCGCTGACCTCCTTATTTGCTAGAAGAGGATCATTGGCGAGGTGTTGAGGGATATTTTCAAGCGGGAATTTGATCAAAGCCGCAGTCGAAATGTGATCATCCTTGTATTCAAGCTCCGCTTCCGCGAGCGCGGTTCCAGTTGACGGCGACCAATAAACGGGCTTGAACTTCCGGTAGATGAGTCCATGATCGACCATTTCGCGGAAAATTCCTAGCTGGCGCATCTCGAAGTTGTGGTCCATTGTCTTCCAGTGGTTCTCCCAATCCGCCATGACGCCGAATCCTTTGAACCCTTTCATTTGCTCCTTCACCGTCTGTCGCGCAAGCTGCCTGGCAGCTTTGCGGATCACGGCAGCGCTGACCGATTTATCCAGAACATCGGTATTGCGCAGGCCTTGTAGCGCCTTGAGTTCAATTGGCAATCCATGACAATCCCATCCGGGGACATAGCGGACTTGCTTGCCCCGGCTCAATTGCACCCGGTTGATAATATCCTTTGTGATTTTGTTCAACGCATGTCCGACATGTAATTCGCCGTTCGCGTAGGGCGGGCCATCGTGGAGGACGAAAGGTTTAGTCGCAGGCCGTTCGCGACGCTGCCAGGCGTAGAGCTCATCGGTGCATCGTTTCAGATATTTTGTTCGGTCGGCTGGTGACACGCGTGGAGGGAAACTTGATTTGGGGAGTTTTAGTGTCGAAGTCCAGGATCGAGGGAGCGCTCGCCCTGGTTGTTGCATCCTCCCTGCATATCCTCTCGGAGGTTTGAGGAGTGAAGTTGAAGTTGAAGTTGGGAAGATTATCGCGCGGCCGAGAAAGGCGGGTGTCCGCAAGTTACCGACGGGAACAAATCTTACAGTCAATATAGTATAAAAATTGGTAATAATACGAGATATTATGAAATCTAAATACCATATTACAATGCAGCGCAAAATGTGTACAAAAAGGCATTCCAAGCGCCCAAAAAAAAAAACCAGTCATCACGTCGTATCGCATGCCTCGAGGATATTCCAATCCCTATCAGTAGACGGTCAGAGAGCTGACAGCACCGTTCTTCAAGACTTCGAATAAGAGTCCCGGGAATCCAAAGAGTTCCGTGTTACCCAACCCACCGTCATGTCCATCTGCACCGGAGCGTTGTCCTTTGGCCGTGGTCTCCTCCCAACCTCCGAGAAATTCAACACTGCTCTCGGGACTGTCACCCCAGCCGCGATTCAAAACCATCGGGCGCTGTGTAGCGCGCTCCTCTCCAGGGCTAGAATAGGACCCTTTCCATACCCCACGTAGCCGCTCCGAGATCTCATCGTAAGGCGACTCAGCGTTTAACCCTTCGCTGGCTTGATCCAGATGAATAGTCCAGCGGCTTCGGCGGTGGCGGTTGAACGGATATGACCCCGGAACATTGCCATGTAGGATGATCTTGGTCACGGCCAACTGAGTCGACGGAAGTGCTGGGGCGGTCGGGTCTGGCATACCGGACGCAGGGAACGCAGGGCCTGGTGTAGACGGGTGTGAGATGAATGCATCAAATCCATGATGAAAATAATTGAAGAAGCTTTCGGCTGGTAAGGATCCTGGATCGCTGACTTGTCCTGCGGATGTCTCTTCATCGGAATCATCAGTGATACTATTAGTGGAAGAATGATCAGTATCGGGTAAATCCATGCCTCTTCCTGGCGATAGATTCGGATTCAACGGATCTGCACCACCGGTACCATTTGCGCGGTGAATAGAAATGCGGCGGTCATGTTTACGATATATCGCATCGGGAGGCCCGAATTCCGCGATCAAATCCTGTGGACTGGTCTCTCCAAGGATGATGGGAACCGGGGGACCCGTTCGCCGGGATGCTTCCAACTTTCCAGCGCCGAGAATATGAAACTCTTCAACCTCGTCGGCAAAGGAGTCACGGGTCTTGCTGACTACTGCCGATGCGCGGGGGTATTGAGGCTGCTGGGTGAAGAGATTCGCACGGACCTCGGGCCATGAGGACCCTTGGAAAATGGACATGGAGGTTGCTGGCTGAGCAGCAGAGGAAGATAGAAGTGCTACGAAATCGCATTGCTCCGACCAGGCGGAGTGTTGCAGGGGAAGGAAAAAGCAACCCCGGGGTATGAGAGCACATAGGTGCCGTATGGTGACTGATCCGGCGGAGATATATATTCACCGGGATACGATGGACCGAAGAGTCGGTTGTAGACATGACGGAAGCTAGGCCCTTGAGAAGATGTCGGCTGCTCCGTTGTCTTGCCACCTTTCAAGACATCTTGATTCTTGTATACAAGGTCCACGCGAGAGAAATCTAGTACTTCGATCAGGCGCAGACGTTGGTCCGGGCCGTCGAACCGTAGGCGGAGCCCATTTGAGGGTAACTGGAGAACAACAGGGTTGCGCAAAGGATCGTTGGAAGAATAGGCAAGATCGATCGCGGGATATATCTGAGGATGTGACTTGACTCGAGTCAAAACGTTGTGTAGAGAAGCGCCGAGAGCTGTGAATGTAAGTAAGCTTGACACTCTCCCCGCATCTAGATGTAGATCATCAGACATACTGATAAAGCCCAGGCCTTTGCCGGGGAAGATATGAACCGGCGCCGATTTGGCGGTCATGGTGCCAGGTTGTATACCACAAGAATGACCATCCGGCAGAATCAAAGAGCCGAGAGAGTAACAAGAGCAGATATGAATGAGTCTGGATGTGAGGGTGAATGAAAGTGAAGAGGGGAAGGTTGGGGCATGACGGATAAGATCATGTGACCCATATCACATGAGTGGGGGTTGTGACCTGGTCACGTGGCATTTGTTTATGTTTTGCCCGAAAGGATCCACCCGAGCAACTTCCACCTGCATTGAGCACATGCTTACACTTACTTTGAACATCACCCTTCCACATCACCTTGCAGTTCACTTCTCTTCACTATGGTCGGCCCAGCTCGGCCTACCTCTGCGATTCCCGCAAGAAGGTCGAATCTGCGACAACCTACTACTCGGCGAGCTGGTTCTGCAGTTCCAGAGCGACATGCCTCACCCGCCGTATCAACAAAGGCTGCCGCTGCTGCTGCCGCTGCGACAACCGGCACAAGAACAACAAAACCGACCCCGGATCAATCAATAAACGCCGCCGCCGGAAAGAGGAAAGAAAGGGATTATGAGCGCGAGATCAATGAAGATACCAGCATTCATGTGGTGGTACGTTGCCGCGGTCGCAATGAGCGCGAAGTCAAGGAAAACAGCGGCGTCGTCCTGTCGACCCCCGAAGGTATTAATGGTAAAACGGTGGAGCTTTCGATGGGACCAAATGCGCTATCCAACAAGGCATATGCTTTCGACAAAGTGTTTTCACCCGCCGCTGATCAAACAAGAGTCTTCGAGGACACTGTACTTCCTATTGTTCACGAGGTATGGAATGATCCACTATAACCCGGCCGGCGCATGAGTTGCTTGCTAACTCCATCTACAGATGCTCACCGGCTTCAACTGTACCATCTTCGCATACGGACAAACAGGAACAGGAAAGACATATACCATGTCCGGCGACATGACCGATACCCTGGGAATTTTATCTGATGATGCAGGCATCATCCCTCGAACCCTCTACTCCCTATTTAACAAGCTGGAGGGAACTGAGAGCATGGTCAAGTGCTCTTTCATCGAATTATACAACGAGGAGCTGCGCGATCTTCTATCCGCCGAAGAGAACACGAAATTAAAGATTTTTGAGAATGAGAAGAAGGGCCATTCTGCGACCGTGGTTCAGGGAATGGAAGAGAGTTATATTGACTCGGCCTCAAACGGTATCAAACTTTTGCAGATGGGCAGCCACAAGCGTCAAGTGGCCGCGACTAAATGCAACGACCTCAGCTCCCGCAGTCACACTGTCTTCACAATCACAGTCATGACAAAACGTACGACAGACTCCGGCGAGGATTACATCAGCTCTGGCAAGCTCAACTTGGTGGATTTGGCTGGTAGCGAGAACATTGGACGAAGCGGTGCCGAGAACAAGCGTGCCGTCGAGGCTGGGTTGATCAACAAGAGTTTGTTGACGTTGGGACGAGTAATCAATGCCCTGGTCGATAAGGGCTCTCACATCCCCTACCGCGAGTCCAAGTTGACCCGCCTATTGCAAGACTCACTTGGTGGTCAGACGAAGACATGTATCATTGCTACTGTCTCACCCTCGAGGAGCAATTTGGAGGAAACCATATCAACTTTGGACTATGCATTCCGTGCTAAGAACATTCGCAACAAACCCCAGATCAACTCGATCATCTCAAAGAACAAACTTCTTCGGGACATCGGCCTGGAAATTCAGAAGCTCAAGAGTGAGCTTATCGCTACACGTCACCGAAATGGTGTGTATATGACACCAGATTCATACGAGGAGATGAGAACAGAGATTGAATCACGCCGAATTGTCAATGAAGAACAGCGTGCCAAGATCGAGTCGATGGAATCCAGCCTCCGCCACAAAGTCCAAGAGTTGTTTGCCTTGACTAGCAACTTCAACAACTTGAAGGCGGATAACGAGCAAACCCTTGGTAAACTGAGTAGCACACGAGCTAACCTGGAACATACCGAGGGCACCCTCAAAGATACATCGGAGAAGCTGGATGAGGAGACAGCCGTGCGCAAGGCTCACGAGGAAACCGAGAGTCGGCTCCGCGAAATCGGTGCCGAAATTCTGACAACTCTTGACCACACCGTGGCAGATGTCGACGGACTTCACGCGAAGCTCGACCGCAAGGACAACCTGGAGACCGATAACCGTCAAATCTGGCAGGCTTCCACCGGCGAGCTTTCCACTGTTACCCAGCACATCGACACACGCCTGGAGGATTTCCAGTCACGCCATGCCGAGCTATTGGACAATATGTCAATTAGAATCCACCAATTTGTCGGCGACGAACTGAACAGTGTTCAATCAACCCGCTCTCAGCTGCAGGAGTTTGGCGCCTCTCTTGAAAAGGTTGAATCCCAGGCCAAGAATCAAACATCCAGTGCACACGATGAAATGAATGAGGTTCTCGAGGAGATCAAGGTTCTCCGCGAGGACGTGAAGACGAAGGTTGGCGAAGGCCTCAGTGGTCTTTCTGCTGCGGCCGGTAGGATCTCGAAAGAAGTCATCGGCGAGTTCGGAGAATTCCATTCGGAGCTTCATTCGTCCTATAGCGTGCTTGGGAAAGACCTAAAGAGCATGTTTGAACACATGACCTCCCATATCGACCAGCAAAAGTCCGAGATAAACCGCCTCCGTCTCGAGGTCCAGGAGGCCAACCGCCAATCCGTCGAGGCCAACCGCAAGGCTTCGTCTAACCTGACCCAGGCTATTGAGGAGGAGCATGCAACCGCGCAAGCTGAGCGCGATGCCATGATGTCCCAGATTCGGAACCTGTTGGAAGAGTCTAGCCAAAAACAAACCAATCGCCTCAAGGGCAAATTCGACACCGTGCGAACCGATTTGTCAGCCTCAGGGGATTCGCTTGAGCAAGCCACGGCACATTATGATCGCAGTGTCGACGAGTGGATCTTTAAGGAGGAGCAGTTTGCGAAGGACGTCAATGCATCCCGCGATGACATTAAGACAAAGATGCAAAATGACTGGGAGGTAAGAGAATCTACACTGGCAATATCCCGAACGCGTTCTAACCACAGCAGGCATTCGACCAACGCAACGCCTCGATTCAGCGGGCTACCGAGTCCGTGCATCAAGAGACTGTTCGGATTGTGGATGCTCAGATGAGCGACATGAGCACGCAAATGGAAGCCCTCGATGACTTTGTTGCGAAAGCTCGGTCTCACAATGGCCGCTTCCACGAAGCACAGCTGGGTAGCCTGGACTCAATGGCAAATAACGCCCGCAAAATGCGTTCGGCTGTTGACGGTCAGCTCAACGGCCTTAACGAGAATGTCGAGCAACTGCAAGAGGACATGGATGTACACGCAGAGGACCTCCAACAATCGGCCCTTCCTCTGCAAGAGCATGTCCGTCAACCTCTTGCCGAACTGCGGGAGAATGTGAACAGCCATCTCATGAAAGAGTACTTACCCACCGGCGCGACTCCTCAGAAGCGTCGTTATGACTACCCCTCGGAATTGCCAAGCACGGAGTCACACGACGGTCTTCGTTCTCGCCATCGCACCTCTAAACAATTTACCGCCCTTCCTTTCGATGGAGATGACCAACCAAACCCCGCATCCGGCTCGCCTGTGTCATCGCCGATAAAACGCTCCTATGTCTATAGCGATGCGTCGGAAGAGGTAGGGACCCACCCTCCTCCATCATCACTCAGCACACCTTCCAACATTGGCCTTAGGGAAGTCGATATAAACGTCGCCAAACCACTCGGGTGTGACGAACAAGTCAATACGTCAGCGAAAACCGAAACCCCCGCCCAAATCGCTTCGGCGGATCTAGACCAGACACCTGAAAAGGACGACTCGGAACCACCCCTCAAGAAACGCCGCTCAACCTCCAACGCCACAAGCACCGTCGTCGAGAACAAACTCCCGCACAAAATGCTCACCAAGAAGATGGCCGGCATGATGGAAGGCCGTGAGAACGTGCCTCCATCTGGTATTGCTGGTCGCAGAAACTACAGAAACGGCTCCCACTAGAGCAGTCTATACCCCTTGCATTCCTTGCATTTATTGCATTCACTACTTTTATTTTCTTTGTTTCCATTCGTGTGACATCTTGATACCCTAATCGTTTGGATGGGATTTCTTTGGACCGGAGTTCGGGTTGAGAAAATTGTGTTTCTGACGAGGCCTATGGTAGATAGGATTACTTCATAATAATACATGATTCATTTTACTATCGAAGCTTCCGACAATTCAAGTAGAACAAAACTGGTAAGCAGGTGGTTCGGTCTCCAAAGATACACCAGCAATTGGAACACACGATACACTGCCGATGGCTGGCTGAAAGCACTGTTCACTCGACATTCGTGCCCTTTCTGCGCTGAGCTGGTTAAGATAGCCAAACCATTCCACCGGAATCGCATCACACTTATGTCGACCGTAGGCTGGAGGCGCATTTTCATATGACTGGAAGCATTCAAGATCTTGGCCATAGATTGTTCCATCGTCCCCAATGACTGCGGGTGTCATGTAAATCGAGAAAGGAATTCGTTCCTGGATCTGTATGTGATTGGTCAACCCCTAGTTCTATAGTGAAAGGTTTCTTGAAAGAGTAACCACTCACCAGAATCGGTGTGTTTGTCTCGGTATTCTGGAAATGCGCCTGTATGACCAGTTCATGGGATATGCGGATGATACTAGTTGAAACAGATTGTGAAGCAAAGTCGAAACTCTCAGGTAATTGCACTGGCAGACTTAAAGGCCACTCCGCAGAGGGTATATCGCCATCTCCACCGTCAATCTCTATTAATGAAGTGTCGGGTATTTGATTCGAAAAATCGTGCTCGGCTTCAAAGATCGTAGATGTTCGATTCGAATTCAATTTAAGAATGCCGTGCATTGCTGATTCCGCTGCTGTTGCGTCAATTTGTAGACTGTGCTTTTCCAAGACTGACACCGAGATCGTCTTCAGGCTGAGATTCTTCGATAAAGGGGAGAAATAACATTTCGCTTGAAATTTGCTTCCGAAGGGGATATTTGATTCTGGAATTGAGATACAATATTGCATTTCTTGGCCGGATTGTCTTTCGATTGTCTGGTTTGTTTGAATTTCGTTAAGACTGCTAGTTTACCTTTGTGTTCTGGTGGAAGGGCGAACATACCGTAGGTATTGATGTTGTCTGAGGCTCGGTCGATAGGTGAGGGTAGCGGTAGACTCGAATTGGTCGGGAGACGACTGAGTCTGCTTTGAAGCGGCGTTCGACTATGGCTTGGACGTGATAGGTGTGGTACATGTGGCGCTGACCAGTGACGGTCTCGAGGATTCTCCCAGCTAGTGGGATGTTGAAGGGGAATTCGTAGTTTCCCGCGGGGAGTTGGAAAGAGTTGAGAGTTTTAGATGCGCCGATCGATTGATGTGAGATGGATGTTATGAGTTGGCGGTCGTTGCGAATGAGGTAGTCATCTCGTGGACTATACGATGAGTGTTAGTAGTGAAGACGCGGTAAGTTTCAAATATGCGGCTCACATTTTCAATATTCCCACTAGCTTGACTTGGATACTCTTAAAGGAGTTCTTGTGTGGTAGGTTGACATGGAATGTTCCATTGATGGAAGTTTTGATTCTATCTTGGAGAAAAATGCATGCCTGGTCGAGTCTAGATGTTCCATATGAGTTTAGTCAACTAGAAGGTTATACATCGCAGAGATGGGTTTATCGCACTTCAGATCATAAGTCTCGCTGCTTTGGTTGAACATTTTGGACTGTTCATCAATTGTTTTTAAGCTCGAACTGTCACTCTGACAATGTTTCTTCACCTTCTCTTATTTATAACAGCGTACTAGTATTTGTCGGCTTCGGAGGCCTTCCCAATCGGGGTCGGAAGTGACATCAGAGATTCAGAGATAACATACTAACAACCTACTCAGGTGGGTACTAGTACTAAGCTCATGTCGATTCGTCAGGGAAGTTCTTCGGAGTTTCTCAGTGGATTTCATCTTGGCCGCTTGGTTATAATTTAGTAACAATAAGCAGTGGTTTGGAATTTTTGTTCTTGATTGAAGCCGTATGATTCAAGTTAAATAGTGGCAAGATTTTTATTTTCTAGATTCCTGTTTACCGACTCGAAGTGGCCAATTTACAATATCTGATATAGACCGCTTGATCGTAAACTAGGGTTTAAAAGTAATGAGATACACGACGCTCTCTTTCAGAAATTCTCCTCCTCTTTCATGCAATCCGACTAATACTGTGTACTAATATTTTATTTTGGCTGCTGGCCGACCTGCCAAACTGGGCGAGCTTCTTCTTTAGGAAAGACGCCGCAAAGCGGTGACTTTCCTGTTTGCCACCATCTCCGCCCTCTCGCTCTCACCAGGTGGGATATTGAATCATCCACAATCCACCGTGAGACCTCCGATCGGCTTGAAGTAACCAATAATGCGATGGAACTTACATTCCTAGTCGGTCAAGACGGCCAAAATGTGAAAAGACCCCGTTGGGCATGCACGCCGTGCCGTCAAAGAAAAGTATAGACCGGAGTGGAGAGGGCCTGCGATGAGGCAGAACGTGCTAATACCTCACAATAGAAACGGTGTTTCCATGGAAGCTTGGCTGGATTAGACAAAGAACTCCCGGCAAAACCGCAAGAGCTGCCAAATGGACCGGGAGTTGTAGATGTTCTGCGAAACACGACCCCGACGACGTCAGAGCATCTACCTGGACGCAGTTCATCGGTATCCCGACAAGTTGAAGAGTCACGGCCTCAGGATGCCACCGGCATACCGACGACCCTTGGTGATCGCATCAGGCAAGAGTTGGATATTCCCCGCTTCTTGTGCGACACCAGCCCCTTAGTGGCGTTGCAGAACGACCCGCAACCTCCGCAACCAAGACTGCTTAGAAGTCAATCATGCAAGGGAGGTGTAGGAGCCTGGTCATATGAAGAAGGCGTCACATCATACCAAGAGGATGTCACATCTAGACAACTGGAGCCCCGAAGGGTAGATATCCCTCAGCGAAGTGGATACTCTGGACTCTTGCCTCCGAAAGAATGCCAGGTCGCCCTGGTGGAAATCTTCTTTTCTCGCATATATCCGCTGTTACCTCTGGTGGATGAGGAGGACACACGCCATCAATTCAACAATGATTCTCTACCACTACCGCTTCTTCAGGCTATATGCCTTGTCGCATCAAAGGATCGAGCTGCGGCAGCTTTTCTTTTCTTGGGATCGGATCCGACGTTATTGCCTCTGAAGGAATTCGGTCCACGACTCCAGAAAGATATCCCGCAGAATATGCCCAACAGAAGAGATGGAAATAGGGTCCTCATTATTAGAATCCTTGCCATCTTGTCACTCCATGAGTGGGGCCCTAATGGGTCGGAAGATGCTTCTCTTTCCCTAGCTCAGGCTGTACACCATGCCCAGTCTATTGGCTTACATCTAAGAGGCCCTGATAGTGAATCTTCCTTGAAAGCAAAGTCTCTCTTTTGGTGTTTATGGAGCCTTGACAAGTGGAACTCTGTCGTGGATGGGAGGCCGGTCTTGATCCATGACTATGACCACGGCCAGAAGGTGACCGATGTCCTTCCTCTGTTCAAACCACAGTTCCGCATCTGGTTGCTCATTGCAGATCAACTTGGTCGCGTTATCAGCACTTACAGACCAAGAATGGAAGGTGCTCGAGATCAGGTTGCTGATCTTTATACGTTCGAAGAATTTATCGAAACTTCCGAGGCGTGGGACATAGAGCCACAACTACTTGGTGAGTATGCCTGCAGTCTTGTTTGAATAACGCGCTAACGATCATTGAAAAGATTCACTTGAGCTGTATCACTACGCTACCATCATCCTTGGCACATACTCAACCGAGCTTCAAGGCCGCCAGCCATCACGACTATCGAATATCCACCAAAGCCAGGCAATCCTAGCTCTCGCGGCGATCTGTCGAAGAAAGGATGTCAAAGAGTTTTCCCCAATGCCTGTATCGGCTTATTCACTTTCGCTCGCCTTTTCAATCACCTATCGGCAGCTGCAAAGAGCAAAGCTCCAAGGCCATCGGATTCTGGCACGGGAGAATCTTCTCACGTTTCACCAGAGTCTGAAATCACTCTGTAGCACTTGGTGGCTAGCAGCTGTCATGGTACGCCTTGGCAAACATGCACTGGAAAGCTTCCAGCGACCAGTATTTCAGACTCAAACCGAACCACAATTACATGGGGATGCTTTGGATGAAGCTCCGAGGACACGACCTCCATTTATTCAGAGCACGAATTTTTCGAATGTCAATTACGGCACTCCACAAACACAACCCAACTCCGACACACTTGACAACCTCAACACGCCTCAGGGCATTCTTGATACTCCCAAAGACATCTTGTCTGGAGCACCATTCTCCTCTGATTTGGACCAGCTTTTCGAAAACCATGATCTGTCGGGTTCTTTCGAAACCTTTTTCGAGAATTTCTTGGATGTTAACTTCCCAACTTGTTTGGGCGAGCAATCCCTTGGATGCTACGATGCATTGATATGACGTTGAACATGCCACGGATTCCGACCAGCTGTTGAATGATCATTTGAATGACTTCAATAAAATATATCTTTTTTGAAAATTTTTTAATATAGTGGAGGAATTCCAGAGATAGCAAACTTAGATACTCCCGACCATGGTATTTCCGTCCAAAAAGCAAACAATTCCGCCAAACACAAAACGCCATGCTTTGAATATGCGCCAGATCCGTTGTCGTAAAGACATAAATACAGCAAATTCCCGAAAGAAATGAAGACCGCATAGCAATATTGCAAGCTCTAATCAAGGAAGTTCAGCCCCGTGGGCTTCAATCTCCGTCTCCGCCTCCGCGTCCACTTCCGCCTTTGACTCGTTTTCGCCTTCGTGTTCAACAGCCTGCTCATTTTCTGCCCCCACTTCCTCAACTTCCTCCACCTTGGCGGAATCAATCACGGCTTGCAATTCACTCATGTGTCTTTCAAATCTCCCCATCAGAGCTTCTAGCCCATCCTCTTTGCTTCGCGGGTCTTTCGGCACGCCGCCGGTCCCGCGAATATTCAGCATCATCCCGTGAGAAGGTCCGTCATTGGCATCCTGGCTGTCAAATGTCGGCGCGGGGACGAGATCGGCGTTCAGAATCTGCCAGGTCGGAGAGAAGCTCTTTGCTGAGGTGACACGGTACTGGGTATGTGGAACGGCGGCTGGATTCGCTGCCGGTGGTGATATCGGGCTAGTTACAGTTCCCGGGCCGGCGGGGGAGGTACTAATGTTTTTCGCATCGGGTGTGACTTGTTCGGTTGGCGCAGAGAATGGCTCAACGTCCAATAGGAGGTAGTGTGTTCGTACGCCTGGAATAGCAGGCGGAAGGATAGATTTATCTTCTTCGTTTGGGTCCGGGTCGGTTGGGCTATCGGGATCGTCTTCGAAATCTTTCTCCTTCTTCTCCGCGGGTATCGTGATGCCCTGGATTTCGAGACTGCGAAATCCGGCTTCTTTGATGATATCCGTGTCGTCATCGGAGAATATATAGTGCACTGTTGGGTGATGGACGGACGAGCTATGCGCATCTTCGATGATAGTGAAGAAGGGTTGAAATGGAGGGTTGGGACTACTTTGGTCTGGTTCTGCATTTTCCACCTCATGTGCTAGATATCCTTGTCCGCCCCCAGCTTCATCGTAGCTCTGTGAGGTTGTTGGGTGGTGCTCTGACTCTACCGGCAGCGGCGGCTCTGGCTCTTTGCCGGACCCATAGCTTGGGAAGGGGCTGGGGTCTGGACGAGCCGGCGGTGACTTTGAGAGAGCCCCCGAAGCATCCTCCGAGGGCGACAAAGTCTGAAATGGGTTGTCGGCCATCTCCAACTCCATCTCCACAGCATCGTGAATCGCGGAGAAGTCAGCGGGACGGCGCTTCTCCTCAAATCGGAGCTCTTATCAGCACGTGAGGCTGCTCTTATCTGACACGTGCCACGTGATGGCGGCATGCCCCAGTTTGGAATTCTATTGCAATTTGGTAAATATTCACATGGAGCGCTTGTTTTTGATGAATGGAATGTTTACTAAAACTAAAAAAGTCACATACATCAGAAAATGTTTTCTATTCATCGTTGATGCCCCGGGCAGTGCGTGGCAATGATATTCAAACCTGGGACCGGCCTCAATATCCGTGCATTATTAGTTCGAGGTTAAGAAGTTCCAGTTAATTAAAATAAGGGACTAAAACAAGGGCTTTCTCAAATTCTCGCTCGAAATATTATTCTTCAAATTTCTGATTATAGCAAGATACGTTGCATACGGTGTCGTCAATTGTTTGCCGCTGGTTTCGGTGACCTTCCTGGCTGGGGCACGTTTAGCCAATGTTGGTGGCAGAGCCGCACCCCCTCAAACCCATCAATGGCAATAATTCGGCGCAGAACAATCTTTGCTGCCCGAATCAGCACCGAGGATGCTTCTATCGAGGCCGAGGTGCCATCGCGTTGAATAATGGTCTTATGTGCTGGCGAATAATGTTGGCCCAGACAGACCGCTGGTTTCATCACCTGAGAGATGTTTGCTTCCTGAGTTCATGACGTAGGATGTGTATCCAGGACTGCGCCGCAAATTCGGCGCAGCCCTGGATAGAAATTCCTATGACTTTCCAAAACACCCATACCCTTCCCAGCAGCCTCCTGGTCCGCATGAGAACCCCCATTTGCAATCAGACTTGCGCCTCGCAGGGCTCTACTAGTACGATACCCACTCACCCCGGTGATGCCTGACGTGGCACTCATTCCCTTTGTGGAATATGCCTTGAGCCGCCGAATCTCCTCCTCTGGACTTTGTGCGATAAGTAAGCCCGAAAACGAATTGTAACACGGACGCTTTAACCCTCAAGGATTTCTTTTCGACACGGCAATTGTGTCCCAGTTTTGGTCCAATCCTGATTTTCCCATTCCAAATAGTCGGTTAACTCCACAGGAATATTTATCCAGAAATTGAAGTTTGAATCAACCCCTGAGTGTATTCTAAAGCTGACTGTCGGCGGTTAATGTTCAGCTTGATTGGTTGATGGCATCATAGAATGGCAGCAATAAGGAATTCATCTCTACAATTTTCACCCTTGCAGCCTGTTTCATAACCGAAAAATTAAGCTCAATAATACCTTCTAATATAATGGCTTTGCAAAGCCAAATTCCACCAACAGCCCAGTAGACGACCTCGGAACTTGCACCCAGGACTCGAAAGCGGCTGAAGTTTCCGCAAAAACGACTTGATCGCAAAAACCATTTCAGAAATATAGTCTAGATCTACGAATCTGTAGCAGAAATGCGTGAAGTGTCGAAAAGAAAATATAAGGATTTAAACAGAAACTACACAATAAAAAAAATACTGTTCGTCGATTAAAGAGCTACATGAGCTGGGTTTAATACTAAACTATTTTCTACTATACTAATAACAAGAACTATTACAAAAAAATGTGCAAAATATAAAACAGTTGAAATTTGACATAAAAAGAGCCATCCAACTGGTCCTGACGGACTGGACATGCCATACAAAAGTGAAGAGCCCAGGTTGTCGGGAATCACAACGCACACATCATGAGAACAAGTTGCTACCTCACCATTGCAACATCAATTTGCAGTATATCACACCGCCGGTACATCCCCCTGGATTGTGCCCGATTCCATTGGGACGCATCATTCACACCAATCGGGAAAAGGTAAGCGTTGATCCTCTGACCATCACGAAGGTGTATACGGCGGAGAGGCGGTGGATAAACAGGCGAAAGATGTGAGCGAGAGAAGGATATTTGAAGCGCGAACCCGCATCGGAGATTCCTGGAAGTCGAAAAGAAACATTAACGACGAATTATTGATTGAAAGAGGAAGGGTTTGAAGGACCTGTGCTTGTGGCGGAGCGCAACCCCAGAGCCCTGCAGTAGTGAGCTGTGAGCTTCCTCTGAAGAGATTCAAAGTTCCCTTTCCCTTTTCCATCTCCATCCATCCCAAGGCTCAAATCTTTCATCAAATATCAACCTTTTCAATCTATTTATTCAGACCAAATTATTCTTGGTACCTTGAACGTCGACATGCCCATCACTCAAAGTCAAGGATCAAGTCGTGGAGCGTTCTCACAGGCCACGACCAGAACACCCGAGGGTACTCCTCAACAGGCGCTCAACCATACTGCACGACAGATAAATGGGCAACATGATCAGGAGATCATGGCTAGAGAACGCCATATGATGTTTCTGCAAAACTCACTGCATGCCTACCCTGGCTGGCGTGCCTCAGTCCAAGCTCCCCCACCCGAAAGCAACGACCATTTCACAGAAAGTCTGAGTCCGTTTGGGGATAATGGGAGTTTCTTCCACCCAGGAATGTATTTCGAGGCGAGGGGACCCGGTCGCGATGATCAGTTTATGGGCGCGGTGGGACATGCCCCCCATCACCAAGTTTCGCAGCATTTGTCAACACCAGAGTCGTTTCCAAGGCAAGTTGAGATCCAATATTTCGAGCAAGCCGGCAGGCTAACTTTGTATGGCCTTTAGCTCATACTCGGAAGGATCTAATGTTGGTGAGGTCTACTTTTATTGTGACTGGGAGTGGTGCACTTACAGCGGCTGCTTCCCAGACAAAATTTCTGTCTGGCACCATATCAAGAAAAGTCATATGACTTCCGGGCGGATAGAATGCAGCTGGGATGGCTGTAGCTACAGTGGTGGCTTTTCTAGCAAAAACACACTGTGGCGGCACATTCAATCGAAACACCTCGCCCCCTATGAGTTCGAGTGCCCTCCCTGCAGGAAATTTTTCAGTCGCAAGGACAAGCTCTTGGATCATCGGCGCGCTGCCCATAGTTAGAGGAAGAGTCTTCAACACACCTCGCCTATATATGGGCCGCCTGAGCGTTCATCCCTTTTTTGCCCCATCCTCCTGGGGGCTTTACTTGATAACCACTTTGTTTTGGGAGACGTCACATCTCGCCGTCCTGTATATAGGGTCCAACGGTCCCTACATTGACGTATTGTGTTTGGCGCGACGTTCCAATATAACTCAGTCTTTTCATCAGATAGAACCCATTCTATCTCCAGAAACTCCCCTTCATCCCGTAGTATGGACTGCCCGATCTTGTAGCACGGGAGGAATAAACGATCGATAGAACTTCATGCCTGGTAGATTCTTGTGTAAGCACAGGAGCTCTTTATTCATAGCACGCCATATATGGATAGGTATTCTAATCGTAGAAACAATACAATAGCAGTGGTCATAAATGGACGGAAAGGGGTATAATTCGAGCAAAAGCCAACGAATAGTTTCAAAGAGATCAACCAAATACCGCTCTATTGTCGCAGCAACGTAATTTCAAGCAAGAAATTGAGTCACAGAGTGTATTCTCTCTCGGTAATGAGCGTCTTTGTGTTGGTTGTTGGCGATAGACTTGATGTAGACTGTGAAGTTGACACCGAGAGCCTCGATAACAGAGTCCCAAGCAAAGATACAAGATCTGGCATTGGTAAATCTCTAAATATCCACATCAAGCGATAAAGTGACGAGTTTTTGAATGAGAGTTAAATCGAGCATCTTTCTTTGATAGTTATGCGGATCTCATAGAGTAGATAATGAAAATGTCCCGTTCAAAAGTCATTCAAGATCCAGAGCTGTTTCAAGAATATAATTTGAATTCAACTCGTAGTATCGTTGGTTTGTTGTCCCCAGGAGTAGCAATAGGATCATAATGAAGACAAAGTTGAAATGAAAGTTTCTGATGAGGACGAAATGATTTTGCCCCTCATTCTACACCCATGCATTTCAGCTCTTGGGGGCGGAGATACCCTCGGTTAGTAGTGATATGCAGGTGGAGGCTGCAAAGATGCCCTGAACACCATTCTTTATTGGCTTTCAGACTTCAGTCACAAGGATACGATGGCGCAATGCGCTACATAGGCCGGGCGTTGATGAAAGAGATAGCCTGGAGCCCCTTTACTGTTTATGTATACCGCTAAAGGTCATGCGAAGTCCATGTATTACGGTACTAGTATGTATTTTTCGCCTGCTGGGGATCTCGACGCCCGTCTCCAACCCCCTCTTAACGAACACTCCAACTGGAATATTTGGGCCTTGAAGAAGCATCAAGTTATTTAACTTGACTTCTGGGCTATTGGGTACCTTCTTTAAACAATCTCACAGTGAGTTGATTATCAATTCATATGGCTGCCAAAAGTACTCAGATCTGACACCGGTAATACATACGGTGTCACACTTTGACCAGGGTTGTTAGAGGTTTGCACATCTCTCAGGGGGCGTTCATCCATGCCGCCCCGTGCGCCCGTGCAGCGTGATTTCGGTACTTCGCAGATGGCGGTAAATGATTGGTAGTGGATGAGTTCTGCCTTGCTTAAGTATTGTAGATCGTGCATGGGGATTGATGCGGGTCATCCAAAAGCAATGTGCACAACCTAGGGCTCACACTGGCGCAATACGGAGTAGTCACCATTCCGTCGCAAAGCACGCATCGCGGATTAAATAAATACTATTCTATCAAAATCTGGGAGAGGGGCTTTATAGCTCTTGGTGGGTATTGAGATTGCCTTGTGAGAATATGGTCGTTTGTCTCGGGTTTTCTTTTTTCCAACAAGCCGGTCGCTTTGTAGCTGGCGCGAGGCCCCGGCGCCTGCTGCGGGGCGTAGTACTGAGGCCATCTGTTCACGGCAATTTCTGAGAAAGAATTCCGAAGGATCAGTACTTTTTTCTTCTGGTGCATTCAGCTAGAGCATTTTTATGCATGAATCCCTTCTAGGGCTGTCTTGTATTTACAAATAAAAAAACCACCTGGGCATGTACCAGCCATAGTCTACGAAAGAAGAAGGCGTATTAGGTCAGGTGATGGACAATATACAAACTTGAACAAGTTCATTTTGGTTCTAAGCCCTACTTAACTCTTTTGCGTTGTGTGAAGTGCTTAGATACGATCAAGATTGAAATCAGTATGATTGGTGTTTGTTGCTAGTAAGAGATCATTATATTAATAGTATGATATACCCATGAATAGCACTCGATCTAACAGTGCCACATTTTCGTCGTTCCATTCTGGATCTGAGTCATCATATACTCGTATTTCTGAAGGACAATCTCCAAATTTGGAGAATTCTCTGATCGAACGATATAACACTCTTTTGAATATATTCAGATGGATCGAACTTCAAAAACACTTAGACACCTGAGTCCAATGGTAATACTAATAGGGCTCGGGATCACCTGGGCATACTAGTAGTTTTGCGGGTGCCTCAGAGGATAGTAACACTTCGCCCCCGTGGGATCCGCCTTCCTCCAGCGTTGTTCGCGGGGTCATTATCAGTATGTAGCATAGATCTCAAGATTACTAGATGAGATGGCGAGGATGGAGACGTGGCATGGCATTGAATGCTGAAGAAGAAAGAAGGACCACTAGGCAGGAGGGACATCTTATCATGGAAGGCGTAGTCAAAGAAGTGCAACATTTTAGCAAATAACAAAGAAATATCATTATCATTCATTTACCTTGGCTTGATTGAAAAGCAGTGTCTTCACAGGGGGAACAATGGTACAAAAAAAAAAAGAAAAAAGGAAATATGGTGGTAAGCGGTCATTGGGGTAGTCCACCAGCAAGTCCGTCCATGTTGTTTGCATCCCAGGTGCAAAATTGTTAGGCTTGGTGGACCGAAATCTCAAAGTTCCATTGAACGCCATGATGCTGAGTATGGTTACGCAAATTGTCTTGGGCTGCGTCTACTTTGGCTCTGAGACAGCATTTAACGCTTTCTCATCTGCCGGTGTTATTTTTTTAAGAGTGAGTCATGCGATTCCGATCATAGCCTCTCTCTTCGGTGGCCGGAGGGATATTTAGAAAGGAAAATTTTCGCTCGGAAAGCTTGGGGTGGTTTGCAATATCGTTTCACTCTGTATGTCATCCTGATTCAAACCACCTGCTCCTGATGGTATTGCCATTTTTCCAGTTCTAATGATATGTTTAGGTTGGTCCGATTTTGCAATTCCTCTATTTGCATGCCATCGTACCTCCCTGTCACTGCTGAGACAATCAACTATTGCTGGCTTTTTGATCATTGCTGTCACTCAGTACTCTATATGAGGCCACAGGGGTTTCAAGGCCCTCTCACTAGCGCTCGTTCAGTGTCGGTCATGGACGGGGTTTCGTCAATGGATGAGATGAGGAACTGACTCACCGTGAAATTAGCAATATCAAAATACCGTCTTCCAAGGTTGTTCAGTGTCCATGTTTCCATCGGTCGTGGTAGTGCCCTCCAAGCTTAGTAGACTGCTGGATATAAGTGAGACTAATACGATTGAATGGTCAAAATTTAAACTAACCACGGAAATGAAAATATAGATATTCAGTGTAGTTCTGAGCCCTGGAGTGTTTGAAAAAGAAGTGTGGTGCTAGGGGAGAGTTGTGAGGTAAATTGAAATTGCAGTTTGGATACCAAGCATCCGTACAAAAGAGGTCCTTGAAGTACTCCGAAAAAAGGGATTTACAATGTCAGAACGAACTCTCTGTTCACATCGAAAGCGTCCTGGAATTTAACTCTGTACCAATTGCGAAATTGAACCGAAATTGAACGAGTACGTCGAAGTATCGAGCTCGACACTATAGTATCAATTGAACTTCAAGTTGACGCTGGATATATTGAGGGTTTTGGAGACCGCTCACTTTATACCCATCTCCGGATTTAAGGCTACGTTTATACACGGGAACAGATTTCTTCTGCTATACGCAAAATCAATCCGGCAGGGGTTGAACGTCGTCGGCATGCCCAGGTGATCGCCCGCGCAAAGGATGAGGAGAATCAGGATAGGGCTGAAAAGGCTTGGCATTCTACAAGGGGAGGAAGTCGATTCTCGATATGACACAATTTGACCTCGGGATTGCTTCATGCACCAATGGAGATTTTATTCAATCCATTTCAAGACGGAGGATTTCGAGCCCCGGATGTCAAGTTCTGGACTCCACTTAGGTCGCGCAATACCAGTTTGATATTATGAATTCAACATTTTGAATAATTGATCTTCAGTTCGTTATTAATCGCACACGATAAGAGCTGTCTCCATCCCAAGGCTAGACTGGTGTGATGTAAAATATGCCAAAATAGAAATATGCAATAAAAGAAAGAAAGGGTATCCTTGCACCAATGAACTCCGCCCGACCCATGCATGCAGTAGTCGGTTATGCCTCTTCCGACTCCTCAGTTTGCTTCCATTCGAATTCTAGACGCGGGGTGTTAGAATATACCTCGATAAGACAAAATGTTCCAAAGAATTGGAGACATACTTTGTCGGCACATTGGACATAACCCCTTGGAGGATTCTTGTTGGATCCAGGTTAAAAGGCAATGCTATTCGGAAGAAGTCGATCTCATCAGCACAGTCCCACAGCGGGGAGAGAGGAGCAAGTCTCACCATATGAAACGAATGGCCGCATTTGCCGAGGACTGCGCAACGGATTAGCATTAGTCATGTTGCAGGGGGATATTGGACGTACGCAGGGAACAATCGTCGCCGGGGAATTTGCAGGTGGGACAGGTGCCGTCGAACTGGACCCGACAGATACCGCAGACCTCATCTTCGGGGATGTCCCAGTGCCAAGTGGCGACGGCATTCCATTCTTTGAGGGTGACTTTCATGTTGTAGAGTGTAAACACAGAGTAGTAGAATGTAGTAGAGCGTTGTGATGTTGTGAAAAGATAAGCGCGTCTGTGGTGGATGTTGTTATCATCACATGAGCGCTTCTCCGCAGTTTCCCTTTGGCCTCCGCTTTCCTCCACCTCCAACTTCCCCCCTCTCTCTCTCTCCTTACATTTAATCCGACTCACACCCCGAAACCATGGCTTCCATGGCTTTTCGTTCTGTGCAGCCTACTCGTGTCTTTCGTTCCTCCATGTCCGCCCCCGTCTCGGCTTTTGCTGGCCGTCAGTCCACCCGCAACGTTTCCTTCAACTCATACCTGGTCACCCCTACACAACTGAACGAAGCCTTGAAGAAGAACCCACCGACCAAAATCTCCACTTCGCCTAGAGTTATCCCGCTCTGTGCAGCATGGTTCATGCCAAATGACCCCGAGGGCCGGACGGGAATTAAGTCCTTTCGTCAATCTCGCATCCCGCAATCGCGATTCTTCGACCTCGATGCTATCAAGGACAAGGATTCACCTTATCCCCACATGCTTCCGACCTGCGAGACATTCGCCGAGGCGATGAGTGAATTAGGAATTCGTCGTGATGACGATGTGGTTGTGTACGACACTGCTGAGCTGGGTATCTTCTCTGCCCCCCGCGTGGGCTGGACCCTGCGGGTCTTCGGTCACCCCAACGTGCACATTTTGAACAACTATCGTCTTTGGACTCAGCAGGGTCTTCCGACGGAGAGTGGCGAGCCTACCCAGTTCGAGAAGAGTAAGTATTCCGTCCCGACTTATGACTCGAAGTTGGTGATTTCCTTCCGCGAGATGAAGGAGCTGGCGGGGGATTATGGAAAGGAGGGCGCGGAGGAGGTGGAGATCTTGGATGCGAGATCATATGGTCGCTGGGCTGGTACCGACCCTGAGCCTCGAGCGGGTCTGTCCTCAGGCCATGTGCCAGGCTCGCGAAGCCTGCCCTTCCAACAATTGCTCGATCCGGAGACGAAGACTTATCTGCCTGCTGAAGACCTCCGGAAGGTCTTTAAGGATAATAAGGTGGATGATAGTCGGACAATCATCAGCTCTTGTGGCACTGGTGTCACTGCTTCGATCATTGAGACTGCACTGGGGGAGGCGGAGTATGGAGATGCGAACTTGCGCCGAGTGTATGATGGCAGCTGGACGTGAGTATTGGTTCTCTGGGGGGGTGTTTTGTTAATCGATTATGCTAACTGTCTCCAGTGAATGGGCACAGAGAGTTAAGGAGTCAGATGGACTCATCAAGAAGGTGAAGGCGTAAGGGTGGAGGGTTAAGGTGTACACTACTCGGCGGCACTTGTTAGCAGGAGGCTAGACTGCATAGATATTAGCAGTCCCACTCACTTACTCACATATCTCATTCCAGGACTCACCACTCTTCTTATCTCCCAGCTCATTCATCTCTATCTGTACCTTCAAGTTCAAGTTTCATTTGTTTAACTATCTTGACGTCGGGTATATGCCTCCGAACCAACACTCACCACTCACCGTCAAGGACAGTTGAACTGATGAATCATAGCATTGATGTAAATACTCCCGCTGTCATTTCTCTTTAATTCCATCCATCTCTGCCTTGATCCTACTCCTAGTATACTAGTGGTATACTACTACTACTCCTACTGTATACTCGGTACCCGCTTAGTCATCCATACTTCACTTCTCTTCATTCTTTCTCTTCTCTCTTTGCTCTCTCCACTTCCTTTGAACTCTCACAATACTACTAGTATCCTTTCTAAAGATGCTTCAGATGCCGATCATTCTACTTATACCTTCTCCTCGTGAGTATTTCTGTTCTCGACTACCTCTGTTTGATGCATTTCTGCTCGATGCACCACCCGCGCCCGCTGTGCACGCTGTGCCCCCACATTCCCAACTCCAACCTCCTTCTCTGCTGACTCCAGTCCTCCTCCACCAAGTTGCGGCTGTCAACACCTCAACCCCCTCAGTATAGGGCACTTCTGCCCTCTACTCTCTTTCTCCTCATTCACACCCCCGTCATGTCGACTGAACGCAAGGTCTTTCACTGCGCCGTGGATGAGACGGCTTTGACCACCAATATCAGCGAAATCAAGAAATGGACCACCAACGGCGCTATCGACCTCATTGTCCCTCTTTACAGTAAGTGGTAATTCTCTGCTGAATCCGCCTCACTTGAACCCTCAAGATCACCGGCCTTCCTCCGCTTGTCCTGCGCTATACCAGGCTGATCTAACACTCTTGTCCACCAGCCCTCGAACGCCTCCATGCCTTGAAACGGGCGGGATCGCAAATCGCCATCAATGCTCGTGAGGCCGTTCGCTTCCTCGACCGAGTCACCTCCGGCAAAGATCAGATTACCGCCGACCGCGTTACTCTCCAAGGACCGATGGAACAGTACGAGCACTGGGAAGATGCCGAACAGTTCTTTCTCCCCGAATTCGAGGAAGAACCCGACCTGATGAACGAAGCGGACCTTTCCCTCTCTACGCCCGAATTTCAGGAAACCAATGGCACGACCGATTCGGCAGATCTCTCGCAGATGTTGCTGAGCAAGTTGAACTTTAAGCCCGAGGCCGAGGCCGCATCAATCGAGTCCGCCGGTTCGCCCAGCGGGCCGGGCTCGCGCACATCCTCCCGCAGTTCGCGCACCAGCCCGGAGTGCGCTCAGCACGAGAATGGCACGGCCAAGTTGGACAAACCCAAGTCAGGACATCTGCGCACGGCATCCGGGTCGATCATCCCGGTCGCTCCGCCTACTTTGCGACCGTTGCTGAGCGCTCTCTTGTGGCGACTGCACGGCGGGCCGGATGCTAAAAATTCCGCCAAGGGCTGCATCTTGGTCACCAACGACCGCGCGACGCAGGTGTGGGCTCAGAAGTTCGGGATCGGAGTCAAGAATATTGTTCAGCTACGCACGGCCATTCAGTACGAGGAGCGCGAATTCAAGAATCGCTGCAAATACGTTGAAAAGATTCAGACCCAACCCACCGCCGACCAACCGAAGACCCTCCTTTCGTACGAAGAGGATAGCGACGAAGATGAACTAGTCTTTGTGCCCCGTGGAGGTGGAGGTGGAAATCGTGGAAAAGGTAGCAACAACCCCCCTCGTGGAGCCAAGGCTGGTTCTTCTTCTCGCAAGGCCGCCCCAAAGAGCAAAACCAAGACTGCGCCCGCACCCGCGCCCGCGCCCACATCCGCATCCGCATCCGCATCCACGCCTGCGCCGGCCGCGCCCATCACGACCGAGACTGCTCCGATTGAAGTCCCCACACAACCCATCGACCCGAACTCCTTCAGCCGATCGCTCGGTCCCAACAAGACCCCCACGGTCGATCTGAGCACGCAGCAAGGAGCGGCCCGAAATATCTCGGGCGCCTCACGTCGACCACCCAGTGGTGGGCGCCGTGGAGGTTCTGGTCGGGGTGCTGCACGCGGCAATGGACGAGGTCGGGGTAAGCTGTGGGTTCCTTGAAGAGCCGGGCGGGTCTGTCGATCCCCTTTTCCTTTGGACAAATTATTATTATTATTTTTGATATGGTTCAAGGCGTTCGACAGACCAAGTCTTCTTTTTGTACAACCATTGCATATCCACCGGAACGGAACGAATTCGTCTTCTTCTTTCCTGTTAACAGGACATCGTGGAAGGGGGATACTTGCACTTGCACTTGACATTTGACACTTGTTGTTGTCTCTCCCCCCTATCCTCCATGGCCCATGGCATCTCATTTGGCATGAAGCTTTTCCTCCAGATCCGATTCTCCACATGATCGGTCGCGATGACCCCCGAACTGCATGAACGGGTGTCAGCAGATTCGGCGTGATGTGATGTGATGTGATGTGATGAACGTGATGGATGACTGGAGGTATATTCCTGGGTACTGCCTTTGCTGCCTCTCCCTCTGCCTCTGCCTTTACTTCTGCCTTTGGATGTGGGCTTTCTTTGGGAGTCGGTATTGATCGCTCATGAGCTGGACCGGCTTAGATAGTGGATCTCTCTTGAATCTACATGAATTTATCTCTTCATATCCCTTTTCTCTTGGATTTAGTCTTACTGGAAATAGTATTCTAATCTTTTAATATTCTAATCCTGTAACTCGTGCACTGTTGTTGCTGCTGTTGCTGGTCAGCTGACAGCCCCGTGGTCCGCCTCACTTGACTTCAGCTTCGAAGTACTTCACACCTTCTCCTCTTCTTTTCTTACACTTCCTCCCTCCTTCTCTTTTACATTCACATTAGTCGACATTAGTCCTTCTCTTATCCAATCCTACTATCATCACCATCACTATGGCCAGCGTCGACGAGACTCCCCTCAGCGCCGCCCCCCACGAGCGCCGTAACTCGCTGGAAAAGCACCTCCAGATGCGCCCCGACGTTCAGGACCTGAAGGACCGTCATATTCTGCTTGACACAAACATTTCCCCGTACGCCTGTCTCCAATGCTACTACTAGTATTTTCTCGTCGATTTCCTTCCTAACCAGATACTATAGTTCCCTTCAAGCCGCCCGCCAGGAGCTCGACCGCCAGCGTACCCAAGATAACCTAAAGAAGAACCTGGAGAAGCGACCAGAACGCGATGAACTGATCGAGCGTATGCATATACCGTCTCATTTCTCTCACCAACACTAAGCCACCTCCTCCGTCCCCATGACATCGACAACCCAACGCGGTAGTACTTGCTAACCACTCAAAAGGCAACATTCTCCCCGCCACAAACGCCGCCCCGGCTCTCCAAGCCCACGCCCGCGAACTGGAAAAACATATGCTGGCCGATAACCTCGAGCACAAAATTCAGAATCGCCCCCAGCCTGAAGATCTCATTGAGCAGGGCATTCTCGAGGAAGATGAGGACCCGCGCTCCCCGATTTCAACTTCGTAACCAACGTGCGCTTCATACTTTGGACTTACCCCGCAGTCTTTGTTTCACCGCGCCCTGCCTGACCTGACCTGCTCTGCTCTGCTCTGACACGCCCTCATTTTCTTTTTACGTCTGCGATCGACTTTCTTTGACTGGCTCGGGATACAGTCTCAAGACTCGACTACTTTATCGACTTGAAGCTCGGTCTTTCTTTCTTTTCTTTCTTCTGCAATGCAGTACTCTTTGATTGATCCGGTCCCACTAGTCGTGGTGGTGACATCACCGTGACGCCTGTCCATAGTTTTCTCCGCAATCAATTCGCTTTTTTATAATTTGGTTGGTTTTACTTGACTAATGAACATATACCCCGTACTATAACGTTTGCTATCGTGCCATCATGCGACCCTGGATCGGCGGTGTGAGTAGTTCCCCCGCATTTGGATAGGATTTAAGCTTTCCCACCCATGGAATGTCTTGACTTATCGCGATGTGGAGGATACCCGTTGAACATAGCTGGGACACTCCATCTGGAACTGGAATGCGTCTTGACTCTGGCCTTTTGGCCCTGCCGCTGTGTAGGTACGGGTTTGTAACATCGACATTTGCTAGTGATAACCATCTACTAGTAGGAGGTGCCAGTGAAACATCATGCAGCTCTACGAATTTTGAAAAAGCATCAATCACGAAAGATTATACACGGCGCGGGCTGCCTAGTCGGAATACCCTGTCATACACCTCCATAATATCATCGCGGTTAACTGAACACAAGGTCAACATATGGCAAATCATGATAACCATACATCCCGACCACTTTGACCCAGGTAAATATTATCGTCACCGTGATGGAGCCGCAACGGACTCTAGTCTGCTGATCCGCTGTTATGGTGAGGTGTTGGCTACCAGATATCACTGCCAAATCGGAGCTCACTTGATTGTCTAGACCACTTAGAATATGAGCCCATCTGACCAAGTTCATATACTTTTTGTCGCGTATCTAAGTTTCTCTAACTTTCCATGGTTTTGCCATGTGGCCAGACCTTCGGTGACAGCCTCTGGCTCTAGCGCACGACATCACTCTGTAGCTTAAATGTACTATATATTCTCACCTCCATCCTGAAAAACAGCTATCGATTGCATGCTTGTCGTGTAAAAATCTTGCTATCGCTCTCAATACTCCAAAATGCCATTTGGCTCACTCTCAGTATCCAACACGGCCATTCCACAGTATGCTCCTCTATATCCCGTGGGTGGCAGTGACTATATAAGTGATACTGTTCTCACCATTACCTATCAAACATCGGTTCAATGTGTGCGCCATCTTGTGCCGGACATGCTAGAGCTTGAAGACGAACCACAGGTATCAGTAATGATCTTGCAGCACACAATGACAACCTTCGGCCCATACAACGAGTATGTCCACTCGGTCAAGGTCAAATACAATGGCGACACATTTGACTACTTCCTTTTACTCATCCTAGACAATGACTCGCCAATATCCTGCGGTCGCGAGCAATTTGGATTCCCTAAGAAGCTGGGGAACGTGTCGTTAGTGTTGAAAAATGGATCGACGGTTGTTCACGGCTACGTGGAGAGACCAGCAGGTCAAAAGGTCGTTGAAGTTGGTTTCCAGCCTGAAAAAAGAGTGAAGGACGCAGTTGAGACAACGATCCAGGGGTTAAATTTGCGAGTCATCCCCTCGGTGGTTTCGGGTCACAGTCCCTCCGTCAAGGAACTGGTGCCAGTCGAAATCAGTATGGAGGCAAGCGAGGTTTGGGAAGGCGATGGCTCTATCTGCTTCCCCGAGCCATCAAGGTTTGACCCGATGCATGAAGTCAAAGTCCTTCGGTACGGAAGAGCGACTCTGTTGCGGAATGCATCCCTTGCAATCCCTCTGCCGACAAAGGTGTTCCACCTATGATCATGCAATAGTTCGTGCTCAAATGGATGGTTGCGGACTACTCTGAAGCGGTATAATTCACTGGTATAGGGCTGCACACTAATCTGGATTTTGTTCACTCGTGTTCGACTTTTCCTGAATATTAGTTAAGGTCGGTTCGACTTGGAAGTTTCCAAATAGTTGTAATGACTGAGAATGGACAGGAACTACTGTAACATAGCAAATGCATACTAAAAATATCCGATGTTCAAGGAAAGAATGTAAAATACAGGGATCACCACCATCAGTATTACCATTGCCACCACTGCCGGCTCCTTCACTAGAACCTTGGAACGGGTGCAAACATTAGGGATATCAATGAAGAGCTTGAACTACTTATATAAACTTTCTCTTCCCCAATATAGTATCACCGACCACATTTACTGAACCATTTCTTCCTCGCGTACTATCCCACGTAAATTTTTCAATCAGCTGTGAGAGCTACCTTAGTTCCATTTCGGGAGGTAACAGTCAATCCTCTTGACTCCTCCCATGGCCCAGGATCTCGGCTCTCCAGCACGCGAAATTGCTGAGCCATCCGAACAACAACGTATCCGGCTTCGGTCAAGGCATATCTTTGACCTATGCAGATACGCGGACCACCATTGAATGGCAAGTATCCCCAACGAGGTTGCAGTTTTCCATCTTCCCAGCGCTCTGGACGAAATACTTCTGCATCTGGTCCATAAATGTCCGCTCGTCGATGCATCGCGTATACATTGTAAGACACGAAGATTCCTTTCGGTACGAATACTGGCGAGAGACCATCTTTACCTCCGCCGACGGGCAGGACGGTATCTCGAATTGCCTCGCGCTGATTGCGTGGCACGACTGGGTGTAAACGTAGTGCTGGGAAGGTTAGAACCTGTCTTCAAGATTGGTGGAAAAGTATGATATTAATGGTGAATTCAAGGGGGTAATCTTACATTCATTCATGCAGCATTGGACGTATTTCATGTTGTTCAGCTCTGTGTATGTCGGTGGTCGACCCTCCAAAAATGCGACTTCTCTCCGCAACTTCTCCCAGATAGTTGGGTCCTTGGCCAGGACAAAGAATAAATTACTGAGCAGACTCGCAGTAGTATCGCGCCCTGCTAATAGAACGTTCATCAATTCGTCAAGAACGCGAGTTCTGTCAGTGGTTCGTGCTGCGAGCTCATGCGAGAAAATATGCTTTCGTCGCTTTGTCTCAGAGTCCGATTGTTCGGTCTCGGGCTTTTTAAGCTCGACAGCTTGAAAGGCTTCGTCGACAAACTGTTGAACAAATGTCCGACAGATCTGATTATATCTCTCGGCCTCAGCCTCATTGTGAGAGAAGAATAGTTTCAGCGGAAACGGTATACCACGCGTTAAAATAGCCTTCTGGGCATTATAAAATGCCTCAGCAAAGCCGCGCTCCGACTGCTCCGACTGCGACTTCTTCAACGTCCCAACCGACTGACCGAAAAGAAATTCCGTCGCGGAATCAATGGTGTATTGGAAGAATAATTCCTGCAAATCAACGGTTCTCCCATCGCGCGGCAGTAGCGCGAAAAGATCTTGAATCAGATTCTCAAGAGTCGTCAAATCTGCCACCTGGTCACGAGTGAAACTAGGCCGAATCAGAGCGCGTGATGAGGCCCATTGTTCGCCATCTGTGTCGAAAATACCCTCTCCTAGAAGTGGTTTGAAGGAAGGGAGACGAAATCCGAGACTATAGTCTTTGAAATTAAGCGATAGAACTGTCTTGATGTTTTCTGGCTCAATAGTCGCTATCTGCTGCGCAAATAGGCCCCTGACCGTATGTGTATTGCCATAAAGGCGATAAAACTCCGGGGTTCTTGCAATGATTCTGTTTTCTCTCAGCGCCCGGATAGTCCCCGGTATCATATCAAGCCCGAAGAAAGGTTCTTTGTTGGCAGACCTCGCTACTGGCTGACAACCGTGGGCGCGTGCAAACTGGCGACGAATAAAGTAACCTTTGAGGTATACGTAGGCTATGGCTCCTAGCACTGTGCCCAGCACAAGTACCAGACTAGGTGGGAGTCCGCCAAGATTATGCATGTTGATTTAGAGAGCAGCCAATAATGCCCATGAAAGGGCACGAAAGCTGAGGAATTCGGGGTTGTCCCGGTTAAATAGAGGCAGGTTAAGCGACACGTGTTTAGTTTTGTGCTCGGGGCGGCCAGATTTGAATCCCGAGCCTGTCAGATACGCGATCCTGTGGTGGGGTCGCGGGCGTATGATCGAAATGTTATAAAATCCTGGAGCCTATATAGACAAGCTCGTGGTATTTTGACGTATCAAGAGAGAAGGATTTGTTAATGACGTGGGGATCTGAGATCGAGACCGGTCGTTGATCGGTTTACGTGGTCATCGGCATTTGGTACGGACACGGAGTCAATTTGAGTCCAAGTCCGTGCATCTAATTCCCCGGGATCTGTAACCGAAATCCGATGCAAGGTCCAAGCACTCAAATTTATGTGCTACAAATCTTCTGGATGGATGGTCTATAAATATCTGAAATCGCATAGGCGGTTTTTATTACACGCAGGGGAATTCGACTGACACCGTGGCCGATCGGGCGCTAGATCAAGATGTCGTTCAAATGTTTGGAATTGACATAGAAGTTTATTCAAGCCTTGGAAGTATATTGATCCCTCGTTACAATAGCGAAAGGCAACGATACGCCAGATCATACATGGGCCTATACAAAATTCGGGGGGTCTCTGAGCCATAGGGCTACTAAGGCTTCTCAAGTATACTCGGTACTGGCGAAAGGTTGTATACATTGATTGGTTCGGTTTTCATTTCTAAAGCCTTGAAAAGAAGCAGGTGTTGACTTGTTGACCTGGTCTATATCAACAGCTATCTAATTTGCTTATGAACATACTGCAGAATTCTCAACCCCCCACGGCTTTGGCGACCGAGTATTGACGAATGAACTTGGCATCTGTAATTATTTCCTCGCGAACCTAAGGCAAGAAGTCAGCAACACTCTGAAGCAGTAAAGTAAACTGGAATACTTACGATCTCCAGCCCACCCACAAGCTGACCGTCAATCCACAATTGGGGAAATGTAGGCCAGTCACCAAACTCCTTTAGACCCTCCCGAACATCTTCATCGGCCAATATATTAAATGAATCATACTGGATATAATGCTCATTCAGAATAGCAACCATTCGGCGACTGAACCGGCACAGAGGCGACTTCGGTGTGCCCTTCATGAATAACACAATAGGAGCAGATTTGACCATCTGGGTAAGCCGGGCAATCAGGACCTCTTTTTCCTCTTTCGATTTTTCCATGGTAGGTGCTGGGTCAGCGAGGAGTGCAGAAACAACTATAGCATCAACACCCGCATCCTGTCCAATAGCATTGCGGACTTTGGAGGAGTCAGATCCTCTGATTGACTCGAGGACCTGATCACTACGCAGGCAAAGAACATAGGGCGCTACTGGAAACTTGTATTCCTTTGCAATGTCGACCAGCTTTATGGCATTGATGCGGACAAACGAGGTGGTCTGTGTAACAGTGTCTGGGCATTGCGAGGCAATTGTGGACATGCCGGTACTCATTTGTGTGGAGTATTCGGCCCATGGGGTATAGAAATACACTATGAGGAGCGTTGAAGGCGAAAGAGTGGCTAGATGCAATGAAAAGTCGGCCTGCGAAGCGATTTCAATCATCTTCGACATAATGTGGGGGTTTCTCCCAATATCGAAGGACGTTTGAATGCAGAGAATGGTAGAAGCAGCCACCAAGCTCAAGTTGCTATGCACGAAAAATGAATCCCAAAAATATTCGACTTATGCAATTGAGGAGAACGGAGATACTAGTTGTGTTGATGTTCCAGAGTTAATGAATACAAGTGACTCGGAACGAAATTTATACGAATTTTCTAGGCACTTGGTATCTTCAAAACCTAGCAAACTGTTACTAAGATAACGTAGTCAGCATTAAAGTACCATTAGTAGTTATATAGTAGTACACCTGATGTGCGCTACTACTAGTAACTAGCAGTAACTACTAGTGCCTCCAGGTATTTATATCATGCTATACTACTAGGGTATACGTAGTCGGGTGGGCTTACCGCCGCAGAGAGCTATGTTCCAAGGTTGTTATCAAATGGTTTCGTATGACAACTTGAACTTTAACCAATCTCAGATATAGCTAAACTGAAAGATATACTAAGTGTAGTAGTAATTAAAAAGATAATTCCAGGGAAAGACTGCTCCGGTCGATCTCAGGAGGCTGTGGAGCGACTGCTAGTGGGTGCCGATAAAATGCACAAGTCCAAATGAATAACGGGAAAGGTGTCGGATCATTCAGAGAATTGACGTTGGTTTTGCTTCCTCAACCTTTCAAATACAATTTACACTCAGTTTGAAGTCGTGAATTAGGTCTTTCTTGTTTCATAACGATGTCAATATAAGGCTATTCAATGTCCACATTCGACCACCGGCGATTGGCGTAGATTAACCGTCTTAATTGGCATAATTCCCGCGCCTCTCGCTGGGTCAACAGATTTAACACTGGAGAAACCTACCGATATAATGAGCCTCCGGTCCACACAGCTTCCAATGGCTGCCCAGTATGTACCTTATTAAGCCTCTTAGTAATCTAGTTTCACACCTGCTTCTTTATAATCGGGCAGTAGACACCGAGCGCTAGCACCTACTCAGAGCAAGTCAGGCCGTGACCATAATTACTCAGAGACTATAATCCTGAGCACCCTTGTAAAAACAGCAGTGATCGAATGAGGCAACTCCCTCCCGTAGACTATCAAGTTTGTATAGGTACTCCGCACGCACATTTTGTGACTGAGCTAGCTGAGCTGTGTGTGAAGTACACTGCCCCTGAACGGAAACTGCTCGGTAATCCCCGCTGACACGAGTCGTCTTCATCCAATAGTTAGCGAGTAAGTGGGGCGAAGTTAAAAGATCGTCAACGGCATCTTCACCAGTTCGTCACGAAATTATTGGAGATTCAGTACAATTGACATCTCTTCTTACACAAAGTGGTGTAAGAATTAAATCGTCACAACTTTGCAAAAATTACTCTATAAATGTCATAAGATAATCTCACCATCGAGCGTAGTACAATATATGCGCGCTTAACACAGCAAACCTGGGCATAAGCAAGCCTAATCTCCGAGCTTACTGTAAGCTAAAACTTCACCCTATGGCTTAACCGCGACGGCGCCACCCCCTCTTTTCATCCTGCAATCCTCAGCCGCTTTCTCTGCGCGACGATGCCGTTTGTCTTCAGCTCGTATCGTCGCCCAACATAAATAAATACTCCAAGGAATCCACCCTCCCGGTGGGAACTTGAAGTCAATCTTCAGTCAGAAAAACATAACAGGACCCACTGGCACTCATATTGTCGTTCACATGTCCGCTGAAATCTCAGACGATTATAATATCCAGGAGGCGTGGAATAAGGCATGTCAGGCATTCGCGCAGACCGCCAAGGTCGATCTGACCAAATCCCCGGCTTTTACTGTCGATGAAGTCCTCGACCAGATTCATAAAAAACAAGAGGATGACGATGAGAAACATAATAAATATAGGGTCGCCAAGGATGCTATCGCCAAGACGAGCAAGTTTATCATGCTCTTGGGCGGCATAGCTGCCCAAGGTGCCAGTATGGTGAGTTAGTTGATAATTGGGAAGCAGGGGGTATGTCATTGATTGACATCGTGATTCCAGGTTTTTGCTCCGAGCAGTCTTTGCTTCAACGCGATTTCGTACCTCGTTGATGTGGGAGCCAAATACAAGCGCATCTTCAGCAGTCTAGCCGAGCTCTTTCGACGAATCTCCGATGTGCTCGAGCGATGCAAGATCTACATGCGATTACCAGCGGAAGCGGTCGATATCGCCCTGCGCAAGATCATAAATGAAGAGCTGGTGTGCTTTGTTGATATCTGCGCCTTGTCGATCAGGGTGATGAGGGGTAACAAGATCCTCACAGCGCTCAAGGTTTTCGCCTTCGACAGCGATGAAGGTGTCAGCGGTCAATTGGGTCGCTTAGCTTCACTCGTTGAACGTGAATCCCAGATGCGTGCGACGCTGGGATTCGAGTCTCAGAAAATCAGCGAGAAAGTTATCGTGGAAACTCGCGATGGAACGAAGAAAGTCACCGCATCTGTTGATAAACTTCTGACATTTGAGAAGAAGAGAGATGCCGACAATGTGGCACAGCGGCTTTTGAGCAATATTGATAATAACCTTGACAATCCCAGCGAGACCATGAAGAGTATGCAGGCTATCTTCAAACGTCATTTGAATGACCAAGTTCAGGGTAGTGGAGAATGGCTTCAAGAAGACCCTCTGTATACGGCATGGGTGGATACACAGTCGCGATTTTCAATTCTGGCCGTGGCTGGGGATGAAGGGTTTGGAAAGTCTTTCCTCTTTACCGCCATCGCGAGGGGTCTTCAAGAACTGTGTGGTGAAGGAGGAGACGAAATGACATGCAAATCTGCAGCCTACTCTTTCTTTGACCAGGAAATGAAAGATATATCTCTGATCAAGGCTCTTGAGGTCCTTTCCTGGCAGATTGCAAAATCGGACATGTTATACAGAAAGGATTTGGGCTCGCTGAATACAGTCGGGGTGAACCAGATCGGCGATCTCTGCGATCAGCTTTTCGGCAAATCTTATAAAACCGATTCCACCTTCTTTCTCTTGCTGGATGGCGTGGATCGAGTCGATAAACAACACCTCAAAGAGTTTGTGGAGGTACTAGGCAATTGGCGATCCAAGTCTGCCGAATGGCCTCGGTTTACTCTTCGCATTCTCCTGACTGGTCGGACGGAGACAGTTGCAAAAATTCAGAATGAGCTCGGAGATGGAATATCGGTTCTTGATATGGCATCCAAGAACCGCCACGACATGATCATGTTTATCGACGATCGCATGGATAAGATGGATAACCTGAGCGGATCGTCTGATCAGGTGAAGTCTCTCCGTGGGGAAGTCTTGGAAGCTCTGACAAAACAAACAAACGGCGACTTCGTCAACGTCGGACTTCTCCTGGACGAAATCAGTGGCAAGCAACGCCCCGGCGAGATTCGTGAGATTTTGTCCAGGTCGGGCGAAAATCGATCAGATACGATTGCTCGCAAGATCGAGTTCCTCAACGAGACTCTCAGCGAAGATGATATCTCTGATTTGAATGATTTGCTGACTTGGGTCCTTTTTTCTTTCCGTCCTCTCTCGCTTGAAGAATTGGAGACGGTTATTTTCTTGAAATCCCGCGAGCCTTCTCTCCGGCCTCTGGCTGAGAAAATCAGAGATCAATATTCCTCAGTGTTCCATATTGCGGCCGCGCGTGTTCACTTTGTCTCCGACTCAATTGCCGATTTTCTGCGCGGAACCTCAGGTCCAGGAAATGAGGACGAAGACGAAAGCTTGAAAGACACAGGCGATGTTAATGATTCTGAGGTCAGAATTGTCCGACGGTTCTTGGAATCTGTTTGCGATCCCAAATTGTTTGACAAGTTTGGATTCGAAGATTTCTTCCAGCGCAAACTCAAGGGCAAGACGGCTCGTGTTGGGGTCAATGCTGATATGGCACACCTTACGATCGTCTCGGCCAGTTTGGAGGTCATCTGTGCTAAGGAGTTGCCAGGCTTTGACCCTCTGCTTGAATATGCAGTCGAGTATTTTGGTGATCATCTCGAGTCCGCAGATCCTTCGTTAACACTGCCACGACACAAAATAGCTTTGGGTCCGCAGTTGGTAAAAGTTTTCACTGATGACGAGGTAATTGAGCGGTGGTGGATCCTAAGTAACAATTGGATGCGGAAGCAATGGCTTTATGTTGATTCATACGCCGACGTTGTTTTGAAATGGTTGCAGGATTCTGCTGTTACTAAGAATATACCGGAGGAACAGAAGAAGTGGATCAAGAGTCTCAGTTCCAAGTCCGAGCTTGAGGCAGATCTTCTTGAACATGTTGGCAGATTTCTTGCTCGCCGATGGCTCCAGTCCGGCGCAGACGGCGTGGCATTCCTGTTTGACGCCATTCATGGTTATATTTCAAAGGTAAAACTATCAACCTGTTCCCAATTGGCATGACGAGCTAACAGATTGCAGATTGAAAACCGGAAGGACTCTAGCCATGTACGTGTGACTGCGGATCCCGATGTTTCTCAAATTGAGCCTTCTCAAATCATGGCCGCCGTGACCTGGGCCCAGCACCGGATCGGAATCGAGAAACTCGACTATGAGGAGAACCGCAATTTGGCGCGAACCCTGCGCGACTATGGCAAATTCGACGAGGCGATCAAGCAATTTAAAATCACATCGACACTTGCCAAAGAGAATTGGTTTTCTCAGATTGGCCTGGCCGAGTGTTATGGAATGAAGAGTGACTTTGCCGCAGCCATTGAGACCCTCGAGGCCACAAAGCAAGGTATTGAGAGCGGGGAGATTGGGGATCCAGAGGAGCTCGCAGACTGGCTGGTGGATATCAATAACGATCTGGCGAGATGGAACAGGGAACTCGGCCGCGGCGAAGCAGCTCTCGCAATTTATGAGAATCGACTGAAGGTCTATCCGGAAGACTACGGCACCACCTACAACCTCATTTCGCTGTTGCACCATGAAGGAAACCACCAAAATTTGCTGAAATTGCTACAGTCCCTGAAAAATAGCACGGACACAATTACTGGCCTCGATCTTCTAACCCGCAATTTCCATGAACACTACGAGCAAGATCTGTATAACGAAGCTCTCTTCGCATCTGTAAATGGTGATAAGGAATTTGATATCATCTTCCAGGGCTACAACGACGCCGTTCTTGCTGCGAGGGAACAATCCGCCAAGGCAAGAAAGGCCGGCGATACCACAGGAGAGTGGAAGGCCCAGATGTGTCAGGTCGACCTCATGACTCAAATTGCACTCTTATGCACAGCACATGGCACTGGATACCCCGATCGAATTCAATGTGCAATCGAACATTTGCTGCGCATCTTGGCGGTCAACGAAATTCACGACGGCTATATTGCTGCAAAACAAGCAGTAATCTGCTCGCAGCTCGCTCTTATTTGCTTTGACAAAGCTCAAGAGTATCCAGATAATGCGGCGGAATACCTCAAGCACATTCAATACGCCGCGGCATTCAAAGGCGCAGAGGATCTGGTCTGTGGGTTCTATAGCTCGCATCCAAGCCGCCTCCTCGCCCGCTACCATATTCTTCAGGGGGATATTGAGAAGGCTCGAAGTATCCTGCGTCCCTATATCAAGCAGAACCTAGATCTTCTCTCAGACGATGATCCTCTCAACGACTGGCAGGCGTATAATGGTTTGGCAATCCATTTTATGTTTGCCGGACAAGATGCAGATGCTCTCGCTGCATGGTCTCTGATAACTCCGAACAGGGACGAGGAAAATCCTATACCTGACTTGTCTGTGGATGACGCTGAAGAATTCTCGAATTACTGTGATGGCGACTGTGGTACTTACTGGAAATATGCCGACGATTTCTACCTGTGCAAAACCTGTCACTATGTGCAGTTCGACAAAGAGTGCTTGGACAGACTCCGAGATGGGTCTGGAAAAGCCAAGATTTGCTCTAAGCACCATGATACACTGCATGTTCCAGCGTACGATGCAGCTGAGCGCAAGAGGATTGGCGAAGGGAATGTAAAGGTCGAGGAGGAAATTCTGACAGTGGATGATTGGCTTCAGCGAATCCGCAAAGAGTGGGGTATCAAGTTGGTATGATAAAATAATGAATTGGACGGTTGACGGCTATGGAAGAATTTATGTGAAATGCTAAATCTTAAATTTGCTTGAATTCACAATAGTTACAGCATGAAACTTCTGCCACGATATCAGACCTCCTACTATCAGATCAGTCAAATCTATTATGGATAAACCGCTAAGTAACATGGGGCTGAGTAGGGCCATGATTGGACATCTGTTCGACGAAAAGAGAACATTATTCCTTTTAGAGGGGTGTCGTTCAGTATATCTTGATGCTGTTTAAATGTCCGTATTCAACAGTCTGATCTCCAAAATATCCCGCTTCCTACCCTTCTAAGTGATAAGGTTACGCAGAAATAAATCAATAATACGAAATTCTATAATGTCCATTGATCCCTCGTCGAAAGGCGGTTTTCGTTTGAAGGTTTAAAGTCACAAATACAACATAGGTAAAACAGGCTGACAATTCTTATCTTCAAATTCCTTTATTCCAGATACCCAAGTGGATACATTCAAAATGGCAAATGAATTTATTGCGCCGGTTTTCCATACCAGACCTTAAAAGGAAAACTCGTCGGGGTCAGAGACCTGACGAACGACTTTGTCTCTATCACTAGCCAGATCCACTTCATCGAGATTTCCAGAGAAGAGCAAAAAGATGGACTCGCGGGGAATCGAACCCCGGACCACTCCCATGCTAAGGGAGTATTATACCACTAAACCACAAGCCCAATTGATTAGTAATTCAATGAATGTCTGAGTTTATGAGCTAGGGACTAATCAATTCTCTAGTATCTTGAAAGGGATATCCAAGTTGGTGGGAACTACAGAAATCTATCAGTCTTTAAAAGGATTTGTGGAAAATAAGGACTCAAGCAAGCAAATAGTGGAGTATTTAACATAGAGATAAGTCATAAATGATTAAAATTCCGGATAAAAGAAATTATTTGTTGTCGCGGTGTTGGATGTGTGATATATTTTAGCGATGTCGAGTGCCAGTACTAGTAACAGCTTGAATCATCTTTGGTGGTGGACTTCAAGTTTTGGTGGTTACCTATCCCCCCCCGGAATAAACCAGACTTTCATACAAGAGCAATTACCATTACCAAAATGACGACTAGCGGCCTATCGTGGTCGTGAAACACATTAATCGCTCAATCGATCAGCTTAGTAAGTAAGCGTGTTTCTACGGCGAAGAGTCCTGACAGTTTGAATGAAGCTACGAAAACTTCGATCTCCACAATCGAAATGGGTAGAATACTTGACTTCCACATCCGTTGTCAGATAGTACGTAACAGAAGAACATACATTTTTTCAAATATTTAAAAGACTATTGGGAATTTGAACCTGTAAGCAATACAGCACCGCTACAGCACTAGCCATCAAATTAACACCAATACAGTACTAGATAAACAAAATAGCAGTAACACCAATAAAGTATTATCATAAGCTTGCACTCATAACCTGGGGGGGGGGGGGGAGTTGCATTTATTTCAATTATCGCAGTTTTACTTTCGGATGAAAACGCTTATATAACATAACCCCCCTGGTGATTTCTTTTATTGTACGCATATGAGAGAATTCAGAAGAAGAGCCCCAACGATACAACAGGCAATATAAAAGGCTTGGAATGGACAATCGAGCTCAAGTATCTGTACCTATTCCCATTCCTTCATTAGCGTGTTGGCCTCAATCAACTTATCGAAATTGACAATGTGGGTTGAATGGCACCACGGTTTGATTGAAATTTCCTTCCGAAGGGTATCAGCAAAGACCGAGCACCATTGTTGGCGTGGGTAGGCGTTGTTGATCTGGGCACGGGTGGTGCCATGGATCATTTTTCCAATGTCCTGGACATGTGGATGAGCGCCGGTATTGTCGTAGATCGTTGCCAGCTGAATCAGTTGGCCGATGAACGTGATGGTACCATCAACTCCCAGATCCTGATGGCGAATGATTGCCTCCGCAGCTGCTTCGGCCTGATCGACAGTGGCACCAAATTCCTTCAGAACCTGTAGAGCTTTGATACCTCCATATAGATCAAATGACATTCGTGTTGCTGTTAGGTTTTCTTCTGCCGTGCCGAGGTCGTGTAAGAGGCATGTCAGTGCCCAGGTCACTGGGCTAAGGGTGGCAGCCTTCTCGGGGAACTGTTGTTTGGCGATTACCATACCTGGCGAAGAGTTAAATGAGGGACTTAAGGGATCCAGGGTCTATCTCTAGCCTCACCATAATAATAAACCCTCATTGAGTGATTGAAAGCTGCCGGATGCAAAACCTTTTTCGCATAGTCGAAAGTTTTTGCCGCGATGGGATCATCAGAGGGGAATCTGACTTCACTGATTGAGAGGCTTTCGGGTTCGTTGATGAAGGGCCTATCGCCAAATATCACGCCTGCGTCAACTGGCACGCTGGTCCAGCCATTGCTTGCGATCTCGTGTTGGCACATAATATCAGATTTTGATAAAGGGTAGATGTTCAAAAATAGAAGGTTTGCTTCAAGCTTTAATTGTACCTAGAAAGATTTTGACTTTTTTGGAAATTGAAAGTCAGGACTGCGAACTGTGACCTTATATAGCTGATCTCCCAAGTCGGCTTGTACGGAATTATTTTTCAAATGTTGCCCACTGATGATCCCGTAAGCCATTCTGACTTTTTTCTGGCAATCTGTTCGAAATCCACTGCTTAGAAATCGAATTCGCGCCTCATGCGCCCGAATATCTCGAGATTTTCCAACATGACTTACTCTGGTGGTCTCACGCTTACCGGATTAGGAAGTTGATTCTGGTGGGGCCTGGTGAAAATTTGATAGGTCAGCACGAAACTTTAGCAATGACACATGCCGTGCGCATGTAAGACTCGGACCAGATAAGCATTTCAAGATTTTGATTTCAGTTCTTCTCTAGCGTAATGCTTTGTGGATGCTCGTATTCTGAATAGGAAGTTGAGCCATGTACAAACAAGATTGGGTCGCTAATTTCTTTTTTAAAAATAGTCCCTTGAGTGAGATTCGATAATCTGCCTACTTTGAGGAAAGAACGCCACAATTCCCTGCCAGTGGTGGCTCCAAGTCACATTCCATGAAGAACTTTGGCTAGTACTAGTACATCTAGATGCATAATAAAACATCGTAGATAGACTCCGAGGATGAGCGAGAACGAGTTGAAGCTGTTTTGTAATAACATCACGGACTAAGTGTATATTTATTGTTTCATAATTTCCGCGCGATTGTCAGATCAATAGCCATCCCTGGCCCATGACTTCGATTTCTTCATGTGCCTTTCCTGAATTATCACTCCAGTCCTGCTTTTGCCAGTATACCTGCAAAATCCTGGAGGCATTGATGACATTCAAACAAGACGTATATTCCCAAAGGCCTCGTAAAAGCGTATTTATAGACTCTCTGGTATTTTCTGTTTGGCATTCCAGGCCTGCGATAAATGTAGGCCATATGAGGCATTTGAAAAACATCTCGTCCGAGGCGAGAAGTTGAATTGTCGCGATTAATTTCGAAACTAGGATCTCATTTTCTGCTCCTTGTGTGTTGATAGGTGTATTGGCGGGGGATGCGAAAGCACGGAATATCCTGGTTCCATAAATTAAGGCAGCGATCTTGTATGCTTTCGCCAGCAATGAAAGCTTCTCCATCTCGTGGGAAACAGTTAGGGAAATGACCCTTGATGCCCACTGCTGACAATCAAAGTTTCTTGTCATGTCAAGCATGATCATAGTGTCTCGTATATGGTCATTAATAGCATCACTCTTTTGACCGTCCAAGTTGTTGAGGAAATCTCTCTGGCTAGAGAAATATCGAATCGCTCTTAACAAAAGATCCGGGCAGCCGAGGAAGCTTCGAACGATTGACTCCTGTTTTATTTCGCTATCGCAGTTCGGAAATGCTCCTGATCTTGACTTCGAGCCTGACAATGCATCCCCGAGTGTTGAGATCCTGGAGTTGGTCAGTACAATATTGATTTACGCCGTATCACTAACCAGAGAGGACAATACAGGCTCAATTGTCGGGAAATGAATTCCCTCGTATCGGTCGCCATATCACCATAGCTACTTTTCATCTGGCGTTTTGTTACTTGGTCATCACCGGGATCCAGTAGTGAGCTGCCAAGGTTGACCAGGCCCCTCGCACCACAAATATGATGATTCCAGCCGTCCATGCCGGACTCTAGGAGATCGAGAAAGATAAGGAGAAAGATCGATGCCAGCAAAGTGTTCTTTCGAGACATCTCATGGCCATTCAATGCCCGTGTCACTGCTTGGATGGTTTGCCGTTTGAAATGAAGGGCATCTAAATTAGCAACAACGAACCGAGGGGCCATATTGGTATTAATCTGGTAAAACGATTTCCCTGTATTGGCAAAGTGCCGTGCAGAAACGGCAATTATACATTTTTGTAAGGGAATATCGTCCATGGCGTACGTGAGTAAATGCCGAAACGGATTATTGTCGCTGTCGCAGAGGATGAATAATTTGCAGATGCGACGGTTAACTTGCACCTAGTCTCAGCATGCCATCTTGGAAAAGCAACTTCGCGAACTCACAGTAGTCCAGATAGAATCTGGAGGAAGAATAGAGGTCTTGCATGCAGGGATCTCCTATGGCGACGGAGGGGCGTGGGTTTGCCAAAGCCTTCCGTTGGAAGGAGGTGATCGGTTTGTGTTTTGGTTGAATAGATAACTTCTTTGTAGAAGCTTTGTGGTCATCTTCAAAACGGCGTCCGCGCATTTTACCGCGAATCGCCACACCAGTCACCCATCTTATTGGTCTTTTCTCGAAACATTCCAGGCCGGCTTTTTCGCACTTCGCGCAGGGGATGTTGGACCGATCGCATTGGATCGTGCGGCTGCGACATGTCCAGCATGCGTTCCGCATTTTTAAACTGATGAGTTACGAAGCAAGAAAAATACGAGAAACAGAAAAGTGAGGTTGAAGTTCCATGTCAGAAATGAAAAGTGAACCGAACTGCGCCACTTTGTCGAGATGGAAATTGGTCCGTGCGGCTGACAGGAACCTTATATGCGTCACAACTGGTGGAAATGTACCTTGGCACGTTGAAATGGATATATCCATAGGAGGCTTTGGGGAAATTGCCAATGGTCTAAAAAAACAGAAATTCGGTAAGCTAATAGAGCAAAACGGTTGAACAATTGACTACAAATCCACGTTGGTGGTGAGTAAATCTTGAAATATTGTATTTCATGCCTAGATGAGAATAAAATAACCAAAAAATCCATGGATTTAAAAATGTACATCCTACTCGGCTTAATAGGATTGCCGGATATCTAAAGAGGAGCTAATGGTTTCTGCTCCCCAACAAGTTCCCAAATTCTCAAACGATCCTTGGAAGATGGAATTCCTATTGTTTGAGTGTTAGCGGGCAAGAATCTAACCTCTGCCAGCGTGAGCTTAATGTATGTCGGTAGGAGCGCCAGCAAGCGAAATGCAAGCATCATAATCACGATTGGTACTGCTGCTGCTGCCCAAGTTCCTATGTCGTTCTTCTTTTCCAAAGGGGTGAGGCGGAAAGCTACTTCTAATGCAGCGATATCGTAAAGTAGTTCCATCAAGGACAATGATAAGCCGTACAAAAAAGCGGTAATGCCCAATGCTTCCACCGGTTCTGACCAGGCTTTCTCAGTAAAGACCGAAATGGAACTCTTTCGGCCGAGATAATAGCGCATGTGAAGAAGAGATGAAACTCGTACAGAAGTGCGGAAGAAATGGCGTAGGCGAGTGGTCGCAGCAACTCAGCTTCCGGAAAGACAACCCATTGTAATAACTCAGTGACAATCCCAGTTAACAGAAATTGAAACAAGCCAATGTTAAATGCGCGGAAGAAGGTGTATGGGCTTTGTGCCTGTTAAATGAGGCGCAAACTGTCTCTAATATTTCCGAAAGTAGCGCGTGGTTCTTGCACTATCTTTGTCTTCCGTGTCTCCATTTGAGAAACTTGGAGAATCAATAGTGTCGGTGAAACATGGTTTAGATGTACCAAAGCTAATTCAAAGTCAGTTGCTGCACACGGTGATAACTGAGAAGATAAAAGAAAAGGGAGGGTATAATACCAGATCGAGAAGCGTCGTGAGGTTAGCGGAAACCGTAACAAGGAGATCGGAGGAGAACCTGAACCCCCTGAGACTACGATCTATACCACCATGTGCGGTATCATGCTGTCCAGCGATAACAGAAAAGTGATGCGCGATGGATTAAAAAACCCGTGGAGAGAGCGGCCTGGGGAACCCCGAGTCTTACAGATCACAAAGCAATGGAATGGTGAACCAACTAATTCGAACGTTTGTCGTCCGGGTGTGTCGGGCAAAATAGCAACGTACAGATACAGAGTTAGATCTACGCGTGCACACTTCTTAGCCGAATATCATATTTTGCCCCTGTTCTGTCGCGAAAGGTTGTGGCGCGAAATTTTCCGATCTGGCCCCCACTGGGCGATTTGTTCATTGGCTAAGGCTATGAGACACATTAGTGCGCCTGTGTTTTATTTCATTCCTCGGTGGGCGGTTAAAATGGATGGTTAAACATAGGTAGCGACGCTGTTCATGATTTGGTATCATATTCCAAGGTTGTTAGCAGTAGTAGGCAAAGAATTCAATATTAACAGTTACCTTAGGGTTAAAGCACCAACGGTCTGCCACTTGAGGTGACTGTTAATATTGAATCACTGCAATTGTCCTACACACCTGGGCATACTACTCGTAGTAATAAAATAACCCAGGGCCAGTCATAGTCATCATAGTGTAATGTGATCGGCGATCGGGGAACCGTTTCAGCGTAGCGCTAGAAAGCCCCCGCAACGACAGTCATCGATCGACATTTGAGGACTTATATTAGCATAAAGAAATCGTGGTAAGAAAAGGAGAGCCTGTCATCTACCAACTTGTCCCAAATAAAGACTCAAACGGTTTATTTCTATACAGAAATCCCTCCCAGTAAATCATGTCCACAAAGTCGGAGCTCCTCAGCGCATTGGAATCTGACGAGGAGAGTCAAACCAAATTATTGCAGTCCTTCGTTCGAGCTGCATCCCCAAACCCACCAGGAAATACCCAGGTCGCGGCCAAAGTACTGACCGATTATCTCACTTCGAAAAACATCCCTTATGAAATCATCGAGCCGAAGCCGGGGTATCCGAATATCGTCAGTGAATTCTCCGGAGGCAATGGTTCGGGTCAGCGCGTTGTTTTGAATGGTCATATCGATGTTTTCCCCGTGGACGAGACTGCTCCCGGCTGGAATCGTGATCCTTGGTCGGGAGATCTAGTTGATGGGCGCGTTCATGGTCGGGGTGTGGTTGATATGAAGTCTGGAACCGCATCGCTAGTCATCGCCTACGCATATCTCTATGCTAGAAGAGATTTCCTTAGTGGGAGTGTTGCTCTTTGTGCTGTTTCCGATGAGGAAACAGGTGGTCGGTGGGGAACGCAGTATCTCATTAAAGAAGATAAACCCCGGTGGGGAGGAGATGTGATGCTGAGCACTGAGCCAACGGGACAGACTATTCGCTTTTCTGAGAAAGGAACTTTGAGGCTCTCTGGGACTATCACGACGAAGGCCGCACATGGAGCATATCTGAATCTCAGGTATGAGATTATAGAACAACATCATGATGGACGTCGCTTGAAGGCTAACTTGAAACAACAGTAAAGGAGCGATCCGAACAGCGGCCGAATTTCTGAATGCTGTCGTCAAGGATGTCGAAGGAATCGAGCCGAACCCTCCTCCCGAGATTGCCAGGTATCTGACCGATCCAAAGGTCCTTGCTGTCGTGGATGAGGCCATGGGGCCAAATACTTCATCAATCATCGCTCGGCCGACCGTTAATATCGGGACAATCAAAGGTGGAGTCAAGGTGAACATGATACCAGATCTCTGCACCTTCGAGCTTGATATCCGGCTACCGGTTGGCCTTGTCGCTAGCGAGGTAATGACTGTTCTTGAATCTGCAGCGTTGAAATATCCAGATGCAAAGATCGAGTTGAAGAAGCAAGATGCAGCTAGCAACCCTGCTAGCTTCTCGCCTGTTGATCACCCAATTATAGGCCTTATCAAAGATAATGCAGAGAAGGCGGGGGCTTCCCATGCAATAGCAATTCCATCGATGGGTGCTACAGATTGCAAGCACTATCGATATGCCGATATACCTGCCTACGCTTACGGGTGCAGTCCACTGAGCAGTAAGTGTTGAAGAGATTGCCTCCTTGACTATCAATCACACAGCTAATCGTCAACTGAGCCAGTGGCGTCTGTCAACGAGTCTGCTTCGCTGGACGAGTTTTTCCATGTAACCAAAGTGCATGCATCCACAGTTTGGGATTATCTGGGAAAGAGAGGGTCGTAGACGCCTAGCAAAAGACTCACGATTGAAGAGATGATTTGAATTTTGAATAAGAAGGATATCAACCAAATGATAGTCAATCAAATAATATCATTTTTGAGTTTTTGCTGTAAATACTAGGCCTGGGGGTAACCACACAGGCCAGTGCGTGAGTAATCGTCAATCTCATTTATTGAGCCTCCACCTCAACAGCTGCCGACAAATCCGGTGTCCACCCACTTGGCCTCTCGCTACCTCGCACCAAGATACCATAAGCCGCCCGTTCCACCTTCTCCACGCTATTTTGCATGACCTCGGTTTTCTTATGGAGATCCCGGAGCATGTTGTACTTCCGAGGTACAGATAATTCCTCGAAGCCTGCACGCATAGTGCGCAAATCAACGACGAGGTCCGCTTGTGAAGCGGCAAGGTGAGGTAATTGCTTCTTCGCGTCCGTCAACTCGGTCTCGGCGGGTTCGGTAGATGTGGCAGCAGCGTTGCCTGAGCTCAAGGACAGTACGGCGAATCGCATCATTTCACCCGTCAAGTCAAAGAGACCCATCAGGTAATCCTCTTCTGTGACCATAATACCGGCGGGTAGTCGTTCGCATACTTCGGCGTGGGTGATGAGGGTTTGTGTGCGGAGGTAGTGCTCGAAGGAGATTGCTTCGATGTACTCTTGGATACCGCCGCTGATTGAGCGATAGCGCCAGGAATTGATGCCGGTGAGGTCAGGGATGATGTTTGTGAAGAGAGTTTGGATCTGATCGAGGCGCGTTTGGTTTTCTTTGGCGATGTTGGCGGGGATGGGGGTGTTGGTTGCGCGGACGCGTTGGAGGGCGAAAATACTACGCCACAGCAGTTAGTTTGAGGTTCAATTGAAACAGAAAAGTGAGAACATAGGTACATCTTCTTGCTAAGGGCGGTAATATCCCGGCTAGTCTTGATTATGCGTTCGCGCCTGTCGTGGTGCTCGTCCAGCTCATTGCGGAAGTTCTCAAAGATGGAGATGGTCGGACCGGCCGAGTCGGAAGACTGGGTGTCTGATTTGTTTTGCATAGTGACAGGCTGGCCTTGCCAGGATCGCTTGGTGCCCATGGATGTGAAAGAGAAGAAGAGGTAGTTGTTGCAGAAGGTAAAGAAAGCAAGCAGTCAAGTGGAATCGACGTGGAGGAAATCCCCGATAAGCGATAAGCCCGGCTCCACTATGGGACCTGCCGAGTGACACCGCCTGCCGTATGAAGAAGCATAGTGTATCTATAGTCACTCAATTTGGAGTAATCAGTTATTCAATACTCCGTTTCTCTGATATTGATAGAGTTAGCTCATTATATCTCGATTGATGCTTTCACCAATTGGGGCTTCAGTACAAGGCAATTTTCAATTTATTTGATCCACACAATATGGGCAGTAACGAAGCAGACTAGTAGTCTCTTGAAAATGCAGTAATTGCATTTTTATCGTTCTGCGAGAAACTCGAAATGTTGCTGGATGATTATAGCAGAAGTCTAAATACCATGGGGGATAGTAACAACAGCTCTCCCCTTAATCCTGTTATCAATGAGAGCCCGAATCAACCTAGGTGCCTCCGCAAACTCAAACACCTCAATGGCAGGGGTAATCACGCCTTGTAACGCATATTGCAACAGCTCCGCCATTTGGTCTTCAGTTCCAACCGATGACCCTTTGATAGTAATACCTAAGCAAAGTTAATACCTTGATTCTAGCCAATAACATATCAAGCACAAATCAAACTCACCTCTAGCCGCACAAACTGTCGCAGAAATCGGAATCTCAATATCATTCCTCGGTAATCCGACATTAACAATAATCCCCAAATTCCGAATAACCATAGGTGCCATTTCAAACGCCTCCTTCGTACCAGGGACAACGATTGTCGCATGCGCACCTTCGCCCGTAACCTCAGCCACACGCTTGGCCACATCCTCCGTTTTGAAATCGATGAATACCTCCGCGCCAGACGAGAGACTTGTTTCCTTCTTATCTTCGCCGCTGTCAATTGCAATGACGCGGTATTTGTTTATACGCGCGGCGATTTGGACGCCGACGTGTCCGAGTCCGCCTCCAGAACCGGATATCACGACCCAATCACCCGGTGCCAGCGAGGTTTCTAGATGGGACAGTGCGCCGGACATTGTCAAGCCGGCGCAGAGGAGCGGTGCCGCGATCTCGGAGGCGAGGCCTGCTGGGATGGACGTTATGAAGTTTGCATCTGCGAGAGCGTATTGTTGTAAAGTGCCGGGTACGTGCCGACTTGTGTTTTGTTGATTGGGACAGTGGTGTGTGAAGCCGCGTTTGCAGATACTGCATTCTGTGCAGGCGTTATAGAGCCATTTCAGTCCGACGCGCTCGCCGACGAATGCGTTTGAAACATCAGGGCCTAGCTTTGCGACTGTCCCGACACCTTCGTGGCCGATTATGGGGTTGTAGACGCCCCAGCCTAGCACCGCGCGGACTTCTGAGTGGCTGTTTTTGATATTAGTGACGGCTATAAACGAATTCAGTTTAGTTAGCAGGAGTATATACCATAGACCCGTGCATTCCAGTTTGAGCAGGATCTCTCCTGGTCCTGGTTCCGGGACGGGGACGTCACCACGCAGGACGATGGTGTGGTTGGGGCCGGGATTCTGCACCACGATGGCCTTTTGGGTACGAGGGAGATCCGATGCCATTTTGGGAGATTATGTATATAGTTGTTTAGGTAATTTCTGTGAGAACCCTGGTGGTTGGCAAGTGTAGAAGAAAATCCGGGGTGGATATCTAATTGCGGGACGGACTGCCGAGATTCCTTGCCGTCGTGTCGGCGAACGGGAAGATCCTCGGATAACCTTAACTTGAGGCGTCATTCAAATTTACTCTTGGCGATCGATCGGAAGACTTGGACTACTACTATTTACTAGTAGTATGTTACTGGTATAATGTAATATCCTAAAAACTGCGGCTACTGAATATATGACTGGCTAGGATAATTACCAAGTAGTATAATGTTTCGTACGAAATGCCTGCTTGGGTAGATATGCCTACAGGGATATCTCGCCCGCCTCATCCAGGCCAAGGTAGCGGTACTTGAGAGTACGCCCTTCCAGTCCCTCAGCGGTAATGACCTGCTCATCACCCGGTACAAGATCGAAAGCATTATCACTCAACTTAACATCAACTTGCTCCTCCAACACTAGACCCTTAACAGGCTTGTGCGCACGGAAAGTCACACGAACCGAACCAGAGATCGAAATCGCTTCAACATCGAGTTTGCGATCCGAGAGATCAAGATATTTGAACGGCTGTGGCCAGTCTACATCTCGCGCAACGACCTCATTCTCCACCCACAGGCGTGCAGCCAACACAATCGGCTCGGGGTCTGCAACATGATCCAACACTCCATCGGTGATTATGTTGCTTGTTCCATTTGGCGTGATCTCAACATCTGCGTGAACGATCGGTGGCCGAGTCTCACGGCCTGTATTGACGGATATAAATCGAAGCTCTACATGGCCGCGGACCGTTTTTGGCTTGTTGCTGGCGATCCAAAGCTCATACTTGCTGGCCTTTGGCGGCTGGGCGTGTGCTACGCTCCAATCATGATGTTCGCGTCGAACCCCGACTGCAATTGGGTTTAGAACTCTTTTCACCGCGTAATACGCGGGTTTCGGTTTCAAGAAGTAATCGGCGATGGCCCATGAAATAGTGGGCCAGCAGTCATTCAGTTGCCATAAGAGGGCACCGCCGCAGTGTCGTTCATCGCCCCATTGTCGGCGCCAGCCGCGATATCCGAACATCATTGTCTCGGCTTGGATGAGCTGAGTATGATAGATGTAGGTCTAAAAGCCCGTAGATGTTAGAAATCGTCAGCCAATGTATAGCTGGAGTCATATTTACCCCGAGGTCAGTTGCAGACCGGACATTCTCAACCAGATATGTCGCAAGTCTTCTCTCGTGGCCATCTGCCTTGTTATGGAAGTCGATCACATGTGATTGTGGGAACATTTCGCTCTTATTCTCAACGAAATAATCAATCGTAGAAATGTGTGGGAAGGCTTCCATTCCGAATTCGCTGTTGAAGCGACCGCCCAGAGTATCGAAAATCTGGTATTTTTCCTGCGTGCCATGCCAAACTAAGAATGTCAACCGTTAGATATTTCTCTGGATAGAGGTTACCTACCCTGATCGGTACCTAAGTAGATACCAGGATAGTTATAAGAGACTTACCATTCCACTGATGCATATCGCCAACGGTCGGATCAGATGATATTTTGCCATCGCCCCATGGACTGCCAGGGTGGTAAAAGGTGGTAGGACAGTACTCACCCACCACTTCGGGAAGCAGCTTCTCGTAGATATACCGAGCAGGGAAATCCGTCTTGAGCCAGCTTTCCGGATCTTTATCGTTGTAATTGTAGGTCAGTCCCTCTGATTCTTGCACCTGGTAGTCCTCATTATTGCCAACGTATATCACGATTGATGCGTGGTGACGGAGTCGCTTGACGTTGTAAATCGTTTCCTGCTGGATCGATTCCAAAATTGCTGGCCAGGTTGGGTAATTACCACAGCCAAACATAAAGTCTTGCCATACCATGACGCCGAGTTCGTCACAAACTTCGTAGAAATAATCGTCCTCGTAGATACCGCCGCCCCACACACTAAGTATATGTCAGAGCATGACTCGGAAAGGTCAAGTAACTCAAGTTCGACTTGGAGGAAGGGATAACTACCGAATCATATTTTGTCGACCAGCTACCATCAATTCAATCCATAACCGATACCGATCAGCACTGATATTCGTCAGGATGCTATCGGCGGGGATCCAGCAAGAACCGCCGCAGAAGATATCCTGGCCATTGATACGGAAGTAAAATGACTTTCCATGTTTGTCAGGCTGCTGAATAATCTCAGCTGTTCGAATGCCAATTTTCTTGCTTGTTTGGTCAACGAGTTGGTTATCACGCAGTAGAGCCACAGAAACCTGGTAGAGAGGTTGGTCACCATAGCCATGAGGCCACCAAAGCTCAGGACGATTGACGAGGAAAGACACGTCGGTGGGAGTCCCGTGCAAGACCGGAATATCTATGTTGGTAATTTCTTTGCCACGCAAGCTCAGGGTGAAGTGGGCAATGAAGTCTCCGTCGATGGGAGTGTCAATTGTGGCCACAGTCTTGATTTCGGCGGTTTGGTGGTCTGCGGCGAGCTCGACCTTCGGCCATAGATCTGCAATCCGCGCAGTATAGACCTCCAACCGAATTGGACGCCAAATCCCGGCGGTCATCAGGACTGGACCCCAATCCCAGCCCCAGTGGTACTGTGCTTTGCGCACTGCGAGGCGAGAAGGGTCCCCGTTGAAGCCGACCCATGTGTGTTCGGGATGTTGATTGCGGATTTCCCGGGCTTTTAGTAGGGCACAGTCGAATTCAATCTCGATGGTATGTTCCCGGTTTTGTGTTGCCAGGGCTTTGGTGATGTTGACTCTGTGGCCGAGAAACATGTTATCGCTGATCAGGATGACTTCCCCATCCAACTTGACCGTGGCGAAAGTATCCAAGCCTTCCATGACCAAGTCTACTATGGCTCCATCGGGGATTGTTGGTGGTCTGGTAAAGGTGTTGCGGTACACCCATGATTTTTCGTTTGTCCAGCGAGCATCGAGTTCATTGAAGCCAATAAATGGATCTTTTAATCTGTAGGAAGTGAAAAATTAGAATTAGATGATAGCTTACTTGACTTGTTTAAGAGATCATATACTTTTTATTGTGAATCAGGTCCTGTTGCACCGAGGATGGCACTACAGGGACAGGCAGCCATTCATCAGAATCGCGATCACGAAAGGACCAGTTGGCCGAGAGGGAGTGACGCTCCAGGGGCATTTTTGATATATTTTGAGGTAACTGGGTAAAGAGTAGTGAGGAGGAGAGAGGATGACAAGGTAAAGAGGGAGCTGTCTAAGTTAAAAGTTATTTAATTTACAATTGGGAAGTCACCTGAGGCAAGTATGTAGTCGGAGGAAGGAGCTGCTTATCGATAAGGGAATCCCCCCCACGCGCCTTCCCTTTTGGACGCGGAGACCCCGCAGTCACATGATTCAGGCATTCAGGCAGCAATTTCCATTTCACACCTTATTCACCTTATTCCCACCTTCTTTCCTTCTTCTCTCCTTCTCTTCTTCATCTCTCAATCATTGGTGTATCAGAATGACAGAACCTACTACACTACAATACTCAAAAGTCCATACATTCTCAACTAATCTCAAACTTCAAATGGTGGTTGTACCAGGGAAGGTTGATATATATTCATCGACCACTGGCACGCTGGCTAACACACTTATTACCTGTTTCGACACGGAGCCCACTCCGCCCAGCTGGCATGTCGAAGTCTACTTCATAATATATCCTCCGTATTCACTACGGTGATGCTTGGCTACTCCGAGTCTCTGCCATCTTCTCTCACCGGCCTCAACTCTATTCCATTTCCCTCAGAACTAGCACGAGCGAAACTGGACATTCGCATCGACGCTTGCTTCTGCTCCTGCATCCTCCCTGCATCTCCAGTGCCATACTACCCGTGGACCTTACTACTCAACTCCGCTGAAACCCACTAACTTCGACACTAAATCCACCCAGTCAGCCCAGTCCTTCTAACCGAACCAATGGCCTCTCTCCACCCCCAGTCCCTGGCCAACTGTCGATTATCGGTCGTGACAGGAACACGCACTCCACTCTTGGCATTCCTAGCCCTGGAGTACTGGAATCCTCCTCCCTTGCCATGTGCAATCCATCCTGGTCAACCCCGCCACCTCCACGAGCAGACCTCGCATATCCCCCCCCATGTGTTTCCTTCGCTGCCCCCTCGTTCATGTTCTCCACTTTGCTTTGCCCAAACATCTTGAATTGAACTCCGCCGTCATGTCATGCAGTTCCGGCACTCGAGGTGGGCTCGAAGAAGAGCCGTGCCTCCAAATTCCATCTCGGGCCCTTGACTCAAAACGGACATCATGTCCGGATATCCCTCGGCCCTCCCAGTAACCATTGGAGGAATTGTATGTTGGGCCCCGCTTGAACAGATTCACCTTATTGTTCTCTTTCATTTCATTCGTCCCAGACCATGGGCCCAAGTAGTCCTACAATATTCATGCGACCCTCGGAGATCGTTGATCCTGCCCACACCAAATCTCAATGTGCCCCTAATTCACTAAATTCCCCTGCATGAGGCTATGCTACCACGACGACGAAACCACTCTCGCTACTGCCGGGCAAACGGAACAAAATGCCGGTGGGGTGATGAGAGTGAGATGGGTTCGAGCTGGAGGGTAGTAGACCCTGGATCCACGAGACGTTCTGTGCAACATCTCCCCCAGACGATCGTCGCATCTGCAGGGCCAGGGCTCATTGTACTCCATACTCCACTACCGCATCTCCACCCCATTCCATCTTCCTTTGAATCCAAGCGACCCGGGAAAATTGTGTTCCCCCCCTGGAGAAATTTTGACACCCAGTCCGGCGCATGGATGCCGACCTTGTGGCGTGTGGATGAGCCTACGACACCCGTAATTTGCCTCAACAACCCCGGACCCTTGTCAGCCTGGCGCGTGGTCGTCAGCACTGGCCGGATGTAGTGGATGCTCGATGCATCCTCGATGCATCCTGGATCCCGGTACACCGCTACCCCTTCGGTATTCACTACAGGACAGACCTGAGAACCCTAGTCTGGTTATGCCGGTAGTCTTTAGCAAGACGGCGATGACGCGGATGGTCTAGAAATTATAGTAAATTTCATCGGTCTCATTCAAATTCGAATCCGCCCACCTCCACCTCCACCTCCACGGCCGATCCCAGTTAGCGCTGGTGATCGCGCTCATCTCCGGTTTGGTGCTTGGGGATATTAAATGCATGTCTCCTGAGAGAATGACTGGTCCAAGAACCTGCGTGCCACCCAATAAGCGAGGTCTTCGGATCCCCGGACTCGCCCCAAAGAGCTTGCGTTCCCTAAAATGCGGGGAGATTTGGGCTTTAGGCGGATCAGGCTATTATCCACGATTCTTTCACTATTTCCTTTTGGTTTTAGTCGCCCTTCGGCCCGCACGCACTGGCCTACTCGTTCTGCTGCCTTCTTTTTTCTTTATATTCCCTTCCCCCCTGGTCCTCTCATTTACCGGTTATTCCTTCTGACGACATGATCTGCCATCTTTCATGACCACTACATCATTGCGACATCCATCTCCACCGACGTAGCAATAGTCATATTGCCATACTGCCATACTGGAACATTCCACTGCGGGATTAGCGCTTATCATACGACGCCGCCGCCTTTCCACTCACATTCGATTCCTTCGAAATATGTGACTCTGATCGGCAAATCTTGGGTGACCGTCGCAAACATGTTCCACACCTTCGAAGGCTTCGAGAATCCTGTGGCAGCATCGCCTGCCAGAAACCGACCGCCAACGGAACGCCGTGAATCCGTTAGTAGGCGAGTGACGACACTTCGTGCTTGTACATCATGCCGGCATCGCAAGATCAAGTGCGACGGTGAGAAGCCATGTGAAGCCTGTCGCTGGTATAAGAAGTCCGACCAATGTCAATATTCCGACCCTCGGCCATCAAGGAGGTAAGTCTGTCCAGCTTTGATCGTGAGGTCTCGCGATGATAACTAAATAGTTGCCAAAGGCATGTCGAGAAACTGTCGACCACTCTTGATGAATATCGGAACATTCTGGGGAAGCTGTTCCCAAACATCGCCCCTGAGTCCCTCGTCAATCTTCCCCGGGAGAAGCTGATCGAGTTGACATCAAGTTACTCCTCTCTAACAGCCATGGCATCAACTCAAAGCGTGACTGCACCGCACCCCGCTTCCCCAGCGACCTCTGTTTCTGTCGAGGCACACGTCTCCCCACTCTCAAATGAAGATGACAACCTTGAATCCCTCCAAACCATGCCAGAAGAGGTAGAGGATAGCCGTCATACCAGCTCTAGCGATCTTGTCGAGGGTGTTTCGGATGATGTGAATGCATTATCTCTTTCCGCTAGGCATCCATCATCCTACCTGGGCGTGTCATCAATCCAGGCCGTGCTCAAAGTCATCGTTTGGCTGGACCCAGGGTGTGCTTCATACTTTGATAGAACTCCGCCTATGAGCTCGGGCAGCCAGGCCGCCCATGCATTTGACGTGCAGCAGGGGTGGTCACATCACCCGCCTACCACTCCGCCACATCCTTTCATCCCTACTGAGATGCAGATGCTGGACTCATATTTCTTGTACTTCCAGGCATTTGCACCACTCATCGATGAGCAGCATTTCCGTGAAACTTATATTTCCGGACGACGCAAGGATGATCACTGGCTTGCGCTGCTCAACATTGTCCTGGCTTTGGGATGTGTGGCTGCTTCTACCCCTGACGACACGACACACCAGACCTACTTCCTCCGTTGCAAAAGCCACCTAAGCCTAAGCTCTCTCGGCAGTTCTCACCTGGAAACTATCCAGGCTTTTGGTCTTGTCGGTGGGTGGTACTGTCACTATATTAGTCAACCCAATCTCGCATATTCTCTGATGGGCGCCGCGTTGCGAATGGCCGCAGGACAGGGACTGCACAAGGAATTTGTCGAGAATCGGCAAATACCGACCCCGGCTAGGATGGCATCGATGGATATCAAGCGACGTGTCTGGTGGTCCTTATTTGTCATGGACACCTGGGGAGGTATGACCCTTGGCCGACCAAGTATGGGTCGTTTTGGACCCAACATTACAGTCAAGCCTCCAAACTGCAGAGATAAGGTATGTATTGACCTATCCCCAATATCATCCCTTTAGTCACTCACTGCGACATAGGAAAACATTCTGGAAATTCTCCCGCTTGTTGAAAACATTCGTTTTTCGAAAATCGCCACCCAGATCCAAGAATCACTTGCTGCGGCTCCGCTCGTCAAACACCAAGAGATGGCCCATGCGGATGTACAGCTCTTGGAATGGTGGGATAACTTGCCACCCGTCCTGAAAGATCACGAACCGTGCAACGAAGCCATCGCAACTGTCCGCACAGTCATGCGATGGCGATACTACAACCAACGGATGCTCATCTACCGACCAACGTTGCTGAGCTATGCCATGCGCCGAGTCCCCTACATCGCCCTCCGCGCCGAGGAGCGAACCGCCATCGAAAAGTGCCGCGAAGTAGCGGAAATCTCTATCCAAAACATCGCCGCGACGGCTCAACTAAACCAGCTCTGCGGGTGGAATGCCGTTTGGTGGACATTCCAGGCCTCCCTTGTCCCGCTAGTCGGCCTCTTCCTCAACGATCCGACTGCTGACGATCACCGCGCAAGCATCGAGTCTTGTCAAGCGCAGGTCGAAATTGCCTTGGCTACACTGGCCCGAATGCAATCCTTCGGACATACGGCCAAGCGGTCCCTTGATGCGCTGGCCCGCATCTATGAGGCCAGCAAACGCAACCAGGATCTATCATCGGCCACGAGTGCACCCAGTTCCTTCGGTAATTTCTTCCCAGCTGGCCGAGATATGACCAGTAATATGTTCTCCACGTCCGACCCATCATCGCGTATGGGGATCTCATTGGGCGAGAATGGTCTCGCAGACCCACTAGCCACCCCCTTTGTGGATGATACTGGGCAGTACCTGTGGGAGTATCTCAGTTGGAGTGATAACTCGAACCTCTGGCCCGGCTTATCAGACTTGGATACACGCAATGAAGCGATGGCCTTGTTGACGCCGGATCACGAGAAGGGCCCGAAGTTTGGGACTCACCCGTATTTCGAGCCTATGCCGGATTCTTACTTTGTCAATGCGCCACTCTATTACTGAGGGGAGTTGCACTTTACTTAGCTTTTGTTTATTATCTCTTATTCTTCTCTATTCCTTTCTTGTTGTGTGTTTGGTTGTTTTGGATTGGGCATGTAGGTTTAGCAGGAACAGAAACGAAGCAACGCAGCATATTCATTCATCTTGATATATTTATTTGATCGACCGCATCAAAATATGTTTATTTCAGTTTTATTTTCTCCTACTCTACTCTGTTTACTCTACTACTCTACTCTACACTACTCTACTTTGTATAGTTCGGGTTTGTTTGTTGTTAAAGCAGCGCCGCTTCTTCCAGCGGCACTCGCTCCTTCCGCTTTTGGGTACCTGCTGAGTCATCCACATTCGGCAAATCACGCGGCTCGTCCAACTTTTGCGGCGATCTGTAAACATCAAAATCAAACATCAAACATCCGCGCGCAACCCACCGCGGCTGTGGGAACAAAGGCTAGGCAATCCGGCCATTGTTCCTATCTTGAATTACAAGGTTGAATTGACTCGGACTTTCTGGGATACATCTTTTTCACCAGGGGCTCTGGATTGCTACTGAAGTGCCTCCGCCTTGCTCCACTTCTTTGTCCGGGACCCAAACCAATATCAATCAGAGCGCATTAAGATCGGAAGTGAATCGATCTTGTTCCATATTCGACTTCTTTCACAAACTTGTTCATTCAATTGCTTCAAGCTCTCCAAGATGCCTTCCTCTGTCATCTTCACAGTCCCTCGCGTCCTCTTCGGCGCTTGTCTCCTCCGCCTCATCTTGCTCGTCTACGGAGGCTGGCAGGATGCCAATTCCGCCGTCAAATATACTGATATCGACTACATGGTCTTCACCGATGCATCGCGCTACGTTGCAAATGGTGACTCTCCCTACGCGCGGGATACTTATCGATACACCCCCCTCCTCGCGTGGATGCTTGTCCCAACTGCCTGGCAACTCCCACCCCCCTGGTCCGCGGTTTCGTTTGCCTATGGCAAGGTCCTTTTCGCTTCCGCCGATGTTCTTGCTGGGTGGTTTGTGCTTCAACTCTTGCGCCGTGTGTATCGCATGTCTACCATCAAGGCGCTGAAATACGTCTCCGCTGTCTGGCTGTGGAATCCCATGGTCGCGAATATCAGTACCCGCGGTAGTTCCGAGGGTTTGCTGGGTGTGTTCGTTGCGGCTCTTTTGTGGGCGACTCTTACAAAACGACCCATCACGGCCGGTGCTATTCTTGGTCTTGCGGTGCATTTCAAGATTTATCCTTTCATTTATGGAGCTTCTATTCTTTGGTGGTGGGATGCGCAGCGAGATGGTAAGCCGGCTACGAAGTCGGATGCTGATCCCTTCACTCGAGCTATGGAGTTCGTGACGCATTCCAGAGTTCGATTTACACTTTCGGCGTTGGCGACCTTTGTCGCTCTCAATGGTGTTATGTATCTCCGGTACGGAATGCCATTTCTTCAACACACTTTCTTCCATCACCTCACTCGCATTGATCATCGTCATAATTTTTCGCCTTACGCTACCCTGCTGTACCTTACTTCGACTGGGGCGGCGGGTTTCCACTTTGAATCTTTGGCGTTCTTGCCTCAGCTGATCCTTTCTGTTGTTGCTTTGCCATTGGCTTTGGCGAAGAAGAATCTCGCTACTGCTATGCTTGCTCAGACTTTTGCTTTCGTTACTTTTAACAAGGTCTGCACTAGTCAGGTATGTCTGCATTCTAGAATTATTCGTGCTCTGTTCGTCTACTAACCTCGCCATAGTACTTCATCTGGTACCTGATCCTATTGCCATTCTATCTCCCCACCTCATCACTCATGCGTAAGCCGACGCTGGGTATATCGGCTGCCGTCCTTTGGGTCGTGGGACAGGCTCTTTGGTTATGGCAAGGCTTTAATCTCGAATTCCTCGGCCTCTCATCGTTTGTTCCTGGCCTCTTCCTAGCATCTTTGGTCTTCTTCGCTATCAACATCTGGATCCTTGGCATGATTGTGCACGATGCTGGTTTCAATGGCGATCCAATCGCCCTGGCTAGAAAGGTTCACTGGGAAAATTGAGTACTTTGTAACAACAATCAAGCGTCATTCTTCTTAATTCTTCCATACATTTCTCATGTAACCTCCTTCTGACTGTATTCGACTAAACTAAATCCGCACCTCGATCCCATCCATTCTCCCAACCGCGCGCCATTTCTCAATCACATCCAACCAATCCTCCATTCCAGTGCCCCAGAGAGTCGACCACGCAGCAATAGCTTGATACTCTACCGGAAGAAGCGCCAATTCACCCTCAAGATTGTAATACCCCAGCGTACACCCGACAATCACCGCCATTGCCGCCGAATTCATCAAGACCAATTGAGCCCAGTTCTCCGCGGCCTCGGCAGTCGGCGCAACAGCGAAAGGCTTTCCATTTGCTTGGCGCTTGGCTTCGGAGAGTATATAAGCTGCATGCTTCGCATATTCGCCCAGGGTGAAGGCATAGTTCCCGCCAAGTCCGGATTGCTGGGGACCTGACAAAACTGATTCGGAAACTTGACGTCAAGGATACCGTGCAAGGTCGTTAGCCCGACACGAGGCCATTCAGTACTCATGGAAACTCCGTTCTTCCCGATCATGGCCAGGTTAGCCTTGCCGGCGTGCGTTTCTGTTGATGGTGACCGATATCCCGTGGCGCAGATTATGATATCTGCTTTGTACTCCTCGTTCCCGACGACCTAAGAGTTGGCAGTAATTCTATCCACGTATTTTCCATCTGTATCGATGAGAGATACATTGTCTTTGTTGAAGGTCGCCAGATAGTCGTCGTGGAAGAGAGGTCGCTTGCAGAAGGATGGATACCAGGGCTTAAGTTTCTCTGCCGTGACTGGACCCTTGACTTGTTTGTCTACTTGCGCGCGAATTCGGTTCTGTCGGGGTGTGTCGATTTTAATCAATTTTGATGTGTATGCGACTATTTCGCTGGGTAGTTTAGGCCCGTTTGAATTGCCGGCGATTCCGACCAAGCTCGGTGCACGAGTCCATTGATCGTCAACGAGATTCAGAGATGGCGGGTCTCCAAGCGTGAAGTGTTCGTTGAAGTTTTTCATTCGTTCTCGCTGCCATCCTTCGCATCGGTCTACTTCTTCCTTGAACCACCTTTCATCAGTTCCTCTCTGATCACGAATATCGACTGCGGCGGGAGTTTGCTGGATGACATAGAGGTGTTTGCACCAGCGTGTGAGTTGTGGCACGACTTGCACAGAAGAAGCTCTAGTCCCAATGATCGCAACTGTTTTATTGTTCAACTTGTCAAGAGAGGGATCCTTCGGAGATCCACCGGTGATATCATATGCCCAACACGACGTATGAAACATCTCACCCCGATAATCCAGAATCCCCGGAACACCCGGTAATTTCGGCCGGTTCAGTACTCCTGCTGTGATTGAGATAAAGTTAGATCGAACACTTAGTCGTTGCGGATCTTGCCCTAGCGAGACTGCACAAGATCGACGTGCCACATCTTCGCATCATCATCCCAAACCAATTTCTCCGCTTGAGTCTGGAAGACAACACACTCGACAAGTCTGAAATGTCTGGTGACAGGATTGGCGTACTCGAGAATCTCCTCACCGCAGGAATATCGATGCCGAGGTACATATCCCGTTGCTCCGAGAAAGGGCAGATAGATGTAGCTTTCAATATCACACATCAGACCCGGATACCGATTCTAGTACCATGTTCCCCCGAATCCACCAGCCGGATCGATGATTTGGATCTTCTGGGCCGGAATGCCCGCTTGGATCATTCGGACTGCGTATTGGATTCCGCCCCATCCTGCTCCAACGATGAGCATTTCGATTTGGTTGTCGGGGAATTTGGTTGTGATTGGTTCAATTGAGACCGGATTAACCCATGGATCTACGCCGAATTGTTCGAAATGGACTGATTTGCTGGCCTCGATGTATTGGGCGTTTCCTTCATTGCGGAGTCGTTTGGCTTTTTCTTTTTCATATGTTCTCTTATGCGTTGCATGGTGTCATCGTTAACTGGTGGGTTAGTCTCAGACTCTGTTGCCGGATTTGTGAGGTTCACAGCGTTGTTCATGATTTCTAGGAGGCAACGAGTCAGAATGGGAAGAAAGGACGAAAGTGGTGGTGTTTGGTGTGGTGAGAGAAGAAGAGACTGAAGCTATTCAGAGGAGAGGAAGGACCGGCGGAGATGTCTGAGGCGTGGGACCTCAACAACAGAAGATTCGAGATAAAGTATTGCAGTCGCAATTATGTTGAAGGAAGTTGACTTGGAGAAATTCCGGGAATGCTTTTTTGGCGTACGTGGGGGCCATTAAATGGTGTCTAAATCTGATTCTAATCTCATTGGGGGGAGGCTGGTCTTATACACTCCGAGTCCATATGTACAACGCTTCCAAGGGTTGGGAATCTCGCATGAAATTTGCAACCGGGGTCCTCAAACTTGCTCTCAACCACGCTAAAAGCCTCCGAATGTTGAATAATATAATGTGCGTGTCCTTGGCCCATTTCCAGCCTTGTGTATGACGTCTCCTCGCACATCATTCCATAATAAATCTAGTACTACTCCACTCGGAGATAACCCAGAGTGACTTAATCCATTAAGAATAGTAAACAAATTGAATTAGAAGAAAATAAAGAGTTGATCAGAGTCTCAAAAAAATCTGGAAGAACTGGAGTTGAGAATAGCTTGAAGCCGAAATCTACCACCCACATCTAACCCACGTAGATTACCACTTGACATGGAGAGATTAGAAATAGTGATCCGATCATAATATACAATGAAGAATAAAAGTAACAATGTCATGAGGAATAATACTCAATGACGGGGTATCCGCGAAACACTCAAACGATGGAACTGCAGAAATAAAACGGAGGGGAGCGGTTGACGACAGTGGAGAGAAATTGAGCCTCTAGCTGGCGATGTACTCATACATGCGAGCATTGATACTCAGCGGCTGGCGGGGTATGTGCGAAATACCTAGAAGGTGCCCATCGTCGCTGAATAAGGGCTTGATTCCATCGGCGAGTTCGACATATTTCGCGAGGGGGCGACTTCGCTTCAAGGCTTTCAAAATGGCATCACTCCACAGACCAGTACAGACGTTGCCGTTGAGTCGGAAGTACGGCTTCACTTGAGGAATGAATGGTGATACATCGAGGAAGCGAATATTGAGGTATGTGAGAGCCGGAAGGAACTCTAGACAGACAATTGCTTGTAAGACGAGTCTTTCGAAGGCGTCAATGAATCCGATGTCGGTAATTCCTCGAACCGGGTATGGATAGCCCATCATGTACGCAGGATCCGGAGGGCAGCAGCTTAAAACGGAAAGTTCGAGGGATCGAAGACGAGGGGGGCCACCGTGCATTTCTAGCGAGGTATTCCAAATTGCTGAATAATACATCGCATACTTTGCCGGTGAAAGAGAGAGTTTCGAGATGGAAGGCAATCTCGCCGAGTAAAGCACAGACAATATCTGGGAACTGTTGAAGAGGTCCTATCTCCTCTCCGATGCCGGTTCCTTCGAGGTTCAAGTTGAGGTGACGGAGGTGGGTTGGTGGGTGATGGAATATTTTGCAAATGAGTTCATCCACATCTGACCGAGGAGTAGGGTAAACAGCATGCCATTCGCGTAATGCGGGCAGGGCCCTAGCAATATTCTTCCACTGGTGGTGTTTGCGAACCAGATTCCAGGCACCGCGCATAACAAACGTGTCGATATGTGGCAGTCTTGGAAGGCTACGAGCCGGTTCATCATCCTCTCCATTCCGGAAGTGTCGAAGTGCCGGCGGGGTGTTTGCGTGGCCACCTTGCAATATGAGGACTCGTGCGGAGGTAAAAAGCTGCATATGCTGAAAAATCTCCTCCATGGTTGCATTCTCCTCTGAAGGAAGAAACGGAATGTCATATGGGGGGGTGTTGCACATCTTCCCAGCCCATCGTCCTGGACATGAAGATCCGGTGATGGCTGGCTCTTCTTTCAGGGTTGCGTGGAACTGGAGTGTATGAGCGCTTTCCCCAAACGGGGATCCATATCTCCAACACGCGAACGTAGCAAAGAAGGTGTGTGTTTTCGAGGAACCATTGCCGACATTCGAGCATTTCATCATTCGTGCCCTTCAGTTCGACTAAATGGAATCAGCACCTTGGACAATTTCGCGACAGAGGGCTTGGTCCCATTGAACTTACTGTGCCTGTAGAGACGAGATTGGATGAGGCTTCTCCACGAGTGACAAACCAAGGTCAGATCTGTCACTTTCTTGCGACGAGAAAAACGAGGTACTTTAGCCCAGCTAGTGGGAGATGAATCTACCGTCACGCTCGGGCTGGACACGGAAACCTTCCGACTTAGGAGGTAATCCAGGATCTTGTCATGAATCTCGGAAGGCAAGCTCGAAAAGGCTGAGCTGGGATTCTTCACTCCATGAGATGCAGCCGTTTCAGATGAAGTTGGAAATAGAGACTGCTGGAAGACCGGGTCGCACACAGAGGAAGGCTCAGGCTGATGGACACTTTGAACAGGGGTTAATTCAAAATCAAAGTCGATGGGTGGGAAGTCATTGTTGATACTGCGGAGATCCTCAACATCCTCAGGGAAATCCTGGGGTTTTCGGAGCGGGCTGCCGGCCAACGATTTGACCGAAACTGGTCGAGTCGAGGAGGAAATTATCATGGCGCGGAGAATAGAGGCGAGAGATTTCAGGCGGAGAAAGGGGGATGTTGGATGGATATTTGTACGCGACCTGAAAGACGCCAAAGCTGGTGGAGGGGTTACCGTTAGCATTGATATGCCCGGTTTGCACAAATCAGCGACGCGACTCACCGTTCACCATGGAGGATGTAGAACGAGATCTAAGAGATGTAGATAGTTTTGGCACTGCTGGGATTCATTAATTGGGCGTAGTATCAGGCGCCTGAACAGGTGGGACAACAGGCGGCGCCAGAGTCCAGGCTGCCGTGCGAAACCAAGGCCCTGTTGGCGGGCGGGCAGAACCCACAATTGGAAGTTGAAGGGGCGAATGGAGAAGATTTGGCGAAACAAAATTAATCAAAAAGGGAAGTAGTAGTAGAAGGGGTGGAAGAGGAGTGGAGGAGGAAGAGGAAGAGTTGAAGTGAAGTGAAGCGAAGAACAAAAAGCGCTGCGGGGGAAGACACGTGACACTCTGGTAGTATAAGATGGCATACACTGGTAAACACTTATTACTGTCGATTATTTAATTCAATGACTTTCGATTTAAAGCTAGTGGTATATTCCAATGTCTACCAGTAGATCTACTTGTACACACCGTAGTAATATTACTAGTACAAATTGATATAAATGTGGCGATCGAGTGGGTCTCCCCACTAGGTTAGGCCCACAAGGCCCGATCCGAAGTATACCCGAACAACAATAACAACAACTGAAGTAATAGTACGAAAGTCATGGTGTTTCTTAATTATACATTTACTGCTTCTACCTAGGGTCCTATCTAACCCTCTACATTGTTCTCTCAGCCAAGCGGTCCATACTTTCATCTGTTCCCCAAAATTTGATACCTTCACCACTAGAGCAAGTTGCCAACAGTTCCCCCTCATCAGCAAGAAACATGCATGTGATGGATGTTTCGTGACAATTTTCAAGTCGGAGAATCTGCTTTCCTTGAAGAACATCCCACAGAATAATATCGCGGCCTTTTGTGCTAGCTGCCAGGATTTCACCGGTTGAAGAGAAAGTCATGGTCTGGATAATAGGAGACACCACGAACTTCCGGCTTCTCTTGTCAGCCTTCCACTTCAGATCACGAATAAATAGTATTGATCCAATCAGGCCATCCGGATAAGCTTGCGCTGCCATCCTACCATTTTCTGACAGTGCCGTTACTAGCCCTCGTTCCATGTCCACCCTCTTCGGTTTGAAGGAACGCCCCAACACGGATAGATCAAATTGATATGTCCCATCAATATCATCCTGATCTGAATATATTCCCAAAACTCTGATGGCATTGTTCAGAGCCACGACGACTCTCCTGCTCCTAGACTGGAAAGCAAAGGCAAGAGCACTATCATCCAGATGCAGAGTGTTTAGCTTTTGCAACTGAAGATTATGATGGTCGAATACCTGCCAGATGTGGATCTTCTTTTGCCTTGACATGGCTGCTAGTAGAGTGCCGTCGTGGGAAAACTGGGGATTCTTCAAGCCTTCCGTCGATGTGATTGCGGTACTTGATCCGTCAAAGCTGCTCCAAACGGTGAGACAATCCCCCGATGTTGAGGCGAAAAGAGTTCCACCATGAGACATAGCAATGCATGAATTACTCCTGAAGATAGTTTCGGTAGATATTCGACATCTCTTGGGAATACTCCAAACCTCAACACCGGTAGGATTTCCCGAGGCGGTGACTAGACGTAGATTGTGTGGACATAAGGAGATTTGTCTGTGCCTTTTCGCTTCAAGGGGGAGGGTGAATCGAAATCTAAAACCACCGTGGGAACAGGACGATCCCTTTCCCTTCTCGTTGTCACCATTTCCGAAGCCGAATCCAGCCACGATCCTGTTAACGACACCACTTCTGCTGCCAGATCCCCCTTTGCCGGCTTGTGATGGTGGCCTTCCATGTTTCTCGTCGTCTGACTCGATCAATGGCAGCGCGACGATACCTCTATTTGGATCTCTTGATTCATCCACCGTCTGGGACCGAGTGCGGTTCCGAGCGAGGGGACTAGATGGTAACCAGGAACACAATTCGGCTTCGAGCCTGGTCCTGTGTTCCAGCTCAGACATCCGTGATCTAGAAAAGTGGCAGGCTTCCAGATTCGCATCGTCCGCCGAACGAGAGACGGGCAATGTCGGTCTTACACGTATTGAGGGGCCTGGGCCACTGATGCCGCGGCTCAGACTTCCATCTAAACTCAAAGACGGCATCAAAGTGTCCGCAAGACATCGCACATCGGATTTTTTATTAAGAGATGTTCCTGGTCTGTGCAGCTTGCTTTCATCCTCGGGCGTATTTGGCTTCAACTCAGGCGGGGAAATGGGATCCTCTAGGAATGATTGGTTATGGGATGCCCCTACATCCTTCATCCCACTACCAGGACACAATGGCTTAACACGCGTTAGCTCTTTTTCTCCTTCGACCTCGGGAACACGTTTCGGCTTTGCAAAAATCCCTCTGAGAACAGATGCCCCCTTTTTTGGCGAGGCTCCGGTCGCGCTTTCGTTGGAGGTTGTGCTGAGAAGCCCTGCGTGCCTGAGATGATCGGTCCACCACTCTTCTGTAAGCCGGTCGCTCGGTGGTGAGTGCTGGGATGGTATACTGGTTGCTTGACTGCTGGAGGTTTTAGAATTCTCCGACGAGACAGAGAGAGCTTTTGGCCCCCGAGCTAGAGAGCTTTGACTTCTTGTCAGATCATTCTCGCCGACCCTCTCTTCCATGTCATCATTAGGCGTTGGTGGCTGTTTTGCACCACTCGACTGGTCGGAGTTTCCCTTGGGAGTTATTTCAGGTGGGTGAATGGTTGATAATTCCTCTGTAATTTCTTCTATTGCTGCACACGTGTCGTTGCCTCCTGGAGAAACCTCCTGTGCCATTGGTGTAGGTTGAAACAGGGCTTCGGCGCGCGGTAATAGAGGTATTTGCGACAACGGTTTGACCCAAGGGTGTAGGATTGCCATTTCCGATGTGAGTCGACTATCAGGGACAGGTCGCATAAGCGATCGGACGAACTCGATCCCCAGCTTGGATACCCCGGCCTCATCTAGAAGAGATGCGGGGAATATCTCTGGTTGCGTGGTATAAGATGACAGACGTCCGATCGGCTTAAATGCCGGCGCCTTCGTCAGCATTTGAAAGGTGATCTCACCCAAGGACCAAATATCTGCTGCATATGGGCTTCCCGGCTCGAGAAATCCGTAAAGCTCAGGAGCAATGAACCCCGTTGTTCCTCGTAATGTTGTTGATGTTTCTGGCGATTCCTCGATGCGTTTGCTAATTCCGAAGTCTGCGATCTTGATCCACCACTCATCTGGTGGGTGCGACTTGATTAGGATATTCTACTCTCCTGTTAGCCTCCGGTAGCAACCAGGTTAGAAGATGGGGTTGCTTGCCTTAGGCTTCAGGTCTCTGTGTGTGAACTCATTCTCGTGCATCATTTTCAGACCCTCCAAGATTTGAAAAGTTATCTCCTGGGATTGACTTTCTGACAAAGCCGGTCTCTCATCCAGATAGTCGAGCATGTCCCCTAGTTCAAGATACTCCATCGCAATCAAAAGATGTTCGGGGCTTCGATACCACCCAAAGGATTGAACAAAGCATCGTTCATACTAATACTTGCACAATCAGCATTCAAATTGATACTTCAGGTCTGCCAAGACCTTTCACAGCACATACCCTCGAATGCGAAAACTTGGCAATCGTCTCGAGCTCGCGATTGAAGTCGATTCGGTGAAACCGTCCACCTGTCTCAATTTGCTTGACTGCTCGAACTTGAATGTCACACCGAGAGCCCTGGGCGCATTCCTCCAACCAGACAGTTGAGTAGCCACCACCACCGATCCTTCTTCGTCGCTTCCAGTGCTCGGACCTGGCGACCACTCGACGACGAGACGTCGCATCGGATTCATTGTAAGTGTGAACTGTCTCCACACTGCAATCGGGGAGAAAGTGAGTTTCAAGCCTTGAATCTCTTACCAGGTCAGGCAGGCGGGTCATTTTATCGATCCGATTCTCCTTGGGTATTCGTTGTGATTCACCACAGGGGCTTCGATAATGTCAGATTTAAATCGGGAACCAGGCAGCTGGGACACCCTGCTGGATTTTGGCCACCGAGTGGTATGTGCCTGTCTATCACCTGATATGCAGCTATTCCCACAGAGGAAGGATTTACTTCATCGGTAGGCCTCATAGGTCGATGCGTGGTACTTTTGTTTTTGGTTCCTCTTTACACGAGAGGTGAGTCGATACATCGAATTGCATGTCGAAAAGAGGGAGATCATTCACAAATTGACAAATATTCTGCTCCATGGGCCAGTCTGCTCCATAATGTCGTGGTGAATAGTAAGAGTCAGTCATAATGTTAAGCAAAGCACGTAGACATCGCAACTTACAAGTTAGTAGTATGCTTGACATGAATTATTTTAGGCTTTGGAATGCCGCCAGAGCCGCAACACCCGCCTAACTTTATCCCCGCAAAATCAAACTTCAATCACAACAATTGCGTCTTCTAAGTTTATTCATTTCCCGACTAGTAGCAGTAACCAACCCTGAAATAACGTCTCCCATCATGGCCATCACACGCGTTGCAGCCCCACACCGCACCACACTTCCTCTGCGCCCAAAAGACAACGGACAAGGTCATCTCCCTAATCTACCGTGCGTCCAGGAACAAAGCCAACCTAATCGTCTTCCCGGAAACATTCACATCAGCCTTTCCAATCTGGAGCACTCTCCGCCCTCCAACTCAAAACCACACTTTGTTCCAGCGAATGGTAGACCAATCCATCTAAGCAAATGGAGAAGAAGTCCAAGCAATCCGCGAGCCAACTCGCGAGACAAATAACATCGCCAGCATAGGTATATCAGAAAGGTCGCACGCAAGTGTGGGTTGCTTATACAACTCGAGCCTAATCATCGACGCGGGAGAAAATGTCATTCACCATCGCAAATTGGGGCCAACATTCTTTGAGAAATTTACCTGAATCCCTGGCGATGGACACGGACTACACGCCGCTGATACGAAGCACGGTCGTATTGGTGCGCTAATATGTGACGAGAATACAAATCCACTTGCAAGCTATTCGCTCATGGCTCAGCGGGAACGGATTCATATTTCTTGGCCGGCTATATGGCCGACGAGATTGGCTTCAAGTTCTCCAGAGAAAGGGGAAGAGGCGTCGCAGCATTCGGCGAATTATGATAATGTTCTTGCTAATCGGATTCGGGCTGCGGCGCATTGTTTGAGGCAAAGTCTTTTGGGGTCATGTGTAGTGCAGTATTGGATCAAGAAGCTATTGATATGATTGCTGTTGGGTCGAATTCGGAGGAAACTATTCGTCGTGCGCTGGAAAGCTCCCCACGTGGAGTTAGTATGTTTGTAGATCCTACTGGTTCGCCTTTGCGTTCTTTTACTATCGAGGAGACTGGTGCGCAGCGGCCGGTGGAATTCTTGCAGAGTGAGGAAGGGGTTCTTTATGCAGATCTGGATCTTGACCGCTGCGTCGAGGGCAAGCAGTACCATGATGTTGTCGGGGGATATCAGAGGTTGGATGTTTTTCAGTTGCAGGTGAATCGGGAGAGACAAGATCTAGTGTTTTCAAGTAATCTTCACCTTTGAGGGTGCTTGCTCGTAGACTTGGGAGTAAAGGTGCCCAGGTCAATGGCGAGAGGTATGACATAGATTGCAGCACTGGCATTGCTCTACTTCTGTGCATACTATATTTTGAAGCCTATGATACATTGGAGGCAGAGGTGGCGAGGGTATCGATACAAACAACACGCTAAAATAAAGATACAACTTGGTAAAAATGCTACCGCTTGCGGCGAAATCGGAACTTGGGTTCATCGTCACTCTCCGAGTCTTGCACCGGGCGAGGCCGTTTCTGGCTGCGACTGCGAGCAAGGGTGCTTTGTGATTCAGGGGTTTGATTAGGGATAGAAGTCTCTGGCACAGACAACTGGGACCGTGATACTGATCGCCCATTCCGACTAGGTTGACTGGTCGTTGTCGTTAGTTGTTCTTTCTCTTCCTCTTCCTCTTCCACTTCCACAACCGGAGCTTGCTCAGATGGCTTGTGATTGCTGCTCCAGTAGTGTTCTCCGATGCCGAAATCTTTGCGAGTGACTTCTTCCAGCGGTACGATGACACTTTGCACACGTTGGCGAGCATGACGGGGTTCTCCTTTACGCCGAAACCGCTTGAAGTTCTTGCGTCCGTTCCACTGGTCGTCCCAGCGATCTGACGTATTTTCCTCTCGTGCAGGGGGTTGCCGAACGGGTAACTCCATCTCCTCGACAATGGCAAGATCGCGTAGTTTTTCCATGTCGATTTCATTCGAGAGGGCAGAGTCCTTTTCGATCTGTTGCTGTTTCTCTTCTTCCTCGCGATGTTTACGTGCTTCTTCAAGCACATCTATCTTGCGGCGACGGGGTTTGGGGGCAGATTCTGCTTTTATGCGCTTGGCGGGCATAGTTTGATCGTCGCCCATCTCCGCTCGTCGGCGCTTCATGGCCCGTGCACCAGGAAGCAGATCAGACACGGCATCTTGATCAGCATCTTCGTTCTCCTCCACTGTTGGCATGGTCTGATCTGGGTTTGACTGCTCGATGGGCTCGAAATCTATGGGTTGTGTATCGACGGTCTCATCTGGCCCTGACTCATAGGCGGGGATAGAGTCCATATCGAATCCATCATCGAATGTTTTCATCTTGCTCACGTATTTGCGTTCACGACCTGCTTTGAGGCGTGATGTAGGCGGTTGGCTTGGCGCTGGTGGCGAGATCGATGTAGAGGGCTCATCTCGAACCACTGGTGGTGGTGATGGCGGCGATGGCTCTTCGGGTGCTGGAGTGATGGAAACCTGGCTGGATCCTTCTTCATGCGGCAGTGGGCGACATAACGGGGCAGCGTCGTTGCTCAGAATGGCATCAAGAAACTCGCGCTGCTCAATCACACGTTGGTCCGTCATCAAAGCGACTTCATTTCCCACCTCAATAGACCAAGTTTCGTAGTGCCCCTTGGACCGGAAGCGCACCAAAACAACACCACCTTTCCCAACTCGTTCATTCCCGACACCCTGGTTTCCTGCTGCTTTTTTCATGAATCGTACAATTTCCGCAGCGGTTGTCTCGCCGTCTTTGACCTCATAATGAAGAGCTTTCCCGTGCCCATTTGTGATCGCTGCTTGTAGATTGTCAAACTGGGTCATATCTCCGAACACAAATGTATATTTGTCGAAGATGTTGATTCGATCCGGGTTGGGTGCAAATGCTTCGGCAGGACGACTGGTTGGCTCGTTTCCCGCTGGAGGAAGATGCTCATTTGGATCTGGCCAGGCTGAATCGAAGTCACTTTCTAAAGGAGAAAGAGCGGCCTCGCTCTCCAAGTCGGTGGGGGTAGTTGCGTATTCGATGGCATCGAGGTATGAATTTTTGACAATGTGTTTTCCGTTGATCAAGGCCTGCAGACCTTTCGCCGTGTTGCGTTTATTTTGAACCACGTGGGTGGTCTGGTCCACCAGATATGGGACGATGGTTTTGATGTCGAGGGATTCTAGTCGGCCGCGGACTTTGGCGAGAGGATCTTCAGCCTTCATCTCCCTGGAGGAGAAGGAGAAGCTGAGCACGACGGGTTCCCACTTGAGACTATGATTCGAGATATTAGCCAATGGGAATTGTTCAAGGCGGTTGATGGCAGGGATTTCACCCACTGTAGTGTATAAGCAGCCTTAGCCAATATGATGCTGTGCTCCGTTCCATCGAGTATGCGCTCACCGGAGAGCTTCTCACCGTCCACAAAGGTTCCTTTCGTCGAGCCAAGGTCGGTCACGGTGACTTTTGTCCGGGCGTGTGCGAAGGTCTTCAAAGGCATACAGCGGTCAGGTATAACGATCTAACAGTGCTGAACGAACGGGGGGAGGGGCATACTCCATCGCGGGGTGTCACATTAGCCACCTCGATGGACATGTGTTTGCGCGAGACTGAACGGCTTTTGCTGCCATGAGAGACTGAATATGTCAGCTGTGTCAGCCTGGCGCATGCGACAGCAATGAGGAAAGATGTAACCTACCGCCAGGCTCATCGGTCCTACCGAAGAGGTAACGCTTGCCAGGTCGGAGCCATACGCGCTTCCCTATATAAAGAGTCAGCCCGTCCGCGGTCGCATACCATTTTGGAACATCTGCGATGACTGACCATTCAGGAATTCTCCCGTCGACTGCAGAATCCACATTGCAGCATCCCTTGGAGATTCACCGAAGTGCGACTGCAGTTGAAGTGAGCACAAGTGCAAGTTGAAGCTGAAGTTGAAGTTGGCCGCGTCAAACGCGAAAGCACGTGACCGCGTCTGCCTGTTTCCCTTTTTGGCACTTTCCATGGGAGCCTCAAATCTTCATTTCTTCACTTATTCTCTTCTCTTCTCTACTCTACTCTAACTCTTTTCTATTCATGGCAAATGGCAGGCGAATCGACCGACCGAGTGGTCGACGAGGACAATGGCAGTGGCCATGACAACGACAACGACAATGACTCTCTCAGGTATCAACTGCTGGGCCCCTCTTTAACCAAAGCGGGCCAAGATGCCGTAGATCAGCAAAAGGTGGGAGAAAAGTCTAGGAATTTTAAGATATGACAAAACTGACTATCACAGGTGTCTGAGATCATCTACAATGCGTCCAAAGGCTCCAAGTTCTTCAATCACGAACAGGAGCGTGATCGCAACCAGACCCTTAAGATCGAGCGTATCGCCGCAGAAAAGGTCCGGTTAGAGAAACTCGATTTGAGTCATGACTTGCGCCGTGCGGATGAATATCTCGCAGAGCTAGAATTGACTCGGGATCTCTCCCAGTACGTCATTCATGTGGATTGTGATGCCTTCTTCGCCGCGGTTGAAGAGCTCGATCGACCGGAATTGAAAACCGTTCCCATGGCCGTCGGAAAAGGTGTATTGACTACCTGCAACTACGTGGCCAGGAAATTCGGAATTCGTAGTGGTATGGCCTCCTTCGTGGCCAAGAAGCTATGTCCGCAGTTGGTGCTTTTACCTTCGAACTACGATAAATATACAGCAAAGGCAACCGAAATCCGTACGATTCTCGCGCAATACGATCCTCTTTTTGAAAGTGCCAGCTGTGACGAGGCCTATCTCAACATCACAGCCTACTGCGATGAGAACCAAATGGACCCAGATGACGCAGTTCAACGACTGCGGGCGGAGGTCTTGGAAAACACCAAAATCTCCGTGTCTGCCGGCATCGCCCCGAATGCGAAAATTGCAAAAATTTCGTCGAATATCAACAAGCCGAACGGCCAGTTCCGTGTGGCGAATGAGCGAACAGCAGTCATGGAATTCATGCAGTCACTACCTTGCCGCAAGGTGAATGGCATTGGGCGAGTTTTCGAGCGAGAGCTCGATTCCATTGGCATCAAAACCTGTGGCGACATATACCCTCACCGAGCTGTACTCACCAAACTATTTGGAGAAAAAGCATTTCAGTTCCTGGCTCAATGCTACCTTGGCTTAGGCCGGACCAACATCGAACCAGTCGAAACACACGAGCGTAAGAGCGTGAGCACTGAGACTACCTTCCATGAGATTGGAGACAAGGAAGAGTTGCGAGGCAAACTCCGCTGGGCGGCGGAGGAGATGGAAAAGGACCTGGCGCGGACCCAGTTTAAGGGTCGGACGTTATGCCTCAAGGTGAAACTACATACGTTTGAGGTTTTGACACGCCAAACCGCACCTCCGCGGGCAGTCTCCCAAGCGAAGGATCTCTATACATACGCACTTCCCATGCTGATCAAGTTGGAGAAGGAGATCCCTGGGATGAAGTTACGGTTGTTAGGGCTGCGGTGTTCGAACCTGGTCACCACGAAGAAGACCGGTCTTAATTTCTTCGGATTTACTACACAGCCGAAGCCACCCACTGTGGAACCACCGGAGCCGAGAAAAGAGCATGAAATTGGAGCAGAAGAAGCGTTTGAAGCGGCGGCTAGGCAGGAGGTGCAGGACGAGATGAATGACCTGGAACAGTTGAGCCAGGAAGCGGTCATCCCAGGCCCGTCGACCCCAACTATCGAGTCTGGTCCAGTTGAGGAATCGCCGGCGCAATGGGAATGTCCGATTTGTAGTAAACCACAAGTGGCGGATGATCGCGGGTTCAACAATCATGTGGATTTCTGCCTGTCACGTCAGACGATCCGTGAGGCAACACAGGATACTCATTCGGTTGTCGATGAGCCGTCCCTTGCGACAGCGGCGAGTCGCAAACGGAAGCCTACCAATATAGGGGGCCAGGAAGATTCACGACAGAAGCGATTATTCTTCCGTTGATCATGGCTGCAGTACGGAGTATATAGAAGGACACCCCTGTTCTGCAGGCTGCGCCGATCTTCCCCACGCAGGAACAACACGGCATACAGTGGGATTTCAGCAATCAACACAACACAACAGCGTGTTCAGTCAGAGTATAAAGCACAATCAACGAAAGAACAAGAATTATCGGCATTCGATTGCCGATGAATATAGCGATCAATTCCATCTCCGGTCCGATCAATAGCCAATATCCAATATCATGCAATAACCAGGATATCCCCACTTCATTCCTCGCGTTGCGGTGAAGGGCGCCCTAAACCGTTTCGGGGTTTGTTTTCTCCTTCGTCAACCTCGTCATTCAAGTTTGCCAAAGCAAAGGAGTCTTTACCACTGGACTTTGCTGTCTTTACCACTGTAATTGGGACTGTTCTGTTCTATCAGACTAGCAGGCTACTTCATATTCTCTTGTCTTGACCTACTCTCTCTCCCCCTTGTCTTCATCTCCTCCGCCATGCCCCCCCGCAATGCCCGATCATGACCGATAAACAAAACAATCATGGCTCCCTCGCCAAACCATTCACCCCCACGCTCAGCGCGGCTTTTCACCGCACCAACCGCGCTCCTTTAACGCCAAAACTCGCCAGTCCAGGCCCCGGTTATCCTGCAGCGCGCCGTCTCGCCAATGACCAACAACCCTTTACCCCTTCCAAAGACGATTCCCCCGCCGTTCCTCCATCCCTCCTCAGCGCCAACATCACCCCACGATCAGGTCCGCGAACCACTCGCCGTGATGCTACCTTTCCCTCTCCAACAAGTACTTCCCCGGCCCCGTCGCCACAGCCTTACACCCAACCGCCGGTCGGGTTGGGACTGGCTGCCCCTCGTCGAACAGAACGCAGCCCAGCTCGCGGGGTGAAGCCGGACCAGTCAAGGAGCTTGAGAGCAAAGACTCTAACTGCGGAGGGACAACAGCTATCGCGCCCAAATTCATTCACGGATATGGCAGGGATCTCTCCTCGATTCTTCCATGCCTCCGACGCCGGCTCAACAACCTCCTCCGAGGTCGATACCTCCCGCCCGAAGCCTACCAAGGCCCCTTCAGTTGCGAGCTTCGTATATGCGAACGGCAACCAAGAACGACAGACCGCGTCCGTTGAATCTCTACCTATATCCTCAAGTGGTCGTCGTTCAGGGGGGGCCAGGAAGTCTTCCACGCCCTGCACCTCCTGCTAGGCCCATGGCCTCACCCTCACCACGTCTCCGATCTCCTCGACCATCCGACGCGACGTCCCCTCCTCTATCCGAAAAACAAGTCTCATTCAGTCCCAATATAGATCAAGGAATAGAGAATGTCTTGCATGGACTTTCCCCTTCGCCAAATTATCATCCCGATCGACAGAACTCCCCTCTCTCTCTCACTACCGCGGCACCGAAAGTCTTCCAGTATAGGCTCTTCGAGCCAAGGCACATACGATGGCCTGAAAGCCAGCCCGATCATCGTGTCAAGCACTTTCAACCCCGAGAACACTCCACCGATGATGTCCGACCAAATTCCAACCCTTCGGCCCCGGGTCTTCAGCAATGGTTCCTCCGTCTCTAACGATCCACTCGCCCATATGCCCATGAGTCCCGGAATACCACATCTACCCATGTCAATGAGCCCGAGCAATCCGCATTTGTCAAGGCCGATGAGTCCTGGAAAGTCGGAAAGTGGTGGCGAGGTGCTCAATGCGCGGACGGAGCGTAAGATCATGGACTTGGAAATCAGCAACTCTTCTCTTCTAGCTATCAACCGGACTCTCGAGCGTGAGATGCGAAAGCAGAATGCCGAGCTTCGAAGGTTTCGCCGTCTCAGTCGATCGGGACGTCTTTCAATGGCCCCATCGACCCGCTCATTCTCGGGGGTGGCAATGTCAACTACCAGTGAAATGGATGAAGAAGCCAGTGAAATGGGAATGTCCTCTGACATCTCGGACGTGAGCGACGAAGATTCTGCTGCAGACGAAAACGATATGAGCGCCGATTCTCTTGCAGAGCACGATGCCAAGCACCGCGCCCACGACGAAAAGAAATTCATGCTTGACCTCGCCAAACACCAGGAACTTCTAGTCGACAGCCAGAAAATGAACCACAGTCTGAAACGATGTCTGGGCTGGACCGAAGAACTCATCAAAGAAGGCCAGAGAGCCCTTGAATATAGTGTTCATGTCCAGGATATCGAATTGGGCGGCCGTGTTCTTGCGCCAGAAGAGTTGGGAGAAATTGGCCCAAGTGGACGTGCTCTACTCAGCCCATCCACCGAATTCTCGGTTGCTTTCCCATCTAACGACACCTCCTTTGATACATTCTACGAACCCGACCCTGCTACACTCCCTTTGCCTTCGTCTCCTGGTGGGACGGACTAGCCTACTAATTTCTTGCTCCTTTCCTTTCACTTGTGCCACTTTGCCAAATACCCTTCCTTTGATTCCATTCCATGCGTTGTATCTAGACATACCTTCTTTCGGTTTCAACCATATATACCCTGGCCGGCTTCCCTTCTTTGTGTTTGACTTGACTTTTTCTGGAGATGAGCGATAGAATTGGGGCATCTCGTTATACATGGCCACCACGCTTTTTGATTTTGTGATAAATACCCGATGTGCAATTCGTCATGTACTAAATATTGTGATATACGCCCTTTATGCTTTCAGCCACGGTAGGCATACCACGATCGTCAATGCATTCATTTGAAGCTCATTCCACGGTTCAATTTCATCAAATCGTCAACGCACTCAACACCTATGGATTACGGGAATGGATTCTGTCCCATGCGTTGCGCCCGCAGCTCTTCTCGCATGCCAATCACTTCCTTCTGTCCTTTTCCCTCAAAATACCTCGGACCGAGATCAGCAGTGCGGTACCCCTGAGGATAATATTTATCGCCATCATCTCCCGGCAATGGGTGTCCTAAAGCCCACTTGAACCACGCCACTGGACCCCATCGGTTCCAAATGGTAGGCTGCACGTAAAATGGTGCCCCTTCGTAGAAAAGCACAAAATTTCGGCCGTGCTTATTCGGTTCTTCCGTAAAAACATCCAAGCGAAGGAAACTTGGTCGTGGAAGGGCCACATATCGAAGCGATAGCTTGCGAATCTGGAATGCCGATGCGAAGAGTGCGCTGAAGAATGCTGGCGGTGGTGTCATCCTGTAGATATTTGTCAATAAATCAATACTAAAAGTTGTTATATCCGTCAATACCCTCCGAGCTCCAGCAAGCGGAGAGTATCTTTGGTGAGGAAGGGAGTCCATACATCATGGCATTTCGCAACCGCTCATCCATCAAGAACGAAACAAAGTAAACACCAAGCGGTTTCATAAATCCCGGCAGATTATAGACCAACACATCAATCGTCTTATCCGCAATCTCCCTATTCCGCTCATGAGGCTTCATGTGTCGCACCTCATACTCATGACTCCAAACACTGATCTCCTCAAGCCAGTGAATGCCATCCTGGAAGCCAGACTTTCCAGATGGAAGCTTTTCATAACTGATATCCAACGCATCACCAAGACTCTTCCAGTACGTCCCCACGGCTGCGCGTTCCATTTCGCTCATTTCCCGCCACTCATATAGTGATGCGAATCGAATCGGTTCTGTCGCGAACAGACTGAGCGTGTATAACATGTCATCGTCCAGGATTTTGCCGCTGGCTCTGTATCCCTTATGTAGAAACTTTGTTCTGGCAATCGATGTTTGCGCCCGTTCAGAGTGCGGGTCGAAGGCCATGAATTCGCCGATTAGGGCGCCTGTGTCGGCGTATCGCTTGAACGAGGTTGCCGAGTCCGAGAACTGGGAGGTTTTTAGAAGGAGGCTTGATATGCTCGGAATTCCGTAGGTCTATTGCTTTGTTAGTTCGGTTACATGTTGGTTGGTGAGATGGGTTTAATTGTGGTTTCCTACACGAAAGAGGGCGAATTGCAGTGATTTGAGGACGATGAATGGAAACTCCATCTGCAGGATTGTCTTTTGGATTGCCCATGCATCGTGATGCGTCATTCTGGACATTGACTCGCGGGTCTTGTAAGGGTATTTGTTTTGGAGGGCCGAACGACGTTGGAATCGTAGTGATGAGGCTAGGAATAAATAGGCGATTACACCCAGTGCACCATAGAGTAATCGTTCCTTAGTGGAGAGCTCAAATAGTTTGCTGAGCGTAGGGCTCCGCATGATTTGTGACATGCCAGAAGCCATTCTCGCGGTGGTTCGGAGGTTTTAGATTATGAAACACTCGCTCTTGATTCGAGAAACGGATAGTTCTGTGGTAGTAACACTGGCATTTTATATGAATATTTACTTGATCTTTGATTTATGACTTGGTGAATACCGGTGCCGCCTTCCTGGACCATCCTAACTATCATCGGCACAATAACCAGTCGTGAAACCGTAAATAGTCATCTAAAATGATGTGCGGACCGAGGAGGCTGTCTCTGGAGGCGGGGTAGCGAGGGCAAATTGCACCAAAGTGCCAGGATAATAACTGTCTGGTTGCTGATCATCAACCTAAAAAGGGTGTTCCTCTCGTTTTTGGGTATATTCCATTCAACAGCGCCTTTCGGAAGTGCCACGTTGTAAGAATAAAAGGTGGCGTGAGCGTTCCCAGCAATGTACAGCCGAGGTCTAGCCAGCCTATTTGGGCGTAGCATCTACAAAAGCCTAAATTGTACACGGATGACGACAGAAAATCCCTGGAATCTGGAACTTATGCCCGCACAAGGCTGACACTATTCGGTGAATCGGTCGGAATTCTTCAATCCCGGCATCGTACGACTGAAGTTACGGATCGAAGCTCGGGAGAAGAATGCGGGCAGGCGGGGAGATCTGCAATTATCAATTGAATGAAGTCGATGATCGGCGCCGACAAGTTGCGATTATTTGCGTGTGCTCTCGTTGGTCCGGTGATCCACTTCACATGTGATTTCTTTTGCACTCGCTATGTTCATTGGGATTTATGCTCTGCTTGTGATTCTAAGGTGGTGATGCAATATCTAGATGCGACAACAGTCTATAGGTACTAGGTATAGGAAAAGAAATGATGGTTTATTCCAATTTTAAGGTAGCTCCACGTTCATGTCCGTCGACAGGTAGTATTTACATCAAGCTAGCGCTTTCCAAATTGAAGACCCTGGCGGCAATCTTCAATAAATCTGTCAAAGGCTTTAGGTTCACTGACGCGTAGGCGGAGGAGGACTTCGAACCATTCTGACTCCAAAAGCCGTTTCTCCTCCTCATTTTGTCCGGATACCCATCGATCGCGAGTGTTTGAAATTATATTTAGCGTTGCACACAGAGTTGCGTTTTCTCGCCCGGGCGTTGAACATGAAGGGCATGAACTACTACTCACTTTTATATCATATTCACAACAAAGAAGTCAAACAAACCTACCTGAGTCATAAAATAGCTTTCATTCTACGCCTGTCTACCTGTCTATTGATAAATGATGACTGCTTGAAGTTGCAATGGGTGATCAATTAATGAAAGAAAAATGTTTCATTTGGGTCAAGAATAGGGTCACCTATTCCCAATTGTCCGAGACTCTCTCGGATATCAAATTTTCACGCGCCTGGATTCTTTCTTTCTTCCATATTTCAGACAACTTCCCGTGAGCCCAGAGCATGGCCGCGGTGAGACAGTTCTTGATAATGGAAGGTCTGAAGGTGGGCTAAATATTTCGGTTTTCAAAACTGGACCCATAATCAAGGATCGAATCATTTATTTTGCAGTCTTATGTACAAAATCAGAGTTCAAACAAACGCAAACCAGCATTAGCTGGCCACTATGTAGCCACTGTAGTCTGCTTGATATCTGCCGATAGGCCCTTGATGTAGGGGATACCTGTGAGCTTGAACGCACGTTCGCTCAGAACTGGATCATTAACCGGGCGGTCTCGGTTATGAGGATCGTCCTTGCCATCACGCTGAGCCACATTTGAGCCAGTGTGCTTGGCATTTGGCCAGTGTGTCGTGCCAACACGACGGTCAAAGGCATCTTTCTTCCGCAGAAGGTCATCCTGTGTAGCGTCCGCCACCGGCATGAAACATGTGTAGATGGCAAAGCGAGGCTGGCTGTTTTTGGGACTGAGATTATAATGAGGAGTACGTGAGTCCCACAGAAGAAGATCGCCTGGCTCGGCGGAGATCTTCTCCCATGTGCATCCGCGATCCTCAAGCCACTTCATGCCGCGCTCGGTGAAGCCGTACCATTCAGGGGTCCAGGCAGGAATTCGCTCTTCGTCAGCCATGTCGCGGTGGAATTCCTCGGAGAGAAGGTGACCACCACGACAAACGATGAGACCTCCATCATCAGGCCCATTCGGGAGAAGGTTGACAAGACCTTGCATGCAACGGAAACCGTGGTTCTCGGGGTTCTGGTCTTGGTGAGGCCAAGGCTTGTTGGGGGCAATATCGGTGCGGCTTTTATAACACTCTGTGTCAGTTAATTGGCTCTCATAAAGAGAGATACTTGGGATGTCATACTTAGGGAATTGGAAATTGATCGCGTCAAAGGAGACAATCAGGTCTTCATCGTCGTAAATTTTCTCAAAAGCACTAACCACACCAGGCTCACTGCGAATTCCCCACACAAAGTCTTCGTGGGGAAGGCCGTAGTGAAGGCACATTCCCTTCTCGTTAATGAGCGGAAGCTTGTCCTTGTGCACAGTGGAGAGGTCATTGCGGTCGAAGCCCAGATTGCTGTCTTATTATTAGTATCCGAGATTATGAACCGCCGATATATCCAGGACTTACAAGTTCTCCAACCATGAGTACATCTCCTCAGAGTACTTCACGGCCTTCTCGCGTGGAATGGCACCCTTGACGATAGCAAAGCCATCGCGAGTAAGATCGTCACGGAAGTCACCGTAGTGTTGATCCGTGCCATCGACGCGCATGCGACCATTGCCATGCAAGTTGGGATTGGCCGAGGCCGCCTGAGTGATAGTAGCGGTTGAAGACATCTTAGGAGCAAATTACTTTCGATTTTGCTTCGTCTTGCAACTTTCTTCCAATGTATCTTAGATGGTAGCCATGGAATAGACCAAAACGCAAAAGCTTCTTCGCGTCATTTATAAGCAACACTTGCTTCGAAAACACAAAACAGCTGACCACAAAGACGATGGCCCACCGGAGTTTGCCACGGCAAATCACTCTATCGCTGATGCTGGCCTCGATTCGTCTTCGGTTGTTGGAGGATTTCTGTGCCCCGGTGTTCGGTAAGTGGGGGAGTGGGGGTGGAGAACGGGGATTTTGGACAGCATCATGTGGACAAGGTCTATGCTGTCTAAAAAGGAATCAAATGCGTAGGTTGGGCTTCAATTGAGCGAGTTGTATTTCAAAGGTCATCAACATGCCGTTTCGTATTGTTATTGTCGGTGGCGGTATCGCTGGTTTCACTGCGGCGATTGCTCTGCGCGGACCGGACAGAATCATCACAGTTCTGGAGCAGTCAAGATTGAACAAAGAGATTGGAGCACTGATTTCTCTCCAGCCCAATGCGTCACGAATTGCTGAGAGTGTTTGGGGGTTGAAAAGCGAGTTGCATGGCGATGCCCGAGCGATCGTAGATGAGGGATTTCGTATTTACAACACCGACGGCCGGTTGGTGAATACGGTGCCCTTGTTATCGAAAAGGGAGTATGGAGGCGATCGACTTTGTTTTCACAGGCGAGATCTTCACGATACTCTGAAAAAAGCAGCAACGTCTCCCGATCGCGAAGGAGACCCGGTAGTCGTTCGTACTGCTTCCAAAGTAGTTGACTGCGATACGTTGAAAGGAACAGTCACTCTAGAAAGTGGTGAAGTTGTTACCGGTGACTTGATTGTTGGAGCAGATGGAATGTATGTCAATTCACAAAGATGCGGCAGAAAGTCCTGTATTAAAAACAGATGCAGACATAGCGCAATGCGAAAGTATGTCCTTGATACTGAGCCGTCGGCTCTACCAACAGGTCATTCCGGTACGTTGAGAGGACATGAGCTTGAAGATCACCTTGCTGACTGACCAATAGCATATCGTCTTATGGTGTGACATTCATCTTTTTTTTTGATTTGATTCCATGGACTAACTTCTCCAAGATCCCCAGCGAGGTCCTGGAAAAAGAAGCGCCTGAGTTTTGCTCCAAGATCAACCCTCGCGATCCTTTCACCTCCATGATGGTTGCCCAGAACTGTCGTCTTGTCATGGGTCCAGGTAGGCAGGGAGAGGTCTATGGAATTGTGGCTTTGGTCCCAGATGGTGAGCACAGATTTCAATCAGCAAAGGGCCCGGATTGAGTACTGATCTCTGCAGAACAAATGAATGAGGATCCAAATGCAAAGCAATCTTGGGTTGCCGAGGGCGACTTGTCAAAGATGCTTGCGACATTTTCTGAGTACCCGTCGTGGGTAACAAGCATTTTCAAGTATATGCAATCGAATATTCTTTAAACTCCATGGTATTAAGTGCTAATCCGAAACAGGCATTCTCAAGATCTTGGACTGTGGCAGCTTCGTGACTTGGTAAGTCCCCCGAGCAATTCCCATCGCCGGCTATTGTATTTCGTTAACTTCCTTTAGGATCCTCTCGATAAATGGCATAATGGCCGTTTGATTCTTATTGGTGATGCTGCCCATGCAATGTTGCCCACTCAGGGGCAGGGCGCCAGTCAGGCGATTGAGGACGCAGAGGCACTGGGCTCGTTCTTTGAAAACATTACCAATTCCCCATCCTCTGAAAGTATTTCTAAGATCTTCGAAGTATGAATCCTCTATCTACCAAACTTGGTAGGCCGCTTACACTTCCTAGGAAATTGTCCAGGCACGTTATTCACGAGTCAGTCTCATTCAAGCATACAGTCGACAGGCGGCCAAGCCTGCTACTGCCACTGACGACACCAAGAAAGTGACCATGTATGTGTCTGGAAGTCCCGATTTCCATTGGTACAACTCTAACCCCTCTCTAGGAAGCCTGATGAGTTTATGGATTATAATTGTATGTACCGCGGGGCGAAGCTGTGGAAGCAGCAGCAGGAGGTATCTACCGCCGCATAAGATAGAGATAGCTAGCCCATTAGAAGTGCCGTGAATCTCATCCTTGTGGATTTACCCCAAAATTAAACTTCTGTGCATTATTCTAGCCTGAATTTAATACCCTCGGAAATGCAGCGAATGCAGTGGATCTATCGCTTGGAATCAACCCCGCAAATCAAGTCAACCTTAGGAAGCCGACCCACCGTGGGATAACTTCGGCTTGTACTCCGTAAATGCGCTCCGCTGAGTGGCTCGTCGCAACGTGGCCCGCAAAAACCTTGCCTCCCGATAGCCATAAATCCAACGCTTTCCCCAGCTTTCCCCAGCTTTCTGAACTTGCCAGGTGGACAATCTGTGCAATCGCGTCATGGCGGACAGCCCTGAGACACCTCGTCGTTCATCTCGCAACGTTGCGCATCATCGGTGTCCTCATTGCGACAAGGCGTATGAACGGCCTGACCATCTTGCGCGACACTTGGATTCTCGTGAGTACTCAACTCGGTATTCGTGAGGTACTAGCTGCTGAAGTGGGTCGAGATCGCAACGAGCGTGTATATCAGTGTCCGACATGCCAGCGGGGTTTCAACCGACGGTAGGGATTTCGTTACTGTTTAATTAATGATTTGAATGCGAGGGCTAATGGCGACTAGAGATGTTTTGCAGCGACATCAGGCGGTCCACGAGCGAGACCTTACTGAAGGCAAAACATCGCAACGGCGGGCGAAGGAGCGAGCTATTCATGCTTGCGAGGCTTGTGCAAACGCAAAGTTGAGTTGCGATAATGAGAGACCTTGCAAGGTATGACTTCGAACTTGAAATTATTTTGCAACATCTCGGTATATCTCACAACTAACCTCTCCCAGCGGTGTCAGACAAAACAGATCGAATGCGTGGCGCGCGCACCCAGAGGCGCGCGTCGACACAGCGAGCGCATTTCCTACCCAATTTCCACTAGCATGTCTTATTCTCCACAGACCAGCGGACAAGGTCAAATGGATCCATCTACTCTCCCACAGTTCACCGCAACACCGGATTCCGGCCCTTCAGATTTCAGCGTGCCACCCGCATCTGTCTCCTACTCCGGTAGTGGTGATATTTATGATACGAGCATGACATCGCAGACAGATCTAGCACTCGATACATTTATCCCGCAGCACGAAATGCATTCATATTCTGGTCTCAACAATTTTCCAGCGTTCTTTGAACAGGTCATGTTACCCAGTATTGGGGCGGAGGACTCTTTCCAAGAGACCCAACAGCCGAGGGCGTTTGACTTCATGCAGGATACCGACTTCACACTGGCGGAATATGATATATTCGGTACCGACTTCATCCCCGATTTGGACCGCATTTTGGATACCACGGTTCCTTTTGTTGGTTTTGAGGACTCGCAGCAGTCTCTGCTCGATGATCAGGACTCGGCGCGTCTACGTGCAGCCGCGTTTCAACGGTCACTCTGGTGCGTCTACTTCTTGCTTTCCTAGCCCACCAAATACGATGAATGGAGCCTTAATATTCCCTCTAGGTTATGGGTCCCAGAAAAGAACCAGCACGCGTTCAGTGAAGAAACGAGAATACCCCTCCGAGACAGCGACAGCATTCCTTCCAAGCACCAAGATCGTTTGGAAACTCTCAAGATCCCGGGGAATCTATCTCTTTTGGCACGCGATGACATTTTCAAGTTGGTCATTCGCATCGGTGGATCGCGAGTATCTGTGGCGGCGTTTCCCTCGGCGGAATATCTCGATACCCTGATCAAAGTTGGCATTGGAAAGCGTACCGAGACAGATGCATGGATTCATCCTTATACGTTCTATGATTCACAATACCAACAATTACGGCCGGAGCTTCTGACAGCGCTAGTCGCTGCGGGTTGTGTTTGCTGTGGGCTGCCCTCGATCAGCAAGACGGGAATTATTCTCCAGGAAATTAGCAGAGTTGGTCTAGCTGAGCTTGTGAGCCCCCCCAATATTCCCTCACCGGACATTGGAACTAATGACTCCCATAGGTCGAAGACGATAATAGTGTCCTGCGAGATCTACAATACCTTCAGGCTTCGATGTTATGGATCGATATTGGGATATTCTGTGGCTATACTCGCAAAATGCAAATTGCGGAGAGTTACCTCCAGCCACTTTGCACCGTGGGCTTTTCTCTGCCCAAATGATATTTGCGCTCGTTTTTGCTGACCTATCTAGGCCCTTCGACGAGCGTGTACATTCGATCACTCGACTTATTCCACCATCACACCATTCTCTCTCGGCGACGACGATGTAGCACTACAACGCGCCTGGCATAGTTGGGTGCGACAGGAATCTCTCAAACGGTGAGCCTCACATCAGCATAGGGCTTAAATTTGATCCTCCTTTACTGACCGACCTCTTCAACAACCAGCCTCGTCTATCACCTCTTCGGCCACGATGTAGAGGTAGCAACAGCAATGAACCGACCGGCCCTCATATCCTACGCCGAACTCACTCTCCCATTCCCCGCCGCACGAGAATTATGGCTCGCCCCGACTGCGTTCGCCTGGAGGGAAATATGGACCAGTCGATACAGAATAATGACGATTTCGGAACTAAATCTGCGCGAACTACTCTCAGACCCGTCCCTCATCGGTCAAATTCCACCCGAACTCGATGCCGACGTTGCCAGAACGGCTCTTCTACATGGTTTTGCTATTCAAACCTGGGAATTCCGTCAGCAGATGCTACTCTCGCAAGGCTCTCAATCCGGCTCGAAGGCAACAACGCGTCTCTGGCTACAAAGCCGGCAGGAAGACTTGTCCGTCCTTTCTCACTACTATCCACTACCCGTCATCGCCGGCTAACTATTCCTCCTCTCTCTAGATATACAACCCTTCACACAATCCAAAACGACACTCCGAACCCACCAGCTGTAACAACCATCCTCAACGAATTTGTCATGATGTACCTCCATATCGACGTCGACGGCATCCAACGATTCGTCGGCAAGCTAGGCGAAACCGATGCCCGACGCGCCTACCCAGCTCTACGAGACTGGAGCCAGACAAAAGAAGCCCGCACCGCAATATGGCACGCGGGTCAAGTTCTCCGTGCCGCGCGCAATGTTACCGCGTACCAGTTTCGTGGATTCGACTCGCTTTCGATATATCACGCTGCACTGGTCTTGTGGGTGTATGGGGTGTTGCAATGTGGCGAGAGTCGGCGGTTGGAAATTGGGACGCCGGTTAGCGAGGGAGGTCAGCAGGTTGCGCCAGCAATTGCGTTGGATGGGGATGGGGACGGGAATGGGGAGGAGAGTCAGTTGATCAAGGGGTTTTTGGCGAGAGGGGTTGGTAGACCTGGGCTCACGATGTTTCATCCACGAGGTGCGAATGATGCTGATGTTAAGGTCTTTTGCGAGTTGAATAAACCGCGATCGGTAATGGCGGTTGCAAGGCAGGTGTTTGAGGGTAATTGTCCGCTGCCTCTTCCTGATGACATCCTCCCACCGATGATTCAGAACCTTTGCGCGCTTATTGAGGATTTGGGGAATCTCCCTTGATTGTGTGAGGTGGTTCGTGAACTTGATAGAGGGATGTGCGCGATTTTGTGAAGTAAACCTAGATGATACCCAAGGAGACTACGATTACGACAATGAGAAGCATTTTATCATGGATAAGAGTATATTGTTCCCAAATATTACTATTGATGAGTTCAAATTCAATTGTAACCTGCAGGGGTGTTATGTACAGGTGGGTGCTACACCCTCTCTGAAAGGCATCTCGCACCAACCAAATATTAGAGAAATAAAGATTAAGAAAAGTAAAGGAGTATATCTAGTTACGTAGCCCCTGATTAGTCTAGAGGAATTGGTCTGGACAACATTCGGGGGGGGGAAGAGTCACCACGCTTTTAAGAGACGCAGTGTTGTGCGTACCTCGGCTTCCTTTTTGCTTTTTTTTTTCAGATCGAAGGGTCCAGACCAGGGCATCATCCTTCTTTTTTTTCCCTCCTTTCTCTTTTTTTTTCATTTGTTGTTAACCTCCCCTTCCCCTCAATCGCACCCTCCACCTCCACTCGGCATTACATCGGCAAGTGGACGGAGATCTCCACTCACTCCACTCTTCCTCCGCATGGGGTCAACTGACAGGATAGGGAAAATCCTTCGTCTTGACTATGGAAACATCTACTATCGCTGACCTTGGGATGCCTTTATTCGTCCGTACACTTCGGCAATGATGATGGCTGTCCATCGCTCCGAGTCCCGCCCCGTCACAACTCAACTCAACTCCATACCCCCCGCACAGGCGCGTGGCTGGCACCCTCCTAGGAGCGAGAAGTATTATTAGCGCTGTTCGTCGCATCACTCTGGCTCTTCTTCTTTTTTTTTCTTTGGAGCCGCTGCGAGAAACAACTCATCAGGTCCACCTACGCATTTATATTTGGGTGGTTAGCCTTCCTGGATTTACCCATGGCGCACATCGACCAGAAAGTCAACATTGAATTTGTCGAGGATGTCGAGGCCTCGACTAAAGATGTAAAGGAGATTGGAGTCAAAGATGGTGGCCTTCTTGTCGATGCGTCTGGGGATATTCTGCGGTTGCCCGTTCCTAGTGCTGATCCCAATGATCCGTTGAATTTCACCAAGTGGGAGAAGATGGGTGTGATTGTCAGCTGCTGTTGGTTTTGTGAGTTCTCTTTTCTTTCTGTACGCATCCTGAATTTCTCTGGTTCCTATACTAACTGTTCTTTCTAGCTATCATGTCTCTCTCCGTTGTTGGTGGTCTGGGAGCTATCTTGGGTGTTTTCTTCGAGATGTACATACCTCAAGGTCACACATCGACGGAGGTAGTTTGGCTAGGAACCTTTCCGTCACTATTTGTCGGTGTGGGTGAGTGGTATACTACATGGAGTTCCGTTGTCAATTACTGATTGCCCTAGGTAATTACTTGATCCTCCCACTTGGCCTTGTCTACGGTCGTCGACCGGCTGCCATTATCTCTATCGTCGTGCTTCTAGTTGCTACGGTGGGATGCGCTGTGTCCCAAACATTTGAACAACATCTTGGACTTCGTATCCTTCAAGGATTGGCAACCGGCGCGACTGAATCAGTTTGTTCACCATCCCCTGCGACTGTGCAATATTGCATTAACTAACAGTCCACCTTAGCTGCTTCCATTGATGCTCTCCGAGGTTACCTTCGTCCACCAACGCGGTCTCATCTACGGCGTCTATTGGGCAACCCAGAACGTGGTGACCAGCGCTCTGAATTTAGCCAGCTCCTACGAAGCAGCTGCGCTAGGATGGCGCTGGTTCTACTGGGTCTATGTGATCGCCGTGGGTGTTGGTCTGTTCATAGTCATCTTCACCTGCTTCGAAACAAAGTATGAGCGTCGTGCACAGATGTTCAATGGTCACGTCGTTGTGACGGATCATTTCGGTCATACTCAAGTACTTTCCGGCGAGCAGGCGCAGGCTTATATGCAGGCGCAGGCTTATATGCAGGCGCAGCAAGATGGTGATGAGGGGATCCCCGACGAAACGAGGGCGAAGAAGACATATCGCGAGATGCTGAAACCTTGCGGCAAGCCGTCGGATCATCCTATCCGTCTGGTTCTGACATCTTGGTTTCATATGTTCGAGGCTTTCAGCTCACCTGGGATTTTGTATGCCACGCTTTTGTCTTCGGTTGTGCTCGGGTCTTCGATTGGAATGTCCCTCACCTACGACGCAGTTCTCCAGGCCTACGGCTGGCCTGCTCAGAATGTCGGTCTGATAAACCTGGGGGGAATATTTGGTGGATTTGGCGGGATGTTATACGCTGGTGTCTTCGGTGACTGGTTTATCTTGCGCATGGCGAAGAAATCTGGCGGTGTTCACACCCCGGAACATCGATTGATTCTGCTCATTTTCCCAGGTATTCTTACCGTGGTTTCACTCCTACTTTATGGTTTTACAACAGAGGGGTCGACATGGGCTGGGCCATATATGGGATGGACGCTGCTTCAGGTAGCGTTTGTCTCGGTGCTCATTCTCTCGACATCCTTCGCAGCAGAGGCCTGGGAGAAGAATCCCGGTCCAGCACTTGTTGCTGTGGTCGGAACGAAGAACATCATCTCTTTTGGGATCAGCTATGGGCTGAATCCAATGATAGAGAAGTATAGTTATCCTGCTGCGATGGGCATTCTAGCTGGTGTCTGTGCGGGTGTTTTCCTACTGGGTATCCCGGTGTACTTTTTCAATCCTGCGGTAAGTCTTGATGGATGATAAATATATTCTTCTGTTTGCTTTGCAGATAATTGAAGAACATTGCTGACACGAATACTTTAGTGGCGCCGTTATATGGAACGCCGGGAGTCGAAATAGTCACAGTGGTTGCCATCGAGTGTGAAACTTGGAATTGGCGCTTGAATATGTCTAAGAAACGTGGAACAATGTCTTTCCTGTTTGGATCACAGTTCTCATTACTATACTAGTACTAAAATGAGCATAAGATACTTCATTGTTCTACAAGTCCCAAAGTTCCAAAGTTGAATATATCAATGTTAGCCTGAGTGCCTAGACAACCTTGGAAGTACTCCACTACTAGTACTAGGCAGTCAATATTAACCAGTAGCTAAGTAGTAGTTAGTAGTTCAAGCTTATATCCAGTACCTACTAGGTAGTAATAGTAGTACTATTAGTATTACTAGTATTAATCTTCCAATGCTTACAAGGTCAACCTTGTCTGGTCCCGAGGTCACTCATCTTCCAAGGTTGGATATATATATAGAAGTAGTATGCTAGCGCTGGAGTACTACTACTAACAACTTGTTACTAGTAACAACTTTCAAGGTTGAACTTCCAAGGTTTACCTCTGAGTGCTCACAATTGCCAGTGCCAGTGGTGGATGCACCTTCCCCCCCAAGGAAAGTAGTCGCGTGACCGAACCAGGGCCAACTTCAACTTCAACCTCAACCTCAACTTCATTTCTCCCCACCATGACGTGGTATCGCCCTACCAGGAGATAAATGCCCCGGATCGTCGGTCGCACGGGGCTCCTTTCCAATCATACTTTGTTATCTTCATTCAGCGTTGCAATGTGCACAACATGCGGAGAACAGAGCCTACACCCATCCGATTTGGGAAATACATCGGTCGATCCCCCCCCCCTCTCCCCCTGGCCTATATATCCAAACATGAGCCCAATGCAATCGCCCAAGGCAGTCGAGCCCACTGATTTGTTTCAAAACTTGAATTCACCAGAATGGCCACCTTTCCTGCAATCGCCCTGCTCGCTCTGGCGGGTGGTAACGGTGTCGCTGCCATGCCAAGTTCACCAAGTTCAAGCTTAATCTCGGCCGCCCCCGGACCCACCGGAACCTCTTATCCCTCCGGTTTCGAGATCAAAAAGAGTTGGGGCCATTTGAGCCCTTACGATGATGCTCATCACTTCGGCGTCGACAAGGGGTTCCCCGTGGAATGCGAGCTCTCTCAGGTCCATGTCCTTCACCGCCACGCCCAACGATATCCCACCAGCTGGCCCACTGACGGTGGTGGCATGGATGATTTTGCCTACAAAGTCGGCAATTACTCCAAGAAGAATCCCGAGAAGAAGGTCGGCGCCGGTCCGCTGTCCTTCCTCAACGAGTGGGAGTATATCCTCGGCGAGAACCTTCTCCTCCCCAGTGGCGCCGCCACTGAAGCCACCGCCGGCGCTCTGTTTTGGAGTGAATATGGCCGCTTGTTGTATCATGCAGGCAAAGGAGATGCGATCTACGACCCCTCCATGAACACCTTTCCCAATGGTACACAGCGTCCCAAGCCCATCTTCCGAACCACTTCATACCCGCGGATTTTGGAAAGCGCTCGCTGGTGGCTGAGTATGTACCCCGTTGCTCATCATAAGCAGATTGGAAAACTGACCAAACTTAGGTGGGTTCTTCGGCAACACCGGCGCAAACAGCAGCTATGCCTCGTACGACCTGGTCAGCATCCCCGAGGAGGACAACTTTAACAACACCCTGTCGTCCACTTCCACCTGCACCAATGGATCTTCATCTGGGTGAGTTTTTCCTTTCCTATCCCCCGAAATCCGAACCATCCGAGACTGACAAGTTCACAGAGACTACTCAGCAGAGAAGTTCGTTCCAGCATTCACCAAAAATGCCTTGAAACGGTTGCAGGAGCACTTTCCCAGCGACTTCAATCTCACTGCCAACGATGTCTATGCCATGCTGAACATGTGTCCCTATGAGTACGCCACCCTGGGCCGCTCCTCATTCTGCGCCATTTTTACTCAGCAGGAGTGGATGGACTTTGAATATTCTCTCGACATGAGCTTCTATGGCAATTTTGGCTTTGGTGCTCCGAGTGGTCGAGCCCAAGGTATCGGATACGTGCAGGAGCTGGCCGCCCGCTTGCAATCTCGCTTGATCTATAGCAGCAACAGCAGCATCAACTACACCTACGATGATAACACCAAGGAATTTCCCCTGCACCAGCCCTTGTATATGGACATGTCGCACGACGACATCATCATTTCGACCCTCACGGCTCTTGGCATGGACTATTTTAAGTACGGGCCTCACGGCATGCCCGATTCCGTGCCGCATGCCGTCCCCCGCAACTTCGTCCTCCAACAGGTCGTTCCCTTTGGCGCGCGTTTGTTCTCGGAGATCTGGACATGTCCAAAAGATGCCAAGTTCAACAACCTGCAGGAAATGAAGTACAGGAACCCCGATCTCTCTGCGCATGCCGATACCACTGACTACATTCGTTTCGTGCTGAATAATGCCCCCGTCTCCACCAAAGGAATGAAGGCCTGTGAGGGCTCTGTGAACGGATTCTGCCCTCTCAAAGCTTTCGTTGACTCTGTTCCCGAATTGACTAAGGAGGCGATGTACCAGGAAGCATGCTTTGGCAACTACAACATAACTGAACAGGTTGCCAATGGCCAGCCAAAGTCGGTCTAAGTATATAAAGCGGATAGAGTATGCCGGTAGAGTGTATGGTTCAGTTCATTTCGGGATCATCGCACAAATAACACCACTTTGAACTGAGGCTGTGCAATGTACCATACGTTCATAGTATGACAATGTAGCTCCACATTTCAGAGGCCGTAGTTACAAGATCACCAAGTAGAGTTAGCATTGGTGGCGATGTCGGCAATGGGAAACTTGGTGTTCCAAGGAATAATGAACTTCGATTTCCCGCCAAGAATGGCAAGTATGTCGGCTGACACCAAGTCAGACACCAGCTACAAGATGAGAATCAAATTGATGCCTTTGGAAATTATTGATTGCTGCCAGTCCGGCTTCGCATCCCCCAATCATTCGATGTCTCGGCAGCGTGTAAAGCTTCACAAAATGCGGGAGGTGGAGAATCCCGCAGCACATTCTCGCAACTTTTGTAGCACAATCGAAATTCGACCAATTGGTGTTGAGATCGGACCGTCCATCGTTGGGACACCGATCCACTTCAGCTGTACCCCTGATTGGAGAGAACTTGCCAATGGTGCCTTGCTCGCCAAGTAAGAATGTTTGAATACTGTTTTCAGATTGCTCCTTCTCACTTCTCGGAATGACGAATACCTTATGATGACACGTTGTGATGAATGTATAATTACCAAAATCAAATTCCCTCTGAAAACTGGAAAATCGTACCCTTAGTGGCAATATTTCCATCTTGTACAATATTACTCGTATCCAGCAAACCGACCGCACCAATATACAAAATCTTAATATATTCGACATGCCATCGGATTATATCACAACCTGAATTCACGATATTTTCACGTTTCATGACCATCCTATCTCGACCTAAAATTACCGGAAGAGATAATACATGCTCAGCGCATTCGCGCCACCACAGACCTCCGAACTGTCTCCGGGACAAGCAGTACCACAGGCAGAAGTAATAGTAGCACCGTTATCAATGCTGTTACCACAGAAGCACTGAGTTCCATACTCCACACCAGCGTAGAGATAGCCATTTGACTGACATTCGGCCTGGCATTTCTCAACGGTATTACCAGCGATATTGTAGGATTTTGCAAGAGTTCGCTTGAGGGTTGTATCAGTGTAGCATCCGACGCTTTGCCAAATAGGCACAACAACGTACAAGCTAATCGCGTTGGACCCGCCACAGATCTCACTAGCTGATTGGGCACAAGGGACATTGCAGTGGGAGGAATCAATCGAACTAGCACTGTTCATGATGGCGTTACCGCAGAAGCACTGGGTACCGTATTCCAGCCCCGCGTAGAGGAATCCTGCGTCTTCGCAGGCGGACTGGCATGCCTCAACGGTGTGACCCGGCACCAGGACACTGGTATTGAGTGCACGATTGCTTGTGGAGTCTGAGTAACAGCCTAAGCTCTTCCAGCTTAGAGTGGTCGAGACTCCACAATTTCCGTAGTTTGACTGACAACCGCTGCCGCAGTGGTCGGTGTCGCTGCCACACCAGCCGAACTGAGAGCAGCAGCTCCCGAAGCTGTTGCCAGCGCAGCTAGCGGTGCCGTTATAAGCTCCGCAGACGCCATTGGTAGAGATCGAAGACCTCTCGCTGAGAGACTATTGTTCATGGATTGGATCAGCCACTTGATGTATCTGCCGGGAGGGGCAATGGACTTACGCTAAGACTAGTGGGGGTTGCAGAAGCCAGGGTAAGACCAGCGAGGAGCAAAGCGGCAATTGACATTTTGATGGAAAGGTCGAGTTTCAAGTTCCGGCTTAGTTTAGTTAAGATTGAGGGCTATGATGAAAGAGAAGGAAAAGCCAAGTCTTCCTGGGATTTATGATGCATTATATACCCATAAATGCGAAAGAAAAGGCATTCCCGTATTATCAGCTCAGCCATAAAGCACTGGAGAACGATTTGAGGTGGAAAATGCCGAGAGAGTTTCCAGCTTTGAGCCTTGTGTTCCCTCTTGCAACCAACGTAGGGAGCGAAAGCTCACAAAAGCTTGATGGAAACACTCAATTTTGTCGAGAGTTTCTACCAACAAAGCCAGAACTAGGTGTCCAGGAGGAAAAATCAAGTCAGAGGCTGGAGCCTACTGATGGTTCGTTCAGCCACATGGTGAACGTGGGAAGAAGGACGTATGATGGTGCCGTATTGGGAGTCATTTGCAGCCATTGTCAAGCCACGACATCAATTATGATGGCAGTGGACTGAAAACATGTCAGTGATTCCTGAAACTGAGCTGATTTGTCTTTTCCATTCGGCGAGGCCGGTATCAGTCACGGGAAGCGCCGTGGGCTCGTCTGGAATTTCCGTTTCTTATGTAGCGTGTTTCCATCACCAAATTGGGGCGAGATAACCATACGAAACTTGAAAACATCTATGGATAGAGCTCTCGCAGGAGGCCAAAAAAGCGAGGAGTTTGCAGGCGGTTGGTTTGCCGGAAGCAACCAGGGACAAGCTACTGCGTCGTAGAATGCTTTCTCATCTTGGTGATAATTGCGCCGGTAATCATGAGTGGTAAGCGATCTAGATTCAATGCATCGTGTAAGGTCAGATAAGGTGATCGGACTCGATCGGGCTCGACCTCATACTCGACTTCTGAGAAAATTAAAGAAAATGGGCGGGATCGTCGGCCTGATCTACCAGCGGGGAGTCAAGACGAAGAGGGCCCACTTAGTTAACGGCTACGAGGATGTTCCCTCCTCCTTCCCCTCCCGCGAGTAGCTTAGCGGCCTGAGCCCCTGTCACCGTGGCTAACTCGTAATCGCTAGTATTTTTCGGCAATGGTTCTTGCACTAGCAGTTCTCCCCGTCACTTCGCTTCGAATATTGCGGCCAGACCGCGCCCGAGTCCCTTATCACTGCTCAGACTGTTCGGCCGGCGGCTCCCATGTTCGATGGCAAAAAAGGCATTAGCATGGTTCAGGCATCGCCGATCGCCAAATCCAGAACCTGATATTACGAGGAGTCTTCGCGAACACAGGCAGGCATGGAAAGTGGTCTGTTCCATATAACATTCGGACCATAACACCCCTGGGGTCTCTGAAGTTTCCTACATCAAGTCCGATTTTTTGTTTATTGTCTTCCCCACTGGACTGAACTATACTTTGAAACCCCACAATGGAGACTACAGAGACTACCACTGAGCACATCCGTGCCTTGCACAACCCGTTTTCCACACCACCACAATTCGCGACTCCAATTGGGTCCATTCGGTCGCGAAGACCTGACTCTGCTGACAATGGCCACCCCGGTAGGTCTCTTCAAATTTAATACTTTCCTTTAGTTTCACTGACCAAAAAATTAGTACCCCCGGCTCGTCCTCGCAGGCGCTTCCGAAGTTCGCGACTGACCGGTGAATTCGAAAAGCCTTGGCTGGAGGATGGAAAAAGAAAACCAAATTGGGACAGCATTATTTTCTACACCTGCTGTACTATTGCCCTCTGTAAGTAATTTGCAGCCTTCGGCACGTTGGAACAAAATTGACCTTCCATGCAAAGGTGTTTCGGGCTATATTTGTTGGTCTGAGTATGAGAAGGTTCCCAGACATGATGTACGTGCTAATCAGTCTATTCAAACCTTAAATATTTCATCTGACCAAGAGCTTGCAGTGGTGCATGATTTTAGATGAAGACTTTAAAACTTTGGACACCGCCGTCTGGAACCACGAGGTCCAGCTTAATGGCTTCGGGTGAGTACCCACGGATTCGAGGTGTAAAATATGAAATTTGCTAACTCTTTCCGACTTTAGAACGGGTTCCTTTGACTGGACCACCACCGACTCGGAGAATTCCTACGTCGACGCCGAAGGCCTTCACATCGTCCCAACCCTGACCCTCGAAAGCACCCATTATACTGAGGCGGAACTTCTCAATAACACTGTTTTGAACTTGACTGCCGACGGTACTTGCACATACTCCGAGCAGCGTGTGTCTACCCTTGCGGACTGGAGTGCATGCGAGGTTAGAAGCAATGATACCTCCGGACAGATCCTCAACCCGGTTCGTTCTGCTCGTCTCACGACCAAAGGAAAGAAGAGCATAAAATATGGAAGAGTTGAGGTTGTTGCAAAACTAGCAAAGGGAGACTGGCTGTGGCCGGCTATTTGGTGAGGCCGACCATACCTTCCGAAGAGACGATTAGCTGACTGAAGGTAGGATGATGCCAGAGGGTTCTGTCTACGGCGAGTGGCCGAAAAAGTGGTGAAATTGACATCATTGAAGCACGGGGCAATGATGCGGAGACGTATTCCCTTGGCAACAATATTGTTACTTCAACCCTTCACTGGGGCACCACTTACCTCAACGATGCTTACCTCAAAAGTACTTCTGACTGGGGTGCGCAGCGAACCAAGTACAGTGAAGGCTATCACACCTACGGGCTGGAATGGACTGAGGACTATATGTTTACCTGGCTCGACGGTAGATTGAGGGTATGGCTCTTTATTGAATCACCTCCGCAAAACAGACGCTAACTCGACTTCTGACTCTAGCAAATCCTCTACTTTGATTTCACCAAAAACGAGAATATGTGGACCTATGGTGACTTTGCCGGCAGTACTGTGAACAAGACTGTCCCCAGTGACCCATGGAGCCAGACTGGTCGCAAGAATACTCCATTTGATCAAGAGTTTTATCTCATTCTCAATGTGGCTGTTGGTGGGACTAACAACTATTTCCCGTGAGCTTCCCATGACGGCTATTTTGGATCTTTCTAATGAGTTTGGATATTATAGGGATCAAATGGATGGCAAACCCTGGGTTGATGCGAGCAAAAGTGCTATGAAAGAATTCTACCTCGCCCAGAGCTCCTGGCTACCTTCATGGGGGACCCCCGAAGAGCGCGGGATGATCGTGAAATCAGTGAAGATGTGGGAGCTTGGAGCTTGTGCATGAGTTGAAGCCTCTTTGTTTGGGTTTTCTTTTTTGTTTATTGAACTTAATAGCAATGATGTCTTTACGTATAGATCTTAATTGGTACAATGATATTTTGAATGGCCAGTGATATAGCGAATCGCGATATAGCTTTCTAATTTTTGATCCCATACATTAACTACTTTCAATTATTCATTTTTCATCTGGCATTGAAGCTAACCAGCTTCTTGAAAAGCTTGACCGAGAAATTTAAAACTAGATCTACACGCCTTAGAGCTCCAAGTTGTTTCACAGGCTGTGTGCCAGTTCCAAATCAAGTAAGCGGGCCATGGTATGAGCTCTAGAACTAGGCTCCTTCTCTCATAATTTAAAACCATTCGCTCTGATGAGAAATGCGAGAATATCCACATTGCATCGCTTCATGAACTTTCCATTTCTTACACTCCAATCGGCTTAACTAACACCTCCAAGTAGAATCACCATAGATGGTATTGGCTGGCTGTATTGAACACCAAGTACCAGGTGCTCGGGCGCGAAACTAGCCTACGCCTCATAGATAGAGAGTCAATCCAGCTACGGCAATCCAGCCACTCGGTTATTCCGTACTATTCCTGTCAAAATGACTGCTAGTTTGAGGGCTGCTTTCGGATAAGAATTAGGTTCGAGATGCGATTGGTGTTGGCTCGTTGATGCCATGTGTGTCAAGCTCAATTATCTTTTATTTTTCACTGAGACACTTGTGATGACTTTGGGCGCGTACTCGTACCGGGCAATATCTTCCGAAGGGACGTCACCAAAAGAGCGTCCGTACTATGAGCGGGTGAATTTATTGGATAGGCATGAATGATATTTCTCAGCTAATTTCAAACCAACTTTTATCTCAATACTGATCTGGCTATACTGTCTGCAAAGTTAAGATTTACAAATGCCGAAACTGCCAAGCTGGCCGAAGCCATCTGTCAAATCTGTCAAACTTTTAGGTTATTAATCGCCGATTCGGGATAAATTACCCTGCTTTTCCCCGCCAATCAAGCTTTTCTGTGGGTTGAACCGTTCGACATACGCGAAGGTGCTCAGGCCGCCCAAACTGTTCCTGAAAAGCCATAGTGGCACAGATCATCGCCAGATATTACCCTTCCGTACCACAACGCAGCTATTTCTCTTTGTTTGCCAACAAAGCCGCTAAAACAGTGCCACCGAGATTTGACCGCCTCGAAACGTAACACTCCGGCGCGCCCGAATTTCACTGATAACTCAAGCTGGATTATGCGAAGAGTGCAGTAGCTCTATGCTTCCCATGGATCCGCCCAAATCCAGACGTGGCCTTCTTAGGCTTACCCCATGCTCGCACTAGACTTGCCTTGCTTCAGTTTCGCGAACTGGGTTCCACCGTTTGATTGCGTGAGGCAAGCTCTAGATCGGCTTTCAGAGCCACATTTCAATAGTTCCAGTCGATTCAGCTAGCTATCTACCATACTACAAAGCACCATGCGCCGGCGTAGCCGTGCTGGCTTGCCCCCGTCACGACCGCGAGGTCTAGACTAGTAACTGTTTTCTCCGCTTATCAGTTCCCTTCGCATCATTTACCTTGAAATCGCGATCTTCTTTTGTTTAAGTATCTTTGATCTTTCCGAGTGTCAGTGGCAGGGAGAAGACATTTTATAGACAGGCCTACTAATCTTGCGGGGACATCCGCTCTTTCTTTCTGCCACAAGTTGTTTTGAAATGATGGGGGATACGCAAGGTAATAGTTCCCTCGCCAAAGAACCAACTATACCTGGAGATTTGTCAGTCGCTTCAACTGAAAATGTCACCCAAAATGAAGCCTCTTATGCTGGCGATTTCCAATCAAGGCCATCTTCAGCGCGTCTTGATACGGCGGAGATCGCTCGAGTACTTACCCCGGGCTCTATAAACCCCGCGATGTCTCATCGCACACGACGAGACCCAGCTTCTGTCGTGCATTCTCTAGCCGCACCATCAATCTCGGAAACGGGGAAGGAGAAGATCCGAGCTCGGTTTGTTCCACCCTTTTTCCAATTGTTTTGCGAGGAATCAACTGACGTATTTTCAGAAGGCGAGATATCTCGCTCGACGAGCAACTCTCCTGGGATGGTTTGATCAAGCTAAAAGCGACGATGACGTCCAGAATTGGTCTTCAACTTGCGTCGCCGTTCGCATTTTCGATGACGAGTATTCCTTTTTCCCGTACAATGTCAATCCCGCACTGAGTGATGCAATCGTACGATTAGGCGAGACATCTGCGGTTGCCATGTCCTCTACTTTCACATCGGCGCTGATTGATTCTGTCGCACCGGGTCAGAAGAGTCTCATTATGGAGAGCACCAGTGCTCGCATCCCTATTGTCTACTGCCTGGACGATGTCAATCCTGATCTTGTTCATTTTGCACGAGCTTGCATTGTAGTTCAAGAGAGAATAATTCTAGTCTGGTCTCATGATTCCGGGGCAATCCTCAATGTGGCCTTTGACGTTGAGAGACAGCTCGGTAAGACGGTAAGTGCCAGCTCCGAGCATTCAATATCCCTGTATCTCACTAACATAATTTTCCTCTCCCAATAGGGACCTCGTATCTCGAATGTAACCAGCCCCCGAGTCTCTGGACGTTCTTCTCCCTTCGATCTTGACGCCGATGCGCTGGCTTCAACTCCCTCCAACAGCATAATTGCCCCGGTTCGGGGAGCCCTTGATGAAAAGCATGAGGTCTACAGCAAGGCTGTCGCACTGGAAAATGGCGAAGGGGAGGATGATCCGGTTGTCGATCTGGAAGGGAACATGGCTCCGAGACCAACTCATCGAATCCATGCGTTCAAGATCAGCTTTGCTATCATGCTGGTTATTCTGACACAGTCGCTTGGAGTGGCTCGCGTGAGTTCAAATATCCCACGAATTGGCTTTTCGCACTGACACAGGCTGATTCTTTCTTTCGCAGTTGCTCAATGAGTGGGCATGGGACGGAGACTTTACTCGATTTGCATTGGTAAGTTTGCTTGCTTCTTTTGCCGTCTGCTAGATCATCATGCTGATGCGCGATAGGTTTCTACCATTCCTCCGCTCTCGCTATTCTCTCTGGTAAGTACCCTTCTGTTGTATCCTTTGCTATATCAATTACTCAGAATGTCTAGTTCTTTTTCATTGTTCTCGTTACAAGCGCCTTCCAACTTTTACTACCAGCCACTTTCTGCTTAAAGAACTCCAAGTTCCATTCTGGTTAGTATCCCCCCCGCTGAAATTCTGTTCTAGCGCTTATTCTCCTGCAGCGATCAAACCAAATCTCAAGTTCCACCGTGATTATGAGCTGCCCCATATCACCATCCAAATGCCCGTGTACAAGGAGGGCCTCAAAGGGTATGTGAAATTATTGCGACTTGATCTCACACGGGAAACTGATCTTGAATAGTGTCATTGTCCCTACCATGATGAGTGTTCTCGCTGCGGTCCAATTCTACGAAGAGCAAGGAGGTACTGCATCGGTTTTCATCAATGATGACGGCATGCAGTGTATTCAACCCGAGCTCGCCGAAGCCCGCAGGCAATACTACAGAGAAAATGGAATCGGCTATACAGCCCGTCTCCCGAATAAGAAAGAATCTCCAAAGAAAGCTTCGAGATTTAAATGGTTTCGTAAGGGCAAGCCAGTCGAAGACATTACGGAATCCAAGAAAGAGGAAGACACTACTAGTCCCCAGGCGATCGCTAACAAGGTTGGCTTCGAACGCAAGGGAAAGTTCAAGAAGGCCAGCAACATGAACTACGGTCTCGCTTTCTCTAATAGGGTTGAAGATGAAATGGTTCATCTGGTTGAATTGGAATGCCAGAGCCGTGGATGTATGAATGAAGACTTGACTGTCGACGACGATGATCAGATATACCAGCAGGCTCTCGCCAATATGCTTGCTGAGGATGAAGGCCGCACTTGTGAGCATCCTTCCAAAGCATTCGATCTTTTTATTGCAGACGGTTACTAACACCATGCAGGGGCTGAAGGAAATATTCGTATCGGTGAACACATCCTTATGTATGTCTTCGGTAACTTCCTTTGATTAATAGTGTCCCTGACATTTAATACTTAGCATTGACTGTGACACCCGAGTTCCCATTGACTGTCTCCTCTATGGAGCATTGGAGATGCACGAGAGTCCCGAAGTCGCAATCGTTCAACACGGCTCTGGTGTTATGCAAGTGGTCAACAACATGTTTGAGGACGGCAGTGAGTGCTTCCATCTTCCCTCATTTTCACTGGTCGCTAACTTGTTCATCAAAAAGTCGCCTATTTTACCGATGTTGTATATACGGCTATCAAGTACGGTGTTGGCTGTGGTGATGTATCTCCCTTTGTTGGCCACAACGCCTTCCTCCGGTGGAAGGCTATCCAGAGCATTTCATTTGTGGATCCATCGGATGGCCAAACCAAGTGGTGGTCTGATGCACATGTATCTGAGGACTTCGACATCAGTCTTCGCTTGCAGATGCAGGGCATGACTGTACGTCTGGCTACATACCATAACGGTGGCTTCAAGGAAGGCGTGTCTCTCACCTTGTATGATGAGTTGACGCGTTGGGAGAAGTATGCATACGGTTGCAACGAGCTTGTTTTCCATCCCTTGTGAGTTGTCTTGGATTCTTCAGAATATCCGCCCGCTAACGTTTGGACTAGCTATAAATGGCCATACAAAGGACCTGTCACACGACTCTTCCTTCGTTTCTTGTGGAGCAACATGCCTGTCACTAGCAAAATAACTATCATTGCTTATATTTTCACCTGTCAGTTCTTTCTATCCTTCAATATTATTTCGGGTTCTAAATTTAATCAATAGACTACGCAATCGCATCGGGTATGCTTTTGGCTACAGTGAACTACGTCATTGTCGGTCTTTTCAACTCTTCGATTGATCACATCTACCTTCAATCTTGGGGAATCTGGATTTCCCTAGTCGTCGTGTTCAACGGTGTTGCTTCGGTCGCATTCAGCATGGCCCGCCATCAGCTGAAAGAGATGGTTTTCTGGAAAGCCCTTCTCAAGTCAATGATGTGGCTCCCGTTTCTGATCATATTCTTCGGTGGAATCAGTCTCAACTGCGCCAAGGCTATTCTTTGTCATGCGTTCAGCATCAACATCGAATGGTCGTCAACTGCCAAAGAGCCCGGTCCATCTGGCTTCTTCATTGGTCTTGACAAGATGGTCAAGAAATTCAAGTATACTTGGGCCATTTGCGCCTTCCTTGCTGGCGGTTCGTATCAATTATCTCATGGGGAGAGGATGTATCGCTGACCGGTTTATTTAGTAATGATCTTTATGGCCCTCGGTACTCCCTGGGGTTGGAAAATTAAGCCTGGGGAATATTCGACTGCCAGCATCGCGATCGGCCCGCTCGCTATCCAGGTTGTAAATGCTGCTATTCTCCCGTTGATTCTGGGCTTGAACTAAGCAGGCACTCGAATCATTTTTCTGCGTTATGAACAATAATGACGAATCGCTCAAATTCATCTCAACTTCTTTGGGTTCAGTTGATAGATATTGAAGATTGATACGCACGGCTGGTATCCGAACGAGCTATAGGAGCCATCGCTGGGATTACAGAATTGTCTGTTGTTACCAGTTTGGGAATAATCATTCGGGGCTGCTGAGGTTTCAACTCTTGATGGAAACTCTTTTCTTTCTTTTCCCTTTTCATCCAGTACTGGTAAAATACAGAACCTCGTATCAAGCCTATTCAGTTGCTGCTCAACTCGATTCTTCTGGATCGGCCTGCCAGATACCCCAGTAAACCATTTGGGAGATGTCCCTATATCTCATCCAACAGTGGAAGTCATAATATTCTAGTTAGCAGTCAACCTCAAAACTCGACCTATATTGAATTTCCGGGAGTCCACCAATGCGCCATACATTGTCGCATGAATATCTGTCCTGAACTCCTATGCCAGTCGCGTTCGGTTTATCTAAACCCAAATATGACCCAAAATATGTTAGACTGAAATCTATTCAGTCATTACTGATCAAGAATTCTAATTGAAGATACTATCCAAAATCATGAATATTGATTCAATTAAGACTCAAAAATACAAATATTGCCGTACTAACTCGACAATAATAATCACTACTAATATCGATCCCATTCCATCAACCCTCATGAGATGAATATGTGAACGAGTGTTCCCACACATCTCAGATTCGACGGAAACCCCAGTACCAGTAGAATTGCCCCTCTGGCTAAGTTGAAGTAGCCACTCACCAGTGCATATTGATGTCACCATCTTTCCAGATCACAGGCTGATGTTAGAATTTGAGTCACCTATTGCGAGTAAAGGCTATCAGTGCAATTTTGCGATAGGAAATCGTGAACAACCCTATCTAGGACTAAAACTAAATATGGCGGGTGGTAGCATCTAGTTTCGAAGTTGAAATTGGGCTGAAGCTAGAAATTCCCGTAAACTATAAAGTCCGTACGATTTCCAGTCTAAAACAATCTCTACTTTCCATTCCCATTGACATGCCGGGATACATCACGGGATACATCACTAGTAACAGGTCCACACAAGCCATTCCAGCCTCTAGTGCGGGTAATCACAAATCCTGTCGAGAGTACATTCTGCTCACCCGTCCCAACGACAGTGACTGTGTACTCTCCTGCTTCACTCAACCAGGCAGACGATCTCTCATCCCAGAAACTGGTAGCTAGAGCGATTGGGATAACAATCATGACTTTTTTCTTCTCGCCTTGTTGGAGTTTGACCTTTTTAAACCCCTTGAGTTCTTTCACAGGGCGGGAAATGCTGGCGTATTTAGGTGGTGAAATGTATACTTGGACAACCTCTGCACCATTGCGAGGTCCAATATTCTCCACTGCGACGGAAACTTCCAACACTTCTTCCTTGATGTTGTCGCGAGCCTCCAACGGCTGCGAAGTAGCTAGCCCAGAGAGACGGAATACTGTGTATGAGAGACCATAACCGAAGGAGAAGAGAGGTTTCACTTTGACCTTTTCGTAGTAGCGATAACCAACGTATATGTCCTCGCTATACAACACTCTTCCTCCTTCTGATCGATATGACAGATATGCTGGGTTTTCCTCGATGAACTCTGGGAAACTGAGAGGAAGTTTGCCAGACTTGAAGGTATGTTAGCCAGTGCTTAATATCGCATTCGAGGTTGCTCAATACTAACTGGATTCACATTTCCGAAAATGACATCCGCAATGCCATGACCCGTTTCGTTCCCACCATACCACGCATGAAGAAGGGCCTTTGCGTCCCGAGCCCAAGGCATTGTTACCGGGGTTCCGCTCTGCACAACAACCGCAGCGTTTGGTTGGACATCGAGAACTCTTTGGACCAGGTGATCCGACATCGGCGGAAGATCCATGTGTGGACGATCGAATCCTTCGCTTTCCCATTCTCCACTCAGTCCAACACATACAACGACTTGGTCAAATGTAGCTGCAAGATCAACAGCCTCTTGAATGGCGCGTTCTGTATCGATGCGCTTACATCCTCCCACTCGCAGTCCACCGGGTCCAAAGGAAACGACTCCGTGCAACTTGAGATTTGAAGTCGGTGCAGTGCCGTAATCGACCATTATATTGTACCGTTTATTTGCTTCGAGGTACTTTGAGCCACGTTCTTCTGGAGTCCCGATGCCAAAGAATGACGTTCCCTGTCGCTGATTGGTCTTGTTGTCGACTACCTTGTCGCCATCGATGAAGAGCTCCCCGGTACCCGCTACCGTAAGTCCAAAGTCATATATCCCACTTTCCATGGGCTCGAAGACTCCTTCTATCGTAATATAGTAAAGGTCGGAGTGTACTTCTGGATGCTTGTAATCCATCAAAAATGCGGAGCTGCTCTTCATGTGCAGGATATCCACTGCCTTTCTGTTTTTGTTCGAAGATGGCTCCGTAAACACCTTAAATGTATACCCAGGTCGACCATCTTCGGTTTTCAGTTGTTCACCTAGAAGTGGTAGCTCTTTATGGCCATAAAATCCCTGCGAGAAGGCCACACCCCCGGTGCAGCAGTTGCTGATTCCTTCTAGGGGTGTAATGGCATAATACCCTGGCAGAGCGGCAGAGCCTCCACCGCAGTATGCCGCGATGTTGGCATTCGGACCAATCACGAGAGTTCTTTTGGTCGAATCCAAGGGAAGAATCTGATCATCGTTCTTGAGAAGAACAATTGACTCGGCAGCTGCTCTGCGGAGCAATGCCCTATCTTCGGGCAGATTCCGCTGAGCTTCAGCTGCATTTTCAGGGATTCCCGAGCTTGCTGTTCGCTTCACTAGCTCTAAAACACTTTGGACCCGATCATTGATAGTCCTCTCTGAGACTTTGTTAGATGTGACGGCATGTACCAAGCCTGGCCCTCGAAATCGAGATGGGCCAGGCATTTCAAGATCCAGCCCGGCATTGACAGCCTCTGACACACTATAAGTGCCGAACCTGTTCTAGTAAGCAATGAAACTTGAGAGCTCGAGGAACAGTAGAGACAAACCAATCGCTCATAATGAGGCCCTTATAATTCCATTCCTTCCGAACAACTTCTTGGAGTAGAGCAGGGCTCTCGCTGGCGTGGCATCCGTTAACCTTGTTGTAAGATGCCATAAGGGCCTGAGGATTTGCGCCCGCAACGACGAGCTGAAAAGGAAGTAGATAAATCTCGCGTAGAGCACGCTCAGTGACAAGCGCATTGACAGCAACACGCTCATGCTCCTGATCGTTGCATACAAGATGCTTTGGTGTCGGAATGACATTCTCAGTCTGTACACCCAAGCAATAGCTGGTAGCCAAGGATCCTGAAAGTACAGGATCTTCTGAGAACGATTCGAACCCGCGACCTCCCAACGGGCTTCGCTGGATATTAATCGTCGGTCCTAGGAGGACATGGGCCCCCTTTGCCTTGCACTCTAAACCAAGAAGTTTCCCCAGGGAGAATATGAGCTCTGTGTCGAAAGAAGCGCCTAGTGCTGTGGCACAGGGTAAACAGGCTGAAGGAACCCCGTTGAAAAAGCGGGTGCCTCGAACACCATTTGGTCCGTCTGACATGCGAATTGAAGGGACACCGAGTCTCGGAATTGCTGATGTATGCCAGCCATCAATTCCTGTTCTTCTGGTAAGCTGGGAAAGCATTTATCAGTTTTGGGGACAAACCTGAAAGTAATGAGACTTTTTCGTTTAGAGATAGCTCCGAGAGCACATGTTCGATGTCAATTGCCGACATGGTGAATGGAAGAACAGTGTCTAAGCCAGAATAAGAATAATAAAAAATGACCGAGATCCCAGTCGGAAAATCGCATTCTTATGGCCGACGAGTATCTAGGTTTCTTCAATAATCCGAGCTTCGGAAACCTGCGCCTGGGGGAGCATCGCGGAGTATCGGACTTGCGCCATCAGAGTGGAGCCAGCAGTGCGGGCCACGCTACATTCACCGGAGAACTTCTAGCTGATAAGACTAGTTCAAACACGATTCCCTTTCGTGTCTTTATAATTAGCCCGAAGGGATAAATTACTGCTCTACTCATTTGACTAACCGGCTGGAAAAAGAAATAAAATACACCCAATGAAATGGACCTAGTTTGTCCTCGCCTGCATTAACACCTGTAGAATATTGAACAAGCCCATTATATCATTCGACTCATTCTTCCAGAATTCCAACATCCGAGTAACATCTACTACCGCTCCCTCCCAGCCGATAGGCAGAAAGCAGACAAGATTCACACTACGCTCAGCAGCGAGCAACACCGTCGCACTCCTTGCACACGATCGAAGCATCAGCCATGTTCCGTGGTGGCGATGGTAAAATCCCGTTCGATTCTGCTGTATCCTATCTACACAAACCTTGAGTGCTTTGTGAAGGAAACTATTGCTGGTTCTGTCGCCTCGGCCATGCATTGCTTCGACCAAAAAGTGCCAGTACATTGTCTCTTGGCAGTCAAGGAAATGACCACTGAGAATAAATCGGAAGGGATCATATTGGTCTGTGTATAGGTTATCCGCATCTGGGGCCAGTGCCTCTGGGAGAGATCGCAGCCTAGCCTTGGTTAATTAATGTCTTCCTCAATTCAGAACCCTACTTACCAACCGTCTGCTTGCTCCTCAAAGTCGAGGATCACAGATTCCAGGTTAGATTTTGCGATAACATCGTGGGGTTGGTAAAGATAGCTCAGAATCCGGTTCTCCAATCTTCGCAAAGCAATTTCCGCGAGATAGAAATACCATGCCGCTTCATCTCTAGACTTGAGTTCTTCTGGAGGCGATGGAAAGAAGGTAGGGTATTTCAGACCGAGAAAATTCTTTTGGTAAAGGTTCAATTCCAGTCGTAGCTCACTATCAAGAAAATGTTAGACATACCCTCGTGACTCAGATATTGGCTTACCTACAGCTCAGACTTTAGGCAGGTCCAATATACTCTCTGCTTTGTCTCCCACGCATCTTCATGACAGTCGTTCGTGCGGAGGATGGAGAAGCCCTCGCAGCATGCAAGTGCTTGCACAAACATCCTCCATGCCTCTACCGACCGCAACGTAGTCATTAAATATACACCAGCTAGGAAGAAGCATTGTACCTCTATTACGCCGCCTCTGCAGAGCAACATGCCCATTCGTTTCTGGGCGGCAAGAAAATACGCTTCGCCCTGGAGAAATTCCTTTGACTGGCGAAACAGAGTGGAATCTACGCCTTGCCCATTCCTTACAAATGACGTTGCAATTGAGCCGTTGGCATAGATGAGAAGCTGGTATCATGTGAGTCCGGCATATGAACATAGGTTAGAGTCACTCACCAACAAACAAGACATCGCATCCCACCCGATGCCATTTAATTGTACAGATCTAACATATTCGTTGATGTCTTCCTCTTTTAGCGTGGGATTGAAGATATGCACATTATCGAAAAAGCTCCGCACAAGATGGTCGGCCACACGGAGGTCAAGGTCAACGGAAGTCTGCAGGTTCGGTTGTATGGTGTTCTCATCAGATGGAGATAGTAGATAGAGGCGCGGGTCAAATCCATGGTTATCAAATACAGGCCATTTCAGTACCTCCTCAATGTTGATAAAACATGGCTCCACTTGTGTCTGCTGCTCCAGCCCAGATGCCCAAATGTCATGGGGACTGCTAGACGATGACGAAGAGCAAAGAACATTAGGCAGAGCCACTGGATCGTTTGCCTTGGTCTGGATCAGTGCTTCCAAGTCGTCAATCCGTTTCAGAATAGCCAGACTCGCGGAATCAAATCTGTTGCTTGATTAGTTTCAACTTTCTTTCCAAACATTAGACGAGACGATCGATTGATCATCCGGAACCTACGTCGATAAACACATTTGTTGGTAAGAACATTCCGCCCCGAGCCGAACACATGATGCACACGATGGCCGGGTATTATCGCACTTCGTCCGCTTAAGACGACAAGTCTGACATGCTTGGGTAGCTCGCTTCCGGGGGTAGCTCGCGGCTGCACGGGCATGTCTTCGTTTCTGGACATCCGGCTTGTCGGTAGGTGGGGTAGGGGACTCCATATTGGAGCTTGAGACCTATCAGTGTATCTTGGATTGGTAGGTCAATCCCAGCAAAATACAAGCTTGTTTTGATCGATGGTATTTTCCATGCAGGCCTGAAAGTGAAATAAGTATCCAGCGGAGTGTCGGAGAAGAAGAGAGGGTGCATTGATTGTTCTCGTATTTGCGCTTTGGTCACGTAGGGTGCACGCGAACTTTTCACCTCTACCCTAAACCGGTTAGACCTGGCCCTCTATATTAGCATGAGAAATTTTGGTGGTATTTGCCATGTCGGCTGAGTGGCATCTTCCCCAGACGGGAGGAAAAATCGCCGGGGATGCCATTGCGGGGGAAAGGGTGCACATCCGGCACTAAACCCGAACTGGCCAATAAGCCGACTACTTTGAACTAGTTCATAACAAACGAGTGGTGTTAATAAGCCACACTGTGCTAGCCGAAGCGGAATTGCGGATCTTAACGACACTGCCGCACCCAATGGCTTCCGGTGGACAGACATAATGAAAGAATGAAAGCAGAAGGCGGTTTCAACCACAGAGTTGAGTTCAGCCATCAACTTCAATCGGTATGTTCATTGCGGAATCACGGATTGATGTGATAGAAATAAACTAATATAATAGACACAGCACACCCGAAATCACCGTTATTATATGGCAGACAGGGTTATTTTCCTCCTTCTCGCATTTAATTAACAGAACAGCGATCAAGATGGCTGATCAGGCTGATAAACCGACGACCGAGATCCATGATATCCATGCCAACAACCCCACCGAATGGAGCCTGGAAAGCGTTCTCCCACGTACCGGCAAACCATGGTACAAGAGCCGTCATCTTTTGCTCCTCAATCTTGGAATGATTGTTCCCTATCTATCCTCGACGACCAACGGCTATGACGGATCCATGCTCAACGGTCTGCAGTCAATGAGCCAGTGGCAGGATTTTTTCGGTCATCCAACCGGTACCCGGCTAGGATCACTTTCGAATGGAGTGATCTTCGGTCAGATCGCCGCCTTCCCTATCGCTCCTTGGCTCTGCGACCATACGGGCCGACGCTTCCCAATCTTCCTCGGATCGGCCCTCCTTGTCATTGGAGCCATTCTTCAATGCGCTGCCCAGAACTACGCTATGTTTTTGGTCTCCCGTATGATAATCGGATTTGGTGGTTTGATTGCCGTCGAAGCCTCACCGATGTTAGTCAGTGAATTGGCGTATCCGACACATCGATCCGTTCTGGTCGGCTATTACAACAACCTGTGGTATCTCGGGGCTTTGCTTGCCGCGTGGATTACATACGGAACCTACTTCATGGGCCCAAACATGACATGGGCGTGGCGTATCCCATCTCTTTTGCAGGGATTCTTTCCCCTCTTACAGGTTATTTTCGTCTATATGCTTCCCGAGTCGCCCCGATATCTTGTGCAGAAAGACCGCTATGACGAAGCTCGAAAGGTCTTGACCAAGTACCACGCTGGCGGAGACGAGGACTCTCGGCTAGTTGACTTCGAGATGAAAGAAATTATCTTATCAATCCAGACCGCCAAAGCAGCTTCTCAAACTGGCTATCGCGAGTTCTTAAGCACACGCGGCAACTTGCATCGCCTTTTCATCATCATCGCAGTCCCATGCATGATGCAGCTCTCCGGCAACGGTCTGATCGCCTACTATCTCCATCTCATTCTCAACTCCATTGGTTTCTCCTCTGATCCGCAGCAACTCCGTATCAACGGTGGCCTGACAGTGTTCAACCTGGGTGTCTCAATTATCCTAGCCTCGTTTATGGAGATAGTCGGTCGACGACGACTCTTTCTTTTCTCCACAGTGGGTATGCTGGCCTGCTATATGATCTGGACCATTCTGTCTGCAATCAATGAGCAGCGCCATTTCGAAGATACTAGTCTCGGCACGGGCGTGATAGTGATGATTTTCATGTATCAGCTCTTCTACAACGCCGGTCTCAATGGTCCACCCTGGGTTTATGTTACGGAAGTACTTCCTACTCATCTCCGTGCCAAAGGAACGAATATCATGCAGATCGCGGCCACGTGTGCTATCCTCTTCAATGGATATGCCAACCCCATTGCAATGGATGCGATCAGCTGGAAATACTATATTGTTTACTGCTGTGTCATTGCTGTTGAAATTGCGCTGGTCTATTTCGGGTTCCCTGAAACTAAGGGTCGCAGTTTGGAAGAGGTTGCTTTGATCTTCGATGGGGACAAGGCCTTCGGTGACGTCCATGAGAAACAAAGCCCGGATGAAGTTTGAGCTATCAGCAGTAGAATGGGGGTATGATGGCAAACCTGGGGTCTACTGGTAAGTACTTGGTGAAGGAATTGTCTAAACGCGGGTATATGTGTCGGGGGTTTACATACCAGTACTAGCATTTAGGTACTAGCTTCCTGGGTATGATTCAATTGGAATAACAAGATTCACTATGCTTGTATCCTTCAAGTTGTCATTTCCATTTAAGATATTGGCAGGTACCTAGTAGTAGTATATCCTGCTCCTCCATACCACCCCTCGTACTACCCTCTCTTCCAGGGCTTGTTTCTGTTTTCCTTCCTGTTTTCTTTCTACTTTCCCTTCTCCTTTCATTCAAGCTTTCTATCGTATCTGCCCCATCAAAGACTGCAGTGTCCTATTTTCGAGAAGGATTATTTCCTCGTAGAAGTTCTGCTTTCGACCCTCGGATAATTTAATCTACCTAGTAAAGAATTCCGAGACACAATACCACATTTAGCAGAAAACACATTGCAAAGGTGTAGGTAGGCTGGCCGAAACCCCGTCACACGGATACCACAACCTTGGAATCAAAAATTCAGTAGCGCCGTAGTCAAAAGGACCAATGGATAGTGTCAAGAAGTACTACTAGTACATCTTCAACTTGGCATTGCTACTACGCTGGCAAGATCACTGTCTGCTAAAGACTTTATTCCAAGGTTTGATTCATGTATAGTAAGTCGACGGAGGAGTTGGGGGATAAAAGGGAAACAAGAGAAAAAGAAAGTTAATGGGAATGCTCGCTGGCAGTCTGCTGTGGCAGACGGGTCGATTGTAAGAGGACAAAACCACTACACTCGCAGAGTGTACTAGAGTAGTAGAAAAAGCGTGACGCTATCGATATGCGACTAATAAGACATTCGAGTCTTCATGGACATGCGATATACCGATACCGCAACCTCAGCCTCAGCAGCCTTAGCAAAAAGAAGAGTTCATTAGGGGGAACATGCATATTGTTATTGATGCTATGGAACGAACGCTACTTATTCTTCCGAAACTAAATGGCTGCCTTGTTACTAAGGCCCCAATCACCTGGCTCCGACGTTGAGAGCGGAATCCCCCCATTGCACTAGTTATTAGTAGCTACTAGTAAAGTCTAATTCTTGTCACTAGTCATAGGTCGGGGTCCCCAAGATATGTCCCGTTTAGGTACCGACCTTAGTGGGGAACCACAGGGTACTGCAAATTTTGACAGTCCCCATTGCATTCCTGGTAAAGTCCAATAAATCCGTATCCACCACAGTTCTGACCAGAGTCGCCGCTGCAGGGATATAGACAATTCCCCATTGGGGTGGTCTTCGGCTCATTGGCAGGGTCAAGGATATTGCCACAATAGCACTCTAGGGAGTTCTCCAGGCCTGCAATTTTGTATCCATCTGCCTTACAATTCTGGATACACTTTTCAGGGGTCATGTCAGGCCCCCGTGAACTAGAGCCTGTAAGAATGCGGATGCCGCCTGCGTTGTCGACCGTGCAACCGATCCATTCCCAGCCAAGCTTAGTCGTGACATCGGTATAGTAGTGCCGTGGTGATCCAATCTGCGTAGGGGCACCACAGTTCGTAAAAATAGTCGCATCATTGGGACCGGGCTGAATGGGATTGCAGCCTGGGAGGGCATCTAGCCATCCTCCGACTTCTTCGTCAATTGACTGTTCCAAAAGACAGCTATCTGTGATGGTGTCGGGGTAGAGGTGGATTGGCGAACATTGGGTTATATCACCGCCACCATCATTGCAGGTGTCGATCGCTTCTTGGAGAACATCAACATTCCACCCGTTGACAAAGTCACCATGTAAGCCGTACCCTGTGGGATCGCCAAAAGAAAACACGAATGGCTGGCTGTCACCATACCACATTTCTGCAAAGGCCTCGGTGTGCCAGGTAATTTCGTAAAATATGGACACGATCCGAACGGGATGAGATGCGGGGCATGGGCCGTTGTCATAGGTCTGAGTCGGATATGCCATGTGTGACTTATGATCAGGGCTGTCCAGATTGACTCCATCCCAACAGGAAGGAAAGTAGATCTGTGCACGGATGCCATTCGGGCAATTTGTCTTTGGAAAACCATTTGTCTGGGGTGTGGCAGGGCCATCGTAATTGAGACAGGCGAAGCTACGCGCATCGGCAGCGATTGTGTCCTTGTATTGGCGATCAAATGGACTACCGGCAATCATCCGGAAGCCAGGCGGGGGAGCCACTATCGTACCATTGGTAGTTGGATCTGGACGTTGCCTAGGTCTTTTAGCATATCTTTATTATGTGACAACATATTCTTACTCGTAGTAAATCAATGCTCCGCCGTTCTGTGGGACTTGAATGAAACTACCATTTTGGGCGTGATAGTAGAGTGCCGCAACCCAATAGTTGGATTTGTCCTCAATCGGAGAGCAGGAGTTGCATTGTGAAGTTTGTGTCATGTCATAGTCCATGGTAAATCCAAAACCGGACCCTCCCATGATGGTGTGGACATGATTGGAGGCTACTCCTGGCGAGATGAGCGGGTCCGCTCTCTCGATAACCAGCGGCGTACTGCATGGCACCTTGAAGAAGGCAAATGCAGGCTTGAGGTATAAGTAAAGACAGATGGTATGGTACACAAAAAAGCGCATCGTGAAGTACCTCGACGTTCAAAGCCTGTTCTCCACAGCAGGGAATATTGATTCTTCCCCCCCTGACTGGGGCAGCTGTGACTATTTTATCATCATGGTATTTGGACGCAAGCTGTTACTGCAACCTCATCATCTGCAATATCTTCTTTGCTATTATTAATATTATTATTTGAGTCCAACGCGAATTTGTTTACAGAAGTTGAAAACCACAACCTTTTTTGTTATCTCCGCAATTCCGCGGTGTACGCAATAATGCACTTGTATTATATGGTTACATCTTATCTCGTTTAGTGCCGGAGTTCATGTCAGAATCGGCCTATTGGCCATGAACCCCGCATATTTGGCCTTAAACTAGTCATTCTTAATTAAACATGCATATTCTGCAGGGTTCCCATGCAGGACATGCCGTAGTTATATGAACGGTACATTGAGGGGATACGAAATTGGCGCCTTATACGAAGAACTTGGCATTGTCAAAATATGAAATAAGTCTATGTTGCGAAGGTCTGTAGAAAGGTTGTAATTTCGGGAGCCGACGTTAAGCTACCTCTGGTGACAGAAGTTAGTGGCAAGCTGGTCTCCCCTTCCTTCTCTCCATCATTTCGCTTGTTCTGTAAGAATTGTGCACAGTTGCTCTATCATCCTCCTCATATAGACCCTTTCCGTGGCGCTTTCTGAAAAATAGAAAGTGACTGATGGAGATTGTGTATCATGCCAAGGCCCATGAGCAAATACGGAAGAAAATACTTTTCGCCAAAGGTATGCCAGAAGGCACAGGGATACTTCGAGCTTTTAGACCTTAGTACCTAACCACTGACAAGACTCTCTGGCTCCACTAAAAAACAGCATTTACGACACGAAGCAGATATCAGATATAGAGCTTCCAAATAAAAGGCAATTGGTATTAATTGAAACCTATACCCTTTCACAGCTTTACCCACCCCAACAGGCTGTTCCACTACTCCACATCAAGGAAAGGTTAGATCGAAACATAAGCGCCACCCAAATTCGAAAGTGAAGTACCATCGGCATTGACGAGAAATTCCGGGAAAGCGCCGAAATACGCATACCTCTCCACATAGGCCTGCGAATCCAACCAAGGAAGGGCTCGTTCCAAAAATTCAATCTGCTGTTCCTCACTACCATAACACTCAAACTCGGTGACCCAGATTGGCAAATTCAAAACATTGTGCGCATTTGTGACATTACCCTCAAACCAAATAGCCCCGTTCTGTCCGTCCGGAGTAACGCAGTCCTGGTAATAATGAATTGCAGCAAAGTCCAAATGACAACCAGTGCAGTTCCCCAGGAAGTACTGAGTCCAAGTCGCGGTATCGTAAGCACCGCCAGATGAGGATCCCACGTTGTTCCACAGCACACTTGGAGATCCGATTCGTACGGTTCCCGCAAATGGCTGCATGTACGTTATATACCCAGAGGCAGCCTTTTCTGGCAGGATATTGGATGAGGCGTCGTAAGTGAGATCGGGTTCGTTGAATCCAAGGATGTTAAGTGTCCCAGGGGTCTGCACAGCTGCGGTCCAGTCTGTATCTGGCCCATTGGGGAGCCCCCAGAGCATCGGTACACTGTTAATTCAGTTAGTATCGAAAGTTCACAACGCTCCAAAGATTGGCTGACAATTCGAATGAGGCATCTAGGTTCCAGGAGGGATATCCCCAGTCATAGCCCCATGAAACCTTGCTGTTTCCTTTGAAAAGGTTTGCGTAGACTGCATTACCGAAGGGATTGTTGTTGTTGTAGGCAATGCCTCGTTTGCCAGTAAGTCCATGCACGCCCTGGAGAAAAGGCACACCTAATAGAATGGAGAGATGAGCCATTGTTGGGCTTTGAATCTAAAATACTAAAGGTTGATGTTTTTTTTCTTTGCTCTTTGAAAGAATGAAGAGCTTGAGGCCAGTAGGAGAAAAGAAATGTTGTCTTAAACTGCAGCACAATATATGCCGTGCAAAATCGTGTTTACCTCCGAATATTCGAATGTAACGTATAACCTGGCACACTGTCGACTGTAAGAACGCACTTGCTGTACTATTCTACTAGTATACTATGAGCCATTTATTCAAGGCTATAAACTTCCTCCTTTCGCCAATCCCCGGAATTATCCTTATTATTCCGCGGGAGAGATGAGCCACCCAAATACTGCAACGGCCGCGGAATTGCGGGGCACCTCAAAGCTCAACTTCAAATATAATTTGTGTCTATACCAATCAATCAATCAACTCGCCAGCGGATTTGCGGACTCACGCACTAGTTGTGGGATCTGTGCACCATGCATTCTTTACAACCCCGTTGCAATAGCGCCGGGAAAAAGGCAATATCCAGAAATCTAAGTAGGGGAACCTCATAACAGCGCTTTTTTTTAGTTCTCGCTAAAATATTTTCGCAAATGGGAACATGCAGCACGTTAGTCCCAAGCCACGCATGGCCCGTTCCGCGGGGTCTGGGGTCAGGGGTCCGGGGTAGACATGTACTAGTGCCTCCGCGACCATGTCAATTCATGCAGCTATAGTTTTTCATATTTCCAAGGAATGTTATATAAAGGGATAGTCATAGCTATAGATCTTGTTCTCAATCTCCATTGTAATAAACTTGCTGAAAAAACATGATTTTGCTGAACATTTTTGCTATTGTATCCTTTGCCCTCTGGGCAACGGCAGCTGTGCTGGATATTCCGTCAGTTGATGCTGCTGTTGCCGCCGCGCTCAAGGAATACGGAAACTATGAAGCCTACACTGGCCCTGAAAAGAAGGCTCCTTCTGAGGCAAACGCCATCAAATTGAAAGAAAATACAGCGACACTTGAAGATTCATCCTATTGGCTAGAATCTATTAGCCACCAGGGTGTTTCTGCCTTCGGTACTTCTGGATATCAAGTTTTTCGCAATGTCAAGGACTTCGGTGCTCAAGGTAATGTATTTATCATCGAAATGTTACATGGTATGATGGCTGACCACAACTCTAGGAGATGGTGTCACCGATGACACGGCGGCCATCAACGCAGCCATCAGCAGTGGCAACCGATGTGGGCAGGATTGCCCGTCCGACACGACAACCCCAGCATTGGTCTATTTACCTCCAGGAACTTACAAGATCTCGTCCCCTATCTTTGACTACTACTATACGCAGATCATTGGAAACCCCAACGACTTGCCCGTGATCAAAGGATCATCGGATTTCCAAGGTGGGTATCTTATCGACGCCGACCCTTACTTCTCCTCGGATCTCAACTGGGGATCCACTGTGGTTTTTTTCCGATCAATTCGAAATATCGTCCTTGACCTTCGCGAAATCCCCTCTGGCAACACTGTGAGTGGCATTCACTGGCCAACAGCCCAGGCAACTAGCCTAGAAAACATGGTCTTCGAGATGAGCTCCGCGTCTGGAACTAAACACCAAGGCCTCTTCATTGAAAGTGGTCTGTATAACCATATTCACCGGAAAAAGTGGATCATAGGAACTGACAATCTCAAGGCTCCGCCGGGTATATGGGTGATCTTGTCTTCAACGGTGGAAATATTGGCGCCGCACTAGGTAATCAACAGTTCACAGCTCGTAACCTGACATTCAACAACGCCATTACCGCTATCAGCCACTTTTGGGACTGGGGTTGGACATACAAGAACATTCATATCAACAACTGCCAAGTCGGAATCGACATCACGTCTGGTGGCCATGATGCACAAAGTGTCAGTTCCATTACCCTACTGGACAGCTCCATTACGAGCACCCCGGTCGGCATCGTCACTTCGCGCGACTCCACTTCTCAGCCTGCCACCGCAGGTAGTGTTATTCTCGAGAACGTTTCCATCCAGAATGTCCCAGTCATTGTTCAAGGTCCGAATAAGCAAACGGTTCTTGCAGGACCGAACCTTCAGGTTGCTGCCTGGGGGCAAGGACATCGATATACCCCGAATGGACCGACTGTTTTCCAGGACACGTTTTCCCCAAACGATCGTCCCGTATCTCTCGTTCAAGGACAACAGTTCTATGAACGCTCGAAGCCCAAATACCAAAGCGCCATTGCATCCTCCATCAGCAGCACCCGCAGTGGGGGGGGCCAAGGGCGACGGAAAGACAGATGATACTGCAGCTCTGCAGAAGGTGATCAACGATGCTGCTTCCTCTGGTCAAATCGTCTTCTTCGACGCTGGGTCATATCTTGTGACGAAGACTCTCGAAATCCCTGCAAATTCCAAGATTGTGGGCGAGTCATACCCAGTCATTTTGTCCAGTGGAAGCTTCTTCAACGATATTGATAATCCTAAGCCAGTTGTTAGAGTCGGGGCATCTGGCGATAGTGGCCAGGTCGAATGGTCTGATATGATTGTCAGTACACAAGGTGCTCAGGCAGGTGCTATTGCTATCGAGTGGAATCTGGCTTCCCCTTCCGATAGCCCATCTGGAATGTGGGATGTCCATGTGCGAATTGGAGGATTCGCAGGCTCCCAGCTTCAAACTTCACAGTGCCTTTCAACTCCCGAGACCGATGTGACCTCTGACAATGTAAACAAGAATTGCATCGCTGCTTTTATGTTGATGCATATTACGTCGTCAGCGCGTGGATTGTACATGGAGAACAACTGGCTCTGGGTTGCAGATCAGTAGGTTCAAGCTTTCTTTCTTTTGGAAGTTGCCAGTTTGCTGACAAGCTAGTGATCTCGACGGCAACGGTCAGATTACGATATATAGCGGGCGTGGCTTGAATATTGAAAGCACCGAGGGAAATATTTGGCTGTGAGTTTGAGTCCAAAGCCAAAAAGATAAAGTGCAGAGAACCTCGGAAGCTAATCACCCTGCAATGTTCAGCTCCGGTACCTCAGTAGAGCACAACGTACTTTACCAATACCAGGTTGCTTCGACAAAGAATATATACATGGGACAGATCCAGACGGAATCCGCGTGAGTAATTCCTCATTCAAACCTCAGCATAATCCTTAGATCACTAACAGACATACAAGGTATTACCAACCCAACCCCCCTAGCAACAACTCCTTTCCCGGTTGTGGCCTCACTCCACGATCCCAACTTCACGGAACACTGCTCAGGCAAAGACAAGTATTGCTCTGAAGGTTGGGGTCTACGTGTTCTGGATTCGACAAATATCTTTGTATATGGCGCCGGCCTATACTCGTTCTTCGACAACAATGATGCTTGTATCGGACTCCTTGTCTCCCATTACACAAGCCTCAACTAACATTTTGCAGCATGTTCGGCCCAGGACTCCGGAAGGAGCTGCCAAAACTCGATTTTCAGTATCGAAGGCTCGTCGTCGATCAGCGTCTATAATCTGAACACTGTGGGCTCGGACAGTATGGTTGATATTAAAGGTACAAGCGTTGCGAAGCAGTCGGACAATGCGAATGTTTTCAATGAGAACATCGCACTCTTCAGAAATTAATCACCACCGCATGTGCATGGGCTGTGGGTCTGCACAGATCTAGCGGGGGCGAGCAGGGCATACTAGTAGATCTACAGTAACGGATCTAGATAACCTTGTGTATATCCTAGGTAAATGGCATCCTACTAGTACTAGAAGAACAATACAACTATTCACATGAAAGTATACAAATCATCTCGTATCGCCCCTGTCTATCACAGTATCTCCGAGTCTAGCATCCATGGGACCTGGCCATGGATCTCGTATTCTCCAGGGCTGTGTCAGTCATGTGCTTACACTCCCTTCCCCCTCCAATTCAACCTCATCTTGAACATCAACCACCTCAGTCAGCTCCACTATTCAACTCTCCTCAAAATTGTCCCCTTTTTCAGCCTCGACGAGATCATCAGCCCAACCCGAAACTCCTCTCGCTTGTCTTACACCGATTCGGCCCAGAGTCAAACGCCATCTCGACGTGGTGCTCGTATCCGTCTCGACTCATTGGCAGAACAAAGCCTAGTGGCGCATATCCCCCCCCACTATTGCTCACAACAGCCCTGCGGCTGGCTTTTCAACCTCTGATTTCTGCATCCTGCGGCTCCAGACATCTCGTTTTTGGTCGCTTCCTTTCAACTTTACGAGCTCCGGACCCGGTTGACTCGTGTGCCAGCTGCGGTGTGGAACCATGCAAATCCCGGGAATAAATCCAGCAAGGGACCCCCCTCGCGCCGGGGGGGTGATCAATCACTTTTCGATCTTTTTTTCCCCGAGCTCATATTCTCGACTCCAGCTGCTGCTGTCAGTCTTCTCCTGATTGCATCCTTTACTTCCTCTCTGCGCCCGTCTACTCCGAGTCTGCTCTGTTCTACCAACGACTCCCACCGACACCATGTTGGCGCTTCATATCGCCCTCTACGTCCTCCTGGGCACAGCCCTAGTCTTTGCTATCGTCGAACTGGGTCTGTCCGCCTATGTTGTCTCGGGATACTCCGGTAACGCCGAGGAATGGAGCTGTGATGCCTTCACATGTGGCTATCACACTGTCAAGGTCTCCACGCCAGGAATTCTGGCTTTCCTCGTCTTCGTGTCTCTCTGGACGATGATCGTCTCGGTTGCCGCCGCCGTCTTGCCCTGGTTCTATGCGCGCAGGGGAAATGTCACTTCCAAGTTGAATATGACTCTGGGAATTTCTACTATCGTTGTTTACTTTATCACCTCCGTCTTTTGGTTGGCTTGCTTCGCTGATATCGTGACCATCTTTGGCGCCGGTAATGTTTATAATGATTACCTGAATGCGGTTGTTGCCTTTGCGGTCCTTCTTTGGTGAGTTTATTCCTGGTCCCATCACTGCATTTTTGCTGTATCGTACTAACTTTTCAAACACAGGCTGATCTTCGTCGCCCTCGTCATTCTTACGATCCTCACTGCCGTCGGCGTCCTCGTCTCCAGCTGGCCCGGCCATCAAAATATGCGCCAGAACCGCATGTCGGGGACTGCCCCGGTTCATGATGTACCTATGAGTACTGCCCCCCCTGCCCCTGTCCCTGTCCCTGGTGCTGTTCCCTCTGAGCTATCTGCGCGCGATGCTGAGGCTTTGCATGATCAGGCACACAGCCAATCCCATAGTATCTCTTCGCCATCGGCCGTTAACAGTGCGGAGCTCGACGGGGGCAACGGTCATAAATACTAGTGGGTGATTCGTCACTTCTTCAAGTCGCACTCGGAGTCCAACTCGAATCTTCAACTGAAATTTGGTTCCGGGGTTGTTTGTCCGGGCTTGCGACGATATTACACCTCCACTATATCTATCTGGGTTTCTGTTTTCCAAGGTTCTCGTGGTGTTAGTCCTCTCGAGGATCCGAATAATGTGTAATGGTTCTGTGTGTTGTGTGGTGGGATTATCCGTTCTGTGGATTTTGGATCATAGTATTGGTCCAACTATGTTGATATCATTCATACCTAGGTATCATATATATCATTGACTATTCCGTTCTATTCTACATCCTATCTTACCTAGTCCTCTCCCACTTTCCCTTTTACTTGGAACTTTCTCTGTTTCTGCAATACTGCTCTATCTGAGCGAAGAATCTCTGCATTCGGGCATGGGCCTGGTATATAGGGCAATCTATGTCATAACTCAAATTATGCGCACCCCGGCGCGTCGCTGGAAACAGGGGTCGATCACCCGAAAGAAAACATGAAGAAGGAAAAAAAAAGAAACGATCGTATGTCCAAGAGCAAGACTAATGCCCCCTCCATCTAAACCGCCGGCTTCTCCTCCGCCTCGGTCTCATCGTGGCTGTGCTTCTTCTTCTCCTTCTTCTTCTTATCCTTGGTTTCGGATTTCTTCATCGAGTCCGCCATCAGCTGTTCGAACGCCATGTAATCGCCCTCTTCTTCGGGGTCACGCGCAGCCTTGTATTGTTAGTATATGTTCATCTCTCAAGTGGACAGGAAAGGGAGAGGACATACCTTGGCGTAAATGTTACCTGCCAGGACCAGAGCGTGGGCACGCTCCACCCGCTTCTCCAAACGGATGCGCTTGTCACCCAGAACCTGGTCGCAGACCTCGCGCAGGACACTCTGGATCTCGAACTTGCTACCTCTCCAGGCCGCAGCCAGGATCTTGCCGGTGACCTTCTTCTCATATTCCGCCCGCTTCTCATCAGTCCAGTCCTCGCCGCCACGCTCCTCCATCTTGGCCATCTCCTCCATGGTCATTTGAGCATCGATAGCCGTGGAGATGGTGGTCCAGGTCTCCTTGGCCAGGGTGCCCTTGTCCTTCAGACGCGAGAAGAATCCCGAGATACCCAGGAACTTCTGTGACTTCAAGAACGAAGTACCCTTCTGCACATATGTGGCACCGACAGCGTGGAGGATCTCCAGACCAAAGGACTCCATCTTCAAGTTCTCCACCTCCAACCGAATCTTCTCCTCGAAGGCGTGGGTGACATCGAGGTTCTTATCAGTCTCAGTCCACACACTGAGGCGATCCACCAGCTTGTTGGCGAGAGTGTTGACACGTTCCTCGCGGGCCTTTTTCCGCTCCTCCTCAAAGGCGGCAAGGCGCTCCTGCTGCTCCTTCGACAGCCCCTTCTTCTTCTCTTTTTTGCGAAGCTCCTTCTCTTCCTGGGACAGACCAGCTGCATCCATGCGCGCCTCCTCCTCGGATCGGTCCATCAGCGCCTGTTGTCCCCAGTTCCGTCGGGGGGTGCTGGTACCGGAGCTTGGGACAGAGGTAGTCGAAGCCGAGGGTTTCTCCGGACCGGCGGGGGTGGAGGCGGATGTGGATTCCGAAGCAGACGGCTTCTCCGTGTAGGCAGGGGCGGCATCGCTAGAGCGCTCGGCGGGATGTTCGGCTTCACCGGCCTTAACCTCCTCGTCATGGACGTGTAGCTTCTCCTCGGCGGACTGGGCCAATTCCTCTTCCTCCATCTCCTGCATGGTAATATCCATCGTCGCGGTCAAGTCTTTCATGAGGGAGATCTCGCCGATCAGGTCGACAAAGGCCTCGCCGCCGAAGATCATGCTGAAAAACTCGGATGGGTCCTCTATGCGGTTGTCAGCTTGTTCCTCCAGATTCCGAGGGTAGGTATGAGCCCGTCAGGCCGTCAGCCCATGATCCCAACTTACCGAAACCTCCACTCGGCTGGGCCTCTTCCTTGCCGAACTTGTCATATCGTTTGCGGAGATCTTCGTTGCTCAGAATTTGGTAGGCTTCACCGATCTGGTGAGATTAGGTTGGGATTAGTTCGGTGTGGTGTGGTGTGATAGAAAGGTATATGTCATCAGAGCTTCGCGTACCTGTTGGAAGCGTTCGTGGGCGGTCTCATCGCCGGGGTTCTTATCTGCAGAGGTTCATGAAGTGATTAGACTTGAGATACTCATTCGAGACAAGGCTGAAACATACCGGGGTGTGTTACGATGGCCAGCTTGCGATAGGCCTTCTTGATCTCCAGCTCGGTGGCTGTGGGCTGGACACCCAGAGCATCGTAGTAGGTGGTATCAGCGACCATGATGGTCGTGGAGTGAGTATCCAAGGTTGTAAATAGAGGGTCCAAGTATCCAAATATCAACAATAACCCAGAATGAAGTGAATATCAAGAATATCAAGGGTATCAAAGTGATTCAACGTGTTTGCCTGGTTTTCCGCTACTTTTTTGCCGCCTCCCCGCGATTGGGCGGTGTGTCACGTGGGTTCCCCCCTTTTAATTGGCGATTTTCGCTTTTCTTCTTTTCCTTCCTCCACTTCCTCCTTTCTTTTTCCTCTCTCTTCTTCCCCTGCATTTGCATTTGCATCTGCTGTTTGCCATCTGCCCATCATGGGTTTCATTGGCAATGCCATCTACTACAGTTTCCATCCGTACCAATTGAGGTCGATCGTTCAATGGTAGACCTGCCTTGTGTTCATGTGGAGAGTTCGAGGATCATATCGCTAATCGTCTCTCTCACAGGAAAGTTTGGCACAACCCCCCTCATGAGCGTAACCCCGCCAATGAGACTCAGTCCGAGAAGGATTGTTTCAAGTTCCTTGACTTGACCAGTCGAAGCTTCAGTGCTGTCATTCAGGAACTCCACTCCGAGCTGCTCATGCCCGTCTGCGTCTTCTACCTTGTCCTTCGTGGTCTGGATACCATCGAGGATGATACCTCTATTCCTCTCGAGACGAAGGAGCCCCTGCTCCGTGGCTTCCAGGATTTCTTGACCCAGGAAGGATGGAACTTCACTGGCAACCGTCAGGAAGAGAAGGACCGTGAGCTGCTGGTTCAGTTCCCGTGTGTCATCACCGAGTTCATGAAGATGAAGCCCGCCTATCAGGCAATCATCAAGGACATCACGGCCAAGATGGGTAACGGCATGGCCGACTACTGCCGAAAGGCTGAGTTGTCGGACGCCAGCGTGAAGACGGTCGAGGAATACGATCTGTACTGTTACTACGTTGCCGGTCTGGTCGGCGAGGGTCTCACCCGCCTGTTCGTCGAGGCCGAGTTGGCCAACCCGGCTCTCCTCGAACGCCCCCATTTGCAAAAGTCGATGGGTCTCTTCCTGCAGAAGACCAACATCATCCGAGACATCCGAGAGGACTCCGATGATAACCGTCGCTTCTGGCCCCAAGAGATCTGGTCCAAACATGTGGACAACTTTGAAGATCTCTTCAAGCCGGAGTACAAGGAGGCTGCTCTGAACTGCAACTCCGAGATGGTCCTCAATGCCTTGGAGCACGCTGACGAGTGTCTCTTCTACCTCGCTGGCCTGCGGGAGCAGAGTGTCTTCAACTTCTGTGCCATCCCCCAGTCCATGGCTATCGCTACGCTGGAGCTGTGCTTCCGCAACTACGATATTTTCGAGCGCAACATCAAGATTACCAAGGGCGATGCATGCTCTCTGATGTTCGCATCAACCCAGAACCTTCGTGTCCTGTGTGATCGCTTCCGTGACCTGACCCGGAAGATCCACAAGAAGAACACTCCCAAGGATCCCAACTTCCTCAAGATCAGCATGGCCTGCGGTAAGATCGAGAAGTTCATCGAAACTATCTTCCCTTCGCAGAATGCCGAGGATGCCAACCGTCGGGTCAAGGGTGTTATCTCCGAGGAGCAACAGAAGAAGCGTGAAGAAGATGCTGAGAACAAGAATGACGTCTACTTTATGATGGCACTCATGGGCTGCATCGTCCTTTTTGTCGCTGGCACTATGATGTTCTTTGCCTGGATGATGGGCGCCCGGTTCGACCTTGCCTTCAAGGAGCTCATGAGTGGTAACTTCCGACCCCCAGCGCCATCCGCATCCGCGATTCATGAGGATCTTTAATCAACCAACCACCTCATAAATTACCCTGTACATCTACGGCGTTACGACCTACTGCTAATCTTCGATTCCCCTCCGGTGGCCTTGTTTTATTATTCCCCCATTACCCAGCTACCACGCGTCGCCACCGCAGCCACGATGTGTATTGATAATAATTTACCATTTTTTCTTTCTTCGCTTTTCCGTGTTCACTGACCTTGACCTCGTTGGACTTGTTCGAATAGGATTGGGACCCTTGAATGGGGTTAGCACGGATGTCAAATTGCGATCCGGCCCTCCAATGGCCGAGGTCGTGCCGAAGAAGTGCTGATATTATTAGGAGATTCGTCTCATTCACCAGTGATGTACTAGATTTGTGTTCTACGGTTCGCCGAGATAGCACACGTCCATTGAAGATCTGGCACATATCGTATACTTGCGTGTATATGGTACGTAATCCTGCAGTATTCGTAAAATTGTCTATTCAGTCAATCAATCCAATCAATTCTATTTCCTTTCATTCATTTTGCCTACTCCTCTCACCTAACTTGTAGTCCCTCTTGATGAAGAGACAGTATATCAGCCGAAAATAAAACGCATCTTCAAGTTCTTGACTGCTGAAGTGTCCAGTGGAACGATTTGGCGCAGGTTTATCTCGAAATGAACCGGAAGGCAGTACTTTCTTGACATGCTTCTTCCTAAGCCTCCTGAAATATGCATGCACCGAGATCAATCTTAACCCATCAACTATCCCCACGAGATGAATGATTGCAAATGCTTTGAAATCGGGCCCACTTCACCGAATCAGAAATCTCTGCTTTCTCAGCGCCCCCGGATTCGCTTCAATCAATGCATCTCATATCTCCTTCAACTCTGATACAATCCCCGCAAGCTTCTCTCCCAGTAATAAAGTACTCTCGCGACCGATACTCGGCAGTCCGAATTACCCAACTGCCGTCTTATGCGTGGTCTGCGAAGTCTCATTCCCCCACCAGCTCTCCTGGCTTCCTCTCGTTTATACTCTGCATCTTCAAGATATCCAATCACCATGGCTGGCAAAATGAAGACTGAGACGGAAAACTCCGGGTCTTTACCTCCGCTCTCCGCGAGTGACTTTCGTGCATATAATCGCATGTCTGAGCAGATGGAGGGTTTTGTAAGTTATCCATGTAGCCATCTTCGTGTGAGGACTTAGTACTGATGATAGCGAAGCATAGTCACTTTCGTTTGACTTGGAATCAGCTTTGGGACGCATGTAATGCCACGGGCAAGCGTCCTGCGGGATTATCAGCCCGCCAGATGATCATGATGGGACTACAATTCTGCTCGCAACTCGACTTCCACCACTCTATCGAGGAGCAACATATTTTCCCAGTGCTTGCGAAGAAAATGCCCGAATTCCGGAAAGAACTGGATCTTCTGAAGCAGCATAAACAGATTCATGCTGGCCTCGAGAAGCTCGAGGCTTACCTTGAGAAATGTCGCTCCGGCGAGGAGGACATGCGCCGTGAAGAGGTGCGCCGACTCATGGAGGGCTTTGGTAAGGTGCTCTGGCAGCATCTTGATGAGGAGGTTCAGACGCTCAACGCGGAAAATATGCGCCAATATTGGTCCGTTGAGGAAATGCGCCGCCTACCGATGTGATTTTTTTCGAGTTGTTCGGTGGTTGGATTTATACCCTCACATCTTTCTACCAGTATTAATGTAATCTTGAATTTATGACTATTTCGGGCATTGTTATATCAGTAGATTTGCTCTGTTGGTAGCAGTGATGGAATGGCCTGCAACAGGAGGAGAAATGAATTCGGCCTCTTGTCCTAACCGGTATCTTGCGATAGAGAACCATCGTGAGACATTGACCCAGTCTACTTGACGCATTCGGGATGGGGAAGCCCACTGAGATTGCACCTTGAGCTTGCGACCGACTGCTTACTCGGTACACGATGACCATCATAATATCTTACTTTGCTATCAGTGATATGCCACTTTGATATGCCACTGGCTACACTGCGTTACCATGGCCATCAGCCTCGATCTACTGATCGACACATGATGAGCACCACTGGGTAACTATCTGATTAATCTGCGCTTCTAAACTGCTGATTTAGCAACTGCGTCGCTGCAGTGACGATCGAAGCATCTGTTGATCTTCATGCACGATTGACTTGCCGTGCCACGATGTCCGAATCCATTGGCGATCGTTCGCGGCGTCTCCAACGCGCATCGGGTCGAATAAAAGAATTGAGGACGCCGCTTTTACTAGCCAAGAAATGATCAACATATTACGCCGCATTCGTTAGTTACGAGTCAACAGTCCTCCAATCAGAGTTGGTGGCCGGAGCGTTGGTATGCAAGGGGTTGACAAGAATGTGCAGCTCATCCGTTCATTCTCCTTGGATGACGAGCCGTAGCTTATCAATTGCGCGCGATCCAATCTTTGCCTCGTGATCATACTTTCTGAGAGAGGCGAGTGATTCCAAATGCTTTCCAAAGCCGTTGTAAGTAGGCACGTCTTATATTAATCTTGACTATACTTTCCGAGAACAAAGAAATCATCCCCACAACGCCAAGCTGTGATTTTGGAGTACAATAATATGTTTTTGAGAGTGGAAACAGAGTTCCGAATGAGGTTTGTTTAGTCCGATGGTCATACAACTTGAATTCTCGCCAATGCCGTAGAGAGTCGCCATGGGAAAGTTGAAGTTCTGTATCTACATTGCTAACCTGTAGATTATCAAACAGGACAATTCCACCTCTCTTCCCTTTTCGAGCGCAACTAGAAACTACTAGTACCTAGGTTGTATTTCTCGTAGATTACATGAAATTGAGATCGGACGCATGGCGATCATTGTCCAATCCGTCGTGGCGCCGCTGTCAACCAGATGCGACCACCAGACCCCGACTGGAATGTATCTGTCATCTAGACGCGCACGCTGCTTCCCACCTGTTCTGGTGTCTGATGAGTGCAGATGATCGATTTCTCCACTCAGGACCATTACAAGCAGAATATAGACGCAGAAGGCAGAATATCAGCACAGTCTTGAGACCAGAACAGCAAATCACTCGCGCTTCCAAGTGTGGTCGGCATTTGCCCTGATCAACATGATTCCCACATCCCCACCTCTTAGCGGGTCTGGGGCAATTCCCCAGAGTCTTGTGAAGCCTAACATCAGCACGACTTTTACTTCCTCATGCGGCTCACGCGCCGCATGCAAACTCTTGAGACGAAAGTATAAGAGCCACCGGCTAGTCGTGTACTCTGGGAGGAAAAGACCTGTCACGTCACATAGTGGTTCTTTTGGTTCAAACATTCTCCCAGAAAACACCATCTCACCTGCTTTTCACCATGAAGTTCATTACCGCAACTATTACTACCGCCATCTTGGCCGGCAATGCCCTCGCGGCGCCTGGAGGTTCTGGTCTTGCTGCCCGCCTGGAGGCTCGTGGTGTCCTCACTCGCCAGTCACTCCCCAAGATCGACAACTCCGACGAAGTGAACGGCGTCCTTCTCAAGGAAGGCTCCAGCTCGGCCAAGGTCCAGTATAGCAAGAACTGGGCTGGTATTGTCCGCGAGAAACCCCCTGCCAGCGGTACTTACAATATCGTCTCCGCAACCTTTACCGTGCCAGACCCTACGGCCACCGATGACTCCGGAGACACTCAAGCTGCCTCGGCCTGGGTTGGTATTGATGGCGATACCTATACCAAGGCTATTCTTCAGACCGGAATTGATGCCTATGTTTCGAATGGCGACGAGAAGTCCTACGACGCCTGGTATGAGTGGTATCCCAACCCAGCGGAAAACTTCGAGATCGATCTCTCTGCCGGCGATGTGATCGTCGCCACAGTTGAATCCAACTCGCCCAGCGAGGGCGTCGCTATTATTGAGAACAAGTCCTCCGGAAAGAGTGTGACTAAGACTCTCTCGGCTCCTTCTACTTCTGCCACTCTTGGTGGACAAAATGCCGAGTGGATTGTTGAGGACTTCAACAGTGGTAACTCCATGGTGCCTCTAGCCAACTTTGGTGAAATCACTTTCACCGGTGCCCAGGCCAAGGGTGGTGACAGCGAGTATGGCGTTAACGATGGCTCGATTCTGGATATTCAACAGAACGGACAGGTGCTGGCGCATGTCGAGGTTGAGAGTGATACTGAGTTTACTGTCACTTATGAGTAAGTGAAAATCTCTCGGCTAATTCAAAGTTGTGTATAGCCCAGGCGGTCATGTTTTCTTTTTTCTCTCCCTTTTTGGGGCTTTTGAACCTTGGAAGGCTCTCGAATATTATTGGTGTTTCGGAGTTGTCTTTAGAAATAGAAGGGGATGAGCTCACGAGATTTGATATAAAAAGATATATTTAATTTCTTAATATTACTTGTATCTGCTGATTGCTTGGAGAAAAGGTAACTCGTTCCAACATGGCATTAGCCATCAGGGCCGCACAACTGAGTGCTTGAAGACATTCTTTGGGTCATATTCTTGCTTGACCTTTTTGAGTGTCTCATAACGATTCCCGTAGATGACCCTCAAATCTAATTTCTCGTCTGGATTCAGCGGAATATATGAAATAGGGTAAATGTTGGCTGGATCTGTCTTCATGAGAGCATCGTAAAATCGCTGGCCCCACTCCCGCAGTTCCTCAAAAGCTTTTGGAGAGGAAGACAAGGGAAGAATCTCGACGAGGAAATGCGGATCCCTTGCGTTGAACACCGAGTTTGCAAATTCTCGGGGTGCCTCCGCACGGAGCTCATGTATGCCCAATGCAGGTCCTGAGTAGTTGGGTCGGCTTTTTGCGAAAGTGCCAACTATATCAATAACCTCGGGTGTCAAATCGTAGAATCCAGGACAGAAAATTGTAGCGTATGACATTTTCTCTGTGAGAGTCGCAGCTACTTCACTGAATTCCAAGATTGTTGTTGGCGCGACGTTTTTGACCGCAATAGGAGCCAGTTCGGCTACTCTGTCAACCCACTTTTGGCCTTCTTCGAGATTGGATGAGGACCAAATCACAAAAACGGTGAATGCCCTTCCTTCTGGCCCATCCATCACGGCTTGATATAAGCCCATGGCGCGTGGGATTCCCTCCTCTTTGAGCTTGCGATAATTCTCATTATACTGTCGTATCGTGGCGACCAAATCTGCCGATTGGTAGGCGAAGAAACCCCCCAAGTATCTGTCTTGATATTTAGAATCCAAAAAAAGTTGATGCGAATAATCTCACCTTACCTTTTCTGAAGGGTAGACCTTGATGAGAAGCTCGTAAATAACTGCCACCGATCCACCCCCTCCTCGGATGGCCATGAGCAAAGTCTCGTCGGCATCCACAATATTGCCTTGTCCATCCACTACCCGAGCGCCCACGATCTGATCCGATCCAAGTCCGTGGTTTGTGCTCAAAAGACCGTATCCCCCATGAATAGCCCACCCAGTATATCCGACACTGGGTGTCACTGCGTGGGCGGTTGTCATTTTATGCTTATCAAGCTCTCTGTGTAGATCCAAATTTATCACCCCACCACCAACTTGTGCAGTATGAGAAGCTTTGTCGACATATACATGAGATATATCACGCATATCGATCAAGACACCATCTTGTACAACCGTTCGACCGAACATATCATGCCCGCCTCCTCTGACACTGAAAGGCAGATTGCTTATTGTCAGAACTTTTACCAATGAAGCAATATCCTCGATCGTACGTGGGCGTACGATTATCCGCGGGGTTCTAGTTTCCTGAATAACGAACTGCTCGCGAAGTTCCGCAAAGTCGGTGGAGTCTGGAGTTGCATGACGGATGTGTGAGTTTGCCGATAAAAATTGGATGAGTCGGTTCATGGCGATAAATCCCGAGGCTAACTCTTTATGTGCCTTTGGAATGGAATAAAGCAGATCGAACTTGAATCTCACCGCAGGTGCTGGAAGCTCTATTTATGCTTCTGCGGCACCGCAGTGGGGGGCCTAATCTGACATTTTCCTGACCCAAAAAGCCATTTCGAACAAGAGCCTGGGTTCAGGTATGAGTTTAGAGTGGCTCTCTTCGCAATGACGCAAAAGTTTCCGGATCTTGAATTTTGCCCCGTTTCGATGAGGGCGAGATCATAGAAACCATCGCCAAGTGCAGGTTAGCATACATTGGTCGAGGTCCCCAAGACCCATAAGCTTCGAATAGCAGGCTTCCAAGGGTGAATAGCGAATGATGTATTAGCAAGAGTGCCTCTGTCGATTCTACTAAATAATGGCAATGGTTCCAAATATACGCTAGGTTCGACAATGAAAATGGCAGCTTTTGACGCCAGAAAAGGTCGCCTTTCGACCGGTAATGTTTATGCATCCAATTACAAGCCCAGGTGGCATTATATTCTTAAACTATCATCCCCATACACGATTGAATTCTTTTCATCTTTTCGGGGCACTGAGACGGCTGTGACATGGGTGACCGTTGCATCCTGTAAGATCCTGGCCTCGTATTGCGTATTGCGTATTGCGGCGGGGTAGAGCTGCAGCTATTCACCAAGAGAGCAACCATTCCACGATGACACTCGTGTTCTAAAATTTTTGTCATTAACTTGTCCTCTTCGGACACACTAAAGTTCGAAGTCGACACAAAGTGTGAGATTTAAACTATTCCACGCTATCCTATTGAGGGTAATACCTATAATGCATTATCTCTCTCATTGGCCCGCAGACTGCCTGCTCCTCATTGCGGACCAGCTATCCAAATATGGTAGCCTCAGCTCCCTCGCACGAACAAGCAAGCGAATGTACTTGCTACTGAATCCCCATCTTTTTCGTCGCGCTGTCAAATCTCGAGGTGCAACAGCCGCCTTGTGGTGGGCAATCCGGATTGGCAACTTGACTGAGACGCGGTTTGCACTCGAAGCCGGGGCATATCTCGATGCCAAGGAAGACGAAGTTTCGAGGCACGGGTATTGCGTGGCGAGCGAAGCTTTAAAATCTCGATATCACATGAGTCAACTGTGGAATAATCGAAAGTATTTCGGGTGGAAGGTCGACCCTCGTGTGGTAGATAGCAGGCTCGACGATTATCGCCCCTTGATTCTCCTGCTACTCGATAGTGATGCCGACATCCACGGCAGAGATGGAAGGGGATGGATGTCTCTGCACCAGGCAGCCTGGCTGTCCGATGAAGAAATGGTGCGAGTCTTGGTGGAAACCGGTGCTGATATTACACTTCCGTCGGACGAAGGCACCACTCCGCTACATCTTGCTGCTTTCCGTGGCCATGTAGAGGCGATCAGGTTTCTCTTGGAGAGAGGAGCCGATATCAACGGGTGTAAAAAGTTTCCCAGTACGCCATTTCCTCACGCAGCTCGGGAGGGTTTTCATGAAGCGACTGCATTCTTGCTCGAAAAGGGATATGAAGTCGACGCAATAGACTGGGGCGAACAAACGCCTCTTCATTCTGTGGTCTGGAGTGGGGCTTGCAGGCCCATCGAAGATATCATACAGCTTTTAATCGACAAGGGTGCTGAAATTGAGGCCGTTGATGCAAAAGGGATGACTTCTCTGCAGAAAGCTGTTGCGTTTGGATACTCAATAGAAGTCATTGACTGCTTAGTTGCAAATCGCGCAAAAGTCGAGGTGAGAGATCTAGACGGGCGCAATTTACCTCAGCTAGGATGGAAGCATCGAAATTACAGCATCGCGGAGCGTTTTGCGCGACGTTCAGCGCAAAGTACAAACCGTGCCTCACGATGATGGACAAACCCGCGGAATCTTATAACAGTAAGCCGAGGAAATCATTGGCACCGAGAGCGAATAATCGTCGGCTAGTTGCATATACATGCTCTGGCAGCCAAGTTCTCGCCGGTCCCTGTGCTTTTATGCCCTCCTGTCAGTCCAAGGCGGATACCGAAGATGACGGTGAGTCAATAGAGTTTTTTTATATGCATCATCTCGAGCTGACACGTGTCTTGAAAACCATTAGATCGTCGGTGACAAAGAAAGTATCATCCAGGGGTTTGTGGAGTTTTCCCCTGCAGTCCAGACCATCATCGGGCACGCCGATCAACGTTTGAAGATTTGGTCGACACGGATATGCCCACCCGACTAAAAGGCCACGCATCATTGCTGAGCGATGCTACAATCCTGTTTCAGCCATGTAATACATCTCACCGACCGGTCAATTAGAATCGTTCACTACTCTGACTTTTTGGCGGCCAATATTTCTTTTGCGGGATATCGGACAAGGTGGCACGATGATTGTTGAGGGTCCGGTCAGCATTGCTCTCTCTCTTGGTACTAGGGCGAGAAAGAACTAGGAAGGCTGATAATTTATCAGTATTCGCATCATTCGAAGATTGAGAAGAGACTGACTACACTTAGCCAACCTGGATGGGCGATCCAGGATACTGTTCGGGTCGCGTGTGAGCTCCTCCTCCCTTGGGCACTTTGGTGGGGAATTGACTAAATCCGCGGACAGGAGTAAATCCGCGGACAGCGGCTGGGATGGTCAGTTTTATGCAGGCCTGTCGCCTGCGTCTATCATAACGTGCGAAAATTGTTTCAGAAATTTTTGAGCTGTTGAAGAACCTGAAGCCCAGGCAAATGCACCAGGCCGGATTGCAATTGAGAGATCGAAGGATCGGCAGACGGAGGAATGATCAGTGCGAAATTTTAGATTAGCCTAGGCACTCCTCGTAACCTTGTTGAAGACGCTTTTTGATGTCATATTTCCTCATTTTCCATTTTCATTTTCCATTTTCATTTCCTTACGTGCAGATGGACCCGATCCCTCGGGAATTCTATCGGTTGTAAGACATCGTTACATATCTGTATTTGGGAAATCAAAAGCTAGGGCGTCTTAAAGTGGAGTCGACAACTTAGAACCTTTCCCTCGGATCACACAGGAGAATTGTTGACGTGGTAAGGTGTACGCGACTCGGAGGAGCCCCGCAGAATCCCGAAGGAACTACTAGAATCCTTCAACGGTCGCTATCTCCGATGCAGGAAATGCCAAAATCTGATTTTGAAGAGAACAAGCACTCTAGTCTTGTATTCCCCATGTGAATGCCCCATGGTCGCGTTTGATCCTCATGAACCCTTGACCTTCTCCCCTCAGCCTTGACAAACCCAAATTTGGGCCGTCATACGAGAGGGCCGGGCGAGTTGGGCCGATGGGGCCGTCCGTTCAACAATTCCACTCCACTTGCCATCCCTGTTCAACCAACTGCCATTGGTTACCGACACCTCGGGTTAGAGGGAGGGGTTCTGGGTGGGCTTGGAAAAGCGCCGATCTGGGATCTCACCCGCGTTGCATGAAATTCAAGGAAGAGCCCAGTGAGCGAGGCATCTTCCTGGGAGGCAGTCTGCTTCGGAAGCACTTTTTTTTTTAACAAAGGTTCCGTCTATCCCAGAAATTCTGTGTCTCCGGCTTGCCCGGGCCAACATTAAGAACACGGGGCCAAAGTGATACATCGCCTGCAGATGGACCCTCTTCCGGTAACGCGGTACGCGAGTCAAATCCCGGCCCCAGGGCTGACCGCGAAAAGACGTGTCCTGCTTCTGCATAAGCCTGGTGCGTTGTGTCTTCCGCGTGTACCCCAGGACCTACATATTTCTCCCTTTGTCTCCTCCCGGGGCCACCAGCGCCATCGTGTCGGGTCCGTGGCGGATAATTGCCTGCCATTCGATCCCAAACAGGGACGCAGACCGCCCATTTCGCCTTCAAGCCTTGAGTAAACCCCCCAATCCTGACAGCCGCTGTACTGCTAGAGTGGAGTGGGGGATTCCGGAAATTTCTGTGGCCCAAATTAGTACGAGTACATACAACAAGCCGTAGGGAGTGGGTGTGTACTAACTATGGAGCACAGAGTACATACTCCGTACATAAGTGTATGTACATTTCTTAGAAGTGGGCTGTAGATCATAACTGCAGATCCTGGTCGTCTCATGGGCCCATCGACTCAGCCGAGATGGTTCGTATTGAAATAAAACAAGCAGAAAATTTACGATCAGTACGGAGGACTCCGTGCACATCCCTGTTGCCGCATGACTTTAATTTAGGGGCCCGTCATTACCATCCCGGGGCTTGTCCCGACACACTGGTTGAACCTGGTGGGGATAGGAATGATTTAACTTCGAAACAACACTATGTATGTATTCGCATGAGCTAGGTTCCCGACAGTCTGGGTCGGAATCGCGTACATTTCCCTTGCGCGCTGGCTTGACCTTGAAAAACGGTGCAGGTGGCTCTCCGCCGAGGCCAACTTTTCCTTCTTCTAGCTGGTTTCCCCCACTTTCGTTAGCTTTGGCGTTTCCAGCCGTTCGAGCTCCTATGCTGGTGCTACAATTGCTCCCTTGATACCATGGCGAATATCGCAGATATTGCAGATATACAGGTCGATCCAGATGTTAGCGTCAGTCAATCAGTTCGAAATTCCATGCTGGCCCAGCAACTGACAGGTGGATCAGACTTCATCCAGCGACTACGACAGCATACGCAGTGACTTGACGTCTCTGACGGAGTCCATTTATTCCTACATCTACGAGAATGGCCGCACCTATCACGCTTACCGATCCGGGTCTTATGTATGGGTGACTTCTCCGAGTGCTGATTTTCGTCTGAGCCAGCTGACAAGATAGTTTCTCCCCAATGATGAGCGGGAACAAGGTATGGACAATCCCATTTTGCCGAGCCGGTTAGATAAACTGACATGAATGCCTGAACAGATAGACTCGATGTTTTGCATCATATTTTCCGCCTTGTCCACGGTGGCGACTTGTGTCAAACGCAACTCGAACATCCACAAAGGATTCTTGACATTGGCACAGGGACAGGCATTTGGGCCATTGAGGGTTTGTTTCGACCGTTCCAGCCTTTCAGTCGTATATAGCTTACAATAAATGACAGTTGGGGACCAATTCCCAGGCGCAGAGGTTATCGGTGTGGATTTGTCACCGATTCAGCCCGGATGGTAAATACAATCTGGATCCATCTGGTGAGATCGATGCTGAAAATGTTCCAGGGTTCCGCCAAACGTTCGTTTCGTGATCGAAGATATGAATCAATCGGACTGGAGCTTTGCTGAGGGTTCATTTGACTTGATCCATATACGATGCCTCGCGGGTTGCCTCGATGACTGGACTGCGTTCCTACGCCGGTGCTACGAGTATGTTCATACAAAGAAATGAAGGCCAGAAAGGCCAGTCGGAACCGATTTTTGCTTACCAAATTTCAGTCATCTCAGACCCGGAGGCCGACTTGAAGTGGCAGATTGCTATCCACATCTAGAATGTGACGATGACACATGGTCAAATGATAGTTATCTACGGATCTGGCAGGTAAATTTATCACTTCTCCTCGGAACTCATGGTTAAATGCTCATTCTCTCAAAGACCGAGTACCACCGAATAACCGGAGTCCAGGGTAGACTTTGGGATTTGTCAACCTGTTTGAAAGGACTAGTCTCAGAAGCCGGATTCGAGAATGTCGAGTTGTCAGAATTCCGAGTTCCGATGGGGAGTTGGGCAAAGGATCCAAAATTGAAGGAGATAGGGCGCTATTTTCGGGCTCAGTTCCTCGACGGTGCCGTGGAGAGCTATTCGCTTGCTCTGTTCACACGGTTTGGGAATTGGACATCTGCCGAAGTGCAGGTATTGCTGGCTCAGGTGAGAGCAGAGCTTCGACAGAATAAAATCCACGTTTATTCTCGAATGTATGTGACCATAACCGCAGGTGATACTATCACCGTCCGCGATGACTGATTCATGTTATCAAGTTGAACATTGACGGCTAACCTCGGAACTGAAATAGGGGTTTTGCGTTAGGACAGAAGCCGGCATGAACATTGGGGCTTGCACTACTACTACTACTACTACTACTACTACTACTACTATATATGGGAACTTGGGAACCTTCGAAAATAGAAGGCAGTGATAATGACTTATGACCATAGACATGATACCAATACAAGAATCACCTTCAATCTGGACAAAGAGTCCCGTCACAAATACTACCTTGGTAGAAATAGAATCATATGTTTACACGTTCATATGTGATTCAACTTGAACATCTCTTGAAGACCGTCTGCCAAGATTGTTGTAAATTGTAGTGGCCTCAGGCCAACATCCGCACCCTTTTCCTTCAATCCTCACCTTTCTTTTTCTTTTGCTTTAGTATCTTTCCGCCCACCCTTTTCCCCCATTTCTCCCCCCAACGAGAATGCTATGATGTATATTAGTACATTTTATTAAACCATGGAAATATGGAATCCTTGACTGTGCGCCCTGAACCCCCGGATTCCTTTCGCATCAGGCGCAAGCCCGTCTCCAACCCCAACTTGCGGGCGACTGTCGATCCCCCATCTCACAACACAAGCTCGCTATCTCCGCCTCGTTCATTGTCCAGACCTCCATCCTACACTGATCTATTTGGACCGGCACATCGAGACTCTCCGGTGACACCTCAGAGGCCTCGAACAGCTGGTGCGACATCCTCATCGATCTCCTTATCACAAACACAAACACAGGCACCGCCACCGCCACCGCCACAGCTGCCAACCCCCATCCAAAGAGCGTATGGGGAAGCTCGGCACTTTCTCGGGGGTTTGATCAGTCACCCAGCGGAGTCAAACAAGCATTTCACTCTATTGCGCCATGGATTTCCAGTCGTCTTCTATCGCGGAAATGCCACATCGGTCGCGGTGTCTATCTTCTCCGATAGCCCCTTGCCGCTCGATCGGACTCTCTGGCTGCAAAACAGAGGCTGGTCCGGAACAACCGGAATGCGCACTAAAGCATTATTTCGATTAAACGACAGTTGGCTTGATGTCACACCAGGCATGCCCGTACGAGCCGACCAGGTGAACCCGGATGATGAACGTGCTTGGCAGCGCGATATTAAAAAGTTTCGCAAGAAGGCTCCCCAACGTCCTCGTGATACGCATCAGTTGCGCGAGACGGTTGTCGTGCGAATTCCAGCTGAGGCCGGTGATGGTTACTTCCAGCTGGTGCTCTGCCAGGGCCCCAAGAAGAAGGTTCTCAGGCAACAGTCCAGTCTTTCGTGTTCTTTCGACCTCGGCCAGCCCCCACTCCATTCGCGGTGCTAGCCTTAGTACAATGCCGCTTGAAGTTGGCGCAATGGTGGTCGGTTTATATGCGAAAACAGCCGCACGAACTGCAGCCGCCCCCGCCTCTGCGGCGCTTGCTACCAGAGTCGATCGATATCGCCCGACCTGGGTCAAACAGGCTGCAGTACAAAAGGTTTATACTGCAAGTGGTGTTGAAACACGCGTTGCAGGACTGTTCACCTCCTCTGCTGGTCCAGGTCAAGGCGTCGCCGTCGATGAAAGTGTTTCCCCAGTCGCTTGTCAATTACCGGTGGGGGATGGTCCACAAGCACCCTTCCCACTGACCTTCAAAGCCCGAGGTCAAATTGACAACTCCGCACCTTTCAATAGTCCCACAGACACTCCAAAGTTGACCCTCACAAGCACTCCCGATTGGGTAATTGAGCAGCTACGTGGATACTTTTTTGGCTGGGCAAGGTTCGACGCAAGCACTGAGAAAGATCCATCATTAGGTTCTTGGTCCCCCATGATTTTGGCCGTTCGAAATTTGGATCCACTCCGGGCTTCGCGTGTCAATATCTCACAAATTTCGAAACATGTTGTAACACTACGTCTATTGGACGAGGTACCAATACAGACAAGCAAGGTTCAAATCCGGGTGTTGGGGTTCCTCAGAGTTGAGGTTCCGCCTCCCAGAGGTAGCACTAGTCAGGAACTTGCAGACGCCCAGGCTGCGGCTGGAGAAGCAGCCGTCCTAGCTGATGCTTATGATGCTGATGTAGTGCAGAATACCTTGGTTTATCCAGGTTGGTCACCTGAAACCCCTAGTGCACTTGAGATCCAGAAGCAACAATCGAGCTGGGTTGGTCGAACCTTGGAAGGATACACGACCATGCGGGCCAAAGGACAGAAATGGGTCGATCAAGTGCCGTTGCATAAGCTTGGGGTTCGTTCGGAGACTGATGAATGGCGGGAGAGACAAGTGGCTGTCAATGGGTTTTGGATCGTTCGATGAGTTTGAGTACAAACTGCGTCTTGTATTTTATGCGCCACCCTAGGCAGGTACTACTGGGTCCTAATACTATATCACCCGATGTATATTATTTATACTATATTTAATACTAGTATCATTCATTCATTTTAACGCTGACTAACGGCATAAGATTCATCTTGGTATCATACTCTCAAGGCCCGACGGGCGGCTCCGACGCGGCCAAGTTGCACTGTCGAAACAGGCGCACCTCATCGGGTTTGAAAGCTCCAACCACAGAATGCAGTACACCACGATTGTTAAACAAGACAAGATCACCGTCCTCCCAGTCATGTGGGTACACATATTGGGGACTGATTGCAGGGCGCTGCAATTTATAGGCGATCTCGCGCACTTTCTCCAAGTCGTCAATCACTGTTCCGTCTTTAAGGTGAATCTTGCGCACTGCGGATGGATGGATCTGTAATGCGAGCCTTCCTGTTTCTGGATTCTTCCAGCACATGGGGAAAACCATTATCTTCGATGGATCGATTGGAGGTAGCTCTGAATCTGGTAATTCGAGACCTTCAGAGTGCATGCCTAGTCCAGTGGAGCGAGAGCGAGCAGGACTCATCCAGATGTACCTGTTGGCTTTATGTTAGCTGGAAAGGGTACGTGAAAGTGCGGATAGAGGATAGAAACTTACGGATGAGGCGCGTATTCGACCTTGCTTGTGCGGACAAACTCCTGGTCTTCTGAAGAGAGCAGTTCGTACATTCGCTGTCCGCTCACAAATGCCGTTGTCCCAAGGGGGACATCCATTGTTTCATCGGATCCGTCATCGTAAATCAGTGTCTGACGACGGCCCTTGGGAACATTGACTGCCAAAAGTGTCGTCACTTGTGGGGGGTAGAGATCGTATAGTGCAGCATCGATATGCCATCGGTAAAAGCGGGTAAAATCGTAGTCTTGCTCGTCTGGGATATGGTCTTTGTGGAAGGTCCGATGATGAGGGTGCCTTAATTGTACGTCTTTCAATCCTTCGTATGACGGCACAAAGCCATTGCCGATCACCTGGACCTGGGGCTGATGCGGGACAGTCTTGAGATCTGGATGCAGGATGGAGCGTTTCGCATCGATTGTCTTTCCATGTCCGTAGTTCTCCGATACCGGATCGAATCGCCTGGTGAGCTCATATTGTGCTTTGGGAGATAGCTTGTGTTGGTTCTTGAAGATTACAACGTGGTAGTCGTATAGCGCTTTGCGGATCGAGGCGAATTGTTCATCTAGGACGTGTCAGCGGGTAGAACTTGAGCATATATCGGGCGATTTCACAAACCGGTTAAGTTCTCCAAATCGATTCCACCAATTTGAGCGCCAAAATCAATATCCGAGCCCGTCGGTGGCTGTAACGGTCGGACGTTCGGCAAGGTGACAGTCATAGTAGCGGACATGGCTGTTCGGCGAGCGGGTTTCGGCACGGATAGCCCAACTGGGAGGTAAGTTTATAGTTTTGAGTCCAAGCGCGCTGTACTATATAGTCTCCCGAAAAATCCGAGATGCAGACGCCGAGAAAGACACGGTCTACGGCGCATGCCGAATTTATAAGCGATTCTCATCGGCAAGCAATCGGTAGTGTCGTCAGCTGTGATGATTATCAAGTGCGGACGAGTGCGGACGAGTGCGGGTTTTTTCGATAAGATCTACGCATCGAACACCACGAAAAGAAAGAAGGATCATAGGAATAGCCGATACTGGGCCGAATCTATGATAACGTACCTAGGTAAGAAAGTCGATTCGATGAAATATAAATGGAGCTGTGAAGTGCCTGTGAAGTGCCGATTCTGTGCCCAGTTCCAGCTCCAGATCTGCCCCAATTTCGCCACAATGACGGAATTATCATTGAAGCTGGAAAAATACTAGTAAATAGTATCAAGCCAGTTCGTCTCTTGACAAAGGTTCAAGTTCTTTTAACATTTGAAGATATATTTCTTTCAGATTCTAAAGGAATTGTGCACCGAGGTAGAAAAATACACAATTAGGTACTAGTAGCTAATAGGCGTAACTACCAACCGGCGCCTCCTAGCTGTACTACTAGTAGGTAGTAGGTGGAAATATATCTGAAAGGAGAGTTTCAAACTGCCTCAAGATACTTCAATGCCTTCTAGCCTAAACAAATGGGCAGCCACCACCGTGACTCTTTACCATAGTTTCCACCACGGGCCACGGACTCTCTCCGGTCCCTCGGCAGATATGATCTCCTCAAGTCCGGTATGCATATCGACCTCCTCTGGTCGCCATGCCCATGGATCGCTCCAGAATAAGGCTCGGTGGCCGAAGTAGAGTATTAAAAACGCTGGAATCCCGATATAGGCGGTAAAGAAGTTGCTGACAGACCACTCGGATGGGAAGAAGACAGTGAAACCATTGATCAACGCCATAACAGTTGCACCTGCAAGACCAAAAACTGCTCCATAAGGCTGTATTTTGGACTTGTAAGGCTGTTCGATTCCTTGTGCTTTTACTGCCTTTCGGAAACGGAAATAGACAATCACACAACAAATCCAAGAGATGAAGCCCGACGTGTTAGTAAAATTGACGAACCAGTTGAATACGATAGAACTCGAATTTCCGACCGATAGGTAAGCCAGACATGAGAAGCAGGCCGATACGGCGACGGCATAGTAGGGCACGCCCCAGCGATTGCAGGATTTGAAGATACTGGGCGCATTTCCCGACATGGCTAGAGAGTACAATGAACGAGAGGACATGTACAGGAAGGAGTTCCCAGCCGACCATGCAGAAGTTAGAACTGCTGCATTGACGATATGATCCAAAACAGGAATGCCGGCGTTTTTGATTCCCACCACGAAGGGTGACGAGTTGACTGTGCCATCCCCTTTCGTCAGGCGTGCTGCATTAGACGGGCAAATAACACCGATAGCGAGCACGCTGAAGATGTAGAAGAAGACTAGTCGGTAGATGTAGCGTCGTGCAGCGCGTGGCACATTGCGACGAGGAGATTCCATTTCACCGCCGCTGATAATTATCAACTCAGGTGCGAATATGAAGGCGATTGCACTGGAGACGGTGCACTTAAGTAGACCAACGAAGCGACCAGCGTTTCCATCCACAATGTAAGTGTTGAACGATCCCGGATCCTTCCAGTACCTGAAGCCTAGACGATCGTGCGACGGACCACCACCCCAGAATAAAATGAAGGACAGAAAGAGCAATCCAATGAGGGTGATAATTTTGATTCCGGCAAACCAAAATTCGGTCTCCCCGTAGAACCTGACCGGCAGGAAATTCAATGCGATGATGACAACCATCATTATGGTAATCCAGACAGCGATGTTGACGGTGGCATTGCTATCCCAAAAGCCAATAACCAAGCCAGCTGCAGTGATCTCGTATGGCACTAAGATACCTAGAGAGTACCAGTATAGGTATCCCATGGCAAAGCCGAGGCTCCTACTAACGTATCTGAATCCGTTGAAGCTCATTGTGGCCCCTCTAGAAATATTAGAAGTGACCGATGAAAGAAATATTACCATAGACTCGACAGGGTCGAGACTTTCTTTGTCTCAATGTTGACATACCATGTACAGGAAGATAAGCACCGATCTCAGCGATGGCAGTTACAAGGCCGTAGACCATAGCAGAGATAAAAAGATATCCCAGCAAGAGGGAAGCAGGGACACCGATCGCCAATGATTGGCCGGATGACACGAAAAGACCTTTGAATGGTCAGCGCAATACACTACTGGTGCCTCGATTCAGTTTTACCTGTCCCGATTGTTCCACCCAAGGCCATTAGTTGCACATGACGGCTCTTTAGACCACGCTGAGTTGTCGCGTAGCGCTCATCCAGAAGATTTTCCTGGACTAGACTGCGCACTGCGTTTCCCTTTTCAGTCATCGGCTGCTCGTCATAGCCCTTAGCCGGCGGGGCCGTTTCGATATTCGACATGTTCAAATTGCTGTCTTCACGAGTAAATACTTGGAAAACGGATGATTTCCAGAGATGGGGATACGAACATCCTTAAATAAACGTTGCACTTCAGCTCCGGCATCCCGTGCTGCGGCAAGCCAAGCCGTTAGGGGCCTGTGATAAGCTAACCGAAGCCAAGGAAGCTAAAGAGTCCGGGGAAAACATGTAATTGAACGGGGGCCTCATTTTATTCTGTTCTTTCGTATTCTGTTGCAGGGAAGGCTGTTGTAGAGTAGCCACAAGAGGCCCAGCCGCATATGAATTCTAACCAGCTAATTATAAGGAAGAATGAGTCCTGCTTCTCATTTTCCCCAGTGAATTTTCAACCATTCACGCGACTACTGCACCCTCGCACTGATCGCGAGCATGAAAGGAAAGAAAAAAGTACAATGTCACCCCTCGTTCCAAACAAAAATTGCCAAGCTGTCAGCCACACCGGCAGCTCTCCGGTGGACTGGGATGGCGCATGTCGCCTTAAAAGCTCTTCGACGTTGAGACTGGCTACTTTGTGCTTCACGTCAAACATACCACAGCGATGGCCTCACGACCGGACCGGTGGCCGGACCGGCAAATATGCGACACGCAGTCTATTAAAAAGTCTGGTAACCGAGCGCGCAAGCGACGGCTTCTAAAAATCCTTTCGTCTTATCAGCATTCAAGTAGAATGCAGGGATCGAAGCAACGGCAGCATTTGGTGGTGGTGGCGGCCAGATTAAATGACGCTAGGACAAGAAAGGGATAGGGCATGGCAGATTGTGAGCTTCTGCCAATGGGAGGTTGGTTTTATCAGCAACACGAGGCCGAGGCGCTGCCCAGACGGGAAATGCCTCAGAGTCTAACACGAATGGGGGGTAAAGCACAATCACAAGCCAAGAAAATCAGCAATGTCCCTGCATTGGCCGAAGAAAAGTCCGGACCACCTGAGCAGGCAAATTACCTATCGCAAATCATATCCAAGATAGTTTACCAGCTGACTCGTGCTTTATGTCAGGTGACACGTCCTCGAGAGACCGGGAAATTCCATATGGCTATATTTGACTAACAATCGAAGTGAGTTAGATAACATGCTGCCTATATGAGATCTGGCGATTGTAAAAGAGTCTCAAAGTCCAACCCTTGAAGATTACATGCAACCCGAGTCGATATTTTCCTGGCATCGAGAAGCTCAACATTCCGCACTAATTCAATGCCTATTCAATGGCGAATATCAATACAAAATTATGCACTCAATAGAAGATCGAGTATTCAGGCCAAACTTCGAGCTACGGCTATATCCACCAACATTCATGACCCCCAATGGAAAATGGTAGATCTGATAAAGTTGATTTTGAAGGGCATTTCAAAAGTACGGAGTACGTGTGTTAGCATGTAATCCCAGGCCATTTAGTTGACTCTCAACAGCACGGAAATCACTATCGATACAGCTCCCATAGAAACACAGACATTACCTGTTAAGTGGAAGGAGTAGGGCGATTTTGTTACCTCATTAAAAGCAATACCTCTTTCCGCATACGAACCAATGGACCGAAATTGGGTGCTCATTTGAACAAGGAGGAACGGGGACAACCACATCCTTGTGTATAGCTTCTTGACATTTGAATAGATACCCAAGTTCATTCTGAAACGGAGTGACTTCGGTCTGGTATATGGGTTGCTACTTCAATACTAAATTTGCAACCCAACTGGTAAGAAACACGAAGCGGTTCTAACCAAGCACTGGAATTATGCTATGCAAGGGTTTATCTGCTTACCGGAGGCACTGCCAACCTCTCCCACAAAGCCTTGCGAGTTGTGGGTCGGACGGCGGCGCACATGTTTCAGCTTCCATCCAAGGTGAGATTGGAGAAAACGCAAATCGATATAAGCATAACTCCGATAATGCGGCTTTTGATGCTAAGTTTCTTACAAGGCGCACATAGCTGCCACCACGCTTTTCTATTATGATGTACAATATTAGTAGGTGCAGCGAAAGTGGAGTAATTTCAACAATAGATGCGACTCACTGATCAATTATTCCAAGGTTTGTGCCCATATTCACTTATCGGGAGATATATTGTGGGGATATCTCCACAGCCGGGAAATTCAAATTGACACGGACAGTGGATTTGTTCAAAAAACGAGGATGTAGACTTCACTTAACATTTAACTTAGGCTGGTTCAAGTTGGACAGCAAATTCAAAACTGAAGTGTGAAATTCGGGAATGATGTTTCTGAGCAAAAATTGAAGGGCGTTTTCATGGCATCGGAAATACAATCGCGCAACCTAGTGAACTGTGCCAAGAGGTCCTTCGCGTTTCTGGCCCCGGAATTGATGTATATGGTAGCCCCAGGGCCATTGTCGGTTTCACATTATCGGCCTCGCACTCGCAATTATTCTCCAATAGGGAGCGCTAAGGGCCCGGGGGGCCTCTTGCTGAAATTGTGAAATCCTCCTCTTCGACGTGACAGTCTCCATTTCCCCTGTTGACTCGGCGCGTTTCTTCGCGGGTCCCTTCTTCAACCTTCGTCACCTACTAACTCTTAGGGCCTCGGTCGTCCATTCGCCCAATTTTCGCGTCCTTAGGAGCAGGGATATGCTATGACAGCCATTGATACCATCCCAAGTGTGACGGCGGTGCCGCTCCCTCTCACAACAACGTTCACTCCGCCAGAGGGTTGTACCTCCGAGCTCTGGGTGCTTCAGGGTCGCTGGAATGGCAACTTCACCCAATACATAAACTTTGGCCCTGACAATACCGCAAAATGCATGCCGTCGGGTTGGACAACACAATCATATTTTTCACCCGGGCTCGCCTGTCCCGAGGGCTACTCGACTGGAAGAAACTTCGTGGCGGGTGGCGAAACGAGAGCAACATGCTGCCCTGTCTATACGTGAGTGTAATCGTTTCATATAAATCAAAGCGAGAACTAATCGGTGTATACAATCTTTAAGACAGAGCGGGAACAATTGGGAATTCGTCCAACGTGTCACTGACGATAATTGGAGACCTTGGCACAGTATCGAAGCGTGTTATTACAACTATACCACGGACGTTTCCAATCTAGTTCTCACTCAAACAAACCTCGAAATCACGTCAACTGGGACCCAGGTTGCCGATATGACCGGAGGTGTGGATGGAATCAATGCATATGGGGTACAACTGAGATGGAGGGCGACTGATCTTACTACTGCCGCACCGACATTTGGTTCAGGAATCACATCAGCCACGGCAGCCACGCAGACAAGAGAAACAATATTGGGGGGATCATCCGATTCATCCGGCCTGTCCACGGGTGCGAGGGTCGGCGTCGGGGTTGGTTGTGCGGTCGCTGGTATCCTTCTCATCCTTGTCGCCATATTATTCTTCCTCCGCTCGCGAAGAGGTAAGGGAGTAGAGTCGGGCTTCATAAACGCGAATGAAGGTGGCCAAAACTTTCGAGGCCCGGCGGAACTCCCTGCTTCATCCGAAACGGCCCAGGAGGTGGACTCCAGGCCTGTGCCTGAGAGGAAGACAGATTATAATACTCCACATTCACAAGCGTCAAACCCAACACAGGTTCAAGTGTTTGTGGAGCTGCCAGGCTCCCCAGTTAGGTCTAGCACTAACACTGGGGCAAGATGAGGATATTCCAACACTTTGCGGCAACAACTTGATGACACAACTCGATACTACTAGAATATAATGGTTTTATTGTAAACAAAGATTTAATCTCACTCACCGTTGGGCAATTCCATCGGAATTAGACCTGTGCATCTGGGACCCATGGGAGTAATAATCGAATCCTACCCCATTTGCCAAGAACCCATGGGACTAAATATTAATCCTATCCCATCCCATGGGACCCACATAATTCCCATTTATTTCATAAATTATTGCACGCACCTTTCCCTTTTTAGTACCTATGGGGGTGTGTAAAATGATGAATCTTTTCTTTGTAATTTTGGCGGTTTCATTATACCTATATTAATACTTTTTTATAGCAAATTTGCTGTATATTCTTTTATAATTTATTTGCATAAAAGCTCTTTGATCTTATCCTATCCGAAAGCTATAAGAATCAGAAGTATTTTATTACTATTTCTTTTCTGATGTATACTTTAATATCTTTTTATAATACTAGAAGCAGTTGATTACTAGCCTTACTCTGCAGAACTGTCACGGGATTCGAGTATGCGATAGCCCGGACTTTCGAGGCCGATTCATGGACGAATCCCCTTTGAGTCACCTGCATATCGATATACACCAGAGCCCTAATTTATTTAAGATCCCACAAGCATTCAGGATCCTTGATCTTCTCAAGAATCAGTCTATGTACCAACTGTCCAATCTGATCTCTACTATTCGATATCCTTGCCTAGTCACAGGTCTCTAGCCTGACAACTTAGTAACCATTACAACGTTGGAGCCTAGCAAAGGTTAAAAATCCACGCAGAATACACGGTGTGTTGTAATATTTCGGCTGTACTATGATGTTATCCGAGAAATCACTTCCATCAATACCTATTTTTGTACGGAGTCTGTAGTTTCTTTTCTTTTTTCTCTCGCTTGTTATTTTTCTCTCCTTTATCTCGATAAGGCCCCTTTCTATAACCCCTTCGGGCAATATGCGTATTGAATTTTTCGGAAAGAAAAGAAATACATCCACCCTATTGCCTGTTCGGATAGAAAGGCATGACTACAAAAACTCATAATATCATGATACTACGACCTATTCATCAATATAAACGGGAGCTTATGTGTCACTGGCACATGTTCCAGAATTTATTTTCACATTGAATTTATACTTTCAGACTCAGAGTCTGAAGAGTCATCAGGATACCCTTCTTCAGGAGCACCAGAGCACCACCCATATCCGATGGGGCGGTCGGTGCCATCTCTTTCCTCTGCTTCCCAGTTCTCTCTGTCACCATCGGAGAGTGTATCAATGGTCGCACCATGAAGTTTCAGTAAATTAGCCATGTTCTTGTAACCTTTCATTTCAGCAACATGTAGGCTAGCATTCCCATACTCTGAGGCATTCAAGCCATTACATAGAAGAAATTCAACCATTAAGTAGTTCCCTCGTAATGTAGCAAGTTTTAATGCTGATTTCTGGGATCGCATATCCCTTTTCAGTAGAACAGAAACGATTTCCCGATGATTATCTTCAACCGCGCGGTACAAGGGCGAAGGGGTGTATCGCTGTGGATCAGCACCATGCTCGAGTAACTTACTCACCATTTCAGTGTGTCCATACTGCACAGCTATAAACAATGGTGGGTTGTCAATGTCAACTTCCTGGCTATGCCATCTTATGCTGGTATAGTCTGATGGAAGTGGGTTTGCAGTATGACTTCCACGATAGAAGTTGACTTCTGCACCAAAATCTAACAGAGCCTGAACAACCTCTTTATGTCCAGCCTTAATACCTATCGCTAGGGCATGCTGAATATTGATAATATTCATAAAGCAGTATCCTCGCGAGAGAAGAGGATGAGTGTAGATGTCCTCCCAGTAGGGATCTGATCTTCTTTCCTCTTCTTTCCGGCCCCGGTCCCTTTTCACAACACCCAGGTTTCCCTGACGTCGGGTCAAATGGGGCACATGGGTCCCTGGCTGGGGAGGCGAGTGAGATTTAGTTCGGGCAAGATCTAATCCGACTAAGATATTTCTAAGTTGCGGAAGGAGATTGTACTCGGCAGCAACAGGGAACGCCGACCCATGATCGTACTGAGCATTCCAATAGTGCAGAGACTTTATCAGCTCTTGGTACAGACGACGGTTTGTTCGAACCAATCCGTATATGTCGCTTTGGCGCAAAAGATAGGATGAAATGATCCACAGGATCTCAGTGGGTAGCTGAGAAAGGCTCATTTCGATGTGTGATAGGAGAGAAGAAAAAAAAAAAAGACGTAATTTCCAGATAATCACAAATGCATGTTGTGTGTAGAAAGCAAACTGGAAATGAAAGATTTGTCTATTTCTTGAAGCCCCTATGTCCATTTTTTGGTTCTCGGTTGGAGGTCTATGACTAACGGGTTAAGGTGGTTCCGGTATTAGGGTAAAATATCAGTACCCCGTTCCAATGCCCGACGCGTTGAAGTCGCATGTGTGGCAAGCGCCGATACTAGTTCCGTATTATGCAGTAGTTATAAGCAGTAATCTTATGGGACCTATGGGAATGGGACTCCCATGCACAGGTCTAATCGGAATAGGATCCCTTCTAGTACTACTATCTATACTAGTACTCAGTGGAAAGCAAGGGACATTGGGATGTGGAAACAGATTAGTATTGTACTACTACCAGTATTAATACAAGCCATTCAAAATGTCATAAATTATCCATCAAAACATCCTTCTTTTCTGCCACTGTCAAGTGTGTAGCCGCTCGAAAGGAATTTTTGGTCTCCCATCCATCTCAACGCAAGCGCCCGCGATCGTATCCGAAGGTGGTTCTCCGGTTGGAGAGACAGTCGGCGAAACAGCTACTAAACTGGACCGAGAACCCGATACCACCACTGTACGATGTCGAACACAACAGCAGCAATTTCGATTGCAATTCAAGTATTGGATCCGGCCAGAGTGATCATGTATCGTCCTCCGCGATCGTTTGCAGCAACCACAGTCACGCGAGCAGCAACCTCCCCGGATTTGACAAAAGATCCGCCCGACTTTCCACAATGTGCGGCGCTGATGTTGCTGTGTCTGCCACAGATACTCGCGGACTCGTCGCCCGGGTGGCTTTGCCCTTTCCAGTTTGACGATTCGCTGCGAATGTGCGATGAAGTCGCCTCTGGGTGCTTTGAGTTGTCGGTTGCACACCTCAATCTGCAGCTGATGGATCTTGGATGAGGATGTATCCAACCCTTGCTCTTCAGCGTGGTCGTAGTGCAAGAGTTGGGCGCCGATGTGCATCTCACGTTCGATGATTCGATGGCCAGAGCGAATTTCCTGTCTATGTATTCTGATCCAGGTGAGTTGTTCCTCCGTTTGTTCCACGGGCGCTGAGTTTTCATCCAGGTCGGGTAAGTAGTTGCCCATGGCGGGCTCACTGGTCTGACGTTTGTTTTTCAGGTTGCCAGTCTTGCCGATGATTAACGTGACAATGGCTTCGCGTGCCATGGTGTGCTCTTTCTCGGAAATGCTGTGTATATATGTTCTGCTCAGTAGGGTGTAGGAACCAAGTAAGAGAGAGTATTGTATGAAGGCGAAGGTTCTAAATGGCAGGTACAATATAATAGGGAATAAGAGAGTAGGGACCGCGTCCAAATTGACAGTCCGACAAAGTCATGACATCGAAATAGTATCGTCTCTAAATACTAGTACTCTGACGGAGGAGATCAAGTTTGGCCTTTCCGGACAAGCCAACCACGGATCGTTGAGCGGTACCACGAAAAGGATGCTCAAAATCTATCGGGCGACATATCCCTTGGCTACCTCATTTCTGCAAAAGAAATTGACGGAAGAACATGACCATGAAATGTGGTGCATTAAACTCCCATAGACCATTCACTTTTCTTCTGGGATTGAACTATCTGTACGAAAAATCTAACTGAGGAGAGTTGTGAAATAGTATGCGCCTCTCCGCATCTCCGCATCAAACCTAACCCCCACCTCCATGCGGATCCGATATCACCCCGCACGACATGAGATTGTTGCGGCTGGTTCACAACTGAAGATCCCGTCGAATATAAATCCGGTGGAATATTCATCTTAGCAAAGTAAACCCCATCCCCTATACACTACGCATATAATCTACGTTGCGTACTACACGTCGAGTCTACGATGAAAGCCCTTGTATACACCGGACCCGGGAAGATCGAAGTCCTGGACCGGCCCAAACCAGCCCTCCAAGCACCAACTGACGCAGTAATACGCCTCATGCACGCCTCGATCTGCGGGACAGATCTCCATATCATTATGGGAGATGTCCCGACAGCTCAACCAGGACTGGTGCTCGGTCACGAAGGCGTAGGTATAGTGGAGGAAGTGGGCTCGGCAGTGCACAACTTTGAGGTTGGACAACGCGTCGTTATATCCTGTATGACTTCTTGTGGAGCCTGCAAGCGGTGTCGGCAAGGCATCCCGGCGCACTGCCAGACCGGTGGCTGGGTATTGGGACATCATATCGATGGAACGCAGGCGGAGTATGTCCGGGTGCCGCACGCGACACTTTCGCTGCACGCATTGCCTGATCTGATCGATCCACGGGCCGCAGTGGCCTTGTCCGATGCTCTGCCGACGGGATTGGAGGTGGGCGTGCTTGGTGCGAACGTGCAGCCGGGTGGATCGGTGGTGATTATCGGGGCAGGACCGGTGGGAATTGCGGCGCTTTTAACGGCAAAGCTTTATACACCAGCGTTGATTGTGATGGTCGATCGCGATGAGGCGCGACTAGCTACCGCGCGGGAGCTCGGGGCGGAGACGGTTCAGGCGGATGAGGAGGGGGCACGCGAGAAGCTACTCAGTCTGACGGAGGATCAGGGGTTCGACTCGGTAATTGAAGCGGTCGGAATCCCTCAAACCTTTGCATTGGCCCAGGAATTGGTGGGGATAGGCGGGCGCATTGCCAACGTGGGCGTCCACGGTAAACAGGCGGCTCTCAACTTGGACCGGCTTTGGGATCGGAATATCAGTAAGTTACTCCTTGAAGTAATTCCAAGTAGGATATCCGTGCTGACCAGCAGGCATCCACATGTCGCTTGTGAACGCGACAACCACCGGGAAATTGTTAACGTTGGTGGCCACGAATCAATTGGAGATTTCTCGTTTGGTCACGCACAGTCAGCAACCCAGCCAAGCCCTAATTCCAGGTTCAAGTATAGCAGAGAAGACGAGAGAAAGGAGAAGGGAGAAGAGAGTACTCGTACTCATGTTTTGCTCTTTTCTGCTATACTTCTACTTGCTACAGTTTTCACAATGGTCACTAATACTATTCTATAATCATAGACTTCCCCATTTCCAACGGCACAGCTGCGTTTGACACCTTTAGGAATGCTGCTCAACATCGCGCACTCAAAGTGGCCATTGACTTTTGACCTTTGACTTTATCTACCGGAGTACATACAGAGTAGGTTACGATCGACACCGACCTGCTCGATTCGTTCCTCACCCGTCCTCTCTCGTCCGTTTCATGCGCGTCTTTGTCCCTATCTCCACTATGGAGCTTCTTCGGCGTTTTTGCTGGATGGACACGAGGCTAGCGTCGGCCCCCCAAGGCGACTACGGGACTTTCTATCTTCCGAGGGATACAGAAGGCAAAAGGCCTCAAAAGGAAAGGGTTCCGTTGGTTGTAACCTCGCGTAGTTAGACTTTGCCATTTACATAATTAGTACCCAGCAATATGAGCGTGGCGCACTGACATCATACCGAATAGAAGTGTAAAGACGTGTAGAATCTCGCAATGTAGTCGTAAACTAGAATATTCCGTGAGTTCTCTCGATCTAGAAAATACAGTTAATGCCTCAGTTCTCTAGCGTCTCAGATCCTTCCAATCTCCCTTTTCTCGGGGCCTTTCCGCAAAATCCTGTTAACCTGCTTCATCCCGGGACGAAACGATCCACTTTGCCCGTTTCTCGAAGTTGTGGAGCTAACTGAAGGATAATCCTATTCTAATTGGCTCTCTCCAGCGTGGCTTGCATCCGTTCGAATCGATCTTTTTTTTTTACTTTTTCTTTTTTTCGCGACTATCTCTACTCTACTCTGCCCACCATACAGCTATCTACATTCAACACTCTCTTTTCTTGCACTTACAATCACAAATTCACCCTTCCTCCTCCCCGACCACCTCTAAATCTACTTATACTCTATATGCAATAATTGAATTCCTCTTGCCTTTCCAACATGGCTATTGTCGACGCCATGCGCCGCTCATCACGCGTCTCCGTCGCCACTGAAACTGGCGGCGCCAACACGGGCAATGCGGATCGAACCCTCGAGGATATGGGCTACGTGCCTGAACTTGCACGCAATCGCTCGGTCTGGCAGGTTACTTTCATGTGCTTCATTCTCTCCTCCGTCCCTTACGGTCTCTCCACCACCCTCTACTATCCCCTCGCCGCCGGTGGTCCCGCCAATATTATCTGGGGTTGGGTCCTCGTCTCCTTCTTGATTCTCTGTGTCGCCATCTCCCTCGCTGAAATTACCTCGGTTTATCCAACTGCCGGTGGTGTTTATTACCAAACATTTGTTCTGTCGCCTCTCTGGTGTCGTCGTGTCGCCTCGTGGATCTGTGGCTGGTCGTATGTTGCTGGCAACATCACCATTACTTTGGCTGTCAACTTCGGTACAACTTTGCTTTTTATCGGTTGCCTCAATGTCTTTGAGGATGCCAATGGCAACGGCATCACATCGGATTTCCAGGCTTATCAGACTTTCCTGATCTTCCTGGCCATCACCCTCTTGACCCACGCCGTCTCGGCCTTTGGGAACAAGTATCTGCCCTATATCGAGGTACTTGCTACTTCCCAGCCCTCGTGCCAACTCATACTAATCCAACACTTTATAGACATTCGCCATCTTCTGGACCATCATCGGTATGGTCTGTATCATCATCTGTCTCCTGGTCGTCGCCAAGGAAGGCCGCCGGGAGGCCTCATGGGTATTTGGCAGCTTCGAAGCCAACGCTGGCTGGCCTGCTGGTTGGTCATTCTTCATCGGTCTCTTGCAAGCCGCCTATGCCACTTCGGCTACTGGAATGATCATCAGTCTCTGTGAGGAGGTGCGCGAACCCGCCATTATGGTCCCCAAGGCCATGGTTGGCACTATCGTCATCAACTTCATCGCCGGTCTGCTCTTCTTGATTCCCCTCTGCTTCGTCATGCCTACGATCGCCGATATCTTGAACGAATCCCAGCCTACCCCCGTCATTTTCAAGCATGCCCTTGGCAGTAGCGTCGGAGCTTTCTGTCTGATGATCCCGTTGCTCGTGCTCGGTCTCATTTGCGGTATCGGCTGTGTCACCGCTACCTCGCGCTGCACTTGGGCCTTTGCCCGTGATGGAGGTATTCCCGGCTCTGGCTGGTGGAAGACTGTCCACAAGAAGTTGGACATCCCCTTCAATGCCCTCGTCCTCAGCATGGTCGTCGAGATCTGCCTCGGTTTGATCTACTTTGGTTCCCAAGCTGCCTACAACGCCTTCTCCGGTGTTGGTGTCATCTTCTTGACCATGAGTTATGCATGCCCCATCGCCGTCTCTCTGATCTTCCGTCGTCGCGAGGATATCAAGAACGGCAGCTTCAACTTCGGCATCTTTGGTCTGATTGCCAACGTCTTTGCTCTTGGTAAGTGGAAACGCCTCTCCCTCAGTCCCTAAGCTAACAATCCCAGGCTGGAGTATTCTCGCCATCCCCCTCTTCTGCATGCCAACTCTGAAGGAGGTCACTTTGGATAGCATGAACTACGCCTCGGTGGTCTTCTTCGGAACTGTTGTCATCGCCGCCGTCTGGTACGGAATTTGGGGTTACAACAACTACCGTGGACCTCCTACTGACGCGGTGGATAACCACTCGATGACTGACTCGACCCCTGACGCAACTGAGGAGGTCACCAAGACCAAGAGCCCATAAATCAAGCAAAAAAAACGCCCAGTCATCTACTCCAATCGCTCCTATGCACCGCACCAATGCAGCACCACCGCAAACCACAGCGCCATCGCAATAACATACCACAGCAGCACACGACCCATGGCACCATCCTTCACGGCCCATTCCTCCCACGGCAGCACTCGGATCTCCACGGATCGGACTCGGACTCGACTTGCCTTGCGCTCTTAGGATCCTCGACTCTCGCCCGTTTCACCCGTTTCGATCTCTCCAAGGCGCCCATTCCCATGCAACATCCTCACCACCAGATGCGCCATTGAAAGCCCAATGTGGGTCGTAGCTTGAGGTAGCTTACGCGGAGTTATAGATGTACATAAGCATAGCTATATACCTGTCATTTAATGCATAGATCTACAGTCCTTCGGCTTTACATTTGCAAAGAACTCCCGGTGACCAGGTCACTCAGAACTACTATCAATAACAATAGCATCGGACTCGGACTGTCCGACAAGGTCAATAGGAAGATGTACGGGTCTAGGCGGTCCAGCCGGAAGATTTGCCTCTAGAAAATCCCGGATCGCAACCAACGGGACGCCATGCCTCATGGCCGTGGAATCGTCCCACGAGGAATGCAGTCCGACCAGAGTCCCATCCGATGACCTTAACAGCGGTGCCCCCGAGTGGCCCCAGTAGGTCCAGGCATCATGTTTGAGAACGCCAATTTCCGAGTTGTCATGTGGATCAACGTTGGGAATCAGCCCACATAGCCGACCCTCGGATACCTCGATCAGGTCGTATGCCGTCTTGCGGGGCAAACTTGACTCTAGGTCGTCTGCGCCGGGTTGTCCGATACAAAATATCGATGCGGTGGGGTCTTGTATTGTTGCGGGGGAGATATGGCTGAAGATGGGGCATCGCCTGTCGGCATCACCCGGCTGGGGCTGCTCCATCTCAACGCGGATGACCTTGGCCAGCGCGAGATCGCGTCGTGGGTCCCAGACGCGACATTCCACTTGCACCGCCAGCCCGGTGTAGTATAGCAGCCATTTCCGTCGGTATGTTTGCCATTCTTGGCGCGTTTCACCGAAGCAGTGCGCGCAGGTGATGATCCAGCCTCTTGCGTCGATACACACTGCTGTACCTGCCTCGGCTTGACCGAATATCAACGTGGATTTCAGAGCGCGCACTGCCTGTGGACTTATTTCACGGGCCAAGTCAACTGTGGATGGGGTTGAATTTCGTAGTCGTTGCTGTTTTTGTCGTAGAACCTGAAGCTCGGTGCTATTGAGATCAGGTAGCGATTCGTTGAAAATGATTCCTGGTTCGCTCGGAGTGGAAGCTGGGACAAAATGAATAGGTGAGTGGCTGTTTGTTGTTAGTTCCGATGATTTAGCGTGTGATCGCAGCCGACGAAGCATATTATCGGGGTGTTTTCCAAGGTTGTTGGAAGCAAACTTGACACTTCCAAGTTTGTCGAGTGGGCATCCCTGGAGAACGCGATGTACTTCATCACGTGATGCAGCCACAACAAAAAGTTGAACCACAAGAAATACAAGAAATACTAGTACAACTTCAACTTGAAGTAAGAAAGAGCCAGATGGACTTGCGGACTCTACTCAAAGGGATTATTCAACCTTGTAAGCTCAAGTTCCTCATTGTATTTGGCTCTTTCAACCTTGGAAGGTTCCGATTTGAATCACACTCCCTGTGGATGGCGTGGGGCATAGTGCTACTAGTACTAGTATATATATTGTACACCTTCAGCACCTACTTGAATCTAGACCTTGAACTTCCAAGGGTTGGACCTCGGGAACTTGAACTTGACTTCCAAGGTCGAACTTGAATTTGCCCAGGTGAAAATTCCAAAATGAATTGATTAAATTGTGTTGCTAGTACTCTTAGGTTTTACCAGTACTACCTACTCAAGAACCACTGCCTAGGTGGCAACCTTGGAATAGCCCTGGAGAGACTAGCTAAAAAAAAGAAAAAACCTTGGAAAAACAATGCTACCTTTGGGCGGCATGCCCTATGTACTAATACGCTGCATTTCTTGTAATACTAGGAAAATACTACCTAATACTATCCTCTGGACCAGTTTAATAGTTAGTACCCAGGTATACATTCTCTTGGCCTGAATTCTCCAATATTCCAAGTATCAACCGATAGCTGCAATGTGGTCAGTCACAAGGCAAGTATAGTCATCCGTCCCATAATAAATGGTATTGCCATCGTCGGAAGTTTGACCAGTAGAGAGTGTGTCCCCCAGTTGCCAATAAAGATCTGCTGAAATTCCCTTCGTGTGTAGAGCTGTCGTTTGCCAAGGAGCTTCAACTGCACAATGGTCAGAGGTAACACCGTATTCCTCAAAGAGGCAGGGCTTGCCCGCTGCAACGCAAGCAGCCCCATGGGCGGTGATCCAGAGATTCCCCCAGTCGTTAGTCGTGCCCCCTATGATCATGTCAATACCGGGCGTGCGAAGAGAAAATATAAGCATTAATAGGAAGGGCAGCCAAGACTGGGTGCTTACAGCTAGAAGGGTAAAGATGGAATGTTCCAAAGTCAATGTCATCAATAGCCAAGTTCATGGTGAAGTTTGAGCCCTCGCCGTATGTAAAAGGATAGCTTCCATCGGATTGCACATTAAGACCAAAGCCCTCTGTAAGGAGTCAGTAAGAAAAAGGAAAGACTAATAAAATGTGGGGACCAATTGACTGACCGTCACCAATGCAAACCAAATGCTCCGAGTCAAGCGATTTGATGTATGCTGAAGTCGATTTAATCCAGTTATAGAGCGTCGAAACATCGCAACCATTGCAGCGAGGCTCATTTGCCAATTCCCAGGCAAAGATCGCTGACGAATCACTATACCGCGCTATTACTGTCTTGATGTATGTGCGATAGGCAGCCTGCGCATCTTCATTGGTATACCATGTGGTTTGGGAGCCTCCAAAAGCCGTGACATATGCCGCCATGCCGCCATAGTCACTCCAATTATTGACAAAGTTGATGATAAGCTTGATGTTGCGCTTTTCCGCGGATGCGACGACATAGTCGAGTCGCTGGAGACCATCAGACCCTGTGTTGATCGTTGCAACACCGTCCTTAAGCAACTGGTAGTAGACTGTACCCGAAGATGGAACAGTATTGACATCGTTGAAGCCCCATATGCGCAAGATACGCTGTCCTGCCTCGTTCATGTGGTCCAAGACTAGATCTACATCGTCGTTCTAGGAGGAGATATAATCAGTGAGTTTGTCTTGACTTCTTCTTTCTACAACGATAGAATTTACTCACGTTTGTCAAGAAGCCAATCCAATACGAGTTGGATCCAGCAAAATACCCAGGCTCGCCATTGATAGTGAAGTTCAGGCCCTCGATGCCGACAAATTCTGTTGACGTTCCAACCGATGTTCCCGAGGTAGTAGAAGATGCGCTAGTGGTCGTCTTACTGGCGCTTGAAGTTGAAGTTGCTTTTGAAGTAGTAGTTGTCTTTGTGGTCGTCGCAAGAGTAGTACTCGTGCTGCTGGTGGAAACCAAGCATTGACTATAATAATCATTCTGATATTGGCAGGACCATCCTGACTGGCAGGTGGTTTCACCTGAGTAATTAACACCGCCACATTGACCATATGGAGATACGGCAGCAGATGCCAGACCGGCGAGAAGCAGGATGGCGAAAGACTGCATGATTGATGTTCAATTGATGCGTTCCTTGAGTTGACGAAATTGGGAATCTTATCTCCGATTTTAAGCTGCTGGAATCTACACCAAAGAAATTACAGGGAACGGGTACACCTCCGTTATGCATTTGGAGATCAAATTGATATAGTGGCCGTGCATGTCTGGGGTAGTTCGAGCGCCGGCTCCGTGATGTTTGGGGCATAGAAGTGGGGACGTAGATAGGTGGCGTGCCAGATTGATTGCGGAAGCAAGTGGATGTCAAGATGGCTAGTGACTTGATTATGGCTTGACGAAAGGTAAAATTCAATATCGATCCCAGTTAGCATTCTAATACATACTCCGTAGTCCGTACCCCCGATCCGGACAAAAAGCTTGCAGTATGCGGAGATGGGGCGGAAGAATTCACAAGACGAAGCCCGGTTGCTCGACGGGGCAAGGCTGCGTCGCCGTGGCCGTGCTGTGGGGAGCGGGGGGAAAAAGATAAAAAAAAGAGAAATGCATTACCTTATGGCATTCTTTCGGGTTGAAATTCCGGCTATTAGGCGAGATCGTGGGGAGAACGGAGTACATAGCAGAGAATTTCCGTGAATACAGAATGGTTAGTCCTCACACTGCAATCGCTGCGACCGCGGATGGAGATCCAAGACGCGTCACATGCTTCGCCTTCGCCTACGACCGTTAAACCACAGGTTTGTCGGCTGCCATTCGGTCGAAAGCATTAAATTCGGCGTCTTTCCTGAGTGCCCTGTTGATGCCTGGAAAATACCAAGGATGGCATTTTGGATACTTTCCCCTGCTCTTCCGATTCGATCTCGGCCAGACCAAGGTTACAACTGTTGGTAGCGAAGACATAATGCACCAATAAAGAAGCCGGCATCTCCCAGCCGGGGATTACAGGCACGTTCTTTCTCGGCGCGGTCGGATTCCTTCGAGACCGCGCGGTAAGATCGGTTGTACCAAGTTTGTGTGTTATCCATCATGCCCGTACTTCGTAGGCGCTACTCCGTAGATTATTCCACGTTCTTGAGAACACGAGGATTGGGCTAAGAACTACTCCGCCATTACTCAGCGCTTGGGCAGACATTCCTTTCAGGAGAGGCGCATCCAGGGGTTCCCCACAAGTAAAACTCTGATAGCTGTGCCCCCGAAAACAAACTATTGTCCTTAAGACCTTCTCGAACGGGAACTCTGTGACAGTGCGAGCAACCTATTAAATTCTATGTGTTACTAGTGGGGGGCGATCTTTATTGAGCAGACTCTGCAGTGACGTACAAACAACTAAGAGCCGGCTGTGGCGGCGCCACCGAGCTGACTTAGCTTCGGGCGGATGCCGAATGACGATGTGCTATGAGAGTGCTAGTATGTACTAGTATAGGGGGAGTTGCCTCAATGTGCACTGGGGTTTAGACGGACTAGGTACATCTGCTAGGGCAGGGAGGGGGGAGTTGAAATGTTTGGAGAAACCGCGCAGGATATGTATGGTGATGAAAGACCTTGTCTCGATGTCTCCAGACTCCGCATTTCCCCTCGATCCCCTTATTTCTGGCGTTTCTGGAGCTGGGCTGTGCGACTCACCGAGAAACTCATCGGGTATGAGTTGTGGGTGAACATCCGGAGGCCTGGAGTAACCCGGGGCATCCGGCCCACTTGCAATTACCCGACTACAGTACAGCAACAACTCGTGGTATACGAATGTTAAGCTTCCATAACATGGTGAATATATCCCACCAGAGCAAAGATAGAGATATACATATCTCGTATCTGATCCTGATCGGGCCAGAGCCGAGTCGGATGGCCGAGCCAAGCCAGTATCCCGGCATCTCTGGGGCTGTCTCGACGCCCACCCCGTCCCGAGGCCGAGTTCGCCACTCCGATATTCCCCTCGCCTACTCCGTACTACGCAATTGCCCCGGCCGGGGCACTTCGGCTATCCGTATGACTGGCGAACCGCTTCCGATCGTCCGCTGGAACCGATTCTGGCTGGCTGTTCCCCTGCCGGCGGTGGATTCGGGGCCGTGCGAGTCGGCTTCGGCCGGTTTCCTTGTTGTCATCGGGCATTTGGCGGGCATTACAAACGAGAGACACTCGTGGCAGAGCCGTTGCCAGCGTGGTGGCCTCTCCACATCTCCACTCTGTGTGCCCCGGGGCGGATTGTGGGCAAATAATGATGGGCGAAATGACGGGCGTTGAGTTTTCCTGTCCCTGCTGGCAAATTATTAAAAAGCCCTTGCTTGTCCTGCTTTTCTCTCTTTTTTTTTTTCTTTTCTTTCCCATGGGCAACTTCCCTCCCTGCTTTCTTTCTCATTTCTAAACTTTAGGGGTTCACGGTTTTTCTCGGATACTAGTATATCTGATAGATTATCCATCCGGTAAACCAATCGTCAACCAACTACACCCGGCAGAGAATTACCCTCATCTCCATCATCATCATGGGTATTGAATCAAGTTCCCACCATGGGGAGTCTATCACCCCGGCAGAGGGTGTTCTCCAGTCGAGTGCCGACACCTCCTACCAGAACAGCCCCGTTCAGAAGCCAATGAAGCACGCCGGCGTCGATACTCCAATCCCGCGCATCACCCTGCGCTCCCTCGTCATGGCCCTTTTCGTCTCCATGGGAGGTCTCCTTTTCGGTTACGATACTGGTCAGATTTCTGGTTTCCAGGAAATGAGCAACTACTTGGAGCGTTACGGTGAACAGAACAGTTCAGGCGACTATGCATTCAGTACCGTTCGTTCGGGTCTCATCGTCGGTCTGCTTTCTATTGGTACCCTGATTGGCGCCCTCGTTGGCGCTCCTCTCGCTGATTATCTCGGACGCAAGTGGTCTATCACTGTCTGGTGTCTTATCTTGAATGTCGGTATCATCGTCCAGATTTCTTCACCCGATGGACACTGGTGGCAGATGGTTATTGGCCGTTGGGTCACCGGTCTTGGTGTTGGTGGCTGCTCTTTGCTCGTCCCTATGTACCAGGGTGAAAGTGCCCCTCGTCATATCCGTGGTGCAATGATTAGTTGCTATCAACTGTTTGTTACCCTTGGTATCTTCCTTGCGTACTGCATCAATCTGGGAACCCACACCCTCGATGGTACCGCCCAGTGGCGCATCACCCTTGGCCTGACTTTCCTATTTGCTCTCGTCCTTGGAGGTGGCATGGCTTTCTTTCCCGAGAGCCCTCGTTTCGAATTCCGTCACGGCAAGGCTGAGAGTGCCCAGCGTACCCTGGCCAAACTCTATGGTATCCCCGAGAACCACACCCGCATTATCGAGGAGATGGATGAGATTCGCGAGCAGTTCGAAGCTGAGTCTGAAGGACAGAAGTGGAACGAGTTCCTGACTGCTCCTCGCATGTTCTACCGTATCGCCCTGGGTATGGTCCTGCAGTCCTTGCAGCAGCTGACCGGTGCCAACTACTTCTTCTACTACGGAACCACCATCTTCCAGGGTGCTGGTATCTCTGACAGCTTCATCACTCAAGTTATTCTTGGTGCCGTCAACTTCGGAACTACCTTCGGTGGTTTGTACATCGTTGAGAACTTCGGTCGACGCAAGTCTCTTATCTTCGGTGCGTGCTGGATGTTTGTTATGTTCATGATCTTTTCCTCTCTTGGTCACTTCATGCTGGACATCGAAACCCCTGAGAACACCCCCAATGTTGGCAAGGGCATGATCGTCGTTGCTTGTCTGTTTATTGCTGCCTACGCCATGACTTGGGGTCCTATGATTTGGGCCATTGCCGCCGAGCTGTTCCCCTCCAAGTACCGTGCCAAGGGTATGGCTCTGGCCACTGCCTCCAACTGGGCTTGGAATTTCCTTATCAGTTTCTTCACTACGTTCATCACCGACTCGATTGACTTTGCTTACGGCTATGTCTTCGCTGGTTGCCTTTTCCTGGCTGTGCTGGTCGTTTACTTCTTCGTTATCGAGGGTAAGGGCCGCACCCTGGAGGAACTTGACTGGATGTACGTCAACAAGGTTACTCCCTGGAAGAGCAGCTCTTATGAGCTTCCCCCTCGCCAGGAATGGACCGGGGATGAGACTCTCTATAACCGCAAGGAGCAAGGAGGTCACCAGCACGCCGAGGTCGCATAGTCGGTATGCCCTTGTTCCTTCGCAATTTTCCTTCTTCTTTCCTTTATTGAAGTGGCATGTTTATTTAAAGCCACATTATTCATGATTGCATGAATTCTGCGATAGGCAATGTCTTGGGCCTGGAGTTCCGAGTTGTCACGCATTTCACGGCGGAATGTATTTATAGAATACCTTGCATATTTCCATATTAATAGACCGGATCTATCTTTGACTTCGTTTCGTTCCGTATTTCCAAGTGTAGAGTCTAGAGCTCGCATACTGCCCCACAGGACATCAAATGACGAATTTTATTGGTTAATATACCGTAGCGACGTGCTGCATTAGGAAAATCGTCTGTTGTCTGCAACAGTGGGGTCATCGGGCTGTGATACCCTTCGCTCCTCCGGGGCTAGGCAATCAAAAAGTCCTTCGCAATATGTAATACGGGAGAGCCGCAATTTTATAAACCTGCAGGTCCCCAGTGGGAAGCGAGATGAAGGTTTGAAAACACCATATACCACAGCATCCCCCCAAACCCACCAGAGGCGACACTGCATAGTGCCTGTCCAAACTGCGAATCTCCCCGTTTCTAGTATCAAATAACGAGCCACCGGGAGATATGACTTACGCTGGAGTAAGAAGCACGGGCTGTTTTCTATGTAGAAAGAGGAAGGTCAAGGTATGCACCTGTCTAAAACGAAGAGTGTAACCGATCCTTACTTTTGATAATAATCCAGTGCGACGAGGAAAAGCCGTATTGCAAGAGGTGTATTGCTTATGGTCAAACTTGTCCTGGGTACTGGTCACATCAGCCGTTGATCTTTCGGGACGAGAGCAGGAAGGTAGAGATGCGAGCAAAGAAGCAGGATAGTCGGAGGGAAATGTCGAGCCACTCAGACTCTGGATGATATGCGAAAACCCATGGTATCTATAACAATTAAAATAGAGATCAAATCTCCCACTAAGAAATTAGGAGCCAAGGTAGGGCGTCTGATTATAACCTTGGAAGTGTTCTTTATCTGCGACCTTTTTGAGGTTTAGCATTATTCTTGATATATAGAATCTATTCTGCGACCGGTGCATTTATTTTATTGAATATGTCGGATTATGAATATGCTTTGCTTTACATAAAGCTCACAGCTGTCTTAATCCTCGCAAGATGGATATAATCAAAGAAATAGAGACAAAAAAGGCCATGGTACTCAGATTTTGGCTTTGATCTCCCCGCGAGTAGCTATGAGACGCCCCTTCGTATTTTTGTTACTCTCCATCTGTCGTAGCACCCTGCGAAGTATCTTTCCACTGGCACTTTTGGGGATCTCATTTAGCATCTCGGCTTCGGTGATCCATTTATGGCGGACTTTGTTCTTACGAACATAGTCAATAATAACATTCAGCAACGATCGAATCTGACCGGGAGTTTTGTTCTGGCGAATATCTTGTTTAAGAACGACGTACGCTTTTGGTCGCTGGCCTGTGTATTCATCCGGAATGGCACCCACGGCTACATCCTCGACGATTGGGTGCCCAAGCAAAAGGTCTTCCAACTCCGCCGGGGCAACTGCGATGCCCTTGACTTTGATCATTTCTTTGATCCGATCGGTTATCGTAATGAAGCCTTCTGAATCAATGAATCCAATATCGCCAGTGTGGAGCCAGTTTTCGGCGTCGAAGGTTTCTCGGGTGGCCTTTTCATTGTTGAGGTAGCCCATTACAATCTGTGGACCTCGAGAAAGAATTTCTCCGGGCATATCATAGCCAAGCTCCTTGCCCGTATCGGGGTCCACGATCTTGACTTCGGTACTTGCAACAATGGTTCCAACTCGGTGTGCGTATTCGTATGTAGATTTATCCAACGGGTGTGCTGTAATACAGCTACAGGATTCTGTCATGCCATAGCCCTGTTTAAAACCGGCATGAGGGAAACGGCTCTTCAGGGCCAGTATGACTTCCGCAGATAATGGAGCCGCGCCAGAAGAAAACTTGCGAACGTGAGAAAGATCGTAATTTTGTACGATTGGGTCACGTAAAAGGCGGATCAAGATAGGTGGAACAAGAAGCATCTCAGCGATTTGATATTGAACCACGGTTTCTAACATAGCCTGCATTGTGAATGTAGGCAGCATGTAAACCTCTGAATTTCTGAATAGGGGAAGATGCATCTGGTGCACAAGACCAGTGACTTGGTTTTTTTTATCAGCAAAACAGTGAGATAGTAGGGACTTAGGGTGAATTACTATGGAAAAGTGGAAGCACTGCTAAAACCTTGTTATGATTATCTGCAGTTATCTGGGCAACTTGTAAGCACTGCGCAATTACGTTCGAATGCGATATCATGACCTATGAAGTGACTGGTGTTAAGCTCTTATCGTGGGAGGATAAAGGTGGATTCACAAGCTTACTGCCTTCGGAAGCCCAGTAGTTCCACTGCTGAAGCTCAAAAATCCACAGACATCCCGGTTAGTCCTTCCTGCTGGAATTTGATAAGGTGTGACTTGATTGTTTCCATATTTTTTGCCAAATGCTAGAAGATCCTTGACAGTCCAGAAACCATCAGCCTGACCCTCGAGAAGTATGATATGAGAATTCGAGATCCCCGCATTTCTGGCAGCTGGCACTGCAACGGAAAGCGATGAGGCCGCAGTCATAATAACTTTGGCCTGGGCGGTTTGTAATGCGTAGGTCATTTCCTCCACATTATAGGCAGGGGAAGCACCGGAGATAAGACCTCCTTCAAATGTTATTCAGCATATTAAAGCCAATACCCCCGAAGGACAGACAATTTACCAATACGATTAGTCGCAAACATGGCAACGGGATACCATATTGAATTTGGGCTGAACAGTGCCACCGTTTCCCCTGCGGCAAGTCCTAATTTATGCACCAAGGCTGTTGAAAGATACGTAGCGTAATCCTTCACCTCGTCATATCTGACCCGCTCTTTGGTGGTCGCATTCGTGAATCCAGAAAGAGTAGAAGGATGTTTGTTTTGCAGAGGAGAACTGCTAGATTCGAAAAGCCAGTCCCATAAAGTGAGGTCCGGCACTGCATTCAACGTCATTCAAGTTAGTTTCAAATCTTCAATCAGATAAAATTAGGCATCTTATACCTGATATATCCGGATGCTTTGAGTTGAAAATCATGCTTGAGAAAATACTACTCGGATGTTTATTTTGCGACGGAACTCTCTTCTACAGCTCTTACTCTCTGAGCCTGCTGGTGGGTTGGCGTTTTAAGTTGATGGAAGGTGCAATCGTGCTACTAGTGGATTTATTTATGAGATGTACTAGTATGGAGCGGGGTCATAAAAATATACTAGTATCTGCTGAGTTTCTCGGCTCGGTGAGATTGCCGACAATGTGTTCGGCCCTCGGTCTACAGTCTTGCAGGCAATGGTCACAAGTAGGGAGAAAATGCACATTGATGGAAATTTGCAGTACACGCACGTCTAATCGCGCAGTCTGTGTAAAAATCGCAAGACGCTGGAAGGATTTAATTCAACATCAAAACACTCTTTCACTTGGGTCGATTCAATTGTATCTACTACTGCTAGTACTAACTCTAGAAGTATGCCGAGCGGGGATTGCGGGGAATTTCTAGTGACCGGAGGATGCTCCGCCGCCTTTTCTCCCTTCACGAAGGATCCTTATCTGCAATGGTGATTGATTGGACTTAATCCATTGATTGCACTGTGACTTTTCCGGAGCGTACTCTGTGGCATGACCGAATCAAAAAGTTGTTTATTCTGCTTCGGTCGCCTGTCGGTTTTTCATGAAAATAAGCAAAGCAAACAAACAAACAAACAGAAAACAACGCAATACCCCTGATCTGATCTGACCATGAACATTCTCCAAATACAAGCGCATTTATTTGTATGCGAGAACAGTCGCCCTAGATTAATTGATTTCTAGTCCCAGAGCCTGTAGGGCTCTCATAAACTTGAATGGCCTCGAAACGAAACGAAATTTTCTTTTTTTTTTCCCCCTGTTCACAACTCTTGCCACCTGTCTTGGCAACGCTCGCCACCGGCGAGATGCTTCTTCTCTCTTCGCGATCCCAGAACTTCATATTTGCAGACATCTTATTCGGGATCTGAAGCCGCCAAAGAAGATCTTTCCCCACATAACATGGCTTGCCACTTCTGCGTACACAAGGGCCCTCCCACAGCCAAAACTCCGTCGTGGAATTGGTGAAAAACTTTGACGGAGATTAGTTAGCATCACAATGCCGGCTCTTTGCCCCATCGGGGTGTATTCTACTCTTGATTGCTACCTGCAAAAAATTAGGTTGTGTTTCAGAGCATAAATCTTCGCGTTTGACAGCTACCCAAGTTAACGCGTCTGGGTTGCTCGGTGGAAAGGGGTCGGCAAGTTTCACCCGTTTTAGTTGACGGCCGCAAAGCCCCATTTTCGACTGTCAAATGGATCTAGTCCAGTCTAGAATCACTTCCGCCACCCCGGGATGCCACTTCTCACAGGTCTACTAGGCCGGAATACCCGAGAACCTTGCAGTCTGGGCACAGCCATGTTGCATGGGCACCTGACCGGGAAGAGCTATTCCATTCATTTCTTTCGCATGGAACTTTGCTCAAAGTTCGTCTCATCTTCCAGCACCAAAGACCAGATACCGATAATACATACCCCGGTCCGACGACTTATCTCCCCCATGAACTACATTGGCACCACCGCGAACGGATGCGCGTTCCTATCGCTGTGCAGCTTGCGCTGCTGGTGCTTTTAACTTCCGTGGTGGGGATAGCAGTTCTTGCGATTGCGACGGTGAGTGCCCCAGTCCCAGCGAAGGCGCCCGCCGAGCAGACGATTTAACATCTCGCGCAGTGGATTACCACCTACAACTTCGTGGTCGACGTAGGGTAAACGATTCACCTTCCTGAATTCCCACATCATTGCTGACCCTTACCCAGATCTCAAGGCCTCGAACTCGTTGCTACCATCAAAGCCAGCCAAATCGCTTCCAACCTAGATCTTCTCGAAACAACCTGCAAAACGATCTCGACGCGTCTCCTTGTTCAGTCCGCTCTCCGTCGCTACAATGAAGGAAACAACTCGAGTGAGAATTGGGTTTACGCCATTACGGACTTACAGTCAGCACTTGGAAGCCGAGGGTACTTGAGTTTATACCAGGCGATTCTTTTCCCCAAAGAGGGCAACTCGAGTCAAAGGCTGCTCAAGGTCACCAGCGAAAGCATCCCGGACATTACCCTCCCATATAACTACTTGAATGGGAGTTCAGTCAAGCTGGGGTCAACGGATCTCGGCTTCCCATCAACTCTATACCCGAACCTCACCTATACAAACTCATCCAATGAGGAGAACTCAACTTCTGCGTTTGCGTTTCCCGATTATGCTCTTGGCCTTGGATCATCGCTACTATTGGGACCACTTACCATCAACGGTTCCTTTTCTCTCATCTCTTTAACCGTCCCGATTGTGAACAACACATCAAATAAAGACCTCCTAGGCTTCATCACGTACGTGCAGCCTCACAGATATGTCTCAGCTTTTTTTGTTTGCAAGTATTAATCCCAACTCGCATACAGCGTCGTAGCCAGTGCGACAAATGTTCAGAATGTCATAAGTTCACGCGATGGACTTGGAACTACGGGGCAGGCCCTTTTGCTGGGGCCATCCAGGCCAGAGAACACTTTTGCCAGCACAACCCAACCTTCAACCGCTACTTCTGGCCCGGAGGCAGTAGAACTTGCCAATGCAGAGGTGCACTATATCTTCGAGCCAACACCCCTACCTGGCCAAAACAGCCGTCACGTCGGTGTTTCAACCAACACTTCATTTCCGCTATCCAAGTACGTGGTCGCACTGGAAATCATGCGCCAGTCTTCTAAAAACGAAAACAAGTCGATCAGCCGTCTTTCTACTAAAAATGAGGAAGGATCTAATGTGGCTGTTGGCGCAATCCGGCCCCAAAGTCCCTTAGTACAATGGATTCTCATCGTTGAAGAAACCCATGCAGAGGCGTTTGCGTCTGTCGTTCGACTACGCAAAATTATCCTTGCCTGTGTATTCGGAACAGCTGGTGCTATCATTCTCACGGTGCCTCTCCTCACTCATTGGGCGGTTGCTCCTATCCGAAGACTCAGACAGGCCGCGCAGAAGTCGGTCGCGCCCCAAGTGTTACAGCTAAATCAACCTCGTTCTTCCCATGAAGAGAATTCTGACAGCATGAGCAGGATGAATGGAGCGGAAAACTCTCATGAACCGGACGAAAAAGGGCACTGTTTCACTATGGGTAAAACGCTCGAAAGGACTCATGGAAAGACTGAACACTTCTAACGATTCGGTGAAGAGAAACCCACCAAATAATTTTGAGATACCGGGCAGAGTCAAAGAGCGGCGGCACTGTGTGACGGACGAACTCACGGAGCTTACCGGGACTTTCAACGAAATGTCAGACGAATTGACAATTCAATACAACCGCCTTGAGGAGCGCGTGGCTGAGCGGACTAGGGAGCTGGAGAAGGCTAAATTAATGGCAGAGACTGCCAATGAAAGCAAAACACTTTTTATCGCCAATATCTCACACGAGTTGAAGACACCCCTCAACGGAATTTTAGGAATGTGTGCCGTTTGCATGGGAGAAGACGACCTGCCTCGAATCAAGAAGTCTCTCCAGGTCGTTTATCAATCTGGAGATCTTCTCCTTCATCTTTTGAATGACTTGCTGACGTTCAGCAAAAATCAAATTGAACAGGCCATCCACCTCGAGGAGAAAGAGTTTAGGCTTTCTGATGTTAGATCGCAGTTGGCCATAATCTTTCAGAACCAGGTGCACGAGAAGAAAATTGACTTCAGTGTCAACTGTATGGCTGGTAGAAAGGATCAGCTCGCGAACCAGTATTCGATGTGCCATGAACAGAGTGTTGAGTCAGATCCGCCAGGAAGGCTCATGGATATGATCCTCTGGGGTGATCAACATCGCCTCCTTCAGGTTCTGATCAACTTGGTCAGCAATAGTCTGAAATTCACGCCAGAAAACGGAAAAGTTGAAGTGCGAATCCGGTGTTTTGACGGTCCCTTGGCCTCAGAGGGCTCGAGTTCTCCAAAGCAAGGGCCTCAAGCGAGTAGTGGGTCGGATGATAGCCAAACATATCACCGGGATAGCCTAGAAAGGCAATCAACAGATCAATCATGTTTCCGACCGTTGTTCTTCCAGTTTGAGGTGGAGGATAACGGGCCGGGCATTCCTGCACACCTTCATCGACGTGTCTTCGATCCGTTCGTCCAAGGCGACTTGGGGCTAAATCGTAAATATGGAGGCACCGGCCTCGGGCTGAGTATTTGCGCGCAGCTTTCGCGGATCTTGAATGGTGTCATCCTTGTGGATAGCGAGGAGGGACGAGGATCCATTTTCACTCTACGGATTCCTTTGAAATTCGTCAAGGAGCTGGCCCCAAGTACTCACAACTCTAGTGCTCCCGGCTCACGAACACCTAGTGTTCTGTCTCTGGATGGATTTTCAAATGCTGCACGCACGACGTCTAATCACGGATCTTTGAAAAGCGAACCTACAGCTCCTGGCTTTGACAAGTCCGATATCCAACCGCGACTGGTTGGCCTGAGCCAACCATTCTTCACCCCAACAGTTCCCGCATCGCCTGCATCGTCTGCATCCAAGGGCCCACGGTCCAAGAACGGCCCGACGACGCAGAGCGAAGACCCTCGGAAGATTCGAGTTTTGGTTGCCGAGGACAACACGGTCAATCAAGAAGTTGTTCGGCGGTATGTTCAAGGAATTTCCGTCCAGTCGCCAGTCGCTAATACCCAGTAGAATGCTTGCCCTTGAAGAAGTATATGATATCACGATGGTGAAGGATGGACAGGAGGCTTTTGACATCGTTAAGCTGAGCATGGAAAAGGGACTCGTTTTCGATCTGATTTTCATGGACATTCAGGTACGTTTCCTCCCCTAACCTCGAAGCCCTTGGTTACTAAATATTTCAGATGCCAAACCTGGATGGCCTTCAAAGCACCCGACTCATTCGTGAAATGGGCTACTCTGCCCCTATCGTGGCCTTGAGTGCCTTTGCAGAAGAGAGTAACATTAAGGAATGCATGGAGTCGGGTATGGATATGTTTATCAGGTGAGTAGCCGTCGCTGCCTTCAATGCAGACCTTGTAATTAATAACAACCCTAGCAAACCGATCCGCCGCCCTGCACTAAAACAGGTTCTCAATAAGTTTGCGACCATCCCGGAGGAGCTGGAAGGCAACTCACACATTAATAACTAGTGGAAACAAGTCAATTTGTACAAGCACCCGGCGTGTTAAAGCATGTTTTCTTCGAACTCAACTTGAACTTACCTGGGCAAATATTTTGCTACTAGTAGTGTATTCATGTATTAGTTAGCATTTTCTCCTACTAGACGCCGCGGCATTTCCAACTTCCAAGGTTGAACGTTCCTCCAGGGCTGCTAGTACTAGTAGCCCCGGAGTGCTGGTAATGACTAGGGACAAGTTAAAAGGAGGCAGCCCAGGTGCCTTAGACATCCAAGATTGCCTTCCCGGCGGGTTGCTACCTTGCCCTCTCCTGGATCTCCACCTGGCGGATACTAGTGGTAGTATTTTGTGCCTATGCGTCACCACTTTCATGGTTCTGACCTTCGTCAGACAGTTTTCTCCTGATATGTATATATACGCTTTCAGGTACTCCGAGGTCGTTACTCATTATTTCACGCCTCAATTTGGCTTCCAAGGTTGTTCAAGTTTTTAAAATGAAACTCTCTCTCCGTCGGGTCGGTCATATCGGATTTAAACTTACAACCGCCGACAAACGTTGATATTTCCGATTTGTCTCCAAGCCCCCCCTTCCTTCTTGTTTTGTCGGAATTCTTTCGCCATTAATCTATAACGATCATGTCCGAACCATCCAGAATTATCCGAAAGCGCCGTCGCCCTGCGCATTCATGTGTTGAGTGCCGCCGCCGCAAAGTCCGGTGCGATCGAAATAAGCCGTGTGGTCAATGCGTCTCCCACCGCGCCCCGTCTTGCACTTATGCGGATCACGTCAACGCTGGGCAGACATCCCATGTTGGCCAAGCGACCGAAGGGAACGAGACCAGGTCACAATCTCCTATATCTGTTGAACAGTCAAGTAACGATGTATCCGAGCGGGACTCGGTGACCTTTGGCCAAATACATGGCATTATGTCCAAGACTCGGATTTTCGGCCATGGGCACTGGATGAATACAATGCCTCTAGTAAGAAAATCGGGTTTCGAGATATTGTTCTTGGCATTCCTGCTGAAACTGTACAGGCGTCTGAGCTTTCTATAATGGGCCCAACCGAAGATTACAAGTCACTTTACACGCAGCCGTCTAGTAGTGGCGAGCAAGACCCGATCTCGCAACTCATGACCGAATGCAAGCAATTAGCCCGGGAGGCCAAAAAGCAGCGTCCATTTCGGCAGTCTATCCCGACACATATATACCAGTCAATCCCCAAACCTGAAGTCATTGAGGATCTGATCAGTCTCTATTTTTCCACTTTTGAATCTTGCTACAGGGTCTTGCATTTCTCCTCGTTCAAAAAGGAGTATGACAGTCATGTCGAGCAACCACAAAACACCAAAACATCTTTCCTTGTAGTTCTTCTGCTTGTTATGTCTATTTCCGGCACATTGCACAATGAAGCTCATGTTCGCAAGGACATATCGGCCAAGGCGCAATCTTGGATCAGCGTTTCTCAAACATGGCTCTCAGCCCCATTCGAGAAGGATAGACTGACACTGAAAGGGATTCAAATCCACTGTCTCTTGCTTCTTGCTCGTCAAGTAAACCGAGTCGGGGCAGATCTGGTGTGGATCTCGGCAGGAACCCTCATGCGAATGGCAATGCAGATGGGGTTACACCAAGATCCGAGCTCTTTGCGAGATATGGATATACAACAAAGGGAAGTTCGAAGAAGATTATGGTATACAATTTTGGAGATGAATGCGCACTCCGCTTTGGACTCTGGTATGGCGCCCATGGTTACGGACGATGACTACACCACCCGACCACCATTGGACTTGAGCGATGAAGACCTCGACCACGCCACAATTTTAGGAGAAGATGGGAGTCCATCCCAGCAAGAAAGCCCTACTTTTTTTCAATGTGTTTTGGCACAGTCAATTGGGTTCAGGTTAACTGTCGTTCGCATTGTCAACAGTCTGAATGTGAAGCCTTCCTACGATGAAGTTCTCTCCATTGGACACAAGCTAGAGATAGCATGCCGCGAAGCCGCGAGTGCGCTGAACAGATCTGCCACCCTGCAACGCCAAACTCCGTTCAATCAATTTGCACATAGCTTTTGCAGCCACCTCATCCGCCGCTTTCTTCTTTGTCTTCACTTTACCTATGCAATCAAGGCCAAAAGCTCTCCAATATACACTCATTCACAACAGGTATGCCTCGAAGTTTCTCTAGAACTTGTCTCTCTACTTGATGACAGTCTTTACTCCCGAGTGCTCATAAATGGTGGTGGTATGTTTCGAGATATCATTACGAGAGGGGCTCTGATGATATATCTAGAGTTGACCTCCAGACTGCCTGTGGAATCTAGTATTTCTCATTTTGCCAAAGAAAAGAACCAGTCTCGCCAGATACCATTAATGGAGGATGCTCAAAAGGTGGCTAAATATGCAGAAAACAGGATGTTACATGGGGAAACGAATGTCAAGGGATATGTATTTTTCAACATGGCAACCGCGCGAGTCCGGGCTTTACTTGAAGGCAACCCTCCCGAGAAGGCTATACGCAAAGCTGCCCATGACAGTCTGAATATATGCCATGGACTGCTTAGTGGCATGGTTGTTGAGAATGCCGAAACCTCTTTACCTGCCGACTTCCAGTCAAATCCATTAGATGGAATATTTTCTCCTCCGCTCGCATCCGACTCTGGATTCGACTTTCTCGAAGATCCAAATTTGTACCTACACTGTTCAGACTGGGACATTTTTCATTCAGCAAGTGGTGAAAGCTGGTTCGAACCTTGAAAAAAAGAATACACGAAAATATTATGGCGCAGGTGTTGGCAACGGGGTCTTGATTTCTGGATTATAAACAATGGATAAGCCCCCCCAATATACATGTTAACCATTCTGCCAGCTGACTGGCTTAATTTTTCCATGTTGGCCAGGTGCCATATATCAAACGAGCTGAAATTGTCCCTTGTTCAAGTTCCTCTTCTTATTGTATTCCTGCTTCAAATGACTAATTAGTTTATTTATAGCCGGAATGCAAGTGCAAATGAGACCTAGGCCACCCTCGGCGTTACTGAAATTGTTAAATGTTTGTGACAGAATGAGTCCAAGGAAATAATTTTGTTAACTTACTCGGAGAGAAGGATTCTCAAAAAGAGATCTCTTTGAAAGGGGGCATCTCTGTAATGAACGACAAGGACCAGCCGGTAGATGCTGAATGCAATAGCAGTGCCCCCCGCGCCCAAAATGACAATAACATGTATTTTCTTAGAGACAGCCATTTGCAATCCCCAGGTGAGGGCTATCGGAAATGTTAGAATAGCCAGATCAGTGGTCACACTAGTCACAGAGTCGGCAATGATGATAGCAGAACGATTGAGACATGACCCAGATAAATCGTTGACCTCCCACAATAGGCGGATTGGAGTGCAGGAAAACACTTTCACGAACAGAATAATAATATAATAGGCAATTATTATGGTCAGGAAGATATAGAGAGATACGACCTTAGCCCGGTATGGGCTCCAAAGTCGAATCAATGTATAAATGAGAGAGGTTTTCACAAGGAGAATCATCGGAACGTAGATCATCGTTGCGATATAAAATATCTAATTTGACAATTCATCAGCATATATAGCTGATTAAAACATGGTTTTAAAGATACCTTAAGGTCAAGCCGAGTAGCCGAGGGGGTATTACTATCGGGGGAAAAAGGCACGTCGGAAAAGGTGTCTATTGGAGTGTTCATCAGCGAGCCCAATCAAAATTGACAGGACGCAGAAAGAGAGTGTATACATAATAGGGTACAAATACAATGTCCTAAGAAGAGAATCTAAGGTACGTTAGTTATTTGGATGCAATAATCTCGATTCTCGAGATTGCATACCCATGCAAGATAGCAGGATGCTAAATATTGATCAGCAACGGGAAGCGCGAAAACATATGGCTGGATGTATTGCATTTTTTACCATCTTCGACACCAAATGAATGATGTAGTTTGAGCCGAGCAAGTAGCCTCAGAGCAATCAGAGGCGAAGTGATAGAAAAGCAGAGAATCTGAGTGACCAGGCTGATTGAATCCAGACTATTGGCCGCTTGGGGCTGATTGTTCATTATCGGGAGATGATTGCCCCATGAGGATGCGGGGCCCTGTCACTATGGGCATGCAGGATCAAGAACTTGCGAGTCGATAAGAGCATCCTATCGAATTCGAATTCGAAATGCGAAACGAAATAAAAGAAACAGATCGATTTTGCTGTCCGGGCATGTCGGGAAAGAGGCGAGTGGTGACGTCACTTCCAGCTTACCGGGCGGTTCCGCTTTTATTGGCGCGGAAAAGGAAGATTGGAAAAATTATAATATTAGGAGTATGGAGGAGTGAGCTTCACGATATCATTAATGTGAAAGAACTAAAAGTTCCTCTCAATCAAAACAGTATAATTTCTCTAGATATCATATACTGAGATATGAGTCAGACAAAATAACTACTGCTACTGTGGTACCTAGTACAAGTACAATTCGCTACTTTGTACTAGTAGTAGTAACTATTCCGTGTGACCTAACCACTGGCACCTACCAGTGGGAATTTGCCAGACGGGTGCATTAGGTATATGCCGTTACTACTATAGTAGTGCCTCCCTCTTACTAGCCACTCAGACTGAAAAAGGTCGAGATACGAGTAGGTACCGGGATGGGGCCCCGCCGAGCATTTCACGGGCTCCTTACGAGGATTGAGTATAGTACATACCAGTAACTATTTGGCAGGAGCTCTAATGTTTGATTTATTTCGTCCACCTCGAGTCCGGAAAGAGTATATCCAAGTTGTTAAAAGGCTATGTACGGAGCACGAGCAGATCGTAACCCATTATATGGAGTGGAGTCATGGTGCGGTACTCCGTACGGAGTACATACTGTCCAAGTGGTAAGATCAACGACCGTGTTTGTCAATATGTGACAGTGATCGTCTTGCTACATGTGTACAACATACATACATATGTACTCGTAGCTACTCGTAGAAAAGTCCACAGCCCTGGAGGGCTTAGGGGACGCATTATGACCCCACCGCCATAGGGGGCTAGATTGCCTGGCAATGTGAACTACTTCATATTTAGTAGCCAAGGGCATAACCCTGACTTCGATATGGGGAGTACTTATGCGCATTTCTCTCCACGGTGGGAAAATAAAGGTTTGTCCTGACCGTTTTCCCCCTTGGCGTTGCACGGGACTATGATATGCCCCTGGGCTCCTGGATTGTCATATTTGTGTGGGCAATTTAGACGAGTGGAGCAGGCCTACATTTCACGTGCCCGCGTAGTCCTTGGCACAGTCCCTATTTATGAAGGGATAAAACGAGACCTCGGTCATAACAGGGGGACTCCCGAGCCTTGGTGCCAAGACCACAATTTTGCTTTCCGTCATTTTCGCTTTTTTGCACTCCGTACGAGGCTCGCTGACATGTAGAAAATCCCGTTTAGAGTTCTTACATCAGACGAGGCTAGTTCAGATACATACTCAAAATTGAGTCGGTCTCTTGGAGCCCTGGTCGGGTCCACAGTGGGCTTTGGAATCAATAGACTTTGGGCTCATGGTCCACAGTGGTAGAGGGGGCCCTTGGCACCCGATACAGGATCATATGAAAGATCAGTAATCGTGCCCCGTAATAAGAAGGACAAGCTCAGGAACTAAATCAGGTTCTAGTCAGTTTCTCAGTGTTCCAGAATATGCAATATCCCTTGAAATTTTCGCACCCTGAAACTCTGGACAAGTGTTAGAAACGTGAATTAGAAAGTGAGGTGGATACCACAACTAAGCTTTTCTAATACTTTCTAGGAAGGCCTTTACCCAGTAGCCCAGCGCTGTCGAATTCCAAGGCTGGGGATCTGCTATGGACCCGGTTAAGCGCTGAAATACTTGATAAATTAGCCACAGCTGGGGTTCCCGACTCTGTACATACTTGTACAGAGTTAGACAGATAACCATACAAATTACTAAGTTACTAAGCCTCCCATACCCACCATGAATGAGAAGAGCAACTGACAACTGTTCACTGGAAATAATCACTTGAGCTGTTGTAGCGATAGGTTCAAGATAAGTATCCCTTTACAACCATATAGTTCTTCGGGATGAGAGAGCAAACCCGAAAATGGTACGAAATGGGAGATCAAGAATGATGTATCCGTACTCCGTACTGTTGGCGGTGATCGCCGGGAGAGAGAAGGTGATAGCTGATCTAATCCGGAGCTCTAGACTCGGAGCTTTTGGGCCTGGGGGATACTCGTATGGACTTGGGAAGTCTTCTTAATGATAAGTTCACTAGGCTCTCAATGCCGGGAAAGAGGTTTGATTGGCGTTGATGAAATAGCCAATTTTTATGCAGGAATCACGTACCACGAATTTTATACAATGACAAAGGGTCATAGCGGTGATGAACTCGGTGGGCGCATCTCCTAAATTATCTTTCGAACTCAATAAGTGCGGTAGAGTGTACTATCACTGACAAAAGCGAATATGAATGCCTCAGTTTTCACTCGAATTAATTCTAATAGTAATGAATTATTGCATGGCAGAAATCTAACATTCGAAGAAATGATCATTCAGATGCCCACTCTGCTCGGAAAAGGATGCTTATATATGAAGTTGAAGGTAGCCGTGGCCAAGTCGATGGCAAACTTGAAGAATTCAATGACATATTAAAACATGTAATCCTGGGAGTATCCAACGAGGTGTCCAATCGAAGCCCGCGGGTGCATCTTTTGGCTTTTGACGCTCCTTTCGGGCGGGATATCCACGTAGGCTTTGCAGTATCAACTTCTCAGCTGTGCAAGAGATGTCGAGTATGTTAAGTAGTACTAGGGATTGATTTTTATGACTATGAGATGAGCTTGAAATATTTATACATAGAAAAAACACTCCTGGGTGATCGAGGATTAAGGGAAGTGATGGCGAAGTTGCACAAATTGCGAGAAAATCACTTGCCATAGGCATGTGAAAATGCATCGGATGACGATAGAAAGTATTGTGGTATACCTGAAACGTTAATATGAGTCGGGCCCACGAATTAAAGGAATATATAGTATACTCTCAGGTATTATGTAGGGCGCTGCAGTAATATGCGGACAATTTGTTTCAGGTCTTGGCATTTCAAGGTTGAGGCGATGCTCGTCATCTGCCGCCGCTACCGGAGATTTTATTATATTATTGCACTAGGAGTGAGGGAGAGCTGAGAAGGGTATGGACCGACCGTGTGAGGACCAAAAGTCGGGAATCTCAGCCTTACGGTCATCAATGCTGGTAATATTCGGCTAGTACGGAGCATGGGATGCAAAGTCTTCTCTGCTGTGAGATTGGAGAGCCTGGCTCCAATTCAAAACTTGAGGTTCATCTAGATTTGAGTGGAACACGGTTCCTTCAGTGGATGTGACGCGTCAGAGTGCAAAATATTTACCGAGTATAAAAATCAGGTGGGGGGGGGGGGGGTGCGCTTAAGCATGCCACTTTATGGGGCTTGGCTAGTTTGCCAGGGACTGGCATTCACAGTGCAACACCTCCAGGGCTCTAAGCAAACCGGGCTCGGAGAAATCATCCAATTATCGTATTCCATACTTCGTGCGAATCAAGTCAATCCATGGATACTCCGGTCCGATGTCACAAGAGCGGGTGGTAGCAAAATCAAACCGCATTTGCCGACCATCCCGCCGACCCTAACTCGGGATCCTTAACGACATCTGATAAGATATACGATCTGATCCGTCCGGTTTCCGCTCCGTTGCCGATCTTTCCCACAGGGTGGTTGTGGCCACTTATTGAGGACGATCTTGCACATTTTGGGATCGCGACTAAGATGACGCATGATAAGATGAGCACTATTCTCCAAACCATCGCCACATTGAGAAACAATCAGCAAGTGGTAGGCGGTATCCGAAATCATTCCACCACCTCCGCTCCGTGGTCAAATGGAATTTTCGAAGCGAACGGAGCACTCCGTAACTCAATATTTTCAAATAATGAAAATGGGTCACATTGGGTTTTATGCCGGTGTAACTGACCAAAAGGGGCATTACGGGAATAGTATAAAAAAACGTAGCGTTTTGGATCGGTGCGAGCTGCCGCGCATTGATTCAGAAACGACCTCTAGATTTTTTTGAAGCCACTATGTACATAACCCCTCGGTAAGATGGTATACCGCAGTCAGTGTGCACTAGATTAATTGAACACCAAAAAAAACAAGTCCGAGAACCCTGCCGAACATGGTCGGTCGCACCCGTGGCATCCCGAGCTTTCAGCCGGTATGCCCGAGTTTTTTTTTCTTCTCCCGACCGAGAACGCGGAAGTACTCTAAGCCGGGCTTCGCCGGTGTACCACCGGCATGCGCTGAGCGGGAGCACGCAATCCAAGAATGATCTCAGGACGATGGGCTAATCAAACGGATGAGCCTGCCTTACGGAGTGGGAGTTGATTTGTTAGCGTCCTGTACAAGTCGAGATTCTTCAGCCGAGCCCCCATGACGCCAAATCAAGAGCGGTCCCGAAGATCGGTGGGAAGCAAGCTTGGCATTGATACAATTTGGAGGCAACTAGATTGATGATTGGAAGAGCTGTCCGCCACAAAGTGGACCTTCGTTCAAACTGAGACCTTGGAAACTTCCAAGGTCCTGTCGATCTATGATCGTCCCGAGCATTTACCATTTTATACATACAGGCCGAGGACAAACGGGTACGACTGCCAAGTCTTGCCAAGGATTCTCCGGTGCGTACCCATGTGGGCCTTGCCTCAACGTGCAGATCACCAGCGATGATCTTCGAACCACCATTCATCTGATAGTGATCTAGTGATTGCGATAATTGTACCTCGGATGTAATGCCTTTGATAATACAGGGTATAGAGGTCGAGACTTGTACTAGTATCATATACTATTGACACAGGCTCATATTTAGAAGGTATATAAAAACCAACTTGAATGATCTGGGATAAGTTTTACCTCAAACTTGGTGGAATCACTTAATATCGAGAACATGCAGCACGGGCCACAGACCCTCCGAGCTATGTACAATTCAGCTGCTTGATGGAGAATAAGATCTTCTCGAAGAACCAGCCTTCAGGCACCCAGCCGATCAAACTCGACAGGGGCCCGACTGTAACCTCTAGGGTCTGTGGGTCTCAATGCGAAGAATGCCTACCAATGCCCCCAATTATATTATTTGTAGCTCTATGTAGGACTGGCCCTTGATGTATCCACCAACAGGAATTGAAGTCGCCCACTGTCAGATCTACAACGCAAAATAGTTAATGGGAAAGGTCAAAGCGAATCATAGATGTATCACTATCGTCTTCTTCAGCTCGATGGAATATGCCCTCCAATGAGAGCGGTCATTCCATGGGTCTAAACTAGGACTGGAGACCTGCTTGCCCCATGGGTCGGACTCATATCAGTCTTGACCCATTTTGCCCCGTATGGAGAAAGTGAACTTGGAGTTGGGTCCATGAGGTAATTCCAAGTTTGCCGGTGGATCTTGGGTCTTTTGGAGTAGAATTCATAGCCATATAAGGCACCGCTAACCCCTTTTTCTGTGGCATCGTGAGAGATCTAGTAAAAAGTCTGGTGAATCTTTGTCTAGCACAGAAATTACCTATTGGAGATACACAATGGCGGATCTGCCAAGATGTTCGTAAGTTTCAATAGCCCCATGTTCTCTTGCTTCCCAATCTGTTCTATCGAATGGTTTAACCCCTCTCCCGGCTTATCTTGCATTATTTTTGCGTTATTCAAATTTTGAGCTTCTTTCATTCTTGGCTGACATTCTGGAAGCATTTTGGAACAGCTTCGTCGTCTGCGAAGTGACGCCTCCCACCCTGACTCTCCACATATTCTCTCAACTCTTCTTTCCGCACACTCCGGCGAATGGCCCACCCGGGAGCTCATCCTGACCTTCCAGGATATCTATAAATCCCTTCCAGAGCTGGAAAAAGTCGAGAACAATGAAGCAATTCATCGTCTCAGGTTACAGATTAAGGAAGCTACTCCCAGTATCGCCGAGCTGATAGGAACCGACAACCGTGCCGGCTTCATTGATCCCAGCACAGGTCAAAGTCTGACGCATTTTGCTATCCGTCAGTTTGTACAAGGCTTCCATATCCCTGTGGGGTCTTTATCCAATGGAAAGCCTCGAGTGGCTGTCATACTGCCTAATGGTCTCCTCATGGCAGTTGCGGTTTTTGCCTTCGCTAACAGGTATGCAATTGTTCCTATGGCGTCAAACACGGTGCCAGAGCAACTGCACATGGATATTGAGCAGGTGCAAGCTGATGCTGTTGTCGCTTTGGAAAATGATATTGGCAAGTTGAAACTAGACAACGGTGCTCGTCCAGTATTTGGGCTTGAGCAGCTGGAAGACTTGACCTTTCGTGTTGTTTCAGAAAGGCACACTTCAAGCACATCAATTCTTGCACCAAATGTTGGGGATGACATTGCAATCATCCTTTTTACTAGCGGCACGAGTGGCAAGAAGAAATTGGTGCCAATTACAACCTTCAATCTCATCGCGGGTACGATCGCTACGATGGAGTCTGTGGAACTGTCTGAGAATGATACTTGCCTCAACATGATGCCGTTAAACCATGTGTATGTTCCCCACCAATATACCACAACACATGATATTTGTACTAAACAACACCAGTGGAGGTATAATGCGCAGTATCCTTTCTCCTATTCTCGCCGGTGGGGCTACGATATGCTGCCCGTCCTTCGACCCCAGCATGTTCTGGGATGCTGTGCAATCACTCGCCATGACACCCACATGGTACTACGCCACGCCGACAATGCATCAGATGATTCTTGGCGAAGCTGAGCACCGCCCTGATGCTGTTCGTCAAAGTGCAATCGGGTTTATCTGTAACGCTGGCGGTGGTCTACCCCCAACTCTTGCTTTACAACTTCGTGAAGCGTTCAACTGCTCGGTCCTCCCCAGCTATGGAATGACTGAATGCATGCCCATCGCAGCACCACCAAAGAACTACACTCTTGACCGTCCCGGCACATCGGGACGAATTGTCGGTCCCGAAGTTGCCATTTTGAACGATGGAAAACCGGTCTCGGAAAGCGGAACTCTTGGACATATTTGCGTTCGCGGATCACCTGCCTTCGAAGGATATCTGACCGCCGAGGGGAAAATCGATACAAGTACTTTGAATGAGGCTGGTTGGTTTGACACCGGTGATCTTGGATACCTTGACTCTGAGAATTACCTTTATATCACCGGTCGCAGCAAGGAGGTCATCAACCGTGGTGGTGAAATCATTTCTCCCGTCGAGGTGGAAGACGCAGTTCTCACCGCAGCCAAGCATCCCGGCTCTCCGCTATACGGTCGCGTTACTGAGACTCTGGCCTTCTCTGTCCCCGATGAAGTACTCCAGGAGGTGGTGGGAATTGTTATTGTGACGCCCCCAGGCACACCTAGGCCAGATATCCGCCAGCTGCACGAATCGCTACAGCCTGTTATTCATCAGCCCAAGTGGCCCGCCCTCGTGGTATATATGGATCGTGTGCCCAAGTCCAATAACAAAATCCAGCGCATTAAGCTTGCCGAGCGACTCACATTGGAGTCGTTGACACCGAAGACACCCCTCGGAGATCGTCATTATGAAGCTGTCTGCCCACCCAACGGCACTCCGTTGGGTACTTCGATTTTGAAACAAAAATGTGCTGTTGACCGCAACGCTGTTCGCTCCGCCTTGGGAGAGATCGCTAAGGATTCCGAAGTACATATTCAAATTAACGAACGTGATGGATTCGCCCAAGCTGTTCTCTTCGTCGACAACCCGGACGACTATCAACTCACTCCTAATGTCCTTCGCGAGCAGCTTGATGGCTATCTTGTCCCCTCCCGCATCACTACTCTGAGGGGGCCCATGCCCCTTGACTTCTACGGAAATCCCGACCAGACAGCCATTGACGAGGCTATCCGCGCTCAAAACTCAGACTGTAGCCTGCCACCCATCCAACGCCGGATCCGCGAGGTCTTCGCCACAGCCTTGTCTTGCGCACCAGAGGAGATATCTGCCATAACCGACTTTTTCACCGCTGGCGGCGATAGTCTGAGCGCAGGTCGACTTGTTTCGCAACTCCGACGTGACTTTGGGATCTTTCTGGCTGGAGACATTCTCTTCCACCATAGCACTGTCGGTGAAATTGAGTACAAGATCATAGAAGCCGTTCAGATCAAGGCTGCTAAAGGCAACGAAGAGGAGATCGAATTACCCGGCTGTGAAAAGACGTACAGCAGCACGAACCCGCTGGTGATGGTCTTGCACCTTTTCCCCGTTCTTTTCTTCTTCCCAATGAAGCGTGCCTTTCAGTGGCTTGTCTTCTCATATGTCGTTGCTGAAGGCACACTCCGCTTTCCCATTCGCGATTTACTCATTGGTCGATTGATCCTGATTGTTCTAGCCGTTCTAGCCGCTCGTGTCAGTGGTGAGATTGTGACTCCCATGTGCACGATTCTTTTCAAGTGGCTTGTTGTCGGCCGCTACAAGGAGGGTATTTACCCTATGTGGGGACCCTATCACACTCGGTGGTGGTTGACCCAGAAGGCAATACAGGTGTTTGGAAAAGGAATGTTCAATCACTTTAATTGGTCTCGCGTGCTGTTCTACCGTCTACTCGGTGTCAAGATTGGCAAAAATGTCACTATACCCCCATCTGCCAAGCTTGGAGAGTATGACTTGATTGAAATTGGTGACAATGTCGTGTTAGATACATGTCAATGTCGTCCCTTTGCTGTGGAGCGCAACACATCCATGCTGCTCAAGAGAATTCGCATTGGTAGAGATTCTTCCATCGGTCTTAAGTCAATCCTCGCCCCTGGCGCCGATATACCGGAGAACACCTGCATCGGCCCCAACTCGTCAAGCTGGGAACTTCAAGATGCCGATGAGTCGAACCGGGATTTGTTAAGCTCCAGCATTCCTCAGCCACATTGGATGTTTGCCCTTCTAATTGTTATGCCCATCAAAATCCTGGTCTGGGTCGCTGCCCGTCTCACCTGGATGGGTGGTCTTGTACCGATGGTGAGGCAGTTCCCGGTTGCCCAACCTGACATGTTCCTGGCAACTCTGCAATGGTATACCAGTGGCCAGCGAATTGGCTTCCACATTTCCGCAAGGCTCTGTCGTGCTATTGGTGGCCCGATCGTGCTTTTCGCATCAGTTCTGATCATCAAATCACTGCTCGATCTCATCTGTGGCAAGCCAAAGCCCAGTCCTGCTTCTAAGCAGAGCGCTCTGCAGAAGATTCGCACCGCTGTCCTAGCAGAGATTCTCCCATCTGGCGATATTCATGAACTAACCCGTCTAGTCGGCCGTCACTATGAATTAGTCTCAATGGCTATCCGTGCCCTTGGTGGCAAGGTCGGGAAGCGAATCTACTGGCCCAGTGTAGGCCCTTCACTCCCTGATTTTGATCTCATCGAAGTCGGAAACGATGTCGTGTTTGGATCCCGTTCGACCCTTATCACATCCGATGGCTATGGCCGTGATCGTGTTGTTATTGGTGACGGTGCCATGGTTGGTGATCGCGTGGTCGCTTCCCCTGGTGTCACAATCGGCCGTGAGGCAATGATCGGCTCTGGGGCCTTGCTTCGTCGGAATGGTCGTTATCCAGCGAATACCATCTGGACCGGTAGCAAGGGTGGTGATGCTGTGCAGTTCCCGACTTCGTCTTCGGTGCCCATTTCAACTGCCCCCACTGTTGTTGGTAGCAGCAGCAGCAGCAGCACCGATGGCGATAGCAGCAGCGACAACGAGAAAGGAATGGAAAAGAAGACTCAAAATGAGAAGCAGACCGTTTCGAATATCACTGAGGCGGACACCTGCAAGCCCTTTGGTCGTGCGTTTTACCGGAAGGATTCCAGCTACTATGTGCTACGCATCTGGCAGATTGTCATTTATTCTGTTCTGTCGGTTGTTGTCGTGACTGTGTACTGGCTCCTGAGTGTAGTATTTGCTCTTCTATGTCTCCGCGCCTGTCTTGAGCATAGCAATGCGGCTGGATTCGATATTGGAGCTTGGCGGCCATTTGTCTTGTATGGCGTACTGGCCGGTTTCTTATCGGCCATCAGTTGTGCTCAGGCCTTCATCGCTTTGGGCATTGTCATATGCGTCAAGTGGATCGTCATGGGTCGTCGCAAGGAGGGCGAATTTCATTGGGACAAGAGCAGTTATAACCAACGATGGCAATTCCTCCTGTCTTGTGAGACACTCATCAAGGACTGCTATGGCGGAACCGGTCTCCTGCCTATGATTACGGGCTCGGCCTATTTATCCTGGTACTACCGCCTCTTGGGTGCGAATATTGGAAAAGATTGCGCGATCCACGCCAATGGTACGCCGAACGTCTACTTTACCGAGCCTGACCTTCTCACACTCGGTAACCGCGTGGCTGTTGATGATTGCAGCTTGGTTTGCCATCTGAATTCTCGTGGTGAGTTCGAATTACATACTCTGACGGTCGGCGACCGGAGCATTATGCGTGCTGGATCCCGCTTAATGTCCGGGGCTTCGATGGGGGAAGATGCCTGTCTGTTGGAACACACTTTGGTCCTGTCGGGTGACCACGTAGAGGATAAAGGTACACTTCAGGGATGGCCTGCCGAAGGGTTTGAAGGGAAGCGGGTATAAACTTGAAACTTTGAGATGATTCCCTACCGGTGATTTCATACAACGGCATTTATAGAGTGTTCATGGTTTGATATATCTATTTATTCTACGTGTTTGTAAATGGAGAGCTCAAGTTTGCGCATACTTTCAATTCTACTGCGAACATTGTAGGCATTCACCGATTTTGGTCCTATGCTTGTAGGAATCCGCACCTATAGCCTACCACCAAACGCCATTTTCCTTTCTATCTGTATTGCATGCTACGGTGTACGGATTTGGAACATGGCGCCAAAACTAGATATTCTTGCTGGATGTCCAGGTAATGGTCAGAGTGATGACAGTGTCCGTAGTCTCTCTTATGAACCTCAGGGGCTATCTGGATCAGAGCCTGGCTTCCATCGGATGGAGTTTTTGTGGTTTGTAAGAACAAGGATTTCCTAATTCTTGATATCCCACGCGATCGTGCGGCCGCCTAATGAGTAAAAGGGTTGTTTCTTTTTACCTTTTTGATTGCCTGTCTGAAGTTATGTAGGGTAGGTAGTGGAATTGTTTTTTGTGTAATGTGCTGAGAATTAATATCTTGAGTTAGTTTTCAAATTTGAAGCTGGCTTCAAGGTTAGCAAAGGATATAGCTCGGCCAGCTATGAAGAGATAGAAGCGGCTAGTTAATCATATCGTAGCCTGCCCGATATGGTACGGATGGAGAAAAAAAAAATATAAAAAAATAAGCAAGCACCGAGAGCGATTTGAACGCCCGACCTAGGACACTGCAAATCCTCGCGCTAACCCCTGCGCCATCAGTGCTGGTTGCTGATACTTATTGACAGGTTTTAGCTACAGAACACTTCTCCTCGAGACATCTATGGTCTCATGAATATTGCCAAGTCGGTGGTACCGTAGCTGTAAAGGGGGTGGTGATAGCGTCATTACGACCGAGAGAGCCAGGCTCAAGTTCCGGATAGCACCGCGCAGAAGGCCGTAGGTGGTGATGGACGTGTCGTCATGAGTGCCGGAGATGACACCAGCGCCGAATAATAGACTGGCGATCTGGTTATTGTTGTTGGGGGAGCTGTCGACATCGTTCTGCTATGTAGCCTCGTCGGAAGTGACAACGGCCAGAGTTCCTTGAGCCTCGAGTTCGGGCCGGTAAAGGTCCAGGAAGTAATTAAGCCAGTCGCCCACCGTTTGAGGCTGGTGCACGTAATCGCTGTTGGACATACGGTTATGGGCGTTGTGGACCATTTCCGGCACGTAGTATGAGTAGACGGGCAGGTTATGGGTTGTTGGCGTCGTACAGCTTGACGCAGCGCTCGTACTCGGATGTGTACGTGCTGAATATCAGAGCGGGGACGTCCAGGTGATGGTAGACTTGAGCCCACCAGACTGGGTTAGTGTCATCGATAGGCCCGTCGAAGATAGTTGTTGCAGTCTTTTTTTCTATGGTGGGTGGTGATGGGGTCGTACCACTCGATGTACGTACCATAGGAGATATTTTTTCCCTCTAGAAGTTCAGAGATAGTTTAGGCATTGATGTTGTAGAAGTCCTCATGGGCCATATCGAAGGAGTCACCAACCACAATAGCAGCGTAGGTGGGCAGGGAAAGGTGGATAATGCTGTGGCTGTTGGTCAACAGCTTATCCTTCTTCGCCAAAAGGCTAGTAGGGATCGCTTATGGTCCAGCGGAAGACCTCGTTCCCGAAGATAATATGCAGAATCTTCTTAAGATTCCCCTCAGACTTCTCGGTCTGGCAGTGGTCGAAGTCGCGGGCATGGTTGCGCCTGTTTATGCTGGGCTTCTGGCAAGAGTCGAAGAGCTTGATCTTGCCGATAGGCTTCGGGTTACCCTCACCAACCCCAAAGAAAGGATACATTGTGAAGGCACCGTCAGGATAGTAGTTTTATCCCAGCTGCATTTGGGGGCTTGTGAAATTGGAGCCACTGACGGTGTTGTTGTTGACTGCCCAGTAATAATAGCCGCCATACCGAGACGGCGAAAAGGAACCTGGTAGGTAGAAGTCTGGTTGGCCACAGCTGGGCCGTTCACATAGAAAAAAGTGCCACTGATGAACGGCACCTTATCGTAGGGAATGGTATGTCGGGTGGAGGCCAGAGACGCAATAGCCACGACCGTGGTCGCGTTCGTGAAGAAGCGCATCTTATTTGCAGGCACAGAACCACAAAATTCAGGAGGGAGGCTCCTAGTGTGAATCAACTTGCAGAAGAAGCAGACAGCTGCTGGTCGTTGTTGGTCAAAGGAATCGATTGAGATCTTATTCGAGAGGGAATACGTGAAGCTATATATACATTGAGAAGATCTCTCGGGAACTAACTCCGATGGTGCGGCTTCGTTCCTGATCTGCACCAGCCTCAGTTAACAACATATATAAACATCATCTAGTCCGAGCCATCACTTTTTCTTCTTCGTCGCCCCCTTCTTACCTCGCGTTTCTTTGCTATCTTGTTCTTTTCTCTCTTCCATATCACTAGCTTACCGATCGCATATGCAATATGGCTGATTGTACGTCCTTTGCCACGTTTACGGGGCACCAACTGCCCGGCGCGTTCTTCGAAGCAGACAGCGTCGACGATGCCGAGAACCCACACCCTATCTTTGGCTATCACCCCGGTTTGTTGAGTCTCACCACAATTCCGCAGTTTAGTAAGTGACGCAGAGGGCTATGTATGCAAAGAATCTGAAGCTTTACGATGAACCAATTTATCTGCACACTTTGAAAACAGAGGAACTAAATATGATTCTACAAACATAAAAGCCCTAAGAAGAAGCTGGAAGAATCCAAGTAGTGACCGACTCACTCGGGATATCTCCGGACCATTCTTCTCCACTCTCAGTACTGAGCGTCAAATAGATATCGTTATCAAACAGATTTTCAATCACAACAGAACGAGTCCCATCCGGATTCAAAGACGCCACAGACTGCACGCCCCCGCCACTGGAGTAGGTGTAACTGCCGTTTCCACTCAGTATCGTGGCCCCGACCGGAATAAACTTGCTGAACTGAGCCATCATGTAGTAAGCAGTCTCGAAAGTGTAGCTTCCATCATCGTTGACTGTCACGAGGCCAGTACACGTGCCGCAGCCACCAGAGGACAGATGCGGACCATCGCTGGAGTCGGTGCCAAGAGTCCACGCTGCCACGCCAGCAGCCCAATTCTGCAGGGGACCCATGGTGAAGTCGGCTGCCTGGTTCCAGGAACCGGAAGAGGGTGTCCAGCACTCGGTCATATACTGGTTGATGTTGGGATTTATGTCGTGGAAGGAGCTAAGGACCGTCCAGTCTACATTGGTGGCGTAGCAGTGCCATGCAACCGAGTCGACGTATTGGCCGGCGTCATTGACGACGGTTTGTGGGTAAGACGTGACATCTGAGAGCTCTGTATCAGCAGGAAGAAGCATGAATAGCTGGTAATATGAGAGAAATCACCTGTGTTATGGTCATATGCCCATATTTTCGTGTTGAGGTTGGCATGAGAGAGAGCAGGGCCGATATAGTTCTGAATCAGCTGTGCAGACTCGTCGGCGTATACGTACATCGTCGGGTATCCGGATTGGCTGTTCAACGGCTCGTTCTGGATTGTGATCGCGTCGACAGAGACGCCAAGATCTTGGTAGGCTTGGATATACTTGACAAAGTACTGGGCAAATGCACTAGCATACCCCGAGTCCCCGGTGCCTTCGCTCAAATATCCGTCGTTGAGATTATTGTCTGTGGTGTTTCCATCGATCACCCCGTTCAGTTTCATCCAGCCAGGGGCACTCCAAGGGGACCCGAGGACTGTGAGGTCGGACTGCAACGACTTCATGGAAGCCAGAAATTTTGCCATGGATGTTCCTCGATCGCCCAGGCTAAATCCAGACAGGGAGGTGTCTTCGGAGCCACCATTATCATCATATGTATAGGATGGGTCTCCGGAAAGGTCTGACGCGCCGATAGTATGTCGCATCAAGGCAAAGTTGGCACCCGAATCGGTGAGAAGATCATTCAAAAGGGCTTGAAGGTTCGAATCAGATAGTGTATTGAAGGATTCCACCGTCGCATCAGTGACAGCTGCTCCGAAGCCCACAATGGTTTGCTTATGTCCCGAGCTTGTATCATCAACAGTCAGCTTCCATGTTGAGCTCAAGCCCGGATCACCTTCTCCCTGAACAGGCGCTGTGACGGAGGATATTTTGTAGTTTCCGGCCGAGTTAGAAGAATATGCAGATGCAGATGCAGATGCAGCCCTTTGTTTCAAGGCGTAGCTGCCAACAGCCAAACTGAGTAGGGTTGCAATCGTGCGCATCGTGGGGACTGAAATGTGAAGAAGATGATGATCTGTGAAATTCACTTGTCCCAGCAGAGGGGAACTATCCAGGGACTTAAATAATCCAACAATCACAAACTAGCCCATGTAGAGAGTGAATGCGACGCAATTTCAATTAAAAGATTTGAATTGAGTAAAAGCATCGAGATACGTGATGCAGATGCCAATAAAATGAGTCCATCAGCAACTAGCGTCTGCAGTGAGATGTTTCAAAATGCCACGCAAGCGGGGACTGGGGAGGAGTGCACAGATAGCTCAGGGAAAGGCTTATGGCGGGCCAACGAAGCTGAGGATTGGTACTCGGAATCTACTTGCCGTGGGGTGTGCGGGGTCCATCCCGACGCAGAAACTGGTCTAACAGAATTCGATCTCACTTTTCTGTGCTAAGGTCCCTGTATGGCGCTGTCCCAGAAACATATCCGGTAATTGAGCGAAGAGCGAATGAGTTTCAGCTGAGGAACAATCTATGTATAAATAGTGACTTCGCCGATCATGGCCCAAAACAACCATGTCATAGACCCGGCTACTTCGATGACTGAGGAGCGGGCCAAGCGACTGTGACAATTCCCATCCCAAACAGGTAGAGATCCGCAATCTAACTAGACCACTCCGTGAACCCTCGTTTGTTCGTTCTTGGGAGATATCCAACACCAGCCGTTAATAGTTAAATGAATTTCCATATTCAGCATGGTATGCGAGTACCAATTCAGCGATTTATTTTTACCAATTCAAGTAGGAGGTGTCGATTTGTCGCCAATTCGAGTGCGTCATCCGTTAGTCGTATGTCATTGCCATTAACGAGTAGCATTCATCGGGCTCCCAGTACGTGGGCCCAGTATATCTAAGTCACCCTCCAGCAGTGGTATTATATCGACGATGAGCCCAAGATAGATTATTGTCCCCGCCAGATCGATGGATCCTTCTCGAGTTGCCCACCCACGAGGACGGGATATTGTGTGTACAATGCGAGGTATACACGGCCCGATGCCCCCGTTACCGACGAGGTTGCCGTTAGCCAGTTGCTGCAGCGCATCAAAGAATATCAGCAGCAAGATTTTGATGAAGCCACGCCATGGTTGAACTGGACCGGATGGGTGCCGAAATTACAGGGTACACCCCGCCAGCCGTTGTACGAGAGTATTTAGTGACTCGAAGAGGATGTTATCGGACCAGACCAAGCGGCATTAACCATTTGTGAGGATATATAATAATTGACCCGTGTCAGCCAGGAAATCGCCGAGGCGTGCGGCATTTATTGTCGATCGATATTGTCCGTACCATGAAGGAGGTGAAAGAGAATCGAGCTATTCCCTATGAGTGTGTTTATCCAGCTGCATCTAGCGGCAATTTTCTGTGAACTAGAAGCTTGTGATCGTTTATTATTGAGTGTTATAAGAGGGGCCTGTTGTTGATGCATCCATGGATTGATAGAGATCTAAGAGATATTTTTGTTATATTGAATATAAATTGACCTTTATTAGTGACCTCACGCAGTCAAGAGGAGCAAGAAGAATGTATCTGGCCATAACGGGTCACCTGTCGCTACGGTCTACGAGCGTAGCGTCAGATAGGGCCTGTTCGCGCTCCCTTGTAGGGAGGCAATGTGTCTGTATTGTAATAGATGCTATATACAGAAGGAAGGCGGGAGGGACAGAATCGAGACTTGACTGCGTATGAGACGACGAGCTACCTGCAGAGGCAAGTAACTGACTCTTGTGAGGCAGTTATAGGAGGAAGAGGCCCTCAGTAATGTCGGTGTAGACATCACGTGAGGCTACAGGCATTGCAAGGCAACCCCAATAAAACTACTCCCTGTATGGTTGGCGTAACAAGATCCATATAATTTAGAATCCTCGCTAAATTTAGCTTGATTTTGGATTATAGAGAGGTCAAGCAGAAAACATCAAATTGAGACAGTCAGAATACGGTATTACACTGTCAAATTGTGTTTGCTCTCCTCTAGAGCAAATCGGAATCTGGCGGGCCTCAAATCGAATGTGTCCCCAATCTTGAAGCCCGAGTAGACACACCCACGTAGACAATATCCGAGCCAGAAAAACAGTCGAAATTTCAGTCGGAATTCGAAGATCTCAGCATTTGAGGCTTGGTCCACTCACTTAGTCTTCTACTCTGATCCTAAGACCCAAAAAGCACCAAACTAAATAGTCACAGCCCGACAACTAGAAGGCAAACGGCTGAGGTCGGATCCGCTGAGACACAGTTAGAGACCCAACTGTATAGTTAGATATCGACCTTTTGTCATTCAACTCTACGCTTGGACCTACATGGAAGTCTAGCCTTCGCGACGGAGTATTTCTCCTGCTACCCTCACTTTTCTATTCAGTCTGGACAGCTCCGGAATAAATGGGCTCGGACGAAAGGGACCTCTTACGCAATTTTGGTAATCCCAAATCGCGCGCATAACTCTCCTACATCCATATTCATTGGATATTAAGAGTGGTAAACTCTAGGAGTCTTCAAGGAGTATGGTGGCTTGTTACGATTCCCCAATTGGTCGCGCTGCAGACGTATGGCGCATCGTTGCAGACGAACGGCTCTTATAGCTTCCTAGGATTGACCCTGGATGAAAAAGTAACCCATACTTCACCAAGGTTCCGTCAACTTATCATAAAGCTCAGTAGACAAATAGGTGGAACGGGTAGTGGGAATTCCTTGATCCCTTGGTTGCAGGAAGAGGGGGCCAATGACTAAATGCCGTTCCCCAAGAGATCATGTTTCTGTCAAGTAACATGAGGATGCATATAAGTAGTCTTTTGGAAGCATAGATCAATTTTTCTTTTAGTCGTTATCCTGGACTGTTCGCGTTCTTTTAGTGTTACATTGCTGCGCTGAGATCAGTGCTCGCTCACACATAGGTTACAGTAGGGACGTGCTGAAACTTGAAGATTAGCCTCCTCAGAGCAATAGGTCTACGGCGCCGGACAATCTCAGGGCTCACTAATAGGATGTCACATTGGGGGAAGGTTCCATCGTAAATGGTTATCTCCGATCGAGTTAAATTACAACACTTTGTGGAATGGTGCTTGGCTTCCCCGATGAGGTCGCCTCAACTAGCGCATCCTACCTTGAGCAGCTACACCATGAAGTGACACGGCTCTCCAATGCCGGATGTATACCCCTAAATTTTGGAGATGGAAGATATATAAGAAGGACAGAATATCTCCCAGATTGTAGATATCTTTCTATCATCAGCTTCGACAGTTCGACACGACACTCCTTGACAATTCGACACGACACTCCTTAGTTCTCGACGAAAACTTCACTAGTATTTCTTTTCAGAGGTGAAGTCCACCTACAATCCTTTTACAATTATTCTACATCCAACTTCTTTCAATTCCTTCTCAATATGCAATTCTCGACCATCCTTTTCAGCCTGGGCTTGCTGGCTAGCTCCGTGGTGGCAGTGCCTCACAAGCTCCAGACGCTTCAGCGTCGTGCATCTGGTGCTCAGAATGTGGTTTACTGGGGTCAGAATGGCGGCGGAACCGTTGAAAATAATGATCTATCGAGTTACTGCACGTCTACCTCAGGCATTGATATTATTGTGCTTGCTTTCCTCTACGAGTACGGCAACGGAAACACTATTGCATCCGGCACCATTGGCCAGTCCTGCTACATCTCACCTGCTGGTGAGCCTCAGAACTGTGAGGATCTGGGAACTGCCATCAAAACATGCCAGAATAATGGTGTTAAGGTCATCATGTCGCTAGGTGGCGCTGTTGGGGCCTATTCACTTACATCTCAGATCGAGGCTCAGACCATCGGTCAAAACCTCTGGGAGGCATATGGCAATACTGCTGGTGGCAGCGTTCCTCGACCTTTCGGAACCACTTTCGTTAATGGCTGGGACTTTGACATTGAAGCTTCCAGTGGAAATCAATATTACCAGTACCTGATCAGCACTCTGCGGTCCAATTTCGCTTCCGACTCATCCAACACCTACTATATTACTGGCGCCCCGCAGTGCCCTATCCCAGAACCGAACATGCAGCAAATTATTACCACTTCTCAGTTTGATTATCTCTGGGTCCAATTTTACAACAACCCTGGCTGCTCCGTGAACGGCAACATCAACTACGATGACTGGGTCTCTAACATTTCTGGAACTCCATCTGCCAATGCTGAAATTTTCATCGGTGTGCCTGCCTCCACCCTGGGAGCTACAGGTACGGATAGTGGCGCACAGTACTACCTTGATCCAAGTGCGCTGGCGACCTTGGTGGACGAGTACAAGAGTAACTCCGCTTTTGGTGGAATTATGATGTGGTCGGCGGGCTTCTCCGACTCGAATGTTAATAACGGGTGTACTTATGCCCAGGAGGCTAAGAACATTCTCACCACCGGCTCGCCTTGCTAGACAAGCGCGAAACCGTCCACAGAAAAACTCTATACCATGGAGTCATCTACGTGGCAATTCTTTCATTTCTACTGGTCTCTTCAATTGATGGTCGTCAGACCAACTTATTGGATGACTATTTTTTTATTATTTATCTATTCGCCTGATTTATTGTTCTTTTCTTTCCCTGTTGGTCGGTGAGGTCGATTGTGGATAAAGCTCAGCTGTATATTGTGATTTGAAATTAAAGCTTACCTTCTACCTTCTCATTCATGGGAAATCCCTTGGGCTCACGTAAAGGATGGCTCTCAGAGCACTTAAATGAAGTCCTGTTAAGGACGCGTAACCTTTGACCAATCCAATAATCTCCTCGCCATACAGGTAGGATTTGTGGCTTGTCCAGGTCAATCTTTGCCGAAACAGTCAAGTGCACACGGGGTCTAAACCTGTGCCATCCTTCGGCTCTTACCTGTACGTATAGGTAAAATAATTTAATCAGTTCATGCAAAAAGGAAACATGACTTTATTCAGCTACATTGGGCAACTGCTGTCCTATCGAGTGCCCTGAAACACTCGCCAACTTGCGGACACATAGTTCTGCTGCACATCGCGGAACAGCCTCAAGACCCTGAATTATAAATTTCACGACAAGCAGCAATCATGCATATACTAGTGATAAATTCACAACAAAGATGTACCTTTAGACCCCACGGATATGGTGTTCAAGTATGCGGTCATCAACTGTGTAACATTGTGGTGCTTACAAAATATGCTCTGTTCCAACCATTGCTACACTGGCACAGATATAGCTAAGTGAGATATTTTTTGGCTTAGACGGGGCACCTGCAGTCTGGAAACTGGCGATGTAGGCTTCGTTGATAGAGGGCTACAGCGCCTTGAGTGCTGCAGGCAGGCCCGTGGCACTCAATATATCGTAGGAGGAAAAATAGCTACACGGGAGGATACGTGATATATACATAAGGGAGTTCCGCGGTGGGCGAGAAGAAACCGTCGCGCAGAGAGCCCGGCTCTCCCTCCAAACGGGGATGGTCTTTTCGAGGGAGGGGATGGCCAGGAGATATTTGTGTGCGATGTCCAGCACGGAATATCGTGGGCACGAGGTAAGGGGCTCTGCAGCAACAATCCCGAATAGAACCTAGCATTTATCTTAACACAGTGTAGTACAGTGATCTGGTAGCGAAGAGCTTAACGGCTCTCCATCAATATCATGAATATCTCCTGCTCATAAAAGCAGTCTTAAAATACCCAAACGTTTCAAACAAAAACAAAAACGCTCCAGATTAGCAAAATGGGAAATGAAGAGGGACCGACCGGGTAGTTGGACCGAGGCCTGTGCAATAATCTGTCCAGATCACCCGATCGACAGATGACGTTGCTTAGATTAGAGCTCCTTTTCGCTTCGTGGCCAATGGATTGAGAACAGCGTAAGTAGTTCCTGAAGGCCCACCGGCATTCTAGATCTATTGGGAGCCAGTAACAAGGCTACGTGGCAATGAATGTACATTTCAAAGAATAAGAAACCCGAGCCCAGAGAGCCACTGTGTCATGCAGCTCTTTTTTTCTACTTATTTCTCAAATCACCCGCGCAAGGCAGGACTGCGAGGTCCTTAGTATCGGGCGGCAGCTTTCAGCACGGTAGTATCTGCGGTGTAGAATAGCAAAAAAGGGCACCCTACCATGGAATCCGGCGCCAAATCCACATTCTCGGCACATCTAGGGGCAGCAAGAACTGTATCACATATATTACGGTTCTCAGGGTTGCATTTCTAGCGGAAATGCGGGGTTATCTCTCTAGGGTAGATGGTGAGTGGTTGTCAGCTTTTAAACGCTAGTGCCGCTTCGGGTCATATCCCCTTTCGTTTTCGCGTTATCCATGTTCCTGCCAAATTATGTATGCCATGCCAGCCAAAATCCTGAACTAATGCAAGAGTTAGGGGGCATGTGAACAAGCATCTGGTATATCCCTTATCGATTACTTGGCAGCTGGATTTTAATGCTCCTAAATGTAACCCTCTTCGTTTCTTTGGGGGTAGGCAGATTTTTAATTTCGACTCTCTCGCGGGAAGTGTTCTTTTGAAGTCATATTCAACTAGAGTGCTTTTTATTTGTTTGTTTGGATTTTCGCCTTTTGGATGAGTTTTCAAGGTCGAAGATTTCGGGGTTTAAACGAGCACCCGGATTGACCAAGACTTTTCGAGCAGTTCGCTTGTCAGATTTAATTAAGCTCAAAGCTCCGAGGCGCTGGTGCTCGTCTGACTGGCCTGAAGGGCTTGGTACGATGATGGAGATGCAGTCACCCTTCTTTTTATATACTGGACGAAAATTAAGACGATCCAGGTCGTACTCTATCCCATGGGGGTAGGCGGAAGGTATAGCATTAGGTCTTCTAGGGTCCAACTCAGTATGGCCCCATATCGCCGGTTTTTCATGTATTTGCTTTTCCTCTGTGATGCAGCCGTCTGCGTGTTGCCGGGTCTGAATGCTCTAGCTTTTGGTTATATATTGTTCTATAGTCAGTTAATAACTTACTTTATTTTTACAGTCTATACCCTAGTCACAAAAGGGATGCACTACATCCTATTTCTTACCTCTTGACTCGTCTATTCTGTATATTCCTGTTGCCCGCAGTCCACGAGTATATATCAATAAGCCACCCCCCTTCTTAATCCTCTCCTCTATCCTATAAGCCTTGAGAGTCTGGGGTATTATATACACTGAATCCTGTGATAAATATCTTCTAGGTCTTCTTATTGTATACCCTAATAATAACCTCTCTATCCTTATTAAGCTTAGTTTTGCCAATCCTAGGGAAGAAATTATATAATGAAAATATACTGTAGGAGAGGGAGAGGATAGGGACAGTATTAGGTAGGGAATTTTAGTACTATTAGATAGTTGCTACAATAGCGCTATTCTCAGAGAAAGAGAAGGAGAAGAATAACGATATTAACAACTTAATATGTCTGATTTTATTGCTTAATTTTGCGGTAGTAATATCAATCTGATTACCTGTTTCTTATGTATAAAGAAGGACACTATTAGTAGGATAATAGATATTATTAATGCAGTTTATTGTAAAGCGCTCAACGTTATAGATTAGTTTATATATTGTATCGTTTAGGGGATCCCCTATATTGTCAGAGATGTGCTTAAGGATTATTCAGGCATAACGGTAATCTGCTCTATTATAAATATAGCCTTTTTCTGTTATATAACGGCGAAGTCAGCTGCTTGGGTGGCCGGGACGGCGTGAGGATTTTGAAGATTTTGTCGGTCAGATGCATAAAAATAACTTCCGGCCGCACTTTATCAATAGCTGCCATTTTGACTAGAGAGACCCTATATCAAAGTATAGCAGCCAATACAACGGATCAGATAAACATATTAAGAAGTCCAAAGGGCCTCCTGGTTGTCAAGATAGAGCAATAAGTCGATTCCGCCAAGAGATAGTTGTCCTTTTGAGATCCTTAGCTCGTATAGTGGATAGAGCGGTGGGACAAGTTGTGTTATTTAAAATTAGTCATAGAATAACTATGAAGCTCCGCTGGATTAATTCTACTAGGTTTGCTTTATCTAATCACTAGAGACCCCTATAGAACTTCCTATAGCATTTTAGCCTGTAACATCAGTACTTACAAGCTCTCTAGACCTCCCTTATAAGTCGCACTGCCTTGCCACTAGGCATCAATCTTTTTAGCGCCTGCGTAGAGCACACTAAGCCCTGAGCGAAGCCTCGGGACGGGTGGGAGCTATAGCACCTGATATCTCAAGTAATTTATAACTTGAATACATCTAAGCTAGTAGTAATTTAGGAAAAAAGCAAACGTAGTAGAAGTAATGAACTGGACAGCTGTATAGAGTATACGAGTTGATGATCGTTATAAAGATAAGTCGTGGTATCACAGACCCTGCAGAATACATTTTGTAACCTACTATTAATACTTAGCTACCTTAATTGGATCTATGGCCGCTATTTTAAAGATATGGAGATTAATTACACAAGCCCACTGCCTGTCTACTACCGACCTGTCATAATTACTTTCAAAGATAGAATACCTACTTTACGTACTGATGTACCGATGCTAACAAGGGTCGTAGGTGACTAAAAGACTAATCGAGTCACTGAATGAAGTTGATTGCTTCTCATTTAGGGTTGTCATATCTTTATTGTATGATGTGACCTTGTCCCTACTACTCTCCAAGCACCAGTTGGTTTATACCATATTATCTATTATACGCACACCCACCAGCAAACAGAACAATAATAATAATAATAAATATTAATTGACGGTACATTTTCGACGGCAGCAGGTATTAGCTTTGCATACTCCAATCCCATAGGCAGTGAACTGCTCGTCTTCGTGACCCCTTTCATCGACGTCATCGTACCAGTACCGGCGTCGGTTCTACGTCAAAAACATGTATTGATTTAGGTTCCTGTTCATGTACTGAGCATCGGCCGGATTCAGTCATATACAGTCGGGTCCATGGCAGAGGGAGACACAGTCATCGTCGGAGTGGCATTTTTGGTCGAACGATCCCCCAATACGACCGAAGCCGGGCAGATTCATCACCTTCTGGAGGTCATCACCGATCGCAAGGTTCCCGTCTTGCCCATGGTCCCTGCCGGCTATGGTCTGCACGAGTTCCTGGTCTACGACGAAGGTTAGAAAACTCGTGATTTCCAACATACCACTTCAAAACTCAATGACTAACTATCCTCACAGCCAAGGAGAAGGACCGCAAGGAAGTTATGCGCAAGCGTAACGTCGACTTCGCTGTCAATTACCGCGATTAAAGCACGCTAGGCAAACTGGCATCCTAACCGCACCGCCCTGGATACTTGTCCCTATTGGCCGTCGTTTAATTTTTCCCACTGATATCCTTGGCGCTTTCTTGGCCGGTTCACCAAAAGCAATTGGGACTGATCGAACCCGGAATTTCCTCAACACAAGGAAAAAATCAAACTTTTTTAAATTAAGAAAAAAACCACCACACCATCGATCACATTTTGACGATAAAGATGGTGGCGGGCTGGTACCATGGGGATAAAGCTGAAAAGAATATGGTAACCCAACTGCCATGCATAGAACTCGCCCCTTTAACGATGGATGTCATTTGAAAAAAAAATATTAAAAAAATGAAAAAGGAAAGAAAAAGGAAAAAGAAAACTTGATCATTTGGAGTAGGGTGTCCAGCAGGCACTTATAGGTGGCCTTTAATCACAAGTATAAAGAATGGAATCTTCTCAGATAGTATGCCGTAGCTCAATCAAGTCAAGATCAGCATCATGGATCGATTCTCACACGGGCTCTCCCCACTTGGAGTAAACTAGCGAGCTGAATGCAGATTTCAATCTCTTGAAGATCTCGATTGTCAACCTATCATGAAATAGCGGTATGAAAAGGTTGATAGTACCTCAATCCCCACTGCCTATTCGCCACACAGCTCCGAGCGCAGCATTCGGATAAGATGTCGTTGGTCTATCCCAGCCACGGCCTATGAATTGTCCCACGTCTCCCTCCGTTGAGCTGGACTAAATTTAAATATGACTCAATAATTCACTTGGAAGATGGCGATCAACCTTGACGGGTCAGGCAAAATATTGAGCTGTCTCCATTGCGTCATTTGACACTCTCATTCTGTTCGTATGACAAACTGCATCAAGCCCCTTGCATGTTAGTGATGGAGGATCGGCTATTAATCTGCCGGATTTTGGTGAACTTAACAGCCATACATCAGTTTAGTTCTCAGCATTGCTAGTGTGTGAGAAAATGATGTGGCATATAAACCCAACCACCAACAATTTGACAAACTCAAAACGAGAGCATTACCTCCACCTCAGAGGAATCTGAGGCCAAGGCTGCCACTTCCATGCGCGAGGGCTCACTTATTTCTGCGAAAGGTTTTGTGCTTTTGGAATTGTTGGACCATAGCTGTACGTATGTTGAGCAATATTCTCTAGGAGAGCCGTACCGTCGATTCTTGCAATCGTTTTTCAGATCTAGAATGGCAGAATCGAGGGTCGCACATTGAATCTTATAGTCAGTGAGACAAGATCGGAATCTGTTCTCGTCGGACTGAATAGCATTTCACGGCGATAGGCATCTCGAGATGAAAGATAGACAAGGAACCATCTTCGAAATAGGAATTATCAGATATTCTTCCATTTCAGCGCTCAGGAAGAATGAATCACATAGGCTGAACACAGTTAATTAATCACTCTTCCCTCGCCATTATGCTCTGAGCCTTTTGGATTTCAAGAAGTTGTAGTCCAACATCGCCGCTCGCACATAATTCTCTATCATCTGGCCGTCTTCTTCTCCAAACTCGTCCCTCCACTTCCTTCCTTCCTCATTGATGTCGATATCGCCAGCAGCCTTCTTGGTGTTGATAGTAGTGGAGCTGTCGAGCGTCGTTCTAAAAGCTTGTGCCCAAAGTGGTGGAACTTGATCCGCAGGTTCCCATTGATAGCGCAGTCTATCTCTGTCTAGCCCAATGGTGTTGCAGAGCCTGACAAGCACTGCAGGCTCAGTCATGATATCATCTGCGTCAAGAACTATGGGCCAAATGGCCTTCGCCTTTCCCTGTTCAGCCTGAATGTTGCTTTCGTTGAAGTGCTCAACATAGAAGTCGTGCAATTTGCGTGTCCATCGCATGGTCATCACCATCTGGCAGCTCCGTCGCCCAGGGATTGACTTCATGAACTCCTCACCGTCAGCCCTAACGCAGGCGCGATAAAACGAAGGAAAAGACAGCGCTGGATGCCTGATAAGGAAAATAGGTAGCCATGTCTTTAGAAATCCATCTGAGAGTATTGTTTCGTTATGAATTGACCGGCTTGTCAGTTGGACCAGCTCATTTGGGCCTCGCAACTCCCATGGCATCTCTTGAGTGACGCTCTCTTCTCCATACAGGAACCGTGTCTTGGCAACCGGGTCAGTCAAGAAATTAGAATGCTCTTTAACGACCACAAGCTTTCCTTCTGAATTTGCACTCTCCACATGCTGATTTAATTCGTGGAAACAGTTCTTCATACACTCTTCTACTTGTTCCCTTTGGTCTGCGGATAATTGTTCAACATGTATCCAAGAACAACGCAGCTTTGTCTTTAATAAAAGTAAAGGCATAAAAAAATAACCTCCATGTTTGCGGAATGCAACGTTAGGCTGGTCCTCTAATGCCAGGATTTTCAGGAGGAGGTTAGACCCGGTTCTGGGAGAGGTGATCAAGTAGAATTGACGAGGATTGTCTGGCTTGTTGTTGAATTCAGGATTCGACATGGTGCTGTTGAATAGAGTTTTAACAATGAAGGGGAGGTCTTGAGGTTCGTGAAGACTAGTCCGATCTTGGAAACGGGATTTGGTACCTTTTATATTTTAAAATCAGATGTTACTCGTGATTGAATGGCAGCAATAAAGTTTAAATAATTTGTTGTTACCAATCACTCCCGGTTAGCTAACTAACTCCTTTCCTTCTTAATAACCATCATGAAGTTAAGTTCAATGTATGCAAGAAAATATTTAAGCCCTGGAAGCTTCACCCTGCCTAGAATTAATTGGGTTGTTAATCTTCAAAGCAGCTAATTATCCCTTGCAGTTTGCAAATAAGCACTGTAAGTATCACACGCTGCTACGTAACACCGAGAAGATTGTCGCTTGTTTCTGCAGCAAGGCATGTTATAGGTCATATGCTCCTTGCACACATTGCGGTCGAGGCTCGCAACATTGCATTTTGGGCCAGAAGTGCAACCCAAGCAACTATTGTAACACCATGATATACAGTATGCCTTTCCTTTCTCTAGGGATATATGTGCCATCTATAATATTCCGGCGCACCCATACCGCCCCCGCGTATGGATGCGCCCGGTATCCTCGTCACTTCTTTTTTGTATGGCATCTCCATACAAAAGGTACTTACCTCATATTTCTAGTATCCTTCTAATATTAATGCATTTTTACTAAGGACCACTTTATTTTAGAGAGTAATACCTAAAGTTTAATATGTCTTATATTTAAGCGAAAAGTATCTTAAGAATTCTAGGTCAGAATTAGGGGTTTATAGGATGTTGAAAATTTCCTCATATGTCAGCGTATAGTGTTTGCCCTCGAGCCTCTCGGAAAGAATTGCTATCTTTCCTCCAGCCATGATTCTGCCTTATCCCTAAGACCTCCTGCTCTTCTGGCCTATATGCCATATACCATGCTTATTATATGACCTCTCCTTTGTCATGTGATTCCTTTCCTTCCTCCTTAGTCGTGTGATATTACCATCGATCTTCAACGTGGCCGGTGCTCAGGCGTTTTACCTATGCATCCTCTATGCATCTCTCCATGCATCATACACTGCCAGGCATACCCCCTACCCCCCTATGCACTATCATCCGATCTCAACATACGGTGTACATTGTCAGGGTCTATTGCCATTTCCACAATGTTTCAGCAACTTCCTTACAATGATTTCATCCCATTCATCACTCTGTCATTTCGGGTATAAAAATCATATGTATCCCCTAGTTAGCAGATCAGACTTGAATATTATCATTCTCTTCTTACGGCCTTCCCTCTCTGGATCAGACCACACTATACCATCGTAGTCTGCTCCATCCCATTGCCACCAGAGGATCTCTCCTTCCATCCCATGAAGGACTCTCCGCGCCGACATCATAGTAGCTCTTCCGTAGGAGAATTTATTTTAGGCCACAATATTTAATTTCTATTTTGAATAGTACAGATAGAAGTAAGACATAGTCAATTATCTATCTAAGGGGCAAAAAATGGAGTGAAAAAAAGGTCTAACTATATATCTAGAGCGAATAACTTGAAAAGAGGTTTTTCACTCTACGCTTTCGCTTTTCTATTTTATGAAGCATGCTATCTCTACGTTCCTGTATTGATCGTAGTCGTTGAGTACGATCGTTATCGGACGTTCAGCCCCCGAGGCGTTCTTCTTTTTGCTTGGCTTGTTCACTAGCTGATTTTGACACCCATCCTTGCATGTGCCGCCAAACTCTCTTTCCTATCCGCTCCACAAGCTGTCATTGCACGAATTTACTTTTCAGTCTAGCCAATTACCTATCAGAGCGAAAACTTATGTCGATGGGGGTGAGTTTAGTACTCTTATTATGTGGACTGGCATGTTAGATGAGACTGGAATTTCACCTAAAGCAGATATACCAAGACCAGAGAGGCGTTCACTGAGGCTAACAAAGACTTCATAGGCCGATATACTTACACAGTCCAAATAAGTAAATACGGCTGAAGACACAGAAGCTTATGTCATCCTTCTTACTGCGAGTATTAATCATCTGAGGGCTCCTCCATATATTCAATTAGCGTTTCGCGCTTTTAACGTCGCTTTTCACTTCCAATTCTTACTCCTCCTAGCTTTCGTTTCAGGGCCGAAGCGTGTGGCGCGCGCGTCTTCCAGTCACTGAGAAGGAACTCTGGAAAACTCCCCAATGTAGACTAGCACATCTTGGCAGAGTGTAAGTGGTGACACCAGTTTCGGGACGTGCTGTGAACTGCAAGGGTCGGAGAAATGAAAAACAGAGTGGAGAAACCAAGATCTGCGAAATAGGTAGCACTCCCCAAGGCATCAACGACAAAAACCATCAGGAAAATGACGGAGTCGTGAGGAGCTGAAAAAAGATATACAGTAGGACCAATCAACCGACGAACATACAAATCGATGATCAAATAAAAGATTCGGGATTTAATCCACCAGGGTTACACAGCTCCTTATAGCAAAATAAATTAACAGAAAATCTTGAAAAGAAAAAAAAAAAAGACAAAAATGTACTCCGTTTTTGAACGTGCATTGCCAATCTCCATAGTATGCGCTCTAGAATCCAACTGCATCTGATGCATGAACCACGTCCACTATGGTAAGCAGCTGAAATTTTTCATGAAACACATATCCCTACATTCAATTTATTTTTTCTATTTATTAGGCCTTGAAACATTCAATAGAAGACAAATAAACGTAAAATTATATCCTCTCCTTACAGTCACTATCTTCTATTATGGCGCCCTCAATCACGAGTCTTGAACGTGAGCGCTCTGTTATACCCATCAACACCTTGGAGCTATCTAAGAAAGCTCCCACTCAGGTCACACAACAAGCCATCGACCTTCCACTTACTCTTTCCGAAGCTTATGTAGTTGAGGCGGTAAACTCCCAATACTTGGAGTACTTGGATCCAGAATTAGGTCAGGGTCTTGAAATCGATTCAGTTCTCGTTGTTTGCTGGTTACTCGTGATATATGGTTTCTCTCCTGTGAGAACCATGTACCTGACCTTCCATGCTGGATCCAATCTATGCTATATAGATGGCAAAAGTCAGGATGTCAACTCACGCGCGGTTGAATTTTCTTCGAAGCATTCATTGAAGGATCTCGTTCGGGATTTCTGTCGTATCAAGGAGGGCATGAACTTACCTGACCCCGAAGAAGGGTCTACTTCCGATGAGAAGAACCACCCTCTTGCCTCGGTTGTCCACTATGCCCGTGAACGTAAGCCTTTGCAGGAGGCATCTCTGCCTGCAATTTCAAAGGTAACCTTTACCAGTGTTCCGCCATATCATCGACTCAAATCTTCTCTCCAGCAAGACTGATCACCATCTGTTCCAGATCCCCAATCCAAAGTTGATGCTTAACGTGACAAACTCAAATGGTGATCTGCACGCACGTCTCGCTTTCTCATCGACCGAGATGTCCAAAGAATTCGCAACAAGTCTTCTTCACTGCTTCAACAAGGTCGTCGCTTCAATATACCGCTCCCTCGGAACTTCTTTGGATGACTTTGATTTATGTTCGGACCTTGACCTCATTCTGGTGCAAAGGTTTACAAAAGAGGTCTCGGAATCCCACGAGGTCTTACTACATGACATGACATTGGAGCATGCTCGACTAACCCCGGACGCTCCTGCAATTTGTTCATGGGATGGAAGATTCACCTACAGAGAGCTAGATGATCTCACAAGTCGCCTTGCTCTTCACTTGACCTCTATTGGTGTTAGTCCTGAAACCTTCGTCCTCAGTTGTTTCGAAAAGTCAGCTTTTGCGATTATTGCGCGCCTGGCTATTTTGAAAGCCGGTGGAGCGTACGTATCCATCGACGCGAGCGATCCTCCCAATTTTCTCGACTCAGTCATCACTCGCGCTAACGCTAAAATCATGCTCACATCTCCTGGGTATGCATCAAAATATGCCTCAATTATTTCAAACGTCATTGCGATTACAGAAGAGAGTCTAAAAGCACTTCCCACCGGAGAACTATCTTCCACAGTCCAGCCAGGAAATGCCTGTCTGATTTTATTCACCTCCGGCAGCACGGGTCAACCCAAAGGCATTATCCAGGAACATCGATCTTACGCCACAGCAATCCGCGATTACAACAAGGTCCTCGGTCTAGGTCGACACAGTCGTGTCTTCCAGTTCGACGACTATGCATTCGACATCAGCAACAATGATTACCTCACAGCTTTGGCAGCTGGTGGCTGTTGCTGTGTTCCAACACCCAAAAAAACCATATCTGGTCTGATTGAAAATATCAATGTCATGAAGGCCAACATGAGCTTCATGACCCCGACAATTGCAATTCAAGTTAACCCCAAAGATGTCCCATTGCTGGAACTGCTTTGCGTCGGTGGCGAACCCATGTCAAACGACCTAATCATGAAATGGGGTCCTCACGTCAAGCTGGTCAATCAGTACGGAATGGGCGAGGCCGCCACCTTTTGTGCCTACAACGACAACCCTAAGGCAGGCCACAATGCCGTTGTCGGTAGATCCGGTAGCGGTGCCATCTGGATCGCCAATACTTCTTCCCCTGACCGGCCCGTTCCCGTTGGCGCTGTTGGCGAGATCTTGATTGAAGGTCCCCATCTTTCCCGTGGCTACTTGGACGATCTGTGTCAGAAACCAGATGTGGGATTTCTCAGTGAAGTCCCTCGGTGGATTGCAGATCTCCACCCGTCCCGAGCATCAACCTCTCGCATCTATCGGTCTGGTGATCTGGGGCGGTATCGCCACGATGGCACAGTCGAGCACATGGGTCGAAAGGATACACTTCTTAAACTCAACGGTGGACGTGTTGAGTCGACCGAAGTCGAGTACATTCTTCGGAAAACTCTTTCACTTGGTGATCTCACCGTCGTCGATATGCTCGGTGAGATTGGCGGTAGCTATGATCCTGTTCTGGTGGCCTTTGTTTACCTGGTTGATAACCCGACAAATCTTCTTCCTGGAATCCCAGACAATGAAATGTCGTTCCTTCCGATAACGAACCGTGTCCGAGTGAACAGCTTGGTAGAAGCGATGCAGAATGAAGTCCAACGCACGCTGCCAAAACACATGATGCCCAGCTTGTTTCTCCTTGTCGACCGGATTCCCCGTACTAGGTCTAACAAGCTTGATCGCAGAAAATTGCATCAATTGGCCCAAAAATGGTATATAGCGGAGTAAAGAAGGGAATTTGGAAAAGGCCGAACTGTTGGTGATCAGTCCCGTGCAATGACCCGCCCATGGGCCGAAATTTTGCTAGCTGGGTACTCATTTGGCCACTAAATTGCATTAATTTTATGGATTTTTCAATATTACTAGTGGTAATTTATTTATGTATCAAAATAACGATTTTAACTAGGCTAAATACCAAATAGATTACCAAATCTAATATATAATTGAAATGAATACATATATTATAAGACGGGAACGCTCGCTGGCAGTCTGCGTTGGCAGACGAGTAGATCGCAAGAGGACAAAACCACCGCCTTCGAGGAGTGCAGGAGAGTAGTAGGCAAAGCTGTACCCTACTGGGAAATAACTTTCTAAATATAGTTAAGGCTTTGTTGGCATTAGGGTTTGAGAAACAATGAAAGCATATAGGTAGTGACACTGATTTCCGGAAATACAGTACACAATATTTCTAAGCGATCAAGTTCTAAAGTATTTTTTGCAAACTATGAGAAGATGCAGTCAAGAAGACCTGACATTAATTAAGAAGGAAGTTTACATTACCGTATTACTTAGCATGATACGAAAAGAAATATTACTGTGCAAGTTAAGTCGAAGTAAACTGATACTATATTGACTGGACAACAAAATCCTCCCCTAATTATCAATGTTCTGCCAATATAAACCGTAAGTGTATCTAAGTTATATCGTTCAGCATATATATTGTACTGTAGTGGATATGTTACATACACAAACGACCACAACTCATTATGCTGGAGGAGAAGACAAATAAAACGAATCGAAATCCGTCGGTGAACGGGTACTCCTTACCCTAGGCATCACCGGGCACCGGTTTCAACATTTTCAATACCTGAGACAATTGTAAAACTTTTTCTTAAGTATGTAAGCCAAATAGAAAGCGGTTTCTTTGCATATTCCAGTTTATGAATCAAGGAAATGCATTTTAAAACAAAAAATCTAGACTGTTTTTTGATAATCCTTTCAGATACATAGGAATAGATAATTTGCCCTTTGATCTATCAAACAGTTCTTTTTCGAAAGCTTTATAACTGTCTTTTTATGTATTGGCCTAATGCTTTTGGTCCTATTGGTATTAAGTTACTATACTGAGTAGTCTACCTTTTTGACTGTCAGACAATAAGCAGATTAAGGTTGTTTACTACAAAAAAGCAATAATAACCTTCTTTCTTCTAGTACTGTGGTCAAGTTATTTGCCCAGAAGGCCTGTTCGTGGTGTAGCTCAGAGGTGTAGTTCAGAGACGTTGATTAAGTTATTATTTTGGTGGGAGTTATTGAGGCTATATACGAGATCATGGTTTGCTGATGTCCGCTCCGCTCTTACCAGGAATATTTAACACTTGGGCTATTAGGCTCTTCCGTGCGCTTGCTGTATCTGCATCCGCCACTCTGCATCTTTCAAATATTATTTGCACAAGCACCATTTCACTTATGGTGGTTAAACACGGTTCCTAGTCAAATAAGCCTTTCATCGTTGTAAGGCCCATCCCCCTTCAATTGACTAGCAATGATACTGATCTTGGCCCCATCTTCAGTGGTAGTAATATTACTGCTCAGGCTATCCGTCCACTTTCGAACCAAGTGACCCTTGAGAATTATCCACAGCATAATAAGATCCACGAAGAGTATAAGGAAAGCACCAATCCCCCACATCGATCCGACACCAACAGAGCCTTGCCACTGCGTCACAATGAAAACAGACATCAGCCCAAACGATACTCTGTAGGCATTGAGCGAAACAGAGGCCTCAACGGGGTGATGCAAGAAACACTCGATGATGTAATTGTAGCAGACAGGAAGAGCTAGTAGAGCACTGAACCAGATCAGGAACGAGCCTAGCGCCAGAACCATGAAGTGGAGGTGATAATCCAGCCCTGCGCCGTAGATCCTCAGTCCAATGGGGATGATGATGCTCGGTAGGATAGTGTTGGCCAATCTGTACTCAGTGTGCCAGGTTCCGCCACGGCGACGAGCCAGCCATAAGGGTATTTTATCGTTGAACAAGAAGCCGTAGACCTGCGCCCCGATGATGCCGACCCAGGCGGTCATGGTGAAGAATGCCATTTGGAGCGATGAAAAGCCGTACCCGTCTGCTTCGGTGGGTGGTTCGAGGTAGGTCGCTAGTGTCGAGGCTTGCATGAGTGGAAGACCGAGGGCAATAAAGAGAAATGGAATGATTACCCGGCGGACCTGAGATAGTGACTTTCCGTTAGTCCTGGTTTCTTTTCTCTTATAGGACTCGTGCCTTACCAGCTCTTTGCATTTGTTAGAGGGCTGAGTTTTTGTGCCAGGCAGGAAGGTTGCAACGCGGTTTTCAAACCAGCTCCTCGGAAGAGGTGCACGCCTGGGCATGGAATCACGGCGAGGAAATGTAGTATCCTCAACGAAGAGGAAAACAGCCACGATTGCACTGCCAGCGGGGCCCAGGGTCCACCAAAAGACATAATTCCAGGGCTTAGTTTCAGCAATAAACCCGCCTAGGGTGCCACCACTAACAACCGCAAAAATTATAAGCACTTCAAAGATTGCAAATGCCTTGCCTCGTTGATGCAAAAAGAACATGTCCATGATGTACCCACTGCCCAGGATAGCAGGGATGCCGCCGAAAAGGCCACAGATGAGCCGCGAGATAGTAAACGAGATATAATCATCTGGGCCAGTCATCTGGGCCGCCCAGATCTGGCATACAAGAATAACCGCCAGACTCCAGAGCACAACCGAACTGCGACCAACTACCGCAACAAAGGGGATGAAAAAGAACGGACCGGCAACCCAGCCTGCAAGACCTGCCGCCACAGAACTGAGTAACGCGGCTTGCGTACTGTGATAAGCCGGTATTTGATAGATAAACGTGAGCTGGTTGGAATTCGGAGACATCTGGCCTGCGAAACCAGCCAGGCAAATGGAGGCGAACACAAGCAACTTCCTGTGGATTGTCCAGTTCTACAGCCATCAGCATTATCATATTTTGATGGTAGGGCGTTTCTTATCAATGGGTCCTCCGAGTCATCGCTCGGTTGAGGGATGAGCACAATACCATTGTCATTCTTCGTCAAGGACATAGAATCGGTCTCAATCCTCACATCAGGCGAGGACACCTTTATCTCTGTATCTGCCATGGTTATCGTAACTTCTGGTGTGGAATCCACTTGAACAGGGAGACGAGGGGAAAAAGAAAAGAAAACGAAAACAAAAACAACGATACCCCAGACTCTTAAGCTGATTTATAGGCAAATCCCCTTTAAGTTATCCATATATCGATATCTACCTAAACCCTAGTATATTTGAGATCCTACAAATACTTAGGATTCTTAAGCTCCTAAAGAATCAGTTTATATACCAACTGTCCAATCTGATCTCTACTATCCAATTTCCTTGCCTAGTCACAGGTCTCTAGTCTGACAACTTAGTAACCATTACGCAGACAAGGTTAGCGAAAAATGAAAAATAAAATATATGTATAAAATCATGCGAATATAAATGTGAAAATTATTCGCATTCCTTATCCCTTTCGGAACTCTAGGCAACAGCAAACAGGTTCAGAGGGCTCAACCCTTTCGTCATCCGAGTATTGGGCATCTTCATTTCAAGCCCAACCTTTTTTTCCAAGCTGGTATCATATTTAAGATTGAATGTCTCTGAGCTTTAGAGACAAATTCGATCATTTGTTTCCATCAACATCTACTGAAGATTCCACGAGATTAACATGGCCACCAAACGATGGAGGACGAGACGCTTTCAATATTGCTCCTAGTTGGGTTTCCGACGGAATATGTCAGACGACGCAAGCATTAATCCACTCTCGATATCAAAAGATCCTGCGAAGCAAAGATGTTTTACATTTTGGATGACTGAGTGGAAGAGGAGACTTCGCAGAGTGGCAGGGAGCTCAATAGGACCGGTGTAGGAGGATCCCAGACGGCCGTTGTCGGATTCCAGAAGGTCAAACACCGGCCAAAGCAGATGCTCCCCCCCCGATTGCCATCATGCTTCCTTTCATCCGGTGTAACCAGCTGCTTCCTTGGCAAGGTTGGAGATGGCTGCCGAAGATCTGGCTGCACGCTGTTGAGACAGCACGCCAGAAATCCGGTGCGGCAAGGCCATCAATGATGGACGTGATCTGGGGAGATTGAGGACCATCAGTGTGACTCTCCATTGAGGCTCGAGGTCCGTCCAGAGTCTGACTGATGATCAAGCCCGCAACGAGGTCCACGGGAGAGATGTAGATCCACGAGTTGGGGTCCTCTTCATTGTTGTACACACCACAAGCCAGAGCGGAGCCCACCACACGCCAGAGATAGTCGCCCACATTGGCCATCCCGATGTCCGTAGATCCAATTATCCAGCCTGGCCGAACGATGTTCACATGAAGATTTTTGCAGGATGAATTTCGATGGAACTCTTTGATAGCCAGTTCGGACATAAACTTACTTTGGCTGTATCCATCGGAGGTGGACAAAACCTTGGCCACACTACGATCGTCATCCTTGACTGGACAGCTGGGCAGGAGAGCCGAGACATATGTGAATGCCACGGGATATGCCAGCTGCGTCAGGGCACGTAACAGGTTGACCGTGCTTTCTGTGTTGACTGACTGAAGTTTGTGGTAATCTTGGCCCCAATGAACCCAGGCGCCGTTGTGAATCACACTGTCAAATCCTCCCTCCGAATTTCCACGGCCGCACAGTATCTTCCACCGACTTTCAGACAACCCCAAACAAGGCTTGGACAGACATCCTTTCCATGCCCGAATCTGATTTCGGTAGGACTCTCTCCACCAGCCTGCGACATGAGCGCTTTGAACGACACGCCGCATCGCCACCGTGTCTGACTCGGCGCGAACAAGGACCGTGACCGACTGTACCCGGGGATCTTCAAGCAGGGCCTTCAAGATATGCGTCCCAAGAAAGCCGGTGCCACCTGTTAACAGAACGTGCCCAGTTCGAGCATTTTTCTCATCTGGACCTACAACGAGACCATTGGAATCCTGCAATTTCCGTGACTGTACACAAATGCTACGTATTTTCTCTCGTAGAATTTGGTACTCTGCCCAAAGGTCCATTGTCACTGACGGCCCGGGCCTCAGGGCTTGCATGGCAGGTGGCATCGAGATCATGAGAGCCACGTCGCGAATGGTTAAGCCGGCTCGAAAGAGTGGTGCCACGGACAGCCGAACGTCGAAACGGCTGGAAATCGCCACGGAGATAGCCATCATGTCGATAGAGTCCAGGCCAGTGCGAGACAGTGTAACATTCTTCCCCACCACGCGGCTTCTGTCCACTTTCAACCGCGAATGAAGAACGTCAGCCACCACTTCAGACACCGCCCACGCGGTGGTCTCCGTAGCTGCCAACGGGGCATCTCTCGCCTGGGCACCAGTACATCCGAGAGACAAGAGCATCTCGGGGGATAGCAATTCAGCCGCGGCTCGAACCTTTCGTCGATCGGCTTTGCCGGAAATCGTGAGCGGCATTTGGCGCGTGAGAAACCACAGAGAGGGAATCATCACCGCCGGCACGGTGGCCGAGAGCTCCTGTTCAGCTTGGGAGACTGTGTGCGCAAATCGGGAATTTGGGGGGACAAACAAGGACCCATTTCTAGATTCAACCTGGGAAGTGGAAGTGCTGAACATTTCTTTGTTTGACGTTTCAACCACTGCCACGAGCATAGGATGACCGTCTCCATCATTTGCGCCTGCACTCGGTTTGATTATGTCCGCCATGAGCGTAGTGAACTGGGATCCGAGAGTTTCCGTCAAATGGTGTTCGACATCCATTAGATTGAGGCGTTGTCCGCGCAGCTTTACTTGATGATCTTTCCGGCCGAGGAAGAGGCAGGTCCCATTGGGATTGAGCCGCACCAGGTCGCCTGTCTTGTACAACCTCTCCACAGAAGATGAATCCATGTTGCTGGACCATTCGGTTTGATCCAAGAATACAGAACTGGACTTTTCCGGCTCGTTCAGATAGCCGCGCCCAACGATGCGCCCCTGGAGGACTAATTCTCCAATTGCCCCGATAGGCATCAACCGATTGTGGTCGTGCTGGTCCACCACCCATATCGAACATCCCATTCCCCTCCCAATATTGCGAGGGTCAACAGATTTGCCGTGTATGGTTTGAACGGTTGCTCCGGTGCAACATTCAGACGGCCCATAACCGCACAACAACGTGACTGCGGTGGCCCATACTGCGACCTGGGAGGGTTGTAACGTCTCTCCGACGGCGACCACAGTCTTCACGCTGGGAACGTCAGAAGGTGCAATGAGCCGAAGCATAGAAGGAGTAAGGCAAATCCATTCGGCTCGGTATTGCCGAATTGCTGGACCAATTCCCCCAGCCAGCTCTTCGGCAGATGGAATGCAGACACAGCCGCCGGTACACAGCGTCGTGAATATCTCGACCGCAAAGGAGTCGAATGCATATGAAGACAATTGCAAGACACGACTACCGGCTCCAATATGGAGTTTTTCACGCTGCGCAACTAGGGCAGAGCAGTAAGATCCATGTTCAATTTCCACGCCCTTGGGGTTTCCGGTCGAGCCGGAGGTGAAAACCACATAGAGCAGGTCGCCATGGTGCGAGGAGTCTACATCATTGTCCACAGGCGGTGGCTGAATGCAATCCCCTCGCACTGCCTGATCGGAGACCAGCAGAAGTTGAGGGGCAAAGCTCTCGCAGTATTCCGTACATGCAGCGGACGTTACAATCCATTGTGCCGCTACTGCGTTACATATGCTTCGGTTTCGATCGTAGGCTGCATTGTGATCCAGTAGGACAAACGCAGCTCCGGTTTTTATGACGGCGAAAATGGCGATGACCAGCCACTTGGAGCGCTCCAGACAAATAGGAACAATAGCCCCTGCCCCAATGCCCATGGCACGCAGTCCGATCGCACCTGTCTCAGACAACTGCTGTAATTCTTCGTATGTGAAAGATCCATCCCAGGCGCAAACCCCCTGCTCTTTTGGGCGAATCTGGCATTGGATTTTGACGAGGCCATGGATCGTGTACTCGACGCGGCTGGGCCCAGGTAGTTCCCACTCGCATAGTTGCACCTGATCCGCTAAGCATAATCGATCCAGTTGGTCAATGCGAATAGACGTTGCCTCGTGCAATTGAGACAGGATATGGCTGAACTGACGAAGAATACGCTCCCCTTGAGCCCGGGGAACGATTTCATCGTCAAGTAGGAGCTCCAACTCCCAACTCTGGTCCGTCATGCCAGGGGTACATAGCAGAATAACCGAATACCCCGGAATAAACCCGTCTGCCCCCAGTCGCTCTTCGACAGATTCAAAGACCGCTGATTCCAGTGGAGCCTTTGACGGTTGGATCACGACCAGGGTTTGGAACATACACGCTGTAGATGCATCATGACTGGTACGGGAAATGGAGGGCAATCCCGCATGCTGCCATTCAAGGGTTGACTGCATGTTTGCATGTGTCATTTGAAGCGCCTGGTCAACGCGCATAGATCGATCAATCGTGTGACGGAAAGGGATGGTGGCCATCGTCGGCCCCATAATGTCATCTATTCCCGTCAACGAGGACAGTCTTCCGTTGCTGATGGTCCCGTACACCACATCAGGAGACTGAGTGTAGAATGAGATAAGGATAGCCCATGCCAAATGGACTTTGATTGCTGGGGTCACTTGAGGGCTAGTAAGTACTGACAGATCACTTTCTCCCTTCCCTGGTTGGGAGTTCTGCAGGAGAGAGTGATGGTAGGCTAATCTGGTGCGGAGTTGGGGGGGGCTGATTGTTGGCGAGGGTCTCAGGAAAGACAGCTGAGTTGAGATCGCGAAAGTAGGAACGCCAGAAATCCTGTTCGCGGGCAAGATCTCGGTCTTGAAGGAAGGAAACGAATCCCGAGAACGGGCGCAGAGGCAGTGATTCACCACGGTATGCGGCTTCAACATCTTGTAACATCATTTCCCACGACCAACCGTCGTATACTGCATGGTGAATAGTGATAACGAGCTGTGCCTTTGGCATGGAACCGTACTTTTCCTCTGCTCTGGACTCCGTGTCCGGGTCTGTGAAACCAACGAGGAATAGAGGAGCTCCGGCACCCATCTTCATGGAAACTTCACTTGCCAAATAGTGTTCCTGAGAAGTGTAGTATTGCACCAAGAGCTCAGAGTAGACCGTGACGACCTGGTAGTTCCCGATGGATGTTTGAATGATGCGGGTTCGCAGTATGTCGCTGGATCGAACCACGCTGTTCCATGCCTTCACCAACCGGCGCCGGTCGACCTCGGGAGATAGCGTTAGCATGAATTGATCGACGTAAGCCCCGGAGCCACCGGAGGTGGCAGAGAAAAGACCCTCCTGAATAGATGTACATGGGTAGATGTCCTGAATGGACTCCTCCCCAATGCCGCATTGCTCTCGGGCCATTTTCAAAATCTTGGTACGATCATCTCCATTTTCCGGGAGCATAGAATAATATGGGATCGCAGTAGACTTATCCGGAGAAGTTGCTGCTTCCCACATTTGAATTCTTCCCGCCAAGTCCCTTAATTTCAGATCGTGTTGCAAGAGATCCAAGGTGTTTAGAGACTTTCCAGCCTTTCGCGCGTGACTAACTAGTCTCACCGCGGCCAATGAATCTCCCCCCCAAATGCACAAAGGTACTGTCCATATCTAAATCTGTCACATCTAGTCCCAATGTCTCTTGGACCAGAGACGCCACTTGATGCTCGGCTGCGGACAGCGCAGTTCGCTTGGGTCTCCCATTCACCCTGGACTTAAGGAGTTTGGTAAACTCGGAATTTTTTAGCCCGGTGAGAATGCTGGCGAGCTGTTTTTTATTGACTTTTCCAGTAGCTGTCTTGGGTAGAAGTGGGAGCTCAACCATAATGGCAGGGATCATGTACCGCGGCAGAAGGCGCCTCATTTCATCTCGAATCGCATCCTCTCTACTGTAACGCTTCATCTCTCCATGCGCACCAATTTTGCACAACGATTTCACTCTCAGTTTATTGGCGGTTGTCCTCTCCGCGAAGAACGCGACGACTTTCTCTTGCCGGTGGGCGCCCGGCAACATCAGAACATCCACCGAGATATCCATGTTCGTCTCCAATTGTCGCAGGGTGAATTCGATGTTTTCGATATCTATCCGTTGACCATTGATTTTTCGCACGTTGTCCCTTCGGCCTATATATCGCATCGAGCCGTCCGGATTGTATTGAACCAGGTCGCTGGTTCTGAAGAAGGCACCGCGAAGTGGAATGTCAAAGGTAGACCTCCAGCTGGGAGCTGAAACAAAGACTTGTTCGGTTTTCTCTGGCTCGTTCAAGTATCCGTGAGCAACTATCGGTCCTTCCACGAGAAGTTCGCCTATTCCTCCAATTGGGGTCAGGATGTTCATGTTATGGGGGCTCACAATCCACCCAATACACCCAACAGGCCGGCCTATTGTTCCATCCACCCAGCATCGTGGGTTCATTCGAGTTGCCACACAGATACTCACTTCGGCTGGCCCAAAGCCGTTGTACAACCTATCACCCCATGTTTGGACCAGGTCATTACCCACCGCTTCGCCCCCAACAACAATAGTTTCCATCGTCGGAAGGTCCGAGGGAGTGAAGTTTCTGAGAATTGTGGGTGTGATAAACGCCCATGTCGGTTGGTATTTTGAGATGAAAGACGGGAGGCTATGCAATCTTTCCTCCTCTGATGGGGTATATACTGTCCCTCCTCGCACCAGTGCATGGAAGATCTCATAGATGGCCATATCAAATGCATATGACGAGAACTGGAGGGTCTTTGGTGGACCATCAATGCCCGTGGCATGCCCGTGGTGGTGCATCGTCGTGCTGATAGCTCGGTGGCTTAAAAGAACGCCCTTGGGTTGACCCGTACTTCCAGACGTGAACAGAACGCAGGCAATGTCTTCTTCATTGCCTTTCGGGGGCTGCCAGCTCGTTGATGGCTGGGGCAATGATTTCAACGTTTTCTCTGAAATAATCAGGCCATCAACATCTTTCAACCGCGTCAATCGGTCGTATTCGGTCTCCGATGTCAGCACCACCGCGGACCCGGTCTGTTCTATCACTTTGGCAATATAGGGAGTTGGATGGCTCACACATATCGATGTGCTTGCCGCGCCCGCTTTCAAGACGGCCAATATGCTGACGATAGCCCAGAGCGACTTTTCAAATAAGATGGGGACAATTGCTCCCCTGCCGATACCGCGCTCGACCAGAGTCGCAGCGAGAATATAAGAGAGCTCATCCAATTTTGCATATGTTAAGCATCCCTCAGTGCTGATAGCCGCGTTCTGGGTGGGTAATTCACGTGCTTTTGCTTGGAAGGACTCATGCAGCAGACATTGCGATCTCAAAATATCTTTCGAGTTCCAATTCATCAGAACGGCCTTGTCTTGGCCGCTGATCACGTCGATATCTCCGAGGGATTGGGTTCCATCTTGCTGCATGAGTTGTTTTAAAATGCTTTGGTATTGATCTAAAAACCGCCGTGCCTGTTCATCAATACATTTCATAGCGTCATAGTACATATGGGCGTCTATGAGTGTATCCGCTTGCAGCCAGCACATCAATTGTAGGGCTTCATGCGAACGGAGTCGGAAGTCGGCACGTTCCTTCGGTGGACGATCGTGGCAGTTCATAATTTTCAGCGTGACACGGGAGGCTATTTCGTCGTTCTCCCCTGTCTGGGCTTCTGACTCAACGGGGAGACTGGGCCATCTGAGAAATTCCGCCGTCTCCTTCACGGCTGAATCTATTGAAGATGCTGGCCGTACTTTGAATGGGATATGCCGAACGCAATCTTTGTTCCCATGAACCGAGAGAAGGAAAGATTCAGATATGTTGTATTCTTTGAGGAGGATAGCCCATGCCAGAACCAAGAACGAAGTTGTTTGTTTCGAGTGCTCTCCTCCATGGACATCTAGCACAGACTGAATGTGTCGAACGTCGCCGTAGTCCTGTCTTCCCTGGCCGGTCAAGTCCTTTGATTGCGGAAATAAGCAATCTCCCGAGACTTGCAGTCCGTTTCCTGCTTGGTTCTTCGCGATTAGCCCCGAGGAGGGGTCGATGACACCCTCAGGATCTTGTTGTATCCCGACCATTCTCAAATGCGGGGGCCAAAAAAGGATAATTCAGAGTTTGCTTGCAACGGAGATGTGAAAACTAGAATTTATTGATCTTCAAGCTATTGATAACACTGAACAGCTTTAGGTTTAAACATGGCTTCCCTAAAATCGTCATGAAGACCAGCTATTCGCCAAGCGTCTTTGCAATATACTACGGTACTGCACTATTGGAATGATAGCGGTCCCTTACAGTGCAGTCCCTTACAGTGCAATCCCTTACAAATTCTTCAAGTGGCCCTTGCCGTGCAAAAACGGCCATTTATGCTCTGCTAATCATCAGCATGAAAAGAGAAGACCAATGCTGATATCGTACCATGCGATGAAAAGTGATGCAGAAGTTGTACAGACGACCCTCTATCTAATCGTAGATCATGTAGCTCTGGATCATGCATGGTCACGCAAGGGATCACTTACCTGATCTACGCGCTACATCAACAAGGCAATTGACTGGGTCATAATAGGGGCAAACGGCCCCCTGAACAAAGTTTTCGGGCCAATTAATACCCACAATATCATATATACCCTCTTTAGCAAGTTTTAAGCAAACCCATAACTCCGTATCTTGTTTTTTGAGTCGAATATATTTCTAGATATTGGTGCATGACATAGTCTTGGGTAATGTATGCATTCATGGCAACATATCTCTTTAATTCATTGCATTCATCTACTGGTTCTTTCAGAGATATTTATCAATTACATTTCAAGAAATACCGAGTAAACCCTAAAGGGATGATTAGAATGCTAGGCTAAATTAATTTCCACTGTATATTTAAGAATTATAAAAAGCCACAACAATCATCTTTTTGAATGAGAGGCCCATACCGGAAAAAAATTTTCCAAGTGGATCGAGCACCCAATGGCCCAGCATTGAGTGCGGTGTGGCAGTAGAGGTAATCAAGAGTTTCTTCAGATCCTTTCAGCTGCGCCATTAAGTCCAGCGTGGATACTTCCCGCCAGATCAGGATCTAATATCCGCCACAGACAAGGGGCACGGAACATGGCGTTCGATTTCGTGCTGAAGATGGCCATGAGACAGTGGGGGCTCGGAATTCTCGGAACCTCAGGTGACGATTCAATAGGAATGGTTCAGCCTTAGCCGACAGACCGCCGTTTTGCTTTTTGATACCGCGACTAGCATGTATAACGACGCATGTAAGCATGTGGATACCATACTTGTCCCGAACTCGATGCGCTAGCGGATATTGTCTCCACAACTACCCCTTACCATGGATCGTCAAAGTCTTGGCTTACCCATATTTTGATGATGGCCCTAATGAATGCAATGCATCACCTCTAGAGGGATCACATACAAATACCACCGCAGGTGCGGTATCTGACTGATTCACAGCGCAGACATACTTTGGCGTGGATCACATATTTCGCTTGTGTAACCTTTTCAGCACTCTGCAGAGAATGGCTGAGAGGCTCGCTACTTCATGTGCCTCGTCAGATTGATCTCGCGATTTGGTTTTTTGTTTGCTCGCACCTGTGATATGCATGTCATAGGCTGTGGGGTTTTCCTTTCCGCCCGAAGGAGGAATCCTGGCCCCGACCCGGCTGGATCCCACTTGCTAACATCTGTGGAAGTACAAAAGCACCGGCACTGCACTCAAGACCCGTGACTTACACTGATTGAGAAAAGCCCCATCTGTCTTTGGTTTCTCTGTTGAGGCTACCTTGTCCATTCTTTTTCCTCCAGTAGTTAGGACAATGAAGCAGATCAGAGCAATCGCGGTCATTGGTGCGACAGGTGAGTCGGCTGTTCCCGACATCCGTACCAGATTCTCACACTACATAGGCACCCAGGGAGGTTCTGTCGCCCACTCACTTTTGGATAACAAGGCCTTCGAAGTGCGATGTATTACGAGAAACGCGTCGTTGCCCCGAGCAAAGGCTCTCGCGTCCATCGGGGCTCAAGTGATCCAGGCTGACACCACACAACGCTCAGAGCTGGAGAATGCATTCTCGGGATGCTGGGGTCTCTTTGTAAACTACAGTGTCTATGTAAGCTCGACTGTGACCTATTCGCTCGGTCTCAATGTATTGCCATCGCGCTAACCCCATCTTGTCTCTCACTACCCAGGGTGCCGATATCGAGGAAGCAGAACGTCTGGGGAAAAATATATTCATTGCAGCGGCCGCAGCGGGGATCAAACAGGTTGTCTTCAGTTCCGAGCCTCATCCTGAGCGGCTCACAAATAGAAAAGTCCCTCTCGATTACTTGGATGGTAAGCAATGCTGACTTCTCCTGACCTCCGGTTCACCCTCTACCTTGCTGACCGCGTCCCCTCATCTTTTCTCTCAGTCAAAGCACGAGTTTATGAATGGGTCTATCAGAATCTGATATTCGACAGCTTTACTCCCATCATGCCTGGCTGGTTCATGGAAAATATGCAAGATCCCCTTATGCAAACGCTGCTGGGAGGATTCCCTTGCAACAAGGACAAGGATGGATACTTGACATGCCGCGCACCTTTATGGGGTGGAATTGAAGATGTGCCCTGGGTCAGTATAACTGATGACTTTGGGGACATGGTTCATGGCATATTTCTCGATCCGATTCGATGGAATCACAGGCCGGTTCAAGCGGTGGCCGACCCAATGTCGTTTGGAGAGATGACTCGAATCTTTTCACTTGGTAAGTCACATAAATCAGACGAGACTAAGGGAGCATGAGCTCACCTCACACTTATTAAGTCACGGGACAGAAGGCACGATACACGTCATGTGAATTGTCTGAGGTTAGGTTCGGGGTAACATATGACAACCTGAAGAACTCGGATCACAGCGCCTTGTTTAGATACTCGCAGTTACGGGATGGCGAGTATTATGGCAATGGCCCTACTGAGACCCGAACCTCTAGCCAACTCAAGAAAGCTGCTTTCAAGGCCAAAGGAGGAAAGGGGCGAGAAACTCTTTTGACACTGCGGGAATATCTTGAGCAAGAATTCTCCTGAGTGATTGACTCGTTTGCTGATGTATCGCGCAATTATTGCTAGTCGTACTCCATAGACGGGACACATACAGTAGAATAAACAAATAGAACCCATTATCCCAAGTTCACCATCTCAAAGCCACGCAAAGCATGATTATATACATTGTAATTCAGAAGAATGTTAGGGCCGAATGGAAAGTCTTATCATGATAGATATGCCAGCTCATAACACAATACGAGGAAGCACCGGGCCTAACATATGGCTGTTTAATCGCTTTTGAGGCATACGAACGTCCTTTAGGAAATTGTCAACTCTATTAGAATGTGAACAAATTTAATTGACACACTTTAAGTCGTACGTATTTGATGTGTTTGCTAAGTAGAAGCGTGAATTCTAGGATCTTCGTCCCGAGGCACCCATCATATATATCTTTCATTGTAGGCTGTCGACTGGGAAAGATTTTCAGGTTTTGACAACAACTTCAAGCAGTGACGCCCGACGGCCACCATTGTTAACAGGTGATGCCCAAAGTTTTACCAGCTGCAAGTCGGCCGAATGCAACAGTGCTTGCCATCCTGACTCGGATCGCTCTGGGGCGGAAAAGAGAGTCATCATAGCCCAGTCATCGCGAGCCTGTTCCGGTGACAGATCGAGAGGGTTATCGGAGAGAACCCAGTCGTAGATGAGCAGAAGAGAATCTGGACCCATGGCTATACGGATATTGTGCAGGATCTGAAGAGCTTTATCATCAGGCCAATTGTGCAGTACCTTGCCCAAAAAGTAAACATGGGCGTTCTCGACCGGCTGTTTATCGAAAAAGCTATGCTCCATGCGTTTCATGAGACGTTTTGCTCCGGCTTCCCAGTCAGCGTCATGGCTGTTCACATAATTTGGGCCATCTTGGACAATGAATTGACAGGGGAGGTGAGAAAATCGACTCATTACTGCCTTAGCCTCGTGACCATGACCTCCTCCCACGTCGACGAACGTCAAAGCCTTTATGTCTTTCTGAGATCTCTCATAGAGTTCCTGGAACTTTGTCTCAATTGGAAACCACATAGCCCACTCCGCGGGAGTGCCTTCGCCCGCAGTAGCCTCCATGAAACGGTTAAATGCTCCCTGCAGCTGAGGCTGGGACTGGAGCCAGTCGAAAAAGGACAGTGACGTCCCAAACGTGTGCTGGAAAACGCCACAATTGAAATTTGCTGGGTTATTATACCCGCCGTTTTCGAAGAACGCGATAGTATTTGCCGACATTTTGAGTGCCAGATCCCTAAAATACAGTGAGATATTCGTGACACAGAAAACCAAAGCAAACTAAGATATATCTGACTTACACTGTCAATAGAATACCATCACGAACCATCCCACCGTCCGCGAGAGACTTGCTGTATTGGTTTAATTTGTACATTCCCTCTTCGGTGGCGTGGAGAAGGCCCAGGCTAGCCAATGCCCTCAGTGTGCGTGCTAGATCTCACTTCAGTCATCATTCGCATCCAACGATCGGGAAAAGCTAGAATCGCCCAGACTTACAGGCCAACGCATAATCGCAGCCGCTCCAACCGACGACCTCGCTAGGCCCAAAGATAGATTGAGGTTGGTCAAAAACTCGCAATTGGATGCCCATTCTGGCAATAATCAAGTCTTGGATCTATTCACGTTAGAATGAGATGAGAGGTACTTCGTCATCCAGACTACAGTGGTCGATACAGAAAGAGAACGCACCTGGAAAGCCTGGTTTAAGAGCCTGTCGGTGGGGCTCTCCAAGTCTTTGGCCAGCGAGGCGCAGGCTTGACGAAGCTGGGCGACATCTTTGTTCTCAGCATTACTAGGGTCCATGATAATCTCCCTAGTCTCATTGATCGAGGCAATTAGGTGTGGAAGCAGCATAGCTATGGGAATGACCAGCAACCGGGTCCGAGAATGAGTTCAAGATTGAACTAATGCGAGAACAAAGTTTGGAATTGGGAAAGTACATTGGGGTTAGGAGCCCTCATTTAAACTACACTTCCAGGTCAGTAATATAGATAAAACTCCAATTAGATTTATGCAAGCCGTGCTTGCCGCGTTGTATTTCGCTTAGAAGGATAAATCAATATATGTCGTTGTCTTAGAGTCTTTTACTGAATGGGCCTAAAATATTTTGTGTACTGAATTGTACTGAAGCGTACTGAAACAAAAGCATAGTGAGATGTCCGAGGCCATGATTTACACGCCTATTTCTACTTAAATATACTCCCTACTCGCCTCCATTGTGGTATGAATTTTACACAATACGCTTTTAATGGCCAGTGGTAATAATTCCACCTATCCACATCTACACCGATTGACCGTGTGTATTCGACCAGGGTAGATATGCACTATTTGAAGAGAAATGTAAGTATTGTTTACGTCGTAAATAGAAACTGAATTGTTAATGAAATTTTGGTTTCCATTGGCCCTAAAAGTACTATGTAACGAGTGTTGATGTGTACTGTACGGATCATGGAACATATGTGGGGAGTTGCTTCAAAACAATGCCAGGGGGAGACATCGTGCATATGCATCTGCAGGAAAAAAGTTGATGTAGCACTCTGCAAGAAATCGGAGTGGATGCCAAAGTTTTGTGTACTTCGACCCGCCCCGTGAACTTGCTTCTTCAGGACCCAGTGGTAGCGCTGGGTTACATGCGTAGATAATTACGCAAGGGTGCTAAACGGCGGTGACAAGGAATGTAAACATGATCTAATTCGTGGTAGAAGGTCGACAACTGCAGTTGACAGATCCACCATACACGGAGTCCTACACCGTATATTTGATCAGTATTCCACTTTCCTCTCTCACGAAAAGTGTGCGCAGGTACCGACATATCACGAGAATGCTGAATGGTGTCTTGGACCTAGTTGGAAGTTATGATGCTTTTCCTACCGCTGTCGCAGTTGGTTTTACAGTAAGCTCACGCTTGAACCACTATATCGATTTTCAACATACTAAAACAACGCCCCTTAGACAGCTATAGGGTTGTCATGTGTTTTGTTGTTGCTTGACACATATTTTCATCCCCTAGCGAGCTACCCGGGGCCGAAGGTTGCATGCTTCACTCGGCTCTGGTATGTATTTCATCTAATTCGAGGTACATTGCTTGAAGAGCTCCTGAAAGCACATGAAAAATACGGATATGTGGTTCGTGTTGCGCCAGATGAGCTGTCGTATATCTGCCCAGAAGCATGGAATGACATATATGAAAGCAAAGTTCAGCCGGAGATGACTAGGGACCCTCGATTCTTTCAGGATGCCGGTGGGCAAGGACAATCATTACTGACTGTCACTCATGATCACCATCGTACGATGCGCAAGAAACTGGCACATGGGTTCTCAACCAAGTCTCTTCGGGATATGGAATCCCTCCGATTATCCTATGCAGATCTCTTCATACAACGACTTTCTGAAAACGCTGAGGATGATGGAAGTGTGTTGGATCTCGTCAAATGGTACACAGTACGTTTGATGGCCTTTGGAACTGACGGGGAAGTTTTACTTTCAAGCATTGATGACTGACAATTTTCAGTTCTTCTCCTATGACATTCAGAGTGATTTGGCGTTCGGGAAGAGCTTGGATTGTCTCAAGACGTCAAGCTTTCACCAATGGGTCCAGTTGTTAAAGGAATTTGACAAAGTCGACCCCATCTTCAGAGCGGTAGCATACTTTCCGTGGGCGGCGAGATTCATGAATTATCTGACACCGCGATATTTGCTGGAAATGAACGTCAAGCTCACAGCAATATCGGCTGAAAAGGCCAAGGATCGAATGACAAGACCGGCCGGACGGTCAGACTTCCTGGAGCACGTCATTCAAACTACAGATGGCATGAGTGAGGCTGATATTTGTGCGAATGCCGTGGCTCTGATAGGAGCTGGGAGTGACACAACAGCGACTTTGCTTAGCGGCACGACCTATTTCCTGCTTCAACACCCTGAATTCCTAACCAAACTATCCCTGCAACTCCGTCAAAGCTTTCAGTCTGAGAGTGAGATAGACCAGGCCTCCGTGGACAGCAATGAGCTTCTTCTGGCCTGTGTCATGGAGACGCTACGTGTATATCCCCCGGCTGCCGTAGGATTTACTCGAGTGGTACCCAAACCGGGCGCAACAATAGCTGGGAGGTTTGTACCTGAAGGGGTGAGTCAAACCAATTGCACCTTGATGCATCTCACACGACATATTGCTAATAAAGCGGTTTCTCGTTAGACCACAGTTTGTATACCGCAATATGTAGCCAATCATTCAGCAATGAACTTTTCAAGGCCTGATGAGTTCTGTCCCACACGGTGGCTTGAATCAAAGGACTTTGAGCATGACCAGAAAAGTGTCTTTCGACCATTCGCCTGCGGTCCGTATAGATGTCTTGGAGAGAAGTACCATGAACCCCGTTCCAGCTACTATATTTCAATGCTAATTTTCCACAGATTGGCACTTTCTAATGTCTCTCTCATTCTGGCGAGGGTGTTGTGGAGATTTGACCTTTTATTAGAGCCTGACTGTGAGGACTGGGAACGACAAGCTGTGAATATCACTTATATTAAAAAGCCCCTCCGTGTTTCTATCAGAAAGCGGGCCGATTTAACAAAATAGCTCAGTTGTCATTCATCGGTCGGGCCTCATTTTTCTTTTGTTGGTACACATGGTGCTGAGGTCGATGAGATGGATATCCAAAATTTGACGCCGACCCCAGGGTTATCCTTCCTTAATCGTGCGCATGGAGCCATGTAATGATAAATTTGCCTAAATCAGCTTTCTTGCTTTCTTAGACACATTAGCAAACATGTCGTAACGCACGGTGCAGCTTATTGCTATCTAACTGGGAGGTTTCCTGACTCCTACATATTACACTTTCTCAAGAACGATCAATGTAGAGCACAATGTCTGGGGGGGAAAGATAAGCAGCAAATAGCAGCACAATCTGTTATAAATATCGAAGAGCCCAAGAAAAAGAAGGGAGGAGGAGGAGGAGGAGGAGGAGGAGGAGGAGGGAGGAGAGAGCTAGCTAGAGTCTTGGAGACGTTTATAATCACCCGATCTCCAACAGAAAGCTATTCCTGGACAAATTGAGACAGACGGTAAACCAAGATAAAGTGAGAGAAACAAAGAGCCAACCAAACTGAATGCAAACTTATGGCCCGATTTTGAGGCTAGCAGAACTAAAAGACACAATCTCAAGAAAGTTGATTGATGGATGAAGTGTAGTATCCGAGGGAGCTGAATATTTGTTTGAACCAGGCAAGTTTGAACACTGATTCAAAGGCATCGATAGCACGCATTTTTTCTATCATGTCTGACTCTCAACAGTTCAAACAGGGCCAGCCGATTTCTACTATACAGGTAGGGGGCCGGAGGTTCCAGGGGTACTTTCACGGTGGACTTGCCTTCCTCCTCCACGATTCCGTATCGGCCATCGCTTGGAATATTGGCCGGCACATACATGCTATTCGTGGCCACGGCGTCGGCGGCCTTGCTAAACTCTTCGTATGTGGACGTCTGGCAGTCGTGATCAAAGATCCACATTGCACGGGCTATCAGCGTAGGTAATTTGTCCTGCTGTTTGGCATCCCAGTCTGCCCCATGCAGAGACTCTAACATTTTCGCACTTCCCTCCCCGATGAAGCTAATCCGTTTGTATCTATATGGTCATTAGTGAATTATGCCTTCCGCGGACGTCACGAGAAGAATGGGACAATGGTCCGCTTACCTTAGCTTTTCCATCACCGAAAGAGCGAGTGGAATTCGATCCTTGCCGGCTAATTCTAGACATATCGCAACCACCGCACCGTCTTCAATACTCTGACTGGCACCCTGACCCGAGGTGGGAATGAAAGCATGTGCGGCGTCCCCGATGACCATCATTCGACCCTTTTCTGACACCCATCTCAATAGAGGATCAACCGCCATGACCAGATGATCATAACACGTCATATTCGGTGTGTTTTTGATCACTGCCGCGACTTTGTCTCTTGCGGGCCAATTTTCAATCAAGGCCAACGCCTTCGTCACATCAGATGGCTGAAGCCATGATTTCGACACACCGTCAGAGCTCTACGGAGAACGAGAAAGATTCCCTAGTCAGTGTCCTGAATGATTGCTGTACAGGAATTAATACGTACACGATGCAAACAGCCCCAGTACACGTCTTTGCCGTGTCTGCCAGTGCCCATGATGACTGCAATATCCTTACCAATGAAGTGGTTCAACTGATCAGCCTTTTCTGTGCCTTCTAGGATCCACTGCGCATCGGGGTGATCGTTCAAAACCTCAGCAGGATAGCCCGCGCGATATGTGGCAGCGCCACTCTTGGTGAGTGGTCTGGTGTCCCCGGTGATAATCGGACGCGCTTTGCTGTGAATACCATCACTGGCAATGACACAATCTGCCGAGAGCCGTTCGCCATCTGCTATGACGCCCGCCTGGCGATCGTCTTCCCAGTAGCTAGATACTGATACTCCGAATCGAAGATCGATGCCCAGACTTTTTCCGTACTCGTACAGAGTGCAAACTGTCGTCGACCGGTTCAGTACCAGACCTTCGCCTTCTCTATAACCGTTCATATCCTTTCGAAGCTTGACATTGGCTGCTTCATCCCAGACAGTAATGTTATCAACGTCGCAACGGACAGAGTCGAGGTATCTAGAAACGGATCCGCCGTCCCACTTCTGGATTACGATGGCCCCGTTGCTGGAGATGCTGAAGATATCGCCTGCTTTTTGTCAGATCTTTGTCCCTGCATTTTCTCGGAAGCTAAATTGACCTACCCAGATGTGTTGGTTTCGGGGTTTTCTCCAAACCGATAACCCTGTGACCTTTGCGGTAACATTCAATCGCAGCGGTCAATCCGGCAAGACCCAGCCCCACGATTATTACCTTGATACCGGATGAATTAGGCGGTGCAGTGCCATTTGGGCCGGAATGGGTGACAGTCATGATAACAGGTCACACGTCACTAATCTCTCTGACACAACTTGCAGAGGTGGGTGTGTCTGGGTTATTATGGGCTTTGGCCTTGGTTTGCGGTCAGTAGAGCCACTTAAGCTTGAATTGCTGGGAGAGATCCGGTCGATGCTGAAGAGGGCAGATCCGACTAAAATATTCAGCTTATGATCGGCATTCGTTAGTGATCCGACCATCTTGTCTAGGCATCACAGAATCCACTCGGCTGCAGTGTCCGTACTATCTATCTATCTGCTGGCACTCGTATTAGTCCACATTCCTCACCGCTATTCTTAAGAACACATATATCATTCCTTGGCATCTGACTAGAGTCCCTGCGTCATTCTGCAAGTTGTATTTGGTCCACGATAAAGGGATGATAAATCCAGATGGTCACGAAGCAAGGATGTAGCAAAGGTTGAATGCACCACAATGTTTAGTACCAGGCATTATTTGATGTACCAGGAGGAACTCGGACATAATAAATGCGGAAGACTATGAAGTTGAGTCCTGGAACCATCGGAAAGATGTTGAGGCGGTTTGCGCATTATAATATCTGAGTGGAACCATGGGAATAAACAAAAGATAGCCTAACTGCTCGATATTGCAGGCAAACGTCCAGATGAGCCTGCTATTATTAGCAGGCCGGATCTACAGCGTAGCCTAAATGGATTGACTTCCTCAGCATCCAGATATTTACACTGTGATGAAATGGACCCCATGATACACTCCCGGAGATCGAAGACTGATGACTCTCTAGGGTGAACTACTATTTAACCAATTTGCCCCCGGTGCGTGGATGTCAGCCGTACTATTCACTCCCAGCGATCCTTGATCACCTTTATTTTGAAGCTAGATGTAGCGCGGGCAACAATGCGGTCGGCCCATTGGATCCCTTCTTGGGACTGGTCGTTGTCCACCAATTGAAGTTCGAAATGACTGAATATAAAGGCGAGAACGGTGTATAGCTCCATGTAAGCGACGCTTCATGCCCAACCACTATTAGCATTATTCTTCTCGGATGTACTGCTGAATCAGATCGCTCTTCAACATACCTCATCCCAATACAACGACGCGAACCCTTTCCAAAAGGGACGCTGTACCTTTCGAGCTGCTCTCCCCCACGTATCCAACGATCAGGGTCGAATTTATGTGGCTCAGGAAAGATGGACGGATCCATATGAACGACAGGATGGCTGGTGGAAACGCTGGTCTGAACAAATTTTGTTAGTGAGAATATCCGAGCCCAACTGATCAGGGCTACGGTGGTCATAGTAGACTTCGTATAGGCTTACACCTCCAGGTAGAAAGAATGACCCAACTTGAACTCCGTCCTTCGGCACCACACGGGGCAGATAGCCAGGCACCGGGTCGGCCATCCTCATTGTTTCTCGGATCACTGCTCCCTAGACAGATAATATAAGCGACGTTGTCCAGAAATAGCGGAACAGAGTCTCGGAAAGTTTCATACCAGATACGGCAGATTTTGAATCGCCTTTGGATCGAAGTCATCACGTATCGTCACCTTGGCTTCATCTAGTTCCGATTGGACCTTGACCAAAACAGATGGCGAGCTCAGAATGTTAAAGGTAGCCCAGGATAGAGTGTAAGCAGTTGTGTGAATTCCTGCAGTCATGAAGTTGAATGCACCATCGAACACCTGCGCCACGTTTTGTATGGTGTCTTTGCGACTGTCAATTTCCAAATACAGATCGAAATATGACTTCCTGGCAGGGGGATTGCCAGTTTTCTTTCTGTGTTGTGCCTCCTCCAGCCGGTCCTCACAGAACTGCGCAGTCAATATCAGCATTGCCCCTCCGAGGATTAATTCCGACCTTGGGAATTAGGCTCACCTTTTTGAACCTAATAATTTCCGGGCTTAGCTTATGACCTATAGAAGAAGGGAGAGCTTTCATGACTGTTTTTAAGCCAGGAAACTCCATCACTGCTCAAGTTAGATTGGGTAATCTTGAAAGGAACTAGATAAATGGGCAGGGTGGACGGAGCAATTGATTGACATACTGAGCCAGGTAATAGACCCCAGATTGTCGACCTCGTTCAACAGAGGGTGGCCCTCATCGCCGGATTCGATGAAGTTGTAGCTATCCGCGAACATTAGCTCACACACTACATCGCCCTTTAGTCCGGAGTTAGCATCACTCATATTTCATATTAAACCTAGGTGCCTGTGTCTTACGATGAGCTCGCTGTAAATATTTTGGATGTTGACTGATTTGTCTTTCACAGCTGCCTTCTGGAGATAACCGGCTGTTTTGATCAAGGTCTCCAGGAGTCGAGGTTTCAAAGCAACCGTTGTTTGAGCGGAGAATAGCGAGCTCAAGTAAGAACGATGCTTTCGGTGCTCTGCTGGATCTATAAGAGAGGCCAATGCCCCGTCGGCGCCCAAGGAACTATAGAACTCGGGTTCTTTGTAATAAGGGGCTCCTGTACGAAATACACTGTTGCGTGGGTGTCAGTATTCAGCTACTAATAAATGGATAGATGATTCGTACGTCTCATAAAATTTCACATCATTGACATGAACTCGGTTGGGCGACACTCGAATTACGGGTGATTCTGTGATCTCATGTCAGGTTTTATGTTGTGACCTGGGACAATGACAGGGAAGTCAAGTAATATTACCGTATTTGCTATGCATTTCAGCGAAGCGTTTGCTGTATGTGCCATCTTGAATATAATTGTAATAGAACCCATAAAGGGTGCTGATAGAAGCGAGCCTCGGGCCTGGCACGGAAGCGAGTGGATGAAGGTATAGACGGCTGAATGCCTTCCACGATTGTGAAGCCAGATACACGGTGATCAGGGCATAGAGAATCTCGTTCCAGTGGACAAGTAACAAATATGTCCACTTCGTTCCCTCCTGTAGCGGCATGGTAGTAGATCCGTCAGCCATGATAGGTTTCACAGCCACTTAAGTCACCTTCACAGTGATCAAGAAAAAATTCGAAAATTGGACCGATATCCTATATACCATTACTCAAGAGTTAAAGACATCGACCATATGCATTCCGCGTGAATTAGAGAGGCGGTGGAACAACATCAATTTACTAGTTTGCTACCTTTGCACTCATGGGATGTCGAATTTTTACCTGTAAGGGGTATGCGGATTTATTCCTGCAACCCAATCTGCTACGGTACGGTCCGCGTATTCAGTGGAAGTGTTATGCATACCCGGCCGGTAAAATTCCGCTACATACAATTTTTATCTTGCTTTTTACAAAAGGACATCGTAGCTCTGCAGTGGCAGATTTACAATGTAGGTGCTCCTTGCATCAACCTTGGACGTGCCGGGTGCGCTGAAGTGGAGCAGCATTCCAGAATCATAACATGGGATAGCATGTGCCCCTTGCCTTCACGAACCAGCCCTCATACCGTATATTTCGCGTCATCAGGTACCAATTTTGGAGCACCCATCAAGCCCCGCGAGAATTTTAATCATTGAATATAACCCATAGAAGAGTGGGGGTCCAGGATGCTGATAGCCAGGATCGGCAAAATTTGTACCTAGCAGTCCTAGGTAGCAAAAAGAGAACAGATTAGACCCAGCGTGTCCGGTCTACGTCTGAGTATACTCAATCCCATCATTGACTGGTTCGCTACATTTTAGCGCAAGGTCTTTGTCGCAGTTCAAGGCCTCATTTGGATAGTCAATTCCAGCCAAATATCGCGACCGCAGCGCTTCTGCTGTCTTGGTGAGGATATCTATACTGATCGTACTTCAATTATAATGATGGTGGCCACAATGGAATTATTATCGCCTATTCTCCTGGATATCACCGCAGGCATTTCCTTCCATCTTCTTGTGCTTCGACATGGGGAATGGGACTTCGCCCTGCCGGTATTAATTGTCAAACTGATTGCTGTTTGGGTACCGCTTTTGGCACTTGGAGCAATAATGCCTCATACTCGACACGATATTTTTTGGGCCAGGCTATCAGCAATAAACTTGCACGCGTTGAGAGTCAGCGCAGGTCTCTGTATGAGCATTCTGGTATACCGATGGCAATTCCATCCTTTGCGGCGATTTCCAGGCCCTCCTAAAGCCCGCCTGTCGAACGCGTACATTATGTGGAAATCTGCCAAGAGCACCAACGCTTTCGAGATGGTCGCAGACTATCACCAACTGTATGGCGATTTTGTTCGAGTGGGTAAGTAGTACGGTCTTTCCCGATCGTCTCCTCTTAGCGGGCGAAAATATGGTCTAATGCAAGTCACCTGGTCAGGTCCAGCTGAGCTTTCGGTCAACCATCCGGATGCTATCGCTGCAATTCACTCGTCCAAGTCTTCATGTATCAAGGGTCCTTGGTATGATATATTGCAGCCGCATCGGTCCGTTTTTGGGACACGCGATCGAGCAGAACATCAACGTCGCCGACGTGTATGGGATCATGCATTTAGACCTACTGGTAAGTTGCGCGATACGAACTTGGGACCACTTTTACCACTGTATTCTCTAACCCTGCCATGTGGGTCCTGTTTAGCTCTTAAAGAATACGAACCCTCTCTGCGAGCTTGCGTGAATCAGCTCGCCGACAAAGTTAGCAATCGTGCAGCCTCGGGTACTCCCGTGAATATGACTCTGTGGTTCGGGTGCCTCATGTTTGATGTAAGAGGCTCCGTCTGGATGGAGAGGTGCTGCTAATCACGGATATATGAGCAGATCATCGGTGAACTTGCGTTTGCAGAATCATTTGGCACCCTTGCCAATGAAAAGCCACATTACATGATGCAATATTTACACGACTCAAACATGTCAACGGGAATAATGATTCGCGCGACGTGGGTCATCATGTTTTTCCGGAGTATACCGATTCTCAATAGAGGACTGCAACAGTTCCTGGATTTCTCTGAGACGGCAATGGAGAAGAGGTTGAAGGTAGCTACCACAGTGTTTCTGAAATGCGGTGGTTGTGAAACTAATCATACGCTCATGTAGAGAAAGGATGACCCGCGAGACATCTTCGCTTGGCTTTGGAACGAATTTTCTACCAAATCACCCCAAACATTGGAGGCAAGGCGGAATCTGATCGCTGATGCCTCGTTATCGGTCTTTGCCGGAAGGTACAGTAAAACTTCACAACTGGACTCGATGGTTTATTATGCGAGGGGATCTAATGATTTGGTATTAACAGCGACACGGTGGCCATCACTATGACTGGGATCTTGTATTATCTGATGGCTTACCCCGACTACCAAAAGAAACTGCAGGACGAGTTTGATGAGGCCGAAGACAGCAACAATGGCTCAAAAATCCAAGATCTAGCAAAGCTACCGCTTCTGAACGGTATAATCAATGAATCACTACGACTTCATTACGCCGGGCCCTCGGGGTTTCCCCGAATCACACCACCTGAGGGGATACAGGTAGGAGACACGTTCATTCCCGGCAATGTTCACGTCAAGGTCCCATTCTATGCCGTCTTCCGGGATGAGCGGAACTTCAAATTCCCCAATGAGTTCATTCCAGAGCGTTGGTCAAGCCGTCGCGACCTGATTCACCATCCAGAGGTTTTTGCTCCTTTTTTGATGGGAGCATACAATTGTGTTGGCAAGAATGCTGCTCTGATGCAGATCAGGTATACAATATACTCTATTTTGAGCCAATTTGAAGCACAGCCATCGAACAAGAACCAGCTACAGGAATACTGGAAACAACGAGCTGACGGTTTCAGTATGGGGATTGGCCCTCTTTGGACCATCTTCAAGGAACGTCCTGGGCGAGGGACGTCGACAATTCAATGATAGAGGACGGAAATTTGTTGCTAGGATATCTACTCCATAATTTTGTCGCCGAAAAGGATCGATATCCGCTTGTTCACGCTCATGATATTTTGCCACCGTTCCTGGCATATCAAGCTATATTTGTATGTTTTTGGACATTTACGTAACCTCCAGGGCTGCCCCCTAAATTTTCAAAGATATTGTGCGGTTATTGCTAAGCCACTTAATGAATATCATCCATATGATTCATTCGCCTCATACAGTAGCATATTGTATCAAATGCTGCCTCGGAAAGGCCAATAGGTACCCGGCTCACGCATTACAACAACCCGTGGAGCCGCAGAAATTGCCTCGATAGCATGTATCGCTCAGAAATACTCATGTTGGCTTGTCTTGTCAGAGCCTCTATCTGGAGTTGCACAGTCCCGGGTTAAATACCATATATCAGAAATAGTGGAATGAATGGCTTGCGTGTAAAGATTATCTTAACTGTTCCTTGGCATTTTCACGTATGCTTGCACTATTTTATTTGCTTTACACAATTTTCAATTTCGACAAAAGCCGTCATAAAATCCCAAAACTCAGCGATATATTAATTCAGGATGACTAATGATTCTTTCAGGATCTTACTAATTGAGTTAGCCTCTGGATCTGTCACAAATTGGTGCCAGTGGCCCATATTTACTACACCGACACTTGCCTATTATTAGCTCTAGGACTTTTTCAGATCGAGCTCAGGTATTACTTGTTAAATACATGAGGCGACGTCGTATTCCCGGGTCATGAGAGCGGTATTGGGAAGTCGGGACACAGCCCCACAATTCCTAATGGCCATGGGTCTCATGCAGGTAGCAGCACCTAGCATGCAAGGGAAAAACTGTCATGGTGCACAGCAGTGTGCATGCGTAAGTCCAGCTCATATTTTCTTCGTTTGCTCGTATGATTTAGAATTGAGCTATCAGATAGCGCTTGCAGTAGCGCTTACAGAAGAATCGTGGTGCTATGCAGTAATCGAGGGCATGCTTTGCGCGTCAGATGGCATTTAACATGCAAAATCGGTCAGAACACGTAGCCAATTCAATCCGTATGTATGCATACTCGTTTGTGGTGTGTGTGAAGAAGATTATCCAGTTTCCGGCACAAGATATATATAAAAGTGCCGATGCATTCAATCTGGACCCAAATGTACAAGTCAGAATTAATTTGATATCGAACATCACCCCTAAGCTTATCCTGAGCTGGTAAACATGACTATTCAAGCGAAGAAAATTGTGACAGTATTCGGAGGAACTGGTAAGAAGCTTTTGATGCTTGAGATAAGCTCCCAGTGATGAGCTGACCGATACAGGAAACCAGGGCAGTAGTGTTGCACGTTCCCTGCTGGCACACAAAGATAAGATCTTTCACGTCCGTGTAATCACGAGAGACCCTCAATCCGACAAAGCGAAAGCTATTGCGTCGCTTGGGGCGGAGTTAGTCCAGGCAGATGGACTCAACATCGGTGAAATGACCAATGCCTTTGCTGGTAGTTGGGGGGGCATTTATCAACACCAATTCTGATGATGAGGTAGGGTTCCGATCGAAATTCCCATTCTTGGTGACAAGGAGGCTTACTCAAGTTGTGTGTGCACAGGCTTTGAAGTCATTGGATGGTCCTAGTGACTATGACCTTGGCGTGTCGGTAATCGATTCTGCGGAGAAAGCAGGCGTTCAGCATGTTGTCTATAGCTCTGGACCATCCATCACGAACGCTACGAAAGGCAGAATGCATATCGAAGGCTTCGAGAGTAGGTAAATTCTATCACCGCCATTGTTACAGTTGCTTATTAACAATTGAAGCCAAATACCACGTTGAGCAATATGGGCGTAAGAAACAGTTTACGAGCTTCACTCCCATTCTATGTGCCTCTTTTATGGAGTGCTTCTTTGACGATTCATTCGTGGATGCATTCGGTGGGTTTCCTTGGAATCCCGACCCAGAAACAGGAGAAGTGGACTTCCGCACCCCGGACTACGGAGGGAAAGGCGATATGCCCTGGGTCAGTTGCGAGGACGATCTCGGCGACATTGTGATTGGTATCTTTTTGAACCCGTGCAAATACGATCAGGTATTGGTTCAGGCAACGAGCCAACAGATTACAATGTCTGATGTAGCATCTTCATATACACAAGGTACGCCGCTCCCCCTCCTCTCTTTTTCCAATTCCGTCCTCTGGCAGTTGGGTCTTTCATGTGACTAAAGGTTGTTACTTGTAGCCACTGGCATTCCTGCCCGGTACGAGGAATTGCCATCCTGGTCCAGTATTAAGCTCAATGGGACAAGGTGCCGAGTCGAAACTCGCCAAATGTTCTGGTACATGAAGCATTGTGGTGGCCGGTGGTTTGCAGAACACGAAAGTGATATGTCTACTGCGGTCGCATTGAAAGAATCAGCAATGTCGTCTCGGGGCCAGAAGGGAGGTCTTGTTACATTTAAGACCTGGTTTAAAAAGGCACAAGTCCTGAAAGCCCAAAATTTGTGATTCTTCCGAGATCTAAGCGGCAATCCGTACCCTCGTCTCAATATCTAGTATCTGGCATATAGAAATTGAGTTATCAAAATATCACTGCTTTACTTCATCCAAGGTCAATAAAGTTATGGCGGCTGTCACATTTTCTTGCTTTGGACGTTTCAATTGGGACGGACACTACGGAGCGCTCAGCTCAATGAGTCTGCATCATAACTTAAGACTTCAAGCAATGGAAGCAGTAGCTTTCAGGAACAGCCAAAAGTAGCAACTCTCCCTCGATTTCTCTCTTTATGTATATTCGGCCATTCATCAGGATGTAGATGAGGCCTGTCTTTTGAATGAATAAGAGACCGTATTTGGCAAGCGAGTGATCTAGCTAGAACAGAACCTTAAATTCAAGATTAAATAAAAATCTTAACAATCAACCCTTTCTATGATCCAATATTAAGACAAGTATCTTATTATAGTATATATAGTATCTATATAAGTTATGGTACAGCCGAATCATGATTGACGATATTATTATAAAACACGACGTATTTCTGCGCGAATATATAACTCGATAATAGCGTCTCAAAACAACCTAAGGCTCCTAAAGTATTGTTAAACCCTTACTTATACTATATGAACAGAGCCAAATTTAATATTAGGCCTTAAACGTAGGAGTTAAAAATTACAATTCATCGCATTCGAGGTGACGTGTTAGGTAGAACCACTCGCTTGCCGGTATGTTATGTCATTGTTATTCATCTAATTTTGGCATCATCTTAATCCGCTTAAATTGTGAGTCATTATTTTCGTATTGCAGGTCTTATCAAGGAAAAGGATCCCCGCCTCGTTCCGTCCCATCAACGGTAAGATACCTAAACAACACTATACAATTAATGTTCAAAAAGATCAAGCGAGGTCTACCTGCAATTCCGACTGCACCTAACCCTTGCTCAGCCTGCAAGGAGAAGCAGCCATATATGCCGAGTGACATTCCTTTCATTTCCATCAGGCCCACATTTTGCGACACCGAAATGGAACGGTATGCCAGTGAGTGGAACTATCCTCGTTCGAATGAAGGGGTATTAAGAGAAGCGGTCAGCGAGTAGTGGTAGAGGCATCAATGACACATTACATGCAATAATATAAAGATATCAACGAATTCACAGCGTTCCACCACCGATTTGAAGCATAGAACCATATTGTAACGATATTTCTTCAGATGCCGAATTCAGTATGGACAGCGCAGGTCTTCTAAATATCCTCTATCATCACTTGGGAAGATTCCCGGAGATTAAGGCATTCGGAGGCCTTCTTGCTGTCTGGCTGCTTGTTCGCTGGGTTCGCTACTATCGCTCATGGGTATGGACTTGAAGCCGCTCGGTCGATACCAAAACCATGAACTAACGACGGTCTAATAGATTGATCTACCCACCGTTGGCCCTAAGGGAATTCTGGCGTCTAGATGGTCCGGGCTAAAGTGGCCAGCGAACAGTGACCAATTGCTTCAAGAAGGATACGTCAAGGTCGGTTGTTTGAACGAAAAATATATGCCATTTCAATGGACAATACTGACAATGAATCCAAGCACGGCGATTATGCGTTCCAAATACGGACACGGAACAGGTGGGAGGTCTGTATATGCAACGATAAAATGGTTCGCGAATATCAGGTCCTCGGCCCTGAGTACGCATCCCTGGACGCCGTCAGTGAAGATGTGAGTCCTTCCTGTTTCCGGTGATTATGGTCCAAAATGGGCATCCTGACAAACCACGTCCACAGCTATTCCAGACCATGTACACGTGCCCGGGTGTTGCAGACTCGCTCAACCACGTCCCGGTGGCAGCTCTCTCAAAGGCCGTGGTTTGGTCAAGAAACCGAACAACAGGAAAGAACTCCTTATACTTTCAGGAGCTCGTCAAGGAGCAAGAGTTTGGCATGATCGCGGAACTCAACATCCCTCCGGGCGGTAAATGTCGTCCCTAGCCCGCGAATATATGTTATGGTCAGCTAACATCGACTCAGTGTGGTGTGATTTCGACTGCCTTCCGGTTGCACTGGCGTTGATGCTGCGCATGATCGGACGAGTGTTGGTGGGACACCCGCTCTGCCGTGACCCTGATGCCATCGCGTTGTTCATGAGGTATGGCTCGGCCGTCCCAGTCAGTGGAAATCAGATTTCGTGGCTGCCACGCATATTGAGACCGTATGTACCCTCGTCTCGCCTGTCATTTGAGTTGCATTGATTCAGCTAACTCTTCGCATAGCTTGTTGGGTCCGCATTTTGCCGCTTCTCGCATGCAGGCTGAACTGAGCGGTCTCATCGTCGAAGACATGAAGCACGGTGCCGATGCCAAAGAAGACCAGATGGTTCGTGATTGAAAGTTACCCTTCTTCGCCTGCGATAATGAAGCTGAGATTGTTTGCAGACACTTGCCCAGTGGGTGTGGGAGTGGACAAAGCGAGAAACACCCGGCGAGTACACCCCATTCGATGTGGCTGGGTTGCTGGTATCCTCCATCTTTGGCGCCGTTCACACCGCCGGCTCGGTATGAACATGTCCCGATATGTATTGAGTTCAACGATACTGATAGCGATTCAGGTACTTACAAAGTGCTTCTACGAGCTCACTCAACGGCCCGAGTTGATCGAAGATCTTCGCAACGAAGTTGAGCAAGCCATCCGCGACCATGGAGGGGTCTGCAGGGAATCTATCGAAGCCATGACGAAACTGGACAGTTTCATTAAAGAAACCATGCGCCTGCAGCCCGTGGGTCCAGGTAAGCTTCACTGCGACTTGTTCTCTTGTCGAAAATTCCTGAATCATCTGCCTCATTGTGTTCCATGGGTTAAATTCTGACAACCTCCCGTAGCCACAGTGCATCGCATCATTAAGAAAGACTACACCTTTACTAACGGCCTAAAGCTACCCAAGGGAACATTGGTTTTTGCCCCAAATACGCAGCTCCATATGGATGAACGGTACTACGATAACCCGGAAGAATTTGATGCGTTCCGATTCCACAAGCTCGGGAAGCAGTCGGACAAACCAAACAACTACAAAATAGCTGGCTCGACCCCTAGAACACGCCAGTTTGGTGACGGGAAGCACGCCTGGTGAGTTTACCAGTCTGTGTCCTCATCGTTGCCCAGTGCATTACTGACGCTTCCTAGCCCGGGCAAGCAACTCGCTGCGGATCTGCTGCGTCTCATCTTGGCCCACTTCTTGTTTAAATTCGACATCAGGAAGTGTGATGAAGACACTAGCTACCCTTCTTTAGAACAACGACGCATGTCTATCAAGCAGCGTACACCTTCACCCTCAGCCGTTGTATAAATTATTTCAACGTCGACCGATCAGCGCGACACTTGTACCATCCTAATTACTGAATTCTGTAAACTGGTCTAGGTCACTCTGCTCAACCCAGCTAGCAGCATTGCAAAGGCATCTAGCTTTGAGGAATTTCATTTTCGGTTGTATGGGGCATTGATCTAGAGATACATTTAGCACTGAGCTGTCGGATATACTGTAAATGCGATAATATACGTCTCAGTATCTGAGCAATAGTGATCTACATGGACTTTCTCTTATAGTCGGATGTTTAAAACATAATATCTATTAACTTTCGAGAGATTCAGTATATTCCACGACATGGAGACCGGGCGATATCTTTGAAAAGTTCAAATACTCTAGTTTCGGTACCATATTGATGCATAACAGTGCAAGCTTTCGATTCATTTCATAATAATACTGCCGAGAACTGCCGATTCTAATTTTATTGCATTATCATAGCTTGATATCTAATTGAACACGTATAATTTGTCAAAAACCTAGAAATGAGCTAAGAGTGTGGTAGTTAAGATGTTATGGTAAAATATCTCGCTTTTAACGGTGGTGATTGGACTGCGTAGCTCCCATGTGAGCTACACCGTGTGATTTTAAAAAGATTTCTCCTCCAAATGATTTCATATCTACATCGTATTTGCTCATGGGGCTCACGATGAGTATTGCATACACTGATGTACGTGAACTTGTAGGTTCAGAGTCCTTGCTGTCCCATAGCGAGGTAGTCACCTGGCTGAAAATACAAGGCGCATGCCGGGCTAGATCCGTATTGATTGTTCTTCTTTGGGTCCTAGTTCACACCGACTATAGATATTGGATCAAATTCGACATGTCATATTATGCATGTTTCTGAGCGATAAAATGTGCCTCCATGCGGTGAAACTAGACTCTGCATGAGTAGTTTGGAGAAAATATCAACTCCAGGTCCCTTGCGGGACCATCGCGTACCTAAGCGGTAATTCCAGAGCTTCCTATCAAAATTCTTTTCCAGGCCCAGAAAAACTTGAGTTTTCTCCTTACTGGTAGAAAATGGGTGATCAGCTCAAGACACGATGTACGTATGCTTACGCACCGGTCAGGCTTTCACGAGGCTCCGTTTCTCCGACTGAATAACGATTGGTAACACATCCTGGTCCTGAAAAACCAGTCGTCAGACGAATCATCCCTTCTCATCCACTTCCTCCACAGAACCATGACAGTTTCTACAGAGCGCAAGACTATCTCTGTGGTTGGAGCTACCGGTGAGCCAGCCATATTCCATATATTGATGCCTCTTTGAGGGCGTAGTGAAATATTCCTGGGGCTGTTCCTGACATGATCTCACGATGGCATAGGTCAACAGGGAGGCTCGGTTGCCCGTTCCCTTCTCAAAAACTCCGAGTTCCATGTGCGATGCCTCACCCGAGATAAGTCATCTAGCAAGGCAAGCGAGCTTAGGGTACTGGGTGCAGACGTGGTGCAAACTGATGGCCTTGACGAAAATTCCATTCTCAACGCCATCGCTGGTAGCTGGGGCATCTTCATTAACAATACCTATTCAAACTCGGTACTTTACTTCCACTCCTATGGTCTTTTCTTATCGTAGATCCGGGTAGGAGCAGCCCCGACTGACTACCACCAGGACGCTGTGAGAAATGGTCGGTATGATCTGGACTTTGGGAACCTCATTCTAAGGAGCGCCGCTGCCGCTGCTATCCCACACGTTGTTTTCAGCTCTCAGCCATCCGCAGAGGCTCTCACTAATGGCCAAATCCGCACCCCAATTTTGGACAGTATGCACCTTCCCCAAGGCTCCCGATGAATGAACGGAGAGTGTTGGTTTCTTAGAAATGCTGACCCTTCCGCGACAGTCAAGGCATGGGGCGAGGCCTGGGGCCGAGAAAATCCAGCTTTCATCACCTTTACCCCGATCATGTCCTCGTGGTATATGGAGGACTTTCTCATGCCATCCTTCTACCAGGGATTTGGCGGGTTCCCGTTTAACAAAGACTCCGAGGGACAACTTACGTTACGGAGTCCGCTGATCGGCGGTGGTGAGAACGTACCCTGGATCTGTATTGAGGAAGATTTCGGTGACTTGGTCCATGGTATCTTCTTGAACCCGCTTCGTTGGAACCGGCGCACCGTCCAAGCTGTCGGTGATATCCAGTCCTTTGCGGATGTGGTGGACACCTTTGTCCGAGGTATTCCAAACCCGCATACCCTATTCCTGTCGTTGGTGGGTTGTTAACGTTTTCTCTCTAGTCAGAAACCAGCCGGCACGGTTCATTGGATATAATGACCCGTCAACATTCCCAGCCTTTGACAAGCCAGAGTTGAAGGAGTCCAAAGATGTGTTCGAGTTTTATCAAATGCGGGCCGGTGAAATATTTGGGTGTGGCATCACCGAATCTCAGACTGCGGCTGAACTGAAGAAAACGGCCCAGAAGGCTAAACAAGGGGCTGGAGGCCGAGAATCTCTTATGACATGTGCGGAATGGTTTGCAGACGTCTTTCCACAGCACACGTAGCAGTTTAGCAGCCCCCAGGCAGACTGAATTACTACTCTATGCTCGGCCAACGCAATTTCATGGGGTAAAGCCACGGAAACATACTCCATACTCTGTTGCAAAATTATCTAAAACACGGCCATTTGAAAGAAGTCGGGTTGCATACTGTGAAGCGCTGGTACACTACGGCCCGATCCGCAGAAGTCGGGTTGCATACTGTGAAGCGCTGGTACACTACGGCCCGATCCGCAGAAGCTGGTCCCACTGTAATAGTCTGCTCTAAGACAAACAATTTTTTGCAAATTTACATTTACTCTACTTTTGGCCTCCAAAAATCCAATACACCAATGATCCTTGCTGTGCTGGTTTTGTAGCAACTTTTCGGCTTTGTGATGGAAGGGACCCATAGTGCGGACTACTCCATTTTATCGGCGCAATCACAGACTGGGGAATGGAACCAGTATGCTGCATGAACAGATTGCCCCTTGCACATACTGTCACGCCGTGCGGTGGTACTCTCTGGGAACCCGCCGCGACTTCCCCCTTGCAGGTCCACCTAATCGTCGCGAATCCTATCATGGGAGAGATCGGTGGGAGTGCGAGGCTGGTGACGCTATCTCGACAGTTCATAGTTTTCGAATTCCACTCCCCTCGTGCGCCATTCATAGTAGTCTACAGCTACCCTTTCTCTCTATCACTCCTGCTCTTCTGCTGTTTCTTCATCGTCAACTCTGGTCTCCCCCCCCGTTCTACTTCCACTTTCCACCCAACGCCGCTTAGCTTCCAAGACCCGACTGCGGGTCAACTTCAGCCTCTCGCCGTGAATCATTTCATGATGGCGTTCCGGCTCGCTGGGGTTTTTCTGATCCTTGCCCTCGGCTTAGGACATTACTTCTCTAACGACCAGGAGTCCCGATGCCGGTGTGGTCCGAATGATGATTGCTGGCCCTCGCCGGCGGCGTGGAGTGACTTCAATGATACCATCGATGGCTATCTGGTGCAATTACGCCCAGTTGGAGCTGTGTGCCACGAAAAGGATTATTCCAAAAGCTCCTGTGATGAGCTCGTTCAACACTATCGCAACACCACATGGCGCGTTAACAATCCCGGTAAACTGGCCATGCCCTGGAGTCTCAAAAGTTACTCTCGCTGATACTAATTGTTTACTTCATGGCAGCCGCGCTGCAGGTAGACACCTGGGAACAATCACGACCACAGAAGCAGAGTTGCCACGCCCAAGACCTACCGGAACGCGGTCAATGCCACCAGGGTCGCGTGGCACACTACTCGGCCCATGTCCGGTCCGTGTCGGCGGTGCAGCAGGTGATCCAATTTGCCGCCTCCCATCGCCTGCGACTGGCCATTCGCAACACCGGTCACGATCTGGCAGGACGTTCATCAGCCCCCAACTCACTGCAGCTTCATACCGCTGGTCTTAAGGGTATTGATCATGTGGAATCGTTCACTCCTCAGGCTCCAGTCGGTCAATCAGTGCCTTCAGACGGCCCCGCAGTGACAGTAGGGGCGGGGGTGCTCACAGGGGAGCTCTACTCGGCGGCCGCCGACGCGGGATATACCGTGGTAGGAGGAAGCTGCAGTACGGTTGGAATTGCGGGTGGTTGGATGCAAGGTGGTGGCTATGGAATTCTGACCCCGTCGCGAGGCCTGGGGGTCGACAATGTGTTGGAAATTGGGGTTGTAACGGCGCAGGTAAGTGGCCTGCCGGTCTTAGAAGTCCCGGTATATGACCGATCTCACTGCTCATTTTAGGGTGTCTATGTCACTGCGAACCAGTACCAGAATCAGGATCTCTTTTGGGCCGTTCGTGGAGGCGGCGGCGGCACGTTTGGGGTCATCGTCCACGTCACATTCCGCACCTACCCCGATGTTCCCGCCACCGTATCGAAATTGAATGTGATCAGTCCCCATGGGCAGAACCCTGCCTTCTGGGACGCTGTCACCGATTTACTCCACACAATCCCTGTCCTGGTGGATCGCGGCGACGCTGTCCAAGCCTTTGCGATCCCGGTTATGCATGGCAACGCGGCATTTCTCACCATTGAGTCCTATCTCATCAACAAAACCCACGTGGACGGCCAAGATGTTCTCCATGAACTACGAAAAGGCATCGAAGCGCGCGGGTTATCAGTGGAGTCGTCCGAGGAGTCCTTTGATCGATTGTCCGCGTATCTTGCGATTCCCAAAGGTTTGGACCAGGCCGGCATGGGGATGATGACCGCGTCACGACTAGTTTCACGAGATCTAATGACGTCGGCCCAGGGACCTTCGCGGATTAGCCAAACGCTCGCCCAGCTCAGTTACAAGCCTGGAAATGTGGTAAGTCTGGAAGGAATGGTCGGTGGGCCCGCCGTGCGACGCAAGGACACAGCGGATCGCGCTATCCATCCATCCTGGCGATATGCTGTAATGTCCCTAACTCTGGGCCACAGCCTGCCCTCAGCTCCTGATTGGATCGGATACGACCATGTCCAGCGCGAACTGGCTATGGTGCAGCTGCCGGCGCTTCAGGCCCTTGAACAGGGGACGATGGGAGGATACCTGGGCATACCGTTCCCGTACGAAAGCCACCCTTCCCAGGTGTTCTGGGGATCCCATTACCATCGCCTTGTGGCTCTCAAAGGGCGTTGGGACCCTGATGATTTATTCCTAACTCGAGTTGGGGTGGGTTCGGAGCGGTGGGATGAGGATGGCATGTGTCGAGTTGATCGGGGGTGGGCTTCTCTGTGGCCGTATTATAGCTTTGTAGATCGTGTCAAATCATGGACAACGCAGATAGTATCTAGTGGTTACCTGGACTGGATTATTGTATGAAGGTAGCGGGCTGCTCTTGTCTCTGTGTAATAGGTTGACCTTCAATTCAGCAATCTTACGCGATGCTTGCAATTCACCAACTTAGTCTTTCCAAAAGTGGTTTTGCCAATCAATCTGATCAGTGTAGAATTTAGATCTTCAAGTTCAAAAAATCCCTTCCCTCTGACTTTCAGGAATATCGTGTTCAAATTTTCAATGGAACCCCTGATTTGCTATATGGACTAGTTTGGTTGATTACCGAGGCAATTATTGACCATGAACCTTGCTCTATACACAGCCCGATCAAACCGCCAGGCTTGTGGAACAGAGAAATTAACAAGCACCCTGAAGAATTATTAGCGCACTAGATAAACGGAGGAAGTCAAAGAGATCATTAAATTCAGAGGTAAATCTTCTGGCCTGACAACGAGCTATCTGGCTACAGAGAACTGTGGTAATAAACACTCAGATACACGCCTGTCTTCTCCGAATATGCTAATGAAACATATTGTATCAAGTTCGACGTCTCTCCAGATCCGAAATTCGGACTATCACGTTATGAAGTAGTTAGCATGGATGGACACGCAGGAGCAATCAGGAGGGCAAACAAACAAGTATCCTTTGACCGAATCGATGAATGTTGCAGCCAAGTCATGCCATCCGACATATTCGTAAAAGTTGGCAATAGCCTGAGCATTTTTAATGTCATTGAGACCATGCAGAATGAAATAGTACTTCGGATTGGGGAAAATGCTGGATCCAGCAGCGAGCTCGTAACTCCAGATGCCCACGTCCATTTTCTCCTGAGACCGGATAGTAAGTAAAGATAACTGAGTATGACTGGAAAGGAGAGCCTGTAACCACTCACCTGATCCAAAGTGACCAGCTGCCAGAATTTTTGGGCGAACTGAAGCCCGCGCTGTATAGTGGCATGGGACTTAAAGCGACCACCCAGAGTCCATATGTCTTGCAGCTTAGACCATGTCACGTCCTGGACTGTATTGTACACTTTAAGCCGAGATTTGGCAACAGCAGTGCAATCAATTCCAATAAAAGAATACTGGTTGTACAATCCTGCACTCTCTAGATATTCGTGGACTGTATCCAAGGCGGGATAGCAGACCCCACCGAGGAGAGTGCACCGCGTGGTTCACCAAGACTCTGAACGACTTGCCCGTCAGGTGCGACTTCAGGGCTGGATACAAGTAGCATTTGACAGAGACCTCTCCGCCCTTCAGATCGAGCCCGAAGGACACTTGATTCTTCATCCTGAGAAGATATAAGTGATCGCGACCAACCTCGGCGGATTCTTCGCTAGTAGCGGTGAGTGATTCTATCATATGATTGAGGTACCTAGTGTTGAATCCCTTGAGATTGAGTTCGGACATGGTGGCAATTGCCTCGGTGATAGTGGCCTTGTTGATTGGGTCTGCCGAGGAACCTGACTTGTGGCTAATAGGCTCCCACCCGATCCGAGCTGTGGGAGGACCATGCTCCTGGAAATTAATGCTGAATTCCACTGGGACTCCGGAATACGTGATAAAGGAATCCCAGGTATGGGGGTGTGGGCCGAGGCGAGGAATCAGAACAGTCCTATACAGCATCATATAAAGATACTGGTGTTCAACACTGTACTGGGCGGATTGGAGAACTTTAGACAATAGTGCCGCCGTCTTGTCCCACCAGGCATGCTCGGCATGATCCTGAAAGGCGAAGCACTTGAATGGCGGACTCGCGTTCTGGGAATCGCCATTGCCTTTGATTTCCCCTGAGGTGGGAGACTTGACTGTGACTGTCATGGTGCCTTTGGCAATTAGATTAGGTTGTCAAAAATGATTGTGGTAACGAGTAAAGTGATCTTGTGATCTTTCATTATCGACAAAAAAAAAGTGTTAAGTCTAAATACACCGCGCGGGCTGGGGTGAGAGAATGAAAGATGATGGTCTAACCCATCATGAGAGTTGGCATCGTGCGCAAGGAGAGACGCAGAAAAGATGCAGCTTTAGATACCCATGTACGTCCTTGATGGTTGTACGTAGGAAAGTAATGCGTGCGCTTTGATAGCCTTGCTCGATACTTGGCAAGACAACACATCGGGCCGACCCACTCAAAGATGCGTCACCCTTGCAGACGGGCCAGTCTTCCTATTCTTCATGCGTCCAAGTGTAATATGCAAGGCCTAGATGAATCTTATGCGTCGTTCAGATACCTGATCGAACCTCACCGACTTTTTGTAACCATGACGGTCGAATTGTAGATTTGCACGTGCCTTTTGCACAAGAACTACTCACGATACGTCATGCTTGAAAAGTTCCAGAAATAATTAAATTTCATCTACCTTGGGGAAGATATACATCCTGGCGTTAAAGTACATGAGGTGAAAGGTGTGCTAAGACTTTCAATTCATACATAAATCAAGTCATATTTTGTGAAATTTTCTGCCTTAAGCTGGTCGGAGTGTGAAAACCACGATTGATAGTTACCTAATTTTGTGACTATAGATATACTAATCATCTATAAGTAACGTAATCCACGGCCGAGCTGCGCACCCGGTCGAGCTGCGCACCCGGTCGAGCTGCGCACCCCAAAACACAAAGTAAATGCAATAAATTACCACTTCATATCTCAACAACCATGGCTTGATTTTACTTGAATATTATAATATAGGCTTTTTCTAGCATATGAAATAACATAACTTAGTTTTACGCAATTTAGATGTTTATTTCGATGCTTTACCATAAAATACAGCGTAATTTTGACAGGAGGGACATAAATATACATATCTCTATCAGTACTTCCAATACTTTCTTTATACTTCGCCAGTAGGCTAGTAATACTATCTAGACTATATCTTTTTGATATATTATCATAAATAGATATGGTTGTTGAGATATGAAGTGGTAATTTATTGCATTTACTTTGTGTTTTGGGGTGCGCAGCTCGACTGGGTGCGCAGCTCGACCGGGTGCGCAGCTCGGCCGTGGATTACGTTATATGTTTCTTTTCTGACTAAGGAACTCGAGTAAACCAGGCACAGTGGTCTACGAGATAATAGTTCCTGATGATCGAGGTTTCTCATTTTGCTCTGGATAGGCATAAGTTTGATATGAACTGCCAAATCGCTGCGTGAAAGCCCGCTTGACTGTGTTAATTGTTCTCCTCTAGTTCTAACCATGGATATTCATCAGAAGAATGGTAGTATACACTCAGGTAAACCCCCGTCTTTTCCGTATACGCAAACGAAATCCATGATGTCAGACGAGCGGTTTTACTCAGATCTCTTTCGGGGCTGTCACACTTAGCAATCTGATCAATGTTGGGGGGGAGAGGGGGGAAAGTAGGAAAGTCATACAAATAGTGCTGCACCGTCGCCTCGTAGTTATCACCATACTTAGACAGCCCGATACGGGACAAGAACTGGGCCAGGCCCCTAATGACGTTTTGATCACTCTCGCCATGGATTGGGAAGTAGAACTTCGTGAGGGGGATGGCCTCGCCCTTTTTCATCTCGTAATTCCATACCATTGGGGACGCGGTGAAATCATTGCCATCGTCGAAGCCACCATTGAATTCACGATGCCCTTCGGACAGCTTGGTTAGTTCCCACAGCTCCTTAAGGTAATTCAGACCCTCTTGGATGGCAGGCGACTTGGCCCGCCCACCAAGGGTCCATATCTCCTCTACCTTGGACCAGACAACGCTATTGTGGGAGCTATAGAGCTTGAGGCGTGATTGGGCAGGGTCAACACAGTCAAAGGACCAGAAAGCAAACTGGCTGTAGCCATTCGTCTCTTCCAGATAAGAGTGCACCACATCAAACGAGGGGATGGGGCCCATTTGCGCCACGAGAGGCTGAATGGATTGGGCAATGAAATCCCCAAACCCTTTATCGCTGAGACCGCATTTGATAGCGGGGAATGTGTAGCCCTTGACTGAGATAGCTTTTTCCTTCAGATCAAACCCAAAAGCAGCCTGGGAGGTTAGGTCGCTCCCTTCGATCTTCTTCTCCTTGAGCAGCCCTTTCTCGTGGTCGTTGACGGTATGAGCGTCCAGGAAATATTGGAACAGTGATGGGTCGAATCCCGATATACTCAGCTTTTCAAGTTGATTTAAAAGATCAACACACGGCGTTTGGTTGTAGGGGTCAAGTTCTGTTCCCGATGCTGCAGCGACCGGTTCGAATCCGACGCGAACCACCGGGTCGACGTCTCCCCGTTGCTGGTAGTTGACGCTGAACTCTAGCGGCAGCCCACTCCGGGTAATTGCGCTGCGGAATTGATGCGGGTGGGGGCCCAGAAGTGGAATCAGGACCTGTTTGTAAAACGTGAGAGCCTCTAAGCGACGGGAAGGGTTATAGCCCGCTGAAGCTAGGACTTTGTCGAACAGTCGGCCGGTCTTCTCCCACCAGACCCTCTGGTGAGTATCAGTGAAAAGATAGTATCGGCTCAGTACATCGAAAGTTGTGGAGATGGGAGAAGTGGAAGCTCCTTTAGCCAGCATGCCTTGGGACACATGGCTCTTGGTCTCTTCAATCGTCATGGTAATTCGAACGTGTCAAGACACATAGAAGAATCAATATAGTACCGAAGTTGCTTTTGCCTGGGTTCGAAGCGGTTTCTAGCCCAAATATAGTATTCGAGCAGGTCAAGGCCATGACAAATTTTCTGTATGTGTCCCGGGATGCATCGCACCTATGAAGCGAGCAGGATCACATCACGAAAATGACCACTTGACCGCCATTCTCTTCCCAAGTACGATTCATTATCTGCATTAGTTTGCCGTGGTCACTGTTCCGTGTCGCTAAGGACTGTACAGCGATTTGCAAGTTGCAGGGTCATCTTAGGCAAGGGGCAATGCAAAGACGCATTGCCCACACTATGGGAATATATGCGGCCGATCACACTGTGCATTTTACCCACAGCGCTGGGTACTCACTATCCTTTAATTCAGGCAAAATTACGGGTATGCCCAGCGGATAGCTAGGCCTTGCAACTGCCACGCTCTATTAATGTTTGGAGAACGAGTGGATAAACCCAACATCCTTTTGGACAAAGAGGATATTATTGATGTACGCGATGAGTGAGATTCGCCATTCATTTGCTTTCTCAAGCCAACAGCAGCCCGCCGTTGGTCTCCAACACCGTCCCGGTGACAAACGGGTCCTTCATAAGATACAGATAGGCCTGTGCTACACTCTCTGGCATCCCGGCACTGCCTACTAAAGACTTTTCTTTCGCCATTTGAATAGCCATATCGTAGTGCTCGTCTAACATTTCCCTCACAACCTCTGTAATGACCGCTCCGGGAGACACGACGTTCACACGGAGAGGCTTCAGATCGACGGCCAACCCCTTCATCATCGTTTCCACCGCTCCAAGGTATCCGGTAATGGCGGACCAGCCAGGGTCAGGCTTGTGACCGTGGGCGCCACTCGTGAGGGTAATGGAATTTTCAGAAGATTGGTCCATGGACTTAGGCAGATGTTTGGCGAAGATCAGAGGTGCCATATAACGAATGCAGCTTGTTCGCTCGAGACTGTGGACGGTGATTTCGGCCAGTGATGGCGGCGGTGGCATCATATCTGCGGCCGTGACAACGAGATGGTTTATTTTCGCCCCATTGGCCGCAAATTGCAACACGGATTGCACATTCGTCTCCAGGTTCTCGATGTCGGCAAGATCAATAGTAATCCCACTCAGTCGCGATCCAGAGCTTTGCGACGGATATGATGATTTGAGTCTGGTGACGGCATCCTCCAGCTTAACTGAGTTGGATCCAGCCACAATCACGATGGCGTTGTGCTCCAATGCCGCCTCTGCAACGGCGTAACCAATGCCCGAAGTCCCTCCCACAATGAGGACGACTTTGTCCTTTAAGCGGCCCACGTATTTTGCTGCTTGGCCGGTCATCCTCTCCGTTGGTGGGTAGGTACGATATTATTTGGGCTTCTGGTTTCACAACCGAGTTTTTGTAGTTCTAAGACGAGGCGCCAATATGCGAATGTACGAGGAGTAGTACTGTTCAGCATGCACGGTCGGCCTAGCTTGCATATTTTCGTCTATCACAGACACGGACGCGCACTTCACTCTGCCTCAAAAAGAGTGGATTGTCTGGATTGCTGGAGCATCGTCGCTGTAAGGGACTCTGGACGAGTGTATCCACTAGAAAATTGGCCCACGGAAGTCTAGACCACAGTAAAATGTCATGCATCATCTTGATCATATGTCTTATCTGCACCATCCGTGTTTGAGTACCTTGTCCTTTGAACGTGCATGAAGATGTAGCGCTAGGCTGGGGCAACCCTGACATAACCAATGGGCAAGTGCATCTATACGGAAGTTGATCTCTACATTACGCCTCTTAAAGCCATTTTGAGACTAAACTCGGCCCTTAGCGTATGGTGACCAGCTGATATGTAATTGCCAGTTCCATGTGATAGTTATAGAATGTGCTTTTTCATTGTACGAGGCTAAATAATCGGTGTAACGTCGTCCACAAACCATCCGCCATCTCTTTAATTTTCGCGTCTCTTCAGAATTACGCACTATGCCACCAATATGTTCTAAAATATAACAGGTTTTTATCCATCAAGAGGGTAGAATTGAACTAGCAATCCAACCTAAAACAGAAAGATGTTCCTTTTATTGCGGCTGCCGCGCGCGTCTATTGCATACCGTAATTAAGCTAATGCGATCGTATTAAAGGTCATAATTCAAAAGCTATCACACTCGCCAATAGTCATAGACTGATTCAAGTAGAACAGGATACACTTACCGAAGGTATTTTCTCTATAGACGTCCATGGTGCAGCCCCTAGGAATAAGATGGTACGCAATATGGCTAATATTGTTCTTGCGGCGACCGAGGCCGAAACGCTTGGCGTGAATTGGGTTGGAAACTATATCAAGCGTACTCTAGCTATCCAAAGACGTTTTTTGCGTCTATATAACTGTCAACGTACAGAATAAGAAGATTTACATATCTAAAATGATTAGATTTGTCAAAGGCGGATGCTTCGATACTGAGTTATATGTAAGAGTGATAACCTAGTGTTATGGGAGAAGTAGACTCTCTAGGCTACAAACGAGGTTTAACTATCTAGCCTGGCTGTACAGTGGAACTCAAAAACAATATTCGTTGCGGACACGCACGTGTCGTAGCAAAGCGATATCTTTAGAAGCCAGCCGCGAGGAGCGGTTTAAAACCTCTTAAATAATAGCTGTGGAGCAATCAGACCCCATGGCATTCCCTTGCCTGATTGAATGCCATTCTACCTTGCAAGCATACTGTAATAATGCTCATTCAAAAGGCTATCCTATCAGTCCAATATCGAGCTTGCTACCGTTTCCAATTTCCTTCGATTGAGCTTTCAGTTCATTCACGTCCCAGTTTGCCCAAACAAACTTGCGGTTCAGGAAGCATGCTTCGGAGCTTGCAAGCCATAGATTAAAGCTTGCTGGTAAAGAAACTTAGAGAAAATCAGTCATCTCTCACGTTTCTTATCCGGGAATCAAGGAGTCAACTTACCATCATCCTCGTAGTCCAGAGGGACATCGCCTCTTGCTTCTTGGGACATTTGCGTATCTATAACGCCAGGCTGAACATGAAAGACTCGAATATCTGGATGTGCAGCTGCTACAGAATCCCAAAGTCGAAATACCGCGAGCTTTGCGACACTATAGCAAGCTATCTCTGGCCCAAAATCGAGATATGCGGCAGAAGAATTGATTTCGATAGCTACTGCATCGTTTGAACAATATTGGAGGAAGGCTTGTGCAACATGTAGGGAGCCTTGGATATTCTGGTGAATAGCTTCAAGGAATTTGACGCTGTCTACATCTTTGACAGCACCTTGAGGGCCGGTCACAGCAGCACCGCTAATCAACACATGTATTTGGCCGCCTTCGGCAAACTGTGAGAACGCCGCATTGACCTGATCTTTACTCGTTATATCGGTGACTAGAGCGAAAATATCAATTCCCGCATGGTCCCTCTCGATCAACTCTTTAGTCTCCAGAAGAGGCTGTTCTCGGCGACCTAGGATAGCAATTCGAGATGCTCCTGCTTGAGCATAATACCGAGCAGTTTCGGCGCCTATTCCTGTACCACCTCCGGTAATAATGACATTTTTACCTTTTGCTGATAATTCTGGTCGAGTCGGAGACAGGGCTGGATATGTCTTTGAGTGAAAGGTTGTGGTTGGAGATGGTCCATACGACATGGTGTCAATGAAAGGAGAAGAATAAATCCAAGCTAGGATTTGGTTCATTTTTTTTCACAAGAGACTCTATAAACCTATTTTAGGAGTACGATGATGACGGTATAAAGTTAACATAGGACCGGAAAAGGTAAATTACCACCTCCTTACTTCGGCCAACAATACTGTATGTAGTATAATCGAAGGATAATGTCTGTGTTTGATTCTATGACACATCTCCGGCGCCGCCATGACCGCTTATTGTTTGTTGATGTTTTTATTGGGCAAAAAGCGGTGAGAACTGCATTGGAAAGCCAGCAACATATCTACAGCAAAGATCAACAGAACAATGGATAATCAGCGCAGGCTGGCTGAACTATCTGCCGCTCACGGAAGTCATGACACTCTTGAAAATTGACAACCAAAGATGGCTTGAAACCTAGCTTTATCTAAACCTAAGTTTATCTATTATATAATCCACAGTCGCGAACTATCTATGGCTACGATGACACGAGCCGCTGGCTACAATCAAAACACTATTTCAAGAATCTCTTCCAATATAAGTGTTTGGCAGTGTTAAAGCACCTCTATTTGAAGGCGGACGACCCCGTAGTATCACTCAAGTTATACTCGAGATTTCATGTGATCATCTGATTGAAACGGCTGATATATGTGGAAAAGATAATGGTTATTCTATGGGATGAATTCGCTCTTCTATCTAGTGTAAGTTGCACCTTTACACCCAAAGTTGGTCAAAATAGGCTGCATGGATCACAGCCCGGGAACGCAACTTTGATCTTCTTGACGGATACTATGATTTTATCTGAGACTTCATCTCACCACCTTATATATATCGATAAACCCGGATATAATAAATGAATAGGTTTGTAGCGAACAGATCGGTCACCCTTTGCTACTACACTGGTCACTGGTTTAATCATTGAAATTTTCCAAGTTGTGGCCAGCGCTATTAAATTTGGCCTGTGTATATACAAGAGGGCATTATGTTATCTGGAGCATTGTAGGCTTCAACTGATGCATTTGTCTTTAGGGATTTTACCGCGCAGCTTCTCCATCAGCGTGGCAAATGGCCCGAGCCAAAGTCTGTGCTAGTGATGGATAATGTATCCCTTCATCACTCGGACAGAATTGAACAATTGAACAAATGACAAGATTCTCTTAAGATTTGATGTGAGGGGGGGGGGGGGGGTGGCGCCATTGAGTTGACCTAATTCGACTCTCTCGCCAAGCCTTTCTTTAGTGGTGGTGGACCGACCTGAGTGTATCCGTACTTAGGGCCCGTATGGGGATCTGCTTAGAAAGGTCTTGGTAAGATGGCCGGGGTTTCTTAGTCAACGTTGCCCCCGCGGACGGGCCCGAATATATTGAGGTATCACCGCATGATTAGTTAACTATTGGTACCACTGCATGGTTATTAATTATTAGTACTACTACATAATTATTAGTATCACTGCATGCTTATTGGTACCACTGCATGATTATTGGTGTCTGTATAGTTATTGGTACCACTACATAGTTATTGGTACCAATGCATAGTTATTGGTACCAATGCAGATGATCTACGGAGTATTGTACAATTATTTCACCACTTCAGAATACCGCGGCTTCGGACCTTGACATAACTGGATCAGTGCTAATCTGTATCTTTACCACGGAATAATGTTACTTCACATAATTTATTTGCCACAATTAAGTGGCTCACTTATGCTTTAATGTGATGAACAGTTTTATTGAATAGGATCTCTTTAGGTAGTATGAGCAACCTGTAAGAGATGAGCCGCCCAGGCCCTAACGCAAAAAAATATATATAAAAAAATTCGGGTTTATCCCGGATGCTTTCAATTGAGCATACAGCAACCAAGTACAGTAAATTGACCACCAGAATATAGGACTAGACTCTTGGTTCAGGGCACAGCGCAAACAACCTGCTATAGATACTTAGGTAATAACTCCCTACAATGATATATATCGATGCTATTCAACTGATATCTATATGTATTCAAGACTCAGCGGCTATTCTTTCACTAGTTATATAGCTACTGATCAGATATTAATTCTGATTACTGTATAAATTATAACTAATACAACCTTATCTTAATACTATTATTTCTGGTGCTCCTACCAGAAGTGTATAGTACCGTTGGTTCTAAGTTATATACATATATTGAGTGTTACTTTAGAAGCTCCTCTTCGGGTGGGTAAAGGCCAGGGATGACCACATGCACTATATCGATATCCCGTGACAAGATTCCAGAAGCAGTGGTGTACAATCTATGTCTTTGTTCTACCATATTATGTCCTGAATATGAACCGAAATAATACTTGTATGATTTTCCTCTATCGCGGAGCGTTACCGGTCATGTGAAGTGATTCTCGTGAAGACTAGTTGACATGAGAAATTGCTTCGCGCGGGCTCCGTGCTTGAGACTTCCTAAGTTGAAGGTATCGTTACTTGATGTGGTGCTGGAATGCCTCTTAGGTGGTCTCAACTTAATACCTCACAGCTCCCAGCCACAGCGGCCATGAAGCAGATGAAATCAGAGGGTCAACGAATTGACACGATCATTCACAGTTCATTGCCGAGTCCAGGTCAGCCTTTCTCTGTGTCCTTAAATCGGCGACAGGCGTGTTCAAATGGGCTACGAGTGTCTGCACCCAGTAACACGTCTCTGTAACAAGATGGCTGACTGTGGCGAGGTCAAGCACTCCTTCGGGAACCGAGAGGCGGAATTCATGATCCTCGACGCGGGGAACAGAATGGAGAACAAACCCATCCGTTTCAACCCCCGGATAAATCAAATCAAGCTTGCCAACTGCCTCCCCAAGACGATATTCATTATCAAATTTGATATTCTGATGCATAACAAATGTCTCCATCAAGGCATCCGAGCCCCATTCTGTGCATTGATCTCCCAACCCAAAGAAATCGACGGTTTCATAGGACAGTGACTTGACGTGTTGCGATTGTACTGCCTCCATCACCTCCATTGCCGATAGATTTGGCTTTTCTCCGGCCAACGAAACCCGCACAGGGGGAAGTTCACGCACGGCCCGACTACTTCTTGGATACCAGCCGGACCGTGTGAACGACCAGTAACGAATTGCGCAAATACGCAATCATCCTTACCAGCTTGGTGTGCCAGGGTCAGCGCCCAGGCAGTCTTGACAACTGTAGCTAGCGTGATGCCCAGAGGTGGCTGCACTAAGGGAATGACACGACTGGTAGACACTTCTGGGCAACGCGAGGGGACTCGACAACGTCCCACATCAAAAAGCGATGAACCTCGCAAGGTCTCTTGCCAAAAATCGATGGCATCGCTGATTGGGAGAGATGCCGCGAAGGCCTGGTATTCGCCATAAGTCATGGCCGGTGGCAATGAATCTGGTCCGTGCTCGTAGAAGGTAGCTAAATCGTTAAACAAGGTTATACTGGACACGCCGTCATAGTACGGGTTCTTAATTGCAACAACAAGGGACATTTCACGCGCGTCATCATCCTTCAAGGCAAGAAAGAATCGAAAGGGAGGCCATAAAGCGCGCAGACTTTCTTTTATCATCTCACTGTCGTTGACAATCCATCGGCCGGCAACCTGAATTGCTGGTTCGGTACTCTCAAGGATCTCAAGTTGAGGCTCGAAATCCCGTAAGATGACTTGGTACGTTCTGGCCGGTGTGTGGCCAGAGAACACAGCAGCCCGGAGGATTTCATGTCGCTCGTGGAGCGACTTGATGGCTGACTTTAATCGACAGATATCCAGCGATCCGCAAAGATTTAATTGAAAATATTCACACGGCAGATCAAGAGAATACTCCTGCATTTTAGTGCCGGCAAGAATATGCTGGATATTTGGGGATTCTATTCCCGGAAGTTGGCACGAGAGCGTCTTCAGGATAGTGCCGTCGGTATCTTGAAGAAACTCAGGAGCGAATTTTTCATTGCAACCAGGTTTCTGTTTTTCTTTGTCAAGCTTTTGAGCCAGCTTGGCTATCGATTCCGCCTCTTGAAGAGCAAATGGGCTTAGCTCGATGTTCTCTTTGCGAGCCAACGCGGATATTCTCATTGCAGCCAGCGAATCACCTCCCTGGACAAAGAAGCTCGCATCTAGAGCAACTTGCTGCTGCTCAACACCCAGCGCCAGCGCAACCAAGCACTGAATTCGATTTTCCATCTCGTTATGAGCTACGGTACGGCGATTCCCCAATAAGAGAGTATACTCGAACGCCTCTTCCGACGAGAATTGTGCCACCTCTGCTGATAGTAGACGAAAATCCAACTTGTCATTCGGTGTGAGTGGCAGCTTGTCCAATGGGATCCACAATTTTGGAATCATGAATTGCGGTAAATCCCTCTGAAGACGAGTAGCGACAGCAACCCGACAAGCATGTTGGAAAGTTTTCGAAGGCTTGAGGAACGTCGACTTGGCTGATTTCTTCTCACAAGTATCCCCATTCATTCCCAAGAGAAAGGCAACGAGGACGGGAGATGTGCGGCTCACAACGGCCACGATCACGCGCTGAGACTCTGGCAATACATCATGAATGACATGTTCAATTTCCTCGAGCTCAATTCTTTGCCCATGGATCTTAATTTGGTTATCTTTCCGTCCCAGTATGCGAAATGATCCGTCTGATACCATTTGCACCAAGTCACCTGTGCGATAAAAGGACCACGGCGACGTACGAAACGGACGAATCCAGGGTGGATTTCGAAAAAACGCTTGCGCAGTCTCCTCGGGTCTGTTGAGGTATTCACGGCCGACATTGGGACCTTCAATGATCAATTCTCCGACAGCACCGACAGGTACTAGCCGGTTGGTGTCATCCTGATCCACAACCCAGAAGCGACAACATTCGGTTGGGTACCCTATATTCGCCGTATCTGGCGTGAAGGAAAGGCTCTCCGCAAATGATGAGCCAATGCTACATTCGGAAGGGCCGTAGACATTGGTCAAGGTCTTTTTCTCGGCCCATGAATAGATGTCATTCATGGCAATCTTTTCGCCTCCACAGACTACCGTTGATATGGTTGGAAAATCATCAGGGTCGAATGTTCGCAGGACCGCAGGTGTCATAAAGGTTGAATTGACATTGAGACGTCGAGTGGCGCCCGCTAGATCCTGCTGGCGTTCTTGATCCGATGGTACACAAATACACCCGCCTCCGATCAACACCCCGAGAGTCTCTGAAATGCTGGTATCAAACCCATATGATGCAAATTGCAGGACGCGTGAGGTGGGAAGATAATTCATTTTCTTTGCAATTGCTATTAAACTTGTGCTAAACGCAGCATGTTCGATCACAGTGGCCTTCGGCTTGCCTGTAGAGCCAGATGTAAAGGCAAGAATTGCCATGTTACCCGGACGAACAGTTTGGGGCAGAATGATATCTGAGGCTTTCGAAGCAGTGATCCTTGGAGTGATAACTTGCTGCAGCCCAATGGATATACCGCGATCGGCATATTGAGGAGAGCAAACCCCGACCATGGCACCAATATCACCGCACATCGTCTTCAGCCGCCCATCAGGGAATGATGGATCGAAGAGGGCAAACGCAGCGCCAGAATAGAGAATAGCAAGCATCGCGACTGGTGTCCAACCAGACTTCTCGAAGAGCACTGGCACCACGACTTCTGGACCCGCCCCAGCCTGGACCAAACGAAGGCTGAGTGCCCTTGCTTGTGCCTCAAGCTCACTATATGTCATTTTGATATCCCAGGCACAAATGGCTTCACTCTGAGGCCGTGCTGCAATCTGGGATGAGATCAGATCATGAATGCATATCTCGATGCGACTCAATGGATGCATTGGTCCATTTCGAATATCAATCCAGGAATGATCTTCGGGACACAGACTGAGTAAGGCTACAATCTTCCTCTCTGTGAAACATTGAAGCTGTTTCATGAGGTGGCTGAATTGGTACATCATTCGCAGTGCCTGCCATGAAGGGGGTCCTCTAGTGCCGACAATGACGCTAATTTCAGTCGAATTCTCTGTTAAGTCGCATCTCAATATCATCGGGGACACCAAATCTGGGGCTGTTGCCCCAGTTCCGTCCTTGTCAGAGGGCCTCGTGATCGTCACATCTAAAAGACTCCTGGACTTCCAGTCGTTCGACCTCGCAACCGGGTCACAATCGACACAGGCAGTTTTAAGGAGGCTTCGGATCTCTACCAGGGCCCCCGATGCGATCTTCTCGGTATCAATTGGGATATCGAGTGTTCGAACAGACCCTTGCGAGTATAGTTGAAATTGAACATTATTTTCGCTGGTGAACAAATAGAGCGTGAGTGCCCAGGCCAAGTGCGGGATTGAGATTTCAAGTCCAGAAATATTCTTCAGCTGCGCGGATACTGTTTCAAACCTAGCGACTGAAGGCATTGTGATCCTTGTATAGTGTAAAATATTGCTTGTTAGAATGGCTAGTGCTCTCGGGGACGTCAATATATCTTGTGCAGCAGCACTCACAGTCGCTTGTAGCGTGCAACCCACTCGTCATGTGCCGGGAAGAGCCTGAATTCCCGCCACAAGCGATGGCTTCGTTCCTCGGGGAAATCCGGGCACGAGAGGTCACAGCGATGGTTCTCCGAGGTCGATGGGGGCAGGGTAAATCTCAGCATGCTTCGTGTCCCACCACAGGCTGCATTATGTGCCAGCTGAAGTGTTGTGTATGCAGTAGAACGATGTAAGGAGATCTGATCTTTCATCCGCATGGTTGATCGCCCCATGCTCCCTGCCTAAATTATGTGGGTCCTTGCATAAGCGCCGCATGATTGAAGCCATAGTGAGCATGGTTGAAAAAAAATAGTGAATCTGACGGTATCAAATCTAAAGTTTATCCGTGGATATGATATTCAATTTTTCCCAGCTGGACAGGGGCACTGGCCCATGCCTGTGCGACGGTCCACTGGATGAATCTAAAGGCATACACATTTTACCATATCACTATCTAACATTTTTCAAGTATGCTTTAGGTAATTTATCGCCTATATCATGTCAGAAGTACTTCCCAAATTACATAGATCTGCATGGTACACAGGACTTCGTGTATTGTAAAGGTATCATCATATCCACTTGCATACTATTTTTCATTTTCTCCATTTCTTTATATATATATATATAAATTTGAGATTTTAGGTAATTGGTCCCTATTCGCCTCTGCACATTCATCACATCTTTCGTGGATATGGTAAACCAAGAATAATCACCAAGAACCGCAGACTACGTACCGCGTCAGTTTCTCATTTTCAATTTTCCATTTTCCTTGAGCAACATCCTAGCACCATCCAACCAGCGCCAACATGACCGTCCCGGAGGTTGTAGAAAAAGTCAAGGAATCCCAAACCGATTCTTTTTATGGCAACGCCGAATTCTATGAAATCTACGGCGCGAAGTATCTTATTGAGCCGAAAGACCCCAAAGTCGATTTTGATCAGCCGCAGGCAAGCCATGCCCACCCTGTTATTATTTAGTAGAATTCAGTACCCACAGTAATTTAGGCCAATTTAGTAGAAAACTTTTAAGACAATTACATACAAAGATTTATCTTTGTGAGCGAAATACAACGCGGCGATACACGGCTTGGATAGTTCTCAGTAGAGACTCTAAGACTAGTAGTGGGAATAACTAGTAGTCTTTATTTAACATCAAGCGAAATCGACTATTCCCTAAATAGGAAATTTTGATTTGGATCAAAATATAAAATAAATAAGGACGATGGATAATAGTATTCTGGCCGGGGATACCTTATTGCCTGTCTTTACGCCGTGGCAATCCTATCATCCCGCACAAGCAAGGGGCCAAGTTGGAAGTGACTTACTGTATGTCGGCTGCACTTTCATATACAATCAGCTCTGATGCCTCATGTCTCAAAAGCTCGTTACATCAAAATATATGCGCTATTATGCGGTTATATGCACGCACACGGCGAGGGAGTAAGCTGTCCTGACTACAGTACAAGTGGTCATTAGATAGGCGGTGTAGTAATGCGTCAAACTTCTGTAATCGATACGTGCAGTGTATAATCTCAAAATATTCCAAGACCAAGTTATATCAATTCATCATCCCTGCATATGTGCATACCCCGCTTTGCTCGCGAGAGAGCCTAGGTTCACAACATTGATACATATAAACCAGACATTGGCCACTCTTTATAAGTTACTATTAGCATTTTCACTTTCCATTCCACAAGAAGGCTCATCATGAAAGACGGATACCATTCAGCCTATTGGGCAGAGCTATACGACTTCACTCATGATTCATTTGACTGCTTGAATGAAGATGCGAACATTTATCTGGACGCATACAAAGAAATGCGAGCCGGACGTCCTTTGAGCGGCCCAGAGGACGAATTTGTTTTTGTTGATATCGCCTGCGGCACTGGCCGTGTCTTTAGGCAGCTCGCGAACAGCCTAGTGCGATGCGGTGAACCCTCGGACCGCACACAGTTCATTGGACTGAGACTTCTCGGTTCACATGCTCAAGCGTGCGGTCGAACAGATGCCAAAATCCTTGTCGCACAGCATCAAATATGTCCAGGGCTCTGCAACGGAGCTTTCAGCGATGAAAGACTTTCAAGGCCCGCCTACCGTCGACCTCATGACATTTGCAGCTGGCAGCATCACTGTACTGATGGAGAGTGGGCAAGCAGAGAAGTTTCTAGCCCAGGCAGCTGGCGTCTTGCGCCCAGAAACAGGCCGCGCTTTTATCTCTGTAAATTATATGTTCGATGATTCGCGAAAGGCCAAAGTAGCGAAAATGGTGGAGCGAATGACGGAGAACCCGTACTCCCAGGATACTAAGAGCGTATTGTTCCCTGGGATTTTGTACCGCCATGGGCAAGAAAGTTGCCGACGGGAGGGTAACCTCCTTTTTTGGGATATACCGGTGGAGGTGATCAAGAAGGACGAGAAAGGAGTTGAAAGTGTGATCAAGAAGGATGTGGCTTCAGTGGGTGGACGTGTTTGGCAGGATGGCGAACTGCTACTGCTGGCGGCGGCGGCGGGGTTGGAACTTGTTGAGACGCGCTCAACCAGCAATGAAACCATGTACGTATTGAAGAAGGCCTAAATATATTCCGGCCCACCAGGGGGGGGGGGTGTTCCGCATTAAAAAGTCTTGGCAAGGGGGGGGGGTGTTGGCCTAATATTTTTCGATCGGGCTTTTTAGAAGTTTGATTAGAATTATCTAAACTATCCTCCTATCAGGTTTAATAGGATGATTTCCAGTCAGAAGGGTGAAACCCTAAGGGGTCTGATTTTGGTAGGTAATATTTTGATGGGGTATGCCAAGACCAGGACCGACGGGTAGTCAGTACCCTTTTCGGCCAGTTTTCTATCCTATGGGGGCAACTCGGATGGGCCCCATTCGAGTTAATTAGGGTTTGTTAAGTATGGGAAAAAAAAGTAGAGACAGGGCCTATTCAAATTAACCTTCACACCCCCATTCGAGTATATATAATAGGGTTGCAGGATCCTCAAAATTAAGTATATTGTAATTCAGAAGAAGCTTAATTATCTAGCCAAATTTAAGCACAATCAGTATATATTAAGTAATATTTTTTGTGGTTTAAAAGTAGTGTAATTTTTTAATGGGGTAACTACCACCTGCTGACTGTGACTAGTCACTACTATTATCGTAGCCAACTACTATATTCAGTTTAGCAACAGAATATGTTTTTTTGTTTTGAATTTTCAGGGGTAGATTCAGAGTTTCCCTATTATTATCCTATTTGATTTTAAGCCTAATCCTAGGATATTAAGGCTGTACTATTCCCTAGTATTTCTATTATTAACCGCTAATATATATTTGTATATTGATAATAAACTATAAATATAATATCTATAATATTTTTTATATTAATACTGCTTTCTGGGTATTAATTTACTAGAAATACTAATATACAGTATAACTAGGATATATTAAAGCCTATATAATCAGTACTATTTATTATATCCCTATTATATAGGCCCAGTATATTCAAAATATAATCTAGGGGTAGGATTATATTAATCAGTAGCCCTAGGTAGATAGTTAGCCCTGCTAGATTAACAAACCTATCCCTAAGCTACCGGTTTATAAGGACAGAATTATATATTGGTTATACAATAAATATATATATTATCAGATTAAATCTATAAAGAAGTATTAGGGAAAGGCCTATAAGTATTATATATTCTACTATAGTAGCTACCCTACCCCTACTTAGATTTAAGCTATCTAGGGCTATATCAAAGCTAATAGCTAGTTTATTCTATACTAATATTTATTTACCTAAGGGCCTAGGTCCTATTACATCTGTATAGTATAGCTAAACCCCTAGGTGGTATCCCCAGATCCTATTCCTAATACTAATATAATTCGCCAGTTATTATAAACTATATTAGAGTATTAGCAGGAAGATTAAAAGGCCTAAGATACTATTATCTAAGCTAGAGATTTAGATAAAGCTATACTATAGTTGAATTAGATAGGATAGGTATAGTTTTTATAAGAGACCCCCTGCCAACTATTAATTAAGAGTATCTAGTACCCTAAGGGGAATAGTAAGGGACTAGAGTATACTATATTAGTTATTTAGTAGGCTATTAAATAACTAATATATATAAGCCAGGAAATTACTAAGGAGTATAGCTATTTATTACAGATTAAAGTTATCTGAACTACTAAGGATAAAAGCCCTATAAGCTATTATTGGTATATTTAGATACTACTACTATTAAAAAGCATATAGCACTATAGCAGTATATTTTGATATTTTTTGTACAAACTTAGGTATATTTATTTAAGGATTTTACCGGATTATAGTATAGGAATACTAGTGTTCTAGTTAATATACAGAGAGATATTTATATCGCTGATCTGTAGATATTCTAAGGTTATAAAGAGCCCGGCCTGACCCGTATAGTACAGTTATAACCCTAATTTCTATACCTACCCTATTTTTTATTAATAATATATATATATATTAACAGCTATAGATTAAATATAATTAAGAATCCCCTAAGTATATATTTACCTAACACCAGCAGTAGTTATAGGATACCTTATAGTATTATATATAAGCCTATACTAGTAGCCCTAACCCTGCCAAGAATAATATAGATATAGATAATAAGCCAGAGCTATTTAAGATCTGCCCTATTAAGAATATATTATTAAATTTCTGTATTGATTTATATAAGACTATATGTCTTACTAGGCTCAGGGAAGTAATGGTAGATCAGATAATCTAATAAGTGTTACGCGTTGCTAACTGGTCACAGTGAGTGGTTAGACTATCGTACAACAACTTACCAGTTGTTAGGTCTGTCTTGATTAGGTGTGATATCTATCACTCGTAATCCTCAAGTATCGACTCACAATCGTACCGTTACTGTGCTAAGCCTTACACAGACTCAGATCCTATAGAGTAACTTCGAAGGATACGCCAGATAGTACACCGAATAGGTCAGTCCGAAGAGCTCCCCTATTCGTAGTATATTTGTCACAAAAGATAAAACTGAATAAAGAATAGCCCGAAGGTATACTATAGTAACTTAGATTAATTAATCGCAAAGAACTAAATATATATACGTAAAGAGCGCCCTATATATCCTAGTCCTTCCTAAGGTACTGTCAGAATCCTGGTCCTGATGTTAGGTCAGGTCTGTTCTGTCCGAACGGATAGGATCTTATACTCGTTACGTAAGTGGCCCGATCGGGTACTAGAGCGGTTGCTTGTAGGTTGTCTGTAGAACTGTATATATACCGGATAATATCTGGCTTGAGGATACCGTATCCCGGATTACCCTCCTGCTTACTGAGCAGGATCTCTGTATAAGATATTTTTATATAGCTCTGTTTTTGGTTCCTAGGAGTATAGTTCTAACCGGCCCCTGCTCCTAGGAACGTCTGTGTAATACTTCTTATTGGTTGCATATAACGTATATATATTTCTTTAGAATAGTTGGCTCTCGGTAGCCTATCTGTTGGGTTGTGACCCCTTATATCGTTAGATTTGTAATATTATCCCCTCCTTTATAGGTTCTTACCCTCGAGAATCCCTTATAGCCGCCTACTCCCCCTTAGTAAGTACAGGCCCTTTTTTGTTTCTTATTTTTCTAAATATTCGCTGATTATATCTTCCTCTTCTGGGGTTTCTAGTCATAAGCTTCATCAGTTAATTAACCATAAAGGTTTTGAGTCCTTTGTGCCCTATCTCCGTTGTACTTACCTTCGATATGTTTATATTCGTTCTAAGCGCTCTAAGAACTGCTCCTATTGTATTTGTGCCAGTCAAGGCGTTAAGTATAAGATGCCTAAGAAGTTATTTACCGATACTGAGTAGCGTTGTCTTCTAAAGTCCTAGTCTTCCCTTTATAATCAGGAGAAGGAGCTCCTATAGGCTCAGAATAAAATCTTTACAAAATTAATATGCCTTTATAAGCAAGAGAAGCTACTGTATAAGCATACTAGTGATTTTATTATACAGAAATGTCAGGATATTGCTAAGTTAGAGAAGCTTAAGCATTATAAGGCCAAAGAATTACAGTGCCTTAAAGATAAACGCATTAAGTCTGAGCAAAAAGAGTATAAGGCTGAGTCTTTTCGTACTGCTTCTGAAAAAATTAATTATACCTTGGTACAGGACTATTAGGTCCTTACGGCAACGTCTAAGGATCCTACTCTGATACAGATAATTATATCAGTAGATCCCTTACCGTCTCTTTCCTAGGACGACCTAGACGCCTTTTTATCGGCTAGGGCTATAAAGTCCCCTTTATCTGTTAGTGGTACTATTGAACCAGCCGGCGGCAGTCCGTTAGGTTCTCGATAGGTTCCTATATATTTTCTAAGGTACTATATCCTTTCTATTTTACTAGATAGTAAGGTTTTCCGTTAATATATTTCATACTTAGAACGTTTTCGACTTTATATTCGTTTTCGGTCTCTTCCTTAATTTCTACGTTTATAGTGAGTTCGGTGTTTTCTGGTACAGTTTTGAGTAACAAGATATAAAATATTATATATATACATCGTATACTGTCTGGTAGTTTTAAGCGATAATTAACTGGTCCTGTTTTTTCTTTAATTTTAAATAGTCCCAGTTTTAGGTAGTTAAGCTTTAAACTTAGTCGCTTGGTTTTGATATTCTGACGTAGAAGGTATACCTTCTCTCCCTTTTTAAAGTCTGGTCCCCTCTGGTAGGTTTTGTTGTAGTAATACTTCATTTATAGGTTGAAAAATTCGATGTCTCTGGCTAACTAAAGGTACAGTTGCTTAAGTTCTAAAGCTAGTAGTCTCGATGACTCTGCTTCTGTCTTTTTTCTGATTGCTTTGCTAATAATTATAGGATTATACCTATAATTTGTGAAGAATAGTGTTTCTTAAGTGGTCGTATATATGCTGTTGTTATATACGAATTGTGCTAGTAGTAACAGTCCTGTTTAGTCGTCTTGCTGGTAGTTTATATAGTGTCTTAGGTACTGTTCTAAGGTTTGGTTTATTCTCTCTGTCTGGCTATTCGTTTGAGGATAATAGGCAGTAGAGAGTCTATGCTTAATGCCTATAAAGTCTGTAAATAATTACTATATCTTGCTTGTAAAAAGCTTATCTCTGTCTAAGATTATTCTCTAGGGTATTCTATAATTGGCGAATATATATCTGAACAATAGAAATACTATGGTGCTTATGTCGATAGTTTCTGTCGTTAGTATTATATACGAATATTTCGTTAATCGGTCTACTACTACTATAATCATATTGTGTCTGTCTGATTTAGGTAGTTTGGTGATAAAGTTAAGTATAATCTATTCCTAAGGTTATATTAGTACTTCTAAGTTCTATAACTTGCTATATGGTGTATATTACAATGGTTTGTTTTGCTGACAGGTATCGTACTGTTTAATGTATCTTATTACCTTTTTGCGTATATTCAGAATATAGTAGTTCCTTAAGAGAAGTTCTACTGTTTTTTCTTCTCCTATATAACCGTATACTAGGTTATTATAGTGTCGTTGTATCGCTTTATCCTAAAGTCGTTATAGGATGTAAATCAGTCTGTGGATATAGATTAACCTGTTGTTATATTTAATATTTTCCCTATCTATTTCTTTCTATATAATTAGGTTGTTGGTAAGGCTTTCCTTTAGCCTATAGATCTAATTATTGTCTTAGATTTTACTAATAGCGGCTAGGGTCTGGTGATTATATACTAGATAGCTATTATCGTTTGTTTTGAGTATAGCCGGAACGGCTTCCTTAACCTCTATTATATAGTTAGGTCTTCTGCTGAGTATGTCTGTCTGGCTGTTGGATATGCCTAGGTAATATTTAATCCTGTAATCGTATCTTACTAGGGTTTCTGCCTATCATACTTATCGTTTTATTAATTCTTTCGTACTTATGAAGAATATAAGATTCTTATGGTCTGACTTAACAAAAACTTAGTGATTCGCTCCCTCTAGGTATGCTCTCTAGTACTTAAGTACTGATACTATAGCTAGTAATTCCTTATCGTAGATATTATAGTTGAGTTCTGCGGGTATTATTTTTCTTAACCAAAATAAGATTAGTTATGGTTTTCTGTTACTCTCTGGTTAAGTAAGTCTTACTCTGAGTATATAATCTGATGTATCGGTTTCTACTGTATATAGTTTCTCTGGGTCTGCTAGCGTAAGTATTGTTCGTTTGATAAACAACTCCTTAAGGTCGTTGAACGATTATTCTGATTAGTTGTCCTAGACCTACTTTTGGTCTTTCTTTGTCAGTTTATTAAGGTTGACTATAACTTTCCTAAACCCGTTAACTGAACGTCGGTAATAGTTATACAACCCTAAAAACTGTTAAACTTCTTTTATATTTTTGGGTATTAGCCAATCCAGAATGCTTCTGACCTTTTCTTCTTGTATACTGAATCCGTTTTCGCTGATTACATATCCTAGGAACTCTGTTTCCTTAACGTAGAATTTATACTTTTTAAGTTTGAGTATAACTTTAGCTTCTCTGAGCTTTTATAGTACTTTCTTATTATACTGAACGTGGTCTTCTATCGTCTTAGAGAACACTAGGATATCATTAAGATATACCATTACGAAGATATCGAGGTATTCTTCCAGTACACTAAAGATAAAGTGTTAAAATACTGCAGGTATATTTATAAGTCTGAATAGTATGACCGTATACTCAAAATACCTATATTTTGTTCTAAACGCTGTTTTCTACTTGTTGCCTGCCTTAATCCTGAGGCGATTATACACATTAGTAATATTATATTTCGTAAAATAAATGCTTCCTTAGATACAATCCTATATTTCCTGAATAAGAGATAACAGGTATCGATCTTTAATAGTGATCTTATTTAAATACCGATAGTCTATATAAAGTCGAAGTTCGCCTCCCTTCTTTGGTACAAATATAATCGGATATCCAGCCGATAATAACGATTTCCGGATATATCTTTTCTTAAGATTCTCTTCGATATATTTTCTTAAGGTTTCTATCTCTAATAGTAATAGCTGATAGATTAGTCTGAAGGTTAGTTCCTTGCCTTCCTTAATCCTAATCTTATAGTCAAATATACTATACTCTGGGAGCTTACCCTCTAGTAGTGGCTTAAATACATCCCAGTACTTATAGTACTCCTTAGGTATCTGTATTTCTTCCCCTGTCGTACAGAGGGTTTGTCGTGATTCGTGGTATACCATAATATATTCTTATAGTTTGTCGTCCGATATATCTGGACTCTGTTCCATTATTATAAGGACGCTAATATCTATAATTCTATCTGATACCCTGCCTCTGGGCCGCTGACTCTGTTTAGGTTTATCCTTGTATAGGTTGTGATAGGTACCTGCCGTCCCGGGGCTAGGCCCTTTAATACTCGGTGGTTCTCTTCTAGTCTATCTGGTTTCTGTTTGCTTATATTTACAGTGGTCGAAGTAGATTTTGTCTATTCGCTAATCGATCCTTAGGCTGTGCTAGTATAGCTATAGAATACCAAGCACTACGTCGTACCCTCCTAACCCTATAATATTAAAGCATATAGGTTCGAGGTGGTTACCGACAATTATATTAATCTATTCAGTGTGGTATATAATTCCTTTGCTTAGCTTTTCTCCGTTAAGTCTGACAAGAGGAGTAGCGCAAGCCTTTCTGATAGTCAGCACTCTGCCGGTCAAAGTAAAGCTTAAATCTATAAAGTTTCCTGCTGCTCCTAAGACAATTATAACTCGTATACTGATCTTATTTCCTCCGTAGAAGGTAATTAGTGCTTCTGCCTTTATATATTTCCCCTATACTGTTGCTGTAAGTTATTATCTCTACTCTAGGCATTATAGTCACTACAGTAGCTTAGGTTTAATTCCTTTATAGTCTAGTTTGCCTTGTATATACGTTCTGTAGTCATAGTCACAGCATCTAATTATAGCTCTTAGGTTATGATCTGGGTATTGTGCGTATCTAATACAGGCGCAATTTTCTCTGTGACATAGGTATATCCCTTCCGTATTGGTAACATACGGCGTTACTTCGTCGTCGTCCGATTTATCAAAAAGGATCCTTCGAGGGTCTTCTGGGGCTATACCACCAGTTTTGTAGACTTGTTGTAGTTCCTGCTCCTCTTGGTAGCTTATCCAGTATCCTTCTGGTGGGGTCTCTGGGATTTCCTGTATTTCTTCCTTGGTAAGGGTTGTCCAGTGTTATAGGAGCCCTTCGACTGTTCCAGGAAGTTCGTTATACTTTGGGGACTCTTAAGGCGTTTCTAGGAACTCGTCTATTAGTTCCTGAGAGTCAGCAGGTTCCTAGGTATACTAGGTCTATCCCTAGCTCTCTACTGTATTTAGGTTAATCTGTGGATACTGTTCCTGTCTGTCATACTCTTCGAGCTATAAGTCGACTATAGCCTGGTCAGCTTCTTTTGTTACTTTGAGCTCCTACGTTTTAGGTTCTGGCTCTGCCTTTTGTTTATTGGTATATAGTGGTGGCCATCCTACCGCCTACTTAGTTTGTCTATTTATCGTTGGCCAGCTTATTATCCAGTTCTGGCTAGGCTGTTGGATTATGCTTTTCCTGATCCGCTTTTTCTTCTGAGTCGGGGTGCTTCCTATTGCACCGTTCTTAGGTGCTTTCTCTTAAGCAGCCCCTTCTAAGAGAGTCGTCTCAGGTTGCCTACCTTCCTGGGTAGCACAGAGTCGCTGCGTCTTTTCTACCCTAGTAGTGTTATACGCTCCTCTCTCCTGAGTTGCATATAGTTGCTGTGGTTTCCTATCACTTTTCTTGCTATAACAGTCTCTTAACATATGGCCCGGTTTGCCATAATTAAAACAGAGTCTGTTATCCTTCTGACGTTTCTGTTTCTTATCCAGAAGTCTTGCTGCGTCGAGCTCCATAGGTCATAGACCGTACGGGTCACTGTTCCTGCTTACCCGTTGTTAGGGTCGCTATTGCTAGAATCAATAATGGTTAGGGCGTCCGCTGCCTTACCTCCATCCCTCAACTTCCTTCTTCTGCATTAGTCAATCGTAAAATCGGTTATCGATTCGAACCACAAAGTCGATGAGTTTGTCCATAGTGTCGAAGTCACCAACTCTTGCTATTTCATCCTTAATATATAATTTAAGTCCTTCGTCATAGTAAGGAATCAATGCGTAATCATCCTATCCAAGGATAGCCGCTTACTGCATAAATTCGGCTGTATAGGCCGATGCTGAGGTCGTTTATCAGAGGCGCTTCAATTTGCGCTCCGCTGTCTTCTTGGCGTCTATATCACCGAACGTTTTCTCCAGATGCTCTCTGAACTTGAGGTAGCTAGAAAAGATAGTACATACGGTAGTCGACCATTCCGTACGGTCTTTCTCATAGTATTCCCGGACGAATGGTTCGAGCCAGTCCCATACTTGTCCTCGAAGGTAGGTAGACACAAAGATAACTTTGCTTACTTCAGTATTCAGCCTGTATTTGTTGACGTCAAGGTATATATTTATCTGTATAAGAAATCCTCGCAACTTAGAGCGAGTTCTGTTAAAGTTCTCTGCCTTAGGCAGTTTTGGTGCCATAGGCGATAGTACGCCAAGTTGTACATCAGTTTGCTGAATAGATTCGTACAGTTCGGTCATATTGCGATTGTGTCCCTGGCCGAATACGTTAAGTTAATTAATAAGGTTGTAGACCTGTCGTTCTAGTTCCCTGACTCTTCCCTCATCCTCATCTTCCGATTCTGGCTCAGGTCGTCGTGATTGTGTTTTGGGAGGTACAGGCTCTGGTACCTTACCCTTATTGTTACTGCCGGTTGCTGATATATTGACTATGCTTCACAGTTTCGTGTCGACAGGGCGATTAATGTATTACACGTTGCTAACTGGTCACAGTAAGTGGTTAGACTATCGTACAACAACTTACCAGTTGTTAGGTCTGTCTTAATTGGGTATAATATCTATCACTCATAATCCTCAAGTATCGACTCGCAATCGTACTGTTACTGTACTAAGCCTTATACAGACTCGGATCCTGTAGAGTAACTTCGAAGGATACGCCAGATAGTGCACCGAATAGGTCAGTCCGAAGAGCTCCCCTATTTATAGTATATTTGTCACAAGAGATAAAACTAAATAAAGAATAGCCCGAAGGTATACTGTAGTAACTTAGATTAATTAATCGCGAAGAACTAAATACATATGCGTAAAGAGCGCCCTATATATCCTAGTCCTTCCTAAGGTACTGTCAGAATCCCGGTCCTGATATCAGATCAGGTCCGTTCCGTCCGAACAGACAGGATCTTATACTCGTCACGTAAGTGGCCCGATCGGGTACTAGAGCGGTTGCTCGTGGGTTGTCTGTAGAACTGCATATATACCGGATAATATCTGGCTTAAGGACACTGTGTCCCGGATCACCCTCCTGCTCACTGAGCAGGATCCCTGTGTAAGATGTTTTTGCACAGCTCTGTTTTTGGTTCCTAGGAGCATGGTTCTAACCGGCCCCTGCTCCTGGGAACGTCTGTGTAATACTTCTCATTGGTTGCACGTGACGTGTATGTGTTCCTTTAGAATGGTTGGCTCTCGGTGGCCTATCTGTTGGGTTGTGACCCCTCATGTCGTTAGGTTCGTAACAATAAGAAGCTGTTGGTTGGTAATAGATAGGATGATTGATGTATTGCATGGATGTGTATATTATTAGGATTGCAGGAGATTGAGATGCTATTTATCCCTGAGGTTTAGCAGGCCTTAGGCCACCATTATTAGTAATTATAATGGTCATACGACAATAAGTCGTCGTAATGTATTAATCATGATTAGCATCGAATGGTAATTGATTATATAGGTTGCCATAGTTAGCACCATAGTCAATTATGTAGGTGGCAGATGGCCAGAGTTCCCACAGCATCCAGATAGTTTGCCACTATCGATCAGGTTCTATAAGGTTCCATGATCTATAGGCTATTGCTATATATTCAGAATATATAATAGATATAGATACCAGCCCGATTAGGAGGACCAGGAGTCACAGGTTAGGCCAGCATCCCCGGTTATAGAGTCAATTACCATAGACAAGGATATTATAATAGAGGAGCCCGAGGAAGCCTATACCAAGGAGATCCCGCTACCCGCCGAGCCCCAGCTATAGGATAGGATAGTTTTAGAGCATATATCCACCAGTGGCGCTGAGTCCAATAGCAACAGTAGGAGTTTTATATCCTAGGTGCTATTTATCTCCCCGGCCGAACCGCACGTCTAAGCAAGCAATATACCTAGCACCGTACTAGTAACAGTACCAATAGCGATACAATATCAATTCTGGGAGTAGGACATCTAGCGAGCATATATCGCATAGCGGTATTCGGGTACAGCCGGGCGGCGTTCTGACGACGAAGATTTTTTGATAAGTAAGATCAAGAAGTAGGTAGATCGTTGTTGGATATATACGCAATAGGATATAATAATAGGCATAAGATATAGCGTTATAGATATATTGGTATAGGGATCATCAACAGAATAATCCCCAAGGAGAGCAAGGATTAGATATCTATAGTCCGCAAGAAGATCCATTATACCGATTATATTACACATTATTAGTATAGTATATCCCAGCACATATATCTACTGGGCGATCATTACGCCAACCATAGTAAGGATATCCAAAAGCAGTATCAAGGATACCGTACGGTTTTGATTCCAACTATTACCATAATAGTCAAGGGGCCAAAAAGGACAATAAGATCCAGCAGCGTTGGTTTCAGCGATTAGAGGCACAGAGGGTAGTGAATCCCGAGAGTAATAATAAAGGGATAATTCAGTATTTGGGTCAAGCAGTACAGGGACAGCACAGAAACGGTTACACTTAACGGAGGAGTTTATATAGTTACGGCGGGCATACCATAGACGGGAGAAGTGTAGTGAATAGCCGGTTGTGTAGGATCAATATTTTGGTAGAATACTAGAATGATACCACCGGATAAAAATCACCAAGAAACGATCATATTCGCAATATATATATTCCAATAGTACAAGAAAGATCGGGGTCCAGGTGTCCGGAAGTCAACGATCCCAAATGCCAGGGATATAACAGTATTATGGTCAGGAGGAAGCAGGGGGTTATACAGCTGTACAGAGTAGATTTTTTAATAAGATATCGGACCAAGGGATAGTTCAGGAGATATATTATCATAAAAGCAACCAAAGAAGAAAAATCGAAGTGATGATATATGCACATAATGTAAGGGAAACCCAAATAGAGGAGGTGGCAAGAGAGATATTTTGGAATGGTAAAGAAGTATGTTGGGAGGGAATTTGAAGAAAGTTAGAAGAGGTAGAACATTGGACAGGGCAAGATATCCAGTAAGAGAGAAATACAATAAGAAGGACCAGGGAAGAATAAAACGAGAATTGATTCGATGGGGGATTGTAACGGGCCAGGTCCCGATATATGGCCCAGGCTTCGCCTGTGCGATGTGATCTATCAGTTCACCAGGATATTTACTCACCGCGGGTCGCCCCCTTTTTCTTACCCTTCTCCAAGCTTTAGATAAACTGCATGCAGGCACCGCTCAATTGAATCAATTCGGCTGTAGCCCTTCACACTACCGCTCTGATCGCGGTAATCTTAACTGGGGGAATGAGGAGTTACTTGCTCAGGGGAGGGGGAGATTGTTTTCTGGCAGGAAACTCTGCCTCTGTTAGGTTTTTCTCTTTCTCTTCTTCTTAGGAGATCGCTCGGTCTATCTTCTTTATTATTTGTCGATATCTTTTTTCTGTGAGGCTTTTGATTTAATTAACAGATCTCTTTGGTTAGTATCTGCTTGGTGGTCAGCGTTGACAGTGGGTCTCTTTAATATCGCATAGGGCATCGGGACGATGAGTTTCGTTGCAACCTTATCTAGTAATAATATCTCGTCGGGCTAGATTAATTAGTTATTGTGGCAATCGGCGAGAACCTGGAAGTAATCAAACTAATCCTGTCTGAGTATAATATTATATTGCCCCAGATCGGTGATCATTATAGAGATTTGTAACTGTCGATGTCTGTTAATATACAGCGTAAACCGGACAAAATAGGTTATCGGTGTGCCAGGGTGTTTATTATAGCCCTTTACAGGGATTGGGTTATCGAACTTCTTGACATATATACCGCTATTTATATACAACTGTACTACTAACGAGGTGTTGATATATATATATCCTTGTGCTCTAGTATCTTAAAGGGCTGAAATAGAGAATAATCGTCTATTATAAACTAGCTGTAGCTTTAGTACAAAGGCTTTCGAGATTATTAACTCAGATAAATCCAGATCTATTAGGGATATCTTAGGTCTGTCTGGTAAGGAGACTTTTACCAGACCTAGGCTTTTCCTGTATTGACGGTGGGTGCTGGGGGAGCAGGTACTTCTATGTTAGTAAGGTTAACAGCGGCAATAGGTTTAGGCTCCTTCGATAGGCGTAGCGTACGCTTCGGGTAATTCTTACTAATATAGCCTGTCTTGTTGCATTTGAAGCAATATCCCTTGGTTCTTCGCTTAAGCTGTTTGGCTATGTTGAGAGGGGAGGAGGAGGGTTATTGGTTATAGCAGAGGAGGAATAGGTTCCTGGTCGTTGGTTTCGAGATGATAATTTATTAGCGCTGGTGCTGATGTTCGGTTTTGGGTTGAGAGACTTTTGAACTTGTTTATTAGCATTTATAATCTTCAGAAGAGCAGCAGTATAGTAAGCCTTGTTAATATATTCACTGAAGGTGATATCTGGTTTAGTGGCCTTTTTAGTAAGCTTGTGTTATAGCTTTGTGTTTATCTTTCGCTGGAGTAGTTACACTCACTTGTGGTTAGGGATCTGTGCGTTATTGGCCAGATAAGTGAAATTAGTAAGGAAGATAGTAAATTTGTCAGTAGGCTTTATCTTTAGTTGTTCAAGCTTGTGCTTGGCTCTCTCTTAGCGAACAGGGTCTTTGTAGATATTCTTTAGATAATCTAGGATGTTGTCCTTGTTATCGAAGGAGGGGTTATTGTTGTTATTGTCGTCGTCGAAGATACTTAGCCCTAGAACAACTTGGTTATATATAGCGCTGTCTAGGCGGCTTGCAACGTACGTCTTATGGAGCTTCACAGTCGGAAAGTGATCCCTGTTAGCTTGCAGTTTACCTTCCATCGCAGTGCGCCAGCTGCGAAACTTTATGTCACTAGCTCTGTCAGAGAAGACAGGGGGGATTAGCAAGCTTATAGGTCTTCGAAGACTTACCCTATGAGCGTAAGCAATAACAGGATCTAGAGCGGGAGCAACGCTGTAATCAACACAGTGAACGAGAGCGAGAGCGCACACGTGGTTTAGGCTCTTCTCGAGCGCAATAGGATCGATAAGGGATTCTTTCTTCAGGCTGCTGGCTCCGGCGGAGTTTCTCTCGCAGACGGTCACGATCTTCGTTAGCTTCTTGTAGATCTTCTTGGGCATTTTGTAAATTACTTATAACTCGTCCGACCTGCTGGCGGATCTCTTCGAGAGCCTCTTGGTTAGTTGTGTGTTGATTAGTGACTTCAGCCTGGTTATTGATCAGGTGATAGAAGTGTTCAAGGTCCTCCTGGAGGTATGTCTGAAGATCTTTAGGGTTCTTGAACTTGTAGAGGCTATCTTTGTGTGATATAAAGAATGAGCCGCGGCGGTTATCTCTCTGCTTGCCCTTATTGATAGTGGCAGTGGCAGTGGCAGTGGCAGTGGCAGTGAGTACCTTTTTCGCAGTTATGGGGGTGGGAGTGATCGGTTTATCTTTGGGTTCGGATTTAGTCGTGTCGTGAGCGGAGCGATCGTCAGCGTCGTTACTAACTTCTTCGATACGAGGTTCTTTGGTTCGTGTCTTCGAGCCGCTGCTCTTAGGCTTCGTGGAATGATCAAGGACTATCTTGGTGCGTGGATTGGTCGGTTCGGTTTGATTCGGGGGTTTGATTGGATGGAATGGTCTCGAGTGGCTGAGACGTTGCGTAAGCAAAGCAAGCGTGCGTCTGTACAACCTTAGGTGTTCAGGGGGGTGGGAGTGAGAATGAGAATGGGGTGAGCTTAATACTATGTAAGGACTTAGATGCTTGGAAGGATAGCAGTAGTATTGCACGAAGGTATTGAGCTGAGAGAGAGAAGAGAAGAAGGAGAGAAGCTCTCATCACAACTATCTATATATGAGCGGCTGCCTGCGTTACGTGATCAGGCACCGAGAGAGCTTCGATCGTTACATAGATCAACATGCAAACTGAGCTTGGTCGTTTCATTTGCATAGCGTATATAATTATCATACCTAGCTACTATGGTCGGTGTATTTCTTCAAGCTGGATTTGTTACTATACAGCGATTGCAAAGGCTGCGTTTCACTTTTTGCTCGCAACTCCAAAGAGCGTGCCTTTTATAGATCGTCGAGATGGTATTTCCGGCACTTTCGTGCGTGGGTCGTGTCCCGACGACAAAACAGAAGAACTTATTAGAATGCGCCAAGGATTACTTCAGGAACAAAGATTAGATAGCTCCCTAGCTGAATCCAGAGAGTGCAATTAGCTTTCCAGAAGGGTGCCGGTATAAGTTCACCATAGAAAGGCATAGTTAGTTATGGATTCGCAGTATTAGTCGACTTTTCTACATTCGTTAAGTCGAATAGACCTCAACACCGAGAGTGCCGGTGTCTAATATCTGTTGTAGACTAAAGGAAGCTTGAATTGTTATTTCTGAGGGGATACAATAGGTTATATCTAGGACATGAAGTCCAAGAAATTAACTTAGTTCTTTGTATAGATAGCGTAGGAATTATTTCCCATGCTGCGGGTTCGTTCGTAAGCGGCAACTGCCTTATATCGCAGCATTATCTACATCTAGCAGAGCTATTTTCCGTCTTATTGGCGCCGTCATTACATCCCATTTAGTTGCTCCTCGATCTTGAGCCAAGTCGCGGGCAACAAAAGCCCAGTCAGCCAGTAATTATCACTGTTGTCTTTGCCCAGAGCCATGAACGCACGCGTTTCTAGCTGCGGGAATTTGTCGTATTGATTGCGCGTGGTGGAAGACCATAGTGCCAAGCGGGTTATTTCTTGACTGCGCCGTCTCCCCAACACGTACAACCGCGGGGCTGAAGTCGACCACTTTGAACAGATTGGCCCTTGTCCAATTGGTGAAGGGTATAAGTACGGCGTCGGGTTCACCGCACACCAGCGTTGCATCACTGCCGGACTTAAATTCCCGTTGGAGCTCGCGAAGTAAGGCCAGTACCTGAGCCTCGGTCGACTGCTCTATCAGATGGCGGCGGTTCTCCCGAGCGATAGGCCCTAGTGGTCCAGTCGCGACTTCGGAAGACAGAAATTTGAAAGCTGCAACCGCCATGTTCTGGATGTAAACCCCGGAGGCCTGAAGCAGGGGCGTGAGACGGAATCTCGTGTTGAGCGCATGAAGCACCGTCACGGGTCGTGGCTTCGGTAGGGAGGACGCCACTGCGCGCGCTGACCACGCTGTCAGCACATCACCTTCGCTGATGAAGGGCTTCTGCTCCCCGTTATCCTGAGCCGCCAGGTCGCCCCGTGCCTGGCGACATAACTCATTCACCGCCCTCTTAGGCAAGAAGATGGTGCGCGTCTCGACAACTTGATTCCACATAAGGTCCCAAGCGAATCGAAGCCCAAACATGAGCATGCTCCATCCCCTCAACTGCTTCTGTCCCACTATAAACTCCTCCTGTTCCACGGATGTATCTGTCGCTACATATAGGGCGTCCTCTCGTGCTCCGAGCATGGGTGGCACTTCGGACTCTCGGCCAGCTAGCACCAGAGACCAACCGTGCAGGAGGGCCTGCTGGCCCATTGGCCCATGACATCCATTAGTGTGTGTGGCCATAAGAGAGCCACGAGCGTCGCATCGTTGAACGAAGTTATATGGAGCGACAGTTGGGGTCCTGGTAGATGAAGTCTTCAAGCTTTTCCGGCGCATTTTCACAAGCCGCAAAAGCTCGAAAGACCTGGGGCCCAGGTTGGATGGACGGGGCTTCAGTGGCTTTCGGGAGGGACTTCGCCAGCGGGTGGTCTTCAATATTCATGTCTAGGGCTTGGTGGGTGTAGTACACAGCAGGACGTTCTGCCGTAAAGGCCCGCGGGATATGAATTTCCAGCTCTCTATTCTGCTGGCCAATCAGCAGCTATTGAGTAGTCACACATTATCAAAACAAGAGGTAACCTTTAACCGCAGCCGCCCCCCGGCCTTCCTCCAGTCGCCAATCTCCAATAGCTTTGACAGTGATGCGTACAAGTTGTCCGCATCCAGCACATCGTTGAAGCACAGCGTCCATGTGACGACAATGTCTCGCAGCGTCTTGGTGTTGTCTAGCATAAGAACGGGATAGACGTCGTCGCTCTCAGCAAAGGGAGGTGGAGTTTTTGCCAGAGACGGTCTGAGTAGGCGCAATACGGCCGCCATGTTGTCGGTGTTGAGGAGTTTTGGCTGTTGATCCAAGTTCAAAAAACGTGCCTACAACTTGGAACCCTTAACCTCCAGTCTAACTTTATACCTACTCCTATTTTGTATCGACCACTGGCAGTGGAAAGGTGGGTAATGAATGGCTGATCCCAACCCCAGCCCCTTTATGCTAGGCAGCTTCAAGTTCGTCTATCTTGAGGTCGTGCATTGCATTGTATTGCATAAAACTACAAACTTATGTCTAATAGTCCGCAAATCCCAGTGTTGTGTAATGCCAACCTTGCTTTTTTGAAATCTTCTTTTTACGAGGCAGCTGAACTGCACGCATAGATCTGTGTAACCACACCGAAAACAAGACTGGCGTCTTGTTCTCCCATGCGAGGGACTGAGCTTCGCTTGGCGAAGATGGCTTCAGTTGGCAGAAAATGTGACTCAACCCCTTCAGCGTAAATGTAAGGATTCAAGGGACATCGTCATACATTTTTTTAGAGTGTCATTGTCACAACGGGGCTCGTTGAGTTTCACATAATTTGTTCCTGTTAGTAGCATCTCGAGCTTGAGATGACAGTGTGTTCTCCACTCCCCCCACAGGATGCATGAGAAAGATTATGCCGATTCAATCAATTATTATGATAGGCGATTCCGCACCAGCCCTGTCCTACTTTGTCTGGACCCGTGGACGTAAGGGGTTTGCTGCAGGTAATCCGTTGGGTTTCCTCTAAAATGCTAGCATTTAGTCTAAATACTCTCTCTACTAATTCTAAGAAGACAATCCATTATTCTTGCCAGCTAGTAACCATCGACTGGCATTCCGATCATCATGAACACCAAGCGACAACAGAATGGCGATGTACCGTTGGTACTCCCTGTCTCAAAAGGATCATTGTCAGGCGATACTAGTAGCGAGGTGGTTCGCGACAGAGGCCATCGCGCCTGGCTACAAATTTTAGGATCATTTATGATCTTTTTCAGTTCAGTGTGAGTTTATCCCATATCTTCATTATAATGATGAACGCTAACTCGACAAAGGGGAATTACCAATTCATTCGGAGTGTACCTGTCATACTACCTAACCGAGAACACATTTAACGTCTCAACATCAACGGTTTCGTGGATCGGATCCCTTCAATCGGCACTATTTCTTGCGATAGGAATTGTTGCAGGGCCGCTGTATGATCGTGGCTTCTTCCGCACTCTCGTATACGCTGGATCATTCCTTGTTGTGCTTGGCCAAATGATGCTCAGTCTCTCGACTTCGTACTACCAGGTCTTCCTTTCGCAGGGCATCTGCATGGGTCTTGGAGCCGGAATGACTTTGGTACCTGCTTTCTGCATTCTCATTACATACTTTGACCGACACTTGGAAATGGCTACTGGCATTGCCTCCATGGGGGGGTAGCATTGGTGAGTACATCCTGATAGACTGCTGGTTCACTGGGTTACATTGCTGACACTCTTTAGGTGGAATTTTATTTCCAATCATATTCAGCCGAACCATCGGCAAAATAGGATTCCCCTGGACCACACGAGTAATAGGGTTGGTCCTTCTGGTCCCTCTACTCATTGCGGCTGCTGTCTTTCGTCCCGTCAAAACACCTCCTCGTCCTCAAGCCTTGAATCACTTCATCGACTGGAAGATGTTCAAGGAGCCCGCCTTTGTCTCTTATCTTCTTGCAATCTTCCCGTTGGTCCTCGGTTTGTGCATCCCGATTGTCTATCTGGAAAGTTATGCGTCCGTCATCGGTATCAAGAATCAAGCGCTCGTCTCATATATTTTGCCGATTTATCTGGCTGCAAACACATGCGGATGCTTTGGGATAAATGTATTCGCCAAATGGCTTGGTCCCATCAATTCGATGGCAATCTCTATCAGCCTTAGCGGCGTGATGGTCTTTATTCTGCTCGAAGTGACTACCGAAGGCGGTTTGATTATCATGGTGTTTATTCTTGGTTTTCTCGCCGCTGCTCCAGTCTCCCTACAGCCGGCATTTCTTGTGAAGATTTCTCCAGACCCCCGAGTTATCGGCTCGCGCATAGGGTGTGGTTACCTAGCTTCCACTCTCGGTAACCTTGTTGGGCCTCCGATTGCAGGCGCTATCCTTGATCGCTATGGATATGATGCGACTTGGATATTTTCGGCTTGCATGTATCTTACAGCTGCGTCTCTTTTCCTGATTTGTCGGGGGCTCCTCACTCGTTGGAAACTTTTCGTGGCAACATAGACTTTTACGAGCCCATTATAACTACCTGATGGCCACGCTGGTAGGAAGCTCAAGTTTAGAGATGAATAACGAAATTAAATGTGAAGTACCCTTATGACGATATGCTTAATGAGACCGAGGCTCAATAATATCTCCCCGTAGCATTAGGTCTAGTCTATCAGACACTCCAGGAGAAGCTAGCCTTCGGAGTTACATTCATCAGACACCACAGTTAACCTTGGGCTCTGTATATCCGAAGAGTGGGTCGACAGTATCAATGTAAGTTATGTTCATCCTCATCCTATACTTTTTTCTTTAGATACTCGGACTAACTATTCTGGCAGTGTGTGGATTGTAAACTGGTGTAGCTCAAGTATTTGTTATAATTTTTGCTTATTCTATAGGCGATGGAGCTGACAGGAGCATGAAGTATGTCCAGATTGGTATAACTCCACACGCGAGATAATAGTCCCGACACTCCCAGTGATTTATACGGTTATGTAATTCATTTTTATGATTGTTTTAATACCTTAATCCTCTAGAGTTATAGTGAAAAGAGAAAGGGAGCAAGTATTTTGTCGTACAGAACAAGCGTAGTGGTGGTTTTATCTTTCTTCACAGGCCCGCCCACGTTCGCCTTCTATATTAGAAATAGCTAAATTAAAGATATAGTATATAGTGAATCTGGATTTATTTTTGTCACGGGATTTGAAGTATACGATACCCCAGACTCTCGAGGCCGATTCATAGACGAATCCCCTTTGAGTCACCTAAATATATTCCGGCCCGTCCCCGGGGGGGGGACCCGCAAATAAAAGTCTTGGCAAGGGGGGGGGGGACGAGTAAATACGTCCCCCCCCCCTAACTAGGTCACCCCTTTATATTTTTCGATCGGGCTTTTTAGAAGTTTGATTAGAATCATCTAAACTACCCTCCTATTAGGTTGAATAGGATGATTTCTAGTCAGAAGGGTAAAACCCTAAGGGGTCTGATTTTGGTAGGTGATTTTTTGATGGGGTATGCCAAGACCAGGACCGACGGGTAGTCTATACCCTTTTCGGCCAGCTTTCTAAGCCTAGGGTTTCTGCCTTAGCTATAAGGTATTCTAGGGTTTTAGGGTCGAGAGTAGGGTTGCTGCTTATTGGCTAACTACTAGAGCTAACTGAATCTGGTTTGTACTACTAGGTAGATAAGCTTAGTTAGTAGGGGTCTAGAAGGCTATGATTATATAAGCAGGATCTAGAGAGGTAGAAAATAGTATAGAAGAGGTCTAGAAATTTTTAGTCTGCTGACTAGTATCAATTTATATAGGGTGATAGAGGGGATTTTGACGATTAGATTAATACTAGTATGAGCGAGGTAAGCCTAGTAGTTAGTGAGATATTAGTAAATAAATGTTTCTATTATAGATATTACTGGGGGTTACTGTGGCCAGTTGTTGTATAATACCTTATAGTATATATACCTATACCTGGGAATATTAAGTATAAGCTTTTATATTATAGTCTTTTTAGGCTAGTAGAAATAATATATAATAAGGGGAGATACTAGGGCTAGGCATCGCCAGAACCCACTATAACCCGGACCCAACCCAACCCAACCCAACCCAAAATGGGTTTTGGGTCGGTATCTCCAACCCAAAATGGGTTATGGCGATGCCTATACTTACTGTAGCCGTACCTATGCCTATACCTAAATAAGCAAACTGTGCCTGTGCCCTTAGCAGCCTATTTATAGTAAGTGATTCCTAATAAGAATCAGCCAAGCAGAAGCTATCTCCTACAGGGCCCTTAGACAGTCTGTACCCTAAAGACCCCAAAAATAATACAGAGCCAGGTCAGATATCTGATCTAGATAAAAATCTATACTTTACGGTAAATAATACTCTAGAGTAGGCTAAAGATTCTAGTACTACTGAAGATAAGCTAGTCCTGTCTTATCTGTCTGCTCTACTAACTATATACTCTTCCCTAGAATATTCTTATATTTAAATAATACAGAGTTTTAATATCCTGGTATGTTATCCGTTAATAGCTATAATTATACTATTACCGTCCTAGAAGTAAATAGCTATCAGAATAAGTATAAGACCTGCCGCAGCAGTATACAAGCAGTAACTCTACTTAGGTCAAAACACCTATAACTACCAAGATAAGAACACCACCCTCTATAATATAAAATAACTATATCAAAAGAGAAGGAAACAGAGACCCTTAATCATACCGTTTTCTGATATATTGGTCTTTTCTATTCTTATTTTATCGTATTGCCCTGGTGCTATCTAGGGCCTATACGGAAGTGCTCTTTTTATAGTCAAATCTAATTCTGGTCTTAAACCGGCATATTTCTTTACTTTCGTTCCCGACCCTAGCCTAATACTATCTAGACCCTATACAGAGGTTATTCTAGAGAAACCAAGGTATACGTTAGATAAGAACGCCTTGCTAGTATAACTAAAGAAAAAAGAGGTAATATCATAGCCTAAGATCATGACTTACTTCCCAGGCCGAAATATATCATCCCTTTAAGTCTATTATTTAACTAAATTATGCCATAAGGCCAGCTCTCGGTCTAGAAAACTAAGGCAATACAGATAAGAGAGGCTATTATTTATAATTAAAACCTGCCAACCCAGCTTGATTGGGGGTTAATATCAGCGGATCACGGGTTCTGGCAGAGGTTTTTCCGATAATTTATCCTCGCTAAAGTAAGTATGTTATGGCAAAATATTTTCTATTCTCTACCCTTAGAGAAGCAAACTAGACTCAGGAATATTTTTTAAAAGATAAATAAGCTGGCTATAGCTACTGAATTCTATACTTTAGATTAAACAGAAGGGAAAGTATAGTCCCCCTTAGAACCAGATCGTGAAGTATTTTCTAGGAAGGATAAAGGTTACTCTTTAGGTTTGCTATAGCACGAAGCTCAAGGACCGAGGAACTAGAAGTCACAGGCGACGCTAGAGTCAAAGTATTATATATCCTGTAGCTGCGCTTGCTTAACACAGCTATGAATATTATCCTATAATACTCTAACTAAGATCTAGTTAAGATCTAGTTAAGATCTAGCTAAGATCTAGCCAAGATCTAGCTAAGATCTAGTTAAGATCTAGTTAAGGTATAACTAAAGATAAATATACTATAACCAAGGATAACTTTACCTAAAATAGGTAAATAATCCTAGAACCCCAAGGTCGCCTAAACCTATACTAAAATAGTTCTAATCGCCTAAACCTACTCTCTAAATTAGAGAGGTATAGGTAGTAAAATAAATAAGGTCCTATTATAAAAATACTATTAGATATAAATAAGACCCTCTTAGCCAGATATAATAAACAATACAATCAGAAGATAATACAAAAAATCAACACAGCAATCAGAATCATCTATAATCAAGCAATCAGATCCTTAATCTTATTGATTACTCAGTAATCAGCTATCTATAATTATTCCTCTTTTATCTATATTCCCCTAAGCCTAGTAAGACCTTAACAGTCTTATAACAGCTAACTCTCTCCCGCTCAAAATAGGACCGGATAATTGAAGAGCTTCGGGAATCCCTTAACTTTTGTTGTATAAATCTAAATTATTATTATTTATCAACATCTTGATCCTAAACTGTCAGACTACCTTGAAGCTATTACTCTTGGTTACCTCTAGAAGATCAATAAGTAGCCAAGGAAAAAGGGGCTAAGTATTTCCGGTATAGCTATACATACAGATCTTAATCAAGCCCAGTAATGGAGTATAACAGTTAACTTGGCCATTAACCCTATAGTGGTGTTCCAAAAGTTTGAAACACCCCTATTATTCTGCTACTTTTTTCTGCCGCACCAAAACCTCGTAATCCTGTGTAAAATAAAAACCTTATATATTATAATTGCTAATAACTAGTATACTAGCCATCGTTTTCAATAACTTGCTGTACACGGTATGGCATAGTAATAGCCAAATTCTCTAGGATATCTATATCAATCATAGACCATACTGTCTGCGCTATACCTATAATAAACTAGATAGTATCCTCATTATTTGGCATACCCCTAATTTCAGGGTGTAATTTATATACTTTCCCCTTCAGTAACAGCTATAAATTTTTAATTAGACTTAGATCTGGTAAATATGGAGGCTATTTTATAAGCTTATAGTCCTGATCAGCCACCTAATCGTGTACAACGTATGCTGTATAAACTAAAGCATTATCTTGTTGAAAAATAGCACCTTCAACTCCATCCAACAAAGTTGGAAGTATACGCTGATATAATTCCAAGATAACAAACCGATTAACCCCTCTATTAGGAGAATTTAGATCTCCAAAGAGTAGAATAAGTCCTGATCGATGACCTGATCCTAAGAACGCAGCCCAAAATATTTGCTTTATACTCTTATGGCATAAGACTTCTTAGACATCTCGCTCTGCTATTTGGCGGCTTGGTGGTGTAAAAGTCCACTCTCGGCGTCCTCCTTTTCCTCTTTTAATCGTTGTTTCATCCGACCAAAAGATCTTTTTCTATTTTTCAGCATTATAATCTTAGATACGATTTGCCTAAGCTAGTCGTTGGCGAGCCTGTTGGGCGGTTAACTTAGGACGTTGAAGTCAGAGCCATTTCTGTTTATTCTTATACTGAAGAAGTCGCTAAAGAGTTGCTCAGCTATATTTAAAGTCAACTATTGCTAGTAATGCATTATATTTGACTTGTAGGTTCTCTAAAATTACTGTAAGTATCTTTAATCGGTCTGTTTTATCCAACTTTTTTGGTGTACCAGAACGAGGTAATGCAGCCTGAGTTGGGCCTTGTTTTGCTGCCTGAGTAATTGTTGTTTTTATAGTTCTAATTGGAATATAAGGATATCGTTTCTGGATCTCAGCGTATGACTATCCAATAGCTTTTAATTCAACTAATCGAATACGTTTATATAGTGCTAACTGACAGCGGTGTGAGTGTTGTACAATATTTAAATACTGTGACGGTGTATTATATTGATTTTATACTGTTTACAGTGCAGTAAGACGAATTAGTGGTATTCTAAAGGCCTAAATAGCTCAGTATAACATATAGAATGTATATAATATGCTGTATACAATATACATTACAAAGTAGAATAGGGGGCGGTGTACTAATCTAGTAGGCAGTAGAAAAAGGCGGTCGCACAGGGTATTTTAAACTTTTGGAACAGGACTGTATATATTGTTGGTAGATTTCCCGGAGACTATCAGTGTCTTTTACTACTTCTTACTACCTCCAAGGCTTGTTTAATTACCCTAGCTCAGTAACTATGCCTATACCACTCGAAAGTAAAACCAAGTTGCTCAGGCTCCCCTGAAGAGAGTATATAAAGAAGTCTGCGTATCTTTAGCCTCTGACAGACTTTTTTTGTCAAAGCGAATTCCTTTATTGATAAGTTTTGATCTATACCATAGATGGGGGGGACTTAGTTCTCTGCGATTAGTTATATCAGGGTCAGCGACCTTACTGTAACAGATCACTAAAGCCTACCAATTTCCCTATAACCCACGAAATATGTAGCCTAGAATAATACGCCATTAGGGGGTAGAGATTCTTCTGGCGTTAATCTCTTTCTATTTAATGCTCTTTGAGAGAAGTATCTCTGTGTATACAGCTAACTCTGTAATTATGGTCTGAATATATAGCAATAGCCTATAGATCATGGAACCTCATGGAACCTGATCGATAGTGGCAAACTATCTGGATGCTGTGGCAACTCTGGCCATCTGCCACCTACATAATTGACTGCCACCTACATAATTGACTATGGTGCTAACTATGGTAACCTATATAATCAATTACCATTCGATACTAATCATGATTAATACATTACGACGACTTATTGTCGTGTGACCATTATAATTACTAACAATAGTAGCCTGAGGCCTGCTAAACCTCAAGGATAAATAGCATCTCAATCTCCTGCAATCCTAATAACATATACATCCATTCAATACATCAATTAATTTATCTATTACCAACCAACAGCTTCTTATTGGATCATCTGATCTACCTTCTACTTCCCTGAGCCTAGTAAGACGTATAGTCTTATATATGGCATATTTATTATACCAACAGTTATTGATAATATTGTTAAGTAGGGGATTACCATTAAGTATCAGATATTCTATGTTCTGTAGTAAGTCGACGACTTAAGGCCTTTACTCCCCGGGATCCTTAGTAAGGCATCGGTCTCTATAAACCTCAAAACTATAGTTAAGTAAGTAGTACAACGAACTAAAAGCAAATTACTCTGTACGAGGACCAAGGAAGCCTGAAGTGCCACATCGTTCTTGGTCTGGCTCGCTGTCGTTTAACAATCTTCTATAAGGGGCTATATAAGCTTCAAAATCTGCCCTAATTTCTGCTGTATAATCAGAGTCAGATAGCTTTAACTAGTTACGATCAAGCAGGATATTTTTGGGTCATAGGACGCTATAGGCAAGGTTAAGCAATTCGAGGAAAGCGACAGCCTGAGCAAGGTCGTTTATCTATTCCTTGTATAGGGGTAGAGGTTTCAGTTTTTCTACTTTAGTAACTATTGTAGTTTCCTGGTCTCGGATATGATTATCTTGTATCCTAGAATATAGGGAAACATCTAGTAACGTAGTTAGCAGACTTATTTGTCAAATGCTAGTAGGGGTTGTACCTCGTATATACTCTAGGAAAACGCTGTTATCTGTATAGAAGAAACACTACAACACAGAAGGGCAGGGAGGATTTTGTAAAAAGATCTTATATATTTTAAGCTCTTTTTGAAATTACTCTCTCTCAAAGCCTCCTAGCCTAGGGACCTTGACCACGATATAAGGATAAACCTTATAGACAAAGGAGATGCCTCCTTTCTATATCCAGTATATATCAGGAAACTGCTACCGGATACTTATAATAAAGATGAGATATAAGAAATATAAAGCACAGGTACGGCAAGATTTATGTTGTATATAAGGAAGTAGGCAAGGGGAAGAAAGGGATAGCGATAAGTCTAAATTATCTACCTATTTGAATTCTGTGCTCTAGATGGCTTTCTAAGATAGATATAATTAGTAGTTCTATAAGATATATAAATACTATTTGTACCGGTACTGCCAGATTCGGCCGCCCCCTCGATCAGGTTTAGCGTCTGCCCCGTTTGGGTTTGGTCTATCCTAATTCGGTATAGCGTCTACGCTTTTCCTAAAATAGCAGAGGCCCTACCCTCTCCTGTTCTGGTTTAGCGGTTCCCGAAGAAGTTTAGCGCCTCTGGCTATCCCTAAACGGGGATCTGCCAACTCTGACCGCCTGCAAGCCTTACCCTTAGACTATATAATTTCCAGTACGTTGCTCTAGCGTCCTCCCCTCTTTGACTGATTCTATTTTTCTCTTTTCTGTTATAACAGTATAGAAATGATACCGTAATTGCGGATCGAACGGTATTTTACCCCCCTATACCTCCCTGTTTCAGCTGAGTTCCTTGTCATCGCCTGCGCGTACTTTCTCCATTCGACTGGCTGTTAATAGACCCATCGACCCTAGTTACTCTGATGATCAGCTTGGAATGTTCTGCTGAAGCCCCTTAATTTGGCCTGGGTATTAACTAGTATCTTTACCCTCTATTCCCGGACGTGCTTATTTTGCCTGCTGTAAAGGCGTAGCAGCTATCTATAACTGGCCTAGGGAGAGAGCCTTGACGTATAAGCAGATTCGACTGACTAACTGGTCGGTCGGTCACAACTGTAACTTGGTGCCTCGCCGAGCCAAACCTAATTATAAGCTCTTGTAATACCTATATACCCTTTAGCATTCGCTGCTCTTACGCCCCGTATATCTAGCTTGTAACAAAAAATGTCTTATTGCCCGATTCCTTTTTGTAAAAGTTTCGACTCTCGATGGCCTTAATTAGGCTAGTGCCATTAAACAAATAGCGGTCTTCTATTTGACTAGACGCTTATGCCTACGCTAAGTAGCCCTCTGAAGACGATCTTTCCGTAATCTTTTGCTTTTAGTAAGGCGCAGTAAGGCTATCAGTATATTGATTTTTAGCCTACCTCTTGATCCAGTGGCAAAAATACCTTATACAGTAGTGTTGACTTGTTTCCCTCGGTTATTTCTGCTGTGGACTAGATGAGTAGGCCTTGTTATCGGCAGGCTGCGTTGTATATCCTTCTCTGTATAATCTTACAAGATAATAGATCGCGAATAGATATAGAGAGCATCATACCACTATAAGAAAGGTCTTAGGACCTTATTTTAGAATGTGAAGGGCTATATTCCCCTCTGTTAAGTTTTTTCTGATCTGGTAGTCTTTTTAAGGCTGTCTTTGCTGCTATACCTCCGATTAGCCTAGACAATGTTATTTATTATAGCCCGCCTGCTATATAATCTAATTATTAGCCTATCAGAAAATCCAATATGATAAATTGCTTTGCTCTATCCTCATCTTAGAATAAAGTAGTTTAAGCCTCTTCATTTCTGCCCTCTCGACCACCCGTTAGCAGTCATTAGAGCTTGAAACATATATCTGATATGCGCAATCTCTCTGATTCGTCTGGTGAGAGTAAAAGTCCGTCTGTTCTCGATAAGCTTGCTACGGATGAATCTCCTGACCACTTGAACGATTTTGATTCAGAATTCTTGAAGGTCAGCCAGAATAAAGATACCAACGCCATTTTATCAAGCGTTTGCTTAACCGAACGGGATCTGCGAGTGGATTTCAATACTTGTCTACAGTAAGGGATTAGTGAACGGTATCTAAGAGGTATATGGTGCTGGTTATCCTTAGCTTTGATTTCTTCTTAATTTTACTTGGCTCGGCTACTGAGCTTTTGCTCTTCAAATTGTACTTCTTCCCAATGCTTTTGCCTTCCTCTCTTTTGTTTCCTAGTAAACGATTAAGGTCTGGATTTAATCTTTAAAGACAGGTCCTGAAGATACGGAATACTACGAGAGTGCCTCAAAACTTACTCAAGATACTGAAGCTGCAATCGGCCTTGGAAATCTTCCGCTACCCGATGCTTCTATCTTTGTGCCGGACTCCGACAAACTCGGCCTTCCCGGGGAATATAGAGGAGTCTTTAAGGAAATCGAACTATTAGGTCCTTCAGGTCAGTTTATAGGTATCTATATTATCAATACCGTTTACTTATTGGGTGTGATTTAGACAGTTCTAATATGCACACTATCGATTAGCGACAAATAGACCCGATCGTAAATAACTCGAATTAAAGCGTAGCCATTAATAGAGAAAACGTTGCTCTTGCGGACGAGGAAACATACGATACTCAAAGTTATTTACCTAACTATATACAGTCCTTAGCTGGCGAGATTAGAACTATGTTGGATAAGGCGAGCTCCAAACTGCCAACTTGCAACATTGATAGAAACAGGAAGACTAAGAACCACAGTAATAAGCCAGTTATAGAGGTCCAGCTGGCCGCTAATCACGACACAGATAAGGTGATAGATTCAGACCAGTAAGATTAGTCCTAAAGAAATAGCGAGGATGACCTGCCGGTATGCTCTAAAGAGGATAGAGAAAGCAACATAGCACGGCCCGTCTCTCTCTTATTTTAATGTAATAAGCGGCCATAATGTAATTCTCCGGTGAGAGATACCAGATCCTCTCTGGCATTAGAGCCTCTATCGGTCGTTATTATTAACTTGCGTTCTTAAGTTCCAGAATCTATAAAGTCTGATCTAGCACTGCGTAAGTCTTCTAAAAGGTATCGTCGGAGCGAGGTCTTATATAAGATTAACAGTGATGAGAATAACGAGCCTAGTAATAGCGACTATATGTACGAAAGAGGTAATGACCCTCGTAAGATATCTATAATTCCTTACCAAACGAAAAGAGTACGATGAGCTATACCGGCCCGTATACAATATACTGTACTTAACTCAGCCAATATAGCAAAATCCCTTGATGTACCAGAGGATCAGACCCCTTTAACAAGCTTATATGATATTGAAACTATTCCTGTCCGAGGCTTTTTGATGCAACAAATACTTCTTTCAAAAGTTGTTTATTTATTTATAGTTGAAGAATAATTTGACTACTCCTGTATGGGGGCATCAGGTAGAATTCTATCAAATTCTAGGAAGTAAGTTAGCAGCCGACCTACTAAGCTATATTACCCTAAAGTATCTTAAGCTGGGGCTACTACCAGGCTAAGTCAAGTTTTATCTAAGGATAATCAGCTTTTGATTAAATTAAAGGAGGATTATAGTCTGCTATAGAAGGAAATTATAAAGTTTTTCCCTGAGAGGTCGGAAGGTTCTCTTTAAGTATAGTATTGTATATACCTTAAAAGCCGATATGCTAGACGCTTCTCTAGAAGAGAGAGCATTGAGAAATATATGTCAAAGGGGCGATATAGTCTACCTTGACGCAGACGAATAGTTGACTGATACTCCCCAGTGTGACAAAGCAACTTTAAGTACTTATTCTCTTCTAACGAAGAGCTTAAACCATAAATAGAATACTTTACCCGTTTAAGCCAGCGTTCTCTAGTTCAATATATAAGGATTAAATAAAACTATATACTGTGCTGTTTTAAACCCTGGCTGAAGAGCTATTAAACCGTCAGAATAAAACGTACTGCCAGGAATTATGACTGCTTTTGGTAGAGGCTCGGTTCCCTATTCTATAAAAAGACTTGAAGTATAGATATTGACCTTGGGCTTATCTTGGCACTCTAAAGTGGAGAAAGGAAAACCTATCGAGGGAGGTTTAGCAGAGAGCCTCTTAGTAGGTAATTAGCATAGTTCTTAATAGTCACCTACCTAACTACTAACTCACCGATATATAGCTTAAGTACAGCTGAGCAGACAGGAAGCCCTGTTTTCTATACCCTATGGTCGTATATACCAGGCTTAGCGTTAAGAGGAATATATATAGCCCTAGTTCAAAAATATAAGAAGTTAGTAAGCGCCGCTTAGCGTGATTAGGGTAAGAAGGGTGAGTAAGCTATAGATAGGGTAAAAAGCTAGGTAAAAGTTACCTAAGTCGTGTATTAACCCCTTTAGCTGACTAAACAAAGGCAGAGTATTATTGAATTGTATCGTTTCCTATGAAACGTTCGGTATCTTAGCACCTACCTATTATTAGAAGATGATTATAGATACTTCTACCTAAGGCAGGAGTTATACTACGAGCCGATCAGAGTCTATTATTTCTCCTACTGGAATTAACCTAGGAAGATATATCTTAGGGCCCCGAAGTCTTAAAACGTCTTTTCGTAGACTTCTTACAGTTCTATCTTCTCGATAAGCGACGCCTTAAGTAGTTTGCGCTTCTATAGAGCTGATTTTTTTCTTAATATTTTAGGTTAACCTGTCGATATGCTATATTAGTATCTTAAATATAAATAGACTAATTACTTTAAGAATCTACTTCTCTTCAACAACTATACACAGAACACTATATCAAAAGAAACTGTATAGCCAGCATTTGTCGGACATGACCGTTCTCTTATTTTATATAGCATCCTACTATCTGTACCTATCTATACCGCTAATATATTAGTATATCGACTAATATCGCTCTAGTGTATCATAATCGTAACTATTGTAGCCCTAGGGATATATAACAACTTATCTCTTACTACCTAACTTAAAGCTTCTTGTCGGAACGTCGTTATTACAGTACGGGCTAGTACAGGCATAGCCAATAAAGTACTTAAGAGTGTCTATTATATACTATAGAACGTACAGAAGAAATAGGGGATAAGCTTAGTAAGGCTGTTGAGAATATTATGATTATTAGGCAGATAGGGGTATTGAATATTCCTCGGATATACTAGTAAAATTACGACCCTCTTTTATTGATACTTCTTCTATCCTTTACTCTTATAGATAAGCATAGAGCTCCCTTTAGACCATTGACTTAGAAAGCTATTGATATACAGCCGTAAGGCCGCTATCTCTGCTATAACTAACCTTTACAAATCTCTTACCACTCTCCTGTATATAGAGCTAACCAATATTCTCTACCCCCCCACCCGAAGGATGGCCGTATATTACTCAGGAAAATAAGGCGTTTACCTCTCTTAAGAAAACCGATAAGGTACTCAAGCTGCTTCGCCACTTACTATACCTAGACTTTAGGCGTAATGAGTGGTTTATTAGACCCTGGAGCGTTGTATATGATTAGGCATCGCCATAACCCATTTTAGGTTAGAGATGCCGACCCAAAACCCAACCTATTGGGTTTTGGGTTACGGGAGCTATATTATAACCCAACCCAAAACCTAATAGGTTAAACCCAATAACCCAGTGGGTTCCTATTTCAACCTATTTTGGCATAAGCCGTAGGTCCTGGCGTTTATAAATCAGATCACTAAGCAATAGGGAATTATATTATTTACAGAGTTACCAGATAGTTTTCTATTATAAGTATTTTATTCTAAGGTAAGTCCTATATTCTATATGCTACATGATTTTAAAGAATTCTAACTTAACAGAGTAATATTATAAGTTATTCTGTTACTGTAAACTATTTAGTTGATACTACAATATCTCCTAGGCCTACAACTCTAAAACATCCTTATCTCTGATTATTAAGCTATTGTCCTCTAAATCAACCTTCTCTACCTCTATAGTCTCTATAGTTGGGACTAGGTCTATAGGCAGACTAGCCTCTTTCTGGTGAAAGAAGGAATTATTACCAAATACTGTCTTCTCTATTTGCTTAACAGATTTATATGTTAGTGCGAATTACTGATAGCTATCCTTACAGTATAAACTGATTATTTTCTGGGCAGCCTGTGAGTTTGTGCCAAAGAGAATATCTAATTCCTTAATAACTGTAGGGCTTAACTATCTCTGTTAGCCAATAAGATAAGACAAAATCTCTAATATAGTCTTTAGATAGGTAGAAGCTGGGAATAGGTATAGTATCTTTCTATACTTAGCAGAGGTATACCCTAATAGTATCTTACTTACTGGTAAGAGATCTCGATAAGCTACAGACAGTTTCTCCTAAGTACCAGATTCTGGGGTATTAAGTATAACCCTGTTATCCTATATTTGAATATACTAGAGAAGCTTAGTTTGACGAAGAAGAGTTGTAGGGCTAGTTGAGCTATAGGGAATTATCAGTAGGCTGAGACAGACGTTACTGATCTTATATACCTGCTTGGTCTAGTTGGTCTGATATTTTACTGTATCAGCTGGATTCTATATAGTATTATCAATACCCTATACCAGGCTATTCTTTGGCTTCTTTCCTTAGGCTAGATGACGTTCCTTAATAGAGTTCTACTACTGTATAATATAATGATGTATACTAGGCATAATCTTAGTATAGTTCTTTTTGTCTTTATCAGTCAGTAATAACGATCCTTAGAGAATACTGCTACCTCTGCTGGTTTAGACATAGTTATTAATATTAATATCTATATACCGAAAGAAGGTCTTTTCCTAACCTATATACTCTTAGTATAGTAAGGAAAGGAAATAAGGCAATAGGTATAGTCAGGACAAAAGTAGATATAGTATAGATAATAGGCCAGATCCTACCATATTAGCTACTGTCCTAGTAAATACTATATAATCCTATTCTAGCCAAGACATAGGCGGTATAGCTGTATACAGAAGTAGTAGTCGTATATATTAATTTCCTTCTGGATCAGAGGAAGAAGATCTCCTGGATACTCTCTATCCTAGTTATCAGTAAGATAAGTAAACAGGCCAGGGATAATAATAGAGCTATTCTGCTATATAAGATATAAAAGCTCAGTAGATAGGGAAGATTAGCGCTAAGGGGATTTATATAGTAGCATACGATATAGTAGCTCTAGCGATATAAGCCAGTTATATTTGGCAAAGTTGGCGATTAGGGGAGGAGATATAATATATGCCTAACGATAGAAGCTATATTAGTTGTTGTTTATAAGCTTAACTTTCAGAGAAAACCAGGAGGACTTATCCTTAAGAAGATTATTGAATTTATCTATATAACGATACAGATAATTAATTCTCTTAGTAAGCTATTGGTGGCTCTTGCTTATAGCGTTTATCTTGAACAGCTTAAAAAGCTTGAGAGTATAATCCTTATAAAGGCTTTGATTATTGATTTGATCTTCTGGGTAGATTATTTTACTAATCTTCTGTAGTATAATAAGTCTCGTACGAAGATCTTCTGCCTTAGCAGCGGCTAGTATTATACGGTTTATGCTTCTATAGACAATAATATATATATACTGAGTAGGTAGCTTATATAATAGGACTAGGGCAGAAGGAGTAGGCTATATACTGTATACTATAGGAGTTAACGAAAAGAGGGGGGATATTATTTATTTCAGTATCCTCAGGCTTATTAACAACTTTAGTATTAGTAGTATTGGTAGTATTGGCGGTATTCCCTATATTAATATTAGGATTAGGAGATAGGCTAGGGAAAATAGTTATAATATAAGAGATAGGGGTCTTGGTAGTATTACTGTCGCTATTGCTTACTTAGGCTGGGTTGTTATCTTTGTCCTTTGGCTTAATGCCCTTATCTTTTTTATAATAAAAGCTATCTTAACTAAGCTATAGCCTGTACTGTTAGATCCTATGTACCTTTGGCTTTTTGAAGTTTTTCAGAATAGTAACCTTCTTAAGATTACCCTATATAATCTGTTTGTAGCTACGGCTTCTATATTGTTTGTTGCCAATATATTTAACTATAGTATTGTTAACTATATTGTATATATCCTTAAAAGTAAGGCCGGCGGTAAGTATTTTACTAAGCTGATTATATATTACCTTTATTTTTAGATAAATAAAGAAAGCCTCTGTCTCAGGCCTGCCCTATCTCTTAATTACCCTAGCGTGAGTATTCTATATAAACTTCTACTAGCCGGTACGATACTAGGCTATCTTGTAGACCTTAGCCTACTTTTTCTTAAACTCTTAAGCGTTATATATACCCTTATAGACTTAGTGCTGCTGGGCCTATTTATAAAGCTCAGTAAAAGCTTACTTAATACTGCCGATATATTCAAAAGTAATATTATAGGCGTTATTGACGATTTTATATATATTAGTCTTTGGTAATTTCTCAAGCTAATCGAATAGCTCCTGAGTATTTCGAAAATATTTATCGCTAACGATAAGAATACCCAGGGTTTTAGAAGGATTAGAAACCAGAGGATTTATTAATACTGCTAGAGCTTTAGAAGCAGATATAGAAGCAGAAGGACAAAGTATAAGAGATATCTTCTTCTAGGGTATAATACGGCGGGTATTGGCAGCTTTATGGCTAGTGGTTTTGCGGCTAGTGGTTTTACGGCTGGTAGTGGTTTTGCTGATCTGGCTATTAGTGCTGCTAAGAGAACTGTTACTACTGTATTCTAGAGGATCTATCTCTATAGCGTCTTCGGCTATATTAAAGTATCCTTTTTAAACAAAGAATATCAAGGAATAGCTTCGAAGGTCTTTAAAAGGATTAAAATCGTTAAAGAAGAATATATCTTGCCAGAAAGAGATAAAAGAAATTAGGATAAAAAGAAGAAGTTTAAAGAAGTTAAGTTTAAAATAATAGTAAAAGAAGATCTTATATTCTGTACGGGCTTTTAATTAGCTAGCTTTTAACAGCCAAAAGAGGAAGTTAGCAAATAAGGAAGGTATACCTAAAGTAGAAGTCTTATAGAGAAGGAAGGCATAACCTAGGACAGAAGGGAAGATACTTTGTAAACTAGGCTAGGCTATATCTTTCTGCTAAAAGATAATCTCCTAGGCAGCGGCGGTAGCAAGAGATATCTATATAGTAATAGTAACACTGGTAATCCTGGCAGTTATTAGACAGAGACCAAAAAGAAAGCCTTATATATAGGAAGTATACCAACCAGAGATATATTTATCTAAAAGGTAATATATTTACTACTCAGGCTTACTAATTTACTATTTAGATAGTAGCTATCTTAGTCAGTATAGCAGGGATAATCTTATTGGCTAGGGTAGTTTGATATTACTTACGAATCTAAGTAGGTTATAAGCTGCCTAGAAGAGATAGCCTTATAAACCAGGCTATACCTTATCTTTCCGCCAAAAGATAGCCTTACCGGCTAGGGTATAGCAGGACCTAATCTTTTTGCTAAAAGATAGTCTTACCAGCTAGGGTATAGCAGGACCTGATCTTTCCGCTGAAAGATAGTCTTACTGGCTAGGGCAGCCGTACTTATAACACTGATGCTTATTAGAAAATAGTCAGAGCAGAGAGGGTAAATATAGGCTAATTATATACTATTATTTTATCTAAAGTATAATAGAGACCTTGCTTATTCTGTCTGAGAGTATTTCTGCTAGTATACTGAGAGATAAAGCTTTAGAAAGCTCAGAAGTCAGAATATATCTGGCCTAATATACATACAGGCTACTATATCCCTTATCCCCCTTTAATTAGTATATTATAGATAACTTAAAATAAGGATATAAAGGATTTAGGATTTACTGTATATATTGTTTAGTAGACGCCTATTAAAAAGTAAGCCGTAGGGATATCTTTAGTAAAAGAAAAGTATATTGTTTAGAAAAGGGTACACAGGTCGCAGTAGGCTCAGCCTGGCTATAGACCAATCTAGCTATATAATAACCCTTTATCAGTGCTGCCTTAGGCTAAGTTTATATTTTTTCTCTATAAGTAAAGATATATATCTTTTATAGATACAACCTAGTCTACTTTCTGGTAAGACCTAAGCAGGTAAGGGCCGTAAGACTTAATATTCTTAATATAGTCGCTAGATAGAATTAAAAAAACCATAAAATTAAGAAATCTCTCAGGAATCTGAATCTGTAGTTTATTTAACTAATATATTTAACTAATATATTTAATCTCTATAGAGTTATACTTAATAGAAGCTCTAGCTTAGTTTCTGTCTTAGATTAAGTATAGGTCGGATGTTAGCCAAAGGTTCTACGGTCTGCCTGCAGATATCCTGCTTTCTTATCAGAAGATAACCAATCAGCATCATACCCGTCTGACTATCTGTATCCGTCTGGCTGCCTAAATCTTTTCTGTACCTCTTCTCTAAGATCTAAGCACTCTCTGATTTTGATTCTCTTCGCTTAACAGTCTTAACTAAGACCTTAGCAATTCTTGCTGCCTATAGCGCTTTGACTTATTTTGCTACTAGCTATGTATTAACTTTAGCGCTAGCGATACCTAAGCCTACCCTTTACACTGATGAGGATATATAATACCCTATATATAATATATCTACTTCCCTGCTTCCCTAAAAGCGCTAAGACTCTAAAACCTCTGCCAAATTTGCTGAAGTCTTAGCTTACCCTGGCTACTGATTATTACTATTCTTTTCTTTCAGCTGAAAGATAAGCTTCTGTTATTTTTGCTGAAAGATAAGCTATCAAGATCATTCTGCTGAAAGAACAGCTTAGACCTAAATAGTTTTTAGGTATCTTAGGTATATTAGAGAACAGAATAGGTTATAAATAGGTTATTAATAGGTTAATAGGTTATAGATAGGTTGTAGATGGGTTATAGATAGGTTATTAATAGGTTATTAATAGGTTATTAATAGGTTAATAGGTTATAGATAGGTTATAGATAGGTTATAGATGGTTTATTGATAGGTTAATAGGTTAATAGGTTATAAATGGGTTATTGATAGGTTATAGGTCAGTCTGGATAGGTTTTTTAGATTTAACTATATCTTATCTATATTAGTAACTAATTAGTAGTAGTAGCAGGAATAGCTATATATTTCTTCTGATCTATCTTCTTTTATAATTAATTATTATCTACTAAGCTAAATATTTTTCTTCCTTTTCTTAGTATAGGTATTTACTCTTTCTATATCCTCTATCCTTTACTGTACTATAATTTTATAAATCTATAATAGTAACTATATTACAGAGTTAAAGCTAATTTTCAGATTTTCTCCTATTACTATATAATAGGAATATAGAGACTCTTAGTTATCTGATCTCTTTATAGAATACTGCTATACTAGCTGGTAGTCAGAATTAATACCTTATTGATACTCTTAAGCTTCTTAAGCCTTATAGTAAGCCTGACTTTCTTCGCTAAACTGGTCCTTTTCTGATTCCTTTATCCCTTAAACAAGTTAGCCCTAACTGTAGAAAGGATTATCTACTATACGACAGCATAATATATAAGGATTAGGTTTAATGGTAGATTAAGACTGATTATAGGCAAAAGAGTAAAGTAGTATAGGATTTAAACCATAATAAGGATATCTAGAAAGATTACCATCAGGTTATATTAGCTAAGGACAGTATGCTAAAGATTATATATAAACGATATACTAGAATTCTAGAATATCTATATAATCCTCTTTAAAAGCAAAAGGGCTACTATAGAACCTCAATAATAATTAAGTATTTAAAAACTATAATCTGTATCGGTACAGATCAGAAGAAAAAAGAGAAGATTACCTAATTTCTTAAAGTAAGAGTATAGTCCTAAATCTTATATATATACTAAATACTACTTAAAACTAGAAGACGGCAAGAAGACGGCCGAAAATGACCTTCTGGAGCGCCGTTTTTGGCCGCCCATTTGCCAACTTTTCTGCCACTCACTCCCACCTATGAACCACGCACCTCTTTATTCACGCAGCGCGGACTGTGCGAACCGCAGCCGCAACGCTGCCGCCTTTCATTCGTTCCGGCAGATCCACATCCTTCTATAGTTCGGAATGCCCTCAGGTGCCTGGCTTCGGTACCATTAATTTTCTTGAAAAAAAATTTGCAGCTATAAATAGGAGGGTGTTTCGCTTTTTTAATCATGGAATAAGTTCCTGTCTCCAATCTTACTTGCCCAAGGTCTAGTACCACTTTGCATTTTAAATATACACCCCGGTCGCTTCTGCATATTGCTTGTACTTGCATGCTGACGACAAAATCATCACACGATGGGCCGTCAATGTCGCAACCCCTATATCCAGTCACCCAGTGGAAGTGACTACCCTGGAACAGACAGTGACGCTGATAGCGAATCTGAAACAGATATTACCGAGCCCGAGGACAATGCAGCTCAGCCAGAGCACGCTAATGATGCTGCCTTACTTTTCGCAGACAACGAGCACCCACCGGAGTACTACATCAAGCAACTTAGTACCTTTGACGAGGAAATTTACACACAGGAAGACTACGGGAAAGGCACCACGACCCTTCTCGACCGCGTTGAAGAAAAATGGACCCAGTGAGTGCTGCTTGTAATCTTTCGCTTACTTCCCAATCTTCAGCTGAAGAATATATACGCCAGGTTCTGTTATTTTATTCGAAAGGAGCCCGACGAGGAATACCATCGTATATCGATTCCGATTCTATATAACTTCCTCGACTGGACCCTCAATCTGCGACGCGGCAAGAACGGAAGAAGGCTTCCAGGTATCAAGTGCAAAAGCTCCTTGGATACGTTCTGGAAAGTCTTTCGACTAGTATATGAAAGGTCCACATCAAAAAAAATCGGGAATCAAATGAACCGTCAGATGCGACGAGTATGCGCTCCCACAGTCTTTCCTCTCAGCTGTATTGTCCTTCTCAACGCTGAAACTTTCGAAAAATAGGTGATTCGAAGATTAGCCAAAAAGTACAAATTGGCGGAAAAAGGGAGGGATAAGCCGCCTATGGATGTTCAGGATCTGGCCAAGGTAGTGGAAACCGCCATCAGCACAACTGAGAAAAAGTTCGGGCATGGGCGCCACCGCATAGAGCTTGGACTTTTCCTGCAACTTGCAGGTCTCACAACGAACCGACCACAGGCCATTCTGAATCTGCGATACCGTCACATCCAAGTCAGCCTCTTGCGCGATCCACGAGGCGGTCCACATCGCATTGTGATTGAATTTACTTTCGAATTCACCAAGGAATGGTTGGGTGCTAAAGATGCGTGAGTAAACAATACCAAATCATTCACTCTTGCTGAGACCTTTCCAGGAACACTTATATACTACCGGAAATAATCTTTGATCCTTCTTTGGTTTTAAGCCCTCATGTCTTCTTGTTAGGTCTTCTATTTGCGGATCGTGCGTTTGGCCGCGTTGACGGCGAAGAAGTACTTGTCTCCGCAAGTCAGCTTTCTCAAATCCGAATCCGTGAGGAGTGCAATGAGCTAAAACTACAACTTGATTCGGCGATGGATGATGTACCGGTATTCCGGATGTCGGAAAGGACTTTGAACGGGATTGGCATTTCCCCCGCTAAACCCCTTCCTTACTCAACCTTGGAACCGTGGGTCAAGAAGATAGGAGCGATCACAGGTATCCGGCAGGTGACACGTCCTTATAGTTTGCGCTATGGAGCAGGCACGGCTCTGGACAATAGCGGTACGAGACCTCTATGGATCTGTGGGCACAACAGGCTGACTCGATTCTAGGCTCTGTCAGTGATTCTATGCGCAATCTTGTCATGCACCACGCCGATACGAGGACCTTTTTGAAGTTTTACCTCAGCAGAAGGATCTCGAAAAATTTGCCTGCAATAATTCGTGGTCTTGATCCAGAAGATGATATCATGCGTGCAGCCTGCCGAATGAGTCGCACTATCGATCCAAATCGCCCACGGAGGCTGACTACCAAGCAATCTTTCTCTCTGAATCAACTGCCTGTGATTGTCGAGTTGAAACGCCAGCGCGACGAAATCGTTCAATCCGTTGACGGCCCCATATCAAAGCACAAAGGAACAAAGTACGAAAAGTACAGAAAATTGAAGCAAGAACTGGCAGGAACCAAAAAGCGTGAACATGATCGACTTCTCGCGGAAGTGCAAGAAAAGTATGAAAGAGAGCAACCTATGCTGGAGATCAAGCGTCAGCTGTCAGGGATCGACCAAAATGGTACCTCACCCAAGCCGCTGGAATGCTCGAACGATGTTCCTGTTCCGCAGCAACTCTTGATCAAAAGCCTCCTTTCTTTGCCTCGCTCGACGATAGAAGAGGAGATGCTTCGAAGGACTGAAGCGATTGATGCAGTAGCTGCATATTCTCAGTTCCAGGAGGGAGACACGTGTCGCCGGCCACGAGAAAAACGACCACAAGATTCCAGTGAAAATGAGCGAAGCTGTGAAAATGCCCAACCGGAAAACGAAAAGGCTGTCGTAATCAATCAGCAAGAATGCCCCCTAGAGTTTGCTCTTCGATCTGCGATGAAAGATCATCGGCCATTATTTTGTTTCATTTGCGTGGGTCAGCCAAACCTGGACATTCCAAAGCGAACACAACAATTTGCCTCCCACGGAGACGTCACAAAACATATTAGAGTTAAGCATTTCAAGAAAATCATGTCGAGCGCCACGATAGAATGCAAAGTATGTGGCGAGGAGTTCGCAGAAGTCATGCATCTTCAGCGACATGCTTATGACTTTCACTCCACTGTGACTGGGCCTCTTTGGCATGGCATCTCGTCTGATGCACGATAAGGCTGACGTTGTGAAAATTCATTTCACTTCGGGCTCAGCGTAGATTTCTTAATGAGAGATTTAGATTTTCCCATGGTTTTTCTGATATGTCCTGTATGTAAACTATGAGCAAGGCTTTCGCGCTATATACGCAATGCGAAGAAGATATGTAACATCAATTGAAAAGCTGGTAATAATGAGAAGGGCATTGTTATAAATATCGTTGACTCTATTCATCTGAAATTTTGAGTCAAGTAGTATTTTGATTACTCATCCGGGCAATAATCCTTATAGTTATACGATCAACGCCTTCTAGAATGTATATTAGAGGAGATAAAGTGCACCTTGTATAAATGACTGAAAAGAAAGCCAGTATAGGCCGATCTGAGGAAACATTTGAAATGCCTAGATGCCACCTGTTATAATGTTTATGAAGCTAATGAAAATTCAAAACTACCCACTGCAGTGTATTATGGATCCCGGTGGAAGATTTGAAATATGAGCACACACTGAGTATACCTTGCGGTGCGAAAAGAGATCCTCTTGAGCGACCTTGCATAAGTCCGGCCTTCGATCAAGCTTACACACCTCAATACACCTCGCCTTTTCTACAAATATTCCTGGCATGTTTTTTCCCCAAAATTCCGCTTGGTTATTTCCCTGGCATTTGTCAAGAAGCTATAATAACTCGGCTGAGAGAAGGACTCGTACAGCTCGGAGGATTTGATGACTACATTATGAGCTAAAGCCAGCTCGCTAAAACCAGTCTTTCCAGAGCCATCACGCGCTAATATGAGGGGACAATTGATGAATAGTATTAGGCAAGGCCTGATCCGCTATATATTCCACTCTTGAAATGAGGAGAGGCGGGGGTGGATCATTTGTCGAGTTCCCACCCGTATATCTCCGATTGGGCCGGGCTGGTTCATCCGCCAAGTAGTTACAGGAAGCCATAGTTAATGCCTTTCTTATTGTCCTCTAAGCCTAACCTAAATGATGGAGTGACCGCATCAAAAAATATCATGAATAAAGTCCATAGCTATTTGATAAAATCGGAAGAAAGAATTAGAGCAAAATTTATTTCTTTGGCGTAGATAGCTTTGGACTTCAAATGCATCATTTATATTGTTGGGGCAAATAAGATATTTTAAATATAAATAAGGGCGGAAGCTCATACCTCACTGATATCGAGATAGCATCTCATACGCTCACATGACATACTCATTTCCTTGGCAACGTCAAATTTGAATACAAAAGACATTCAAGAGCCATAATAGCACTTTTCAAAGATTTTTAATATTTAAAACCTCTGAGCCCCACGCTAGAGAGCCACCATTGACATCAAGATCAGTAGCTTGTTCCGGTTCAAGGCTTTGTGTTGGTATCACCAGCTAGGTACTGTATGCACAGTTAAGTGAACAGCATGTGTGCTCGAAAAGCAAAGTCAATTGGTTCATGTAGATAGATGTGTGTCCCGGCTCAGGTTTGAAGTACCCCTGAATCCCATAAGCCGGAACCGCAGCTTAGCGCGAGGTTACATACACAGAAATGTGATCTATCAGACGCTGGCTTGTTCTGATAGAGGGATATATCCCGACACTTTGAAAATCGGGGTGTGATCATGGAACAGCAACTGAAATCTAGTAATGATCGATCAAGCGATACTAACAATGCCATTCTTCCCCTCCCCCTTGAATTATTATACGACATACTGGACTGCCTATCACTTGAGGACACAATCTCGTTCGCGTTCAGCAGATGGGACTTTTTACTTGCTTCGCTCGATTTTCTCAAGCACAAAGTGGGCCCCACGCTTCGACATCTGAATTTCCTTGCTGTGCTGTTCAACGAAAGTCGGTGGCCAAGGTCTTGGCTATACAAGATTGTTCAAAGCTCGCTACAGTGTGAGCAACCAATACTAAGAGATATTTGTATATTGACTGGCATCTTCGAAGATATTGACTGTCCGGAGAGAATCATGCGGTACATTATCTCTACATGTGCCGAGTCTAACTGGCCAATCTCACATAGCTGTGTTCTTCGAGGGTTCAAAGGAATCGGTGGCTTGTATCTACAGCGAAGCCCACATGCTATTTTTGATACGGACAAATTAGGCATGAGCATTTTACATGTTTCCATCCTAAGTCGGGCTCCGCAAGTATTCAACGTTGTCCATCGGATTTTGAAAGCAACTCCCGAGCCAGAGCAAGTTGACTTTGTCAATAAGCTTGACTGTATGGCCCACTCGGCGTTGACATATGCGATATCTACCTGTTCCGTGGATATGCTTGATGCACTGATCCTTGTTGGGGCAAATATCAATCGCAGAGATCGGTTCGGCTTCACGCCACTCATTGAAGCAGGGTACTTTGGATATAGAGAAATAATCGACTGCTTGATTAGACATGGTGCGGTCTTTACTGCCCGGGATGGCGTTGGCCATTCTATCTTGGAACATATCATGAACGGTAAAGCTGAGATGAAGCAACAGCTCCTGGAACATATCAGTCCATTTGCTAGTCAAGAACAGCTAGACAGCGCCCTAAGATATGACTTTGAGAATACGAACGGGCATACGGCGACCCTGGTAAAGCTTGGCGCAAATCCTGAAAATGTGGGTCTATCGGCTGGTGACATTCAATCCAACTCATCGTCATCGAAGGCTCTTGAATCTGATATACCTGGATGAAGACCGACATACCACAAGAGCATGACTCAATGTCCAGGCGACGTAATCAGTTTTAGTCTAGCGAATGTAGTAGTCTCGGGGCCAGCCATCTCCCCGTTATCGGGTCAGACAACCGGAGCCGGAACCTCTTAGATTCTACCGTCGCCAATAGATTCAATCAAACATGACTACCTAGATACTGCACATTTATAAGTCGCTTTTCCGCTCTTGACACTGCCCGTTATATATAGCCTTGCAAATTACATATTGCTATTTATGCCGCGAACTCTTGATTCAATATCATCAAAACATACTTTCGGATGTAAATAATGTGAAATCGAAACCCTGCCCGTCCTCCGTGAAACGCTGACCAATATCGAAATTCGGACACGGTAATCATGGGACCGTTGGATTGAGGATTTTTGTATTATATATGAAGTTCCGCAGAAAGGCCCTTTCTATTGAAAAATCACATAAAATCAAAAGAAATCATTTAAATATCACAGTATATATGATTGTTCGTCGTCAAATCTTTAAACTTTATGGGGTCTATTTGCGCCTTTGGGCGGCGACCGTAGGATGCGAACTATGACAGCCACATTTGCAACATTTGGAAGTTAGCACACTGCTGGTCTTAAGAATGGGAGCTGTTGCCATAACCGGCCTGGTGCTCTCCGAAGCTACGAAGCCACCAAAGCGAGGGAACCCAACGCACACTGGTCCACTTTCTTCGGGCCACTTCTCTGCCTGTCTCTTGGGTTCCACAAAATTTCCCGGCTCGGGGAAACTAATATCCACACCCTCCGTCGTCATGCAGCCGTTGATATTTGCAACAAACATAGGTGGGAAAACCTGGGCATCCGCCATATTTCTGGAGGGTGGATCTAGTGGCGCTTTGGCCACTGTGATTGGGGCACAGTTCATGTACATTTCACGGTTGCCGATTTTATTGAACCAGGTCCAAGCCAAGGTGTATTTTCCCGGTCGAATACCTTCAGGAATCGAAAAAGGAAGTTCAAGATCATGGTCAGTCGTCGACAAACCATTGAGATTCCATGATACATCTGAGGGACAGCCACCTTCAAATGACTTGATAACGTTCCACTTCGAATCTTTACTTGGCTCGAGATCAGTTGTGAGACTGATTTGACAAGACCCACCGCCATGTGTTGCACTCCCTAGAAGGCGGATTGTCTGGTTTTCTCCGATATGATAGTAATTCTCATGCAAGGGAGCTTGAAAGCTACCTTGGCGAAGCTTGCAAGGAAAATCACTACCATCAGCAGCTAATGGCGAATTATTCAGGGTATCCTTGCCATATGGTTCAGGTGACGTCATGGCGAGGTGGGAACGAACTAGCCAAATTGGAGTCCCGAAGAGCAGAATATTCCCCACAGAAAGCTTCATAGTAGCAATCGGAATGCAATGGCACTCGAGGACAAATTTTATGTTTGAAATTTATGTATGGAAGCTGATCGAAGCTTTTATATATGTAGAAGATCTCGCCAGCCAAAAGAGACATATCACTGGACCTCGAATAAATAACTGCGAGTGCCTTGCTCACTGCATGTGCTCAATGCAATTTATTTTTCTTATATCGCACGAACCTCTTTTGTCTAATGTGAGGCTGTCAACTGATGGTGTTTTTGTGATAGTCTGAAATGGGCTCAATTTCTTCAGACAGAGGTATATTATGCGAGAATGATTGGCACGCCGTAGCTGAAAAATAATGTGACTGTTATTACCACCGTATAATTGCATATTGGATACTATGTGCGCTCTCCTGCACGGCTCTAGTTGATGGAGGTGAACAGATGGTGTCCGTCCGTTTGCTGAAACGTTCAAGTTTCACCGAATCCGATACTGCTCGACCAACTGTGAGAAACCCGTCGCTCACTTAACAGGAAACTTTTGCTTTGTTTCTTTATCAACTCTCATTTTATATTTCCTTAAAATGAATGAAAATTCATTTTAAAGCCTACTTAAATGATAGGACATGTCAGATATTAAGTCGATTTTAATCTGTCGCAATTGATCCTGTTTCAAACTTTCTTTCATAATGGATGATTCCCCGCGCTTAATCACGAAACCCAGAAGTGCATCTAGTCAGAAAGCTCGAAGAAGAAGGGAAACACTTTTCAAAAAGCTGTCCGAATACAGTTCTGAATGTGCTGCTGATATTCATCTGAGTATTCGGATGAAAGGTTCTGGCCAAATTTACACACTGGTGACGTCTTTGGAAGGTTGGCCACTTTCACAAGATCAACTAGTAAGTCCTACACTCCATTTTTTCGTAAAAATCAATCTAGTGCAATGTACTTACTGTCTGTTTCCAAGAAATCACAATACCCCAAGCCAATCCATAAAAGTTTGCCAAACTCAGCGAAATGAAACGATGAAGGGTGGCATAGACTCAGTGAAACGGGGGAATCCAATGGCCGATAAGGGAATCTCACCAGGTGGGCCGCAAAGCAGGAATTTGTGCCTCAAATGTGATGCCCAGGACTGCAGTCGGCCGCATTACTTCATTTCTTATGGTCCATGAGCTAACATAAGAGCACCTTTCTGTCGTGATTATCTTTCCTCTTATATTTGCTGTACAAACTGCTTGCTCGTATTAAAGCGACAAAGCCATGATCTACACCGTCAGAAATTCAGTCCATTTTTCTTTCTCGGAAGCCCTGTTGGACGAAGAGTAAGATAATACACAGAGAAGAGCATAAAGAGAGCCTAATTGCGTTGCGTCTACATCAATCATTGAATTTAACAAAATTTATCCTGGGAGACATCATTCAGCTTGAGAATATTCTCTGTTCTCCTAGCAATGACACTGAGGCTTTGGGCTTGTGGTAGTGCTTTATAGTGTAGATATTTTCATGTAAATTACCAAAAGCCGTTTTTAATTGAAAATAAGCACAATCACAAGATAAGTTTAAAGCTTCGTAGTCTGTAATTTTGCTGGAAACTTGAATAATCACAAATATATGACCTGCTCAACCACAATCCTTGAAAAGCCACGTCTCACTTGTATTGGGCCAGTACAGCTTAGAAAATAAGAGACTGATTCAAAAGAATAATCCTGACTCCCATCACTTGCTCATGTTGTGTCAGAAAGAATTCGCTTCGAGATTTAGTGCCTCGGCGGGATCATCATTGCATTCGAGCTCCTTGAGTAGTACTTAAGTCTGCTTTTTGGGCTCGGGATATTGCTCATCTGTGGTACTCGTATGATGGTGTGGGGCGTCTTCGTGATTTGCAAATTTGCCTGTCTCACCGACAAATACAGCTTGCTGCGCACAACTATCTTTCTTGGACCAAGGAATGGTATCGTCCAGTGCCAAAAACCCCTGTTCTGCGAGCTTGGAAAGTTTCTTATCGCTCCTAATCGCTGATTGAGCTTTGCAAATGCCGTTCTTCGGGCCTTTAAAAAGACGAGATGACATTTTGAATGACTGATGGTGAAATATCTCAAGGTTAATGCATAGGGGACTCAGCCAGGCTTATTTATGTTCTTTCTAATTACCGCTGATCTAAGGTTTGAATCACTTAAAAGAGACATCGGAACGCTTCTCAGCTATGCATGATTTTTCATCAAAGTGGAGACTCAAATAGCCCTTGAATCATGACTCAAAAATGAAATAGAACGACTATCAACTGTGAACTTTATTCCATCAACTACATCTTCTATCCACTCTGTATCACTTCGAGGAAATTCAGTATCAAAGAATTGTGAATTCGGGAAAAATGTTGTTTAATCTCCAGAAGTTGATGAAAAGCTTAATTTGGGTTAGTGCCTCAATTCAGTGAAAGTTTTGACAAGATAGGACAGGCTTACCAGCGCTATGTATGTGTTTTACTCGGCGGCCACGTATCAGTAGGCTCTCAGAATCAAGAAATATAGTTCAGTGAATTGGCTCATCTGTTGATGCGATCTAGTTAGTAGTGTAGAGTCAGATTGGGCCCACCTTGACCGTTCATAGGGAGCAGATGTGTCTTGATCAAATAGGCGTATAAAAGGAGCGGGGGAAGGAGGCGCGGAAAAGAGATAGATTCTGCCGGTCCAACGATGACTTCCTGTACAGCATGTTGGTATTTAAATGTGAAGAGATTAATATACAGGCAACATGTCCTCTTCAAAGTATGACATTGATGTCACATATTTATCGGTTATGGGCAAGCGTGTGAAGCCCAAGCAGCTCGGTGGGTACTGTACATATCTACTGTGAGATCGTAAACAATTACTATAGTTGAGAAATTGCCTCAAGCTACCCTGTCAGGCGACTCAGATAGACAAGCCTAGTTTCTATGGTGCTGTCATGCTTTATTTTTATTTATTTTTTTTTTTAAAAAAAAAAACCTCATTATTAATTCAAATTTCTTCACTACCGAGAGAATTACTTAATCCATACCTGAGTTGGGACAAAACGCGTGATAAAGGCCCGGAAGAATTCCCACATGCTCTTTTGTTTTAGTCGCCAACATACTTCGCGTCATCCCCTGCACCTCATGAAACCCCGAGAACACAGGCAATAAGATAATGATAGACTCTCTAGCTTTTATCATTACCCGCTGCAGATGTTTCGCAACCTTCCCTGCGGCCGTAGGGCGGATTTTGGAGACCAATTCTTTGTCCGCTCAATGGGGGTAGTTTATAAAGCTTGTAAACTAGCAAAACAGCCAAAAAGACAATAAATGTTGCCCCAGTGACAACAGTTGTTACGATAGCCATCACCGACCAAACCCCCCCGATTTGATGCGAAAACATTGATCAAGGTGGTAAGCAGTCCCGCACCGGCGTTTAAAGTCAATGGCCTGTTACAGGAATTAGTAGCTCTTTCTTTCTTCTGGCCAATACAACACCCAAGTCTTACTTACATGAAAATTTTGTTCGTCAGCCACACATAGTTTCCCCTTAGGCGCGGAAAGTGAAGTAGCCACAGTATTGCTGCTATGCCGCTCGCGAGGAACAAACAGGCAATTCCGAGCAAAGGTGGATTCTGAATGGTGTGGAATATAACGCGGCCCGTTTTGTTAGACGTCAAAACATGTTCAGTTTCTTTTGACGTCTGGAGTGACGCAAAGGTACCGGGGACGACAAGGTACCCGGCTAGAAGCGCCCAGTTAGCCGCACTAGCTGTGATGTTGAAGGTTGCGTCCATTTGGTCCTCTTCCTTGAGCATTCTTAAATATTGCTCTTCTTTGGCGTCCCTGGGACAGTAAATGTTCCCTTTGGCCAAGGTGACATTCTCCCTTGCATAAATTCGAGCTGGAGGCGGAATCGGCGTTCCTTGGGAATTGGTAGGCATGCTTCCTGGATTTTGTAAAGAAGAAGATCTCTACCTGTCGAATTCCAATACTATGTGAGATATTTATATGAATTTCAGCTAAAATCAAGAGATATTTTCGGGTTCGAAGCTTAGTAGTTGAGAATCAAGCAATACGAAATCGACGGAGGTAGTATTTGTAATGGCTTCATCAAAATGATGATCATGAGCCTATAATATGTGTTCCTGGGTGTAAATATTATGGAACTTTTGAGAGATGCACAACTGGGACTACTTTTTTGCTGTTGATTTCTGGATGAAAAAATAAAGATGAGGTCTCATAGTCGGCATTTATAACAAACTTTCAGATATAAAAGCGCTTTAATCGTGTGTTCTGCCTTTCTAACCCCGAAGCTGCCGCCACCCGTGATGGCAGCATGGCTAGACATTGTCAGAGAAGGAGAGGACTGGGCTCTAGTTGATACGGACCGGCTAGGTGACCTTGTCAGGGGGATGTCGTTTCCTGAACGCCAATATCCGGATTTAATTTACTTCGCAGGTCATAAAAGCCGAATCAGAGCCCTACGATCTTTCCTTCCACAAAATAATGTCACCCGCAAGGGTGCTAATGGGCTGATCCGCCTACATATTGACCATAAGGCTATCAATACGGATAGCCCTCTCATGATTGCTGAGAGCAGTCTATGCTTACAGCAGAGTACTGGCGATACCAAATGGCTCAGACACGCGACTACCAAGCATCGAAAATACGCACTCTCGAAGGCGGGAGGCTTGTCTTCCCCTGGATCAATACAGGAAGAAACAAAAAGACAGCTCGTCCTACCATGGACCCGGGTCTTGTGCTTGTTTGTCGAATCCGAATCCGATCTCAAATCCACGCAAAGTTTGCTCCAGCAACCGCATAGGCAGCTTCAAGTCGGGAGCCAAGCTATTCGATCTTCACCCGAGGTGATCATTATAATCAATAAGAACATTCACGGGCCAGCGATCGCCTCACCAAGATATGAAAAACTGCGTCAGATAGTCGAGGGAGGAAGGATCACATTCCTAGATCTGAGTTCAAGATCCAGTCTTTCTGACACGATCGCTTTTGAGCCGTTGTGGGCCCTTATATCTGAGAAACTGCAGTCAGTCCACGCCGAAGATGAGATAGTCTGTGGTCGGTTTTCTGCATTTCATCTGAGCTCATTCTGGGGCGCAAGTGTTCCAGCCAATGGCCAGCTCTGCAAAGCATCGCCATTAGATCTGCTGGCTCAAGCTCGCATAGGGTTCCCCAAAACCGAGAAGAAAGATGAATTCCTGCACGAGCTTTTGCAAACTGCGATGTCCTCTGTCAACCATAGTGCTATTCCAGAAGGATTGGTCGAAGTTGTCGCTTCGGCTTTTCTGATGAATGCTTATCCACCGGGCATGCACGGTAGGGCTGACAGTCCCCAACTAAATACCAACGCTAACGATTTTAGGATTCCCTCCCTCGGCAGTCTTTACCGCCCTATTCGAGGCTCATTGTACAGATATCTGGAGCGGTTATCCTTTTGGGAGTCTCACCGAACGCATTCGATCGCGCTTTGTTGAAATGTTCGCGGAATTGAGCGTCAACAGAACTTCCTCATCTATCCGTAAAGATGCACTTGGCCAATTTCATCGTCAGGAGAGGAAACCTTTATTCCACTACCACCTGCTTTGTTTGCTTGCTTCGGCCCCCAGAGCATATGTTACCATGTACACACGCATTGTGTGACACCTGTGTGGCGATATTTGGGAATTTTGAACCCTCTAGGGCGTATCAAGTAGAAATTGTCCAATGTCCGATTTGTGAACGCAAGTGCAACATGACCATCCGTCAACTTCCTCCGACAAAGCGCCCCGTTATTCTCAGCCTAGACGGAGGAGGTGTCCGCGGCCTCATCCAGCTGGGACTTCTCTGTGCATTGGAAAAACGCATTGGTATACCCATTTCATTGCTGCCGGACCTGTGCGCCGGAACGAGTGTAGGTAGGTATGACCCCGGTGGAGAAATTGGTTTCTATGCTTAAAAGCTTACAATAACTTGCTTCTAGGTGCCTTGGCGGCAATTGACATCTTCATCAACGGTAGTTTGGCCACCAGCTGTTTCCTCAAATTCCCCGATCTGGCACGAAAGATTTTCCGTCGTGAATACAGGCATCCGATTCTTCGCTATGCCCATTGGCTGGCCTCTGCATTCAATCTGACCTCCCACGGGCTCTACGATTCGAGAAGTTTGTCGGAAACTTTACAAGAAGCCATCAATCCTGGTCGTCGAGTCTTTGATGTTCCTACCATGAGCCCCTCAGGCTGTCGAGTGGCTGTTGTAGCAAGTCGTACCTCCGATGGAAAGGCATGCGTGATGGCAAACTATCGAGGAGTGGGTCGGAATGCAGCTCCTGCTGCCTATCACTTTGTGACTCCCCACGACAATCAAGAGGACCTGAATTTGATAGAAATGTAAGTCCAATTCCAATGGGAGGTGCGCATTCAAATTGGCGGTAGTAGACATTGCTAATACTATTTATAATACGGCAGAACAATCTCCAGCGTTGCAGCACCCTTGTAAGTTACCCTTTCCTTTGTGTTCTGAACATGTCAAGCTGACAATCTTGAGTTATTTCTCGACCAAAGTGTTACCTGGCCTAGGGCCGCTACAAGATGGCGGAGTGCGTGCAAACAATCCGTTGTCAATTGCTCTGCGCGAGTCAAGTATGGTTTGGCCTGCAGCAGAAAGACATGATCTCCTTCTTTCAGTCGGAACCGGGTGGTCGTCTTCTGTCCAAGATCCCTCCTCAGGCTGTTGTAGTAGACTACGGGAGGGTGCTCTCCCGCGTCTTCTCCGGGCCTTGATGTTCTCCCCCTCGATGGACGGGAAACAAGGATATATCGAAGCACTCAATTATCTTCCTCATCATTCAAAGCCCGATGTTTTTCGACTTGATCATGAGGTCCATGGTCCAATACCCGAGTTAGATGATATCAATTCATTGGAAAAGATGCTAGAGATGAAATTCGCCGTCCCAGATCCGCTCGTTCGGGCAGTTCTCGCGACGGCAATGTTTTTCTTTGAGCTGGATGAAACCCCCCGTGAGAAGCCACGACAGCTTTCAATGCCGAGGCTCGATCCTTTGTGCGAGAGCCGGTGCTGTTTCAATCCTCCAGCGAGTGTTAGTCGAATTTCCGGGTGCACGGTTTCAGACTAGCCACGGTTGTGATCTAGGTGATGTGAGCTCGCTCAATTGTTGCAATCTTTGCGGGTACTTTCGAAAGCCTGTCGCCTTCCCGGTGGCCAGCCTCGGGGAGAGGGTATCCATAGAAATAATAAGTGGCAGGCACTGCGACAGGATTGGAGGCTTTCCAACATCCATACAGAAGATACTTGATAATCAACAGGCTTTTGCTCCTTTTGGGCGCGCGGACCATTTGGTCTTAGAGTGGCCTCGACACAGGCAATGCTCCTGTCATAATGGAAAAAAGCGTCAGGTTCAATTCTCCGACCAACCATGCCTCTCCAAAAAAACACGACTATAAGATTTCTCTTTGGTGACGCCTCTGATTGTAACGCAGAGTGTCATTTTGGTGATCCCCATGGCATTTTCCGATCGTCACAATCTTACTTTGTTCGGGCACGGATGCGTGATCAATTCAATTTCGAGTGCAAGTTATATCGACTTAAAAAAATGTATTCTTGAAGTACTAGCAATCTATCATTTATTATCTAGTGCTGAAGTTAGAGATCGCTGGTGATAATCTTTAACCGCTGCGAAAAAGTAATGATCGTTAATGTATCAACGTTTTCAACCATGAATTTAGCCATTATTACATACTCCTCCTTCTTCAGTGATTAGATTGTGTTTATTTCAATGCTACTCCTATCGAATTGGTCGCAAGGTTTTATTTCCGCATGGATCAAGATCCCGCAATATGCCAACCGATTTTTCCGACAATAGCTCGAGCATCTACAGCAGGCCTCTTGATGCGGCAAAACATGAGACTTCAGCAAACCCTCTTCCTAAAATTCCCTCGGTCGGCTTATCGGCCCCTGAAATCAACCTTCTAGATCACCAAATTGCCTTGGCAAGAGGATCTACGATGGCCTTGGAAATGACACGATCGCGTCTACAGCTTTGCAAGGGACAGATCAACATACCACGTGACGATTTGAGGAGACAAAAGCTACGACAAAAGGCTCAGCAGGAACGCGAGAACGAATTCTATCAAGATTGTTTTCAAATATTTCGCCAACTTATCATCACAATCATGGAATCCACACAGGATTTGGTATTGCAGTATCATTTCAATCCCGGGAAAGGGCCTGTGAAAGATCCACGCTTGATCCGAACAATCATACTCTTAAGGGTAGCACTAGACAAATCACGAGCCAAAGAAGCTGAAGCCGAGAAGCGATTGAAACAACAATGGGATGTTCCCTCCACGACTTTATCAGCCCCCGGGTGGCTATGATAGTGCGTATATAGCCATGCTTTGCATAGCTGAAGAGCCCGAAGTATTTCTTGCAACCATGGCCCCTTTGGTATTTTGAGTACGGAAAGCGACGGACTTTGGAGATGCTTCAGTCCAGGAAATACATTTTTCAGTGCCCTTGAGTTTACTCTTCGGCTTGTTTAATCATACTCAGCTTCACTCTCCGAAATTTCGAACCTGTACGTACGTTTCACACAGTATATGAATTTTAGGTCAATTTAAGGGGATTCGAACTCGGTGCCTATGTAATTACTGACTTCTGCGATGAATTTGTCTTCATGAGATTGCTGGAGTCTGTTTGCAGCCTCGGGCAGCAATTTCAAGCGTATTTCGTGGACCTTTGGACGGCTATCGCATAGCAATAATTGCTGGTCGAGATTCTTCCGCAGCTGAGTGTTCAGCAGGTCCATATTTGAGATTTTCATGTGCAGGAAATTTCTGAAGGCCACGCAGGCTGTGCGACTTTTCAAACCCAGCAATGCTTCTGACTAGTCTGATCGCAATTCGATTCATTCGCAGCAGAGTATCTCGTCCCTGCTCAATCCTGTGAACTGCGGCGTGACGAATGTTCATAATAACGCATCGCCACCGCTGAATTGTTTTTTATGCCAAATTGAAGCAACGGTCTTGAATCCTGCCCCGGTACATTGCCAGGAAGTTGAAAATCCTGTGCAGCTCCACTGACTCGGCACATTTCCACCCAACTTGAATCGACTCAGACGGTAGCAATCGGAACATGAATTGGAAGAATTGAGTTTCTAGGTGCCGCTGTATACACCGTAGAATAATATGCTGGGCTCGGAATGGTAGATAGTTCGAAGAAAATCCTGGCAAGGAAGCTATTTCGTCTCGAATCTCTGTTTGGGGGGGGTGGGCGAATTCTCTGTCTTTCTGTATAGTTGAGGACCCTCGTTCTGTCTTTCAGTATTCTCACAGTAACATTCATGGATCACATAAAGCGAGACAACAAATTGAGCTCGCTAACAAGATAAAACTCGGCTAGTTCCTCTCAAACTCTCGAGACCAAGTATATATATGTAGATAGATTATTATACATTGCATCGATTTTGTGAGTCAATTGAAATAGCAATCAAAAGGAGAAGTAGGAATGCCATCATATTCTTGGTGCCTTGCTATGATATGCCTTTAGTCCGATAGTGACTTCGATTATAAATATAACCCCATTCTTCTTCCAAACACGAACTCTATCGGTAATTTTTACCTTTGACTGGAGTCATGATAATTTGGTGTTCTTTCTTTATAGTAGCCCTGGCTTTTGCAATTCCCATGGTGATTTTTCCCATCCACTCGTCTGATCTTTCAGATATTGATCGTCCACTAGGCTATTCGTCCAATGCCCCCAGAACTTCCCGTGTCCCTGAAGGTACTCATATAATCTATGACTTCCTAGTTTCACCAAAATCATGCATCTTACTAATTCGTGCTTCTTCAGCTAGAGTCGCTACAGCGCTCTCCAAGTAACAAAGATCATTCCATATGACAGTACGCCTAGCTGATGACATCTCATTCCAGGTAATCATCATCCGTCCTCAAATCATGACCTTGCCCACTGGCATGGAAAACATCACTCGAAGCACAAGCATTAGCATTTGGTGGGATAGATGGAACGAAATTAAAGTCGTTCAACGGGCTTTAGGTAAACAACGATTCCCTTCTTGGGTCTGTATCGGCTATAATAAGGAGCATACGTGACTTGATAATTTGATATTTGCCGAAAAATTGGAGTACTATAGCTAGTTTGAATATGATTAGGTCATTCCCTGTCTTATAAGTACAGCAGATAACTATAATGGAAACAATCACATTCAAATGTCTCATACATTTGGCTAGTCTGCAGTGTCTTGAAAATGGACTGAATGAGGCCGATTTTGTTCGATCATACGATTGCACGACGATATTCGTCCAGGTAGTGCGCCAGATCCTCCCATATGCCGCTTTCTCGAATTGGAGCATCGACACAGCGGGGCATGCTTTGCGTTGGTTGACCAAGGTTTGTTGTTTCGTAATCGCGAGATGTCTTGACAATTGGGGGCTTGGCGCGGTTTCTCTTCTACGCATTAGCACTTCGTGGGATAATCACTATAAGATGACCTTCTTCTCGGCCTTACCATATCTTCCGCTGATGGTGGAGGGCTATTTGGGTGAGAATGGTACGTAACGATTTGACCGTCTGGGAGCTCCATAACCAGCCAGCTTTTGATCCCATACAAAAGCCAAAATTCATTGTGGCGGCGAAGCAGGTTGTTACGGCGCTTTCGTAGTTGCTCTTTCTTGACCCGAGTTAAAACAGGAGCCATTTTTAGAATGTATGTATGAAGAAATCATCAAAATTCCTAATGGCAGTTATATACATGTCTTCTGCACTAGTTCGACATATGTCCCAGCACAATGGTGAGCTATAAACACAAAAGAGCTTTCAGAAGCTTTCAACAGTTATGAACCCCAAGTTAGGCGCAGGCAGTTTTCCCAAAACGAGCTAGTTACTGAGGATCAATATTGAGTGCAAAGAGTATTTCTGCGGCCGCAAAATTTAAACCACTTTTCTCCTATTCCAACAAAGTAGTCCCCGGAGATTAAATTTTGGAAATTTGGTCGTATCTTAACTTATAGATTGGATTAAAGCCCGCGAAGCTTGGAAGGACATTTGACGCTTTTTGGTTTAGACTTCAGCAATTCATATCACTCCTGTCCTTCAGGTCAGGATGCTTCTAAATGGGCCATCCAAAACTTCTCTGGAGTAGGTGATCAATGAAAACTAGAACATGACAGAACGCCCACTGAAGCTGAGACTAGGAAACTCAAATATCCAGCATGTATTTCCTGTACATCGCTGTCCGCTCCCCATGATGTCTCCACATCTTACGCAGCCTTGCTTCCAAACATACCCAGCAAGGAAAGAACGCTTCCGTCAGAACATCTTTTCGTGACAACTGTTCCTAGTCCAGCTGTTTCCGATATTTCTTTCTCTTACTCTGAACCCACTTCTCAAGTTAACTTGCTATCCAATTTTACGGAATCGAGATACTCTACGGCCGCCACTTCATCATATGAGAGTCAATTACCCACCACTGCAGATGTACACGGTTTCACGCATTCAGCTTATGGTTCCAAGCCTTACATACCCGAGACCGACAGGAAACATGTATTCCCTTTGACTTCTAACAGCAACCCGGAGCAAAAAGCTTTGGATACTCTTGAACCATCTACTTTGGAATCTTGGTCAGACCCTGAACCGGCTTCGCTTTCTTTGCCAATGCCCCTACTGTACAGTAAGATGCCCGGGGATTCTGGAAGTGTAGTGTTTTGGGGCAAAGAAAGCTCGAAAGGCAGCTTATCAGATACGGAGCTACCACATACAGTTGGGTTGAACGACGGGGTCTGGGGAAGCGTATCTATATCCAAACAACATGGAGGCCCCTCCGCTAAGTCTTCAACATCGATAGATACAGCCACGCTAGTACAAACGAGCACGAAAGATGACACCTCTACATCTGCCATCATGACATCAACCCGATGGATGCACGATCCGGTATCCAGTCGTATCAATTGGTCAACACATATCTCCAAACAGGGTGTAGAGCTGATTCTCATGACTGTGGTTGGAGGGAGTCTTGCCTTTTTTAGTATCGTGCTTCTACACCGCCTCATCGCCCGCTCTTACCAAAGAAAAAATGAGCGATCCAGACATCTTTCTCCAGTGTCGCTGGCGAATAGCTTTTCAAGAGGGGAGTCTAGCACACATATTCCAGATGTAGCGGAAGTTTCGCATTTCTCAATTGAATCCTAATCGTATATTGATTAATTCCATGTAAAGGCTCCTATAGAATGTATTTACATATGGGCATGTAGGGTATCTCGCAACAAGGGCCCTCCAGAATATGTCTATACAGACAGCTGTTTGGAAACACGAATTGATGGGACCGGGAAAACGGATATACAGTCCCACAATTAAAAACAGCGTCCCTGGGAAATAAATCGTAATGCAATTGAAATACCGGTAATGTATGTACCGTTACTGGGAAAAGATACCGACAATGTCGGGAAGTTGCCTATTCCGGCGAATTGAAGTGGTGAGATATGAACCGGTGAGATGTGAACGATGAAAGGTAGGTCATTGAAATCTAGATTATTGAGGAGCACTAGTGAGATGCAGACTGGTAAAGAGTGACTGGTAAGAGGTGACAGGTCAGAAGCAAACTGGTGAGAAGTAAACGGGTGAAGAAAAAACGGGTGAAGAGTGACTGGTGACAAGTGACCTGGTGAACCGTTGAAACTTTAACCGTTGAAATGTGGACCGAGGATCAACTGGTGGGGTTTGAACTAGTGAGAAGTAAACTGGTGAGAAGTGAACTGGTGAGAAGTGAACTGGCGAAGAGTGACTGGTGAAATGTAGGCAGGTGACAAGTGCACTGGTGAACCGTTGAAACTTTGACCGTTGAAGTGTGGACCGAGGATCAACTGGTGATATTTGAACTATTGAAAAGCAAAGTGATGAAAAGTAAACAGTTGAGTAGTAATTAGCGAAGATCAAATGTTGAATTGGAACTGGTGAAGCTAGGAGGTTGAAATGTAGGCGATAGAGAGGTCGACTGTTGGAGTACGAACTGGTGAGATGTGAACCGCCGAAGATTAAACCGGTGAAGGATAAATGGTGAGTAAGTGGATCAAGTGGATCAAAATTTGGACCGAGAATGTGTTGAAACAGTAGGTAACTAGGCTTTTTTAGAGTGAGCTCTACAGCTGATTATACCGGTGATCACCGACCCGGGACCTGGTGGTGAGGGCGGGAAGGGCATCGAAAGTGGTGAGTCAACACCCGCATTTTGCCAACTCGTCCGCCAATTCCTAGAATCTGCCGTCTTGATCATGTGACTGATGACTCATCTCCATCATCACCTCAATAAACTATCATGGCCCTTTCAAACACGACCCCCCTTCCTAGAAGACACAAGCCAATAATATTTATAATGTCTAGGCCCGACCCGTGAAAGAAAATGCATCAAATTGAAATTCGGGCTACCAAGCCTCATGGCATGCTCATCAGCTATAACGAGCGCAATTCCCAAGGAAAATAATGTGATTCACAAGCCTCCCAGTGATAATTTATTCGATGCTACTCAAAGCCTCAACCCCAATTTGAGTGAATCATACGTCAGGTTTATTGTATTGCTTTTGTGGATGCTGTCGCACGTATCTACACCACCACCCCAACCCCTAGGGCGAAGAGAACAGCCCATGGGTGAAATACTTTTACACCGCCTGCCTTCGCCGCGCCAGGAATCTTCACGGGCGGCCGACCTGGCGATCTCGCATCATACTATATCAAAAGTGCTTCAAGACCTACAGCAATGCCTGGGCCGAATGTCCGGCTCTTTATAGATATTCACTCAATACTGATCGCGTGCCGCGGCCTTGAAATAAGGGGTGTGCCTAAAATGCAGCGACTGGGTCAAGCGATAGCTCGTCGCTCACAACGCATCTCCCGGTCACTTCGCCGTTCATATCTCCGCAGATCACGGCCGGGGTCGGATTGTTTATTCCGTGCCCTGAAAATCTTAGCCAGCACTCTGAATCACAAACAAGACTTTCTATTGTCGCAATCGCTACCAAGCCATGCTTACTTCTTTGGATCTTTCATACTGAAACGTCTTGTAGAGGGTTCTGAGAAGGTCGTGGTGGACGGAGATCAGAAGGACTTTATAGATCTACTTACCCTAGCGGTCAACCAATACGCTTCAAAATAACATTTTATATATTTCGTCATCTTAGATTTACCTGGTGTCTCCATGTGCTACTCTAGCTGCCAGATTTTCAAGGCGAGAATAGGACCGCAGAACAATAGCTGTATTTCAAACTTAGACTTGCATAAGGCAACTAGGAGATAGTGTAATCGACTGAATTCGATGTAGTCATTCCAAAAAACAGGTACTTTTTCCAGCCTGCTCGAAAGCACTAAAAATTGATTCCTCTGCTCAAACCTTTTGTCATTCCAGAAATGCTTCGCATTCAATTTCTCTTCGCTTGTGTACATGGCTTGATATGGAAGACATGACATGACCAGCTAGTAAAGTGACCTAGGGTTAAAGTTTCAGCCATCAGAACGCAATCTGCACGTATTCATAGTATAATGCCTTATACTATCAAACGGAGGAATCGGGATATGGGAATGGAGCCGTGCTCTTCGAAATTGCAGGAGGAGGAAATGGGGCGGACTCAAAACTGCTCGGAAACGGGGCTGACTCGAAGCTGTTTCCAGGATCATCTGGTGGATAAATGTAGGGTGTGCTTTGGTAGACACGAAATTCAGACCCATGGACTCCAGGACTGGCAATGGTCCAGTTCGAGCTGCCCAATCCTGGTGTGTAGAGAGTCGGTGTGTCCTCGTCGTTATTCTCGCTAATATGCGGAGTGCTGTCTTCCAGAAGCTCGGGCCACAGCAGCTGGCCACTAATGGTATCATGGTCCATTAAATAACCGAAGAACTTTTTGAACACCGATATACGGAGAAATCTCGCTGTGACACGGGTTTCTATTCTTCTTTCCTTCAGCGATACTACTGATAGAGCATATCGGTCGGCTTCCACAGTATCCACCGAGGGTTTACCACTCCTTTTCTTGACATCCACTTCTTCTGATGCATTTTCGGGGTAATCGCAAGGTATCTCGGATGATAATACAACTGGCGGGGTAGAAAAGTCGACAACGTTGGGTGTTCGGAGACCCATGATCACCATTTTCATGTAAAAATGCTGCCAGATATCTGTACGGCTGGGTAGAGGCAAGTGTTGCTGGCTAGACACTGTTGCGAATGCCGAACTTCTTGATGATTTGAGCCGCCTCCAATCGGTCATTTCGAATCCATACTGGAAGCTGAAGCGCCAGAGCTCCAGAATGTAAGTTCGAAACCTGGCCTTTCGGGCTGCTGGGTCGAGCGTTGATCCTATCTCCCATAATCCATGAACACCATTGTCGATTGTCAATTTATCATCAGCACTATTTGGTTAGAGAAATATCTGCTTCATGACACTTTGCGGTACTTCCAGATAGAGACGGTCTCTGAAAAATGTCTTTAACGATGGAATTGGAGAGTCGATCTCTTTCAATCGGTTCCAGATCTCCCGTCGATCATTTTCCGAAAAACTGGGGAAAAGCACGCCTTCGTCAAACTTTTTCTGCAAAAATTCTTTGTCCTTTTTGGAGACTTTAGGCACTCGGGACTCGATGAGGTTGACCGTAATACCGTCAACCAATTGTAAATTTTCGCTGCGGCTACCAACTATCCCTAGGAATGTAGTCAAAATACTTCTCCAGTAGCACGAAACCGCCTGGTTTGCCAATTTTATTAGCCCCTGCTCCACCGAAATCTGGCCCCGGAAATCTTACATACCTCGTCACAGTGCATAGCGGTAACTTTGTGCAGGTTTCCAATCTGCATCCCATCCCAAAGCCCTGGAATGGCAAGTAGCGAGTTCAATTGGCGGGTCAGAAACTCATTCCTGAAAAATGATTTCAAATACTGACCTTTCTTGCTTCCTGCGACCGACTCTAGGGCTGCCCACCAGCTTTCCTCTGCCCGTTGATTCTCAGGCCCGTCAAGACGGCCCTCGTAGTAATTGATACGCTCATATATCAGTCCATCTGATGGCCGATGCTCGTTTGAAAATCGTTCTCGCAATGATTGGAGGAGCTTTCTTTGAAGCTCCTGGGCAGTTTCATTGAGGTCATCTGAAAGAAAAGTAGTCGTTAGTCAGAAAGGGTCAAGTTTTGAGTCAATCAAAAGGATCCGTACCAGGCTCTTCCTCAGTCAGATAGACATCCACCACCCACCACTGGTTGCTGAATGCGAGTGTATTTCTGGCAGCTACAATTAGATTGTCGTGGTCTAGCGCTCGTAATCCGTAATCCAAATCTACATCCAAGCTAGGAAGGATTCCGTTGTTCGATCGCGGGTGTACCCGATGTTGCCAGTCTGCCTTGGGTACTATGACGGACACATGATTTTCCTTCATCAAACGATGGCATCCTTGTATTTTCAAGATTCGTTCGAGACGGCGAACATTCCGACGCTGATCCATACGTCTCTTGAATCCCGTTTCGAAGATGAGATGGGACATATGTACCCTGGCCGATAGCTTGAAACGACTCCTAGCATAAGCATTGAGCCTACACTCCAGGTCCTCCGTTTCGGACTGACTGGAAGACGCCATGTAGAGTACTTTCAGAGAGCACAACTGGAGGAAGAATGCTTCGGGAAGACCCGAAGTAGTAAATTTACTTCTTGGTTGGTATTCTTTTGATGTTTTATATCGTGTGATATGTTGGGCATGTAGTGAAAATTTCGGCCTCATATATTTGGCACAAAGTTGCCACATACCTTCAACTATAAAACTGTCATGCTAATTTTTCAGATGCCTACCATTTTCTGATCGCTGGAAGTACAATTTTGTACTGTGAACAGTCAATACTGTGACTCTAGAGTCACAAACCGCCGACAATGAGATATTTAGAGACTTACCTCACATTGAATCCGCCTATGATAGAAAGTGAAAGGTTTTAAGATCAGCAAAGTATAAGTATATTCTCTATCAAACTGTCAAATACTCATCCTCTTGGTCATCTCTTGTATATGAAATATATTCTAGAACAATGAAGCTCCAAACAATACCAAGGCTAGATCGGCTCGTCTCAGCTGCTGCCTTGACGCTTTCGATCGCGGTCTTCCCCTGTCTGATATTAATATTTGTCAGCTGCTCCTCTGTCGGAGCAGCTGTGGGCCTAAGTAGCATACACGAATGAGATGGCAAGGAGTCTTAATTGTGAATGTCTCTGTTACCATACGATTTTGTATGGTAGCTCGGACAATCTATCTACCGAATATTACAATCACGTTACTAAATACAACATCTATTCCAACCATTGCTACATTGCTACAATGGAGACGCGTGAGATATTTTTGGCCCGTACGGGGCACCTGCAGTCTGAACATGGTGATGTAGGTCTCCTTGACAGAAGATTACAGCGCCGCGAGGGCTGCAGGCGGGCCCGTAGCACTCCGTATATTTCAGGAGGAAGCAAAGCTATGCGGAAGCATACTTAGTACATACATGAGGGGTTCTGCGGTGGGCGGGAAGAAACCGCTGCGGAGAGAGCCCAACTCTCCTTCGAAACGGCGATGTTCGGGGGGAGGGGCTCTCCGCAACAATCCCGAATAGAACATATCATTTATTGGGGTCGCCTCACGTGATATATATACCGACATTACTGACGGCTTCCCTCGTGCAACTGCATCACGAGAGTCAGTTGCTTTCCCCTATAGCTATCTCGTCATGGCTCACGCAGTCAAGACTCAAGAGTTGATTTTTTCCCTCCCACCTTCCCTCTGTACATGGAAACCTCTGCAATACAGACACATTGCCTCCCTACTAGGGAACGCAGATGGGACCCTATTTGACGCTACGGTCTAAGACCGCAGCCACAGGTGACCCGTTACGGCCAAACTACTATCTCCTTGTACTCTTGACTGCGTGAGGTCACCAATAAATGATAATTATGTGTCGGTTCCGGGAGAGGCAGTATGCGCTAGTACCACAATTGCATGACAATTCGGGGTCAGTCCATATCAAAGAGTAGCCTGCAGAGACTAAAAGCGTCCGATATTTATTGAACCAGAATGACAAAGGAATGCTTGTGAACGACTGTTCTGCTAGCGAGCGATCGGGTATTTATAGCATTGCAGCCGGTAATTCGGCTTGCGTCGATGCAATGATCGCTGTGAACTCTGAGGGCACAAACACAGACGACCTTTCATTTGCAGCTGGTTCAACATTTCGTCATTGATCTAATGCAGCACTCGGAGGCATTGTACTTTTTCCTGATGATCCAGCATATGAATTTCTTTTTCTTATTGTTGGCACCGTTTAAACCGTTGTAGGGATGCCGCAGAAAAGCATCGATGACGCGTTTCAACATTCACCCCATGGGTCCGTATGTTATTGTGACGGGTTTGGTGGCAACAGGCCATGCCATTCATTTCATTTTACTCACCGATGATGAGCGTGTTACTCTACTCAAAGAAAGCCCCATCGAAATCATACTAACATTCGGTTATTTTGCACCTTGGCTATGTACCTACCAGCCCCACCGCAGAATTGGTCATGTTCATTTCAGTGTTGGTGTCTACCTAATAATATAAGAGTAAGCTTATCAGACCTTTCTAAAAAGCTTCAAGCCGATACAAGCTATAATATAGCGTGGTACTGACCTGGACAACCCCGATTTCACAAGAGTCCATTGTTCTCTCGCCTGTTCTTGCCAAGTCTCCTTCCCTTACATTCTCAGGAGCTTTGGAAAGTTGAAAAATGACATCAGCACAGCACCTATGGAATTGCAGCTTGAATCGGTCGAGACATTGTAAGAATCTGAAGTTACCTTCATTCCCCCGTGTCAGGCCTTCGACGGAGATCGAAGCAAGCGGGCTGATAATGTAGGATCGCAGCTCCACACGGCTTGTCTCTGGATAGTCACTCTTAATATACAATCATTCTTTGTTAAATTCAAATTTCGACCACATGAGAAAGCCACAACCAAGCCTTACAGCCATTTCACACTCCTCCTTCTCCACTTACTACCCACGTCATTGGGACCAACATTACAGTATAATTGATTCGGCACTGATAATTTGAATTAGCGAGACTTTGTTGCGAGCAGATTTGATCTCGAGAATATTTGATCTGCATTCACATATTCGTATGCGTGAGCTTCCATAGTTGGGCTAATCCGGTAGCCAATTTCTTTAGAGTTCATCACATTATACTATAGACCTCTGAAGCCCTCAGAAGTAATTGATTCCGTGGAGCAAGCGGCCTGCTCCTAGGAACCTAGCTGTCAAGGGCTAACGTATCTGTAGATGCGGATTGTGTTTTTCAGGGTATTAACAACCAAGAGTAGGAAACCACAAGCTGATCTTAGACATAAGACTTAGCGCGAGCAAACAGAAGAAAATTAGCTTCTTCTTGTTCAGAGTAGTGGAGATGAGCTATGTGGGGCCGTACCCTGTACAAATCGTGTATACTGCATGCCAGTTCCTGTTATATTTTTAACATAGTTCTCAGGAGCTCGATGTAAATATTGCCTTGTGTAAGCTCAAAGCTGATAGTGAGGCAAATATTCTATGGGCAAGGAATGACGACTTGCCTCCTCCTGGGGTATTTTAAGCCTCTCCTGGCGTTTAATGAAGCGTTGCCTTATTTGATGATCTTTATCTCACCATCGATGCCCTCTTCTCACCGTGATACATCTATTTCGATTTCGTTTGTCATGGCTTCCGCACTATCCCTCCAAGCGCTACTGATCACAATGCTTTTATTTGCATTGATTGCCAGGTCACTTCTTTTGTGGGTGTTCGGAGATAATTGGCCACTTTATAAGATGGACTTGTCGCTATACGTCTTATCCTTTCTCCTGTCCGCTGTATTGGCAGGGCTGTTCTGGAGCGAGAAGCCATCGATATGGATTAAAATCCTTCTTGGAATTCTTTCAACAATTTCTTCTATACGAAATGTTCGTTCTAGCTTGAGAAATGCCAATTCTATACTAACACTGTTCTAGTTTCTCCGCTTTGGTTTTCAGCAGCTCAATAATCCATTCATAAAACGATCGACGCGTGTCGTATTCAGAATCTATACTTTGACATCTACGGTCTTAAAGGTAATAATTATATTCATTGGGACATTCATGCTAGGTAACATTTATTTCATCACTCCCTTCCTACTTTTCTTGGATCATCTCAGTGAAATGGCATGGTGCCTATGGTTAGTAAAAGGTGCCACGCAGGGCCGGAAGAAGCTATATGTTATTTTGACCCATTTATCAAATATGGGTCTTATATTACTAGGAGCCGCTATGCTTGGCGCGATTTTAAGAAATTAGGAAATTATTCTTGAGGTATTTTTCCACCATGAGAACTTATATTATGAGAGAGCTGACACAGATTAGATTCAGCTCATCATTTGTATAATGCGGGCGATATACAGCCAGTCTATTACGTAAAGTGCAATGAATGGCTTTATGTACATTGGCTGAACCAGATTAGGTCATTTCAAAGGATCAGGAAATTCAAATTGTCAATGATGAATCAATCATATCATTGGCTCCAATGAAAAGAGTTTGTAAGTGGAGAAGGGGGGTGAAATGGCTGTAAAGCTCGGTTGTGGCTTTTTCATGTAGGCTGGATTTACGCCACAAAATAATGATTGTATATTAAGGAGCCTGGTGAAAGACAATCCGTGGAGAGCTGCGATCCTACAATGCCAGCCCGCTTAGCTCCATTCCCTGTCTTTAGCTTGACACAGGAGATTTTTATAACTTCAGATGATTACAATATCACGGTCGAGCATAGCAGTAATTCTATAGCTGTTGTGCTGAAGCCATCTGTCAATCCACAAAATTTCTAGAAGCGTAAGAAAAGAAAGATTGGTACATTAAGATCAGGCGGGAGAACAAGGGAATATATTGTGAGATGAGGCTGTACAGATCAGGGAGCAAGCCGCGCCATCGGAATTAGCTCCGAGATGTCTATAAAGACAATCAAGTTGATTTATGTCAGAAAAATTACCATTGGCACTGTACTAACTCATCATGTACAATCTTACGACACCCTCTTCGTCTAACGCGGCTAAGTCGCCTGTTCCTCGTGGCACCACCTCGGATGTGCAACCACCGAGTCGTTGGTAGTCTCATGGATATTTCAACCCCCATGAAACCCAGTAGTTCAGAAGATCAGAATCAACACTCTCTTTATGATATCAATACATGATCCCTTTTGATTTCGCTGCTCTAATGGGCTGGTAAAGCCTATCGTATTCCCCCTGCTGTACAGACCATTTCTGTCAATTTACAATCAACTTGGCTCTATGTTGTATATAGAGCCTCATATTTCCCTCAAGAACTAATAACACGATTCATACCTCTAAACAACAAAAATATATTCTATTGAGTCAAATTGCTCATCTGAATAGTCTTCTCCACGTGGCAGACTAAAGGTGTTAGTGCATTCGAGTCATTCACGGCACCGATTGGCCCATTATTTCTTGGCATATATCATTAGTGTCGGGATATATCCCTCTATCAGAACAAGCCAGCGTCTGATAGATCACATTTCTGTGTATGTAACCTTGCGCTAAGCTGCGGTTCCGGCTTATGGGATTCAGGGGTACTTCGAACCTGAGCCGGAGCACACATCTATCATACACGAATCAATCAACCTTTGCTTTAGGAGCATAAACTGTTCACTTAACTGTATACACAGGACCTAGCTGGTGATACCAACAATATCACCCCTCGTATTGCGGGTATTAGTCATCTGGTGGCCTCTTTTTCATTAGAATATTGGAATTCCAGTCACATTTCCGCTTCGTTCAAAACTTTTCAACGCTGTTTTTCGCTTCCAATTCCTATTCCCCTGGCTTTCGTTTCAGGGCCGATGCGTGCGACGCGCGCATCTTCCAGTAAGTTAATGGCCACTCACAAACGGATTTTATTACGATTTAGCCAAACTAGGCTTAACCCCGTTTTGATTACGAGCCGAGAAACAAAGTGTGTGTGCCCAAGGGGTATACTTTTTTCGAATTTTACTGTATATTAGCCTCCTATTGCTTTCATTCTTGGGCTTTGACATATTCTCGTGCTGTCAAATTCTGGTGGCTTGCATTTTATTTCATATATTCTCATGTTAACAACCTTCGAAGGTCATCAATTCAATGGTATTTCAATGAGATGTTTTATGAGAGAATGAGGAAGCCTGCGCCTTGCAAAGGGGCACATTTTACCCTGTGGTATTCTCCTTGGTCGAAATAAGGCACCATACCTCGGCCGAGTTTGAATGTCGGCAATTATTTACATTGGTAGATATGGAAAATCATGCTTGATTCAAGGACCTCCGTTACAATAGAATCTCGAAGTATTTAAGGGGCAGACACCTAAGTCCATGGGGTCTGGAATGTGGGCTGTCGACGGTGACCTCAGGCTCCATTGGTCAGTCAGCTTTACATGGGTTCCTCCAGACTATGAATAGTGCTGCTATTCTTACCAAAGAAAACCATGATCTACGGGCTGCAAATGAGAAACAACTACAAAACGAAAGCGATCTAAGCGGAAAATCAATCATCCAGAGGGCTTATCGATTGGAGATGATCATAATCTTATACAAAGTCAGAATAAAAGACAAGAGGAGGCCCGGGAAGCTATGTAGACTGAACTAGCATCATCTGTAGTTCAGCCACGCGTACGGGCGCCACCAAAGTGTTCTGAATGTGGTTTTTTGGGACATGAAAGGATTCAATGTAATAATCAACATAATAGTTAATTTTTATACAGAAATGTCGACAATCTAACTATAAAAAATGACAACCACGTAGAATTAATAAACTATAGTAGTAAAACTGTTTCTAACTCAAGTTCCAGCAATATTTCGATCCCAAAGTTTTAAGAAATTACTCTCCTATTCCGGGGCCGGGTTCCATTGCTATGGTAATCCCAAAAACTTAGAGAATGCCCACTTCGTATATCATTTCCCGAATATAGTCACATTTCGAGCTTAGCACCAAGTGTAAAGATGGCCACATCGTCGAAAAACAAGTGCATTGAATACGCGATACTAACTTAGGTCTGGAGAAGAAGAAGAAGAAACAAAGAGGGAGGTGAGGCTTGGCAGATAGGCTGCGAGCCACGCTAGTCCCAAACAGGAAATAGAGGCTGATCTCGATTGTTACACCAAGTGGACAATTCCCATATGAAATTTCCAGAAATTCATCCCAAATCTGATGGGAAGGGGAATCCCTCCCAATATTCCATTAAAAGTCCCATCCTACGTTGTCGTCTTGGTTGTCGTCTTGGTCGTTGTCTTGATCGTGCTCTTGGTTGTAGTCTTGGTTGTAGTCTTGGTTGTAGTCTTGGTTGTAGTCTTGGTTGTAGTCTTGGTTGTAGTCTTGGTTGTAGTCTTGGTTGTGCTTTTGGTTGTAGTCTTGATCGTGCTCTTGGTTGTAGTCTTGGTTGTGGTCGGGGTGATTGTACGTGATAGTTGAGTATGGTTTCCACGACGTGGTTGTGGGTGACGTGGTTGTGGGTGACGTGGTTGTGTGTGACGTGGACAATGTGACGATATTACTATTGCCATTGCCGTTGCCATTGCCGTTGCCGTTACCGCTGCCGTTGTTGCCATTGCCATTTCCGTTACCGCTGCCGTTGTTGCCATTGCCGTTTCCATTTCCGCCACCGCTATTGCCGTTGCCGTTGCTGTTGCCGCCGTTGCCGCTACCGTTACCACTGGTGCCGCTGCCGCTGCCGTTGCCGCCGTTGCCGCTACCGTTGCCGCTGTTGTTGTCGTTGCCGTTGCCGTTGCCGTTGTCGCCGATGTTGCCGCTGCCAGCGTCAATGGGCACCGAAATGGGCCCGATGGGCCCGATGGGCCCTAAAATAGGCACATTGATGATTGGTGATCCGGCAGTAGTTGTCGTGGGTGTGGGCACAACTACTGTTGTCGTCGTAGGCGGAGTAATTCCACAACCTTGATTGATGATTCTATTGGTGTCCAGAGTCACAGCTCCGTTACGTGCAAGAAGGCGTCCGTTGATGGTCGCGCCAGTTTGCGCTGTGATGGAAGTTAACGCCATGATGGTCCCAACGAAAACGCTATTTGTTCCCAGGGTCGCTGAGCTACCCACTTGCCAGAAGACGTTGCAAGCTTGGGCACCTCCAGTCAGGGCAATTACCGAGCCTGATCCAGTGACCAGGGTGGAACCGACTTTGAAGATCCAAACTGAATTCGCACCTCCGTTAAGCGTGAGAGTTCCTCCAACACTAAGATCCAAGGTAGGTGAATCATATACACCAGGAGGAGGTGCCTGACCAGAAAGTTGCGCTGATGCCAAGGTCGAAGATGCCAGATTCATTGCGGTAGTATATGCAGTCGTCAGATCATTCTGTGCTCCATGAGCGACCCCATCAGTTTGGTGTACAGCTCCAACTAGCGTAATTGAACCCCCACCCGTGATAGACGTCCCAGGCCAGACGCCAAGATCACCAGTAATAAATGTTGGGCCTGTGTTCGTCACTGTTGAGCCACCAAGAACAGCAAAGGACGCAGCAGTCCCGAGGTTAATCTGCGCATTGCTGATGCTAGAGAAGAGGAGAGCAGAGGTGAGGAGGCTTAGGAACATGATTTTCAGTTGTCCACGAAATCAATGCCGTAAGTCGGACCAGTTTTGTATGTTAAAGGTGTTGGATGTTGGCGGTGTTGTATATCAGAGACGTTTGCTACTTAAATACTTCAAGCCACGATTTCCAAAGACCTTCTTCAATGCAACCTCGATTTTCAACACCTACCAATTTAAAATAGTTGAGACGGCCCTGGCCCCCCCGTAGTGCATAGACTATGCGAACGCACCCCCATTTTTCCTCTTTTTCAATCAACAAGAATGCTATAGAGTAAAACTATTCCAGTACGCAAGGGACGTGCTGCCACATCTCCTGTTAGTATGCCTGCATTGGAGAGAATAATGCAGTATATTTACAACATACAAACTGAATCTCCTAAAGTATAGCTTCCCTACTGCCATTTGCCCCTTATTCTTGTGTAATTCTCGTTTAGCTGTAGAATGCTCTAGAGGAATTTAGCGAATCTAGCAGCTAGAAGATAGGTACTAGTGACTTGATGTGATTACAATATTGTTAGTGTGAGAATATTGTAAAGGCAAGACCCCAAACATAACAGTATAAGAATGTGACAAAGTCCAAGAATGACGGCAGTTGAAATATGGTATACCCTTGGACTCCCGCTGCATGTAGCATGGGATAGATATTACAATATTGTTAGTGTGAGAATATTGTAAAGGCAAGACCCCGAACATAACAGTATAAGAATGTGACAAAGTCCAAGAATGACGGCAGTTGAAATATGGTATACCCTTGGACTCCCGCTGCATGTAGCATGGGATAGATATTACAATATTGTTAGTGTGAGAATATTGTAAAGGCAAGACCCCGAACATAACAGTATAAGAATGTGACAAAGTCCAAGAATGACGGCAGTTGAAATATGGTATACCCTTGGACTCCCGCCGCATCTAACATAGGAATAGGGACGGCCTAGTCAGAATCTTAGCTGGGCGGGACCAAGGTCAAAATATACGATGATCTTCTCGACCAAGAGCGGAAGTGGAAGGGATTGAAATAAACTGACTCGAATAAGTAGTCATTTTCTTGGACACCACTTCCTCGATGAATAGGACCTACGGAATCCTTGCTTATATTGAGATTCTTACACAGGGCGGATTCAGTTCCACACACGCGGACCGTTAGTGTATAAACAGGTCGGACATAGTTCCACACGTAGACCACTGGTCATGCACAAATCCTGGATCAAGTACCAGGTAAAAAATCCGACATATGGGGGGGGGTAAGTGCAGCGGGGGCCGACTGGAATTACGAGGGTTTGGCCCACTACGGGCGCTTCGTCCGCTGGCGGCTGGGAGACCAGTTGCATTGATTAGCATCGTGCACGAAACTAGAGGTTAAAATGATCCCTACCTGCGTATGAGCTTATTCGGCTGTCAATACCGGTCTCAGCCGCTCATTTGGGGCTAAATTTGGATCAAAATCGGTCTTTTCGTCCCTGTCGGGATATATCCTCCCGTCAGAATAAGCAAAGACATGTACGTAATCTTGCTAAGCTGCGGCTCCCGCCGCATGGATTCAGGGGTATTTGGCCTTGACCGGAGACAGATCGATATATACACGAATCAATCAACCTTTGCTTTAGAAGCATAAACTGTTCACTTAACTGTGTACACAGGACCTAGCTGGTGATACCAACAGTCCCCTTGTGTGTCGTGGCACAGAGTTAAAGGGTCTATTTTTCTTCTGAAAGTAATATATTCGAGACTCTGGGTATATGTAGTAGACTTAGATTATGCTCTATCTCATTTGATTTATAGCAACGAAGACCGATAAAGCCAGCAAATTCGGCTCTTCATAATGCTCAACGCTTGATGATGTTGTTATAACCAATCGTGTATTAGCAAGGAATATGTGGTCGACAAATAACTCAGTTTGAAACAAGTGGAGCAACGTTAACTTGGTAATTACTGACAAAAGATGAAGAAATTCGTGCAAGAGAAAAGTTTAAAAGTGGCACAGTCGGAGTAAGCTTTGGTTGTCTCAGCGTGGAATCATCACCGTCACTTCAGCCGTTGAAACAGTGATAAATGAGATATCGCTCAAACGCATTTTTCCTACAATTGTAAAATGCGCCAACTGGGAGCTGTCAAAAGTATTCCATGAAAGTATTGAGGAAATTTTCCATATTTCCACCGATTTGTATATCGCCATTTTCTTTTGCATAAATATCTGCTCGCCGTTTGTATCAAACTACTGGCGGTCTCAGTCTATCGCACGCTCAGAATCTTGCCGCCCAAACCTCTCCCGTCGCAGATTGGCGTTTGGATTATGCGATCGCCAATGTGGCATCTCGCTTTTTTCTACTCTGTAAAAAGCAGCCAACTGACACAGAGCCATATCCCTTGCGTGCAATTTCCGAACGATTATTTCCAAATGACTTCGCATTCTCTGAGTCAAAGATTAATCATGAACGAGCCGAACAATCAACGGCCCTTAATTTCCGAAAATTGCTTCATCACACGTCGCATCTGTACGGTCTTTCCACAACAGTCGTTTGGGGTGCTTAATCCTGAAGAAGCGTTGCGACAGATTCATCGAAATGGTGTCGTCGGTTGCGGCTTTCAACGACCAGGACACTTTTCCCATCCTGGCTTCATCCATTGCGAGCCGATCCCTGTCATTTGCTGGCTGGAAAATATGCCCAATTCGTATCCTTTCAGCCCATTAGAGTCATCCTCCAAGCCTCATGCCCTTGAGGCAAAGGTGGCCCCTACCTGCAACTCCTGTTTTATGCGACTTGACAGCAATGAAGCGCTTGCAACGAGCCCAGTTCCTCAAGAGCCTGCGAACGCCGCGCCTCTTTCTTCCTCTCAGGTACCTCCGGATTGGAGCTTCCAGAAATTGCCACACAAAATACCCCAGCGGCAGTTCGAATGCACATACCCGGGCTGCCACCGCCAGTTCAGGCGCCGAAAGGCCCTCGAGAGACATCTGATATGCCACTCAGATGAAAGGCCGTACGTATGCTGGGTGCCAGAGTGTCATCGCAGCTTCAAACGCCCGGATAGTCTGAAGGCTCACTACCTGACACATACGAAAATGGGCGGTCGCAACCGCTATGTGGCAACCCTGGACAATACGGGTCCTGCCTGCAACCCTAAATTTCGCGGTCGATTGACATTAGAGGGCTGGCCAGCTTTGTAATATCGAGAAAATTCAAATCTTTAACCTAGAAGATGATGTTTATGTTCCGCAATGACCACCCCTTCCATTTCATGGCTTGCGTCTGAGATCTCGGCTGCCTTAAAGTATGAAATATTTCCCCCAAGATGTGACATGAAAATGCTTTTGCCTCCAAAAAGATTTTCCTCGCCTGCCGCCGGTTGCAAATAAATAATGTATAGCCAGATTTTGATGTAATTCGCATGTGATGCATGCGGATAATATTGATACACTAGCTTTGCTATCAATTCAGCGGTTTCTAGAACCATTTTCTAGAGTCAGAAACCCCAATAGAGGTTGCCCATTTTAGCGGCAATGATTAAACGACCGATCTATGGTCCGGAGGTTATACTAAAAGTAGACAACAGCATTAGATTAGATACCAAATACCCAGTTTGTGCTTTGAAACTCTGGCTCCCTTTTGTCAGATCCACTGGGTTGATTATTCATGTTATTTCAATAGATGCAGGACTCTCATATAAACTTCAGGCATACAAAGAATTTTTTTCTTATTTTATTTTAGTGCTAAAAAAGTAGACTACTTGTAAATTGTAAATTAGAAACCTGGGCAGCGAGGTGCAGGAAAAGAAGAACATCCCATGCCGGGCTTGGGGCTCCATAGTAAAATGGTAGACTTAATCGATAGAACAGAAGCAGCATAGCCTAGCACAAGCTTAAAAAATCAAGCAAAATTTTGTGTTCAGCAATCTGTTATATTCGTAGAGCTGTTCGGGCCCGAGGAAGTAGTCGGGGCCGCCGATGGTGCTGTCACTGACACATGGATGGTTGTGGTAGACGAAGAAGTCAGTTGGGATTCAATGCCTTTCGTTGAGGACCTTGATTTATTGCTGGCGGTGCACAAGCTTCCCTTAACCAGGGCCTCCGCGACCTTGCAACTTGTCGCATCCCCTTTTTCATTGTGGAAGTTGATCAAGCCGCTTCGATGTACATCAACCCACGCAGAACTCTGACTGGAGCCACATAACATGGCTTTGAATGACGACGAATTGGAGTGTGTGCCTTTGGTTTCTGGGCTCAGGTCTCAAAGATGTCAGAAAAATCGTTCTTTCGTCAGTAGATTGCATTACTTACGGGAACATGATATGCCGTCAAGAGGCGCAAACGGCTCCGAGATCCCGGTGCAGTCGAAGTTCTCCGTGGAATACACAAAGCATTGGTTATTATGGTTCAATGATCTGAAGCGTTCCGCCAAAGACCGCCGAGATGAGTGTAGAATAAATAAACAAGCGATGCATGTCTCTTTCGGAGCTGAAGATGGGGGTTTTCGTCAAAAACAGGATCTGTCTTGCTCTTTAAACCAGGCATTTGGCGACGCGCGTGAAGCTACTTATAACTCCGTTTCTAACTAAGCTACAGGAATTTTTGGACACACTCCATTCTCAATATGTTTAACATGGTCAGCAAAATCTTGAATTGGCCAAAGAACTCATACCGAACGTATCTGTAAAGCCTTTTTTGTGATGAGTTGTTGTGGAATTAAATGGGAATCTATTAACTTTCCAATCGCTAACAGGCCGCAAGCTTTTGTTGTTCCCATAAAATTGATACAATAGTATTGGCTATCAACTTAAAGAGACAATCATCGGTAGAAGTTGTATGCGCCCTTTGACTACTGTCGTACGGCTCCATTTGCAATTTCGTGGCCGCTCAAGGGGTGCCCAAGTGACCAGATGGAGCCCCGAGAATCCTTAGAAACCTATCAAAGAGCCGCTGAAAGAAAAAAAGACTCTCCGACCCCAAAAGCGGTTGTTCCAGTTATAACAGCTTTTGATTACCAGTCGTTTGAGGTTACTCAACAGGATCTTCCAAGATAATCACAAACGCTTCCCACAATGCCGTACTGATAAATTCTTGCTTTCTCGTCTATCAAGAGAAGACTTTAGGATTTCGCGTGGCTCCTGCTGAACAAGTCAAGATTTTTTCAGTCATAATACAATAATCCGTCCTCCAAGCTATTTGCAGTATATCAAGCCTCTGATTTGACAGATTGAGTGTCCAAACTTGCAACAGTCATCCTCCAAAGCTTGAGACGGCCAAACTCTGAGTGACTATGCTACTCACTTACTGCATTTTCTTTTTAGGTGCAGCTACAATAATTCTCGGACAAATAGTCAGCCTCCTATTGCCCGGATTTCAAGGGCGTGAATTGGAAGCGAGCATATTATCTACCGTACGTGAGGAAATACCGAGATATTAGACTTCAAGAATCTGAATTAACTTCTTATATACATTCTAGGATCATGAAGCGACAACATTCCTTGTGACTTGCCCTCAAACCGTCGCTGCATCTGACTGCGGCATTTCCGAAGCAGGAATGACGGCTATCCTTAGGAAGGTCTCCGTAGAGCTGGTGGATGCCAACAAAAAGAATAGGTTGCTACCGCGTATGCACTCAAAGAACTTTTGATATTAATGAATCATTGCAGCACCGCGTCCCTCTCGTGTCATATTACTGGAACAACGTATGTATCCTGCTATGCTACCAACAAGATTTCAGTTCACGCCACACTAGCCCCAAAAGACCTCAACTGGATGGCAATACCAGTTATAAACACAATATCAAATACCTCAAGCACAATAAGCTCCTCAATCTCCACCCAGAAAGTTATGGTCACATCTCCCGTGAAGCTGCCATCAGGAACAGAAACGGCTGCTACACCGGCGGCTGAGAGCCAAGGAACATTCAGGCTCAAGACCTCGTGGAGTTTATACGCCATAATGGGTTCGATTATGGCTGGAACTCTTGGGTTCACCTTGCTTTTTCCATTGATGAGCTGGCAATTTCAATATTTACGGTGATTAAAGTCTGGTAGTTAATTGCTCAGGCTCGCTTGAAAGAAATGGCACCTGTAGCTCGTTTTCTCTTGTTGGTACCAGTACCCTTTCATATCAATCATCTTGTATAAATTATGATCAGTCTATCTTATACAGAAGGAATTGTGTCCCATATAGATACTCAGATGATCAGGAAGACACAATACGCTACTGTGTCTAGTGAGGCCCATTTCCTATCCAACAGAATCCACTTTTTTCTGCGTAAGGGTGCCGAAAGATAAGATTTTAGAAAACTTTCGATGCAGACGTCCTTGATTTAAAATTTTCTTTGTTGTGTGACAGAGCCAGACAGGCGGATTTCCAAGTTCATAATCATGGACCGCACGTAAAGAGTTCTTCCCTAGTATGGTTTTTCTGGGGCTCACAACACTCGTGCACGTATGAATTCCGTATACGCAATATCTGAAATGTGTTCGATGGGTTTTAAAGTCCCTGGACAGAACTGCTGCGTTATTCTCGGTTTTATTGCAGCGCTAAGATAATATATTTTAAAAGAAAAGAATTTGAGCCCCGAAGCAAATACAGCTGATCTTTGAATTCTTCAGGAGGCACTTTATCCATCGGCATTCTACTCCGAAGAAAACGCGATACTGACCGACTTGCCATCCACTGAGATGAAGCTGACTTCAATTTGAGTGTTCAGATCGATATTACATAGAGGTTTGGTGATGACCATTTGATATTGAAAAATGAGAAAGCATCCAAAACTTTCTCGTACTAGATACATGACCTTGGCGAAGAAACCAGATCCTCGCTAACATCATACTCATGCGGGATCTCGCGCTCCCACGATTGCCACAACACCAAATACTGTATCACTGAAATTCCATCTTCGGAGATCAAGTGAGAGGCAATGGCGCTAATCGGTATCTTTTTGCCGTTGCCGACCTGGTTGCTCTCGTTAGCTCGACAGCCCAAAGAAATCCCATGGACACACTTACGGTGCTCGATGTCTCGTGACCATCCATGGTATGGTGTATGCAGGAAAGACTGGATCCTAGCGACTCTTCTTCTGAATACGTGGCATCATCGCTCCCTGATACCACAAACCTGCGATCTTCACTTGTTTCCGAAAGGTCTTCCTCTGTAGTGGAATCGTCGTCCGTTTCTTCAATATTGAGGTCTTCGTAACTTGATAGAACCTCGAAGAGCTCGTTGTCACTTTCCTCTGTTTTCTCTGGCATTTTTAAAATGATGTGCCACAATTGACTTGGATATGTCGAGCAGGGCAGAGATCATCTCAATTTATAGAACATGGGCGTGCGGCAGTACTCGGTAGCTTGGGGTTGAACTATGTGATGACGGGTGAGGCATATATTGCAGAGATCTAAGAATTAGCAAAATTCATTCGCATTAGCCTACTTCGTGCAAGCGTAAAGTTGGAACTTCTGCGATGTGTTGGCAGGGACCATCACTGGGCATTCAGATCATTGACCCACGGGGAGCGCTGACCCCACCAGGAGCTCCTGATTGGCCAGATGAAGCGTGACAAATCCTTTGTCTCGTCAACGTTGGCGACGCAAGTGAAACGAGTGCCACCGCGGTCAGTCTGCAGAGCTGGCCAGAAATAGCGTGTCGTGGACTCATCACAACAAGATGATTTGAACTTGCTTGATGCGCGCCCCAATTCTGAAAAGATGTTGATTCTTGTTGACAACTTGGGTGCCACTGTTGCTTAATATTGAGCACCGACTGTCGACGATGCAGAATCGACGCAAGGCCATGATTGAAGACATCCATATATGATCAAAAGCCTCGTACCATCCTGGAAGCCAGGCGGCGATGGAAATATCTGTGACAAGGCACAGAATGTTACATATATCTAGGTGGAAGGGATAGCGCAATCGGCCGCACGATTGGTGGTGGTTGATCATCGTTCTCCCATCAAGACCCTTTGCTTGGCTCTATCTTGATATCATGACGTTGGTTACCGTTTTCCAGCTGGCCATGGAAAATCGTACCAGAGCTATGTGCTAGAGTTACAGACGGACGGGATATAAATAGTCGTCAAAGACCCTAGATTCTCAGGGACACCTCCCCTACAAAAGGATGGCCAACCGCATGGAAATTGACCCCAGCGACAATGGCTGCGAAATGACTGACGCGAATCAGCAGCTTGAACGCGAACTCCTTCAGTGCCAGCAAAGATCATCTCCAGCTGCTGTGCATTCGCGGCGTATTGTCTCGCTCGGGGTTTCTCCCCATTACGTGAGTCACTGGACCTCTGCCGATGCCTTTCGGGAACTATATCAGAATTGATATGTGTCTGTCGTCTTGTCGGATCATTAGGCTAAATCATAAAACAGGAAGGACGCCATATTGGAACGGTTCCAGATCGATCGAATCGCCTTCCGGCCATACTTCGTGGAAGCCTGCGATCATTACGCCGTCTTGGTACCAGACCCCGCGGACCCCGAGGGCCGCCGATCCCTGGGATTCATCAAGTATGACAAAAAGTCCAGTCGGGTCACTTTGGCGAACGCCTGCTTGCAATTGCCCTTCGAGGCTCTCGAGTTGGGCTTCACGACCAAGAGCGACCAGAACCAGCTGGCGGGTTCCCACGGCGACGGACTCAAGCTGGCAGCCGTGGCACTGTCCCGGGATGGGTATAGGTTGCAAGTGGCGGCCGGCCGGTGTTCCTGGAATTTCTATTTGCGGGAGCCATGCAAGTCTCGCCTCCATTGCACCATCACCCCATCGCGCCAATCTGGGTCCACCCGGACGGACTGGGCCGAAGATATTGCCGGACTGCGCTTCCACCCCGAGCGAGATGTGGCCGTGCTCATCGGCCCTGGACGCACCACCCAGGGTCGGCCGGTGGCACCTGAAGAATTTCTTGAGTGGCTGCAAATATCGTTGGATATTCGTGGCCTCGCCTACCCGTCCTCGGTTGTCGAGACAAGCCACGGGGACCTGCTTTTTGACCAAAATCTCCTTGGTAGGATTTATGCCCACGGTGTGCTAATCTCTGGAACAAACTCGATTTACCCGTTCAAACTTGGTTATAACTTTACAGAGGGGAAATTCAATCGCGATCGGCGATGGCTCATGGACCGGCATGGACTGGCAGAGCGAGTGTGCCGGATCTGGGAGTCCGCCCTTCAAACGCACGAGGACGTCCTTCTTCCGATATACGTGAGCCTCCTCCGAAAGACACCAGCGCTGATGGACGTTAGTCTGGCTGCTGATTTGCTCTTGCCCTCGACGATATCCCGCATCTGGACGTATTTGCTACACGAGTCCAAGGGCAAGGACTTCTTCTATTGCGAAACATCCGGAGCCCAGGTTTGTCGGAAGTCCAATATCCGTATCCCTTGTCACAGGCTAACGCAAATCTAGGATGTCAAGATGATACGAGAGACCATTGGAAAAAGGCCCATGAAGCTGTCGCGAGAATTGTGGCGCCTACTGCGGTCGACTACGCCTATCCGCAGTGCTGCGGAAGAACTTTCAATGCTTTTCCAAAATGCCGAGATCTGTAGCCCCCCCGAGTACCACCTTCTCGAGAACTGTGCGGAAGGCACTGAGAGCATGCTTTGCTTTATTGGATTCGATGCAGGGGATTCAAGTGGCTTATGTCGAAGGATTCGATAGTAGGGCGGATGTTGTGTATAATCCTCAGCAAAGGACACTGAGGGTCCACCGCCGATGGCTGGACTTTGACGATACACATCAGCGAACATCGTGCCGGAACTGGATTCTTCGTAGTGCGAAGAGGGAAAGCGGAAAGCGCGAACCTTTCTTTTGCGGCCACATCATTGAGGACCTCCTATCACTTTCCATCTCGTCGGTGTTTGGAGACTCTCAGACCCCTCGGACCACTGAGATGAGGTATATGCGCCATATCCGACGTCTACTCCGGTACATGCCACACCAGATCACTTTGACGCCCTCGAAGGGCGGCTTGACGGTTGCTTGGGAAGATAACGAGACAGAGCTGTTTCGGAAGCATGGTCTCGATGGGGCGGCGTATCATGTGATACTACACGAGGAAAGCTGTATCAGCATGAAGCAGGAGCTTCTGCATCCGAACCCAGGTAAGCCTCGATCGATCATCGCTTAGGGTTGACAATTAATTCTGATACTTGTCATATAGTTCTGGACTCGTCGGACCTTGCAGTCTGCGGGTGCCGTCAGCAGTTCGTTCCGCAGCGGACCAAACAATGCCTGTTTGCAGACTTGGATGAATTCAAAAGGTACTACGCGATGGTTTCACTCAACGAAAGGTCTGCATTGTACGGTCTAATACCGGAGCCTATGTATCCCCTAACAGTGGCGGAGATTGGACCCTCCGTTGTCGTCGGCGATCAGCCTCTCGTTGATGTCCAACACAGGCACGGGCCAATCGATCATTCGGGTCCGCCGCGGATCGAGAGAAAAACAGCTTCATCTGCCCAAGAGCCGAGAAGCAAAAGACGGAAGTATATGGACTGAGCAAGTCGTGTCTCAAATCACCCTCACATTGCTATCGCGTTTCGCTGTCCTCGTAACAACACGACGATTAATGAGAGCTATGGCGCACTTTCACACGGAGTGGATGGTATGTGACAGACCGTATATCGTTCGTTGCTCCGTGTCCTCGGCAATATTCTCTTTCGGCAGCCGCTTGAGAACGCGACAAAGTTCGCCGACGTTAGTCTCCGGTATCTTCTGGAGCTCGAGAAGACATTAGCGAGGTCACAGAGAATCGGTCATCCAGACGAATCAAATTGACTGATTGACTGAATTCCGCCTACTTAACAGAAACCACACATGCCAGGATTTTTGGCCTTAGAAATAAATAGGAAAGCCAAACGGAAAAAACTCCCGTCAGATAAAATGATAGGGCCCATATGGGTGAGGGTGCTTCGTATAGCGGACGGATGGGATGTATAGTCGGCTTGGTCCATTTGGACAGAACCTCGACTAGTAGCTTTCGAAACGGGATAAGGATGAACCGTCACACTCAATCAAATAAGACCGAGGGTAGAAATCAGGACGAAGACTCTCATTGAACACTTCACTGCAGTCTCATTGCATCCAGAGTGCATTGCTTCAAGCACCAGCCCCATTATGGGTAGAAGGTAGTGTCTAGGAATACGCGAGGGGGCTCCTCGGAACCTGGCGCTCCTAGGAATTATGGACGCGATCCTGGGGGCATAAGCAGTGCTGCTATTACAGTTCGCTTTAAGGGACATCCATTCTTCGCGACGCATTCTTGTAGTAGGAGCTACCTTGATGGGATCGATACGATGATTGCCATGTGGCGGCACGACGAACGATATAAACTCGCCTGGCCGCTGTTTTCACGAGGCCATCATACCTCTACGCGCGATTATATTGCCCTATCCTTGCTCGCCACCCCAATATTCATTATGGTTCGTAACGGATATCTTTTATGTTGGCAACTACATACTAAACTAGAGGCAGCCCCATCTGCGAGGTCTACCGAATTCAATCCTATACAGAGTTGCAGCATATCTCGAGAGCAGCGAGATATTTGCTCTTGCGAGATCATGTCGAAATCTCCAAACTAGGCTACAGCCAGTCATACTTGCAATCAACGTTGAATGTCAAAACAGCAATTTACTCGGCCTCGCTGCCATGAGCAACGATATTGACCTCGCCGAAAGACTCCTATGTCGCAGGGCAAACGTCAACGCGTTCTTTCGAGGGAAGACCCCGCTGATGAGAGCTCTCAAGTACTCATCCCATGACGTATTGCAGCTCCTGCTGGAAAGCCCCACGCTGGATATCAACCTCCAAAACCAGGCGCAAGAAAGCGCGCTATGGTATGCTGTCACATACGGAACTTCTTCTGTGGTACAGAGCTTGCTGCAGGTCCCAAGGTTACAAATTGACCTCCCGCACAGGCGAGGACGAACGGCACTCCATCTCGCGGTCTGGTGGGGCAAAACGGACCTGGCGCGTCTGCTCCTCTCCAGCGGCAGCGATCCTCTCACTACAGATGACTTTGGCAAGTCACCCCGCGCATGGGCATGGCGCATCGGCCGGGCGAGCATGAAGTGGATCTTTGTAGGCCCACAGGAAGCTGGGCACTGGCTCTCTTTCTACAGGCCATTCGCCGGTTATCAGACCACTGATAACAGCGAGCTGCCGCTCCATCAAGCAATAGCCCATGGATCCGCAGATGCTGTCAAGCTACTTCTGACGCAAAAGGAGCTGGCCCTGGATGATCAGGATCACAACGGGGATACTCCACTCCACCTCGCTGTTCGATGTCGGCGTCTGGCAGTGGTGGAATTGCTGTTGAGCCACCCGTGTGCCAGTATCAATTGTCGAGACAAAGACGGCAACACTCCGCTCTGGTTGTCGACATTCTTATCGCGCGACGACATGACCGAGAGGCTGTTAAAGGCGGGTGGCATTGATATCAACTTTGTGGGCGGTCGTGGTCAGACCCAATCGCCTTCCACTTCGCTGCACCACGCGGTCGCAAGGAGTGACACTGTCGCTCTGCGGTGGCTTCTCGAGATACCTGGCATCGACCCCAATACCGGTGTGGCAGGCGTCTCTCCTTTTTCCGAAGCGGCCGCGAAAGGCAACACCCATGCGATGGCGATGCTCTTGAACAAGGGAGACGTAGAGATCAATGCGGCCGAGTTGGCAGATCCGCCCCTCTGTCGAGCGGCGGAAAACGGCCACCTGGAAGCGGTGAAGCTCCTGGTGCTGCAGGACGAGGCTCTGGCAATTAACCAGAGCACTGTTACCGTCCAAGACACCGCCCTGTGCATCGCCGCCCGGGCGGGCGACTCGGAGATGGTGCGAGTTTTATTAGGCCATCCCTCAGTTGATCCCAACCATCAGAATCGTTGGTTCGAGGATCCTTTGTTGCTTGCAGTAAAAGGGAGACATCTGGGGGTGGTTGACATGCTGCTGCAAGTCCGGAGAATGGACCGTAACAGTTTGGGGGCATCGCTTCATTTTGCCGAGGAGGGTCCAATTCGGGAGGCAATCCAGAAGCGGGTCAATGATCTCTGCGGCCGTCGCGGTGCAAGTACAGCCTCATCATTAAAATGGAGAATCGGGAGAATCGGTGGATTTCTCAAAAATCAGCAAAAGACTTGTACAGCAGGGCGATACAAACTGCATTGAAAGGCCGGTAGAGGTGTAGATCAATGATGACCTGTGGAATGGGATGGTGGAAGGCCAGGATCTTGATGGATTGAGAATAATGCCAACCTTCATATGGTGCGGCGTTGATAGCTCGACAGTAATCGGGGAGAAATGCTGTCACGGACCTTTTTTCTCCGCATCAATTCATGAGCGACGCTGTCGTTGATCCTCATTTATGCGATATGGCAAACGGGCTTAGATTGAAACATGCGTCGTTATAGAGCTCCATTCCGGGTAAGAAGCTGATAATTGCGGGCATGGAGAACAGGCTGGGCTTCGCGTGTCTCCTTCCATGATAGCATATAAGAAACCTCTGAAGATTCTCTTCACTCAGCCCATGCAGCTCACTTCGTACATGAAGAAAATGGACGCACCAGATCGCTCTTCATCGACCGAGCGACCAATTAAAAGACAGCGGCAGCTCTCCAAACACTGTGTGGATGACACTACCGTCGACCTGCATAGCATATTCCGAGAATCTTCGGGGCGTGAAAGTATCGAGTTCAAGGTCAGGATCTTCCCAGTAGCAAAATGGGAGCCTAGTTGACATGTAATAGAACACCACTGGCGCTGCCAGCCTTTTGCCAACTGAGGCCAAGCAGATATTCCGGATGCGCTCTTCCATCTCGAGGCCAGCTCTCGACCTACTCGACCTATTCCTATGTCTCTGGCAATGTTATGTTGTCAAATCTGCTGAGAAAATCCGACTCGAGAACGAACGACGCCAATTTTCGCTGTCCAATGACGAACTAAAAGTCGAAAATGGTCTTCTACAGCAGCGTTGTAATGAGCAGGCCCTGGTACTCTGGGACCGTGGGCGCGCAGCCCACGCTGTTCAGAATGGAATCGTGTCGATATTACGGACGTGTTACCGGAATTTTGACCTGAAAAATTATCTCTGAGTGATCAACAAACATTGGTGAATATGTATGAAAGCGAGGACGCTGGATGGTCTTCTCTTACGATGAACGGGGATGACCGTTGAGACGTCGATGCAGCCGAGAGTTAATTCTCGTTGAGCTTGTGACTATCCATACCTTGCTCAAATAGAAGTATCAATGGACCTTTGATTAATACGATTTCTGGCTCTGATAAGAAGGTTAAATTGGCCTATTGCTCGCTCCCTTTCCAACCCGCAAGTTCGTCGATCTAATACCAATGATCCAGTTCTGTTCTCTCCCACTCCTTGAACTATCGACTTCCGAGGAAATGAACCATCTGGCCCAAATTGGTTGGTAAAGTCCATTTCACATCTCCCAAAACGCATACTTACCACCAAGCAGACTTTGTTTCCGATGATGACATCCACGCAGCCTGGCAGGAGTCCTCTAACGTACCCGCTGTACCCCCCTGCCTTGCTACCGACCGCCGCGGATTGAAGCGAACTTCATTCAACTTATCAGGGGTCTCCAGCTCTGAAATTTACGGGCTATCTTTGGTCGACTGTGTTTTTTATCCGAATCATGAAACCCAACAAAGCTTTCCGTGGACAGGTCCGGATCCTCTGTCTCCGTCTACCAAGGCGGAGGATATTTTTGTATACTTTTCCGCCTTCTTGCTACCGGAGAAAGTCTACTGGGTGGAATTTCGTCTTTCAAGATTTGACTCTCTCAGTGATGAGTTGATGGGTGAGCACCTTTTTTTCCTGCCACGATTCGAGACAGCGATGGGGAATCTTTCTCGGGTGCGCAAGCAGATTCTCGACATCATCTCCCAAGTATGCTCTGCAGCGCAGACAGCCCGCTTCCGACTGTCGATGTGGGCCCGCTTGGAACCTCTTCCTTACACTCAGCACTTCATGATGTCGCCGTACTCCACCCTACCTACGTTGCCATGCCTCGATCCGGGGTTCTTCGTCCATAATCTCTGCGGGAATTTCAGGTAGAAGTGGCGGCTGAACTAAAGATACATACATAATCAGAAATACAACGAGTGTACACGAGCACAGATGGTAATCTGGGCTACTCATCCTTTCAATTGATTCTAGGACTAAAGATAAGGCCAAATTGGGCTCAGAAAATGCCGCTACTGGCAGTTATTTCATGTGCACTGTGCTCTATTCTAAAGGAAAATTGTCTCGAGAGATCCGCATTTGGGGCTTGAACGAAAATTAACTCTGTTATTTTTTCTCTTATAAGCCTGCTTTTGCCTTTCCGTTTATCGTTATCGAAAACTCCTTGATTTCTCATTCCTTTATTTCATCATAAGAGCAAGAATCTAATTGGATTCGAGGATCCACTTCTTGCCTGTCTCTTGCCTGTATTCTGCCTGCATAACCTCCGCAACATTCTGCCAACGGGTATGTACGAAAAAGATACCAGAGGCTGATGAGGCTGGTCAAAATCACGAGGATACCAAGTACAATCTGACCGATAGCCCCATGGTATATAATGCTGCAACGAGGCAGGGAGCCTCGGTCATCGAATACTGCAAAAATGTCGAGAAATCCATGCATCTGGTCCATAATATACCCACCCAAAGCGATTACAACCACCCCGAGGAATAATTGGGTAATAAAGAAGTTGTCAATTGCAGTCCTCCCATCTCGTACCCAACTTGGGTGAGCGAGAAGTGTGAAACCAAACAAGAAGAAGAGAACCGAGGAAAGCGCGACAATAACCATTGCCTTGCGAAAGTCCCTCATAAGCTCTCGGAATGCGTCGTACAGGATGGGGCCGTCGGATTCATTGAGGCCAGCTGTTACCTGGTCTCGCAAAGTATCTGCGAAACGAGCAGTGACAGAATTGAAAGCAGCGACGAGCAGCCAAATAGTGGTGAGAGAAAAGACACAGAGACGAACAAAGATGCGGGATGTATCGGTATATTGAGACATGGTGGAGTTGAAAAAGGGGAAACCGAGATGAAGTCTAGCCAGAAGCTTACGCTGCACAATTTCATGGATTCAATTCAGGCTCAGATTGAATTGTTAAAATGGGACGGGACAATAAGACAATTATTTGGGAACCAGCGTATAAATACTTTCCATATTTCAAAGGCATATGCGAATGCATCATCCTTGCGAGTCCTCAGATGACAAAAGTTGGTTGCCTACAATTCCTTTCTGGCTCCAGCTCGTCAATGCATACCTCGTAACCATACTATCCTAGGAGCAGACAAGGAATGCCATTCAGCCCCAGCTGCTGGATGATCGACAAAATAGATAAGTTAAAAATTGCTCAGAATCCTTATTGCTCCCAGGAATCGGACATAACTTTCTAGGAGTTCTTTCTGAAATGGAAATTCCCGGAACGAATAGATAAATTTGCTACTCACTGTTTGCACATACAGCTTCATGCCAGTGTACTACTCCTTCTTTTGCTGTATTATGGGTGCACTGAGCATTGGTGGACAGTAAATGGGTTATTTCGAGGGACCGACTACGGCAGGATGGTACAAACAGACTTGTAATGCTTAAGTTCTATACACTATTCGCGAGCTTCTAGTACCTTGAGATATGTTCCAATATTACTTTTCGGAGGTGGCAATTCTTCACCGGCTCGGAGCCAGCACTATGTTCAACCTGTACCTTATGAACATCGCCAGTCTCTGACAAACTGGAAAAGCGGCCAATTACTGCTATGGCCTTTTAGGATAGGCTTGTTCCTCGTTCACTCCATTTCCCCAAGTAATGGTATGGTATTCGGACTGAGTTTGGATATGGTGTCGCAACACATTAGAGCACGAACAGTAGACTCAGAGATCGCTCAGCCGATCTTTGGACCTCCAATCAATCAATCACCTGATTCTATTGGACGTTTTTAGTATTAGCCAGTACATCAATTCCTCATCCCGACACTTCGCCGGGGCACAACTATCGCAGCCGCGCGCCCCAAAGGTAGTCTAACGATAGGAGCGGCAATTAGGCCACGGCAGGCTTTGACCAAGCTCTAAGATCGTTTTCAGCAAGTGGAGCATAACTAATTGTACATACGCGGATATATTTGGTTTAAGCATCGAGTCATCTTTTTGAAGTTTAGGAGATGCATATATTCAATTCCGTGCTGTGTTGTGACGAGATCGCACCCCGGTTCCAACAACGAGTGGGTCCATGATGAAGTTGATTGGATATCTTCGCGCCCAAGCCATGCCAAGGAACAACGCCGCGCTAATCCTGGTCAACGACCTCCTGTCACCACTCGATGCCCGACTCCTTCTGACTGATGAAACGGAGCCGGTTTTTCACTCTTGTGCATGTGTGATCTCTAGCCACGAAAATGATCTCCTTCGATTGGTCACATCGACAAACATGAAACGTGAAGCCGCGTCTGAATCACGAGGCTGCAATAGTGAGAGTGATGAGCGACCAGCAAAAGTGCCCCGGCGAGGAAGCTCAAGCACGAATCCAGGGCCCTTGAAGCTCGGGCAAGACCCCGGCAGAGTACAGCAGCCACTCTCTCCACTCTCGCCTGATTGTAACAGCGAAGTCAGTTTTCAATCTCGTCTCTCAATAGCCATTTGACTGACTGCATAGAATCCCAATACCCTAGAGCATCGAACAGCACCAACGTCTCTCACGCATGCGCCCACCGAGCTCACGGACGGAATATATCAGTGGATACCTGCCCCATCGGAGGTCGACGCGCTTGAGACAATGAGTCAACCATCATCGAAAAGGTCCCGATCACGTTCGATCTCAACGGATCGGGGGCGTGCTCGGTCGGTTTCGTCGGAGAACAGCGAGAGCAGCTCGGCCCGGGACACCAGATCATATGCCTACAGAGCCGTCAACTATGTCACTATTTTGGAAACCAAGGGCTGCTTCATGCGACCGTCCCCCGCCGGCCCGGTACCCGACGATATTGCGCTTTGTGAGCGTCTTCTCGCTCAGCCGGTCGAGCCTCCTACCGGTACACTTTTCGACGACTTGTACATCACAGACTTCCATAATGCATTGCGGAATCGATCTGAAGCGCGTCTCCTGGTGGACCTACACCCTCTCATTATGCCATCCGCGGAAAATCAGTATATACAGGGGAATGAATCCTTGAAAGACGTGATTGATGGATACAATGATCCGTGGCTGAAGACCGAGCCAATATATGGTCCGAAACCGCAGCCGGACCACGCGCGCGGCTTGAAGTGGTCGACCTTTTCCGAGAGCCAGCGGCGCAAACTGGGGATCAAGCCGGACGAGAAATCACCGTATACAGCGCGAGAGGATATGTATTTCCCTTACTTGACAGCAGAAATCAAATGTGGGAACCAAGCGCTGGAGCTTGCCGACCGGCAGAATATGCACAGTATGTGCATTGCCCTGCGGGCTGTGGTCTCTCTGTGCCAAGCGGCGGGCTGCACGGAAGAGGTGCATCGGCGGATTTTGGGGTTTTCGGTCTCTCATGAGCTCGAAGGCGTTCGTTTGTACGGCTACTATCCTGAGGTCGATGGTGGCAAAGTGTCATTTTACCGCTGGCCGGTCGCGCAACCCAACATCTGGACCAAAGAGGATCGGTGGACATGTTATCGGTTCGTGGAGAACGTGGACCGCGAATTTCTGCCTATCCATACTCACCGGCTATTGCGGATACTTGAAGGAGTTCCGGACCCAGACGAGGGTTCTTTAAGTGTCGTTGTCGACGGGCCTGACTCTCAGCTCTCCGTGGGTGGATCGCAGGAACGTCTGGGGTATCGCAGAGCTGCATCCTCGCAGAATCGTGGTTTGCAACCGGAGCTACGCATGATGGTTCAAACATTACAAGAACAATTGGCTGAACAGAAGGACCGAGAGGAGAAACGAGAGGCGGAACGAAAGGCACAGGAAGAAAAGCGAGAAGCGGAGCAGAAAGCACGGGAAGAGAAACTTCTCGCTCAACTAGAGCAGCAAAAGCTCCGGGAAGAGCAACGAGAAATAGAACAGAAGGCACGGGAAGAGAAGCGAGAAGCAGAACAGAAGGAACTGCAAATGAAACTTCTTGCCCTTTTAGAACAGAAGGATAATTCGAAATGAGCATATGAATAGTATCTATGGATATTCATGCAAAGACTTTCAACTATGCCTGCGTTAGAGGACCCTCCCTCTTTTGGTATTAGCGCCCCAACCGTAGGGGTAGATAGGCCAATGGGGACGCGTTGTGCTTCGACACGTTTACACCGCGACGGTCTCTCCACTGGGGACGCGTGCTGCCGCACGTTGTAAGCCCTCAAACGACGTGGCATGAATGGTCTTTGATGTGGAGGACGTGGCAGTATAAAAATTAGCGATGTAGGACCTAGTCAAATGGGTGAAGCCCGGGTTGAAAGCGTTTCGGCCCCTAAAGTGATGTAAGAATGTTTTCATTTATATCATGAGATCGAGATCGAGAGAAAGCGGAGGTCATCAAATGGTAATCTTCTGGAGTAAATTGAGACCTTGGAAAGACCGCAGTCAGGAAGGTTGCACGTAGAGTGAGCAGTTATCTCGAAGGGGATCTTGTCCTCGTCGAGCTATGCGTGTACTAGCCCATCAAAAACTCATTATATTTTGACAGGTGGTGTCCCAAAATTCATAGGTATCATGTAAAAAAGAGCAATTCAAGGCTCAAAAACCTGTATTTCGCGTGCTGGGTTTGACGGCCTTGAAACAACCAGACTACTAAAAAGAAGACGAAGGGGAAAAAGGTGCTTGGGGTGTCACTATCCTGTGGAAGGACAATAGTTCTGGGGTTAACGATAGGACGGGCCTGGAATTTTCAGCAGATGAGTATAACAGCACACAAGGCATAAGACAAACTTTCACAAGAACACACACTCAGAATTTGAATGGCAAATTCCAAATGGCAACAAAACATATCTGTACTCTAGCCGGGAGACAGCAGCTCACTTTCCTTGGTCGTAAAAGGAAGGAGAGAAGGGAGTATTTTCTGTAGTGGTCGCTCGATATGCAATCGTGGAGGGGCTTTCACTCAGGTATGCCCTCTCTGGGAAGCCCTCTATGCCATCCGAATACCCAGGGATGGCTGCGAGAATTTCTGGTGTGGGGGCTAGTTAAAAGGAAAGATAATCAAAGTTAGCTATTGTGAGCCTGGAATAATGGGTCTTATGTGCAGTACATACCTTCTGGGGGCAAACTCCGATAATCCCGAAGTTGTCCATCCCCGAGTTGTGGCGCTGGATGCATGAAGTTATCGGCTGCGACAAAGTCGCCTGGTTGATCAATATCTCGAACAAAATGTGGCATCCTGTTCGCGTGGTTTGTCTCGTGGTACATCCTCATTTGTCGTTTGAAAGCAGTATGAATTGCTCCAAAGCTCCTCTCATGTTGAAAGTCTGCCAGAAACTCAGCTTGGATCTCTTCCTTATTCAAATGTCTCCTTTGCATAAACCAGAATGGTAAGCGCTCCAGGTCCTGGGTTGCCCATCGACGATTGCGGGATCTGGCTTTTTCTCTATCAGCTCTAGCCCCTGGTATGGTATTGATTGCGTCACTTACTAAGTTGAGGTTTATTTATAATTTGGACCTCTATATGTGATTTGTGGGTTGACACGCCTTTTCTCCCGCCATGTGTAGAAGCGCCCGAAGCATTCAATTGATGTGTCGCAGAATATGGAACTCCATCCGGCAGATTGGACCCGCCTGGCCCTTGGCAAACGGCTTCTTCGCTATGTTTCGCTGTCTCTGTGGGGTGAGGGCTTGAAGATGTCTTTGAAGAATTTCGAGATATTGTTTGTGGTTGACGATTTTCGGTCACAGTGTTACCATGAAAGGTGAGACCTGTGTTGTTGACTGGGTCTGTCAGCACTGACACGCGTTCATCATTTTCGTCCCGTAGATCAGTAATTCCTCTTGTACCGTAGCGTCCTATGCCAGTATTGCTCTGGCCTTCCATGGCTTCAGCCCCCGGATTCAGAGGCGTAGGCCTCCCGGTCATTGACTCATGTTCAGCCAGCGTCTCCCTGTCGTTGGATGGGCTCACGATATTCGGCCTTAGTTCTGGGAGGCTATTTTGCCGATCAAAACAGGTCTTGACAAATCCACTGCTCGCCTCCTCAAGGGAGTTTCTGCGGTTTCCACTGTCCTCGCTAGGATTTGTATGCTGACAGGTATGGTTGAAATTCTCTGTTTGTGGATAGGGATGCCCCATCAGGGGCCCTGGTTGGCAACTAAGACTCTGTCGTTTTTCAGAACCTTTCACGGGCATCCACAACGGTGCATCTGGAAGGGTGACTCGCCGACCATTTCGGCTATGTAGCCTTTTCCTCTGGCCCATTCTCATGGGGGCTCTTCCGAGCAGTTTATTCGCCATTATCCTGGAAGCTGGCATTGTTTTCCTACCGTGGAAACTCCGTCTAGTAAGCTTGCCAGGAAGACTACTTCGAAACTTTCTCCTGCGCCACATGCGATGCGCTCTTTTGAGCTCCTTCAGGGATGACCATGCTTTCCCCACGAGAGTCTCTTTATTGGGAACTGCCGCGTACCCTAAACCTTGATCATGCTAGGCCTGCTCCAAAACTAGGCTTGATGGATATGTATTCGAATCTGTTGATTCTTTCCATTTGTTCAAAATATCTTGAAGCGCTCGAGTTCTCTGGTTAGCCTTTCCAATTATCTTATTGTTGACCTCAATCACTATGACTCAGGAATTTGCTGGTCAGTCAAAGCACGATCGTTTTTTGTACCAGATAAGGCCTAAGATAACTCACCTTTTGATGCAAGTTGGTTCGAAATTGCAACCATCTCGGCAGTGAACGACAGTGTATATAACTCTGTTTGGACATCCCTCTTATAGTACCAAGGTTGAATCAATTTCTGTGGTAGGCCGGAAATCATCATATTATGCTGGAAGTCTGACAGCTCCGCAGTTGCGTTGAAGTCATGCAGATAATAATGATAGACTTCGGCTTCCTTGAATTCGATCTTGGATCTGTCTGCATTCAGAAAATCCAGCCAAGTGATGGTCCTCTGCATCGTGCCATTTTCGAGCTGGATGATTTTCGGGCTTGGAGAACCAAAGATGGCGTCTATCCCTTCCATAAGATTGACACTGATCATCGGGGCATTGTAAACGACCGCGAGGCTCGCATTTTTTTCAAATTGATCCAATATGTCCTGGGATTCTTCTAGGGTGAGGCAAAGTCTTTCTTGCAGCGGTTGGAACTGCTCCAGGAGACTTTCTCTTAGCTCCAGGAAATTGCCTCCTGGGCGGTGATTTAGGCTTTGATTTTTTTCGGAGAACATAGATTCAGTCTTGCGACTGCTGGAGTCTTAATCGTGGCGGTTGGCTGTAGGCTCGTGACGATCGTGGTATTCGTCTAGAAAGTCATAGAGATCAGCAGGTGTTGGTGCCTTACATCGAGATTCGTTGCCTACCTTGTGGGACCAGAGAAGATGTGGTGGGTATGAGGCGGAGAAAAAAAGTTATTTTCTCAGAAGTCGATGATGAGTAGGAAATTTATAGCCCATGAATCTCTGGTCACGGAAGATGACCGGCTCTGAAAAGCATAGGAAATCACAGGCCAGTCTATTTGACATGGCTATGCCGAAGCCATAATCCCAACGTTGGCAGCACGATTAGATCGGTTTGCTGATGATGAAGCACTGAAAGCAACGTTGAAACATCAATGGCACTGTTGAAAGATCTTATACACATCACGCTCCAAAGATTATGACTGCCGATATGCTGTTCTGGGAGTATCTGCTGCCCTGATCTCGCGACGTCAATGGGGCCTTATTGTGAAGATAGATCGCACTTTCTCGGGGCTGCTTATAATATGCAGTCGCTCAGCCGCGGCTGGCACCTCCTCTCGCACTTCGAAAGCATTTTCTTTGCATTATATATCTGATCGTCGAGGAGTTTGACGCAGATCTGATCATTTGCTCAAGCGTATGTCCAAATGCGGGAGATATTCTTGAAACGCTGAGTTCAGATGGTGTAACCCGCTTTCCGACACACATTTCAGAGACTACAGGTAACGAGGTCAATAACGTAAAATTAAATGGGAAGTTGAATGTTTACAGTACATAGAGGTCTCTTTTGCTTGGGCTGACCATGCTCAGGTACATGCCGCAATTCACTAAGGTCCCGAACATAAATCGGACCGGCCCACACACCACGCCTCACGGAAACTCAATCTGCAAGAAATGCATCACCTCTGAGATCAAGTCCTCCTCGATACATCCAATGAGTCTCTTTATCACGTCAATGGGTATCATGGATCGTTCTTGTAGTCGTGTGCGGAGAGAGAGCTCGGGTAAATGAGGATGAGAGGAAACAGCCTGCTGTGACTGCACTTGCACCATGCTTGACTTCGGGAGGATTTTCTGTAGGAATTCAAAGAGACGACAGAGACTCTCTGCGCCATAGTTGTCGCCGACGCGAAGGCAGAATTCGATGGCAGCACAATTCTTCTCAAGCAGACTATCCCTGTCTTGGGCCAAGCGATGAACAGCGGCGTGGCGAATGCCGGCGATCGAATGGCGCAAGTTCTGAACAGTGGTGATATTTTCACCATGTTGCTCCGACGAGATCTTCGATCGGTTTCTAGCTAAGAATTTGAAGAACATGTGCAGCTCCAGTGCCTCGGGGCATGTCCATCCAACGGCCAAAGACTGAGGTTGAAGCCATTTTTGAACAAATCGGAAAGCGGAATGCTCGAGGTGGCGTTGCAGCGTTTGGAGGATCAAATGTTGTGCTCGAAAAGGGATAGGCGTCATATGAAGTCCTAGGATGGGAAACAAAATCTCTATAAACTCTATCGATCATAATTAGCGAAGGCACTCTAGTCTCTTGTTTCAGCTTACCCTTAGCTTTCAGTCCCCGGCTCTGTTTCAAAAAGGATTTCAAGGACCTTCGACAGTCAATTTTGGAATTATTCAGTTTCGAGAGGATCGCGAGGTGATTTACCGGTAGCTGATTGACTGTGGAGACCATGGATGCTGGTCAGTGGCGGAGTCTCTATTGGGGCGCGACGAAATCATGTTCCGACGACGGACTCGGCGTCGACATCTCTTCATCGATGGTACCTCGGCCGGCTTGTGGGCGTGGGTACACGAAGTACCCTGGTCATCCTGTACAGGCAAGTGAAATAAAGATTTGGGCGGCATGACGCGCTGCAGTGACTGCGACTTGCAACGGAAAATATGCCGGCTAGGCTGAGGAAAATCATTTTCTCTCACGGGGCGAGAACAAAAATTTTGCAGGCGAAAAATTCTGCGGATGGGCAAGCGAGTTGCCAAGGCGAGTCTTCCATGGAATGACTCTACATATTAGCTGCGTGAAAACCGTTTCACATCGTTGAGCAATGTTGAGACCAATGATTTGCGAATTGATTGGCTACGGTGCGACCGAATATTGGCAGACTTCTGGAGCCACAAGAAATTAAGCTGCTACGGCGAATAGCCCATGGCATGCCACTTCGGTCTACATCTCATACAAAATTGCGCGAAAGGCCGTTTCACCATTGTCAACAACGTTGATGAGGCAAATGATTTGTCACGCATCGCATCATACCGACCACGGCTCCAGGTGGATCCAGCCACTCCACCCGCTCTCCAACCCGAACTCTTGAAAATTCTTATTTCAACGTTGATAAACCGCCTCAACACCCACGAAATTAGGGTCGCCCGGTGCAAATTTGAAGTCAAAATCTCTGGACTCGGCAAAATGTCGCAAGTGGTCGCTGCCGAAACCCCTACTCAGAATAGCATAAAAGACGCTCTTTTCCCGTCAAAATGAAGAGCAGGACTTTCCTCCTCACACTCCGGGCCTCGCAGCCTTGGAGTGTCTTTTGCAGGTAAGATCTGCGTTACCAAGTACTCTTCGCAGGACGGGCTCTGCGTGATCAAGTGTGCCTCGCGGGACGAGCTCCGCGTCAACAAGTGTGCCTCGCAGGGGGACGCTGCGAAACCAAGGAAGACCCGCAGGAGACCGCTGCGATACCAAGTTCTCCGCAGGAGACCGCTGCGTCACCAAGTTCTCCGCAGGAGAGTGCTGCGTCAAAAAGTTCTCCCTCACAGCCCATGAGCCCTGTGATTGTAAAAACGTGCTCCCTCACAGCCCATGAGCCCTGTGGTTGTAAAAACGCGCTCCCTCACAGCCCATGAGCCCTGTGATTGTAAAAACGTGCTCCCTCACAGCCCATGAGCCCTGTGATTGTAAAAACGCGCTCCCTCACAGCCCATGAGCCCTGTGATTGTAAAAACGTGCTCCCTCACAGCCCATGAGCCCTGTGACTGTAAAAATGTGCTCCCTCGCAGCAATGAGCCCTGCGTTGTAAACCTGTGCTCCGCAGGGACGCCTGCGTTACCAAGAACCTCCGCAGGAGACCGCTGCGACACCAAGTTCTCCCTCACAGCCCTGAGCCCTGTGATTGTATAATCTTGAGCTTCCATGCAGTCTTGAGCCCTGCGTTATCAAATTTGTGCTTGTTAGGCGACCCGTGGCGCCACGGTCCTCGTCCTGATCCTCTGGCGATTGCAGGCACCTCTTCGTGGTGTCAGAGACTAGTATTCGGGGGGGTCCTCGAAGAAGCCAAGACCTGCTCCAAACAACCGATAGAAATCAAGAATCCAATGAGACATGGTCTAGAATGACTTCAGCATTGTATGTAGATGCCACCGTGCATGGCTCTGGTTCGAAAAACGCACTTTGTAGCGCTCCATCCACGCCCTGAGCTTCGAGAATGCATATTCTCTTCCACGTAGTGTGAATTAGAGCATCGAGTCATGGCTGATAGCTGGGAGGCCATTCTGAGTGGCGGCTGAAATCCAAAGTAATCCATTGGTGTGAATGCTTGTCTCTGCTGGCTAGCAGTGGCAGCAGACTTTGTTCGTATGTAGGGAGATGCGGATTTTCGACGGTGAGTGGGTGGTGGGTTGGTGTTTTGATGGTTTTGATATTTTGATGCGTGAACGTGCTGATGTGTTGGTTTGTTGAGGTGTTGATGACAAGGGCATGTTGATGGTGAGGACGTATTGATGGTGAGGGCTGGAGGTGAGTCACGGTTGAGAATTGGTTATGATGGTGAAGGGACCGAACATGTGAATCGTTGCAGTGCGGGTGACTCCCGGGCGGTGAAGTGGCGGCCAACGGTAAATCCCCGTCATCGTGGGGATCTTTGTTCCCTCACGAATGCAAAAGTTGATAAACAGTGCGAAATGATGATTTCTTCAGATAGAATTCGATATTGTAGTACATATGCCGGTCGGTTTTTTATATGAATTCCTCTCGGCTCAAAATTCATCGCATAGCCTTTAGCGATATTCTATTTCTGATGCAGGATCGCTATGTACATGCAGCTTAATAGCCGATAAATATATATCGCTAGATCAGCGATATTATGTACATTATCGGCGGTGAAATCGGGAACAGACCACCAAACTAACAGGGATAGAAAGTTTAACTCTTCCGAGCATATTTCATTTATCATTTTGTGTCGGCCTGATCGAATGAAAGACACTTGTGGAGCTCATAACGTTGATCCGGCTGGATGTATGTGCTGAAGAACGGGCGGGGATGATTATTTGGACAATGGTGGTCATGATTAGGCAAAATTCGTGCGCCAGCACCTCTCATTGCGTGGTCTAATGGAATTTGCTGCTTTGGCTTTCTAATAACGGCCCGGGTTCGATTCCTGCGGGATACATTCAGATGACTCTTCTTCAGAAAGACGGATTAAAACCTGCTTGATTTTTCGGGTGATCTCGTGTTTTCTACGGTTATTTTTACCTCTTGGCTACATCGCGTCGACAATGAAACCACATTTCATAGTCGCTTGAGCATGCCGATCAAGCAGCATCCGTCGGTACTCAGACGCGTGCCACAGGCGACGAGACCGTGCACTGACGCGTCGCAGCGTCTCGCGCCGGGCGCATGTGATATTTTCACATGAATAGAAACATGATGGCTGCGTTTGAGTCAACAATTACGTTTAACTATCCACGAGCTATCACAAACCCACCTGGCATCTTTAGAGTAATAGTTGGGAAATTTGAGCGCCGCGATAATTAACTGGCCGTACTTTACGAGGTTGCTTCTGCTGATGAATTCGTGGCGTTCGGTAATGACATTGAGAAGGGAACAATCGATCGGCTTGCTGCTGCCTTTGGGAGGAAACAGTCAGCTTCATATCAGCGATCTGGCAAAATGGTCGGTTGGTCATCTAAATTTCTTTCGCTGATGAGAACGTACTGACCGGCTTTGAATCGCCGTCTTCACTGGGACACAGCCAAAGGAATATGCTGTAGGTCACATTTGATCTAGCACCGGTTATCAGCAGCTGGCGCAAGATGTTCGTTCGCAACTCATCGTGCTCATGGCCTAGATGAAATCCCCTGATACTAGCCGCGAACAGCACCCGGTGGTGGGAATGGCCGAAGCAGTGCTACGTTTCACTACTTCTCCATATCAGCAAGACTTCCGGTGGCTAAGGGTGGTACAGACTTGCCGTCAATGTAGTTTCGTATCAGTGAAAGCCAACCAGAGATTTAGCGGGCTTAGCTCGATTACACGTGGACGAGGGCCCAGAATCAATCCGTATCGCTGCAAATGAATGTTGGCACCATCTGCCAATGCATAGCTGTTTCGTCTTTGGTTTTCGTGTGAGAGGTGAATCTTCAAACGTGTCGGGACAAAGTTTCACTGACGGAGAAGCTCATGGTATTTGGTCTGAGGTGAAGTAGTAGCTGACCTGAAAGCGACTGCTCTCATGGAGAGAGACATGGGATAGATCCAGTGCTGCGACCTGGCCTGTCGCTTGCTGAGCTGCAATCAGGGCTTGGCAGAGCTGGCCTAAAGCTCGATTCGTTGCTGGCTGATTTTACACCCGGAGAAAAGAAACCATGGCCTTTCTTGGTGGCCGTCGATGCTAGACTCTTCTTCGGTGTTGTCGAATGCTGCAATGGCTCACTCGGCCTAGTATGGGACCGGCCATGGCTGCCGACGAGGCTCCGGATCGGAGGTCGGCAAGAGATCATAGCTGTCGGAATATGGCAAGTTCTTAATAACCTGATTAATGGCCTTCGATCGGAAAAGGTAATGCTGAAGAGACGAAAACACTTTGGAGACTTACCGTATGGCTAAGCAGAGGGCATCAAGCCTTTCTGAATTAGGTTCGCTAAATGCGCCAGGTGAATTGGCCATTTTCACCACGTCTTCAGAAACAACAAAGGCGCAAGAGTAGTAATATTCAGTGGCTTGACCCATGAGGTTATTGAAGCTGGTTTAGTTTCGAAGACGAGAGGGAACATGGCTCCGTCAGGTCGAGTGTAAAATTGAAGCTCGCCCTATGACGAAAAAGAATCATCAGCAATCCGTACTGAGGAACAGAGAGCCACGAACGGATAGCAATGGTAGGGAAAATGAAATGTAGGATCGGGCGTTGGGAATGGACAGGGGCAAAGCACAAGCGTGACTTACAAGACATTGAGCGACTCGCGATAGAAAGATTGCCATCCTATATAGAGGGTCGTCAGCGCATGATATCTGCCTTAAAAATTGCGGAATGTTTTGAAACTTACGTTCTCAGATATTGCTGTCCGCTGCAGGGAACTGTATAAAAGATGACATCTATTTATCATCAATCATCAGTAGGCAGTTCATGAAGACAACTTGTAACTCACTGTGCTCGCAGCTTGGGCTATTCGGGATCCAGAAAGGTTCGCTCAATGGGTTATTTGAGGAGTAGCGGAAACGGGGCTGATATCGAGCGTCTTCCGACTTAGCATGATTCTAAATGACTGGGAAACAACACTTACTTGCTGTCTGAAGACTCTATTATTGAGAAAGACTAGGCCATTGCGATATAAAAGGTCAGCTTATTTCATTGCATGATTTGGAGGTCAATCCATACCAAAGAGTAGCCGCGAAGACGAATCACGATCGACATTCTTTGGTCCAAAATCAAAAAGGAATGCTTGCGAACGACTCTTCAGCGGGCGAAGGATCGGGTATTTATAATTATCCAGCCAGGCATTCAGTCTGCTTCAATGAGATCACCATTGTGAATTGTGAGGGCGTAAACACAAACTACTCTTAAATTGCAGCCAGTTCAACATTTGGTTATTCATCTGACACAACATTTGAACACAACATTCGGAGACATCGCATTTTTCCTGGCGACTCGATATATGCAATTTCTTTTCTCACTGTTGGCACCGTTTCAACAGTGGTGAGCATGCCGCAGGAAAGCATCGATGACCCGTTTCAACATTCACCACCATGGGCTCGTACGTTATTGCGACAGGTGAGACGGCGGCATATCACGCCATTTAATTTCACCCACTAATGATGGGCACGATACCCTACCTAATGAACACCTCATCAAAGACAGGCAAAAACCATGCCATATTGCGGCCCTGGATCTCTACCAGCCAAACGGCATGTTTTTTCAGTGCCTATCGTATATCGGAGAAAAGGAAGCACACCTACACAATATCAAGTAGATACAAGCTATAGTACAGCGCGGGACTGATTCACACAGCCCCATCTCACAACAGTCCCTTGTATAGTGGGTCAGATATTAGGTCGATTACGTTTTCGTAGAACAAACCTCTGCGATCAGCCTCATCTTTGCAAAGGCATTACCCACTCCAATCTCCTGGGAACAAAGTGGATGGGGGAAAGTGGGTACTACAACAAGGAAATATAAGCCAATTAGTGCCATCAATGGCTCACATGCGTGCAAGTCGACTATGAAATGATTGGTGGATATTTGGCCATGGCCCCCAGGAGCCTGTGGGTCGTAAATATTGATGCGATCATTGGATACTAATAACAGATCGGAGGAAAGAATGAGCCAATCGGTGCTATGAATAATCCAGGTCTGCCACAAAGCCCCCGTAGAAATGATTGGCCCAAATTTGGCTGTGAGCTCCTGGGAGCCTGAGCCTACCATAACCTCCCATAATTGGATAAGGCTGATACAATTATGTCCACAATGTACCCACGTCTTCTCTCCTTTAAACCCGAGATAGAGACGACATTAAGAATTGGCCGTTGAAATTCAGGTGTAGTATTTGCGGATGTATTCAAAATACAAGAATTTTTTGTAGACCAGGTCACAGTATATCGTAAAATTCATGGAGGATTCAATCGGAGTATAAGACGCACAGCCCGACCGGGTTTCTTACGAGAACCCTACTAGAAATCGTGGTTCAAAAAATGTACTTTATCAATTACGAATGAAATTGAAATGAGATAGTATCTGGAGTTTCTGGTGACAGTGTCTCATGGCCATCAAATAGAGCATTGTTTACGGCGCAATGAATAGTCCCTCGTCATCCATGTTCAGATCACTGGTGCATTTTGGCCTGTTCTAGCTCTCCCATTGCCTTATTATACTAATTGTACAGGGTCCATGAATAATTGCGCAGACGTTCGAATTCAGAAATGAGATCCTGTTGCTGATTTTCAAGTAGCGATACCTGCTCCTCGCTTTGGTAAAATAGATGATAGAATCGTGTTATTGCTTGGTTTCGTCTTGGATATTCAAGAAAAGCTATTCGGAATTAGTAGGAATATTTTGATTGTACATAACAGACTCACGATAGCGCCTGGAGCGGAAATAATAGGCGAGGGCCGTGGATGGCACGTATCTGTCGGGGGTCATTTCGCAGGTTTCCTTTGCGGGTGCACGCCAGCCGGGGTTCCAATGGGTTACGATGGTTACAGATTCGACTGCACGTTGGATACTTATACCCTGGCTGAGGAGTCACAGGATACCTTATTTCTGCATACTTCCCATCCTACTCCCAGGATTCAAGTCGCGCTTCCTCGAGCCCCGAGCCCATTCCTGTGGTAAAAGAATTGCAAAGAGTTTTTTCAAGAGAGATGACGTAAAAGAGCAAGGGAAATGTATCCTTCTGTTTGTGTGCTATCGTATTATTGTCCCCCATCAATACTGAGCTATGAGCGGTCCTCCTATGAAGTTAGACGCGAAATCCACACTCTTGTATACGCCGAGACTAGAAACCTAGATGCAGACTGCAACTGTTCAGTCTAGAGCCATGCAATACATTCACAAGTGTTAATGTAGCCAGTAAAATGCATCAAATATGATTATGAAGTAAGGGGTGAGGATTTCGCCACTCAACTCGCACGTTTAAAAGTGCTAAGCCGAACCCCTGCCTCCTCTTGAGCACACACAATGCGGAGTCTCTTCGCACATCCGTTGATTAACTGCACTCACCCTTTTAATTTATCGCTTTATTCAGGCTGCTTGTTACATACGGGCCTCTATGTTTAAGTGAATGCTTCCGTGCAGCACCTTCGGTGCTAGCTAGGAATGGACCTGTCATTATGTGAGATAAGTTGCGCGCTCAGAATTGCCGATAATAGCCAAAAAGCTCATTAATAGATCGAACGGAAAGAAGGAACAACCTCATTTTTATGGCTTTTCCACTCCACTATTCTCTTGAAGATTCTGATTTGTTGATTCAGAGCAAGAAGGGATGTATTTGTGAGTCTTGAAAAGCCTTCATTATCTGACACACTCTCTTCCCAGTACACTCAACGGCAGCTCATTCATTTTGATGTCTGCAGAAGCTGGGAAATTTGACACCGAAAACACTTAGTCGAGGCTCTCTAAAGTATTCTGCTTCTTGTTCCTGATGCTTCCGCCTCCACTGCAAGATGTCGCTAATAGGGACATGACGATGTCGTGGTTAATGGCTTTCATTTAAAGAGGTCCGTTCTCCCCTCACATGCCGTCCTCCAAGGTCCATTGTAAATGGAGATCCCACTAAGGATGAATGTGTCATCGATTTATGCAATCGCTGCGGGAGGCTGCTTTTTAGCTCTCTTCCTCATCCAGACCCGAACCACTATGATTGGCTGGATCGAGTCCTGCTCTGTTCTGATCTCTCGGCACCTCACACTTCCTGCTCTTGTCCACAGGCATCGTATTTGGGGCCCCTGGTCCCGGTTGAATGTTCTCATCTACTTTACCTACACTGTGGTCAATATCATTGTGGTATTCTTCCATACACACTCCGTCGCCCAAGCTGGCCGGAGAGCCGGAGAGCTGGCTCTCATCAACCTTATTTTCCCCCTCTCGGCCACTCACCTTGGGTACTTGGCTGACCTTCTGGGTATCACCTGGCACACTTGCTGTAAGATTCACCAGGCAACAGGTTGGATGTCTGTTGCTCTGCTTTCTTTTCACGTGGTTGCAGAATGCCAGAGCCGGGGATTCAGTTTTCCTCTTGGGGCAATACGTAACATATTTACCCTAATTGTAAGTTTCCTTCTCGCTGTCATGAATTCAGGACTAACGCTGATAGGGGTCAATTTCCTTGGCCACACTTGCCCTCACCTCGCTCCCCTGGCTTCGTCGACGGTGCTATGAAGTCTTCCTCCGAAGCCACCAAGCCCTGACTGCTCTCTTTTTATATGGCACGTGGCAACATCTTCCAGACCAGAGTCGCTTGCCAAGATTGTACCTTTACGTGCCGCTGGTAATTCTGGCCCTGACTACATTCCTGGAGGTTGTCAACTTATGTTACACGAACGGGCTATTTTCGGGCCACGGTGCTCCTCGGGCCTTTGTATCCTTCACCCCAGAAAGATCTCTGACATATCCTAAGCTAAGAAAAGCGGCCCAGATTCGTCTGGTTCTGCCCCGATCTATCAAGATCGATGCGGGCCAGTATATCAACCTGTGGATGCCGTCCGCCGGATCTTGGTCGTGGCTTCAAACACACCCTTTCATAGTCACATCGTGGTCGCGCGGAAGACATGACACGATTGAGTTATTTGTGCAGCCACGCAGTGGCATGACATCAGACCTACTGAGTCTTGCCGCTGGCGCTCCTGGCTATCCGGTACCATTCCTGGCCATGTTCACAGGACCACATGGTACCAGTGAGATTGTTGACGGGTATGAAACCGTGCTACTGATTGCGAGTGGTTTTGGGATCGCCGCAACAATTCCGTATCTGAAGAAGATGATACATGGCTATAATACCTGCACACTTCATGTCCGTCGGCTCCATTTAGTGTGGCAGATAGAATCAATTGGTGAGAAGACCCTTCCGTTTCCAGTCAGCCAGCACCAGCACTAACAAATTAGAAATGGTCAGCGCAGCCGAGGACCTGCTCAACCCCCTCCTGGAGGACGATATTATAGATAAAGGCTATGTATGTCACCGGCTTCAAAATGGAAACTTTGTTTAGTATTGACGAAAATACGTATACAGATTCTCAGCATTTCAATCTACGTCGAAAAAGGGCTTGCTCATGATAAGACGCCAATAGGAAAACATGAAAGAGCCTGCTTTTACCAAGGTGTACCTGATTATGACAACATAGTCTCGCTCGAGGCATCGGGAGACCAGATCGAGAGGCTACCGAACATTCGCGATGAGCAAGGCCGGACCTTAGTGATGGGTAAGTGACCATACTGTAGCCTGGCTTTATTTTATCGTATACTAATTTCTTTCTAGTTTCAGCAGCAGGTAGTCTCAGAGACCAGATCCGAAAGACCGTCAAGGGTTTTTTGCATCGTGGCGTCAGGCTTTCGGAGCTGGAATACCAGCCGGAGTAATGAAATGATAGGGAGTTCGCATGGAGCAAACGCAATGAGTAGTCCCGAGAATATGATGCTAGTTGGAGTCTCTTTCTATGCACTTGAAAAAGTAGTAAAAATGTGATCTTTGGGCACTTTAAATGCGATCTACGATGGACAGACTTGCCGATTTGATCTCTGAATCTCCCTGGTCAGCCAATTTAAATGAGCTACTTGGTCAATCATGAATTGAATAGGGCCAGGCATTGCACTGAAAAACAGCGGCTAGACCTTGATTAATGATGCAATTAATTTAAAACTTTTCTATCAACATCAAAATGGGTATTATTTAATAGCAGACAGAACAAAAGCTTGAACCATGGGAACAGGAAGATCGTCAGTTACCGTACCCTGCATGAATTTTTTTCATCGGTCGAATCTGCGGTGGCCGACAAAGCAGAGGGTGACAGTATGGAAATTTGGCTTCTGCTTTAATCGTTCTTCATGGGTCCTGGAGTGTACGAGTAGAATGTGCGAGCAGAGATCAACGCGAACCACGCAAGTCCGATGAGATTCCCTGGGCAGCATGGAATTTCCGTCAACAGTCGTTGCTAGATATCATTAGTACCGTTTGAAAGAACTGTATTGGAAAAAAACCGAGGGAAACAAACCTCTTTCAGCTCCTCAAATGTGCTTGCCGAGGTCGTCGCGCAGAGAAATTCGATCGCAGCCGGGCAATTTCTCCAGCGGTCGAGATTATCAATGCCTACAGCCCCATCTTCTTTGACATATTTTTGCATCAATTCCATCATAATTCTCGAGACTGGCGCCAGATTACTGGCATCGACTGTACCTCTTTGCCGGAACACACAGCAATCGATCCGTGCTACAGTGCCTTGTTAGGTTGGATTGACTTGGGAGGTAGTAATGGAATGAACTTGCCGATTTTGACGTGCCCATTTAGATTCACGAGGACGCTAGAGCAGTCCAGAGATGTGTGATGGAAGTTGTTTGCCACGAGGTATAACAGCCCGTCGATGAACTGTGCCAGATCAGTCATTTGGTCATGTGGCAGACAGGTGGAAAGAAATGAGGAACGAACCTGAGACATAATGGCTGCCAGCTCCTGCTCGTCTGGGAAGGCTTTACAAGCGACGATATGATCCAAAACGAGAGGGTCGAAATCCCCCAGTGTGTACAGAAGTTCCGGAGTGCGAAAACACTCCCGAATGGAGGCCAGGTTCCTATGGCGCATGGAGCGGAGGAACCGCAGAATCTTGTCAGCGTCCTCGATTGGATACTGGCGCACCGCCCAGATGCCGCGGTCTCCAGATGATCTAACACATACCGCGACAGGGCCAGCTAAGTCACAATCGTAGTATTTTCTGAAAGTACCCCAAGGAGATTCGTCTCGGACTGTCAGGCCCGAACCGATAATGCTCTGCCACTGCATAGTCTCCTGGCGAGGCGAGCTTTGTGGCATCAATCGAGTTTTCTTGCCGGTGTGCTCCGAAGTTGAGGAAGTGATGGACCTCTTTCCAGGTGCGGGTCCTAGATGGAGAGGTTGTGGACCGGGCTCGAGGTCAGTCACCGGTGATACTTCTGCTCGGGTTTGCGGCTGGGGGAGCAATGCAACTTGAGCGGCCTGGATTCTTGTCACTCTTTTTTCGCCGAGTTTTCGCATTATGGAAGGAATTTGGCCAAAGAGTTGAAAGCAGAAAGAGGAGCGTGAAACGCAAAGAGAGAATTGGTCAGTTTAAATGGGTATTTCGTACGGGTGGAACACTAGGGTGTTGGATCACATCTTCACCGGCAAAGAAACGCAGTGTCAACGTTGATCCACCTCAACAATGGAAGCCATGAATATATATATATTGAAATCCACAATCAGCTCAACCAAGTCATTTTGAACCACATCTTCATATTTATCCCCATGACTCGACACGTCTTTACCGAGCAAGAGGTGCGGCTGGCAGCAGAACGACGAATTAAATACATTGGTGCAGCTAAAGTCAGCATCCGCCAGATTCAATTCGAACCTCCCTTACCACGGGACTTGGACCCTAAAAATCTGGACCGGCTACGAAACATTTTCCGTAAGAATCGCTGTCGCCGCCTAGATGTCCAAAACCATGTTCCCGCGACCGTGTCTCGACATAACCTCGCGGAGGCATTGGAGAAGGCGAATGTTCCACAGGAATCCTTGCTGACAACTGAAGGTCAACATATTCCTCAGCTGGAATTTATGGCGGGGCAACTTAGGGGTCTTCATGGCCGTCATCGCATACAAGCTGGCGTCGAGGTACTCCCCCCCGGGGGATCGCTGGTGGACGGTGGATATCTACACAGACGGTACGTAGCGTACCCTTGCGTTTTAGCAGATCGATACTGACCGTCAATCAAGACATTGGTGAAGAACTCAGAGCCGCGTTGGTGGAAGAATATTCTAATCAAAAGCAGCCGACCGACGGGGAAGTCTATCGCAAGATCAGACAGTATGAAGGCGAGGGTAACGAAGCTTTCCGAGAGCGATGGTTCGTGAGACTATCGCCCAGCAACCAAGAGCGTTTAGATCAACTCGGCAACAAGAAGAACCGTCGTCTCCGACATGCATTTGACCGATTGTTGACGATTCCTGGACTTTGGCCGGGCGGAATGAGAATCAGCCTGCTTCATCGATTAATCGCCTCTGGCTGCGTCGAGGTGAGTTTCAGGCTCAAGCTGCTGCCTTTCGCTGGCTAACCACAACTCTCCATCTCTCGGGAGATAGCAACCTATTTTGACCACATCTTGGACTTCTGGTCTTCTCTGGTCGGATCGGATCGGCGTCTGATGGAGAAAATCGATCAGGATACGGTTCACACCCTGCAGTTACTGGCACCACGTAAATCAAGCACTGATGAAAGGACGGCGTGCGGGCTGGTTCTCAGTGGCCATGTGTTTGCCGAATTCAGTACTGCCGAGCGAAGCGCGATATGGGCCAGAATGAAAGGTTATGATGGCCTCATTCCGTCCTTGTACACTTTCTTTGAGGATTTCAAGTACCTGGAGAGTTGCGCTCACTGTCTGAAGCGGCTCTTGGGTCTATCACCCCGATCTGTGAGGGAAGCCATGAGTTCGATCTTTGATCCAGACTCGGAGTCTGGGGAAAATCACCGAGAGAAAGGGAAGTGTATCATTCAGACCTCGGAGTCTACCTTCCGACGCCTTCATGCGTCCGAGACAGAATGCTTCGAGACAGGATACCAGCAACTATGGCTGTATGCTATGCGACATTATCCACTGATGCCGCCGGACCCCAAGAACTCTGATGATCTGTTGGCCAAACCGACTTGCGCTAAGCCGGACCCGCGCGCGATCTTCGACATGGCCCATCTAGCTCACCGGCTCGGCTTTAGGTCCCCAGAAATTGATGGGCTGCTGAACAGTTCTCCGGATCACCAGATTGCACGATCGGCCCTTCTCCAGGCCCGAAAGCCAAGCTGGTTTAGATACGATGACCAACACTTTGATAGTCTGGTGCGACGAATTGTAGATTGTTTTACTGAGGCTGTGCCTAATCAGCCCGGTCCCCGCAAGATCTTTTGGCAGACAGCACCGTCAAGGCGCACGCTCGCTCTGGGGTTCCGCAGACCCGCACCCATATTCAAGATGCCCCTTTGTTATTCTTAGATCGACTGCATGCTGATGTTGATGCCGCCGATACAATCACTAGCTTTTTTGTCCGGCGTTGTCTCTTTTTCGCCTTTTGGGGGAAGTCGCCAACGGTTGATCCCATCAATAACAGAAGATGCGGCAATTTGAATACAGACCAAGGGTTTGAAGAGGGGATGGAATCGCCGTTGTTTGTTGAAAAGGAACATGCACCGGGCTTTGATACGTCTGCACGGCACAAGGGCGCATCAGGCAGGTCATCTGTTACCGGAAGAAGCAACGCTTCAACACGTCTGGTACTCTCCAGTGAGATCGACCATTCAGAAAATAGACCCGAGCCTATGGACTTAGATCCTCTCGAGCCAGCTCAAGATGAGGAAATCTTTGATCAGAGAAGTCCATCGGGTGGAGATCACTCTACTCCCCGATGGTCACTGAGCGAATCAGTGCTGGAAATGGTCCCTTCTCGCTACTCGCCCGGGGCCGATCCAGAGCTTGGAGTTTCTAGGAGTGAATGCACCCAGATCTCGTTGGAAACAGTCTCACTCGAATGGAGTCAGGGCGAGCGAGCAACAGGAGAGGAACCCAGCCCAGACACTGGATCTGCGCTCGGAATTGCTGATCCTGCAGCACAGCGACGACGTTCCTCAGAAACGGTAATATTGTCAGAAGAGATCCGGGCCTCTAGGTCTGAAGAATTAGAAACTTTTCTCGATGGCCTGAGGAGGGCCCAAGTGGAGCAAGAGGAGTTGGAAAAAAGGATGGAGAGCGACCGGCTCAATGAAGAGCTCAATATGCTCTATCATAATCAAGCTTCACCCAGAGACTTGCTTCAATCAGGTCACACTCAGAATTTGTTACTGCCAATCTCTGCTGATCAGCAAGCGGAAGCAACAAACAGAGAGGCCGAGCACATCCGAACAAGAAATGCCGACCCCAATTGCCAAGCATCTACACAACGGCTTATAGATATCAAGTTCTGGTCACTCGAACGAGGTCAGTGGAATCAATCAGACTGTCTCCTCGTAGACCCATCCGACCCCTCATCCATGGAGCGGCTCGCACGAAAATACTCCTGCAAAGGATTTACACTCTACGATGTGAGCCTCAAGAGCCTTCGTCCAGCCCATTGTTACCGCGCAGCAACAGCGGATGATACCAATGCGATATTCTTGATTTCCGCACATGAGGAGAAAGCCATTGCGGCTACAGAAGGATTAGGGAAGGAGGAAAAGCTGATTTCAATGGCTGCTCGCGTTGTGGGACGTGCACGATATTGATGAACCAATTTGCCCGGCGGTGCGCGGTACAGCCAGGATCTTCATGTGAATCTTTGGTTCCTAAAACCTTCTTCTTGAGGAGCAGATGAGTACAAGGATTTTCTTCTGAGAGGGCCATGTTTCTAGGACGACAATCCCGGAAGGCCCTTGTTCTTGTGAAGTGCTGCCAACTAAGAGTGCCTTGAAGAAGCATTCAAATCTAGATGTATCTTCGCAGTGCGGACAAGTTTGTAGAGAAGACTGCCTCTGGAATATAATTTTTATGCAGACCAACACCTTCACAATAGCAACCTTCACAATGCCAGACAGGAAGTAATGCTAGTTGAAGCAGAAAAAGAACACATCTCAACAACATGATATGAAAGCATATTGGTGGACAAGTGCACATATCGATTTATCTATACGATGTTGATTGTCAGATATTCATCACCGAATTGATCAATTATCAGCGTTGATCACAGATTTTTCTGGTGACACAGTATATGATAATATGTTTGCCACTGTTGGCACCATATGAGTAGTCGTTTGAATGCCGCAGAAAAGCTTCGATCACGCGTCTCAACGTTGATCACCAACCTTGAGCTAGTTAACATTCCCCTGTGAGAAAATCTGGCCAAATCTTGCATAGGTAGCAGTTGATCTTTGAATGTTGGGACAGAGCTGTTGATCAACATGAAAATGATGCAGTCACGTTGGAAAAACACTCGATATGGTTCATCACCGAGGAAAGACTAGTGTAGCCATGAGCAGGAGCACGAATTTGACTGTGCAGTATGCAACAAGCCAAATTGGGGAGTTAATTTCCTTCTATTTTCCCTCAGTCACCGATAATTGCGGCAACTGTGCAGGTTATGAAGCAAGTCACGGCTTTTCAGATAAACCAAAACTCCCGTCACTAAGAGAGCTGCTATCGTGACATCCTATCATCTGACCTGGACTGGAAAAAGACCCGGCCCTTGTCATCCTTACCGACTCCTTCTGCGAACACCATTGAGAACACAATATCGATGCCAGCTACTGATTTCTCCTAGAGACGACGAAGTCTCTATATCAATACGTCAGTTTACCTACAATTCTCTGAAAACATACTTTGTTTCCGATATGGAATGAAGCTGGACTCGTCTTGGATCGAAGGAAAAAGACGCACCAGCTCACTTTGGCTTGGCTGCGAAGAGTGCTACTGATAGGTCAGTATATTAATTTTCTTTTCTTAGTGCCCAGCTACTTCAATCTATGCTAACAAACGCCTTGAATAGAAATTTTGCATTTACTGTCCCCCGAGATTCAGGCAAAAAGCTCATCTCTCTTTCTCGCTATTTCTTGATCTGATTCTCATGGCACAACTTTTGAGCGAGAATAAAGGAATCAGACGGCTTGTCTCTATCGAAGATCTCATTGGTAAGTCATCTAATGACAAGAATACTCGTGATGCTCATACTTGCGTCGTTAGATTTCTCGGAAAGATTTCTTATTATCCTCTGGTCTCCTCTAGCGAAGAACAGTCCCAAAAATTCGACGGGGTTTCGGGTTTATCTGAAAAATATCCTTCGAAGATCTCATACGACATATCATACACTCATCGCGGCGTTCTACTATCTAGCTATCTTACGGTTCACGATTAAGCAAAAGTTTCCCATTGAGCCGTTTGAAGTGCCCAAGGAGCTTCAGCCTCTACAGTGTCAGCGGCGGATGTTCCTTGCAGCTCTCATGCTGGGTTGGAAGTTCACTCAGGATTATGGGCACTCGACGCGACGCTGGGCATCCTTCTCTGGTCTAAGAGAAAAGGAGCTCAACAAAAACGAAGGATTGTTTCTTTCAGTGATAGATTGGCGCCTCTTTATATCGCACGCAATGTTCTCTCACTGGAAGTCAGAGGTACTGTACTATGTTCAAAATCCAGATGCTGCTTTAGCCGAGTTCACCTCTTTCCAGTGAGAAAGCAGTATACTAATTATATCTATGTGGATGGAAACCAAGCGTATCGGCATGTGGAAGTAACTTTCATCATTTAAAATGATATATTTGGAGCTGAAAACTGTTATTATCTTTTCGTAGAGCCCAGTCTTCTATCTATTGACCACTGACCACTATTCTGTGCCCCCAGAGGTAATTTCAACATGCCAAATCAAGTATAGGCGATTTTAACGACACCTTACAGCTGTGGGGGTTTATACCTAATAGTATTTTATTTCATATACTTGAAAAATTAAGAACACCCTGAAGATAGAAACAAACCTACTGAATGCGTCTTCGTGCCTAATGTGGCCATGGTCCGTCTTGAATGTGCAGTTAAAACTATTAAACTCAAGGGTTTCATCAATGCAGTACAAGGAGCCAGCCAAACTCTTTCTCGAAGCCCCAGGCTGCTAGAGCCAGTGGTCGCAGAAATTCGATATGCTTAATCAATTACTGGGGAACGTTTAGTGTGAAATAAGATTCTTGATTCTTGTCGCCAGTGCTTCATGACTATAGAATAGAATTGTATCAACACTTCCATTTGCTTTGGATACCAGGGGCTTTATCAATGACATGCGAAAACATAAACTAGATAAGAAATGGCCACTATAGTGCCGAAGATAGCTTTGCTCGTAGCGCCATAATACATGATCTCGTAGTACGGAGTATAGTCCTGGCTTGTAAAGAATTTGAAAGAGGGCTGAAAGCCGCGGACTTGACCGGCAAGGTAAACTTCGATGCATACGAGAGGAAAACTCAGCAAAAGTTGGATGCAGCCGTAAAAAGCTCGAGCCTGACTGTTCTTGCTCAGCAATCTCGGCTGGAAAAGAAGAGCGGTTCCAAAAGTTGAAAGCAGAGCTGAAATAATTGCCACAGCGAGTGCTCCACCGAAGACTTTGTTCATGAGGCGTTTGAATTCTATGTCCAGAATCCAGCCGCTGCCACTAGCTATATCATGCGTTGCGCGGTCAAGCAGAAGAGTTGCACAATGCGCAATTATGGAGCTGAGGCTAGCAACAGCTAGCCAAGCGGTAGCAAGGAAGAATGTAATAAGTCGCGGTTTTATTTGTACGGCGTTTGAATTATTGGAGAACATGTCAGATCTGCGAGAAGAGTCGTTTTGCAGAATCAGAGTCTGGTGTTTAAAAGAGAAATGAGTTGGTGAGGTTCAGGGATATCAGGCAGGTCAAAAATCTTTCGTGGGATCTAAATAAGTAATACGGAATGTACCAACAAGTCACCTTTCTGTACCTCATGTAGCAACAGCGGACAGACCTACGTTGGGGAACGTTGAGATGGGCCTTCAGCCCGGGTGTTGAAATGATCCCAACAGAGAGTGGGAATCCTTGATGCACTTTATTGTCAAGAAAATCAGAAGGGCTTCGAGTACGCGTTGAATCAATGATGAGACGCTAAACCAGCCATAATTGGAGGGTCATCTGTGTTTGTGCCCTCATAATTCAGAATTATCAATGCATCGGCTCAAGCAGAATGACTGGCTGCAATGCTATAAATACCTGGTCCCTCAAGATCAGAACATTCGTTCTCAAGCATTCCTTTGTCACTCTGGGCCAGAGCATTCGAAGCGCTTCTCGTCTCTGCCGGCTACTCATTTGGATAGAATGACCCCAAATTGATATGCAATTGTGATAAGCTAACCTTTCACATTATCGCACTAGCCTGTTTTCCTCGGTACTGAATTTTTTGAAGAGAAAAGTGAGTGTGGTTGTTCCCCCCCCCCCCCGTCATCTGGAATCTTGCTGACATGGAAGATGCTTCATATCAGTCCCACCTCCACCACGCCCTAGGAAACCACCGAACGAACCTTGGACGATCTCAAATTATCGCAGCTGCGAGTATAGTGAGTGATAGAATGCTTTCTCAAGCTACTTACTGATGATTAATGATAGGTCGAAGTCATCCCTTATGCAGTCGCTTCGACCTTGCCAGAATGCAGCGGGCAGCAATAGCTGATAACGTGAGTTTTGTCATTGTGGTAATTATGAGAGTAGTTACCATGCGCTGACGACTCCCTGTATAAGATAGCAGACTTCCGATGACAAGCCGTTCCATGACTTGTAAGTCGGCGTGGTGTGTTGCCTCTGCCGATTCCCATGGCCGGGGCTGCATTTTGGATCTCACTGCAGGTGTTGTGTAGTTGAGGTTTTATCTTGTCCTGCTCTTTGTCCATCAAAAACATTTCTGAGGCCTCTTTCTCGTCACAGCAAAAATGCCAAGAGATCACTCGCATCGACCGAGCCGCACCTCTCCCAGCCCTTCCTGTCCGACCACATGTCAACTGTCGCTGCTCTAGAAGTCATCCGTATTCAGACGGCTCTGCACGTCTTTTCCCATTGCCGATTTAAAGTTCCGGCGACGGCATGGTCGGGCTCCATGCTAAATCGAGTGAGCTATCGCAGCGTTCGACGGCACTGAAAAGAAACCTAGCATCGACGGCCCTCGAGATAGAGCCCGGTTTCTCCGATAATAGTAGCAATCAGGAAGAATCGAGTTTCTGGTCACAGGCTGAAGCCAACTTTGTCAGGCCCCGGTTTGCAGAACAGAAAGCGAAAAGCCAGGCCGCAGCACTGGATGTATCCCAGATCTCTAGCCGCGACAGCAGTCGTTTTCAGGTCAGTTCATGGTTTTCCCTGGACCAAAGACCATGGATCCCTTCTCCAGTGAAAATTTCTCCCGACATGGTTGAAGATCTGCCTGGCGCACGAACAGCAAAGGCGAGACAGCTATGCATTGGCAGATTCAGCCAACATCCATTCCCCGCGATCTGGAGTGATCCCGGGCCCTCGTGCACCTGTGATCCGGCCGAGCCCGCTGCCTCGTCTCTGATTTGCCTATTCCAATGCCAGACTACACTGACAGCAAGGCTCTACCACTCCTCAGCCACCAGACACCATGCTGACCTCCGATGGCAGTGAAACACAACCCTGGTTCGGCCTTTCCCACGAGTCCGGCCGGGGTGCTGTTCGCGGCTGGTAACAGGGGATCTCATCTGGGGCATGAGCACGGTGAGTGGCGAACGACCACCTTACGCCAGCTGCTGATAATCTGTGCTAGATCGAATGCTCCTCCTCGATGTCATCACCGAACGCCATGAACTCATCAGCAGAAGCAGCCTCGTGAAGTAGGGCCAGTTGATTGCCGCAACGGTTACAATTGCTCAATTATGACTCGAAAGATGCCAGGTCAGTTTGTAATAACTCGTGGATAAGACGTAATTGTTGACTTCGAAATTAGCAGTCATGTTTCTGTCAGTGGGAATGTCACGTGTTCCCGGCGCGAGACGCTGCGACGCGTAAGTGCACGGCCTCGTCGCCTGTGGCACACGTCCGAATACCGCCGGATGCTGCCATGGGTCGGCATGCTCAAGTGACTACGGAAAATTGGTTTCATTTTAATCATGAGGTGGCCAAGAGGTAAAAATCAACCGTAGAAAACACGAAATCACCCGAAAATCCAGCGGGTTTTGATCCGTCTTTCTGATGAAAGGTCATCTGAATGTATCCTGCAGGAATCGAACCGGAGCCGTGATTAGAAAGTAAATGCAGCAAGTTCCATTAGACCAGATTGGGAGAGGTGCTGGCAGCGCGAATTTTGCTTAATCATAACCACCATTTTCTAAATAATCATACCCGCCGTTCTTCCGGGCACGCACCCAGCCAGATCAGCGTTTTGAGCTCCACAAGTGTCTTTCATTTGATCAGGCCGACACAAAATGATAAATGAATTATGTTCGGAAGAATCAAGTTTTCTATCGCTGTTACAGAGAAATTCGAAAACAGTTTCCCCTCTTGACACACACGTGTTGTATCTCGGGTTGTACCCGCAATGAAGCTGAACTGAAATAGGATATAGCTGTAAGATAATGGCCAATAATTTCCGGAACAGCTTTTGGCTAGATCATTCCATTGTAAAATTCGCTTTAATTACACTCTGTGAGAGAAAGTCTGAGTCTCCGCAGGGGAAACTGTTTTCGAATCCTAGTGTATTCTGGTGGTTCGTTCCCGACTTTACCGCCGATAATATACATAGTAGCACCGGTCTACGGATATATATATCAGATATCAAGCTAACATGCAGCGACACTACCTCAGATACAGAATATCGTCAAAGAGCACACGACGATGCTCGAGCCGAGAGAATGTCATACTGAAGAGCGACCGGAGTATGTACTACCATATTGAATCTTATATGTAGAAATCATCATTTCGCACTGTTTATCAACTTTTGCATTCGTGAGGGAACAAAGACTCTCACTATGACGGGATGGGTGTTTACCGTTGGCCGCCACTTCACCGCCCAGGAGTCACCCGCACTGCCCATCAACATATTGATTCACGATTCACTGGTCCGATCGCCATCACCATTGTTGAGATAGGTAGTTGTAATATTCTTGTTAAGGTTACTATCAAAAGTGGGAGACCCATCTATTTAAATGTACATCGCTAGTCTCGCCACACAAGCTTTGACCACCGTGATATTCAACACTCCCACTCGATGGCAACCATCTCCGATGGTGCCAGTGACACTTCAATCGGGGTTAGCAGGTCCCATTAAAACCTTCCAAAAAACTTCATTTGAGAAGAAAAGAAGGAAAGGGTATCCTGTACCTTGAACTGGTTCAAGTGAAATGGAGTCGTGATCACTCGATGCCAAGTTCTTTTCGAAACCACTCAAATCTTTGCCGAGGCAAAGGTTTGGTAAAACCATCGGCAATCTGCTCTGTGGTTGGGACATAACCAAGCTGTACACTTCCGCTATCTTGGACCTCCCCCTGCCATTTGCGTTGGATTTCCATATGTTTTGTGCGGGAGTGGTATCGTGGATTTGAAGCAAGAGCGATGGCACCTTGGTTATCACCGCAGATGATTGTGGCGGTTGTTCCTTGATCCATATTCAATTCATTGAGAAGTCTTCTCAGCCAGACGGCTTCTTTGGTGGCTTGCGTTTGCCCTAGAAACTCGGCCTCGCAGGTTGAAAGGGCAACAACGCCCTGGCGTTTCGATTGCCAACTGATTGCTCCGCTTCCAATGTTGAAGAGATAGCCAGCTGTGGATCGTTTCGTGGCGTGACATCCTCCACAATCTGCATCTGTGAAGCCTCTCAGTGTCTGAAGCTGACCTTGGTAGGTGAGTCTGAGGTTCTTTGTTCCGTTGAGGTACCGCAGGATGCGACGGGCCAGTTTCATGTGCTGGGGCCCGGGGTTCGAGAGAGATCTGCTAGCGACAGAGACCGCATACGCGATGTCCCCCCCTGGTTCCAAGCATGATATACATCAGTGATCCGATAATGCGTTGGTAAGAGGTCCTTTGATCTGGAGAGCAGGTGTAGTCTGGTCTATTTTCCGGAAGTGGTGAGGTTTCGATCGGCGTACTGACGGGAGCGCAGTTGTCGATTCCAAATTGATAAGCGATATTGTCAATATATGCCTCTTGGCTTAGGAGCAGTCTCCTGTTTTGACGGTCTCGCTGGATGGACACCCCGAGATAGTAACTGCATGGCCCCAGGTCCGTCATCTGAAACCGGTTTCTCAGGCTTCGCTTGATCCTCTTGATCTCAGCGATGCTCGGACCCACGATCAGGAGATCATCAACGTATACTGCGATGTATACACTGCTCCGGACGAAGATACCGAGATCGGCGGTGATTGGCTCGAAACCAAGGCTGCGAAGGAAGTTTGTCAGGGTCTGGTACCAGATCCGAGGGGCCTGCTTCAGGCCATAGAGGGCCTTTCGAAGCTTGCAGACCCGTGGCGTGCCGTCCGCCATGTGATGGGGCTGTTCGACGTAGATCTCGTGGTCGATATCTCCGTACAGGAATGCGGTTTTGACATCCATTTGTTCAATCTCCAAGTCCAGGGCCGCTCCGATGGCGAAGAGAGCCTTGTAGCTCATTGGCTTCGATGCGAAAGTTTCATCATAGTCCATCCCTTCTTCTTGTGTGAATCCTCTCACTACCCATCGGCTTTTGTGGCGGATGATTTCGCCATGCGGCCCGCGCTTGAGTTTGAAGACCCATTTACCGCTGAGCACCCGCCGATCTTTGGGAGTATCCACAAGTTCCCACGTGTGATTTTGGTGGAGCGAATTCACTTCCTCAAGCATGGCTCTTTCCCAATCCATCCAGCTTGGGTCGTTTTTTGCTTGGCTCAGACTTTTGGGTTCGAATGGCTCCGTCTCCTTTGCAGCCATGGCCAAGAGGGTTGGAATGACGTTCCCTTCAGGTACGTTCATGAGCGCAAGCTCTTCGTCCCCATCAGGATTATTCAATGTAGCTTCCGAAGCCCAAAGTTTGAGTTCAGGGTGGTGATCTAATGTTCCTTGTTGAACTTCATGGATTGGCCGATGGAGCTCGGAATATCGTTGGCATTCTGAAATTGGCCCACGTTGGTGTTGCTGATCGCCACCGGATGGTGAATCAATCCCAAGGACAGAATCCTGATAATCAGGTGATAATGGCCCGAGGGTGTTCCCTCTCCGTGTGGTCGATAAGGTTATGTCTCCCTGTGCAGCAACTGCGTCGCCCTGTTGCTGGTCGCCACCGGGTGGCGATTCAATCCCAGGGACAGAATCCTGAAAAGCAGGTGATAGAGGTCCGAAGGTGTTTTCACTCCGTGTGCGCGACAAGGTCCTGTCTCCCTGTACAGCAACAGCCGGCTGCGTGTCATCGTCACTCGTTTGGGACGACGCTTGAGTTTGCGAGATATCGTCACTCGGCTGGGTAAGCACTCGCGAGTTATCATCACTCCGAGGCAGTGTGTGCGAGATATCGTCTCTCGGCTTAGGTAGGGCCCGCTCGGGGGGGATCCATCGACAATCGGTGCCCCGAGGCAGGCACGGATGCTTGCCGCATTCCTACCGACGGTTGGTTTATTAGTCCCACCGTTCCACTCCCCCTGCGGCAGCAGCCGTTGCCTCAGGTGAGCCGTCTTGTCTGGCTCCCACATCTTCCATGGTCCGTGTGGAGGGAGCTGTAAGGATTTCTCGAAATTCAGCATTTGGTGTTCCAATGATTCTCCCGTCTCCCAAGAGGATACGGTAGTTGGTATTTCCTTCGTAGCCTAGCAAAATACATGGCCTTGTTCGTGGATCCGTGAGCTTCTTTCTTTGCTTTGGCGGAATTAAGTATTCTCCTTTGGATCCGATGACTCTTAGTCTGGAGAGGTCAGGTCTGTCGCCGTACCACGCTTGGTACGGAGTCATGTGGAGCTTCGAAGACGGGGACCGATTTGAGAGGAAAGCTGCAGTTCGAGAAATTTCCGGCCAGAACTTAGACGGCAGCCTTGCATGTGCTAGTGTAGGCCCAAGGCGGTCATAGATTGTCTTATGAGCTCTTTCGGCAACCCCATTTTGCTGATGTTGATTCACTCCTGTCACCTCCGCTTGGATTGCGCGCGAGAACAACATGAACTTCATCTCGTCTCCTATTTGTTCAGATATCCAGTCCAGACGTATTCGTTTGCATTTTTGCTCGGGGCGCTCGTTGTGGTCGAGGAAGAACCGTAGTGATTCTATGACGAAGTGTTGTCTTTGCGGTATAGGGAAAATCTCGATCCAACCCGTGAAGTCGTCAACGATGGTCAGCCAATACCGGCTGCCATCAAGGCCCTCATCAAATGGCCCTGCGACGTCAATATGGAGGAAGTCCATTGCGTGTTCTCCTCTCCTGCTGGCTCTTGATCTTCTGTGAGACCTTTCGATCATTCGCCCCTGCAGACAGGGATTGCATGGATGGCGTGCCTCCATATCCCGCACGCCATGAGCCTGCTGCTTGAGTCGCTGAAGGTTTGCATCACTCATGTGAGCAAGCCGGCTGTGCCACAGAGACATTTGTGGGCTAACATGGTAAGAGGGGAAAGCTAGACTTGCCCATAGATCGAGTGCGTAGACTCCGTGATATTCGCTGGCAGTAAACAGATTCTTTCCGTTTGACTTGTTGCGAAGAATAGCATCCCGGCTTGAGAATTCGACCTTTGCCCCTCGTTGGAGAAGCTGGAGCACCGATATGAGATTGGCATGTGCAGATGGGAGATACAAGACGTCATAAAGCACTAGCCATTTCTTTCTGCCGCGTAAATTGCACAGGATATTTACTATTCCCACTCCCGAGGGAGTTGTTGAGGTATCAATGACTCTCAGTGAAGGCCCGTGATATTTAGCCATTTGGACAAACCCGGAGGCGCTATTGCAAACGTGTTGAGCGCATCCACTATCCACGATCCATGCGTCCCGGATAGAGGGGGTCTTGATCGCCATCAATATGGGAACATGGTCACATAGGGCGAGATTGCCCTCGATATCGTTTCTAAATGCTTCGTTGACATCTTTCCCGGAGACTTTTGTCGCCATGAAGGTTGGTTTCTTCGGGTCCTTTGAGCCACTCGCATCGTCGTCCTCGTCGTCCGTCAAGGTCCGCCTCTTTGACTGTCTGCGTGCGCCTATGGGCATTCTGCCTGGTCTTGGCTTCGGTCCGTCTCCGTTTTTGTTTTGGACCTTCAGTCTCGGGTTCTTGGTGAAACATTCGGCGTCGATGTGATAAGGTTTTCGGCAGAAGGAGCAATACGGGACGTTATCAATCTCTATTCGGCAAGTACTTCCGTCCGACGACGGTATGAGCTTCTTATCACCTGGCCCACGGACTAGGGCGAGAGCAGGAAGTGCTTGCGTCTCCATTGCTTGTTTGCCCAATTGCCCTTTTCTATGCTCTTCCTCAATTGCCTTATTCTCGATATAGTCAAATGTAGGTGCTGCTTTGATGATACTCCCATTTGCATCTCTTTCGTTGACAAGATTCATTTGTCGGAAGATATGATCGCGGAAGCTCTCGTACTCGGGGCCGAGTGCATGAACAAAGAAAAATGTTCGCTCAATTTCGGAGGTCACGCAGTCAGGGTCAAGAAGGAGCTTTTCAGCGTGGATTTTCCTGATCTCTGCCCCTAGCGCTTGGGTGCTCCCACACTTGTCTCTTGTGAGGGTCATGTATCGTCGCTGGAGACAAACATATGTGCCAGAGCCTTCGGGTTTGAAGTTGTCCTGGACTGCCTTAAGCAGTAGTTGAACTCGCCGGATCTCAAAAGCATTGGTTCTTTGCGCCGCGTTGTGTGTCAACTTTGCCGTAATCATCGCAGAATAGAACTTTTGGCGGTGAATCCATTTCCGTGCTTCTTCTTCATCTATCGGTGGAGTCTCTCCATCGTCGGCAATGATTCCGAATTGTTCGAACTTTGCGATTTCAGTCATGTCGGCATAGGATGCTCCTCGGAACTGAAGAATTCAGAGGTAGATATGTCGCTTTAAGCCGAAAAGTTCAAGGCTTGACGCCGCACTGGGAAGGCTTGAGACAATGGAGACGCTTCGATCTGATGAGCTTGGCGTAGACATCCGAGATGGAGGAATATAGTCGCTGTCTGAGAGCCCTTGTAGATCGATAGAGTGCTTATACGATCTAAAGAAGTGTGGGAAATGGTGTCGGTCAACTAGATACTGCGGCTCCCTTGGAGGGAAAGTTGAGGGTCTGTGTGGCCGAAGTTCGTAGCGACTCGAGTTGGACTCGTTGGAAATGAATGGCGTGTTTCTATCCTCGGGGCTTTGATGGGTCGATGCCAAAGCCTCAATTCTGTTTTCTGACCGAGTGAGAGTGATAGTGCCAGAGGCGGGGCAACTAAAGCGACTTGTCCCCTGCTCAATACTGGATGACGCGGGTTGCGTTTCGACGGCCGTTGGGAAGCCTTCCACAGAGCTGCAAGGTGCAGCTGGGATAATGGTTCTCGACGCTCGGTGATTGCGGTCCTCAATGGACAGGTTCCAGTAGGCTCCTCGGAGTGCGCTGGAAGAAAGTGTTGGGAAGTATGACGTTTGGATTTGTTTGAAACCCAAGTGGTGAGTGTATCGAAGGTACGAGAGGATGTTGAGCTCCTCGTCCGTCCAAGAATGTCTCTTTTGTACTTTCCCCCGCATTTTGTCGCAGAATCGAGATATCCCTCGGGCTGGTAAACCCGAGAAGATGATTCTTGGGCTTGATTCAAATTGTGACACATCCTAGCTGTAGATACGACTCCACAGTACCCCATGCCAGTGCGATAGAGTAACCGTAGCAATAATGGCGTAATGTATATGATCCTTCTAGCAGAGACACAATTGAAACTTCGCTGCAAACGGTGACATGTCTCCGCTACGAGGGTAACCCTGCAGTACCCCATGTCGGCGAGACTGTAACAGTAGCAATGATGAGATATTTTCTGTGATTCTTTGGCGGAGATAGTCCAACTGTGTTAATGCTCCAAGAGAATTCGAGTCATAGGACTTCGTAGTTTCCATCAAGTTACTGAAAATATATGATCAGTTTCAGAACTTCATGGACTCGGTTTTTGATAGAGAAGCTTAGCTGTAATGGCAGACATAAAAATGTCTCCATTTTTCTCTTTAGATCCTTGAGTGCCCAAAGATAAAGCCATCCGGGCTCATAACCTGTTGAGATAGGTAGTTGTAATATTCTTGTTAAGGTTACTATCAAAAGTGGGAGACCCATCTATTTAAATGTACATCGCTAGTCTCGCCACACAAGCTTTGACCACCGTGATATTCAACAACCATCATCACCACCTCTCAACCGTCACTCACCTCCAGCCCTCACCATCAACACATCAACACGTCAACACTGTCAACAACCAAACACCATTAACACACCGACCCACCACCCACTCACCGTCGAAACTCCGCATCTCCCTACATCCGAACAAATTCTGCTGCCACTACCAGCCAGAAGAAACAAGCATTCCTACCAATGGATTACTTTGGATATCACCTGGCACCCAGATTGGCTATCCTCATATCGGTGATTGACTCGATGCTCTAATTCACACTACGTGACTACGTGGAAGGGAATGTCCATTCTCAAAGCTCAGGACGCGGTTGAGCGCTACAAAGTGCATTGCTCGAAGCAGGGCCATGTACGGTGGCATCTACATGCAATACTGAAGTCATTTTACAACAAGCATTGTTGGATTCTTTACTTCTATCGATTCTTTGGAGCAGGTCTTGGCTTCTTCGAGGTCCCAGACGGACCCGAATACTAGTATCTGACACCGCGAAGAGGTGACTGCATGTCGCCAGAGGATCAGGACGAGGACCGCGGCGCCACGGGTCGCTTAACAAGCACAAATCTGATAACGCAGGGCTCAAGGCTGCATGGAAGCTCAAGATTATACAATCACAGGGCTCAAGGCTGTGAGGGAGAACTTGGTGTCGCAGCGGTCTCCTGCGGAGGTTCTTGGTAACGAAGGCGTCCCTGCGGAGCACATGTTTACAACGCAGGGCTCATTGCTGCGAGGGAGCACGTTTCTACAGCACAGGGCTCATCGTCTGTGAGGAAGCACACTCTTACAATCGCAGGGCTCATTGCTGCGAGGGAGAACTTGTTGACGCAGCACTCTCCTGCGAGGCACACTTGTTGACGCGGAGCCCGTCCTGCGAAGAGTACTTGGTAACGCAGATCTTACCTGCAAAAGACACCCCAAGGCTGCGAGGCCCGGAGTGTGAGGAGGAAAGTCCTGCTTTTCTTTTCGACGGGATAAGAGCGTCTTTTATGCTATTCTGAGTATGGGTTTCGGCAGCGACCACTTGCGTACATTTTGCCGGACCCAGAGATTTGACTCGAAATCCGCAGCGGGCGACCCTAATTTCGCTGGGCGTTGAGGCGGTTTATCAACGTTGAAATAAGAAATTTCAAGAGTTCGGGGCGGAGAGAGCGGGTGGAGTGGCTGGATCCACCTGGAGCCGTGGTCGGCATGATGCGATGCGTGACAAATCTTTTGCCTCATCAACGTTGATTCACCTGGGTCAAACGGCCTGCAACGCAGTTGGTATGAGGTAAAGACCGAAGTGGCATGCCATGGGCTACTCGGCGTGGCAGCTTAATTTCTTGAGGCTCCAGAAGTCTGCCAATATTCGGTCGCACCGTAGCCAATCAATTCGCAAATCATTGGTCTCAACATTGCTCAACGATGTGAAACGGGTTTCACGCAGCTAATATGTAGAGTCGTTCCATGGAAGACTCGCCTTGGCATATCGATTGCCCGCCCGCGGAAATTTTCGCCAGCAAAAATTTTGCTCTCGCCTCCGTGAGAGAAAAATGCTTTCCCTCAGCCTAGCCGACACATTTTCCGCTGCAAGTCGCAGTCACTGCAACGCCTCATGCCGCCCAAATTATAATTCCACTTGCCAGTACAGGACGACAAGGGTACTTCGTGTGCCCACGCCTACAAGCCGGCCGACGTACCATTGATGAAGAGATGTCGACGCCGAGTCCGTCGTCGGAACATGATATTGTCGCGCCCAGCATTCAAGGTCTCCATGGTCAATCAGCAGCCGGTAAATCACCTCGCAATCCTCTCGAAATTGAATAATTAGTGATTATCGAAGGCCCTGAAACGCTTTTTAAAACAAAACCAGGGACTGCACCCAGGGACTAAAAGCCAGGGTAAGCTAAAGTAAGAGACTAGAGCGCCTTCGCTACATATGTACTAAGCTGATCTGTTCTTTCCTCAATAGCTGGCGTACTGGAATCTACAGTATGTATACGTATTCAGTCTTCCACTGCTATTGAAATCGCGTGTGCATCGATATCTGCCAGGCTGTTGCATCTCTCAGAGGCTGGTAGTCCTGACGGCGAGGGAGCCCAGCAACGCCATCAAAATACTTGTTCAAAAAGCGTTGTATACGTTTCGGAAACTTTGGTCAACGATCAAAATTTCTATGCATCGACTAAGATTACTTGAAAAAAAGTATGACCTTTTGACTTCCCGCGTAGAGTTCACTGCATATTCTCCAGCATTTGCTTCATCTTCTCCATCTCCCTTTTTAGAGTTCCAATCTGTCGAGCTAGAATTCTCACATCACCAGCAAGGGTTTCCGGATAACCCATGTTGGATTTGCTATCCAAACTTTCGAGTCAACCATTAGCGTCTTTCTACCTTCAAGTCTCTTGACTGTGGAATCCAAGAAATTTCACGGAATATGAGCTGAGGCTGGCTACGAGTACTTAATTTGTTGCTTTGCTCACGCTACTGTAGAGACACTGGTTAGATATCATATGGGACACTAAAGACAGAGCACCACAATATTCTGAGACGTAGTGACTTACCGATTAGCCGAAGAATGAAAATCATCAGACTGACAGGGTAAAGAGCCGTCGACAGATCCCTTTTCCGGAACCCCTTCGAATCGGACCTTGCGGTCGCGCTTTGCGTCATGACGACGCTTCTTAATTCTCTCCATGTCGTTGTCTCGAACGCGAAAGGTGCTTTGTGGCTTTTGTCCAGAGAGAATCTCTCCATTTCTTGCCTTCTCTGCTCGGCCCTCGTTGTGATTCGTGTTAACACGAGCGACATGTGCGTGCAATTTTTTCACCCAGTGACTGGATACGTGATTGGCTTGGTCGCTCATAATAGTATAGCAGTGGAAGACACTCCAGGAAGCAAAAGAACGATATTGGGAAGCAACAGCAGAGGATTGTCAGAGATTTAGAAATAGGAAACATTGAATATATCTAAGAGCATGCCATTTAAAGGGAGCTTCAGACTTTATGTGTCAGCATTATCTACCGTGTGTGTTTCTTGGCCTCAGGATCCATGGAACAAAACCCAATGGACAGTGGTTAGGGAAGGAATTCCGTTTTCATTCTAAGGTACATGTAACTTAACAACTCTGGGAAAAGTCTAGGCTCTCAAAGAATTCAAAACATGTCCAGAAAAATAGAACTCTATCTCTAAACCAGCCCAGAGGTTAACTCAGAGACTCAAACACAAGGCCAAAGGTTTTTTTTATGCTTGTTTCAAAACATCTGCCTCTATAAGGAACTTAATCAGGACTGGAGATTCAACACGGTTGCAATTCTGGGTCGAAATGGCATTCTGATAAATGGACCTGGGGAGATTCTTCAGTCTTCGAATGGTAATCCCTCTTTGAACTCTGGCGAAGTTAACTCTTTTCAACCCCTACCTTATGCTTCCTCTGGCTTGAATGAATGAAAAATGTTCGAGGAATCACGTCTCTCTTCGCAAAAATCTCACTCGGTAGTGACACGCTTTCGAGGGACTATTATTAGCTTCTTAAAAGGCCTCATATGACTATTGAAGTACTAGATCACCTGCTCGGGATTAAAATTCTACGATAGACGTGGAAGAGAAACAATGAGCTCATATAGTACTTTAATGTGTATTTGAACAACAATATCTATGAGGAAACTATGCAGAGGTTTCATAAAATCGCATACCAAGTAGATTCTGCAAAACACACCGATAAATGTTGTGTTTAAAGTAACTGGCATATCAAAGCTGCTCTGATAGGTATCTTTACCAATAATACTGTCGCTTCGAAATTCACCCGCAATACCACCCCCCGATTGTTACTCGCGGTGAAGACGTAGCCCATTGGTTCCGCAGACACGGTGTACATAGTCCCAAAGCCAGGACCTGGACTGAAATTCTTGCGGTTGAGGATGATGCGGAACTGGTGTGGTATAAACTATGACAGAACAATTAGCATGAGTAATCTACAAAGAAGTGCCTGCGTACCGGGATGCGATCTTTCTGTGGCGGAACTGTTATCTGAAGTGGTGGACTCTGCTGAAGGAATTCTCTGAAGCCACTGGTCGATATTTCGAGCCTTGGTATCTGTGAATGCTGGGAATCTCTTCCTGGCACCCCCAAGCCGTCGAATACGTTTCTGACGTTTTGGAACCGAGCGCTGCCTAGATAACTTGGCACGATTGAGACGGCGTTTGCGGAGAATGTGGTAATTCTTCCCCCGGAGCGATTCGACTGTTCGCTTGATCCCATATTGCTCATGATAGGCGGCAGCACGGGCATCCCAAGACAGAGCTCGGTTTGTATTCAGCCAAGGGAGAAGTTTATCCTCCTCCCATTCTGACCAGCCTAGCGAACTGTGTTGAGACATCTCAGGTAATAAGGGGCAGTAGGAAATAAAATGCTGTTTTGTGAGCTTTCTGCAGGAAAGTGAAACGTACAGAAAGTGGGCGTGGTGAGCTTTAAACTTTTCGCACCTACTGAAATGGTTCCAGTGAAGCGGCGGATTCTAGAAGCAATCATACCCAGAATACTCAACTAATCCCCAGGGATCACTGGTTATCCCTAGAACTTGCCAGTGAAGTGATGAACCAATGCAACACGTCAGAGACATGGGTAGATTGAGATGTCCCGTGGTTCTGTTCTGTAACCTTGAACCCTCATTTATTTACTGAATTTCGGATGTTATCCAACGATGCTCAACCAACACGCATGGTTTGTTTCCCAACAAGTTCACCGAAAGAGCGGATGTAACGTGTTGAGAGCTTGAAAGAACGTCTTTGAATCCACACAAAGCCATTCTTCGCCCATAACGCCACATGGCGTCACGACTGAACATTGTGATTCAGATATCGTACCACGGCGATTAGCTTTTTCTGTGATCACTATAATCAACATCTGCCAATTTCCGTATATTATCTGTTCGTCAATTGGAGTGAATTGTAGATTGATCAAGTCTATATGACGCCGTTGTTGCAGACGTATTAATTCTAATAGAAAAACTAGAAACTGGATGCCGGCTAGAGGCTAAAAATAGTGGAGGCTATTTCGATTAGATCTCCGGATATAGAGATCAGTGGGGCAAGATCTCCCCGCCACCTCAGATCGTCCATCCGCTCCAGGCTTGGTCGCGGGTTTAGCATACCCCTAAGTTTCCATTTTTTTCCTTTATTTAATATTCCACTTTAACGTAAGAGATCCAAATAAGCTGGAATTCTCTGCCCTGATATTAACAACTCTAAATATACCTTCTCGTCGAAGACTATCACTTGTCAATGGACGGCGCGACTTCCGAAACAGACTAAAACGTGCATTATCTCTGTTATCCTCCGAATTAAGCAACGAAACTAGGAGCCAAAGACCTAGAATAAATTATACCACTGGGCATACGTTGTCTTTCGAGAATAATAGAGCTGTCGGATGCAGAAAGTCGGAATTGAAGCCGACAATCTGAAGGGGTACTATTGCCGACTGTGGGAGATGAAATCTGAGAATAAGATAAGTCGGCCCGAGACTCTATCCGCGCCCGAGCCCGAGCCCGAAGAGTCCATATAATATAGCATTATTGCACCGAAATATGTTTCAGAGTGAGTACTAAGACTGAAAATGGTTGTTATTTTACTAATATATTGAATCAAGTCTGGATGACCGAATGAAGTCAGTAGTACAGTATATAATAAAGAGGCTAGAAACACTACTGATTTTTACTCTACAGATCTTTAGCAAATTCTGTTAGCCACCAGTTTGCTTGGAATAAGACGATCCGGCGTGATCTGGGAGATACTCTGAGCCGGCTAGCCACCATGGAGACTCGAATAAATGATACGATGGAATAGAAAGAGGCTGTAGTGTCGAAAAAGAATTAGCCGATAGAAAGACTGCCACGAAGATAATGCTGTTTGAGCTACCACTAAATCCTATATTTTCTTAATGTGTATAATTGTTATGGCACTGAGAACTCGCAATAGTAAGTCTTAGCGGTCGACTATGCCATAAAAAATTAAGACGTAATATCGTGCTAGCTACCAGGAGCTGATTTCTCCTACTCCTGATTTCTATTAGCCAGATTTGAAATATAGCTTGATTGTCCTCCCTGGTTCCAAATTACTGGTTGCTATAGTCTACCTATATTTGCAATCGATAAAGTCTAATAGCTCCGATCTCGGACGTGATATTATTTTCTCATCCTTTCCATTGTCAGACCGACCCTAGTAGCATCTTGATTAGTGGGTGTAGGGCTTTTGGCTAAATCAAATTCTTATAGGTCTCATCGTGGGATGTTCTAGACTCTAGGAAACACAAGCCTATCAACTTGTTTCTTTGGAAACAAGTCTTTTGTTCTAGAGCATTATGTACTTTTAAGATGAGGTACGAAATCCCAAGTGAAAAAAAGGTTGTGGTTCCACAATTAGGTCGTGCCAGTAAGACTGAAGTGGAGAGTAAGATTATGATATACTAGCTTTCCATGGTTTAACTGAATGCTTTGCACTGTTGTGCAAATATACCACTAGGCAGAGAAGCTAACAGGCGGACAGAGACGGTTCCCGGGAAACGAAAGGGTAGGCCCGAACGGTATGAAGTTTTGGAGCCATAGAACTGAGGTAGGACAAAAGTACCACTTAGAGTGCCCTCCAATCGGCGCTATTCGGTAGTGAAAAAAAGACGCAGTTTGACTTTATCGACAGAATGAACCTGATGTTACTGTTCATACTATAGTAGAGACAAGGCCGTAGCAAATAATTGAATAATCTGAAAGGACATGGAGAGGCTTCCTCGCATAGACCACGATATCCTACCCCGCGAGATCGTCGGCCTCGTCGATTTTTAAACAAATAGCCCATACTCATTGGCCGAGGTTGAAGCTTGTGTGTCAAGCAGCGGCGGATTGCTTGATCCGGAGAACCCGGGAAGCGCGTAAGGATCCGCGGATCCCGAAGGATCGGCAGGGGCGGTCCAATTGCCATGGAACACCTCGGTGCCAGGCAAGAAGGATGCCAGTCGTTTATTCTGAAGACCATCGATCAAGTTTCCGAAACGAGTCGCAGCGGATATCAGTTCTCCGTGTGTCTGATGCAAGACTGGCTGTATATCGTCCCATGCCACCTGGTCCTGCAACGTGGTGTTTGTAGACTCCAGCTCTTGCCGCAGCTGCGTAGTCTCCTTCTTAAGCCGCTCAACTTCAGTGACTGCAGTGTCCTTCACCTGTGACCTGCCTACGTCTCGAATTTTGTGTCTCAAGCAACCTCCCCAAATTCGCCGAAAAGGGGCACAGCGACGAGGCTAGTAGTTAATATGCTGGTTGGGACTTCCCGTACAAGCAATTTGACAAGGCACCTCTTTAAGTGTGACGCTGCGGCTGAAGACCTACACGCTGTGGCTCGATAGGTTAGCCCAGATCTAGATAACTTAGACGAGGAAACGAGATAAGATATTATGTTCCGTCTCTTCAAGTGTTTGGAGATTGCGATATTGATGGACATATACCGAATCTTGTCTGCCCGTGCGTCCGAGGGGCCGTGACAATAATAGAGCTGGCCCCAAACGCCAAGTTTGGGGCCCTGACAAGTTGCCAAGACGCTAGTACCCTAAATACAGTAACATACTATGTCTTATAGCATGTGTATGGTAGTTATATTGTTGTAGATTTATGTGGGTCCCGACCCAGTAAATGGACATTCTCTGCCACTAAATCTTGGCAACCCCGATTTCTACGCAGCAACTTACTAGATACGGTCAACACTGCGAAAGGACCGTGGGGTCCGAAACATATAATTGGGGCTTCACTACAGCTCTAAGGGGTATATAAGTCGAGGGTCTCAGGGGTGCAAGTTTCTTCACCATCAACACAAGATGCATCTTCTTCAAGTCCTTCCATTCGTTGGGGCTGCCGCCGCAAGTTATATTCCATGCAATGACGCGGACGGGCTGGATTCTGGTGGGGGATCTAAGATTCCTCTCTCCCAGGGCTGTTCGAACGCAAATATTGTTGATGGTGATTGGCTCACAGTTCAATGTGATGTGGGTGCAAAACTTGGCACTTTTGGTATTCACCTGAACGATTGTCTCGGTAATCAAAATGGCGAACTCGTAATCCAAGAAAAGTAAGACTCCCTTACCCCTAACATATGCTGTATATGTCAAACTGACAGGGCCAGGGGGGGGGGGGTGCAATGGGGTATTGCGACTCAAATCAATGCGCCGTCATTGTTAAGAAGGGCGACAGTGCTCCAATGGAGTGTCATGCAGATAACTGCAAGGGTACAGTGGATCTTGGTAAAAAAAGCCTTTAAACTTAAATCTTACGGCCCCGTTTCTATGTTATTTTCTAACAAGATAACAGACAAGGTCATTACCTACAGCGGCACTTGGCTCGAGACTTTCGGTAAATTGGGAAGTCATGGAACTGATATTACTAAAAGAGACGACGAGGATACCAAGGAAAAATACTCCAAGTTCTGCGATTCGACCAATTTTAACAAGGCTCAATGGGATGAAGCTGATTTGGGAACCGAGCTCGTAGCCCAGTAAGTCAATGGTACAGAAACCTCATGATTTTCTGTGAAGAGACGTTGATTTTGAGGGAATTCTAGATCTAATAATTTCTATACCGATGGACCCTGCGGAGCCGGACTTTACCCTTCGTTTAGCAACTACAAGAACTTCATGGACGCGATCCGAGACCGGGTTGAGGGTTTCAAAGGATATGAGGGCTGTAACGCATCAGTATCTGAATTTCCAGTGAAGTCCTTTCTTGTATCGTGGGAATACAACTGACTAGGTCATGAACAGAGATGACGGATGCGATGACGTCGAGCCCGATGACGAGGTTTGCCATATGGCCGATTTGAACCCAATGTGGCTCATGTTCATGCGATCTATCAAGCACTATTCGGCCTGGATTACGGCAGTACAGGATGGAATCCTCCAGGGTGGAGACTGCAAGGGACAATGCCACGAATGTTATGCATCAATTTAGCTCACATGTGGACGAAAGCAGCGTTAGTGAAGTTTCTACCAACATTTTCAAAAGATATCTTTGACTCAAAGTGGTATAGACCAACGTTGGAAACCCTCTTGTGATTGCTGCGGGGTTTTTGGGCGCTTGGGGGGGCCGTTCTCCCTGGTGGGAACGCGATTGCAGGATTTGGATCTGGTATGGCCACTATTGGAGTTGGACTTGCCAATATGGCATCAACTGATGACAATGCCAAGTAAGTGACCCATGTCCCAGAATATATGACACAGACTAATGGCATTTAGGAGGGTCCAAGATATGATCCTGCGTGGGGATGCCATTAGCCAGCGCATTGACGATATCACGGCTACACTGCGGGAATACGTCAACACATGGGGCGTTGATCTATATGCCAAGCCTTTTTGGCATGAAAATGATGCCTACAACGCGGATTGGTATTCTGACCAAGACCGAAGCTTACCTAATCTCCTCAAGGATGGAGCATTTGTGGAGGGGCACACTGACGATGTCGTCGCAGAAATTGCGGGTGCATATGGCAGGAAAGTGAACGTTGGTGCACTGACATCCGCTTGGTATCAGGAGAATGTCTTTATTATTAAGCTTTCTGACTCGGTTCAGGGCACTAAGCCCTGTGATATTGACTGGGAGTCTACTTTCGAGACAACTTGCACATGCATCGATGATGTGGCATACGTCTTCCATAAGGCCAAGACGTCTAACAACAACGGGATGACGACTTTCCCTATTGAAAAGCCTCCAAATATCGACAATCTGGACGACTTCGATCTGCCCAATCAGGAAACTCTCATCAATGCGGCTATCAATTCGCAAGATCTTGGGGGATACCTAAAGGGTTGGTCGGCGTTAGAGATGCTTGAGGACTGGCCAGAGGTGGACACAACCAAAATGTTCAACTTGCCAATTTGTGAATTGAAAGTTGGCAGTACGATGAAAGGCCAAAAGACGACTAATGTTGATGTGAGTCGCATTCTTTAATGATAAATTTGTACTTCTGCTAACAAAATTCCTAAAGTGGTTGGTTTTCAACGCAATTGGAGATTGCACAGACCAAAAGGACAAGTTTGGCACAAAATTCCCTTATTCTTTTAGCTCTAGCTACTACGACTTTTAGTCATTGAGTGGTAGTTGTTCAATGCGACTGATACTCGGCTGTGTGAGACCTGCGAATATTTTTATTTTGCTAGTGCCACTTAGGTAGCTAGCTAGGGATAATACTTGTTTTGGTATTTTATCCCTTTCGACAATGTCCTATTAAACGGTCTACTCCTCCATATGAGGGGATTTAGGGGGGTGGGTGCAGTCACCCCTCAGAGGCTGTCTCGCCGATTTTCTTCCCCTGCTAGGATGTAGTCGGAGGCATTTTTGGAATGGCCCATAACTAGAAATTTTTGAGAAATAATTGAGCTTTACTCTTTCTTACTCTTAAATACCCATAAAATGAAAGACATGTATGTAAAATAAGTACGTAAGGGCGGCCTACTATAGTGAAAGCATACGAATACTAGCTTGTTCCTAGGCGCCACGGAAGTCCAGTGGGCTTAGGGCTACGACTACCACCGATTCCTAAACTCGAACTTTCAATTCAATCCAATTAAATTCTATTTGATTCTATTGGATTCAAATCTCAATAACCTGGTGCAGCTTAACTTGAACCGGAGGGGCTATGCAAATGTTTCCTCCGTTGGAAACTAGAGCCGTCCAAATACCACGCATAAAACTGACAAATACAAAGGAGATATGACGTAGAGCCATATAAAAGCAGGTAATAATCCCACAAAACTATCTCAAAACACTCACAGAGTGAGGGATCGGTTACTGGCAGCTCACTCAGCGTCTTTCGGCCAAATAGCACCTCCGCTCTCACTTCCCTGCTTCCTTATGTGGCTCTAGCTACATAGCGATCTTAATCCTCGTGTTTCCTTCGGTCTAGTTGCCAGTCGCTTTATTCTTCGTGTGGAGACTCATAACCCCGTGCTTTAATTCCTCTACCTACTCCAAAAGAGCATGGAATGAACACAGTGGTAAAACTGCGACCACAGGGAATAATGCCTCGACCAGTTACCATCGATAATCTTATTGTGGTCACAGGACTCAGCGGTCCTAATTGTTCCAATATCAAAAAGCCAAGATAAGAATGGAATCCACATTGCCCTCATGTATTTTTGGTCCCCACTTCCAAAAGTGGCTGTGGGGATTTGCCATCCTTCCCCCTGGATGCAGTCCCGGTTTTCATTCATCTTGAGATGATAAAATAGCTTGTTTTCATGGGAATGCGTCCTAAAAATAACTCAGAAAGACAACAAAGCGATATCTGACCGGCTGTCGAACCTTTTGGTAAGAATGAGGTCTGGAAAACCAGGTGCATAAGAAGGAATACTATTGGATGGCTGCTGCTGCCAATCATTGTTTAGCAATTCCAGCCTCCGAAGTCTCAGTTGAGAGAATATTTAATACAGGGAGGGACGTGCTTGGAGTACTACAGTTCTCTATGAATGGAGAGCCATTGAGGATCTTAATATCGTTAGATTGTATGTACAGGCAGTTAACATAGAGGTGTACATGCATATACGTATTCGTATGCTGCATGTCGCTCCAATTGTAGATTTTACCACCAGACCAAAAACGAATCCGCTCTCAGCCTGGTGGATGAGGTTTATAATCAACTTCAATTGCGAGGGGTCAAGGTAAATGAAACCATCTTCATAATCTACTGTGCCGGTCTCACAACATCGCTGCACGGAGGATGAATTGTCACCGTCATGCATGTCATAATTGTATTTCCGAGGGAGATATTCCATATCAATGACAATCAGAGACCTGAAAATGTAATTTTTGGCGCCCAAAATTTCATTGGTGTGTATAGTCTGATAGCTACGTATGCCTAACTCAACTTGATGATTTCATTAATGGTAGGTTAGGTTCAGCCTTTAACTTTTATACTTTCATCGAGACTTTGTAAATCCGAGCATCCAATCTCCACAATGCATTCACTCTAAACTTAATAAAGCTTTGCATTGCAATAAAGTTGGATCAGCATAAACGTCTGTGTATCCATTCAGTTATCAAATTAATATGAAATCCGCCCAAGGTCATGAAATTGACCGTTTCAGAGCTTTGTTGCTATGTACATTTGCGAGATCTGGTCTGAGAGGGCTTCCATGGCCACGCCACTTCGCTCTCCATTTCCCACGTTTTGACTCCCAATGATATGCCCACTAGGAGCGACTTATCACGGACAAATCGCGAAAGAGAAGGGAGCAAAGATGATGATCTGGGAGGATTGGAGAGGGGCTGTGCTCAGCCCCGCGGATTGCGGGGTTGTCACCACGCAGGTCTGCGCCTGAGCGCCCTCGCCTTTGAGGTATTGGTTGAAGACCGACCCATCCGTGGTCTACTCGTTGTTGACAAAGCCTTTAAAAGCTTTTTGTCACAATAAGGGTTTCCGGGCCCTAGATGACATGAGAAGGGAGTTAATCAAATAGGACTGGTGACGCACGCTCTGCACGCTGTGGACATATACCTGGTGAAAAGGTGATGGAGAGTGAAGTAGAAAACCGTGAAGTTAAAAGGCTTTATCTCTGATTGCGATGGGAAAGTTACACAAAGGCATGGGGAGGGTGTGAAGTGGGGGAAGACTTTTGCGAATGAGCCTAGCGTGGGGATGGTGCAGAGAAGGTATTAGCTGTGTTTGGGGATGGGAGTATAGAGTAGGAAGCTATATAGTATCCTCGCTTCTTTCTACTCACACCGTCCGAGAGCTGTGGATAGGCAGAATGCTACAAATACCGTAAATAAATTGCGGCTCGTTTGTCAGCGTTTGAAAGATGTGATCATTGACTCAACTTTGAACCGTGGGCATAGAGGATATTGTAAACCATTAAGCCTTGAGACTGGGCAATGTTCATCCTGGTATTCGAGTCAACAAGAGCAAGTTGTTATACAGGATAATTTTGAGAATGAGAAGAAAATAGAAGGACGCGGATGTTGTAAAATTGGATTACATATGCTCGGCGAATCTACGCGGCATGGCGCGGCCGACGGTACTTGAGCTTGATCAGCTTCGATGTCAAAGGGGCTTACAATGGGGTTTGCAAAGAACGACTGCTCCAGGGGATGAAGGCGCGGGGCATACCAGAGGTGCTGCCCGGTAGATCGAGGCGTTCTGCTCGGAACGAACGGCGACCCTCCAAATCAATGGGCAAGTGTCCGAGGTCCAGAGCCTTCCACAGGCTGGACTACCCCAGGGCTCCCGCTTGTCCCCGATCCTATTCCTCTTCATTAACGGAGACCTCGTACAGCGACAGATGGACGGCCAGGGGGGAGCGATTGCTTTGGTGGATGACTTTACCACATGGGTAACCGGGCGAACCGCGCAGAGTAACCGGGAAGGTATTGAAGCAATTATCAATGAAGGGCTGGTTTGGTAAATGAGGAGCGGAGCGACCTTTGAAGCGGAAAAGAACATCAGACCGATCAATTGAGTTCAAAGGGAAGAAGCGCAAGCAATTGTGGGAACATTTCTCACAGTTGCGACCAGCGTAGCAGAGGCCGAGGCCCACATTGCGACTGCACAGCATCGGTTCTGGAGACGCGCCGTGAAGATGTGGACGGACATCCACACCCTGCCCGAAACAAACCCCGTCCGCAGGCATACAGCGCGGATCAAGAAACTCAGGAGATATCACCGTTCGCCATTGCATCAAGTAGCGGATGCGCTGAAGAATATCGAGATGGAGACACATTAACCAATTTGCCTTAGCCCCATGGGAGAAGCGCATACAGACAGATATTCAAGAAACCCCAGGGAAACGAACCGAAGCAGGCGGATCCATGCAGATCGCAGTCAGCAGTTCGGCACGGAACGAGGTGGTTGGATTTGGAGTGGCGATCGAGAAGCAGCCACCTCGTTATCGAGAACTGAAACTGAAGGTTTTTTCCGTCACACTGGGTGCCAGAGCAGAGCGGAACCCATACCCTGGGGAGCTGGCAGCGATGGAACATGCATTGGACACGCTATCGGGGCTGAAACAGTACAGAATCACACTGCTCACAAGCAACAAAGCAGCGGCTCTCACGCCGAGGAACCCTCGACAACAGTCGGGCCAGGAACATATCTGCCAGGTGTATAAGATAATCAAGAGACTACGACGACACGGAAACGAAAGCAGCATCCGCTGGGTCCCAGGCAGCGAAGATAATCAACTGCTGGGCCTGACGAAAGAGCAGGCCAGGGCCGCGACCCAAGAGGACGCTACCCCGCAAACAGAGAACCCCCGGACGAAGTCAACCACACTGAATATCGCACGGTCCCAAGCAGTCGCCACCAAAAGCCTACCAGAGAACGCCAGGAGACATTCCAAACGAGTGGATACAGCACTTCCAGGGAAACACACTCGACAGTTGTATAATCGATTGTCTTGGAAAGAAGCAAGCCTGCTGGCTCAACTCCGGACTGGCATAGCAAGGCTCAATGGATACCTCTATCGAATCAACGTCGCAGAGACGGATCAATGTGCATGTGGACAAGCAAGAGAGACCGTGGAGCATTTCCTCTTTCGATGCCAGAAGTGGGCCACGCACCGGACGGAAATGCTGCAATGTACCCATACTCACCGAGGCAACATATCTTCTTTCCTAGGCGGGAAATCTCCTTTGGATGACCAGAACTGGAAGCCGAACTCGGAAGCAGTGCGAGCTACAATACGGTTTGCAATCGCCACGGGCCGACTCGACGCCTCTTAACCATGTCGACCAACACAAATTAACCATACCCCACCCCATCCCCAATCTAACCCCCACCATCTTCCTTGTGCCAGAGACGGTAGACGCGCTTCAGGATAGGATGTTGAACACTTGAAGAAGCGCCTTCAAGCCAGTCTACTAACAAAATACTAACCCACAAGGACCCGCTATGACATTGACAGCTGAAATGGCATATATCGAAAGGAATATTGTATGGGCTCCAAGGAGACACGGCGTATACTCAAACATGCATGTATTGGTAGATTAGTGATAGTTGCCCTTTCGGTTCGGCCGCCGGGCGTTAATGAGTTGTGTGTGTGTGTGTGTGTGTGTGTGTGTGTACTCCGGTTGCTCTTCTGTGTGAAATACTCTCGGCTCGAGCTTCATTGCGTGCTCTTTGGCGATATTCTGTATCTGAGGTAGTGTCGCCGTATGCTGAGTTGATACCTGCAATATATAAGCTTGATTCTTCTGAACATATTTCAGTTATCATTTTGTGTCAGTCTGATAGAATGAAAAACACTTGTGGAGCTCAAAACGCTGATCTAGCTGGATACGTGAAGAACGGCGGGTATGATTATTTGGGAAAATTGTGGCTATAATTAAGCAAAATTCGCTCAGCCAGCACCTCTCCTTGTGTGGTCTAGTGGAACTTGCTGCATTTACTTTCTAATAACGGCTCAGGTTCGATTCCTGCAGGATAAATTCAGATGACGGCCAAGTTTGAAGTCAACAAGTACATCTTATTTACGAGTTATCACAAACTGACCCGGCATCTTTCGAGTAATAATTGAGCAATTGTCACCATAGCGGCAATCGAATGGCCGTACTTTGCGAGGCTGCTTCTGCTGATGAGTTCGTGGCGTTCGGTGACGACATCAAGGGGGGGAGCATTTGATCTAGCACCTATTATCAGCAGCTGGCGCAAGGTGGTCGTTCGCCACTCACCGTGCTCATGCTCCAGATGAGATTCCCTGCTACCAGCTGCGAACAGCACCCCGGCCGGACTCGTGGGAAAGTCGAACCAGGGCTGTGTTTCACTGCCCTTCCATGTCAGCATGATTTCTGGTATCTGGAGGTGGTGCAGACTTGCCGTAAATATAGTTTGGCATCAGCATAAGCAAGCCAAAGACGAGGTAGCAGGCGTCAGCTCGATCCCACGTGCACAAGGGCCCGTGATCACATTGTACCATGGGGAATGAATGTAGCCATACCTGCCAATGCACGGCTTTGGGCAAATCTTCAACCGTGTTAGGGCAAAGTACCACTGGACGAGAGATCTATGGTATTTTGATTACGACAAACTTCGACCTGACCTGAAAAAGACTGCTCTCGCGGCGAGGGATTTGGGCTAGATCCAGTGCTGCGGCCTGGCTTGTCGCCTGCTCAGCCGCAACCGAGCCTGATAGAGCTATGTCCCAGACTGTGGCCAGAGCTCCATTTCTTATTGGTTGATACTATCATCGGAAAGACTATGCTCTCTCTCGGTGATTGTCGATGCTCAGCCTATCTTCACTGTCACTGGGTGCTGCGATAGCTCACTCGGCTTAGCATGGGGGCGGATGATGGCGCCGCCAAGGCTTCGAATTGGGAATAGGACAAGGGTTCAGGACCTTCGGGATACGGAAGCTAGTATAGTGATAGTTAATGCTTGGTCGAAAGGGATGAAGCCGGGAGAGCCAAAAAATGTTAGAACACTAGCATATGGCTAATCGAAGGGCGGTGAACCTGCCTAGATTTATTCTGTCAATCTGAGCAAGGTGGACGTTTCAAACAGGTGTATTGGAACAGCGAAATAGAAACACACTGAGAGTTATCGGTCCGGCCTGACGCGCATCCTTAGTTTTGAGGACAATGGGGAAGTACGGCTCCGTAGTGGCGATTGCCATCTTGGAATCTGTCCTATGACTCGAAAGAAGCATTAGCAAAAATTCTGACGGACAGACAGCACGACACGATAAAACACTCAACTGGATAGATCCGTACGAGACCAAAAATTCAGCTGCCATGGGCATAGGCAGAGGCAACGCACCAGGGTGACTTGATGGGGATTGAGCGGCTTGTGATTGAAAGTTTGCTTTCTTATACAGGGTGCTGTTAGCCACTGCTGTTCAATGCATTATGGGAAGGTCGAAGCAGCTGCGTAAGGGACGACTTCGATCTATCATTACATATTATTACTAGTAAGCTTATGAAGGCAACTTATAACTCACCGTGCTCGCAGCTGTGATGAAATGTGAGGTCATCCGAGGTCCTTCAAATGGTATCCCAGAGAGATAGTAGAGAAGGACTGATCTTGAGCATATTCCATGTCAGCAGGATTTCAAATGACGAGGCAGCTACACTCACTTGCCATTTGAAGTCTTCAGCATCGAACAATGACAGGCCTGTGCGATTAAAAAAGGTCAGTTGAATTATAAATGTCTGACTCTGAGGTCAGTCCATACCGAAGTGTTGCTGCGAAGACGAAGAGCGATCGATATTCTTTGCCCCAGAGTGACAAAGAAATGATTGAGACCGAATTTCCTGTTGGCGAGGGCTCGTGTATTTATAGCATTCCAGCCGGGCATTCTACTTGCGTCGACGCGATGATAATTGTGAATTGTGAGGGCACAAACACAGATGACTCTCTAATTGCAGCTGGTTCAACATTTCATCATTGATTTAATGCAGCGCTTGAAGGCATTATATTTCTATCTGATGGTCCAGCATATGAATTGCTTCTCTGACTGTTGGTATCGTTTAAACAGTAGAGAAAATGCCGCAGAAACGCACCGATGACGTGTATCAACACTCACCACCATGTGTCCGTAGGTTATTACGATGGGTGGGGTGGCAACCTTCACTAACCGATGATGAGCGCATTATTTTACTCGAAGATTGCCCCATCAATAATAAACAACCGTCAAGCGATGCTTCGCTCCTGGCTACCTACTAGGCCAAACACATAATGTTTTATGTTCAAGCAGATACAAGCTACGGTGCAGCTTGGGACTGATTCGCGCAGTCTACATGTTACCAAAGAGCTCCTTGAATAGTGAGTGAGTTCAGTCACTAGATCGATGAAGTTTCCGTAGAACAATTGTTGCTGCCATCGGTCTCGACGTTGCGTATGGCGATACTCATATCAATCTCATGGGAACTAAGTGGACCCGGGAAGGTGGGCACTGCTACAACGAAATATAAGACGATTAGTGCCATGAATGGCCCACATACGAACAAGTATGTAGTGGAACGATTGGCTAATATCTAGTCATGGCTCCCAGGAGCTTGTGGGTAGTCAATACCAATGCTATCATTGGATACTATGAATACAATGATATCTGTGGAGGAATAATGAGCCAATCGGTGTCATAAAAAACCCACATACACCACATAGCCTCGGTAGATATGATTGGTCTAAGTTTTGCTATGAGCTCCTAGGAGCCTGAGGTTACTATTCTACTCGCCATCATTGGATAGCGCTGATACAATGATATCCCCAACATACCCATGTCTCCATTCTTATGAGCCCAGAATAGAAATTATATTACGCTCTGACCGTTCAGATTCAGATTTAGCTTTTGCGGATATATTCAAAATACAAACATTGTTAGTAGACTACGTCAAACTCTATCGGTACTATTTATAGAATAATTTCAAATCCTTGATGCTCTCGAGTCATGTTTGCTCGTACTGACCTCTGAGCTTATTGTTATTTACAGTACCCTTGAGAGAATGCTTTGGATTTGGTCATGATAATTGGCGGACCAATCAATCTCTAGGTCTCCTAGTCTTCTTCAAGTGCACTTATTTTCTGGAGAGACCGCAAACACCGTCGTTTACCTCGGTCGTCGTGAAACTTGCTTCTTGGGCTAGATTGGAATGGTGGCATGTATCGATTACTTGCACATGTCTGAAACCTCAGGCTATGATAATCCATCAATAAGCTGATGGCTCAAGTGCGGTAGTATTTTAGCATTAATACGATTCTTGAGGAACGCGCCCCAAGCTACCTAGATCGTGATCTAGCCTAATTTTAGTCCAGTTATATGGATTGATTAGTAGCGCCCAAGAGTCAGAGTCACTAGCTTGTGTAGTGACTCATTCCAAGATAATCAATCCAAACTATGACCCCGATCGCAACAGAGATGCTCGAAATTGTCATTAGTGCTATGTTCCTGTCCCTGTTCCTCGGTTCCGTCGGCACCACGATCGCAATGGGCTCTTACCTCATTGGGCCATCGGATTTTCCTAGTTGCTCGATGGGGACGCATCCAACTATCCAACTAATCATAACATCAAAACCGCACCGCCGCGTGGTGATGACTGCCGTCGAAAGGCTAGGCTCCGGAGACAACACGCATCTCGCGAGCTCGCTGCTGTTAGTAACACTGCGTTCTCCTCTATCACCACTCTACTTGATTTCGTCTGTCCCCTCTCCCTCTGAGCCGCGGAAGTTCTGCTCTGGCTGTGCCCGACCCTGGCGCTCCCTGCGTCACAGGACGTGGCCACGCGAGGTCTGTGCGTTTGACACGACTTGCTTCTCACCATTCCGTTCCTTCCAACCACGGACGATCTGCTTCCTTCAAACTCCTTCGGTTTCTACTGCAGCAGGAAATCTGCACACTGCATGCTCTGCTCTAACTATGCACGGCATTGGCACCCTGGATAGTTTTAGGTCCTGTGATGCCTGCCGCGAAAAGCTTCGCCGGAATCCTCAGCGCCGTCTGCTTGCAGCACGATTATCGCTGTGGTGGGTGCGACTAGCACGCTTAGCAATTACACCCTTCCAAATACATGGCTTTTCCTCGTCATTACATTTGATTGTAGTCAAAATGCTTTCTGATACCTGCAAAAAAGCAGAAATAAATGGTGCTGTCAAATTTATGCGTTTTTGGAAGACCCACATGCGGGGTATCTGCCCGATGGATCGCTTTCTTTTCTCCCCACCACCACCACCTTCCCCTCATTATCCGACACCTGATCAATCATCATCTGCTCATTATCTTTCTGCCAGTCCTCATACGTCCGATACAAGTGCTTCTGGGCCGCCGGGTGGTTACGATAGTATGTCTCATGGTTGATTTCACAAACGCCATCCTCTTTTCCCTTGTGGTCGACGCAGAAAGCTCGATCGCATAGAAGACATAGCTGGGTTGGGAGGGTGTCTTTAAGATGTGGATTCTTCAATCGCATTCTGTTATGGACGTGGCAGGATCCAGCATCAGAAATATGTAGCTGAGAGATTTGTTAGCCTATAGAGTCAAAATAAAAGCTGGTGCGAGGCGGAGGAATGGACCATTCTATGATTGGGTTTGAAGGTAGGGTCTCGGAAGAGCGAACAGTAGAAGATGGAAAATAAGGGTATAGATGGGGAGAGGTTGCTTGATATCTTTTTGGGGTTGCTAGATTGCCTAGACTCAAATTGGATGCTGTTGCATAACATGAGCCGGTTTACGGGGCACGCTGCAGACCTTGGCATCAGCTGTGCAAGGTCTTGATTGTGCGCAGGCGAGTGCAGAGAGCGATGTGTGTGCATTAAGATACGTCACATTATTTGACTAATCGAATTGCAAGGCCGATTACACATACACACACACACACACACATTCACGATACACACACACAAGTTATTAATGCCTGGCAGCTAAGCCGAAAGGGCAACTATCACTGATCTAACAATAAATGTTCTTGTATATGCTGTGTTTCCTCAAAGCCCATATATTGTTCCTTTCAGTACCCTAGTATTGTATCAATTAAATTCTGGGTCGACGCCAAGATTTTTGCGCACACGATCAGCCGCTCGCATATCCATGTCTGAATCAACCCACACAGCACCCAGAATAGCCTCTACGGTTGATGCACGCACACTTTCAGTAATATGTCCTTTTTGGGCAGGATGCTTCTCAATAAAACCGTCAAGATTAGATTTGAGCCCTTGAGAACTCAGATTTGAGTTGCAGGTATGCTTCTGCAGAATTCTGGTACCCTCCACTGATTCCTAAGATTAGAAAGTCCTGGGCTTTGTATGCATGTATCAGCATTGCTACTTACTGGTGGAATCATGGTGGTCGTAGGAACTATAGAGGATAGAAAGAGCCAACGCAGAATCGCCAACAAGGGCTAGTCGCTTATTGCCTTGAAGTGGTGCAGTACCTGCAGGATGCAAGGCCTCTTGAAGGAGATTCAGTGACTTGAATTGATAGTCAATATTTTGCTGTAGCTCTTGTTCCATTTGTGAAATTTGAATGGTGTATAGGTGATGTTGAATGGGTTGATTGCTCAGTTATTTCTTAAATGCTCCACACTTGCGCATTACCACATATAAGTATACCGCTGCAGCTATGTACTAAATACATGTAAGAGTAAGTGGCGTATGAATGTTGCGAAAAAACCAGTGAGCTTGAGACCAGATTGAGAATAGGCTGCATATTTCTCGGAATGGCATACAGCGTGATCACTGACGTAATGAAGAGCGCTTTAGTCTGGATCTAAATTCGTCACTGTCTTGAATGTAGGCATTACGTCAAAAATTAAAGTTACAATGACTACACTGAAGCGTCATTCAATCAAAAAGCTTAGCAGCCGAAGTCAATTTGGCCGATTGCATGGATGAGATTGATAAATTGGCTCATCAATGCTAACAATACCTATCAAATTCTGCAAATTTTCACGATAAACGATTAAGCGTCTTTGTTACTGTAAAGGGCTCTGTACAGTAATGTACTCATTGGTTCAGAAAGTACCTGTGGCCTAGAACGGAATTCTCCTACCAGTGTCGAACTCCATGACCTGCTTTTGTAAATTCAAAATTTCCTTCGGAAGAAAGGCTCCTTCCCATAAATTTACCTCCAGTTGCTGTTGTGAAGTCATTGACCCTTGAAGATGAGAAAAGATCCATACGCGCGGCGGGAGCAGTGGCAATAAAGTAGTCCATTGCTCGCATGTACATGTGTCAATCAATCACCTTCGAGCAATTGTAGGATATGACGTCAATATACTCTAGATACCTTGTGTTTGTGGGTTGACTTGCTCATGCGATTCTGTTGGTTGATATCCAACATCCAGACAACGCGAGCACTTTCTTAGTTGCCATGTTGATGGAGAATGTAGCCTTCTCAGTAACAGCAGTAGTCAGTGTTTGACGACAATGATGAGATCAGCATTTAAGTTTTTACCTTTAACTAGACGTTATTGTTCTAGGGTCAGGCCAGACAAATAATTCGCCTCATCGACGTTTTCTACACAAAATTAAGCTAGAACTGAACTATTGACAAAGAGATGTCGATTCAAATACTATATCACGTTGGGGAAGAATTATTTCTCAAGTTTCAAAAACTGCTCAAACTCAATGGCTGCCCAGTTTTCTCGGCGTGGAATACTGATCTGACTGTGTAGTCGACCTTCGGCATCAACGAGGCCAAACCGCACTACACCTCGCTGTATGGTGGGGCAAAATTGGATTAGTACAATTGTTGCTCTCCAAAGGCGGTGACCGCTACGCATACGACGATACTGGCAGTTCGCCATGGGCATGGGCCTCCCGATACAACCGGCCGTCTATGAAGGCCATCTTCATAAAGGAGCAAGACTATTTTCACCTGGTGCAAAATCATTCTGATACGCCAGCGCTGCATCAGGCAGTGCTTCATGGAGCAGTGGATGCTGTGATTATGCTCTTGAGGCAAAAGCGTCCTGATGTGGCGACGGTCGTGACTCTCCTTGGGGCGGCGTATCATGTGATACTCCATGAGGAAAGTTGTACCAGCATGAAGTGGGAGCTTCTGCACTCGGACCCAGGTAAGTCTCGCTTGATCGTTGCCTGAAGCTGGAAATTGAATTCTGATATTGCTATATAGCCCTGGACTCGTCGAACCTTGCAGTCTGCGGGTGCCGTCAGCAGCTGGTTCCGCAGCGTATCAAACAATGCGTGTTTGCAGACTTGGATGGTTTCAAAAGGTACTACACCATGGTAGCACTCAATGAGAGGTCTGAATTCTATGGTCTGATCTCGGAGCCTATGTTTCCCCTGGCCGTGGCCGTGGCTGGACAGTGCTCGGTCGTTGGCGATCAGCCTTCCGTTGATGTCCGACACAGATACGGGTTGATCGGCCGGGGTCCGCCGACAATCGAGATGAAAACGGCTTCATCTATGCATGAGCCGGAAAGCTAAAGACAGAAGTATATGAGGTGAGCAAGTCGCGACTCTTTCCAGCCTCATATTGCCATTGCGTTCCGCTGTCCGAACAATACTACGATGATTGCTGAGAGTTATGGGACCACATGGACACGGCAGTGGATGGTCCGTGACAGACCGTATATTTTAGCCCCGTGTCCTCATCAATATCCTCTCTCGGCAGCCTCGCGCTAACGTGACAAAAGTCACCGACGTAAGTTTTCGGTATCTCCTGGCGCTCGAGAAGACGTCAGCGAGGTCACAGAGCATCGGCCATCCAAACGAGTCAAAATGACTGATTGACTGAATGCTGCCTAACCATACATGCGAGTATTCTTGGCCTCCATAATTTATAGAAAGTCCCACGGAACAAGCTTCCGTGGGGAGGATCCATATAGCTGAGGGTGACTCATATCTAGGTTGACGATTCTTTTAATAGCTCGCAGCCAGCGCAATCCTTTAGTGTAATATGTATCTAGTACGGGGAAAGCCTAGTATGAGATGTTTCGTATTGTAGACGAGCGGGACTGACAGTCGCGTAAGCCGCTTCGGGTAGAACCTTGACTAGCTGCTTTGGCAACATAATGAACAGTCACTGAGCAAGACTGCAGGTAGAATGTATGAACAATATCCACATTGAAAATCCTAGACTAGGTGCCTATGCAAAATTTCAAGCACCAGCCCCAATGTGGCGGAGAGGCAGTGCCTGGGAATACTGTAGCAGCTCCCAGGAACTTAACTTTCCTAGGAATTACCAATGCGATCCTGGGGGCATAGGTAGTGCTGCTACAACTCGCAATACAAAACTTCCATTCTTCGCGACGCATTCTTGTGGTACAAGCTGTCTTTATAGGATCAGGCATGATGATTGCCGGGCAGCGGTAGCAAGAAGGAAACGATATAAGCTCGCCTGCCTGCCCTTTTCACTAGGCCATCACCATCCTCCGCGCGCTTCTGTTGTCCTATCCTCGCCCGCCGTCCCAAAATTCACCATGGTTCGTAACGGATATGCTTTATCTCGGCAATTGAATACTAACCAGAGACAGCCCCATCTGCGAGGTCTATCGAACACAATTTTATACAGAGCCGCAGCTTATGTGTCGAGAGCAGCGAGATATTTGCTCTCACGAGAACATGTCAGAACCTCCACGCCAGGCTACAGCCGGCCATACTTACAATCAACATCAACTGTCAAACAACAATTTGCTGGGCCCCGCTGCCACGAACAACGTTGTTTACCTCGCCGAAAATCTTCTGCAACGCAAGGCAGACGTCAATGCGCTCTTTCGAGGAAAGACCCCTGTAATGAGGGCTCTCAAGTACTCATCTATTGACGTTTGCGGCTTCTTCTAAAAAGCCCCGTACTGGATATCAACATCCAAAACCAGGCGCAGGAAAGCGCGCTATGGTATGCCGTCACATTCGATACTTGTTCTGTGCTACAAAACTTGCTGCAGATCCCGAGCCTCCGCGGCGACCTGCGACACAGACGAGGACGAACGGCACTCCATCTCGCGGTTTGGAAGATTTACACGCGAAATGGGAAGGAATATCTGGTCCGAGACCTATTTGAAAGGATCGCGAAATGGGTACTCAAATTCAAGGAAATCGGTGTTGCTTTGGTGGCATTTGACTCGTCGCATGCTGGAGTTTCATAGGCCGCTATTCGGTATCTTTTGGATGCTGGAGTCGATGAGATTAAAAAGTTCAGTTCTATCTTTGAAGTGGTTGAGATTGTGTCTGAGTTTATTGCCCGATATGAAGAAGTCGAGAAAAAGCAGCTCTCAGGAACATCGGTGTTCAAATCCCAGCTGACTGATAACGTGGTCAAGTTATATGTCGCGATACTTGAGTTCTTAGCAGATGTGAAAAACCTCTACTCAATTTTGACGAAGAAACGATTCGTGATGTCTTTTATTCCGTCGACTAACCCAATAGTAGCACATGAATGGTCTGTGTGTGGCGCCACATAGGGAATTTGAAGCTGTCATCTTGAACCCCAGGGCGAACGAGCCCGATTTTCGAATTGCATGATCGTATTCCTGCATCACACATTATACCTATAGATAGGGGCCTTGATTTATTACTTTTCCGGTTGTAATTAATTCGAGCTGCTAGTTAAAGGTACAGCTGCTTAGGAAGCCCAAGTATTTATTATATCTCACTTCCGACAACGCTTAACCACACGGCCTTCTTGTACAGATTGACCGCCTCTGCCCATGATGACCACCCCGTCTGGCACGTTCATGATAGCATAGTTTTGTGAGTTGGATGTTAAATTAACTGAGATTAAGAAATGAATCACACTGATGAAAGCACCGGTCTGATAGTGGTTGGTTTAAGAATCGTTGTATGTCCACATGTCCACAGCATCTCTCCAGGTCATGAAGAAGGGGTTTTGAAACGAGGCAACGCCTTGCTCCCCCAATTCATGGATCCAGGGATGGCCGCCACGGGTCGTGGCGACGTGTTCTGAAGCGACGTTGTGGCCGTACCACCACCACTGGGCATGGTCTTCAGGATTTGAGCTCATAGGTGGGAGTCCGTATACCTCGATAATGCCAACTGAGAAAAAGCCCCGACAGTCGTCACACCAAAAGCTTTCCGAGAGGTGAGCGGCGAGTGCTCGAGAGGCAGCAACGCGCTTAGGACTCAGAGGAGCTTGTTGGTTGTGCATCAAAAAGTGAACGAGCGACCACACTTGGTTAGGTTGCGAGGAAAGCGTGGCCGCGCTAGCGAGAGCTTTGTTGATGTCCGAGTCAGGAACGTCGGCTTGGGCGACGCAATCCGAGGCACTTCCGTAAAGATTGGGATCCGGAATCAGTTGCATAACTTGGTTGAAACTAGGTATTGTGTCGAAGAGTTGGGTGGGCCACAGAGCAGCGACTATGTTGTAGATCCTATGCTGCGTAGCGAGCACACTCACGCCGACGTTGCTGGTGCGATTCCAATAGGCGCATTCTCCGGGAGAGGCAATCTCGCCCGGATACAACAGGATGGCCCTGCGAATAGCTTCCACCGCCTGGTTCATGGTTAGGCCGCCTTTTGGGGCATCGGATTTCGTTCTCGGACACTGTGTAGAATCCCACCACGGACCAGCAAAGCATATATTGACGGGCCGTTGGACAACGCAGGTCGATGGGCGGACCTCAAACTCAGCACCCGTGCAGGTAAGTCCAGGACCGCAAACGAGCGGGCGAGGGAACGGCCAACCATTTTCTTCCCGGGCATAGTTCAGACCAAAGTCGGGATCAAAAGGGCCAAACTCGAGCGGGTTGCCAATGCAGCTCTCCTCCTCCTTTCGGAATGAAACGCACCTACCCCTCACAGGTTTCCAGGCTTCCGTCTTGGGTCCAAGTTTGATGCCGTAGTCGCCGACAGTGCTGGCAACGCAATCGGCATTGTAGCTGGCGATCAACGCCTCGTCAGTAGAGTTCGCGACGATATCGGCGGCAGTGAAGCAGTATTCCCATTGGGGAGTAGATCCATCACGGGCCATGGCCCACGGACCCCATCTCTCGTGGATGTCGATCATGCACCACTCATCGGACGAGCAGATACCCGGCTGTTCATAACAGTCGACTCGAGCTGGGATCGGACAATACACGTCGTCGCAAGTCAATTTGATAAGATCCCCCTTTGCGGCCGTACGGATGACAGTGACATTGCCGCTCGTGTCGGCGTAGGTGATGTCTTGGCTTGCAAGGCTGCAACCGCCCTGAGTGAACCACATTGGCTGGCTGTCGTCCGGCGTTCCGCATTGGACGCTGCCGTCGTCGTCCCATCCCTGGATGGTGGTGTCCATTGAGTAACTTTGCGACACGCGCTCGTCCCGTAACATTGCCCAGCGGTCATGAACCGCGGCAGGCCAGGAAGCGCGGTAGTGTTCTGGGTTCGAATGAACATTGCGACAGAATGTCGAAATGACGAGGGCGAGAAAGACTTTTCGAGTGCGTGGCAAAAATATCGAGGATGCCATATTGGCGGACAATTTTTGCCAAGGCTTGGACTTGCAAGTCAAAAGCGTCGCGTAATGAGTGTGTCCTCAGTGTTGGGAATTTTCTATATATAGACAGCGTGGACACCAAGCACAGTTGCAAATCACTCCACGAAATCCACGCGTAGACCCATGCCGCGCATACAAACTCCATTCCACGAAAGGTCCGCGATCCTAGTTAGCTCGTGAGTCCAGGAGCCATCCATTCCATTAAGGGCTTCGTGGCGTCGGCGGAATGGGCTTATGGCATGGCGACAGCCCAAAGGGCATGGATAAGGTGCAGATACAAGGAAGACAAGCAAAGCAGAGTAATTGGCAATGAAGTCTCGTACTGACCCCTCTGACCATCCGAGGTCAATCTCCATTTCCCATCCCTGCCTTGTAGCTTTTCGGGCATGAACGATGGTGCTGTCTGGCGAGAATGCGCCAAGTCGGCAATGCATAGAATTCTTCCTCAAGTCAGCATACCATTGCAACGCCGACTGAACTTTCTGGCCTATTTAGGCTGCATCACAGACGGTTGATCACGTATCCTACGCAGCTCGTTCGGCATCAAAGATCATTTGCCACTCACGGGTTAGGCAGACTTTAGGAGAGGTGGATTCAGAGGTATGAGACCGGTGAGCGAGGACACGACTAGGCGTAGGGAATGGTAGGTATATCTAAAGTGTTAGGCAAATTCCTAGCTACGAGGCGATTCTTGACTACTAGGGGAATTCCTAGCTACTAGGTGAATTTAGCAGATGACAGTCGAAATAATACTTTGAAGCTTGATGGGCATGAAATCCTGCCCCTTCCACGTTCCCGTTTGAGCAAATACAGCGTATTCCTTACCTCGGCTAAGTAAATTTTGTGGAGGTTCTTATCCCTCCAGCTAGGCTGCGATGATTGGATCATGTTGGGGAGTGTCAAATTGAAAACCCTTGAAGACAGAGAAAACAGGGTGAAGGAATAGAGAAGAGGCTTGAGGCTAATGCATGAAGGGATACCCGAACCTGGGCGAGGACGGCTTGAAAAAAAGATGAGACGCTATTGGCCCAATGACAGCCCAAGACGGGCCGCGGTACACAAAGGCGGTGGGTACGAGAATAGGGGAAGATCATGTCAGCTGATCGAGCTCCATGTGTCAGGAGAAATAGGCGGAGCGTATGGCAGAATACCAAGGGACTAGACAAGAACGGTTAGCTTAGATTAGGTAACTTCCCACACAAAACAGGTGGGAAGATACATACAATTAGATCAGATTCCTCCGCCATTCCGCGTATGCTCCATGATAGGCTTTCACCGCTTCTGACACCATGGCAATGAATGATTCACCCCACCAACCGCAGAAATGTTATTAATAATGGCTTCTGTCCTCGAATATTTGACCATATAATGCCTGTGACTTTGACAATTGAGATGACAATTGTCAGTCGTTGATGGAGACTTTTGAGGACACTAAAAGAAACATCAGCAGCTACGTTCGAAGTCAACAAGCCTGCCTTCTCCATCTGGCATCAAAAAGTAACCTTGTACCTTTGGGATCATCAGTGGGCAATTGTGACCGCTGGGGCAACCGGCTGGCCGTGAGCTTCGCGAGGCTGCTTCTGCTGGCGAGTCTGTGTCGCTCGATGGTGACATTGAGAAGGGAGCATCCGGTCGGTTTGCGTCTGCTTGTGTACAGCATAGTGGGTAAACGACTATCTTCATATCAGTGATTTGGCAACATGGTTAGCTGGCTTCCGAAATCTCTAAGTGGTGGAAACGTACTTTGCCAGCTCCAGTTCATGAAGTAGGTCATGGTGGCAGCTTTGAATCCGCATTGGGCCACGGCCAAAGCAATGTCCCGCTGGACATCCTCAATATGCCATCAATGATCAGCAGCTGCCGTAAGGTGATCGTTCGTAAGTTGCGGGCCCAATGAAACTCCTAAGGCGAGCCATGATAGATTATCTCGATGAAATTCATGGGAACAGCTTAAAATGCTGAAATCCAATGCGTCTCCACGTCAGCATGGTTTCCAGCTACCGAGGACTGCACATACCTGCCGTCAATGTAGTTTGGGCTTGAGCATGGTCGAACTAGAGACGAGGCAGCAGGTCAGCTCGATCACGTACACAAGGGTCCAAGAGCAGTGCGTACCAGAAGAAATGGACGTGGGCGCAGGCCCATATCTTTCAACGTATGGCTATATCAATTTGGTGCTTGCGCGGACACAGAAAGTGGCCATGCGGATGTTAGATTATGCCAGAACAGAGAACCACTAGAGGGGAGACTTATGGCATTTCCTCTAGGCGAGACTAGACAATGACCGGGTAGCAAGTGTTTTCACGACGAGATATCTGGGGCGGATCTCATGCTGCGGCCTGACAGAGCTATCCCTCAGACTGTGGCCAGAAGCTCAATTCCTTACTGGTTGATACTATGCTTGGAGAGGCCATGGTCTCTCTCGGTGGTCGTCGATGCTAGGCTTCTCTTTGTTGTCGCCGGATGCTGCGATGGCTCAGTCGGTCTAGTATGGGACGGGGTCATGGCTGCTGACGGGGCTTATGATCGGACGTAGGACAAGAGGTTCATAGTCGTCCGAATACGGCAAGTTCCTAATACATTGAAAGTTAACCTTCGATCGGACAGGATAATGCTGGAGGGATGAAAATACTTTGGAATGCTACCGTATGGCTAACCGGAGGGCATGAAGCCTTCCTCCATTGGGCCCGCTAAATACGCCAGAAAAAAGTGGCCGTGTCAACCACGTCTTCAGAAACAACAAAGATGCAAGCATACTTGGAGTCAGTGGCTTGGCCCATCAGGCTGGTGCACCTGGCTTAGTTTCAAGGACGATGAGGAATACGGTTCGGTCATGTCGAGTGCAACATTGACATTCGTCCTATAATGAGAAAGAGACATCAGCGATATCTTCTGAAGAACGGAGAGCAACAAACAGATAGACTCCGCACTGAGATTCAATATGCAGTACCGGGCGTTGGGAATAGGCAGTGGCAACGTCTGGGGCAACTTACAAGACAGAGGCTGGCTCATGATAAAACAATCGGCATCCTATACAGAGAGTCGTCAGCACAGGGTAACTACTCTCGAAACTACTATAGTGATCGAAACTTACTTTGCCAGCCACGGCTGTGCGCGGCATTCTAGTTTGGTCCAGTCGGCTTGGTAGTGGATTGTTTCGATCTATGATAAACCATCAGTAGGTAACTTATGGGGGCCCTTCATAACTCATTGTCTCGCAACCTGAGTTTATTATCGAGATCATTCGAGGTCCGTTGATTGACTTCCCAGAGGAATAGCCGAGACGGAACTGATATTAAACATCTTCCACGTTAGCTTGGTCTCAAATGGTCGGGTAACTAAACTTACCTGCCGTTAACAAATACCAGTGTCGAGTATAGACAGACTAGGGGCGATACAACAGGTCAGTTTGATCACAAGTATATCACAGTTCGGGGTCGGGTCAGTCTATACTGAAGGAGAGCAGCTGGCGAAGTCGAGAAGTGTTCAATAGTCTTTGCTCCAGGATAACGAGGGGATATTTGAGAACGACCGTTCTGCTGGAGAGAGTTCGGGTACTTATAGCATTGCACCCAACCCTTACCCTCAGATCGCAGCTGGTTCAACATTTAATCATTGATCTAAGGTAGAATTCGGAGGCATCGCAGCTTCTTCTTGATGATTGAGTATATCAAAACCCTTCCTCACTCTTGGCACCGTTTCAACACTCCCGGCGGTCCGCAGAAAAGCGCCGATGACACGTTTCAACATTCATCAACGTGGGTCTGTACTTTACCGCTACAGGAGGTGGCACAACAGCGGCCATTCTATTCACTGATCATGAACACTTACTTCGCTGATCAAACGCTGAATGTTGTTAACATCGTCATCGTCGTCCTTGTTTGGGGTTCTGCGCGAGATCGAGGTCTGGGTTACATTTGTGTGAGTGCCTTCTGTATACGCATTAAGGTATCTCCCCGTTTTAGCATCTCTTTTCTTCTTCTTTTTTTTTGGTTGTTTCCTGCTATCGCTACGGAGCAAAACTACTGCCACCCACACTGATTTTTGGTGCTGCTATTTGATTTCCTGAGACCCGTAAACAACCGGCTTTGCTCAATTATACTTCTGAGCGATATACGAGGCTCGCAGCTTATTATTATCCGGAGGTGATTTTCTAGGGTACTTTGCCAGCCTGGGCAAGCCATGGCTAGAGGTAATATCTTACGATCCGGAAACCCTTTTCGGGGCCGCTTTGGGCGCGACGATGTACTCGTTTCCCACGAGATAATCATATGGGGATCTCCGCTCAAGTTCGGAGTGTTGAATAGTCCTCAATCAAAACACTGAGTTCAGTATTTGAGGCAAGGCCTATTGCAAAGTACTAAACGATACTCTTCTCTATAAACCTTCTCTCTAGCCTCGAAGAAATACGGGTGATCAGTCGTGGCTTACCGTGGCCTTATTATTCCTGAGGCTTCTCAAGACTAAGAACATCTCAGGACAGTCATCTCAGAATGAGAACTCTCTCAAAACAACTCTCTCATTCCAGTCCTTCTCCCAGCTACGAATCATTTATATGGAGACTGACCAGTTCCACACCCACGACTGCCAAGATTGCTTCATATTGTGAAACCATATATTCCGCGAGGAGCTGAGACAGGGCTCCTATTTTGTCAAAAGCATGGGAGGCGGTGGGGTTGCTAGTCCAACGGACCAGGCACAGCCCTCAGTTCTCCGATAAGGAATAAAAGCAATTGTCACAGTGGCCAAAAATACTGGGACATACGTACCAGCCACGTGTATACGTCGCAAGCGATCTAGCAGGCCATTAGGTAGGGAGTCAAGGGATTGAACATGGCAATCTCCTCGATGAAAAAGCGACAATGATGATGAAGGACTATGGCGTCTTTCTTACCCCCACTTTGGTAACTTATGCGGCCATGGCTGCTCCAGAATTTAGCGGGTTCCTTCCCCTAGTCTCTGCGAAGAAGAACCGCGCAGGCTTTGACAAAAGCTTTCATGCTCTGGGCCTCGCCAGTAAGATTGGGGTGAATATCTGTTTTGGAACCGATCTATTGGGGCCCTTGCACTACGCCCAGAGTAAAGACTTCGCCATTCAGAGCACTGTCCAGTCAAATTTGGAAATCCTTCGAAGCGCTACTACCACTCCTGCCCGGATGCTGGGACAGGATAGCTTCCTCGGTCAGAGTGCGCCTGGGTTTGCCGCCGACTTGCTCATATGAAATGCAAACCCTTTAGGTGATATAACTGTGTTTCATCGGCCTGATGACCATTTGCTGGTAATTATCAAGGAAGGTCGTGTCGTGACTTCGGGTTGGAATTTATTGGAGTTCGAAGCAAGCCCTCAGCCAAATATTGAATAAACCAAATGGAGGAGGCAAATCAAGTTGAGCGGTATTGGAATCTTTCTGGAAGGTCGGGAGGTGATTCTCGGGAACAGAATGAAAGCGGGGTCGGTGGTCTTTCTATAAGCGAGGCTTCTCTATGTTGCTTCAATGATTGGCTTTCAGGGAAATGACTAAACGAAAACCCCTCGACCCAGAACGCCTGAACCAAAAGGGTGTCGCGGGACTTATGCTGCAGGAATCTCATCAGATACAGACAATTTAGAGGCTGGGAAATGAAAGAGGTTTACATAGCGTAGGCCCTTGCTGTTCCCTTTGTAAAGTCAAGAAAGTTTCCCTTGAACAGCAACTCACGATTGCGAGTCAGTCACGTACGGATCGCCTCCTCTGCGCTTGTACATATGTGGGGGGGGGGGGGGATAGCAGCCCTCTATGAAGGACCCTGCATACGCCCAATGTTGAGGCTTCCCGGAGGAAATCGCGCTCCCTGACTAGGCTTATGAGGAAGTGAAAAGCACTAGAATGGGCAATAGGTTAGAGATCCACTGATTTATCGAGATAATTAGAATGTGCCTCCTGTCTGTGCTCCTGTGCCCAATATTGGGTAGGTGCACGACATTTCTGGCCGAATGGCCTAGTGGCCAGGAATGATGGAAAAGAAGTTTATGGAAACCCCTGGAAGATGGCTCCAAAATTAATTTATATAAGCGTTCGACTTTGAGAGCAGACAATGTGTTTCAGTGTCAGAGAGCGTTCATATTGGGGAAATAGTGGCAGATATGATTAAGTTCGGATATATGGATAGCCCTAAAGTCTAGCGAGGTCAGTATTGCTGATATACTTGCGAACGAAAAGCGGAGTGTAGTTCCAGTTGCCGGTACCGTACTTCTATTATTTATATTCCATTGGACTTACCTCAAAGAAATCATGTACTTCGCGCTTATAACTCATCACCGCTAATCCTATAAAGAATATCAGAATGAGACATGCTTTTAGTCGATTATTGCGGGTGAAGTGTTAGTGAAGCTGCGGTCAGATGTACAAGGACTTGGGTGCTTATTTTTCTGTAGCATGGACTACCGTATTATGCGCAATCGGCTTCATCTTCGATATCTCTCTTCGATCCCCGGGTTCCACCTAAAGCAAACTAGTGTCTTACTCAAAGCAACATGATTATTGCCGGCACGGCCATTATGGCACTATCAATTATTTGGGTGTGGATTATTAGAAATACTTTTAAATTAACGGATATCTCATAGGCCCTATTCTAGATAAAATGGGCTCCTAGGGCTGACCAAAGACCCAGCGTCGCATTTCCTTTGATGAGGGCTTTCTTAGCCATCGTAAACCTATGAGAATTAGACAAAATCAGAAGTCAGGAAGGCGCTATGCTATAGATTCGCCCTTTACTGGATCCAATTCATCCAAACTTAATCTGCTTGTGAGCAACATCAAGCTCACCGCGTCGTATAACAAGTACTGCAGATCCTGTCCGCCCATCGCACAGGGTGCAAATTAGGTGACTTCTTATGACCATAAGACAAATGCCATTAAACAACTAGACATTCGAACAGGCTCAATAGAGATATTCCACAATATCCCGGCCTTTACGAAGCGCATTGTAGAATTCTATACAAATGAGATCTTTTCACTGCATGTAATCGAGTGAAGGTACAAGAGTGGGACATTACCTTCATGGGATGTAATCCTCGGAGAGTCAGGGAAAGATGTGGGATGCTGGAATCCAACCAGACCGGCAGTAATCTTGAATTCCAGATTAGTGATCTATCAATCCACAGCTTGGATAATTTAGCTCACTTGATAAAAGGCTATATCAGCCCTGACGAGTGTCTCTTTTTCTCGAATTCTTTCCATTAACTCCTGGAGTTGTGCTAATTTCGGCCACAAATGGTAATTTCGTAGGTCATTCCAGTTTAGGAGTGCTTTGCAGTTATAAAATTTGACTGAGCAGGAAGTAAGGGTATAATTCTGCGCGACCAGCCATGTAATCAAGTCGATATGAGCGAGTAGTAGATGTGTTGCATGGTCAACACATCGAGCATCGGAACGTGCCCTATCAATCAGATGGCCGTCACTCAATGCATTAGAGCTGTATTGTGACAAAACCTTTTGGACTTTGTTCGTATTCAGCTTATTGTTTCGAAGACAGGTTGAGATGGATTGTGTAACGTGCCCTACACTCTCCAAAAAATTGCTGGCTTCGAAGTCTGGAGTGGAGGTCATAGAAATAATACAGAGGCAATCCGCGGTCAGTAGACGTATAATGTGTGTGTGTGTGTGTGAAAGTTTTGAGGTGTTGGTGGGGTTGGGGTGATTTCAATGCGGGCCGTACATATTCAGTAGCGAAGACTTATTTTTGGGGTAGAAAATTTGCCGCCTTCTGGGCCTTGGTTCCCTTAATTAGACCTTGGAGCGATAAGGTCTAGATATGCCCAGACCAAGCTTCGCTCCCGATCCTGCGGCACCACGGATCATTTTTAATTTACCATGGTTCTAAGCAGTTCTTAATAGGGCGGATCCTCCCCGGCCACATAAAGGAATAGTATTGCGACGCGACGCTTGAGACTCGATGTGGCAAATTATTATGCATGTAGTCCATAAAAGCTCACTTGCTTTCAAGTTCCCGTCAAAGCAAATCAATTCGACTTTATTTTCTTTTACTTTCCATCTCTGCCTTTCAGTTTCTTCGATTTATGGCGGATTTGTGCAACGGGCGCCTCTTCTAGTCCAGTGCCCAAAACAAGGAACGGAGTGAAAGGGTTTACCACCGTACTTTTACACAAGGCTGAATTTAAGCGCTTGCTTGGAACCCATAATAATAATAATAATCATCATCATCATCATCATTTCAACCACCTTTTTGTTTTCTTTTGCGAGTCATACTGGGTAACTATCTGGGCCTTGGGTTGAGTTGTCCTGGGTGTGTTTTGGCGTCTACCAGTTCCAGGTGTATTGTTGTCTGACGTGTTACACTCGTCATCGTCATTTCCATTTGATAGGGATTTCAAAATACAGCCTATGCAAATTTGGAGCTGAAGCATCTGAAGGTATTCTAAGTCGCCACACAACTATGAAGTACAATACGTGCCTCTTGCCTAACGGGTAGCAAATCAATGCAATGCCATCATTTCGGGTAGGAGGGGGGAGGAGGAGGTTGGGCCTCCGAACGAAATCTGATTGGCTCATCTTCAAGGATCTCTATCCAAAATATGGGCCCGATTAGGATGACAATGCCGCTTCCGATGTCAGTAGGCTCTCCCACTATTCTCGTGAAGATACTTACTTTGCCCCAGCTAGTCAATCAAATTGGCAAAAAGATGGAGCAAATATATCTCCTTGGTGATTTATAGAAGACTGATGTTTTGACATGGGCTCGACTGGGAGGGTTTATCCGATAGCACGAATTTGGAGATTCTCAAGGGGTCTTTACATCCTGGAGGGGGCGTTATTCTTGCCACCGGTTTCTCTCTCCCCATGTCGAATTTGATGTGAGCTGCTCTTTTCATGCCCCCTAGGTATTCAGCCACTAAAGGACCTTCAGTCAGGATCGTTATCTAGAAAACACCGTCATTATGGAGATTGGCCAGCTCCGCAGGGTATGACTCCCGGTTGTAGCTGAGCAAGTGACAAGGCAGGCCGCAGCACTGGATCTACCCCATATATCTCGCTTCCAGGACAGTTCCTAGTTTTCCCTCAACGAAACATCAAAATTTGTTGTTCACTAGTCACTAGTGGTTCGTCGTCCTGGCATGATTGAAAATCCGCCTGACCACTACCTGTGTCCACGCAAACATATATATATCCATTGAAGAATACGAGCCTGCGCCCATATCTATTTTCTCTGGTACGGACTGATCCCGGACCCTCAGGTACATGGTCGAGCTGACACCTGCTGTCTCATCTCTAGTTTGCCCGTGTTCGAAGTCAAGCTACACTCATGGCAAGTATATGTAGCCCTCGGCCACTGGAAAGCATGCTGACGTGGGATGCATTGAACTTCAGCCTATTCTGGCCGTTTCCACAAATCCAATCGAGATACTGTATGATGGCTGGCATTGAGAATCTTATTGAGGCCGCTGGCACGGTGGTTGCGAACGATCACCTTGCGCCAACTGCTGATTATTGATGGTATATTGAGGATTACCAGCGGAAGACTGCTTAAGTCGTGTCCCAATGAAAACAGCGATTCAAAGCTGCCGCCATGACCTACTTGATAAATGAAGCTAGCAAAAGACGTTTTCACCACTTGGAAACTTTGGAAACTAACTAACCATGTTGCCAAATCGCAGATATGAAGATGACCGTTTTCCCAAACTATTCTATGCTCAATGCAGCCGCAAGCCGATCGAATGCCTCCTTCTCGATGTCACCACTGAGTGGCACGAACCTTAGGAGTGAAACTGTATGCGCATGTTCAGCTCAATCAGCTAATAAAAGAAGGTGGATCATGTTATTACCGAAAGGGCGTTCAAGAAGACGCACAGGTTACAAAGGATACGGATCTGTGAGGATTTAAGGAAAGCCGTTTGTGAATTAACGATTAGCGTTCGGATTGCAATGGCAAGGATAGGAGAAGTTGACACACACTAGACAATTATATCTGATAATATGGCCAGCTGTGACAAATGTCTGTGAGGGCTCGAAATTTTGGACATGTCGAATGAGGCCACCAACTTTTAACTGGAGGTGTATTATCACCGAGAGCGTTACAGTTCTGGGGGTAGTGGCGCTGGATCAATGGGTATTTCCTTCGAAGGATGATCAGGGTGGGACTGGTTTTGCTGCACGCAACAAAATGAGCCTGGCATGGTTGATCACTGGTGGTAAAGACCGTAGTGACACCAAAAGCAGCACAATCTCAACGGTGAAATAGATCAACAGGCCACAATCTGAGAGCTGGCTCTGTTGGGGAACCTTGATAATACCCAAGGGTGACTGCAGCTGTATAGGCAATAAGGCTAGCCACAACACTATCAATACTCGAGTCCAGGACTATCGCCACTACTCATCTCTGGGCGAAAGACATGATACCTTTCACCTCCAAATTGCCCGGTCCTTTGTACTGACTGACCGACTGAAAGTCTCTGGTCTTTTCACATCACTAGATAGCACAAAGGATTGTTGGATTTGCATTAGAATATGGGTTGGGCCTACATTAACCTGCTTTCTTTGGCCCAGACTCAACCTAGTCTCGCATACTTCGATGGCACTGGCACTTGCAAAATCGTCTCTAGCTTGTCTCAGCTTATTAGAGGTATATATTTTGCTACCTAGTCACTTGAAATGTGCATTGAGTACCATCCCCCGTTTCCGCTGTTCCCCAAGACTCCCGTCGACGGACCCTACCTCCTATCTACCTTCGGTTGGAAAGATAACACTCAGGCTGTGATAATGGGGGATCAGGAGGAGACCTCCCGTGCTACCATTATTCATGATAGACTGCACGGGCCATCAAGCGAGTAAGTGACTTGGACGTGCCGAAATGCAGCGCTGCGTGGTGATTGAAAGCCACACCGATAGCCAGCGCTTCACGAACCAGAGCTGACAAGTGTTGAAAATTTGCCATATATGAAGGCAATTATTCTATCACAAGCTATACGGTAGCCAGTGCTGCCAGAGGCCTTCGCAAGCAAACCTCCTCCACGTCTAAGGGTGAGGCATGGTTGTTCCTATTATCAATGAAAGCCATAATTCGCTAACCCATATACAGTTTGCTGTAGAATTTAGTCACTAAAATGGGACATGCACGATGGCAACCTGTAGAACAGCCGGGACTAGAACACACACACACACACACACACGCACACACACACACACACGCACACACACACACACATACACAACACGCCACCTAGTAGCAGCACACACGTAGCATGCTCTCTAGTAAGGAGGAGGGAATAGATGACATGAAGAAAATGGGAATGCGAAAAAGCCTTACACCGTTCGAAAGGTGCCATATATATGTAAGTTTCTAAACTGTGCTAACCGATGCTAAAGAATTGTTGTGATATGAGGCTGGTGCAGATCAGGAACCAAGCCGAACCATCGGAATTAATCCCGAGATATCTATACGAAGAACCAAGTTGATTGGGAATCAACTTGTTCTTGTTGTATACATATAGCCTAATGTTTCTCTCTGAACAATAAGATAATATATACCTCTGAACTACAACAAGAATGAATGCGATCATAGTTAATGCAAAATCAAACGCTGCCTTACCCATCAGGCATTACAAATGTCGGCATGTCCCCATTAAACTAGATATTTAAGGTTTCTAGCTTGCGGCTCGTTCAAGGCGAGCGGTTAGCCTTACGTCATCACTTTCTTCGAAATACATCATCGAGATAACCAGATGGACCAGTACATGACAGTATCTCTGAGAACATATCGCGACCAGGCCTCTCATAGTTCAGCCCTTTTATAAACTCACGTCTACGATGGTCCGACAACATCACGCTACCCTAGCCCATACCCATCAAACATCTGACAGGGTCGACGCTTGGATATTAGGGAGCAGTCTTGCGTCATTAGCGTCGGCAGTTCATTTAATTTCCGATGCCAATGTGCCCGCCTCTCATATCCATATACTCGAGTCACAAAGCACCCCTGGAGATGGCATAATCAGTAGTGGCAATCCATTGAACGGATACGATCATCGGCCAGGATGCTTGCCAAGTTTCAGTGACGTCTGCATGGAAAAGCTGCTTGCGTTGGTGCCCTCCCCCAGCGGCTCCGGAAGAACAGTCAAAGAGGATATCGAAAAGTTTTATGACGATGAACACTGCCAAGAAGTTCCTACCACGCACATCTTAACTAAAGGAGATCATGGACCGAAGAGAATCAAAATTGGAAAACTCGACCTGGGCCTGAAAGATCGAATGAAATTGACGATTCTCATGTTGCGATCCGAGGAAAGGCTGAACAAAAAGAGAATCGATCAGCTTTTTAGCAAACCCTTTTTCGACAGTGTGTTTTGGACTGTCTTCTCTACTATGTAGGCTGCCTACCGAATAATAATAAAACAAATTGATAGCACACATGCTAAAAAAAGCTTTTAGATTTACCTTCCAGCCGTGGCACAGTGCTGCCGAATTCCGTCGATGCCTTCGAAGATACTTCCACGAATTTCGAAACCTAAACACTAAGAGCCCCTTGGATAGCATTCAATTCAACCAATTTGAATCAATAATCATGCCGATAATCCAATTTCTCCAAAACCGAGGGGTTGATTTCCGACTATGCACCAAGGTCACTGATATTGTAACACATTCAGACCGTGGTGCAGAAACTGTTTCAGCGATTCATGTATTGCACAACAGTTCTCAGGAAACATTCCATGTCCGTCCCGATGATATCGTTATTGTCACTCTTGGATCCGTTACATCAGGCTCGTCGAGTGGTTCCAACAAAATTCCGCCACCTTTGAAGACAATGATAGCCGAAGATGAGCTAGATGAAAACTGGTCGCTTTGGCTGAATCTGGGAACAAAGTATCCGGGCTTTGGAGATCCGTACAATTTCTGCACTCGCCTCACTGAGTCTAGGCTGGAGACCTTTACGGTTACACTCAGGGATGCTGAGTACTTCGATCGCCTCGTTAAACTGACATGCGACAAGCCCGGAATAGGACACTTGGTATCTCTAAAACACAGTAATTGGAAGATCAGTATCTGCATACCTCGCCAGCCATTTTTCTCTTGTCAACCTGACAATGTACAAACCTTCTGGGGCTATGGACTTTGCCCAGAAAGTCAGGGAAACTTCGTGAAAAAGCCGATGCTCGTTTGTTCTGGAGAGGAAATAATGGTCGAGCTGCTACGGCACTTGGGTTTCCCTTTAGACACAATCCTTAAAAACTCCATCACAATCCCATCTGTGATGCCAAGAAGGACAGCATCACTATTGCCTCGAATTCGTGGAGATCGGCCAACGGTGATACTGGACGGCATGACCAATCTCGCTGCGATAGGCCAATTTGTGGAGATACCAGATGAGACCACTGTTAGTATGGATTATGGGGTACGAGGAGCCCAGTTAGCAGTTAGTCATTTGATGGACCTTCATAAACAACCAGAGGAGACAAAGAAAAGGTTAAGTTTTCTTTTCTTGGATTTCTGGGTTTGATGGACCTAACAAAAGATACAATTCTAACATCATTCTCTCAAAAAATACAGTAATGCCCTAGCGTAAGACTAGGGTGGTGGATATCCGGGTACCTATAAAGCTTTGAAACTGCTTGATAGTAGTAAACAAGTCATAATTTCGCTGCTGTACTGACGCAGCATACTATTTACTGAATGTCAGATGCTTTTGCTCAACATCAACTGAATATCTAAAGCGGTATTATTCGTCAACGCGTGATATAGCCATTCCCTGCTCCTCCCTTTAAGCTGAACTGTTACGCTCGATATCTTTTCTCTGATCTAAATGGCGTTTTCTTTCAGGACTCACGCTTTCCCCCCCTATAAAAATTCCCGATGGCATCCTTATCAACATTGCTGGTATTAGGGACCGTGGAATAAGGATGGGAAATGCTCTCGCAACGGGGATGAGCATCAGTTGCTTGAGTAGTGCCATCATCGGTCATTTAATGAGCGGTGGAAAGTGCGAGATCATCGGAGTCGAAATAGGTACGTTTCTTTTGACTGTCAGTTTGAATCCCCTCTGTGAAATTACAACAGAGTACCTTGGATCGTTGCCCAAGTAGATCGTCAAGAGTTCGCTTTTCATGTGTGCTGGGGTGGCATTTTTCACTTTCTGATAGTAGCTGGGGAATTTTGGTTAGCACTGTGAGTGAGGAAGAGTATGAAAAGTCTTACTACGCAACCTGGTTCTTTAATTCCTGATCCCATTTTTGAGCGATTATTGGTGCGTAATCTGAAGAATACCCAAAACTTTATATGCTCAGTCGTCTGTTTCATATTCGCCGCCACCAGCTATGCTCACGTGTTATATTCCAGGAGATCGTTGTTATCATGCTATCTACGTCTTTGAAACCATGCTGTCAGCGCATCGAGTGGTATTTTACCACTAGCAAGCGATTGATTGCCCAGGAAACCACATTTCTTTGTGTTTTGTATGTTGAATTGGTTCAACTAGCAACCTCGGTGTAATAACCACCGAGTATACGCCCATACGGGGGGTATTTCAACCTGCCCTCGATCACATCCTTATTTCGATTCAACCAATCAATCATTTTATCCTGAATTGGTTCCGCTTGATCTCATTCGTCCTGAGTGCATACTAGTCCATACGCTTTTAGCAAGTGCTGATAGATTATTAAACCTTATGGATGTGGCTGTAAAATCAATACACAATTAGGGCCTACGAACCCACGATTCCCATTACCCTCCCCCCAACACTGAGCTTGATAATGAAGTTTCAATTCTTCACGATAAACATTTAATATATATGGACGTCTTTCGCTTAACTGCCAGCTGCAATCGAATATATTCTTATTAAATCTCCGCACCAAGGCTTCAGAGGATGGATCTTCGGTACCTGACTTTCCTTTTCCGGTGGTCTGTTGAAGTCCAGAGAACCAGGTGGTGGGACGAAAGCCGGCTGAAACCTCTCGCTGAGTCCAAAGGAGCGTGCTAGTCGCTACCAGTAGAGAATGGCCTCTGTATTTTGATCATCTAGAAGCGTTTACCGAGAGCTTCCATGAGAATAATTGGCGTTACACAGTCACTGTATTGTCCTGTTTAATTTCTAATCCCCACGCGCGGTCGTCGCCGCGGCTAATCGTTCTTTGTTCTGAGTTGGTATCGACACCGATATTGCAATTGGTGTATATATTTGCGAACGGAGTGACAGTCGCGCTATGTGTGAAGTTTTGCATCTCAAAATGACCCGCGTAAGGCCGGGATCCGGACCCTTTGGTGGTCGATTGACCATTTCCATATTTATGAAGGCCGTGCTTCAATCCCTCGAGCCTCGGCTTGGTCGCATGCAAGAGAGCCCACATGAGAGGCCAGATCCATGGCACGTTGGTAACGAGGATTGCCACAGTGGCTTCGCGGAAGTACCAATTCATGTAAACGTAAGAGATGAGTGACGGAAATAAGCAGTACACCTTATTTAGATGGCGGCAACTACGACAAACGTACCCATGCCGAAGAGAATGAGTAAGATCAGTTTCTGCTTCAGTGGGACACGGACCTGCATAAGCAACGGAATGGCGAAAATAAGCATGGTGATTTCAGCGGAAATCGAAATACACCCCTGGATTATGTCGTCGTGCTGATAAGATGAACATTTGGTCTTGCGAAACTTCAGAGTTAAGTCTGTTTTCTAAGGGGCAAATATTTTCCCTTACAGTTAGGCTTGGGCACAGCCCAGTATTCGGACAGTGGGCGGCATATGAGGAGAAGTGAAAGTTCAGTAGCGATAAAGCCAAGTCCAACATAGAGGGTAACGTAGTTAATGATTCTGCGTTGCTTCAAACCGGCGGTGATTCGAGCATAGATCACTAGCATACACGCTTTGCAGCTCCAGACAGCAAGAACGAAAGCATGTTCTGACACAAAAACCCATCTTCTGACCCTCACCCGTTCTTGATGGATAGAGGGAGTCATGGAGTTCATTTCCGTTGTTATCATTAGGTTTTAGCCCCCTCCTTGGATGACTTTATTGAGGGCAACGCAAAGAACGGTATACCACACGAGACTGAAAGACATTATATAGTAATCTGCTTGAAGATTGCGAGTACCTGAACATTGAAACCGAGCAATGCTATGGAACGCTCTCAAGTCAGTTAATACTTCATTCACCTCAACCATGATAACGTACAACCTGAGGACAGCACCTAGGACCCCGATGGCACAGAGCGCCCATGTCTCACGAACAAAGTTATGAGAAAAGCCATATCCCACACCGGATAATTCTTTCGGATGCAAAGTAGGGACCTGTGAACGGATTCAAGTAGATCCAAAAAGCGATCAATAAGGAGATAATTGAAAGCTCCGGAGACTCGGCGACACGAACCATAAGAAGATAGCTCGAAACTGCGGCTACATTGTGGTGGGTATTGCGGGGAAAGAAGTTGTGCAGCGGATCTGGCGCCGGGGATCTTGCTAGGTGCGTATAAGAGGATGGCTTCCAGTGACTCCTCAAGCCAAACACATACAGCAAGTCAATGGAAGGTTTCCAGTGATGATGTCAGCATTGCCACTTGGCAAAGGTCCCGAGTAAAAAGCACTCCGGAGTGGGTCCGAGGGCATCTCGGAAAATATAACCGAAGTGCGCGTGTCCTGATAGGATGGGATCTTCGAGCCTGTCCTCAGACCGCTTCCCTAAAGTAAAGACGGTTTATGTTTATTACAATACTGATGTGAGGCGTCAACGAATGTATTTTACACGAAACTGCCATACGCGCACCATCTTGTCCCTCCCTCACCACCAATAACAAAGCATCACCCAGACTTCTTTTTACCCATGACCGTCTTTTATTTATTCTGAATTTTACAGTATCCAAAGTAAAACCTAAACTAAATGGATTTATACATTCTTCCTTAAAAACGAGACCTCATCCTTCGGGCTACAAGCTGCAGGATGTGGACTGTGCTGGGAATTTATTACCTCTGCGATGTGGCTAATAAGCTGGTGAAACCGTTCTATACTGTACCATCGAGCACCGGCTAGCTTGCCTAGCAGTCCCTTATCGGAAAATATAGATTCTCCTAGACTAGAAATGCTTGCTTGGTTCTTGCCCTTTGGTCCGTGGCTTGGTTGGGTTTTGTGGCGCTTTACTTTACCACGGATGGCTAAATTCTCACTGCGCCTGAACTCTTTTAATGGGAACCATGCAATCAAATCGTATGATGGTCTCAATCGCATGTATGCTGTCCGAAAACCCCACCTTTCGTCTAGTAGGAAGATGTCTACGCGGACACTCCTAACCAAGTGTGCCGCGGGTGAGGCAAATTACTAACCCCTCTTTCGCCCCGAGTTTCTAATCCAAAAGTTATATGGTCAATTGATCCCCTTAGTCTCAAAATATATCCTTTGATGCTTCTATATTCTTTCACCGATACGAGCATGATGACTCTTGCAATAGCAAGCAACTCCAAGCAACCTAAAGCCTCGCCCTCGAGCGATATGCCTTCTCTGTCCTGTATCACTCTCAAGAATATTCTATCTGACCAGTCGCCGAAGCCTTACACACTAAATGCTTTTATGATTTTCCTGACTCAGAATCATTGCATTGAGACATTGGACTTCATTACTGACGCAGAAGCTTACTGTGACATTTACCATGTGAACTCAGCATCTATCGACAATAACGACATGACTCGGGACCCCATGCTTGTCGGAAAGCAGTGGAAACGTTTAATGGCCACGTACATTTATCCCGGGTCTCCAAGTGAAATCAACTTACCAAGCTATATGCGTGACCGGTTACTTGGCATTGTTTCTGAGATGGTATCCTCTCCAAGTCCTGAACAATTAAGCTCTGCCATGAATCATGCCTACGAAATTCTGACAGAAGATGTATTGGTACCCTTCATCAGAAGTTTTCATTTGGCAGACAATCACCATATAGGTCCAGAATATATTCCAAAATCGACTTTATCCGATTCGGATATTGGTCGGACAGCAAACTCCTCGCGAAGGGATAATTTGTATGATAAATCCCTATAAACGTGAACCATACAGCCTCTAATTCCAGCTTCCAGATCTTCTATTGATGGGTCTATCACGAAACGGGTTGAGGATAGTCAGCTTCTTGAAGGTTCCCGGGTGAAGTCGCGATTTTCCAAAGATTTCAAGTTCAGGACATGGTTTAGTTTTCATAAGCGTCAGACCCCGTGACCTAGAACAGTATTGATGTCGATGTCGCCGACATAATCACTAGCTTTTTGTTCGGCGTTGTGTCTATTTCGCCCTTTTGGGGAATTCGCCAAGGGTTGAACCTACCAACACCAGAGAAAATGGGGGCGTAAACACAGACCAAAGGGTGGGAGAGATGCCGCACTCGCCTTTCTTTGTGGAAAACGACGGCCCACCTGGCTTGGATGGGTCCGCACGGCACATGGACACATCAGGCAGGTCATCTCTTCTCGGAAGGAGCAATTCTCCAACACGCCAACTGGTTCCCTGCGAGACGAACAATTCAGAAATTGCACCCGAGCCTATAGACTTAAATCTTCTGGACCCGGATATGAACCCAAGCCATCTTAGGTCAGAGAAGTCCTCCGGACGGAGATCACGCTACTCCCAGAGAGTCACAGAGCGAATCAGTGTTGGGAACGGTTCCTTCTCGCTGCTCGCCCGGGGCCGATCCAGAACTTGGAGATGCTAGCAGCGAATGCACCCAGATCTCGTTGGAAACAGTCTCACTTGAATGGAGTCAGGACAAAAGAGCAACAGGAGGGGAACTCAATCCAGACACTGCATCTCTACTCGGAATCGCTGCTCAGACATCTATCGATCCTGCAGCACAGCGACGATCTTCATCGGACACGGCAATCTTGCCAAAAGAAAGCGGTCTATCTAGGTCTGAAGAACTAGAGGCCTTCCTTAATGGCCTAAGGAGGGGTCTGGAGGAGCAAGAGCGGTTGGAAAAAGGAATGGAGGGCGAACAGCTCAACGAAGAGCTCAATCTGCTTCATCATCAGCCTCCGCCCGAGGAATCTCATTGACCAGAAAGTTTACAAATTTGGTCACTGTCAGCCTGTGGTGACCAGCCAGCGAAAGCAATACACAGAGACACCGACCACATACCAACACAGAGTGGTCGAACCAATAATCCCTAACCTCCAATGCAGGATGTGCGAGATTGACTACTCGAACGAGGTGAGTGGAATCCATCAGACTGTCTCCTCATAGACCGGTCGGATTCGTCACCCGTGGAGCGGGTCGCTCGAAAGTACTCATGCAAAGGCTATGCACTCTATGATGTGAACCTACACAGCCTCCGTACAGGCCACTGTTACCGTGCAGCCACAGCCGATGGCAGCAATGCCATTTTCTTGATTTCCGCGCACGAAGAGAACCAGCTCGCTGCCGACGGAAGATTTGGAAAGGAGAGACAGCTGATATCAATGGCTTCACGAGTTGTAGCTGGGGCAGTGACAAGATGAAGCAACCTTGACAGTCGTGGGTGTGGAACTGATCAGTCTTCATATGACTGATTCGTACGTGGGAAGAGGACTGGAATGAGAGTCCTGTTTTGAGAGAGTTCTCGTTCTGAGATGACCATCCTGAGATCCTCTTAATCTTAAAAAGCCCTGGTACTAATAAGGGCCACATAATACCATGATGGATTACCCATATTCTTCTTCGACGGAGAGGCGCTTTGTCTAGAATAGTATCGGTTAGCACTTTGCAATAGGTCTTGTCTCAACTACTGAACTCAATGTTTCGATTGAGCACTAGTCAGCACTAGTCAACACTTCAAACTGGAGCCGAGATCCCCGTATGATTATCACGCGGGATACGAACACATCTTCGCGTCCAAAGTAGCCCCGAAAACAGTTTCCAGATCGGATATTTCCTCCGACAAAGACTTGACCGGGCTAGCAAAGTGCACTAGAACATCATATCCGGACAATAATAAAATTTGGAACCTCGTCTCTCGCTCAGGAATGAAACTGAGCGAAGCAGGTACTTTGCGGGTCTTGAGGAAACAAATAGAGATATCAAAAAGCAATGCAGATAGCACAGTTCTGCTCCGTAGCGATAGCAGAAAACAACCTGAAAAAAGAGTCGTCAAAATGGGCAGATCCGTCACTGCGTATAGGCACTCACATACATGCAACTCAGACCTCGATCTCGCATGGAACCCTAACAAAAGAAAAAGGAAAAAAAAAGACGACGGCGACGACGTAAACATAATTCAACGTTTGATCGGCGAAACACACTGCCCATGACCAGTGAATAGATTTGAATGAGGTGGCCGCTGTTGTGCCACCTCGGAGCGATAAAGTACAGACCCATGTTGATGAATGTTGAAACACGTCGTCGGCGCTTTTCTGCGGACCGCCGGGAGTGTTGAAACAGTACCAACAGTGAGGAAGGGTTTTTCATATACTCAATCATCAAGAAGAAGCCGCAATGCCTCCGAATACAGCCTAGCATCAATGTGGAACTGTTGAACCATTTAGAGTTAGAGGATCGTCTGTGTTTGTGCCCTCACAATTCACAATGATCATTGCGTCAACGCAAGCAAAATGACAGGCTGCAATGCTATAAATATAATCCCTCGCCAGCGGAACAGTCATTCTCAAGCATTCTCTTGTCATGATGGAGCAAATAATATCGAACATTTCTCGACCTCGCTAGCTGCTCTTCTCCAGTATGGACTAACCCGACCCCGAACTGTGATGTACTTGTGATCTAACTGACCTGTTTTATCGCCCTATTCCGTCTATGCTCGCCACTGAAATCTGTAAACGGCAGGTAAGTTTAGTTTCCCAATAATTCGAGACCATGCTAACGTGGAAGATGTTTAATATCAGCTCCGTCTCTGTTCCTCTAGGAATTCAATCAAAGGAACTGGAATGGTCTCGATAATAAATCCAGGTTGCGAAGACAGTGAGTAATTAAGAGCCCCATAAGCTACCTACTGATGGTTTATCATAGATCGAAATCATCCACTACCAAACCGGCTCGACCAAACTCGAATGCCGTGCGCAGCAGTAGCTAGCGAAGTAAGTTTCGAGAGTATTTAGCCTGTGCTGACCACTCTCTGTATAGGAAGCCGATTGTTTTACCTTGAGCCAGCCCATGTCTTGTAAGTTGCCCCATGCGTTGCCACTGCCTATTCCCAACGCCCGGTACTGGATTTTCAATCTCAAAACAAACGCTATATATTTGTGGCTCTCCGTTCTTCGGAAAATATCGCTGATGTCTCTTTCTCGTCATAGGGCAAATGTCAATATTGCACTCGACATGACCGAGCTATATAGCCCCACCGTCCTTGAAACTTAGCCAGATGCACCAGCCTGATGGGCCAAGCTACTGGCTCCCAGTATGCTTGCGCCTTCGTTGTTTCTAAAGACTTTGTTGAAACGGCCACTTCGCCTGGCGTATTTAGCGGGTCCAATCCAGGAAGGCTTGATGCCGTCCGGTTAGCCATACGGTAACACTCCAAAAGTGTTTTCATCTCTTCAGCATTGCCCTGTCCGATCGAAGGTTAATTGTCATCGTATTAGGAACTTGCCGTGTTCCGACGGCTATGAACCTCTTGCTCCACGTCCTATCCGAAGCCTCGTCGGCAGCCATGAGCCGGTTCCACGCTAGACCGAGCGAGCCATCGCAGCATCCGACGACAACAAAGAGAAGCCTAGCATCGACGACCACCGAGAAATACCACGGTCTTTATAAAAGCAGAATCATCCAACGATGCATCAAATTACCGACCACGAGCTGAGGGCCAGCGCTGCCAAGCCTTGGTTGTAGCTGAGCAAGCGACAAGCCAGGCTGCAGCACTGGATCTACCCCAGATCTCTCGCCGCGAGAGCAGTCGTTTCAGGTCAGTTACTAGTTTACCCTAGACCAAATACCATGAATCTATCCTTCAGCGGTACTTTGTCCTGACACGGTTCAAGGATTACCTGTCACACGAACAGCAAAGACGAAACAGCTATGCATTGGCAAATATAGCCCACATTCATTCCCCGCGGTACGGAGTGATTCCGGGCCCTCGTACACGTGTGAGCGAGCTAAAGCCTGCTACCTCGTCTCTGATTTGTCCATCCTGATGCCAGACTATATTGACGGCAAGTCTGTAGCACCCTCATTCACCGGAAATCATGCTGATATCGGCAGTGAAACACAGCCCTGGTTCGGCCGTTCCCACGAGTTCGATCGGAATAGTGTATTGTGGCTGTTATTGGGAATCTCATCTAGGCCGTGAGTAAGGTAAGTTGTGAACACCCATCTTGCAACAGCTGCTGACAATTGATGCTAGATCGAGTATATCCAACGGCAAATTGCTTTGGCCGTGTCCCAATGCAGGTGGCGATTCAAAGCTGCCACCATGGCCTACTTGATAAAGAAGCTCGCAAGTACGCTGTCATCATTAAAATAGCTTGGAGGCCAACTAACCTTGTCTTGTCAGGTCGCTATGATGAAGATGACTATTTCCTCCCAAATGCGGCCACGAGCCGATCATGTTGTAGTTCAGAGGTATGAATTGATTGCTTATTTCAGAGGGAATACATGAGGTCATATATACAACGAGAAGACCAAGTTGATTGGAAACCAACTTGGTTCTTCTTATAGACACCTGGAATAATTTCTGATGCTGCGGCTTTGTTCCTGATCTGCACCGGCCTCATATCACAACACGAACATTTTGTTGGCACAACTACACACGGGCCACAATTGGTTATCCACTTACGCCAGGCTCTTCGGCTTCCGCGAAGATGATCAGTGCGTGTGCGGTGCGCAAAAGAAAAATTCACTCATGTACTGGTGGACGGCCCAATATTGAAGGAGTTACGAAGGGAACTAAGTTGAAGAGCTGGGGACGCGTTCAGTAGCGTGTTGAGTCTGCTGGGAGGCTCAAAACAAGGAGAGAAAGGTAAACCACACACCATCTCGATAGCGAAGACGGTCCATGACTTCGCCGAGGCGTCACAATGGTATCGCAGCCGCGCGCCACGAGGGCAGCCTAACGATGGGAGCGGCAATTAGGCCACGGTAGGCTTTGACGAGGCTGTAAGTTCGTTTTCAGGAAGTGGAGCACAACTACTTGCACGTAGACGGATATACTTAGAGGATCCAGTCATTATTTCGAAGTTCAGAGTTACATATATTCAATTCCATACCGTCTTGTGGCGAGATCCCGAGCCATTGAGGCGCGCCTCGAAGTGGAGGCCCAGGCGTTCGAGCGCCACCGTGAATGGTCGCGCCGCGAAGCCGAAGCCTACCACACCATCTTCCGGTACCTATCCCCCCAGATCAGCATCCATGTCGCGGGACTCGAGACGTCTCGCGACCTCTGGAATGAGCTCGAAGAACGGTACCGGCGGATGGAACTCGCCACGTTCTGCGAGCTGTTCGCCCAGCTTCGTGAAACCACCGGCGAGCGCTGCGGCAGTGCCCGCGAATTTGTCGATCGTGTACGGATGCTAGTGCACCGATTGAATGCGATCGCCCCTGGATCGATCGGCGACAAAGCCCATATTGCGATTCTGCTCACGCAGATCGGACCAGAATACATCCTGATCGTGGATGCGATCCAAAATGATAAAGATCCCGTCAACCCGGCGACTATTGGCAACCGTCTGGCGAATGCCGAGCAGACGGTGCAGCGGAAGGACGCTGCGATGTTCCCGCAGAGAGTCCCCAACGGAATGAGCAACCCTTCCATCAACACGGTGCAGAAAAACACCAAGAAATGCAATTACTGCAAGAAACGCGGCCACGTAGTTGCGGAATGCTGGAAGAAGCAACGCGAGCAACAACCGCCCAGGGACCATGCCCTGAAGGCAGAACGGAGTGCTTCCGGCTCACCAAGAAGCAATTTACGAAATATACCATCAATCCAGATGGAAGGTCGGCAGGGCCCGCCGACTTCCAAGAGACCGCGGACCAATATCGTGAGGGCGAGGGTGACGACCCTTTATACCCACGCACCGTCACTCCGGTGGATCTTGGACTCAGCCGCCACCAGCCACATCTGCTGAGATCGGAACTGCTTCAGCAGTTTGCGACCCCATCGCGAGATGTTGGACACGGCGGGCGATCCAGTGGAAGCTGAGGGCATGGGAACGGTGAAGCTCACGCTCCGGGGAAGTTCAACCAACCCCTGGTGCTGAAGAATGTGTACTTCGCACCACGCATCGGGATGAACCTGATCAGCGTGCCGAGATTATTGCGAGACCGCTACTCGGTGGTGGCACACCCGCAGAATGTCTTTGTGCAACGCCGAGGACGGACGGTGGGGACTGCTTACCATGCGGAGGAGGATCTACTGATCCTGCGGTGCCATGTGAGCAAGAGATCCCGAGAGCGAGTCCAACTGGCGAGGGCGCCGGCGACCCATAACCATGCAGATTCCCTGGAACCGCAGGCGGTGGCCATGGATGTCGACGACCCTCGAGAGTCAAGTGACGTAGAATGTACAGCGTCAACCTCTGAACTCGGTGGTGAAGGGATACTCGAAGCAGATGCGGGTACAGGAGCGGACCAGGCCTTCGGAGCGTTGTGGCACGCTCGGATGGGACATCTGATCTGGGGTGACTTGAGGGTGCCTCCGGCAGACCGGCACTCCGTACCGACCGCTGACGCAGGAGCAACTGCAGGCAACGCCGCCCGGCGTGCATATTGGGTAAGCAGCATCTGAAGAGGAACACTGAGCAAGACGGCCACGTCTGCACCAATCGAGAATCTTTGAAATGACCCATTCGGATATTATGAACTGCCATTAGCTATAGATGGTTCTAATTACGTGAGCTAAGGGTGCATACAAATAATCCCGTTGCGAGTATTTGTTCCTAAGCGGGGTGGGGCTATGAGATAGCACTAAGGCCGGAACGAAAACCGGATCTTCGTGCGAGTAACCCTCCCGTGGTTGAAAGCTCCGACCAATCAGCCGCTACGTACTTTCCAAGTTTCAAACATTTTTGCTGTCACACTTACATGTGTCTGCGTTCACGATTGCAGCCTTTTGTTGGAAAAACAAAAAGGGCGTTCCTTTCATTCAGCTTCACATATATTATGGATCGACCTAAAAGAGACGACTCCCGAACGCGTCAAGTGGTGGAGCGGTGGCGTGAGCAAGAGCATGAAAACAATTACTTTGGCTTTGATACTGTTACTCCATTGACGGACAAAAGATACAAGCCGCACCAAGAAACGGGAAATCATTCAAGACGTCAAAAGCAGGATATCGCGTGGCATTCGTCCACAAGCTTATATCCCGAGGAACCGGAATCCCGTGACTTACCAATGAGACTCAACCCGGAGTTCTACCGTCCTGATAGCGCTTTTCATTGCCAAACTGAAGAGAAAGACTGCAACACACCGGACCTTTGGGGATTCGATCCCGCCATTCCTTCCAAACAAGCACCTATCTACTCGGAGAAAAATTGGGCTCAATCTGGGTTTAACGAAGAAAAGCCTGCTGGGAAGACAACGGACAATGTGGTAAAATGATCTCAGATCCCTAGAAAATCTGAAACATTTAAAACGAATCGTGGACAACCGCCTGTGTCGCGCAGCAAACTCAATCACTCACTCTCACCAAATAGGCAGCTTTAACGAAAGCGGGGTTTCAGACATTTGCAATTCGAACGACGCCTTCACAGCATACGTTACCGGATGTTTTCTTTTGAAGCCAGCTTGATTTCGCGGCGACGATGTCTCGATGAATAGGAAGAAAGGCACAACAGCAACGACTAATGTTTTCGTGAAGCATGTGGATAACAGTTTAATGAAATTTGCACAAAAATTATGTCAATTTCAGCAACGAGAAGCATTTCTGAGGCCTCCATGTCGAGACATCCATTTCATGCGATCTACATAGCGAAAGTCAAGCTCTAGCTGAAGCGTTGTGCTACAATCTGCCATGTCTTTCCATGTAATTTTATGAATTATGCACTAAAACTAGCCACCGACCACAATAGATCTCCAATAAACCGAGGATTTACTGCAAGGCACGGCAACGTAATGCATTCTTCCGAGAGAGGAACCCCTACGATGAGGCTCTCGAGTCCTCTGCTTATGAAGTATTGCAGCTCCTAATGCAAAGCCCGGCACTGAAAATCAATCTCCAGAACCAGGAACAAGAAAGTGCGCTGTGGTACGCCATCACCTGTGAAACTTGTTCTACACTACGGAGCCTATTAAAAGTCCCAAACTTCATCGTGGATCTCCCCCACAAACGAGGGCAGACGGCACCCCACCTCGCGGTGTGGTGGGGCAAAATAGGGCTCGTGCAACTACTCCTCTCCAGCGGCAGTGATCGTTCGACTGTGGATGACTTCGGCAAGTCACCTGGCGCATGGGCATGGCGCATCGGCCAGTCGTCCATGAAGTGGTTCTTTGTAGGCTCACAAGAAGTCGAGCCCTCGCTCTCTTTCTACAGGCCATCCGCCGGCTATCAGACGACCGATGACAGTGAACAACCGCTCCACCGCCGTCGCCCATGGATCTGCAGACGCGGTCAAGCTCCTTCTGACGCAGAAGCATCTGGCCCCGAATGCTCAGGACCACAACGGGGACTACTCCACTCCACCTCGCCGTTCGATGTCGACGCCTGGAAGTGGTGGATTTGCTGCTGAGCCACCCGTGTGCCAGCATCAACTGTCGAGACAAAGACGGCAACACGCCGCTCTGGTTGTCGACATTCTCCTCGCGCGACGACATAACCGAGAAACTATTGGCTGCAAAAGACATTGATGTCAACTTTGTGGGTGGTCGCAGTCAGACCCAATCGCTTTCTACTTCTCTGCACCACTCGGTCGCAAGGAGTGACACAGTCGCTCTGCGATGGCTTCTCGAGATACCTGGCATCGACCTCAATCTCTGTGTGGCAGGCGTCTCTCCGTTTCCGCGGCGGCCGCGAACGGCAACACTCATACGATGGCGATGCTCTTGAGCAAGGGAGGCGTAGAGATCAATGCGACAGACTTGGCGGATTCTCCCCTTTGTCGAGCGGCGGAAAACGGCCACTTGGAAGCGGTAAGGCTCTTGGTGCGACAGGGCGAGTCTCTGGCAATTAACCAGAGCACCGTCGCCGCCCAAGACACCGCCCTGTGTATCGCCGCCCGGACAGGCAACTCGGAGATGGTGCGGGTTTTACTACGCCATCCCCAAGTTGATCTCAATTATCAGAATCGGTGGTTCGAGGATCCTTTGTTGCTTGCAGTAAAGGGGAGACATCTGCTGGTTGTTGACATGCTTCAGCAGAACCGGAGGTTGCGGCATGCCAATTTGTGGACATCGCTTCATTTTGCCGAGGAGGGTCCAATTCATGAGGCGATCCAGAAGCGGGTCAATGATCTCAGCAGCCGTCGCGAGGCAGGTACAGCCTCATCATCAAAATGGAGACTTGGTGTCTTGCTCAAATGTCAACAGAAGAATTGTAGAATAATCCAGCATGATGCTTTGAAGGGCCAACAGATATCTGAACCAGTGACGATGCGTGGATAATGGAGGATACACAAAGGTGGGATGATGAAAGGCCAACAACTTGATGCATTGAGAAGAAAGCCAACCTACATAAAGCGGTGGCGTTGATAGCTTGACGAGCACCAGGGGCCAACTATTGCCACGGAATTGTTCTATCCGCTTCGATTTTTTGAGCCACCCTGCTTTTGATTCTGATCTATGCGACACGTCAAATGCACCTTAATTGAAACATGCATCGAAATATAACGCCATTCCAGGCAAGAGTCTAGTACTTGCGGGAGTCCAAACTTTGTCGGGCTTCACATGCCTTCCCTTATGGTAGCATATAAAAACCCCTGCCGATACCCCTCATCCAGCCCATGCAACTCACTTCGTGAACGCAATGAACTCACCAGATCTTCCTCTATCGACCGAGCGACCTACAAAAAGGCAGCGTCGATTCTCCAAATACCCGGGGGATGACGCTACCGCCGACCTGCATGACCTGTTCCGAGAACCTCTGGGGGCTGCAAGTATTGAGTGCAAGGTTAGGGTCTTCTAGTAAGAAAGTTAGAGCCTAATTAATGGGTAATAGAATACCACTGGCACTGCCGGCCGTTTGACGACGGAGGTCAAGCAGATCCTACGCCTGGGCTCATCTGTCGCGAAGCCAGCTCTCGACCTGCTCGACTTGTTCCTGTGTCTTTGGCAATGTTATGTTGTCAAATCTGCCGGGAGAATCCGACTCGAGAACGAGCGACGCCAACTTGGGCTGTCAAACGAGGAACTAGAAGCTGAAAATGGTCTTCTCCTGCAGCGTTGTAATGAGCAGGCGCTGGTACTGTGGGACCGTTGGCGGGCAGCTCACACTGTTCAGGACGGAGTCATCTCAGTGTTACGGACGTGTGATCGGAATCCTGACCATATGTATTGTCCTTGAAGCATCAACTAACATTGGTGAATGTGCATGAAGGGGAGGGTGCTGGATGATCATCCGTTACGATCAACGGGGATGACTGGTGAGACGTCGATGCAGCCAAGAGTTAATTCCCGTTTAGCTTGTGACTATCCATACTTTTCTACAGTAAGATCATTTTGATGTATCAATCGACCTTTGATTAATACAATGTCTGGCTTTGATAAGAAGATTAAATTGGCCTATTGTTCGCTCCATTTCCAGCCCACAAGTTCGTCGACCTAACACCAATGAACCAGTTCTGTTCTCTCCAACTCCTAGAACTACCGACGTCCGAGGAAATGAATGATTTGGCCCAAATTAGTTCGTAAAGTACAGTTCACACCACCCATAAACTCATACTTACCGTCATATAGACTGTATTTCCGATATCGACATCCACGCAGCCTGGCAAGAGTCTTCCAACGTACCCGCTGTACCCCCCCTGCCTTGCTACCGACCGCAGCCATGCGAGGCAGGCTTCTATAAATTTATCAGATGTCCCCTCCTCTGGTCTTTACGGGCTATCTTTGGTCGACTGTGTATTTTATCCGAATCACGAAAGCCAGCAAAGCTTTCCGTGGACAGGCCCAGATCCTCTGTCTCCGTCTACCAAGGCGGAGGATATTTTTCGTGTGCTTTTCCGCCTGCTTGCTATCAGAGGAAATCTACTGGGTGGAATTTCGTCTTTCAAAATTTGACTCGCTCAGCGATGAGTTGATCGGTGAGCACCTCTTTTTCCTGCCACGAATCGAGACAGCGATGGGAAATCTGTCTCGGGTTCGCGAGCAGATGCTCAACATAATCTCCCAAGCCTGCTCTGCAGCGCAAGCTGCCCGCTTCCGACTGTCCATGTGGCCCCGCTTGGAACCCCTTCCCTACACTCAGCACTTCATGATGTCACCGCAGTCCACTCTGCCTGCATTGTCCTGCCTCGATCCGGGGTTTTTCGTCATTAACCTCCGCTGGAATTTCAGGTAGACCTGGGAGCTGAACTGGAGAAACAGAATCGGAAATGCAACGAGTATTCTCAGGCAAGTAGTATGTAGCAGATACTAGTGCCGAGCTACTCACTTTGCCAAATGAACTGTTTGAATTCTAATACCAATTGTGAGGCTAAATAGTGCCGAGAAAGACCGCCACGAACAGATTAGATGATGAGCTTTATTCTTTAGGACCCTTGTCACTAGGACTCCACATTTGGTACGTCAATTAAACAAAATTCCATCGTTTCTGTCTCACGGGCCGACTGGACGCCACTTGACCATGTCGACCAACACAAATGAACCCTTTCCCCCAAACTAACTCCCATCAACCACCTCGTGACCGAGACGGTAGGCGCGCTTCAACTGCCGAGGATAGCATGTTGAAAACTTGAAGAAGTTCCTTCAAGCCAATCTACTAACAAAATACTAACCCACGAGGACCCGCTACGATATTGACAGCTGAGATGACATATACAGAAAAGACCCATGTAAGGGCTCTAGGGAGATACGGCATGTACCATGACATGTATTGGTGGATCAGTGATAGTTGCCCTTTCGGCTTAGCCGCCAGGCGTTAATGAATTGTGTGTGTGTGTGTGTGTGTGTTGATAAATTGAAGCTCCGGGTAATTCTTTTGTTCTATTACGATTTACTTTGCTTTATTCTCTAAAATGTGACCACCGAATAAACCAGCTAAAGGGAACTCGTGGAGGCGTAGCCAGTGGGACAGGTTTTCCGTCAATACCATCCAACCATTAAATTTCATCAAATTGAAGTGCAGAAAGGGTGCTTATAAGTAGAGCAAAGGGCTGATAACCTCTCTATAAGAACGGAGCGGAAATCTGGAGCAATACTCAATGCATTCACCCGAGAAACAGAAACGGAGGAAGAGGTGGAAGCCCACTCCCAGAAACAACTATAGGATCGCCGCATAATCTATGCACCACCACATGGGTGCCAAAGTGTTCCTTGACGAAGTGAGAAACGAGGTGTAACCGAAAGGGCAGTGCAAGACCCCCAATCAATTGGAACTATAGAATCAGAGGGAACTAGGTATATCTGACAGATAGGATAGGGGATACAAGTAAATCCAGGGGAAATGGATCATAATGGGCAACAGATGCTATGACGTCTGCACTGCATAGTATTCGACATGTAAGCTGCATATGCAGCCCATTTTGCAAGGGATCGGTATGCTGTACAACATAGGTAGTGCTGTGTGCATAATGTGGTACGTTGCACCTCAACATTGTTATCTATTATTAGATGGCAGCTTTCCCGTAAATGAACAAGCAACTTGTGCCTAACTATGTAGGTACATATAAGACCTTCAAGGGTCATATTGCTCGTGAGTATCAGATTGAGGCGAATTATTTCATGTAGCTAGATGTATCGTCTATTCTCGATCCTTCTCGGCCCACCGTTCCAGCAGACCATCCCGTATCTTGTTTGCGACCACAAACCCTTTGCAGAAGACTAGGTTGAGCAGATTCAGAATTTCGAATTGTTGATCGACCGTCCGGGCTCGAGCTCCTGCAACAGTTACTGGGAAAAATAGCATCACTCCTGGGATCTTGGAGTGGCGCAACACCTCTCCCGAGAGATACAGGATCGAACTCAGGTGTTCAGAAACTTCAGCAGGGGATAACACCGGGGCTGGGATATTGTCCCAGTAGGTGAAATAGTCATAGTTGCCAGAAAGGAAGATTAGTAGCGCGTGATAATATAGCAAAGCTAATTTTGAATATTCATTAGGACCACCCTGGACCAGCTGCAGCAGCGTCTTCGTGTACCAGTTATAGATATTTCCTTGGACATCGAGACCCTCAGCCGCAATCAGAGCAACTGATGGATCCGTGAAACGTTCTTCTTCAGGAATCTTATCAATTATAGCACCGGCTCTGTCATTCGAATTGTTAAAATAGAAGAAGTCGCTCATTTGTTATTGCTGACTTACCGTAGGGTGAAGGCGGATGCCTGAATCATGAGCGTTATAATCTCTTCCAAGGGCTCCCAGCGAGTGGCATTTCTCGACAAGCTGTTTTGGAGTCGAAGCCAGCATTCCTGAGAAAGGATTGTTTCTTCATCGAAGAGTAATGCTCGACTGGCTTCGAGAATACGAAACAGGTCGTAGAATATTCTTCTGGCCGATGACATGCAATCACTTGGTCCTGCAAGCTGGAGCATTTTTGATGTTCCATAGAGCATGTGCTTAACCCAGCCTTGGCCCGAATCGTCTGAAAGCAACTAGGTGTATCGATGTCAGTCAACCCCGATTTAATGCACCCGATAGAGGATACCCTTTCTGATAAAAAGCATACCTCAAACAGCCCTAGGAAAAATGTGGCCCAGAGAACGTCCTCTCTTTGCATCACATTACTTCTCCCGACACAGCACCGCAAAATACCAATTGACTTATGGTAAGAGGTCATGGCATCCACATAGGGGGGGTCTCTCTCCCTGTAATGCTCGTCCACCGGTATGTCGGTTCGCATCTAAAGCACCAACCGCAATCACTGCATGATACAGGAGCGGGGAAGTCGAAATTAGAGGAAGCAAGTCCGGAACTATCGATGAGAAGCCCATCGTGAACATGTTCTGCTGAATAAAAGAAACAAAATAATCAAAAAGGCGGGTACCCTTATCCTTCCCGATAAAATCGAGTGGGTGAATCCCTGAGGTATGTTTATTTTTAATAGTCATGCCCTTTTGATCAGAACTTCGGTGGGCGCCACCAAAATCATCTTGCTGGGTTTGGTTGACAAACACAGTCATACCGTGGCCCGATTGCTCCTGGGCAATGCACATCGTGTTTTGTCGAACGCAACGAGCACATGGAAATCCCCCTTCACACTACTAAATATTAGCTGCTCGGATCCCATATAATTTATGCTTCACAATTCAGACCTTGATGCGTCGTTTCGCACAGCTGAGGCAGCGCGTCATCCGCCTTCGCTTGTCCAGCGGGCCGACCATTCTCCCCTGCAACGTTGCAGATGTGGACATGACCTTGGAGAATTCTCTAACAAACACTTCAAGCGTATATTCCCGATGACCACTACGATGAAAATGGACATATTCGAGCGAGACCTGGTCCGGCAGCAGCCTGCGACGTGGCTGATGGCGCTAGCCCAATTAAGAATCAATGTCGCGACACGAATGGCGCTAGCCCAATTGGGAACTAATGTCGCGAGACAAGGATCGACATTACTTGAACATTACTTGTTTGTGACAGGATGAGGAATTGAGGTACTGACTAGTACTGAACATGTCCAATAGAACCAGATGATTGATTGCAGGTGTTGAGATCGGTTGAATGATCTCAGGGGTCTCTATATTCGAACTATGGCGTGTTATGACACCATACTAGAAGGAAATTGGGTGAACGATGAATAAGCCTATCCCGAAGGGTCCTAGTGGTATTTGACCACTCCTTCAAGTTGTCAGTTTGTCCCCGATGACCGCTACCATGAAAATGGATATATTCCAGCGGGCCCTACTCCAACATCAGGCTGCAATTTGGTAGATGGCACTAACCCCAATTAGAAAGTAATATCGCGACGCACCGATGCACATTGCTTCAGCAATTCTGGATAGTTCTTGGTGACTGACTTAAATCTGATCAACTAACGCTCTATCCTTTCCATTTTGGGAACCTCATTTACGTTGGCAGAGAGAAATTTGTATTCGTGAGTTGCTACGGGTGCTTTACTGATGTATAAAGGTCGGGGCGGTCCTCTGACTATTGTGCTTGAATCTCATTATCTACATCAGCAAGATTTCAAAGACTTTACTCTAATCCTACTTTTCTCCTGGGCTGTATATTTTGGTGATTGAGAATGTTTCAGATTCTTCGCCTTCTGCCCATTGTGGCCATGTCTGTCTCTGCAGTGGTGATCCCCAACCCACTCGGACAATACGATGTGTTTTACCACACGGCCAAAATGGTCGAAAAGACCAGAGTCGATCCCTTTGATCCCAAGCACGGTCCGCGTGTAGTCATGACTTCAATATTTGCTCCCACCCACTGCAAAGTCGCTCTCAAGAAGAAAGACTACCTGCCCCCCGCAACAGCCGAATACTACTCTGAACTATACGGCGCATACGGACTTCCCAACGGTTCGCTTCAATCCATCTCTTTCCAGGCATGCCCAGAGCCGCCACGAGGCCATCACCTCCATTTTCCGGTGGTGATCTTCTCGCCTGCTCTCGGCACGACACGCCTGTTCTACAATGCCATTGCGCAGGCTGTGGCCAGCGCCGGGTACATCGTGGTGTCTCTTGACCATCCCTATGATACCGAGTTTCTGGAGTTCCCAGACGGAAGCATCGTGACTGCAGCAAACATCAGTGACGCGCAGGTTCCACTAGATGTCGAAACCAGAGCTCAGGATGTGAGGTTCGTGCTGGATCAGCTGGGCACAAAGGCTGGCGTCGCAGCCCTACTCCCTGGAACAGGGGCTGCGGGATTGAGAACTCGGCACGTTGCGATGTATGGTCACTCAGTCGGGGGTGCAGCTACCGCCGCAGCCATGCATCTGGACCGTCGGATTGTTGCAGGTGCAAACCTGGACGGGTCAATGTTCGGACCGGTGGTTCAAAAAGGCCTTCAGGGACCATTCCTCCTATTCGGACATGAAAACAAGACCCAGAGGACAGACTCAACGTGGAAAGAGTTTTGGTCAAATCTGCAGGGTGGAAATTAGAGCTGGAAGTCGCCAAGATTCAACACTACGCATTCTCCGACTTGCCGTTTCTATTGAAGCTCCTGCGTCTGCCTGTTGAGCAGATACCGGCCATTCAAATGATGGTTGGAACTTTAGACGGAGCCAAGGGATTTGAAATTGTTCACCGAAACGTCGCTGCCTTCTTAGGCTTTGGGCTTGGCCAAACCTCGCAGTGTCCGCTTCAAGAGACAATCTCGGAGTATTCGGAGATATCGGTCTTTGCGCGCAGTAAATGAGAAAATACTTGGGACAACAGATTGGATATATGACCAATTAGTGCCGTGAGTGGCCCACCTGCACACAGGCCTTCGGTTGAATGATTGATTAATATTTAATGTGAGGGTCTCACGTATCTGTGGATGAGTAGCGTGTCTTTCGGATGTATAGTCAATATTAAAGAAAGCTACAGTCGACTCTAGATACAAAGGCGGTCCAGAAGTCTGGCTACACACGCTAATTATTTAGCGCGTTTTTTCGCGTCCACCCCCCCAACCTCTCCTTTTCAAACACCTAATACACCACCAATATGCGTCAATTTGGTACCGAAATAAGTGCTAATCGAAGGCCTGGGGCAGAGCTTTCATCTGAAGCCCGCGCCGCTATCATATTTGCACGTGAATGTGGTGTATCGCCTACTAAAATCGCTTCCGATATAGGCGTTGCGCGGTGTACGATGGAACATATCATGAACGGTAAAGCTGAGATGAAGCAACAGCTCCTGGAACATATCAGTCCATTTGCTAGTCAAGAACAGCTAGACAGCGCCCTAAGATATACAAAACAATTGAACGCTTTCAACAACAACACAACACAAAATCAAGGCCTTGCTCAGGTACCCCTAGGACATTTGACCTCTCAACACTTAAATATACTGTTCTTCTAGCGCGTCGGGAGCCCTGGAAAAGCCTCAGTGAGCTTAGTGCTACGATACCCGGTCATCCATCTCGATCAACAATTAAGCGATTCCTCCGCCATAAAAGTCTTCGGAGATTTAGGGCGCGCCGTTGTATACCTATTTCAGAGGTAGTTGCTCGAAAGCGAAAGAAATTTTGTCCAACTTGGCGCCGTGAGGCCCTTAATTCCCGCCTCGAAGACTTCATCTTTTCTGACGAATGCAGCGTCCAACGTATTCCGAATTTAAACGGCCAATATGTTACACGCCTTGAAGGAGAAGCATATCGGCGGGGACTTGTGCTTGTTAAGCCTCATGTAAAGGACATTAGTCAAATGGTTTGGGCTGGTATCTGGCTTGGGGGGCGTACAAATCTTATGATCATGGAGCGTGACTTTTCAGAGAATCAAAATGGGGGCTATACAACCCAATCATACATTGATGTCTTAGAAAAAGGTTTTATTCAACACTACGAACCTGGAATTATCTTTCAGCAAGATAACGACAAAATCCATCGTTCATATAGGGCGCAAGAGTGGTTTGAACGTCACGGTATTGAGGTGTTAGATTGGCCTGCACATTCGCCCGATCTAAGCCCTATTGAACCCGTGTGGCGTATGCTCAAACGCAAATTATATGAGCTATACCCTAATCTTTTGAATTGCGGCACCTCTGATGCTGATTGGAAGCTATTCAAAAAGGCGATAATTGAGGCGTGGGATGCCCTAGATCAAAATAAAATTGATAGCTTAATTAGATCGACGTATGCGCGTGTATGCCTCATGTATATCCCTGACATGCGTAGTTGGGACTTTGCGCAGCTCCTGAGGCCCAGACAATCTCTATGCTTGAGCAGGAATCGCCAAAACGAGGGTTGATCGGATTTTCAAAGATGCGCCGAAATTGTTCTTTTCGGAGCATTTGTTCTCATGACATTATTCTGTCACCCTGATATGCAATGTCGACGCTTATGCTCTGCCTACCTATGTTTACAGAAGATTAAGAATGTACTGTAAAACGCGACTCACAACACCACTGTGCAATCCTCAATTTTGTACAAGTCTCAATTATTCCCCAACAGAGGAATCTAAGATTTCATGCTCAAGAGCTCCCATCGACGCGAAAACGCTTTCGTGGGGGGGGGCCTGCACGGATTTGCTGTCTGTTTTCGGATTGAAAAAGAGTCTTGGACCTGCTGCAGATAAGCAAGAAAGGCAAGAAAATCGTCAAAGTCCTCCCAGTTTTTATTGGCCCTTGAACGGATTTCCGGGAGCACCCGGTCCCACAGATGCCGCAGACGGTTATGCGTCGCGCCGAAGTTGGGTGGAGCCCAACGGAGTAGCTCCAGCGCGAAGGTGCACACAGATTGGTTGACCCTTTGGTAGGTATTAGTGTACTTGAAGTTTCCTGCGCCTTCGGAAGGAATTTGGTCAACGAGGAAAACACAGAATGCGAACCAGGTTGCTGTTCTAAGATGGGCGGCATGCTCGTCCCATTTTCCAAGCAATACACGCGAGAGGTTGTCCCTGCCAATCTTGATTTTGCGAGCTTCGTTGAAGTGGCTTCCGTACTGGTCGAAGTAATCCTGCAATTTAGACATGAAAGTTTTGCATTCCCGCCAGCTGCGTGCCGAGTAGAGCCGCAGGTCCCCAGGAGCCGGCATTTCTGGTGATAGTCGGCATTCGAATTGACTACGCAGCTGTGTAGGCGGTTCTGATGACAAAATTTCTTTGGGTTTCCGTTCAGCTTCATTCATATTCAGCGAGACCAAAATCTCGTCAGTCGAGGCGGTACTATTATTCCGTTTTGCGAGAAATTTCGCTCGGGACGGAGTGGAGTTTTCGACTTCCTGCAGATACATAGCAAAGGAATTGTAATCCGAAAACTGCACGTATGACTTTTGCGCATGAGCACGAATATCGGGGAGAACTCCTCTCAGCAAATAGGCCATAAATTCATTGCTGCTGATGTCCGGAGTGACAGGTGCCCATTGGATTAGCCAGAGAGCAAAATGAGTGACAGGCTGGGCAATTTTCTGGGAGGCGCTTGCAATTCCCTCAAGGGCTTGCCTGTGGTTTGCGTATCGTGAGAGCTGCTGAGCTAGGAATGTACAGTATAACATCCATGATGTGTTTCCAGACGCTATTATGTGATTGTGCCACTTATCCATCAGTACGGACGAGATGTATTTTGCACCTAGCTCCACTTTGCGAGCCTCGGTGTAGTAGTTGGGGTAACGGGCGAAGTGGGCTTCCATGGTATTAATATAGTGTACGCACTCAGCCCATCTTCTTCCTCGGTAGCTTCCAAATTCAAGAGCTGGCGGAATTGGCGGAGTAGCTATTCGACGCACAGTTGTAGATTGGATGAATGGCCACGGCACATCGGGTTGGATGCTTGTCCGATGTTGAGGAGGGACTGCGTCTGTTGCTTCCTCGGGTTCGTGCCCGCTTTCAGAGAGAAGCGTCATCTTTTTTTCATTGTTCTCCTTTTCATAAGGCCCTATGTAGAGAGGGTGTTCCAGGGAAGCAGATCCAGGGGCTACGTTGTTGCCCCAGATCGCCGGAGCTGGTGACTCCCGTTTCACTTCCCCGTTGACCATCCGTGCTTGGGTAGGGGCAGAAGTTGCAGCCGCGTGCTCTGATATATGGAACTGGTGAGCTGCCGGAAGATAATCCTCTAGTTGAACCCGCTCATTATTTGCAGGCGTGTGACCATTGGCAGGTGTGTCGTTATCGGCAAACGTTTGATTATTTTCAAGTGCATTGTTATTTCTCGGTGCCATATTCTCGCCGGAAGGGTTCAGGACAGATTTCATGAACGCATCCACAGCGCTGCTGGTGTCTTGGCCGGGGCAACGGAGAACGCTGTCGATTCCGAGATGACAGGTGGATTTGGAACGACAGACGATCTAGGAACCACCGACGATTGGTGACTAACCGAAGCCAAAGCGTCGGGGCCCACAGTTCGTCGAGCGTTGTCGAGGCGTTCTTGCGCTTCTTGCAGCCATTTCCTCTCCTCCGCGATTTGTGCCTGCAGCTCTATGAGCCGTCTGCGCTTCCGCATCCTTTCCAGATTTTTGGAAAACTGGTGGATTTCCTCATCGAGTTCAGAATCCCCATTGTCGTCGTCGCTCATCGTGTAGGTTATTTGGTTCCCGTGGTGGTGTGCTAAATGAGAGTGTCAGGGGTAGAATGACGCAACATGAGTTTTTTACCGCCTATCACACCGCACCGCCTACCGCTGCACTCAAAACACCGCTGTTCTTGGGGTCTCGACTCTCAACAGACGCACGCTCCTATCCGTGCCAGTGCCTCCACCGCTAAGTACAATTCACACCGATAATGCAATATTCTCCATTCCCCATCTTCTTGACGTTGGTCTCATCCACCCAGTATTCCTGGATCGAGCGGAGAATGTAATCGATTAGTAATCGAGGTCTGAAGCGGCCAACCTGGAATAGGGCTGTTGACGATATTGCCAATATACCGATATTGGCGATACGATATCGACAGACGATACGATATCGGCTGCTTTTGAATTTGTCGATGCCGATTGCCGGTACGATATCGGCGGGCTTCAAATTTGACGATATCACCACCCACGATATCGTTATATCGTATCGGCATCGGCACATTTTTCCTTTAAATCATCTAGAGAGCGAGCGTGCTTTGATCGAACAGCCGTTTTATTTGACAATTTATGAATGCAAAACCGGGGCATCGCGACGGCATAATTTTACCAACTCCGACCCTTGACTGCTACCACTTATACCCGTCGCGAATCAACATCAGCATTCTTATGGTATCACCTTTCAAAGAATATCTCCGGATGCCTAGCAGATCCCTCGCTGTGCTAAACACTCTCTCAACAGCAACTTCGGTACATCGTGTTTCTTGGAGACAAGTCTTGGGATCATCGCAAAGGGAAATTCTCTATTCACCGCCTTATTGCCGGCCTGGCAGGCGGTCCGGGATGATCACCCGGAGACGAACCGGCAAAAGGGATTAACGAAAAAAGATCGCAGCACGAGTGCTTGAGTGGTACTTTCGAGATTTGTGATATTTCGGAGGAAGTTTACATGGAAATATTCAACGCGACACTCAAAAATGCCGCATCTGTCCATCATTTCCTGCTTGCTCGCCCTCCATTTGAGGTCGGCCCGACCATGCTAATCGATGGCGAATATATCTCCGGGAACCAGCGTTATTTACAGGGCTCAGGAATAGACTTTTTTTCGGACTGGTAGAAGCTCATGTTTATGAAAGTTGACACGATGCGTTGTTGGTGTTTTGATTTGGTAGCTGCGTCACGAACGTTGAAGCGACGTTGAAATCCTGGAATACGACTTCAGAATAGTTTTTTCATCGAGATGAAAACTGCGGTTCCAATCAAACTAGCATATAATCAATCGTGAAACGGTTCAACGGGCCATGATATGAGGGCCAACTCGGTCGGACCCTCGATCACAGCTGCGCGAGCGACAACGCGCCTGCAGCACTATAAATATGTCCCCCAGACCCCAGCACAACGGTCTCTTCGCAAAAATGTCCCAGTCAGCCCAGCCTAAGACATGAGCAGTTTCTCTTCCCCCTTGACCGTCTTTTGTACTGGTGCGATTGAACATATCGAGTCTGGCGTATGCCTTGTTCCAGGGCGAGATGGCACCCAGTAGCACGGCTCTGCTTCGGACTATGGCCAGCACCTTGGGCCTTCTTTCTGTGGTACGGAGCCTGATCTCTCATACTTGTGATTGAACTGACGCTCACAGCACCGCCTCTAGCTTGTCTATGCTTGATGGGGATACGCTCATGGAAGGTATGTACATCAACCCTAGCACTTGATACCATGCTGACGGGAATATTCCTTGAGAATGGTGAAACCACTTTCCCGGAGTCGATTGGGCATGTCGGTCAAAGTCAGTAACCGGCGGTATTGAAATTGATGGTCATCGCGGACCTGCCGCACCAGACGCATGCAACGGAGGGCACAAGGCAGTGGTTGCCCTGACGCGTCACAGCGCGCCACGTACATTGACACGCCCACAATGAAAGAAACATGAGCGGCTACGTCAATAAGCAGGCCATCTCCGTCTTGCATTAAAAACTAGCCATATACCTCTTGAATCGTTAATGGGAAATTGTGACAGCTGAAGCAAACCATCAGCCAGGTGCTTTGCGAGGCTGCTTCGGCTGGCGATTCTGTGGCGTTCGGTGGTAACATCGATGAGGGAGCATCCGATCGGCTCGTGGCCGCATTTGGGAGGAAACAGTCATCTTCATCATATTGACCTGACAACATGGTTAGTTGGCCTCCAAACTATCTTAGTGATGACAGCGTACTTGCCAGCTTCTTTATCAAGTAGGCCACGGTGGCAGTTATGAATCGCCCTCTGCATTGGACACGGCCAAAGCAATTTGCCGTTGGATACACTCGATCTGGTACCAATTATCAGCCGCTGGCGCAAGATGGGTGTTCGCAACTTGCCTTGCTCGTGGCCTTAATGAGATTCCTAATAACAGCCCCAATACACTATTCCGATCGAACTCGTGGGAACGGCCGAACGAGGGCTGTCGTTCACTGCCTCTCCATATTAGCATGATTTCTGGTGACTGAAGGTGGTACAGACCTGCCGTCAATGAAGTCTGGCATCGAGCATAGGCAAGCCAACGACGAGGTGACAGGCGTCAGATCGACCACACGTGCACGAGGGACCGGGATCACTCCGTATCGCAGGGAATGGAAGTGGGCCATATCTTCCAATGCATAGCCGTTTCGTACTTGCTGTTCGTGCGCCAGGCAAATATTCAAACGTGTCAGGACAAAGTACCACTGGAAGAGAGATTCGTGCTATTTGGTCTAGGGTAAACTTGGAACTGACCTGAAACGACTGCTCTCGCGGCGGGATGTCTGGGGTAAATCAGTGCTGTGGCCTGCTTCGCCACTTGCTCAGTTGCAACCGGGTCTGAGAGAGCTTTCCATCAGACGGTAGCAAGAAGCTCAATTTCTTACTGTTTGATATTAGCCTCGGAGAGACAATGGTCTTATTCGATGACCGTCGATGCTCGACTTCTCTTCGTTGTCGCTGGATGCTGCGATGGCTCGCTCAATCAAGCGTGGATATGGCTCATGGCTACCAACAAGCCTTCAGATCGGATGTGGGACAGGAGGTTTATAACCATCGGAGTACGGCAAGTTCCTAATGCAGTGACAGTTAACCTTGGATCGGACAATGTAATACTGGAGAGATGGAAGCAATTTGGAATGTTACCGTATGGCTAACCAGAGGGCATCAAGCCTTTCTGAATTGGGCCCGCTAAATACGCCAGGCGAAGTGGCCGTGTCAACTACGTTTTCAGAAACAACGAAGGCGCAAGCATACTGGGAGTCAGTGGCTTGGCCCAGCAGGCTGGTGCACCTGGCTTAGTTTCAAGGACGATGGGTGAATGCGGCTCGTCCACGTCGACTGCGATATTGACATTCGCCCTATGACGAGAAAGAGAGATCAGCGATTATTTCTGAAGAACGAAGAGCCACAAACAGATGGCGTTCGTACTGAGATTCACTATGCAGTACCGGGCGTTGGAATGGGCAGTGGCAACGCACCAGGGTGACTTTCAAGACATTGAGCGGCTCGCGATAGAAAGTTTGCCTTGCTATACGGAGAGTCGTCAGCACGGACTAAGTTAACTACCCTCGAATCTGCCATCGTGATCGAAACTTACTTTGCTAGCTACTGCTGCGTGCGGCATTCTATTTGTTCAAGTCGGCTTGGTAGGGGATGGTTTCGATCTATGATAAACCATCAGTAGGTAGCTTATGGGGGTCCTTCATAACTCACTCTCTCACAACCTGGATTTATTATCGAGAGCATTCCATTTCCTTTGATTGAATTCCCAGAGGAACAGAGACGGGGCTGATATTAAACATCTTCCATGTTAGCATGGTCTCGAATTATTGGGCAACTAAACTTACCTCCCGTTTAAAGATTTTAGTGTCGAGCATAGGCGGACTAGGAGCGATACAACAGGTCAGTCCGATCGCAAGTACATCACAGTTCGGGGTCGGGTCAGTCCGTACTGGAGGAGAGTAGCTGGCAAGGTCGAGAAATGTTCGATATTCTTTGCTTAAGGATGACAAGGGGATGCTTGAGAACGACCGTTTTGCTGGCGAGAGTTCGGGTACTTATATCATTGCTTCCAACCCTTACTCTCGAGTCGATGTAATAATCCTTGCGAATTGTGAGGGTCTCAACACCGCTGATCCTCAGATTTCAGCTGGTTCAACATTTACCCATTGATCTGATGCAGTATTCGGAGGCATTGCGGCTTTTTCTTGATGATTGCGTATATGAAAAGCCCTTCCTCACTGTTGGCACCGTTTCAACACTCCCGGCGGTCCGCAGAAAGGCGCCGACGACACGTTTCAACATTCATCAACATGGGTCCCTACGTTAGTGCGACAGGAGGGGCGGCAAGTGGTCATGCCATGTCATTCCGCTCACCGATGATGAGCGTAATATTTTACTCGAAGAATGTCCCATCTCCAAATTATGCAAACATCAAGTTATAGATGCGCCTCTGGTTACGTGCTAGCTGAACCGCAAAGTTGTTAATGTTCATTCAGCCTTGATATCTACCTTATCACAGCAGAGTAAATTTTGCCTAAGCACATTTTACACGATAGCAGGCAAATACAAGTTATGGTGCGGCTTGGCCCTGTCCTGCACAAACTCTATATCAAAATTGCGCGGACCCACTCCTTCTGCACAGCTGATACGCGAATGAAAGCAATACTTACTGGGGCAGCGTGGCTCTCTAGGCTATCTCAAGACTGTTCTAGGCCTAGAATGATTGGACTAGGAGGGGAGTAGTACGAAGAGCCAGCTCATATGACGTGTATCCTTCTGCGTCGCCTGTTCTCTTCAGTAGGCCGTCCTGTGACTGATTTCCTCTTGAGAGGATTCTCCCACGAGCCGAACCCTCCCGAAATAAATCTCTTGTTCTCGGACCCCTAACTAGCCCTAGCTCTTGACATGAGCTAGCTGAAAATAATCTGTTTGACAGCGATGGGTGATCAGGTCACCGGTGGCGGCCACACCGCTCGGCAATCGCGCCGCGCTGCACATTAACATGTGGACTCACTGGTCCGGTCCCGTTATCACCAACCCTCACCCTCAGCCCTCACTCACCTCTAGCCCTCGCCATCAACACACCATCCATCACCGTCAATCGCCATCGAACCTCACCTTCAACCCTCATCCTCAACCGTTACCCTCAACAAGTTCCATCCTCGATGTTCATCATACTCGCCTCTCCGGACAAACTCTACCGCCGCTCCTAGGCAAGACACAAGCATTCACACCAATGGAGACTACTTTGAATTGTATCCGTCGCCCAGATTGGCCACCACGCTATCATACACCAAGATCTCAACCGGCCCCATGACTCAATGCTCTACTTCACACTGCGTGGAAGAAAAAGCCCATCCTTGAAACCCAGGGCGTGGTTTAAGGCTACAAAATAGTTACCCTACGCGAACAAGGAACATGAATAGTGAACTCTACAAACAGGCTGAATGGCATAACACACAAAGCCCCCTTGGAGGATTCTTAATTTCTATGGATTCTTTGGAGCAGGCCTTGGCTTCTTTGGGTCCCTCAGACGGACCCAAATACTAGTCTCTGACACCACGAAGAGGTGCCTGCAATCGCCAGAGGATCAGGACGAGCACCGTGGCGCCACGGGCCGCCTAACAAGCACAAATTGGATACCGCAGGGCTTAAGGCTGCATGGAAGCTCAGGATTATACAATCACAGGGCTCAAGGCTGTGGGGGAGAACTTGGTGTCGCGGCGGTCTCCCGCGGAGGCTCTTGATATCGCAGGCGTCCCTGCGGAGCACACTCTTACAACGCAGGGCTCATTGCTGCGAGGGAGCACGTTTCTACAACACAGGGCTCATTGGCTGTGAGGGAGCGTATTTATACAACACAGGGCTCATTGGCTGTGAGGGAGCGCACTCTTACAATCGCAGGGCTCATTGCTGCGAGGGAGAACTTGTTGACGCAGCACTCTCCTGCGAGGCACACTTGATCACGCAGAGCCCGTCCTGCGAAGAGTACTTGGTAACGCAGATCTTACCTGCAAAAGACACCCCAAGGCTGCGAGGCCCGGAGTGTAAGGAGGAAAGTCTTGCTTTTCTTTTCGACAGGACAAGAGCGTCTTTTATGCTATTCTGAGTATGGGTTTCGGCAGCGACCACTTGCGTACATTTTGCCGGACCCAGAGATTTGACTCGAAATTCGCAGCGGGCGACCCTAATTTCGCTGGGCGTTGAGGCGGTTTATCAACGTTGAAATAAGAAATTTCAAGAGTTCGGGGCGGAGAGAGCGGGTGGAGTGGGACGCCCCACCTGGACCCTTGGCTCTCCTGGGTCTAGGCCTGACAAATAAAATGCCTCAACGTTGTTGACAAAGGTCAAACGACTTTCAACTTGGCTGGTAAGTTCGAAAGAATGGGCTGGCTCTGGCAAATCGACTGACCATACCCTCGAACTTGTGTTTGTAGACTTTGCCATCGTAGCTGCTTCGATGCATGCTCCTAATTTTGGACACATCTACCCTTCCTCACTACATTTATCTGATATAGGCACTGAATGAACGAATCTTTAATTAAATTATCAGTTCGATTGACCTCTGCTAGAATGTTACAAGATTATCCAGCCCGATGTGGATGCAGATGAATGTTTTTCTAGCAGGACACGTTGAAAGTGACAGCTTAGCTGCACCGATCGCTGGGCGCTGACTTGCAAGTCCAACCGCGAAGCCAACTTTCTGCGAGCCGCGGATTGAGACGTTTAATTCGTGCAGGTAGCTTGTTAGTCAACGTTTGTCCCGTTGAAAATCCGTTGAAGTGTTGCTAAATGCTTATTGCGCCCCGCTTCTTTGAATTTTCACAATGTGAGACCAGATATGGCTGGCCTAGGCTCAGGGTGATGGCCTCTTCCACTGCGGGCACTTGCTCGTCGGATCTATTTTCACACATATAGAGTGTCACACCCGTCACGAATCATATAAGAGCCACTCCCGTCATAATTTTCAAACAGGTCTATTTGTCGGCAACACCCCGCTTGATTCGATACGCGACTATGGGAGCCATTCGAAAAATTCCACGCACCCGGCAGATGCCAGACTTCCGACGTCGATTGCAGCGCGCACTGTCCTTGTCATCCTCGGAGTCCGAATACAGCCGAAGCCCATCTCAATCTCTGTCTGGAGACACCACCGAGGAAGAGCCATCGACCCCCCTCGAACAAGAACGACAAAGCTGTTCCGCAACAGGGCGATCCTCCCAGCAACCACGATCACGGGGTGCTACCGAATCCTCAATTCGGCGGACACTTGTCTCAGCCCAGGGACAGCAATGTGCTCACCCTCACATGCCTCGCAGAGTTAGTCCGGGTGACCCCTTATCGTGAATGTAAAATGTTGGCTAACATATGATACTTCAAGACTAGACGTGCGAGTGAAGTTAGTTTCACGTTCCCTCCAAGCAATGAAGAAAGGGCTAACCTGCTAACCTAAGGCCAGGTCCCTGGATAGTAAATTGACGGACCAAAGCAAATACATCGAAGACATCAGCAGGGATCTGGTAGACCTCCTCCGCCGAGTGGAGGTTATCGAAACGGAAGAAGAGGAGAAAACCAAAGGTGACATGGCTCATACGCCAGATGAGTCGGTTCAGAAGACGACGCGGACCCGGCGGTCGCAGCGGTGATGAAATTTGACGGGTTAAGGGGTCTCCGAGGACGTTATTTATGCAGAAATTCATCGAGCATTCGTCATATAGCCTCTCTTACGCTGAGTACACACTTGCATTTCTTACGATTACCAATAGTAGAATGTTTGGACCAGGACTCTTCTTGTGCTTTTTAGAGGTGGTACATAATAAAATTTGTCCTCTGCGAATACAGCAAATGCATTGCAAATGAACTTTTCATGAATGTACCTACCCACCGAGACAGTCGGTATTACGGATTGCAGGGAGGTACAGTTTTGCTAAGTGGCCGAGTCTATATACCAATTCGTCCCTTCAGTATGTCTTTCCGGTACGGCGGCAACGCCACGCGAGGGTTTGACTCTACAGGAAAGATGATTGAATTTGAAAATATACTTTGACACAAATAGTATGGCCCAAGCGAAAGATATGGCGCCTGGCTCTGAAACACATCCTACTGATGAGTAATTGGTTTATGAGTAGAAGTGACGCGAACTTGAGAAACGCCCAAAACCTGAACCGAGATGGCGGCTTTCATCCTGCTGGACCCCTCAAGCTTCATCGCTAGCTTTGCCTGAACCAACCAAGACTTCTCTCCCATCTGTTGTAGCATGTAATCGACGGGATTGCATGACGTATCGATAGAGGTGTCAAGCTCTACCTCGAAGTTCTTCGGATCTATCGACGCATGAATCCAAATGAACCCCATCGAATACTCAAAGCAGGCTGGATCTGCATTCCCCGAGGTCACAAGCGTGTTGAAAAGAGGTCCCATCGTGGTTGATGGGAGGCCAGCGCAAAGGTATCTCGAATTGTAACTACTTGCCGCTCTTTTCCCCATACTGATCATCTCAATCTCATCGGTTGATCGTGGATGGAGAATAACCGAATCTGAGATCCAGTATTCGGTTGACCAATTATAGAAGAGTGGAAAGCTTTTCCCGGCCAGCAAGTTCTCAAAACGAAGCATGCTCTCTCGGACTTTGGAAGGCCTTTTCCAGTCTGGCAAGCCAAGGAGAATGATCTTCATATCTGTCAGGCTTCCTGCATGAAGAAATCCAACTTGATACTCCTCCGGTCTCAGATTCGTTAAGTAGGCCGGAGGCATCACGATTACACTTCCATTCTGCTTGGAAACGAATTTGCCTGCCCTGTCAGGTCTGTTGGAAGGGTGATCTTGTGGCATGATGGTGGACTGCAAGGTAGTGTTGATGCTCTGGCCACAGAGCTTCGACTGCTCCCACTTCCAGACAAGCTCCTCGGTTTTCGAATATAGGAAAGGAAACCTGTTCACAAAAGCTTCAGAGGAGCGATGCACCGGAGATGGACGCTTGTCTTGATCAGAACTAGCTTTTATGATTGTCATAGCCGGAATAAGATATATCAAATACCGACGGGCTTTTTGCGGAAGCAATTGAAGTCGAGCTTTGAGTGTCTATACGATGGTATACCATCGAGATCCATTTTTCCGTAGTCGTGAATACAGAACGGGCCTGAAAGCAATGCGGCGAAGCTGGGATAGACAAATTGGCGATCCAAAGGCTTGTATAGGGGGTGATGTAGTGTAAAAAATAAACCAAGATACTTATATGCAAGGTGATGGCGAGACAACAACATTCACACCGAGCTATCTAGTATACAATAACGGTCGCAAGGTTTCCAAATTAGATTTCGAAATCTGATGATGGTGGATCAGAGTTCAGATCATTCAGTGATGATTCGTCTAACACTATGCTGTTGAGACTTGAACTGATTCTACCTATGCAGCAACTAATAATACACAAACACAAATTTCGGCCCCTCTCAACCCCAGCAGGGAGGCCAAAGTTCGAAACATTGTAATTGTGGAAAGAGGTTCTCAGTCTCGCCACAGAGAAGGCTTTTTAGGTACTGTATACGCTGCCTAGGACTCAGAATAGCCATGGGGCTAGCTATGCCATGAAACCAATTTCGGTAACTCCAGTACTTTTTACCACGGCAGGACATGCATCATTCTTTTCCGATAGCTTTACTGCAGCCTACTATGTAGGTCATGATGCGATGGAATATCTTTGAAGTGGTCCTTCCTATTCGAATTAAGAGACTAGATTTTTTTCTTGTATCTGATCATCAAGTCAATATACCAGCCCTTCAGGCCATCCGTTGTGCCATAGGTCCGACAGAAACATAAAATACATTGATATACAATTCTTCTCGGCGGCCACCCCGACAAATCTCCTGCCACGCTTTGACATGAAACATTTCCGTGACCGCGATGCGATCGGGCTTTGATTGCATGATTGCAGGGACCATTTTGATATCTTCTTCTATATCTTGGATCGGATTTCTGCTGTAAAACACATTTGCAGAGGTAATGGCTAAATCACGAATGGTGCTGTTGGCAGATGGATTGATTCCCAAAACCAGAGAGATTCTGGGAAGAAGGAGCGGATCTAATGATAAGAATGCATGGGTGTAATATTTAATCACCTCTGCTCTGACTTTGACATCAATTCTTTGAGGAACTACCGCCGCAACCCTGAATTCTTCGTTCTGGAACGCCCTTTGAAGGCTTGTGAGACTGGACTGTAGCTGCCTCATCGAGAGATTAGAGGAGAATATTGGTGACAATCTGAGATGCTCCAGCATGGCAGACAAAAATAGCTCGTCACGTAACCAGATCTCTTTCGACTCGTAGCCCCGTATATGCAGAGCATCAATACCCATGAAAGCGTAGCACATCAGAGCGATACTGGCTCCCACACCAAATGGTCTGTAGGGAAAACAGGGCTGTTCGAAACACGTTTGAACAAAGCTAGACTCTTGCGATGAATATTGTCCGAGAAGGAACAGAATATATCGGATCTGTATTTCCAAGTCTTCGCAGGACATAGTATGCAAGCCTTGAGATTCGCATAAAGCGTCGCGGATATCAGTAAGCCAGGACTGCAACTGACTGTACTGCAAGACGAAACTCTTCTCCCAGTCATGGTCACTCCGGTATATTATGGCCCATAAGGAGCCTTCATTTGTAGGGAGCATTTCAGTGATGAATAAGTAGTTTAGAACCAGTAAGAGCTGATGGAAGGTGTGGGATTTCTCGGCTAACAGAGTGCCAGGTGCTGGAATTTGGGGTTGGAGTCGAGGTGGCAAGGAAACCTGGAATAGTGTGAGCCGTGATACCTCATGTACAAAGAGACCGCCGAATTTACCGGAAGTGCCATATTAAAGTATGACTGCGTTGTACAAGGGCTGGAAGAGCTCGGGCGCTCCTCAGGATCGCCTGTAGTGAGGGAACACCGACTGACGAGACCAGGAGATGACCTCTTCGACATCACTAATTCACCTTCGTTTGTCCAGTCTTCTATCTGGCTGTTGCTGGCTTGGAAATTTATGTGTAATGAGGCGGCATAGGCAGATGGAGACTGGAATTCCTGCCCCGATTGATAGGCAGCTTGCCCGGTCTCACAAACCTCTTCTTGGAAATCCGTCGTCTTGTCATTTCGCTCAGTATCCTGCATCCGCTCAGCCTCGAAAACAATCTCCTGCCGCTCCAGGCCTTCTGGTTGGATTGGTGTCGTTGTGTCGTACCCCAAGAATAGTGGGACCCGTTCTTCATACAAGCATAGACCTGGTTGCCCACGGTCACAGCAAGACTGGCAGGCGGGTATCTCTCTATTGCAGCCTTTTTTGGAAACGCGACAGGGGATGCAGGGCCGCCGTACTTTCCTAGAGCACGAGGCTGCCATTCTACGCGGCTCTGCCATAGATTCAGAAATAAAATAAGGGGTCTGGGTCGATAGAAATATTCTTTCCACTCTATCAAAAAGAGAAGCAACTTATATTAAATAAGAGCAATCAAGGTAGCTATTAGCTTGAGGATATCTGATTTGAATGAATAGAGGGAGGTGAGATCCAATTGAAGCTACCTTGAGCCTTCTTTAAATACACCAGCAAGCGTGGCCATGCTATTCTTCAGAAGCATTTTCTTTCACATTCTTCAAGGCTTGGTGGCGAGCTGTACGGATGCTGAAAAGGTAAGCAGCGAGCCCTTTCGGAATACTAGGTCAGATGCTACCCTGAAATAGACGGTAGTATCTAGAGCGGCGCGGTACTCATCATACCTTGAAATGTTCAAACCCCTTTCCTCTGGTAGAAATAGCTTGTGGTCTGGAGACACACCAAATGTGACATAATGAGAAGATTGCAGCGATTCGGGGAACACCTCTCGTATTCCTGGGAGTTCCAAGCGCTTGAGCTCTCAGTGCTGACTTTGGCATCAGAAATGAGACCTTTGGGTCCACCGACTAGATCCCAGGAGCCTGTGACGACCTATTTAGAGCTGCAGACTATTCTTTTTCGGATGCACTGGCCTGGGGACTGGAAGCCGTAATAAAGCTGCCCTCGTGTCTCTTGGCTTTCGGCAAGCCTCTCATTTTCACATCCCCTCAAACCACCACCACATTATGGTTCGTCACGTCCTCTCACGACCTATTACCCTTTGGAAAGCTAATAGTGAATAGAGTCAAATTCGAGACTTGCCTCAAGAGATATTGTTGATGATTGCCACATACCTGCATGGTAGAGCAAAATTTGCTCTTGCAAGATCATGCAGAGCGCTGTATCACCGTCTGCGAAAGGCAATACTCCAATTTAACATCGAATATCAGAACAGTAATCTTCTTGGCCTAGCCGCCAGAGATGACAATGCTGATCTTACGCTCATGTTGCTTCACCACGGAGCAAACGTCAATGCCTTCTTTCGTGCGAGAACCCCGGTCATGAGGGCTCTCGGATACTGTTCATCTGCAGTGCTCAAGCTCCTGCTGGAAAATCCGAGGCTAGATATCAATATCCAAAACCGAGAGCAGGAAAGCGCCTTATGGTTTTCAGTTACATATGGATCATCTTCGACGCTGTGGGCTCTCTTGGAATTGTCCGACTGCGCAGTCAACCTCCGGCATCGACGAGGCCAGACCGCACTCCATTTCGCCGTATGGTGGGGCCGAATCGACTTAGTGAAAGTGTTGCTCTCCAACGGTGGTGATCCCTACGCATACGATGATTCTGGTTGCTCGCCCCGGGATTGGGCATTCCAATACGATAGGCCATCTATGAAGGCTATATTTTCACGAGAGGAAGAGTATGCTCGGCCAATGTGTGCTCACTCTGATGCGCCGGCGCTGCACTGGGCAGTCCTGCATGGATCAGTCGATGCTGTGAAGCTGCTCCTGGGGCGGAAAGGCCTTGACCTGGCGGTAATCGACAGCAATGGTGCGACAGCACTCCATCTCGCTGTCCGCAGTCGACGCTAGGAAGTGGTCGACCTCATTCTCCGGCATCCTCGCGTGGATGTGAACTGTATAGATAATGACGGCAAATCCCCACTTTGGTGGTCGACGTTTTTGTCATATTACGACATTACGGAGAGGCTTCTAGCCGAGGAGAACATTGACGCTAACTTGATCGGTGGCTTCGGTCGGCTTGACACACCCTCGGCACCACTGCACCATACCGCGACTCGATCGGATACCACTATTTTGAAGCAGCTGCTGGCGGCTCCAGGAATCGATCTGAACATCTGCGCTGCAAGACAGACCCCTTTTTCTGCCGCCGCCGCTGCAGGCAGAGTGAGCGCAATGAGAATCCTTATAAGTCAGAGGGGCGTCGAAATCAATACGGGAGGAATTTTAATGGACCCTCCTCTATGCCAAGCGGCGGTAGGAGGCCACTTGGAGGCTGTGAGACTGTTGGTCTAGCAAAGACAGCGGCTCAGAATCAACCAGGGTACCTTGACGATGCATGACACGGCTCTGGGGATTGCCGCCCGTGCGGGTGACCTGGAAATAGTCCAGACTCTGTTAAGACACAAAAAGATTGACCCCAGCCTGGAGAACCGATGGCTGGAGTCTCCGTTGGTGTTGGCAGTCAAAGGCGCACATGTCCTTGTCGTCGATGCTCTACTGGCGGATCCAAGGGTGGATACGTACAGTTTGCGAGTCGCACGAGCAATCGCGACACAGAGGGTATCCGAAGGGCCATTCAGTATGAGATGGATGATCGCAGAGCCCGCTGTGAATGGATTAAGGCACACTGGTCCCTGGCATAGTGGACGCGGGTAGTCTGCGTGGACGGGTGCTGAGGTAGTGCTGCTTGAGGTACTGAATGTGGGCTACAGAAAAGTGCCGACCAGCATTGATACACGATGCGCAACGTGTACTGCAGCGTATAGCAAGCATGAAAGGAATATAACCATTGATCTCACAATACGTGGTGGTAACCAGATTGCCTTTAGGAGCTGCAGAAACTGCATTGCTCTTGCCACAGGTTTTTCAACGTCGTGCATTAAAGGTCAGAACGTGCGTGGACTGTCTGTCAACACAACACGGGTGAAGTATGACCCAGGATAGTTTGATGGCAGTAAATCTCTCTCCCAGAGTGATATGCTGTATTTAAGATCTATGGAAACCCGCTCTGTTGTGCACGCTCAATCTTCCCCATTCCTCCCTAATGAATCCACTCACGGCATCCCCTTCACCCGCGGATCGGCCGGCCAAAAGACAGCGAAGACTCTCCGAGGACACTTGCAACGACCCGAACGCAGAGGATACTTCACCCGCCTCAGGCTCTACCGCAGTGAGCAACCTCCCTACGACGCAACTTGATCAAATCCTGCGCCGCAATAGCGACCTCGCCCTACCGGCCCTAAGACTCTTGGATTTGTATCTATGTCTATGGGAAAGTTATGTTGTGAAATCGGCGGAGAGCATCCGGCTCGAAGATGAGTGGCGTCAGATATGCGAGTTAAACGAATTGCTGGAAGAAGAGACCGATAGTCTCCTCCAATGCTGCAACCGGCAGGGAGTGGAGTTAGAGAGTCGAAAACGGACAGTGAAGGCATTCCATGTGAATGTCATATCGGCCTTGCAAACCATCGATCTCCCTTACTATCGCATTGATAGGCCTTGATTCATGCACAGAGCCATACGTCCTTTGTCCGTTTAGAGATATATATTCTTTTCGATAGTACAACTTCAGCTGGAACTTCCATGGAAATGTGATTTACTGTACCATGTATGTGAAGCAAAGCGAAGCTCTACGACCCCATCATTCGCTGTCTTGTGATGTTTCTCAAATAGCTTCCATGGCCTCAATTCTCAGCCACCTATAAGCTACTTATATCTTGTACTGTAACAATGTGATTTCTTATCAATGTATGGTTCCCTTTCACATAGGGATCTTCCATCGGCAAACATGAACAGTCTGGTTTTCTTCTTACAGCTATTATCGAATCAACCGCCCAACCTATCTTTTCGGCTATCTCCAAAAATGTCATCATTTATGATACAGTGTGACGTGTGAGATCGAATGGATCCGACTTTGAATATCAATGGGCAAAACATAAAATTGGACAAACACCACAACTTACTTGACTATCTCGTAGGTACAGTGAAAGATCAATTGACCAGGATTCTATCACTGACCTCGCTCACAATTCATTAGCCCTGCCACTTGGCCTTCCGAGCACTGCTCCCAATCATTGAGAATGCTGATCAATCGCTCCCGAGACGCCTCCAATGCTTGGTTCAGATGATCGAACTGAGATAGCTGCTCATCATGATGAGCCAGAAGCAGCCCCTTTTCATTTTCCAATCGTGTATTCTCCCTTTTCAACTCCTGGTTGGTTTGACGGAGTTTCTCACTGCCAGTATGTTTCGACATGCATGAATCCCAAAGTCGACGGTAGAGTCCCAAGATCCGAGCTGCTTGAAAGGCGAGTTTTGGATCATCCCGTTCAAGCTCTGCAAGAAGCTGTAGTATCGGCTGGAAGGGTTCTGCTGCTGGGGTTTGTTCGTCGTCGGCTGGCCGCGGGGAGACCGGCTGCGTTGGTTAGCATCGTGCATGACATTAGAGGTTAAAATTATCCTTACCTGAGTAGGAGTTCCTTCAGCTGTCATTTCCGGGTTCAGTCGCTCATCTGCGCTTGCATTTGGATCGGAATCGGTCTTTCCGTCCCCTTGTATGTCATGGCACACAGTAAAAGGATCCATTTCTATGTTCAAAGTAATATATTCAAGAACTTGGATACACGTAGTATGGATAGCTTTAGCTCCTTTTCATCTAATTTATAGCCACAACGACCGATAAAGGCCGCAAATTCGGTTCTCCATAATGCTCGATACTTGGTGATGTTGTTATCACCAATCTTAATAGCAAGGAATATGCGGTCAACAAATAACACAGTTTGAAAGAAGTGAAGCAACGTTAACTTGGTAATTACTGACAAAAAATGAAGAACTTCGCGCAAGAAAACTTTGAAGTGACAGTCGGAATAGGCTTTGATTGTCTCGGCGTGGAACCATCACCGACACTTCAGCTGTTGAAACAGTGATAAATCAGATGTCGCTCAAACATGGTTTTTGCGTTTTTGCTATACAGTACTTGTAAATTGAACCAACGGGATGTTGTCAAAAGTCTTCCGGGCAAGAAAGAGGGAGATTTCTTTACTTCCGCCGATTTGCATATCGACGTTTTCTTTTGTATATCTGCTCGCCGTTTGTATCAAGCTACTGGCGGCCTCAGTCTATCACACACTCAGAATATTGCCGCCCAAATCTCTCCCGTCGCAGATTGTCCTTTGGATTATGCAATTGCCACTGTCGTGTTTCGCTTTCTTCTACTCTGTACAAAGCAGCCATCAGTCACAACGCGATACCCCTTACGTGCAATTCCCAAACGATTGTTTCCAAATGAATTCGCATTTTTTGAGTCAAAGATCTCTCATGAACGAGTCGAACGACCAATGGCCCTTGATTCTCGAAAAGTGCTTCATAACACGTCCTATCTGTGTGCCCTTTCCACAACCGTCGCTTGGGATGTTTAATTCAGGAGATACCATGCGGCAGATTCATCGAAATGATCTCTTCGGTTGCGGCTTTCAACGACCAGGACACGTTCCCGATCTTAGCTTCATCCATTGCGAGCCGATCCCTGTCATTTATTGGCTTGAACATATGTCGCATTCGTATCCTTTCGGCCCCTCGCAGCCATTCTCCAAGCCTAATGCCTGTGAGGCAAAGATGGCCCCTACCTGCAACCCCCGTTCTATGCGACTTGATAGCAATGAAGTGCTTGCAATGAGCCCAGTTTCTCTAGGGCCTACAAACGCCGCGTCTCTGTTTTCCCCTTAGGTACCTCCGGACGGGAGCTTCCGGAAATTGCCACACAAAATACTCCAGCGGCAGTTCAAGTGTACATACCTGGGCTGTGACCGCCAATTCAGGCGCCGAACGGCCTTCGAGAGACATCTGACCTGCCACTCAGATGAAAGACCATACGTATGCTGGGTGCCAGAATGTCATCGCAGCTTCAAACGCTCGGACAATTTGGAAGCACACTACCAGACTCATGCCAAAATGGGCGGTCGCAACCGCTATGTAGCAACCTTGGACAATACGAGTCCTACCTACGACCCTAAGTTTCGCGGTCGATTGACATTGGAGGGCTGGCCGGCTTTTTCTAATATCGAGAAGATTCAATTTCGAGAACATGATGTTCATGTTACGCCATGACCACCCCTTCCGTTTCATGGCTTGCGTCTTGAGGTCCCGGCCGCTTTAAAGTATGAAATATTTCCCCGAAGATGTGAGATGAATTTGCTTTTGCCCCCAAAATGATTTTCCTCGCCTGCCACCGGTTGCAAATAAATAATGTATAGCCGCATTTTAATGTAATTCGCGTGTGATGCATGTAGTAAATATTGATATAGGGAGTGGTTTTATTGGGGTTGCCTCACAATGCCTGTAGCCTCACGTGATATCTACACCGACATTACTGAGGGCCTCTTCCTCCCACAACTGCTTCACGAGAGTCAGTTGCTTGCCTCTGCGGGTAGCTCGTCATCTCTCACGCAGTCAAGTCTTGATTTTGTCCCTCCCGCCTTCCCTCTGTATATAGAATCCACTACAATACAAACACATTGCCTCCCTTCAGGGGAGCGCGGACGGGCCCTATCTGACGCTACGGTCTACGACCGCAGCAACAGGTGACCCGTTACGGCCAAACCACACTCTTCTTGCTCCTCTTGACTGCGTGAGGTCATCAATAAACTAGCCATGCTATCAATCCCGCGGTTTCTAGAACCCTTCTCTGGAACCATGAACCCCCGAAGAAATTGCCCATCCCGATAAATGTAGTGGCAAGGAATAAATGATCGACCTATCGCCCGGGAATTATAGTAAAAGCAGACAACATCATTACATTAGACACCAATCAACCAGTTTGTGCTTTGAAACTCTGGCTCCCTTTTGTCAGATCCATTGGGTTGAATATTCGTGTTATCTCAATAGGAGCAGGGCTCTGATATAAGCTTCAGGCATACAACGAATTTTTATTTGATTTTATTCCATTTCATCTCATTTTTGTGCTAAAAAGGTAGGCTGCTTGTAAATTGTGAATCGGAGACCTGGGCAGCGAGGTGCAAGAAAAGACCCGTGCTGGGCTTAGGGCTTCATAGTCAAATGGTAGCCTTGATTGATAGAACAGAAGTAACATAGCCCAGCAAAAGCTTTAAAAATCAAACACGTTTTTGTGTTCAGCAATCTGTCGTGTTCAAAGAGCTGTTCGGGCCCGAGGGAGTAGTCGGGGCCGCCGATGGCGCTGTCACTGACACATGGATGGTTGTGGTAGACAAAGAAGTCAGTTGGGATTCAATGTCTTTCGTCGAAGTCCTTGCTTTATTGCTGGCGGTACACAAGCTTCCCTTAACCAGGGGATCCGCGACCTTGCAACTTACCGCATCCCCTTCTTCATTATGGAAGTTGATCAAGCCGCTTCGATGTACCTCAACCCATGCGGTACCCTGATCAGAGTCACATAGTATGGCTTTAAATGACGATGAATTAGAGTGTGTGCCTTTGGTTTCTGGGTAGAGGTCTCAAAGATGTCAGAAAGGTTTCTCCTCGGGAATGGATTGCGTTACTTACTGGAACATGATATGCCATCAAGAGGCGCAAACGACTCCGAGATCCCGGTGCAGTCGAAGTTCCCCGTAGAATACACAAAACATTGATTATTATGGTCAATGATCTGAAACATTCCGCCAAAGACCGTCGAGATAAGAGTAGAGTAAATAAACAAACGATACATGTCTCTTTCGCTTCTGGAGATGGGGTGTCTTCAGCAGACCAGGATCTGTCCTGCTCTTCAAACCAGGCATTTTGCGACACGCGCGAAACTACTTATAGCTCCGTTTCGAATAAAGCTGCAGGAGGTTTCGTGCATACTCTATTTCCGATAGATTTTACATAGCCATCAAAATTTTGACTTGGCCAAAGAACTCATACTGAATGTATCTATAAAGACTTTTTTATGATGAGTTGTCGTGGAATTATAAATTGGAATCGATTCACTTATCAATAGCTGAAAGGCCTCAAGCTTTCATTGCTCCCATAAAATTGATACAATAATGTTGGCTATCAAACAAAAATACAATCATCGGTAGAAGTTTTATGCGCTCTTTGGCTACGGACGTACCGCCCCTTTCGCAATTTGGCGGCCGCTCAAGGGTACCCAAGTTGCCAGATAGAACCTCAAAAATTCTATGAAAATTATCAAAGAGGTGCTGAAAAAAAAGAGACTCACTGACCCCCAAAGCGGTGTTTCTAGTCACAACAGCTTTTAATTACCGGTCGTTTGAGATCACTCAACAGGTTCTTCCCAGGTAACCACAAACGTTTCCCACAATGCCTTGCTGATAGATTCTGGTTTTCTCGTCTATCAAGAGAAATCTTTAGGATTTCGCGTGGCTGCTGCTGAAAAAAATCAAGATTTTACAGTCATATCACAATAGTCCGCCATCCCAGCTATCGGCAGCATATCAAGCCTCTGATTTGACAGATTGAGTGTCCGAACTTGAAACAGTCATCCTCCGAAGCTTGAGACGGCCACAATCTGAATGACCATGTTACTCACTTACTGCATTTTCCTTTTTGGAGCAGCTGCAACAATTCTCGGACAAACAGTCAGCCTCCTACTGCCGGGATTTCAAGGGCGTGAATTGGAAGCGAGCATATTATCTACCGTATGTGAGAAATGCCGAGACATTGGGATTCAGGGCTCTGACATAACTTTTAACTACATTCTAGGATGATGAAGCGACAACGTTCCTTGTGACTTGCCCTCAAACCGTCGCTGCATCTGACTGCGGCGTTTCTGAAGCAGGAATGACGGCTATCCTTAAGGACTCCGTAAAGCTGGTGGATGTCAACAAAAAGAATAGGTCGGTACCCTGTATACACTCAAAGAATTTTTGATATTAATGAATCATTGCAGCACCGCGTCCCTGTCGTGTCATATTACCGGAACAACTTACGCATCCTGCTATGCTACCAACAAGATTTCGGTTCACGCCACACTAGCCCCGAAAGACCTCAACTGGATGGCAATACCAGTCATGTCCGCGATATCAACTACAACAGGTGCAGTAAGCTCCTCAATCTCCACCCAGCAAGTTATGGTCACATCTCCCGTGAAGCTGCCATCAGGAACAGAAACGGCTACTACACTGGCAGCTCAGAGCCAAGGAACATTCTGGCTCAAGACCTCATGGGGCTTATATGCCACAATGGGATCGATTATGGCTGGAACTCCGGGATACACCTTGCTTTTCCCATTGATGGGCTCGCAATTTCAATCTTGACAGTGACCAAAGTCTGGTAATTCACTGCTCAGGCTCGCTTGAAAGAAACGGCACCTGCAGCTCGTTCTCCTTTGTTGATACCGGTACCATTTCATATCAGTCATCTTGTATAAATGATGATCAGTCTAGATCATACAGAAGGAATCGTGTCACATATAGATACTCAGATGAGCAGGAAGACACGATACGCTACTGTGTCTAGTGAGGGCCATTTCCTGTCCAAAAAAGAAGTCACTTTTGCTGCTTAAGGGTGCCGAAAGATAAGATTTTAGAAAACTTTCGATGCAGACGTCCTTGATTTGAAATCTTTTAAGTTGTGTAACAGAGCCAGATAGGCGTATTTCCAAGTTCATAATCATGGACCGGACGTAAAGAGTTCTCCCAAGTATGGCTTTTCCGGGACTCACAACACTCGTGCAAGTATGAATTCCGCATACGCAATATTTCAAATGTGTTCGATGGGGTTTAAAGTCCCTGGACAGAACTACAGTGTTGTTATAGTAGTTACAGTACTGCAGTGCTAGGGATGATAGAATTTCGAACAAAAGAAGTTGAGCTCCGAAGCAAATACACCTGATCTTTGAACACCTGGTGAGGCACTTTATCCATCGGTAACCTGCTCCGAAGAAAACGCGAGACACACCGACTTGCCATCCAGTTAGATGAAACTGACTTCAATCTGAGTATTCAGCTCGATATTGCATAGAAATTTGGTGGTGAGCATTCGATATTGAATAATGAGACGGCATCCAAAACTTTCTCGTATTAGATACATGACCTTGGCGAAGAAGACAGATCCTCGCTCACATTATACTCATGCGGCATCTCGCGCTCCCACGATTGCCACAAGACCAAATACTGTACCACTGAAATTCCATCTTCCGAGATCAAGCGAGAGGCAATGGCGCTAATCGGTATCTTTTTGCCGACCTGGTTGCTCCCATTAGCTCGGCAGCCCAAAGAAATCCCATGGGCACACTTACAGTGCTCGATGTCTCCTGACCATCCATGAGGGGGTGTATGTAGGGAAAACTGGATCCTAGCGACTCTTCGTCGGAATATGTGGCATCATCGCTCTCTGATGCCACAAATCTGCGATCCTCGCTGGTTTCCGACATGTCACCTTCTGTGGAAGTAGAATCGTCATCCGTCTCTTCAATATTCAGGTCTCCGTAACTGGATAGGACCTCGAGGATCTCACTGTCACTTTCCTCTCTTTTCTCTGGCATTTTTAAAATGAAGTGCCACAACTGACTTGGATATTTCAAGCAGGGCAGAGATCATCTCAATTTATAGAATCATGGGCGTGCGGTAGTACTCGGTAGCTTGAGGTTGAAGATATGTGATTATAGGTGAGGAACATAATGCTAAGTTCTAAGAAAAAGCAAAAATAATTTTGCGATGTGTTGGCAGGGACCATCACTGGGCATTAAGATGGTTGAATCACGGAAAGCGCTGACCCACCAGAGGCCCCTGGTTGGCCCAGATGACTCGTGACAAATCATTTGCCTCGTCAACGTTGGTGACGCGGGTGAAACGAGTACCACCGCGGTCAGTCTGCGAGTCGGCCAGAAACAGCGTGTCGTGGACTCATCTCAACAAGATGACTTGAATTAATTGATGCACACCCCAATTTTGTAAAGATATTGATTCTTGTCGACAACTTGGGTTCAACTGTTGCGTAATGTTGAGCACCAACTGTCGACGATGCAGAATCGTCGCAAGGCCATGACTGAAGACATCAATATATGATCAAAATCCTCATACTATCTTGAAGCCAGGCGGCGATGGAAAATCTGTGGCACGGCCCATGATGATACACACACCTAGGTGGAAGGGATGGCGCAATCAGCCGCAGGATTGGTGGTGGTTGACCATCGTTCTCCCATTAAGATCCTTTCGATCTTTGCTTGGCTCTATCTTGATATCATGACGTTGGTTACCGTTATCTAGTTGGCCATGCATTACCGTACAGAGCTATGCGCTAGAGTTACAGAGGGACGGAATATAAATAGCCGACAAAGAGCCTAGTTTCTCAGGGACATCTACCCCCCCTGCAAAAGGATGGCCGACCGCATGGAAATCGACTCCAGTGACGATAGTCGCGAGATGACTGACGCGAATCAGCAACTTGAACGCGAACTTCTTCAGTGCCACAAAGGTTCATCTCCAACTGCTGTGCATTCGCGGCGAATTGTCTCGCTCGGGGTTTCTCCTCATTACGTGAGTCACTGGACCTCTACCGATGCCTTTCGGGAACTATATCAGAATTGGTATGTGTCTGTCGTCTTGTCGGATCATGGGGCTAAATCATAAAACAGGAAGGACGCCATATTGGAACGGTTCTAGATCGATCGAATCGCCTTCCGGCCATATTTCGTCGACGCCTGCGATCATTACGCCGTCTTGGTACCAGACCCCGCGGACCCCAAGGGCCGCCGATCCCTGGGATTCATTAATTATGACAAAAAGTCCAGTCGGGTCACTTTGGCGAACGCCTGCCTGCAATTGCCCTTTGAGGCTCTCGAGTTGGGCTTCACGACCAAGGGCGACCAGAACCAACTGGCGGGTTCCCACGGCGACGGACTCAAGCTGGCAGCCGTGGCTCTGTCTCGGGATGGGTATAGGTTGCAAGTGGCGGCCAGCCGGTGTTCCTGGAATTTTTATTTGCGGGAGCCATGCAAGTCTCGCCTCCATTGCACCATCACCCCATCGCGCCAATCTGGGTCCACCCGGACGGACTGGGCCGAAGATATTGCCGGACTGCGCTTCCACCCCGAGCGAGATGTGGCCGTGCTCATCGGCCCTGGACGCACCACCCAGGGTCGGCCGGTGGCACCTGAAGAATTTCTTGAGTGGCTGCAAATATCGTTGGATATTCGTGGCCTCGCCTACCCGTCCTCGGTTGTCGAGACAAGCCACGGGGACCTGCTTTTTGACCAAAATCTCCTTGGTAGGATTATTTATGCGCACGGTGTGCTAATCTCTGGAACAAACTCGATTTACCCGTTCAAACTTGGTTATAACTTTACAGAGGGGAAATTCAATCGCGATCGGCGATGGCTCATGGACCGGCATGGACTGGCAGAGCGAGTGTGCCGGATCTGGGAGTCCGCCCTCCAAACGCACGAGGACGTCCTTCTTCCGATATACGTGAGCCTCCTCCGAAAGACACCAGCGCTGATGGACGTTAGTCTGGCTGCTGATTTGCTCTTACCCTCGACAATATCTCGCATCTGGACGTATTTGCTACAGGAGTCCAAGGGCAAGGACTTTTTCTATTGCGAAACATCCGGAGCCCAGGTTTGTCGGAAGTCCAATATCCGTATCCCTTGTCACAGGCTAATGCAAATCTAGGATGTCAAGATGATACGAGAGACCATTGGAAAAAGGCCGATGAGGCTGTCACGAGAATTGTGGCGCCTACTGCGGTCGACTACGCCTATCCGCAGTGCTGCGGAAGAACTTTCAATGCTTTTCCAAAATGCCGAGGTCTGTAGCCCCCCCGAGTACTACTTTCTCGAGAACTGTGCGGAAGGCACTGAGAGCATGTTTTGCCTTGCTACATTCGATGCAGGAGATTCAAGTGGTTTACGTCAAGGGGTTCGATAGTAGGGCGGATGTTGTGTATAATCCTCAACAAAGGACACTGAAGGTCCACCGCCGATGGCTGGACTTTGACGATACACATCAGCGAACATCGTGCCGGAACTGGATTCTTCGTAGTGCGAACAAGGAAAGCGGAAAGCGCGAACCCTTCTTTTGCGGTCACATCATTGAGGAGCTTTTATCTCTTTCCATCTCGTCGATTTTTGGAGGCTCTCAGGCCCCTCGGACCACCGAGATGAGGTATATGCGCCATATCCGACGTCTACTCCGGTACATGCCACACCAGATCACTTTGGCGCCCTCGGAGCGCGGCTTGACGGTTGCTTGGGAAGATAATGAGACAGAGCTGTTTCGGAAGCATGGCCTCGATGGGGCGGCGTATAATGTGATACTACACGAGGAAAGCTGTATCGACATGAAGCAGGAGCTCCTGCACTCGGACCCAGGTAAGACTCTCTCGATCATCATTTAGGACTGACAATTAATTCTGATACTTGCCATATAGTTCTGGACTCGTCGGACCTTGCAGTCTGCGGGTGCCGTCAGCAGTTCGTTCCGCAGCGGACCAAACAATGCCTGTTCGCAGACTTGGATGAATTCAAAAGGTACTACGCGACGGTTTCACTCAACGAAAGGTCCGCATTGTACGGTCTAATAACGGAGTCTTTGTATCCCCTAGCAGTGGCGGAGATTGGACCCTCCGTTGTCGTCGGCGGTCAGCCTCTCGGTGATGTCCAACACAGGCACGGGCCAATCGATTGTTCGGGTCCGCCGCGGATCAAGAGAAAAACAGCTTCATCTGCCCAAGAGCCGAGAAGCAAAAGACGGAAGTATATGGACTGAGCAAGTCGTATCTTTTATCACTCTCGCATTGCTATCGCGTTCCGCTGTCCTAGTAACATCCGCTGTCCTATAACAACATGACGATTAATGAGAGCTATGGCGCACTTTGACACGGATTGGACGGCCATGACAGGCTGCATATTGACCATTTGGCCCCGTGTCCTAGTCGACATTCCCTTTATAAGCCTCGCGCCAGCGTGACAAAGTTCATCAATGTTAGCTTTTGGTATCTCCTGGCGCTTGAGACGAAATTAGCAAGATCATAGAGAATCGGCCATTCAGACGAGTCAAAATGACCGATTGACTGAATTCCGCCCACCCAACAGAAATCACACATGCAAGGATTCTTGGCCTTAGAGAAGGATAGAAAAGTCAAACGGAACAAAATGCTGTTAGATTAGATGATAGAGCCCATATGGGTGAGGGTGTTTCGTATAGCGGACGAACGGGACGTATAGTCGGCTTGGTCTATATGGAAAGAACCTCAACTAGTTGCTTTCGGAACGACATAAAGATGAACCGTCAGACCCACTCAAATAAGACCAAGGGCAGGAATCAGGACCAAGATTCACATTGAACGCTCCTCTGTAGTCTCATTGCATCTAGAGTGCATTGCCTCAAGCACCAGTCCCATTGTGGCTTGAAGGCAGTGCCTGGAAATACGTGGGGGGGCTCCCCGGAACCTGGCTCTCCTAGGAACTATGAATGCAATCTTGGGGGCATGAGCAGTGCTACTCTTACAATCCGCTTTGCGAAACTTCCATTCTTCGCAACGCATTCTTGTAGTAGGAGCTGCCTTGATAGATTCGACACGATGATTGTGTTAGCGGCACGACGCAAAATATAAACTCGCTTGGCCGCTCTTTTCACGAGGCCATCATAACCCTACGCGTAATCATATTGCCCTATCCTTGCTCGCCCTCCCAATATTCATTATGGTTCGTTACGTATATCCATTACGCTGGCAACTACATACTTAACTAGAGGCAGCCCCATCTGCGAGGTCTACCCAACCCAATCTTATACAGAGTTGTAGCATATCTCGAGAGCAGCGAGATATTTTCTCTTGCGAGATCATGTCGAAATCTCAGAGCCAGACTACAGCCGGCCATACTTGCAATCAACGTCGAATGTCAAAACAGCAATTTGCTCGGCCTCGCTGCCATGAACAACGATATTGATCTCGCCGAAAGACTCCTATATCGCAGGGCAGACGTCAACGCTTTCTTTCGAGGGAAGACCCCGGTGATGAGAGCTCTCAAGTACTCATCCTATGACGTATTGCAGCTCCTGCTGGGAAGCCCCACGCTGGATATCAACCTCCAAAACCAGGCGCAAGAAAGCGCGCTATGGTATGCCGTCACATACGGAACGTTTTCTGTGGTACAGAGCTTGCTGCAGGTCCCAAAGTTACAAGTTGACCTCCCGCACAGGCGAGGACGAACGGCACTCCATCTCGCGATCTGGTGGGGCAAAACGGGCCTGGCGCGTCTGCTCCTCTCCAGTGGCAGCGATCCTCTCACTACAGATGACTTTGGCAAGTCACCCCGCGCATGGGCATGGCGCATCGGCCGGCCGTCCATGAAGTGGATCTTTGTAGGCCCACAGGAAGCTGGGCACTCGCTCTCTTTCTACAGGCCATCCGCCGGTTATCAGACCACTGATAACAGCGAGCTGCCGCTCCACCAAGCAATAGCCCATGGGTCCGCAGACGCTGTCAAGCTACTTCTGACGCAAAAGGAGCTGGCCCTGGATGATCAGGATCACAACGGGGATACTCCACTCCACCTCGCTGTTCGATGTCGGCGTCTGGCAGTGACGAATTGCTGTTGAGCCACCCGTGCACCGACATAAACTGCCAAGACAAAGACGGCAACACTCCGCTCTGGTTGTCGACGTTCTTATCGCGCGACGACATGACCGAGAGGCTGTTAAAGGCGGGTGGCATTGATATCAACTTTGTGGGTGGTCGTGGTCAGACCCAAACGCCTTCCACTTCGCTGCACCACGTGGTCGCAAGGAGTGACACTGTCGCTCTGCGGTGGCTTCTCGAGATACCTGGCATCGACCCCAACCTCTGTGTGGCAGGCGTCTCTCCTTTGTCCGAAGCGGCCGCGAAAGGAAACACCCATGCGATGGCGATGCTCTTGAACAAGGGAGGCGTAGAGATCAATGCGACCGAGTTGGCAGATCCGCCCCTCTGTCGAGCGGCGGAAAACGGCCACCTGGAAGCGGTGAAGCTCCTAGTGCTGCAGGGCGAGGCTCTGGCAATTAACCAGAGCACTGTTACCGTCCAAGACACCGCCCTGTGTCTCGCCGCCCGGGCGGGCGACTCGGAGATGGTGCGAGTTTTACTGCGCCATCCCAAAGTTGATCCCAACCACCAGAATCGTTGGTTCGAGGATCCTTTGTTGCTTACAGTAAAAGGCGGACATTTGGTGGTCGTTGACATGCTGCTGCAGGACCGGAGAATGGATCGTAACAGTTTGGGGGCATCGCTTCATTTTGCCGAGGAGGGTCCAATTCGGCAGGCAATCCAGAAGCGGGTCAATGATCTCCGCAGCCGTCGAGGTACAAGTGCAGCCTCATCATTTAAATGGAGAATCGGGAGAATCGGTGGATTTCTCAAAGTTCAGGAAAAGACTTGTACAGCAGGGCGATACAACCTGCATTGAAAGGCCGCTAGAGGTGTAGATCAATGATGACGTGTGGAATGGGATGGTGGAAGGCCAGGATCTTGATGGATTGAGAATAATGCCAACCGTCATAGGGCGCGGCGTTGATAGCTCGACAGTAATCAGGATTAGATACTGCCACAGAATGTTTGTCTTTGCATCAATTCATGAACGACCCTGTTGTTGATCCTCATCTATGCGATATGGCAAACGGGCTTAGATTGAAACATGCGTCGTTATAGAGCTCCATTACGGGTAAGAAGCTGATCATTGCGGGCGTGGAGTATATGTTGGCTTCGCGTGTCTCCTTCCATGATAGCATATAAGAAGCTTCTGAAGAGTCTCTTCTCGCAACCCATGCAGCTCACTTCGTACATAAAGAAAATAGACGCACCAGATCGGTCTTCATCGACCGAGCGACCAATTAAAAGACAGCGGCAGCTCCTCAAACACTCTGGGGATGACACTACCGTCAACCTGCATGGCCTATTCCGCGAACCTTCGCAGCGCGAGAGTATCGAGTTCAAGGTGAGGATCTTTCCAGTAGCGAATGGAGAGCCAAAATAACATGCAATAGAACACCACCGGCGCTGCCAGCCTTTTGACAACCGAGGCCAAGCAAGATTCTCCGGATGAGCTCTTCTTGTAGTTCAGGGGTATATTCTTGTGTTATTCTAGAGGCAGACATGAGGCTACATATACAACGAGAAGGCCAAGTTGATTGAAAATCAACTTGTGTTCTTCGTATGCATAATTCGGGATTAATTCCGATGGTTCGGCTTGGTTCCTGATCTGCACCAGCCTCATATCACAACACTATGTCGTTTCTGTGTCTCAGACCCAGCGATATCTTCCTTTCAACAGAGCAGCCCGAGAGCACCCCAAGGGTGTCCTATCCCACGACTCTAGTGTCCACTGATTGTAGGATCGGTCTCGCAGTCGTGTGTCGGGTGGTTTTCAAAGTGTTCCCTTGTCGCCTGCGGCTAGGGTCAGCCCCTGACCCCTGAGCTCTCGCTCCAGCCGTAGCCCTAGCCAGCGGACAGTGCTGGCCGGTGGTGACTCTTCTTAGCTCTGCAAATACCATCCAGGCTAGGTATTTACAGGTTCCCAGCCGGCACCACGGGAGGTGAGAGTCGTCGCCGGCCACGCACTCTACAGTCGTTCTCGAAATCGACTTGACCAACATACACTTTATAACTATTTTATGGACCCACAGCCAATAAATGAAAGCCTCATTGCAATCATAGTAAATACGAGAAACCATCACGCCGCCGAGGCAATATCTTCTGTCCGAGAGTTATACCATAGCCAGCTCAGATTCCTCCGCCGAACACCCCGCATGTACTTGACTTGATCCGAAGAAATGTCTCGAACGCCATATGTCGGCATTGTTTCAATAAGTTGTCGGATTCCGCAATATATCATAGTGGTGATTGCACCCCCCCAGGATGAACAGACCAACAACTAAGCTGCCTTTGTCATCGCTGTCACTCTTCATGGTAGCTGTGTAGGCCGTCGGTTTAACTGGTGCCTTTTTGGTTTCCATATTAGAGCTAGTTAATAATAGCAGTCCAGCTTAGGTTTAGACTCACAGGATCGACGATTGTATGAGGTTGTGGCTAGTCCGTAGTCCCACTAGAACTGAAGTTCAAGTTGCTTAGAGAGCAAATTTTTGACCCTTCGGGGTCTAGAAAGTGGTTCGGTCAAAAGGAGCATACAAGTAATAACTATATTTGTGCGCATTTCAGATCTTTTATAACCTTCTCGGATGGTGTTTATCCCTCGGTTCCCTAGCGTGATCTGACATCGTAGATACATGTCGCACTACATCGGCCAATCATGTTATAGAGCGAGTATCCACTCCTTCCCACGTAACCTGAGACCCGCCCCTCAGTTCGCCATTCGATCCTCTGCATTGACGTTTCACTCGAGCACACTCTATCGTCACGCCATCTCTACTGTGTGTGGATTTATGACACTTTTACTCGGCTCTGTCCAAAAACGCTACCACGTACCTCGGATATTTCTTACATTGGCTGCTCTTTTAACTTCAGAGCATGGAACATACCTTTCGTCAGTCAATTCATCGAACTGTAAAACTGAAATCCCGAACAGGCTGTATAGCCTGTAGGTGCGTAGTGATTTCCTGCACAGGGACCATCTAATGGACTATAGGACCCACAAAGTGAAATGTGACGAGGAAAAGCCCTATTGCCTACGCTGTCGAACCTCTATCCGATCCTGCTCATATGACAATGCCTTCGAGGCGCCGGGCCCGGCATCTATTCTGCGTACTTATTCTCCGCTCGACCTATCTCTTCGAGAAAATCGAGAAGAAGTAGCACTTAAGTACTATTTTGAACGAGTCGGTCCTGCGATCGGAGGCTGCTTTGATGTCTCCTTTTGGCAAGGAATAGTCCTAGAGACTTGCCGCTCTGAACGAGCTGTATATGACGCCATTATTGCTATCAGTGGGCTATACGAAGATGGGGACCGCCTTGCTCGTACATCAACGGTATCTACTGCAACGGAACTAGGGCCCAAACAACGCGAAGCACTCAGGTGGTATTGCCGATCAATTTCCCAAATGCGTCGGCAGATTAAAAAAAATGCCACTGATATGTATATCGCGCTTGTGACCTGCATCCTATATATCTGTATCGAGGCTCTCCAAGGTCATTTTGAAGAGGCTCTACATTTATATAACCAGGGTGCTAGTCTCATCGCAGCTCTGCCTGACAGAAGAGATGCGGCTTGGAATTCGTCAGTCCTGCGAGATGTTATTGTCCCATTATTCCTCCGGCTGGGTACATTCGCGTTGGTAGCTACGCGGTATCCGATTAAAAATTCGTCGGCAATTATTGCATTCACGGAAACTGCGCTTCGTACCCCCGCCGATTATCGAACAACGATCATCTCGCTAATAGCGGAAACGATGCTTCTCCAAAGAGAAGCAAACAGACAAACCCGTGCTGGAGAGGTCGTGAGCAGGTCGCCCCTCTTCCAGTCGCGTCAATGGGATCTTCAGTCCAAGCTCCAGCGGTGGAGGGTCGACTTTGCCATATGGAGTGAAAAGGACTCCTCGTTCGCAAAAACAGCTTTTGCAGCAACTCTATTGAGTTGGCACGCAGCCATCTCAGTCATGATTTCAAGTTGCCTTAAACAACATGAGACCGAGTATGATATGCATTTAGGTCAATTCCGGTCTATTGTTAGCTGGTCAAAGCATATTCTAGATTTCTCAGCAACGCCAGGTCGATCACAATCACCGTTCACTTTCGAAATGGGCGTCGGCATGCCTCTATTTTTCACCACTGTTAAGTGCCGTCATCCGGCCCTACGCCGAGACGCACTGGATCTCCTTCGACAAGCGCCTTCGGTACAAGGTTTCTTTAACTGCTCGTTATGGGCTGCTCTGGCCGAGAAGGTCCTTGAAATTGAAGAGGGACGGCTTTCCGAAGTAAGGAAACGCGTACTGCTGAAAGGAAGGCATCTCAGTTTGCCTCCGCGCGAGGACGAACTGGTCATGGTTGCGCTTGAAGAGTGGTACCCGTCCACTGCCGACAGGCAGCAAGAACTTATTCCAGAGGATTACAGAGTCCATGATTATGGAACTTTTCGTCTAGCCAGTTCACGCCTTCGAGATGGTCTGAGCTCAGACGAAGCGAAAACGTTTCTTCGGTTTACGCGAAACAGACGAAGTGCGAAGGGGGAGTGGTATTTAGAGGAGCTTTTCTGCATGATGTCTTGAATAGTGGTTACCGAGGCTTATAAGGTCTGCACGCTGGATACGTTGGCAGCAAGAGTTATCCTTGCCATTGTCACCCAATGGCTGTTTACAAACCCACATCTATCCATTTTGGCTTTAGCGAGAACCTCATTCTAGGTTCTTCAACTATAGCCACATCCATGACCGACTCGAAGATTACTCTTCAACACATATATAACGAGATAAGATTGACGTGAAAGAGGCTTCGCATCATCACTAGCTACAATAGAATTCTTCTGAGCACGGCTAGCCTGGTTGGATACTGACGAACGCCGGCAACAAATGAAGATTTCAACAGAGAAGCTACGGAAACGAAAGACCGAGTCACCACCAGGAAAGTGTGACAGCTCATGGACACCGTGAATATCACTCTAAAGCGTTCCAGGAGCAAAATGTAGAATAACAGGCGTTAGGAACTGGCAGCTCCCAAATCGCCGCAAGTTTCTGCGAATATTTGTGATTGTAAGCTTGCCGCATTCAGCTTCTTCAGCCATTCGAGAGGTGGTAAAGGACTGGCTCTCGATCTTATCACGGATGAGATACAGTGTTCAGAGGGGGAGCCTTGAAGCCATATTACGTATCTCAACGTTGGATGATGATCAAGAGTCAACGGGAAGAAGCCTTTCGGTTGGGGAGGTTGACAGCAACCAAGGAGGGGCACGCAGGCAGCAAGCGTATAGCACTTTCGTCTAAAATACATCATGCAAATGCCTTGCCAACGTCATGTAAATTATATTGCCCACACATACACGGGTCTTCAGTGACATTATTGGCCGATATCAGGTAATGGTTTCTGTGGGTCGTCCAAATCACCAAATCATTAGCATCATTGGATGCTATGAATACTAACTCAGTTCTGCCAATGAAAATGAGCCAACAGGGTCCATGCATGTCCCACCTGCACCATGCAGCCAGGTGAGCTATTGAGCTCGTCACCATACTATTGCATGTTATGAACGACATCCGGCCCAGAGCGAGGTCATGGGCGAAGAACATATAAATACGTGCACTCCGTCCTAGTTCAGCGAGATATATCTCTGCATTCGCGAATCATTGATATCATGACACAGATTGGAAGTCTTCTTCTGAATACCAAAGAGCTCAAAACTGAACGATGGGGCTCCCTAGGCAGCGAAGTCGTGTCGAATGTCTTTTCGCTCTTGTATTGCTGCACCATAGACTGCGGCGAGCTCTCTTCCACTCCCCTTACGAACTCTCCGTCTCACGATGGATTTACCGCATGCCATTTGGCACTCCAATGCGTGTATGGCGCAGCTCTGATGTATGTTTCGGGCTTCTCATGTGGCGCTTACAGTATAAGTTATCTAATCAGGTTGGCATTCTAGGAATCCGGATGACATGTACCACAGCAACAGAAACTCACGGCGACCATGGAGCAATTAGATGTCATGGAAGCTCAGTATGCTGCCAGAGCAGAGCAACCAGGTCTAGTCATATACCATTCCCAAAGGGTTCTTGATCTATTGAAACGGAGCCATGAGCCAGATTATAAGGCGAATTCTGGGGTCACGCATGCCAGCTTCGGTGAAGGAAATAGTGGCGTACAAGCAGTTGAGTATCATGGGAGTTTGAGATATGTCAACCATTCCCTTTAAAATAAGCGGGGCTTCGAATTGCTTGAGTAAGAAGTGCATTTTCTAGTTTTTCCTCCATACATGTGCTCTTTTTCTAACCCTACGATCGAAAGCAGAAATCCTATGCCCAGAAGAAAGTCCACAAAAGCTGGTTTCTTTTCCAAAAGTCCAGACTGTAAAGACATCAAAGTATTTTGTTTACATACTATCAGACTAGATTAGCTAGGTCTTGAAAGTATGGCTGTTCTTTAACTTCCGTGAGAGTCTGGCGGATAGGCCAGCGTCGATGATTACTTTGATATCGAGCATATTGAGAACAGGTTTTGAAGTGTGGAGCCAGTGTTCTATCCACGATCGTCTCAAATCTGGAGCGTAGAGATCTAGAAAGAGGAGCAAAATCAGTTCTTGTTTCCACGATCTCCCCACAGCGATTCGGTACCACAACCAGCCAGTAATGAGGTGAAAATTAGTTTGAAAGGAACCCAGCCCATATTCATGGTGTCCAGTCTCCATGAGCATAACAAACTTTTGAATATTCGGACATCTTCTCCAAAAAATGTTTTGCTCAATCAAAATCAAACATGAATGAGAACTTGCAGGCCAGCGCAGAACTGGCTCCCACGCTCCACACACTACCCGCCCATGGGGAAAAATACGACGTCGTAGCCAGCGAGCGCATTTCCCATCAGCCAAACAGTTCAGATGTTGAAATGAGCGTATAAATTAGGCCATTAGGACCCACGGATTGGGTATTTATGCTATGCAGCCTAAGTCAAAGAAGTCATTCATACGGCCCACCCGAAGCATCACAACGTTAATCAATGCTGGGAAAATGTATCCTGTTGCCGTTCACCCCCTCCCCCCACGGGTCCAAAAAGTGGCGATTCCCTGAGTGAAGGTACTCAAATATTGTTGGAAATAGTACAGCTCAGATGGAGCCAGGACGAACTGACAACGGAAGGGGGCCAGGAGCGAGAGCCAGATATGTACTGCATCTGAGCTCGAGGTCGACGTTCAGGTATAGCAGCCACCTTTATCCGACTGAGGCAGTGTGTCTGAAACAGGCAGGTCCTTTAGGCCAGAAGCACTAAATACCTCACTTGATGGTCTGAGGCGGGCCCAGGAGGAGGGAGAACAGTTTGAAAAAAGGATGGCGATCGAGCGGCTCGACGGAGAGCTCAACCTGCTTCATGATCAGTCTTCGCCTCCGTTCTGGGAGTGAACACTGCCAACCCCTGGTGACCAGCCTGCGGAATCAGTATACAGAGACACCTAGCAAACGCCAAGACAGAATGGTCGAACAACCACTTGCCGTCCCTCCTATCACGATAACGTGTATACCCATGTCGATGAATATTGAAACATTGTCGTCGGCGCTATTCTGCGGTTTCACTGTGCGTGTTGAAACGAGAACAACGGGGAGGTGGGCTTTTTTGTACTCAATCATCAACAGAATGCACAAAAACCCGTGATGTCGCCGAATACTGCCTCAATCACAGGTTAAACGTTAGGTCAACTGCAATCTGAGGGCCAGGATGTTGAGATCCTCACAATTGGCAGCATTCATGACACCAGCGCAAAGGTCAGGTCTGAGTACAAGGCTATAAGTACCTGGGCTTTCGCCAGTAGAACGATCGTTCTCAAATATTCCTCTACATATTACCCCGCAAAAACATCGAGAACTTCTCGACTTCGCCAGCTGCCGCCGGTATGGACTGACCCGACCCAAAACTGTGATACACGTGTGATCGAACTAACCTGTTGTATCGCTCCTAGTCTGCCTATGCTCGACATCGAAATCCGTAAACGGCAGGTAAGCTTAGCTACCCGATAATTTGACATCATGCTAACGTGGAGGATGTTTCAAATTAGCTCCGTCTCTGCTTCTCTGGGAGTTCAATTCAAGGAACTGAAGTGGTCTCAATAATAAACTCAGGTTGCGAAGTCAGTGAGTTATAAGAGCCCCATAAGCTACCTACTGATGATTTATCATAGATCGAAACCATCCACTAACCAACCGGCTCAACCACACTGGAATATCACGCGCAGCGGTAGCTGGCAAGGTAAGATTCGATCACTATGGCAGCTTCAAGAGTAGTTTACCTGTGCTAACGACTCTTTATAAAGGAAGCCGATCGTTTTACCATGAGCCAGTCCATATCTTGTAAGTGCCCCACGCGTTGCCACTGTCTACTCCCAAAACCGGGACTACGTTTTGAATCTCACTATGGAATCCATCTATTTATAGCTCTCTGTTCTTCAGAAATTTCGCTGACGTCTCTTTCTCCTCATAGGGCGAATGCCAAAATCGCAGTCAACGTGGTCGAACCCCTATTCCCCCATTGTCCTTGGAAGTAAGCCAGGTGTCCGGGCTGATGAGGCAAGTTACTGACTCCCAGTATGCTTGCACCTTTGGTTTTCTGAAGACGTGGTTGCCATGGCCACTTCACCTGGAGTTGTCAATTGGAACAATTCAGGAGAAGGCTTGTGGACCTCCGGTTAGCCATACGGTACCATTCCAAAGCGTTTTAAACTCCTCTGTGTTACCCTGTCTGATCAAGGCTAACAATCACTGTAATAGGAGGTTTCCGTGTTCCGATGGCTCCGTACCTCTTATCCCACGTCCAATCTGAGGCCTCGTCAGCAGCCATGATCCGGCCCCATGCCAGACCGAGCGAGCTATAGCAGCATCTCACGACGAGATGTCTAACATCAGTGCCGACCCACCCATTCTCTGGCAAATCCTTACACAGACCGTGGACGACTTCTGATACAATGGAATCTGCGGGAAAGTTACAAAGTGCTTTCATAAGCTACCTACCTACTTACCATCATTCAGAGATCGATAACATGCTTTATGCAACTGCTTTGATCGTGCCAGAATGTAGCAGACAACTATAGCTGACAGCGTAAGTTTTTATCATTGCGGCAGTTTCAAGACTACTTACTTCAAGCTGACGCTTCATAGGAAGGCAAATAGTCGATTGCAAGCCCCCGAATGTCTTCTAATTCACCCTGGTGCGTCGCCTCTACCCATTCCCATGGCCGGGGCCGCGTTTTGAATTTTATGCGAATGTGACTTTCTTCATCCTCTATCTTGCCTTGCTCTCTGATTATCAGAAACAATGCTAATGCCTCTCTCTAGCCATAGAGCATTCACCAAGAAGCTAATAATCAAGGCCGGTCCACACTTTCCCATCGCCCTCAAATTGAGGATGCACGACTGACCGAGCCGCTGACAATCAGTGTGTTTCGCCTTTGTTGTTTCAGGGACATTTCGCTGGTGTTGACGGAAAACCCCCTGGGAAACCTGAGTCCTCTTCGATTTGCATATGGTAGAGCTCCAACATGCTTTCATCTCCCACATGCCCCCTCCTTCCAACTAAAGGTTAACCGTCACAGCATGAAAGATCTTCCGTATATCGACAGGCTTGATCTTGACCCATGATAGACCGACTGAACTATCGCAGCGTCCGGCGACAGCAAAAAGCCGAGCATTAACGACCACCGAGGAGGACCACGGTTTCCCCAGTAAAAGAATCAATATGGAATGAACTGAGCTTTTGGCTACACTATGAGGACCAGCTCTGTTAGAGCCTGGTTGCAGCCGAGCAAGCAACATTGTAGGCCACGGCATTGGATCCACCCCGGATCTCTCGCCACGAGCGCGGTAATCTTCAGGTCAGTTCCTAGCCTCCTCAGAACAACATACCATGACTATCTCCTCCAGTCATGTCCTTCACTGACACAGCTGGAAGTTGCCTAGGGATACGCATTGACAGATATAGCCCACTCATTCCTGCTGTACGGAGCAATGCCGGGCCCTTTGACGTGTAAATGAGGCGAGACAGCTACCTCGTGTCTAGTCTGCCTATGCTGATGCCAGGCTTCACTGAAGTAGGTTTGCACTACCCTCATCGCCTGGGATCATGCTAATATGGAGAGGCAGTGAGAAACCGCCGTGGTTCGGCCGCTCCCACGGGTCCAATCGGGGTTCTGTTTGTGGGCTGGTATTAGGGAAGCTCATCTATACCACGAGCATGGTGAGTGGCGAAGACCTCTCTTGCGCCAGCAGCGAAAAATGTGTGCTGAGAATTAGTATATCCCTCGGCAAACTGCTTTGCTGTGTCCCAATGCAGAAAGCGATACCCAGGCTGCGGCCATGGCCTGCTTTGCGAACGAAGCTGGCAACACGTTCTCATAACTGCACGCTTGGGACAATCAATTGACATTTTTGCCAAACCGCTGATATAAAGATAAATTTTCCCTTCCAAACGTGGCCGCAAGCCGATCGAATGCTCCACAGGTGAAGTCTGGCAATCCTTATATCACGCATCATGACCGAGTTCGCTGGAAAGTTGCTGCCGATAGAGGTTGTTGCATGGCCGAAAACAGGAATCGACCTGGAGCTGGGCGGGAGTGCATTGTAGGGCCGACGGGTGCGAGCTAAGGGAGTCACTCTGCCATACTCGAGGTGATTCATTCCTGGCAATAAACCGCAATTGTCGCATTCTTGTGCCCCGGGTCACCACCGAACGGCACGAATTCACCAGCGGACGCAGCCTCGCGAATTACGGCCGTTCGATTGCTGCAGCGGTTGGAATTGCTCAATTGTTACTCGAAGGATGCCAGGCGAGTTTGTGATAACTGGTAGAATAGCCGTGCTTATTGACCTCGGACGTAGCTGTGTTGTTCTGCCATTGTGGGGCCTATCACTTGCGCCCGACGAGAGACGCTGCGACGCGTCAGTGCACGGCCTTGTCGCCTGTAGTATACCGCCGGGTGCTGCCCTAGGACGGTGTCAAGTGACGACAGAAAGCACGAGGCCCACGAGATAAAAATGTACGCGAGATGAGCTGGGAAACCCCCAGGTTGGGAACACGATGCATGAGCGAGAACCGTCTTTCTGAGGAATGGTAATCCAGATGCGCCCTGCGGGAATCGAACCCGGTTCGTTAAGGAAGCCAACGTGTTACATTCGACTAGATCACGGGAGCAGATGCGCTGAACGCGCGAAATCTGCCTCACTATATCCACCGTCTTTTTAGAATATTATAGCCACCGTGAGTCTCGACTCGTACCCAGCTACATCACCCCTTTGAGCTCCACGAGTGTCTCTCATTTGGCCGTGCTAACGTAATATGACATTTGAAAAGAGGGCCAGAATAGAGGGCTTGAATCGCTGACATTCTGATGGTTTTCCAATTCTACTGCTACCATGTACGTGCGCATCTGAGGATATATATTACGCACATGATGATCATTCATCGATAATACCTAAGAGCTGTGTATCGCCAAAGAATATACGGCGAAGCTCGAGCCGCGTAGAAGAGCGACCCGAGTGAAAATAACGATACAGTCTATCGTCAATAGATGTACATGGCGTACCCTCTAACATATTTTTGAATTGGGAACCAAAGTTGATTGCACCATCACGCAACTCCAAGCCCATAATCGAGTTTTCCAGAAAAGACTTTCAACAGATAATCTAATTGCGATCTGCTGTAATGAAATACTCTAGGTTGATGAACGGTATCATGTTTCACCGTCTGTCATCTTTTACATCATTGGTGAGCCAACGAAGATCCCACGGTAACGGCGATGGGTAGTCACCGTTGGCAGCCACTTCACCGCTCGGCAGTTACGCCGCGCCGCAAATCAATTTGTTGACCCACTGGTTCCCATCGATGTCACCAACTCTCAACTGTCACTCACCTCCGGCCCTCATCTCCAGCCCTCACCATCAACGTGTCCTCACCACCAACACGTCTTCACCATCAGCACGCCTTCATCAGCACGCCAACACTACCTACTCACTGTCGATAACCCGCGTCTCATCACGTCGCGACAACTTTTGCCACCACTGATAGCCAGCAAAGATACGCATTCACACAAATGGAGGCTACTTTGGATTGCACGCGTCGCTCGGATCGGCCACCAAGCTATCATACACTTAGATCCCCACTGGTCCGATGACTCAGTGCTCTACTTCGCACTACGTTGAAGAAATGCCCATTGTCGAAAGCCAGGGCGTGATTCAAGGCTACATTAAAACTACACGCGAACCAGGAACCTGGCTATTGAACTCTACAAACAGGCTGAAGGGCATGACACAAAGTATGCGGGATGATTCTTGATTCTATTGATTCTTTGGAGCAGGTCTTGGCTTCTTCGGGATCTGACGACCCCGAATACTAGTCTCTGACACCACGAAGAGGTGCCTGCAATGGCCAGAGGATCAGGACGAGGACCGCGGCGCCACGGGTCGCCTAATGAGCGCAAATTTGATAACGCAGGGCTCAGGGCTGCATGGAAGCTCAAGATTATACAATCACAGGGCTCAGGGCTGTGAGGGAGAACTTGGTGTCGCAGCGGTCTCCTGCGGAGGTTCTTGGTAACGCAGGCGTCCCTGCGGGTCTCCCTTGGTTTCGCAGCGTCCCCCTGCGGAGACTCTTGATCTCGCAGATGTCCCTGCGGAGACTCTTGATGTCGCAGATGTCCCTGCGGAGACTCTTGATCTCGCAGATGTCCCTGCGGAGGCTCTTGATGTCGCAGATGTCCCTGCGGAGGCTCTTGATGTCGCAGATGTCCCTGCGGAGACTCTTGAACTCGCAGATGTCCCTGCGGAGACTCTTGATCTCGCAGATGTCCCTGCGGAGACTCTTGATGTCGCAGATGTCCCTGCGGAGACTCTTGATGTCGCAGATGTCCCTGCGGAGACTCTTGATGTCGCAGATGTCCCTGCGGAGACTCTTGATCTCGCAGATGTCCCTGCGGAGCACATTGTTACAACGCAGGGCTCATTGCTGCGAGGGAGAACTTGTTGACGCAACACTCTCCTGCGGGTCTCAATTGGTAACGCAGCGTCCCCCTGCGAGGCAAACTTGATTACGCGGGGCCTTTCGCGCGAAGACTTTTTAGTAACGCAGATCTTACCTGCAAAAGACACCCCAAGGCTGCGAGGCCTGGAGTGTGAGGAGGAAAGTCCTGCTTTTCTTTTCGACGGGAAAAGAGCGTCTTTTATGCCATTGTGGGTAGGGTCTCCGGCAGCGACCACTTGCGTAAATTTTGCCGAGTCCAGAGATTTTGACTTCAAATTCGCACTGGGCGACCCTAATTTCGTGGGTGTTGAGGCGGTTTATCAACGTTGAAATAAGAAATTTCAAGAGTTCGGGGCGGAGAGAGCGGGTGGAGTGGCACGCCCCACCTGGTCCCTTGGCTCTCCTGGGTCTAGGCCTGACAAATAAAATGCCTCAACGTTGTTGACAAATGTCAAACGACTCTCAACTTGGCTGGTAAGTTCGAAAGAATAGGCTGGCTCTGGCAAATCGACTGACCATACCCTCGAACTTGTGTTTGTAGACTTTGCCATCGTAGCTGCCTCGATGCATGCTACCAATTTTGGACGCATCTACCCTTCCTCACTACATTTATCTAATATAGGCACTGAATGAACGAATCTTTAATTAAATTATCAGTTCGATTGACCCCTGCTAGGATGTTACAAGATTATCCAGCCCGATGTGCACGCAGATGAATCTTTGCTAGTAGGACACATTGAAAGTGACAGCTTTGCGGCACCAATCGCTGGGCGCTGACTTGCAACTCCAACCGCAAATCCAACTTTCTGCAAGCCGCGGATTGGGATGTCCACTTCGTGCCGAGAGCTTGTTAGTCAACGTTTGTCCCGTTGAAACTCCGCTGAAGTGTGGCCAAATGCTTATTGGGCCCCGCTTTGAATTTTCACGATGTGAGGCCAGATATGGCTGGCCGGGGCTCAGGGTGATGGCCTCTTCCACTGCGACCATTTGCTCGCCGAATCTATATTCACATATATAGAGTGTCACCCGTCACGAATCATATAAGAGCGACTCCCGTCATAACTTTCAAACAGGTCTATTTGTCGGCAGCACCCCGCTTGATTCGATACACGACTATGGGAGCCATTCGGAAAATTCCATACACACGGCAGATGCCAGACTTCCGACGTCGATTGCAGCGCGCACTGTCCTTGTCATCCTCGGAGTCCGAATACAGCCGAAGCCCATCCCGACCTCTGTCTGGAGACACTACCGAGGAAGAGCCATCGACGCCCTCCAACAAGAATGATCAAGCTGCTTCGCAACAGGGCAATCCTCCCAGTACCCACGATCACAGGGTGCTTCCGAGTCCTCAATACGGCGGACACTTATCTCAGCCCAGAGATAGCAACGTGCTTACCCTCACATGCCTCGCAGAGTTAGTCCGAGTCACCCCTTACCGTGAAAGCAAAGTCTTTACTAACAGATGATACTTGAAGATTAGACGTGCGGGTGAAGTGAGTTTTACATTTCCTCCAAGCAATACACAAAGGGCTAACATAAGGCCAGATCCCTAGATTGTAAATTGACGGACCAAAATAAGTGTATCGAGGATCTCCGCAGGGACCTGGCAGACCTTCTCCACCGGCTGGAGGCTGTCGAGGCGGAAGCAGAGGAGCGGATCAAAAGTGATATGACTGATGCGCCAGTTGGGCCGGAGCAGAAGACGGAGCAGACCCGGCGGTCGCAGCGGGGATAAAATTCGGCTGGCTCAGGGGCCTCTATGGACACTATCTATGCATAGATTCATCAAGAATTCGTCATATGGGCTCTCTCACGCTGACTACACTCTTGCCTTACGACTAGCAGCTGTTGTATTTTTGGACTAGGACCACTCTGGTGCTTTCTCTACGTGTTATACACTACATCTGTCTTCTGCGAATACAGCAAAGGCTTTTCAAATGTACCTTTTATGAATATACCTACCAACCGAGTCAGTCGATATTACGTATTACACAGAGGTAAATCTTTGCTCAGTGGCCGATTCTTTATACCAATTCGTCCCTTCGGTAAGTCTTTCCGGTACAGCGGCAACGCGACGAATAACGCAATTGTTTTTAACTTGATATGAAGATGATGGAATTTGAAGAGACATTTTGACACAAATAGCATGGCCCAGGCGAAGGTATGGCACCTGGCTCTGAAACACATCCTACTGATGAGTAATTGGTTTATGAGTAGAAGTGACGCGAATTTGAGAAACGCCCAGAACCTGAACCGAGATAGCGGCTTTCACCCTGCTGGACCTCTCGAGCTTGATCGCTAGCTTTGCCTGAACCAACCACGACCTCTCTCTCATCTGTTGTAGCATGTAATCAACGCGATCGCAAGACGGATCGATAGAAGTGTCAAGCTCTATCTCGAAGTTCCTCCCATCTATCGACGCATGAATCCAAATGAACCCCATCGAATACTCAAAGCAGGCTGGGTCTGCATTCCCCGAGGTCACAAGCGTGTTGAAAAGAGGTCCTATCGTGGTTGACGGAAGGTCGGCGCAAAGGTACCTCAAATCTTGACTACTTGCCGTCCGTTTCCCCTTACTGATCATCTCCACCTCATCGGTTGACCGTGGATCGAGAATGACCGAATCTGAGATCCAGTACTCGGTTGACCAATTGTAGAAGAGTGGAAAACTTTTCCCGGCCAGCAAATTCTCAAAACGAAGCATGCTTTCCCGGACTTTGGAAGGTCTTTTCCATTCGGGTAGCTCAAGGAGAATGATCTTCATATCTGTCAGGTTTTCTGTATGCAGAAATCCCACCTGATAATCCTCCGGCTTCAGATTCGTCAGGTAGGCCGGAGGTTTCACGACGACACTTCCATTCAGCATACAAACGAATTTGTCTGCCCTGTCCGGTCTGTTGGAAGGGTGATCCTGTGGCATGATGGTGGATTGCAAGGTAGTGTTGATGCTCTGGCCACAGAACTTGGACTGCTCCCATTTCCAGACAATCTCCTCGGTTTTCGAATATAGAAAAGGGAGCCGGTTCACAAAGGCTTCAGAGGAGCGATGCATCGGAGATGGAGGCTTGTCTTGATCAGGATTAGCTTTCATGTTTGCCATAGCCGGAATCAGATATCACATACCAACGGGCTTTTTACAGAAGCGATTGAAGTCGAGCTTTGAGTGTCTGTACAATGGTTTGCCATTCAGATCCATTTTTTCGTAGTCGTGAATACAGAACGGGCCTGAAAGCAATGCGGCGAAGCTGGGATAGACAAATTGGCGATCTAAAGGCTTGTATAGGGGGGTGATGTAGTGTAAAAAAATCAACCAAGACACTTCTATGCAAGATGATGTCGAGAGAAAAGCAATCACGCCGAGATTTGCAGCTATGCAGTTGTCCAAAACAGATTTTGAAATGGGATGGTGATGGATCATAATCTAGATCATTCAGTGATGATTCACCTAGCACTATGTCGTTGAGACTTGAACTGATTTCACCAGTGCAGCAACTAATGATACACAAACACATATCTCGGCCCCTCTCAGCCCCCGCAGGGAGGCCAAAGTTTGAAACGTTGTGATTGTGGAAAGAGGCTCTCAGTCTCGCCACAGAGGAGTCTTTTTGGGTACTGTATCCGCTGCATAGGAAATAATATCCATCGGGCTAGCTATGCCATCAAACCGAGCTCGGTAACTTCAGTACTTTTTACCACGGCAGGGCATGCATGATTCTTTTCCCATAACTTTACCGCAGCCTACTCTCTCGGTTATGATACATACGGTCAAAAATCTTCAAATGGACCTTTCTATTCGAATTAAGAAATTAGGTTTCTTTCTCGTATCTGATCATCCAGTCAATATACCAGCCCCTTCTAGGTCATCCGTTGTGCCATAGGTCCGACAGAAACATAAAAGACATTAATGTACAGTTCTTCTCGGCGGCCACCCCGACAAATCTCCTGCCATGCTTTGACATGAAACATTTCCGTGACCACGATGCGATCGGGCTTTGATTGCATAATTTCAGGGATCATTTTGATATCTTCTTCTAGATCTGGGATCAGACTTTTGCTGTAGAACAAAATTGCAGAGGTGGTGGCCAAATCACGAATGGTGCAGTTAGCAAATGGCTTAATCCCCCAAACCAGAGATATCCTGGGAAGAAGGAGCGGATCTAACGATAAGAATGCATGCGTGTAATAGTTTATCACCTCCGCTCTGTTTTTGACATCAATTCTTTGGGGAAGTACTGCCGCAACCCTGACTTCTTCGTTCTGGAACGCCGTTTGAAGGCTTGTGAGAATGGACTGTAGCTGCCTCATCGAGAGATGAGAGGAGAATATTGGTGAAAATCTGAGATGCTCCAGCATAGCAGAACAGAATAGCTCGTCACGTAACCATATCTCTTTCGACTCGTAGCCCCGTATATGCAGAGCATCAATACCCATAAAAGCGTAGCATATCAGAGCGATACTGGCTCCCGCACCAAACGGTCTGTAAGGAAAACAGGGTTGTTCGAAACACGTTTGAACAAAGCTAGACTCTTGTGATGAATATTGCCCGAAAAGGGACAGAATATATCGGATCTGTATATCCAAGTCTTCGCAGGACATAGTATGCAAGCCCTGAAATTCGCTTAACGCGTCGCGGATATCAATGAGCCAGGACTGCAAGTGACAGTACTGCAAGACGAAACTCTTCTCCCAGTTATGGTCATTCCGGTATATTATGGCATATAAGGTGCCCTCATCACCGGGCATAATTGCAGTAACCAATAAGTAGTTCAGTACCAGTAAGAGCTGATGAAAGGTGTGGTGGCTCTCGGCTGACGGAGTGCCAGGTGCTGGAATTTGGGGTTGGAGCCGAGGTGGCAAGGAAACCTGGAATAGCGTGAGCCGTGAATGCTAATGTACAAAGAGACAGCCGAATTTACCGGAAGTGCCATATTAAAGTATGACTGCGTTGCTACAAGGACTGGAAGAGCTGGGGCGCTCCTCAGGATCGCCTGTAGTGAGTGGAAAGCGACCGACGAGACCGGGAGGTGACTTCTGCGATGTCACCACTTCGCCTTCGTTTTTCCAATCTTCTATCAGGCCGTTGCTGGCTTGGAAGTCCCTGGGAAACAAGACGTCATTGGTAGATGGAGATTGGCATTCATACCCCGATTGATTGGCAAATTGCCCGGTCTCTTTTTGTACATCGATCGTCTTGTCATTCCACTCATGATAATGCGTCTGCTCGACCTCGAAGACAGCCTTTTGCCGCTTCGAGTTTCTTGGCTGGGTTGGCGGCATTGTCTTGTACCCCAACGCCAAAGCGACCCGTTCTTCATACAAACATAGATTCGGTTGCCCACGTTCACAGCAAGACTGACAGGCGGGTATATCTCTACTGCATCCTTTTTTGGAATTGCGACAGGGGATGCAGGGCCGCCGTAATTTTCTAGAGCATGGGGCTGCCATTCCATAAGGTTCTGTCATGGCTTCGGGAAATAAACCATCAAAATTGGATTGATCGCAGATGTATTCTTTTGCCTCTATCAAAATTGCGAAGCAATTTGTAATAAGAGGAGCAGTCGAGATAGTTCGTGGCTTGGGGATATTTGATTTGGATGAAACTTTGATAAAAGTGAAATGCAATCGAAGCGACACTGAGTCTACTTTAAATTCACCAACAACCGTGGCCATGGTATTCTTCAGACGGTATTTTCTTTAACATTCTTCAAGGCTTTGGTGGCGAGCTGTACGGCTCCTAAAGTGGTAAGTAGTGAGCCCTTTCGGCATACTGGATCCGATGCTGCCTGAAAATGCATGGTATTATCTGGAGCGTCGCGGCACTCAGCATGCCCTGACACTTTCACCCCTTATTCTCTGGACAGAAATAGCCTGTGGTCTGGAGTCACATCAATTGTGACATGCTGAGAGAATTGTAGTGACCCGGGGAAGACCTTCCACGTTCCCAGGAGCAACGAAGCGCCTTGGGGCCTCAATGGTGACTTTGGCATCAGAGAGTAGGCCCCTGGAACCACTGAAGTGATCCCAGAAGCCCTGTGCTAATACCTATTTATAGCTGCAAACGCTTTAGTCGGATGGACTGGTCTGAGGACTGGAGCCCTTCATAAAGCTGCGCTCGTCTCTTGGCTTTCTACAAGCTTCTCTCAATTTCACACCCTCTCACACTTCTTTTACATCATGGTTCGTTAATTATCCTCACGACATATTGCCCATGGGAAACTAAACAGATTAATAGTCTCAAATCGGAGACTTGCCTCCAGAAATAGTGTTGATGATTACCACATACCTACATGGTAGCGCAAAGTTCGCTCTTGCAAGATCCTGCAGAGCGCTGTATTACCGACTACGAACCGCAGTCCTTCAATTCAACATCGAATATCAGAACAGCAATCTTCTGGGCCTGGCCGCCAAAGATGACAATGTTGATCTTACGCTCATGTTGCTTCACCACGGAGCAAACGTCAATGCTTTCTTTCGTGCGAAAACCCCGGTCATGAGGCCTCTCAAGTACTCTTCATCTGCAGTGCTCAAGCTCCTACTGGAAAGCCCTAGGCTAGATATCAATATCCAAAACCGAGAGCAGGAAAGTGCCTTATGGTTTGCGGTTACATATGGATCATGCTCGACGCTGCGGGCTCTCTTGGAATTGCCCAGCTGCGCAGTGAATCTCCGGCATCGACGAGGCCAGACTGCGTTCCATTTCGCCGTATGGTGGGGTCGAATCGACTTGGTGGAAGCGCTGCTCTCCAACGGTGGTGATCCCTACGCATACGATGTTTCTGGTCGCTCGCCATGGGATTGGGCATTTCAATACGATAGGCCCTTTATGAAGGCTGTGTTTTCACGAGAGGAAGAGTATGTCCAGCCAATGTATGCTCACTCTGATGCGTCGGCACTGCACCAGGCAGTCCCGCATGGATCTGTGGATGCTGTGAAGCTGCTCCTGGGGCGGAAAGGTCTTGACTTGGCGGTAATCGACAGTGATGGTGCGACAGCCCTCCATCTCGCTGTCCGCAGTCGAAGCTTGGAAGTGGTCGACCTCATTCTCCGGCATCCTCGAGTGGATGTGAACTGTATAGATAATGACGGCAAATCCCCGCTTTGGTGGTCGACGTTTTTGTCATATTACGAGATTACCGAAAGGCTTCTAGCTGAGGAGGACATTGATGCCAACTTGATCGGTGGCTTCGGTCGGCATGACACACCCTCGGCACCACTACACCATGCCGCGACTCGGTCGCATATAATGATTTTGAAGCAGCTGCTTGCGACCTAAGGAATTGACCTGAACGTCTGCGCTGCGAGACAGACCCCTTTTTCTGCCGCCGCCGCGGCGGGTAGATTATCTCGCGGGATACGAGCACATCTTCGCGTCCAAAGTAGCCCCGAAAACAGTTTCCGGATCGTGGGATATTTCCTCCGACAATGGCTTGACCGGGCTGGCAAAGTGCACTAGAACATCATATTCGAACAATAATAAAATTTGGAACTTCGTCTATCGCTCAGGAATGAAACTGAGCCAAACAGGTACTTTGTGGTCTTGAAGAAACAATAGCGACATCAAAAAGCAATGCAGATAGCACAGTTCTGCTCCGTAGCGATAGCAGAAAACAAACAGAAAAAAGAGCTGTCAAAATCGGCAGATCCGTCACTGCGTATAGGCACTCACTTACATGCAACTCAGACCTCGATCTCGCGTGGAACCCTAACAAAAGAAAAAGGGGGAAAAAGACGACGACGACGTAAACATCATTCAACGTTTTGATCGGCGAAACACTGCCCATGATCAGTGAATAGATTGGAATGAGGTGGCCGCTGTTGTGCCACCTCTGGTAGCGATAAAGTGCAAACCCATGTTGATGAATGTTGAAACACATCGTCGGCGCTTTTCTGCGGACCGCCGGGAGTGTTGAAACGGTGCCAACAGTGAGGAAGGGTTTTTCATATACTCAATCATCAAGAAAAAGCCGCGATGCCTCCGAATATTGCATCAGATCAATGGGTAAATGTTGAACCAGCTGAAATCTGAGGGTCAGCGGTGTTGAGACCCTCACAATTCGCAAGGATTGGTCCATCGACTCGAGAGTAAGGGTTGGATGCAATGCTATAAGTACCCGAACTCTCGCCAGCAGAACAGTCGTTCTCAAGCATTCGCTTGTCATCCTTGAACAAAGAATATCGAATACTTCTCGACTTCGCCAGCTACTCTCCTCCAGTACGGACTGGCCCGACCCCGAACTGTGATGCACTTGTGATCGAACTGACCTATTGTATCGCTCCTAGTCTTTCTATGCTCGACAATGAAATCTATTAACGGCAGGTAAGTTTGGTTGCCCAATCATTTGAGACCATGCTAACGTGGAAGATGTTTATTATCAGTTCCGTCTCGGTTGTTCCTCTGGAAATTCAATCGACGGACCTAGAATGGTCTCGATAATAAATCCAGGTTGCGAAGACAGTGAGTTATGAAGGGCCTCCATAAGCAACCTACTGATGGTTTATCATAGACCGAAATCGTCCCCTACCAAGCCGGCTCGACCAAACTCGAATGCCGCGCGCAGTAGTAGCTGGCAAAGTAAGTTTCGATCACTATAGCATTTTCGAGAGTAGTTAGCCTGTGCTGACGATTCTCTGTATAGGAAGCCGATTGTTTTACCATGAGCCAGCCCATGTCTTGTAAGTTGCCCCATTCGTTGCCACTGCCTATTCCCAACGCCCGGGACTGCGTTTTGAATCTCAGTGTGGAATCTTTCTGTTTGGGGCTCTCTGTTCTTCAGAAATATCGCTGATGTCTCTTTCTCACCATAGGGCGAATGTGATTATTGTAGTCGACACGAACCGAGCCGTATTCCCCCATCATCCTTGCAACTAAGTCAGGTGCACCAGCCTGATGGGCCAAGCCACTGACTTCCAGTATGATTGCGCCTTTGTTGTTTCTGAAGACATGGTTGGCGCGGCCACTTCGCCTGGCGTATTTAGCGGGCCCAATTCAGCAAGGCTTGATGGCCTCCGGTTAGCCGTACGGTAAAATTCCAAAGTGTTTTCATCTCTCCAGCATTACCCTGTCCGGTACAAGTTAACTGTCAATGTATTAGGGACTTGCTGTATTCCGACGGCTATGAACCTCTTGCCCCACCTCCGATTCGAAACCTCGACGATGGCATAGTCCGGTCCCATGCTAGACCGAGCTATCGCAGCATCCGACAAGAACGAAGGGAAACCTAGCAGCGACGAGCACCGAGAAAGACTACGGTTTCTCCGAAAGTTGAATCAGCCAGTGATGCATTGAGTTATCGGCCACAATCTGATGGTCAGCTCTGTCAAGCCCCCAGTTGCAGCCGGGCAAGCGACATGGCAGGCCGCGGTATGAGAACTTCCCCGGATCTCTCGCCGCGAGAGCACTCGCTTTGAGGTTAGTTCCTAGCCTGCCCTGGACAAAACATCAAAATATTTTGTTCACTAGCCACTAGTGGTTCTTTGTCCTGGCATGATTGAACACCCGCCTGGCCACTGCCTGTGGCCACATAAGCAGCAAAAGCATACAGCTATACATTGGAGAATATGAGCCTGTGCCCACATCTATTTCCTCTGGGTACGGACTGATACTGGACCCCTGGGTCGTGATCGAGCTGACGCCTGCTGTCTCGTCTCTACCTTGCCCGTGCTCGAAGTGAAGCTACACTCAGAGCAAGTATGTGTAGCCCTCGGTCACAGGAAATCTTGCTGACGTGAGATATATTGAACTTCAGCCTGTTCTGGCCGTTCCCACAAATCCAATTAAGATACTGTATGATGGCTGGCATGGGAATCTCATTGATGCCGCTAGAACGGTGAGTTGCAAACGAACATATCGAGCCATCTGCTGATCATTAGCGATAGTTTGAGTAACATTGGTAATGAACTGCCTTGGCAGTTTCCCAATGCAGACGACCATTGAAAGCTGCCACTATAACCAACTTCATGAAACAAAGCTGACAAAGTACGTTCTCATCCCTCAGACGTTTTGGAAGCAAACTAACCATGTTATCAAATCGCTGATATGAAGATGACCGTTTCCCTCCGAACTAGGCTATGCATAATGCAGCCGAAAGCCGACCGAACAGTCACTTTTCATCTATGTCACCACCGAGGGGCACGGACTCGCCGGCAGAAATAGACTTGCGATGCTCATGGTCAGTCAGTTGCCGCGAAGGTCTAATTATCCCGTTGATAATTCCAAAGATGCAAGGTTGTTTTTGATACATACCAGGTGGAGTTTGTTGACTTCGAACGGAGCTGCCAATGCGTCCCACGCGACTAAGGGAACGACGCGTTACGCCGCGTAAATTCACCGCCTTATCCTCCCCGCGGCACGCGCTCGGCGGAGTAGGTCCCTGATGACTCCCAATTTGAAGACCCGCGGATGCTAACTCCGCCTGACATGCTCCCTTTCTTCTTCTCCCTAGTTTCTCACCTTATCTCTCTCGTTCACCTCTGGACCACGTATGCTGGAAAGTATATTTCCTATCCTACCGCATTCTCAAGAATAAGTCACCTCAATTCGTTTCCTTCCACTCTTAGAGGTTGGTTGGTTTGGACCCCACGTCTTTACTCATCTGAACTTGTGCTGAGGCTTTCTGTCAGCATAGCTCTATTTGGCACCATGACGGAAAGCAATTTCAGCTTTTCTAGTACCACGCGGCAGACCTCGATAACTTCCGCCTTTGTCGTGGACACTGAGCAAGCCGCGTCTATTAAGACAACTGCAATCTCTATCCCCTCGACCGCCGTCCGTACTGGGGCCGCCACTGCGGCTGTCAATCGCACGTCCACAGATAGGTTTCGTGAACTGCCCTGCCAATGGATTGGATGCAGTGAAACGTTTTTCACTGCCGAGGCCTTATATGTAAGCTCGTCGACGAATCAGTTGCCCCCGAAATTTCTAACTGTTATTGCAACACAGGAGCACATCTGCGAGGGGCATATTGACCGCAAGGCCACTAACAACCTCAGCTTGGCATGCCAATGGGGTAGCTGCAATGTTACTGCTGCCAAGCGGTACCATATTACCTCCCATGTTCGGGTTCATGTGCCGTTCAAGCCTCACGAATGCCATGTCTGCGGCGACTCTTACAAGCGGCCCCATGATTTGAAGAAACATGTCAAGACTCATGCGAACGACCCGGAGATTCGATTTTCTGAGATGAGCATGAAGCAAAAAGATTATCGTATTCTCTGGGAATCAGAAGATCTAGTCTCGTGATTCTTCCGCCCTACTTCTGGAACCTTTCGCCGTAACGCGCAATCGACCTAGTCAATTTATTTCAGACCAACAGCCTACATGGCTGTCTTGCTAGAGGGACAGTAACACACCGGTCCCTTAACACCCAGGGAGGACCTCCGCAATTGATCTGACGGCGACGAACCGACCGGATCGACTCATCAAGTGCCACCTCTACCATGAAAATTACAGGTCCGACCATGGAAGCTCCAAACCCAACGTACCTTTACCAAACAGGAAAAAAGGCCTACACCCGCGCAGACTGGACCAATATTGGCGATGAGGTAGTTAAGCAGGTCGACCCATGAAAGAAATCAAAACTCGACCAACCCTCGGCGACATGGTCCAGAAACCCATAGATGCGACAACGGAGGCCGCGAACCAGTATACACCTGACACACGCCCAACTCCTTACTCTAAGCGGTGGTTTATGCCAAACTTTAAAGTTCAACAAGACATTGTCAACAGGCTGCGTCTAGATTGTAGGAACATTGTGCAACGTTAGGGAAAGACGAGCCTGGACTTGGACCATTGAAAAGGCTAAAACATCACACTGGAGGACGTTCTTGGACGAAACCGGGGAAGAAATCCCTGGGAGGCTACTACCTACATGAAATCCCGAGACAGCTTGGGGTCTTGAAGGTGGGCAGCCACGGAATTATCGAGAGCGAAGACAAGGCGCAGGCCTTCCTCCGCTTCTTCTTCCCCAAAATGGACACGCCAGTCACCAACGCGTCCATGGCGGCCCCGTTGGAACTCCCGTGGCAGCTTATCACCGAGCTTGAAATTCAACGATCCCTCAAAGCTGCTTAAGGAACCACCGCCCCGGGAGGAGACAATCTACCGATGCTTTAATGGAAACAGCTTTGGACACACCTCAGGAGCGTCATCACCAAAATATGCAATACCTCAGTGAACCTAGGGTACCACCCGAAACACTGGCGGAGAACGAAGATTGTGGTGCTAAGGAAGCCTGGGAAGCCAGATTATTTGATTTCAGGTGCCTATCGTCCGATCTCACTCCTCAACACTCTAGGCAAGCTCCTGGAAGCAGTCGTCGCCCGACGACTTTCATATCTCTCAGAAAAGCACGGGCTGCTGCCGGACACCCAGTTCGGCGGTAGCCCCGGAAGGACCACTGAGCAAACGCTGCTGGTACTCTCGAATTCCATCGACCAAGCATGGTATAACACAAAGTAGTCACCCTCGTTTCATTCGATCTAAAGGGAGCATTTAACGGAACCAACGAGATGAGTCTAGACGCCTGTTTACGAACCAGACGGATTCCCTCTGTGGAACGAAAATGGATTGCAACCTTTTGGACGGACCGCCATGCTCAAGATAGGGTTCGACGATTTTCGTACCGAGACAGCACCGCTAGCCAACGCGGGACTCTCGCAGGGCTCGCCGCTATCACCCATCCTATTCGCATTCTTCAACGCTGACCTAGTTGATCAACCCGTCACCATCCACGGAGGCGCTTCGGCATTTATAGACGACTACTTCCGCTGGCGAGTGGGTAGGTCGGCCGAAGAGAACCTGGCCAACATACAATCCGAAGATATCCTCCGTATTGAGACGTGGGCACGGCAAACTGGACCCTGCTTCGTCGTCAAGAAAACTGAGCTCATTCACCTCGCCAGGAAGAGAGGAGACCGGCTGCAAGGCCAGATAGTCGTGAATGGTACAGTTGTTTAACCCTCACCCACAACGAATCTGCTGGGCGTGGTCTTTGACCCGGAGCTACGATGGAAGGAACACGTACAGCAGGCCATCAAGCGCGCAACCAAAACCACCATCGTTCTATGTGGGTTGCGGCACCTGCGGCCTGAACAGATGCGACAGCTTTACCAGGCATGCGTCACGCCGGTCGTCGACTACGCGTCAACCGCATGGTACGACCCGTTGAGAGATAAGACCCATCTGTGACACCTGAACACAGTACAGAGAAACTCGCTGATCCGCGTCTTATCGGCTTTCCTTCCTGAAACGTTCCCAGAGCACTTGGGTGGGGATTCTTTCGAAGGTAAGCAAGGGCAAGATTTCCAAATTCAAGAACAAGCTAAATTACTCAGATATTGAAACTCAATTTGATCTTGTTGCAGAGATCGAGAATCTTCATCGGGAGAATCAAAGCCTAATGCAAAGACTAGAAATTGCCGAGAAGACAGCAAACGCGGCGCGGATGGCGCAATTGATCGGAGAGGAGAGCCTTCGACGGCAAAATGAGCTACTCCAAGAGTCACGCAGAAATGCAGAGACTGTACTAAGAGAAATCTCAGACATTGGCCAAGCTTACTGAGCTTCAAAATGGACTGAAAGCGTTGACGATGGTGAGGTCGTTGAAGTTATGCGCAAGGTTTTTCGGGGATTGGAGGACTGGACCAAACGGCATTTCAACCAAGTATTCCATGCAGCACAGTCTACAAAAAATGCTAGTCTTGATGCAGCTCTGCTTAGCTACAACAATTCTGCTCTTACTATTCAGGTTATTCAGGCAGCCATCTCCGAGCAAATCCACCATGGAATATTTTCCCGCTATATGGTTGGCCTCCCAGGCAGATTCTATGACGAAATTTTCTATGAAGTTGACACCAAAGTATCAAGAGCTTGTAAGTTAGCGTACCTGACCTAACCGGGGGCTTTGTGCTAACAATATCAGTCCCACCGCATGTTTGGCAACACTGGCGTGCTTCCACTAGCCTTGCAGGGGCATCTCTCGCGGGGGAAGCACTTGGCGAAATTTGTGATCAGATTACACAAAACATAGACGAACTCTTCGGGTTGTATACTCTCACAAATACCAAGGAAAGGAAGCATCAATTGAAAGACCTGCTACTGGAATGCGCGAGGTTCAAGCTGAGACCTGAGCGGTCAAGCATCTGTATACTTTTTCCGTTGGAGCTGCCCGGGGACACCTTTCCTCGAAGAACGAATGCGGGGTTTGACCGGGGTATCCTCTACTGAAGCGACTGTCTCGCAAAGTATATGGCCGATGCTCTGCAATGAATCTCTGATAATTGGATCACTGTGGAGAAGGAAGTCGTCCAACTAATCGAGCCGGATCCTGTGACTGTCACTGAAACTGGATTCTCCGCGGATTTCTCCAGTCGTTCACTTTAAGTAGGGGCTAGTTGTGATTTCAAGGTTCAAAATAGCTTTATCGAGGATTTGGCTCTATTTAGCTACGAAACAAGAGGAAGCACAGAAATTCAATCAACAATTTCTCATCACTCCCTAGACACCGTCCACAAAGCCATCGCCTCCTGCCTCTGTATCCACCTTCATAGACTCCATAAGTCCGCATATCTCAAACAACTTACGAGGTCCAAGCCCATCGGGCGTTCCGACCACCCCGTCAGTCTTCAGGCGCTCCAAAGCCGACCGAATGCCCATGTAAGCCGGGGCAAGAGAAGCGAATGAGAAGATCATGATTCGGAATCCCATCTCTTCCGCCTCCTTGGTGGTAATCACTGGAGTGGCACCGTTTTCTACCATGTTGAGGAGAAGAGGCCAGGGGGCAAGATCCTGCACTGTCTGGCGCGCCTGCTCCTTCGATGTAAACCCTTCCAAAAGACCTACATCTGCCCCAATGTCTCGCGCTGCTTTCAAGCGGGCGATGCATTCCTCATAGCCATGTTGTTGGAGGGCATCAGTCCTTGCGATGAGGACAATATCCGAGTGCAAGTGATCTTTGGTCAACTTGGCCGCCCGGATTCGCGTCAGGTACTCTTCACGGCCCACTACCTTCTTTCCGGCAAGGTGGCCACATCGTTTATTCTGGATCTGGTCCTCGATATGGAATCCAGCCACGCCAGCCTGAATGTACTGCTGCACGGACTTGGCCACCATCAGAGGCCCTGCAATTGAGCATGTCAGCTCCACATCCATGTTTAGTTGTATTATTTGAGCAAGCCCTTCTAGACGTACCTCCATAACCGGTATCCATGTCTGCAATAAGAGGAGGACCAAATGGGTCAAGGTTGGCAATCATCTCCGCATTGGTTCTCATATCATGAAGCTGAGCTAGACCCAGATCCGCCATTCCAAGTCGTGAAGCAGTTGTACCGGCACCAGTCTATTGACATCAGTTATGGCCCAAGGCCCAAGTGAGGAGCAACCAGAACGCATGACATACCATATACATGCTTTTGAAGCCTAGCTCCATGGCAATTCGAGCAGACAGACCATCGTACACTCCTGGGCAGATAATGAGGTCCTTGGAGTCCTTCAGCATTCGACGCAGCTTAGACGCAGCGGGAATGACATAAAGAGAGACACTAGGCTCATGGCGCATTCCATTGACTTCATAGAAGCCATCCTTCTCAACAGTGATAGTGATTGTCATTGTGCCGACGGTAGCACAACGACGGGAAAAGACAGAAAGAGTTTGTGTGATTGTAAGGCGAATTATGATTTGGTTTGAATTCAAATTTCGGATCTCACTACTTATAGTTCAATAGTCTCCTATCCGGAGTAGCATGGCCCGATTTTCGAGTGAATTCAATTGCGCAGAATAACCCCGAGCGGATCTCCGACACTGGTCACGAAAAAAAGGGCTTAGGTCTCTTGAGGATGCAACATCCCATCATGTGCTAAGCCAGAAATTGATCATTTGCTCATTCTTGGGTCGTACTGGCTTAGAAAGGAGGCATAGATGACATGGTAACCCAGTTAGTTCCTGCCAGGAAATGAAGGCGTGAAGACCGCCGAGGAGATATTAGGATGACTATCATTCCCGATAAGGTCAAGCCATTTACGGCACGGATGGAAGAAGGTGGTGAAATCGTCAGGCTCCGGTCCTGATAACGGAACTGCGATCCAATCGGACAAAGGCAAAATGAGTAGCATGGGATAGGCGAGGCAGAAGAGAGGCAATTGACACGGAGTACACAGGCAAGATAATCTGTCTGAAGACGCCAGTGACGGCAAATGCATATGCAGCTGCGCATGAGTCGCATTCTCACTTGCATCTGCAAATTCCTATCAGGGGTGAAGGGGGCAGTGCTCGGGAGTGATATAATTCTTGGCCCGCGATTCAATTATTCAAACCCCAGTTCGCCAAGCGTTTTTCGCAGTTAATCTTTCGGGAGATCAGCAGCCACATTAGCCATGGGAGCGTAACAGCGTGGTATCCTCCATTTTCGGAGGGGGAAAGGGGAGTATATCCGTCAGTTCAAAGTTGCTCTTATAACTTAATTTCAAGGAACATAAAGCTATGGCTCATCATTCGGCCATGACGACCCATAGAGGGGGCAGAACGATCACAAACAAAGCTGGAAGTTTAATTCTATCCCCCACACACGAGAAGCCGTTGTGACACAACTTCCGTGGTGTGGTGGGTGGTGTGGTGGATCTCAGGGGCAAGACCAGATACGGCGCCAAGCCGCTGAGTGTCACCACAAATTCCCCCCGAGTCCTTCTTGGCGCTTCAGGACCACCTTATTCAGCCGGTGTGCAAGGCAAAATATCCGGTCCAGGCGGGGGTCAGACACTCCGCCCAATGCTCAGATTGCGGCCGAAGAATGATCTACCCGAAGGCTAAATGGTGACAGAGGCTGTTCGGTCTTTCCGGGCGGAGATTCATGTCCATGCCCAGGCTTGCTCGTCTTGGAAGCCAGCATCCGTGGGGGGTTGTTTCGCTTTGCCCCTCAGGCCAAGAAGGACACACATCCCCGATATGAAGAAAGAGGAGTTCCCGAAAAAGGATGAGATCGACGGACCGACAGGGAGGGGAGGACCCTCGCCTAGGCTTCTCACATATTCCGGCGAGTTCCTAGCCCCATAGGAACAAGAGCAAATTGTCTCCCGTCATACATTCTGATTTCTGTCACTTGCAATGGAACAACCTGAGAAACCTTTTCGTGGATTATCCAGGTTCTTGGGAGGTGAGGTCGATCCTCGCCATGCCGACCTGTTATTGTTTACCTGCTGCTTGACTTCGGGTTTGGTGGATAGTACAATATACAAGGGTACGAGCGTCGTCTTGTTGGCTTGGTTTGGAAGTTGAGGCTGGTCGAACTGACTTGAGCAGCCTATAACACTTTTGTGTCTATGCAAACTGGTATGAACGCGATGTTGGTCACAATCAGCAATCAATGAGCTTGAGATGGTGTAGAGATGCTGATATTCCATGATGTCTCGCATTGCAGGGAATACCATTTTCGTGGGACTGGGAGCTTCAAATCAAAACCCGCGTCCGTTCGGATGGGCACACTCGTTGACCTCGATCGTGTGTTTTGTGATCGGCTGCTTCCTCTTTGCACGGCTCAATCGCATCATTGGGGCACGGCGTCGGGGGTCTCTGATGCTGTCTTTCCTCATCCAAGCTTGCATCATCATCATAACAGCTGCCCTCGTTCAGGGAAGAGTTGTGTCGAGTGCTCTCGATGACGATTTATCACAATCCATCACTCGATGGGACCAAGAAGTGCCGATCGTGCTTCTTAGTCTTCAGTCGGCAGGACAGATCGTGGCCAGTCGTGCGTTGGGCTTCAACGAGATTCCGACCGTGGTAATCACCAGTCTGCTCTGCGATCTGATGTCGGACCCGAAACTGTTTCTCTTGCGAAACGACAAGCGGGACCGTCGTATCATAGCGTTCGTTCTAACGCTGGCGGGTGCCATTGTTGGGGGCTGGGTCACCAAGGCCACAGGGAACATCGCTCCAATCCTTTGGCTGGCTGCTGGAATCAAATTCCTTGTGGCGGGATCCTGGGGAATGTGGAAAACCAAGGCATGATTCTTGGAGTAGTTGGGGAAGTTGAAGTTGGAATAGTTTCAGAGTGAAAGTGGAAGGAAACCAGGGAGTGTTGGTGGCCATGATTCTCGGGCCACAATGTACAGCCTAAACATTCAGGCAGCAATTATCCTGGTAAAGGTCAGTCGAGTTGTGAATTCTGTAGAGATGTGAAAATCACTTGCATATAGATTACACAGAGTCCTTGTATCCTTGCCTGACCCTCCATCTTCGTAATTCATAAAGCTTCTCGAGTGTGACTTCCCCTACTCCTCACCATATGGCGGCCGTTTATGAAGTATAGCGTCTAGTATGGAACTGTTGCACACGACTACGCAATACTACCAAACACGCCTCGTCGCTGAGCTACCAGATCTAGGTACTATTAACTATTACCTATTACCTTTCTTAAATTTTCGTTATCAAATCTCGGAAAGCTCTCTCGCATTCCAGTCAATCCATCTTCCTCATTATCGGACCCTCTCCACCAGCTCGGAACGCAGTGCGGAATTTCCTCGTGGATGTCTATCTCATTACTGCGTCCGCAATCACCCGCTCAGTCCGCGGCAGCGCCGCAACCCTGCTCACAGATCACACCTTCTCCGCGATGGGTGCTGAGGGCGGAGAAAGCTTGATTGGCAGAGTGGCTGCGTTGATGGTCGTGATACAATTCCCGACTTCGCCAAGTTCCCCGGAAAAAACCGACGAGGCTGGTCCCGGCGGGGGTTCAATTCAATCTTCCGAGTCACTTTCCTTTAGCTCCAGCACGGGTAAGGAAATGGTGGAAGAGCCTGAAGGCGATAAAGGGACCTCTTAGCCCTGCCAAGAGTATCGACTTCATAGTACATCGGCTAATATAAGCGACCACTTTCGTATATCTACGTAAATACTGTGATTTGATCTATGAGTTAGATACTAGCTGAGCCAGCGGCGAGCACATCATGCTTGTGCGCCCGATAGAAGATAAAGAAATTGTTTACGGCTGGAACATTTTCGCCGAGGGGCTATGGAGCCCAACTATTTTTCAATGTTTGGCTACGTAGACAGAGTGAGAGCGGATAAGAATCGCCCTTCATCGCGCGCCCGCCACATTGATCTTTTCAGCTACATGCTAAATTTCCTCTGAAACCTTTTGCATTCGCGTTCCCTTTCTGGTTTAGTGCTTAACCTCGTCGGGATTTGCTCACTAGGTCGAGCTGAGCACTCCAAACTTCTCTTCATGTCGGAATATATGGAGCTTTGTTTTGTCATATGTTGTATTTAGTAACGTGATTGTAATATTCGGTAGATAGATTGTCCATACAAAATCGTATGGTAACAGGGACGTTCTCAATTAAGACTCCTTGCTATCTCATTCGTGTATGCTACTTAGGTCCACAGCTGCTCCGACAGCGGATCTGCTGACTAAGACCCAACCCAACCCGTATGTTGGTTTTTCGTGCGTGGGTTTCGGCGACGCCTAAACTCAGCCAATCAGTTTAGGCACGTGATGAAAGCCCCCTACCCCGCCCTTTATCCGGCGAGGAAACAATTCTCCTTCAATACGTTTCTCTCCCTAAATAGCATCAACAAGAAGGGCCTGCAAAAGATTTAGATGATGGCTGATCCAATAAGTATGACTGCTTCAGCGCTTGCTGTCATAACAGCCGCAGTTCAATCAACAAAATCATTATACGGTGCTGTCTCACGCTACAGAGGTCGTGACAAAACCCTCGGAAGGCTGCAAGATGAGCTTCAAGACCTCACAAAAATCCTGGAGTCCTTGGCGCGTGTCATTGACGAGGAAATTACAATGTTGGAGCTCCTGCAGAGTCCAATCGACCGATGCAGCAGAGTTTGTCGAGAGTTCGAAGAGTCGATGGAGTCTTTTTGGCGAAAGTCGAAAACAAGCATTCGAGACTGGACTAAAATGGAATTCATGAGAGGAGACATCAACGAATTCATCGAAATGATATCTGGCTACAAGTCTACAATTTCTGTGGGCTTAGGTACCGTTAACATGTTTGTCACCTTGCCTAATTCTCGAGGTTTCGCTAACGTGTCCCCAAGACATGCCGCCAAAATATCCCAGGACGTCCTCAAGCAATACAATGAGATGATTCAGGATACAGTCTATAATCTCGAGCTGCATCTGCAACGAATCGACGAGAAAGTGGAACGATTTAACATCAACAGCGCAGGTTCTTCTGATTTAACAGTGGATTTAAACGACGAACGCGAGGTTACCAAGCAGTGTCTTCGTGTTTGCGAAGACGCGAGACATTGCATCGAATCCATAGGAATCCGAGAATTTTCTCTTTTGCAAGACCGATCACAAAATAACGCAGAAGATGATGGAGACAAACGCTTCCAAGCGCAACTACTCACACGTCAAGCTTTGGATGAGAATCGTGATAGCTTCTCATTGATCATAAGTCAGCTCCGGAATCGTCTGGAGAGCTTGATCTTGAAAAACGACCCTAGCGATGAGAAAGAGAGGGCTCGTCTACAAGAAGATATCAATAGTTCTAAGCAGTGCTTAGAGGTATGCAGAGTTGCAAGTGAAGTGTCAAATCAGAAAACATACAGAATTGGAGAGGTGATTGCGGAGGGCGACAGCGATCAAGTAGTAGTGACTACTTTGGCTGATCTGTTCGACATCAAAAGAGCTGTTTCTCAGGGTAATTCAGCACAATTAGTCGGATCAATGACGGATGAGGCACTTCGTCATCTGACTGAAAGACGTTACAGCAGTCGGTTTGGCTCACATACCCAAAAGTCCGCCCCTGCTGGATCTTCTACCTCTGATTTGCCTTCGATTAACAAGACAAAAACCAGCCGACCGGTCTTTGTCCCCGAAACAAGCCATGGCGAGCAATCTGCGGAGTTGAAAGGAAAATATGGCAGACCGAGCTCGAATGAAAGGAGAAAGCGGTTGATGCTGGATGACTTTGAATGAACGTTGCGTGTCCCAGTTGGAAATTGGTTTTTTTTTCTTTTCTTTTTTTTTTTGTCCCTCGGCGCTCGGGAGAGCAGCTTATGAGACTTAGGTTATAAAGTCCAGGAATCGCCCAATCCCCCCCGAGGATATTTCAACAAGCAGGGCCAATCTAGGTCCAATTTTCCCCTAATAGGAGAGTCCTCTTGGGTCTTGATCGTCATGACAAGGCAGTGCTCAGTAGAATAGTTCGCACGCCTCAGAGCCGGTGGATATACAAGCAGCCAATTATGATTGTTAATTACCCACCTTATCAAAAGGGGCATAACAGCTCGTGGATGGCCCACTATTTTGTCGGAGCAGGTGTGGGCCCTAATTAGCATGCACGAATGAGATAGCAAGGAGTCTCAATTTGAAGTGCCCCCCTTACCATACAGTTTTGTATGGTGTCGACAAAAGAGGGTCGCAGTTTTACTAGTGCGCCCGGGGAATATTCAGCACCCCCACATGCCTGTTTTCAACCATGATTGCATGGCTCTAAACGATCTTACTAAGCCCACATCGCATAACTAGTTATAACTATTCTGTACTTCCCGTAGTATTCAAAATCAACACTCTCAAGTACTCAATTGGCCATGCCCGTACTAGTCCGTACTGTAACGACAACTTCCGACAGACTGTATTAATTCCCTTCTTTCCGTGATGAATTACGTCATATGCCTAAAGGCGGAAGATGACGGATGCGTGACGACACAACACGCTAGTTTTGTAATACAGATCAGAAGGTATAAAGACATTGCACATTTTATTCACGCATTGTTCACTATTATCAATCGACGAATATATTTAGGAGTTAATTGATGAGCTAGGAACCCCGACATGTCCAATACCGAAGAGAACCCAGATGCTATGAGAGGTTATAAGTCGTTCGTGGACTACCACCTGGCAACTAAACGCTGAGGGTCTATGGCCAACGCTAATTACAATTTGCAATACAGAGGACTAAGCAACCCAAATGCCTCAGATGAGGTAAAGGGACCCGATCAAGTACAACTTGATCAAGATCTTGACTGTGACCAGTCATGCAAAAGGCTATACAATGCTAGAGGTGGTCAAAGCAAAGACTTGAGCAAAGTCCCTGCTGGACCTGAAGCGTCAGTGCTGAAATCAATGAAAGTGGCTACAGTGATGTGATATGGCTAACAACCCTAATTTACTTAAGAGCTCAGAAGAGTCCTGGTGTAACCAAAATGGACAAGAAGAAGGCATACGAGGAATTGATTCGGATGGGTGGCGAAAGTCCCGAGGAATAATGATCCCATTTCACGCGAGTAGTTCAATGCCAGCTAATATAGGGATCTTTAAGGTATTACTGCGATCACAATGTATAACGGGAGTAGTTTTATCGGTTGCCTTAGCTTTTATGTCTTAAAAGAGCAATATTAACGCGCTGCACCCAGGTGTCTCAGAGAGTTCTTGAATTCCTTTATGGCCGTGTCGATGTCATCGAATGTCAACGCAGAGAGCGCCCAGTGAGCATGTTTCTGTGCCAGAGAGATAGACTGTTCGTCGACCGACTGTGATGGTTGACTTGGTGGTCCAGTGGGCACATGAGCCAGAGATGCACGTAGGACTGGAGGTGGTCCGGACGGCACAGCTGCAGGATGCGGAATATGAGAGCTAGTGCCCGATAGCTCATGGAACGAATCTGAGGCCGGTACGGCGATTGAAGAACCAGTGGTTGGTGATGGAAAGGAGTGCAAGGTATTTGAGGCCCCGGGAATACCTGGTAGGCCCGGCACTGGAGAAGAGTACCCAATTGTCCCCGGGGATGAGGAGAGTTCTAAGTCTCCTGGTTGTGGATTGCTGATTTCCTTTGTTCGCGCAGGAGAACCAGGGATATCATCGAGTACAGACGGAATATCATGATTCGATGTTGCAGGCGGCCACTGAAGTGATGAAGCTCGGGAAGTGTGAAGCGATTCATCAAGAGACAATTCCTGGGTCAGCTCCCGCCCTTTTAGACAGTCGAATTCTTCTGGAATTTTCTCGATTGGCGGCTGTCTGGATGGAGAGGGCTGTTCCGCTACCGATCCATCGAATGTTCGAACTTCCAGATTGGCGATTGATTTTTGTGCTTCCTCTTCTGGAACAGGATTCGTCGCATTGGGATCTTCGCCATTCCTGATCGCCTTCACAATTCGGACTGCATGATACTTTCCGAACTTGATCCTTCCGGCAATTTCCGGGTCCAGAGCCCCCCCAGATTTGACGTAGTTCGAGAAATAGAGCCGCTGCCTGGAATGTATCTGCGGTTTGCCTAGTAAAATCAGAGAAGAGGCATCTTGGTAGCCACAAGCAACATTTGGGAGCTCACTTTGTGACCTTGTTAGCGTTCATAGCATCTTCAGCGCGAGCGAAAACTTCCAACCCAAAGCGCTCGACGAGTGCACTCGCCACGACGCTATCCACCACCGATTCATCGCCAGAATGCTCGCTTTTGAACTATATCACAGCGTCGTTGTCAGTCACAATCGTTGTCAGTCACAATCGTTGTCAGTCACAATCGTTGTCAGTCATGTAAAGAGCAGGTAGTAAAGAGCAGGAAAGAGGTCGAGTTTGGGGACTCGGCGAACCTGCTCAAGCTTATCCACCAGGTTGGTGGTGTAGGTTTTAATTTCATCGTTGGATTTATGAAGACCCCGTCCGATGATCTGATTCACTATGTGAAAGTGGCCTGCGATATTGGCGATTCAGTAAGCTCCAACATCCACTGCAGCATCCAGGGAGTTGAGACTCACACCAATAGGCAATCACAGGCTTGGTCTTCTCGATCTGGGCTGCTCTCATGGCAAAGAGGCCAATGTCAGTGGATCTCAGCCCCTCTGGAATAATTTTTGCCATGTCCGAGGTATGGGATAGGAAGAATTAATGACACCCAGGAGAGGCGCCTGATCATGGCGATGACATCACAGCCTGCGGAGGCGAAAGCTCCAATTCTCAGGAGCTCGAGTTTACATGTCAGCGCATGCAGTGGTAAATTACCACTAGCAAGCGGATTAATTACCCAGGAACCCACATTCCTTTGTGTTCCACCGAGTATACGCACATACAGAGGTATTTCAACCTGCCCCCTATCGAATGCTTATGTCAGGATGAGGAATTGATCTACTGGCTAGTACCGAACATGCCCAATAGAATCAGATGATTGATTGAAGGTATTGAGATCGGTTGAGCGATCTCAGGGGTCTCTTCTTCTAATTGAACTATGGCTTGTTATGAAACCATACTAGGACGAATTGGGTGAACGACGAATAAGCCTATCCTGAAGGGTCTTAGTGGAATTTGACCACCCCCTCAGTTCATCAGCTTGTTTTCTATTCAATCAATCAATCTTTTTATCCTGAGGTGTTTCCGCTTTGTCTTATTCGTCCTGAATGCATACTGGTCCTGACACTTTTAGCAAGTGCTGATTTATGGCTAATGAGTTCCGGCGAAAGGCGGTGGGTGTGGCCGTTTCCTGCGTCCTGCTAACTAGACGTGTTCATTGCCAACGCCAAAAAAAAAATCAAAGACTCTCGTCGGCAGGCATAGATGAAATAAATAAAGAGAATTCCTTTTTAGTAAATGAGTTAAGGTTAGCTAAAAATGAGAAAAAAAAAAAGATAGAAATTTGACCGAATCGGTTCTTAGGGTCCCACTTCCCATCTGAGCTGACAGTGTGACCGGAGACCACTTTGTAATCCTCAAAGCTGCCAATTTCCTCAAAATATACCAACAAAAATTAGACAAACCACGTTCGGGGTGCAGCTTACGAATATGGGGTGAAGATGGTGCCAGGCCGCAGCGACGGCAAGGGAGTTGGAGAGCGTGGTGACCGAGAGCCTGAGGTTGACGGGTACATATGTCCCGGGCTAGGGCGGCCGAGGCCGTTCTAGACTTCGCCGGGGCGTCACAACGAGTTCGAAGCCGCGCGCCTCGAGGGTAGCCTAACAACACGAACGGCAATTCGGTCACGACAGGATTTGACGAAGCTCTAAGTCCGTTTTTTGGAAGTAGTAGTTATAACCTACATGTGTGTGCATGGAAATATATAATTGCTGTAGCCTGTGTGTTGCTCCGCGATTGATTGTAAACCTCACCCATTAGGCTAAGTACATATGTACTGTATTCGTATTTTGATCTAGTAGGAAAGCAAACTCTGAGGGGTCGAGGTAGGTGACTAGGCTCCCGAGCCTCCTCACTCGATGGCCCAAATATCCGGTCGATTTCTGTCCCCAAAGAGTGAGTCACCGGACAGTGCGGGGAAATTCGAGGACGGGTTTTTATTGGATTGAAATCTTGCCCCTCTGTAAATAATGGATTCTATTTTGTAAGATGACTTGACAGAGTCGTAGATCTATTCGCTCGTCCAACCACCCTCGTCCACTATCTACAGAAAACTGGTATACATAAGACGAAATTCCGCCGGGCTTACTTTGCTAGTTCCTCCGTGAACTACTTACATAGCCAGGCAGATCAAAAGATTCTTCAGCCCATTTAAACCTAGCACATACATTAACAATCCGAGGTCTCCGTAAGTTTTTGGATTTTGAGTCGGCAACAACGACGACAATGGGGAATCTCAAAAACATTACGTGGCTCAACGGTATCGACAGTCTAGGCCCCGACGACGTAAACATTATCCCATTCGACGCCATCACCACCGAGGTAAAAGATGACTCCTTCTGCGGCTTACCCCTCATTTCACCACCGCCAGTTTTGTCACTGGGAGAATTCAATCAGATCTTCCCAAAGTCAGTCAACCTCACCTTGGACGCATCATCAATACAACCATATTCTCCCCTCCAACTCAACCAGAACATATCACAGAATGAGATATTTAGCCTATCGTGCATTGCACCATCGGCCTTGAGACAGGCCGAAAATCTGAAGACTACGCAAGAATGCGTCTCCTCGGATATGAAAGCACAACCCAACGGCCCGAATGCGAACAGAGAAAACTCCATCGCTTCTATCGAACCTACTAAGCCGAAGCCTGAACTGGTAAATGGCAGCCTTGCCTCCAATACCAAATCAACCATGCAACCATCAAAACCATTAATGCCCCTAGCCCATCATGAACTGCTGCTCAAACGTAACCGACAAGCAGCGAAACGATGCCGTCAAAAAAGAAAACTACAGAACCAGCAGGACGAATCGACTCTGAAAAAGCAAGCCGCTAGGAACAAGGAACTGTTGGCTGGTACCAATAGGCTACAATACGAGTTGTTGGATCTGCGACTTGAAATCCTCAAGCATTCACAGTGTGAGGGGTACATCAAGCGGTACGTGGAGCAGATGACGGGAAGGGTCCTTAGTGAGGATACTGCAAGTGATGTTCAGCAGGCAACTACTGTGGTTTCAGCAAATAACAAAGAAAAAAGACTTGTATCGTTGCCGGCAGCAATGTCTCACTATCCTGACAAATCAGAAAAGGCAGATTGATGGCTATCCATGCTAGGTTGTAGCCTATAGATTTGAAGCTTTGTTGTGAGATGGTTCTTGACTTGGGGAAATTAATAGTCTTTGAGTTTTGTTCTTGCGTTAACGTTATCTTTCCCGGATTCTTTTCTTCTTCCTTTCTGTCCAACCGAAGGAGTGGTAAAATACCACTAAGACCCATTCGGGATAGGATATTCATCGTCCACCCAATTCCAGAGGTATTCGCGTGGTATTCGGGCTAGACTCGGAGTACGGTGCCGTAACACACCAAAACTGGACGATACAGACTCTCACGGGTGCTCAACCACTCTGATCCTTAATCAATCAATCATCTGATTCTATTGGACATGTTCAGTACTACCTAGCCAGTACATCAATTCCTCATCCTGGCACTCTCTCTTATGTCTTATCCTTCCCCGAACTATCCTTCCGTATCTGCATGTTGTTTCTACAGCGCCCCACTCAGTAGCGCTAAACCTAATATGGTCAAGGAAAGTCCCACCAGCTTTTCTTGATGAATTTCTGGTAGATCATCAAAATTACCGCAAATGCAGTTTCCAGCACTTGGCAAATATGTCCTGTAGCCATAGGTAGCCTAGCTTGAGTTTTAGCTTTACCTCGATCGCACCAGTCTTGTGGAACCACCCCACCCAAAACCCCAAGACTACTTCTTTTCTTTTTTGCGGTTTCCTTCCAAAACCTATGAGATTGCTGCACTGTGAATACTATATTCTAGGATTCCATAGTACAGAGCTATAAAGGCAAGCCGACCCATTCATTTGGCGTTTAACTTATCATCTAATAGCCTCTCAAAGGATCATGGAAAACAATGAACTCAACATCAAGATGAAGGGAGTACTTGATATGACCGTCTTCTCCCAGTTGTTGGAGACGGATGAGGAAGAAGATCGAAAGAGTAGCTCAACAGCGCTCTATGGCTTCATTGAAAGAGGCAAGGAGAAGGTGGACTATATGGAGATGGCCCTGTAAGCGCTGATGCCCGATGCAAACCTGCCTTAATCAGAGTGCATAACTTGAGGCAATTAAGAGAGGTGAACTGGCATTCTGACGATATATGCTCATGGGTAGTTCGAAAAGAGACTTTGTTTCTTTGATCTTCAACAGTGAATCCCTGCAACAATGTGCAGTGGCGTTGGGCTTCCGCGAATTTCACGAAAGCTGTGAAAATATTGGAAGAGTCAGTGCGATGATGAGTATACATGGCGAGGTCGCAGAAGCAATTGAGATGTTCCGTCTTACCCTCATTAAGGAAGAAATCGGCAATCTGAATGACAGTCTTCTATCTGCTCGAACAGCAATGAATTCCTTCTATAAGGATAGTATCTAAAACGCAAGACCGAATTTGGGTCCGAAGTGAGCTTGTTTCGGTTATCTGTCACTTTCCCGTTGAGACCCGAAATATGCCACCATTGTCAGATGTATGTATTTAAAAATCATGTTTATCGAATAAGATATGAGGCAGAATTAAGTTTTGTTATTCTGGATTAGCATATCCACAGTGCAACAGTTTTGTAAGTTTCGGGAGGAAAAAAAAAAAAAAAAAAAGGGAAATCTGGGATGGGGAGGGGGGGACGTTAGGATCCTCAAAACTGGTGCAATCGAGGCCAAGCTAAAACTAGGTAGGCTATGGCCAGGGCGTCTTGGCAAATATGGGTCCATAAGGCCGGTAACGGCAATTACGGTAATTTTCATGACCTACGACGGATACATCAAGAAAGAATAGTGGGGTTTTCATGACCCAGATCTAGTTTAGCGCGATCTGGGTGGGTCGCTGGGAAAGAAAGCACGAGTGTCTGAGGGGTAATCCGTTTTGTTGATATGAAGCTGGTACAGATCAGGAAGCAAGCCGAACCATCGGAATTAATCCGGAGATATCTATACGAAGAACCAAGTTGATTTCCAATCAACTTGTTCTTCTTGTTGTATATATATAGCCTAATGTTTCCCTCTGAACAATAACACAATTCATACCTCTGAACTACAACACGTTTTCGACTTCTGCTTCGGCTGTCTGTAAGCGAACTATTGGCTGCCTGTAAGCGAATAAAAGTGATTGGCCCAACTATCTTTCGTCGGTTTTCGTAGTAAATTTAAGATATGGTACACACAGGTTCTGTTACATCTGAAAGGGAGGATGCTAGCTCGGCGATGTGACAAGTTCACCAAAAGCCAAACCGTCGAACTGTTGACTAGATTCGCCCTCTTGTGGTCCCTTGCTTCATCTCGGTTTCGGCAATCAAGTCGGAAAAATGTAGCTCCGTAAAACTAGTCTGGAACATGATGGAACCCGAAAGTTGAGCTTTTGATTTCTGAGTCTGGCATTGGGCAAATGTGATTCGTTGGGGGTCTGGTGACTTGTTCTTAAGTCGGTTAGATAGTTAACTCCGCCCAAGCACCAGCGGTGCGCCACCTTGGAAAATATCCAAAGGAGGCCTTTCGTCTATGGCCCCTGGTTGCGCCACTGAGCAAACGACCTTCGCTGTGCCCTAGCTGATAATTTTCAGCAACCGAGCTAACCCGTAATATGAGCGTGTCTGGCGTTTCGTCGTTTTTGTTCGCCAGTCTCTTTATACCCCAAGCTAATATTCCTTCTTTCTGACCGTTTGATACCGACTGGCTGAACGAATCAGTCATTCGCTCATTCGAATTCTGTTCCCTCAGAGTGGTTAGGACCGATTTGATCCGACGATGGATTTGGACCAAGAGGAAGACTGTCGGACCGGAAATGTCACCTTGACTGCCAAACCTACGGCCCAGACGCTGGCTCCTGAGCACGAGGCTCCCCAGAATCTTGCAATTGCGGCCGGCGTGCCGACTAGCACATGCATCGGTCATACAATTCTACGGATCTACCGTTGCACACCGACACCAACGATTGTATTAGACGGCTCCCTACAAGTAGTGGAAGTCTCTGAGAGCTACGAGGCTTTGTCCGATACGCCTCGGGACCAGACAATCAACATTAGCGTGTACGCGTTGACACCGCGCGTGATCCTGGCCCCAGACATCGCATCGTTAAGTGGTGCGCTGGGAATGGCTATCGCCACGCGGGCCGTTCAAGTGATCAACAATGTTCGCGTCGGGAGGAACGATGTAGACATCGCATTCCACATAACACCGATTTTTGACGACGATGACTTGATATACGTACTCATGGAGGTGCAAAAAGCGAAACGTGAAATGGCTGAATTGAAGGTCATGGGGGAACAGGTCTATCCGAACGAGCTGTACAGAGTTATTGTCGACGCCGTGAAGGACTATGCCATTTTCATGTTGGATACATGGGGTCACATCACGACTTGGAACTCGGGGGCCGCGACTTTGAAGGGGTACACAGCCGAAGAGATCATCGGCCAGCATTTCTCCATCTTTTATGGGCGCGAGGACTGTGAGAAGAACAAGCCCGCCCGGGAGTTGGAGATTTGTTTACAGGAGGGCAAGGTGGAGGACGAAGGATGGCGTTACAGGAAAGATGGCACACGATTCTGGGCCAATGTGATGATCACGGCGACCCATCAATATGGCCGCCACGTGGGATTTGTGAAGGTCACCCGTGACATGACTGAACATAGAGCAGCTGAAGCGCGCCTCATCGATGCTTTCGAAGAATCATCCAACCTGAAGTCTCGTTTCTTGGCCAGCATGTCGCATGAGCTGCGCACCCCGATGAACGGGATGTCTCTGGCTCTGGCCATGCTTATGGATACACCGCTGAATGACAACCAGCGCGAATATGCATCCATGCTCGAGGACTCAGGCAAGTTCCTCATGCAGGTGATAAACAACTTGCTGGACTACTCCCAACTGTCGTCGGATCCTTTACTTTTGCACACAGATATCTTCAGTATTCCCGACGAGGTCAGCATGGTGACCCGCAAATGTAAGTCGGGGACAAAGCCCGGGGTAGTCTTAGGGTGTACCGTTGCCCCCCCCAATTTCCCCAAAACGTAAAAGGCGACCGGCTGCGGTTCCGGCAGGTTCTGCAGAATCTGGTCAGCAATGCGGTGAAATTCACAGAATGCGGATATGTCCGCGTCGATGTCACGTACACCGTCGATGAGGATGATCCTGAGACATATATCATCACGGCTCGGGTAGTGGATTCCGGGGTCGGCGTCCCACATGATACTATCAATTCTCTCTTCGAACCCTTAACCCAATTTGCAGACTCAGCCACCAAGAGTTTTCCGGCTACTAGGCTGGAATTCTCGATCTGCAAAACTTTAGCCGAGTTGATGAATGGAACGGTTGGCTTCCATGCGAATCCCGACGGGCCGGGCAACGTATTTTGGATGGCCGTAAAGGTGGGTCGCGTCGATACATCGAATTTTCAAGCAAATCAGTCGCGCTCATGGGAAGACGAAACGCCGCTTGATACTTCTGTCCTCCTCCAGAAGGTTGCCCCGCAGACGCATATCCTGCTAGTCGAGGACAACAAGATCAATCACACTATCATGCTAAAGCTTCTGAATAGTCTCGGGTTTGACCGGTTGGATGCCGCCTGGGACGGTGCGGAAGCCGTGCAAATGGTGAAATCAAAGCCACTCGCCTACAGCCTGATCTTGATGGACATCAATATGCCGGTCATGGATGGCTTGACGGCGACAGAGCATATTCGCAAAATGAATGCAGCTGTGCCTGTCATTGCGCTGACAGGGAACGCTTTGAAGGGCGATGCCGAGACCTACCTGGCCAGGGGCATGAATGACTGTGTTGCTAAACCACTGCATCGGCAGCAGCTGGTAAATGTACTTTGGAAGTGGTGCGGAACGTAATATAACGACTACCTTCCGCCGTAATCGTCTTCTCCAGTGCAGTCCTTAGGTGGATCTCGACAGGACCAGGCGGGGGTTGAAACAGATCGCCCTCGCCGAAAGTCAGCGTCCCTCACGTACTGGCCAGTGCGTCCTGTAGGGTAACCTTCCCGGCCGCTACATGGCTGGTTCGCGGAGGGCCAGTTTCACCCCTGTCCACGCATTTCTGTGCAATCCGCTCTGGATGATGGAATGGTGCATTGTTCATAACCAGAACATAGTTAGATTCGGGCCATCTTCCCAAGTGGTGACCAGCCTGTCCGCCTAAACCCCGCCCATTTATCACATCCAGGTTCATCAACGTAAATTAACTTAGATCATTGCTTAGGGACGAAATCAGAATCTTAATAAGATGTGAACTTGGGCGCAGGTAGGGGGAGCCCATAGCCCATAGCAATAGTGTGCTTGGTTAAGTACCTGGAACGTAAACCGAGCTACCCCTCATATAATACCCCACGTTCAAGTTGATTACTCCCCCGGGACTTGAAAATGCATCGCACGGGAACTCTCAATTTTCGAACTCTCAATTTTCTTTTCCGCAATTTTGCACGCTGCATATACACACACACAATTCATCAACGCCCGGCGGCTAAGCCGAAAGGGCAACTATGACTAATCTACCAATACATGGCCTATTATATGCAGTGCCTCCTTAGAGCCCATACATTGTTCCTTTCAGTATATGCCATCTCAGCTATCGATATCGTGGCGGGTCCTCGCGGGTTAGTACTTTTGTTAGTAGACTGGCTTGAAGGCGCTTCTTCAAGTTTTCAACATACTATTATCGGCAGTTGAAGCGTGCCTACCGTCTCGGGCACGAGGTGGTTGATGAGAGTTAGTTTGGGGGAAAGGGTTCGTTTGTGTTGGTCGACATGGTCAAGTGGCGTCCAGTCGGCCCGTGAGACAGAAACGATGGGTTCTTGTTTAATTGACACACCAAATGTGGAGTCCAAGTGACAAGGGTCCTAAAGAATAGACATCATCAACTAATCTGTTCGTGGCGGTCTTTCTCGGCACTATTTGGCCTCATAATTAATATTAGAATTCAAAGAGTTCATTTGGCAAGGTGAGTAGCTCGGCACTAGCCTCTGTAACGTACTACTTGCCTGAACAGACTCGATGCATTTCCAATTCTGCATCTCCAGTTCAGCTCCCAGGTCTATCTAAAATTCCCGTGGAGGTTATTGACGAAAACCCGCGGATCGAGGCATGACAAGGTAGGCAGAGTAGACTGCGGTGACATCATGAAGTGCTGAATGTAGGGGAGGGGCTCCAAGCGGGGCCACATGGACAGTCGGAAGCGGGCAGTCTGCGCTGCAGAGCATACTTGGGGGATAATGTCGAGAATCTGCTCGCGCACCCGAGACAGATTCCCCATCGCTGTCTCGATTCGTGGCAGGAAAAAGAGGTGCTCACCGATCAACTCATCGCTGAGCGAGTCAAATCTTGAAGGACGGAATTCCACCCAGTAGACTTCCTCTGATAGCAAGAAGGCAGAAAAGTACACAAAAATATCCTCCGCCTTGGTAGACGGAGACAGAGGATCCGGACCTGTCCACGGAAAGTTTTGCTGGCTTTCGTGATTCGAATAAAATAGACAGGCGACCAAATATAGCCCGTAAAGGTCAGAGCTGGAGACACCTGATAAGTTTAGTGAATTTTGCTTCAATCCGCGACGGTCGGTAGCAAGGCAGGGGGGTACAGCGGGTACGTTAGAGGACTCCTGCCAGGCTGCGTGGATGTCGATATCGGAGACAAAGTCTGTATGGCGGTAAGTATGCGTTTAAGGGAGATGTGAAATAGACTTTACCAACCAATTTGGGCCAAATGATTCATTTCCTCGGACGTCGGTAGTTCAAGGAGTTGGGGAGAACAGAACTGGATCATTGGTATTAGATCGACGAACTTGTGGGCTGGAAAGAAGTACAAAAAACATCAGAGCTCACCGATCAGTGGGTAGTGGGGCCGGGCGTTAGTAGTGATAACACTAAGCCCCACCCAATGCGGTTACGGCAAACTTAAAATGGGGCAACCCGGTCAGCAAAGCTACAAGGAGTGTGTCATTTGTGGAAGGCACTTCCGTCAGTCTCCATCTAGTGACTCTGAAGTCGGCTCTGTCCATTTCAACAACCGGATACGCCAAATCTCAAACTATATCAGCACTTGCTAGAAGCATATGGACTAGTATGCATTCAGGACGAATGAGATCGAGCGGAACCAATTCAGGATGAAATGATTGATTGATTGAATCGAAATAAGCATGCGATTGAGGGCAGGTTGAAATACCCCCCCGTATGTGCGTATACTCGGTGGTTATTACACCGAGGTTGCTAATTTACGATACAAAACACAAAGAAATGTGGGTTCCTGGGTAATCAATCGCTTGCTAGTGGTAAAATACCACTCGATGCGCTGACAGATCAAATAGGGAATCAAATGATAATTCTTTTGCTGCTCCCAGGCAATATTCCATATGTAAATTGGGAGTGAACGTGCTCGAATATGCAGGTACCTGGGGGGAGTTTCGTCACACAGGGCATTTCATGTCACCGGGATGGGGGTTAAATGCGATGGACATCATTTATTAGCACGACCAAATGATAACAAGGAATTTATGACCCACAGGCTCCTAGGAGCTCAGCGCCAAATTTGGACTAATCATTTCTACTGATCTGCCGATATAATTTTATTCATTGTATCCAATTATAGTAATAATACTGACGACCCACAGGCTCCTAGGAGCCACGGCCAGATATCAACCAATAATTGCATTCAATACTTGTGCGTATGTGGGCTCTTCATGGCACTAATTGGCTTCTATTTACATGTAGTTTACTTCCCGGGAGGCTGATGTGGGTATTGCCTTACGCAAAGACGAGGCTGATGGCAGACAATTATTCCACGGAAACGTAAAAGTTTTCTCTGATATACGAGGCAGACACCAACAGTGGATGAAGAGGAAGAAACTTGCGGTTGGGTTAGCAGGTAGCCAGAGGCGCAACGATCCCGACGAGGTGTTCTTTGAGTTGAATAAGGCGCTCATCATCGGTGAGTGAACTGAAACGGCATGACCTGTTGCCGCCCCACCCGTCGCAATGACGTACCGACACATGGTGGTGAATGTTGATATTCGGCATCGGTGCTTTTCTGCGGCATCCTTACGGCTCTCAACGAGACCAACAGAGAGAAAAAACAATTCATATGCTGGATCATCAGGGGAAAATACCATGCCTTCGAGTGCTGCACTAAATCAATGATGAAATGTTGAACCAGCTGCAATTAATGAATCATCTGTGTTCGTGCCCTCACAATTGACAATGATCATCGCATCGACGCAAGCAGAATGCTCGGCTGTAATGCTATAAATACACGAGCCCTCACCAACAGAACATTCGGTCTCAAGCATTCCTTTGTCACTCTGGGGCAAAGAATATCGATTGCTTTTTTGTCTTCGCTAGCAACACTTCGGTATGGACTGATCTCGAAGTCATGCACTTATAATTTAACTGACCTTTTGCATCACACTAGCCTATCATTCTTGGATACTGAAGTCTTCAAATAGCAAGTGAGTGTAGCTGCCCCGTCATTTGAAATCATGCTGACATCGAATATGCTCAAGATCAGTTCCACCTCCACTACTTCTCTAGGAAATCATTTGAAGGACCTCGGATGACCTCAAAAATTATACCAGCTGCGAGCACGGTAAGTTATAGGTTTCCTTCATAAGCTTACTACTAACATAAGTGATAGATCGAAGTAATCCCTTACGGAGCATCTTCGGCCTTGCCAGAATGCAGCGAACAGCAATAGCTAACAACGGAATTTTCATCAGCGGCAATTTGGAGAGTATTCATCCTGTGCTGACTACTCCCTGTATGAGGAGGCAAACGTTCGATCACGAGCCGCTCGATCTCCTCTAAGTCACCTTGGTGCGTTACCTCTGTCTACTCCCATGGCCGGGGCTGCATTTTGGATCTCGGTGCGGCTGCTATTTACTTGGGGTTTTATCTTGTGCTCTCTATCCATCAGAAACGATCGCTGATTCAACTTTCTAGTCATAAGACAAATATCAAGATGGCACTCGCCACGACCGTGCCGTACTACCCCATTGCCCTCAAAACTAAGTTCCAGGACACCTGCTTGAAACGTCCATTTCGCTCACGTTGACGGAACAAATCTAGGAAGGCTCAGTGTGCTTTGATTAGCCATACGGTAGAGTTCCAACATATTTTCATCTCTCTCAGCTTCATCCTATTTGACCAAAGGTTAAATGTCACTATATTAGCTTCCGTATCCCGGCAGCCCTGCACCTCTTGTCCGATATCCGATTCGAAGTCTCGACGACGGCATCATCTGGTCCCATGCTACGCCAAGTGAGCTATCGCAGTATCTAGTGATGACGAAGGGAAGCGGAGCATTGACGAGTAAGAGAAAGACCATGATCTCTCCGAAGATGGTATCAACCAATAAGGAATTGGGCTTCTGGTCACAGGCTGAGGGATGGCTCTATCATGCCCCGGTTGCAGCTGAGCAAGTGACGAGGCAGGCCACAGCACTGGATCTACCCCAGACCTCTCGTCGCGAGAGCAGTCGTTTCAGATCAGTTTCTAATTTACCCTAGGTTAATTACCATGAGTCTCTACTCCAGTCACACTTTTCCCTAACACAGTTCAGGATTTGCATGGCGCACGAACAGCAAATACGAAACAGATCTGCATTGGCAGGTATTGTCAACATCTATTCCCCGCGGTATGGAGTGGTTCCGGGCCCTCGCGCACGTGTGATCGAGCTGACGCCTGCTACTACGTCTCTGATTTGCCCATGCTGATGCCAGACTATATTGATGGCAAGTCTGTACCAGCCTCATTCACCGGAAAGCATGCTGACATAGCTAGTGGAACATGGCCCTAGTTCGACTGTTCCCAAGAGTCCGATCGGGATAGTGTATTGTGGTTGTAATTTAGAATCTCATCTAGACTGCGAGCAAGGCAAGCTGCGAACACCCAAGAGCTTCAGCGTCGCAGCATTCATGTCCTCCCTATCGATTACCCAACCGCGATCAACGTCCGCTGAGCGATAGAAAACGGAACGGCGTCAGTACACATGCGGACTCTGTCAATCCTAGCATTAGCAGCTAGAGCCGCACATACCAATATTCACACTTCCGGAACTGGTCAGAAAAATGGTCTCGCATGTGAGATGGCCCAGGGCTCTGCTTGAGTCACGGAGGTACCGAATACCCTGGATGATCTGGAGTATATGAGCGCGGCGCTCATATTCCAATGGCAAGAAGCGGACTTCGTAACTGACTGGCCATGCTATCGAGCTAAGTTCTGCTTCCCGGATCGAGTACTTGGACCCTATGACTTTTGCAAGAACAGTTCCACAGGTTCCCACACCAAGATGATCGAATGTTCATGGTGGTGGTAACAGTACAAAAGGCGAAGGAATCTGAGATGTGAATGACGGCTGACGGTGTTAACGAGGGACTCTGTCGCCGTGCCTGCCTTCAGTTGCTGAATGTGGGCCAGGTCTTCGCTGTTCCGACCGTGCCGACAAAGAAACTTAGGTCTTTTGGAGAAGATCTTGATATCCTTCTCGTAGTCTGCCCAGAGGTCCTCATAGAAGACGAGGAGTGTATCATGGAATAAACGTTCAGTAGAAAGGCTAATTTGGTTCCCAGTGGTCGAAGCCCCAAATCCTTAGGGCCGGGCAGATTCGGTCTCGCCACAGCTCAAATAACCCGTTCTTTATGGTTTGATTGCTTTATATATTGAGATTAACGCCTTAGGGCAACTACTATACGCAACAAGTCCCGAAATATCACTGATAAGGCTAAGGAGAGTATCGTTTGATTATGATGAAAACCACCTCAAGGAGTAAATGTATTTAGGCTCTTTCGGACTGCGGCCTATAACTAGGTCCCTTTCAACTGAAAGAAACCGGCTCTCTTAGCCAGCACAGGTTTGCCAGCTTTCCCCAGTCTTGTCGAGCGTTCCAAATGGACTTGTTGTCCCTCGTTTAGTGGACACCTGGTGCTGCGGAGAAGTGTTCGCGGGGATGCGGAGACTGCAGGAATGGATGCCCGCCAGGAAGACTGAGGGACCGAGCAGGTATTAACATCATACGACTCGTGGTTGGCTGGGTATCATGCTTATTGATTGACAGATACATGTCTACGGAGCTTTGCAGGGAAGGTTTGATTCATCCAGCCACTTGTTTAGGGTAGAAGAAGGTCAAGCTTAATAGCATCCACTATCCCTCACATTTGCACGATTGTTTTGATAGGAAAGGCCCATGTCAAGACTAGTTCTAACAGTTAGCTTATAGTGGCTGAAGGGACTAGTGTTGAGTAACGACTTACTAATCCACCAATATCAAGGCCGAATCCTAAAGCCACACCATCTAGATATCACGCGCTGACCAATGGCAACCCTCGACTTCTTCATCATATAGGCAAACATCGCCATAATCCTGGACCAGAATATACGGTGTAATAGCGCCATAGTCATTGCTTTCACTCTCCCAGCGATTCCGGCCTCCACCCTCTCGCGCGACAACAAAGTTCCCGTCTTCTTCAAGTCGAACGTTGAATGATCCAGTTCCCGAGGAATTATTCGTTGTATTGGACTGCCAGTAGGCACTGCCGCTGCTATAGAGAACCAGGTTTCCGTTGCTCTGGAACAACAGAGTCCATTCACCATTGTCGGAAACAAGCCTGTCGCCGAGCTCTAAGGTCTGCCCAACATTAAGGCGATTTGTTGTTTCTGGGCCCTCTTCATCGGCTGCGTCCTCTTCATTGGTTGACTTTTGGAATTTATTAGTTTATCTCAGAATCTGATCGCAGTCTCATCTGCGCGATGTTCGGTTCACCACTTACCGACTGTTAAATGCTCTTTGTCAGCTCGATCTGTTGCAAGTCAAGATAATTGCGAATGTAGCATCCCTACTTACTTCCTTTTTCATCCTGTTGTATTAGCGTTATGTCCTTCACATTAGCATATTGATAAAAATGTCTTGGATACTTACATTCTGCGTGGAGAATTGTTAGCATCCTCCTTATGTAGCATGGCCTTTCAATAGAATGTTGTTTATCACTCACGCCCTGTATGTCCCATGACTGTTAACATTACCCTCATATAGTATTTTGTATAGTCACCAGAGGACACTCACCATGAATACAAGTTGACCATCTTGAAACTCGATGTAATCATCTAGCTTCAATTTTGCTAACCAATATGACGACGAGCAGGCCTCTCTGAGCCCAGACGCAAGCTCCCAACCCCCACCATTATCTTCAACTCTCGATCCATTTGAGGATTTGTGGAAGTTCTCTCCCGGAACACAGAAAGCCCCTGTGGATGGTACGATTAGATGTGGATATCATCAGTTACCATGACAGAACCTCCTACCATTGTCATTTCCAACATGCCCAGCAAGGTCAATGCTGAAGCTTTCACCATCTCTGTAGAAGATCAATACAGATGATGGAAAAGTGAAATACTGGCCTTTGATGAAATTTTTCACATCCTTGATCTCGACCCTATCGAAGATATCTTGAAGATGGGGCATGTTGATGGTCGTTTAAGTATGTCAAATTGAGTCGCAGATGGAAACAGAAAAGACAAAAACGTCGATATTATCCTGGGACGAACGATGGCTGGATCTGTGAATATATAGACATCCGAAATCCCCAGTCAGAGTGAATCTTAAAGTTACGCCACGTCAGCTCTCAGCTGAGGCCGTCCTGAGTCAAATAGCCTGTCCATGACCACAGGGGTTGAGAGCTGAAGAGTGGGGTAGATGTGGAGAAGGTGTCGAAGACCATGCTAATTAGGACTCTTTTACTCGACGCTTTCTCAAGTGTGTGCGTATAACTCAGTTGGAGACCAATAGTTTCCTCGCTACCAGTAGGCAGTAGACTATTGAACCAAAAGCTGCCGGTGAAGTTTTATTCACCCTATGAGGAGCAAGAGACATCAGCGATATTTTCCGAAGAACAAAGAGCCACAAACAGATAGACTCCGCACTGAGGCTCAAAATTGAGTCTCGGTCATTGGGGATAGGTAATGGCATCGCATGGGGCAACTTACAAGACATGGGCTGGCTCATGGTAAAACAATCGGCTTCCTATACAGAGAGTTGTCAGCGCATACTAACCATTCTCGAAACTGCCATAGTGATCGAAACGTACCATGCCAGCTACTGCTGCGCGCCATTCGAGTTTGGTCGAGCCGTTTTGGTAGTGGATGGTTCCGATCTATGATAAATCATCATAGGTAGCTTATGGGACTCTTAATTACTCACTATCTTCGCAACCTGGATTGATTATCGAGAACATTCCAGTTCCTTTGATTAAATTCCAGAGGAACAGCCGAGACGGAACTGATATTAAACATCTTCCACGTTAGCATGGTCTCAAATGATCGGGCAACTAAACTTACCTGCCATTTACAGATTTCAGTGTCGGGCATAGACAGACTAGGAGCGATACAACATGTCAGTCGATCACAAGTGCATGGAATTTCGGGGGCTGGGCTAGTCCATACCGGAGGAGAGCAGCTGGCGAAATCGAGAAGTGCTCGATATTCTTTTCTTCAGGATGACATGGGAATATTTGAGAAGGACCATTCTGCTGGCGAGAGTTCGGGTACTTATAGCATTGCATGCAACCCTTACTCTCGAGTCGATGTGATAATTCTTGCGAATTGTGAGGGTCTCAACACCGCTGACTCTCAGATTTCAGCTGGTTCAACATTTACCCATTGATCTGATGCAGTATTCGGAGGCATCGCGGCTTTTTCTTGATGATTGAGTATATCAAAAAGCCTCCCTCACTGTTGGCACCATTCCAATACTCCCGGCGGTCCACAGAACAGCGCCGACGACGTGTTTCAACATTCATCAACATGGGTGTGTAATTTACCGCTACCAGAGGTGGCACAACAGCGGCCACCTCATTTAAATCTATTCACTGATCATGGGCAGTGTTTCCCCAATCAAAACGTTGAATGATGTTTACGTCGTCGTCGTCTTTTTTTCCCCTTTTTCTTTTGTTAGGGTTTCACGCTAGATCGAGGTCTGAGTTGCATCTATGTGAGTGCCTATACGCATTGACGGATTGACGGATCTGCGCATTTTGACAGCTCTTTTTTTCCAGGTTGTCTTCTGCTATCGCTACGGAGCAGAACTGTGCTATATGCATTACTTTTTGATATCACTATTGTTTCTTCAACACCACAAAGTACCTGTTTCGCTTAGTTTCGTTCCTGAGCGATAGACGAAGTTCTAAATTTTATTATTGTCCGAATATGATGTTCTAGTGCAATTTGCCAGCCCGGCCAAACCATGCTCGGAGGAGGAAATTGTTTTCGGGACTACTTTGGACGTGAAGATGTGCTCGTATCCCGCGAGATAATCATACGGGGATCTCGGCTCCAGTTTGGAGTGTTGACTAGTGCTGACTAGTGCTCAATAGAAACATTGAGTTCGGTACTTGAGACAAAACCTATTGTAAAGTGCTAACCTAGGCGTTTAGTCAGATCGTAGGAGGCAAGAGGTCTCCATAGTATTGTTACCAAAAAGAGGATCGTCGTGAGGTAGGTACGACCACAATACAAAGGCTCTTTTAAAACTATTATTAAAACTATTATTAGAGGAAAGAGAGTAGCCCCTAAAATGAGGGCCTGAAAAAGTATCCAAAAAGGGCCTGAAAACGGTGAAACTATGTCGCTTGATGAAATAGGCGGAGCCTAAGATGAGCACTTCGATCATTTCCGATCCAAACAGATATCGGTGGTTCATCACAAATAGGAGGATTATCGACGGTAAGATAGATGTAGAGTCATCTCTTTCCTGTAGCTCACACGCTAAGACATCAGCCCTTGCAATGAGATCTCCATAACTGTAGCTCTTATGTTCATCGTTGATTGCAGTAGCGCTGGGGCCGGTGTTTGCGAAGCCACATAGGGTATTTTCCATTATTTTAGCTCAGCTTGAGTGACAATAGATGATATGAGGGTTGAGGTATGTAGAAAAAGTGGAATAGCTTTGATCGAAGAATCTTAGATTTTTATAGGAAAGGAATAACAACAGGCACGTCATTCGATGTATTCTGCTTCTCCTTCTCATTCCGACGCGGAACGAAAAATTTTGGTCCAAAGTATTGAATAAGACGCCCTAGCAAAGGGCTGGATGAATTAATAAACACTGGGTTCTTTTCGGTGCTGTTCGTTATTGAGTTCCATATTTCGGCAAAATACGCCAGTGATAAAAGAGGATGAATCAGCAATTCATGCACCCAAAATAGGAAATTTCTTGGCAAAATTATGTACTCGAGGTTCCTGCAGATGCGAACCGGGAGATCCCGCAGGACGGTTGGTCTGCTTCCAGTTCTAAAAGTTGGAACCTGCGATCCGCATGGTCCGACTACGGGTTCCGACTTGCAGAACCGTAACCCTACCATGTCGAGGTCTAAATCTCCCTGATAACAATAACAAGGTAGGTTCACCAACTGATTAACCACTAACCGTGACGAGTCAGCAACGCGTAACGCAGACTTAATGTCGCAATACACGAACAGAAATGTTTACAGTAGCTGCATACATTAAAGCAGCCAAGTCTTCTTGCTGCCCTGTTGAAGATAAAACTTGTGGACCCCTGAAGTGCATAGTCAGCGATGATTCATAAAGTCGGAACCATAAAACTGCTCACTCTGGTTTTCTAATAGCACAACGCTTTCGTTAGGGAGGAAGTCCACGTCTTCAGCAATTTGGCACTGCAGGTGCCGGGTTCGGCCATATTGGTCCTCAAATGTGAGGCGAACGTTCTCTACCTCGCCAGTAAAACATTTCCCGAGGTAATTCGTCTCATCATCCCCTAGATAAATATGGCCAATCGGCACCGCCGTGGAGATGAGATTGTTGTTAAATCTGGATGTGGGCATGGCAGAAATATGCTGTATTTGGAAATATGGAAGGCACACAACAAGGGATATTTCCACTGGAAATGATCACAGATCAGGGTCGAGAAAGTGGGGCCGAATCCTGAATTTATCGAAACGTAAAGTCTTCACTGGGCGTCGTCCTTCGGTCCGCTTGCACCGAACAGATTTTCAGTAATCTAGAGAACATTTCCGTAAGTAAACTCGAGTTCGACGCAGGAGTCTCACCGCCATTAAAGAGTTCCGGCCGAGTGTGGCAGTAATTCGGAGTTGGCTCAGCTCTTGTGGTTCTTCGAATTTTGCTAGTCCCAGATCGGCGGGGTCTGATACCCGGACTCTGGTGACCAGTCATTTAATTTGCGGTAGCAGGGCCAAGGCGGGGGGGGTTTCGGTGACAGCAGTTCTTCGAATCTCACCCAGCGACTTTGTGTGGAGCAGACCCGCTATGCATGAAACTCAACCCCCGCTGCGATCGGGGATCTCAAGGAAGATCCTGCAAGCTGGGATCGCAACTATCATCAGAAAGTCTGCTCGACTTCCGTACAGTACAATTGTCTTGACTACGATCGCTCTGTCAGTCTTTCACAGACGTCTACCTTTGGTAGACGAATTCCACATTGGCCCTACTAAGCAAGATGTTACACCAACTGCACGTCCTCTGCTTGGTGAGTTGAGGGCAGAATATATGTATTTTGCATAGGCCTATGGCATGGTATGTCACGTGAACGATTTAATTCTGCTCCTCGCGTTTTGAATTGCCGGCAAGGCCTGCTGCTGTCGCACAGGATCGACGCCACTGATTTTTTAGTCAACTAGACCTGGCACTCACCCGCCCTCATTATTATCTCGCCAGCCGGGATATTCCAACACTAACACTAACCCTGACCCTGACCCTCTGAGGGTCCCTTGAGGGTTATCCGCATCGACCCTCATAGACCCTCAAAAGCCACACGTTACCTATTTGGGACACGCTTTACTTAACTAATTAGGCTGAGTGACTAAGCTATTTAACACCTCAAATCGATAAAAACGTGACTTTTTGAGCGAAGGCCAGTCACGTGAGGACCCTGAGGGTCGTATACGTCTGCGTCCGACCCTCAGGGTCGATAACTCAGTCGCAGGTCTACTGTCAACCATCTTGTGAATGCTACTGAGCAGTCTTGACCATCGTGTTGATGATATGGAAATGCATACGAACTCCACTACATGAACGGACCATCGGTTCATTGGACCCACCTGCACTTATTGAGATTCGACAACCTGCAGACTGATGGCGACGACACGAAAAGTGTATCAGAGAAGCACGTGACAGTGGCATAATCTCTGAACACGTAATCATGTACCAATGGTGTGGGTCACGTATATGTACTTGTCAGGTATTCTCTAATCTGCCACACAGCAACTTGTGTGGTCTGCTGACTAATTAAGCTGACGAAAGATCTGATTAGTTATAAATGATCCATTGTTCCGATACATAAACAAAACCAATTATACAATATATACTTCGTCTTGTAGCATAGTATGGTAGTCTTATGTTATGGAGTTCTGTGGGTCATAATCCAGTACTATAGGTACTGGTCTATCCCTAATGCATGAGTAGTGCGTATCAGGGTGACAGGACAGTACCATCTGTACAGGGGATCCAACAGTCTAGCTGAAATTGCCACCGCTATCCTCTATTGCGGAAGCATAGACAGGTGGCTGCAATAGCGCCGAACCCGTTCCAAAATAGTTTGTTGAAGAATCCGCAATATGCTCTGCACAATGTGGCGATCCAGCAATGCAGATCCCCGAAACCCCGAAGATTTCTGTACTCGTCTGGCATGGTTCAGCGCAGGACTAATATTTTACCCTGTTGTCTCGCTCGTACAAATAATGACTCGCTTGCTTGAAAACATTTTGTCCTGGTGCGAGATCCCACAAGGAGGGGAAGGTTGAACCGGCCTCAGGCAGGTGTGTGCAGAAAAGGAGACTAACAGATCGCGAAAAAATCATTCGGTGATTTTGCATTGCTTTGCCGCATCCTTCGATCTCGCAAGCGATGCGTTCAGCTGTCAAGGATCTGCGTAGTTTTCAAGTATTGCGCGCTGATACACCCACTCTTGCACCATTACATTTCTTTTGTCTAAAATCAAAGCGGTGAGCGAAGAAATTCATGGACTAGAGAATGTCGGTATGAGATCACAATTAGGGTAACGTAGTAGCTTCGCCTATACTATAGTAGAGAGAAGATCGATTCAGCTCGTAGTAAAGCCAATGGTTTTATTTACTCCGACAATTCCTGTCTGTTGTAGTTCAGAGGTATAAATTGTGATTGTTCAGAGGGAAACATTAGGCTATATATACAATGAGAAGGGCAAGTTGATTAGAAATCAACCTGGTTCTTCGTATAAATATCTCGGGATTAATTCCGGTGGTTCGGCTTGGTTCCTGATCTGCACCAGCCTCATATCACGACACATCTAACTTCTCTGTAAACTCGATATTTGATTGCATTCTCATTTACCCAATTTTACATCTTACTTCGGTTTGAACCAGAAATGGCCTATTGAAGTACGCTTATATATGAGAGATTTGAAGGGAAAAACGACGTGATCCCTTTGAATATCGATAGTTGTAATGAAGAGATAAGAGTAAAAGGAAGAAAGGAATAAGTTTTCTCCGGATCTTTGTTATTGGTCAACCCTTTAAAACACACCTAAAAGCCACTCATTATAAGATACATCATTTGTCTTCTTATATATCGTTTCTTTTCTCTCCTTAATCTCCTTCGGTACACAAACCCTAACTTCAATTCATCCTCCAATCATGGTCCCGTTTGGTAACGTAATGGTTTTGTTCTTAAAGTCCAGGTCATAACTGCCTAGCACCTGCAATGATGGGTGGGTCGCGCTGCTGTAGTAGCCGACAAGATATGACTGGATGTTTTCCTTCGTACTGACGGCGGAGTCAAACGAGCCCGCCTTTTCTAGAATGTAAAGCAAAGCTATTTGCGAGAATTCAACTACTTCAGATGAGACGGCTGTGGCGGCCTTTGTTGCAGAGGCGGTGATTATGCTTGTCACGGACTCGGTCTCCGTGGAAGCCGCGGCTGTGGTCTTGCTGATGCTGGAATCATCGTATAGGAGTTGACACGGTTAAGCGGCGTCGAGTCGGCCCGTGGCGATTGCAAACCGTATTGTGGCTCACACTGCTTCCAAATTAGGCTTCCAGTTCTGGTCATCTAAAGGCCATTTTCCACCTAGGAAAGAAGATATGTTGCCTCGGTGAGTATGGGTACATTGCAGCATTTCCGTTCGGTGTGTGGTCCACCGCCGACATCGAAAGAGGAAGTGCTCCACGGTCTCTCTGGCTTGTCCACATGCGCATTGATCCATCTCTGCAACGTTAAATCGATAGAGATATACATTGAGTCTCGCCATGCCAGTCCGGAGCTGGGCCAGCGCGCTCGCTTCTTTCCACGATAATCGATCGTACAGCTTCCGGGTATGTTTCCCAGGGAGGACTGCATCTACCCGTTTGGAATGTCTGCCTACGTTCTCCGGCAAGCATTGATTGGCTGCGACTTGGGATCGTACAATGTTCAGGGTGGTCAACTTCATTCGGGGGACCTGTGCTTGTGGGTAGTGTCCTCGTGCGTTGCAGCCCCGGCCTGGTCTTTCGCCAGGCCCAACCGTTGGTTAGGACCCAGCGGATGTCCATCCGGTTTTCGTGTCTCCGTAGTCTTTGGATCAACTTGTATATCTGGCAGATATGTTCCTGGCCCGACTGTTGTCGAGGATTCTTCAGCGTGAGTGCCGCCGCTTTGTTGCTCGTGAGCAGCGTGACCCTGCACCGTTTCAGTCCCTGTAGTGTACCCAGTGCGTATGCCATTGCCACCAATTCGGCAGTATGGGTTCTGCTTGGTTCTTGCACCCAGTGTGATGGAGAAAGTTTTCAGCCTCGGTTTTTGATATCGAGGTGGCTGCTTCTCAATCGCCACGCCAAATCCTACCATATTCCGCGCCGAACTGCTGACCGCGATTCTCATAACTCCGCCCGCTTCGGTCTGTGTCTCCGGTACAGCATGACTATCGCTCCGCACGCGTTCCTCCCATGGTGCCAATGTGAATGGATTGATGGTCTCCAGTGTTTCCATATAGATGCTTTTCAGCGCGTCTGCGACCTGATACAATGGCGAACGGTGGTATATTCTGAATTCCTTGATCTGAGCTGTATGAGAATGAGATCCAGGAATAGCGAGAAAGAGAGATGGGCTTGTCGCCTGAATTTTGGGGGACAGTAAATGCAGAACTTCTACTCAGGGCATCTTCTCCGTTAGCATAATGTGAAGTAGCTGGGCATCAATAAACACACCTACTAGGAGCACTCTTCGCAATCAAGTCAAGGTGAGCTGGTGCGTCTTTTTGCATTCAATTACAAAGATGAGCCCAGCTTCATTCCATACCGGAAACAAAGTATGTTGGCAGACGCTAAGAGCAAGGTTGACGTATTTATATATAGATTGCGTCGTCTCTAGAAGAGATCAGTAGTTGATTATGATATTGTGCTTTCAATCGTGTTCGCAGAAAGAGTGGGTAAGGATGACAAGGGCTGGTTTTTTTTTGTCACGATAACAGCTCTCTTGGTGACGATGGTTTTGGTTTATCTATAGAACCGTGAACTGCCTCATAACTTGCACAGTTGCAGCAATCATCGGTGACTGAGGGAAAAGCCAAGGAAATTGACCCTCAAATTTTGACCTGCTGCATACTGCACGGTCAAATTCGTGCTGCTGCCCATAGCTACACCAGTTTCTCCTCGGTAATGAATCATATTAGGTGTTTTTCCAATGCGACCGCATTCTTTTCATGTTGCTCAACAGCTCTGTCCCAATATTCAAACATCAACAGCTACCTTTGAAAAATTTAGCCAGACCTTCTCGCAGAGGAATGGTACCCAGCTAAAGGTTGGTGGTGAATGTCGAATCGCGTGATCGAAACTTTTCTGCGGCATTGCCACGACTGATTAAACGGTGCCAACAGTGGCAAAAACTTTTTCATATACTGTGTCACCAGAAAAACTTGTGATCAACGATGACAATTGATCATTTCGGTGATGAATATCTGACACCCAATATCGTATGCATAAATCGGTATGTGCACTTGTCCACCAACCTATTTTGATATCATGTTGTTGAGATGTTTCATTTTCCTGCTTCCAGTATCATCAATTCCTGTCCAACAAGCTATTGTGAAGGTGTTGGTTTGCATAAAACATCATATTCTAGAGGCACTGCAAATAACGCTAGTTTTCACTCAGCAGGCAGGATAGCATGGATAGATTCTGCATTTTTGAGTGCCGGTTGAATCTACTAATAGCAATTTTTAAAATATCACGGATCTCTGAAAGAAACACGCAAGCACTTATGGTGCAATCCTTTCCCGTTGATCCCTTTTGCCGGTTCATCTCCGCCTGCCAGGCCAGCAATTAAGGTGTGCCAAAGTTGCACAAATGCTTACAAGTAATCTTCTCTACAAAGGTGGCTGCATTGCGAAGGTACGTCTAGATTTTTATGCTCATTCGAGGTTCTCTCAATTGGCAGCGCTTCACAAGAACAAGGGCCTTCTGGGAGACGTGTTCTAGAAACACGGCCCTCTCAAAAGAAGATTCTTGTCCTCATCAGCTCCCCAAGAAGAAAGTCTTAGGAACCAATGATTCACATGAAGATCCTGGTTGTACCGCGCACTGCCGGGCAAATTGGTTCATCGCTCACCTGCACGTCCCACAACGCGAGCGGACATGGACATCAGTTTTTCCTCCTTCTTTAATCCGTCCGTGGCCACAATATTCTTCTCTTCATGTGTGGAAATCAAGAATATCGCATTGGTATCATCCGCTGTTGCTGCGCGGTAACAATGGGCTGGACGAAGGCTCTTGAGGTTCACATCGTAGAGTGTATATCCTTTGCATGAGTACTTCCGTGCGAGTCGCTCCATAGGTGAGGGATCCAACCGGTCTACGAGGAGACAGTCTGATTGATTCCACTGACCTCGCTCGAGTGACCAGAACTTGATTTCGATAAGCGGTTGTGTAGACGTTTGACAATTGGGGTCGACAGGTTTTGTTGCGATGTGCCCGGTCTCTCTGTATGTTGCTTCCGATTGCTGGTTAGCAGAGGTCGGCAGTGACAAATTCTGAGTTTGACCTAATTGAAGCAAGTCTCTCGGTAAAGCTTGATTATGATAGAGCAGATTGAGCTCTTCATTGAGCCGGTCGCTCTCCATCCTTTTTTCCAACTCCTCTTGCTCCACTTGGGCCCTCCTCAGGCCACCGAGAAAAGCTTCTAGTTCTTCAGACCTGGAGGGACGGCGTTCTTCTGACAATATTATCGTTTCTGAAGAAGATCGTCGCTGTGCTGCAGGATCGATAGATGCCTGAGCAGCAATTCCAAGGACAGATCCAGTGTCGGGGTTGGGTTCCTCTCCTGTTGCTCGCTCGCCCTGACTCCATTCCATCGAGACTGTTTCCAACGAGATCTGAGTACATTCACTTCTAGCATCCCCAAGCTCTGCATTGGCTCCAGACGCGTGATGAGAAGGGACCATTTCCAGCACGGATTCGCTCAGTGACCCTCTGGGAGTAGAGTGATCTCCATCCAATGGACTTCTTTGATCAAAGCTGTCCTGGTCTAGAGTTGGCTCCAGAAAATCCAAGTCCATAGGCTCGGGTGCAATTTCTGAAGTGTCAGTCTCGCAGGAAACTAGCTGGCGTGTTGTAGTGTTGCTCCTTCGGAGAAGAGATGACCTGCCGGATGTGTCCATGTGCCGTCCAGACGTATCCAAGCCCGGCGCACCCGGCACACCGTCCTTTTCAACAAACAAGGGCGATTCCACTACCCCTTCCAACCTTTGATCTGCATTCAAATTGCCACATCTTCTGTTATTGATGGGATCAGCCGTTGGCGGCTTTCCCAAAAATGCGAAAAAGACACAACGGCGAACAAAAAAGCTAGTGATGGTGTCGGCGACATCGACATCAGCATGCAATCTATCTAAAAATAAAAATGGGGCATCTTGCACATGGGTACGGGTCTGTGGTACCCCAGATCGAGCGTGCGCCTTGACGGTACTGTCTGCCAAAAGATCTCGCGAGGGACCAGGCTGATCGGGTACAGCTTCAGTAAAACAATCTACAATTCGGCGCACCAGAACATCAAACTGCTGGTCATTGTATCGATATCGCCCTGACTTTCGGGCCTGGAGAAGGGCCGATCGTGCAATTTGGTGATCCGGAGAACTGTTCAGCAGCCCATCAATTTCTGGGGATCGAAACCCGAGCTGATGAGCAAGATGGGCCATGTCGTAGATCGCGCGCGGGTCCGGCTTAGCGCGAGTCGGTTTGGCCAACAGATCATCAGTGTTCTTGGGGTCCGGGGGCATCAGAGGATAATATCGCATGGCATAGAGCCATACCTGTTGGTATCCGGTCTGAAGGCATTCTGCCTCGGTCGCACGCAGGCGTCGGAAAGTTGACTCCGAGGTCTGAATGATACACTTCCCTTTCTCTCGGTGATCTTCCTCGGACTCCGAGTCTGGGTCAAACATCGAGCTCATGGCTTCTCTCACAGATCGGGGGGGATGGGCCCAAGAGCCGCTTCAGACAGTGAGCGCAACTCTCCAGGTACTTGAAATCCTCAAAGAAAGTGTACAAGGACGGAATGAGACCATCAAAATCTTTCATTCTGGCCTATACCGCGCTTCGCTCGTCAGCACTGAACTCGGCAAACACATGGCCACTGAGAACCATCCCGCACGCCGTCATTTCATCAGTGCGTGATTTACCTGGTGCCAGTAACTGCAGGGTGTGAACTGTATCCCGATCGATTTTCTTCATCAGACGCCGATCCGATCCGACCAGAGAAGACCAGAAGTCGAAGATGTGGTCAAAATAGGTTGCTATCTCCTGAGAAATGAAGAGTTGTGGTTAGCCAGCGAAAGACAGCAGCTTGAGCCTGAAACTCACCTCAATGCAGCCCGAGGCGATTAATCGATGAAGCAGGCTGATTCTCATTCCGCCTGGCCAAAGTCCAGGAATCGTTAGCAATCGGTCAATTGCATGCCGGAGACGACGATTCGTCTTATTGTCGAGTTGATCTAAACGGTCTTGATTGCTGGGCGATAGTCTCACGAACCATCGCTCTCGGAAAGCTTCGTTACCCTCGCCTTCATACTGTCTGATCTTGCGATAGACCTCCCCGTCGGTCGGCTTCTTCTGATTGGAATATTCTTCCACCAACGCGGCTCTCAGTTCTTCACCAATGTCTTGTGGGACTGTCAATATCGATCTGGCGGAAGGTAAGGGTCCGTCACGTACCGTCTGTGTAGAGATCAACCGTCCACCAGCGATCCGCCGGGGGGGAGTACCGCGACGCCAGCTTGTACGCGATGACGACCATGGAGACCCCTAAGTTGCCCCGTCCGAAATTCTAGCCGGGGGATATGGCGGCCTTCGGTTGTCAGCAATGATTCCTGGGGAACGTTCGCCTTCTGCAATGCATCCGCGAGGTCATGCCGAGACACGGTCGCGGGCACATGGTTGTGGACATCGAGGCGGCGACAACGATTCTTACGAAAGATATTCCGTAGCCGATCCAAATTTTTGGGGTCCAAGTCCCGTGGTAAGGGAGGTTCAAATTGGATTTGGCGGATGCTGACTTTAGCAGCACCAATGTATTTGAGTCGTCGTTCTGCTGCGAGTCGCACCTCTTGCTCGGTGAAGACATGTCGAGTCATGGTGTCAGGATAAAGATGGGGCTCAATATTGGCTTGGTTTTATCGGGCGTGAATGCCTTTATAAATATATCTGGACTCCCTTGTTGTGGTGGCTCAACGTTGGCACCGCGTTTCTTTGCCGGTGAGGATTTGATCCAACACCCTAGTGTTCCACCCGTACGAAAAGCCCATTTAAACTGACCAGATTCTCTCTTTGCGTTTCATGCTCATCTTTCTGCTTTCAACGCTTTGGCCAAATTCCTTCCATAATGCGAAAACTCGGCGAAAAAAGAGTGACAAGAATCCAGGCCGCTCAAGTTGCATTGCTTCCCCAGCCGCAAACCCGAGCAGAAGTATCACCGGTAACTGACCTCGAGCCCGGTCCACAACCTCTCCATCTAGGACCCGCACCTGGAAAGAGGTCCATCACTTCCTTAACTTCGGAGTACACCGGCAAGAAAACTCGATTGATGCCACTAAGCCCGCCTCGCCAGAAGACTATGCAGTGGCAGAGCATTATTGGTTCGGGCCTGACAGTCCGAGACGAATCTCCTTGGGGTACTTTCAGAAAGTACTACGATTGTGACCTAGCTGGCCCCGTCGCGGTATGCGTTCGATCTTCTGGAGACCGCGGTGTCTGGGCGGTGCGCCAGTATCCGATTGAGGACGCTGACTAGATACTGCGGATTCTCCGCTCTATGCGCCATGAGAACCTGGCCTCCATTCGGGAGTGTTTCCGCACTCCCGAGCTTCTGTACACACTGGGGGATTTCGGCCCTCTCGTTCTGGATCATATCGTCGTTTTTAAAGCCTTCCCAGACGAGCAGGAGCTGGCAGCCATAATGTCTCAGGTTTGTTCCTCATTTCTTTCCACTTGTCTGCCACCTGACAAAATGACTGACTGGGCCCAGTTCATTGACGGGCTGTTATATCTCGTGGCGAACAACTTCCATCACACATCCCTGAATTGTTCTAGCGTCATTGTGAATCTCAATGGGCAGGTCAAAATCGGTAAGTTTATTCCATTTCTACCTGCAGACAACCCTACCTAACGAGGCACGGCAGCACGGATCGATTGCTGTGTTATCCGGCAACAGGGCACAATTCAAGCCAGTGACTTGGCACCAGTTTCGAGAATCATGATGGAATTGATGCAGAAATATGTCAAAGAAGATGGGGCAATAGGAATTGATAATCTCGACCGCTGGAGAAGCTGCCCGGCTGCGATCGAATTTCTCTGCGCGACGAATTCGGCAAGCTCTTTTGAGGAACTGAAAGAGCTTTGTTTCCCTCGGACTTTTTCCATAACGGTGCTTTCAAACGGTACTAATAATATCTAGCAACGACTGTTGACGGAAATTCCATGCCGCCCAGGGAATCTCATCGGACTTGCATGGTTTGCGTTGATCTCCGCTCGTACATTCTACTCGTACACGCCAGGGCCCATGAAGAACGATTAAAGCAGAAGTCAAATTCCCATACGGGCACTCCTACTTTGCCAGGCACAGCAGCAGTAATATGACCGATGAAAAAAATTCAATGCATGGTACGGTAATCGACGATCTTCCTGTTCCTCATTGTTCAAGCTTTTGTTCTGTCTGCTATTAAATAATACGCGTTTTGATTTTGATAGAAAAGAGTTGCATTAATTGCATCATTAATCAAGATCTAGCCGCTGTTTTCAGTGTAATGCCTGGCCCCAGTCAATTCATAATTGACCAAGTAGCTCATTTAAATTGGCTGATCCGGGAGATTCGGAGATCAAATCGGCAAATTTATCCGTCGTATATCGCATTCCAATTGCCCAAATATCACACTTTTACTACGCTTTCAAGTGCATGGAAGGCAACTCCAACTAGCATCAAATGCTCGGGGCTACTTATTGCGTTAGGTCTATGCGAACTCCCTGTCATTTAATAACTCCGGCTGATATTCCAGCTCCGAAAGCCTCACCCCATGATGCAAAAAGCCCTTGACGGTCTTTCAGATCTGGTCTCTGATACTACCTGCTGCTGAAACTAGAAAGAGCTAAGTAAACGAGAGAATAGAGCCAGGCTACAGTAGGATCACTTACCCATCACAAGGTCCGGCCTTGCTCATCGCGAATGTTCGGTAGCCTCTCGATCTGGTCCCCCAATGCCTCGAGCGAGACTATGTTGTCATAATCGGGTACACCTTGGTAAAAGCAGGCTCTTTCATGTTTTCCTATTGGCGTCTTATCATGAGCAAGCCCTCTTTCGACGTAGATTGAAATGCTGAGAATCTGTATACGGATTTCTGTCAATATTAAACAAAGTTTCCATTTTGAAGCCGGTGACTTACATAGCCTTTATCTATAAAATCGTCCTCCAGGAGGGGGTTGAGCAGGTCCTCAGCTGCGCTGACCATTTCTAATTTGTTAGTGCTGCTGCTGGCTGACTGGAAACGGAAGGGTCTTCTCACCAATTGATTCTATCTGCCATACCAAATGCAGCCGACGGACATGAAGTGTGCAGGTATTATAACCAGGTATCATCTTTTTCAGATACGGAATTGTTGCGGCGATCCCGAAACCACTCGCAACCAGAAGCACGGTTTCATACCCGTCAACAATCTCACTGGTTGCGAAATGACCCCCAACAGATACGTGTCATCCACGGCCCTCGCCTCTGATCTCCGTTTCTGGCGCTACCGTGAGTCTGATGTGCACAGTCAAAAATTTCCTACTAATTCTGAATAGCTTTCCTTGAATATCCAAGGGGGCATTAAGCAAGAACACGCTTCTATCATCTATTTTGCCAAATCGAGGAGCATGTATCGCTACTTGAAAATCGTCAACAGAATCTCATTTCTGAACTCGAACGTCTGCGCAATTATTCACGGACCTTGTATCATGAGTACAAGAAGGCGATGGGAGAGCTGGATCAGTGCAGGATGCACCCGTGATCTGGACACGGATATGTAGCACGGCAATATTCATTGCGCAGTAAATAACGCTCTATTTGATGGCCATGAGGCACTTGCAAGACGAATCCCAGTTCTTCTCTTAAATTTCACCTTCTTCCATAATAAACATAAGTTTTTGATATACGACAAGCACAGCCTCATCCTCGTTCTCAGAGGAGTCGCAATTTATTAAGTATCCATGCGCGCTTTGCACCCTTCGTAGTGGCCCCGTTCTCTTTGAGGTATGATCTGGTAGCTTCGAGACCCTTGTATTGAGGACTACCAGCATGGATCAACCATGAAAGCGGCGAGCTGTACATATCATCCAGAGAATTAACCTTTGCACCGTTCTTCAGCAGAATTTTGGCCGCGCCGAGAGAACCATACTCTGCGGCCCAAGAGAGGGATGTTCTTTTATTCTGATCACGATCGTCAACGGGAGCACCGGCGTCCAGCAGACTTTGAAGTAGAGAGGTACAATCTCCCATCGCGGCGAAATGAACGAGAGACTTCTTATGCGGGCCTCTGGGGTTACATATGCCCCTGAGTTGGATCTCTTTGTGTGTTTGATCGAGGTAATTCATGATGTCTTTGTTCAAACGGTTCTCCCGCATATTCTTCAGGCGCTCAAACTCCTTATCAATGATGCTCATGGTAGTTTGCGAAGCCATGTGAACTTGATTATATTGTATGGTGTCGACACTGACGTCAAGAATGATATTCCAAATGGCACCCAAGCTGGGATCGGGCAATTATAGGCCTTGACTAAATAGCTTCTAGGATATGAACTCCAGTATTTACCTTCCACTCTTTTCGTGCCTATCAAATTTCTGCGTTCCTGAAATAATGCCTGGTCAGAAAAATGTCTGGTCAGGAATGGTTAGATACACGATTTAGTTGAACAACCTGTACTCTAAGACATCTTTGCCGCAGAATCTTGTCGGCGACTAATAAAGCTTCCCGGGGTAGAATTAATTATGGAAAAATGACATTGACTAACGTGGAAATCACATTGCCTCACAAAAATTGGGTGTCGCATGGTTGACTCCCGGGGTGATAATTAGGTTAGAAACACATAATGTAGAGGGCAGCGAATATCAATGGCGAAATTCAATAGCAGGCCATATAAGGAGAATTCTGGGACCCGCGCAATTATCAGCCAAGATATACTTCCAGCATGGCCGTGAGCTCGTCGGTGTCAACGGAAATCTTATTCCCATATGTCTCGCCTTGAGACACGCTAGGTCAACGCAACGACACCCAGTGCCGACGCCTACAGTAATTACTTCAGAAGCGGAATTTCGATTGCTACACTTTTACGTCTTAACTTGATGAAATTAATGAGCCACGGGAATAATCGCTGGGAGAGTAAGTTCAAGCTCTCAACGCGAACTTTACGAAATAGATTCGCGACCTAGCCTCTGGCTTCCCCTGACCTACCAATCGATGAAGACTTTCAGTGGTAAGAGCTCAAGGTATACGAGGAGATACAGCATGTATAGGCTCTACGCACACATGGAAGATTTCGAAAACAGATCACCCCCGAGAGCACACCCTTTGTTTGCAAAGCCTCCCAAGGTACGTTGTTCAGAAAAGGAATCCCGAAATGTTTTTTTGTTGGCTTGAACGACTAGCCTTTTATCAATACATTTCAAATTTGCGATTATCGGGCCATCGCATGCCATGCTTGGATATCCCCCCCCCCCCCCCGCAGCCAGCACGTGCAGCAAGGCCCTGCAGAAGCGCAAGTATCTCGTTCTTTCCCCTTTTTTTACTTGGTCCAGAGAAGACACACCATCATTGCCTGGAATCTCAGGCTCCAGATCTGGTAGCTGCGCCAGTTGAAGGATCAGTCTTTTGTTGCCAGTATTTGCTGCATGCCACAGTACCGAGCGGCCTCTCTGGTCTCGCTGATTCACCAGAGTTTTGCAATTCAAGAGTAGAAGATCTATGATATCATTCCTCACGGGTTCCAGGCCGTCACATGCCATGGCAGCTATAAGAAGTGCGCTATTCCCCGCAAAATCGAGATGGTTGACGTCGATATGTTTGTGACCCAAGAGGATGTCTATTGCAGCCGGGTCGTCGTATATGACAGCCAGATGAAGTGCGGTGTATCCTCGCTTATCTTGAACGTTGATATTGAGTCCCGGATCTTTCATAAGGACCCTCAAGATCTCGTATTGTTGATATTCGAGTGCTGTCAGGATTGGAGGTGGGGCTCTCGGACTTCGACCATTGATATCAATATCATGTCGACGGAGTAGCCTTCGGACGGTTGACAATTTTCCTTGTATGATAGCAAATGAAAGGACGGTTTGTGCCCACTGGGGGAGTTGAGCGATATCTAGAGACTTGCAGCATGGGAATGGACCAACTAGACAAGAAGCTCCCTGGCGCACTGATAAAATCAGACGGGTCAGCTACCTTTGGTCGTACTTATGCTTGTATATGGGGTAATGACTGACGAATGATATGTGGGAGATGCTCCATGTTTTCGAAAAGGATGATATTACTTCGCTACTTTGGGGCCTCAATTCTGGCAATGTGAAGATGTGAAGAGGAGAGAGCTCGTTGCGCTTTTATGAGATGATTGATTCCATCACAAGGATACGGAGGGCAGTATTTATAGCGAGACTATGTTGCAAGCAGCTTTGATCTCGAAAATATTTGATTATTATCCACATATTTGTATGCATAAGCTCCCATAATTGGTTTCCTACAGTTTTTTAGCTTACTCAGAGCTCATGTCATACTAATATGGATCATTGTAGTTCCTAGAAGATATTGATTCCGCAGATCAAGCGGTCTGCTCCCGGGAATATAGCTGTCAAGGGCTAACGTATCTGTAGACGCGGTTTGTGTTTTCGAAGCATTAACAGCCAAAAGTAGGGAACCACAGGCTGATCTTAGACACAAGACTTAGCGCGAGGAAACAGAAGAGAATTAGCATTTTCTTGTCAAGGAAAGCACTGATGAGCCATGTGGGACTGTACCCTGCGCAAATCGTGTATACTTTATGCCATTCCCTGGCACATTTTTAGCAGAGTTCCTAGGAACTTAGTGTGAATAGTTCCTTGCGCGAGCTCAAATATGATGGCGAGGCAGACATTCTACTCGCAAAGAATGACGGTTCGCTTCCTGGGTTATCCTAAGGCTCTACTGGCGTTCAATGAAGCGTTGCTTTATTAAATGATCTTTATGTCGCCATCGACGTCCCCTTCTCACCGGCACACATCTATTCCGATTCGTTTGTCATGGTTTCCGAATCATCCCTCCAAGCACTGCTGATCAGAATGCTTCTATCTGTCTTGATTGCCAAGTCACTTCTTGTGTGGGTGTTCGAAGATAATTGGCCATTATATAAGATGGACTTGGCACTATACGTCTTATCCTTTCTCCTGTCCGCTGTATTGGCAGGGATTTTCTGGAGCGACAAGAAATCGATATGGATTCAAATTCTTCTTGGAATACTTTCAACAATTCCTTCTATGCAAAATGTTCGTCATATCCGTTAAAAAAGCCATTTTTATGCTAATACTGGCTCAGTTTCTCCGCATCGGTTTTCAGCAGCTCAACAATCCTTTCATAAATCGATCGACGCGTGTCGTATTCAGAATATATGCTTTGACGTCTACGGCCCTGAAAATAATAATTACATTCATTGGGACATTCATGCGCGATGACATTCATTCCATCACTCCCTTCTTAATTTTCTTGGATCATCTCAGTGAAATGGCATGGTGCCTATGGTTAGTAAAAGGTGTCACGCAGGGCCGGAAGAAGCTGCATGTTATCTTGACCCATTTATCAAATATGGGTGTTATATTGCTAGGAGTCGCTATCTTTGGCATGATTTCAAGAAAACGGGACATTGCACTTGAGGTGATTTTCTACCATTTAAGCTTACATTATGGGACAGCTGACACAGATTAGATACAGCTCATAATTTTGACCATGCAGGCGATATAAAGCCAGAATATCACGTAAAGCGCAATAGGTGGCTTTATGTACCTTGATTGAATCAAACTAAGTCATTCCGAAAGATGAAGAAATTCAAATTGTCAATGATGAATCAATCATATCATTGGATCCAATGAAAAGGGTTCGTAAATGAAAAAGGTGGTGAAATGGCTGTAAAGCTAGGTTGCGGCTTTTTCAGGTAGGCTAGATTTACACCGTAAAAGAATGATTATATAACAAGCAGCCCGGTAAAAGGCAATCCATGGAGAGCTGCGATCCTACAATGCCAGCCCGCTTGGTTCCATTCACTGTCCATAGCTTGACACGGGGGATGGATGTAGCTTTAGATGATTACAATACCACGGTCGACCACAACAGTAGTTCCATGGCTCTTGTGATGAAGCCATCTGTCAATCGAGAAAATTCTTAGAAGCGTAAGAGAAGAAGATTGGTAAATTACGATCAGATGGGGGAACAAGGGAATACTTATCTTGTGGGATGAGGATTCACAGATCAGGAAGCAGGCCGTAGCATCTGAATTAGCTCAGAAATTTCTATACAGACAATCGAGTTGATTTACAATCAATTTGGCTCCAGATCACATGTGCACTCAGCTCCCGGGAATTCGATGTGGGTATTGCTGACTGGCTATCCAATTACGGTAGGTATGATGGTAGGGTCGGGCTCCCAGGAGTCTGTGGGTCGTCGAGTAGAATGCTATAATTGGATACCACTAATAGAGCAGAGGAATGACGAGCCAATAGGTGCCATGATTAATCCAGATTGTCCATAAAGCCTCCGTAGAAATGATTGGTCTAAATTTAGCTATGAGCTCCTGGGAGCCAAGGCCAATTATGAGCCAATTATTTCAAAGACGACTTGTGAGCATGTGGGCCATCGATGGCACTAATTGGCTTATATTTTCCGAGTACCCACCCACCTCCGCTTCGTTCCCAGGAGATTGATGTGGGTATTGCCAGACGCAAGATGAGACTGATCGCAAAGGTTTTTTCTACAGACTTGTTGTTAACCTATAATCTGACTCACTAAACAGGAGACTCTGTTGTGAGATGGGGCTGTGCGAGTCAGTCCCGCGCCGTAACATAGCTTGTATCTTCTTGATGTTGTGTAGGTGCCATGCATCTTCGCCGATATGCGAGGTAGGCAACAAACAACATTGCGGTCTGCCTGACTTTGGTGAGTTGCTGTTGCGTGGAGTAACGGGCTCATCGCCGGTGAGTGAGATGAAATCGCATGATCTCGTCACCTTGCCCGTCGCAATAAGGGGCGGACAGACGGTGGTGAATGTTGATGACTGTCATCGGTTTTTATCAGCGGGATCCTCATGACTGTTTAAACAATGCCGACAGCCAGAAACGTTTTATATTTTCTGTCTGGATCACTAGGCGCAAATTTCAATTTCTCTGAAAATTGCATTAAGCCAATGATGAAATGTTGAGTCAGTCATTATTGAAGAGAAGTTCGCGTTTGAGCCCTCGCAATTCAAAATGATGATCTCATTGACGCAGAGTGAATGCATTGCTGAATAACTATAAATACTCGGTCCTTGGCCAGCTTAGCAGTCGTTCACAAAGATTCCTTTGTGATTCTGGAACAAAGAGTGTCAAGTATGATTCGTCTCCACGGCTACTATTTGGTATGGATTGACCTCCGATTCATGCAATGAAATGAGCTAACCTCTTACATCACAATAGCCTAACCTTTCTCGATAGTCAAGTCTTCGAACAGTGAGTGTGGCTGCCCAATCATTTGAAATCATGCTAACGCGGAGGATACCCAATATAGCCCCGCCTCTGCAAAACTCTGAGAGTTTATTGAACAAATGTTTCAGGATCTGGAGTGGTCCAAACTGCGGGCACAGTGAGTTCCAAGCTGCCTTCACAAGCTACCTACTAATGATTGATGATAAATAGATGTCATACTTTTTAAAATCCCCTACAGTGAACAGCAATAACCGACAACGTAAGTCCAAAAATACGGCAAAATTAATAGCAGATATCGTATGCTGACGGCCCTCTTTGTAGGATGGCAAACTTTCTATCGCAAGTCACTCAATGTCTTGTAAGTCACGCTTGGGCTTTTCCCCTATCCATTCTCAACGCCCGGTACTGCACTTTGATCTCAAAATGAACGCTGGCCGTTCGGTACTCTCCGTTCTTCAGGAAATACCGCTGATGATTCTTTCTCGTCATAGGGCAAGCTTCAATCTTACACTCGACCTGGCCGAGCTATGTTCCCCCATCTTCCTCGAAACTAAATCAGCTGCAACAACCCGATGGGCCAAGCCATTTAATCTCACTACGCTTGCGTCTTTCTTGTTTCCGAAGAAATGATTGACACGGGCACTTAATCAAGCCCAAATCAGGAAGGCCTGATGCCCTCTGATTAGCCATATGGTAAAATTTCCAAAGGTTTTCATTCGTCTCTTCTACATCACCCTGTCCGAAAAAAAGACTGACAGTCAATGTATGAGTAACTCAACATGTTATGACGGCTATGAGCCCCCCTTCCCCAAATACGATACGAAGGTTTGTCAGTGGCCATGATGCGGCCTCACTGTGGACCAAGCGAGCCATCGGAGCATCCGCGACAACGAAGAGAAGCCGAGAATCGACGACCACAGAAAAGGACAACTATTTCCCCGGGGAGCATCAATCAGCGAATTGAAACGAGCTATTAGCGATAGTCTAAAGGCCAGTTATTTCAACCCCTGATTTGAGCTGAGCAAGCGATAAGATAAGCCGTGGCTTATAGCTATTACAGATCCCTCGCCGCGAGAGCAGTCATTTTCAGGTCTGGTCGAATTTGTCGCAAACAAAATACCATGAATCTCTTTTCTGGTGGTACTTTGCCCTGGCATGGTTGAATATTTGCCCAGAATCGTGCATTGGCATGTACGCCTACATCCATTCCCCGTGAAATGATGTGATCCCAGGCCCTCCACGCGTGGTCGAATTGAGCCCGCTACCTCGTCCCTGGAATGCCTATACTGATTCCAGGCTGAATCACGGCAAGTCTATCCCACCCTCGGTCACCAGAAATCATATTAACATAGAGAGGCAGTGAAAGACAGCCCTAGTTCAGCCGTTCTGACGAGTCCGATCGAGAAAGTGCACTATAGCCAGCTGGGGACCTCATCTAGGCCGCGAACGAGGTAAGTTGCGAGCGACATCCTGCGCCAGCTGCTGATAATCAGTGCTAGATTGAAAAATCCAGCGGCAAATTGCCTTGCATGTGATCTGATGCAGACGGTCATTGAAAGCCGCCACCATGGCTTCTTTCATGATTGATCCTGGTAAGTACCTTCTCATCAGAATAATTCGGTAGTCAACTAACCATAGTAAAGTCGCTAGAGGCTAATGCTATGCTCAATGCAGCCGCAAGCCGACCGAATGCCCCCTTCATGCCACCGCCGAGGGGCACGGACTCGCCAGCAGAAGCTGTCTTGCAAGTACAGCCAGTCGATTGCCGAGACGGTCACAATGGCCCAATTGATATTCGAAAGATGCCAGTTCAGTTTGTGATATTAGTGGAGAAGACGTGCTTGTTGACTTCGAACGTAGCCGCTGGTGGTACTCTCAGAGTGGGCGTGACGGGTGTTCTACGCGACGCTCCAGTGCACCCAGCCTTGGCCCCCCGTAGATGAGTCTGGTGCGGCAGATCCTCGATGACCATCAATTTCATACTCAATTTCATACCGCCGGTAGCTGACTTTGGCGGGAAGGTCAATCGGGTCCGTAGAGCGAATGCTCGGAAAACGAATCGGAAACACAAAGTGGCTGCGATTTCGGGTGGGCCGCATGAGCAAGTTCCGTCGCTCTGACTCAATTTCAATTGATGCACCCTGCGGAAATCGAACCCGTGCCGCTACAGAGAGCAAATAAGAAATTCCACTAGACCACGCAGCGAGAAAGGCTGCAGGCGACGCTTTTGCTTCATTATAGCCACCACATTCCAAGTAATGACACCCCGCGTTCTTCTGGGCACACATCCGGCAAGATCAGCGTTTCGAGCTCCAGAAGTGTCCTTCATTCGGTCAGGCCGAGTCCAAATGATAAATGAAGTATACTTAGAAGAATGAGTCTTTCTATCGCTGGTACGCTAATAGTTCCTTGCCGATTTTACCGCCGATAATGTACCTAATAGGATTGGGTTGGGAATATATATATTGGTATTGAATCAGCATACGGCAACACCATTTCAGATATTGTACAGAATATGGCCAGAGAGCACGCGATGAAGCTCGAATCGAGAGAATGCCATACAGAAAAGCGACCAAATTATTTACTATCATATCGAATCCAGTATGTAGATATCATCATTTCACACTTTTTATCAACTTTTGCATTCGTGAGGAACATAGATCCCCACTATGACGGGGATGGGTGCTTACCTTTGGCCGCCACTTCACCGCCCGGGAGTCACCCGCACTGCACATCAACAGAGGGACCCACTGCCCCGTTATCACCAGCTCTCACTCTCAACCCTCACTCACCTTTGGCCCTCACCATCAGCACACCATCCATCACCGTCAATCACCGTCAATCGCCGTCAACATGTCTTCATCGTCAACATGCCCTCACCATCAACACCCCAGCACACCAACCACTCACCGTCGAAACTCCGCATCTCCATACATCCAGGCAAACCCTGCTGCCACTGCCAGCCAGCAGAGACAAACATTCACGCAAATGAACTACCTTAGATTACAGCCGCTATCCAGATTGGCCACCCCGCTATCAGCCATGACTCGATACTCTGATTCATACTGCATGGAGGAGTATGTCTATTCTTGAAGCTCAGGGCATGGTTGAGCGCTACCATTACGGTGGCATATAAATACGATACGGAAGTCATTTTACACCATTTCTTATTGGATTCTTGATTCTATCGATTCTTTGGAGCAGGTCTTGGCTTCTTCGAGGACCCTCGAATACTAGTCTCTGACACCACGAAGAGGTGCCTGCAATCGCCAGAGGATCAGGACGAGGACCGCGGCGCCACGGGTCGCCTAACAAGCACAAATTTGATAACGCAGGGCTTAAGGCTGCATGGAAGCTCAAGATTATACAATCACAGGGCTCAGGGCTGTGAGGGAGAACTTGGTGTCGCAGCGGCTCTCCTGCGGAGGCTCTTGGTAACGCAGGCGTCCCTGCGGAGCACATGTTTACAACGCAGGGCTCATTGCTGCGAGGGAGCACGTTTCTACAGCACAGGGCTCATCGTCTGTGAGGGAGCACGTTTTTACAATCACAGGGCTCATGGGCTGTGAGGGAGAACTTGTTAACGCAGCACTCTCCTGCGGAGAACTTGGTGACGCAGCGGTCTCCTGCGGGTCTCCCTTGGTTTCGCAGCGTCCCCCTGCGGAGGCTCTTGATGTCGCGGTAGTCCCCGCGGAGCACATTTATACAACACAGGGCTCATTGGCTGTGAGGGAGCACACTTATACAACAATCACAGGGCTCATGGGCTGTGAGGGAGAACTTGTTAACGCAGCACTCTCCTGCGGAGAACTTGGTGACGCAGCGGTCTCCTGCGGAGAACTTGGTATCGCAGCGGTCTCCTGCGGGTCTCCCTTGGTTTCGCAGCGTCCCCCTGCGGAGGCTCTTGATGTCGCGGTAGTCCCCGCGGAGCGCATTTATACAACACAGGGCTCATTGGCTATGAGGGAGCGCACTCTTACAATCGCAGGGCTCATCACTGCGAGGGAGAATTTGTTGACGCAGCACTTCCCTGCGGGTCTCCCTTGGTAACGCAGCGTCCCCCTGCGAGGCAAATTTGATGACGCGGGGCGTTTCCCGCGAAGAGTTCTTGGTATCGCAGAGCTTATCCTGCGAAGCACACTTGGTAACGCAGAGCTTATCCTGCGAAGCACACTTGATATCGCAGAGCTTATCCTGCGAAGAAAACCCGACTGCCCGGGAGTGTGAGGAGGAAAGTCCTGCTTTTCTTTTCGACGGGAAAAGAGCGTCTTTTATGTCATTTCGGATACGTCCTTCGGCAGCGACCACTTGCGTACATTTTGCCGGACCCAGAGATTTCCACTCGACATTCGCACCGGGCGGTCGCATTTTCGCTGGCCGTTGAGGCTGTTTATCAACGTTGAAATAAGAAATTTCAAGAGTTTGGAGTGGAGAGCGGGCGGAGTGGCTGGATCCACCTGGAGCCGTGGTTGACACGATGCGATGCGTGACAAATCATTTGCCTCATCAACGTTGTTGACAATGATGAAACGGCTTTTAACGCAGTTGGTATGAGTTGTAGATCGAAGTGGCATTCCATGGACCACTCGCCGTGGCATCCTAATCATCGTAGCTTGAAAAGTCTGCCAGTATTCGCTCGCACCGTGGCCAATCGATTTGCGAATCATTGGTCTCAACATTGCTCAACGATGTGAAACGGTTTTCACGCAGCTAATATGTAGAGTCGTTCCATGGGAGACTCGCCTTGGCAGATCGCTTGCCCGCCCACTGAAATTTCTGTCTGCAAACCTTTTGCCCTCGCCACCGTGAGAGAAGAATGGTTTCCCTCAGCCTAGCCGACATATTTTCCGCCGCAAGTCGCAGCCACTGCAACGCCTCATGCCGCCCAAATCTTTATTTCACTTGCCAGCACAGAACGACCAGGATACTTCGTGTGCCCACACCTACAAGCCAGCCGAGGTACCATCGATGAAGAGATGTCGACGCCGACTCCGTCGTCGGAACATGATTTCGTCGCGCCCCAATAGAGACTCCGCCGCTGTCCAGCATGCATGGTCTCCACGGTCAATCAGCTACCGGTAAATCACCTCGCGATTCTCTCGAAATGGAATAGTTCCATAATTGACTGTCGAAGGTCCTTGAAATTCTTTTTGAAACAGAGCCGGGGACTGAAAGCTAAGGGTAAGCTAAAAGAAGAGACTAGCGTGCCTTCGCTAATTATGATCGGTAGAGTTTATAGAGATTTTGTCTCCCATGCTAGGACAGCATAAGATGCCTATCCATTTTCGAGCGCAACATATGATCCTCCAAACGCTGCAACGCGACCTCGAGCATTCCGCCTCCAATGTGTTCAAAAATGGCTTTTACCACAGTCTTTGGCGGTTGGTTGGACATGCCCCGAGGCATTGGAGCTGCACAAGTTCTTCCAACTCTTAGCCAGAAACCGATCAAAGATCTCGTCTGAGCAACACCGTGAAAATATCACCACTGTTCAGAACTTGCGCCATTCGATCGCCGGCATTCGCCACGCCGCTGTTCATCGATTAGCCCAAGACAGAGATAGACTGCTTGATAAGAATTGTGCTGCCATCGAATTATGCCTTCGCGTCGGCGACAACTATGGCGCAGAGACTCTCTGTCGTCTTTTTGATTTTCTACAGAAAATCCTCCTGAAGTCAGGCATGGTGCAAGTGCAGCCACGGCAGGCTGTTCCCTCTCATCGTCGTTTACCCAAACATTGAGTTAAAGCTGGGTTTCATCCAGGTATTTTACTCATTCAAGTCCTGCGTAGAGGACAAAAACCACCTGTCAGTATTTGAATCTGAGATCCGAGGCCGAGAATGTTGTCTTGTCGAAAATATGAATTGGCTTACGAAGACGAATCTTCGCTCGCATCATATTCAGGCCGGATCTCTCTCGCCCCACGATTGGCACAAGATAAAGTTAATACTGTATCACCGAAAGCCCGTCTTCAGAGATTAAATGAGAGGCAACGGCGCTAATCGGTATTTTTTCGCCGATCTAGTTCCTCCAGCTAGCTCGACAGTCAAAAGAAATCTCCTAGACACACTTGAATTGCTCGATGCGTTGTGACCATCTACGATATGAGGCCGAATTCGACGAGAGAACCTCGGTGGCGCCATTCATTATGGGAGAAACGGACAAAGACTTCCCGGACAACGGCTATATATCACTTATCGTTCCACAAACTGTGCGCTCTCTATGCACTGCTTGCCTAAGCCACCGTCATCGCCTTTAGCCTCTTACGAAGGAAAGGAAGTGCCAATCTTGAGTCTTAGAGAAACGCTTTCACTGAACATTCTAATAAAGCATCAGCTACAGTTTAAATGGAGGCTTGGCTGTTTTACATGCGTTTGGAGGCGACGACCTTCTTGGCCGTCCCTGGGGACGCTACACAAGCTGTATGTCACCGGATCGCTGAAAATCTCGCGTTTGAAGGACGCTGATCCTGCATCGTTTGAGGATGCGTTTTCAAGACCGGATCAAATAGGATGCGAACGGATATTCAAAAGGAATGAGTGTTGTTATCGTTCCTCGAGAACAAAGCTTGGAGGAAGTCTACAAGAAGTGGTACTGCACAAGTCTGAGACCTTGACCTCATGTGACTACTTTTTACAAAATGCTAAACATTCCAAACGCTGACGCGTGTGAGACGGAGAATGAGACTTGCTTGATTTAACTTAGACCCCCTTCTTGAAGCAATGACTAGACATCGTGCATTTCCTCCCCTTCACTATCGACGTCTTCCACGCTACCTTGTCTCCGGAGGCGTCTATTTTCCGCCTTCAACCCATCGCACATCTTCTGGAGTTTCTCATTTTCTTTCTCTAACTTTTCGCAACGATCGTCCGAAGTCAAAGCAAGAGATTCGTTTCTTTGTATCCAGTAGGGACACTGCAAATGACTCGATTCCAAATCATCATATTTTCCTTGAGCTTTTGCAAGCTTTTCCCGGGTTTCTACCAACTCGGATCTCAGCCTTATGTTCGAGTCGGTAGTTGCTTCGATCAAATAGTCGCAAAGCTGGTGGTCTTCAATCGTGCCATCAGATTCCCAGTAGGATCAGTCAGTCTTCTAGAACGGCGAATGGACGGATATCTGGTGACTCACTGAAAGTATAGTGTCGATCTCGTCCCGGAGACGTCTCCTCTTCACGGGTCGAGCCGAGTCATCTGACTTCCGGTTGGATAGGGTTGAAGCTGGCATGGTATCGAATTAGAGGGTATACACAAGTGGAGAGAGTATAAGGAGGCGAATGCTTGTCGATTTCCCTCTCAAAGAGCACAAGGCATAGGTCTCTAAGCTGTGCCTTTATGATATGCGTGACTTTGACTTTTTAAATCCAATGAACAATTTTGGCCCCCAACACACTTAGCCATTGAAGCCCTGTCGGGATGCTACGGCGCTATCTCTATTTTGATTCCGCCAAGCTACACGAAGCTAGCCGGGGATTCTAGCGAAGCAATCCTATCCACGAGCTACCATCACGATTTCACCCACTGTGTTCCGTACCCGCCCTCATGACATGTATTTAGTCTCCGGACCTTTGGAGCTTGGTCTTTTTTTGCGTAACCTACTTCGCCCTATCCCACCAAACTCTTTGACGGATCATAGGGTGAGTTTTCTAAATCAGCTTCTTAGTCTCACAGCATGATGAAAAAACACTCGATGCTCCCAAAGTACCGCCTCGTCATTCAAGGCACAAGTAAATTCGAGTCGTACTGATTTTTAGTATTGGCAAGAGAACCATGGTAAATCTTAGACATCCAATAATTTAGGCGATATTCTATGGTCGCATTTTGAATGAGGGGCGCTCTCCCTGGAACCATGGTTCATGCCGACCGCCTGAGCTTAGCGCTTTTCTCAACCCTGGCACGGATAAAAGGTTCCCAGCCGAGTATCGGCTCAGGAGTCAGTTTCTAAACTTGAGTAGTCCAAATTTGACACCGGGGTAAACGGGGATCTACCGACAACCTGCTTCGAAGAAGGCTAGGTCAGGTATATGTATCTCAAGTTCGCCTCGTCTTATTTCTGATCGCCTTGAAGTGCAAATATTCGACGGAAAGCACTGTCACAAGGGAGCCACATGATTCCTGGGTGTGTATTCCTGCAATGACAACGAGACTCTAAGCGCCGTTGGTGATTGAAGGAACACCGAAGCAGTCACACGCATTAGAAGACATAGCCCTCAATCTAGGCTTCAGTCATGCTTGCGCGTTTTACCACTTTTTTATTAATACAAAAACCATGCGATACTACAAGCTATGCATGTGACACGGATCAGGATGGAAACAGACAATTTTTGGGTCGTCGGCATATCCCAGAAATCGTGTTCCGCGACCACGAAAGTCGATCGAGTGGTGGAGCACGCTACAAGGACCAGGTAATCCACCTCACAAGTAAGAGCCCCGACGATCGTTAATTTCGGGGAGCCTGGGAAGTGGATATCCATGTTTTTAGCCCCGGGGCACGTACTTATTTGTGGTCCAAGCCTCTGAAGGCTCTTAGGCCCGCAGCTGACTTCGGTAAAGGTTCAATGTTCTAATCATGGTTTACAGCAGCCAGAACAAATGCAATGAAACATCATGTTAAATTCCGACCATGTAAATCTTCGAATTTAATTATTGGACGTGGCAGGACCTATCTAGCTCAAGTGAAAGAAAGTCTGGAGACGCCTCAAGACAGTTCAAGTACCAGCGCTAACAGCGCTAGTCTCTTGGCCAACAAAGAGGCCACTGTTTGATTGGTTAAGAATAGTCTCATTGAGACAAACTAGCGGCGCGTAAATGACCGACGTAGACTGGCTTGTTCTTTCAAAATATTTGGCCTGTGGCTAAATCTGGGAGATATGTCCATGTGCGATGATGACTGTCACCCTCATGCGCCTATCGTATTTTTTCCCACCAACATCTTATGAAGTTAGGCCCGTGTGTATGATAATCAGTTGCTTCTGCACTATTCGTTGAGTGACAGACCTAATTGCTGAAATATCGGTCAATCACTTCACCGATTGAGGGTTTGGCAAATTGGGTATCTTACCAATCTTTGACTTACCGTCGGAATCATGGGCCTCTGGAGGCATCAAAGTTGAACTGTCATCGCTGAACTGTCATCGCTGAACTAACAACGACGCACGAACCAACTGCCTTGAATATGATCCTGGTTCACCACTAGGGAATTCGATTCCATTTACCTCTCCGCTTGTCTATGATAAATCTATAAAAGAGAGATTGACAGAAAAAAGTTCCCCCGATCATCCGCGAAATTTAAAGTTACTTTTCTGCATGGTTGACATGGATATCACAAAAGACATTCAAATCGGGCAAGACGCGGAAGAGAGTAAGTTAGCTGAGTTTCCCTCGGATCGCACGCCAGACTGCGGCTATCCTACCAACCCTGGTCCCCCAGCCCGGGCAAGTATTCCTTGTGGTAAGTAATTGTGTCTTCCCAATCGCGTCGGCTATTCTGACTGACAACCGTATGTCACACTCGTTGTAGATAACAGACGAGCGAGTCACCTTGGTGAACGAGCCTTTTCAGCGCGTTCTGAGCGCCTTGGCAGACCTTGAGCGGGACGATCCAAAGTTAGGCTTCCAAGAAGCGCGAATTTTGGGTATCTATCGACGCCTATAGGAGTCCTGCGTGTCCAAGCACCTCGATGGCGAGAGCCTCGAAAAGAACAAAGAAAAATTGCGAGAGGCTAACATGGATCTGAACAATGAAAGATACATATGTACTTGAACTCCACCATGACGAGCAGCAGTCTCGATTGCTTCTTTTGGACCGAGAGTTGGAATTGTCTCGACAGCGATTGACCAGCTTTCTCAATGACTGGAGCCAGTACTCTCGCGGGGAGCAGACTGGGCTGGTGGGTCTTGAGTAAGATCTAGAGATTTCGCATTCTTCGTGAACCACCACTCAAACGAGACTAGTGATGCTCATTAGGTACAGGTGGAACATAGTGCTGGTTCCGAGCCAGCAAAGTGCTACCTCCAAATAGAACTACTGGAATATATCTCAAGTTACTAGACACTCGCTACTCGGGTATGGAACTGAAGCATTTCATCTCTTTCTGTACAATCCTGTCAAAGGCTGTCCCTCGAAAGTAACTGGTTTGCTGCAATGCGGGCATTTTGAGCATCCACCAACTGTTCAGGGCACCCATCATACAGTAAAAGAAGAAATAACACCCTGGCATGAAGCTAAATGTGCAAACAGTGGGTAGCAAAAATATCTATTCGTTCTAGGCATTGCCATCTCAGAAATAACTCCTAGAAAGTTACGTCCGATTCCTTGGAGCAATAATGCTTCTGGGGAATGATAAACTTATCTTGTTTTCCGATAATCTCAGTAGCTTGGGCTGAATGGTATTCCTTGTCTGCTCCTAGGATAATATGGTTCTACAGCAGCCATGGATTGACGAGCTGGAGCAAGAAAGAAATTGTAGGCAACCTACCTATTGTGATGTGAGAGCTTGCAAGGATGATGCACTCGCATATGCCTCTGGAATATATGGAAAGTATTTATACGCTGGTTCCCAAATAATTGTCTTATTGTCCCATCTCTTTTTACCAACTCATTCTGAGCCTAGATTGAATCCCTGAAATTGTGCAGCTTAAGCTTCTGGCTAGACTTCATCTCGGTTTCCCTGCTTTGAACTACACCATGTCTCAATATATAGATGCATCCCGGATTCTAATTCGTCTCGGTGTCTTTCCCCTCGCCACGAACTGGCTGCTCGTAGCTGCGTTTAATTCCATCACAGCTCGCTACGCAGATACTATACTTTGAGAGACCAGGCAACAGCTGGCCTCATTGAATACGACAGTCCCATCCTCGCGGCGCATTCCGAAAACTCATGAGTGACTTTTGCAAGGCAATAATCATTATCGCACTTTCTTCGGCCATGCTTTCACTGTTTGGCCCTGCACTTTTGGTCTAGTCAAGGTGGATACGAGAAGGCAGGACTGCCTTTGTCAACTTCTTTTTCGCCCAGGTACCCTTCGGAGTGGATATCCTGACTTTGCTTGGGTATATTATGGACCAGATGCATGGATTTCTAGACATTTCCGCAGCATTCGATGATCGAGGCTCCCTCCCTCGTTGCAGCATCATATACCATGGAGCTATTGGTCAGATTGTACTTGGTGGCCTCGTGATTTTGACCAGTCTCATCAGCCTCTGGTATCTTTTTCGTATCCGTTAGCAGGGAATATTGCGGAGGTTATGCAGGCAGAATACAGGCAAGAGGCAGGCAAAAAATAGATCCTCGAATACAACTAGATTCTTACTCTTATAATGAAGTGAAGGAATGAGAAATCAAGGAGTTTTCGATAAACGGAAAGGCGAAATCAGGCTTATAAGAAAAAATTATAATAGAGATATATTACATTCAAACCCCAAATGCTGATCTCTCGAGACAATTTTCCTAAAGAATAGAGCAAAGGGAACTTGAATGAAGTGCCAGTAGCGGCATTTTCTTAGCACGATTTGGCCTTATCTTTAGTCCAAGAATTAAAGAGGATTTCATTTGAAAGGATGAGTATCCCCAAATTACCATTTGTACTCATGTCAAGTCGTTGTATTTTTGATTAGGTATGTATCTTTAGTTCAACTGCTAATTCTATCTGAAATTTCCGCAGATGTTATGGACGAAGAACCCCGGATCAAGGCATGGCAACGAAGGCAGGGTGGAGTGCGGCGACATCATGAAGTGCTGAGTGTAAGGAAGAGGTTCCAAGCGGGGCCACATCGACAGTCGGAAGCGGGGTGTCTGCGCTGCAGAGCATACTTGGGAGATTATGTCGAGAATCTGATTGCGCACCCGAGAAAGATTCCCCATCGCTGTCTCGAATCGTGGCAGGAAAAAAAGGTGTGCTCACCCATCAACTCATCACTGAGAGAGTCAAATCTTGAAAGACGAAATTCCACCCAATAGACTTCCTCTGGTAGCAAGAAGGCGGAGAGGTACACAAAAATATCCTCCGCCCTGGTAGACGGAGACAGAGGATCCGGACCTGTCCACGGAAAGCTTTGTTGGTTTTCAGGATTCGGATAAAAAAAAACAGTCGACCAAAGATAGCCCGTAAACCTCAGAGCTGGAGACCCCTGATAAGTTAAATGAATTTTGCTTCAATCCGCGGCGGTCGGTAGCAAGGCAGGGGGGTACAGCGGGTACATTAGAGGACTCCTGCCAGGCTGCGTGGATGTCATCATCGGAGACAAAGTCTGTATGGCGGTAAGTAAGCGTGTATGGGTGATGTAAAATGGACTTTACCAACCAATTTGGGCCAAATGATTCATTTCCTCGGAAGTCGAGAGTTCTAAGAGTTGGAGAGAGCAGAACTGGATCATTGATGTTAGATCGACGATCCTGTGGGCTGGAATGGGGCGAGCAATAGACCAATTTAACCTTCATATCAGAGCCAGACATCGTATTAATCAAAGGTCGATTGATATTTCAAGCGGTCTTATATGAGCAAGGTATGGATAGCCACAAGCTCAACGGTTTAATAATCAACTCTCGGCTGCATCGACGTTTTAACGGTCATCCCCGTTGGCCGTGAGGGAAGATCATCCAGCACCCTCGCCTTCATGCATCTTCACCAACTTTTGTTGATCCTTGAAGACAGTTCATCTGGTCAGAATATTGACCACACTTCCGTAACACTGAGATGATCCCAGCCTGAACAGCGTGGGCTGCGCGCCCACGGTCCCAGAGTACCAGCCCTTGCTCATTCAAACGCTGCTGTAGAAGACCATTTTCGGCTTTTAGCTCGTCATTTGACAGCCAAATTTGACGTCGCTCGCGTTCGAGTCGGATTGTCTCGGCAGATTTGACAACATAACATTGCCAGAGACGTAGGAATAGGTCGAGTAGGTCGAGAGCTGGCCTCGAGACGGAAGAGCCCATCCGGAGAATCTGCTTGGCCTCGGTTGTCAAAAGGCTGGCAGTGCCGTTCGTGTCCTATAACATGTCAATTAAGCTTCTATTTCGCTAGTGGGAAGATCCTGACCTTGAAGTCGATACTTTCACGCCCGAAGGTTCTCGGAATAGGCCATGCAGGTTGGTAGTGTCATCCCCAGAGTGTTTGGGGAGCTGCCGCTGTCTTTAATTTTTCGCTTGGTCGATGAAGAGCGATCTGGTGCGTCCATTTTCTTTATAAATCGCGGGGCTTGCACTGTTGACTATCACGGTCACTGAGATGATCACGGCCACTGATAGCACGTGCATACATATATACTTGGCCATCGGCCGACTTCTAGCATAACATCATCCAGTCAACTCCAACTATATTATGAGCACCAAAGCATCGCTTATCAACCAGCAGTTTTAGTGGGCTTGTATTCCCAGGTTGAAGGGTCATGTCTATGGTCTTGATATCATATAATATATATTTGCCTAACGCGGGTTTTGGCTTTGATAAACCTGTTGATTGATAAGTCACACTTTTGTTTTCACATATTCGATGGGATACTTATATGTTTTTTATGCGTCATGTACGAGAAGGCTAGCAGTCAAATATATATGTTGTGATATGAGACCGGTGTAGATCGGGAACGAAACCGCACCATCGGATTTAGTTCCCGATTCGTATCTTTAACGTCTCTTAAGACTGTCAATAGTTTATTTTGGTTCGTCACTGCGAGAATATAACGGTGTACTATAGACTCTTTGGTGTTGACAGGTGAAAGAAACAGGGCGTTTTTAAAATGAATCTGACCTCTAATCAAACAGAGTGCAACTCACAGCACACAAAAGCTACACAGTTATATTGGGATTGTTCTCTCTCTCTTTCTAATACCCCGCTGCCACCTGCTTAAGTCCCTTCTCACATTTGCTAGGTGTTGCAACGTATCTCTCGTTCTTTCATGGCGAGGAGACATCTCTCTAGATCCTCGCATGAGACCAGACCAGATTTCGTCTGTTTGGCATCCATTTCGCTGCTTGTAATCACATACCTTATGATCTATAGCTTGCAAGTAACTGATATCTGGCACAAATGCGAATTTTGCTAAAGAAACTAGACTTACTGTGTGAGATAAGAATTTTTTGTTTCCGAGACCGCTAGTAAGGTGGGCGAGCTTTCTTCGTGGCATATCGTGGGTAATGGTAATTCAACATCATTATGTAGTTTCACAACGCGATATTGTGGGGTTGGATTTGGTTTAGTTCTTCCAGGTAATAGTGGTATTAGCTAAAAATATTGCCAGTAATGTTAAACTGTCCTCCTAGCTGGATCTCCCGACCTCCCTGTCAAGCTAGGATGTTCCAGCAGGCTCTGTAAAAACCTCAACAATGCTTTTACTAGCTAACATTTCACCATGGTGCATACTGTAGGCATAATGCTAGAGTGCAATATAGTTGAAAGCCTGGGAACGATTCAATGATACGATGAGTCGATATCTTGTTTTCCCGATCCGGTATTAGTAGTTGGCCAATCAGAGACCAATGAAATCTGCTGATCTTGGTTGAGGAGCTCGGAGCTACATAGCTCGCCCCGGCGCATACTATATTTGATCATCGGATGTGTCATATTGACACGTCATTTACATTCCTTCAAAATGAAACTTCCCAATGCGGACTCCATGAATCTTTCTCTGGTCCATTAGTAAGCCTTTAGTGCAGATCCTAGATTGAGTGGGTCAGAGTATTGCAAACTAATTCATACAGCATGCGAGAGAATTGGATTCAATCTCGTAAGCCTCCAAAGTTACGTTATCAGGATCACCTAGCGACCGGTTTTTCATGACCCGAAGAAAACAATGAGGGTTAAAGTCAGGCAGTTTAGAAAATTGCCACGTCAGGAAGAACTAGATTCAGTTGTTTGACGAATTTCCACTTTCTCGAAGAAGAATTGGGAGAAGTATGTTCAGCGCCTTTAAAGAGGGAATTGGAATTCAAAAATAAAGATTCGCGTCTTTAGCGATGTTTCAAATTATCAAATGACTCTTTTTCAACTTAAATTCAGCTCTCCCATCACGTAGGCTTAAATAATAGAAAAATACCTCAAGTGCAATGTCCCATTTCCTTGAAATAGCATCAGGAATAGCGGCTCCTAGTAATATAAGACCCATTTTTGATAAATGAGTTAAGACGAAATGCAGCCTTTTCCGGCCCTGCGTGTCGCCTTTTACCAACCATCGGTACTATGCATTTCACTGAGATGATCCAGAAACGGCAGGAAGGGAGCGATGCGAGGAATGCCATCTAGCATGAATGCCCCAATGAATATAATTATTGTCTCTGAGACCGTATATGTCAACGCAAATACTCGTAATACGACACGTGCTGATGGCGAAACATAGGCTCATAAATACGGTGACGCTTCGGTGAATACAAGCGAACCCTAGGATATCCCGGGAGTAGTGGAATCATTATGTTGGTCATGTTTCCATGGAAAATTTGCCTCTCCATCAGCTTTGAGCTTGCGCAAAGCAATATTCACCTCGATATCCTGGGAACTTCGTTAAATGTGTGCCAGGGACAGGCAAGAAGTATACATATAAACGGTATGTCTTAACCGCAAGAAAACTATTATTATTTTGCCTCCTCGCGCCACTTTTTGTGTCTAACCTTGACTATAAATTACCTAAGACTGATTGTCGATGTTTTGAACAACACTATCCATATATACAGATATGTGAGACCATGACAGAGAGTTTTTATTCTCCCAATAGCGAGATTCTTGCTCTGTGGGACCAATTTGTTGACTGTAGCGTATCCATAAATGTATGTGTTGAGCTCGAAGAAAGATTAGCAATCGAATCACCGCAATTATGAGAGCTCACGCCTACAGATATGTGAGTGCACATCAGAAGTTGCTCGTGACAACGTCTCGCTACAAATACGGCCCTGCATGTCTCCGTAATGAATCAATAATTCCATAATACAGCACAGAGCCCTCTTTTTTCACACGAGGTACCAAAATAGTGAGATAGCCCCCACCCTCTTTGGAAAATATGGCACACGCCCCATCTGTCATTCGTGAGCCATGACCTCATATATAAGTATCAGTACATCTCAAGGCAGCTGACCCGTTCGAAAACTACTTCATCAACGCGATATTGATGTTAACGGCCGGCGTCCGAAAGTCCAGGTTCCGATTCTGATAGCTTTAGAATATCAACGATATGAAATCTTGACGATCCTTCTGAAAGATCCGCGACTCGATATTGCCATTCAAGGTAGCGAAGGCCAGATTGTACTTCAGCTCGCTATGATATATGATGACCCTGTTGCCGTGAAGATTCTGTTGGATAATGCGCATATTAACATCAACCATCGCTATTCTACATGGAATAGCGTACTCCTTCTAGCTTCCCAGGCCTACGACGGCCCGGACCCTAAGAGAAACGAGGTCATAGATCTTCTACTTTCAAATTCAAAGACCATGGTAATAAGCGAGGTTAAAGAGGCCGGTCAGTACTGTGGCATACAGCAAATACTGACAACGAACGACTGATCCTTCAATTGGTGCAACTGCCAGATCTAGATCCCGCGACTCCTAGCGATAATGGTATCTAGCGATAATGGTATGTCTCTGTGCCAAGCTAGGAAAAGAAGAAACATCGAGACAGTTACGCTTCTACAGAAACTTGCCGTATATGCCGACTACCTCGGGTTGTCCAAGTATAATATGGAATAGTCTTACAATCGTAAGCTTCAAATAACATGATATAGAGGTTACTTATCAAAACTAGCATTAAAAAAGTCTAGCAATACATGGCTTCTAGGATATAATTAAAAAGTCTCGCAGAGGCCTATCGTAGTATGCGCCCAACGCAGGAAAATAGCTGCACTGTTAACAATAAAATCCCCATAGGTACAGACGAATATCAAATTGATCAGGAGCGACCAATACCCTCGGTAATTATATAGCTTCGACAGCTACCTCCATTATTTAAACAATATCATTTTCACTGAACTTGATCTATCGACCACAGGTGCTATTCTACACTTGCAGCTAAGCATATACTCCGGCCGTGCAAAATCGCCCGCAGACCCTCATAGCGATTGGTGGGGTTCCCTCTTGGCATAGTATTGAGCCTTGTAGTTGGTCCTACCAAAACGCAACCTACCCACCCTGGAAACATCTAGGGCATAATAACGAAAGAAGAGTGGTCCAGCCCAGCTTCGAAGTCTCATATAGCCAATCCTACCGCTGTAAGCTCCACAGAGGGAACCTTTTCTGTCCAACGGTAGCTTAGTAAGTTACAATCGGAGTAGGGCGCCCGGAAACATGTTAGCAGCCGGGAAAACATTTCTAGGATCTACACGTCATGATGAAAACATCATTGAGCAAAATTATGATACATAACGAAGTTCATTTCGAGGCACTTGCTTCAAGAACTTGAGCTAAGACTTCAACCGTCGACTTCAGATTTTGGTCAACTCGACCCATGACTGTAAATATAAGATGGTGAACAATTTTATCAGATGCTTGGCAAAGGTAAGCACTTTGAGGATCGAGAGCTTGGCATTCGTCTTGATCCAGTAACCTTAGAGCGGAGTGAGCTCCACGGTAATTGCGGGCTTTTGTATCAGCTTGATCGGGGGAGGATACATTGTAACAATTTCGTGAGAGCTTTTGGAGATCAAATTTTGAAGTAGAAAAAAGATAATTGCGAGCAATTACTGTAGCGCAGAGGGAATTCAAAACACTTTCAGTGACTTCAGGGAAGATCACGCGAAAGGGTCTTAGAAGGTCTCTCCTTTTGCTTTTGCGCAAAAAGGAGATGACAGGTGATGTAAGAACGGGGATGTGGTGAGGGAAACGTTTCACGGAGAGATCAAGCTCCCGTAGAGTCCATTTGGGATCCTTTAGGGGCTGCTTGGGCCGCAAATCCATCCTGTCTCCCAGTTCGGACATGTCGGAATTAAAATAAGGCAAGTAAATACTAGCCGGTGATGGCGTTTTGAGTCCAGACTGAGTGGTTGTGGTTCAGACTGATAGATTGTTCTTCTCTGCATTTGCGAGGATTCCGACGAGTCACCGATAGCAGATGATATGAAACAGCCAGGTTCTAAACCCTCCGAATGAGCATGTACTCCATTCTCAGCCAAATTTCGGCAGCTTTTTGGGGCAATCATACGTTCCAGCATACTGCAGCCAAAAAGTGGCATATCTATTGGTACATCTCGGCTTGAAACAACGCATCGCTCTTGCGGCTCAAAAGGTGTCTCACTTGGCAGCGAAGCAAGTGGCAGCATATGCGTTGTGGACACGACAGTAGCCACTGAGGTCGAAGATGCTTGTCCGACTTGAAGCGATTTAGGTAACTTTGAAGAATTGCTTCTGGTAGGCTCCAGTGCATCCAGTACCGGGACCTTGCAATGGATGTGAAAAATCCACCCCAGGTACATCAGCTGACTTGGCCTCTGGGAATACCTTCGGCATGGAAAGAGGAGGTTGCTCAACAATCTGAAATTTTCTACGGCTGGAAGCCGCAGTATCACTGTGATTATTATCGTCTCGACCGTCTGGCACACCCCTCAGCCACGTCTTGCAATGAAACAGGCTGTTCGATACCGAGTTTTTCTCCTTGAGTATATCTTTCGTCTCCGGCTGTGGAATATCTGGAAAAATGTCTTCGACAGGCAGATGACCACAATGATGGAATGTCGGTGAAGGGGATGGGACGGGTATGATCTCAGTTTGAGTCAAAGGCAGCTTCGAGCGATAGGCGCTACCCTGCCACGTCTGGTTTGAATCTGTCTCTTGACAACATGAATGTTTATCAGCGTGGTTGATAATTTTGCACATTCTATCAATATTTCCCTTTTTTGGAACGAAAAAGGCTTGATTGCCTGTCTTCTTCATTCTCTCTCCATTTTTTTTGGATTTTTTGTCGAGCAGGATTGTGTGCTGTTTCCCTGGGATGTTCAACTTTGCTTTGGATAGTTTGATTGTTGTCATATTTATCGGCTGAAGCATTTGGCCTCGTAGGTGCGGGGTTATATGGCAAGCTCGTACGCCTATAAAATAGGCCAAAGTTAGCAATGCTAGCGGTATAGGATACTGATTGGAGGGCGTTTGCGATAAAAGCTTAGTGAGAGCGTGTATACCTTGGCGACATGGAGGTACAGGTCAACGATTCCTTGCCTGGGGAGGATGCTCCTTTTGAGCTTTGTGATTGAAGTTTTGGGCATGGATCGGCGGGAAGTGACAGCGGAGCCAGTGAGGTCGCCCGCTGCTTGTTCATTTGGGGCTGATAGGTTGGAGACCACCGATATGGCGAGGGGATGAACTCCGGTAGGCCCGGGGCGCCTGGTCTCAACCGCCAAGATGGACTAGACCCTTCGGACCACAAATATCGCTCGACTTGAGCGTGAGGGTAGACACGTTCAGGCATGTCAAGTACAGCGTCGCCGAAGTCCCTGATTTATGAAGAGTAGACTTGAACACGACACCGAAAATGGCAGAAAAGGCAAAGAACATAGATACGGTGCCGAGTGGAAGGTAAGAAAGGACGAGACCTACGATAGTTATAAGGATAGTGCTGGCCAAGCAGTTCTTAGGAAGATCGTGATCACTTGGGAAAACCATCCCTTGATAGAAGTCCTGTTCAGTCATATCGAACTGAGAAATTGGCCGGTCAGAAAATTTTTATCTACTCTTCATTGCCCTTACCGGTACGATTTATGTTTTTTGCTGAGAAAAATGAACTCACATTCCTTCTGAGTTCGTACTTGCTACCTATCAGAAGGGCAGTTGGTAGCAGTCCCAAAACCAGGGGTATTTCAGCGCATCTTCAGTCGCACAGACCATCTTCCCACCGCCTCCGATTGACACGGCTCGTTTGGGCGGCATCACAAATGAAAAAAAAAAGTGAGATCAAAATGGGAGGTACAGTTGGTCACCTGTACTACCTACCCTAGCTCATAGTAAATCTACAGGCAAACTAGACTGTAGACAATCAATCAGTATGATGATTTATCAAGTGCAACAGTGCATGGTGACCAGACATCCCCGAGGGGTGTCCAGGGGCAGTGGGCGTAAAGTTCGCGGGAACGAAAGGCAGCCAACGGATATTTAATCCCATTCAGGCACTCAGACAATAACGTGAGAACCCCTCGGGCACCATTATGCCTGAAGGTGGGCCATGCGCGAAACAAATCCTATGCCTAGGAGAGATAGTCTGGCATGCTCTCGAAACCCAGTTAAGAATTACTCTAGGGATGCATATAATACCAGCTGGGATGTATTGTAGAATTCGGTTCCTCATTTCCAATCAGGTAAGTCTAAATTGGGAGATTTGGTCGTTTCTCCAGCTCGTTGCTCGGCCCAATGTGGAAGAACTGTGCGGCTAGAGGTGAATCACATTGCTTAATTTAGATTATGGTGGGGATGTTTGTGGCCATGCAAGTCTTGACGGGTCCGTAGTACTTAATAGGCTTGGGGAGTTATGGCCCGTAGATCACTCTTTTGTGATGACGATCTCAGTGTACCTTGTCGAACAGCAGCTAGTGACTATGCCCAGAAAATCTGAAATCAAAATGAGCGGCCCAATCAACATACCACAAATTTTCTCCCAAAAGCTTTTCGCCCAAAGACCCTAAGACTTCGCCATATGCTGTGTCCCTAGGCCATTAGTCGATTTGAATGAATGCTGCGCATTATGTTGTGGCTTTCGGAATATCAGGGTATCCGTAGCTTAGCGTAACTCCTGAATAGCCAGGAATAGCGAATCTTCTATAGGAAGTCAACATTATTCTTAAGATAAATATTTAGTGCGTCATGGTGTTCTTGTTGAAGGGAAAGCGAGGGGCGGAATAAGACGATCTTGACCCGTCCTGAAAGGGAAATGTTGTGCGAGTTAGAAAGGGATTAATCCCCATCGCATCAATAAAGCCTACACCCATCAATCGAATAAATCCCGGGGAATTTGGATCCACAGGTTTATCCTATTGCCCTAGTTTCTGGATTTACGCTTTCAACTAGTTGAGTCATCGTTATTGGCTTCAGACATTCACGCGCCAAGACTGCACTGCCAGGCTGAGACTCACCCACCTACCCCTTTGGAGTCTGGATATCACATTGGTAGCGTGATGTATTAAAACCTAATTTGCCCCTATCGAGACCATAGAGAGGCTGAAGTGTGGCAGTGCCTTGGCAATTTTCTTTGTCTGGAGATGCTACGACTTGTACGATTGACCAGAAGGCCTTTCGAGGTAGTGAGGCTTTTTCTTCTTACCGGACAATGATGTAACGACGAAATAACGCTAGGATTTTTCTGATCTAAGGGGGAAATTGTTTCAAGAAATCGGGGCCCCGGCTGTAGTCTGTGACTAGTTTCAGATATTTTGAGAATTAAATCGAACTACTTGGCTACGATTGGACAGCAATGTTAGTCATGCAGTCCCGCTTATGGGTCGAGAGCATTCAAAAATGAATAAAGACTCCTCCCACCCCATTTGTTTGATCGTGAACTTTAGTGAAATAAGTTATCATATACCCCGTCGCTTTGGTAGGCAGTGCCTAATTCTCCAATATATCTCTTTTTTAGCCTGAAATGGATCAAGTTGAAATGAGAGACTTCGACCGCCCGAAAGAAGCCGTTGCTCACCTTGCATATTATGAGACATGCCAACGGCAATGGAAACATCTAAGGGAAAGCTGCCAACCAGAGGAGGGAGAAAAAAGTAGTGTTTCATTGCTTGAGGGCTATCAAAGCCAATGGCAGCAACTGATGGAAGCGACGGATAGAGAGATCCAGAAAATTCGAGGTATGGGCGAAATTCCAAACATCAAAGTGATATAACATATGCAGAGATCCATTTAAAGCTCACCTAACTAATGAATATAGATGAAGCAGCCAGGAGTCCGTCAGAGACCTGGAGTTGTGGATGCATTTGCCATGACCTACAATGAAGTTGGCTCGGTGCCGGCGGGTACATGTGTTCCACTAAAGATAACGGAGATGCAGTCACAAAACAGTGGGTACGTCTTTGAAAGAAATTACAGTTTTCCACCGGTTGCCCCGCTATAATACCGACAGAGTGAAGGTCGTCGTTACCTGCTATCAGTCTCACCTTGGGTGATTGGTTGCCATCCTGCCGTTATTTGTTCACACAAGTTCTCGCAACATTTTGATTTACGACTAGTGATAGCACCAGTGATGGCGTTGATGATAGATTTTCCTTAAGACCATGAATTCTTCTAAAATACTCGCTCTTCTAGACACTTGCGTGGATCTTTGCCTTTTTTAAAAAAAAGGCCCCGAGGAGTTCGAATGAGGCATTTTGCCTACCATTATACGTATATCGGCCGTAGTGCCGTATCTTACAGGTACAGTGATCAAAATAGACTTAAGACTTCTAGTAGCCACAGTTGTTAATTACGCCACATTTAGCTCAGTTATAAATACATGTATGGTCCATCACGGGGATGGGGTAGCAGTTTTCTTAACCGGGGATGTCCACAATCTGATGTAGTGGTATCTGAAATTGGCTATTACGTTAGCTCTTATGGCCTGTGACCTGAAAGATGAACGTAAAAAGGGTAATTTGTGATATTTTCATACTTAGAGACCACGCTCCCAGACCTCTTTCTAGTGGACTAAGTTTATCTGGAATTAACGATATAAGATATCACGGGATGTACTTCAAATGAAAAGCCCATGCCTTTTCTACCGGGAATGCCCTCCAGAATCGATTGCAGAAGAAAGGAGCCCCCTTGATGTTGTGTGGTGACAACAGTATATAACACAGGCAAGTATCAAGCAGAGTAAATGTCGGTATTTACCTTCCAATTTCGTAAATTGAGATGCGATTTGCAAAAATACTGCCATTCAAAATAGCCAATCTGACATTTTGCAGTTAAAGTGCCGCATAACACTCCATTACTGGAAAGTTCATAAGCCAAGAAGGGCTGTTGGCATAATCAGAGGATAATAACTCCGTGGGGTTAACAATGGCTGTCGAAAGACATGCCTCCTCAATCGCCGAGCAGTTGTTTTCAAGGGGAGCGGACGGCGTTGCAGAGGCTGGCGAAGAACTTGTCATAGATTGTTGGCCAGTGGTGTATCCTGCGAAGCTATGCTGAAGGTCCAAAGGCATATTGTACACAACTCGATTACGAGATGATGATTTGTGTGTCGCTGTATCCTGTTTGTACTTCGAAGAGACCCGACTATTCGGTCGGCCCTTTTTGCTGGACATTTCATCGGGAACGGGTAAATTGATCCGCGAAACAAGAACATATGCGTCTTTGTCTAGATATACCTCGTTAGATTGTGAATAATAGGCGGTTCCAAGTCCCTACCAAGAAGGCCATCCAAAAACTTTTCCTCTTCGCCTCTAACACGATACAACTCATCTAGGAGTTCTAATCGCTCGACCGGGATGATCTGCGACCGGACAGTCTGCTCTGCATTCTTCAATTTTTGTGAAGTAATTCCGTGACTGCAGCGCAAATCACAAAGAATATGGAGAAGAAGCGCGATGCGTTCTAGTGAGATGATGAGTTAAGCGAGTATCATGCGCAGGAAAGTGTCCTCTTACCTGCTTTAAGTAAATGGTCGGGCTCTCGATGGCGTACTCCAGGAGGCCACCAGGGTGGCTTACTCTCCTCGGGACTCAATTGCTGCAATTCTCCCCCCGCGAGTTTTCGCCCATTGTATGGGTGGTGAACTTGCTTTTGGGGCTCAACAAGTTTCACATAGGCTTTTGCCAGGATTCGGCAATTGGTTTGCTGTATATTCTGGAAAACCTTTTCGTAGTATCGACGAAGGAAGTTTGTATCTTTGATAGATAACACGGCTTCCTGGAGCTTCAGTCTGTGCTTCTGGATACAAGGGCTTTCCATGTGAAACAGTTCATCTTTCAAGATTGCCGAGCCAGCTTTTCCAGTTCCTGGCCATTGTGTAGGTTTGTAATGGTATCCACTCGTCATGGGCGCAATATGTCCCTCGATCTTGCTGTCTTCTGGCAACCAGGAATCGTTAGAGTCATACGTCACGAGGTGACTAGGAAATAGCTGGGTAGAAGCGAATTCTAGGGAAGGCTTTTGCAGCCCAACTTGAGTGGATCTTGCCACCGCGTTCAGGAATTCCGTGGTGACTTGAGGGCTGAGGATAGTGCCGCGATAGTGGACGAGTGAAGGGGACACCTGATGGCGAATTTTCCCATATTGATCAATATATATGAGGGCAAAATGCTGGGCAGACGTGTAATCCTGTGGGGCCTGGCTCGACATGCTTGCTGGCTATGTTCATTCGCTCTGCTGAAGGTCCAAGAAGCAAGAAGGTTGAGATCAGCTTACATGACACATACACGTAGCAGAGACAAGCTTCAAAGAAAGTGAGCTCTAGCCGTAAAGATGAAGGACAAAGAGAACTTCGCTTGAGCGCTCATGATTGATGTAGAGGCAAACATCCTTGAGGTCCGAAGGTGATGGCTAAATCGTTGCTACCGCGCGGCAAAACTTTACTACGAAAATAAAATTATGATAGATCTGTGGCTCGCCTATGGAAAGCGCAGAGAAGGCCGAGCGTGAGAGCAAGCTGCCGATCAGCAGCAAGAGATGATGATTAATTGCCAAGAAATACATCCTTCACCCAACAGTCGTATCGTGACGTTTTTATGGTGTCGTAAATTACTTCCATATATATTATTACTTGTACCACAGTACTGGTAGGCAATCAAGATCAGTTGTGGGTTAGGTTGTTGTCCTCAGCCGAGCGTATGTAATCTTGATCAGGGCTCAGAAATAGTTCAATCGCAGTGTGCCTATGAAGTAGCTACATGTTTCTGCGATGCATGCATCACGGAATTTGCTTCCTGGGGTAGTGAATCAGTTCACTGGGAACTAAGCCTTAAGGGTTTAAGAGAGGGCCGGCGCAACTGAACGGCCTTCCTAAAACACTGGGAGAGGAAATTAGGAACGCGGGGTGCTCGGTATGTATTAGAAATTGGAAGTACGGTATTTTTGACGGTCGGCAAAAGTGCATCAAGCCAAATTAGGTAATAGTATCTGACCAATCATATCAACTATCGCAATGCCCCAGTATGGAGTGATTAGACTTCTTTGATTTTTTGAGTTACAGGTCCACGCCACTAACTCTAAATGCAGTAGCAAAGACAATTCGCCGGCTCTGAGGCTTAGGTATAACGTATGCTTGAACCGGTATTTGAAACGACAGAGTTTGCTATGCCTCATGGCACGACAAATTTTCCCTGAATCAATATATTGAAGTGGGGAGACTGGAAAAGAAAAGCCGTAGTGTCGAAGGGATTTACTATTTCCAGATCTCATTGTATGATTTGGGATTTCCGTGCCCATCTGCACAATTAGACATCCAGTCCCACCGTGAGTTTCGCGATTTCGCCTAACGTGTCTCCGACACCCCTACTTGATTAATTACTCTCTAGCTACTGATGGACCGATGGGTCAGACATCCAAATCATTCCACTCAGTTGTTCTTGAGAGCCATGATTCCGAATTCTACACGTGACTGGTGACGGTAGGGCAAAATCCGCCGTGTCTCCCTCAACAAAATCATCCAAGAGTTGGATGCAGTTGCAGGACAGCATGCACTTTGTGTAGAATAGAAGATGAGAAAGAGTGGCTATCCATTTCAAACAATTATCAATTTTTCGTTAACCAGGTGGTCATTGTTTTTTTTTTGTTTTTTTTTTCTCATTGGTCAGACAAACTGCGAACCCGATGATTCAATCCTTCAATCGTATTGATCCCAGAAACCTAATCATTTCAATGATTCCCTTTTCGGACTGACGCGTATATACTCATTTTGTGATGTAGAATGAATATGTGAATCAGCCCTACCGAGGTCTACGCAGCCTGGATCGCTGCTTCTGTGCGCTGCCGCAACTTAGAACCGAGATCCTTGTTGACACGTCCGAAGAGGCCTAGGCTCGGTGTTAGCCTCATTTTCTTAGTAGACAGATTCACCGAAAATGCTCGGTTCAGGCTACAGGGGAAACTTACTATAGACAGCCTTACGCAATTCAGGGTACTTAACACCCTTGATATTACCGACGAGGTTCTCGATGACTCTATCCTGGTGACCAGGCTGGCGGCCAATAACTTCCCACAACGCTGCGGGCTGAACGAAATCATCGTCAGTGATCTCGCTGGTATAGGCGGACACCTCTCCTGCCCACTTTTCGTGTTCGGTGTGTAGGGCCAGTGCAGAAGCGCGAATTCCCTTCTGGTCTTGGTAGAACTTGATGGGTTTGATCGAGGAGCCAACGTAGTTGGGATCGCCACCGTAGTTACCATCAAATCGCATGGCTCCGTCACGCTGGAAGGGACAGTAGACTTGCGCCTTCGCGGCGTTGGTGGGGAGTTGCTGGTAGTTGACACCGAGGCGGTAGCGGGCTGCATCGGGGTATGCGAAGAGTCTTGCTTGCAGCACTCGGGGAGAGTTAGTCATTGCAAATCATAAGGCCTATAATTTTCCAGCTTTCTGGCCTACCTGGATCAGCGGACGCAGCGATTCCGGGGACCATTGTCGAGGGCGAGAACGCAGCTTGCTCGATATCGGCGAAGTAGTTTTGTGGCTATTCCAATTCAGCGACTGTAATATAAAACTCAAAAACAAAGACTCACGTTGCGGTTCATAGTAAGTCGACCAATCTGCTGCAGAGGGAAATCCTTGTGCGACCAAACCTTAGTCATGTCAAAGATATTCCACTTGTACCTCTCGGCCTCTTCGGGACTCATCAGTTGGACGTAGACATTCCAGACAGGATAGTCGCCTCTGTCAATTGCTTCGAACATGTCACGGATCATAAAATCAGGATCCTCCCCGGCGATTTTGGTGGCCTCTTGAGAGGAGAGGTTCTCAACCCCTTGCTGCGTTTTGACGTGGACTTTGGCATATTTGAACGAGCCGTCCTATGCACACATTAGTAGAAGATCCCGATCCCACGCGCAGTGTTACCTACAGCCTGAGTAAATTTGTATGTATGTCCGCTGTAAGAGTTCATGTAGCGAACTGATTTAGGCGTGCCACGGTCGCTGAACAGAACCAGAAGTTGATGAATACCCTCAGGATTGCCGACGTGAAAACTAAATGATTAGCCTGATTCGATAACTAGAGCTTGGGAAATCACATACTCCCAGAACTGCGATACCAATTAGTTCTGCGACATACTATGGGCGGTTAAGATAATAAAACTTACCATGTTCGGGTCGGGGAGGTGGGTCTGAGGATGCCGCTTGTGAGAACGGTTCATAGACGGGAATTTGATCGGATCACGAATGAAGAAGACAGGCTAAATCGAGCGAAATCAGAAATAAATAACAAAAGAGACTAAAGTGTCTCAGAAGGAATGGATGTCACACCGTATTGTTAAAAACAAAATCTTGGTTTCCCTCCTCGGTATAAAACTTCATCGCCCATCCGTGCACATCGCGGGAGGTATCGGCAGATCCGGACTCGGGCCCAACGGTTGACACCCGCTGCAGCACGGGTGTCTTCTTTCCGACTGTGTTGAGGAATTGGGCGCTGGTGAAGTCAGAGCAATCGCGTGTGGCTTCGAATTCACCAAATGATCTACAACTGTCAATCCGAAATCCTTCGTATAGTGGGACATGACAACTCACCCGACAGCCTTGGCGTGAACGACACTACTCAAAATCTCTAGTCAGTGCACAGTAGATAATTGGAACCCAAGAGCCATCTGAGGAAAAAACTAACCGCTCGGGAATTCTCTCCCGAGAGAAATGAGCAAGGGTTTCGATGAGCTGGGTATCTTGCAGTAATCCGAGGCTGCCGCCCTGTCTACCTTGCATCAGGACAGCGGTGCTGCTATTCGCGAAGGGACAGCCTGCAAAAGTCAGTCTATAGTAAAATCACAAATAATAAAGAAAGGGCACACCCTCGGCCAGAGTATAGTATCTATCGTCGCCCATGTCGAATTATGAATTGATCAATGATGAAGGATTTGTGAAGGCAGAAAGTGGAGTGGGAAGAAGTTAGACTTTGTGTGAGGAATGAGACTCGTTATATTTTCCAGCTTGGAAACAGTGATGTGCTGCCTGCTCCTGAGATGGAACTTGGGATTGAGCCATAGTAATACGATTACGATTATTGGAGCTCAGCGCTCCACCCTGAAAAGGCTATCAAGCGTAACTTTGAATCATAGTAACGAGCATTATGACGATGCACTGATACCATGTACGGGCTGTTGTAGGAGTGCGTGGCAAGCCAGGAAAGCCAAAATGAAGCTTTGCGAAATTGATGACAGCATCAAAGCTGCAACAAGACACAGTCCATCTTTGATTGGGCAAATACCACTACTAGATCCGGACTGTACGGCACAGAACGCTTGACCCACCCACCGCCGTTTAGCAAGGTTTGGAAGGCTTGGTCTGAAGCTGTATGCTCGATACTATGTAACTGCCAAAGAACTAGGAACTGATAGATCTTACAGTGAAAGACACTCGCAGCCTTCAATTCAACAATTACTTTGTTGATGACCAATCAATGTGGAATTTTCTCGCAGGGTGGATTTTCACCTCGCAGCAGCGAATGAGTGCATTAGCTTCAGTTGCATGATCGCTGGTTCCGTTTCGTAAGAGGGCCCATATCCTGGGGTACAGTTCTTTCAGTTCTTTCTTCATCCAATTTCAAACTTTTCCTCTGCAGAAGCAATAAGAGCCTAGGAACTGATGTTATTCTCCGCATGAGGGTGACGTAATGACTATGTGGCTGAACGAGCACAGAGCCCCCCCGATCTACTTCCGTTGCTCCCTTATTCATTAATCTTGTGGATATTGACATTATTTTTACATTATCGAAAGCTTGTTACAAATGGACTCGCTTCAAACTGAAGTTTCAGCTGAAAGAATCTGTCCAATACCGGAACACATAATTACGGTACATAAAATTTGTGACCCACTAGGAGATAAATCAACCCAAAATTGATGACATGACCTCGTCGTTCTCTTTTTAGCGCTATGAGTGGGATGCCGAGAAAGAAAGCTTGTCTGGGTGAACTGATTTCGAATTCTGACGTATAGTAGGGGGCTATCTAAATTGTTTATGCCGCCGAATTAAAGAGCGTAACCCAGGACCAGAAACGGAAGTGAAGCTAACCAGAGCAAGTATGTCGAGGCTTTCTGAATTATGATGTTTTTTTTTTCGACAAACCCTCACACCCTGCCAGGCAATTATAACATTTCCACGGTTTTTGAGGGTGGACTTTGGATTTTTCACAGTGTGCATTTTCGGTGGTAGAAAAGGATGTGAGGTAATCAAAATGAGAGCGAACGTAACCAGATATATGACTGTGCAAGGCTTGTAGGTTGATGATTGCACTCCACCTTTATGATACAGAAGGATTTGGTGGTTTCTTAGACTAAAAAGCGACAGCTTGGTGGATTTGCATCTTACCCATGGCTTTAGCTGGACAGGGAAGCTAGTGACGTATGCGGAATGCCGAGCCGGCTCCGAAAATTTCTTAGTATCGGCCTTATGTTGTTCCGTATATCGGAATTCCGTAAACGTACTTCTCCAATCTAGGCAATTGGCCTGGGCTGAGCAAAAAGTAAAATAATGAAATAATGAAGACGTAGAAAAGAAACTTTGAGTGACCGAGAAGTTATAAGTGATGAGGTAACATATGAGAGATCGCCGCATCCAATTGCTTGCCCCATCTGGTAGTACTACCAACCCAATCAACTAATGTACCAGATCAATGTCCTATTCAAAAGGTACCCATTAGCTCAATGAAGCTACACATAAGCCTGCTATCTCCAACCTCGGATACCAAATTGTGGAGTTTATTTCTAGATTACAAGCGAAGTTGGCCCAATGACCAGTTCAATATATGTATGAATGTGTATGCTGTTTGTCAATGAATATTCATTCGCGATTTAATTCGTGGCAGCAGCTCAAAAGCGGAGAGTTGTGCTTCTGCTGAGCTTTTCATACCCTCTTTTCTGTGCTTACCTTCGTCGGCTCTTTGTCTTACCTTCAACTGCCTTCCCCGCCCAAATCACTCAGTCTGGTCTCGCAAAGTGTTACAGGATGAACAATATCCACCTAGTTTCCAAATCTGTCAAAATTTTATGGGTCTCTAATTTCAATTTCGATGAAGTAGGTCATACCAAGAGGGATCAAATCATTTTTTGCACTCTAACCTTCGCGCCAGAATTACCGCGTCGCACATATCCATGATAGTTGACTAGTGGAATCAGTAGACGCGGCTCAACTATGAAATCCAGCATGCCAACTGCAGCGCTGCAGAAAGCACGGCACAATATGATCCAACAAGGGGTGCACTTCCTAAGGCTGGAGTATTATCGCTATGAAGTCACGTTTGGGCTGTATGTCATGACTCCTACGGAAAAGATTATCGTCAATGCCTTCGTTATCACCAGTCTATTACTCCTTTGTTGGACACTATTACTTTATTTCCCGCCTTTGCTGTGCCGCAAACTCTTTCGCATTGTGTGGGTATTTACGGACCACGGGAGAGAGTGCGGATGCTGATCCAGGCTCTCCTGCAGAGGCCTGACTCAATTACGCTTGCTGGTAGCTGAAACTCACTGTATCGGTAGGTTCATGCAGATTGAGACTGTCGGGATATATCCCTCTATCAGAACAAGCCAGCGTCTGATAGATCACATTTCTGTGTATGTAACCTCGCGCTAAGCTGCGGTTCCGGCTTATGGGATTCAGGGGTACTTCAAACCTGAGCCGGGACACACATCTATCTACATGAACCAATTGACTTTGCTTTTCGAGCACACATGCTGTTCACTTAACTGTGCATACAGTACCTAGCTGGTGATACCAACAGAGACTGATGTTGTGACTTGGATGGCAGAATGCTGAATGACGACGACAAATTGTGCCAAATCTCACATCAGCTACCAGGGGCGGGCCAGCGAGACTCGGAAATGACATCTAAACCCTAGGCCTATGGCCACCAGGGAGCTCAATTGTATCCGGTGACTGCTATCGTCTGTTGCCTGGGTGAACTTTTAAGTGTATTGCACAATAACCTATGCTATGCGCAAACATTTAAGATACTACAGTACCTTGAAATCTTTGGCTTCGGACGCTGTCCTGTCGGCTTTTGCCACTTGAGAGGTAGGAGTAAGAAAAACCTAGGACTGACCAGCATGTAAATATCCCGGCCACATACAGAGGCTCCATTTGTAAATTATGCCTGATTATAATGGCTCAAATATCCCAACCTATATACAGCCCTCCCATTCTAAACAATAGAATCTCGGCCGCGAGATGTGGCCAACTCTGCTCGCAGCTGCTCTCGTCGTGAACAAAGTTTGAGTTGATTCACAGTTTCAATTTCTTGGCCACTCAATGGATGAATCCATCATTTTTTAGGAGGGTCATTTGCGGCCCAGTCTTTCACTCTTCTCATCCACGAGTTCGTAGGCAGGGTGGTATTTTTCCTGGCAGTATTGTTCCGATTCCGCCATGCTATCACTCCTATTCCTAGCTTTGGTCGAGCTAATTTGCTCCTTCAATAGCTTGGGGTTAGGTTGTGTATCCGATGTTCCTCCTAGGCTTGTATACCCCTCATTATAGAGACTGCAATATTCTAGGCCCAGGTGACGGATGAACGCCCATATCTCCGTGAAACTCCAGTCAATCACAGGATGGATACGAACGAATTCAGGCCATCCTTTGTCTGTCTTGTTGAAATGCGACAAATTTTCACCATGTGGATCAGATCGGCGAGTTCCCACTAATATGGCCCGAATATCGGATTGGCCCGCTAAGTATTCTTCGAAAACATCTCGCAATGTCATGTTTGAAGACCCAATAGTGAATTTCGTGAGAGAAAGGCCGTAATACTTGGCAGACCTCATAACAAAATCTTCAACGGCTGGGAATGGATCGGCTGGGCGAACATATACAGCTGGAATGCTCTTCATTTCTGTGCCGAATACTGCTTCCGGCATTCCATTCGTCCCAAGACTCATAATTGCCCTTTCGTTCCGTTGTTGACTTTGGCGGCGACCAAGTTCGGCCAGAAACAGCACCAAAAGTACAAGGCAGTCTTTTCCCCCGTTGTAAGAAATAGCAAGCTCTGAAATTTCGTACTTGTGGAGAGCTGCGGACACAACATCTAAGGAAATTGCTGTCTGTCGTTGCACGGAGCCGAGTAGTGAGTCAGAGGCATGTGGCTCGTCAAGGAATGACTGGATCTGTGCGTGTATCTGCAATAACATGATTTGAAGGAGATAATTCAAATCACATAGATAATTTACGAATGTAGCATTGCCGAACCTTTTGTAAAGGGGTATGAAGCGAACAGGAAAGGCGTAAAATTGCCATCACGTGAGACTTGGATCACAGCAAGAGAAAGTGGAGTTACCAGTAATACCGTCCTGAGAGGGGTAGGGGTTTCTTTCGGGCAACGACACTTCCGATAAGAAGGTCGCTAGCTTCATTCCCTTGATCATTGGATATTACATACATAAAGGGTCCTCCGCAGAAAAGCGACCTGGTCGGGCCCAGTCGGAATTTGGTAGAACTACCCAATCCAATATTTTCATGCCGGAATTCTTCATATTCATCCATATATGGTCTAGCGCCTGATTGATTTTCTATGTGGATGCCGGTCACCGGTGACATTGGTACAGACCCGGGGTGAACAAGGTCGCAGATCGTTTGGAATATGCTGTGGGAAGTATCTTTTCCACATTGAGGAGGTGATTGGATCAGTAGTATTGCCAGACACAGCTAACAGCCCGATGCAGCGGACGTCTCCGCCTTAGCCGGCTAACATTCCCATTTACAGACCAATGGTAGATCAAAAATTGTTACGCGGAAGCGACCAGGTCGTCCAATTCCGGAGAGACCTACAACACCAATCAAAATGGATATTTCTCGCCCTAGACTATCAAGGAAGGTTCGGAATAGGAACATATTCACCGGCACAGTGGCTGAGCATCTCAAAATTGCGGGGTTCTCCAAAATGTATTCTAAATCTCCAAGATTTTATCTTTGCTTTTAACACTCATAGATGTCGCCTTGCGTTTGCACTTGGGAGAGAAGAACCTTCGTGGTAAAAAACGAGCCGGTTATACCTGGGACAAGATGTCTACAACTTCTCCAGAATATCAATTTGATTCGATTGCCGACACAATCGCCGCTTTCAGTGAGTTTCCATCTTGCCAAATAAGTTTTTTCCTACAGTATGCGCGTGTATCAGAAAGACGCGCAGGATTTGAGGACAACCCATATAAAAGCTGATTTGTGTCCATGCAGAGAATGGAGAATTCATCATTGTCCTCGATGACCAGGACCGAGAGAATGAAGCCGATTTGATCATCGCCGCGGAGTCGATCACGTCTGCTCAAATGGCCTTTCTAGTTAGATTCACCAGGTGAGAAAGGACCCTGAGGCCACACACTACTCCACGTCACCCAAGGAGGAGATCGTGTTGGGAAAGGTGCGACTGCTGCTTTCTAATCATTGGCCATGTATTGATGACGTGTCATTTATTCATCATGGTATTCAGTGGTCTGATATGTGCTCCCATCACCCCGAGCCTTGCGTCACGCCTCGGCCTCCCTCAAATGGTCACCCAAAATTCCGATCCAAAGGGAACGGCTTATACAATTGCGATCGACTCAAGCGCCGACTCTATCACAACAGGTATCTCCGCCGAAGACCGCGCTCTGACATGCCGCACCCTAGCTTCTCCAAATGCTCATGTGGACTCCTTCAGACGGCCAGGGCACATTATTCCGCTAGCCGCTCGACCTGGTGGTGTGCGCCAGCGTAAGGGCCACACTGAAGCTGCGGTGGATTTGTGCCGACTTGCTGGCAAAGCTCCCGTCGGCGTTATAGCAGAGCTGGTTGAAGACGGAGAGATTGTGGAGGGGGTACCGGAGGTAGGTGGGAATAATGGAATGATGCGTCGCGATGGGTGCTTAAGATTTGGGGAAAGATGGGGAATTAGGGTATGCACAATTGAGGACCTGGTGATATACTTGGATAGGGAAGAGGGAATCTCAAATACAAGACAATAAGCATCTGCCTATGGAATGTACAGCATTCGATATAAATATCTCAATCCACGGAAAAATAAGTACTGTACAATTGAAGCCAAATGACAAAAGTATGGCACGGAACAAGAGAGCGAGGCGACGACGAAAGAAATTCCGAATCAATTCTTTCGAAATTCCAAAGTACAAAGTGCACAAGTCGTGATCAGTGATGGCCACATTTCTCGGAGGTAGTTCTCGCAGCGGACCTCATTGGTGCTGGAACCGTGGAAGAATGAGCTACAACACAAAAGTCACCAGCCGCGACGTTGTAGCTGATAAATTCGCAAAGGAAAGTGTACGGGAAAAAGCAGACGCCAAGGCATTCGTCAGGTCCAGCCCTCACACTTTTCTCGATCCCAAGTGCGTCTGTTTCTACCGAAAAAAGCGTGTTACCTAGCGTGGCCACGAGTGCCAACTTCATCGTTATTTTCTTCTTCTCTTCGACAAAGAAAGCAAGTGGCTGGCCTCGAAAGAAATTGTTAGAAAGCTTAGCTCAAGGTTTCTGGACCATGTGAATGATTCGTCTGCTGAGCGTTGGCACCCGATAACCAATTGAATTTGACTTTGAGACACAATGTGGAGAATGAATTGCCAAGTCTGTATTAGAGTGCACTACTTAGGGAGATCTATGGACGGTTTCAGACTGCTGAGCATGAACCATGTAGCAGGGGTTGGAACCGGAACGTGGTGTCTGGAACCGAAAGCAGGGTTGTTGCTATTCCAAACAGGCAATAGCATTCAACCAATCAGATATCTGAATAAAAGTAAAAATTTCCCCCAACCATTGCGAGAAATCTGCTGTTGGGAGTAGCACAGACGTAGTTCTTTCTTTCAGTCCATATGATTTGTCCACACTTGCATCACCTCGTGCAGAGAACTGCCCAGACCCTTGAACCGACGATCATGCCCCACCCGGTTGGATACCCACTGCGTGGCTTTTGGTAGCCCCACGACGTCAATCGCGTCACGAGTCAGTCGGATGTTTGTTGATTGGCTTGAACACCTTCGCGCCACTGGCTATAAAAGTTGACGTACATAATAGAATGATCCCATAGATAAATATCTAATAACATTTCTTTATGTTCCACTTAGGCAAGGCAATGGAACCGCATAAGCGTTAAAATATACAGACTCTATGACCTCATGACATGAGGAGACTTAGCTATTGCTTGCAATCTCCTTATCCTAAAATTCGTAGCCAACGCACTTATAAAAGGCGCATTGGAGCCTCTGTCCCCGCCGCTCTCCATGACAATCTTTTGTTCGATACAACTACTTCAACCCCTTACACTTTCTTGGATTTGTTCTCCTCCAATATGACTATCCAGAACAATGCCAGATTCGACTTCATTGTCGTCGGTGGGGGCACAGCCGGCAACGTCGTTGCAGGTCGCCTCGCCGAGAACCCCAAAGCTCGGATTCTTGTCATTGAGGCAGGTGTTGAGAACGCAAAGGATCTAGAGCCTATCAGAGTCCCTTCAAATGCCATGCAACTTCGTGATAGTGAGTATGACTGGTCGTTCAAAACCACCATGGTCAAGCGCGATGATTACGAGCGCATTGAAAAGCCCAATACACGTGGTAAAGTGCTCGGTGGTAGTTCATCCTTGAACTATTTCACTTGGGCTCCTGGGTCTAAGGGTACTTTTGACATGTGGGAGGAGTACGGAGGAAAGGAGTGGACTTGGGATCCACTTGTACCCTATCTGCGGAAGAGCGTTACATACCACGACGATCACAACGCATATTCCCCAGACATGAAGAAGATCGGCGGGGGTGGTCCGATCCCAATCGCCCACTCGGAGCTCATCCCTGAGATGCAGCCTTTCAGAGACCTTCTCACAAAGGCATGGAAATCCACTGGTCATCCAGTCACCGAAAATATCTTTGATGGCACTATGTCTGGCCTTACTCACAGCGTCAACACTATTTACAAGGGTCGTCGATCCGGCAGTTTCCTCTGTGTTGCTGACAAGTCCAATGTGACGATTCTCCCTCAGGCTCATTCGAAGAGTCTCATTCTTGACGCTGCCGACAAAACTTGTAAGGGTGTGACTGTCATCCTCGGCTCCGGCCAAGAGCTCAATCTTTTTGCCACCCGTGAGGTCATTGTATCTGAAGGTGTTTTCGAGACCCCTAAGTTGCTGATGTTGAGTGGTATTGGGCCCTCTGCCGAGCTCAAAAAACACAACATCCCAGTGGTTGTCGATAGCCCTCATGTGGGGCAGCATCTGCTGGATCATCCCGGTGTTCCTTTCGTTCTGCGTCTGAAAGACGGATTTGGCATGGACGATTATGTATTACGGAAAGGAACGCCCCACAATGATCAGGCCATCAAAACATACGAAAACAATCACCGTGGTCCTCTGGGCTCCGGATTTTTGGAGATGGTCGGATTCCCTCGCATTGACGACTACCTGGAAAAAGATCCTTTGTATCGTCAGGCCAAAGCCTCCAACGACAACAAAGACCCTTTTTGCCCCTACGGCCAGCCTCATTTTGAGCTTGACTTTGTCTGTCTGTTCGGCAGTGCTTTCCAGTGGCACTATCCTACTCCCAGTAAGGGCAACTATATGACTGTCATGGTGGATCTTGTTCGTCCTGTATCGGAAGGCGGTACTGTGACTCTCCACAGCAGTGATCCCCTGCAGCAAGCCAATATCAATTTGAACTACTTCAATAACGATCTCGACATCATTGCTATTCGCGAGGGTATTCGCTACGCATATGATGTCCTCAAAAATGGAGAAGGCTTTAAAGACATCATCGAAGACGAGTATCCATGGCCAATGCCGCTGCACGATGACAATCTTATGAAGAGAACTGTCCTTGATCGCTCCCAGACATCTTTCCATCCTTGTGGCACTGCCCGTCTGTCTAAGAATATTCAACAGGGGGTGGTTGATCCCGGCCTCAAGGTTCACGGCATAAAAAATCTCCGCGTGATTGACGCATCTTGTATCCCTGTCATCCCTGACTGTCGGATTCAGAACTCTGTGTACATGGTCGCCGAAAAGGGCGCCGATGCCATCAAACGCGATCATTCTGATTTCTACAAATAAGCTGACCGAAGTCGGTTGAAGGATATTGGGCGTTATTCAATATGGAAATCTATTTGTAGATGGCCATAACTTGCACGTGTGGATTACTATTTCTCAAATTGAGTATGAAGAACAAATTAAAATACTAGCATCTACTTGAATATAGCTCGTCTGACCCAAAGGAAGGAACACTCCTCTTGGGGTTTGCTCGAAGGTGCTTTGTAGTGGCTCGCTTTTGCAGTGGCTTAATATGGCATGAGGAGATTCTGCAAGCCGAGAGTCTCTGCCTTTCAAGCCCATGTAATTTTTCCTGCCCAACATGACTCGACCTGAACACCTATCCTCGATGGACTCATTCAATTTTTCCCTATAGTCCGCTTCTGTCCCCGCATTTATCTATCAATTACACACAATACGAACATTCAATTAGGGCTCGAAGCATGCTGTAGGGCTTGGGCAGATGAAATACCCTGTTGAGTATCAAAATCTGAGTATGGCGAAGTTCTGCACTAAATTAAAAACTGTTTTTCGAGACAATCCACCAGTTGTCTGCTATGAATGATATTCTCAATCTCTTAAGACAGCCGGGGCTCAGCTTCCGCTATCATGCCGACCCGTGATTTAAGTCTTTTCAAACAATGCCGTTGAAGGATCGTTTATTGGAGGAGGTAACTTGTGTGAAGTACTGGGCTGTTGTAAAAGCAACTCAGTAAACAGAAACGCTTACATTAAAGCCCAAGGACTCTCCCATTCCCATAGAATGAATATTTCACTCTGCAACGTTGAACATTGAGTCAACGACCGCACTTTCAAATATGGAGATATAAATTGCAGCCGATCACAAGTCTGCTAAAGATGTAGTGTACGACTTAGACAGTCCTTTTTATCAAAAAAATCTTTTTAAAAAAGCAGCCTATCTGATCCCTAACTAGAGCTAGCAAAGGACCGCATCCCATGAGGCAGAACGACCAAATCGATGATGAATAAGCCTCACGATCGGTCTTACCGCGACCGCGGATGTTTTCACAAGATTAGAATACTAAGATGAGCGATCCGTTCTTCAGTACCGAATCCACAAGTTGGTAACTATACTCGAATTAGAAAAGCATACCGGTGGGTGTTTTCGACGATCTTTGAATGAATAACGATGACGTTCGAATTGTTGTAGAGTGGGTCGGTGCAGTCTAACTTTCCCAATTGATAAGGCCAAAAGGCGCCGCCGAGCGGCCACCTTCTTTGAGTAATACTATTGTGCCTATCAGATTCTATAAAAGATTTATGGTGGAATTCTATCCAAGTTAGAGTTTCCGCCACTTATTGAATGCGCGAAAAAGAATATGTGGGGAAATAATACAAATTGACGCCATGAGCTTCTACGCTCAAATCCAAACATTGACATTTTTTAGAACCCTTATGCTTCTTACTTTAGTCGATGATGCAGAGAGAAAGCTTGTCATCATTTACTCACAGATCCTCAGCAAGCGGACAGGTTCCGCTCAGTATCGAAGATATCGAGACCGCAGCTATGCCATGCTATACCAAGTGCGAGGAGAAATCCACCTGTATGTCTGTCTTGATGCTTCACACAATTTGTTCCGTGTTAATATATTATCAGTCGGTTTGTTGCCCAGTGTTTGCGATCTTTGCTTTGAAGATATGGAGTCCGAATCTACCTTTCGTCAGATTCCGTGCAGCCACATATTTCACAAGCCTTGTATCGACGAGTGGATGGTTTCAAAGGATGCTAGCTGTCCAATTTGCCGTCATACATTCCATTATCTGCAAAAATCACAATTATCCATTGTCGGGGATGCGGGTCATGGCCAACGACACTATCACAATTCGGTTAAATATCTGCACAGCTTTTGGCTGTGGATTCGGAAGAGGTTCCATTTCATGTAAATTCCACAATGCAAGACAAGATTAAGAAAGATATTGTAACAATTCCGAAAAACGGGATTATTAGAAAAACCGCAGCACGATTCTCGCTCAATTATGAAACATTTTCTCATCCTTTACTCTCGAATCATAATGCGACTCCAATAGCCAAACTTCGGAGACAATTATGACGTGAGATCCACTTGTGGTTGACTTGTGGCTGCGGTTCTCGGCAAGGTTTCAGTGCTTTCCAACTGTCTGGCAACCCAGACACTGACAGCCAGCCATGTACAGTGCCAAAACTTTTCTTTCCAAATTTTTCCACCTTCAGGTTCTGCACTGGAGTTGAAGAAAAAAGTGTTTCCATGGAATGGCCGGTAGAAATGCTGACCATGCAGACGCAGATGACATTTGGGTTTTGTTACTCAGGCCAAATAATAACTAGGCAGTCTTGACATCATGAAGCCCTCAAACTTAGTAAGACTAGATGAGCTATATACACTGGAATCTATCCTTTCATTAACTGTATAAGCATGGTCATACCTTCCTAGAAAGTTTTTATCATTCAAAACGTTGTGGATTTTGCTACATCTGTCCGGGACTACATACCACTCAGACACTATGACTTCCAAAATCCCCTACCTGACCGACGGCCAAATGACCTTTTTCCTACTTTGCAACAGAGTCATTCAGTGGCTGAGTAGCGTGATAGTTCTCGGCATAACGTCCTCATTCATCAATGTTGGGCCCCGCGGACTGACCATCGTTTATGTGGAAATCATAGTAAGCAGACAGTAAGACTGAGGCATTATTTGATACTGATGGAAATAGGCTGTTGTTTCCGTGGTTATTTTTTTACCTGCCTTTGTATCTCCTTTCTTGACCACACCAGTGAAGGACTTTGTGGTTTTCATTGATGTGATTTTTTCATATCTGTGAGGCCATTTGAACCAAAAGAAAAATCCAAAATAAGTTACTGACGTTTCCCAGTTGGCTCGCTGCATTCATATTTTCCGCAGTGGACTACAACCAGAACAATTGCAATGCCAACGCACCCCCTGGGGTCGCATGTTCCAAGAAATGGGCAAATGAAGCCTTCATCTTTCTGGTATTGTATGAGTCAATGGCCTCCATTTAATTACTATCATCATTATCATCAGCTCACATTACTATAGCATCTTCACATTCTTTGCACTATTTCTTGAAGCCTTGTCGCTCTGGATCGACGACAAAAAGCATCGAAGCTGCTCAGAGCTGCATGAAAAGAGAAACCTCAACGCCGAGGGGACCAGCGGTGAAATGCATGCCGCCAACCTGGAGGCTGGCAACCTAGAGGCTACCCGGGATGCCACAGGGGCAAACCAAGTCTGAGACAGTCTCTTTCCTTTAATAGCCACCAGAACACCCATAGTGATCATCAAGGTGGCTTTGAAGAGGAATCAAATTTCATTTATACTCGGCCGCCAACTTGTGACAAGAATTGAATGGTGGATCTTTGTGTTTAAAAGGCATCTTGTGCAAATGGTCGTTTCGCCTAAGAGATCAACCTAATTGATGTGCATTTGTTTACTCAAATTGACCGACGCTTTTCAGTTTGCAATTACTCCGAGCCACTTTGTTCTCCATTCTATTCGTCTGAATTTGCAGATTTCGGTGACGTACTCACTAAGCTATCCAGGGCTGAATCTATGAGAACTATAATTCTGGGCTATCGTCTACAGTGAGTTCGGTTGGGAAAAAGTGTTGCCTCGGTGACTTGGGGTTTGGTTGGGGGTCTGGGGTTCCTCCCAACCCGCTCTAAACCTTGCTATAGCAATTGCAATATTCACAATCAAAATGAGGAATAAAAGGCTTAAAGACCGGTGTAATCGCAATTAGTAATATGATGAATGCGAAGAATATTCACTTATCATTGGTATATTTCATGGAAAAGTGATTTGTTTTCGCTATGAGGACCAGATCGACGAGTACCAACTAACATGCCCCGAGATCCTAACTGTTGCGAGCAATATTTATCATAAGCATCTTGCATGGCTATCTCCGAGGACCTCATGGTAAGTTCTTCAATTTTAACTCCGTAGATTCCAGCAGAGCTTATGACTAAATCATCAAAGGCTGAGAGCGAATCGACGGCACGGATATCTACGACATACCGGAATGTCACGAATAACCACATCGTAATTTAATTCCGACTTCTGGTGGGGTTTGCCTTCCTATGCTCTCTTAAGACCTACCGTAGGCTGGTCAAATAACAGTCAAGCTCTGTTAAAAAAGGACCGGAAGTATGACAAGCTCCGAAATGCTGTACTTGCGCAGGGCAGTAGAGACAAGATTTTAAGAAATCGTTGTCTGTCGTTGCATAGAGTCTATTGAGGAGTGCGTTGGATATGACTAGTTAAAACCTTTAGTACCTGTTCTTGTACGTGCGGCATCATTCTAGCTACATCAGTGTGTATAAAGAGACCAATTTGTGAATAACTCCAGCCCAGATATTTGGACTATTGGGAGTACTGAATGATGAACTTGCACCAAAGATTAAGTGAAATTGTCTCCGCGATCACAGAGCGTGATAATTGGATTTTCTGGCTATGTAATCTATTTTGGTACCGGGGTGTCTCTTCCGGGCCAAAAATCAGTCACTAAATGGCGGAGGAAGGTAAGCTTAGTTCAAGTCTTCAAGTACTGTAAACGATTTCCGAGAGATACGTATATATCAAGGGATTTTGGTAGAAAGTTTAATACAAACTTTTCTTATGGCAAGATAATTCCTCAAATGGGTTAGTGTCAGATAGGGCTTTGAAGGCTGCAATGGCGTTTCTAATATGGTTGTCCTCTATGTGTACTGCACTGTGCGGGTTAGGATCCCTTTCTGTGAACACCAATCTTATAGTATGAATCACGAGAATTTTCATCGTTCGTCCAAAGTATGGTCGCATAGCTAGGGACCATGAAAATTATGATCCGCCTCCAATTCTGAGCCATCTAACCCATGAGGCGTGATCTACATTGTTACTACCCATGGAGACTACCACCCAGCCCCTGAAAACGATAGGGACCATCATGGTTTAAAGCCAAGCTAATTGAGCCAAATTTTGATTCCCATAAAAGCAGCAATCGATGTTACTATATTAGTGTGGCATCAGAGATTCCAGATGATGTCAGAAAATGTTATAAATCAAAGTGCCGAGATTCAGCCAAGTGGAATCAATCAAGTATCGGCCTCGCCTGCCTTGTATCCTACATACTATTTCAAGGCCCAGACAGACTCTCTTCGCTATCAATTGCAAGAAACTCCGTATGTATTACCGGCAAAGGGCGACTGAAAATTTTCTATAGGGAAATACCCGTCTCCTCGCGAGGGGAAAGTGATCTCCGCACGATTATAAAAACGATACCATTGAGTCATAGCCAACGTCACTCTAAAAAGCAAGTCGACTTTGGGGTACGGCCTCGGTGATAGCTCGGCAAATGCAGCTCCTGGATCGTCCACATGCAAAATTTCCTGATCTGGTAATACTAGAACTCCAATCATTCCTCCCCAACTTCAAACCATGTCACACCGCCAGATTGCATGCTCTGGAGCCTAAATGGGCTTTCTGAATCCATTATTCATCCACGCTGACTATGACACCCGACAGCTGATTTGTAGAGAGGTGCTAGGTATGTTGTATTTTGAGAATAGAAAAGACGCAGATATTTCGGCTGGGGCTCGGCCAACAGTGGTTGGAGCGGCTGTACCGTGTGGTCGCAACTTGTCAATTCTGAAAGCTATAAATTGTTAGACTTCTCATCCAGAATCAGCTGGGAACCTGAAATGTTTCAAAGCTACCTTGTCAGATATCTCCCTTCATCTCATTTCCCACGGGTGTTTCCGCAAAAATGAATAAAACAACATCTGTTCATACTCATAGCCTTGCTCTGTCCTCTACAGAGTCCCCACATCCTACTACTGTATTATCGGGTCTCAAGCAACATCTGAAAGCTATGAAGCGTAAATGGGGACCTCTTATGGCTGCTAAGGAGCATTTGGACGACGAATACAACTTTCCTCCTGGCAGATATGCCGGCCAGGACGACTCGCAGGTATTTCGATAATGGTCAGTGCCCACAGTTAAAGAGTCGGCTGTGTTCTCTAAACTAACAGTGATCCATGAATATCCAGAAATCCATCTCCGGAATTGCAAGTCACTTAGTCTATTACAAACAGTTGATGTGCTGCCTTCGCAGTTAATGGATATCAGCCCTCGGGACAGACACTCGTCTCAACGAGGGCAGCATATAGTTTTCATAAATTGAAAGTTGAAATTTCTTGGCTTATTTCGCTGGCAGTAGAAAACAGCGTAAAGGAGAGCCAATAAGAGCCAGCAAGAGAAGGGGGGACCCTGTTTTGATGTTGGGCTTGTGAAGGACAGGACCAAACGGCACTGTAGCATGTATCTCCACGCTATGGTGTACACCCATAATTAATTAGCGCTCGGCAGCCAAGCGGAAAGAGCAACTATCACTAGTCTATCAGTAAGTTTCCTAATATAAGTCGTCTTTCCTTGGAGCCCATACGTGGTTATTTTCAGTACATGTCATCGCAGCCATCAGTAGCGTGGCGGATCCTCGTGATAAAGTAGCTTTCTTAGTAGGCTGGCTTGAAAGCGCTTCAAGTAGAATGTTAGGATACGATACCACAGGCTGTCACAGCTCGATCTTGATAGCAAAAGTGGTAAATTCTGGTTTATGGACCTAACTTCATCCTATTGACGCTTTGAAACAGTATTACAATTTGCTAGCAACAACACAAGACGCACCATTGACACCATAGAGCTCTGTGCTTTTGCGTTGCAAATGGTTCAGTCCCTAGGCTATGGTTAGTGTATTTGCGATATCAAGGGGAATGGAACATCACCTTGGTGTCAAGTATAATGACCGGGTCCTCAATAGCGCCATGAGGGACCAAAGAATCGAAGGAGGCATCTCCAACCCTGAGGTTGCATACCTCATGTATGCCAGGCATTGGGTCAAGGCTGTCTTTTAAGATGCCCTTCGGAGGCTGTGATGTGTTGCAGGGGCCTATGAAATATGTTAGTGTTATGGTAAGCACGTTTCAGGGGCGAGTGTCTTGCGATATTCAGCCTGACTTTGGACCACCGCAGCCGCTAACGTGTCTTCATATGGATTGGGCTGCATGTTTGACGGGTACCCACGGGTAGAGGCCGACGTAGCTCCACAGCTGTATGGATGGGCTTGACTCAGTATTGGATCATCGGAATGGCTTTGAGCTTCCATTCTGCAGACCATATGGTCCTTTTTGGAGACAAAGCGGAGCAATCGAAATGGTTTGTCATGTTCCCTAGCAGCCATCTTCCGTTCCTTTCGTTTCCTCCAGTGTTCTCGCATGGCATGTTTGCGGGATTCGGCTTCATTTCCATTGACAAAAAAGAAACGCGGGTTTTTCGTCGTACAGTTGGAGGTTGGTAGGAAGTCTGTCATATCGGCAGACATCGTATCATCGCTATTCTGACGTTGCTTTTTTATTTGGTCAGTAAAAGATCGTGTATAGTAAAGTAAGACAGACTTGATAGAGTAGATAGAGCCAAAAAAAAAAAGGAAAAGCAGCGAGAGCTGTTGAAGGTGAATCGAACAGACATAGAAAAGGTTTCTACTCCGACCCCCCACCCCTGTTGGAAACTTCGACAGCATTCTGACAATATGTCGCCCCGCAGTTTTTAGCGCATTGGAATTCTAGAATGATATTTCTGTTGCAAATGCCTTATGAGTGGTTTACTCTATGGATTTGGTGTGGCGAATTCAATCAGCAGATATTTTCTGCGCTACGACCACTAACATTGTCCTCGGCTCATATTCCAAGGTTCTGGTGATTACTAGGCTTCGTTGTAATTTCAATTGGAAGGTGCGTATAAAGATAGATATTTTTTATGCAAGAAGGAGGAGGAACGTCTGCGGGTATTGATTGGTCGGGTTAGACTTCACTACTTTCCACTTGCCTCCGGACGAAAGCCCCACATTTACTACTTCTCAAAGGGGTAGTGCAGAGAATAGCTAGAACCCAATGTAGAGTCCTTTATGAGTCATGCGTCTTTCTTGGTTCAAGGCTGTTGATTCTTATGCTGGCAATAATGACTTACAAGCCGCGGAAGGTCCAGGCGTCACAGCTTCCCCTCATGAGGGGAGAAATCTCGGCACACTCGCGACCCCAACATGGCGAAAAATACCCCTCGCAGTATTTTTGCTCGAAACTCGGTGTATGCCACATTTCTATTCACCGGATATGATACTGACTTTGCATATCCCATTGTGCTGGTCAGCAAGCCTTGTATGTTCTACTTTGTCTACTTACTCGGTTGTTAATCAAAGAAAGATTCATCGTTGTTTGTGTGGGATTACATGGGTCTATATATACATATATAATGGGATTGCGTTCGATTTCCAATTTACCTGCTAGTTTATACAGACACGTCGAGGTTTATTATATTGCCTCAAGTAGCCCGGTTGTTCTATAACTCCTCGGATTTGCTCCGTACATATTGCCCCAGTTACCTTTACCATGTGGGCATGAGTGTGTACTCCTTTTCATTGGCCATGCGCCCCCCCCCCCCCCCGGGACCTTCTCGTCGATAGAGCGTCTCAGCATATATCTAGATATAGCCTATCGGAAACCATATCGGAAAAACAGACAGTTACAGCATCTTGGTATTACAGCCTAGACTCATAGTAGATTTATATCAAGTTTATATGCAGAATAAAATGACGGTGAAAGCGGAGACAATCTTATTAGTACTATTGTTCCATTCAGCCTCCTCGGCTTCCTGCTTCCTGCTTCTTAGAGTACTAGGTGTTGAATCATCAATGGGGCGGGCCTAAGTCGTGCTCTCAGACGTTCATAGAAAAACACATTTTAAGTGCCATGCAAGGGCCTCCGGCGTATTGCAGTACTGGTGCATACCTCTTTCCTTGAATAATTGGCCGTGTCATTCAAGTACTAGGGTTACACTCGGTATAGGCATGAATATGGAAAGTCACTGCCGCATCGATGACCTTTCGTCGCCAAAGATTTATACAGTCGCGCTGACTCTCGTCGCCACGATATCCCGCACATTCACAGATGGGAAGGCGAGACCGATTTTACCAAGGTTGACCTGGCCAAAGAATTGGACTCAGCCGCGAGTCCTATTACACCTGTCCGGAATGTTAAACAGGAGAGCCCGTTGGTAGGTGCCTCGACTTACCACAAGAAGGCCGAGGTCCTGCATTGCCCGTTCTTTTAGATTCTGCGTTATGGCCTTTGCCCAAGTCATCTGTACCAGCGTGAATGACTAAGGTACGCTGACCAGCTTTGTTAGAGTTATATTATTGTCCAGCACAAGGTGAAGCTTACACCAAGCACACTTTCCAGGCCAATCAACTTGACGAGGTGGTCCTTCATTCTCCCCTTGGAATTGCCAGCAGCATCGGTCTTGAAGTTTCCTAAGTCACCGACATGACGTTCAGTGTCGCCTGGTCCACCATGGGCTCTACCGAAGGGGTTGTCTGTTTTAGTGTTAGAGGTAGAACCAGTTTGAAGACAAAGTGTAACAAACAATGGGGGCCAGCAGATGTACAGCCGTTGGTATTGTCACCAAACTGATGGATATGAAATCCACGTTCGGCATTGGCATCGTTTCCTGTAAGATTCCAGGAAATAGTGGTAGGAGAGTTCTCATCGATTTGCTCAAAGCTTACTACCCCGGTGATCTTCGAGTCACCCCGAACAAGAGCAACTGCGTAGGATTAGTCAGCGATCTTGAACCCCCGGCTCGTTCAGTGCTGGCGTGGGTTCCAGGAATGTCCAAGAAAACCAGATTATACATCTGCAACAACTGAGCAGAGCTGACGACATCGCGAGAGAAGAAGTCTTACCGCCCCGTACCATCTCTGGTTCGCAGGTGTTTTGAGAATGAAATTTTTCTCGTGGTCAGCAGAGCAAGGATGGGAGGGGAACGGTCGCCTGAAATTTATTGGATACGTGAGCTCAAATTTGAAAGGCCGAGAAAAAAATCGGACATGCCACGGGGTGGGGTAGGCTTGATTTTTGTGTGCATTAGGGGAACGGAAACGGCGATCCTGTCGTATTTATTAAAGTTTCCTCAAACTTGAGACATATGATTGATTTTGAATCTACACAGCCTCCAATTTCGTTCCAGCTGGCGCCTGACTACAGTGCAAGGCGATCTAGAACTTCGCAAACGAACGAAAATCATTATTTGGGTTCGACATTGCCAGAGTGCCAACCTCCGCCGCTTCATTTAGTGTTTCCCTATTTGGTAGCACCAGAAAATTGGTCCGCCCAGTTTTACGACTCCACAAACGGCTAATCGGGCACTAAGTTCATAGGGTGGTAATCCACCACTCGGACTCAGCTCGGAGTCGGGACGGACGGCACGCCTGTTTCGTATCATATGCGCTTGACTACAGAGCGACCATGCGGCAGTGGTGAATAGTCAATCAGCTCATTATGGTTTTTCTCCGTGATAACCTGTGTCTCCTGTATATTTCATGACGGTACTTCAGTGGCTAGGTAACGCGAATACGAGGAGCCCTTTGGTTTGAATACATACCCTCCGCATGACAGCGGAATCTAGGTGGTACAATGCATTTCCACCACAACAACGAAAGCGAACTGACTTTCAACGTATCATGCGCATAGTTATGAGTATTGCGGACTTGCTGAGAATTTTGTAGATACATTGTACTCTATGCTCCTCACATGACAACATGGCTCATTACTGAATGAAGCAAGTTTGATTGGCTGTCATCTGGTATCAGTCTGTTCTCATCGCTGAAAAAGGCTTTGCTTGATGATTAAATTATCTATGCTTTAGGTGAAACGAAAAGTCTTTTTCGTACTAAGAACGGCAAGAAACTAAAATAGATTCATATTCAAAACCGTAAAAGCTACAAAGAGATGGCGATTTAAATCACAAATTCGAAGCCGCGAGGCTTTTATGGGGCTGTGCCAGTGCATCGAACAATGGGGTTGCTCTGTGAAGGATATTCAATGGCTTTCATCCCGAGGCCATGGACCAAGTCATAGCTTGCTGGAGACAAAGTAAGGAATATTCTTTGCCTCATACAGATCCTTGTGGTCTGATTTGACGATGTCCGCACCCTAGAAGATGGATTAGTTTCCTCGTATGATTGAGCAAGATTGATTTGATCACTCACCTTCTCCCCAATCATATATACGGAGTTCTGGATACGGCAGTCTGGAATCACGGGGATAACACAAGCATCCATTACGCGGAGATTGCGCACCCCATGTACTCGGAGCTTAGAGTCGACGACACCTTGATGGATGCTCTTGGAGAGTCGCGCCGTACCACAGGGGTCTGTGAATTATGTTAGTGCTGTTGGCAGTCTTGATGCGGGTCGGTCTTACGGAATCCGGTCTGGCTTCGGTCCAGAACAGACTTGTTCATATCGTCGTCGGAATGGAGAGGCATCTTCCAAGGGTATTCCCCAACGACGATGTCTTTGAACCCAGCTCCGTTGGTCAGAACGTCGTATGTCCAGCGAACACCCTCGCGCATGGCCAGAATATCCAAATCGTTGGCGAAGAAGTTGAGATTGATGTTGGGCTGTACCAGGGCGTTGGAACTGTTCAAGGTAACTTCGCCCTCGGACAGGGGACGGAGCAGATCGACAATGACAGTCATGTAACTACCCTTCTCGGGCAATGGGAAGTGCCACTGGAAAGCGGTACTAAAGAGGCCGACAAAGTCAAGCTCGAAATGCGGCTGACCCGCGGGTCCAAAGGGATCCAGTCCACCATTCGCAGCCTTAGCCTCACGGTAGGCTGGATACTTCTCCAGTCGTTCATCAATGCGAGGGAATCCCACCAGCTCCAAAAAGCCGGAACTGGCAGGACCAGTCTTGTCACGCTGGTAGGTTGCCAGGGCTTTGTCATTCAAAGGACCGGGGCGGAGAATGTGATCATCCAGACCATATCCATCCTTGATCTGAAGCACGAACGGCACGATGGGGTGGTCCAGGAGATGCTGGCCGACGTGAGGAGAGTCCACGATTGGCTTGATTCCATGCTTCGCTAGTTCCGTGGCAGGCCCGACACCGCTCAACATCAGAAGCTTAGGCGTCTCAAACACGCCTTGAGACACAATCACTTCCCGGCTAGCATAAACACTGATCTCAGTGTTGGAAGCTTCGCTGACCACAGTGACGCCGGAGCAAATTCGGGTGGTGGGGTCGATAATCAATTGCTTGGACTGGACCCCATAAAGGATCGTCACATTCGGCTTGTTTTTCAAGTACAAAAAACTGCCCTGACGCTCACCACGGTGGATGGTATCCACACAATGCGTGAGACCTTTCATTTCGCCAGAAAAGATATCTTCGGTCAGGGGTTCACCCTTAGAGACCCAAGCTTGAGTAAGGGCGTCGCGGAATGGTTGCATCTCTGGCACCAAGTCGGCATGGGAGATCTGCACAGGACCTCCGGTTCCAATCTTGCTGAGTTCGGCCGGATACAGCTTCTCGTCGTCATGATAAGTGGCACATTTGCGAAGGTAGTCTACACAGCTGTCCCAGTTCCAGTCGCGGCCACCAAAGTCCTCCCAATCGTCAAATGTGGGTTTTGAACCAGGGATCCAGGTGAAGTAGTTGGCACATGTACTTCCACCGAGGGCCTTTCCGCGGGTGTTGGGCTTTTCAATGCGCTCGTAATCATCGCGCTTGATCATGGTAGTCTTGTAGGCCCAGTCATATTTGCTTCCACGAAGAGTAAACGCCTTCGATGGCGTGGTGATTTGTTCGATTTGGTCCGGGTTCGGGATACCGGCTTCAACAACCAGAACGCGGACGTCGGGGTTCTCAGCCAGCCGACCAGCAACGGCATTGCCAGCAGTGCCACCACCGACGACGATGAAGTCGTACTCGGAGCCGTTAGAAACGGTTGCCATGATTTAGATCTGTCTGGAAGAAAAGTAGAGGAATAGACGTTGAGCGTTGTTCAATGTCTAGCAGACCTGATGTGCAAACACGCTCTTAGTGAGCCAAGACAGCGAGCTTTATACGGCTAGATCTTCATAGCTGCCGAATTTCGAGCAAGGACATGGTGAGGTCCAGCTCTCACAATGGTAGTACTACCTAATATGGCTATTTGATGGCTCCACTTACTTAAACATCTCAAAAACGCCTTTCTGTAACCTTAATTGTCATTGCGCAGGCATCAGATAGAATGGCAGCAGAGATATTTGACCCCGCATGAGGGGTAAGGGTTCCCCGCACGATCATGTAAGCAATGCTGGTACGGTGCGCGGGTAGGATGCCGAGTCCGGCGAATACTCGGTGGTGCATCGGCTCACACTAGCTATGGATCTCGGCCCGCCGTTAAGGTTCGGTTCGCTTTGTACTGCGCCGGTTTCTATTTGCCCGCAGGCTGTCAGTGTCTAATACGGATTTGTCCGTTCTACCCCTCACATCATAGTATCCCCGAGTGCCCCCGGATAATGGCCCTGGTTCTTTGTCATCGGAAATGGGCTTCATGTACTGTCAGAATTTGCTCTAATAAAGGCCAGACTGCCGCCGCCATAGATAATTATCACAGCACGTGTATTTGGCACCCCAGAACAAGGGATCGCTATGTCAAAGCCTACATTCACGCTGGCAGAAGGTACGTCACTTCAATGACCAACACAATATGCTCCTGCTTATAATTTGAAAGGCCAGCCAATTGCGAACCCATCCGTAAGCACTACATTGCCTACTTTAGGCGGTGGAGGTATCACAACCTTGGGTGATACGCTCCTTATTGAGACGCTCTCGCACTTCAACCGTGAGCGTATTCCTGAAAGGTCAGTGGACAGTCCGCCCTTGAAGTAAATCCAGAGCTAACACTGAGCAGAGTTGTCCATGCCAAAGCTGCTGGAGCGTGGGGAGAGTTCGAAGTCACCAATGATATCTCCTCCATCACGTCGGCCAAATTCCTGAATGGCGTGGGCAAAAAGACTCCGGTGCTTTTTCGTTTAAGTACTACTGGCGGTGAAAAGGGCAGTGCAGACACTGTCCGGGATGTGCGAGGTTTCTCTGTCAAATTTTTTACAGAGGACGGCAATCACGACATTGTAGGGAACCACGTTGTGAGTCTCCATTCCTTGATGTCTTCTTTTTCTTTTTCTAATCCAATCGAAGCCGGTGTTTTTCGTGCGCGATCCAATTCGATTCCCCTCCCTCAACAGAAGTCACAAAAGGCACCCCGCCACAAACCGACCGGATTGGACTATGGTGAGTGTGGTTTAATTTCTCTTCTTGTTGGTGAAGCTAATCGGTCAGTTCTGGGACTTCCATGTCAACCAGCCAGAGAGTGTCCACGCGTTGATGCACTTGTTCGGCTCCCGCGGTATCCCTGATTCGATCCGGAGAGTGACCGGTTTTGGGGTGCATACTTTCAAATTGGTGGCAGCGGACGGCAGGTCCCGGTACTGCAAATTCCACTTCCGACCGACTCAGAGCATCACCCATTTCTCTGAACAACAAGCCACCCGGATGGCTGGAGTGAATGCCGACTTCCATACCCAGGACCTGTGGGATGCCATCTCTCGCAATCAGTTCCCAGCCTGGAAGCTTTACATGCAGGTGATGGAGCCCGAGCAGGCTGAGACATATGGTCGTGCTCTTTTCGACATCACGAAGGTCTGGCCCCACAAAGACTTTCCCTTGATTGAGGTTGGCCAGATGACTCTGAATAAAAACGTAAGACCGCTTTTGACGGAAGGCCAAGGAGCGCATGCTAACGAGAACCTAGCCGGAGAATTATTTTGCCGAGATCGAGCAGGCGGCCTTTTCACCTTCCAACATGGTCCCTGGAATTGCCATGACACCTGATCCTAGTAAGTGCATACTCAAGTATCGCGATTGACAAAACACTAACCCTTCCGCCCTTTAGTGTTGCAGGCGCGCATGTTTGCCTACCCTGACGCTCAGCGATACCGCTTGGGGGTAAACTACACACAGCTCCCCCCAAACCGCGCCATTTGCCCTGTTTACGCGCCCTTTGAGCGTGATGGCATGGGTACCGTCACCCGAAACTATGGCGGTGACCCAAATTATGTGCGTAGTACTCTGAGCCCAGGCATGCCCAGCCAAGTGGTGTCTGATGTGCGACACACCGAGCGCATCGAACATAACGCTATTCTAGCCCAGAATGAGATTTTGGTTGATGACGAGGATTACGTCCAGCCACGGGAGCTATGGAACAGAGTCTTTGATGAGGCCGAGAAGAGACAGTGGGTGGCAAATGTCTCCGAGACCTTGGAGGACGTGCCTGCAGAGCTGAAGGAAGCCGTCATGGGGATGTTCAGCGAGGTCGACCCCCGTATTAGGCAAATGATAGGTGCTAAGACTAAGAGTAGCTCGCATCTTTGATAAACTCAATGATTTATTCTGGTGTACGGTCGTGAAATGGGAGACTAGGAGCATGATCTGATTAAATTTGGTTATAGTCGCAGTCTTAACAAACCCGGCTTTTTGAACTATATTCGTTTTCTGACGTGCGTCAGTATGGCTTGATAACTAAGCGGGGATTATTGATGCCAAATGTTACCGCGTGCGAAAGCACGTGGCAGTAAGCCATGTTGGGGAATTGTTTGTTATCCTTGGACATAAGTAGTTTTAAGCAGCGCAGGCTGATGGTTCCCATCACTAGAAATATTTGCGGTCAACAGCAACTCTCGATGCCAGTAAGCATCTCAACGACCGCGTGGTTCTGGGGTTGTATTGATAGGAGAAGCGGGGCTTCCCCAAGCAAACCTATGGAATTGGGATAAGTCGCGGGCCGGACAGAAGCGGGGTGAGAACCGTTGAAATCCCACGGTGAATGGTATCAGAGCCAACGGTCATCTGAAAGTTGGTTACCTGATAATGAGGAGCGATATCAGGCCACTTGAACAGAATCTGGACTTCAGCAGAATCTGGCATCTCATAGCCGACACGTGGCACTTTGGCCTAATGAATCGCATCTGTTGACTTGAATCTGTTCAAAAAGGCAGCTAAGTCTCGTTTGCTTCTCCATACTGACGGTCATCAATGGCCAGCGTAAGTGGTGTGCGGGAATGGAGTATGGCATTAATTTTCAATGCCGTTAACCTCATGAAACATCTCGTGATATCCAGTCTATACCGGAATATTGCCTAGTGAATAGCACACCTTTTTTTTTGCCTCCAACTCTTTCGAGAGGTCTGCTATGTGATTGAAGAAGAGATTAGATATCAGCTAGATGGCTCTCTCAGAAAATCATTTTCAAGCCAACGGGACTCCCTTGGCTTTAGCCCACATTACAAGCACTACATGCCAATGCAGCCTCGGACTTTGACCGTACACCTTGTATTCAACCACGGAAATGTAGATCGGAATGTGGGAATCTCTCGGGAAAATTTCGGGCGGGAAAGTCGGAGTAAGAGGACGACTTGGCTATCGGCCAAGTCCACAGGATATGAATGTCATTCATTGGCTCGATAGTATTACGCGATATAGGAAACATAGGTACTAATGCTGATAGTGGTCAATCATTTGCTTTACAATACTTCAAATCAAAAGGAATAAGTTCTCTTCTATATGCAGGGTCTTTGTGCTAGATAGTTGATGTGACAACAATATGTGGCTGAAAATCTTTCATAGCGGAATCTTGCAATATTGACACATTTCTGCCTGTTTCCGTTCTTTGAGTAGAGTGAAGGTGATCCCGACCATTAAATTACTCATATCGCGAGAATTCGCGGTACCATACTGGCAGAGTGTACGAGCGGGCTAGATATCTTACAACAAATGACCATATGTAAAAGAATTTCCTACGCTGAAAAAAAGTAAATGTCATTGATTTGACTCGGACCCCGAGTCGAGGCAAAGGCGAAGTATCTTCTTCTCATTCGGACAGTGGTCTTGTCGATATTTAAAACATACTCCTATGCATTCAATCGAGCTTGTCCCTTGAGTGGGATACTAGATAAATGGAATAGCTTCTTCCACCGTTGGACTGAAGAAGCTCGCGACGCGTGAGTTGCTCTGCCACTATTGAAATCGGAAGCGACCATCGGAGTGAACACGGAAGCTGCTGAGTGTAGGTCATAAAAGGTTTGTCGACATAGTGGACAGCTTGCATCTCGCTTGCACATCCATTTGTCAATACATGGCTGGTGGAAGAGGTGTTTGCACGGCAGCTGCCTAAAGATTGACTGGGAGCTTATTTCCTCAAAACACAGATTGCAGGTCTCTGAATTGTGAGATGCCAAAAATGATCAGCACCGGAAAATGCAGAAATAAACCCTTTTTCCAGTGGCCTTACCATCGTCTGAATTTCCAGGGCCCTTGTAACAGGGCATTGAAGCTAGCACCCGACTGTTCATCGGTCGCAGTGCTCCTTTCGTTATAGAAGACTGATTTGAGTACATGGTAGACATCGTGCGGGGTCCTGTCAGCAGTTGGTGTAGGAAATGAGGTATTTACCGCTAAAGCAAGGATCGGACTCTCCAATTTGGCAAGAGGTTTTGGTTCTAGTCCTTGCCCTATATCTTTATATCCCGCTTTACTACTGTGGCAAATTTATGGAACAGCCTTTGAAGCTTAGCTACGTATGTAATGATGCGTTTTCCGGCTTTTTTCAAAGCATAAAGTGTCACTGGGGCGGGTATTGGTCGGCATTTGTTCGGGGAAAATAGTATTACCAGAACGGGTTACTGGCACAAAAATTTCTCCTCATGCGGAGTGGATGGGGAGCGGAGATCTTCTTTTCAAATAGCATAAAAGATACCACAACTATCGCCAAATCTTACCGGCACCGCAGATTCTTTTGATAGTGCCAAAAATGTCATCTGCCCAGAACTGTCGGCATTCTCGGTCGGTCTGGAACCCTTCATTGAATCATCAATAGAGAAATATTGCAATGTGATTGTTGATTCTTCAATATCAACTCGTACCTCAGGGCTCCAATTTTTCTTCGCGGGTCGACGATGAATTTGCAGTCACCCCATAGTTTATCTATTTGGCGAAATTTTCAGCTCAACAAGATTCTTCTTTTTGATATACTAGATGAGTAGTTTTGTGTGACAGATGAGATCAGATGAAATCCAAAGAGGAAACTCAATAAATATTGAGTTAGAATGCATGATATTTAAGTCATAAAGCTTTATCACCTGTAGATTGTGGCTTTTAAAAGCAGTGGACTCGAGTGTTTTATTGGCTGCTACTCTTACCTGTCGGGGACCCGGTGTCCAATCCATAAATATGGACAACTTTCAATGTTCACCGGTACTGTTTATCAAAGGACAATTATTGAATTATGGATATCTATCAAACAATCATTACGTTTGATTAATTTCTAACTTATCATCTCAAGGTGATCCTCAAATAACTTCTTTGACCACGCGTAGAGCTCAAGTCAGTTGAGAAACACCCTGTATGGCTTATGTTTGCTTATTCAACAGATTCGGGCCTCGCCACCGACAGACGTCAAATGGAAATCTCTTTTACTGAGCTTAGGTCCATCGAGGATGGAACACAGCTCGTAAAAATGTAGGCACTCAATTCAAACAATAACATGTCCGGATCTCCAGAGAAGCGATTTTTGTTACCAGTCGTCATTATGTGCTCATCGATCACGGTAAAAACCTTCTCGTCGCTGTCGCCCATTCTCTGGAGTGACAAAGGGTTGATGAAGCCTTCCAATACCTGGCCGACATCGCGAGGTCCGTGAGGCTCCCAAATTCTACCCACAAAAGGTTCCAAAGTAGACTTACAGCCTGAAATTGAGGTTTTCTGGCTGCTTTCGTTATAAAAAAGGGAGCTGGGTAAGAACGGTGATGGAATGACCGGGCCTTGTGAGAGGGCACTTAATCTGGAGAGCAGGTCGTCTATGAATGGCTGGTCATTAAGCTTGAGTATTACCTGATCACCTGGCCAGCGATCGCCAGTGGTGGCTCGTCGGTAGAGATTCCGGAAATCATCAATAAGCCATTCCTGTTGTTGGACAAATCTGTTGACCATATGGGTGTTAGCTAGGTGGTTATATGTAAGCTTCTGAGAAAAGTGCAAACGGACTCCCTGGGGCATGTGCTGTGATGTGTTTTATATTGATGCCGAAAGACACACATGGCCTTCTTCGTCCGGCACCTGGAACAAGGCCTTCCTCCATCACACTTGGCAAAAGTCAATTGAACTGGCAGTATGATGATTGCTTATTTATCGCGTTCTCACTGAATACATACCTTAGATTTATGCACGCGGCATCGGTCGCACGCCATATGTACCCTTCTGCAGACAGTATGGTGAAGATGACTGGCGGCTTTTGGCGAGGATTGAGTTCCACATGCCTTCATGAGCGTCGATTCCATATGTATCAGGGAGGGTAATCGTTTTGAAGATATCGACTTCTCGATGCTCACAGCGCGACGTTATGAAAGCGGTAGGCAATCTAACCGTTTTGCTTGCAACCAATCAGGCAATACCTATGGTGCGGTAGATTGATATCTGCCAGTTTGTATTTATAATAGCGGAAGGGAAAAAACGGAAATAGCGGCATATGGCGAGGTATTTTAACTCAATCCAGTGTTAGTGGCGAAAAGAACATCGAATTTTACCCGGCCGCCGAGCAATCACCGAACCTTGCGTCTTCACCATCCCACTTAGTATTGACGGGCTTATAACGTCCCAAGGAATCCTCGGATTCATTCAAAACCGAGCAAATCATCGCCTTCAGAGAGCAGGCTATCGGTAGAAGACTTTGCAGAAAATCATCTACAGCAATATGACTCCAAATGTTCCACCCAGCCACTCTTCCTTGGCACACTTCTTGCGATTTATCGCGACAGCCGGTACGTAAATTTTTTATTTTATTTCACGTACTATGCTATGACATCTTCCATGTCTGTATCATTGTTATCTACACCATTCTTTTCCGGATTCCCATGCCTTAACAACAAAGCCTTACAAAGTCGAAGATCTATCAAACTAACTACTCTCTCTGGTGATATACAGCTGGTCGTGACAAGATTTTACGTACCTTGCAATACTTCTCCCGCTTTTGCTGCTGGTACCTTTACCGTACAAAGAAGCCGCATTCTATCATCCATCCATTTGAAGTGATAAAGAGGGAATTCAAAATAACTCGCAAAATTCTACGAGTTGGCAATTTCGTCGAAAAGTTCAATGCTGCTTCCAGTGCCCTGAAGATGAAGAATCCCATGGACCCTGTGCTCCGTTACCTCGCTGTGGTCGGTCATCTCGGCTATGGTAGTTATCTTGCCCTCGACACCATCACCCTCATAGATGTTATTGGAGTGCGAAAGATGACCGTTACCAAGAGTCTCCAGAGGCTTGCCTATCATGCTTGGATGGCTGGGTTAATCTGCAATGCCGTGGCTAGTATCTACACACTGTGGAAATTGCAACAAAGGGAGAAGACTGTGAATCGTAAGGAGGGAGATGGAGCCATCGAGGCGAGGAAAATCAACAGGTTCGTTTCTCACGGATAGCAGATACCTTCAATTCACCACGCTAACGCTTTTAAGGGAACGCACTAACACACGTGTTCAACTAATCGCGACCCTATGCGATTTAATCATACCCATTTCCGAACTCAAATTCGCCAACATCGACGATGGACTTGTTGGCATGACCGGCTCCATTAGCAGCTTGATTGGTATATGGTTTCAATGGCGAAAAACTGCAGTCTCTGAGCTACGAAGATGATGGGGCTGAAGCCCAAGGGTCAGGTAGAAGCTCCGTGCTGTAGGGCTTCTAGGGGGCGCGTTTCTCCAATTTCACTTTTCCATTGCCTCCAAATCCATGAACGAGATTTCAAATTCCGTGATTACCTCCGTAAAGACAGCCTTCTTGAAACGAAATTTCTAATACCATTTAGTGTTATTATCCCGTAACTCTCACATATACATATTCATCGGTAGTTGTGACCTAGGTCCTGCTTTATTCACCTCAGATATTTATATTAGCCGGGAGTTGTTGAAGAATCAGAAGACTTGGACCAAAGAAACATCTTTAGAATGAATATTTTAAGAAATTCGGCTCCGCCAAAAATAATTCAGACAATTTATTGGGCTAAATCTGCTCTATATAGAGGTCAAATTTGCTTGAGAACTGAGTATCAAAGCCCCGGGTTGGATTGAACAATTATCAGCCTGCCTCTTTTGCCGCCTCAGGCTGTTGTTTCTGGGAACCATTTCGAGGAAAGAAAACTTCCAAATATGGAAACAATCAATCCTGCGATGTTGAAGGCTCTGCAGGTACTGGGTATGTTTTAACGACAGAAAATATAAGCGTCAGAGCAACAAATTCGGACGGATATTTGGGGGAGTTTCTCACTTGCAGAGCAAAGTTTGCCTTTTCAATAGACGACAAAATGCGGAGGTCCCGATGACCACCACCCCCCCCCGCTTTCCCGACTAGTCTCATTCTTGGCAACTGCCGCGTACCCTAAACCTTGATTATGCAGTGCCTGTCCCAAAACCAGGACTGAAGGGTCTGTAACCGAAGGTGTTGATTCTTGCCATTTGTTTAAAATGTCTTGAAGCGCTCGAGTTCGCTGGGTAGCCTTTCCGATTATCCTATTGTTGACTTCAATCACTGTGACTCAGGGATTTGCCGGTCAGTCAAGGCATAATCGTTTTTGATACCGAATAAAACCTAAGATAACTCACTTTTTGATGCAAGCTGATTCGAAATAGCAACCATCTCGGCAGTGAATGACTGTCTATATAACTCTGTTTGGACATCTCTCTTGTAGTACCAAGGTTGAATCAATTTCTGTGGTAGGCCGGAAATCATCATATTATGCTGGAAGTCTGACAACTCCGCAGTTGCGTTGAAGTCATGTAGATAATAATGATAGACTTCAACTTCCTTGAATTCGATCTTGGATCTGTCTGCATTCATAACATCCAGCCAAGTGATGGTCCTCTGCATCGTGCCATTTTTGAGCTGGATGATTATCGGGCTTGGAGAGCCAAAGATGGCATCTATCCTTTTCAAAAGATTCACACTGATCATTGGGGCGTTGTAAATGACCGCGAGGCTCACATTGTTTTTAAGTTGATCCAATATGTCCTGGGATTCTTCTAGGGCGAGGCAAAGTCTTTCTTGCAGCGGTTGGAACTGCTCCAGGAGACATTTTCTTAGCTCCAGGAAATTGCCTCCTTGACGGTGATTTAGGCTTTGATTTTTTTTTCGGAGAACATAGATTCAGTCTTGCGACTGGTGGAGTCTAAATTGTGGCGGTTGGCTGTAGGCTCGTTATAACCGTGATATTCTTCTGGAAAGTCATTGAGATCAGCAGGTGTTGGTGCCTTAAATCGAGATTCGTTGCCTACCTCGTGGGACCAGTGAAGACGTGGTGGGTATGAGGCGGAGAAAAAAAGGTATTTAAAAAAGGTATTTTCTCAGAAGTCGATGATGATTAAGACATTTATAGCCCATGAATCTTTGGTCACGGAAGATAAATGGCTCTGAAAAGCAAAGGAAATCACAGGCCAGTCTATTTGACATGGCTATGCCGAAGCCATAATCCCAACGTTGGCAGCACGATTAGATCGGTTTGCTGATGATGAAGCACTGAAATCAACGTTGAAACATCAATGGCACTGTTGAAAGATCCTATACACATCACGCTCCAGAGATTATGACTACCGATATGCTGTTCTGGGAGTATCTGCTGCCCTGATCTCGCGACATCAATGGGGCCTCATTGTGAAGATAGATCGCACTTCTTCGGGGCTGTTTATAGTATGCAGTCGCTCAGCCGCTGCTGGTACCTCCTGCCGCACTTTCAAAGCATTGTCTATGCATTATATAGCATCTTCGAGTGATGTGACGTAGATCTGATCTTTTGTTCAAGCGTACGTCCAAATGTGGGAGATATCCCTGAAATGCTGGGTTCAAACGGAGTAACCCACTTTTCGACACACATTTCAGAAAATACAGGTAACGAAGTCAATAAAGTAAAATTGAATGGGAAGTTGAATGTTCAGAGTACATAGAGGTTTTTTTTGCTTAGGCTGACCATGTTCAGGTACATGCCGCAATTCAATAAGGTCCCGAACATAAATCGAACCGAGCCACGCACCACGCCTCACGGAAACTCAATCTGCAAGAAATGCATCACCTCTGAAACCAAGTCCTCCTCAATACATCCAATGAGTCGCTTGATCACGTCAGTGGGTATCATCGATCGTTCTTGTAGTTATGTGCGAAGAGAGAGCTTGGATAAACGAGGATGAGAGGGAACAGCCTGCTGTGGCTGCACTTGCACCATGCTTGACTTCGGGAGGGTTTTCTGTAGGAATTCAAAGAGACGACAGAGACTCTCTGCGCAATGGTTTTCGCCGATGCGAAGGCAGAATTCGATGGCAGCACAATTTTTCTCAAGCAGACTATCTCTGTCTTGGACCAAGCGATGAACAGCGGCGTGGCGAATGCCGGCGATCGAATGGCGCAAGTTCTGAACGGTGGTGATATTTTCACGGTGTTGCTCAGACGAGATCTTCGATCGGTTCCTAGCCAAGAATGTGAAGAACTTGTGCAGCTCCAGTGCCTCAGGGCATGTCCAACCAACAGCCAAAGACTGTGGTAGAAGCCATTTTTGAACATATTGGAAGGCGGAATGCTCGAGGTGGCGTTGCAGGGTTTGAAGGATCATATGTTGCGCTCGAAAAGGGATAGCCACCAAAGGCAGTCCTAACATGGGGAACAAAACCTCTATGAACCCTACCGATCGTGATTAGCGAAGGCATACGGACCTCTAATTTTGACTTACCCTAAGCTTCGACTCCCCGGCTTTCTTTTAGAAAGCATTTCAAGGACCTCCGACAGTCAATTGGGAGTTTTTCATTTTCGAGAGGGTCGCGAGGTGATTTACCGGTAGCTAATTGGCTGTGGAGACCAATGTTGGACAGCGGCGGAGTCTCGATTGGCGCCCGACGAAATCATGTTCCGACGACGCACTCGGCGTCGGCATCTCTTCATCGTTGGTACCTCGGCCGGCTTGTGGGTGTGGGTACACGAAGTACCCTGGTCATCCTGTGCTGGCAAGTGAAACAAAGATTTGGGCGGCATGACGCGTTGCAGTGACTGCGACTTGCGACGGAAAATATGTCGGCTAGGCTGAGGGAAATCATTTTTCTCTCACGGGGCGAGAACAAAAGTTTTGCAGAAAAATTCTGCGCATGGGCAAGCGAGTTGCCAAGGCGAGTCTTCCATGGCACGACTTTACATATTAGCTGCGTGAAAACCGTTTCACATCGTTGAGCAATGTTGAGACCGATGATTTGCGAATTGATTGGCTACGGTGCGAGCGAATATTGGCAGACTTCTGGAGCCACAAGAAATTAAGCTGCCATGGCGAGTAGCCCATGGCATGCCACTTCGGTCTACGCCTCATACAAAACTGCGCTAGAGGCCGTTTCACCATTGTCAACAACGTTGATGAGGCAAATGATTTGTCACGCATCGCATCATGCCAACCACGGCTCCAGGTGGATCCAGCCACTCCATCCGCTCTCTCCACCCCGAACTCTTGAAATTTCTTATTTCAACGTTGATCAACCGCCTCAACACCCACGAAATTAGGGTCGCCCGGTGCAAATTTGAAGTCCAAATCTCTGGACTCGGCAAAATGTACGCAAGTGGTCGCTGCCGAAACCCCTACTCAGAATAGCATAAAAGACGCTCTTTTCCCGTCGAAATGAAAAGCAGGACTTTCCTCCTCACACTCCGGGCCTCGCAGCCTTGGGGTGTCTTTTGCAGGTAAGATCTGCGTTACCAAAGAGTCTTCGCGCGAAAGGCCCCGCGTAATCATGTTTGCCTCGCAGGGGGACGCTGCGTTACCAATTGAGACCCGCAGGAGAGTGTTGCGTCAACAAGTTCTCCCTCGCAGCAATGAGCCCTGCGTTGTAACAATGTGCTCCGCAGGGACATCTGCGAGATCAAGAGCCTCCGCAGGGACATCTGCGATATCACGAGCCTCCGCAGGGACATCTGCGATATCACGAGCCTCCGCAGGGACATCTGCGAGATCAAGAGTCTCCGCAGGGACATCTGCGAGATCAAGAGTCTCCGCAGGGACATCTGCGACATCAAGAGCCTCCGCAGGGACATCTGCGACATCAAGAGTCTCCGCAGGGACATCTGCGAGATCAAGAGTCTCCGCAGGGACATCTGCGACATCAAGAGTCTCCGCAGGGACATCTGCGACATCAAGAGTCTCCGCAGGGACATCTGCGACATCAAGAGCCTCCGCAGGGACATCTGCGAGATCAAGAGTCTCCGCAGGGACATCTGCGAGATCAAGAGTCTCCGCAGGGGGACGCTGCGAAACCAAGGGAGACCCGCAGGGACGCCTGCGTTACCAAGAACCTCCGCAGGAGACCGCTGCGACACCAAGTTCTCCCTCACAGCCCTGAGCCCTGTGATTGTATAATCTTGAGCTTCCAGGCAGCCTTGAGCCCTGCGTTATCAAATTTGCGCTCATTAGGCGACCCGTGGCGCCGCGGTCCTCGTCCTGATCCTCTGGCCATTGCAGGCACCTCTTCGTGGTGTCAGAGACTAGTATTCGGGGTCGTCAGATCCCGAAGAAGCCAAGACCTGCTCCAAAGAATCAATAGAATCAAGAATCATCCCGCATACTTTGTGTCATGCCCTTCAGCCTGTTTGTAGAGTTCAATAGCCAGGTTCCTGGTTCGCGTGTAGTTTTAATGTAGCCTTGAATCACGCCCTGGCTTTCGACAATGGGCATTTCTTCAACGTAGTGCGAAGTAGAGCACTGAGTCTCGGACCAGTGGGGATCTCAGTGTATGATAGCTTGGTGGCCGATCCGAGCGACGCGTGCAATCCAAAGTAGCCTCCATTTGTGTGAATGCGTATCTTTGCTGGCTATCAGTGGTGGCAAAAGTTGTCGCGACGTGATGAGACGCGGGTTATCGACAGTGAGTAGGTAGTGTTGGCGTGCTGATGAAGGCGTGCTGATGGTGAAGACGTGTTGGTGGTGAGGACACGTTGATGGTGAGGGCTGGAGATGAGGGCCGGAGGTGAGTGACAGTTGAGAGTTGGTGACATCGATGGGAACCAGTGGGTCAACAAATTGATTTGCGGCGCGGCGTAACTGCCGAGCGGTGAAGTGGCTGCCAACGGTGACTACCCATCGCCGTTACAGTTGGATCTTCGTTAGCTCACCAATGATGTAAAAGATGATGGACGGTGAAACATGATGCAGTTCGTCAACTGGAATCTGTCATCACACCAGATCGTAATTTAACTATCTGTGGATAGTCTTTTTTGAAAAAACTCGACCTTGGGCTTGGAGGCGCGTGACGGTGCAACCAACTTTTGTTCCCAATTCAAAAGTAGGTTAAAGGGGGGTACATTATGTACATCTATTGACGATAGATTTAATGATTGTTTCACTCGGGTCGCTCTTCTACGTGGCTTGAGCTTCGTCGCGTACTCTTTGGTGATACATAGCTCTTGGATAATGTCGATCAATGATCATCGTGTGCGTAATATATATCCTAGATGCGCACGTACATCGTAGCAGTAGAATTGGAAAACCATCAGAATGTCCGCGATTCAAGCCCTTTCTTCTGGCCCTCTTTTCAAATATCATATTACATTGGCATGGCCAAATGAGAGACTCTTGTGGAGCTCAAAGGGGTAATGTAGCTGAGGACTGGTCGAGACTAACGGTGGCTATGGTATTCTAAAAAGACGGTGGATATAGTGAGGCAGATTTCGCGCGTTCAGCGAATCTGCTCCCGTGGTCTAGTCGAATATGCCACGTTTGCTTCCTTACCGTGCCGGGTTCGATTCCCGCAGGGCGCATCTGGATGACCATTCATCAGAAAGACGGTTCTCGCTCATGCATCGTGTTCACAACCCGCTTGTTTCCGATTCGTCTCGCGTGTCTTTTCTCTTGGGCCTATTATTTTCTGTCGTCACTTGACACTGACCTAGGGCAGCACCCGGCGGTATACTTCAGGCGACAAGGCCGTGCACTGACGCGTCGCAGCGTCTCGCGTCGGGCACAAGTGACAGGCCCACAATGGCAGAACATCACAGCTACGTCCGAGGTCAATAAGTACGACTTTTCTACCAGTTATCACAAACGCACCTGGCATCCTTCGAGTAATAATTGAGCAGTTGCAACCGCTGCGGCAGTCGAACGACCGTAATTTACAACGCTTCTCCGCTGGTGAATTCGTGCCGTTCGGGGATGACATCATGGGGAGAGCATTCGATTGGCTTGCGGCCACGTTTGGAAGGGAAAGTTATCTTCATACCAGCGGGTTGGCAAAAAAAGGTCAGTTGTCACAAACCTCCAGCCGTGAGAACGTAGTTCTAGATATAGGCCACGGGGGATGCTTTGAATCGCCGTCTGCATTGGCCACAGGCAAACAGATTGCCGTTGGAGATATTAGATCTAGCACCAATAGTCAGCAACTGGCGCAAGATGGGTGTTCGCTACTGACCGTGCTCGCGGCCTATATGAGAATCTCAATACCAGGCGCAATACGCTATCTCGACCGGACTTGTAGGAACAGCCGAAGCAGTACTGCATTTCACTGCTTCTCCATATCAGCGAGACTTCTGGTGGCTAAGGGTGGTACAGACTTGCCATTAATGTAGTTTGGGATCAGCGAAAGCCAACCAGAGATGTAGCGGGCTCAGCTCGATTACGTCTGGAGGGCCCAGTGTCGTTTCGTATCGCTGCAAATGCATGTTGGCACTATCTGCGAATGCATAGCTGATTCGTCTCTGCTTTTCGTGTGAGAGGTCAATCTTCAAACGTGTTAGTACAAAGTTCCACTGAAAGAGAGGTTCATGGTATTTGGTCTGGGGCGAAGTAGTAGCTCACCTGAAAGCGACCGTTCTCATGGGGAGAGATCTGGGATAAATCTAGTGCTGTGACCTGGCTTGTCGCTTGCTGAGCTGCAATCAGGGCTTGGCAGAGCTGGCCTCAGGCTCGATTCATTGCTGGCTGATTTCACACCCGGAGAAAAGAAATCATGGTCTTTCTTGGTGGCCGTCGATGCTAGACTTCTCTTTGATGTCGTCGGATGCTGCAATGGCTCACTCAGTCTAGTATGGGACCGGGTCATGGCTGTTCACGAGGCTTTGGGTCGGAGGTCGGCAAGAGATTCATAGCTGTCGGAATATCACAAGTTCCTCAAAACCTGACAGTTAGCCTCCGATCGGAAAGGGTAATGCCGAAGAGACGAAAACACCTTTTTGGAGACTTACCGTATGGCTTAGCAGATGGCATCAAGCCTTTCTGGATTGGGCTCGCTAAATGCGCCAGTTGAATTGGTAATCTCAACCACGTGTTCAGAAACAATAACGGCGCGAGCGTAGTAATATCCCATGGCTTGGCCCATCAGGTTGTTAAAGCTGGTTTGGTTTCGAAGACGGGGGGGGAGGGGGGCATATCTCTGTCAGGTCGAGGGTAATATTGACACGTGCCCTATGAAGAAAAAGAACTATCAGCGAGGTTTCCTGAAAAACAAAGAGCCACCAACGGAAGGCGATGGTAGGGAAAAGAAAATGCAGTACCAGACGTTGGGAATGCGTAGGGGCAAAGCACTAGCATGACTTAGAAGACATTGAGCGACTCGCAATCGAAAGTTTGCCATCCTATATAGAGGGTCGTCAGCACATGACGTCTGCCTTGAAAATTGCGGAATGTTTTGAAACTCACGTTCTCAGATATTGTTGTCCGCTGCAGGAGACTGTATAAAGGATGACAGCTATTTATCATCAATCGTCAGTGGGCATTTCATGAAGACAACTTGTAATTCACTGTGCTCGCAGCTTGGGCTATTCGGGATCCAGAAAGGTTCGCTCAATGGGTTATTCGAGGAGTAGCGGAAACGGGGTTGATATCGAGCATCTTCCGATTAGCATGATTCTAAATGACTGGGAAACGACACTCACTTGCTGTCTGAAGACTTCGTTGTTGAAAAAGGCTAGGCCATCGCGATAAAAAAGGTCAGTTTATTTCATTGCATGATTTGGAGGTCAATCCATACCAAAGAGTAGCCGCGGAGACGAATCACGATTGACATTCTTTGATTCAAAATCACAAAGGAATGCTTGCGAACAACTCTTCAGCGGGCGAGGGATCGGGTATTTATAATTATCCAGCCATGCATTCAGTCTGCGTGAATGAGATCATCATCATCAATTGTGAGTGTTCAAACACAAACTACTCTTAAATTGCAGCCGGTTCAACATTCGGAGATATCGCATCTTTCCTGGCGACTCGATATATGCAATTCCTTTTATCACTGTTGGCACCGTTTCAACAGTGGTGAGCATGCCGCAGAAAACATCGATGATCCGTTTCAACATTCACCACCATGGGCTCGTACGTTATTGCGACAGGTGAGGCGGCAACAGATCATGTCATATCATTTCACCCACCAATGATGACAACGACACCCTACCCAATGAACACCTCATCAAAGAGAGGCAAACACCATGCCATATTGCGGCCCTGGATCTCTACCAGCCAAACGGCATGTTCCTCAGTATCTAACTCGTATATCGGAGATAAGAAAGCACACCTACACAACACCAAGCAGATGCAAGCTATAGTACGGCGCGGGACTGATTCACACAGCCCCATCACAACAGAGTCCCTTGTATAGTGGGTCGGATATTAGGTCGATTACGTTTTCGTAGATCAAACCTCTGCGACCAGCCGCATCTTTGCAAAGGCATTACCCACATCAATCACCTGGGAGCAAAGTGGATGCGGGAGGGTGGGTACCACTATTCGGAAATATCAGCCAATTAGTGCTATCAATGGCTCACATGCGCGCAAGTCATATTTGAAATGATTGGTGGATATTTGGCCATGGCTCCCAGGAGCCTGTGGCTCGTAAATATTGATGCGATCATTGGATACTAATAATAGATCGGAGGAAGAATGAGCCAATCGGTGCTATGAATGATTCACGTCTGCCACAAAGCCCCCGTAGAAATGATTGGCCCAAATTTGGCTGTGAGCTCCTGGTGTTGTGATATGAGGCTGGTGCAGATCAGGAACCAAGCCGAACCATCGGAATTAATCCCGAGATATCTATACGAAGAACCAAGTTGATTGGAAATCCACTTGCTCTTCTCGTTGTATATATATAGCCTAATGTTTCCCTCTGAAACAATAAGACAATTGATACCTCTGAACTACAACACCTGGGAGCCTGAGCCTACCATAAAAACTCCCATAATTGGATAAGGCTGATACAAATATGTCCACAATGTACCCACGTCTTCTCTCCTTTGAACCCGAGATAGAGACGACATTAAGAATTGGCCGTTGAAATTCAGGTGTAGTCTTTGCGGATTTGTTCAAAATACAAGAACTTGAGTAAACCTGGTCACAGTATATCGTAAAATTCATGGAAGATTCAATCGGAGTATAAGATGCACAGCCCGACTGGGTTTCTTTCGAGAAACCTATTGGAACTCGTGATTCAAAAAATGTACTGTATCAATTACGAATGAAATTGAAATGAGATAGTATCGGGAGTTTCTGCTGACAGTGCCTCATGGTCTTCAAATAGAGCATTTTTTACGGCGCAATGAATAGTCTCTTGTCATCCACGTTCAGATCACTGGTGCATTTTGGCCCGTTCTAGCTCTCTCATTGTCTTATTGTACTCATTGTACAGGGTCCATGAATAATTGCGCAGACGTTCGAGTTCAGAAATGAGATTCTGTTGCTGACTCTCAAGTAGCGATACCTGCTCCTCGATTTGCTAAAATATATGATAGAAACGTGATCCTGCTTGGTTCCATCTTGGGTATTCAAGGGAAGCTATTCAGAATTAGTAGAAATATTTTGATTGTACATATCAGACTCACGATAGCGCCTGGAGCGGAAATCATAGGCGAGGGCCGTGGATGACACGTATCTGTCGGGGGTCATTTCGCAGGTTTCCTCTGCGAGTTGACGCCAGCCGGGGTTCCAATGGGTTACGATGGTTACAGATTCGACTGCACGTTGGATACTTAGACCCTGACTGAGGAATCACAGGATACCTTGTTTCTGCATACTTCTCATCCTACTCCCAGGATTCAAGTCACGCTTCCTCGAGCCCGTTACTATGGCAAGAGAATCGCAAGGAGTTTTTTTCAAGAAAAATGACGGAAAATAGCAAGGGAAATTTATCTTTCTGTTTGTGTGCTATCATATTATTGTCTCCCATCAATACTGAGCTATGAGCGGTCCTCCTATGGAAGTTAGACGCGAAATCCACACTATTGTATACGCCGAGACTAGAAACGTAGATGCAGACTGCAACTGTCCAGCCTAGAGCCATGCAATACATTCACAAGTGTTAATGTAGCCAGTAAAATGCATCAAATATGATTATGAATTAAGGGGTGAGGATTTCGCCGCTCAACTCGCACGTTTCAAAGTGCTAAGCCGAACCCCTGCCTCCTCCTGAGCACACACAATGCGGAGTCTCTTCGTACATCCGTTGACTAACTGCACTCACTTTTTAATTTATCGCTCTATTCAGGCTGCTTGTCACATACGGTCCTCTATGTTTAAGCGAATGCTTTCGTGCAGCACCTTCGGTGCTAGCTAGGAATGGACCTGTCATTATGTGAGATAGGTTGCGCGCTCAGAATCGCCGAGAATCGCCAAAAACCTCACAATATATTGAACGGAAAGAAGGAACAACCTCATTTTTATGGCTGTTCCACTCCATTATTCCCTTGAATATTCTGATTTGTTGATTCAGAGCGAGAAGGGATGTATTTGTGAGTCTTAAATAGCCTTCATTATCTGACACAGTCTCTTCCCAGTACACTCAACGGCAGCTCATTCATTTTGAATTCTGCAGAAGCTGGGAAATTTGACACCGAAAACACTTAGTCGAGGATCTCTGAAGTATTATGCTTCTTGTTCCTGATGCTTCCGCCTCCACTGCAAGATGTCGCTAATAGGGACATGACGATGTCGTGGCTAATGGCTTTCATTTAAAAGAAGTCCGCTCTCCCCTCATATACCGTCCTCCAAGGTCCATTGTAAATGGAGATCCCGCTAAGGATGGATGTGTCATCGATTTATGCAATCGCTGCGGGAGGCTGCTTTTTAGCTCTCTTCCTCATCCAGACCCGAACCACTATGATTGGCTGGATCGAGTCCTGCTCTGTTCTGATCTCTCGGCACCTCACACTTCCTGCTCTCGTCCACAGGCATCGTATTTGGGGCCCCTGGTCCCGGTTGAATGTTCTCATCTATTTTGCCTACACTTTGGTCAATATCATTGTGGTATTCTTCCATACACACTCCGTCGCCCAGGCTGGCCGTCGAGCCGGAGAGCTGGCTCTCATCAACCTTATTTTTCCCCTCTCGGCCACTCACCTTGGGTACTTAGCTGACCTTCTGGGTATCACCTGGCACACTTGCTGTAAGATTCACCAGGCAACAGGTTGGATGTCTGTTGCTCTGCTTTCTTTTCATGTGGTTGCGGAATGCCAGAGCCGGGGATTCAGTTTTCCTCTTGGGGCAATACATAACATATTTACCCTGATTGTAAGTTTCCTTCTCGCTGTCGTGAATCTTGGACTAACCATGATAGGGATCAGTTTCCTTGGCCACCCTCGCCCTCATCTCCCTCCCCTGGCTTCGTAGACGGTGCTATGAAGTCTTCCTCCGAAGCCACCAAGCCCTGACTGCTCTATTTGTGTATGGCACGTGGCGACATCTCCCAGATCAGAGTCGCTTGCCAAGACTGTACCTTTACGCGCCGCTGGTAATTCTGGCCCTGACTACATTCCTGGAGGTTGTCAACTTATGTTACACGAACGGGCTATTTTCGGGCAACGGTGCTCCGCGGGCCTTTGTATCCTTCACCCCAGAAGGATCTCTGACATATCCTAAGCTAAGAAAAGCGGCCCACATTCGTCTGGTTCTGCCCAGATCTATCAAGATCGATGCGGGCCAGTATATCAACCTGTGGATGCCGTCCGTCGGATCTTGGTCGTGGCTTCAAACGCACCCTTTCATAGTTACATCGTGGTCGCGCGGAAGACATGATACGATTGAGCTATTTGTGCAGCCACGCGGTGGCATGACATCAGACTTACTGAGTCTTGCCGCTGGCGCTCCTGGCTGCCCTGTACCATTTCTGGCCATGTTCACAGGTCCACACGGTACTAGTGAGATTGTTGACGGGTTTGAAACCGTGCTACTGATTGCAAGTGGTTTCGGGATTGCGGTAACAATCCCCTATCTGAAAAAGATGATACATGGATATAATACCTGCACACTTCATGTCCGTCGTCTGCATTTGGTATGGCAGATAGAATCAATTGGTGAGAAGACCCTTCCGCTTTCAGTCAGACAGCACCAGCACTAACAAATTAGAAATGGTTAGCGCAGCCGAGGACCTACTGAACCCCCTCCTGGAGGACGATATCATAGATAAAGGCTATGTAAGTCACAGGCTTCAAAATGGAAACTTCGTTGATATTGATGGTAAAACGTCTACAGATTCTCAGCATTTCAATCTACGTCGAAAAAGGGCTTGCTCATGATAAGACGCCAATAGGAAAACATGAAAGAGCCTGCTTTTTCCAGGGAGTACCCGATTATGACAGCATAGTCTCGCTCGAGGCATCGGGAGACCAGATCGAGAGATTACCGAACATCCGCGATGAACAAGGCCGAACCTTAATTATGGGTAAGTGACTCTACCACAGCCTGGCTCTATTCTATCGTATACTAATTTCTTTCTAGTATCAGCAGCAGGAAGTCTCAGAGACCAGATCCGAAAGACAGTCAAGGGCTTTTTGCATCGTGGCGTGAGACTTTCGGAGCTGGAATATCAGCCGGAGTAATTAAATGATAGGGAGATCGCGTGCAGCAAATGCAATGAGTCGACGCGAGCATATAATGCCAGTTGGAGTCTCTTTCTATGCACTTGCAAAGTAGTAAGAATGTGATATTGGGTGATCGAAATACAATCTACAATGGAAACATTGCCTATCTGATGGCTAGATCTCCCTGATCAGCCAATCTATGTGAACTACTTTGTCAATCATAAACTGACTACGGCCAGGCATTACACGGAAAAACAGCGGCTAGACCTTGATCTACAATGCAATCAATTTAGAATTTTTCTATCAAAACCAAAACGGGTATTATTTAACAGCAGACGGAACAAAAGCTTGAACCATGGGAACGGGAAGATCAGTCAGCTACCGTACCGTGCATGAATTTTTTTATCGGTCGAATTATTGCTGCTGTGGCCAACAAAGCAGAGGGTGGTTGTATGGAAACTTTATTTCTGCTTTAATCTTTCTTCATGGGCCTTGGCGTGTACGAGTAGAATGTGCGAGCAGAGATCAACGCGAACCACGCAATTCCGATGAGATTCCCTGGGCAGCATGAGATTTCCGTCAACAGTCGTTGCTAGATACCATTAGGACCGTTTAAAAGAATATTTTGGAAAAGAACCGAGGGAAACAAACCTCTTTCAGTTCCTCAAAAGAGCCTGCCGAGGTTGTGGCGCAGAGAAATTCGATCGCAGCCGGGCAGGTTCTCCAGCGGTCGAGATTATCGATGCCTACAGCCCCATCTTCTTTGATATATTTTTGCATCAATTCCATCATAATTTTCGAGACTGGTACCAGGTCACTGGCATCGACTCTGCCTCTTTGCCGGAACACACAGCAATCGATCCGTGCTACCGTGCCTGATTAGGTGAGATTGAGTGGGAAGGTAGAAGTGGAATAAACTTACCGATTTTGACCTGCCCATTGAGATTCACAATGACGCTAGAACAGTCCAGAGATGTGTGATGGAAGTTGTTCGCCACGAGATATAACAGCCCGTCAACGAGCTGTACATAATCAGCCATTTGGCCGCCTGGCAGGTAGGTGAGAGGAAATGAGGAACAAACCTGAGACATTATGGCTGCCAGCTCCTGCTCGTCTGGGAAGGCCTTACAAGCGACGATATGATCCAGAACGAGAGGGTCGAAATCCCCCCAGTGTGTACAGAAGTTCCGGAGTGCGGAAACACTCCCGAATGGAGGCCAGGTTCCTATGGCGCATGGAGCGGAGGAATCGCAGAATCTTGTCAGCGTCCTCGATTGGATACTGGCGCACCGCCCAGATGCCGCGGTCTCCAGATGATCTAACACATACCGCGACTGGGCCAGCTAAGTCACAATCGTAGTATTTTCTGAAAGTACCCCAAGGAGATTCGTCTCGGACTGTCAGGCCCGAACCGATAATGCTCTGCCACTGCATAGTCTCCTGGCGAGGCGAGCTTTGTGGCATCAATCGAGTTTTCTTGCCGGTGTGCTCCGAAGTTGAGGAAGTGATGGACCTCTTTCCAGGTGCGGGTCCTAGATGGAGAGGTTGTGGACCGGGCTCGAGGTCAGTCACCGGTGATACTTCTGCTCGGGTTTGCGGCTGGGGGAGCAATGCAACTTGAGCGGCCTGGATTCTTGTCACTCTTTTTTCGCCGAGTTTTCGCATTATGGAAGGAATTTGGCCAAAGAGTTGAAAGCAGAAAGAGGAGCGTGAAACGCAAAGAGAGAATTGGTCAGTTTAAATGGGTATTTCGTACGGGTGGAACACAAGGGTGTTGAATCACATCTTCACCGGCAAAGAAACGCAGTGCCAACGTTGATCCACCTCAACAATGGAAGCCATGAATATATTGAAATCCACAATCAGCTCAACCAAGTCAATTTGAACCACATCTTCATATTTATCCCCATGACTCGACACGTCTTTACCGAGCAAGAGGTGCGGCTGGCAGCAGAACGACGAATTAAATACATTGGTGCAGCTAAAGTCAGCATCCGCCAGATTCAATTCGAACCTCCCTTACCACGGGACTTGGACCCTAAAAATCTGGACCGGCTACGAAACATTTTCCGTAAGAATCGCTGTCGCCGCCTAGATGTCCAAAACCATGTTCCCGCGACCGTGTCTCGACATAACCTCGCGGAGGCATTGGAGAAGGCGAATGTTCCACAGGAATCCTTGCTGACAACTGAAGGTCAACATATTCCTCGGCTGGAATTTATGGCGGGGCAACTTCGGGGTCTCCATGGCCGTCATCGTGTACAAGCTGGTGTTGAGGTACTTCCCCCGGCGGATCGCTGGTGGACGGTTGATCTCTACATAGACGGTACGTGACGTACCCGGGCGTTCCCACAGATCGATACTGACCGTTCAATAAGACATCGGCCAAGAATTGAGAGCCGCATTGGTGGATGAATATTCCAATCAAAAGAAGCCGACCGACGGGGAAGTCTATCGCAAGATCAGACAGTATGAAGGCGAGGGTAACGAAGCTTTCCGAGAGCGATGGTTCGTGAGACTGTCGCCCAGCAATCAAGAGCGCTTGGATCAACTTGACAATAAAAAGAACCGTCGTCTCCGGCATGCATTTGACCGATTGTTGGCGATTCCCGGGCTTTGGCCGGGCGGGATGAGAATCAGCCTACTTCATCGATTGATCGCTTCGGGCTGCATTGAGGTGAGTTTCAGCTCAAGTTGCTGTTTTGTTCTAGCTAATGACGACTCTCCATCTCTCAGGAGATAGGAACCTATTTTGGACACATCTTGGCTTTCTGGTCTTCTCTGGTCGGATCGGATCGGCGTCTGATGAAGAAAATCGATCAGGATACGGTTCACACCCTGCAGTTACTGGCACCAGGTAAATCACGCACTGATGAAAGGAAGGCATGCGGGCTGGTTCTCAGTGGACATGTGTTTGCCGAATTCAGTGCTAATGAGCGAAATGCTATATGGGCTAAAATGAAAGATTTTAATGGTCTCATCCCGTCCTTGTACACTTTCTTTGAGGATTTCAAGTATCTAGAGAGTTGCGCTCACTGTCTGAAGCGGCTCTTGGGTCCATCACCCCGATCTGTGAGGGAAGCCATGAGCTCGATCTTTGATCTAGACTCGGAGTCTGAGGATGATCACCGAGAGAAAAGGGAGTGTATCATTCAGACGTCGGAGTCTACCTTTCGACGCCTTCATGTGACCGAGACAGAATGCCTCGAGACAGGATACCAACAATTATGGCTGTATGCTATGCGACATTATCCTTTGATGCCCCCGGACCCCAAGAACTCTGATGATCTGTTGGCCAACCCCACTCGCGCCAAGCCGGACCCGCGCGCGATCTACGACATGGCCCATCTTGCTCATCAGCTCGGGTTTAGGTCCCCAGAAATTGATGGGCTGCTGAATAGTTCTCCGGATCACCAAATTGCACGATCTGCCCTTCTCAAGGCCCGAAAGCCAGGCCAGTTTAGATACGATGACCGGCACTTTGATATTCTGGTGCGCCGGATTGTAGATTGTTTTATTGAAGCTGTGCCCGATCAGCCCGGTCCCCCGCGAGATCTTTTGGCAGACAGCACCGTCAAGGCGCACGCTCGCTCTGGGGCTCCGCAGACCCGCACCCATGTGCAAGATGCCCCTTTGTTGTTCTTAGATCGATTGCATGCTGATGTCGATGTCGCCGACACAATCACTAGCTTTTTTGTTCGGCGTTGTGTCTTTTTCGCTTTTTTGGGGAAGTCGCCAAGGGTTGATCCCATCAATAACAGAAGATGCGGCGATTTGAATGCAGACCAAGGGATAGAAGAGGAGGTGGAATCGCCGTTGTTTGTTGAAAAGGACCGTGTTCCGGGCTTGAATACGTCTGCACGGTACAAGGGCGCGTCAAGCAGGTCATCTCTTCTCGGAAGGAGCAACACTTCAACACGCCAGCTACTCTCTCGTGAGATCGGCAATTCAGAAACTACACCTGAGCCTATGGAATTAGATCTTCTGGAGCCAGCTCAAGATCAGGAAATCTTTGATCAGAGAAGTCCATCGGATGGAGATCACTCTACTCCCAGAGGGTCACTGAGCGAATCAGTGCTGGAAATAATCCCTTCTCGCTACTCGCCTGGGACTAATCCAGAGCTTGGAGATGCTAGAAGTGAATGCACCCAGATCTCGTTGGAAACCGTCTCACTCGAATGGAGTCAGGGCGAGCGAGCAACAGGAGAGGAACCCAGTCCAGACACTGGATCTGCGCTCGGAATTGCTGATCCTGCAGCACAGCGACGACGTTCCTCAGAAACGGTAATATTGTCAGAAGAGATCCGGGCCTCTAGGTCTGAAGAATTAGAAACTTTTCTCGATGGCCTGAGGAGGGCCCAAGTGGAGCAAGAGGAGTTGGAAAAAAGGATGGAGAGCGACCGGCTCAATGAAGAGCTCAATATGCTCTATCATAATCAAGCTTCACCCAGAGACTTGCTTCAATCAGGTCACACTCAGAATTTGTTACTGCCAATCTCTGCTGATCAGCAAGCGGAAGCAACAAACAGAGAGGCCGAGCACATCCGAACAAGAAATGCCGACCCCAATTGCCAAGCATCTACACAACGGCTTATAGATATCAAGTTCTGGTCACTCGAACGAGGTCAGTGGAATCAATCAGACTGTCTCCTCGTAGACCCATCCAACCCCTCACCTATAGAGCGGCTCGCACGAAAGTACTCATGCAAAGGATATACACTCTACGATGTGAACCTCAAGAGCCTTCGTCCAGCCCATTGTTACCGCGCAGCAACAGCGGATGATACCAATGCGATCTTCTTGATTTCCGCCCACGAAGAGAAATCCATTGCGGCTACAGAAGGAATAGGGAAGGAGGAGAAACTGATTTCAATGGCCGCTCGCGTTGTGGGACGTGCAGGAGAGCGATGAACCTATTTGCCCGGCGGTGCGCGGTACAACCAGGATCTTCATGTGAGTCATTGGTTCCTAAGAATTTCTTCTTGGGGAGCTGATGAGAATAAGAATCTTCTTTTGAGAGGCCTCCGTTTCTAGGACAAGTCTCCCAGAAGGCCCTTGTTCTTGTGAAGCGCTGCCAGTTAAGAGAACCTCGAATGAGCATACAAATCTACTTGTATCTCGCAATGCAGCCACGTTTGTCGAGAGGGTGAACTGTTAAAATTTGAGCAATTTTGGCCTATCATATGTACTCTCGGTCCCTATCTGGCAATGCCTGTCATCGAAAGCGAGCCGATTCTCTCGAGGTAATTCCTTGTGAAGCGAGTACGGTGCCATGCCCAGGGAGGCACGGAAGCGGTATTCCAAGGGTTATATCTCCCCGAAAGATCATGAGGGATGATCTTCCAGTCCTTTTCGTGAGGTGCATCCTCCAACAATGGCTAGACAGGGTTGGCAAATTGCTCCAGGACATTGTATCGATGCTACCTGCTGGCAATGCTTAGTGTTGTGTGGGAGGTTAATAGTCGCGGAGTCGCCAAGGGGTTCGGATGGGAATCGTATTTCGCAAGGCCATAAATAGTGCGGGCTACACATCTCAAGCATCGTTATTACGGGCTTCGGTGGTGTTTCTTTAGGTCCTGAGGCGGCTGGTTCGGTGCATCGTGTTTCTTGGTACCGGTCTAGCAAGCGGCCCGGGATAATCACCCAAAATCAACCGGCAAAAGGGATGAGCGGAAAAAGATCGCAGCTTCATTAATTGCTTGTTTCAGAAGAGGTTCCATGGAAGGTTCAACGGACACTCAAAATAGCTGCATCTAGCTGTCAATCCTTGCTTACTTGTCCTCACTTGCGTTCGGCTTGACCATGCTAATCGCTGGGAAATTTGTCTTCGTAAATCAGAGTTACTTGCAGGGCTCAGGAATACGAGTTTCCTTTCTTTTTTAAAAATTGACCCTTTATGAGTAGCTCATGAGACGATAAATTGATTCCAATGTAGGTAGAAAAAGTGAAACACTTAACAATATCATTAAAAGTAGCCCGGTCGACAAGTCCGCATACCGAATCAGTTTATGCGACGTTGGTCGTCAGAGATTCATCATCGAAACGAGCAATCACCATCGTTGAGAACAAGCTGACTGGGACTTCCTTATGTAGAAGAAGTAGCCAGTGTGTATTTTGAACGGTAGAAATTGGTGTTTATGAATGTTGACACGGCGCCTCATTGGTGTTTCGACTTGTGGTGACTGCGTCACGAACGTTGAAGCGACGTTGAGGGCGTGGAATATGACCTCAGAATAGATCTTTATCGAGATGAAAATCGTGGTGCCACCCACAACAGCATACACTCAATAGTGAATCAGTTCAACAGGCCACAAAATGAGGGTCAATTTGGTCGGAACCTTGATCACAGCTGCACGAGCGACATGGCGGCTGCAGGTCTATAAGAATTTCCCCGGGCCCAGCACAACGATCATTTCGAAAACACCCCAGTCAGCCCAGTCTAAGATATAAGCAGTTTCTCTTCCGCCATACCCGTTTTTGTGCTGATGCGATTCCACATATCAACCTCGGCCTATATGTTTTGCTAGGTAGTGGCACAGGTTTGCTTCGGAATTTGACTTTCACCTTAGAGTTTCTTCCTGTTGGTACGGAACCTGATCCATCGTACTAGTGACAATACTGATGCTCGAGACATCACCTCTAGATTACCGACGCTCGATGGAGACCTACATCATGGCAGGTATGTGCATAGATGCCGGCACTTGACACCACGCTGACTTCATAGCTTCCTAGATAATTGGCCCTATTGCTAGTTTTCCAACGAATCCAATCGATGTCTGTGCCTGGTCTATTTTTGGGATATTTTTCAGCTGGGAGAATAGATAATTATGCAGATCATCCCCGTCCTCTCTGGTGACAATGTATGACCGATCGCGCCCCAAGCAGCCGCGCATCTTGGGTCAATACTACAACTATCATCGAAAGCTCTCCGATGGCCGGTTGGTAGGATCTTTTCAGTGAGGCTTCTTGGTCGGTCACCTCGGGCTTACGATTCGCTACAGTTGGCAATACTCACCGATCCTCCACTGTCGCCAGCAGAAAAAGTCCATCCAGGCGCATGACTATTTTTGTTGCTGACTGTGAGAGAAAGAATTGGATTCGGTCGGTATTTTGTCCATTGTCACACAGAACGAATCGCTAATGTTTCTTTTTTCTATAGGTCCAACATCATTTTTGCGCCCGACGCGATCAAGTCGGGCCGATGCGCTGCGTCGCGTGAAGTCAACGGATTGATATGCACCCGCCTGTCGTGTTGGGTGAGCCCAGTAGAGACAGCCATCGGCTCTTAGTGCATTTGGGTTGCCACCATCCAGATATATCTGGTTGAGGAACAGCCGCTTCGCTTGGCGTATTGGGCTTCAGTCCGGGGGGGCTTGGTGTCCTCCAACTGGCCAAGATGGAGTATCGCCGAAGGTGTGTTAACTTCCCTCTAGCCTCGGGTTTCTCACTCGATGCTAATAGCTGTCACATGGACAGCTACTCATCCATCTCACAATTACAAAACAGGTCGAATAGAAAGAGGTGACTTTGAAGACGAATGAAATATGAAGATTGAAGAGGGTGGTAGCTCTGTATCTCTACCTTGCTTTTCCTGCACCATCCGAATGAAATGACATGGCACTGTATTGTATTGCTGTCCTACATGATGTCGTAAAACACTTCATGCAGGGCCCGAAAAAACTGCGTATTGTCCGACTTCATTCATAGTATTGTCTTTACTGCTAGGTACTTTTCTTCTAGGCGGAATTCCCAGGGTATGGGCTACTGCGTTTGGGATGCTCTCTTTCACCTGTCAAGCGTACACGATAGGACAGCTGACAATATTTAGTTTCAGTTTGTAAATAGCTTGTACTATTTACGAGGTGATTATACGACCAATGTATTGCATAATGTACATTGGAGGGCTCGCTTCTTGCGAACCACTAGAATCTGTCTCCAACGGCTACCTGATCTCGAAATGAATTTGTTTGAGCAGCACTGCATCCAATTCATATCAAAGGTTTCCCTGTCGCTGTAAGCCCACACCACATTCGGCTCGATGTTTCTCACAATAATAAAGTTGGAGAGTTGGATACGGATGGACGACAGTAGAGTATTTTCTCAATGTAGAGTTGAAGCACGGAGGACTTCTGGATCCACAGCCTCACACATGCTACCAACTTTGAGTCCATCGCTCATTGTACAGGCCGAAATGTTTCCTTGCTTGTTGAAGAAAGTGATCCGCCCGGTTTTCTCCAACAAGATCCATACCGCTGGCAGGCCTTTTGCCGTAGTGCATGCTTCAACCGAGACCATGGGAAGGTTCTGACTCTCGCCCTTAGTTTTTCGGCCTAGTTCTAATAGCCTGTTAGTCTCCTTATCATTTTTCTATTAGATTGAATTGCTCACTCGAACAGTCTTCTCCATTTGGCAGACTAAATGGTGTCGAATGTCCCGTGCAGCCGTGGTTATCATTCGACCATATCATGCACTGGCTACCAACATCGACAATGCTTAGAGTGCCAGCATTAGAGTGCTTTGCATAGAAAACAGCAAGTAGTGGAAAGATTAAGAGGCGCATACTGTCAGTTGCAATCACGATGGAGAGTGGAGAGGAAATTTGAAAGAGTTGTTTTGCAAGGTACTGTTGGTAAAGGCCTTGCTCGTCAGAGATATCCGGTTGTGATGAGGAGATCGATTAAATTTATAGAGCAAATAGGAATTAAACCCCAGTAAAATATCTGCTTGCAGTACTATACTTAAATTTATTATGGAAGGTGACAAATTTGAGCTCTCTAACAGGCAAAAACTTTGTTGAGGTAGTAGGGCTGAATTTGCAACCACTTGCAGGATGAAAAAACCAAAAGAATCACCAAAATTGGGGTTGAGTGTCAAATGGGTAGTAGAAGCTAGAAGTTCGGGCGCTTTCTGAAATTGAATCGCCTTTCTGAATCACCTTTCTGAGCGCCGAAGAGACAAGCGCCGTTGAGACAAGCGGAGAATTTCCCCTTCCCCAGTGATTAACGACACAGACATGCCCAATACGAAACATTACCCCGCTGATCACTATCCAATGAAGGCAGAGGCAGTATAAGCCACAGGTTCCCAGGAGCTCACAGCCAAATTCGGACCAGTTATTTCTACTTGAGTCTGTGTGGTGCCTGTGGATCATTGACGGCGCCGATTTTTGCCCTGGCAGATATCATTGTATTCGTAGTATCCAATGATAGCATTAATCTCGACAACTCGCTAGATCCTAGGAGCCACCGCTGGGAACCAGCCAATCATTTCACGAAAGGTTTGTGCGCATGTGAGCCTTTCATGGTATTAATTGGCTCATATTACCTTGTATAGTACCCAACTTCCTTTGTCCACTATAATTCCAGGAGACTGACTGGGAGAATTGACTTACCAAAGACGAGGCTGGTGGCAGACAAGTGTTCTGCGGAAGCCTAATCGATCTAGCAACTCACACTACAAAAGAGGCTTTGTTGTGAGATGGGGATGGGGGCTGTGCGGATCTGTTCCGCACTGCACCATAGCTGGCATCTGCTTGGTGGTGGGAACCATGCGATGGGCTGAGTTGCGGGCAGCTTTTTGAGCTGGGCCGTCTATCACCCACATTCTATCCCATTCTTCCTCCATTGAATCATCAATTGATTTGATTAAATCTTTCCTGGGAAGAAGAATATTGAACGCTTCCTGAATCATTGCTAAAAGCCTTCCTTCAGTACCATTTGCACGAATTGGACTTACCGCCTGAGGTTAGGCAGCCTGATAATGCCAACCATGTTCGATCGATGATGTTGCTCAATCCATTGCGGCAACTCATTCAAGACTGTTGAGCAGTCAATTAAATTATATCCAAACAAGGAACTCAAACCAAGTTATTTTACGTTCCTGTCAGATTTGCTGATAGGCTCGCGGTCGACAATACAGACAACCCGACCTCAAATGGATGATTGCCGTGGTGAAACTCCTTGAGATAGGGTTTTTGTCACCATTTTTATTATAATCTTCTATAATTGATATATTTTTAGGTATAGATTGTGACGGTGAATCAGAGGCTGATTCCGGCCGTTCGTCACGTGATTCGATCCTGCGTTCCTTTCCTAGGAACGGTTGGCTCTCGGTGGCCCATCTGTGAGCTGCGGCCCCTCATGTCGCAGGGTCCGTAACAACGCCCCAAGACGATCACGACCCAGTTACATGCCTTTCTCGTGACAATATCCTACAAATGGAGGCAGACTCTCTCCGCGACATTATCATGGAAAAGAAAGACGTTTTCAGGAGCTTGAGTGACAAAAAATGGAAGTGGAAGCAATGATTCATGGTCTCCGGAACTAGATCATCGCTTCCGTCCCCCCGAGAAAGAGCTGTTACCTAGGGATCACACTAATTCTTTGTCGCGAAATGAGATCCCAGTTTTTGATCAATGAATCAGATAACCCATTGAGAGTCGGCAATTTCCATAAATATTATTTTGGCCATAACGCTAGTTTGACGGGTCTATGGCTGCGAAATTTCAAAGCCTATCAAGGTTCTTTCTATTACATTTGCATCAAGGTGGAGAGTTATAGCAAACTCTTAGATTAGTTCTGGGCTTGAAAGTGTAAGTTCATTTCTAGTGAGCGCAGAATTAGATGTATATTTGGGATTATAGTTGCGGATCACCTTTCTGTACTTGAGGCTTTCCTCATTTGCAACATTGGGTTTCTCAGACCTCCTTCCTCTCTTTATCCCCACCTAGTCAGAAAGCAAGTTAAGGCTTGGTATACTTCCGATCAAAATCTGGTTTCCAGATATCATAGAGCACTCCTTCATAAATAACCAGCACCGGCCCCCAACCACTGCTATTAATAATCCAAACCTATCCACAAACAGAAAAATGAGTACCTCTACTCTGGCCATTTCAGCAATATTTGCTCTAGAGAAATTGAATCTTCTTTTGGTATGGTATGAAATGTCCTTTGGGTGATCTCCTTTGACTAAAATGCCTAGATGAACAATGGATGAGACTGGGCCATTTACTTCAAAAGCGACAGGATAAACCAGAAAGTCCAACAATGGCTTCTCAGACGAAATGGGCATGCAACACACGAAATCAAAGTATCAGAAACAGCAAAGATGTTCGGTGGAGAAATCCAAATCGAGAAAACAGTCGTGACGGTGAATAGTCCTGTGTGTTCATCAGACTTGGCTTAGGGTGTCCAAAGTTACACGCACTTTCAAAGATCAAAGCGATGACTTGGGCAGATGGTACAAGGTGTTTTGTCCACCCATGCTGCCGGCGGCAAAGCTGCCGCCAAGACGAAATTCAGCTTCTAAATCAGGAAAAATGAGCGAGGTAAATGGCTTAAATGAAATGATACTTTCCGGGACAGAGAGTAATCTATCCATCTACTATCACCCTCTTTTCTCTGTAATTGATATCACTCCATGGAGGTCACCGACCGATTCTTCAACGAGGAAAGGCTTCAAATTGACGATGGAGCTCGCAGCTACCGATGTTTCATGTCACAAATTGACTGCCTCTTCTGCTCCGACACATTCAAATCGAAGCAAGCGCTGCATCATATCTTGAGATACTATGAGAAGGCCGATCCCGATCTTCGTTTTGGCTTGGACATCTTTCTACAAAGCGACTGGGCTCGCAAGTCTGCTATCGCTCATTGGAAACTTTTCACCGACTTCGATCAAGTTGTGGACAGCCAGGAATGCCTGCAAAGCGAGCACGAACACCCCGATGTTGCCTCGTGCTGCATCTATGAGTCTCCGGGTGCCTTCCACTTTCTGGTCCGGCAAGGCATTATTCGGTCATGCTACTACAACAGCTTTGGACACAGCCTCTTCCTTCTTGCCTTTGAGGAAAGCGCTATTGAAACGATTGGTTACATGATTTCTACGATGAGTCCGATCCATCTTCTTGCTCCTGCATCGGTGGCAGAAATGTGGGATGGGAGGTTAATTCTTCAACTCGCGGCGACGAACTCGGTTGTGTTTTGTATCTGTTGGGAAAAGGTCGACCAAATGCCACTGGATTTGGGAGAGATTCTCCAGGATGATGAAATCCGCAGTATTTGCCGATTTGCAAGCATGGGCCTAGCCTCTCGTTTGTATCGAAGAGGCATAGCTATATCTTGCTGATGTGGTGAAGAAAGATTCTTCTCTTTGGCTTGAGATGATTCGCTATCATTTAGAACCAACATCTCTTTTTGACTGGCTTTTGATGAACAATTGCCTACCTCCGCAAGACTTTCTTCTCTTTCATCCGGATCCCGATTCCGCTTTGGACTGGCTTTTGGCAAACAATTTCCCACTTCCATATCCTGGACATGGCCAAGAGTTCCTTCGGAAAGTTGCGGTCCACTGTGGCAGGTTAGATGCGGCCCATTGGCTGTCCTTCGATAGGGTAGCGACCTAGCCAACTAGTGATTCCTGATACAAGTTCTGACTCACCAGCCGGGAAATGGCATGCATTTATGGAACATAAGATGCGCCAGATTAAGCCGATAAGCATATAGAGCTCTGGAGAACAAGGTGTTGCATATCTGTTCTGTGAAACTTTCTCCGCAGAACTCGATGAATACTAGATATCTTTTTCTGGCCACAACATTGTTTTGAAAGAATCTACGCAGCTCAGGAATCCACCGGGTTTTCTCGACATAGTTCCAAATTCAATTAATTGAATTACATGTTCTAGTAGTCTATTACATCAGATCTACTTGCCCTTTCACTAGGTAACTTTCCCATTCTGGATACTGATTTAAGACAACCAAAGCTCACCGGTAGCCTCTAGACTCGAGCAAAATCCACTGTGTACTTAGTAGAGGCCCTCATAATAAAACTAAATGCAAGCTTTCGAGAATGATATTTCGTGATTAGTGGCTAGGTGCACGGTGTCAATCAAGTTTTCTTGCATAGTACTAATGAACGAAGCTCGATCCCATACGATTTTGGCGCAATGTCTACCGGGTTTGATATTGTATATGAAAAGGGTCTCTTCCTGATTCTCGCAGATCTGGGTACGATATAATCAGCTCGATAGGCTTCTCTCAATGCCCAAGAGGAATACCCCCACTCCTTTTTCATTGCCATATTCGTTAGCCAATGCTACGACTCCAAGATGTTCGATACCCCGAGAGAGTACTGCGTCCTAAAAGACTTAGCAAAGAGCTCAGGGCTGGGGCTCATCTGCGTTGCATGTGATCTGGGGTTTCGCGACCAGGACGTGCTATACAAGCATTTCGACGTCGAGGAGGATCGTAACGGCGTTCACAAAGGGTTGTCCAAGAGAGAGGGAGATTTCCCCCTATTTTTGGATAGCTATCGGATAGCCATGGGCTGGGAAACCATCTCGAAAGATGATTTCCCAATCAAATTTCATGAGACGGAACGACGACCTGGACGTCGGCCATTCTACACTTTTTTTGAAATCGATTTTATCCTGGAAAAAAAAAGGCCAGCTCAAATTCAACACTTTGGAGAAGAGTCTTGCAATTGTGTGGAAAATTGTCAGGAATGCCAAAAAGGATTATGTTTGTCCTCTCTGTTTGGTTCTCTGCAGCACTACAAAGGCGTTTTATTACCATTGCGACCAACGGAAGGATGATGTCCACACGGGCCTCGCGTACAAGGGTCCAAATTGCGAATTATTTCTTCCTCGTTATTCTACTGCCCTCCAGGCAACAGTACCGGAGAAAGAATTGCCTTTGGGTAGGGGTCGAAAGGGCGCGTACTCCTTCCATGAGTGTTTCCGACTGGAGTTCGTCTTGGAATGGAAACAAGGTGAGCATAGCTCAAGGGGAGAGTCAGTGATTGGTCCTAACCATGTGGGCAGTGGATTTGATCCAAGACTTTGGAGTATGACCTGTTACTAGCTTCGGGCGATAAGTTACGATTTTTTGAGCCCCACAATCACAAAGCCTGGGCACGGCGATCGTCGTTGACTAGCGATGCAGGGGCTGGTGTTTGCCAGTCAGCCCCCGCAATGAGGTGTAATTAAAGGTTTTCGTATTGTCATCTCACTCGTCCAGATTAGAAAAATTATCTTTGTGTTCATCAGTCGCTTGATCCAGAGACTCTAGAAATCCGAGAATATCACGTTGGGAGACCGGGAATCCTTCTGCTGTCGGATCAAACTTTACCCCGATAATTCTGAAAATATAAATACTGCTCGCCTGGTTCTGAAATGTGGTTCATGGAATTATCCCCCATCATGCCATACACAACCCTATCTATCGAAGATATCGATATTCCTCTTTCCGCGCTCCTCGCCCAAAGCAATGGCATCGAGAGAGTCAGTGGTAGTGCCATCATACTTGGCTTTCGTCCAAATGATCCGTCTACGCCCCACATCTTACTCTGCCAGCGCTCTCCCAATGGTATAGATGACGATGGAGAGCCGAAAAAGAATTCCTTTCCTTGGACATGGGAGACCCCAGGTGGTGGGGCACTCCCGGAAGATGGGACGATTTTGGAAACCATCGTGCGCGAGACTGCTGAGGAAACTGAATTGGCACTCTGGGCCGCTTCGAGCCGGGTCTACCGTGTCACTTTCTTTCAGAAAGGAAATTGGATGGCGAAATATTTGGCCATAGCGAAGACTAGCGAGAAAATGAAGAGTCAACGTTTGTGGTCCGATGAACATGACGGGCCTCATGGCTCGGATCAGAAACCAATCCGGCTGAGGGACGACGAGCATCTCGACTACGTTTGGGCTACAGAAGAATAAGTTCAAAACTGCATGATTTACGACCCGAACAATACGAACAAAGCAGGAATTGTCATGATCCAAAGCAACAAAGATGTTCTTCTGGACTTTTTCTCGTGGCTGAAGGACGATGGTGCTTGCATGGAGTACCCTCTGCCCGAGCTGCCACTCCAGAGTGATCAGAGATAGCATCTGATTCGACATACCCGCTGGGTACAGTTGGTAACTGTTTGAACTGTGGTGTCAATTTAGGCCTCTGTTTATACACATGTCTCGTAGCCACATTGCATTAACCGACTGATGAGGTCGGTCTGAAGGGTATGAGGAGCAGAGATATCATGAAGAATTGAATTTGTGGGCCCAGTTTCCGGCTAGCTACATACCACCAATACTCTCGTTTATTTTCTGGTAGATTGAGCATAGTAAATAATCACGCGGAATCTGGGAAGGAAATTTCTACAAAGCTTTGAATAGGATCAAGTTCTAGTCAATCACGCACGTGGGATTCAAGAAGGATAATTTCTTGAGCCAATTTCGTAGCCCATATTCTCTCGTCGTGGCAGGGCATTGATCAGCAGCCGCGAAGACGAATTATCTATACGGAGATGTCTAGAGTATAAAGCAACCGACTCCCCATCTACAAAGCTCATTGCAACAAATATCAATTTTTGCCCAGTCCCTAAAACCATGCAACGCGCGTCGGAAATTGAAGTCTATCCACCCGCACGGTGTACATATAGCAGGTATGCCGGTTCTGTGTCGAACCCGTTCTGTGTCGACGCGTCAATTCAGCTAATAATGTAGAAGTCTTTGCTTTGATGTGACTGAATGCTGCGGTAGATTCTCTGTCTGGCCTAAATTGGGCTTTCATACCCAATGTCAACGTACGTTGGGTATCCAGCGGACCGACTTCTCACCAGCACAGGTTTTGCTTGTGATCATGAAAATGCCAAACCATGATATTTATTGTGGTGAGGGCCTGAGCTACCTCTTAGATGTCATGCATACAAGGCTGAGCAGACCCGAAGTCGGTGGTACCGATGAAGGACACTTTATTCAGCTTGCTATGGGCTTTGGAGAGAATTATCACATGGTGTCACGCGCGGATGAAAAATATGAGGCTTCGCCAGTCTTGCCCCGGGTCGAGGTGCGGCTGCTAGACATCCAGCTAGTGTTCCCTGGAATCTGGAGGGTCACGGCATTGCGGCTGTTTGCCCTGGGTTGTGTGACTAAACAGGGAAGCTTAGCTGAGCTAGCTGGAGTTTTTCAGGCTAAACCAGCAATCAACGATACTCGGGCCCCCGCTGCTGAAAATAGAAAATAAAAATGTATGGAAGAATCTCATCTCATAGAAGACAAGGTCCTTTACTATATTTCGATCTCGGCAACAAGACTAGAGGTACGTTAAGTTCGCTATATTATAAAGCTCCGGTGGCCCAGGTCCAGAATTGAAAGATTATTCCCGGGTGACTGTTTATTCGTTGCTACTCGTGACTGGAAGAAATGCACGGCCACACACAGCGCCAATCTGACAAAAGAACCAGGCCTCTGCTTTCCAGAGCGAGGAAAGTTGCATGCCTGCCGTGTCGACGACGGAAAATTCGTTGCCGGGGTAACGGCCCTCCTTGTGGAACATGTACGTCTCGCAAGATTGGAGACGCATGTGAATATCCATGTCAGGAAGTAGAGAGTTTCGTGGAAGCGGTGTCACCAGTAGCTGAAGACAATTGGGAAAGCACTGGACAGTCGCCTGCCGAAGAGCAAGAGGAACCGTGTGATGCGACTGACCGGCTTTCGCTCGGAGATAACACGAGCACCCTCTCGAACCTGAGCTCGACTCCCAGTTTAGACTTCAGCGGCACCGACGATGATTTCGATACCAGTCTAGATCGCGAAGATGTCATATTCGCGCAGCCGCTCAAGGCTTTGCCCTGCTGGGAAATGACCGAGAACTTGAAAAGGCGATATCTTGCATTGGTTTCTCCAGTTTCGTATTCCTGACCGACGATGATTTCTTCTGCTAACAGATAACCAGCTATTTTGCATTTTGTCTCATGCAGATTTTGAGAAGGAATATCTGATTTTCCATCAACATCCCAATGTCGCACCTCTCTCCTGGCTATCCCTACTTTTCGCCGTCCTGGCACTCGCATGCCAAGCGGAGGAACACCCAGACAGAATTTCCCCTTCTACCGTCTTATCAAAGCGATATGAAAACGCTGCTTGGGATTCGTTATTGGTAGACAACCCTCCTTTCCAACCATCAAAGACGGCACTGAAGGCGATGATACTCATCATTTACGGTCGACTTCATCGCGGTAATGACGTATCGGTGGATCTTGAGATGGCTTGTAATATGGCGGACGTCATAGACTGTGAGCCGTGCTGCGATCGGTCCCAAACTTGCGAGGAACATCGGAATATCTGGGTCAGGCTCAAAATGCTGTTCTCCATGAACCAGCAGGCGCATGGCAATACCTCCGAGCAAGAATTTTTTCGAAGTAGAGGACATTTGGTCAGTGCCCACTGCCATAATTCTATTGGAATATCTAGGCTGACAATGCACTCATAGAAACCTTCGCCATTGGAAGATCAATTTACCATGTTTCATTTCAAGCTACTCGAAGTGTCAGACAACATTATGTATAATACACGGTACGGCCTCTTCTCAGCATGGAACCTACTCGGCCTTGTTGGTCAACTGTCTTACATCGAATCATCTTTCGCCGAGTTCTCTAGTGAGCTCAATGCTTCTGATCCACAATTTGAAGTTCGGGTTGTGCAACTGGACATCCTGCAATATACGCTCCACTATCTCCTTCTCTGTGTTTATATATCATTCCTTGAGAAGTATCTTCATGGAGACACCGCGCCACATATTCGGTGTTACGCAGCCAGATGCGTTCAAAGTGCAAAAGCCATCCAGAGAATATGTCGCTCTTGGACTAATGGTGGTCAGCACTGCAAGGCTTTTAGATGGTTTTTCCGAGGCTTTGGGAAGTATTATGCAGTCGTGGCGGAGAAGACCCTTAGCCGAGTGAAGGGTGATGGAGATGAAATGGTCGGGCTCAGAGGAGAATGACAATGGTGTAATGGTACTCGTGGTTTTGGCTGTGACAATTTGAGACCTTTTTTCAGTGCCCTTGTCAGGAACACGAAAACTCGATGTAAACGTATTGTATCAAATGGCTAAATGGAGGCCATGTATTGTTACAAGCCCAATCGAAGACGCGATCTTGAACTTGGCGATATGTCCCTAGATCCCCAATAAATACCTTTTGCATTAACTGAATGTTTTTGCTAAGATTGCCTAGTCATTCTTTTCTTGTCTTTCCCCCATGTCGAGCAACGAAAAAAAGGCCTTCATATTGAAAGGCATGTTGAAAAAGGCGGACAAAAGCTACGTTTGCCCAGCATGTTTCAAGTCATACTCCCGAATGAGTGACTTGAAAAATCACCTCAAGTCACTGAAGGACACCGAGACTCACAAAGGTCTTTCGGAGGGAGAGGAATCTAAATTCCGGCGTAGCTATGGGAAAATCATCGGGTGGAAACCAACAGACAAGGAGCCAGAACTCAAGCTGCCACGCGAACGATTCGCTGCTTTTACAAGAGACGTTGTCGTTGAGAAGGCTGCCTCCCAGACAAAAGACCTTTTACAATCTAAGATTCAGATATATCTGCGAATTGCTCTGTCCTCCGGAATGGCGCACGTGTGTCCCGAATGTGTTGACCAGGATTTGGGGTACATATTTCAATAAGATGGCCGATTTCGATATCCATTGTTGGGAAAAAAGCGATCAAACACACATGGGCCTATCATCAAAGACCCCGGCAGACTTCCTTTCTACCTACTTTAAAGCAATAGGGCTCCCCCAGATCGAAGAGTTGCCCCCTGGAAGCGGTAAACCGGGACGCTGGACCAATAGACGGTATTTGAAGACTGACTATGTGTTCAAAACAAAGAAAAGGTATTACCACAAGGAAGAAAGATGCAAGCTCAACACTAATCATACGCAACTTAGGTTTGTTGCGCCGGAAATTACCGCTGCCGGGGAGCAGGCTATTGCTTAATCGAGATGGGTCGTTATTTGTGTGTCAGTGAAAAAACGCAGTTATGCCTGCGAATGCATGGATGTGTGATTGCGCTATTCTAGCATCTGAAGCAGGCAGTAAAAATAGCCAAGAAACTAAATCTAACGGGCGAATCCTCTGGACAGCGATGAGTTTCGATGTAAAGTGAAAGGTCCCTTGTAACCACCTCTGCGTAAGTCAAATCTTTCCGCGCAAATGCGGACAATGCAGGTAAAAGAAAATGCAACGCATGGCTCCCGCCCATGCCGCTGCGATAAGCTTGATAGCCACCAGTGGGGTCGATAAGCTTGCCGTACTTGCGCGAGCATTCTGTTTGTAAGCCGCTCGCTTGTATACCTTGCACTACAGCTGTCAAGGAATAGTAATTGCAAGTAGTGTGGAGGGCCTGAAAAGGTCTGTCAGAATTGATATTGAAGTTGGGACGGTTCCAGCATACCTGAGCAAGACCATCAATTTTAGATTCCAGCCCAATCCCAGCAGCCATGCACTCTTTCACCTCCACCATCAGCTGATTCCACCGGGAGCTCAAGATGGAACGCGCTTGGGCTCCATCTTTGGTGAAGGCGATCGGCACATAATCTCTGAAGAGAGCCATGTCTTTGCGTGATATGAGGCTCGCAACAGCTGGAACGTCGTTCCATCGCAATTGCTCCAGAAAATCGTTTCTGTTGTTGAGCGGCGTGCTCCAGTCTGCCTCAAGTGGCCTCAAAGAATCGTGCAAACGGATGCCCAAAACCTGCAAGTCCTGCAATAACCTTTCCGCCGAGTCTGCTCTCTCAAGAACCTCCTGGAGGGGTCGGGTTATAAATTTGTCAAGAGTTGCTTCTAACCTGAAGGCTAATCCGCCTAGTCCGGTTCCGTTCAGGCCCTCATATGCCGGGCATTGGAGTACTGCTCGGCTGGCCTCTTGCCAAGTGTACTCAATGGTGGCATAGATTAGAGGGTCGCTTTTAAGCTTTGCCAGGCTCTATTCATGGTTAGAAAATTCATTGATAGGCGGCGCAGACTATAAATGTGAGTTACCTGTTTGAGATCATGCAATTGGTTCAGATGCTGCGGGGACTTGATCAAATCAAAATAAAGCTTGGCATCAAGAACTTCATATGTCCAGAGAGATGTCTTGATCTGGTCAGAGGGTAGATCCAAAGCTTTCCGAACGAAGTTGCCGTAAGGGATCTGCTTCAATTTCTCGAGGCTTCTTTGGGAGAGGTCACTAGCAACCTTTGAAGGGCCTTTGTTCAAGATTTCATCCAAGCCTGTTTCCCAAAGCTTTTCACGTGGAATGGGAGTTTCCGCGCTGGGAGAAGTGCTCTGTACTCCGGACGTAGAGCTACCACTAGTAGCGAGACCAAACCAGTGCAATCGATGTTTGTCAGACTCATGATTGAGCAGTTGTTGGAATTCGTTCTTGCGCCAATCTCTCTTTTTGGTCTGAAGATTTTCTATCTCTCGGTCGGTGGCATCGCTTGGATCATTCATGGGGACCTCGTGCTCTGTAGACGCGGTGCTAAAGGATGAAGGTGCTTTGTGGATGGCTGTAGTGCCATCTCAGTTAGTAAGGCATAAAAAATTGTCTGGTGATAGGGATGGAATAAACCTTTCTGGCTGCCATCGCTAGCCTGCGATATGCCGTCCATCTTGATCAAAGGAAATTGGGAATCCATCATGAGCCAGTAGCCAGTGCCAGGCGACGGGGTCATAGATATACCAATCTGCAGACGCTGTCCATCATTTGCATGATCGCTGGCCCTGTGCGACCGGAGTGGTGTGCCAATCACCAGTCGTCTGAGCCCCTGATCCTCCAGTGCAGCCCCAGGAATACTGTAGTTACTTCTGTCGGTATGAGGATGACGCTCATCGTCGGAGGTCTAGATCTGTAGGTTAGCCGGGATTGGTTTGATGGGTTTATTCGCCTGCATTCAAATTGCGCAAGGATCATCGGGCCCCACAATGCGGTTTCTGGGAATGTAAAGATACCAGGTGATTACGGATGGCTTTCAATACATCGTAATTCTTTGAATCAAATCTACTTTAAAGCCGCAATGAAAAGTCTGGGACCGGGAGAGGCGGGAAATTGGTGACCCCTTTTCTAGGTGTGACGGCTGAATTACAACTATTCTCCTGAGCTAGCAGTACTCCCGCACAAAATCGTTAAAAAGATCAACATATCAATGTATCGAAGTAATAACCGCTACATTCATCACCGATTTTCCTATGACTTGGGGAGAAACATTCGAAGAACGTTTTTAACTTGATTAACACCTGCACGCCCAGTATTTGAGGAAACCGTTCCTTATCCGAAATCAGAGACGTCATTGATGAACATGAACGTGGTACCGTCTAGCGGCTCGAGAAGGTGGCATGTATTTCTTCTGTCATTTCATCCTTCCTTCCCTTGCTGATGTACCATGTTAGGCCGGTGTCACAGTCTCTATGCCAAAGCGATAACGCTCTATCCAGCAATGATATCCAGCCCACCAACATACTCAGAAAGACCCCACATCATGCCAACCGAGTGGCAGCACGATCTGGTCAGTTGAACAGCGTTGCAGGTTGCAGTGATGCTGTCATCGGCATGAAAAAGCAACTCTCCATGCGGCTCAATATTCCCACAAAAGACGAGGCACACCAGGCTGCGGAGCTCGCATTGCAATATTTCCAGGGACACCTCGATAGACTCTCTTCCTATGAGCTCAACTTTCTGTACCAAATTCGGGAGCGTCTTCAATGAATCCGTTAGGCCATCTCGAGCCACCGCGTATCTGTCGTCGATGGGGTTCACGGTGGTCTTGCGAGTTCACTCCGCAAGTATATATATCCGAAGCCCACTCATAGCCAAGTAATGCCATTGCAGTATTGATCTCCACAAATAGCTAGCTCAGAACACATATAAACCTTTGATGGTATTTCTCTGGCCATTCCTCACGATGGTGTTGATATGAGATCGGGTCCTGGGGTCATGGGATCGGGGCTTTCGGAGGATGGTAGTTGATAGAGAATAAATAAGGCTAGATACCAGCATTAATTGTTTTCTTTAGGAGCCAATGGTTTGGGCGCGTCTTTCGAGACCACATGCTGTCAGATAACACTTCTATTGCTCAGATATGCGTGGAGAATTGAAGAATCACCTCGACACCAATTATCAATGTCCTGTGTGTTTATGTGAGAAATACTCGGATGTGGTTTCATTAGCTTTTGGATCCTCCATCAATTTCCGCCTCCCGGCCACGAGAATTATCATTGTTGGGAAGTGAAGCCGGAAGTGTGACTTGAAGTAGTGGTGCAATATCTCACAGCACGTTTGAATACGCACCAACGGAATCCATGGACCTTTATTGACACACCCACGCGGCCTGGCATCCGGCAGATAATAAGGCTCCTCCCCTCTTTCGTCTTAAGGTGTAAGCGTTAAGAGGTTCGGTGTCGCTCGATGAGCATCAAATAGACTACGAGCAAGATGCACTATCAGTTAGATAGACCGGATCACATCGAAAGGTTTTTCAAGGCATACCTTTGATATATTCACAGCTGTGTCAAACGCGCTAGCTGTTTCTGATGGATGGTTTTGCAGAATATGTTGGACGTCCGCGATTTTGCTCAGTGGTCAGTCTGGGTGGGCTCTCCTGGGAATTCCGGCTCTGATGGCCCAATAACGTCTTGGAATTATGAGTGAGCGATCTTTGGAGGCCAGGAAGAATGGAAGGGGAGCGGCAAGTCGACGTAATGGGATGCTTGTGGAAGAAAGATTGATCGGGAACGGAGTGGAACGCCCGCCTAGTCTAGCACAGAGCCTCTCCTCCACACCACTCCACGCCAGACTATCCTTGTGCAATACAATGCATACTACCCAAATTTTCCGTCAGGTAATATCCTAGAACATAGGTATCATGCTAAAGACCCGGTGCAAGAGAATTGGGCCGGGTGTACCACTAGTCTGGAGGGGGGGGTGTGATCATTGACCATAGCAAGAGTCTATCACAAGGCCGGAACATGGATACTACGGGCCGCGGTGTTTGGAAACCTTGTGAGATGTGATCTCCAACTCGAGAGCTGTTCATAATCTTCCAAGTGTCCGTGAACAGGTGGAGGTATTCCTGGGATCCCGGTGCCCCCTGATGCTGATCCATAGTCTTGAAATGGCAATGCCGCTGGACTGAATGTTAAGCACGTAAACCCAGCTCACCTCAATACAGGATTGATCGGCCCATTTGTATCGCCCAGGTGGAGGTGCTTTTACTCTTCTGGTTGATCACAGAACATTCCTTTGCCACTGAGCGAGCGTATTCCTATCGGCACTGTATGTAGACTACTTTTGGCTCGAGTGATTTGCCACTTGGGGCACGAATTCGACTACTTTCGCCGATTCCTTCTGCGGACAGATCGGTGTCCGTCTAATTTGCTTCGAATCTTGAGCTCCGGTACTTGTCCGAAGGAGTTCAAGGGTCAGCGCTGATTTCTCTGAGAGCGGAGCCTTGAACGATTTCCTGCAAGCCTGGTGGAGCCATCACATTACATTCTGTTCTAGGTTCATGGACATTTCCCGAAATTGTTTGCAACCATTTAGCCCGAGCTCTTAACGCTGCACCCGACTTCCGGAAGCTGAGATACCGATACTGGTCTCTGCTGCCGGAGAAGAACTCAATGAGTGGCTAGATAGAGCAACTCTCCGCCTCGAAGATTTCAATGGTACTAATCTTGTCAGGTTAGAGAAGTTGAAAAGACTGCTTCTTTGGTGAAGAGGCTTGGATGAATAGAATTTGATCCGTACGTACTACGTTCCCAACCACCAAACCTGTATACAGATGGTTCATCAAAGTACCTTCTCTTTAGCTATACTAGGCTTCTGCTCATTTCGGCGTCCTTTACCATTGCATTGATACTAGTGGCTCCATGGCCCTCGCCTGGGTAATGGGCTGCATCCCTCAATCATCTCTGGTGCCTATCTGGCTTGTCTCAGCAGCTCAGCCTCATCATTCCATCCCTTCCAATCATTGGCTGATATTAGAGCTAGCGTCATTTCATCCGGTGGCACCCTGGAAACGCCACATCCTTTGGGGTTAGAAAAGTATAAGTAAAGATTGACAGAGGAAAGCTTTTTCTATCCTTTGAGAAATCTCCTATTAACCCTCACATACCTTGCGATTTACAATTTACTCTGCATTCACCCACCACAGCCATGAGTCAGCCCCAACTTCGCAATGTCTACGACGGGTATCTGTTTTTCAGAGCCGATCCTCTCCCACAGCAGAGTGCGACATGGGCTCGGGTAGAGCGCACTCAAATGGATTTTACCCAACCTGAACTCTATAGTATGATCTACGATCGAGCTTTCGAGATTTCCGCGGCAAGCCAGTATCAGGCTCTGTCAGATGAGCGGCGTGCCCATGTTAATCAGCTGATTCATGATCGACGGCATCAAGACCCCTCTGGCGAGTGGAATTGTGCCTATGCGAAAGAACACAGAAGGTTTGTCAATGACCGTGATACTCTTGAGAATGACGGTGATGCTATTGCAATTAGGGATCCGAAAGGAATATGATTATTCCTGAATATTCCTTAATATTTGCGAATATGAATAAAATGAATTGAATAATATTGTTGAGATAGGTATTTTGTATTGGTTAAGTTGACTATCTTGGTGGAGGTGGGGCTTCTCATCTATTTATCTGTCTCTTGATGATCCCCACTACATGCTTTGACCACCGTGATACTCAACATATTCATATTCCTATTATTCAATTCATATTATTCATATTCGCCAATATTCATGAATACTCATAAATAATCATATTCCTTTCGGATCCCTAGGCACGCAATTGGTCGTACCGAGCACATCATTTTGTTTGCTCAATGGCCAACTGGGCTCTGTGCACGAATCTGCATGAGTAAGCATATCACCTCACTAGCGAGAAAGGGAGAAAAAAAAAGACATGTACAGCAACTGACCAGGCAAACACAAAATGGAAGTTTGCCTTGGGAGTGATAAAAGAGTGATTTCTTTAGACTGCAACTCCCTGCGAGGAGCACGATGTAAAATAATCCCTATCCCGAAGAAGAATGAATAATTGGACTGTGTCGGACTTTCGTCAAATCAGAACCTTCGAAATTCCCCCTGGGACTAGAAAATTTCCTGTAAAATAGCTCGAAGACCCGCCCGTTTTTGATACATATAAAATTTTCTGATCATGCTTATTACGTCCGAATTTAGCTCCAGTGATGCCAGCAAGTGCAGTCGAGCTGTCCCCTCCCGCCAGAGTCCTAAAGTCTCCGTTGGGCTGAATAAGAACAAGGCTGTTTGCATTGACAGCCACATAAGCATTATTAGCCTCGTCCAAGGCGAAATCATCCGGCTGGCCAAATCCACTTGCTATTGTAATAGGACTGCCTGTGGGCACTCCTAATGCATCAATTGGCAGACGAACAAATAGTTGTTGGTCCGTGCTAGTGCAGTATAAAGCCCCGTCTGCGTATTTGATCCCGTTCACCCCTAATGCAGGAATATGGCCGTCAAGAGATTTCATGAAGGGAAGCTGAATGTTCTGTTTTGCACCAGTCTCCACATTCAAGCTCCAGATTGCTCCTCCCACGGGATCTGTTATCAAGATCAGACCCTCGATAGCATTCAGCGTCGTCATTCCATCGAGCATAGTCGCTTCTGGAAAATCGACAACCTTCCTTGCAAAATACTTCGGATCCAAATCTGGATGCCATTGGTTCAAATCAACTTCCCAAACAGACATTGTTCCTGGACTAGCCGAAATAGTCCGGTTCGAGATGTTTCCAACCGCGAGGTAAAACACATCAGGAAGGGTCTCCGTTATACCAGCGATCCCTGTGATCGGGGGAGGGAAATTCATCAGGACAGTGGGAGGGCCACCAGCTGGATCGATCTGGTAAAGCGAAGGTTCGAGACTGGCCGCAAGTATTTGACCAGTGTATCGAACTGCCAAATTTTCGACCCAAATACCTAAACCGATCTCCGAAACAGATTGCACCGGGTCAAGTGCCCAAATTAAAGGATATGGCAGAGACAACACCAAGAGATAAGATGAAAATGATTTGAAAAACATGCTGAAACTTCCAATTCTGTAGCTGATGTTTGCATGCTAAGTCTTCGGGGGCTTCCACATGATATAACTATATTTCAGTCGGCGTAGGCCCCACAACTAAGCCTTGGGAGTGAAAGGCGAAGATCGCATGGAAGACAAGAACAGCCTTTCATCCGCTTTAGTCTGCACTAACGCTTTAGTGTTGAAATACCCGAGGTGCTTTCGTTGACCCATCGGAAATTCATAAAGGCAAGGCGTGAGCTCTTAGTAAATAAGTAGACCTGAAGGGGTGACTTGCGAGTTCTGGGTGCAGAAGGCCTGTCCCAGAGCCTTGTTGGCATGTGGGCCCGCCCTATTAGTTCGACGGATTTGTGGAGCTACCCCGCCAACTCTTTTGCAGCCATACGCAGAATGCAACACTTGCCAAACAATGCTCGATGATGAAGCTGTTCGTTATGCACGTGGATTCATCAGACCCCGCACGTTTGACAAACCTGAGCTCTCCTCACAGTCAGATAGGAACCGCAATCGCGGAGCCTCGGCATTCCGTTCCCCGATCGGCTGGATACATTGCAATGATCCTAGAGCCCATGAGGGCCGTTAATATATGCCCATACAGTTTCTTCACGGAGGAACAGCTATTAATCTTGAAATGTCTCAGTACATTCCTGCTTTAGTGGCTGAGCTAGTCCGATAGAATAGTGCGTTCATAACGCCTTGATTATTGTTCCCACATTAAAATCATCTTCCCATCAATTGCGATGGGCCCTATGATAAACTACCCTATGCCTGCCTAGGAAACTCTGTAGAGGAGGAGCGTAATCGCATGGTCCCACAAGCCCCACACCTTGCATTTGACATATCATCAGAGCTTTGGTGGTGACTATTGGCAAAACTTCTACCCCGTTTTGGGAGCTAGTACCCAAATATGATCTTATCTATTTGAAAACAAGGAATATACGCATTGTCGGGGCTTAGGGAATGAAGATTGACGACCTTGAATGTTTAAGTCTATTTCTTCTTTTGTCTGGGGCAACAGAAGGGCTTTCCCTTGTGCGTTCTTTCAATACATAGCACTAATGTGGGGAAATTGAATGAAAAGAATGGGCAAAAAATGTATTCGATTACACACTCGGACATAAACCAGGCGAAATTGAGTTTTTAGGATGTACTTTGCGCCATGCCGAGCGGCAATGAGATTCAGCATTTTCTAACAAACAATAAAGTGACGCTGCGTAGAAAGGTAATTTCAGTATCAGTGCGATAACAATTGTGGCTGATTTTGGTCGATATTTCACGACGCGGGCAACACTGGCATGATATCATATTCGTTCAGATTTTCATGCAGAGTTTCTTTACAGTAACCAAACTTAATGATTTTCAAGCTTCACGCCGACAACAGTTATGCTTAGTTGAGCCTATAGGGGTACATTGGATTGGCTTTGTAATAAATCGGCAAGGTAAACGGTCTTGTACTGCAGGACAGTACATTGATTTTATACAATAATCACACGGAAATATTGGGACGGGCACAATACAATATTTATTCTGAACTCTGGAGGCTACAAAACACGGGGCACCGGGTTCCCGCGGGCCGCAAATAAGTCCCACATGGGAACTATCTGGTTGACTCGAGTTTGAAATACCCCCATCAGGCATGCCAGACACATCTGTGAGATATCCCCTTTATGATCCGCTTGAACTGCTGCCGGTGGATAGTTTGCTGCTTGCAAGGCCCGAAGAACCCACTCATTGCGTCTTTTGCTATCAGTGCTCAACAACATGGCCTACAAGGAACAGGAGCAGTCTAGAAATTTCGAGTTCAAAATCGCAAAAACACCAGCAACGCGAGCATCCCAAGCGTGCATTAAATGCCGCGACCGAAAGGTCCGATGTGACGCCTTGAGGCAGGGAATGCCATGTACCAATTGTCGGTCGGATCACATGCAATGCACCCTCACCGAGGGGAGAAAGCAGACAGCTAGGTTGGTCTGGCTTCTTGTTCCAAAACATTCTGCTAGTATGTTTGAATCTGAGGGTGCGAAATCTCCTAGAAATCGACCTCCAAGGCCATCAAAAGCAGCGAAGCCACCGCCCATTCCACCGGATCGATTTGCTGCATATAAGGGTGCAACCGAACGCCCTCCTCCCGCCGGTGTATCGCGCCAGTTCCCTGATCGATTAAGGTTCCTGAAGCCTCTTCCGCGTCGGTTGAATGATGAAGATATCCGATTCCTACAGATCAAGGAAGCGATGAATGTGCCCGAACGGAACGACCTTCGCGTATTCATTAGGGCCTATGTCGATCACGTTCATCCATACATGCCAATTCTCAACCTTGAGGAGCTTCTCTCCAGCATCTGCGAAGACCGGGCAGAATCCCGAGTAAGCGTTTTCCTGATGCAAGCTATCTTATTTGCATCAGTCTCTTTCGTTCCCGAGATATTCCTCACAATAGCTGGATACAAGGGCAGGGAATCTGCACGGAAAACACTTTTCTACAGAACAAAAGTGGGGCTTCCCTGCTACGAGTGACAAACTGGCAGTAATGCTGACTGGTTAATAGTTACTGTACGACTTAGATGTGGAAGACGACATTCTGGTCGTTGTTCAAGGTCTCCTTCTGTTAACGTTGTGGCATGGGACACCGGATGAGCCAACCGGCTGCTGGGACTGGGCCGGACTCAGCGTTACAGGGGCGCAAAGACTCGGACTACACAATGATCAGAATCCGGACACCTTAAACATGTCCCCTGCCCAGCGGGGATTACGCAGGAGGGTGTGGTGGGCTGTGTATATACGCGATCGCTTGACAGCGCTCTGGATGCGGAGACCTGCGCGGATCGAAGACGAGTCCTTCAACGTACCCCCGCTTGCTCTAGACGACTTCGATAGAAACATTGCTTCGAAGCCCTTATTGCGCTTCATGGAAGACTCGGCCCACCTGTCCAATGCTAGTTCGCAAAAAGAACTTGCCGTCGCGTTTCTAGATCTCAGCACACTCTCTGTCCATATTGGACGTTTTCTGAAATACAGATTCATCACCCCGAAACTCAGCATCCTTGAGAACAGTTGCAGCCTTCAAAGGTGTTCTGACAACATGCGGGACTGCAGTGGTGAGCTGTACAGATGGTTTAGAGACAGACAATTGCGATATGACGGTCTCTTTGAGCCAGAAACAAATGTCATAGTAAAGACATTAAAATCGCTGGTTCGTATGTTATATTCATCAGCTCAGATAAATATATTTTTATTCGAACGGTTTGAACTCCCTTTCGTGGAAACCATAACTCCAGAAGTGAGCGAAGAAGCACGCGCGGTGACAGAGATGATGTCACAGCTTTCGGGCAATCATTTAATTCAATACCTCCCAATAACTGCAGTCAACGTTGTCATGCCTGCTATTGCAGTCCACATCCTGGAGATGACCTCGTCCAATCCCATCTTGCGTCCGCAAGGTTATCGAAGACTACAACAGTGCCTCCATTCCCTGGGCGAAGTCAGCACCACATATGCAGTCGCCGGATTCCCGCAAATACTCTATGAAGCATCTGTTTTTGGAAGCGCCGCCATTCTTCCCTTCCAAGCGTTAGAACGAGGCAGAGAACAACAAGCTTCGTTTTATTCGATTAATCTGCAGAGACAAATTCTGATGGACGCTTGCACATCGTTTGATGATATCACCCTTGAACTTCCAACTCTTCCAGGGGAACCCGAGAATTTGTCTTATACGGACGTTGTCAATGCTGGACAGTAGGCAAATCAGAAACCACCACTGCTTAAATGTTTTATAATTAGGTCTATGCAAGGACACCTTGAATGAATCAGAGATCGCGTTTTCAAGGAACCAGTATAAGTGGCGTAGTGCTGCTTATATATTCCGGATCATTCCAAATGATTTATGGAACTGAACAAGCAGGCGAAGAACGACCATGATCCTAATCAAAACTACTATACGGAAAACATCGCCTCCAGCCGGCGTGCGGCCACGCCCAAGTCGGCCACCGTCTTACACGCCGCAAAAACAAATCTGTCTGGCCGTAGGATAACATACCGCTTCCCTGACATACTCTGCCACATGAGGTCCTCATTGTACCCTCGCGGGAAAGGGCGGCCGTTGCATAAACTAGATTTGCCGAACTCCTCTGCGGTGGCCGAGCGGTATAGCCTGCTATTGGGTGCTTCGGCACCTGGAGGCACCGATTTCCGAGGGACGAAGATCGTAGCTTCACTAAAGCGCAAGAGCTGAGGCGCCACTTGTTCAATTCCTTCGAGCTCACCAAGAGTCGGCATTAGGGCCTCTAGATGCGGCAACAGAATCACAACCTGAAATGGGCATATCTTGCTAGAGGCGAAAATGGCATCGTCCGTGAAAAAAGCTCGGCTCTCCTTGTCCGAAACAGCAACACAGTACGTCTGGGCAAAGCAGCCTCCACCGCTCATACCAGGGAGAAATGGTAGGCCGGGCTCATGGGCGTACTGGACCGGCCCTTCGGCCCTTGGCCCTAGTTCGAGCCAGTGTTTCCATGAAGGAATGCACTGCATAGACCACAAAGCCCAGTCACGAATTAACCCCTGGAGGACGTTCTTCGTATTTACCATATCTCCATTGCGTACGGTTGCTGCCAAAGACTTGTCGAGCTGTTGCTTCCGTTCCTGGTACCATCCGGTGAGTATGGCTGAGTGGTCGAGGCGTTGATTTGAAGAGCATAGAATTGATAGACGCCACGCGAGCCCAATTGCGTCTCTGAATCCCGAAGCGATTCCTTGTCCGCCGACTGCAATAGCGATGAAGACGGTCTGATTAGTCGTGAAATGGACTGAAGCTCGCTGGGGTAGACATACATGGCGGGAAAACGTGCGCTGCATCTCCACACAAAATGGTTCGACCGAGGGCCCATTTGTTACAGCTTCTGGCCGAGAATCGAAAGGGCCTTGAGCGAAGAACTTGGATGCAGTCTTCCGGAAACTCAACAACACCCGGCAAGCTGATTTATTGAGAACGTCAGAGCGTCTTTCAGCCTCAAGAATGATGAAGAGAAAACTCACCCGTATCGGCTTCCTGGGTGTGTAATATAAGGGCCCACCACCTCTTTGATTTTATCGCGCTTTGCCATTTCCACTCCATCTTCCTCTGAGCCAACTACAAACTCAAAGCGCCAAAGTCGATCTTCAGGCAGTCCGAACCGGCCACAGACGGCGGGGCGACGCGAATTGCAAAGAAATCGAAAGTCATCGGGAAAAAATAGATCGTACACGGTTTCTGGGGAGTAGCCCAGTTCCCACAATGGGAATTCCGGGTGACTTTCCGGTGTCGGAAGCTGGATTTTCCAGTTGAGCGCAACCCAGGTCTCGTCATACTTGGTTCTTGGGTTCAAAAATGTAAGCAAAGCAGCTTCCGTAAGTCGAGGGAAAGTGGGAGGAGGCTTTTGTCTCACCGTTCAGCCCATTCGAGCTGGATACCCTTTGGCTCCAGGTAGTGTTTCCGCGTGTACCCCGTCTTTCCATCTGCGGCAACCAGGAATTTGGCCCGGAGCTTCTTTTCAGCACCCGCAGGATCCCGGTAGCTAGTATACACCCAATTATTGTCTTCGTCTATTGAGGTCAAGGCACAGCTGGACCTCAGCATGGAAAATTTTGAGCCTTCAATCACAGAGCGCAGGTGCTTTTCCAGGGCGGGCTGCTTCTGGCGCATCGCGCCTATATGCCCTGTGTTTCCCTCCGACTGGAATACAAATGTCAGATGTTTGCTTGGGAGATTGAGTTAAATAATCAAGACACTCACCGAGGAGGTGTCGAACGAAAGAAACGGGGTCTTATGAAGATCTTGGTGAATACCGCTCACAAACCGGACACGCGGAATAGCTAGGTAGAAGCAAGTTTAGTACTGGTGAACTTCCCAGGACGGGCACACGCATACTAACTTGATCCAATATCGGCGAAGACATGCTCATACAGCCCTAGCCCTTGTAGCGCCCGAATGCCGTCGTCATCAAGGGCAATGCCTCTTGGGTCTGTTGTAATATCCGGTTCCTTTTCCAAGACAATGTTGTGGATGCTCATTTTTCCAAGATATCCAGACAGAATTGCCCCTGTTGGGCCACAGCCGCAGATCAGGACATCAGTCTGCTCATAGTCATCCATCTCGATAATTCGCATAGTATATTATAGGAAACGTTATGTTATTTCCTAGTTCTGCAGGAGAGGCTAGGCACGTTATAACGAGATCTACGAAGTATCAGCCGATACGTTCAAGGTGTGATCCGTGGCTGCAAAGTAAGTCGATTTACCGTACCGTATGCGGGACAATGGCGTAGTTCCCACCGGAAACACAGTATCCGCATCGAGGGATGGTGGGGAAGGGGTTGGTTCTCGGTGAATAGTCCCAGAATGCAATAAACGCTAGTTCAAGCTGCAGATTATTACTTCTAAGTACCGCATGCTGTGGATTTATTCGGGCAAGTTGCTTGCGGGGTGGTCGGTAAAGAGGGGAGATAGGTCACGCCTGCTCGCACGAGTATTTGAAAGATATTTATCATTCTTGGGAAATTGTACGCAAAATCCTTCTAGCTACCTTGGCTACCTTGAAAATTATTCTAAGAACTCACCAGGAACCTTGGGGCCCCACACAGACAATGAGTCCTCGCCTGCAGGCATATATCCGATTGGGGTCTCTGCGTTAACTAGATCACCGTCTGCGTAATGTTCAACCATATTCCCTGAGATATCCCACCAGTAATCAAAGATCTGAGATCCAAGAACATGACGGCCAATACCCCATGCTGGGCGATATCCTTTTCCGGTAAGCCACTGGTGTCCTAGCTGCTGGGCGTCGAAGTCATGGACTTCATACGAGCTATGGTGCACATGAGCTCCCTTGGGGTTGGCAGATAGAAAAAAAGAGTGGTGATCCATGGGCTCCTTTCCCAGATCAAGATGCATGAATACCGTGGCTGGAATTCGATGGCCGTCTTGTTCTATGTATACAAAGTCTGTGGGGACAATGTTGAAAGAGGAGGTGTAGAACTCGAGCTGCTCCTCAAATTTCTGGGTGCACAGTCCAAAATGGCCCAACTTGAACAGTAATAAGTGAATAATCTTTTGGGTGTAGGGTTTGAAATTCTTACCTTGTAGACAGCGGCTGGCCCAATTTCGAATCGGTTGAACTCTCGAATGCGAGGCTTCTCCTTTGGGAAGTTGAGGACGATCTTGTCAGTGGAGAAGGTCGAGTCGGGTTGAACCTGCTCTTGTCCCCAAACAACATTCAATGGATATCCTTCTGGATCTGACACTGTGACAATGAAACCACCGCCTGGTGCATCTTGCAGCCGCTCGATCGGCCCAGCTTCAGGAAGCTTGGAGGTTCTTTTAGAGTATCGACTTTAGTTTTGGGCTCTCAGGGACAAACAGAATGATGAGGATCTTACTTTTCAAGTTCATCCCAGCTGGCCGCACAGAAGGCTCCACCAAGGAACTTCTTCGGACCCTTCTTTGCATAGTACACGTACTGATCTGGCCCGTATCCTTTATACCATACCTCAGTGTCCGTTCGCAAGGCCACCTGTAGTCCGAAGTCAAGCAGGAACTGATGGATTGTCTCGAGGTCAGGATGCTGATAGCGCATGTGCGATAGCCTTGTCAATTTGATACGTTTGTCAATATTGACATTGCGCTTTTTGAGCCAGGCGGCCTGAGACTCCTGATCGGGGCCCATAGCCACCGTATCGGCGAGCATCCTGCCGCAATTGAGGGTGGGGGTTGATTCGACCATTTTGACGTGAAAGATTATTCAAGAATCTGGATGACTTGGACTTGTATTCAAGAGTGAGCGTGAAAATATCTATATTATTTGGACTTATGCCCCGCACGGAGGCTGTCCCCGGATTCCCGGTGGGGCCTAAATGGTCACCCCCGGTAGGAACCCGCTCCGACGCGACGATTGCGGCATACACACTTCCTCTTAAATACTCCCAAAATCCGATCATCTGCATGCCTTATTTCCAGTCTCCCGATCCAAGTTACCTGTAATAAAAGCATGTCTTCATTCAAAAATTTGGTGCGCTTTTCCAGCAACGGCCAAGTCCACTACGGTGACTTGGTGGAGGCCAGAGACGGAAAATATGTCGTTCGCCGATTGGAAGGAACTCTGTTCGAGGATGAATTAATCCAGACAGAAGAGTACCACACGGTCGATTCTGTGCGTTATTTCAATGGATACCCTCGTCGTGCATATTGTACTAATCGTCATCTTCTAAGCTCCTGGCACCCATCGAGAAAACACCTCTGATCATATGCATCGGCCTGAACTACAGAGCCCACGCCGAGGAAGCAAAGGTGAGCCCTCTCATATATAAAAACAGTGAAAACGTGCCGACTAATGAAAGATACTATCAGCTTGTTGTACCGACGTATCCTCCCGTCTTCACTAAGCCTGCCGATGCCCTAGCAGGGCCATTTGAGCAGATTCCAATTCACCCTGATGCACAGGAGCTTCTTGACTACGAGGGCGAGTTGACTGTGATTATTGGGAAGAATGCTTTGAATATTACCGAGGAGAATGCCCTAGACTATGTTCTCGGCTTCACGATCGGAAATGATGTTTCCGCTCGCAATTTCCAGCTTCCAGAAGCCTCCGGCGGACAATTTTGCTACGCCAAGTCGTTTGACAAGTTTGGTCCCATCGGCCACACAATTGTCTCGGCAGAGCAAATTTCAGATCCACAGGCACTACAGCTGCGCACACGCGTTAACGGTGTGACCAAGCAGGAGACTAGCACGGGAGATATGATATTTGGGGTGCGGCAGATTATTGCTCACTTATCCCGTGGAACAACGCTACGGAAGGGAACTGTTATTATGACTGGTACGCCATCTGGGGTGGGATACTTCCGGAAAGAGTTCTTGAAGGATGGTGATATCGTCGAGGTGGAGTTGGAGGGGTTGTCAACGGTTCGGAACGAAATGAAGTTCGTCTAGAATTAGCTTGTATCTCAATGGAAAGCGTCCTTGATTCAGGAATTAACATTCCTCCTATATACTCACAGACATAAAACGAGCTTGATGCTTGTGTTGGTATTCACTTTTCCCAGAGCACCCTGAATGAACTGTTAGGACAAGCAGTGTGGCCTGATTTTCTGCTCAGATCACTTTGAAATGGAAGGGGTGGGGGAAGTTTCAATTGCACAAGCAACCCATGGCGAGTATATAATTAATATATCCTAGTAACTACTGGAGCTTACGAAGCACACTTGGCCAGTTGAGAATTTGTTTCAGTTTATCTTTGAGCTTCACGGGGCCAATGGTGACACCTATTCACTTCTAAATACACTGGGAAAGAAGAGATAGGGCTGGTCAAAAAAGGTCTTGTGTATCTACAAGGGCCCTCAAGGTTGTTGCAAAGCTCCCGGCGACTTTCCAATGGCCGATTCTCCCCAAGAGATCCATAATCTTAAACAATGTACCGAATTCAGATTTCTGCCCCTGGATATTACTCCTGATATCGAGGAAGGATTTTAACTGCCTAGGACCAAAGAGCTTGATCTCAGGGAATTCGGAGAGTGTCGCAAGATCAAAGAATGAGTCACCAATGCCAGAGCCGAACCGCGTAAAACAAACCCATGCAAGTCCGCAGTTATACAGCGCCATTGGAACATGGATTGCAGTCTCAGCACCAATCGGTAGGAGCTGGAAATGCTGCTGGATGAAAGTCGCATGGAGCAGGGTACGTGTTGCAGCCCGGGAGTTTGCCCAGTTGGACGCATACGGTCGATTCCTTTGTGTGGCGGCTTCCCCTTCTCTTCCACAGGCGCATTCAAGCTGATCAAATCCCGTGTCCAGATGCATGAATATCGAGTGCCATAGGATCATGAGGCAGAAATGGTCCGGATGCTTGCTTGCATTGGAAACTTGCGCATACTTCCAGTACCACTCTATCAAAAACTCCTCGCACTGCTGCCCTACGGCGCGGCCTGAGTGGCCACTGCTTCTTTCTTCATAGGCAAGTGCACCAATGGACTCAAGCATGGCGTAGGATAGGAAATCATTCTGTGGAAATTCTCTGAGGAGGCTCGACCGCCCTACTGGTAGATGTGTCCCTTGGACGGGTTGTTTCGTAGTGAGAAATAGAGCCTTCCAGGACTTTGGGCACGGTGCCGCAAATAACTCAGGAGCAGACAAATGTGGTAGATTTTCCGGTGCATGTCTAAGAATTGGCTCGTGGTGATGGAGTTTTGCAAGTTCGGTGTCGTGAATGTGAAGTGCGAGGACAATACTATGAACCAGATTTTGTTAGCCTTGGTGGTCATACAATGCCGAATTGCGCTGAGAATATACCGTTTCTTTTCCTCCAGCCGAGCCCAGCTCTTCCACATTAATCTGAGTGCGTCGCTATCATCCTGTAGATTTTCGATATTGCCTGGCGGGTCCTCATCAAAAACAAATAACCTTACTTTTCGCGCCCACTATGAAAGATTAGCTTCGACAGGTCCTTTTTCGAAAGTAAGTGGTATCGTGGTCGCTTACGGCTACCATAGTTCCATGGAAGAATTCTATCCCGACCAAGTCCCTTGGGCGCTGGTAAGCAATTAGCTCCGAGTCGTTTATGACGTTTATGGAACTGGGAATGTGCGGACTGAGTTTGTTTCTTACCCCCATCAAAAGACCGAAGGTCTGCCCGATCACAGAAGCTTGTATAGCATGTAGGTGGGCGGGATTCGGCGACTGTATATATGTATCCCACTAGGTCCGTCAGCGGATGATTTTGTTTCATGATAACCTTGTAAGATGATAATTGAGCGATGGAAGATTATTACCGACGCCAATATAGCCTTTTGCAACCTTTCGAACATGCTTATTCCATGTCCCAATGCCTTTGGATAGCTAAGGAATAAGCTCCCAATCGAACACATGGAAAGAAGTAGGACTGCATTCTTCCTTGAAGGATGAAAAGACGGGGCGTGGATCAGAGGGAATATGGCTTGGAAATGACTAAAGTAAGCTCGAAGACAAAAGTCCTGCGGTTTTCTTAGCGGGGTAGGCAGAGAAGATTGACCAGTTGTGCCATACCAGAAAGTTGGTAGAAGGCAAGATTCCAGCTTGCACGCGAGGCTGTAGGCTTTCCATCAAGTTTTGACGATAATGATCATCGGCATGGGTGCGTATCTGACCAGCAGCACCGGAACCCAGGGGCTCAGGTGAGGCCCGTTGTGACGGGACCTTTGTCTCAGAAAAGGTGTGCCATCTTCTTTGTACCGTTGTGAGACTCGTTGTAGGTTCGGAGAGCGATTCGGGAGCGGAAGAAACGAATGCAGGTTGCAGTGCAAGATCCTGTGGCCTCTGGTCCGTTGACGCCAACAAGGTCTGGTTTACCGCATCCAGATCGAAATCATCTGCAGTCAACAACGACGTCCAGACTTCATCCCACTGGTCACTCCAGAAGATTGGCCATTCTCTGATGCCGGTCACCTCAGCCGCAACGAATCCAGCTCCCAGTTCATCTTCATAGTCGCAAATATTTTGCGCGGTGGAAGAGGCGTAATCGAGGGAATGTGTTGACAAGGAGATGGTGGCCGAGTTAGCATCGTGGGTGAGTGATGGGTATTCGAGGTCGGGTAGATCGCTCAGAATCGGCGGACATGTGCTAGTCAAGTCGGTTGACGCCCCGATCGGTTGCTTCAGAGCGACCGGATCTGGAGCTAGGTCGCTTGTCACTTCATTGTGTGGCTGTTCATGCAACTCGCTCTCGAGGTGTTGCGACCGCGTATGCCGTAAGAGAGTGTCCCTAGTCAAGTCAGGGATGCGCTAATGTGTCTTGCATAGGATACACAAACCGTCTGACATAGAGCTTGTCACAGACCGGGCACATGAACGGCCGCTCTTTCGTGTGGGATCTAAAGTGGCGGGCTAGATGTTCTGCCTTTTTGAAGGCTTGCGAGCACACCGGACAGACTCGCTCCTTCTGGGAGGTCTTGCGCTGGCGACGCCGTTCTCGGGGCAAAGTGGAAGCCATGATTGTTGGACAAGACTGGATTGAGGAGGATCGCAGCTCCTACAAATTGCTGCCCTGGCCAACGGAGGCGCGACTACAATAATGCCGAACACAACCCCCACACCTCCACACTGCTTTTGTTGTCTCCGATCCGGGGTAATCTTGGCGATAAATCACTCGCCAGGATGGGCTTGTCGGTCTAGCGTTTGCGCGCTCGAGGCTTGGATCATCGAAAGTATGGGGGCCCAATGACGGGAAGAGTAGTCAGGCGAATAGTTGCCACATTTCATACATTTTCAGGCGGGACTTATTACGCAAGGGCGCCGCCAAGAACGAGATTCGAGCAATAAAAAGCACAGACAGCGAACTCTATAAAGTGGGGACACCACGGCTTACGGGATTGCATAAAAGATGGCGGCAAGCTGAGAATCCGAGCTCAACTCGCTAGTAGTATGTAAAGGAAAACGGACCAAGATGAGCGATTGGTAGCTCCTCGCGTCCTTTCTCAATTGAAATTCAGTAAATATATTCGCGACCAACATTGTTTCAGGCTCGAAGACCCAGCCGAAGTGCTGGTGTTTGACTAAGGATGCATTGAACGCGTTACTCGGCTGATACAACACGCCCGGAGCAAATCCCGAAACCAGATGCTTTGAGTTCGATAATATCGCCATCTTCCAAGTATCTTCGAACGATTTTTGCTGCTTCTGGTCCTGACGTGAGCAACTCGTAGGGCTCGGAGCCATTCTTTGTGACTTCGAGGAGGCATCCGAGCTCCTTGCGAGACGGTCCACTAAGTGTACCGGTGGCGATCAGATCCCCTGTGCGCAAAGAACATCCGCCAGCGGTATGGTGGGCTAGCATCTGCGCAAAAGAGAATACCACATACCTGGAATTGCATTCCAAAATTTTATGATCTAGATCGTCTATTAGCGTATAGCCTACAACGAACGGTACTGTAGAGCGTCTTGCCGTTGAGTGAGACGGTGATTGGGATGCTGTAGACTGAATCTTCCCTTTCCTGATGAAGGTATGGGAGCAGCGGTATCTGAATAGAGAGTCAGAAAGGCCACGTTTCGAGAACGGCAGTCTGACTTACTGATGGGACAGGAGGCTCTCGAAAGGGCTCAAGGGCCTCCAGCGGGACAACCCAAGGAGATATAGTAGTCGCGAAATTTTTGCCGTTAAATGGCCCCAACGGAGATGATTCCCAATTTTGTATATCCCTTGCTGACCAGTCATTCATAAGGACAAATCCGAATATGTGATCTTCAGCCTCCTCAACAGATATTGAGGAGCCATGTTCGGATCCTTGGCCTACCAAAGCCGCAAATTCCACCTCGAAATCGAGTTTCCGACAAGTGCCAAAGGTTGGGCTATTATCGAGCAGAAACTGTCCCTTAGGGCGTCGGACTTCAGTTCCAGAAATGACAATTGAGGACGCGCGGCCGTGATAACCAATTGGCTGGTTCATATAGTTTTGGTGGAGGGTTGACCCCGGCTGAAGAATATCGTAGCACTATTGACCAACAGATTAGCCTAACCACTGGAGGTAGCATCTCTTATGAGGGACAGGATACGTTTTGTGCATGGTATGGTCCAACGAAGAAGTCCGTATAATCCCCAATTCTCATGGGCAGATGGAGCCTCGCGTCAGACATTTTGACAAGGACTCTATCTCGCCTACTTCGATTGTCACGCAACTCAGTGCCACGGCTGGTGTCATGGGCCAACAGCTCCTGAAGGACGCCCCTGACTTGCTTGTGGACCTGCTTTCTCAGAGCCGCGTAGATATTCAATGTACTTCCCATCAGGGCCGAGGAGTCAAAGTTAATTGTTGTAAATAATCCATCCTGAGCCAGCGCCTTCAGATCAAGTATGTAACGTCCTATCGCTACCCCAATTCGAGCATCGAGGTTCTCGGTACTGAAGATGCCATACGGCAAGACGTCTAGAGAAAACCCAGAGTCATCCTCAGTATAGATCCACGAAGTCATAGTTGGAGTTTATAGCCAAGAAGACAAGTGATTTGTTCCGAAGTATGTAGGGAATTCGAGTAATCGCCAACAATGTCTAGGCTGTTTATGCAACCGGGAAAGCCAGGGCGCTACCTAATATATATACTTCATGGAGCTCATTTGAATCAAACAATGGCAGCATTCCTTGACTGCCAGGTATTGGCCTCGGCCTGAGCCATGAAGCAACGATTGGTGGGTTGCAGTTTTCCGGACTTAGATCCCACAAGAATATTTGTACGCCATCCACATGCTGCGGGACGCCCATGAGCAGTACCATCTATCGTCGATATTTTGAATTGACGTTGGAGGCTCAGGTCGGAAAGTATCTTCCATAAGTAAGTCGCTTAATGGAAGACTCAACGAGTCGTTTACCAAAGCCCAGTACTTCGATTATATCTGGGTCAGATTGACCGCAATCACGCTTATCTATGGCTTTGAAGTAATGATTGGTGGACCACCAGAGGTGCCGCACGGAACTGGGAATAAGAACCACCCGTACACCGCTTGCACAGGGTTGAATTGATGCCATTCGGTAAGGGCAATATTTCACATAAATTGCTTCTCTAGGAGGCCTCATCATGGAAATGTCATCTATTGTTCTCAGAATGTCGCCAACCCTCATTACCAACGTCCGGATCTTCGACGGCCTCTCAGTCGTCTCAGATTGCGGATACATCTTGATTGAGTTTGGAAATATTCAGCAAATATCGAAGTTTCCATTGCCTACTGCCCCCGGATGGAATATTGTCGATGGCTCAAACTCCACGCTAATCCCTGGACTTATCGACGCCCATGTCCATGTGTATCAGGACTTGAAGTTTATTGAAACAGCAATTCAATATGGCGTCACCACTGTGCTAGACATGCACAACGAGTCCGAATGGTTCAAGAAGATGAAGCTGGTTGCCGATGAGAAAAATGATGTTGCGGACATTCAGAGTGCAGGGTTGGCTGCAACCGTCAAGAACGGCTGGCCGTCTGCGATTCTTCGAATGACAGCTGCGGCAGATGCGACCGTAGGCTCTTTCTAATGTCAGATTGAGTAAAAACCATGCTAAATTTGGTGCAGCTTGAAACTCGTATTTCAGGGTGGCCAGATATAACGGACAATGAAACTGCAGACCAATATGTTGCTACGAATAAAGCGGCGGGTGCGAGGTATGTCCTCCGATCCTCAAAATGTCTGTGGAATTACCCATCTAAAATTGTGCAGTTTCATTAAACTTATGCAGGAAGATGGCTGTGCACTGAGCCTGCCCTTTCCTACACGTCCGATCCCCACTCCCCCTCTAGAAGTTCAAAAGGCTGTCGTTGACGCTGCCCATCGCAACAATATGTTGGCGGTGGCTCATGCTTTGACCAATGACTCCGTTCTCCAGATGCTTCACGCTGGAGTAGATGGCATCACACACTCATCAGTCGAACCGATTAACGAAAGCGTTATCAGTGCATTTAAAGATACAAATGCCTTCATTATTCCTACATTTGCTGTTCATGCATCCAGCAGCGGAGAAGACAGACACACTCGACAACGTCTCGCAGCGGATCTGGCAGATACTAGAGAGAAGGAAAACTTTCTCGGATGCCTCCACATTATGCAGGCCGGGTACTCAATTCAAAATTCCTATGAACAGATCACGATTCTGAAAGAAGCTGGGGTGGATATCTTATGGTATTTTTCTATCCTTTTTTGTCTCATTTTCTTCGTCTCTTCGATTGGGTGAAAGCTAATAATACACCGGCTCAAAGCGGGACCGACTCATCAGAGCACCTCGTGGGTACACGAGCAGGAGCATCTGTGCTTCATGAGCTTTGGCTATACGTAAATCGATGCGGATTTACACCCATTGAGGCTCTTGCGTCTGCGACCTCGAAAATAGCAGAACGGTTCAAGATGAAGGATCGGGGAATCATTGAAGCAGGCCGTAAAGCAGACCTTGTGCTGGTGAAGGGTAATCCAACTGAATCTATTGATTCTTTGAATGATATAATCGGGGTTTGGAGAAACGGGGAGCGAGTGGTCTGGGAATAATTCCATCTTTATGGTCTATCAATTTTGCACTCCTCACGATATGCCATTTCCTTATGCTCACAGAATAATTTTTTGGGAGCAAATGTCTACAAACAACATCCGCAAACCTTATCTGACAGACGGATATTGCGAGCTATTTTAATTTTGCGGGTAGTGGAGCGTCGTGCGAAAAAATCAAATAGTCCCACGTGAAGGGCAAGGACTTGTGGTCTTACCCTGTCGAATGCGCATGAAGGGCTAGGGCCCCTAGCCGTTCAACATTATACTATGTGATACAAGTCTTGAATATGTCTTATGTCCAATGTTCAATAGATATCTGACGAAAGGGAAAAATCGGGGGATGATATTCGCGAAGCTAATCTGTCCGAAGGAGCTAAATGAATATATCGGCCAGGCCATGGCACGGCGAAGGTACCTAGATACTGCCACTTCAGTAGGGACTGCTAAGTGCTGCGAAGGCAGCTGCAAGCAGCCCCATTCTTTCAGCCGGTGGAGCGTTGCGTTGCTCGAGATTGGAGAGTTCCACACTGGTAGTGACCACTGTCTTGACGCGCTCGTAGCGACGCTCCACGAAGGCTTTGAACGCCTCATCTACAGTCGGTGCGTCTCGAATGCATTGCGCGAGGACAACAGAATCCTCGAGCGCCATTCCCCCGCCCATGCCCATATGAGCTGTGGTTGCATGTGCCGCATCACCAATCAAGAGACTGCGATTGTCGTACCAAGGAGCCGAGAGCAGTATCCACCTGAATGGGCGCGCAATGAGATCGGAATCCGGGTGCAACCGCTGGCGCAGCTCGTCAATGGCAGGCGCCGTCATGGAGTCGAGCAAGTCGCGGAATAGGTGATAGATCTCTTCGCTTGTCAACCGCTTGTTCTCGGGCTGGTCAAGTACCGACGGAACATAGACGTAACCCTCCGGGAGATAATAGAAGCCAAGTCGGCCAAGCGAACTCTGATACCAGCTTTCTGGCTGAACCTGGGGGCCGGGCGCCATCCAGCGGATGCTCAGCTGGCCTGAATATTGTGGATCAGGGCTAGAAGGGAAGATCGTCTTGCGAGTTGCCGAGTTGATCCCATCTGCACCCACCAAAAAGTCATAACTGCGCTGCTCTCCCGTACTAAGCTGAACAGTCACGCCACTGGTGGAATTCTCAATCTTGTCAAACGTAGTATCTATGTGGACTTGGACCCCCAGGTCTACGGCAACCTTCGTCATAATCTCAATGAAAGTTGGCCGGTAGATGCCCACGGCTTCCTTTGCATCCGGCCATGTCGGTCGGCTTGGACCGCGACTCAAGGTATTGCCGGCCGCATCACGCATCGTCGCGACCTGGGAATCGTGCAGAAATGGAGTGCCGGCGTCGTGGACCAAATCATAGATGCCAAGATCTACAAGAGCGTTTGCTGCACGGCCGCTAAACGCGATCGACGCCCCTTCCTTGGGGTTGCCTTTTTCGAGTACCTCGCACTGAACGCCCACGCGAGTGAGGGCTATGGCAGAAGACAAGCCGGCGATTCCACCTCCTACGATGAGTGCCGTCAATGAGCGTGCCATATTTCAATCTGTAGTGTCCATGAGCAATAATACACACGATAGCGAGAGTTGACATTCACACCTTTTCCCTGTGAGCGATGAGCTCAGTCGTTGAACAATGATGTAGTAAGTTGGCGATGGAGAAATTGTTCATGTTGACGCGATGTCGAGGGTCTGGGATTTATAATTATTGGACCCGGAATAATTTCTCGTTTATGCAAGATTCAGTTCAAGTCTAGATTTAGATTGCATAAATATCAATATCTCGTTGCAGTAATTTAGATCATGCTTGCAATTTAAGCCCCGTATGGGGCTATCGGAAGAAGAAGAAGCGCAAAGGTTTCATAGAATAGCAAATTAGGGAATCTTGTGCAGGATGTAAAGGAGGCTTGGTCATAGTATTAGGTGTATTATTCTGTAAATGTCCCTAAATTATGCCTTCCAACTTCCAAAGGTGCTAGCTTACCCTGGCTTAGGACTTAGCCACTAGCATGTGGGTATTCAACCTGGGTTGTATAGGATAACATCGGATCTATTGGCTCCCGACACAGTGTGGAAAACCCCCAAATAAGCCTTGGGCTCATAGTTGCCACATGCCCCACATACTTGATTGGGCGATTGGGCCGGGCCAGACGCTTTCTGGCGGAGCTTCCCCCCCCCCCCATTTTTATGGGTCCCTAGCCCGACTGTGGAGAGGCCACAGGGGCTCGAGAAGCTGGGGTAAATTTTGAACTTATGCTGGATATAAATTCTCGTCTGCTCTCTCGACTGCATCAAGTACAGAACAGAGAGAGCTGGCATTCGGTCAAATGGCTCAACCTAATTTTACCCATCATGAAACTGCAGAAGTCTCAGCCACGAAGAGCGAATTCGAACACGAGGAATCTTTGAGCCGTGTTTCGCATCATGGTCAGGTCGATAAGGAGCTTTCTCAGTATGTCACAGATGTCACGGTCGAGATATCGAGCGAACGTAATAAAGACCTTGTGCGCAAACTCGATAAGCGCGTCCTACCCGTCCTCGTCGTTGCCTGTCTCCTGCAAGCACTCACTCAAAGCACCCTGCCCTTTGCGTCAATCATGGGTTTGATCGACGACATGGGCATGCGAAGGCCGGACGGGAGAACGTCCCAGCAGGTGCGAAACCAGGTTATGGCTTTAGATTTTGCGCCATATGGAAGCTACTGACTGTGTGCAACAGTATTCCTGGCTGACGACTGGCATGTACATTGTCATGCTGGTGGCCGAATACCCTCAGAATTATATCCTTTCAAAGGTTCCTCTTGCAAAATATCTCGGCTTCTGTATGATGTGTGAAGGGGTTATTGTAGCCACCCATGCAGCGTGTGTGAACTTCAAAGGTCTGATTATAGGGAGATGCCTGCTTGGGATTTTCGAAGCGGCATGCCAGCCGTGCTTGGTGCTGATATCCGTCATGTGGTACCGCAAAGAAGAGCAGGTTGTCCGAATCCCAATCTGGTATGCCTGACTCATTTCCGGCTCTTTGAGAAGCGCTCCTCTAACTATTCTGAAGGTACATGATGTCTGGGGTACAGCAAATCATCGGAGGTCTCTTGGCCTATGGTTTTACGTACGTCAGCAAAGGGCCGCTTGCTGCCTGGGAATGGTGGTTCATCTTCATTGGCCTCCTCTTGGTTGCTTGGGGGTCGTTCATCATTTACTGGCTACCTGACTCCCCAACACGTGCCAAGTGCTTCACAGTCGAGGAAAAGCGGGATATGATCGAGCGTGTTCGTGACAACCAGACTGGTATTCAAAACAGACAATTCAAACGCGAGCAAGCGATTGAAGCCCTGCTTGACCCACAGGTTTGGGCCTATTCTGTTATCAACTTATGCACCACATTGCCTACAGTTGGGTTGTCATCTTTTGCGAACATCATAATTAAAAGCTTTGGATATTCAGCGAGAAATAGCCAGCTCTTATCCATGCCTCTTGGGCTCTATGTAATGGTTATCCTTCTTTCAGCCTCGTGGTTTGCTAAGAGAACAAATCAAAATGTTCCCGTGATGCTCGTGTACATGATCCTGTGAGTTCTCCTTGTTTCGGATTTATCAACATACACAGTCATACTGATAGTGCAGGTCTTTTGTTGGGACCATTCTTCTTATGACCATCTCAGAGGATACAAAGAGCCAGCGTATTGGTCTCCTTTTGTGCTACTACATCACTTTTTCTTTCTGGGCGACTACAGCTCTGAGCCTGTCGTTGCTATCGAGGAACATAGCTGGGCAGACTAAGAAAATGGTCACTCTCACACTTACATTCATCATGTGGGCTGTTGGTAATTGTGTCGGTATGTCTCCCGAAACGTCCCCGCGGAAATGAAATCAATTAATCTCTCTGCAGGACCCCAGGTCTTCCTGGCGTGGGATGGTCCACGATACTTCATAGCATTTGCAACCCATCTTGGATGCTACTCCCTTCTGGTAATTGTCCTGGTAGCCTTGCGTTGGTACCTGCAGAAACAGAATAATTATAGAGATTGTCTGGCTGCAGAAGGAGTACAGCAGGCAGACCCTAGGGACAGATCAAGAGCATTTGACGACCTGACCGACAAAGAAAATTTGTCTTTTAGGTACGCGTTCTAAGATGAATTCCAAGGTTGCATCATCATGGCCTGCTTTATCTTGGCGAATGTGAAGTCTGGCTTTGACAGATGGTTTCAAGATCTTTTTCTGTCAACGTATAGCTCTATCTTGGGACATAGTGAGATTGGCGGTACTTCTCAAACGCTCTACTTGTTGCGGGCTCATCGCATGGAAGAGAACGAAAGCAAATACATTACCCGCCCCAAATGATGCCACTGTAAAGCCATGACTTGTAACCTGTATTAATTGCTACTAGTTCAAACTATTTTCGGTCGCCAGGTACGAGCTCTGAATTCTTCCCAGATCCCATTGGTTGGCTTCAAGGCTTTTCCTATCAGTTCAACGCCGGCACACCCCATGCTGTCTCGGATTGCCGGGCCCAAACATCGAGAGTTGCTGAATTGTCGAAGAGGAACCTCTTAATGGGGTTTTACCGTAAAGAAAGAGGTCAGGGCCGCTCCACGGAAGCGTTCTTATTGCGTAAATCGACCGCAGTGAACGAAGCTAGAATGGGGGACCCTCATTTGAGCGATCCTCCTCAAGTTGTCGGGATGGCAAACATGAGATGAATACATGACGTATCTATGATATTCAGCTGTTTTGTATTTTAATATCCGTGAACACCTCTCATCCGGATCCACCCGTCTCAATTCATACTCACATCACTTTCCTGTTACGCGCTCAACATGTCCCACGCAATGAACCAAGGAAAGGGAAAATTGCACAACTTTTGCTATGAAAAAAAAAAAGAAAGAGTTATAAGTCCCACTTGCATACTGATAAGCGATAAGCCCCGCCTGGTCCAGTGCTAAAGCATTTGGACTCCGAAGGCCAAAAGACAGCCCCCTTTTGCGTGGAAGATTAGTATACTAGTCCATCTTTGGAAGGCCAATGGAAATGATGATGCGTGAAGTCAAGTGAAGTGGAGAAGCAGTAAGACCAAACTGGGAAGGATCGGAGCACAAAACGACCGAGCTCCGATCATCCAATGATACCGCTGCACGTTAGCCCATTTGGGAAACACGTCGGACGGGGGACCGACGTTGAAAGGCCCGTGCATGGACAGAAAACTCTTGAGCCAGATTTGCCGAGAACCGGAACGGAGATATGAATCATGACAGTCACAGTATCGACAATACTAGCATGGTCTTGAATCTTCTTCGGAAAATCTCCTTTAAAGTCGAGCTAAGTTCCGATAAATGAGTACAGTACCTCGTCCTCTACAAATTACATGTTTTAGAAGAGATGTATCTCAAGTCCAGTGATAGACGTGAAGAGCTCTCATATTGCCTTTCTAATAGCCTTAGAAGGAAAATTAAGCTAGCCCGGGAGCAAAACAAAATATCCGCAGAACGATGGTGGAAGATTGTCGTCAATCTTCAAGCCTTCGAACGATTTCTCGTGTGAACCACTAGTAGGTTGGTATCAAAGAACATATGCTAGAACATTCATAGGTGGTGTCATCAATTGCGGTTACATGTAGCATTCTCCCAAGGCCTATTTTAGCAAGCATCTCTGCAATTCTTTCCAACATCCCACTCAACCTTCACCCGCCTAAGCATAATCAGTCCATTCGATGATCACATCTTTCCCATCAAACACCAATACGCTCAAGCAGTCCAAGGAAGCTTGAGTTCCTGCTATCCAGCCGAATGTCGGCACATCAATTGCGGGAAATCCCTCCCATTTGTGCTCAAGAAACAAAACATTCCCATTTACTGCCCATCTCGCGGGTGCATAGAAAGCCCTTCCAGGAACATTTGCGGAGTATTCTTCAATTGACTTGAGAAGGGCGTCGCGCCCTTGGCCTTTGAAGCGGTTGCTGTGCGCCCAGAGTAAATCAGGATCCACTATTTCAGCTATGGTTGAGCTGTCTGATACGTTGTAGGCGTCGAAGAAGCGCTTTGCCACGTCGAGATATTTGTGTTCGGCCATGACAAGATTGGAGAAAGGATCAGATGAAGGGTTATAAAGATGGCTCTAGATAGTGCTCATTGTATAAGCAAAAATCCGCGTTGAAGGGGTAACTACCCCACAATTTATATCTCGCCCACACCCAAGTACGTACATCAAAAGTAGGAACCTAGCTCCAAACATACATGTGTCCACGGATGCGTAGTCATAATATTGGAGCTAAAGCCACAAGCTCGGAGCACAACGCGTGAAAATCAGGTCGTTACCTAGTAGCGACGGTTCAGTGCCTCGACCCGACCCTTTCGTGCTCATTCAACACTGCATGTGACCAATAGGTCCCACATTAGATATCCGTGGCTGCGATTTGGTTAAGGGCAAAGACTCTTGCTTCCTAATTCTACAATTATTGCCACGAACGACGTCTCTGCAGTATCATCCTTAAAATTACCAAAGGAGGCAAGTACGAGATCATCATCGTTTGGGGAAGTCGCTGCACGGCTGAAATGCCGGCGGCCGAGGCGGACGGGTCATGCGGGGCTTACATACTGTTTAATAAGAGACAGTGTCTTCCTTCTTTTTCCTTGTCATATCGCCTGAACTCCTGGATACAACCTTCTTCGCATTACCCCAACTGAAAATGGCGAGAATTGATGTTCATGCGCATTGTGTGCCACCATCATACCGCGAATACTGCCTTGAGAACGATTTCGCGCAGAAGGGTCATCCTGATGGGATGCCTGCGATACCGGTATGCGTTGAGGATACATTAATTATCCCCTCCCACTAACTGTTTAAGATAGCCCTGGGATCCTTTAGACCACATTGCCTTGATGAAACACCTCAATATCCAGAAGTCGGTCCTGAGTATGTCATCGCCAGGTACACACTTGACGCCAGGCAATAATGAGGAAGGCAGGTCGGTGACTCGACGCGCCAATGAGGACATGGCCAGAGTCTGTGCTGATCATCCGGACCACTTCCTATTTTTCGCATCTCTGCCACTTCCTGACGTCGAGGGTTCTCTGGAGGAAATCGACTATGCTCTAGACCATCTTGGCGCAGTGGGATTTCAAATTCTCACGAACTCACACGGCATCTACCCCGGCGACCCGCGATTTATCCCTGTGTTTGACAAATTAAATGAGCGCAAGACAATTGCATTCTTCCATCCAACCAGCTGTCATGTCCAGAATCCGCAAGATACATCATCGGTGCAGCGAATCAACCCGCAACCAGGAGTCGCGAGTCCAGTGGTAGAGTTCATGTTCGAATCAAGCCGATCCCTTTTGAGCCTTCTCACATCGGGGACAGTGACGCGATGTCCCGATATTACTTTTTTGGTATGCCATTGCGGCGGGACATTTCCACCCGTTCTCGAGCGGATTGCTGAGTGCTCTGGCTTTCTCATTGAGGGAGGAAACCAGATCAGTGGCGAGGAGATCAAAAACCTCCTACAGAGCCGGTTCTATTTCGATCTGGCTGGCGTACCATTCCCCGATCAAGTGCATGGCCTTGTTCGAATCGTCGATTCTTCGAGACTACTGTATGGAAGTGACTATCCGTTTACGCGGGCACCGCTTGTTGAGGCTCTTGCCAAAAGAGTTGATGTTGGTTTAGAAACCAACTTTGGACAGGTCGTGAAACATCGGGTTTTGTTAGATAACGCCAAGAACTTACTGGGGATATAATATGGGTTTCTCAGAGCAGTGTAGCTTGATACACAATGTTGATAATCTGGCTGCACCTTGCATAGAGCTTCTGTCAACCGCTTTGCGATAAAGCTAGCACCATTTCTCCAAATCTCATGCAGGCTGCCGAACTTCTTTATTTTTGAATTGTCAAGTACTCATTCCAGGAATATTATTATGTCTTCCTTTTTTGCTGAAACGAGCAAGTGCAATGATTTCTCTCCCAAATAATCGCAGTGTCTGAGACGCAGGCGTCGATAGACTCACTATTCGAGGGTGTGTTTACCTTTTCCATCGTCTCGGAGTATATCCGATGTCAATTTTGGTTGAAACGGCATGTCTTTTTGGATAATGCCTCTCTGCAACTGCTGACAGTATCGCCGGTGGTACTCGAGACTAGAATTTTAGGCCATTCTGGTGGCAGCAGATTCGTGGATGGACATATCTGGGATACCGAGCGCAAAATTTAAACCAGTAAGCCAATGAGAGAGGAAGGAGATGAAGACGTTTGAAACTTTGTAGATAATTGGTAGGCAGATGGAGGGAATCGATGAGGAAGACCAGTGTCGCATCTTCAAACAGAAGAAGAAGAAGAAGAAAGCGAGCGATCAAGACAAAGGCAGAGAGACATTATAGTTGAAACTTCGGGACTATGGGAAGAAGTTTCCCGCGAGGCACAGGTATATCAGATCCTGCGCAAGGCTCAAGGATCTGCTGTGCCGGTCCTTCTGGGAACGATTGACTTAGCAAAAATTTACTTTCTTCATGGCGCTGGACAAATCCGCCATAAGCTTATCATGGGCTGGGGTGGTGAGAGCACAGCAACGACGGAGCTGACTTCACACCTCCGTCGAGAGATTCATAGGTCAAAAAAAGAAGTCAAAGCCCTGGGCATAATCCATGAAGACCTCAGACGAGACAATGTCCTTTGGTGTAGAGAGCTCGGACGTGCTTTGATCATCGACTTTCACCGTTCTACTCTGAGATGCCGACCGGCTAAGCAGCGACTGGGGCCGGCAAAACGACGACGATGTCAAGTGGACTCAGGAAAAGCAAAACGTCTTAGGATTTCGTGAGACGGAAAACTATTTACTGCTCGTTAAATTAGCGATCTTGTTCTTGACGCCCGAATTTCCATTGTCGCCTATACATCCCGAGGCAAAGTGCGCTTTTCAATCATATGCTCCGACACCACCCATCTCGAATCGTTGTTCCAATCCGTGTGTTCCATCAAACTCCAGAAGTCCTCAGAATGGTATACCACTTTCAAGATCTTTGTAAGAGTATTGCAAACTGATTCAATTCCAATACCTAAGAATCGTGCACTAATCGAAATTATCACTATATAGGTTTGAGGCCGCTGATGAACAGCAGAATGACTTGCTAAGTTTTGTAGTCTATACTGTCTGACATGCATTCCGTCAACAGGGCTCTTTCTGCTAAGGATATAGACTACCTTCTTCGTGGTCTGTTTGGGGACGATTGGCACGACTACAGACACGAGCGGGCTCGGGTACAAACTGGCAGTGCTCTTGCAATTTTTGCTGGCTCAGGCTCTAGAGCGGGCGCTGTCGTGGAGTCAAGTGATTATCGTGACACCAACGAGTGTCTTTATTACAGGGTTTGTTTTGACCTACCCACTGTCCACGTATCGTTTTTCTTTCCAAATTAGGACTGTTTAAGCTGATGGAAATTGATAGCACCTCACTTTTAACATGAAGTGGAGCTCGAAAGATGGTGAGCTAAAACGTTGGGTGACGATTGATCCTCAATTCCTGAAAGGAAAGCGTTATAAAGACGACAGATATCTGTAAGGTCCTTAATTCTCTTCCGATTCTAGATGACTAACTAATACTCGAAGACCCAAAAACTGGTTCAGAGAAAACCCGATTCTTGGACTCAACTTTGTGTTCTGGGTAATAGTACATGGCGTCGCCGATGGTGCCTTCAAGGGACTCAGCACGGTGGAAGAAGTCCTGGCAGTAAGACCACCGAAAGGGAGGGAGTCGTATACACTTGAATGGGATGAGGGGAAAAGAGGACTTTCCTTTTTTAGGATGGTCACCCCAGATGGTCCTCGTGCCACAAGGGCATTGACATTCTCGTCTCTATGGCATAATTTTACGAGTTTGGCTCAGCGAGAGTGCTTCAAAGATCAGCTGCGCGTGCATGGAATTCGTGCGAATGTTGCGAATTGTATCGATCGTAAGTGTTTTCTACTTCAAGTCCACTGCCCCTTACTGATTCCATTCAGCCAAGGCATCAGAAGCCACTCGCGGCCAGGCCCTCGACCATCAGAATCATGATACCTACATCAAATACCAATCTGTGCTAAAATCATTGGACATTCAGGCCCTTGTCTATGACTTGGAGCCAGATTATGAATACCGAAATATGGAGCAAAGTATGGCTCACCATCGAGACCCCAATGCCCCAATGAAGCTGGATGCAGCTTCTATCAACGCATTCGAGAATACAGACGAAATCAAAATGATAAATGAGAGAATCAATCTCTTGACGTCTCAGATGTCGGGTCAGCCTCTAATGCATCCTGATTTTGATGCTAAGCGCACAAGTCTCTACAGCAAGAAATCCAAGCTACGCCTAGCTTGGAAAAAGAATTTCATACAAGATTGGTGGGATTCTGCCTACCACGAATACATCTCTGGAAATGAATTCACCGAGCGCGATAGAACGTCCTTATTCCAAATATTCAAGAAATATCTCCCAGAACGCGCAAGGCTTAGAGAAGCACTATTTAAAGAGGCTACATTAGATAGCATCATCGGGCGACAATGTCTGGATGATATGGTCAGAGACCATGAATCCATTCACATTGGCACCATGGGAGGAACTCGTGCGGAGCGATAGTCATGATGTACCGGAGACACAGACCGAAGCGGGCGGAGCTATGCGAATCGCGGTCAGCAGTTCGGCGCCGAATGAAATGGTAGGATTAGGCGTGGCGATTGAGAAGCAGCCACCTCGATATCGAAAACCGAGGCTGAAAACTTTCTCCGTCACACTGGGTGCAAGAACCGAGCAGAACCCATACTCTGGGGAGCTGGCAGCAATGGCATACGCACTGAACACGCTACGGGGACTGAAACGGTGCAGGGTCACGCTGCTCACGAGCAACAAAGCCGCGGCACTCACGCTGAGGAACCCTCGACAGCAGTCGGGCCAGGAACACATCTGCCAAACATACAAGCTGATCAAGAGACTACGGAAGCACGAGAACCGCATGAACATCTGTTGGGTCCCGACCTGCGAAGATAATCAACTTCTAGACCTAGCGAAAGAGCGCTCGGACCGCGACCCAAGAGGATGCCACCCCGCAAGCACAGATCTCCCGGATGAAGTCAACAACACTGAATATCGCGTGTTGTGATATGAGGCTGGTGCAGATCAGGAACCAAGCCGAACCATCGGAATTAATCCCGAGATATCTATAGAAAGAACCAAGTTGATTGGAAATCAACTTGATCTTCTCGTTGTATATATATAGCCTAATGTTTCCCTCTGAAAAATAAGACAATTGATACCTCTGAACTACAACAGCGCGGTCCCAGGCAGCCACCAGCCATGGCTTACCAGAGAATGTCGGACGACATGCCAAAACGTGTAGATGCAGCGCTTCCAGGGAAACATACCCCACAGCTGTATGATCGATTATCGTGGAAAGAAGCGAGCGTGCTGGCCCAACTCCGGACTGGCATGGCTAGACTAAATGGATACCTATATCGAATCAACGTCGCGGAGACGGATCAGTGTACATGTGGACAAGCAAGAGAGTCCGTGGAACACTTCCTCTTTCGATGTCGGAAGTGGACCGCGCACCGGACGGAAATGCTGAAATGTACCCATACTCACCGAGGCAACATATCCTTTTCCCTTGGCGGAAAATCGCCTCTGGATGACCAGAATTGGAAGCCGAATTTGGAAGCAGTGCGAGCCACAATACGGTTTGCAATCGCCACGGGCCGACTCGACGCCACTTAGCCGTGTCAACCAACAGGGAATCAACCCTACCCCAACCCAACCCTAATCTAACCCCCACCAACTACCTTGTGCTTGAGACGGTAGACGCCCTTCAACTCCCGAAGATAGGATGTTGAACACTTGGAGAAGCGCCTTCAAGCAAGTCTACTAACTAAACATTAATCCTCAGGGACCGGCTGAGATATTGACATCTGAGATGACATTAACTGGAAGGAATCTTGTATGGGCTCCAAGAAGGCACAGCATTAGCTAAGGCATGTATATTTAGATCAGTGATAGTTGCCCTTTCGGTTCAGCCGCCAGGCGTTAATGAATTGTGTGTGTGTGTGTACATGGTGTACCCTTTAACATTTTTGAATTGAATTGGTAACCAAAGTTGGTTGCACCATCACACAACTGCAAGCCCATAGTCGAGTTTTTCAGAAAAGACTATTCGCAGATAACTACACTACATACGATCTTCTGTAACGACAGATTGTAGTTGACGAACTGCATCATGTGTCACCGTCTATCATCTTTTACATCATTGGTGAGCCAACGAAGATCCCACGGTAACGGCGATGGGTAGTCACCGTTGGCAGCCACTTCACCGCTCGGCAGTTACGCCGCGCCGCAAATCAATATGTTAACCACACTGGTTCCCATCGATCATGATCATCACCGACTCTCAACTGTCCCTCATCGCCGGCCCTCACCATCAGCGTGTCCTCAACATCAACACGCCTTCATCAGCATGCCAACACTACCTACTCACCGTCGAAAGCCCGCATTTCACCACATCGAGACAAATTCTGCCCCCTTGGTAGCCAGCAAAGATACGCATTCACACAAATGGAGACTACTGACCTGCCAATGGGCTGAATGCAGTGAAATGTTTTTCACTGCCGAGGCCCTATATGTAAGCTCGTCGACGGATCAGTGGGCCCCAAATTCTGATTGCAACACAAGAGCACATCTGCGAGGGGCATGTTTACCGCAAGGCGACTAACAACCTCAGCTTGGCATGCCAGTGGGTAGCTGCAATGCAACTGTTGCCAAGCGATACCACATGTTCTCCCATGTTCGGGTTCATGTGCCGTTCAAACCTCATGAATGCCATCTCTGCGGCTACTCTTATAAGCGCCCTTATGATTTAGAGAAACATGTCAAGACTCATGCGAGCGGCATGGAGATCTGATCTTTTGAGATGGGCTTGAAGCAAAAAGATACCATATTCTCTGGGAGCCCGAAGATCTGGTCTCGTGGTTCTTCTACCCTACTTCTAGGACCTTTCGCTATAAGGCGCAATTGACCTAGTCGATTTCTTCCAGGCTGTGAGCCTAAAAGGCTACCATCGCGCCGTTTATTGGAAGTGAAATTTCCAAACCCAAAGTACCTCCACGTCCAGAAACCCATAGATGCGACAACGGAGGCCTTGAAGCGGCAAACGCCAGACACCGCCTAACTCTAAGCGGTGGTTTATGACCCACAATGTGAGAAGACTGCATCTAGAGTTTAGGAACATTGTGCAACGTTATTGAGAGACGACCTAAAGTCTACAGCCACGTTATAGGAGATGAACGTAGTCGACGGACCAGGACTTGAAACATTGAAGATGCGAGATATCATATTGGAGGGCATTCTTGGACTATTGGACGAAGTCGGGAAGTAAACCCTGGAAATCTACAACCTACAAGAAATCGCGAGACAACTGGGGGTGCGTCCCGACCTTGAAGGTGGACAGCCACGGGAGTATCGAGAACGAAGACAAGGCGCAGACCTTCTTGGCTCCTTCTTCCCCGAAATGAATACACCCGTCGCCACCGTGTCAACGGCCCTGTTAGTACTCCTGTCGCAACATATCACCCAGCTGGAGGTTCAACGATCTCTCAAAGCTACCAAAAGACCCACGGCATCAGGAGACAGCCTACCAATGCTCGTATGGAGACGAGTATGAATAATTCTGAGGAGCCCCATCACCGGAGTATTCAATTCGTCAGTGAGGTGGCAAGGCTTAAATATTGCAGTGCCCAGAAACCCCGGGAAGCCAAGTTACTCGATAACTGATGCCTATCGCCCAATCTCGCTCCTTAATACGCTAGGCAAGCCCTTGGAAGCAGTCATTGCCAAACGACTTTCATATCTCGCAGAAAAGCATGGCTTGCTACCGGACACTCAATTTTACGGCCGCCCAGGAAGAACCGGCCGCCCGGGAAGAGCCACAGAAAAAGCACTCCTCGTGTTCTCAAACGCGATCGACCAGGCCTGGTCAAGCAAAACGTAGTAACCCTCATCTCATCTGACCTGAAAGGAGCCTATAACGGAATCAACAAGAAGAGCCTTAGACTCCGCCCTACGAGCCAGAAGGATCCCTGCCTTAGCCCGCAAATGGATGCAAGCTTTATGAGAGGCTGCCACGCTAGCATAAAATTTGACGACTCCCGTACGGTTGGACGCCTCTATCTCCCATCTTCTTCGCTTTCTTCAATGCTGACCTTGTTGACCAAGTTGTCAACCATAACGGAAGCGTCTCAGCGCTCATCGATGATTATCCCCGTAAGCGAGTGGGTCGATCGGCCGAAGAGAATTTAGTCAAACTCATGTACGAAGATATCCCCCGTGAGGCTTAGGCGCCGGCGAACGGGACCCTGCTTCCCCGCGGAAGAGACCGAGCTCATCCACCTCACCCGGAAGAAAGGAGATCACCAGCAAGGCCACATGGTCGTAAACGGAACGGTTGTGTCACCCTCACCTACAGCGAAGCTGCTGGGCGTGGTTTTGGACCAGAAGCGATGGTGGAAGGAACACGTACAGCAGGTCATCAAGCACGCAACCAACACCACCATCGCTCTATGTGGCTTACGGCATCTACGGCCTGGACATGCGCGGCAGGTGTACCAGGCGTGCGTCACGCCGGTGATCAACTGCGCGTCAACCGTATCGTACGACCCGTTGAGAGATAAAACCCCATCTGCGACACCTGAACACTGTACAGAGAAGCTCGCTGATCCGCATCTCATCGCTGTTCCGAACAGTGATCACAACAACCTTGGAAGTAGAAGCCTACGTCCTCCCTACCCATCTTCGTCTTCGATTCCTCTTTTTGGATCCTTGACAGAAGATCGCAGAAACGGACGCAATTTCAGGTTCCCTTGGGCCGTCAAACGTGCTCAAATACCCACCATGCTTAATGTGAATCATCAATAAGTGCACGTCAACCAGACACGCAAAATGATTGGTATTCACAAATTGTGTTCCTAGCTTCAATGGGCGCACCAAAGCCAAAACAGCGAAAGGGATCGACGAAAGTGAAGACCGAGAGGCGGACTGAAACGCGGAGATGAAGCGGAGGCATCGGAGAGGCAGACTGAAACGCGGAGATAAAAGCGGAGTCATCGGAGACGCGGAAGCCCGAATGCCGAGGGGTAGTCAATTTGTCTAATATTTTCGCGAAACCTGGTTTAGCTGAGATTATTGATGATCTTAGTATTACATTCATTATCTGTGACAGAAAGCCTGCGAAGATCCTTTGGTTATTTTGCCACTTGCGTTTCAACTCCGCTTTGTGTAGGACGACTGCCAACCCTTTTGTCTCTCTAAAAGGCACTGGAAGAATCATCGAATGGGAAAATAGCTATGACAGGGGAAGGTCGAACAATCAGGAAAGGTACAAAAAGCTGCACAGAATGTGAGTGACCGTATTTACCTTTCTTTACTTACATCTTTCGTTGTTAGTCTAACAGAAGTAGGCAGACGTCGAAAGATCCGGTGTATTCAAAGCTTTGAAAATGCACAGACATGCCGTCGGTGTGAAGAACAGGGCTTGGAATGTATTGCCCAAACACATTCTACACGGTCAACAAAGACCCAAAGGTTTTCTTCAAAGCAACGAGTCGCTCAACTTGAATCGAAAGTGTTAAGTTTGACCGAGACTGTTCGCCAGATGCAACAGAAACTCAATTTCCAAGCAACACAGAACGAGGGTGTGAGTGTCGAGCAAAGATTCGGAGATTATGGCTTTGGTCTTTCCATTTCGGAGCAGTCTATTACCGAGCAACCGTTCCACTTGCGATTACTGTTTCAAAATGACTGGCTCAGTGTGGAAGGTCCCTCGGAAAGCCGCGCCATGCAAGGTCATGGTATTACTAGCGCTTCACATCTACTCGCCGTCGCAAGAGAGTCGCTACAGGTGTTGATTCCTTCGAAAGACGAAATATCAAAAAATAGCGATTCAGCTTCCGAATGGCTTAGTATGCTCCAGTCATTTTTCCCACTACCGTGCGGCACAACTTGTGGAGAGGAAGTTGTTGCGAGCTATGAAGAGATGCATAGAATGAATGTTGATCCCATCAAGCTAGCTTCTTGGATGATTACCGTTGCTATGATAACCGAGCAGTTGCCGCCAGAAAATGTGAGCATGAAAGTTCAACTCAATGAACGGCAGCGACAACGTTCGCTTTCAAAAGCCATATCTGCCACGGTGGAAAACAAAATTTTGGCCTTCGATGCTTTGACGGGCTCAATAGAGGGACTTTCGCTATTGATGCAATTCATCAGGCTGTGAGAATTTCACGTTCCTCGACTTTGCCCATCATATTAATTGACTGATGTTAGGGAAATGGGCCGAGGGAACATCCATAAAGCGTGGTTAAAATTACGACATGCTATTGCGGTCGCAGAGTTGTTAGGACTTCACAACCTGTTTCAAGTCATCCAAATCGGTTCTGCTACCGAGTCTACTGATGAAGACGTCATGAACAAATTGCGGCTATGGGATTTGATATGTGCTGCAGACAGACTGTTGGGGATGGTTCTCAACATTCCTCCAATAACCGGTCGTCATCAACAATTGGCCAACCATTCTGTATCCATCAATGGCATCGTGCAAACCCGGGTGTATCTCTGTCGCCTGACAGATATAGCCAATAAAATCCAAGATCTTGATCTCATCAGCAAATTCAATGCATCTGGAACGAAGAACTATGAATTTACTTTGGAGCTTTCTAGGGAGCTGAAAGCACTTGCCTCCCAAACCCCAGAAGCTTGGTGGTCAGGGGGAGTGCACGGTACAAACAATGCTCACCCTGATCACATAGTGCAGTTTTTGCATTATTATGTCGCCATGAGAATCCACCTGCCTCTCAGTCTACGACAAGGCCCAGGCGGTGAAAACTTGTTCAATTGTTTGGCTTGTGTGGCCGCGTGTGAGTCGATGGTACAACGATATCAGTTGTTGAGTCAAACGCTTCCACCTGGTCTCTTTCTTTCTGAAATGTTGGACATACAAGCGTTCTCCGCTGCAGTCACTCTTCTTCTTATATCTCATATGTCTTCCCTGTGCTCTTTGGAAGTCGGCATGGATAAAATCAAGATGAAAAACGAGGCTGGACAAGTGATCAAGCTTCTTCAAGACAAGTCTGGCTATCACTCTGGTTCCTGCACTGCCTATAACGGGTTTACCACGCTTCGTTCCCTCGATGATCTGCTTTGTGGAAGGAAAAATAGCCTGAATGTATGCCAAATAGCCTTCTATGTCCCACTCATCGGGAAATTGCAAGTCAAACGCAACGAGCAGACTTCTCAAGCGGATGATGAGTGGTCTTCGGAATTTCTGTCAGCTCTCGGACTTCCCAATACAAGCGAGCAGATCTTTCAACCAGACCCAGATTCCTACATGTCTCTAGAGCCTTCCATTGATCTGCAAAATACGTGATCGCACAAATTTGAAACCGCATGTATAGCCTATCACCTAAGTTGGAACGATAGGAATAAGATTTAGGTATTTTGACTAAGTGGACGATCTTGCGTCGGGTAGGTTGAAACGGTCTTCATGTTTTATCGTGTGTGGATACAAAAAAAAAGAGAAGAAACCAAGATTGCTAAAAAGAAGTTTCTGGGTTTGAGTGTCAATGTACGAACGAAAAGGCGTTCATTGCGCTAACTTCGCATCAAATGCTTGCTTGGACCAGTTGCTGAACTCGACGAGTAGATGCTGACGGTGACATTCAACGACGTCTTCTCCAGCCCCGACGGGAAAATAGATCGCCAAGTCAACGTCAAATCCCTGACCGTCCGCATGGTCCCTGAACTGGTGGTATAGCTCCATAATCGGGGTACCATCTTCGAGATAGCCTCGACCAGTCATCTTGGTAGTGAAGGTTGGCTCATTCTGAACAAAATGGGCAGCTTGCACATCGAAAGCCAGCGTAAACAAGGTTGGCCTTTCGCCAAGTGTCTCCAACACAGTCATTGATTTAGAGCCTTGCGAAGGGCGAACAACCCAATGCTCGGGGTGGGCGGCAAGCTTCTCGGGTTCAGGAAGCATGCCACCCTGTGCGGGAATGAACCATTGAATGAACTCCTTTGAAAGAACTCCTCGTACGGAAAGAGTAATGCGGGCTGGTGTCCATTCTTTGTTCGAGCTGAGACATGCTTGTTTCCACCATTCGGTACTAGCCGCCGTTTCCTCACGAAGAAGTTCGATTAAGCTATTCTCGCCTAGCAGTCGTCGAACCAGCATCATTGATCGACGTGCGAATCCCGCCTCGAGGTCTTTGGTGGCACGGTTGCTGGAAGGCCCTTTAAGGACGTCGATGGCGAAGGGTGTAGAAGCCATGCCGCTGAGCCAGAGAAATGAATAATAAATGGTTTTGAGATCGATTTTGCCTATGTCGGAGAGAGACTCGAATATGCAAGAATTAAGTAGGGATTTCTTTTCTCTTAAGTAATTTTGTGTTTTAGGTACCGGATATGAGGTTGCGATCGGCACGCTTCGGCACGGTCGTGTTTCTGTCCGCGGACGAACGAAAAAGTCAAGTCCGCGCACATTCGATATATACGCTCCCAATCAATGGCATTGATTCCATGAAGAATTTCCTGAAAAAGGACACTATGTGGAGTAAATTCAATTAATACGTCGCCTGTGGGTCCATCCATGGTGGCGGTATAGTGATAACGGGGCTTGTTAAGGGCAGTCTTCAAATGCGGGCACTGGGTCAGCCCCATTAGATATCATCACCCGGCCCCTCTTCGACCAAGAATATTTTCCCTAGCCATGGTGTTGCTTGAAGAAATCAGGGCAGATGTTACTTTGTATGTTGATGTGCTTTTCTCATTAGGTTCCGCGTACTTTTTGACTATTTTCCTCTCAACGATTGAGGTATTGCGAGACAGGGCAGAATGGGACAGTGTTTCAAATTTGGCAAAGTGGCGGAGCACAGTAGACTGGGTACCGGGAGTAGACAAAGTCCCAATTGTCATGGATCAAAGCTCGACATCAGGCCGAATCCAAGATGCCTTTTCTGTAGCAATTCATATTACACTCTTCTGAGTGGGGGCTATTACCAATAAAACGCCTGTGAGAATAACAGTCAAATGAGATGTGGACGAGGCAGACAGTGGTCAGTCATATGGACCGCCAATTGGATTGGTACTGATGGGCATTTTGTGCTCCTCGCGTCTATTGGTGTTTGCGAGTGGGCAACCTAACTTGCAGGGTTAACCGACCGTGCATATTAGTATCTCAGACTTCTCAAGGGTCAGTTCTTGATGCGTTGATCGCTACATATTCTCACTTCCCTTCGAGCAGGCCTCCTAGAGATTTCTCCTTGCGGCTCTCTCTCTTCAGTGCATGTGTTTTTACACTTTGAACATCATTTATTCGGGCTACGTGTCGCAACCGGCTTACTTCCACCTTCAATTGTGACATGAGATATACATTGTTTTGATATATCAGTATCGAAGTGTATGTAATGAGCGTTAGGATTTCCTTGTCGCCTCGGCGATAATGCCCAAGATGTTCATATCTGGAATATCGCTTTGACTGACTTGATGGTAAACTGTCGGCTTAAGGCCTGCTTCCGGCTATGACCGGAAGTACAAGGCACGAATCGTATTCACCTCCTGTGTGGATGTAGTGTTGGCCCACATTCTCATCTTCAGATTCCTCGGGCTTCATCGCTGCGGCCGAAGGCGCACTCAAAAAGTGACCTCCGATGCGAAGCAGAAGGCCTTCCCCAGCTGCGAAAACCATACCCGTGGGCCACAGAGTGATATTCAATGGAACAATAGTTCCTGGGGTGATCTTTTCCTCTCGATCGTGTCGATAAAAAACCTCCTGTCCGTCCGAGCTTGATCGTGTCGGGTCAAGGGAGACCGAGGAAGACGCTCTGAGGAACCCTTGAGGCCCGTAAAGCTTGGATGTCTCAGCATCGGGGATCGCGCTTGCTGGTATCGGACACGGGAAGTTGACACCCTCTAACAGGTTGCCGGATTCATCAATCTTACGGAGTTGGACAGCAACATCCATATCATCTCTTTGCTCGCAGGACATCCACAGGCGGACCTTGGCATATCCGGCGATCTCAGTGTAGTCATCGAATTTCAGCACAAATTCCTGGCCGTTGTTGTTAGTGTGTCGACCCAGAAAGAAAGTGAAAAAGCAAATGACGGTCTGATTACTTACAGAGGTAGATGCCTCAAGGCCGTGTCCGTCGTGGTAAACGGAGGATTTGCGGTCCCGAGGAGTCAGATTCATTGACTCGGTAGCCGCATCGAGATAGTAGCATTGCAACCTTTGTCGGCGAAGTGGGAACTCGGTTTCCGGTCTTTCCACAATGTTCGGAACAGTTCCGAATCCATGAAGAGACAAGCGCAAAGAAGGCGTATCTGTTTCCCAGCCATTCATAATTCCTTTGCAATAACGATCATAGAAGCGCTGCAGATCATCGTTCGAGTTGCGCTCGTACATTTCATACCATTCGAATGTTGCATGGACGCGCATCCATTTCTTCGTTGAACCAGCGCGACGATATGTATCGAAGGACCCGTAAACATGGAAAGGGTTGGAAAAAGACCCCAACAAATACATGGGGACATTGATTTTCTCAACTTCATCATTCTTCCCGGCCCAGTATTCGTCAAAAAGCGGATGAGTTTTCACCATTTGGGTCATATCCTCAACTTCATGGTTGCCAGCGACACCCCATTGGTATTTCGACACGAAGGTGTTATGCATCGCAAAGCCGCCGCGACGGAGAAGTTGGCGATATATATCCGTAAACCCTTCCCAGGGAGCCAATGCCTTCAACGCTGGATGGGACTGTCTGGAGGCGTAGTTGACTTGAGCTTTTGCCAGGTATGAATTGCCGCCCATGCAGACAGAGCCATTGCACCATGGCTGCTTTGACAAGTAGTCGATAGTGTCATAAATATCCTCCGCTTCTTGATCACCCCAAAAGAAGAATGATCCCTCGGAGAACTGAGCGCCGCGGGCGTCAACGTTCACGACTGCATAACCCCGTTTACACCAATCTGCGGGGTCCAGGCCTTCGAATGTCTCATATCCGGATGTCCAGTCTTTGGGGACTCCGGAGCGATGCCAAGCGATATCGATACTAATGCTAGACTTGCCGTAGGGACTCCAGCAGATCACTGCGGGAACCTTGGCTTCATCCGAAGAAGCTGGGCGGTAGATGTCGGCATACACATGAAGCCCATCTCGAAGAGGGATTGCTGTATCGCGGTGAACAATAGAGTCGACGAGCATTTGCTTCCGCCCCTCTTCTTTTGCATGGCCCTTTGGCAGGAAATCGCGCTTCGGGTCGAATTTGACATTGAATGGTCTGTATCTCGGGTGGGCATGAACTGGTATAGGCTTGACAAAATTCAGATCCGGGAACCGAGATTTGATATGCTGGGTGGTAGTCATCGTGAGAGAAGGTTTTTTTAGGTGGTATGGGATACCCTTTGCTGTCAAAGGTATTTCTTTTATCTCATGACATGAAGTCCACGGACGAATGACCGCCAAACGAGCTTCAGATCCACAGCGGGGAACATGTTGGTCCGCGGACGGGAACAGGCTGAGAGACTGGAAATTGGTTTCATCTGAAATCATTCATTATTGAGCTTCGCTACCCCAAAAGACGAGAGAAAAGACGCAAAGGGGGGAAAGGAAATATGTGTTTTTCTAGGTTATCGCGAAGCAGGACTGAAACGTGAGGCCTTCAAAAGATTGCTCAACTGGAAATACGAATAGGCAGGCCAAGAGAGCGACGGGGTTGTGACTTCCGATCCTCCGTGATCGCGTTCCGCTTCATCACGATTCCATAGTGTTTCAAAATTAGCAATTTATACGTGTAAAATATATGACCAATGGGCAAGCTGACTTATCCAAAATTGTGGAGGATCCTCGGGGTTTTGTCCTGACACAAAACAGAGTCTTCCACATTCTCCTGTCTGGCCAGTTGTTTGAGAGAACCCTGATCAATCGCCAGTAGCGGGTGGGTCCGCCACAGTAAACATGTTTCTATTCCAACCATTGGTACACTGTTGCAAATGCAGACGAGCAAGATATTTTGGCCCGGGCGGGGCACCTGCGGTCTAAACACTGGCGATGTAGGCCTCGTTGACAGAGGGCTACAGCGCTGTGAGGGCTGCAGGCGGGTCCGTAAATTCTTAGTAGGGAAGATAGCTATGCGGAAGCATGCGTGGTACATACATGAGGGGCTCTACGGTGGGCGAGAAGAAACCTTTGCGGAGAGAGCCCGGTTCTCCCTCGAAATGGCGATGTTCCTTTCGAGGGAGGGAATAAACGAGCGATATCTGTGTGCGATGTCCAACACGGAATATCGTGAACCCGACGCAAGGGGGAGGGGCTCCCCGCAATCCCGAATGGAACATATCATCTATCAAAATTGAAACGCGTATATTTTCAAACAGCAGACCAAAAGCTTCAACAATGATGAACAGGACGACCTTCGGGCACTGTGCCGTGTATGCATTTTTTGCGCTGGTTAAGAAACCGCCGCTGTGGCTCGCGGAGTAGGGGGCGTCGTTTTCAAATCCCGCTCTAATCTCACATAGTTCAACGTGGCCCGGGCGTGTAAGAGTAAAATGTACGTCTCGAAATCAACGCGAACCATGCAAGGCCGATGAGATCCCCTGGGCAGCATTGATTGTCCGTCAGCAGGCGTTGCTAGACACCATTAGCACTATTCGAGAGTTTCGCTCTAGAGTCAACACAAGGGAGACAAATCTCTTTCAGTTCCTCAAAAGAGCTTGCCGAGGTCGTCGCACAGAGAAATTCGATCGCAGCCAGGCAGGTTCTCCAGCGGTCGAGATTATTAATTCCTACTGCTCCATCTTCTTTGACCTATTTTTGCATCAATTCCATCATGATTCTCGAGACTGGCGCCAGGTCGCTGATGTCGATTATACCCCTTTGCCGAATTACACAGCAATCGATCCGTGCTGCCATGCCTCGTTAGGTAGGGTTGTCTTTGGAGGTATCAGTGAATTGAACCCACCGATCTTAACGTGCTCATTGAGATTAACGAGGACGCTAGTACAATCCAGAGATGTGTGGTAAAAGTTGTTGGTCATGAGATATAACAACCCGTCAACGAGCTGTACGGAATCAGCATGTTTGCCATTTGACAGGTAGGTGGGAGGGAATGAGGAACAAACCTGAGACATAATGGCTGCCAGCTCCCGCTCGTCTAGGAAGGCTTTACAAGCGACAATATGATCCAGAACGAGAGGGTCAAACTCACCCAGCGTGTACATAATATCCTTGGTGCGGAAACACTCCCGAATGGAGGCCAGGTTCCTATGGCGTACGGAGCGGAGGATCCGCAGAACCTTGTCAGCGTCCTCAATAGGATACTGGCGCACCGCCCAGACGCCGCGGTCACCAGAGGATCGAACGCATACCGCGACGAGGCCAGCTAAATCACAATCGTAGTACTTTCTGAAAGTATCCCAGGGAGATTCGTTTCTGGCTGTTATGCCCGGACCGCTATCGCTCTCCCACTGCTTAGTCTCCTGGCGAGGCGAGCTTCTGGGCATCAACCGAATTTCCTTGCCGGTTTATTCTGGGGTTGAGGAGGTCGCAGGCCTCTTTCCAGGTGCGGGTCCCAGATGGAGAGGTGGTGGGCGGGGCTTGAGGTCAGTTATCGGTGATACTTCTGTTCGGGTTTGCGGCTGGCGGAGCAATGCAACCTGAGCGGCCTGGATTCTTGTCACTCTTTTTTCGCCAAGTTTTCGCATTATGGAAGCAGGATATAATTTGGGCAAATAGTTGTAACCAGAAAAGAGGAGCGTGAAACGCAAAGAGAGAATCTGGTCAATTTAAATGGGCATTTCGCGCATGCGCATTTGGAACACTAGGGTGTTGGGTCACAGCCTCACAGGCAAAGAAACGCGGTGCCAACGTTGAACCACCGCAACAAGGGAATCTATGAACACACATATATATCTGGGCATTCACGCCCAATAAAACCAAACCAACTCTGAAACCCATCTCCATCCTGACACCATGACTCGACACGTCTTCACCGAGCAAGAGGTGCGACTCGCAGCAGAACGACGACTCAAATACATTGGTGCAGCCAAAGTCAGCATCCGCCAAATCCAAATTGAACCTCCCTTGCCACGGGACTTGGACCACAAAAATTTGGATCGGCTACGAAACATCTTTCGTAAGAATCGTTGTCGCCGCCTCGATGTCCAAAACCATGTGCCCGCGACCGTGTCTCGACATAACCTCGCGGAGGCATTGCAGAAGGCGAATGTTCTACAGGAATCATTGCTGACAACCGAAGGCCGCCATATCCCCCGGCTAGAATTTCGGAAGGGGCAACTTAGGGGTCTTCATGGCCGTCATCGCATACAAGCTGGCGTCGAGGTACTCTCCCCAGCGGATCGCTGGTGGACGGTTGATCTCTATACTGACGGTACGTAACGAACCCTTGATTTTCAGCAGATCGATACTGACCGTCAATCAAGACATTGGTGAAGAACTCAGAGCCGCGTTGGTGGAGGAATATTCTCATCAAAAGAAGCCGACCGACGGGGAGGTCTATCACAAGATCAGACAGTATGAAGGCGAGGGTAACGAAGCTTTCCGAGAGCGATGGTTCGTGAGACTGTCACCCAGCAATCAAGAACGCTTAGATCAACTCGACAATAAAAAGAACCGTCGCCTCCGGCATGCATTTGACCGATTGTTGACGATTCCTGGACTTTGGCCGGGCGGAATGAGAATCAGCCTGCTTCATCGATTAATCGCCTCGGGCTGCGTTGAGGTGAGTTTCAGGCTCAAGCTGCTGTCTTTTGCTGGCTAACCACAACTCTCCACCTCTCAGGAGATAGCAATCTATGTTGACCACATCTTGGACTTCTGGTCTTCTCTGGTCGTATCGGATCGGCGTCTGATGAAGAAAATCGATCAAGATACCGTCCACACCCTGCAGTTACTGGCACCGGGTAAATCACGCACTGATAAAAAGACGGCGTGCGGGCTGGTTCTCAGTGGCCATGTGTTTGCCGAATTCAGTGGTGACGAGCGAAGCGCGATATGGATCAGAATGAAAGATTTTGATGGTCTCATTCCGTCCTTGTACACTTTCTTTGAGGATTTTAAGTACCTGGAGAGCTGCGCTCATTGTCTGAAGCGGCTCTTGGGCCCATCCCCCCCGATCTGTGAGAGAAGCCACAAGCTCGATGTTTGACCCAGACTCGGAGTCCGAGGAAGATCACCGAGAGAAAGGGAAGTGTATCATTCAGACCTCAGAGTCTACTTTCCGACACATACGTGCGACCGAAGCAGAATGCCTTGAGACCGGATACCAACAGGTATGGCTCTATGCCATGCGATATTACCCTCTGATGCCCCCGGACCCCAAGAACACTAATGATCTGTTGGCCAAACCGAGTCGCGCTAAGCCGGACCCGCGCGCGATTTACGACATGGCCCATTTTGCTCACCAGCTCGGGTTTAGGTCCCCAGAAATTGACGGGCTGCTGAGCAGTTCTCCAGATCACGAAATCGCACGATCGGCCCTTCTCCAGGCCCGAAAACCAGGCCGATATCGATACGATGACCAGCAGTTTGATGTTCTGGTGCGCCGGATTGTAGATTGTTTTACTGAAGCTGTGCCCGATCGGCCTGGTCCCTCGCGAGATCTTTTGGCAGACAGCACCGTCAAGGCGCACGCTCGCTCTGGGGTTCCGCAGACCCGCACCCATGTGCAAGATGCCCCTTTCTTATTCTTAGATCGATTGCATGCTGATGTCGATGCCGCCGATACAATCACTAGCTTTTTTGTTCGGCGTTGTGTCTTTTTCGCCTTTTTGGGGAAGTCGCCAACGGTTGATCCCATCAATAACAGAAAATGCGGCAATTTGAAGGCAGACCAAAGGTTGGAAGAGGTAGTGGAATCGCCCTTGTTTGTTGAAAAGGACGGTGTGCCGGGTGCGCCGGGCTTGGATACGTCTGGACGGCACATAGACACATCAGGCAGGTCATCTCTTCTCAGAAGGAGCAACACTACAACACGCCAGCTAGTTTGCTGCGAGACTGACAATTCAGAAATTGCACCCGAGCCTATGGACCTAGATTTTCTGGAGCCAGCTCTAGACCAGGACAGCTTTGATCAAAGAAGTCCATCGGATGGAAATCACTCTACTCCCAGAGGGTCACTGAGCGAATCCGTGCTGGAAATGGTCCCTTCTAGCTGCTTACCCGGAGTTGATCCAGCACTTGGAGATGCTATGAGTGAATGCACCCAGATCTCGTTGGATACAGTCTCACTCGAATGGAGTCAGGGCGAGCGAGAAACAGGAGAGGAACCCAGCCCAGACACTGGATCTGCCCTCGGAATTGCTGCTCAGACACCTATCGATCCTGCAGCACAGCAACGACGTTCCTCAGAGACGGTCATCTTGTCCGAAGAAAGCGATCCTTCTAGATCAGAAGAATTAGAAGCTTTTTTCGATGGCCTGAGGAGGGCCCAAGTCGAGCAAGAGGAGTTGGAAAAAAGGATGGAGAGCGACCGGCTCAATGAAGAGCTCAATCTGCTCTATCATAATCAAGCTCCGGTGAGAGATTTGCTTCAATCAGGTCACACTCAGACTTTGTCACTGCCGACTTCTGCTGATCAGCAAGCGGAAGCAACATACAGAGAGATCGAGCACATCGGAACAAAAAATGCCGACCCCAATTGCCAAGCGTCTACACAACAGCTTATCGAGATTAAATTCTGGTCACTCGAGCGAGGTCAGTGGAATCAATCAGACTGTCTCCTCGTAGACCGGTCGGATCCATCACCCATGGAGCGGCTCGCACGGAAGTACTCCTGCAAAGGATATACGCTCTACGATGTGAGCCTCAAGTGCCTTCGTCCAGCCCATTGTTACCCTGCAGCAACAGCGGATGATACCAATGCGATCTTCTTGATTTCCGCCCACGAAGAGAAAGCCATTGCGGCTACAGAAGGATTAGGGAAGGAGGAGAAACTGATTTCAATGGCCGCTCGCGTTGTGGGACGTGCAGGGGAGCGATGAAACAATTTGCCCGGCGGTGCGCGGTACAACCAGTATCTTCATGTGAATCATTGGTTCCTAAGAATGTCTTCTTGGGGAGCTGATGAGGACAAGAATCTTCTTTTGAGAGGGCTCTGTTTCTGAGACAAGTCTCCCAGAAGGCCCTTGTTCTTGTGAAGCGCTACCAATTGAGAGAACCTCGAATGAGCATAAAAATCTAGATGTATCTTCGCAATGCAGCCACCTTTGTGGAGAAGATTACGTGTAAGCATTTGCGCAACTTTGGCCCTTTCATATGTACTCTCGGTGTCTATCTGGCAATGGCTGTCATCGAAAGTGAGCCGGTTCTCTCGAGGTAATTCCTTGTGAAGCGAGTACGGTGCCTTGCCCAGGGCGGCACGGAAGCGGTATTCCAAGGGTTATATCTCCCCGAAAGATCTTGAAGGATGACCTTCCAGTCCTTTTCGTGAGGTGCATCCTTCAAAAATGGCTAGATAAGGTTGACAAGCTGCTCCAAGATATTGTATCGATACCACCTGCCGAAGCAATGCGTGGTGTTGTGTGGGAGGTTTGTAGTCGCGGAGTCGCCAAGGGGTCGGATGGGAATCGTCTTTCGGAAGGCCATAAATAATACGAGCTACATGTCTCAAGTAATTTTCTTATTGCTTCGGTTTCTTGGGGCCCTGAGGCGGCCAATTCGGTAAATCGTGTTTCTTGGAGACAAGTCTTGGGATGATCGTATAGGGAGACTGTATTCGCCGCCTTAATTGCCGGCCTGGCAGGCGGAGATGAACCGGCAATAGGGATTCACGGAAAAAGATTGCACCACGAGTGCTTACGTGGTTCTTTTTGAGATTCGTGATATTCTAAAATTTGCTGTCAGAAGAGTCAAAACGGCACTTAGAGATGCAGAATACATCCATGCTCTCCTGCCTGCTGAGCTAAAACTAGTGTTGTTTGCAGTGCCTCTGGAATATGATGTTTAATGCAAACCAACACCTTCACAATAGCATGCCAGACAGGCATTGATGCTAGTGGAAGCAGAAAATAAAATATCTCAACAACATGATACGAAAGTATATTGGTGGACAAGTGCACATACCGATTTATCTATACGATTTTGATTGTCAGATATTCATCACCGAATTGATCAATTATCATCGTTGATAACAAGTTTTTCTGGTGACACAGTATATGATAAAATGTTTGCCACTGTTGGCACCGTTTAAGCAGTCATGGGAATGCCGCAGAAAAGCTTCGATCACGCGATTCAACATTCACCACCAATCTCGAGCTAGGTACCATTCCTCTGCGAGGAAATTTGGCTAAATCTTGCATAGGTAGCAGTTGATCTTTGAATGTTAGGACAGAGCTGTTGATCAACATGAAAATGATGCAGCCACGTTGGAAAAACACTCGATATGGTTCATCACCCAGGGAAGACTGGTCTAGCCGGCAGTAGCACGATTTTGACCGTGCAGTATGCAACAGGTCAAATTGGAGAGTTGATTTCCTTAGATTTTCCCTCAGTCACCGACAATTGCTGCGACTGTGCAGATTATGAGGCAAGTCACGGCTTTTCAGATAAACCAAAACTCTCGTCACCAAGAGAGCTGCTATCGTGACATCCTCTAATCAGACATGGACCGCAAAAATGCCAGCCCTTCTCATCCTTAATGACTCTTTCTGCGAGCACGATCAAACGCACAATATCATAATCAGCTACATATATCTCCTAGAGACGACGCAATCTATATATGAATACGTCAACCTAGCTCTTAGCCTCTGCCAACATACTTTTGTTTCCGGTATCGAATGAAGCTGAACTCGTCTTTGAGATTGAAGCAAAAAGACGCACCAGCTCACTTGTCTTGGATGCGAAGAGTGCTACTGATAGGTCAGTATGTTGATGCCCAGCAACTTCAAACTATGCTTACAAACGCCCTGAATAGAAATTCTGCATTTCCTGTCCCCCAAAATTCAGGCAAAAAGCCTATCTCTCTTTCTCGCTATCCCTGAATTTGATTGTCGTGGCTCAATTTTTGAGCGAGCACAAAGGAATCAGACGGCTTGTCTCTATCGAAGATCTCATTGGTAAGTAATCTAGTACCAAGAAACTCGTGATCCTAATCTAATTGCGTTGTTAGATTTCTCGGAAAGATTTCTCGTTACCCTCTGGTCTCCTCTAGCGAAGGATAGCCCCAAAACTTCAACGGGGTTTCGGGTTTATCTGAAAAATATCCTTCGGAGATTTCATACAACATATCATACACTCATCGCGACGTTCTACTATCTAGCTCTCTTGCGGTTCACGATTAAGCAAAAGTTTCCCACTGAGCCGTTTCAAGTGCCCCAGGAGCTTCAGGCTCTACAGTGTCAGCGACGGATGTTTCTCGCAGCTCTTATGCTGGGTTGGAAGTTCACTCAGGATTATGGGCACTCGACGCGACGCTGGGCATCCTTCTCGGGTCTAAGAGAAAGGGAGCTCAACAAAAACGAAGGATTGTTTCTTTCAGTGATCGATTGGCGCCTCTTTATATCACAAGCAATGTTCTTTCACTGGAAGTCAGAGGTACTGTACTATGTTCAAAATCCAGATGTTGCTTTAGCCGGGTTAACGTCTTTTCAGTGAGAAAGCAGTATATTTACTGTAACTATGTGGATGGAAACCAAGAATATCGGCGTATGGCACTTTCTTTATTACTGAAAGTGAAAGATTAGGATCTGAACACTGATATCGTCTTTGCGTAAAACCCTGGCTGCTATCTAATGAAGGTTCTTTTCAGTTACCACGATTCGGTGTCCTGAGAAGTACAAAATGCCAAATTAAATATAGGCGATTTTTGCGACACGTTACAGTTGTGGGAATTTTGTACATAATGGTGTTCTATCTCACATATTTACTCAAAAATTGAGATCACCTTGAAGACAGAAAGAAACAACTGAAGGCGTCTTCCCGCCTAATAAAGCCATGGTCCGTCTTGATTGAATCTGCAGTGAACATTTGTTGCCAGTCCTTCATGGCAATAAAATAAATTTCATTGACACTTCTATCTGCTTTAGATACCAGGGGCTTTATCAATGACATGCGAAAACATAAACCAGATAAAAAATGGCCACCAGAGTGCCGAAGATAGCTTTGCTCGTAGCGCCATAATACATGACCTCGTAGTACGGAGTATGGTCCTGGCTTGTGAAGAATTTGAAAGAGGACTGAAAGCCGCGGACTTGACTGGAAAGGTACAGTAACCTTCGATACATACAAGAGGAAAGCTCAACATAAGTTGGATGCAGCCGTAAAAAGCCCGAGTCTGACTGTCCTTGCTCAGTAATCTCGGCTGAAAAAGAAGAGCGGTTCCAAAAGTCGAAAGCAAAGCTGAAAGAATTGCCACTGCGAGTGCTCCACCAAAGACTGTGTTCATGAGGCGTTTGAACTCTATGTCCAGAATCCAGCCGCTGCCACTAGCTAGGTCATGCGTTGCGCGGTCAAGCAGAAGACTTGCACAGTACGCAATTATGGAGCTGAGGCTGGCAACAGCTAGCCAAATGGTGGCAAGGAAGAATGTGGTAAGACGCGGTTTTATTTGTACGGCGTTTGAATTATTGGAGAACATGTCAGATCTGCGAGGAGAATTGTTTCGCAGAATCAGAGTCTGGTGTTTAAAACAGAAATGAGTTGGTGAGGTTCAGGGATATGAGGGAGGTCAAAAATCTTTCGTGAGATCTAGATAAGTAATACGGTACCGACAAATCACCTTTCTGTACCTCATGTAGCAACAGCGGACAGACCTCCGTTGAGGAACGTTGAAATAGGTCTTCAGCCTTTTCCTGTGGGATCGCAGGGTGTTAAAATTATCCCAATAGTGAGTGATAATCCTTGATACACTTGATTGTCAAGAAAAACCAGAAGGGCCTCAAATACGCGTTGAATCAATGATGAGACTCGAAACACTGTTTGAAACAATTGACAGTTGGCAATGTCGATGGAAATAGCCGTGCAATTAAAGGACAAGACTTGGAGCATGCGAGAGCTTGGAAAACCTTTTGCAACTCCTTTTCGGCAACATAAGAAAGGCAGGTTCACTTAGAATACTAATCAGAAATCATTTCCATTCTTTGCTAGAGAGAACTAAATTAAATCATCATTCAAAAAAGGCTCACCAAAATCTGCCTCAAAGTGTATTTACGAGTGACTTGAAATAACCCCAGGCTTAAACACAGTATTTGTCAAATCAACAGGGGTCTTGGCAAGAGCTTTTGCAAATGATGAAGGGGTCGTTTCTTCGTGGGTTGACGAGGGCAAAGTAGCTGTGAACTCTTCTTTCTCGGCTCCTTCCTTGAGGTCCGTTCGATATACGCCATCGCCGTCAAACAAAATTGCCATTTCTTCGAGAGTGAACCCTCTTGTCTCAGGGTAAGTGAAAAAGATGGTAATAGTTGCGGCAACAAGGATGCATACAAAAACGATGTAGTATTTCCAGGCGATAGCGGCAAGGGCAATAGGGTTGACGAAGAGATTGAAGAGAAGTGCCGCGTATAGTACCATGGAGTACAGAGCCACTCCTCGAGCGCGGAGCGCAAATGGCCATACCTCAGTCATATAAGCAACGGAGACCGGGGTGAATGCAAATCGCACATGACAATCGAGGAGGATCCCAAATAGTGATCCTTGGCGGCAGGAAATGCCTCATGCAGTTGCCATAGGTACTACAATCGGGTTTTCTAACCTGTTTAAGCAAGGTCTAGATCCTTCGATGTAAAGCTTGATGAGCTACGAAAATGGGTATTGTAGCGATCTGCTATGGTCGACGGTGGCAGTGGTCAATCAAACTTCAATTTGGAACTTCGGTTCTACTAAAACAGAGGCGAGACTGACTATAGTTTAATTAGATGGTATCTTTCGAAGAGCAGTAGGACAAAAATGCATTATTTGCATTATATTGAGGTTGAATAGCCTTTTGCTCCGGCCGATGTTGCGAAATCACTAAATGCATCAATATAGGTTTTTGTGCGGGCCGGTCGATCATTACGTCCACCCTCAAATGGCAGTCTAATCGTGCTTCGCGCTAGCATCCTACGGGGGTCCGGTGTGGAAATGGCCACTCCAGTTTCTAGGCTCACGATCCTGATGCAGGCACATTTTCTTGGCAGGGACAAACTCCGCCTTGACCTCGTTTCAGATGTCTATTGACTCTGCACCTAGGTCTTAAAAGCTCAATTTCCCAAGAGGTCACCTGATGTACCTTTTTCATTTTTCTTATCACATGCCGAATCAACAAGTGCCTTCGAACAGAAACAGCATGGCAAAGAACCTGTCGAGACGAGAGCGGTACCTCCTGTGGCCCGATGTGAACGAGGATTCCGTGTTTCTTATGTAGTTCATGGATTACACTGGTGCGTCTGCCTGAGTAGTCCACCCAGATAATCCAAAGACGTGAGGTCCTAGCCAAGATAGGACCAGGAATACTGGCCAGTGATCTGCTAGAAAATAAATAGATCTGGAGAATAGATAAGCCATGTTGCCTTGTCCGAAAGGGGGTGGAATACATTTTACTCTTCTTACATAGACTACGAGCAGAGTTCCAGCTCCCATGCCAATGGCAATATATGGTTTAAATTGTTCTGTGGAAAGCATTTTCGAGACTTGCCGTAGGAAGTTCATCACGAAGCTATGAAACGGGCGCGTTGTAAAACGCCGTGGCATTTCTTACTTTTTATAAGAGTCTTAAAGAGTCTTGTTTCTCTGACATAATTCCAATGCGAGTGGGCCACCCAAGCGAGTCGACCACGCGCTTTGTTTTTCGCGTCTCCGCGCGTAAGTCTATTTTCTACCAACCACCATGTCGCCAATTCGCAAGATATCCGAGCAGGATTTAGCGCACCAGGAAGGGCGCGACTTATTTGCAATACAAGTCATTAAAAACAAAGAACTTACCTCTATATGCGATGCAGCGACGCTACGCGACGCCTCCGCGGTACCACAAATCGCGTTGATACGCGCCCCGACAGCCATAAGATGACCCAAAGAGATGAAGAATCGCTTAAAAAGTGGATTTTTCTATCGATGAACGGGGGGCAGCTCCGAGCCCGCATGTAGTAGCAAAAATGGCTAATCTACTGATCGCCACGCGAGGAATCGAACCAGTCAGCAAGAATTGGGTCAGCAACTACAGTATATCGCACGTACACCAGACCTCAAATTACTTTTCTCTCGACGCTATGACTATCAGCGGGTCCAGCAAGATGATCCACGCGTACTACGCGAGTGGTTTAAAGGGTTGATATTGCGACTACGCTTTGATCAGCTATGCTCTGAAACGATATCCTTTATGTATGCCTGCGCATTCATCGCGTCTTCTTCAGCCCTTAGATATAGGGTGCTTGCCACTCGCAGAAGAATGGCCAACAAACATGGCCGGGCGAACTAAGAGCTGTCATTCCCGGCAGAATAAATAGGATATGAAGACCACTAAAAACATTCAAAGCAGAAAACTTCAGACGACGAAGATGGAAACTATGCCATCTTTCCCTGGGATTGGAAGACCCCTTGCTACAAGAGTTCGTGTTAGTTTAGCCCTCTTCTTTGGGGACATGCTTCTCTATTTCTGGTATAGAGCTACATCCTCAAGAGAAATTTTCGTCGGACGGAATTTATCCGGGGAACCCTCAGCAGCAGCAGGGCTCGTCGGTAGCAGCATAAGGTCGGCAGCAACAGGCTCATCGGCAACGGCTTCCACAGAAGCGGGATTTCCACTCGTACACTCTTCTGTGTACTGTCGCCCATAAGTTATCTTGTCGAGTTATTCGTCTATTGATGCGTTTCCCTCTCCATTCCCATGACTGGACAAAGTAATCCATCATCTAAAATAAATGCAGGCAAATCCAAAGTCACAAAGGACCGACATACCGAAGAACGGAGTGCGGTTGTACCGGAATGTTCCTCATACGTTGCTCAGATAATTGATTTGTCAACACTAACCACACTCTAATAGAGTCGGGCAATGGGATGCCGAAGTTCCGTTGTAGACCTCATACGTTGCTCGGATAATTGATTTGATTTGTCAACACAAACCACACTCTGATGGAGTCGGGCAATGGGGATGCCGAAGTTCCGTGGTTGTACGCGCTCCACCTGATCCCGCTTCGCGTCAAAGCTATCTTCGTCCGGTAACATCGGTCCGTAATTTGCTGTATTCGGTCCGCCGTTCGTCCGCGCCGAGCTTGAATTGAATTCGGCTGTGTACTGTAACATAGTAGAGAGCCGAATATCATAAACCTATAAAGATGCGGCTAAGATGCTTGAAGGAAGAATACTCTTCAAAGGATTCAGCATCACATCGGAGTACGTCATTTTGGCGACAATTAAATCCTATTTCAAGTATATTTCGCAATATGGCTTCTCGGTCGGCTTTTTCTCTCCAATGTTCCCTGCCGAATGGCCGAAACGTTTCAAATAGCGAAATCGATGCTTGGGAGTTAAAAGTCGCCCGGAGAGGTCTTCAAAACTTGAAGACTTTACTTGAAGGGCAACCGATGCTCGACCTTCTTGCGAAGCAGATAGAGGAGGGCGATGCTTACTTCAAAGACATTATTGCCAGGTCGAACGGCCAATTCAAGGAGTCTCGTGTTGACTTCAGCGCCAATGGAATTACATCGTCTCAGTTCCTAGAGTGGTTTACAGGAGTGGACGCCAGCGGAAAATCTGTGGGCACACGGCATCCCTATCTTGACAACATGGCACCAGCGCATCCGGAGCATTATTCCCTCGGTCCGTATCCGCTTGGTATCGTTGAAAATATCGGGCAGCACATCTGCCGTGTACGCATCGAAATCACTGCTGAGATACCAGACTTTGTGCTAGAGTATGGCAATTCTGCATACGACAAGAAACTCGCTGTTACTTGTTATCTAGACGATGGGACAATCTTTTTCTACGGTTTCCAGGAGTTTCAAGACAGAGAAAATGGGTTCGATTTCAGAATGCGAATTATCTTCCCTGTCGCATCACCTCAGATTCTCATCGATGAACATACCGAGCATCTGGCTATTGAGTTCAGGAGCTTCATCGCAGCCGCGTATGAGAGTCTCCATGGTTAGTTAGGTGAAAGTAATAGGGTTGTTATCCACCTCTTGAAATCACGTAAGTCATGCACTCCCATGTCCCACACTTGGCGAGGGGTTAACTAATAAGATTTGGCATCTGTTAATTTTTCGCTGCCATTAGTGTCGTGACAACAATTCCGATGTTTTATTGATTTTCTATGGCGAGGGTATCAAAAAAAGCACAAGGGGCTCCGATTGCAAATATTCGGGGTGGGCCATCATGAGCCTTATTTTCGAAAATGCACAAGAATTTTCAGATCGAATTTTTTTTACATAGGTCAAGGGCTAAAGCAAGAATTGGTTAATACATTAGCCCAGATGAACTCTGCCAAAAGCTTGAGGGTAGACTTCCGCAAAACCCAACTTTCGACCCAATCTTGGCATTGCCAAGAACCCAATAACGTAATCCACAAGCCATCCGGGGGAACTGATAGAGACACCTCACCTTTCACTGCGGACACCTGGAAATTGATAAAAATACTTGTCAACCTTAGATTTCAGGCACCGAAGGTCTGCCGCTAAAAGGTGACAATTATTGCTACCGTTGCATAGTTTGTTCGCACCCACGTCAGAATGATAGAAATCGGGTCTCCGACTGCCGATATTACTCGCAAGAACAGCCCACAAGTATCTCATTTTTCATCTCACGTTCCGATTCTTTGTGGAATTTTATTCTGAATGCCTTTGAATCCCTCTGTTTAAACGCCCCCTGCCACCAAATGTCCGCTCCTACTGATAACGGGACGACTGCCATAAAGAACGTGCGGGTCTTCAACGGGGAAAAGCTCACCGAGCCGACCACTGTTTACATTGAGAGTGGGATTATCGTTGACCATGTCGAGGGAGCAGTCGAGGTTGATGGCCAAGGAGGTGTACTTTTGCCGGGGCTAATCGACGCACATATTCATCTTCACCATACCGGACACCTCCGAAAACTGGCCAAGTGGGGTGTCACCACCGGCTTAGATATGGCAACCTGGCCTGCCGACAAAATGAACGGGTTACGAAACCGCGAAGGATTAACGGATATCCGGAGTGCTGGATTACCAGCAACAATCAATGGAAGTTTGCATAGCCATATGCTCCCATTACCCCCTGCGGCCTTTTTATCTGGGCCGGGCGATGCTCCCAATTTCGTCAAAGAGCGTATCGAGGAGGGTTCTGATTTCATGAAGATTATCTCGGATGTTCCCGGGCCCAGTCAGGCGACAATGACTGCCGTGGTTGAGGAAGCTCACAAACATGGCAAAATGGTCATTGCTCATGCGTCTGCATACGTTCCATTCCAGATGGCGCAAGAATCCCATGCAGACGTAATCACGCACTCTCCTCGTAACAAAGCGGTTGATGCTCCGATGATCGCACGCATGCTGGAAGATCATTGTATCTCAGTCCCAACTCTTACCATGATGAAAGCCGTCTCCCAACCACCTGACTTGGGTGCTGTCTTCGGCCTTTTGTCAAAACCAACTCTCTTATGGGCTATCTTTCAGGCCAAGAGGAGAACTGGAGGGGCTGAAAAGTATGAAAATTCAAGAGACTCCGTGGCAGCCATGCATCAGGCTGGAATTCCCATTTTGGCAGGAACGGACTGCCATGAGGAACCCAATTCACCCTTCAGTGTCCCTCACGGGGAATCCCTACATTTGGAATTGGAGCTATTGGTTGAAGCTGGATTGTCCAACCTTGACGCTCTACGGGCCGCAACCTCTTTGCCAGCGAAGTACTTCCGGCTTACGGACCGCGGGGCCATCGAAGTAGGCAAACGAGCCAACCTAGTGCTCCTTGGTAGCGATCCTTTGCAGAGAATATCAGCCACGCGTGATATTCGACAAGTGTGGTGCGGTGGAAGAAAGTTCGAAAATGAGTGCTAGTTTCGCATGTTATTTTGGAGGTTTAACATTTTAAGTCGACTTGTGCCGGTCAGTGGCTATATCAATTGCACGCGCTATGGCTACTGTACATTTGACTATGTATAATGAAGTGTGATTATCTCTACGAATAAAACAATCCGTGATACAGCATTAGTTGATTCAGAATATTGTCGACCTTAATCAAAACTTCACTCGCCGTTTTGATTACCTATTCCAGATCTCTTCGAACTCCCAAACTAACTGCTTAGCTTCGGGTCGTGATCCAACAACACTATGCCATAAAAAACCTCAAAACAAATAAGGAAGATAGAAAACCAAAGATCACACAGGCAAATAGCACTACAGGGCCCTCACACTCAAAAATGCAAATCAGCGGGTTCAAAATCCTACGCAGCGAAATAGGAAGCAGATCATTAAGGGGGCTATAAAAACAGGGGTTTTGCGCGGCCGGTTTCTAACACTAGGGGGGCTCAGTCCTATCGGTAGTCTTTTGAAACGTGGAGACATTGTGGGACGAAAAGAAAAAGGCTTTTCCCGCTGGCAACAACGGCACTTTCCAATCGTCAAAAACTATTAAATAAGACCAACATTTGTTGACTGAGCACTCATTTCATATAGAATCATTTTGTCATACAGCCACCTGACTCAGTAGCACGACGATATTCATGCCCATGCGTACCTCATCGAGCTACTAGGAACAGCCACAGGGTCTGATGATGTAAGACCTCATCATGAACGCTGTGTCGATGGAACTCGGAAACAGGGACAAGAACTTAGGTATAATGACATCCCCGAGGCTCGTTGCTGTGATCACAGCCATTGTGGGGATATGTTACCCAGCGTTAAACACACACACACACAATTCATTAACGCCCGGCGGCTGAACCGAAAGGGCAACTATCACTGATCTAAATATACATGCTTTCGCTAATGCTGTGCCTCCTTGGAGCCCATACAAGAATCCTTTCAGTTTGTGTCATCTCAAATGTCAATATCTTAGCGGGTCCTTGTGGGTTAGTGTTTAGTTAGTAGACTTGCTTGAAGGCGCTTCTCCAAGTGTTCAAAATCCTATCCTCGGCAGTTGAAGCGCGTCTATCATCTCTGGCACAAGGTAGTTGGTGAGGGTTAGATTGGGGATGGGGTGGGGTAGGGTTAATGTGTGTTGGTCGATATGGCTAAGCGGCGTCGAGCCGGCCCGTGGCGATTGCAAAACGTATTGTGGCTCGCGCTGCTTCCAAGTTCGGCTTCCAGTTCAAGTCATCCAAAGGCGATTTTCCACCCAGGAAAAAAGATATGTTGCCTCGGTGAGTATGGGTACATTGCAGCATTTCCGTCCGTTGTCCGGAAGAAAAATTAGCGAGGTGGTCGTTTCATATCTTGATATCGCACTTACTATGTCATATTGAAGGACAATTGATTTACGACTCCCAGCTGAGAGGAAACCTAGAATTGACAAGTAAAGCCCGTGGTTATCATGTATTAGCACTTGCTAAAAGCGTATGGACTAGTATGCATTCAGGGCGAATGAGATCAAGCGGAGCCAATTCAGGATAAAATGATTAATTGATCGAATCGAAACATGCATGCGATCGAGGGCAAGTTGAAATACCACCGTATGTGCGTATACTCGGTGGTTAATACACCGAGGTTGCCGGTTGAACCAATTTACCATACAAAACACAAAGAAATGTGGGTTCCTGAGTAACCAACCGCATGCTAGTGGTAAATAACCACTCCATGCGCTGACAGAATCTAAGCACGCGCTGAAAGATTAGCCAGAGCTAAGAAAGGTGGTCAACTTCCTCTTTCGGAATTCAACACAGTTGTCTGCCGTCATCTTCGTCTTGTCAAGGCAATATCCACACCAATCTCCTGGGAACGAAGTAAATGCGAGAAAGAGGTACTACAATAAGCAGATATGGCTCAATTAGTGCCATGGATTACAATACCCACACATACACGAGTCTTCATTTAAATTATTGGCCGATATCAGGCAATGGTTCCCAGGGGCATGTGGGTCGTCCAAATTATAGCATCATTGGATGCTATTAATGCTAAATCAAGTTTGCCAAAGAAAATGAGCCAATCGGGTCCATGCATGTCCCACATGCACCATATAGCCTTGGTAGAAATGATTGGCCCTGGCCTAGCTGTCGGCTTATTGAGTCCTGGGAATGACAGAGCTCGTTACCATACCATTGCACATTATGGACGACACCCGGCCCAAAGCGAGGTCATGGGCGAAGAACATATAAATGCATGCAATCCGCCCTGATTATCTCCTGTTCTCTACAAGGAAAACCAACCGAGCCATTTCTACAACTGAGTGATCTTATCTTTGTCATCTAGATTCAAGCGTCCGTGTTTTCATTCGGAGATGTCAATTGAATTTACGTCGAATAACCACTACCTCCAGGTGGGAACCAATCATGGCAACATCCATGTCTTTACTGAACCAAGATCAGCCAGACATTCCGAAGACACTCTCGATTTCAAAAGTGGGTGGCAGCATCGATGCTGTCACTAGACGAGCTCTGGATCAAGCTCTAGTCAACGTCCAAAGATATCTTGACATTGTTCAGCGAGATATATCTCTGCATTCGCGAATCATTGGCATGATGGCACAGATGGGAAGTCTTCTTCTGAACATCAAAGAGTTCAAAGCTGAACAATGGGGCTCCCTAGGCAGCGAGGTCGTGTCGAATGTCTTTTCGTTGTATTGCTGCACCATAGACTGCCGCGAGCTCTCTTCCACTCCCCTTACGAACTCTCCGTCTTACGATGGGCTTACCGCATGCCATTTGGCACTTCAATGCGTGTATGGCGCAGCTCTGATGTACGTTTCGGGCTTCTCATTTGGCTCCTACAGTATAAGTTATCTAACCAGGTTGGCATTCTAGAATTCCGGATGACATAATACCACCGCAACAGAAACTCACGGAGACCATGGAGCAATTAGGTGACATGGAAGCTCAGTAAGCTGCCAGAGCAGAGCAACCAGGTCTAGTCATATACCATTCCCAGAGGGTTCTTGGTCTATCGAAACGGAGCTATGAGCCAGATTATAAGGCGAGATCTGGGGTCACGCATGTCAGCTTCGGTGAAAGAAACCGTGTCGTACAAGCAGTTGAGTATCATGGGAGCATGAGATATGTCAACTATGCCCTCTAGAATAAGCGGGGCTTCGAATTGCTTGAGTAAGAAGTGCATTTCCTAGTTTTTCCTCCATACATGTGCTTTTTTTTCTAACCATACGATCGAAAGCAGAAAGCCTATGCCCAGAAGAAAGTCCACAAAAGCTGGTTTCTTTTCCAAATTTCCAGTCTCTAAAGACATCAAATCATTTTGTTTACATAATATCAGACTAGATTAGCTAGCTCTTGAAAGCATGGCTGTTCTTTAACTTCCGTGAGAGTCTTGCGGATAGGCCGGCGTCGATGATTACTTTGATATCGAGCATATTAAGAGCAGGTTTTGAAGTGTGGAGCCAGCGTTCTATCCACGATCGTCTCAAATATGTAGCGTAGAGATCCAGAAAGAGGAGCAAAATCAGTTCTTGCTTCCACGATCTCCCCACAGCGATTCGGTACCACAACCAGCCAGTAATGAGGTGAAAATTAGTTTGAAAGGAACCCAGCCCATATTCATGGTGTCCAGTCTCCATGAGCATAACAAACTTTTTGAATATTCGGACATCTTCTCCAAAATCTTTTTGCTCAATCAAAATCAAACGTGAATGAGAACTTGCAGGCCAACGCAGAACTGGCTCCCACGCTCCACACACTACCCGCCGATGGGGAAAGATACGACGTCGTAGCGAGCGAACGCATTTCCCATCAGCCAAACAGCTCAGATGTTGAAATGAGCGTATAAATTGAGCCATTAGGACCCACGAATTGAGTGTTTATGCTATGTAGTTTAAGTCAAAGAAGTCATTCACATGGCCCACCCGAAGCATCACAACGTTAATCAGTGCTGGGGAAGTGTATCGTGTTGCCGTTCACCTCCCACGGTTCCGAAAAGTGGCGATGCCCTGAGTGAAAGTACTCAAATATTGTTGGAAATAGTACAGCTCGGATGGAGCCAGGACGAACTGACAACGGAAGGGGGCCAGGAGCGAGAGCTAGATATGCACTGCATCTGAACTCAAGGTCGACGTTCAGGCACAGCAGCCACCTTTATCCGACTGAGGCAGTGTGTCTGAAACAGGCAGGTCCTTTACGCCGGAAGCACTAAATACCTTCCTTGATGGTCTGAGGCGGGCCCAGGAGGAGGGAGAACAGTTTGATAAAATGATGGTGATCGAGCGGCTCGACGGAGAGCTCAACCTGCTTCATCATCAGTCTTGGCCTCCGTTCGGGGAGTGAACACTGCCAACCCCTGGTTACCAGCCTGCGGAAGCAGTACACAGAGACACCGCCAACACAGAATGGTCGAACAGCCACTTGCCGCCCCTCCTATCACGATAACGTGTATACCCATGTTGATGAATGTTGAACGTGTCGTCGGCGCTTTTCTGCGGCATCACAGTGCGTGTTGAAACAAGAAAAACAGTGAGGTGGGCTTTTGGTTATACTCAGTTACCAACAGAATGGACAAGAAGTCGTGATGTCGCCGAATACTGCCTCAATCAAAGGTTAAATGTTAGGTCAACTGCAATTTGAGGGCCAGCGGTGTTGAGACCCTCACAATTGGCAGCATTCATGACATCAGCGCAAAAGTCAGGTCTGGGTACAATGCTATAAGTACCTGGGCTTTCGCTAGTAGAATGATCGTTCTCAAATATTCCTCTACACATCATCCTGCAAAAAACATCGGGCACTTCTCGACTTCGCCAGCTGCCTTCGGTATGGACTGACCTGACCCGAAACTGTGATGCACGTGTGATCGAACTGACCTGTTGTATCGCTCCTAGTCTGCCTATCCTCGACATCGAAATCCGTAAACGGCAGGTAAGCTTAGCTACCCGATAATTGACATCATGCTAACGTGGAGGATATTTCACACCAGCTCCGTCTCTGCTTCTCTGGAAGTTCAATTCAAGGAACTGGATTGGTCTCAATAATAAACTCAGATTGCGAAGTCAGTGAGTTATAAGAGCCCCATAAGCTACCTACTGATGGTTTATCATAGATCGAAACCATCCACTTACAAACCGGGTCGACCACACTGGAATATCACGCGCAGCGGTGGCTGGCAAGGTAAGATTCGATCACTATGGCAGTTTCAAGAGTAGCTTACCTGTGCTAACGACTCTTTATAAAGGAAGCCAATTGTTTTCCTATGAGCCAACCCATGTCTTGTAAGTGCCCCATGCGTTGCCACTGTCTATTTCTAAAGCCGGGACTGCGTTTTGAATATCACTGTGGAATTCATCTGTTTATTGCTCTCTGTTCTTCAGAAATATCGCTAATGTCTCTTTCTCCTCATAGGGCGAATGTCAATATTGCACTCTGCTGGGCCAAACCGCTGACTCCCAGTCTGCTTGCCCTTTCGGTTTGTCTGAAGATGTGGTTGCCAGGGCCACTTCGCCTGGCGTTGCTAGCGTGCCAATTCAGGAAGGATTGATGCCCTCCAGTTAGCCATGTGGTAACATTCCAGAGTATTTTTTTATCTCTCTACCACTTCCCTGTCTGATCAAAGGTTAACGGTCAATATATTAGGAACTTGCCGTATTTTGACGGCTCCGTACCTCTTATCCCACGTCCAGTCCGAAGCCTCGTCGGCAGCCATAACCCGACCCCATGCTAGACCGAGCGAGCCATAGCAGCATCTGACAACGAGGAGTTGTCTAACATCAGTGCCGACCCACCCATTCTCTGGCAAATCCTTAGACAGACCTTGGAAAACTTCAAATACAGTCGAATCTGCGGGAAAGTGAGTTCTAAGAAAATGAGTTATAAAGTGCCTTCATAAGCCGCCTACTTACTATGATTCAGAGATTGATGACATGCTTTATGCAACTGCTTTGATCGTGCTAGAATGTAGCAGACAACTATAGCTGACAGCGTAAGTTTTTATCATTGCGGCAGTTTCAAGACTACTTACTTCGTGCTGACGCTTCATAGGAAGGCAAATAGTCGATTGCAAGCCCCCGAATGTCTTCTAATTCACCCTGGTGCGTCGCCTCTACCCATTCCCATGGCCGGGGCCGCATTTTGAATTTCATGCGAATGTGACTTTCTTCATTCTTGATCTCGCCTTGCTCTCTGACTATCAGAAACATTTATGATGCCTCTGCCTAGCCATAGAACATATACCAAGAAGCTAATCATCAAGGCCGGTCCACACTTTCCCATCGCCCTCAAAATTGAGGATGTACGACTGGTCAGGCCACTGGCCATCAGTATGTTTCGCTTTTTTTTGTTTCAGAGACATTTGCTTGAGATGCCCATTTCGCTGGTGTTGACGGGAAACCCCCAGGGAAGCTGAGTCCTCTTTGATTTGCATATGGTAGAGTTCCAACATGCTTTCATCTCCCACATGCCCCCTCCTTTCCAACCAAAGGTTAACCGTCACAGCGTGAAAGATCTTCCATATATCGACAGGCTTGATCTTGACCCATGATAGACCGACTGAGCTATCGCAGCGTCCGGCGACAGCAAAAAGCCGAGCATTAACGACCACCGAGGAGGACCACGGTTTCCCCAATAGAAGAATCAATCTGGAATGAACTGAGCTTTTGGCCACACTATGAGGACCAGCTCTGTTAGAGCCTGGCTGCAGCCGAGCAAGCGACATTGTAGGCCACGGCATTGGATCCACCCCGGATCTCTCGCCACGAGCGCGGTAATCTTCAGGTCAGTTCCTAGCCTCCTCAGAACAACATAACATGACTCTCGTCACCAGTAACATCCTTTACTGACACGGCTGGAAGTCTGCCTAGAGTTATGCATTGACAGATGTAGCCCACTCATCCCTGCTGTGCGGAGTAATGCCGGGCCCTTTGACGTGTAAATGAGGCGAGACAGTTACCTCGTGTCTCGTCTGCCTATGCCGATGCCAGACTACACCGCAGTGAGACTCGACCACCCTCGTCGCCTGGAAATCATGCTAATATGGAGAGTTAGTGAGAAACCCGTGGTTCGGCCGCTCCCGCGGGTCCAATCGGGGTTCTTTTTGTGGGCTGCTATTAGGGAAGCTCATCTATACCACAAGCATGGTGAGTTGCTCTCAATGCAGAAAGCGATACCCCTGGCTGCGGCCATGGCCCGCTTTGCGAACGAAGCTGGCAACACGTTCTCATAACTGCACGCTTGGGGTAATCAATTGACCTTTTGCCAAACCGCTGGTATGAAGATAACTTTTCCCTCCCAAACGTGGCCGCAAGCCAATCGAATGCTCCAAAGGTGAAGTCTGGCAATACTTATATCACGCATCATGACCGAGTTTGCTGGAAAGTTGCTGCCGATAGAAGGTTATTGCATGGCCGAAAACAGGAATCGACCTGGAGCTGGGCGGGAGTGCATTGTAGGGCCGACGGGTGCGAGCCAAGGGAGTCACTCTGCCATACTCGAGGTTGATTCATTCCTGGCAATAAACCGCAATTTTGGCATTCTTGTGCCCCGGGTTACCACTGAACGGCACGAATTCACCAGCGGACGCAGCCTCGCGAATTACGGCCGTTCGATTGCCGCAGCGGTTGCAATTGCTCAATTTTTACTCGAAGGATGCCAGGCGAGTTTGTGATAACTGGTAGAATAGCCGTACTTATTGACCTCGGACGTAGCTGTGATGTTCTGCCATTGTGGGGCCTGTCACTTGTGCCCGACGCGAGACGCTGCGACGCGTCAGTGCACGGCCTTGTCGCCCGTAGTATACCGCCGGGTGCTGCTTTAGGTCGGTGTCAAGTGACGACAGAAAACACGAGGCCCACGAGAAAAAACACGCGAGACGAACCTGAAACAAGCGGGTTGTGAACACGATGCATGAGCGCGAACCGTCTTTCTGATGAATGGTCATCCAGATGCGCCCTGCGGGAGTCGAACCCGGTTCGTTATTTTGAGTTAAACGAGGCATATTCGACTAGACCACGCGAGCAGATGCGCTAGCCGCGCGGAATTTGCCTCACTATATCCAGCATCTTCTTAAAATATCATAGCCAACGTTAGTCTCGACCAGTCACTCAGCTACATTACCCCTTTGAGCTCCACAAGAGTCTCTTATTTGGCCATGCCAATGGAATATGATATTCGAAAAGAGGGCCAGAATACAGGGCTCGAATCGCTGACATTCTGATGGTTTGTTTCTAATTCTACTGCTACCATGAACGTGCGCGTCTAAGGATATATATTGCGCAATGTTGGATGACCATTTATCGGCATTCCCTAAGAGCTGTGTATCACCAAAGAGTATGCGACGAAGCTCAAGCCACGTACAGGGAAATTCGAAAACAGTTTTCCCCTCTGGACAGACACGTGTTGATTCTCGGGTAGACCTCGACAGGAGTCGCGATTCTCCAGGTCCGGTGCGGTTCCAGAACCGCCAAGACCCGGTTCCGGTTCTTGGTTCTTAGAACCGCGACTCTACTAAAGACCAGTTAGAATCGACCCTGGCGGTTCTGAAGGAACCTGCAGGTTCCTCACGTGATAGACTCGTGAAATATTGAAAATTATGCGTGTCTTCAAGTTGTACCGGACAGTATCATATAGTCAATAAGAGGTATTAATTGTTATCCTTTGTATTTAGACGAATATCCAGCTAATACCTAATATGTCCGTCAAGTCCGATAGGGAATTATAGAGATTTTTGTCGTAATTCATCTTTAATGGTCGTGGTAGAAAAACAGCGGCGTCACCCTATGCAAAAATATATATATCTGTCAACCACCCACCACTAATTTACTACCTACTTCTACATACCAATATTTTATGGTTGTATCCTTATAAAATACTTATATTAGCTGTAAATACATCTAATTACATATACAGTACTAATATTTCCTAGCAGATAGAAGTATATCGTAGTTATACTACCGTCTAACGCGTGACGTGTGTATATTATGCATAATTATTAATAGAAATATCCAGCCAAAATAGGAAATTTCTTGGCAGAATTATGCACTCCAGGGTCCTGCAGGTGCGAATTGGGAAGAACCTGCAGGGTCCTTGGTCCGGTTCCAGTTCTAAAGGTTGGAACCTGAGACCCGTATGGTCCGACTCCAGGTTCCGATATCTAGAACCGGAACCGGACCATGTCGAGGCCTATTCTCGGGTTTCGGTATCCGTTTATCCGTGACGGAGCCAAACCGTAATAGAACAACCGGTAGGACAAAAACCAATGATCGACAGAATAGATTATGGCTGGATCAATCTATTGTAAATTTTGTTTTAATTACAGCCTGCGAGAGAATGTCTAAGTCTCTCGAGGGGAAACTATTTTCGAATTTGTCTGTAGAAGAGCGACCCGAGTGAAGATAACGATACAGCCTATCGTCAATAGATGTACATGGTGTACAGTGGATTTCGAAAACAGATTCCCCTCAAGACACACACGCTTTCTTTCTCAGCGACCCACTAGAGACCCAACCCCGGATCGCCCTGTTCAGATCGCTCTCACAGCCAATCACAATTCCCGAGGTCTCCAACAAGGGGCATTCTCTAGCCCAATTAATCTAAGCTGATTTACAGTAGGAGGCTGGGGAAGAAAGCGTCTGTGTCTAGAGGGGGAATCTGTTTTCGACTTCTACTGTACCCTTTAACATATTTTTGAATTGGTAACCAATGTTGATTGCACCGTCACGCGCCTCCAAGCCCATAGTCGATTGTTTCAAGTAAGACTATCCACAGATAATTAAATTGCGATCTGGTGTAATGACAGATTCCAGTTAATGAACTGCATCATGTTTCACCGTCTATCATCTTTTACATCATTGGTGAGCCAACGAAGATCCCACGGTAACGGCGATGGGTAGTCACCGTTGGCAGCCACTTCACCGCTCGGCAGTTACGCCGCGCCGCAAATCAACATGTGACTCACTGGTTCCCATCGATCATGATCATCACCAACCCCCATCTGTCCCTCATCCGGCCCTCACCATCAACGTGTCCTCAACATCAACACGCCTTCACCAGCACGCCAACACTACCTACTCACTGTCGAAAGCCCGCATTTCACCACGTCGAGACAAATTCTGCCCCCTTGGTAGCCAGCAAAGATACGCATTCACACAAATGGAGGCTACTTTGGATTGCACGCGTCGCCCAGATCGGCCACTAAGCTATCATACACTGAGATCCCCACTGGCCCGATGACTCAGTGCTCTACTTCGCACTCCGTTGAAGAAAATGCCCATTGTCGAAAGACAGGGCGTGATTCAAGGCTCCATAACAACTTGACGCGAACCAGGAACATGGCTATTGAACTCTACAAACAGGCTGAAGGGCATGACACAAAGTATACTGGATGATTCTTGATTCTATTGATTCTTTGGAGCAGGTCTTGGCTTCTTCGAGGACTCCCCCGAATACTAGTCTCTGACACCACGAAGAGGTGCCTGCAATCGCCAGAGGATCAGGACGAGGACCGCGGCGCCACGGGTCGCCTAATGAGCGCAAATTTGATAACGCAGGGCTCAAGGCTGCATGGAAGCTCAAAATTATACAATCACAGGGCTCAGAGCTGTGAGGGAGAACTTGGTGTCGCAGCGGTCTCCTGCGGAGGTTCTTGGTAACGCAGGCGTCCCTGCGGAGCACAGGTTTACAACGCAGGGCTCATTGCTGCGAGGGAGCACATTTTTACAGTCACAGGGCTCATGGGCTGTGAGGGAGCACGTTTTTACAATCGCAGGGCTCATGGGCTGTGAGGGAGCACGTTTTTACAGTCACAGGGCTCATCGTCTGTGAGGGAGCACACTCTTACAATCGCAGGGCTCATCACTGCGAGGGAGAACTTTTTGACGCAGCACTCTCCTGCGGAGAACTTGGTGACGCAGCGGTCTCCTGCGGGTCTCCCTTGGTTTCGCAGCGTCCCCCTGCGGAGGCTCTTGATGTCGCGGAGGTCCCCGCGGAGCACATTTGTACAACACAGGGCTCATTGGCTGTGAGGGAGCACATTTATACAACACAGGGCTCATTGGCTGTGAGGGAGCGCATTTATACAACACAGGGCTCATGGGCTGCGAGGGAGCGCACTCTTACAATCGCAGGGCTCATTGCTGCGAGGGAGAACTTGGTGACGCAGCGGTCTCCTGCGAGGCACACTTGATCACGCAGAGCCCGTCCTGCGAAGAGTACTTGGTAACGCAGATCTTACCTGCAAAAGACACCCCAAGGCTGCGAGGCCCGGAGTGTGAGGAGGAAAGTCCTGCTTTTCTTTTCGACGGGAAAAGAGCGTCTTTTATGCTATTCTGAGTAGGGGTTTCGGCAGCGACCACTTGCGTACATTTTGCCGAGTCCAGAGATTTGACTTCAAATTCGCACCGGGCGACCCTAATTTCGTGGGTGTTGAGGCGGTTTATCAACGTTGAAATAAGAAATTTCAAGAGTTTGGAGTGGAGAGCGGGCGGAGTGGCCGGATCCACCTGGAGCCGTGGTTGATACGAAGCTATGCGTGACAAATCATTTGCCTCATCAACATTGATTCACCTGGCTTAAACGGCCTGCAACGCAGTTGGTATGAGGTTTAGACTGAAGTGGCATGCCATGGGCTAGTCGCCCTGGCAGCTTAATCTCTTGTGGCTCCAGAAGTCTGCCAATGTTCGCTCGCACTGTAGCCAATCGATTTGCGAATCATTGGTCTTAACATTGCTCAACGATGTGAAACGGTTTTCACGCAGCTAATATGTAGAGTCGTTCCATGGAAGTCTCGCCTTGGCAAATCGCTTGCCCATCCGCAGAATTTTTCGCCTGCAAAATTTCTGTTCTCGCCCCGTGAGAGAAAAATGATTTCCCTCAGCCTAGCCGACATATTTTTCGTCGCAAGTCGCAGTCACTGCAACGCGTCATGCCGCCCAGATCTTTATTTCGCTTGCCAGCACAGGATGACCAGGGTACTTCGTGTGCCCATGCCCACAAGCCGGCCGAGGTACCATCGATGAAGAGATGTCGACGCCGAGTCCGTCGTCGGAAAATGATTTCGTCGCGCTCCAATAGAGACTCCACCGCTGTCCATCATTGGTCTCCACAGTCAATCAGCTACCGGTAAATCACCTCGCGATCCTCTCAAAATTGAAAAATTCCACAATTGACTGTCGAAGGTCCTTGAAACGCTTTCTAAAACAAAGTCGAGGACTAGAAGCTAAGGGTAAGTCAAAATTAGAGGTCCGAGTGCCTTCGCTAATCACGATCGGTAGAGATCATAGAGGTTTTGTTCCCCATGCTACAGTACGTCCCAAAACTGGTGCAACCGCCTCCACTCTTTCAATGATTATTTAGCCCCACGGCCAAGAAACACTAGACCATATTAGGCAAAGGCCCGGAATATTAATATTCCCGTATCAGTCTTGATACCGTGATTTACCTTGGTTCAAGTACGCTGTTTCGTCTTGTGATTGTATTGGCGATCCAAGTAAACTAGAATTTTCCATGGATATGTAAACAAGTCAAACACTAGAGATTTGGAGTCCCTCGAGAATCTGGCCATCTGCCACTTCACTTCTGTTCCTATGTCCAAGTCGGTCGGGGGGGCTTACTCGGCACCCAACCAGCAAATAGTGACTTGCAGTACTTACTTACTGTCCTTACAGACTACCCATGAACCCGCTTATCATAATACTCAGCCTGTCAGCTACAGTCCTCTCTTCTACACGCCCCGCAACACCCTTGGTGGAAGCTGACAAAGACATATTATAGACTCCTCAGTGGCATCTTCTGCCTTGGGGGGATGACTCACACTCCTTTCAACGATGATGATGACGATGATGCTTACCGACCTGAACTGCCCCATCTATGGGAACGAACTCCCTCGTATGCCCCTACCCCTGGTTACCCAGACCGCGAATGGACGCCATCAATAATCTGCTCTTCATCCGATTCTGAGGACGTAGTTGGTGAATGTTCACCTTCCTTGCATCAACATCTATCGGACCAGCAGAGTTTTGATCCTGTGGTTGAACGTGCAGATGGAAGTGCATGGGATGAACAATCTCCGGACTGTATCCACTACCAGATCGAGTGGAGGGTCAAATTGAACAATCGAGTTGTGGTAAAGGATACAAAACAAGACCTTGTTCAACCACCTAGATCCTATTGGGAACAGATAAAAGAGGATGCTTGTACGATTCTAGGGCGGAAGACAGCACGTGGCCGACGGGTGAGGCTAGATGATACTGACATGGTCTTATCGGTGAACTCCCAACGGAACATTGACAAACACTTTGAAGGCACTAGTATTGATTGGACCGCGGTGGAGAAACAGCTGCTAGCGTGGGCCTATCTTTTCCGTCGTGGCAAGAAGATCCGGCTCCAAATATCGATCAACTACATAGAAGACAGTGGACCTCTTCTTTCTAGAACGGACAAGCGAGGAAAGTCATCGGTGACTACACGGATGCTCGCTGACCGAGACGCTCAGATTGACGCCGAGCAGGTCACCGGCCAACATTCCGTCTGGCGCGATGTGTATCGTGTTATGCGATGTCCTGGGCCTCCATGTCGCCACGAAGGACAATACTGCTGGCAAGATCCAGAGGGAAAAAGGCACCATAGATTGAAGACACACCATCTGAAGGCCCTCGTCAAATATGTGGAGCAAGGTGGGGTTCTCGAGACCCACGCTGATGTCCCTGATAGTGTTCGCGAGCAGCTCTGTGCCGAAGAGAACCAGCGACTGGACAGGAAAAAGAAAGCTGCGGAGAACTCCACATCGGGTTCAGTGTGTCCTCCAATCAATATCAATGTCCTTCCGGCTGGATCTCAACAATCGATACAGCCTCCTGCTAATCCTACCATGCCAACCGGGCCCAGCTACACCGAATCAATCATAATCGACGGCCTGCTAGATGTCGCTGTGGACGATTATACAGAATGGCAGCAATCGCGGGTGAGCAACGAGGCTTTTAGGGAGAACATCAATAAAGCACGCGATGTGACCCTCGACAACTGTCTCGACCTCATGCAGATTTATGAGGATCAAGACCCAGGTTTCTTTGTTAAGCACGGCGTGAAAGTAGGTGCCGCCAGGCGATTCGTTCGCGACATCGGCCTGTGGGTGCGACGACGCAAAGAAGCTACTTGCAACGAAAATTTTCATTTAGTCTAGATATTTTATATACAGTGATTAGAGAATAGTCTGTACTGGCATGCTGCATTATCTCTTCGCATGGGTTCGAAATGAGCTGTAATTTCTTTCGGCGATCATACTGCACCAAATCAGGTAAGATCGCTTTAATGACCTTTCCCAACATGCTGGTACAGTGGAATTCGTAAATAGTTTACCTCACCCCAAGACACGCAGGCTTTCTTTACATTGATGAATCCTAAATCTGAATTTGTGTGGGTCTTGCTAAGACGGGAAGTTGCCTATGGGCCTTTTAGTCAAATGAGCTTGGTTCCCGCACATTAATACGTACATGTACGGAGTTTCGCTTTACCAAAAGGAGTAGTGTACATAGATTAGATCCGGAACATCGCGCGTGATGAAACATCATTCCAGGGCCCAACGCTCGATATTTTAGAATATTTTACGCCGGGCTTAAATTCTCGGCTTTTCCAAATGCCTGGATTCTGAAATCCCTGCGCGTCATTTGAGAAAGTCTCCGAGGCGCCAAAAGTCAGGAACGGGATTGAATTCGAGAATTGGACTCTCACTCAATCCAGCCAAATATCAATTGTGATGGATTTCTTCCGTGCCTTGTAAAATAATTAATTGTGCCTTTTCGCGATGTGTTTGTTCATGATACGGCGGCTTTTCCCAATGTCAGTGCGGCTCAGAACAGGGCGCTAAAAGTGTACCCTGACAGAAGCTCCCGAGGATCCTTTTTTCTCAGCTTTCTATGACATCATATCAAAAATCAAAAGTACATAATCGAACACAAAAAATGAGATCGAGGCCCTTTACGGAGTTAATGCCTCAATGAGAAAGGTGGGGGAGTTGCGTCGATCCTTCCATTCACTTCTACGGTGCCCGCAGTACAGTACCGAGGAGGGAGGTTTCAGTCGAAAAGATAAAGTCAGAAATTCGTGCCCTCACATTGTGTGGGGGCACCTAAGACTGTCTCTCCAATAGCTAAAAATGCCATGGCATATTTCATATCAGCTTTTGACATTGCTGGTCCATTGAGTGGAGCCAAGTCTCCACTTTGAGAGGCGATTTCCTCCGGAAAGAGTAGCCGACCAATGAAGTTCAAAAATTGTTGAGGTTCGCTGATCGGGGACGCATGCGTGTGTATCATTGCTCCTGTTGGTTCTGGGTGCAAGCGCCACACATGGACCACCCTGGTATGTACTCTTATATTACGTGCTGTCACCAACAAAGGAGCTGATAATGTATGGATCAATCCAATGCCCCGGGATGTGATTTAATTCGCAGAACTATCAGACACCAGTCATCAATCGGAACCAAACAAAGGAGACGAGGATCTGCAATGACGCGAGAAAGCTATGAGGGGGAAGCGGATGAATGATCCAACACGTGCAGACCAACAAAAGCTCCATGTCACGTAACAGGGATTGGGGACTGGGAACGGAAAACACATCCACTTGGTCCATGTCCACAGTGGTATGGAGTTGCCCGTTGTGTTGGCTCCCCCCTCCCCCCCACTACTACGCAGTATCCCGTCCTTTCATCTCCACCTTGCCGGTGGTACTTTAGCGGATAATACAGCCATGATCTCATCCTTCATGTGGGGCACCATAGAAGTACTGTGATTCCTCGATTTGCACATAAGCCTGATATAAGTAGCTTCGCCCCCAGATAAAATACTATCCATCTCCATATTATCTTTCCAGTAAAAAGAAAGCCGACCTAATATTGAAGCTTTCAATCAGATCGGCTCCGCCCTAGACAAATTTAATATAGAACTTCGAAAGAAGCTCCTTTCTCCTTCCCACCAATGTTCTGTCACAGGTACGCCCAATACTCAATATACCAATTTAGAATTTTAATGTTTAATAATTGTGCCTATTATACAGAACTGGATCTCATAAGCCAGATAGCGAGCTCATTGGCCGCTTTCAAAAGCTCTGTGGGAAATCATTTTTCAATGAGGGCACCACCAATAACAAACTTGAATCAGGAAACCCTTTTACTGATGCAGACAATAATATGACACCTTCAGAAGGGTAAGTAATCATTTCTTTACCAGATAATCCGCGAACAAAAATCTCATATCTAGCCAGAGCCTGTAAGAAGGCGAAGGGAAGCCTTGAATTACCCGACCCTTCCTTCTCATTCGACGGGACTGCGCCTGAACAGTGTCTAGCACCTGAAAGCCACAGTCTCGACTTTTATGCATCGCAATTAGATGCCCCTACAACATTCAATGACTTGGTAGAGGGGTGTCAACCTTCCAAGAACATCTCTCAAGAAAATCTTAAATCTATTTTGGGCTCGCAAACGAGAGATCAATTCGGAGATCGGGCCAACTCAAGCTCACTGGATGTTATCAATCCCGCGGTGACCTGGAACAGTATGGATTCCTTTTCCACGCAAGGCGCATATGCACCGAATCAGTTCCCCCAGCCAAGTTCTGATTTCGAAAGTATGGGACTCCCAGCTGAGCCGCTTAATTACAATCGTATTTCGAGTGACGAGCTTTCATGGAACCCAACGGAAAGTAACCACTCAGTGAGTGGCAGCCGCGTCAACTCACAAAATACTATGTCCTTCCCTGAACAGAACCAGTAAGTTCAAACACGATCTTACCAATGTTCAAGTCTTTTAATATTGCACCTTCAGGTTCCGTTATACCACCACTCTCCTAGCCTCCACTGCTATGGTTGATGATTCGCGCGAGGCGGCTGTGTCATATCTTAACAAAGGTCAGGTGTACCATCTCAGGGTGGTAGACACAATGCCATCTGTGGTATATAACGCCGAATCTACTCAGTACCGAACCTTTATTCGGATTTCATTCGGTGAAGAACAGCAACGATCTGACCCAGCTGCCTATTGGCAATTATGGAAATCAGCGCGAGGGCTAAATGAGTCAAAAAAGAGGGACTTTAAACTCAACGCTGTTGAATACGTGGGCGATAATAATCCCTCTATGCACGTTGAGCCAGTCTCCCATGATGGATTTTCTGTTACCTGGACTGGCAAGCCGGCCGACAGGATACCCCAATGCAGTATCCCAGTGCGATTCAACTTCTTATCTACCGACTTTACACTTTCGAAAGGGGTGAAAGGAATTCAGGTCAGGCTATGCGCCAAGACAAAGCAACTCGGCGAACCGGGCATTCAAGAACCAGAAATCTGTTTCTGCAATGTGAAGCTCTTCCGCGACCATGGCGCCGAGCGAAAACTATCCAATGACGCTGCGAGTATCCGGAAAAGAATGGAAAAGCTGCAGCTGCAAATGAAAGATCCCGCGCCACCCGAATGTTTAAACAAGAGAAAGCGAGGCAGCGTTTCCGCAAAGTCCAACCCGGATTTCAGTCACTCGATGAATAACCTCCAACGTCAAGGCGATATGTCAATAAATCTTGACAATTCTCCCCGGCAAGCAAACTTCCAGCAGCAACTGCAGAAGAGACTAGACGCCCTCGAACGATGCCTCTACTCTAGCCATCCCGAAAGTTTTCTAAATCTTCGTGGCGGGCCTCAAGATGATCCCGAATTGTATCCGTCTCCTTCACTAAACGCAGATGATGACCCGCTGAAAAGGGCCTCTATAGACTGCAGGGGCTCATCAAATGATGACGCTTCGTCTGTCAAATCAGATTTAGCCGGATTCAATGAGATGGACACGCCAAGCTCCAGGAGTAGTCTGCGGGAATCAGCGACCCATGAAGTATCACCAGTATTATTGAAACCAAGTCATTCCAGTAATATGCCAGGTAAGACCTACCCAGTGAACATTGTGTCGAACAGCTAGAAAGGATGTAAAACTGACTATTTCCTCTGAATCAAGCCGCATGCTTCTACATTCGAGTTATCACAAACAACCAGTCTCCGAGTGAGCACTATCGCGCGTTATATCTTAAATCACGAACGGTTCAAGATCTAACGATGAAAATTTCGGAAAAAGTTCCTGCCAAACAAAGTCTAAAGATTTCTAGCATTCTACATAAAAATGAAGCTGGGCTCAAAATTGTGGTGGATGATGAGTTTGTGCAAGAGATGGCCGAAGGACAGAGCATGGCTGTCAGAATTGTTGAGACTCCCGAGAATTGCCTTGATGCTAGCAACACATCAAATAGCATTCAACGTGAAATTTGGTTGGAGTATTAGATGAAAGAGGGTATACAAAAGGAAGTTTCTTCATTTGAAAGGCCGTCGTTGATGAGTTACGATCTTATGAGTCTAAGTGAGGTATTTGTTGGAGTTGCTACATACTTATGTATTTATCGTCGTTCTTTTACAGTGGTCACTCCTGCGGATGCCGAGTACTTGATAGAGGGGAAAAGTTGAATTTGAGGCCAGATTATCACACTGACAAGGAGGATTGCCTTCTGTTTGCCTTGTTTGCATGCTCCACGTTCTAGAATCCCGAGACCATACAAGGGTATTACGCATGCCATTTTTACGCTGTTATTTACAGCCGTACTGGAATACTACCAAGAAAAGGATTCGGAGTTTGATTAACTGTAATAGGTATAGCGCAGTTTCAAAAGAGGGGGATGAGAAAGATCCTCTGTGTGTTGGTGGTGAATCTGATTTTGATCCATGCTGTACTCCTCTTCGAAGATCAATTCAAATGTTCAGCCAAGTCTTCACTAGCTGTATGTTTGTGGCGGAGAAAGAAGCTCCACTAGTTCTGACGATCTTCGTTTCAGGTTGGAATTGTTGGGCAATGCGTGGCTAGTGGCTTAAAGCTTTGGGAAGCCAACCTGATGCGAATTATTATCGCCATCCTGTTTGGCGCAGGGAAGTAGGCAAGATAAATCTGGGTCAAACCCCCAAAAGTCATCCTTTTTTGTCGTTTCTTGCATTCGGAGGATAAATCTTTGGTCGCCTGGGTGTATTACGGGGAATATTTGCTTTGGACGGTGAAAATCCGGCCCTATAATATTGCGGAAAATTAGTCTTACATAAAGCATTGTTTGACTGATTGGCGAAACAGCTTAATTACTCACCTTTGGAGCCTGAAAGCAACGCACGTTTGTCATCATCAGCTGATGATGACAATGGACCATCGAACCCCCCAAAAGTAAATTGACATTATGTATGGAAATTGAATCTGAGGTACCCGTGTTGCTAGAGGATTTTTTTGTTGTGAGGAGGGATGAGATTTGTGGTCTGAACAGGCATGCTTATTTAAATATTTTGTTTAGTGTCAAACGTATATATAACCGGCACAAAGACTAACGACCACAAACATGAAGGATATGTTCATTGGATGGTATAGATATCCTCCAATCGGAACCCGGATTGTCAGTAATCCCTTGCTGCATTGCTTTCGAGGAACCTGCTGCTCGTACGGACGGCCTTGAGAGCCGAAAGAATCATTTGCCTTGTTGAGTCATGTGATGCGGGCAGGAATGTGCACGGTTGTTCGGTTGTTGTCCAATGACAAAGGATACGTAAGAGATTGATGAAATGGACCTTGGTTCAGAAAGAGCAAGGAAAATCAACAAGCAGGATGTCTTGATTTTTGAATACAGTAGCTTTAGCCAGACATATGTACAGTAGAATACGTATTCATTTTACCCCAAGGCGTATATGCTTTGTTTCTCGGTCCGTACCCGAAACCACGGGCCACGCATGAAGATTCAGTACTGTATTGCATCGCGGAAGCAATTGTAACAACGAAACCAAGTAACTTTCGTAGTAAGTTTGTTGCATCACCTGACATATATTTGCCGTCACCTTTCATCCCACACTTTTTAACCCCTCGCTCACTTCCACCTTCGTACCAAGCCATCGATACAAGATGTCGGCATCCCGCTTCAGACCTATTCTACCTCATATGCCAAGTACTACAGCTTCTGTAGTTGACGAATCAGAAAATTACACTGTAAACGAAGTCTTAATAAAGAGACGATCAACCGCTTGCACTGAATGTCAGCGTCGACGAACAAAGGTAAGAAATCTTAAAAATAGTGCTTTATTTAGCTGCTTGGTTTTGACATGTTGAAAATAGTGCATTTCTGGAATCCCGTGCTTAGAGTGTACGAAACGCAACTCTCGTTGTATTTTCGAAGAGAGTTCTGACAAGCGACGCAAGAGCTACGAAAGAAAGATAGAAGAAGAACTGAGATACTACCGAGGTTTCTTGGATGACCTGTTGGAGGCAATACGACGTTCTAGTGACGATAACGTCGATCGTATCATCAATATAGTGCGGTCTGGTTCATCAATAAGCGAAATACAGTTCATGGTGAAAGAAGCTCTTTCGGAAGGTGAATCTTCTTTTCCTGCAGCGTGATGAACACGTGCTCAGTGGGATGAGCAATCATGAAGCAGTAAATCGTATGTATCGTGCGTGTCACAAAATTAACAGGCCTGGGTGGATGATTGTTTCGCTTGAATACGTGTCATGTTCTATGAGCTGTTTACGGCTAAGCCAAATGTGGCTTAATGCAGTTTTCGGTTACGGGCCGAGAAAGAAAGAGTATGTGCCCGGGGTTACATAAATTGTTTTTAAATTGTACTTTATGGTTCACAGACCTAGAGTAACATCCTGGGATGTTGAGACCAAAGTAAAGGGAGGTACGAAGGGATGAGAGAACGTTCTAAAAGGATTCCATAATGGCAATAAAGTGCGGAGGCAATAAAGTGCGGAGTGCTGCAATAAATGGAGGGCGGAGACATTTGATGAGCTGACTCATATCGGGTTTAAAGTCGGCCCGACAGAATCTCCCACAGTAACGGAAACGTAGCGAAGTGCATCATCCGGGTGCAGCAATAGGATCGCTAATAGGTCTAAGTTGCTAAAAGGCCCCTAACCCGTGCCACTAAACCCCCCCTGCGCTCCAGGTCAACGGGGGACTCAAGGTTGATAGCTCCAAAATTGATGCGGGGACTGGCCCCACCCAGCAGGTCTCACGTCCAGGGATTTGAACCTGAAACAATATTGACCTCATTGAATGGCGAGCAAAGTCTACTCAGAATAGTGACATGCATTATGCCAAATTACTATCCGATAATATCCTCTTCATCGTGATATACAGTAGTAAAGTAGAACTCGAAAACAGTTTACATATATGAGCTCAGTAGATCCGAGGTCAAACTCTATTAGATTGTTTGTTTTCTCTGTTTCAAATCGCAATTATCAGTCAGTCAGAAGCATAGATTTCATCGCTTAGCCCCTATCAACTTTCTATCTGGTTTCTCCAACATATATAAGTGTTTGTTCACGCTCCACGAATATTTACAGCCCTTCGTTTCAGGGCAGAAGCGTGCGACGCGCGCGTCTCCCAGTCCTTTCTACCATGCAAACCTAAAACAAATTTTTGAATACGGAATAAGCAATTTTGGGCTTAGCATATCATATGAATATGGTTTGAAAGAGTACCTCTTAGTTTCCTGATATGCTATAACGCTCGGCACTATACGATGATGACACTGGTATGTCGAAGAATTCATGCATTCCGTATCTCTGGATGTAGCAGGAGTTCAAAAAAACGAAGCTCGCAATAATGCTCGTGATTGAGCCATAGTAGCGCTATATCTCTACAGCTAGACCAGCGTGTCGAAAATGTCCCTCCGCACTTTTCTCTCTCGCGCCAACAACATCAACACACCATTCGAGGAAGTTATCGAATCCTTGCTCTGGATTTTCTTCGTAGGATTGCCAATTACGCCGGATAAAGGCCTTGAGCTCAGCAAAAAACTCCTCAATAGGATTCAAATCTGGGGAATATGGAGGCAAATACACTAGCTTTACGCCAGCTTCTAAGCATATCTTTTCAATTCTGTCCGAGTGATGAAAGGATGCATTATCCATCACTAGCACAGACTTCGGCTCGGGCCATCTCCCACAGTGCTGGAGAAGCTGCTCGATGAAATCCTCAAAGACGAATGCGTCAGTTGAACCCTGGAAAACTCGAGACATAACGATGCCATCTTGCGCATACGCGGGCAGAATTTGATAACGCTGATCACGATGGAACTTCGACACTTGAACCGGTGCGTGGCCAAGGGGGGACCAGCCCGTTCGCCGGAAGCCTATTCGTTTATCACATCCAGATTCATCGACATAGACAAGGTGGTAAGACTTGAAGTCTGATATGAAATGATGGTATTCGTCCCGAAGGTCAAGGTTGCGTTCTCGGGCCTTGATCCGAGCAGTCTTTTTTGACCAGCCTTTGGACTGAAGGGCGCGACTCACGCTAGATTTCGTTGCTTGAAGAGCGAATTCGTCCCACAGAAAAACCACCATCTCTTCCAGATATAAGGCAGGTTTTTCAACCAGATGGTCGCACAAAGCCTCGAGCATAATTGGAGTGATACTACGGGGTCGTCCGCCTTTATTTGGCGGTGCTTTGACGCTGCCAAACATTCTTATATTAGCAGAGATTCTTGAAATGGTGCTCTTGTTGCAACCAGCGGCCTGTGCCATCTCAGTTATAGATAGTTCGCCACTGTGGATCATGTCATGAATAAGCTCATGCTTGGAAGGAGCTAGGTTTGGAGCCATCTTTGGTTGGACCACTCGTGATTGATTGTCAAGTGTGCTTCCCGAGGAAAGCTGCTTCGGATGAGGGGCATGGAGGTGTCACATGTATTGAAATTTACATGCTAATACATGCTTGAGATTATTACGTAACCTTCGTACGAGGAAATACCCATGCAGCCGTCGGAAGAACTCCCAATATAGACTAGCATTTCTTGGCAGTGGGGCTAAATAATCACTTAAAGAGTGTAGGCGGTTGCACCAGTTTCGGGACGTACTGTACAGGAAACAAAGAATATAGAAATGTCTTCAGAATGCAATAAACGGAATCATAAAGCATGCGTCCACAAGTCGATATAGTGCCGCCGAAACCTATTTCCTAGATAATCTCGACGGCCTGTCTTAAGAGAAAGATAAGTTACATATCAACGTATTCTGTTACCAAACGTCCATAGGTAGCATCATCGCTATCCTAGGTTTGCTTAACGAGAGTGTCGTATAAGCTAAACTTGGGTTGATTATAAACCATTGACAGCTTGTCTAGCGGCTTCTTCGAACTCAACTGCGATAGGAGGGCCATGACTTTGGCATAGCACACCGGTGGTGGGGACATCATCAGGGTCCCTGTCACCGATTCCAAGGTGTTCACTTGGTTTGAGAAACGATATCTGGTATAGTGTATAGGCCTGCATGGCGTGATTATAGGCTTCCATGGCACTCTGGGTTGCAAGGTTGCTCACACTAAGGTCGAAGATGGAGGAATGCATGATGGGCTGTGGAGTTTGTTTACTGGAGGGGATATCGTCAGAGTTCCTGTCGCTGATCTCGTGATCTTCGATTAGGCCAACAGACGATATCTGTGACAGTGCATGGACCTGCATAGTGTGAGTATAGGCTTCCATGGCACTCTGGGTTGAAAGGTTGCTCACACTGGAGCCGAAGGTGGATAAAGGACTTGTGGGCTGTAACGATTGTTGCGTTCTGTATTTCCGGTCACTGGGGGAATCGATCCGTGTTGTCAATTTGAAAAATCAGAAAAACCACGAGGGGTAGAAACCTATGGAACTTACTGTAATTTACGCTGACTCATTGAGGATACATGGGCAAACGATAGCGACGGAACGATATCCTAATACGGACTAGTGCCTTGATGTGATAGGGCCCAGGAAACAAAAAGAGAGAGATTGCAGGTAAAACTGATTTCGAATACCACTGTACGTCTCTGCCCAATGGGGACAGGAGTGGAAGGAAAGCACCAAAGGCACGCACCTACGGAAGATTGACGGGAACCTACCGGCACGGTACACGAGAAAGCTCTACGGGAATTTGCCCAGGAATCGTGCATATCTGCTAACGCAACTACGCACGGGCCACAACTGGTTATCCACTTACGCGAAGAAATTCGGCTTTCGTGAAGACGATCTGTGCGAGTGCGGCGCGCAGGAGACGGTCACTCACGTGTTGTTGGAGTGTCGAAACCTGCAAGAGCCGCGGGTTGAACTGAGAAGAAAAGTTGGGGACGCGCTGGGCAGCGTGTCGAGTCTGCTGGGAGGCTCAAATGAAGGTGAGAAAGGTAAACCAGACACCGTCTCAAGGGCGAAGACGGTTCAGGCCGTATTGGACTTCGCCGAGGGTAGATTAGTGATAGTTGCCCTCTCGGCTCCGCCGCCGGGCGTTAATGAATTGTGTGTGTGTGTGTGTGTGTGTACCTGGTTGACTTTGGGATCTTCAAAGTTCACTCTAGTTCAAGCAGAGTTGATACCTGATAAGCTTTCCACTACAGGGAACATAAATACCAGGTAGATTGCCCTGAAAAGAGTAGTATTATGATAATGTTGGCCGATGACAATTTATTGATCAAGGATAATTTTGGGAAATAAATGTCTACAACTATTTTTTATTACGTCCGTGAATGTCATAGTTTACTTTAAGTAACTTCAAGATCTCGATGAAGATAAACTGTATAATAACTGAATACGCCATGCACTAAAATTACTATTCTGATGGCCACATTGCATAAAGATTGACCTTTTTGAATAAGCCTTTAATAATACTAGATCACAATACTTTATTCCAACACCCCATAGATCATACAAGCAGAGATCCATTATGACATAAATAGTAAGGTTTTGTGGCTACAAACAGTACCGAAAGCTTCAAACCAAAGCATAAAACGGCTGTGAGTTACATAAGGTAATTTCTAAATATCTTCGGCCCAAATCTAATTCATGCGGCCGCCCGACAAGGCATTAGGAGGATGATGATATGATGACAATGGCCTAGTAAAAAGGGCGGCCAGGCGAGTTTAGATCGTTCTTCGTGCCGCTGCAAGGCAACTATCGTACCTGAATTCACCAAGGCAGCTCGTGCCACAAGAAAGCGTCACGAAGAATGGAAGTCCCTTAAAGCGATTTGTATTAGCAACACTGCTCATGCCCCCAGGGTCGCATTCATAATTCCTAGGAGAGCCAAGTTCTGGGGAGTTCCGTATACGCTAGTACTAAGGGAACCAATTGTCATGAATTTATTGATTGATTGAACTATCTGAAAGACTATTGGTGAAGTATCTCTAGATCTCAGGGGCGACGGTTTTCTTGAAACGTGATTCCAAGTTGATCCGGTATACGACTAAACATGCGGGGAATTGGTGGCGGCTGAATCATTCAATCTCTAGTGGTAAAGTACCGGCTCTCAGATCGACAGAAGTTACTCAGCCATCTTTGCAGGGTTCTTTCTTGACAGTGCAAATCCGATTATATATATATGGAAACAAAAAATAAAGCAGAGGCACAAGCCAGAAGTGACAGTACGCTAGGGGATTCCCTGTTGCTCGATCCATTGCTCTTGCCAGGACCAAACCCAATGGTCCTTACCCAAGTCGGAGTCGAGCTATCATTTTTAAGAAGATCTGAACGATAAGCGTCGTTCACCCCCAAAAATGACACTTTGATCTTTGCTTCGATTTTAGTATCGGCTCCATATAAGTTAGGAGAGCGAGCTGAAATATATCCATCCAAAGTAAGGTTTGCGTTCCTGCTGTCAAACTGGATATCAAGACTAGGATCTGGGTAGGAAATGTTAGAAGCCATTTGGCTCCACCAGTAGTCAGAAATCAGGATGCTAGTCCAGGTAACCTCTCTAGAAGAATTACAGGCGGTCATATTGAAATCCAAGGATTTGCCATCGAGCAGGTCAAGCGTTCCATATTCACTAATTGTTGCTGAGAGGTTGTAGGGCGCGCTGTCGGTTTTCTCAAGTGTGATGTTGAAGTAGGACCTCGTTTTAGTTTCCTCCAATGCATAATATTCGTACACTGGACTAGGCAAGTATCAGAAGATGTCCCGGTAGATACTGCACCTTTACTCACCTAGAAGAAAACAGTCCCCATTCCCAAGGAAACTCGAAAAGCGCATCATAATCCTCCACAGAAAAGTCATAGTCATAGTCCCAAAGGGTGAAAAAGGCATTTACAGGAATGTTGGGGGCATTGTATTTGCTAGGCTCGGTGAGAGCAAGAAGTGTAGCGAATGTGGTGTTAAAGCTTTTGCCTTGCAGGTTCGGGCACCAAGCTCCATCATGCTGCTCTTTCTCCTTCGCTGCAAATCCGGAAAAGGGCGTGATCTCAACCCGCGTGGTTCCATTGTAATATCTATTTGATAAGAATGAGATTTGACATAAAAGTGGAGATTAACTAATGCTTACGACCCAACCCAGTGGTATAGCCCATTTAAAGTCACATTGTCCGGTCGGAAGTTGAGCGAGGAGTCATAAGCTATCACTGCAATTGCGAAAGCCAGGCTGGATAGCAAATATTGAGCGATCTGATTGCGATGCATCTTCTGAACCCTCTTTGGGAGGAATGTCAAAATCGAGGAATGTCAAAATCAAAAGGTACCTGAAAACCAGTCCTCGCGTGCCCATGTTGTTGTATTTAAGCAGGGGGCACAGAAGATGTGGGTAAGCAGTCTTACCCCTTTAACGCGATGTTACAGAAAAGAAACGCCTAGCTTATTCCGACCTAGTGCAGCGCGATTGGGGCCAATCTCCCACGTTAATAGACTTTGCCAAACCCTCTAAGCTAGTGGCGAGAGCGCTAGCGCAGAACTAAAAACGAGGCTGAGTCTCAGAACCCAAGTAACTATTGGCTAAACTACCTGGGGTGCAAGCTGCTTCCAAATTGGCCTAAGTCTCTACTGATCGTAAGCCGTTTGCTCAGTGAGAGGGGGGATGAGCAGGGGTGCTGGTGTATTCGCTCTCTACCAGCCATTTGCGGACTAACCAGGCAGGCATGCTCCTGTTTGATAAGTTTGCCCAAAAAGAGGAGTCCAGGCACCTGACAGACCATACAGACTCAAAACGGGGGCTATAATTATCGTGTTATTTACGATTGTATTGGATTACTGCCAAGACAAGGGTTCAGGGGAAGACCAACTAGTTTAGGTACGTATAGCGTGTTTTGGAATAGAGAAAGATTTTACGTGAGCGAAGTGGTGAAACTGATTTCGATCCATGCTATACATAAAATATCTGTATTTTCGTTGCAAGTCGCTTCTTTGCATCGTTTCACCCAAAGGCCGATGTCACGAACGAACCGCCGCGGCACCTACTTTCACAAAGAAACCTGGGTCTTGATCCTCATAAATCTGCATGAGGTCGAGACAGTTTTCGAGAGTCACATCGCGTGCTTTATTGATGTTCTTCCTGAAAGCCTCGTTGCTCACCCACGATTGCTGCCATTCAGTATACTCGTCCACAGCGACATCTAGCAGGCCGTCAATTATGATTTATTCAATACAGCCCGGACCGGTAGCCATGGCATCATTAGCAGGAGACTGTATCGATTATTGAGATGATCCGGCTGGAAGGACATTGATATTTATCGGAGGACACACTGAACCCGTTGTAGAATTCTCCGCAGCTTTCTTTTCTTTGTCCAGTCGCTGGTTCTCCTCGGCATAGAGCTGCTCGCGAACACTATCAGAGACATCAGCGTAGGTCTCAAGAACCCCACCTTGCTCCACATATTTGACGAGGGCCTTCAGATAGTGAGTCTTCAATCTATGGTGGATCTTGCCAGCAGTATTGTCCTTCGTGGCGACATGGAGGCCCAGGACATCGCACAACACGATACACATCGCGCCAGACGGAATATTGGCCGGACACCTGCTCGGCGTCAATCTGAGCGTCTCGGTCAGTAAGCATCCGTGTAGTCACCGATGACTTTCCTCGCTTGTCCGTTCTAGAAGGAAGAGATCCACTGTCTTCTATATAATTGATCGATATCTAGAGCTAGATCTTCTTACCACAACGGAAAAGATAGGCCCACGCTAGCAGCAGTTTCTCCACCGCTATCCAAAACACTAGGACCTTCAAAGTATTTGTCAATATTCCGTTGAGAGTTCACCGATAACACCAAGTCAGTATCATCTAGTCTCACCCGTCGGCCACAGGCTGTCTTCCGCCCTAGAATATTACGAGCATCCTCTTTTATCTTTTCCCAGTAGAATCTACGTGGCTAAATAAGGTCTTCTTTTGTATCCTTCACCACAACTCGATTGTTCAATTTAACCCTCCACTCGATCTGGCAGTGGATACAGTCCGGAGATTATTCATCCCATGCACTTCCATCTGTACATTCAACCACAAAATCACAACTCTGCTGGTCTGATAGATGTTGATGTAAGGAAGGTAAACATTCACCAACTACGTCCTCAGAATCGGGTGAAGGGCAGATTATTGATAGCGTCCATTCGCGGTCTGGGTAACCAGGGGTGGGGGTATACGAAGGAGTCCGTTCTCATAGATTAGGCAGTTCAGGTCGGTAAGCATCATCGTCAGCATCTTCGTTGAAAGGAGTGTGAGTCATACCCCCAAGGCAGAAGATACCACAGAGGAGTCTATTAACATAGTTGTGTGTTAGCTTCCACCAAGTATGTTCCGGAGCGTGAAGAAGAGAGGACTGTGGCTAACAGACTGAGTATTATAATAAGCGGGTTCACAGGTAGTCTGTAAGGACAGTATGCAAGTCACTATCTACAGGTCGGATGCCGAGTAACCCCCCCCAAACCGACTTGGACAAAGCAGCAGAAGGGAAGTGACAGATCGCCAGATTCTCGAGGGACTCCCCAAGCTCTAGTGTTTGATTTGTTTGCATGTTCATGGAAAATTCTAGTTCCCTTGGATTGCCAATACAGTTACAAGACGAGGTACCGTATTTTAATGAAAGTAAATCACGGTATCAAGACTGCTACGGGGAATATTGTTATTCCGAATTACTTCCTAATATGGTCTAGTGTCTCTTGGCAGTGGGGCTAAATAATCACTTAAAGAGTGTAAACAGTTGCACCAGTTTCGGGACGTACTGTAGGACTGCCTTTGGTGCCTATCCCTTTTCGAGCGCAACATATGATCCTCCAAACCCTGCAACGCCACCTCGAGCATTCCGCCTTCCAATTTGTTCAAAAATGGCTTTTACCACAGTCTTTAGCTGTTGGTTGGACATGCCCCGACGCACTGGAGCTGCATAATTTCTTCACATTCTTAGCTAGAAATCGATCGAAGATCTCGTCTGAGCAACATGGTGAAAATATCACCACTGTTCAGAACTTGCGCCATTCGATCGCCGGCATTCGCCACGCCGCTGTTCATCGCTTGGCCCAAGATAGAGACAGTCTGCTTGAGAAAAATTGTACTGCCATCGAATTCTGCCTTCGCATCGGCGACAACTATGGCGCAGAGAGTCTCTGTCGTCTCTTTGAATTCCTACAGAAAATCCTCCCGAAGTCAAGCATGGTGCAAGTGCAGCCACAGCAGTCTGTTCCCTCTCATCCTCATCTACCCGAGCTCTCTCTCCGCACACGACTACAAGAACGATCGATGATACCCACTGACGTGATCAAGACACTCGTTGGATGTATCGAGGAGGACTTGATCTCAGAGGTGATGCATTTCTTGCAGATTGAGTTTCCGTGAGGCGTGGTGCGTGGCTCGGTTCGATTTATGTTCGGGACCTTATTGAATTGCGGCATGTACCTGAACATGGTCAGCCTAAGCAAAAAAAACCTCTATGTACTCTGAACATTCAACTTCCCATTCAATTTTACTTTATTGACTTCGTTACCTGTATTTTCTGAAATGTGTGTCGAAAAGTGGGTTACTCCGTTTGAACCCAGCATTTCAGGGATATCTCCCACATTTGGACGTACGCTTGAACAAAAGATCAGATCTACGTCACATCACTCGAAGATGCTATATAATGCATAGACAATGCTTTGAAAGTGCGGCAGGAGGTACCAGCAGCGGCTGAGCGACTGCATACTATAAACAGCCCCGAAGAAGTGCGATCTATCTTCACAATGAGGCCCCATTGATGTCGCGAGATCAGGGCAGCAGATACTCCCAGAACAGCATATCGGTAGTCATAATCTCTGGAGCGTGATGTGTATAGGATCTTTCAACAGTGCCATTGATGTTTCAACGTTGATTTCAGTGCTTCATCATCAGCAAACCGATCTAATCGTGCTGCCAACGTTGGGATTATGGCTTCGGCATAGCCATGTCAAATAGACTGGCCTGTGATTTCCTTTGCTTTTCAGAGCCATTTATCTTCCGTGACCAAAGATTCATGGGCTATAAATGTCTTAATCATCATCGACTTCTGAGAAAATACCTTTTTTAAATACCTTTTTTTCTCCGCCTCATACCCACCACGTCTTCACTGGTCCCACGAGGTAGGCAACGAATCTCGATTTAAGGCACCAACACCTGCTGATCTCAATGACTTTCCAGAAGAATATCACGGTTATAACGAGCCTACAGCCAACCGCCACAATTTAGACTCCACCAGTCGCAAGACTGAATCTATGTTCTCCGAAAAAAATCAAAGCCTAAATCACCGCCAAGGAGGCAATTTCCTGGAGCTAAGAAAATGTCTCCTGGAGCAGTTCCAACCGCTGCAAGAAAGACTGTGCCTCGCCCTAGAAGAACCCCAGGACATATTGGATCAACTTAAAAACAATGTGAGCCTCGCGGTCATTTACAACGCCCCAATGATCAGTGTGAATCTTTTGAAAAGGATAGATGCCATCTTTGGCTCTCCAAGCCCGATAATCATCCAGCTCAAAAATGGCACGATGCAGAGGACCATCACTTGGCTGGATGTTATGAATGCAGACAGATCCAAGATCGAATTCAAGGAAGTTGAAGTCTATCATTATTATCTGCATGACTTCAACGCAACTGCGGAGTTGTCAGACTTCCAGCATGATATGATGATTTCCGGCCTACCACAGAAATTGATTCAACCTTGGTACTACAAGAGAGATGTCCAAACAGAGTTATATAGACAGTCATTCACTGCCGAGATGGTTGCTATTTCGAATCAGCTTGCATCAAAAAGTGAGTTATCTTAGGTTTTATTCGGTATCAAAAACGATTATGCCTTGACTGACCGGCAAATCCCTGAGTCACAGTGATTGAAGTCAACAATAGGATAATCGGAAAGGCTACCCAGCGAACTCGAGCGCTTCAAGACATTTTAAACAAATGGCAAGAATCAACACCTTCGGTTACAGACCCTTCAGTCCTGGTTTTGGGACAGGCACTGCATAATCAAGGTTTAGGGTACGCGGCAGTTGCCAAGAATGAGACTATAGTCGGGAAAGCGGGGGGGGGGGGGGGTGGTCATCGGGCCCTCCGCATTTTGTCGTCTATTGAAAAGGCAAACTTTGCTCTGCAAGTGAGAAACTCCCCCAAATATCCGTCCGAATTTGTTGCTCTGACGCTTATATTTTCTGTCGTTAAAACATACCCAGTACCTGCAGAGCCTTCAACATCGCAGGATTGATTGTTTTCATATTTGGAAGTTTTCTTTCCTCGAAATGGTTCCCAGAAACAACAGCCTGAGGCGGCAAAAGAGGCAGGCTGATAATTGTTCAATCCAACCCGGGGCTTTGATACTCAGTTCTCAAGCAAATTTGACCTCTATATAGAGCAGATTTAGCCCAATAAATTGTCTGAATTATTTTTGGCGGAGCCGAATTTCTTAAAATATTCATTCTAAAGATGTTTCTTTGGTCCAAGTCTTCTGATTCTTCAACAACTCCCGGCTAATATAAATATTTGAGGTGAATAAAGCAGGACCTAGGTCACAACTACCGATGAATATGTATATGTGAGAGTTACGGGATAATAACACTAAATGAAATTAGAAATTTCGTTTCAAGAAGGCTGTCTTTACGGAGGTAATCACGGAATTTGAAATCTCGTTCATGGATTTGGAGGCAATGGAAAAGTGAAATTGGAGAAACGCGCCCCCTAGAAGCCCTACAGCAGGGAGCTTCTACCTGACCCTTGGGCTTCAGCCCCATCATCTTCGTAGCTCAGAGACTGCAGTTTTTCGCCATTGAAACCATATACCAATCAAGCTGCTAATGGAGCCGGTCATGCCAACAAGTCCATCGTCGATGTTGGCGAATTTGAGTTCGGAAATGGGTATGATTAAATCGCATAGGGTCGCGATTAGTTGAACACGTGTGTTAGTGCGTTCCCTTAAAAGCGTTAGCGTGGTGAATTGAAGGTATCTGCTATCCGTGAGAAACGAACCTGTTGATTTTCCTCGCCTCGATGGCTCCATCTCCCTCCTTACGATTCACAGTCTTCTCCCTTTGTTGCAATTTCCACAGTGTGTAGATACTAGCCACGGCATTGCAGATTAACCCAGCCATCCAAGCATGATAGGCAAGCCTCTGGAGACTCTTGGTAACGGTCATCTTTCGCACTCCAATAACATCTATGAGGGTGATGGTGTCGAGGGCAAGATAACTACCATAGCCGAGATGACCGACCACAGCGAGGTAACGGAGCACAGGGTCCATGGGATTCTTCCTCTTCAGGGCACTGGAAGCAGCATTGAACTTTTCGACGAAATTGCCAACTCGTAGAATTTTGCGACTTATTTTGAATTCCCTCTTTATCACTTCAAATGGATGGATGATAGAATGCGGCTTCTTTGTACGGTAAAGGTACCAGCAGCAAAAGCGGGAGAAGTATTGCAAGGTACGTAAAATCTTGTCACGACCAGCTGTATATCACCAGAGAGAGTAGTTAGTTTGATAGATCTTCGACTTTGTAAGGCTTTGTTGTTAAGGCATGGGAATCCGGAAAAGAATGGTGTAGATAACAATGATACAGACATGGAAGATGTCATAGCATAGTACGTGAAATAAAATAAAAAATTTACGTACCGGCTGTCGCGATAAATCGCAAGAAGTGTGCCAAGGAAGAGTGGCTGGGTGGAACATTTGGAGTCATATTGCTGTAGATGATTTTCTGCAAAGTCTTCTACCGATAGCCTGCTCTCTGAAGGCGATGATTTGCTCGGTTTTGAATGAATCCGAGGATTCCTTGGGACGTTATAAGCCCGTCAATACTAAGTGGGATGGTGAAGACGCAAGGTTCGGTGATTGCTCGGCGGCCGGGTAAAATTCGATGTTCTTTTCGCCACTAACACTGGATTGAGTTAAAATACCTCGCCATATGCCGCTATTTCCGTTTTTTCCCTTCCGCTATTATAAATACAAACTGGCAGATATCAATCTACCGCACCATAGGTATTGCCTGATTGGTTGCAAGCAAAACGGTTAGATTGCCTACCGCTTTCATAACGTCGCGCTGTGAGCATCGAGAAGTCGATATCTTCAAAACGATTACCCTCCCTGATACATATGGAATCGACGCTCATGAAGGCATGTGGAACTCAATCCTCGCCAAAAGCCGCCAGTCATCTTCACCATACTGTCTGCAGAAGGGTACATATGGCGTGCGACCGATGCCGCGTGCATAAATCTAAGGTATGTATTCAGTGAGAACGCGATAAATAAGCAATCATCATACTGCCAGTTCAATTGACTTTTGCCAAGTGTGATGGAGGAAGGCCTTGTTCCAGGTGCCGGACGAAGAAGGCCATGTGTGTCTTTCGGCATCAATATAAAACACATCACAGCACATGCCCCAGGGAGTCCGTTTGCACTTTTCTCAGAAGCTTACATATAACCACCTAGCTAACACCCATATGGTCAACAGATTTGTCCAACAACAGGAATGGCTTATTGATGATTTCCGGAATCTCTACCGACGAGCCACCACTGGCGATCGCTGGCCAGGTGATCAGGTAATACTCAAGCTTAATGACCAGCCATTCATAGACGACCTGCTCTCCAGATTAAGTGCCCTCTCACAAGGCCCGGTCATTCCATCACCGTTCTTACCCAGCTCCCTTTTTTATAACGAAAGCAGCCAGAAAACCTCAATTTCAGGCTGTAAGTCTACTTTGGAACCTTTTGTGGGTAGAATTTGGGAGCCTCACGGACCTCGCGATGTCGGCCAGGTATTGGAAGGCTTCATCAACCCTTTGTCACTCCAGAGAATGGGCGACAGCGACGAGAAGGTTTTTACCGTGATCGATGAGCACATAATGACGACTGGTAACAAAAATCGCTTCTCTGGAGATCCGGACATGTTATTGTTTGAATTGAGTGCCTACATTTTTACGAGCTGTGTTCCATCCTCGATGGACCTAAGCTCAGTAAAAGAGATTTCCATTTGACGTCTGTCGGTGGCGAGGCCCGAATCTGTTGAATAAGCAAACATAAGCCATACAGGGTGTTTCTCAACTGACTTGAGCTCTACGCGTGGTCAAAGAAGTTATTTGAGGATCACCTTGAGATGATAAGTTAGAAATTAATCAAACGTAATGATTGTTTGATAGATATCCATAATTCAATAATTGTCCTTTGATAAACAGTACCGGTGAACATTGAAAGTTGTCCATATTTATGGATTGGACACCGGGTCCCCGACAGGTAAGAGTAGCAGCCAATAAAACACTCGAGTCCACTGCTTTTAAAAGCCACAATCTACAGGTGATAAAGCTTTATGACTTAAATATCATGCATTCTAACTCAATATTTATTGAGTTTCCTCTTTGGATTTCATCTGATCTCATCTGTCACACAAAACTACTCATCTAGTATATCAAAAAGAAGAATCTTGTTGAGCTGAAAATTTCGCCAAATAGATAAACTATGGGGTGACTGCAAATTCATCGTCGACCCGCGAAGAAAAATTGGAGCCCTGAGGTACGAGTTGATATTGAAGAATCAACAATCACATTGCAATATTTCTCTATTGATGATTCAATGAAGGGTTCCAGACCGACCGAGAATGCCGACAGTTCTGGGCAGATGACATTTTTGGCACTATCAAAAGAATCTGCGGTGCCGGTAAGATTTGGCGATAGTTGTGGTATCTTTTATGCTATTTGAAAAGAAGATCTCCGCTCCCCATCCACTCCGCATGAGGAGAAATTTTTGTGCCAGTAACCCGTTCTGGTAATACTATTTTCCCCGAACAAATGCCGACCAATACCCGCCCCAGTGACACTTTATGCTTTGAAAAAAGCCGGAAAACGCATCATTACATACGTAGCTAAGCTTCAAAGGCTGTTCCATAAATTTGCCACAGTAGTAAAGCGGGATATAAAGATATAGGGCAAGGACTAGAACCAAAACCTCTTGCCAAATTGGAGAGTCCGATCCTTGCTTTAGCGGTAAATACCTCATTTCCTACACCAACTGCTGACAGGACCCCGCACGATGTCTACCATGTACTCAAATCAGTCTTCTATAACGAAAGGAGCACTGCGACCGATGAACAGTCGGGTGCTAGCTTCAATGCCCTGTTACAAGGGCCCTGGAAATTCAGACGATGGTAAGGCCACTGGAAAAAGGGTTTATTTCTGCATTTTCCGGTGCTGATCATTTTTGGCATCTCACAATTCAGAGACCTGCAATCTGTGTTTTGAGGAAATAAGCTCCCAGTCAATCTTTAGGCAGCTGCCGTGCAAACACCTCTTCCACCAGCCATGTATTGACAAATGGATGTGCAAGCGAGATGCAAGCTGTCCACTATGTCGACAAACCTTTTATGACCTACACTCAGCAGCTTCCGTGTTCACTCCGATGGTCGCTTCCGATTTCAATAGTGGCAGAGCAACTCACGCGTCGCGAGCTTCTTCAGTCCAACGGTGGAAGAAGCTATTCCATTTATCTAGTATCCCACTCAAGGGACAAGCTCGATTGAATGCATAGGAGTATGTTTTAAATATCGACAAGACCACTGTCCGAATGAGAAGAAGATACTTCGCCTTTGCCTCGACTCGGGGTCCGAGTCAAATCAATGACATTTACTTTTTTTCAGCGTAGGAAATTCTTTTACATATGGTCATTTGTTGTAAGATATCTAGCCCGCTCGTACACTCTGCCAGTATGGTACCGCGAATTCTCGCGATATGAGTAATTTAATGGTCGGGATCACCTTCACTCTACTCAAAGAACGGAAACAGGCAGAAATGTGTCAATATTGCAAGATTCCGCTATGAAAGATTTTCAGCCACATATTGTTGTCACATCAACTATCTAGCACAAAGACCCTGCATATAGAAGAGAACTTATTCCTTTTGATTTGAAGTATTGTAAAGCAAATGATTGACCACTATCAGCATTAGTACCTATGTTTCCTATATCGCGTAATACTATCGAGCCAATGAATGACATTCATATCCTGTGGACTTGGCCGATAGCCAAGTCGTCCTCTTACTCCGACTTTCCCGCCCGAAATTTTCCCGAGAGATTCCCACATTCCGATCTACATTTCCGTGGTTGAATACAAGGTGTACGGTCAAAGTCCGAGGCTGCATTGGCATGTAGTGCTTGTAATGTGGGCTAAAGCCAAGGGAGTCCCGTTGGCTTGAAAATGATTTTCTGAGAGAGCCATCTAGCTGATATCTAATCTCTTCTTCAATCACATAGCAGACCTCTCGAAAGAGTTGGAGGCAAAAAAAAAGGGTGTGCTATTCACTAGGCAATATTCCGGTATAGACTGGATATCACGAGATGTTTCATGAGGTTAACGGCATTGAAAATTAATGCCATACTCCATTCCCGCACACCACTTACGCTGGCCATTGATGACCGTCAGTATGGAGAAGCAAACGAGACTTAGCTGCCTTTTTGAACAGATTCAAGTCAACAGATGCGATTCATTAGGCCAAAGTGCCACGTGTCGGCTATGAGATGCCAGATTCTGCTGAAGTCCAGATTCTGTTCAAGTGGCCTGATATCGCTCCTCATTATCAGGTAACCAACTTTCAGATGACCGTTGGCTCTGATACCATTCACCGTGGGATTTCAACGGTTCTCACCCCGCTTCTGTCCGGCCCGCGACTTATCCCAATTCCATAGGTTTGCTTGGGGAAGCCCCGCTTCTCCTATCAATACAACCCCAGAACCACGCGGTCGTTGAGATGCTTACTGGCATCGAGAGTTGCTGTTGACCGCAAATATTTCTAGTGATGGGAACCATCAGCCTGCGCTGCTTAAAACTACTTATGTCCAAGGATAACAAACAATTCCCCAACATGGCTTACTGCCACGTGCTTTCGCACGCGGTAACATTTGGCATCAATAATCCCCGCTTAGTTATCAAGCCATACTGACGCACGTCAGAAAACGAATATAGTTCAAAAAGCCGGGTTTGTTAAGACTGCGACTATAACCAAATTTAATCAGATCATGCTCCTAGTCTCCCATTTCACGACCGTACACCAGAATAAATCATTGAGTTTATCAAAGATGCGAGCTACTCTTAGTCTTAGCACCTATCATTTGCCTAATACGGGGGTCGACCTCGCTGAACATCCCCATGACGGCTTCCTTCAGCTCTGCAGGCACGTCCTCCAAGGTCTCGGAGACATTTGCCACCCACTGTCTCTTCTCGGCCTCATCAAAGACTCTGTTCCATAGCTCCCGTGGCTGGACGTAATCCTCGTCATCAACCAAAATCTCATTCTGGGCTAGAATAGCGTTATGTTCGATGCGCTCGGTGTGTCGCACATCAGACACCACTTGGCTGGGCATGCCTGGGCTCAGAGTACTACGCACATAATTTGGGTCACCGCCATAGTTTCGGGTGACGGTACCCATGCCATCACGCTCAAAGGGCGCGTAAACAGGGCAAATGGCGCGGTTTGGGGGGGAGCTGTGTGTAGTTTACCCCCAAGCGGTATCGCTGAGCGTCAGGGTAGGCAAACATGCGCGCCTGCAACACTAAAGGGCGGAAGGGTTAGTGTTTTGTCAATCGCGATACTTGAGTATGCACTTACTAGGATCAGGTGTCATGGCAATTCCAGGGACCATGTTGGAAGGTGAAAAGGCCGCCTGCTCGATCTCGGCAAAATAATTCTCCGGCTAGGTTCTCGTTAGCATGCGCTCCTTGGCCTTCCGTCAAAAGCGGTCTTACGTTTTTATTCAGAGTCATCTGGCCAACCTCAATCAAGGGAAAGTCTTTGTGGGGCCAGACCTTCGTGATGTCGAAAAGAGCACGACCATATGTCTCAGCCTGCTCGGGCTCCATCACCTGCATGTAAAGCTTCCAGGCTGGGAACTGATTGCGAGAGATGGCATCCCACAGGTCCTGGGTATGGAAGTCGGCATTCACTCCAGCCATCCGGGTGGCTTGTTGTTCAGAGAAATGGGTGATGCTCTGAGTCGGTCGGAAGTGGAATTTGCAGTACCGGGACCTGCCGTCCGCTGCCACCAATTTGAAAGTATGCACCCCAAAACCGGTCACTCTCCGGATCGAATCAGGGATACCGCGGGAGCCGAACAAGTGCATCAACGCGTGGACACTCTCTGGCTGGTTGACATGGAAGTCCCAGAACTGACCGATTAGCTTCACCAACAAGAAGAGAAATTAAACCACACTCACCATAGTCCAATCCGGTCGGTTTGTGGCGGGGTGCCTTTTGTGACTTCTGTTGAGGGAGGGGAATCGAATTGGATCGCGCACGAAAAACACCGGCTTCGATTGGATTAGAAAAAGAAAAAGAAGACATCAAGGAATGGAGACTCACAACGTGGTTCCCTACAATGTCGTGATTGCCGTCCTCTGTAAAAAATTTGACAGAGAAACCTCGCACATCCCGGACAGTGTCTGCACTGCCCTTTTCACCGCCAGTAGTACTTAAACGAAAAAGCACCGGAGTCTTTTTGCCCACGCCATTCAGGAATTTGGCCGACGTGATGGAGGAGATATCATTGGTGACTTCGAACTCTCCCCACGCTCCAGCAGCTTTGGCATGGACAACTCTGCTCAGTGTTAGCTCTGGATTTACTTCAAGGGCGGACTGTCCACTGACCTTTCAGGAATACGCTCACGGTTGAAGTGCGAGAGCGTCTCAATAAGGAGCGTATCACCCAAGGTTGTGATACCTCCACCGCCTAAAGTAGGCAATGTAGTGCTTACGGATGGGTTCGCAATTGGCTGGCCTTTCAAATTATAAGCAGGAGCATATTGTGTTGGTCATTGAAGTGACGTACCTTCTGCCAGCGTGAATGTAGGCTTTGACATAGCGATCCCTTGTTCTGGGGTGCCAAATACACGTGCTGTGATAATTATCTATGGCGGCGGCAGTCTGGCCTTTATTAGAGCAAATTCTGACAGTACATGAAGCCCATTTCCGATGACAAAGAACCAGGGCCATTATCCGGGGGCACTCGGGGATACTATGATGTGAGGGGTAGAACGGACAAATCCGTATTAGACACTGACAGCCTGCGGGCAAATAGAAACCGGCGCAGTACAAAGCGAACCGAACCTTAACGGCGGGCCGAGATCCATAGCTAGTGTGAGCCGATGCACCACCGAGTATTCGCCGGACTCGGCATCCTACCCGCGCACCGTACAGGATGAAGGAACAGTACCAGCATTGCTTACATGATCGTGCGGGGAATCCTTACCCCTCATGCGGGGTCAAATATCTCTGCTGCCATTCTATCTGATGCCTGCGCAATGACAATTAAGGTTACAGAAAGGCGTTTTTGAGATGTTTAAGTAAGTGGAGCCATCAAATAGCCATATTAGGTAGTACTACCATTGTGAGAGCTGGACCTCACCATGTCCTTGCTCGGAATTCGGCAGCTATGAAGATCTAGCCGTATAAAGCTCGCTGTCTTGGCTCACTAAGAGCGTGTTTGCACATCAGGTCTGCTAGACATTGAACAACGCTCAACGTCTATTCCTCTACTTTTCTTCCAGACAGATCTAAATCATGGCAACCGTTTCTAACGGCTCCGAGTACGACTTCATCGTCGTCGGTGGTGGCACTGCTGGCAATGCCGTTGCTGGTCGGCTGGCTGAGAACCCCGACGTCCGCGTTCTGGTTGTTGAAGCCGGTATCCCGAACCCGGACCAAATCGAACAAATCACCACGCCATCGAAGGCGTTTACTCTTCGTGGAAGCAAATATGACTGGGCCTACAAGACTACCATGATCAAGCGCGATGATTACGAGCGCATTGAAAAGCCCAACACCCGCGGAAAGGCCCTCGGTGGAAGTACATGTGCCAACTACTTCACCTGGATCCCTGGTTCAAAACCCACATTTGACGATTGGGAGGACTTTGGTGGCCGCGACTGGAACTGGGACAGCTGTGTAGACTACCTTCGCAAATGTGCCACTTATCATGACGACGAGAAGCTGTATCCGGCCGAACTCAGCAAGATTGGAACCGGAGGTCCTGTGCAGATCTCCCATGCCGACTTGGTGCCAGAGATGCAACCATTCCGCGACGCCCTTACTCAAGCTTGGGTCTCTAAGGGTGAACCCCTGACCGAAGATATCTTTTCTGGCGAAATGAAAGGTCTCACGCATTGTGTGGATACCATCCACCGTGGTGAGCGTCAGGGCAGTTTTTTGTACTTGAAAAACAAGCCGAATGTGACGATCCTTTATGGGGTCCAGTCCAAGCAATTGATTATCGACCCCACCACCCGAATTTGCTCCGGCGTCACTGTGGTCAGCGAAGCTTCCAACACTGAGATCAGTGTTTATGCTAGCCGGGAAGTGATTGTGTCTCAAGGCGTGTTTGAGACGCCTAAGCTTCTGATGTTGAGCGGTGTCGGGCCTGCCACGGAACTAGCGAAGCATGGAATCAAGCCAATCGTGGACTCTCCTCACGTCGGCCAGCATCTCCTGGACCACCCCATCGTGCCGTTCGTGCTTCAGATCAAGGATGGATATGGTCTGGATGATCACATTCTCCGCCCCGGTCCTTTGAATGACAAAGCCCTGGCAACCTACCAGCGTGACAAGACTGGTCCTGCCAGTTCCGGCTTTTTGGAGCTGGTGGGATTCCCTCGCATTGATGAACGACTGGAGAAGTATCCAGCCTACCGTGAGGCTAAGGCTGCGAATGGTGGACTGGATCCCTTTGGACCCGCGGGTCAGCCGCACTTCGAGCTTGACTTTGTCGGCCTCTTCAGTACTGCTTTCCAGTGGCACTTCCCATTGCCCGAGAAGGGTAGTTACATGACTGTCATTGTCGATCTGCTCCGTCCCCTGTCCGAGGGCGAAGTTACCTTGAACAGTTCCAATGCCCTGGTACAGCCCAACATCAATCTCAACTTCTTCGCCAACAATTTGGATATTCTGGCCATGCGCGAGGGTGTTCGCTGGACATACGATGTTCTGACCAACGGAGCTGGGTTCAAAGACATCGTCGTTGGGGAGTACCCTTGGAAGATGCCTCTCCATTCCGACGATGATATGAACAAGGCTGTTTTGGACCGAAGCCAGACCGGATTCCGTAAGACCGACCCGCATCAAGACTGCCAACAGCACTAACATAATTCACAGACCCCTGTGGTACGGCGCGACTGTCCAAGAGCATCCATCAAGGTGTCGTCGACTCCAAGCTCCGAGTACATGGGGTGCGCAATCTCCGCGTTATGGATGCTTGTGTTATCCCGGTGATTCCAGACTGCCGTATCCAGAACTCCGTATATATGATTGGCGAGAAGGTGAGTGATCAAATCAATTTTGCTCAATCATACGAGGAAACTAATCCATCTTCTAGGGTGCGGACATCATCAAATCAGACCACAAGGATATCTATGAGGCAAAGAATATTCCTTACTTTGTCTCCAGCAAGCTATGACTTGGTCCATGGCCTCGGGATGAAAGCCATTGAATATCCTTCACAGAGCAACCCCGTTGTTTGATTCACTGGCACAGCGCCATAAGAGCCTCGCGGCTTCGAATTTGTGATTTAAATCGCCATCTCTTTGTAGCTTCTTTGGTTTTGAATATGAATTTATTTGAGATTCTTACCGTTCTTAGTACGAAAAAGACTTTTCGTTTCACCTAAAGCATAGATAATTCAATCATCAGCAAAGCCTTTTTCAGCGATGATAACATACTGATACCAGATGACAGCCAATCAAACTTGCTTCATTCAGTAATGAGCCATGTTGTCATGTGAGGAGCATAGAGTACAATGTATCTACAAAATTCTCAGCAAGTCCGCAATACTCATAACTATGCGCATGATACGTTGAAAGTCAGTTCGCTTTCGTTGTTGTGGTGGAAATGCATTGTACCACCTAGATTCCGCTGTCATGCGGAGGGTATGTATTCAAACCAAAGGGCTCCTCGTATTCGCGTTACCTAGCCACTGAAGTACCGTCATGAAATATACAGGAGACACAGGTTATCACGGAGAAAAACCATAATGAGCTGATTGACTATTCACCACTGCCGCATGGTCGCTCTGTAGTCAAGCGCATATGATACGAAACAGGCGTGCCGTCCGTCCCGACTCCGAGCTGAGTCCGAGTGGTGGATTACCACCCTATGAACTTAGTGCCCGATTAGCCGTTTGTGGAGTCGTAAAACTGGGCGGACCAATTTTCTGGTGCTACCAAATAGGGAAACACTAAATGAAGCGGCGGAGGTTGGCACTCTGGCAATGTCGAACCCAAATAATGATTTTCGTTCGTTTGCGAAGTTCTAGATCGCCTTGCACTGTAGTCAGGCGCCAGCTGGAACGAAATTGGAGGCTGTGTAGATTCAAAATCAATCATATGTCTCAAGTTTGAGGAAACTTTAATAAATACGACAGGATCGCCGTTTCCGTTCCCCTAATGCACACAAAAATCAAGCCTACCCCACCCCGTGGCATGTCCGATTTTTTCTCGGCCTTTCAAATTTGAGCTCACGTATCCAATAAATTTCAGGCGACCGTTCCCCTCCCATCCTTGCTCTGCTGACCACGAGAAAAATTTCATTCTCAAAACACCTGCGAACCAGAGATGGTACGGGGCGGTAAGACTTCTTCTCTCGCGATGTCGTCAGCTCTGCTCAGTTGTTGCAGATGTATAATCTGGTTTTCTTGGACATTCCTGGAACCCACGCCAGCACTGAACGAGCCGGGGGTTCAAGATCGCTGACTAATCCTACGCAGTTGCTCTTGTTCGGGGTGACTCGAAGATCACCGGGGTAGTAAGCTTTGAGCAAATCGATGAGAACTCTCCTACCACTATTTCCTGGAATCTTACAGGAAACGATGCCAATGCCGAACGTGGATTTCATATCCATCAGTTTGGTGACAATACCAACGGCTGTACATCTGCTGGCCCCCATTGTTTGTTACACTTTGTCTTCAAACTGGTTCTACCTCTAACACTAAAACAGACAACCCCTTCGGTAGAGCCCATGGTGGACCAGGCGACACTGAACGTCATGTCGGTGACTTAGGAAACTTCAAGACCGATGCTGCTGGCAATTCCAAGGGGAGAATGAAGGACCACCTCGTCAAGTTGATTGGCCTGGAAAGTGTGCTTGGTGTAAGCTTCACCTTGTGCTGGACAATAATATAACTCTAACAAAGCTGGTCAGCGTACCTTAGTCATTCACGCTGGTACAGATGACTTGGGCAAAGGCCATAACGCAGAATCTAAAAGAACGGGCAATGCAGGACCTCGGCCTTCTTGTGGTAAGTCGAGGCACCTACCAACGGGCTCTCCTGTTTAACATTCCGGACAGGTGTAATAGGACTCGCGGCTGAGTCCAATTCTTTGGCCAGGTCAACCTTGGTAAAATCGGTCTCGCCTTCCCATCTGTGAATGTGCGGGATATCGTGGCGACGAGAGTCAGCGCGACTGTATAAATCTTTGGCGACGAAAGGTCATCGATGCGGCAGTGACTTTCCATATTCATGCCTATACCGAGTGTAACCCTAGTACTTGAATGACACGGCCAATTATTCAAGGAAAGAGGTATGCACCAGTACTGCAATACGCCGGAGGCCCTTGCATGGCACTTAAAATGTGTTTTTCTATGAACGTCTGAGAGCACGACTTAGGCCCGCCCCATTGATGATTCAACACCTAGTACTCTAAGAAGCAGGAAGCAGGAAGCCGAGGAGGCTGAATGGAACAATAGTACTAATAAGATTGTCTCCGCTTTCACCGTCATTTTATTCTGCATATAAACTTGATATAAATCTACTATGAGTCTAGGCTGTAATACCAAGATGCTGTAACTGTCTGTTTTTCCGATATGGTTTCCGATAGGCTATATCTAGATATATGCTGAGACGCTCTATCGACGAGAAGGTCCCGGGGGGGGGGGGGGGCGCATGGCCAATGAAAAGGAGTACACACTCATGCCCACATGGTAAAGGTAACTGGGGCAATATGTACGGAGCAAATCCGAGGAGTTATAGAACAACCGGGCTACTTGAGGCAATATAATAAACCTCGACGTGTCTGTATAAACTAGCAGGTAAATTGGAAATCGAACGCAATCCCATTATATATGTATATATAGACCCATGTAATCCCACACAAACAACGATGAATCTTTCTTTGATTAACAACCGAGTAAGTAGACAAAGTAGAACATACAAGGCTTGCTGACCAGCACAATGGGATATGCAAAGTCAGTATCATATCCGGTGAATAGAAATGTGGCATACACCGAGTTTCGAGCAAAAATACTGCGAGGGGTATTTTTCGCCATGTTGGGGTCGCGAGTGTGCCGAGATTTCTCCCCTCATGAGGGGAAGCTGTGACGCCTGGACCTTCCGCGGCTTGTAAGTCATTATTGCCAGCATAAGAATCAACAGCCTTGAACCAAGAAAGACGCATGACTCATAAAGGACTCTACATTGGGTTCTAGCTATTCTCTGCACTACCCCTTTGAGAAGTAGTAAATGTGGGGCTTTCGTCCGGAGGCAAGTGGAAAGTAGTGAAGTCTAACCCGACCAATCAATACCCGCAGACGTTCCTCCTCCTTCTTGCATAAAAAATATCTATCTTTATACGCACCTTCCAATTGAAATTACAACGAAGCCTAGTAATCACCAGAACCTTGGAATATGAGCCGAGGACAATGTTAGTGGTCGTAGCGCAGAAAATATCTGCTGATTGAATTCGCCACACCAAATCCATAGAGTAAACCACTCATAAGGCATTTGCAACAGAAATATCATTCTAGAATTCCAATGCGCTAAAAACTGCGGGGCGACATATTGTCAGAATGCTGTCGAAGTTTCCAACAGGGGTGGGGGGTCGGAGTAGAAACCTTTTCTATGTCTGTTCGATTCACCTTCAACAGCTCTCGCTGCTTTTCCTTTTTTTTTTTGGCTCTATCTACTCTATCAAGTCTGTCTTACTTTACTATACACGATCTTTTACTGACCAAATAAAAAAGCAACGTCAGAATAGCGATGATACGATGTCTGCCGATATGACAGACTTCCTACCAACCTCCAACTGTACGACGAAAAACCCGCGTTTCTTTTTTGTCAATGGAAATGAAGCCGAATCCCGCAAACATGCCATGCGAGAACACTGGAGGAAACGAAAGGAACGGAAGATGGCTGCTAGGGAACATGACAAACCATTTCGATTGCTCCGCTTTGTCTCCAAAAAGGACCATATGGTCTGCAGAATGGAAGCTCAAAGCCATTCCGATGATCCAATACTGAGTCAAGCCCATCCATACAGCTGTGGAGCTACGTCGGCCTCTACCCGTGGGTACCCGTCAAACATGCAGCCCAATCCATATGAAGACACGTTAGCGGCTGCGGTGGTCCAAAGTCAGGCTGAATATCGCAAGACACTCGCCCCTGAAACGTGCTTACCATAACACTAACATATTTCATAGGCCCCTGCAACACATCACAGCCTCCGAAGGGCATCTTAAAAGACAGCCTTGACCCAATGCCTGGCATACATGAGGTATGCAACCTCAGGGTTGGAGATGCCTCCTTCGATTCTTTGGTCCCTCATGGCGCTATTGAGGACCCGGTCATTATACTTGACACCAAGGTGATGTTCCATTCCCCTTGATATCGCAAATACACTAACCATAGCCTAGGGACTGAACCATTTGCAACGCAAAAGCACAGAGCTCTATGGTGTCAATGGTGCGTCTTGTGTTGTTGCTAGCAAATTGTAATACTGTTTCAAAGCGTCAATAGGATGAAGTTAGGTCCATAAACCAGAATTTACCACTTTTGCTATCAAGATCGAGCTGTGACAGCCTGTGGTATCGTATCCTAACATTCTACTTGAAGCGCTTTCAAGCCAGCCTACTAAGAAAGCTACTTTATCACGAGGATCCGCCACGCTACTGATGGCTGCGATGACATGTACTGAAAATAACCACGTATGGGCTCCAAGGAAAGACGACTTATATTAGGAAACTTACTGATAGACTAGTGATAGTTGCTCTTTCCGCTTGGCTGCCGAGCGCTAATTAATTATGGGTGTACACCATAGCGTGGAGATACATGCTACAGTGCCGTTTGGTCCTGTCCTTCACAAGCCCAACATCAAAACAGGGTCCCCCCTTCTCTTGCTGGCTCTTATTGGCTCTCCTTTACGCTGTTTTCTACTGCCAGCGAAATAAGCCAAGAAATTTCAACTTTCAATTTATGAAAACTATATGCTGCCCTCGTTGAGACGAGTGTCTGTCCCGAGGGCTGATATCCATTAACTGCGAAGGCAGCACATCAACTGTTTGTAATAGACTAAGTGACTTGCAATTCCGGAGATGGATTTCTGGATATTCATGGATCACTGTTAGTTTAGAGAACACAGCCGACTCTTTAACTGTGGGCACTGACCATTATCGAAATACCTGCGAGTCGTCCTGGCCGGCATATCTGCCAGGAGGAAAGTTGTATTCGTCGTCCAAATGCTCCTTAGCAGCCATAAGAGGTCCCCATTTACGCTTCATAGCTTTCAGATGTTGCTTGAGACCCGATAATACAGTAGTAGGATGTGGGGACTCTGTAGAGGACAGAGCAAGGCTATGAGTATGAACAGATGTTGTTTTATTCATTTTTGCGGAAACACCCGTGGGAAATGAGATGAAGGGAGATATCTGACAAGGTAGCTTTGAAACATTTCAGGTTCCCAGCTGATTCTGGATGAGAAGTCTAACAATTTATAGCTTTCAGAATTGACAAGTTGCGACCACACGGTACAGCCGCTCCAACCACTGTTGGCCGAGCCCCAGCCGAAATATCTGCGTCTTTTCTATTCTCAAAATACAACATACCTAGCACCTCTCTACAAATCAGCTGTCGGGTGTCATAGTCAGCGTGGATGAATAATGGATTCAGAAAGCCCATTTAGGCTCCAGAGCATGCAATCTGGCGGTGTGACATGGTTTGAAGTTGGGGAGGAATGATTGGAGTTCTAGTATTACCAGATCAGGAAATTTTGCATGTGGACGATCCAGGAGCTGCATTTGCCGAGCTATCACCGAGGCCGTACCCCAAAGTCGACTTGCTTTTTAGAGTGACGTTGGCTATGACTCAATGGTATCGTTTTTATAATCGTGCGGAGATCACTTTCCCCTCGCGAGGAGACGGGTATTTCCCTATAGAAAATTTTCAGTCGCCCTTTGCCGGTAATACATACGGAGTTTCTTGCAATTGATAGCGAAGAGAGTCTGTCTGGGCCTTGAAATAGTATGTAGGATACAAGGCAGGCGAGGCCGATACTTGATTGATTCCACTTGGCTGAATCTCGGCACTTTGATTTATAACATTTTCTGACATCATCTGGAATCTCTGATGCCACACTAATATAGTAACATCGATTGCTGCTTTTATGGGAATCAAAATTTGGCTCAATTAGCTTGGCTTTAAACCATGATGGTCCCTATCGTTTTCAGGGGCTGGGTGGTAGTCTCCATGGGTAGTAACAATGTAGATCACGCCTCATGGGTTAGATGGCTCAGAATTGGAGGCGGATCATAATTTTCATGGTCCCTAGCTATGCGACCATACTTTGGACGAACGATGAAAATTCTCGTGATTCATACTATAAGATTGGTGTTCACAGAAAGGGATCCTAACCCGCACAGTGCAGTACACATAGAGGACAACCATATTAGAAACGCCATTGCAGCCTTCAAAGCCCTATCTGACACTAACCCATTTGAGGAATTATCTTGCCATAAGAAAAGTTTGTATTAAACTTTCTACCAAAATCCCTTGATATATACGTATCTCTCGGAAATCGTTTACAGTACTTGAAGACTTGAACTAAGCTTACCTTCCTCCGCCATTTAGTGACTGATTTTTGGCCCGGAAGAGACACCCCGGTACCAAAATAGATTACATAGCCAGAAAATCCAATTATCACGCTCTGTGATCGCGGAGACAATTTCACTTAATCTTTGGTGCAAGTTCATCATTCAGTACTCCCAATAGTCCAAATATCTGGGCTGGAGTTATTCACAAATTGGTCTCTTTATACACACTGATGTAGCTAGAATGATGCCGCACGTACAAGAACAGGTACTAAAGGTTTTAACTAGTCATATCCAACGCACTCCTCAATAGACTCTATGCAACGACAGACAACGATTTCTTAAAATCTTGTCTCTACTGCCCTGCGCAAGTACAGCATTTCGGAGCTTGTCATACTTCCGGTCCTTTTTTAACAGAGCTTGACTGTTATTTGACCAGCCTACGGTAGGTCTTAAGAGAGCATAGGAAGGCAAACCCCACCAGAAGTCGGAATTAAATTACGATGTGGTTATTCGTGACATTCCGGTATGTCGTAGATATCCGTGCCGTCGATTCGCTCTCAGCCTTTGATGATTTAGTCATAAGCTCTGCTGGAATCTACGGAGTTAAAATTGAAGAACTTACCATGAGGTCCTCGGAGATAGCCATGCAAGATGCTTATGATAAATATTGCTCGCAACAGTTAGGATCTCGGGGCATGTTAGTTGGTACTCGTCGATCTGGTCCTCATAGCGAAAACAAATCACTTTTCCATGAAATATACCAATGATAAGTGAATATTCTTCGCATTCATCATATTACTAATTGCGATTACACCGGTCTTTAAGCCTTTTATTCCTCATTTTGATTGTGAATATTGCAATTGCTATAGCAAGGTTTAGAGCGGGTTGGGAGGAACCCCAGACCCCCAACCAAACCCCAAGTCACCGAGGAAACGCTTTTTCCCAACCGAACTCACTGTAGACGATAGCCCAGAATTATAGTTCTCATAGATTCAGCCCTGGATAGCTTAGTGAGTACGTCACCGAAATCTGCAAATTCAGACGAATAGAATGGAGAACAAAGTGGCTCGGAGTAATTGCAAACTGAAAAGCGTCGGTCAATTTGAGTAAACAAATGCACATCAATTAGGTTGATCTCTTAGGCGAAACGACCATTTGCACAAGATGCCTTTTAAACACAAAGATCCACAATTCAATTCTTGTCACAAGTTGGCGGCCGAGTATAAATGAAATTTGATTCCTCTTCAAAGCCACCTTGATGATCACTATGGGTGTTCTGGTGGCTATTAAAGGAAAGAGACTGTCTCAGACTTGGTTTGCCCCTGTGGCATCCCGGGTAGCCTCTAGGTTGCCAGCCTCCAGGTTGGCGGCATGCATTTCACCGCTGGTCCCCTCGGCGTTGAGGTTTCTCTTTTCATGCAGCTCTGAGCAGCTTCGATGCTTTTTGTCGTCGATCCAGAGCGACAAGGCTTCAAGAAATAGTGCAAAGAATGTGAAGATGCTATAGTAATGTGAGCTGATGATAATGATGATAGTAATTAAATGGAGGCCATTGACTCATACAATACCAGAAAGATGAAGGCTTCATTTGCCCATTTCTTGGAACATGCGACCCCAGGGGGTGCGTTGGCATTGCAATTGTTCTGGTTGTAGTCCACTGCGGAAAATATGAATGCAGCGAGCCAACTGGGAAACGTCAGTAACTTATTTTGGATTTTTCTTTTGGTTCAAATGGCCTCACAGATATGAAAAAATCACATCAATGAAAACCACAAAGTCCTTCACTGGTGTGGTCAAGAAAGGAGATACAAAGGCAGGTAAAAAAAATAACCACGGAAACAACAGCCTATTTCCATCAGTATCAAATAATGCCTCAGTCTTACTGTCTGCTTACTATGATTTCCACATAAACGATGGTCAGTCCGCGGGGCCCAACATTGATGAATGAGGACGTTATGCCGAGAACTATCACGCTACTCAGCCACTGAATGACTCTGTTGCAAAGTAGGAAAAAGGTCATTTGGCCGTCGGTCAGGTAGGGGATTTTGGAAGTCATAGTGTCTGAGTGGTATGTAGTCCCGGACAGATGTAGCAAAATCCACAACGTTTTGAATGATAAAAACTTTCTAGGAAGGTATGACCATGCTTATACAGTTAATGAAAGGATAGATTCCAGTGTATATAGCTCATCTAGTCTTACTAAGTTTGAGGGCTTCATGATGTCAAGACTGCCTAGTTATTATTTGGCCTGAGTAACAAAACCCAAATGTCATCTGCGTCTGCATGGTCAGCATTTCTACCGGCCATTCCATGGAAACACTTTTTTCTTCAACTCCAGTGCAGAACCTGAAGGTGGAAAAATTTGGAAAGAAAAGTTTTGGCACTGTACATGGCTGGCTGTCAGTGTCTGGGTTGCCAGACAGTTGGAAAGCACTGAAACCTTGCCGAGAACCGCAGCCACAAGTCAACCACAAGTGGATCTCACGTCATAATTGTCTCCGAAGTTTGGCTATTGGAGTCGCATTATGATTCGAGAGTAAAGGATGAGAAAATGTTTCATAATTGAGCGAGAATCGTGCTGCGGTTTTTCTAATAATCCCGTTTTTCGGAATTGTTACAATATCTTTCTTAATCTTGTCTTGCATTGTGGAATTTACATGAAATGGAACCTCTTCCGAATCCACAGCCAAAAGCTGTGCAGATATTTAACCGAATTGTGATAGTGTCGTTGGCCATGACCCGCATCCCCGACAATGGATAATTGTGATTTTTGCAGATAATGGAATGTATGACGGCAAATTGGACAGCTAGCATCCTTTGAAACCATCCACTCGTCGATACAAGGCTTGTGAAATATGTGGCTGCACGGAATCTGACGAAAGGTAGATTCGGACTCCATATCTTCAAAGCAAAGATCGCAAACACTGGGCAACAAACCGACTGATAATATATTAACACGGAACAAATTGTGTGAAGCATCAAGACAGACATACAGGTGGATTTCTCCTCGCACTTGGTATAGCATGGCATAGCTGCGGTCTCGATATCTTCGATACTGAGCGGAACCTGTCCGCTTGCTGAGGATCTGTGAGTAAATGATGACAAGCTTTCTCTCTGCATCATCGACTAAAGTAAGAAGCATAAGGGTTCTAAAAAATGTCAATGTTTGGATTTGAGCGTAGAAGCTCATGGCGTCAATTTGTATTATTTCCCCACATATTCTTTTTCGCGCATTCAATAAGTGGCGGAAACTCTAACTTGGATAGAATTCCACCATAAATCTTTTATAGAATCTGATAGGCACAATAGTATTACTCAAAGAAGGTGGCCGCTCGGCGGCGCCTTTTGGCCTTATCAATTGGGAAAGTTAGACTGCACCGACCCACTCCAAAACAGTTGGAACGTCATCGTTATTCATTCACAGACTGTCGAAAATACCCACCAGTATGCTTTTCTAATTTGAGTATATTCACTTATTTGTGCATTCCATACAGAAGAACGGATAGATAATTGTAGTATCCTAATGATGTAGAAACCTCTGCGGTCGCGGTAAGACCGATCGTGAGGCTTCTTCATCGATTTCGTGGTTCTGCATCGTGGGTTACGGTTCTTTTCTAGCCCTGAGTTTAAGATCAGATAAACTTCTTTTTTTCAAAAAAAAAAAAAGGTATAGGCCACACAGTAGTAGATTTTGAGTGGATAATGATAGGCTGCAGTCTACAATTCCATAGTTCAAGATGCGGTCGTTGAGTCAACGCTCAACTCTGGAGCGTGAAGTATTAATTTTGTGAAGATGTGAGAACCCTCAAGACTTTCAGCGTTTCTGCTTATGTGTTGTTTTTACAGCAGCCCTCACAAATTACCTCCGACAATCAACATTCCTTCAACGGTAGTGTTTAAAAAGACTTAAAGCGCCGGGTCTACATGATCACGGAAGCTGAGCCACGGCTGTGCTATAGAGAGCGACATTACCATTCATCTTAGACAATTGACAAATTTGCTTGTGACACTGTTCCTTCTTTAGTGTAGAATTAGCCATACGCAGATTTTGATACTCGGCAGGGTATTTTATCTCACCAAGCTCTACAGTATGCTCTGACCCCTAATAAAATACTCGTATCATGTGTAATTCATAAAGAAAACGCCGGGTCAGAAGCGGTATTTAGGGGGAAAGTTGAAGATAGGTGTTCAGGTCAGCCATATTGGGCAGGAGAGATTGCATGGGCACCAAAGGCAGAGACTCTCGCCTTGCGGAATTTCCTCATGCTATATTAAACCATTGAAAAACGATACACTGCAAAAGCACCTTCGAGTAGACTCCAAGAGTAAATGACCCGTCCAAGCCGTATTCACCAATAAATAATCAAAACGTTCGGTTCAGACGTGTTATGCGGATTAAAGTAGATACTTGTATTTTAATTTGCTCTTCATATTCAATTTGATTGATACTAATCCACACTTGCAAGTCATGGTCATCTACAAATAGATTCCCATATTGAATAACTGATGCCCAGATGCCCAATATCCTTCAGCCGACTTGGATCAGCTTATTTGTAGAAATCAGAATGATCGCGTTTGATGGCATCGGCGCCTTTTTCGGCAACCATGTACACGGAGTTCTGAATCCGACAGTCAGGGATGACAGGGATACAAGATGCATCAATCACGCGGAGATTCTTTATGCCGTGAACCTTGAGGCCGGGATCAACCACCCCCTGTTGGATATTCTTGGACAGACGGGCAGTGCCACAAGGATGGAAAGATGTCTGGGAGCGATCAAGGACAGTTCTCTTCATGAGCTTGTCATCATGCAGCGGCATGGGCCATGGATACTCGTCTTCGATGATGTCTTTAAAGCCTTCTCCATTTTTGAGGACATCGTATGCGTAGCGAATACCCTCGCGAATAGCAATGATGTCGAGATCGTTATTGAAGTAATTCAAGTTGATGTTGGCTTGCTGCAGAGGATCACTGCTGTGGAGAGTCACAGTGCCGCCTTCCGACACAGGACGAACAAGATCCACCATGACAGTCATATAGTTTCCCTTACTGGGAGTAGGATAGTGCCACTGGAAAGCACTGCCGAATAAACAAACAAAATCAAGCTCAAAATGAGGCTGGCCGTAGGGGCAAAAGGGGTCTTTGTTGTCGTTGGAGGCTTTAGCCTGTCGGTACAAAGGATCTTTTTCCAGGTAGTCGTCAATGCGAGGGAATCCGACCATTTCCAAGAATCCCGATCCCAGAGGACCACGGTGATTATTTTCGTATGTTTTGATCGCCTGGTCATTGTGGGGAGTTCCTTTCCGTAACACATAATCGTCCATGCCAAATCCGTCTTTGAGACGCAGAACGAAAGGAACACCGGGATGATCCAGCAGATGTTGCCCCACATGAGGGCTATCGACAACCACTGGGATGTTGTGTTTTTTGAGCTCGGTAGAGGGCCCAATACCACTCAACATCAGCAACTTAGGGGTCTCGAAAACACCTTCAGATACAATGACCTCACGGGTGGCAAAAAGATTGAGCTCCTGGCCGGAGCCGAGGATGACAGTCACACCCTTACAAGTTTTGTCGGCAGCGTCAATAATAAGACTCTTCGAATGGGCCCGAGGGAGAATCGTCACATTGGACTTGTCAGCAACACAGAGGAAACTGCCGGATCGACGACCCTTGTAAATAGTGTTGACGCTGTGAGTAAGGCCAGACATAGTGCCATCAAAGATATTTTCGGTGACTGGGTGACCAGTGGATTTCCATGCCTTTGTGAGAAGGTCTCTGAAAGGCTGCATCTCAGGGATGAGCTCCGAGTGAGCGATTGGGATCGGACCACCCCCGCCAATCTTCTTCATGTCTGGGGAAAATGCGTTGTGATCGTCGTGGTATGTAACGCTCTTCCGCAGATAAGGTACAAGTGGATCCCAAGTCCACTCTTTTCCCCCGTACTCTTCCCACATGTCAAAAGTACCCTTGGACCCAGGTGCCCAAGTGAAATAATTCAAGGATGAACTACCGCCGAGCACTTTACCCCGTGTATTGGGTTTTTCAATGCGCTCGTAATCATCGCGCTTCACCATGGTGGTTTTGAACGACCAGTCATACTCGCTATCACGAAGTTCCATGGCATTTGAAGGGACTCTGATAGGCTCTAGATCCTTTGCGTTCTCAACACCTGCCTCAATGACAAGAATCCGAGCTTTGGGGTTCTCGGCGAGGCGACCTGCAACGACGTTGCCGGCTGTGCCCCCACCGACGACAATGAAGTCGAATCTGGCATTGTTCTGGACAGTCATATTGGAGGAGAACAAATTCAAGAAAGTGTATGGGATTGAAGTAGTTGTATCGAACAAAAGATTATCATGAAGAGTGGCGGGGACAGAAACCTCAATGCGCCTTTTATAACTGCGGTGGCTACGAATTTTAGGATAAGGAGATTACAAGCAACAGCTAATTCATACATTCCCTTCCCTGTCTCCTCATCTCATGAGGTCATAGAGTCTGTATATTTTAACGCTTATGCGGTTCCATTGCCTTGCCTAAGTGGAACATAAAGAAATGTTATTAGATATTTATCTATGGGATCATTCTATTATGTACGTCAACTTTTATAGCCAGTGGCGCGAAGGTGTTCAAGCCAATCAACAAACACCCGACTGACTCGTGACGCGATTGACGTCGTGGGGCTACCAAAAGCCACGCAGTGGGTATCCAACCGGGTGGGGCATGATCGTCGGTTCAAGGGTCTGGGCAGTTCTCTGCACGAGGTGATGCAAGTGTGGACAAATCATATGGACTGAAAGAAAGAACTACGTCTGTGCTACTCCCAACAGCAGATTTCTCGCAATGGTTGGGGGAAATTTTTACTTTTATTCAGATATCTGAGTGGTTGAATGCTATTGCCTGTTTGGAATAGCAACAACCCTGCTTTCGGTTCCAGACACCACGTTCCGGTTCCAACCCCTGCTACATGGTTCATGCTCAGCAGTCTGAAACCGTCCATAGATCTCCCTAAGTAGTGCACTCTAATACAGACTTGGCAATTCATTCTCCACATTGTGTCTCAAAGTCAAATTCAATTGGTTATCGGGTGCCAACGCTCAGCAGACGAATCATTCACATGGTCCAGAAACCTTGAGCTAAGCTTTCTAACAATTTCTTTCGAGGCCAGCCACTTGCTTTCTTTGTCGAAGAGAAGAAGAAAATAACGATGAAGTTGGCACTCGTGGCCACGCTAGGTAACACGCTTTTTTCGGTAGAAACAGACGCACTTGGGATCGAGAAAAGTGTGAGGGCTGGACCTGACGAATGCCTTGGCGTCTGCTTTTTCCCGTACACTTTCCTTTGCGAATTTATCAGCTACAACGTCGCGGCTGGTGACTTTTGTGTTGTAGCTCATTCTTCCACGGTTCCAGCACCAATGAGGTCCGCTGCGAGAACTACCTCCGAGAAATGTGGCCATCACTGATCACGACTTGTGCACTTTGTACTTTGGAATTTCGAAAGAATTGATTCGGAATTTCTTTCGTCGTCGCCTCGCTCTCTTGTTCCGTGCCATACTTTTGTCATTTGGCTTCAATTGTACAGTACTTATTTTTCCGTGGATTGAGATATTTATATCGAATGCTGTACATTCCATAGGCAGATGCTTATTGTCTTGTATTTGAGATTCCCTCTTCCCTATCCAAGTATATCACCAGGTCCTCAATTGTGCATACCCTAATTCCCCATCTTTCCCCAAATCTTAAGCACCCATCGCGACGCATCATTCCATTATTCCCACCTACCTCCGGTACCCCCTCCACAATCTCTCCGTCTTCAACCAGCTCTGCTATAACGCCGACGGGAGCTTTGCCAGCAAGTCGGCACAAATCCACCGCAGCTTCAGTGTGGCCCTTACGCTGGCGCACACCACCAGGTCGAGCGGCTAGCGGAATAATGTGCCCTGGCCGTCTGAAGGAGTCCACATGAGCATTTGGAGAAGCTAGGGTGCGGCATGTCAGAGCGCGGTCTTCGGCGGAGATACCTGTTGTGATAGAGTCGGCGCTTGAGTCGATCGCAATTGTATAAGCCGTTCCCTTTGGATCGGAATTTTGGGTGACCATTTGAGGGAGGCCGAGGCGTGACGCAAGGCTCGGGGTGATGGGAGCACATATCAGACCACTGAATACCATGATGAATAAATGACACGTCATCAATACATGGCCAATGATTAGAAAGCAGCAGTCGCACCTTTCCCAACACGATCTCCTCCTTGGGTGACGTGGAGTAGTGTGTGGCCTCAGGGTCCTTTCTCACCTGGTGAATCTAACTAGAAAGGCCATTTGAGCAGACGTGATCGACTCCGCGGCGATGATCAAATCGGCTTCATTCTCTCGGTCCTGGTCATCGAGGACAATGATGAATTCTCCATTCTCTGCATGGACACAAATCAGCTTTTATATGGGTTGTCCTCAAATCCTGCGCGTCTTTCTGATACACGCGCATACTGTAGGAAAAAACTTATTTGGCAAGATGGAAACTCACTGAAAGCGGCGATTGTGTCGGCAATCGAATCAAATTGATATTCTGGAGAAGTTGTAGACATCTTGTCCCAGGTATAACCGGCTCGTTTTTTACCACGAAGGTTCTTCTCTCCCAAGTGCAAACGCAAGGCGACATCTATGAGTGTTAAAAGCAAAGATAAAATCTTGGAGATTTAGAATACATTTTGGAGAACCCCGCAATTTTGAGATGCTCAGCCACTGTGCCGGTGAATATGTTCCTATTCCGAACCTTCCTTGATAGTCTAGGGCGAGAAATATCCATTTTGATTGGTGTTGTAGGTCTCTCCGGAATTGGACGACCTGGTCGCTTCCGCGTAACAATTTTTGATCTACCATTGGTCTGTAAATGGGAATGTTAGCCGGCTAAGGCGGAGACGTCCGCTGCATCGGGCTGTTAGCTGTGTCTGGCAATACTACTGATCCAATCACCTCCTCAATGTGGAAAAGATACTTCCCACAGCATATTCCAAACGATCTGCGACCTTGTTCACCCCGGGTCTGTACCAATGTCACCGGTGACCGGCATCCACATAGAAAATCAATCAGGCGCTAGACCATATATGGATGAATATGAAGAATTCCGGCATGAAAATATTGGATTGGGTAGTTCTACCAAATTCCGACTGGGCCCGACCAGGTCGCTTTTCTGCGGAGGACCCTTTATGTATGTAATATCCAATGATCAAGGGAATGAAGCTAGCGACCTTCTTATCGGAAGTGTCGTTGCCCGAAAGAAACCCCTACCCCTCTCAGGACGGTATTACTGGTAACTCCACTTTCTCTTGCTGTGATCCAAGTCTCACGTGATGGCAATTTTACGCCTTTCCTGTTCGCTTCATACCCCTTTACAAAAGGTTCGGCAATGCTACATTCGTAAATTATCTATGTGATTTGAATTATCTCCTTCAAATCATGTTATTGCAGATACACGCACAGATCCAGTCATTCCTTGACGAGCCACATGCCTCTGACTCACTACTCGGCTCCGTGCAACGACAGACAGCAATTTCCTTAGATGTTGTGTCCGCAGCTCTCCACAAGTACGAAATTTCAGAGCTTGCTATTTCTTACAACGGGGGAAAAGACTGCCTTGTACTTTTGGTGCTGTTTCTGGCCGAACTTGGTCGCCGCCAAAGTCAACAACGGAACGAAAGGGCAATTATGAGTCTTGGGACGAATGGAATGCCGGAAGCAGTATTCGGCACAGAAATGAAGAGCATTCCAGCTGTATATGTTCGCCCAGCCGATCCATTCCCAGCCGTTGAAGATTTTGTTATGAGGTCTGCCAAGTATTACGGCCTTTCTCTCACGAAATTCACTATTGGGTCTTCAAACATGACATTGCGAGATGTTTTCGAAGAATACTTAGCGGGCCAATCCGATATTCGGGCCATATTAGTGGGAACTCGCCGATCTGATCCACATGGTGAAAATTTGTCGCATTTCAACAAGACAGACAAAGGATGGCCTGAATTCGTTCGTATCCATCCTGTGATTGACTGGAGTTTCACGGAGATATGGGCGTTCATCCGTCACCTGGGCCTAGAATATTGCAGTCTCTATAATGAGGGGTATACAAGCCTAGGAGGAACATCGGATACACAACCTAACCCCAAGCTATTGAAGGAGCAAATTAGCTCGACCAAAGCTAGGAATAGGAGTGATAGCATGGCGGAATCGGAACAATACTGCCAGGAAAAATACCACCCTGCCTACGAACTCGTGGATGAGAAGAGTGAAAGACTGGGCCGCAAATGACCCTCCTAAAAAATGATGGATTCATCCATTGAGTGGCCAAGAAATTGAAACTGTGAATCAACTCAAACTTTGTTCACGACGAGAGCAGCTGCGAGCAGAGTTGGCCACATCTCGCGGCCGAGATTCTATTGTTTAGAATGGGAGGGCTGTATATAGGTTGGGATATTTGAGCCATTATAATCAGGCATAATTTACAAATGGAGCCTCTGTATGTGGCCGGGATATTTACATGCTGGTCAGTCCTAGGTTTTTCTTACTCCTACCTCTCAAGTGGCAAAAGCCGACAGGACAGCGTCCGAAGCCAAAGATTTCAAGGTACTGTAGTATCTTAAATGTTTGCGCATAGCATAGGTTATTGTGCAATACACTTAAAAGTTCACCCAGGCAACAGACGATAGCAGTCACCGGATACAATTGAGCTCCCTGGTGGCCATAGGCCTAGGGTTTAGATGTCATTTCCGAGTCTCGCTGGCCCGCCCCTGGTAGCTGATGTGAGATTTGGCACAATTTGTCGTCGTCATTCAGCATTCTGCCATCCAAGTCACAACATCAGTCTCTGTTGGTATCACCAGCTAGGTACTGTATGCACAGTTAAGTGAACAGCATGTGTGCTCGAAAAGCAAAGTCAATTGGTTCATGTAGATAGATGTGTGTCCCGGCTCAGGTTTGAAGTACCCCTGAATCCCATAAGCCGGAACCGCAGCTTAGCGCGAGGTTACATACACAGAAATGTGATCTATCAGACGCTGGCTTGTTCTGATAGAGGGATATATCCCGACAGTCTCAATCTGCATGAACCTACCGATACAGTGAGTTTCAGCTACCAGCAAGCGTAATTGAGTCAGGCCTCTGCAGGAGAGCCTGGATCAGCATCCGCACTCTCTCCCGTGGTCCGTAAATACCCACACAATGCGAAAGAGTTTGCGGCACAGCAAAGGCGGGAAATAAAGTAATAGTGTCCAACAAAGGAGTAATAGACTGGTGATAACGAAGGCATTGACGATAATCTTTTCCGTAGGAGTCATGACATACAGCCCAAACGTGACTTCATAGCGATAATACTCCAGCCTTAGGAAGTGCACCCCTTGTTGGATCATATTGTGCCGTGCTTTCTGCAGCGCTGCAGTTGGCATGCTGGATTTCATAGTTGAGCCGCGTCTACTGATTCCACTAGTCAACTATCATGGATATGTGCGACGCGGTAATTCTGGCGCGAAGGTTAGAGTGCAAAAAATGATTTGATCCCTCTTGGTATGACCTACTTCATCGAAATTGAAATTAGAGACCCATAAAATTTTGACAGATTTGGAAACTAGGTGGATATTGTTCATCCTGTAACACTTTGCGAGACCAGACTGAGTGATTTGGGCGGGGAAGGCAGTTGAAGGTAAGACAAAGAGCCGACGAAGGTAAGCACAGAAAAGAGGGTATGAAAAGCTCAGCAGAAGCACAACTCTCCGCTTTTGAGCTGCTGCCACGAATTAAATCGCGAATGAATATTCATTGACAAACAGCATACACATTCATACATATATTGAACTGGTCATTGGGCCAACTTCGCTTGTAATCTAGAAATAAACTCCACAATTTGGTATCCGAGGTTGGAGATAGCAGGCTTATGTGTAGCTTCATTGAGCTAATGGGTACCTTTTGAATAGGACATTGATCTGGTACATTAGTTGATTGGGTTGGTAGTACTACCAGATGGGGCAAGCAATTGGATGCGGCGATCTCTCATATGTTACCTCATCACTTATAACTTCTCGGTCACTCAAAGTTTCTTTTCTACGTCTTCATTATTTCATTATTTTACTTTTTGCTCAGCCCAGGCCAATTGCCTAGATTGGAGAAGTACGTTTACGGAATTCCGATATACGGAACAACATAAGGCCGATACTAAGAAATTTTCGGAGCCGGCTCGGCATTCCGCATACGTCACTAGCTTCCCTGTCCAGCTAAAGCCATGGGTAAGATGCAAATCCACCAAGCTGTCGCTTTTTAGTCTAAGAAACCACCAAATCCTTCTGTATCATAAAGGTGGAGTGCAATCATCAACCTACAAGCCTTGCACAGTCATATATCTGGTTACGTTCGCTCTCATTTTGATTACCTCACATCCTTTTCTACCACCGAAAATGCACACTGTGAAAAATCCAAAGTCCACCCTCAAAAACCGTGGAAATGTTATAATTGCCTGGCAGGGTGTGAGGGTTTGTCGAAAAAAAAAACATCATAATTCAGAAAGCCTCGACATACTTGCTCTGGTTAGCTTCACTTCCGTTTCTGGTCCTGGGTTACGCTCTTTAATTCGGCGGCATAAACAATTTAGATAGCCCCCTACTATACGTCAGAATTCGAAATCAGTTCACCCAGACAAGCTTTCTTTCTCGGCATCCCACTCATAGCGCTAAAAAGAGAACGACGAGGTCATGTCATCAATTTTGGGTTGATTTATCTCCTAGTGGGTCACAAATTTTATGTACCGTAATTATGTGTTCCGGTATTGGACAGATTCTTTCAGCTGAAACTTCAGTTTGAAGCGAGTCCATTTGTAACAAGCTTTCGATAATGTAAAAATAATGTCAATATCCACAAGATTAATGAATAAGGGAGCAACGGAAGTAGATCGGGGGGCTCTGTGCTCGTTCAGCCACATAGTCATTACGTCACCCTCATGCGGAGAATAACATCAGTTCCTAGGCTCTTATTGCTTCTGCAGAGGAAAAGTTTGAAATTGGATGAAGAAAGAACTGAAAGAACTGTACCCCAGGATATGGGCCCTCTTACGAAACGGAACCAGCGATCATGCAACTGAAGCTAATGCACTCATTCGCTGCTGCGAGGTGAAAATCCACCCTGCGAGAAAATTCCACATTGATTGGTCATCAACAAAGTAATTGTTGAATTGAAGGCTGCGAGTGTCTTTCACTGTAAGATCTATCAGTTCCTAGTTCTTTGGCAGTTACATAGTATCGAGCATACAGCTTCAGACCAAGCCTTCCAAACCTTGCTAAACGGCGGTGGGTGGGTCAAGCGTTCTGTGCCGTACAGTCCGGATCTAGTAGTGGTATTTGCCCAATCAAAGATGGACTGTGTCTTGTTGCAGCTTTGATGCTGTCATCAATTTCGCAAAGCTTCATTTTGGCTTTCCTGGCTTGCCACGCACTCCTACAACAGCCCGTACATGGTATCAGTGCATCGTCATAATGCTCGTTACTATGATTCAAAGTTACGCTTGATAGCCTTTTCAGGGTGGAGCGCTGAGCTCCAATAATCGTAATCGTATTACTATGGCTCAATCCCAAGTTCCATCTAGGAGCAGGCAGCACATCACTGTTTCCAAGCTGGAAAATATAACGAGTCTCATTCCTCACACAAAGTCTAACTTCTTCCCACTCCACTTTCTGCCTTCACAAATCCTTCATCATTGATCAATTCATAATTCGACATGGGCGACGATAGATACTATACTCTGGCCGAGGGTGTGCCCTTTCTTTATTATTTGTGATTTTACTATAGACTGACTTTTGCAGGCTGTCCCTTCGCGAATAGCAGCACCGCTGTCCTGATGCAAGGTAGACAGGGCGGCAGCCTCGGATTACTGCAAGATACCCAGCTCATCGAAACCCTTGCTCATTTCTCTCGGGAGAGAATTCCCGAGCGGTTAGTTTTTTCCTCAGATGGCTCTTGGGTTCCAATTATCTACTGTGCACTGACTAGAGATTTTGAGTAGTGTCGTTCACGCCAAGGCTGTCGGGTGAGTTGTCATGTCCCACTATACGAAGGATTTCGGATTGACAGTTGTAGATCATTTGGTGAATTCGAAGCCACACGCGATTGCTCTGACTTCACCAGCGCCCAATTCCTCAACACAGTCGGAAAGAAGACACCCGTGCTGCAGCGGGTGTCAACCGTTGGGCCCGAGTCCGGATCTGCCGATACCTCCCGCGATGTGCACGGATGGGCGATGAAGTTTTATACCGAGGAGGGAAACCAAGATTTTGTTTTTAACAATACGGTGTGACATCCATTCCTTCTGAGACACTTTAGTCTCTTTTGTTATTTATTTCTGATTTCGCTCGATTTAGCCTGTCTTCTTCATTCGTGATCCGATCAAATTCCCGTCTATGAACCGTTCTCACAAGCGGCATCCTCAGACCCACCTCCCCGACCCGAACATGGTAAGTTTTATTATCTTAACCGCCCATAGTATGTCGCAGAACTAATTGGTATCGCAGTTCTGGGAGTATGTGATTTCCCAAGCTCTAGTTATCGAATCAGGCTAATCATTTAGTTTTCACGTCGGCAATCCTGAGGGTATTCATCAACTTCTGGTTCTGTTCAGCGACCGTGGCACGCCTAAATCAGTTCGCTACATGAACTCTTACAGCGGACATACATACAAATTTACTCAGGCTGTAGGTAACACTGCGCGTGGGATCGGGATCTTCTACTAATGTGTGCATAGGACGGCTCGTTCAAATATGCCAAAGTCCACGTCAAAACGCAGCAAGGGGTTGAGAACCTCTCCTCTCAAGAGGCCACCAAAATCGCCGGGGAGGATCCTGATTTTATGATCCGTGACATGTTCGAAGCAATTGACAGAGGCGACTATCCTGTCTGGAATGTCTACGTCCAACTGATGAGTCCCGAAGAGGCCGAGAGGTACAAGTGGAATATCTTTGACATGACTAAGGTTTGGTCGCACAAGGATTTCCCTCTGCAGCAGATTGGTCGACTTACTATGAACCGCAACGTGAGTCTTTGTTTTTGAGTTTTATATTACAGTCGCTGAATTGGAATAGCCACAAAACTACTTCGCCGATATCGAGCAAGCTGCGTTCTCGCCCTCGACAATGGTCCCCGGAATCGCTGCGTCCGCTGATCCAGGTAGGCCAGAAAGCTGGAAAATTATAGGCCTTATGATTTGCAATGACTAACTCTCCCCGAGTGCTGCAAGCAAGACTCTTCGCATACCCCGATGCAGCCCGCTACCGCCTCGGTGTCAACTACCAGCAACTCCCCACCAACGCCGCGAAGGCGCAAGTCTACTGTCCCTTCCAGCGTGACGGAGCCATGCGATTTGATGGTAACTACGGTGGCGATCCCAACTACGTTGGCTCCTCGATCAAACCCATCAAGTTCTACCAAGACCAGAAGGGAATTCGCGCTTCTGCACTGGCCCTACACACCGAACACGAAAAGTGGGCAGGAGAGGTGTCCGCCTATACCAGCGAGATCACTGACGATGATTTCGTTCAGCCCGCAGCGTTGTGGGAAGTTATTGGCCGCCAGCCTGGTCACCAGGATAGAGTCATCGAGAACCTCGTCGGTAATATCAAGGGTGTTAAGTACCCTGAATTGCGTAAGGCTGTCTATAGTAAGTTTCCCCTGTAGCCTGAACCGAGCATTTTCGGTGAATCTGTCTACTAAGAAAATGAGGCTAACACCGAGCCTAGGCCTCTTCGGACGTGTCAACAAGGATCTCGGTTCTAAGTTGCGGCAGCGCACAGAAGCAGCGATCCAGGCTGCGTAGACCTCGGTAGGGCTGATTCACATATTCATTCTACATCACAAAATGAGTATATACGCGTCAGTCCGAAAAGGGAATAATTGAAATGATTCGGTTTCTGGGATCAATACGATTGAAGGATGGAAAATCGGGTTCGGAGTTTGTCTGATCAATGAGAAGCAACAAAAACAATTACCTGACCACCTGGTTACAGTAACGGGAAATTGATAATTGTTTAGTTTTGGATAGTCATTGTTTCTAATCTTCTATTCTACGCAAAATGCATGCAGTCCTTCAACCTACATCCAACTCTTGGATTTCGTTAAGGAAGACACGGCGGATTTTGCCCTACCGTCGCCAGTCACATGTAGCATTCGAAAGCATGGCTCTCAGGGACGACTGAGTGGAATGATTTGGATGTCCCTCCCATCGGTCGGTCCATCAGCAGCTAGAGAGTAATTAATCAAGTAGGGATGTCGAAGACATATTAGTCGAAATCGCGAAGTTCACGGTTGGAATTGGATGTCTAATTATGCAGATTGGCACAGAGATCCAAAATCGTACAATAAGATTTGGAAATAATAAACCCCTTCGACACTACGGCTTTTTTTTTCCAGGTCTCCCCACTTCAATGTATTGATTCAAGGGAAAGATTCATAGGAAATTCGTCGTGCCATGAGATGTAGCAAACTCCTGGTGGGGGGGGATTCAATCTTCTCTACCTCGAGATATATTACTCCAGTCATCAGACAAATGAGATACCGCTTTTGCTGCCACGTCCTCAATCATCTCCTTTACGTAGCGATGGGCACTAACAGAATTTTTGTGCTATCATATACTAAGTGGCTTACCAGTGTCAAGTCGCAATAGTCAGTCTTGCCCTTCTACCACGTCAAACACATTTCAAATAGATTAGCAATAATCATGATGTTTCTACTTTTTTGAGACGATAAAAATTCGTGTTGCTTCTAGATGCTAAGAATCAGTCACATATTATCAATGGAAGCTTTTAAGCCAAATCAATATATAGATATTTGGAAAGACAAAGTTTTTGTCCGCTTACCATAGCCGAGAAAAACTTACATTGTCCTCTCGATCCGGCTATACTAATCAGCAAATCATCGCCACTGACAGATCGACTCATTATTTTTTTGCCTCTATCCTACATAAGCCCTTCACATAGCTATTGGCCCATTTCCCTGATGCAGTTTATCTACGGGCTGTTCCACGGCCGTTTCTAATAGTGGATCTCAGATGATTTGGCACACCTATGGAATATTAGGTTACAGCCTGCAAGAAATGAGTATCTTTTGTTTATGACACATAGCCCGAGGTCTGAGAAGCTTAGTGACCCTAGTCACAGCTTTTCATGAATTTCCGTTATTTTAACAAGACATCAATTTGAGAAAAGGATCGATTATGAGGTTTCTTGACCTTTCTGTACTCAGAGATTAGTGAATATCTCTACGTAGTCAGTATTAGATAATGCGAATGTATATTAAAAATGTCGGGATATATCCTCCCGTCAGAATAAGCAAAGACATGTTGTACGTAATCTTGCTAAGCTGCGGCTCCCACCGCATGGATTCAGGGGTATTTGGCCTTGACGGGAGACACATCTATCATATACACGAATCAATCAACCTTTGCTTTAGAAGCATAAACTGTTCACTTAACTGTGTACACAGGACCTAGCTGGTGATACCAACAATAACCATAGTAAGCTGGTTACCCTTCTTGGGCGTCTAAAAATGGGCGCTATCAAACATGCAAACGACGTCGAGCTCGAAATGCGGCTGCCAATGTGGAGAGAGGGGTCCTCTCGAAAACAAGCGTAAGCAGAGCGAAGATAGCCAGAGCGATATCGGCGAACGGGCTAACCTAAAAAGAGGGGTGGATCACGGTTTTGATCGAGATTATCTTTACTTGAAGGTCGGCACTAGGTCTCCGTTGGTGAGGGCGGTCTCAACTACGTCAACTAAAAGGCGAGGCGCCTCGCTTTTGGCCTTTGTACCCGTGCTGACCAGCTGGCACTGTCTGTCAGAACCATGGCTTCACTAACGTGGGTTGGGGCCAGGCAGAGTCGCACTGCTGAACTGATTGAGCCTAATGAAAAGGGAGAGCACCATATAGTCAAGGCTAATTTTTACTTTTACCTTAGATAAAGGACGTAAAAAACAAATCCGAAGCTTGGCTGCGTGAAGATTGACTGCGTGAGGAAAGAAAATTTATCTATAGTGGCAAGCAGCTGCCCCCGGTGAGGCAGTTTTAGACGAAAGTAGCCTTCAATAGCGGCGATGTAGGCTAGAGTGGGGCAGCCTCAATAAAGCGATTCCTGAAAAGGCAGAGAAAGATTTAATGTGCCACCGGCCCAAAAAGCAATAAGATACTGTGTCTCGGCTGTTACACCTAAACCAGAGGATGAAACAATGCCAATCATAGGCCCTGTATATCAAGTTCGAAAAAGGAATGGGTGCTTATAGATCAGGTCATGCCCTGAAGTTTGAATCGCGCCCAATTATAGACTAGATTCTCACATTTTCAGTGAAACTGCAGGCCTTGAAGGGCTTTCTCTGCGCAAAGGGCTATTGATAAGAATATATCCTTACGGAGTCACATTGGGCGTAATTAAGAAAGCACCTCCTTACAGCGGCAAGACGGAATGTCTGCACCGTCACAAAAGTAGGATGGGGGGTGCCAAAAGTGATCGAGCAAAGTAGAAGTATCCAAAGTTTCCCGAGGCCAAGACGGAAGGTATGAATAAATGGCGGTTTGAAGCAATGCTATCATTTGCAATATCCATGGTGGATCGATTTAGCGATCACTCTGAGCCTGTGGGAGTCAAAGTAGGGCTAGTATTACACAAACGTAAATGTATGTTCTTGTAGCCAGTCGTAAGATAATGTCAGCCCTGCCAAAGACACGCCCTGGTACGATAGAGAGAATGAGTCAATTCATTTGTTCCCAATTAAAACACGGGAAATGAGTCAAGAATCGATCGGATTTGAAATTGTGCACTGCATGAATATGTTCTAGAAATTGCTATCCCTAATGCCCATGCATAGAGGATAGCAGTGAGTCAGGTGTCCATCCATCATCAATCCGAATATTACCCTCCTGCTTCCCTGAGGAGTATAACAAATTCAAAAGGCACTTTTCCACCCCCTGGCGTGCCTCCAAACTGAATGTTTCCAAAACTTTCACCATTTCCACGATGTAAGTGATCTTGGCATCTCCATTGCCAAAGACTCCCGTCAGAGTCTGGTATAAAATTGATTGCAGTGTGTGAGGGGAATGAGACCACGCATTTTGAGACTCCTTTAACGTAGTCTCCAACACAGCTAGCACTTTCGGTACGCCACCTATGTAGGCGGGGTCCTTGTATGAAAGAGAGATCGCCTCCTGAAGAATAATACTGAGAGTGAATAGACATGTCAGAATTTCGTACTCGAGACCGGATATATTTGAACCAAGATGCGAGTTTTCAACCAGAAGCTGATATGTATCGTGGAGAAATTTGATTGCAGTGTGAATCGAGTGGAAGGGGGTCAGTCTGGCTCCATGATAATATCCCATGAAAGTTCGCATGTCCTGGATAAAAGATATCAGCCAAAGACAACGAACTTTTTGAATATCGAGGGACGGTAGCGGCCCCTGGGCGAGGTGGAATCTGGAAAAGGGACTAGATATGTCCTCGAGTCGATTCGTAGGCTCAAGCCAGGAAGGCCTTGACATCAAAGAAACCCTAGGGGAATGTTAAATCTCTCATTTGGGTAGGTGAAGCGAAATAGAGGAATATCACCCACAGATAGACGACAAGCTCCAACCGCCAATTTCCATGTAGTTCATGAACCCCCCCCCTTGGCTATAATCATTTTTTGCAGGCCTTTGCGATGGATTTCCCATTCTATATCATTGCCCCAATATCTCTAATTGTAGTCTGGTTAGAACTCTCTGGCAGAATAAGTGAGTGACCTTCACTGAGAGGTGTACCTCAAATGTAAGAAGGCGAACGACGGCAGCAAAAGCGTCATCGCTTAGCTCTTTCTTAGGATCAACCATCCAAGAATTCAGAATTCTTACTGCCTCTGCTTTGTACTTCAAAGCATCAGATGAATTTGTACCACGATGGGGAGGAGACCCAGCATAAAGGTGAGCTAGGTGGGCGGCAGAATGGGCCATGATGCAATTGAAAGATGAAGCATTTGAAAGGTCCAGGGGAAACCAAACTTCCCTCATCGGATTGAATGAACTGGCATCCAGGTCGTCAAACATCATCGCGGCGTGGGTGCATATCCCTAAGAATCAGTGAGTTCGTTTCTATCTTCAACTCAACAACCTCTAATACAAACAGTGATGCAAAAGCTTTTGGTGCTGGGATGTGAGGTGGATGGGACACGTTTGAAATGGATCGGGTCTTGAACCAAGTAGAGCACAGCTGACACCTTTCAAAAGCTGCACTGCAATATTGGAATCATTCTCTTCACAATCGTCGCAATGATCATGTCTCCTGCAAGAAGATACATCTGCAACTTCATCCTGAATTTGGGAGGTTCCTTTGTTCTGCTGATGACGTGGGAGTAACTCTCGAGCCATTCGCCCCACACCAGGCGTCGACTCTTGCTGGCGTCGATGTCGTTGTTTCCAATACTCCCGCATAGCATGACTTCGCGCTTTTGAAGGGCTATTACCTCCAACAAAAGTGAATTGATGGGCTCCGGTGGAGGGATCTAAGGCTTTATTGGACATTATACCCGTTGAATTACGAAATGGCGAGGCGAGTGTTGTTTGCGTGTGGCAATTCTGGATGCCGGTGTGGCGTGGCGGAAGGAAGCACTAAATGTCACATGATCTTCTTCCTACCGCTGGGGTAGACGGTAGACCTCACCAAACGCGCCGGTTACTGAAACAATCATGGGGGCTGGGATCACGTGCATACGTATATATCTGTCTACCAGCCCCCTTGTATCTTAAAATAACACACAATCAATTCCCGACAGTAATATGAACATCGAAGCATCACTTATGAACCGATGTGTTAATGGTGAGGGCTGGAGGTGAGTGAGGGTTGAGGGTAAGAATTGGTGATGATGGCGATTATGGTGATTGATGGGGACAAAACCAGTGAATCCACATGCTGATGTGCAGTGCGGCGCGATTGCCGAGCGGTGAAGTGGCTGCACCGGTAACCATCCATCGCCGCCATAGCGGGGATCTTAGTTCCCTCCTGAATTCAGAAGTTGATATACAGTGCGAAACGATGATTTCCATCAGCTTCAATCTGGCAGTACAGCAGAGTGCAGTGTAATGTAAGAAAACATATCTCCGCACTCTCAAAGTCGAAACTATCCGATCGTGGACTCAACCAGGATAGGTGTAATATCAATGGATGGGCTTTCTAAAAAAACATTCTCAAAAGAGTCATCATTTGTATAGTCATTTGCTTTTGCGCTTCTAGGTTCGCAGCCAGAGCTAATTAGAAGCCTGCTGCGAATTTGGTAGAATAATATGACAAACTGAAGAAGTGGTCAAATTCCACTAGGACCCTTCTGGACAGGCTTATTCATCGTCCACCAGTTCCTTCTAGTATGGTGTCATAAAACGCCGTAGTTCGAGGATAGAGACCTTTAAGATCACTCAACCGATATCAACATGTACAATCAATAATCTGATTCCATTACACATGTTTAGCACTAGCCAGTACAACGATTCCTCTATAATACACCCGCAGCGACGAAACATTGCGGCTGGGAAATGCGCCGTAATTTCGCCCCATTCCAGCCTCTCTTTCTCCTTCTACTTCATTAGCAGGCAATTCTTATCCGCCGAATACGGCAAAGTTTGTTCTTTGCATGAAAGAGGTGAGATTCGGTCTCTGACTTGCTTCAGTTTCCTGCTTGGCACCACGGCCTATGAGTACTCTGGGCGGAGACGGAAGGGGGCGAACGAATTTCGTCGGGCACAAAAAGAATTTAGGCTCAAGTCCTTCAGACTGGATTTTATTTGTAAATATGCGCACCCCATTCCCCGGCCGACTATGTCACAAGACGTTTTATGACAACTCAGAAAGCCATCGCGAGAACCATGTTTCCTGAATGAGATTATAAAAAGTTTTTTGCTAATTTACCAAGTGAAATAATGAAACGAAATATAGAAAAATTGAATCCCAGGTACAAAGCAGGGATACTGGTTTTGCAAACTTCAAAAAAGTCTTCGTCAGTTCAAAAAGCAGGTGATGGTTTGTGGCGATATGGTTCTGTGGGTGAGTCTGAACTCTCCTATCAAGAGAGCCAAATTTGAGGCTTCATTTCAGATGTCAAGGACGTCATATTACCCGCATCCGCCCAAGGCTCGCAGTATAATGGGTTGCGTATAAACAACTCGTGGATGGCGAACAATTTAGTATTTTATCAGCTTCAACATGTTTTACAATGTCTGATTCATAAAACCATTCTCTTTAATAATAAAAGGAACAACAAAGAAAGGAGTCAACATTCGGATCATTAGTAATGTCCGAAAGTCTGCCTTACCCTCCCATTTCCATAACCTTTCGGCATTAATGAAAATTTAGACACCCGTGAGAAACCAAACCACAAACAATCTGCACTCAAAAAACTTCTGGGTCACCTTTCTCGAAGTCGTTCTTCTCGTTCCTTCAAAGACGGGGACCCGCATAGCAGCGATGCCGAGGCCAAGACATACGAAGACTACTTGAGAAAGGACGAAGAAAACTTGGAAGAATACTACAAAAAGGAAGAAGATAAAATAACGAAGGAGGATGAAACTCGCAAGGATGAATCTGGAAACTATGGAGCATTAATTGACAACTAAATGTGACTATTGGGGACCGTGTTGCGATGGCGCCTGGCAATACTTCTGACTTAACTCGAGAATTTATCACTGTATTGTTTGTGGTCAATGAGATACGGTTTAGTCCTCAACCCTATGCATATGTGAATTATCGTTTGACTTCAGTTAGAGATTACTCATGAAAGATGAGCAGATCCTAAAGGAAAAAGAGGTAATTGTTCTAGAGATGCACATTCACATGGTGAATCAGTCATAGTCTTGTATCGAAAGTCTTTCTGCCCTTACTGACATGGAAGCTTCACAGAGCAAAGGTTTTCTACATCATATACTGCGGTAGTAAGAGACTGGAATCCTGCAACTCACGTGGCAAAATTAGAAAAGGTTTATCATGGGAAAACCCTTCATGTTCGAAGGTTTGGTTTTCTGTTAAGACACTTATTTCAACCATGATCTATTACGAGTGAGCGAAGATGTTCCAGTAGACGAGGTCATTCATTTGGCAGTACCTCGAGTAAATGAGAGAATCGTAACTTCTCCTCGTAAATATCAAAGTTCATGCAGTCTGTTGACCTGAGTCCATCATGGGTCGGATAATGTGGTAAAAAACAGCCAAATCCAATTCTGCCCTCCCAGAGTCGCTATCCAAAGACAAGTTTGGATAGAATGGTTCACAGCGAATCACAGAGTTAGAATAGTCGTTTTTGAAGCTTCGATGGGCCCCGAATATGTAATTCGTTGACAAGTCTGTTTTCTCAGCTGTTGCTCTGTAGTCTGGATAAAATCCGGGGAAAAGGGAGAAAATCTTTGTCAAAGCCGGGGCTTTCAAAGGTCCTTTGGGGCTTGAGGGGTGTGCAAACAACTTCAACAACGGATATGCTGACATTGAAGGCTTGGATCGCCTTCTGTGATCTTGCACTTCAGCCATAGGCAGGGTGCCATTCAGGGGTACTGACTGACGCTCAACCGAAATTGCGATTTTCGTTCCGTCGGTCCATTTATAAGCAACTAATATCGGTGGTTGAACAAGAAAGGACGTCAAAGATGGGACCTTTATTATATTGATGTCTTTGCTTGCGAAAATAGAGCCCCGGGTAATGTTAATATTGGTACACTCCGCGGTAATATGATACGAGACCCGAAGTTCCTCGTGATTAATTGTTACGGGGAGTGTCTTGTTGACTAGTAATTCAAACTGAATGTCGTGGATCCCTGGGAGTAGCTCTTTTTGAGAGCTTGAGGCCTTAGAACCGGATTTTGTATGGAGCATCCGTGATAGAGCTTTGATTCTTGCAAGTCGAAATTGATGAAAGGATGGGATCTAGTGATTACGCGACTGAATTGCGGAAACTTTGAAATTATTTTGCACGTACTCAGAATCTATAGACTATATCAGATCCCGAGTGACGTTTATTATCGAAGATTTACAATTATCTAATGTAATGGGGATTTCCGCTCTCAACATCGGCATCCTAGAGTCATGTGACTGAGGCCTTAGCAACAAGGCTACCGTTTTGTTTCGTGAGATTGAGTAGCGTTCGTTCGACAGTATCAATAACAAAAACTATGTTCCCCCTTATGAAAATTTTCTCCTGAGGCTGATGAGGTTGTGGTATCGGTATACTACTCATGAAAGGTTTTCTTGTTCATTCTATCAATCCTCTACAACGTCACGCTTTGCCGATCTCGTTCCTGCACTCTGCGAGTGTGGTGGTTTTGTCTCTTCGTGATCGACCCGTCTGCTTGACAGACTGCTAGCGAGCATTCCCATCTTACACTAAATAAATCAGCAATCAATCGTGTCAACGTATGTGTTATAAACTGACTGTTTGATGGGCGTTTCTTCGAAAAACCCTGGAGATTCAAAGATATAGAGGGCATGGGGTGGCTGGTTGATGAACCTCCAAGCCAACTGGCCTGGTAAAACAATAATAGGCATCTGCGCGTCGTCTATCATGAAAACAACATCTTCAATACTAAGGAAGAAAAGGGAAAATGGGAGTCCAGAATACTGATTTCCATCTTCTCTTCTTTTAACTGGCAGTAGCCTTAACATTTTTCTTCTGAAATGAATGATTAACTGCTGATTATCAATAACCACGCCCTCTACAGGTAAAAAAGAATGACTAATTGTCAGGGACTGAGCAGAGTGAGATGGTTCGAAGGGATGGGTCAGAGAGTCGGATTCCATTCAATTATTTCAGTAAAGCGTATGGCCTAGATGGTTGATGTAAAAGGATATTTGTGTCAATCCAATCGCCACAATAGGGGCGACCTTTCCGTACACGACTTAAAGCTGATTTATTGACTTTTGTAACCTTAAATGGGTATTAGATTGCCTTCTATCCATGGGAATAGCTGATGAGTGACATCATTAAGTCGGAGATATAAAGCTTATTGCAAAAAAAAAAAAAAAAAAAACGGGAAGCGATCAACTAATAAGTGAACCTCAATTGATATAGTAGATCGATATTCTGTTTTTGATTTACTCGGGCCGAAGCCGGCATGTAGAGCAACGATAATGACGTACCTCATCGAAGTGATAGCCAGGAACCTTATGTTCAAAAACACTCCTATTGAAACAATGAGATTTGAAGCTTTTTTCGATACCGGTATTGCTGATCTTGATACGTGACGCGAAATGTATTGATAAAGTCTGCTCCAATTTAATGCTCCATCACCCTGAAGGTGCGAATTCGTCCAGGAAAGTACGAATAGACCCAAAAGGAAGCCATACCGAATAATTGTTCATCAGATTTTCTTTGCGAGTGGCTTGAATTCGGGAAAATGCAAGAGAGATATGAAATCATGTTTTTAAAGGATTTCCTATTAAACAAAGAACAAAGTATTCAAGTTGGCCTAATAATTCTCGTACGATGGATCCTCCCGGTCGCACTCCAACCAAAATAATTCATACATTGGCTATATGGGGTTTGATCATACAAGAGCTATCGGTAACTTATATCCTTAAGGATATAAATAGGGCTTTGAGAATTAATTAACTTTAGAACTTGTAAACATTTTAGCCAAATCGTACGACAGAAATTGCTTGCAGTCAGGATAGTAGGTCTAAATACTGCCCAGATGTAAGGATTTATACCACCCTGCAGTGAGCCTCACTTGGCCGGGCCCGTTGAATAGGACACTGTAAGAGCGGGCTTTGGAGCTCAAAACAAACAAAACAAAACAAAACAAAATAAAAAAGAATAAAATAAAAATAAAATAAAATACTAATCATAAAAATAATCATTCATCAACATCGCGCGGGTGGGCTTCCTGGTATTTTTCAATGTCCTGGTCGGTCACGCCTGGAACAGGGTCGTATCTAGTTAAGGGAGCCAGTGGAATGCCATGCTCTTTGAACTGCGCCAACTTTTGCTGGGTGAGCTTGTGGGTTTTGTTGACGCTGTAGATCTTGATGCGGTGTGCTGAGGATGTGACATGCAGGCCCCAGTTCCAGGCTGCTCGCACATTAAGTGGTTGGGTATTCAAAGAATTGTCCCAACACCTGCACACAATCTCAATCCAACCTTCTACATCGCAAGGAAGGTCGATATCCCAAGTCCTCCAAGTCCACTTGCCCTTCTTCGATAGTTTCTCTTCTGGAACAGCGTACCAATTGAAGCCCCCATCGGCTGATAGCTCCACACGTTCAGGCCACCGACCACCGCCAGAGTAAGCCCAGCCCTTGCAACGGATCTTACCACTGTGCATAATCACTTGGTTCTGCCATGGAGACATGATAGCAGAGCTGACAGGCATCTCCTGGATCTGGATTCCGTCCATGGGTCGTTGGTTATACTTCCCCATCTGTTGGTTGAAGTACAGATACTCCCTGCTTTGGACAGGTGCCATGGATGGACTCTTAATGGCCTTGATGCGATACAGCCATTTCACACTGCGGGCTCCAATATATCCCATCACGATCACTCGCAATGGGAATCCGTGGATCTTAGGAAGTGGTTCACCGTTCATTTCCCACGCAAGTATAACCTCATTGCTCTTGACTTTAGACCATGGCACGCTAACAACGTAGTTTCCAACATTAAGGTCTTTCACATATGTTTCTACCCCATAGAGTTCAAGGTGCTTGGCGTTGTTGATCAGCCCTCCACAATCTTTGATTAACCTTTTGAGGCTTATGCCTTTGTATCTCGCAGTGCCTATAGCACCCTCGGCCCACGGAGCCTGGGGAACTTCATCGCCTTGGCCAGCGTACATAGAGATCTGCTCGATCCGACGAGTTCCCGAGCATTGCATCGTAATTGTCTTCTCCATCTGTGGAAATACTGACTCTTCCATCAAATCTTTCATGGTGTATGTTTTAGGCGACTTGACAAATCCATCGAGTTTCAATTCGAATTTCCTCTCATCGATCAGGGGGATACCACCGTGGTTACGCACAAAGTGAAGTGAATTTGGAGTAATAGACTTATCTGTAACCAATCGTTTCGGTGGTTCTCCGTTGTAGGGGAATTGTAGCAGGTGCAACATTTCGGGATGTTTCTCTTTCAGAACTGTCTTCCAAGAATCATCGGCAACTCGAGTTAGCTCCCCACCTAGTGCGGTATGCCATGACTTGAAGTCATCGCCTGGTAACACGGGGTTGGTTGGAGGTATGGGTCCCCATTGAAAGTCAGGGCAGGGCGCAAAAGTTTGCGATATCAAGATTTCGTGTGCTTTGGCTTTCTTTTCAGGATAATCCTCCCATTCAACGTAGCTGGAAAGTCGAGAAATTTATTAGTCGGGTTGCTTGCAACCATACATTGTCATCTCACGGAAAACCATACCCTGTCCAACCCGGCTTTTCACGGGCAAAGAGTTTACTTCGATCACCAACAGCGCGGATAGCCTTTTCATTTTTTGTGACTGGGGCTTCCGCAGGCGGAGCGACGAAGAAAACCGATTTACCACTTTGATCAATGATGGGAAGTTTGTAGGCAGCAAGACCTTGCTCAACCTTCCACTCATCGGGGCGATTATTGATCGGTTTTGTATACTTCGTTCGAGTTTCCATAGTGGAACGCAATGGGGTAGTCATGTGGAATTGAATGGGTACTTCTTTAGAGAAGGTATCTCAAGACATGTGGTCTGTGCCGGATTTTATATCTGACAGATTACGGGGCAGACCGACACGTAGACCGACATTTAGCCCCTTGTTTTGAATTCATGCCTGGGTTGTCCAATCTAACCATTTGTGGTTATTGCCATAGTTGGCACTCATTGGATCCCTTGCCTCGAGTGTCGAAATCAAGGTTTGTATAAGGCGTCATGTGGCGAATAATGCGTTTCTAATGCATAAGAGCGGCAAAGGAATTTGAGTAGGTATTGAAGTAAACCAAAAAATCATGATCTTTACGGGTTCGTGCTTGTTACGGAGCGCTGTTGTTATCTCAAACGATGGATACGAGGTCCATTTACAAGTCAATTGTTTGTATATGACGACTTGTTGTAAAATGATACATTACTGTGTGCTTTTAATACCCACTCGACCCAGGTTGCAACTTGGAAAGGATTATAAAAAAGCGCAAATCGAGTGATTGATGTCATGACTTTTGAAGCGCACCCGGTAACTTTATTTCGACAGGCTTACCACACCACAAATTCTGTTAATAACTAGTGCAATAATACGCCTTTTCTAATCTGCCGTAAATACGTGGTAGTACTGGCCAATTGGTGATAGCCAATTGTCTGGAAGGCGGTAACGTCATTACCAACACTACGATGCGCTAAGGCTTTCGGAAGTCCGGGAAAGACAAAAATACCACATTCATGTGAGACATCGAGTAAATAATAATCTCTCTCTTTCCAATCAAGCTTTGATCTATACAGGGTACACTGAGCGGTCTAGATTTTTTCAAAAAATCGTAAAATTACCCGATGAATGCTTGGCGTGCATAGCAAGCAGTTAGTACATCTGGTGTGAGCATCTGGTTGAACATTCACCCGAATGGTCATAGAGCGTGACTTTATTCTCTTAACACGCCCCGATACCCTTTTCAATTGAACAGATTCTTCGACATGGATTGAGTCGCTGTAATACCAACATTGATGACATTTTGTCACGAGAGCAGAATGGCTTGTAGAAATGATGGGGCGAAATCGGGTGGGAGCACCCACACATACCCCTTACCGAATCATCTGCATCTACACGGCCATGACCGCTCAATCCATAACTAATCCTCTGCAGTCATGGTTCAGCAATCTCTTCTCTCCAGTCCCGATTTGGCACTTCGCAACACTTTTCGTGGTTCGACGCTCAGCAATGCAACTAGTCCTAATTAAGCGTAATCGAGACAACCAATTAGTTACCTTTTGGTCTAACTAAAAGGGGAGGCTTATGGGCATTTACTGTTAGGTAGGCACGGCGGTCTGTATTTACCTCGCAGTAGGGGGGGTTGGCAGAGCGTCGAAGTCAAATTTGTACGGTCTGAGCGCTCGCATGTCACCATTTAAGGCACCAACATGCAAGTTCGTGGCCCTACTCAGCCAGGCTTCCGGGGATCTAGCATATGATACAGATCTTTCGTAGAGTAAAAGTCCCGGTAGCAATATGTACAAATCCCCCAAGGCTCATGCATCTGACATCGTTCCACTGGTACGACCAAGCACTACATTATCATCCAATCATATAAATTGGGTTTATTGGTGACCTCGCGCAGTCAAGAGAGATCAGGAACGTGTTTAGTTTGGCCGTAACGGGTCACCTGTCGCTGCGGTCTTAGACCGTGGCGTCAGATAAGGCCCAAATGACCCGGGCCAAACTAGGATGGTGGAGGGGACGGTGGAGAAAGCAGTAGAGACAGTGGAGCCGGCGAGCCTGTCTGGAACTGGTGATTGAGCTTGTATAAGATGGAGGCGTTCGTCGTGAAATATACTCTGAATGCCTCTGAGGTCCATCTCCCAAGCACCTGAATCTGATCATCAAGGATCCCGCTATCGTGCGCATGTTGAGCCGCACCTTTCCGAAAGCTGTGGCCTGAGTAGCCGTCCGTGTGTAACTCGAGTGCCTTTAGCTTAGTGGATAAGGTAGATAGGAAGTTGTTGCGACTGAATGGCTTTCTGTGGAATGAGAATAACGGGGCATCGGACGCTTTAGGATCGAGAAGCAGTAGCGTCTGGAGTGCGTTTACCGGGCAAGCTCCGTCTCCTGTTTTTGCAAGAATGATCTGTGCTCCTTCGTGGCGACGATCCGTCTTACTCCGCTTGAGTGTAAGCTGTGCATGGTCTAACGAGGACGAGAATCGGACATCGGAGCGTGTTAGCTTTGTGGCTAAGAAGATAGGGCGAGGTCTTCTGTTTTATATGTAAATTCTCCAAGGCGGAGGAACCCAGCAAATGCTACCCGACAGGCTGTTGCAAAGTTGAGGTCGTCCAGGAGGTTTGCAGTCATCTCTACAGGATGAGACGGGAATGTACAAAGGCTTGCGGAAAGCTTCGTAATAGTATCACGCGAAATTGGTTTTCTAACCCGGACCTTTGTGATAGGGTTCAATCTTCTTGCGCCGTCTATAAGACGTCGAAAGTGTTTATTATCGAAGAGTTTATCGTCAAGTAAGTTGTCAATATGGTAGGCTCGGAGGGCGGCTAGGTCGGTGAGTGCGGTATCAGGCTTGACGGCCTTTTGGTTTGAATTCCCAAGGAGTCGTGAAGTTAGCCAGGAGGTTAACGACTGTGTTGAGACTGGCCACGGTGGCAAGTTCTGGAGCGCGCAGTGCTTTTCGTAACTGCGTTGAACAGAGAGGTAGACGGAACGCGTATTGGCGCTGAGACCACTCCAGAGAAGTTTTAGGTGGCCTGCATTGAGCTGAGGAGCTCGTGAAGCGAACCACGTGGGCGGTTCAACACTGAGAGGTCCTGCCAGTGAGGACAAATATTAGCAACATCTTGAAAATTGTTACGGGAGAGGGCATCTGCTAGTGTGTTATCCCTGGAAGGGAGCCAGTGTGGCACGATTTGGATGTCTCTCGCCGCCGCTAGGATGAGAAGGCTTTTCAAAGGTACGTTAGGCGGACCATGAAGAAAGCCTTTACTTAGTCCTGTGTGGGCTGTGGAGCTATCCGTGTGGATAACGAGAGTATGATGAAGCCAATGGTGGCTGAAGAGTAGGAATCCTTGGAGGATAGCGTCTACTTCGGTGGTATTGATGTGCGCGTGTGCGACTTGGTGCGCGTGTGCGGCTTGAGCAAGGGCCAGTGAGGCAGCATTGCTTGGATGAAGCTGGTGACAATGGGCCAGCCAGCAGTCTGATATAGACTTAGATGAGAAGAAGAAGAGCCCCTGGCCTGTGTTGGAGGCATCTGTATAGAGATGGGTAAAAGGGCGGCGGCAGGGGTCTATCAGGAGTACGCCGTTGAAAAGAGATAAGGAGTCCCTCCACCATTCCAAATCGTCACGTACCTCGTAGGAGATACGGCGGCGCGTGCTCCTCCCATGTGGGAAGGCAGCTTGGAACGTGTATAGAGACTGTAGCCTTGTTCTCCCAAGCCGGACAACTCTTGAACAGAAGGCTAATAAACCTGTAAGACTCTCTGTTTGCTTCAGGGAGAGACTCGCTGCGTTCAGGGCAGCTGCGGCGTCCAATGTGGCGCGGCACAACTTATCTGGTGGCAGGCGAGCCTCCATTGAAATAGAGTCGATCTGGATACCTAGGACTATAACATCTGTCCCTTGTCGGTCCTTGTTTGTATTGCGAGGGATACATAGGTAGTCAGTGACTCTGTTGTAAACCATATCAAAGGAACCCGTAGGGTCGGACACTGAGGAAGACTGAGTAATTACAATAAAGTCGTCTAGGTAATGATTGATATAAAATGTAGGAAGGAGGCATTGCAGTATCCAATGGAGAGCCTCCGCAAAGAGGTTGAAGAGGAATGGGGCTGTAGCAAGGCCAAAGGGGAGACAGCATTCGACGTAAGTAGAATTGTTCCACTGGAAGGCAAGGAGATGCTGGTTATCTTCAGCAACAGGGACTATTCGAAAGGCGTCCTTGATATCCCTTTTAATGATTATACAACCTAGGCCAGCCTGTGTGACCTGTTTGTAGATATCATCGATTGTCATATATTTGATAGCTGACCAGGATTCTGGTATATCCTGGTTAATACCCTGTCCAGGGGGCCAGGATAGATCATGGATGCGGCGATATCCCCCATCGTGCTTAGGGACTAATCCCAGCGGCGAGACGAAGGAGGGGCTAGACGCTAGTCTTACACGACCAAGATTGAGGTCCTCTGCTAGTTTAGCCGAGATCGTGCTAGGTTCATGTATTTGATGGTTTGTCGAATGGCAAGATTGTTTGCTACCTCTGTAGCCGATCTGGGCGCCATGGGTCAGAATGCCGGTGATAGTATACCCGAGATCGCCTGGATAGTGGCGCAGGAGGTTGCCCCAGCCTTTTGTATACAGTGGTGACGGAGAGAGCTGTAGTTTTGGGAGCTCTGGGTTGAAAACGGGATATTGGGTAGCAGTATTTGGCCTAGGCGATTGGCCTTGGGGTATCAGGCTGAGTGGTGCAGTGTTGCAGCTCCTATCGGCTTCTGTAATGTGTTCCTTAGCAGTAGGGTCTACTTGCTATGTCTTCTTGCGGCAAGAGGAGGCACCATGCTCGCTCAAACCACATGTTGTGCACTCATGGCGTCTCCTACATCCTTCCCAGAGACATCCTGTAGTATTGAACTTATCGCACACCTCGATCTCATTATTTGAAGACCTAGTAGATCTTATTTGGCGAGGTCTGGCTGAAGGGTTTGCAGGGGTCCTCGCAGGTATAGTAAGATTATGACGGAGATATTTCTCACGAAATGGGGCTGTGACAAGGTTGTTCTCGGTTGACAGCTCTCCTTTATCCAGGATATATTGATGGAAGTTAAGGGCAAGCGGCAGTACAGCTTCTGACCACTGATAAGTTTGAGCGAAGTCCAGGATCTGCCTCATGAACATAAGGAGGTTGGGAACTGCCTTTGGATGTTTCTCACTGAAGAGATATCCTATTACAGCCGAGTATGTAAGGAAGTAGCTCGTCCATATTTGAGGGTTAGGGCCCCAGTCTTTAAGCGATGTCGCTGTCTTCTTGAAGCCAACTGTGCCTCCTGACTCGGTTATCTTGAAGACTCTGTCCTCCTGATCTAGCTCGGTGACTGACTTCTCTTTGAAGCGTATAAGTTCAGTTGCCTTCAACTTCCTCTCGAAAACGCGAGTAAGAAGGGCGGCGGAGACACCCGGAAATATGTCGATCAGTGGTTTGACTTCAGGGGGTGGCTCACGGTTTTCCTCAAGGTTATCATCATCTTGCAGGTCCACACGAGGCCTTCTGCGGCGAAGGTCGGTTTCCGCTTCGTCCATTTCAAGGCGCCTGGCCCTGTCTCTCTGTATCTGTCCTAGCCAGGTGGCACGGTCTGTTGCACCCATAGTTTCCCATATGTGGGCCGGGGGCCAAGCTGAGTCAAGTGGGGCAGGCGTTACGCTGCTGGACTGGCTGAACGTCATAGTGAGGAGCGATGTAGTCAAGGCCTATCGGTACTATTGCCGTAGAGAACGGATGGAAAACAAATCGAGACTTGACTGGGGTGAGAGATGACGAGATAGCTACAGAGACAAGCAACCACCTCGCAGGGTAGTTGTAGGGGGGGGAAAAACCCTCAGTAATGTCGGTGTAGATATCACGTGAGGCAACCCCAATAAAACTACTCCCTTTATCGACTCGTATATAGTAGCTTTCCATTTGACGAGTTAATACGCACCGTGAACTCTACCTGCTGGATGTCTCGACATGCTTTCTGAAGAGTTGTGCCACACGCAGGCTGTGATTGGCTAGATAGTATTACTACATCGAGCAGTTGATCAAAGCTAGAGATGTTATACAGCTCTGGAACGCTATGATCTGGGCCATCGGTAAATATGGCTATGTAATCAATACGAGGCTGCAATGGGATTATCCTCGTACTCGGCTACCAAAGTGGTGTTGAATCGTCACACGTTCAATGCCAGTGCATGGTGTGGCACGATGTGGACAATCATGCAGATGGTTCCGTAGATATACCTGTAATAAGGGTGTCGAAGTCATTGAGGCGTGTCCAGAGGGAACAAGAAAATGATAGAAGATGATTTCGGTGATGGTGCTGAAGGGTCAAGAGAAACGAACTAGTCCTATGTCTAGAGAGAAGTCCGTCGCTGCTTCCTCAACAACACTGATGATTGGGAAATACTAGTAGGGCTACGCTTCCGTCCTATGTGAGAGTAAAGGAGTTACTAGTCATATCCATTGCGTTACCATTTCCCAGTCTACTAGATCCGATTTGTTATTTCTCATTATTCAGAACCCAATCACGATCAAATCAAACCGATCCCTCCAGTCAGATTACTTTCCAGAGACAGGACCACTTATGGTCTACGTGACTATAGCCAGTGCATACTTGCTTATTCGCGTAGACTAGCTCAACCCTGCCAAATTCTACGCAGCCTTGATCGCGGCTTCTGTGTGCTGCTGCAATCTGGACCCGAGGTCCTTGTTGACACGTCCGAAGAGGCCTAGTGTCGGTGTCAGCCTCCTTTTCTAGCAGACGGAATCGCCGAAGATACTCGGCTAGGGCTACTAGGGAAACTTACTGTAGACAGCCTTTCGCAATTCAGGGTACCTGACACCCTTTATATTGCCGGAGAGGTTCTCAATGACTCTATCCTGGTGACCAGGCTGGCGGCCAATAACTTCCCACAACGCTGAGGGTTGAATGAAATCATCGTCAGTGATCTCGCTGGTATAGGCGGAGACCTCTCCCGCCCACTTTTCGTGTTCGGTGTGTAGGGCCAGTGCAGAAGCGCTAATTCCATTCTCGTCTTGATAGAACTTTGTTGGTTTGATTGAGGAGCCAACGTAGTTGGGGTCACCGCCGTAGTTATCATCAAATCGCATGGCTCCGTCACGCTGGAAGGGGCAGTAGACTTGCACCTTTGCGGCGTTTGTGGGGAGTTGCTGGTAGTTGACGCCGAGGCGGTAGCGGGCTGCATCTTGGTACGCAAAAAGTCGTGCTTGCAGCACTTGGGACAGTTAGTCATGGCTTATCGTAAGGCTAAGTGTCTGGCTTTCCAGCTTACCTGGATCTGCGGACGCAGCAATTCCGGGAACCATTGTCGAGGGCGAGAACGCAGCTTGCTCGATATCGGCGAAGTAGTTTCGCGGCTGTTTCCATCTCAGTGACTGCAATACATGGAGAACGAAAGAAGACTTACATTGCGGTTCATGGTAAGACGACCGATCTGCTGCAGAGGGAAGTCCTTATGAGACCAAACCTTAGTCATGTCGAAGATATTCCACTTATACTTCTCAGCCTCTTCGGGGCTCATCAGTTGGACATAGACGTTCCAGACAGGATAGTCGTTCCTTTCGATAGCCTCGAACATATCGCGAATCATAAAGTCAGGGTCCTCTCCAGCGATCCTGGTAGCTTCTTGGGTAGAGAGGTTCTCAATCCCTTGCTTCGTTTTGATGTGGATTTTAGCGTATTTGAACGAGCCGTCCTAAGTATGGCATTAGTGAAATGTGTAGTATCTGTTAATAGTCGTTGCGTACGGGTTTAGTAAACTTGTATGTATGTCCACTGTATGAGTTCATGTAGCGGACTGACTTCGGAGTCCCGCGGTCACTAAACAGAACCAGAAGTTGATGGATACCCTCAGGGTTGCCCACGTGGAAACTATAGGGTTAGTCTGATTCAGCCATTGGAGCTCGAGAATTTCACCTACTCCCAGAACTGCTATACTGATTAGTTTTCTGATCCCACATCACCGGTAAAAAGAAATTAGAGACATACCATATTAGCGTCGGGGAGATGAGTTTGAGGGTGTCGCTTGTGAGAGCGGTTCATAGAAGGGAACTTGATTGGATCGCGAATGAAGAAGACAGGCTAAATCGACGAATATCAGACACAAAAGGAGAGAAAGAAAAGTACAAATAATGCACCACATACCGTGTTGTTAAAAACGAAATCTTGGTTTCCCTCGTCGGTATAGAACTTCATGGCCCATCCGTGCACATCGCGGGAAGTATCAGCAGATCCGGACTCCGGCCCGACCGTTGACACGCGCTGAAGCACGGGCGTCTTCTTTCCGACCTTGTTGAGGAAGCTGGCGCTGGTAAAGTCGGAACAGTCGCGGGTGGCTTCGAATTCTCCGTAGGATCTACAACTGTCAACCAGATAATTCCTCCAGGAGGTGTTGATGGCTTACCCGACAGCTTTGGCGTGAACGACTCTATTTAAGATATAGCGTCAGTGTACTGTAGAATCTTGGAACTGAGGGGTCACTTGAGAAATTTAACTTACCGCTCTGGGATTCTTTCGCGGGAGAAGTGAGCAAGGGTCTCAATGAGCTGGGTATCCTGAAGCAATCCTAGGCCGCCGCCCTGTCTGCCCCGCATCAGAACAGCCGTCTTGCTGTTTGCGAAGGGACAGCCTACAAGAGTCAGTCGAAAGCAGAAACCCAAAGTGGAGAGGTGCTGTACCTTCGGCAAGAGTGTAGTATCTATCGTCGCCCATATTGAATAATAATTGATTTGATGGAAATATGTCAGATACAGAAAAAGTGAATGTATGCGACAAAGTCAGAGCTCGCTCGAGGAACGCAACTTAATATATTCTCCAGTCCGGAAACAGCTCAACGTCGTGGTGCCCGCCTTTGGATGGCATTTGCACTGGGTCTTAGTATTACAATTACACTCATTCGGGCCCAGTGCTCCACCGCAAAAGGTCTACCGAGTATAAACTCCTCACCATTGTCACACCATCATCACCATGGTCATGTATTGATCCTATGCACGAGATGACGCAGTGGTGCGCGTGGTAACCAAGCTCACCAAAGTCAATCGGAGCTTTGTGAGAAAATGACAGCATCGTCGATGTAAGAGAGTTCGAACCAGATCAACTCGGTCCCCACTCAAAAAGCAGCTCTGTGATTAGACCGATGCCACTACCAGAATCTGGTCAGTGCAGCTGCGCCGGAATCTGGACCCCACTGCCGAAAGCTTGAAATGCTCCATCACTACAAAGTACGGATACAGTATTTTGTCGAACTGAGAGTGTGGTTAAATACCAATAATACCGTTCGGATGTAATTTTTCAACTATTATAGTGCAGTCATTCTCGAAATCGCCTTGACTAGAGGAGACTGAGATTCTCTTTTCTCGGTCCAACAGCCAATGCTTTAGCGCGGATCATTAATTGTGCGGTTCACACTAAGTTGAGGGCCGTTGTGCAATGCAGCCTGTATGGTATTGTACCTGCCCCTCATAAAGATGCGCACAGCGCCTAGAATGTGAGGTAAACGACGATAATTACTGTACTAGATAAGGTTCATATTACAGCAGTGGGTGGCCGGTCCAATTCGTTATTTGGCCTAGGGTCTTGGCAGTGGGGCCAGGAAAGAGTTTCTCTGTGTGTAGTGGTCAAGGCGATTGCGAAAATCACTGTACTCGATAAATGCTTAATTTGGATCGATTCGTTCTCTCAGTGCTAATCTTGAAAGTAAACTATCAACTAGTAATCAATTTGAGGTTGTGTGTAATTAGAAAATGCCGAGGTCGATGTTACTCATGTATTTGATAAACCATTTTTCTCGGGACATTTCACGCTGCAATCGTCTTAATCGCTGGGGCCGTCGAAGCGTCCGATCCTCGATGGATACCGGCGACTGCACTTTTGGGTACGAATCGTAGGCCAAATATGACCATACTCAGGATTAACAGCCCAACAAGAACGCCCAAAGTCACCAGTGCACCGATGACGCCTGCCACTCCTAAACTCATCCCTCTGCCCGAACAAGAACCGACCGAGGAAGCAGACGAGGAACCATCGCCAGCACCAGAGCTTGAGGCGCAGATTCCAGTGCTATTTCCACAGGCATCACACCATTGCTGCTGCGATGTAATGGCAAACTCATTTGTCTTGTCCACAAATTGCGACCAAGGGAGTTCGATCGTAGATTGTCCAAAAAGTGGATAAGCTAGCAGCTTTGCTGAGTCCCCTATATCACTTCCGTTGTGGAAAACGAAACGAACTCTAATGTCCGACGTGGGGGGCATACCAGTTCCCTCGTCGTTTGTCACAAGCTCCCATGCCATGGATGAAGCATAGCTAGGGATTCCGGTAAAGTTCGCATTGGCGGATGAGAGCCCGGCAAGGCCAAAGTAGGACAGGAAAGAGGCGTATGCACCAAACTGGACGTTCAGCTTGGATTCCCCGCCAGATGTAATTGTTTCGTTCAAGGCTGTCAGAACTTCGCCTGCCAAAGTCATACCTGCAACAGCACGGATGGGGTCTGAAATATTGTACGCCAGGTTGAACTCGTGCTCATTCCCAAGAACAAGTAGCTCTTGCATGACCGTGTCGGTAAGAGCGGCGGATGAGGGGAAGCTCGCAGTGGAGTTATGGATCAAAGCCACGTAGAGCAAATCCCATATGGTGTATGCATTCTTGTAACTCAACTCACTAGGGTTGAATGTCTGATTCACTAGCGGCTCAAGAGACTGGTAGAGTCCGCGCGTGGTTGACAGTAGATCGTGGTAGGATTTCGAATTCAAGTAGTTATTACTGCTGAATTTGGCCTTGCTACAGGAAGAGGTGCTCTGCAGCCACGTGTTGTCCTCACTACCACTGCCAGATCGCACATCTGACATAGGAATCAGCTGGTAGCCGTTCAAGGGGGACTGGATGGTTGATCCATTGCGAAGAGTATCCGTGGCAATAGAGCCAACAGGGGGGGTAGAGGCCTTGCAGGAATCCTTCTCCGGAGTTGTCAATCACATCATCTTGAGGCGCACTCGCGGTGACCTGGGCCAAGTTAACGATGTCGGTACTGATTCCATCGATCTGATAGGAAGAGTTATCCGAGATATAGCGGTCATGGAAAAAGGACCCAGTCCTATACTCCTGACTATACCCGAGACTGGTCAACTTGGTTGGTGGCCAGGCTTTAGCGGTGCGATCCCCATGCCGCTGGAAAATATATACCCCCAGGACCCGTTCCGCGTTGACAAGGTCTGCAAGTAGCAGGGATGCCACAACGGTGAGTGTGCTGATGAAAGACATGGTTGACAACATTCACTCTCGCTGGTTACTGATCGAAGGCGTATTTCACGCAGCATACTATCGCAGCGGGCGTCTCGAGTTTATGAATCACCGGTCTCATGCGGGGTAATGCTGAACCCACTGCTCGATGCAGCTAGAAGTAAGTTTCACCGCTAGTCGGATGGCGGCGGAGACTTTCACTTCGGACGTCAAGGGTCTGGCCGAGGGCCCTCATTTCTATTCAAGGCGACTCTCCTATCAGTTTTTTATAGGGATTTCTATAAAAATGATACCATCACCCCGACCAGAAGTAGGATGTGTGTCAGGTAGGTTTATAGACAAAAATGGATTCCTGAAGCGAGCGAGATCCAGGTGTAGTCTCAGTCTGTTCAGAGTCCAGATATAGAAGTTCCCTAGATCCTATTTCCCGCTCAGTAAAAGTTGAACTACTCAGGCTCCAAAAATCAGCAGGGATCGGAGAAATTGACCCCGCTCTCGCTCGGGCCCACCAAAAGAGAACAAACTAGACTTACCTGCAGTAGAGGTAGTAGTAGTATCTAGTATACTGGACCAGCGTAAGCTGGATTCTTCGGATTGTGATTGGGTTTCCATTGCCGATGTTACCATCATCTGCACCTCGTAACTTGGATCTCTCGCGGTCAGGACATACTATTTCTTGCACGGAATATGATTCACTCAATAGTTCCGCCCTAGCCGCCAAAAGAATTCCAGCACAAGTGTTCGTTACGACGAGTTACAAGCATTAGGTTTACCCAAAGGGTATTTATGGTGCAGAATGTATGGTAGACTGACATGAAGGGCAAGGTCGGAAATAAGGATTGTTTCACTTCTGACCACAACATATCACTTATTCACATTACGATGGGATCGGCTGGTCGAAGACCGGGAAAATGGCTCTGATAGAAAATGTTTACTAGCATGGTACTCGGAAATCAGCACGGGTTATCGCAGAACAGTACCATGCACTCGAAACAAGATTTGATAATTATAGAAGACATAATCTCGCAAATTGAAATTCGTATTGTCCATCCAGATGCATGGAAGATAAACAGGACGTAAATCATTCAATTCATAACAAAAAATTCACATTTACCCACCAATCAGAATCATGGGACGGTTCTTTATATTCTTCAGTTCATCCATGCCGGCATGTTTCGCCTTCTTGCGCTTCACGGCCATACCGATGACATCCAGAATCTCGCGCTCGCGTTCATTGACCGGTTCCCCACTGTCGTCAAGTCGCGTCGCAGTCTGCATACTCTCTAGAAAGCCCAGGCTTTTCAAGGCCTCATCGTCGATAGGCTGCCCGTAACTCTCCTTGCGGATGATATCCCGCAGCGACACCTCCGAGGTGCCGAAGAGACACACCTTTAAGTTGCCGTCACTGGTAATGCGGAGTCGATTGCAGGTGCCGCAGAAATTGTGTGTCATGCTCGTAATAAATCCAATGCGGCCCTCAAATCCAGGAACATGATATGTCTTGCTAGTATCATTTTTATGATCGGCAATCTTCACCAATGCCGGATATTCTTGTCGAATAACTGCGAGCATCTCCTGGTACGAGAACATCTTTCCCTGGTTCCACTTATTCCCGTCAAATGGCATATATTCAATAAAGCGGATCTCGAGGGGCATCTCACGAGTCATTTCGACAAATGGGATGATCTCACGATCATTCAATCCGCGCATTACAACGCAGTTTATCTTCAGCTTGATGCCGGCGCCGGCCCGGTTCATTTCCAATATGCGATCAATACTCTTCATCACCGCCTCGAACCCGCTCCGGCGGGTCATGATCTGGAACTGGAATGGATCCAAAGTATCCAGGCTCAGATTTACACCTGTCAGGCCTGCTTCTACCATCTGGTCCAGCTTCCGGTGTAGTGAGACCCCGTTTGTGGTCAAACAGAGCTCGCGAAGCCCATTTTGCCGGAGCTGGCCAATTCCTTGCATCAACGGTACAATGTCCCTCCGGACGGTTGGCTCCCCACCCGTCAGACGGATCTTTGTGACGCCCTGGGAGACAAAGAGTGATGACAGGTAAAGTATTTCCGGCGTGGTCAACAGCTGGGGTGGTGGTGACAGCTCGATGCCTTCCTCGGGCATGCAGTACAAACATCGCAGGTTGCACCGTTCCGTGACGCTGATCCGGAGGTAATCATGCTGGCGATGAAATCGGTCCGTGAGAAAGTCCGAGAACGGCTTGGCCGTCGGTTCGTTTAATGATCGCGGAGGCCGAGATGTCTATCAAGAGGACCTGGTCAGATTATGTGACTGCCATAACTATACGAACGGGACGCACTGAGGGCATCCCACTTGAAGTCTGTAAACACCGTCGCCCTCCCTCCACGACTCGGGAAAAGCGTTGGAGGCGAACGTTCGGAGCGAGCACGCGAAGACAGGCTGTCCACTTTTTGAATTGTTGCTGGGCCATGATACACTGCTATCATGTTCTAGGGAAGTGAACTCGCTAGTCGAAGCGGAAGTCACTTCAGGTGGCCTTGGGCGAGGTCTGAGCACAACCCCATCATACACACCTTTCCCCGGTCGGACCTCTAGGTGACGCCACTTTCCTAATCATGTTTCCCGGGGAGCCTACAGAATAATTGGCCACAACACACCGCCTTATCGGGACCGATCCCAAAGTATTAGTGACTAATCCATTGAGATGGGTCAGTCCCCGATCGGTCGGCCCCCACACCCGGCCCCATCTTTCGTGGACACCGCAAATTTTCAAGGCTGTAGCATGATGCAATCACTCTGCTCTTGCTCTTCGACTCCATCAATCTTTCAACGGAAGAAACCCTCTCTGGATAGGACAAGAAGTCTTAACTCTCGACATTGATCAAATGAACTTGATCGATTGGGTACCATGAGAATGAAAGATACGAGCCAAAACCGAGGTACCTCCTGATGTATCTCGCACCAAACGGAGAGAATAAGGTTCACTTTGTACCGACAATTGCCGTTTATCATCAAGCTTTCCGCTATAACAGTTCTATCCCAGTTCGGCCGAAGTCGTGAGGTCATTTCATACCTCATCATCATGCCGAGGCCCACGGAATCACCTCAACTAAATGCGGTCTGAACCCTACTTCCACATTGAGTTTGGAAGCACGCAAAGACGTCGAAGCATGTCTTCTCAATCTGCTTTAGATTCTCGCAAACAACGAGAAGTAGGTATCAATAGATGATGAATCGACGCCAGATTCACGTTTGTCGACCATGCACGAACATTAGCGCGGCACATGCAGCCATATTAAGTTGACTATGAGGCTTTAGATCTATTATTAAGTCGTTATTTAGGTAGAAAATAAATGAGCGTATCGGAGAGACATTACGAGAGTAGAATCCCGGAGTAATCCCCTTGTTTACCTGTTAACTCGTAGGCGCATATCATGTTCAAAAACAAGGTAGCAAATGAAAATAAACACCGTCCTCAGTTACTGAAGAATAGAATCACATCAAACCTCCATAGGTCTGGCCCTCTTGCTCGAGCTGTTCATCCTCTTTAAGATATTGCTTGAAGCCGGCCTCGTCCTTCTTCAAATCGGAACGTATGCCACCTTCGCCGCCTTGCAGCTTATCCTTGGAATCCTGCTCCTCGTGTCCATGCTTATGATGGTGGTCGAAAATCTTCTTGAAAAGGCCCTCCTTATGCTCGGCGGGCTGCTGGGTGTCTAGTCTCATTGTAATTCTTTGGTTAGCAATGTAATTGGAAGAAAATGGAAGCAAGCAACAGTGGAAGTTCGTACCTTGAGGCATTTTGATGGAATGAAGCCTGAGGACAGATTTTTATAGGGTGTGGCCTATTGCTGTCTTCGGAATAAAGATAGTTATTCTTGGAGTAAAACAGGTTTGCTAGATAATTCTGAATAGATGCTCATCCTCCATCCTATATACTGTACCCCTAAACCCTACAATATACCACGTATGAAACTGTGGGGATGATTCAATGACGCAAGGAGTCAACGATCAGCTTTCCTGATCCGGTAATAGTATTAGCCAATAAGAGCCATTTATGTAGAATATTAACCGTGTCACTGGGATTCTAGGTCCACTGAGGAGTGTCCAAGCTCGTCAGGGCGCGGGCTCGGAGCTCGGTCCTACAACACTGGCAAACTTCGAAACACATCATGTATGATTGGATAATCAGGCTTCTCCTTTCACCTCACTCATTGCTGTTCGCCAGGTCTCGTGTACAGCTCCATTGCTGATCATTGCTCGTAATTCTCTCTTCATTGGACTCAGAACACCGTCAACGGTTTTCTCATCCTCGTACGGCGTATACAACCGTCGCGACTCGTCGGCATTTGGAGGTTCAGAACGGCCAGTACTACTCGTCCTTGAAGCTATCCCACAAAATAACCAAACAATGAGTAGCATAATGACCGAATGCACTCAGCCCGCGACAGCCCCCCTCACGCGACACGCAACCTTTCTCGTCTTGACCGTCACATCTCCCTCCGCAATCCCAACCATACGCTCAACGCTTGCCAGCGTCCCCAGCATCTCCAAAAATGTCTCCTTCCGCGATGCAGATGCCAAATTCACCTGTACTGTCGGTATAGGTGCCTCTATCTGGGACGCTTTAACCAGCAACCTTCCGCGTCCTAAAGAATTACATCCCTTCCGCGAAGTCAAGGGCGCCAAATACTCGGCAATCTCAACACCAGGCGACCTCCTCTTCCATATCCGCTCCGAACGTCGCGATCTATGCTTCGAGTTCGAGCGGCAGCTCATGGATAGCCTCGGCGATGCGGTGCATCTCGAAGATGAGACCATTGGATTCCGCTACTTTGATACGCGCGATCTCCTCGGTTTCGTTGATGGTACTGCGAACCCTGTGGGGCCAAGTGTGCCACTGTCGGTCCTCGTTGCTGCTGAAGATGACCATCCGCATGCGCAAGGGGGCAGCTATGTAGTTATTCAGAAATACGTTCATGATATGGCTGGGTGGAAAAGCCTCGAGTCCGAACAACAAGAGCAGATCATCGGGCGCACAAAGCCCGATAACATGGAGCTCGATGACGTCGAAGACGGGAAGCAGGCGTCCCACAAGACACTCAGCACGATTGAAGATGAGGACGGCAATGAACACGATATTCTGCGTGATAACATGCCGTTTGGATCGCCTGCATCTGGTGAGTATGGTACTTACTTCATTGGGTATACGCGGAGGCTGTGGGTTATTGAGAAGATGATCGAGCGAATGTTTGTGGGGCATCCCTCTGGACTACATGATCGCTTACTAGATTATTCGCGACCGTTGACTGGCTGTGTTTTCTTTGCGCCTTCGGCGGATGTTCTGGATGGCCTTGGAGGGTGATACAAATCATATAAGACGCCTTATGCCACTTTCGGATCTTTTTAATTTACATGAACCGCTTCACGAAATGGTCGACTAATAAGAGGAAAATTCAGATTCCATATGTCCCCTGGGAACCTAAATTGTCCGCCTCATTTTGATCTGTCCTGCTCACGTATGGATCTTGCCACGGACTAGACGCTCTCGTCACAGGCTCGCGGGCTTAAGGGTTGGGGTTTATAGTCTTATATGTCGTCAGATTTCTTTTCTTCAATCGAACATCGGGCTGAACCGATTCCGCTTGACCCGATTTGACCTGAATTAATGGTTTATGTATGCTTTAATCTGGTTGTGAAGTAAGTTCGTGAGTGCAGTTACGCTGTAGGTGATTTCGTTTTTCTTTCTTTCTTTCTTTCTTTCTTTCTGCTTATTTTTAGTCTTTTCATTCCAATAAATGTATAGCGGTGCCCAAATATCAGGCCGACCTACTGGTTACGGAAACACCAACTCAGACGATAAAAGCAAGCAAGAGCATTGGCGCCTAGTATCAACAACATTTAGTTCTCGACTCAAAGTTACAGCCAAATGATTCCCAAAAGATGCTTAGGGTTCGTTGCCCAGCTACATACACTTTTATGCCACATTACTGGTGAATCCAGACCCCCCAACCGCTAAGTTAGCTCAGCACAAGCGCAATTCCAAGAACGGTCATTGGCTACCATCAAGAGCACAGGTAACTTTAGAATGGGAAGGGAATTCCCCAATATTATAGTGGAGGGGATGCACTCCCAGTCACTAAAGTTCGGCGACGGCTTCAGAAAATGATCTGAGAATGGCCAACGAAAAACTCGAAAGGGCCATGAGGATGAGACCCCAGAATATGAAGGGAAAAGTGATGATCGTTTGATGTGACCTAAAAACCGCCCTAGCTACTTAGCCATATTTAAATACGGCTCTATAGGGTTTTATTTGCGCATGCTAATGTTATGGTTATTATACGATGTATGTAAGTGCTTTTTCCGGTCGCAAGACATAAAAAGAACGACGCTTGCAAAAAGATACGCCTCTCCGTTTTTGGTCAATTGCTAGACCAAATGAACAAAGTATGAGGTTCAAAGTATATATATTTACATATCTACATGAATATGTATGGGAGACCGCTTTTTTTAATGCCCACGCAAAGAAGACAATAGCGAATCGGGTGTCCATTCATCGTCAATCAAAAATTTCCCAGTTTCTCCCGAAGACTTGAAGAGGTTCAAAAGGCATTTTTCCACTCCTTGACGCGCTTCCAAACTTAGCATCCCTATAATGTTCACCATTTCCACGACATAATTAACTCTGAGTCTCCCTTTGTCATATAGTCCTATTAGGGTTTGATATAAAATAGATTTCAGGTTGGAAGTAGAATAACTCCATGCTTCTTCAGACTCCTTTAAAGCCCTGTCCATCAACTGCAGCGTCCTCAATGCGCGAGGCATGTGAGGTGTTTCTGCGTATGAAAGCGACATGGAATCCTGCAAGATGATACCGATGGAAAGGAGACATGCTAGCAATTCGTATTCCACACCAGGATTATCAGGGCTAGGGCGCGAAGTTTCAACATGAAGCCAATAACTGTCATGTAAAAAGCTGATCGCGCGATGAAGTGAGGGAAAATGAAATAACCCAACATCGTTGGAATATCCCATAAATGTTCTCATGTCCTGAATGAAAGATATCAACCAAAGGCAGCGCACCTTTTGAACATCGACAAACAAGAATGCTTGGTGGACGACGGGGGATTGCGATATTTGCTCAAGGTTGTTTGTTGACTCGAGCCACGAGGGCCGTGACATTAAAGAAACCCTGAGAATAAATCAGATCAGACACTCTAGCAAAACTCAGAGATAACAAACACAACCCACAGATAGACAACAAGTTGGAGCCGCCAATTGTCACAAATTTTCCCCACGCCGCCTCGGGCCTCAATCATTCTTTGCAAGCCATCTCGGTGGATCTTCCATTCTTTATCAGTTCCCCAATATCTCTAAAGGATTCGAAATTAGACATCTTAGGCAGAGAAAGTATTGAGTGGCGTGGAATAGAATAGGTACCTCGAATGTAAGAAGGCGAATGACGGCAGCAAAAGCATCATCGTCTAGCTCTTTTTCAGAATTAGCTATCCAAGAACGCAGTATTCTTACTGCCTCCGCTTTATATTTCAAAGCATTGGATGACTTTGTACCTCGCCGTGGGGGCGACCCAACATAGAGGTGAGCTAGGTGGGCTGCAGAATGAGCCATGATGCAATTGAAAGATGAAGCATTAGATAAGTCTAGAGGAAACCAAACGTCTCTCATTGGATTGAACCCCATCGCACTTAGATCCTCGAACATCATAGCTGCATGGGTGCATATCCCTAAGATCCGGTAAGTTCGCTCAAATCCTTCTTTAGTCTGCTTCCGGACACATACAATGGTGTAAAAGTTTCTGGTGTTGACTCGTGAGATAGACGGGGCACGTTTGGAATGGATCAGGTCTCGAATTAAACAAGGCACGGCTCACACTGCTCAAAAGCTGCTCTGCAACATTGGAATCATTACCCTTGTCATCATTCGAATGATTCTGCCGCCACTTAGAGAAATCATCTGTCAAGTTGTCTTGGTGATTGGTTGTTTGTCCGTTCGGTCTATGGCGAGGAAGAATTGCCCGAGATACTTGCCTATGACCAGATTTTGTCTGCTGCTGGCGTCTATGTCGCTGTTTCCAGTACTCGCGCATAGCATGACTTCGAGCTTCGGATTGACTATTCTCCGTCACAAAAGTGAACTGGGAAGCACCGTTGAACGAACTAGAGTGGTCTAGAAAGGACATGATACCTTTTTGGTCCAAGGCCGATGGCAAGGTGAATGAGCTTTCTACGGCAAAAATTGTGGATGATGACAAATTGTGGCCCGCTGGCTAAAACGAATCGTTCTAGGTCACCTGACCTTTTAGTTCTATGGTTAGACCTCGCCAAGCGCCGGCTTGGATTGGGATTTCGATTTCTTTACTCGCCCACGGGTAACTTACCGCGGGCTTGGGCGGTGGGTGGGATTTGGCGAAGACTAAGGATGGCAGGTTCTGAGAATTGAGGAGCGAGTTGGCAAATTGACGGTTTTGACTCACCACTTTCGATGCCCTTGCCGCCTTCATTACGGTCCCTTGGTTCGGTGATCACCGTTGGTATACTCAACTGCAAGAAACCACTCTAAAAGCTTATTTATTTACTGTATCGATATCTCCTTGGTTCAAATTTGATCCGTCTCATCACTGCACTCGACATTTACCGTTCACCAGTGAACATTGAACGGCTAACATTTGAACGGCTAAGCAGTTTACTTTTCACTTTTTGCCAGTTACTCCTCATCAGTCACCGCCGTTTTCTCAAAAAATGAACCTCGCGACTGGCGCCTTTAGTAGATCTATCTATTGAGTCGTTTACCAATCTCTTCACATCCAGGAAACCAGATATTCCGAAAGAATTTGATCAAAAATGAATGACAGCAGAGTGCACTCGAGCCCAATACTACTTGGGTGACCAAGTTACAGATACATATGTATTTCATACTGTAGCACTAGTGGGGTCGAACGTAGTGCCGAGACAAAAACTAGGCGAACTTAAGCCATCCCGACGAGAGTGAATGCGGAATCTGAGGCGTGAGTCTAATAATACTACGAGATATCAAATTAGTTTAGTGAGTTATTCAGCCAATTAGGTAATTGGGTAATACACTGTAACAGATGCGGATGTCTTGGCTGTTATAGCGCCCTGGAGTATAAAATCAACCACGCGTTGACCAAAAGTTCCAAAAATACTAGATATAAAAAGGCAATAGCATACAGTATTGTCAAATTCGCCCAGAATTTATCACTGCATATACTCAGGCTAGGCTGGCTTATTTGGCCTGGACCTTGGTCTGATACCCGCCCGTCTGAGCAAGTGTACTGTAGAATGTGGGATAGATACGCCTTCCTCTTTTCTTCCACATGTTAATTTCTCGTGATCTATGAAAGAAGTCTTTTGATTCAGAGATCTAAACAAAGGCAAGATTAGTGGTAGAGATCATTTTGATGACCCTGGATAGCATCCGAACCCTTCTCTGCCACCATGTAGACTTGAGTTCTGAATGCGACAGTCCGGAATAACAGGAATAACAGAAGCGTCAATGACCCGCAGGTTACTGATGCCGTGCCTTCAGACCCGCATCTACTACACCTGAGTGGATACTCATCGAGAGCCGAGCAGTACCACAATGATGAAAAGAGGTTTGAGAGCAATACAGAACTGTTCTCTTCATCGCTTGGCCGTCATGGAGAGGCATATCCCAAGGATATTCATCCACAACAATGTCCTTGAATCCTTCACCATTCTTGAGCACATCATACGCAAACCTGATACCCTTGCGAATGGCAATAGTATCAGGGCCATCGTTTAAATAGTTCAGGTTGATGTTAGGTTTCTCCAAAGAATCCATGCTATTCAGGGTGACCTCGCCGCCCTTGGAGACAGGACGAACAAGATCCACCATAACCGTCATATAGCTTCCTATGTTTGGATGCGGGAAATGCCGGTGGAAGGCACTGCCAATTAGAGGAATGAAACCAAGTTCAAAATGTGGCTGGCCATATGGAAAGAACGGATCGAGCCCACAATTTGCTGCTTTTGCTTTAAAGTCTTCGGGTGAATTTTCGGGATACTTGTCGATGCGAGGGAAACCAATCAATCCGAGGAAAGGCGAGCTCATAGGGCCATGGTGTCCGTTGGATTAGGCGGTCAGAACTTCATTCAACAGCCGGCCCTTCTCGGAACATGGTCATCCATTGAGAAGTCATCCTTGAGACGGAAAACAAAGGGAACGCCGGGGTGACCCAAGAGATGCTGGCCCACATGGCGCGAATCAACAACCACGGGAATTTTATGCTTAGCCAGCTCAGATGCCGGCCCGATACCGCTCAGTATCAGCAGCTTATTAGTTTCAAAAACCCCCCTGAGAGACGACAACTTCGCGGGTAGCATAGAGGTTCAACTCTTGTCCAGAGCCGGTAATCACGGTAACACCCTTAGCGGTACGGCCGGCATTATCAATGATGAGCCGTTTCGAGTGAGCCTCAGGGAGTATAGTGATACTCGGCTTATCCACAACTTCCAGGACGCTTCCTGAGCGCCGAGCTTTATAGATAGTGTTGACACTATGAACTAGGCCATGCATCTCACCATAAAAGAAGTTTTCTGAGATAGGTTGACCAGTAGACTTCCAGGCTTTGGCGAGGCGGTCACGAAATCCCTTCATTTCCAGGATGAACTCAGCATGAGAAATTGGAATTAAACCGCCTGCACCAATCTTCTTAAGCTCTAGAGGATAAAGGCCAGCGTCATCGCAATAAGTCACACTCTTCCGAAGATACGGTACGAGAGGGTCACAAGTCCACTCCTTCCCACCGTATCGTTCCCACATATCACAGGTGCCCGGGTGCCCTTAGAACCAGGGACCCAAGAAAAGTAATTCAAGGACGAGCTACCACCAAGAGCCTTTCCACGGGTGTTGGGCTTCTCAATACGCTCGTAGTCATCGCGCTTCACCATGGTAGTTTTGTAAGCCCAATCATACTGGCTGTCACGAATGTCCATAGCAAGACCAGGGGTCCGAATTTCCTCACTGCCCTTGGAGTTTCCGATGCCAGCTTCGATGAGAGTTCTGGAATGGGGGCTTTCTGTAAGGCGACAAGCAATGATGTTGCCTGCTGTACCACCATCAACCACAATAAAGTCGAAGCGGGTACCGTCTTGGACAGACATAGTTGCGGAAACCTTAGGAGATGCGATTGTAGATAAGAACTGAACACAGATAAATCAGACAGCTCAAGATCGACTCAGCTTTTTATAGTGATGCTGCTTGCTCATGATGTGGAAGTCTGGAGTCATCAATTACACAATTGTATAGCAGTTAAGGAACGCCCTGGCCCTAACTGTCTAGCAAATTCACAAGTTGAATATGATACAAAGTCTGAAATGAAATGGCTCGTTATACTGTTCTGATATCGCGGTTTGCTCCAATGTGCGCGATTGGTCGAAAAGGATTTCCATTTTAGGCTCCGCATGCATTCGGAAACTATTCTCAAATGACTTGTCCGATATACGTCAATAATTTCTGGAAAGAGTTGGAATTTGTTGGGCTTAAACGATACTAGGTGAGGCTTTATTTTGAGGGCAATATATCATCGACTCACCTTCTCTAGATTTCGCCAAGGAAAGTGAAGTGCACTGAGTTTGTTTCTTTTTTTTTTGTTATAGTATGTATAATCTGATATCATAACGTGTTTTGAGATTTGGCCATTTTTGATAAAAATCTATGGCCAGTGGGGCACTCTCACTGCCCCACTATGAAGGCCAACTTCGGTAATAGTATTTGACCAATAAAATCACCTACTGTATTGCCTGATAGGTGTGGCGTGTTCAGGCTTGCCTGATTTTCAGTTGCATGTTCTCACCGCTACCCCACATAGAGGCAGGTTTGGAATTGAGAATTTGGCGGCTCCGAGGCTTGGGTAAAACGTATCTTTGGAGTGCATCTTTGAAACGATAATATTGTGATGTGGCCCCTGAAGCCCCCTGCTACGCATTCCCTCCAGCCATGGACTCGTAATATCTGCTGCATTCTCCACCCAGATAGGGGCTCTTAATGGTCAGTCCATGATGCTCTACCTCATCCTGGCCACTCCCTACTAATGGCAGGGAGCTGCTGAAGAACAAGACAGTATTACCCTGGAAACTGAATACGAGATCGGTATTTTCTATTTCGCCTAGTATGATTCAAATCTCGGCATGTTATTCCTTTTTTGAGTTGGCTAATGGATCAAAAGGACAACTTTGATTATTTGCTTTCGCTCGTCATCTTTCACTTGAAAAAAATTGATTTCCAGGGGCCTTGCAATTATAGAAGGAGTATTAACGGAAAGTAACGAGTGCGCAAATACTGTATTCTCGTCAAGAGTCTTTACTCACTCCTCTGTAACTGATAGCACAGAAGCCCTTGCACGGTCGGCTCTTTGAGTAAGAAGAACGTCATCCTTTTAACACGCCGACCGAACGCCTCATTAGATCTCTGCCTTCACGTCTGAACTGCAAATGGTCGAATCTTCCTAAAATGTCTGAACGAGCGACTTTTATGTGAGAGCCATTATCGTGACAGTCGAAGTGACTGATCTGTCATTCGTGGTTTGATTGGTGTTCCATACGTTTAGATGTCTAGTGACTAGTTACCATAGTTGTATTTGAAATCTGATTCTGTCGATCCTCAAAGCGGCTGTGAACACGCGAATATGTGCCAATATCAGGGCTGTGAAACGAGGCATTGCAGCATGGTCCATAAATAATGCTTCATCCTCCCTCTAGGTAAGCAGTAGCAGATGGGGATAGCCGCACTGAGTCGCAAAAGCATGTAAACGTAAATTCTAGCAGCCAGCCTTGAATTATTCTGAGCAATGTCCTTCCCTGATTCATACTCTAAAGGCTTGGTCGTCTCTCACTGGGAGGGCGCTGTGCCCTCATGTGTCTCAATTTACCTCAATCTATCCCAGTCATGCGTTTCTGTCTTCAATGCTCTTCAAGTATCTGTGGGGATCCCAGGATCTTATGGGCTGTTCTCAAGAATGAGGTTTTTGTCGCGATATACCATAAGACTGTTTTCGGTATTTCATTCCTGGTAAACGCCGAGGTGCGCATACCCCATGCCGCACTGGAGCTCTCTACTTAGTATGGAGGTGAAGGTGAATTTATCTTATCACTAAGACGACAAATTTCAAGGCCTCCTAGAGGAGAGGCAGAAATGAGCTGTAAAACTGCGATGATCGGTAATAGGGGCTAGCAGGAAACATACAGGGGTTTCACTTTCAGCTCATCTACTGAGCGGGCATCATGCTATAAACTACCTCTATTCAGGCATGAATCCACTTTCTTCCCCGGAGAAGCCGTCCACAAAGGAAGGGAGGAGAGAAAGGCACCTGAGCTGGAAAGTTATAGTCGAACCTGACTGGCATATCTCCTCGCAATCATTTCCAACGGCAACTTCCTCGAATACGGAGAATAGTGCAGTTTCCAGTACCCGGGAATCTTTGAAAAGGCTTGGGGAAATCTCATTTTCGCCTAACTTATCAACAAAGCTATGATGTGATTTCCAATGTTGTCGAGATCAATGCACTGGGTTTCACCTGAGACGTGGGGCACTACGAAATTTCATGGCATTGTCGATCTCCACTAACGAATAGGGAAACACTATTGACCAATTGAATTTTTACATTTCAATAAATCTCTTTTAGGTAGTACTTCCTCTTTTGGAACTGCTAGTAATTTTTTTATTTGTCTCGATACACCTTATGAAGAGTAAAACCAATTTGCCAGCAGCGTTATGATATTGAGAAGAGAACTTCCTTCGGAAAGGTTACTGGGTGCTTACATAGAAGAAATCAATCCAGAGCTAGGCGGTTTTGCCCAGTGTAAGCTTTATGCATCCATAGCTCTTACGAGACACCTTCATGAACATACGAGACAGGTCATCAGTAATACATATACACACCCGGGCTATGTCGCTAAGGTTTTCAGTCTACATTGAGAATGGCAAAAAGGGCTTTGGGAGGGTTTAAACCTATACGGTTTCAGAGGAAAGAATATCTGCACAATAGAACCTTTTCAACCTGATCGCTAATAAAAACTTTATGCACTGAACAACGATGGGCTCCCGAATTTTAGATGAAACAAATCGAAGCGAATCCCCAGACAACGATAGTCAGAAAGCGCGCAACTATTTCGAAACATTACCAGAGCCTGGTCCGCCTGAATTTGCATTTGTTAGTGGTATGGGGGATACCACTTACCGAAGCCATGCAATGAAATCCTACTGGAGGCATAAGAAGAGCGAACAGCGACGCCAAGAAGACACCGGACATACCAAACCAGCTTTGCGACCATTGTTATCCCGCAAAGTGCGAGCAGAAGACGATCGCGATGATCCAAGTCAGCCTCAATTTCAACCAACAGAAGACGCTTACTCGTATCTCCATGACTCTTCTATCTCGATTAAGGAGACAAGAGTACCTGGTATCCCCCAGCAGATATTTTCTGGGATCACCTTTGCATTATCTTCAAGTTTAGATCAGGGAGCTGATTTCGGCGGGTTTCAGATTTCAGCACATCATTACCGGTATTTTTATCATTGTAAGCCCAGATGAAGCGAATTGTACCACATCGGAATGTTCTAAACACTGACAAGCTCACCTGCTGTTCTAGGGCTCGGTATGCATGCCGAACTCATACATTCAGGACTCAAACCGCAGACCTTTTCCCCGTTCAAAGATATTTGGATACCACTCGACCTATCAAATTCCGCGTCATTCAACGGGATCTTAGCCCATGCAGCTGCTGACCTCAATGGCCGGCGAGAAGATGAGGACAAATCAGAAATCTTGAAATTTAAAACCGAAGCCATAGGTACTATCAATCTATGGCTTAGCACTTCGACAAATGCAATTAAAGATGAGGTCTTCGCCGGCGTCGTGCGGCTTCTTACCTTTGAGGTACGTTGAATCTTCCTATACATGCAGTGTCTGCCCGGCGGTAAGAAGAGTTTGATCGGTTTTGATCAAAATTCAGCAAAATGGAATTTCGAGGTCTAATATTCATGGGATACCCAGAGATGCTGGGGCACACGAGACAGGTTCTATATGCACAAACATGGACTTCGGCAAATTGCACATACCAGGGGAGGATATCAAGATTTCCATACAAATTGGAGGCTTCAAATTGCTGTTGCCTTGTAAGTCTTCCTTATCATTTCAACTAATTCGATATCTGTATTTGACTTAATTCCCAGGCTCAATATCGTCGAGATAGAAGAAACAGAGCAGCCACCATTGGTGGTTCGTTTGCTCCAGGAATATGAGAGCTTTATATTTGAGATCTTAGGTCTATGCTACTTGCCCTACAAATCATCAAAGCGGTTCCAGGACTTCAATCACTTGCAACAGGCTGCCTCATTGAAAGAAGCGATCAACACGTTACAAAATCGACGAAAAGCAGAACAAAACACAAATGGGAATGCTCAAAGTGATCAATCAGTCTCCCAGTGTCTGAGGTTATTACTTTTCATATGGGCTTCCGTGCAAGAAAGTGAAAAAAGCTTTTATGAAAGTCTGGGCCAGAAAGAAAGCAATATATTGTCCTCTCTGGATAACTTTCTTCGAGAGTCGCCACACATCTGGGCCGGTTCTTTGAATGACGCTCTATCGACTATTTGGGAGAGCTTCTCACATAGAGAGGAATATAAGAACCTAATTCTTTTTGTTACTATGGTGGCTGGACCTCTCTTGGATATCAGTCCTAAAGCCCGTTGGGGAATTGAAGAGTGCCTTCTGTGCTATTGGAGTCCGGAAAATATATAATTGAATTCACTGAGAATTAGAGTACGTCGCTTCAAAGTGATGCATTCAGAAAAACGACAGCAATGGAATAATGGATTGATGATGGGCCAAACTGTGGTTGGAAAACCAACTAGCCCTTCTCTGCGTTTGACAACAACTCAGCAGGCTCCGCAAATGAAAATCGTTCACATCCTATTCAGCTTCCACATTTCTGACAAAACCCCAAAACCCTACTCATAAATCAGTCTCCATATGTATCAATGGGAAAATGTCTGAAGAGAGGGAGAGAGGGAGAGAGGGAGAGAGAAAGCGGGGAGTCGCGGTCGCGCCTACGGCGTTGATTTTGAGCAAAGTTTCCTGCCCAACATTGAGTCAACATGATTAGACTGAAGTCAACACACCCCTAATGTATGGTGGCCATCATAATCCTTCACAACACGAACGAGATGAGAAATAAGAGGCTTGTTGTAGGTAGTAATCGTGTTTCGCGTGAAAAGGCTAAACAGGTAAAATAGGATTTGACGAAACCCATCAGTTCAGAGGGGTGCTTTCAACCTCGGACTCCTTTTAGAAGACGCTTTGAGGGCCTACATCCTCATAATATCGAAAATATATTTACATGTACAAGTGACTAAAACGTCCACAGGTTGAGAATAATTCCTCAAATAAAACCGAGCATATTTGGACTAAATGCGATCTTCCAATTTTGTCCTTCTTTGCAAATTTTGATCAAACCTAGAGGGTGTTTAATCTTTGGAGTTCCAGTTTGTGAATTTTCTCCAGCATTCTCAAATTCTCCTTGTATTCTGCCAGCCCGTCTCTTGTCCTTGATGAAGGTCGTTTTGTTGGTTCATCACTCATCTCGACACACTCTCGCCCGTCGCCGAGCGGGATTACACGAGACGGGGAATGCTTTCCGCCGATGAAATGTGGTTTTCGTTCAGTATCTAACTCAAACATTAAGGCCTGACGAAACATGGACAGATACATAAAGATATATTCACTCACGTTTGAGCATTTGATCTGAGGATAGGTTTTCAACAATCTCTTGGCGGCAGTTCAGCGTTGTCACAATGGATAAAATAAAGCGGACAGAACAGAAATAATGGAAATGTCTTAACGTGGTGGGACCACAGTTCGTTTATGATCATCGTAGACCCCTGCACCCTCCATTTTGGCTCAATTTGGCCACTTTCCATAGAAACCAAAGAGTATTTTCCAAAAACGGTGAGACTATACAACCAATCAAGAGTTGCACCGCCAAATCTGTCATTATTAGAAAGCGAAAATTCAGAAACAAGTCATTAGCGAACTATTCGAAATGGGATTTGAGGTATAGCACCCCTGCTCGGGCTACACGTAGCCATCGACGGCGCCGTCTCACAAGGGTGCCTTGAGGACTTTCTACAGAGGTCAGTGAATTTTCTTATCGAATACGTGATTGACGGAGTGCAGGGTCAGGAGACGCGAATGCCAAATTCAAATTACCTGTCGTACTCTGCCGGCTTCTTTTCATTATGTGCCGACCTATACAATTCGCGGTCCAATGTTCATCAAATCCGGCGTTTGTTCAGCTTGATGTTTAATTTTAAATCGAAATCAGCCTCCACGCTTTGAGCTGGCTACTATGAAGTTCCACTATTCAAACCCAGTTGTAATTTATTGGGTTATTTACCAATTACAAGTACTGAATGTAAAATTTGTGTCTTGCGTCCAGTAAGCCGCCCAAATCTTCTGACTGGCTGCTTGGGTAGATAACGGTAGTAAAGCTTTCTTATTGGGCGATTGCTCCTGCTTCATCAAGTAATGATCATCACCAACGATGGTCATTAGTCATACCACCCGAAACTCGAAAGCAGAAACAAAGCCCAAATGTGACTTCGTAGCGATAATACTCCAGCCTTAGGAAGTGGACACATCGTTGGATCATATTACTTTTCCATGTTATGTACCTGTGAACTTTGAACTTGTTTCTGTTGAACTCATGATGGCTAAAGCATGTAAGTTATATTATACCTCTACATGTACACGCCTACTCGGTATTTTGTCCTCGTCTATATTGATCAGTACGGGAAAGTTCACCATACAGTGTTCCTTTGATCATCCACCATAGCGAGACTAGCCCCCAAATTACTGCGGAACTCCAGAAGGCGGTGGCAAATTCCACTGAAGTTGAACAGCAAAAGCCTTCCCTGAAATTCCCCTCCACCCAGCTATTTCCTGGTCGCCTCATGAGTTATGGTTCTGACAATTCCCGGTTACCAAAGGACATACAGGCCGAGGGATATATTGCGCCCACCTCAAATGAATGCCATGAATAACATACTTCACGGCCAGGATATGGATGCTAGCTCGGCCACCTTGAAAGATGAACTGTTTCACATGAAAACCCCTTTTACGAAGAAGCAAAGACTGGAGCTTCATGAAGCAATATTATCTATAAAAGACACAAAGTTCCCTCGTCGATACTATGAAATGGCCTTTCTGGATTTAGAGCAAACAAACTGCCGAGTCCTGGCAGAAGTCTATGTGAAATTTTGTTGAGCCCCACAAGCACGTTAAGCACCCTTAAAATGGACGGAAAGTAGTGGCAGGGGAGATACAGCAATCAAGTCCCGTGGAGAGTGGGCCACCATGGTAGCCTCCTGAAGTGCGCCATCGAGAGCCCGGCCATCTACTCAAAGCAGGCAATAGGATATATCCGGTGACATGTCGGTCCTCTGTGCCACTGTTTTCGATGTGACTTAGCACTTTGCGGGCGTCTTCCGCGATGTTGTCCATGGATTGAGGGCCGTTATTTTTGGTATTCCTTTTCTCATCGGGGGCGAGAAGACCCTCGTGATGGGCATTTATACAGCACATAAAGTGATAACCTGATCGGGATACTAAGGTCGGAGATTGGTCTACAGCGAACCAGGAGTAGATGACCGCGAGAGTTGGTGTGGAATGCAAAGGTGAGTCTAGCACAAGAATAATATGAAAGATGGGAACTGTCAGGGGGGCTAGGCCAATGGCCGTTAGTAGGGCAACGGGCATATCTTGCGTATGGGTAGAGATGACTAGTCAGCATTATTTGCCATTTACCGATCTAATCTAACGCATGGTCATGGCCTTATCATTTCTCATTAAAAATCCGAACAAAAATTAAATCAAGCCGGGCTTTTGAATCAAATTGCCTTCCAGAGGAGAACTATGTACGGATGTTCACTCAGTAGTGATTTGTAGATACCTGCTTAGCTACGTAGAATAGATCATACCTGTGGGGTTCTACGCAGCCTTGATCGCTGCTTCTGTATGCTGCTGCAGCTTCAGCCCAGGCTCTTGTTGACACGGCTGAACAGACCTAGGTTTGGCGTTAGTCTCTCGCTAGTGGACGAAGTCGTCGAAGATGCTCTGCTGTGGCTACTAGGGAAACTTACTATAGACAGCCTTACGCAATTCAGGGTACCTGACACTCTTGATACTGTTGACTAGGATATATATACAACGAGAAGAACAAGTTGATTTCCAATAAACTTGGTGCTTCGTATAGATATCTCGGCGACGGTTCGGCTTGGTTCGTGATCTGCACCAGCCTCATATCACAACAATATACACTCCCTCTCATAGAAGTATATCAACAGTCCGATACATCATAGGCATAATAGGCTCATTATACCGATCGGTATCAATAGCGCTGTAGTGTTTCTCCAATAGATAGACAAGAGGCTCTCAATAACATAAGAAAAGCCCCAGAACATCCATCCAGATTGTTCAGAAGTTTCATCAGTCTATAGTTTTCTCTCGCGTTCCTCGCATGTCCAATTAACATACTATAAGAACCATTTGAGACGAAGGATCCGTGTAAGCTCAGAAAGAGGAGGTTCGCGAATACACATATAGCGGTGATAGCCTTGTCAAAACAAAGTTTTTCGTAAGGTCGCTTTAGATATAGAGAGATACAATTTCTATATAGTCATAGGGCATTCTTTGACGTTCTGTTGACAAACGAAATTCAACCAATTATCATATCAAGTTGCTTTTCCGTTCATCTAGAAGGAAGACCCTGAGCTTTACGCAGTGTAGCTCTTTCATCCATACAAGCATTTTGAACCTGAAGATAAGAAATCCCAACCTGTGCAGCAATTTGAGCGTCCGTATTACCACTGTTTCGTAGCACACAAGCTTGTTTCGTTGATCGGGAGATGCTTTACGCCTATGAGAAGGGGGTATACGTTTAAGGTTTGCGACGGCGAGAGCGGTGACGTTGCTCGAGGTACCTGTCTGTCGAGAGGTATTGTCTCTAGTAGATAGACAGACAGGCAGGTAGGTAAATGTGAGGTGGAAGGAAAGGGTGTGTCTACCTAGGAAGGCGGGTACAAAGGCAGTAAATCGCATCATATTCGCGACAAGTATCACGCTGCTTAAACCCAATAGTTAAATCTTCATACTTCCAGCTGGGTCTTTTAGAACCACTCATCATCCGAAGCCATGGCTTGCGGTCTAATCTCTGTGTTGGTCAATGGCATGGGCCAATGCCAGGATATCCTGCTCCACTCATGACGCAGTCATAATTTGATGCCGACTAGGCTGAAGCATGATATACAACAAATTTCTGTCCTACCGAGACTTCCGAACGAACCCATTGCTGGGGTTTGTGCCCTGTGCTGGGGCGACGTGCTCCACTGTTCCCATCTGTAAAAAGGGATTGAACGAAACTTTAATGCCATCCAAAAAAGACGCCGACTCTAATGTAATGGCTACTACCACAGGATAGGTCGTGTCAACGCTCGAGATTGTCGTAGGTCGGATATTTTGGATCTACAAAGCCCCGGCCAAATTCGCAGAGCTCTATATCATATTCTCCACAGTGCAGCACTCGCGGCCCCACTTTCCTGATACGGAGCCCCCTTTCAGTAGTGGTGCTCCGGCATGAAGAACCCTATTTTTCGATCAGCATGTCATAGAACCACCATGGGTGCTCCTCAGATGACACAAACTGTTTGCCATTCTTCTTGTGTGAGATGAGTCAATGTTTCGATTAGCTGAGTACCTTAAAGCAGAACAGTCCCAATGCCCAATCTGTTCCCCGAAAGGACAGCTGCGACATTCCTGGCAAACGGATGACCTAGTTAGTATTAGCAAGCACTAGTGTAAATGATAGGCCCGAATATTGCTTAAATTTTCGGTAAGTGTGTAGTATTTTTCCATTTCGATAAAAGATTTAATGTGCTTTATGCGCATTCAATGAGCAAAGGACAAGAGAAATACCGATTGAAAGTCTTATATACACAGTGCTAGTTACGGAACTAAATGGTTTGGAAGAAAATCTTTGTGTATGAACATGGAATGTGTCATAATAATGTTAGCTTACCTCGAACATTTCCTCAGTAAGCTGTAATGTCGTCAAGACTAGATATATGAACATAATCTTTGGCTGGGAATTGAATTTGTCGTGACAGCTCGTCTCCCAAGGGTTACTCGTTGTTATTGTCTCTTCAGTTGACTTAACTTGATCGACGTCCATATCTCACATTTGTACTTCATTCTTCCCTATAAGGAATGGTCAGGCCGAGGGCGGGGTGAGCAAAGATCTAGGCCAAGTGAATAGACTAGGCTAGAAGTTATTCTCGGTGTCCGAAGCCAGTGAAATACGTGTGATCATTCTCATAAAATCCTACTTCCTAATTAGTCCATATGCATTACCACTCGCCTGAGCACACCCAAGAAAACAATTCCTTATTGGTCAAATAGTAATTCCATATTCGGCTTCGTGAGGTACGGTGTTGGGCATCACATGGCAAGATCCGGTCCATGAACCCCACCATGGGGCCCACAAGAACTCTGCGCATCAGTATAATGAATCATGATCTTCTCGAGAAGCAAAATACCTCCGACTATAAAAGGTAGATTGTTCACCGGTCTCACCCATCATATCTTCTTCTAATCGCACTCAGTTACATCTCCATCAATCTTTCAACATGGCTGTCCAGGACGGTGCTCACTTTGACTTCATTGTCGTTGGTGGTGGCACAGCAGGCAACATTGTTGCCTGTCGCCTCGCCGAAAACCCTAATGCCAAAATCCTGGTCCTCGAGGCCGGCATTGGCAGCTCCAAGGATAATGAAGAGATCCGGACACCCGGGTTGGCAATGGATATCCGGGGTAGCCAGTACGACTGGGCCTACAAGACCACCATGGTCAAGCGCCCCGATTACGAGCGTGTTGAGAAGCCTAACACCCGTGGAAAAGCCCTTGGCGGTAGTTCGTCCCTGAACTATTTTTCCTGGGTGCCTGGTTCGAAAGGCACTTTCGATATGTGGGAGGAATATGGCGGGAAAGAATGGACCTGGGATCCTCTTGTCCCTTATCTTCGTAAGAGTGTGACCTATCACGACGACGCTGGCTTGTATCCGCCAGAACTCAAGAAAATCGGCGCGGGGGGTCCTATCCCAATCTCTCATGCCGAACTCATGCCAGAGATGAAGGGTTTCCGTGAGCTCCTCTCCCGGGCTTGGAAATCTACTGGCGAGCCTCTCTCAGAGAACATCTTTGATGGAACGATGCGTGGTCTAGTACACAGCATCAACACTATCTATAAGGGTCGGCGCTCGGGCAGCTTCCTTGCGGTGGCGGACAAGCGAAACATTACTATTCTGCCTGCAGTGCACTCAAAGCGCCTTATTATCGACGATGCCGATCGCACAGCTAAGGGTGTGACAGTCATCACAAAATCTGGCCAAGAGCTTAGTTTCTATGCCGACCGTGAAGTTATAGTCTCTCAGGGTGTTTTTGAATCCCCGAAGCTCTTGATGCTCAGCGGCATTGGACCAGCTCCTGAGCTCAACAAGCATGGAATTCCCGTGATCGTCGATTCGCGCCACGTTGGCCAGCATCTTCTAGATCACCCGGGCGTCCCCTTCGTCCTTCGTCTGAAGGATGAATTCTCAATGGATAGCCACGTCTTGCGAAAGGGTCCCCTCCAGGACAAAGTCTTATCAACTTACGCTAATGGTCATGCTGGTCCTATGGGATCGCCCTTCCTTGAGATGATCGGTTTCCCTCGTATTGATAAGTACTTGGAGAAATCGCCTGAGTACCGCGAGGCAAAGGCTTCTAATGGTGGCCAAGATCCCTTTTGCCCGTATGGCCAGCCTCATTTCGAGCTTGATTTCATCCCATTGTTTGGGAGTGCATTCCAGTGGCACTTCCCCCACCCCAATAAGGGCAGTTACATGACGGTTATGGTGGATCTTGTTCGTCCCGTCTCCGAAGGCGGTGAGGTTACGCTTAACAGCGCGGACCCCCTACAGCAAGCCAACATCAACTTAAACTACTTCAACAATGACCTCGACATTATTGCCGTTCGTGAAGGTATTAGATTTGCCTATGATGTTCTCAAGAATGGCGAAGGGTTCAAGGACATTGTTGAGGACGAATACCCGTGGGAAATGCCGCTGCACGACGATGAGGCAATGAAGCGAACCGTGTTGGATCGTTCTCAAACCTCTTTCCATCCTTGCGGTACCGCTCGCCTGTCCAAGGATATCAAACAGGGTGTGGTCGATGCTCATCTGAAGGTGCACGGAATTAACAAGCTCCGTGTTATTGACGCCTCTGTCATCCCTGTTATTCCCGACTGCCGCATCCAGAATTCGGTCTACATGGTGGCTGAGAAAGGTGCTGATGCTATCAAGCGTGATCACGGAGACCTCTACAACTAGGATGGGCAATTAAGTCATGTCGAGAGCGAGGGGCGCTCGGATCTGTCGGATGAAGCCTATGCGTTGAATACGGTAACTATTCTAGCTCCCGGTTAGCCAATAGCCCTTCCCGCTTCCCTCCCTAAACTGTATCTAGTGTATGTGGCCAATCTATCTCTCGGAATATTATCGGACAGCTTTAATTATAGATGTTGGGAGAAAACATCTGGACAAGGTCGGACGGAGGTGTGCGCACCCAATCCAGTCTAACAGCAGCCGTGGAATCATTACCGTTCGTGTCCGACGATGTTTCAGACAGGGAGACGTATCGCCATCGAATAAGGATATAGCTGCTTCTTGAGGCTAAATTAACTTATAATCAATCAAAGGCGCTTTCATTAAAAAGCTTCAGATCCCAATTTTGGGTTTCCCAGTAGATGAGAAGTACAGGATGTATGAAACGTTCGTATCGAAAGGGTTATAGGTCTCACCAAAATACGTGGGCTGTCTGCCCACGTATTTTGGTGAGATACCTGAATCTACAACGTCTGACAAAGGGAACCGTGCATCTGTTCTAACGCATCATGTGCCAAATGGCAATCGAGCTGGAAGAATTGGAAGGTGAAATGAAAAGTATGTATTTTTCCTCCACTGTGAAATATATTTGGAATACTAGTTAGTGGTCTCAATAGCAATTTTCCACAAATCTTGCTTTTTTTAGGTAAAATCCGGCCGTCTAAAGATGCTGAGAGCGCAATTATATACGATCACAAGCTCTCTTTGAATATGTCGACTATGCCTAAACCGATCTCGAATTTCATCTGCCAGGTCTGGAATGCAAAAGAGCAATTAACCTTATACTAGTCTTCACCGGTATTTGGAATAGGTGACACACTGCGACCAGATTCCAGGTCCCCCCGACGGTGGCTGGCACTGTTGCGAGGCCGGAAGATACTATTTTGAGTAGAGAGGGTACCACTACATGTGCTGAGGGCGTCTATTTCTATTGAGGGTCGTCTATCTTGCGAGAGACTGCTGCTTTCCAGGGAACAACTCCTTCGGGAGGGATCACGACCACAAGACTCTTCTTCGGCCTCAGCAACGTCTCGCGTACAGCGCTGGGTACTTTCGCGGTTGGCGGTACGAACAACATCATCAATGTGGTTGATGCGGTCGTCGAAGACGTCGCCCATGATATCATTAGAAATGAAATCCGACATGCCCAGAGAAAAATCGACATGTTTTCGTGAATGCGGTTGGCCGCGAGATCGAGCAGCGGCAGTGTCCATGCCCTGGCGTAGGATGGAATCCGAGCGGGCACCGCTACCGGTACTGATAACAGCGCTCTCTGATGATTCGCCGATCGGAATTTTCGCGCTTTCTTGAGTCGTCTGGAGTTTGGTTAGTTCCCTCGTCGGCCAGTCAGAATAGTGAACGTGGAATGGCGTGTCGAGTTTGTAGCCCTGGAGGTTCATCCGAGGGCCCTCGATGCCGATCTCTTGGAGTGTAGTCATGAGCATGCAGATAATTTTTTTACGGCGCAGCAAGCGGAGGCCCTCATTCTGCCAGTTCGACTTGTAGAAGAAGACGATATTTAGGGTGACCGAAAAGTTTTCCGTCACCTCACGGAGCTCGGTTGCGATATCACTCTGGAAGTCGCGCTTCTCACTTCGGACAAATTCAAGTAACCACCGGCGAAGTTCTTCAATTTGCTCGATACTCGTGCCGTATTTGATGACTATGGGAACGGCCTCCGCTAGCGCACCTGAACGTCGCTGATTCAGGATATAAAGCGCATTTAAGTAACTGTTTGGCGCCTGGAGCACATGGCCTTGCATTATTTGAACCTGGTGTATAGGAGAGTGATTTCTTTGACGAAGTAGTCATCGCCTAAACCAACATCCCCAGAGTTACCGTAAATGGTCACGCGGTCGCCAACATCGAATGGGTGCTTCACGAAGACGAAAATAATTGACTGCAGGAACTCGGTGGCAGTGGTGGAAAACAACCAAGACAGACCCAAAATAGTGGAGCCAGCAGAGGTGAGCACACCAGCAGCAGAAGTTGAGATCAATGAGAGGAATACAAGAAGCACAATGACAAACACGAAGAACATGACGACTTGATCCAGCTTAGAAATGACCGAATCGAGGCCTTTCAGTGACGCAGTGATGGACTTGCGCTCTCGGCCAATATCCACACAAGCAGCTTCCAGCTCATCCATAGAGATATCTCCGTTCAGGTCCCGATCGAACATAGAGAAAGCGGCCTCGGCCTCCTCATGATTGTCAAAAGCCTCCTTAAGATCACTCGAGAAGACCTTATCGAAGCCATCGCGCACGAAGGTGCGATAAAGACGACGAGCTAAACCTTGACACCCAGAGGTAGAGCGGAGAAGCATGAGGATAATTTGGTAGGGGTCACTGCTACTCTTTGGCTGCCTGCCGGTGAAATCGGCAACTGTTGTAACTCAGAGGAATTATTTTAAGTTATTATTCTTGAGGGGATACATGAGGCTATATATACAACGAGAAGACCAAGTTGATTTGCAATCAACTTGATTCTTCGTATAGGCAACCCGGGATTATTTCCGATGTTGCGGCTTTGTTCCTGGCCTGCGCCAGCCTCATATCACAACAGCAACCACACCGCCTGCTATATCACTGAATTTGTTGCCAGCTTTTGTTACAGCGCGCTGAGCAGCGACCCCGGCCTGAGTGGCATACTTTAAGGGGCTTTTGATGTAATCAAAGGTCTGTGTGTTCGAATTATTCTTAAATGCCTCATCCTCATCCCCGAACCGGGTTTGCGATAAGCGACGAAGCTTGGTCAAGCTCCCGATCTGAAACTTATTGGTCTCGATTCGGTCGGCGTAGGTGCGCTGGTGGAAGCTGATAGCGATTGCTTGAATGACGAACTTCTCGATCAAGTTGAGAATTTTCCACACCAAAACGACAATAATGATCTTGTTAAGTGTATTCTCCCAACTCCGTGTGGTTTTTTCACCGTCCACATGATGATTTTTCATGGTGGGTAGAAACGAGATCTCCACGGCGAGCCACCAGAGGAAAAGGGCGAAATGAACTTCCAATTGTTTCGCCATATCGCGCCATTTCTTTGAATTGTTGCTAAATATACGAGCGAAAATACCCGCAGCGGGTGGCAGACATTTTCCCACATCAATTCAACACCACCGACGCTGGAATTGGGATATTCGAGTCCACCGACAAGCAGGGGGATCAAGAGAATCAAGGCCATAGGCACGATGTAGGTCAGATAGCGAACAACGAAGCTAGATTGGTGGATATTCTTCACTAAAGCGGCAAGCTTGGTGCTCGGGCTCTCGGGAGGTTGATATATAACAGTCTTTTCGTGAAGAGGATTGATGGCCTCGTCGAACGCATCGGCAGGTTCACCATGATGCGATCGGGCTCGATTCATCGAATATCGCTCACCGTACTCGCCATCTCCGCCTTGGGTGGAGCGAGATACCACGCGTTTCGCCTCGAGAAGCATCGAGTCATCCTGCAGGCGAGTATTCTGTTCTCGGTGTATGGAGCGCGTACGCATCGGCGATGGGCAAGCTTCGTCTCTCGATGTCGTGTCAAATTTTAGGTCATTGGGTGATTCAACAGAGGATTTGTCACGTCGGTACCACCCCCCGAGGGAGGCAGACCTTCCAGCAGTGATCGATCTTGTTTCAATTCTTGGGAATGATATGATTTTTCCTCCTTCGTGGGACTTGACATCATGACTCTAGGTTGATAGGGTGAATGCTTCAGGGCTTGCTCGCCTCACTTAGATGATTACCCCAAGTTTTGATAAATGTAAATCGCGTCAAAAGGATATATATTCGAGATATGGCCAAATGCTGTGACTCAGATATATCTGTGGTAGGAGTCGAAAAACGGGATGAAGGAAATGAAGGCAAACAGGCAGTTGTTCCACCAAGAGAACTTAGGATTCGCAGTGAAAGTTCAGCACAAATGGTACAATCAAGTGGACCGCGGCGTGGAGCCAGTGCGTCCGAATCACGGCAAAACCTCGGGTTCTCGGTTAGAATGGTAATGAACATCAAAGAAGAGTTCCTCGGCAAGTTTAGAATGAATTTTAATATATCTTCTGTTTTTCTGCATGTATTAAACCGGAACAAGGAAAGTTACTTCAAAAGGTGCTCACTTGTGAGTATGATATGACCATGGACTTTACTTCATTTTACAGGATCATTGACGCTATGTAACCAAATCATAATCTCGGATTAATCGGCAATGCTATAGCCCCACAGTCGGCCCGGTGATCCCCACAGGGTGGCGCGATGACTGGTGGGAAGAAAAGGTTACATGATAGCAGTGCCGCGTATTACAATACTGCGCGGACCCCACCTGGCGGTGAGCTGATCTCACATTTCGTAATTTCTTCTACCTCCGACGCTCACTCATGACAGGTTGGGCAAGAGGGAACGAGACCAAGTCATGTTGCCAATACGCAACAACACCAGAAAGCGTGCGTGGGGAAAAGCGCTTTCCTGTCCAATCCGGCAACATTTCGTCAAAACCATGACGGACCCGCAAATACATGTACTGGCCCTTTGCCATCAAAGGGCATAAGCAGAGAGCGAATTAATTGGTGAAATGTTATTTTTTGACATATTGTTGGGCATTCAACTCGCCTATGATGATTGCGCCCGGGGTAAATGTTCCGGTATATTATAGTATGAGAGGAACCTCGTCATGATCAAATTACAGAACAAATATATGGTCGGCCAGAGCAACAACTGGGTTTCGAACGTGATATAGTACCTTCGACTTGCAGTAAGAGAATACTCCGTGCGATATAAATAGGTGCCAATTTATTACTGAAAGAAACAATGACTCGTTTCTATTGAGCTCCTTTTCTTTTTGGCCCGAGAAGGATGTCCGGCGTTGCGTCGAGTGCCCATAATCCTTGGTAAACTTCCAGCCCAGCATAAGAGCTTTAATGAAAATTCGCCCCTGGTACTGTAGAGGTTGAAGCGCCTGCGGCACTTGAAACGGCTTAGTGGAAAACTTTTGCTCAATCGTGAGCCGCAAGAGAGCAGGATAGTAGAACGTCGCGATGAGTGTATGATGTGTTGTATGAGATCTCCGAAGGATATTTTTTCGGATAAACTCGGAGCTCCGTTGAAGCTTCCGGGCTGTTCTTTGCTAGAGGAGACCAGAGGGTAATAAGAAGCTCTTCTGAGAAATCTAACAACGAAATCAGATGAGCATCACGTGTATCCTTGCTACTAGATAACTTACCAATAAGGTCTTCGATGAAGGCAAGTCGTCTGCTTCCTTTGTGCTCTTTCAAAAATTGGGTCATGAGAGTCAAACCCAGGAAGAACTACACAAAGATATAGGCGCTTCGCCTAATTTTTGGTGGATAGTAAGCTGGAATTCCTATTCAGGGGCATCTTCTCGTTAGCATATGGTAAGATGGCTGAGCATCAGTGCACATTTTAATCAGGGGCAGTCTTCACAATCAAGCCAAGATGAGCTGTGGGCGTTGTTGTGAATCTAACCGCAAAGACGATTCCAGCTTTATTGAATTCCAGACAGAAAATATTTGAATAGAGGCTAAGAGCTAGTTCGAGATATTCCAATACCATTCCAATATTGATGTTGTTGTCTAAATTGGCGGCTGTGTACGATATCGTACTCTCAGTCGTGTTCGCAGAAAGGATCGGCGAAGAGAAGAGGGGCAGAGCTTTTTCAGTCCAGGTCTGATTTGAGGATGTCACGATAGCAGGTCTTTCGGCGAGGGGAGGCTTGGTTTATTTATAGAGTTGAGACTTTCATCACCACTTGTCAGCTGCGATAACTGTCCATAATTGAGGGGAGAACCAAGAGAATGACCGTTAAATGATAAAATGTTGAATACTGCAGGCTTAATTTGATGCTGCTGGCCATGGCTCTACCAGTCTTCCCTCGGTGACGAACTTGACAGGGTGTTCTGCTGGTGCGGCGGCACAGCTCTATTCCCACTGCAGCTGCGTCATCCATCTCGGGTCCCATACCCACCAAGACGGGATCATTCGATATCTGCGCAAAGTGTAGTCGAACGTCCTCATAGGGGAGTCGTATCTGGCTACAGGTTGCATTAAATAAGGGGATGAGACTCGAGGCCTTGGATAACAGTCACTTGAGCTCGTAATCGGCCTCACCGGGATGTACTGTAAACAGAAAGAATTCATACTTAGTCACTCAGACAAAAACCATGTCTCCCTCAAATGAAGAAAGAAAACTCCTCGCTTGAGTTGCCAAGAAGCTAGGTGCGCGGCTTGGTACCTGTATATAATTGATAAGGCGTACTTTGAGTGAAAGAAAGCGCTCATAATCGGCGGGAGGAATGGAATGGGATGACTAGACCTGTGCATGGGAGTCCCATGGGAGTAAAAATCGAATCCTATCCCATTTGCCAAGATCCCATGGGACTAATTATCAATCCTATCCCATCCCATGGGAGTCTTGGCAGGTCCCATGGGACCTGCCAAGACTCTTTGAATAATTGTTTTTAAATAAAATTAGTATTAATTAAAAGAGAATAAGTTAATTAATGATCAATATAAATTTAAGTAAAATATATATCAGAGTGGTGGTGTACGAACTTATTACGCAGATATATATTTTGCCAAAGGTTACATGAAATATCAAAAATTACTTTCTTAGGTTAGATCAAAGATATACCCTAGCCATATATAGTTAGCGTATTTTCTACGGGAGTCCCATGGGACTCCCATGGGCATGGCCTTCAGTCCTATCCCATTCCCATGGGACCATGGGACTTACGTAAGTGGGACTACTCCCACTTACATAAGCAGGACTCCCATGGGACCTATGGGAATGGTACTCCCATGCACAGGTCTAGGGATGACCAGTTGCTGCCTCACCTGTCGCGACAACGTACGTTCTCACATTGATTAATGTTGCAACGCGTCGTCGATTCTTTTCTGTCACATCTCCAGGAATGTTCAAACGGTGCCAACTGTGAAGAACCATTCTTCATATACTGGATTTTCCGAGTAGGAAATGCATTCCCTCTGAGTTCTGCGTTACATCAATGTTGAAACGTTGAACTAGCTGCAATTAAAGGCTCGTCTGTGTTTATGCCCTCATAATTTATAATGATCATTGCGTCAATGTAAGCAGAACGACTGACTACAATTCTATAAATGCTCGGTCCCTCGATAGGAGAACAGTCATTTGCAAACATTCTTTTACCACTCTGGGGCAGAGAATATCGATCGATTTTCGTCTTCGCCAGCCACACTTCGGTATGGACTGACCTCGAAGTCATGCACTTATACTTAAATTAAGCTTTTGCAGCACACTAGCCTGTCATTGTTCGATGCTGAAGCCTTCAAACAGCAAGTGAGTGAAGCCGCTCCGTCATTTAAATCATGCTCACATGGAAAAGGCCTACTGTAGGATCAGCCCCACCTCCGCCACTCCTCTGAGAAGCCATTAGACGGATCCTGGATGGCCTTAGACCGATCGGAGCTGCGGGCACAGTGAGTTATGAAGATCCTTCAAAAGCTGCCTACTGATAATTAGTGATAGATCGAAGTCACCCTTCATGCAGCCGTTTGGCCTTGCTAGAATGCAATTGACAGCAATAGCTGACATCGCAAGTTCTTATCATTGCGGCAGTTTTGAGAGTAATTTTCCGTGCTGGAAACTCACTGTATAGGAAGGCAAATTTTCTATCGCGAGTCGCTCAATGTCCTGTAAGTCACCCCAGTGCGTTGCCACTGCCCATTGCCAACGCCCGGAACTGAAGAGTCTATCTGTTTGAGGCTCTCCGTTATTCAGAAAATATCGCTGATGTCCCTTTGCGGTCGTAGGGCGAATGTCGATATTGCACTCGACATGATCGAGCTATATTCCCCATCGTCCTTGAAATCAAGCCAGGTGCACCAAGCTGATGAGCCAAACCACTGGCTTCCAGTGCGTTTGCGCCTTTTTTGTTTCTAAAGACTTGGTTGAAAGGGCCACTTCGCCTAACATATTCAGCGGGCCCAATTCAAAAAGGCTTTGAGGCCCTCTGGTTAGCCATACGGTAGCGTTCCAAAGTGTTTTCACCCCTCCAGCATTAGCCTGTCCGATCGAAGGTTGACTGTCACTGCATTAGGAACTTGCCGTACTCCGACGGCTATGAACCTCTTGTTCTCGTCTGGTCCGAAGCCTCGTCGGCAGCAATAGCCCGGTCGCATACTAGACTGTGTGAGCCATCGCAGCATCGACGACCACCAAGAGAGACCACACTTTTTATAAAAGCAAAATCAGCCAATGATGCATCAAATTACCGGCCACGAGCTGAGGGCCAGCACTGTCAATCCTGGTTGTAGCTGAGCAAGCAACAAGCCTGGCTGCAGCACTAGATCTACCTCAGATCACTCGCCGCGAGAGCAGTCGTTTTAAGGTCAGTTCCTAGACAGAATACCATGAATATCTCCTCCGATGGTACTTTGTCTTGGCACGGTTGAAGATTTGCCCGGGGCCATGCATTGGCCGATTATCTGGCTATTAATGCCTTGTCAGTGCCAAACACAGATTCGGCCTTGCAAAAGAAAAAAAGTCGTCCATAATTAACCCCACCCGATGATCATTGATCTCGTATAATATTTATTCATGCTTCGTTCAGGATTTTCTCCGAATCGCTCTGAACGAATCACTGATGTTCTTTTCTGATTGCTGGTCAGATTGGCATACTGCGCCCGACGGACGCGACCCAGCTGGGAAAGACGCGCTGCATCGTGCGGATTCGTCTCACCGCCTTGCTCCTAGCGCTTGTCATCGGACCAATGCGGCCAGCGGACACAGCAGTCTCCTTTTCTCCCGTTGCATCTAGCTAAAGCGGCAGGTTCTCGGCAGGTTCTCTGACTCGACAGTGAATGCACTTGCGCTGTAGTGAGAAGGGTTAGCCACGACCCACGGTAAAACACCTACATGCTGAAGGGAAATGATCGCAATAAGCCCCTTGTGATCTTTTCACATTTTCTTCTCTCTGAAGAACCCTTTTTTATCCAGTTTGATTGCCAGTGCTCCCCCCCCCCCCCGAACTGCTGACCGTCGTCTTCCTCGGGATTTCTTTTTTGTCACTGCATCCTGATTCAAGCGAATTCTACAGCACCATCTATACGTAGAGTACAGCTATCCAGAAACCTCGTTGAAGACGCTGCTGGAAGATCACGGTGGTCGCTCCTACTCGCGCCGGCCCGCCATGACTTCGGCTGCAGCGGAGCTGGAAAACTACCTTCAGTCAATGTTGGCTTTGAAACCGCCTGGGGCTTCTGGCTCCAAAGTCTACAGCATCACTAAGCTGTGCACAGCCAATGTTAAGGTGCGAGACATTCTCCTAGTCTCAAGACATGCCGCGTGTTGAGATGGCTGACAATGAAGAGATCGTTGCGATGATTTTGATACGAGGCTAATTTTTCAAAACAGGATGAACCGGTTCTCATTGAAAATATCTACACTCACTTCAAGAAGGCCCCTGGCACCCATAAGTTGGGCGTTCTCTATGTGATAGACTCTATAGTCCGGCACTGGATTGAAACCACTCGCAAAGCTGGCCGACCTCCGCGGAACGCCGCACCGGATGGGACTTTCGCTGCTGGTGTCGATCGAATTACTAAGTTGTTGCCCGTGTTGATGACCGACATCATCTCCAGCGCGCCAAAGGATCACGAGGTACAAATACACTTGAATCAAAATCTTCAGCCAGGCAACTTTCAATCATTGCTTTGTGAGTTTTGCTAGCTCGGGAGATTTTGTTGCTCACGCATGTGTCTCTGGTCACTTTAGGAAAAGATCAAGAAGCTCGTTGACATCTGGGAGTGCTGCGGCTCCATTCCATCCTCCATGCTTGCTTCATTGCGCGACAAGTTCAACCTCCTGCCGCGTGGTAAGATTTCAATCCCATTCTTTAACTTTCGTCGTCTTCTGATCCAGTCACCTGTATTGTGGTTTCCCAGATGTGCAAATTTACACGCCACAACGCTTGTCAGCCGCGTGCTTTAACTCTTCAAAAGTCCCAGCTCCACTACAGCCTGTCAATAGCTCACCCGAAGCGGCAAGTTCTGTTTCTCATGCTAACGCGTCTGCTGCCCTGACCCCATCAGTCTCTGCTCTGGAATCCACTTCAACTGTTGATTCATTTCGATTACCTCACACGACGCCTATACCCTATACAAGTGCTAGATCTGGTGGTGGCGTGGCTGGCCCATTGACCGCTTCGAGCGGTCTTGGCCAGTGCTCTGTTACGTTACAGTCCCAGAGTCAGAGTCAGTCTACGAATCCTTTGGCAGCCGCTCCGGCTATGTATGGAAACGCGAGATTGCAGCCGGGGTTCTCGCAGGACCAGTGGGCGGCAGCTCTGCAATTGTCCAACATGAATAATGTCATGGGCGCTGCAAACCCTGCTCAGCTGCCTGGCCTTGGCGCCATATCCGGTCAGGGCGCCCTTGGAAGGGGTCAAACCGACGTGCAGAGCTGCGACGATCTTGAATATGAGAAAGTGGATGGCCACGGGTATCGTCAAATCTCTCTCTCTCCGGATTTTCATCGAAATCTCAATGCCTTGCCCTCTCGCCGCCACGGCCAGCCGTTCTGCCACGAATATCATGGCAATTTTCAAAGTCATCGGGGCAAGGCACACCGTAGGGGTAGTCCACCGGACAGGGGACGCCAGTCAGAGTCCCCACGTCGAAAAGGCTATACTCTCTTTCCGCCATGTCCAAAGCTCGTCGAGTGGGACTACTCCATCGGCCCGGGGAACATCAAAATTCTTAGTCGCACCCTTACTGTCAGCGGCGTTTTCTCTGAGGTTTATCTTAGTTCGCACTTCAGCACTTTTGGCGTCGTTCAAACCTGCATTATCGATAGTGATAAGCGTCGTGCTTTCATTAAGATGCTTAGTCGCCAGGACGCGGTGAGAGCTCGTGAAGGAGCAGGAACTTACCGCTCGGGCGAGAGGCCACTCCGCACCCGATGGGGCGTCGGCTTCGGCCCGCGTGACTGCAGCGATTATGAGACTGGCACCAGCGTTATTCCAATCGACCGATTCACCAATGCGGATCGCAAATGGCTGCTCACGGCGGAGTATGGTGGCACCGGAGGTTGCCCAATCAAATCGGGAATGGTAGTCGAGGAGCCAGACATTGAAATCGGCGCTGGCGTCTCATCTAAAGCCATCAGCCGACGCGTTGCAAATGGCACTGGCGGGCACCATGGCCGAAGTTCAGGCGGCTTTGGTGGCCGCGGTCGTGGCCGCGGTAGTTCCTTAAAACGTCAAGGCTTTGGCAATGGACGCTAAGACTTTCTTCTTTGGCACAACTGACAACCCAAAGCACCAATCCGAACTTGAATGGCGTATCTACAGATGTGCTTTCACTTTACTGAACCGCACGGTCCGATCGAACAACACAGCTGCAAATATATAGATCAACCAACATCAAAACTATGAGCTTGCTCCATTCACCGTAGCATCAGGGTATCACTTAGACAATACCCGGTCGGCGCTTTATCTTCAAAGGTACAGTTATCTACTCGTGTCTGCTTCATACTATGACAGTCCTCTGCAAACTCTCCCAAATCACTGCAAACTCTCTCAAATCAGGTTTCAAACTTAAGATTGCCAAGAATGTGTCAACGCTGCCTTTAATGGCCCATGTTTATTTCATGTCATTCGAATTGCTAGAATAGTCCATATCGTACTCAGACGCCCCTCAGTAACCAACACGTGCAGTAAGGCCCTGCAAAAGCGCACATATCTTGATGTTTCCTCTTTTCCTAGCTTGGCCCAGGGGAGACACACCATTATCATCGGAATTCCCGGGCTCCAGATCCGACAGCTTCGCCAGTTGAAGGATCAGTCTTTTGTTGCCAGTATTTGCTGCATGCCATAGTACCGAGCGGCCTCTCTGGTCTCGTTCATTCACCAGAGTCTTCCGATTTAGAAGTAGAAGATCTATGATCTCATTCCTCGTGGGGTCCAAACCATCATATGACATGGTAGCCAGAAGAAGTGCGCTTCTTCCCGCGGAATCGAGATAGTTGACGTCAATGTGTTTGTGATCCAAGATGATTTTCATTGCAACAGGATCGTCATATATCACAGCCAGATGGAGTGCAGTGTATCCTCTGCCGTCTCGAGTGTTGATATTGAGTTGCGGGTCTCTCAGAAGGGTCCTCAAAATCTCGTGTTGTTGATGTTCGAGGGCTGTCAGGATTGGAGGTAGAGCTTTCTGACTCCGACCATTGATATCAATATCATGTCGACACAGTAGCTTTCGGACGGTTGACAGTTTTCCTTGCATGATAGCAAAGGACAGGGCGGCTTGAGCCCATTGATCGAAGTGAGCGACATCTAGAGAATTGTCGTATGGTAACCGACCAGCCAGAGTCGTAGCTCCTTGCAGGGCTAACATCATCAGACAGGTTAGTAGCTGCCCTGAGTCTTCCTTATGCTTGAATAAGTGGGGGTGACTTACATATCACAGATGGGAGGTGAGTCATATTTTCGATGATGATAAGATTATTTTGCTATTCTGTTGACTCGATGATCTGGATTTGAAGAAAGGAGCTCCCGTTGCTGTATTTTGCGATGAATTATATCCAGCAGAAAGACATATAGGTAGTATTTGTAGCAAGTCTTTGTTGCAAGCAGCTTTGATATCAAGAATGTTTGATTTGTATTCACATATTTTCACATATGAGCTCTCATATTTGGTTTGATTCCATTTTCAATTCTACTTAGAGCTCATGCCATATTTTTATGGACCACTGTGGTTCTCAAAAGAGATTGATTCCGCGGAGCAAGCTGTCTGCTCCTGGGAATGAAGCTTTCAAAGGCTCATGTATCTGGAGATGCGGACTGTGTGTTTCGGAGATTTAACAACCAAAAGTGGGAAAACATAAGCTCATCTTAGACACAAGACTTGGCGCGAGAAAACAGAAGAAAATAAGCTTCCTCTTGTTCATAGTAGCACAGATGAGCCATATGGGACGGTAACATGCACAAATGGCCTTTACTGCATGCCAGTCCCTGACAGATTTTAAAATAGTTCCCAGGAGCTCGATGTAAATTTTGCCTTGTGCGGGCTAAAAGCTGATGGCAAGACATTTGTGCTACGGGACAAGAATGACAATTCGCCTCCTCCTCCTCCTCCTCCTCCTCCTCCTCCTCCTCCTCCTCCTCCTCCTCCTCCTCCTCCTCCTCCCTCCTCCTCTTGGGATATCCTCAGGCTCTCCTGGCGTTCAATTAAGCGTCGCTTTATTTAATGGTATTTATCTCGCCATCGGCGCTTTCTTCTCACCGCGACAAATATATCTCCATTTCGTTTGTCATGGCTTCCGAAATTTACTTCCAAGCACTGCTGATCACTATGCTTCTATTCGCTTTGATTGCTAGCTCCCTTCTTTTGTGGGTGTTCGAAGATGATTGGCCATTTCATAAGATGGACTTGGCGCTATGCGCCTTATCCATTCTCCTGTCCGCCGTATTGGCAGGGCTGTTCTGGAGCGAGAAGCCATTGATATGGATTCAAATTCTCCTTGGAATTCTTTCAACGATTCCTTCTGTGCAAAATGTTTGTTCAGTATAGCTTGAGAAAAGCCAATTATATGCTAATACTGGCCTAGTTTCTCCGCGTTGGTTTTCAGCAGCTCAATAATCCATTCATAAAACGATCGGCGCGTGTCGTATTCAGAATCTATGCTCTGGCATCAACGGTGTTAAAGATAATAACTACATTCATTGGAATATTCATGCTAGATGAGATTCAATTCATCACTCCATTTCTACTTTTCTTGGATCATCTCACTGAAATGGCATGGTACCTGTGGTTAGTAAAGGGAGCTACGCAAGGCCGGAGAAAGTTGCATTTTATCCTATCTCATCTATCAAATGTGGGTCTTCTCTTGCTAGGAGCCGCTATTTTTGGTGCCATCTCGAGGATATGGGGGATTGCGCTTGAGGTATTTCTTCCTATTTTGAGCCTACGGGATGGGAGAGCTGACACAAGTCAGATCCAGCTTATAATTTGCACAATGTCGGCAATTTCCAATCAGTCCATTGCGTGATATGCAATGAAGGGCTCGAGGTACATTTGTTGAACACAAATGGGCTATAATTCGAAAAGATCAGCCAACTCAAAATCTCATCGCTGTATCAATATCGGTTACAGTAGCCATGTGACGAGGGGTTGTAAGTAGAGCAAGGTAAAATCGCTGTGAGGCTTGATTGTACCTTTCTCATGCGTGTGGTGTTGTATCTACTGGAAAACGAATGTACGCTATTTATATCAAGGGGCTGATCCAAATAATATCACTCGAGAGCTGTGATCCTACAACATGAGCATACTTACTTCAATTTCTATGAGATCTTGAAATCTTGATACGGGGGGGGGTTTATATGACCTCATACTATGAAGATTTCCAAGCTTTCTCAAGCAGCAGTCCCATATAAGCAGTACAGGCCTGCTCTAGAAATTTCGAAGATTTGAGAAAGTCGGTAAGAGTACATAGACGGGAGCAAAGAGGACTCACGATGCGGCAGCTGCGTATTTGATGATCACGCCACGCTGTAGCCTATACAGTATCTACTCATTAAGTTGCGGAAGATTGGGTATGTGTAGAATCACTGCTCAATGGACATGAATCATTTTCCGGCTGGGCCAACAAGAAGCCAGGGTGCAACAAGGCTTGACGTTTATGAGAATCCATTGAGTGAACGAAGGAAATGTTTATTGGTGAGTGATATCAAATGAAATGACAATTTTTGCCGTCGCCGGTGGAAAAAACGTGAGGATCAACGCCAATGAATGTTGCGACGTGTTGTTGATATTTTCTGTGATATTGCCGGGTCTGTTGAACCGGTGACAACGACAGGAAAACGTTCCTCATCTGCATTCATGGACCATCAAGAACGAATATTGATCCCTCCGAAACGAACGCTCCCTGTGTTCTGTTGAATTTTGAGCCATTTGCAGTTCAAGGACGAACTCTGTTGGTGAACTCATAATTTGCAATATCCGTTAAAACGACGCTAGTGGAAGGGCTGGCTACAGTGCTATAAATACCACAGTTCCTCGCCGGCAAAACAATCTTTCTCAATTACTCCTTTGTTTTCATTCCTGGTCAAAGAATATGAAAAGCCTTTCATCTCTACCGGCGATTCTTTGGTATGAAATAAACACTTGTTGCCATGCAGTTGTGATTGGACTGACTTCTTGTATCACCCCCAGCTTGTCTACATGCGATACCGACTGTTTAAAAGCAAGTGAGTGTAACCGCTGGGTCATTTGGAATAATGCTGACATGAAATATGCTCAATATCAGCCCTCCTCTACTATTCCTCTTGGAACCATTTGACGGGCCTTGAATGACCTCGAAAATGATCAAATCTGCGATCGCTGTGAGTTATAAGCTAAGTTCATAGACTACTTACTCACGATCAATGTTAGGTCAAGGTAAATCCTTATGCAGCCATTTGGCCTCCCCGGATACAGCGGATAGCAACAGCTGGTAATGTAGGTTTCTATCATCGCGGCAATTTTGAGAATAATTATTCTCTGCTGACGACTCACTGTATAGAAAGCCAGACTTTCCATCGCGAGCCGCTCCATATCTTGTAAGTCACCTTGGAACGTTGCTTCTGCCTAGTACCATGGCCGAGGCTGCATTTTGTATCCCTGTGCGGATGTTGTTTACTTGAGGTTTTATCTTGCCGTGCTCTCTATCCATCGGAAAAGATCGCTGATGCTTCTTTCTACTCATAGGTATTTTTCCAAGATGGCACTCACCACGACCGAGCCATACTTCCCCATTGTCCTCAAAACTAAGGATGCAGTGCACGTCGGGCCGGACCAATGAATCCCAGTGCGTTCCTATTTCGCTGTTCCAAGACACCTGCTTGAAACGTCCATTTCGCTCACTCACGATGACGGAAAAAATCTAGGAAAGCTCAGTGCCCTTTGATTAGCCATATGGTAGAGTTTCAACATGGTTTTATCTCTCCCGGCTTCATCCTGTCCGACCAAAGGTTAACTGTCATTATATTAGCTTCCGTATCCCGACGGCCTTGCACCTCTTGTCCCATATCCGATTCGAAGCCTCGACGACGGCATGATCCGGTCCCATTCCAGGCCAACTGAGCTATTGCAGCATCGGCGACAACAAAGAAAAGCCGAGCATCGACGGCCACCAAGTAAGACCATGGTCTCTCCAAGGATAGTATCAACCAGTAAGTAATTGAGCTTCTAGCCACAGTCTAAGGAATAGCTCTATCAGGCCCGGTTGCAGCTGAGCAACTGACGAGGCAGGCCGCAGCACTGGATCTACCCGGTCTCTCGACGCGAGAGCAGTCGTTTCAAGTCAGTTCCTGGTGAAATATAGACCAAATATCATGAATTTCTCCACAAGTGGCACTTTGTCTTGCCAACACGGGGGAAGATTTGCCTGGCGCACGAACAGCAAATATGAAACGGCTATACATTGGAAGATATGGCCCACGTCCATTCCCTGCAGCACGGAGTGATCCCGGCCCCTCGTGTACGCATGATCGAGCTGACGCCTGCTACCTCGTCTCTGGTTGGCCTATGCTGATGCCAGACTATATTGACGGCAAGCCTGTACCACCCTCATTCACCGGAAATCATGCTGACATAGGCAGTGAAACACAGCCCTGATTCGACCGTTCCCACGAGCTCGATCGGAATACTGTTCGTGGCTGTTATTGGGAATCTCATCTAGGCCGTCAGCAATGTAATTTGCGCACACCTATCTTGCGCCAGCTGCTGATAATTGGTGCTAGATCAAGTGTATCCAGCCGCAAATTACTTCGGCCGTGTCCCAATGCAGATGGTGATTTAAAGCTGCTACCATGGCCTATTTCATGAACAAAATTGGCGAGTACGATCCCATCACCAAGTAGTTTGGAGGCCAACTAGCCATGTTGTCAAATCGCTGAGGGAAGATGGCTGTTTCCTCCCAAATGCGGCCACGAGCCGGTCAATGCTCCTTTCTCGATGTTATCACCGAACGCCACAGACTCGCCAGCCGAAGCAGCCTCGCGAAGCACCCGGCTGGTCGTGTGCTTCGGCTGTCACAATTTCCCATTAATAGTTCAAGAGATACTGTATATGGCTAGTTTGTGATGCTAGGCGGAGAAGGCCTGCTTATTGATGTAGCCGCTGATGTCTCGTTCAGTGTGGGCGTGTTATATGTGTCCCACGCGACCGTCAGTGCACCCACCCTCAATTTCGAGACCGCCGGTGGCTGATTTGGCCAACATGCAATCGACTCCGGGAAAGTTGTTTGGCCATTTTCGGTGAGGTGGCCAAGAGGTCAAAATCGCCCGTAGAGCGAATGCTCGTAAATACCTCGAAAAAATCCAAGTGGATTGTGATTTCGGGCGGACCGCATGAGCGAGTTCCGTCGTTCTGACTCAAGTTCAACTGACTGTACCCTGCCGGAATCTAAACCGGGCGTTATTGAAAAAGAGGATGTGGAAGCTCCACTAGACCACGCAGGGAGGCGTGTCGCCAGCGAGAGTTTGCGTCACTATACCCACCATCTTGTCTGAATATCATACCCACGGTTCTTCCGGGCAGGTACCCAGCTAGATCAGCGTTTTCAGCTCCACAAGTGTCTTTCATCTGAGCATGCCGACACAAAATGATACTTGAAAAAGGTCAGAGGACACAGGAATTTTATCGCTGATACTCCGATGGAATATTTCCTATTTTACGCCAACAATGTACGCAACGGTGCGGGTCTGGGAATATATATATTTCACATATCGGTTGAGCATACCATAGCGACATTACCTTATGGCTGTAGACCGTGCTAACAGATATAGCATAACAACAAAGAGCATGCGACGAAACTCGAGTCTCATAGAAGAGCGACTGGAATATAAGCAAGCATACACTCTACCATCGACAATGTACACTTTAGCATAGTTTTTGAATTGGCAACCTTGATTGCATGACTCAACTCCTAGCTCATAGTCGAATTTTTTCAGAAGAGACTACATTTACAGGGTATCAGATACAATCACCAGTGGATTCATGCTGACATTCGACATCATTTCGCACCGTGCCACAGCTTTTGAAATTATTGGTGAGAAAACGAGATCTGTGTGATGACGGCGATCGGTGGTTACCGGTGGCATCCACTTCACCGCTCGGCAATCGCGCCGCACTGCACATCAACAGAGGGACCCACTGGTCCGGCCCCGTTATCACCAGCTCTCACCCTCAACCCTCACTCACCACTAGCCCTCACCATCAACACACCATCACCCTTCATCAACACACCATCACTCACTGTCGAAAATAACCCTCACCCTCAACTAGGGGTGCACACGGTACGATATCGTCGGATTTTCGGCCTCTTGGACGGTATACCGTACCGTCGAAAATCCGACGATATTTACGGAATATCGTACCGTCCATATAAGCACCTGCGGTACGGTCGACGATAAATATCGTCGAAAAAATAGGGGGACGGTACGGTCGACGGTACGATATCGACGGTATCCGACGGTATAACGATATCGTCGAGTATTACCTAATAGGCGGATGAGCCCTCGTGAGTGGCTCGAAATTTCACCGGCCACGATCGCTGTCAAAACCATCAAATTCAACAGCACCACGACGTCCTGCATCGCTCAAAAATACAATAATAACAAAATCAGCCTCTATTTCCTATCTAGGCCTAGTTTTTTTACCTTCCAGCGTCATGTGTAGACAATAGTTGCGTGTTGACTACGGTTGTGCTGCGGAGGTCAGATCTCCGCTACGTCAACCCTACCACAATACCCCGAATCGATCAAAAACACAATTAAAAACAAAATAGCCTCTATTTCCTATCTGGGTCTAGCCTTTTACCTATATTAACCCCTATACCAGATGCCCTATACCCTAGAGACCCCACATTTCCAATATAACTCTGTAATATGAAGTCTTTATCGCACTTTGAAATTTTTACTATTCTCTTGACTGTTATGGCTTCATTACCACGACCGCAGCGTACTAATACGCAGCGTGATTATCTAGCCCTGAACTATGGCTATGAGGATAATGTGCCAGACGAAGATCAATATTCTGATTTTCCTAGCCAGGCTACCCCCTTTTCAGATAGCTTTGAAGCTATTCAGAACGACCAAACTGATCTAAGTTTTGATCAAATCCTCCCATCAGAATCTGCCTCGCAGACTATTCGAACAGATCCCGATACTTCGTCATATCTGAGTGCAGTCTCTCTACCATCAATCCAAAAACGACCTCGTAAGACTATAGCTGAAAGCCAGTGGTTATGGGGTCATTTTGATATTGAATTGATTAATCGTCCCTGGATGACTCGTGCTAAGAAAGCAAAAGCCAAAGATCGTCTTATCAACTGCAAAGAATGCAATTGGGAAACGTCTGACTCTGCTCGATCAGGATCGACTAAGAATATGCAGCTTCATCTTGAAAACCAGCATGCTATTAAAGCACCCCTCTCTCTATCTTCCGATTCAACAAGGCAACCTTCGATTATTGCGGCGTTGAATAAGAAGCCAAAGCTATCAACAATAGCTCAGTTTCAGGAGAATATCCTTCGATGGATAGTCAAGGAAAAGATGGCCTTTACTACTATCGAAGCACCCTCATTTCACCAAATATTCGTCGATTTATCAATTCCGGAGCTTGATATTGCACTATTTTCACGAACTACATTGAAACGAAAGCTTGAAGCGGAATTCAGGCGTCAACGTGAGATATTGAAGATAGAGCTTGCCTCAACATGCAGATCTATTGCACTATCTCTAGATATATGGACAAGCTCAAACCATATCTCGATTATCGGTATTATCGGACACTGGCTTACACCGGACTTTATTTATAAGGAAAGGGTGCTTGAATTCAAAGAGCTACGAGGGACTCATAGTGGTGAAAATATTGCTCAGGCAGTATTTGGTATGCTACAAGAGCTTAATCTTCAGCAAAAGCTACTCACAATTACTGGTGATAATGCCAGTAATAATGAAGCTATGGTTATATTCCTTCACGATCTCCTCAAGACTCAGTGTCAAGAGCCTCAATTCCTTGGTCTTGATAGCTATATCCGTTGTCTTGCTCATATCTTGAATCTTATTGTGAAAGATATCCTTCGTGCATTGAAATCTGGCACAATTCATGAAGCTTCGGAGATCTGTAATCACTTAGATAATCAAGATCTATCTACAGAGAGTGCCCTGTCACGTATTCGAATCCTTGCAATATGGATCAGCCGAAGCAACCAACGACGAGCTTCATGGAGAAGTGTGTGTGCTTTGATGAAGCTTCCTGATCGATATATCCCATGTGATATTGATACACGATGGAATTCGACATTTTTGATGCTAGATACAGCTCTAGAATCACAGCCACAGATCAATCGGTATCTGGAATTGCAGACCGAGCTTCCTCATTTCACCAAGCAAGACTGGCGTCGTCTCTCGCAGATACACCAAGTCCTCAAACGATTTTATAATCTGACACTATTTGTGTCTCGAAAGTATCCTCAAATCAGTATGGCTATCCCAATCTACTACGAGCTTCATGATTTACTTAATCAAGGAGCTGAAAGACAAGGAGTATTTGCGGATATAGATGATGATATTGCGGGTGCAATATATCGTGGGCTTGTGAAGTATGAGAAGTATTATACCTTTATGGATGAGACTGATGCTTATTATACTGCATTAATTCTTGATCCAAGAATGAAGGGTGATCTTCTGCTTCATGAGGTGTCTGGTCATGGGGCTGGACAAATAATTATTGACACGATTCGTGACAATATACGTCAGAGGTATCATCATAAGCCGATTGAAGAAGACTCTATACCCTCTATTGATCCTATACTATTACAGGATCATGATGATCCTGAGGTTAGGATGCTGCAGCGATTGGCACCAATTGCAAAAAAGGTAGTTGGATCTGATATTGATGAGTATTTCACATCACCGCGAATTGATATTAAACCATCTGGGGATCGGGAGTGGTTGGTTAAATGGTGGGGGGGATCGTCGTGATAGTATGCCTCAGATGGCTACAGCTGCACGAGATTATCTTGCAATTCCTGCATCTGAGGTGTCTGTTGAACGTCTATTTAGTGCTGGTCGTGATCTTATAAAGATTCGACGGACGTCGTTGAATGGCGAGACGATGCGAATGTTGATGTTGATGGATGATATTATGTAGTGTTGGGGTTATTGGAAGTTGGTAGAGCCAGTCCCGGATAGGAAATAGAGGCTGTTTTGTTTTTAATTGTCTTTTTGATTGATTCAGGGTATTGTGGTAGGGTTGACGTAGCGGACCCCCAACCTCCGTGGCATAACCGTAGTCAATACGCAACTATTGTCTACACATGACGCTGGAAAGTAAAAAAACTAGGCCTAGATAGGAAATAGAGGCTGATTTTGTTATTATTGTATTTTTGAGCGATGCAGGACGTCGTGGTGCTGTTGAATTTGATGGTTTTGACAGCGATCGTGGCCGGCGTAACAGTTTAAGCGATTCAGCCGTGATCTCAGCGGGCCAGCGGCTTCGGCTGACGTTCGGGCTCGCGCCAAATTAGGCTTAGCTTGGCCGGAATATCTCGGGATAATAGTTATTCCGCTGGCGTTCGTATCATTTTCATGAATAGCTTCGGGATTAGGCTATTTTGACCGCAAATTCGCCGGAATGATCAATATTATAGTATTCAGCAGGCAAAGCAATGCTTTTTTTATTTGAATTCTCTCAATTACCATACTAATTTGTATGGTAAGTCATGGAAAGTTATTCAGCAATAGCATAATAGTAACTAATCCTGGTATGAATATAGATTGGATAAGCTATACTAACATGGTGCAGATATATATATTGAGCACGGGGGTGTGTCATGCCGCAAATAAAGGCCCCTGATTGGCTGACGACGATGACTAAGATCACATGACAAAACCGTCGAGATAATATCGTACCGTCGGGTCTATACCGTTATCGTACCGTCAAGACAACGATATTGACGGTACGGGCAGCGATAAATATCGTCAAAAAATTGAACTGACGGTACGGTGACGATATCGTACCGTCAAAATTTTTTCCCGACGGTACGATATCGGACGGTCGGCGACGGTACGATATCGTTATACCGTCATACCGTGTGCACCCCTACCCTCAACCCTACAGTAGAATTCGAAAACAGTTTCCCCTCCGGACACACATGTGTTGTTTCTCGGGTTTTACCTGTAAAGAAGCTAAACAAAAATAGGATATAACTATAAAATAATGACCAATCAGTTCTAGAATAGTTCACGGCTAGATCATTCTATTGTAAAAGTCGTTTTAATTACACTCTGTGAGAGAAAATCTGAGTCTCCGCAGGGGAAACTGTTTTCGAATTCTACTGTAACACCAACTGTAATCCTCAACACGCACAATCCTCGATGTCCACAATACTCTCGTCTCCCTACATGCGGACAAATTCCGCTGCTACGGCTAGCCAGCAGAGACAAGAATTCACACCAATGGCAACTACTTTGGATTTCAATCGCTGCCCAGATTGGCCACCACGCTATCATACACCGCGATTCCAACCGGCCCGATGACTCAATGCTCTACTTCACGCTACGTGGAAGAAAATGCCCATTGTCGAAAGACAGGGCGTGATTCAAGGCTGCATAAAACTTTACGCGAACAAGGAACATGGATAGTGAACTCTACAAACAGGCTGAATATCATAACACACAAAGTATCCCGGAGGATTCTTGATTCTATCGATTATTTGGAGCAGGTCTTGGCTTCTTCGAGTATCCTCGAATACTAGTCTCTGACACCACGAAGAGGTGCCTGCAATCGCCAGAGGATCAGGACGAGGACCGCGGCGCCACGGGTCGCCTAACAAGCACAAATTTGATAACGCAGGGCTCAAGGCTGCATGGAAGCTCAAGATTATACAATCACAGGGCTCAAGGCTGTGAGGGAGAACTTGGTATCGCAGCGGTCTCCTGCGGAGGTTCTTGGTAACGCAGGCGTCCCTGCGGAGCACATGTTTACAACGCAGGGCTCATTGCTGCGAGGGAGCGCGTTTTTACAGTCACAGGGCTCATGGGCTGTGAGGGAGCACATTTTTACAATCACAGGGCTCATGGGCTGTGAGGGAGCACGTTTTTACAATCACAGGGCTCATGGGCTGTGAGGGAGCACGTTTTTACAATCACAGGGCTCATGGGCTGTGAGGGAGCGCGTTTTTACAATCACAGGGCTCATGGGCTGTGAGGGAGCGCACTCTTACAATCGCAGGGCTCATTGCTGCGAGGGAGAACTTGTTGACGCAGCACTCTCCTGCGGAGAACTTGGTGTCGCAGCGGTCTCCTGCGGAGAACTTGGTATCGCAGCGGTCTCCTGCGGATCTCCCTTGGTTTCGCAGCGTCCCCCTGCGGAGGCTCTTGATGTCGCGAAGGTCCCCGCGGAGCACATTTATACAACACAGGGCTCATTGGCTGCGAGGGAGCGCATTTATACAACACAGGGCTCATTGGCTATGAGGGAGCACACTCTTACAATCGCAGGGCTCATCGCTGCGAGGGAGAACTTGTTGACGCAGCACTCTCCTGCGGGTCTCCCTTGGTAACGCAGCGTCCCCCTGCGAGACAGACTTGATTACGCGGGGCTTTTCCCGCGAAGCACACTTGGTAACACAGAGCTTATCCTGCGAAGAACACTTGGTAACGCAGAGCTTATCCTGCGAAGAACACTTGATATCGCAGAGCTTATCCTGCGAAGAACACTTGGTAACGCAGATCTTATCCTGCGAAGCACACTTGGTAACGCAGAGTTTATCCTGCGAAGAACACTTGGTAACGCAGAGTTTATCCTGCGAAGAACACTTGATATCGTAGAGCTTATCCTGCGAAGCACACTTGATATCGCAGAGCTTATCCTGCTAAGAAAACCCGACTGCCCGGGAGTGTGAGGAGGAAAGTCCTGCTTTTCTTTTCGACGGGAAAAGAGCGTCTTTTATGTCATTTCGGATACGTCCTTCGGCAGCGACCACTTGCGTACATTTTGCCGGACCCAGAGATTTCCACTCGACATTCGCACCGGGCGGTCGCATTTTCGCTGGCCATTGAGGCTGTTTATCAACGTTGAAATAAGAAATTTCAAGAGTTAGGGGTGGAGAGCGGGTGGAGTGGCACGCCCCACCCGGACCCTTGGCTCTCCTGGGTCTAGGCCTGACAAATAAAATGCCTCAACGTTGTTGATAAAGGTGAAACAACCTCAACTTGGCTGGTAAGTTCGAAAGAATGGGCTGGCTCTGGCAAATGGACTGACCATACCCTCGAACTTGTGTTTGTAGACTTTGCCATCGTAGCTGCCTCGATGTGTGCTCCCAATCTTGGATGCGCATCTATCCTTCCTCACTACATTTATCTGATATAGGCACTGAATGAACAGATTCTCAATTAAATCATCAGCTTAATTGACCCCTGCCAGAATGGTCCGAGCTTAGCCTGCCCAATGTGCACGCAGATGAATCTTTTCTAGCAGGACACATTGAAAGTGACAGCTTAGCTGCACCGATCGCTGGGCGCTGACTTGCAAGTCCAACCGCGAAGCCAACTTTCTGCGAGCCGCGGATTGGGACGTTCAATTCGTGCAGGTAGCTTGTTAGTCAACGTTTGTCCCGTTGAAAATCTGTTGAAGTGTTGCCAAATGCTTATTGCGCCCCGCTTCTTTGAATTTTCACAATGTGAGACCAAATATGGCTGGCCTAGGCTCAGGGCGATGGCCTCTTCCACTGCGGGAATTTGCTCGCCGGATCTATTTTCACACATGTAGAGTGTCACACCCGTCACGAATCATATAAGAGCCACTCCCGTCATAATTTTCAAACAGGTCTATTTGTCGGCAACACCCCGCTTGATTCGATACGCGACTATGGGAGCCATTCGAAAAATTCCACGCACCCGGAAGATGCCAGACTTCCGACGTTGATTGCAGCGCGCACTGTCCTTGTCATCCTCGGAGTCCGAATACAGCCGAAGCCCATCTCAATCTCTGTCTGGAGACACCACCGAGGAAGAGCCATCGATCCCCTCGAACAAGAACGACAAAGCTGTTCCGCAACAGGGCGATCCTCCCAGTACCCACGATCACGGAGTGCTACCGAGTCCTCAATACGGCGGACACTTATCTCAGCCCAGAGATAGCAACGTGCTTACCCTCACATGCCTCGCAGAGTTAGTCCGAGTCATCCCTTATCGTGAAAGCAAAGTGTTTACTAACAGATGATACTTCAAGACTAGACGTGCGAGTGAAGTGAGTTTAACATTCCCTCCAAGCAATGAACAAAGGGTTAACCTAAGGCCAGATCCCTAGATTGTAAATTGACGGACCAAAATAAGTGTATCGAGGATCTCCGCAATGACCTGGCAGACCTTCTCCACCGGCTGGAGGCTGTCGAGGCGGAAGCAGAGGAGCGGATGAAGAGCGATATGGCTGATACGCCAGATGGGCCCGAGCAGAAGACGGTGCGGACCCGGCAGTCGCAGCGGGGGTGAAATTCGACGGGCTCGGGGGCCTCTGAGGACGTCCATGGTGCGGGAATTCGCGGAGCACGCGTCCAATGGATTCTCTTACGTTGAATACACACTTGCCATTCTTACGATTACCAATTGTACAATGTTCGGACCAGGACTCCTGTTGTGATTTCAATTGGGGATAGGCAATTAATTTGTCTTCTGCGAGAGCAGCAAAGGCCTTGCAAATGGACCTTTATGAATATACCTACCCACCGAGTCAGTCGATGTTACGTATTACATAGAGGTAAATCTTTGCTCAGTGGCCGATTCTATATAATAATTCGTCCCTTCGGTAAGTCTTTCCGGTATAGCGGCAACGCGACGCAAATGACGCAATTGTTTTTAACTTTACATGAAGATGATGGAATTTGAAGAGACATTTTGACACAAATAGCATGACCCAGGCGAAAAGCACGGCGCCTTGCTCTGAAACACATCCTACGGATGAGTAATTGGTTTATGAGTAGAAGTGACGCGAACTTGAGAAACGCCCAAAACCTGAACCGAGACAACGGCTTTCATCCTGCTGGACCCCTCAAGCTTCATCGCTAGCTTTGCCTGACCCAACCACGACCTCTCTCTCATTTGTTGTAGCATGTAATCGATCGGCTCGCATGACGTATCGGTAGTGTCAAGCTCTATCTCGAAGTTGTTCGGATCTATCGACGCATGAATCCAAATGAACCCCATCGAATACTCAAAGCAGGCTGGGTCTGCATTCCCCGAGGTCACAAGCGTGTTGAAAAGAGGTCCTATCGTGGTTGATGGAAGGCCAGCGCAAAGGTACCTCGAATTGTAACTACTTGCGGCTCGTTTCCCCATACTGATCATCTCAATCTCATCGGTTGATCGTGGATCGAGAATAACCGAATCTGAGATCCAGTATTCGGTTGACCAATTATAGAAGAGTGGAAAACTTTTCCCGGCCAGCAAATTCTCAAAACGAAGCATGCCTTCCCGGACTTTGGAAGGTCTTTTCCATTCGGGTAGGCCAAGGAGAATGATCTTCATGTCTGTCAGGTTTTCTGTATGCAGAAATCCCACCTGATACTCCTCCGCCTTCAGATTCGTCAGGTACGCCGGAGGCTTCACGACGACACTTCTATTCAGCATAGAAACGAATTTGTCTGCCCTGTCAGGTCTGTTGGAAGGGTGATCTTGTGGCATGATGGTGGAATGCAAGGTAGTGTTGATGCTCTGGCCACAGAGCTTGGACTGCTCCCATTTCCAGACATGTTCCTCGGTTTTCGAATATAGGAAAGGAAACCTGTTCACAAAAGCTTCAGAGGAGCGATGTACCGGAGATGGAGGGTTGTCTTGATCAGGATTAGCTTTTATGTTTGCCATAGCCGGAATCAGATATCACATACCGACGGGCTTTTTACGGAAGCGATTGAAATCGAGCTTTGAGTGTCTGTATAATGGTTTGCCATCGAGATCCATTTTTTCGTAGTCGTGAATACAGAACGGGCCTGAAAGCAATGCGGCGAAGCTGGATTAGACAAATTGGCGATTCAAAGGCTTGTATAGTGGGGTTATGTAGTGTCAAAAAATCAACCCGGACCCTTATATGCAAGATGATATCGAGAGAAAAGCGATCACGCCGAGCTATGCAACTATGTAGTAATAGCAGCAGGTTTTCCAAAACAGATTCTGAAATTGGATGGTGATGGATCATAATTTAGATCATTCAGTGATGATTCACGTCACACTACGCCGTTCAGACTTTAACTGATTCCATCCGTGCAGCAAGTGGTGATACACAAGCAAAAGTCTCTACCTTTCTCAACCCCGGCAGGGAGGCCAAAATTCGCAACGTTGGTGACTGTGGAAGCACGTCCTCAGCCTCGCCACGGAACAGCCTTTTTGGGCACCGTCTAGGCTGCATAGCGCTGATTATAGCCATGGGGCCAGCTATGCCATCAATTGAATTTCGGTAAAGTACTTTTTACCACGGCGGGCATGCATGATGCTTTTCCTATAGCTTTACCGCGGCCTACTCTCTCGGTTATGATACATACGATCAAAAATCTTCAAAATGGTCCTTCCTATTCGAATTAAGAGACTAGATTTTTTTCTTGTATCTGATCATCAAGTCAATATACCAGCCCTTCAGGCCATCCGCTGTGCAGTGGGTCCGACAGAAACATAAAAGAGATTAATATACAATTCTTCTCGGCGGCCACCCCGACGAATTTCCTGCCATGCTTTGACATGAAACATTTCCGTGACCACGATGCGATCGGGCTTTGATTGCATAATTTCAGGGATCATTTTGATATCTTCTTCTAGATCTCGGATCAGACTTTTGCTGTAGAACAAAACTGCAGAGGCGGTGGCCAAATCAGGAATGGTGCAGTTAGCAAATGGCTTAATCCCCCCAAACCAGAGAGAGAGATTCTGGGAAGAAGGAGCGGATGTAACGATAAGAATGCATGTGTGTAATATTTTATCACCTCTGCTCTGTTGTTGACGTCAATTCTTTGGGGAAAGTACCGCCGCAACCCTGACTTCTTCGTCCTGGAACGCCCTTTGAAGGCTTGTGAGGATGGACTGCAGCTGTCCCATCGAGAGGTCAGAGGAGAATATTGGTGACATTCTCAGATGCTCCAGCATGTCAGAAAAAATAGCTCGTCACGTAACCAGATCTCTTTCGACTCGTAGCCCCGTATATGCAGAGCATCAATACCCATGAAAGCGTAGCATATCAGAGCGATACTGGCTCCCACACCAAATGGTCTGTAGGGAAAACAGGGCTGTTCGAAACACGTTTGAACAAAGCTAGACTCTTGCGATGAATATTGTCCGAGAAGGAACAGAATATATCGGATCTGCATTTCCAAGTCTTCATATGACATAGTGCGCAAGCCCTGAGATTCGCTTAAAGCGTCGCGGATATTATTGAGCCAGGACTGCAACTGACTGTACTGCAAGACGAAACTCTTCTCCCAGTCATAGTCACTCCGGTATATTATGGCCCACAAGGAGCCTTCATTTCCAGGGAGCATTGCAGTAATGAATAAGTAGTTTAGAACCAGTAAGAGCTGATGAAAGGTGTGGCGGCTCTCGGCTGAAAGAGTGCCAGGTGCTGGAATTTGGGGCTGGAGTCGAGGTGGCAAGGAAACCTGGAATAGCGTGAGCCGTGAATGCTAATGTACAACGAGACTGCAGAATTTACCGGAAGTGCCATATCAAAGTATGACTGCGTTGTACAAGGGCCGAAAGAGCTCGGGCGTTCCTCAGGATCGCCTGTACTGAGCGGAAAATGACCGACGGGACTGGGAGGTGACTTCTGCGATGTCATCACTTCGCCTTCGTTTTTCCAATCTTCTATCAGGCCGTTGCTGGCTTGGAAATATCTTGAAGAGAAGACGTCGGTAGATGGAGATTGGCAATCGTACCCCGTTTGATTGGCAACTTGCCCGGTCTCACGAGTCTCTCTTTGTGCATCGATAGTCTTCTCATTTCGCTCATTATAATTCGTCCGCTCGGCCTCGAAGACAGCCTTTCGCCGCTTCGAACTTTCTGGCTGGGTTGGCGGCATTGTCTTCTGCCCCAAGGTCTTCTACCCCAAGGCCAAAGGGACCCGTTCTTCATACAAACATAGATCCGGTTGCCCACGGTCACAGCAAGACTGACAGGCGGGCATATCTCTACTGCATCCTTTTTTGGAAATGCGACAGGGGATGCAGGGCCGCCGTAATTTTCTGGAGCATGGGGCTGCCATTCCATGAGATTTTGTCATGGCTTTGGAGATAAATAATCAAAATTGGATTGATCGCAGATGTATTCTCTTGCCTCTATCAAAATGGCGAAACAATTTGTAATAAGAGCAGTCGAGATAGTTCGTGGCTTGGGGATATCTGATTTGGATGCAACTTTGATAAAAGTGAGATGCAATCGAAGCGACACTCAGTCTACTTTAATACACCAACAACCGTGGCCATGGTATTCTTCAGACGGCGTTTTCTTTAACATTCTTCAGGGCTTTGGTGGCGAGCTGTACGGCTCCTAAAGCGGTAAGTAGTGAGCCCTTTCGGCATACTGGATCTGATGCTGCCTGAAAATACATGGTATTATCTGGAGCGTCGCGGCACTCAGCATGCCTTGACACTTTCACTCCCTATTCTCTGGACAGAAATAGCCTGTGGTCTGGAGTCACATCAATTGTGACACGCTGAGAGGATTGTAGTGACCTGGGGAATACCTTCGGCGTTCCCAGGAGTAACAAAGCGCCTTGGGTCCTCAATGCTGATTTTGCCATCAGAAAGTAGACCCCTGAATCCACCGAAGAGATCCCAGGAGCATGATGCGACCTATAGCTGGACCCTCTAGTCGGATGGACTGGTCTGAGGACTGGAGCCCTTCATAAAGCTGCGCTCGTCTCTTGGCTTTCTACAAGCTTCTCTCAATTTCACACCCTCTCACACTTCTTTTACATCATGGTTCGTTAAGTATTCTCACGACATATTGCCCATGGGAAACTAAACAGATTAGTAGTCTCGAATCGGAGACTTGCCTCACAGAAATAGTGTTGATGATTGCCACATACCTACATGGTAGCGCCAAATTCGCTCTTGCAAGATCCTGCAGATCGCTGAACCACCTTCTACGAACGGGAATTCTCCAATTCAACATCGAATATCAGAACAGCAATCTTCTTGGCCTAGCCGCCAAAGATGACAATGTTGATCTTACGCTCATGTTGCTTCATCAGGGAGCAAACGTCAATGCCTTCTTTCGTGGGAGAACCCCGGTTATGAGGACCCTCAAATATTCTTCATCCGCCGTGCTCAAGCTCCTACTGAAAAGTAGTAGGCTAGATATAAATGTCCAAAACCGAGAGCAGGAAAGCGCTTGTGGTATGCAGTGAAATATGGAACATGCTCGACGCTGCGGCCCATACTAAAACTAAGGGACTTTGCAGTCAATCTTCGGCATCAGAGAGGCCAAACCGCACTCCACCTCGTCGTCTGGTGGGGCAAAATTGGATTGGCGGAACTGTTGCTGTCCAAAGGCAGTGACCCCTACTCACCCGACGAAACTGGTAGTTCGCCTTGGGCATGGGCCGCCCGATACAACCGGCCGTCTACGAGGGCCGTTTTTCTAAAGGAGCAAGACTATTTTCACCTAGTGCAAAATAATTTCAATGCGCCAGCGCTGCATCAGGCAGTTCTTCATGGATCGGTGGATGCTTTGAATGTGCTCTTGAGACAAAACCGTCCTTGTGTGGCGACGATCGATAGTAATGGTGCCACAGCACTCCATCTTGCTGTCCGCAGTCGACGCTTGGAAGTGGTTGAAATCCTTCTCCAGCATCCTCATTCTGACGTGAATTGTGTGGATAATGTTGGAAATACCTCGCTTTGGTGGTCGACGTTTCTGTCATATGATGAGATAACGGAAAAGCTACTTGCTGTAAAGAACATTGATGCCAACTTGATCGGCGGCTCCAGTCGGCTAGACACCTCCTCGGCACCACTACACCATGCCGTGACTCGGTTGGATACCACGACTTTGAAGTGGCTGCTGGCGGCTCCAGGTATCGATCTGAAGATCTGCGCTGCAAGACAGACCCCTTTTTCTGCCGCCGCCGCTGCAGGCAGAGTGAGCGCAATGAGAATACTTTTGAGTCAGAGGGGCGTCGAACTCAATACGGGTGGAATTTTAATGGATCCTCCCCTATGCCAAGCGGCGTTAGGAGGCCACTTGGAGGCTGTTAGACTGTTGGTGCAGCAAGGACAGCGGCTCAGAATCAACCAGGGTACCTTGACGATGCATGACACGGCTCTGGGGATCGCTGCCCGTGCGGGTGACCTGGAAATAGTCCGGACTCTGTTAAGACACAGAAAGATTGACCCTAGCCTGGAGAATCGATGGCTGGAGTCTCCGTTGGTGTTGGCAGTCAAAGGCGCACATGTCCTTGTCGTCGATGCTTTGCTGGCGGATCCAAGGTTGGATACGTAAAGCTTGCGAGTCGCACGAGCAATCGCGACGCACGAGGGTATCCGAAGGGCCATTCAGTACGAGATGGATGATCGCAGAGCCCATTGTTGATGGATCAAGGCACACTGGTCCCTGGCATAGTGGACGCGGGTAGTCTGCGTGGACGGGTGCTGAGGTAGTGCTGCTTGAGGTATTGAATGTGGGCTCCAGAAAAGTGCCGGTTAGCATTGATACACTGTGCGCAACGTCCACTGGAGTGTATATAAAGCATAAGAGGAATATAATCATCGATCTCACAATACGTGGTGGTAACCAGATTCCCTTGAGAAGCTGCAGAGACGGCATTGATCTTACCACATGTTTTTCAACATCGTGCATGAAAGGTAAGAACGTGCGTGGACTGTCTGTCAACTCAAAAAGGGTGAAAGTCTGGCCCAGGATAATTTGATGGTAGGATTTTTCTCTCCCAGAGTAATATGCTGTATTTAAAAACCTATGGAGACCCGCTCTGTTGTGCACGCTCAATCTTCTCCCATTCTTCCCTAATGAATCCACTCGCGGCATCCCCTTCACCAGCCGACCGCCCGGCCAAGAGACAGCGAAGACTCTCCGAGGACACTTGCAACGACCCGAACGCAGAGGATATTTCACCAGACTCATGCTCTACCGCAGTGAGCAACCTCCCTACGACGCAACTTGAGCAAATCCTGCGCCGCAATAGCGGCCTCGCCCTACCGGCCCTAAGACTCTTAGATTTGTATTTATGTCTATGGGAAAGTTATGTTGTGAAATCTGCGGAGAGTATCCGACTTGAAGGTGAGCGGCGCCAGTTATGCGAGTCCAACGAATTGCTGGAAGAAGAGACTGATAGTCTCCTCCAGTGCTGCAACCGACAGGCAGTGGCGTTAGAGATTCGAAAAAGCACTGTGAAGGCATTCCACGGGAATGTCATGTCGGCCTTGCAAAACATCGACCTACCTTACTCTCACATTCAGAGATCTTGATTCACGCATGGAGCCATACATACTTTGTCCGTTTAAGAATATTTATTCTTTTCGATAGTCCAACTCCAGCTGGAACTTCCACGGAAATGTAATTTGCCATGTATGTGAAGCACGGCGAAGTTATAGGACCCCTCAATTGCTGTCTTGTGTTATTTTCTTAAATAGGTTCCATAACCTCAATTCTTAGCCACCTATGAGCTACCTATATCTAGTACTAATGAGATTTCTTATCAATGTATGGTTTCTTTTTTCATAAAGCTGCGTCTTCCATCGGCAAACATGAACAGCTTCATTTTCCTCTTATAGCTCAAAGATAGGCTCAAGGCGATCCTTGCAGCTCCTATCGAATCAACCGCCCATCCTATCTTTTCGGCTACCTCCAGATGTGATCAATCAATTTGTGATATACTGTGACGTGTGAGGTCGAAGGGATCCGACTTTGAACATCAAGGGGCAAAACATAAAATTGGACAAACACCACAATTTACCTGGCTATCTCGTAGGTGCAGTGGAAGATAAATTGACCAGGATTCTATCACTGACCTCGCTCGCAATTCATCAGCCCTGCCACTTGGCCTTCCGATCACTGCTCCCAATCATTGAGAATGCTGATCAATCGCCCCCGAGAAGCCTCCAATGCTTGGTTTAGATAATCAAACTGAGATAGCTGCTCATCATGATGAGCCAGAAGCAGCCCCTTTTCATTTTCCAATCGTGCGTTCTCCATTTTCAACTCATGGTTGGTTTGTACCAGCCTCTCATCGCCAATATGTTTCGACATGCAGGACTCCCAAAGTCGTCGATAGAGTCCCAAGATTCGAGCTGCCTGAATGGCGAGCTTTGGATCATCCCGTTCGAGCTCTGCGAGAAGCTGTAGTATCGGTTGAAAGGGTTCTGCTGCTGAAGTTTGCTCTTCGTCGGCCGGCGGCTGGGAGACCGGCTGCATTGATTAGCATCGTGCACGATATTAGAGATACAAATGATCCTTACCTGCGTAGGGGCTTCTTCGGCTGTCAATCCCGGGTTCAGTCGCTCATTTGGGGCTGAAGTTGCAACGAAATCGGCTTTTTCGTCCCCTTGCGTGTCGTGGCAGAAAGGCGAAGGATCCATTTTCTTCTCAAAGTAATATATTCGAGACTCTGGATATATATAGTATGGATATATATAGTATGGTCAGAGTTAGCTCTATTTCATCTAATTTATATCCACGAAGACCTATCAAGCTAGCAAATTCCGCTCTCTTCATAATGCTCAACGCTTGATGATGTTGATAAACCCAATCGTGTATTAGTAAGAGATATGTGATCAACAAACAACTCACTTTGAAAGAAGTGGAGCAACGGCAGCATGACCATTACTGACAACAGATAGAGAAATTCGTGCAAGAGAAAAATGTAAAAGTGATCCAGACTGAATGAGCTTTGGTGTGCCTCATCGTGGAATCATCACCGTCACCTCAGCCGTTGAAACAGTGATAAATGAGACATGGTTTGAACATATCTTTTGCTATACTTGGAAAATTCACCAACTGGACGCTGTCAAAAGTCTTCCGTGAAAAAATGAGGAAATTTCCCACACCTCCACCGATTTTCATATCGCCATCTTCTTTTGCATATCTGCTCGCTGTTTGTATCAGGCTACTAGCGGCCGCGGTCCATCGCGCGTACAGAATCTTGCCGCCCAAACCTCCCCCGTCGCAGATTAGCGTTTGGATTATGCGATCGCCTTGGTGGTATTTCATTTTCTTCTACTCTGTACAAAGCAGCCAACAGTCACAGTGCAATACCGCTTGCGTGCAATTCCCGAACGATCGTTTTCAAATGAATTCGCATTCCTTGGGACATCCATCTTCGGAGGTGGATTTGCAGAGCCGATCTCGTTTGATTCAAGCATCAATGATGAACGAGCCGAAAGACCAATGGCCCTCAATTCCCTACAATTGCTTCATCGTACGTCCTACCCGCATGGCCCTTCCACAACAGCCGCTTGAGATGTTTTATCCAGAAGAAGCCATGCGGCAGATTCATCGGGATAGTCTCGTCTGTTGCGGCTTTCAACGACCAGGACACTTTTCTGATCCTTGCTTCAGCCATTGCGAGCCGATCCCTGTCATTCGCTGGCTGGGAGATAGTCAAAAATCGTATGCTTCCGGCCTATTAAGTTCAGCCTCCAAGCCCCATGCCTTTGAGGCTAAAGTGGCCCCTACCTGCCATTTCAGTTCTTTGTGGCTTGACAGCAATGAAGTTCTTGCAACGAGCCCAGGTTCTCTTGGGCCTACCAACGCCGCACCTCTTCATTCCTCCCAAGCACCTCCGGGCTGGAGCACCCAGAAATCGGCACAAAAATCACCCCAGCGGCAGTTTAAATGCACGTACCCGGGATGTGATGGCCAATTCAGGCGCCGCAAGGCCCTCGAGCGACACCTGACATGCCACTCAGATGAAAGGCCGTACGTCTGCTGGGTGCCAGAATGTCATCGCCGCTTCAAACGCTCGGACAACCTGAAGGCACATTACATGACCCATGCCAAAATTGGGGGCCGTAATCGCTACGTGGCAACCTTGGACAATACGAGTTCTGTCTACAGCCCGGAGTTTCACGGCCAATTGACATTGGAGGGGTGGCCAACTCATGAATAGGCGAGAGTTGGAAAGTCCTGTTAAGTCGGAATAATTGTTGATCTATTGCCTGGTAAAGTCAGTGACCGACAGGAGAGTTACACTAGATATAAAAATACTCATCATTATACTTTCTAATTCCCTCCTGGTCTTACAGGATCTCTTAGATCCATTGTCCAAGTTTTGATAAATTATAAGGGATCATTTTCTAGGCCTTGGGAATAGAAATGGGATATTTTTTAAAACTTGCGGAACATAGGACAACTAGCTATAGATGAGGCCGAAAATCGGGACAGGGAGGTACGAGACAGGACGAATATTCTGTGCTGAGTGTATGGATTCACATCTTCGGACAATAGAAGCAGCCTAGTTCAAAAGAAACAAAGCTAGGTGAGCTACTTCGCATTCAACAATCCGTTACAGAGTTAGAAGGGCTTTCAGAGTCCGAGGAAATTTTAGGAGTCGACACTGCTGCCATAACCGATGCCGGGCTGGAGGTGGCGACCGGAGAGGTCGGCTGGGATTGATTCTCTGGAGACGAGGTCTGCGAACTGTTTCTGACGGTACATAAGCTCCCTTTAACTAGGTCTCCATTGATCTTGCAGCTCCCTTCGTCTCCTTGGTAATTGTGAAAATAAAGTAGACCACTTCGATACACTTCGACCCACGCAGGGTGTTGGCTGGAGCCACAAAGCATGGCTTTAAATGAAGGAGGATCAGACTGGGTGCTATTATTCGCTTTATTCAGACCTTAAATTTGTTAGAAGGATTCCTAATTTTCGGTGGATCAGTGTATCGCTTACTAGAACAAGAGACGCCGTCAAGGGGTGCGAACGGCTCTGAAACCCCGGTACAGCCGAAGTTATGGGTAGAATATACGAAGCACTGGCCTTGATGGTCAATGATCTGAAGGGTTCCGCCGAGAACCGTCGAGACGAGGGTAACAAATACAAGGAAACGGTGCATTTCTCTTTCGCTCCGGAGTTGGAAATTCTTGAGTCAATTGAGATATGCGTTGGTCAGTTCGATCATTTGGCGACGCACGCATAGGTATTTATATTTGCGTTTCGGATAGAATTGTAGTAAGACTTTAACATGAGCCATGTTCAATTCTGGTGAGTTCTAGTCAGTCATCATATTGTTGACTTGGCCAAAGAGTCCATATAAAGATTGTTTATGCGGACCTTCCTACATTTAAATGGTGCCGAAAATAAATAGTGTTGAGGCGACTTTCGATAGCTTGTAACAGCAAAATGATGTTCTATGGGGAGTGACCGGATTTATTGTGATATTCCTCGGGTAGGTCATGTTCCCCATCGACATATAAAACATAAAATCATTAAAATACCAATGGAAAACAACTTTTATGAAACCGAAAGCAACTGGAGAAGTTCAGCGATCTATAGAGCAAGTGTCCGAATTGAAACAGGCTTCCTCCCAAGCTCGAGGCAGCAAGACCCCGAGCGACTATGCTACTCATTCCTGCCTTATCTTGTGCGTTGCCACTACGATCATCTTTGGACAAACAGTCAGCCTCCTACTGCCCGGATTTCAAATGCGTGAATTGGAAGCAAGGGAATTATCACACGATTGTGAGCAAATATTGTGACATTGAAGCCCAAGCCTCTCAGTTAACTTACTTACTGTTTTCCGGGATGATCAGACGACCACATATCTTGTGACTTGCCCCCGAACCGTGGCTGCCTCTGAATGCGGCGTTTCTGAAGCAGGGATGACGGCTATCGTTAAGAAGGACTCCATAGAGCTGGTGGATATCAACAGAAGGAATAAATTTTACTTTTCTGCTCACTCAAATCAGTTTCAATACTGATAGATTCTCACAACACAGCGTCCGTATCGTGCCATATCACGGTAACAGCGTACGCATCCCGCTTTGCTACAAACACGTTTTCTGTTCATGCCACACTAGCCCCAAAAGGCCTCAATTGAATGGAAATGCCTGCGATGACTGCTATATCAGAGCTAAAAGACGTGAAAATCTCCTCAACCTCCACTCATAAAGTTATGGTGACGCCTGCTACGGAGCTGCCATCAAGGACCGAAACGGCTGTCGCACCGGCGGCTGCGAGCCAAGGAACATTTATAATTAAGGCTTCATGGGGCTTATGCGGCATAATGAGCTCGTTTATGGTTGGCTTTCTGGGGTACAGTTTGGTTTTCTCTTTGCTCGGCTGGCAGCTTCCCCCTTTCCATTGACCACAAGTCCGGTAGTAAGCAGCTCAAATTAGCTTGAGAATTGCGTGTGCCTCAGTTTCCTGTGTCGACGCCAGCGCCATTTCATAAAGATTAGCCTACCTGAATTGCACACAAACTTTCATCTTATAGAGAGCGATGTATTGTGTCTCACATTGACTCTCGCATGATCAAAAAAGCGAAATATATAGTGAAAGACCATTTCTCCCAAACCGAAACCGCTCCTCGCGCACACAAATCAGATATTAAAATAGCGATCTTGAACACTGAAGAGGCTAGCACCCTTTAATAAGTAATGACAATGATTTGAAGCCCTTGCTGGTTGTGTATAAGAAAGGCTAGGCGGATGTCCAAATTTATAATATAGAGACCCTCTAGAGATATCAATAAGCTCCGTTCATATGTACCCAGCCAGAAAGTCCAGTCCACTTGAATTTCTAGATAGTTTGATATCTTACAGTGGTTGCTCTGAGCCAGATTGAACAGAGAAATTGGATTGGGAAGAGAAATCCTCGCTGACATCATACTCATGCGGTATCTCTCGTTCCCACGATTGCCACAAGACCAAATATTGTATCACGGAAATCCCGTTTTCGCAGACTAAACGAGAAGCAACAGTGCTAATCGGGATCTTTTTACTGACCTAGTTGCTCTGGTTAGCTCGACAGTCAAAAGAAATCTTATGAACGCACTTACAGCTCCTGAGGAATTGTGACCATCCATGGCGTGGTGGATGCAGGGGAGACTGGATCCTAGCAACTCTTCCTCTGAGTATGTCACATAATCACTCTCTGATGCCACAAAGCTGCGATCCGCACTTGTTTCCGAAAGATCTTCCTCAGTAGTAGAATTGTGATCCGTTTCTTCAATATTGAGGTCTCCGTAACTCGATAGAACCTCGAAGAGCTCGTTGTCACTATCTTCAGTTTTTTCTGACATTTGTGAAACGATGTGGCACAAGTGATTGGAAGTGTCGAGCAGCACAGGGATCATCTCAATTTATACAAATTATGGGCGTGTGATGATATTCGGTAGCTTGGGGTTGAAACTATATGACGACCGGTGAGCCACATCTTGCAAATTTCTAAGACCCGGCCAGTATCATTTCGCGTTGCCTCGCTGTATACATGTCCATGAGGTCAAGCCAGAATTCTGCGGTGTGTTGACAGGGACCATCACTGGGCATTAAGATGGTTGGCTCATCGGGAATGGATTCAGATTCGGGGAACGAAGGGCGGGTGGAGCTCTCGCCCCACCGAAAGCCCATGGTAGGCCTAGATGATGCATGGCAAATTATTGGCCTGTCAACGTTGTTGAGGCAGGTGAAACGATTTCCACCGCGGTCAGCAATAAGAGTCGGCCAGACATAGCGCGTCGTCGACTAGTCTCAACAAGCTGATCTGATTACCTACAGCCTGGAAGTTGTACTACAGAGTTTGTTATCAGAACTGACTCGATGCACGCACCAATTCTGAAACAAAGCCAATTCTTGTTGACAACTCGGGTGTCACTGTTCTGCAACGTGGAATACTGACTGTCCATGTTGCAGAATCGTCGCAAGGCCACAACTGAAGAGATCCATGTATGATCAAAGGCTTGCACTGTCCTCGAAGCCAGGCGGCGATGGACAGGTCTGTGGCAAGGTCCAAGATGCCGTTGGTTGCTGTACCGTGATCCCGCTGGCGCCGGGCCAATCGGTTGTTCGGGTCCGTCGACGATTGAGAGCAAAACGGCTTCATCTACGCACGAGCTGAAAAGCAAAAGACAGAAGTACTGTATATTAAGTGACCAGTTAGTCGCGGCTTTTTTCTACTATCATATTACTATCGCGTTCCGCTGTCCGAATAATACTATGATGATTACTGAGAGCTACGGGGTTACCTCGACATGGAATGGATGGCCCGTGACAGATAGCAGACCCTATATTATCGACTTGGCCCCCTGTCCTGGTCAATATCCTCTCGTGACAGCCTCGCGCCAACGCGACAAACGTGACCAGACGTAGGATTTCGGTTTCACCTAGCGCCCGGGAGACACCTGTGAGGTTACTGAGCGTCGCCCACCAAGACGAGTCAAAGTAACTGATTCAATGATTGACTGAATTGTACCTTGCAAAACTACACATGCAAGGACTCTTGGCCTTCGAAATGAATAGGAAAGTCACACGGAACAAACTTCCGTCAGATAAAATAATAGGGCCTATATGGGTGAGGGTGACTCATGTTAGGGGTGCTGGAGGTGCTTCGTATAACAGACGAACGGGATGTACAGTCGTCTTAGCCCATTTGGATAGAACGTCGAGTGGTTTCTTTCGAAACGGAACAAGAATGAATCGTCACAGCCACTCAGTAAGGCTGAGACTAGAAATAAGAACCAAAACTCACGTTGAACTTTCCACTGTAGTCTCATTGCATCCAGAGTGCATTGCTTCGAGCACCAGCCGCATTGTGGCGTGGAGGTAGTGCCTGGGAATACTCGGGGGGAGCTCCCCGGAACTTGGCTCTCCTAGGAATTATGAATGCGATCCTGGGGGCATGAGCAGGCTTCTATTACAATTCGCTTCAATGAACTTCCATTCTTCACGAGGCATTCTTGTGATACAAGCTGCCTTGATGGATTCAGGTACGATGAAAGCCGTGCAGCGCCACGAATGATATAAACTCGGCCGGCCGCTCTTTTCACCAGACCATCATAGCTCCCCATGCGATTAGATTGCCCTAGCATTGCTTGCCATCTCAATATTCATTATGGTTCGTGACAGATATCCTTTACGTTGGCAGCTACATACTAAATTAGAGACAGCCCCATTTGCGAGGTCTACCGAATCCAATCTTATACAGAGCCGCAGCTTATCTCGAGAGCAGCGAGATATTTGCTCTCGCGAGAACGTGTCGAAATCTCCACGCCAGGCTACACCCGGCCATACTTGCAATCAACACCGAATGTCAAAACAGCAATTTGCTCAGCCTCGCTGCCATGAGCAACGATATTGACCTTACCGAAAGTCTCCTACAACGCAAGGCAGACGTCAATTCGTTCTTTCGAGGGAAAACCCCAGTGATGAGGGCTCTCAAGTACTCATCCTGTGACGTATTGCAGGTCCTGCTTGAAAGCCCGACATTGGATATCAATCTCCAAAACCAGGCGCGAGAAAGCGCGTTATGGTATGCCGTCACATACGGAACTTGTTCTGAGTTGCAACACTTGCTGCAGATCCCGAACTTACGAGTTGACCTGCGACACAAAAGAGGACGAACGGCACTCCATCTCGCGGTCTGGTGGGGCAAAACGGGCCTGGCGCGTCTGCTCCTCTCCAGCGGCAGCGATCCTCTCACTGCAGATGACTTTGGCAAGTCACCCCACGCATGGGCATGGCGCATCGGCCGGCCGTCCATGAAGTGGATCTTTGTAGGCGCACAGGAAGCTGGGCTCTCGCTCTCTTTCTACAGGCCATCCGCCGGCTATCAGACGAGCGCTGACCATGAGCTGCCGCTCCACCAAGCGGTAGCCCATGGATCTGTAGACGCGGTCAAGCTCCTTCTGACGCAGAAACATATAGCCCTGGATGCTCAAGATCAGAACGGGGATACTCCACTCCACCTCGCTGTTCGGTGTCGACGCCTGGAAGTGGTCGATTTGCTGCTGAGCCACCCGTGCGTCAAGATCAACTGTCGAGACAAAGACGGCAACACTCCGCTCTGGTTATCGACATTTTCCTCGCGCGACGACATGACCGAAAGACTATTGGCTGCAATAGACATTGATGTCAACTTTGTGGGTGGTCGTGGCCAAACCCAATCGCTTTCCACTTCTCTGCACCACGCGGTCGCAAGATGTGACACGGTCGCTCTGCGGTGGCTTCTTGAGATGTCTGGCATCGACCCCAATGTCTGTGTGGCAGGCATCTCTCCTTTTTCCGCGGCGGCCGCGAACGGCAACACCCATGCGATGGCGGTGCTTTTGAGCAAGAGGGGCGTAGACATCGACGCAACTGACATGGTAGATTCGCCCCTTTGTCGAGCGGCGTCAAATGGCCACTTGGAAGCGGTAAAGCTCTTGGTGCTACAGGGCGAGTCTCTGGCAATTAACCAGAGCACCATCGCCGCCCAAGACACCGCCCTGTGTACCGCCGCCCGGGCAGGGGATTCTGAGATGGTGCGGGTTTTACTGCGCCATCCCGAAGTTGATCTCAATTATCAGAATCGGTGGTTCGAGGATCCTCTGTTACTTGCAGTAAAAGGGGGCCATCTTTTGATAATTGATATGCTGCAGCAGGATCGAAGGTTACGGCCTACCAGTCTGTGGGCATCACTCCATTTTGCCGAGGAGGGTCCAATTCGGGAGGCAATCCAGAAGCGGGTCAATGATCTCAGCAGCCGTCGCGGGGCAGGTACAGCCTTATCATCAAAATGGAGGCTTGGTGACTTGCTCAAATGTCGACAGAAGAATTGTACAGCAGGGCGATACAAAATGATGCGCTGAAAGGCCAGCAAAGATGTGAATCAGTGGTGACGTGTGGAATGGGCTGGTGGAAGGCCAAGAACTTGATGGATTGGCAAGATTGCGAGCCGTTATAGAGCGCGGCGTTGATAGCTTGACAGTAACCAGGGCCAAGTATTGCAGCGGAATTGTTCTCTCAACTTCCATTTGTTAAGCCACCCTGCTTTTGATCCTCGTCCATTTGATATGGCAAACGGTCTTAGATCGAAACATGCGTCGAGATTTAGCGCCAATGCGGATAAGAAGCTGATAGTTGCGGGCGTCGAAAATATTTTGAGCTTCACATGCCTCCTTTCATGATAGTATATACGAAACCTCTGCCGATATTCCTCATTCAGTCTATACAGCTCCCTTCGTGAAGGCAATGGACGCACCAGATCGTTCTTCATCGGCCGAGGGACTAATTAAAAGATAGCGGCTGCTCTCCAAATACTCTGGGGATGAAACTACCGCCGACCTGCATGGCCTATTCCGAGAACCTTCGGAGCGTGAAAGTATCGAGTTCAAGGTTAGGATCTTCTCAGTAGGGAAATGAGAGCCTAGTTGACATGTAATAGAACACCACCGGCGCTGCCAGCCTTTTGACAACCGAGGCCAAGCGGATTCTCCGGATGTTCTCTTCCATCTCGAGGCCAGCTCTCGGCCTGCTCGACCTGTTCCTGTGTCTCTGGCAATGTTACGTCGTCAAATCTGCCGAGAAAATTCGACTCGAACGCGAGGTACTTCAACTTTGGCTATCAACTGATGAACTAAAAGCTGAAAATGGCCTTCTGTTGCAGTGATGTTATGAGCAGGCGCTGGTACAGTATTGTGGGATCGTGAGCGGGCAGGTCACACTGTTCAAGCTGGAGTCATATTAGTGTTCCGGATGTGTGATTGGAATTCTAACCAGGTGAATTGTCCTTGAAGCATCAACAAACATTGCTGAATGTGCATGAAGGCGAGGGTGCTGGATGATCTTCCCTTACGATCAACGGGGATGACCGGTGAGACGTCGATGCAGCCGAGAGTTAATCCCCGTTAAGCGTGTAACTATTCATACTGTGCTAAAATAAGATCGTTTTGAAGTATCAATCGACCTTTGATTAATACAATGTCTGTCTTTGACAAGCAAATTAAATTGGCCTATTGCCCGCTCCATTTCCAGCCGAAAAGTTCATCGATCTAACGCCAATGATCCCGTTCTGTTCTCTCCAACTCCTAGAACTAACGACGTCCGAGGAAATGAATGATTCGGCCCAGATTGGTTCGTGAACTACTTTACAGTTCACATCACCCATAAACTCATGCTTACCTTCATATAGACTGTGTCTCCGATATCGACATCCATGCAGCCTGGCAAGAGTCTTCGAATATACCCGCTATACCCCCCCTGCCTTGCTACCGACCGCAGCCATGCGAGGCAGGCTTCTATAAATTTATCAGATATCTCCAGATCTGAAATTTACGGGCTATCTTTGGTCGACTGTCTATTCTATCCGAATCACGAAAGCCAGCAAAGCTTTCTGTGGACAGGTCCGGATCCTCTGTCCCCGTCGACCCAGGCGAATGAGATTTTCTTGTACTTGTCCGCCTTCCTACTATTAGAGGAAGTCTACTGGGTGGAATTTCGTCTTTCAAGATTCGACATGCCCAGCGATGAGTTGATTGGTGAGCACCTCTTTTTCCTGCCACGAATCGAGACAGCGATGGGGAATTTGCCTCGGGTGCGTAAGCAGATGCTCAACATAATTTCCCAAGCATGCTCTGCAGCGCAGACTGCCCGTTTCCGACTGCCCATGTGGCCCCTCTTGGAACCCCTTCCCTACACTCAGCACTTCACGATGTCACCGCTGTCCACTCTGCCTACCTTGCCATGCCTCGATCCGGGGTTTTTCGTCAATAAACTCTGCGCGAATTTCAGGTAGACCCGGGAACTGGACTGACGATGCAGAATCGGAAATACGACGAGTCTGTTCAGGCAAAAGTACACTATAGATACTAGTGCTGAGCTACTCACCTTTTCGAATGAACTGTTTGAATCCTAATACTAAAGATAAAGCCAAATAGCGTCAAGGAGAACCGACACGAACAGGTTAGATCATACACCCCATTCTTTAGGACCTTGTCACTGGGACTCTATTTTCGGTTCTCTAATTGGACAAAATCCCATTTCCTTTGCCTCATAGGGTTGATTTCAGCTCCTTTTTATCAGATCCTCCATTATATTTAATTCCTTTTTTCATTCCAAGTACAGGGATGTAATTTGAAATCCGAGGACCTGTTTCTTGCGTGCCTATTCTCTACGTTCTGCCTGCGAAGGATGCGCAATATTCCCTCCTAACGGACAGAAGATAGTTATATGAAGGTAATTATGCTTCTCAGAACCACAAGGGTACTTAGAAAAACATTTCCAATAGCTCCATAGTATATAATGCTGCAAGAATGGAAGACGCTTCTGTCATCCAATGGTGCGAAAACGTCCGGAAAGCCATCAATCTGGTCATTGATATATCCAATAACAGAATACGTTGTGCCTGTCAGACTATTATGCTTTTTATCTTCCATTCCACGGAGAATAGCAGTCTGGAAAATGCCAAACAAAATATAGAGATAATTAGCGTGCTTTATCAATGGTAATTTTCAGAGTGGTTTAATTTTTGGAAAATTGTACACGCCAGACAACTCTTGTCCTCAAAGGCGATGGTATATACTCAATTGTTGGAAAATCCGTATTAAATACCTGGTCAGGAAGTGGTGCGGGTCTTTTTCCATTTATTTCTGTCAAAAGTGCAAAACAAAGTTAAAACATAGAAACAAAATCAAATATAGCCATTAGGAAACGTTAGGTTCAGATGATTCGAGCAGAAAATTCCAACATTGTGTCTGAATTTCGAGCTTCCTTACAGTAATACTCCACTTGATTATTTGCCTGTCCTTTTGATCGATATCAATGCATCGTAATGCGTGAGAAAGACGCCGCAAAAAACTAAACTGATGGTTGCCATAATCTCTGAGGAGTATATTCAACAGTTCAGATCCAGGATCTACTTGGGGTTAGCAATTTCACCTCGGGGGTACTGGTCTAACCTGCCGTAATGTCCGTGCTTTGGAGCGCTGGTGTTATCGATCTGAGTCCATTGGAGGAGAACATTGAAGGAGGTTTCAGGTTTAAGCGTGCCGAATGCGTATCCATATAGCACCATTATGTCTGGAACGGGGACATCAGGTTGCTGATATACCAGCTTCGATAGTATTTCTTTGGAGGCGCTAAGAAGTGCGTTATATTTGTTTGCGTAGCCTATTCATGTCAAAGACTGTCAGATCTGAGTTTCCAAGCGCTTTTTTGGTCCGCAAACTGAGAATAAATTGTCATACTATCCATGCTTGGCCGTTCTAGCTTCTTGGTAGTTGTGGCAGCGTTGTAGCCAGTGAGTGCCAATTTCCGTCTTGGGGAGCAAAGCTTGCTGACGGAACTTTATTTTCAGGGAATCGGCTCGTATTTGGTGCGACAGAAAGATTCAGCTAAAATTGCTTGTTAGATTCATAAAGCATCCACAGTATAGAGAGTTGAGCTTTGTAGATCGCCGAGCCTGACCATTTCCGGGGCAACTGAAGTGGATTCTCTAGCTGTAGAATAACTGAGGAACTGGGCAGACAGAAGCTCATGAAATATCAATATTAGAACCATTAAATGTAGACAACATAGCAATTTGGCTCAGGATTACAGATATGATACACGGTACTGTGGCCGGCTGGCCCAGACGAACTAGGGGGCAGTATTTATAACTGAGCCTTTGCAAGTGGAGGCAAGTCGGTCAAGTCAGCAGGACTGCCGGTCAGCAGCCGTCGCAGATGGTGTAGCGCACAGGCGACAGCCCGAAAGTTTTTACATGAATAGGAAATCATCAAGTGTATGGGTTTTGTCACAGTATGAAACCCCGTCGATTGCTGTAAGACCGCTCAGGATCCTCGATGCGCCCTTGGCAATCCCGAGTAGAACAGGGAGATGTACCCACACGGTACACTAGGTGTGTAATATCGTAATAATTTCAAATACGGTCTAAGCTACAATCCACCAAGAGCGGCATTTTGCGGGTTTGCACGGATTCTTTGAATTGTCGCGATTTAATAGGGGGTTACATTGGATTCGCTAGGCTCAGAGATGGTCTGTTTGCCTTGAACAAGCGAGTGGTAAGTTGAGAAACCCGTAGGTTCGAACAAAGAGGTCTTCAAAAATAAAGCATTCCAAAATGATAGATAAAAATACTTAGACATCATATGCAAGAGGATATGTGGTGATTGAAATTCCAATGGTTGGAGTGGCCACAGAACTGGATTCCTAGCAAAAGAGCAGACTTTACGTAAGCATTGAAGGCCTGCATGGCAAAAATTATTGGTTTGTTGTAAGATCATCACCCAGTCACCTCATGATGTTTTTGCCCTTAATCATGCAGCTCAAATGTGGGGTTTCTCTATCTTTATCTCAGGGATGGTGCATCTGTCGCGATGGATCGGCGTGTGACTTTCCGCTACATGAACGAAAGGGAGCCTATGGCCATGGATACAGTACAGTATGCCTCTGCACAAACCCATATAGGTCCATCGCCGAGACTGGGTCCAGGCATTGGGCCTTGGAGACCTTCTCAATGGCGATTCCACGTCTAATACAGCACACACGCAGCCCAAGGAAGCCCCTGCGGCAAAACGAGCCTAACTGATAGAGGAACGTACCAGATGTAGAGCACTGTTACTGTAGCGAAAATGGAAAATGGTTAATATGCCTCAGTATGAAAGCAAGTAAATGCTCTCGCATGTGCAGGTGGCACTTCTGGCACTAACTTTGATGGGAATATTGTGGAAGGAGGGGACCATCGTTTTTAGTTTGTCCTTTCACCGGTCACAATCGGAAACGAATCGTAAATTTCTGCGCCTCTCCGTGTTCCTGGGCTTCAAACCGCACTTTTCAATCAGGTTTGATTCAAAATATTACGATGTATTGAAAGCTCTCTGTAATAATTTGGTAATTCAACACCCAAGGAACCGAATTGTGAAGCTCCGATGATCCTTGCGCTAGTAACGCGTGCCGAAGAAACCCATCGAGAAGTAGTCTGCCAATGAGCACATAGGAAACCAACCCACTACACCACCCTGGCGACTACGGACATCAGCCTCGAGCCAACAGAGGTGCCCATGATATTGTAATAGCTGTACCCGAGGCAGACTGTGTCCATTCAGGGGCCCAACACCACCCATTCAGTCGACAAGGGCAAGCACATAATTAGAGCAGTGACCATGCACACTTCCAGAAACCGTGGTACGGTGCAACTTAAAACATCCTTCCCTTTCATTTCACTGCACGTCAACTTCTTAGGACTCAAGAACAGTTTGACTGCCCACCATACACCACTATGTATCATGGTTTCCTCTCCCTCTGAGCCTTCGAGAGCGGCGAGTGGCATGCACCCACCCCTCGCTTCAGCAAATGCCCCATCAATTGCCGACTCACTGCCCAGCATCAATTTTGGATTTGAGGGTTTGCGTAATCGCATGGCCCAGTTCACGACAAAGTTTGACGCAGCGATCGCGCATAGTCGTAAACAGGTCCACGAAGATCGTGACCAGTTTCATGCCAAGCTCGCTGAACTGCAAGGTATGAAGAAGAGTCATTTTGTTTTGCCTTGTATTACCTCGTTTGATTCTGACGGTTGCTAAATTGGGCTATAGAGGATGAACGAACGATCCAACGGAACATCGAAATCATCGATCTGAAATCCAAATCTCACAAACATATACTACAAAAAGAAGCCGCCGAAGCTACCGAAATGCATACTGCAATCTCATCTATCACGAGCGAGCGTGACTCTCGACTCACTAAACGCGACCGTCTCAAACAGCAAATTGCGGAAACTCGGAATTCCATTTCCCAGAGGGTTGAAGCGCAAAAAGCTTGTGCGAAACACCTAGATGCGCAATCCCGCCTGGATAATCCCGAGCTGGCTTTTTGGCAAAATTATCTTTCTCTGCGGATGGAGGGGGCTGGGAGGGAAGATCGGTTGAAATTCACTTTCACTCATATCTCCGAGAAGGATTGGGAATATGAGGCTTGGTTTGAGTTGGGGATTGCTTGTGGTGACTATGAAATCTTTCATACAAAACCGAAATTGGATCGTGACGCTTTGGAAGAAGTGGCGAATCTTGTGAATGAGAATCGGGATTTAGGGGCTTTCCTCAAGCGGATGCGCAAGCTTTTTGCAGATACGATGAATGGGGGAGTTCTTGGGGGTTTGACTGAATGATTGATCATTCAGGCTTTTTCAAGCCAACGATTGTATTAAGCACCCTAGAAAGCACAGTTTTGATTTCATGTTTCTTGATGGATCTGTCCCACTAGTGTAGAGATCATGCATCCATGACAGGAGGAGATTTCAGCAGCAGTCTGGCAATTGAGGCATGCTCACCAATTGCACAAAGTGCCTTCGCTTTAATGAGGTGTTTGTGTGATAGAATGATTCAGGCAGAACAAGTTCCTTCCGACTAAATATTAGTCGACATGCAGATCAAAAATTAATTTTCAAATAGATGATGAGGCCGCATTTGCGAAAACCGAGTATTCTGTAGATCGATGCCTGGATGGAGAGTATCGGGCAGCTAGCCTAGCCTACTTGGACTCCTTCCACAGTCTCAATGTCGCATGCGGACAAGACAGCTGAAGGGAATGTGATTTAACGTATGCTATGGTTACCAACTGGAATTATCCGGGTTATACAATGAGTTGGGCGATGAGCCTTACAAGAAACAGAATAAATGTGAGAATGAGAATTTGAAGGACCTTTCTTGAGGGAACGATACAGAAGTGAAAAGAAAAACGGAAGTGAATAAGCGAGTGAATTGAAAAAACCGGCATTAGATATGGCTGTTCCAATTTCAGCTTGCGGAAAACAAATCAAAAAGAATTGCGACGTTGACATCGAGTTATTCTTGTTTCTTCATGAGCCGCGTCTTCCGATACCTTCTGTGACGGACAAAGATGTGTTTTGCTAGCAATCTGACGGGCTTTGATCCATTTATACTTCGGCTTTTGAATCCCTGGTCGCCTGGTCCGCACTCGCATTTGGCTCCTGAAGGCCCTAGCGATCTGCGATCTAACCAAACGAAGATCATGCTTGGAGGGTTGTTCTCGCAATGACTCTCCTCCACGGGTGAATTCGCAGCCTGGATTGTCGGGAGCCACGTGGGCACAAATGTATTGACTGTGCGCTCCATCGCATCCACTGTCATTGTCTTCATCACTATCGGTCTCTTCAGTGTCGCCCTCATCTTCACTATCCTGCTCAATATGAGACCTCGCGCTTTTTTTGCAAGCTTAAATCAGCAATTCACGGATCTTTGGCACAAAGTTCCCACGCGCGAAATACTTACCCTTCCAGTAGAGCAGGTCGATTCATCATTCTGGGCGGACGGTCGGGAAGCGTTTTTCGCAGGCAGGTCATGCTGGCTCGCTCCTGCGTCGGCGATGGCCTGGGCTCTTGGTACACATTGCTCATAGCATAATTGTGGGGAAGCGTGTGCCCGGCTGGAAAACCAGGCATCGTTGCAACGCTCACGTAGTGCCCCTGGCCATTGAGGTATAGAGATATTCGAAGGTCAACCAAATCACCCATCGGGGTTCTCGGGTAGGCTTTGGGAGTCCAGGGCCTTTGCATGAGTATGACTGTCATTGCAATAGCATCATCGTTATTCTCAAGAGTATCACGGCCATTGACAAACCTTCTGTGTTCTTTCGCATAGGCACAACTCCACTCGCCAGAGGGGTCTTGATGCCGTGGATCATGAATCAGCTGATTAACATGGGCACGCCGCTCATCTGACAGAGCCTGATACTGGCTTGCCGCGGAAATCTCGAAAGCTCGATCGTAGATCATACCATAGAATTCAGGTTGGGTAAAATCCATCCGAGTGCGCTCTGCCCGAGCCCATGTCGCACTCTGTTGTGGGAGAGCATCGGCTCTGAAAAACAGATACCCGTCGTAGACGTTTCGAAGTTGGTGCTGATTCATGGCCGTGGTGGGTGAATGCAGAGTAAATTGTAAATCGCAAGGTATAAGAGGGTTAATAGGAGATTTCTCAAAGGACAGAAAAACTTTCCTCTGTCGATCTTTACTTATAATTTTCAGACCCCAAAGGATGGGGCATTTTCAGGAGTCCCACCGGATGAAATGACGCTAGCTCTAACATCAGCCAATGATTGGAAGGGATAGAATGATGAGGCTGAGCTGCTGAGACAAGCCAGATAGGCGCCAGAGATGATTGAGGGACGCAGCCCATTACCCAGGCGAGGGCCATGGAACCACAAGTATCAATGCAATGATGTAGGACACCGAAATGAGCAAAAGCCTAGTATAGCTAAAGAGACGGTACGTTGACGAATCATCGGTATACAACTTTCGTGGGTGGGGGCGTACGGGTTGGATTTTATTCATCCAAGCCTCTTCACTAAAGAAGCAGCCTTGGCAACTTCTCTAACCCGACAAGATTCGTACCATTGATATTATCAATATTGCGGGTAGTACTTTCATCGGGAAATACTCTGAGGTGTGGAATTCAGCTATATCATCAGTGGGTGGGAAGAAGAGTGTAGGTCCACGCAGTTCGTGATAGAGGGGGGTTCTCCTAGCCGAAAGATTTCTCCTCTCTCTTCCGTGTATTCTCACCCGGGCTATTCATACCGAAACTCAATCAAGTACACTACTTGCCCATTTCAGGTTGGAAGGCCGGCACAGAGTATGACTTGGTTGTTTGATTCTACATATGCTTGCAGGTCGCATCTTCTTTACACAGTGGAAGAAGTTCGAACACTGATTCTCATATGATCAAATGGTGGTAGCATTGAAAAATACTAGAATCCATCAGGACACAGTACACATTATCTTTTTATCCGGTCTAGCATTAAGGAATGCTACTTGGCTGAAATTAAGCCAACATCTTTATACCTAGGTCGTGGACATCTATCCAGAAGGATCGATCGAGATCAAGACCCAACAAGGTGGGCTGTGAATACGAGGAACTGACGGTGTGTGGATAACTGTTAGGATGCACGAACAGGGCAAGGGAAGAGTTCATCTCTGAGGTGGAAAGTTGCTCTGCATAGCCACTCATTGAGCTTCTTCGGCAGCAGAGATCAGTATCTGTATCTCAGCTTCCAGAAGTCGGGCGCAGGGTTAAGAGCTCGTGCTAGTTGGTTGCAAACAATTTCGGGAAATGTCCATGAGCCTAGAACAGAATGTAATGTGATGGCTCCACCAGGCTTGCGGGGATCGTTCAAGGCTCCGCTCTCAGAGAAATCAGCGCTGATCCTTGAGCTCCGTCGGACAAGTACCGGAGCTCAGGATTCGAAGCAAATTAGACGGACACCGATCTGTCCGCAGAAGGAATCGGCGAAAGTAGTCGAATTCGTGCCCCAAGTGGCAAATCACCTCGAGCCAAAAGTAGTCTACATACAGTGCCGATAGGAATACGCTCGCCCAGTGGCAAAGCAATGTTCTGTGACCAACCGGAAGAGTAAAAGCACCTCCACCTGGGCGAGATAAATGGGCCGATCAATCCTGTATTGAGGTGAGCTGGGTCTTCGTGCTTAACATTCAGTCCAGCGGCATTGCCATTTCAAGACTATGGATCAGCATCAGGGGGCGCCGGGATCCCAGGAATATCTCCACCTGTTCACGGACACTTGGAATATTATGAAACAGCTCTCGAGTTGGAGTCCACATCTCACTAGGTTTCCAAACACCGCGGCCCGTAGTACTGTATCCATGTTCCGGCCTTGTGATGGACTCTTGCTATGGTCAATGATCACCCCCCCCCCCCCCACTAGTGGTACACCCGGCCCAATTCTCTTGCACCGGGTTTTTAGCATGATACCTATGTCCTAGGATATCACCTGACGGAAAAGTTGGGTTATTGGTGTTCTAGTATGCATTGTATTGCACAAGGATAGTCTGGCGTGGAGTGGTGTGGAGGAGAGGCTCTGTGCTAGACTAGGCGGGCGTTCCACTCCGTTCCCGGTCAATTTTTCTTCCATAAGCATCCAATTACATCGACTTGCCGCTCCCTTTCCACTCTTCCTGGCCTCCAAGATCGTTCAATCATAATTCCAAGACGTTATTGGGCCATCAGAGCCGGAATTTCCAGAAGAGCCCACCCAGACTGACCACTGAGAAAAAACGCGGACGTTCAACAAACTCTGTAACACCATCCATCAGAAACAGCCAGCGCGTTTGAAACAGCCGTGAATATATCAAAGGTATGCCTTGTGTAAGCTTTCGATGTGATCCGGTCTATGCAACTGATAGTCCATCTGGCTCGTAGTCTATTTGATTTTTATCGAGCGACACCGAGCCTCTTAACCCTTACACCCTAAGATGAAAGAGAGCAGGAGCCTTATTATCTACCGGATGGCAGGCTTCGTGGGTGTGTCAATGAATATCCATGGACTCTGTTGGTGCATATTCAAACTTGCTCCGAGATATTGCACCACTACTTCAAGTCACACTTCCGGCTTCACTTCCCAACAATGATAATTCTCGTGGCCGGAAGGCGGAAATTGATGGAGGATCCAAAAGCCAATGAAACCACATTCGAGTATTTCTCACATAAACACACAGGACATTGATAATTGGTGTCGAGGTGATTCTTCAATTCTCCACGCATATCTGAGCAATAGAAGTGTTATCTGACAGCATGTGGTCTCGAAAGACGCGCCCAAACCATTGGCTCCTAAAGAAAACAATTAATGCTGGTATCTAGCCTTATTTATTCTCTATCAACTACCATCCTCCGAAAGCCCCGATCCCATGACCCCAGGACCCGATCTCATATCAACACCATCGTGAGGAATGGCCAGAGAAATACCATCAAAGGTTTATATGTGTTCTGAGCTAGCTATTTGTGGAGATCAATACTGCAATGGCATTACTTGGCTATGAGTGGGCTTCGGATATATATACTTGCGGAGTGAACTCGCAAGACCACCGTGAACCCCATCGACGACAGATACGCGGTGGCTCGAGATGGCCTAACGGATTCATTGAAGACGCTCCCGAATTTGGTACAGAAAGTTGAGCTCATAGGAAGAGAGTCTATCGAGGTGTCCCTGGAAATATTGCAATGCGAGCTCCGCAGTCTGGTGCGTCTCGCCTTTTGTGGGAATATTGAGCCGCGTGGAGAGTTGTGTTTTCATGCCGATGACAGCATCACTGCAACCTGCAACGCTGTTCAACTGATCAGATCGTGCTGCCACTCGGTTGGCATGATGTGGGGTCTTTCTGAGTATGTTGGTGGGCTGGCTATCATTGCTGGATAGAGAGTTATCGCTTTGGCATAGAGACTGTGACACCGGCCTAACATGGTACATCAGCAAGGGAAGGAAGGATGAAATGACAGAAGAAATACATACCACCTTCTCGAGCCGCTATATGGTACCACGTTCATGTTCATCAATGACGTCTCTGATTTCGGATAAGGAACGGCTTCCTCGAATACTGGGTGTGCAGGTGTTAATCAAGCTAAAAACGTTCTTCAAATGTTTCTCCCCAAATTATAGTCAAATCGGTGATGAATGTAGTGGTTATTACTTCGATACATTGATATGTTGATCTTTTTAACGATTTTGCGCGGGAGTACTGCTAGCTCAGGAGAATAGTTGTAATTCAGCCGTCACACCTAGAAAAGAGGTTACCAATTTCCCGCCTCTCCCGGTCCCCGGACTTTTCATTGCGGCTTTAAAGTAGGTTTGATTCAAAAAATTACGATGTATTGAAAGCCATCCGTAATCACCTGGTATCTTTACATTCCCAGAAACCGCATTGTGGAGCCCCATGTTCCTTGCGCAATTTGAATGCAGGCGAATAAACCCATCAAACCAATCCCGGCTAACCTACAGATCTAGACCTCCGACGATGAGCGCCATCCTCATACCGACAGAAGTAACTACAGTATTCCTGGGGCTGCACTGGAGGATCAGGGGCTCAGACGACTGATGATTGGCCCACCACTCCGGTCGCACAGGGCCAGCGATCATGCAAATGATGGACAGCGTCTGCACGTTGGTATATCTATGACCCCGTCGCCTGGCACTGGCTACTAGCTCATGATGGATTCCCAATTTCCTTTGATCAAGATGGACGGCATATCGCAGGCTAGCGATGGCAGCCAGAAAGGTTTATTCCATCCCCATCACCACACTCACAAGGTGTTATGCCTTTACTAACTGAGATGACACTACAGCCATGCACAAAGCACCTTCTTCGTCCTTTAGCACTGCGTCTACAGAGCACGAGGTCTCCATGGATAATACAAGCGATGAAGCCGACCGAGAGATAGAAAAATTTCAAGCCAAAAAGAGAGATTGGCGCAAGAACGAATTCCAACAACTTCTCAACCGTGAGACTGACAAACATCGATTGCACTGTTTTGATCTCGCTACTAGTGGTATCTCTTCGTCCGCAGTACAGAGCACTTCTCCTAGAGCGGAAACCCCTATTACACGTGAAAAGCTTTGGGAAATAGGGCTGGATGAAATCTTAAACAAAGGCCCTGCCAAGGTCGCTTGTGACCTCTCCCAAAGAAGCCTCGAGAAATTGCAGCAGATCCCTTACGGCAACTTCGTTCAGAAAGCTTTGGATCTACCCTCTGACCAGATCAAGACATCCCTCTGGACATATGAAGTTCTTGATGCCAAGCTTTATTTTGATTTGATCAAGTCCCCGCAGCATCTGAACCAATTGCATGATCTCAAACAGGTAACTCACGTTTACAGTCTGCGCCGCCTATCAATGAATTTTCTAACCATGGATAGAGCCTGGCAAAGCTTAAAAGCGACCCTCTAATCTATGCCACCATTGAGTACACTTGGCAAGAGGCCAGCCGAGTAGTACTCCAATGCCCGGCATATGAGGGCCTGAACGGAACCGGAGTAGGCGGATTAGCCTTCAGGTTAGAAGCAACTCTTGACAAATTTATAACCCGACCCCTCCAGGAGGTTCTTGAGAGAGCAGACTCGGCGGAAAGGTTATTGCAGGACTTTCAGGTTTTGGGCATCCGTTTGCACGATTCTTTGAGGCCACTCGAGGCAGACTGGAGCACGCCACTCAACAACAGAAACGATTTTCTGGAGCAATTGCGATGGAACGACGTTCCAGCTCTTGCGAGCCTCATATCACGCAAAGACATGGCTCTCTTCAGAGATTATGTGCCGATTGCCTTCACCAAAGATGGAGCCCAAGCGCGTTCCATCTTGAGCTCCCGGTGGAATCAGCTGATGGTGGAGGTGAAAGAGTGCATGGCTGCTGGGATTGGGCTGGAATCTAAAATTGATGGTCTTGCTCAGGTATGCTGGAACCGTCTCAACTTCAATATCAATTCTGACAGACCTTTTCAGGCCCTCCACACTACTTGCAACTACTATTCCTTGACAGCTGTAGTGCAAGGTATACAAGCGAGCGGCTTACAAACAGAATGCTCGCGCAAGTACGGCAAGCTTATCGACCCCACTGGTGGCTATCAAGCTTATCGCAGCGGCATGGGCGGGAGCCATGCGTTGCATTTTCTTTTACCTGCATTGTCCGCATTTGCGCGGAAAGATTTGACTTACGCAGAAGTGGTTACAAGGGATCTTTCACTTTACATCGAAACTCATCGCTGTCCAGAGGATTCGCCCGTTAGATTTAGTTTCTTGGCTATTTTTACTGCCTGCTTCAGATGCTAGAATAGCGCAATCACACATCCATGCATTCGCAGGCATAACTGCGTTTGTTTCACTGACACACAAATAACGACCCATCTCGATTAAATAATAGCCTGCTCCTCGGCAGCTGTAATTTCCGGCGCAACAAACCTAGGTCGCGTGTGATTAGTGTTGAGCTTGCATCTTTCTTCCTTGTGGTAATACCTTTTCTTTGTTTTGAACACATAGTCAGTCTTCAAATATCGTCTATTGGTCCAGCGTCCCGGTTTACCGCTTCCAGGGGGCAACTCTTCGATCTGGGGGAGCCCCATTGCTTTGAGGTAGGCAGAAAGGAAGTCTGCCGGGGTCTTTGATGATAGGCCCATGTGTGTTTGATCGTTCATTTCCCAACAATGGATATCGAAATCGGCCATCTTATTGAAATACCCCAAATCCTGGTCAACACATTCGGGACACACGTGCGCCATTCCGGAGGACAGAGCAATTCGCAGATATATCTGGATCTTAGATTGCAAAATGTCTTTTGTCTGTGAGGCGATTTTCTCAACGATGACGTCTCTTGTAAAAGCAGCGAATCGTTCGCGTGGCAGCTCGAGTTCTGACTCCTTATCTGTTGGTTTCCACCCAATGATTCTACCGTAGCCGCGTCGGAATTCAGATTCCTCTCTCTCCGAAAGACCTTTATGATCTTCGGTGCCCTTTAATTGTTTGAGGTGGTTGCTCAAGTCGCTCATTCGGGAGTATGACTTGAAACATGCGGGGCAGACGTAGCTTTTGTCCGCCTTTTCAACATGCCTTCCAATATGAAGGCCCTTTTTTGGTTGTTCGACATGGGGGAAAGACAAGAAAAGAATGACTAGGCAATCTTAGCATAAACATTTAGTTAATGTAGAAGGTATTTATTGGAGATCTAGGGACATATCGCCAAGTTCAAGAACACATCCTCTATCGGGCTTGTAACAATACTTGGCCTCCATTTAACCGTTTGATACAATACGTTTACATCGAGTTTTCGTGTTCCTGACAAGGGCACCGAAAAAAGGTCTCAAATTGTCACAGCCAAACTGTGCCGATTTTAGAGAATCTTGCGGCTGGTGCTGCATCATGTTTCGCGATTTAAGAGGAGAGGTGCAGCGAAATGCATGTCGGATAGAATAATCCAAAGTTCTTGTTGCTAGCAGGTTTCAGCGACTTGTCTGTCAATGTTGAGTACTAAATTCCTCTTTTATGGGAAATCTTGAGTTGTTTACTTGGCCGTCAACCGGCACTTTCTGCGTGGCTAACATACATCTTTCTCCCGCTGGCCAAGGAGTAAAAAATGGGACGCAGAAAATGAGTTTCGAAATGTGCGACACAACTGGCTCACAAGTCTCATACAGAATCTGTAATTCTAGCCATTGGAAGCGTAGCCAGACTCAGAGCTGCGATTCGGAAGCCTCCAACCACGAGTACCATTACACCATTGTCATTCTCCTCTGTGCCCGACCATTTCATCTCCATCACCCTTCACTCGGCTAAGGGTCTTCTCCGCCACGACTGCATAATACTTCCCAAAGCCTCGGAAAAACCATCCAAAAGCCTTGCAGTGCTGGCCATTAGTCCAAGAGCGACATATTCTCTGGATGGCTTTTGCACTTTCAACGCACCTGGCTGCATAACACCGAATATGTGGCGCGGTGTCTCCATGAAGATACTTCTCAAGGAATGATATATAAACACAGAGAAGGAGATAGTGGAGCGCATATCGCAGGATGTCCAGTTGCACAACCCGAACTTCAAATTGTGGATCAGAAACATTGAGCTCTTTAGAGAACTCGGCGAGAGATGATTCTATGTAAGACAGCCGACCAACAAGGCCGAGTAGGCTCCATGCTGAGAAGAGGCCGTACCGTGTATTGTACATAATGTTGTCTGACACTTCGAGTAGCTTGAAATGAAACATGGTAAATTGATCTTCCAATGGCGAAGGTTTCTATGAGTGCATTGTCAGCCTAGAAATTCCAATAGAATTATGGCAGTGGGCACCGACTAAATGCCCTCTACTTTGGAAGAATTCTTGCTCGGGGGTATTGCCATGCGCCTGCTGGTTCATGGAGAACAGCATTTTAAGCCTGACCCAGATATTCCGATGTTCCTCGCAGGTTTGGGACCGATCGCAGCACAGCTCACAGTCTATGACGTCCGCCATATTACAAGCCATCTCAAGATCCACCGATACGTCATTACCGCGATGAAGTCGACCGTAAATGATGAGTATCATTGCCTTCAGTGCCGTCTTTGATGGTTGGAAAGGAGGGTTGTCTACCAATAACGAATCCCAAGCAGCGTTTTCATATCGCTTTGATAAGACGCTAGAAGGGGAAATTCTGTCTGGGTGTTCCTCCACTTGGCATGCGAGTGCCAGGACGGCGAAAAGTAGGGATAGCCAGGAGAGAGGTGCGACATCAGGATGTTGATGGAAAATCAGATATTCCTTCTCAAAATCTGCATGAGACAAAATGCAAAATAGCTGGTTATCTGTTAGCAGAAGAAATCATCGTCGGTCAGGAATACGAAACTGGAGAAACCAATGCAAAATATCGACTCTTCAAGTTCTCGGTCATTTCCCAGCAGGGCAAAGCCTTGAGCGGCTGCGTGAATATGACATCTTCGCAATCTAGACTTGTATCGAAATCGTCATCTGAGTCGCTGAAGTCTAGACTGGGAGTCGAGCTCAGATCGGAAAGGATGCTCGTATTATCACACGGTTCCTCTTCGGCAGGCAACTGTCCAGTTCTTTCACAATTGTCTTGGGCTACTGGTGACACCACCTCCACGAAACTCTCTGCTTCTTGGCATGGATACTCACATTTGTCTCCAATCTTGCGAGACGTACATGTTCCACAAGGAGGGCCTTTACCCTGGCAACGAATTTTCCGTCGTCGACACGGCAGGCACGCAACTTTCCTCGCTCTGAAAAGCAGAGGCCTGGCTCTTTTGCCAGATTGGCGCTGTGTGCGGCCGTGCATTTCTTCCAGTCACGAGTAGCAGCGAATAAACAGTCACCCGGGAAGAATCTTTCAATTCTGGACCTGGGCCACCGGAGCTTTATAATATAGCGAACTTAGCGTACCTCTAGTCTTGTTGCCGCGATCGAATTATAGTAAAGGACCTTGTCTTCTATGAGATGAGATTCTTCCATATATTTTTATTTTCTATTTTCAGGGGCGGGGGCCTGAATATCGTTGATTGCTGGTTTAGCCTGAAAAACTCTAGCTAGCTCAGCTAAGCTTCCCTGTTTAGTCACACAACCAAGGGCAAACAGCCGCAACGCCGTGACCCTCCGGATTCCAGGAAACACTAGCTGAATGTCTAGCAGCCGCACCTCGACCCGGGACAAGACTGGCGAAGCCTCATATTTTTCATCCGCGCGTGACACCATGTGATAATTCTCTCCAAAGCCCATAGCAAGCTGAATAAAGTGTCCTTCATCGGTACCACCGACTTCGGGTCTGCTCAGCCTTGTATGCATGACATCTAAGAGGTATCTCAGGTCCTCACCACAATAAACATCATGGTTTGGCATTTTCATGATCACAAGCAAAACCTGTGCTGGTGAGAAGTCGGTCCGCTGGATACCCAACGTACGTTGACATTGGGTATGAAAGCCCAATTTAGGCCAGACAGAGAATCTACCGCAGCATTCAGTCACATCAAAGCAAAGACTTCTACATTATTAGCTGAATTGACGCGTCGACACAGAACGGGTTCGACACAGAACCGGCATACCTGCTATATGTACACCGTGCGGGTGGATAGACTTCAATTTCCGACGCGCGTTGCATGGTTTTAGGGACTGGGCAAAAATTGATATTTGTTGCAATGAGCTTTGTAGATGGGGAGTCGGTTGCTTTATACTCTAGACATCTCCGTATAGATAATTCGTCTTCGCGGCTGCTGATCAATGCCCTGCCACGACGAGAGAATATGGGCTACGAAATTGGCTAAAGAAATTATCCTTCTTGAATTCCACGTGCGTGGCTGACTAGAACTTGATCATATTCAAAGCTTTGTGGAAACTTCCTTCCCAGATTCCGCGTGATTATTTGCTATGCTAAATCTACCAGAAAATAAACGAGAGTATTGGTGGTATGTAGCTAGCCGGAAACCGAGGCCCACAGATTCAATTCTTCATGATATCTCTGCTCCTCATACTCTGCAGACCGACCTCATCAGTCGATTAATGCAATGTGGTCACGAGGCATGTGTAAAAACAGAGACCGAAATTGGCACCACAGTTCAAACAGTTACCAACTGTATCCAGCGGGTATGTCGAATCAGATGCTATCTCTGATCGCTCTGCAGTGGCAGCTCGGGCAGAGGGTACTCCATGCAAGCACCATCGTCCTTCAGCCACGAGTAAAAGTCCAGAAGAACATCTTTGTTGCTTTGGATCATGACAATTCCTGCTTTGTTCGTATCGCTCGGGTCGTAAATCATGCAGGTTTGAACTTGTTCTTCTGTAGCCCAAACGTAGTCGAGATGTTCGTCGTCCCTCAGCCGGATTGGTTTCTGATCCGAGCCATGAGGCCCGTCATGTCCATCGGACCACAAACGTTGACTCTTCATTTCTCGCTAGTCTTCGCTATGGCCAAATATTTCGCCATCCAATTTCCTTTGTGAAGGAAAGTCACACGGTAGACTCGGCTCGAAGCGGCCCAGAGTACCAATTCAGTTTCTTCAGCAGTCTCACGCACCATGGTCTCCAAAATTGTCCCGTCTTCCGGCAGTGCCCCACCACCTGGGGTCTCCCATGTCCAAGGAAAGGCATTCTTTTTCGGCTCTCCATCGTCATCTATACCATTGGGAGAGCGCTGGCAGAGTAAGATGTGGGGCGTAGACGGATCATCTGGACGAAAGCCAAGTATTATGGCACTACCCCTGACTTTCTCTCTCGATGCCATTGTTTTGGGCGAGGAGCGTGGAAAGAGGAATATCGACATCTTCGATAGATAGGGTTGTGTAAGACATAATGGGTGAAAGTCCTATGGACTACATTTCAAAACCTCCTTGGAGATAATTATATTCTCAGAACCATTAGAATAAAGTGTGATCCGATAGCGGAGGGCTTATCGGTCTGCAAATGTGATGCTTTAGGACTTCTAGGGCCTTTGGATCAAGCGAGTGGCGAACACGACGATCAAATTTCTAATGGGAGTGTGAAGTGACAACACAAAAACATTGAATTACGCCGCATTGCGGGGGCTGACTGGGGAACACCTGCTCCTGCAAACATCAGCCCCTGCATCGCTAGTCACCGACGATCGCCGTGCCTAGGCTCTGTGATTGTGGGGCTCAAAAAATTGTAACTTATCATCCGAAGCTAGTAACAGGTCATACTCCAAAGTCTTGGGTCAAATCCACTGCCCACATGGTTAGGACCAATCACTGATTCGCCTCTTGAGCTTGCTCACCTTGTTTCCATTTCAAGACGAACTCCAGTCGGAATCACTCATGGAAGGAGTACGCGCCCTTTCGACCCCTACCCAAAGGCAATTCTTTCTCCGGTACTGTTGCCTTGAGGGCAGTAAAATAATGAGGAAGGAATAATTCGCAATTTGGACCCTTGTACGCGAGGCCCGTGTGGACATCATCCTTCCGTTGGTCGCAATGGTAATAAAACGCCTTTGTAGTGCTGCAGAGAACCAAACAGAGAGGACAAACATAATCCTTTTTGGCATTCCTGACGATTTTCCACACAATTGCAAGACTCTTCTCCAAAGTGTTGAATTTGAGCTGGCCTTTTTTTTCTAGGATAAAATCGATTTCAAAGAAACTGTAGAATGGCCGGCGCCCAGGTCGTCGTCCCGTCTGGTTGAATTCGGTTGGGAAATCACCTTCCGAGATGCTTTCCCAGCCCATAGCCATCCTATAGCTATCCAAAAATAGGATGAAATCACCTTCTCTTTTGGACAATCCGTTGTGGACGCCGTTCTGATCCTCCTTAGCGTCGAAATGCTTGTATAGCACATCCTGATCGCGAAACCCCAGATCACATGCAACACATACAAGCCCCAGCCCTGAGCTCTTCGCTGCATTTTTGAGGACGCAATACTCTCTAAGGATATCGTACATCTTGGAGTCGTAGCAATGGCCAGCGAGTATGGGAACGAGAAAGGAGTGGGTATATTCCTCTTGGGCGTTAAAGAGGCCCGTTGAGCTTATTATATCGTACCCAGATCTAAGAGGGCCAGGACAAGATCCTTTCTATATACTAAATCAACCCCGTAATTTATTGTAGGCATTGTGCCAAAAGCGTATGGAATCAAGCCTCGATCGTTCGTACTGTGCAAGAACAATTAGATTGGCACTGTACACCTAGCCACTAATTACGAATATCATCCTCAAAAGCTTTTATTTAGTCTTGACTTCTACTACACAGTGGATTTTGCTCGAGTCTAGAGGCTATTTGTGAGCTTTGGTTGTCTTAAATCAGTATCCAGAATGGGAACGTGACCTAGTGAAAGGGCAAGCAGATCTGATGTAACAGACTACCAGATAATTTAATTCAATTAATTGAATTTGGAATTCTGTTAAGAAAACCCAGTAAATGTCTTAGCTGCGTGGATTCTTTCAAAGCAATGTTGTGGCCAGAAAAAGATATCTAGTATTCATCGACTTCTGCGGAGAAAGTTTCACAGGACAGATACGCAACACCTTGTTCTCCAGAGCTCTATATGTTTATCGGCTTAATCTGACGCATCTTATGCTCCATAACTGCTTGCCATTTCCCGGCCAGTGAGTCAAAACTTGTATCACAATCCACTAGTTGAACAGGTCGCTACCCTATCTAAGGACAGCCAATGGGCCGCATCTAACCTGCCACAGTAGATCGCAAATTCCCGAAGAAACTCTTGGCCATGTCCATGACATGGAAGTGGGAAATTGTTTGCCAAAAGCCAGTCCAAAGCGGAATTGGGGTCCGGATGAAAGAGAAGATAGTCTTGCGGTGGTAGGCAATTGTTCATCAAAAGCCAGTCAAAAAGAGATGTGGGTTCTAAATGATAGCGAATCATCTCAAGCCAAAGAGAAGAATCTTTCTTCACCACATCAGCAAGATCTATGCCTCTTCGATACAAACGAGAGGCTAGGCCCATGCTTGCAAATCGGCAAATGCTGCGGATTTCATCTTCCTGGAGAATCTCTCCCAAATCCAGTGGCATTTGGTCGACCTTTTCCCAACAGATACAAAACACAACCGAGTTCGTCGCCGCGAGTTGAAGAATTGACCTCCCATCCCACATTTCTGCCACCGATGCAGGAGCAAGAAGATGGATCGGACTCATCGTAGAAATCATGTAATCAATCGTTTCAATAGCGTTTTCCTGAAAGGCAAGAAGGAAGAGGCTGTGTCCAAAGCTGTTGTAGTAGCATGACCGAATAATGCCTTGTCGGATCAGAAATTGGAAAGCACCTGGAGACTCATATGCACAGCACGAGGCAACATCTGGATGTTCTTGCTCGCTTTGCAGGCATTCCTGGCTGTCCACAACTTGATCGAAGTCGGTGAAAAGTTTCCAATGGGCAATAGCAGACTTCCGAGCCCAGTCACTTTGTAGAAAGGAGTCCAAGCCAAAGCGGAGATCGGGATCGGCCTGCTCATAGTATCTCAAGATATGATGCAGCGCTTGCTTCGATTTGAATGTGTCGGAGCAAAAGAGGCAATCAATTTGTGACATAAACCACCCAAAGCTGCGAGCCACATCGTCAATTTGAAGCCTTTTCTCGTTGATGAATCGGTCGGCGATCTCCATGGGGTGATATAAATTACAGAGAAAAGAGGGTAATAGTAGATGTATAGATGACTCCCTGTCCCGGGAGGTATCATTTCATTTAAGCTAATTACCTAGCTCACATCTCCTAATTGAGGCGCTGGATTTCGTCTTGGCTGCAGCTTTGCCACCGGCAGCATGAGCGGGCAAAACTTCTCATACAATCCACCCAAGTATTTGCTTTGATATTTGAAAATATATGTAACTTGGGGCACCCTACGCCAAGCCTTTTGAACACACGGGACCATTCACAGTCACGACCGTTTTCTCGATTTGGATTTCTCCACCGAACATCTTTGCTGTCTCTGATACTTTGATTTCGTGTGTTGCATGCCCACTTCGTGTGAGAAGCCTTTGTTGGACTGTCTGGTTTATCTTGTCATTTTTGTAATAGATGACCCAGTCTGATCCATTGTTCATCTAAGTGTTTTAGTCAAAGAAGATCACCTAAAGGGGACTTCATTACATACTAGAAAAATGTTCAGCTGCCCTAGAGCAAGCCTTGCTGAAAGGAGTAATGTAGAGATACTCATTGTTCTGTTCGTAGATAGGCCTCGGGAGGTTAAAAGCAGTGACAACGGGTTGGCGGATGGAACTGTTAGCAATTGGAGAAGTTCTCTATGAGGTCTGAGGTCTTTAATAAACTGAAGACCAGATTTAAATTGGAAGTATACCAAGCCATAACTTGCTGTCTGACCAGGTGGGGAGAAGAAGGGGGGGGCAGACAGAGAGGGGTGGTCCGCCACAATAATTCCATATATGCATCCCAACCCGCGCTTCCTTGTCATTCCCGGTTCAGGCTTTTGAGTTTCTCATTAAATGAAGTCTTTCGGCCCCAGAAACCATATATGGCATTCGGTGTAACTCCCGTTCTTAAAAAAAGGTACTGGAAGGAATCTTGGTAACCTTTGGAATGTGGCTGCCATAGACCGTCAAAGGTAGCATTTTAGCCAAAATAGCGACGCTACGGCGATGTTGGTTTGCCTCTAAGATATTGGATCTTTGATCCGGAGCTCCAGAAAAATAACAGTTAAATTGAGATGAGTATCGGCATTTGAGTCAATAGAGCTTCTAACAACTTTAACTGCTTGTAACATGGTACTCTATCAATAAAATGAGAGTACTTTTGATATGAACAAAAGAAAATATGGCTCTTATCACCAGATCATATTCTCTGCCAATTCCCTCAGATTTTCCCTAAATGATTATACAGACTTCCTATGGAGCTCCAATATGTGGTTGGTCAGCTCTTTTTTCTCGTGTGCCAGAAAAGCGCCTATAACTAATAAAAGGTCGTTGTGCAGAAGGCGGTAGACTTCCTTTGACAAGCATGTTTCGCGAGGAGAGTCACACAGTTCGAGTCAGGGTTATTCGTATAGTATTCGGGACAGATTCGGAGTCATGGTGCCATAACATACCGCATCGGCATGATACAGACTCTCGAGTGTGTTCAACCGCTCTCATTAGCCTTCAATCAATTATCTGGTTCTATTGGACATCTTCAGTACCAGCCAGTATCTCAATTCCTCATCCTGTTAATATATTCTGCTCGAACAAAGGTACTGTAGCGTTTCAGTGCGCGTTGACACCGGTTCTCCTCATTCTGTGGCTGCATTAGCGTGGCGACATGAAGATTTTGATTCATAGCCTATCGATTGCGCAACAATCACAGACATCCAAACGTCAACTTGCAAGGTGCAGCGAAGTATATGTAGTTTGTGGTATTTTGATTCGTTCCTCTGCATGGACATATGACTGCTAAGCCTAATGAGGGCCCCTGCGATGAAGGGTTCCTAATACGGCTAGTTTGCACAACGCCCCTAAACCCAATGAAGAACCCTCCAATGAAGGGTTTCCTAATACGGTTCAGCTGTTGCTGTACCTGATCTTTGTTGAAAATTCATTCCCACTTGAATCAGGCGTTCATTCTGTTTTTCTTTGCCGCAGGTGTAGCTTTTGAGTCGGACAGGCTTGCTGAAGCCACGAATGACCTGGAGTGGCACGACATGAGTATCTCTGGAAAATCGATAAAGAAATGGTGGCTGAGGCTCCTTAGAGGAATTGCTGCTCCTAGGGTCGAATATGCGGGAATAATCTCGTACTTATATACCCACAAGGTAATGCAAATCGGGCTCGTCATTAGCCGACGCATATTAACTACATCTGTGCCTCACGCGCCGTGTCGCATGCGATTGCAGGAGCACAGATCCACTCTATGATGAGCTAACATCCCTTGATCTCTCATTGGATGTTTCAGAAAGGAGGCGTTTGCGCCAGCTCTCCAGGCCACCGGGCGCAGGCCGTGGCATTTGATGCTCCTCCACGCAGGTTATTTGTTTCACTTCCCAACTACCACATTCAACGATGGCGATAGCCCGTCGTATTCCGTTCAACGGCGATGACAACGCCTATATTCGCTTCCTTGAAATACGAGTATTCGAATTAGAAAATGCTTTGCGTGTACCGCCTGATAACAATCGCTGTTACGGAATGCCTCCTCAACCCAGTGCTTTGCCCCAGACAGACAAGTCGCCCCAGGTCACTCAATTATCTTGCACCGACCGGCCCATTATCACCCACCGCCCTTCCCGACCTTTGTGTCAGAGGGAAGGCTCAAACCAAATCAATACAGAAGCCGAATCCTTCCAAGTCATCGAATTTCATCCAATCGACACATTGAATCGTCCGAGAAAACGGATTTGTCGAAGGGGACCAAAACTCCGGTGGCAGACGGAAATGGACAATTTTCTTTCAAAGATACCGCTTCTAAGCAAGTGGGCTCACCATCAGCCATCGCTCAAAGACAAGGTCCCCGAATTTGTCCAAGGCCGCACCTTTTCTGTCAAACTTTCTGGAGATCCTTCACAAGTTTCATTATCCGAAGTGAGTGTTCTGCCCAATTTGGCCAAGTTTTGTGATTTTGCGGTCAGCACAAACCCCAACGGAGGTTTTTATCGAAAAGTCGCGTGCTTCCGGGAACTCGTTTTTGTGTCATTTTGCAATGTCGTATTGAAAATGGGGCATGATGAAGCGGATGTGCATAAGATCATGCGAAATTATAGCGGATCGAAGGCCGATGAAAAGCACCTGAGAAAGCTTATCGCCGGAGCAAAGTGGGCCAATCGGGCCATATTTGCACTATCGAAGACTTGCTGGGGCTCAAAATCTTGGGAAGTCTTCTTTGCCGGTACGTTGGCGCACCTCATCCTTTAGTACTGCAATCTCTCATATTGAAAGCTGGGAAATCGGTACCGTTTTATGCACGTTGTGCAGAAAGCTCGGAGAGCGAGGGATACTTTTTACAGGCTATGGAAAAGAAATCCTCGACTAGATCTGATACGGAGGAGGGTTCCCAGTCAATACCCCTAATCATACCTTTCATAATAGAAAGAATTGCGGGAGGAATGGCTTCGTGAGTTTTCCACTTTTCTTTTGCGCTCGCTGGGGGATGGAGTCGGCTTGATTCTTATCATTTGTCTAGTATGCGGAAGATATGCGAGTACCTTGGATATGATATGACGTCTTTGGACTCCCATAATAGAAACCCTGGGTCGGAAAGAAATCTGGTTTTCGAGACCGACATTCCTACAGTCTCGATAAATGGCAATATATCTACATCAGAAATTGAAGCTTTGTCGATGGAAAATGGAACACCTCCGCAAAGACCCCTGAAATCACCACAACTTCAAGCAGGCTTCCAATTGACTTACGGAACTTCAATTGTACCTGTCTCTCCATCAGTGTCAGCCTCACTATCTCAATCTCAGGTGCCCGCCAACGACCCCCCCCGAATGCCGTATACCAGACCAACCATCAAAACCTCGGCAGCCAACACCGTCAAGTTCGGATTGTTTCAACACTTTAGACTGGGAAAGGGATTTACTCTTATTGGATTGGGAGCATGATATTGATTTCACTCTATTTCGACTCCAAGACCAAAATTTCACAGAGTCTACATGAATGTCAATCTCTGAAGCACTTTCATATCGCGCGTGAAGTTGAAGAGACTGTAGATAGTGGATAAACAAGAGTAATAAACATACCACCTCCCCCTGAGGTGTGAGAATAAACGATACTTCCACTCCAGGCGACGGCATCGCCTGCCTCCAAATTTAAACATACAGGGTTCCCAAAAGGCGGTTTCCGCTTGTGAGAGCCTTCGTAAAATGTAAACCAGCCGTTTTTTTCTCCCAAATCTGTGACTGCAATAGTAACATAAACTTCTTTGTCGTTGGCGGTTTTCAGTCTAGATGGATCTGCCTGTGATTGGTGAAATACACCAAGGTTGACCGATGACGGCTCGGGCGGAATCGTGTTTGAGGGGAAAAGTGGCTGAAGAAGGTCCTTCTCTGCATTCTTGGTCATATTAGCTTGAACTTGAAGGCCTAATTTCCTCACTAAGATACCTTCACAAAATCATCCTTAACCTCAGTCCCTAAAGGTGACACTTCATATTCATTGTATTTATCGCGGCAGACTGACGGTTTTCGAGTATGTAAGCCTGACTCGAGTTCTGCGGCCAATCCTTTGACGAGCGTTTTATTGACACATTGAGGAATAACAAAATACCCCTGGGAGCTCGCCATCGCGTACGGTAGGGTCCGCTATTTCCCCAGGGAATAGGATCAGCGGAATAGGCAACGTGAATTCTCTGACAAGAATAGAGATGACCTGTAGGCTTACTTCCATATTAGCGCATGGAAAATCACGAAAAGCAATCACCTAGCCCCGCATTGAATACCTTATAGCTTATAAAGACACGACATCAAAGGCATCCGCCTGGAGTCAGCAACCGGCTTGGTTGTAGAAATATGAAGGAAGACGCGGTCAAAGGTTGTATGATGGGACCGAGTCGTTCGGGATTTTCATGACAGACCAATTTAGTGTCCGCGATTGAAGTTGCCTTTCTTGAGAGGCGGGCTGACAAGGGCGTTGGGCCGTTATGCGGCAGAACTAGTCGATCACATGATTATCGCACGTGACCCAAATCGAGCGTTGAATCATGGAGCTCCATAAGATTGTTGTCGTAGCAGGAGTAGTAGTACTAGTATTCATTGAAATTGCGCTAAAGCAATATGCAGTCTACCTCAAACCGAAAAAACCGAGATTGTGCTGCTAGAGCTAAAGAAAAGGAAGATCTTGAGAAGAGCGAAGGAACTAGCACGGTAAATGGTATGAGGGCTCCAGGATTTAATGAAGTCTAGAATTGGAGCTATTATAATGCGTGGTAGAAGGATGGCAAGAATAAGGTGCAAAGAACACAGAGGAATGGCAAGAGTCTCGCGGACAGATGCCGTGGCGATAAGACAAAGCAATGGGCGGGCGATTGCAACAGCGGTTAGGAAGGGGTACCCAGTTCAATGTATCAGCATGGTGCTTGGGTTTCCAGGTATTAGGGCAATAAGACCTGGGGAAATTGCACGCACAAGAGGGACAAGGAACAGGAAAAACCAGGCTTGACCAGGGTTGTGAACAGGCTCCCAGGAGCTCACAACCAAATTTGGACCAATCATTTCTACAGGGGCTCTGTGTCAGACGTGGATCATTCATAGCACCGATTGGCTTTCTTCCTCCGATCTATTATTAGTATCCAATGATCGCATCAATATTTACGACCCACAGGCTCCTGGGAGCCATGGCCAAATATCCACCAATCATTTCAAATATGACTTGCGCGCATGTGAGCCATTGATAGCACTAATTGGCTGATATTTCCGAATAGTGGTACCCACCCTCCCGCATCCACTTTGCTCCCAGGTGATTGATGTGGGTAATGCCTTTGCAAAGATGCGGCTGGTCACAGAGGTTTGATCTACGAAAACGTAATCGACCTAATATCTGACCCACTATACAAGGGACTCTGTTGCGAGATGGGGCTGTGTGAATCAATCCGCGCCGTAATATACCTTGTATCTACTTGATATTGTGTAGGTATGCTTCCTTTCCTCCGATACACGATAGGCACTGAAAAAATATGCCGTTTGGATGGTAGAGATCTAGGATCGCAATATGGCATGGTGTTTGCCTGTCTTTGATGAGGTGTTCATTGGGCAGGGTGTCATGGTCATCATTGGTGAGTGAAATGAAATGGCATGATCTGTTGCCGCCTCGCCTGCCGCAATAACGTACGAGCCCATGGTGGTGAATGTTGAAACGGGTCATCGATGCTTTCCTGCGGCATGCTCACCACTGTTGAAACGGTGCCATTAGTGATAAAAGGAATTACATGTATCGAGTCGCCAGGAAAAATGCGATGTCTCCGAATGTTGTGTTCAAATGTTGTGTCAGATGAATAACAAACTGTTGAACTGTCTTTGCAATTTAAGAGCAGTATATGTTTAAGCCCTCACAATTCACAATGGTGATCTCAATGAAGCAGACTGAATGCCTGGCTGGAAAATTATAAATACCCGATCCCTCGCCGGCTGAAGAGTCGTTCGCAAGCATTCCTTTGTGATTTTGGACCAAAGAATGACGATCATGATTCGACTTCGCGGCTACTCTTTAGTATGGATTGACCTCCAAATCATGCAATGAAATAAACTGACCTTTTTTATCATAATGGCCTAGCCTTTCTCAATAATAGAGTCTTCAGACAGCAAGTGAGTGTAGCTTCCAAGTCGTTTAGATTCATGCTAACTCGGAAGATGCTCCATATCGTCCCGCCTCCGCTACAGCATCCCTCGGAGGACCCATTGAGCGAACCTTTCTGGATCCCGAATGGCCCAAGCTGCGAGTACAGTGAGTTACAAGTTGTCTTCATTGACTGCCTACTGACGATTGATGATAAATAGATGTCATCGTTGATACAGTCCCTGCAGCGGATAGCAATATCTGAGAATGTAAGTTTCAAAACATTCCGCAATTTTCAAAGCAGATGTCATGTTCTGACAACCCTCGATGTAGGATGGCAATCTTTCTATCGCGAATCACTCAATATCTTGTAAGTCATGCTAGTGCTTTGCCCCTACTCCATTCCCAACACCCTATACTACATTTCAATCTCCGTACGATTGCTATCCTTTGGTGGCTCTCTGTTCTTCAGAAAATATCGCTGATTGTTCTTTTTACTTCATAGGGTGCGTGTTAATATTACTCTCGACCTGACAGAGATATGTCCCAACCCCCTCTTCGTCTTCGGAACTAAACCAGCCTGAACAACCTGGTAGACCAAGCCACTGAATATTACTACGCTTGCGCCTTTGCTTTTTCTGGACACGTGGTTAAAATTGCCAATACACCTGGCGCATTTAACGAGCCTAATACAGGAAGGCTTGATGCCATCTGCGAAGCCATACGGTAAGTCTCCAAGGTGTTTTCGTCTCTTCAGCATTACCCTTCCGATTGAAGGTTAGGTGTCAGTTTACTAAGAAATTTCCAGATTCCGACGGCTCTGAGCCTCTTGCCTACCTCCGATCCGAAGCCTCGTCGGCAGCCATGGCTATTCCCATACTAGACCGAGTGAGCCATTGCAGCATCCGCCGACATCAAAGAGAAGTCTAGCATCGACGGCCACCAAGAAAGACCATGGTTTCTTCTCTCCGGGTGTAAAATTAACCAGCAATGAATCGAGCCTGAGGCCAGCTCTGCCAAGCCCTGATTGCAGCTCAGTAAGCGACAGGCCAGGTCGCAGCACTGGATCTATCCCATATCCCTCCCCATGAGAACAGTCGCTTTCAGGTCAGCTACTACTTCGCCCCAGACCAAATACCATGAACCTCTCCTTCGGTGAAACTTTGTCCTGACACGTTTGAAGATTGACCTCTCACACGAAAAGCAGAGACGAAACGGCTATGCATTCGCAGATAGTGCCAACATTCATTTGCAGTGATAGGAAACGACATTGGGCCCTCCAGAGCTAATCGAGCTGAGCCCGCTACATCTCTGGTTGGCTTTCGCTGATCCCAAACTACATTAATGGCAAGTCTGTACCACCCTTAAACACCAGAAGTCTTGCTGATATGGAGAAGCAGTGAAATGCAGTACTGCTTCGGCTGTTCCTTCAAGTCCGATCGGGATAGCGTATTGCGGCTGGTATTGAGATTCTCATATAGGCCGCGAGAACGGTCAGTAGCGAACACCCATCTTGCGCCAGTTGCTGACTATTGGTGCTAGATCTACTATCTCCAACGGCAATCTGTTTGTCTGTGGTCAATGCAGACGGCGATTCAAATATCCCCCGTGTGGCCTATATCTAGAACTACGTTCTCACGGCTGGAGGTTTGTGACAACTGACCTTTTTTTGCCAAACCGCTGGTATGAAGATAACTTTCCCTTCCAAACGTGGCCGCAAGCCAATCGAATGCTCCACAGATGAAGTCTGGCAATCCTTATATCACGCATCATGACCGAGTTCGCTGGAAAGTTGCTGCCAGTAGAAGGTTGTTGCATGGCCGAAAACAGGAATCGACCTAGAGCTGGGCGGGAATGCATTGTAGGGCCGACGGGTGCGAGCCAAGGGAGTCACTCTGCCATACTCGAGGTTGCTTCATTCCCGGCAATAAATCGCAATTTTAGCATTCTTGTGCCCCGGGTCACCACCGAACGGCACAAATTCACCAGTGGACGCAGCATCGCAAATTACGGCCGTTCGATTGCCGCAGCGGTTGCAATTGCTCAATTATTACTCGAAGGATGCCAGGCGAGTTTGTGATAACTGGTAGAATAGCCCTACTTATTGACCTCGGACGTAGCTGACGGAGCTGTGATGTTCTGCCATTGTGGGCCTGTCACTTGTGCCCGACGCGAGACGCTGCGACGCGTCAGTGCACGGTCTTGTCGCCTGTAGTATACCGCCGTGTGCTGCCATAGGTCGGTAATTTCAAGTGACGACAGAAAACAAGAGGCCCAAGAGAAAAAAACACGCGAGACGAACCGGAAACAAGCCGGTTGTGAACACGATGTATGAGCGAAAACCGTCTGTCATGATAAATGGTCATTCAAATGCAGCCTGCGGGAATCGAACCCGGTTCGTTAAGGAAGCAAACGTGGCATATTCGACTAGACCACGGGAGCAGATGCGCTGAACGCGCGAAATCTGCCTCACTATATCCAAATTCTTTTTAGAATATCATAGCCACCGTAGTCTCGACCAGTACTCAGCTACATTACCCCTTTGAGCTCCATAAGAGTCTCTCATTTGACCATTCCAGTGGAATATGATATTCGAAAAGGGGACCAGAATACAGGGCTTGAATTGCTGACATTCTGATGGTTGTTTCTAATTCTCCTGCTACCATGAACGTGCGCGCCTGTGGATATATATTACGCACATGATGATCATTTATCGACATTACCTAAGAGCTGTGTATCACCAAAGAATATGCGACGAAGCTCAAGCCACTTAGAAGAGCGACCCGAGTGAAATGATGAATCACTCTATCGCCAATAGATGTACATGGTGTACATACCTGTTGTAATTCAGAGGTATGAATTGTCTTATGCTATTTAGAGAGAACATGATGCTATATATACAACGAGAAAGAACAAGTTGATTTCCAATCAACTTGGTTGTTCGTATAGATACCTCGGGATTAATCCCGATGGTTCGGCTTGGTTCCTGATCTGCACCAGCCTCATATCACAACAATACCCTTTAGTTAACATTTTTGAACTGGTAAGCAATGTTGATTGCATCGTCACACGCCTCCGAGCCCATAGTCGAGTTTTTTCAAAAAAGACTATCCGCAGATAATTACATTGCGTTCTGCTGTAATGACAGATTCTAGTTGACGAACTGCATCATGTTCCACCGTCTATAGTATCATCTTTTAAATCATTGGTGAGCCAACGAAGATCCCACGGTAACGGCGATGGGTAGTCACCGTTGGCAGCCACTTCACCGCTCGGCAGTTACGCCGCGCCACAAATCAACACGTTGACTCACTGGTCCATCGATCATGATTATCACCAATCCTCAACCGTCACTCATCTCCGGCCCTCATCTCCAGCCCTTACCATCAACACGCCCTCATCATCACCACGCCCTCATCATCAACACACCTTCAACAGCACGCCAACACACTTCCTACTCAGTGTCGACAACCCGCATCTCACCACGTCGAGACAGATTTTGCCACCACTGGTAGCCAGCAAAGACAAGCATTCACACAAATGGAGGCTACTTTGGATTGCACGCGTCGCCCAGATCGGCCACCAAGCTATCATACACTGAGATCCCCACTGGCCCGATGACTCAGTGCCCTACTTCGCACTACGTTGAAGAAATGCCCATTGTCGAAAGCCAGGGCGTGATTCAAGGCTACATAAAACTTTACGTGAACAAGGAACATGGATATTGAAGTCTACAAACAGCTGAATGGAATAGCCCAAAGTATACTGGATGATTCTTGATTCTATTGATTTTTTGGAGCAGGTCTTGGCTTCTTCGAGGACTCCCCCGAATACTAGTCTCTGACACCACGAAGAGGTGCCTGCAATGGCCAGAGGATCAGGACGAGGACCGCGGCGCCACGGGTCGCCTAATGAGCGCAAATTTGATAACGCAGGGCTCAGGGCTGCATGGAAGCTCAAGATTATACAATCACAGGGCTCAAGGCTGTGAGGGAGAACTTGGTGTCGCAGCGGTCTCCTGCGGAGGTTCTTGGTAACGCAGGCGTCCCTGCGGGTCTCCCTTGGTTTCGCAGCGTCCCCCTGCGGAGTCTCTTGATCTCGCAGATGTCCCTGCGGAGTCTCTTGATCTCGCAGATGTCCCTGCGGAGGCTCTTGATGTCGCAGATGTCCCTGCGGAGACTCTTGATGTCGCAGATGTCCCTGCGGAGACTCTTGATCTCGCAGATGTCCCTGCGGAGGCTCGTGATATCGCAGATGTCCCTGCGGAGGCTCGTGATATCGCAGATGTCCCTGCGGAGGCTCTTGATGTCGCGGAGGTCCCCGCGGAGCACATTTATACAACACAGGGCTCATTGGCTGTGAGGGAGAACTTGGTGTCGCAGCACCCTCCTGCGGAGTTCTATTGGTAACGCAGCGCCCGTCCTGCGAGGCAGACTTGGTAACGCGGGGCCTTTTCCGCGAAGACTTTTTGGCAACGCAGATCTCATCCTGCGAAGAACACCCGAGTGTTCGGGAGTCTGAGGAGGAAAGTCCTGCTTTTCTTTTCGACGGGAAAAGAGCGTCTTTTATGCTATTCTGAGTAGGGTTTTCGGCAACGACCACTTGCGTACATTTTGCCGGACCCAAAAATTTTCACTTCAAATTCGCACCGGGCGACCCTAATTTCGCTGGGTGTTGAGGCGGTTGATCAACGTTGAAATAAGAAATTTCAAGAGTTTAGAGTGGAGGGCGGGTGGAGTGGATGGATCCAACTGGAGCCGTGGTTGGTATGATGCGATGCGTGACAAATCATACCCCTCATCAACGCCGTCGAGACATGGCTTTTTAGATAGTGAGCGAGTGAAGGTGGTCGAAGTTTGCATTGGATATTGTGGAGGCACCAATTGCGCGCATATCGCCAGAATCAGTGTTTGACATTCGGCGTTTGTGCCGCGTGAGCACGTCTCTGCTAGGCGATGAGGCGTTCTTTTCAACATTGAAATAAGCATAGTAAAGCGTTTTGGGGTAGCAGACGAGGATGTGGCTCGTTCCACTGGATAAGACCGGGCACGCCTGGCAAATTATTTGCCTCCTCAACGTTCATTGGCCTAGGTTCAACGGCCTTCAACGCAGTTGGCGTAAGGTGTAGGTTGAACTGGTGATTTATCAATAACTCGCTTTGGCAAATCGCTTGCCTGCCCGCTAGATTCCTGTCCGCAAGATTTTACCTCAAGCCGGAATATTGCTCTCTGCCTCTATTCACCCTGTTAGCCTCACTGTTGTCTATTCCGTTGCGAGTTACAACCACTGCGAGACAATTTGTCACCCAGATCTCTATTACAGGAACAAGTGGACGATGATCGGACTGCCACATGCGCTGGCACCCAGAAACGAGTCGAGAAGGTTCCATCGATGAAGAGACTTTGAAGCCGAATCTGTTACATATCAAAATATGGTTTCGTCGAGGCCCGATCAAGGCCCCGTTGCCGCCAGAATCTGAGATCTCTGCAATCAATGAGTTCTCGGCAAACGATGGCCCTTATGATCAACGTTTTCTAGAATCCATTTGTTCCAGGGCTTTCGAACGCCGCCTGGCTCAGTGCTAGGGGAATAATGTCACGAGTAGATCCAAATCGGGGCTGGAGTGCCTTTTGATAGAATTCATGGAAACCCTGTACCCATGTTTGGATCTTCGACGACCTAAATTCCCTTTCAAGCACCGTATCGGATCCTTCGAACTACTTTATGAGACGTCCGCTCGGGTATTGCACCTTTCATTTTGTCACAGGACGGCTTCTACCGCAGCCTTTGGCCGTATGCTGAGCGTGCCCAGAGACCCTGAAACTTCTCAAAAAGTGTATTTTAATACATACTCAAAACCTGTCCAAAATTCCATCTGAGAAAGACTGGAAAAATCGCAGTCTTGCCCAGAGCCTGCATCATTCAAGTACGAGCGCCTCGCCGCATTATTCAACTATTGGCCCAAGACAGGGTAAGTCTGCTCCAGCCCTGAAGTTTAGCATGGTGAAATATGGACACAGGAGACACAGTCTACTACCCTGTCCCACGCCCTTTGCCCAATATCCCCATATGCGCATGTTAGAATGACCGATTGATTGAGTCTCCGGATGTATTAAGGAGCTTTCCATGCTTCTCACTTATGTCGGTGCAACAATTGCGATGGACTATCGTCTTATTGAACCATCTTTCTCCCCCAGCTTCTCGATGAGGAAGAATAGGCCTGAATACTGTATGCTACAGTGCCGAATTCCGGCTGCAAGCTTCTTTGATCTTGGTATCTACGGGCCGGTAGGCTGAGCCCTAGAAGACCTGCTAATTCGAATTCGAACAACAAAATGAGATATACAAACACGGATTTCGCTGCAATGGAAGACACTGAGATTCGAATCCATATTTGGACTGATGAAGCGAATCGGTGACACTTCAGGATGTTCTTATTCAAACCCAGTCAAGTGCAGGACATTGTGTCGGGCGATCTCGTACATCCTGACAGTATAATTCAAATCTGGTAGAGATTTTACAAGAATTACGATCGTGAGTTTTAAAAATCAGTAGTTACATGGAGCGTAAATCAAAAGTCGCGACCCAATACCCGCCGGCGAAGTAATTTAGTGCCGGTGGATTGCCCGATGATCGTATCACACCGAAAAACGGGAATAGATCTCCACAAGAGCTGCGGTAGCTCCAAGGGGTTTGAAAAATTGCTAGACCCGTCTAAAACTGGTCATTAAGGTCCCTCCTAGGAGGCTTTCGGCATCATGCAGGACTTGCGTGGCGTGTTGAAATTAGAACTATCACAAAGGTTTTGCCGACGGTCCTCCTTGCGCTTTCTTGACATCGATCTATGTTTTGTTTCAGCTAAAAGATCGTCCTGGTTTGTACGAGCCCAAAGTAATGGGAAAGGCTTCAAAACTCACCTCTGTCGTCTAGTGGGCCGTCTTTTTTCTTTGTGCTTCCCTGTGCTCTGTCTGCTCTTTGAATTAGAGATATGGCTTTCCGAGAACCTGGTGCTGGAGTGCAAAGCGTGAAAAGTCACTCACCTCGAGATGATAGATTGAGCCTGGTCATTCACCCCAAATTCGATTGACTCCGGGGACTGCTTTCTTTCAGGGAGCTCAAAACGGACCCTTCGTTTGCGTTTGCTCCCAGGCTTTTCAGCCGATGACCGGGCGCGACCATGTTCTGTCGAGGTCTTCGTACTAGAAAATCCCGGAGATTTCGAAGAGTCCGTATGGTCTAAAGGTCGAGTCTCTCCCTCCAGGCCATCGCTCAATTTTTTGCACTCTCTCCAAAGTTTGCTGCAGCGATATTCAGAGGCTTCCCCTTCCTGCCGTGCCATTGTTAACTTTTTACTCCCTTGCGAGTGTCAAGAAGAATAACCAAATTTCAATATAGAATCTAGCTTGTCCGGCGAAGAACACCCGAGTGGCTCGAGAGTGTGAGGAGGAAAGTCCTGCTTTTCTTCTCGGCGAGAAAAGAAAGTCTTTTATGCCATTCTGAGTAGGGTTTCCGGCAGCGACCACTTGCGTACATTATACCGGACCCAGAGATTTCCACTCGACATTCGTAACGGGCGGCTGCATTTTCGCTGGGTGTTGAGGCGGTTTATCAACGTTGAAATAAGAAATTTCAAGAGTTTGGAGTGGAGAGCGGGTGGAGTGGCTGGATCCACCTGGAGCCGTGGTCGGCATGATACGATGCGTGACAAATCATTTGCCTCATCAACGTTGGTGACAAAGATGAAACGGCCTTTAGCGCAGTTTTGTATGAGGTGTAGACCGAAGTGGCATGCTATGGGCTACTCGCCGTGGCAGCTTAATTTCTTGTGGCTCCAGAAGTCTGCCAATATTCGCTCGCACCGTGGCCAATCGATTTACGAATCATTGGTCTCAACATTGCTCAACGATGTGAAACGGTTTCACGCAGCTAAATGTAGAGCCATTCCATGGAAGACTCGCCTTGGCAACTCGCTTGCCCATCCGCAGAATTTTTCGCCTGCAACATTTTTGTTCTCGCCCCGTGAGAGAAAAATGATTTCCCTCAGCCTAGCCGACACATTTTCCGCCCCGATTCGCAATCACTGCAGCGCGTCATGCCGTCCAAATCTTTATTTCACTTGCCTGTACAGGATGACCAGGGTACTTCGTGTACCCACGCCCACAAGTCGGCCGAGGTACCATCGATGAAGAGATGTCGACGCCGAGTCCGTCGTCGGAACATGATTTCGTCGGGCGCCAATAGAGACTCCGCCGCTGCCCAACATTGGTCTCCACTGTCAATCAGCTACGGTAAATCACCTCGCAATCCTCTCAAAATTGAATAATTAGTGATTATCGAAGGCTCTGAAACGCTTTTTAAAACAAAATCAGGGACTGCACCCAGGGACTGAAAGCCAGGGTAAGCTAAAAGAAAAGACCAGAGCGCTTTCGCTACATATGTACTAAGCTGATCTGTTCTTTTCTCAACATCTGGCGTACCTGAATCTACAGTATGTATACATATTCATTCTTCCACTGCGATTGAAATCGCGTGTGCATTGATATATGCCAGGCCGTTGCATCTCTCAGAGGCTGGTAATTCTGACATCGAGGGAGCCCAGCAACGCCATCAAAATACTGTTCAAAAAGCGTTGTATACGTTTCGGAAACTTTGGTCAACGATCAAAATCTCTATGCAATGACTAAGATTACTTGGAAATAAGTGTGACCTTTGACTTCCCGCGTCAAGTTCACTGTATATTCTCCAGCACTTGCTTCATCTTCTTCATCTCCCTTTTTAGGGTTCCAATCTGTCGAGCTAGAATTCTCACATCACCAGCAAGGGTTTCCGGACAACCCATGTCGGATTTGCTATCCAAATTTTCGAGTCAACCATTAGCGTCTTTCTACTTTCACGATATATGAGGTGAGGCTGGCCACGAGTACTGACTTTGTTGCTTTGCTCACACTACTGTAGAGACACTGGTTAGATCTTATATGGGACACTAAACACACAATTTTCATAATATTCTGAGACGTAGTGACTTACCTATTAGTCGAAGAATGAAAATCATCAGACTGACAGGGTAAAGAGCCGTCGACAGATCCATTTTCCGGAACCCCTTCGAATCGGACCTTGCGGTCGCGCTTTGCGTCATGACGACGCTTCTTAATTCTCTCCATGTCGCTGTCTCGAACGCGAAAGGTGTTTTGCAGCCTTTGTCCAGAGGGAATCTCTCCATTTCCTCCCTTCTCTGCTCGGCCCTCGTTGTGATTCGTGTTCGCACGAGCGACATGTGCGTGCAATTTGTTCATTTAGTAACTACATACGTGATTGGCTTGGTCACTCATAATAGAATAGCAGTGGGAGACACTTAAGGAAGCAAAAGAACGATATTGGGAAGCAACAGCAGAGTGTTGTCAGAGATGCAGAAATGGGAAACATTGAATATATCTAAGATCATGCCATTTAGAGGGAGCTCAGATTTTATGTGTCAGCATTATCTGCCGTGTGTATTTCTTGGCCTCAGGATCCATGGAACAAAGCCCAATGGACTATGGTTAGGGAAGTAATTACGTTTTCATTCTAAGGTACATGTAACGTAACAACTCTGGAAATAGTCTAGGCTCTCAAAGAGGTCAACACATGTCCAGAAAAACAGAGCTCTATCTCTAAAACAGCCCAGAGGTTAACCCAGGGACTCAAACACAAGGCCAAAGTTTTTTTGTTGCTTGTTAAGAAACATTTTCTTCTACGTATGAAGAACTTCATCAGGGCTGGTATCCCAACACGGTTGCTATCTGGGTCAAATGGGATTCTGTTACTAAATGGACCTGGGGGAATTCTTCAGTCTTCGAATGGTAATGCCTCTTTGAATTCTGACAAGGTTACTCATTTTTAACCCCTACCTTATAGGTATTCTGGCTTGAATGAATAAAAAAATCTCGAGGAATCACGCCTTTCTTAGGGGTTAAGGGTTTCACTCAGAATTGACACGCTTTCGAGGGGCTATTCCTAGCTTCTTAAAAAGCCTCATGTGAATATTGAAGTACTAAATCACCTGGTCCGGATTCAAATCCCCCATAGGCATGGAAGAGAAACAATGAGCTCGGATAGTACTCTAATGTGTATTCGAACAACAATACATATCTACCAGAAAACTATGCAGGAGTTTCATAAACTCGCATACCAAGTAGATTCTGCAAGAACACACTAATAAATGCTGTGCCTCGAGTAACTGGCACATCAAAGCTGCTCTGATAGGCATCTTTGTGTACATATAATTCTGTCACTTCGAAATTCAGCCGCAATTGCCCCCCCCCCCCGATTGTTACTCTCGGTGAAGACGTAGCCCATTGGTTCCACAGACACGGTGTACATAGTCCCAAAGCCAAGACCTGGACTGAAATTCTTGCGGCTGAGGATCATGCGGAGCCGGTGTGGTATAAACTGAATGACAGAACAAATTAGCATGAGTAGCCGACGAAGAAATGCCTGCTTACCGGAATGTGACTTTTCTATGGCGAAACTGTTCTCCGAAGTGGTGGACTCTGGTGAAGGAATTCTCTGAAGCCAGTGGTCGATCTTTTGAGCCTTGGTGTCTGTGAACGCTGGGAATCTCTTTCTGGCGCCCCCAAGTCGTCGAATACGTTTCTGACGTTTTGGAACTGAGCGCTGCCTAGACACCTTGGCACGATTGAGACGGCGTTTTCGAAGAATGTGATATTTTTTCCCCCGTAGTGATTCGACTGTTCGGTTAGTCTCATATTGCTCATTATAAGCGGCAGCACGAGCTTCCCAAGACAGAGCTCGGTGTGCATGCAGCCAGGGGAGAAGATTATCTTCCTCCCATTCTGACCAGCCTAGCGAGTTGTGTTGAGACATCTTGGGGAAAAAGGAGCGGTGGTGAATAAAAAAAGGCTTGTGAGATTTCTGCAGGAATTTGAAACGTACGGAAAGTGGACGTGGTGAGCTTTAAACTTTTGGCTGAGAAGATTGTCGAAGCGACAGATTCTAGAGGCAAGCCTACAAAAATTAGTTGACTGATTCCTGGGAATCACTGGTTATGCCTGGAAATTGCCGGTGAAGTGATAAGCCAATGTAACCATTGAGTAACATGGTCTGACTGAGCTGATCCGTGGTACTGTCTTGCAACTTCCAGTCCTCAATTAATTACGGCGTTTCTAATGTTATCCAACGATGCTCAACTAGAAGGCAATTATTTATTTCCTGAAAAGTTCACCGAAACAGCGAATGCAACAGCTGAGAGCTTGGAAAAATGTCTTTGAATAACATAAAGCCATACCTCGCTCATAACGCCACATGGCGTCACGACTAAGCATTGAGATTCAGCTTTCATACTATGGCGATTAGCTCCTTTCTTGATCAGCGTCTGCCCCATTTCTCTACATTATTTGTTTGTCAATAGTAGTGAACTGTAGACTGGTCAAGTCTACGTGACACCATTGTTGCAGATATACTGTATTAATTTCAATTGAATAAATGGAAACGGGTTGCCAGCTAGGGGCTAAAATGGTGGAGGCTAATTCGATCAGATCTCCGGATATGAAGGCCAGTGGGGCAGGATCTCTCCGCCACCTCAGATCGTCCGTCCGCTCCGGGCTCAGTCGTGTATTTAGCGTTCCCCTAACTTTTCAGTTTTCTTCCTCTATTTAAAACTCCGATCAAACGAAAAAGATAAGAATAAGTTGGAATATCCAAACTCCAAATATGCCTTCTCGTCGAAGACTGTCACTTGTCGATGGACCGCACACCTTCCGAAGCAGACTAAAACGTGCATTATCTCTGTCGTCTTCCGAATCGAGCAACGAAGCCAGGAACCAAAGACCAAAAATGAATCATTCCGCCGGGCATGCGTTGTATTCCGAAAATAATGGAGCTATCGGACGCAGAAAAGTTGGAATTGAGGCCGACAATCGGGAAGGTTACCATTGGCGACCGTGGGAGATGAAGTCTGAGAATGAGATGAGTCGCCCCAAGACTGCGTCAGAGGGCGAGCCCGAAGAGTCCACACAACATAGCATTATTGCAATGAAATGTGTATCAGAGTGAGTACCGAGACTGAAAATAGTGGTTTTTTTACTAATTTGTTGATCAAGTCTGGATAGCCGAATGAAGTCAGTCGTACACTATACGATAAAGAGGGTGAAAACAATGCTGATTTTTACTCTACAGATCTTTAGCAGATTCTGTTAACCGACAGGTTGCTTGGAATGAGACGATCCGGCATGATCTGGAAGATGCCCTGAGCCGGTTCGCCACCATGGAGACTCGAATGAAAGATTCGATGGTCCAGAAAAAGTCTGCAGTGTCGAGAACAGGTCAGCCAATAGTGAGGTAGTACCTTTCGAGCAACCATCAAGTCCCAAGTCTTCAGAATGTGTATAATGGTTGTGGCGCTTTGATTATGGGATACTCATCTTCCGTGGCCGACCATGCCATCAAAGAGGAAGACGTCATTTTCGGCTGGCTACTAGGGGGAAGACTTCTTCATTCCCGATGACTATTAGACGAATTTGAAATGTAGCGTGATTGTTCTCTCTATTCCCAAATTACTGCTTGCCAGAGTCTAGATATGTTTTCGCAATCGATAAAGTGTAATTGCTCCGATCTCGGACGTGATATCATTCCTTATCCCTCCGATTATTGGACCGCCCCCTGTAGCATCTTGATCGGTTATGGGGCTTTGGTTAAATAAAAATCCTATAGGTCTCACCGTGGAATGTTCTAGAATTGAAAACACGCACAAGCCCATTCATTTGTATCCTTGACAATGCGACCCGTTCTAGAACAATATTTATTTTCGGAATGGGACGCGAAATTCGGAGAGAAAAAGATATTGGTTCCACGATTAGATCGTTCCAACCAGACTGAAGTGGGAACTTAAATCGCGGTCTACTAGCTTTGCGTGGTTTAATTGAATGCTTCATAGTGTCATGCAAAAAGAATTTAAGACAGGGAAGCTGAGAGATGGACGGAGAGGGTTTCCCGGGAAACGAAAGGTCATGCCCGAACCGTATGAAGCTACGGAGCCATGGAATTGAAGTAGGACAAAAGTACTACTTAGAATGCCCTCCAATCGGCACTATTCGGTAGTGAAAAAAGACGCACTTTGAGTTTATTGACAAAATCAACCTGAATATCGTTCATACTATGGTAGAAATGAGGCCGCAGCAAATGAATGGATAATCTGAAAGGACATGCGAAGACTTCCTTGTATGGTTACGATATCCTCCCCCGGGAGATCGTCGATCGATCTTAAACCAATGACCCATACTCATTGGTCGAGGTTAGGGCTTGTGGGTCAAACAGCGGCGGGTTGCTTGATCCGGAAAACCCGGGAAGCGCGCTGGGGTCGGTGGGTTCCGAAGGACCAGCGGTGGTGGCCCAATTGCCATGGAACACCTCGGTGCTAGGCAAGAAGGATGCCAGTCGTTTGTTCTGAAGACTATCGATCAAATTCGCGAAACGAGACGCAGCGGAGATCATTTCTCCGTGTGTCTGGTGTAAGATTGGCTGTATATCGTCCCATGCCACCTGGTCCTGCAACGTGGTGTTTGTAGACTCCAGCTGCTGCCGCAGCTGCGAAGTCTCCTTCTTAAGCCGCTCAACTTCAGCGACTGCAGAGTCCTTTTCGGCATTGGCTTTGTGTACGTTGGACATCTCTCGAGCCTTCTCAGTGTGGAGCTCTTGAATGAGCCGGGAGCTAGCTGTTCTGCCATCTTCTCTCTCGGCGAGAATTCTTTCAACCTGCTCTTCATAATCGGCTAGAACTTTGAAACACTCCCGATGGGAAGACTTCCGATGTCGCCTCACAGAAAGTTTCATGGATCGTTTCTAATTGGTATTAGTATCAGGCCAATCATGGACGCAAATAGCACATGGTGATAGGAATTGGTGTGGCATATGACAGGAACGGGAATTGAGGCGACAGAGTTTAACTTACGCTGGACATCTTGCTCGTGGCTGGGCTTAACGAGCCAGAGTCAATGTCAGATCCCGAGGATTCCGACCGGATCGAGCGGTTCGACGAGTTTCTGGATTTACCAGCACGCGATTTCGGCGTACCGGCATGTTGCTTGGTACGTCTTCGGGTAAGTCTAGGATCGTTTGCCATCGCTAGTATATCTTTTTTCGTTGAAAATTTATTGAGAGTAGAAAGGAGGAAAATGTCAATAACTGCTGGCTTTGTGGGACGCCATGTTATAAAGGTCTGGGTGGGGCCTAGGAAAGCAGGCGCGAAATAGCGCGAAACGCAGAATATTGACCCTTGCGATGCTTTTTATGGCACTAACATCAGTATCATGAGTATTCAATACGCACCAGGATCTGCGGGCTGTAAGTGGAGACGTAGGAAAGGGAAGTGATTGCCTTGGCTGTGGGGGAGTTACATGATCGACAGACCCGCACAAATGTTAGATCTATGAGTTACTATCCAGTCCCCACTCCATATCTGCCTTCATTGTTCTCAATAAAGGAACCGCACTCAGAGATTGATTTTATTTTCTACAACTAACTAGCAGTCTTTACCAATGCAGAGCCTGTTTCGAGACAGCCCTTGAACTGCATACAAAAATCCAACATAGCATGACTAAATCCCTCAAACTACCATGGAAGCGTCGCCAACATTTTGACAGGCCAAGGAAGTTGAAATGAGGGCAAAAAGAGGGCTAGTTCCCTCAGCAACCATACAGGGATCCTCCGCCAATGGATGATCAGTCCATAGGGGCCCAGAACCTCACGATGACTTTCCCACTAAGCACAATGGAACGACAGGGGCAGTCACCCATTGAATTTTAGCTTACTGCGGTGTCAATTCTAGGACAAGTTTGCTCAGAACGACCAATAGGCTATTGCACATACTTCAAGGTGGACTAAATAGGATGCAGGATGGCCGTGGCACGATCCATTCATTGAGGGTGATACACAGGGTAACATCCCGATTAATGGATACAACATGAAATCTTTGGAATTTCGTGGAAAAAGAGCCTGAAGTCTAAACAATCAGCCATAAAAACGCTACCACCAAACAGTGCGTAGATCTGTCTGACAAGACTCACGGACTACTAAGTTCCCGGGGAAAGTGGACATACGCCGATCGTTATTCCAGGGTAGATTATGCTGTAGGCATGCTTCGTAAAATTGTGCCGTACATTCAATAGTATTAATCACTGGTAGCCCTCGCCGAATCTAGTCTAATGTCAGTGGCTCACTAGAAGGCTGATTCAGTGACTGGATGGAAATCGACACGCAACTGAGTCACGACTCTAGGCCACTGGAGAGCTCTCTTTGCGTAATAAGTTAATTATAGTATTGCCAGAAGAATTATCCACATTTGCAAAAATACCTCTCCGCTCGCTGTTTTCAGCATACATCGAGGAGCCTGACGAAAGCCAAGATTTGATATCCGAGCTCTGCCTTCAGCTGGAACCATGGTTCCCGGACCCCTGGCCACACAAGCTTTATTGTTCAGTACTTCGACTGCGTAGATCTTAGCACATGGGTGGTGGTTGAAAAAGTGTAAAGCAAAGAGATTTTCTTCGGAATAGTATGAGCGATACTGGAAGTTATAAAATACTGTATTTGATACCTTGAGAACCTTCGAGAATATTCGCTAATATGAACCAAGTCTGAGAACTGACAGAAAAAGGCCCTCGCTAGGCCCTCGCTTGTGGAGGATGAAGAAATATATGAAACGTGTAAATAAGACCTATGGAGATCATTATGGGCTGTAAGTATTAGATAGCAATAAAAATCTTGCGCTTGCTCTCATTCTATCCCCATAATGCTTACTTCGACCAATTGACTCAATATGAGACATGCTTCAGTTGAGTATCTGAAACTCTTTTCATAGGCTCCTGGATACTTATCATAGGGTAGAAAGCGCGAATTTACAGTAGCTGTTGACTTACATATTGAACAAAAGTCGGTCGACCCATTGTCTCCCAGGAAACCAAACCATTGTTCGGGACTAGTAGAGTCTATGTCGTTCTAGAGCTGTCTTGACGCTGGAACGTCCGGCATTATGATATCACGATATAACCCCCTGCTCCTATCTTGGTTTTCTGGATATCCATTCACTTAAAGCCAGAACCCTGCCACGCCTCAGAACGACCATCTTCTTCCCACAGAATCACAACCCTATTACAATATGGATGCAAAAGTTGCTAGCCTACCTCCCGCAGTGAGAGCTCTGCTCATGGAGAACATTGGAATCATTCAAATAGTGTCAATGTATTCCATCGGAGCCTACGGTGCACTGGAAACCGGCTTGTTCACATTCCACTTCTTCAGAAAATATGGTGGTTTATATTTTTGGAGTATGCAAGCCGCCTCCTGGGGAATCCTTGTGCATGCTCTTCCGGCCATGGCTCGATTCATTTCCCAGTCTTCCAACCTGCCGACATCAATCCCATTTGTACTTGGATGGTATGCCATGGTGACTGGCCAAGCTGTTGTTCTCTATTCACGGCTACATTTGCTCGCCCCCATCGAATGCAAAACACGATGGATCTTGTGGATGATTGTTGTAAACGCTTTCATTCTTCATGTCCCAATGACAGTGTTGTTCTTCGGCCTCAACAGTGGAGTGGCAGGGTTTGCTCGTCCTGCTGCAATTTTTGATCGAATCCAGTTGATTGGTTTCTGCATTCAAGATCTCGTCATCTGCAGTATCTACATCTACCACACAGTTTTGTTGTTGAAAAGCAGCCGTAATCTGCACAGAACTGGGAGCCGCAAAGTGCTCGTCAATATAATCTGTGTCAACATCATGGTTGTTCTCATGAATATTTTGCTCCTCGTCACGGAATTCAAACTCCACTACATCCAAGTCAGTTTCAAGACGGTGGCTTACAGTATCAAGCTGAAACTGGAGTTCTCTGTATTGAATGAATTCCGTTCCTTTTTTTCCAAGTCAATCTACCTTGACACTTCAGAGATAAAAATTCAGTCTCACCAAGATGATACGAGTTCATCCAACGTGAGATTGAATCATTCAAATGCTACGTCGGGTGAGGTACGACACATGCCTCAAAGATCGAGTGGGGCTCAGGCACAGCTACAGTATAATGATTCGCTGCATGAGACACGAGATAATAGCCACCAGTCAGTGGATGTCATTTCACCCCCGTCCAGTCTCTCAGACGATAACTCGGAGCAAAAATTCGATGACTGGCCGGGTTTTTCGGGCGACCTCGAGCTGTCATTATCCCAAATTTCGTCAAAGTCTGATATATGAGTTTCTCAGCCGCCATCTTAAGTTTGCGGTTATGTAGAACAACATAACAACATTAGAAAAAGGGCGAAAAGTCAGAATAAAGAGAGCCACAATTGTGAAAGAAAATAGATTATGCGGAGAGTGCGAATATATCTGCAAGCAATATCACCGAAGATCAAATTACACCGGGACCCTCCATGTGATGTTGAAAGCGAAGAACTGAAGTAGCAACGAATTTTACACCTTTCTCATATTTTACTGAAATGGATTTAGTAGCACTTCCAAATTCCAGCGGCTACAACCGCCAACCTAGGACTTAAGTCAAGAAAGCGACGCAAGCTTCTCATCATATTCAGGTCTTTATTGGTGACCTCACATAGTCAATAGAGGCAAGAAGAGCGTGATTTGGTCATAACGGGTCACCTGTTATTGCGATGCACATCGTGACATCAGATAGAGCCCGTCCGTGCTCCCTTGTAGGGAGTTAGTGTGTCTGCATTTGTGCTGTAGTAGTTTCTATATATAGATGGAAGGTGAGAGGGGCAAAAATGAGACTTGTCTGCGAGATAGGTGATGAGCTTACTCACAGAGGCAAGCAACTTACTCTCGTAGGAAGAAGACGTGTTGTAGTTCAGAGGTATGAATTATATTGTTATTCACAAGGAAACATTAGGTTATATATATACAACGAGAAGAAGAGTTGATTGGAAATCAACTTGGTTCTTCGTATAGATACATCGGGATTAATTCCGATGGTTCGGCTTGGTTCCTGATCTGCACCAGCCTCATATCACAACAAGACACCCTCAGCAATGCCATTCTTGACATCACGTGAGGCCACGGGCATTGTGAGGCAACCCCAGTAAAGCCGCCCCCCTGAAACAAGCAATTTGCCAACACGATTGATGAAGATTCCCGGTTGCATTTTTGCTGAAGTTCTTGAGGAATGAACTGGGAGTCACTCGTGAACAAAAGCTACTAAGAAGGTATGACGTTGGAAAGAGCCGCCATCAGAAATAATACATCCGGAAATCTACGGTCAATTCAGGCCAAGCAAGAACTGACTCATTTATATTAAGATCAATAGAATTCAAGATTTCTGAGGTTAGGTGCCAGTATTACATGAAGCAAAGAAGAAGCGTGATAATGAGAAAATCTCTACCTCATGTTTCAGCTGTTTGAAAGTTCCTGTAGGATAAGATTTAGTATTCTCTTCATCTTATCCCACCCCCTTCTTCCTAATGACATTGCCAAAGGGGTATAAGTACGTTTTGAAATCCCTGGGGCTTACTTGACTCATCACGCATCCATTATTTTCATTATTTCACCAAAATGGCTCCTTACACTCGCCAGTCTCGCCGTACTGGAGGCAGAATCAAGTCAGACACAGCTCTTTCAAGACGTGCTCATTTGATATCTCCGCGGACATTCAATTCAAAGGAGAAATCACCTTTTACTGCCAGCAAAAGTGATGGGAGTGTCGTCAGCTTCAAATTCGTCGAGCAGCCGAAGACAATTCTACAGATCAGGCTCCGGAGGAGTGCGCATGAACCAAGCGTGTCGCTAACGACCAGCTCAGTCAATCCCAACAGCTCAAGCTGCCCGGGTAAAAAGACTAAAAGCAAAAGAGGCTCCGTAGAGAGCCGCACCGATCGGCTCATTTGGTTGCAACGACTTCGCTCTACGCCCCACCGAAAAGCTGAACTTGTGAAGTCTCATAATTAGTGCCGGAAGTAGAAGGTGGCATCAGAGGACAGGATTGGTTATCGCAGTTGTTTTTTGAGATGCTATATTAATTGTGGGTCAGAATGAGAAAAAAAATAAAGCCACTGAAGTGTAATCATACAATACAGTAGAAGCTTCGCGCACGGCTCGATGGCTCCTTCGTCAGTACAGAATCTGCAGGATGATAGAGCCCACAGGCAAATAATTCAATGATTCAAAATTTGGCTATTGTATCAAAAACTTGCTGGCCACTTGGGCTTTCTTGAATTCTCATATCACATAATCGCAATGCAGAAGTACGTAGATAATCAGTTCAAAACGTTGAGGATTCTCTTAAATTATGTCTCACTCCATTAATTTCCAAAGTGTCGCCTTTCAGTCTAATTGGGTTGGAGCACGTGTAGTAAAGAAATGCAAGGAGATCGCGCACGCAGAACTCAGTATCAGCTGGATCTGCAATCTATCAGTTTAGTTTCAAAAGGCTCATTTTCGAAGTTATTACCTCAATGGCTATGCTCCATAGCTCTGACACTGTGCCTAGGATAGCAACAGCGAGCAGTAGAACAGATAAACAGGAAAAACAAGCAATAATCCCGCGCAGAAGTGTCTTTGTTTGCGTCGCAAGCCTTCCTAGCCACAAATACCAAGCTGTGATGCCCAAGTAGTCAAGGAAAATTAAGAAAAGGATCAAATAGTGAGTACTGTCTAGAAGAAATGCTCCGAAAAATGTACTCATTATCTTCAGAGTTGTAGAGATGAAGAAATAGACAAGAAATAACCGTTCTGCAACTTGCGGTACAAGTGGGTTATTCTGCTGCTGACAGTTGACACGGAGGAACTTGGCGGAGATTAGCTCAATAGTAAGCTCTATCCTGAGGGTTCAGACCTACTTCATGTGACGACGGGAGAGTCGAAGCAACCCCGAGAAAAATTTGACGCCATAGTGGCAGCCTATGGCTCCAGAAAAGGCATACTAGAGTGGCAGATAAAGTCACATTAGAGAAACCCAAAGCCAAGTGAATCTTTTGATTAGAAAAATTGGTGTTGAAATTCCACAGAAATAATATCCTTAAGATCGATATGAACAAGAGCAGAATTATGAGGAGTGACTGAAAAATATATTCGGAAATCATGCTTGAGACACAATTGTTACCAGTACAAAAGGAAAATGATAATTTATATATGAGAATGGTGCCTGGCAACTTCCTAGGAGAGCTTTCCAGAGTCCCTGGGAAAGATTGAATGCCTTGAATACTGAATTAGTATCCTTAATTTCTTCCGTGCGCCGGTCAGAAACTACATACACATATTAATTCACTCTCACGACAATGTGCTCAAGGGGACCATCTCCAAACACAGCTCTAACCATTTCTGTGTGGGAGGTATAGCATTGCTTCATGCTCCGTTTGGAAGCTGGGTATTGCTAGTAAGAATGACCTGATGCCGTCGGAATTTCCATGTCGTAGTTGAGCCACAGTGCTTTGAAGGACTCGATTAAGCTGAGACAACTCAAGAAGATGGCTTCGGCGTCGGCCATCGGAACAAGGGTCGAAAACACAGCCGCAACCTTTTTCTGTTCATTGTGTGCAGGCTTTCTCTCCAGAACACTGAAAATCCTTAGCTACATGCTTGGGAGAGTTGGCGTCGCGTTCAAACCTTGACTCGCTTCTTTCGACACTCCCCACACGTTAGAGAGACCTTTCTCTTTTTCTCTTGATCCAGGCTGACTTTTATTCGCATAGGAATATTTCCTGGGACAGATAATAGTGTGCGAGAGCTCTTGAATTCTGGCATTTTCGGTTGTTATCAATAGATGAAAGTATGAACGAAAAGGAGAGTGATTAGGAACGGCTAGGAGGGGAGGCTTGCTGAATTTTATGGTGCTTGACTTTTGATAATAGAGTCGGTTTCTTTCCTGATCCTGATGAAATGTTTGTCAAACAAAGAAACCCGCCTGGTGGCGGAATTGCTATTGAGCGGCTCATAGGTTCCATGTCGCAGGTGTGCAACGATAGCAAACAAAGAAGTCGGCCCCACTTGGTTTTTGAAGACCTCCGATTCGCAAGAGGCTCACCTCGAGCACCCAGCTGATCATTTTTGCTTCTTCTTACCATGTGGCACAGGGGATCGTCGCCGTCCTAGCCCAGAGCGGGCTAAGCAAGGTACGATAAAGTTGAAGTCAGTCCGAGACCTGTCAGAAAGTATATCTTGGTCCTAATTGCAAAGTGCGGGTCGGTCGGTCGATTTCAAATAGTATCCACAACAGTATCATAGTAATGTCAGTAGTGCAGCTCTCATAGCTGGGTGTTCTACACTGAGACTCGAAATTGGCTTCCATGTTTTACACAAAGAATTGATCTCGAACCCTAATGCTAAGGCAATGGTAAGACTACTTAGTCCCGATATGGCTTGATAAGGTCACCCGTACACGTTAGTAGAGAACAGTAAAATATCTGACAGGATCAATACGTCAATTTTACTGTAATTACCAGCCACTGATATTCATCTAGGATCATTAACGTTAATATCCTTAGATTACCAACCTAGACAGCCGCCCGAACAATGACGGACATTTAGTTTTATCTCATCCCTGGGAACGTAGGTCCCACTCCCACTATTTCGAATTGTCTTGGCCATACCATGGATTATGCCGCGGACCAAGCAGATGCAGTTATTTATTTGATTCCTATAGCTCAGCGATATGACTGGAAGAACGGCTGACCCTTGCAAACAAATCAAACAGTAGTGGAACTAAGGACGTCATCACGTGATGAGATGTGTCATCTATATATCTAAGCTTCCCCTGCAAGGCGTCTTTCACTTTTGCTCAGTCCCGACACGTCAACGGCAACCCACGACACTCAATCGTGATAGATCCCGTCAGTATTTCTCAATCACTGGTATTCCATAGACACCATCGGTCATACCAGGTCTATAATGGCCATCTTTCACTCTCTTCCACCAGAGACCTTGGACTTAATCGCGATGAACCTTGACTTGCGTGATTTCTTACAGTTCCGCAAGACTTGTAGTCGAACGTGGTCGTTATTCGGCTGTGGTACTCTGATACCCATCTTGGAGAATCTCAAGGCTCTTAAATGTGAGAGGCTGGAAGAATGGTATGAGAAATGCCAACTAAGAAAATGCCATTACATATCGCGAGGCCACATTTTATCATACGCCTATCGCAAAAATGGTGTGACTCAGGGCCTGGATATTCTGGTCCAACGTGGAGCTTCACTGAAGTTTGTTCCGTGCGGCGACCTTGTTCAGCGTGCGGCTCGTTCAAACGATTACCAAAGGCAATTAAGCTGGTTGACTCATCATGGTGCATCTTACACAGAAGTTCCAGGTGGTATTAACAGGCTCTGTCAAGAATCTTACGACAGAAATGATGTCGAAAGATTCAGGTGGCTGTTCCCGAATGGAGCCTCTCTGGATATCCTCGCTGAAACAGTCTCTAGAGTTCCTAGCCGACCTGGTCCAAGAACGGTTAACGCTTTACGTTCTCATCGCGGGAGTTTGGATAAAGTCCTCGGGGCAGGAGAGATTTCGCGCGCTCCAAAAAGGATTTCCCGCGTTCCAAAAAAGATTTCTTCAGCGCGGCATGCCCGGGTACAACAATAGTGGATGTGGCACGTCTAGCTTTCTATTTTCATCAGACGAATACAAGAGGAATCGATATCATCATGTGTATATGTTGGCAGTATCTGAGGGCGTTTTCCACGATATATGTTTGACATCAGACGTGATCAGCTAGTCTGCCTTGCTCCAATGCACCTTGTCATCAACGAAGAAGAGACGGCACGATCAAACTATGGATAGCTCATGTTGGTTCTGATTAGATTAGATAATACATAATCCTGTTCTTTCTCAATCATGAAGGCCGACGCGCACGAGACTGTTCAATTTTCAGCATGGCGAACTTGCTTTTGTAATGCACTTTCACCTATCAACTGTCACGTAATTCGCGATTATATGCTTTGCGTACCTGCAACTTACAGCTGGTACAATAATGTCTTGAAGCAACCTTGCGTTGTAAAGTTGGCGATCGAGCTCCTGCCTCTACGCTAATTGTACTCGGCATAGAGTGTCTCGATTTTGGGCCCCTGAAACAATTCGTTTGTGTGAAACATGGAAGCCAATTTCGAATGTGAGTGTAACGCGTTTGCGCTTATGCCTCCCGGGGAACAATGAAACCGTCAGAGAAGAGGAGTGACAAGGAAGAGAAGGGGAAGTAGGGGCATCTCGCCAGTTCGGCTGTTGCTTTGTTTGCAACGTTTGAGACGCTACGTGCAAGTTTCTACGGCTCCCTGCTTCTAATTTTAGGCTCCTATATATATGCTACAATGCACTCAACTGACTGGCATTATTATCGGTAGGGACCAGCCATATTTTTCCACCGTACCATTTGAGTAGAGATTGCTGAATCTTTGATGAGGGAATTACTTGTTTGTCCGGAGAAGAAAATAGGTGCCGGATGTATTGAATTTACATGCTAAAGCACATCTGGAAATATTATGTATTTTACTAACGAATAAATACAAGCGGTCACTACAGAAGACTCCGGAAGAATTCCCAATATAGACTAGTATCTCTTGTGCCAAGACACAGAAAAGTAAACTGAAGAGTGTAGCTGGTTGCGCCAGTTTCGGGACGCATTGTAACACAAGCACATTCACAAAAGAGTTTTATCTCTTGATTGCCATATTAGGGTTTGTCTGACTATCATAGACGATTCTCAGTAGGCTGCATATTGAAACCGTTCTTTGGAAGGCATAATACAGGATGAAAACTTGACTTTGTTTCTTCGCAAACAAATTAATGGAGATATACTTTCCAATTTGTACACATAGATGGAGACAAAGTCGAGATTCTGTAATAATAATGAGCTTTCAAAGAGAGATCCTGGGAGCTCGTTTGAGCGTATCAATTAGGACTTAATTTGCTCAACGCCATGGTAATATAAGAAGCTCTCCGTGAAGGGATAGAAAGCTGCTTACTATACATGCGCGGCCATAGCGGCCCGGCAAGGAGAACTTGACCGAGCCTATTTTCAGTCAAGTTGGAATTCATAGACACCCTCTGCTTAATCCTTCATTCTTCTTAGATCAAGGGAGAGAAAATGGTTAAGTATGCGTAAATTATGTTAGATTGCACATGATCACCGGACGGGATCCGCCAGTCAAAACAAGGTCCAAGTCTTTCTATCGCACTTTGGTTTATAAGTCTTCATGCCACCAACAAGGCTTTCATCTAATATTATGCTTGAGTCTGTGACACCTAAGTGGTACAGAAATTCACTTTGTAGAATATATTATTAGGCCTCGATCTATCAATTTATTTCATTGCTCTTTGGCAGTATGTCTTCGGTAATTGCTGACAATGAAATGTATGGAATCACTCAGAACAAAGATGAAAAGCCATGTTGGGTGTCTGTTTAATTTAATATTTGAATTTGAAAAAGGTCTTGCTCTCTTGGAAAGGAAGTTTAAGAAAGACTACCTAACCTGAATATCGAACGGATTGCATTGCACTCCCCTCTGGCAGGGCGAGGGCAGTGTCACAGAATGTTGCTCCAGTGTTCGAGTGAGCTCGGACCAGAAAATAGCCAGATATCCACGGTAAACAAGCATCAGTGTCAATGGCGGATCGCTGCTTGCAGCAGCGCGTTGGAGAATGACACGAGAGTATAAGTCCAAATCAGATGCATTCCATGCAGGCTCGGGTGCCAGTTCTGGGCAACTCCCATTCTTTCCAGAGGCCCAAGAAGATACAAAATTCTTCCAAGAAGACCCCCAATCATCAATTCGCCAAAAGAATTCGCCAGTTGCAATTGGTATTGTGTGAAGATAGGTTTCGCGAGTGCATGGATAGTCGGCATTAATGCAACCAGGCTGACAGATGCCAAATGGAGCGAGCAATGAGTCAAAGGGGCGTCATCGTCATCAGTCTGCCCTTGAAACAGGTAGCGAGGTAAGTTTCCCACTGTGATACCCGTCAAAGACGAGATATACCAAATTTGTAGCAATGGCTGGCCTGAGAATAAGAATGGAATCGTTGGAAGTGTGACAACCCAGAGAAGAAAAGACGACCGAGTTGGGGTGAATCATGCTCATCTTTGGTATCCTCATACTCGAACACACTAAACACGTGGTGATAGATGAGACTCAAATACCAAAGGGCAGTCCCAATCCCAAATCCCGTCACGGACAAGGCGACAATGATTTCCCCGGGAGTCGAAGGGAAGTGGAAAATGAAAAATTGCAACGCATAAATTAGAAAATATGAGAAGCCAAAGATTCCTATCGAAGCCCCCATGGCACAGTCGCGGACATTCTGGCGATTGGAAAACATATTTTCGTGGAGAAAATGTTTTCAGTGTACTGTAATGAATGAACAAAGCGTGCGGAAGCTGGCAGGTTTATATTCTAGTGAGGTACTGACGCTAGCATCCCGCTTTTTCTCAGAGAAAACTAAAAATGGTGGCAGCCGTAGACTGCGGAACGGTGGTCACCGCAACTTTTTACGAAAATCGAAGATCAACGGTCTGATCATTTTGAAGGTTTTCTGATCAGTTTTCACCTCACCGTCAACGCTAGAAGAGAGTTTTGCGAGATAAGTAGATAGGACCAATGGACTGAAACACAAACCCTTCGTATGTCACGTCATGGCGACAATTGATGAAATTGCGCAACTTGAGCGCGAGTTGGGCCAGCAGCGTGTCGAGAATGCCTATTACCGCGACTGCTACGCACTTTTCAAGCTGTTGCAAGATCTCGCAGAAAACGCATCTCATGATCTGCAACGTCTTTACAACTCCGACTCACCGAATGATCTGCACTGTTCCGGCCACGAAATCCTGTGGTCCCTGCAAAATACGATATCTAGTGTGATTGAAAAGGCATGTGAGTCCGAAAAGAGATGGAATGATCTCTGTCACGTCGACCGATCCTACTCAGCCCAGGTTACTTTGGACCCAATCAGGACCAGGTATGCTGATGCGGAGGCATCTTATGGGGTACACCAACCAACAAAGGATATCGGCCTCAAGCCTTGGCGATCCCGGGGATAATGGAAATATGTCAAGTGGTCGTGAGATAATTGTCACGGTTTCTGAAATCTAGACTCAATTAAATCTCCTTCGAGAAACTACATAATGTGGAAGACTCTTAAGGACACACACGGGCCTGACGAGACAGAAAAAAGTCGACTCAGTCCGAAAAATTGGGAGATACCTAATCTAGTATACTTGAAATCAAACAATATTTATAATCTTGTGGTGTGCATAGTACATTCAGATAGGCTATGGCACCCATGTCCATTCAACTAAAAAGCCGATTTTTCTCGAATCTTCCACTTCAAACGCAAATGACCTAGTCATCTTCGCATGGGTGTGGCATCAAATACAGCAACAAAAGAGCTGTATCAACCAAATGATCGATGATCCGATAGATAGGAAAACTGCCAGCCATGCGGCCCCAAAAGGTCGTGAGCCAAGGATTGCCTTGACACCTATATCACTTAATTTAGCTTTTACTTCGGTGACAAATAATCCGTACATCACTGTCACCCCAACCGTCGCGGTCGTGATAAAAAGCGCAGACAGCTAGCATGGTCAGCCACATCTATTCGTCAGATTCACTTGGAGTCCCACATACCGGGCTGAGGATGGACAAAAGCCTGTCCCCTCTGTCAAAGAAAGTCTTTTGAATGCCAAGGGCGGCTACTAGCGTATTTCCAACGAGGCTAGATATGTATAGATAGATAATGGCGTGAGACATCTGGCGATAACCCGATATTGTCGACTCGCCTACTGGCTGGAGCACCTTTTCCATTTTTGCTACAGTGGAACTAAGCGTGGAAGACAGATTAAAAGCAAATGTCAAGCTAGGGTCCGAACAGGTGGACTCAGAGTTATGTCCAGATGTGCAATAGCTCCAAAGACCCACTGAATAGTGTTGTGGAATGTGGGATTTCAGCTTATCAGCTTCCGATTGAATGGTATGATGAATCGCCGACGATGTTTTTGAAGATGCTTCATCTGCACCCTCACGGGCAGTCGAGGGTACATTGTTGACCGCATTTGCTCCGTCATGAACAATAGCCGAGGAACCCACATCCTCAATCCCAATAGACCCGCGGGACAATAAATGGTCGATCTTAGGAAAGTCCGTTAGATCTACCTATACTATAAATTAACCTTTGGTCGGAAGAATGCTTGAAAACCGTCCTACCTTAAGAAAATAAAGCTCGCGGGATGTGGAGGGTGAGGAGCAGCTGACAAATATCAAGATCAGACAGGGGAAGACTGCGATCGAAAGCGACAAGGCAGCAGCTGAGACAAGCCGATCTAGCCTTGTTATCGTTCGGAGCTTCATTGCTCTAGAATATTTTTCATATACCAGAGACGGTCGAGAGAATGTGTATCTGACGATTTGGAGGAGAATGTATATATATATTCAGAAGATCTCAAAGCCTCTCAAATTTCCTATCATGGGCGGATTTAATGTGAGGTAAATTTCTGAATGTCTCTTTGTCGACATTTTATGAGTCTAGTGTCGCAGTATTGGCTGTCTACAGCACAATATTGTACTTCAAGCGATAAGGAGGTGGTCGGCATCAGAAAATCATAATGTCAGTTTTATATTTGAAGGTATGTGCCAACTTTGTGCCAAATCTATGAGGTCGAAAGTTTCACTACATGCCCAATATATCACACGATATAAAACATCAAGAGAACTCCAGCCAAGTAGCAAGAAGTAGGTCTACAACTTCGGCCTTCCCGAACCGTCTCTCTTCCAGTTCTGTTCTCTGAAAGTACTCTACATGGCGTCTCCTGGTCAGTCAGAAACGGATGACCTGGAGTGTAGACTCTATGCTTATGCTAAGAGTCGCTTCAAGCTATCGGCCAGGGTGCATATGTCCCATCTCGTCTTTGAAACGGGATTTAAGCGACGTATGGATCAGCGTCGGAATGTTCGCCGTCTCGAACGAATCTTGAAAATACAAGGTTGCAATCGTTTGATGAAGGAAAATCATGTGTCCGTCATAGTATCCCAGGCAGACTGGCAACATCGGGTGCATCCGCGGTCGGACAACGGGATTCTTCCTAGCTTGCATGTGGATTGGGATTACGGATTACGAGCGCTAGACCACGAGAATCTAATTGTTGCCGCTAGAAATACACTCGCATTCAACAACCAGTGGTGGATAGTGGATGTCTATGTGACTGATGAAGAATCGGGTATGAAGCCTTTTGCTTGTCTCAAAGCTTGATCTCCTCAGACTAATGACTACTTTTTCTCAGATAACCTCAATGCAACTGCCCACGAGCTCCAGGGAAGACTCCTCCAATCATTACGAGAACGATTTTCAAACGAGCATCGGCCATCAGATGGGTTGATATATGAGCGTATCAATTACTATGAGGGCCGTCTTGACGGGCCCGAGAATCAACGGGCAGCGGAAAGCTGGTGGGCGGCCCTAGAGTCAGTTGCAGGAAGCAAGAAAGGACAGTATCTGAGATTATTCTTCAAGAACCAGTTCCTGACCCGTCAATTGAACTCGCTACTTGCCATTCCAGGGCTTTGGGATGGAATGCGGATTGGAAACCTGCACAAAGTTACCGCTATGCACTGTGACGAGGTACGTTAGACTTCCGGTGCCAGATTTCGGTGGACCAGAGGCTGATACAACTGGCATACCAGGCAATTTCGTGCTATTGGAGAAGTATTTTGACCACATTCCTAGCCATTGTTGGAGGCCACATCCAGAGCTTACAATTAATTGACGGTGTTACTGTCAACCTCATCGAGTCCCGAGTCCCGAAAGTCTCCAAAAAGGACAAAGAATTCTTGCAGAAGAAGTTTGACGAAGGCGTGCTTTTCCCCAGTTTTTCGGAAAATGATCGACGGGAGATCTGGAACCGATTGAAAGAGATTGACTCTCCAATTCCGTCGTTAAAGACATTTTTCAGAGACCGTCTCTATCTGGAAGTACCACAGAGTGTCATGAAGCAGCTATTTCTCCAACCAAATAGTACCGATGATAAAGTGACAATCGACAATGGCGTTCATGGATTATGGGAAATCGGATCAACGCTCGACCCGGCAGCCCGAAAGGCCAGGTTTCGAATTTACATTCTGGAGCTCTGGCGCTTCAGCTTCCAGTACGGATTCGAAATGACCGATTGGAGGCGGCTCAAATCATCAAGTAGTTTGGCATTCGGAACAGCGTCTAGCCAGCAGCACTTGAATCTGCCCAACCGTACAGATATCTGGAACCATTTTCACATGAAAATGATGACCATGGGTCTCCGAACACCCAACGCTGTCGACCTTTCTGCCTCGCCAGTCGTATTACCAACCGAGATACCTTGCGACTACCCTGAAGATGCATCAGAAGAAGTGGATGTCAAGAAAAGGAGTGGTAAACCCTCGGTGGATACTGTGGAAGCTGACCGATACGCTCTATCAGTGGTGTCACTGAAGGAAAGAAGAAGAGAGACCCGTGTCACATCGAGATTCCTCCGTATATCGGTGTTCAAGAAGTTCTTCGGTTATTTAATGGTCCATGATACCATTAGTGGCCAGCTGCTGTGGCCCGAGCTTCTGGAAGACAGCACTCCGCATATTAGCGAGAATAACGATGAGGACACACCGACTCTCTATACACCGGGATTGGATAGTTCGAACTGGACCAATGCCAGTTCTGGAGTCCATGGGTCGGAATTTCATGTGTATCATAGCATACCCTACATGAATTTACCGGATGATCCTGGAAGCAGCTTCGAGTCCGCCCCGTTTCCGAGCAGCTTTGAGTCCACTCCATTTCCTCCTCCAATTTCGATGAGCACCGCTCCATTCCCATATCCCGACCCCTCCATTTGATAGTATACGGCATTATGTTATGAGTATGTGCAGATTGCTTTCTGGGTGGCTGGAACTTTAACCCTGGGTCACTTCACTAAATGGTCATGGCATATCCACTATATCAGGCCGTGTGCACCAGCGAAGTGAAATTGAATGTGAAGCATATTGGAATGACAAAAGTTTTTGAGCAGAGGAATCAATTCCTAGTGCTTTCGAGCAGCCTGGCAAAAGTATCTGTTTTTAGGAATGACTGCATCGAATTCAGTTGATTACACTATCTTCTAGTTGCCATATCCAAGTCTAAGTTTGAAATATAGCTATTGGTCTGCGGTCCAATTCTCGCCTTGAAAATCTGGCAGCTAGAGTAGCACATGGAGACACCAGGTAAATCTGAGATGACAAAATATATGAAATGTTATTTTGGAGCGTATTTTTGACAGCTAGAGCAAGTAAATCTAAGAAATTTGTCTCTCCATCCACCGTGTCCTTCGCAGAACCCCCGGCAAGGTATCTCAGTATGAAAGATCCAAAGAAGTAGACCTGGCTTGGTAGCGGTTGCGATAATAAAACGTCTTGCCTACAATTTACTGCGCTGGCTAAGATTTTTAGGGCACGGTACCAGCTATCTGACCCGCGCCGTGATCTCCGGGGGTATGAAAGGCGAAGTGACCGGGAGATGCGTTGTGAGCGACGGGTAATCGCCTGGCCCAGTCGCTGCATTTTGGGCCCACCCCTTATTCCAAGGCCGCGGCACGCGATCAGGATTGAGTGGATATCTATACAGAGCGGAACATTTGGCCCAGGCGGATCTGTAGGTCTTGAAGTACTCTTCGATATAGTATGATGCGAGAGCGCCGGGTCGGCCGCTCGTGAAGATTCCTGGCGGGGCGAAGGCAGGCGGTGTAAAATTATGGGCCGTTCTCTTCGCTTCAGGGGTTGGAGTTGTGGCGTAGATACGTGCGACAGCATCCACAAAAACATTACAATAAACCTGACATATGATTCACTCAAATCGGGGTTGAGGCTTTGAGTAGCATTGAATGAATTATCACTGGAAGGCTTTTGAATCACATTATTTTCCTTGGAAACTGCGCTGGTTGTAGCTGATGAGTATGCCATGAGAATTGGTAGCCTGAATTTCAATTTGACGTATTTTCTCTCACGGGTCGGGCTTAGACATTATAAATAATATTGGCTTGTGTCTTCTAGGAAGGGAGTCACGTTTGAAACGGCCATGATAGTTTATTGAGGTGAGAATCGAGATGAGTCATCAGTCACATGACTAAGATGGCAGATTCTAGGAATTGGGGGGCGAGCTGGCAAAATGAGGGTGTTGACTCACCACTCTCACCACTTTCGATGCCCTTCCCGCGTTCACCACCGGATTTTCAGGTCGGTGATCACCTTCGGTAAAACCAGCCACAGGAATTACTCTAAAAATATACTTATTTTCTGTATCAACGTATTCTCAATCCAACCTTTGATCTATTTGATCACCTCTCTCACCATTTATCCTCCATCGGTTTAATCTTTGGCGGTTCACATCTCACCGGTTTACTTTTCAACAGTCGACTTCACTCGCCTACATTTGAACATCTTAGCTTCATCAGTTCCAATTCACCGTTTAATCTTCCCCGGTTACTCCTCACCAATTTCTGTTCACCAGTTCAAACCTCACCAGTTGATCCTCGGTCTCAACAGTTAAAGTTTCAACGGTTCACCAGTTTACTTGTCACCGGCCTATAGTTCACCAGTCACTCTTCACCAGTCACTCTTCACCAGTCACTCTTCACCCGTCACTCTTCACCCGTCACTCTTTACCAGTCCGAATTTCACTAGTGCTTCTCAATAATTCAGATTTCGATGACCACCTTTCACTGTTCACATCTCACCGGTTCATATCTCACCACTTCAATTCGCCGGAATAGGCAACTTCCCGACGTTGTCGGTATCTTTCCCAGTAACGGTACATACATTACCGGTATTTCAATTGCATTACGATTTACTTCCCGGGGACGCTGTTTTTAATTGTGACACTGTATATCCGTTTTCCCGGTGCCATCAACTCGTGTTTCCAAAAAGCTGTATCGACATATTCTATAGGGCCCTTGTTGCGAGATACCCATCATGCCCATATATGTATGTTACATGACCTTTTACATAAAATCAATCAATATGCGTTTAAGATTCAATTGAGAAATGCGAAAATTCCGCTAAATCTGAAATATGTGTGCTAGACTCCTCTCTAGAAAAGCTATTCGCCAGCGAGACGGGAGAAAGGTGTGTGGATCGCTCATTTTTCCTTTGGAAATTGCGAGAGACGAGACGGTGTAGAAGCACCAGACCTACAAATGCAAGGCCTCCTCCAACTACGCTCATGACAATCAGTTCCACACCCTGTTTGGAGACTCGCATTGACCAATTTATACGACTGGATGTTGGGTCGTACATCCATCGGGTTGACGTCATGATGGCAGATGTAGAGGTGCCGTCTTTAGTGCTCGTTTGTCCTAGCGTGGCTGTATCTATCGATGTTGAAGACTGAGCGGAGTGGCCTCAATGCTGTTTGGATATAAATACGCTTCCCCAGACCCCGTCATCCAACCCAACTGTATGAGGTAGCCCCGTATCTGATAAGCTGCCTTGCGAGCCTTCTTTGCCCCAAAACACTACAGTTCCAGGACCCCCAGTCATCTTACTGTACAGTATGGGCATTGGCAAAGAAAGCGAAGCCGGTTCAGGGTCCGACCAAGATTCCAAAGTAGATGGTTCAAGGGTATTCAAAGCTTGTTGCTCCTGGTTGCCGTAAGAAGTCAACGAGAATACATGTTTCCCATCGGTCTCAGGTATGTAATGCTTGAGATCATCAGTTGAATGCGTGAAACCGTGTAGATCTGCAGTGGTGGGTACTTGACTCTCATACGATGAAGTGGCGGTCGTAGAGTATCTCGGTTGCGTCAAATTGGACACCAAGTCAACTTGAGAAGTATGCTCAGAGTCAGATAAAGAAACATCGGAAATAGCTGGACTAGGAACAGTTGCCACATAAAGATGTTCCGACGGGGGCGTTCTTTCCTTGCTGGGTGTGTTTGGAAGCAAGGCTGCGCGAGTTGTAGAGATAGCATGGGGAACGGACAGAGATTTATAGGACATAGAGGCTGAAAACTTGGGATTTCTACTTCAAAAGTCAGTGGGTGTTCTGTCATGTTTTACTTTCATCGATCACCGACCCCCTGGAAGTTTTGGAAACGACATTTGTCGGCATGCTGACCTAAAGCACAGCAGTGATATGAATTGTTGAGCTTTCAAAGAAAATGCGCTATATATTCTCGCAAGCTTCTCAGGTCTTAATTCATTATTTAAGTTAAGACTCGACCGAATTTCCAGAACTCCGCCACTGGAGGCCACTTTGCTATAGTGAGTTGTAAGTGTTTTTAATTTTGCGGCTGCGGAAAACATTTTGAGCCCACAACATTAACCTCAATTTCTGGCGAAAACTAGGAACACTGTATGCGCGTAATGGAGCGTTCATAACGGTTGATTGCTTGTATAAACTATTTCATAATCAGAGCTCAACACTGCGCTGGGATAGGCATCAATAGAAATCAAAGTAGTGCAGAAAACATGTATATAATTGCTAGCCTAGCTTCTGATTAATTCCTTCTTCATATTTTGCAGACATGGCTCCTGTTTTGACTCGAGTCAAGAAAGAGCAGCTACGCAAACGCCGTAACAATCTGCTTCGTCGGCACAATGAATTTTGGCTTTTGTATGGAATCAAAAGCTGGCTGGTTATGGAACTCGCCGATGGGCAGGTCGTTATGTATCACTCTCATCCTGACCACTCTCCACCATCAGCAGAAGATATGGTAAGGGCAAAACGAAGATTTGACCTTAAGGAGTAATTTGTGCATCCAGAGCTAATGCGTAGAAGAGAAACCGCACCAAGCCTCCAATCGTCAGAACCCCTCGCGATTACGATGCAACAACCCTCGTGAGCCGACGGATAGGAGTATCCCGCATGTCAATACTCCAATTCGAGAAAATGGTATATGGGAGGATCTGGCGTACTACCTGGACGAATGTCGTCGGCCAATTGCATGATTAAGCGGAATTAATCCTATTCAATTGATCTACAAGACATAACAAGTTTATCAAGGATACAATATATCTGGAGCTGGTATTGGTCATTCTTATTTGATATAACCTAGCATAAAAGGTGGTCGAACGGAGTGTCTTTTAGCTACTTCTATACTTTGCAGCGTGTGCGACATATGAGATTCTCAAGCCGTGTAGGGGCCCTTCTCATAGCCAAACCAGACATTGGGGTAAAAAAATCGTCTTATACTTCTGGTTTATTCAACAAATCGTGATATGTAGTATCCCACAAAAGTAAAATACTTGTGCTTCAAGAATGGAGAATTAGATACCATCAGCAAGTATATACTGTCATGTGGAGTGATATTCCTTGATCGAAGAGCGATGTGGCGAATGGATTGGGGACCCTTTGATGCGATGGCGCTTTTGAAGGTTCTTGTTACAGAGTTAGAGAACAATATCCAGGAAAATTGCTAGGTTACTATGCTATCCAACTCTGCGGAGATACTCAGTGCGCAGATTTCCCGCTAAAGAAAGGCAGTAAGTGAAATTAATTTTCCCCTTAGCAATTTTTACTTTCGCCATTAAGATGATCCCAAACGACCATGGAAACTCCTGCGAGGGGATTCGGCCATCGAGCAATTTCATGATTCAATTTCATCAATCAATTTGTCCTGTTCAAAGTAAAATCAAACATTCATATATATCTTATATCAAATTAAGCGAAAATCAGTTTCATAGTATGATTAAGTGGCCATTATTTAAATCGCAAGTTTGCTTCAATAAAGTTTCTCCATCTGACGTGACCGGATGTTCGTTTGGTAATTGAGGGCCTCTTCGTTTCCAGAATTAAGAACTATATCAGCGTTTCACTTGCTCAGGAACTACTGAAGTTGAAAGTCAGTTTCCTATCTCAAAGAAGATATTGATTATGCATGTTCGAGATCTGGAGAAAATCTAGATCTTGATGATCATTATTTTCGTCGAAAACCCGAATCACATATGCACCTTAGTTTTCTGAACTAGGTAAACATTTTGCTGCCAGTGCGCGCTTCTAATTTATCATTCTTGATTACCTGATTCTTCAAACAGGATTTGGATGGAAATGTCTGTGTTGCAAATGTTTCTTGTACCTAAAATAAAATTGATGATTCTTGAATTGTCTTTCCAAATAATACACTAGGGTCATACTGTGCTCAACAGCCAGCTATTCATAGCAGTTGATTCTCGTAATATGTGCGAGTATTTGATGGAATGAAGTCAAATTATGAGTCTTGTTCTGTTATTTAAAAGCAAACTGCAGCTTCAAAATTTATGTGAGGGGCTATTATGCCCCCAAGTTGGAATAAATAGATTCTGCGAACAAGATAAATAGTCTGACTTGTAGCCCTGATTTTTCCTTTTCATTTCATCTTCGTTTTTAAATTCACCATTGTTCAATTCAATCAGCTAGAATGGCGCCGCAAAAGGAGAAAAAGCCCAAGGATGCAGAGAAAAATAACGGTATAAATAAATATTTTTCTGCAAAAGATGGGAAAAAGGACAAAGGCGAAAGTTTAGAAAGATTGGAGCAAGGAATGAACGATGGAACTATCTCTCGTGAAAAAATAAACGCCGGCCTCCAACAATCCGTGATAAAAGATCACACGGGCCAGGCACCAATCAGCAATGAACAGTCTTCCCGATCCAACCACAATGCTCCAGAAGAAGTCGCACCCCATCAGCCACCCTATTTTGTTATATCAGAACCAAATGACACAGAAGATGTCGAAATGCAGTACTTGGAACCTAAGACTGCAGATCAAAATCATCCCCGCTCGATCGAAGATAGGGTTTCTTCTAAGGCAGAGAAGCAACGCCAAAAAACCCCCGCTCATCAGGATTCATCTGTCGAAAGCGAAGCTCTCCAGAACAAGGTCTCTACTCCTGACCAATTGGAAGATGGCTGCTTGGCAGTTCTGACCACAAAAGAAAAGAAAGAGAAGGGAAGCAAGAGCACCGGAGACGAAGGGTATGACAAAGATGTCGTTATAGATGGATGGGGAACCCTGAATGGCTCGTCTTTTGTCATCATCCAAGATGGACCTTTCAAATACGCTTCTTACCGTTTCGAACGGAGAAAAGACTACTCCGATCCCGACAAAGTCTACATTTCAAATGAAGCAACGCGAATTTCTCGGCTGAAAGACAAAGACCCCTCAGGCAAAATGGTCTTCCGATACACAAAGGAGAATTTCGTCGGAATTTATGGCATTGTTTGTAGCAATGGAAAAAGAAAGTCCACCTGGATGAAAGTGAAATGGAAGAATATCAGGCTTAGCGACGATGAAATCTTGGTGAGGGCGTGCTCTTGGGAGCCGAAATCCAAGCTTGTCCGCTTCTGTGGTGGTAAGAAAGCAACCGAAGAAAAGACAGACGAAGTCTGGAGAAACCAAAAGAAACGATATGCAGAATACCAGGAGGGGGTTGCCCCGAAGTTTGATTCTCAAGGACGCAGCGTCTATGGACGTTCGCCGACTCCCTGCCCACCTGAGATGACGATAGAGCAATACCGACAAGATCGAGAAGAAAAGCAAGGCCGAGATGCTGCCAAAATCAAAACCGAAACTCCCAACGGCTTCCGGCAGCAGTCAGACAATCTGCAGTCTGATAAAAGTGCGATCAAAACCAAAGAGGAATTCATGGAGCAGAAAATGAAGGGGGAAGAATGGGAAAAGCTCAGCGATCTAGAGAAAGAGAAGCGAAAAGTAGAGCTTGAAGCGCTTTATGATGTCTATCTGGAGACCGTGAGAAACTCTGGAGAAGGCCCCAGCCATGCGCCAGAGGAGACTTCCATTTCTGTCAGTTAACCGCCAAACCCATCCAGCTTTACACTTTGATATACCGCGTCGTTTCGTTAAGTCATTTGAACAACAAAGAATGAGAGCAGCAACAGTAGTTATTGAGTTAGATAGATATATAGCAGTCTTTCTTGAAATTAGAAGTCGTATAATTTGATCTCCCATAGCCACCTATTCATGTATTGATTTCACTTTCCTGGTTGTAATCACATCACCCACTGCCTTTGACCTTTGTCGCGCTGGTGTAGTTAATAGACTTTGTGTTTTCTTTCCAGGAATCATTAATACCTGTTTTTTTTAAATTCTTTTTCTTAATTTTTTGGAAGAATGGAAATCATTGATTCCACCCAACAACATATCCTCCCGGGATTCTCAAACTATGTCAAGCCCTCTAAGGTGGCCCTGCACTTTTTTCAGAGGCCAAACACAGCGTCTTGACAGTTACGGCCAACAGCATCCCGTTTCAGATCATAATTTGTGTGTCACCAGAGATAAATCTCACTTAAATGAGACTGCAGGTGCCATATCACGCACGGTATGATTTTTTCAACATATTCACCAAGAGGAGATTGTTGATGAAAGTTATGGGAAAGGTTCCCGCACCTTTATGAGCTCGTCACAATCAATATCGAACGATGAATATGGTGAAATCCCTTCTTTTGAGAGAAACTCTATTTCAAATTCAATTGACTGAGTTATACAAATATTTAGTTCTTGTATCATCAGGATCCTCCGTCCTCCTCTTCGTGGACATAACTTTCCTAATCTGATAGATTCACACAAACTTATTCCCCGCCTGAGTTCCCATTTGTGCTACAATATTGCTTCACCATGTCAGGCTTCAAGACGCACGAATCAACGCAAAGCCAGTAAGTTGCATGCGGAAATAAATGTGAAACATCACTGATAGACGACAATTAGATATATGATAAGTTTGGTACGAAAAGATGCCCAGAGTGAACAACTTCCGAAACCCTATCATGCGCGAACAGATTCTTCTCACGAAGGATCTCAAGCTGAACAAGCCGAATACCCGGAGAATACAAACCTTCCTTTGACATTGATACTTCCAACATTCCCGCTCCAGACCGGGCCGCTGACAGTCACCACCACACCTAGCTTACGGACATTCATACCGCTTGGTCCGGCTTTGCCTACAAACTTATCCAATGGTTCTGCTCCCCCTTTCACTGCCTCTATGTGGATAATAGTTTGTGCCTTTTTTCTGGCCGGAGCTATTTATCGAAGAAGGTGATCTGGTGATTGCCGGCGCTGAAGAGGCTTCTGTTTCCTTGACCTAGTCTACAAGAATCAGTATTGAGCTAATTCTTGAATCACAATCGCCACGTATTTAGATAAGCATGAATGTTTTCTGGTAGGAATGGCAGCATGGAGTAAACAAGACTAGATTTCATTAGTGGGGTCCAAAAAATGATAGCTTACTAGCAGCGTATACTACATTTCAACGCCACCTAACTCGGATCTTTCATATAAATTTCCCAGAATTGCAGCCCTGGTTCCTAGGAGCTACCCCTGCTCCCAGGAGTAACGGAAGTCCAGATGCTTCTGCTGCATTGCAATCTCTATCGCCATGATTTCAAATGACATGAGATAAATACTACACGTACTGCCCTATATATTCATAGACGCAATTGTTAGGCCTAGTTACTACATTCTGATAAATCTTCCACCTTATGTTCATTCTTGAACCGCCTCTATCGGACGAAGTGAAATATTCCGCAGATCCAACAAGTTTTCTTATTCACCACACCAGATGAATTTTCTTTTCCTTCCCCCGGAATTAATTTTCTGCCTGGTAGGCTTTTTGGATGCGTCACAGGATTTGCTGTCAATGGCAAAATTGAATAAGCGATCAAGTGTTCTATTCCTACCACTTCTCTACACTTTCAATGTCCGCTCCCAAAATAGTTCTGCTTTGATTTGGGCCATCCAGCACGACCGGTGGGAACTAGCGAAAATACTACTCGAAGAATACCAAGCGAACCCAAATACGGTGGATGACAGATTTAGGACACCGCTTTTTTATGTTTCTGCTATTCGAACAGAAAGACATTACATGATTGGTGTCTTGATCAGGAACGGCGCAGATCTCAATTGGAAAGATAACCATCAGCAAACACCATTACTGTACTCCCTGGAAAGGAAATTTCTACCCATGGCCAGAGATCTCTTGGGGTATTTTGGTACAGAAGTGACCACTCTGGATAACAAGGGCCGCAATGCGATCTGGTATGCTACCGCCCATCAGGATAAGGAATTGATTCGGGTCTTCCTGGACAAGGGGGGGTGATACTTTTCTAGCCGACTGCAAAGGTATCAACCCTATCAACCTAGCTATCCTCAAGCAGAACAGTACCATTCTTACCACGCTGCTTGACCATGTCAAAACGAAACCTTCAGCGGCAAACTTAGATGATACAAACAACATTGAGCATCCACTATTTGTTGCCACGCGCAAAGGATCAAAAGAAATGGTCCAAATATTGATTTCCTACGGAGCAAGCCTCAATATCAGAAATCGAAAGGGTCAGAGTTTGCTTCATCAAGCAGCCATGAAAGGACACGGTGATGTTTTGCAAATGCTTTCTCGGATATAATATGATTTTTCTTAGTGCTACAGATGCAAGGGGGGGCAACAGCGCTACATTCGGCAGCAAAGCGGGGACACAAATCTGTTGTGAAGATTCTGCTAGCCTTTCCCGGTATCGAAATCAATTCTCGCGATGTAGATGAAGCCACACCTCTATGCATTGCTATTAGTGAAAACCAACAGTCTGTGGCCTTGCAAATTCTATCCGAGGAGTCGGTTGACATCAACGCGTTCTGTCGACAGGGGCAAACGGCCCTTCATTATGCCGTACGAAAATGGCAACATTCTTCTCGTATGTGTTCTCCTTGATTTTGAGATGCTGGATCCAAACATTCGCGATAGGTGTGGTTGGACTCCTATCACCTATGCTGCATCAAGTGGCCGTCTACGATTACTGGAGGTACTTCTCACCAGGCCAGATATTGTGCTGAATGTTCGAAATGCCTCACCCATCTTCTATGCCTGCGAGAGAGGGCATTTAGAGATCGTTCGTCGGCTTCTAGACCAGAATGATATTGATGTCAACAAACCAGTCTGGAACAAGTCTCCTCTTTACATCGCAATCGAGAATGGCCATACCGAGATTGTGAGGCTGTTGATTGACCAGGGTAGTGGAATCGATGTCAACTCAGCTACATTGCTTGGAAGCACTGCATTGTCAGTGGCAGCACTGAATGGGCACCTGGAAATTGTGGAACTCTTGCTCCAAGATGAAAGGCTGAACTGCAAGGCTGAAAATTCTTTTGGAGAAACAGCCCTTCAACTAGCAGCGCGAGAAGGACACGAAGCCATCGTGCGATCTCTTTGTCGTGATGTCCGTGCCAGAGATCTTCCGAGCTTAAGAAATGCAATAAAGTACTCATCAAACATCAGGTTGACATACTTTCTTCAAGGACAGGAAGAGATATGGGCCAGAGAAAACGATGCATGAAGATAACTGCTGTGTCACCGGCCGCCATTATGAAAAAGCAAGAAGTGTCAAGGATTTGACTACGGCATCCCAAAGAGGCTCGGATCCAATAAACAGAAAACTGCTGCATCAATACTTGTGGCCATAGGAAGAATCAAGTTTCAGCTATTCTCTAATTTGCATGCCCATGGGCGCGTCTCCGTGATTCGCACTAGGTTTTGGTAGTTTTGTCAGCATGTAATTCGATGAGATCGGCTCTCTACTTTCGCGCAATTCAAGTGAAGGGAGCTGTTCAGCTTCATTAATGTATTGTGATATTTTCCCCAAACAAAGCTTGACTGGAACACACTCCGCCGGATAGGTAATTCCAGAATCAATGCCGGGCCGCCCAAGCTGAAATTGAGATGGGCTAACCGCAGCGGAGGAGAAAACATAGTTTCATAACAAGGATCAAAATCCAAGTGAGAGAGATTTGTGGTTTCAAAATTTGGGGATCCGAACGACGATCTGAGCATACCCTGAGCACACCCTGAGCACACCCTGAGCCCGCCTGGGATACTCACTGTTGATAAATGGTGCTTCTGTATTAAAGAGATATTACAGTCGTTGGTTGATGCCGTTGTTATAATTCATGCTATGTGTAAGGTAGAAGTGAGCTTACAATCATACAGGTATAAACATGCAAGTGATCCCAGTTTCTGTGATCTTGTCTCTTACTGAGATATACAGAACCAAATAAATCCACCCGAATTGTAGTGACCTACCGGACTTTAGTATTTAATCGACCTTCTCCGCCAGAATCCACATTCAAAAAGGGTTTAGATTAATCAATGGCTTTACTATTTTCTATCATATGAATTTGATCGCGAAGGGAAGGTTAACATTGATCATCCCAGGGCAAATTTGACAACTTCCCAACATGTGTAGGTTCGCCTAGCTAGTATACTACTACAGATACAGCTTCATCAAAAGCATGGCGCCAAGCGAGACATCCTCAACTCTTCTCTAGCTCCCTGGGAAACTAGCTCAGCTTGAGATGCATTGGACGTGGATTAAAATTCATGCCAGAGGCCCTCAATCACAAGTCACACTCTAGACGACCTTTTCTTGGATAGCTTTGCACTCCAATGCACCTGGATAGACTGTGGACTCCTCCTCCCCGGGAAATTATCATCAAAGCGCCTGATTACTTCTCGCCATGGGAGGCCTTCCACTTCTTTGAGTTGTATCAATAGGCGATTTTCCTCCGCGGAATATCGTAGACGTTTCCTCGAAGAGCATGAGCCAGGCGATGCATTTTGAGTCCTGGTTGAAGACACATCATCACTTGGCATGGTTCGTGATTTCGTGTTTACTTCGCCAGGGCGAGGCAGACAGCGCGATAAAGCACCCTCAAACAGCCAGGACAAGAACTGCAGTCGGTCCTCCACTGGGAGTGCAGAAAATTGCGCAATAATTGTGGACAACGAAGCTTTCTGATGACCAGGTCTTCGATTCGATTTTTCCTGGTTCTTCTGTTGACGATTGTCGATGACGACCGAGACTTTTTGGATTTTGGATGACCGCCGACTGGGATCGCTTGCTGTCGGCGAGTGGCACCGTCTGCCATAGGGACTGCTGTCATCTTTAGTCGAGGGACAATTGTCCACGGGCAAGCCTGCTTGGCGGGAGGTGCAAGGAGGTGCAATTTCCGTGGTGTCCTGCTGTTCTCCAACTCGGCAATAGTCTTCCTCTAACATCGCCGGGTCTATTGTCAAATCACTTGCAAAATTTTCCATGCCTGGTGGGGTTGAGATTTGGAAAGCCATAGACTGAGAAACCTGATCGGGCGTGAAGGAAGGCTCGAGGTCAGATGATCCAATGTGGGTTCGCTGTTCGAAATGCTCATCGACGGAATTGAAAATTAGATCATCGATGTGTCCGGAGCTTGGTAGATTCTGCAAATGCATAATTTCCTTCAAATCGAGATTATCCGAATCTTGATTGGCGGGCGACATTTGGCCCTCCAAATCTGGCTGTCGAATATTCTGAACGACCGATTGTGGGGCCCCATCAACACAAACCTCCATCGGCGGGCGCACTGGAAGAGGATGCCGCTCAGGCTCAGGGGCATGGGGGATCTGGGAATGGAGCATCGAGTCCTTTGAATTCTTTGGAGATGGCGTGGCATTGAGAGAGACAGGACTTGGGTAGCGACGGAGATCCAGAGGTCCTTGCTGAGAGCGTGGTTTCTCATGAGGATTCCAAGGCCGGAAAGATTCCAAACGGAACGATTCGTTTGACATAGTCAGATCATGCACAAATGAGCATTTAAAGTAGATAGTTCCACAGGGTGTATGAAACAGGGAAGAGTGAGGGCAAAGAGAGTGATCTGCACTGAGAATTGGGGGTTTGGGGGAAAGAAGGTACTTTGGCATAGGGTGAGAGGGGAATGGGGATTTGGGCAGAAGGGTTTGGGGTTCCTGGAGTGCCAAAGTGGTGGCGCTGCGCTCCTTTTATACACCAGGTCAAGAGGTCATTGTCTTGCCTTTGAATTTGATCCGCCAAATGTCGTAAGCCAGCTCACATACCACTCGGAAGCACGAGCATTTCGGCCAGATGTCCGCGATGTCCGCCCCCGTTTCCCAACGCATGCTTTTGTCGTAGCCTTGCCTGAATCAAGGCAACCGCCCCGCCCTCTAACCCTGAAATTCGCCGCTGAATGCAGATGCGGCATTTTTTGCCATCATTTCATGTGAATACGGCCAGCGAAATGAAATGATTGGCGGCGGAATTTAGCCGGACGAAGGGCCGCGGAAATTGTAGGCCCACCGGGTCTCACAGCATTCACGATAGACAGTGGGGAGAGGCAGTACAATGCAACCTCGAGGTGGCGAGAGCGGTGCAATATCTGGCGGCATGTCCGACAAGATTCAGAATCCATTGTACACCGAGGGGACGAAGACATCGCGAAATCGATGCTTCCAGCCTGAAAAACGAGACAACAGTCCGGAGATGCAGCTCTGTTCGAAGCCAGGGTTTCATAGTAGTCTCAAGGAAGAATGAAGCAGAAAGCTACCGATTGGAAAATTCTTATCCATACACAGAGATCGCGAAGCGCGGATTTGAGCCACGGCGAAAGCTGGCCGAAACGAGCTGGATTCCCGGTTAGGCGACATCTTCGATCAAATGAAAAGATCAGGCAACCAGACCCAACACGTTTGAGACTAGTGGGGGGCGAAGGAAGGGGGTTCAGTCGAGTTGGGAGGGCAGGAAGAGATGAAGGTGCGTGGGAGAAGTGCAGATGAGGACGAGCGGCCTTTTATAGAAGACGGGTGGAGGGTTGGGTCGGTAAAAGCGGCCACTGCGGCGCTATGCCGAATAGGGCGGCCGCAATGGACGCGATACCGGAAAGGGCAGGGCCCCTGCGGGTTAGGGCAGGCGGTCACGAGCGGCAGGCTCGGGTAGCGAATGGCGGCCGTTTTTGGCCCCCCCGCTTGCCGTCGTGTGGAATACTAATATATCTTATATTCTAGAGTAAAATTATAAAAGAAACCCCCCTTTATATAATTATACTGGGAAGAGAAGTTACTTTAGTTTATTACTCTTAATCAACTACCTCTATAACTACTTAAAAATCCTATATTTTATAAGATTATCTATATCGGCTGCTCTATACTATCAGACCTCTTTATATCCTCTGCTAAAACGATACATTACTGTCTATACTTAATTATCTAAATATATTAGAATTCTATCCTCTGAAACCTTTCTCCGGATATAAAGCTTTTACTTATACTTAATTACTAAATATTACCTTATAATTAGTTATTTATAGCAGTGACTGCTTATTTTATAGATATAAATTAGATATACTAAGAGGTACTACTTAGATTTAAGCCAGTATATAGTATATATAGTAGTTTAAATCTAAATAATATACTTCTTAAGATCCTAGAGGAATATCAGATCCAAGATCAGATCTATAGTATTACTACTAATAATGCTATAAATAACAGGACAATAATAGAAGCCATCTAGAAAAATCTACTAAGTAATATAACTATTATCCAGATTCTCTGTCTCGTATATATAATATAGCTTAGTTTAAATAATCTTCTAGAGAAGCTAAAAGCTAATCCTTAAAATAAGGATACTAATATACGATAGACTGAGCAGCAGTCTACTGTAGTAAAACAGAATGCCTGGGAATACAAGATTTTATCAATACTAAACAAAATATATTTCCTGGCGATATATATTAATACTAGTCCTTAACGCCGAAAGACCTTTCTATAACTCTAATCCAAAGAGCCTAAGCTTGTGCTAGTTTAAGACGTAAAGACTAGGTAGAACTCTACGTTCTTAATGCTCTGTTATACTAAAAGAATTTACTCTTTCTTTAAGCCATTCTATAAGGAATATTACTATAACGAGATACTTTTAACTAATAAGGAATAGCGACAGATTAACTATCTGCTTTATATTACCTAACTGTTCTTTAACTATATAACAGAGCTATCTAAAACTAAGGATATAACTACCTATCTAATCTTTAAGCTTTATAATATACTTTTTAGTTATCTTAAACAGGCAAAAGAACAGCTAAAATATAAGTATATTCTATAGAAACAGCAGATATTAACAGCCTTAGATACTGGTTGTAAAAAACTAAGTATCTACTATTTACAAACAGATTATATACAAAAATATACTTTTACTGTCAGTATAATACTAGCTTCTGATAGCCGATTTTAGTTCTTTCTCTCAGATAACTAGGATACTAATTAGCGTAAAAAGTATTGGAGGTTATTTTAATCAGCATTGATTCTATATCAGCGCCGTTTCTTAAATAATCAGTCTACCCTAGATCCTTAAGCCCAGACTAAGTCTACTTCTAGACTTAACAAGATGCTGAGTAGGACAAAGCAAACTACAAAGCTAATAGGGGACGAAATCAGTCAGTATCTAGATGGTAGTATATTCTAACTTTTTGATCATCTTTTATTATATTGTATTCTAATATTTATCAGACCTAATTGAAATAGAGCCACTACAGTACTGGTAAGAGAATCAGATCTGCTTCTCTGCTATTACCCAGCTTACCTAAGATATTCTATCTATTCTGGCTACTGGTGCTGGTATTAAACAGCTTTTTAATACTATACGTGATATTTGTTACTATCGACGTGGTCGTATAAATTCTGATATTATTAAGGAGTATATGTTATTTCTTTGTTTAATATAATTTAACCTTCAGGAGACAGAGACAAAGGAGCTAGAGCAGTATTTTACTCTATATAAAATTAAGGCAGCCAGAGAACAGGATACGGAGTATACAGAGGAGGTTAAGATTAATAGTATTAGTGATGATAAGGAGGAAGAGCCAGCTGTAGCTGAGGAGGAAGAGCTAGCTATAACTAAGGAGAGGGAGGAGATAGCTAGATCAAGTAGTCACAATCTTGATAAGCTACAGCTATTATAGCCTCTATTGCTATCTCAGCTATCCTAGATTTGTATATCAGGACGAAAGCGTAAAGCTAGGACTGACGATATTTTTGAGATTTATTAGATTTTGAATTTATTTACTTGCTAGTTATTAATCACTGTCTCCTATACCTATACAATTTAATTGATGAATTCACAAATATGACAAATATCTAGTATTAAGAGCTATATTACTGGAAATTAAATACCTGATATTACAGCCATAGGAATACAGAATTATACAGTTATGTGAGTAGTGGCCTTAGTAGCCTGTTTGCCTTGTTTATACTAAAATAGGAACCCACTGGGTTCCCAAATGGGTTTTGGGTTATAGGTGATAACCCAAAACCTATTAATGGGTTATGGTATTCAACCCAAAACCCATTTTGGGTTGGGTTGGGTTGGGTTGGGTCCGGGTTATAGTGGGTTCTGGCGATGCCTATATATGATTATATGAACAATAATCCTAGTAAATATCGGCCTATCGTGCCCGATAAATTTGAGTTTTCCCCGTAGGTGATCAATCTCATATTTTCTAGAAGATACGGCCAATCGCTTATGTTTGATACATTAGACGATACTAAACCCCGTTCGCTCCCGGAGGCACTTTGAATTATCGGTTTCTAACATATATTTTAGGTACGGTAACAGAACATAACCCAATGTAGGTATATATAAGCCAGATTACGCTGAAGACAATCTGTAATATTAGCGTGTTAAATATAAAGAAGATACCAAGCTACTGGTTAAGCACTTGAACTATTTTTAGCAGAGGTTTCAGAATCTTAATTAGATCCTATATATCCAGAAAGTCAGATCGTGGCTAAGAGTCTACGAATAGTATAAGGAGCCAAGTCGCTTATACAGCGACGATAATGGCAAGGTAGGCCATTTGCCGTATATTTTGTCTGTAAGCTCTGGCTTTTACATTAGTCTAACACAATCAGTAGGCAATTTACGAAATTTATCTCGAGCACAGGTGGCCGGATTCATTTAACTGAGAGGCATAGTAGAAAGCATTGGAAAGTTTTTATTATAATAAGGACTGACGAAAGGAATAGATTACAGGGAGTTAAATCGAATTTAGGTGAAATATGCCAAATATTCAGCAAAGTACAAGATTAACTATAAGTATCACAGACAGGCTATAACGCCAAGGTTTGATTTTTAAGCCTAGGGTAGCTTTCTATAGGCTAGCGTCTGCCGAGGAAAATATATACTATCGAAGTTGCTGATTCGCTTACTCGTTGTTATATTGTCTATTGTAGAGGCTGATACAGACGTTGTTGAGGCTATAACGGGTATAGGCATCAAGCTGGAAGGGTACAGAACCCTCAGATTAGGCTCAATCTATTTAAGCTCGGCAACCTCTTATCTACAGTTACCTTTGTATTAAATCAATCCAAAATCATTGCGGAGCTCCTCGTCTGTAGGTATCCGACTCAAATTAGATCTGACCACCACGATATCGTTAGGATCAAGCAAAACATAGCTAATAAAGTACTTAAGAGTGTATAAATAATTTGCTTTTATAATGATCTGTTCTATATTAATCCTAATTATATAGCTTTAGTTTTTCTATATCATCCTACTAAGAATACCTAAAAATAAACAAAATCCAGAGCTAGGCGACGTCTACTATAACTTTACTTGATTTAGCGTTTAGAGGTTCGGTATGGCATCAGCTTTACAAAAGGAGATAAGCCTTCAGTTTATAGTTTTCCGGATTCAGTTGATAATAAGTTTTCTGGGTGATCTAGGTAAGAATACTCGCCCTATTCTTACCCGCTCTCAACCCGTCCTTACCTCTATCACCCCAGTCTCCTAAATTCTCGCCTATATCACCTATACTTACCCTAAGGTCAAATCCAACGCTATTTTAGAGCGCAGGGCACATTGAGAATTAGCCGTAAACTATAATAGGCTTATATACAGTCAATAGTCGGGTGGCTGTCGCCCGGGTAAGAAATGGGTAAGCACCGCTTTACGGTTGTACGACCGGGGGTAACAAGGGTAAGTATGCTATAGACAGGGTAAGAATCTGGGTAAGAATCACTTAAGTCGTACGACCACTGTATAGACCCCTTTAGCTAAACAACTGTAGAACATTATTAGATCGTACTCTTTCCCCTGAAACGCTTGGTATCTTAGTATCTGTACGTAACTATAACTAGAAGTATTATACCACTTTGTTTCTCTAGTGCCTTTAACTTATGGTCTGCCTTGTATTATCGTCAGATTTGGCCCTTAAAGGTTACACTAAAACCAGAGTCTTCTTATTGAGAATAAGTCTAATGTTTAGGTAGCAGAAATATATATGTATATAGGTACACCGACAGGCTATATAGCGCAGGAAGATAATACCCTAGTTAGCTATAGGTTTGGCGCTTACATAAGTTAACTATGCTGCAGGTAACACTATAGAACTTATATTTTCTTATCGCTCGCTACTACGCTTTATATCCGCTACTAGCAGCTACAAGCCCCACAAAGCGCTTTCCCGAAATTAGTTAGTAAATTAACCCTACGATAAGTTCTGATTATCATCTGACGGTCTTATTCTGTATCAGTTTACCCTCCTACCTATAAGTCTGGGAAGAAACACCTCTTCACTATTTACCTAGGTAGCCTTCTGACCGCCTGCTTGTCAACATATTGACTCTTATACTATATCAGGCAAGATCTAGATACAGTATAGATTCAGATTACTCTGGTCTTTCTTCTAAGCAAAGTATCTCAAAATACAAGAGATGCACATAGATGTTGAGAGCCACAACCACAGCTGGGAAGGACTACAACAGATAATCATTGAGTCCTTTGTTGCTGCTGAGGTATTCCTTTATTCCTTACTCACCTTCAGTATATAACAATAACCTGTCTTACTTGAAAAGGAGACAGTCCGATAGCCTACGGTATTTACAGTTTTTAACTAAAGCAACGTCTTAGTACAGGAGTTTGGTTAATTATATGGTGGTTAACCATCTGCCAAGCAGCTGGAGAACGCTCTACTCCACCTGACATCTTTCGTTCCCTTCCTAGATCGGTCCGATTATCATATTTAGGTTAACGACTGGCCCTACGTATTGCTACCCGATGTTATACATCTCGTTGTCTGGTCACAAATTACTATTCCTCGGGACCCGGAGACTAGGGACATATCGCCAGAGGGCAGAGTTGTTGTTGACGGTTTTGTTAAGAGGTATTTTATAGATGCTACGGGGTTCGGGGAATTATGGTGCGTCCTGTGGTTCAAGAAACTATCGGGTTTACAGAGCATACCAATCTAGAACACATACATGTCTTAGTCAAGGGGGCAGATGACGAAACCATAAATAAATAGATCACCGACGCCTGTATGTGCAATCGGTATTAGGGTAAGTTGGTCCTATACCAAGTATTCCCTGTTGTATACTCGACGAGTTATAACTCCTTAATGACCCTGTAGATACGATTCGCCGGGTATAGGGTTATTAATCCGTAGGATAAATTATACTAAGTTGGATATATTATCCAGCTTAAAACACTTATTCTTCCCCCTCTAGCGAGTCTATTCTTTTCCCCATCTTTCCTTTACACAAAAATTACCTCCGCTCTGATACTGCAACATACCTTACCTCGTGATGAAATCAGAGGATATATATCGGTCCGTGTAACAACGATATACAAGTATTGCGAACCAGGCCAACTCTATATAAGAAAAAGCTGCGATGGTATTTGGATATAATCCAGAGGATTTACTCTCCATCCCCGACAATATAAATATAAGTGTTAGTTGTAGGAACCCATTGGCAACGATTAATATCAGCCCAGTGAGTTACAGAGAACTATTAGCTGCCAGTGTTGACTTTATCTTAAGAATCTTAAATAGTACGAGACAGTTATTGATCTTAGAAGTGGTGGAGGTATTAATGTTTTACTAGCCATAAAACAGGTTGGGCGGGAAAGAAGGGCTATAGGTATTGGAATAATAAAGGTAGGTAGTGGCACTCCTCTATATAAACACAATTATATCTTCCTTCTTAACTTTTAGTCTAGGATATGCTGGAATTAGCCTCGTAACGCAAGAAATACCAGAGCATCTAATACATCTATTATCGAGGCATTTATTATATCTAGCCCCTTACCACCCTCTACAGTTGACTATATCATCAGTAACTGTATAATAAATCTGGTGCCAGAAGCGGAGCAACTACTTATCTTTTAAGAGACATTTCGGTGAGAGTTATAATCAGCGATATCCTAGCAAAGCAAGAGCTTCCGTTGGAGATAAGACAAGATCTTCCTCTGTATATTGGCTAGTAGGTCTCCTAGCTAGATTCTTTGTTTGCTATAGGTAATTTTTAGTCTAGCAAACAAACTGAGAGCAAGGATATGAAAGGAGAACAAAGGAGCTTAAGTGTTTTCCCTGAATCTTAAGAATTCTTCTGAATTTCTTATTTTCGGAGCCAAGTCTTATATCTAAATCTTATTATCCGCAAAGCGCCTGTCACTTATCTAATCCTGTAATGTCAAAAAATAATCTTCTGTGCGAGCTCCTGCCTAGTGATAAGGAATTTATACAGTATCTGAAAATAGACTTAAAGACAAAACAGCGACGTAATACTTCTCTGGCCTGTACTGAGTGTCGGAAAAAAAGGTTTAAGGTCAGAAATATAGTTCTTCCATTCAACGGAGCTAACCTAGTGTAGTGCTCTGGTGCGACCCTATATACGATATATATGACCGAAGGTCGCCAGTGCTTGTATGATATAGCCGGTGATCAGAGACGTAAGGCTTATACCGCCGAGCTGTTATACTTCCGTATCGCCCTATGCCTAATTGCTAAGTTACGCTCTGGAACACTGGAGGAGATATTATAGTTGATCAGAGAGATCCAAAACCTACTAACAGATCAAGATACAGTCAATCATCTTGTTGACGGATGCTCATTGTATAAAAACTTAGAAATTCATTATAACACCCACTGGTTGCAGATCAAGCCGCATCCAAGAACGAGGGAAAGGACAAATTACAGTTCAAAACTGGGTCAATGATCTTTAGTTGTATCATTTGCGTAGATACTCGACTCGAACATTATCAGCAAAGCTTCTTTTATTATTATTGCTTTATATACTGCACTTAGTCTTTTCCTACAGTTGTTACGGAATCGAACTATGCGGCGATTAGAAGATATAGGTTACTTGATCACGGCAAGCTTTGGCTTATTAGGTGGAGTTGTCACGAGCCAACGAACTTGCGTAGCCGTTCGACTAACGGCGATCCCGAGCGATCATCGCATGACCCGAGGTGAATCTTGTTCAGGTTCTCACCCCGTCTATTGCTCACTCACCCTTCTCACCCGGTGTCGCGCGACCGAAAAGCGGCGATCGTTAGTTTCTCCACTAGGCTAAACCAAATGATTGGCCCGCATGGCCATTCGGCGTTAGGCTTATGTACGGTTAATAGTTAGGTGGGTGTCGCCTGGGTGAGATTAGGGTGAGAATAGAGTGAAAGGTAATTGAGGATCCTGCAGGTCAGTGCGAAACTGCTTAGCTAGGCTACAGTAATAGATTATTGGATATGACTGTTCGCTCTAATACACTAGTCTCTTGGCATCTACACATAGCCACTCTTGAGCTTTGTTGATTCGGACGTATAGTTATCTAAGTTTTAGGTCTTTCAAGAATAGACTTTATAGCTCCGGGGTCCTTTTAATGATTCCCTAAGCTTCTTAACCCACTTACTTGGCGGTGGGGGGTGCGTGCTTAATCGGCCTTCTTGCTCAGAGGCATTTTCTAGTTTAGGGTCCGTTGCGTCATTCGTTTCGAAGTCGTCGTCTACTTCGCCTGGGGCAAAGTCGTCTTTATGAAAGGGATCTCCAGCAAACCTCGTCTATTTATCTTCTGGTTGTTTTGGGGACCCACGAGGACTTAGGCCGGATTCGGCGGACCTGCCTTCTAGATGTGCAGGCAATCGATCTGGACTTCTGCCAAACTTTAACCCCAGTGCAGTTAACAATAGAGTACACAGCGTGTCGGGAATAAGATATAGGGAACTACCCGTCGCGTGGCCGATCTCTACAATACTTCAAAGCCATCATACTCTAACATTGGGCCTTGGCACTGTTTCCTTTTTATACTTCGACTGGATATTTAATGCTCCTGATGCCGTGATGATACGGATCACATATATGTACTAAGGAAAGGAGAATACTTGCGGTTCAACCGCTTCTCACGCCGCGACCACTCTATTACGCCTGCACATTCGGCTCCCTTCTCCACAGTTTCACCCACATATCCGCTGGGTTGGCATTAAATCGTTCGATCGTACTCAGCTCAAAGTCGTCGCTCTCAAAGCACCAATCGTAACGATGGACCAGCGTTGCGATCATGATTTGCTGCTCCAGGTACGCCAAGTTGCGTCCAATGCAGGCCCTCGGCCCGGTGCTGAATGGCAGCACATGTGTCCGGCATCTGGGACCTTCCACTTCATCTAACCACCGTTCTGGTCTGTATGTCTCTGGGTCGGAGAAGAGCTCTGGATTACGGTGTAGTGTGTACGTCGGCACCGAGATCGTGACGTCACCGGCGATGTGATACCCTGCGATGCTCGCACCTTCAGGTGGCGTGATTCGTGGTAGCCCTAGAGATGTCGGCGGTCGCAGACGCATGGCCTCATCCAGACACGCACGTAGATATTTCAAATCCTTGACTTGCTCGTATCGGGCAGCTGTGGCCTGACCGCCAAGGACCGCATCCAGCTCCTCGCGCAATTTCTTCAAAACGGGAGGATTGCGGATAAGGTAGTAAAGACAGTGGGTCATCGCAGTGGTTGTGGTGTCCGAACCCGCATTGATCATGACGCCGGCCTCTTTCTCCAGCTCGAACATGGACAGTCCGACGTCCTTCCCGTTCCGGTCTTGCAAGAGATGATGGAAGAAGTCGGTGTATCCTGCCGGCTTTCCGCTTTCTTTCCTTTCCCGAACCTTGCGAATCGTGAGAGCGGTAAAGTCTGCTCCGCCTTTGTTGCCAGGGTGCCATTGTGTCCAACGTTTCGTAAGCCAGAGAAGCTTCGGCCAATGGGCCAGAATCACATCATATCGACTGTTCGTATGAAAGGAGCGGATGGCGTGCATGTGATATCGTTTGCCGTCCCAGGTCTCCGCAGGCGCTAGGTCGTCTCCCTGTTCGAGGAAGCCCATCGGCTTTCCAAATGCAGCAGCGCCGATCACGTCGAAGGTGAACAGATTGAGCCACCTCCGAACGTTGTGAAACGTCCCACCAACCGGAACACCTTTATTATCTGAGGGTGATGAGCTGCAGAAAGAGTCCATCTTGGCCAGAAATGTCACCACTTGCTGTTGAATGATTGGCTCCATGTCTACGATATTTCTCTGCGCAAACCTATGAGATCTCCATTAGCATGCCATCCGGATCTCTAAAAGTGGGATTGGCACCCTACGCGTTCGAGACATATTTTCGCTTTCGAGCATGTTCTTCTCTGGACCGTGTGCCGACGATCGAAGTATACTCATTGCCTGTGAATGTGTCGTAGAAGGGATCCTTTTGGACCTTTGTTGTAAACCCATAGATGTCTGTAACTGCTGCAGGAAGGTTGAATGAGATATGCTCCGGCTGGATCCGGATCACAGGGCCGAGCCTCTCATGGGCCTTGTGTACCTCAAGAGACCGCCGACCTTTTCGAAAATTATTTGCAGACCAGAGGTTTGTGAATCCGGCTATGGATGGTGCGGGAAAGCGACGTAAGTTTTTATCGTCTTTAAAGTATATGAAAATCGGACGAAAGATGGAATAGCACAGCCCGAGGCTGGCAATGATGAGTAAGTTAATCATGTTGACTCTTCTTCCTTAGATTCCTTGGATCAGTTCCACGGAGATCAGGTCTTCCGGGCCACTCTATATAATCTATCCCACCATGATGACTTCTGTCGACACATCGCAGATAAACATATCCACGAATCTCGTCAAGACATGGAAGCATTTTCGGAGAAACCAGAAGCGACAGGACAGCTCTCCTAAATATATTCCGACCCGTCCCCCCCCCCCGGGGACGCGCTTAGAGAAAGTCTTGGCGAGGGGGGGGGGACGAGTAAATACGTCCCCCCCCCCTAACTAGGTCACCCCTCTATATTTTTCGATCGGGCTTTTTAGAAGTTTGATTAGAATTATCTATACTATCCTCCTGTCAGGTTTAACAGGATGATTTCTAGTCAGAAGGGTAAAACCCTAAGGGGTCTGATTTTGGTAGGTGATTTTTTGATGGGGTATGCCAAGACCAGGACCGACGGGTAGTCTATACCCTTTTTGGCCAGCCTTCTAAGCCTAGGGTTTCTGCCTTAGCTATGAGGTATTCTAGGGCTTTTGGGTTAAGACTAGGGTTGCTGCTTATTGGCTAACTAGTGAAGCTAACTAAATCTGGTTTGTACTACTATATAGGTAAGCTTAGTGAGTAGGGGTCTAGAAGGCTATGATTATATAAGCAGGGCCTATAGAGGTTGAAAACAGTATAAAAGAGGTCTGGAAATTTTTAGACTGCTGACTAATATTAATTTATATAGGGTAATAGAGGGGATTTTAGTGATCAGAATGATATTAGTATAAGCTAGGTAAGCCTAGTGGTTATTGAGATATTGATAAATAAATATTTCTATTACAGATATTACTACGGGTACTGTGGCCAGTTGTTGAATAATACCTTATAGTATATATGTCTATACCTAGGAATATTAAAGTATAAGCTTGAATATTATAATCTTCTTAAAGTATTAGAAATAGTATATAATCCTACTATAGTAAGGTACTAGGGGTAAGGTACTAGAGATAAGGTGCCGGGGGTAAGGTGCTAAGGGAGAGGTACTAGGGCTAAGGTGCTCAGGGTAAGGTACTAGTGCTAAGGTGCCGGGGCTAAGGTGCCGGGGGAGAGGTACCAGAGGTAAGGTACCCAGGGAGAGGTGCTAGGCGAGAGATGCTAGGGCTAAGGTGCCGGGGCTGAGGTGCCAGAGGTAAGCTGTCCGGGGAGAGATACTAGTGCTAAGGTACCCAAGGAAAGATGCCGGGGCTGAGCTGCCAGAGGTCAGCTGCCCGCGGAGAGCTGCCGGGGCTAAGGTGCCAGGGCTCAGCTGCCAGAGGTGACCTGCCAGAGGTGACCTGCCCGGGGTGAGCTGCGGGGGGTGAGGTGCTAGGGTTAAGGTGCCAGAGCTGAGCTGCCCGGGGTAAGCTGCCCGGGGTGAGGTGCTAGGGCTAAGGTGCCAGAGCTGAGCTGCCCGGGGTGAGCTGCCCGGGGAGAGGTGCCAGGGCTAAGCTGCCACAGGTGAGCTGCCCGGGGAGAGGTGCTGGGGGTGAGGTACTGGGGGTGAGGTGCTAGGGCTAAGGTACTGGGGAAGAGGTGCTGGGGGAGAGAGGTGCCAGGGCTAAGCTGCCACAGGTGAGCTGCCCGGGGAGAGGTGCTGGGGGTGAGGTACTGGGGGTGAGGTGCTAGGGCTAAGGTACTGGGGAAGAGGTGCTGGGGGAGAGGTGCCGGGGCTGAGCTGCCACAGGTGAGCTGCCCGGGGAGAGGTGCCAGGGCTGAGCTACCACAGGTGAGCTGCCCGGGGAGAGGTGCTGGGGGTGAGGTGCTGAGGGTAAGGTGCTAGGGCTGAGCTGCCACAGGTGAGCTGCCCGGGGAGAGGTGCTGGGGGAGAGATGCTAGGGGAGAGGTGCTAGGGCTGAAGAGCCGAGGCTGAGCTGCCACTGTTGAGCTGCCACTGTTGAGCTGCCACAGGTGAGCTGCTACAGGTAAGCTGCCCGGGGAGAGGTGTCAGGGGTGAGGTACTAGGGCTGAGGTGCCAGAGGTAAGGTACTGGCGGAGAGGTACTAGTGCTAAGGTGCTGGGGATGAGGTGCTAGAGATGGGGTGCTAGGGCTAAGGTGCCAGAGCTGAGCTGCCCGGGGAGAGGTACTGGCGGAGAGGTACTAGTGCTAAGGTGCTGGGGGTGAGGTGCTAGAGATGAGGTACTAGGGGTAAGGTACCCGGGCTAAGGTGCCAGAGGTAAGGTACTGGGGCTAAGGTACTGGGGCTACGGTGCCAGGGGTGAGGTGCCGGGGGTAAGAAGCCTGAGATAATTTGCTAAGACTATGTAGTGCTGGATAGTGCTAGGGGGTACTATATCAAAATTTAGTTAAAGAAATAATTATTACTTTATTTTAAAAATGATTATAATAGATTAACCAATTATAAGGGATCTTTATCCTATCACTAAGATAGTTAATAGACTAACTAATAGACTAGTAAATTAACTAATACAGATCAGGCTAGCTATCTAATCCTAAGATCGCTAGTACAATTTGATTCACTAGGAAACCACCAAAACCCTAAAACCCTAGTCCCAGCCATGTATACTAAAATATAACAAAGCAAAGTAATAGAAAAATACTGCCCCCTCTATAACCTCTGTATCCCACCGCCATCCTTCTGTCTGAAAGTGATTCGGACGAAACCCTTTAGGCCACCAATCCTTATCAAAATAGGGCGTTTGTAGTAGATCAGCTTCACTCTGCCAAGTAGCCCTTGCACACGATAACCAAAGTACTATCAATAGCTTGCTAGAAAAGCATATATCGCTATTAGTCCCTAAGGGGCCTTTACAGACCCTAGTAGGTAGATAGCATGTGAAACAGCATGTATTAGGCTTCGGGTCTATAGCTTCTCTCAATCTACTAATATTTGTAGTATATTGAGTCTCAGCTAAGACCTTACAGCTAGCTAGTGTGTGGCCTATAGCCTGCTGCCTAGTTTGGCTATCTTCTTCTGAAACTATATAGATATAGTTAGTATAGTGGTAGGGTAGTAGTAGGCTAGTAGGATAGAGCACTTACCTAACCATCTTATAAAACAGATAGGGCACCGCTGTTCTGTCCAAAATTTCACTGTACTAGCAAGGAAGTCGATAGTTCCTAGATTCTGCCGCTGTTGGCTACTAACCCTGGTAACTACTACTGATTGCCTAATTAGGCGGTCAGAGCAGCGGTCATACTGTGCCCAGAGAGGATCACATACCTCTAGGGCTTCTCCATTAAAAACCCTAGAGATTACCCGGCGGCGGCAGATCTGATCAGTAAGATAGTGCTGGAAGAAGACCTTCTCTGCTGATGCCTGAGGCACTAGATCTGCCTGAGGCAGCTGATTCAACTGGTAAGGTTGCACTAGGCAATAAGACCAAGCAGGCGAGCTAGGTGATCTACCAGCCCTACCTGACTCCTGCATAAAATTAGTTATCTTATATACACCAGGCATAAAGTGGATAACTAGGTTTACATCAGGGAAATTATAGCCAGCACCAATACCACTAATGGCTAGTAGGATAGAGGCCTCTTACCGAAATTAGTCTAGCTGACTAAGCTTCTCGTCATCAGATAGTCTAGCATAGAATCTAGCTGCCTGAGGCTGTAAGGCATCAAATAGCCTATCAACTAGCGCCTTAGTTCGGCAGAAGATAATAACCTTTACATCTGCCCTTAGACCAAAGGGGCCATGCTGGAGATTAAACTGTTTAATAAACTGGCTAATATAGCCAGGATATTCTGCCGCTGCTAGTGAGTCTGGAAGGGCCCTAACCCTATAGGTTATATACTTCAGGGTAAGCTTAGCCCTAAGGATTTGGGGTTGTGTACCTAGTTGAAGCATTTGACAGAGCTCTTCCTCTAGGTGCCTAGGTAGGGTTGCTGAAGCAAATACCATAGGAGCCCTTAGGGCTAGGGTATGCCAGGCACGACATATAATTGGCCGATAGCTCTTTGATAGAGGAATCAGATGACATTCATCCCAAATCACCCTAGCTAGCCGCCGCTGATTAATTAGAATATTGGCCATCTCTTGGAAACTCGGATAGACCATATACTCGATTTGTACTAAGATAACCCTAGAATCAGCAGGAAGGGTTACTTGTGAAGGATCCCATACTGTAGGGTTTAGCCCTAGGGTCTTAGCTTTACCTAATAGGTCAAGCTTTAGTGATATCAATGGGACAATAATAATTGTCACCTGATTATCAAAGAGACTAGCCCCAAATAGGAATAATGTGGTTTTCCCGGCAGCAGTAGGCAGGATCAGGATCAGATAGGGCACATACTTCATCATATGATAGAAGGCCTCTTCCTGTTAGGAACTGTGAAAGATAGCCTTATCGTCATTAAGGAACTCCCTAAGTAGCTGGGTCAGTAGCCCCGGCTTGATTAGGCTAGTGCCTACTAAGGGCGAATTAGCCAGTTGGCGAATCTCCTGGCTAGCATCAAGATCAGATAGATTAGCTAGCTCTATGGCTGCTGTCTGAGGGGCTGCTGCCTGAGGCACTTTATATAGGCTCATAAATTCGTTGAATTGGCCTATTGAGACCTGGTAGGTAGGACCTAGAACCCTAGGGTTACTAGGGTAGCAGAACCGGACAACTGGCTGATCTAGTGGAAGTACTAGGGTTGATGGCTTAGGCTGTAGACGCTGGCTAGGCTCTTGTTCTGCCGTAGGCACTAATATAGTAGGTACTGATATAGCCCTATTATAGAAGAGAGAGCCAAGCACTAACTGGTCAGGTGATACGCCAAGATAGGTATGCCATCGCTGGCTAAAGCTAATTAGGGCAGTTTGAATATCAGCCCTAACCCCCTGGAAGCTAGCCACACTTCTGCCATAGGTCGCTAGGCCTGTTGCCCTTGAGTGATTCATCTGATCTGCCCCTAGGCCCTCATCGTCAATCTCATCAGTAGTAGGATCCTCTAGGGTATCAGATAGGCCTAGGCCATGCCTAATAAACCCTTGCATCACGTGACGCCAGATATGAATATTAATCCGCTGACTAAGTATATCGTTGGTAAGGCTCTTTAGCGTACGTGATAGAATCTTCGACGAAAAGGGCCGAGATGTGCGATAGTCCCAGAATAGTAGGAAGTGGGCTTCAGGTAGCTGCTGATTCAGCGAGATCAGAAGGGCTTCCTCAAAAGGTCTTATATAAGCCAGATAGGCTAGTAAGAGATAAGAGACTGATTGTGGTAGAGCCCTAATAGCATCCTTCTCTTGGCCGCTTCGGCTAAAGGTCTTTGAATAGGCTAGCCGAATTAAGAATGTATGGCTCACAGGGTCTAGGAAGAGATTCCTTGTGTTTGTAGACGTATTATACCAGATTATCTGATTAATCTCTGTGCCCCTAGCAGGTGCACCGCTAGTCAGATGACAGATGGCAAGTAGCCTAGTTAACCATCTACTACTAGTCTCTAGGTAGGATTGGGCCCTAGACCTCGAGATTTCGAATAGCAGGACCCCCCTCGCCTGAGATCTGTGATAACCAGCTAGGGCTAGCTAGGGCCTTCTGAAGAAGGAAATCACGGGTATCCTGGCTAAGATAGGTAGATAGGAAGGACCAGTGATTTGTATTGTTGGTGATATCTTCAAAGGAAGCAGCCTTAGAGAGGTCAAGGGAAGGCAGGATCTATATATATATATTAGCAGGTATGTTTGTAGATCAAATAATATATATATCGATATATATATATATATATATAACTAACCTCTTGGAAATTGGTGAACTGTAGGAATAGGTCATTTGATAGGCCTAGGGCTAGCTGGCCTAGTCCCTTGGCTACTAAAACCCTAAGATCCTGCTGAGAGAGGGTTATATGCCCATAGCGTAGGGTGTTAGGCCCTATTACATGAATCCTGCCGAGAGCTGTAGAGGATTTCATAACAGAGAAAGCTAGGCCCCTAAGGACTAGCACGTGACCTAGTGGCGATTCTGATTGGGCAGTAAAATACTGATGCATCCAATCTCTCACGAAACTAGCCATTGATTCACCCTGTGTAGGCGTGGCAAACTTGACTGTATGTAGCCAATAGAGAAAGACAAATTGGTGACCTTTGATAATAGCGGAATAAGCGTGACTAATCTGCTCTAGTGGCTTAAAGCAGTCACGTATGTAGTTTCTGCTATAGCAAGCAAGGAAGGCAAATAGTGGAATCTCTTGTTGGTGAGTTATTTGACACTCTGCTAGGGCAAGGACTAGCTGCATGAGCAGGCTAATACCTCTATTAACCCTAGGGTCATCAAGGATAGCCTGAGGCAGGGAGGGCGGGGTCTCATCGTCTGAATCAGTATCAGGTTCTGATTTATCAGAATCACTAATCAAAGAACTAGCCCTAGGGCTAGGGCTATAGGTAGTGTCAGGGGGAGGTAGGCTAGACAGAAAGCTCTCTAGGGTATCTAGTATAGCCGATTGGCTAGGGCTTAGGCTATAGAGCCCTCGATAGCTAGTCGGGCCTTTACCACTACTATCTAGTAGATGGTAAGACTGAAGAAGGAAGCTAATAAATGCCTGAAAAACGAGGCAGTATCGCTTCATTGATGCCTCACTCTGTAGGGGGCGGAGAGGACGAAGGGTAGCCTGATAGATAGGATCTTGGCTAAAGGAGTTCAATGCACCTAGTGATTGGGTACTAGTGCTTCTAATGAATAAGGAACCCTGGTGAAGAAGGCGGTAGACGATAGCAGAAAGCCAAGTCATTTGATCCGGGTTCTCTAGAGTAAAGAGCACCTCTAGATCCTTTGCATCTCGGCCATCGAGGAATATCGGGTACTGGCTATCGGTGAAGAACCCCCCTAGCTTCATAGGTCTCGCCAGTCGACTTGATCACCCTTGAAGCCCTTAGGATTTGACGTAGGGTAGTGAAGCTGGCCAGGAACTGAGCAGGATCAGACAGCTGAGGTAGAGAGTCTTTCACCCTAGTCCGTTGAGTAGTAGGTTCCTGGCTAGCACTAGCTACCGAGAGCTCCCTAGATCGTTTTCTAGTAGGCTGGATAGGTAGTAAGAGTGATTGCTGGGTAATACTGAATAGATAGGCAGATCCCTCTAGGGCCTGAATAGGGCATGTGATTATCTCTTGGTCCTGGGCCTGGTAGCCATGAATCAGATGGGCCTGGTAGAGATGGTTACGTAAATGGCGATGGCTAAGCCTAATTAGGCCACATTGCTTGCACTGAAAGCCTGGCTGTGGGTCTTTTAGGCTGAGGATCGGAAGAATAGGTTGATTTGAAATAATCATATGATGCGCTGTCTCTAGTGAAACTAGACAAAGACTATCAAGATAAGACAAATCAAGAGGGTTATCATGGTGGATCTTGGTCACATGATCTTGGATCTTCGTCTCATGCAAGGCCAGCTGGTGGGTAGAACAGATGATCAGACCATACTGATCGTAGTAGGTCAGGTAGGTAGGAAGAACAGAAGACATTGATCAAAGGTGATATCGTTTGAATCGGCAGTCGGAAGATTGGTAGAGAGATAGTGGATTAGAGAAGAATTCTGAGTGATACTGAAGATATATATATTGACGAGAGTCGTTGTGGTATCCGTATAGGTCAATTATAAATTCTGGTGGTTAGGCGTTGAAGGTGGGGGTTGGGCGAATCATAGCAGGGTAATGTAGGCAGCAAGGATATAAATCCGGTGGTTGGGCCAATCAGGTGTCAAGTTTGACAGATACGGTACGGGGCTGGGTGAGATCGTGGTAGGGTTATCTAGGCAGCAAGATTGTAAATAAGGGGGCTGGCAGATGAGGGACAGGGCGTGGCTGATATATGTTCA